>NC_089841.1:198126967-202926967 GCF_035609145.1 Eleutherodactylus coqui | reverse complement strand
CCTGACTGATTGCCAACCTAACTGATCATATTTCAGTAGCATTACTATTAGTATCATAATCACAATATTATTTAACCTTCAAATGGAGCAATGTCCTTCACAAATAATTATATTTTATCATCAAAATGTACCGCATGAATGTGATGAAAAAAATGAAATAACCATTGATGTGAAACAACCATTTCTAAGAAAGTAACAGTCAACGTTAAAAGTATATGTTCAAAATGCTGCAGTTTGGAAGAAAGGGATTTAAGCGCTCGTAAAAGGACAATCAGATTAAGAAAATTGAAAAAGGAAAAAAAAATAACATATTGTAAAAGAAAACAAGATAAATCCTAAAATAATTTTCAGGTACAATGGCAAAATGATTGCAAAGTAGTATATATGGTTCTTTCAATGTGAAATGGACAACTAAATTATTCATGATAAGAGGGCTACAGGCATATTAGATGAATTATTGTTCGAGTCCAAAAATGATACTTTTAACAATAGTCTGTCATTATAGCTGTTAGATAAGAACTTCAGATAATAGAGCCCTTGGGAGTTATATATGGTAAGAGATGGTCTATCTATGTAGCTATCTTCTGATATAAAGCTGTGATTTTGGGTCAGTAGACACACGGTCCAGCCAGGATACTTGTCCATATCTGTAAATCTGGTCTAAAGCTGATCATGCACGAAAAGCGAAACATAAAGCCAGACATGTGTAAAGCAAACCATACAAACTGGACAGTATAATAAACCCCAGTTTACATGTAAATTGACAATTTTGATGCAAGCATAGCTTTCGGCAGATTTTTGAATTGGGTGCATGCCTTAAGGCCCATTGAGACAACGATTATGGCTCAAAATTCGCTCAAAAGCTGTCTTTTGAGTGATAATCGTTGTATGTAACTGCACTGACATCGTGCAGTTTTCGTTAAGCTCATCGTTGTCTTTCAGCGTGCTGAAAGACGACGATGAGCCTTATCAGGGATTTACAGCGGGATACAGCTGATACTATTGTTTCAGCTGTATACCGCTCCCTGATAGCAGACTGAGTATGAAGAATAGAGCGGTCCAGCTCTGTTCTCCATACCAGGCACAGAGCGCTCGGCTGTATAACGCTCAGCTGTATAATGGAGCGCATCCGAGCAGAGAACAGCTGGATGCAGAAGACAAGCGGGGACACTGCTTGTCTTCTGCATCCTCCACTCCCAGCTCTCGGCTGTATAACAGAGAATCATAGGAACCTACCATGCACCAAGTTCAGTTCAGTAAACCCTGCGGATAGGCTGGGACACATATCCTTATTATAGACACAGAAATGCACCCATAAAACTCTCGTCTAAAGTTGGCCTTAGATTATAACATGCTGCACTGCGTTTGTAAACTGCAAGAACATCCTGGATAAGCTGGGGGCTTGGGTAGAAAAATGGCAAATGAAGTTCAATGTTGATAAATGTAAGGTTATGCACATGGGCAGGAGAAATGGCTGTCACAAATATACACTAAATAGGGTACTGCTAGGGAAAAGGGATATGGAAAAAGACCTGGGGGTACTAGTGGATTGTAGATTTAACTGGAGCAGCCAATGCCAGTCAGCTGCTGCAAAAGCAAATCAAGTCTTGGGGTGCATTAAAAGAGGTATAGGGGCGAGGGTCGAGAACATTATTCTTCCACTATATAAGGCACTTGTCAGGCCCCACATGGAATACTGTATACAGTTCTGGACATCGGTGCTCAGGAAAGACGTTGCAGTGCATGAGGGGGTTCAAAGAAGGGCAACGAAATTAATAAACGGAAAGGCAGGACTGGAATACCCAGAGAGGCTATCAAAATTGGGATTATTCACCCTGGAAAAAAGACTGTTAAGGGACGATCAAATAACTATGTATAAATACATGAGGGGACAATACAAGGATCTCTCCCATGATCTGTTTATACCCAGGACTGCGACGGTAACAAGAAGGCATCTGCTATGTCTAGAAGAAACAGGTTTCATCTCCAACACAGGAGGGGGTTCTTTACTGTAAGAGCAGTGAGACTGTGGAACCCTTTGCCTGAGGACGTGGTGATGGCAAAATCCATATAGGAGTGTAAGAGGGGACTAGGTGCATTTCTAGCATGCTATGATATTACAGGATATAAACATTAGTTGACCAGCGGGGTTGTTGATCTGGGTCTTGGAGTCAGGTAGGAATTTTCAAACATTTTTCAAATTTTCCCCCCCAAATAGGCTAATTGGCTTCTGCCTCATTGGTTTTTTTTTCTCCTTCCTCTGGATCTACAATGCGGAAATGGAAACAGGCTGAACTAGGGTGACATTGTCTCCCTTCAGCCTAACATACCATGTTACTATCTGTACCCACAAGTACTATACATAGTTCCATGAATTGTCGATGTTTGTAATGTCTAATATTTTTGACATTGATGTTTTCGCAACATTTTCTGAATAATCTCACTTTATATAATATTAAATGTAATATATCTCTCCATCGGCAAGGGAAAGTAATGATTGAAACATTTATTTTGAAAACCAAACAAAAAAACCTAATTTCAATTATTTGTATTTCATTTTGGACCTATGTTTTATAGATTTGCTCTGGAGGGCTTTGCATCCATTCAGGCTTCTACATAAGAGTTATTTTTACAATCCGAAAGCGATGATCTCCAGTTCAGAAGTTCCCATTCAGATGTATGTAGGATTTGAAATGTAAATGCATGTACTGAGGTATGCATTTGATGTACTTGAATCTGTCCTTGGATTCTTGCTATGAAGACTTCTTGTCTTGTGTTTACTAAACAACAGCATTTCCTCATTCTGCTTGTCTTCCCATTTAATTCTTAATTGCATGCGCCTACAATGGAGGAGGGAAACACCTTGGTAACAAAAGACTTTAGGATTGTATCACCTCAATAAAAACGCAATGTGTGAAACGCATCTCAATTAAGATATCAATATATTTAAGCGTTTTAATTGCTTACAGTTCTTTACAAACAAACTAATGGGGACCATTTGTCAAAACCAGTGCAAAGAAAAAGTGAAAATCGCCTATAGGAACTCATCCGGAGACAGCTTTCATTTAAGAATTGACAAAATCTGCATTGGTTGCTCTTTGGTTTTTGACTCTATTATGGCTGCAAATAGCGACCACCGCAACGGGATGTGGTTTTATTCAGGAAGTACTAAACTCATGGGAAGCTGTATGCATCTATATATGGTAGGCTTCCTAATGTAGGTTACTGGTAGCCACTATGACACTTTCAGAGCAGGTAGGTGCGTATAGGACTCTTTCGGTATGTTTCACTCATCCATTGCTCCACTCCATCTGAATTTGATTGCTCCGCCTTCCCTCCACTGAATCTGCTGTGATACCTTTAAATTTGTCATAATCTGTGCGCAATGGTATGTCCCATTGCTTCATATAAATTGAATTAACTCTATTTGTACTATATGTATTTTCCTCATCACTTCCCCCAAATAGTTTTCTCCCTGTCTCATCTTAGTGTTGCTGGACACAGTTTGTTTTTGTAAGAGGGCAATAAAGCGCCCCCCCCCCCCCCCATCTTGTTCATTAGCCATCTAAAGGTGGGGTCAGCTGGTTGACTAGTGAAATGTAACAAGCCACTCCCAGCTGAAGTCCTGTAGCCAGAACTTTAAAGTCAGTTCTACCCTCCATGCCTCACCCGAGGCTGCCTCACCTGATGTGTCCAGCACTAAGTGTCCAGCAACAAGTGTTTGATGCTGTTGAATGATGCAGTTATACAGCGCAGTTCAGCAGAGCAGGAGACAGGTAACATGCACAACTGTCCAAAGCCTGGAGGGAAATGCTCTCCTCTTTGCACTGATCTCCATCACTATCCTCTTTTCAAGCCTTCACACTTTCTTTCAACGTCCAGCCCCAACACACTCCATCCACATCAGCCCTTCCCTCCTCTCCTCACCTATGTATGGCTCCCATGCACTGTTCAACTTCCTAAGACACCTTCATCCCCCGAATACTGCAAAGAAACACCTCAGGCACCCACACACATCCCCTAGCCATGTGCTCTCCCTTACTACTCTGCTACTCCTAGCTGCAGGGGACATCTCCCCCAACCCAGGCCCACCCCGTACTGTTCTCTACCAAAATGCCCCCCCTGCCCCATTCAAATGCGCCCTATGGAACTCCCAATCTGCGTGTAACAAACTCCCAACTATCCATGACCTTTTCACCAGTAAACACTTGAACTTGCTCGCCCTCACGGAAACCTGGATACAGCAGTCTGATTCTACCTCCCCCGCTGCATTGTCCTATGATGGCCTGCAGTTATCCCACACCCCCAGATCGGATGACAGACGCGGTGGAGGAGTAGGCATCATCCTCTCCCCAAACTGTACCTTCCAGGTCATTCCCTCAGCTCCCTCGCTTACCTTTCACTCCTTCGAAGTCCACACCCTGCGACTCTTCCGCCCACTGCCTCTGCGTGTCGCAGTTATTTACCCCCCCCCAGGTCCTACCCGCCTGTTCCTAGACCACTTTGCGGCCTGGCTCCCCCACTTCCTATCCTGTGAAATCCCAACCCTCATCCTTGGTGATTTCAACATTCCTACTAACGACTCTAGCTCCTCATCTGCCTCCCGGCTCTTAACACTTACCTCCTCCCTTGGCCTATCGCTAATCTCTGACTCCCCCACTCATAGAGATGGTAACACTCTCGATTTAGTTTTCCTCCGTCTCTGCTCTGTTTCTCACTTTACTAACTCCCCACTTCCACTCTCGGATCACAACCTTCTCTCTTTCTCCATCAGGCACCCCAGCATTTCTTCTGACCCTCCTATCTATCGCACCTCTAGGAACCTCCAGTCTGTCTGCACTAAACAGTTTGCCGAAACTATTCAGTCCTCCCTATCACCCATCTCTCACCTCCCCTGCCCTAACCTGGCAGCCGAATACTACCACACCACCCTCAGCCGTGCCCTGGATGAAGTGGCACCGCCCGTGACGCGAGCTGTCAAACGCAGACCACGGCAACCCTGGCTCACGTCCCAAACACGCTTCATCCGGCGGTGCTCTAGGTGCGCCGAGCGGCTGTGGAGAAAGTCAAAGCTGCCAGCAGACTTCCTCCACTTCAAATTCATGCTTAAAATGTATAACCTAGCCCTTCACCATGCCAAACAAGTTTATTTCACCTCCCTTGTCTCCTCACTATCCCACAACCCCAAACAACTCTTTGAGACCTTTCACTCCCTCCTCAGCCCCAAGGAACAGGCCCCTGCGACAGACCTGACTGCTGGAGAACTAGCTGCCTATTTCAAAGAAAAAATCGACCACATTCGAAAAGAAATCTCTGAAAGCTGCATGGTTAGCCCTGATCCCAGCTTCATCAGCACTGCACCCAGCACCTACTCACTATCTACGCTAGAACCAACGACAGAGGAAGAAGTCTCCAGGCTCCTTTCCACTGCCCGCCCTACCACCTGCGCCAGCGACCCTCTCCCTTCTCACCTCCTCCGCTCCCTTTCCCCAGCTCTCATTACTCACCTTACCACAATCTGCAACCTCTCCCTAACCTCTGGCACTTTTCCCTCCTCATTCAAACACTCCATTATATACCCTCTGCTTAAAAAACCAACCCTGGACCCGACTAATGCTGCTAACTACCGACCCGTCTCAAACCTCCCCTTTATCTCCAAATTACTGGAACGCCTGGTCTACTCCCGGCTTACTCACTTTCTCTCTGACAACTCACTCCTCGACCCCCTCCAGTCTGGTTTCCGCTCTCTACACTCGACCAAAACTGCCCTTACAAAAGTAACAAATGACCTGATGACTGCAAAGTCGAGAGGTGATTACTCTCTACTAATCTTCCTTGACCTGTCTGCTGCATTTGACACTGTCGACCATAATCTCCTTCTCACTATGCTCCACTCTATTGGTCTAAAGGATACTGCTCTCTCCTGGTTCTCCTCCTACCTCTCTGACCGCTCTTTCAGTGTTTCCTTTGCTGGTTCTATCTCTGCTCCACTTCCTCTCGCTGTCGGGGTACCCCAGGGCTCGGTCCTTGGTCCCCTTCTTTTCTCTATCTATACTGCCCCAATTGGACAAACAATCCACAGATTCGGCCTCCAATACCATCTCTATGCTGACGACACCCAACTATACACCTCCTCTCGTGAGATCTCTGGACCATTCCTCCAAAATATCACCGACTGTCTGTCCGCTGTCTCTAACACTATGTCCTCCCTTTTTCTCAAACTAAACCTCTCTAAAACTGACCTCCTTGTCTTTCCACCTTCTAACCGACCTCCCCTCAACATCTCCATTCCAGTGTCTGGCACCATCATAACCCCCCGACGGCATGCCCGATGCCTTGGGGTCACACTGGACTCTGACCTCTCCTTTGCCCCCCATATCCAATCTCTGGCCCAAACATGCCACATGCACCTCAGAAATATTGCTAAAATACGTCCGTTCCTAACCACGGATACGCTAAAGACGCTCGTGGTTGCGCTCATCCACTCCCGGCTTGACTACTGCAACTCGCTACTCATTGGCCTCCCCCGCACTAGACTCGCTCCGCTCCAATCCATACTAAATGCAGCAGCTAGACTCATTTTTCTATCCAGTCGTTATTCAGACGCCTCTGCATTATGCCAGTCGCTGCATTGGCTGCCCATCCACTGCAGAACTAAATTTAAACTCCTCTACCTCACTCACAAAGCTCTGCATGGCGCTGCACCACCATACATCGCCTCCCTACTGTCAGTACACCACCCAGCCCGCTCACTCCGATCGGCTAACACACTCAGACTAAACACCCCTGTAATACGAACCTCTCATGCTCGCCTACAGGACTTCACCAGAGCAGCACCCATCCTCTGGAATGCTCTACCCCAAGGCATCCGGACAATTCCCGATGCACGAAATTTCAGACGTGCCTTAAAAACGCACCTCTTCAGGGAAGCATACCAAATCTCCTGACCTAGTCCCTCGCCCCTCCCTATGGTGCTCCACCCTGTTTGCCTTCTGATAAATGATCTGTACATAAAATTTCCTATTGCCTGTGTTCCCCACCCCCTGCACCTCCTGTACCACCCTCAACCCATTTGTGTCTAACCCAATGTACCTTATATTGTAATTGTTGTATTGTTTTGCATTTATCCATGCCTGAAAGCGCTGCGGAATAAGTTGGCGCTATACAAATAAAGATTATTATTATTATTATTATTATTATTATTATTATCTCTCCCATGATCTGTTTATACCCAGGACTGCATCGTTAACAAGAGGGCATCCACTACGTCTAGAAGAAAGCAGATTTCATCACCAGCACAGAAGGGGGTTCTTTACTGTAAGAGCAGTGGAACTGTAGAACTCTCTGCTTGAGGACGTGGTGATGGCAAAATCCATAGAGGAGTTTAAGAGCGGACTAGATGTCTTTCTAGAGCGTTATGATATTATAGGATATAGACATTGAGTGACCAGCAGGGTTGTTGTCCCGGGTCTCACATTTAGGTAGGAACTATCAAAGGTTGATCCAGGGATTATTCTGATTGCCATTATGGAGTCGTGAAGGAATTTTCCCTCCGAATGGGCTAATTGGCTTCTGCCTTTTGGGTTTTTTGCCTTCCCCTGGATCAACAAGGGGGTTGAAACAGACTGAACTAGATGTACATTGTCTTCATTCAGCCTAACATACTATGTTACTATGTCACCATAGGTCTCATGACAATCATGTGCCCAGTCTTCTTGGAAATACATTATACATAACAGTGCTTTGATGCAATAGAGCAGTGGTCCCCAACTGGTGGCTCAGGAGACACATGTGTCTTGTGACCTCTTGCTTTGTGGCTCAACATAGGAACCCTGAGTAATATGACAGTCATTATGAATATTAGACATATTCTATGCCCAGAACAATGACAGATTGGGAATTGTAATCCCAGTGTATCACATTTCAAACTGGAATATTCATCTGCAAATTGAAATTTAATGATTTTGCATTCTTTTCTGTTTAACCCCTTAATGATGAGACCTTTTTTTTACATTTTTGTTTTTTCCTCCCCACTTTCGAAAAATCATAATTCTTTTATTTATTCATTAACATAGCTGTGTAAGGACTTGCTTTTGTTCATTGAATTAATTGAATGGCCGAGCACTGCCTGTGATTCGATAAGCACTGTGACCAATCACAGGCAGCGCTCAGCTGTTATTCAATGAATGACTGAGCGCTGCCTGTGATTGGCTGAGCACTCAATCAATCAGACTCAGCCCTTTCAGCAGGCGGGGATTTTAAATCCCCGTCTGCTGAAAGAACTTCATTACAGTGCCGGGATAAGAACATGGCTAGATGCGCCAAGCCCCCGGCAGCAGCGAACAAGTGAGTATATATATTTTTTTGTTTTTACTACAGCTAGGGATGATTTTCAGGGAAGGGCTTATATTTAAAGCCCTTCCCCGAAAATCACTGCAGCTGTTGCCAGCAGACCATAGTTTTCAATGAGGCCTCCGGCAGAAGCCACGGCCCCATTGAAAGCAATGCGAGAGCTGCGTGATCTTCTGCCACAGCTGTCACAGCTGTGGCAGAGGATTCTTTACTCCCACCCCCCCTTTCTTGTCCTCTTTTATAAACCCACACTAGGCTTATACTCGAGTCACTAATTGACGATCGTGTTAGCGATCATCGGCACATCTAAATGTGCACTCATCGTGTGCTTTTCGGGCACTGCTAGCTGATCGTTAAATTCAGTCTAACCTAAAAATCGTCTTCACTCTTATCAGCGGTTCTCCACTGGGAGTGTTGATAGCATTGTTTTCCCGTGGAGAACAAAGGATCTGAGCACAGATAATAGCCCTTGGGCTATTAACTGCATTCAGTGAAGGCTTCATTTGCACACTTAATTGCTTCTTAAGTAGATAAGTAGCTACTTAATAGTTTATGCAAAATGATCACTCAAAGCTGTCACTTAAACTGTCGTTTGAGCGATCTTTGAGCAATCATCTGCTGGTGTATATGGGCCTTAAGTTTTCCCAGTTTTTTGTGGTAAACTTAGGTTCCTAGGCTTATATTCGAGTCGGCTTTGAAAAAAAAAATTTAACATTTTCTGCCGCCATCTTCTGACATCCGTAACTTCCTAATTTTTCAATTGATATAGTTGTATAAGGAATCCTTTTTTTGCAGGACATCCTGTAATTTCCATTAATACCATTTTGGAGTTAATATGATTGTTTGATTGCTTTTCATTAATTTTTTTCTTGGAAAAGAAGTGACTTAAAAAGCGCTATTCTGGCATTGTGTATTTTTTTTTTCTGACGATGTTCACCATACGGGATAAATAATGCATTACTTTGATAGATTGGACTTTAACCCCTTAATGAGGTGGCCCTTTTTTTTTTTCATTTTCGTTTTTCTCACCCCTTTTAAAAAATTGTAACTCCTTTATTTATCTAATACTATAGCATTTCATCATATTGCGATCGAGTAGGCAGTCAATCAAGCAAACCCACAGGCATGGCTTGATAGGCAGAATTCCAAAACAGCCCTGGGGCCTTTCAGAAGTCCCATGACACCAACACGGCTCCCTGCAATCTAATCGCGGGGTAGGGGCTGGGGGCATACGGGACCCCCGAACATCATTCGGGGCATTTAAAAGATTAACAGGCGTGATCGGTCATGCGATGTATGCAGAGAGATAACCACGTGATCTCTCTTCATACATACCCCGAACTCGCAGGACATAACTGTACATCCTATAGCGGGAAGGGGTTAATGGACCCAGCAATACCAAATATGTTTTTGAGTTTTATGTTTTGATTTTTTTTTTAATTATAAATGCGGGAAGAGGTTTTTTTTAAAAAAAACTTTTATTTTTTTTTTACTAATAATTAACTTTTTAAAAAATCAGTTTATTTATTTATTTATTTATAGTCCATAGGGAACTTGAAGTTGTGATCGTTCATACATTGTAACATAATACCATGATATGGCATTATCCTGCATTTTGACAAGCAGAAGAGAGTCATGAGTCATGTCAGCCTTCATGGGTCCATCATAACACCTGGCTGCCATTGCAACAGAAGGCCCCTAGTAATCTCATCATTAAAGGGGGGGGGGACAGCGGACTCCCAAATACTGATTGAGACAGAAGTGACAATGGCATATAAGGATTAAAAGCCCTGATCAGCATGCACTCTCTTTGTGGCTGTTGCAGGTTGGTATCATCTCTCAAAGAGTAGATCCCGATCCCGCTCCATACATACCTTGTACGACCTGGATATAACTGTATGTCCTGGGGCATGAGCTGGTTAATATGGTAACCTATTTGAGTCGAATATAGCTCCTGTCCATCAGTCAAAGTTGAATGTGGGTCAACAGTAAACAAGGTTGTTGACCTCTACACTAGAGGCTCTAATGGTTTTAAGAGAGTAATTGACGTATTTCAGTGTATACAGCAGATTTGTCAAGGATTAGATAGCCAAGTCATTATAAGTGTCATTTTAGAAATGTGTTTTTCATCTTTTCAACCTTATTTTCATGGTAACATTAGGTGAAAGTATTATTTCATAAGATGTCTCGGTGCCCTTCTATACTGATCACTCAAAGTAAATTTGTGTTAATTCAGTCTGTACTTGGCACTACTGTAGTGCTCGTTGTACACTTGGTGACAGTAATGGATGTCTCTGTCAACACTTTTGTTACTATTTCTAAAATATTTCATGTTTTTATTCATTACTGTCATATGTGTCAGAGACATCCCGAAAATGACTCAATTAAGTGGTCCATTTTCATTTTTTTTTGCAAATTGCTTGAAGCTAAATATTTCTTCTTTCTTCTCATTAGTGTTAATATTCACACAGGCTTGGTAATGCACTAGTAATCTATTTTGACATCAGCCAGAAATATATGAACACACCTTGTCGTGTTTGCCTGTCAAGTCATTTTACTTCCTTTCTATAGATGTGTTATTCCACATTGCCATGTAGTTACTATGACATCCTCAAAGTTGACTGACAGACAATGGACGTCACTCTTTGTAGTTTTGCTGTGCAGTACTTAAGGCATGTTGACATGTAGTGGCTCCGCTGTGGATACTCTGCAGTGGCAAAAAACTCATCCAATGGTATGGTTTTTGTAGCAGATCTATTTTCTGAAATGCCACGGAGTTGCTGCAGATTTCACCCAGAACTTTGCTATGAAAATCTGCAGCATAAATTTATATTTTAGTAATTTATGACACACTTTAAATTCCAGTAGAAAGCATACACATATCTAAAACTCATGCATTGTAAGTTCATTATTTCATATGTACATGGAGCAAATTGACAAATAGTGCCACTTTGAATAAAGGATTCTAGTGTAACATTATTTAAAGTGAACCTGTCACTAAGTTCATGCTGCCTGAACCACGGGCGGCATGAACCCAGGACAGCTATGCCCATTCAGCCCATGTTTTTTTATTCTAAAACACTGCTGCACTTCTGAAAAAAACATACCTAGAGGTTTGGCTCAGAGCTCAGCTGGAACGGATCACCAAGTCAAAGATGTGGGCTAGTCAGGCTCTACCCACCCACAGCATGAAGACTGGCAACCCTCTCCCTATACAGAAGCAGGAAGAGAGCTGTCTCTCTT
Source organism: Eleutherodactylus coqui (assembly GCF_035609145.1). Lineage (NCBI taxonomy): Eukaryota > Metazoa > Chordata > Amphibia > Anura > Eleutherodactylidae > Eleutherodactylus > Eleutherodactylus coqui. The sequence continues at coordinate 202,915,372 of NC_089841.1, read as the reverse complement.
GATGGTGCGAGCGGGGAGAGCCCAGTGCAGTCTGCCCCTTTGACTCGAGTGCTCCGAGACCTGAACTCTGAATCAAACGTTTAAGTATGTTTCTTTTTTCTGAAATGCAGCAGCATTTTACAATAAAACACACATGGGCCGGATTTCATATCTGTCCTGGGTTCATGCTGTCCATTGTTTTCCATATTAAGAACCTGTGGAGGTATAAAGTGTGAATATTCTTGCTGGAACTTTATTTTTAGAGATATAAGGAGAAGGGAAATGTAAGGTAAAACTGGGGAAAGCATGAAAAAAGGCATAAGAAAACAATGTAAAACAAAAACAGAAAAAATATTCAATGATTGAAGTAGCAGAGATACATCTGGTATCAAGTGATAATTTAAGATCTAATTTGGTTCAGAAATATTTTATGTATGATTAGATTAAGTAACTCATAAGTATAAGGGTCAACCTAAAATGCAAAAACACTCAAAACACTTACCAGCATACCTGCATGCATAACTAGATGACATAGCTATAAAAGTACAAGGTATTCGTTCGTGAATTGACGTCACTTAAGCCCACGAGCCCGCCAACAAAGGTCTTCATTGTCTCATGGGTCCCTACACTCACAAGACAACTACAACGTGAAACCTACCTGCATGAGGGGCAATCATCCCGACAGGGACGGCCCCACGCTGGAACCTATGGACCTACCTCATCCTAGATGGTAAACGATCCACAGCAGGATACAGTTCACACCAACACAACAGGGATATGCAGGACTGTTCATACACCTTTTCTGGCCACCTGCAAAGGCCCAGCAAACACATCCCAGTTCACACAAATACACAGAACAGGACTGTACACACCTCATGTCCGGACACCTGCACAAACACACAGAACATGACACTGTTGACACAAATATACACAAACACCATGCATGGAGCAAACACCAGGGTGTTGGGAAATCAGCTTCCTCTAGCGGAGTAGCTGGTATATATGAGCAGCAGACTGGGGGAATAGCTGGCTGGAGAACTCCACACCCAGTCAGCTCAATTATCCCACACATGTGAAGCTGTGCTGCTGGAAACCCATAAAGAACAACAGATCCCAGTAGCACAACCTGACAGAACCACTTTGCCCATTTTTATAGGATGAAACATAACCTGATTGGCTCAGAATTAGATGTTCCAAAATACAGTTGGAGTGGACAATTTGTAAAACCTCAAAAATTGAGGGAATCTCAGCGCTTTTCCATTTCTTAGCTATGCATGATCTGGGTAGCAGTCACTGGAACAATACAGAATTTAAAACAGAACTTTTATTATAACAAGTGTAAAAGCTGCAAAAAGCTCCATTCACAGTTACAAAAGTTTTATGTGGGAGGGAACTCATCCTATTAACACCTTGCACAACCCTGCTTCACAAATAGGAAATTGCCCTTACAAAAGTGGCATTATAAAGGAACCTCACCCTTATATCTTGTTAATATAACCCTGTGCTCCCAACCAATAGAGAATTGCCCTGACAAGTGCAGCCCTGTACAGGAACCTCACACTTGTATCTCTCTAACATCTCACCGACAAATAGGGAAATCAGCTTGACAAGAGCAGCCCTATATAGGAACCTCACCTATATATCTCTTTAATATATCCCTGTCACACTGACTAATTGGGCAATCACCCTGACAAGAGAGGCCCTATACAGGAATCTCACCCTTAGGGTGCGTTCACACGAGCGCATAAACGGCGTGTTTTTGCGCCCAATCGTATAAACGTGACCATCTGAGGCATTGGTTTCCAATGTATTCGTTCGCACGGGCGATTTTACGGCGCGTAAAAACGGCAACCTGAAAAAAAACCGGAACATATGCGACCGAAATACGCGCCAACGCATATTCGATGGCCGAAAAGATAGCTTGCAAAGTAGGAACAAACGAAAATACGCTTTCTAGCTCTGGTCGTGATCGGCGAAAAACGTTCTTTCCGGCGATTATACGCTGCGCTCGTGCGAACGTAAATACGCCTACGCTCGTGTGAATGCACCCTTAGGCCTCATTCATATGGGCAATGCGTTTTTACACCGGCCACATAAGGGCCGAAAATCACGTCAATGAAGAATAGCCACGATTGAGTCCCAAGATTACTTCGCGTTTTCTTGTCTATTTACACAGGTGTATCGCATGAAAAATACGCTGCAGTGTCAAATTCCGTCAGTCGGCAGAAATCCTTGGAATGTCATCTAATGCTTAAATAGAGCCAGCTATCTTCTTTTCTGAGTGTCGGACACAGATAAATTCCCGAAAACCGAAAACGAACACTTTTTTTATGGTGCGACTTTTTAATTTTTTAAAATTTTTTTTCACACTCCTGAAAATCGCCCATGTGAAGTAATGCATTGGAATCCAATGCTTCACATGGTCACAATTTTTGGCTGATGTTGTATTGCGGCTAAATAGCTGCGTAAAAAGCTTTTGTGTGAATGAGGCCTTAGTTAATACAACTCGGACCAATATCACGCTTGTAAAATTGCCATTCTGGATGCTAGCATGATATGTTCTTGATAAAGACGCATTGCTTCTATGTACTTACGATTTTCTCACACATGAAAAAATTGCAGTTGCCTCCAATAGTTTTCAATGGTAAAAATTGCATCACACTTGCATGCAAATTGCACGGCATATGATTTTTTGAAATCCAATAGGCAACAATTGGTGATTCCTTATCAGATAACTTTCTGCCCCCCTGCTATCACAATCAGGTAAAATTTGTCCCATCTGTATATGATAGACAGTGTGATAACTAGCAAAAGTGCAAATCACTTAATTTACTTAAAATGATGTTTGTTTGTTTTTTTCCCTAAAAAAATCACTCTAAAGTGCTGGCCACTGGGGACCTCCCTTCCCTCCAATTTACTCTCCGCCCCCTGATAAGTAAAATACATTTCTTGAAACAAAGATACCAAGATGGACAACAGAATGTGGAGGAGGATGTCACATGTTGCCCATAGCAGTTTTTTGGAGACAAGAGGGAGAATGAGATAGAAGACAGAAGCATAGACTCACATACCGGTAGATGTTCTGCAGCTAGTGGTGAGTTATTTACTATCCCATAGCTACTGAAATCAGTTTTACACTTCACAGTACTTATTTAGTATCCTCCCAGATGCAGTATTCATGTGGAAGTCACAGAGGGCAGAATCTGCAGTCTTCTCTATGTGCAGTGTATAGAAGACATCATAGCAGCAGCCTCCTCCCACCAGCTCAGGGCCAACTGAAAGTTAAATAACCTGCAGAAGGTTGTGATCAATGCAGGATACAAGTCATATGATAGCTAGAAACAGTGTGTTCCTCATGTACTGTAGACATGGCAACTTTTAAAAACTTCGGATTGTTTTAAGTCTGTGGCTACCTTTCAAAGTGTTTTTTTCCAACTGCTGGAAGCCCAAAGGATCATGAGAGCAGCACATTCTGAGGCCTCCATATTGAATGCATGACTGCAGCTTCCTTCCTTATCTAGGGGGTCTTGGAATGCAAGGATTAGATAATTATGTTATCTCTGATGACCCCAGCACATTGCTTGGCTATCTCCGTCAGTCCTATAGAAGTCATTAGAGCAGTGGTCACTTATGTGCTCCACCACTACATTCACTAATGGTCCTTTTTCATGGGACGATTATCGTGCAGATTTCCGCGCTCCTGTGAGAATTTGAACAATAATTGTCCCATGTAAACGCATTCAGCGACTGAACAAAACTTGTTCAGTCATTCAGTTTCGGCATGTAGAAAACTTCACTATGTGCCGTTCAGTGTAAATAGCAGTCGTTCACTTTTGAATGACTGTATGCTTAGTGTGAACAGAGGAAGGCGGTGGTTGGGGGGCGCTCCTGGCCCGCTCTGCCTCCATTCCGGCAGCGCTATGAGTGATACCGGCGATACTCGCTCCTGTGTAATAGGACAGGAGCGAGCATCACTGGGACAAGTCTCAGGCATCATTTGCCCAACAGCTCATCCCGTGTAAAAGGACCATTAGGGAGTCTTGAGGTGTGCTGATCTTGTGGTCCTTAGAGCTCTCAGTAGTCAGTCCCCCAGCTATCATGCATTTATCCCCTACCCTGTGGAAGCTCTTGATGCAGCCTCCTGATACTGGCACTGAATTCATTTCTTTCTTTTTTTTATAATTCCCTTTTCTTTACCCAATAGTATTTCACTCACTGAATTCATTATGTTACATTTTTCTACACCGAAGTTTATGTACCAATTCTCTGCCCAACCCTGCATTTAGTCCAAATCATTCTGTAGTGACACTTTATTACCCAAACTGCCTACTAGATATTGAAAAATGATTTAAAACTATAAGCTCGGCACAATTCCCCAAGTCACTCTATGAATATATGTTCAGCTCAATCTGAATATGTTCTCTTTTAAACAACACTTGGCTTCCACTACTTCACTTATGTTTCATTCATACATACATAACACCATAGGTCTAGTGCTTCAATCCTAGGAAAGTCTGCCAATTGCAATTGTGCTACACAAAAATATAAAGAATATTGTTTTTGTTTCCAAGACTGATATCATTGCTTATAAGCTGTTAAAAAATAAATAGGCTAATTTAGCACGACAGATCCCTATGGAGTAATACCATTGTGTATATTACCATTTTATATATATACTATTTCACAGAATTCCTTCCCACTGATTTTATACGTAATTCACTCCTTGGTTTTATGCTTCTTTCTTAGCAACATTTTCTCCACTGTCTAAATAATATAATTTGCAAATACCATAAAAGGCGCTAACTAGACAGTAGTTTTTCTCATCTACTTCTAACATGCAGCAATCTGTCAGCAAAACACTGTCAGCACAATGGTACATACCATACCCAACCTGGTGTCAGTCTAGGGGCGTCCTTCCCTGTCAGACTCGTGGCATTACAGTTTGGTCTGCACCGGACCCTAGGCTTGCAGCCCTCTCAGCTCCTTTCCCATGAAGTAGCTACAGCAGCAGCCTCAGCAGGCTATAACTTATTGTGTGTGGAGGTGTTAACTCCTCCAGACACTCCCATACAGCTGTTATTGATCATTGGCACACAGTCACGCCTGTTCTCAAGCCCTCTGTAGGCCATTCTGTGTACAGCCTTGCCACAAGCCTTTTAAATCACAGCCGCTGTCAGAATTGACATTAATAATTGTGATCAGCATGAGTGCTGCTTGCAGCTGTTGTCGGCAGGTGTCAGCTGTAGGAAATAGCCTGCACCCGCATTTTTTGGAATAGGATCTACTCTCGATCCCCCTGCATACAAACCCTGAGCGCCCAGGGTGTAACTGGCTTTTGCAGAGGATGGCATCTGGATCCAGAACTACTCTGGGCTCACATTGGTGGTATTTATGTCTTAATTAATGTTGTCTAGGCTGTATTTGTTAAGGTCCATTTACATGCAAAGATGATCGCTCAAAATTAATCAGAAACTAACAGTTTTGAGCGATCCTTTTGCATTAGCTACTAATGCGCTACTCAGCCCATTAGTTGCTAACTAGCATCATTTGCGTGTATTTAGAGAACAGTGGGTAGTCTGTTCTCTAAATACATTGCTTTTGTTCTGCTACGGGCTACTGGCTACATGAAATGCTATCAGCACTGCCTGCGGAGAGCATAGCATGCCGTCCCTCTTATCAGAGACAACAGCTTTTGTGCTGAGCTGAACTCAGCGATGGATGAAGAGTGCACGGTAAGTGCATGATGGATACACATTAACACGCAATGGCTATCGCTCAAAAGCCATTGTTTGGACGAATTTTGAGCGATAATCGTTGCGTGTAAATCAGCCTTTACACCCGTGTGGGTTGTTTTATTCATGGGAGTGTCTTAAGAAGGATTGGTTTATGGCTGTATGTCTTTTACTATTAAAGGCTAACACAGTATTGTAGTGTTTAAGCTTGATAAAGACCCTACGTGGTCGAAACATCACATTTTTATCTTTTGGCATGGCGTAATAAAATTATTTAAATATTGGCACCTTAAATATGCTGCCACGATCATTCTTTTTCTGTGGACATCTCTTCCATACTTTCACTTACAATTTAATATTAGGACATGCTTCAGAAATCCTTAAAGTGTCTCCTAAATTTAGCTGAGGACTTCTCGTGCTGCCGCCGGCTCTGTAGCACTGCTGATAGCTCTGATTGTGATTGGCTGAAGTGCTCAGCCAATCACAATCAGAGCTACCAGCAGGCAGAGATTTTAAATCCCCGGCTGCTGATAGCTTAGAACTACAGAGCCGGGGACAGTGCCAGAAGTCGCGGCTGAGCCCCAGCAGCTGAAGGCAGGTGAGTATTTATTTATTTATTTACTTTTTAACACTATTTTAAATGGTTTTTCAGGGAAGGACCTATCTTTAAAGCCCTTCCCTGAAAGCCCCTCAGCTGCCGGGGCTCAGCCACGACTCCTCGCGCTATCCCCACCTCTGCACTGATGTGCTGATCTATCAGCAGACGGGGATTTAAAATCCCCGCCTGCTGAAATAGCTGATTGTGATTGGCTGAGGCGCCTCTGCTGATCAGGCCGTCTGCTGATAGATCAGGACTGCAGAGTCGGGGACAGCGCAGAGAAGACGTGCCTGAGCCCCGGAAGCTGAAGAGAGCTGCGGGTTTTTTTTTACACTTTTTTTCATGGTTTTTCAGGGAAGGGTTTATATTAAAGCCCTTCCCTGAAATCCATTGACAGGAGCTGGCAGCAGGATCCTCTACCGCAGCTGTCATGTGTGACAGCTGCGGTAGGGAATAGAAGAATTCCTCTTCTACATCTGTCACAGATGTGGCAGATGTAGCAGCAGGGAATTCTTTTTACTAGCAGGAATAAAGGAAACATCTGCTGCTGTGTGCAGATGTGTTCTTCATTCCCGCGGGGGACATGGCAGCGGCAGAGGGTAAGTTTTTTTTTTTTCTTTTACACTAAAATGATTGTTTTTCAGGGAAGAGCTTATATGTAAAGCCCTTCCATGAAAAATAATTCAGGGGTGCCGGCAGACCATTGTTTTCAATGGAGCTGCTGGCAGCAGCCGCGACTCCATTGAAAACAATGCACGCAGTTGCATACACGCATGTTTTTGCTCGTACCTAGGTGCGCAGGTATGTGCACACCTATGTACACACAAAAACACGCTCATGTGAAGGAACCCTTAAGGGCCATTTAGACACAACAATTATCACTCATAATTCGTTATAACGATCAAAAGTGAGCGATGGTTTTGCTTTTAAAGACGGACATTTTACCCTAACGAAAATCATTTGAAAATTGACGTAGTGGCAAGGCATTTCAGTAGTTTAATTAGGAATAGGCGAAAACTAATGTGGCTCTATACAAATGTAAAGAGGGCAATAAACAACTAAAGGAAGGCATTTAAACTACTAAAACAAGAAGGCAGTGAAGAAGCATTAAAAAGCTAAAAGGATAGCAATAAATCAGGTAAAAATCAAATAGAAGCAGCAAAGATGGAGACAGAGATACTCATCATCAAAGAGCATAAAACTAGCCCTTAAATGTTCTTCAACTATATAAATAGCAAAAAGATAAAAATGGAAAGTTTTGGCCCTTTAAAAAGTAAATAGGGAAAAATAGCAGAGGGTGATGAGAAGAAAGCAAAAATGTTAAACATTTTTTTCGCCAGTGTATTCACTTAAGAAAATGAAATGTCAGATGAAATGCAGAGTGATAAAGTAAACTCTCCATTAAATGTCACCAGTTCAATTTAGGAAAAAGTGCAGAGCTGCCTTAAAAAAGATTATAATAGACCAATCGCTCAGTCCCGATAGCATACACCCCTGGGTTCTAAGAGAATTAAGTAATGTGATAGACAGATCATTGTTTCTTATATTTAAGGACTCTATAGTGTTGGAATCTGTTGCATTGGATGGGTGCATAGCATATGTGGTGCCAATATTCAAAACGGGGTCGAAAAGCGAATCTGGAAATTATAGCCCAGTATGTCGAACTTCTATTGTGGGTAAAATGTTTGAAGGGTTACTAAGAGATGCTATTCCTGGAGAACCTCAAGAAAAATGTCTGTATAACTCCATATCAGCATGGGTTTATGAGGGGTCACTCTTGTCAAACAAACTAAAAAAATTCGAGAGGGGCCTGGATGCCTTTCTTGAGTGTAATAATATTACATATAATAGTGACTTATTATTTCAAAGGGTTTGTTAATCCAGGAATTCTTTCTGATTGTCAGAATGGAGTTGGGAAGGAATTTTTCCCTAAAATAAGGAAAATTGGTTTCTACCTCATGGAGTTTTTCACTTTCCTTTGGATCAACATTGAGGGGTAATAGGCTGAACTAGATGGATATATGCATTTTTTTCAGCTCTACACACAATGTTACTATGGGAGGCAGACAAGGTAGAAAACACATTTGTATTCCCTTCAGGGTATGAATCTATCTCTGAGATCCAGGCAACCAACCTGCTCCTGCTTACTTGCAGCTTAATGCTCGTTCGAGTATTAGCGTACTCGATGGTGCTCATCACTATAACAAGCATCATGCCGTGTTCGACCCCCGCCCCAGTTTTTGGCTCCTCCCTGCTGTGATGTGCCTGTTTTGGCCCCTCCCTGCCGCGACGCAGAGCATGTGTTAAAGGCAACTTTTTTGGCTGGCAGGCGAGAGAGAGAGAGAGACCCACCCATTGTAGTCAATGGGGTTCGTTTTTCGAGTAGAGCTCTCGAATTTTCCAAAAAGCTCAACTCGAATCACACGGACCCGAGCATTTCAGTGCTCGCTCATCTCTAGTCATTAACAGATTAAGTAAAGCTATTTAAATTTCTGCATTCTTCCAAATTATTTATGTCTAGTTATATCTTGATTTCAGTTGATGAAATAATGCAATATCAGATTGTATATTAAATATCATAATGCAGTAGATTTTTTATGTGTGTCTGTCAATCTTACTATCTCCTTGTTACATAAGCGTGCCTTGGAAAGTGAAAGCTAAGGCATTTTCCCACCGTTTACAAGGACCCCTGCAAGGAAGTTTGTGCTTAATCAAGTCGGATTCCCAGTTTGCCGTTCTCAGGGTAGTCACTTGGTCAAACATAGGCAAGCTATAGAACAGTGATGGCGAACCTTTTAGAGACCGAGTGCCCAAACTGCAACCCAAAACCCACTTATTTACCGCAAAGTGCCAACACGTCAGGGGGCGGGGCTTATCACGAAGTATGATTTTACCTACATCATTCTAAAAAGGACAGGACTGTTTCAAAATAGACAACGTTCAGATTTTGACTGATTTTTGGAAGCTGAAATGCTGCGAAATGTCCTCAGCGGAAATTTCTGTGGCAAATTCTGCAGTATTTCTGCATCCAAAAAGCAGTCAAAATCTGCACGTTGTCTATTTTGAAACATCCCTGCCCATTTCTGCCACATGTAAACAAACCCCAGCGGTAATAGTGATCCCCAACAGCGGTCCCACAGGTAATAGTTACCCCCACAGTGGCCCCAGCGGTAATAGTGATATCCCACAGCAGCCCCAGTGGTAATAGTGACATTTCACAGGGGCCCCAGTGGTAAAAGTGACATCCCACAGCGGCCCTAGCGGTAATAGTGATACCCCACTGTGGCCCTCAGTAGTAAAAGTGACATCCCACAGTGGCCCCAGTAGTAATAGTGACATTCCACAATGGCCCCCAGTAGTAATAGTGACATCCCACAGCAGCCCCCAGTAGTAATAGTGACATCCCACAGTAGCCACCAGTAGTAATAGTGACATCCCACAGCAGCCCCCAGTAGTAAAAGTGACATCCTACAGTGGCCCCCAATAGTAATAGTGACATCCCACAGTGGCCACAGGAATAATAGTGACATCCCACAGTGGCCACCAGTAGTAATAGTGACATCCCACAGTGGCCACAGGAATAATAGTGACATTCCATAATGGCCCCCAGAAGTAATTGTGACATCCCACAGCAGCTCCAGTAGTAATAGTGACATCCCACAGTGGCCCCCAGTAGTAATAGTGACATCCCACAGTGGCCCCCAGTAGTAATAGTGACATCCCACAGTGGCCCCCAGTAGTAATAGTGACATCCCACAGCGGCCCCCAGTAGTAATAGTGACATCCCACAGCGGCCCCTAGTAGTAATAGTGACATCCCACAGCGGCCCCCAGTAGGTAGTAATAGTGACATCCCACAGCGGCCCCTAGTAGTAATAGTGACATCCCACAGCGGCCCCCAGTAGGTAGTAATAGTGACATCCCACAGCGGCCCTCAGTAGTAATAGTGACATCCCACAGCGGCCCCCAGTAGTAATAGTGACATCCCACAGCAGCCCCCAGTAGTAATAGTGACATCCCACAGTGGCCATCAGTAGTAATAGTGACATCCCACAGCGGCCCCCAGTAGTAATAGTGACATCCCACAGCGGCCCCTAGTAGTAATAGTGACATCCCACAGCGGCCCCCAGTAGGTAGTAATAGTGACATCCCACAGCGGCCCCTAGTAGTAATAGTGACATCCCACAGCGGCCCCCAGTAGGTAGTAATAGTGACATCCCACAGCGGCCCCCAGTAGTAATAGTGACATCCCACAGTGGCCATCAGTAGTAATAGTGACATCCCACAGCGGCTCCCAGTAGTAATAGTGACATCCCACAGCGGGCCCCAGTAGTAAAAGTGACATCCCACAGTGGCCATCAGTAGTAATAGTGACATCCCACACCATCCCCAGTAGTAATAGTGACATCCCACAGCGGCCCCCAGTAGTAATAGTGACATCCCACAGTGGCCACCAGTAGTAATAGTGACATTCCACAGCGGCTCCCAGTAGTAATAGTGACATCCCACAGTGGCCCCCGAGTAGTAATAGTGACATCCCACAGTGGCCCCCAGTAGTAATAATGACATCCCACAGCAGCCCCCAGTAGTAATAGTGACATCCCACAGCAGCCCCCAGTAGTAATAGTAACATCCCACAGCGGCCCCCAGTAGTGATAGCGCCCTCCTGAGATAGCGCCCCTCCTCCTTGTGGAAGCTCCTCTGCTCGGTGCTGCTGCTGGTGCTGATCCCACGTGCACACTGACGTCAGTTTGCTGCTGGACGCCTCATCCTTTCTGCTCTCACGTAACCAAAGAGGAGACGTCAGGGGAGGGGGGAGGAGGATCCTGACTGCACACTGACATGACAGTGTGCGTCGAGATCAGTGCCGCTAGCAGCGCAGTTGAGTGAATGCTGGCAGGGGAGTCACGGCCCCTGCCGGTATTCACTAACGTGGTGAGCGGCCGACAGCGACATGTGCCAGCAGGGAGGTATCTGCGTGCTGCCTCTGGCATGCGTGTCATAGGTTCGCCACCACTGCTACAGAAGATACTATATATGAAGCTAAGGTGAAGCATAGATCAAAAAGACCCACTGATATTGAGGCAAGGGTCAGAAGATCCATGTCTGCTTTAAACAGTCAGCATATAATGTATTTGGTTGTGTTGGCTAGTACGTCATGTCCGGTGCCAATTGCCAGAACAATGTGGAGCGCCCTCTGATGGGACACCGGAGAACAATGCTGAAGTGAGGAAAGGTATGTAACACTTCTGTCTGTCTCTATCTCTATCTGTCTGTCTATCTGTCGTATCTCTCTACTATTTGATCAGTTTCACACCTGCTATTATAAATTTGTACATAGACTTTTTAACCTGTCACTATATATCCTTGAGAAACTTCCACCTGCTGAGTAGAACATTAAATATAAATGGCTATTAATATTTAAAGCTGTTTGACATGTAAAATGTCAGGACATTTGCTTTGTGTTGATCTTTTTATCTATTTAACATTACGGGTAAATTCCACTTACACATTTTGTTTAATGATGACCCAGGACTGTTTAGACACTTAAAGTGAATGTTCCCCGTTTGATAATGTAATGTACACAGCCATTAAAAGGGAAATGAGCTCAGAATCTCATAACTTCATGATTTCACACAATCCACAGGGTTATTTCAGAGTGGTTATACCCGTATGTTTAATGTATGATTCTATTTTATCAAATCATTTGATTTCATTCTTTTAATATCTCCTTATGACATCGCTGGTTCCTTTTCTGCAGAGAATGAAAGTTGTGATGCCTGTTACCAACATGAAAGTGCAATAGATGACCTATGTTTTTTGGAAAACATGTTTCACAAACTAGAGTCTAAGGCCTCCTGCAGACGTCTGGGTCGGATCCCCTGCGAGAAATCTTGAAGCGGGACCCGACCCGCGCCCCTGCAGGGACCAGTGCGGCTCTCACCTTCTCCCGCAGCTCCGGGTCTGTGATGTGCCGGCTGCCAGTCAGCTGGCGCATGTGCACAGCATGCCGCGCTTTGTTTTCTGTGTGTGTTTTCACGCGGACAAACGCGTCTGTCTGCATAGGATTGCATTTTGTAATGCAATCCTATGCAGGCGGGCATGGGCGGAAATTCTGTGGGAAATCCAGCCGCAGAATTTCCACCCGTGTGCAGGGGACCTAAATGTATCATATCTAAAGTTGAATTTGTTTCTGTGTTGGCTGAATGTGGTGACATTGCTTATTTGCACTGGATTTTGATGTTATTTACCTTTCTATCCATTGCTTATGATACAGTGTTCCCCTAAAAATCAGACACTGTCTTATATTAATTGTTGCCCCAAAAGTGTCTTATTTTTAGGGGGGACAGCTTATGCTCACCTGGTCTGCGGCGTCCAGATGCCTCGCTCTGCTGGTCTGCGGCAGCGATGCAGCAGTCTTCAGCGTCCTCCACACTCAGATATCCTCTTCTTTCTGGTGACGGGGCTTTGCCTCCAGCAAAGCGAGCGCTGTGATTAGCTCGAGCGCCAGCCAATCAGAGTCGGCGCTTGATGAACCAATCACAGCGATTCAGTGATGTCATTCACTGAATGGCTGTGAATAATTGAATAATCTGATTGGCTGGCGCTCAATTCAATCACAGTGCTCACTTTGCTGGAGGCAGGGTATTCAAAGCCCCACCACCAGAAAGAAGAGGATATCTCAGCGTGGAGGACATGGCAGCTTGCATCAGCGCCGGGGACCATCGCGAGGGACACAGACGCCGCGGGCCAGGTCAGTAGTGATTTTTTTCATGTACTTTAGGTAGGGCTTATTTTCAGGGGAGGGCTTATATTTCAAGTCTCCCTGAAAACCATGGTAGGGTTTACTTTTGTGGTAGGCCTTACTTTCGGGGAAACAGTATATAACTGATATATGTTTTAGTAACCAGCCTTCAGAAATACCTACATTATGGGCATTTTATTCTTTATTCCAAATTTTTGTATGTAGTTTTAACTTTTTATGCTATTGAATAAAGTATTTTGCTTTTTCACTATGTCCTTTTTTGCCCTGTGTGTGGATTTTATTTGGTGCTATACATGTATATACACAGCTAAGTTATAACCCTATACAGGCCAGTTTTTGTTGATGTGTTATCTAGTTAGGTACAGAAAAATCTCTACACATTACAGTTATCATCAGGAGTCATTTGAACAAAAAAGTAGTTTGGAGTGCAGACAAGTGTGCATGGCAGTGATAGCAGCCACACGCCAGCACCACAAAGGCTGTTATTTAAAGACAACTTCACTCCACTCAGTTAAATTTGCCCATCTGTTCTTCCAATGAAGCTCCAAAACATTAATGTGACATGTAATGTAAAGTCCATTGGCTGAGGGCAGAGTAATGGGTGTGAGTGAGGGCAGAACTGTTAAAGTGGTTAGTTGGTTCTTCCTCATTGCCTTGGATATCCCCAAACTGTTATTGCATTCTTGGAAGGTTAAGTGCAATTTAAAAAGGGATGTGTGAATAAAATTATATACTTTGACATGTAGCCAGACCTTCTATAAGAAAATTCAGGGGGTGAGCAAAAATTTGGAAACACCATATGAAAGGCATGCCTTAAGTTACATGGGATTATAAATTATATTTTAAAAAGACATGTAGAGACTGATTTAAGTGGATGCAATATGACACAGATGCTGCCAGGCAGGAGTGAACATCTGCCTCAGCAACAAGGTTCCATTGGTCAGGGGTTTGAGCCACTCAGTTGCTGTTTCCAGCTGGCTTCCAAAACCATCAAGAGCAGGGCAAGAGGTGCAGTAAGCACAAATTTGGTGGGAAAACGCTCAGCCAAGCAGGGGGCAAAAGGGCAGCTCAGTGCTAATGATTAAAATCCCATGCATTTCATACAGTGTTTCCATATTTTTGTCCACCTCCTGTAAGTCTCTAAATATGCATCAAAATAACCTCTGTGCACCTGTGATCACAATTCTATACTTGTATGTGATTTTGCGGAACTACAATCACAGATTATGTACATGTATGTCATTCTATATTAAAGAGGTTAAACATGCATTTATTGTATTTGCTTTGTTATTTTCAATATGTGTGCTTCGTGAGGACAAAATACATTACTGTCTTGATTTTAGTATTTACGGGTTGCTTTAGTGCGGATGTCCAAACAGCATGGATCTTTGACATTTCCAGCATACATGACTTTTATAGAAGGGGTATTTCAGATTGATTGACTCAACATCTCTCCAGAGCTTGGCTTAAACCTAATTAAAATTATGTCTACAGAAGCAGTGAGATTTCCTACATAAATAATGACCGGAACATAAACAGTGTTGGCAGCTGGTTCACATGTGCATGAGGGGTTAATGCCATACTCGCTGGCATTAGAAATTACGACTCCTCCGAGGCTTCTCTTGTCTGTACACATTCTGCAACCACAGCACATCTCTGGCCTTGCAGCGGGGACATGCTTTGTTTCTATGCTGATGAGATACATTTGAAAGGAGGCATACATAATAGTTATTTTACGTGGAAAATATGCACATACATATGCAGTTCCAAAATAAAACAACAGAAACAGGAACCCTGCTAACTTACTTGAAAGAGACAATTTGAGAGAAAATAGCAATGTTTAGCATTGTAGATTAGTGGAACATTCACAAGTGGTCTATTTAGTCATTCTTTAAACATCCCCTGACTGTGCTCTGGTTTTACGTGGATTCTGCATTTTTATTCCCCAGTTTCCAGTGCCACACACTTCATAAATAGCATCCTGTTAGTATGACCATAGGGATCAAATTCTGTCCAGGAACAGGATCATCAAAGTATCAACTAGCCGACTACGTATAGTCATCTAGATATTGTTAGGATGAGATAAATGCCATTGTATCATTACAAAATCAATCTCTATCTTGCCAACGGCAGTCAAGTGCTTAGATTAGTAAATTACCAATGTTCTACCATGGCAATAACTTTCATTACAGTGTTTGGATTTTGGTTGCCGCTTCCACTCATCTATTCCCCAAAGTATATTAACTTAATGGCCTTGGTTGTGCAAGACCGAAGGAAAATGAATGAAAAGAGGCTATGATCTTATTTTATTAACACTAGTAGAGCTAGCAGCTACATTTTTAGCCAAGGCAATGACAGGAGTTTACACTAACCTGGAAGGGTCTAATAAGAGCTGCTCCCTTTGGCCACTGACAAGACTGCATCCCCAACCATCTCTTGAATTTATTGAACTGCTTTACCCAAGCACCAATTTACAAATTTAGAACAAAAGCTTGGGATCAATGCAGTTTGAGATCTGCCTCCCTCCTTCTTATGAGATGTACCGCTAAGTACATTTTTGGCAAAAAAGTTGTAATAGGGTTTTCACATGTTTTTGAGAAAAAAAAACGAGAACCACAGAGATCCTATCATCTTAATGAAAATGAATTTTGATGGACTCCCTACTGACAGAATATAGATACCACATATAACATATGATGGTACTTGCAGAAGAGGGGCAAGGAATTGGATTTCTCCATGCCTATTTTCACTTACTTGAATTGTGCCTTCTTGCCAAGTTATATAGTTATGGTGCAGTCACACATTGTTAGGTTGTACTGCTGGGACCTGTAGTACTAGGGTTTCTTGTATCACAAGCCCACGGGTGTGGCATAATTGTGCTGGCTGGGTGGGGTTATCTCCTGCTAGCCAATCCCCTGAGTCTTTGCTCACATATAAACCCAGCTCCTCTCAGTGTCTGTTTGGTGTCCAGAGTGAGCAGTCACATATCCTTGTCCATTGCAGCTTGCTGTGAGTTTGTTGGTTCATGTTTGTTTGTACATTTATTTTCTGTCAGTTTTGTGTCAGTTTGTTCTGCTGAGTTTGTTTGCTATTTCTGCGCTAGGGTGGCCCTTAGGGTCCTCTAGTAGATGTGTCTTGCTAGTGTAGGGATCGCAAGACACGAGGAGCCTTATCGTGGTATTGGAGCTCAAGTTTATTGGCCAATGTACGCACCAATACCTCGTACTTTTATAGCTATATCATCTGCTTATATGTACAGGTATGCATGGCGAGATTTGTGGTCATTTGTCAGCCCCTATGTTGTGTCTGTCCATAAGTCCAGTCCGCAGTATGCAGTGCTCTGTCCTGTTAATGTTGCCGTCACCATGTCCAGTCTGAATTCTGTTTTAGGTCCCTGTGTTTGTGTTATACCCAGCCTGTTTTGGGCACGTTCGTGTGGGCCCTGTGCTTATTCGCTCACACGAATGTAACACACATGCAGTGTTTGTTAATTTTTTTCCTGCAGTTTTTGAAGTGAAATCAGGTGTGATTCATAAAAGGAGAGAAAGTATAAAGGACAGATACTATTTTTAGGAAATCTGAAATTCTCAAATATAGGATAACAAAGAGGGATCTGCTCTTAATTGTTTTGTTTTACAAGCAGGAACAAGTTATGGAAAAGTGGGAACTGTGAATGAAGAAAAGGTTTACGAAGAGTCTCACAACACCATTTGGTTTGAAAAGAGCAGTGTTCTACAAGTCTTAAGTGATCCAACAGGTCCTAATTTGGGGATATATGATAGAGTAAACACTGGTAGCAATTCCTGATGTTCTAAGTAATTATATTATCCGTGCAATACTAAGAAGATCCTGAAAACACGACCTGTAGAGGATGTTTGAGGGTTGGAGTTGAAAAATACTGGTCTACAATATGATATACTATGGTATGTTTGCCCAAAGAATAATTGCGTTCATACAGCCCAACCAGTAATCATGATATAACAAGCTACTAAAGTTGATAAGTCCCATCTGAAATGTCTTCTACAACAATGCTTGTGAAGTAGTTGAGTGGTTTTCTTTGTTACCCATTAAGAGGCTTTGTTGTTCAAGTGCTAGGTTTTATTGGCTAACTAGAAAGTTTATTTGTATGCTTGGACTGTAATCGTTCTGGTGAAATAATAAAAGTTCTCATTTTAACAACCAACCTTCCACACATGTAATGCTGATATTATGACAATGCCATTTTTTAAAATAGCCTTTCTTATAAAAGTATAAGTCAAACCTCTAGGTTTGTTGTCTTCTAGTTTCACCGGTTTCCAGTTGAGCTGACTTTTCAAGCCAGAATTTCACCTCAGGTTTCGCTGGCTACTTCTAGTTTCGCCAGCTGGCTGTGATTGGCTGAGAGGACTGTCACTCAGCCGATTCAGCCAATCAGAGCAATCTCTTGCTGGAAGGCGGGGAATTCAATCCCTGTCACTAGCAATAGATGCTTTGCCAGCTTGACAAGCTCCCGGCAGCCAACTAGAAGCTCTGAAAGCAGTGGTGGGGACCCAGATGGCACCTGAAAGGTGAGTATTGATGCCACCTGCAGTCCTATGTAACATCACAGAGAACACAGTGATAACTCTTAGAACAGATAATGATGCCACCTGCAGTCCTATGTAGCACCACAGAGAACATAGTGATAACTCTTAGGACAGATAATGCAGTAGATGTGACCTGTAGTCCTATGTAACACTACAGAGAACACAGTGATAACTCTTAGGACAGATAATGCAGTAAATGTGACCTGCAGTCCTATGTAACACCACAGAGAACACAGTGATAACTCTTAGGACAGATAATAATGCCACCTACAGTCCTATGTAACACCACATAGAACACAGTGATAACTCTTAGGACAGATCATGCAGTAGATGGGACCTGCAGTCCTATGTAACACCACAGATAACACACAGCTCTGCATTAGGCTGCTTTTTTGGTATTAAAAACCATATTTATTCTCTATTAAATGTGGTTTGGTGTGTTATTTAGAATGTCTAGAACGAATTAATTGGATTTACATTGATTCCTATGGAAATAATTACCTCGAGTTTCATTGGTTTCAAGTTTGGCTGATTGCATTCTGACAGATTACCAACAAAACTAGAGGTTTGACTGTATATTTGAGCATATACTAATTACTATTATAATAATTCCTATACATGATCAATACGTTATGAATATAAATTAGATGGCAAAGTTGATCTGTTCATATATCTTGTATATGATAACGTTTTCAATTTCAACAGTCACTGCATTCTTAGGTTGTCAGAATTCTTTACTGTTTTATTTGCTGCTTATGCAGTTTTTCTCTATCTTAGTAATTCAGACTTGGTTGTCATTTATAGACATTATACTGGAGAAAGCAATTTAAATGTTTGACTTATGATATTTAGCATGAATGTGCTATAGTAGAATGCACTAAGTGAATGGCATTTGATGTCAGATGCATAGAGAGTTAAGTACCCCATTGGCATTTTTAGGCCTCTTTATTTGCATATCACACTTGACATATATGACCCCCTCTATGGAATTTATGAAGGTTATTATATTTTCAAACACATAATGTTTTTCTTGCCCCAAATGAATAACTTGTGTTCAAGAAACATCCTATTATTTCCACTTTAAGCCATTTTGATGGTTAACCTTTCATTCAATTAGTTTTCTGCTTCATTGGGCTCACATTCAGAAAGATTTTGCTGAATGCTGATTATCTGTTCTGTTTCACTTCTCGTTTTTTTCTCCAGCTCTCATCATTTATTGATCTGATTCGGCTCAAGAGGCAGAATTCTAAAGCTTTGTGCTGTTTTGTTTCTTGTTAACAGTTGTTACATTTGTCGTAGAGATACAAAGTTTTAAACATTGTCTTGCCATACATTTGTTTTATGAAATATTGCAGCGTCTCCAGTAAAGCCTTGTTAATGTATGGGGTTCCTGTTAGAAAATCAATGTGTCCTTTTTTTTGGAATCTCTTGTAAATTGTTTTTTGGAGATCAGCTGTAGAGATTACGGCATGCATCAGTGTAAGTGAACATTTGACGCCTAAGTGTTGCTGGCTGTAGGCATTAATACAAGTTGCCAAGGGGCTTGTAGGATGATATTTCTAACCTCATGTTCCACATTAAGCTTAATGGCATAGTAGTGAAAATGAAATGGAGTTTAAATGGAGCAAGAAAAAACTGGTCTAGCTGTAAACTTGGTTGTGTATTTGAATCAAAGTTCAGCCGAAGTAACAGATGTAACAGGACAAACATATGGCCTGACAATTAGCTAGATGGTGGCTTGAAATGCTGTTAGTACATAGAAACTTGTAGCTATTTATTGGGGCATAAAAAAGTGCCGTAGCTCACCATTCACAGGTCTTTAACAACTCCAGAGGTTAATTTGGCAATTGTTTTTAGATGGAATTCAGATAAAAAATATAATTCAGGATTCTACAGAAATAATGACAGGTATTTAAATGAAGACTTACTATAGAGTTGTGCCAGGAAAGCAGATATACTGACAAGTGGGTAATTGGCTCACGTAGCACCATTGAGTACATGGGCTATAATTGCTATAGACTTTGCTGCACCGCTTACATATAGATTATCCAGGAACGATTAGCTTGAAATAAGAGTACGGTATCATTAGTCAGCAATCATATAGGGGTTTGTGCTCCACCTGAGCAAAATATTTTTTTTAATTACACATTACAATTCTAGATCAGATTTTGAAGCCTTTGCCTTATATATTTTGAAGTATCTGTTATATGTTTTCTCCTCCATTCACACACAACCAGCATGTAGAATTCTGCTGTTTTGCAGTTTAATGTAAAAAGTGAATTATGTTGCACAGAGCCAGGAGGATAGTTATAAGAGGTGTATAGGTCACAGTCACACCTAGACCTAAGCTCCTGAGGGGGCCCCAAAAGTCCTTCTGTTACATAAGAAAACACCAGTATTGTGTATTGTTGGTAAATAGTAGGTGGGATAGTTCTCTTTAGTGTTGAGTGAATTGAACTTTGCTAAAAATTTGGTTTGTGGTAAACTTAAAACTCAGGCGGTTCATCCCAGTCAAACAACGAGGGAGGGAGGAAGGAGGAGGAGACAGCAGGGTAGCTCATTGGTTAGCACTGTTGCCTTGTAATGCTGGGGTCCTATGTTTAAATCTGACCAAGGGCAACATCCGTATGGAGTTTGTATGTTCTTCCTGTGTTTGTGTGGGTTCCTTTTCCATAATAATTGCCTTTATTCATGTAATGCAGTGGTGGTGAACCTATGGCACGCGTGCCAGAGGCGGCACGCAGAGCCCTCCCTACTGGCACGCGCCCCATCGGCCGCTCACCACTTGTGAATACCAGCAGGGTCCGCGGCTCCCCTGCCGGCATTCACAAACGGCACTGCTAGCTGCGCTGAACCCGACACACATTGACTTCAATGTGCAGCTGAAATCCCCCTCCCCCTGCCCTGACGTCTCCTACTACCCAGTTTCCCTGAAAATAAGACATCCCCTGAAAATAAGGCATAGCATGATTTTCAAGAATTTGTGAGGATGCAAAATGATTTTTCAGGCTTTTTGAGGATGCTTGAAATATAAACCCCACTCCAAAATTAAGCCCTGCTAACAGTTAATTAAAAAAGTCAATTTAAATAGTGTCCAGGCAGCTATACATGTAAAAAAGTTAAACCTTTTTGAACAAAAATTAATATAAGACACTGTCTTATTTTCGGGGAACACGGTACTTGGTTCCGCCAGGAGGGGGGAGGCATCCAGCAGCACACTGAAGTCAGAGTGTGTGCCGGGAGCATATTAACTCTTTCTTCCCCACTTCTGCCGCAATCAGCAATTCCCAGCAACCTGATTGGTTGTTTGGGTTGGCTGATTCACCAAACCACCAATCAGGTTGCTGGGAATTACCTATTGAGGCAGAAGTGGGTAAGAAAAAGTTAATATGCATTCCGGGCCCATCGCTGACCAGAAGAGGAGCTGAGCTTCCAGGAGGAGGAGGAGGAGGTGGTAAGTATGTGGGTCTCGGGAGGGGCACTGTGGGGTGTCACTACTGCACTGGGGGGCTGTTGGGGGGTGTCACTACTGCACTGGGGGGGCCACTGGGGGGTGACACTACTGCACTGGGGGGGCCGCTGGGGGGTGTCACTACTGCACTGGGAGGCCGCTGGGGGGTGTCACTACTGCACTGGGGGGCCGCTGGGGGGTGTCACTACTGCACTGGGGGGCTGCTGAGGGGTGTCACTACTGCACTGGAGGGTGTGGGGGTCACTATTACCACTGGGGCCGCTGTGTGGTGGGGGTTACTATTATCGCTGTGGGGGTCACTATTACCGCTGGGGCCGCTGTGATGTGGGGGTCACTATTATCACTGGGGTCACTGGGGGGTGTCACTATTTCCTCTGGGGTATGTTTACAGGTGGTGGAAATGGGCAGGGCTGTTTCAAAATGGACAGGGTGCAGATTTTGACTGCTTTTTGGATGCGGAAATGCTGCAGAATTTGCTACAGAAATTTTCGCTGAGGACATTCTGCAGTATTTCCGCGTCCAAAAAGCAGTCAAAATCTGCATGCTGTCTATTTTGAAGCCGCCCTGTCCTTTTTAGAACGACGGGGGTAAAATCATACGTCGTGATAAGCCCCGCCCCCTGACGTGTTGGCACTTTGCGATAAATAAGTGGGTTTTAGGTTGCAGTTTGGGCACTCGGGCTCTAAAAGGTTCGCCATCACTGATGTAATGCATACGTCCATTGAGGAGAATGAGGAAGAAGCAGTATAGTGGTTGCCTTGTAACTCAAAAATCAGGCATCTACATGGAGTTCTATTTTCTCCCAGTGTTTGTGTAGGTTTCTTCTTCATAATAACCAGCTTTATTTATATTGTGTATACATTTATTGAGGAGGAGAAGGAGGGAAATGAAGCATGGTGGCTCAGTGGTTCGCACTG
This sequence comes from Eleutherodactylus coqui, assembly GCF_035609145.1. Classification (NCBI taxonomy): domain Eukaryota; kingdom Metazoa; phylum Chordata; class Amphibia; order Anura; family Eleutherodactylidae; genus Eleutherodactylus; species Eleutherodactylus coqui. Next base: position 202,893,344 of record NC_089841.1, on the reverse strand, counting down.
TTGTCTAGCAGCAGGTCTTAGGTTCAAATTTGATGAAGGACAAGATCTACATAGTGTTAAATAACAGTGATTATTATGAAACACAACGAGAACATACAAACTTCATGCAGATGTTGGCAGGTCTTAACCTAAGACCCAAGTACTGCAAGGCAACAATACTACCTGCTGAGCTATGGGAGAAGAACCACCAGTGTCTGGCCAGGATCATTATTGGTTCATTTCGAACTAATTCAGACTAAACTGAACTTTTTTTCTGAAATTTGGCAAAAAGGCTGAACCAAGTTTTTAACAAGTTTGCTCGACTGTACAGTGATACCTTGGGTGCCTCAGCTTACACGCTTTTTGACTTGAGAGCAGGATCTCTCGCAAATTTTTCCTCTGATTTAAAAACTTGGGTTACAAGCCTTGCTCTCAATGGGGCTGCTGCTGCTGCCGATGGCCCCATTGAAAGCAATGGCCTGCTAGCAACACCTGCAGTGATTTTCAGGGAAGGGCTTTAAATAGTGAAGCTCTCCCACTGATTTCAATGGGGATGGCATTGCCCCATTTAAAAGCAATAGGACGCCGGCACCCCGGCAGTGATTTTTGGGGAAGGGCTTTAAATATAAGCCCTTCCCTAAAAATCATCCCTAGCTGTAGTAAAAAATGTATATTTTTTACTACAGCTATATATATATATATATATATATATATATATATATATATATATATATATAGTGGCAGACAGGCGTGTATATACAGCTATATATATATAGCGTATATACACGCCTGTCCGCCGCTGCCGGGGCTCAGGCATGTCTAGCGCCACTTGTTCTCCCTGCATTTTAAATCCCCGCCTGCTGAAAAGCTTCAGAGCAGTGCAGGGAGAACAAGCGGCGGCTAGACACGCCTGAGCCCCGGCAGACAGGTGAGTATATATTTTTTAGAGTATTTTTTACTCTAGCTAAGGATGATTTTTCAGGAAAGGGCTTATATTTAAAGCCCTTCCCTAAAAATCACTGCAAGGATGCAGGCGTCCTATTGCTTTTAAATGCGGCAACGCCATCCCCATTGAAATCAGTGGGAGAGCTTCACGATCCGTAATTGATTAATGGCTTTTCCATTCATTTCAATGGGGAAAATTGATTTGACTTACAAGTGTTTTGGGTTAAGAGCTACATCACGAAACAAATTAAACTCTTAACCCAAGGCAGCACTGTATTTCTATTAGAGATTTTAAACTGGGTCTCAGGAGATGCAGGTTACACCTGTGTTTAAAAGTAAGCTGTTAGGTAACATATCTGAAAGTTTCTAGCAGATTGTCAAGGTAGACTTAAAGTATAAGAGAAGTTCTTATCAAATATTTTGTTTACCAGTTTTTCCCTCAGTATTGGCCTGACCCTTTACTTTTTATCTTAAAGATTACAGTTTGAGGCAGTATTACAGTGTCAGTGTTTTTCATCTCCTCTCTTGCGCTCTCTTTCCATAAAAGTATAAACAATTAACTATAAATTTGCTGTTGCATACAGTATCCCATCCTCCCTGAGCAACAGACAGAAGAAGAATGTCCCAGTTACTGTAAATTCTCTTCTTTCTACCATCCTCCTTCCCTCTCCTATCTATGCTAGGAGAATTTCTATGTTTTATTTCTCTTTAATGTATTTTGTGAAGCGTTGCGATTGGCTCTAAAAATTGTTCTGATTATTTTGTTTAATACCAATATTTTTTAAATAACATAATGTTTATCTTAAATTATTGATAAAACTAATAGCACAGAGCATCAAGCTAACCTATTTACAAGCTATACTTAGGCCTCCTGCACATGGGCGGGTCAGACCCTGCATGCGGGATTCCTGCAGCGGGCACTTCGTCGTGCATGCGCAGCAGCTGCCGGCGCTGGGGGGGGTGACGTATATCCCACGATACTTCCACAGTGCTCACGGCGGAAGTGCAGAAGGATGGATGGCTTCCATTGACTTTAATAGAAGCTGGCCGTGCGTAACCTGCAAAAAATCGCAGCATGCTGCGATTTATTCTCCGCGAGTGAAAAATCCCAATCGATTTCAGCTCATTAAGATGAAATGGCATTTTGCTATTGAATATTATGGGCTGCCGGCAGACTCCGCAATGCAAATACACCGGTGTGCAGTAGGCCTTAATTTGAGTGTTAAAAATTATTGGCCTATCCTCAGGATAGACTATTTGATCTTTGGAAGTACATCACTTGGGCCCCCCACTGATCAGCTGATTGAAGGGACCCCAGTGCTCCTCTGAGAGTTACAACTGCTTAAATGTTTACTTCCAAGTACGATTTTGTACTAACAAAAATACATGAGGTTATTGCAAGCTTTCAAACCTCTCAGGGTCTTTCCTCAGACATAATGAAATAGATCCGAAGAGGCATCCATATATATATACACACATACTTATGACAAGTCACAGACATGGATGTGATTAATTTGCACTTGAAAGGATACTACAACAGGATGAGTAGAGAAATAAAACATACTTTAAAAGTCCTCTAAGAAGTGAATGTTTTATGGTCTCTGAATTAGTGTTAGGGGGTCACCAGGCCAGTATTGTTATCTGTGCTCTTGATTTCTCATACTTCACATTCACCCATGAATCCTCTTGAGGATTTTAACCCTCTGTTGTGTTAAAAGTTTGTACTCCCGAATTCTTCTGTGGCTTTGTGATTTGAAATTGCTTTAAGTATAAGAACGTTTATGTGTTCCATGTTGTGTCCTTGACTAGAAAAGTACTCAGCCACAGGTAATTCTATCTTTCTCTCTTTAATTCTGTGGCAATGAGATCTCATCCTCACTTTCAGTTTTTGTCCCGTTTCTCCAACATTAAGCCCCCCACCAGGACTGCACAGGATCAGGTAAACAACATCAGACGGGAACATGTGAATGTCCCCGGAATATTATAATCCTGTTGTGTGTTGTCTCAGAAACCCCTTTAATGGCATTGAAGGTGTTGTCTAAGTAACAGGAAAAATTACTGCTTGCAATATTATAAATGATAAAATAAGCTTTACTCTCTCAGTTATTCCTCGGCTACTGCTCTGCTCCTCCCTGCTGGTCTTTGTTTGCTTGGCTTCAGCTGCGATGACCTATCCAGCCAATCACTGTCCTCAGTGGTTGGCAGAGCCCAAGTTGTGTGAACAGTCCAGGGCCTCTTGCAGTGGCCGAGGCTGAGGCTAGCCATTGAGAGGGAGACCAAGGGTAATCAAGATGGATTTCACATATGGCTCTACAATCTGGCAGACAATCGCAGCAAAGGGCGTAGCTCAGTTGTGTGCAGTGGAACAGGGGTAAGAATTATAGCAGTTTGTTTTAACAAGGTTGTCACGGTGATGCCAGTACCTTTGTGAGGTGGACTCCTGGTGATGATGATAAAACAATTGAGACAAGTCCACATAGTTTTGTGGTAAACCAAAGGCACACAGTTTACTCAGCACTTTTACATAAAACAGGTTCAACAACTACAGTTCACAGTGATGCAGTCTGACATGGCATTAGAATCAACATTGCTCTCTAATACAAAAGACTTACTCTTTAATGCTTTCTCTCTCTTTCCTTTGTTTAAGATTACTCAGGCAAGGATTTCCACTAGTCCTAGTTATCTGGGGAGAGGGTTTATTTCCCAAGGATTAAGTTAGCTAGTAATGGAGTAACTGTGGTGGCACTTCCCAGGTTTTGCATCTAGCAGGGGTTCATACAACTCACTGTTGTGTGGACGGCTTCCAGTTCTGTTGCCTCTATTCTGCGCTCAGTTCTGTACTTTTTGGTACTACTACTCTTCACTTCGGCAATGTGACTTCTGCAGCCCAGCTGCATACCTTCTCTCTCGTTCACCTCCTGAACACTCTCCTCTCTCCTACTCCTCTAACTCCTTCTTTACTTCCTGCTCATTTTCCTGCACTTTCTCACTAACACCCTACATCCTGCCTTGCTCTGCTCAGTTTCCCATGCTCATCTCTTCTCCTCCCCCTCTACCGATCAAGGATTTATATGGCAGCAGCCAATCCAGAGCAAGCTGTTACCGGGCAGAATAGCTTAAGCCTGTGAAGAAGGGGGAGACAGGGTCTCTCCTCTGCATGATACCTTCTATGTCTCCACAGGAGCACATAGCCAGGTGTTACAGGACTAAAGATTGTGTGACTATCCACACGGTCTATCTATCTATCTATCCCCTATCTATCTATCCCCTATCTATCTATCCCCTATCTATCTATCCCCTATCTATCTATCTATCCCCTATCTATCTATCCCCTATCTATCTATCCCCTATCTATCTATCTATCTATCTATCTATCTATCTATCTATCTATCTATCTATCTATCTACCCTGTGCACTCATTTACTGTATATAACGTGAATCTGTCATGTTGAACATGCAATCTGATCTGCCAGCAGCATCTTATAAAGAAGGAAGAGCTGAGCAGATTGTTATAGTTTTGTGGGAAAGATTCAGTATAATTGGTATTATATGTATTTAAATTCCTTCTCATTGTGGGCTTAGTGGACAATGGGCAATCTTATCCATTCTTCACAGCTATTTCTATATATGATACAATGATACAGGGTAGGCTGTGAGTCATTGATAAGTCCGCCCACTGACTGCTAAGCTCAGAATGAGAAGGAATTTAAATGTATAAAATATAGGTTATATTGACATTTTTCCACAAAAAAAAAATTATATATATACATGTATGCATTTCAATCTGCTCAGCTCCTCTTGCTGCATAATATCCTGCCCATGAATTGCACATAATTTACAGTGTCATGGGTTTCCTTTAAATATATCTAAGTTTAGAGCCCTGGACATTTTTGGTATATTGAGTAAGTGAGTTGTCAATATAGATTCATCCTCCTGTATTTACCAATTTCATGTTGTGAATCATCTACCATTTAGATTGGCTTGCTTTTAAAACTAGTAGAAAGCCCATCCTAGGATGGCAACTACAATATATATATATATATATATATATATATATATATATATATATATATGGTGAAAGCCTTCCCTCACTCCCTAACTCACTGACTGACTCGCCATTAATTCTCTAACTTCCCAGTGTCGAACAAACATGAAATTTGGCAAAGCATTCTTTAGGTCCTAAATAGGAAAAGTAAAGGGGTCATAACTTGATTATTCAATGCTAAGTGCAAAAGCATTGGCGCCCCTGTGTAATGTACCTAATCTAATTCTCTAACTTTCCGGTGTCGTACAAATATAAAATTTGGCACAAGCATTCTGTAGGTCCTAAACGGGAAAAGTAAAGGGGTCACAACTGGATTATTCAATGCTAATTGCAAAAGTAAGTGTACCGCTATGTACTGAGAACAATCTAACTGAACTCTGTGTGCATATACTGAAAGGCTGTAAAGTACATAAGGAAGTGGCCATGTACTGCAGAGATGGAGCATGCCTTTAAGGCTAAGAAAGGACTGCAACCTCCAGTCTGGGGTTAAATTTGAATAAAAGGTGTGTTACCTTTAAGGTTAAAAGTGAGTAGAGTGGGAGGGGTGACACATTCTGCAGAGGGACATCAGTACATGCAGCCTGAGGAGAATCTAATGCTCCTCTATGTGTATACATATTTATTCCTCAGTTCCTCTGAAGCAACTATGACTTTATAAAAAGTTTCCGTGCAAACAACAGGTAAACATAAGCACTAAATCAACTCCGGCGAAGCCGGGTATATCAGCTAGTTGATAAGTAAGGATACTCAGGAAAATTATTAATTGGAATTCGAATAATAGTTACAATGCAAAGTTGTCGGCTATTTTGAATACAGGAAATATCCAGGACAGGTGGTCCATTCATTGTCTCGTTTTCAGCTTGGCTCTCCACTTCATTAGTGTATATTTGAGGACGTATCATAATTTCACAAGACTTAAGTTTGTTATTTGTTAAATCAAGAATATAGCACTTCATGAAACCATCATTGTGGAATCTCGGCAGATGATTAATGAAAAAGTGTACATTTTACAATGTAAGTTGATTAAGAGAGGTAGCTATATGGTACGCTTGCATGGATGTAGATGATGTAGATGCTATGGTGCTCATGAGTGAGTGTGACGCATAGTGTGTAGTGGTACATAATGAATACATATGAGGGCAGAGTTGTTTTGACAACAAACTACATCACATCAGGTTAAGGCCAGGCTCACACAACCATGTATCTCTCTCACACAATGACAATGTGTAATTGCTGCATGCTGCCAATTCCCATACACTATTTTGGTTTGTGTGCGTGTGTAATATGTGCCAAGATAGAAAATGCTGCAATTTTTTTTGCGCATCTATATCGCACGGCTCATGTGAGTGGCACAATGAAAGAGTATGAAAGATTGCTATTGTGTATTACATGCACAAAAACTAGGTGGATAATACCCAATGAGCATACGGTCGTGTCAGCCAAGCCTAAGATGTATATATATTAAACGCTAAAGGGGTTTGGCAGAAATAGCTATTAGGAATTATGTTCCATGCCAGCAGAATTGCAGTTGGGTAGAGAGAACAGTCAATGCAAATATTGATCTTGGGAGCCATCTATATTTAACTAAAACTATTGTTACAGTATCTACTTTTCATAGTAGAAATCACATTTGCCCGTGTGGTTTTTGACATTTAGTAGTATCCAGATAATGAAGAATAGAGGAAAGTGAGGGAACTCAATCATATACTGTATGTGTTGAATCTTGGCAAATAAAGCAGCTGGTTAATAATGATTTCTTGTCACCCTCCTGTCTGTGATAGTCCTAGGGTTACATAAATGTTTAGTTATGTACTTATTAAATGCACTGAGTAGAGTGAACTCTATATACCGTAACACAATTTACTGCACAATGTAAAAACAGAATTGGCAATAAAGCAGAAAGCGAGGATTACTTATTCTAGAGTGTTAAGGAGCAAGATAAATAATTATAGGGGAGAAGATAGTTGGGACTAAATAAGCAAGACAGTCACCCGACTTTGAAAATGATAGGAAGGTCACAAGCATAATGTAATAGAGTGTTTTGTAACTTTACTGTAAACCTATATGGCCTGCAGAGCACCTGTGTATTACTGATATCTACCGCTATATGGTACGGGGGTAATATTGGTCTTTGTATAGTAAGTTTTATTCAGTATGGTGGTTATATTCAGTCACTGTAGTGGTAGTTATATAATGATATTATTAGTAATATTTACATTTGTACAGTGGATTTTATTCACTAATATTGTGGTATTTATTAATCATTCGCTACTTAGTATTGCTGGTCATGGTGTGGCAATATAATTTTTTTAGCCTTGTGTAGTGGTATTATTGGCCTTTGTGTAGTGTTTATTGTACAGTAAAGGTAGGCCTATACAGAGGAATAATTAATATATGATATTAAGTAATATTTGCTCTTGGTGTACAATGTTACATGTTTTTCATCTTAGCTCTCTTTCTTTTTATACACTTTTTTTCTCTCTTTTTTACGCTTTCACTCACTTACTCCCTCTTTCTTTCCCATTCTCTTGCTTATGGTACTACTCCTACTGAAGGCTATCCCAGCCTCTTTATAAAAGCCACATTCTTAAAGGGCCGCTCCCACTCCCACTTTGACATGAACAGAGAATCACCTTGTTAAAGGCACTCCCAGGTTAACATCTCTTTGCCTTTTTGTTTAAAGGGTGCCTCCTGTTATACACTGTATATGTGTTAGGTCTGCTACCCGTGTCTGCTGCACTCTTGCTGTTCTGGGCAGACTCGGTTGCCACTCTGCTCCTTCTGTACAAATGTACTAGTTTCTTTTATTTTCTACCAGCACTAGAGGAGTTAACCAGTTCCCTTTCTCTCAGCTCAGCTGCGGGGTTAATGGGCATTACTCTCCTATTTAAGCTGGGCTGATGCACTTCCTCTTTGCCTCAGTATTGATCTGTGTTTGTCTCAGCATATCTAGGCCGCCTGTCTTAGGACTGCTTTGTCTGCTTGATCCTGTTCCTGTATCTGTTTATTCTGTATGTTCTTTGCCTTGTGTTTTGCCTGTGTGAGTTTGTCCATTTTTTTTTGTCTGTGCATTGTTCCCGTCTCTGTAGTAAGTCAATCCTGTTCTGCGTTCTGTGTGCCTTATGTTCAGTACATCATCCCTGTGTCCTGTCAGGGATAGTTAGGCCCGAGGTTCCAGCACAGGGCCGCTCTTATCAGGACGCCTACCCTGCTTTAAGGCAGGGGTCTTCCCATCTTCCTGATTTGCTAAGGGCAAGATTCCCTGTCTGAGTTTGTCTTGCAACTGGGGTCAGCTGCCAGCCACACCAGGTCTGGTCCAAAAGCCAAGCTAAGTTGGTTAGCACAGTAGGTCCACTAACAATATGTCTTGTGTCAGAAATTCAAAATTCATGGTAGGATCACAGGTGGTCTGGTTGCTCCAGCAACCACATGATGCTGAAAGATTCTTCACCTATATAACAAACCAGACCAAATGTATTCCCAACTCCATTTCCTGTCATGAGCTATTAAAATTTGTGCTGGAAGCTGTGCTTAGTGTTGCAGCTGGGGGTATCCTTTACGTGGATACTACACAAACGGGGGAATTTATTGAGGCTGTACAGTAGTTTTCTGTCATCAAAAGTTATACATTTTTGTACAAGTAGGGTTATGCTCAAAAATGTTGCAACTTTTTGCTGTTGTATGCAAAAGTGTCTACAGAACGGAGTGTGGTTTGAGTGGATTGAGGTTTTTAGACAGTGGCTGGGTGGCATAAAAAGTGATTTCTTATTTCTAGACCTATTTAAAGATGTCACCAATTTATCATCAGAGTGCACAATTTGATACATTTGTTGTAAATAATAGCGACATAGCCTGCAGCAAAACTTAATTAAGAAAAAAAAAAATCGCACATGATAATCTATTCCCATAATGTTTGACCAATAATTGTTGTTCTTTATTTTCTGCAGTAATTATTCAAATGAACAACATATTTTAATTCCACCTTGAATACCAATGATCCCCATTATGCTCAGTAAGGCACGGGCTAATGTTCCTGAGCTGCAGTTATAATATCCTATAGGATTAATGTATCTGTGGTATTCACACATCTTTGTCAACAGTGTATATCATTCATTCCCGAATTTTGACAATCAGTCTTAATCTGTCATTGGTTATATTAAATAGCTTTATGGTAAACCACATGGTGAGAATAATTAGTTGTCTTAACGATAACTCCTTATAAAGTATCATATTGAAAAATTGTAGACAGTCTCTTCCTTTTTCTACTTCTGGAACAGTCCTTTATTTGTCACAAATAACATTCTAATTATGCAAATAACTGCACCCTACAAAGACCAAAAAAATCCAACACTTCAGATTGACTTTTCATCACATATTGCCTTTGGTAGTCATCTGTCATGCTCTTACATATCATGAAAAGGTCTAATAGTTTGCGGCAAATGGTATGAAATGACCTATACAAGTGTTGAAGGTCACCAGTGTATGGGCAGCTTCAAGGTGCAGAATAAGAAGTTTTATAGCTAGGATAAAGACCAATTGACAAAATTTGACATTTTTTGAGCACAATAATCAGATTTGTTCATAATACAGTATTTATGCTATTTTACTTGCTTTTTTTTTTCTAAATTTGCATTTTTGTTATCCATATAGAAGATCAAATTTGTATGGTACACAAATGTCAAAGCAGGAGATTTAATAAGACAGGTGCTTCATAGGCCAATGGAGGCAGACCATACAGCTGCTATTTAGTCCTGTGGGGCAAGGGGGCCTGACTTTGCTTCAAATTAAGTTTGAACTCAGTAAATTTCCCAGTCGGTTCCCTCCATCCTTCAACAATGGCATAGCATGGCCGTTTCATCAATGGCATAGCATGGCAGTTCAACATGGCATAGCATGGCACACTTGATGAAAAGATGCCTGTTGTGGTGCAATGGATAGCTGTTGCTGTAACAGTAACTGATACAGTGCCAGCCTCCACTTTACTTCTTTCTTCACAGTGATGCAAAGTGTGAGACGAAGCTAACTGCAGTGGCAAGATTCTTAATTGCCGGCCAAGAGCAGCAGAGCAGCAGCAGAGTGGACAGCAGTCAGGTAGGGTGTCTTTTCTCCTCTTTAACAGTGCCAATTCTACCGTTATGGCCTCCTATTTGCTTCCCCCCACAGTATGCCTATCATCTTCTGTCCCCTGACCCCCTCTACCCCACAGAGTCATGGCCACCTTCTGGCCTTCCTTCTTCCCTACAGTACTCTTACCATATTCTGTGCCTCCCTCTTCTAATAGTATATTTAGACCTTGAGGGCACAACTTGGCTATATGGCACTTTTTTTTGCAAACCAAAACCACAGCATTTTGTCACAATTTCACAGTAGTTGCAAAAACAACAAAAAACCCCACACTATGTCTGAATATATTCTTACAGAGTTCTTGCTACATTAATGTCCCTACCTCTCTTCATCGCGCCCCCACTGCCTTCTTTCCTCAACCCCCATCCTTACCACATTCTTTGCCTTCTCACCTAAAGGAATCATGCCGCCATTTGATTATTATTACTTAATTTCCCTCACAGAGCTCCTGACGCCTGATACAGTGTCCTCTCTCCTAACAGAGGCTCCTCGCAGGTTCTTGATATCTTATGTCCTTGCCCCGATAGACCCACTGCCACTTTTTGTCTCTTCCTAAACCAAAAACCTGTGGTCCCGCTTCCATGACCCCTTCAGTGCCTTCTGGCTACTAGATACTGCAACCATTGCATCCTTATGCTTCCTCCTAGCACTTGAAGTGTTTAAGTTTGTACTTGCTTGATAAAGGACTTATGCCCAAAACATTCCAATTGTGTACATCTGTAAGTATTTTAAATAAAGCTACAAAATCCTTTTTTGCCTGCTAATCTCTAGTGTGTGTTGTCCAATTTTCAGTTCTAGTCCTATTTTTGACTCAGTGACAGTGTGACTTTTGAACCACTTTTGCAACTAAGTAGGGAAGTGGTACTGATTTCATTGTTTGTTGACCTTAAGTCCTCCCTTTCTCCTGCCACCTACAGAATCCCTTCCAAAAACAATTTTTTTCAAAGTGGGGGCAATTCTGACCCTTGTTATGGGGCCCTTACCATTTTTATGTATGCCATTGCATATATCTCTTAATAAATTTGACAGATCTTAGGCTATCCATGCACCAGAAAAAGAAATCTATGCCCGCTATGAGTGGGTGTTGATTTCCTTTACTTTCTGTGACTTTTTTTTTTTTCAGTAAATCATAATAAATCTGATGGTGTTGCTCCCCTCATGCTAAATCTCTCCTTTTTTGAGACCTTCAAAAGCTGAAAAAAAAGTAGCAAAATTTACTGGAAGTATTACATGCACCAATTTTGTAATTTATATGCCAGAAAACTGAAGCTACTTGTTTGATTATTTTTTGTTATGGGCAGTAGATATACATTGATCAGCCAAAAAATTTAAATCACTTGTCTAAGGCTAGAGCTGAATTTTTAGTATAATTCTGACATTTCAGAATAAACTGTCTCATGTGTGTACAAGATGAGTAACACTATTTATGGCCATTATGTGACATACATGGAATTTTCCCCCCTCTGCAGGCTTCCTCTTTAATTGTCAGTTTTCCCCAATCTAGTGGGTGGTGACCAGCTTATATGGTGTCTCCCATACACAGCACATAGAGAAGATGAGATTATGTTAGAGTATCACTTACAGGATAGAGCTAAGTCTATATAAGCCAAGCACACACCTAGCTTATTCAGTTTTAGTTGCTATTTAAAGACTAAGTTGACTCACTGTTAGGTCACTGTTTCTGCTCTGCAGGTCTATAAGAGGCAGGACATGAGGCCTACTTCTGAGTGTAGGAAAACTAGGTTCCGGCTATGAAAATTTTTGTTGTATCATGAGAGGTCTATCCTAAGGATACAGAAAGCTTCAAGATTGCCTAAACTAATGCAATGGCTCCCGCAGCGGCTAAAATCACTCCACAGCTGTGATAAAAACTCACAGTAATGCAGAACAAAGATCGAGGACAGATTTGAGAAGGATAGAAAGCTACCACCAGTACCAAAGTCTGCGTGACTGCTGTTGTTCAAGGACCATGCCTTCGTGTTTGGATGCTTTACTACTAAGCTTCATATACACATAAACATGTGTTAACCAGCTCCTCCTGACTCTTTGGACTTATTTGGGGTAGCTCACTGCACCAACATCATCTACACTGAAGAGCAGAGACGAGCCCCAGTGCCTGCTATCATCCTCTCCCCACCCTTTTAACCCTTGTGGAACTGTTTTGGAAGAAAGGTTTCTGTGATGAGGGAAGCATTTATGATGATATTTTCCAGTTGTTCCGATCACCAGTACACCCCATCACATTCCTTGTCACTGGACTAATTATTTACTGTTATTGTCATCCCTCCATGGTATTTATTTAACCCTTTCCAATCCAATGTCAGGTCTGCCCTGACATCATCATTTCCTTCCACAGCTCCGATGTCGGGGCAGGCCCGACCATGCAGTGCAGGAGTGCATCTGCACCCGATCATCAGACACATCGGGTGCAGATGCACTCCTGCACTTTTCCTCATCAAGCACCCCCGAGGAGAAGGCAGAAAGGGTTTTTAACCCTTTCTGCCTTCTCCTTTACACATTACATAGCGCTCAATTAGCGCCATGTAATGCACAGAGATTCCGGCCGGTGATCATGTGACCGCCGGTGTTACCTGACCCCCAGCAGTCACATGAACGCCGAGTCGGGAGCCTGCACCGTGGGGGGACCTGCTTACCTGTCCGGCGTCTTCCGCATTCTTCCTTCTGCCTCCCGGCCCAGCGATCATGTGACCGCCAGGTGCCACCTGACCCCAGCGGTCACATGAACGCCGAGCCGGGAGGCAGAAGGGAGAATGCGGAAGACGCCGGACAGGTAAGCAGGTCCCCCCCACGAAGTAGTGACCACCTGCACCCTCCTGAACTATGTCAGTTCAGGAGGGTGCAGGGAAAATGTATTTTTTCCCATCCATTCTGCCAGCTCCAATTTATTTGTAGCTGGGGAGAATGGATGAGAAAAAAATAAATGGATTGGAAAGGGTTAAATGCTAAGGGTTAAATCCTAACATGTCTGTGCCCTCCAATGTGATCATGTGTTATAGTAAATACATCTCTAGATTAATTCCATTATGACTGAGGTAAGACCCGGAGGGTCCGAAAGCTTGCTATAACATCATGTATTTTGTATCATATCACATCTACATATCATATCTATATACAAAGGTATCATATCTACAAGATTACTTGATTTCTCTTACTGAGAACAATCCCATTTCACACAGTACACTACATTTACGCACATGAACCAGGACAGACTTGTGGAACCATAAAATCCCTTTAAAAGCTAGTTGACACTGAGTATGGCCGCCTGCACACGAGCGTTCCGGATTCCACTTGCGGATTTTCACTCGCGTATGGTACCTAAATGTGCTTGCGGATAGGTGCGGATGCGTGAAAAATCACGCGCGGATATACGCGGATGTGTTGCGGAAAAAAACGCGCAGAAAAATCCGGAAGACACCCTTATTGTAAACCCAACCCCTAGAGAACTGCCCATTCCCTGGAAAACAGCTTAAAAACCAACACCCAGACTCCGTTTTGTCCCTCTTGCTTGTGTGAGCACTGTTAAATTATTCTGGCAACATGCTTTCACCCGGTGAGCAGATGTCTTTGTGGGCATGGTTGATCCATGTAACTTTTTTCGGACGTACTGCGGTAACGGAGGAGGAAGAGCCCCCCAGGAAAAAAAGGAGGTACTGGGTGCACCCTGGCTGGTGTCTGCTGGCTGCTCTCTGGTAGATGAGGGGACTGAAAGGACAGATCTGCAGTTGAAATGTGCCTGTGAAGCTCTGTGCTGTGTGCTGGGACGCCTCCTACCATGCCTACTTCCTGTAGTCATAGCAACCAGTGACTCCATCCGCAGCTGCACTGCGGATGTACTGCGTGAAAAAACGCACCCATTCACTTGTATTGGAGGCTTCACGCGCATGATCCGACCAAAATTAGAACAGGTCGCAGATTTTTTCACTCGCGTGAAAAAACGCGATACACATCCGTCCGTCTGGGGACAACTGCGGATCCTCATAGGAGTATATTGGCTGCGGTCTGGGGCGGATTATGTGCCTAAAATCACGCGCTTGAAATTCTGCTCGTGTGCAGGCACCCTTTGTTTTTCCTCTACTTTTCTAAGTAAAGAAGTGCTAGTAAATGCAAGTGCTAAATATTTGAGGGATTTACTGAACGGCCAGCTGCAGAATAATGTTAACAGTTCAGCTGTACAGCTGTACGAGGACACATGCCAAAGTCTGACAATTTAAGTACTACAAGCATCTTTGGCACAGTATTTTGACTTAAGGGCTGATTTTTGCTTTCTTAGGCTTCTTTCACATGAGTGTTTTATTGCGGCCATTTTAGCGCAATAAAGCAGCGCCCAAAAATCGCGACCATCTAAAGTATTGGATTCCAATGCATTTGTTCAGATAGGCAAATTTTCTCTTCGTAAAATCCGCCAGCCAGAAATGGTGCGTATTCTGGCTGGCTGCTTTTACGTGTGACCGGAAAAGATATGGGAGCTTATGAAAGCTGCCAAAAAAGAGAAGTGGAAGGGAGATTAGCAGCGGCTCACTTTGCTTAAGTCCATGCTCCTCCCCTTGCCAGCAGCTCCCATAGGCTGGCAAGGGACTAGCTCTGCTAAGCTTCTGCTCCCCCATATTTAGGGCCTATTCCGGCCATCTAAATGGGCAACAAAATGGGAGATGTAGCTGTGACTTGGTTGAGTCAGCCTCTCGTTTATACGATTTTCTGCCGAAATCGCAATACCTGTGCGTAAGAGCCCTTAGGGTGCATTCCCAAGTAACGGAAACAGTATGCAACTGAGACTCTGGCTAGATGCGGTTGCTAGTAGCTGCACAAACTTGCCAACCTTTTCAACAAGATCATGCTTCCATTGACTGCCGTGGCTGGGCAGGGTTTCAGCTGCAAGCGGACTCTGTTACATGGGAATGCACGCCTATTGATATTTTCTGATCTTTTTTTATGAAATAATCCAGGAGGTCTTCACAGATTTCAATCACAGGTGAAGTTTAGCTTACAGTATTCCACAGATGATATAGTGTCGCAAACACTTTCTTTCAATTGATTTTTTCCTGCTGAGAGATGTATGGTTGTTGCTAACAATATAAATATGGGCATCCTAACAGAAGGGAGCCAAGATAGACTCATAGAATGGAAGAGTTGGAAGGGACCTGCAGAGTCATCGGGTCCAACCCCCTGTTCAGTGCAGGATTCACTAAGTCATCCCAGACAGATGTCTGTCCAGCCTTTGTTTGAACACTTCCATTGAAGGAGAACTCACCACCTCCTGTGGTAACCTGCTCCACTCATTGACCACCCTCACTGTCAGAAAGTTTTTTCTAATATCTAATCTGTGTCTCCTCCCTTTCAGTTTCATCCCATTGCTTCTAGTCTTTCTTCAGATATTTGTAGATAGCTCTTAAGTCTACTCTCAGCCTCGTTTTTTTGTAAGCTAAATACTCCTAGCTTTGTGTCATTGGCCGATTTGATCAGTTTCCCCTCAATTCCTTCATCTGGATAATTTATAAATGTGTTGAACACTGGGCCCAGGACCGAGCCTTGTGGTATCCCACTTGAGACATTCTTACAACTTCATGTGCAGCCATCTTTCACCACTCTTTGAGTATGACCACTCTTTGCTCTTTATTCCGACATCCATTTATAAGCAGGTTTATATATATATATATATACACTACCGTTCAAAAGTTTGGGGTCACCCAAACAATTTTGTGTTTTCCATGAAAAGTCACACTTATTCACCACCATGCATTGTGAAATGAATAGAAAATAGAGTCAAGACATTGACAAGGTTAGAAATAATGATTTGTATTTGAAATAACATTGTTTTTACATCAAACTTTGCTTTCGTCAAAGAATCCTCCTTTTGCAGCAATTACAGCATTGCACACCTTTGACATTCTAGCTGTTAATTTGTTGAGGTAAGCTTGTGAAATTGCACCCCACGCTTCTAGAAGCATCTCCCACAAGTTGGATTGGTTGGATGGGCACTTCTGGCGTACCATACGGTCAAGCTGCTCCCACAACAGCTCAATGGGGTTCAGATCTGGTGACTGCGCTGGCCACTCCATTACCGATAGAATACCAGCTGCCTGCTTCTGCTGTAAATAGTTCTTGCACAATTTGGAGGTGTGTTTAGGGTCATTGGCCTGTTGTAGGATGAAATTGGTTCCAATCAAGCGCTGTCCACTGGGTATGGCATGGCGTTGCAAAATGGAGTGATAGCCTTCCTTATTCAGAATCCCTTTTACCCTGTACAAATCTCCCACCTTACCAGCACCAAAGCAACCCAAGACCATCACATTACCTCCACCATGCTTAACAGATGGCGTCAGGCATTCTTCCAGCATCTTTTCATTTGTTCTGCGTCTCACAAACGTTCTTCTTTGTGATCCAAACACCTCAAACTTGGATTCATCCGTCCACAACACTTTTTTCCAGTCTTCCTCTGTCCAATGTCTGTGTTCTTTTGCCCATCTTAATCTTTTTCTTTTATTGGCCAGTCTCAGATATGGCGTTTTCTTTGCCACTCTGCCCTGAAGCCCAAAATCCCGCAGCCGCCTCTTCACTGTAGATGTTGACACTGGTGTTTTGCGGGTACTATTTAATGAAGATGCCAGTTGGGTACCTGTGAGGCGTCTGTTTCTCAAACTAGAGACTCTAATGTGCTTATCTTCTTGCTTAGTTGTGCAACGCGGCCTCCCACCTCTTTTTCTGCTCTGGTTAGAGCCTGTTTGTGCTGTCCTCTGAAGGGAGTAGTACACACCGTTGTAGGAAATCTTCAATTTCTTAGCAATTTCTCGCATGGAATAGCCTTCATTTCTAAGAACAAGAATAGACTGTCGAGTTTCAGATGAAAGTTCTCTTTTTCTGGCCATTTTGAGCGTTCAATTGACCCCACAAATGTGATGCTCCAGAAACTCAATCTGCTCACAGGAAGGTCAGTTTTGTAGCTTCTGTAACGAGCTAGACTGTTTTCAGATGTGTGAACATGATTGCACAAGGGTTTTCTAATCATCAATTAGCCTTCTGAGCCAATGAGCAAACACATTGTACCATTAGAACACTGGAGTGATAGTTGCTGGAAATGGGCCTCTATTCACCTTTGTAGATTTTGCACAAAAAAACAGGCATTTGCAGCTAGAATAGTCATTTACCACATTAGCAATGTATAGAGTGCATTTGTTTAAAGTTAGGACTAGTTTAAAGTTATCTTCATTGAAAAGTACAGTGCTTTTCCTTCAAAAATAAGGACATTTCAATGTGACCCCAAACTTTTGAACGGTAGTGTATATATATATATATATATATATATATATATATAGGCACAGTTGTATACTGTATAAAATTTGAAATGACATTTCACAGTGCAGAAAGGCCACAAATTGTGCCTAGTTGAGATAAATGTGGTATTCCATATGTGTCATTTTGATAATTTGCACACTTTTCTTCCTGGCGCCACTTGATGGCTACTCTATACACACTAAAATTAAAACCAAAATTAGGCACATATCTATACTCAATTTGGCACAACTTTTGGACACATTTTAAAAATGTTTGCAATATTTTTTAATGTCAGCTATTTTTAGAATTATAATTTATATGAGTATAAATTATAATTAGCAACATTTTAGCAACGTATAGTAGCAACATTTTCCACAATGCAGTACAGAGATTGTTAACAATCTAACGGTCTAAATTCTAGGTTAGTCTATCAGTATGTTTTCTTTTTTTGTCAGAAATGTTTTATAGTTTCACACAGATTTCATCCTAAACTTTTTAAAGGAATAAGCATGCTGGTTGACTTCCATGCTCTGGTTTCTTCTTGGGCATTCACCCAAGAGGACAATTTAAGAACCTATATTTGAAGGTATTTAATAGATCCAGGCTGAAATGCTCCTCAATACAATAGTATTTATCCAGGCTGCACCCTGGATTTCCTGTATTCTTTCCTGTTTTTGAGATTTTAATAAATGTTCTGTCTTCCTACACATTTATGCTGTGCATATACTGACATGCAGATAAACCTTCTGCTTTCCAATAAAGGGACTGTTTTGCTGTAGTCCAACTTTATTAGAACAACAAGCAAGATAAAACTTTGTCATGTAAAAAAATCCGCCAAAGGTGAATCATTTCAGATTTTTTTCCCTGACCCATTATCTGTACAATTCCATTGAAAAACAAACTGAAATGATTTGGAGGGAAATAAATATAACAAAGCTAAAATAATGTGGTTGCATCAGTGTGAACACATGCTTATGGCATTACATATACCATGGAACACAGTGAAGACAGTCATCAAGAAGTGGGTTAAATTTGGCACAACAGTGACATTATCAAGAAATGGACGTCTCTCTCAAATTGATAAAAAGACCAGAAGGAAATTGGCTCGGGAGGCAACCAAGTGTTTGACAGCAACATTTAAGGAGCTGCAGGAATTTTTGGCAGGCACTGGTTGAGTAGTACATGTGACAACCATCTCCCGTATTCTTCGTATGTCTGGGCTGTGGGGTAGGGTGACAAGACGTAAGCCTTTTCTAACAAAAACATCCAAGCCCAGCTATGTTTTGCCCAAACCTCCATCCAGTCTGCCGGAAGCGTGTGGGAGAATGTGTTCTGGTCTGATGAGACCAAGGGTGAATGTTTTATCCATAATTCAAAAAGATATGTAAGGTGCGCATCACCAAAAGAAGACCACCATACCCACAGTGAAGATGGGGGAGGCAGCATTGTGCTTTGGGGCTGTTTTTCTGCTGCCTGAACTGGGGCTTTAGTCAAGGTGGAAGGAATTCTGAACAGTTTCAAATATCCAAATATATTTTATTGGCATAAAACCTTCAGGCTTCTGCTAAAAAGCTGAAGACGAAGAAGAATTTCACCTTTCAGCACAGCAACACCCCAAGATATTCCCCCAAATCAACAAAACAATGGCCTCACCAGAAGAAGATCAAAGTTTTGGAATGGCCCAGCCAGAGCCCAGACCTAAATGCCATTGAAAATTTGTGGGTTGGCCTGAAGAGGGAGCTATACACGAGATGCCCTTGCAATCTGGCAGATTTGAGCGCTTTTCCAATGAAGAGTTGGCAAAGATTGCCAAGTCAAGATGTCTCATGCAGACAGACACCTACCCAAAAAGACTGAATGCTGTCATAAAGTCAGAGGGTGCATCAAAATAGTATTAGCTTTAGGGTGTGTGTATTTATGCAACCATATTATCAGGGCCATTCGGAATATTTAGATGCTGTTGTCAGAATTGACAGCAGCATTTAAATGGTTAACAGATGTCTACTGAGTTATCTCCGATCCCGGCTGTTGCAGGCAGGTGGCGGCTGTCAAAGACATGTACTGAGCAGGCTTGCCTCCCGAATCCTCTGTATATGCATGCTGTATACATATGCTGTGGACATCTATATGCACCCTAACTGCAATGGGTATATACAATGAGGATGTATATAACTGTATGTGTGTTGGGAAGGGGTTAATCATTACAGTTGCAAAAAAAGTAAGTAAAGCTTTTGGAATTGCATGGAATTCTGCATTGATGACTAATAGAGATGAGCGTGCATACTCGCTAAGGGCATTTACTCGATCGAGCATTGCCCTTAGCGAGTACCTGCCCACTCGGAAGAAAAGATTCGGCTGCTGGTGGCGGGCGGGGAGCTACAGGGAAGAGCGGGGAGGAACGGAGGGGAGATCTCCCTCTCCCCCCGCTCCCACCTGCTCACCGCCGCAACTCACCTGTCACTTGAGCCGGCAGCGGAACCTTTTCTTCCGAGCGGGGAGATACTCGCTAAGGACAATGCTCGCTCGAGTAATTGTCCTTAGCGAGTATGCTCGCTCATCTCTAATGACTAATAAAATGTGCTCTGATCCAGGCCACAGTTATAGACAATCAAACTATAACTAAAGTGATAACACCCAAAGAGTTGTATGTTCATGTCTTAATTGAGCACATTGATATTTATTGGTACGCACTCCACAGACAAGTAGAAATCATTTAGAAGTTTTTGTTGGTGAGTTTCCCCCTGATTTTTGCCGTTGTTCATTGTTGCAGGCTGCTGTATTGTTGAGCAACTGTTTGTATTGAGCCGTATCTTTCAATACAATATTAGATTAAAGAGAACAAAAATAGACCGGAAACCATGGGACTAGGAATCAAATAAGTGTCTAGCCCAGTAGGGGGCACCAGGCTCAAAGAGAGTGTGTCCTAGATTTACTAAGACTTTACTGAAGATTAAAGCTTGGCTCTACTTCACAGTATTTTTCATTACATTTTTTCTTTTTAATTGAGAGAAGCCTTATAAATCCTTTCAGTCTCCACATCTCTGGAACACCAAACCTTGACATGGTATCTATGAGTGATTTGATTATATCTCTTGACTATCTCCGAAAAAGGAGCCAGTTAAAATAGAATAAGACAGAAACTAAGACTTTTTTTAATAGTAAACTTGAAACAGATGGCTGCTGCAATACATAAGGAAAACTTCAAGTGGATGTTTGAACAAGGTTTGTGCAGGTTTGTTGGAACAGGTCCAAAAACAGCTTTTAAGCAACCAAGAGAAAAAATGTCCCCATGAGGAAAAACACAATTTGCAGCACATATGTTATGCAGTGGTCAGTGTTATTAGGACAGACGGTAAATCTGTTCAATAATATATCAAACAACCGCATTAGGGAGTAAAACAAGTGCATTTTAACAATCTAAATGCTTACACCTTGCTTAAATGCTTAATTCCCTCCTGGGCTTTCAAATAAGAAGCTCCGTATATTAGATAGATAAATAGATAGATAGTATATGAAAGATAGATAGATAGATAGGAGATAGATAGATATGAGATAGATAGATAGATAGATAGATAGATAGATAGATAGATATGAGATAGATAGATAGATAGATAGATAGATAGGAGATAGATAGATAGGAGATAGATAGATAGGAGATAGATAGATAGATAGATAGATAGATAGATAGATAGATAGATAGATAGATGTGAGATAGATAGATAGATAGATAGATAGATGTGATATAGATACACTGTTGATTAGCTATAGATAGATTGACAGATAGATAGTTGATTGCCTATAGATAGATAGATAGATAGATAGAGATAGATAGATATTAGATAGTTAATTAGATATGGATAGATAGTTGATTAGCTATAGTTAGACAGTTGATTAGGGATAGATGGATAGATAGATAGATAGTTTATTACTAGAGATGAGCGAGCGTACTCGGAAAAGCACTACTCGCTCGAGTAATTTGCTTTATCCGAGTATCGCTGTGCTCGTCCCTGAAGATTCGGGTGCCGCTGCGGCTGACAGGTGAGTCGCAGCGGGGAGCAGGGGAGAGCGGGCGGGAGAGAGGGAGAGAAAGATCTTACCTCCGTTCCTCCCCGCTCTCCCCTGCAGCTCCCCGCTCCGTGCCGGCACCCGAATCTTCAGGGACGAGCACAGCGATACTCGGATAAAGCAAATTACTCGAGCGAGTAGTGCTTTTCCGAGTACGCTCGCTCATCTCTATTTATTAGCTATAGATAAATTGACAGATAGTTGATTGCCTATAGATAGATAGATATTAGATAGTTGATTAGATATAGATAGATAGCTAATTAGCTATAGATAGATAGTTGATTAGGGATAGTTAGATAGATAGATAGATAGATAGATAGTTGATTAGCTATAGATAGTTGATTAGGGATAGATAGATAGATAGATAGATAGATAGATAGATAGATAGATAGATAGATAGATATGAGATAGATACACTGTTGATTAGCTATAGATAGATTGACAGATAGATAGTTGATTGCCTATAGATAGATAGATAATTAGAGATAGATAGATATTATATAGTTAATTAGATATAGATAGATAGTTGATTAGCTAAAGCTAGACAGTTGATTAGGGATAGATAGATAGATTGATAGATAGATGATTAGCTTTAGATAGATTGACAGATAGATAGTTGATTGCCGATAGATAGGTAGATAGATATAGATAGATAGTTGATTAGCTATAGATAGTTGATTAGGTATAGATAGATAGTTGATTAGAGATAGATAGTTGATAAGCTATAGATAGTTGATTAGGGATAGATAGATAGATAGTTGATTAGAGATAGATAGTTGATAAGCTATAGATAGTTGATTAGGGATAGATAGATAGATAGTTGATTAGAGATAGATAGTTGATAAGCTATAGATAGTTGATTAGCTATAGATAGATGGACAGATACAGTAGATTTCACGTAGATAGATAGTTGATTGCCGATATATAGATATTAGATAGTTGATTAGATGTAGATAGATAGTTGATTGCCGATAGATGATTAGCTATATATAAGTTAGATAGATAGTTGATTAGAAATAGATAGCTGATTACAGATAGATTAGAGATATATTTTTGAAGACCATGACAAGTTTCTAATGCTGTGAAATCTCTGCGCTAAATTTATGTGTAAAAGATTTCAAGAAAAAATCCCAAGAGGATTTTATTCTACCGTAAACGTCTAGAATTCATACAGCTGAATCCACAAAGAACTGCTCTCACGCTTGAATCAGTAGGAAAAGAACATACACTTCTATTCTTAGGTATAAATGTATACAACAGATTCATCCTGTACTGAGTTATATCCTAACTTTTACTTCAGGAAACTTTTTCTGTGATTGATTGTCAGCATGTAAGCCAGAGCACAAAACTTTGGAGTGGCTTCACACACAGCGTTTTGGGTCACAATATAGTGTTATTCATAGTCTCTCCAGGCATTTTATTGCAACTTTTTCTTGCTGCGTGCTCTAAATGTGTTGTTTTTTTTCCGGCGATTTTCACATAACTTCTCTATAAGAAAGAAAAACACGGCACTTGTGGGTTATCTGTCACCACTTTTTAAATTAATTTCATAAACATTTCACCATGCATATGCAAAAAAAACCCTCACTATTTATTTCTGAGACTCTTTTCATGTAAGAAGCCTCACTGTATGCATCATACTAAAAGTGTAATGCATATATTTATTTTAAAGGGGTTGTACCAGAATATCAAGTTATCTCCTATCCACAGGATAGGAGATAACTTGCTGATCAGTGGGGGTCTCAGCGCTGAGAACTCTGCCGAAATGGAGAACAGGACTCCCGTGTCCCACTCTTCTGTCACTCTAGGGGAGTTTACAATCTAAATTCAACTATTCCCATTTGGGAATAAACCAGAATACCCAGAGGAAATCCATATAAACACAAGGAGAACATGCAAACTCCATACAGATATTATCCTTGGTCAGGCTTCAATTCAGAACCCCAGTACTGCAAGGCATCAGTGCTAACCACTGAGCCACCGTCCTACCCAAATTTAGTGGGATACATAAGAATTATTTTATATAGAAAGTTTACTGGAACTCAACGTGGTATGTGAGTGTGTTATTTAAAGGGCGTTTCCAAGGTAATTGGTGGCAATGGTGGCATTGGTAACAGTTGTGGGATGCAGAGTGCAGAAGAAAATAAACACAATACTAACTTCCAGCTGCCGTGATGCTTCCCCATTGTGCTGTCTTAGCCCTCTGGAATTCTATTTGCAAATGCTGCAACCGTCACATGGGTTGTTTACACACATGACCGCTTTAACCAACAGAAGACCTGACAGGGTATCGTAGTAATTGAACTGACCCACAGAATAAAGTTATTTTGTCATTTTTGCTGCAGTGTGTATGCCGTAGAAACATGAGACCCCCCAAAAGATGACGGAATTTAGTTTTTTTCCATTTCACCCCACTTAGATTTTTTTTCTAAGTTTTCAGTTCATTATATGGCACTATAACCAGTACCATTGAAAAATACAACCTGTTCTGCAAAAAACAAGTCCTCCAGGCTCAGGGGCGTAGCTAAAGGCTCATGGGCGTGGGTGCAAAAGTTTATCTTGGAGCCCCCCTTAATGCAGAGGCGTAACTTGAAGCTCCTGGGCCTCAATGCAAAACCTGCAACAGGGCCCCCAACTATAATGCTTTATTTATAGTACTGGGCTCCCTATATGGAGAGGAGAGGCCTTATGGGCCCTCTAAGACTTCTGGGCCCGGCTGCAACTGCATCCCCTGCATCCCCTATAGTTACACCAGTGCTTCAGGCATCTATATGGATGGATAAATAAAAGAGTTACAATTAGAGATGAGCGAGCGTACTCGCTAAGGCACATTCCTCGAGCGAGTAGTGCCTTAGCCGAGTATCTCCCTGCTCGTCTCTAAAGATTCGGGGGCCGGCGGGGGCGGGGAGCGGCAAGGGAGAGCAGGGAGGGGCGCGGGAGAGCGGGGAGGAACGGAGGGGAGATCTCTCTTTCCCTCTCTCCCCCCGCTCCCCCCTGCTCCCTGCCGCAACTCACCTGTCACCCGCGTCGGCCCCCGGATCTTTAGAGACGAGCGGGGAGATACTCGGCTAAGGCACTACTCGCTCCAGTAATGTGCCTTAGCGAGTATACTCACTCATCTCTAGTTACAATGCTTTAAAAGTGTGCAGGAAAGACAGCATCCTTAAGGGGTTAAATTCCCTTGCTCCTATACGTAGTTTACATCATTAGTACAATTAATAAAATATAGGTCCATCAATTTTAATCAGGCAAACGGAGGGGATGTGGGTGAAAGAAAGGCGAGCTAAACATTAGAATTGCTTCCCTCTATTTATTATGAGGAAGGCAAAAAAAGCCAATATGCCGATTCACATATGGTGATCAGATTGGATTAACATTCAAATAAAGATTCTATACATTTATATTATACTGTTTAAGTTGTTTGTTTCAAGGAATCATCTAAGTCTTTCTTACAGCTAAAAAGAGAACCGTTTGATACCTTGCTAGCCTGTAGAAACAAAGGTTATTGCTCGCAATAAGAGAAACAAAGTAATCTTACAGATATGATACCTGTTAGCCATTAAAAAGTATTAGATCTAGAAGACTATTTCATTTCTCGTACTTCGAACAATAACTAATTCTTACAGCTCTCACCTATTCCAGCTAAAACCAGCTTCCTATTTCACTGATTCATTGTTCTAGAAGTCAAGAATACTTGCTGTCTCTGAAGATGGAACCTTCTTTTCTGCACAAAGTGCCCCTTTGTCTTCAAGGGGATGGGACAGGGATCTGGATACAGCCCAGGGGTCAGAGTCATAAATGGCAATAGGTCCTTTTAGATTTACTGACAGGGACATAATGGCAGAGTATGGACGCAACCATTTCTGGTGCTACAAATCCATTTTATTCAGGCAACGGGCTTGCTGGTTATAGTATATACAATTCAACACAGTTTGCAACTACTTAACAGTTTCTCGAATGATGGCACCAATTTGGCAGTTGCATTATACAAATGGTGGCTCATGACAACATAGTTGTAGTAGTATTCAGCAGTTTTCCTCATTGGACTTGCTATCTCCCATTACGGGTCACACTGGTTGACCTCCTGACCCTGGTTGTCAAGTGTCCAGAAATTCCTGGACAGTTCGTACTTTTTTCCAGTGTCTGTGAATTTTTTTGTTTTGAGTCAGGTGATTCTTAAGCTGGTTATTATGACTGCCATTATCATCGTGCTGGTAATGAGTTCCTATCAGTATCTGACCTTATAATTTTTAATATTCAGTACAGTTTTCATAAAAATGTTAGCTGTCCGTGATTTTTTGGATAAGTTGTTCAGAAAACAAAATTCAGTTGGCAACCTTGTTCCCGACAACCTAGATTCTGACTAACCACTAACCCTTTTGCCTCATTTTGCTACTTTTATTTCGTGGAAAGAACTTGTCTCTGGATTTTAGCCAAGGGAAGTTGCAGTGGTTCAATTTGAATCACTCTGACCAGATGACAGATAATCCCGGGCGGCAGACAACTTCCTCCTCTAGTCACCTCCTCTGTGAATAGACCCTCCCTCTTTCTCTCTGTGTTTGGCAATTCTTCTTGGCCATATTCACTACTGTCAACAACAACCATAAACTGGCAGGAACTACTTTCTAGACCACTCTCTAGACTCCTCCCATGTCCAACATGAACCATACTCCATGCTGTCTTCAGTACTTTCAGTAGATGGACCTTTCCCATCAGCAACATTGTGTATGGTGTGTTTATTCCCCTGTGCCATATTACTGCTAACTGGAAATAAAGAAGACTAAACCACCAAATGCAATTAATTTGTTCCAAGGTATACTGTATACAAATGTACAACACCTTGCAGTACTGTGCCAGATATATATCTAAATTAATGACTAACTAAAACGGACAGTAATTCCAAATGCCTCGCATCCTATACATCAACCTAAGCATATTTCTAGCACTCTTGGGAAACCTCCCGGGCAACATAAATATGGCTTAAATATACCAGGACTTAAACTCTGATCTTCTCCATTGTGACTTGAAGTTTGGACCATCATGCTATGGATGGCAGAACAGGAAATGCAGGATGGAGATCATCCTTCTCATTGAAGTCTATGGGATCAGATGGGAAAGGAAACAAGGAGGGACAACAGCAGAGACTCACACAGACATGCTAATAAAGCTAATGGTGAATTGTTTATTGCTATTTATTCACATCTCTGCTGCTCAGTACTGCTGTACTCTCTTCTTCCCCATGATTTTATGTATCGGTGTGTGTTGCAGAGAGAAGAACCTGCAGTTCTCTGTGTGCAGTATATAGTACGCAGTATATCAGTTAAGACTCCTCTCACCAGTTCTGAGAGAACTGAGAATCAGATATAGTCTTTGCAGAAAGGGATATAAGGAAAATTCACAACACATATCATGTAATGGCCACAAGTAGTGTTATTCCACCTGTATACATGGTAGCTTATTTTGAAAACTCATCTGAAAAGTTAGCTATGGTTTAAATACATGATGCACATGTTCATCTGATATACATCCCCTAGAATACAAAAAAAATAAGCAAACACAATACAACATATAGGATTATCTGGGGTGTTTTGCTCACTACCCCGGCAATATATACGATGGCAAGTACCCTGATTGGTATAAGAACAGTATGAAAAAACTGCAAGTATATTTAAGAAATAACAGTAGCTACTAATCACCATGTAAGGCCGCCCGTCCTGGGCACTGCGTTTTAACGCCGTGGATTTCCACCGTGGGAGCCGCCATGAGAGAACACTAAAGTCACTGCGATTTTCCACGATGAACCTATCATTATGATACAATTATTCACGAGTGGAAAATCGTGGCGGATTTCCACTCGTGTATATCGGGCTGCACTTCCCATAGTTATCCTATGGAAAGCGTTGATTGCGTTATCCGCGTGCAGATTATCACTGTGGATAGTACAATGCAGAATCGCCCGTGGACAGGAAACCTAAACATAGGGGAGGGCTTTCCCATTTCCCTACAGGGACTTTACTCTGAGTATTTTTTCCTGAGTTACTTATCCAATAATTATGGAAAACCAGGTCTATATTGGCCACCAGACACTAGAGGTCTAGTGCCTAGGGCACCCAGGTGCTGACTCTCACCGGACCAGGAAGTGGAAGGGAGAGTGTTTATGATATACAGAATTGCTACCACCAGAGAGAAAGGGAGAATAGAACAAACTATGTTTGCTAGACTTTTCCTCCCTCTCCGCTTTTGTCAGATATGAGTATGTCATTAATTGGTAGAACAGCAGACAGTCTGATGCTCCACTAATGCGAAGTACAAGAGTTCTGCAACAAGGCAGGCACCACAGTGGCAGCCAGGCTGTGATCTGCTAGAAGGCAGGCTTGGACTGGCTCATGGTGCTTTATCTTGTATGCCCTGCCTGCACCATAACCGTTTGATTTGCCACCTGAGGTCCTAAAAATGGTTCCACCATATGCCTATAGAAAGGCTCTCAGTGGCTATTTGTGTATAGTGGACCTCTTTTTCCCTTGGTGCAGAGCTTGTTGACAACTAAACAAGCCTCTATGATGCAATCCAAGAGATTTTGCACTTTTAGCAGAGCATGTATGCATAGAGGGTTGTTGAATAGCTGTAAGCCTGAAGAGCATCACAAGTATGGAGCAAAAGCACTAGAAGTGCCTCTAAATATGGCTCTACTTACCACCAATATTTTTCATTGACAGATTGGAAAATATATAAAAAATATAAACCCCGACAATGAGGGAAAGAGAAAAGATAGGCAGCACTCCCAGGATATGGTGAAAAACCAGCTTACTTTACTGCTCAATCAGACCTTTTCTTTGTATGGCTGAAACATCACATACTGTGTGAGCAAATAAAGTAATCTTTAGATTAGAGTAAGGACAGTATATTTAGATTTCTTGAATAGCTCTAAGCAAGCTCTGCATTCTAAAATAATGTAAGACTATGACCGTAAAACTAGTGTAACAACCTGAGCTGAAGACTTTTCCAGTAAGTCCAAAAACATAATGAGAATTTCTGACCTAATGAGGCCAGAATGATAGCTTAGTACTGGTAACCCATAGAAGGCTCTGCAAATCACAGACTTTGAAAACAATTTAATCAAATACTGTTACTTCATTCTAGTAATGAACTAACCATCTAATGCTGCTTTCATATCCGAGCACGGTGTTCCATTTCCCTGGCCCATTCGGGAAGCAGGAAAGAGGTATCCCTTCGCCAAGTGGGTCCGTCTTATGAGGGAACCAAACAGCTCTGAACGGGCGCCATTGACTATAATAGAGTCCATTTGGTTCCGCTCAGCCTCCCGGCATTTCAGCGGAAGATAAAGCACTGCATGCAGCACTTTTCTTTTGGTATTTTATGCCGAATCTGTGACGGAACCTCTGAACAGAGGTTCCAGCGCAAATGTGAAAGCAACCTAATATGGGTCAGTAAGTATAAGAATGACTCCCCTGGACACCTTGGGACCTATCCTATAAGCCATAACTTAGTTCATGGTGCTTTTAGGAGGTGACAGGTTCCCTTTAATATTCAGGGGTGCCAATACTATAGACCACAATCTGTATATATACAAGTTGACTTCGAGGTATTGAGGTCCATGTGGTTTCTTGTTTCTTTGAAGCATGTTGTAACAACGATGTTCGTAATGAAGATGGGCCGGCGAAGATGTAAGTCCTCAGTTATTACGTTTATTCAGCCTGTGAAGTCATTTGAAGTAACAGTGTGTTGTATTTCCAGGATACTAGTAATAGCAGACGCCGGCAGATCTAACTGCGGGTTATGATGCAGAATTGCAGGCAGGTTTTAAACCATTGTGAATTTTGCATCAAAATCGGCAGGTAGCCTGGAATTTTGGCGCAGGATTTACCACGATTTACAGTGCAGTATGCACTTGAATGGGCCTAATCATGCACAGCCCATGGAAAGGAGTGGTTCTATTTCCAGTATAAAGACTCTTTCACAAGAGTTAATATTTTCACAAAACACACTGCAAGATGTTGAAAATCCCACTCCAAAATGTGCATGCTTCCATGCGAATATTGATGCACAATTGAAAAAAGCTTAATTCTGCTGGCAATACCATATCAAAATCCACAGGTAGACCTCTAGGTTTTGGAGTGATAATCTGCAGCTGCAGATTAAGTTGTGTTTTCTAGTGCTTAATGTGAAATATTCCACTGGTGTGAACACACCCTGAGGGCTCTTTCACGCGAGCGTATATCAAATGCCGTTTTCACGGACGGTCTATTTACGCTACGATCTGGGGAGTGAAAACTCACGAACGGGCGCACAAATCTAATGTTTGTGTGCCCGTTCAGATAGCATGGGCCCCGGTGCATATACTCCAAGACCGCCATGCCATTGCCCCTTCCCTCCCCCCACCGGCTCACCTCCTCTCTCCTCCCCTCTCGCTATTTGCAATGGGAGGAGGTGAGACAGGGCGGCACTTAGCTGCAATCAGCTAGAGGTAAGGAGAGAAGAGTGAGGGAGTTTAGCAGTCCAACAGGAGCCCGTGCAGCTGCCGTCGTATTCCAGTCTGAAAGTTAGTTCCAGGACTTTCTTTTGGGCCCGACGTAACAGCACCCAGCGTTATATTGGCCCGGCTGGGCGCTTTTACATCGCTGGAATACGGTCAGCTGGATGGAAAGCCTGTGGACCCCATTATAGTCAACCAGGTCCACCTGGCATTATTCGGTTCCATCTAGACACAGAACCATTTGGCCATGGGGATTCCCCTTTCCTGCTCCCTGAACAGAGCAGGAAAGTGGAATCCCTTTCACAGATATGAAGGCACCCTAAAGCATTTCTGATTTTCTAATCTCATACAACCCCTTTAAATATGATATAAGAATGACATTTCTTGAGGTGGCCAGGCAGCTGTATTCTTGCAATAGGGAACTCTCCATGTGGCCCAATTCCTGCCTTACAGTTATAGGTACTGCTGTGTAAGCTTTTCTTTTGCACTTTATGATGCCACTATGCACTTGGAGCCTCTTGAGCATATAAGCATTTAGTTGTTTTTTTTATGATGTTGAGTAGATGACAAATGTCCTAATGTTACTACCAAAAAGGCTAATATAGTGTAGATATCTGTGTCACAGAATGTTATAATTCTGGCAAATATGGGGAAAAGAATATAAAGCCTGTGGGCTGAAACATCTTTATTATCTGTAGTTGTAAATTATGTATTTCTACAGAAGACATTCACTTTTAGAAAAAGAGTTAAACAATGCAGACAAATTGGAACATCCCCTTCACCCTTGATGTGCAGCAATGTCATGTTGAATTCCCACTGAATAATGTGACAGTGAATGGTGTGGCTTCTTTCCACTTGTTACCACTGCAGCCATCCACGTCTAGATTAACTATCATCAATTCATGACAAGTACATTACCCTAGTGTTTTAGCTTAAATCTTCCGGAGGTAAGAAAGAGAAAGTAGCAGGTAATCTTGTAAATTTATGGACATCCAGTGAAAAGGTCAGGGAGGTTGGCACATAATTTAGTTTAACTGCAGAAAAAAATGGTAATAGGGCACTTAGTCAATAAAGCCATGGATATGAACTAAACCTGTCCACGACATTGTATTACAGTATGATCTCCAGAGTTCTATAAATATAAAGAGTCGTAAATAAAGGGCACAGGTTCACACACAATACACTCCTTCATTTGTCAGCGCTTTCCTTACTATTTTGTATCCGAGCTCCTGCTAAAATAGGATAGTAATTAAAATAATTTCCCTCAATTAAGCTTTTCTGAAGAATTGTGGCTTCCTGATATATGTGGCTTAGACAAAAACCGTACTAAAGCAAATAGGCTTTACAGACATGTATCTGAGATGATAGTGAATTCTGCAGAGGGTTGGACCCGATGACCCTGGAGGTCCCTTCCAAGTCTACCATTCAATGACTCTAAGGGGAAAATGGGGGGGAGGCCTTGTTATTTGTATAGCGCCAACTTATTCCGCAGCGCTTTCAGGTAATTTTTTTATTTATTACCCCACAGCAGGCTTGGTACTCATTTTACCGACCTCAGAAGAATAGAAGGCTTGAGTCAACCTTAAGGCGGCTACCTGAACCAAGTGGGGATTGAACCTGCAACCGACTCTAGATGTGTAAGACGACCAGTGAAGACTCCAATTAAATCATCTTTATTGATATTAAAAATTCTATTGTAAAAGCACAGTTTCAAGCAATAAAATAGAGTTTCTGGTCCATAAGAGCTAATTTTCTAATCATAGGGTTCCTCACTGTATGGTCCACAAGTGATCAGTAGAGGAACTCAGCAACAAGTGTTCAAATCTTTTGCAGTGTTTTTTTGACAATACAAAATATTCTAGCATTTTTTTCTTAGCTGGATAGATTCTACTTCAGTTTTTTTATATAAATCCGGCCAATAAGAAACTAGCAATTTCTTGAGTCTCTCTAACTCCCATGTAAACCTACAATTTCAAGAAATACACTGGGGAAACTTGAAATACTTTCCAATCATCTTCAATCTTATAATACAGGAATACTAAGAATCCATATCAAGTGCGTACAATAAAGTGAATATACATAAACGCATTGTTAAACAGACAACCATGATTTTGTCCTGTTTTGCGGCCGTGAAAATCACAGATACATAACAGGAAGAAACAAAACCATTGAAATCAATGGGATTTCACTATTGGGATTCTTGTGCGTTAACCCTTTGCAATCCAATTTTGGATTCAGGGTTTCCTAGGGGGGCTTTCTATTTCTGCCATTATACAATGGCGCCATCTGCTGGCTAGAGCCAGTACTGCAGTGTGTGACATGCTGGAGAGGCCCCTGACAGTAAGAATACCCTGCCGGATGTCTTACGACATCGGAACTGTACAGCCTTCAATCAGAATGTCTTTAGACGTCAGACAGTGGATTGGAAAGGGTTAATACTACTAGTTTTCCTACGTGCGAGAGAGATGGGGTAGGATCAATCTTTTCAATCTTTTTTCAAAGTCTTGCCCACTAGTGTGGAGTTTGAAAAGTCCCCAAAAATCCTGCCTTAGGCGCTAATACTCTCAATTGCGGCTAGCGTATTAGCGCATGTGCCTATGTGTTTTTGCCCTAAAACAGGTTTTTCTTTAGTATTGCTTCCTCATGTATGTGGGTGGAAATGCTGCCAGTAAACCACAAGCATCTATGCACCCGTACAGCATTTCAGAGCATCGCCCCCTTTCTCAAGAATGCACAGAATGACATTCACTACACTAAAATATTCTGAATTACATGACAATTCCAACACCCGAATAAAACACAGTTCTAGCAAGCTGTATTAAATCATCTTAGAATCCTAGAAAAAGGTTATGTCAAGATCCACTTTTTAATCAAAGAAAAACTACTTCTTCTGTAATACTATAATTATTCTAATCAGAGATATTTCCTCATATCTATCATTTCTTCTTTTTATGTAATTACCAAATTGTCAGATTTCAGCAAGTATATATTACATGAAACCATTAAAACTGCAGTTCTCATTTAATCCCTTAGGGTTTAAACAGTCCAAAGTGTTAATTTAAAAAACTTTGCTTTGTAATAATCTAACAGTCGATTGCTCACACTCTAATCCATTAACCTCTTCTAATACCATCCATTTCAATTAGATGCTCTGACCCCTCTCAAAAACTTTTTGCATAGCCATGGACTCACCAAATTTCTTTTGTTTTTCTTATTCAACTATGTTAGGACGTATCCCTTCTTGTTTCACTTCTTGATCAATCTGATAGCTGATTGGTGTTCATTCAATCTTATTTTTATTGGACGTGAAGTTTAACACATACATACCCTCCTATGCAAGCTTTTAAGTAAATAGATGACATTTTTACAGTTACATGTAAAGAATCCTTTGATGGCCATTTCATTTTCATAGAGTCATAGACTGGTAGAGTTGGAAGGGACCTCCAGGGTCATCGGGTCCAACCCCCTGCTCGGTGCAGGATTCACTAAATCATCCCAGACAGATATCTGTCCAGCCTTTTTTGAACACTTCCATTGAAGGAAAACTCACCACCTGCCGTGGTGAGGTAATTAACTAATTGGAGGAGGTAATGAACTCATTTCAATGTAGGAGGTAATGAACTAATTTCCCCCTTAAGACTGGTTTACAATGGCCGATGATCGCTCAAACAACAGTTTCAGTGACAGCTTTGAGCGATCATTTTGCATAAATCATTGGTATACGATCATTGGTATTTAAGTAGCTACTCAGCTACTTAGATACCAATTAGGTGTGCAAATGACGCCTTCCCTGAATGCAGTTAGTAGCCTGAGGCTATTATCTGTGATCAGATCCTTTGTTCTCCACGGGGAAACAATGCTATCAGCACTCCCCCCCCCCTTGTGAAAAACTACTGGTAAAGGAGAAGGACGATTTTTAGGTTAAGGCCCATTTACACTTGCCGATGATCGCTCAAAGATCGCTCAAACCACAGTTTGAGTGACAGCTTTTAGTGATCATTTTGCATAAAAATTAATTGGTATTTAAGTAGCTACTCAGCTACTTAAATACCAATTAGGTATGCAAATGAAGCCTTCCCTGACTGCAGTTAATAGCCTGAGGCTATTATCTTTGTTCAGATCCTTTGTTCTCCACAGGAAACAATGCTATCAGCGCTCCCCATGGAGAATTACTGATAAAAGTGAGTGACGATTTTTATGCTGGACTGAATTTAACGATCAGCCAAAAAGCAGACAATGGGCACACATTTACACGCACCGATTATTGCTAAAACGATCGCCGATTAGCGATTTTTCAGTAATAATCGGCTGGTGTAAATGGGCCTTTAGACTGAATTTAATGATCAGCTAACAGTGCCCAAAAAGCAGACAATGGGCACACATTTACAGGCACCGATTATCGCTAAAACGATCGCCGATTAGCAATTTTTCAGTGATTAAAGGCTGGTGTAAATGGGCCTTTAGAGTGAATTTAACGATCAGCTAATAGTGCCCGAAAAGCGGACGATGGGCGCGCATTTACATGCATCGATTATTGCTAAAACGTTCGCCGATTTTTTTAGCAATCATCGGCTGGTGTAAATGGGCCTTTAATAATTTAGCAGTTCTGAAAACCCTGGTATTGGAACACTCCCTTTTCTTGGGGCATCAAAAAAGAGCCTATCTAGTCAACTTTTGTTGCAAGTCTAATCAATTGACTCCCTACTGAATGTCTTTCTCTATAAATTAATCTGGGTTCTTCACAAAATAAATCTCCCATCTATTGAGTTTACCCCTTGGGAGTATATTTTAACATAGTTTGAAAAAAAAAATAATAATATGGTTCAGCACTGCAGTACCTATGGTTGTAAGGCTCCAAAACTTCAGGTCCAAAACCTTTTGAGGTTGATGTTGTAGGAGAACTTGGCATTTAAAGTTGAATAAAACAAGGGTCCAGATGGCATCCATCCCAAAGTCCTTAAAGAACTTCTATCTGTAATTAAGGCAACTATGATTTGTATAACCAGTTCCTTCTAACAGGCAATGTTCCTGGAGAATTGCTAATGTTAGACCCATCCATAAGAGGGGTAGTAGTAGATAAACCAAAAGCTACTAGCTAGTTAGCTTGACATAATATTAAAAATAATGGAAACTCTCTTTAACCCCTTAGTGACCACCTTAGAGTGTTTTTACGTCCTGGCTTGCTGGTTTTTAATCCTCAGGGGCATAGAAACATGCTCCCTGTGGGGAATAAAATCCTGAAAGCAGCGGACATGACAGCTCCATGCTGGCAGCTCCCAGAGGAAGCCGACAACCTGGAGCTGTCATCCCGGGCCGTGGGACTACCCCCCCCCCCCCGGTCACATGATCGCCGGCATTTAAACATTCAGCTGCCCTGATTTATCGGATCCATCAGGGCAGCTAAAAGTACTCACCCCTGTCCTCCACGATGTCCCGCGGCATTCAGGCCTCCCGATCCTGATATAGCCTTCTGCACATGCACGCCAGACGTCGTACGTCGGGCATGTGCACAGAAGGGCGCGCGGCCTGGCTAACATGTGTAGCCCAGAGCAGAGAAATGTCACCGGGAGCCACCGTATGCAGTTCCCGGTCACATGATCACTGCTATCTATTATGTAAAGTAAAAAAAAAAGTTTAAAAAAAGCTAAAAAAAAAGTTTAAGCTTAAGATGAAATTACATACCTAAGGCCCCCGGGTTATCTGCAGACCTCAGCATGGCTTCTGCGTACATGGCTGCCGCAAAAGTGGCAGACGCATGTGGAAAAAACGTCGATTGCTAGGGTAATTTGAAATCTCCCTGCTCTTGGCTACCAAACATAGCCAAGAGCCTGGAGACTTCATGGGGTGCCACAGTACACGGTTGCTGGTCATGTGATCGCGGTTTTCTAATAGAAAACCGCGATCACATAAAAGTAAAAAAAAAGTTAAAGTTTCACCTCCCATGAAACTTTAAGCAACTGCAAATTTACGGATACAATCCATGAGGGGAGGTGAAATTACTTAGCTAAGGCCTCCGGTGATGTCCACTGACAGGATCTTTATCTGCGAACTTTTCCCAAACTTCGGTGCATGTGCCCATCGGCAAGGTGGTGGACGCAAGTGCAGAAGCTAGAGCGGGCCTGGGAAATTTAAAGTCTCCTTGCTCCTGGCTACTAAAATGTAGCTGAGAGCCTTGAGCAGTGACCGAGGGCTGCAGTGAGCGGTCCCCAGTCACAAGATTACTGTTATCCAATGGATAATGGTGATTACGTAGAGGTTAAAACACAGTTGAAGTTTAATGCTCCTTTTATTTTGAGCCCCGTTGTGCTTACAGACATAATATTAGGGCCATAGTGGGTATGTTTCTGAATGCAGGACAAACAGGGGTATTCATTTTGGGGTGAAAGTCTTTATTCATGTGTGTTCTGTACAAAAAAAAACTGTTTATAAAATGACACAATTTCCAAAAAAATGAAAATTTTAATTTTTTCCTTCTGCTTTGATTAGATTCTTTCAAAAACTGTGGGGTCAAAATATGCCATACACCCCTAGATGAATTCGTTAAGGGGTCTAGTTTTCAAAATGGGGTCATTTGTGGGGGTTCTCTGTTGTTTTGGCCTCTCAAGGGCTTTACAAGTATGCAATTAGCTCCCTCATTTGGTAGTCTGCTACCTGCATGGTGAGAGGGTGCAGCTATATGCATTCCTTAGTCAGTAAGTATATGGCCGTTTTCTGTAATTGTTTTTATATATCCCCTTCTGTGATGTATTTATAGTAGTGTAGGGACCCACTACATGCAAGGAACCTTGAGGCGGTTAGTGGGCTGATGTATCTTGGCCAAAATTCAATTAATGCCTTGCATTTATCATCTATCATTCACATGCAGTGTGGCTTTAAAACTCCACAGTACCAATGTGGTTCACTGATGGAAGTGCAGGGCAACCCGCCAAACTATTATGGCGTCATTAATAGGTTGCTGGTCTGCATGGTGCACTACATGTATCAGAAGGCCTGCCACTTTGTATCCACTCTGTGTTGGAGTATACACCAAGCAGCCACCCCCCTCTATATCAAGAGGCAGTGTGAGTGGCTGTTTCATCTGTGTCCCCCACAGGTGTAATTAGCTCCCTCACTTGGTAGTCTGCTACCTGCATGGTGAGAGGAGGATGCATCTATGTGCACTCCTTAGTCAGTAAGTATATGACCGTTTTCTGTGATTGTTTTTATGTTTTTATATTTCCCCTTCTGTAATGTACAAGGCGGCAATGGGGCTAAAACACCTTCAAGCAAAATTTATGTTCGGAAAGCAATTGGCTGCTCCTTTTGTTTTTGGCCCCGTTGTGCATACAGATATAAGATCAGGGCAACAATGGGTATGTTGCTGAACACGGGACACACAGGGGTATCCATTTTGGGTGCAAATTCTCATTATCATGTGCACTACAGAAAAAAATCCTGTCTTTTAAATGACATATTTGCAAAAATATGACATTTAATTTTTTCTCCTCAAAATTGCATTAATTCCCGAAAACAAACTGTGGGGTCAAAATACTCATGACACCCCTCAGTGAGTACAATCAAATGTATATATATTTTTTATGGGATTATTTGTGGAGGGTATTTATCATTCTGACCCCTATGAGCCTTTGCAATCTTGGCTTGGTGTAGGAAAACAAAATGTTCCTCAAAATGCTGAAAAGTAATGTTAAATTTGTACATCTTCTAAATGGTTAAAAAAAAACTGAAGTTTTTGCAATGTACGTCCAGAATAGAGTAAACAGATGGAAATGTATATTGCACATATTTTAGATATTGCAGTTGAAAATGTAAAAGAAATTACAATTTTCTCAAAATTTTCTTAATTTTGGCGCTTCTAATAAATATACACAAATTCTATTGGTCTATTTTTACCACCTAAATGAAGTACAATACGTGGAGAAAAACAATGCCAGAATTACTTGGATATGCAAAACCTTTACAGAGTTATTCTATGTTAAAGTCACACATGTCAGATTTCCAAAATTTGGCCTGGTCATTAAAGGACCTTTGTCAAGTTCGACAAGCTTGACAAAAGTCCTGGACTGGACCGAAACATCGCGGTTTTATCATGGGAGAATAAAATTCTGATGTTTGCTATACACCAGGATGCTGCCATACTTCATCTTTTCGCCTGATATTTGCTACGGAAGTAGTCTGATCCGTGTGTGGCTATTGCATCAACTTCAAGGGATCCAACTACAGGTGTGGGTTTTTTCATATTTAGGCTGCTAGTTACTCATTTTGTACCAAACATGTTTTTGTCATTCATCTTTTTTTCTGTGGAAAAGTGTGCAAAAACATTGTTCTCCATTTTTCTCCTTTTTTTCACCAATTTTATTTATTCCTTTTTTTCCCACCTTTTTCTATGTCCCTGCAGGGGTCCTGAAGCTGCAGTCCCATGAGTGCTCAGTTAGCACACTGCAAAACGTCTGTATCTCTTTTCATTCATAATACTTGCCATGGCAGACCTGGAGTTCGCTGTTGGGATGCGATAGGATGGAGGAGGGTTATGACATTACAGAATCAGCTCCCTCCCTTTGTTAACTGCTTACCTACCACTGTCAAAATTGATTGCAGCTTGTAAGGAGTTACCATCTAGGATCAAAGTTACCTCCAGTCTTGGCTGTCGCATCAGGAGACCTGTTGTCAGCCATAGCTGGCTTCTAGTACAGATGATGTGAGATGGCTCCATCTATATGCTATACATGTACATAATTTTGAGGGAACTGCTTCTCTCCCATGGAGTACATGTACAGTATAAGGTGGGAAGGGTAGGAAGTACTCTGTCCAAGAAATCTTCCTTATATATAATCCGGGCGGAGTAGCTACATGGTGTAGAATGCCACATCCCCTGTACGTTTCAGCATATTTCCACAACTCCTCTCTCTTGTCCCCATGACTCACGTCTTCCTCTGAGCATGTCTCTTCTTTCTTCTTTTTCTCCTCCTCCAACTCAATTCATAGGAAGAATACCTGATTCTGCCACTTGAGGTTCATCTTCAATGTCTATTCATAGAGCTACTGTAGTATTAGTATTGACTTCCCTGAGAGCTGCATTAATTCTTATGGTGGGAGATCCTCCTAGTAGTAATCATGTAGTTGCACAAACACCACAAAACAAAAGATAAAGAAATAAAACCATAATATAATGAAACAAATATAGTAAGTAGAAACAGGGGGTGGACAAAAATATGGAAACATCATACGAAATGCATGCCTTAAGTTACATGGTATTATTAATCCTATTTCAATAAGACACGTAGAGACCAATTTTAATTGGAGGTAATATAACACAGATGCTGCCAGGCATAAGTGAACATCTGCCTGAGCAACAAGGTGCCATTGGTCATGGGTTTGAGCCACTCAGCGGCTGTTACCAACTGACTTCCAAAACCACACAGAGCAGGGCAAGAGGTGAAGTAAACACAAATTTGGTGGGAAAGCTCTCAACTGAGCAGGGATCAAAAAGGGCAGAATAGTGCTAATGATTAAAATTCCATGCATTTCTAAGCTTTTTCCATGTTTTTATCCACCCCGTCTGTTTTGGGTTTCAAAAGCTTGTCTTATTCCAGCTGGGTAAAAGTAAGGCCATATTTGAGAGCATATTTTTTTCTCAATGCAGCTCAGCAGAAGAGTGTATGTTTGCTTTTAGGCTATATTCAGTAAATGCAATTGATCTACGGTTAAGACCTGATACTGTTAAAACTGATTTGTTGTCGTTTTCAATGCGGTTATGGTAAAAAAATACCTTTGCATCAAAAAACACAGCAAACACATGTATGGTTTCTGGCTTCAACCACACCTCAATTGCATTGTTTGAATACAGCTTAACTTTCACATAGACCTGGCAAATGTTCATGCTTAATGGGGGGGGGGGGGGGGGCATTCAAAATTTTACTATAGGCCATGGCCATTTCTAGTTACACCCCTAAAGCCAAGGGATGTCACCAGCTGATCAATACAAAACCATGGCCAGAGGATAAACCAGTAAAATAGTTATGAGAAAGTTCTGACTCAATAGTTAATGAGTTAGAACTAGAAGTAGGATAACACATACCAGGCAGGCAAACCAAAGGCCAAGGCCAGTATCAGGATCAAGCACAGTAGACAATGGCAACACAAAGAATATGAGGTCAGGAAGGAATGTACCTAGTTATCGTTCAGTGCCGAGTGCTTCAGCAATGTGGCGCGGCTGTGCATCCATAGCAGTCGAGCTACGGCCCAAACCAGGAGAGCAATGGAGAAGAACAGCAAGTTGAGCAATTTTGGATGCTGCACCGTGATCTTATCTGTGTTCTCTGTGAATATTTTTGACTGCTGTTGAGCTTGAGCAACTCATTTTTAATATCTTATAGCTGAATAAACATAGCCTTTTGCGTAGTGTTTAGAGATGAGTGAGTGCGCTCATTTAAGGCTGATGCTCGAGCGAGCATCGGTCTTTTCGAGTAACTGAGCACCATACGGATGGGGGGGGGGGCGGCGGAGAGTGTGTGTGGGGGGGGAGAGATCTTTCTCACTCTCCCCCCGCGTGGTGCTTGGACGAGTAATCAGTTACTCGAAAAGACCAATGTTCGCTCGAGCATCAGCCTTAAACGAGCGTGCTCGCTCATCTCTAGCAGTGTCCCTTCCCTGTAAATAATGGTTCACAACATTTGTTATATAACTAGTGCAAACTAAACTCAACATTGCACTGAAATTAATGGAAGCTAAAGCTGGAGGATAAGAGAAAGAAGGCCGGCTTTTATCAAATTGCGGTAGCCTTCAAGCTTTATAGATAACCATTATATGAAATCTACTGTATTCCTCAGAAGTCATCTTGCTCAATCTGTCTTTTCTTCCATAAATGTGCATTTTTCTGATGATATGGACAGCTGAAATGAGGGCACTTTGCTTTTATTGCTAAATAACTGTTTAGAGAGAGCAAACTGTAGACAAAGAAATATAGCGAGCCGTGATAAGGCCACGAGCCTGTAAAATTTTTCTTTTTGGTTTAATAATGTCAGAATGGTCTTTTCTTTGAATAGTTCATTTACCACCTAATGATGCCAATTCATCCTTTGTCAGGAAAAATGATCTATCATTGCAATTTTCCTTTCATACGCTCTAACAGTTCCCTGACAAAAGTTTTGCTCAGGCTGAATGTACGGATGGCACTTCTTCTCTTCAGGGAAGCACCCAGACCAAATGTCTTAGACAGCTGGACGAAATCTCAAAAGCTTTTAACTGCTGCTCCCTGACATTAAGAACTCTGAAACAAGATTACTATGAGGTATAGATGCAGCTAGTTATTAAGAATATGAGAAATGTCAGTGGTGTAGCAAACCTGGAAAACCCCTTCATTCTATGCTTGTTTCATACTTTACTGAAGCACAGTGGGGAGATCACATTGAAGGTTTTACTTTCTTCATATTAAGATTAAAACTCTTTGTTCTCTATGCGCATTCAATATCCCAGCTTAGGTGGATTTATTTCTAAATATGCCTAGATGGCAGTTCCAGCAATGACCTGCTGTATGAAGCAGATTAACCCATTTATATTGCAAAAAAAAAAGGGCAAAGCAATTACTCATATCTGTATGGGCCCATGTTGGAATCCAAAGGCGATTTCTGCATGAAGGTCATATGTTCTTCTAGGGTTTGTGTGATACTTTCCTATTCTCCAAAAAGATATTAATAGGTTATTTGATTTCCCATTAAATTCAAGATAGAGAATGTGGATTGTGAGTCCCATTGCGGATAAGTATTATTAATATCAAATATTAATCATTAATGTCTGTGTGTAGTAAATTCACTGTCCTGTGCAGAGAACTTTTAGGTATGTGCAACAAACAGTATAGTGGTAGCCTATAACAGCCAGAGACATACATCTAGTAAAGTGCCAGTCTGGCAACCCCTGTTTTTTCAGCCTAAGTATGCACCCGGGGCACATGCCCCGCCTGCTCTGGTAGCTAGGCTACTGACAAAGAAGATAGTTCCTAATAGAGCAAATGTTTGAAAATACCTTGTAATATCATTTGTTTTGTATCATTTGTCATGCATTTATCTCGGGTACTAAATAGTAAAACTGATTAAAAAAAGAACGAAAAATATTCTGACCAATGGAGCCAATTTCCATTGGTTGAAGCCAGGTGTATTCAGCAGTGCAGAAAAAAATGATTATCTTTAATGTAATTTGTAACATTATAGGGAATGCCTATTCTCTACTTATGCTACAATCAGCATCTTTGTAATAGGCTAATTATGAAAGATGTGTCCCATTCCACAGATCTGCTGTATGTAGTATGGTCACATAACACCACTGTCAAAATGACCAAACTTCCATTGATGTCATATACAAAATGCTGAGCCCTTGTGGCTTGGTGTGTTGTGTATGTCAGCTGCTAGATCACTGGTGGTAAGCTGCGCATGCGCCTATGTACCTCCGAGGTGCTCTCTTTAATTGTAACTGGTATTCCCATAGTCATCTTTACTTTTTTAATCGCTAGTATAATTGACATGTCTAGTAAAGCAGGACTTAGTTTCTACTTGGAGCTCAACTGGAACTGGTACCAGTACTTTTTTACAAATGGTATGGAACTAATTGCTTAGGAATCCTCCATATGGGAGGATGCCTAATATAGTCAAGGGTAAATGGTAATTGGAGGGGGACTGGTTTAGGAAGTGCGCACTGATGCTTTAAGAAGGGTTGGAAGTATGCAGGAGCCCTATGGGCAGACTGCAGGTAGGGAGCTGTAGCATGACTGTGGCATGCTCTATGTGGATGACAATGGCAGCTATCGATGGCCCCAGCAGCAGGTGAGCAGGTTGGGCAGTGGTGGTGCTCCGTGACACCTGAAGTTAACAATGGCATATCTACTATCCATTCCAACCCTCTACTGTGATATCGGGCATGACTTTCCTCATAAAGAGCATTAAATCCCAAATATGTGAGATAAAACAGAACAATGTTTTTCTGTTTTAGAGCAGACATTCTAATGTTGGAAATAACGTAAGTACTTATTTCAGTAAACATCTCGGACAATGTTTGCTACAATGTGAAACTACTGCTCTTGTTACAAAGCACCTGTTTTGTTCTCTACAAAGTCAAGCATTTTTGTAAATCATTCCCTTGATATAAGCAAAATTGCCTAACTGTTGCTGTCAGTTTTCTTTGGTATATCCAGGACAGGAACCTATTAATCTATTCAGAGTACTTTGCCAGCAACTGTAACAAAACAGTATTAAAATATTCCATATACAGAGGGAGTGGGTTGCAGTGTGTTTGCTTTATGACAGATCCATTTCTCAAATTTGACAGCTGCTTCTCATGAAATAGAAGGGTCATTAGTCCAAGTAAAATATTACTTTGGTTTGTTTGTAGCAAATAACAGCAACCACAAAGGGAACCTGAAGTTTATAAATGTCACCTTGTATAAGTTACACTGAAAGGATACAACGTACTATTAGTACACAATGTATTATTTTTATAACATGGGATAACCTCTTAGCTTGGTACACTGAGCAATTCATACATATGAATTGGGCTATTCTTAAAACATATGGCATATTGCTCATCCATTTGTCACACTATGTTGGCGTATCTGAAAAATGATAGGCTTCATGATATCATATTAGAACAAAATGCAGATGCAGCAAAGTTGCCATTCTTATTTTAAAGAGGTCACCACCCAGTCTCATGGCATCAGCGCTCACATGCTGGGCACCGTCATGCCAGTTTGGAATAGTGATACTACAGTCTCTGATTGGCCACAGCAGTCATGTTATATCTGGTG
This sequence comes from Eleutherodactylus coqui, assembly GCF_035609145.1. NCBI lineage: Eukaryota > Metazoa > Chordata > Amphibia > Anura > Eleutherodactylidae > Eleutherodactylus > Eleutherodactylus coqui. Next base: position 202,849,613 of record NC_089841.1, on the reverse strand, counting down.
ACATCAACTTCAAAAACAAAGACTGGGAGCATGGCAAGGCTACAAAGCCAGATCCTTGTGGTAGAGGATGGGTAAATATAGCTCCTATTGTTATTTTAGCACAGTTGAACTTATAGGGGAAATATTGTCAGGTAACCGGACAACCCTGTTATGTTCGTCCTAGACTACTAACAAAACCCTGTGATGACTTGGTACTGGAGCAGTCAGAACTGATGTGTTTGCTTGCTATACAAGTGGCTAGATGCAGGAGCAGACAGATACAAGTGGTAGCGATCAGAGTGAGGCACTCTGAACCCCTCCAACAGAATCCACCTTGCAGCGGAGCACCCGTCCCGAAAGGGACGACCCCACTACTTCCAGGAGGACAGGTTCAAGGTCAGAGGGCAACCAGACTACAGTTAGGGCTCCTATCCACGGGCGATCATTCGTAAGTGAGTAACGCAGTGCATGCTTTCCATAGCGTTGCTATGGAAAGCGCAGCCCCCTGTTCACAAGCGGAGAATCATAGCAATTCTCCACTCATGGGACTCAAATCACAGCATGCTGCTATTTGCCACAATTCTGTCATATAGGCTAACCGCAGAGAACTGGCAGTTCTCTCCCCTGCTCCCCGGCGGTGGAATATCGCTAGCGATATTCCTCCTTGGCCGTGGACAGGGAGCCTTAACCAGGGACAAACAGAAACTGACAATATATAAAATACAAGACCATAGAATGCCAGACAAACAGTAACACAGGGGACAAATAAGAACACAGGAGCCAAACAGACAGGAGAACTGAGCAAGCTTACTTGATCAGGAACACTGAAATATAACCACCACTCCCAACCAGGAAGAGTTGGGTTATATAGGGAGCAGGGAGAAACCGATTGGCTGACAAAGATGTAAAAGGTATGAAATCAAAGGCATCAACTATTACAACATCCTGTGACAGAGAGTTTCATAGTCTCACTACTGTTACAGCAAATAATCCTCTTCTATGCTGCTAATAAAAGTTTGTTTCCTCTAGACATATAGTCTGCCCCCTGGTCACAGTTACAAACTGAGCTAGAAAGGATCAGTAGGCAGATCTCCATTTTAAAAGCTTTTCCGAGAATTCTTTTTTAAAAGTGACTGGCCATACTTACCATTCCCGCTGCTCAAGCACCACGTCTGCTTTTCTCCCTGCCAGGTCTGTTTACATCCTGCAGTTAGTCTGTGAATGGGACATCACAGATTGACTGCAGCCAATCACAGACCTTAGTGTTAAACTGATGTGGCGCTCTAGCTGTGGGGTGCCCAGGACAGGTAAGTATTTGTTCTTCTACTATTTTTCAGCATGGCTAGCTTGTTTAAGAAAAAATACAGATCGAGATGTACAGAAAAGTGTGGTGGCTGTTATTCTGTCAAAGCTCCTAGCTCCTTATCTGCCTTATCAGTGCGAAGGTGATCTGTAGGTGAAGATCTAGGCAATCAGGGACAGTTTTATCCCTAGTAACACTGTAACTGACAACCTAATTTGAGCAATACACTATAGGTGCTAGACACTTTATCAATCAGAGCGGCAACCAGTCTTAAATAATTCTGCCGTTTCCTCAGTGTATCCAAGAATGTTAGACCTTGTAAATTAGCTCTATCTATCTCCTATCTATCTAATATCTATCTATATATCTATCTATCATCTCATATCTATTTTTCTCATATGTATCTATTTATCTAATATCTATCTATTTAATATCTATCTATCTATCTTATATCTATCTATCTATCTATCTATCTCATATCTATCTATCTATCTATCTATCTATCTATCTATCTATCTATCTATCTCTCATCTCATATTTCTCTATCTCATATCTATCTATCTCCTATCTATCTAATATCTATCTATATATCTATCTATCATCTCATATCTATTTTTCTCATATCTATCTATTTATCTAATATCTATCTATTTAATATCTATTTATCTATCTATCTATCTTATATCTATCTATCTATCTATCTATCTATCTATCTATCTATCTATCTATCTATCTATCTATCTCTCATCTCATATTTCTCTATCTCATATCTATCTATCTATCTATCTATCTATCTATCTATCTATCTATCTATCTATCTATCTATCTATCTTCTATCTATCTATCTATCTATCTATCTATCTCTCATCTCATATTTCTCTATCTCATATCTATCTATCTAATATCTATCTATTTTTAATGATTGTGAAAGGCCTGTGATCAGGCCGAAACACGTCGCATCTTAAAAATAAAAGACCATTTCCTTTTTACATTTAATGACTTTGCCTGCCTTCTGGGATTCAGGGGTGCCGATTACAAGGCACCCCTGTGAAGTAAGTGGCCGTCTTTATTTTCTCCTGTAATATTTTTATATTACCCTATCCTCACAACTCTAGCACTGGAGCGCTGGTAACTTTTGGTTTTACTTTTGTTGTAATATCTATCATCTCATATCTATCCATCTATCTATCTCATATCTATCTATCTATCTATCTATCTATCTATCTATCTATCTATCTATCTATCTATCTCATATCTATCATCTCATATCTATCTATCTATCTATCATCTCATATCTATCTATCTATCTATCTATCTAATATTTATCTATCTATCTATCTACCAAATATCTATCTATCTATCTATCTATCTATCTATCTATCTATCTATCTATCTATCTATCTATCTTATATCTATCTATCTATCTCATATCTATCTATCTATCTATCTATCTATCTATCTATCTCATATCTATCTATCTATCTCATATCTATCATCTCATATCTATCTGTCTATCTATCATCTCATATCTATCTCATATCTATCTAATATTTATCTATCTATCTACCAAATATCTATCTATCTATCTCATATCTATCTAAATATCTATCTACCTATCTACCACATTGCTATTTTGTTGCATTATTTCAGCTACAGAATGTGCAGTGAAGTTCCGCAGCCAACACACACTACAATGTTAGTGAATAGGGTTATTTTGGTGACATTCAGTCTCATAAATTTCTGCAACAAATCTGCCATATATGAATAGAACTTTACAATGGTATGATTTTTACATTTAGAAGAACATGATCTTTATTGCCACCTGGCATTTACAAGAAGTGTTTTTCTTTTATGACCCCTCTTAAAAGCCTCACGTTACTATACTTCAACATAATACTAGTTATAAGTCAGCAGGAGCCAGTTAAAGTGCTTGGATTGCCACCATAACACCTGTATGTTATAAGGCTCTGACCAAATCTATGGTATTATATGAGGCATACCAATTCATTGTATACCTTGACGAAGTCTGAAATGTCATATTGTAACTTACTGCTAAGTACATTTAGAAGTATAAATGAGGACATGAATTAACAGCTAAAATAATGACATGATATGGAGAGAGGAAACCACATGGCTTATTATATGATTGTGCTATCTTTCAAGTGATATATTGACATTTAAGACGATAAAGGTATCTTCACACTGTATGACTGTCGAGCAATTGACAGCTATACCAGTGACTATCACTTCTGTGCTTTACACAGGAGCAATAGTCATTCAAATGAATGGAGGTGGAGCAGGCTGGGGATCGTTCTGGCCATTCGCCTTCATTCACCGTTGATGAGGGGGGGCCCTTAATGTGAACTGCATATAAACCCTTATCTGTAATAATGTTTAATTCTGATATAACTGATTTACAGCTGTTGTGGAGGTACTCTGGTTAATGCACTCAGCGTGCAGGTACTTTGCTTTTACAGGGACGGTTATAGAAGTACTCAACTTGAGCCAATAAAACTGTTATGAGAGTTCTCTGGATAAGGGGCAGTTATGAGACCACTTTGCCTTTATGGAGGTGTTGTGGATATTAAAGGGTGCCCTGCTTGTTAACCCAAGCTGTTTTGGGGTCATTTTAGAATTATGGGAGCACTCAGGTTGATATTGTATAGACTGGCTAGTGTAATATGGCTGTTATGTATGGATAGATATAACAGATTGCATAAGCTCTTTCTATCATTTCCTCTCCATATTTTTATCCTGCCTCATCCAGGCCTCCAGCAATAGAATATGGCTGTCATTACTTGCCCCCCTTCTAAGGATAATGAGATTTCTTTACTGACCCCATTTTACATGGCAAAGCTGAAAAGTGATCTGCAGAAAACAGTATATGTCAGCTTACTGTATATGCTCCAGTGGGAAGTATGAAAACTGCAATATTTCAAGATTGTTTTTTAATATGGAATCAACTTTTTTTTCATGTGAACACATAAAAATAAAAAAAAGATCTCCATACTGAATTTAGATAATATGTATTTTTAATTTTACGCTCCAAAGATAGTTCAGGTGATATTGAAGTAAAGGATATGGCAGAAGTTATACTTGTTCTTAACAGTTGAATTTGAAATTTAAAGGTAGAGGTGGAAGAAATGGCTTGTAGTAGGGATTTATTGTGGAGTTGCTTGAAAGAAATCCCAGAGATATGAAGGAAAGAAAAGGATAACAACTAGAGATGAGCGAGCGTACTTGCTAAGGCAAACTACTCGAGCGAGTAGTGCCTTATTCGAGTACCTGCCCGCTCATCTCTAAAGATTCGGGTGCCAGCGGGGAGCGGTGGGAGAGAGCGGGGAGGGACCTCTCCCTAACTCTCCCCCCCCCCCCCGCTTCACACTGCTCACTCCTGCAACTCACCCGCGCCGGCAGCCGAATCTTTAGAGACGAGCGGGCAGGTACTCGAATAAGGCACTACTCGCTTGAGTAGTTTGCCTTAGTGAGTATAGTCGCTCATCTCTAATAGCAACATGTGTAGATTGGAGGTTGTATTTTGGTTTGTATGTATCTGAAAATTAGTGATTGGTGTGCTGAAGAAACAGGTTGGTGTGAGCTTTTGTATATGTTCGGAGGGTAGTTTGGTTGGGCACTGGCTAGTAGATTGGTGGGGTACTGGCTGGTTTCAGAGTAGGCTACGGGAAGGGTATAACAGTAGTCCTCATCAGCCCCATTATGTACAGGACTAATGTTTAACTAAATCAAGCTAAGAATTAGTGGAAATATCTGATGTTGAAGGCAAGAGGATTCTAGCTTTCAAGGGCAGCACTTAGTAAATGTTACCTCTAGTCAGTGGGCTTGTAAACCTGGATATAATGTAGTGCTTCCCACCATATGTTTGTATTGGGACATATTCACAGGGTGGAACTAAAATAATCTCTGTATCACCAATGTTTGGTTTAAGGATGAGACTGGATATGAAAACCGAGATCATTCTGGAAAGTAAAATAAAATCACTGCCAGTGGCCATACTTACTGGTATACTGATACAACATAAAAGGGCAGGTATAAAACCCCATCCCTCAGCATGCAGGAAGCCAAATTGCTACATGGAGGAACATTTCACACGCACAAAATACTCATAAACAACCACCTACCATATATCGAGACGTACAATGGGGGATCTCCCTTGTTCTAGCGATCAACGGCGGTCTTGACAGCAGAAACCCACTGATCAAAACTTTTGACATGTTGCTGTGACTTGTCAAAAGTTTACAAAAAGTACCGTTGCTCTTTAAAAGAAGAGTCTGAGCAGAGCTGATCTGTTATGCCTAGGGCAGGCTCAGCATGCGAATCAGTTCCTAATAGACTTAACACAATTTTACTGTATAAGCTAATAAGCTTTTTTCAATAGAGTTGCCAATAAGCATTTTCTCTTACACATAATCCTAACGCTTTCTCCTGTCAGCCTTATTGATGTGTGACTTACACAGATATCACTGGGCCCGGTGACATGCAATGCGTCCGATATAATTGGAAAACAGGTACCAGACTAGGATGGACCACAGTGTAGAAAAACGTTACTGTTAACCCTGTTAGGATTGGATCACAGTGTGAGAAAGAAAATGTTGGCATGAAACTGAAAGAAAACTCTGGAATCACTTCCTTTCATTATGCAGAATTTAATAATTTCATGGTTCTATGGAACAAACAGATGGATCTATCAAGTGTTTTACAACAGGTTCTTTCCATTAGGTGACAGTATTTATGTACCATTATTTTCTGCCCATTAAGCTCATTAAAACGCGTGCAATAAATAGATCGCTCGCACTGTGTTTTATGTGTTATGAGGGCTGTTAGGTGACCTCGTTGCATGCAAGGCATGCCCTGACTCAGTCGACCTGCAAAATTCCCATTGCTATTCTAGCAGCAAATAATATGCTGTCCCGAGCCTTATTATACATGATTTATGAAGGCAAAAATCAAGGGGGAGATGTATAAAGCAAAACGCCATGTTTTTTTTTTTTTAACATAACACACAGCGACTCTGAGAACTTTGTGTACATGATCTGAGAATTAAAGACTTCTTCCTCTATACAGTACAATAGTCTCAGTAATAATAGAAGCCTACTATGATTTTAGGCATATAAATGTTTCTTATTTATCTCCTCAGTTTCTAACAGCTACCATTTCGGGCTCCAATTTTGTAATATTATCTGTTGGATGTACAAATACTAGAATTGTGAATGCTTGTTGAATACATTTTAGCATCTCCTCTCAAATATACCGCATCTTATCTCATAAATGATATCTAAATCCCTCTCTTGAATTGAAATGGACATATAAAATAGGTCATCTTACATCAAACATCATTTTTATAGAAAACAAATATTTTCAATCAGTATACAGAATTAATTACTAATCAATTTTAGTTGACCAGTGCCGACATCAGCACTCGGAAAAAGGCTGGACAAATGCCAGGGCCTATGCATCTGGGAAGTGGAGGTCTTGGGTGATCACATTCAACACTGTCAAGCTAAGGGTAATGTAGACAGAGGTCCACTGATTCAGTCACCCAAAGGCCCACATGTGCCGAAGGTGGCCGCGCGTATGACATTACAGTGGCCTACTGGTAAATTGTACAGTAAAGCAGGTCTATAGGTGTAGTCATTAAATGCACAGTAGTTTATCTTATATCATACCTCAACTTTACATTTTTGTATTTCCCTCAGGTGACCAATGCTGTCCTTCATCAGGCATGGACAGCTATGCTTGTTCTTCATTCTAATCAATTTTAGTTGACCAGTGCCGACATCAGCACTCGGAAAAAGGCTGGACAAATGCCAGGGCCTATGCATCTGGGAAGTGGAGGTCTTGGGTGATCACATTCAACACTGTCAAGCTGAGGGTAGTGTAGACCGAGGTCCACTGATTCGGTCATCCAAGGGCCCATATGTGCCAAAGGTGGCCACGTATATGACATTACAGTGGCCTACTGGTAAATTGAACAGTAAAGCAGGTCTATAGGTGTAGTCATTAAATGCACAGTAGTTTATCTTATATCATACCTCAACTTTACATTTTTGTATTTCCTTCCTCAGGTGACCAATGCTGTCCTTCATCAGGCATGGACAGCTATGCTTGTTCTTCATTCTGCTTACAAGTCACTGCATTGTGCAAAGTATTTTCTTAAAAAAGGAAATTGGGGTTTTAGGAACACAAGTAGTCATGATCAGGGTATGTGGTTTTAATGTATTATTATACATCTAGTCAGTTCATCTCATAACCATACCCAAGCTACCACACCATGTCTTCATTTTATATGGGATGACCACCTTAAAGGAGATCTCGAAGTATGGATAATATTGTGCTGACTTGTATTAAACTTATATGGACATTAATATGTTTTCCTTGTTCATCCCCTTTTTCTCACATTGTACATGGGTGAAGGCACTCAAGAATGCCTACAAAGAGCTGAGAAGATTGGTGGACATATAAACTGTGACATACTCGTTGAATGATTAAATGTCTTAGGATTGTAACCCTTCTGGAACATAAAGATGAATAAAAGGTTACATAAAAGTGGTCATATAAAGTAACATTTTTTGCTAAGCATCTATTTGTAACGTATTTGAAGAACAGGCATCAATCCAGACAATCTATATAAGGTTATGAGGGTAAAGTACAAACAATACGCATATGTTAAATGCATATACAGAATCGTTTACTGGCCTTCAACTAATCACCCCACTTAAAAAGCTGCTAAACAGAGAATTAAGAATATATGATGCACAAATTATTGTCATTTCCACAGGATTCTGAAGACAACGGAGAATGGGAAGGGAGGAATTTTCAAAAATTAACCCTCCTGTTTTGATTCTGGCTTCTTATCATTTCAATCTTTTTCTCCAGTCTTTCAGCCCATTCATTTCGAAGCCTAGAAATAGGAAAAAATGGCAATATTAAAACATTCAGAGCAGAACAATTTAAGTTTAACATCAAACCTTGTGCTTTTATATAATCCCCTTATATTAACTATTTAAGAATAAAGGACTGAAAGACTCAGAAACTTGACGTATATTCTCAGAGCTGTCATAGTAAGTAGTCTCACATAGTAGGTAGTGCTATGCTCGAGGACGATCCTTTTGAAATACTTAATAAAGCTAATACCGTGGCATCATTGAATGGCTGTGATTGGCTCATCGAGCGCCGGCTGTGATTAGCTGAGGCCGTGGTCCTGAGCCAATCACAGCAATCTCTTTCTGGAGGTGGGGTATTCAACCCACGTTACCAGGAAGAGAATGCTCTGTCACCGCTGAGGACAACATGGAACACTACCGGAGCGTCCAGAGAGCAGGTGACGTATTTTTTTTCATGTAGTGTAGCTAGGCGTTATTGTTGGGAAAGGGCTAAAATTTCAAGCCCCCCCTTCCTGAAAATCACGGTAGAGCTTATTATTGGGATAGGTCTTATTTTTGGGGAAACTCCATAGATGACCTTGCTGCACTTGACAGGGTGTATTCAATACCTAAAATTAAGGTGGAACTCAACCTGCCCTTTCGTTTGAGGTCTTGACATTTGGATTGGACTGTAGGTTCGGAAGGATCAGCTAGTGCTAAGTTATCCATAATTTATATATATATATATATATATATATATATATATATAGCTCCAACATATTTCACAGCTCTGTATAATTCAGAGGGCACATGGATAAATTAAAAGCACACATAACACAAAAAAGTTGAATAATAAGAGTGAGGGCCCTTCTCACAAGAGCTTACAATTTTGTTGGTAATAAGGAGAATTGACTTTTTTTTTACCAAATTGAAAGCCCCATCGCAAAATATAGTTCATAAGGAAACAAGTTGCAATATACAGAAATGCAGTTCTATTTTATGCTCCACAGCCATACGAAAATTCTACTCCCAAGTGTCATTCAAGGAAAGATGGAACTAGGACTGAATGTTGTATAATGATAAATGCACAAATAAGTCTCGAGAAGCTGCCTATCATATGGTATTTTTCAAGAAGAATGGCTGGTTTAAGAAACTGATGGATAGCTAGGTGATAACATTAAAACCACTGACAGATGAAATGAGTAACGCTGATTTTTTTGTGACAATGGCACCTGTCAGGAGTGGGACATATCAGACAGCAAATGAATAGTAATTTCTTGTAAATGATGTGTCGGAAGCAAGAAAGATGGGCAAGTGGAAGGATCTGAGTGACTTCGACAAGAGCCAGTTGTACTGGGTAGGCGACTAGGTCATAGGATCTTTAAAATAGTGGGTCTTTTGGAGTTTTCTAGATATGCAGTTATTAGTACCTACTAAAAGTAGTCTAGGGAAGTATAACTGGTATACCGACAACAGTCATGGATACCAAGAGCTCATTAACCCCTTCAGTGGCGGGTTTCTTACCACCCTGTCGTGCCCACTAGGGCAGGTTTTTTTAAATGGGCCAATCATTTAATTTCAACTAATTTTCCAGTCGTGTTCCAAGAGCCATGAATTTGTCATTTTTCCAATGAAACAGCCATATGAGGGCTTGTCTTTCGCGGGACAAGTTGTACTTCTTTATGGCATCATTTTTGGGTATATATAATGTATTGCATAACTTTTATAAAAAAAATTCGTAGGGAGATTGGGGGAAAAAAAAGAATCCTGCCATTTGTTTTTTGGATTTCATTTTTACGTTGTTCAGTGTGCGGAATAAATAATGTGATAACATTATTCTCTGAGTCGCACGATTCTGGCGATACCAAGTTTATACAATTTTTTTAATGTTTTGTATATATATAATTTTTGTACATTTAAAACATTTTTTTTTCTTAAAGGTTTGCTTTTGTGTCGCCACATTCCAAGAGCCGTATGTTTTTTTATTTTTCCATTGCCAGAGCTCTAGAAGGCCTTGTTTTTTGCGGGATGAACTCTAATCTTCAGTTATCTAATTTTGGGGAAAATTTTGATCGCTTTTTATTCATTTTTTTTCTGGGGGCAAGATTAACAAAATCTGTAATTCTGGCATGTTTTTTATGTTTATTATTCCCAGCATTCTCTGAGCAGTATAAATAATATATTAAAGTCATTCTACAGGCCGGTATGATTATGCCAATACCAAATTGTTATAGTTTTTACCTTTTTAAAAACACAGTTTCAAAAAAAAAAAAGATTTATCACTGCATTCAAAGACCCCTAGCATTTTAATTTTTTTTTATTAACGGAGCTGTGTAAGGGTTTTTATTTTGCGGGATGAGTTGCACTTTTTATTAGTACCATTTATTTGTCCGTGCAGCATTTTGATCCCTTTCTTTTCTGTTTTTTGTATTGTGAGATAGGCTAAATTACCTATTTTTGCCACGTTTTAATTTTTTTCCCCATGCCGTGCACCCTGCAGATTAACCCCTTGCCGCTCCAGAACGTACATTTACATCCTGCAGCGTTGGGATATGTATGAAAAGAGATCGCGGTATTACAGCTGACGCCCGCGGGCAATAACTGCAATCGTACAGCATTATGTCATACTGTAGGAGCGATCAAAGCATCCCTAGTTGTTGTCCCCCAGGGGGAGATTAAAAAAATAAAAGTAAAAATAAGATCAATAAAGTTTTATTACTTGTAATAATAAAAAAAAATAATGAAAATTTAAATCACCCTCCTTTTGCCATATCTATAATGAAAAAATCTAAATCATAAAAGAAAAATACATATCTGGTATCAGTCAACGTCTGATATATCAAAGTAGCACGTTATTTACCCCACATGGTGAACATAGTCCGGAAAAAAAAATGCACTTTGTGTATAGGTACCCTTAGTATTGTACAGGAGAATGGGAATTTGCATACATATAAAATCCCCAAACAAAGTTTTAATGCAAAAAGTTGGCACATTCTTGTGTTTTTGCATTTTATGAACTTAAAGGGGCTTTCCAGTGAGAATACTATTGATCGGCAGGGGTCCCTCACTTGGGACCCCGACCGATCAGCTGAGAGGGCGCATGCTGCAAATACTCAGAGGTTGGAGCCAAAGTCTTCATGCCAACCTCCTTGTAGTGGCCGGCGCTTGTAACTCAATGGGAGCCGTGACTGCAGTTACAAGCGCCGGCCACTACACGGAGGTCGGCCCAAAGACTTCCCTTGCTTGCACTCCGACCTTTGTATATTTGCGGCGCTGACAACATTCACCCACTCAGCTGATCGGTCAGGGTTCTGAGCAACAGACCCCAGCCGATCAACTATTGATGACCTATCCTGAGGATAGGTCATCAGTAGTATTCTCCCTGGAAAACCCATTTACGTCATGTGTGGTATGTATGAACTTCTCAGATCTTACAGTTTTTTGCACAGTACATTTTCTTTACGCAAGGGCTCTTCTTGACTAAGCGTTTTTGACACAAAGTTTTGATGCAAATTTTGCTTCTATTACAGGTTTGATGCTTAATTATGTGAAAGTGCTTATGTGTATAAACTATAAAGTTGCATTTTTATAAATGGTATACTATGTGCTCTCAAAAATATATATTTTGGTAGCATAATAGCTGTTTGGGGAGTTTACTCTCTATTTTTTTAACCATATTTGTAGATGAAGGCAACATACTGAATGCCCTAAGTTTCAACATTCATAATCTCTTTCTAATACAGACACTTGTGATATATACACACTTTTCATTCACTAATCAATTACTTTACATTGTGTTGGGTGTAAAAAATCTACTATAGGAATTCAGAGACAACTTAAGGGTTCTAGACATATAAGTAGTCAAAGCTCAGAAATGAACCTAAAACTTTACATTTTTTTACAACTGATTAAAATCAAGCTCAACCTTTTTGTTTGTTTGATAATTCCTCAAGGTAAGGGACCAGACGAAAAAAAGGGGGGTATAAATCCCACCAAGGCCAACAGTTATCACAAACAGCCATATTAAATCCTATCTGTTGTTTTTGTACAGCACTTGTGGGTCCCAACTTACCTACCGCGTTTCCCCGAAAGTAAGACAGTGTCTTACTTTCTTTTTATCCCCAAAAGCCCCACTATGTCTTACTTTCGGGGTATGTCTTATATACGCGGCGACGTATGGAGAGGGGGACGGTGCGGACGTGGGCAGGAGGCGGCGCGCAGCTAGATGAGAGGGAGGCAGCAATAAAAAAAAAAAGGATGCGCGCGGCCGACCGACTGTGAGGAGCCGTTAGCCGGCCGCCAGAGTTAACCCCTTCGTTTCTAAAGAAAGCTGGCAGGCGATGCGGCAAACTATACAGAGTGAAGCGGCCGCCTCACGGAGGGCTGCCGCCACCTGCGGTCACTCACCTGCCGGCGCCGCTCCGCGCACACCGCCCGCCCGACACACTTTTTTTTTTCTCTTTTCTTCAGTTTAAACCTGAGGACTAGACGTGGAGGCAACGTCCCCCCACGTGACCCGCGCAGATCACGCCCACAGTGATTGACGGGCGCGCCGGCCGGTGGGGAGGGCTGATGTGGGGGCAGTCAGTCTGGTCCTCAAGCCCCGTGTTTCCCCGAAAGTAAGACATATGTCTTACTTTCGGGGTACGGCTTACATTGGCCGACCCCCCTGAAACCCCCGATACGTCTTACAATCAGGGGTGTCTTACTATCGGGGAAACACGGTAATACATCAGTGTCTGATATACACACCGATATATATGTCATCCCACAGATATCACACGCTTCATGTGATAGACCACAGACCAGTGGTCAAAGACAGCCAACTCTCTCACTAAGATGTGACATTTGGCTTAAAAACATTAGTCACTTGCTCTTGATGTTTGGGTTACACTCTAGGTCAAAAGATTTTTATATGTACACCTTCTCCAATACGCAAATCTCTCTACTAAAAACTGTATTCCACGTGGGGTGTAATGTTTCCTTGGCTGATTAACATCATAGACAAATTAAGCTGATCTCTCAAAGAGTACTATTTTATTGAAATGACACTAGACTGATCTCACTATTACAATGATAGACACTGACTGGCTGGCTATAGCCCTGAACAGAGCTCATACCCCCTGCCATCTATAGTCAGTAGTAATGGTAGCAACATGCCATGCAGCCTTGATGGTAGACTGACAGCTGAGATTTAGGCAGCAGCGTGGTTTACAGCCTTAATAGGAGTGATATGCTATACAGGCTAGATGGTAGACTGACAGCTAAAATTTAACCTTAATTTGTCCATAATGTCTATAGCACTATCAGTCAAGGATGTATTACACCCCAGGTCGAATGTAGTTTGGAGTAGAGGGATGTAGAAGGATCTTTCCGTAACATTCTGCAAATCGTGTTTTATAAATCTAACATCCTCTTTTCAGACTTTTTTTTGCTAATTCTAGGGATGCTGCCTCCAGGATTAATAAACATAAAGAATAAGTGATAAGTAGTCTTTTTTATTAGTAGATTATTTGTAGAGTATTTGACCACCTGAAATAAGATTATTTGTTGGATAGGTGGGAGGTTCCTGAGTACTGCTCCTTAATATTAGGAATATTACTATGATTATGGTGATTTTTTTAATGCCTAGGTGATTAGAGCCCTAGGGAATTTACGTATATGTCTATGGGGGTTGGGTATGCCAGGATGTTTTTTCTTCTCTCTCCTTCTCCTCCTCATCCATGCAGTGCAGCTGGCATTTTATATTATATGTGCAAAACGTAAATAATAAAGATCATTTACCTTGGTTGAAAAGGTTAATATTATTTCATGGAATGTCCATGGTAAGGGAAATAACACTACAAGATACAATGTTTTTTCATCTATTTAACAATTTCAACCAAGTATTGTTTGTCCATTTGCTGCACCATTCTGTGTAGGCACATTCTTTCATTCTGTGCACTTGAATTACTCGTGTGGAGTAATGGCCCTTTTACACGAGCCAACAGTCAGGTAAACAACTGCATGAGTGCTGACATCACTGCTAAGGTCGTCAGCGCTCGTGCAGAGTGTTTACACTGACAGACTTTACCGCTGGATCACAGTCTTCTTGTTTAGCGCTTCTCCTTCTATGTGAAGCAGTGAGCGGGGTGCGTTTACACAGAATGACGAGCCCGTGATCCAACAATGGTTTTTAAGCTGACTTTAACCCCTTAATGACGCGGCCCCTTTTTCTATTTCCATTTTCGTTTTTTCCTCCCCCCTTCAAAAAAATCGTAACTCCTTTATTTATCCATCGACGTCACTGTATGAGGGCTTGTTTTTTGCAGGACGAGTTGTAGTTTTCAGTGGTGCTATTTAAAGTACCATATAATGTACTGAAAAACTTTTAAAAAATTCTAAGTGGAGTAAAATGAAAAAAAAACCAACATTTCGCCATCTTTCACTGCGTCTTGTTTCTAAGGCGCACAAACGGCAACAAAAGCGACATGATAGCTTTATTCTATGTGTCGGTACGATTACTACGATACCAAACTTGTATAGGTTTTTTCTTACTATACTACTCTTTTTTTTCAAAGACATTTAATTTTTTTCATTTATTTTCTGCGGTCATTTTCTGCGCGCGATAACTTTTTTATTTTTCCGTCGACGTAGTTGAGCGAGGGCTCATTTTTTGCATGATGTTTGCATGATAGTTTCTGAAAGTACCAGTTTGGAATACATACAACGTTTTGATCACTTTTTATTGTGTTTTTTCTGGGAGACAGGGTAACTAAAAAAATGCATTTCTGGTGTTTTTTTTTCAGACAACGTTCACTGTGTGGAAAAAATAATGCACTACTTTGATAGATCGGAGTTTTATGGATGCGGCGATACCAAATACATATTTTTATGTTATCATTTAGTTTTTGTAATAATAGATATGGCAAAAGGGGGTTGATTTAAACTTTTATAACTTTTTTTTTACAATTAAAAAACCTTTATTGATTTTTTTTTAACTTTAATTTAAAGTCCCCCTGGGGGACTAGAAACAGAGATGCTTTGATCACTCCTGCAGTATGACGGAATGCTATAGCATTACGTCACAGTGCATTCTGACAGGCAGTCTGCTAAGGCAGCCCTGGGGCCTTTCTAAAGGCCCCCAGCTGCCATAACAACAGCACGGCTTCCCCGATCTCACCACAGGGGGGCCATGCGGGACCCCCGAACATTGTTCGGGGGATTTAAATGCCGTGACTTCTCTGCATACATACCCCACCACTCCATGACCTACCTATATGTCATGGAGCGGGAAGGGGTTAAAAACCTGAGAACGAAAAGTGAACGATTTTTGTGCATTTACACTGTTCGAGCATTAGTCTGCTCAATGTATTCGTTACTCGAGCTGAGCACCACGTGGTGCTCGAAAAAATGTCATCCTCTCATCCCCACATGTTTTCAATGGAGCTCCATTGAAAAGAAAGGTAAGTATTCTTGTTTTTTTATTTTATTCACCATTTCCCCTTGTTTTTCAAGGAAGGGCTTATATTTAACAATTACCAGTTTCTGGCAGCAGGATCCTCTACCGCAGCTGTTATCTGTGACAGCTGTGGTAGGGAATTCTTTATTCCTCGCAGGGATGAAGAATTCCTTTGCCGCATCTGTCACAGATGTGGCAGGTGCAGCAGCAGGTAATTCTTTTTACTAGTGGGGATGAAGGCAACATCTGCCGAATGTGGGGACACAGCAGCGACGGAGAGGTAAGTTTATTTATTTATTAATTTATGTTTTACACTAAAATTATTGTTTTTCAGGGAAGGGTTTATATGTAATGCCCTTCCCTGAAAAACAATTCAGGGGTGCCGGCAGACCATTATTTTCAATGGAGCCGCCGGCAGCAGCCGCGGCTTCATTGAAAACAATGCAGAGCATGGGTCACCTTGAAAAATGCTCCTGTCTTCCATTGACTTAAATAGGGTTCATTACTCGAAACGAGCTCTTGAGCATTACAAAAAGCTCGGCTCGAGTAATGAGCACCTGAGGATTTTGGTGCTCGCTCATCTCTAATTATCAATCAAATTTGTTTGCTTGAACGAATTTTGAGCAATAATCATCCCGTGTAAATGGCCCATTAGTGTTAATCATCTTTTAAAGATTTCATGGAGCGATTTGTTTGTCTTGAATGTATTATTGCGCAAAAGAAATACTCTTTGGTGGCAATATATATCCCCCCTCTGTATTCCAGTGAATGTATTAAGAATGTGATGGAAACTGTGGCTATATTCGCTGCTGTTCCTACATTAATTCTAAGCAATTTTAATAATTGTCTGGATCTCTCTTTGGGTAGATTTAATACAGGCCCTATAATGACTTCTTTTTCACCAACTACTTTCAAATGCTTATTAATGAAATGAGGTTTATGTGATCTGTAGAAGTTGAGAAATCCAGAAGTTCGACAATACTCTCATTAAGCATGTTCACATAATACACTTTCTAGAATAGAACCCCTGATTGGTACCCCATCTATGCTTCCTTGTGTTCGTAAAGGGGAATATCTACCACAAACTGTGTCTGATCACTTCCCACTTTACTTGTCATTAATTATGAATGGTGGGGGAGTTGGTTTTTCAGATTACTGTAGGTTCTTCTTCACTGTCCACAGTGTGGGGTGCTATGAAGACATTTATATGTGATTATTATATAGGGAAAATTAGCTTAATAAGTCTAAATCTCAGGATGTCATTAGGGGCCCTCAGCGATTAACTTTAGATGCAGAGCAAGTGTGTATATATATATTTATATGTATATATATATATATATATATATATGTATATATATATATATATATATATATTCTCCCACTAATCAAGCAGAAATTAATTGGAAAGAGGCACAGTCTCAACTTGCAGATCATAGCGTTGCTATGGAAAGCGCAGCCCCGATGTCCACGAGCGGAGAATCATAGCGATTCTCCGCTCGCGGGGTTCAAATCGCGGTATGCCGTGATTTGCCGCGATTCTCTGCAGTGAGCCTATCTGTCAGATAGGCTCACTGCTGAGACCTGACAGCGCTCCCCCTGCTCCCCCGTGGTGGAATATCGCTAGCGGTATTCCATCACGGCCGTGGACAGGGAGCCTAAGAAGGCTTGATAATTCTTCAGTTATAAAAGACAATGAAGTTTTGGAGACATTTTTTCTCTATTTTAAAAACCTGCAGGCTTCTACAGTAAGTTAAGTGTGGATTGTGAGGATCCTTAGGAATATTTGGCTCAGGTGTAACTGCAAATTTTGTCTGGTGATCGAAGAGCAAGGTTAGAGGCTTCTTTGACACTGAATGAGTTAAGGGATGCAGTAGCAACACATCCTAATGATAAGTCGCCTGCGTTCGATGGCCTTCCAAATGAACTTTTAAGCCCTACCAGAATATGCTTATGCCCCTTTTATTGACGATGTTCGATAAATCATTGTATGGAGGTATATTTCCATCATTAATGAAAGATGCTGTGATTGTGTTAATTCCAAACTGGGAAAGGATTTGTCTCTTCCTGATTCCCATCATCCAATACCTCTGTGGACCACTGATGTTAAAATCGTGGTGGAGGTACTTGTGAATAGATTACTTTTTAGTAATGTCTCATTTAATACATGAGGATCAGTCTGACTTCATGCCAAACAAATCAACTGCTATTAATTTAAGGAGGTCATATCTGAATCTTCAGGCGGATCATTGAGTTTGTGGTAGAAGAGCTGTTTTTTCACTCAACGCTGCTAAAGCTTTTGATAGTGTGGAGTGGAATTATTTGTGGAAAATTCTTCATAGGATGGGTTTTCATTAGAGATGAGCGAGCACCAGCAGCCGGGGATTTAAAATCCCCGGCTGTTGAATGAGCTGCCTCTAATTGGTCACAGCCTGACCAATCAGAGACAGATCTCACTCACACACCCATTCATGAATTTATGAATGGGTGAGTGACTGCTGCCTCTCATTGGCTCAGCGGGACCAATCAGATGAGAGGCAGCAGTCACTCACCCATTCATGTATTCATGAATGGGTGTGTGAGTGAGATCTGCCTCTGATTGGTCAGGCTGTGACCAATTAGAGGCAGCTCATTCAGCAGGCGGGGATTTTAAATCCCCGGCTGCTGAATACTACTCACAGCTGTTCAGAGCAGTTCAGGAGGACTGCTGCTGGCCGCGCTGAACTCCGTCTGCCGGGACCAGGTGAGTATATATATATATATATTTTTTTTTTTTACACATTTCTGAATGAATTGCAGGGAAGGGCTTATATATTTAAAGGGGTTGTCTCACGAAAGCAAGTGGGGTTAAGCACTTCTGTATGGCCATATTAATGCACTTTGTAATATACATCGTGCATTAAATATGAGCCATACAGAAGTTATTCACTTACCTTCCCTGAGCTGGCGTCCCCGTCTCCATGGCTCCGTCTAACTTCAGCGTCTAATCGCCCGATTAGACGCACTTGCGCAGAAGGGTCTTCTGCCTTCAGGTCTGTCCGGCAGCAGCGGCGTTTTGGCTCCGCCCCCTTTTACGCGGCATTGCGTAGCTCCGCCCCATAACGTGTGCCGATTCCAGCCTCCTGATTGGCTGGAATCGGCACACGTGATGGGGCGGAGCTACGCGATGATGCGTAAAAGGGGCGGAGCCAAAACGCAGCTGCTGCCGGACAGACCTGAAGGCAGAAGACCCTTCTGCGCAAGTGCGTCTAATCGGGCGATTAGACGCTGAAGTTAGACGGAGCCATGGAGACGGGGACGCCAGCGCAGGGAAGGTAAGTGAATAACTTCTGTATGGCTCATATTTAATGCACGATGTATATTACAAAGTGCATTAATATGGCCATACAGAAGTGCTTAACCCCACTTGCTTTCGCGAGACAACCCCTTTAAGCCCTTCCCGACAATTCATCCCGTGATCGCCGGCAGCCCATTGCTTTCAATGGAGCCGGCTGTATTGCCGGCTCCATTGAATTCAATGGGCTAACATCGTTCTGCAGGGACAAGGTGAGTATATATTTTTTTTATTTTTACACATTTCTGGATGAATTGCAGGGAAGGGCTTATATATTTAAGCCCTTCCCAACAATTCATCCCGCGCTCGCCGGCAGCCCATTGCTTTCAATGGAGCCGGCTGTATTGCCGGCTCCATTGAATTCAATGGTCAGTGCTCGTTTAATCAAGATGAGTACCGCGTGGTGCTCATCTCGAGTAACGAGCATCTTGAGCACCCTAATACTCGAACGAGCATCAAGCTCGGACAAGTATGCTCGCTCATCTCTAGTTTTCATGAGAAAGTTGTGACAAGGGTTAAACTGCTCTACTTAGTCTGAGTTTTGAATTTTCTTGACAGTTTTTGTATGCAGATCTATGTACTAATTCAGTGTTTCCCATCTCTAGCCCTGAAGTCTCCCCAAGAGATCATATTTACAGGTTTTCCATAGTATTGCCACAGGTGTTATCTCTAAAGACGGCTGACACCTGCCATATATGGATTGGGTTTGACTCCTAAACCCACTCCATACAGACCTCATGCACATAGATATTGCGAATGAGTTAAATCCAGTATCCATTGTCTGCTTATAGTATCTTATTTGTAGCCTAGCCTTCTTGCATGCTTATAGTGTTTCATTTCTATCCTAACTTTAGTCAATATAGTTTACTCCTGTGGGTTTTCTAGCCCAGTCCCTGCTTCTAGCCTTGTAGTTTGTTCGGCTTTCCCTTTTTGTATCTACCTTGTCTTGCTGCTAGTTAAGTTTGTTTTTCTTGTCTTTAATCCTAGTGCCCCTCATTGTTTGTCAACTATAGCATTTCAGACAGAGATTCTATTAGAGATATCTTGGGGTTACTCAGAGACAGTGGTATCTGGTGTTAGGGTCACTGTCAGGGACAGATTAGGGAAAGACTTAGGAATAGCTAGCTAGGATTGGTTATTGTCAGTTTATTTATGTTTCTATCGATTATCTGCTCCATTATCTGATATCATCATCATCTGTTTGTGCCGTCATCATCCTATTTTTGCATCACCTACTAGTGTTGGTACGTGCTTCATATAGTTGTTCATTTGAGTATCTGGTTGTAACAATATTCAGCTTTACTGTAAGTACTGGAGGTATCTGGGAGACATTGTTAATATCCAGGACAGGTGACTACTATAGGTGAAGTCCAGTTCTGCCATCTTGTTTTCAGCCAATGTTACTACTTGATCCAAGGTTTGAGAATGATGAAAATGTAATCTCTCACTAATGCTTGAATAAAGCTATGTGGAAGAGAACTAGTATATGACTGCAGGTGGCCTTGGACTTTGCCAATAATTGTCGAGATGAACTTGGTATTCCAAGAGCCGCCTGGAAATTACAGTAGCTCTAAATTGTGAATGTTAGTAACTCTAATGTAATAGCGCCTTAAGGGAAGCAGGATAAAGGACCTGCAGACCCCATTGCAGTGTTTAGAAGTTTATAAACATTTCTAAATTATCTATATGTGTCTTGTGCTTATGTATTGTCAGTGTCTTATATGTGAGTGAGTTTGATGTGTCTATTGCATAGCTGCAGCACTGAATGGGTTACTGTCTGGGTTACGGCTGGAAAATGTATCTTGTTGTGTGTCATGTGACCTTGTTTTATATATGTGTTTGCAAGGTGCATGAGAGTTAGTGAGAGTTAAGCCTGAGAGAGGAGAGTCTGCCTGCACACAGACATCTTTAGTCTGTGTGTGGTGAAGATGGAAGAGGCTGAGCGAATGCCTTGTGTGTGTCCTGGGGCCAATCTACCCAGGCCTGCTAAGAACTTAAAGAACCACAAGTATGCGAGAGCCCACCGTGCAGCGCTGAGTGCCCATTCTTAAGCTCGAGTGTTGACCAGTAGAGAGCTGGAGAGAGAGAGAAGTAGAGTGGTGGGGAACAGAACCCCACAGATAACTTGGCCTGCGGACTTGTCTGTCATCCTGTGATTCCTCCCTGTCACACCACTAATTTTCCTGCTCCAGTGTCCCGACGGTGGATGTAATTTGTTGTGGACTGTTTTCAAGTTTTTCTTCAAGTAAACGGGCTTTACCAACTGTTCCCGGTTCAGCTCTGGAAAACGTTACCTCTGTGTGTGTGTGGACTCTTTATTTACACTCGCTGGATTCACCACAGAGGACGGAATGGTGGCATCACACGTGACAAGGACTTAAGGTAAACCACAGTTTGGGTTACCCTTTAAATAGCCTGCCCTCGGTTCCTTGGACAGGTTCCCGAGCTACCCTCAGGGTGGGAGATGTTAGAGCCCCATGACAAGGCCCAAACTCTACCCTGCTGTCTCCTTGGACGCTGCACCATAACAAACACTTTACAGTGTGATTGGGATCTCAAAGACAGCACTGTGAATGAACCCTTGGAGTCACTTGCATATATCTAAGTCTATGCATGTAGTGTATTCATTGACTGGCTGTGTGTAAATTTAAACTATGTATGTATGTATAGGGTTCCCAAGATCTTTGCTCAGGGATTGCAAAGGAATAGATTTTTACATGGCAAAGTTTCATTTGTATCCTTACCTTCATATTCATACAATAATAAAACCTGTATCATGGAGTGCGGATCAAACTGCCATATTTCAGAAATATAAATGTTGTCCTCACATGTAAATAAATGTACATGCAACAGACAAATGTTATGTCATATACATGATATGATATTATTTTATAGTCTCTTTTTAATTTTTCTTTTAGCCAAGACCTGTCAAGATAAATATCCCAATTACAGCACAGCAGAGCGCACTTGACAAATATGGTTAGTAAGCAGTCTTTGTTTTCACCATATTTCCAGTCCTGTGGTTTTTATAATTAGGAACATTTCTGGATTCTGGCACTAATAACACATAAAGAAATGACTGCTACTTTTTATTATTCTTTTTTACTTAAACTTTAAAACAAAATATACAAAACCAATATTATAGTAGTGTACAGGCTTTAGCATTGAGATAGTAGTCTTTGCTCATTGTTGCCTTAATCCAGTCCCGTCTTGATAACTGCATCCTTCTTATAATCTACCTTACCATCACTAAACTCTAACATTAACTAATATATCCTGAATGCAGCAGCCAAGCCCATCTTTTTGTTCTACCGCTACACCAATACCTCTACCCTGTGCCAGTCATTGCAGTGGTTGCCTATCCACTACAGAATACAAATCAAACTACTTCTCCATAAAGCTCTCCACGGTGCTGCACCGCCCTATATCTCTTCCCTCATCTCTGCGTACCAACTTATCTATGCTCTCCATTCTGCTAACGACCTTATGAAGTTCCTTTGTTATCTCACACATCTCTTTAGGGAGGCCAATCACATCTACTCTAACTCTTCTCCATTTACCCGTCTTCTATTTAAAAGCTGGCTGGACCACTCTACAGTACATGCACTTGTACATTTTGTGTCACTCCTAGTTACGCTCCTGTGAGCAGGTCCTCACTCCTTTTGTTCAAATGTTTATTAATTTGATGTTGTATGTGAAGTCTGATTTTGTGAGATTATGTTCCCGTTTAAGAAACTTTCACACGGGACGGAATATTCCTCAACAGCGATGCAGAACATGTCATCCCTGAATTCTGTACTATTCTTAAAATCTGCATGTTCTGCTGTTGCAGAATATTCCGTCTGGGGTGAAAGGTCCCTTATTCATAAACTGCTGCAGCATATGATGGTGCTAGATAAATAATGCCGATATCAAATATCAAATCTACTTTGGTTGGAGGTTCCATCTCAGATCCGGCTCTGCATGTAGCGCTTTTTCTTCCGTCTAAAAGTTGGGCAGCTGGGCGGAAAGCAGGTGGACCCCATTATCGTCAATAGGGTCCGTCAAGTGCTGGTTGGTGCCGTCCAGAGACGGAGTCAGTCAGCCGAGGGGATTCCCCTTTCCTGCTCTCCAAATGAAGCAGGAAAGCAGAATCCCCAACACAGATGTGAAACCACCCTAATGATATAAGGTAGCAGATAAGGATATTGTGACTTATAAAGCAAATAGTGAAGTTATTCTCTGCAGTTCTCTATGGGAATAATTATTACATATGAATTAATACTTGTACTTTTTCAGTTTTAGCCTCTTATCACAAATAATTCATCCCACTAAATATTCATCAAGGATTTAGATCCGAATAACAAGGTCTGGTGTGTCTGATGTCCAACCAGTAAACTTCAAACAAGCCAGTTTGCCTGTCATTAATTATTCCTATTTGTTCTTTCCTGGCGGCACCAACAACTGGTAATCTATACTTAGCAGAAGTGTTTTCCATTGGACTAAAATGAAACAAGACACCTTTTATGTAGCCCCAAATGTGTTGACTAATCATGTAGTTAATTAGGATTATGGCACAGTTGGAAAACATGCTTACCAACCAAATTTTATTCACTTTTAAGCAATTCCTACAAGTATCACATATTCTTTCTCTACACACCAGTACTTCTCATATTTGAAGAAGTGAATTTTTTTTAAGGCTCGCAATACCGTAAAATCACACGATGTAAGCGTTTACTTTTTATGAGTTTTGTACTTTAGCGGTCCTTTAAGGTAAAGTCTATGGGAGCTTGGTGCGTATCACATTGAAATATAGGGCAAGACCTATCTTTTCATGTGGCGTATGAAACCGGCGACCAAAAACGGTCACGTAGGTGCTATTTTATGTAGCAAAAAAAAAAACGGTCATCTGATTGAACCCCTTGGAATCCAATGCTTTTTATGGTCGCATTTTACGGGTGATTTCTTTACATGGTAAAATACCTGCATAAATCCGGTCATCTGGATAAGCCCTAAGGCTTTATTCAGACAGGTGTATTTCATGGCCATGTACTGTCTACGTATTTCACAGACCCAGTATAGCCTATTAGGCTATACACTGCATGTCCCATTCTGTTCTGAGTTCACATATAGGAATAGCACATGCAATGTGCATTGTCCGTTGAGATCGGACAGGGGTCCATGAACTCGCATTATGGCCGTCTGAATGAAGTCTAATTCAGATTATAGTGGTGCTTGAATGTTTGTGAACCATTAGGAATCTTCCATATTTCTGCTTATATTTAACTTAAAACTACATCAGATTTGAAAGCAAGTCCTAAAAGTAGATAAAGGCCCAATGTCCACAGGCAGACCGGATTCTACATGCGGGAGCCCACAGCGGAATCCGACCCTACCCGCGGCCGAGGACACTGCTTACCCATCTGGGTCTTCTACGTGCCTGTCCGGGTCTTCTATTTTCTTCACTGTGTGCGGAAGCGCCGTCCGGTACACCGCCTAACATGCACAGTGAAGTTTTGTTGTTTTTTTTTTTCAAACTTCTGTTCTCCCACGAAATCCGTGGCCAGTCCACAATTCAATTGCAGATGGGTCGGACGGCTTCCAATGATTTCAATGGAAGCTATCCGTGCGGGAACTGCACTGAAATGGAGCATGGACCAAAAGGTCCGCAAAACAAATCTGCATGCTTTAGTTCATGTGTGGACGCCCATGCTTCCCTATGGGCGGCCTGACTTGTGTATCTTCCGCGCTGGTGACTCACGCAGATTCCGCAAATCAGATCTGCCTGTCGACATTGAGCCAAAGAGAACCAAATCAAACAAATGAATCAAAAATTTTAGACTGGGTCATTTATTTATTGAGGAAAATTATCCAATATCATGTTTGTGAGTGGTAAAAGTATGTGACCCTTTGCATTCGGTTTCTGACATGACCAGCTTGTGCAGCAATAACTGAATCTAAACCTTCCGGTAGTTGTTGATTAGTCCTGCATGTCGACTTAGAGGAATTTTAGCATATTCCCCCATGCAAAACAACTTTAGCTCTGTTATATTGGTGGTTTTCCTCCCATGAACTGCTCACTTTGGGACCTTCCACAACATTTCTATAGGACTAAGGTCATGATTTTTGACTTGGCACTTCCAAAACTTTAACTTTATTTTTCTATTACCATTCTCTTAAAGACCAACTTGTGTGCTTTGGGTCATTGTCTTCCTGCATGACCCATGTTTTCCTGAGATTCAGGGGTCTTATTTCTAAGTAGGGCCACAGAGAGGGTAATTATTACTAAGTGAGACCACAGCAGGGACATTATTATTATGTATGGCAATTATTATTATGTAGGGCAATGAAAAGTGGATTAGAGGTTGCAGCAAAAGGATAGAGAGAGTGTGCAGAGGCGAGTCATGACTATTAGAAGTCTCAATGATGGTCTGGGCCCAGAGAGGAGAAAACTGAACAGCAGCATCAACAACATCACCACTGATCACAGAGGTAACTGCACTGTAATCACGATCAATGTGTAGAGTCGATATTTGAGAACACTATATGGTAACTGCATTATTTAGGGGTACACAAGAGCTGAGCTGCTGTATCTACACCCGCTGCATTGCAAATGTTATCTTATAGAATATATATATATATATATTATTTTGGTGATTCCGATGCTGTATTCATGTTATGAGCTTAGTTCTAATGCTATATTTATTTTATGATTTTGAATCTGGTGCTGTATTTATTTTATGAGCTTGGTTCTGTGGCTGTATTAATGTCATGAGCATGGTCCTGGTACTGTATTTATGTTATGAACCTGGATCTGGTACTGTAGCTATGTTATAAACTTCCACCTGGAACTGTATTTATGTACTGAGCTTAGGTCTGGTGCTATACTTATAAACATGTAAAGAGTGGAAGGACACGGCGTGCCTGGCTACTCATGGCCAAACCATGCCAATCCATGGTGACCAATGGCAGCACAATTTTGCCAATAATTTGTTTGGCCATGGTTTGGCTGGGTGCAGACAGCCAAAGTTTGTTTCCATCCTAAGGGTATGCTCAGGGGCATAGCTAAAGACTCATGGGCCCGGGTGTAAAAGTTTATCTTAGGGCCCCCCAACGTCTCTTAACCTTAAGGGACATAACTTGAAGCTCCTGGGCCCTCTTGCAAAACCTGCAACAGGGCCCCCAACTATAATGCTTTATTCATAGTACTGGGCTACCTACATGGAGAAGAAAGGCCTTATGGGCCCCCCTAAGACTCCTGGGCCCAGGTGCAACCTCTATAGTTACACCAGTGGGTATGTTCTCATGTGCCAGATTTGCTGTGGATTTTCCGCAGCAGAAATATTTGCAGCAAATCAACATAAAAAATGCATGTAAAACCTGCATTTTTGGTGCAGATTTTGACACACATATGTGATGCAGACCCACACTAGATTGCACCCTTCAATTAAAGTGGTGAAATCTGTTATGGATATGCACCAAAATATCCACCAAAATCCACACAATATGGTATGGATTTGCTGTGGATTTTTTTTCGCTGCAGAAACTCTGCAGCAAATGTGCAACATATGAACATACCCCAAGGCCAGGCCACTACTCATGGGCCAGTGTTCTGTGCTTGCCCCCCAGGCTAAATTTGCTAGCCAGACCCTGATTCAGACTATGGGGAAACAAACAATTGTTCACGTGATCGTTCATCGCCTATAGAATTCTATCATTGCTAACATGGGGATATGCTGCCAACAACGATGATTTAGGGTGCTGCATTAAAGATCTGTTTGCTCATTAGTGGGGTGATCCATGATACCTTCACATGTTCTTAAGAACTTTCTTACCTGATCATCAGGCCATGTAACAGACCCTTAGCTCTCCATAGTTAACACTGACATTGAACAACTGTCCCTGCCTCCTGTGTATGGACATAAAATAGAAAAGTTGCTGTAGCTTGAGAGGTTTGTTTTTCCTCTGGGGGAAGTACTGATCTCACTTTAGCATAAGTAACTGTAACCAAGTGTCTTTGATCATCTGCTTACAGAGATACATGTTTGGGATGATACACAAGGGTGTAATAAATATGCAGTGATCTCACTGGTTCTTTTGTCTCATTAATGTTATCTATGGAATATCATATCCCACTTCAAAATGAGGATTAGCAGGATGATATTCAATTTGCATCATGATATTCATAGAATGTGTTAAGCAGGGTCTGTAGTTTAGTCTAATTACCATGACTGTAATGTTTATTTTAAGCATCCAGTCTTCTCTTAAATATTTCACACATTACACTAGACCAGTAGTTGTTACCAACGAATAAAGAGAGTTGGGTTTACATTAATGGAGCCTGCTTACACTGTATTAAGCAACTAAACCTTTTACCAGACACTACCTTTAGGACTCAGTCACACGGTCGCCGATCCGCCCGTATTTCTGCAAGATAAGATGGCCGCACCACATGCGGACGACTCTCTGCATGACCGGCTCCATTGCCGGCCATGTGTTCTATCTTCCGGGCGGTGCGGCCATCTTATCATGCAGAAACACAGGCGGATCGGCGCCCGTGTGACTGAGCCCTTATACAGCACTCTGCTAACTTTTATTCCCACCGTTGAGTAGGATGTAATGCTACTACCCTACATTACTCTTATGTGACTCAAGAAAGTCTATCTAGTTGTACCTACCCAATAACGCTATGCTTGTAGTTTGCAAATTGTGTCTCTTCAGATTTTCATGGCCGGCCGATATACACTACCATCTGATGCATTGGACTCTAATGCATTAGATCACACAGGTGTATGCCCACAGCATAAAAGTGCCTGGCAGGCAAATATAGCCTTGGAACTATCTTTGTGCCCGAAATACATTGTGCGCTGCATAGGCTCCTAGGGGAGCCAATAACAGCGGCCAGAGAAGAAAAGTGTGTGTGGGGGGTGGGGGGGAGTTTAGCAGTGGGACTGCTAAACTCCCTCCTCCTCCCCTCCGGCTGTTTAAAATGGGAGTGGGCGGGATGGGGGGTGGGGCTAAGATCCTCCCCGCACCTCCCCCTCCCATTGCTGGCTGGAGACAAGGGGCGGGTAGGGGGGGGGGGTGCTTAGCTCTGCTCCTATCCTGCACAATCCCATTGCAAACAGCCAGAGGGAAGCAGAGAAGAGGTGAGCTGGTGAGGGGAAAGGAAGGGGAGGCAACAGCATTGCGGCCTCGCCGTATAAGCGTCAGGCCTGTGACATCTGAACAGGTGCACAAATGTTAGATCTGTGTGCCCGTTCATGTGTTTTTACGGCGCTAAGCAGACTGCACCAATTTTGTCAGGATCCACCGATTATCTAAAGTACGTGGATTGGGCAAGTTGGATTTTACTTGTCTAGTCATAATGGTTACATCAGGTTTTTGGGCATTACTGAAGTGGTGCAATGCAGTGTTTCAACAAGGGCATGATGTCTTTCAACTGGTTTTTGATGTTTCAAGATTCATGCAAAATAATTTTCCATTCCACCTACCATTTACATGGGCATGTTACCTGTATGTCTATGCTATCATTGTGATTAGAAGTTGTGAATACCATATATAATGATTTTGCTTTGTGGAGATCTTGGTTTTTGTAAATTAACTTAAATTAAACCTAGGAGAATAGAAAATGCTTTTTTCAGTATTCCTCAAGACCTTCTATTTTTGTTTCTGACATTTTCAGCTACTCTCACCTTGTTTACAACCATCAATGCATTGGCGCAATACTTGCAATCATTTTTGGTTTGTACTCTAATGCACTGAAAATAGACAAGTTTCAAGTAGACAAGTAGAAAGACAGTAGACAAGTTTTTAAGCAACCTTTCAGGGGTTCTCAAAAATTAAAAAAATGATGGCTTATCCTCAGGGTAGGCCATCAATACCAGATCAATGGGAATCCAACTCCCATTGATCATATCACTGAATGGTCCTCCCATCGATCACGTGACTGAATGGTCCTCGTGCTTCACCAATTAACATGCCTCTTTCTTTCTGTACTAGGCTGGAGTGTTGTGTAGTGGTTGTGTCTGGTACTGCAGCTCCTGGTAGTTCAGAGCTATTCAAGAGAATGGGACTGAACTGCAATGCCAGGTGCAGCTACTACCAAACGTATGGAGTTTAAAGTATGGAGCATTACAGTCCTGAAAAATCCCTTGATTAAAGAATATCTTTTTTTTATGTATGCAGCTTCCGTGGAATGTACATACAATTGTAAATGGAAATAGACTACAAAGTTGTGTATTATTCATGTTTTGTTAGCCTACTTCTGATCACTGTAGACAAAACATAGTAGTATTATTCACACAGATATTGTCTATTCTGAGACTCAGGAGCTCCATTTTCTCACAGAAATTACAGTTTGCACATTATGTCAGAGAGGGAGACGGAGGAGAGACAGGATCACAGGTTAGAGCAGGTTCAGTAGGGAATACCTACTGAGCTCTGAACTTGCAGGCAGACAAGCAAGCATGTTAGAGAAAGTAGTCTTGAAAATAAAATAAACAACAATGTAAACCTTTCCAGGTTCATTAATTTATATTCAAAAATCTTTTTTTTATGACAAAGGTGCACTGACTTTTTCAAATATTAATACACTGGTAAACGATCACGCAATACACTGAGAAGTACAAGCTACCTGATGTAGTAACATAGCATGCTAGGCTGAAAAAAAGGCAAATGTCCATCCAGTTCAGCCCGTTTCCACCTGAATTGTGGAATACAATTCTACAGTCTAGTCTTTACATTATATCACACTTACCTTTTTAGAGCACTTTTTTGCTGTCTAGCTGCTTCAATTTGTCGCGCTTCATTTTGTTTTTGAATTCTCTCTTCCCAGGCATTTTTAAGTTCACAAGTTTCCAGAGCGAAGATTTCTACACGTATATACTGGTTGTTCATATTCTGGGAAGAAATAAGTGTACCATAGTGAAAACCTCTATATCCACACAAGGCTAGAACATCTTTCTTGAGTTCAATCGTATATTTGAAAGCAGTCGCCTTTCAGATGTGCATGACAAGTTACATAAGCGAAGGCAAAAACAAGAGAAATGTTTTATTTTCTGCTTTTTCTGAACAACCTGGAATTATTTTATCTCATGCAACAGAAGGCAGAAGACTGGCATTATCTTTGTACAATTTCAGCTTAGTTTGTTTGAGAAGTCTTGCATCATTACTTGCACAGGTGGTTTCTTACAAACTCCACCTGCTTTGTGAATTATACACTCTAAAGAAACTCAACTCTTTTGCATATAAATGTGTTTGCTTTCAGTACAGGAAGGCAAGATAGATGAAAAGAAATTAACAGGCTTTTTGTTTGCATTTTGTCTCTTTAAGCCGACAATGTTGTCCGTAAAAAATCTTGTGTTTCTCAATGTCATAATGTTCCAGTAGGTTTCTTCGCCTAGGGATATTCTATCCATGTAAGCCTATTAGATCCTGCCACAGGCAAGGTCTAATAGGTTGCTTGTTAGAGCTCCTTCACATGGATGTATTTGGGCACGCAATATGCATAAAATATAACCCATTGATTTCAATGGGCTTGTTCCCATTTTTGTACTTTACGTGCATATTAAGGTCATGCGAATAAACCCTGCATCATGTTTTACTTCTCTGCACATTTTCGCACCAAAAGTCCCCATGGAAGTCCATGAGGGGTGCGGAAATGTGTGCACAGTACACAAGGAGATGCTGCATAATTCCACTGGAAAAAAAACACATCTGGAACTAATCAGCCATTTCAAGTGGCGAGTCTTATTGGCCGTGTGCAAATGAGCATGTCCTATGAGTGGAAAAAGTACAGCAAAATACGATGATTTGTGTACAAAAAAGTATTGTTTGTTCTGCAAAAACGCAGCCCTGAGGTGAGCTTAATTGCGCTTTCTCTTGTGTGGAGTCCTTAGCGTAACAGACACATCATAATACACTGCAATACAAAAGAATTGCAGTGTATTATACAAGAAATCACCTGATCAATTTCCCTGGTGGGGCTAAAAAAAGTTAAAAAAAAATAATAAAATGTTAAAATACAGGAAAACAAAGCATTTTCCCCTTGCACATTGCTTTATTGTCTAAAAATGAAACTTGTAAATGCTGCAGATTACCCATGCAGAAAGTCCACAGAGAAAATCTACAGCAAATCTGCCCAGTATGGATAAACCCTTAGGCCATCTTTGCATGTGATGTAATAGCTGCTGGCATCATACAATGGAAAACTTACAACAATTACTCTGAAATTGCACTGCATATTGCACAATTGTGGGCGTATTAAGTGCGCATTTGTGCACAGTCCCCTTCTATGGGAAATAAAAAACACAAAAATAGAGCATGCCACAGCTTTTTCCGTGCATGAAAAGAGCGTGCAAAAAAGACTACTGTGGATGACCTTTTTGAAGTCAATGGGTTCTATTCTCAGTGTATAGTGCGCAAAGTTTGTGTGCACAAATACACACGCAAATCTGAAGCTGCCCTTAGTGATTTTTGGAGTCCAGGAAATTTCTTTGGAAAACTGTAATTTTGTTTAAAAAAAATCTGCTGGGGAAATTGGCCCTATTGAGTGCCTGAAATGGGAATATTAGACTGTGAGGGACTAGAGTGAGTGATCCGGAATATATCTGCACTATGAACACAGTCGGCAAATAATAATGGCTGCACGTTATGCATGAAATAAAGCCTCAACAATGTAAATGTCCTTTGAGTATTTAACCATATCTATAAAAAATTGCAATCTGTAGTTTAATTTAGACCCCCTGTGTGCACATTGCTCAGTATCACAACCTTTTTACTGGTCTCTAATTGCCACCATTGCTCTTTAGAATGCTGACAATGACGTAAACAGCGATAAATTTATATAAGAGCAGAGGCAAATGTATAAAGAGCCATTGGGATTAGAAAATTACACACTGTAAATCATGGTGCACAAAACAGCTCCGATCTCCTCCTCTAAAGCATCATTAATGCATATGCTTCTAATTGTATATATTGTAAGAAAGATCTAACTGTAGAGCTCAGAGACAGAATTGTGTGAGGCACAGATCTGGAGAAGCTACAAAAATGTTCCTGCACTGAAAGTTCCCAAGAGCCCAGCGACTTCCATAATTCTTACATAGAAAAAGTTAGGAAAACTAGGACTCTTTCTAGAGCTGGTCAACCGAGCAAAGTAAGAAAAAGGGGGAGAAGAGCCTTGGTAAGAGAGGTGACCAGGAACCCAATGGTCACTCATGCTGAGCTCCAAAGATTCAAAAGGTCAACGATCACCTTCTGCACTCCACCAATCTGGGCTTTATGGCAGACTGGCCAGAAAGAAGCTTCTTCTCAGGGAAAACACACATGAAAGCCCACCTGGAATTTGCCGAAAAGCACCGAAAGGACTCTCAGACTGTAATAAACAATATTCTCTGGTCTGATGAAACCAAGATCGAACTTTTTGGCTTCAATTCTAGACATTACGTTTGGAGGAAAAACAGGCACTGCTCATCACCTTCTGAATGCCATGCTTACAGTAAAGCATGGTGGTGGCAGTATCATGCTATGCAACAGGAAGACTGGTCAGGGTTAATGGAAAGCTAAATGGAAGAAAGTCCAGGCATATTCTTAAGGAAAACTTAATGATACAGAGCACAAGGGACCTCAGACTAGGTAGAAGGTTCACCTTCTAACAAGTCAATGACCCTAAGCATACAGCCAAGGCAACACAGGAGTAGTTTAGGGACACCTCTGTGAATGTCCTTCTCTGGTCTGGCCCAGCCAGATCCCTGACTTGAACCCAATCGAACATCACTGGAGACACCTGAAAATGGCTGTCTAGAAGACTTTCCGAATGCATGTCATATGTACAATACTGCAGTGTATGTAGCTGTTCACATCCCACAGTACTGTCAAAAAAGCCTACAGTCTAATATTTCCATCAGTGCATGCAAAAGGTACATGGAGGCCAAATTAATTGGTTGGCAAATAACCAAGCATATCACATTTATGGGGTGTGGTAACAAAGTCAAATAACTACATAAACAGTACAGTACAAACTTCACCCCTTATCCTTTGTACTGTACGGTACACCGTGCCAAGTGATAGTACATACCATGCGTTGCTTGTGGTAGAACTGCTTTTTTCTAGCTGTCCCAAAAGCAAATGGTCAGATCTTCCTAGAAGAAGTCTGCTGATACCTCAGTAACTATATACAGTAGGTAATAGACTATTATTGCTCAAATATGTCTACATGGCAGAGAGAAGCAGTTGCTACTGGGCACAAAGCCGAAAGCACTGAGAAATGTCTTTAAACATAAAAGGAGTATGTAATCAGGGTATCATTCATCTACTGCTAGCTTTAAGATCTGAATTCTCCTTCAATTTTGGCTGACAGAGGGGGTTCCTGAGCAGGGGACACCCCCATCTAAGATGTCGATAGGACTTAACACTTTTTATGACTACAGGGTACCATATTTTTGCACAGTGTTCTTTACTGGTAGGACATTTGTTTCAATAGATAGACTTATGCTGTCACCATGTTCCTTTATTGATTTCATTATGAAAAGTACATTGTCATACAGAACACTTTGCATGGTGGGCCTGTTAAGTAAAAGTTGGCCCAGAAATCAGCTGATTGTTGTGGTCTGGCTTCTTTTACCCCCTACAATCAATGGTAATCGAAGGGGGGGGGGGGGGAGCCATGCCTCGCCATGCATTTCCCTTGCTGTGGACACTGCAGGAGAAATGTAGCATTATATGCCGGCCAATCCTGACTATGTACTGCATGGATGGTCCACCAGAGCCAGATTCAGGGCAAAGACAGACGGCCGTATGCGCAACAACACTTGCCGCTATGGAGCGTAGATGTACATGAATGGAATATTTTTTTCTTCTCGGAGTCTTATAACTCTGTGCTATAGCGAGTTTGAATAAAATAGCAGGAAGATAGGTCCTGCCCTATCTTTGTATTAACTCCACGCGGGAAAGATAGAGCAAGTCCTTTCTTTTCTCGCCCATACTATTAATGGCCAAGAATACTGCTAAT
Source organism: Eleutherodactylus coqui (assembly GCF_035609145.1). Taxonomy (NCBI): domain Eukaryota; kingdom Metazoa; phylum Chordata; class Amphibia; order Anura; family Eleutherodactylidae; genus Eleutherodactylus; species Eleutherodactylus coqui. The sequence goes on along the minus strand of NC_089841.1, from coordinate 202,815,689 downwards.
GAAAATGAAACCACTGAAATCACAGCCGAATAACGGGACAGTGTGAAGAATCCACAACTCTTACGATGCGGCCGTCTGTCTGACTCATAAAAGGGGGTTGCTGAGTGAGGGAGCTGCCTCTATGACAACATATAGTCTAATAGGATTTACATGAGTTGTTGCGAGGGTTAAATTATGTGCGCCATGTACAGAGAATGGAACCCATTGATGTCTATGAGTTAGTTCTCATGAACATTTTTCGCGTGTGCATTTCGTGCGAGTGCAAAAAAATAGGACCTGATCTATCTTTCTGCACATTAAAAGTCCCCAAATAAATCGATAGCAGGTGCGCAAATGCTGAAGACGCTGCGCAATTCCGTGAAGAACAGAACACATCTGGACCTCATTAGGTTAAATAGCTTTTTAAATCAGGGCGGGGGTATTTTGCTTGTGCATGTAAATAGATCTTCCATGAGCAAAAAGTACAGTACTATGCACTTATATGTGCACATGTCTACCTCATTCGTGGTGTGAATGCGTTGCACTGAAGCATGCACAATTGCGCATATGGTCGTCTTAATAAGTCCTTATGGATAGGGGTTGTTATGATGGAACAGTTCATTTAATATAAACATATAGGGGGACACTTACAAAGACTTTTATGCCAGAATTCTGGTGTAGAAAGTCATAAATTTTTGCCCAAGTGGATTGGCGCCTTTTCGTCTTTTTGCACAACTCTGAACACTTTTTTTTAAATGGACTTAGTGGGTGTGGCGACCCGGAGTTGACAGATTTGTGCATAACTTATGCCAGAAACTGGCGTAAATTAGACCAAAAATATGTCATGTCGGACATTTCTGTATAGTGACACGGAAGTGCCAGCATGTGCCGAATACATGAGGAAGCGTACGCCTCTTCGTATATTAGGCGCATTGTGCATCGGGGGATATTATATTAAGACTGGCATTGGAGCTGCTGGTCTTAATAAATTTCCATCATAATATTTATTTTCTAAAAGCTGCTGAATTCTCACATTATTCCTCGAAAAAAGAAAAAAACCAAGAATAGTAAATGTGATTTACATCCATGAAGCATAAAAATCCTTGCTCTGTTATTGTAGTTTATCAGAATGGGACACGTACCAACACACTTTACTCAAGCGCTCGCCTCGGCAGCATATCGTATTGATCAAAGTGAGGGAATATAAGAAAGCTTCTTAAACGGAAATCATATAGAAGAATATTTTCTAAGTGAAGCGTACGTTACATGGTGTTACACAGATCTGCAATATGGAAATTTCAAAGCCAAGCATTAATGTTTGCGTAAACAAGATAACTTTCTAGTTGGAGTTTATGCTTGATGAAAAGTCATCGTCATTAGCTGCTCTGAACGTTGCAGAAAAGTGGTACATTTTTAGCTGTTAAAAAAAAAACTAAATAAAAAAGCCCCCCAAAAAGGCAGCCTTGGGGGTGCATTTACAGCAGCACTAACACTTACATTTTCCCAATAATTGTCGGGCTGACCCAACAGTTAGAGAAATGTTAGCTGCGCTCATTTAACAACACCCCAACTCTGTGATACTGTGTAACAATGTAACACAACTTTCTAAATATAACAAGTTAAGGTCCATTTATAGACACAGATATCTTTCAAAAGATTGAAAGATCAGTGTTCGTTTTGCATGAAGGTACTAATAGGCACTAATTACTATTAGTACTTATCAGCTCTGTAATTACCTGCATTGTTCAGCCACAGGCTCCCCTTGGAGAATTCAGCACCATGGACAGCAGACACAGAGTGCAGTCCTGCTAATCTGCTGTTCTGCCCATGAGGGTGAGAACTGAGAAAAGCTGTAACAATGTTATCAGCTGTTATCAAATCTCCCCTGTCAGAGCACAGTGTGTGGTCTTGCTTATCAGCTGTTCTGCTGAAGGAGGGTTTTCAAGCAGAACTGAAAACTGTTGTTTGGCAGAAAATTGAAAGATGGGCACATTTAGACACAAAGACTATTGCTCAAAAGATGGCTTTTGAGCAAATTTTGAGCGATAATCGTTGCGTCTAAATGGGGCTTTGCAGTTACATCTTCACAACACAAAGTGAACCGCATTGCAGCCACATTAGGGTGCCTACCCAACACAGTTCTTTTTCACTGCAAAATTTGCAGCATTTTTTTTCTCAAGGGGTCTATGGGACTTGTTAAAATTGCATCGCGCAAAATCGTGGTTTTGCGGTAAATTGTGAATTTGCCGCAATGCATTTTTAACATTAGAAAGTCCCATAAACACCTATAAAAAAACCCTGAAAATTTGCAAATGCTAGTGGGTAGTCACCCTTAGCCTTAGATCTCCTTCACACCAGCGTATTTGTGCGTGTAAAATTCTGAGCCCAATACGCAGAGAACAGAACCCATTGATGTCACACATCTCCCGAATTATGCACGGGAAACACTGCACAATTCCGTGAAAAAAAGAGCAAATCCGGAAGTCATGATTCTAAATAGCCATCTAAAAAGGGACGCGTTCATCTGCCGCGCGCAAATTAGCATGACATGCAGGAGCAAAAAGTACAGTAAAATACACCGACGCGCATGCAAAAAAGACTCATTCATAGCACAAATACGTTGTGCTGAGGCATGCACAGAATCGCATATGCCCGTGGAGAGATGCTCTTACATGGTGCCTCCCTAGGGTGGCTTCACACTACCATATACAGAATTGCACACATCTCAGCACAACGTATATGCATATTTGTGCAGTGAACAAGGTTGATGAGGTAGATTTGGGCGCCTATCAGCACCTAGTACTGTACTTTTTGTGCATACAGGGCCAGTTCACATGCGTGACAAATCGCTTCTGTGGTTTGAAAGGCTATTTAGCCTAATGGGGTCCAGATGTGTTCATTTTTCCATGGAATTGCGCAGCTTATTGTGCATTTACGCTCATATTGAGTGTGTATTTGCGCACCCCCCATAGACTTCCACAAGGGGCTTGGTGTGCAAATATACAGGAAAATATACCAGGAACTATTGTTTTGTGCAAATAATGGGTTGTATTGTGCGACTTTTTGTGTGTCCAGCACAAAACTTGCCCGATTTTCTTGCCCATGTGAATGCCTCCTTAGACAGTGATAAGCAGTGGATCAAATCGCATCAGTAATGTCAATGAAACAAGTCAAGTTCACAGTTGGAAAGGTCATGCTCCGAAAGGATTAGCAAGTGTCTTACATTACTGGAAAATGCTAATGGCCTTACAGTAAGTTCTGTCTGTCTTCATTCGTCTTTTTACATTACTCCAGGCTTATGTAACATAAAAGGAAACTCCCGGACTAATTCATCAACACAACTGATTACATCTGTAACTGTTAAATATTAATTATCCCCATTTATACCCAATGTAACCCATGTACAGGGCTGAAAGTCTGTTAACTCCCCGACCTTCCATCGAACACATAACGTACAACAGGGTTGTGAGTCCAATATATAGGAAAAAGAAAGAATGACAACATAGCAATTTGCTCCCTATGAATGTAAGTACACAATGGTACATATAGAGCAAGCACAAAAACCCAGGAGATTGCCTTCTTCTAGGCACAGTGAGTAGAAAAACAAGCCGTCCACTTCTTCCTTCAGTCTATTATTTTTACGCATGCAAGGTGAATGAAGTTTGTGCATCATTACCTCCTCCTCCAAGCAGAATGCCACAATGAAAGTTTTCATTAGAGTGTAAAATATTGCTTCAGATAGAGCCTGATTGTCTTGTTAATGGGAAAAAATGATCTTTTGTATTTACTTGGTGTCTCATAATTGTAATCGGCAGCACATGGTGGATTGTATAGCTCTGGTATTGTTATTGCCACTTACTGTTCATGAAGGAACATCAGAAGCAATGAAGGTAAAGCTTAGTACAACCTGCTGACTATTAAATCATTCTGCACACAAGCTGTAAAGAAAAGGACTATCAGGCTATATTCACATGGCCGTATGAAGGGTCAACCGTTTGAACAAAGATCTTAAGTATGGGCCCCTCCTGAACATTGTTAAAGGGGTTTGCTGAGATAATGACAAGTAGCTCAATGCACCTCTGCGCTCTCCACAAGGTGCCACCACCTTTCAGATTCCTTATTTTTACAGTTTCCATCTTTTGGCCCTTTCTAAGGGTCCTTTCACACGGGACTGAATACACCGCATGATGCACGCAAGTCTCGGTAAATTCCGCACCCAAATCCACGGGCCAACTGTAGATTTTGATGCAGAATTCAAAATGGCCTAAAGCCTTCCTGCAATTCCACATCAACATCTGCAGTTAGGACTCTGGATTTTGGTGTGGAGTTCCACAGTTGAGGTTTAGCTGTGTCCTGTGGCGTAATTCTCTTCCGTGCGAAGGGTTCCCCAAGTAGTGCCCCCATTTATATTCATTCAGGGCCTGCTAGGGATAAGATCATGCCAGCAGTGCTAAGTTAAAAAACTCTAAGGGCTCTTGCACACGGGTGATATGGAGTGCAGTTTTACGCATGCAAAATCGCTTGCGTAAACCGCATCCAAAATAATCCATAGATTTTAGTGGTTTCCCTCACATGGAGCGTCTTTCCTCTGGCTTTTTCATCAAGAGAACAGATTCGCGACATGCTCAATATTTGTAAGCATTTGCGCACATGAGGTTAAAGTGGATTTTATGGGGTGCACAAATGCGCACTTGTCCAGATTGAAACCGCGCACTGAATGGCGTGATTTCGCAGTGTGAATCGATAACACTGGGAACTAATTAGGCTGGTCTGCCTACTAAGAAGGCTGCCCCGCCTGTTCAAACATGGCAAGGTTGTCCCACGCCGAATAACATGCCTTACCATGATGAGGACTGGGGAGGGAAGGGAAAGGGAGTTAAGCTAAACTCCCTCCCACCTCCCTTTTCCGGCAGCTCCCATGGGCTCCCATAGGAGTCTATGGGACTGGCCAACATATTCCAGCTAATAAAATAAGTCCAGAATTATCTTTTCCGTCCGGCCTTTCTTATGCACCGGAAAATTGGCCATCTGTACTGATGCATTGGAATCTAATGCATCAGATGGTCGCGTATAGTGGCTGGCCGTGAAAACGTGGTGGATATACGCTTGTGTGAATATACGCTTGTGTGCCTTAATGCGTACAAAAGCTCATTAACTTTGTTCACCGCACAATCTGAGCATACACTCGTCTGAAGCCTTAGGGCAGCTTTGCCAATAACCATGTCTTTTATAGGGCAGGTTTAATGAGATTCCCTCATTCGATGCTGTGTCCCGGATACATAAAAGAAGTAAAGTTGGCAGCATGGATATACGAGTATTTCCCTAAATTTCAACCTAGAAGAACCTGTTTTGTCTTTTAGTTCAATCAATGGAGTGGCTGCCTGAGAAGGAAGACTCCAAGCAGAAGCCTTCTACCTAAATTATCTGTAATTTCACAATTGACAAATTATGGGCCGCTGAGTGATTTCCGTTGATTTATTCAATTTGCTTTGAAACTGACTGCAACCCTCCATGTTGGTACAATGCTACCACTGCTTAAGGATACAATTCCAATAACAGTATATTTGCTTTTCAAAGGCCCAATGGGCGTAAGTCAGGCCCTCTGGTAGCTTTAGAGCTGGGATGTGGCGACCACAGAAGACTCCAAGTTGGGACCCATGGATACTGCTAGTGGCGGTGTTGGACTTTGTTCAACCCAATTTTCAGATGCTTTCATTATCACTCGCAGATCAGATTCACAATAGACCCTATTGTGGGAGTGCATTCAGATAGACAGTGGCTTGTGGCAAATAACATGCTAAAGGCCTGACGTTTTGCTTCTTAACGTAAATAAGCAGTAAGGCCTAATGTCCGCTTGCACACATGGATTCCACTGCTGACTCCCGCAGTGGAATCCGTGCGTACCCACAGACATGGAGAGAAGAAGACATTTTCTTACCTCTCCAGATCCAGCGTGGAACTCCTCCGTCGTGGCTAGATCTTCTTTCTTCAGCACGGAGGATGTGTCCGGGTATGGCGGCTGACGCGCCCCAGCGCAGGAGCAGTGCTCTTTTTTTTTCAAAACTCCTGCTTTCCTGCGGATTCGCGGCCCATCCACAGTGACAGCTGGGGGCGGTCCGCAGATCAGACGGCTACCATTGACTTCAATGGAAGCCGTCCATGCGAGATCTGCAGGAAAATGGAGCATGCTTTTTAATGTCTTGGGGGCGCTAATGCATCTCTATAAGCGGCTTGATTTGCAGATCTCGGCCCGTGGACATTGGGCCTAAAACAAGTAATTAAAACAGTCTCTGAATCTGCTTTATACATGTGATGATTCGGAAGGTGCGCTCTTGCAATAAACAAACAAACAAACAAACCGTCTCTTATAACTAAATATAACTAAAAGTGTACTTCCAATTCACAAAGGATAACAAAGGTCGATAACAGGTTTTCATAAAACAAGCAAGCAATTCGTGATATATGAGATTTACAGCAACTACAGTTTATGTCTTTCTCTTATTCCTGATACCTGTAAAACATAAGTTTGTTATAGACATCAGGCTTCTCCACAATACCCTCCACAACTTCACGGGGATTCCTTGAAAGATAGAACCCCCTTCATTGGATTTCACAGACCAGATGCTTCAACATACGAGGCCATACCAGGGATCTTGGTGCAGAATCCCCACCGGTGGCCACTCTTTCCTTCTCACATGTCCTCTGGTGCACTCTGCCCCCCTAATGCTATGTAAACGCCTTTTATATGGCGCCCAATCCTGGCTTCTCCACTCTTCCTTGGGGCCACAGCCTATCACAAAATAGTATATATTTACATTGAAAAAGGAACCAAAAGCCTTTGTAGAAAGAAAACAGGCACCTAGAAGGAGTTGTCATTTTGCTGCAAAACATGGCATGTAGTTACAATTCAGGCAGATATGCAAATGATTGGCATTGTGGCGTGATTAGATGAATGGTCTTGCCACCTGAGGCCCTAAAAGTGCTTATATCCTTGGCCTATAAAAAGGCTCTCAGAGGCTCCTTGTGTTCAGTGGACCTTTTTTCCAGTTGTGTAGAGCTTGTTGACCACTAGGCGCATCTACGATACAATCAAAGAGATTTTGCTCAGTTTATACAGTCTGGGGGGGGGGGGGGTTGGCACATTATTAGAGTGCAAGTATCAATGAATTGCCCATCAACTGGGCTACTCTGACCAGACTGTTAGGAGGTGGTGAGACCGTGAGGGCATGCACTCAAGGTAACATCGCTCAAGATGGCCTCGATGGCCACCAGTAGAGAGGATTCTCTGATCATTTGACGAGCATGAACAACTTCAACTATTTCATTGTCCACCATCCAGAGACAGGTAGCACAATTGTTACATGCCTCTGTGTCTGTCAGAACCATTTCCAGGTCTTTGGCTTGAAGACATTTGGCCCCACGGCACCCATTATGTATACTGCCTGTGACATCCACCCACCATTGCCTCCATTTGCAAAGGTGTCATGAACAATGAAACTGGATTGCTTCAGAATGGAACGGGGTTGTCTTAAGCAATAAATCTAGATTTAGTTTGGGTACTGACAATGGCAATGTTCATGTCTAGAGACCTAGGGGTGATCGCCTCAATCCTGTCTTTGCTGTGGAGTGAAACACTGCCCCCATTGATGATGTGATGGTCTGTTGGGCCATCACATATGGTAGTCGATCACCTCTAGTAGTGGCACAAGGGACAATGGTGTTACAGGAATGCCTCCACAATATTGTCACACTTCTGTGGCCTGTCTGATTGTGAGATTTATTGCCAATAGGACGTGTATGGACCAATCTTGGATGCCAACTTTGACTCCAACGCCAATTTTCAATCAGTAATAATGCCCCATTCTGTGCTCCCATAAGTGATAATGATGCCTTTCCTCACTCCATGAGTTATAATGTCCATTTTCTGCCCCACAAAGTAGTAATGCTCCATTTATCTATATAATTAATAATGCTCACTTTTCTGCTATTATATGTGATAATTCCACCTTATCTGCCCCTGTAAGTAATAATTCCACATAAAACGCCGCATGATGCACTGCAAGCCGCGGTCAATCCTGCACCTAAATCCACGGGCTACCTGTAGATTTTGATGCAGAATTCAAAATGGCATAAAGCCTGCCTGCAATTCCACATCAACATCCGGAGTTAGGACTCTGGATTTTGGTGTGGAATTCCACAGTTGAGGTTTGGCTGTGTCCTTTGGCGTAATTCTGTTCCGTGCGAAGTAGTGTCCCCATTTATATTCGTTCAGGGCCTGCTAGGGATAATAATATTATGGGGGCCTGCCCCCATAATAAAAAAAAATGCTTCCTTTCCTGCCCCTGCAGATACTAATGCCCCATTTCTGCTTTTAGAATTAATAATGCTGCCTTTTATTCCCCATAAATAATTATAGGGGTTTTCCAGACAAATAATATTAATGACCTATTTTGTTGATCACCGTGATCACCCCTCAGTGTCCACTTATACAATAAAAATGCCCTTCAGTGCCCCCTTATACGGTAATAATGCTTCTCAGTGCCCCATTATATATAAATAATGCCCATCATTGTCTCCTTATACAATACTGCCCTTCAGTGCTGGCTTTTATAATAATAGCGCCCCTCAATGCCGCTATAGAATATTGCCCTTTAGTATCACCTTATATAGTGTCGCACTCAGTACCTGGTCTCAGTGTCTGAGGTGAGCTTGGTCAGCACTAGTCACGTGTCTGTACATATACCCAGAAGTAAGAATAATTCTAGAGCAGCTTCAGGGAGTGAAATGAGTATGTAGTCAATACCCCACATACATTAATACTGCCCCTTGGTAACTCCTTATAAATAAATATTTCTCCTCAGTGCCTCCTTATAGAATATTGCCATTTAGTGTCCCCTTATATAGTAATATTGCCCTTCAGTGCCCCATTATCTAGTAATAATGCTCTCCGTGCCCCTTATTTAGTAATAATGCCCCTCAGTTACTCCTATAATAGTGATAATGCCTAGCAATAACCTTATATAATAATGGTGCCACTCAGTGCTCCTATTTATAGTAATTGTGCCCCTTAGTGCTTCTATATATATTGATAGTGCTCCTCACTACCCCCTCATATATTATACCCCTCAGTGCCCCGTTATATAGTAATAGTGCCCCTCAGTGACCCATTGTCTAATAATGATGCCCCTCAGGGCCCCTTGTATAATAATAATGTCTATCAGCACTAGAGATGAGCGAGCACTAAAATGCTCAGGTGCTCGTTGCTCGAGTCGAACTTTTCGTGATGCTCGAGAGCTCGTTTCGATTAACGAACCCCATTGCAGTCAATGGGCGACTCAAGCATTTTTGTATGGGACCGATGCTCCGCATAGCTGTTGACTTGTCAAACAACAGAAAACATCAGAAAGTCATGGAAACACCACAGAAACGGATAGGGAAGGTCAGGGGCAGCATGCATGGCTGCATCTGAGGCTCCCAGGTCCCACTATTAAGCCAAAATGAGGGCAAAAGTCTGGCGTTACCCCCCTAACAATTTACTTTGGACAAACCCTCATTAGCAAGGCACAGACACTGGCACATCTTAGCTAAGCACCACACTACCTGCAACCAAGGCCAATCACTGCCTGTGGGTGACACCGCTGCCTCTTCTCCTGGGTTACATGCTGGCATTGCTGTCCAACCCCCCGCATGACCCTGCGTCCATAGCGCACACAAAATTTTCACTGCACAGCGTTCAGCTGCCCTCATGCCACACGCTCGCTTCATAGCCACACCACCCTCATGTCTATTTAGAGGTGCGTAATGGATGAGGAGGAACTGGAGGCACACACTGCAGAGGGTTGGCAGGGCTAGGCAGCAACCCTCTTTGAAAGTGTGGGCCATAGCCCACAACGCTGTTGAGAATTGATGATAAATTGACGTACGATCATCATTCCAATTTCGTGCCACCTCCGTCACTAAATTGTCAGGAGCCGCAAACGTGGGCATAAAGGGGACTCTGGTGCCAGCACTTCTACACATCTCCACAATGCAGCAATACTCTGTGTGGGAAGCATGTGAGCGGGCCCAAGGTCAGGCTCGGTCCCAGCCTCCACCTTGTGTGACCCAAGGTGCCACGAGTTACATAGCAATGGGAAATCCATGTGTCCACACACAATTCATTCTGTGTAGGTATCAGAAAGCTCAACACCGCAATGGGAAGTCTTTGAGTTCCTTGGGCTCGCCTATGCTGTCCTATTGTAGAGGCTGACTACCACTCCGCCGCCCATGTTGCAGCTACGCTGCTCGTACAGCCTGGCCAACACGTGCAACGTAGAATTGCAGCGTGTGGGCACGTCGCACAGCAGTCGGTGCTCTGGCAGCTTAAACCGTCGTTCTTCAGGCTGATTAATTTGACAATGTGCACATTTAAAGCTTGTGCATGCGGTTGGGTGGTGGCGTATTTGAACGCTGCGCTGAGAGACATTGCTGGATGGAGTGGAGGACGGTGGAGGTGAGGGTGTGGGTGCAGGCCAGAGGTGCTCGTGACTGTGTCCTGGGAGGGGGATTGGATCTGTGTGCCAGGTTGTGGCACAGGGGAAGAGGCAGTAGTGTGACCCGGAGGCGGTGAATGGCATTCGTCCGACCTTGTGGGGTGCTTGGCCATCATATGCCTGCGCATGCTGGCGGTGGTGAGGCTGGTAGTGGTGGCTTCCCGGCTAATCTTGTTGCGACACAGGTTGCACACAACTGTTTGTCGGTCGTCCGCGCTCTCACTAAAAAACATCCACACCTTTGAACACCTATCCCTCTGCATGGAGGCTTGCCGTGAAGGGGTGCTTTGGGAAACAGTTAGGGGATTCTTCGCTCTGGCCCTGCCTCTACCTCTGGTCACTCCATTGCCTTTTCCTACCTGTCCTGCTGCTGCACTAGCCCCCCCCCCCCTGAAGCCCTGTCTTCAGTAGGCTCAGCAAACCAGGTGGGTCAGTCACCTCATCGTCCAGCTGTTCTTCCTCCGAATCCACGCCCAGGAACTCGGCCTGTGCCCACACCCTCACTTGGACGCCCACGTCCTCGACCCTTACCCCTACTCCTCATCATGGCAGATTAAGAATAGAGCAGGGCTCAAATAAATTACTCCACTGTACAGCGCTGACAACTGTGGCTAATTCACCGCACACAGAGACTTGTAGATAGTGGAAGCTCTATGCTGTGACTTCAAAAAATTAACCCGCTGTCTTGCGCTGATACCTAGGGGTAATTTACTGCTTGCAGAGACTTGTAGATAATAGAGGCTGTGTGGAGTGTGAGAAGACTCTAAAGCCAGTGGATAGTGCTAGTAAGTCGGTTATCTCAACCCCACCAAGAAAAGGGTATTGTGAGACGCTCTGCACAGTGGCAGAGCTGAAATAGTTTGCAGTGGCCCAGGAAGTATTACAGTACTGTTTAGCGGTGAGACCTCTGTGTAATGCACTGCAGACATAGAACGGTATAACTGAAGCAGTTTGCAGTAGGCTATGAAATGTTAGAGTGCAGTTTCACGGTGAGAGCTGGTTGCACAGCACTGCAGGCTGAGAACGCTATTACGGAAATGCGGGGAACAGGCCTAGATGCGTAATACAAAAGTTAGTGCACTACTGCTCCCAGCCAGCCACAACTGTAAAGCACACGGTGAGATGTAGCCCTAAGAAGGACCGTTGGGGTTCTTGTACGGAGGATCAGGACTGTATAACTTTCCCTATAGAAGCAGCTCTGTCCCTAAACTCTGCGTTATGCACTGCAGGCTGAGAACGCTATAACTGCAAGGCTGGGAACAGGCCTAGATGCGTAATACAAAAGTTGGTGCACTACTGCTCCCAGCCAGCCACAACTATAATGAGATGGAGCCCTAAGAAGGACCGTTGGGGTTCTTGTACGGAGGATCAGGACTGTATAACTTTCCCTATAGAAGCAGCTCTGTCCCTAAACTCTGCGTTATGCACTGCAGGCTGAGAACGCTATAACTGCAAGGCTGGGAGCAGGCCTAGATGCGTAATACAAAAGTTGGTGCACTACTGCTCCCAGCCAGCCACAACTGTAAAGCACAGGTCAGATGTAGCCCTAACGAGGACCGTTGGGGTTCTTGCACAGAGTCTCAGGACTGTATAACTTTCTCTAAAGAAGTGGCTGTGTCCCTAAACTCTGCGTTATGCACAGCACACACAGAACGGTATAACTGAACTACTTTGCAGTAGGCTAGGAAATGTTAGAGTGCAGTTTCACGGTGAGAGCTGGTTGCACAGCACTGCAGGCTGAGAACGCTATTACGGAAATGCGGGGAACAAGACTAGATGTGTAATACAAAAGTTGGTGCACTACTGCTCCCAGCCAGCCACAACTGTAAAGCACACGATCAGATGTAGCCCTAAGAAGGACCGTGTGGGTTCTTGTACGGAGGATCAGGACTGTATAACTTTCCCTATAGAAGCGGCTCTGTCCCTAAACTCTGCGTTATGCACTGCAGACTGACAACGCTATAGTTGAAATGGCCTGCACAGCCCGAGATGCTTAAAAAAATAAAATGGGGGAAAACCGCTCCCAGCCAGCCACAACAGTAATTTACACTATGAAGAGTAGCCCTAAGAAGGACCGTTGGGGTTCTTGACGACAGGATCCTACTCTTAGGCCGCCTGCAGAAGAGCGGAAATCCCGCCGCGGGATTTCCCGCGGGATTTCCGCCGCTGAAAGTTTGCATAGGAGTGCATTAAAATACGCACTCCTATGCAGATGGCCGCGGTTTGGCCGCGCGAAATCTCGCGCGGCAAACAAACCGCGGCATGTTCTAATTTTCTGCGGGGCACGCACTCACCCGGCCGCCGGCTCCGGTCTGCGCATGCACCGGCTGCGCGGCAGCCGGCACATGAAAGAGCCGGGGCCGCCAGGCGCGGGTGAGTACGCGCTCGTCCCTGCAGGCGTTCGGGTCGGATCGCGTGGCGAGAATTCTCGCTGCCGGATCCGACCCGCTCGTCTGCAGGCGGCCTAACACTGTCCCTATATCAGCAGCAGCACTATCCCTAACCTCTGCCAGCATGCATCTGAGGCGAGCCGCGAGCGGGACCAGTTTAAGTACTCGGTGTTCACCTGATTGGCCCAGCCACTCACCACTGGGGGGGGGGGGGGGTCTGGCATGTCACAGCAGGAAGTGGTAATGCCTTCCCTGCATGTCTATTGGCTAGAAAATGGGGCTAAACATGCGGGAAAGGAAATGTAATTGACTCGAGTACCACGTGGTGTTCGTCTCGAGTAACGAGCATCTCGAGTACCCTAATACTCGAACAAGCATCAAGCTCGGACCAGTGTGCTCGCTCATCTCTAATCAGCACATGTTCACCTTACTCCCAGATGCTGCTCTGGACTACTTCTTGCTTCTGAGTAGCAGGTATGTGTTGGTCATGACCGCTGCACTCAATACCTGGTCTCAGGGTCTGAGGCAAGCTTGGCCAGCACTAGTTACGTCTCTATACATGTACCCAGAAGTAAGAAGAAGTCTAGTGCAGCTTCAGGAAATGAAATGAGCATACAGTCCCCCCCACTGCCACCCCGACCAGAGCAGAAAGAGTCATAGCTGCTGAAGCGGTTATAAACAGTATCGGGTGCCACCCCAGTGGGCAGTCGGGGGATAATGTTGGGCTTGGAGCCAGTGCTCCAAGTGTAGCATTGTTAATCCATTCTGCTTGTCACACAAGAAAATACTGCAGGATAAGAGTTTTCCACATTTAAATAATCAATGCTATATTCACAGACAGAAAGAATGCGCTAATAAGTTTTGACAGTTAAGTTTTCGCCACTTTCCCTGTGCTTGAAGGATGATTTCCATAGGCATATCAGCGTGAATAAAACTTAACATGATTATGTTGGTAGGTCATCAAGCATGATTACTGTGCAATATGACATCTCTCTGTTCCACTGTATGTGACAGCAATCACACTCCTGCTGAGGAATGCGAAAAGAATCAGCAATGAAGAGCCATTATCATGCTTTAATTTCTTCTCTGCCAGTTTTTGCTCATTTTGTGGTTCCTTATTCTACATTCCATTTTTTGATTGGATTTTTAAAGGCAGAGATACGAGGTGTTCTTTATGTGTGGGGATCTGCCAACCATATTTCTTCGGCAAGTGGGAAAGTATTAGAGATAAAAGTGATACTAACATGATATTTATTTGTATTTGAGCTATCAAATTACTTTAGCTTTTGCAACAGGAAGTGCTGGCATGTCATAAAATCAATATCCTCATTAGTTATGTTACTTTTTCTCTCTTATATTGATATTTAGTTGCGGGAAGAGCAATAAATGGAGGAAAGGAATGATTTTAGAATGCTTTTACTTTTCACCCCAGTCAAAAAGTGATAGCGAGTTTACATTATAAAGGCTTTGTTCTGCTTGTAGTCAATTGTGTGGTTTTTACTTGTATCACCTACAGGCCAATGTCTACACATTTTTGTCACAAATTTCTAACACAGTTGTGTGATAACAGTTTCATCCAGGGTTAATGAAGATTAAAGGGAATATATCACCATTTTGTTTTACTGCTAATTTAAATCAGATAGAGAAACATTTCCCATTTGTCTAATCCATTTTTGTTTTTTATGAGTGTAGAATTATTTATACGTGACTATGGGGGCGGCCATCTTTCCTAAGCTACATTTAATATCATTTAGAGCATTTAGAAGATATGGTTTACAGGAGCTTCATGGGCTTCTCCTTGCCGGCAATGCGTTGAGTAACCTGTGATGTCACCATATCCACTGATCCCAGTGATGTCCTGTATACAGATCATATCGGCTATGAGCAGATAGCCACTGCCTGTCTATGGGTCACCTCTGTAACATCCCATTTTAGGACATGTATCTTGTTCTCTTTTGACTGCAGCAGTCAACAAAGAACCGAAAGGACGAACAAAATGGTGACACTGAACCAGCAAGTGATTAGGAGATAAGTTGTGGCTAATGTATTATTTTGGAGCATACCCCCTTTTATAGTCCTTAAAGGGGTTGTCCCGAGGCAGCAAGTGGGTCTATACACTTCTGCATGGCCATAATAATGCACTTTGTAATGTACATTGTGCATTAATTATGAGCCATACAGAAGTTATAAAAAGTTTTATACTTACCTGCTCCGTTGCTGGCGTCCTCGTCTCCATGGTGCCGACTAATTTTCGCCCTCCGATGGCCAAATTAGCCGCGCTTGCGCAGTCCGGGTCTTCTCCTCTTCTCTATGGGGCTCCGTGTAGCTCCGTGTAGCTCCGCCCCGTCACGTGCCGATTCCAGCCAATCAGGAGGCTGGAATCGGCAATGGACCGCACAGAAGCCCTGCGGTCCATGAAGACAGAGGATCCCGGCGGCCATCTTCAGCAGGTGAGTATGAAGACGCCGGACCGCCGGGATTCAGGTAAGCGCTGTGCGGGTGGTTTTTTTAACCCCTGCATCGGGGTTGTCTCGCGCCGAACGGGGGGGGGGTTTAAAAAAAAAAAAACCCGTTTCGGCGCGGGACATCTCCTTTAAGCAATACCTTAAGGCCTTAGTCAGACGGGCGTTTTCTCGCGCGATTTGCGGATCGCATGACTGATGCGCATCCGCAAATCGCGTGACCGGTGCCCAAAAATCGCCCGAAAATCTGCTCCTAGCCGCGTTTCATTAGAAACAGGCCGGAGCTGTCCAGCGCATTGCATTCAATGGAGCCGGCAATACAGCCGGCTCCATTGAAAGCAATGCGCTGCGGGCGAGTGTGGGATGAATAGTCGGGAAGGGCTTAAGTATATAAGCCCTTCCCTGCAATTCATCCAGAAATGTGTTAAAATAAAAAAATATATATATACTCACCTTGTCCCGGCAGCCAGATTTCAGTGGGTGTGAATTCATGAATTCATGAATTCATGAATGGGTGTGAGTGAGACCTGCCTCTGATTGGCTCAGCGCTGAGCCAATCAGGGGGCAGGTCTGACTCACACCCACTGCAGGTCGGCCGCGCTGAACTCCGTCTGCCGGGACAAGGTAAGTATATATATTTTTTTTATTTTAACACTTTTCTGGATGAATTGCAGGGAAGGGCTTATATATTTAAGCCCTTCCCGACAATTCATCCAGCGCTGTCCGGCAGCCCATTGCTTTCAATGGAGCCGGCTGTATTGCCGGCTCCATTGAATTCAATGGGCAAACATCGCTCTTCTCTGCCACAGCTGTTACAGCTGTGGCAGAGAAGAATGATTTGTCTTCTATATGTTCTCAATGGGGTCGGCGATGCTGCTGCCGGCCCCATTGAGTGCATATAGAGAAGAGAACAGGAATCGCAGATCGCAGATAGGTGCGATCTGCGATTTCTGTTCTATAATTTATCGGACGAGCGCATAAAAAGTGCTCAGGTATCCGATACCATTGCAAAGCAATGGTTTTAAAAAAATCGCCGGACGCATGCGCATGCGCAAATCGCGCAAAAAACGCCCGTCTGACTAAGGCCTAAAGTGGTATTCTGGAGACTGGGCTAAATTTGTAGAATTTTCGTAACTTTTCCACTTATTGCCATTGTTTCAAATGTCCATTTAAATGATCAAACTGAGTCCAGTAGCTTTTATTTTACTGGCCTGCATTACCACTGCGTCTATCCCGCTACAGATTTCAACATTGTTATTTAAAATGGCCACTGTAGAGCAAAAATATGACATCTCCCATAATACCCCACTGCCTGTTACTGACGAGTGCGCATTTCCGACTGTAAAAACTGTCATTACAGAATCTGAAGGCGCTGAGCATGCCTGATTAATGAAACGGTGAAGCATAAGGTCATAACCATTGGATACCAATGGAGAACTAAGTAGGGGGGGGGGCAGGTGAAGTGATATCTCTACAGCATTGTACAAGTTGCAACATTATATTCAAAAATTAGATGTTATCACCTTATGAAGCTTGTATCTTTCACTTTGACTTACTGGAATACTCCTCTAAGTGTATCTGCAGTTTATTCTGAAGTGTAGAAGTTCTATTTTTGTTTTTTGCAGTTGTGCAGTTGAATGCTTGTACTTTTATACTTTTAGCTTGTTTAACTTGCTTATTTCAAACATACTTTCCTAACCGCTTCTGGGAATGCACAGGCAGGGCCTCTTCTGACATAAGACACAGGTAGTAGTAGGGGGTAAGATGATGTTTTATCATTCTTGTTGAGTTCAATCACACATTTATTGTTAGGATTTAATAGAGAACATTGCAGCCTTTCTAACTCTTTCACTGTAGTCTAAAACTATGACAATCTTAACCCTACAATGCATGACTTTTTTTTATTGTGTCCACTTTGCAGTTTGAATCATATGTATCCAAAATTCTATAGCATGCATTGTAGGGTTAAATTAACAAATAAGGGACAGAAATAATATTATAACACAGTCAAGTCAGTTTTAATGAGCCTTCTGCCTCTATTGGAGGTGAGTATCCAGCCTCCCTATCTTTGTCCTTTTACTATATTTGGTAAATTTGGCCATACTGTTCTGTGATTTAGTCCTTACTAGAGATGAGCAAACATGCTCGGCCCCGCCCCTTTTTTGCCCGAATACCGCGATTTTCGAGTACTTCACTACTCGGGTTAAAAGTACTCGGGTGCGCCGGGGGGTGGGGAGAGGCGTGGCGGCGTGGGGGGTAGCAGCGGGGAACAGGGGGGATCCCTCTCTCTCTCCCTCTCCCCCCCACTCCCCGCTGCAACCCCCCGCGCCGCCACGGCGACCCCTGAAATTTTCGTCCGAGTACGGAAGTACTCGGAAATCGCAGTATTCGGGCGAAAAAGGGGCGTGGCCGAGCACGTTCGCTCATCTCTAGTCCTTACTTGATTGACCCGATGTTTGCTACGTGAACATAAAATGTTTCAGAAGTGGTGGTTGTGAACTTCTAAATCTGATTGCTGAGGTGATTATTTAGAGCGTCACTTTGTATTTGGAGCAGATATCTAATATAAAAAAGCCTACAGGTCTCTCTGTTTGTCTGTCTTTCTGTCTGTGTGTCTGTCTGTCTCTCTCTGTCTTTCTCTCTGTCTATCTATGTCTGTCTCTCACTCTCTGTCTCTTTCTCTCTGTTTTTCTCTCTCTCATTGTCTGTCTTTCTGTCTGTTTGTCTCTCTCTCTGTCTGCCTCTCTCTATGTGTCTCTTTCATTGCCTGTCTCTCTCTCTGTTTCTGTCTGTTTATGTCTCTTTCTTTCTGTCTCGGTATCGCTCTCTCATTCTTTTTCTGTCTCTTTTTGTCTGCCCCTCTCTGTCCGTCTCTTGCTCTCTCTCTTTCTGCCTCTATTGCTCTCTGTCTCTGTCTTTCTATCGCTCTCTCTATGTCTCTCTATCACTTTCCCTGGGTCTTTCTATTGCTCTCTCTGTCTGTTTATCGCTCTCATTCTGTCTGTCTATCACTCTCGTTTTGTCTGTCTATCATTCGCATTCTATCTGTCTATCACTCTCGTTCTGTCACTTTATCGCTGTCTCTCTCTGTCTATCTCTCTATCACTGTCTCTCTCTCTGTCTCTCTATCGCTATCTCTCTCTCTGTCTCTCTATCGCTCTTAGTTGAGCAGTGTATGGTGCAGCCAGCTTAGCAGTGTATGCTGTGTTGCCTAGCAACGCTCCACTCACTATAGCACATGCCTAAAGCACAGCAGCGCTACCCATAGACTTAACATTATAACCTTCAACCCGCCTGACAGGTCCCTGAATGTATTAAACCCACATTTGATGATTTTACGGCACCGGTGAGCATGTGTGTCCTCTAATGACACCAACATCATACACCAAAGTTACAGCAAAGGGGTCAAAGTGTGGGGCAAGAAAAAACATGTAGGCTTATTTATATTAGATATGTAAATCAATGTTAGCATGGAACTACAATGACTCAGTAAATGCAAAGTTAAAAACAAAACCCCAATCTCTTTCGGATGATAACACAACTATATGGTGCTATAACCTATAAACTCATCATGCTGTTTTGCAGGAAATCAGGTTTGTTTCAGATATTGTAACTTATGGTAGCCTGCCATGGACACAGACTGTACTGCACCTTTACGATGGTCTCACACGACCGGATTTGAATTGCAGAATCCATGATCGTCACCCGCGCGGACAATCCGTGGTATTCCGCATTCATTCAAAAAATAGAACAGTTGGATGCCCACTCACATCAGCGGACAGCGACTGCGATTTCCGCTCATGGAAATTTAATCGCAGCATGTTCTATTTTCTTGTGGATTCTGCATTGATGGCTTCCATTGAAGTCAATGGAAACCTTTCGACCTGCGGTCTATCCGTGGATAGGTCGTGGGTACCTGTGTCATTGCCTAACAATGGCATGGAAAAACCAGTGATTTGAGAAAAAAATCTGTTCTGCACATGTCCAAAGGCGAGCTGCTGGGTCCATCCGCAATATAGATTTAAACAGACATGCGCGGACGCCAGCTGGTGACAAGGTCGGATTTTGCTGCGAGCTCCCATATGCAGAATCTGACCCGTCCGTTTAAGAGCGGCCTTATGTGCTTCTGTGCCTCTGATTGTATCCAAAGACACACAGAGGTTTTTCTCATGGAGCCCGTAGTAGGGGCTGCTATACAGGGTCCAGCACATATGGTATTTCTCTGTATATAGACCTTTCATATTTACTTTTTTTTACAAACTTAGGGCTTATTCACACGAGCGTATTTTGGCCGCCGTTTTCACGGCTGGCCGATATACGCTACCATCTGAGCTATCTTCCCCTTCTCTCCCACTCACCAGCTCACCTCCTCTCTGCTCCCATCTGGCTGTTTGCAATGGAAGGGGGCTCAGCCTGGCCCACTCCCATTGCTGGCTATGGACAAGGGGCGGGAGCTTAGCTCCACCCCTGCCCCATCTCCTCCCATTTCAAACAGCCAGAGGGGAGAAGAGAGGAGGTGAGACAGCGAGGGGGAGGGAAGGGGAAGACAGCTCAGATGGTAGCGTATACCGGCCGACCATGAAAACATCCGACATACGCTCATGTGAATAAGCTCTTATGCAGTGGATAATAAATATAGGAACTATATACATCCATATATCCAATGATCGGATTTTGGGGTGACCTTTTCTGCAAAAAAAATATTGAAATGACAATTAAATTCTTTGTTTTTAGGCAAAAGTGCATCAAACTAGGATACAGGAATAGGAGGTTGTAAGAAAAGTTATAACCCTAATAAATATCTATATACATATCTATAGGTACAATACACACATATATATATACACAGCTTCAGTGTTCTCGATTTTTTTTATTTTTTAGCTCCACTATAGAATCGGATGATTTCTTCACTCAGTAGCAGTGAAAGTTAACCCGAATAATCCCTCTGTGCTTTAAATGGTCTCCCCTTGAAGGTAGATGACAAGGCTGTCACTCACATGCTGCCCAAAGTATATGAAAAACTTCGTAAACTTACCACAAGCTTCTTACACAAGTTCTCTAATGCTTTTCTCCATTAATCTTTGGAAATTGTTACGGAAAGTTATACGTTTTTGCTCTGGTTATGACATTGTGATTTCTCTTAGGAACAAGTGCAGGGTTGTGTACAGTCCATCATTAGTCAAACTGATGTTATCCTTGGTGCATTCACTGGCGAAATACATCACTGCACACACAGGGACTGGATCATATGCTCAGATCAACCAATAAATATTGCAACAGCAGGAGGGCTTTCCACTCATTACAGTAAACACTGACATGATTAAAGTAAATTGACTGTAAAATGTTCGACTGAAATACATTGCTGCACTGTAAATCTAAAGGTGTGCTAAGAAAGTGGTCATGAATTCATTAAGAGTCACCTCATTACCTACCATATGCTTAACTAGAACCGATTTAAAAGTTTCTTCCTGTAGATAAATGAACAGCTTTTATATTATCCCATCTCTGTACAAACAAGTCAATTCCTTTAATGCATCTTTAGAACAACTAAAAAGGAATTGATAACTGCAGAAGCATAAAAAATCCCGATGGCCACAACAATACCTTGTATGAAGATTTCTGAAAGTCATGACCTTGAAGAATTGGGCTTGACATTACCTTATCTTTCCATAGACAATTAAGTAATGAGCTAATGGAACGTCACGTCAATAAGGAAATGTTTTCCCCAGATGCAAATACCAGAGCGTTGGACTGTAAAGCACCATACAGAGACTCTGCAGCAGATCCACTTCAGTACCTGACCTGCGTTGTTTTATTCTTTGCTAATGTACAGCGTTGCTGGAGGCAAGTGAGGCAAGAGCTTCTGCCGCTGAGTCATAAAGATATAGGCTATACGTATAAAAAATGCAGAGCGGTGGACTAAATCACATTTTTGGAACAAAAATGGAAAAAACAAAGTGTAAAGTTCCCAAGTCATACAGAATAAAATGTAAAGAGGTCTTGTTTCTAGCCACCTATGCATAATCACACTCCACATATAAAACTCATCAATATTGTTGCATGTCGTAATGGACTCTGGGAGTGCTATGAAAAAGAAACGGCAATAAAAGTTTTAAAAAACTTCTAATTGTCACTGACTGGGTGCATACACAGTGAATATGCAGTCTGAAGGAATACATAGAGGAAGATGCACTAAGTTTCAGGCCCGCAAACTTTTCTAACAGGTATGTGAAGTGCTGGCTCTGCTGTTTTCTGCTACCTTGTGACAGCAGTGCTGAACACTCAGAATGACAGGTGATAGGAGACAACAGAGGTAGGGCTCTCATCCTGTATGACTGATGGCGAAAGTAATATCTGAAGTTATTGCCCACTTGGTGTCTATTTTAAAATTATTTCACAGCAAGTAGCAGTTCCTTGGAAGCGCAAAGATTTAATTATGTAAGTGTTAGAGTATACGTTCAATTTAGCTGATACTCAACGGGGATCATAGCCTTATCAATTCATTTTCATTGTTGACGACACCACTGGAAATGGAGGCATCGGTGCATGCTATTAACCAATCTAAAGGTCCATTTAGATGTGATGAATGTTAGGCAAACGATGCCTGACACTCGACCCTGCACATACTCGCTCTCGTGCACCTGCACGGGAGCTAGTATTGCTGGCTCACAGCGGGGCGGCTGCAGGAGATTTCTCTCCTTGCACTCCCCTGACCCTTTCCATTAACTTAACATAGCGGCCGTCCAGTACTGAATGGCTGCTATTTACCCTGAGCGCTTGTCGTTAAGCTCATTGTCGATCGTTTATGCTGCATAAACAATGAGCTGATTGTTCAGTGTAAGTAGCAGCTGTTCAGTATTGAACAACCGCTATGTTAAGTGAATGGAGAGAGGTGGGGGAGAGCGAGGAGAGAAATCTCCTGCACCCTCTCCGCCCCCCTGCTGGCCGCTCTGTGAGCGAGACACCGCTACTAGCTCCTGTGCAACAGCATGGGAGCGAGTGTATGCAGGGACGATTGTCGGGCATCGTTTGCCCGACATTCGTCCAATCTAAATAGGCCTTTAGAGTGGTAATTGCTTCCTTATTTGATATTGATAACACCGCATGGATTAGTGAACTGCTTACTTTTGTTCAGTCCTGCTATTTTCTTCATTGTATGTGTATATGCAGTTTTTGCATGTACCCACAATTCTGACATTGAAAAGGGCCTAGAGAATGACTGGTAACATATTTGAACTCTCCTACTATCATCAGGTAGACTACACTAAAGCAAGCATTTCAGCTCACCAAATCTTCTTTCTAGATGCTATTTTATTGACTTCAGGAAGCAGTAACTTTTTGCGTCTACTGAAGGATTTTAACCATAAACAGTAATACATAAGATCAAAACGAAGGTCAGTTTTGAGAGAAAGATGGAAAGGAGGATTTGGATCAAAAAGAGAGACTGTCTGGAGGTATGTAAGATCGAATCGAATCACTTGACATGCTGAAGTAGAGTATAAACAAGACTGTCCTACTTATCCTTGAATGTGAGAAATGTTGGAGGGGTCAGCCTTCTCCTCTAAGTCTGCTTACTTAGAAAATCATTTTCAAGTTTCAGTCTGCTTTGAAGACTATTCCATCACCAAAATTACTGGAAAAACATCTAATCAGAAGAGAACATTTCTCTTATATCGTATCGGCTTTTAATTGCTGAATCCTTTCTGATGTGTTCTGATATTGAGACTTCACTATATCAGTGACTATTAATTGTGTAATGTTAATAAGGGCATTCATAGATGTGTCAGAAATGACAACTTTTTCTCAAAATGTGAAGAATAAAAAGCAAAGGAAATCTCAATACATGAGCATAATAACTTATCTCTTTAGCCCACGCTGATCCTGTGGGACCAGTAAACTATACAACTCTAGGTGATACTATCGCAATCTGAGACACCGAGCAAGAAGAATGGCTGGTCGACTTCATTCCACACCAGTATCTGTGGTCCTACTGTATCATCATAGAAACTACAACCAGGGGGAACTGAGATTATTTTCAGTAGAGATGTTTAAAAGAATTCTGTGTAGGTGTACGAGTGTGATAGGGCCGTCCCTTGTCTGCTGTATATGCAATGCCGTTGTCTGAATTGTTTGAGCTCATTGGCATGCTGTTGGGATGACTGGCCCTAATGGCACGTTGTTGAGGGCAAGCTTCATAGCCTTCTGCAAGGGAAGAGACAGAAATGTATGCTAGATGCATAGTATGGCACTGTGATTTGGTGTAGTGATATGCAGTTTTCGAAAAGGCCAATATTTGAGACCCTGATCGTAATTGGTGAGCAGCCGGTGGTGAAGATAGAGGGAGACCCCATAGTTGCTGGGGATAGCTGAGATTGCACTAGTAGCCCTGCAAAGTACCAGCGCCTAACAGAGAGAGGAACTGTTTTTGGCACTGAAGAAATGCATCTTCAGCCTCTGAAGACAGGCTTGGACTGGCCCACCAGGGAACCGGTGGATGCCCCATTGTGCCACTGAGCTAAAGAGCAAAGCTTGCTCTGCATCATCGTGTGGCATAGAGTGCTAAGGCAATAGAACTGCAATTCTAAGCTCTCACTTACGACCTGATGGTTGCAAGTTCAATCCCTGCATGGTTCAAGTAGCTCAAAGTTGACACAGCTTTCTATCTTTCCGAGGTCGGTAAAATGAGTACCAAGCTTGGTGGGGGTAATAAATAAATACTTGAAAGTGCAGTGAAATAACTTGGCGCTACACAAATAAGATTTAATTGATTCATTTATTTATTGTGTGTCGGCCATTGCTCCACTCCTTCCCCTGAGTGGCACACACACTCCTAAGACTCTAAGATACAGCTGTTAGCAAGGCCCATCTCTTCCCTCCTTAGGCCCTGACTTCAGGCTGGCAATATGCCCCCATCCCCTGCACAGATTTACCTCCTTTTGCATGAGAGTACGTTGTGTTTCAGAGGATGCAAGTAGCAGTTGTGGCATTCACACAGGGGCCCAGGCCACCCAGGACTATAGGAGGGCCGATGATGAAGATTAGATTCATCACTGAATCTGCTGCATACAGTTGCTAGAGGCATCATATATGAAGTAGGCAAGTATGCTTATGTGTTTTTGTATATATGTATGTATGTGTAAGAGTGGCTTCATACAGGTGTAATTGTACACCCCAAATTTGCTCACACAATATACGGAGACTAAAACCCATTTATTTCAACACAGCATGCTCTATTTTTGTGGGCATTTACGCACCAAAGGTCCACATAGAAGTCTATGGAAGATGCGCAAATGCACATTCCACATGCATGCATATGTGCAATACACTGCGCAATTCCATGAAAAAAAGAACATAGCTGGACCTCATTTGGCTAAGTAGCCTTTCTAATAAAGATGTGGTTGTGTGCTGTGTGCAAAAAAGCCCTCCCTGTGTGCATAAAAAGTATAGTAAATTGCGCTGATACATGCACAAATCTACCTAGTTTAAATACATTGCGCTGAAGCGTTTGCTATAGCGCAAATGCTCGTGTAAAGGAGCCCTAAAAGTATGTCTGTCCTCAAGCTAAAATGTTTGTGTGTGTATGTATATACCGTGCTCCCCAAAAATAAGACCCTGTCTTATATTATTTTTTGCCCCAAAAGAGGCACTAGGTCTTTTTTTCAGGGGATGTCTTATTATACTTACCTAACAGGCTCGGTCCAGGTCCCTCCCGCTGGTCTTCGAAGCTCCAGCGCACTTGCTGCTATCCTCAGCCGCCCATAGAAGATCTCTTCCTGGTTAAGGAATTCATAAATCCTGCCTCCAGGAAGCAACGGCTGTAATTGGTTCTCGGGCGCTGCTCAGCCAATCAATGCAGCACTCAGTGAACCAATCACAGCCATCGCCTTCTGAAGGCAGGATTTATGAATTGGCTGAGCCGCAGCATTGATTGGCCGATTCATAAATCCCATCTCCACAATGCAATAGCTGTGATTAGTTCTCAAACGCTACATTGATTGGCAGTGCTTGATGAACCAATCATAGCCATCACATTGGTTCATCGAGCACTGCATTGATTGGCTGAGCAGGGCTCGAGAACCAATCACAGCCATCACTTCTTGGAGTGAGATTTATGAATCCCGTAACCAGGAAGCAATCTTCTGTGGGCCGCTGAGGACTTCAGCAAGCATGCTGGAGCTCCGGAGAGCAGCGGGAGGACCCGGACCATAACCGACTAGGTAATGTTTTTTTTTTTTTTTTTAAATGTAATGCAGCTGGGCCTGATTTTCGAGGTAGGGCTTATATTTCAAGCCTCCCAGAAAATCCCAAAAAATCAGGGTAGGGCTTATTTAGGGGGGAAACAGGGTATGCACAGGCATGTGTATATGTGCATATGTGTATGGAAGACTCAGTTCACATTTCACTTTCAGCTCTGCCATTGGCATCCATCTCGGGGTACATTCACACACTTTTGTATAGGAAAGATCTGCAACAAAATCAGCAGCACATTCTGATGCAGAAGACTCGTTAAAATCCATCCATTTGTGCAGATTTTGCTGCAGAATTTGCCACAGACCCACAGCAGAGACTTTCATCAAAATCTGCAATAGAAAATATGTTGTGGATATTGATGTGGGTCCGCATCCAAATACACTTAGTCCCCCTGCACACTGCAGAGTCCCGCAGTGGAAGACGGCTCTGCCAGCAGCAGCGCCCGCTCATATCTCGTTAGTTTAATTTTCTTCTGTACTGCGGATGGTCCGCACGTCTCGCCATTGGATATGCACAGTACAGATTTTTCTTACTTATGCTACCGCTTTTCCTGCATCATATCCTAGCAATGACACAGATCCGCAACCTTTCCGCAATGTCATTGCAGAAGAGTTGTGGATCAGATGGCTTCCATTGACTTCAATGAAAGCTGTTCACGCAGAATTCGCGAAAAATGGAGCATGCTGCGATTTATTCCTCTGCTTGTGGAAACCGCAATTGGTTTCCGCAGGTGTGGAGGAAGGATCAATTTCCCATAGCATGCTACCAGCTCTATTTGCTGCAGATCTGCGGTGTGGACGGTATAGACTCCGCAGCAAATATCCATCCGTGGTTAGGAGGCCTAAATGTGAACACACCCTCAGTTTAGAAGTAGCCTTGATTTGGAAGCATAGGCTATAATATATGAAACAGAGCCTACTTTAGTCTCTATTTTACAAGGTTTTCAACCCTTTACAGCTTTTTAGAAGGATAATAATAATCTTTATTTGTATAGCGCCAACTTATTCCGCAGCGCTTTCAGGCATGGATAAATGCAAAACAATACAACAATTACAATGTGAGATACATTGGGTTAGACACAAATGGGTTGAGGGTGGTACAGGAGGTGCAGGGGGTGGGGAACACAGGCAATAGGAAATTTCATGTACAGATCATTTATTAGAAAGCAAACAGGGTGGAGCACCATATGGAGGGGCGAGGGACTAGGTCAGGAGATTTGGTATGCTTCCCTGAAGAGGTGCGTTTTTAAGGCACGTCTGAAATTTCGTGCATCGGTAATTGTCCGGATGCTTTGGGGTAGAGCATTCCAGAGGATGGGTGATGCTCTAGTGAAGTCCTGTAGGCGAGCATGAGAGGTTCGTATTACAGGGGTGTTTAGTCTGAGGGTGTTAGCCGATCGGAGTGAGCGGGCTGGGTGGTGTACTGACAATAGGGAGGCGATGTATGGTGGCGCAGCACCATGCAGAGCTTTGTGAGTGAGGTAGAGGAGTTTAAATTTACTTCTGCAGTGGATGGGAAGCCAATGCAGCGACTGGCATAATGCAGAGGCGTCTGAATAACGACTGGATAGAAAAATGAGTCTAGCTGCTGCATTTAGTATGGATTGGAGTGGAGTGAGTCTAGTGCGGGGGAGGCCAATGAGTAGCGAGTTGCAGTAGTCAAGCCTGGAGTGGATGAGGGCAACCACGAGCGTCTTTAGCGTGTCCGTGGTTAGGAACGGACGTATTTTAGCAATATTTATGAGGTGCATGTGGCATGTTTGGGCCAGAGATTGGATATGGGGGGCAAAGGAGAGGTCAGAGTCCAGTGTGACCCCAAGGCATCGGGCATGCCGTCTGGGCGTTATGATGGTGCCAGACACTGGAATGGAGATGTTGAGGGGAGGTTGGTTAGAAGGTGGAAAGACAAGGAGGTCAGTTTTAGAGAGGTTTAGTTTGAGAAAAAGGGAGGACATAGTGTTAGAGACAGCGGACAGACAGTCGGTGATATTTTGGAGGAATGGTCCAGAGATCTCACGAGAGGAGGTGTATAGTTGGGTGTCATCAGCGTAGAGATGGTATTGGAGAACAAATTTGTGGATGGTTTGTCCAATTGGGGCAGTATAGATAGAGAAAAGAAGGGGACCAAGGACCGAGCCCTGGGGTACCCCAACAGCAAGAGAAAGTGGAGAAGAGATAGAACCAGCAAAGGAGACACTGAAAGAGCGGTCAGAGAGGTAGGAAGAGAACCAGGAGAGAGCAGTATCCTTTAGACCAATAGAGTGGAGCATAGTGAGAAGGAGATTATGGTCGACAGTGTCAAATGCAGCAGACAGGTCAAGGAGGATTAGTAGGGAGTAGTCACCTCTCGACTTTGCAGTCATCAGGTAATTTGTTACTTTTGTAAGGGCAGTTTTGGTCGAGTGTAGAGAGCGGAAACCAGACTGGAGGGGGTCGAGGAGCGAGTTGTCAGAGAGAAAGCGAGTAAGGCGGGAGTAAACCAGGCATTCCAGTAGTTTGGAGATAAAGGGGAGGTTTGAGACAGGTCGGTAGTTGGCAGCATTAGTCGGGTCTAGGGTTGGTTTTTTAAGCAGAGGGGATATAATGGAATGTTTGAATGAGGAGGGAAAAGTGCCAGAGGTTAGGGAGAGGTTGCAGATTGTGGTGAGGTGAGTAATGAGAGCTGGGGAAAGGGATCGGAGGAGGTGAGACGGGAAAGGGTCGCTAGCGCAGGTGGTGGGGCGGGCAGCGGAAAGGAGCCTGGAGACTTCTTCCTCTGTCGTTGGTTCTAGCGTAGATAGTGAGTAGGTGCTGGGTGCAGGGCTGATGAAACTGGGATCAGGGCTAACCATGCAGCTTTCAGAGATTTCTTTTCGAATGTGGTCGATTTTTTCTTTGAAATAGGCAGCTAGTTCTCCAGCAGTCAGGTCTGTCGCAGGGGCCTGTTCCTTGGGGCTGAGGAGGGAGTGAAAGGTCTCAAAGAGTCATTTGGGGTTGTGGGATAGTGAGGAGACAAGGGAGGTGAAATAAACTTGTTTGGCATGGTGAAGGTCTAGGTTATAAGTTTTAAGCATGAATTTGAAGTGGAGGAAGTCTGCTGGCAGCTTTGACTTTCTCCACAGCCGCTCGGCGCACCTAGAGCACTGCCGGATGAAGCGCGTTTGGGACGTGAGCCAGGGTTGCCGTGGTCTATGTTTGACGGCTCGCGTCACGGGCGGTGCCACTTCATCCAGGGCACGGCTGAGGGTGGTGTGGTAGTATTCGGCTGCCAGGTTAGGGCAGGGGAGGCAAGATATAGGTGATAGGGAGGACTGAATAGTTTCGGCAAACTGTTTAGTGCGGACAGACTGTAGGTTCCTAGAGGTGCGATAGATAGGAGGGTCAGGAGAGATGCTAGGGTGCCTGATGGAGAAAGAGAGGAGGTTGTAATCTGAGAGTGGAAGTGGGGAGTTAGTAAAGTGAGAAGCAGAGCAGAGACGGAGGAAAACTAAATCGAGAGTGTTACCATCTCTATGAGTGGGGGAGTCAGAGATTAGTGATAAGCCAAGGGAGGAGGTAAGTGTTAAAAGCCGGGAGGCAGATGAGGAGCTAGAGTCGTTAGTAGGGATGTTGAAATCACCAAGGATGAGGGTTGGAATTTCACAGGATAGGAAGTGGGGGAGCCAGGCAGCAAAGTGGTCTAGGAACAGGCGGGTGGGACCTGGGGGGCGATAAATAACTGCGATACGCAGAGGCAGTGGGCGGAAGAGTCGCAGGGTGTGGACTTCGAAGGAGTGGAAGGTAAGCGAGGGAGCTGAGGGAATGACCTGGAAGGTACAGTTTGGGGAGAGGATGATGCCTACTCCTCCGCCACGTCTGTCATCCGATCTGGGGGTGTGGGAGAACTGCAGGCCATCATAGGACAATGCAGCAGGGGAGGTAGAATCGGACTGCTGTATCCAGGTTTCCGTGAGGGCGAGCAAGTTCAAGTGTTTGCTGGTAAAAAGGTCATGGATAGTTGGGAGTTTGTTACACGCAGATTGGGAGTTCCATAGGGCGCATTTGAATGGGGCAGGGGGGGCATTTTGGTGGAGAACAGTACGGGGTGGGCCTGGGTTGGGGGAGATGTCCCCTGCAGCTAGGAGTAGCAGGGTAGCAAGGGTGAGCACATGGCTAGGGGATTTGTGTGGGTGTCTGAGGTGTTTCTTTGCAGTATTGGGGGGTTGAAGGCGTCTTAGGAAGTTGAACAGTGCATGGGAGGCATACATAGGTGAGGAGAGGAGGGAGGGACTGATGTGGATGGAGTGTGTTGGGGCTGGGCGTTGGAAGAAAGTGTTAAGGCTTGAAAAGAGGATAGTGAAGGAGATTAGTGCAAAGAGGAGAGCATTTCCCTCCAGGCTTTGGACAGTTGTGGATGTTACCTGTCTCCTGCACTGTCCAACTGCGCTGTATAACTGCATCATTCAACAGCATCAAACACTTGTTGCTGGAGACATCAGGTGAGGCAGCCTCTGGTGAGGCATGGAGGGTAGAACTGACTTTAAAGTTCTGGCTACAGGACTTCAGCTGGGAGTGGCTTGTTACATTTCACTAGTCAACCAGCTGACCCACCTTTAGATGGCTAATGAACAAGATGGGGGGGGGGGGGGGCGCTTTATTGCCCTCTTACAAAAACAAACTGTGTCCAGCAACACTAAGATGAGACAGGGAGAAAGCTATTTGGGAAGGTGAAGAGGAAAATACATATAGTAACAAATAGTCAATTCAATTTATATGAAGCAATGGGACATACCATTGCGCACAGATTCTGACAAATTTAAAGGTATCACAGCAGATTCAGTGGAGGGAAGGCGGAGCAATCAAATTCAGATGAGTGGAGCAATGGATGAGTGAAACATACCATTGCGCACAGATTATGACAAATTTAAAGGTAGCACAGCAGATTCAGTGGAAGGACTTAAAAGATGGAAAGAGGGGGGGGGGGGTCTTGTAAAATGGAGACTGAAGTAGGCTCTGTTGCACATATCATAGCCTATTAGAGATGAGCGAGTATATTCGCTAAGGCACATTACTCGATCGAGTAGTGCCTTAGCCGAGTATCTCCCCGCTCGTCTCTAAAGATTCGGGGGCCGGCGGGGAGCGGGGAGTGGCGGGGGAGAGCGGGGAGGAACGGAGGGGAGATCTCCCTCTCCCTCTCTCCCGCCCGCTCCCCCCTGCTCCCCGCCGCAACTCACCTGTCACCCGCGCCGGCCCCCGAATCTTTAGAGACGAGCGGGGAGATACTCGGCTAAGGCACTACTCGATCGAGTAATGTGCCTTAGCGAGTATACTCACTCATCTCTATAGCCTATGGTTCCGGATTAAGGCCATCTTTGGCATTTGACATGGAACCTTGAGGGCTTAAGCTGATAAACATGATACGCTGCGATTTTGCACATGGGAAGATCCCATGCACATAATGTGGAGTATCCATTGATTTTAATGGGTTCATTTTCAGTTCTTTTTTTAGCGCCCACTATTGTCACAAAAAGATAGCACCTCCTCTATCTTGTGCTTGTTTGCTCACCAAAGGAATCCCATAGAGGTCTATGGGATTTGCGCAAACACTTACACCTACCCGCGCAGGTATGTGCTAAACGCAGCCATTTAAAATAGCGTGAACGAGTGTTGCCCCCACAAATACGCATAGTGAGCGTATTGCGTGACATGCTCATCTGTCGAAGCTCTGAGACAGAAGTTAGCCCCTCAACTGAAAACTGAGTCTAAACATCTACCACTATGTGTATATAGAAGAGCGTGTACGCATATGTGCACCAATGTCTATGTAAAAGTTAATATACACCAAATTTTCTAATACAATTTTTTGTTCTTTTCTTGTACATACCATAAAAAAGGAACTTTTAGCCAACTGTACATTCAGTGCGAGCGAAAAATTGCTTATGTCCCATTGAAAATAATGGGCTATTATGATGCTCGAGTCCTGTGCGTCTCACCATCGCGCAGAACTCGCTTGTTAAAGTGGCTTCACACAAGCATATGCTGTGCAACGTATTTTCACCGTGAGCGAGGCTTTTTTGTGTGTATGCATATTTTATTGTACTTTTTCTACCCATAGGACATGCTCATTTGTGCCTTGCAGATAAACACACCAATTTAAAAAGCATTTTAGTCTAATAAGTTCCAGATGTGCTTTTGTTCCAGTGGAATTACACTGTTTTTCACACGTCTGCTTTCGCACGTTTTTGCACATATTACTGTACTTATTGTGCTGGCTGGGCCATTCCACTTGTGTGTGGGGCATAGCTGCGCCCCAAGATAAATGGCAATTTAGCCTAATTAGTTCCTGATGTGTTCGTTTCCCTGCGGAATTGCACACCTACCATAGACTCCTCTGGGGCCTTTAGTGCGGAAATGCGCACTAAAATAGAGCTTGTCACATTTTTCTTCGTGAACGCAGAATGCATGCTCAAAAACGAAAAGTGAGAATGAATCCATTGAAATTAATGGGGTTGGTTCTCTGCGTAATGAGCGCGCAGATACGCTTGTATGAGTCTGCCCTAAGTCATGGAGGCAGCATGCAAACTGAAGGCTCTCTTCCTACGCAAAAGGGAAGAGAGCTGCGAGTCTACATGATGCAGTCGGGCAGGAGGCAACGTGGCTTGTCTCAGGGACTGAAGAGCTTTGTTCCAAGTCAAACTTTAAAGTATATTCATTCTGAGACGCAGCAGTATATGCACTGGCGCTAAGGCGTAACTTGAAGCTCCCGAGCCCTGATGCAAAACTTGTAACAAGGCGCCCAACTATAATGCTTTACTTAGTACTGGGTTCCCTATATGGAGAAGAGAGGGCTTATGGGCCCCCTAAGACTCCTGGGCCCAGGTGCAACCGCATCCCCTGCATCATCTATAGTTACGGCCCTGCACTGGCGTAACTATAGGGGATACGGTCGTTCCCAGGCCCAGGACCCTTAGGGGGCCCCTAAGGCCTCTCTTCTTGACACATTAAGCCTAGTACTATGAATAAAGTATTATAGTTGGGGCCCTGTTACAGCTTTTGCATTCAGGCCCAGGAGCTTCAAGTTACGCCTCTGCGTTAAGGGGTTAAGAGAATTTGGGGGGCCTCAAGATAAACTTTTGCACCCAGGCCCATGAGCCTTTAGCTACATCCCTGATATATGCATTAAGGCCTATAATATCTCAGGCCAGCGGCATAGCAGGGAGGGCAGGTAGGGCATGTACCCCGGGTGTAGTTACGACTAAGGGGAGGTAAAGTAACAACCTAACAATTTAACCCCTTGCAGTTTACCTGGAAAATAGCTGGTTCTGCAGGAAAAGGGTATTACAGGTTTGGACAAACTGAGCTCAGTCCTACTGCCATGTAATTTTAAAGCCGGGACACCAAAAGTATGTCTGCAGCACTTATAGAATCAGAACTACAACTGTTTGACTTGGAGTCAGAAAAATTGCATTTACAGCTGTCATGTCTGTGGG
Organism: Eleutherodactylus coqui; assembly: GCF_035609145.1. Classification (NCBI taxonomy): domain Eukaryota; kingdom Metazoa; phylum Chordata; class Amphibia; order Anura; family Eleutherodactylidae; genus Eleutherodactylus; species Eleutherodactylus coqui. The sequence continues at coordinate 202,782,628 of NC_089841.1, read as the reverse complement.
CAGAGCAGAAGTGAGGTAGAGAGAACCATCTGTTAGGGCGACTTCAGAAGAGCGTATGCGCAAATACGCATATTTCAGCTTAACATATTTGCGCTATGAATGAAGTAGATTTTTACGTACATGGACGCATTTTAGGGTTTATTCACATGGGCATTGCGTAAAATGCTTTGTGTGGTTGTGTAGTGGTTTACCCCCCTGGCAGCTTGCGGTGAACCGGTTATCACCGAATACGGCAATGATAGTGCATTGTGCATGACAGCATATCTCATGCACTCTGTCAAGCGCAGTGTGACTTTTTAAAAAAAATTCCACCCTCTGACTCATAGCAGTGTTGTGTATGCAACGCAGCCCATGCGCAATGTACTGCAAATGGACCGCGTTACATACGCTACCCATAGAGAATAGGGCTATTTGTGTGTGATACGTGGTTAAATGGCCATAATGTTGGTGACATCATCCCCAACTCTGCACTGATTTGTTGTCCGGTTGATTGACAGCCTAGCTATGCCTTCACACCACTCTATATTCACTCAAAACATAACTGTGCAACACAACTTTCTGTATGTGCACAAGAGAATGGTTGCTCTTACTCCCAGACCTATTCCTGAGGGCCAAACCAACCATTCCTAGCACTCCAATTTAGTCTGCTACACCCCAAGAGTGAACCATCCAGGCCTCAGCCTTATGGCAGCCAACATCTCACTATATCCTGATCACCAATCCCTCCCAGGCTGACATCCCACACAGCCATTCCTATACTGTAGCCTCCCCCGAGCTTGAGTCTAACATTACCCAACGCACCATGGCTTCCTTCTAGGCTGGTGTCCCTCACAGTCCCAGCAAACCTTCCAGAAATGACTCCTCCCAAGGCTCAAAGCAAACTCAACTAATGCCTCTCAGCAAACATCCACACATGGCCCTGCGAACTATCTATTCCCAATGCGGCTAGACTTTTTTACCACACTACTCCCAAGTGTCAATGATCACCTAGGGATCAACATCTGATTCTCAATGCCGCTATCCAAGTCTTGCTAGGCAATATAAAGTTCATTGGTGTTATGGAAAGAGCCATCACATAAAGTAACACTTAAAGTATAAACTTAATAGACGTCTTGTTTTTCTGCTGCCATTACAATTCTATGATTCTTTGCACGAAATGAATTATTATCCAAAATATGTAAAAAAATGGACATAGCACATTATAATATACAATATAATAGAAAATTTCATAATATATGTTATGTGAGGTGAAACTAATAGACATTTTATATAAGACCCATTGGCCTCATTTATGACACTTAGTGGTTGCAGACAGCTTTTCCTATTAGCTTTTTTCAACGGCATTGTTGTATTGACAATATAACCATTTTCTTCTTCATTGGTTTCTAGAACTGTTCTTGCATTTACTGTAATTGCAAAATGATAGGATACCTGGAAACAATGACAAGCAGGCAGTAAAATAACAATAGTAGTCTTTCCGAAAGACTTAAAGTGAAATGGGAGCATTCAAAAAAAAAAAAGTTTGATGAAAAAGTTGCATCTAATATCTATTGACTGAATAAAGAAAAATCTTCATTTACAAGACATCAGCATTGAGAGGCTGACACAATAATAGCATGTCATCATGTCTTGTCCTGTAGAAAGTTTCATTATCACCCAAAGTCACAGAAGAGCGGAGCGCTGAGTCACTAATCCAATACAAACTGCTCAATATTTTCTTGACAAATTCTCACTTTCTCTATGCATAAAATCAAAACCAAGCTCTCTGGCAATTGATTTTGCTCAGAGAAATATGCTTTAAGCACTGAAGCTAATTACAGTTTTTGATTAAAACATAAACACAGCAGAACGATCTTAGAGGCGAAGACAGACACACAAATAGTCAAATTTTTGTAAATTTACATCTACTAATGCAAGACAATGGCATACCATTAGGGAATTAAGCCACCGAAGATTAGATAGATAGATAGATGTATATGAGATAGATAGATAGATAGATAGATAGATAGATAGATAGATAGATAGATAGATAGATAGATAGATGTATATGAGATAGATAGATAGATAGACACATGAGAGATAGATAATGAGATAGATATGGGACTTTCTAATGTTAAAAACGCAACGCAACGCAATGCACCAAAAATGCAATTGCGTTGCATTTTTAGCATTAGAAAGTCCCATTGACAATCGCGTTAACAAAAAACGCAAACACAAGTGTGTGTGAACCCATAGATAGATATGAGATAGAAAGATAGATAGATAAGATAAGATGCTTAGATGAGATAACTATATAGATAGAAATGAGATAGATAGATGGATAGATAGATAGAAAGATAATGGGATAGATGAGATAGATAGATAGGAGATAGATAGCTAGCTAGATAGATAGATAGATAGATAGATAGATAGATAGATAGATAGATAGATAGATAGAATAGACATATATGAGATAGATAGATTGATAGATATGAGATAGATAAATAGATAGATGAGATAGATAGATAATGGGATATATATGAGATAGATAGATAGATAGATAGATAGATAGATAGATGTATATGAGATAGATAGATAGATAGATAGATAGATAGATAGATAGATAGATAGATAGATATGAGATAGATAGATAGATAGTGAGATAGATACGAGTTAGATAGATAGATATGAGTTAGATAGATAGATAGATAGATAGATAGATATGAGATAGATAAATAGATAGATGACATAGATAGATAATGGGATAGATATGAGATAGATAGATAGATATGAGATAGATAAATAGATAGATGAGATAGATAGATAGATAGAGAGAGAGAGATGAGATAGATAGATAGATATGAGATAGATAAATAGATAGATGAGATAGATAGATAATTGGATATATATGAGACAGATAGATAGATATGAGTTAGATAGATAGATAGCTAGATAGATAATGAGATAGATACGAGATAGATAGATAGATAGATAGATAGATAGATAGATAGTAGATTGTATTTATAGCTATTCTATATATAAAATTAAACAAATAGCTAAAATAAAGCAATCATTATCAAGGTTTCAGCTTCCAAAATTCATGTATACAGAAATCACATTCAAAATCTGGTCTCCATAGTAAATGTGTTAGGTATGTTCCAATAACCATAGGCTGAATTAAAAGTATTATCATTTTTGTTATTTCTGAGTCCTTGTCAACTTCCACTGTACAATCAGTAGAATAATCAATAAGATAAATAATGTTAAACATTTTTTTTGTGGTTTTCTGTTCGATAAAACAAATAGTAGGTTAAATAAGACATTCCAAGGACTTTTCTTACCTTTGAAATGAAGGTTTTCTTGAGAGCCACCTGAGCAGCTGCAAAGTGTTACCTTTATTTTCTCCTTCTGCCTTTGGAATAAGCTGAGTTTATTGGAAGTTATATACGGAGATATCAATGGCAGCACTTGGAATCACATAGCAAATACCTGCATGATCTCTTTATTCCATGTCCGTTAGGGTTACTTGACTATCCTATTGCAAACACTTTTGTGTTTTCCATAAAGCATGCACTGTGTCAACATAGATCTAGGATGCTTTAATGAGACAAATTTAACAGCACTTAGGATAAGCCTAGAAGTCCTCTTAAAAACATAGCAAAGTTTTTTTACTCCATTTTGTTCAGGGCATGAAATCTCTTGCAATGTCATCAGGAGAAAGCCTGGAATGTTGTCCGATCACAGTTGGCTATTGTGTTACACGTGACATCAGAAAATATGTTGTTCCTTAGAACTGTTAATCTAGAGATGCATTCTTCATTATCACACAACAAACCATCTTGTCCACAGGAAACAGCAACGTTAATGACCTGTATCAAAATATATTTGCTTGAGCAAGACTGACAATGACTAAATTAACAGAAGTGTTGTAGTGTGGAATGTTTAATAAGCTTAAGAGGTTAGATAGCCAATGCCAGCAAAAAACAAGAAAAGCTAGAAGCAGAATTTTGTCTCTAGGTTTTTATCAATTACATAGTAAACAGACTTTTTGGAGAGGGTCATTAGTTTTGTTCTTCAGATAGCAGACTATTTTCAAGTCATCAAAAGAACATTGCTTTGCTGTTTTGATTGCAAATAATTATAACGCTCCAATTAATCAGACAGATAAACAGTGGAATCTTCTGTATAGGCAGAAATCCTATTTCGAGGACAAAAGATGATAAGTATTAATTTTGCATAAACTCTATATAATTAAGACAATTATCTTCATTCAGGTTTTATGTTAAAATGTCTATCTGCCCACTTTAAAACCATTTCTAATTGTAACATATTTACACAATAGAATGCTATATGTATAAATGTATATATTTTCACTGCTTTGAAAAATGTCTACTTGTTTGAAGAATCTTTTGAAAAAAAAAATAGATCACATAGTGTCCTCTTACTGGGACTGTGATCAACTGTTATCTGTGGAGAATGAGCGAACATGAGTCAACAGTGTGATGCAGCAGCAAAAAAATTAAAACGATTGTGGGATGTATTAAGAGAAGCATAGAGTCTAGATCATGTGAGGTAATATCCCCCTCTACTCTTCCTTAGTCAGACCTCATCTGGAATACTGTGTCCAGTTCTGGACACCTCAATTTAAAAAGGATGGAGAAAAACTGGAGCAAGTTCAGAGATGAGCTAACAGGATGGTGAGCGGTCTGCAAATCATGTCCTATGAGGAACGGTTAAAGGATTTGGGAATGTTTAGCTTGCAAAAAAGAAGGCTGAGAGGAGACTTAATAGCTGTCTACAAATATCTGATGGGCTGTCACAGTGCAGAGGGATCAGCCCTATTCTCATTTGCAGAAGGAAAGACTAGAAGCAATGGGATGAAACTGAAAGGGAGGAGACACAAATTAGATATTAGAAAAAAACTTTCTAACAGTGAGGGTGATCAGTGAGTGGAACAGGTTACCATGGGAGGTGGCGATTTCTCCTTCAATGGAAGTCTTCAAACAAAGGCTGGACAGACATCCGTCTGGTATTATTTAGTGAATCCTACATTGAGCAGGGGGTTGGACCCGATGACCCTGGAGGTCCCTTCCAACTCTACTATTCTATAAGAAAAGTGTCAGTGAGTGTTCATTTTTCCTGCAACACCAACACAAGTATCAGACATTGCCAATTCAAATCAATTGGTTATCCATGTAATGCAGAATAGGACAGGTTTTTGTGAGAGAGCAATAACTACTGTAGGACACTTTCAGTAGTGCAATAGAAAGTAATCGCAATCTAAATAATTAAATGTGTTTTAACTAACATGAGAAAGATACTTCAACAATATGTCATGACTCAATGTAAGCGGCTTGCTGCACGCAGTCCAGAAGTAATAACAGTGTTGTCCAAAGGATGGTCCACAACTGGCATAGAGACATTAAAGGGGTTAGTCATCACTTTAAATTTCTTACCAGACCGTGCAGAGTTGGACCCGCCACTTCTGGTTGCATTCCAACAAGAGGTCACGTGGTATAGTGGCCTTCATTGTCAGTGACCTCATAGGAGAATGATGAGTTGTTGCCTCATTGAGTTAATTAGGCAACACCCTCTATCTAGCTATCACTGCATGATGTTACTGACAAGGGAGGACACAATAGAACATGACCGTTTATCAGAACTCAAATGGAAGAGGCGGGTCTGACTGTGCGTTTTGGTATGAAATTTAAATCTCTCAATAACTCTTTTAAAGTTCACAAAGTCTCTGAATTACATACTGTGACGTCCCAGTTATTCTTAAATGCTTGCATTCACACTTTCCTGATGTATTCCAGCTAGTAGGCTGGCAGGTTCCCTGTAGTCTCTGTATTTGAGGGCACGCTATTGGATTTGGTTTTTACAGAGGCCCAACCTCACTTACAGGACTCCTGGTGTACTCTTTACTGTAGCATGGATGAAGAGTCTTTTGATACCACTTGTGGGTATTCTGATCCAAAGAACTGTAAAACAATGCACCACTTTTTGCAGCAGTCTCAGCAGTGGTCCCTCTAGCTGTAGTCTTTGTGGATCTGTTGTATGGTTTCCTGTGGCCTCTCACTCCAGAAATGCCTCCTGAACACAGAGATAGCTTAGGCGGTGACAAACAGAACACTCAGGCTACAGGCTGCCCCTTTTCTCATGTAGCTGCTTTACTTTAGCAGGCACACAGCCCTACTACAGTATCCTAGACTGCTTTCCATACTGTCTCCCTCTCTCACTTCAGCTCGCTGCACACACCTAACCTCTTACTAGACTTCAGTCATAGAACACAGGACACAAAAGGAAGATAGAACACACCCAGGGACCTCTACTATCTCTTTAGTCCTCCAGGCTTTATCGTCTATTAAAGAAAAAGGTACATCACTTTTCATAGCAGAAAATATATATATATCATATAACATTGCGCTAGCCCTTTACACCTGCAAATTCCCAGATTATCCTTTCAGTGCTGACAAAGGATATTCCCTTTGTCAAGGAGAATGGTGACACCCAGTTATCAATTTATTCATAAATTTGTAAGAAGAATAATGAAGGAATGGCACAACACAGATTTCGAAGTAAAAATTCTCGAGAATTGTTATTTTATGGCCGCCAGATTTCTGGCACATGCTGTTAATGACTCTCAATCATTTTTTAGGGATGACTGACTATCACATGTGATGGCTCCCTAGATCATCACACAAGCAGTTGGGGCAGTGTGTCCCTCCACAGCAAACACAGGATTGAAGTGCTTAGCATGAGGCCTCCATACTCGAACACGACTGTCATTGGCTCCCAAACAGAACTTAAAGAGAATACAGTTTTCAGTTCGTAGCAGTCCAGGTTTCTTTATCTCACCACTGCAAATAAAGACGGCAGTGTTGAAATCTTAAAGCAGGACAGGTAATGCGCACCATGACACCAACTTTCCTTCTGCTAAGTACCTGGAAATGGTCTGGGCAGAGACAAGGTTCTGTAATGAAGGTTCCACCTGTGTCTCCTTCGTGGACAACAAAACTGTTGGATCTTGTCATGCTTGTTGGTGGATCAAACAATTCTTTCTACTGGTGGTCTTTCTGGGTTGTCCAGAGCCTGTTTACCATGCATGCATGCCTTCACATAGTCACTGCTCCCAACACCTCCTAACAGCTTGGTCGGAATGGCCTACATGGCAGGTAGTTCTTCAAACTGACCATCCTGCTTCTCTCATTCTAATGATGTGCCTTCTCTCAAAGCATGTAATTAGGCTAAATGTCTTTGAGTACATTGTAGAGGCATGTCTAACAGTCAATGATCTCTCAACCAGAGGTACACTACACAGAACTAGCCTCTGAGAGCCTTTATTATAGGGCAACAGGGGAAGCCTTTGGTAGCAAAACCCAATGTCTAATCATACCACAACTGTAATCATTTACATATCTGCCTGAGGCATAATTGCATACCGAGTTTTGCAGCACTCCAACATTTCTATCTGGGGGCATTATTTATTTACCAATGAGCGTAATTTATTAGCTAGGCATTGTGGTAAATGTTCTGGAAGTGGTGGGTTTACCAGACCCATTCAGACTTTATACACTGGTACATAGTCCTCATAGAATGTAGAGAGCAATCCAAAGAACAGGAACAGCATAGGAGAAGTCTTGCATCTTGGGGGGAAAGAGGAGATGGTTACCCTTGATGAAAACCGTAGACATTTCTTAGCAGAGCGGAGTGCACAGATGAGTACATAAGGGAAGATTAGAGAAGACAGAATACTTTCATCAAAAGAACACCAAGACTCGTATTATTTTCAGCTAAATACAGTAGCCGAATAAGAACCCCTTCTTTATTACAGAGCAGCAACATGAACTCTTTGAAATTTAAACTGTGCAACTGGGATACAAAATACTTCTTGTTATTCCAGTATCCATGGATTACAAGCCACCAAGAATCATTAAAAGTGGATGATGGGATCAATGGCAAGAGTCCTTCCCCTTTGTTTCTGTTTATGCTACTTTAATGTTGTTCATTTTCATCGGAAGAAAAAAATATGCTGAACGAATTAAACGCAACATGGATCTTGGACGAATAATAAAATATAAAGTATGATCTAAACAGATTTTTCTAAGCTTTTACTGCAAAAATAGACAACCTAAAGTTTTTTATATGAAATGATCTAAAATAGAGTGCAACAGGAAAAATTATGCTTTGTGAACCCCTTCAAAGTTGATGACTACAAGGTGCATTTAAGTTATGTGGTTTCTAAAAGCTACTTAGCCTAGAGAGCTAAAAGTATTGTCACTTTTCAACATATTCTCCCTCTTGACATATAAATTTTTCACAATATCGATACTATGGTTACATGATCACTGCGATCGCTTCTTTAGGAGTCTGTTTTGTCCACTGGAAATTTGATGATGCAAGAGTGGCATGACTGGAAACCGTGTAATCATGAAGAGCGTCCTTCTGAAAAATGACATCCACATCTCATCCATTGTTGCAATTGACGGAATGAAGGCACAACTCATGCCAACATTATGTTAAGATTGGCTGACACATTGCCACGTGTGCAGCCTTGTGACCATTGATCAACATTTGTAGCACCTACCTGTGTCAGTGAGTTCCAGAAGATGGGGATGGAGAGAAGAAATCTTTGAGGCTACTGTGTGAAGAGCATATATTAGGAGAACAAAGAAGAAGGTCTTATGAGGACTGGAGTTACGTGTGGGAAGATATAAGGATATTAGGTTAGAGATGTATGGTAGGGACTGGTTGTGGACAATCTTGTATGTAATTAATAATATTTTGAGCTGAATTCACTAAACAGTAAAGGGATTGGTGAGAGTTGGAGGTAGAACAAGGACAAAGGTAGATTAATTGGGCAATAGAGGTGATGGTGGATTGTAGGGGCATAGCTAAAGTCTCACAGGCTCTTTCGCACTGATCGTCATGGCTGCCAGCCATGGTTCACCCAGAACTTCCTGCTTTTAAGTGGCCCATCAAAGCAGCACTAGCAGTCAGGGACATTGCTAGAGGTTTAAAAAGATTTGTGGTACAAGTTCCAAAACAAATGCATTAAATATATATAATAAATATATGTAATCTCAGAAAGTATATCTGTAAAACAACCTTTTTAACACACGGGCTTAGATAGAGCAGCTAAGCTCTAGTGTACTTCTAATAATGCAGTTACCATATAATAGTCAGATACCAGTTCTACACAGTGGTAGTGATTTCAGTGCAGTTACCTTCGGTGATCACAGGTGACGTCTCCTCTAAGTATTGATATCAGCTTTCACTTTTCTTCTTTATCCAGATGGCCAGGAAGACTTATTTCAGCTACAACTTGTCTCTGCACACTCTCCACATCCTGCTGCTTACCCCCCAGTGAACACTAATAGTACTTCCCTTTGTGCCCCACAAAGCAATAACTTCCTTCTTCACCCCTACACTATTATAGTGTCCCCTCCATGCCCCAACATAGTTACAGTGGCCTCCTCCACGCCCTAAAAGAGTTATAGAGGAGCATGTTGCAGTTATCTAGGTAGGGGATGATGAGTATTGATGAAGTAGTATTTTTTCTGACTCAAAGTTGAGAAAAGAGCAGATTCAGGAAATATTTTTGAGGTGGATGTGGCAGGATGTGGTAACTGGTTAGAGCTTGTATGTGTAGTTTGAAGGATAGAGCTGAATCAAAGGTTATCCTGAGACAGTGATTTTGTGGGACTGGAGAAAGTGTGAGGCCAGAAATTGTGATTGATAGATCTGGTAGAAAAGGAAGGACAGATATTGAATTTTTGAAAGCAGGAGGAAGAAAGGAGAACATACCGAATAGACACTTTGGAATTCTAAAGAGTAGAAAGGTCATATCTTGGCCAAATATGTCATCAGCCTAAAAGCGGAACTGGGATTCTAAAATAGGACAGGTCTAGAAGCAGAAGTGCAGAATAATGTCCTTTGGATGTAGCAGATTATTAGAGACTTTGCTTAGGCGGGTGCTGGTATTGAAAATCAGATTGTATAGTAGCTTGTCAAAGAGTGAGCTGACAATGAGGTGGGAGGACATGTTGGGTATTTTCTAATATCTGCCTGTCACTGCTTCGTAATCATCCGCAATCAGCAGATACAAACTTGAGAAAATACAGTGAGGTTACAAAATATGTGCATAAAACAATATAAATATAATTGCATTATCTTTAAAATGGTTTTCATATTATTCCTTTTGTATGTGAGAGGTTCTAGGCCTTTTCTTGTTAATCATTTAGAAGACTTAAAAATTATAGATCATATTTTTTATTAATCACGAATGGTTCAGTTGGACAGGATTGGTGATACTCAGGTATATTCCAAACCTACGATAACTCAACATACGTAAATAATATAGATATGTATTTATATAGGTTAGGCTCAGGCCCTTCGAGCTTTATATGTAAGAAGAAACACTGATGGGACAATTGATCCTATTGCTTTTAATGTCCAGAACAAGTATCCAGACATCTTCATCAGCCATCAGTCCTGCTTGAAGAAACCCCACTAGTTATGTCCCTTCAGGTTGGACCATAAGGCCACAATCTTGCTTGGAAAGACAGGCACAATATACAGTAGGTGTCTATCATGCCCATTCAGACCAGCTTGGAGATCAAAACAGGTGAGTATATAGTTGTTTTTTTGTAACAAGTAGAAAAGGGGGCATAATTGCTGTTGACCGGTTCTGATGAACTGGTGAGACTCAGTGTTGGGGGCCCACCGCCTGCAGGGATCGGGCAGCTAGGGGTCCCCATAAATAACGAATATTTCAGTGCCTGGAGCCAGTGATCCACGTGCTCCAATGATAATCCAGCCTTAATCAGCCATTTATTTTATCATCTAATAACATTTATTTAAATTGTGGGTATAGTAATTTGGAATGCATGATGAGCACTGGAAAATCAAATACAACATTCGTAAGCCACAAAAGAATTATCTAGAGTAATTAGATCTTAGGACAGCTAAATCTCTTATGATATTTACTTTGATACATAGACACAGAACTCACAGGACATTTGCAATCAATACAGGAGCTTAATGTGCACACATAAACCTATGTATTGATTTCAAACCCCCTCTGTGTGTTGTGACTACGTGAAAAAGTGTCTATTTATTTCTTTTTATGACAATCTTATGGGCTTCTTTTCTGAAGCATTATTTAGGCCCGTTTTTTCTATGACTCAACATTCAATCATACTGACTCATATTCATGTTAGGGAATGTTTAAAGGGAACTAATTGAAAGCAGATAATGAAACATAATTCATTTTTCATAATTCATTGATGGGTGGGTGGCCATCTTTAAGATAGCTTACAGATATATTTTATATATACACACTGACTTGGAAGAGAACCATTGACTTCTATGGGAGGGTGTACCATCACTTACTATGAATCGTTGATCCTGTGTTTTCTATACAAAGGTATGGTAAAGTTCCCTAGTGACTGACTCCTAGGGTGACGTCACATCTTGGTAGACTGTTTTTGTGGGGTGTTTTGCTATTGCCTTCCCCAGTCATTTTTTACCCCCCCCCCCCAGCAAGCTGGGTACTCATTTCAGGGACCTCGGAAGGATGAGTCAACCTTAAGCTGGCTACCTGTTTGGGGATGGAACTCAACCTTCAGGTCGTGAGTGAGAGCTTAGGACTGCATTTCTGCTACCTTAACCCTCTGCACCACAGGAGGCTCTTTTCTATATATAGGTGTTACCTTTTACTGCCTTTCCTGCCTGTGATGATAATGAGATGACTGCTAAGAAGTTTTCTCTACACAACAGGAAATGTCAGCTTATTATTAGGCTTATAGGTCAGTGTGAAAACTGAAGGACTTTAGGATTCTTTTTTCTTAATATAGATTGTCACACTGAAAATTGAAAAAAAAGTAACCAAAAATTATTGTAAAACTTAACTTAACATAAAACCTTGATTTATATAATGTGTCATTTTCTGATGACGCATTCTCTTGGGAAATAGCTGAGCGAGTGCAATATTCAATCTTTGAGCTTTAAACTAGCTACTAGTCAATTTATTTACCAAGTTTTGCAACTGATTGAAAATGAAAAATGAAAAATCTGACAACTCTTTTCAGGAAATGTCATAAATTAGGTCACAAATACACAGTATCTTTAAGAATCCTTATCTGTTGTGAGGAGGTTCCATTCTCCACCCACTGAAACCATATTTCTTCATATTCATTGTATATGGAGACTCCTCTTTACCTGCTGAGACTTTCACTATACACAGATCCTCTCACCCCTACTCATCTCCAGCATCCAGATCAGCGCACTCTTGCTTTCTTTGTTGGAACTCAGTGATTTTCCGGCCGACAGATGTAGATTAAGCTATCCTCAACCACATGCCTATTTCTACCATCAGCAGGGGGTGCAACCGCCTGAGGTGCAAGGTAATGGGGGGGGGGGGGGTGAGTGCAACCTGGAGTGGAGGTGGAAGTGTAGTAAAAAACTCACATATTCTCACCTTCTGGGCCCCAGCTTCTCCAATCTGTGCCACTCTAATCACTTCTGTGTAGAGTGATCACGAGATAAGCACACATCAATGAGGCTGGTGCCTGGTTGCAGTGATCACATGATTACTCAACTGGGATGTTAGCAAGGGACCAGTGCAGCACAAACTGCAAAGGCTGGGAGCAGGAGGAGAAAGATGAGTATATGTAGTTTTTTTTATAGGCAAATAAAAGGGGCCATGGAAGCATCATTATTGCTAAAGTGGGGCATAAGGTGAATTATTATACCTAAGGGGCATTAGGGGCATCATTGTGACTATAAAGGAGCCATGAAGGGTATTATTATTATTAGTCGTAAACCAAGGCTATGAGAGGGAAAATTTTATTACTAAACAGTGGCCATAAGGAGCATTTCTACTGAAAATTGGTCATCATGAGGGACATTATTACTGAACAGAGGTTATGAGGGGTTCCTCTTGCAGGTTCAAAAATTAATTTGCTGTGTGGAAGACCGTAGTTATCAGCAGCTCCTCTAGTAATCATTGCAGCACTATAGGAAGCCACTGAGCAAAGACCCGGTCATAGGGTTGCCCAAGAATCTGGCATTGGGTCCATACCTTGGGACAGAAGACCTACCAAGACTAAAGCATCCCATGGGAATTTGGCCTTTCCTTAACATCCACTGCTCAGAGACACACATACAACTCTGCTGAGTCACACCCCCTTCCCAGTTTCGCAGAGCTTCATTTGCTCAATAGTTTCTAACCAATGGCTGGAGAAGCCCACTCCTATGTAATACTACGCCAATCTACACAGCACCAGGAAGCACAAAGAATTCAAGCAAACATTACATCATATTATGATCACAATTAAACATCATTGCACCATATAAACATCCCATAATAATATAACAAGACTTGTCAAGCCCCCTCGATACTGCAATAAATAAAACAGCAATAACAGTATGCTAGGCTGAAAAAGACAAACGTCCATTCTGTTCAGCCTGTCTCCACATCCCCTCCCCCCCCTTGTTGATCCAGAGGAAGGCAAAAAAACACAATGAGGTAGAAGCCAATTTACCCCATTTGGGGGGGGGGGGGATTTCCTTCCCAACTCCATAATGGCATTCAGAATAATCCCTGGATTAACGATTGAAAAGTTCCTACCTGACTCCAAGACCGGCAGTCGGAAGATACCCGTATCAACAACCCTTCTTGTTAGTTAATGTCTATATCCTGTAATATTGTAGCACTCTAAAAAGACATCTAGTCATGTCTTAAACTCCTCTATCGATTTTGCCATCACCAGGTCCTCAGGCAGAGAGTTCCACAGTCTCATTGCTCCTACAGTAAAGAAACCCCTTCTATGTTGGTGATGAAACCTACTTTCCTCTAGCGTAGCGGATGCCCTCTTTTTACTGTTGCAGTCCTGGGTATAAACAGATCATGGGAGAGATCCTTGTATTGTCCCCTCATGTATTTATACATAGTTTTTGGTCGCCCCTTAACGTCCAACATGACAATTATGCCTTAGAGGTATCTCCAGTTACCTAACAGAAGTAGAATCTCTTGGAAGATCAGAAGACTGAAAAATCTAGCATGCACAATCACTCTTTCCCTCAAGATTTGCCATGTGGACGAAGGTTGAACAAAAGGCCCATATAATGAGGCAATTTGCTGATCTGGCAAAAAATCAGCATATGTAGCTATGTATTATCCAATGTGAATGATCAGCTTAAGTAACTAAAGTGTTGTCAGAGAAGACTATAAACTACCAAAAGTAAATTCTCTTGTGTTGTTGAGGATTTCATGGACTTTCTTGTTTTGATAACTAAAATGAAATGAATCAAACAAAGCTAATTAACTATCCACCTCCTAGATACACACTGACCCTTATTTTCATGAGCTCAAATATTTTTACTTTTGCATGACTTTAGCTCCGACAGCAATTACACAGTTCATGCATTGTTTTCTTTTGTTTATCTCCTAATGCGGCATGCACTCATTAGAACATAATTTCTTGACCTTAACACTCATTTGAACAAATACATAACATTATATTATAAAAGCTACAGCATAATGCAGTGCACAGCATGAAAAAGAAATCTTCTACACTCTTGTTGCATCCAATAAATAGACCCCTAAAACAATGCAAAACAATAAACTACATATTCTGAAAAAGTGGGACACCCCTTCTGTCCTCCAGCAGCCTTTCCGGTCCATGAGGACCTCAGCAGGGCTCTCTTGTTGGCATTTACCTGACATGGTTTTTCTTTTGCCTGTCTGTGGGTAGGCAAAAACCTAAAATAAGTAGGACTTGTACACAAATCTACTTATTTCTTGCATATTTCCTCCTTGCCTTTTTTGTAGAATCAGGTAAAATGAGTAATCAGTACAGTGATACCTTGGGTTAACAGTGCTTCAGCTCACAAGCTTTTTGACTTGAGAGCAGGCTTTCTCCAGAATTTTTGCTCTGACTTAAGAGCAAAAACTTGTGTTACAAGCCTTGCTCTAAATGGGGCCGCCCCTGCTGCCAGTGGCGCCATTGAAAGCAATGGCCTGCTGGCAACCCCTGCAGTGATTTTCGGGGAAGGGTTTAAATATAAGCCCTTCCCTGAAAATCATCCCTAGCTGTAGTAAAAAATATATACTTACCTGTCCACTGCTGCCGGGGCTCAGGCGTGTCTAGCAGCTTGTTCTCCCTGCATTTTTAATCCCTGCCTGCTGAAAAGCTTCAGAGCAGTGCAGGGAGAGCAAGCAACGGCTAGACACGCCTGAGCCACGGCAGACAGGTGAGTATATATTTTTTACATTTTTTTTACTGCTGCTAAGGATGATTTTCAGGGAAGGGCTTATATTTAAAGCCCTTCCCTGAAAATCACAACGCCATCCCCATTGAAATCAGTGGGAGAGTTTCGCGATCCAGAACACATTAATGGCTTTTTCATTCATTTCAATGGGGAAAATTGATTTGACTTACGAGTGTTTTGGGTTGAGAGCTCCATCACGGAACGAATTAAACTCTTAACCCAAGGCACCGCTGTATTCTACATCAGCCGATCTATTAAATAAGCACCTGAAAGAATGGACTAATCTACTTGACAATATCCTTGTGATAGGTTCTCTATAAAATATTATCAAAGGCAAAAATGTCTGATTTCATGATTCCGAGTTTAAAAAGAAAATCTAATATTTCAACAAATCCTGTTGAGTGGTTCGGAATGCTTGAGCTGATACATGAACATGTGCAATCCTTATCAATATCAACAGTGTTATGGAGTATAATTCTTTTGTATGACCACCCAAACCATTCATAGCATGACCAAGGATGGCAGGCATCTGTATTTATCCAGAAAATCCTTTAAAGCATAAGTTTGATGCATAAGATTGCTATCGTTATACTGTTTAACTCACCTAGGAATAAAAACATTTTCTTGGCCTGTATGACCCAGTTTCTTACATTTATTTTATTGCATTGGATAACAGAAGCTTAGCAGTACTCCTATTCTTTAAAGTTTGCCCTTGTAGAAGTCTTTAGAGGAAACAACACATGCCTGGCACATGAGTACGCACAATTCCCAAATGTCAGACTTAAAAAAAAAAAAAATGATTTGGTATTTATCTTCACTTTATGTTTCTTGTTATTTTTGTGAATTATTTTTCTTTTTTGAGCTTATTTTATTTCAAGATGCTGTGCATATGCAAATGTATTTAAAGGGAACCTGTCAGCATGAACACGCTATCTAGAATGCAGGCATGATGTTACAGAGCAGGAGGAGCTGAGAAGATTGATATATAGTTTTAGGGTAAAAGATTCAGTATAACTTTTACTTTATTCATTTATATCTCTGCTCATTCTGAGCTGAACAGTCCAATGGGCGGAGCTATCAGTGATTGACAACCTTCCCTGTAAATACAGTTATATACAGACAGCTGTCAATCACTCATAGCTCCGCCCATTGGACTGTTCAGCTCAGAATGAGCAGAGATATAAATGAATAAAGTACAAGCTATACTGAACCTTTCTTCATAAAACTATATATCAGTCTGTTCTGCTCTTCCTGCTCTACAACATCATGCCTGCAGATTGGACTGTATTTTCAAGTTGTCAGGGTCCCATGCATAATATAAAAAGATGAAAACAAGTGCAATAAACAGGAATTCAGTGAGTGCTGGACTGGTACAGAGGGAGAGCGGACTCTGCCCATGGAAGCTTGCAATCCAAAAAGGAAGGGAGTAAGACAAAAGTGAAAGTAGAGGCTCCTCTGATTATCCTTATTACTTTTCTTAAGTAGTCATTTATATAGTCAACAATTGTAGATTCCTCTTTACTTTATATATGCCAAGTACTCTCACTGGCAGGAGACAAGAAATCTTAAAGAGGTATTCCAATAATATTACTTTATCCTCATTCACAAGTGAGCACAATGGGAAAGAGAATTTTAAAAGTGGTTATCCAGGTGAAAAAATGCAAAGCTGCCTGATATAGTAGAATCTAATATAAAGAAGCCTAGAGGCTTTTTCTTGCACAACACTTTGACCCCTTTGCATGACCCTTGTTAGATGATTTTGGCGCCATTAGATTTGTGTCATCCTCACCACCGCCATAAAATCATAAAATTAGAGTTTGATACATTGAGTGACTGTCAGGCCAGGCCAAAGTTCCTATGTTAAGTCTAGCGGTGCTGTTACTTCAGTGGTACTTCAGCCAGCAGCACCACTAGGGAGAGTCAGGGCTCCTTCACACTGGCGAGGGCGAATCACTGCCTGAGATCGCTCTCGCAATCCATGTGGAAACCCCTGGATGCGAAGCGTTTTCACATGGAAACAGCTTTGCATCCCTGCGGGACTGTCAAAGCCGCGGCAGGGCATAGTGATGTTCACCCATTGTTTTCAATGGGGCCGGCGTTGCTAACGCCGGCCCCATTGAAAACAATTGGCGATATCACAAAAAGAAAGGACATGCTACAATTTTTTCCCTGCATAGCATCGCAGCGAGGTGCCATGCAGGAAAACATGGCTAATTTGAATGAGCCCATTTTATTTTTCCTAAGCGAACATGGCATTGATCTAGTAGCATTGAAAAAATGGGACACGCAAACCATCCTTTGACTGCTCAAATATGCTAATATTGTGAAATTAAAGTCACAACCCATTTTCTCTAGAAAGAGGGCGGACCGTACCTAGGGAGATTAGAACTACTCTCATTTTTAGATGTCACTTTTTTTAGACATGCCTAACATAAGAACTTATAACCTTGTTTGCATTTCCAGACAAATTACCCACTGGGTCTGAGTATCTAAAGAGTATTCTACTCTCAATTTATATTCAAATTTCTGTGCCTCATGGGACTTGAAGACATTCCTACACACTCCCTTAAGCCCCATTTACATGGGACGAATGTTGGGCAAACGATGCCCGACACTCGTCCCTGTGTGTTCTCGCTCCTGTACTGTTACACAGGAGTGAGTATCACTGCCTCTCTAACAAAGCGGCCAGCAGGGGGCCAGGGCGGCTGGAGGAGATTTCACTCCTTGCTCTCCTCCGCCCCTCTCCATTCACTTTAACAGTGGTCGTTCAGTACTGGACAGCTGCTGTTTACACTGAACGATCGTCGTTCAGGATCATTGCTCATCATTTAGGCTTAAATATTAAGCAATAAAGCTATAGAATACATTATATGTACCCTGAAGTGATACCATTAAAAATATAGCTTGTCCTACAAAATAAGCTCTGATATGGCTATTTCAATGAAAAAACCATTTTTTTTGGCTCTTGCAACGTGGCAGTGAATAAGAAAATCCCTTGGTCCTTAAGGCGCATAATAGGCCAGTCACAAAGTATTGAATGGAGAGCATGATTCACTGCATCTCTACAACATAGAACTGACCATAAAAACGGCTTTGGCAGGGTTGCCCATAGCCCTAATTCTAAATTAAATATCTGGTTCCTAGTGTTATGGCCGCTGGCTGTGGCCCATGGTTCTCCTCATGGTCATGGTCATCAACAACCTCTGTGGCCTCAGTTCAGCAAAATCCACACTGTCCTCCCAGCAGTCAGTTCTGCCCATAGGGTGCGCACACTCACCAGTCTGCCTCTTAAAGGGCCAGTACATGCACTCAGATTTTTCATCTCCAACCAATCCTGATACTTCATTGATTATTTCAGGCACTCTTCCTCCCTAGAGGATGCCTGAGCAATAGTTAGACTTGTATGGGAGAGCACATGCAAAGGACTCTCCATGGTTTTCTCAATGAGAACCTGTGTGCTTGGGTGGACAGTCTCCTATAACTTCTTGTCTCCGACATCCCTGGTTACATTCAAGACTCTAAAGGTCTTTTAAGACAATTAGAGTGTTTTTCTCCTGGCAGCCAAGTTATACGTGGATAAGGCTGATGTGAGCTCTCTGTACACAGTTATTCCTCATAACTTGGCCAAACTGACTCTGGATTGGATTTTGGGAAAAAATAAAAAAGATCCAGCGCTCCAAAGCAGACCTTTTTAACTCAATCAATAAAAGGCTCCTTGAATATCAAAACATATGGATACTTTTATTGAAAATATGTCCGACGCGTTTCGTCGCATAACAGCGACTTTTTCCTGGATTGGATTTTGGAGGTTTACAGTTGTTCTGTCCTCCCTATGAGTGGAGCATAAGTAGACAGGCAGATAACCTTCCCTGCAACACAATGACGATGGAGCAATGTCCGCTTTCAACTTTATTGCAAGGTAGAGGTAAAACTATAGAACAGAGAAAATAATGCACTTAGGAATGTACACTAACATAGCAGTACAGAGAATACATTACATACATGTGAAAAGACAGGCAGCATGTAATACAGACATGAGAGATGGTAACCCTAGGACACATGCTCTGCTATCTGAATAACACACACAAGACTAGAAACTATAGAAGTGGTATAATCATGGAACTGGAAACATATATACACAGGATGCTAAGAGTATGACTTCAGGTAGAAGTTATCACATACCGACGATGCCGCTGTGAGCCTGGATAATAAAGGTTTCCAGAGGGTCTCTAGAGCAGTCCAGACATGGAGGGAATGTGCCAGAAAATGGCTACTGTGGGCTGAGCTGATGATGTCACTGAGGTCATGGGTAAAAGGCACAGCATCCCTCAGAGGACAAAATAGACTGAGGCTCAGTACATAAATGCCCACTAGATGGAGCCCTAACAGAAAGTCCATCTAATAATGCCAGAAATAAAGCAATATCATATACCTTATACAGTACAGACAATTTTACTGAACAGAGATTGCCAAAGGCATGACACTCCCCGTCTGGTAACCCAAGGTTACCACATTAAGACCTCTTTGTTGTGAGTAATAAAATCAGTTCAGTAACAGGTCTGAAGAAGAGTTTAGGCTCATTTTGTTTGCACAATTTGACTTCCACCTTTCTGACTTTCCCGTCTTCACTAGGAAAAACCTTGGTTATGAGTCCCATAGGTCATTCGTTTCTTTTTGACTGAGAGTCCTTGACAAGAACAACGTTGCCAACTTCCATGTTGGGTTTACTGGAATGCCACTTATTCCTCGTCTGTAAAGTCGAGATGTATTGTTTCCTCCACTTTTCCCAAAACACATTTGCTAAGCTTTGTACCCGTCTCCATTGACACTTGTACAAGTCTTTAGAATCAAACTCACCAGCAGGAGCTGTAATTGCATCGAACTTTTGCGTGAGTAGAGTAGAAGGGGTAAGCAAAGGAGGGTCATCTGGATCTCTGGATATTGGCATTAATGGTCTCGCATTTATGATAGCTACTACTTCAGCCATAAGAGTTGTGAGGGTCTCATGCATGAGTCTTGAAGTGCCCTCGTGGAGGAATATCGAATCAAGGATCCTACGTGCTATGCCGATCATACGCTCCCATGAGCCGCCCATGTGAGAAGAATGTGGAGGGTTAAATGACCGTGTGCCACCTTGGTTCGCAAGATATCTTCCTACATGGTCGCTGTCAATGTTTGAGGGAATATTCAACTCTTTACACGCTCCAATGAAATTGGTACCTCTATCAGAATGGATTTGCTTGACTGGACCTCTTATAGAAATGAAGCCTCTTAATGCATTTATGAAGCTGGATGTGTCCAAAGACTCAATAACTTCTATATGCACTGCCCTGATGCTCATACAAGTGAATAGGACAGCCCAGCGTTTGCTGTTTGCTTCGCCTCCTTTAGTGCGCCGCGTGGTGACGGACCATGGGCCAAACACGTCGAGCCCAACATTTGTGAAAGGTGGTTCAGTGCTGAGTCGGTCAGCAGGGAGATTAGCCATTTTCTGCGACTGAAACGTACCACGGAGTTTCCGGCATGTAACACATCTGAAAATGACATTACTCACAAGCCTTTTGGCTCCAACTATCCAAAATCCAGCTGTACATAGAGCTCCCTCAGTGAACAAACGTCCCTGGTGTTTAGTCTGTTCATGGTAATGCCGCACAAGTAGAGACGCAACATGATCGTTAGGGAGTATTATAGGATGGCACGCATTACTATCAAGCTGTGCATTTGAGACACGTCCTCCAACTCTAAACAGTCCATTAGCATCTATATATGGGTCAAGTTTCCTGAGGGAACTATCTTTAGGCACATTCTTTTGATTTTGGAGTGATTCTAGTTCTCTTGCGTAAATCTCTTGTTGCACACAATGGATGACAACATCCTTGGCCTGTGTAAGTTCATCCACTGTATAGCCCTTTGGACAGCGGTGCCAACCTCTGCAATGACTTGATCTTGCTGGCGTGGCTCTGAAGGTTCTGGCTATATGAATTAAGCAACTTACAGCGTGGTTTAGTGACTTCCAAGTTGAGAACCTGTTAAAACGTTTAGATCCCAGCTGTTTGCTAGAAAGTGTCGTAATGAGCGTGGAAACTTGAGGGCGAACCTCTGCATCAGAATCTGGGTCTAGCAGTTCATAGGTGCTTTTCTTGTGAGTGTCCAGTACTGGTTTATAAAAGAAAGTTGGCCCTGTGAGCCATGTGGTGTCTTTAAGGAGTGGTGCTGGTACAGCTCTTGTAGCATGATCTGCTGGGTTGTGATCAGTCGGTACATAGTGCCACTGAGTAGGTTTTGATGACTTTCTAATCCTATGGACTCTGTTATGCACATACACATAGAATCTCCTAGACTCATTGTAAATGTAGCCCAGCACTGCTTTGCTATCTGTATGAAATTCTGTGTCATCAAGTGTCATATCTATTTCTGTCACAATGAGTTCAGCTAGTTCTACTGCCAGAACGGCAGCACAAAGCTCCAGCCTTGGTATGGTAGGCTCAGGAGATGGTGCCAGTTTTGCCTTTCCCATCACAAACCCAATATGTGTCTGGTCCTTAATGTCAATCGTTTTGAGGTAGGCAACTGCAGCAATTGCTTTCACTGAGGCATCACAAAATACACACAGCTCTTTAGACTTGACCTCTGCAATAGGCACGTGTGCATACGGCCTAGGAACGTGTAGGTCGGATAACGCTACCAGGGAGTCTCTCCACTTTACCCACAATGTCTCCTTCTCTGGGGAAAGTGGGGAGTCCCAATCGCATGTATCTGCAGTCAAGTCTCTGAGCAGCATCTTACCTTGAATGGTCACAGGAGCTGCAAACCCAAGCGGGTCGTAGATGCTGTTGATCGTAGATAGGACACCGCGTCGTGTGAATGGTTTTGGCTTTTGATCCACCTGAAAGGTAAAGGTGTCGTTGTTGAGGTCCCAGTTGAGTCCTAGGCTGTGCTGCAAGGGTATTGTGGCCGTTGCCAAGTCTAGATCCTTCAGGTCATTGGCGTGATCTTGAGTGGGAAAGGCTTTCATGACAGCCTTGCTGTTTGAAGCTATCTTATGGAGTTTGAGGTTCGAACAAGCAAGCATACTTTGGGTTCTTTTGAGTAGGTCGATTGCTGCATCTGGTGATGGAAGTGATTTCAGGCCATCGTCCACATAAAAGTCTCTTTCTACAAACTGCCTGACATCTTGTCCATATTCTTCTTCACCTTCTCGGGCAGACCTTTTGAGTCCATAGATGGCGACTGCAGGAGATGGGCTGTTGCCAAAAACATGTACTTTCATTCGGTATTCCATTATGTCTTTGGTTTGGTCGTTGTCTTTAAACCAGAAGAATCTCAAGAAGTTCCTATGTTCTTCTTTCACTAGAAAACAATGAAACATCTGCTGTATGTCGGCAACAATGGAAATTAATCCTTTACGGAGCCTAATGAGCACTCCTAATAGTGTGTTATTGAGGTCTGGTCCGGTCATGAGAACATCATTGAGGGAGACTCCTTCATACTGTGAACTGGAGTCAAATACTACCCGGATCTGTCCTGGCTTCTTAGGGTGGTAGACGCCAAAGATTGGCAGGTACCAGTGTTCCTCCTTTTCTCTTAGAGGTGGCGCAACTTCCGCATGACCGTTTCCAAATATCTTCCCCATGAATGTGAAGAAATGTTCACTCATATCTGGCCTTCTTAGAAGGTTGTGTCTGAGTGAGAAAAAGCGCTTCAGTGCTTGATCTCTGTTGTCGGGGAGATGGCGTCTCTGAGTTTTGAAAGGAAGTGGTGCCACCCAATTGTTTGCTTCATCTTTGAAAAAGCCTTGTTCCATTATGTTCAAGAAGGCTTTGTCTTCAATAGAGGGGGCGATTTTGTGGTCGTCTTTTGTCCTCTGGAACACTGTGCATCCTAAGTGGTCTCTGTCTTCGTCACAGAAATGGGTCCCGATTTCCGTAGAGTCAGAGTATGAAATACTGTTAGGTTTGTCTCTTATCAAGAACCTGTTAGGACAAGGCTGGAAAAAGGATGGACGTCCATTTTCCAGTGTATTAGTGCAATAGGAATTTACCGTGGATGGTTTGTGGACATTTCCTAGGCAGACGTCACCTACAATGACCCATCCTAGGTCTAGTTTCTGTGCAAATGGAGAATTGTGAGGGCCATTTACCTGTTTTCTGACCTTGTGGACTCTTATGATGTCCCTTCCAAGCAGAAGCAGTATTTGAGCCTTAGGATCTAAAGCAGGGATGAGATGGGCCATGGTCTTCAAGTGCTTATGTGGTAATGCTGCTTCAGGCGTTGGAATCTCCTCTCTATTGTTTGGAATTTGATTACATTCTATCAGTTTAGGTAGAGGTAGGGATGTTTCACCATCCATGGATTCTATTTGAAAACCAGTAGCTCTTCTTCCGGCTTCTTCAGTCACGCCTGTGCAACTCTTAAGTGAATATGGAGAGCTATGTCCTTTGATGTTGAAGATGTCGAAGAAAGTAGAGCTGGCAAGGGACCTGTTGCTTTGATCGTCGAGAATGGTATACAACCTTACAGCCATTTCTTTGTGTCCAATTGGATAAACTTTAACAAGACAAATCTTAGAGCAGGATTTACCTCTGAGGCCCTCTCCACAGACTTGGGTACACTGGGGTGACACTTCAGGAAGTACTGTGACTTTCTCCTCCCCGCCATGCTCTGTAGCCTGGTCTAAAGGCGTGAGAGTCCATGGGGCGGGCTCGGGATGTAAGGCCGTGGTATGCTCCGTACTATGACTTTCTGAACACTCAATGTTTACTGTACAGTCCTTCGCCCTATGAGATGTTGAGGCACAACACTTGTAGCAAATTTGGTTTTCCTTGAGAAAGGCTTTCCAGTCCTTAAGAGGTTTTTCCCTGAATCCTCTACATTTTTGCAATGGGTGAGGCTTCTTATGTAGAGGGAAGTCTTTGCAAGGATCTCTTGTTGAGGGATGCACAGCAGATATGCTGGTTTTGTGTACTGCAACAGGTGTAGCTTTCGGGTTACGAAGTGAAGCAAGTTTGTTAGTTCTGGTGTAAGCGGTTTCAAATGTTGAGAAGTCAAAACTTGGGTCGTTCCTAGTCTTTGATTGTTGGTGTATGAAATCCACAAAAAAGGAGAATGGAGGGAATGAGACGTTGTGCTGTTGTTTGTACTTGGAGCCTTGAGTAATCCACTTTTCTTGTAGACTGTAAGGTAATTTCTGTACAATGGGGTTGACACCACGTGCTGTGTCTAAAAATGCGAGACCTTGCAAGTCTCCCTCACCTTTAGCAACTTCGAGTTCCATCAGCAGGTCACTTAATTCTGTCAGCTTCTGAAATCCTTTATTGGGAATCTTAGGAAAATCCTCAATCCTTTTGAAGAGTGCGTTTTCTACCACTTCTGGTGAGCCATAACACTCCTCCAGTCTTTCCCATATCATTTTTAGTCCTCTGCTTGGGTAGTTAATGTTGATGTCTCTAATTCGCTTTGCATGTTCTGCTGACTCGTTGCCTAACCATTTGACTTCTTCACTTACAGACAGGTCGAGATCTTTTGTCATATTTCTGAATGACGAACGCCATGCTCTATAGCCTTCAGGTCTGTCATTAAACTTTGTGAGTCCTTTAGTTATTAGCTCATGTCGTGCAAAGAATTTGACGAGGTCTGTCATACCTTGATCTTTGCGTGGTAGATCTAAAGGTAAGTTGCTTTGTGGAGGTCCTATTGAGTTACAGCGATTCTTTGACATGCTGCTATGATAATAGTCACAGTCTAAAGGTTCATTCTTATTGGTGGCCACCGTGGTACTCCAAACATTTGTTGGTTCAAGCTTGGGTTGTACTGAGGGCTGATTGAATATCAAACTGCTATCTAATTTGATGTTGGGCATTTGGTGTGCTGAGGTCACTTGCTGTGTTACCGGTTGCTGGCGGAGCTCTTTTTGGTGGTTTGACTCCTCTCCCAGATCTGAGCATGAGTCGTCACCCGACTTAGCATGTAGCTGAACATAGTCTGAAGTATGCAGAAAAGTGTCTTGGTGAGCAGAACTGCGTCTAGACATGTTGCTGAATCTTTCACTTGCGTAGATGGCTGCTTCTTCCAAAGCCTCTGCTTCGGCCACAGCAGCTGCAGCTTCTTGCTCTACTGATAGTTATTCCAGTGCTGCTTCCATGCGTGCTTTCTCTACTTTTAATTGCCTTTCTTGCTCAGCATAATGCACTCGCATTTTGGCGGTTTCCGCTTTTGCACGAGCAATGGCGACTGTAGAGCTACTCACTGACCCTTTTGAGCTTCTGGAGCTAGCTGTGATGTGAGACCTTGTCTCATACAGTCCAGTCTCTAACGTTGACATGGTGACGCTCCGGACCAGCTTACGTGCTTACCGCTGTAGTGGGCGTCCTGTAGCAGTATCTCTGCGTATAGCACTAAGCGTGGTTTGGTATCCTGCTGTCTAGACTGCTGGTGCCCTGTGTCCAGCCTGTGAGAAGTCCCTATTTCTCTATCCAGCCTGCGAAGGGGCCGTCGTTTTACTGGTCTCCAGTCTGTGAGGGGCCGTCGTTTTACTGGTATCCAGTCTGTGAGGGGCCATCGTTTTACTGGTCTCCAGTCTGTGAGGGGCCGTCGTTTTACTGGTATCCAGTCTGTGAGGGGCCATCGTTTTACTGGTATCCAGTCTGTGAGGGGCCGTCATTTTACTGGTATCCAGTCTGTGAGGGGCCATCGTTTTACTGGTCTCCAGTCTGTGAGGGGCCATCGTTTTACTGGTATCCAGTCTGTGAGGGGCCGTCGTTTTACTGGTATCCAGTCTGTGAGGGGCCATCGTTTTACTGGTCTCCAGTCTGTGAGGGGCCGTCGTTTTACTGGTATCCTGTCTGTGAGGGGCCATCGTTTTACTGGTCTCCAGTCTGTGAGGGGCCGTCGTTTTACTGGTATCCAGTCTGTGAGGGGCCGTCGTTTTACTGGTATCCAGTCTGTGAGGGGCCGTCGTTTTACTGGTATCCAGTCTGTGAGGGGCCGTCGTTTTACTGTTCTGTCCTACCTATGAGTGGAGCATAAGTAGACAGGCAGATAACCTTCCCTGCAACACAATGACGATGGAGCAATGTCCACTTTCAACTTTATTGCAAGGTAGAGGTAAAACTGTAGAACAAAGAAAATAATGCACTTAGGAATGTACACTAACATAGCAGTACAGAGAATACATTACATACATGTGAAAAGACAGGCAGCATGTGATACAGCCATGAGAGATGATAACCCTAGGACACATGCTCTGCTATCTGAATAACACACACAAGACTAGAAACTATAGAAGTGGTATAATCATGGAACTGGAAACATATATACACAGGATGCTAAGAGTAGGACATCAGGTAGAAGTTATCACATACCGACGATGCCACTGTGAGCCTGGATAATAAAGGTTTGCAGAGGGTCTCTAGAGCAGTCCAGACATGGAGGGAATGTGCCAGAAAATGGCTACTGTGGGCTGAGCTGATGATGTCACTGAGGTCATGGGTAAAAGGTACAGCATCCCTCAGAGGACAAAATAGACTGAGGCTCAGTACATAAATGCCCACTAGATGGAGCCCTAACAGAAAGCCCATCTAATAATGCCAGAAATAAAGCAATATCATATACCTTATACAGTACAGACAATTTTACTGAACAGAGACTGCCAAAGGCATGACAATAGTAACTATACTTTTTCTTATAAGATCAGTTTGCTATCTACTCTCCCACAATTTTTTCAGCTTCAATGACAGGGGGCCAGTATAGGAGCGAAATTCTCCCCGACCATTGCCATAACTTTGGCTTTGTGGAAACGACACCACCTTTTTTGCAATGACAACCCCTTTAATACAGTTCTTGTCCCGTACGGCCGCTACATAGATGACTTGTTATTCATTTGGTCTGGGGAAGTGGTGACCATACGCAGCTAGAACTGTATCTCAATAATTACCCTTTGGATTAAAATTTTCCTTTTCTTTCCATGCATTCTCTATTTCGTATCTAGATTTGCAGTTAGGAGCTGACCTTGATCATCAACAGGTAAAGACACTGACATAATGAAAAAATACTGCTGGCGATATGGTGTTGAACACATCATCATGTCACCCCACTAAGAGTGTCCCAGTGTAGGATTTGCTTCCTGTAAGATGTAAATGTTCTATCACTAATCAATTAAATAGTCAGATTGATTAAACTTCATTGCTTAAAAAAATGCAAATATCTATCAGGGATGTTAAACAGAGCTAAATCCATTGTAAATAATAGGGATTAATCTGATCTCTTACATACGCTTCCATCTATAAAAAAAAAATCCAGTCGTCCTTCAGGAGTATTTTCCACTGCATTTAGATGCAAATTTCAGGAAATATGCCAGATAGTTAATATAAGTATACACCTGTTTTGCATATTAATCCTTTATTCACATCTATTCTTCACAATGGTCATAGGAAGGTAGGAAAGAAAGCCCCAACTTTGGATCAATTATTATCACCTAGTCTGTTTTCTGACCATATTGGTCCATCTGCTCACATATTTAGGGTCATTTAGTTGTGGACATTCCAAATATGGGTGTTGTTGGGTTCCGCATACCTCAAAAACATTGACTTCATTCAATTCATTCAATATTAAACAATATATTAATTGTAACACGTAGTGTAGTTGATCACTTGTATTTCATGTCAACTTCCAAATATTGACTGTATGATTTGCAGTTAAAAAAAGCAAATTGTAAAATGAAAACATACCTCCGCAGCGCCATCTATTGGAAGGCAGCACTGTTTTAAAAGTCAATGTCAGACTTTTAAACAATGACTGGGAATTGTGAGCCAAAGCCAGAATAGCCATACACAGACAGCTGTTTAGGGGGTTTTGCCCCTCAACAGTGTGCGGTAGGTTTTCTGTCTTGGCTAGTGAGAGGCCTATAGACCTGAGTCAGGAAGGGTATTGTTTCTCCTTAAGGAGAGCACCTAGACTGACAATGACTTGCAGGAATTCTGACTTCAAATAGGTGACGCTGCAGAGGTATTGTTCCATTTTTACATTTCGATATTACCCAGAGGAGCATGGATGGCCTTATAAGTCTCCTCACTCACCTTCTAGGTGCTCTTCTTAAGGAGAAGTGATACCTTTCGTTACTCACTTGCAGTTTAAAAACGCATATCAGACATCATATCTCTGATATATCAAAAGGTAAATGTGCACTTTCTGCACATTGTTTCAACATACATACTGGTAATTTTTAATCTATATGTGCTGCAAGCATTGAATCGGTCAGTTGTCCCACTAGGGGAGGTTACCATCAAAAATTAGAACCAGCACTTCCTTTGGTTTAAACAAGAGATCTGACCTGATATTGCTCTACTAAGGCCAGGTGTTCTCTCTCTCCTTTTTTCTGTTTAGTCACATGATTACTTTTTTGTTTGTTTATTGGATGCATCTTTTTTTTTTTTTAATTGAGCAGGTGTGCCATGTTCGTATGCATTATTCCAGTTCTACCCGTATTCGTGTGTTGCTGGTAAGCCTTTCTTTCCAATATTGTATGGGCATTCCGGGTAGTGATCAAAGTGAGCTCCCTCACTTTAGTAACACAACAGTCCTATTTGAATACAGTGTTTTCAAGGGTTAGATGGTAGAGATCATCCTTTAGATATGGGGTATGGCCGTGTAGGGGGGTAGCACTGCTGTGCCCATCCCTTACAATGTTTAAGTGGCATAGCCGCCATTGCTGAGAAGCAGTTGCCACCAGGACATGGTCCCACTCCCTCCGCTTAGTCTGGGAAGTGGACAGAAGGGAAAATGGTGACAATGAGGAAGTACATGCAGCAGCATTGGGGCACCATGTTTACAGCACCTCTAGTGCTCCAGGAGGAAGCTCCACCCCTTCCTCTTACAGCTGATTGGACAAAAAAAATGCCTCAAGAGAGCGTTATAACTGTGTAGAAGGTACAATACTCTGCAAGCTTCAAGATGTCAGCTTAAGGAAGAACAGCTGCTGCAATTGAAAGAGAGTTAAAAATCTGTGCAACCGATTGCTTCTTCCACCTCAACCTGGAAAGGAGCATTGGGATTCTTCATTACCTTTGTCTAAGGGAATTGCACATACAGGAGTGTGCCAAGGGGATTAACGGAACGGAAACAGGAGCACGCAAAATACCAAACAGTGCATGCACTGAAAATAATGTAATGTTGTACAGACTTAATGGTCCTGTTAATAGGGACTCAGGACTGGTGCTTTGACTGCAGGAAATCATGTCTAACTAAAATATAAGACTGAGTTTGTTAGCTGGAACCAGGTGGAAACACAAGACGCGTCGTCAAGATACGTTTGTCATAACTATTAGCATGTAACGTGTCCTAAACCATATTGCATAAGGTGCACACCCTTGGAGGTGTCAGCCATAGTTTGTGATGGGAAGTGTATGCTACTAGATATACAGGATATGTTATTGGGCACAAGCCATTCATCACGAAGCACAATGCATCAAACTATCTACAATCGTACAGGGAGCATCATCATTGGACAGCTAAGCAATGGAATGTTCTGGGGCGTGACAAATCATGCTATTTCATCTTCAAATCAGATGGATGTGCCTGGGTGTGGAGGATGTCTGGGGAACACCTTTCTCTTGAGTGTATTGTGCCAACAGGGAAGTATGGTGGAGCATGAATTATGGTCTTGGGATGTTTTATGGGACATGATCTTAGTCAGTTGGGTGTAGTGGCAAGAGCCATGAACACGGAGATATACCTTAACATTCTATGCAATAACATGCTGCTAACAATGTGACAATTCTCTATAAATGGTCAGCAATATTTCCATCAAGGCAACGCGCCTTACCACAAATCCAATGCTGTTTTACATTGATATGGATGTTCCACAATTGGACTGACCTGCACTGAGTCTCAACCTGAATCCTACTGAACATCTTTGGGATGAACTGGACCATCAAGTCAGGAAATACGCAGCTTCCATCATCTTTGAGAGAACTCAACAGACATTTGCAGGATGAATAGTGGGAAATGCCAGCTGAAATGTATCAGAGATTAGTATAAAGTATGCTACAGAGAGTATCCGATATAATTAGGGCCAAAGGAGGCCCACTAAGGATTAACATATGTAAAAATAAATACTGCTTTTGATACTTGCTCGGGTGTCTAATTACTTTCTGTAGGATAGTGTAATTGCTATGATCTTCCAAACAGATGACAACCAGAAATACTACTGTCGCATTTCTAATAATGAGACAAGCTCATTTGTTTCAGTACTCCATGGGAGTTGATGACAATTCTTTTAATTTCTTTGTTTCTTCTGTTTTCTCTTTCTGCACTGTAATTTTGTAATCTCCATTGCATTAACTAGACGTACTTGAAGCTACTTTCTTATGATATGTACAATATGACTGTCCCACTTGGAAATCATTACGGAATTGATTTATATACTCAGTATTCTAATGATGAATACTAACAATAATTGGAATGTTTTAAAGCTGCACCAATTCCATTAAAATGTATGCAAGGTACATTTTCAGTTCAGAAGAGCGTAGCAAGATTACCATAATTTACTGTAATAGTATTGAAAAATGGAGAACCAAATATTGTGCAGAAAAGAAAAAAAAACATTAATCAGGCAACAATGCTAAAAAAATATTCATAGAGACGAGAAAACATGAAGAACCTTTATAAAGGGATCATTTGAATATCTACAGAGCTTTATATATCTCTTTACAGCGTGCTGCTGATTTTCATCCGTTTTTTTTATATAATGTACCTTATTATGTTCCTTATGTGATTTTTTTGCACATCAGGTCACGTTTTATCTGAATTCTATGTTTGTTACAATGTGGCCTCTTTTCGTTATTAATAATATTATTATTTGTTTATATATAATTCTGCATTAGGATGCACATATTTAGCAAATAACTAAACAATATTTACTATATTTGTTTCTGCATGGCCAGCTGATTAAAAACAAACCCTTGGAAAAGCCTTTTAGATCTTTACATGGAACTTCACTGTTAGTTTTTTTATGCTTTTCTTTCATTTCTTCAAACTTTACAATCATTAAGTGTTGTTTTCTATTGAAACTGCATCATGGTTGGATTGGGACTTTGCTGCAGCATCTTTCACCCATAGGCCTTAAAAACAGAAATGCACAAAGCCCACAATTGCACAGCGGCAGTATTAAGGGCAATGTTCCCTGGGAAAATTATGCAAAATCTATCTCAAGCAGAAGATAACGGAGAGTTACTTTGCATAATCTTCTCAGGGAGCGTTTTCCTAAAGAATGCCTCCGCACAATTGTGTTTGCTTTGTGCATACAATTTTACTGAAAAGCGTATTTGGCTTTGTTTCCAAAACAGTTGTGTCTGATACAACTATATCCCGCCATGTACTCATCAAATTTATGACAGCAGGACGCTGTGGAGTTTTTGCGCAACATGGATCTAACGAAATTGAGACAAGTTCCAATCTCAGGCCGGCTTCACAAGAGTGTAAATGCAGTTGTGCATGGCTAAGTGCAACTTTTTTACACTATGAGCGTGTTTTTTGGGGGCGTGTGTTGGTGTATTTTACTGTACTTTTTTTTCCAACAGTGTATGTTTTTTTTTGCACGAGGGACACAAACACACTGATTAAAAAAGGCTAATTAGTTTAAAGTTTTCCAGATGTGTTCTTTTTCTAGCAGAATTATGCAGTGATTCATGCATTTGCGCATCCGCCCCATTGACTTCTATGGGGATCTTTGTTGCGCAAATACGCAGAAAGATAAAGCATGTTGTATCCTTTTTTAAGCCGACCAAAATGTGCTTGTCAAAATATGCAAATGTTTACAAATCCATTCATATCAAATGGTTCTATTTTCTGCATATTACACTCATAAGCTTTGCGCGGACAAATACGTTCACGTGAAGTCGGTCAATCAATTCAAATTTTATGAGGTTTTGCAATGTTTGTTACAACAAACCTTCCACATTTTTTTTTACAAAATAAGGGCTTATTCACAGGAGCGTATACTGGCCGCCATATTCACGGTCGACTGATATACGCTACCATCTGAGCTATCTTTCTCCTTCCCTCCCCCTCCCTGGCTCTCTTCCTCTCTCCTCCCATCCGGTTGTTTGCAATTAGAGGGGGCAAGATGGGGACGGGAGCTCTCCGCCCCTTGTCCGCAGCAGACAATGGGAGGAGGCAGAACAGGCGGAGCTTATCTCTGCCCCCACCCCTCTCACTCCCATTGCAAACAGCTGGAGGGGAGGAGAGAGGTAGAGATATGGCGAGGGGAAGGGAAAGGGGAAGACAGCTCAGATGGTAGTCTATATCGGCTGACCGTGAAAACAGCCGCCGATACACGCTTGTGTAAATAAGCCCTAAGGCTGTATTTACACAGTGTTTTGTGCGCAAATTACACAGTAAATAGAACCCATTGATTTCAATAGGTTCATTCATGTAGGTGTATTTTGCATGAGCATTTCATTTGTGCAAAAAATACACATCATGTTCTATTTTGCTGCACATTGGTGCACGCAAATAGCACATATTGAACTAATGAACTTAATTGCCCATTTCAATGTATGAAAGCATGCTTTCTTGTTTTTTAGCGTGCACAAATGCGCACAATTTGCATGCACAAAACATACAGTAGAGTACATCAATGCACATGCAGGTACGCAATGTCAATTGTGCAATTACGC
This sequence comes from Eleutherodactylus coqui, assembly GCF_035609145.1. Lineage (NCBI taxonomy): Eukaryota > Metazoa > Chordata > Amphibia > Anura > Eleutherodactylidae > Eleutherodactylus > Eleutherodactylus coqui. The sequence continues at coordinate 202,749,701 of NC_089841.1, read as the reverse complement.
ACCACAAATGCACTTATGCCCGTGTCGCACCGGCTGTACTAGGCAGATCTGCAATAGTTTTCCATTTATCCATGTGATCTCATTAATGATGTTATGTTATAAAAGCAATCCCACTTTATTCTGCTATAAAGGGCGCTGTCAGGTTCCAAATGGCAAGCTGTTCCTCTCAACACAGTCACACGCTGGATACAGTACACCCAGTAAGAACAAGTAATGCCTAAATGGGGATTTTCAGTATGACCATGCTGAAACTCTAGATTGTGGATAATGTTTAGAGAAAGGTGATCTCTTTTTATGACAACCACATTAAATTACACAAGCTATTTAAAAACCTGCTAAAACAAAGTCTAAAATGGGTTCACACTAGAGATGAGCGAGCGTACTCATCCGAGCTTGATGCTCGTTCGAGTATTAGGGTACTCGAGATGCTCGTTACTCGAGACGAATACCACGCGGTGTTCGAGTCACTTCCATTTTCTTCCCAGAAAAGTTTGCGCCGTTTTCTGGCCAATAGAAACACAGGGAAGGCATTACAACTTCCTCCTGTGAAGTTCCAGCCCTATCCCACCCCCCTGCAGTGAGTGGCTGGCGAGATCAGGTGCCACCCGAGTATCTAAACTGGGGCCGGCCGCGGCTCGCCACAGATGCACGCTGAGAGACATTAGGGAAAGTGCCGTCCTGCTGTAGCTGCTATAGGGAGAGTGTTAGGCTGCTATCTTCGTCTTCAAGAACCCCAACGGTCCTTCTTAGGGCCACATCTGACTGTGTGCAGTACTGTTGAGGCTGCTTTTAGCAGTTTTGCACATTTTTTTTTTTTGTATATCGGGCGTGCAGACCATAGCGTCCTCAGTCTGCAGTCATTTTACTGAGTATAGGGGCAGTACTGGTGAGGCAGGGACAGTGGTACAGGGAAAGAGGTATACTGGCTATATAGGCAGTGGGCTTTTTCAAAAAAATTGGAAAAAAAAATCTTTGGGCTGCCTGTGACCGTGTTCAGTTTACTGTGTGTCTGCTGGGGGTAGTAGTCGCTCATTAATACCCAGCCTTGCGCATAATTTTTTCTGGCTGCACTGTGCTTTCAATAACCACAGTCATCCTCCAACAGGGAAATCCATATACAGGCTATATAGGCAGTGGGCTTTTTCCCAAAAATTGGAAAAAAATACTATATTTGGGCTGCCTGTGACCGTCTTAAGTTTACTGCGTGTCTGCTGGGGGTAGTAGTCGCTCATTATTCCCCAGCCAAGCCTGTGACCGTGTACAGTTTACTGCGTGTCTGCTGGGGGTAGTAGTCGCTCATTATTACCCAGCTAAGCGTTACAGCAGGCTTGCGCATAATTGTTTCCTGGCTCTGCTGTGTCCGTTACATGATCGCCGTCATCCTGCCAGAGGGAAAGAGTATACATATATACGCTGCATATGGTGTCTGTCTGGTTTTTCACCTCACCATTTTAAAAAATTGAAGCAAAATACTTAAGGCCTACCACTGGCCTTTGGCCACTTGACTGGTTCTGCCCTGTGAATTCCAGTAGCTCAGTCATACGCACCTAGGTCTGACTACAGGCTTGCGCATAATTGTTACTGGGGCCTGTCTTGACTGCTACTATTACTGAAATGGAACTAAGACTGTGCTCCCCCTATACTGCTGCTAGTGATATGTTACTGGGGCCTGTCCAGACTGCTTCTACTACTCAAAAGGAACTGATACTGTGCTCCCCCTATAATGCTGCTAGTGATATGTTACTGGGGCCTGTCCAGACTGCTACTACTACTGAAATGGAACTAATACTGTGCTCCCCCTATACTGCTGCTAGTGATATGTTACTGGGGCCTGTCCAGACTGCTACTACTACTGAAATGGAACTAATACTGTGCTCCCCCTATACTGCTGCTTTGGAATTGTTACTGGGGCCTGTCTTGACTGCTACTATTACTGAAATGGGCGGTTGGGCAGCATGTTACCCAGGCAGTGATTGTGCTTTGTTGGAGGTAGTGTGGTGCTTAGCTAAGGTATGCCTTGCTAATGAGGGTTTTTCAGAAGTAAAAGTTGTTGGGGGGGGGGCCCACTCTTTCCGCTGTTGTGGCTTAATAGTGGGACCTGGGAACTTGAGATGCAGCTTAACATGTAGCCCCTCGCCTGCCCTATCCGTTTCTGTGTCGTTCCCATCACTTTCTTGAATTTCCCAGATTTTCACAAATGAAAACCTTAGCGGAGCATCGGCGATATACAAAAATGCTCGGGTCGCCCATTGACTTCAATGGGGTTCGTTACCCGAAACGAACCCTCGAGCATTGCCGGAAGTTCGACTCGAATAACGAGCACCCGAGCATTTTGGTGCTCGCTCATCTCTAGTTCACACTTATATACAATTATACAAGATAATGTAGGAATAAAAACATGGTAATACAAGTATTCAACTGCAGATGAAGAGGTCCCTGGTTCAAATCCAGGTGCCCCCTTCAAGTGCCAGCTTTACTCATGCTATTCAACAAGTAGTTTACCTTTCAAGAAAGCTCTTCTCCAACGTGTTACCCTTGAGCACATTTCTCATGCAGAACAATTCATAAACAGGAAAAGGTCATCCACTCTCTCACTGGCAATCCAAAATGTGATGGTATGGGATTTCAACAAGCAACCTTGCTTTTGAGAAATTGGTTTCCTCAGAACATTTCTTTTTAGTGGAAGAGCATTCGCCTGGAGAACAAGAGGTCCCTGGTTCACATCCAGGTGCCCCCTTCAAGTGTGAGCTTTACTCATGCTCTTCAATGAGACGTTTATCTTTCAAGAAAGCTCTTCAACTTGTTACCCTTGAGCACATTTCTCATGAACAACTATTTATAAACAAGAAAAGGTCGTCCACTCTCTTACTGGCAATCCACAATGGGATTTCAACAAGCAACCTTGCTTTTGAGAAATTGGTTTCCTCAGAACATTTCTTTTTAGTGGAAGAGCATTCGCCTGGAGAACAAGAGGTCCCTGCTTCAAATCCGGGTGCCCCCTTCAAGTGTGAGCTTTACTCATGCTCTTCAATGAGACGTTTATCTTTCAAGAAAACTCTTCTCCAACTTGTTACCCTTGAGCACATTTCTCATGAACAACTATTCATAAACAAGAAAAGGTCGTCCACTCTCTTACTGGCAATCCACAATGGGATTTCAACAAGCAACCTTGCTTTTGAGAAATTGGTTTCCTAAGAACATTTCTTTTTATAAACGAGTGAGCAAGATTATAAGCCAAGGGGGCAGAGCTCAAGAGAAGAGCTCTCGGCTGCAGATCGTAGAGGTCCCTGTTTCAAATCTGGGTGCCCCCTTAAAGTGATAGCTTTACTCATGCTATTGGTTTTGAAAACGAGTGAGCAAGATTATAAGCCAAGGGGGAATTTCTCAGTGGAAGCCCATTGGCCTGTGAATCGTAGAGGTCCCTGGTTCAAACCCGGGTGCCCCCTTCAAGTGCCAGCTTTACTCATGCTATTCAATGAGGCGTTTACCTTTCAAAAAAGCTCTTCTCCAACTTTTTACCCTTGAGCACATTTCTCATGCAGAACTGTTCATAAACAGGAAAAGATCGTCCACTCTCTCACTTGCAATCCACATTTGCCACAATGGTATGGGATTTTAACAACCAACCGTGCTCTTGAGAAATTGGTTTCCTCAAAACATTTCTTTTTAAGAACGAGTGAGCAAGATTTTAAGCCAAGGTGGCATAGCTCAGCGGAAGAGGCATTCAACTGCAGATCCAGAGGTCCCTAGTTCAAATCCGGGTGCCCCCTTCATATAGTGATAACAAGTAGTTTTGTGATCTGTTTAACAGATAATTTAGCTTTTTAATATGCAGGTTCTTTTATGTGAAAAATGCACTTTACATGCAGCCTTTTTCCTTAATGTGCATTATATTCATGTTAAATACAGAAGTTGTCCATCAAAGAGGGACCGTGGAATGCTGAAAAAAGTTAGGTATTAGAGATGAGCGAACGTACTCGTTAAGGGCGATTTCGCAATTGAGCATCACTATTTTCGAGTACCTGATTTCTCGAGTGAAAAGATTCGGGGGTGCCGGGGGGCGGGGGGCGGCGTGGTGGAGCGGGGCGTAGCAGTGGGGAATAGGGGGGAGCTCTCTCTCTCCCCCCGAATCCCCTCTGCAACCCCCCGCTCACCTCCTGCACCCCCCGAATCTTTTCACCCGAGTAGTCAGGTACTCGAAAATAGCGATGCTCAATTGCGAAATCGCCCTTAACGAGTATGTTCGCTCATCTCTATTAGGGATTGCTTTATTTCCAAAAGCAGGCCAACTGGGTGCAAAGTGGGCAGATCCTTTTATAGTCAATAGCCTCCGCCAAGTGCTGTTCTGTTCCATCCAGAGACGGAGCTCTGGCCACGGAGATTCCTCTTTCCTGTTCTCCAAAGACTATTTTCTGATGCAATTTATATTTTACTTGATGGGTCACCAACTTTTCAAGCAACTTGTGCTTATGTGATAATAACCAAAAGTTTTACGAATACAGTTAATCTTTTGTTATGCATAAATGAATACCACGTATACAAGATCTATGTAAACTGCTAACATTTAAAATGTGAATTCTCTTTCTATTTCTGTAACCTTTATCAGAAAATAATAAAAAACTATTGAATGAAAAAAATAACCAAAAGTTCAAATCACCTTATTTACTTGAAATCCTGTTTTTGTGCTAAATAATCACAATAAAGTGCTGGCCTCCAGGGGTCTCCCTTCCTTCCAATGCCTAGTTGATAGGCGGAAGTCCTCAATAGCTCTGGCAACTGTCAGCAGATAACTCCATACACCTTGCAGCAGTTCAGGTTGATAATGCAGGCACAGCTTCTATCGAATTAGCTGGGAACTGTGCCTGCACTACCTACCTGGGCCACTGCAGTGTATATGGAGCTGTTAGCTCCTGTCTCCATCCACAGTGACAGCAGGCTGGATAACAATCTCCAGGGTTCTGGCAATTAGTTGATTATCAATTGTTCAGATCCCGACAACCCTTTTAACGCCTGCATAACTAAAAAAGGCTAAGTAAACAGTTATTGTCCTTCTATGACTATATGTAGTAGCAGATTGAAGAAAAGAACAAATTCTTGTCTAATATAGCAGATTCTTCTCCTCTTTTATATAATACAGCCTATAAATAAAAAACCAAGATAGATCTGACATTTGTTAAGTGATTTACAGTCAAATCCACTTGACAATGTGCTCAATAACTAGAAACTATTATATATGTTTTCTGCACACAATGTTTTTCCCACTCTTCCTGCATTAGCTCTTGAGGTGGTAAAACTATTGATTATCTTCTACTCATGTAACCACCAGCTTACCAGCCTGAATATCTGCTCTTGTACATTTCTTTCTTATCAAGTTTGGCATCTTTATTAGATATTTTCCATATCATTGTGCAGTAATAGCAATGTGTTTGTATGCTTCTCTGGAAAAATCCATTCCATGTGTCAGTAAATATCACAGAGTGCGGTACAATACTGACATAGATTTGTCAAGCTGCTAGCAAAGTAATGTAATATAAAGTAATCTGTCAGTAATTTTACAGATAGCCAGCTGCTGACTGTAATTCAGTTAGCTATGGGCACTAGATTTATTATCAGTTTACAGGAGGGCTCACTAGTCCTCCAAGAGCAAAGTTAGATAAGGCCAAACAAGGTAAGAAGTTCTCATTTTTTGCACTAAAGCAAAACTCTGCATCTTCTTACTGTAAAGCAAAAAGAACTGGAGATATGTTGGCACGTTCACCAGGGCTTATTCACTTTGACTGCATGAACGTACATAACTCCTAAATGGACAGTAAGTACCTGGACATAGATACATGCTGCTCAGATATACAAAACAAATGATACTTTATCAGACAAGACAAGTCTACAATACAAATACATTGCCATACCAACAGCAAGTCTGATTGTTCTCAGTAAGAGAAACCAAGTAATCTTGTAGATATGATACCTTTTAATGGCTAACAAAAATACATGATGTTAGCCTGAGGAAGGGGGCGATATCCCGAAAGCTTGCTGCAACATCATGTATTTTTGTTAGCCATTAAAAGGTATCATATCTACAAGATTACTTGGTTTCTCTTACTGAGAACAATCACATTTTACTCTACTGGCTAGCATGGTACCAAACCTTTTTTTCATATTACGAACAATAGGGAAACATCTAACCCTACTCTATACCAAGAGGGGGAAATCTGGCTTTAAGTGGAATAATTGTCCTGATAAGAACGACCCCCACATCAGGACCTAAAGGCCGAATTGACCCTTCTCTACAAGGCAACAGGGAGCAATGGCACAGATGATCCATAATATAAACTCCAGCAAATAGAGCAACATGAACAACAAACACAGGCAAGCCTCAAAAGACCACTCCTATTGGACGGAGGCGTCCTCACACATAAGGACAGAGGAGAATTTTAGGCATTCTCACACCTAAGGACGGAGGAGAATTCAGGCGTCCTCACACCTAAGGACGGAGGAGAATTCAGGCATTCTCACACCTAAGGATGGAGGAGAATTCAGGCATTCTCACATCTAAGGATAGAAGAGAATTCAGGCATTCTCACACCTAAGGATAGAGGAGAATTCAGGCATTCTCACACCTAAGGATAGAGGAGAATTCAGGCATTCTCACACCTAAGGATAGAGGAGAATTCAGGCATTCTCACACCTAAGGATAGAGGAGAATTCAGGCATTCTCACACCTAAGGATAGAGGAGAATTCAGGCATTCTCACACCTAAGGATAGAGGAGAATTCAGGCATTCTCACACCTAAGGATAGAGGAGAATTCAGGCATTCTCACACCTAAGGATAGAGGAGAATTCAGGCATTCTCACACCTAAGAATAGAGGAGAATTCAGGCATTCTCACACCTAAGGATGGAGGAGAATTCAGGCATTCTCACACCTAAGGATGGAGGAGAATTTATGCATTCTCACACCTAAGAATGACAGAGAATTCAGGCGTCCTCACACCTAAGGATGGAGGGGAATTCAGGCGTTCTCACATCTAAGGAAGGACGGGAATTCAGACGTCACCAAACAGGAAATGGTTCAGACCAGGCGCCTGCACACCTAAAGATAGTTGGGAAATCAGGCATCCACGCACCTATGAATAGAAAGGGATTCAGACATAACCAAACAAGTCATAGCTCAGACCAGTCACCTGCAAACCTAAAGACAGAGGGGAATTCAGGCGTCTTCACACCTAAGGACGGAAAGGGATTCATAAAAAACTGCATGCATGCTATCACCAGTGTTCAGAAAGGAGAGGATGGGGTATAATGACCAGCACCTTCTAGCAAAAGGGGCTGGTATTTATGCGCATAGACCCCAGGTGATTGGCTGGCTGGAGCAATCCACACAACAGACAGACAAATCAGCCCCATATGCAAAGATGTCCTCCTCAAATTGCATAGCACCACAACACTCAGGAGCACAAACTGTCACAAACGTCACATATGTGAGACAGGCTAGTGATTATTGAGCAAGCACTTATTTGGGTTGTCAGTAGCCCCAACAGAGGGTGAATGCAACCCCACTCCAGCCTGAAATTCCTGTTTACAGCATTCTTGCCTACTCTAACATAATATTTAGGAGACTTTCATTGTCATGCCCATAACTTGCCTGCTGGATCGGGTAGCTACTGGCCTCTCCAGCCCAACAGATACCCTAGTTCTGGTCTTGATCTCTATACAGAGCATAACTTCATGATCATTGAGGTGGTAAGATTGTGTTTCTCATCTTTAAACACCTTGTTGGTATACTTCTATAAGGATAGTGAGGATATTTTGTCTTTCACGGAGACAAATCTGTCATTAAGGAAGTGTAGTGGAGCTTTCAGATGGGCAGACTTGATCCACAGCAGGCAGCAGAATTTACCATCCTGCTAAAAATTCTACAACAAAATAGGTAAAGGCCGGATTCACATGGGCAACTGGGTTATCACGCTTTCCAACGTGTGTTTTTCACGTTGATGCCAGATGTTTTTCATTCAAAAACACCTCTCATTGCATCTGTGAATTTTTGATCCTCAGGCTCATGTCTTACATATGTCAGAGGATCACAAGTGTTTTCCATTGATTTCAATGGGAAACATCACATTGCACTTTTTATGCATATCACATGGCATTAGAGATGAGCGAGCACCAAAATGCTCGGGTGCTCGTTATTCGGGACGAACTTTTCACGATGCTCGAGGGTTCGTTTCGAGTAACGAACCCCATTGAAGTCAATGGGCGACTTGAGCATTTTTGTATTTCGCCGATGCTCGCTAAGGTTTCCTTGTGTGAAAATCTGGGCAATTCAAGAAAGTGATGGGAACGACACAGCAACGGATAGGGCAGGCGAGGGGCTACATGTTGGGCTGCATCTCAAGTTCACAGGTCCCACTATTAAGCCACAATACCGGCAAGAGTGGGCCCCCCCCCCCCCTCCCAACAACTTTTACTTCTGAAAAGCCCTCATTAGCAATGCACACCTTAGCTAAGCACCACACTACCTCCAACAAAACACAATCACTGCCTGCATGACACTCCGCTGCCACTTCTCCTGGGTTACATGCTGCCCAACCCCCCCCCCCGCACGACCCAGTGTCCACAGCGCACACCAAACTGTCCCTGCCCAGCCTTCAGCTGCCCTCATGCCACACCACCCTCATGTCTATGTATAAGTGCGTCTGCCACAGGAAAAGCAGGCACACACTGCAGAGGGTTGGCATGGCTAGGCAGCGACCCCCCCCATAAAAGGGGCGGGCTGATAGTCCACAATGCTGTACAGAAGCAATGAGAAATCCAATCCTGTGCCACCTCCACCTGGAGCTGCACACGTGGGCATAGCAATGGGGAACCTATGTGCCACACACTATTCATTCTGTCAAGGTGTCTGCACGCCCCAGTCAGACCGCGGTTTTTTATAAATAGTCACAGGCAGGTACAACTCCGCAATAGGAATTCCGTGTGCACCCACAGCATGGGTGGGTGCCAGGAAGCCACCGGCGGTACATAGAAATATCCCATTGCATTGCCCAACACAGCTGAGGTAGTAATGTCGTGCTTAATGCAGGTGGGCTTCGGCCCACACTGCATGCCCCAGTCAGACTGGGGTTCTTTTCAAGTGTACAGATGTAGTAAAAACTCCGTGTGCACCTACAGCATGGGTGGCTCCCTGGAACCCACCGGCGGTACATAGAAATATCCCATTGCATTGCCCAACACAGCTGAGGTAGTAATGTCGTGCTTAATGCAGGTGGGCTTCGGCCCACACTGCATGCCCCAGTCTGACTGGGGTTCTTTTCAAGTGTACAGATGTAGTAAAAACTCCGTGTGCACCTACAGCATGGGTGGCTCCCTGGAACCCACCGGCGGTACATAGAAATATCCCATTGCATTGCCCAACACAGCTGAGGTAGTAATGTCGTGCTTAATGCAGGTGGGCTTCGGCCCACACTGCATGCCCCAGTCAGACTGGGGTTCTTTTCAAGTGTACAGATGTAGTAAAAACTCCGTGTGCACCTACAGCATGGGTGGCTCCCTGGAACCCACCGGCGGTACATAGAAATATCCCATTGCATTGCCCAACACAGCTGAGGTAGTAATGTTGTGCTTAATGCAGGTGGGCTTCGGCCCACACTGCATGCCCCAGTCTGACTGGGGTTCTTTTCAAGTGTACAGATGTAGTAAAAACTCCGTGTGCACCTACAGCATGGGTGGCTCCCTGGAACCCACCGGCGGTACATAGAAATATCCCATTGCATTGCCCAACACAGCTGAGGTAGTAATGTCGTGCTTAATGCAGGTGGGCTAAAAATTTATTTGATTACACTGTAGGCGAGGGCCCACAAAAATTGCTGTATCAACAGTACTAATGTACCTGAAAAAAATTGGCCATGGCCAACCAAGAGGGCAGGTGAAACCCATTAATCGCTTTGGTTAATGTGGCTTAAGTGGTAACTAGGCCTGGAGGCAGCCCAGTTTAACGAAAAATTGGTTCAAGTTAAAGTTCCAACGCTTTTCAGAGCATTGAAACATCTAAAAATTGTTTAGAAAAATTATGAGTGAGCCTTGTGGCCCTAAGAAAAATTGCCCGTTCAGCGTGATTATGTGAGGTTTCAGGAGGAGGAGCAGGAGGAGGAGGAGGAATATTAGACACAGATTGATGAAGCAGAAATGTCCCCGTTTTGGATGGTGAGAGAGAACGTAGCTTCCATCCGCGGGTGCAGCCTACGTATTGCTTACGTATCGCTGCTGTCCGCTGGTGAAGAGAAGTCTGGGGAAATCCAGGCTTTGTTCATCTTGATGAGTGTTAGCCTCTCGGCACTGTCGGTTGACAGGCGGGTTACCTTATCTGTGATGATTCCCCCAGCCACACTAAACACCCTCTCCGACAAGACGCTAGCCGCAGGACAAGCAAGCACCTCCAGGGCATACAGCGCTAGTTCAGGCCACGTGTCCAGCTTCGACACCCAGTAGTTGTAGGTGGCAGAGGCGTCACCGAGGATGGTCGTGCGATCGGCTACGTATTCCCTCACCATCCTTTTACAGTGCTCCCGCCGACTCAGCCTTGACTGGGGAGCGGTGACACAGTCTTGCTGGGGAGCCATAAAGCTGGCCAGGCCCTTAAAGACTGTTGCACTGTCTGGGCTGTACATGCTGCTCGATCTACGCACCTCCCCTGCTACATGGCCCTCGGAACTGCGCCTTCTGCCACTAGCGCTGTCGGATGGGAATTTTACCATCAGCTTGTCCGCCAGGATCCTGTGGTATAGCAACACTCTCGAACCCCTTTCCTCTTCGGGAATGAGACTGGGAAGGTTCTCCTTATAGCGTGGGTCGAGCAGTGTGTATACCCAGTAATCCGTAGTGGCCAGAATGCGTTGAATGCGAGGGTCACGAGAAAGGCATCCTAACATGAAGTCAGCCATGTGTGCCAGGGTACCTGTATGCAACACATGGCTGTCCACACTAGGAAGATCACTTTCAGGATCCTCCTCCTCCTCCTCCTCAGGCCATACACGCTGAAATGATGACAGGCAAGCAGCATGGGTACCGTCAGCAGTAGGCCAAGCTGTCTCTTCCCCCTCCTCCTCATCCTCCTCATCCTCCTCCTCCTCCTCCTGTACGCGCTGAGATATAGACAGGAGGGTGCTCTGACTATCCAGCGACATACTGTCTTCCCCCGTCTCTGTTTCCGAGCGCAAAGCGGCTGCCTTTATGGTTTGCAGGGAACTTCTCAAGATGCATAGCAGAGGAATGGTGACGCTAATGATTGCAGCATTGCCGCTCACCACCTGGGTAGACTGCTCAAAGTTTCGAAGGACCTGGCAGATGTCTGCCAACCAGGCCCACTCTTCTGAAAAGAATTGAGGAGGCTGACTCTCACTGCGCCGCCCATGTTGGAGTTGGTATTCCACTATAGCTCTACGCTGCTCATAGAGCCTAGCCAACATGTGGAGCGTAGAGTTCCACCGTGTGGGCACGTCGCACAGCAGTCGGTGCACTGGCAGATTAAAGCGATGTTGCAGGGTGCGCAGGGTGGCAGCGTCCGTGTGGGACTTGCGGAAATGTGCGCAGAGCCGGCGCACCTTTACGAGCAGGTCTGACAAGCGTGGGTAGCTTTTCAGAAAGCGCTGAACCACCAAATTAAAGACGTGGGTCAGGCATGGCACGTGCGTGAGGCTGCCGAGCTGCAGAGCCGCCACCAGGTTACGGCCGTTGTCACACACGACCATGCCCGGTTGGAGGCTCAGCGGCGCAAGCCAACGGTCGGTCTGCTCTGTCAGACCCTGCAGCAGTTCGTGGGCCGTGTGCCTCCTATCTCCTAAGCTGAGTAGTTTCAGCACGGCCTGCTGACGCTTGCCCACCGCTGTGCTGCCACGCCGCGCGACACCGACTGCTGGCGATGTTCTGCTGCTGCTGACACATCTAGATTGCGAGACAGAGGTTGAGGAGGAGGAGGAGGGTGCTTTAGTGGAAGAAGCATACACCGCCGCAGATACCACCACCGAGCTGGGGCCCGCAATTCTGGGGGTGGGTAGGACGTGAGCGGTCCCAGGCTCTGACTCTGTCCCAGCCTCCACTAAATTCACCCAATGTGCCGTCAGGGAGATGTAGTGGCCCTGCCCGCCTGTGCTTGTCCACGTGTCCGTAGTTAAGTGGACCTTGCCACTAACCGCATTGGTGAGGGCGCGTACAATGTTGCGGGAGACGTGGTCGTGCAGGGCTGGGACGGCACATCGGGAAAAGTAGTGGCGACTGGGAACTGAGTAGCGCGGGGCCGCCGCCGCCATCATAGCTTTGAAGGACTCCGTTTCCACAACCCTATACGGCAGCATCTCAAGGCTGATAAATTTGGCTATGTGGACGGTTAACGATTGAGCGTGCGGATGCGTGGTGGCGTACTTGCGCTTGCGCTCCAACACTTGCGCTAGCGACGGCTGGACTGTGCGGTGCGAGACATTGGTGGATGGGGCCGAGGACAGCGGAGGTGAGGCTGTGGGTGCAGGCCATGAGACGGTTGTGCCTGTGTCCTGAGAGGGAGGTTGGATCTCAGTAGCAGGTTGGGGCACAGGGAGAGAGGCAGCGGTGCAAACCGGAGGCGGTGAACGGCCTTCGTCCCACCTTGTGGGGTGCTTGGCCATCATATGTCTGCGCATGCTGGTGGTGGTGAGGCTGTTGGTGGTGGCTCCCCGGCTGATCTTGGCGCGACAAAGGTTGCACACCACTGTTCGTCGGTCGTCAGGCGTCTCTGTGAAAAACTGCCAGACCTTAGAGCACCTCGGCCTCTGCAGGGTGGCATGGCGCGAGGGTGTGCTTTGGGAAACACTTGGTGGATTATTCGGTCTGGCCCTGCCTCTACCCCTGGCCACCGCACTGCCTCTTGCAACCTGCCCTGCTGATGCCCTTGCCTCCCCCTCTGAAGACCTGTCCTGAGTAGGCGTTGCACACCAGGTGGGGTCAGTCACCTCATCGTCCTGCTGCTCTTCCTCCGAATCCTCTGTGCGCTGCTCCCTTGGACTTACTGCCCTTACTACTACCTCACTGCAAGACAACTGTGTCTCATCGTCATCGTCCTCCTCACCCACAGAAAGTTCTTGAGACAGTTGGCGGAAGTCCCCAGCCTCTTCCCCCGGACCCCGGGAACTTTCGAATGGTTGGGCATCAGTGACGATAAACTCCTCTGGTGGGAGAGGAACCACTGCTGCCCAATCTAAGCAGGGACCCGAGAACAGTTCCTGGGAGTGTTCCCGCTCCTGAGCAGGTGTCATTGTAGCGGAGTGAGGAGGCTGGGAGGAAGGAGGAGCAGCAGACAGAGGATTCGGATTTGCAGCACTGGACGGCGCAGAACTGTGGGTGGATGATAGCTTGCTCGAAGCACTTTCTGCCATCCAGGACAGGACCTGCTCACACTGCTCATTTTCTAATAAAGGTCTCCCGCGTGGACCCATTAATTGGGCGATGAATGTGGGGGCGCCAGAAACGTGCCTCTCTCCTAATCGCGCAGCAGTCGGCTGCGACACACCTGGATCAGGAGCTCGGCCTGTGCCCACACCCTCACTTGGCCCTCCGCGTCCTCGGCCACGTCCACGTCCACGTCCTCTAGGCTTACCCCTACCCCTCAGCATGCTGTATTACCAGTGATTTGATTTCCCAGGCAGGAAATAAATTGGCGCAAGCCTGCAGGCCAAATATAATGTTTTCGCTTTTTTGCAAAGGGAAGACCCCACTGCGTGTATTCAATGAACAAGAAGTTTAATATCTGTGGTGTGGCCCTCAAAAAGTGTCACACAACTATAGTGTAGCAGAGTTATTAACTCTAGCAGAGCAGGTATTTTCCAGTCAGGAAAGACAATGGCGCTAGGCTGCAGTAAAGCGTAGCTGGTTGCGTCTGATTTTTGTACGTTGTACACGCAGCACACACGTACACGGAGACCTTAGGACTGACACAGGCAGGCCAAATATAATTTTTTTCCTTTTTAGCTTAGGGAAGACCCCACTGCGTATATTCAATGAACAAGAAGTTTAATATCTGTGGTGTGGTCCTCAAAAAGTGTCACACAACTATAGTGTAGCAGAGTTATTAACTCTAGCAGAGCAGGTATTTGCCAGTCAGGAAAGACAATGGCGCTAGGCTGCAGTAAAGCGTAGCTGGTTGCGTCTGATTTTTGTACGTTGTACACGCAGCACACACGTACACGGAGACCTTAGGAGTGACACAGGCAGGCCAAATATAATTTTTTTCCTTTTTAGCTTAGGGAAGACCCCACTGCGTATATTCAATGAACAAGAAGTTTAATATCTGTGGTGTGGCCCTCAAAAAGTGTCACACAACTATAGTGTAGCAGAGTTATTAACTCTAGCAGAGCAGGTATTTGCCAGTCAGGAAAGACAATGGCGCTAGGCTGCAGTAAAGCGTAGCTGGTTGCGTCTGATTTTTGTACGTTGTACACGCAGCACACACGTACACGGAGACCTTAGGACTGACACAGGCAGGCCAAATATAATTTTTTTTCCTTTTTAGCAAAGGGAAGACCCCACTGCGTTAATTCAATGAATAATAAATGTCTTCTGGCCCTGCCTACACAATTCTATCCCTGTAGTATTAATGCCGGGTGCAATGCTCTGCACAGCCGGTTTTGAGAAAAAAAAATAAAAATGCAACACTGCTAACAGCAGCCTGTACAGTACTGCACACGGATAGAAGTGGCCCTAGAAAGGACCGTTGGGGTTCTTGAAGCCTACACTAACTCCTAACACTCTCCCTGCCTAACCCCCACTTCTGTCCCTATTGCAGGGCGCAATGCTCTGCAGATCCAATTTTGGACAAAAAAAAAAAAAAATACTGTGCTAACACAGTACTGCACACTAGTAGATGTGGCCCTGAGAAGGACCGTTGGGGTCCTTGAAGCCTACATTGACTCCTAACGCTCTCCCTACAGCAGCACCAGCAGCAGCACTGTCCCTCAGCTAAGTCACAAGGCATGTGTGGCGAGCCGCGGGAGGGGCCGACTTTTATACTCGGGTGACATCTGATCTCCCCAGCCACTCACAGCAGGGGGGTGGTATAGGGCTTGAACGTCACAGGGGGAAGTTGTAATGCCTTCCCTGTCTTTCAATTGGCCAGAAAAGCGCGCTAACGTCTCAGAGAGGAAACTGAAAGTAACCGGAACACCGCGTGGTGCTCGTTACGAGTAACGAGCATCCTGAACACCCTAATATTCGCACGAATATCAAGCTCGGACGAGTACGTTCGCTCATCTCTACATGGCATGTCTTTTAACCCCTTAAAGACCAAGCTGTTTTGTACCTTAAGGACCAGACACTTTTTAGGGATTTTACCCATGTGGCGGTTTTACTGCTCTATTTTTTTTCCCTTTAGCTACCAAAATTATTTTTGCTGCGTTTTTTTACCATGACATATAGGACAATTTTTTAAATATCTTTTTCACTGACTTTTTTTCCCCGTTTTTTAGTTTTATTGGTGGTAAAAAGCTAAAAAAAAAAATTGGTTTTTTAACATTTATAATTTAAAAAAAAATTATTTTTATATTTACACTAAAATAAAGTATGGGAGTAGGTTCCTCTAGTTGTTTCGGGCGTTTTCATATATAGTATGTATGGTTTTGGTTTACAGGGCGCATACGGCGACGGTTTTTGTTGGCGTCGGTTTTGTGTTATTGTCTTTCTTTTGTATGTATTGTTGTTTTATTCTGTTGTTTTGTTTTACTTATTTATGTAATTGTGTTTTTTTTACTATCTATGTCCACCATGACATCATATAAGACCTTTGGGGGACATTCACATTTTTTCCCCCTTTATTTGACACTTTCCCACTGTAGCTAGGGCGTCCATAGGAGCCCTAGTTACAGGGGAAAGCAACCCCTGTTGTGACATTGGTGACTTGCAGAGCTGCCAGGATCTAGTCTGACCCTGCAGCTCTGCAGTAGCAGGGAATCCCGGGAGGTCACATGACCCCCCGAGGCTCCCGTAGTGAAAGAACATCTTACTTTCACTTTCCCCATACAGTGCTCATTGAGTTAAAAACCCCTCCTGCCTTCTGCTCCGGGTTATCAGCTGTCACTAACAGCTGATAACCCGTTCCTGCCTCTGACTGATTGCAGAGCCAGGAGACTTAGAGCACCGCCGTAATTTTACTATCGGCGGTGCTCTAAGCCCAGGATCAGCCGCCGTAAATTTACAGTGGCTGGTCCTAAACGGGTTAAGGTCCTGTTGAAAACAATGGGTGAGGCGTTCCGAGGGAATGACAAAAAATAGAACGCACTGCGATTTTTTTCCTTGCAGAATGAAGTTCATATTTGTGAGAGTGTTGTGTGTCTCTCAACACACAAAATGCATGAGTGGAAATTCCCCTGCATCATGCAGAACAATTTGCATCTGTGTAAAAGGTCCCTAAGGCCCTAAAAAGTAATAAAAGCTATGCGCAGGAGCAGATCTGTTTGACGCAATAGAAGTAGCAGAGAAAGAGCAGAAGATTCTTGCAAGAATCCACTGCGTCGAGTTAACACAGCTTGGTGTAATTGACACTGCAGAGGAAGAAAATGAGAGCAAAGAAAGTTTACGAAAAATGCTCTTGTATGCGCTGTTAGCCGCCACCGGCTACTATCCATGCTGTCTGAATCAAAGATGGCGATACTGATTGACTGTTAGTGGATGTCATTATCGGAAGTCTGTGGCTTTTTCCTTTTAATAGTTAAATACTTATTGTTCATTTTACTAGAATGTCTATTAGACTTCTGAACTAACTGAAGAAAATTGGCGGGTTGCCACCATTGGTTAGGCATTATGTAACCTCACTTTGCAGGCAGCTTGGAATGTGTGGGCGCCAACCAAGAAAAGTTGCAGAATTGTGCTATTATGGATCAAGGTGGCCTCACGCATTAACAGTCTTAAAGGTATTGTGATGTGCGTCTGTTGCAGCAATACAAAAAAAAACGTTATTAAATACGATGTAATCATAATAATTAAATTAAGCAAGCTCTTCTCTGATTACTTGGTAGATTGAATTCCACACAGTGCAGGCTTCCATCTCCAATAGGAAGTAAAAATGTGGAAGAATTAATTTACACATATGAGGAATGCTAAATGTCATGGCTTCTGCTTATGAATATGTTCAAGAGAGTCAAGGAGCAAAAGTAAATTAGGAAAGCCAATGAAAGGTCAGCTCAATATATCAGTGATATCACTCAGAGATCCCGAAAAATAAATCCACAGTCCCAATAAAAATGGAGAAGAATGAGAAGGGTGCTGAGAGGGAGGACTTAGCACTGTTGTTCTTTTCTTGGACACAAGCTATATCATAAAATATCATTAATATGTTTACAAGGTTAGATCTAATCCAAAACTATTTTACAACTTGCTTTTCTCATCATAGACATTCATAAAATAGGATATGTATTAATACCTGATCCATGTCACTTCCATTTATCAGAATGGGTAACCCGGATGTTTGCTTGACTGTTTTCATAACTTTTATTTCTAGGATTTAAAGGGAACCTGTCCGGTACTACATGCTGTTCTCACCGGGGTAGGGGAAGCATAAAATAGGGACAGACACACCGACTCCAGTAACTTATCAATGCTGTGTTGTGTTTTTAGACATTTATATAGTCAAGCCACATGAGAGAGGTCCAGCTTCTGCAGTGCCTGGCTTGACATAGATCCAGCCTGTTTATAATAGCCAGAAAAATGTCAATCAAGGTGTCTGGGTCGGGCTAGCGGCACCTAATGAATACGCATGACTTATCTCAAGCCAGGCACTGTGAAAGCTGAATCTCTTTCATGCAGGGAGCTGTGGCTTGACTACGTAATTAAAGAAAAAAACTGCACATCATTGTCCTATAAGTCATAGACTGGTGGATACCAATGTGTCTGTCACTACTTTATGCTTTCCCGGTGAAGGCAGCATAAAGAACTTGACAGGTTCACTTTAAAAATTAATGGTCTGTCCTTAGGATAGGAAATAAATGTTTGATTATAAAAAAGACCTGCTGCTTCTCCTGATATATCTGTTTTAGTAAATACTTGTATTCAGTGGCATGCTGCCAATGTACACAGACCATGCGACTGCTATAGGGAGCCTGGGGCCGGATGGCACTGGCCCCTGTCTGACGACAGCCCCCCCCCCCCCCCCCCACCCTATTCTAAATCTCCAACAGCACAAGTCTCACTTACATTCTAGATGCTCAGGACACTACTGTATCAGTCAGTGCAGACTGCTCCCCTCTCTTGCCAGCAGGGGCGTAACTAAAGGCTCAGGGGCCTTGATGCAAAACGTGAGCTTGGTCTCCCTCTATCTGTATCTGTACCCGTACCCATACCTAAACCATGCTGCACAGAGACATAACTTGAAGCTTCTGGGCCCCAATGCAAAACCTGTAACAGGGCCCCCAACTATAATGCTTTATTCATAGTACTGGGCTCCCTATATGGAGAAGAGAGGCCTTATGGGCCCCTAAGGCTCCTGGGCCCGGGTGCAACCGCATCCCCTGCACCATCTATAGTTACGCCCCTGCTTGCCAGTACTACAGTGAGAGCAGAAAGGTGAGGGAGGAGCAGCTTGCACTGTCTAAAAGAGCAGTGTCCCAAGCAGGTATTATGTGAGATTTATTTTGCTAGCCATCCAGGGAAAGGAAGACGCACAAAGTGGACTCCGTTGTCTTGTGGGGCCACACAGAGGGCTCACCAGTGCTTTGTGGGCTACACAGAGGGGACATCAGTGCTTTGTGGGGCTGCACAGAGGGGACACCAATGCTTTGCTGAACCACACAGAGGGGACACCAGTGCTTTAGGGGGGGTACAGAGGGTACATTAGTAGTATGGTGGCTATCAAGAAGACACCAGTGTTAGGGGGGAGCCACACAGGGGACATTAATACTATGAGGGCCATAGAGGTGACACAAGTACTATGGGAGAGTTACTGAGAGGTGCATTAGGGGCAGTGACAAGTTGGTAATAATGCACAGTGAGGAGTCATAGCTGTTAATCTTTATGGTCAACTAGGCTCAGATATAGTTCAAAAATGAAAACTGGCATCACCAATCACAGGTCCCCTTTCATGGGGTTCAAATCCTCTTTACTTAGCTCCACTGTAGAATGATGCAGACCTTTAAGATCGAATAAAGAACTTTTACTCTTTCTCAAAAGTTGCTTGACTTTCCTGGATGCCTCTAAATATGGGTTTGCCTATGCTGCTTTGCCACAGTGGGTCTCTGTGAGGCTACGCTCTGCTAAAATCAGCAGTACCTGTGTACAACCCCTAACACTTGCAGCTAGGGGTAGTCAGATTTGCATGGTAGCTGGTGACAGAGCAGCCACAAGGATCTACAAAGGCACATCCATACTGAATGACTGTCTATTTGAGAGCAGGGGTTTCCCTTTTGTAATTATCATTACGATCTAGTGCATGCTCTATGTATAGAGTGGGAAACGATCATGACGCACACAACCCAGTTAACTAGGAAATTACTCTACTTGGCGCATGCGCTGTTTCTCTGGATAGACGCTGTTCTCTTTGCACCATTACCTTGTTCATGTGTGAGTACTAATTTTGATATTTGTTTAGCTGATTATGCATGCCTGCATTATAACTATCCGGTTTGGATATTTTCTTATTGACTTTGTCCAGTGCATGTTGAGTTTTTTGTGCTCTTGTATTATTATTTAGTTATATCAAGCTGTGCCCACTTTTCTAGTTTGTCAGAGTAACTAATATAGTCCCAGTCAAATTTGGAAAACGGTTTCCAATGCTTTAAAGGACTTATCAGTTTAACAGCCAGTGACAATACAACGGCATGTTACTTACAGTATTTATCCCTCCATTATGTCGGACGTCTATCATACTTGAACATAACTGGTTACTTGAGTTTGTCTTCCAACAACAGACTGAGTTAGTTACTGTCCCTCTTAGCCCTACCAGTCTACTCTGCTAGACTTGGATGATTAGGCTCCTCAGCATGCCTCAGGTCTACCAGTCTCTTACCATCCACTGGGCGCTCTAACTCTGGGCTGAAGCAACCCACTGTCCTAGGAATTGCCCCCAAAGTCTTTAAGCCTATCTACCAGCTCACCAGCTTCTCTCACAGCAGCCACACCACTTGGGCATACTTAGTCTCTTAGGGCACCCATACACCTGTAATAGCTGTCAGATAAATGCTTGTGCATGTACAGTATTTTTAATAGAGATAGAGAAATAAGCCACCACCAAAGATCTCTAGTGGCAGCTTATCTTACCTGAAAACAAAAGGACGAGGTGTTGAAACTTAAAATGCTCAATCCTTCTTTCCCCTAATGTTAAGAAGAAGTGTTCAGAGAACCCCATAAAAGGACAGTCACAGGTCCATCCAAAAGTATTTGGAAGCCTTTAGCCTCTGTCTGCAGCCCATTGGCTTGACTCATAGCAGCTGTTTTCAGGCCTACTTGTTCTGCGAGGACCCATCCAGCTCTTGACCTTCCCCAGCCGCCACTAGTTCAAAAATTTGACTTAGTCAGAAAAGCAGAAAGAGACACAGAAGGGCTCACTCACTGCCTTGGGGCCCCAAAAGGACCTGAGAGACGCAAACACTATGTTCCACTAGGTCAACACTGGTGTTTTTTTCTCAGTATGAAAGTCCTATACTTTAGTTTTATATTTTTTGCTGTATTTTCTTATACTTCTTTTTCTTTCCATAAAGGCCTTTTCCTGACTCTCTTTTCATACTTTGCTTAAATAATACCTAATTTTCTGTATAATACCCAAATATTTCATACAATGTTTAAGGAAGATATATAGCATATTTAAATAAAAAAACTAATTTTGCACTTTTGCCTAAAAAATTCACACATTCTATGGATTACCTAGGCGTTCTACACAATGGCTGCTTTTCACACATATCCTGTAAAATATATACAATAGAAAAAAATGAAGACAACAAGCATAATTCATAGTCTCCCCGATCCAGCATCTGCTCATTGAACTTTTGTTGAACCGTCAACTGCTACTTAATTTTATAACATTTCCTTTCAAGCCATCCTCATAACAACTGTAGAATCTAATTGCACTTTAATTGAATTATTCATGCAATTCTATGTCAAGGTTTTGCTTTGGTACCTTAAAAGTCAACTTGACTGGTGTTTTAATAAGCGGCATTTGGTGATGATAAACTTAAATTAACAAATTTGTAACTTCAATAGATGGCAGACACCAGGATGTTATATGGCTGCCTTTGAAAAGGAATAAAATGTTCTTGACTTCTCTACGTCTCTTAGCAACAGGAATACACAGAATGCGCCGGGTACACATTTGTTTACTCACTTGCTACAACGAATTCCCAAATGATCATTGTCTTTTTCTACATAAGCATGTCATGGGAGAAATAAAAGAACAATAATATTGTGCTCTTTCGTACCATGCACAATGTGCTAAGTGCTTCATAGGTATAAAACGGGGCCAAGGAAATTCTTCATCAAGCACCACGTATGTCTGAATGTCAGGAGTCATCATAACAGTTTTATTGCCGCACAAGGGATATTCTGACAATTGTGATTTGTATTCTGAGCTCATAGATCTCCATTAGTACTTTGGTATACATCAACGTAGCAAGCCAGAGTCTAATCCATTATTATGAATGCTCAACAAAGACCTGAAGGATAATAATAGATAATATCCACCTGTCAATGCAGGAAGCCAATGACCTGGTGTCATTGTAGAAAAACCGGGCAGCAGCAGTTAGGTAGATGGAATAAAGGCTCCATTCACACCGTGTTTCTGCATCTTGTTCAAATGTACTGCTTTTATTTTCAAGGTCAGGAAAAAAAAGTACTTTTAAAAACAGGATGCAGCAGAATATACATCCTATTGTACAAATACAAGATCTAGCTGGGTCTCGTTCTTAACCCCGTAAGGACCAAGCACGGTAAATTTACGGTGCTTGGTCTTGGGCTTTAATCCCTGCCAATAGTAAAAATAGGGCGTGGGATTAGAGCTCCTGCCGTGTAGCAGGTTGGGTCCTCGGCTATTACTCACAGCCGGGGACACAAAGAAGAGTTTGTAACCACTTCTGCCTTCTCCTTTACAGGCTACATAGTTCTCAATGGGTGCTATGTAATGAAAAGAGAAAGCAGAAGTGTTACTTGTGCTATTCGACCTGGCGATCATGTGAACGCCGGGTGCCCCCTGCCACAGCAGAGCTGCAGGGTCCTAGCTGATCTAGTTCAGTTCTGTTAGTGACCACTGTCACTACAAGGGAATCTTTTTCTCTGCAATTGAGGCTGCAATGGCTGCCCCAGTTACAGTAGAAAAGTGTGAAATTAAAAAGATAACGTGATTGACCCCCAGAGGTCTTGTGTGACGTCATGGGGTACATAAATGTTAAAATAAAAAGTTACAAAAAGAAGTGAAAAAAAAAAAAAAGAATAAAATTTTATATATATATAGATATATATACTGTATTTTTTGCTTAATAGTCAGCACTTTCCCCCTCCCCCAAGTTTGAGGGAGGAGGGGGTAAATCAGCGTGTCCTATAAAGTGAACGTGTCGAAATCCGGGCCCAGCCAGCAGCTGAAAAGGATCGCAAACCCTTCTCACACAGCTGCCGGCAGAGACCGCATCCATAGCAAGGGAGCAGAGCCGTGCATTCAAACAGCTGATTAGTGGATGCGGGGGATACAGTAGATGCAGCTGATTGGTGCCTAGTTGTCCACAAACGTATACACCATACCTCACCATAAGGAGACGTGGCGTGCAGGGTTCCTGAAAAGATGGGTGACAACGAATGGAATCATCATTAGATTGTCACTTAGCTCTTCCAGGATCCCGAATACCAACTGCAGAGTTATGCAAGCATTTATATCACATACATCACTATAACTAGTCAAACATGGCATTCAGGGCTCCTGGAAAGCTCGGTGACAAGTAATAAGATCATCTTTACATTTACACCCAGCTGTCCCTGGATCCTGAATGGCAGGTTGACCTAGTGCTATATACTTATTTCCGTGGCGGTACTACTGCTCTTTATTCCTCCTTTATACCTACCTGTCTGGTCTGAGTTCAAAATATTTTTTTCCTATTTTCCTTCTCTAAAACCTGGGTGCGTCTTATCATCAGGTGCGTCTTACAAAATGGAAAATATGGTATATTAAAAAAAAAACCCACAGCAACCAAAGCCTTTGCTGTATGCGCCTTGTAATCCAAGACTATACAAATCATAGATCAAAATGTACAAAGCAAAATGAGGAACCCGTTCCTGTACTTTATTTTTAACGTAAAAAAGGATCCTGCATCGTTTTATGAGTCCTGTTGCAATAGTAAATTTGCCCAACAAAAAATTGTACCTTTCAACACGATGCAAAAAAACATGGTGTGAACCTAGCTTTAAACACTTTCTGATCTTTCTGCAATACTTCACATTATGGGACAAAGGACTGTTAGATGAGCTGCGATTGGACTCGAGACACATCAGAATAAATTATCACTAAGGGTGGACGCACACTTGCGATATTTTCTCTCTTGCGCTGTGAGAGCACGAGAAAACTCTCGCCACGCAGCGCAAGAAAGAGGCCGGTATAGAATCGGCATATCGCAAGTGGTTTCAACGGGGCCAGCGGCAGCAGCGCTAGCCCCATTGAAAGCATAGGGAGAATGCCGCGGACTTCTGCCACAGCTGACAGCTGTCGCTGCTGTGGCAGGAGTTTCCATCATCCCCGCGGGGACTCTGATTGGCGGCGCAACACAAAGGAAGTCTCCATAGGGAAACATGGGCTTAAAAACCTTGCAAATCGTGGCTGTATAGAGCATGCTGTGATTTTGTATTCTCGCAATGTAGCAGCCTTCACATACGATTTTCTCGCCCGTGTGAAAGCGGCTTAAAAGACTGAAACTTTCTCCTCTTTTCCTTGAATCCACTCCTGATTTCGGCTTCAAAAACTGCTTCAAATAATCTGAACAAAATCTGCATGTTTACTGGCAGCCTTGTTGTGGGGTGTGGTGCAAGACACAAGTTTCAGGATATGATACAGCCAACGGAGGTACCAAAAATATACAAAGTTTAATTAAAAATACAGAAATGTAACTAATAATGGTATGAGAATAAGTAAGCAATCTGACTTTCATTCTACGGTTGCCTAATACTATCTGCACTAACAGAGCTCTATAAATAATATTCACTGCCAGCAATAAGATAACAACCGTATTGGAAAATAGTATTAACAATACTTTACAAAGATTATAGTCCTATAACACTGAAATACAGTATCCGGGTTACAGTACACAGTCCTTCGGAGAAAGGCTAGCAATCCCCTGCTATCAATACCATATGACTAAACACCGCGTATAGCTGAACAAGAGCTCGCATTGGTGTATAACTTTAGTCTCAGTTCGCATCTTGCAATCAATGATCCCATTGTTGAATACCTGATACAGCGTTTCCCTACATAAAAGGCTTGTTGTGATTTATCTACAGTGGATATAAAAAGTCTACGCAAACCTGTTAGAATGCCATGTTTTTGTCATGTTAAAAATTCCAACAAAGATGAATCATTTCAGATTTATTTCCACCTTCAATGTTGACCCATTATCTCTACAATTCCATTGAAAAACAATTGTTTTAGGTAGAAAAGAAACCAAAACTAAAATAAAATGGTTGCATAACTATACACACCCTAAGGGCTTATTTAGACGACCGTATATTGGCTCAGTTTTCACGCTGAGCCGATATACGGTGTCCTTGTCTGCAGGGGGAGGAGGATGGAAGAGCCAGGAGCAGGAACTGAGCTCCCGCCCCTTCCCCACCCCTTGCCAATATTTGCAATGGGAAGGCCGGGACATGGGCGGAGCTAAGCGTCAGTACTTAGCCCTGCCCCCATCTCATCCCCTCCTATTGCAAATAGTGGAGAGGGGCGGAGAGGGGGTGGGAGCTCAGTTCCTGCTCCTGGCTCTTCCATCGTCCTCCCCCTGCAGACAAGGACACCGTATATCGGCTTGGCGTGAAAACCGAGCCGATATATGATCGTCTGAAATAGCCCTAAAACTAAGATTTTGTTGATGTACCCTGTGATTTGTTGATGTACCCACAGATTTTTAATGGCATTCAGGTCTGGTTGGGCCATTGCAAAACTTTGATATTCTACTGCTAAAGCCATTCTTTTGTTGATTTGGAGGTGTACTTTAGGTTGTTGTCAGGCTGTGAGGTAAAATTCCTCTTCATTGATGTAGGTTTTGGCAAAACATAGCCGGACTTGGATGTTTTCCTTTGTTAGAAAGGCTTCCGTCTTGTCCCCCTGCCCCACAGCCCAGACATATGAAGAACATGGGAAATGGTTGTCACATGCACTGTACAACCAGTGCCTGCCAGAAATTCCTGCAGCTCCTTTAATGTTGCTGTAGACCTTTTGGCCACCTCCCGGATCAATTTTCCTCTGATCTTCTCAAGAATTTTTGAGAGACGTCCAGTTCTTGGTAATGTCACTGTTGTGCCAAATATAACCCACTCCTTGATGATGTCTTCACTGTGTTCCATGGTATATAGAATGCCTTGGAGATTTTCTGGTCCCCTTCTCCTGACTGGTACCTTCCAACAATCAGGTCCCTTTGATGTGCTGAAAAATGCAACTAAGAAAATGTCAGGAAAATCCTATTAGAAGAATAAAAGTAGAACCTTATAGGTGATAAATCAGAATCCCTGTAAATAATGGTAGGCATGTACTGACTACTATGCAACATGCGTTTAAATGTGATTGACTAATTCTGAACACAAGCGCATCCCCAAATGTTAGAGGGGGTTCGCACTTATGCAAACACATCATTTTAGTTTTGTTATTTTCATTTTTCCACGCTAAAAGATTTCAGTTTGTTTTTCAGTGGAATTGTAGAGATAACGGGTCACACTGAGGGCTTAGTCACACGGGCGTTTTTTGTGCGCATAACTGATGCGTTCAAAAACTCACGTGACCGAAGCTGGCATCACAGTGGAAAAAACGCTGCTAGCAGGGTTTATCCGCACAAAAGGGCTCGGTCACAAGGGCATTTTGGCTAGAGATGAGCGAGCGTACTCGCTAAGGGCAAATACTCAAGCGAGTATTGCCTATTGCGAGTACCTGCCCGCTCAGCTCAAAAGATTTGGGTGCCAGTGGGGATGAGCAGTGAGTTGCAAGAGTGAGCAGAGGGAAGCGGCAGCTTCAGAGAGGTGAGTATACATTTTTTTTTCATTTTTACACATTTTTAGGATGGTTTTCAGGGAAGGGCTTATATTTTAAACCTTTACCCAAAAATTACTATAGCGCTCGCCGGCAGCCCATTGCTTTCAAGGAGCTGGCTGCATTGCCGGCTCCATTGAATTCAATGGGAGAACATCGTTCTCCTCTGCCACAGCTGTGGCAGAGGATCACGATCCTCAGTATCTGTTCTCAGTGGGGTCAGCGCTGCTGCCGCCAGCCCTTATTGAGTGCAAGGTGAAACCCCCGGATGCAACAGCATCCAGGGGTTCCACATACACAGAACACCGTTTTGTCGCAGAACGCAGTTACATGTATTCTGCGAATCGTTGTGTCCTATAATTTTCGTCGCATGCGTTTGTGCGCATGTAAATTTCGCACATGTGATCGCTCCCCTTGCAAAGCATTGGGTCTATATAGATGCGGATCGCAAATGCAACTGTCAGACACGCGTACAAACGACCATGTTACTGAGCCCTGAATATGAAAATAAATCTGAAATGATCCATCTTTGTCATTTTTTTTAACATAACTAAAACATAGTATTTTAACAGGGGTGTGTAGAGTTTTTATTTCCACTGTAATCTCTATCATTGTGCAGACTTTTTCCTTGTATTGCAGTTGATCTCACTTACAATTTGCCGCTTGTGATAAAAAGAATCACTGTCCATATGCTTTTTTAGTTAGGCCCCCTGTCCATGGCTGTGACGGAATATCGTCAGCGATATTCCGCAGCGGGGGACGAGGGAGGAGCGCCAAATCGCAGCATGCCGAGATTTAGATTCCGCGAGCGGAGAATCACTGTGATTCTCCGCTTGTGGACGTCGGCGCTATGCTTTCCATAGCACCGCTATGGAAAGTGTCACACAATGTGATCCGCCATCAATTTATCACTGGCGGATCATCGCCCGTGGACATGCAGCCTTACTTTCTTATTGTACAGTCAGAAGCGCACGGGCCTTATGGAGCTGCACTACCAATTATATTTTCTGCAGATTGTTGCTCTGTGACTTACGCAGTGTTCTAAGTGGGTAAAAGCGAATCCTGTTGCCTTCTTGTGTTCCACACTGTCCTCCACTTGTCCTCCTCTACTGGCAGCTGCTGCTCTGCAGATGCCTGCACTCTTAAGGCCCATTTACACAGGACGAGTGTTGGGCAAACTATGCCTGACACTCATCCCTGTGTCTCTGCGCTCCATGCTCCTGCACGGGAGCTAGCAGAGCTGGCTGGTTCACAGAGCGGCCAGCAGGGGGGCGGGGCAATGCAGGAGATTTCTCTCCTCTCGCTCCCCTGCCCCCCTTGCTCGTCCACTCTAATTCGAAGTGGCAAATGTGTACAGGGGCACAATAACTGTGTGTCCTGGCCAGCATTTCAGCACTAGAGCTGTTCACGGAAATCTTCCGGGGTTTAACTGCATGGTCAGTGCAGCAAACCCCGGAGATTTTCCGGGCGTGCCACTAAAGGGGTTTAAAGATGTGTAGTACGTGGGAATGGATAGACTGGATAGATGGGTGGAGTTACAGTTGCTCGATCTCTTTGTCCCTTCCAACAATGGCCACTGTGTTTCCACTCCCCAAGTATGTACCAGAGTGAAAATGACATGCACCTGACTGTACTGCTTCCTGGCTATGATGTTAGTGTAATGCAGCCCAAATAATAGTCCAGGAAACACAAGAGCAGGTTCAAACGGACATTAATGTGCACAAAACTCTTGATGATTCCGCATCTGTTATACAGAGGCAACAACACTCGTAAATAACCACTTATTTTATCTGTGGTGGTGGCTGTTCTTGCTCCTTACTGCTATGGGTTCCTGGATTTATGTTCTCATGCTGCTCTCAAGCTCTTTTCTCTGCACAGAACTAAAGTTGTAAGTCTTTGGCTTTGTTCCCTTTGTCAGGTGGATGTGGCTGGAATTCATCTCTCTCTCAGCAACTGCCCCATAGTTCTGGCTTACACCACTCTCGGGGTATGGTCACTGCAGGGCAGTTTATAGGAAATGTATCCAAGAGGGCGAATGTCCAAAAAAGACCTAAACATCAAGTGATCCAGGATGTAAAAAAAATGGACACAAAGTGGGGAATAATTATTACTCACTTAGTGACTTCCTCGCCACTCTAGCACTGTCACGTTCTGCTTGTCCCATGTGTCTTAGCTCTTCTGCAGTGACAAAGTGCTGACCGTGCTACCTACCACCAGTGCAGAGATCAGTGATTGACTGCAGTGGTCATATGCAAATAGTCAGCACCACATCACTGCAGGACAGCTTACAAAGACTAGAGGGACTACCAAAGCAGTAGTAGATTTACAAGGTAAATAATAGTTGTTTTATCATTTTATCATATTCTCTCCTTTGTGGCCATTTCATTAATGCACTATCATTGATATAACAAGAAATATCTGATACTAAAACCATCTATGCAACCAACCAATGCTATCACAAAAGCATAGCACAATAAAACATGACTTGTACTGAATTAAATATTAAAATAACAAAGTAGAATGATATACAGAAGATAAAACAAGGCTATGGTTCCTAAAATCTTACTGGAATGATAAAACAACAAAAGTTGAGTGGTGGAACAGGAGTACAATAACATTTACCAATATGCAAATATAATGGGGAAGCTGGCATAAGGAGAGATTAGTATGCTGTGCCTAATTCTATATGCCCTAAGGTCATACAGAGCACCTGCCCTCAAAAAGCACAGTTTGTCTTCTGCAGCTTCTACATATCACTGTATATATAAACTGCAGTCTAAGTCTCCATAGGAGATCTGTCAGTGTAGTTGGACTGACAGTTTGGTTTTCAGACCAATAAACTTTATTGGGGACATAAACTGGCTAATAAGCTTCTGTCATATAGTATGAGTCATTACAGATTGGGGATATTAATATTTTGTACTTTCTTATAGTTTATATTTTTATATAGAATAGCATTTCTGTGAATAAATTTCTTTTCTGTTCTTTCATTGCCCTCCCCTTTTTTTAGTTTCAGTAAGGGACTAAACCATGTGATCAGAAGATCACTAATACAATATACTATTTATCATAGGATCTAAGACATTACAATTCTTCTGGAATAAGATCTATCTCCGATCCTGTTAGAGCTGACATCTCCCACTAATGGAACAGAAATGGTGAAAAACAACTAATATTTTAGCATGACCTCTGCTAACAGTGCAGAATCAGCACCTCAGCCCATGGTATCACTATATCATGCAACTGTTGCAGAAATTCATAATGCACACCTGGGTGAAGTAGCAATCCTTGGTTTGGGTATTGATAGAATAATTACCACCCAGCAAGAGTAGGAAGAAGTGAAGCTCATTCCACTTCTATCCATTTAAGCATCTATCAGTCGCCCTTTTCAATCTGTGTTTTAGAAAATGTGTTGTCTTCAATTTCAGGCTTTGGGGGGAAGAATTATGTGTGGGCCCCATAGTATATGTTGGTAAATCCTGAGTTCCACTCAGCCCAACAGTAATGTTCAAGTAAATGGCCAGTCCTCTTCATTTGCCTGCTGTCATGTATTACAGTCTGACAACAGAAGTGAGATCCCAGATGGGTTAAATGCAAGTAATAACCAAAGAGGTTGGGTGTAATGGTTCTGCCCTGCAAATCTAGACTGAGTTAGCAAGTTCATAGTTTTGTAATGGGTTTGTACACTGAGGATTTCCTGCCTCAAACATTGTCTCTGTTTCAAAGGGATGCCGAGGTTGGCTTTCTTCAAGTAGGGGGGAACTGTAGTGGCCCAGAGTTAGAGGCCCATCCAACACTGAACCTGTTTCTCCTTGTGTTTGTTGTCTCATGTCACTGTTGAGAGTGGTGTATGGTGCAGTGTTATCTATTAACACAAAATCGGGCATGGAAGAGCTAATGTCTGGTGTCTGGAATTGTATCAGCCTAGTCTAGTTATATGTATTGTCTGCACCTGCTGTGTAATGTGTCAGGTATTAGGGGGAGGAGTTAGAGAGAGTGTGAGAGAAGAAGAGTCAGGAGTTGATGAAGAGAGGTCAGAGAGAATAGAGATAGAGGAGAGAAGGGTTGCTCCTGCTGGGGCTGAGCCGGGGATAGGTATTTAAGAAATGAAAGGAAGGAGTTGGTGCAGTACCACCCGCTCCCCCGGTGAACCACAGCTTAAAGAAACCAATGAGAAACTAATTGCCATTTGCAACAGAAGTAAACATGTGTGAGACTGTGATGTTTAAGAGAGTTTGCCCAAGAGAAGCGTTCATCTAATAACAGCGACTGAGGATATATGTGCCTTGGGAAATGAACTGTTCCCTAATTTGAATGAGTCAAGGAATGTAAATCTAAAGGTTATTTTGAAGCATTGACTGCCATACTTTGCAAAGCTCAAGTGAACTGTTTGTAATTGGAATTAACCAAGTTAATTGTGAGTAACCAAAACCCCGAAAAGGCTAACTTCTTGTAAGGAGAGACTCCTTACTTCTTATAAGCAGCCCATCTCTCCTCCATCGCCATTACTCGACCAACTCGAACCACACAACCTCCTCTCTTGACACCTGACTCACGCCTCATACCACGTGCACATAGACCAATACATAACTAGACAAACTGATACATTTTCCAGACATCACCAGACATCACCAGACATTACCAGACATTAACACTTTCATGCCTGGAAGCGTTAATACACATAACACTCATGAAAATGAGACAAGACGTACATAAAGTATACATTCTAAAGTGCTGTAGGGGACTCCAAACTCTGGACCACTACATCTCAAGATAGTATGCCCCGAATAAATGAATGCTATGTTCCACAGACGCATGGATAAAGCCAAAAAAAATGGAATTCTAGTTTAAATTGAGTAAAATGGGAATATGATGTGTATGTAGATGCAATTGACGGGGAACCTGTAACAGCTCTTTCATGTAAGACAGAGTTTTACCAGGTATATTTGGTTGTACACGAACTCAGAAATCTCAACATGCAGCAATAAGAGTCAAAGATTTGGGTTTTAGTATTCTGTTGTGTGTTCAGGAAGAAGACTGATTTCTTTTAAGTGAAAATGAAACAGTCACATAAAATGTAAGAGATCATTTTGTTGCTTTTCTAAAATAGTTTTGAGATCACTGAGGGAAAGAAGATGCCATATTGAGAATCTTATCGTTACAAGTATGAAAAGATAAAATGATCATTTTGGGGGTGGATGTTGGAAGTGAAAACAAAACTTTAGCAGGCTGTAGGATTCAGACAAGGAAATCCTCAGGAACAGGGCAAATTAGTGAATAAAGGAAGGTACGTGTCCATCCCCAGGATGTTCTGTATTCACCTGTCTTATTTGTATTGATGGCATAAACTGTCAGCCTTGTATCTATATGTATCTGGGTTACTTGCGCTACAAACGTATATATATATATATATATATATATATATATATATATATATATACATACATATATTTTTTTCCCATTTGTGAATAGCTCAGATACATTGCATATAAATAATGACACCGGAAAAGTTTCTTTTTGCAAGAAGTTTGCTTAAAATTATGCCCATTTGCCTACTGTGTTTTCCATCCTTATTACTAGCGGGCACATGGAGTACAAGGAATCCAGTGCAACGGTTAAGAGAACAATGGGTAAACTATTGGATGGTGCAGTCACACAGCTCAGAGGTATTGATGTACGATCCAACATCTGATGTGACACCTAGGATTACATAGAAAATGAACTTTATTATAGTGTTGACACTTCTCTCAGACAGAATTACCTGTGGCCGAGCACATTTCTAGTCACGGACATGACATAGAAGATATGAAAGTTATGATACTGAAAAGCAATTTCAAGACACAAAGCTATAGAATAATTTGGGAATATAAATTTAAAACAACTTTTGACACGTTCAATAGAGGGTTAAATTCTTCACAAGGATTTATGCGTGACTGGAAAGTATGAGAAATCTATAGCACAGATAACACTGCTGGCCTCCTCTACCCCACTTCTCCCCCCAACACTAAAGGCCCATTTAGACACAACGGTTATTGCTCAAAAGATGTCACACAAGAGACTATTGAGCGATAATCGTTGTATTGTTTACAACCCAAGTTAAGCGATCACCTTGTGCTGCCAGCGGAGGATGCAGAAGGCAAGCAGGGCGTCCCCAGGATGTTATACAGCTGAGTGCTGGGAACAGAGGATGCAGAAGGCAAGCGGGGTGTCCTCGCAGATGTTTTCTGCACGAAGCGCCCGGCTGTTATACAGCCGAGCGCTCAGAGCGGAGGATGCAGAAGAGAAGCAAGGTGTCCCCACTTGCCTTCTGCATCCAGCTGTTTTCTGCACGAAGCGCCCGGCTGTTATACAGCCGAGCGCTCCGTGCCGGATATGGAGAACAGAGCTAGACCGCTCTGCTCTTCATACCCAGCCTGTCATCAGGGAGCAGGATGCAGCTTAAACAATAGTATCAGCTGTATGCCGCTGTGAATCCCTGATGAGGCTGAAAAACAATGATGAGTGACGGGATAACGAAAACTGCACAATGTAAGTGCAGTTACACGCAACGATTATCACTCAAAATATGGCTTTTCAGCGAATTTTGAGCGATAATTGTTGTGTCTAAATGGGCCTTTATTCAGGGACCATGAAAACATTCACTCTCTTATCAGCGACTATTTAAAGATGTTTGTATTTTTGTGGTAGTATTCTTTTAAGTGCAAATAATTCACATCCATGTTAGTGACTTGTCATATTTATGTGTGTATAAATATGCATACTTCTTCGGATCTATTTCATTTAAACCTGAAGAAGAACCCTACGTTGGTACGAAAGCTCGCATTAACATCATGTATTTTTGATAGCCATCAAAAGGTATCATATCTACAAGACTACGTGGTTTCTCTTGCTGGGAACAATCACATTTCATTCAGAGGGACACGTATGTTCACTAATCTCTGAGTGGCTATTACAGCACATGTACACAATTTTTATAGTGAGTAGGCAGGCTACTATTGGCTGATGTTATCTATATATTAACCCTTTGCAATCCAATTTTGCATTCAGGGTTTCCTAAAAGGTTTTCTCTTTTTGCACAGAACGGTGCCATCTGCTGGCTAAAGCCAGTATGTGCGTGCCAGAGAGGCTCCGACAGTGGAGTGACTGGCAATAGATGGTAAGAATACCCTGTCGGATGTCTTCTGAAATTGGAGCTGTACAAGTTTACAAGGAAGCATGCTTTTACTTTTGGATATGAAGGTAAAAGAGGAGGGAGAGAGAGAGGGGACAGGGGTCAATAGGGGATCACAGCTGCAATCTTCTTGGTATCCAATTACAAAGTGCTCATCAGATACAAGTTGAGAGACAGTATCACACAGCAGAGGATTAGATGCATAGCTCAGCAGCTCTCGGGCTGATAACAGAGAAACAATAGCTTATAAATCCTTGTACCACATTTTAACTTGAAGTTCCTGTGCCCAATGCAAAACCAGTAACAGCAAAATCCATCTAACATGTTCTATTTGTAATACCAGTGCCTTCGTATGTGGCAATCAGGTTTTTGGGCCCTATTCGGGCACCACAACCTGGGTGAAGCATCTTCTTTCCCTAGGGCAGGCTCACACGAGGGAATGGTAAAATGCTGTGTATAAAACACAGCGATCGTGATTACGTATGCCTGCGCATGACTGCGCATCTCACGCACGTTGTCCTGAACTGTCTTACTGGTTTCTTCTTTTTTTTTGTGTGTCACTTACTTTGTTTTGCTCCCTAGCAACATGTGTATAAAACGCCACACATATGCAAAGCAATTGTGTACATACAGCGTTTTCATACGCACCCATAGAGAACAATAGGGCTCTATCATGCATAATACGCAGTCAAATAGAACATGCTGCGTTCTTTTTTTACATGCGTGTTATACACAATAAATATATGCAAATGTGAATGGATCAAGGAAAACCAATGTACTTTCATTGACACCATTACACGTATATCGCGCACGCAATGCATAATGATATTACGCTCATGTGAGCCTGCCCTAATAGCTGTTTCCTTGAAATGACTGCTCTACTGAAAGCTGTATTAAGCAGTTGGTACGATGCCGGACCTGACCATGCATGTAATGACCTGTGATAATGCTTACCTTAGACTGCAGGCAGCAAGAAGGCGAGCACAGCAGGCAAATGTACACACATTTTAAACCTATTGGAGCACATTTATTATTTGCTTGTGATAGAACTGTAGCATCAGAAAATCACAAAAATACCCCAAAGCCAGAAATTCCAACTTTTTGCAAGTTTATGCTTGCCAGGCCCTTTTTAAAGTGAATGAGGCCTATTTATAGGAAGCATAAGCAGCTCACAGCCCATCAAATTTACTGTCATTTACGCCAGAACCTGGTGTAAATTATATCTGAAATCTATGCTAGCTTGTATATACATACAGCTATGTCGATGAAAAAATAAAAAAGTTATTGTTATTGGAAGGCGGACATGAACATAAAAAAAAATTTAAATCTTTGGTTTTGAAGGAGTTAACTTTCCTAATCTGCTTTAAAAATTCTGCTAAATTGCGAAACCAAGAACCACTCTTCCTTTCAAATTACACTTCTGACATTTAACCCTTTCCAATCCACTGTCTGACGTCTGAAGACATTCTGATTGAAGGCTGTACAGCTCCGATGTCGGAAGACATCCACCAGGGTATTCTTACTGTATTACAGGGTATTCTTACTGGTCGCTCTGTTGTCGCGGGCTTCTCCAGCATGTCCCATACCGCAGTACTGGCTCTAGCCAGCAGATGGCACCATTGTATAATGGCAGAAAGAGAAAGCCCCCTAGGAAACTCTGAATCCAAAATTGGATTGCAAAGGGTTAAAGAGGTTGTCCCATTTCTAGCTGTTTTGCTGAAGGCAGAAGACAGCTCTGTACATTGTGCAGTGGCCAGTTTTGGTATTTCAGGGTAGTTCCTACTGAAGTGAATGGGACTCATTAGCCTGTAGTACCAACCCAGACCACTGTGCAATGTATGGAGCTGGCTGCTTCCTACAGGAACAACCCCATTTAAGAAGATTGCACACTGTTATAAGCTGCAACATTTAAAGCGGTTTTCCAGGGAGAATACTACTGATGACCTATCCTCAGGATAGGTCATCAACAGTTGTTTGGCGCCAACTGATCAGCTGAGTGGGCGCATACTGTTAGCGCCACAAATACACAGAGGTCGGAGCTTAAACAGTGGAAATCTCTGCGCCGACCTCTGTGGCTGCCGCTTCTAATTTCTTGTAAGAGCTCCTGTCCATGGGCGAGTTTTCACTGTGTTCCCCACAGCGATAATCCGGTGTTGCTATGGAAATCATAGCGATTCTCCGTTCGCAGCCAGCAAATCGCAGCATGCTGCGAATTGCCGCGATTCTCCGCCGTGAGCCAATCTGTCAGATAGGCTCACCGCGGAGATCCATCTGCTGGCTCCTGTTTCCCGGTGGCGGATCTCCACCACGGGATATCACAATGCCCGTTGAAATCAACATGAGCTGTTCCTGCGGTTACAAGATGCAACCACTACACAGAGGTTGGCGTGGAAACTTCCACTGCTCCCGCTCTGACCTCTGAGTATTTGCCGCGCTGACAACATGCACCCACTCAGCTGTTCGGTCGAGCGACGGACCCCAGCCGATCAACTATTGATGACCTATCCTAAGGATAGGTCATCAGTAGTATTCTCCCTGGAAAACCCCTTTAAGACTATATTTGTTGTGCTTCTAAAGGGTACCTATCACATGTCCAAAGCACTATAAACTAAGTTATATCTCTGCTAGGGAGCGTGACAGGAAGTGGAGGACTTAATTTTTATGCTCCCCTGCTCCTGTGATCCATCTCTGTCCTCCTTTGAAGTCAGCGTGTGGCAGGAATATCTGACTCTTTTCGGAGCCCTGCGCATGCTCTCTCGCATAAATTTACATAGGAGAGTGAAATCATCGGACTCTGAAAAGAGTCAGACTTTCGAGCAGAGCTGGGACTTCAGAGGGGGCCACTGCTGGATCGCAGAAGCGGATGAGTATAAAAAATACATTCACCGATTCCCTGCCACGTCCCCTAGCAAGGTCATAGCTTAGTTTAGGGTGCTGTGGAGAGGTGATAGTGTAGTGGGCCAGAGTTAGGGCCCCCACAGCACTTATCCAACTACCTCATGTGGAGTCTCTATGTAAGTATGTCAGTGTTGTCTAACTTGTGTATGTCTGTACCCCTGTCACCCTAATCTGCTCTGTGTCATGTCAGTTCAGGTGTCGAGTAAACCATGTGCCTCTGGTTTTACCAAAGTTCTTCAAGTCTAGATTCTTTTTTTCCTTCATTACTTGATACTCAGAGGCACTGGCGTCACATGGAACTTTGACCACCATGATTTCTAGCCACCCTTGTGTGATTCGTCTACTGCACGGGCCTTCGTTTCACACACCATAGCCACCACTGTGACTAGGCCTAAGGAATGATACCCGCTCGAGCTACATCTGCCAACTCCAGCTCGTTGCAGATAGGTTCCTTTTAAACTTTGCTTACTACCTCGTGTTCCTAATGTTGGTCATGTGCGGAGACTGTTACCTAATTGTGTTTGTACATAGAAACTGCTCCCACATTCGCAGAAAAGTAGAGCATAGTGGGTTTTTTTCATGACTGAAATGCGTGCACAAAATGCGGAAATATGAACAAACTCATTGAAATCAATAGGTCCTATTCTCTGCATATTGTGCACTCAAGTACGCCCGTGTGAAGGAGCCCTGAGTCTCAACTCCTTATTGTGGTTAATACTGAAGTTCCAGCATCTTTCTCCCTACTACTTTCTATGCTCACACAGGGTGCGACTGCAAATACTACAGGAGGCCACCTTCCACTGGCTTCAGCAAAGCTTCTACCTATGTGCAGACTCCCACTTTCACTCCTCCCTTCTGCCAAGGCATACCCACCTCCATGCTGACTGGCCAGCCAGTCAACTCTTCTAGCATGGTGCTGCTATGCCACATCAACACTGGGTTCAGAACAAGCTCACAATGGAACTGTGCTTTGTCTGGCTACTGCATAAAACAATATTCACTGACGCCAGCTTCACACAAGCATTTGCTCCAATCGCACGCCTCAGCGCAGCGTATTTGCGCACTGAACAAGTCTTTTTTGCGTCCATATTGGCATATAAAGTGCTCTCAGGGAATGTTCATTTACACACGGGACACAAGGACGCACCAATTGAAATGGCTAATTTGTATCGTGTTCCAGATGTGTTTTTTTTTCAGCATAACTACGCAGTTTCATGCATCTTCTTGTGTATTGCCTGCACATTTATGCACTGCCCATTGACTTTCATGGAGACCTTTGATATGCAGAAAAATCGTACATATTCAATTTATTTTTTGAACAACCGAAATCTGCGTGCAAAATACCGAAATGTGAAAGAACCCATTGAAATCAATGGGTTCCATTCCCTGCGGATTGTGAGCACAAATATGCCCACGTGAAGCTGCCCTTACTTACATTTTGCTAGCAGTGATTTTCCCTTCATATTGCCCAATAAATCACATTATTACCGTCACTTATAGGCAATTTTTTTTAGTTGCTAAAATATTATCTTTGACCAAACTGCTTTACCTAAATATCTGTGGTCATCTGAATAGTACAAAACTTTTTTTTATATACAGCAATGAATTAGGCAATGTTCACTTATCTGATCAGCGTTCCATCCAGGAATTCATAGTCATACAGTATGAGAGGCTGAAAAAGACACTTGTCCATCCAGTTCAGCCCATTATCCCCCAATGATGATCCAGAGGCAGGCAAAAAAAAACAAACAATGAGGTAGGAGCCAATTTTAGGGAAATAATTGCCTTCCCGACCCCAAATCTGCCAATCGGAATAAAAGATTTATGTCACTTTTGACTTCAAAAATAGTGCAACAATAGAAATTTCGAAGGAACCCCAATGCACCCCATTACAAGTCAATGGGGTCTTTCAGTCTATTGGATGTGTGACGATTGGAGATGAGTGAGCATACTCGTTAAGGCGATTTACTCGAGAGAGCATCGCCTTTTTCAAGTACCTGCCGGCTCGTCCCTGAAGATTCGGGGGGGCCGCGGGGGTGAGTGGGGGGTTGCGGAGGGGATCGGGAGAGAGATCTCTCTCACTCTCCACCCCGCTCCCCTCCGCCGCCCCCCGCCAGCCTTCCTCCCCGAATCTTCAGGGATGAGCCAGCAGGTACTCGAAAAAGGCGATGTTCTCCCGAGTAAATCATCTCTAGTGACGATGTAAACAGGGCCTTAAACAACTTATTTATTAGGTAATTTTAGGTCAAATAAAACATCTCTACCCATCAGACTGCATACTTTGGGTTATATATTTCGTACTCAGACTCACTACAGTATGGTATGAGTGATGCCAACTGGTGAGCCTCATCCATTGGATGATACACTCTCTAAGTGAATGCATTGTTATGTTGTTATGGTATTAGTAATTCACACGCCTATGGAAGAAGAGAAAATCAAAGGTTGAGTAAAGTAAGGAAATATCTATATATAAGACTGTCAGTGTCCTAACACAGGCAAAAAGAATCCCAAAAAATCTATAAGATTTGACACGTTGCTGCAGGATAGATTCCAGTAAGGCGAAGTTAAGAGATGATTGTCAATGCTGCATTATTATATATAGATTGCAAGGGAAATATGTCAAGCAGTGAAGCAATGCAGCAGAAGGCTAAAGCAATCAAGAGAGCATGAGATGAGTGCACTTATGAGAAAGACGGAGTATCTTATCTTATATTATGGAGAAGCATGTGGAGCACAAAGGTATGATAAAATGTAATGGGAGAATGAGATGTGTCCAGCTTAGTTCTGCTTTGACCACAGAAATGTTCGAAAGAGGAATATTCCAATTTTGCTCTCATATCAAATTGTAAACCAGCAGTGAGCCTATTAATTTACATGTCTACCGTGTATTTTCTGATTTTATGTATGAAGTTATGGTTTACACATTAATATTGGATGTGGGAAGTTACTTCAAAGGGGTAAGGCTGAGCATAAACATTTCACTGATTCAATGGACTGTAATTGCCGATGTGCTGTGAGTCTATCAGAAAGATACCACAATCCCAACTCCTGTATGAATATTTCTGTAGACATTCATGCTGGTGCTTTTCACACTTGGCTTAGTATATTCCCACTTCTCTGCCATTTGTAGGACCATGGGAAGAACAGTCAACAGCTCCGTACTCAGGACTCAGGTGTGTGTCACACAAAGTAGGTCTACCTCTGGATCACACATGTCAAACACAAGGGACGCGAGCTGAATTCGGCCTGCCAAGTCATTTTGTGGCCCGCTGGCTGTGCATTAAACTTTAACAATGGGTTATCAAGGCTACACTGGGGTCAGCGAGGAAGCACTACTCCGAGCCTGTGTAATGGCCAACGCTTGTATTTGTAGGTGGAGCTTTCATTAAAATCAGTGGGATCCCAGTCTGCAATGAGCGCCGGACACTACACAGGGGTTGGAGCAGCGGCTTCCGCTCTGACCCCGCTGTATCCTGTTGGGTGCTGCCTGGATAACCCCTTTAAAAGGAATACTACTTCCCCTGCCTGCAGCTCTGGTCCGTGGGTGCAATGTAGAGTCTGTGACTGGTGACCCCTGCCCCAAGGTGAGAGGTTAGCAGTCACTGACTCACTAGTGGCTACCGCCGGATCGGAGCTGTAGGCAGAGTGAATGGAATGTCTGTAGGGATGCTGACCAGCGAAAGGCCAATAGGGAAGCTGCCATTGGCCTCTGGCCGGGCAGCATCCCTGGGATTACTGTGGGGTGGTCACTATTACTACTAGGGTCAATATAGGGGACACTGCTACTACTAGAGCAACTATTACTACTAAAACCACTATGGAGTGGCTCCATTGAAAACAAGTCAGGCAGCTACCGAGCATTGGTCACCCTGAAAAATGCTCGGGTCTCCCATTGACTTCAATGGGGTTCGTTACTCGAAACAAGCTCTCGAGCATTACGAAAAGCTCGGCTCGAGTAACGAGCACCCGAGCATTTTGGTGCTCGCTCATCTTGAATTATGACCCCTCCTTTTAATCTGCTTTACACTACATTTTCACAATAATTGGGATGATATCAGTAAACCTGTTGGTTGAAAACACAATAGATATACATACAGTTGGGTCTATATACTTGCCAGGCCTTTAAAGACATACTGTATGATGGAATAAATGGAAAAAAAAGCTAATACCAGTAATCTATATTCACTTTGGACCGAGAGCAGAAAGAAGCTGTGTTGACAATTCTTTATTTGCACACATTCACTGAAGCATTTCAGAGAATGGCTTAAAACAGTAGGCTATACAGGTACCATACCGGAAACCGTGAGCTGGATATATGGTTGTAAAATATGCTCTATTAATTCAATTGTTTCTGCAAAGAAGACACTCCGCATGCACCATCCCAGGAAGCTGAGCTCCAGACTCCGGACAAGTTGTAGCAGGTAGTGATAGAGATGTACGAAGAACGCAACTTGGATATTACACCAAATAAGCATCAGCATCGCTTTATATAGCAATCTGCAAAAAATAGCTGTTATAGAGCGGTACAAGGACGATATACTATGGGAATGAAGACAAGGCAGCAGAACTCACCGTAGTACTAAAAAGCCCCGTTTCTTCTGTTGCTCTATCCAAAGCCGTCGCTCCTCTTTCTGAGAGCAAAGCACAGAATGGACAGTTTGTTGGAAGTTTAAGATAGAATTGAAGTATCAGTCAGCTTTGCTATGTCATTTTCTCAATAGTAGCTATGGGATTGTGCGGTATTTTCTAATGTTACTGGCATGGAAGTAGCAAAGCAACTGGAATAAATATATAGATAATCTTATACAGTCAAACCTCTACTTTCGTTGTCTTCTCCTTTCACCAATTTTTATAGCCAGGATTTCGCCTCCAGTTTCGCTGGCTGCCTCTAGGTTCACCATTGGCCGCCGGCCCACTTGACCCTGCAGGCGGTGTCACCGTCCCTCTCGCGGCTCTCGAGGTGCTCCGGCAGGCTTCCATGATGGCTTCAGCTCTGAAACACCATTCTCTTCCTGATAATGTGGGTTGAATACCCCAACCCCAGGAAGAGAATGCTGTGATTGGCTCAGGAGCGCCGAGGCTCAGCCAATCACAGTCGGAGCTCGATGAGCCAATTACAGCCATTCAATGATGTCATTTATTGAATGGCTGTGATTGGCTCATCAAGCGCCAGCTGTGGTACTGAGCCAATCACAGCATTCTCTTCCTGGAGGAGGAGTATTCAACTGATGTCAGGAAGAGAATGGTGTTACAGCGCTGAAGCAGATAGGGAAGCTTGACGGAGCGCCTGGGGAGCAGTTAGAGGGGCGGGGATGCTGCATGCGAGGTGAGTAATATTTTTTATGTAGTGTAGCTAGGGCTTATTTTCAGGGGGATGGGGGCTTACATTTCAAATGTCTAGAACAAATCCATTCGATTTACATTGATTCCTATCAAAATAATTACCTCTGGTTTCATTGGTTTCACGTTTTGCCAATTACTTTCAGACGGATTGCCAATGAAACTAGAGGTTTGACTGTATATAGGTAAGTGTGGCTACTATTTAAAGGGGTTTTCTAAGGCTAAACTGTTGATGGCCAATCCTTGGAATAGGGCATCAACAGTTGATCGTTGGGGGTTGGCCGCTCAGGATCCCCACTGCTTGAAGTAACAGCAGTAATGCTGCCATCATTGTTGATATGGGCCATTCATTTAGGGTACGGCCACACAGAGTGGGGGTTGGGGTTGATTTTCTGCAAGATCCGCAAAAAAGTGCACCAAATGGATTTTGCTGTAAAAAATGCTTCAGAACTGAAATGCACAACATAAAATGACATCTGCATTGCATGTCAACTTCTGTGCAGAGTTGGTACATATTTTTTCCATGGTGTCTGGGTGGGATCTGAGCAAATCTCATCCACTTTGCTGCTATTGTAAATGTTTCTGCACAGAAATTCCTTATAGAAAATCCACAGTGGACCCTCCCCATACCCTAAATCCAGATTAAGAAGACCACATGCATCGTTGCACGCGCCTTAGTGCGTACATTTTCTGCCTGCTTGGCACGTTTATTTGTGGGTAAGACCCCAAGATGTAACAATTTAAATGGCTAGTTCATCTAATGAGTTGTGTTCTTAGTTTTTAGCGAAATTCCGCAGTATTTCACACATCTCCTTGCGGATTGCTTGCGCATTTGCACACCCCTCATTGATTTCTATGGGGACCTTTGGTGCGCAAATATGCAGAAAAATACAGCATGTTCTATCTTTTTTTTGCATGGCCGAAATGCGTGAGCAAAATACGAAAATGTGTACGAATCCATTGAAATCAATCGGTCCTATTCTCTCTGTATTGCCCACGCAAATCTTTGCAAGAATAAATATGCACACAAATACGTCCTTGTGAAGTCGGCCTAAAGAGATTTAGTGTGATGTGCTAAAAATTGGGGTCTTTGTGTTTTTCACACACAGCGTTTTATGGGAAAATGCCACTGCAGTCTTCTTACACTTGAGCCAAAGCCAGAACTGCATTCAGAAAGGGAAGGGACATTTCCTTCTCGGTCTTGCTGTTTCCAGTTCTGGCTTTGGCTAGAAAAAAACTACATGGCAAACTCCAAAAAATGTGTCCTTTTTACAAAAATTCTGTGGGTGAAACCACCTTGAAAGGGTATTCTGGGAGTTTAGAAAATGAGGAAAACAGCAAGGAGGGTAATAAAAAATATTTAATACTCACTTATTAAATCCCCCACCGGACCGACGTAAACACTTTATATCTACTTTGCTGCAATGATGATGTACTATAAGCGCCTATGCTCACATGTATGCTATAAGTCCGCAGCGGCCAATCATTGGCTACAGCAGTCATGTGGGTAAACAGCACATAATCACTGCAGTAAAGTAAATAAAACCCGCCAGACTATTGGTGCTGGAGAAACGGGATTTAACAAGTGAATAATGCTTATTTTTTATTTCATCACATATCTTAGGCTACATCCACGTCTACCGGTGGCATATGTGGACCTGTGGCAAAATCCACTCCAAAATTTGCATGTAACGCATATATTGGTGCATCTGGATGGGAAGTCTCATCCGCTCTGTTGCTAATGAACAATGCTGTTGCTTTTCCGCAGCTGATTCCACTGTTGATAGCATGAGGAACTTCTGCTACGTGTGAACATACTTCCACAATTATGCAAATTTTTAAAAACTCCAGCAAAACCCCTTTAATATCTTTTATGGTCCATGGAATATACACTATATATGTCAGCATACATACAGGAATATACATTACGTGTAAAACCAAATGCAAAAAAAAATTGTTGTATACTGTATAGTATAATACCGCTAAATATTGTACAAATAAGGACTATAATATAATTGAGGAATTCAATGTCAATTTCTCCTATATTTTCTTTTTGCTCATTGGGTTAGGCAGGTTTCAAAACATGTTTATTTTCTGATGTACACACTCAATATCTCCATAGGGTTATAATATATGATAAATTCCTGGACTCCATCTGCATGGAGTTTGTAAGTTTTCCCTGTGTTTGTGTTTACTCTGAGTACTCACCCTCCAAAAACGTAATAGTCAAACTACTGACTGTGACCTACCCGTCCGTGTGTGAGTGAGTGGGTTTGTGAGTAACTTACATGCTCTGCCCCATATCACATAACAGTGACATCATCACAGGTCCTGTACTCAAACGGCTGTCCGGCTAGGTGTTC
The DNA here is from genome assembly GCF_035609145.1 of Eleutherodactylus coqui. Lineage (NCBI taxonomy): Eukaryota > Metazoa > Chordata > Amphibia > Anura > Eleutherodactylidae > Eleutherodactylus > Eleutherodactylus coqui. The sequence goes on along the minus strand of NC_089841.1, from coordinate 202,705,726 downwards.
ATTAGTATTACATAACAACTAAGGCCACAGGGGGATCGTAGTCCGCCCCGTTATCTGCAAAAATGATGCAGGACCTGTGATGACATCACTGTCATGTGATAATGCGCAGAGCATGTAACGTCCTCACTGGCGATGAAGGACCTTTAATTACATCACTGTCATGTGTTCAGGCGTGGAGCATGTAAGTCGTTCACTTGTGATCAGCGTTACCATCATGTGATCAGGGGGTGGGGCATGACGATGATGTCATCACAGGTCCTTCATCTCCAGTGCTGTGCTACTTCTGATCCCTGTTGTTAGAGATGAACAATGTATGTAGCAGAGCTGTATGTGTGATGTGCATGTAGCAGAGCTGTGTGGTGCATTGCGCCACCAGAAACATTGGTACTATTATTTCCTAATAATTCTTAGTAGGTGAATATAGATTGTGAGTTGCCATGTGGACAGGGTCTAATGTAACTGATGACAATCTGAGTATAGCACTGCAGAATATGCATGCACTATAGAAATTAATAAAATGGATACATTTAAATACCTCCAATGGAAGCAAAATATGAGGGCTAAACAGAGTCAAAACTGTATATTCTGCTCCATGTACAGAGTACCTTGATTACAATCAAGCCAATAAACTCAGTACTGTGAGACAACCTATGGACTTTGCATTAACAAGAAATACACAATCTTCCTCTCTGTTTCAGAGTCGAAATATAAAAAGTGATGTAAACATTGTGTAGCGAGACATATCCTCCTTATATTGACAGGCGATATCTGAATTCCACTCACTAGCTTGGCCTGGAGTATCTCATACATGAGACTGCCATTCTCTGGCAAGTGTTCAGGCGTCCTAGACAACTCATCCATTCTCTTTCTCCTAAGGCAAAAGACAAAAGTCAATCATCATTGAGGCGTCCTTGGCACACATTTTTGTGTAGCAGATTTTTGGGCACATAAAACATCAGGATTTTCATCCATGTCTTTGGATAGTGCTTTTCTATAGACACTTTTTGCCATGCATTAAAAAAAAAACAAAAAAAAAAAAACATACCTAGCATTTGTGACAGCTTGGGAAAAAAATGCCACTGACCTCCCATCCTCCCCCCAAAAAAATTGCCTTACAGAAAACATCTAGCTTTTTCGGATTTTAGAAAAACACTGCAAGAAAACACCACATTTTCCTTAAGGGCTCACACCCATTTGCAATTTTTTTCCCTGCGATGCGACAACGATGATTATAAAACCAATGATTTTCAATGGTTTCATACTCATTTGCGATGTTTCAGCAAAGTTTCTCATCGCACTGAAGAAATCTGCGATATCGCTCAGTGTTTTCAATGGGGCCAGCGGCCGCAGCGCTAGCCCCATTGAAAACATAGGGAGTATACCGTGGACTTCTGCCACAGCTGTGACAGCTGTGGCAGGAGTTTCCTTTATCCCCATGGGGACTGTGACAGCTGTGGCAGAAGTCCAGGATGCTATCCCATTGCTTTCAATGGGGTCGGACCTGCTACCGGCCCCATTGAAAGCAGTGGTTTTTAGGCAATCCCCGCAGCATGATTTTCGTGGAAGGACTTGAAATATAAGCCCTTCCCTGAAAATCATCCCTAGCTAGTGAAAGAAAGCGGAAAAAAAAAATTTACTCACCTCTGCCGCTCAGGCTCGTCCTTGGCTGGCTCCCCTGCACTGCTGTCCAGCACTTTCAGCAGGTGGGGATTTATCCTGAGGACGGGATCATCAATACTTTTTGCCCCTCTTTACATAGGCTGTGCAAAGACAGAACGTTATCCCCTATCCATTGGGTAGGGAATATGTTTCTAATTAGTGGCGGTCCAATCACTGGGAATCTTAGCCATCCTGAGAATCGAAGTTTAGAAGGTCCCTGCATGTATGGCTCAGGTTGGATGAGAAAAAAGTCAGCGTATCTTTGGAGAGCCATGAGGGAAATGGTAAAGTGTGAGCATGAAGAAGTGTGTATTTTACTAGGATTTGGTTTACTGGATTTGTGGAAGGAGTGAAGTTACTGCCAGCTTAGATATGCTGATGAACCAATGACTGTGTAAAGAATACTTTATAAAGGGCGATTATTGCCCAAAATCTTGTGGGAAACAGCGAATTTGACAAGGCCGCCGACAGTGCCCTGAGCGAGAAATCAGGTACTTGTTGGAGTCACTGCGTTTTTAGCAAAACTAAAAACCAAGCGACTATTGGCCCGTGAAAACATGAGCCGCTCAATGTTTGGGTGACTCCTGTTTACCGTGAATGAAGAAGAGCAGGCGCCTCTATTCAATTGAATTAATATTGCTCCTGTGTAAGCACAAGAGGGATAGCCAGGGGGCAGTCCGTGAGATGGTTGTCGGGCGTTTATGCACTTCTTGATGCGGAAACTGAATTTTCCATGTTGGAATTCTGCATGTGGATTTTGTCCATTGTTCCAAAAACATAACCTAATAGTAGCCAAACATAAAATTCCTCCTACATTCTATAGACAAACGAAGGTAAAGGTGAATTCTGAGAATAAGACAAGCAGATACTAACTGGGAACGTTCTTCCATCTCATTGTTCAGATCCTACATAGGGCAAAATATAAGGAATTGCATTATACAACACAGTTGACCCCAAGCATTAATGATCACTTGCAGTTGTCGGATGCTGATGCTTACCTCCGCAGTAGTTGTATTCTGTGTGGTAGTCTTACATTCTCTGAGGGACTCCCTCTGAAACACAGCAACAGCTAAATGTCACAAAAGTGATGCCCCTGCCTCTCCTCCCAGATTACCATTTACTTCTCAGTGTTGAGATTGAGGCCGGCTTCACACTGGCGTAAGTGCAATTGCGCATGCCGCAGTGGAACTTTTTTGTGCTCCGAAGGAGGCTTTTTTGTGCGCATGTTAGCGCATTTTACAATAATTTTTCTGCCTGCAGGCATTAATTTTTGTGTCCACTTCTTGAAAGGCTTAAAAGCCCATTTACACAGAGTGATGATCGCTCAAAATTCGCTCAAACTACAGTTTGAGTTATAGTTTTGAGCGATCCTCTATGCATAACTCCAAGTAGCTAATTAGTTACTTAAGAGTTATGCACGTGGAGCAGGACACTGCCAGGATAGCTCAGAGAACAATGCAGCTGTTTTGTATATGCAAACAGCTGCTTAGTTCTCACGATGTCCCGCTGAGCTGCTAGCTCCGAGAAACAGCAGGAGTACTGACAGTTCCTTTGTTTTTGGAGCTTTCAGCTGGTATCCCGCTGATAACAGTCATCAGTGATTTCTAGCAGTAAAGGAATAGTGCACAAACAGCGCACGGTTGCTGCGCATTTAGACAGAACGATTATCGGCCAAAAGATGGCTTTTGAGTTAATTTTGAGAGATAATTGTTGTGTATAAATGGGCCTTAATTTATCTAATGAGTACCAGATGTTTTCTCTTTCCAGCAGAATTGTGCTGGGTTTCACACATCTCCTTGCGTATTGTTTGCACATTTGCACACCCCCAGTGCTTCGATGGGGACTTCTGGTTCCCAAATACGCAGAAAGATAGTCCATGTTCTATTATTTTCTGTGCGCACCAAAATGCACGCATGGGAACAAACTTATTGAAATCGATGGGTTCTAGTCTCTGCTTATTGCACGTGAAAATAAACAACAAGCTGACCTGACGGCTTCTACCCACTAGCGTTTTTTTTATCGCTGCGATATCGCTGCGTGTTTTTCAATGGGACTTTTCAATGTTAAAATCGCATTAGACAAAAATCGCAAAAGCACAAACTTGCGGTTTTTGTGAGATGCGATTTTAACATTAGAAAGTCCCATTCAAAAAAACGCAGCGATATCGCAGCGATAAAAAAAAACGCTAGTGGGTAAAAGCCCTCAGGCTGTATTTACAGGGCTGATATAAAATTGGACCTATTTTGCACTCGGAAATCTGCGATTTTTAAGCTTCTGCGTGTGTTATCATGTTAAAAATGTGAGATTCTCATGGCTGTACTATGTGTTTTTCACATTCATGAAAAAATTGCATATTCTTCCAATAGCTGAAATATGGAATTACATGGCATGCAAGTGCTATGCAAATTTTTCACATTCCCATAGGGCAATTTTTAAAACAGAATCACCCCCAAGTAGGACATTCTGTGATTTTTTAATCCTGCAATATGGGTACAAGTGCAAAATCGCTCATATAAATTAACCCACGTGCGAGTTCTGTGTCTTGCAATGACACAAAACTCATTGTGTGAATATCGCCCATGTAAATACAGCCTCACGAATGTGAAACCACTGTTACTGCAGTATGCTAACCATACCATGATTTCATTATCAAACAGTTAGGCCCGCTTCACACGGGTGATAAAATCGTGCAAGATTTGGGAATTGCGAGACGCACAAATAGAAGCCCCATTCTTTTGAATGGGGTTATACACATAAGCGATGTTTTCCCGCATGGCATGTTCTATCTTCCTGCATGCTGCAGCATCACATTGTCCATTGTTCTCATTACATCTCAGATCACAGCAGGAGGATTGCTTCCCCCCGAAGTGATGCGAGGCTGTCTTGACATGCAAACTCCTCACATCTGTGAGAGTTTCATGTGTGGAGCGCGATATGAGGGTGGGATTCACGGACCCATATCGCGCTCGCCCATGTGAAGTTCACCTTAGGGCTTATTCAGACAAATGTATGCATTAATACATTCACCCGTACAGAACGTATATTCACATGAATGAAAGGAGGAGATGGCAAGAAGCCGTCTCAGACGTCCATGCAAGCAGATTGATCGAAATGTCCATTCACACGCTTACGTGTAACACACTTCCCGTGGATTAGAATGCTGATTAAATGCTTAATTAAGGCCAACTATTTTCTTCTCCCTCCCCTTCTCTTTTTCTCAGCTGCCATAAAAGTCTATTGCATTTTTCTGCGTAACACGGACAGAGATAACCCAAGACCTATCTTTTCGCAGACAAAGATTTTGCGCGGATTTTGCATTTGTCTGAATAAAGCCATTGAAATCAAAGGCATCGCTTGGTCACGTTATACTTGCGAATTTTTGACGTGCGAAAGTGCTTCCACAAGTACGTTCATGTGAAATTAGCCCTAATGTAGGCATGTTGAGGGTTCCCAAAACCACCTCACATTTCCTCTACCTGCCCATTTACCTCTTTTGCGAGTTCTTCCTTCTCCTCTAGCTCTACTTGCTTCTGCTGCAGGCTTTTCTAAAAAGAGAAATTACTAATTTTATATGACATGCACAATTTGATGTTATGAATTTAAATGGCTTGTTCTATAAGTGTCCTTTTTTGCAAAGTTCCATATATGAGAGTAGATTTGCACACTACATATTGTTGTGGTGGTTCTGGGATTGCCGCCTTGCTGATAGTCTTGTGCTGGTTTTGGAGATGTTTCTACATCTTCTGGCTCAGTAGGTGTGCTATTTGGTGTGATGTGCTTGGTCACACCTGTGGATGATTACTTGGGCTATTTAAACTGGCTGGAGACTGAGCTGAACTGTGGTTGATTCTCACTCTCTCCCTGAGTGGGCTAGCAGTCAGAAGGTTCCTGCTGGATCATTCAGTTACTTGATGCAGCGTAAAGCTAAGTGCTGCATTTGTTTTGCATTGTTATTTTGGTTTTATGGTTTTGTTTCTTTTCCCCACATACGGTCAACTAGGGCCGAGGTACGTGGTCGGGGACGCTCTTGTCAGGGCGATCACCCTGCTTTTCCCAGTGTTTGTTTACATAGGGACAGTGTTTCACGTATTTTTGTTCCATTCTTGTTTTTTTGTTTTTTTTATGCATTTCTGGTAAATCTGTGAGTGACAGATACAGCAAGTCCAGGTTAGACTTAACACATATCATATAATGAGGCCCTATAATTATTGGACTTGAACCCAAGCTAGAAATTGATACCAAATCTATTTAAAAAGGCACTTTAGTATATTATAACTTCTACCCAATCCGCCTAGATATATTCTGATCCATTAAGCAAAGCCCAGAAGTATTTGATAAGTCAAGACTGTTCCTCCCAACTATATCAGGTTCCATAAAATGGTGTATCATAAGAGCTTCTGCATAAGATGTTATGCACAATGGCTGAACACAATGAGGTCAGTGAGTCTGCAGTACATAACTAGCAATTTGGCTATTGTAGTCATAGATATGGTTTTAGGATTTTAGTACCTATAAATTTATAACAAAATATAAATAAATCCTTTCTCTCACTATTCCATTGGTTTTCATAGATTCTTGCTTCTCCTTTTATAACTTACCTCCAGGTCAGAGACCAGATGCCTCAGCTTAATGACCTCTTCATTCAATGCAAAGTGTTCATCTTCAGACTGGTCAAACTGTGACAACAGAAGTAGAAGTATACTGATATGATTCCTAATTGTAAGGAATTTGCTCACCATGTTTGGGCAACTGCAAATGCCACTCTGGATGTACCAACAGATAGGGCCAAATATTCTGCCAGGGCAAATGTAGAGTATGTATGGCCACCTGAACAATCAAGGAATAGACCTCATTATGAAAATTTGTTAGTGGCCACTATCAGGGCATCACCAAAGGGATAAATCCACTATGGAAAATGTAGACATGATATCAGATGTTATTTCCATCCAGGTCTAATAAAGTACACATGTAAAAAGTGGAGGAGCCCCATATTGGGTGGATACTGGTGTTCTTATTCTGTGTTATGCTGTGCTATATTTTGTTTTGTACATTTCTTTCTTTGGAGGTGAGGTTCTTGAGAAAAGGTCATGTTTTCAACATGTGTATTCCGCCTGTTGCAATGTTATACAGCAAGGACCAATGTTGTATTGGATGGGCAGTGGTTCTCAGGTGTGTTAATGAACAGCGACCCTTTCAATATGAGGATACTATGATTGGTGGGGAACTTGTCAGTAGTTGGCCTCAACGAACATGAGAATACAAGGGTATGGATGTGCCCAATGCTCACAAGGACCTCTAGCGATGCAGAATCCCCAATTGGTTAGCCAGTTGCTGAAGCCACTGTCTGCTATAAGCCCCACTAGATGCACATTTTCCTCAAAGGGTCACAGTGGATGATTTAGTGTCCAGAAAACAACAGAATAGGGTGCAGCAGATGGGTCGGGTAGTGGACTGTGACTAGGAAGCAGGTCTGCAACAGGTGCCAAATCAGTCAGAACTATGACCTCTGTATATTCTATGTATGCTGGCTATCTTTCTCACATAGCACTATAAGTGTTAATAGATAGGTCCAGTTTGTAGTTTCACAGATAATGCCAATCAGTGCTATGTTAGTGGTAGGCGCTAAGTCTATATACCTATGCTTGGTTATGCTGATTCATTACATGTAACTTTCCTGCCATTTTCCAAGGCCTAGGAGAGGCAACTGTTGAGTAAAAGAATACACAGCTCAGGTTGAGCTAACTTATTAGACCTATCATAGGGACTCAGGTGATGACCAGGAAATGCTACCTCTGCTGTGAAGGCTCTATAAAAGATGCTGGAGAATTGAAGCCATGAAGACACCTTATAGGGCTATATGGAGGTCAATGAGTCAGCCACCACCAGACCAAAAAGGCTGTATAAAGTTGTTGCTGTTTATTAAGGACTGTACCTTCATCTATATGAACATTGGACCATTTATGCTTTGTGAACAAGTAAATATGAGTTTAACCTTCCTCTTCTGACTATCTTGACTTGATTTGCGGTCTCGCACTGCTACAACACCATCTACACCAGGGAGGAGACACCAGCACAGTGCACAACATCAGCACCCTACCTTTATATTATGCGGCTGACCGGTTTAGGGACTAACGTACTATAATTGTCTACCATGGAGAACATCAATCGGCATCATGACAAATGATTGCCTAACACCAACCCTTCACTCAGTCAGCCCAATTCGTGCTCACCATATTTCTGTGCTTACCTGGTTTGATAGCTGATCTGTTCTTTCTTCTATTTGCAAGTATCTTTGTTCCTGCAAGCAGACAGTATATGTATTTTACTATCTGTCTGTCTAATCTAGCTATGTACAAAGGTATAAAAAACTGAAAAGCTATTGCTATGTTAATACAACAGAAGCCATTGCAAAGCAATTAAAAATGCAAATAAACTGTTTCCCAGAAAGTTATCCTAACGCATTAAGTCAAGTTAAGCGTTGCTACATCCGTAACTATCTATCCTTCCTGTTATAGCCAGAGGAAAAATAGCTATAAGAAATATAAATCTTGTACTTAAACCCATGTACTTCATTGAACACTTCTGGTTATACCTGATCCCTTTTTAGTTGCTCCTCTACCTCCACTGCATATTTGCTTTGTTTCACTTCTAACCTCAGGTTTTCCACCTGTTCTTTCAGATCTGGAAATTGACCTATTTCCTTCTGTAGGCTTAAAAGACAGAGAGAACATAAGAATGTGATTGTACTCCCCCCTCCACCAGGACTCCGAAGAGTCATACATAGAGCAATGTTAGTCATAGTACAAGTAAGTTACCGTACTGAACTTCTGCACTGAAAACTATGAATAGGAAGTACATGGAGTGGTAGACCCTGATAGAAGCATGAGAAGCATTAAAAATATTACCATTATTGATACTATTAGAGGGGCTCTCCAGGCCTACAATGCTATCAGTATGAGATAGATCTGGGTCAAACTCTCAGCACTCCCGTGGATCAGTTGATTGAAGGGCAAGCACCATGGCCCCTTCATTGTTTACCAGACAAATCTTCATACTTTTAGCAGTGCTTCTGCCTGGTATTACCACTCAATTTCATGCACTTGAATAGAACTGAGCTGCTCCGAGTTGTCACACCCAGTTGAGCCATGGTTGAGGCAGATCATTCAGCAGGCGGGGATTTTAAAGCCCCGCCGGCTAAATAGTGCCGAGAAGCAGTTCAGGAGAACTGACAGCGGCCGTGGCTGGACTCCGGCTGCAGCGGAAAGGTGAGTATACAATTTTTTTTTATTTTAACACATTTTAGGATGAATTGCAGGGAAGGGCTTATATATTTAAGCCCTTCCCGACAATTCATCCCGGGCTCGCCCGCAGCGCATTGCTTTAAATGGAGCCGGCTCTATTGCCGTCTCCATTGAATGCAATGCGCTGGACAGCTCCGGCCCGTTTCTAATGAAACGCGGCTAGGAGCAGATTTTCGGGCGACTTGCGGGCGACTTGCACGCACCGGTCACGCGATTTGCAGATGCGCATCCGTCATGCGATCCGCAAATCGCGTGAAAAAACGCCCGTGTGACTAAGGCCTCTGGGTGTATATAACGCTTGGTAGTTGATAGATTACTTAAGGTCTTGAAACTGTGGAAGACAAAGTGTCCTAAATAACCTTGCAAATCAAAATCCAATGGAATTAGATTCCATTGGTCATTGTCCAGTGTTATGGAAAGCCAATACTCCGGCACCCAATAATCTGCTCTTACAGTGAAAGATTTAAGAAAGTTTATTTAGAATAAGTACAAAGTAATTTATAGAGAAAAATAAAAGAAGAAGAATACATGGCCACCGAGATTGTTGCCAAGAGATAGCAAGAATCTATTCTTTATGCTGCGGTGGAGGGATTTTGGCTACATATTGATTGGCCCATTACTGACCCATCATTGACGAGTTAATATAATTAATACATTCTTCATCACATTGGATTGTTTTAGTTAAAGCTAAGGCCCATTTGGACACAACGATTATTGCTCAAAATTCGCTCAAAAGCCATCTTATAATTGTTGCGTGTTAATGTGCCCATCTTTAACTTTCCTGCTAAACGATGGATTTCAGTTCGGCATGAAATACATTGTTCAGCAGAACAGCTGATAAGAGGACCACACTCTGTGTTCTGCCTGGGGACCACTGATTACATTGTCTGAGCTGTCAGCCCCATGGCAGAACAAAGGGAATTTATTCAGAGAACAGCGAGTGGTCTGTTCCCTGATTACAGATCCCAGCAGCTACACGCTACTAATTGGTACTAATAGGCATCAGTACCAAGTAGTAGTTTATGCAAAATGATTGCTCAAAAGCCATCTTTTGAGCGATCATATTTGTGTCTAAATCCACCTTTAGACACTGACTTTTTGGGGTCAGGCAAAACCTTAAATTATGTACATATCTCCTAGTGTTAAACAATTGTTTTCATTAAGATTACATGGAGACATTCAGTTATTGCAAGCATAAGGCCTTGTAGCTTTTAGGGCAAATGTCAAAGTAGTGTAAAGAAATATGTCTTGACTAGAGATGAGCGAGCATATTCGTCCGAGCTTGATGCTCGTTCGAGTATTAGGGTGCTCGAGATGCTCGTTACTCGAGACGAGCACCACGCGGTGCTCGTCTCGATTAAACGAGTACTGACCATTGAATTCAATGGAGCCGGCAATACAGCCGGCTCCTTTGAAAGCAATGGGCTACCGGCTAGCGCGGGATGAATTTTCGGGAACGGCTTAAAAATATAAGCCCTTACCTGAAAATCATCCTAAAATGTGTAAAAAGTAAAAAAAAATATATACTCACCTTGTCCCGACAGAGCGATGTTAGCCCATTGAATTCAATGGAGCCGGCAATACAGCTGGCTCCATTGAAAGCAATGGGCTGCCGGCGAGCGCGGGATGAATTTTCAGGAAGGGCTTAAATATATAAGCACTTCCCTGCAATTCATCCAGAAATGTGTAAAAATAAAAAATATATATATATACTCACCTAGTCCCGGCAGACGGAGTTCAGCTGCGGCCAGCTGGCAGTTCTCCTGGACTGCTCTCTGTAGTATTCAGCAGCCGGGGATTTAAAATCCCCGCCTGCTGAATGAGCTGCCTCTGATTGGTCACAGCCTGACCAATCAGAGGCAGATCTCACTCACACCCATTCATGAATGGGTGAGTGCGTGCTGCTTCTGATTGGCTCAGCGCAGCTCTCAGCTGAATGACAGCAGTTCAGCACCACAGTGCAGGGGACAGCAGGAGAAGACACTGCTGTGCCCCGGCAGCTGAAGGGAAGTGAGTATCTATTTTTTTTTGTTTTTTAAATCACTTTTAATTCATTTCCAGAGAATGGCTTATATGTAAAGCCCTTCCCTGAAAAAGAATTCAGGTGTGCCAGTGGACCATTGTCTTCAATGGAGTCGCCGGCAGCAGCAGCGGCTCCATTGAAGAGAATGCCTGCATTTTTATTCTTTTTTACACTAAAATCTTTCTTTTTCAGGTAAGTGCTTATATTTTTAAGCCCTTCCTGAAAATTCATCCCGCGCTCGCCGGCAGCCCATTGCTTTCAATGGAGGCGGCTGTATTGCCGGCTCCATTGAATTCAATGGGCTAACATCGTTCTTCTCTGCCACAGCTGTTACAGCTGTGGCAGAGGAGAACGATCGTTATGCTGACAGGGGGGGGGGGTCTCACTCTTGCCACTATTGTGGCTTAATAGTGAGACCTCGGAGCCCGAAATGCAGCCCTGCATGTTGCACCTCGCCTGCCCTATCCATTTCTGTGTTTTTTACATGACTTTGGTGATTTGCTAAGATTTTCACAAATGAAAACCTTAGCGGAGCACCAGTCATATACAAAAATGCTCGAGTCGCCCATTGACTTCAATGGGGTTCGTTACTCGAAACGAACTCTCGAGCATCACTGAAAGTTCGACTCGAGTAACGAGCACCCGAGCATTTTGGTGCTCGCTCATCTCTAGTCCTGACCTCACAATATCTTAGCATTTAACTATCAGCAAATACTATACTGATTATAGGTATTGAATATTTTCTCAATCACCAGCGGAAGTACATGAAAGTTGGAATTTCCTTTGTTGCGATGGGCAACAGCAACTACTTGTGTATTGGCCCTGGTCAGCAAAATGTAAGGGAATTTTCAATAGTGCCGTCATATTAATAAACCTTCAAGTTACGAGTCTACAAGGCTGGGTAGAGATGACAAAATTTAAGAGGTCTTATGTCTTGTGTGTCACCTCACCTTTTGTTCTTTTTCCGTAGTGATGCGATTTCTTTATACAATTCATCTGTCTCTACATAGGCTTTCTCCAAGGTATCTTCTATGTCAGTATTTTCCTGCCCAAGTCTTCTGCACCATCCTTCAATTTCCAAAAGGTCACTGGTTCTTGCTTCCCTGTGTGCAACAATGACTATGACATTGATGATGCAGAGACAGAGGTGTGTATAATTCTAAAAGTGTACATGCCAATTGTTAGGAGGACTATGCTGTTAAATACAAATGGCGATGCTCATCTCAGAATAGGCGAGACTCAGGGGAGCACCAGTAAGTATAGCAAAATGTATATACTGTAGGAGTAGAATTGATGTTGCCGAAAAAAGTTTTCTCACCATTCTTTGACTTACAGAAGGGTTTTATAACTTTGTATGAGGGTGGATGTGAGATCCAGGTATACAGAGTACAATACAGGGATGTAGATTACAGGGTAATAACGGGTCAGTGATGTGGGTGAAGGATCGGGATAGACGATCTCTAGCAGATTGTCAATAATGTGCAGTATGTAAAGGAGGTAAAGAATACTTACAGGGCACCACAATATGGATCATCATATAGTTCAGGAGAATCTGATGTCATCCAGGTTTCAATCTATGATTACATAATACTCTGTTATCAATTACCATATAAAGCTGAGGATGGTAGAAAGGGGTTAGAGTAAAGGCACATTTATACAGAGTGATGATCTCAAAAAAATCACAAAAAGGCGATCGTTTTAGCGATAATCGTTGCGTCTAAATGTGCGCTCATCGTGCACTGTTAGCTCATCATTAAATTCAGTCCAACCTAAAAATCGTCTTTCAGCCTTATCAGCAGTTTTCCACGGGGAGTGCTGATAGCATTGTTTCCCGCTGGAGAACAAAGGATCTGAGCGCAGATAAGATCCCTCAGGCTATTAACTGCATCCAGCTAAAGGCCCAATTAGACACAACAATAATCGCTCAAAAAATGACGCTCAAGCGACTTTTGAGGGATCATCGTTGTGTCATTTACAGAGCAAGATGATCACTCAAGATGAGTGATCACTTTGCACTGCCAGCGGAGGATGCAGAAGACAAGCGGGGTGTCCCCGCTTGCCTTCTGCATCCAGCTGTTCCCCGCTCTAACCGCCCAGCTGTTATACAGCCGAGCGCTCCTTGCCAGGTATGGAGAACAGAGCTGGACCACTCTGTTCTTAATTCCCAGCCTGTTATCAGGGAGCGGGATACAGCTGAAACAATAGTATCAGCTGTATCCTGCTGTTAACTCCTGATAAGGCTGATCGTTGTCTTTCAGCTTGCTGAAAGACGATGATGAGCGACAGGATAATGAAAACTGCACGATGTCAGTACAGTTACACACAACGATTATCGCTCAAAAGACAGCTTTTGAGCGAATTTTGAGCGATAATCTTTGTGTCTAAATGGGCCTTAAGGCTTCATTTGCACACTTAATTGCTCTTAAGCAGCTGAGTAGCTACTTAATAGTTTATGCAAAATGATCGTTCAAAGCTGTCACTCAAACTGTCGTTTGAGCGATCATCAGGTCGTGTAAATGGGCCTTAATCCCAAAATTATCGAAAGTCTGAGTCTAAGGCGTAACACTCAAAAGCCTTGAGGAGGGTTACACAAAGCAGGTAGAGAAGGTGCTGCCAAACAGGTTGACCCATCAAAGTTGGGAGGACTAGATATCCGAATATAAAAAAAAATTGTATGTTGGGGCAACTCTCCAATGAAAGTCATGAGATAATAAGATGAAATATCCAACTTCTCTTGTCTTTAGTCATTTAAAAGCCAGCAAAAGATACGTGTTTCAGGGTGAACCCCTCAACAGTCATGCTGGGAGGTTCTAGTATACAAGAGGATTGGTGAAATAATTACAACATACAATGCGTATGTTGAGGAGTGGAAGGGAGCATAAAAAAAGAGGGGAAATAAAATATGTATGAACTGTGTTCTGTACCTCTTCTGTTGTCCCCATATGCAGACCACTGATCCAGTGATCCATTCGGTCAGAGACATACAGAGAGGATGCACAAGCCCTGGCATCCCCGAGATGTCATTGCTGATATTACATGGATTCCCTATCAATCACGTGAATAAGGAAACCCTATAATCGGCGGCACAGGATGGATCAGCTGTCACATTAGGTAACATTGGGAACCCGTCCTGATGTTACTTGCTGTGACAGCTGATTGCTCCTGTGCTGCAGCGACTCACCGACCGCGGCGTTCCTGCAGCATGGGATGGGTTAAACTAACCAGTTCTTATCAAGGTGCCCTTATCAGGACCTGAACCAATCCGTCCAAATGTGCCCCCTCCCCACCCCCTCCTCGATCAGAGCCATAGCTGGAACTGCCCTGAGGATGGAAGCCAGGTATAGCTGACGAAAGGAGGACCGTAAATATAGGGGAGCTCCGCAAACTGGCACGCTGCTCTATATTTAAGTGAGGCAGTCGGGAATGGGTTATATATATTGTAGAAATATTCCCTTTTGCACAATGCGGTTTGTCGGCAGACCTGATTTACTGTGGGATGACTTGTATATATGGTAGATGCGCTGCTGGACCTAGCAATTATCATACTAGCGGCCTTCCTTCATTTAATAGTCCATTTTCAGAAAAATATGGCATTTGGTTACATAGCTGGGTATGCTGGCGGTCACTTACCATGGCTGCTGTTTCCATAGTTTACTGCTCTTTGTCAACTGCCAGTCTCCTCCACTCCCCACCGACCGCAGCGCCTAACTGCCATCCAACCCCTCCCCAGCTCCGTGCTTTAGGCAGCATATCACGTAGAGAATAAAACCCACTGATTTCAATGGGTCCGGTCACATGTACGTATTTCTCACGTAATGTTTGGTCGCATGGAAAAAAATCGCAGCTTGTCCTATTTTGGTGCATGTTACGCACCGCAATAGGCAGTTGAAGTGAATGGACCAGCGCAAAAATGCAGTAAGTACACAGGAAACCTGCATATTCACTGTATTTTTGCTCAGGAACTCAATGGGCCCTTCTGCATATGTTATTGCGTTGGTGAATATGCAGCGCGTTTATGCGCAAAAAAACACAGAAATGGCAAACACACAGGCGATTGCGATTTTCGGTCACATAAACACGCAGTGTATTTATGCAGCCGAAACCCGCATACGCCCGTGTGAACGAGCCATTAGGCTTCCTTTAGATGATTTAACACAACATATTTGCTCAGTGAACAAGGTTGATTTCTGCACGTGTCTGCACATAGTACTGTACTTTCTTGCCCACCCATGTTCACATACGCTCGCAACACCCTCCGCCCTGATTTAAAAAGCTATTTAGGCTAATGAGGTCTAACTGTGTTCTTTTTTTCACCGAATTGTGCAGCCTATTAGACATTTGCGCACCTCCCATAGACTTCTATGGTGATCTCTGCAGCACAAATATATGCATAGAGATGGAGTGAGTTCTATTTTTTTGTGCGCATGGGAATCGCGTGTGCAAAATTAGGAAATGAGAACAAACCCCTTGACATCAATGGGTTCTATTCTCTACGCACTGTATGCAAATACAGGGTGGAGCGCGGTAATTTGCTAATTTGGGAGTGAAATAAAAAAATTATGAACTTGTAAAAACTTTATTTTATATTTTATTTACATTGAACAGTAGTGGAATTTACAAATTATTTGATTTTAAATATTGTATCTGGCAAATGTTGACCTTCGCTACGAACATCGAACGAGTTAGAGCAGCAGTATTGCAATCTCCGAAACGCTCTGCTCGGAAGCAAGAACTTGCTCTTGGCATTTCAAGACGTTGTCTCCACCGGATTCTTCATAGTGAACTGAATTTTCACCCGTATAAAATGTGCGTGGTCCAACAATTGTCAGCACGGGATTATGTTACACGACGAACATCTGTATTGCAACCGTCCCAACACCCTGGAAGACCTAAGGAACAATATTGACGCTGAGATTGCCAGAATACCAGTCGACATGCTTGAAAGAGTGCATGAGAACTTCAGAAAACGTATGCAGCAGTGTGTGGATAGCGAAGGTCAACATTTGCCAGATACAATATTTAAAACCAAATAATTTGTAAATTCCACTACTGTTCAATGTAAATAAAATATAAAATAAAGTTTTTACAAGTTCATTATTTTTTTATTTCACTCCCAAATTAGCAAATTACCGCGCTCCACCCTGTACATCTGTCTGAAGGTACCCTTGGTCTTGCAATTACAGGACCGCCCTGTAGACCTGTGCAAGAAGACAAGCGAGCTATTGGCCAACAGCTCTATCCATAATGTGTGATCGGCTTAAGTGTCCCACGGATGAGAGAACTAGAGTCTACTAAGTGTTGAATATCCCGATTTTAGAAGGCAGCTCGATTCTTGAGGTCACAGCATGTCGCCAATAACACAGTAGAGGCCTTGTATGGTCACCATACTGTCCAAGGTACATTCAGATGTAAGGGCGACCAGAAGCTACTGCAATGTCTGCTTACTCTACCAGCAATTAATTGGTGCACATTCATATCAAGTGAGTTAAAATGCATGTTCAGGCATATTGTAAATTCCAGGCGTCTGTGAAAGCACTTACCACTAGATGTCACTGTCATAGCTTTTATCATCTTGTGAAAACTGACCTTGACTGAGATTGAAGATTTCAAGTAAATAGATCCAATTAGCCAGTGATAAATTTGGAGATGTTTCAGGCAACTCCATTTATTCTCAGAACTGCAGATTTTTAATCTGCTATCCCCAAGTAATTTTGCATGACCTTGTCCACCATCCAAAATGAGGATGCAAAAGTCCATCCCAGTTGGTCTGCACAGTGGGATAAAAAAAATCAAACAAATAAAAAAATCAATAACTATTTTCTAGGGATCTTTTTGGATTAAGATTAAAGATTCCCTCCCATCATTTATTATAACAGCTCTAGTAATATTAATAATATTAAAGCTGCTACCTTGCAAGTAATAAGAGGGCCTTGCTAACACTGTTTCCATAAACCCTATAGAAGTCAATGGGAGCTATGCACAGTACAGTGTGCTATCATGAAAAGTTTCAGATGGGGATACGCCTTTTAGACTGGTGTATTACTATTACTTAGCATCAGTTATATTAGGGATCTTATAAATGGCCCGACTAGTCAGACATGAATGCTTGCTTCCCCAATTGTAAGGTTCTGTAATGTTCCTATTACACAAGTGCTTGTGGCTGCTGTTAGTGCTTGCGTTTTCCTGACAATGGCCAGGCTAGACCTGCAAGCGCCGATGCAGGCTGGGAATTAGCATTATTACATGAGCACTAACAGCACTCATGTAATAGCATCCTACAAATGCAAATGATCACTTGCTCATTCGACAGCTGATTAGCTTATTGCTCATCCTCATAGTTAAGATCGGCTGCCCATGTAGTAATTATCGCTGACGGAAATGCTCATTGTTAGTTAGAGCTCATTAGCGTGGACAGAATTATCTGCCTATGTAAAAGGATCCTTTAAAGGGTAAATAAGAGGAATGTAACACATAAATCAATATCTAGTACTTACATATTATTGACAATGCAAGTTGCAGCCGGGCAGTGGTGCACCATGATGGAGTACGGTGTGGTGGGGAAGATATCTGATCCCTAAATATATTTCTATCAACTTTTGAAGAACAACTTTTTATGTACAATGTATCTATGCTATCTATCTAGTAAAAAAATGTGTGTGTGTGTGTGTGTGTGTGTGTGTGTGTGTGTGTGTGTGTATGTATATATATATATATATATATATATATATATATATATATAATATATATACTGGGTGTGAGGCTCAGATGAGGGCTCTGTGTGTGCAGCTTTGGATCTTGGTTGGCAACAAGTACAAAGAGGTTGCAGTTCAGGCTTTATTTGCTGGACCAGCAGATAGTTTTCAGGTAGAAGCTGCGCAGTATTTCCCACGGGATGAGATGAGCGGAGTTGTTAATGGCAGAGAATATAGCTGTGGCTCTGGATGCACAGTGGGTTAAATTTACTGTGTTTCAGCCCCCAGCCTCGTTTCATCAGATCAGCTGCAAGGATGTAGAAAAAGGATTATAGCAAAGGGATTGTGTCATTTTTTTTTTTTTTGCAGCTTTTTCTTTTGTGAAGTATGCCTCTCCTCAGTCATTCTCTGCAGAGTTCTTCCTACCAACCCCAACAATAACCTAGTAACATAGTATGTTAGGCTGAATGAACACAATGTCCATCTTGTTGAACCAGAGGAAGGCAAAAGAAAAAACAATGAGGCAGATGCCAATTTAGCTTCTTTGGAGGAAACCATTTCTTCCCGACTCCATAATGGCAGTCAGAATAATCCATGGATCAATGTTTGAGTTCTACCTAACTCCAAGACCCAGATCAACAACCCCACTGGTTATTTAATGTCTATATTGCTCTAGAAAGACTTCTAGTCCCCTCTTAAACTCCTTGATGGATTTTGCCATCACCACATCCTCAGGCAGAGAGTTCCACAGTCTCACTGCTCTTACAGTAAAGAACCCCTTTCTGTGTTGGTGATGAAACCTGCTTTCCTCTAGATGTAGCAGATGCCCTCTTTTTATTTGGTCACCCCTTAACCGTCTTTTTCCCAGTACATCCTGTAGGGGAAGGTTTGTGCATTGCTCCCTTCTAGGAGATTCCAGCAGTGTTATGAAGACTTTACAATGCTTTCATGTGTCTGGCAGATCTCTCCTTTTTTGATAAGGTGACTTTTAATGAGCAGTACAAATCGACAATTGGGACAATTTGAACTGAGCATGCCTAGAAAGGCATTCACCGATTGGCTGCTGCTAGGCCAATAACAAGTTTTTCTGGCTGTGTCACAAGCAGAAGTTGGTGTAAATGTTTTGGCTTAGTCCACTGTCATATATGGCATACATCTGTATGAAATGGATTATAAACATGAATATAGCCAAGTGTCTTTACTCTTTTTATTCCTGATGCACGTTTTCTATTGCTTAGTGAATCCCATGGCAGTAGCTGGGATTTTAGTGGCTATCTACATCTTGTAAAATGTAATAGACATGATGAATACATTAATGTAAGTTTTGTTATATTGAATCAAGGCTCTTAAAACCCACTGGTGCAGCGACTTATTATTTTTTATTACCAATTCCCCTGTTTTCCTTCCTAATCTGTCAGAGTTCCGTAAATACTTCCAGCTCTCCAACTTTAAAATTAATTTAGCTAAGTCAGAAGCGTTTAATATTTCTCTCCCTTCCTGTCTTCAACATTCCCTAGAGGCTTCTTTTAGTTTTTGCTGGGCCTTACAATCTCTCAAATACGTAGGTATATTTTTGCCTAAGGACCAACATTTGTCTTTTCTCTGAACTTTCTCCCGCTTTTGAAATCTATTCAGGAAGACTGCTCCAGGAGGGCCCAGGGCATGTTCACATGGTTGAGCTAATTCCAGATATTTAAAATAAACATCCTCCCTCTGGTCCTGTAACTTTTTCATGCCCTTTCCATCAAAATCCCTTCCTCCTTTTTTAAATCCCTTTCCGTTACACAATCTAGATTTATCTGGGCAAATAAACCAACTAGAATTACTATTACTAGAGATGAGCGAGCACCAAAATGCTCAGGTGCTCGTTACTCAAGACGAACTTTTCACGATGCTCGAGGGTTCGTTTCGAGTAACGAACTCCATTGAACCCTCCTCCTCCTCCTCCTCCTCCTCAACGCGCTGAGATATAGACAGGAGGGTGCTCTGACTATCGAGCGACATGCTGTCTTCCCCCGCCTCCATTTCCGAGCGCAAAGCGTCTGCCTTTATGGTTTGCAGGGAACTTCTCAAGAGGCATAGCAGAGGAATTGTGACGCTAATGATTGCAGCATCGCCGCTCACCACCTGGGTAGACTCCTCAAAGTTTCCAAGGACCTGGCAGATGGCTGCCAACCAGGCCCACTCTTCTGTAAATAATTGAGGAGGCTGACTCCCACTGCGCCGCGCAAGTTGGAGTTGGTATTCCACTATAGCTCTACGCTGTTCATAGAGCCTGGCCAACATGTGGAGTGTAGAGTTCCACCGTGTGGGCACGTCGCACAGCAGTCGGTGCACTGGCAGATGAAACCGATGTTGCAGGGTGGCAGCGTCCGTGTGGGACTTGTGGAAATATGCGCTGAGCCGGCGCACCTTTCCGAGCAGGTCTGACAAGCGTGGGTAGCTTTTCAGAAAGCGCTGAACCACCAAATTAAAGACGTGGGCCAGGCATGGCACGTGCGTGAGGCTGCCGAGCTGCAGAGCCGCCACCAGGTTACGGCCGTTGTCACACACGACCATGCCCGGTTGGAGGCTTAGCGGCGCAAGCCAGCGGTCGGTCTGCTCTGACAGACCCTGCAGCAGTTCGTGGGCCATGTGCCTCTTCTCTCCTAAGCTGAGTAGTTTCAGCACGGCCTGCTGACGCTTGCCCACCACTGTGCTGCCACGCCGTGCGACACCGACTGCTGGCGATGTGCTGCTGCTGACACATCTTGATTGCGAGACAGAGGTTGCGTAGGAGGAGGAGGAGGGTGGTTTAGTGGAGGAAGCATACACCGCCGCAGATACCACCACCGAGCTGGGGCCCGCAATTCTGGGGGTGGGTAGGACGTGAGCGGGTTCAGGCTTTGACTCTGTCCCAGCCTCCACTAAATTCACCCAATGTGCCATCAGGGAGATATAGTGGCCCTGCCCACCTGTGCTTGTCCACGTGTCCGTTGTTAAGTGGACCATGCCAGTAACCGCGTTGGTGAGGGCGCGTACAATGTTGCGGGAGACGTGGTCGTGCAGGGCTGGGACGTCACATCGGGAAAAGTAGTGGCGACTGGGAACTGAGTAGCGCGGGGCCGCCGCCGCAATCATGTTTTTGAAAGCCTCCGTTTCCACAAGCCTATACGGCAGCATTCCCAGGCTGATCAATTTCGCTATGTGCACGTTTAACGCTTCAGCGTGCTGGTGCGTGGCTGTGTACTTGCGCTTGCGCTCAAACACTTGCGCTAGCGACGGCTGGACGGTGCGCTGAGAGACCTTGCTGGATGTGGCCGAGGACAGCGGAGGTGAGGGTGTGTGTGCAGGCCGGGAGACGGTCGTGCCTGTGTCCTGAGAGGGGGGTTGGATCTCAGTGGCAGGTTGGGGCACAGGGGGAGAGGCAGTGGTGCAAACCGGAGGCGGTGAACGGCCTTCGTCCCACCTTGTGGGGTGCTTGGCCATCATATGCCTGCGCATGCTGGTGGTGGTGAGGCTGGTGGTGGCTCCACGGCTGATCTTGGCGCGACAAACCTTGCACACCACAGTTTGTCGGTCGTCTGCACTCTCAGTGAAAAACTGCCACACCTTTGAGCACCTCGGCCTCTGCAGGGTGGCATGGCGCGAGGGGGCGCTTTGGGAAACAGTTGGTGGATTATTCGGTCTGGCCCTGCCTCTACCCCTGGCCACCGCACTGCCTCTTCCAACCTGCCCTGCTGCTGCACTTGCCTCCCCCTCTGAAGACCTGTCCTCAGTAGGCTTAGCAAACCAGGTGGGGTCAGTCACCTCATCGTCCTGCTGCTCTTCGTCCGAATCCTCTGTGCGCTCCTCCCTCGGACTTACTGCAATTACTACTACCTGAGTGATAGACAACTGTGTCTCATCGTCATCGTCCTCCTCACCCACTGAAAGCTCTTGAGACAGTTGCCGGAAGTCCCCAGCCTCATCCCCCGGACCCCGGGAACTTTCCAAAGGTTGGATATCGGTCACGACAAACTCCTCCGGTGGGAGAGGAACCATTGCTGCCCATTCTGGGCAGGGGCCCGAGAACAGTTCCTGGGAGTCTGCCTGCTCCTCAGAATGTGTCATTGTAATGGAGTGAGGAGGCTGGGAGGAAGGAGGAGCAGCAGCCAGAGGATTCAGAGCTGCAGCAGTGGACGGCGTAGAACTCTGGGTGGTTGATAGATTGCTGGATGCACTTTCTGCCATCCACGACAGGACCTGCTCACACTGCTCATTTTCTAATAAAGGTCTACCTCGTGGACCCATTAATTGTGAGATTAATCTGGGGACGCCAGAAACGTGCCTCTCTCCTAATCCCGCAGCAGTCGGCTGTGATACACCTGGACCAGGAGCTCGGCCTGCGCCCATACCCTGACTTGGGCCTCCGCATCCTCGCCCCCGTCCACGTCCTCTAGGCCTACCCTTACCCCTCAGCATGCTGTATTAGCAGTAGTGCAGAAACAGAACGCTGTAAATAAATGTGCCGCTTATTGGCCTGTGGTTGGAGGCTGACTCCGCTTACGGAACGCACAGCAGAGCCAGGAAAGAATTTTGCGCAAGCCTGTAGTGAGACGTACTTGCGTATGACTGAGCTAGTGGAATTCACAGCGCAGAAGCAGTCAAGTATCCAAAGGCCACTAGTAGGCCTTAAGTATTTTGCTTCTATTTTTTTAAAGGCTGAGCTGAGACAGCAGACAGATACTGTAGGCAGCGTATATATGTATACTGTTTCCCTCTGGACGGGATGACGGCGGTGATGTAACGGGCAACGCAGAGCCAGGAAAGAATTTTGCGCAAGCCTGCTGTAACACTTAGCTGCGTAATAATTAGGACTACTACCCCCAGCAGAGACGCAGTACACTCAAGACGATCACGGGCAGCCCAAAGATAGTATTTTTCCCAAATTTGTTTGAAAAAGCCCACTCCCTATATAGACAGTATATCCCTTTCCCTGCCTCACCAGTACTGGCCCTATACTATGTACAATGACTGCAGACTGAGGACGCAATGCTCTGCACACCCGATATACAAAAAAAAAAAAAAAGTGCAACACTGCTCACAGCAGCCTTAACAGTACTGCACACGGTCAGATGTAGCCCTAAGAAGGACCGTTGGGGTTCTTCAAGCCTAAAATACCTCCTAACGCTCTCCCTATAGCAGCAGCAGCATCAGCAGCGCTGTCCCTGATCTCTGTCAGAATGCATCTGTGGCGAGCCGTGGGCGGGGCAGATTTAAATACTGGGGTGACACCTGATCTACCAGCCACTCACTGCAGGGGGGTGGTATAGGGCTGGAATGTCACAGGAGGAAGTTGTAATGCCTTCCCTGTCTTTCTATTGGCCAGAAAAGCGCGCTAATCTCTCAGAGATGAAAGTGAAAGTAACTCGAACATCGCGTGGTGCTCGTCTCGAGTAACGAGCATCTCGAACACCCTAATACTCGAACAAGCATCAAGCTCGGACGAGTACGCTTGCTCATCTCTAACTATTACCCAAAGATAGTGGTGATATCGGTCTCCCGGACTTTAGAGCTTATTATCTTGCCTTCCGTCTTGGGTTTCCATTGAACAGAGCTTTACTGCCATTCCCCTTTCTGCCATTCCCTGGTTAAATCCACCTGATCTAATCCCCCTAAAATCTCACCCCATCATCTGTGCCACAATCGCCTGCTGCACTTCTCCTGTGGTCCGTGCTTTTGTCCAACCCACACCATCTCCTTTGGACCCAGTCCTGTGTAATCCTATATTTTGCCCAGTCTTGGGGGATCCTGGATTGAATCAGGTTGTTCTTGCATCTTCATATTGGCAAGGGCACTGACTGGTACTCCCTAAATCGATTGCCTCACTAGCTGTCCTCCATCTCTAGGTAATGCTCTCTTCTGCCTTGGTCTTACTTTTCTAGAAAGACCCCTTTTGAGCTCCATTGTTTGGGATCTTAACCATTTTCAACATTCACCTACAAATACCTGATGTCCCACCCAGACCAGACCCCTCCTATGCACCTGCTACACTAGAAAGCAGAGCTCAGTTTATCATTGACTTCGGAATAATGCAGTAGCATTTTTACATTTACCTACAAATCCTCTATTAGCTCACTTTTTCAGGAAGCCAACCATAAAATTCTTGCCCTATGGTACAGGGTTCCTACTCGCCTACATATTCTCTTTCCTGGGATTAATGACACTTTGTGTCATGTTGTGTTCTTGGCCCCTTTTTGGACAAACTGCGAGACGTAATACAGAAGCTAACTGGCCTGACAACTAACCTTGGTCCGGCACTCTTTTTGCTTCATTACCACAAGACTCTGCTTTCCAACTACAAGTGGTCCATATCTTATTTCCTAGTGATGACTGCTTGGGCCTGCACCCCTTTGCTGTGGAAGCAACTGTGTGTGCCAATTATATCACTATGGTTCAATAAAAATAATGTTATGCTTATGGATGATATCACCTTCTCCTTTTATAACTTTTATGACACATTCTATAAAACTTGGTTCCACTGGATGGAATTCCAAGATACCTCTGAAGATAAGAACCTCTTGTGAGTCGCTGCCAAAGTGTGCTTACTGCAGATTGACTTTACGGTGGGGACTTGCTCCTTGTTCCCTTCCCCCCTTTTACTCTTCTCCCTCTCCTTCACCCCCTCTTCCTCTCTTCTCTACTCCCGTCTCTCCTTCTTTATCTAGCTCTACCTCCTTGTTATTGTTTATTAAAACAGTTGAAAATCTTGGGAAGGATCCGGTGGTGAGGTCTTCCACTTGCCAATGGGATGTATTATTATATCGCAGTTGACCTACTATTTCACTGCTTAGTTACCTGTTTAATAACCATGTATTCGTGTTTCTGTGTTATTGCATAGACTGTACTTATATACTCTAGTTCGGAGGTCCCCCCCCCTCCGTGTTTCCACTCTTGTTATAAATAAAGTGTTTAGAAAAACCAAATCCAGGTGCCCTTATGGGAAATCTCATTTACCGTACTCTTGTCTCTGCATGCTTAGGCCTTGAAGGCAAACAAGTGTCAAATTGAAACTCTCTTCCACAGTTACAACAGTTATTCATGCGGATATACTGGGCTCTTTGTTGCTGAAAGCATCTCCTTGATTCACGGGAGCATCACACTATAATACATACTTCAAAATTCGAACATGTTTTCTTTGCACCTGCACCAGCATTAGAGCTGAGATGGATCAATTGGTCAATGTTATAGTTTATATAACATATGTTAATTACATATTGCAGGCAGAAATCTTTGGTTTTACAAAAGTGCGCCAACCTCAAAGAAGCATTTAGCAGTTTTTAATGAACTTTCACAATCTAAATGTAGAAATAGGCACTGAGGAAAACAGTAATTTGCGCTCCAGTTAAAACACATTCTTCATTAATAGGTGCATCTGTTCTTCAGCAATCACTGTCTCTATGTAGCATTTTTATTACTTTACATTAGGTAGAGTAAGGCAAGAACTATAATATTACATGAACCTGATCAACCTCATCCATCTGTTTACTCTTTACAGACTTTACTGAACAGTTCAGTATGTTATCACTTTCTCCCTCCCCAATTATCCCTACAGGGGAAATATGAAAAACCTCTAGACCCATTTTTGGGTTTTAATAAGAATGTCCACTTTCCTAGAATGTAACAGTAACTCACAGAAAAAGGAAAGACCAAACCACTGGATCCCCAGGAAACTACTGAACCGTTGGTCAGCAACTATTAAGGCCTCGTCCACTAAGAGGCGCTGTGTCATGCTCTGTATAGGGAATAGTAAAATGCACTACATATGTAATACAGTGTACTACACAAGTGATTGAACAATCACATCTTCAAGCCCCCTTCAGGGATTAAAAAATAGCATTAAAAAGTTCAATATTGTTTAATTTAAAGGGAAAAAAACACCAGAAAACCCTTTTTAGGGCTTATTCCAACATGCATATATCGGTTGGGTTTTCATGCCCGACCAATTTATGCTGTCCCTCTCTGCAGGGGGAGGAGGCGGTCCGGGAGCAGTGCACTGAGCTCCCGCCCCCTCTCTGCCCCTTGCCACTATTTGCGCCCCTCCCATTGCAAATAGTGTCAAGGGGCCCAGAGGGGTCAGGAGCTTAGTGCACTGCTCCTGGCCTGGCCCACCTTCTCCCCCTGCAGAGAGAGACAGCGTATATTGGCCGGGCTGGAAAACACGGCCGATATACGTACATCGAAATAAGCCCTTGAATGGGTAAAATTTTTAAAAACTGTTCAAAAAAGAAACACATAGTGGGTATTACTGCATTTGTAGCAACCCAAACAATGAAAATATTTTGTTGTTTATCACGCCGTAAAAATAACTTTAAAACGTTACGCCAGAATTCCTATTTTTGTTTTGTTCACCTCTCAAAAAAACACAATAAGAAGCAATCTAGAAGTCACATGTAACTCAAAATAGTACCAATAAAAAGTGCAACTTTTCACATTGCTCCACTGCTGGAAAAATAGAAATGCAATGTATCTTAGAATATGATAATGCAGAATCAATTGTTTATAAAAAAACATGTTTTTATTGTGCCAAAATGGTAAAAAAATGTACATAAACTTGGTTCTTAAGGCACAATTTGCCTGGCCAGTAAGGGTTTAACCCTTTCCAATCCAATTTGTATTCTGGTTTTGCTAGGGGGCTTACTCTTTATCTACTGTTATACAATGGCGCTATATGCTGGCTAAAGCCAGTACTGCATGAGGTGACACATTGGATAGGCTCCGACAGCAGAGAGGCTGGCGATATACAGTAAGAGAACCCCGACGGACGTCTTCCAACATCGGAGCTGTACAGCCTTAAATCATAATGTCTTTAGATGTCAGACAGTGGATTGGAGAGGGTTAAGAAAGGCAGATAGACGCAAACAAGAACTTGACACAGACATGGACCCCAAGGGGTTATTGCCACAGACAAAATAGACAATACTTGCACTCAGAACTAAATACTAGAAACTAAGAATTTGGAGTAGTGGATGAACATGATTGTCACAGCTATTAGCAGCGCAGCTAGTGGTAGCTGAACATGGTGGTCAGCAAATGCATCTAATGATTCAGCTGTGAGAAGAGCTGTAACTGCCCCAACCACAACCTAGAAGCAAAAAGATCATAATGCAACAGCAGTTCTTCTGTTTTTCGTACCAGTCCTTAGTATTGCTGCCTACCTCTTCCATTCAGGTAAGGCACACTGTAAATAACATAAAGTGCTCTACTATGCCTCTTTGTAGCTGATCGCTATCTACATTAATGGTCTCCATAGTTGAGTTCCATCCTATGAAGCCTTCCATCTTCCGCAGCCAGAAGCCCATAAACCATGACTCCTTCTGAACTCGGTTGGCTGATGTTATACAATGCATCTGAGAGCAAGTTTATTGCATTTTATGTTGTTGCAAAATAAGTTAGACATTTTATTTCAAACTTTTTATGGATGATGTCGGAAAGTGAGGACTTGTAAAGAACGTTCTTCACTTTAATCTATGAGCGGAGAAGAGTTTTTACTTTTAGGATGTTGCAAAGTTTAAAAAAAAAAAACTGACACGGTGAGCACTTTGAGGAAGTTGGCTATTTTTTCTCATCATTGGACTAAGAAATTTTCCTTTTTTTCAGTGTCTCTGGTGTCAGATGATTTTCTTTTAGTTTTGGGTTGTATGATTCATTGCACTAACTTCCATTCTTATTTGTGGGAAAGCATTGCAAACACTAAATCAAAGCAATAAAAGTTCTCGAAATACAATTTATAGTGAAAAACATAACTCATGGATAGTCACCGGTGACAGCTAGTTATTCATAATCAAGATGTTTGCAAAATTCACAATTTTTCTTCATTATGCATTATTTTATTCAGCAAAATCTATGCAGCATAATTAGCCATGAGGAGTGCGCCCATTGTTATCTACCTGTGTTTAAAAGGGACATTTCCTCAATTTACTGGACAGTTTTATTCCATTTATTTTCCCCGTTATCAGCTGTTTGGGCGCTGTAGAGGTTACTGTAGCATTCTTTAATGAGATTACTAGCACAAAGTTTAATAAAATGTCTAGCCTTGTGATCACCACTTTATCTTACATATATTTGGCTATTAGAACCTTCTAGAAACATTTCCGCACATATTTATGGTTAATATTAACAGCTTTTGCTCTAAATTGTACTTTAAAAAACTGCTGACCTCAGTTCTAGTAGTTCCTTTAAAAAGCAGCTGTTCCCTTTTTATACTGGAAGTCACTTTTTTTGGTGACTCAGCTAATGATCCCGAGGATGCAGCCTATTAATTTACTACGAGCCAAGAACATCACTGAGGCTCATCACAGCCCAGCTTTCATGAGGCATGACCAATATTCAAGGTACTCCTGCTAGAAATGACACGATCTCATTAGTTTGTGTCCAAAGTGATTCATTCTTTGTGTGTAAATAGTTAATAGTAAGTAGTACCATATCCAATGCTAATGATTGGCCAGAAGTGAAAACTACTTTATTAGCAATATTTCCATCATGTCCTTATCTCCTATGTTATATAGTTTCAATAAACAGGTTTTGCTTACAGGCTATGGGCACCATAAACGTTTTTTAAATTATGTGTATTTTTACAGAAAAATCATTCTTGAAATTGGTTGTTTGATATTTCAAAATTTTAACCAATTACTTTCTGTGGTTCAGTCAACTTCAGTACACTGAACTATTAGAGAACTGAGATTTTTGCACAATCCATCATTTAGGCAGACTGATGGAAGACGGAAACTAATGATCTGAGTCATTCTAATACTCATCTTAAACAACGTTAATGGAGGACAATAAACTCTATGCACTGAATACAGCTGCAATACTCGTTGACTTTCAGATAGAGATATCATTGGAATCAGGGACGTAGCGAAAGGCTCATGGGCCCGGGTGCAAAAGTTTATCTTGGGGGGGCAACTTCTCTTAACCCCTTAACACAGAGGTGTAACTTGAAGCTCCCGGGCCCCAATGCAAAACCTGTAACAGGGCCCCCAACTATAATGCTTTATTCATAGTACTGGGCTCCCTATATGGAGAAGAGAGGCCTTATGGGCTCCCTAAGGATCCTGGGCCCGGGTGCAACTGCATCCTCTATAGTTACGTCAGTGATTGGAATCATACACTGCAGCCCATTTATCTTCGCTAATATGGCCTAAATCTGACTAATTTTTGTAAAAAGACCAACACAACAGGACTAAACACAGATTTTAAATGATCATTTAACCCTTTCCAATCCAGTGTCTGACGTCTTAAGACATTCTGATTGAAGGCTGTACAGCTAAGATGTCTGAAGACGACCGGCAGGGTATTCTTGCTATATATTACTGGCCATTCTGTTGTTGGGGGCCTCTCCAGTCACATACTGCAGTACTGACTCTAGCCAGCAGATGGCGCCATTGTATAATGGCAGAAAGAGAAAGCCCCCTAGGAAACCCTGACTCCAAAACTGGATTGCAAAGGGTTAATTTATTAAAGATAGAGATTTATTCAAAATCTATATCATCCATGTGAAAAACCCTTAAACCTAGTAACTGGTTGTGCTGTCCTTGGCAGTAACAACTGCAATCATGCTAAAATTAAGATCTCAAACCGTATCCTAATATTAATTTAGACCTCAGACTAAGCCCCTACATAAGAAGAGACCACAGATCAGACTCCAACATTCTTTTAGACCCCAGGTCCATGACGCACCACAGCGACACCTGGAGGTGAAGGGACCCTGGATCAAAGGAGCCAACAGCATCATGCAAATCAGGCAAATAATGGCCTATTTAGAAATAATAGTAAAGAAAAAAATGCAATCCAACACATATTAAAACAGGAAAACTATGTCTGAGGTGGTATACCGGTGTTTTATTCTGCGCAACCAGCAGTTTGAATGTTTTGTTCATTTCCTTATCTTCAGTCAGCAGGTTTTTGATTGATTTTCTAGAAAATATAACCATAATCATTCTACAAATGGACAATTCTGCTGGTTGATTATAATTTGCTATCTCTGCATTTCTTTCAGTAACAGCCAGTAATTATAACAATTGCACATTACTTGTGGAAAAAGCCTACATAATTATGGCCTGTGTATCATCCTGAACCGTAGGAGGATAGGTGGGACCTCCCTAGATAAAAAAGAAGAAAGCTTTGCAATGCAGGTGTAGTTTCACTTCATCTCTACTATGTGTTCTGTTCTGGCTTTGGATGAAGTCATTTCAGGAAACTTCTGCATACGTGATATTCACTGTCTTACTGCCCATTATCAGTCTCTTCTACCTGAACCGAATGAATATAGTGTTGTTATGGGTTTACATTCATGTCCGATAACGTAGTATGGACATGACAAATAGACCTGGGTAAGAGCAAACTGGGTAAAAGTAACTTTAGACTCCATATGAGTGTATTGCTACAGTTCTGGTGCATTCCGTTTACTAAAAGTGAAGCTACACGTTATTTCCATTGACAGTTATGAACAATGACTGTTCATCTCAAGGCAAAGCAACAGTTGCATCCTTGCGCATCCACCCGAGGCTGTTACATCGTGGATGTATTGAGTCTCTTGCGGTGTGTAGAAATGCCACTTCACATTTGAATAGATGTAGTTTACTAAATTCTGCTGGAGATATTGTACACTTCTTCATCAAAACTGTACATTCCTGTGGATACTAAATCCTAATACATTGAAGGTTTAACCCTTTCCAATCCAATTTGTATCCTGGTTTTCCTAGGGGGCTTACTCTGTCTGCCGTTATACAATGGCGCCATCTGCTGGCTAAAGCCAGTACTACATGAGGTGACACGTTGGATAGGCTCTGACAGCAGAGAGGCTGGCAATATACAGTAAGAGAACCCCGACGGACGTCTTCCAACATCGGAGCTGTACAGCCTTAAATCATAATGTCTTCAGAGGCCAGACAGTGGATTGGAAAGGGTTAATAATCTGGCTCTAGACTGCTGAAGTAATGGAACACCAGTTTTAGCAGACTACTTAACATAGAGTCAATCAATAAGATTCATCCTACTGTGTGAATATTCAGCCAATCAAAAGCCTTCCTTGGCATTTTCACCATTGGTCCATCTGTGAACTGATAGTCCTCACATAATAGTAGAGCTTTTCTAAATTATAGCTTCCTTTTGGTACTTATATGTTTTAAATATTCCCTCCCTCTATCCCAGACAAACATGCACTCATGCAAGCATATTCACAAGCTTTAGCCAATTTTGTCAATTTTCAGCAACTGTGAGCGGCAAAAATAACACAAATGATTGATTGTGATGGCTGATGGCAGACTGTAGTCTGCCAAAAATGTGATCTGGCCTGTGGAAAATTTTTTGGCAGCCACAGCCAAATCTGGCTGATCATGCCATTTTGTATAAGCCTTTAAAATAAAATTATAGTATGGCATACTCGCCTGACTTCACTCCCCCTCACTCTTGTTGCTCCAGCAGCCTGCCGATCATTGATCTTCTCTTTCAGTTGCATGGATCATGTGACCACTGCAGCCAATCACAGACTCTGCTGAAATGGTCATGTGATTTTTGTGTCAGGGCTTTCATCCGGAATTAAGGCCTTTTTAGACACAATGAATTTTGCTCGAAGCCATCTTTTGAGCGATAATCATTGTGTCTAACTGCACTGACATTGTGCAGTTTTCGTTAAGCCGTCGCTGATCTTTCAGCGTGCTGAAAGATCAGTGATCAGTTATCAGGAATTCACAGCGGAATACTGCTGATACTATTGTTTCAGCTGTATCCCGCTCCTTGAAGACAGGCGGGTATGAAGAACACAGCTGTCCAGCTGTGTTCTACATACCCCGCTCGGAGCACTCGGCTGTATAACAGCGGGGCACTCCGAGCAGAGAATAGCTGGATGCAGAAGACAAGCGGCCCCGCTTGTCTTCTGCATACCCCACTCGGAGCGCTTGGCTGTATAACAGCTGGGCACTCTGAGAGGGCTCCAGCTAAATGCAAAAGACAAGCGGCTCCGCTTGTCTTCTGCATCCCCCACTCGGACACAAGGTGATCGCTCAAGTTTGAGTGATCACCTTGCGCTGTAAAAGAACACAACGATAATCATTGTGTCTAAGCCAGGCTTTAGACACTAGTGGTGGACCAACCACCGGAGCAACAGGAGTGGCAGAGTTGGCAATGTAGCCGATCAAAGTCTAATGTGTAGGGCCAACTTTACAGTACTTCACCTGATGGTCAGTCATGTGCACCTTTATATAATAACCAGCACCAGAATTTACAGTGTCAGAGCCCATGTAAAAAGGCCTTTAGTCCAATGTGTATGGCCGCCTTTACACATGGCTCCTGGTGAGCACAGATGCCCTGCAGAAGTAGTTGCGTCAACCAGTCTTTAGCATTTCTTTTTTGTGTTTCCTCTTTTTAGGTTGTTTTTTTGGGTCTTTTAAATGTGAACCGAATGCTTTGCTTGTGAATAGTCTGAAATGTAATAACATAGTTTCCAAAGAGCTTTATTTGTAAATGGACAGACAAATGGTGGTGTAAGGTTAACAAGATTAAAGCTACTTCATTCTTCAAGTTCAATTTCATAATGTACTATCTTGTGTTTCTCCCTTGAGCAGTTCTCAAGAAAAAAACTGCAACTAGCAATTTTGGAATGACCTGTAAAGTGGAAAATGTTGATATTTAAAGCTAAATAGATATTTAACACATTTTTCTTGTATTCAACCTCATGAAAAATAAATGCCAGAAATGTAAGGAAAAGAACAGCCTGGGGTAACACAATACAAAGCGCTAAAGACAAGATCTCATCACTAGGCGTGGGATGTGCTAACAAATTCATCAGGCATTTTTTGCAAGAACTATCTCGTTAGACTCCGTTCATATCTCATTTGAAATGTATATGTTGGGAGCATATCCTGGCATATGCCACTGCACACAATGCGGTATACATCTTTTTACGGTGGCTCAATTTATAGTAAAACACACCTAATGTATTGTATGGTCAGTTAGAACTACAATTCTCCCGTCTCTAAAGTGGATCACGGAAATCCGAGCGATAATCGTTCCGTGTAAAAGAAGCTTTACAGTCCCATTCATTTTAATGAGATCTCTTTGCAAAGATTTGTTCTCTTTTTGACAGGAGCCATTTCTGTCATTCAATGGTGAAAAAACTGAAAATGGTGGGTACATCTTCAGAAATGGTATTGAAACATGTCAAAACATATGCATGACCCAAGACCCTCACTGATCCCTATAAGAAAGGGACCAAAGAGTATAAGTGTCTTTACCTTTCATTGGCTTATTTTGGAGATTTCCATTAGGGAAGCTGATGAGGCATTGGACTAAAGCCCCATGTTGTAGACTTTCTGTGCTGCAGATTTTGCAGCAAATCTTTTTGTGAATTATTTTTGTGTTTGCTGTTGATTTCACCTATACAGGGTCAAGTCAAAAAGACTGATCTAGCGCCATATCTCTGTATTGAAATAACAATAGCGTGCCTGAATGGGAGAAATTGGATGCTCTACCCAATGGGCCTCAGAACGTGGATTTTATATAAGTAGCATGTGGGAAGCAGAAACCTGCTTTCCAATTCTCTACATCTTGTGGGACCAATGCTAGGACTACAATAAGGAAAGCATACTCAGTGTCCTGCTTCTGCTATGACACATGCATAGAGCCATTCGACAGTGCAGCTCAGGGCTGATGCTATCATTGTAGGGCCGTATAACGCTGCGTTTAGACTGAATGATTATCGTTCAGATAATCGTTTAAAAAAGTGACTCTGAATGATAATCATTCAGCTTATATGCAACTAATGACTAAATTATGATTGATAATCGTGCGCTTCTCATTCATCGTTTAGCTTCAGCTGGCTCGTAAGCGCTGACTGTTCAATGTGTCACATAGGAATGTGAAATGCTGGACAATTAGTGCACGAGGACTGCACAACTCTCAATGAGAATCGTACAATCTAAACATGCAGCCCAAGTGCAGATGAGTTGGTGATGACATCACCAGATCGTTTGCTCAGGGCGAAGGAAAATTGTGAGGTTCTGAGCCTGTGTAAAAGGAGCATAAGTGAACAGTGAAGTGCAGATTCAGTAGGGTTGCAATGCAAATGTCTAGTAAGAGCAAGACCCAATAAGAAGACAATGCAAATGCCAGCTTGAGTGTGGGGTGGAATTCGGCAAAATTGCCTCATTGGAACTGTGCTCATTCCAAGTACTCCCCTGCAGGTGATGGGGAATGACTTTCTGGATGATCTGCCTCTATCATACCAGAAGGAGGCCACTTCCAGTACGCTTTCCTTACTCCAGTCATAACAGCAGTCCCACGGGACTTAAGCCCCATTTACACAGGATGAGTGTTGGGCAAACGATACCCGACACGCGTCCCTGTGTCTCCACGCTCCTGTGCTCCTACCCAGGAGCTAGCAGAACAGGCTGGGTCACGGAGCGGCCAGCAGGGGGGTTGAGATTTCTCTCCTCTCGCTTCCCTGCCCCTCTCCATTCACATAACACAGCCGCGGCCCCTGCTAGCCGTTCCATGAACCAGAGAGCACTGCTAGCTCCTGTGCAGGAGCACGGGAGCGCAGAGACACGGGGATGAGTGTCGGGCATCGTTTGCCGGATAATCGTCCTCTGTAAATGGGGCATAAGAGATACAGAAAGTGGATTTCTACTTCTTACATGCTAATCTTCAAATTTGCAATTGGATTTTACTCTTCAACTCTTACAGGGGCCACAACACAAAACTGAAATCCATGTTCCAGGGCCCCTAGGGGAAAGTGCGCCATACCATCATGTAGAGTATCCACACCTTCCTATTCAAGTATGCTATTGTTATTTCAATATAGGACACCAGAGTTGAGATATAGCCCTGGATCCATCTGTTTGACTCACCCTGCATATTCAAACTGTGAAATCTGCAGTGTAAAACCACAGCTTTTTGGGCAACTAAATAAACATGCCGTGAATTTGAAAATCATATTTCTATATGGAATCTTTTTAAGAACTCCATCCAAATGTATTGTAGAGTAAAATAATGGAGCAATTCTGCCACATGCAAATGTGACCTGGCATGCCTTCGTTCCAACATCCACGAACCCCACTGATAACACTGTATCCCCTGACAGCTTTTATGGATCTGTGAGATGTTTTAAGGTATATACACTCTTATTGAATGTTTTTACATCCTAAAATATATATTTTTTTAAAGTCTTGTCAGAAAGATACTTTACATGCAATATTATTCTAAATTCTGTTTCATGGAAACTTGGCCGATGACCACTAATATGGCCACATTCACAGCTCTTCCTGTTATTTAGTAATGCATAATTGCATAATCTAGTTGATTTTCCAATGGGCATTGGAGCTTTATTGGCAGTTCTGATGTGATTTTTATTTCCACATCCTTACGCTCTGTTCAATAGAAAGAGCAAACACTACTTATTACTTAGGGATCACTTATGGGACCTTATATATGGTCTTTGTTTCATCTGTATATTTTTTGTACCTTGAAAAGGGAGCTGATCCGAACAGAACAAAATAGCCTTGCCTTGTTCTCTGTAGCTTATCTTACATCTAGTAAAGTAACCGGGGATCTGTTGTTATAGATATATCAAAAGTCAATGTTAAGCCGAGCACAGTGTGATGTTTTCCTACAGAGTCTTGTAAAATGTAAACTTCTTCTGCCACTTTCTTCTCAGCTGCACACAGTAAAGGTTAGAGATTTCACATAAGTGACAAAGTAACTCCAGGACTCTGATTGCTTGGAACCATTCAGGTCACATAAGGGTCAGGAAACTTTGTTGCCTGTTTTTTGTCAACTAACTTGTCCTGTGAAAAAATAGTTATTTTCGGAGGTGTAACATCAGACCCCTACATTTTGTCAAGATAACACTGTAATTGAAAGCAAAAAGAAACACTGGTTTGTATCGGAAACTTTTACGACATATGTGCCTGTAAATAGCAGATGGACTAATACAATTTGGCATTATTTAGTATTTCGCTCTATTTAGTATATATAGGACACTCACACAGCTTAGATACAGTACAAGTAATATTTATTAGTGCAATACAAATTTTGCATATCTATAACTATATGCTGCTAGATTAAATAGTTAATAAATAAGTATTTCATTAAAATACATGGCTTTTCCATAGGAAGAGCAAGTAATATAGGCTGTGTCATAAAAATCACTATTTAAAGTTGGGTTTACATGGTTTATCCTCTTTTAAGCAACATGGACTGAGCCCAGAAAAGGTGAAAGTTGGAAACTTTGGACCACACCATACTTGCACCAAAATGTGTGACTTTTTAACTTTTCTCGACACTTTAGAAAAAGTGATGAGAAAACGAGCCACGGATTAGGAGGGGTGTAGCCCCTACAGCCCATCAGATTTGCTACAATTTGCGACAGAAAAAGGTATATTTTATACTGGAAGTCTATGCCAGTATATCTGATGTAGACTTCAGCTGAGACACAGGAGTAAGCCACAAAGTCTTTTTCTTGATCCTAAAAATGCAGATAAAAGAAGCCAACATTTTTTTTAACTGGTACATGTGTTTTTAAGAGGATAGGTGATACAGTAAATGCAATTTCACTGAGGCTTGGACCTTTGAAAGGCCACCAATCTTGAGAATGGGGGTCATGTGCCCCCTTTGAACATAGTGGTGGTCATATATGTGCATTACCACTCAATGTCTATGGGACTGATAGGGATAGCGGAGCATCGTGGTTAGGTTACAAATGCTCTTTATGGGTCAATAAAAATGATGGGATATCATCAAAACCTAAACAGATGATGTATCTATATGTGCCTCCCATGGTTTTGTATCACTGGCAAAGTCCAAACTAGCTTCCAATTAAGAGGAGAAATATAATAAATGTCAATGGATGCAACATTGTTCCACATGATTCTAGCCCAGTGTCATCACTCGCAGGGGCTGTGAAGAGAAAAAATAAAGAAATAATTAATACATATTTATGGGGTTTTTTCACACATCTACATTTTTATTTCTCTTAGGGCGGACACCCACTCGCGATATTTTCTATCTTGCGCTGCAAGAGCAAGTGAAAACACTTGCCTCGCAGCACAAGAAAGAAGCCGGAATGAGACCGGGATATAGCCCCATTGAAAAGATATGGAGAATACCGCAGACTTCTGCCACAGCTGCCACAGCTGTGGCAGAAGTGCAGCATGCTATCGCATTGCTTTCAATGGGATCGGTGCTGCTGCCGGTCCCATTGAAAGCAGTGGGTTTTGGCAAACCCTACAGTATGATTTTCAGGGAAGGGCTTGAAATATAAGCCCTTCCCTGAAAAATCATCAATAAGTGGTTAAAAAAGTTTTTAAAAAGTACTCACCTCTCCGCCGCTCACACGCGTCCTCCCCGACACTGCTGTCCAGCACTTTTAGCAGGCGGAGATTTAAAAATGAATGAATTGCTAAGCACTATCTGTAATTGGCTGAGCGCTCAGCCAATAGCTAAGCACTAGCTGTTATTGGCTGAGCGCTCAGCCAATCAGCACAGCCCTTTCAGGAGGCAGGGATTTTTAAATCCCTGCCTGCTGAAAGTGCTGGATAGCAGTGTCAGGGAGCCAGCCGGAGGATGCATGTGAGTGGCGGAGAGGTGAGTACTTTTTTTTTTTTTTTTACTTTTTTAACCACATATTGATGTTTTTAAGGGAAGGGCTTATATTTTAAGCCCTTCCCCGAAAATCATACTGCAGGGTTTGCCAAAAACCACTGCTTTCAATGAGACCGGCAGCAGCGCCGATCCCATTGAAATGTAATAAAAAGATGTCATAAAGACAAAACTTTTCATACAGTAAAGATGCAGGGAGCATTGCTAGTCCTGGAAAACTAATCTTTTTTGAATTTTGTTTAGAAACTTTAGGCCTTTTTACAGTGTAATTTGGCAGAATTTCTTAAATCATTTTGGTCCAAAACCTGGAGTGGGTTCCAAAAGTCGGACATCACAACCTGCATCAAATCTGCAATGTACGGTATGAACCTATACTTTGCTTTTCCCATTTTTAAATCTCCTCTACTATAAATTGGTGCTATGGGCAACAACCCTGATTAGCTAATATCCTAACTTCACTAATATTTTTTGTTAGCCATGATACATAAAAAAATCACGCAATTCATCAGAGACCACAGTCTTCTCTCCATATGATAGGTAGGCACTCAATTGTTTCCAATTCCTTTAAGGTTATAGTCAGTCACTTGTGAAATTTCAGGTCCAGAGTGTTCAGTATTTATTTTACATATATCAATACTATCATGAATTAATATCTGCTATTTTTATTTAAAGAAAACCAGCTCACCACAATTAGCTTGCAAGGCTTCTCTTAGGCAGTTAATTATGCCGTATGTACAGCGGCACAGCCTGCAGCCACGCAGCACCCAGTCTCCGTGTTTGATTTTGGCGTCACAGTTCCTAAATACAACAAGATAATTTTGTGATCATTTAAAAAGCATTTGAATTCAGATTTGAAGGGGTTTCCAGGGAGAATACTTCAATGAGCGCTGCACTTGGAGTTACTAGCGCTGGCCACTACACTACACAGAGGTCAGCTTGGAGACTTCTGCTGATTCCACTCCAACCCCTGTCTAATTGTGGCGGATTCAGCTGATCGGTCAGGGTCATCCATAGTATTCTTCTTGGGAAACCCCTTTAAGCAAACTCTATAGCGCTCTTGTCCTGTTGAAGAATATCACATCCTGCGCTGAAGGTACAAGTTGTTTTACAGCATCTCCAAGGAGTTTGTGCTAATGTGCTCTTTCAGTAAGTTAGTAGAACAGACTCTGAATGGAGGATATGAGAGATAAATCAAATAACATACTTGTCACTACTTTACTACAAGCAAGGAAGGACATTCAGTGTAACTGTAACTGACCTTGTGGAAGGAATAGAATAAGATATAATGGATAATAAGATATGGAAGAATGGGATTTAGTGTATAAAAACAAAAAAACACAGGATTGTTTTAATTTGCATTTATATGGCTAAAAAAATTTGCAAAAATACCATTAGTGGTGATTTGCTGCAGAACGTCCACACTCCTCCACATAACAATACCAAATATGATGAACCTATCATCAATGCAAGACCTGGGAACAAAGATCTTCATTTTTATCTTCTCCTGCCATTAGCTGGTAATTCGGCTCACTTTGACCACTATGTTCATCACTTTTCATTGAGTGCCAATCATTACTACTTCCTGTAACTTCATCAGGGTCGATTGATAAAGTGCCGTCCGAATCTCTTTACTGACAGAACCCTATGCCATGAGATGCGCCACTAAAGTGGAAGACATACACTACCGTTCAAAAGTTTGGGGTCACCCAAACAATTTTGTGTTTTCCATGAAAAGTCACACTTATTCACCACCATGCGTTGTGAAATGAATAGAAAATAGAGTCAAGACATTGACAAGGTTAGAAATAATGATTTGTATTTGAAATAACATTGTTTTTACATCAAACTTTGCTTTCGTCAAAGAATCCTCCTTTTGCAGCAATTACAGCATTGCACACCTTTGACATTCTAGCTGTTAATTTGTTGAGGTAAGCTTGTGAAATTGCACCCCACGCTTCTAGAAGCATCTCCCACAAGTTGGATTGGTTGGATGGGCACTTCGGGCGTACCATACGGTCAAGCTGCTCCCACAACAGCTCAATGGGGTTCAGATCTGGTGACTGCGCTGGCCACTCCATTACCGATAGAATACCAGCTGCCTGCTTCTGCTGTAAATAGTTCTTGCACAATTTGGAGGTGTGTTTAGGGTCATTGTCCTGTTGTAGGATGAAATTGGTTCCAATCAAGCGCTGTCCACTGGGTATGGCATGGAGTTGCAAAATGGAGTGATAGCCTTCCTTATTCAGAATCCCTTTTACCCTGTACAAATCTCCCACCTTACCAGCACCAAAGCAACCCCAGACCATCACATTACCTCCACCATGCTTAACAGATGGCGTCAGGCATTCTTCCAGCATCTTTTCATTTGTTCTGCGTCTCACAAACGTCGTTCTTTGTGATCCAAACACCTCAAACTTGGATTCATCCGTCCACAACACTTTTTTCCAGTCTTCCTCTGTCCAATGTCTGTGTTCTTTTGCCCATCTTAATCTTTTTCTTTTATTGGCCAGTCTCAGATATGGCTTTTTCTTTGCCACCCTGCCCTGAAGCCCAAAATCCCGCAGCCGCCTCTTCACTGTAGATGTTGACACTGGTGTTTTGCGGGTACTATTTAATGAAGATGCCAGTTGGGTACCTGTGAGGCGTCTGTTTCTCAAACTAGAGACTCTAATGTGCTTATCTTCTTGCTTAGTTTTGCAACGCGGCCTCCCACTTCTTTTTCTACTCTGGTTAGAGCCTGTTTGTGCTGTCCTCTGAAGGGAGTAGTACACACCGTTGTAGGAAATCTTCAATTTCTTAGCAATTTCTCGCATGGAATAGCCTTCATTTCTAAGAACAAGAATAGACTGTCGAGTTTCAGATGAAAGTTCTCTTTTTCTGGCCATTTTGAGCGTTTAATTGACCCCACAAATGTGATGCTCCAGAAACTCAATCTGCTCACAGGAAGGTCAGTTTTGTAGCTTCTGTAACAAGCTAGACTGTTTTCAGATGTGTGAACATGATTGCACAAGGGTTTTCTAATCATCAATTAGCCTTCTGAGCCAATGAGCAAACACATTGTACCATTAGAACACTGGAGTGATAGTTGCTGGAAATGGGCCTCTATTCCTCTTTGTAGATATTGCACAAAAAAACAGGCATTTGCAGCTAGAATAGTCATTTACCACATTAGCAATGTATAGAGTGCATTTGTTTAAAGTTAGGACTAGTTTAAAGTTATCTTCATTGAAAAGTACAGTGCTTTTCCTTCAAAAATAAGGACATTTCAATGTGACCCCAAACTTTTGAACGGTAGTGTGTATATATACGTCCTAACTGCACAGTGCATCAACAATCAGGACGTGTATATATACAGATGGTTGATGAAAAAGGGTTAAAACCCATCTTGGCCAGTCAGAAGTGGGGTAGGAAAGCTGACCAGATAGGGGTACAGAGATCTGACTCTAGCCGATGAGGATCCATGCCATGTAAACAGCAGTGCCTGAATAGCTCATATCGGGGGTTGCACCTTTGTGCCAGGAGCAGGCTACAACTTCCAATGGCTTGGAAACTAACATTCCCCAACTGCAGGGATCTGGACCAGGTGGGAAGTTCTGGTAAGTTTATATGTCTGTAGAGACACTATAGAGCAAGGATGGATGGATATTTATTTTATAAGCTGTCATGGAGACTTGTGGCTGCTCTGTTATCTGCATTGGTAGTTTCAAACAGAGACAAAGCTAGATAGCTAGGCTTTCCTTTACCTGGGTCAAAGATTCAGTTCACTGCCCATGCCCTGAATCTAAATAGTGGCTTGTTAGTGACTCCTTGGCAGTTAGCAACTGGTAGATATGCCATCTAGTCCCCCCCACCCCATCAATCTAAAGGCACATTTAGCAATAATCGTTGCGAATAAATGTGCCCATCTTTTACCTTTCTGCCAAACTATGAAATCCGTTCCGCGTGAAAACCATCATTCGGCAGAACAGCTAATAAGAAAGACCACGCGCTGTGTTCTGCCTGGGGAGCACTTATAACATTGTCTCAGCTGTCAGCCCTATGGCAGAACAAAGGGAATTTATTCGGAGAACAGCGGGTGGTCTGTTTCCTGACTACAGCTCCCCACAGCTCACATGCTACTAATTGGTACTAATAGGCATTAGTACCAAGTACTAGCCGTTTGCAAAATGAAGCCACCTTTTGAGCGATAATCTTTGTGTCTAAATGCACCTTAAACCGTTGATCCCACTAAATAACCTTAATTATATAAATCACTGCTAAAACTGCATCTATGCGACAAGGTAAAGTCAACTAATCCCTTTGATAGCTGTCATAGTTACTGCGACATTTGTAGTCCTAAAAAATATCTACTATGTTATTTATTTTATTAGGCTTAAATAATAAGATGTTATCCCCCCCCCCCCCCCCCAAAAAAAAAAAAAGGTTAAAATAAGTCCTTGAGTTTTCATCTACCGTGAACTTTAAAAAAATTCTATTCAGCAGAGCGGCAACCAATATAATTAGTCACTCGCTCTGTATATTCTTTGAAAACTTTCCGAGAGTCTCAATGGCAGTTCTATCTAGGCATACAATAAGCCGTCTCCAGCTCCAGTATCACTGCATAACGAGACAAAATCACTTTCAGAAATCTAGGAAAGTTGTGTACTAGCACTATAGAATCTGTAATGGTCGCCATTTGAGCCGTCACTCAGATATAAATGAGAAATAGATTTGTTAACAACAGAGAAAGGCAACTCAAGATCGAATTTTCATTTTGGATTTTCTTTGTTGATGTATAACCTCCAAATCCCCGAGCCTTACTTTATCCTTTCATCATATTCACAGTATCTTCCGGTGAAATTCTTTGGGCAGACACAGAAACTTCCTAAGTAACATGTTCCTCCATTCATGCAGCAATTTTTGCTGAGGTTACGGCCTGAAGAAAAAAGGAAATTGACAAGACACACTTAGCATCCCTGCCCATAGATAAATCTCATTCTATCTCTAGCTACCAAGGAATCTTTAAGGTTTACTTTTATTGTCTTGTAAAGCTATAAAATTAGCTGCCTGTTAGAAGTGTTTGTTCAGCTCAGACAGCTCTGTTTATCCAAGGATTAAAGCACAACGACTAGAGATTAGTATTTCTCCTCTGGACACTCAAGGATTCCAGCTTGGGGGTATAACATGGTCTTGTCTAATTATTTATGTTACTGTTAAACACCAATATATGAGTGGACATGTGGAGCCATACAGGCCATAAAGAGGAGAAGGTTTCATAGGGAATGAGTCAGAGAAGGATCAATGAGTTAAGGTCCATTTACACGGGACGAATGTCAGGCGAACCATGTCCCCGACACTCGTCCTCGCACATACTCCCATGCTGCTGCACAAGAGCAAGTATCGTTGGGGTGGCAGGAGGAGATTTCTCTCCTTGCTCTCACCCGTCACTCTCTATTCACTAAACATAGCAGCCGTTTAGTACTGAATGGCTGCCGTTTACACATAACGCTCATCGTTCAGCTTATCGCCCATCGTTTATGCGCCCATGTGATCACAACATGTGTTGACTGTTGTAAGAAAACTTTGATCCTGGTCACTTAAATCAATAGATGTCACTGTCGATAGTGACTATATTACCTTGGTGGTTAGAGAGGAAGAGGACACTATACAATATTGCCACACAATCATCATATATTACGAGTACATAGTGGTTGCATAAAACCACCATAATGTTGCTGAAAAAAATACTACAAAGATCAAGGTTACTAATGATATCATTACACCATGATCCCATATTACCACCAACAGTGATGGAATACTAGTAATACCATCATACCATTGCTGAAAAAATATATACTAATACTATGTGAAGGCCAAATAATATCCCCACACTGTGACAACATAACAACACTGTACTGCTACTGCAAAAACCACATAAAAAGACCAATATTACCCCCATACAGTGGTACCAGCTGTATACAGTCACTCTGCAGACTGTATAACTGATTCTGGTACCATTGTATCCAATAATCATAGGTGGTGTTCCCTCTGACTGGATTTGCTCTTGTTCCCTTTTTTCCTCCATCTGGCCCAGATCACTATGATAACTTATCCCAGCTACAGTGTCATGACTCAAACCCACGACCTCTTGTATTACACTGGACAGCTCTCTCTGCTAGGCTATTCAGGACTTGGAAAGCTCCCTTGCTAAAAACCTAGCTTTGTTCTGTATTTCCCAGAAATTCAGATCTCAACAGCCATGGCAATAAAGATTGTGATAAACATGGGGATTAGTCATTCGCTAGGATTTCAATCTTTGGGGTTAGACGGTTGGCATGCTTATGAATTCAATCTCAGACCATGGCTTTCAATAAAATCTGGCTTCAGCTGGTTATTTTTTTTTCATAGACAGCACAGAAACATTAAATATACAAATCAAAAACCTGGCCACTCGCTAAACATACAGTATAGCACTTTTTTTATAGTTCTCCCACAGGCCTTGGCATTGCCTGACTTTTCCCAGACTGAGAGCTATAATTTGGAGGATTACACTGGCTTTTATTTAGCCCTCTCAGGTGACCCTTAAGACACCCTAAGACCCTGACTGTCCTATCTGTGTAGAGTGGAGTCCACCCTTTTCTGTAACCTGGGCAATTCAGGCCCTTTTTTTCGGAGTTCCACTAATAACCCAATGCAGGAAGCACTCTGGATGCTTGTACTTTGGTCTCCTAGTGGCATAACCATGCCATTCAAGTGACTATTCTGCCATAAGATGCAGAATATGTTAGTGCTATATAAAATATCAGATAATACAGTTAAATCCATTCATAAGTATTCCTATTACATTTAATGACCTAGAAGAAATCATCTCATTTTCTGGCAGGATTAAAATTGTAATTGTGGGTTCTTCAACTATTAGAATGAAACCACAATCACAATATTTGCTAAGAATCAATAACATGTAATGAAAAGACCATACTCACTGTCAGTAAGGCCAATAAACGGTATAAGTGCTGCAGTGTTTTGTGGTTTTTGGACTCCAGTGCTTCCATTGATTTCTAGCAATGTATCTTTGGCCATGCTATCATTTACACTTTGAGGCTTAGATGCTGTATATAAACTGATTCCGATAAGAGCTTCAAGTTGTTCCTTTGAACTTGCTTAAAAAACAAAAATAATGCGTTATTTTTCAAATATTATTTACAGTCCAAAAAAAGACATTTTGGCGGGTTGTACTTCTGATGGGCTTTACCCAACCCACCCGTTGTACATCTGATGGGCTTTACCCAACCCACCCGTTGTACATCTGATGGGCTTTACCCAACCCACCCGTTGTACTTCTGATGGGCTTTACCCAACCCACCCGTTGTACTTCTGATGGGCTTTACCCAACCCACCTGTTTGTACTTCTGATGGGCTTTACCCAACCCACCCGTTGTACATCTGATGGGCTTTACCCAACCCACCCGTTTTACATCTGATGGGCTTTACCCAACCCACCCGTTGTACTTCTGATGGGCTTTACCCAACCCACCCGTTGTACTTCTGATGGGCTTTACCCAACCCACCTGTTTGTACTTCTGATGGGCTTTACCCAACCCACCCGTTGTACTTCTAATGGGCTTTACCCAACCCACCCGTTGTACTTCTGATGGGCTTTACCCAACCCACCCGTTGTACTTCTGATGGGCTTTACCCAACCCACCCGTTGTACTT
Organism: Eleutherodactylus coqui; assembly: GCF_035609145.1. Classification (NCBI taxonomy): domain Eukaryota; kingdom Metazoa; phylum Chordata; class Amphibia; order Anura; family Eleutherodactylidae; genus Eleutherodactylus; species Eleutherodactylus coqui. The sequence continues at coordinate 202,660,739 of NC_089841.1, read as the reverse complement.
CTGATGGGCTTTACCCAACCCACCCTAGTAAATTTGAATGATGGCCTGTTTACAGTCAATGGAGGTAGGTAGGCGGGCCAGAACAATCCCCAGCCCGCTCTGCCTCCATTCACTGAGTACTCTGTAAAAGTACAGAGCGATCATCACTGGGACGAGTGGCGGGGGCACCTGTGCCCAACAGTCGTCCCATATAAAAGGACCCTAAGCAGTTATGAAACTCCCTAAAAAAAATTCTGCCCCGTTGCGTTACCTTTTATACATTTATAGAAATAACTTCTGAATCTCTGAATGCTAAAGCAAATGAGTGTCTGTTAGTAAGGAACATATTAAGAACTGATGAGTCTTACCTTTTTTAAAATGGAATGACAACAGGGTAAGTGTAATTATAATGAGCCTAATAAATAAAAAGAAAACAGGACATGTCAGTGGTTGTGCCATGACCCCTCTATGTCAACAAACTGGAAGACCTTTCAATAGATTGAGACTGTTGGTCTACAGGAGAGACCCTAGATCTATGTTTGTCCATAGAGGACAGTAGTATCATCTTATCATTGTGCCTTTTCAGTAACTTGTAATTTCTTTATAGCAATGATTGGATTGTGATATTGGGAGGCGACTATATAGGCCATACAGTTGAGGTATAACTTATAATAAACTCCATGTAATAAACATGTAACTGCCTACAAATAGTCAACTATGTCTATCATTTATGTATACTGCTGTATACACAGGCTATGCTTTTTAATTATCAGTACATGTTTTAATACCTTTTTTACCTGCAGATATCACATATAGGCAATATATACTGCTAGCATACAGTATACTGGTGAGTGACCTACAAAATAAGTGTCCTGTGAATGAGGTTATCTGACAACCGTCTAAAGCGTCAAAATCGTGTGCAATTCCTCCAATATATTTTATTCCAAGTGTACCGCAAAGAATACATGAATAGATAAGTGCTAAAATAATGACATGGGCAAACATAAATTCAAACTAAAATATTGATGTCTCTATAAATATGCATTTGTGCTTGACACGAGTTGCAGCGTTCCCTGCCACATAAAACAGCAAGGCTACATGAGTGCAGATATAATATGGAAACATGCTAATAACGAGATCACTCTACTACACAGGGCTTCCTCATTATATAAAAAAGTATAGAAGTATATACAGAAAAAAGTTTTTATGGACCCGTAGCGCATCATATCATTGCATATGTTGGAAGTCACAGTCAATGCTTGGTAGGTGTCAGATGCATTTTCACTGGAGCCCATGAGCTTCCCACTAGACTTCGGTATGAGTTACTTGTATGTCCAGTAGGAGTTGAGTTCATCAATCAGTTTCTTTGAAACTTTTTACTTACAGTTAATTAGTATGCTCTACATATAAGGCTAGTTTCACATGGCCAAGCGATATCAGGCCATGAAACTCAGCCCGATATCGCACTTGAGCGATGTCCCTGCAGATGAGAGACTTTTTTTGTCAAACGCTTCCCATCACTACAGTAGAGTTGTGAGCCTCCAGGTTTCAAAGGGAAAACTTGGATCGCACTCACGTGTTTTCCAGCCCCATGGAAAACAATGGGCAATGCGTTCTGAGTGAACGCTAAAAAAAATAGGACGTGACGCAAAAGAATAGGGTTCATATTCGTGTGAGATTTGTGTGTCTCGCATCGCACAAATTCCCGTGATTTTCACGGCGGTGTGAAAGTAGCCTAATGCTGCCCCATATGAAAATGGGTTCCTACAAGGCTTCCTTCACATATGGCGGAAATGCTGTGGAATTTCCGCTGATGAAGTCGCAATAAATTCCACAGCTTTTACAGTACAAGCCATATGGAGGGGATTTAAAAAAATCTCTACTTCACATGGTGCAAAAGTTTTTTGCAATGAATCCGCTGCATTTAAAAAATAAAAAAAAAGTGTCACTTTAAGCTGCGGAATTTAACCCTCACAATTCAAGGGTTACATTCCACATCTGATCTGCAATTTAAAACGCGACCAAATCGGCACCACTTAGGCCGGTTTCACACGGGCGATCACGATATCGCCTTGAAAATATCTGAGCATTAGCACTGCTTTTTCTCACGAAATCATTGCTGCCACTCGCGATTTTCTCATGCAAAAGATAATAGAACTTTCTAAAGTTAAAAACGCATCGCACGAAAATCACAAGTTTGTATGTGGCAGTGTGATAAATCAAAGGCTCTATAGGGAAACATGGGCAATAAAAAAGAGCAAAATGCAGAAAGATAGGACATATTTTTTTTTACACGCGCCATCGCATTATTCTGCACAGAAAAAATACATGCGTAATACGCTGCGTAAATACGCTCCTGTGAGTGAGCCCGAAGTCTTACAACAACACCAATACTACTCTGAAGAAAGTCCCCCCCATGCAGCCCTTCCTAAATTCTACAAGGATGTAATTTATACTGTAGTGGATTGGACATGCAATAAATAATTTTAGTAATTGTTGATGATAATGGAACGCGTGCGCCCGTCCCAGTATGCACAGCAAGATGGATCATATAGGATAAGTCCGAGTCTGAGAGCACACTGTCCGAGTCCTACATTCAGACAATACACAGGGATGAGCTATCTTCTTCTAGTTAAACATATCCATAGGGCTCCATTCTCCGACAGATGCTCCGTTTCTGCTTGGCTTATCAAATGAATAGAAATGGCAGCAAGACTACACTTTTCTACATAGAAGCCCAATGCACATTTTGGCACTATTGGCGACATATGCCTATACAGGGTCGAGAATAAGCTCCTATCAGAAGCATTAAAATGACTGCAATTCACGTTATAGTATGGTTTTAAGTCAACATTCCATTCCATTGGGTTCACTGGCATCCTCCATGCTGGTGTACATCATGCCTTTTATTTTGCTGTATAAGGCCGCTTTCAGACGGGCGTATTTTAGCTCCATACTTGGTCTGTTTTTTGGGGCCATGATGCAAAACTAATGTAAATCTATATACATGTTCACATGTTTTAAGGCCATTTTGTGAAAACACAGCATGACCTATTTTTTTGCATTCTTGCTTCCATGTTCCGATTCTATTCTATTGGGCAAATACTGATTAGTATTTGACCATTAGAGAAAAAAACGGATGAAAATACTGATGACATACAGTATGGCTGTAATATCATCTGGAACACGTCCATAATATGGGTCCCTATTATGGATGTGTTTCCATGCGCTCATCTAAAACATCTTAACCCTTTCCAATCCACTGTCTGACGTGTGAAGACATTCTGATTGAAGGCTGTACAACTCCAATGTCGGAAGACGTTCGGCAGGATATTCTTACTGTATATTACTTGCCGCTCTGTTATCGGGGGCCTCTCCAGCATGCCCCATACCTCAGTACTAACTCTAGCCAGCAGATAGCGCTATTTAATAATGGCAGAAAGAGAAAGCCCCCTAGGAAACCCTGAATCCAAAATTGGATTGCAAAGGGTTGAAACAGAATAGTAGACCTTTCCATTCTATACAGAAGTATCCCGCAAAAAAGGATGCCACACAGTGTACATTTTTGTAGCCTATGAATATTGTATACCATTGGACAGTACATATATTACAGTGGCATATATTGGAGCCTTAGGCCGCCTGCACACAAATCCGCATACGGGATCCCACAGCCAAATCCGACCTTGTGCCTGGCCGGTGACCCCTGTGTACCTATCCGCAGTCTTCTTTATCTTTACTGCGGCGCACATGCGCAGTACAGATTATGTCGTGCCGTTGCTCAGCGATGGCGCGGATCCCGCGGCTTTTCCACAATGATGATTGCAGAAAGGCCGCGGGTCGGACGGCTTCCATTGACTTCAATAAAAGCCGTCCACCTGGAATCCACCTCAAAATAGAGCACGCTGCAATTTAGTTTTTTTTCCCTCCGCAGGCGGAAAATCACAATTGGTTTCTACTCAGGAAAAAAACGTATTTCCATAGCATGCTATGGGCGGTATTTGCTACTGAATCCAGAGGCGGGCACCCGCTCCGAATTCCGTAATGCAAATCCGGCCATGTGCAAGCAGCCCTATCTGGAAGGACATCCACCACCGAAAAAAGTTTCATATGTGATGTGAACAGAGCCTGAACCTGTAGCAAATATTTTCTGTACAGAATTTTATGCTTTTCCTCTTTCTATAAAACTAAATGTACTCATCAAAAGCTTAATAACCTGAAATCATTCATGCAACTGACTGCAAGCTTTATTTCATCCATATAATATATGGAAACCCAACATTAGTCCCATTCCCTTCTCCCTAAGGCAAACACATCAGTAATAAAATCTAGCAGCAACTCCGGAGCTATGGTAATCATTGATAATTAGATATCCCAAATAGCAAGCCTAATAATGCCAACCTGCTAGAGCATTGGCAGCGAAACATTTAATCAGGTTGACAAAGGGAACGGGAACGAGAAAAGCAACAAAAGGCAAGTTAGACACCTGAAGTGGAGAGGTATATAATGAAAAGGAAGGAGCATGGTGCTGCAGATTCTTGCTAGTGCAGTCATGTGTGAAAATGAAAATCTTAAAAGCCCAGGGCTATATTTACAGGTCATTGCAAAACTCTATCAGGAAGCGTGGCTCTTAACACACTGTTCTAGGAAAACTCTGAAACAATTAGTATTAGCATGAGAGCACACCACAGTTGATTTGGCAGAAAAGTTAATTGTTTTTATCCACCCGCTTAACAGAGTAATTTTGTCTCAGCAAACATCAATACCAAATCATTCCCTGCTTCTTCCTGGCCGCTTTCGAGGCTCCGCTCAGGCCTCTATCTGTGTGCCGCACTGAGAGCTTTCCTAATTGGAAATTGACATTTTCAATGTAGCAATTGACATCCAAATCTGTAGATTCCCACAGTGTTTAAAAAACATTTCTGAGTTGCTCGAAATGTTACATTGCCTCACTGTGTTCTAATAGATAAAATATACTTCATGAAATTAAGATTGTGCCCAGAGAGCCTCTGTCATCTGCTATGCAGGAAATGGATGTGAAAACGGCAAAAGTAGACAGTGGAGACATTTTATGTACTTAAGATGTAAAGCAGCAAACCGCGCCATGTATAGTTAGGCAGCAATGTCACAAATGCAGTTGTAAGATCTTGCTCACGACCTGAAGGTTGGGAGTTCAATCCCCGTGTGGTACAGGTAGCCGGATCTACCATTCCACATTTGTGACATTGCTGCTTGAGGCCTCCTTTATATGAATGTCATTTTAGCACTTCGATAGCCGCAATAAAATATCACAGCTATCGGAGTACTTAATCGCGGGAATGAGGAATAGCTGCGACTAAGTCGTGGCTATTCTCCGCGAGTTTACATGGCTGGCTGCGGCGTCTTGCAGTGCACTGATGCCACAACACCGAAATCCCTTGGCCACTAGAACAATGAAAGGAATCCCTTAGTGGATTCCCTTCATTGTTCTGGTAGACGCAGAAATGCAGGGATTCCCATCATTGCTCTAGCGCTCAGCGATGCTACACTGCCTACCCTTCCCTTTACTGGCCAGCTCCATAGACTCCCATGGGAGACTATGGAGCTGCCGGCATTGTGCCGTAGAAAGATAGGACTTGTGCTATCTTTTGACGGAAAGAAATCTCAGCATCAAAAAATCACGCCTATGACCTAGCTTTTGATGCACAATTTTTTTAGGCACGTCCAAAAAAAATCATTTATCTGAAAGAACCCATAGGAAACCATAGGTTGTCTTAGATACAATTTTTTGATGCACGTACTATACATCAAAACTATGCAAAACTATACATATATACTATTCATCAAAACTATTAAGCAGCTATATCACACATATATAATCAACATACTGTATTCCTGGGCATTCTACATAGATTTCTATCACTGACATTAGTCTATGTCCCCAATGGGGTTCGCAATCCATTCTTCCTATCTCACACATGGTCCAATTTCATAGACAGCTAAATAACTTATCAGTATGTTTTTGGGAGTTTGGAAACCCATACACACATGGAGAACATGCACACTCCATGCAGATGTTGTCTTGAATTTAAGCCCAGGCCAGGACCCCAGTGTTGTAAGGCAACTATGCTAACTACTGAGTCCCCAAGATGCCTAAAGGTGAAGCAACAACCAAATAAGCACTAATTGCTTAATGACTGTTTATTTGGTACACTAGAATTTCTTGCACAATTTGCATAACACGGCTGCTATGATACAAAGTCAGTGGGTGACTATGCTATGTAGGAAACAAATGCATGTTAACATGATATGAACACTCATTTGCTGCTCGCTACAGCTGTATATAGAAGCTTTGTTATATTTTCAAAGAAAAGTATTGATTTATGTATAAATTAATATTATGCAATCATGTGAATTTTACAAAAAGTAAAATATATAGTATTGCCATAAAGTGAAAAGCTGTCAAGAATAACTCAGTTGAAACTCTTAAATTGGTCACTTCTAAGCAATGTTTTAGGAACAGTCCCCTATTATTAAATTATGACTTTCTTACAAAGAAATAACTTCTAATGCCCATCATCAAAATAAAAAATAATCTAAGGTGGAGTGCAGCTTAAAAATCGATAAAAACCATTTGGTACAGTGATACAAAAGTAACATACTAATATTATAAGCCTCGCATTGAATATATACTGTAAGTACTCTTTGCTTGGGTCAAAGTTCAGAGTAGATTCTTACCTCACATGGTTCCTCCAGAGCATTTTCCTGGAAAGCTAATCCTGATGTGTAATTCCTTCTCACAGTGCTGCTTGTTATTCAATACAAATAGCCAGCGCTAAAAGTTTTTCAGTATTTTTCCCTCTGCTTACTCCAACAAGTATAATGATGGATCTAATCCATATTCATCCTAGACCTTGAAATGAAGAGATCCTGAATCCTGGTTAATAATAAGACGAAGAATTTGTCCTTCTCCATAGCAATCAGGCCCCGGCATTACAGAAGAACCTTCCATAAATCTTCTCTCTGGTCCCAGGTCAAAGTAAAGATAACCAGCATGTAGTCTCCTTTAAATGCTCCTCCCTACACATCATTAACAAAAGGTGGAGCAGGCCACACAAGAGTTGACTTATGTAAACTGAGTAAACAGATTACCCTTATGCATTGATAATGCTCTACAGTGTTATTGAAAAAGCCCAAAAAGCTATTTTAAAAAAACTACAACTGAAAAAAATGGTTGAAAACACCATGAAAAATGCCATATAAAATGAAGCATTTTCTGAAAAACCACTAAGCTTGAAAAAACCCTAAAAAAAACTTCTAAAAACTGCAACACAGGTAGTTGAAGTTTTTGGTAGTTTTTTGCTGAAGGTCGTATGCACAAGGCAGAGCTAGATTCCAGTGACCCTGCGCCATTCTCCGGGCTTCTCTGTACTGCAGATGGTCTGCACGGATATGCCCAGGACAGATGTATTTTTTTTAACTCCTGCTTTTTTCGTGCCATTGCCTAGCGATGACACAGAAGCTGCGACCTTTCCGCAATGTCAATTGCGGAAGGGCTGCGGATTGGACAGCTTCTATTGACTTCAGTGGAAGCCGTCCGCGTGGAATCCGCGCAAAAATGGAGCATGCTGCTATTTTTCATCTGCGAGCGGAAACCGCAATTGGTTTCTGCTTGCGTGCATGAAGAATCAATTTTCCATAGCATGCTATGGAGGGTATTTTCTGCGGAACCCGTAGGCAAACCCCTGCTCCGAATTCCGCAGCACAAATCTGCACGTGTGCAGGCGGCCAAAGTCAGGAGCATAGCTATGGATTGTGCAGAGATAGTAGTCTCACCAACTTGCCTAACTATAGGGGATGCAGAGGATGTGTTTGAACCCGGGTCCAGGAGCCTTAGGGGACCCACCTGGCTTCTCTTCTCCATATAGCGAGCCAAGTACTATGAATAAAGCATTATAGTTGGGGGCCCCATTACAGATTTTGCATTGGGGCCCAGGAGCTTCAAGTTACACCTCTGATTTCAACCAAATTCTTCTTTGCTGTGTAAGTAAATATCAGTATTTTAATGGTATATGATGAGCAGAGGCCATTATTACAGATTTCGCAGTATAGCCATAGAGCCTCAAATTATGCCTTTGGTTGAGGCCATCAAAACCACCACATCTAATGAGAGTTTTTGGCTAATGGACATCCAAAGGAGATCCTTCACTCAGAACCCCTTCTATTAACCAGAGCGGAAAAGATCTGACGAGGACATTAGCGTTTTTCACTAACATGGTATTATGGTTTTAGTGGTTTTGTATTATCAGTCTTCTTTTGTGCCAATGTTAAGTGGTGGATTTTTCATCTAAGGTAAAGAAAAGTTATGAAACCCCTTTTAAGACATTTTTCCTTTCAAGATCATTTTAAACAACATTTTTCAGCACACTGAAAGCCAAAATACAGTTAATGTTCTTGATTCATTCCCTTTAGGATACAAAAAGGGAATATTGAGAGAAGCTATTAGCTAGTACATTATATGGTACAGTATTGATATTTCATTTTCAAGTGTTCATCTAAAATCCATAGCAAAATGGATTCTGACACGTAGACTTTATAACATTGTGTAATGCTTTCAGAGTAGCTCAACTGCCATCTGTTATTTTATTTATAGATGGCGAGATCCAACGGATAGCGATTAGGTGAACTTGCTGCCTTGGAAATCGAAAAAAAGTGTTGATTTTTTGCCATTTTGATGTATCATATGCTTTTATTATTTGATTAACTTGTACAATGGATTTCACGCTGTTACTAGTGTTGTCCAATCATGTTTGAGGGAATGCTCATGATTTTCACTGGGGCTGTGAAGCGGTTCTGTAGAAATGTATGAATATGGTAAATTGCTTTCAGTTGTCATTATCATTTCTGTCTCCCGCAGCCAGCAGATGTGGAAGGCAAAGCTACAATTTTGCAAGGGCTTGCCTCCACCACCCACTTCCCATCTGCTATTTCCAGACACTTTAGCTACGTAGATATTGGAGTTTGTAAAAGTTTATAGCTTACCTCCAACAATATTGAGATAATTAATTATACAGCTTTTACTAATATTAATTTTCATGAGTTGGATGTGCATTCTCCGTTTATTGATCTCTAAGGCTAACCATACATATGAGATAGTTGTCAGCCAAATGTTCATTCAGCTAACAGCTGCCTCTCCTGATTTTGCGTGTGCTTTGCATGTAGTGATGGGCGGAGTCCACTGCCAGACACATAGTAACATAAATATAGTATGTTAGGCTGAAGGAAGACCATGTCCATCTATTTCAGCCTGTTTCCACCCCCCTTGTTGACCCAGAGGAAGGCAAAAAAAAAACCCAATGAGGCAAAAGCCAATTAGCCCATTTGGGGGAACAAAATTCCTTCCCGACCTCCATATTGGCAGTCAGAATAATCTCTGGATTAACGTTTAAAGGCTTTATTTCCTTTTGCAGCAGCTGACTGGCATTGATTTCTCCAGTAAAGTCTACAGTCCACTAGTACCCCCAGGTCTTTTTCCATATCACTTTTCCCTAGCAGTACCCCATTTAGTGTTTATTGGTGACATCCGTTTCTCCTGCCCATGTGCATAACCTTACATTTATCAATATTGAACTTCATTTGCCATTTTTCTACAAAGCTTATCTAGGTCCTTTTGTAGCCATAAATTGCTTTAGAAAAATCCAGATATACAAGATCAATAGACTCTCCCAAGTCCAGCCTAGAACTTACTTCATTATAGAATCTGATCAAATTGGTCTGACATGATCGACCCCTCATGAACCTGTGCTGATGATGAGTTATGCTGTTGTTTTCCCTGAGGTATTCCAGGATGGCGTCTCTCTGAAATCCCTCAAATATCTTTCCGATTATTAAAGTGAGACTTACTGGCCTGTAGTTACCAGGCTCTGGCAGCAGTTTATCTCCTGACAACAAAAAGATCGGGCCAACTTCACGATCATTATTTCCATGATATTTTTCTTCAGGAGAGAGTTGGGAGGCCCTCATACATATTAGATCACCGGCTTGTCCTGCTGAAATTAACGGGATCTATATCTAAGAACACAATGTGTATGGCCATCCTATTGACCAATGTGTTTGAACTAGCTGAGAACAGGACGTGCAGTGATTTTATTCACATGGATCATAGATCCATGTGAAAAATCCTCCATCTAAATAGCCTCATAGAAAATTATGGAGTCACGTACTGTCTACGGAATACACGGACAGCACATGGCCCCAAAATGCAGCCATATGAATGGGCCCCAAGGCTTGAGTTTCACAATACGCTACAGTAACCTCAGTTTCCAAAGCCTAGCATGATAGTTATCTGAAAAGACTACTGGGTAACCCTTGTCAGAGCTCTACAAGTTGGTGTCCCTGAATGGGCATTATGTATGATTCTACTGTGGGTACAATTTACCAAGTTTTGGCAGTGTGCACTACTGACGTGATTCAATGGAATCCATTGACTTCGGTACACAGATTGAGATCTAGCATTCTCTTATGGGTGTGGCCAAAAAATCCAGTTATAGTATTGGAAGGTGAGGCTTGCACAGCATTTATTATGCCCCTTGTAGTCGTAGCAGTATGGCATATTAGCCTCAGGTAATGTGCATGTTCACAGAACAAACAAGACTATGCAGCCATTATTGAGTCATAGATGGCAGCCAGGAAAGTTAAACCGATCTTGGTCAAGAAAGGGACCGACATTCTTGCTTCAGTAGATATTTCTGTCATTTTAAATACCTTCTTACTTCATTTATTAAAAAAAAAACCTTCATCTTCTGTTCTATGTGCCAAAGGTGATTCAGTACATAGATACAAGCGAGTCAAAATAGGTGTCGTGAGCTAGATGTGAGACCATTTGTTAGAGTACAAGTCAGCCCTAAGGAATGAAAGACCTGGGAAGTCGTAAAGCATTTGATGGATGTTATTTACCGGGGGATTTCTGACTGCTCATATCGCCTTGTGTTTATATAAGTAAATACACCAGTATGAAGTAGATGGTACAGATGTGCTGTTGCTAGGATCCTATGTTTAGTGAGTAGGAATATAGAAGTCAAAGAGTGTGATAAATAAAAGTTCCATCATTACATTGCAAGGCAAATGAAGAGCGAGTCAGGAATCTGATCTCACATACAAAGTGTATTAGAGAAATCTGGCTTTGTGTGTGACGCGAAAAAAAGAAGAAAACTTGAAATGCATCCATACGTTCCCTTATTATAAATTGAGTGGACATTGTTTTAATAAGGTGCTTAAGGAGAGCACCTTATTTGCATATATTTCCCAGAGGAGCATGGATGGCCTTATAAGTCTTCTCACTCACCTCCGAGGTGCTCTCCTTAAGGAGAGATGATACCCCTCCCAACCCACATTATAGGACTCTCACTAGCCAATCCAGAAACCTACTGCACATTGATTAGGAGCAAAAATCCCGAAACAGCTGTCTGTGTATGGATTCTGGCTTGGTTTTCAATTCCCAATCATTGTTATAAAGACTTGTATAAAGAGTCTGACATTGATTTGCAGGAATGCTACCATGTAAGGGCTTAGTCAGACGGGCGTTTTTTGCCGCGATTTGCGGATCGCATGACGGATGCGCATCCGCAAATCGCGTGACCGGTGCGCGCAAGTCGCCCGCAAATCGCCCGAAAATCTGCTCCTAGCCGCGTTTCATTAGAAACGGGCCGGAGCTGTCCAGCGCATTGCATTCAATGGAGACGGCAATACAGCCGTCTCCATTGAAAGCAATGCGCTGCGGGCGAGCCCGGGATGAATTGTCGGTAAGGGCTTAAATATATAAGCCCTTCCCTGCAATTCATCCTAAAATGTGTTAAAATAAAAAAAAATTACATTCTCACCTTCTGCCGGCAGCTCCGAGCGGCCGTCCTGCAGTGGGTGTGAAGGGGGTGTGAGTCAGACCTGCCCCCTGATTGGCTCAGCGCTGAGCCAATCAGAGGCATGCCTCACTCACACCCATTCATGAATTCATGAATGGATGTGAGTCAGACCTGCCCCTGATTGGCTCAGCGCTGAGAGGCAGCAGTCACTCACCCATTCATGAATTCATGAATGGGTGTGTGAGTGAAACCGGCCTCTGATTGGTCAGGCTGTGACCAATCAGATGCAGATCATTCAGCAGGCGGGGATTTTAAAGCCCCGCCGGCTGAATAGTGCCAAGAAGCAGTTCAGGAGAACTGACAGCGGCCGCGGCTGGACTCCGGCTGCAGCGGAAAGGTGAGTATACAATTTTTTTTTATTTTAACACATTTTAGCATGAATTGCAGGGAAGGGTTTATATATTTTACCCCTTCCCGACAATTCACCCCGCGCACGCCGGCAGCCCATTGCTTTCAATGGAGCGGCTGTATTGCCGCTCCATTGAATTCAATGGGCAAACATCGTTCTTCTCTGCCACAGCTGTTACAGCTGTGGCAGAGAAGAATGATTTGTCTTCTACATGTTCTCAATGGGGTCGGCGCTGCTGCCGCCGGCCCCATTGAGCGCAAATACAGAAGCGAACAGAAATCGCAGATCGCAGATAGGTGCGATCTGCGATTTTTTGTTCTATAATTTTTCGGACGAGCGCATAAAAAGCGCTCATGTGTCCGATACCATTGCAAAGCAATGGTTTTATAAAATCGCCGGACGCATGCGCATGCGCAAATCGCGGCAAAAAACGCCCGTCTGACTAAGCCCTAAGGCTAGGGGCACATGGTCAAAACTGCAGTTGTACCCAAGGGACTCAGGCACAATTCACATGGGACAGCGCACAGACACCTATCTATGAGCTGTTTCATATGCATGAACACAACACATTTAGGTACATTGCATATTTCATTTCTCATATGTGAAATGGACAAAAATAGGACATACTATTGTCATGGTGCAAATAACGCTGAGACTTGAGGGTTTCTGCAGCAGGTCCAGGGTAACTTCACTATATCAGCCCGAACCCTGTAATGCAGTAGCTGGTGAATGTGCAGAGTCATTCTATGCTGGACATTGAGAGAGTAACATTGTTCTCTGGTTCCAGCACTGATAGGCTGTCTGGATTGTCTTTCGGCCCAGTCAGTCTATCAGCTTCTATGTAAGGGCATTTATCCCTGCTCGTGGCTGCAGGTGTTGCCGGTTATACATCCTGTGTACTTGCCATTTCTCTGTACTAGTTGTTCTGTGCTCTGTGGTAAATAGTGCGCAGTGGACCGGTGTTCCAAAGTTCTGTTGTGTGTTCAGCTCCATGCCCTGAACTCAGAAGTTCTGTATGTTTGGCATTTAGTAATCGGTTTCACCAGTCTGTTTTGGACCAAGTTTTAGTTAGGCTGCCTGTCCACGGGCGGGTTTTCATTGCGTTCCCCACTGTGATAATCCGTCCGTGGGAAACGCAGTGAAAGCTCTCCATAATGTTGCTATGGAGGGCGCTTCCCTCCTGTCCATGAGCGGAGAATCATTGCGATTCTCCACTTCCGGGCGGCAATGCGCAGCAGGCTGCAAATTTACCGCGATTCTCCGCGGTCAGCCTATCTGTCTGATAGGCTGACAGCGGAGATCCGTCTGCCGGCTCCTGCTCCTGGGTGGCGGTATCCTGCGGCGGATCTCTGCGCCGGGATACCACAACGCCCATTACTCTCTCATAATGGGATCACCCTTTTTGGGGAGGGTGCTCTACTTGAGGGTCCGGTCCAGTTTGGGCTATTGTGGGATACTTGGTAGCCATTGTGACGGCTTAAGTTGTAGTTTGTTGAAGCATACTACATTAGACTGTAATTATCTCATTTCTCAGTCCACTGGCTGGACATTGTGTGCAGCTCCAGAATTTGTCATTTTTAGTTGTTCTAGCTAGTCATAACAGTCATAACAGCCATAGATCAGCATGAAAAAAATGTAGTCTGTAAGCTATAATGGGCCATGTACTGTCTGTTGAATTCCATGCATAAATTAAAGGGGTTGTCCCGCGGCAGCAAGTGGGTCTATACACTTCTGTATGGCCATATTAATGCACTTTGTAATGTACTTTGCGCATTAATTATGAGCCATACAGAAGTTATCAAAAGTTATTCACTTACCTGTTCCGTTGCTGGCGTCCTCGTCTCCATGGTTGCCGTCTAATTTTCGCCGTCTAATGGCCAAATTAGACGCGCTTGCGCAGTCCGGGTCTTCTGCTTTTCTCAATGGGGCTCCGTGTAGCTCCGCCCCATCACGTGCCGATTCCAGCCAATCAGGAGGCTGGAATCGGCAATGGACCGCACAGAAGCCCTGCGGTCCACCGAGGGAGAAGATGCCGGCGGCCATCTTCAGCAAGTAAGTAAGAAGTCACCGGAGCGCGGGGATTCAGGTAAGCGCTGTCCGGTGTTCTTTTTTAACCCCTGCATCGGGGTTGTCTCGCGCCGAACGGGGAAGGGGGGGGGGGTTTGAAAAAAAAAAACCCGTTTCGGCGCGGGACAACCCCTTTAAGAAGAGAAAAAAAGATGAATCGCGGTCAGGGAGTGACCTCCATCCAGAACAGGATATATATATAATGTGTGTGTATGTATGTGTATATATATGTGTGTGTATATATATATATGTGTGTGTGTGTATATATGTGTGTATATATATATATATATATATATATATTAAACCATCCACAAGGACTTGTGGAGCCAGCAAACAGGTTTGAACTCTGGTAGTAAAGATGCCTCATCAATGGAGAATTTCATTGCCAAGGAATAAAACAAATACAGCTCTGCAATGAGTTTCGAGGGGAAGACATCAAGAAACCCCTTTATCAAGCAGTTGCAAGCAAAGAAAAAGGTGTTGCATATATAGTGTGAACATTTCACTATCATTGGTGGCAGTAGTGTCAGGCGTTACCAATTTGCTTACCAAAAAACATGCTCAAGCATTCGAAAAAGCATGCCAAAGAATGTTAAAGCTCGGAAATGTACGCCAGGTCAGTGGTGTGTGTTGGATCAGAAGTGAAAAACTTGTTTCACTGCTTTATGTCACTACCAGCATGCAAACCTCGTGGGCACAGGGTGTTTTGGTGACTTGTTTCACACCACTCTGCTGGATGGTTTATTTTCTATATATACCATCTGATCTGGTTGGAGGTCAATCCCTGAGCGTTCCATCTTTTCTCTCCTAAATCAATGTTCATTCCCCAGACCTGGGATCAGGCTTGTGATTGGTGCTTTCCAACTTGGATGTCCCGTACAGATGGAAAATCCTACCTTCTCATTGAGGTTTTATATTACAAGGCTATCATAGCTTTGGGGTGTAGGGGCCATCTTCAGTCTTCCGTGGTGACCTCACTATACCAGATGAGTTTGACCCACCCCATTTATTTCATGGGAGCGCTGTCTAATTTTTCCTCCTTTGTAATTTCTGCATGTTGTATTCCATAGACAGCAATGGCCCAAAAATATGGCCGTATGCCCCTAGCTTAACTGGCAAGAAAATGACAGTTGGGTTTTGTCTGGCTTCAGTTTAATGAAGACTAGTCATGCAACCATACACACTTGACACATTTCTGATGGCATTTTTAACATATACAATTTTTACCCTGACAAGCTTTCAAGTTTGCATTAAGTGTCTTTTGGCAGTAACGTAATAGACAAATAGTGTATAGCAGAAGTATAGCTTTATTCCAATGCACATAGATATAGAATTTCACACTAGACTTGTAATCCATCTCTTTGTAACAACCACAATGCAGACATAGTGCTGAATACGTTATGCTCTGTTAGTGAAGCTTGGAACAGATCAAATACTTTTCAGCCTGAAAAATTTCCCTAAAGCCTCTATTACCTACTAATTAATAGCCTCATGCAGCCAACAATTTTGAAACTGTGTTGCCCAACTGAGAATCAACACTTTTATTTGACAAAATCCCTGCATTTACTTGTTTACTCTCTCATTGTATTATGTTCAGCCACATCCAAATGTGAGAGTTACCATTTATGTTCTGCATTATTTCTGCACAGATACTCTTCAGTTTGGACGTTCTCCAAGGTAATAGTTTCTGATGTTAGATGTCAGAGTCAGAGAAGCTGGGTACCTTGATAACACTATCCTAGCAGGCTGCAATTTTAAAGTTGTCTTTGAGGATGAAATATTGATGGCCTAACCTTATGATGTGTGATGTGATAGGGTTCAGCCATTGGAACCCACAGCATTCAGTAGAAAAATGTAGTTGTGGTGCTTGCTAGATCGCCAATCTTGTTAGAGTCTATGTCTTGTCCTACGGCTCAGTCCCATTCTGGTGAGCTGGGATGAGCTAAAAGTATAAGACATAACTGCAGATTAATTCTGTACTGTGCCTTGGTTCCCCGCCAATCCTATATTTATGGCCTTTCCTAATAACAGGTTAGCAATATAATATCACTGAAAACTAGAGATGAGCGAGTGCACTCGTCCGAGCTTGATGCTCGTTCGAGTATTAGGGTACTCGAGATGCTCGTTACTCGAGACGAGCACCACGCGATGTTCGAGTCACTTCCATTTTCTTCCCAGAAAAGTTTGCGCCGTTTTCTGGCCAATAGAAACACAGGGAAGGCATTACAACTTCCTTCTGTGAAGTTCCAGCCCTATCCCACCCCCCTGCAGTGAGTGGCTGGGGAGATCAGGTGACACCCGAGTATGAAAACTGGGGCCGGCCGCGGCTCGCCACAGATACATGCTGAGAGACATTAGGGAAAGTGCCGTCCTGCTGTAGCTGCTATAGGCAGAGTGTTAGACTGTTATCTTCGTCTTCAAGAACCCCAATGGTCCTTCTTAGGGCCACATCTGACCGTGTGCAGTACTGTTGAGGCTACTTTTAGCAGTTTTGCACAAATTTTTTTTTTTGGTATATCGGGCGTGCAGACCATAGCGTCCTCAGTCTGCAGTCATTTTACTGAGTATAGGGGCAGTACTGGTGAGGCAGGGACAGTGGTACAGGGAAAGAGATATACTGGCTATATAGGCAGTGGGCTTTTTCAAAAAAATTGGAAAAAAAAATCTTTGGGCTGCCTGTGACCGTGTTCAGTTTACTGCGTGTCTGCTGAGGGTAGTAGTCGCTCACTAATACCCAGCTAGGTGTTACTGCAGCCTTGCGTATAATTTTTAATGGCTGCACTATGCTTTCAATAACCACAGTCATCCTCCAACAGGGAAATCCATAAACAGGCTATATAGGCAGTGGGCTTTTTCCCAAAAATTGGAAAAAAATAATATATTTGGGCTGCCTGTGATAGTCTTCAGTTTACTGCATGTGTGCTGGGGGTAGTAGTCGCTCATTATTACCCAGCTAAGCCTGTGACCGTCTACAGTTTACTGCGTGTGCGCTGGGGGTAGTAGTCGCTCATTAAGGCTGGATTCACACAGGGCGGATTTGCCGCGGTTCTGCCGCAGCAGATCCGCCCGCGGCCGCTAATCTCGGGATTAGCCAGCCATGTGGACGAGGTTTGTCAGAAACCTCGTCCACATGGAACGGCTAATCCACTGCGGTAAATCCGGTTGAAACCGCGGCTGCGGCCGCCGCAGCCGCGGTTTCAAAAGAAGCAGCATGTCTGTTTACTGTCGGTTTTTTGTTTATTTATGTTATGGCCGCACTCTCCTCTATGAGAGAGCCGCCCGCAACGGAAAAGCATGCGGCCGGACCGCTTCAAAGCCGCCGCAGCTTAAACCACGGCGGAAATCTCGCGGCTTTTGCTGCGGCCAAACCGCGAGATTTCCGACGAAAATACGCCCCGTGTGAACCCAGCCTAATACCCAGCCTTGCGCATAATTTTTTCTGGCTGCACTGTGCTTTCAATAACCACAGTCATCCTCCAACAGGGAAATCCATATACAGGCTATATAGGCAGTGGGCTTTTTCCCAAAAATTGGAAAAAAATACTATATTTGGGCTGCCTGTGACCGTCTTCAGTTTACTGCGTGTCTGCTGGGGGTAGTAGTCGCTCATTATTCCCCAGCCAAGCCTGTGACCGTGTACAGTTTACTGCGTGTCTGCTGGGGGGTAGTAGTCACTCATTATTACCCAGCTAAGCATTACAGCAGGCTTGCGCATAATTGTTTCCTGGCTCTGCTGTGTCCGTTACATGATCGCCGTCATCCTGCCAGAGGGAAAGAGTATACATATATACGCTGCATATGGTGTCTGTCTGGTTTTTCACCTCACCATTTTAAAAAATTGAAGCAAAATACTTAAGGCCTACACTTTTGCTACATAAATGTAACTGGGGCCTTGTCTATACTGCAACTACCGAAATGTGAAAGAGACTGTTATCTCCCTAAACTGCTGCAACGGGAATGTTACTGTGGCCTTTCTTGACTGCTACTACTACTGAAATGGAACTAATACTGTGCTCCCCCTATACTGCTGCTAGTGATATGTTACTGGGGCCTGTCTAGACTGCAACTACTACTGAAATGGAACTAATACTGTGCTCCCTCTATACTGCTGCTAGTGACATGTTACTGGGGCCTGTCCAGACTGCTACTACTACTGAAATGGAACTAATACTGTGCTCCCCCTATACTGCTGCTTTGGAATTGTTACTGGGGCCTGTCTTGACTGCTACTATTACTGAAATGGGCGGTTGGGCAGCATGTAACCCAGGAGAAGTGGCAGCGGAGTGTCATGCAGGCAGTGATTGTGCTTTGTTGGAGGTAGTGTGGTGCTTAGCTAAGGTATGCCTTACTAATGAGGGTTTTTCAGAAGTAAAAATTGTTGGGGGGGGGGGGCCCACTCTTGCCGCTATTGTGGCTTAATAGTGGGACCTGGGAACTTGAGATGCAGCCCAACATGTAGCCCCTCGCCTGCCCTATCCGTTTTTGTGTCGTTCCCATCACTTTCTTGAATTTCCCAGATTTTCACAAATGAAAACCTTAGCGGAGCATAGGTCCCATACAAAAATGCTCGGGTCGCCCATTGACTTCAATGGGGTTCGTTACTCGAAACGAACCCTTGAGCATCGCGGGAAGTTCGACTCGAGTAACGAGCACCCGAGCATTTTGGTGCTCGCTCATCTCTACTGAAAACCTTTTTAAAACCACTGTAGGATTCAGCATGATGAGTCGTGATTAGTATGAGTTGTGACACTCATTACGACTCCTCGCGCTGAATCCTACAGTGGTGATGAGTCGTGATGAGTGTCAATTTATGTATCGATAAAATCCATATTTCAAAAATTGATTTACATCAAAATACGTTCTTTTAATTATGGGAGTTGCTGGTTGTATTATAAACCAACAGCAGGTGAAAAACCTTAGATTCATAGATTTAAATGTTTGCAAAGGCTACTGGGAGAAAAAAGTATGGTTACCTGACAGCTAGCATTCAACACCATCTTTCTGGAGGTTTAATGGCCATTCTTTGTTCTTTATATGTGTTTTTTTTTTTAAAATGATAACTATTTATTTTTCTGTTGACACCTGTTGTTTTTATAAGGAGGAGTTGAATTTTTCAGTGGCACCACTTAATTTGCCATATAATGTATTGGCAAACTTTAAAAAAATTCCAAGTGGGATGAAATGGGAAAAATGCGATTTGAAACATTTTTGGTTGGGATTGTTTTTGCAGCGTACACGGAGATGTAAAAGTGGCATGTTAACTTTATTCTGTGGGTCATCACAATTATGGTGATACCAATTTTATATATTTGTACTACATCTAAAAAAAAGATTTTAAGGAATTTTTTCTGCCACATCTTCTGAGTTCCACAACTTTTTAATCGGGTTGTGTGAAAGCTTGATTTTTGCAGGATGACCTGTTTTTATTTTCATCATTTTGGGGTATATATGACCTCTGCTAACATATCACTGCATAGGGAAAAATGAATTCTAATATCACTAGCAGAAGCAATATTTACCTGTATACTAATATAAAAATATACAAGGGCAGGTACTAAGACCACTTCCTCACAGAGTGCAGACAGGCTGATTGCTATACGGAGGAGCATTGCACAACTGCAGAATACTGATAAACAACCACTCACACACCTACCACATATTGCGGGCAGAGGTTGTATAGTATTATACTTGCATATAGATAAGGCATACAAAGTCTCATTGATAATGTAGTGCACCATGCAGGCTTATAATCTAGCAATGATGCCACACATGATTCATCCTGTTTGGTTGCCCTGCATCCCAAAGTGAACCATGTGACTTAACTATGTGCAAATATAACCGCTGGCATTGATATTTAAATGCTGCTGCCAGAAATGAGAATGACCTCTAAATGGTTAGTGGCTGTGATCAAAGTATCTCAGATCCCAACCGCTGTGATTGGGTGTTATTTGTCAAAGACAGACGACAATTGCCACATATGAAGTGGGCTTAGCTGCCAAGCTAACTCAATACAAATCTCTCATACTTGCAACGTACATGTATATCGAATGTTGCCGAAGGGTTTAATCATATCTGTTGCTTACAAAATACTGCAGTGTCATCTTTTAAAGCTTTACAACAAGTTTAGAGTTTTACAACAAGTTTTCTAAAATGTGCCAGGTTCTTCTTACTCACCCTGTTTCATGTCTTTTCAGATGGTCTTCCTCATTCTTCTCTTGCCCTGCTGCTTGCAATCCACTTTTGTGGGATGGGCATTGTAGCAAACATAGCATTCTGCCAGTAGTTCTCTGTCTTGTTCTTCCTTTCCCTCACTTACTATGATGCTGGTGTCTCTGATCCAATCAGCAGGGAGGTATCATCTGAATGTCCACCCTTCTGTTTTCCCAGGACAATGCAGGCATCTAGAGACATTCTGGTAAAATGGTTAGTAAACCCAAAGTGATGTATACACACATACTTGTGCTGTAATATCAGGAGAGGCAGATATTGTGAAAATTGCAGACACTGTCTGCACATCTGAGATCTGTATGAGTGTCGGGCAGTTAGCCATTGAAGATAGCCCTTTTTCCACAGCCGGTCCCCCATGTCCTATCATCCCTGTTACTACAGAAGCTCAATACCTAATAACAGGCAGTGGGTTGCAGAGAAGCAGAAAGGAAGACCCCTAGCAGCCACCACTTTAAACTTGATTTACGGTATTAAAACAACAAAATTTTAAATGAAACCATACTACAAGATTGTGTAGAGACACGCAGGCTATTACATGAGTATGAAGTGCTCAGGTTCACCTACTTTTTCATGCAACTGGATATATTATCTGTCTTTATTAACTTTTCTTTCAAAATGGCCAGTATTTTAGCCTTAGTAACACTCTAAAGTCAATGCTTTAAGGAAACACTATTAAAAAAAAGTGAATCAGGGCTTAATCACAGGTTCTAGAATGGGCTGTCAAAGGGGTTGGCAAAATGATTCTAGGCTGCTATCAAATGTTTGGATACTTCCACTCCCATGAAACACATTGTGTTATTGTCCCTGTAGATAAGACTGTGAGTCAGTTTCCAATGTAGGCAGCAGCTTCCAGAGAACTGGTTCCTGCTGTGCATGAGCAAGCATATAGTAGATAGTACCATCATTCAGAAATAATGATAGCAATAGCACTTAGAATCAATGCTTTTACTGTTTAGAACTAATTACCACTTGAGGAATACTATTACCAGATTTCCTTTTTTGCTACTGCAACATATTATGTTGATATATTCATCTATCACAAAACCTTAATTATTTCGCTTTAACAGTCTCATAAATGAGAACAGTAATAAAACTAATAAGAATGAATAGCAAGTGTATATTCTGCAGTATATAGAGCATATTCCAAATCTGCAGAACAGAAATAACTACTTCCAACAGCCAGTTTGATAACGTTAATAACCTGATTTTATGTCTGATCCATGCCTGCAGTTACCATGTATCAATTAGCCTAATTCTCAGTTGAAAGTTTTAATTATTAGGCCAATGTTCCTTCTAGCTGCTTCACAGTTGGGTCTATCAGAGCATGTTTTCGAGAGATACGACAGCTAGGCAGGTGATACACTCAAACGCTACATTCACTGTTATATACACTGCATATATATGCAAATAATGCATTGAAAAACTGCTCTTCTTAATTTTTATTCTATACAACCACATTTCTTATTGCGATGTACTGCTTTGTGTTCCCACGTGGAGAAGTTTATAGACATTAAGCCTAAATGTTGGAAGTCATGCTATGTAAAAGAATAGTTAGTGACAATAGTTAACAATACAAGTAAAACCGCTCCAATCTCATCGACCTGCATTATATAAGAAAGTTATGGCACTTAACTATAGCGAAAAAGTCTTCATTGTCAATGCGAACCACCTGAACGGATTCTAAGAGGATACTCTTTTGGCATCAGTCAGACCCATTATACCTTATGGACACATTCAAAGTATATATTTTAGGGGAATTTCTTGAAATGTATGCCCAAAGCAGGGAAAGAACAAGACGTCAGTCTTAGGGCGGCGATACGCAAGTGTTTTTTCCCACGTTTTTGCTTGTGGAAAATCACGCTCGCAAAACGTGGAGAATAGAATCCATTTGCATTCCTTTCTTTAGTGCACACGGTTCTCATGGGCGCAAAAAAATAGATCCTGTTCTATACTATGCCGATTTGCGCACCAAAAAATCCCATAGAGGTCCCAAATGAACACATATGTACCCACAGGTATGCACAAAATGCAACTCAAACCCCACCAGCCCCTCATTTGGCTTAACCCTCTGCAATCCAATTTTAGATTCAGGGTTTTCTAGGGGGATTTCTCTTTCTGCCATTATACAATGGCGCCATCTGCTGGCTAGAGCCAGTACTGTGGTATGTGACATGCTGGAGAGGCCCACAACAAAAGAGCGGCTAGTAATATACAGTAAGAATTCCCTGCCGAACGTCTTCCAACATCGGAGCTGTACAGCCCTCAATCAGGATGTCGGAAGACATCAGACAGTGGATTGGAAAGGATTAACAGCCATTTAAATCAGGGCGGCAAAGTACACTTGTTCTCTGCGCAAAAATGTTGCACAGATGCGAGTGGATTTTCTAATACGCCTGTGTGATGTCGCCCTTCATACACAGAGAGAGGACCCTGCACATGAGGGCTTATGGACTACAAGAGTGGGGGAAGCAGGTAATGGGTGAGGATAGAAGGTGCTCATGTTGCGGTAGCAACAAGGTTACGGTATGGTGTAGACTGGAGGGTGCGTTCACATGTAATTGATTTGCTGCAGATTTTATTGTGGATCTGCAGCAAATTTCACCCTTTTCAATTGCATTCAGATTGAAGGGGTGAAATGTGCTGGAGATCTGCACCAAAATCTGTAGCAAATCAGCGACGTGTGAACCTAGCCTAGTATTGAGTTAGTATAGTGTATATTGAGTTAGGTAATTTCAGTTATGCATTCTACAATGCCTCTAATAGACTTTTTTTTCTATCTGTTCAGCTAAGGCTCCATGGAAACACAAGGTCTAAAACTGGGCTGATTGGCTCAACGCTTCTAGGTTTCTATATAAAAACATACATCACAAATGACCATGCCAACAATGCAGACGTATCTAATGTATGACCATGGAGCCAGTCTTAAACCAGAATACGTTGGAGGAGGATGCACCAAATTTATTAAGAGACGCATGCCTAGGCCTCCTTAGGCCTCTTTCAAACGAGCGTTATTTTGACGCTAAGTAGAGGCACCAAAAAAATTGTGACCATTAGAACCAATGGTTTATTATGGATTCTTTCAGACAAATGATTTTTTGATGCGCCAAAAAAAAAAATCTGACCACAAAAAAAAGAACATAAACGTGTTATTTCAACGCCAAAAAATTTCTTGCTGTGCTGAAAGATAGGTCTTATTGTCCTATCTTTGGACCGCACAACGTAGGAGTCTATAGGAGCCATCAGAAAAAAAGGAAGGAGAGGGAGTTTAGCAGAGGCTTGTGCTCCTAAACAATGACAGGTGCTTCTAGTTGAGACATTTACAGTGATTAAATAGTAGTTCCAAAGGATTTTGGGAGTGTGACATGATTTCACCATAGTGAGCCATGTGAATGAATGGAAAAATCGCGACTGGCAGCCATGACTTGGTCACGGTTGTTCTTTGTTCATGCAATTTACTGCTCCGATGGTCGCGATTTTATACCGTGGCTAACATATCATCAAAATAATGTTCGTGTGAAATGCCAATTTTCAGAGAAGCCCCACCTTTCCTGCTAAACCCTGCCCAGTTTTCACTTCAACTGTCAGTGATAAGAGAAGCCTAAAATCCGAAAAGTAGCAAATTTGTGCAAATGTGCCACAATTTGTGAACACTGGTATAAAGCCTTTAATAAATTCCTCCCTTAGGGCTTGTTCACACGAGAGCGAAAATTGTGCATAAGTTAACGGCACAAAAAATTGTGACTAACTGTCCTAAAAATTATGTGACCAGACGCTTTTTCCGTGCAGAAGCCCGAAGCATCAATTACGTGAAAATCATGCATTCACACAACCCAGAGCAGCATTGCTTAAAAAAAGCAAGATCAAGGAAAGCCCTGGGGGGAACCCCCTTCTCTGTGGGGCTTCCCTTCATCTCAGGGGGGCTGGAGGGATATCTGCGCTGCAGGGAGAGAGAGGTTTCCCTGCAGGGGAGAAGGAATCTCCCAGCAGTGTGATGCCGGGGTTCCCCTGCAGGGTAGGATAAGGGATTCTCCTGCTGCTGGAGATTTCCTTATTCTCCCCTGCAGGAGAACCTCTCTCTCCCTGCTAAGGGGGAATTCCTGTGTAACGGGGAAAGAAAGAGGGTAGCACTAGAAAGAGAGCCTAGATGGGTTTTCCCAGGGATTTCCCTATAGCAAAAAGAGAAGGTGCGGGGCTAAAAGGTGGATCCCTCTAGCCCCACCCTCTCCCCCAGCTCTTGGTAAAGCCCTCTAGCTTCACCCTCCTCTCTCTCCCTGCTATGGGGATTCCTCGTTCTTCCCTGTAGATGAATTCCTTCTCTCGCCACTACAGGGAATTCCTTGTTCTCTGCTGATAAGCGGCAGGAGAATGCGCTTCTGTTCGGAGTTCGGGGACAGCTGCACAGCAAGTTTAAAATGTCCTGCTGTAAATTCCTGTTAGTCCTGGCTGGGAAGAGTCCCCTCATCTTCACAGGGACTAACAAAATCTTACAACCAGACATTTAAAATGTGCTTCTGTGTTTAGCGGTGCAGCAGCACTCCCTCCCACTTATCTCCCTTCCTCTCCCATTCCCATTGTTTAGAAGTATAAACAATCGAAATGTTTAGCTAATCTCCCTTCCCCTTTTTATCCAGCTCCCATAGGAGTCTATGGAAACTCCTGCACATTGCGCACCAAATTTAGGTCAGGTCCTATTTTTGCACGCAGCAATTTCAGTTGCTCATGTCCCATTTTTTTAGGTGCGCCTGTTTTGCGCGGCAAAAAATTCCTTAATCTGAATGCTTCCATAGCAAACTATTGGCTTTAAAAGGCACTTGTTTTGAGCGCATGTAAGTTAGCTGCGCAAATTCCCCCATGTGACCGATCCCTTAGTGTCGGATTAGAATAAATCTTGTGTTACTTTCGGATGAATAACCGGTGTGTTCATTTTTGTTGTTGCCCGGCCAAGCGCTTGCCCTTCCAGCTGCTTACACAAGCAAGTTTATTTTACAGGTAGTGCTAGGCTGATTAGCACTGCACACAAATGCGTGAAAACAGATGAGAAACCGCATGCATCCGGATTTTGTCCTGTTCTTCCTACAAAGAGAACAACATGTGTGCGGAGTGTGAAGTGATCAATGTGATCCCCACCAGTGGTCAGCGAGAGGACGCGAACAAGTCAAGCACAAGTTAAGATGTTCCGTAATGCTTCTACCTTTGTGATCCTTTTTTTCTCTTTATTTACAGGAGTATCACATAAAGAGGCTTATAGGATGATACCAGACTTGTTTTAATTATTTGCTTGTATGGATTAGTCAAACCCTGCTAACTTCAAATTACACCGAGCTCAGATGGCTGCAAGGAATGCTTTTTCTGAAAAAGCACATATAAAAGATGCCTTTAATCCCTCTTAGACAGCTCTCTGTATTCATTGATAGCGGGGCCTTCATTTGCATCCGGCACATGTTAATCTACGATATGCCTGTTTGAGCCACAACAACTAGGGCAGCAAAGTCATTATTACGTTTGTGAATTTATTATGAAAATATGCAAAACAGCCAAAATTACAGAAACAAAAAAAAGCACAAAGCACTCTGGGACCAGACCTTTACTTCTAGCTAACCTAGATGCTGCCTAATGTATCACTGTTACTTGCTTGGGAAGTGTCTCGTAAATGGAAATTTATGAAAAGTGCCTGGTAATATTTTGAAGGCAGAAGACTGTCTAATAAAACCGAATAAAGAAATAATTTATTAGTATAATATTCGGTCCGTCTGTAAAATGGAGACATTAATGATATATTTCTTGTCATTGGGTTTATGTTATTGCCGTTTGGCTTATTGCCATTCTACGGTGAGCACAGAAGATTATTACGCTTCACAGTAGTAAAAGTGGAAGTGCACTACTGCATTGCCTGTAAAAGTCAGAAGTAGTATTGCAGATTTGTGCTATGCAAACTAAAATTTTACATGGACACTTATGAGATGGGAGCTACTTATTAATACAAGTATGAGAACATGCCGAACACCATCAATAATTACGTTTGTAAGTTTTAGGAAATGCAAAAGAGTGGCTCCACTTTAACTTTTTGCTCCTGTGTCCGGGTCATATTGTGCATTTCTGGTACCCCAAATTTCAAAAAAAAAAATTTCTTTATTTTTCTGGCAACATATATACATGAGGGTTTGTTTTTTGTGGAACGTGTTGTATTCTTCAATGTATTCTAGCACTTAGCGTACAATATAATGTATTGGCAGACTTTCAAAAATTTCTAAGTGGAGCAAAATGGGAAAAAAATTGCCCCATAGGGGGGAGGTTGTTTTTACAGCATTAATGGTGCAGAAATATGACATGTTATCTTTATTCAGGGAGTCAGTAGGATTGCAGGAATTCCAAATTTATATAATTTTTTTTTTAATGTAATGCTACTTTAAAAAATTAGTACTAACTTTTGACCCCTCCATAACTTTTCAATTTTTCTATTGATATAGCTCTAGGAGGGCTCATTTTTGTGGGGGGACCTTTAGTTTTTATTGGCATCATCTTGCCGTGTATGCAACTGTTTGATCACTTTGTATTCAATTTTTTTCTTGGAGATGTGGTGCCCAAAAAAGCGCATTAGTGGCATTGAAATATTTTTGGTGAGGGTGTTCACCATGCAGTTTTAATAATGTTATATCTTAATAAATTAGACCTTTACTGATACAGCGATTCCAAATTTTTGCTTTTTGAAATGCTTATTTTTATGCAATGACTGGGAATAGGTGTTTTTTTTTTATTTTTTGCAATAATTAAAAAGCCTTTATTTTCACTTTTTTAAATCCCCATAGGGGACTTGAACTTGCAATCATTTGATCACTTATACAGTGTAATACAATACTATGGTATTGCATTGTACTGTATTTTAGTGGATTTCCTATTAAAGACCTTCTATAAGTACATCTTAATAAGGAACCAATCATGGCAGCCTTGAGGGCCTTTAGTCGGCCCCAGATTGCCATGTGTGATTGTTTTCAGCAAGAGAAACCAAGTAATCTTGTAGGAAATGATACCTTTTAATGGCTAATAGAGATGAGCGGGCGTACTCGTCCGAGCTTGATGCTCGTTCGAGTATTAGGGTGTTCGAGATGCTCGTTACTTGAGACGAGTACCACGCGATGTTCGAGTTACTTTCACTTTCATCTCTGAGACATTTGCACGCTTTTCTGGCCAATAGAAAGACATGGAAGGCATTACAACTTCCTCCTGTGACGTTCCAGCCCTATACCACCCCCCTGCAGTGAGTGGCTGGGGAGATCAGGTGACACCCGAGTATTAAAATCTGCCCCGCCCGCGGCTCGCCACAGATGCATTCTGACAGAGATCAGGGAAAGTGCTGTCGCTTTAGCTGCTATAGGGAGAGTGTTAGGTGTTATATTCGTCTTGAAGAACCCCAACGGTCCATCTTAGGGCCACATCTGACCGTGTGCAGTACTGTTGAGGCTGCTTTTAGCAGTGTTGCACAATTATTTTTTTTTGTATATCGGGCGTGCAGACCGTAGCGTCCTCAGTCTGCAGTCATTTTGCAGAGTATAGGGGCAGGGAAAGAGGAATACAGGCTATATAGGCAGTGGGCTTTTTCCAAAAAATTGTGGGGGAAAATACTATATTTGGGCTGCCTGTGACCGTCTTCAGTGTACTGCGTGTCTGCTGGCGGTAGTAGTCATAATTAATACGCAGCTAAGCGTTACAGCAGGCTTGCGCATAATTGTTTTCTGGCTCTGCTGTGCCCGTTACATCACCGCCGTCATAGCGCCAGAGGGAAACAGTATACATAATATACGCTGCATACAGGGTCTGTCTGGTGTTTCAGCTCACCATTTAAAAAAATAGAAGCAAAATACTTAAGGCCTACCACTTTTTTTGGCTTTTTCCCCCAAACTTCCAAAAAATACAATATTAGGCCTGCCTGTCACTGCCTGGTGGTTCAGCAGTTTCTGAAAAGCTACCCATGCTTGTCAGACCTGTTCGGAAAGGTGCGCCGGCTCAGCGCACATTTCCGCAAGTCCAAGACGGACGCTGCCACCCTGCGGACCCTGCAACATCGGTTTAATCTGCCAGTGCACTGACTGCTGTGCGACGTGCCCACACGGTGGAACTCTATGCTCCACATGTTGGCCAGGCTCTATGAGCAGCGTAGAGCTATAGTGGAATACCAACTCCAACATGGGCGGCGCAGTGGGAGTCAGCCTCCTCAATTCTTTACAGAAGAGTGGGCCTGGTTGGCAGACATCTGCCAGGTCCTTGGAAACTTTGAGGAGTCTACCCAGATGGTGAGCGGCGATGCTGCAATCATTAGCGTCACCATTCCTCTGCTATGCCTCTTGAGAAGTTCCCTGCAAAGCATAAAGGCAGACGCTTTGCGCTCGGAAACGGAGGCGGGGGAAGACAGTATGTCGCTGGATAGTCAGAGCACCCTCATGTCTATATCTCAGCGCGTTGAGGAGGAGGAGAAGGAGGGGGAGGAGCATGAGGAGGAGGGGGAAGAGACAGCTTGGCCCACTGCTGAGGGTACCCATGCTGCTTGCCTGTCATCCTTTCAGCGTGTATGGCCTGAGGAGGAGGAGGAGGAAGATCCTGAAAGTGATCTTCCTAGTGAGGACAGCCATGTGTTGCATACAGGTACCCTGGCACACATGGCTGACTTCATGTTAGGATGCCTTTCTCGTGACCCTCGCGTTACACGCATTCTGGCCACTACGGATTACTGGGTGTACACACTGCTTGACCCAGGGTATAAGGAGAACCTTTCCACTCTCATACCCGAAGAGGAAAGGGGTTCAAGAGAGATGCTATACCACAGGACCCTGGCGGACAAACTGATGGTAAAATTCCCATCCGACAGCGCTAGTGGCAGAAGGCGCAGTTCCGAGGGCCAGGTAGCAGGGGAGGCGCGGAGATCAGGCAGCATGTACAGCGCAGACAGGGGAACACTCTCCAAGGCCTTTGCCAGCTTTATGGTTCCCCAGCAAGACTGTGTCACCGCTCCCCAGTCAAGGCTGAGTCGGCGGGAGCACTGTAAAAGGATGGTGAGGGAGTACGTAGCCGATCGCACGACCGTCCTCCGTGACGCCTCTGCTCCCTACAACTACTGGGTGTCGAAGCTGGACACGTGGCCTGAACTCGCGCTGTATGCCCTGGAGGTGCTTGCTTGTCCTGCGGCTAGCGTCTTGTCAGAGAGGGTGTTTAGTGCGGCTGGGGGAATCATCACGGATAAGCGTACCTGCCTGTCAACTGACAGTGCCCACAGGCTTACACTCATAAAGATGAACAAAGCCTGGATTTCCCCAGACTTCTCTTCTCCACCAGCGGACAGCAGTGGTACCTAAACTATATGTAGGCTGCACCCGCGGATGGAAGCATCGTTCTCTATCACCATAAAAAACGGGGACCTTTTAGCTTCATCAATCTGTGTATTATATTCATCCTCCTCCTCCTGCTCCTCCTCCTGAAACCTCATGTAATCACGCCGAATGGGCAATTTTTCTTAGGCCCACAAGGCTCAGTCATATTACTTTTGTAAACAATGTTTTTACGTTTCAATTCTCATTAAAGCGTTGAAACTTGCACCTGAACCAATTTTTATTTTAACTGGGCTGCCTCCAGGCCTAGTAATAAATTAAGCCACATTAACCAAAGCGATTAATGGGTTTCACCTGCCCTCTTGGTTGGGCATGGGCAATTTTTCTGAGGTACATTAGTACTGTTGGTACACCAATTTTTTTGGGCCCTCGCCTACAGTGTAATCCTAGTAATTTTTATGGGCTTTGCCTGCACTCATGCTACAGCAGGGTGTGTGGGGTTGGCCTACACTTTTGCTACATAAATGTAACTGGGGCCTTGTCTATACTGCAACTACTGAAATGTGAAAGAGACTGTTATCTCCCTAAACTGCTGCAACGGGAATGTTACTGTGGCCTGTCTTGACTGCTACTACTACTGAAATGGAACTAATACTGTGCTCCCCCTATACTGCTGCTTCGGAATTGTTACTGGGGCCTGTCTTGACTGCTACTACTACTGAAATGGGACTAATACTGTGCTCCCCCTATACTGCTGCTAGTGATATGTTACTGGGGCCTGTCTAGACTGCTACTACTACTGAAATGGGACTAATACTGTGCTCCCCCTATACTGCTGCTAGTGATATGTTACTGGGGCCTGTCTAGACTGCAACTACTACTGAAATGGAACTAAGACTGTGCTCCCCCTATACTGCTGCTTCGGAATTGTTACTGGGGCCTGTCTTGAGTGCTACTATTACTGAAATGGAACTAAGACTCTGCTCCCCCTATACTGCTGCTTCGGAATTGTTACTAGGGCCTGTCTTGACTGCTACTATTACTGAAATGGAACTAAGACTGTGCTCCCCCTATAATGCTGCTTTGGAATTGTTACTGGGGCCTGTCTGGACTGTTACTACTATTGAAATGGAACTAATACTGTGCTCCCCCTATAATGCTGCTAGTGATATGTTACTGGGGCCTGTCCCTAATGCGACCGCTGAAATGTTACTAATTCTGGGCTCTGCCTATACCGGTGCTAATGCTATGTCACTGGGGTGTGGAAACGGAGGCTTCCCAAAGACATGATGGTGGCGAGGCCATTTCCCACCAACGCGGTTACTGTTAAGGTGCATATAACCACGGACACGTGGAGAGGACACGTAGTGCCTCAAAAACATCCCCCTCCTCCTCCAAGAATGAAAACATTATTGGCAAATACCTTTGCATTGGTCCGTCTGGTGACAGTCCAAGAATTTCACCTTTACTGACACAACAAGAGAGCCCCCCCCACCTTCCCCCCGCCACAGCCCACTTAATCCTGGCCACATTCCGAAAACCAACTAAATAAAACCGCGCTACTAGGTCCGCAGTCACCACCACATTCCCACCAATGCGGTTACTGTTAAGGTACATATTACCAGTCTGACTGGGGCATGCACTGTGGGCCAAAGCACACCTGTATTGTATGTGACGTTAGCTCTGCTGAGTGGGTTTATTTATGTACCGCCGGTGGGTTCCAGGGAGCCACCCATGCTGTGGGTCCACAGGGACTTCACATTAGGGATTTGTACCTGCCAGTGTCTATGTATTAAAAACCCCGGTCAGGTTGGGGCATGCAGTGTGGGCCGAAGCCCACCTGCATTTAATCGGACGTAACCTCAGCTGTGCTGGGCAATGCAATGGGATATATTTATGTACCGCCGGTGGCTTCCTGGGACCCACCTATGCTGTCGGTCCACACGGAGTTGTGCATGTGTCTACTTATAAAGAACCCCAGTCTGACTGGGGCATGCAGTGTGGGCCGAAGCCCACCTGCATTAAACCTGACGTTACCTCAGCTGTGCTGGGCACTGCAATGGGATATATTTATGTACCGCCGGTGGGTTCCAGGGAGCCACCCATGCTGTGGGTCCACAGGGACTTTACATTGGGGATTTGTACCTGCCTGTGTCTATGAATTAAAAACCCCAGTCAGGTTGGGGCATGCAGTGTGGGCCGAAGCCCACCTGCATGTAATCTGAAGTTAGCTTTGCTGTCCAGGGCACTGCAATGGAATATATTTATGTACCGCCGGTGGCTTCCTGGGACCCACCCATGCTGTCGGTCCACACGTAGTTGTAACTGCATGTGTCTACTTATAAAGAACCCCAGTCTGACTGGGGCATGCAGTGTGGGCCAAAGCCCACCTGCATTAAACCTGACGTTACCTCAGCTGTGCTGGGCACTGCAATGGGATTTATTTATGTACAGCCGGTGGGTTCCAGGGAGCCACCCATGCTGTGGGTGCACACAGAATTCCCATTGCAGAGTTGTACCTGCCTGTGACTATTTATAAAAAACCCCGGTCTGACTGGGGCATGCAGACACCTTGACAGAATGAATAGTGTGTGGCACATGGGTTCCCCATTGCTATGCCCACGTGTGCAGCTCCTGATAGAGGTGGCACAGGATTGGATTTCTCATTGCTTCTGTACAGCATTGTGGGATATCGCACCGCCACTTTTAAAGAGGGTCGCTGCCTGGCCCTGCCAACCCTCTGCAGTGTGTGCCTGCGGTTCCTCCTCATGGCAGACGCACTTATAAATAGACATGAGGGTGGTGTGGCTATGAGGCCAGCGTGTGGCATGAGGGCAGCAGAAGGCTGCGCAGGGACACTTTGGTGTGCACTGTGGACACTGGGTCGTGCGGGGGGGTTGGGCAGCATGTAACCCAGGAGAAGTGGCAGCGGAGTGTCATGCAGGCAGTGATTGTGCTTTGTTGGAGGTAGTGTGGTGCTTAGCTAAGGTATGCCTTGCTAATGAGGGTTTTTCAGAAGTAAAAATTGTTGGGAGGGGGGGCCCACTCTTGCCGCTATTGTGGCTTAATAGTGGGACCTGGGAACTTGAGATCCAGCCCAACATGTAGCTCCTCGCCTGCCCTATCCGTTTCTGTGTCGTTCCCATCACTTTCTTGAATTTCCCAGGTTTTCTCAAATGAAAACCTTAGCGAGCATCGGCGATATACAAAAATGCTCGGGTCGCCCATTGACTTCAATGGGGTTCATTACTCGAAACGAACCCTCGAGCATCGCGAAAAGTTCGGCTCGAGTAACGAGCACCCGAGCATTTTGGTGCTCGCTCATCTCTAATGGCTAACAAAAATACATGATATTACAGCAAGCTTTTGGCATATCGACCCTTCATCAGGCTACTTTTGTTAGCCATTAAAAGGTATCATGTCTACAAGATTACTTGCTTTTTCTTATGGAAAATCACATTTTAAATCATAATTTATGTATACTGCAATGGCTGTCCATGTCTTTTCCAAGGGTAGCCAAGAGAAGCCAAAAAGTCAAGTGCCTTTTTCTTTTTGACCTCTCTTGGCTACACTTGGAAAATGCATAGATGGCCATTATAGTATACATAACTGATAGCTACACTTGATGCAGTTTTCTATAGTTTTAGACCATGTGCATTTTTAAAAAGTCAAGTTTGCCTTTGTTCCTTTAGCTTCAGGCTATCTGAGGAGGCAGCACCTAGGGAATCCTGGTTTTCACGCTTAACTCCCCAGTGGGGTAATGTGGCTTGTGACTGCACTGTGCCGAGGTGGAGTACCTGAAAGTCTAAACAGGAGCATAGTGAAGTAACAGGTAGTAGTCAGGGCTATCAGCACAGGTGCAATAACGAGGTCCAGGCTGAAGGTCAGAGCAGGCAGCAAGTATTAACTAAGTCCAGAATGCAGAGCCGAGGTCAAGCAGCACAGAAGTCAGAATAGTCAGTCAGGCAAGAACCAGAACCAGAATATACACAGATGAGGACTTTGTCACAAATGGCTAAAGAGACCAAATTGCTTAGACATCCATCCTAGTGAGTGGATGCCCAATATAGCAAGTGCAGGAATGGGATTAGAGTGGGTCAAGTTTAAGTAGCACATGCTAGGCATTTAAGAAAGTAGGAGAGAGAGTGCAATGCCCATGGTAGACACCAGAGCTGCAGAGGTGTGGTGTGCGATCACAACCCCAGGAGCAGGTGAGTGGGGTTAGCAGTGATGTGCAATGAAATAACGATAAATACTAATGTATAAAAAAGACAAAAGTATCATGGAGGTGATACCTTTATTGGCTAACAAGAAAAATGATATGTGCAAGCTTTTGAGGCTACTTAGGGCTTCTTCATCAGGCTGAATGAAGAGGCCTTAAAGGAGATGTCCCGCGCCGAAACGGGTTTTTTTTTTTTTAAACCCCCCCCCCCGTTCGGCGCGAGACAACCCCGATGCAGGGACGTACAGAAAGCTCACCGGAGCGCTTACCTTAATCCCGGCGCTCCGGTGACTTCTATACTTACCTGTGAAGATGGCCGCCGGGATCCTCTGCATCCGTGGACCGCAGCTCTTCTGTGCGGTCCACTGCCGATTCCAGCCTCCTGATTGGCTGGAATCGGCACGTGACGGGGCGGAGCTACACGGAGCTACACGGAGCCCCATAGAGAACAGAAGAAGACCTGGACTGCGCAAGCGCGGCTAATTTGGCCATCGGAGGGCGAAAATTAGTCGGCACCATGGAGACGAGGACGCCAGCAACGGAGCAGGTAAGTAAAAAACTTTTTATAACTTCTGTATGGCTCATAATTAATGCACAATGTACATTACAAAGTGCATTATTATGGCCATACAGAAGTGTATAGACCCACTTGCTGCCTCGGGACATCTCCTTTAAATAGTGTTAAAAGGTTCGATATATAATTTTTCCAATTAGCCAATAAAGGTTGAAATTGGAAAACCTTAAGCCAAAAAAAAGACTGAATGTACTTCTGAGTACTGTTCCCAGATGGTGACCAGTAAGTGCAGCAATATGTGAATATGGATGGACATAGCCTTGATAAGAACTACAATCAGACTGCCTGGAGGCCCTTTTACTCAACCAGATGATTGGGGTTGAGTAAATTCATAGAAATGTTTGTTTGCCTGATCACCAGAACACGTGAAGCTACAACTGATCAGCCAACAAACGAGCAAGCGCTCATTTGTTAGCTGATAAAGTCAAATATGGAAGGATAAGAATGCTCATTGGTTGGCAGCATATTCCCCCCACCCCCATGTAAACCTACAAACAATCACAATCATAATGATTGTTCATCCCCATGCTACAGATAATTATTTCTGTTAATATATAACATTATTAACAAGTGCTGATAATGTATAGATAAATACTCTGCTCATGTAAGACCACTACCGTGTTTCCCCGAAAATAAGGCACCCCCTGAAAATAAGACACCCACTGACATTTGCAGAAGTCCCAAATATAAGGCACCCCCCGATAGTAAGGCATAGTAAAGTGTGCAGGCAAGTCAAGAGGCCTGTCCCCTGCTGCCATCCCCGTTGTCTCCTACCTCCAGATGTATAGGTAGATCTGCAGACAGTCTGCTGTTATCCTGTCCCTGCTGTGCTGTACGAGTGTGCTGTTGTGAGCTCCTTTTGCTGGCTGGAAAAGTCCATACTGTACGTTCTGTTCCTGCTGTACACGTCTGCTGTGATGAGCTCCCCCTGGTGGGCGGAAGCTGCAATGCCATCCCTGCTTACAAGTGGTACAGGAACCTCTGTCTGCAGACAGGTACCTTACTTTACAGCCCTTATTTTATGGCTCTGTGTGTGAGTCAGGCACCCTGTGTGATTCTTAAGGCTGGGTTCTCACAGAGCGTATTTCCAGCGGAAATCTTGCAGTTTGGCCACAGTGATAAACAGCGAGATTTCTGCCGGGAAAGCGCTGCTTCAAAACCCACGACACTCAGCCGCTTGTTTTGAAGCGACCTGGCTGCACGCTTTTCCGTTTCTGTGGCCGGTGAATCCGCAGCACAACACCGGCTTCTCCCAGCTTTGCTGTGACAGATTTGCTGTCCCATGTGGACGAGATTTCTGAGAAATTTCGTCCACAAGGCTGGCCAATTGAGGGATTAGCGGCCACAGACGGATTTGCCGCGGCGAAATAAGACACCCCCTGAAAATAAGATATAGCGCATATTTGGGAGCAAAAATTAATATAAGACGCGTCTTATTTTCAGGGAAACAGGGTAACAGGACTCATTCAGATGACCGTTTTCTTGCAGCTATTACCCGAAAATCACTTCCATGTAAAGCATTGGATTCCAATGCATTCATTTACATGGGTGTTTTTTTTTTCTCACAGCGTCAAAATTGTGACTGAAAATCACTGGCAATTTTCAGCTGTGATTTTTTTTTTTTTCCTCGCAGTGTCAAAATATAGGCCATGTCCTAGCTTTTGACGGAAATCGCAGGGAGCTCCCATAGATTGGTATGGGAGCTGAAAAAAAGGGAGTTTACCTGCTCCGGCACACATTGCAGAAGGTAGCTGGCTACTATTTAACTATTAAAGCTAAATAGAAGCCATTCTAACGACCGCCGCTGCAGAGCCCATTCATGCGATGCACTTGTGTGAATGGACGAGAAAATGCAAATTCCGAAAGGAATTAGATTGGGACAAAGTCAGTCAGCTTAAAAAAACTTGTTGGCTCGCTGGCTTGTCGCTCTGTGTGAATGCTTCAAGCTCAGTGCTTCCCATAGGAGGTGAAGCGCTGAGTGAGAAGCCAGCAAGTCGCTGACAGGACTTTCAGCTGGAATGCTCTGCACGAGCGTTGACGACCTTAGCGGTGACATCAGTGCTCGTGCAGTCATCCAAACAACTGTCGGCCCAAGTAAAAGAGCCTTTACTCAGCAATGAAGATGGCGGAGGGGGAACGTTCAACATCCCATTCTTCTTTGACTCTCTGCCATTATAATTTTCCCAAATTCCTCCCCTTGTTTTAGGCCATGCCTATTACTGCCATTGTGTACCCGTCACTCTGGTCTCATTACGTCATGGTAAGTATTTTTTATACAAATGCTTTATGGTACCTGATCACCAATAACATTATTACTTTCTGCAATAACACTGGATTATGGCTGGTATTCTGTTCTACAAAGTGTTCAATAGCTAAACATTTTTCCCTAATACATTAAAATAGAGTTCTGTAATTCAGGAATCCTTCACACGGGCGACACGGCATCGCTGCAAGAAAATCGCAGCGATATTGCATCACTGTGTCTTCTCGCGGCAATACCGCGATTTTGAAGTGCTTCAAAATGCTTAGCCAATTATAGCCAGCGCTCGATGAATAACTGTCATTGAACCAATCACAGTCATTCATTAAGTGCTGGCTGTGATTGGCTAAGCACCAGCTAATCACAGCCAGCGCTTCCGGGAGGCGGGGATTTTTCAATCCCCGGCCAGAAGATGAAGAAGATAAACCGTGTCGGGACCCGGAGAGAAGTTGTGGCCAAGAGCACTTCTAAGGTGATATATGTTTTTATTTTTTTTCTGCAGCTAGGGCTTAGACTTGGCTTTGACAGTAGGATTTCTTACTGTCAAAGTTGCATCGCACCACAAAAAAAAACACGTTTTCGTGCGATCTGATGCAACAGAGAGGAAGGCTCCATAGGGAAACATGGACTACAAAACTTCACAAGTCGCGGGCAGATCGCCGGACCCGTGATTTTTTTGTGTTTGGTTGTCGCATGCTACAAACCATTGCATGTGTGAAGTAACCCATAGGAAAGCATGGGCTTCACATACATACGATTTGTAGCATTGTAGCAACGCGACGTTGTCGCCCGTGTGAATGAGGCCTTATATGGATATTATTAGCAACACTAAAGAGGATGAACAACAACACTAGGGGGCGTTATAACAAACAGATTAGTTGAATAACTTGGTGCAACATAAGGTTTTTTCGCTCTATAGCATCAATCAAGAAAAATGTTAATTATTGCATGTATAATTGTATACTTTTATTATGGTATTAGTTGAATTTGGTCCCTTTAAGAAGCATTAGGTCCCATTTCCAGCTTCTAACGTAACGCAGTCTGATTTTACTGACCTGTTTTTTAAAACTGATTTCAGAGACTCCTCCGTTTTATTAGTTCTGACTTCTTTATTACAGCAATATCCTATGTGTATCGTTCTGAACGATTCCTTTACTTCAACATGACTCTTTATTGAATTAGGCTTACCCTTAGCATCAAAGACATTTTGCATCTCGGCTCAGTTTATTAAAACAAAAACTATAGAAGTAAAGGCAAAAACAAGCTCTTAAAGGTGTGCTTCTGGTTAATGGTTCTCATCTCTAATGGGGGAAGTTAATTAACTTGTATCGTTTGTTTAAGTTGCATTATTGATGTTTGCACTTATCTACTGTTGTTTTATTGAATATCTAATTTGTTTTGGCCTTAGTATTCCCCAGTATTGAACTTTGGGCTAATATACTGTTTGCTATTGAATATTTAATTTATTTGTCTTCATGTCGGGAGGTATGTGCTTATTTGCAGTTGTTTTATATAAGGTCGAATTCATTTGAGTCAAAATTATTTACTTAGCCTTTTATTTGATATTGCTTTTTATTTGATCGGTACTCTGGTGTAAACAGAATTGGTGCTAGCTCTGGAAGTTGACGCTTGGCTGGGTATACAAAAGAGATAAAGAGCTTTATTTTGGAGAAAACATATAATAATGCTTAGATAAAGCTTATAAACGAACAAGTAAACGTAAAAAGTATTCAGCATAAAAAGGTTTATAATTAGTGACTGTATAGAAACGTATCTCCTGTTGTAGTAGTCTATTAGATTTAGATTTTCTAAGAGATGCTATCCTGGAGGACCTCAAGGAAAATGGCTTTATATCTCTGTATCAGCATGGGTTTATGAGTAGAGATGAGCGAATATACTCGTTTCGAGTAATTACTCGATCGAGCACCGCGATTTTCGAGTACTTCCGTACTCGGGTGAAAAGATTCTGGGGGCGCCGGGGGGAGACGTGGCGGAGCGGGGGGTAGCAGCGGGGAACAGGGGGGAGCTCTCTCTCTCTCTCCCTCTCCCCCCACTCCCCGCTGCAACCCCCCACTCACCCACGGCGCCCCCCGAATCTTTACGCCCGAGTACAGAAGTACTCGAAAATCGCGGCACTCGGACGAAAAAGGGGCGTGGCCGAGTAGGTTCGCTCATCTCTATTTATGAGGCATCGCTCCAGTCAAACCAACCTGATCAGCTTCTACGAGGAGGTAAGTTCTAGACTGGACCGGGGGGAGTCATTGGATCTTGTGTATCTGGATTTTTCCAAACAGTTTGATACTGTGCTGCATGAAAGGTTGGTATATAAAGTGAGAATGCATGGTTTGGGGGAGAATGTGTGTGAGTGGTAAGGAACTGGCTCAGTGATGGAAAGCAGAGGGTGGTTATTAACGGTACATACTATCATTGGGACACCTTTACTAGTGGGGTACCACAGGGGTCAGTACCGGGCCTTATTCTTTTTAATACATTTTTTTAATGACCTGGTAGAAGGATTGTTCAGTAAAATAACAATATTAACTATTAGAGGTTAACTGAAAGTAGGTGGGTCTCCTGCAGTCAGATGTCCTATAACGTGCACCACAATAGCAGGCATAGATTTCAATTTCTGGGGCAATGACAGGCAAAGATGTAGCAAATGTATTATGAAGCACACACCTGTTAATAAGCATGCTGCATATTACTCTAACAAACATTTGATTAACACTAGGGGCCTGTTTAAACACACAGATGATCGCTCAAAAGATGGCTTTTGAGCAATCATTTTGCATAAGCTGCTAATTGGTACTAATGCCTGTTAGTACCAATTAGTACCGTTTTAGCCATTGGGAGCTGAATTTATTCAGAGGATCATCATCACTGTTCTCTAAATAAATTCTGTTTGTTCTGCCAGTGGGGCTGACAGCTGAGACAATGCAATCAGCTGTTATCAGTGGTCCCCGGGCAGAGCACAGCGTGCGGGCCGTCTTATCAGCTGTTCTGCTGAACAATGGTTTTCAAACCAAACTGAAAACGGTCGTTCAGCAGAAAACTGAAAGATGGGCACATTTACACGCAACGATTGTTGCTCAAAAGATAGCTTTTGAGCGAATTTTGAGCGATAATTGTTGTGTCTAAATGAGCCTTAGCATATGAAACGAGTCTCAAATCTCTCATTTGTTCTTCTTAAATAAAAGTAGCATACCAACCTTTGTAATCCTGCACTTTTTCATCAAATGTGCATCTTTATGAAAGAAAAGAAAAATAAATCAAGAGAGACATTTCTCTAATTCTCTGATCACTGCTATAGATTCAAACAACTTATCACACCAGAGCCTAAAACCCCTTATTCCCAAGTTCAGATAATGTGTCATGTGATCAAAAATCATGGCTACTGTGTTTTTCAATGTGGTTCTCAGCTGCTTGACTATTTCTGCAACTCCTGATCATTCTCCATCTGCATGCTGTGGCCAGTGGCCCCCTCAGCAGGAAAAACAGGGACCCCCATTTGTAAAACTGCTGTAAGAACCATAAGGGGGACCTGCATCAATCAGACATTAAAGGGGTTGTCCCGCGCCGAAACGGGTTTTTTTTTTTTCAAACCCCCCCCCCCCCCCCCATTCGGCGTGAGACAACCCCGATGCAGGGACTTAAAAAAAAAACAGCACAGCTCTTACCTGAATCCCCGCGCTCCGGTGACTTCTATACTTACCGGTTGAAGATGGCCGCCGGGATCTTCTTCCTCCGTGGACCGCAGCTCTTCTGTGCGGTCCATTGCCGATTCCAGCCTCCTGATTGGCTGGAATCGGCACGTGACGGGGCGGAGCTACACGGAGCTACACGGAGCCCCATTGAGAAGATAAGAAGACCCGGACTGCGCAAGCGCGTCTAATTTGGCCATTAGACGGCGAAAATTAGACAGCTCCATGGAAACGAGGACGCTAGCAACGGAGCAGGTAAGTGAAAAACTTTTTATAACTTCTGTATGGCTCATAATTAATGCACGATGTACATTACAAAGTGCATTATTATGGCCATACAGAAGTGTATAGACCCACTTGCTGCCGCGGGACAACCCCTTTAATGACATATCCTGTGCATAAGCATAAATGTCTATGGTGGGAATTACCCTTTAACAGCTATTCCATGGGATGCCATAGAGAGGTTCATGAGGCCTCTACTGTATCTTCATACACTTCCAGTTACTTACAGAGGCATGTATAGGTCTTTGTGATGAACTCATGCCTTTGACTATCGTAATATGCATGTATGAAGGCAGAGGCATAACAAGGAGCCCTTGGCCCCTGATGCAAAATCTGTAACAGGGGCCCCTATCTACCATGTGCCATTTATAATACTGGTGTATGAGTATGTAACAGGGAGGTCTTTGGGTCCCCTAAGGCTCCTCGGTCTTGTAGCGAGTGCTACCTCTGCACCCCCTATAGTTACAGCCCCATATGGAGGTCTTCTCCAAAAGCATTACTTCTAAGAGAGGATATCCCCATGCACATAGAATTTATACAAAAGTGCATGAAGTCTATGTGGCTGTTTGCTAAGACATTATACAGCCCCCATGCACTTCTGTACAGGCTTTCTGTATAGAGCTGTGCCATGTGCACGGCCCTTACTTGTATGTTTAGGATTTGCTTATGTAGTACAAGTGGTGTAAATTTTTCTCAGGTACCCAAGAAACTTTTTAGAATGTAAATTCTAATCTGACTTAATGGCTATTCATGAAAATATTTCCTGGATTAGAAGAACCTGCTTCCTTTTACTTGTAAGGTCACAGACTGTACATGTGTCCAATGCATCTGCAAAGTAACGTCTTGCACCTTTGCAAATAGTACTAATACTTCCCTACAGATGTAAAGGAGCTGAATTTACATCTAAATAATATGGTTTCCAAGATGACTGTTTGCCTTGTTTTAAAAGTGAAAGCCTTTGGGCAACTTACGAAATTGTAATGACAGTGTAATGACAATGGTAATCACATCGTCTAACATATATTAGCTTTACTCATGCTTCTAATTGCACCATACTGCTCTATATGCAAGCTTTGCTCAGTTGAGAACAGATATCCACTAACGGCCTTTAAAACTTACCTTTATGTTCTAAGACTTAGTTCATACTTTCTGCACTATGGCACTATGTTCAGCTTATATATTGCCTAAGTATACAAGCAAGTGGTAGAGATTTTTTTTAGGTGCTCAAGACCCTTTTTTAAAATGCCTACGTCAATCGTTCCCACGGACTATCATTAGCCAAACCTATGCAAAAGAGTCTTCT
Source organism: Eleutherodactylus coqui (assembly GCF_035609145.1). Lineage (NCBI taxonomy): Eukaryota > Metazoa > Chordata > Amphibia > Anura > Eleutherodactylidae > Eleutherodactylus > Eleutherodactylus coqui. Next base: position 202,618,563 of record NC_089841.1, on the reverse strand, counting down.
TTTACATACTGTAGATTTGACCTGTATATGTAAGCACAGCTTGGTCTCAACTGAATTAAAAAGCATGGTTGGCTGTTTTTAACACAACTGTATACACATGGTGCAATATGAATGAAGGCTGTTATGCCAGTTTCTAGCATGCAAAGTCAAATTTTTGCACAAGTGGAAATTTGCACAAAAATTTGTGACTTTTTGTGCCATCCTCACCACTTTGTAAAACGTGGGTAGGGCTGCGTCTCTTCATGTATCAGGTCCATTGTGTGGAAATGCCAGGCTTAAAAAATGTGCCTGTTGGGGTACTGTACAATTTTTTAAAACGGGAGCCATTGACAAAAATATGAAGTTCAGCTGCCTATATGTTTAATGGCATACGCTCAGCAAAACATCTCAAACCATCCCACCAAATGTAGTGCCTAAAGGCATTGGGACTCTGGTCTATTACTAATCATTCATACGTACCAAGCTGCGGGATTATTTTAGCCCACGGCATACAGATGATTCAGCTGATACTAATATGTTCTTTATTATATAGCTGTCAATAGATGTACAGATTATGGGTAATATTGAGGCTTTACGTTGTCCCACATGTAATTTTCTTGCACAATAGTACCATGCCCTCGTAGCATTTACCACTAATGACCGAGAAAGTGAAAGATTTTCATGGGCTAGAACAATGGTTTTAGTAGCATAAATGTAATAATTATGCTGCAGATTGTTATCGTTAATGATAATTGTTACTTCCATCGTTAGATTAAGCAGCAGAATGACTGTTGTTTTCAGCTGATTAATATTTTGTTGTTCTGTAAGTATTCTATTCATTTGACATTCTTGGAAATGTAATTCTGCAGGTGACGGCTATTGTTGAGTCACTTATTCTCTCTCTTTTGTGTTTCTATAATAGTAATGTAAAAAGGTATCATTTGAGCAACTCCACAAAAAGTCAGAAAAATTAAGAAAATTGCAATCCTTTTTAAATGCATTTTTTTCAATGTGGTTTTAAATGCATAAGAAAAACCCTCCCCGAGAAGCTCGAGTCAATACGTAGGGTATGTAACTCACTGCGGATTTACTTGCCATTGAAGTTCTAAGCAAATTTAGATGGCAACCCATATGGATGAAATAATGGCTGCTATTAGTAGTTGTCATTCTGCATCTGCTACTAGTCGAGGAGATGATGATAACTCATCCTTGGCTGTATAGAATAATACAAATATTTCTGGTTTTCTGTAAATATAACTTTTCTTGCTGCATAATAAAAAGTTATGAAGCTTCCTTGTATAGTTTGTGCCTCAGTCCCGATCAGTTTTCAAACCCCCCGCTGAAGACATTCTTGGATACAAGCTAAGATTCGGCCCATGTTGCTCACACCGGAGGAAGGGAAAGTAACACTACTCTCCATGATGCTGTACAGCTGAACTGTTTTTAACCAATCATGGTCTGTTTTCTGCCCAGGTGCAGGGTGGAGCCTCTCAACGTAACTCTGTATCTTAACTTGCAGCTCTCGGCCGTTTCCAAACTATAGCTCTCATGTCTTTTTACATTTCTCATGCGGCTTTCCCGTAAGGGCAGGACATTTCCCTTTTATACCTCCCTGGTTAGAGCAAAAAGGCATATGGCATGGGCTACAGGCTGTACTGTCCAGCATATAGGTGGCGGGGTTTTTTTCAACAGCCCCCCCGTTCGGCGCGAGACAAACCCGATGCAGGGACTTAAAAAAAAAACGCACAGCGCTTACCTGAATCCCCGCGCTCCGGTGACTTCTTACTTACCTGGTGAAGATGGCCGCCGGGATCTTCTCCCTTGGTGGACCGCAGGGCTTCTGTGCGGTCCATTGCCGATTCCAGCCTCCTGATTGGCTGGAATTGGCACGTGACGGGGCGGAGCTACACGGAGCCGCTCTCCGGCACGAGCGGCCCCATTCAGAAAAGAAGACCGGACTGCGCAAGCGCGTCTAATCCGGCGATTAGACGCTGAAAATTAGACGGCATCATGGAGACGAGGACGCTAGCAACGGAACAGGTAAGTGAATAATTTCTGATAACTTCTGTATGGCTCATAATTAATGCACAATGTACATTACAAAGTGCATTAATATGGCCATACAGAAGTGTATAACCCCACTTGCTTTCGCGGGACAACCCTTTGCGTAGCAATAAACTTTTCACCAACTATAATCATCATCATCAGTTTTACACATAGCAGGACCCTCTTACAGTAGCACAGTACACTACTGTTTCTGTAAATTCCATGTTACAGTGTAATGCGCTATGCTACACTGTTTCCATAATTCTCATGCACTTCAATGGGAGTTATGGAAAAAGTGGAAGGCTGCCGCTTCTGTTGTTTCCTTAACACCGAGCGAGGTGGTTGGGAAACAGCCATGGGTTTCCCATCTAAGACATGAAATGCTGATGCAGGAATACTTCTTAAAGTGATTGACTGCACACCTATCAATATCAACATCAAGAAGTAAATTGCAGCAGTCACCAGTGATTTAAAACTGTTGTTACTTTATTTTAAAAGCAGCATGCAAGAGATAGGTGCAAGAGACCAGCTCTGATACAGATTATATACAGGCATAACGCTGCTGCATATTATATTGTATTAAGCTGCACAGTTCTGTAATGTTGCGGAACCCTTGCACAGCAACATGAAAAACTTTACTTTATTACCGGCTCAGACTCAGACTTTGTGGACTTTGTGAATAATTTAAAGAGGTATTCCAGTCTCAGTGGTTCATGGCTGAGATGGGAAAGACAAAGCAGCAAGTAGCAATGCCCCAAACGTCTCTCGGTCATGTGACCAATCACATGGTCATGATGTCCCGCGTAGTAGTAGGGACTCAGGAGAACACTGAAGTCTGCAGCAGTAGTGAGACAGAGGCGGGATACTCACAGATTGTCCAGAGACGACGACTGAAAATCAGGACTACCCCGCCAATTCCAAGATGGTTAGGAGGCCTGAATTTTTTGGAAAAAAAATGTCCATCATCATTTGTGATGGCCAACAGCAAACTTTAGTCTGCCAAAGATCTAATCAAATCTTCCCCGTTGTCTGCCCTAGGGAAGGAATAAACTGAGATTTTCCATTAAGACTACCAACCCTAGACCCCGAACTTGCAGTCATAACCCCCACAGTAATCATGAGCTCTGTATCACTAGTCGCAGCTGCCTGCACTAATATAGCAGAGCTCTGAAACTGAGCAGTCTTATGTCAGTGCAGGCGGCTGGTGATGCGGAGGTCAGTGCTTACTGTGGTGGTGGTCAGAACAGGGGTTTCAACTGTGGGGATCGGTCATCATCATGTGAGGAGCAACAGCTTAGTCCCAGACAATCCCTTTAACCTTTTCATAAACTGTGCTATAGTAGCTCTTCTCTGGGAACGGACCACGTGAGCTTGTCTACAGTTCACACAAGCATCAATAAGCCTTGTGGGCCCATGACCCTGTAGCTGATTCGGTTGGTTCACTATTTGTCTTTTCTTGCAGCACTTTTGGTAGGCACCAATGACTTCATATGAAGAACATCGCTTAACACCCGCCATTTTGAAGATACTCTGACCCAGTCATCTAGTTGTCATAATGTTGCCCTTCTTCAAGTTGCTCTGTTCCTTACATTTATTAATAATAATGATCTTTATTTGTATAGCAACAACTTATTCTGCAGCGCATTTACTAATTTTTCCTGCTTCCAACGCATCAACTCAAAAGCTATCTGTTCGCTCGCTGCCCCTGATAGGTGCCATTGTAATGGGGTAATCAATGGTATTCATTGTATCTATCACTCTCTGTGGTTTTAACCCTTTCCAATGCACTGTCTGACCTCTGAAGACATTATGATTTAAGGCTGTACAGCTCTGATGTTGGAAGACGTCCGTTGGGGTTCTCTTACTGTATATTGCCAGCCTCTCTGCTGTCAGAGCCTATCCAACGTGTCACCTCATGCAGTACTGGCTTCAGCCAGCATATAGCGCTGTTGTATAACGGCAGAAAAAAGAGTAAGCCCACTAGGAAAACCAGGATACAAATTGGATTGAAAAGGGTTAATGTTAAGGTTCATTGGTGTATATTTAGTCAGTTTAAGGAGTTTACCAAAACTTTAAAAAAAATTGTTTTTACTGTCGGGAATGATGTAAAGTAAAGAAAAAAGACATACTTCCCTTCTTCAGCAGCTCCCTATCCCGCACTGGAGCTTTGGTCCCCGCCACACCAAGCCTAGAGAAAGGTAGTTTCAGCCACATTCCATTTTTTTCATAATTTTCCCTGGCACTAAATCATTTCGTCCGCTTTGGTCTGTTGATTTCTTATACTACACCTGTGGATGCATATCTATTTTATTCTATGGGTTTTCTGGGTTTGGTGCAGCGTGGACCAAAGCTCTGGTGCTGGATAGGGAGCTGCTAAGGTAGATACGTTTTTTCTTTTTTTTGTTTACAACACTATGGGACTGTAAAAAAAAAAGTCTCAGAAAACACCTATAATAACATAGGATGCATCCACAGATGTAGTATGAGAAGACAGCAGACCGAAGAGGACCAAATAATTTAGTGCCAGGGAAAATTCTGAATAAATGCCATTTCCACTACCATGCTGTATTTACTCTCTGCTGTCTACATGATCTATAACCAAGCATAATATATTGCACTAAAATTCTCCTGGTATCATATTCTGCTCACTGCCCCTTGCACCCGGGGATGGACTAACAATTTTTTGCTTTGCATTATTTTTTTTCTAATTTTAATTTATATTTCTTTTCAAAATGATTTACATTTAGAGCGGACACCCCCCGTATACATTAGGTTTTCAGCGGATGAAGCAAAAATATCCGAACCTTTGACATCAGTCTAATATTTCTTCCTCTGCACGTTGATATGCAAATGTTTACTGCTTGGTGTTGTGCTGTGTGAATTAGCGAGGTTACAAGAAGTGTGGAGAGTATTTGGAGAGGACGCACAACGCTCAAAACAGAATGTCATCGTATGGAGGGTTGGAGTTGCAATTTTATTGTACATGGCTTTGTATTTTCATGCTGTCTATCGCAGAGGTCAATGATAAAATTCTGTCTTCTTGGAGATCATTTAGTGCCTTTTAGTGGAGATTCAGAACATTTGGAGCTTTGTAAATAAATAATATTACATACATATGGGCATTATTCATTCTGATTCTGCATACAACGACTAGCATGAGGCGTAGATTCACTTCCAAGATGAAGTTTCTTTTCTATTTAACTTCTTCCACTTTATTGCCTCTTTACAGCAAACTATTTCAAACAGTCACAGTGCCCCCCAAACAGCTGTCTGTCCTCTTTTTAAACATTAACAATGGCCCTCTTTAACAGGCCTAGAGCCAAAAACTTCACACACCATTAAAGGACCATTTACACGGAGCAATGATCGCTAAAAAAATAACTAAAAGGCGATCGTTTTAGCGATAATCGTTGCATCTAAATGCGCGCCCCTTGTGCTAGCTGATCGTTAAATTCAGTCCAACCTAAAAATCATCAGTCAGCCTTATCAGCAGTTCTCCATGGGGAGTGCTGATAGCATTGTTTCCTGCTGGAGAACAAAGGATCTGAAAGCAGATAAGAGCCCTCGGGCTATTCACTGCATTCAGCGGAGGCTTCATTTTACCCCCTAATTGCCCTTAAGTAGCTGAGTAGCTACTTAAAAGTTTATGCAAAATGATTGCTCAAAGCTGTCCCTGAAACTGTCATTTGAGTGATCTTTGAGTGATCATCGGGCCGTGTAAATGGGCCTTAACAAGCACAGGGTGTGCCTCTTGCCCTTTTGTGCAACACAGCTCTTACAGGCCTTTTTGTGTAGCCTGTCTTTTTCTCCAGATTCAGAGCTACAACTGAGGGTCTCAAACCTCTTTTTAATGAGCCTTCTCAGGTGGATAATCAGGCAGCTCTACAATAGTGAATGCCCTTTTCTTTACTGAACATGTTCTTGACTAAATATCCACTAGTGGCTCAACCACGCCAGTACAGTATTGACAAATGTATTGGGAGACCCACCTATTCTTAGCTCTCAGGTGAAGAAGATATGCAAATTGGATGTGTCAGCATTATCTATAAAAGAGAGTATCACACAGAATGCCATGAGGTGTAAAGTTGACCCACTTCCAATGGGGGGTGGTGATGAGATGTCACCTGAGTAATCAATTTGTACAGGACATCACAGTGCTTTTGGACCTTCCAAAGTCCTCTTTTGGCAATGTTATTTGGAAATGAAAAACATCCGATGTGTATGCAGTGCAGCCGCATTCGGGGAGACCTCCAAAACTTACAGAATATGGACAGCGAAGTCTTATACAGGCTGTAAAGGCATCACACACATCATTTCTCGAATCGCTCATTTAGGAGGCCATGGCAACATCCATTAGCATCAGAGCCATCCTTAGGTGACTGCATGTGAAGGGTTACTGAAGATGAGCAGATGCACATAAGCCCAACATTACAGCAGTGAATGCACAGAGGCCCCTGTCATGGTGCTTGGAGCGTCATTCTTGGACTGTAAATGAGCAGAAGCAAGTGTTAGGGATAGCTGAATCAGAGTACACCATCTTCTAATCGATTGGATGCATATGGATATATCAGTTGCGGTTTCTACACGACTGCCGGTGTAGGTTCTGTTATGGTGTGGGGGTGTTTCTGCTGGGAAGGACTGAGGCCATGGGTTATTATGAAGTCCACCTCAACGCCAATGGGTGCAGAGACATTCTGAACTATGTGGCATTAAGTACCCTGTGGCAATATATTGGCACAGCTCCTTGTCTCTACCAACATGACCGAGCACCATGTCATACAGCATGCAGTGTTGAGACTTGGTTTGAAGAGCAGAACATCTGCAAACATCATAGATCAGCCCAAAGTTTGGATCTCTACCCTACTGAGCATTTTTGGGACAAACTGGAATGCCATATCTATGCATACCCAACACGTCCATCATCCTTTGCTTCACTATCTGACTTCTCGAGTAATAGAGGCAAATTCGTCAACTCTTCTATTTGGTGAAAAGCATGATTACCGCGTTTCCCGATAGTAAGACCTACCACGATAATAAAACCTACCCCGGTTTTCTGGGGAGGCTTGAAATAGAAGCCCTACCCCAAAAATAAGCCCAAGGTAGGCTACATGTTAATAAAAAACAAAACAATACTCGCCTATCAACAGTGTTCCGGTCCTCGTGCTGGTCTCCGTCGCTGCTGCAGGCTGCCGCGTTCTCCTTCAAGCCGACAGAGTAGTTCTTCCTGAAATACCCCGCCTCCTGGAAGCTAATGCTCTGATTGGTTGATCCAGCGCCATGTTAGCCAATGAAAGCTGGCGCTGGATTAACCAATCTCAGCCATTTAATGATGTCATAAGAATGTTGACAGTAGGTGATTATTATTATACACCCCGGAAAATAAGACACTGTGCCTCTTTTGAAGCAAAAATTAATGTAAGACAGTGTCTTCTTTTCTGGGAAACACGGTAGGAGGGTTAATGCCATAATTGAGGCCCAAGGTAATTCAATTTCATCATCTTCTATGTGTCTCTCAATAATATAAAATTAGATAACGGTGAATGAGGTGGATGACCTTATACCAGCGTATCATAATCATGTGATTGTGTTGCCTAATGACTTTACGCTATAGTGTCACCTAGAATGATGTATTGCCCATTGGAATGTAATGTCATAGTGCAGCTACTGGGCGACGTTACATTGTTATGAGGACATCATTACCGCAGAGGAACCTCTTTCACCAATGAGAGAGCAATATGTCTCACCCAGAGATACACAGGAACACACATGTGAGATAAAACTTAACAAATATACAATTTCAAGTGTGTGTGTATATATGTATATATATATATATATATATATATATATATATATATATATATATATATATATATAAACTGCGAGGGAAATACAGGAGCCTATTTTATTTCTTTGTACGCGGTTTTCTATGTATAGGCAGATTTAATTGCATAGAGGTGCCCTTTGAATGCGTGCAACATGAAACAAACAGTTTCACAAATGCATTCTGTCGATTTTTCAATGCCATGTTTGAAATAGAAGCAAATCCCAGGTTAATTCTGGTCTTTCCTCCAAAGCAGAGACTTATCCTGTTAATAAGAACAGATCTGGATTATGAGTCATCTTGAACAGTGAAGCTTCTCCTGAGTAACTTCTTGGCTTCACTGGTCCATGGACTTCCCTGCTGTGCACAGCAGGAGCTGGTGCCAATATTTAGACTTCTGTGGAAGGGATACCAGAAGCACTTTGCTAATTCCAATGCATCACACTTATTTAAACATTTTTCTTTGAAAAACAAATCCATAAACTGTATGTAAGCAGATTTATCAGAGCAGATTCGCAAACTCATCCAAAATATAAATCTGCTATTGTGTTTCATCTGAATGGTTTTAGGAAAGAAAAGGCCTTGCTATAGAGTGGCTGTAATAATAAATACGTGTATGTAAAGTCCTGGAGAGAAGACTTGCACTATTTCCATTCTATAGCTGTGTAGAAAATCAGGTTACTTGTCTAGCTGATGAGACTCAGGCCCTGGTTTCACTCATCACTATGACCTTCATCAGATGCTCGCCACTGTATGGTGCTCTTCCAGCTCCTTGTCCCCATTTGCTGGATCTATCCATCTTCTTCTCTCAGTTGGAGTCAGAATGACTTATTGTATAGCTGACGTGAGCATTTTCTATCAGGAGTCATATTATACTGTCACTCTTACTGTATCTTTATAGCACTACTGTAAAAACAGATCTATAACCCTAGTGACGTTATCCAGCAGTAGCAGCCAGTGCCCAATCACATCACTAATATGGACCAGTCTTGATGAATTATATAAAACTTCTTCTCTATAAAAAAATGTATGGTGCCTTTGATTATATTGTGTAGCAGGGGCGTAACTAAAGGCTCAGGGGCCCAGGTGCAAAATTTCAGCTGGGCCCTCCTTCCTCCATCTGTACTGATACCAGAGGCGTAACTTTAAGATTCGGGGCCCCAATGCAAAATGCTTTATTCATACTACTAGGCTCGCTATATAGAGAAGATACGCTGTATGGGCCCCCTAAGGGTCCTGGGCCCAGGTGCAATCGCATCCCCTGCATCCCCTATAGTTATGCCCCTGTTGTGAAGTGTATGTTATGTAGGAGTTGTTTGTAAGTCCATTAATTGAATGCTGAAGTTTAGGAATGCACATATTTATAGCCTCCACGGAACGTACACTCTGTCAAAAAAAAATCAAGCCCCTATAAGGAGTTGTCTTTTGACTGCAAAGCTCCTAGTGCTCAACCATTGGCTGGTAAATCATTGGCCGTTATGACGTACACCGCAGAAGCTACAAAGGGCATGGAAAAATGCACTTGCCATCTTTTATTTCGCATGCAAAAGGTCATGGCATCTACATTGAGGATTTATCTTTGGTCTCCAGCAGATTTCGCTAAAACTCCTTGGGTTTTTTTTTCACTCAAATTAGGCACACCCCAATAATTAGACCTACTTTCAAAGGCCAATCCAAACTTGCCCTTTTTCTTCCCTTCACTAAAGCACATGCCCTCCTATTAAACAATCGTCCACTTATCTTTACATGCAAACGCCACCCAGCGACACACTGAACGAATGAAATTTTGAGCCATAATCGTTGCTTGTAAATGGGCTTTTATACTGAAAGCTAAAAACCTCTATATTGATAACACAGGATCCACCATTCACAATAGGTACAAGCTGTGACCATCTACTCCACCTCCTGGCAAAATAAGCTTTGCACAGGTCCTGGAACATACCTGGAACAGTCTCCCACACAAGTCATTGGTTCAGCTCCTGTCCATTGTGTGAATGGCCCATGAAGATGCCGTAAAGCATCCCTAAATGCTGTTAAATGTAGCTCAGGAAAGATGGCCGCCCCCATAGTCATGTATAGACAACGGCATTAAAAAAATCTACAAACAGAAAATAAAAAACTGATTTGAAAAATAGCAAAACATACTCTGCTTTTAATGTATAAAGAAATGTTGGTGATATAGTGTCTTTGGTACTGGTGCATCTTGTCTCCACCTGAAGTGTGGGTGGAGACATGGGTATGCGCTGGTGGAGTTGTAGTGAACGCCCACAGCTGGAGATTGGCTGGCTTGATGCCAGCTAAAGAGTTAGACTGCGGATGACACCGGTCGTGGGATGTGGAAAAGGAGAGCGTGGACTCGGCTTCAGTGTTGGGGGGAGACTGGACCAGGCTTCAGCGTCAGCAATGGACGGAATGATTGTGGGCCCTCCTTCAGCAGATGGGTGGCCGCCGGGAACAGTGACAGTGGGGGACAGGAGCGCAGCTGATCCGGCGATATTTACTGCATTGCCGGCTTCATCGCCACTGTCTCAAGCCATCCAGCGATGTGACAGTAGGCCAAGAGATAGAAGTGCTAGGGTGAAGACTTACAGCGCTGAAGCTGGGAGGGTAGTAGGGAGAGCAGCTTCAAAAAAAGACACCACCTGGAAGGGGAGATGATGTGCGAACGGCGGCAACAGTGACAGGAGGTGGGAGATGAGATGGTGCTACATGGCCAGCTACAGTGACAGTGGCCAGGACCTAACATGCTGTGAGCAGCTGGAATCTGGGGACTGAAGATGCTGACAGCCAGGAAAGACAGAACGTGACATGCTGTGTGCGGGGAGCAGCCAATACACTGTTGGGGGCGTTAACTGCCCCCTCCCCTATAACACAACCCGGCCAACCCCTGTCACCACCATTTCTTCCGGTGGAGACAAGATGCAGCAGTACCAGTGCCTTTAAATACCCCATATAAAATGTGTAATGTGCATTAGAAAAATAATGCAAGTGACGTACACCAGCTAAAACTCTTGTCCTGTAATGTTTCTGAACACCAAAAAGATGCATCAAAAAGGTGTGACCAAATGATTCATAACGGTTTCCCAAATCTGTTCTAGACTTGTTTCCTTTCTTACCACATGTATGCAAAAAACAAACTTGTGTATCATGAACTCTGAAATGTATGATGTATTATGTCTGTGTCATTTTTATATATGTGGCACAATTTGCACCAAGCTATGCATCTTGCTTTTCCTTGATAAAGTGTTTGTCTTACCAAATAATGAAGCCATTAAATGTAGCCATTGGAGCAGATGTTTGAAGCAGAGAAAAACCGTCAGACAGTCTACACCAGGTTAAGTTAAATGTGCATCTACAAAAAGTTGCAACTTTTCACTTTCTTTGTGCTTTACTTTAGTCCTCCTTCTTCCCTAAAAATTGCAGTAAATGAATAGTCCATACATCTGTGTGACAAATATGATACAATCTGCACCAATGCTCATGATAAACTGTTGTCACAATGACATTTGTTATGCATGTGTCCCACTCTCTACCTACATACACATTTAGCAATTACATTGACTGCTGCAATCCATTTCTGCGCAATTTTATTCCCAAAGCAAGCAGGTATATATTAATAGCCTGATTTGACTACCAAGCAGTAGGTACCCTACTGAATACAGCGGCGGATCTCGCGGCTCCTGCTGCTATTTAAACTTGTGTCTGCAGCTTTCCATTTCCAGTTGCTGCTCCGTCTTTATTAGAGAGCCAATAAAGATAAGGGAGTAGGAAATAACCATCATTTAGCATTCTGTTATATCAGGCAAAACAAATACTTAAAGCAGTATGCCACGGAAATATTCCAAGATTGACTCACTGCTGTCAAAGCACTAATCCTAGAAAATACAATATTATTAGCTCGGTTCATTTTCTGCGCGGCATGTTCTCATTCAATTCTTCAAATACAAAAGGAAATATTGCACCTACATTCACAGCCACTTGTTATTAACTGTTCCTGTCAACACACCCACGGCTCTGATCCTCTCCATTTTCAATATATTATTATGCTTTTACAAACAGATCTGGTACTTTTACTTGTTATCCTTTAGTCTTCTACAACTAATGCATCCCATACATCTGTATAGATCACAGTTGGGGACAGCGAAGAGAGACTTGTTGGAGTTAATGTGGCCACTGCTCTGCTCAGACTATTCCCATCATAGACATTTATGGCATATCTAAGGCATAATAATAATGTGTGCACTACTGGGCTATCTCCATTCATTTTCATGGACATTACAGAAAACACCACTGATGAGGGGCAAACACCTCAAAACAGCTGGCTGTACATGGAGTCTGGCTTGGCTTTTAATTCCCAGTCATTGTTACAAGGCTTGGATAGTCTAACATTGACTTGCAGGAATGCTGCCTTCCAATAGGTGGCACTGCAGATGTATTGCTCCATCTCCCTAATTTGCAGAGAACACCAAGCACACTTCCTTAACCCCTTAAAGGGGTTGTCCCGCGGCAGCAAGTGGGGTTATACACTTCTGTATGGCCATATTAATGCACTTTGTAATGTACATTGTGCATTAATTATGAGCCATACAGAAGTTATAAAAAGTTTTTTACTTACCTGCTCCGTTGCTAGCGTCCTCGTTTCCATGGAGCCGACTAATTTTCGCCGTCTAATGGCCAAATTAGCCGCGCTTGCGCAGTCCCGGTCTTCTTCTTTTTTCAATGGGGCTGCTCGTGCTGGATGCCGGCTCCGTGTAGCTCCGCCCCGTCACGTGCCGATTCCAGCCAATCAGGAGGCTGGAATCGGCAATGGACTGCACAGAAGCCCTGCGGTCCACCGAGTGAGAAGATCCCTGCGGCCATCTTCATCAGGTAAGTAAGAAGTCACCGGAGCGCGGGGATTCAGGTAAGCGCTGTGCAGTTTTTTTTTTAAGTCCCTGCATCGGGGTTGTCTCGCGCCGAACGGGGGGGGGGGGGGGGGTTGAAAAAAAAAAAAAACCGTTTCGGCGCGGGACAACCCCTTTAAGGGCATGGCCTATTTTGGCGTTGAGGACCAAACGATTTTTGGTATTTTTTCATCTCCATTTTTCAACAGCCATAACTTTTTTATTTTTCAGATGACACGGCCATATAAGGGGTTGTTTTTTGCGTGGCGAACTGTAGTTTTTATCGGTATCATTTTTGGGTACATAAACTATATTATAAAACTTTTATTATTTTTTTTATGATCGTAGAGAGAGAAACCGCATCAATTCTGCCATAGATTTTTAGTTTTTTTTAAGCGTTAATTATGCAGCATAAATGACACACTACATTTTTTTCTGCGGGTCGGTACGGTTACAATACCAAAATTCTTATATTTTTTTTAGGTTTTTTCCACTTTTTCCCAATAAAATCCCCTTTTTTTTTTTAGAAATTATAACTTTTTTCTAAAATCGCTGCATTCAAAGTCCTATAACTTTTTTATTTTTCCATGGATGGAGCTCTGTGATGGCTTATTTTTTTGCGAGACGAGCTGTAGTTTTTATTGGTACCATTTTGGGGTACATACGTTTTTTATCACTTTTATTGCGTTTTGCGGGAGGCAAAATGCTAAAAATTAGCATTTTGCCTCAGTTTTTTAGCGTTTTTTTAATGCTTTTTGCCGTGCAGGATAAAAAGCATGTTCAATTTATTGTACACGTCGTTACGGACACGTCGATACCAAATATGTGGGATTTTTTATTTTTTTATGCTAATATGAGAAAAAGCATAAAAAAAAGGGTTTTTTAACTTTTTTTTACATTTTTATTTTTTTTACTTTATTTTGGTCTTCTCTTTACACCATTTGTGTCCCTCTGAGGCACTTACAGTGCAACACTAATGATCGCTACGATAAGGCATGGCAGGACTTCTCTCCTGCCATGCCTTATCACTTACTATAGCGATCTTAGGCAATGGCAATACAGGGCTCCGGTATTTGGCGTCCTGTTGCCATAGCAACCAGCCGGGCTCTCGCGATGTTATCGCGAGAGTCGGCTGAAGTCACAGAGGGAGAGCGCTCCCTCTGTGAACCCTTTCCCTGCCGCGATCTACTTAGATTGCGGCAGGGAAGGGGTTAACGGCGGGTGGGCGCATCTCCAGTGCCCCCCGCTGTCGCAGCGGGAGGCCGGCTACTAGTGACAGCCGGCTCCCGCTGCGGGATAGCGCGAGATTTGCTATGATCTCGTGCTATCCCTATGACGTAAGAGTACGTCATTTTGCGGGAAGCACCCCGCTCCCATGGCGTACCCTTACGTCATAGGGAGAGAAGGGGTTAAAGGGAATGTGTCATATATATATAACATTTTACATTTTTTAGGCTTTTTTTGTTTTCTGATTGTAGAATTTTTTTATTCTGTCATCTGTACACGACTATGAGGGATGCCATCTTGTCTGAGCTGCAGAGATATGCTTTAAAGCAGAAATCCAGGGTCATTCACACATTGGACAGAGCTAACTTTTGTCCATTGACTTCCATTGGAGAGTGTTCAAGGCATACTGTGTGACCTGTGCAGGAAGGGGGTGTAGATAAACTGTGATCATCACCTATTGTGACCCTGTGGTCTCTTGCATTATCATTATATATATATAATTTTGGCAGTCAGGATGCAGTCTATTTTTTCATTTTAACCCTTTGCAATCCAATTTTGGATTCAGGGTTTCCTAGGGGGCACTCTCTTTCTGCCACTATACAATGGCGCCATCAGCTGGCTAGAGCCAGTACTGCGGTATGGGACATGCTGGAGAGGCCCCCGACAACAGAGCAGCCAGTAATCTACAGTGGGAATACCCTGCCGGACGTCTTCCGACATCAGAGCTGTACATGCTTTAATCAGAATGTCTTCAGATGTCAGACAGTGAATTGGAAAGGGTTAATACCATGTAAGATTTTGGATTTATGTCATAAAGTACTACATGTATTATATTACAAAATGCTGTATGCTCTTATTCTACCAATGTGTAGTTCCTTAACTTGTCTATAATCCCAAATTTCAAGATGTATGGCATAAAATGTACATATAAACATCTTTAAAAAAACTAATAATTCCATTGACAATCTCAATGAATGTCATCAATCAACCATCTATCACCCAAAGACAAACCCATGAAAAAAAAATACATGCATATGTTTCTTTACAGGATGGCTCAAACAGATGCCTGTAGAGCAGTGGTTCCCAAACTGTGCTCCGTGGAGCCCTTGGGGCTCTGTGAGTGACAGTCAGGGGCTCCGTGGTGAACCTACAGCACGTGTGTTGGGGAACAGAGCCTACTCTGCTGGCATGCACGTCATCAGCCGCTCACCACTGTAGTGATTACCGGTGATAGTGGTAACGAATAGTGCACGAACAGCGCATGATGGCAGCGCGTTTAGACACAACGATTAGCGCTCAAAAGATGGCTTTTGAGCGAATTCTGAGCGATAATCGCTGTGTCTAAATGGGCCTTAATAAATTGGCTAATCACGCTATACATAATGGCCTATAAACAATAATTTGCTCTGTAGGTTTCATGTAAATCTAACGAAAATGCATTCATTTTTGTGTCTTCTGAAAATTGTTGCCCCAGTGCCTAAGCTGCTCTAATAGAAACCTTTAGTAATAAAAAAAGAGATAATGCAGCAATTCACAGATTAGTCTAGCAGATACACCTATAAAGACCTCAAGGAACACTTGATTGAGCATCACTGCAAAACTATTAAATAGAATTTCCAATTAATCAATATCCACTATCACAGGTCAAACACATTACAACATATTGTGTCTAGTCTTATGTTCCACTTATGAGTAAATCACGATGCTAAAATAGCTCAGAAACTCTGAAATCCATTTCAATTAACTAAACAATTTGGAGAAATATGGATTCTGGTCCCCCTTGCAAGGTTTCCAATGGATTGGTTTGGAATGGATTAACACATCACTTCATGCATCAACATTTATTGTCTCATCCCGGATGTGTTTACAGCAGAACTTCAATTCCTCTGTTTTCCTTAGGTGTCATTGTACAGTCCAGTTGGTTTTTTTTTTGTACGTCTCTATATTAAACTATTGTAAAATTAGTCAAATGGAAAGGTATGGAGTCAAAAAATATAATAAATCAAGCAGTAATGAAAAATAATGGAATACTCTAGATAGCAAAGGTGGTTAAAGGGGTTGTCCCGCACCAAAACGGCTTTTTTTTTTTTCAATAAGCCCCCCGTTCGGCGCGAGACAAACACAAGGGATGGGTTAAAAAAAAAAAAAGTTTAGTACTTACCCAAATCCCCGCTCTGCGGCGACTTCTTACTTACCTTACCAAGATGGGCGCCGGGATCTTCACCCACAATGCACCGCGGGTCTTCTCCCATGGTGCACCGTGGGCTCTGTGCGGTCCATTGCCGATTCCAGCCTCCTGATTGGCTGGAATCGGCACACGTGACGGGGCGGAGCTACGCAATGACGCGTAGAAGGGGGCGGAGCCAGAACGCCGCTTGTGCCGAGACCCAAGAGAAGGGAGAAGACCCTTCTGCGCAAGCGCGTCTAATCGGGAGATTAGACGCTGAAATTAGACGGCACCATGGAGACGGGGACGCCAGCAACGGAACAGGTAAGTGAATAACTTCTGTATGGCTCATATTTAATGCGCGATGTATATTACAAAGTGCATTAATATGGCCATACAGAAGTGCTGAACCCCACTTGCTTTCTCGGGACAACCCCTTTAAGAAAGACAAGGTGCGTGAATCCACTACCTACAAGATGTGTAATTCCTTAAAATTAACAACAGGATATTCAGACCCTACTAATATAGGCTTCTTTATTTGGGGTATAATGCCCAAAATGTCCAGTATATATATAATATATAATTTCCTACCTACTGTAAATGATAATTAGTAGTCCCCAAGCACTACCATGACTATATAAAAGCACAAGGCTGCAGGTCACATCATTTATGAAGGTCCTGGACCCCCCCAAGGTGACTTCTACTATTCTTCATAATTTATAGTAGGGTTATATTTTTCCTTAAAATGTGTTTCATAGAATTCTACTATTGATGAGCTATCCACACTTACAGTAGCCGGGCAATCAGCTGACTTAGACAAGGGAAAAAAATGATACAACAAACTTAGAAACTAATTGAAGGCATAAGGAGGTACAGTAGAAGGCCGATGGACCTCCATGGCGACCCTATTATCGCCCCATAAAAAACTGAGGCATAGTATGGAAATGGGCATGAGTCCTATGGAAGATACAGGGATGCTGGATGAGAAGGATTGCTGTTACAGTGTGAATAGTTCATCCTGCAGCACAATATTGCAGCACAAAACCTTTTGTCGGAGCCCTACAAGGCCCCCATACACATGTGTTTAATTGTCTGAACCCACCAGTAACAGTAGGGACAGACAACTTTCTAGGGTAGGGAATTGCAATGCCCGATTTTACTCAACAAATCTGATTATTTTGATATAGCTGTCCAATGGTGCCCTGCTGTATGCTTACCTCTAGAGAGAGAAAAGGGAAAATTTAAAGTTCTACCTTTTCTGATATTATTTGCCCAAGATAACCAGAGGTATTTTGCAGTTCCTATCAAAATAACATTTCAAACGTGTGTAAAGGAACTCTCCCCAATGTGAGAGTAGATGTGCCAAAGAGATGTAATGAGAGAGATCTGCCAAAAACTATGCCCAAATCATAGCGTGTGCCAAAATTTGCTGTATTGAAACTGACTGGGTGAAGTCCTGACAAAAAAAAGGATAATTTTTGCTGTGTAATAAACTGTGCAAGGACTGTAAGGAAGGCTTAAAGAGCTGCTACTTGGGATGCTGGAGAGAAGAGAGAGAAAGATGGCAATGGCCTTGAGTTGGAGAGAGTCTATGAGCACACAAAAAAGAGGGAGACATGGAGAGTAGCACTCCTGACCCCAGACAACACTGCGGAAAAGATGGGTTGGTAGAAGCTGTGATGGGTTGGTAGAAGCTCTTGCACAGTGAACTGTAAGTGAGGCCAGCCTCTGAAGGGACTTTAGGTGTACATACTGATAGGGTTAGATGATAATTTGCATGCAGGTCTGAGGGTATTATCCACCATTTGTTGAGAAGATTTAGCTGTAAGAAACTTTTGGATCATCACTCAAGCTCCCTAAGGGAGCACTGATATTTCCCTGTTGCTGGACTGAGGTACTTTACACAGGGAAAGTTGAAATGGCTTTAGATATGAAAGCATGTTCACTCTAAAAGTAAACTGTATTTTATTAGATTGCCTTGTTCGTAACCACATACTATTGCTGCCAAGGTACTGATATGTTATTGTTAATAGTATTTAGTGTCTAGATAAGTGATGAAAAATATACAATTGTTTAATCATTACTTTCCAATAGTTTACTTTTATTTAGGTTCTCAAATAAATATGCTTTGGTTACTCTGTCTGCTGCATCGTAGCATATATTGAGCCATGTGCCACCATACTTTGACCAATGCCACATGGCAGGTAACTTGATCAACAGCTGTGGCCTACAGAGAAAAGTAGGACCTACAGTAAATATTGAACTGGGCCCATTATGATGGAAGAGTTTGCCATCTTATGGTTATTATCTTTTCAACACCCTTAACCTAACGCCTGGGTTATTCCCCGCCCATTTGTAAAGTAGTTTCTCTGAGGAGGTGAGTCCTGCACAACTCTTCAACATCCAATAGAGAAATTAAATAAGGTCAGTCCTCTTCTTATGAGAATCCCTGTAGCATCCTCCTGGTCTGCACAAAATTGACTAACATCTGTCATATGTCTATGGTTAGCTTTAGCCTACATGGGCCATTGCAGTGTAGGAGCAATGAACTACAATTATTAATGACCACATTTAGAAAATGGTAAATGTCTCCTGGTGCAAGCGCCGAGTCATGACTGCCTCCTATGGTCACGTCACATTGTAACGTTTTCTTGGCAGACTGTTTTTGCGGGGTGATTTGCCATTGGCTTCCCCAGTCCTCCTTTACCCCCCAGCAAGCTGGGTACTCATTTTACCGACCTCGGAAGGATGGAAGGCTGAGTCAACCTTGAGCCAGCTTCCTGAACCAAGCAGTGATTGAACCTTTAACCTTCAGGTCATGAGCGAGAGCTTGGGACTGCATTTCTAATAACCTAATCTTCTGTACCACATAATGGGAAAATGGGAGCTGATCAAACATGAGCTATAATGCAATGTGTCCATGTGTAAGATGGTCAAACCTGCTGAATTTTTTGGGGGGAACCGGAGAACTATCTAATGTACATAGAAATTGTCATGACTCACCTCGGGGGAAAGAAGATTTGGACATGCAGATCATTTGTCCTACAGCTGTCTACGGGTTATAGACTCCATAAACCTGTTAAGAGACTTCTCTTGTATCCCTGCTTATCCATCTTCATTATATAGAAAAGCTATCCATCTATATAAATCTTGTGATTTAGCTTCAGCTCAATCGTTAAATAAATCCGGTAATAATCTATGGCTTGTAGGTTACATATAATTACATTTCGGGTGTCAGAATTACAATTTGAGGTAAACCACTGTTGGTAATTAAAATTGCAGATTGAAGTTGTGGTGTTTCGATTACACTCCATCCAAGTTCCCAGACCAATGTAAAGATCTATTAAAATATTTTAGCAGCCACTAATTGCAGGCAGACTTTGATAAACAGGCTCTGAGAAGTGTACTTGTGTCATGTCACCGAAGGCTCCAGGCTTTTCCAAAGCAATTTGCACTGAATCTGAGTGACTGATCAATAAATGTCAAGATAAGAAAAGCAATGCAATTGGATCAGCTACGTTGATGATATAAGAAAGACAAGACAGAGCTGACCTCCGAGAAAAAGACACTCAATTGTTATCTTTGGTCTTGTGATAAATAAAACCCTGGAAGTGACAGAAAAGCCAAACATGTTAGCATCCACCCCGATTCTCTATATCTGCTCCATTTTAATCCAAGGATATCCAAGATGTGTTTTCTTATGTTGACAATTAATTTCACATAAATGTAATAATGTTTTTCCAATAGAAGAAAATGGAAAGTGAAGATTGGGCATAAAACAGCCCCGCTAATAGTGAAGATAAGAAGACAAACAGAAGTTATGAGAGCGCCAAGGGTCATGTCATCTGTTATTCGCAATGACCTCTTTCAGTTTGACCTATGGCTGCTGTTATTCGCATCAAGTGAATTTTATAGTATGTGGGAAAATATCTTTGTAAATAATAGATCTCTCCGCGTTCTCATAGAAAAAGGAATGGTCAATGAGATATAATCACACTCTTAGGAGTTTAAGTTGTATTAAGAAGTGCCGCAGGATGTGTGCGTTTTATGGCAGCTGCAATGAATGGGAATTAATTGACCAAAAAAAGTGTAATAAATTGGACACTTTTTGCATCACGCTTTACTATTCAGCTTTGTTTTCTGTCATGTTTTATCATCTTATATGAAAACGTGTAGCAACAGAAATCAGGAACGAACTATAGGGTTCATATCATTATGTGACATAGAGTCCTCTTTGGTCTCCGGTTCACAAAACTTATGTCCTGACAGTCTTTTAGGCTGGATAAAGTAGCCACACTTGGAGTTTCAGTTTTCAGTAGTTAAGAGTGTCTAAACCAAGGGCTATATGTGTCCGGTCCCAGGATACGACTAAGAAAAGGGAGGCGGAAGTGCACAACGGGCAGTAGTTAATGTTCAGCATTAAACAGATATGACGTAATAAGTTTAGCAAAACAATGCTTAAAAAAACGCTATTCTAGGCTTTGTTGGGCCTTTGTTTCTTAGACTCTCACTGTGGTACACTCCAAGTTGGGTTGCAGGGTGTAATTTCACTGTGGAGTCCCTGTTGCAGAATGGTAGCGGTAAATATGGGTAGTGCTACTGTTTGAGTCCTGCTAGTCACTAATGTACCCCCTCTAAGTCCCCCTGTCCACAGCAGTGATGGAATATCGCCAGAGGAAGCATCTAATAGATAAGAAATCGCGGCAAATCGCAGCATGCCGTGATTTCAATCCTGTGAGCGGAGAATCGCTATGATCCTCCACTCATGGACGTTGGGCTGCGCTTTCTATAGTTAGCCTGTGGAAAGCATTCACTGTGTTGCCCGTGGTCGGATTATCGCCGCCGATAATGCAGTGACATTTTGCCCATGGACAGACAGCCTAAGGCTGTCTGAGAGACCGGTCTCTACTTTAACATTGGTAGTTACATTTAACCCGAACTTCAGTACTTGAAATCAGTCACTGGTTTGCATACAGCTTATTTGCAATATGCCGGTGTGAAGCTGCCTTTACATTATGTGTGAAGTTGGCGTAAGGCCTCATGTCTGCAGCATAATGCCACCCTACATACCTGTGTGGGCAGCCTCTCTTCTTTCGGGACATCTGTACTGCGGATGGTCTGCACGGCTTGGCATCGAACATGCGCAGTACACATTTAAAGAAAAATCTCCTGCTTTCCAACGGGATTCGTGACATGTCCTCAATGTCAGCTGCAGACAGACCGCGGATCGGATGGCTTCCATTGACTTCAACGGAAGCCGTCCGCGGGGAACTGCACAGAAATGGAGCAATGCAAATTTGCATGCCTTAATCAATTTGCGGACGCCCATGCCTTCCTATGGGTGGCTTGATTTGCCGATCTCCCGTGTGTCCAAATCAAATCCGCCTGTGGACATTGGGCCTAAGAGTGCATTCACAGATTGGGGAAGTGCGATGCATTTCCCATGGAAGAATTTGGCTGCGGAAAATGAGCACCATTTACAATATAGGCGATGTGATGAAATCTCACAAACGCTGCAGAAAAAAATCCCTAGCGTAACTCAACCATTGGTGTGGAATTTAAATCCGCAGTTTATCAATTCATGTTGCAGATTTTCACTCGGACTTTACCCCTTCAAATGAGGGACTGAAACTTGTGTCAAAAAAAGCATGTAACACGTCCTATTTTTTGTGATATCGCCCATTGTTTCTGATGGGGCCAGCTCCCATTGAAAGCAAAGGGAGAACACTGCAATTTTCTTCATCCCCGCTGTGCCAACAGCATCAGGGTGTTCTGTGATGAATGGACTTCCCGCGGGGATGAAGGAATCCCCTGCCGCTGCTGTCACAGCAGTGACAGAGGATTGCGATGTTCTCCCATTGCTTTCAATGTAGCCGGCGCTGCTGCCACCCTACTGAAGGCAATAGGATGAAGGGATTCCCTGCAGTGATGAGAGTCTGTTTTCACATGAAACCACCTCGCATCCAGGGGTTCTTACAAGGATTGTGAGAGCGCTATCAGGCTCTGATTCACGGCCTGATCTCGCACTCGCCAGTGTGCAGGAGCCCAAAGGCAAGTTTCACACACGGCAATCACGATTTTGCCGCAAGAAAATAATGGCAAAATCGTGTCTTCGTTCTATTGCATGGAAATCGCAAGTTTTGTGCGTTGCGATGCAATAAAAAGAAAGCTCCATAGGGAAACATGGGCAATAAAAAAAATCGTGCATCACAGAAAGATAAAGCATGACACGTTTTTTTTTCCTCGCAACATCGCTAATCTGAAGGAAAACATTGAAAATCATTGGTTTCATAACTCTGCTTCATTTTCTCGGCTGTGTGAAGGCAGCTTGAGGCCGAGAAAATCGTGTGAAATTTGTGCGAAGTGAGACGCAGAAATCTTGCGCGAATATGAAAATTTTTTATCCCGCATTGCATGTCCCTTCTTGGGTATTTCCATGGAACATCTTACCCATTGCTTTCAATGGGGCCGGGAAAAGCATCGCACAGCATGCAAGGTCCACGCGAGTGCGATGTGATGCGAGGTTTCCCATTAAAAAAAAAAAGGAGAAACATTCACAATCCTGAAAGCAGCGCCGGAGGATCCCTACTTCCCTGAAGTGATGCAAGGCGCTTTTGACACAACGTTTTATACTGAGCTCGCCTGTGTGACATTAGCCTAATGCGGATTTGGGCAGAATTCACGTCACAAATTTCGCACGCAGCCTTTGACCATTGACAACAGCTAAAGCCACATGCAGATCTAATAACAGAAATAACCCGCTACGGGCTGCTTCACACTGGTGTATTTGCACTCATTTGTACGTGCGCAAAATTTGTGCTCACAATACACAGAAAATAGAACCCATTGATGTCAACGGGTTCGTTCATAATGACATTTTTTGCATCCGCGAAAAAAAAATGCTGCATGCTCTACTTCTGTGCGCATTTGCACACCAAAGGTGTCCCTAGAAGTCTATGGAGGGAGAGCAAATGCACACGCAATACGCAGAGAGATGCGCAATACTCTGTGCAATTCTGCAGGTAAAAAAACACATTTGCAACTCATATGGCTAAATAGCCATTTAAATCGGGGCGTGTTTGTCTGCCACACGCAAATGAACGTGTCCTGCGAGTGAAAAAAGTGCAGTAAAATACACAGACAAGTGCACAAATACGTTGCACTGAGGAGTGCGCAATTGTGCATATGACCATGTGAAGGACCCATTAGTCTGAGCTTTCTGCTGTAGTTTTAGAGGCAGAATCCATGTGTGAAAACTGGGGGCAGAGAAATTACCTGAAAGTGCTGTGGAATAATTTATTTATTGATCTGGGGTTCCCCAGAATACACAGCTACGGGTCAATATGTGTATATGTAGCCAACAGTCAAACGCATCATCTATACCGCCTCTGTTGATTAATATATATAACTGCAGTGATCATATTGATGTTGGTCATGTGATATACAGCATGTGCTGCTATGACAAATTATCATAGCTTTTATTATCAAACTTTGAGTTGGTGTTATCTCATTTTATATCATTTACCTTCTACCATGCTGTGCTATGAAAGTGGTAATACTTGTAGCATGCATTTTATGTAGGGCTGCAGTGTGATCTACCGTTCCCTGAGAATATACACCCTCTGTTGGTCAATATATGTAACTGCAGCCATCACTTTACGCTGGTGTTTGATTTGAGTATGGATGCCAGTATACATGGAAGGAGCTCAATTAGGGACCATTCACACGTGCAGAATATTTCTGCAAGATGCACCTGAAGACGCAGAAAATTCTGCACCAAAAACCACATCTGTCACACCCTTCCCCTTGCGTATGTTCACACCTCCCATAGACTTCTATGGGACTTTTGCTGCGCAAAATGAAGAAAAATAGAGCAGGTCCTGCTTTATCCTTGCGCACGAAAACCGCATTTATGACAACAAACCCATTCTAATCAATGGCTTCTATTCTCTGAATTTAGCATGAACAGATTTGGCAAGCGCAAACACAGTTGTGTGAAGAATCCTTGCGTGGCATCTTTAGATGGCTCTTGCAAAAATATTCCTCATATGTGAAAGGTCCCTTACGTGTTTTCAGGTGAGTTCACTTGCCTAAATACATTATGCCATATAAAGTTAAAGTTCCGGCTGTTTATTTTACCCCTGATGAAGCTTCTACACAAGGCGCAGCGATCCACGTGGCTCACCTGCATCCACAGGACCATGGAAGGAGATTATTAGGGTTTAGTCCTTCCAATTTCTAATTTCCTGCATTATTATCACGCTTCATGGGAATTTTCCCATTGGTCAGTAACATTTTACTCCTATTGTTTTCGGATATTATAGAGCTTTCCTGAGTTACTTATTTTATATAGCTTTGGGTCTCCTGTGCCTAAAACTATGCAATACGCTTCGAGGTAGAACATGCTGCAATTTTTCATGCACTTGTATTTTATGCAATTCGTGTGAGTAGGAACATGACTGCCTATGGGATATTGGTAGAGCGTATTACACTCGCAAAAACCTGCGCACATAATGCATTATGACGATATGCTCATAGGAGGCAGCCTTAAATGGGACTGTCTTTTTGCAAATTTCAAATGTTTTTATCTTTTGATATACTGCTTTTTGTTTTTTTTATGAACTTATTTTTATTCACTATCGTTCAGCTATAAGGTAATTGCACCCCTTCATATTTACTATTGTGGTGCTCTTCTGTTAATGTTACTTGATTTTCACTGCAACAAAAAACACATAAAATTGGAGTAAATCACATGTAGCTTCCTTGATGCGGTTTTGATGCCGTTTTTTTAACTAAGCTGTCTAGAACAAACCCTTAATTCCTGCCATCTACTGACCGTGTCCCAAAATACCCAACAAGGCTGGCCTGTTACTACAATAATCAATGCTAGTGTCCAGTCTGAAAACTGGAATACTTTAAAAAAATTTGTGGGGATAGTGATATAAAAATGGTAAAAAAAAAACACTAAAATTTGTTAAATATTAATATGCCCATAATAACAAAAAAGGTGCATTTAAATTGTTATTTTCTCATGATGCATTTCTTTTAAAGAAAGTACAAGATCACACCTCTCTATTCAAGGACTTGGTGGCCTGGGGGGCAAGCACACACTACAGACCCATGAGTAGTGGCCCTTGAAAAGAAATGTGTATTGTACCTACCAACCCACACCCACTATATTTCACTTATCCTTTATTTATGGACCTATTTATGCACATCCAGGACCACAGACGTGTGCAGCCTGTTTAGTTAGGTTGGACACCATGTACAGACAGGAGAGACATGTGGCTCATACAGCAGCATATCTTTCTGCCACACTCCAAAACAACAGTTTTAAGTATAAATACAGAATCAACAATGCATCAGAAAAAAAGTCACGACGTAAGTAGTTCTGATGTATCATAACATAAATACAACCCCAGAACCAAGCTCATGATATAAATACAGCCCCAGACCCAAATGCCAACCATAAATACAGTACCAGAACCAGGCTTATCCCATAAATACAACCCCAGAACCAAGCCGATGATATAAATACAGCCCCAGACCCAAATGCCTACCATAAATACAGTACCAGAACCAGGCTTATCCTATAAATACAACCCCAGAACCAAGTTCATGATATAAACACAGCCCCAGACCCAAATACCAACCATAAATACAGTACCAGATCCAAGCTCATCCCGTAAATACAACCCCAGAACCAAGCTAAGAAATGGTTTGAAGAATATGATAAGGAAGTTCAAAAGTTGCCTTGGCCTGCTGATTCCCCATATCTCATGCAAATCAAATCATTTGTAGGATGGTCTGGAAAAACCGCACTAATTCATGGAGGCCTCACCTTGCTATTTATAAAAAGTAAAGGATCTGCTGCTAACGTCTTGGTGCCAGATACCTTAAAAGGTTCTCTAGACTAGTTTGTAACTGGGTCAGAGCTTTCAGCAGGCTGGGAGACCTATACAATATTAGGTTTTATGTAAAGGCTGACCTATGCGCATATTATATGTCATGAGTATATTTAGTTTACATAGTTTTGGGCACCGGTGACCCAAAGTTATATAAAATAAATAACTTTGAAAACCCCTTTTATACCATATGAAAACCTGTTGGCCATTACATTAATATTAATATACCATAGGATGCAAGCCTGGTTACAAAAGGAATCAAGTAGACATAGAAAATAAAGAGAATTGCTTTATTCTGAATACAAGACTTAAAAACTGACTGTTCCAAAAAAATAAATCACATTACAGAGAAAAAATAACTCTATGAAGGGAGCTTTCACAAGGAACAGAATTGCCTCGCCGAATGCAGCCAAATCCGCAACTAACAAAATCTGCATGACTGGCTGTGGATTTTGATGCAGAATTGCAGGCAGGCTTTAAGTCATTTTCAATTCCGACTCAAAATTTGCAGTTAGCCTATGGATTTTGGTGTGGAATTCACCATGTCTTGTGTGCATCCTGGGGAGTAATTCCGCCCAGTATGAAAGGTCCCTAAAGATCTTGTAAGGCTGGGTTCACACAGGGCGGATTTGCTGCAGAAATTCCGTCCGGAATTTAGTGCGGCAAGTCCACCTGCGGCCACTAATCCTGTGATTAGCCAGCCATGTGGACGGGATTTGTCATGACGGGATGGCCAATCCGTTGTGGCAAAGCCGGCGCTGTGGCGCAGATTCCCTGGCCGCAGCATGTCTATTTTTTTCCCGTTGCGGCCATGCTGCTCTCTACGGGAACAGCGGGCCCGAAACAGAAAAGCATGCGGCCAAGCCACTCCAAAACCAGTGGCTAACTGCTACGGGTTTTGAAGTCGCGCTTTCTCGGCGGAAATCTCGCAGTTTTTCACTACGGCAAAACCAAAAGATTTCCGTCGGGATTCCGCCCTGTGTGAGCCCAGCCTAATGCTTTCCTCTTAAAGTTTTCTATAAGTTTAAGAAAATAAAATATTTCTTGATAATAAAAAGTATCTTTCAATTTCGGCAATAAATTAATAGTGACTACATTGACGACTATAGTCAGGCTGTTAGAGCATTAGTAGTATGCTAACCACAGCCAGCACAAGCATCACCATAGGACAAGAGGACTTTGACCTTCCTTTGGACGGCACCATTCGGATATCTTCTATGTACTCATCTGCATCTGTGCAGGAAAAAACAAGCAAAAATAATCTTATTTTGGTTCCAGTCTGGACCCTTTAATTACATGGAAATCTCTAGGGAAGGGAGGAATGGCAGAATAAAGACATCCTATGGAGAAATGCAGGGGCTATTTGCATAAAACACACATCCTAGGTGCAGAATAATGAGCTGGGTGATTGGCAGTGCGCATGTTAATGCAGGCAACAATATCCAATTGCAAATGTAAGAAATCCTTCCTGCTCGGTGAACAGTAGTGCTTGTTTTTCAGAAAGGTTTTGCAGAAGACGCGGGCTCTTTATGGGAGGTAAAAGGTGTTAAATGTCTGCTGCCGATTCCTCCAGCTCCCTTTGTAGTCATAAAGGACTTTTGATAAGACAACTAGTGCCTTGTCATTTTCCTGCTATGAAAAGGGCATAAAATGTATGACAGCGGTGATTGCCTCCGTATGCTCCTATTTTCTCACATAATCTAGTTTATCTGTCCATCTTAACCCGATCTGCTGGGTGACAAATGGAATTCCGGACAGCTTATTGCATTCTGACATTTTATTGCTTGCAAAATTCAGGAGCCGGAAGAGCTTGTCAATGATAGTCAAATGTAACGGTGTTTATTCAGCTTTGTTCTGCCCCCCTACATATAAACGGTGATAATTATAATTCAGTTAAAGAATATTTTCACTAAATTATATAGAAGCACACATGGCAGGTCCTTGAGATGTCTTCTTCTGTCAAGTTGGTAAACATTTTGTTACTTTTTTTTTGTTATTCCCAATTCTCTCTTACTTTCCCCAAATTTGGACAAATAGCAAACACTAATAGCAGCCATTACACTCCAGTGGCTGGTATGCCTGCCTACATAGGCTACAATATGGAACCAAGTACTGATATATCGCTGTATAACTAGCCAGAGTCACCATTCACTAACTTGGACAAGCTGGCAGACAACCCCAAAAGGCATGCAATGGCGGAGAGATTGGCAATCATTCAGCTTCCATTAGAATATATGCCATTTTTTAAGACTCGCCTAAAAATGAAAATTGGCTTGTGCTTCTCACCAGCCAAGTCAATGTACGAGCACGCACATGGGATTGGCCTTTGGTTTGTGTGGTTGCAAAGCACATTATTTGCGACTATTAGGGCTCTTTTACATGAGCATTGCGTTTCACATCACAGTCAAAATATGCACGGAAAGGAAAAAGCTGCGATAGAGTTGTGGCAAAAACTAGTATTTTCTCATCCATTCATATGGCCCGTTGCAATGTAGTAGCAAAAAAAAGAACGACGCAGCCCAAAAATTCCTCTGTCGGCATAAATCCTCGGAATGACTTCTAATGCCTAAACAGAGGCACCTGTAAGCTCACCCTGCGTTAGACGCTGCTAAACTCCCTCCCCCTCCCTTTTGTTTAGCAGCTCCCATAGGAGTCTATGGGAGCCACCAGCATATATTGGCCAAAAGATAAAGCCTATTTTTTCCAGAAGCGTATAAATTCGGTTGCCGATTTCAGTCACGTGTGTCCTATTTTTTCCAGTGCAACATTTTTATGAAGCAAAATATTGGTCATCTGAACAAATACATTGGAAACCAATGCTCCAGATAGTCGCGAGTTTTGGTCGACATATTTACGTGGCTAAATGGTCGCCTAAAATGGTTGTTTAGATAAAGCCTCAAGGTAAGCATGCCATTGGTCCTTGCTGTACAAAGCATCTAAAACTTACATCACTAGGCCTCTTTCACAAGAATGTTATCTCGCAGCTATTAGCTGTGAGAAAACAATGCCCGAAAATGTAAAGCATTGGGTTCCAATGCATTCATTCACATGGGCAATTTTTTTTTCTCGCGGCATCAAAATAGCGACTGAAAATCAACAAATCGCCAGCAATTTTCAACGATTTTTCCTCTCAGCGTCAAAAGATAGGCAATGATACCTAACTTTTGATGAAAATTGAAGGGAGTGGGACAAAAAAGGGAGGGCGTTTACCTGCTCTGGCGCTTGTTGCAGAAGATATGTATTAAAGCTATATATAAGCCATTCTGTTGAGTAACACTGTCCATTCACACGATGCTCTCATGTGAATGGATGAGAAAACACTAATTCTTTTTGGGATTAGATTGCGGCAATGCAGCGTTTTCTAACTCGATGTGTTTTGCGTGAAAGCGCAACGCTCGTGTGAAAGAGGCCTTCATTTGCACAGGCGAATGAGCCAGTGTTGTCCTCACTAGCTAGTTCGCTCTTGGGCTGCCGGCAGTTTCATCGTTGACTTACTCAACGAGAATTGTTCAGCTTTTCACATTTGTATGGGAAACACCAAACGAGAAGTGTTTAAACAGAACTATAAGTGAGCAAGTCAAAAACGTTTTCTATGTCTGCAGGAACAAGACGATGAGCGAGAAGCGAATGATTCTCATTCATCATTCAGTCGTTGGCTCACGTTTAGACTAAACAATTATCATTCACTTTTGCTTGTTTAAGCAATTTTTTGAACTGCAGTAATTCCCTCTAAAAGCACCCTTAGTCCTACATTCGGTAACTGAACCTATATAGGATCAATTTAGGATGCAAGTATATTCCTTTCTTTGTTGATTGGACCAAGGAGGTGCAGACATAGTGACCCTGGGATCCTAGAGTCTGAAGGGTCACAGAAAAAAGTACCAGTATGATAAAAAGCACATGGTACCGTAGGTAAAGGCCCTTTTACATGGGCTGAGACCCTCACAATTTTCGCTTGCCCCAGCGGGTCAGCTGGTGACATCACCAGCTTGTCCACCCTCAGGCGGCCTGCTTAAACTGCATCATTCTCATTGAGAATGGTATAGTTCTCGGGCACTGATCAGTATTTCACTGAACGGTAAGTTCCCGATACAGCACTGGTTTTTATACCGGCTCAAACTGAACAACGCGCGAGAATGCCATGATTCGTTGTTCAGTCATTGCCTCCATTTAAAATAAACGACTGTCCTTCAATTTCGCTCATTTGAATGATTTTCTGAACGATAATCATTTTGTCTAAATGGGGCATGAGAAGACTGGTTACAGAGTTTATGACCCAAAAGCGTCAAGTTACACCTCTGGATTGGGTAGTGTTATTTAGGCAAAAGTTGGGCAGTATACAGCTAGAGATAGCTTCAAATGCTTGGTCCTAAGCCAGTGGTTTCCACTGAAGTGCATGAAGAGGAGGTGCGCATGAGCATTATCCGCTGCCCACACTTAGGCTTATTCTTTGCTGAGCCAACCACCTTTTATTACTTGCCGCTAGGATCTAGTTCTTATGAGTGGAATCCCAAATAGCCAATTCGATCTTTTTAGTGACATGTCCTATCTGTACAATGATAACAAAAATCACAATGAAATTAAAAGTGGACAGTAGGGGATGGGCCTCAAAATAACTTCCTCTGGTTGGACCAAGCAACCCCAGTCCTACATTGTATAACATGGAACCAATGCTTTATTCTCACTGTAGCTTGGAAAATGGAAATGACTGAATCCAATATCAGAAATATGGCCAGTTTCTAGTAATGATTTATCCGGACATTACCTGCATCTGGGACACCTTACAAACCCATAAACAGATTATATTGCCTATCTAAGGTTGCATTCACACGTGGCAAATTTCACTGTGAATTTGTAATAGATTTCAAACTTTCATTTGAAGGAGTAACATCTGCTGCTGATCAATGTCAAAAACCACAGCAATGGTCCAGATTTTGAGGCGGATTTTCCACAGTAGACAATCTGCACCAAATCCGGAACGTCTGCATGCACCCTTACAGCAATTCTGAGATGAGCCTATATTGTAGTCCTGAGATACATGCACAGTTCTGCTGAACTGCTATAATGCAGTGGTACAATTAGTTTCTCCTACAGTCTACCAGATGACTGTATAGCATCTTGTATAAAAACTACAGGCCCCATACTGTAAATCATGAGAAAAAAGGAAAGCTGGGAGATGTCAGCTCTGAAGCAAGCTGAATTGCGAATGCAGCTCTGGACTATAATACAGGCTCAAGATCAATACTCAAGGTCACTATAAGATAGGTAATGAATAATATTATAATTTATGTAGATTCATTCTGTATCTGAATTGTAAATTGGTAATTAAAGTTGAACATACATGGAAAGAGCAGGGCAGTTAACAATTTGAAAGGACGTCTCAAGGACATATTTACTGCCTTTCCGAATCATTTTTTTGACAAGTTAAAGGGTAATTAAATAACTGCTACATATTTTTGTGTAAAACTATGTAATTCACAAATTTATGGCATTAAAACCAAGTGATGTCCTGGAAGCGCTGCAGTCGTGAAGGGTTACATTTCCTTTTTTGCTCTCTCTGGTCTTGCAAACCTTGCATGTATGTTTTGTGTGTTTGAGTTGCTTATCAAAGGCTAACATGCTCCCCCTAAACACACTTTGGATTGCTTGGATTTTCGGAAATGGCAAAAAACAGAAGGCAATCATTTTCTGTTAAGCAGAGGAGATTGCCGTAGGCAAAATTTAATTCCAACAGCTTATTGCTACAGCTTCCCAAGAAACATGTACTGATTTGTACACTTTGTTACTTTTCCGTGTATATAAATGGCTATACTGTAAACTATGCTTTTGTAACATAGAATCTATTGCAACCCGGAGAGCCAATCCTTATTCATTGATTAAAATGGTAAGCGTCTATATTTAGACTTACCGCAGTCCGCAGATGGAAAGCAGTACATCGTTCCATAAACGCATCTGCACAAAGCACACTTTCTGGGCAGCCAGTGACCGTGAGCTATAGAGCCACAATGCCTTCACGGAAGAAATAGAGCAGACAAAGTTCAATTCAGTCTTCGAAGATACAAATAATGCATTGTGTATGATGCGCTTGCATAACCTGTACCTGTTCCGCAAATCGAACTCGCAATGTCTTCCAGTGAAATGCTTAGGGCAGGCACAGAAGCTGCCTAGAATGCAGGTCCCTCCGTTCTTACAGCAGTGCTTGTTCAGGGTACTGGCTGGGAATAAAGGGTATATATATATTATGTATATGTTCATACTAGACACCGATATAGGAAAGCTTAACCCCTTAATGACGCGGCCATTTTTCGTTTTCCATTTTCGTTTTTTCCTCCCCCCTTTAAAAAAATCATAACTCCTTTATTTATCCATCCACGTCACTGTATGAGGGCTTGTTTTTTGCGGGATGAGTTGTATTTTTCAATGGTGCTATTTAAAGTACCATATAATGTACTGAAAAACTTTTAAAAAATTCTAAGTGGAGTAAAATGGAAAAAAAACGACATTTTGCCATCTTTTAGTACGTCTTGCTTCTACGGCGCACAAATGGCAACAAAAACGACATGATAACTTTATTCTATGGGTCGGTACGATTACTACGATGCCAAACTTGTTTAGGTTTTTTTTTACTATACTCCTCTTTTTTTTTTTTAAAGACATAAAATTTTTTTCAATTATTTTCTGTCGTCATTTTGTGCGCGCGATAACTTTTTTATTTTTCCGTCGACGTAGTTGAGCAAGGTCTCATTTTTTGCGGGATGTCCTGTAGTTTCTGATAGTACCATTTTGGAATACATATGACTTTTTGATCGCTTTTTATTGCGTTTTTTATTGGAGACAGGGTAACTAAAAAAGTGCATTTCTGGCGTTCTTCATTTTTTGTTTCGGACGACGTTCACCGTGCGGGAAAAATTATGTGCTACTTTGATAGATCGGACTTTTACGGACGCAACGATATCAAATACATATTTTTAATTTATTATTTAGATTTTTTAATAATAGATATGGCAAAAGGGGGGTGATTTAAACTTTTACAACTTTTTTTTTTTTTCAATTAAAAAAAAACTTTATTGATCCTTTTTTTTACTTTACTTTGAAGTCCCCCTGGGGGACTTTAAGATGCGATGCTTTGATCGCTCCTGCAGTATGACGTAATGCTATAGCATTACGTCATACTGCTTTTTGACAGGCAGCCTATGAAGCCACCCCACGGGGACGGCTTGATAGGCAGTCTGCTAAGGCAGCCCTGGGGCCTTTCATTAGGCCCCCGGCTGCCATGATACGTGCAAGGCTCCCCCGATCTCACCGCGGGGGGGCCGCGCGGGACCCCCGAACATCGTTCGGGGGATTTAAATGCCGCTGTCAGAATTGACAGCGGCGTTTAAATGGTTAATAGCCGCGATCGGCCGCGCGGCCGCTCGCGGCTATTGCCCGCGGGTGTCAGCTGTTATAAACAGCTGATGCCCGCACTGTATGAAGAGAGGTTGCCACGCAACCTCTCTTCATACATACCCCGACGCTCCATGACGTACCAGGTACGTCATTGGTCGTTAAGGGGTTAAAGGGGTTGTCCCGCGAAAGCAAGTGGGGGTATACACTTCTGTATGGCCATATTAATGCACTTTGTAATGTACATTGTGCATTAATTATGAGCCAAACAGAAGTTATTCACTTACCTGTTCCGTTGCTGGCGTCCTCGTCTCCATGGTGCCATCTAATTTTCAGCGTCTAATCGCCGGATTAGACGCACTTGCGCAGTCCTGTCTTCTTCTTTTCTGAATGGGGCCGCTTGTGCCGGAGAGCGGCTCCTTGTAGCTCCGCCCCGTCACGTGCCGATTCCAGCCAATCAGGAGGCTGGAATCGGCAATGGACCGCACAGAAGACCTGCGGTCCACCGAGGGAGAAGATCCCGGCGGCCATCTTCACCAGGTAAGTAAGAAGTCACCGGAGCGCGGGGATTCAGGTAAGCACTATCCCGTTTTCTTTTTTAACCCCTGCATCGGGTTTGTCTCGCGCCGAACGGGGGGGCTATTGAAAAAAAAAAAAACCTGTTTCGGCGCGGGACAACCCCTTTAAATTTCACCTCCAAATACCCAAAGATGCCTTCTCATTTATACTGGAAATCTAATTGGTTTCTCAAGTCTATACAATTTATTAATTGTATCTGTCACTAGATTAAACAAGAGCATCTACTAAACTTCTCCAAGAGTTGGAAACAATTAGGAGCACCAGGAGTACAATCTATAAAACTTGTGGAATGAAAGCATTTCTTTCTAGTAAGTTTATCTGTAAGTATGTGTATATTGTATCTGTCATGTTCATTTCCCACAGTTAGGGCTCTTTCGCACAGGCACTGTGATTTTCGGCCACCCACATGGCAGCTAAAAATTGCATAGACTAAGTTGCGGCTGCATCTCCCATTTTCTCACCCATTCAGATGGCTGGGCTGTCAATCGAGGGGAGAGAGTTCAGCTCTGCTAAACTCCCTTCCCTTCTCCGCCCCTTGCCGGCTGCCAGCAAAGAGAGCCGGCTGGAGCTTAGCAGAGCTAGTGCCCTAAACTCCCGGCCCACCTCTCTGCCACAGTCTATGGGATCTGCCACCAAGGGGAGAGGGAGGCACTTTAGCAATGCGTGCTGCAGCTAAACTCTCTCTCCCTTCCTTTTTCTGATGGCTCTCATAGGCTCCCATAGGAGTCTATGGGAACGGCTCGTGTATTCCCACAATAGATAGCACAAGCCCTATCTTTTCCAGTCAGCCTGAATGTGCACCGTATGTGCTATTTTTTCCCAGACGGACGATTTTACATGTCAGGTAGTCGCCCATCTGAACGGATGCATTGGAATCCAATGCTTCAGATGGTTGAGATGCTCAGCCAGCATTTTATCATGGCAAAATAGGCATGACATAGCGCTCGTATGAAACTAGCCTGACATTGAGGTCAAAGCGGACCATTTAACCCCTTCGCATCCACCATCTGTTTACAGATGGGACGAATTTTACATTGATAGTGATAGCACACAAGTATCTTATCTTAACCCAACAAAACTCATTGTAAAGTAATTCACAGTGTAAATAAGAAAGCCTGATAGCATGGCACACCATATAACATCGAGGGACGAGTCAAGCTAAAAAGTAATGGTCCTTTTAAACGAACCAATCCTCATTCGGACGAGTGAGTGACGTCATCAATAACTCATTTGCACTTGTGCAGCCTGTTTAGACTGGATTGTTAAATCCTTCAAACTAGAATCATTCAGAATTGTTTGGTCCCTGTATAAGCAAATACAGGGACTGAGCCATCGCTGTTTAAACTAAACCATAAGTGAACAAGCCAATGATGACTTTTATGCCGGCATAAAATGAATGATGAACGAAGAGCAAATGATTCTCGTTCGCCGTTCAGCTGTTGGCTCGCATTTAGACCAAACTATTATCATTCACTTGCTAATGGATTTCTGGTGGTAAGTTGATTTTTTTTTTCTTTTTTGACTCCAGTCCGAGGTTCCGCCACAGATCCAGCTCAAAATACTGGAAGAAAAAGCACTGCATGCAGCAATTTTTCTTCCGTCCTAAAGACAGTCAGTTGGTCGCAAAACCAAACGCACCCCATTATAATCAATGAGGTCCATCCGGCACTGTTCGATTCCGTCCAGAGACGGAGCCGTTCACTCGCAGGATTCCCTTTTCCTGCGGGCGAACAGAGCAGGAAAGCGGAACCCGGAGCGTGAATCCATCTTTCTAACATCAGACCTCACCGAGTCTACATTGCTAATATTTCATGTGTATTAAGACATTAAACTTGTATCCTCAGTTGCACAGAAGAGCTGAAGATAAGCTCACTGGCATTGCAAAAGATGAACCTCTTAATCCAATTAGTGTCGTTTCAGTGTAGTTTTAATGAGTGAGATTTTATTTCTGAGTGTTTAAGGTAAGAGACTGGGTACAGAGTGTAATAATCAAAGCATTCTCACCTGTATGACTTCACCAGTGAGGTCTCATTTATCAGCGTGTGGATACACGTTTTACACATTCTTTTTTGGAAGAGTAAAAATGAAATATAAGTGGCATACAGCGATACGTGACTTACTTTTTGTAAGGCCAATAAAAGGAATTCTTTCTCCAGTACTTCTGTGTTTTCGAATCCCGGTGTGGTTAATGTTCCCCACAGGCTTTTTTAAATAAGTTTCCAACGGCAGAGAAGACCCAGCAGGTTTCATTGTTGCATTCTGAAATGCTGCATCGAGTAATAAAATAGTATTATTAAATATAGATTTATAAGGCTGCAAATAGTATAGAAAACAGCAAAATAAGGCCCTATAGAAGAATAGGAACAATGTGTCAAATCATGTCTAGAAGATAATAGAGTTTATAAAGCAGTGATATTTCCATCTCCTTGATTAGACGTTTTACTAATTTGGTATAATAAAAAATACAGAACAGCGCATGCAAATATATCATAGGCCATGAGATAGCTATGGGGTCCCTGGGGAGAGGAGACCCTGCCCTAATTGTTATATTCACTGCTATTCCTTTTCACTTTAAACCATACCATCCAGGACTTTTGCAGGGGGTAATTGTTTTATCTTCTACTCCATGATCCTGGAAACAAGTGCCACACCCTTCTGTCCTTGTTGACAAAGCCCCACACCATTATGAGGCCATTATTAAGGAAGACAGATGAAAGAACTATTGACCATCCTACTCCATTATACTTATGCACTGGTAAGAACATTATAAGCACTGCCCCCCCCCCCCCACACACAACTCCACCCCGCCCCCCCAAAAAGCTGAAAAACTAAAAAAAGTTGCTTCTTGTCCACTTCTCTATTACCTATGACAAAGATTTCCCATAATGTAAAACAAAAAGGTTTTGAATGCCAACATACAGTTGTCAAACAAGCTGATTGGCAAATGGCATTTTCTTGGGTGCTTTTATGCCTTCTAGAACTCTTCTTCAGTCATTCATAAAGACATTGTATAGATTAGGATTAGAGATGAGCGAACGTACTCGGTAAGGGCGATTTCGCAATCGAGCACCACGATTTGCGAGTACTTCACTACTCAGGTGAAAAGTACTCGGGTGCGCTGTGGGGCGGGGGTTTGTAGAGGAGAGCGGGGGGTAGCAGCGGGGAACAGCGGGGAGCCCTCTCTCTCTCTCCCTCTCCCCCCCACTCCCCGCTGCAACCCCCCGCTCACCCACAGTACTTTTCACCCGAGTAGTGAAGTACTCGAAAATCGCGGTGCTCGATTGCGAAATCGCCCTTACCGAGTACGTTCGCTCATCTCTAATTAGGCTATAAATCATGAAGCTTCCTCAAACTAATAATTAGTAGACCCTTTCCTTTCTTACTTAGAATGGATGTTTCATAGAATATAATGTAAATATTCAGTGATATGATGTATTCGTTCTGATGGGACAGGAGTAATAACTATTTAGCTATCCCAGGCTCCCTCCTAATACCATCCAGGCCCTACTGAGGAGAGGTCACAATACAGACCACCTGGGGAACTGGAGTAATGCACAGAGCACCGGGTGGGCAGGAACAGTGATGGGAGGTTGTCTAGGATGGGTTAGTTATTCTTCCTTTTCTTACAGCTGGCAGTTCCAAATAAATGACTTCTATAAGAAAAACATTGCTCTGAAAACCACATCAAACATTGTGATTTTTATTGTGGTTGCATTTTTTCCCCATTTAAGTCATTGAGGCCAAGCCCAGAAGGGTGTTTGATTACCGCGTGTTACGTGGGTGCTAAATGCCGGTGTGATGCATAGTAACTTGCAGGCAATCAATTACATTGCCTTACACATTTCTAATCATGTGTCAAAATTGCGGAATACGCGAGCATAAAAAAGTACATAGGAAGTTCTATTTTGCCGCATATATATATATGTGAGATAGAGCCCATTGTTCTCTATGGGTGCGTATATATGCACGCCTATACGCAATTACATTATAAACCAAATAATTAAAATCAGTGTTTTACGCTTATGGCTATGTGAGCCCATCCTTAGGCCCAATGTCCACTGGCGGGTTGGATCCTGCAAGCGGGAGCCCACCCTGCCCACAGTCAAGGACCCTGTGTACCTGTGCGGGAAGTCGGCGGCATCCACGTGGACCTCTCCACTTCCAGGTTATCTGTACTGTGGATGGTCAACACGATGGACATGTGCAGTACAGTTTTTTTTAACCCTTTCCAATCCACTGTCTGACCTCTGAAGACATTATGATTTAAGGCTGTACAGCTCCGATGTTGGAAGACATCCGTCGGTGTTCTAGTACTGTATATTGCCAGCCTCTCTGCTGTTGGAGCCTCATGCAGTACTGGCTTTAGCCAGCATACAGCGCCATTGTATAACAGCGGAAAAAGAGTAGGCCCCCTAGGAAAACCAGGATAGAAATTGGATTGGAAAGGGTTGATCTCCTGCTTTCTTGCGGGATCCATGGCCCGTCTGCAGTGTTAGCTTTGGATGGGCTGTAGAATAGACGGCTTCTATTGACTTCAATGGAAGCTGTCCGTGCAGGAACCTAACAAAAATGGAGCATGCTGTGATTTGTTTTCCAGACCGAAGGGCCCGCAAAGCAAATCCGCATGCTTAAATCCATTTGCGGACACCCATGCTTCTCTATGGGCG
The DNA here is from genome assembly GCF_035609145.1 of Eleutherodactylus coqui. Lineage (NCBI taxonomy): Eukaryota > Metazoa > Chordata > Amphibia > Anura > Eleutherodactylidae > Eleutherodactylus > Eleutherodactylus coqui. The sequence continues at coordinate 202,579,903 of NC_089841.1, read as the reverse complement.
GCTTGATTTGCGGATCTCCGGTGCGGGTGACCTGATCGGATTCTGCAAATCAAATCTGCCCGTGGACCTGAGCCTCAAGTGAATATCATTTCCAGAGGTTTTTTGCAGTAGTGGGCTTGCTGTGGGTTTTCCCACAGGTGGATGATCATTAGACAATGATTGGTAAGAATAAACTTGTTAATGCTTATTTACTCTATAATCAAATGCACTTGGAAAGGAAGGATTTCCTGTGGATCTGCAATGTACAAGGAGCCTTGTGTATTCGCTTTCATCAAGCATCATAAGAAGTGACATCAATTTCACCTCTTCTCCATGTGACAACCAGCGGTTGTCTTTAATGAGATTTCAAGTCAAATCACAAATTCATAGTGGTACACGGTAGACACTCACCAATTCCTAAGTGAACAGCAAGAAGGAGCTGGAAAGCCGGGTAATAAAAAAGTCTAGAGAACACAAAAAGAACATATTTAATTAACTCTCATGTTCAAGTGTTAAAGGTAAGCATTTGAATACATTTACTTGGCATTTCAAATCCCAAAGGCGACACATCTAAGTAGCCTTGCGGGGTTTTAATTAACGTTACCTACTAAGTAAACCAACTCTGCTGAAGTGACCTGTTTAGGCCTACTAATTAAGCCTTTTACCACTGTGGATTCAGTTCATTGGACTATGTGACTTTAATACAACTATAATTGCCTCCTTATAATTTGCAGTGAATAAGATTAATAAGTTTAGTTTATCATCTCATCTTTTACGCAACACTGGGAAGTAGTACAGTTCTGCATTCGGAATAAGCAAACATTTCAGATCCCAATTCATATGTACAACATGCTGGTGTTCCAGATGAAGAAAGAAAACTGACAAAAACATATTGCCTCACCACCTATGAGTGTGTAGAGGACATTATAAAGCAATATATATATATATATATATATATATATATATATATATATATATATATATATATAGATAGATAGATATACATATACAGATGTAGATAGATAGAGGTATCTTTCTATCTATGTATCTATCTATCTATCTATCTATCTACATATATAGCTAATAGAGATGAGCGAGTATACTTGCTAAGGCACTACTCGTTCGAGTAATTTGCTTTATCTGAGTATCTCCCCGCTCGTCCCTGAAGATTCGGGTGCCGCTGCGGGGCGGGGAGCTGCGGGGGAGAGCGGGGAGGAACGGAGGGGAGATCTTTCTCTCCCTCTCCCGCCCGCTCTGCCCTGCTTCCCGCCACAACTCACCTGTCAGCTGTGGCGGCCCCCGAATCTTTATGGACGAGCGGGGAGATACTCGGCTAAGGCACATTACACGAGCGAGTAGTGCCTTAGCGAGTATACTCACTCATCTCTAATAGCTAACTTTGCCTTGACTGTTACCGTGTTGCACAGAATGATCCAGCAAACTTTGCCTTCATATTTCTACTGGCATGTGATGTAGCAAATCTTAAATTGACATTTAAACCCGACAGATTTTGATAGCAGAACATTCCGCAGCCTCTTGCTGAATATTCTAATCTGTGTGAAGGCAGCTTAGGCCATCGTCACATGTGGCGTATTCACAGCCAAATACCACGCCTGAAAATCGCACTTTTGAATAAAAATGCCCTGCATCCATGTGAAAAGCGTACATTGGCAAGTGCAATATTAGGCCACGTTTCTCGGACCAATATCACACTCGCCTGTATGAATGTAGCCTAACGGCTCCTTCACATGGCTGTGTTTGCGCACATAAAATGTAAACAGAGAGAATAGAACCCATTGATTTCCATCTATTCACTCTCATAAGCTTGATTTGCGTGTGCACTTTGTACGTGCGCCAAAAAGTAGGTTCTGCTCTATTTTCCTGCATTTTTGCACAGCAGAACAGCTATAGAAGTTTATGGCAGGTGTGAAGTTATGCAAGAGAAAGGGTGTACCTCTGCGCAAAATGCAGGAAAAGAAGGCAGCTGGACCCGACTGGGCTTTAAATAGTCATTAAATTCCGCGGAAAGGGTGCGTCACGTGCACGTGTGAACTGCAAAAATTACAGTACTATGCGCAGACATGCACACAACAGGGTGATTACGTTGCTCTTCCTTTTTCATGCGCAAATACGCTGAACATATTTGTGCTAACGCTCGTGTGTCTCTACCCTAAAGGAGATTTTTTAAATCCCCTTCACATGGCTTATGCTGTAAATGCTGCAGAATTTCCACTGCATTTGCGCCATGTGTAAAGATGGGGGAAGTTTCACACAATGTTTTTTTTTTTTTCGAGTAAAGCCAGAAATTAATTCAAAAGATATAGGACATATACCAGAAAGATGTTCCTAAAAAGAAATGGCATCATAAGCGGTTTGTGGCGTTTTTTCCAAAAACCGGTGGGCATGAAGCCACCCTGTGGCTGGGGTCACACTAGAAGAAGCATCAGCCTTCCATGTATAACTTTCCCTAATATGCAACTACTTCTACGATTCCAGCCAAAGCCAGAAGTGGATCCAACGGGAAAGAGAAGTAGCAGAAAGAAGGGTCCAAAGCCAGAAACAGATTCAAAGATCTAGGCAATATACAGGGAGGACTTCTCCTTCCTGCTAGATCCACTTCCGACTAAGGTTACCTACATACAGGCGAGCGCAATATCGCATCTGTAAAATTCTGATCCCCTCACGTGATAAAGGATCCGAAGTGTTTCCCATTGATTTAATTGGGTAAACTCTCATCGCACTCTCGTGCATATCGTACGGCCTACAAGAGCATGCGATGCATTAAAGGTCCCATTGAAAGAAATGCGCGATGCGTTCCGAGGAATGTGATAAAACAGAGCAAAGCACGATTTTTTCCCACACCGCATCTCACAAGACTCCATTATAAAAATAGGGCTCATATTCTTGTGAGGCTTGTGCATCTCGCAAAGCACAAATCTTGGCCATTTTTTTTTACTTGGACTATTCATCCAAGTAGAAAAACAAACAAACATGTAAATACACCCATTGAATGAACAGGTTTTACTTCTGGATGATTTTTGGTCTGAAAGTCGGAGGGAAAAATTGTTTGTGCGCAAATAGCCTAAGAGTTGGGAAATGTAGTTGTAGGCTCTTACCTGTTAGAGAACATCCTTCCCTTCAGTATCCAATTCTAGGTTGTACTACTGATCTGAAAGTAACTAGTGGACAAATCAAGGTGTTGTTTGGCCTGAAATTGCATATCAATTAATACGACATTCAAATTCAATCAGACTGCAGCTTCAGAGAACCCAGGAAACAGCCGATGCAAATGAATGGGCTTTAGTCACAGGATGGGTATGTCCAGTGAAGAGAGGGGCGATTCCTGGAAGGCTGGTCATAGCCCGGTAATGTATATACTTGGGAAGATTTCTTCACTTAGTTGCTTAAGAAATATCGAAAGCACCTGAGAATAAACTCAAGGACCTGAGAGCTTTTTACATAGAAAAGTTTTTCATGCATTTTTTTCCCCCCAATAAGGCATATGTATAAAAAAGGAGATGTTAAATGTTTCCTTCAAGGCTCCTTCAGCCGCCCGTATTTGCACGCGCAAAAATTGATGTCAATGGGTTTGTTCTCATTTCCTTTTTGCGCTTGCCTTTCTCGCGTGCACAAAAGAATAAAGCATTCTCTATGTTCATGCATATTTGCACACCAAAGGGCCTGTAAAAAAGTATGGGGGTGGCGGGGGGTGCAAATGTGCACAAAATATGCAATGGGAATCAAGAAGTATAGCGCAAACCCGCCGGGAACTGAACACATCAGGACCTCATTAGGCTTTACAGCCATTTAAATCACAGCAGGGTTATATCCTCTGCCCATGTGAGCATGCCGTGATTTACATTGGGCCATTCAGACATGCTGTGTTTTTTTTTTACACATGTATGAAAAAAATGTAGCATGTCCTATTTTGCGCGTTATGGGGGTTTATCATCAGCAGTAAGGGCTCCTTCACACGGGCGTATTTTCCATCAGTATTTTGTGAGCCAAAAGCAGGATCGGATCTGAAATACAAATCTTTCCATTATACTTTATCTCTGTACGTTCCTGATATTGCACAGGCCTATGTGTATCTCAAACGGGGATGCAAGAAGTTTTTGGTTTAAAAACCCCTTGCATCGCTTCTGTTACATTGCAATCCTTAGGCGTGTGTTTCACGCACGATAGAGGAACGCTAGTGTTTCCTATTGATTTCAATTGGAAACATCACATCACGCAGCATGCGAGAGCCATGGAATGTCTTGTCTATTGAAAATAATGGGTGAGGCAAGGGCACATCAACAGATACAACATGCTGCGGTTTTTAACCTTGCAGCATCGCTGTAAGGGTAATAATAACTCATGTGAATAACTCTATTCAAAAAAATATACGCACAAGTTTTTTTTCATCTCACAGTGCACAAAACTTGCGCAAGATTCTCACTCATGTGCATGTGCATTCATTTTTTCACATGAGCGCATATCGGCCAGCCGTTTACTCGGCCGGCCGATAAGCGCTGGGATCTGATGCATTGGGTTCCAATGCATCAGATCACATGGGCCTATTTACCAGACGTAAAAATGCCCGGCCAGCCAGTATAGCGCCGGGCGTTTTTACGTCGGGCCCAAAACATAGTTCTGGAACTATGTTTGGGCCGGAATACGTCGGCCGCTCCTATGGGAGCCCATGGCGTGGCTGCTAAACTTCCTCCCTCCATTCTCCTCCCTTTCCCCGTACAGGCTCACCTGTCTTCCTCCCTGCTCGTTCAGTGCATTGGGAGAGGGCAGGGTGGGGGCAGGGCTAAGCGCCCATCCACCCGCCTCCTCCCATTGATGGCTATAGACATGGGGCGGGACATGGGCGGAGCTGAGCGTCTGCCCTCTCCCGCCCCTTGTCCATAGCCATCAATGGGAGGGGGCGCAGCAGACCAGCGCTTAGCTCTGCCCCATCATGCTCCTCCCATTGCACAGACCGAGCAGGGAGGAAGACAGGTAAGCCTGCAATGGGAAGAGAGGGGAAATAGGAGATGGCCTGGTGAGGTCGGCGCATTTGCCATATGAACAGGCACACAAACGTTTGATGTGTGTGCCCGTTCACCAGGTTTTTTGCCCCCAACATAGCGTATATCGACCAGCTGTGAAAACGGCTGGCCGATATGCACTCGTGTGAAAGAAGCCTTAATGATGTGAACTTTAGTATCAAGGTAGAATTCCAAATTGGAGGACCTGTGATTAAACAACACCCAGAAGTACAGTTAAAAAATGAAGTTATAATGTAGCCTTAAGGTCAATCTGTTGGAGTATCTAAATTAATAACAACCTTAAAGAAGAAGTACGGCTAAGTATATACAAAAACAGCATAAATATAACTCCATATACACTGAATGGTCACTGCATCAGGAACACCTACTCAGTAACGGGTTGGTGATCACAGCTTTCAGACATAAAGGAACAGATTGCACAAGGTCGTGAACATCCTCTATACTCAACTCGACCCATGCTCGTTGGAGCAGCTCCATCAGTTGGTGCACATTTTGCGGATGGGGGAAAAGTAGAAGCAGATCTCTCAGCCCCTTCCAACATATCTCAGACATGTTTAATGGGGTTACAGTCTGGTGAGATTGGGGGCAAAGGCAGTGGGAAAAGTTAATTGTCATGTTCCTCTAACGATTCCCTAGTGATCTGAGTACGATGGCACAGAGCGTTGTGCTGTTGAAAGATGGCACTGTGGTAGAAGAAGACTTCCTGAAGATATAGCTGCAAATAGTAAGCTAACAGGTCCCTGAAGCGATCACCCCTCAAGAATTGCGGTATGATGACCAATGGTCTTAGGCCATGCCAGGAAAACATTCCTCTGACCATTACACCACCGACCTGCTAAACCCCAATTGTGCAACCATAGAATATGGCTTTATGCTGTTTATGTCATATGTGAACCCAGCTATCCATATGGTTCATCAGGAAATTGGACATGTCACTCCAGATAACCTTCTGTCATGTGTCCAAGGTCCACTGATGCCTCTCCTGGGCCCAAATGAGGCATTGTTGGCTATGATGCAGGGTCGTCAGAGTATCCTTGTTGGTCTTTGGGTATTGAATCTCAGTCAGAAATTTGCCTAACTTCCCCGCTGTTGTACTGCTGGGTCACTTGGTCCCTGTAGCATGTTGTTGCTGAGATACCACATGTACCATTCAATACTCACCTTTAGGATCAACCGCCCATGGCCTGCCACTGTATGATTATCAATTGCATGACTGTTCATGGTTCAGCCAGACTTGGTATCCTCTTGATACTGTAGTTCGGGAACAGCCAGCAAGTGTGATTGAGAAATACTCACACCACACTACAATCTGCCCATGTTCAAAGTCACTCAAGTCACCACATTTAGGTGGGATCCACATAGGGCAGAATTGCTGCGGAATTTCCATGAGGACCCTCCGCACAGAAATTCTGCAGCATTTACAGTAGCAGCAAAGTGGACAAGACTTAGAAAATCTCATCAGCAAGCAGCGGAAATAACCCGCACAAAACGCGTGTACAAAATTGACTTGTGGTGCGCATTTCAGTTCCGCAATATGTCAATTGTATCGCTGCCTCCACTGCGCAATTCCCTTCCTTTCAATGAGGGGGTAAATTCCGCACAGGAATTTGCGATAGAACCCGCTTCAAAACCCACACCAAATGGGTTCACTGTGTATACAAAGTGGAAAAAGGAGCAAAAAAAATACTATTTATTAACACAGTTTCAAAAAACATATTCCCCTGGGTCATAGTTAACAGGTTAAAGGATTTGTTGTGCCAAATTTAGAGATATCCGTTTCCATCTATTGGACTACTGGAACCCCAACTAGTCCTGAGATAGGGGGTTCCAACAGTCCCACTATGGATGGAGCGGAAGACAGACATACACATCACCGCTCCACAACAGTGCTGGAAATTGCCAAGTACAGAGAAGATTGTGATCCCCATTCTCAGGATCAGTGAGGTCCCAGCGGTTGGTCGGATGCCTATTGGTCATAAAACTATCTCCTATCCTGTGGATAGGAGATAACTTTAGATTTTGGTACACCCCTTTAAAGCAAATGTTAAGCTGTGACAATCTGTCCCATTATATAGTTTTGTCTCAGTTTACTATACTCACATAAAAATGCACATAAAAAACACTGAAAAAAATATATAAATGTATGAGCACATTAATTAAGTTTTCACTCAGATTTCCACGTTTCCTTTTCCAATTTGCTTAAGCAGGCGATGCTAGTTATCATGTTCACACATTTACTGCACATCATTAGGGTTTATTTGCACAGGCATATGTGAGTTGTGCCCAAGAGTCTCGCATCTCATCAGACTGCTCACAGACACAGGTCCATGTGCTTTCTGAGCCCCGTGGGCGTTTGGACATTGCATATTCTATTCTTGTCTGTGATAAGGATGAAAATAGGACATGCTGAGAATTTCTTTACATGAACCATGGAATGCTGTAACAAACCATATGTCTCAAAAGCCCCATTAAAGTCAATGCATCTGTGTATTGTCTGCATGCAGCCCAGCAAACAAGGACTGCACACTGACAAAATGCATAGATGTGCGAACGAGCCCTAAGGCTGCTATTACACAGTGTCTCTTCGCTGCAAAACACAAGCGGACAAACACTGATTGTGGCTGGCAGTTGGACTCATCAGTTCAGTCAACATGACGGTCCAGCCACCAGTATTGTAGCTCTGCCTGCATTATGCAGTGGAGAGATGTAGTATGTAATAACACCATTAATGTACAACTCTTTTACATGCGATTAGTTATAATAGCAACAACACAATGACAGATTACTTCAATCAAAGTCATTATTTAATTATGTTCAAGAATTTACCAGTTCATAGACTCATAGACTGGTGGAGTTGGAAGGGGCCTCCAGGGTCATCGGGTCCAACCCCCTGCTCAATGCAGGATCACTAAATCATTCCAGACAGATATTTGTCCAGCCTCTGTTTGAAGAATTCCATTGAAGGAGAACTCACCACCTCCCGTGGCCACCTGTTCTACTCATTGATCACCCTCACTGTCAGAAATCTTTTTCTAATATCTAATCTGTGTCTCCTACCTTTCAGTTTCATCCCATTGCTTCTAGTCTTTCCTTGTGCAGATGAGAATAGGATTGATTCACTGAAATCAGTTTCTAAAGGTTCCTTCAGATGCCACAGTCATGTTGTGGTCTTCAGCATGATTTTCCCCAAACTGTGACAAAATAGCACTATATGGCAATGAGTTTAGAAATACAAAATTGCAGTAAAAATCGCGGAAAAGCTGTTTCAAGTGGATAAACCAATACGGTGCATCTAAAGCCCTTTGGTGCTGCACGATTATCTTGCAAACCGCTCGTTAAATTGAGTGTTGTGTGAACGCATGCAGTGAAAGACTGTTTAGTAATAAATTGCTGATGGGATCTTTTATGCATACTGAAAAATTTTTGGTCTGCCTCTGCATCATTTTCTGTAAACAGGCCATCACTCATATATGAATAAAGGCCTGTACACTAACCAGGAGTCCAGCGACACAACCAAACAAACACAAAACTTTCTTGCAGCCACCACACATAGAACCTGCTCACACCACACACAGAGAGAGAATGAGAACAGAGAAAGCTGAACACACCCACACCTGGGAAGACAGCTTTTATGTGTACTGACCTGACGATTGGCTGGCTGGCTGACACACACATGCCCAGTCAGCACAATCCCCCACACCTTAGTAGGAAAGCTGCAGATCATCTGTAGTACCACAGATCCCAGAAGACAGACGTAACAGTAAGTCTACACATAGCATAAAGGCTGGGGAATGACCACAGTGGATTTACCAGTAGCAAATTCAAAGCCTGTTACAATACAAGCCAAGTGCATGAGATTTCAAAAAATCTCATTCACATGCTGTAGTATGGTCCCAAAGTTGCTAATGTGTCAACTGGATGACCTCCACCATTCACCATCAGTGGGTATCATAGAACTGTCAATCAAGTACAATGTCACCTGTTTACAGTAAGTGGTGGGGCCCACCCACTTGACATAATGAAAGTGGAAAGAGCTGGTCCTAAGAAGAGCCCATTCAGGTGAACATAGGTGAGTATGAAAAAAAAAACTATGCAGTGAGCCCCACTGATTTTATCCCATGACAGGTCCTCTTTAATTAAATTACAAGCAAAAACACATGACTGCAGTGCTCATAGGCATTTAAAGGGGTTGTCCCGCGAAACAAAGTTGGGTTATACACTTCTGTATGGCCATATTAATGCACTTTGTAATGTACATCGTGCATTAATTATGAGCCATACAGAAGTTATTCACTTACCTGTTCCGTTGCTAGCGTCCTCGTCTCCATGGTGCCGTCTAATTTTCAGCGTCTAATCGCCCGATTAGACGCGCTTGCGCAGTCCGGTCTTCTCCCTTCTGAATGGGGCCGCTCGTGCCAGAGAGCTGCTCCTCGTAGCTCCGCCCCGTCACGTGTGCCGATTCCAGCCAATCAGGAGGCTGGAATCGGCAATGGACCGCACAGAAGACCTGCGGTCCACCGAGGGTGAAGATCCCGGTGGCCATCTTCGCAAGGTAAGTAAGAAGTCACCGGAGCGCGGGGATTCAGGTAAGCACTATCCATTTTTTTTAAACCCCTGCATCAGGTTAGTCTCGCGCCGAACGGGGGGGCTATTGAAAAAAAAACAACCCGTTTCGGCGCGGGACAACCCCTTTAATATCAGAAATACATTTGCACAGCTGTTGTATTTACTAAAAGAGAGGTGACCCTGTCATTGGGTCCAATCTAGATAAGGTTGCTTTGACGTGGTAGATGGGCTCACATTTTTTGATTAAGCGTTTGGCTATACAAGCCAAGTAACATTGTGACATAATCTTTACAGGAATATTACTATATAAACAAAGACTATACTGTATATGATGGCAGAAAAGGCTTTAGGCCTCATGTCCACTAGCTAAATGGAACTGCGGATTTTGCCCATAGGGAATCCTTGGCCATCCGCGGTCCATTAAATTGATTTTTGCACCCACTTGCGAGGGTGATAGTGCGTTTTTAAAATCGCTGCGATATCGCAGTTGCCAATGTGTGAGTTTTGTGCGATTGCGCTGCAATTTTTCTCCCACTAAACTCACATCGCAAAGCTCTATGTATTGTGACTGTCCTGCGTTTTTTTATCGCAGCGTTTTTGACACTTTAAACTTAATTATAGAGCAAAGCAACGCAGTCGCGCATGCGATTCTGCCATGTGCGATGCGATTTTTCGGCAACCATTAACTTGCATGGGCGATGGAAAAATAGGACATCGCACTAATATAAGGCAGTCGCAAGCGGTAAAAAAATGCAACCGTGCTGCGAGAAAAAAACGCAAGTGCGCATAGCCACATTACAACTCCTTTTAAACTAGAAAGTTTTAGCGCTCTATCGCAGTGCTAAAAAAATGCAAATCGCTAACGCAAGTGGGTGGGAGCTCTAAGGCCTCATGTCCACTTGAAAAATACAATCCGCGCAGAATCCGCAGCGGATTTGCTTTAAATGGTGTTTTTTGCATGCAGATATCCGCACACGTTGCTATCAATGGAGCATGCCGCGTTTTTTTCTTCCGCGCGTGAAAAACGCAATTCTTTTAAAATGCCATCCGCGGGTGCAAAAATCAATTTAATGGACCGCGGATGGCCAATGATTCCCTATGGGCAAAATCCGCAGCGGATTCCGCAATTCCATTTAGCTAGTGGACATGAGGCCTAAAAGGCTAATGAGAAAACCTCTTAAATCTGCAAGGACCTGCCACAATCCTAAGCCTCTTTGGGAAAAGAATGTGCAATAAACAGAACTTTATGTGCTTTAAAGAAGTTGTAACTACATCTTGGAAAAGATAAGCAAGCCCTGATTATTTCATTTAATTATCAAATCATGTCATTCCAAGGGAGTATAAAGGCTACAGAGGTTGCCGGTCACACATGGGCCCTAGAGTCTGAGGCATCCCAAAAAGTCTCTGCTTCATACATGTAAGAATAGCAGTATTGGGGTTCGTTCACATCAGTGTTGGAGGTTGTATTCAGAACTTGCATTGCTTGATTTTTGCTAGAATGTAGGATGAAATAAAGCTGAAAACAGCGTAATTTCATCCAGTAAATACCCGAAAAATGCCAGAAATAGAACGGCGCTGTTCGGTTCCATTATAAGACGGAATCATTCGTCCAGGGCATGCCATTTTACTGCTCCCCAAATTGAGCATGAAAACGGAACTTCTTAACACTAGTATGAATGAGCCCTCTTAAATAGAATGCATCGGGTTGGTAGAAATGCAATTAATGGCCCTTTTACATGGGATGCTTATTAGTTAGAGTCGTTCAGAATTGTTCAGTTGTTCAGTTTCTGCATGCAGAAAACGGAACAATGTGATGTTCCGTGTCAACAGCAGTCACCCACTTTTGAACAACTGTCTGTTTATTGTGAATGGAGGTGGGTGGAGGAAGAACGCTCCTCGGTCAACTCCACCTCCATTATGGCAACGCTGTGAGTGATACCAATGATACTCACTCTAATGTAACAGCATAGAAGCAAACATCACCAAACAAAGCTGATGTCAACCACTTACACGGCATAGGACCCCAAATCCCAGCAGAATCCACAAGTGTCCAATAAAATAAAGCAGCATCAGAGGTGTAGAAGTAATTCCAAGTCACGGCTTTTGCTTCCAGTGCATCTATTCTAGCTCACATGCTTGGTCATAACAGCAGCAGTGATGGCCGTTTCGACCCGTCACATGGGTCTTTGTCAAGCCGACTTAGGCTAGAAAAAGTCGGCTTGACAAAGACCCATGTGACGGGTCGAAACGGCTGTCGCTGCTGCTGTTATAACCAAGCATGTGAAATAAAATAGATGCACTGGAAGCAAAAGCCGTGACTTGGAATTACTTCTACACCTCTGATGCTGCTTTATTTCATTGGACATTATTGGCACGACTGTCAGCATCGTTTGCCCAACAGCTCGTGCCATGGAAAAGGACCGTAAGCCTGGTTTAGACGCAATGATTATCACTCAAAAGATGTCTTTTGAGCGATAATCATTGAGTGCATTTAAAGGGCAAAGTGATCGCTCAAACGGCAGTTTGATTGACAGTTTTGAGCAATCACTTTGCGCTCTGAGCGGGGTATGCAGAAGACAAGCCAGGCCACTTGTCTTCTGCATCCAGCCGCTCTCTTCTCAGAGCGCTCAGCGGGTATACAGCTGAGCGCTCCAAGCGGGGTATACAGAAGACAAGTGTAGCCGCTTGTCTTCTGCATCCAGCTATTCTCTTCTAGGAGTGCTCAGCTGTTATACAGCCGAGCGCTCCGTACCGGGTATGGACAGCTGCGTTCTTCATACCCCGCCTGTCATCGGGGAGCGGGATACAGCTGAAACAATAGTATCAGTGGTATCCTGCTGTGAACTTCTGATAAGGCTGATCATTGTCTTTCAGCATCCTGAAAGAGAACGATCAGCGATTCGCTAATGAAAACTGCAGAATGTCAGTGCAGTTAAGCACAATGATTCTCGCTCAAAAGATGGCTTTTGAGCGAATTTTGAGTGATAATTGCTGTGTTTCAATGGACCTTTACTCTGCATAATAGCAATAAAATAATAAACTTTCTTGCCACAGGAAATAGCATTGCTTGAACATTTAGATGAGATATTAACAGTGGAACACAGTCCCCATAAACACTAGGCTACTGGCATTAATAAGACAATATATTATTTTAATTCTGAAATAATAGTCGCAGTATTTCTTCTTTTAGTTATAATAATGTCACTAGGAAAAATGTTGGCACTTAGAGACCATCATTAATTTGAGTGCTAGCTCTGATATATTTTTAAAACTGTTACATGGCAAATCTTTACATTTCACCTCTCAATTGATTTTTCATAAATGACTTTAAAAAGTCAAGTGTGCGACTAACAAGCTGCACTCATTCCACAGCCATTTTAAAAGACAGAACTGAAGTGTCTTCTGTCTTGAAAGGATTCTCAAAAAAGTTACTGCTGTTTTAATGAACCTGGAGCAACTCACCACTTTTCAGTATTTTATTCCAGTATTATTTTTACATTAATGTTAGAAGTTTTTATCAGTGGGATCCGGCTACTGAGACTCTCACCAATCATTAGAACAGAGAGGTAGAATCGCTCAGCTGTGTAACTTGTGGCTTTAATCTGAAGCATGTAGTGATGAAAAAAAACAGCTCCGTGTGGATTTAAGCCACACATTTATCTTTCCTTGAGGTGTATGGACATGCAATCTTATTGGCCATTGATTATCGCTCACAATTCATGCTTTGTTATCTACAGGAGTTGAAGATTACATTGTATTCTGCCAACAGACCATGCGAGAACAATGGAGCTGTGTGCAGAGCTCAGACCACATGATGTGCTCTGCAAACTGCTCCCGGAGGCCCTTTTACACATAAATGAAGATGATAAAGTGTTAATGGACATTAGTGTCCATTAACACTTTATGCAAAATGACAGCTAAAACTGTCAATCTTTCAATCATTTGAAAGATTGTCTTTGAATGTAAATGGGGCTTAAGACACTTTAGCACCCCCTAGGGTGTCAGGAAGGAAGTGATAGGTATCAGAAATTGGCGGAGGGGAATTGACCGCGTAGCAGTCAGTGTTCTCCTCCGGGCCAGCATCACTCCATGGCTACACTAAGTCTAAGAAGCTCACAAAATGCCTATAACTCCTTCTCATAGTTGTGGCCCAATTTCCACACCAACTGGGATGCACCTCTACTTGCAGGAACAGGTTACTCAAGACTGCACATGCGACAACAAACCAGCTATCTTTTTTACACCTCCGCTTCTTGTGAAAATTGACCCGCACAGCTCTGGGTTCTGCTGCCCAACACCTGAGGGCATAAAACTGAAACAATAATAGTTAAAAGCCAATAAACCTATCAGAATATATTGCTTTGATTCATATGTCACAGTAATGTTTAACCCTCTTACAACACAGTCAATAAGGATAACTTTAATCCAGCAATTCCAATGTAAACCATATCACATATTCCTAAATATCGATTAAAAAATCAGCCTCGCTACATAAGATAAAAAGCATTTTGAACCACATTATAATCAAGATCCAGCATTAGTGCTTTCTCTTGTTTTGTATCCCGTAATGTTGATATTTTAATGGATATTTTGGATGAAATGCTACATTTTATACTAGAAGTGCAAGTTTCAAGTTTCCCATATGGTTTGCTCTGATTGGCTTTTTTGGTACTTTCTAGTTGATTCAGCAGAGTACATGGTGTATGGTACATTTTCTACACTAAATTCTTTGAAAGACAAAATTAAAGTGTCTTTCTGTTTTCAAAAAATCAAAGCTTTTGCAGGTCTGAGCATTAAAATACCACTATCATTTCAAGAAACTTCCAAATACACTGTGAACCTTTTGCTTCCAAATTGACACATTTTGGTTGAGGTGGGATTAAACATCATGCCTATATATCTGCAGAATGCCTCCCTGCACCAGACCGAAGAATGTTGCATGCAGTATTTTTCTGTCTGGCTATTTCAGGATATGGACATAGGAACAGAGCAAACTGCAAAAATAAATGTCATCAGTTGGGTTCAACCAATGAGGGTCGTACGAAAGTAATGCAAAAATGGTCAGAACTTCTTTATTAACTGATGTAGGTTGTTTAAATTGCACATGTAGTTGGAGTGATCTGGTGACAGGGGATGATACATAAGCATATCTTTATGATCCAGGAATGAAGAATCAGTCCATGCAGTGGCGGCACACCTCTTCTCCAAGGACTAAGAAATTCAAGAGCCAGTGATCAGCACAGACAGTCATGGTGACTGTTTTTTGGGATGACAAGGGCGTCACTCTCCTTGATTTTCTAGAACGAAGCAGTACTATCAAGAGCGAGTGGTACATGGCGCAAATGCATTGCTTTTAATAAAGACTATATTGAGTAGCAAATTCATATGCAATTTGAACAATCTACATCGGTTAATAAAGAAGTTATTATCAGAGTTGAGCGAACGTACTCTGCCGAGCTTGATGCTCGTTCGAGTATTAGCGTACTCAATTGTGCTCGTTACTCGAACGAGCATCAAGCCGTGTTCGACCCCGAGAGAGAGAGAGAGAAAAGCTCGGCACCCGGCGTCCGACATACAAAAGTGCACAAGTCTCCCATTGTAGTCAATGGGGTTCGTTACTCGAGTAAAGCTCTCGAATTTTACGAAAAGCTCGACTCGAATAACGCGGACCCGAGCATTTGGGTGCTCGCTCATCTCTAGTTATTATCACTTTTGCATTACTTTCAGTACGACCTTCATATTTGAACCAATTCTTAGCAGCGCATGGGCCAGACTTTCTAAGAGCCCGGATGCCATGCTCTCCCAAAAAGCTGAAACAAGGCAATTGAAGACTGTTGACCACTTCGTACCCTTTTTTTCCAGCACTTTTGGGGGTCTCAATATGTGGATGTCCCTGATAAAATCTGTTGATGTATTACTAGAATATGTCTGAGGTTTGTTGAAAGAGAAAATAGGTTTTAATTTTATCCTTTTTTTCACAAGTTTTATTTTGGCTTACAAACTTATGATGCTACTGACTGAACTGTGGAAACTTTGAGGGTTGACAGTACACATTCACCTTGAGCACATAGAGAAGAGAACTGAATGCTGGATGGACTTGAAACACAAGGCAACTGTGTTTGTAATTTTGCCTCAGGTTTCGAAATGTTACAGTCAGTGCTTCTGAATAAACACTAGCATACATAAGTTGGAAATCTCTAAGAAACTTCTTTGTTTTTGAAAGACAGGTCACTTTTTATAGTCATAACTTATTTCTTTCATAGAACTATTCATCATACTTTATATTCATCAGTGAATCTTCCATTTGCAGCAGTTATAACTTTACTGACATTTGATATTCTAGCTGTCAGTTTTTCAAGATATCTCAGAATTTCATTCCACAACTTCTGTAGCTCAGAGATGCAACTAGCTATTAGGGCATGTTTTCCTCAGTATAGTGGGTAGCTCATCCCATAACAGCTCAATATGGTTGAGCTCTGTTGTTTGACCATCCAGTTCATGGGATTTATTATGCTGCCTGTTCATTCACTAAATAGTTTCCTGCTGCAGGATGAAATTTCATATGAAGGGATGACACAACATTGGAAAAAGGTATTTTTTGATTCCTTATGCTCCTAGTCTTCAAGTATAAGTCAAAGCCATGAGCATGTACGTTATTTGGAGGCACATGCTATATGGTGCCACATTAATATAATATATCCAACTAATCCTCTATCCATTAAAAGGATCAATACGTTCTGTTTTCTAACTTTTATTTACAGTGTCACAATACCTTTTAAGTAAAAAAAAAAAAAAATTAAATAGTTGATATTGTGTAGCAGGCTATAAGGTCTCAAAAAGCAGCATCTGATGTCATGTTCTAAAGATATTCCATTACAGAGGAGAAACAAAGTCTTTGAAGACAACCAATCTGGAAAGGGTTGCAAAACCATTGCTAAGGCTTTTATACTCCATTTACGCTGACAGATGATTGCTCAAATGCCGCTCAAATGGTAGTTTGAGTGACAGTTTTGACCGATCATCTTTGCATACTTTAGAGTAGCTAAGTAGCTACTATAGAGCTATGCAGGTTGAGCAGGACACTGCCACTACCTCTCGACGAACAATACAGCTGTTCTGCATAAGCAAACAGCTGTAGTGTTCTCTGCATGCTTACTGGCAGTGCCCCTCTGGGAATTAACAGCAGGAGAATGATAACAGCCTGCTCCGCTGATAACAGCTAATCGCTCAATTCGAAAGAGAACTGGAAGTGAGCGATCAATGACTCATACAAGAAAACTGCACGATGTCCCTGCATTTAGAAAGAATGAGAATCGCTCAAAAGATTTTTTTGAACGAATTGTGAGCAATTCTCGTTGTGACTAAATCAGCCTTTAGGGTGCATTCCCACGAATGTATATCCGCTTGGTTTTCATGCCGAGCTGATATACGTCATCCTCATGTGCAGGGGGGGGGATGGAAGATCCAGGAGCCTAAACTGAGCTCCCGCCCCCTCTCTGCCTCCTCTCCACCCCTCTGCACTATTTGCAATGGGGAGAGGCGGGGCGGGGCTAATTCTCGGAACTTAGCCCCGCCCCTGCCCCACCTCCTTTCATTGCAAATAGTGCAGAGGGGCGGAGAGGAGACAGAGAAGGGGCCGGGAGCTCAGTTCCTGCTCCTGGCTCTTCCATCCCCCCCCCTGCACATGAGGACAACGTATATCGGCTCGGCGTGAAAACCGAGCTGATATACGTTCGTGGGAATGCAGCTTTAGGCTCTGAAACTCCAGTGAACCACAGTGAGAGCTATTATCCACAAATACCAGAATGAGAACATTACACCAACAGTCAACAGTCCGGTGGTGGTGTGACGGTCTGTGACTGCTTTCCTTCTGCAGGACCTGGATAACTTGTCATAATTAATGCAGCCATTATTTCTACTCGCTGTCAGAAAATCCAGAAGGAGCATATCTGCCCATCAATACATGACCTAAAGTTTAAGCATAGTTGGATAATGCAGCAGGACAATGATCCGAAGCACACCAGCAAGTCCACTGCTGCATGGCTCAAAAGAAAGAAAATTAAGGTTTTGAAGTGTTGAGTCAAATTGCTGACTTGAATCCAATTGAGTTGCTGTAGAAACTCAAAAACCCTCCAATATGATTGATTTAAAACAATTCAGCAAAGAAGAGTAGGCTAAAATTCTCAACAGCATTGTCATCGTAAGTCATTGGAAATGTTTGATTGTCGTTTCTGCCAAAGGTGGTAAATCAGTTATTAGTGTTAGAGCTTATTTACATGAGCGTATATCGGTACCGTTTTCACGGCCGGCCAATATGCGTGACTATCTGATGCATTGGATTCCAATGGGTGCTTTTTGGGTGTGTAAGAAAGGTCCACTGGAAAAGATATCACATATGGTGCGCATTCTGAGCGATCGTTTTTATGCCGGCCAGAATAGATAGTTATGGACCTATCTTTTCGTCCGGAATATGCCGGCCGTTCCCATAGACCTCTATGGCAGCCTATTAGAGCTGCTGGAAAAGGGAGATGGGAGGGAGTTTAGCAGCAGCTCTGCTAAACCTCTCCACCTGCTCTCCACACTCTCCACCCCTTGTTGGCTGTTGTCAAAGGGAGGGGGCGGGACGGGGCAGGAGATTAGCACACTAGCTAAACTCTCCCCTCCCGCCCGACAGTATCCCGGGCTCGACGTATACTTGTCGCACTTGGTCACAGCTGCCTCTCGTTCATGGGATTTTTGGCCATGCTGCTGCCGTGATGCGGCCAACTGGACATCGCAGCACCAGTGTGAAGGAACCCTTAGGGGGACAATTACTTTTTCACATAGATAATATACGTTTTGATGAAAGCTTTACCTTATAAATATGAGAGTTACATTTTATGTTTGTTCGTTTTGTCTTTATCATATGTTAAAATTGGTTAGGTGATCTGAAACACTTAAATGTCCCAAATGAGCAAAGACAGATGAAATTGGGAGAGGGGCAAATAATTTTTCACACCATTGCATATAAAATTAACTTTACAACATGTCTTACTTTTAATCTTTACATCCATCAGGTTTAATTATTTAGTTTTTTTTATGATGTTGACTTATTGTTTATATTAGTGATAATTACATGACAAACAAACAATAATATTCACATGTTGTAAAATACAATGGGTAAAATACTCCAGCCAAAAGTGTAACGTTTTACCTGAGATCTAACACAGCCATTTAATCTACAGAAAGTGTGAAAAAATATATCAGTCCTTTTCTCAGAACTAAAAATTAATTTCCATTCAGCTTCCACTTTCTGTGCTAATAATAACCTGCCCTCTAGTTCTCCAGTAAGCTTCCGCCATGACCCAACATTTCTCCTCTTGGTGCATCAAAATTCCTATCCTATCTTATCCAGAAAGGGCAATTGCTGTAAGATTTGCTACATCCTAATGTTCAGAGCTTTACATCAAAAGCTACAGATCTCAAACCTTCAAATGCCATTCTGTTCTTTGAAAAAGCATCTGAATGTGTAAGCAACTGGAAAATATTTTCCTCTGCACAACATTTTACTTTGGTTGAAATTTTAATTAAAACATTTTAATTATGTTTTGGAGAAAGTAAACTGTTTATATCTGCTAAGGAAATGTTCCTGCTTTGATGTAGAAGAATCTGAAACAATACATCCTTAGTATGAAAGAACATTTAAAACACTGAGCTCCAAATGCTACATTCTTTGTATATGAATATCTGCCTATACTACAGAGGCAGCAAAGTTTAAGCCAACGCTGATAACTTCTGCACCAAGTTTTCTTATCTTAAGCCATTGAAAGGCAAAAAAAAGTAGTACGTCATAGTTTATTTTATATGTTAAGTGTCAAGTTCAACTTTGCTACATTTTTACATGCATTTATGTTTTATATACATAGAGATTTCTACAACTAGTTACATGAGAAAATATTAGGGTTTAGTCAACAATAACTATATTCTTTAGGGCTCACTCACATCAGCGTATCTTGGCTGACTATTTAATGCATATTCTTTCCGCCCGTATTACACAGTATTAGCAAATACATGTTTAAGATGCATATTTTACACATCTATATATTTTAGTGGGCGTATTATGCACCAAATTGGATGTTGCATTTTTTCTCAATTACACACACAGATGTCTTTCAAAAGATTGAAAGATCAGCGATAGTTTTGTATAAAGTACTTATAGGCACTAATTGTTATTAGTACTTTATTTGCTTAGTTTGCATGCAAATGAGCTTCTGGGAGCTGTTACAGAACTCAGCAGGAGGTCTGAGCTCTGTAATTATCTCCATTGTTTAGCCATGGGCTCCCTGTGGAGAATTCAGTACCATGGACAGCAGACACAACCTGCGGTCCTGCTATTTCTGTTGGCTGGGCTGAGAAGTGAGAACAGCTGTAACAATGTTATCAGCTATTATCAGCTTTCCCCAGGCAGAACAAAGGT
The DNA here is from genome assembly GCF_035609145.1 of Eleutherodactylus coqui. Taxonomy (NCBI): domain Eukaryota; kingdom Metazoa; phylum Chordata; class Amphibia; order Anura; family Eleutherodactylidae; genus Eleutherodactylus; species Eleutherodactylus coqui. The sequence continues at coordinate 202,559,863 of NC_089841.1, read as the reverse complement.
GTGGTCCTGGTTATCAGCTATTCTGCTGAATGAAGATTTTTAAGCAGAACTGAAAATTGTCGTTTGGCCGAACAGTGAAAAATGGGCATATTTAGACACAACTGTTATCTCTCCAAAGATGGCTTCTGACCAAATTTTGAGCGATAATCATTGTGTCTAAATGGGGCTTAACATGCAGTTCTGAATTGCCTAATATAAAAGAATGGGGTTTTAGCACTTTGTATTATACACATAAAACATATGCGCATAATACACAGCCAAAATACGTTTGTGTGAGTGGACCCTTAAACTGATGAATGCTTTCACATTTTAGAATTGTATTTTAGAGTTTGTCTGTCCAAAATCTCCAAACAATTCCATCATTTAATTCAATAGTTTCTCTAAGTTCTCTAGGGTCTCTATATACCTCATTTGAAATAACTTTCTATCAGATTGATAATCATTTTAACATTTGTTTTCATAATGACTGTTTATTAGAGATGAGCGAACGTGTTCTAAACGAACACTTACGCACCCAGACACCGGCTTTACCGAGGACTTCAGTGTCCGCGCGTAAAGATTCGGCCGGCGCCGGGGGGCGGGGAGAGGCGCGGCGGCGCGGGCGGCAGCAGCGGGGAACAGGGGGGAGCCCTCTCTCTCTCCCTCTCCCCCCCACTCCCCGCCGCACCCCCCCGCGCTGCCACGGCGACCCCCGAACTTTTTTCGCCCGAGCACGGAATTGCTCGCAAAGTTCGGTGCTCGGGCGAAAAGGGGCGGAGCCGAACACGTTCGCTCATCTCTACTGTTTATCTTGTGAAATTGTAAATCCATCATTAGTACTGATAAAACGATCTAACTTTGTGTATGGTCAGTCTCACAAGTCTAAAGCTATAAATGCCTTCTCTACCTTTTACTGGAATCCTTATTTCTTATTTAAAGAGATTTTATCACCTACTTTTAGCACTCAATGTATTGAGCCGTGCTGCTAAGTAGCTTGCCCATTATAGAATTAGAAAGCACAGACTACTTAGCGTGCCACTCAATGCACTGCAGCGGAAGCTTCCAGCATTAACACCGGGGGGACGATGGGGAAGTTAAGTATAAAATTTACATCCCCAGACTTAGCTTAGCCTATAGTGGTAAAATCAGGTAACAGAGTCTCTAAGAACTCATGCAAACATCAGAATTAGCACACAGAGTCTTAATGAACTCAGAGGCATAGTAATCTGGAATAGGACCCCATAAACCTGTTTAATTTCATTATCACAATTCCATATATTGACTGTTGCATCCTCTGGACGTGCAACCTCAATAACAAAAATCAAAGGCACAACTGTGCAAAAGGAAACAAAAACTAAAGGGGAATGCTCTCCCTATCGTCCCCTAACCTGGGAGGGGGCCCTGCCTACTCGGCAGACTGACCGCGCTGATAAGTGCGAGCCTGCACTCGAACCTGGGCCACTGACCAGTCCCTCACTGGGGGCCCTAGCACAAAACAAAAAGAGAAACTAAACCAAACCAAACAGTAAAGCACTTAGCTTATCCAGCAGAGCTTCCACCACACTGTGTTGCTCCGTCGCTGTCCAATATAGAACTGAAGTAATTGACCAGCACAGGGGTAAATGCTAACACAGTTTAAATAGCATCAGAGCTAGTCAGCACCAGGTGCTGAATGACATCACACTTGCCACTACCACACCCCTCAACTCCAGGAGGAGCAAGGGCACACCCAAAACCTGGTCTGGCTTGCCAGCAGGGTGCAGGCCTCAGAACGGCTGCAACATTGACTTAATGAGGCCCTACAAATTAATCAAAAAAGTGGACATTTGGCTAGCTGCAAAGAGATTTTCTGACATTTTGGAAAACCTCTCTTTAATTATTGGGATTGATTATTGACTGCCCATACATGGTCTGATTCTCTGGACCAAAATATCAAACTCTGTAAAATCATCTTAACAACATGTCTGAATTTAGTAAATGTACTAGCTCACCTGTTGATCCAAGCACGTTTCGCATGGGTGACAGCGATATCACCACCAGAAAATCACAGCAATATCGCAGTTGTGTTCTGTTGAATATCACAGCGTTTTCTCATGGAGATAGCGCTACAAAGTAGCATAATTTTGTAGCGCCTTTTTGCCCTGATTTTTTGAGATGGGGATGGGGGGGTGGCTTGAAATATAAGCCCCACCCCGAAAATAAGCCCTGACTGCATAAAACAAAAAACAATACATCATCTAACAGATGCTGTCCGCTCCTCCACACGTCTCCTACTAAAGTACTGTGGCACATGCCTGTACTCTTCAGCCAGTGCTTCCTGGTCAAGGGATTCAAAAATTCCGCCTCAAGGAAGCACTGGCTCTGATTGGTACTTGAGTGCTGCAGTGATTGGCTGAACTGCATCGCTCAAGAACCAATCAGAGCCAGCACTTCCTGGAGGTGGGATTTTTGAACCCCCTGACCAGGAAGTGCTGGCTGAAGACTACAGACAAGTGCCATGGAGCTTCAGAAGGAAACGTGAAGTGGAGCAGACTGCTCCTGTTAGGTAATGTATTGTTTTTTTTCTTTTTTTTGTAAGTAGCTAGAGCTTATTTTAGGGACAAACAGTAGGACTTTCTACTGTAAAAGTTGCATTGCACTGCATAAAAACGCGATTTTGTGCGATGCAATGCAACACAAAGGAAGGCTGCATAGGAAAAAATATACAAAACATAGCAAATCGTGGCAATATTCAGCATGCTGCGATTTTTTTCTCGCAATGTAGCAGCCTACAAAACATTGCTAATGTAAAGGAACCCATTGGAACGCATGGGCTTCACAGACATGAGATTTGCCATGAGAAAAGTGCAGGGTTTTGTCGCCCATGTGAAAGTGGCCTTATCCTTTTAAATTATATAGAGATTTGTCATTGGTCCATATAGTCCATGATCTCATAGCATAGATTCCACATAAACAATCCCTGAAAGTACTGCATATGTAGCATTAAGGTACAACATAAATCTGCCCTATAGAATTACAATGTCCATGGTCAAGAGCTCATGCACACAGCTGTATTATGGACACATGTAACACAATGCTCATAGAACTCTATACGCCCATCTTAAACCAGTACCCCTGGGTGCCTCTAATTTTATAGGGTGCTTTTTTTCTCATGCATATAGAAAAAAGGGATGTAGCATATCCTATCAGAGGCTGTATTCATATCTAGAAGCATGGCTGTACCCTGCACCATACACAGACACACGAGTGTCTACAAATCCGTAATAAGGAAGTTTAAGGGCTCTGTGCACGGGCTGCAGGCATCTACTTGAAGCCTTAACCTGAGATGAGTCAGATGGCTGGTTGGCTTTTGGGGATATTAACCCTTTCCAATCCACTGTCTGACGTCTGAAGACATTATGATTGAATGTTGTACAGCTCCGATGTTGGAAGACGTCCGGCAGAGTATTCTAACTGTAGATTACTGGCCGCTCTGTTGTCGGGGGACCTCTTCAGCATGTCCCAATACGCAGTACTGGCTCTAGCCAGCAGATGGCGCCATTGTATAATGGCAAAAAGAGAAAGCCCCCTAGGAAACCCTGAATCCAAAATTGGATTGCAAAGGGTTAACTTGAGGCTATGGCCAGCTCTCACACTCTTAGTACTCAATAGATGTTTCAACACTAAGAAGAGTTTCTCTCTGGCTATAATGTAATTATTAAAGTTGTCATCTCACATGTTCTGTATAATAGATTGGAACTACAGAATTCTGATAAATATGCAGTGAGTAAAATGTGATTATACGTAATCTGATTATGGAGTTTTACAACAGCGTTGTTTATTAGAATAAAACACACAATCCCAAATTGATTATGTAATACATCGCAGTTTATCAACACATTATGTATAATTTGTTTCATGCTTTTATCTCCACCTTAATGAAAATCCCTGTAATAATCATTTTAAGTTTCAATTGTTGGTTATGTGAGAAGACATCCTATTTACCCATTATTCCAATGTTCGCTGTGAAAAATATAAATATGTTAACCCCTTAGTACCAAAGCCCTAGTGGCCAACCAAATTTTTAGTTTTTTTTCATTGTCACATTCCTGTAGCCATAACTTTTAACTTTTTTCAATGAACCATTTGAGGGATTGTTTTTTTGTTGGACCAGCTGTATTTTTTTGGGGTACATATAACATACTAGCTAACTTAAATAAAAATAAATTTCTAGAGGGATTAGGGTAAGAAAGAAATTCTGCCATTTTTTGAATTTCATTTTTACTGCATTCACCTAGCAGAATACATAATGTGATGACATAATTCTCTAGCTCAGCATGATTCCTGTACCACCAAGTTTATACAGTTTTTCTCCGTTTTGCTATGTTTGTACACTAAAAAGACTTTTTTGACCTCTTAACACCACAAGAAATAAGTTTACATCATGGGTGAATGGTACGTGGTACTTATCGCAACAGGATCTAAACTTTTTTCCTTTGTTTAAAGTGTCACCATGGTGGTAATTGTGGCAACACAGTAGTGATGGCTGCTAGCATAGTGAGCAGCCTATCATTACTTGCAGCTGGGGGACCAATCGCAGTGTTCCTGCCACAGCGATTGCCGTGATTGGTCAGTTAGCACTGACTGACCAATCAGACCACAGCAGTCTGAGATCACACTATTTACAATGCACGCTCTCTCTTCAACCACCACAGCGTGTTGTCAGTGGATGGAGAGAGTGGGACGATGAGAGAATCGTGTCCCAAAAAAAATCATAGTGATTGGTATTAGTATAGGTAGTGTAGCTGTATTGAAGCCAGCATCTAATAATAATGATATGACTCTGCTTATTCTGTCCCTGACTATACAGTGGAGCTAGCCAATGTCAGCCTATTGTGTTCAGTTATAGCAGCCAATGTGAAAACTGTAATAAAAAAGTTTAAAAAGCACTCAGTAGCATAGCAATAGGGGTCGCAGGGGTTGCAATTGCACCCAAGCACCTAGGTTAGGGATGCCCCCTCACCACTAACTTTGCTGGGGTTCTCTCCCATAAACTTACAAATGAGACATTTGTACTGTCTTTTTTGTTCACTGCAGAAAGCCGCTGAAGTATTATCTATCAGAAATCTCTCAATGGGCTCAGTGTGTAATGTGCCCCCCTTACAATCCTACTGTATGTGATATACTTGCTACAGGGCTCAGTGGTCCTGAACTATTAAAACTGAATAACCCTTAAACTTCTAACTAATTGTCCCCACTGCTTCGCCTCTGTGTGAGGAGCACATGTCATCTCTCCAGCAGTGAAAGAGTTACAACCTGTAAATTACTGGAACCTTTTCCGATTTTCAGATCAAGCCAGCTCATACTTCTGGCCCATCACCACTGGACACATAACTGGACAGGCAGTGTGAGTGCAGCCTGCTGTTTCCTCAATCAGGAAAGCTGTGTGCACCTACTGCTCAGCTAGACAGAGGTTTGATAGAGATTCGAGAAGGATTCATTTTCAGGGGGCCTTTTTTTTTGGAGGGCCACAGTGGCATTTCTACTACATTGGAGAAGAGCACGGGAGGGCCAGGCTTGGCAACTTGAATTTTTTTTTATTGACAAGATATACAAAAGTTAAAGACAGATAGTATTACTTGTCTTGATTGGCTGGGTGTTAAAATCATCCTGATTTTCACCAAATTGGATTGGGTCAATCCAAACCGAATTTTGGCAGAAATCGTGGGAAAATTGAATTTCCCACAATGCCTGCTACAGAGGTCAGTGTGCAGCCAATCAGCAGCCATGGTGCTTTGATGATGTCTCCAAATTTGTCCATTTTACATTTGGGCAGCACTTTCATTGGATGCCTGCATCACATGATCTAGCCATATATAATACAGGCACAGTGTCACCAGCAGACATTTTACAGTTGAGCACAGGAGAGAGAATCTGAATTATGTTTATATTCCTATAAAACACACGGTCTGTTGTTCATAGGGACAGAAATTATACAAAGGATATATTGCTGCTGGGTATGAAAGTTTGTATACCAGAGTTAAATTGGAGGGACCAGAGAAAGAAGCTGCATCACATTTACTTGCCTATACGAAACATGGTCTGTACATTGGAAGAGGGTATATTTCCACTGTTATCAATGTATATAGCAGCAAAAAAGACCGACAAACTACGCTTTGGCGCTGGGAATATTGCAGTTTTCTGTTTGTGGCCTCAGGTGTTATTCAAAACCACATTTTTGGTCAGACCATATGCAGCTAGCAGTGGGGTTTGAGGAATTCAGTTACGCTACGCCAAATAGGGACAGTGTGCAAATATAGAAGCTGTAGTGTGTGGCCTTCTGTACATGTCAGCAGCCTCAGATGTCATTCAAAGTTGCCAGTCCAGCCACTAATAATAGTAAATAATAATAATCTTTATTCGTATAGCGCCAACTTATTCCGCAGTGATTTCAAAACACGGGGAGCACAAACAATATGACGATTACATGTGGTATTCAATTATTTAGAAACAAATGGGGTGGAGGTGATACAGGAGGTACAGGGGCAGGAAATAAGGCACAGGGGAACACAGACAGGACGAAAGTTACATGTGTATTCAGTTATTGGGAAACAGCCAGGGAGGGGATGATAAGGAGGTACAGGAGTAGGAGATGTACACGATAGGCAAAATAGAATATGTGGGGAGCCATAGGGAGGGGCAGGGGGCATATTGTGGGGTTGCAGGATTAGATCAGGAGATTTGATATGTTTCTTTGAAAAGGTGCATTTTGAGGCCTCGGTCAAACGGGCGTTTTTTCGCGTGATTTGCGCATGCGCATGCATCTGGCGATTTTATAAAACCATTGCTTTGCAATGGTATCGGACACATGAGCGCTTTTTATGCGCTCGTCCGATAAATTATAGAACAGAAATCGCAGATCGCTCCTATCTGCGATCTGTGATTCCTGTTCTCTTCTCTATATGCGCTCAATGGGGCCGGCGGCAGCAGTGCCAACCTCATTGAGAACATATAGTAGACAAATCATTCTCCTCTGCCACAGCTGTAACAGCTGTGGCAGAGAAGAATGATGTTTGTCCATTGAATTCAATGGAGCCGGCAATACAGCCGGCTCCATTCAAAGCAATGGGCTGCCGGCGAGCGCACAATGAATTTTCGGGAAGGGCTTAAAAATATAAGCCCTTCCCTGCAATTCATCCAGAAATGTGTAAAAACAAAAAATATATATATACTCACCTGGTCCCGGCAGACGGAGTTCAGCCGCGGCCGGTGGCAGTTCTCCTGAACTGCTCTGAGTAGTATTCAGCAGCCAGGGATTTAAAATCCCCGCCTGCTGAATGAGCTGCTTCTGATTGGTCACAGCCTCACCAATCAGAGGCAGCTCTCACTTACCCATTCATGAATTCTCTGAATGACAGCTGAGAGCTGCCCCTGATTGGTCCCTGCGCTGAGCCAATCAGAGGCAGCACTCACTCACCCATTCATGAATTCATAAATGGGTAAGTTAGAGCTGCCTCTGATTGGTGAGGCTGTGACCAATCAGAGGCAGCTCATTAAGCAGGCGGGGATTTTAAATCCCCGGCTGCTGAATACTACTCAGAGCAATTCAGGAGAACTGCCGGCCGGCTGCGGCTGAACTCCGTCTGCCGGGACCAGGTGAGTATATATATATTTTTTATTTTTACACATTTCTGGATGAATTGCAGGGAAGGGCTTATATATTTAAGCCCTTCCCGAAAATTCATTGTGAGATTGCCTGCAGCGCATTGCTTTCAATGGAGCCGGCTCTATTGCCGGCTCCATTGAATTCAATGCGCTGGACAGCTCCGGCCCATTTCTAATGAAACGCGGCTAGGAGCAGTTTTTTCGGGCGATTTTTCGGCCCCCAGTCACGCGATTTGCAGATGCGCATCCATCATGCGATCCGCAAATCGCGGGAAAAAACGCCCATGTGACTAAGGCCTTAAGGTGCGTCTGAAGTTCCACATGTCGGCCATTGTCTTGATGTTTTGGGGTAGTGCGTTCCTGAGGACCGACGGTGCTCTGAAGAGGTCCTGGAGACAAGCATGCGAGATTCATATTAGAGGGGCGTTTAGCCTGTGTGTGTTAGCAGAGCAGAGCGTGTGGGCTGGGTGATGTACATACAGGAGGGAAGAGATGTAAGGTGGTGCAGCACCATGGAAGGCTTTGTGGGTGAGGGTGATGAGTTTGAATTGAGCTCAGTAGTTTATGGGCAGCCAATGCAGTGACTGGCAGAGTGCAGAGGCATCTGAATAGCTGCTGGATAGGAAGATGAGTCTAGCTGCCACATTTTATATGGATTGAAGAGGGGAGAGCCTGGTGGGGGAAGGCTGATGAGTAGCAAATTGCAGTAGTCAAGTCGGGAGTGGATGAGGGCGTCAACGAGTGTCTTTAGCATTACCGTGGTAAGAAACAGACAGATTTTAGCAATATTCCTGAGGTACTGTTGACATGTTCAGGCCAGAGATTTGATGTGGGGGTAGAAGGAGAGACCACTATGAATTATTTGCAGATTTTATGCCGCTTTCAGTGGTTTTCTGCAAACTACAAAGTTAGCTAAGTTAAAGGGGTTGTCCCGCGAAAGCAAGTGGGGTTATACACTTCTGTATGGCCATATTAATGCACTTTGTAATGTACATTGTGCATTAATTATGAGCCATACAGAAGTTATCAGAAGTTATTCACTTACCTGTTCCGTTGCTAGCGTCCTCGTCTCCATGGTGCCGTCTAATTTTCAGCGTCTAATCGCCGGATTAGACGCGCTTGCGCAGTCCTGTCTTCTTCTTTTCTGAATGGGGCCGCTCGTGCCGGAGAGCGGCTCCTTGTAGCTCCGCCCCGTGCCGATTCCAGCCAATCAGGAGGCTGGAATCGGCAATGGACCGCACAGAAGACCTGCGGTCCACCGAGGGAGAAGATCCCGGCGGCCATCTTCACCAGGTAAGTAAGAAGTCACCGGAGCGCGGGGATTCAGGTAAGCACTATCCCGTTTTCTTTTTTAACCCCTGCATCGGGTTTGTCTCGCGCCGAACGGGGGGGCTATTGAAAAAAAAAAAAAAACGTTTCGGCGCGGGACAACCCCTTTAAATAAAACTACACCAAAAAGTAAACACCCTGCTAAATAAAGTAAACTATTAGGAAACATGAAGAAATCAAGGGGCAAGGGAAGTATCAGTGATGGTGATGGAGGTGGTAAAGGATGGGCCAAGTTGGCATTTCAAGCCACTCACACTGAAACAAAATCTCCATGTTCTGCTGGAGGCGAGGAAAGCCTGCTGCTATTCCTTAGAAGTGGTTCTGCCCTTGTGTTACATCTACAGCATGCGGAAAAGATCATAGAGTGGATGATACAGCATACCTCCACTTCCTCTTCTCCTCAGGCACACAGCAGTCAATCTGCATCAGTCAGCCATGAGCAATTCCGCTATACTTCACTACTTGCTAAATCCCCCTTCGAAGCAGCCCACATGAAACAGTTTGAAAAGCTACTTGGTCATTCAGTGTCTTGGATGTCAACCGGATAGTCCAAACAACCAAAGGGAGAACACCAAGGCATTGCATGCACTGATGCCGAACTATTTTTTTCATCTGAAGAGGAATATGAGGGTGGGTCTGTGTCCGCTGTTGTGCCTCCACAGGTAATGTGTACTCAAGGGGATGTAGAAAAGGAGGTGCCAGCTCCCAGTGCTCACTGTTACATAGAGTCCATTCAGGAGGAGAAGGATAACAAAAAGGAAGAGGAGATGGAAGATGATGAGATGCTTGACGCAACATGTACTAACCCACAGTGCAAGATACCCGGCTTCCATTTCTTTGCCCAAAAGGCCATCGGACTTGTACTGCCAGGTGCATAAGAACATGTCATTGGCATTGAGGAATGCTGTCAGTGGCAGGGTAAACCGGACAAAGAACATGTGGGCCAGCAAGCATGGTCAGGGGTGGGGCATGGTCAATGTCATGCAGGTGGGGCATGAAGCCAAAAGTAGTAGTTCAGATTTAAAGAGTTGTAGGGCATTCAACCATGTCCATTCCCAGGTCATCTACCTCCTCCTAATCCCAAAATGAAATTTTTCTAAAGCACAAGAAAGAGCTGTAGCTCCACAGCTTTTCCTTAGAGAAAGCCTTGCTTGGCTGTTCTGTTCACCTGATAGAATTTGTATTTTGAAAACTTTATGACATCTCTTTTAAAACAAGCAGCACATCTGGTGTCTGTTCTGGCATACCTTTGGCAACTCTACTGCTTGTCCTTGGATGAAAAGGAGGCAGAGGAGTAGGAGGCTGGTGCTTGAGTGTTGTGTACACCTGGCACAATTTGTTCTTTAAACTTCATGACATTGCTTTTAAAACAAGCAGCACATCTACTGTAATTTTTAGCAAAGTTTTTGTTAGCTCTACAGCTGTTTCTTGGAGTAGGCCCATACTGGAGTATTGTCCTCACCCGGCAGAATATCTTCTTGTAAAACTTATCACATTATTTTTTTTAAAAAGCAGCATACCTTGGGTCCTGCTGTCTTCCTTGGGGTAATTTTTGATGTAGGACACCCTATGTGTGTCTTTTCTTTTCAGTGACATCCGTGTACTACGATAGACCTCTACACCACTGTACATTATTTTGACCACTTTTTGGGAGGAGCATAGGCACTGATGATAGGGCCTGATATCTGTAAATGTCATATTCTGGCTTTTTTACATTACTATGCCTGTACCATATCAACTGATTATTACCCATAGGCTATATACAGTAAAATTATATATTTTTCCTTTTTGTATGTCTCTAATTATATATGTGTATTATTGTCTGAAAAATATGGATGTTTATTGGGAGTTTTGTTTTTTCTCATTGCACTATAGCATATTTTAGCCATGTCATTTATAAATGTGATTGATTCATTTCATCAATTAAATTAATAAAAAATAGGAATAAATATTAACCCTTTCTAATCCACTGTCTGACCTCTGAAGACATTATGATTTAAGGCTGTACAGCTCTGATGTTGGAAGACGTCCGTCGGGGTTCTCTTACTGTATATTGCCAGCCTCTCTGCTGTTGGAGCCTATCCAACGTGTCACTTCATGCAGTACTGGCTTTAGCCAGCATATAGCGCCATTGTATAACGGCAGAAAAAGAGTAAGCCTCCTAGGAAAACCAGGATACAAATTGGATTGGAAAGGGTTAATTTACATTTCAAAAATCTGCACAAAGGCTTTTATTTCATCAGAATATAAACTGCTGGATTCACATTGTGATTTCACACAATAGCTTTCGAACTTACAATGTATTCTGTTTTCTTCTCCTTGATCTTCTTCATCATTTTTGTACTGTTAACACTTAGCATTTTACTTACTTGCTCTTACCCTGACACCTCTACATCATCTACGGCTCTCACTGACTTTCTTCTATTACCTCTCAACAAAAGAATTCACATCCTAATGAAAATTGTGTTACTGTTTCATACAAATACACACACCTTGAACTGCTGGTAGCTCGTATTTTACCCATTTGAAGGACACGTTTAATGGTGGTGTTAGTTGGGGTTATGGTCAATAGGTCAGTAAGAATGAGACAGACCAAGAACAAGCAACAAAACCTTAAGACTTAAGTATTAAAACATGTGCTTATAAATCAAGAGAATGCAATTAATGAAAAGATGAACCAAAACACAAACCTAAAATAAAGATTTTTTTTTATTTAATAGCCTGCCAATTATTTCTTAAATACTTCTACATATACATAGTTAATTGCTGGCAAACCTTGTAGCTAGGTTTGTAATCATAGAAGGAAATATATTTGACCTCAAAGTAGATGTTCATTTTTTACTTGAGGACACAATTGCCTTTTATAGAAATGCAATAGAATGAAACATAGTCCATATAGTAAGTAGAATTTATGTAATTTGTTACAATTTTTCATACTTATTGGAGAGATGCATTAAAGGGGTTGTCCCGCGCCGAAACGGGTTTTTTTTTTTTTCAACCCCCCCCCCGGTCGGCGCGAGACAACCCCGATGCAGGGAGGTAAAGAAAGCTTACCGGAGCGCTTACCTTAATCCCCGCGCTCCGGTGACTTCAATACTTACCGCTGAAGATGGCCGCCGGGATCCTCTGTCTCCGTGGACCGCAGCTCTTCTGTGCGGTCCATTGCCGATTCCAGCCTCCTGATTGGCTGGAATCGGCACGTGACGGGGTGGAGCTACACGGAGCCTGCATTCTGCACGAGCGGCTCCATAGAAGACTGCAGAAGACCCGGACTGCGCAAGCGCGGCTAATTTGGCCATCGGAGGGCGAAAATTAGTCGGCACCATGGAGACGAGGACGCCAGCAACGGAGCAGGTAAGTATAAAACTTTTTATAACTTCTGTATGGCTCATAATTAATGCACAATGTATATTACAAAGTGCATTATTATGGCCATACAGAAGTGTATAGACCCACTTGCTGCCGCGGGACAACCCCTTTAATGCTAATGCATTGCACGAATAGTGCACCCATTTCTGCCTCATTCAGCAGCTTCATCAACAGAACACAGGCAGATATTGTTTTCAAATACTTTAAGGCATATGTCAATGATGTATGTTTAAAAGTGGCCAACCCCTTTAATATGTATTTTTACGTTTGGCCGTACACACCGTATAATTGCATAAATAAAAAATTGCCGCGATCAGGTCCCGATCTTTATTCACGTATTTCCAGCCATTCACATGGGCTGCTGCTGCGTATCAGCTAAAATATATGCAGAAGTGAGGAAAACTATTGATCGCTGTAAAATGCTTGGAATGACCAATAATGCTTGAATCGGCCCGTGTTTTCTCAGTGTTGTATGCAGGGTAACTCCCTCCCCCTCCCTTTTTCCAGCTTTTATTGAAGTCTATTGGAGCTTCCTGTGTATCTTGGCAAAAGATAGGGCAAGACCTACCTTCTGACACCACATGTAAAATTTGTGGCCGAAGCGGTCACATATGTGCCATTTTTCGCGGCTTGATTTTTTTTATGTAGCCAAAAATTGTTCATATTAAGGAATACATTGCAATCCAATGCTTTGGATGGTTGCGATTTTTGGGTGATTTTTTTTTTTTAACGTGGCTAAATACCTACGTAAATACAGTTGTGTGAATAAGCCCCAATACTGTAATTATTTCCCGGTCCAAATGTAGCCTGTGGTGTTAATAGGGTAATACTAATGTCAGACATTTATGACATAAGTCAGAGGGAATGTCATACATTTCTGATAGGTACAGGTCTCACCTCTAGAACCTGAAGGTGGCCTCCAGAGAGGTGACTGTGAATGTGCATGGCTCCTTTCATTTACTTCTATGAGAGTTCTAGAAATATCCCAAGGAAATGTGCTCAGGTTTTTCCGTAACTCTCAAGAAGAGAGCCACACAAATACATGGGGACGTCTCCATTCATTTTTTGTCTGAATATGGCAGCTGAAGGGGACTTTTCCCGGTATGACCCCTAGAGATAGGTAAACATCTGGCAGACATTTATGCTGTGGAAACAGGAACACCCTTTAACCCCTTCTCTCGCTAGTCGGTTATAGTACGTCATGGCTGCTATATAAATTGCACAAGCTGCTGTACTATTACTGGCCAATGGTGACATGGGCTCAGTAACTGTCCCAGCACCATCAGTTGCTGGTTACACAGTTGCCACCCGGCACAAATGATTGGGATTGAGGATAACTCTGATACTGGATGTTTAACCATTTAGATACGACAGTCAATGCTAACCACAGCATCAAACAGGTTAACAAGAAGGAACTCCCTCTGTTAGCCCATAGCCCCCCCCAACATATTTATTTGTACATTGAGGATGTCAAGAATCATTATAATAAATAGGCGTTGTGTAGTCAAGTAGGTAGTAACTGAATACAGCATTGGTGCTCCAACTAATGTGTCTGAAAGTGCAACCTATCATTCCTTAACACAATTGGACTATAAGGCCTGTGTCACATGGGCGTATTTTGGCAGGGTTTTGCATGCGGAATATGCATTGAATAGAACCCATTCATTTCAATGGGTTCATTCACATGCGTGTATTTTGTGCGCGCATTTGGATCAAGCAAAAACAAAAATACAGAGCATGCTCTATTTGTGCAGAAAAATACCATATATTGAACTAATTAACTTAATTGCCTACTTCAATGAATGGGATCATGATTGGATGATTCTTAGCATGCACAAATGCGCATGACATGTGTGTGCAAAAAGTAGAGAAGAACACTCATGCAGATGTGTAAATACATAACGCCAATTGTGCAAATATGTGGCATAAATGCGCACATTAATACGCTTACGCCTGAGTGACACAGCCCCAACAATAGACAATCAAAAGAAGCGAAAAGGCAAGACTTCAGTGAGCAAAACGCTGCAAAAATTGGATCATTTAGGAGTGAAAAAACATTAGCAGGTCAATAAATCTATATTTCTGTTGCTGATGGGAGGATCAGAATATGTTGGAAACATCAGGAATTGATGAACCTTTTCTATCTGCTGTACAGAGCATGGCCACACCCCCATCTAATTTGCAACCACTTCAAGAAGCTTCCTGTCCACATGGGCCAATATTCCCGCAGAGCGATTTCAATACCTGGTGGAATCTATGTAACGATGAATTGTTGTGGTATTGAAGCCCAAAAGGGGTGCAATGTGCTACTAGATGGGTGTCTTAGTGTATATTGAGTTTAACTGTCATCATTGTATTCCTTGTACAAAGCTGACTGTTGTAAATTTAGTGCTTTTAAATTAATGAGAAAACAAATACATAGACCTACTATATTGCTTTCAATTCCATTATTCTGTCCTCCCCATTTATTGCACCTTAATTCATTGTTTCCCATTGTTTGTCAATTTAATTGGGTCATATTTTGTCATATTCATAGTAAACTCCTGTTTAAATTTGAGCTGTAAATTTGGCAGGATATTCTTTCACTTCTTAATACCACAAAGCATTGTTTAAAATATGAAGACTAAATGCACAGCCATATACCTGTACAAGGAAATCACGAAAGAAAAGCAAATAAGGAATAAAAATCTGCTGTAATTGTTACTAATCACTGTCAACCAGAATAGATCTAAGACCGTATTTACATGGCTGATATTCTTCCACGAGCTTTGTAAGTCGCGAGATGCACAAAACTCTAACAAAAACAGAACCCATTATTTATAATAGGTCTATTTCCATGGACGATTTTTTTTCATAGCTATGTTGTGTGACAGAAGGAGCTTGGCATATCCTATTTTCGTGCTAAGGATAATTGCAATCCGGTTTATAATGCTACTGTAGTACATACCAACACCACATCATAGGTTATTCCTTAAGCAATACTTATGCTTGGTTAAAATTGTGCATATACTGTAACTAAATGCATGAAAAAAGAAAGAAATTCTAAAGTCCAATGACACTTTTTTTATATGGGCCTACCAACCATATAGAGTTTTTAATATAAGAATTGTTTGGGGGGTTGTTCACAGATGTCTAGTCTTCTAGTCTCTTTTTGCCTCCGAGTAGTGAGAACACCAGTGGGAAATTGATAAAGTTGGTCTCAAAGTTTCCTATGGAGTTGCTTTTGTGTTCAGTCATATCAGTTTTGTCACTGGATATGTACCTGAACTAGACAGATAAATAATGCATGGAACCTTCCTCTGTCTGTTATAGACACCAGGCAGATACGAAAAGTTATACCTGGCTCAGGGGGAAAAGGACTGGCTAGACACAACTAAACATATCCGTTCAACTTTTTTATATAAAGATATTACAACCCCAAATGCCTATGTTATAGCCTTGTGGAAATAAAAGCATGTGAAGAAACATGTCGAAAAAAGTTGTACGCTGATGAGGCGTTGTAGCATTTTCCATTTGTATGACAAATTTCCCCTATACGTCTTCTCACTCCTACTTGGCAGTCTCCAACAGACAAAACTATTCCTCTCAGGACCCACATCACAGGTCTCACACCCAGCCAGTAAGACAAAGGACAAAGATCTTGAAACAGCCTGTCTGTATAGGTTTTGTTTTTCCTTCTGGAGAAGACTCTGGCTTATATTTCTAGTCATGTTACAAGGCCTGTTAAAAGGGTAGGACATTGGCTTCTAGCAAAGCTACTTTCTAATAGGGGGCACTGTTGAGGTATTGTAACAGCTCCTATTTCTATTTGCATACAAAATTTCCCAGAAGAGCATTGCTTGGCCTTTTAGGTCTCCTCACATGTACTAAGCCGTCTCCACTAGAAGAAACTGTATCCCTCCCAACCCTTAACTTATTTTGGCTATATGTTCTAAATGTCGTTGACTTAGAAATGTATTGGGTTTCTAAGCAGTATAGAATACAAATTCATCATCACAATGCTAGTGGCACTATTTCTGAAATTTAAAATAAAAACCCCAAAGGATACATTTTATGTCAAAATAAATCGACAACTAGACTCTAGAAAGAAAATTGAAAATGAAAACACACAAAATGAAATCACTTCATGTATTTCCTAAATCTTCATCCCTTTTGACTGGACATTCACTTGAAGTCGGTGAGATTGTTTAACATAGTAACATAGTATATAAGGCCGAATGAAGACAAAGTCCATCTAGTCCAGCCTGTTTATCCTCCTATGTTGTTGATCCAGAGGAAGGCAAAAACCCCAAGAGGCAGGAGCCAATTAGCCCATTTGGGGGAAAATTCCAAGACTTTATTAGCTTTTGCAGCAGCTGACTGGCATTAGGTACTCCAGTTTAATCTACAATCCACTAGTACCACCAGGTCTTTTTCCATATCACTTTTCCCTTGCAGTATTTCATTAAGTGTACATTGGTAACATCCGTTTCTCTTGCCCATGTGCATAACCTTACATTTATCAACATTGAACTTCATTTGCCATTTTTCTGCCCAAGCCCCCAGCTTATCTAGGTCCGTTTGTAGCCGTACATTGTCCTCCGTTGCATTGATTATATTGCATAATTTTGTGTCATCTGCAAATATTGATATTTTGCTGTGCAGCTCCTCTATCAGGTCGCTGATAAATATATTGAACAGAATGGGGCCCAATACTGAACCCTGTGGCACCCCACTGGTGACAGTGGCCCAATCAGAGTATGAACCATTTATTATCACCCTCTGCTTTCTATCTCTGAGCCAATTCTTTACCCAAATACACACGTTTTCACCCAGTCCGAACTGCCTCATTTTATGTATCAGCCTATTATGCGGCACAGTGTCAAATGCTTTAGAGAAGTCCAGATATACGAGATCAATAGACTCTCCCAGGTTGAGTGTAGAGTTTACTTCATCGTAGAAGCTGATCAGATTGGTCTGACATGATTGACCCATCATGAATCCATGCTGGTGAGGAGTTATACCGTTGTTCTCCTTGAGGTATTCATCGATGGCGTCTCTCAGAAACCCCTTGAATATTTTTCCAGTTACTGAAGTGAGACTTACCTGCCTGTAGTTGCCAGGCTCACTTTTAGACCTCTTTTTGTAAATTGGAACCACGTTGGCAATGCGCCAATCCAGTGATACAACCCGGCCTTGATAGTATCCATAAATATTAGATATAGCAGCCTAGCTATCTCATCACTTAGTTCCCTTAGTACCCTTGGGTGTATTCCATCTGGGCCTGGTGATTTATCGATTTTAATCTTCTTTAACCGGCTCTGCACTTCCTCCTACGTTAAGTATGAGATATTTTGTGAGGGTTTCATTTTGGCCCCCTGCATCTCATATGGCATTTCCTTTTAATTCGTGAATACGCTTGAAAAGAAACTATTTAATAGATTTACCTTCCCTCCATCATCTTCAATGATTTCTCCTGCATTATTTGTTAAATGGCCAGTGCTCTCGGTGCAAATCCTTTTGCTGTTAATATAGTTGAAGAATAGTTTCGGGTTACTTTTGCTCTCTTTGGCGATCAGTCTTTCAGCCTCCTCCTTAGCAATTTTGATCTTATCTTTGTATATTTAGTTTTTTCCCTGCACGATTTTAGCACTTATTTGCTACCTTCTTGCTATAGTAGTTTGAATGTTTTCATTTTTTTCATTTATTGCCCCCCTTACAGTCTTGTCGAGCCACAATGGTTTTTCTTTTACTTGAAGTTCTTTTATTTTTAAAGGGAATGAACTGCTCACATGAGGTGATTAAGATCCTTTTGAACTTTTCCCATTTGTCCTCTGTACTGATATTTTTGAGGATGCTGTCCCAATTAATGCTACTGATAGTAGTTCTAAGCTGATTAAATTTTGCTGTACTAAAGTTTAGTTTATTTGTCGCTCTCTGATAAGGCTTCTTGTTAAATGACAGCTGGAAGTTGATTATATTGTGGTCACTGTTCCCCAAGTGCCCCTCAACCTGTACCCCCATTATTCGGTCTGGTTTGTTAGTTAGTACTAAGTCCAGAATGGCCCTCTCTCTCGTTGGTTCCTGCACAAGTTGGGTAAGGTAGTTATCTTTAATTGTTCTCAAGAACTTATCACCCCTATGAGATTTGCAGGTTTCATTTTCCCATGTTATATCCGGATAATTAAAATCCCCCATGATAATTACTTCGTTGAGCTTTGACACCTCTTCTATCTGCCTTAGTAGTAAGATTTCAATTTCTTCTGTTGCTTTTGGTGGTCTATAGAAGACCTCTATCAGGATTTTATTTTTTTCTCCCTGTATTTCTACCCACAGAGATTCCACGTGCTTATCTCCAGCACCTATATCTTCCCGTAGCCTCGGCAGTAAGTACGATTTGACGTACAGACATACCCTTCCCCCTTTCTGGTTTCCACGGTCTCTTTTAAAGAGGTTGTAACCTTGTAAATTCACCGCCCAATCGCACTCATCATCAAGCCATGTTTCCATTATTCCGACTATATCATAACTTTCAGCAGTCATTCTCGCTTCAAGCTCACCCAATCAGACTTCTTGCATTCGTGGTCATACAATTTATACAGGTTTTTTTTGTTCTTCAAATTCATTTTGTTACTAATGGTACTATTGACAGTTCTAACTGTCCTAACCCCTCCTCCTGCTCAACCCCCATTCCCATTGCTTAGACCCAGGTCGGTAGCTATGCTGACACCCCCTTATTTCTCTTTTTGTCCTCCCCCCAGTTCCTAGTTTAAACACTCCTCCAGCCTTCTAGCCATCTTCTCACCCAGCACAGCTGCACCCTCCCCATTAAGATGCAGCCCATCCCTACGGTAGAGCCTGTAGCCGACAGCAAAGTCAGCCCAGTTCTCCAGGAACCCAAATCCTTCCTTCTTACACCAACTCCAGAGCCACTTGTTTACCTCCCTAAGCTCCTGCTGCCTTTCTAGTGTGGCTTTAGGTGCAGGTAGTATTTCCGAGAAAACTACCCTGGAGGTCCTCGCCCTAAGCTTGGACCCTAAATCCCTGAAATCATTTTTGAGGGCCCTCCATTGACCTCTAATTTGTTCATTGGTGCCAACGTGCACCATGACCGCTGTATCCTCACCAGCCCCTCCCAGTAATCTCTCAATTCAATCCGCGATGTGTCAAACTCGAGCACCAGGAAGACAACACACCGTTCGACAATCCCGGTCTTTATGGCAGATTGTCCTATCTGTCCCCCTTATAATTGAGTCCCCCACCACTAGGACCTGTCTAGCCTGCCCTGCGCTCCCTGTTTCACTGGAGCAGTCATCTCCCTGGTGTTCAGAGGGCAGCGGTGCTGGCTCTGTAATGGCATCCCCCTCATCTGCCAAGTTTGCAAACTTGTTGGGTTGTGCATGTTCAGGACTAGCCTCCCTGGTTCTCTTTCCTCTAACATTCCTTCTATCTGTCACCCAGCTTGCTGCCTGCTCCCCCTGCTCTTCCGTACTATCATCCGCCCCCGCCTCTACCCCAGCAAGCCCCTGCTCAGTGAGTACCAAATTCCTTTCGATGATGTCAATATCTCTCAGTGTTGCCAGTTGCCCATTTAGATCCAGGATTTGGGCTTCTAAATGTGCGACGTGCATGCATCTTGCACAACAGTATGCACCCTCGATCGGCTGATCAAGGACCGCATACATTGCACAAGTAGCACACTGGATGACATTGCCCGGCATGGAGCTCATCCTAATGAAGATCTACAATTAAATTACATAAGTAGTGAAGATAGACTTGCTCACACTCCACTCACACACTTCCTCCTATGCGCAACCGCTCACACGCTTCCGCCTATGCGCAACCGTTCACACGTTGCCGCCTATGCGCAACCACTCACACACTTTTGCCTATGCGCAACCGCACACACACTTTTTTTTTAAAATCTAACGTTCGCACTCTCTCTCAATCCCCTAATCCTGCTGCACTTACACCTTGCACACAGACACTTACGCACTCCTACTCTAATACCCCCTCCCTTAGTCACAGACACACACCCAAACCCACAAGTACACACACACTAAGCCACACACTTAGACCCACAGGCACACACACATACACACACACACACTAAGACACACAGATTATACTTATCGGTTCTGTCGGCAGCTCCTCCGCAGCTCCTGCAGTCTCACCGGCAGGACCTCTCTCCCGACGGCCGCACTCTCTGTCCTCCTGTCACTCTGGGACCTGCTCCTCCGCTTCTGTCCGCTGATTGGCCGCTTCCTCAGACTCCTGGTGGCGCTGGCTCCTGCACCACTC
The DNA here is from genome assembly GCF_035609145.1 of Eleutherodactylus coqui. NCBI lineage: Eukaryota > Metazoa > Chordata > Amphibia > Anura > Eleutherodactylidae > Eleutherodactylus > Eleutherodactylus coqui. Next base: position 202,539,262 of record NC_089841.1, on the reverse strand, counting down.
TAGGTGTCCCCTGCTCCCGGTTAGCTCCCCTGCTCCTGCTTCTGGCGCCTGTTTCCTGGCATCATCCCTAAATCCTCATCCCTTTTGACTGGACATTCACTTGAAGTCAATGAGATTGTTTACTTAGGAAAACTGTAAAATATCTCTATCATAAGTCAAAAACATAACCTTTGACTGATGTTCTCGCTTCCTAGTTTCCCCTTTTTCCTTCATTCTCCCTTCATCTCCACTACCCTCCTTCTCTCTGTGTCTCTCTCTCTTTCCATTTTTCTCTGCTGATTGCTTTCTTACTATTCTGATCTCTAATTTCTTATGCTTTGGGTATAACTGAAGCTTGAGTTTCATTCACGGCTTACTCACTCCTTGTCGTTTTCTTGTTTCTTAAGAAAATCAGTCAAACTCATGTGGGTTGTGGTTTAGGTCTGAGACCGTAGGTACAGCCTTTGTATTAAAGATGACAGCCACAACACTTTTGTTCATGTTTTATTGCCATCATATGTTACGGAGAGTGAAGACAGAGGAATAACGTGTTGAATAATGCAATGTATTTTTCTTTAATCTTTCACTTTCCTGGTCATGCGAAACCTTAATGTATCTTTTCTATGTTTTCCTTTTGTTTAAAAAAGGTAATAAAAACTGATTAAACAAGTCAAAAACACAATTTATCTGTGCCCTATACAGGCTGAACATGATTTGAGTTGGCCTTAAAATGTACCTAACTTTTCAGAAGTCTTTTCAAAATAAGCTGCTCTTGTGTACATGAGGAATAGCGCTGTTTCAGGACATTATATCACATGTATATGACATTTATCACCATTTTCCCCATTTGCAGGTTGTATCTATAATTCTCAGTTCTCTCTGAGACAGAGAAGCATAATATTATGCTATGTTCCATGGACTGCACATAGAGATGACTGCAGATTCTGTTCTCTGTACCACAGACACACATGACATCATCAAGGGAACACCAGGGAAGTACTGAGCAGTGTAGATGGGATTTCAGTATTAACACAGTAAATAACTTGCCATGAACTCCAGAACCACATCTGTGTGAGTCTCTGATTCTCTCGATCCTCTTCCCCCTCTTCTCTCTATAGTCTATGGACAACATGAGTCATCACCCCGTTCACTTCCTGTTCTCTATTTTGTTTTGCTTGTTACTAGAGAATGGCATCACTTGATAAGTCTGTGGACAACAAATTAGGCGGAAGAGAGACCCCAATGGACAACACTTTGGAGGGATTTTCAGTACTATAATAGTATTTTAGATAAATAAAGAGAATAGCACATTTGATAGCACATTGGCTCTCACATAAGCATAGGTTGCTTGAAAGGTTAGTGACTATTTGAGGAGGATATACATACAAGATAGCTTTAAGTAGTTCACAACAACATGCAGGTTCAGTTCCGCTAAACATATTTTATCTACCCAGGGAAGGAGTCTGGATCCAGCATAGACTGCAGATAGGCATATATGGATCATCTGGGGAGGCGAAAAAAATGAGACACTAAAGATTCTATACAAAATAGACTAAAATTTAAGATACTGGATGATTTCAACCAAAATGATCTTTTGCTGGATGAAATTTGACAGCAAATGACCATTTTAGCCAACTATTGACACACTGTCATTGCCTGCAAAAAGTTGGTTACTCTTGAAATTTTTGTCTGAAAATCAGATAAAAGATCTCGCTTTAAAGGAGTGTTCCCAGAAATATCCTTTATTCTTCCAATGTCATTGAAAATGCATTGCAGGTTGAATGACAACAGACGATCAACCGTTCAACGGCTGTTCAACCATCCACCTACTTCTACCAAGTATGTATGGCCACCTGTAAGGAAGTGTGCACAGTACACCAAAACATTTTCTGTCCTTGCCAATACCACTGGTTTCATTAGTCCTTGTAATGAGCAAAAATCTTTAGCACAAGATGTTACATTTACACATTATATAGCAATGGCAACTCTCCGCCCCCTCCCCGCCCATTGTCCACATCCAGCAATGGGAGGGGGCCACCACGCCCCTCCCATTGCACACAGCCAGAGGGGAGAAGAGAGGAGGAGAGAAGAGGGAGGCAGTTTAGCAGTCACGCTGCTGAACTCCCTCTCACCTCCTTTCTCCAGCCGCTCTCTTTGGCGCCCATAAGAGTCCATGCAGCAGCCGATGTATTCCAACCAGAAAGATAGTTCCAGGACTATCTTTTCGGCCTGGCATAAAAGTGCCCGGTGCTATATTGGCCCGGTCGGGCAATTTTACACCGCGGGAATATGGCCATGTGATCTGATGCATTGGAATCCAATGCATCAGATCGTAGCGTATATTGGCTGGCCGTGAAAACGGCGGCCTATATGCACTCGTGTGAAAGAGCCCTCAGGCTGCTATTCAATAATAAGTTAGCATGATATTAGTATTCAGACTGATCAATGCTAGCTGGTTTGCTGATGAGCTTTAACTATCTGAACTATTATTTGACATAAAGTAACATGGCTTCCTTTCTGTTTAAGGTAGATACTATGGTCTTGTAAAGCTCTGAATGAAATTATTTTATGCTATGCAAATTCTCATTCCCTACCCACATTTGCTTACCGTGCATGCAGCATTTAAAGGACAAAACTGGAAGGATTTTCACTTCTTAGAAATTAGAATAATGAGTTTTTTGACAGAATCCAGCTCATCCGCTTTGTCTGCAAGGTAATATCTATGCTAAGTTCAAAATATAAAAAAATAGACAGTTCAATCATTTCACTTCCCATATGAAGATACTACAGGTGTCAGCCAAGCCATCTTAACACCTCTGACTCAGAACTCATCTACCGATAACCTTCCTGCTTCTTCCCTTTATTGGTGACATTTCATCTTCTGCAGCATAGAACAATTTTCACATTCTTTAATTTCTGTCTTGCGAGTTCAAAATTTTCCTTATCATTTGCTAACTGCCTGGTTCCTTGTTGCAATTATTTTTTCATCACTTGTACCTTTAGCTATTCATCTGCAATTTTTTTGCCATTTCAAAATACTTACCATTACGCTCCTAACTGCTGATTTTCTTTTTCTTGGGCATTCGGTTCTTCTTATTATTTTAAAGAGTTGATAGCGCTTCAATCACCCTTTTGTCAATCACAAAATATAACTGTAGCCATTCGGCTCCATACTTGACGAAATATGAAAATAATCAGCATTTGTTATCTATGTTATTTTTTATATTAAATGTTTCACCTTAATTGATAAAACTATTTAGCATCCCATGATGAATGCCATGCCCTTTCAGAGACTGCGATTCTTAAGAAAAGCAAGAGTAGAGATTGGGAATTGGCAACTTTTATATTCTCTAAAAATGTTAAACATCAGAAAAATATAGCAACTTGTTTTTGTTTGTTTCAAATGCGTAAATGTATTTGCTTCATTTCAGGGTCTTTATTTTACATCTGAACTATTTAATTTTTTTTCTTGGTGTGAAAAGAAACAACACATTATATTTCTTCTGTACGAGGGAAGACAAGCTGTTTTTTTTATTTGTTCGTGCTTAGATCTGAGTATTTATTTTAAGCCTTAAATTACAGAACAGCTTTATACCAAATTATGTTGTTCCAGATAAGTGGAACAGATCTTATCTTTATATAATGAAAACAAAATTACCACAGATATAAGGATGCACCAAAAGCATTTGAACATTTATTCTTACTTTTTTTAAAGTTATGACTTGAAAATATGGCAAAACATTATCAATATTCAATAATGTGTAAGCGATGCGAAATATAAAGAGGGAACACAAGGGGCATGTGACCCAGGGCCTCCACAGCCTTAGAGGCCTAGGATGCCTCCACTACACAGTTCCTTTCTGCTTTCCCAGACACCCACGGCAGCAAGACACAGATGTTTAAAAAAAGTTTTAGGATGTTCTTATATGAAAAGTGTAATTGTAATACAGCTTTTATTATTCAAAATTCTGTTTTCTTTGATCTTTCTCAAATTTCTGTTGTGGACTTTAACCCTTGAAATACAAAGTGTAGAAGGACAGTACACAGAATGGCCTGTGCAGGTTGTAGCCAGGCATTCTTGCACCTGAAAGGGGAGAGAGAACACCTGTGGGTGTGGCAGAAAGTAAGATAAAATGATCAGTTCCTGCCACAGTCAGGGGGAAGCTGGCTGCCAGCAGAGAGGTAGGCTGCAGAGGAAGTATAAGGAACCTGGAGCCTGAGGTCTGTAGGAGACTAGTTGGGCCAGTCACAAGATCTAACAGAGGATGACTCCCTCTAGACGCCCCTTGGTGTGGGATAGTGATAGAGATGCAAAAAAATCTTTAGCAAGAGTTGGCTCCATTTGAAGTAATCCTCTTTATTGACATTTCTTTAAAACAGAGACATAACAAACTCCAAAGTGCCAAGATTTTTTTGCATATTGCTTGCCCTGTTGAAGCTGAAGGCTTAAATCTGAGCTCTATGGAGGATCCATATCAGGCAGCTGGAGGTCCCATTTGAGAAGGTGAGCCAAACAAACTCTTTTCTTTTACTTGCTTGATAGTGATGGAGACCCTGCGGGTTGTGAAATCTGAAATCGTTGTATGTACCACGAGTGTTTTCTGTGATGTAAAATAAAGCTGGCGGAAGCCAGAGTTAAAAGAGTTCTGAGTCTCTTGAGCTTTTCTGAACAGAGTGCTAACCATCCTGAATGGAAAAGATGTCAATCATGTAAGCAAGTACCCTGAAAAAATTGCAAATTTGGCCACTTTGGCTTTCTAATGTAACTGTTACGTGAAGGTACCCAATAGGTAGCTTTACAAGGGCCAGAAATGTTGCAGATTTTCCCCCTAAGACTTGCCAATAGAAAACAGCAGGGGACTGAAGTACACTGCAGGTAGATAAGATTTTATCAAATTTCATCCATGTGCAGAAGAAAATTTCAGTGTGGATATTGACCTGCTATTATTTCTTCCACAACCTTGAGGACCTAGAATACTTCCACAACCCAGTTCCTTTCTGGGTCAGATTTTTAAATCCACAGCATGTCAATTTCTGCTGTGGATTTTGAACACAAATTTCAACCCATTTCAATTTAGAGGGGTGAAATCTGCTGTGAAATCCACCACAAATGTTCAGCAAGACCTGCCTGTTTAACCGGCAGATTTTCTGAGAATTGTTCATGGATTTGCAGTATACAGCTACCCTAAGGGATCTTTCACATGGGCCAGATTGGACTACAGGACGCACTCAAATCCGCAGCAATGGAATTCCACTCCAAAATCCACATGTCTGACTGTAGATTTGATGAGTAATCACAGGGAGGTTTCAAGCCATTTTCAATACTTTTTTTTTTTCTAAATCAAGTTTTTTATTGACATTTTAGATATGAATAACAAGAAGGACATAGACAGCTTGTATGAAACATCTGCTACAATTTGCATCATAGGGAGGTCAGAACTGAAACATTAAGATCGATATAGTTCCAGATCGGGTGCCAGGAAAGTTCCATAAGTGTGATGCTGTTGAGGTTTTTTCTTACGGACCGATGAAGGAACCTGTCTATTTATTTTGATACAAGCGGGTTAAAACAATCTAGTGTCCATAAAAGGGATCGCGGCGTATGTTTTTCCACGACAAACAACTTCGTCTTAACTGGGAGACAACAACAATCTCTAAAATAAATGGAGGGGGGAGGGTAGGAAGGGGACGGAGTAGACAAAGGGGGGAAGGGTTAAGGGGGGGGTTAATGTTGAATCAAAATATAGCTGTTACCGAGCTCCAGTTTCGAGCTGTTTACTCCGCGTGTATATTAGGTCTTCTTCATGGGTGGGGGGGAGGTTAGCTATCTCGAAGGCCATCCAGGGTGAAGTGGGCAGGCCAGTCCCACCCGTATGGAGGAGAGGGGGTGGTGGTCTATATTATCTAGCTAAGACTTTACGGGTATAAGGGGATCCATGCTGCCGCGTATGAGGTTTGTTCACCCTAGATCCGAGCTTCGGGAAGCCACCCGGGGAGGGGGAGCCATACTGATCTGGCATAGAATAGGTTGGGGTGGGCTATCCCCCCGTGTGAGGCCTCAAGTCAATAGGTCCCGATCATGTGGCCCTCAGTTGTCTCCAAGGGCCCCAAGTGTTCCAGAACTTTTCATGAGACCCAGTGGCCCAACTGGATAGCTCCTCTAAGTTGGCAATGGAGTCTACTTTTTCCATCCACTGATTTAGTGTAGGAGGGGTCTTTTGTAGCCACAGTAACGGGATTAGTGCTTTAGCAGCATCAAGAAGGAAGGCAATGAGTGGGTGTCTCTTAGAATGAAAATCTTTAGACGGTTTCCATAGGAATAACATCTCCGGGGAGATAGATATTCCGGGCACAAATTTTTTTTAGTATCATCTCCACCTCTGTCCAGAAGGGGGCCAAGACTGGGCAGCTCCACCAAATATGAGAATAAGAACCAACGTCGCTCTCACATCTCCAGCATTTCCCGTGTGGGGTTAAATTATAGGCGGCCAACCACTGAGGGGTTTTATACCACTTTACCAACAGCTTGTAGTGGCTTTCTTGGGCTATTATGCAGGGTGAGATGCCGTACGAGGTATTCAGAATCAACTTAATATCGGATGGTGAAAGGGAGATGCCCAACTCTTTTTCCCATGAAAGGAGAAAAATGGGTTTGGTATGGGAGGATTTTGTAATGATTTGTTTACGTATAAAAGACATTTTCCTAGATTTGGAATTATTATCCGTCAGGATTTTTTCAAAGCTTGTTAGTGGCCTGGTTGAATTGAATTTTTTAAGGAAGCACACTAATGTTCTTTTGATATAGATCTGTTGCAGGAATGAAAGGTTATGCCCAGGGAGGAGGTCGTTTAAAATTTCTTCTGTATTTTTGTGGGCTAGTGTTTGTATAGCTCCTATCTTAACCTCCTTAAATTTCTCCCACACTGAGTGGGAGGTAGGATCGTCTGAGATGTTTAGTAAGTTCGGGATGGCTCTAATGGGGGTGCATGGAGACCGGATTGGAGCTAAGGTGGCCTTTAGTTTTGCCCATGTCTCGCAAGGACCTCTAATGAGAGGGTTAAAACTCTTGGATCTACATCTAATGTTCGAGGGGAACCACAAATCTTTCAGGAAAAATCTCCCTTCTGAGGCTTCTGCTAGTGTAGATAGTATTTTGTCTTTTGTTGGGGATACCAGATCCATCCAATATCCTAATTGGGAGGCGTCATAGAAATCAGAGACGTTGGGAAGATCTATGCCTCCTTCTGTTCTTCTTTTAATCATGAGGCTGTAGGCCAATCTAGGCCTTTTATTCCTCCAGACAAATCCAGAAAAGGTTGATCTTAGTGTTTTAAAGAAGCTCCTTGGGATATGAATTGGGAGCATTCTAATTTTGGGATTATTGGGAGAATGTAAGTCTTTAAGATGTTTTTTCTCCCGAACCAAGATATTAGAGGAATATCATAGTTCCTTAGGAGATTTTTAATATGGCCAATTAATGGGGGGAAGTTCGCTTGATAGAGATCCTCTATTCTTTTAGTTAATTTAATACCCAAGAAATCCATTGAGTTATCGGCCCAGTTGAAAGGTGATTTTTTCCTTGATAGCTTTACAACGCGCCTCCAAAATTGAGACATTTAAGGCAGGGGACTTAGAAAATGTAATTTTGAAATTAGAAAGTGTCCCAAAATTGATAAGCGTGGTTTCAAGTTTAGCTAGCCCATTCTCCGGGTTAGTAATTAAGAATACTATGTCATTGGCGAAGGCCGCGGAAGATAGGGAATGTTTCCCCCATTCCAAGCCCTGGATTTCTGAGTCTAATCTAATCGATTGGAGAAAGGGTTCCAGTGCCAGTACGAATAGGGAGGGTCATAAGGGGCATCCCTGACGGGTGCCGTTTTTAATATCAAAAGCTGGAGAGAGGATCTCGTTAATTTTCAATCTGGCGTTTGGGGAAGCGTATAAGGAAAAGATGGCAGAGACAAAAGTTTGAGGGATATTAAAGTGGAGTAAGGTTTTTTTCATGTAACCCCAATCCACCCGGTCAAAAGCCTTTTCGGCATCAGTTCCAACCAGGAGTAAGGGTATTTTGAATTTGTGTGCGTACCGGATTGCATGGAGGATTCTTCTGCTGTTGTCTCTGCCCTCCCTCCCGCAGACAAACCACGTCTGTTCTTCATTGATCAGGGATGGCAAGAAGCTTTCCAGCCTTTTGGCTAGGAGCTTAGCCCATAATTTTAAGTCGAAGTTTAGGAGAGAGATTGGGCGATAGCTGCCACATGATTCAGGGTTTTTATTATCTTTGTGTAGTAAGGTAATGTGGGCTTCCAGGGATTCCAGGGAGGGGGGCTCCTTGTAAGAGGGCATTGAAGAGATCGGTGAGTCTGGGCACTAGAATTTGTTCGAAGGAATTATAGTACAGGAGGTTTAAACCGTCCGGGCCTGGACTTTTGCCCTTTGGACAGGATTTTAGTAGGAGCTCGACTTCTCCCCAGGAGACAGGGACCATCAGGGATTCTGCTTGTTCGTTGTCCAGCTTAGGGAGATGGGCTTGGCGAAGGAAAGTATCAGTCTTTTTTTCTATTTCTTCTTCTTCTTCGGGGGAGAGGGATTTTTGTTGTCTTATATTATAGAGATCAGAATAATATTGGTGGAAGGCTTTTGCAATTTCCTCCGAGGAGGTGACCTGAGAACCATTGGAGGTTTTAATAGAATGGATGAGGTTTTTGGCACGTGCTTTTTTGATCAAGGAAGACATGAACTTACTGCCTCTATTACCTTGTGCGTAGACCACATGCTTCAGGTAAAGATGTCTTTTATTGTAGTGGGAGTCTAAACGTTGTTTAAGGTCCCTTCTTAGAGCCTCCAGTTCCTCTAACGCTAGTTTAGAATGGGATAGCTTCGTTAATTGTTCCAGTTTTGCTATTTTGTTTAATCTATCATCTATATCTTTTTGGAGGAGTTTCTTTGTCCTTGTCCCCAAGGCTATCAGCAATCCTCGCATGAAAGCCTTGTGGGCTTCCCAGACCACCGGGACCCCCGCATCCCCTCCTGAGTTGATGGAGAAATATTTCTCCAGTAGGGCTGAAAGCCGATCTTTCTCCTCTGGGGAGTCCAACAAGGAGGCATTGAGTCTCCATCTCCATTCTTTGGGTTTGGGTTGGGGAAGGCGGAGATCCACATGGACCGGGGCGTGATCTGAAACTGTGGTCACGTCAATTTTGGCTCTCACTATGTAAGTAAGGAGGTCAGCACTAAGGAATATATAATCCAGTCTTTGGTGGGATTGATGAACCTTTGAGAAAAAGGTATAGTCTTTTGACGTGGGGTTCAGAAGGTGCCATGCATCAGTCAAATTTAATTCTTGCAGGCAGCGAAGGAGCTTCCTGATTTTTATTTGCGAGGTATGGGAGTGCCCGGTGGAGGAGTCACTTAGCGGATGTAAGGTTATATTTAGGTCTCCTCCCAAGATCAGTTGGCCCTCTGCGAAGTGTTTTAGAATCGTCAGATTTTTAATCAACCAAGGGACTTGGTCCGAGTTGGGGACATAGAGGTTAGCTATGGTAGTTTTAGTGTTATTGCATATCCCCTTCAAGAATAGGACCCTTCCCTCCCTGTCCTCAAAAGTGGCCTGACATTTGAAGTTTAAGGCTTTGTGGATGAAAATCGAGACCCCCTTCGAGGCAGAGGTGTGGTAGGCGCAATGAAAGGCCTGATCAAAGTATCTGCCTGGTAGTGATAGGCATTTACTTTTTTTATAGTGGGTTTCCTGTAGAAGAAGAACACTCGTGCCATACCTTTTTGCTAAAAGAGAGACGTTGTGTCTTTTTGAGGGTGAATTGAGGCCTCTCACGTTAAAGGATGTGACCCGTAAACTTCCCATCATGAGACTTTAGTCGTAGGAACTGACCCTGGCGTCAGAGATTCCGGCTTCTGCTGTGAACGAAATACACACACGGTAAGTTATTGCAAGTAATATTCTCCCACATGGGAGATAGTAGGGGGTAGGGATGGGGTGGGGGAATGAGACAAAAACACGTAAGGGAAGTAAGGTAAAGGTAAGGCTCTATAAATCTTATTTCACTATCAAATTCAAGCGAAATTATAGTGTTAAAAGATAAAGAACAAGAAAGCAATGCAGATCGGTCTCGTTGCTCGGTTGAGACCGACCTTTATTTAAGGGCAAGAGAATGGTGCGACTGCTAGACTTCAAGCAGTCAATCTAATGGGTTTTGCTGTCGGCCTAACCTGACCGGCACAAAGGGGACCAATCTAAATGGGTAAAGAACAAGAGACCCATGACAGCACGGGGTGCAGTATTAGCCCCGGGGGGGGGGGGGGAGTAGCCCCCAGATGCCTTCTACTAAAGAGGGTAAACATTCTCCCTTGTAAAAGGAGGAGAACACGTGCTAAACATAGGTAAAACATAAGCAAGTCATAAAACACTAGCAAGGCATAGGAGCAGCATACTCTACTTAATGTTAAGAAAAGCATTACTACACCCTCAATTTCCAGCTCCACATTACTGCCATGTAGAAAATGTGGCTGTGGAGTTTAGTACAGGAGGGGAGTAATCAAAACGATATTCTCAAACGTTTGGCAGGGGAGGGGTGCCCTCCTGGACGGTTTCTTCCTTCAGGTTTCAGAACCAGTGACCTCTTCTCGGGGTTTCTTTCTTTTTCCCTTGGGCGATTTTGCGCTTCCTGACAGTTGCCATCTTTACGGGGGTTCCAGCCTCGAGAATTTCGGTAGATCTGGTATCGGCTGCCAGCAGGGTAGCTCAATTGGGTCAAGGTCCAATGACTGCCAGCATTTTTCCAGGTCGTCAGGAGAGCGAATATTTAATCTGCGTCCCTTATGTGTTATGCCCAGCCCAAAAGGAAACAGCCAGGCATAACGAATGTCTTTTTCCCTCAAAGCGTCCAGTAAGGGTCGCAGTAAGCGACGTTTCGCCAGCGTGGAAGGCGCTAAATCTTGGAAAATTTGTAGAGATGCGCCTCCGTATTTGATGTCATTATGATTCCTTGCAGCTCGAAGAATCGCCGCTGCGTCTGGGAAAGCGAGCATCTTGCAGATGACGTCCCTTGGAGGGTCGGATGCTGAAGGAGGAGGTCTCAATGCTCTGTGAATTCTTTCGATTGCGATGGATGACACTGTTTCTTCGCCCAGGAGCGAAGTGAAGATTTCTTTCGCTACTTTTTCGAGTACCTCTGACGCCCAGGATTCAGAGAGGCCTTTTATTTGCACGTTGTTTCGCCTGCTCCTGTTCTCTATATCCTCCTGCATTAGGATAGCTCTGTTGATCTGTGCGTGTTGTTCTTTTAAGGCTCTCTCCATTTCCACGGTGTGTGAAGCGATGGCAGCTGTGGAGGTTTCGGGGTCTTCTGTTCTTCTTCCCAGCTGCTTCATCTCCTCTTTTATTTCGGTGAGTTCTAGGAGTATAGGTCTCATGGTACGTGTCAGAAGGTCTTTCATAAAGCCTTTGGATATGCGTTAGTTCTCTTCCTCTTCAGAGGAGACTTCATCCTCTCTATCTCTTCCTCCTGCTCCGTTCGGCTCGTGGGCGGGCACCATTTTGGATGCCTAATGCAGAGGCCGAGGGCTCCTTTCTTTCAAGTAGCGTTGCATGTCTGCTTGCCCTTTGCTCTTTCTTGGTGTTTCTTGGGGGGTCACTGCTCCTGTCCCTGCCAATCTTCCCCATTTTGAGGCTGTCAGTTAGCTGCAGAAGGTCCCGATATGTGCCGCTTACACGGAGCTCCTCTCTCAGAACTCCAGGCTGCTCAGCGGTTAGGCTCCGCCCCCCAAGCCATTTTCAATACTGTAGCAAAATCTGCAGGTAGCATGTGGATTTTGGAGTGGAATTTACTGTACCATTCGATGCACCCTAACTCCAACCCTTGTGTGAGGTCCTTAAGAGTCCAACACTTTACAAGATGGATGATGCTCTTTATTTATCAACCAAGGGAATGATGGTTCATTTTTTGATCAACCTAGAAAAGAATAGATACAATTCTTTAACTATAAATCCCATTGGATGGATGTACAGGTATGTGGTACTTTCATACAACCATTACTAAGCTGTACAAGAAATGTACAGTATAACATCAGTTATGATTATCTGGGTATCAAGTTAAAAAAAGGTGGTGGAATTTATTTTTCCCACTATTTTGCCCAAATAAAATGTAATAGAAATCAAATACAAATTGATATATACTCAAAAGAAAGCGTCTCACTTATATCGACTTAAGACCAAAACTGACCTGTCTTTAAAGGATAATTTTACAGCATACTGTTTACTAATGTAATGCATGGACAATGGGTCTGGATTTTCCATTACTTGCCAATTGTTGTAATAGCTCCCTGTTTTATTATCTTCTGTGTACATAATGAAGACCCTTTCATTCGATATTTTTTTCCACCCTCAGCTCTTTTTCAGATCGACTTTCTAGAGCACTTTTATATGCTCAACTCTTTGTTTTATTTCCCTGCAAAAACTTGGCTCAATATCAGAACTTATTCTCTTTCCAACTGCAATGTTTCATTACAAAAATTTTGCATTTGAGCAGCTGGCAAGTTGTCCAATTGTCTGTAATAAGATACTGTCTAAGGGAATTTTCAAGAACAAGGTGGAAAACCTTAAACAAGGAGGTTAAGTATTCGACAAAAACACATTTTGTTTAGGAAAAAGTATTAGTCAGGTCTTGACTCTTCTCCAGTTTTGGTGTTAAGATTAATAGGAAACTAAAGACATCTTCATCAATAAGGATATACCATATACCAGTATATAATGTTAGAGATGATTAAGTGTAAGAAATTAAGACAGTGACCCACCCAGTGACAGCGGGTAAAATAATAAACGGAATGGGTGCACTACAATACCCAGAGAGGTTATCAAAATTGGGATTATTTAGTTTAGAAAAAAGATGGGTGAGGGGCGACGTAATAACTATGTTTAAATATATCAGAGGACAATACAAGAATCTCTTCCATGATCTGTTTATACCCAGGGCTGTGACTGTAACAAGGAAGCATCCTCTACATCTAGAGGAAAGAAGGTTTCTACACCGACATAGTAGGGGGTTATTTACGGTAAGAGCAGTGAGACTGTGGAACTCTCTGCCTGAGGACTAAGGGTACTGTTAAAAAGTACAACTCATCCCGCAAAAAAGAAAAAACCTCACACAGCACCATTGGTAAATATAGAAAAATGTTAGGGGTCTTTGAATGCAACGATAAACAAAAAATTCATTTAAAAAAAAAAAAAGTTGCAAAAAAATAATCTATCTAAATTTGGTATTGAACTGGACTGCAGAATTAATTTAACATACCGTATATACCGGCGTATAAGACGACTTTTGAACCCCGAAAAATCGGGTCTGAAGTTGGGGGTCGTCTTATGCGCCGGTAATACAAAAAAAAAAAAAGTGTAAAAAAAAAAAATTCATTACTCACCTCCCCCGGCGTTCTGTCGCGCTCCGGCAGGATGTCGCTCGCTCCTCGTCCCCGGCGCAGCATTGCTTTCTGAATGCGGGGCTTGAAATCCCCGCTTCCAGAAAGCTAGTACACACGCCGGCAGCCATGACAGCATTGAATGGCTGTGATTGGCTGAAGGCGCACGTGTGTTAGCAATCACACCCATTCAATGATGTCATTGAATAGTGTGATTGGCTGAAGCCACGTGTGTTTTAGCCAATCACAGCCATTCAATGATGTCATTGAATAGTGTGATTGGCTGAAGCCACGTGTGTTTTAGCCAATCACAGCCATTCAATGATGTCATGGCTGACGGCGTGTGTATTAGCTTTCTGGAAGCGGGGATTCTCAAGCCCCGCATTCAGAAAGCAATGCTGCGCCGGGGACGAGGAGCGAGCGACATCCTGCCGGAGCGCGACAGGACGCCGGGGGAGGTGAGTAATGATTTTTTTTTTTTCTCCACTGTATACCGGCGTATAAGGTGAAAGTTGGGGGGTCGTCTTATACGCCCCGTCGCCTTATACGCCGGTATATACTGTATTATTTTACTGCACGGTAAATACTGCTAAAAAAATAACATGCCAGAATTGCAGATTTTATTAACCTTTCCTCTGAAAAAAAAAGGAAATAAAAAGCAATCAAAATGTTACATGTACGCAAAAATGTTATAAATGATTAGAGTTTATCCCATAAAAACCAAGTCCTCATAAACCTCCATAGATGGAAAAATAAAAATGCTATAATTTTTGTACTGTGGAGACACAAAAGCAAATTTTAGGGCTCAGTCAGATGAGCTTTGCTTTCTGCGCACCTATGTGTCCAACAAAACCCCCTCCACGCATGTTAAAAATACGTGTTACCGAAGCTCCGTGCCCATTGCTTTCAATGGGGCCTGTGCTGCTGAAAATAAAAAACAATATATACATCACCTTCCCCTGTAGTCAGGGCTCCAGCGCATCTTGTAGCTGGCTCCCCAGCACTGCTCTAAAGCACTTTGTGATGGCTGGGGATTTAAAATTCCCCACCTCCAGAAAGTGCTAGGTCTGATTGGCTGAGCACTCAACCAATCACAGACAGCACTCGGCCATTTATTAAAAGACAGCTGAGCACTGCCTGTGATTGGTCACAGTGCTCAGTCAATCAGAGGCAGTGTTAAGCCATTCACTAAATTCAATGAATGGATAAGTGCTGCCTCTGATTAGCTGAGCGCTCAGCCAATCAGACCCAGCTCTTTTAGGAGGTTGGGATTTTTAAACAGTGCTGAGGAGCCAGTAAGAAGACACGCAGAGCCCTGACAGCGGGGGAAAGGTGATGTATATATCTTTTTATTTTTTACTACAGTTAGGGATAATTTTCAGGGAAGGGCTTCAATCCCTTCCCCCAAATCACTGCAGGGGTTGCCTGCATCCCATTGCTTTCAATGGGGTGACTGCAGCCTCGGCACCATTGAAAGCAATGGGAGAACATCGCAATCCTCTGCCACAGCTGTAATAGCTGTGGCAGGGGATTCTTTTGTCCCCGCGGGGAGTCCCTTCAACACTGAACATTGTGACAGTGTGACAACCTATTTTTTCACACATGTATAGGTGCAATGAAAAACAATTGCACATCGCGTGTAGAAAAATCGCGCAAACAGGTCTACTGGCACTCATATGTTCTATCTTTTGCAGTTGCAAATTTTAAGCCCATGTAAAAATCGCACGTGACCGCTTTAATTGGAAAGCACTGGTTCTAGGTAGATACGATTTAAAATCGCACCTATACATGCCCTTAAAAATTGCTCGTGTATTTGTGTCATATAGGTAAAACATTGCAATAGGAAAGCCATCTGCACCCTAGCCAAGTCAGTTAGTGTATTTCTGCCAGACAGGCAAAACAATGCAATGGGAAGTCTTTGCGCACCCACGGCATAGGCGAGCCCCTGGAACCCAAGGAAAGTATTACACATAAAGAAATCAGAGCACCCAAACAAGGTAGTTTCACCCCGCCAAGGACCTCGACCTCGGCTCACACCCTCAGTAATCGTGGGCATGAAGCGGACTCGGATGCTAGTGCTACTGTGAACGTCTCATCAGTTGACAGGTGGGTACGCTTATCCATGATGATTCCCCCAGCTGCACTAAACACCCTCTCTAACAAGAAGCTAGCGGCAGGGCAAGCCAGCACCTACAGGGTGTACAGCGCAATTTTGTGCCACGTGTCCAGCTTTGACACCCAATCGTTGTATGGAGCAGAGGCATCAAGGAGGACGGTGGTATGATCAGCTACGTACTCCCTCACCATCTTTTTACAGTGCTCCCTCCGACTCAGTCTTGACTGGGTAGTGGTGACACAGTCTTGCTGGGGAGCCATAAAGCTGGCAAAGGCCTTGGAGAGTGTTCCCCTGCCTGCGCTGGACATGCTGCCTGATCCCCGCACCTCCCCTGCTACTTGACCCTCCAAACTGCGTCTTCTGCCACTAGCGCTGTCAGATGGGAACTTTAGCATCACTTTTTCCACCAGGACCCTGTGGTATTGCATCACTCTTGTACCCCTTTCCTCTTCAGGAGTGAGAGTGGAAAGGTTCTCCTTATACCGTGGGTCTAGAAGGGTGTACACCCAGTAATCCATGTTGGCCAGAACAAGCATCAAGCTCGGACAAGTATGCTGGCTCATGTCTAAAAACTAACCTACTTTATGTAATGGTTTTCTATGACTAGTAGTAATACTGTTTTGGCTTCCCACTCTGCTCAGGTTGGTAGCCTGAAAGAGGATGTTGGATTTACAGAAAGTTACTAAAAGGCACTTATTACTGAAATGGAAGAAAAAAATTCAGGATACAGAATACAATTAGTAAATGAGAGCAGTTTATCTACACTTAGCAGTATAAAGCAGATGATCTGGAAAATAGGCTCCGGAGAAATAATTTGTGATTGGTGGGGGTGCCAGAACAGGTGGAAGGATTGTATCTGAGTGCATTTTTTGAGGGATGGCTGAAATCAACTATTAGGGAAGATATTCTTTTGATAAAACTTCTGTATTATAAAGATAATGATGGACAGTGATCATATTATTTTTTTTTCCAGATTATTAAGTGGACCTAGGATGCAGTTTCAAGATTTACGAGAAAATGATGGGGTTTACAGCTGCCTTCTACCCATACTGCTGAGAGTTGTGATGCTCTGGAGACTTTTATCTTTGATAATCCCGGGGATGCCGCCATCTAGACTGCTAAACATGAACAATATTTATATAACAGTTATAGGTACTCCTTTTTATAAGTGGATTATTGGTAGAGTATTTTATGGCCTGAAATGAGATTATTTGTTGGACAGGTAGGCGGCTCCTGGATCCTGCTCCTTAGTATTAGTGATATCTTTTGATCAGCCCTAGGGGGTTATGCGTATATGTGTATGGGATTGGGTGTGGTGGGATGTTTTTCTTCTTCTTCTCCTCTAACTCCTTCTCCTCCTCTACCATGCAGTGCAGCCGTTATTTTAAATTACATTTGTAAATCATAAATGATGAATATCATTTACCATAGTTCAAGAATTTTAATAATTTCCTAGAATGTGCAGGGTATGGGGGTTAACACTAAAAGATACAATCACCTATTCAACAATTTCAACCAGCTATTGTTTGTCTATTAGAAACACACTTAATAGGAGATACTGAACATTTGCTTCACCATTCTGTATGGGCACATTCTTTTCATTCCGTGTACTTGAGTTATTCGCTTGGAGTAAATGTACTGATTCATAAAAATATCTTTGGAGTGTGAATCATCTGTAATAGATTCCATGGGGGAATTTGTTTCTCTTAAATATAATACTGAGCACAAGAAATGCTATTTGATGGCAATATATTTTCACCCTCCGTATTTCAGCGAATGTATTAAGAAGCTGATGAAATTTGTGGCTATATCCTCTACTGTTCCTACATTAATTGCGGGTGATTTTAGTAATTGTCTGGATCCCTGTTTAGATATATTTAGTAAAAGCTTTATAGTGTCTTCTCCTTCTGTAAATGCTTTTGCATGCTCATTAATGGAGTTATGTTTATGTGATCTGTGGAGGTTGGGAAGTCCAGAGGTTCAACAATACTCTTGTTATTAAAGTTCACATAATACACTTTCTAGAATAGATTTCCTGGTTGGTACCCCATCTATGCTTCCTTATTTTCGTAGAGTGGAAAATCTACCGCAAACTGTGTCTGATCACTTTCCCCTTTACTTGTCATTGATTATGAATGGTGGTGGATTTGGTTTGGATAGAGTTTGGATATTAAATCCATCTTCTTGATGGTAATGCTAGAATGGAGGAGGTTCTGTTGACATTTTTTCTGATTACTATTGGTTCTATGAAGGCATTTATATGTATGTAGTCATTATATGCAGAAGATTGGTTTATATAAGCTCAGAATGACATTAGGGCTCTTCAGCAATGAGCTTTGGATGCAGTAAGAGAACATGTAAGCTCCATGCAGATGTAATCCATGATCAGCCATGAACTTAAAACCCCAGCGCTACAAGGCAACAATGCTAGCCACTAAGCTGGTTCTCCCCCAGAGGAGGAGAAGGAGAAAAAAGAGAAAGAGAAGAAAATATCTTTGTCCTCCTTCATCTCCTTCTTCACTTTCAACTCCCCCCCCCTTCTCCTTCTTAAAATTCTTCTCACTTGTCTCCTTCTTCTCTTTTACTTTATTCTCCTCCTTCTCCTCATCCAGAGGAGAAGGAGGAGGAAGAAGAAGAAGAAAAAGGAAGAAGGAAGGCTCAGTCATTAGCATTGTTATTTTGCAGTGTTGGTGGCCTAGGTTCAAATCAATCTAAGGAGAACATCCATGTGGAATTTGTATGTTCTCTTTGTATTTCTGTCTGCTCTTCTTCCTCCAAAGAAGGAAGATCAAGCATAGTGCTTCAGTTGTCAGCCCTTTGCCTTGCAGCATTGGAGTTCTGTTTTCATATCTGGCCAAGGTCAACATCTAGATGGGGTATTTATCTTTATTCTCTTTGTTCTTCTCCTTCTCTGAAGCAGAAAGGACAGATGAGCACTGCTGCTTTGTAGTGCTGGACCTCTAGGTTCAAATCTGTCCATGGGCAAAATCTGGATGGAGTTTTTCAAAGTCAATGCAGATGCTATGCTTGATTGTATTTGGATTTCGAACTCCAGCAATGAAAGGTAACAGTACTAACAAATAAGCCACATTCATAGAAAATGCATGCACACTCTTTTACTCCTACTGATTTTAATAAGAGTCAGTTGTCCAGATTCACAACTATTTTTTAAAAATTCGGTAGGGCACTTGCAACCTGAATAGTTTAATAATCACTCAACACTACTGTAAATGTACTGACCTATACAATAAAGATAACCCGTTCACTTTTACCGCTCTGCGAACAATGCAAAAACAATCTTCACAAAATTCGCTAAATTTAATTTTTGTAAAGTTCACACCACTTAGAATAGTTTTTCAATGTAGCACATGATATGTTATATGATACCATTGCAAAATATAATTGATCCCATGAAAAGCAAGCTGTCATATAGCCATGTTGCCGGAAAAACAAGAGTTATGCTTTTTCGGTAGAGGGCATGGAAAAAGGCAAACAAAAATTGAAGAAAAAGGCTGTATTGCAAAAGAGTTTTACAAACTACTATAAAACCCATCTACGGCTAATTTCACATGACAAGTGCGATATCGGGCCGTGAAACTCGCCCCAATATCTCACTCACCAACATGCCATTTTGCAACACATGCGAGGCATCTTTGTATCAAAACTGACTCACATCACTTTGGGGAAGTAGTGATTCACCGGCACGGCTGACAGCCACAGTGAAGGATCATGGAGTGTCTCCCATTGTTGTCTATGGGAAGACCTCACATTGCACCATGTGCATCTAGCACAAGGTGCAATGCTGCCGCCGGCCCGATTGAAGACAATGGGGGATGTGACAGCTTGCCCAAAGATTGGACAAGCTGCAATTTTTTTTTTCTGCATCGCGATGCAATGTGAGAAAGAATTGCTCATGTGTATGACCCTATTCAAAAGAATGGGGTTCATAATAAAGAGAGATTTGTACAAATCTTGCACATATGAGACCGGCCTAAGGCACATTTACATTAGTGTTTGTTTGTCTTAGCAGTTTGTCATTTGATAGCTATAAATTGACGTACTTTGCAGGTGTCGACTGTTCCATAATGAATAGTGGCTTTCACAAAAGTATACTGCAAAAAGTGCTAGTATGGATGAACCCTGAATGATAAATCAACATCTCTGAGCACAAGATCATCTTCTTGCTTTCTTCAAGGCTCCAGAGCATGAGCATATAACTTACACTTAAATCTCATGAAACACTTATTATAGGTCTGAAATATTGCTATGCTACCTTTCGTGAAACTAAATAATATTCGCAACAACATAGAGACAAATTCCTAATTGCACCTAAAGGCTGGAGTGCTGTTTAATTTGTGTCGTACTGGACCTACTCTCCCTCTATCAAAGTAGATTAGGCGTGCAGATGTAACTCAAAATAAAGTGCCGTTTATAGACTAATCACAATCTTTAATTGCATGACATTTTATAGGATAATTACCAATGATGAAGCATAATTTTCATGCATGTCTGAAACAAATTTCCTTGAGACACAAAATCCATTTCTTCCACCACAAACATCAATTACCAACATGATCAAGTATTGTCAGTCACATTACTAAAAGAGATTTTCGAGACTAAGCTATTGATCACCTATCTTCAGGAAAAGTAATCTATAGTTATAGACACAGGTATTTACTACTCTATTCATTGAGAAAAGAAGAAATGACAAAGGTACAATGGGGTGTTGCTCTCCTATACACTGCACTAAAGGCCTCAATACATATTAGACTTTAGTTGTTGAACACCCTAATAACAGCAAATATCTCTAAGGTATATGTGACGGACCAACTTTCCCTTAACAAATGATTTGAGGAGCAAGAAAGATTAGGTGTTACATATTTGGATGTGGAACCACTGTGTCGTTCCTCCGAGAAGAGGAAACCACCCGGCAGGACTGACAGCCGACCCAGAGACCGGATGCTCACTCCTCGGTGCCTAGCTTCTTACAAGGCAGAGACTGGGACTGAGCTAGCCCTGAGCTGGAGTGGGGTAATGAAGTCCCTGCCTAACAGAGTGGAGTAATCATCCCGATAAGGATGGCCCTGAGCTGGAACCTGGGCTCTGAATAACCCTGTCAAGTCCCTAACCGGAACCGGACGTACCAAGCAGAAACAGAAGCCGAGGATGTGAGCAGGAACAGAAGATCTGAGAAAAGCACAAGTAGCTTACAGCTAAAGCAGAGTTGAGATCAGTAGTCACAAAGATACTGCAGGAGCAGCAGCCACGAGCCATCATAGAAGTACAAGAACCTGGAAGCACTGAATAGCAGATCTGAGGAAACTATACAGTGGAGTGATTGGCAAACAGCCTCCAACTGAGCGAAGTAGTAAGGAACTGTTAACTTAGGAGATGCTGGAGCAAAATAAATACAAACTCAGATAACAGACAGGGCAGAGCAGCAGACCTGTTTGCTTAGCCTAACATCAGGGATGCTGAATTTCAAAACCCAATACTTTTTGTTCCTCAGAAGATAAATCAGGCCCAGAACTGTCTGGCTGCTGCTTAACTCCCTAAACACGCAAATGTTTGGCCGCTGAACTGGTTCTCCTAGAACTGTTCCAAAGGGCTCTAGGATTGTTTGCTAGGCATTGCTGCACGGTCTATTTGAATAACCAGTCTAAATAAGTGTCATGTAATAATATTGACGCAGTGGTCAATAAATGTGTACCTCCAGAAATGTTTAGCGCAAACATGCTAACTCTCGCTAAATATCTGTGAAGCTCCCAGAAAAAGGAAGACTACCCAAAAGAGTTGCTAAGTTTCCGGTCTACCACCAATATCACCTGTAAGGGAACACCCCACTAACTTTCCTAACATGTGCTGCTCATGATTCATTAACATTGTGGTGAGGAGATGCCTTGTAAATGGTGAGACCTGTAAAAAACGGCAGAGCTATTAAAAAAGATTTACACATTCGGAGTCTCCTGACACAATTTAGAAAAGTTGGCAAGTATGGCATAATGTATTACAATATAGAAGTTTAAAAGAACATTATAGAAGCAATCAAGAGATTGCATGATCAAGTTCCCAGAGGGACTAAAAATGTTTGCTAAAATACTAAGTACATATATAAAAAAAAGAAAAAGAAAAATTCCAATGAAAAATATATTATATTATTAATATTTCATTATTAAAAATGTTAATAAAAAGGTACACAAAATTGGTGTTGGCACATCTGTAACAACCCAAACTATAAAATCATTCTTATTTAACCTATATCGTAAATGTCATAAAACCTTCTACCGTACTAGCATAAAAATCAATCAAGAAATTGTATGTTTCTCTAAATGATAGCTATGAAACCACTGATAACATGCTGTGGTGGTTGGAGAGAGAGCTCACATTATAAATAGTATGAATTCGGGCTGCTGCGCACTGGTTGGTCAGTCAGTGCTGACTGATCAATCAGAGTGATCGCTGTGGCAGGACCGCTGTGATTGGTCCCCCAGCGACAAGTAGTGATAAGCTGCTAACTATCAGTACAATGTCCCCACGATTGCCACTGGGATAATACTTTTAAACACAGGACATAAGTTTATGTCCTGTTATACTAGATACAATGTGCCCCTGATGTAAACTTATGTCCTGTGGCATTAAGGGGTTATATGCTTAAGTGGCAGGACCTACATTGAAAATACAGAATAACTGAAAAGTAAATCTTTTCACTAATGTTGAGTGGCAGCCAAATATGAACCATATCAATGAGTTACATTTGCATCTTAAAAAGGGTTTATCTTGAATCATCACCTGTTCTACGTTTCTCATAATATCAATGCATAAGAAATACATTATACTGTCAGTGGAATGTTGTACGGTATATCAAATCATTGTAAGAGCAAATCGTGTAAGTGCTGAGTAATAGTTGCAGGATGAAAGCCAACAATGAAGAACATTAATAAAACAAAATCTGACATATTCAAAAGTCTTCAAAAATAGTCATTTCAGTTGAGCCACAGCATACCCAAAGTAAAGCTGGTTGGAGTACATCTATTCTTCCCTTAAAATATTAATGACAGCTGACTTAGCAAAAAATGCAGAAGCCTTTGGTATTCATTGCTCTGAAAATAAAAATGTTGCAGTGTAACTTGTGATCAAAACCATTATCATTGTCTAACTCACCAATAAAGACGATGCCCATTATTGAATGATAGAGGATTGGGGGTCCACTGAAGTTCAACATATCAAAGTAAACGTATCTCTTAACTAGAAGTACAATGTATTGATAGAAAAAAAAGTATTTGCACATTATATATTCTCTTTTACTGCATATTTGTCACACTGAATAAAGTATAGAGACTGTTAAAGTCTACCTCTAACATCATTGCATTTTTAGGTTTAAACTTGTGTTCTAAATTCTTGAAACTTGTATCTAAAAATAGGGGGAATTTTATCACAATTGCTTCCCAGAGATGACTAGAAAACATAGTTGTCTTGGTAGATTGGGACACAAATGTAAGGGATTTCCTGGTATGCACCCTTGCCCCCAGCTCCAACCCCCACCACCCTTGCTAGGAAGGTTGAACTTGGTTGCATAGGTAGTAGTCATTAAAAAAGTCACCAACTGGCAGTGATAGGATAGGTGAGCAATCACAAAACAGAGGATTGAGCAGTACACTAACTGGAGTAGTGGAACAGGTTCCAGGCATACAAACCAGAGAGTCGGGAAGAAACATGACCAAGAATGATCAGGAGTCAGAGTCAGGACAATAACAGGTATCAGACATATAATCCTAATCTAGGAGCATAATCAAACAGTCTAGATTTGTCCACAAGGTGTGGAAAATCTGAGTATACAGTTCAGTAGGGCAATATAAGAGAACAGTCAAAGACAAACAAACAAGTCAAGACCAGGTTATAGCAGAACTGAATACAGAGTCCTGAGAGCTTTTCCTCCCTGCTATGTGAAGACAGTGCAACTTGGGTGCATCTCAAGGCGGTTAACACATTACCCATTCCAGTCATAGGAGTAATGCAAATGGACCAAGAGCTGGGGAGAAAAGAATAGTAGCAGTAGACATAGCAATGGATTCTGATGTTACAAGAGCTAGGTGTACTTATGGCTCGAAAACTGAGGCCTAAGTACTGGAAGAATGTTCCAAGTCTGAAATTCCATAGGTAGCTTGCAGAGAAGCCTAAGAAAATGCCAGATCTAGAAGGTGTTGCTGACCTTACCTTTTAGAGTAGGGAGTATAAAACTACACACTATGAGAGAGGGGGTAGCTGTGGCTTGAATTCTATGTACTGTCACGTTAGGACAGGTGCTACTGAGACTGGTGAATGTTACCAAGTATAATGTCACTGTCACATTCCAAGAGATGATGACAGAAGCATTCTGCATAGAATGCCAATTCTACTTAAGAATCCCAATGGCAGATTGAGCTCACAGATTCAGGTTGTGCTACACTTCTAGTGTGCAAAGTCACCTCAAGTTCAATGGAGTCTTCAGGTGAAAAGCTTCTGAAGGAGGTACAGCAGGAGGGTGTTAAGTTGTCCAATGAGCAAGGTAACCAAACTATTGAAAGCTCATTCGAATGTTTTTTCTCATAGTAAGAGATTTCGGATTGACCCAGAACCTGGAAAATAAGACCCACAGGGGATGCCAAACCTATAAGAGAGTGATACAAGCCATTTACCCTGCTCAAGACAAAGGCATTGATAAAATAGATGCAAGACAGTCACACCATAAGACAGATAAAGAGCCCATATGTGTCTCACATTATACTAATGAAAAAGAAGCATTGAAGCCTATAGTCTTGTGTCAACTACAAATATCATCGAATTGCATGCATGGTGTGAGATATTTATCTGCTGCCCAGAATAAAGGACTTTCTTGTAGCCTTGGACCATGCTAAGCTCTCTTTCACCTTGAACCTCACTAGTAGTCACTGGGAAGTTCCAGTGGCTGATAAAAATAGAGATAAATCTGTCTTCATTACAAGTTTCTGCACATTGTTCAAGCTCCTGCACATGCCTTTGTGGTATCAAGACGGCTGTAGTAATGGAAATGCTGATGCCCTATCCTGCAATCCAGTGTTAGTAGCTAGTGGTCCCACTGATGAGGGACTGGAGGAGCAACTTCATGCTGGAAGACAAGAAAATGGTGCAGGCTTACAACACTTGGGGAATGCCACTATCTGATGTGTAGAGCACACCATGATCCCAGGGATAGAGTAGACCACTGGAGAATGGAGAAGCAAGCAGCAATAAAACCAACAACTGGAGGCCATAAGAAAACGGTTCCATGAAGTGTTCCAGCCTAGTTATAGAGATAGAGAGAGACTGGGCTAGCAAGAAGATAATTGTTCCAATAGCGAGGCTGTTGCTCTCCACATAAGTGTGCTATACAGACAGGTGAATTTACTCAAAGAGATAGGTATAACATGGAAAATTGTGCTTCCAAAAAATTGGTGAGAAGGGTTGCTGAGTGGATGTGTGAGAAAAAGGAATGCTTTGGGCCTGCAAAAACATTTTCCTGCCAGCAGTGCTTCTATTACCATCCCCATTTACAGTGAGCTACTCTTGAGATCTCTAGAAGTTGCCACAACTGTAATCTTGCCTAAGCCAGAGAACTGTAAGCCCAAGTAGGTAACATTCAGGCCTTCTATTTCTTACAGCTGAAGCTACTGGATTGCCTGATGGTAGAAAAATCTCTACATGGCTGTAAGTACTTGTTCGTCATTGTAGACCATTTGACCAAATTTGTTGTAGACATCCCCCCATGCGAGACCAGCCAGCAGCACAAGCTTTATTGAAGAATTTCATCTTGCCAAATAGTTGTCCTGCTCTGTTGCACTGAAACCATTAGCTAAAATGGTCACACAAACTGACTAGAAAATGAATCCATGACCCCAAGAAGATCTGAGCTGGTCAGAATTGAGATCACATGACCATCTGAGGAAAAAGAGGCCGGGAATTTCAGACACAAAGAAGTAACCAAGATTACACTAGCTTACTTAAATATAATGTTGGGTTAGTTACATAATGAGTAAATAAGAAATAAGATCACCAGAGTGGCCCTTTAAGTCTGTGGCTCTGAGAAGGGAAGTAGAAATGTGGAGCTCTGTGTCAGAAAACTATTACCCTTGCTCCATAAAGCTATACTATGAAAGTAATCAGCATATAATTTTGTACATAGTTAGATGAAAGGAAAATGAAATGACAGCTATACTACAAAACTAGGAGGACAATTTTAGCAACAAATACCACATTTCCATACTTTGATATCAGACTCACCTGTCAAATCTAGACTGAAAAGGAGTCAACACACAGTTTCTTCAAGAACTCTATGCCGTGATCAAAGGAAAAGTTAGAGGAGATATGAAAAATAATATATTTTTACAGCGTTCTCTAACCTTGTGACAGCAATATAGTATTATATGTGTTTTGCAAGCAGGGAACGGATCATGACTACAAGGTCTGAAGTGCAAAGCATCTCTCTCTCTTGTGTACCTTACCAGTATGTCAATTGTGTCTTAATAATAGCACATTCACACGGGGAATAAAATCAAACGAGTTTTGTGCGTTGTACGACACACAAAACTTGCCCGAAAATAGAACCCATTGTTTTTCAGGGGGAATTTTTCTCGTGCAGTGATGCTTCGAGATGGAAAAGTCACAGCATGTTCTATTTTTGTGTAAGTCTCATACCAGAATAGAACATGTGGATTAACGGACTCCCACACATCACACAGCACAAGGAATGGAGTTTCTGTGTCCAGTGCAATGCGAGTCACAATCGCCCACGTGAATGCGCCCTAAGGGCGCCCACCCACTGGCGTTTTTTTTCACTGCGAAATTCGCAGCATTTTTTTCTCTGCAGGGGTCTATGGGACTTTTAATGTTAAAATCGCGATTTCGCGGTAAATTGCGATTTTGCGCGATCGCGATTTTAACATTACAAGTCCCATAGACCACTGCAGAGAAAAAAATGCTGCGAATTTCGCAGGGAAAAAAATCGCCAGTGGGTGGGCGCCCTAAGGCTGACTCTTTAACTTGATTCTGTGCTAGATTTGTACCCCGCTTGCAACTCTGTTGGTGCCCGAAATGTCAATAGAAAAAAGTTTGGTACGGTGTTAGCCAGTAGAGCAAAATGTGATTATTTCCAGCAAGAGAACCCAAATAATCTTGTAGATATGATACCTTTTAATGGCTAACAAAAATATTTGATGTTATAGTGAGCTTTCCAACCTACTTAAACGTGAAGAAAACCCCTAAGTAGGTTTGAAAGCTCGCTTTAACTTCTAGTCTTTTTGTTAGTCATTAAAAGGTATATCTTACTGAGAACAATCACATTTTTACATATCAATGTCCCATATAGATATGTTATTCTGCCATTGTTATATAATCTTGGAATTATATGATTACCTTTTTGCTGTTTAGATAGATCAAGCAAAATATTGGGTTGTCCATGATCTCTTTTTAGGCGTCAATATGCTGTGAAAGCTATGGGAGTGTAGATTGATGAATCAAGATGAACTTCTGGAAGTGAATAAATAGCGGTCCCTACTTTATATCTATACCAAAATTACTTTCAAATTACCCTATAGGGAGTTTACACACACAAGGTTCTTGTTCAAAGCCGCAGTCTTTGTGGCCACTTTTCATGCAGTTTTGTGAACCAAAGCCAGAAGTGGATCTAGCAGGACAGAGAGTTATAAGTCCTTCCTTTATATTTGGCATATCTTTGAATCCACTTCTGTCTTCAGTTAAAAAACTGCATGAAAGACTGCCACAAAGGGCGGTTCCGGGCAAATACGGTTTTCTCCAGTTATGCAGCCAGGATAATCATGGCCACATAACAGGACAAAAGGAAGCCACTGATTTCAATAGGATTTCAGTGGTTTTGCTTTCACAATCAGGATTTATCGTCTGTTAATTGTACGGTCTGAGAAAAGATAGGACCTGCCCTATCTTTTCTGCAAGTAGTGAATACTATATGCAGGAAAGATCAGGCGGCACCTATCTTCCCGTGACTATTTTCAAATTCCTGCACTCTTGCCTGGAGTTCGAACAGCTGGCAACGTCGAAGATATTCCTCTCGTTAAGGCACAATAACGCTCCTTGACGGTGAGCATAGTTGCACCTATGCTCGTCTGAAACCACCCAAAGACTGCTGTCTGAAACCACCTTTAGGCCGCCTTCACATGGAGCAGAAATGCTGCAGAATTTCCAATGGCGGAATTGCTGAGTAACTTTTGCAGCATTTAGAGTACAAACTACATGGAAGGGATTTCAAAAAATCTCCTTCACGTGATGGGGAAAATTTCTGCAACAATTCCACAGCATTTTTGTAAAACGTGTTAGAGATTCTAAATCTGCAGCTTGTCTCCACAAAAACATGAAGTTTTTCTGTAAGATTATGTACGTTATTTGAAACTACTCTTGGGTGACTATTAGAAAAGCGTATTTTAGCTCCATATTTGGTCTGTGTTTTGTGGACTGTAATGGAGTTAATGGGTATCTATGGATCTGTTCACATGGTCAAGTTTTTCATGGCCATTTCATAAAATGTAGCATGACCTACTTTTTGTGTTTTTCCTTTGTATTGCTACGACTTTCTATTGGGCAAAACAATGACAATGAATACAGAGGCAAAACATTTCAAATATTGATGAAATATTGCTGACATATGCTTGTAATGTCATCTGTAACATGTCTGTAATACGGATCTACCATATGTTTGTCTGAAAGTTGCTTTAGAGTAGATCCATAGGTGGCATAAAAATCCACCACATACAAATCCACTCCGGAAATCTTCATGCCTTATGTGCAGATTTTGGTCGAAATTTCCACAGAATTATTGTGAAATTGTTGTGGATTAAGCCCTCTGTATTAAAAGTGCTGAATCTGCAGCATTTCCGCACCATTTCTGTGGCAAATTCACTGTAAGGCAATATGAGGCATGTGGATTTTGGTGCAGTTTTGTTTGTGGTGGATGTTTATGCCACCTGAAAATTCTCCCTCAGAATATGTTTGGCTGTTATGGAACATAGTAACATAGTATTTTAGGTTGAAAACAGACTTGTATTAATCCATTTAAGCCTTTTTTCCTGTAATGTTAATCCAAAGGAAGGCAAAACCCCCCAATGAGGTAGAAGCCAATATTCCTCATTTCAGGGAAAAATATTCCTTCCTGACTCCAAATCTGGCAATCAGAATAATCCCTGGATCACCAACCCTTTTGAAGTAATCAGTGACTATAACATGTAATATTGTTACACTCAAGAAAGGCGTCCAGGCCCCTCTTGAACTCTTTTATCAAATTCACCATCACACATCCTCAGGCAGAGATTTCCATAATCTCACTGCTCCTACTGTAAAGAACCCATCTCATTGATTTCAATGAGAGCCGTGCCATTCAGGTGCAGTTACAAGCACCGGCCACTACAAGGAGGTTAGTGTGGAGGGTTCTGCTCCAACCTCTGTGCATTTGAGGCGCTGACAGCATGCGCCCGCTCAGCTGACTGGTCAGGGTGCCGAGCGGCAGACCCAGGCCAATAAACTATTGATGACCTATCCTGATGATAAGTCATCAATAGTATTTCCATGGAAACTCCCCCTTTAACTAAAATCCCCAAGTCCTTTTTCATATCATAGCGGAAAATCTGCTGCAGATTTTGGTTCAGATCCTCATCCGAATCTGAATGTAACACATGAGGATTTAGATACATATTTTGGTGCAGATTTTCACTCAGATTTCAGTCTCTCACTTGAAGAGGTGAAATCCTCCATGAAAAACTGCAACATAAATTGACATACTGTGGATTTAAAATCAGTATTTCGAGTCAATTCATGCTGCAGTTTTTCCCACAGTGTTTGGATGAGATCTGATTTAGGCCCCCTGTCCACGGGCGAGGTGGAATTTCGCTAGCGATATTCCGCCGCCGGGGAGCAGGGGAGAGAACTGTCAGTTCTCTATGGTGAGCCTATCTGACAGATAGGCTCACTGCGGAGAATCGCAGCAATTCGCAGCATGCCGTGATTTGAGTCCCACGAGCGAAGAATCGCTATGATTCTCCGCTCGTGGACAGGGGGCTGTGTTTTCCATAGCAACGCTATAGATAGCATGCACTGCGTTACTCGCGGCCGGATTATTGCAGCGAGTAACGCAATGCACTATCGTCCGGGGACAGCAGTCTTTAAAGTGCTTGTAGTGTAAAATGCTGCAGATTTTTCACAGCTGATTCCATCTGCAGCATTTCTGCAATATGTGAACGTACCGTTATAGATTAAAGTCAAAGCAACTTTTTGTTGACTCCATGATAGAAGGTAATTTTTTCTTGTGCTCCATAGGCTGAAAAATGGGCACCTTAAAGGCGTTGTCCCGCGATAGCAAGTGGGGTTAAGTACTTCTGTATGGCCATATTAATGCACTTTGTAATATACATCGTGCATTAAATATTGGCCATACAGAAGTTATACACTTACCCCCTCCGGTGCTGGCATCCCCGTCTCCATGGCGACGATCAAACCTCTTCTCTGGTCGCACGAACAGTCGGGCTTGCGCAGTGAGGAATCCTCTGCTGGATGTGTCCGGGCTCACGAGCTGCGTCCTGGCT
This sequence comes from Eleutherodactylus coqui, assembly GCF_035609145.1. Lineage (NCBI taxonomy): Eukaryota > Metazoa > Chordata > Amphibia > Anura > Eleutherodactylidae > Eleutherodactylus > Eleutherodactylus coqui. Next base: position 202,509,139 of record NC_089841.1, on the reverse strand, counting down.
CCTCCCTCTTCTCCGCGTCATCGCGTAGCTCCGCCTCCGTCATGTGGTGCCGATCAGCCAATGAGGTGGCTGTAATCGGCAGTGGAACGCAGACTGCAGAAGAACATCCACGGTGCACCATGGGAGAAGACCCGCGGTGCACCGTGGGAGAAGACCAGCGGCGCCGTCTTTGAAAGAAGAATCTTCAAAGCTGCAGAACGGGGATCCAGGTAAGCGAATCTTTTTTTTTTTAAATAACACATGGATGCGTTTTTACTGTCTACTAAGGTGGGGTCTGTGTAAAAAAGAAATTTTAGGTTTCGGCGCGGAACAACCCCTTTAAGTGGTAACCTTCATTCCACCAATAGATTTTCAAAGTTTAGGACCTTTCACACGGGATCGAATAGACAGCACAACGTACCGCAAAGCTGGGTAAATTCCACACAAAAAAATTGGCAGAAAATTCCTTATCAAAATTTGCAGTCAGACCATCGGATTTTGGTGTGGAATTCTGCAGCTGCGGATTCGGCTACGCTCTGCAGCGTAATTCTGTCCCATGTGAAAGGTCCCTAACAGTGAGAATTGAATTTACACATGTTGCAATAATCTGGATGGAGAGTTTGAACATTTGAAGCCCAAATGCACATTTCTTTCTTTAATGCTATATTAAAAACTTGTGTTTAATGTAAGCTTAATGAATAAGTGATTTTCCCAGAGTAAGTGTGCTACATATACATTTTTTAATTAAATGAGCATTGAAAAATACATTTGTATCTATTAGTAGATAATTATGTCTATAAATTGTAGGGTTAGCAAATTAAACTGTTCTTGTAATTATTGAGATAATAGCAGAAAAGACGTCCAGCTCTGTAATCTAGTTTCAGGAACGGCGTCTATAATGATGTATATGCTGTTGCTACTTCAATACTTATTTGCATTTATGTGCAGGTATAAAGAATTATCTAAATAATCTTCAAATTCAAGTTGCTATATGTACACGGATTCATTGGAATTTGGGGTGAGAAGTAGCTGTGGATAGTGAGGTTGGGTTATGGGAACGGGAAATTAAAGGGGTTGTCCCGCGCCGAAACGGGTTTTTTTTTTTTAACCCCCCCCCCCCCCCGTTCGGCGCGAGACAACCCCGATGCAGGGGTTAAAAAAACACACCGGGTAGTACTTACCCGAATCCCGGCGGTCCGGCGTCTTCATACTCACCTGCTGAAGATGGCCGCCGGGATCCTGTCTCTCTGTGGACCGCAGGGCTTCTGTGCGGTCCATTGCCGATTCCAGCCTCCTGATTGGCTGGAATCGGCACGTGACGGGGCGGAGCTACACGGAGGCGGCATTCTGCACGAGCGGCCCCATTGAAGACAGCAGAAGACCCGGACTGCGCAAGCGCGGCTAATTTGGCCATTAGAGGCCGAAAATTAGTCGGCACCATGGAGACGAGGACGCTAGCAACGGAGCAGGTAAGTATAAAACTTTTGATAACTTCTGTATGGCTCATAATTAATGCACAATGTACATTACAAAGTGCATTAATATGGCCATACAGAAGTGTATAGACCCACTTGCTGCTGCGGGACAACCCCTTTAATATCAAAGAATTAGACAATGAAGCCTAGAGAGTTTTGCAGGAAAGGTTGAGATGTCCTAGGCTCTCCGGACTGCTTTTTCTTCCATCAGGTTTGAACTTCCGGTTGGAGATGTGGCTTTAAAGAATGTACAACCTCAAATCCAAAAACGTCGGGATGCTGATATGTGTTCTATTTGCCATTGTGAATAAAATATGGTTATTTGAGATTTCCAATTCATTGTATTGTTTTGCTCTTTACATGTATTTACTTTTTACACAACTTTTTGGGAATTTGGGAGGGAGTTGGAATCATTTGTCGCAATTCACAATGATTTTTGTGAAATCGTCCTGATACTGTCACAAACCGATTATTTGACTAATTGCTCATCACTATATGCGGATTTTATTAGGATTCCTGCAAAATAATAGATGACAATAATAGAATAAGTATATTTGAGTTACTTTTAAAGATACATGTGTCGTGCCGCCACAAAGCGCTATGGTGAGCACTAATTTTATTATTATTATTTGTGGCTGGCAATTTATTGTGATTTGTTTTGTTCGGACGCCAGTGCCCTTGGGCACAATTTGTAGTTGTGAGTCATGAGGTGTGGAATAATACACAGAGCTAGATATTTAGCTTAAATTGTTGTAACCACAATATTATTAAATTAGGCAGTGAGATGAGGTAGTTTGCTTCATCACATTCAGCGCATAATTAATACACGAATTGCAACAATGTAGACACCGGTGTCTAACTCATTCATGTAGTGGGAGCTTACTCTGGTTTTTTTCTCTATCCTTCTTTGTATTTATATCTCTTTATTTCTTTATCTCCCTCTCTTCATATTTACATCTCTTTCATTTTATTTATTTTTTTATTCACTGTCAAACCTGTCTCTCCTTCTCAGTTACTCACGGTTTCTCAGATTTCTCTCTTGTTTTTCTCTTTCTCTCTCTGTCACGGCTGATCTATCTCTCTTTTCACTTCTCTCTCCTACCTGGCCCTTTTTTTTCTCCTGTCGGGTACTTCTATTTTCTGGCACTCTCTCTCTGCTTGGTGCTCCTCTTCTCTCACTACTCTTTACTCTCTTTACTTATTGCTTAAACCTATTCTGCCTCTACTCTCTGGTTCTTGCCTGGTGTGTCTCACTCTCTGGTTCCTGCGACCGTTGTCCGGCTATTTATTATCTCTGTCACCTGACCAGTTTGTCTGCAGCCAATCACAGCCTATCTGGTTGCTAGGCTACCTGCCTCATCTGAGTCTCTATGCATTTTTTCTATCTTGTGCAGCTGGATAAAAAACGTCCTAACTGCTTGCTAGGTTACCTGCATCCCTTGTGTAAACTGACTCAGATTAAACTCCTAGGGCCAGTTATTATATTACCAGTCTCCATAACTAAAACAGTGCTATGTACTGCCTATTTCCCGGCCACATATGGTATATTCATGAAAAATAGTGATTTATTTTACTCTAAACCTAATGAAATTTAACAACAGACCAGCTTCAGAATGAAACTGTAACAACTTTGCATGTTAAATCCTTATAGACAAAATTGGCTGAAACACTCGGTGATTTCAAAACAGGAAAATCCTTGAGTTTAATTTAATTAACTGTCTGACTTATCTGTTGGCTCACCAATTTCCAAGATAAGGCTATTTCCATGACAAAACGAGAATATTAAAAATTATGAGAATATGATGTTAGAGATGCAGGGCTATATTTTTTGGACCATGACCAAAAGGAGGACATGGAGGTAGTTAATCTTTAGATCTTTTGGCTTGAAGTATTATATTATAAAGACAGAAAATTCATTAAGCTTCTGGGAAATTAGCATGCAAAGGACTAAATATGTTTGAATATAAGACTAGGAAAGTCACCAAAAGCTTTCATAACCCGGTTGATAACAAAGATTACAGTCCTCAGTTAATTCAAAGTAAAAGATACATTAATACATGGATAGGAGCAGAGGCATAGCTAAAGGCTTATGGGCCTGGGTGCAAAAGTTTATCTTGGGACCCCCCACTTTTTTTAACCCCTAACACAGAAGTATAACCTGAAGCTCCTGGACCCCAATGCAAAACCCGTAACAGGGACCCCAACTATAATGCTTTATTCATAGTATTGGGCTCCCTATATGGAGAAGAGAGGCCATATGGGCCCCCTAAGATTCCTGAGCCCCAGTGCAACCGCATCCCCTGCATCTCCTATAGTTATGCCACTGGACAGGAGTGCTGTTTCTGGTGAAAAAAAGAGACCATTGCCAAGGCAACACCATGCTATGTTTTCTGCACTTTGCTCAAACCAGATGATCGAGACCTAGCTTGATGTATGACATTGGCATCCAGGAAAATCTGTCCACTAATTCCTTGATTGATTATAATTATCAATCCTGATGTTGAGTGGATAAGGGTAAAAGATAAGAAGATACCTTAGATACCACACATCAGGTTGTAGTGACCTGAAGTATGACACTACAGTAAAGCACATAGCTTCAAGTCAGGATCTAACCCCTCTTCATTAAGAAAGATTTATTTAGTTAATTTAGTGTACTTCACTTCAGGGCAAAAGCTTGAGGACCTAGGAGAACACTGTGTATTCACCAACAGGACCTTAGGCTACTATTAGTCTACCTAACCTAGAAGATGAAAGAAGCTCCCCGAGGGGTGGTGCTAACCGTCGATGAAGTGAAACAAGAGCTCTGATTGGAGAATATTTAAGAAATCTTCATAGCCCTGTGCTATGTCACTTAGAAAATATAAGAGAGCTGTAAATTAGCAGTTAGTAATCTATCTGCAGTTAGAGTCTGATGGGGCAGGACTGACCTCCTGCTGGGAGATGTCCTTTCGGAGATGCTGAACTCCTGCTGACTCCCTGAGCTTAGTGGTCCTTAAGAGACACCCAACCTCCGTTTAGGATTTCTTACTTTCCAGTTCGTCCCCCAACTACAAGGGAGAAGAACTGGCATTGCCTTCTGAAATCTCACACAATTGTACATGTCACCATTTCTTCAGTCCTATAATCAGAAAGATAGAGAACAAGACTCCGAATCCAGGGAATCAGCCCACATTGCTGCTGATTGAGTATTAGAGCTATTGATCTACCACATGGGGAGAGTGCCAGTGCAAACTCAGATACACCAACCCAGGGACCAGTCATGCAATAATAAAGAAAAAAAATGCAAAGACGTTTAGCACTTCCTTTACTGAGGGGGGTGACTTAATGCCTTTCCAATGACAGTATGAGAACATCATGCATAAGTGGATTATTCATAAATAACCCACATAGTGGGTACACCATTAGAGGTAAGGAATTGAGGAAGAGCGCATTGACACCCAAAATGTGTTGCTACCACCATCCATTATTTTCAATATGTCAAAAGTTTTGAAGTTGTTGCCTGATGCCAATATAATTTGGAACACCTATGTTATTGATAAGCAAACTTGGAGCGAGGGAGGAGTGGAATGTATATCCTCTCTTCTCAGTGAAGTAAGTAGATAACTCTTGCTAATCATCTATATTAAATAACTGTCATTATCCAGAGCCCAGCCTATGATTTTTGCATTGTTTTGCTTTATATCTTCTAATATGTAGTAATTTAGTGCCTTTCAGCCTAATGCCTAGTGGTTTAGTGCCTCAGAAGCATTGCTAAACACTCTGCATGCAAAGTGACTTCACCCAAAATGTGGGTAGACTTAACAAAGTTATGTGATTGGATTAGAATCTATACCCAACATCAAAATCAGCCGATTTCTCCAGGAATGGAAATGCCTCTTCCTACAGCAGCTCTTAAGCCGCTTGTTTACCTCCCAAGTTTCCCACTGCCTTTCTGGTATAGCAGGTGCTACAGGTAGTTTTCGGAAAATATTACTTTTATGGTCCTGCCCTAAGCTCACAGTCCTGGACTCTAAAATCATTTTTAAAGACCTTCCAATAACCTCTAACTTTATCATTGGTGCCAATGTGTACCATGACTGCTAGGTCATCACCAGCCCCTTCTAGTAGTGTGTCAAGCCGATACACAATATATTGAACTCAAGCAGCAGGAACACATATTATTAACTGTTCAATGATCCCAGTCTTTGTGACAGATTTCCCTGTCTGACCACTTAATTAAATACCCTACTACGAGGACCTGTCTAGCCTGCCCTGCACTCCTATCCCCATTCTTACTCGAGCAGACATCCCCATGGCGGTCAGAAGATGTCTTGCTGCAGCATTACTAAACTTGAATTGGCATTTCTCTCATTTGCCAACTTTACAAGCATGTTGGGGTGTGCCAGATCAGGATTAGCCTCCTCAACACTCTTCCCCCTATTTGTTCCATCACCCAGCTAGCTGCCTAATCATCTTGCACTTCCTTGCTACCATCTTTCCCCACATCTACCCCAGAGTTTCTCTGCTTATTGAGCAGCAAACTCCTTTCTATGTTGTCAATGAATCTCAGTATACAATCTCAGTACAATCTAGGCTTCCAAAGATGTACACTGGACAGCATTATCAATCAGGGAGCACATTCTAATCAATGGGGGTAAATTAGATAAATTAAATCAAAGAAAAGTGAAAATCAGACAAACAGTGAATAAATCTAAGTGGCTCCCTTCTAAAGTCCCTGAATCTAAAGTCACTAATCTTAAAGGGGTTGTCCCGCGATAGCAAGTGGGGTTAAGCACTTCTGTATGGCCATATTAATGCACTTTGTAATATACATCGTCCATTAAATATTGGTCATACAGAAGTTACACACTTACCCCCTCCGGTGCTGGCGTCCCCGTCTCCATGGCGCCGACCAAAGCCGCCTTCTCCCTGGATTAGATGCGCTTGCGCAGTCTGCCCTCTTCTGTCCGGCTCCGGCGTGCTCGCACCGCAGAGGTCTTCTGCGCATGCGCAGAAGACCTCTGCGGCGCGAGCACGCTGGAGCGGCCCCTTCAGCGCAAGCACGTCTAATCCAGGCAGAAGGCAGCTTTGGTCGGCGCCATGGAGACGGGGACGCCAGCTCCGGTGGGGGTAAGTATATAACTTCTGTATGGCCAATATTTAATGCACGATGTATATTACAAAGTGCATTAATATGGCCATACAGAAGTGCTTAACCCCACTTGCTATCGCGGGACAACCCCTTTAAGTCTCACACTTAAGAAAAAACACACTTTAGATCTTAAAACATTCTCACAAACTCTCACACTTGCTTTTTCTGTTTTCTTATAAAGCTCTTAGCTGCAACAACTGCTAAAATGAATCCTCTCTTTGGAAGAACCTTGCAATTTTGGAAGAGTCATAGCCCTTTTTTAAAGAATGCAGCAAGTTCTAGGATTTTTGAAAGTTTTCCTAAAAGCTCCTCTAAAGTAAAAAAAAATGGCAGAAAACACACGGTACAAAACCTGTGTGACCAAAGAAATTACTTAAAAAATGGCTTGTTTAAAAATTCATGAATTTCATGATGTTTTTCTAACACTACCCTTTTCCCCTCAAAAAAAGGACAGCACAGAAAGTTTGCGTGTGTTTGTGTAGGAAGCCTTGCACACTTTTTCTAAAGGAATGTTGTCTTGTGTCTTCTGTAAAACTGTTTGATTGGTATACTGTGGGTCTAATTGCAGTATTCCTCTGCAATATGTATGTCTAAGACGTGACAGATTATGATCCATTTTCTATGCTTGCGCCTTATGAGTCTCTCGTTCTTAACTCTCTAGCAAACAGCTTGCAGTGCAGGGTTATTAGATTGATAAATTCAAAGTGAACACTAGATGACAGTGCAATTCTTTTTTTCAGATGAATGACAATGCAAGTAAATTGAGCAGCGTGAGGGTGTGGCAGCCCTAAAAGCCTTGGTGCAGCTGTGCCGTTAGAAAGAAAGGTTTGCTGTTCGTAAGGGATGAAAATAATTTTCTCTTTTGTTGTTAAGAAAAAACACATTTGCTTCAGAAAGTGCATGGATTGTCCTGATATACTTAGGAGAATATTCATGATATGCTAATTTCTTTTTAGATCAAATATCTGACGACTTACACAAAATTGCTGGAAGATGCTACAATTTCACTACTATTACTATTGCTTTATTACCAGGGTCTTTTTGAAGGCTGAAATGCTATATTCAACTTTATAGAAAATAGTAGAATGGATGAGGGAGTTATTTTTTCATCAAAAGAAACCAACTTGCAAAGACATATTAAGAAAGCTTCTTTTTCATTCATGAAATAAGATTAGATCAAGCACATGCGGTAATCCAGTATACCATCTGTATGCTTGCTAAAGGATAATATTACCGCTTTTGTTCGTATTATGTCAACTAACCATATGGTCAGCCTGCTGTAAAATGACAGACTAACAGAATACAGTATTTAGACTAGCAATTATTACAGTGATCAAATATCACATTATTGTCTTTATTTGCTTACTGTCAGAATACATCACTCATCTTTGTCCTGCTTGTTATACGAGAATTACTTCTCTACACATTCGAGAGCTGATATGTTTTTACTCTGTGCAATGACTTTGTATTTCCAATCTATGAGAACAAGGTTTGCCAATACTGTTGTAATGTAGAACAGATTAAAAGTATGGTAGCCAAAGAGCCATGGAAAGTATAACTGATGACAGGTTGTCAGATTGTTGGGATTGCCTTTTTTGTATGCTGTTATGCAAATAACATAATGTATTTTACTAAACATACCAAAATACTATAGATGGATACAGGATTAGACTAGTCCACAAGGGTATAGATGAATCCCTCAGCCCCACCACACGAGTGACACACAGTACGCTTGCTGCACTGCATACAAATAATAATCCAATGGCTAGATGATCTTAAGGACAGAAATGTCCAAGAAGGTTGGGAAATATTGAAAAATGAGATTCTCAAAGCACAATCGTTAACAATCCCCCAAAAAAGGAAGAATGGGAAGCATCTAAAGAGACCGTGATGGATTAACACAGAACTTGACTTGCACACATGTTAAAAACAAAGAAAAATATGTTTATCAAATGGAAAGAGGGGGAAATATCTAAAGAAGTATAATGCGGTCTGCAGAAACTGTAGGGCAAGTGTCAGAAAAGCTAATGAATTGAGGCTTGTAACAGAGGCCAAAAGCAATAAAAAGGATTTGGGGGGTATGTCAAAAGCAAAAGAAAAGTCAAAGATGCTATTGGATGCTTACAAGATGAAAATGGTGAATTGGTTAAGAATGATGTTGAGAAGGCTGAACTTTTAAATTCCTATTTTGTATCTGTTTTCTTTGAGAAAGTAGATGGAACATCAACTGATCTTCCCTATGCTATTGGGGGAATAAAAGAATGTAGGCTATCTATAAGCAGAGAGATGGTGAGGAAACACTTAACTAACTTAAATGAATTCAAGTCTCAAGGTCCAAATGAATTACATCCTATGATACTAAAGGAGCAGTAGAGGTATTTGCTGAACCACATGCCATAGTCTTTGAAAATTCCTGGAGAACAGGAGAAGTCCCAGAAGATTGGAAAAGGGCAAATGTTGTCCCTATCTTCAAAAAAAGGGAAGAGGGTGGATCCAGGAAACTACAGGCCTGAGAGCCTAACTTCTATACCGGAAAAAATCTTTGAACAAATTATTAAACAACATGTATGAAAGTACTTGGATGAAAATGGACTTGTAACAAACAAGTCATGTGAGACGAATCTAATTTCCTTCTATGACAGAATCATCAACTGGGTTAATCAGAGAAATGCAGTGGATATAGTATATCTTGACTTTAGTAAAGCATTTGACAAATTATCTCATACTATTTTTATTGGAAAAATTACCAAATATGGGATTGACAAGGCAGCTGTTAGGTGGATTCACAACTGACTGAGTGATCGTACTCAAAGAGTGGTCATAAATGACTGCACATCCAAGTGGAAGAATGTATCACAATGCTCTGTCCTAGGCCCAGTGTTGTTGGGAAATTGATGGGAAACTGATCAAATTTGCCGACAAAACAAGGCTAGGAGGGATAGCTATGGTAATATTAGGGAAGAGAGAGTATTCAAAAAGATCTTGAAAAGCTTGAACAGTGGGCGGCGACTACCAGAATGGTATTTAACAAGGAGAAATGCAAAGTCCTACATCTGGGCAAGAAAAAGGAAAAAATCACATACAGAATGGAAGGAATTGAGCTAAGCAGCACATGTGAAAAAGACTTGGGTATATTAATAGATCAAAGACTGAACATGAGTCAACAATGTGATGCAGCAGCCAAAAAGGCAAACACAATTCTGGGATGTATTAAGAGAAGCATAGAGTCTAGATCATGTGAGGTAATTATCCCCCTCTACTCTTCCTTAGTCAGACCTCATCTGGAATACTGTCTCCAGTTCTGGGCACTCCACTTTAAAAAAAAAAACATAGACAAACTGGAGCAAGTTCAGAAAAGGGTTACCAAGATGGTGAGCAGTCTACAAATCATGTCCTATGAGAAACAATTAAAGGATCTGGGAATATTTAGCTTGCAAAGAAAAAGGCTGAGAAGACACTTAAAAGCTGTCTACAGATAACTGAAGGGCTGTCACAGTGCAGAGGGATCAGCCCTATGCTTATTTGCACAAAGAAAGACCAGAAGCAATGGGATGAAACTAAAAGGGAGGAGACACAAATTAGATATTAGAAAAACTTTCTGAAAGTGACGTGAGCAATGAGTGGAACAGGTTACCACGGAAGGTGGGGATTTCTCCTTCAATAGAAATGTTCAAACAAAGGATGGACAAATATCTGTCTGGGATGATTTAGTGAATCCTGCACTGAGCAGGATTCTATGAATATTTTCTCTGGCAGCTATACATCCCTATAATAATCTGTATGAGAGAATATATAAGGGCCAGTATCCTCCCTCCCTGGGCCACAACACTTAAGCAACACCCTTTACCAATTATCTTGCAGCTTCTTGTTGCTGCCTGTGGCCTGGATGTCATGTCTGACCTGAGCAAAATTCACACCACACCTAGGACAAACGCGAATAGAAGGGGAATGCACACAAACAGACATCAAAATAGACTGAATAGTATACAGGACTTGTAAGCAGATATTCCACAACAGCTGACAAATGCCAAAACACTTACCTAGAATACCAACGGGAATGAGCAGATGAAATAGCTAAAGTATGTACAAGGTGTTGGTTCATATTTTGGCCAAGATACTTAAAGGGGTTGTCCAGCAAAATAAAGTAAAGTTAAACACTTCTGTATGGCCATATACATGCACTTTGTAATATACATCGTGCATTAAATATTGGCCATACAGAAGTTATATACTTACCCCCCCCCCCCCCCCCCGGTGTTGGCGTCCCCGTCTCCATGGCACCGACCGAAGCCGCCTTCTGCCTCGATTAGATGCGCTTGCGCAGTCTGCCTCTTCTGTCCCGTTGAAGGGGCCGCTCCAGCCTGCTCGCGCTGCACAGCTGGTTTGCGCATGCGCAGACGACCTGTGCGGCGAGAGCACGCTGGAGCAGCCCCTTCAATGGGACAGAAGAGGCAGACTGCGCAAGCGTGTCTAATCGAGCCAGGAGAAGGATTTGGTTGGCGCCAGGGAGACGGGGACGCCAACACAGGGGGGGGGGGGACACACCCCCTGTAGGTAAGTATATAACTTCTGTATGGCCAATATTTAATGCACGATGTATATTACAAAGTGCATTAATATGGCCATACAGCAGTGCATAACTGCACTTGCTTCTGCGGGACAACCCCTTTAAGGTTGAAGAAGTGAGATAATGCCCCATATTTGCTCAGGCTGGTAATATTTTCAGACTTGCATTTATTGATAAACTGTATCTGTTCCGATAGGTACTGGTTTACAGTTGCAACTAAATTTGACACTTTATATATTAAATATACAGTTACAGCAAACTTACATTAATTAATTAAAATCACTGAGGTGAGAGAAAAGATAAACAAAGACATAATGCACAGAAAAGGAAGCCAAATATGCAGCACCTGATAAACTGCTGGGCAGGCACAATCATCACATCCCCTAGTAGCATGCAGAAAGCCGGATTGCAATATGAGGGAGCTAAATGTTCAGTGCGGACTAATGTGTAGCCACTCAACTCTACCCATATTGAGGGAGGTGTGACTGCAGACAACATAGTCCATGCATATGAACTGATACCAAGGATGCCAGCCAAAGATAAGTGCGTCACAACATACAGGAATGCAACCCCTACTGGCAAAGCAGTGGATTGCCCCATACCACCACAGTGCTTCACACTGGCATGACATCCTGGGCTCCCCCAGCATCTATAGCACACTGCATGAAAAAGAAACACACTGATAAATGCAGGTGCTGTGTATTTGGCTTCTACATTAATTACATTCACACCAAGTCAAAAGTAGTCAGAGGATTAAAAAATCTGTGATACGTCTGGAGGAAAAGCTAGTATTACAGAGGGCTGTATGACAATATTAGGAGATATGAAAAAATGCTGATCATCTCAACAACCCCCATGGTCTAGCATGCTGCACATTGTAGGGTTATTGTTTTTTATGCTTTGCTCTGCTCTCCATCCAGATCATCTACCGACACCCACCCTCCCAAAGTACAATTATGCTTCTTTTACACCGGATGATAGTCATCTGAATGACTGCACAGGCACTGATGTCACCGCTAAGGTCATTAGCGCTCATGCAGAGCACTTAGAAAGACTTATCACTGGTTCATCTGTATGCATGTGAGCTCTGTGTGGGGTTTCTAGATTGGGTTTCTCTGTCCCCCAAGGGTTCTGCTTTTATGCATGATGTGTGGTGTATGTCTGTGCAGGTGGCCAGACATGTGTGTGAACAGTGTTGTGTTCATTGGGTCTGTGGAGGTGCCAGACAAGGTGTTTGACCAGTTCTGTTCTATCTTGCGTGCCAGTCCATGGGGTGTTGGTGTGAACAGCGAAATGTCCAGTGTCTGTGTAGGTTTCCAGATATCAGGTGTGAACAGTCCTGTTCTGTGAATTGGTGTGAGCTGTGTCCTGTCCTGCTGAGAATCGTTTGCCATCCAGGGATAGGTAGGTCCCTAGCTTCCAGCGTGGGGTCGTCCTTATTGGGATGATCATCCAGCTTGCAGGCAGGTTTTCACATGGTGGTTGTCCCGTTGGAGTAGGGACCTGTGAGACAACAAGGACCCTTGAAGTGACTTGGCCAATTCATGAACCAATACCTCATACATGTAATAGCTATTCCATCTGGTTATGCATGCAGGTATGTAAGGTGCGGGTTTTGGTCATTTGTCAGTTCATATGTTATGCCTGCTTGTGAATCTAGTATGCAATTCACTGTCCTTTGGTATACCATGCGTGCATTTTTGTGACATCTGCGGCTGACGGATCCAATGCGTCCATGTTGGTGCTTTGGCACGCCTGGCAGACGTAACACAGATAAGTGCATTTTTTTCTGCATGGGCTTAGTAAGATCTGTGTGTATTGACTTTTTATGCACAAAGGTTTCCTTAACCTTTAATTTTATCTTTTAGAAATGCTTTTGTTGTGTTACTTGTCAGTATGAAATTTGCTGCTTTTGTACATTTAATACTTTATATGTCAAGTTAACATTTTCTCCATTTGTATGGTAAAGTGGGATATAGAATCAACTAAGTAATGGTAAAACTGTAATAAAAAAAAGACTCCGCAGTAAGCCCTGTACAGGTCAAACCTTATCTTTCAATGATTTTTCATGTTCTTCCCCACGCTCACTAAAAGAATATGACGGATACCTTTTCTTTGCATATACAACAGCACAGGTTTTATTATTTTTTATATTGTAAAGAGTATTTATGGCCTTGAGAGGAAATTACTGACAACTTAGGCTGTTCTCCCACTGCTTTAATGGCTTCCGTTAAGCCTTGTGTTGTATCATGGTGTCTATCTGACTCCAGTCTTGTTCATTGCAGTCCTGCACTTTGAAAATGGTACCACACATGGGTGAAACATGTGTTGGAAAAAGCACTCACCCTATACCTTTAACAGAGGCTTTGACATATGTCTAGCAGTAGCATCCATCACCCATTGGATATACTGTAATGGCACCCTGTATAAAAATATATCAGTAAAATGGATGCCCTATAACTAGAGATGAGCGAACGTACTCGGTAAGGGCGATTTCGCAATCGAGCACCGCGATTTTCGAGTACTTCACTACTCGGGTGAAAAGTACTCAGGTGCGCTGTGGGTGAGCGGGGGGTTGCAGCGGGGAGTGGGGGGGAGAGGGAGAGAGAGAGGGCTCCCCCTTGTTCCCCGCTGCTACCCCCCACTCCCCTCTGCAACCCCCCCACCCAACAGCGCACTTGAGTACTTTTCACCCGAGTAGTGAAGTACTCGAAAATCGCGGTGCTCGATTGCGAAATCGCCCTTACCGAGTACGTTCGCTCATCTCTACCTATAACCTATAGGTGATGAATACCACTGTTTGACATCTGTTTAATGCATCCCTTATCTGTGGGTTATAATGTTATTATCTGCTTAATGGATACCTCATGAAAATCTATTGAAAAGCTAATAACATATGCACTGGTGACAGATGGCATATAGTAGTGCCCATTGTGCCTCACATACTATGATATCCTTCTAACAGATATCTTTTTGTACAGGATGCATCTGGATAAAATAGCATGGTCTGCTGTGAAAAACAAAACTATCCCTGATGGAAACCAGTCAAAAGGGTCATCATCTAGTGAATTGAGGCCTATGGATCCATTTGTCATATGTAACATAATATGCAAGGCTGAAAAAAGACAAATGTCCATCCAGTTCACCCAGTTTCTACCGCCATCCCCTTTCGCCTTGTTGATACAGAGGAAGGCAAAAAAAAACCCATAGTAAAGCAGACGCCAATTTACCCCATTCGGTGGAAAAATTTCTTCCTGACTCAATAATGGCAGTCAGAAGAATCCCTGGATCAACATTTGAGAGTTCCTACCTGACTCCAAGACCTGGATTAACAACCCCTCTGGTTATTTAATATCTATATCCTGCGATGTTGTAGCACTCCAAAAATACATCTAATCTTCTCTTAAACTTCTTCATTGATTTTGCCATCACCACGTCCTCCATAAGTTCCATAAGAGAGTTCTCACAGCTCTTACAGTAAAGAACCCCCTTCTGTGTTGGCGATGAAACCTTCTTTCTTCTAGACATAGCGGATGCCCTTTTGTTACTGTCGCAGTCCTGGGTATAAACACATCATGGGAGAGATCATTGTATTGTCCCCTAATGTATTTATACATAGTTATTTGGTTGCCCCCTAGCCGCTTTTTTCCAGGATATTGATAGCCTCTCTGGGTATCCCAATCCTCTTATTCCATTTATTAATTTAGTTGCCCTTCTTTGAACCCCCTCAAGAACTGCAGTGTTTTTCCAGAGTATTGATATCCAGAATTGTACACAGTATTACATATGAGTCCTGACAAGTGCCATATATAGTGGTAGAATAATGTTCTCGTCCCTCGCCCCTATACCGCTTTTAATGCACCCCAAAACTTTACTTGCTTTTGCAGCAGCTGACTGGCATTGATTGCTCCTGTTAAGTCTACAGTCAACTAGTACCCCCAGGTCTTTTTCCATATTACTTTTCTCTAGTAGTACCCCATTTAGTGTATATTGGTGATATCCATTTCTCCTGCCCATGTGCATAACCTTATATTTATCAATATTCAACTTAATTTGCCATTTTTTTACCCATGCCCCCAACTTATCTAGGTCCATTTACAGGCATATATTGTCTTCTGTTGTGTTAATTATCTTGTATAATTTTGTACCGTATACAAATATTGATATTTTACTGTGCAATCCTTCTATCAGCTCATTGCTAAATATATTTAACAGAATGCAGCCTAATACTGAGCCCTGTCCCCCCCCCCCCCCCCCACACACACACCACCACCACCACCATTAGCAACAGTGGCCAAATCAGAGTACGAACCATTCATTACCATTCTCTTTCTTTCTCCGTGCCAGTTCTTTGCCCAGCTACACATGTTTTCTCCAAGACCAGGCTGCCTCATTTAAGATATTACCCTACTAAGGCCCATTTAGACACAACAATTATCGCTCAAAATTCACTCAAGTCATCCTTATAGCAATAATCGTGTCTAAACACTATTCGTTCATTGCTGATTTCTAGCAAGCTAGAAATCCCCAATGACTGTTATCAGCGCCGCAAGCTGAGTTTCTCAGTGAGAAGCACTGATAGCATTCTTTCAGCTGGTATCCCGCTGGGACTTCTCAGCAGGGTACCAGCTGAAAGCTCTGAGAACAAAGCAGCTGTCAGCACTCCTACTGTTCTCGGAGCTAGTAGCTCAGCAGGACACCAGCTGAAAGCTTCTGTTTGCATATACAACACAGCTGCTGTTCTCGGAGTTATCAGCAGTATCCCACTTCACCTGCATTTAACTCTTTAAGTAGCTAATTAGCTACTTAAGACTTTATGCAAAGATGATCGCTCAAAACTGTCACTCAAACTGTCATTTGAGCAATCATCTTTCAGTGTAAATGAACCTTTATGCGGCACGGTGTCAATTGCTTTAGAAAAATCCAAATATACAAGATTAATAGACTCCCCCAGGTCCAGCCTAGAACTTACTTTGTTGCAGAAGCTGATCAAGTTGGTTTGGCATGATCGTCCCTCATGAACCCTCATGTGCTGTGTCCCATTGCATATGTCCAATGGATCATACAGATGCAGTGTGATAGTAATCTTATTCACTTCTTCATTTCACTGTAATTTAGTAATGCATTTGAGTTTAAAGAGGTTACAAACATTAGACCAATTATTTTAATCAGTAGCCTTCTTCTCATCAGCTTCAAATATTGTCTTCAAGTCCAAACTTCTCTTTCTGTTGACGCTTTCACCCCATCTCTTCTCTCTTCGTCCATATTCTTATCTAATGTTTTCCTTTCTACTTTAACTGAATTGGAAATGTCTTATTTCCCATGTTTATAACACTGCATGACAATTCAAAATACTAAACAATTTAATTATTCTCCAAATTTTTAGGGGTTATCAAACCTTTATCCTGCAATTGATGGCCTCTTCTCGGGATAGACCACCAGTATCTGATCTGTGGGAGTCAATTGCTGAGGACCCCTGTTGATCAACTGATTGAAAGAGCCGCAGGCAGTTCTCGTGCAAGAGCTGCAGCCTCTAATGTTTAGATCTGAGTATAATCCTGTCAGCGCTCAAAATGCCATATTTTAATAGCGGCTGTTCTGAGTACTACAGGTTTATCCCATTCACTTCAATTTACTTGTGATGCTGAGGAATTGCAATTACAGTAACACTGTCTCACTCTCTTGCTCATTATCTCTTCCGACAAGCAGAGAAGATGCTGTAACTTCATAAGCAGTCACAGACCATACTATGGTTCGCCCACATATCCAGTGGAGCAGACAAGGAAGCAAGTGTGAACATCTTGGAGCAATTACTGAGGAAGACACAAAATAATAACAGTGGGTGGCACTATTTTGATATTAGTACTGGAATATCTGGGGATATATACCTTTTTACCTTTTTTAATAAGTGCAAATACAAAAATGTTTATAATTTGTGGACTGAAACACATCTCTTTTTCAGCTCGTCTTCATACTAACCCTAAATCACTTCTCACCTGCATTCAGATCCCAAACTATTTGAAGGAAGTTGTGATATTGTTTATGGCATGGCAGTAACAGATGGAGGTGGAGGCAGCAATAATTTTTTTAAATGAAAATAACTTTACTAAACAAACTGATTTTATATTGCTCTATAGGAGGATACTGGTTACATAATCCTTATATGATAAAACATAACTATTAGAGATGAGCGAATATACTCGTTTCGAGTAATTACTCGATTGAGCACCGCGATTTTTGAGTACTTCCGTACTCGGGTGAAAAGATTCGGGGGGTGCCGGGGGGCGGGGGAGGCGTGGCAGAGCGGGGGGTAGCAGCGGGGAACAGCGGGGAGCCCTCTTTCCTCTCCCTCTCCCCCCACTCCCTGCTGCAACCCCCCACTCACCCACGGCGCCCCCCGAATCGTTTAGCCCGAGTACGGAAGTACTCGAAAATCGCGGTGCTCGGGCGAAAAAGGAGCGTGGCCGAGTAGGTTCGCTCATCTCTAATAACTATACGTTGTTTTTTCAACGTCTGAAAGCGACAGTTCTGACCTTAAAGTGCCTCATAGAGGCTACTTCCTGTCCCCAGGATGTAACATCATAGATGCCTCTTTCCCTCACGTCTGCACTGTTATATCACTTTCTTTCAAACTTTAAGCTAATGCTACGAATAACTCCCTCTTTTGCATATGTTGTCCATCATAGTCTCCAGTGTGCACACACTAATGTCTTGTTGAACTTGTCCTATGTGTCCTGCAGTTCTGTTGCATCCAGGTCCATGGCACTGTCATTGAATCCTAGGTTCATAGTAATGTCTGCTGCTTCAGGGACAAGTCAACTGCAGGAAAAGAAACTTATTCTGCTTTCACAAGGCTTGTTTCCGTACTTGTGGGCCCCCGGGTCATTGGGGCTTTTTCGATGGTCTTTGGCCTCAGATCATCAGGGCCATGTTTACTGTATTTTCATTTACTTTGTTCCCCAGCATGGGAGCAGCACTCAGGCCACTCCACAAGTTCACCGATAGCCACCACATCACTTGTGGGTCTCTGGTGCTGCTGGCACTTTAATAATCCCTGTTTCACACACTTACTATTCTGTCCTTTGTAGATGTGTCTGGACCTCTGGCACAGCTACAATTCTTTATATATTGGGAACCTTCTGTGACTGGAACAGTCCCAAAATTTTGGGATGGCAGGTGGGATTTAGAAGGGACCAAACCGGTTCTGTACACTGTTCCTACTGCGGCCAGATCTCCAAAGTATTGCCGAGCTAGTCCCATCAACACTGACAACACCATGGGGTGGAATCTCCTTCCCCAGCACTACACAGTGCTCTAATACGGCACCTCACTGTGCCTCTTCACTTCCCCGCTCCCTGCTGCTAGTCTCTGGAGGGGGAACGGGGTTTCTTTCCTCCACAGTGCTACATGTGCTGTGCAGCCCTGCACTGGCAAGCGCAACCTTAGCCAGCACTCCTCCTCTTGGCCAGGTCCCAGATTGAAGGGGGTGTGGCTTAACATTGCAGCTGTTTAGTGCCTTTGACAGCAGCTGCAAGCCACTCGTTTGTAGGGTGGAGCGCTGTCAGTGCAGACCCCAGGCCTATATGGGGTCAGTGGGGAGTGTTGTACCCACTGTCTCATTTACCTCACATCATCATCGTTTTCTATTGTGTTATCAAGTTAGCAAATCATGCAAATCACATTAGACTGGTTGTAGGCAGAGAGTAAGGAGAAAAGAAGGAGATATCAGACATATCTTCTAATGAGCTGAGCACATTTATGGTCATAACCTGATCAGAACAACTTTTTATCTGCTGGAAGAAAGCAATGATGATTCCTATTAAATAGGTGCAAGCAGAGATGAAGACTTTGGGGAAGTGACAGATCATTGGAATATTGTATAAACTGTAAATATACAAACAGCATTTATTTGCTGAGATCAGAATGTTCCTTTAAGGTGAAGTGTGTAAATGTAAAAGTCTTTTTCTGCATTAGATTTTTACTTTTATTGATAGATCTATATTAGCACAGTTCTGAAAATTAAACTGAAACTTTCCTTATTTTGTAACGCTTTCACACTTCTAATCAATATTCTAATTTGAAATACTTTCACATATTTGTTTGCCAGAGCAAATGATTGTATAAACTACAGATGGTAAAGCTCTGACATTCTGTGCTCCACTGACTCATTTACAGTAGATGAATGACTGATATTAGTGCGCAAATGACTTCTTAACACTGTACATTATACATAAATGTATATTTATGTGAAGAAGAAAATGGAAATTGTTAAATAATATAGGATACTTTAAAGCAGAGTGAGCTATCTGGGAATTTGCATGCACTAATAAGTTGGGACCATATCAGTTTTCATCTTTCAGATAAACACAAAAGGAAGGTTGTAAAGGTTTAATGGGGCAGAATGCAAAATAAATAGTGTATTTGGATGGAAATGTGTTAAAAGCCAAATACTAATGCAATATTCACATAAGGGTATTTTTACAAGGGCCAAATCAAAATTATGGGCGACTATCTGCTGTGTAAAAAATGGGACCAAACAGGGCAAGTGAGTTAGAGTCGCAAACTTGTCAGAGTCACTTGGTTTTTAACTCACCTAAAAACCAAGCGACTGATGGCCCGTGTAAATAGGCAGACATTCATCTATGAACTATTGCCTGTTTACTCTGAATGGAGGTTGGCAGCTGGAAGAGAACTCAACACCTTCCGCCTCCATTCAGTGACTGACTATTGCTCCTGTGTAAAAGCAAAGGAGTGTTTCATTTTTCAACTTCATCTATTTAATCTAAACAAGACCAAAATCTTGTACTGGTTAATTTTATAGTCGCCGAAACGTATTTTTTCTGATACAAATGTGCTTTGTGTTAATGTGTCCTTCCTTGCTTTTTTACCTTTCCTTATCTCTTTTCTCAACATACAGTGTCTTGAGATGAGTTGTCGCAAGATGACCAACATAAAAAAAACACAATTTCGCAATACAATGTTTATGATGTGAATTGCAGCCTGCTGAAGGCTTTGCTATTATTTAGCGATAATATGCTGTCTTTGTATTGTGAGAAATTAGAGTCCTTAACAAAATTCGCATAAAGATATGGGTAGGTACATCTGTATAGGTAAATGATAAAATTCTAGTTAATTACAGCTATCACAAGTGAGAGGTTAGGAGATTACTGCATACTATTTATACTGTGTACTTAAGAGGGTTTTCTAAAATTGATCTTTTTTATAGGCTACCCATGTTAAAAAATAACAAACCAGCCTACGGCCCTCATTTAATTGAATGGCTGGGGTTGGTTAATCCAGCGCCGGCTTTTATTGGCTGCCGCGGCACTGGATTGCCCATTAGAGTATTAGCTTGTTGGAGGCGGGGTATTCAAGCCCTGCCTCCAGCAAGAAATGCTCTGTCGGCGTGGAGGAGGTCGCAACAGCCTGCAGCAGCACTACAGGCCATCGTGAGGACCAGAACGCTGGCGGTAGGTGAGTATTAGACCCCCCTGAGCCAGTACAGTGCGCGGTGACGTCACCTATCTCCGGTGGAATGCGAAAGCAGGCTCGTAACCTGGGTTTTTGCTCTTAAATCAGAGCAAAAATGCAGGAGAGAGCCAGCTTGCAAGTCAAGAAGCTCGCAAGCTGAGGCACACGCAAGCCAAGGTAAGACTGTATATCGCTGCAGAAGTGAAGGGTTCCAAAGGTAGATCCTTGTAGCACATTCTTGATAGACTAAGCAGGCATTCTGAAGATGTATGAGAAATGTTACAGGTTAATAAAGTTTGCAACAGCGCACAGAGCTAAAATTGCCTGAAATTGGAAATATCCTTTAGGCAACGCAAATGTTTAGATTATTTCATTTTGATTTTAATTTCATATTTGTAGCTATATTGTATTCCAATTAACCCGCATGACTTTTTCTTAAATGAGAGGGCTATTATTACATTATTGTCATTCTGCTTTAATCCTTTGTAATAATTACATTGTTTACTTATCACTGCTCTCCGCAGAATCATGGGAGCACATCATACACCCTTTCCAAGCAGTTTTTTTTGTTTTAGATGATTAGTTTTTCACTCTAGTGAAATATTTCCACTATGTACCAACACGAAACATTCACACCAGGGAAGGAATTCAGGGTATTAATAATGAACCATTTTAGAACTTGCTTGCTGCCTTTCCCTTTTTATTATTTGACACCGTCTCATTATTCAGCTTTCTAAAGCATGATATAACTTCAATTGAAAGTAGAAATTAACATACTTCCAGCAGCTTTATTACTTATATTTTGTCATATGGTATTTCTTGCCTCCGAACAATAAAATAAAATAATTATCCTTCTAAGGGATTGCAAATTAATTCCGTAGATGTTCATACTATAGCCAAACTATTGCACAATGATTGTGTATCATTCAAAATTCAAGAGGGCTGCAAGATAAACTAGGTCATGTACTTTGCTGCTTGCATTACAAACTCTCACCTGGCTGCTGCAATTTGTTACAGAACTGAACCAGATATATTACATTACCCTAATGTGCTGGTTAGATTTGTATCTTATCCTATAAAGGAATAAGTGTTTTTAGTAGAAAAAAAATAGCTACTTCTTATATAATGCATAGAAATAGCTCAGAGATGGATTGGAACACTTAAAAGACACAACAAAGCTATCTGCTTCTGCAGTTGACTTGCTTGTTGCTTGCTTGTCTTTGCCGGCTGACCTTTGTTCGAACAAGATGAAAGGGACAAGATTAAAGGGGTTTTCTTGGACTGTTAAAAAACTAAAGACTGGGAATGGAAAAAAATAACAAACTATCCAGTACTCAGCCTTTAACCCTTTTGCTGTCAGGTTTTTTTTTGACTGCACTTCCTATCGCTGGGACAATTTTCCTTTTTTTGATACTGAATGTACAAATTAAACTTAAATTACAAACTAAAAAAGTAATGCTAAACAATATTAAGCCCCCATTCCCATATATTTTCTGAAAGTAGACAGTTGCCACATTGTAAAAATGCCACTCAATGCTTTATATACACAGGCACGTTCATGCAGTTTTACATCAAATTGTAAATTTTCATTAAAAAAAATAATATTAAAAGTGTGATCCAACAAAAAAATAGATGTATAATATATCCTAAAAAGAAAAAGGATTGTCTGTTTTTTTAGCGATTGGAGACAGGCAGCCAGAAGAGGTCTCTGAAGCACTCCTCTCTTCTCTGAATGACTAAGGCTGGGTTCACACAGGGCGGATTTGCCGCGGAAATTCCGCCGCGGCAAATCCGCCTGCGGCCGCTAATCTCGGGATTAGCCAGCCATGTGGCTAAGATTTCTCAGAAATCTCGTCCACACGGGACGGCCAATCTGCTGCGGTAAGTCAGGCTGGAACCGCGGCTGCGGCGACCGCAGCCGCGGCTTCAGAAGATACAGCATGTCTATTTATCTTTTCTTTCCGCCGCGGCCGTGCTCTCCTCTATGGGAGCGCCGGCCGCAGCAGAAGAGCGAGCGGCCGGGCCGCTTCAAAGCCGCCGCGGGTTTTTCCGCGGCGGTTCTCCCGGTTGAAATCTTGCGGTTTTTGCTGCGGCCAAAACGGGGGATTTCCGGCGGGAATACGCCCAGTGTGAACCCAGCCTAAAGGTTCAGGGATTTACATAGTTATAGTTTGTATTGGGGAATGGAAAACTATATACCTATATAATCCCTAATTTAATTTGCACACAAACATTGGTTGCAAATTTCTTAGGTTTTGGCGTTCCTTTAGCACACATATCCCATGCACAAGGCTTGTGGGCCGAATCCGGCCTGCAAACTCATTATATGTGGCCCACTGGTCATGCATTAAACTTTAACCAGGGGTTAACAAAACACCAACAGGATACACCAGGGCAGGCATTCATAATTGCAGGTGCAGTTATCATTGAAATCAACGGGACACCAGTCTGCAGTTATAAGCGCAGCTCCCAGTGATTTAAATGAGAGCTGCACTTGCAA
Organism: Eleutherodactylus coqui; assembly: GCF_035609145.1. Taxonomy (NCBI): domain Eukaryota; kingdom Metazoa; phylum Chordata; class Amphibia; order Anura; family Eleutherodactylidae; genus Eleutherodactylus; species Eleutherodactylus coqui. The sequence continues at coordinate 202,486,016 of NC_089841.1, read as the reverse complement.
TTATGAGTGCCAGCCACTACACAGGAGTTGTAGCAGTGGCTTCTGCTCCGACCCTGATGTATCTGGGTGGGCAATGCCTGCATAACTCCTTTAAAAGAATTCTACTCACTCTGCCTGCAGTTCTGGTCTGACTATGCAGTGCAGAGTCTGTGACCACTGACCAATGCACCAAGGTGAGAGGTCAGCAGTCACAGACTCAGCAGCAGCTGCTATCACTGGACTGGAGCTGGAGGTGGGGTGAGTCGAATTCCAGTAGGCATGCTGACTGGACAGAGGCCAATAGGGAGGTTGTTTTTGACCTCTGGTGGGACAGCATCCTTGGGACTACTATGTGGGTCACTATTACTACAGGACCAATATTGGGGACACTGTTACTACTGGGGCCACTGTGTGGGTCAATGCTACTACTGTAGCCACTAGGGCGGACAATATTACTGCTGGAAATATTATTAGGGTACGTCACAACATGTTGGCTGATACTGCCTGCAGCTCTTCAGCAGTGATGCTGCATATATTGTTTGTGATGTTTTCCTTGAGTTCAACCAGGGTATGTGGATTATTTGTTTAAACTTTCTGCTTTAAATTTGCCCACAGATAAAAATCGCATGTGAACAAGTTTGAGGAACATGGAGCTCGTAACCCCTTGCTCCCAGTTTGCTCTTCCGTAAATAATTCATAAACTTATGGCAGTGAGTTGCAGAAGGTGTGACATGTGTCCCTATCTTGTTGGAAAAACCAGTACATTCTTACTTCTTGTGTTAGTTGGTTGTCAAGCTATCCAAACATGCCAGATAAACAGCAGTATTCACAATTGATTCAAAGAAAATGGGGCCCACTGTTCATGTTCCTGACACTTCTCACCAAACATCAATTTTCTGGTTCTGTAGTAGTGTTTTGTGTATCAGGTGGGGATTTTCAGTAGACCAGTAACTCGTATTCTGTGACTTCACATGACCTAAAAAATGAAGCCCCACTTCGTCTGCCAAAGAATACAGCAATGGATCCAAAAGGCCTTTAGCAATCATTGTCATCAATCACATACAGGAATTAATGTTTTTCGGTTTGTTGAGCCCTTTCCGTTTCTGCACACATTATTCGGAATGGTTTCAGATTTAGAGATTTCAACACTTGCTAACACATCATTCATAACACACCAACTTACTAGGATAGTTTCTGAGTTGATTTTTGAGCGCCATTCTTAATCTGATACTTAATGCCAGGGGTTACTTCAGATTTCTTGGCTGACAGAGTCTTCAGTTTTTTTCATGTTTGCAACAGGTGCCATTTCTGAACCAGGTGCTGAATAAAATATTTAGTGGAGGGTTTTGTATCTGGGTACTTGTCGGTAAAGGCCTTTTGCAATTCCTTAATTGATCATTGATACATAACACAAGTATTCACTGTTGCAGGAAGAACACCATGGGGCAGATTTATAAAAGTTGTCTTTTCTTATACTGTTGAGGTAAAATTAAAGTTTTGCTATGATTGGTTGCTAAGGGCAACAAAGGCAGATTTTCTTTTCGACAGCTTTGATAAGAGTGTTATGCTATGATCAGAGGCGGTCCAATTTTAGTTGGCCTACCTTTTACCTTAGATTTGGAGAACATCTTCATTACATATGAATTGTACATAGAATTTCATTTAGTCACCGTACACCTATTTTCTCACGACATCTTTAACTGGTCATGGCCCCTGTATACCTTCAAGTTATAATTTCTGAGCTAAGGTCAACTTTGCCAAGTATTTTTGATTGCTGGATTTGACCTTCAGCACTTGTAATTGAGCTTGAAAAGTCCACTCTCCTCGAGACTCTTAGCATTTTTTTTTTAATCAAGGCCCTAATTATTTTGCCTACAGCTCTGTCGGAGAAGCACCACAAGATGAGTCAGCTGTAATTACAGGATGTAATTACATCCAGAGACTGTGTCATTCATCACACCTCCTGATGAATTACATGTAGTAATGCTAGAAAAGCATGCACAGAAGTAATGACTTGTGTCACAGCAACAAATGCGTGAAATACGTTGGCATTTGTACCAATTAAATTAGTGGGATACAATAACCATATACGCTTTTTATGTCTTCTTAATAATTGAACTGTGATGATGACATTCCATCTCTAAATGTTTCTAATATTAATACAGTTACTACTGTGCTCATTCATTTTCTGTAAATCCTGCAAATTCCATTGTTCTAACAGTCAGGGTGGCTTCACAGGAGCAGGGTTTGTGCGTGCATACGCGCACACAAAAACAGTCATCTATTACAACACATGCACTCCCTATGGTGTGTTCACATGTACGTGTTTTACAGGTGCGTGCCTGTAAAGATAGGACATGCGTGCACAATAGAGAATGCACGCATTGTCTTCAATGGAGCCGGCTGCTGCCAGTGGCTTCATTGAAGGCAATGGTCTGCCAGCACCCCTGAATTGTTTTTTAGGGAAGGGCTTTACATAGAAGCTCTTCCCTGAAGAACAAACGTTTTAGTGTAAAAAATATATATATATATATACTCATCTGTCTGCCGCTGCTGTGTCCCCCGCGGGGATGAAGAACACATCTGTCACAGATGCGGCAAAGGAATTCTAAATCCCCGCGGGGAATAAAGAATTCCCTACCTCAGCTGTCACAGATGACAGCTGCGGTAGCGGATCTAGCTGCCGGCACCCAGTAATTGTTTTTCAGGGTAGGACTTTAAGTATAAGCCCTTCTCTGAAAAACAAGCCAAACTAGTGTAAAAAATAATAAACACCACATACTCACCTTCCTCAGCCACGTCCTCTCAGCGCTGTCCCTGACTCGGCAATGCAGTTCTTTCAGGAGGCGGGGAATTGAAAATCCCCGCCTGCTGAGAGAGCTGCTTCTGATTGGCTGAGGCGCTCAGCCAATCACAGGCAGCTCTCGCCTGTCATTCATTCAGTGAGAGCTGCCTGTGATTGTCTAAGGTGCTCTAAAATTCTTGTTTTTCAGGGAAGGGCAGCAGCTGCGGCTCCATTGAAGGCAATGTACGGACCTTCATACACGCATGTTTTTCTGCGTGTACAGGGGTGCACACCTATGTACTCACCTATGTACGCACAAAAACACACTCGTGTGAAGTGACGGTCAGTGTTTTAGAAACAATAATATTAGAGTGCGTAAACATTTACCATATCTATAAAAACCTAGCAAAGACTACCATATAGTAGAATGCTTCTTCAACCCTGCCTTTTTTATCATTAAATTCATTTTTTTAAAATACATTTTTATTGACCATAAATGGTGTCACAAGTAATACCATACAATGTAAAGTAGAATAATTGTAACCCCAAATTTGGAGCTTTAGTATAAATGATTTGTGGTCTAGTTGGTAACCAAGGCCCCAAATTTGTCTCCCCGCAAAAGATATCAGTATCTTTTAATAAGATTTAATTTGTCTTTAGTTACCAGCTAGAATACAAAGTATTCATGCACAAGCTTCAGATTTGTGAGTTTTTATAGGTGTGGGACCTGCGTGGCATGTAAAATCACACATTTTCTCAAAGAGAATATCTACAGTAACATCCACAGTCAATGGATATGAGTATAAAATCCGGGAGTTACTTACATGCAATAGTAAGAAGGTGATTTATATTATTGAATGTCCCTGCAAAAAAAACTGTATATGGCCCCCTGCACATGGGTGGAAATTCTGCAGCGGGATTTCCCGCAGAATTTTCACCCGTGCCCTCTGCCATAAGATTGCATTAGATAATGTAATCCTGTGCACACAGCCGCGATTTGTCCACGTGAAAATATGTGCGGAAAACAAATCACAGCATCTTCTATTTCTGTGCGGGTCTCGCAGAGGCCCGCACCGAAACGTCACTAGTGACAGACCCTCTCCAGCTGCGCATGTGCCAGCTGGGCGGCCGCCGGCACATAGCAAAGCAGAGCTGACTCTGGGAGTAGGTGAGCCACAGGTCTGTGCAGGGGCACGGGTCTGCATCATGCTGTGAGAATTCTCGCAGCTAGATCCGACCCGGCCGTCTGCATGTGGCCTATGAGTAGGACATTGAGACTTATGAGGAAGAGGATTTGTGAGCATTTTTATATGTGTATAAAAAACATACTTTGTCACAAAATTTTACGGAATTCCATAATAGTAACCCAAAAGGATTAACATTTTCAGCAATTCATAGTGAAATGAGAGATTGGTAGGGAGGTTTGATTTTATATAAAAAATGTTGAGATCAGAGTCAAAAAGGATCTATGAGTTTGAGTCACAGGTCCCAAAAGTATGAATGTGGATTTAGAGGTTTTTGGTTTTGTGAAATAGATCCGTCGTGGGCAATTAGTAATTTTATTTTTTATTATTCTTACCAGTTTATTTTTTGCCAGTTTCTGTTTTTATTTTTTCTCATTTTTATTTTTACCTTTCATTTCCTTTCTTCTTAAATTTTCTGACAGGATTTGATGAGAAATTGTATGGTTATAAAAAGATTTAATGGGGTTTCATGAATCCATCACTATCATGTTTAAATAAGGGAGATGGAATAAATCCTCCACAGTGCCACCTATTGAAAGGCAGCATTCCTTCGAGTCAAAGTGGGACTTTTTATACAAGTCTTGTTACAATGACTGGGAATCAAAAGCAAAGCCAGACTCCATGTACATAACTCGGCAATAACCCGGAAACAGCTGTATGTACATGGAGTCTGGCTTTGCTTTTGATTCCCAGTCATTGTAACAAGACTTGTATAAAAAGTCCCACTTTGACTCGAAGGAATGCTGCCTTTCAATAGGTGGCACTGTGGAGGATTTATTCCATCTCCCTTATTTGCATATTACCCAGAGTAGCGTGCGTGGCCATTTGAGTCTCCTCACTTAGTTTATAGTATATAGTTGCTCTCCCTAAGGAGAAAAGAGCGTTTCTGACCCCTGTCCCAGGCCTCTCACTAGCAAAAGCCAGACTCCTACTGTACACTGATGATGGGCAATAACCCGGAAACAGCTGTATGTACATGGAGTCTGGCTTTGCTTTTGATTCCCAGTCATTGTAACAAGACTTGTATAAAAAGTCCCACTTTGACTCGAAGGAATGCTGCCTTTCAATAGGTGGCACTGTGGAGGATTTATTCCATCTCCCTTATTTGCATATTACCCAGAGGAGCGTGCGTGGCCATTTGAGTCTCCTCACTTAGTTTATAGTATATAGTTGCTCTCCCTAAGGAGAAAAGAGCGTTTCTGACCCCTGTCCCAGGCCTCTCACTAGCAAAAGCCAGACTCCTACTGTACACTGATGATGGGCAATAACCCGGAAACAGCTGTATGTACATGGAGTCTGGCTTTGCTTTTGATTCCCAGTCATTGTAACAAGACTTGTATAAAAAGTCCCACTTTGACTCGAAGGAATGCTGCCTTTCAATAGGTGGCACTGTGGAGGATTTATTCCATCTCCCTTATTTGCATATTACCCAGAGGAGCGTGCGTGGCCATTTGAGTCTCCTCACTTAGTTTATAGTATATAGTTGCTCTCCCTAAGGAGAAAAGAGCGTTTCTGACCCCTATCATGTTTAATACACAGTCCAAGTTTTAGTTTTATTTGCCCGAGGCACAAAGTAGCACAAACTGTAGATGGATGAAAAAGTCACAAAGTGTTTTTGCAAGCTGATCTTGTGCCAAATTTTGTGATTTTTTTTACACTAAAAAAGGTTATAAATCTCCTCCTTTGTGTTTTATATCATACTCTGTACAAAATATGATGGAAGGACCATAAAGTTAAGGACTGATATCAAATTACTTGACATAAGTGGCTCATTGCATTCCACAAAAGGATAACATTTGAAGATGGCTGGCTTTCATTTTGAATTCACATTAACAAATGACCTCAAATGTGCAGTTTAGGCTGACCAAGATAGAGCCATATATAGTGAAAAAAATTCTATAGTCTAAAGTCTCATTCAGATGACATTTTATTTGGGCAGTGTGCTGCCCGTGGGCCTCTTACGGCCTATTAAGCTATTCGATTAGTCAATCTTACACAAGGACCAATGGTTTGTGTGAAAGAAATAGTTGCAAGTCCTATTCTGGGCCATTTTCAGGGAGAAAATTTGTATATGCAATTTGATCATCTCAATGCAGCCTAAGTTATTCATCAAAGGTGTTAATTACTTAGTTTTGTATCATCTGCAAATATTGATATTTTACTGTATAATCCTTCTCCAAGATTGTTAATAAATATATTAAAAAATAGGGCCCAGTGGGCTGCAGCACATGCTGTAAGCTGTACATTCATTAGCTCCATCGCCCTGGGCTAAAAATCAGCTCTCCGCGGCATCCTTTGTGGGTCCTTGGAGACAGAATTGGATCACATATCTCTTCTAGTTCTCCTGCATCATGGGGAAAGCAAAAAAGAAGCTTAATTCTGCAAGAATCGCATAGTTCTTTTCTTCTATAGGGGTCACAAAATGGAGTCAGCAGATGCTCAGTGAATCAGAGGGCAGTACTGTTACAGCTTCACAAGTGTCCTCACCTTCTTCGCCACCTGATGCTTCTCAAGGAAGCTGTGGTAATTCACCCTCTCACCATCCAGCACCTTTGCTAGAGCTCACAGTGCAGAAAGGAGGACCCAAATTTGCTAAACATATAAGTGCTGTAGCTAACCCTGAAATGCTGACTGCACATGTTGTATCTGATCAGACCTTGCTTTAGTATGATTACTTTCTGTACTCCTCTTTCAAACAAGTGTCTGAGGAATCTCTTAAAGCTGTGTTGCTGGAGTTAAGAGCATCACTCCAGAAAGACATTAATGCTGCTTTTAAAAACCTACAAGCAGAGGTTACTGGGAGACTGTACTTCTCACAATGTCAGAATTCTCAACAGTTCACATGAAATTAGTGGATATAAATAATGCCCTAGGAGAGGAGGTAGGAGCGCTGAAATTGAAAATGGCAGATTTGGAAGATTGAACAAATTATTAAACAGCATGTATGCAAGTACTTGGATAAGAATGGAGTAATTAACCAGAGCCAGCATGGGTTTGTAACAAACAAGTCATGCCAGACTAAGCTAATTTCCTTCTATGACAGAATCACTGATTGGGTTTATCAGGAAAATGCAGTAGATATACTATATCTTGACTATAGTAAAGAATTTGAAAAGTATCTCATATCATCCTTACTGAAAAAAATGGCCAAATATGGGATTGACAGGACAATTTCGTGAGTGTTCATACTCAAAGGGTGGTCCTAAATGGCTGTACATAAATTGGAAGAATATCTCAAGTGGGGTACCACAAGGCTCTGTTCTTGGAACAGTGTTAAATGATCTAGATGAGATAATTAAGGGGAAACTGATCCTATTTGCAGATGACACAAAGCTTTGATTGATAGCTAACACTAGAGAAAAGACAGAAATGATTCAAAAAGATCTAGACAAGCTTGAACAGTCAGCTGAAACAAGCAGAATTGTATTTAGCAGGGATAAATGCAAAATCCTACATATGGGCAAAACAAATATGAAAAAAAAAATCACATACAGAATGGGAGGAATTGGGCTAAGCAGCAGCATATGTGAAGAAGACATGGTTATACTAATAGATCATAGACAAAACATGAGTCAACAGTGTGATGCAGCTGCAAAACATGCAAACACAATTCTGGGATATATGAGGTAATTATCCCCATCTACTCTTCCTTGGTCAGACCTCATCTGGAATACTGTGTTCAGTTTTGGCCACCCTAATTTAAAAAAGGCATCGACAAAGTGGAGCAGGTTCAGAGAAGAGCTACCAGAATAGTGAGTGGTCTGCAAACCATGTCCTATGAGGAATGGTTAGGGGTTTAGGAATGCTTAGTTTGAAAAAAAAAAAAAAGAAAGCGGAGAGCAGACTTAATAACTGTCTACAAATATCTGAAGGGCTGTTACAGTGCAGATGGATCAGATCTATTCTCATTTGCACGAGAAAAGACTTGTTTCATGAGATGAAACTGAAAGGAGGAGACACAGATTAGATATAAGAAAATACTTTTTTGACAGTGAGGGTGATCAATGAAAAGTTACTGGGGCAGAGAAGTCTGAAAATTAATAGAAATCCCTTATGTGAGGGTGATTAATGATTAGAATATGTTGCCATGGAAGGTGCCATGTTCTCCTCCAATGGAAATCTTCAAACAGTGGTTGGGCTGACATCTGTCTGGGATGATTTAGTGAATCCTGCATTGAGTAGGGGATTTGACCTAATGATCCTGGAGATCCCGTCCAACTCTATGATTCTAAATTGTTAGCTGGTCACAAGATGTTTCACTGCATTTATAAAAATTTTATAAATGGTTTTCTACATAATGTTTGGATAGAGGCTAAAAGCTTGAATGCAGACATCTTGTGTATACAAGAATCACACCTTAATCAGGAAGACATTTTCCAGTTAAGAGTTAAGACACAATAATTTCCCATATATTCTTGCTGCTCCAGTAATTAACAAAAAAGGAGGAGTAATCATTGAGGTGAAAAATGCTTCAGGTTTTTCTGAAATTTAGACCTTTATTGAACCACTGTGAAAATATAAATAATCTTGGTTTGTACAATAAATAATATAAATAATACTATAGGTGTAACTTATGCCCTAAACAAAAACAAACTAAATTTCATCATGCTTATTTCAAGAATATCAACCATTATATGAATGTATCTGTCCTGATTGCAAAAGATTTTAACAGAGTTAAGAGGCTATCTCTAGACTCGTTTGCTTCTTGTTTGAAAGTTAAACTCATCCATTTATATCAATTGACACAGATAGAAAATATTCTTGATGTATGAAGATTCAAACATCTTACTAAAAAAGATTACATGTGATTACAATACTTACATTGGCATAGACATGTTCTGCACTGATAATCTGTTCTTTCAATTTATAGTATCTAGTATCTAATAACCTCTCTACAATTCCTTGGAAACGGAATAATTACTTTTTACATTCCTCTAAATACTTGACCAAAATGTCCTCATTACTCCTTAATTTTTAATAACAACTGCATGCCTGAAGTACAGCCATCCACAATATGGTGTGCTCATAAAGCTTAAATTAGGGGACACTTTATAAGTTTAGCAGCTGCAGATAAAAGAGAGAATGAGTTAAGATTCCATCTCTCAGATGTTATTATTCACTTGAGTCAATTAAACAAAGCAAAATACTGCCCGGCTAGATTATACATGTTACGTAACCTACACGATCAGTAACATCAATTACATTTATATAAATATATACGTGCACTGCGTAAAATTAAAGCCAGGTATTACAGTCAAAATAATAAAGCTAGTGCATTAATAGCATCGTGTATCAAATCTAGAGCTGCTAACTCTAAAATATCTAATATTTTTAACACACAAAATTAAAAAATATTCAACTCTCAAACTATAGCGAATACTATAGCAGATTATTATGCTTCACTTTATAATCCCTGAGATGACCCATCAACTCCCCAACCCACTACTGTGGAGATATAATAAAAAATCCCTGCCAATACTTGATCTAGGTAAATTTGATGCAGTGATTTGTTATTTGTGATACCTCTGGGCAATATCTAGTATTTGCAGTGATTTTTTGATACAGTTGGCATTGCGAGTTTTCTTACAGGTCCTATAAATACTGAACAAGGACTTCATGATGCAAAGAGTTTTTTCCAAAATGAACTGGATGCTGTAACTGATAGGACACTGAACCTTAATATCATTTTTAAACATTTATATAGTGAATAACATCACTGAATGGTTGTGATTGGCTCATCTAGCGCCGGCTGTGGTTGGCTGCTGGCGCTAGATTAGCTAATAACAGCACTCGCTTTGCTGGAAGCGGGGTATTTGAAGCCGCAGCACCGTCGGAGACCATCGGGATGCCAAGGACCAGGTGAGTGTTGATTTTTTTTTTTGTAGGTTAGCTAGGTCTTACTTTCAGGGGAAGCCTTATATTTCAAGCCTCCCCTGAAAACTGGGGTATGTCTTACTATCAGGGGAGGACCTACTTTCGGTGAAACATGGTAGCTCAAGAGCAGTTTGCAATGAGTCTTTCTGTCTCCATCTTTGCTGCTTTTATCTGCTTTTTACATAATTTATTCTTATCCTTATAGGTTTTTAGTGCTTTTTTGCTGCCGTCTTGTTTTAGTAGTTTAAACACTTTCTTTTTGTTGTTTATTGCCCCCTTTACATATTTTTTTGCGCTAAAATGGTTTTCTCGTACTCCTTAGCCTTGTATTCCTGGTATTAACCGCTCACCTTCAGTATTTAAGATGTCTTTAAACATTTCCCATTTGTTGTCTGTACTCTTAATCGAGAATATTGTCCCAGTTGATAAGGTTGAGGGCATCTCCAAGCTGATCGAACTTTGCTTTTCTAGAGTTTAGCATTATTGTAGCTTCCTCGATAAAACTCCCTATTGAAAGACAAGTGGAGATTTATTATATTATGGTCATTATTTCCTTGATGCCCCTTGACTTGCACCCTTGTTATTCTGTCTGGTCTGTTGGTTAAGTCCAAAATGGTCGTCCCTCTAATTGGGTCCTGTACAATTTGGGTAAGGTAACTATCTTTAGTTATTGACAGAAACTAATTTCCTTTATGAGATCTGCAGCTCTTTGTTTTCCAGTTTATATCCAGATAGTTAAAGTCCCACATAATAATTACCTCATTGTGTTTTGATGCTTCATCTATTTGCCTTAGTAATAGATGGTCAATGGCTACTATTATATTTGTGGCCTATAGAAAACCCTTGAGGATTTTTTTTCTTCATATATTTCTACCCATAGAAACTCCCTCACATATATCTTCCAGTAGTGTGGACCCTAGAATCTGTAGGCAACAGCAACATTTGCCCAGTTCTCTGACAACCCAAACCCTTCCTTCCAACATCAACTCTTTAGCCACTTGTTTACCTCCTTAATCTCCTACTGCTTTTCTGGTGTGGCACATGGTACAGGTAGTAATTCAGAAAATACTGCTTTGGGAGTCACCTCCATAAGCTCTTGGCCCACTTTCCTGAAATCATTTTTAAAGACATTCCACCTAACTCTAACTTGTTATTGGTACCAATGTGCACCATTACTGCTGGTTCCTCACAGCCCCTCTCAGTAATCTATCAATCCAATCTGCAATGTGTCAACATTGTCCTGTCTGTCCGTCTAATGATTTTTTGCCATTTGTACATTTATACATTTGGACTTTGTTAAAAAATATTGCATGTAGCCTCACTTTTCTCTACTTACTCTATATTTTATATGATCATTGTGATCCCACCTGTGATTGATTTTTTAAAATTATTTTTAAATATGTTGTACCTATATGTGATTACAATGGATTCTGTGTTTGTATAATAAAAATATATACTATGTAGTTCTTCCTCCATTTTATTGTGCTGTAATTTAATATATATGGTAGAGTGATACGCAATACTGATTTGTTTAGCATTTGTACCAAATACTAGCCTTACTGTTATATGGATACCCTGTGTTAGGCCGCCTGCAGATGGGCGGAAATCTGCGGCGGGATTTCCGCCGCTGGAAGCCTGCATAGGATTGTGTTAACAAATGCAATCCTATGCAGATGGCCGTGGTTTGGCCGCGCGAAATCTCGCGCGGCAAACAAACCGCGGCTTGCTCTATTACTGTGCGGGGCTCGCAGAGCCCCACACAGAAACGTCACTCACCCGCCGCCGGCTCTGGTCTGCACATGCGCCGGCTGCCCAGCAGCCGGCACATGAAAGAGCCAGGGCCGCGGGGCGTGGGTGAGTTCGCGCTGCTCTCTGCAGGCGCTCGGGTCGGGTCCCGTGGCGAAAATTCTCGCTGCCGGATCCGACCCGGCCGTCTGCAGGCGGCCTTATTCTTATACACCATTGCACAAAAGCTTGCAACTTTTGGACATTTTTTTAAAAGCTCTTCCAGCTTTTTCAAAAAGTGAACTGGTTTTAGCAAGATGGAGTGGAACAGTCTGTGTCTTGGGAAAATCACTATAATTTACATCAGAAACTGGAAGAAAGACATACAGGAGCTCCCCAACGTGTGAAAAATGTATTAAGTAGGTTGGACCTATTAACACATTGGGCACATCTTACTCCAGTGGCATTTCTTTAGGACTAGCGTATTTTTCCTTTGATGGTCATGTAATCTCAATTTTATGGTGATCTTAAGTGTATGATATCTGAAACTAGTCAATTTCACAGTTTGAGTAAAGTTGTTGCATGAATTTTACCCCATAGAGGGACACACACACTCCTGTCACAGTTACTAATGATAATCATACAGCTCCTGACTTTATACCTATGGTCTGTAGCTTATTTAGATTAATAAAGAAGGGAATGATAATTAAATTTCCCCTAAGCAGGCAAAATTAGTGTAGTTTCAGCTAATGCAGTGCTGATGCATTATGGGATAGATGTGAAACTGAAAGTAAAAAATCGCAGTGTCAAGATGGTTTCTGACAAGTATCAGACAGAGGGCTGCACTAGAGGTAAGTGGCTGGAATACCCAGAGGAGACCTCATTATTGTGACAGACAGACAATCAGGCGAGGGGACCAGAAAAATACGTGCTTTCGCTGGAGTGGCCCTTTAAAATCCTAAACAATTCCTTTAAAGTGTAGCACTAATTATACGCGTATGATGGCTTGGGGCTGACATTTGAAGTTTAGACCTCCTGGAAGAGAGGGAACCCATGTACTGCATATGAGACAGCTAAACTAAGCTGAAATATTACTCTGCATTGTTTCAATTACCTCTAATAGAAGCTTTGCTAAAGAAACATCTGACTTGGTTAAATCTCACTGCCAGCAAGACTATGAATAATTTTAGTAGAGGGAGAAATCACATAAGGGGGAATTGCACTACATTAAACATAACTTTTATCAATGGCACTAATAAGGTGCTTTTTTGTGTTTAAACTGCAGACTTCAAATACAGTCTGCTTCTATAATACAATGAACCTCAGAGGAATACATTGAAGACAATATTAAGGGAACATTTTTAAGGACAAGTTCCTAGCAGGGTTGCCCTTTTCAGGGTGACCTCCCACATCCTTACTAGGAAATTCTAGGAAGGCATAACAGGGATACATAAGAATATTTCCTTCTTTCTATATTTACATTACCCATCAAGTATTTCCTGACAAAAAACATAATTGTCAGGTCTTTCCAATATACATAGAATGCAAGTCGGGTGATACATATTATTTAACCATTTCAGCTATTCTTGCTATAGACTAGCCCATTACTGAGCATTTATTAGTTCCTGTTGATTACAGACACCTCTTCACTGTATACGCCTTCAGTATATAGCATGGTTTAGAAAATCAGTATATGAGATAAAGGCAACAATTTCTTTGGTTCCACATTGCAGAAATGAACAATCCACCGTCTATTTTACTCTGTAAGTTCACATGCTTAGTTATTAGAGATGATCGAATATACTCGTTTCGAGTAATTACTCGATCGAGCACCACGATTTTCGAGTACTTCCGTACTCGGGTGAAAAGATTCGGGGGGCACCGGGAGGCGGGGGGAGGCGTGGCGGAGCGGGGGGTAGCAGTGGGGAACAGGGGGGAGCCCTCTCTCTCTCCCTCTCCCCCCCCTCCCAGCTGCAACCCCCCACTCACCCACGGCGCCCCCCGAATCTTTTCACCCGAGTACGAAAGTACTCGAAAATCGTGGCGCTTGGGTGAAAAAGGGGCGTGGCCGAGTAGGTTTGCTCATCTCTATTAGTTATCTGTTGCTGAAAATACAGGTCAAATACAGATGCAACAGATGAGTAATCACGCAAACAACTTGACTCCCATAGTTGACATTCTGTTCATATCTTTTTCTTTAGTGATCATGGAAAAGAACATCCATCTACATCTTCATTATTCCTTTAATTTCCATTCCAGTCCTTATCTAGTTATATTCTGCTGTGATTTATATATTTCATATTAATTATTACATATTTCAAGAGAGAACAAAAAGGCAGAAGTGTCATAACTAAACTTCAGATACGGAGACAGCCTCAGCAGTCACAGATAAATGTAGCATTTAAGTAGAATTTTATAATAATTCATTTTCGTTTTCTGACAATTCAGGACGAGCTGCTTTGTAAATTAGTTAAAAATTCTCTTAGTGTGAACTGATCTTCCCTTCATCTTGTAGAATCGAAGTAACAACTGAAGGTATTTTGTCAGCATAACATCCGCAGTTATCTTTTCATCATTCCTGTACCTCGCTGTCCAGCTTTAGGAATATGGACCTACAAAGTACAGACATACTGCAGGCGATGATTTGCTGCTTTTGTTGATAGCAGAAACCTCTTATCTACTGTATAGATTGCATGTATTACCTGCATTAGGTGTTTCACCTGACTCTCCCTCTATTTTTGACACCTGTCTATACAGCTGTATGATGGCCAAGTACTACCTTGGGGCATTATGTTCTGAATCATGGAAAGTCTCCTTCACTGCTCTGAATAACTACCTACTGGTGCCAAGCAGTGTTGGTGGTTCTTTGGCCTGCAGTACTGGGGTCCTAGGTTCAAATCTGACAATATCTACATGGAATTTTTATGTTTTACCTGTGTTTCATAATATTCATCTTTATTTAACTCCATGCAAATGTTGCCCTTGGTCAGATTTGAACCTAGGCAAGGCAACAGAGCCAGCCATTGAGTCATCATGTCTTCCCCTACCCCATCCAAGCCACATGATGTAAAAGAAAATGAGATTCATCAAACCAGGCCACTTACTTCCATTTTCCATAGTCCAGTTCTGGTGCTCATGTGCCCATTGTAGGTGTGTTTTTTGGTGGACAGGGATCAGCATGGGCACTCTGATTAGTCTGCAGCTTTGAACACCTAAATGTGGCACTCTATGATGCAATGTTAATTCTGATACTTTTTTTAATCACAACCAATATATACTTTATCAGCCATTTGTGTTGCAGTAGCTTTTTGTGGGATTGGACAACACAAGCTAGCTTTTGCTCCCATGAACCTTGGAAGCCCATTAGCAATCATACTTTGTCCTTTGTCACAGTCACTCAGATCCTTACACATCAACTTCTAGTACAGACTTTTCCAGAGGAGGAGGAAGAAGAAGAAGAAGAAGAAGAAGCAGAGGTACGATGGCTCAGTGGTTAGCACTGTTGCCTTGACATGCTGAGATCCCAAATCTGACTAAGGGTGCGTTCACACGAGCGCATAAACGGCGCGTTTTTGCGACCAAACGTATATACGTGACCATCTGAGGCAATGGTTTCGAATGTATTCGTTCACATGGGCGATTTTACGGCGCGTAAAAACGGCAACCCGCGGAAAAATGGACATACGCGACCGAAATACGTGCCGGCAAATATTCGATGGCCGAAAAGACCGTTTAAAAAGTAGGAACAAACGAAAATACGCTTTCTAGCTCTGGTCCTGATTGGCGAAAAAGGTTCTTTCTGGCGATTATACACTGCGCTCGTGCGAACGTAAATACGCCTACGCTCGTGTGAACGCACCCTAAAGGCAAGATCTGCATGGAGGTTAATAAAGCTGATTATTATGAAACACGGGAGAACATATACTGTAAACTCTATGCAGATGCTGTCAGATTTGAACATAGGATCCCAGGACTGCAAGGCAACAATGCTAACTGTTTAGCCACAGGAGAAGAACAACCACTTTTTCGTCACGCAAGTAGAATTCATAGGCGGGATAATGCTTGTATGTCACAAATTCCTGCTTTATTAATACATGTGCAATTCACAGAAATAATGGAGAACGCGTTTCAGCTTTTATCAAAGCCTTGTTCACCTCTACATCATATTCTGTCAAACCTTCTTAAAAACCTTTTACATAATTAGTTAATTAAACGAACAAATGTGAATTTAACCCCTAATTAACAGATAGCATTACATGCCCATCAATTAGATCTCTCCCGCAAGATCCACCATATCGAACAAAATTACTAATATCAAGATTACAAAAAAATTAAACATTATAATAGATCATTATAGAACATTCATTCACTTATAATTACACCTTTACTAATTAATTAATTGTGATATTCATAAGTTCTTAGTAAATATAAAAAAGATCAGACTCTAAATTCATACCTCTGGGATATCTTGTATTAAGTGCCAGTATCCAATATGCATATTTTCTATAATGATCTATTATAATTAGAGATGAGCGAACGTGCTTGTTTAGAGCAATTACTCGATCGAGCATCGCTTTTTTCGAGTAACTGTCTAATCGGGCGAAAAGATTCGGCGGGCGCCAGGGGTAAGCAGGGAGTTGTGGTGTGGAGTGGGGGGGGGGGGGGAAGAGAGAGAGAAAGCTCCCCCCTGTTACACCCCGCTCCACCCTGCCGCCCCCCGGCGCCCCCTGAATCTTCTCGCCCGAGTAGGCAGTTACTCGAAAAAAGCGATGCTCGATCGAGTAATTGTCCTAAGTGAGTACGCTCGCTCATCTCTAATTATAATGATTAATTTTTTGCTGTGCAGCTTCGGTGCGTTTTCTCCCTGGCTCCCCGATACTGTTCTGAAGCACTTTCTCCTGGCCAGGGATTTAAAAATCCCTGCATCTTGAAAGCGCTGGGCCAGATTAGCTGAGCGCTCAGCCAATTACAGGTGGCGCTCAGCCATGCATTGAATGACAGCTGAGCTCTGCCTGTGATTAGTCACAGTGCTCAGCCAATCAGAGGCAGGACTCAGCCATTCATTAAATTCAATGAATGGCTGAGCACTGCCTCTGAATCGTTGAGTGCTCTGACCAATCAGAGGCAGCACTCAGCTGTCATTCAATGAATTTTTATTTTTTTTATTTTTTACAGCAGCTAGGGATGATTTTCAGGGAAGGGCTTATACTTCAAACCCTTCCCTGAAAATCACTGCAGGGGTTGCCTGCATGCCATTGCTTTCAATGGAGAGGTAGTAGCACCGGCCCCATCGAAAGCAATGGGAGAACATTGTGATCCTCTGCCACAGCTGTGACAGGGGATTCCTTTGTCCCCGCTGCAGTCCCCTCATCACTGAACACTGTGACAGTGCTGTCACAGTGTTCAGTGATGAGGGGACTCCCTGTAACATCACATGATGTTACGCACAACACGGACCGTCCCGGTGCACGCATGTCCTATCTTGTGCAGGTGCAAGTATTTTGCGCCTGTAAAAAACGGACATGTGAACAGACCATAGGAAACCAATGGTTCTAATAGACACGTTTTTTGAGCACATAGGCGCGCAGAAAAAACACTCGTCTGATTTCACCCTTAGTGTTGTTTTGCGGTATGATAGCAGGAGTTGTTAACCATTTTACCTAATGCCCCACTCCATTATGTAGCAAGGACAGGAAATGTTTTGCTGCACTGCCTAGCTGTGCTTGAATGTGTTAATAATGGCATCATTTTACTTCTCGTTATCCAGTAAAAATAGTTTTATCATGCAAGATAACAACATGAAAAACCACAATGTTACTACACTGTGTTACTAAAATCAACATTATTCATAGAACACAAAGAAAATGCCCATGACTTTGAACCTAGTTGAGAGTTAATAGTCATCCATTAGTAATACAGTTCTGTGTGTCTATTATATGTTAGTAATGTAAAGTAGGATCACTATTAGAGATGAGCGAACGTACTCGTCCGAGCTTGATATTCGTGCGAATATTAGGGTGTTCGGGATGCTCGTTACTCGTAACGAGTACCATGCGGTGTTCCGGTTACTTTCAGTTTCCTCTCTGAGACGTTAGCGCGCTTTTCTGGCCAATTGAAAGACAGGGAAGGCATTACAACTTCCCCCTGTGACGTTCAAGCCCTATACCACCCCCCTGCTGTGAGTGGCTGGGGCGATCAGATGTCACCCAAGTATAAAAGTCGGCCCCTCCCGCGGCTCGCCACACATGCCTTGTGAGTTAGCTGAGGGAAAGTACTATCGTGCTGGTGCTGCTGTAGGGAGAGCGTTAGGAGTCAGTGTAGGCTTCAAGAACCCCAAAGGTCCTTCTTAGGGCCACATCTACCTGTGTGCAGGCTGCTGCTAGCAGTGTTTTTTTTTCCTCAAAATCGGCAGTGCAGAGCATTGCACCCGGTATTAGGGACAGAAGTGGTGCATAGGCAGGGAGAGTGTTAGGAGTGAGTGTAGCCTTCAAGAACCTCAACGGTCCTTTCTAGGGCCAAATTTAAGCGTGTGCAGTACTGTGCTGGCTGCTGTTAGCAGTGTTGCATATTTTTTTTTTTCTAAAAATCGTCTGTGCAGAGCATTGCACCCTCCATTGATACTACAGGGACAGAATTGTGTAGGCAGGGCCACAACACAGTTATTGTTCATTGAATATACGCAGTGGGTCCTTCCCTTTGCAAAAAAGGAAAATAAATTATATTTGGCCTGCCTGTGTCAGTCCTAAGGTCTCCGTGTACGTGTGTGCTGCGTGGAGAACGTACAAAAATCAAACGCAACCAGCTACGGTTTACTGCAGGCTTGCGCCATTGTCTTTCCTGACTGGCAAATACCTGCTCTGCCAGAGTTAATAACTCTGCTACACTAAAGTTGTGTGACACTTTTTCAGGGCCACACCACAGTTATTAAACGTATTGTTCATTGAATATCCGCAGTGGGGCCCTCCCTTTGCAAAAAAGCGAATTCAATTAATTATATTTGGCCTGCCTGTGTCAGTCCTAAGGGCTCCGTGTACGTGTGTGCTGCGTGGAGAACGTACAAAAATCAGACGCAACCAGCTACGGTTTACTGCAGGCTTGCGCCATTGTCTTTCCTGACTGGCAAATACCTGCTCTGCTAGAGTTAATAACTCTGCTACACTAAAGTTGTGTGTCACTTTTTCAGGGCCACACTACAGTTCTAAAAGTTATTGTTCATTGAATATACGCAGTGGGTCCTTCCCTTTGCAAAAAAGGAAAAGAAATTGTATTTGGCCTGCCTGTGTCAGTCCTAAGGTCTCCGTGTACGTGTGTGCTGCGTGGAGAACGTACAAAAATCAGACGCAACCAGCTACGGTTTACTGCAGGCTTGCGCCATTGTCTTTCCTGACTGGCAAATACCTGCTCTGCTAGAGTTAATAACTCTGCTACACTAAAGTTGTGTGTCACTTTTTCAGGGCCACACTACAGTTCTAAAAGTTATTGTTCATTGAATATACGCAGTGGGTCCTTCCCTTTGCAAAAAAGGAAAATAAATTATATTTGGCCTGCCTGTGTCAGTCCTAAGGCCTCCGTGTACGTGTGTGCTGCGTGGAGAACGTACAAAAATCAGACGCAACCAGCTACGGTTTACTGCAGGCTTGCGCCATTGTCTTTCCTGACTGGCAAATACCTGCTCTGCCAGAGTTAATAACTCTGCTACACTAAAGTTGTGTGACACTTTTTCAGGGCCACACCACAGTTATTAAACGTATTGTTCATTGAATATCCGCAGTGGGGCCCTCCCTTTGCAAAAAAGCGAATTCAATTAATTATATTTGGCCTGCCTGTGTCAGTCCTAAGGGCTCCGTGTACGTGTGTGCTGCGTGGAGAACGTACAAAAATCAGACGCAACCAGCTACGGTTTACTGCAGGCTTGCGCCATTGTCTTTCCTGACTGGGAAATCAAATCACTGGTAATACAGCATGCTGAGGGGTAGGGGTAGGCCTAGAGGATGTGGACGCGGCCGAAGACGCGGAGGGCCAAGTGAGGGTGTGGGCACAGGCCGAGCCAGTGCGGTGGCCAGGGGTAGAGGCAGGGCCAGACCGAATAATCCACCAACTGTTTCCCAAAGCGCCCCCTCGCGCCATGCCACCCTGCACAGGTCAAGGTGCTCTACGGTGTGGCAGTTTTTCACAGAGACGCCTGACGACCGACGAACAGTGGTGTGCAACCTTTGTCGCGCCAAGATCAGCTGGGGAGGCACCACCAACAGCATGCGCAGGCATATGATGGCCAAGCACCCCACAAGGTGGGATGATGCCCGTTCAACGCCTCCGGTTTGCACCACTGCCTCTCCCCCTGTGCCCCAACCTGCCACTGAGATCCAACCCCCCTCTGAGGACACAGGCACTACCGTCTCCTGGCCTGCACCCACACCATCACCTCCGCTGTCCTCGGCCCCATCCAGCAATGGCTCTCAGCGCAGCGTCCAGACGTCGCTAGTGCCACAGTTTGAGCTCAAGCGCAAGTACGACGCCACGCACCCGCACGCTCAAGCGTTAAACGTGCACATTGCAAAATTGATCAGCCTACAGATGCTGCCGTATAGGCTTGTGGAAACGGAGGCTTTCAAAAGCATGATGGCGGCGGCTGCCCCGCGCTACTCGGTTCCCAGTCGCCACTACTTTTCCCGATGTGCCGTCCCAGGCCTGCACGACCACGTCTCCCGCAACATTGTACGCGCCCTCACCAACGCGGTTACTGCCAAGGTCCACTTAACAACGGACACGTGGACAAGCACAGGCGGGCAGTGCCACTATATCTCCCTGACGGCACATTGGGTGAATTTAGTGGAGGCTGGGACAGAGTCAGAGCCTGGGACCGCTCACGTCCTACCCACCCCCAGAATTGCGGGCCACAGCTCGGTGGTGGTATCTGCGGCGGTGTATGCTTCCTCCACTAAAGCACCTTCCTCCTCCTCCTCCTCCAACGCAACCTCTGTCTCGCAATCAAGATGTGTCAGCAGTACGTCGCCAGCAGTCGGTGTCACGCGGCGTGGCAGCACAGCGGTGGGCAAGCGTCAGCAGGCCGTGCTGAAACTACTCAGCTTAGGAGATAGGAGGCACACAGCCCACGAACTGCTGCAGGGTCTGACAGAGCAGACCGACCGTTGGCTTGCGCCGCTGAGCCTCCAACCGGGCATGGTCGTGTGTGACAATGGCCGAAAGCTGGTGGCGGCTCTGCAGCTCGGCAGCCTCACGCACGTGCCATGCCTGGCCCATGTCTTTAATTTGGTGGTTCAGCGCTTTCTGAAAAGCTACCCCCACTTGTCATACCTGCTCGGAAAGGTGCGCCAGCTCTGCGCACATTTCCGCAAATCCCACACGCACGCTGCCACCCTGCGGACACTGCAACATAGGTTTAATCTGCCAGTGCACCGACTGCTGTGCGACGTGCCCACACAGTGGAACTCTACGCTCCACATGTTGGCCAGACTCTATGAGCAGCGTAGAGCTATAGTGGAATACCAACTTCAACTTGCGCGGCGCAGTGGGAGTCAGCCTCCTCAATTATTTACAGAAGAGTGGCCCTGGTTGGCAGCCATCTGTCAGGTCCTTGGAACATTTGAGGAGTCTACCCAGGTGGTGAGCGGCGATGCTGCAATCATTAGCGTCACCATTCCTCTGCTATGCATCTTGAGAAGTTCCCTGCAAAAGCATAAAGGCAGACGCTTTGCGCTCGGAAACAGAGCCGGGGGAAGACAGTATGTCCATGGATAGTCAGAGCACCCGCCTGTCTATATCTCAGCGCGTTGAGGAGGAGGAGGAGGAGCATGAGGAGGATGAGGAGGAGGGGGAAGAGACAGCTTGGCCCACTGCTGAGGGTACAGATGCTGCTGGGCTGTCATCCTTTCAGCGTGTATGGCCTGAGGAGGAGGAAGAGGAGGAGGAGGAGGATCCTGAAAGTGATCTTCCTAGTGAGGACAGCCATGTGTTGCGTACAGGTACTCTGGCACACATGGCGGACTTCATGTTAGGATGCCTTTCTCGTGACCCTCGCGTTACACGCATTCTGGCCACTACAGATTACTGGGTGTACACATTGCTCGACCCACGGTATAAGGAGAACTTTTCCACTCTGATTCCCGAAGAGGAAAGGGGTTCGAGAGTGATGCTATACCACAGGGCGCTGGTGGACAAACTGATGGTAAACTTCCCATCCGACAGCGCTAGTGGCAGAAGGCGCAGTTCCGAGGGCAAGGTAGCAGGGGAGGCGCAGAGATCAGGCAGCATGTACAGCGCAGGCAGGGGAACATTCTCCAAGGCCTTTGCCAGCATTATGGCTCCCCAGCAAGACTGTGTCACCGCTCCCCAGTCAAGGCTGAGTCGGCGGGAGCACTGTAAAAGGATGGTGAGGGAGTACGTAGCCGATCGCACGACCGTCCTCCGTGACGCCTCTGCCCCCTACAACTACTGGGTGTCGAAGCTGGACACGTGGCCTGAACTCGCGCTGTATGCCCTGGAGGTGCTTGCTTGTCCTGCGGCTAGCGTCTTGTCAGAGAGTGTGTTTAGTGTGGCTGGGGGAATCATCACGGATAAGCGTACCCACCTGTCAACCGACAGTGCCGACAGGCTTACACTCATCAAGATGAACAAAGCCTGGATTTCCCCAGACTTCTCTTCTCCACCAGCGGACAGCAGCGATACGTAAGCAATACGTAGGCTGCACCCGCGGATGGAAGCTACGTTCTCTCTCACCATCCAAAACGGGGACATTTCTGCTTCATCAATCTGTGTCTAATATTCCTCCTCCTCCTCCTGCTCCTCCTCCTGAAACCTCACGTAATCACGCTGAACGGGCAATTTTTCTTAGGGCCACAAGGCTCACTCATATAATTTTTCTAAACAATTTTAATATGTTTCAATGCTCTTAAAAGCGTTGAAACTTTAACTTGAACCAATTTTTCGTTAAACTGGGCTGCCTCCAGGCCTAGTTACCACTTAAGCCACATTAACCAAAGCGATTAATGGGTTTCACCTGCCCTCTTGGTTGGCCATGGCCAATTTTTTGGATGTACATTAGTACTGTTGATACAGCAATTTTTGTGGGCCCTCGCCTACAGTGTAATCAAATGAATTTTTAGCCCACCTGCATTACAGCTGATGTTACATCCGCTGTGTTGGGCAATGCAATGGGATATTTTTATGTACCGCCGGTGGGTTCCAGGGAGCCACCCATGCTGTAGGTGCACACGGAGTTTAACCTACATCTGTCCACTTGTAAAGAACCCCAGTCTGACTGGGACATGCAGTGTGGGCCGAAGCCCACCTGTATTAAGCACGACATTACTACCTCAGCTGTGTTGGGCAATGCAATGGGATATTTCTATGTACCACCGGTGGCTTCCTGGCACCCACCCATGCTGTGGGTCCACAGGGAATTATAAATGCATCTGTTTCCACTTGTAAAGAACCCCAGTCTGACTGGGGCATGCAGTGTGGGCCGAAGCCCACCTGCATTAAACATGACATTACTACCTCAGCTGTGATGGGCACTGCAATGGGATATTTTTATGTACCGCCGGTGGGTTCCAGGGAGCCACCCATGCTGTAGGTGCACACGGAGTTTAACCTACATCTGTCCACTTGTAAAGAACCCCAGTCTGACTGGGGCATGCAGTGTGAGCCGAAGCCCACCTGTATTAAGCACGACATTACTACCTCAGCTGTGTTGGGCAATGCAATGGGATATTTCTATGTACCGCCGGTGGCTTCCTGGCACCCACCCATGCTGTGGGTCCACAGGGAATTATAAATGCATCTGTTTCCACTTGTAAAGAACCCCAGTCTGACTGGGGCATGCAGTGTGGGCCGAAGCCCACCTGCATTAAGCACGACATTACTACCTCAGCTGTGTTGGGCAATGCAATGGGATATTTCTATGTACCGCCGGTGGCTTCCTGGCACCCACCCATGCTGTGGGTCCACAGGGAATTATAAATGCATCTGTTTCCACTTGTAAAGAACCCCAGTCTGACTGGGGCATGCAGTGTGGGCCGAAGCCCACCTGCATTAAGCACGACATTACTACCTCAGCTGTGATGGGCAATGCAATGGGATATTTTTATGTTCCGCCGGTGGGTTCCAGGGAGCCACCCATGCTGTCGGTCCACAGGGACTTCACAATAGGGAGTTGTACCTGCCTGTGTCTATGAATTAAAAACTGCGGTCTGACTGGGGCATGCAGACACCTTGACAGAATGAATAGTGTGTGGCACATAGGTTCCCCATTGCTATGCCCACGTGTGCAGCTCCTGATGGCGGTGGCACAGGATTCTATTTCTCATTGCTTCTGTACAGCATTGTGGGCTATCGTCCGGCCCCTTTTAAAGAGGGTCGCTGCCTAGCCGTGCCAACCCTCTGCAGTGTGTGCCTGCGGTTCCTCCTCATGGCAGACGCACTTCTAAATAGACATGAGTGTGGCGTGGCATGAGGGCAGCTGAAGGCTGCGCAGGGACACTTTGGTGTGCGCTGTGGGGGGGAGGGGGGGGCGGTTGGGCAGCATGTAAGCCAGGAGAAGTGGCAGTGGAGTGTCATGCAGGCAGTGATTGTGCTTTGTTGGAGGTAGTGTGGTGCTTAGCTAAGGTATGCATTGCTAATGAGGGCTTTTCAGAAGTAAAAGTTTTTGGGAGGGGGGGGGCCCACTCTTGCCGCTATTGTGGCTTAATAGTGGGACCTGTGAACTTGAGATGCAGCCCAACATGTAGCCCCTCGCCTGCCCTATCCGTTGCTGTGTCGTTCCCATCACTTTCTTGAATTGCCCAGATTTTCACACAAGGAAACCTTAGCGAGCATCGGCGAAATACAAAAATGCTCGGGTCGCCCATTGACTTCAATGGGGTTCGTTACTCGAAACAAACCCTCGAGCATCGCGAAAAGTTCGTCCCGAGTAACGAGCACCCGAGCATTTTGGTGCTCGCTCATCTCTAATCACTATATAAACTGATTTATTTCTGTAGTCTAGCATATAGAGAAAATCAATAGAAATGATATATTACTGTATAATCTGCTTAATACAAACATTTAATAAGTTGGAAAATGGATCTAGAAATGTGTTAGTGGTTTATACAGAATCATTTTGTGATTAACTCAGTCTTTGTGGAAACAAGAAATTCAACTTCAGAAGACACTTCTAATCCTGCTCAGTCTTCATTTCATGGTAATGTGAATTACTGGAAACCTAATATTTGCTACTATGGATACTGTTAATATTCCTTTTCTATTTACAGATTAGTCCAAAGCTTCTATTATCTCAAAGAAATACATAACTAAAACAAATCAGCACAACTGAGGACCACAGACAATGAACTGTCCTCGTTTGTGTACCTGATATTGTATTCTAATTACATTGTAAGACTCCGCAGTAACATTTGTGGTGAAATCAGCACTGCCTCCCAGACAGTTTTTGTAACCCTTAACCCTTTCCAATCCACTGTCTGATGTCTGAAGAGATTTTGATTTGAAGGCTGTGCAGCTCCGATGTCGGAAGACGTCCGGCAGGGTATTCTTACTGTATATTACTAACCGCACTGTTGTTGGGGGCCTCTCCAGCATATCCCATACCGCAGTACTGGCTCTAGCCAGCAGACGGCACCATTGTATAATGGCAGAAAGAGAAAGCCCTCTAGGAAACCTTGAATCCAAAATTGGATTGCAAAGGGTTAAATGATTTGTTTCCCTGCAGGGAAACATTAAGGGCTCAGTCGCACGAGTGATTTTTTGCCCGATTTGCAGATGTGCTTGCGATCCGCATCTATATATACCCAATGCTTTGCAATGGGAGCTGTCACATGTCCGTTTTTCATGCGGATGTGCTGAAAATTATATGACACAACGATTCGCAGAACGCATGTAACTGCGCTCTGCGCAAATCATTGTTCTTCTATGTGCGCTCAATGGGTCGGCAGCAGCAGCGCCGACCCCATTGAGAATATATACTAAAGATCGTTCTCCTCTGCCCCAGCTGTCACAGCTGTGGCAGAGGAGAACGATGTTCTCCCATTGAATTCAATGGAGCCGGCAATACAGCCGGCTCCATTGAAAGCAATGGGCTGCCAGCAAGCGCTGTAGTAATTTTCGGGGAAGGGCTTCAAATATAAGCCCTTCCCTGAAAACCATCCAAAAAAAGTGTAAGAAATAAAATATACTCACCTTTTTGCAGCCGACGGGGATCAGCCGCGTCCACCCGGCTCTTCTCCTGAACTGCTTTCTGTAGTATTTAGCAGTGGGGATTTAAAATCCCCGTCTGCTGAATGGGCTGCCTCTGATTGGTCACAGTGCTCAGCCAATCAGAGGCAGCACTCACTCACCCATTCATGAAGCCCTTCCCCGAAAATTGCCGACTCCACTGAATTCAATGGGAGACCATCATTCTTCTCTGCCACAGCTGTGGCAGAGGATAGCGGGCAGCACTCTTTTTGAGCGTAAAACACCCATGTGACCGAGCCCTTTGGGCTGATAAACGTTGCTAGCAGCATTTTTTTCAGCCATGATGCTGGCTTTGGTCACACGATTTTTTTGTGTGCATCTGTTTTGCGCATAAAAAATTGCGCGAAAAAACGCCCATGTGACTAAGCCCTAAGGGTGCATAATGGTGACCATATGCGGTCATGTGTTCTTTCTTCCGGCGCTGCGGAGAGTCGTCCACACTGCAGGAAGATGGGCGCATCGGTCCCCGGATGCCACCGGGTGACTAAGCCCTCATGCTGATGAGAGGCTCAGAATTTGTCGCAAGAAGCATGAACCCCGTTTGTCAGCTGCTCAGAGTGTTTCAGTACCCCCATTTAATTTGTGGCAACTGCAAGAAGCTTCCAGTCTGCACAATGCAATATTCTTGTAGATCAATTTAAACACTTAGTGGAATCTATGCTATGACAAATTGCTGCAGTTCTGAACACAAAGTCCGTCCAACATGCACTAGATGAATGTCTCTAATAAAGTGGCCATTCAGTGTATATTCTGCATATAGTTAAGGAAGTTCAAAGCAGTCAAAACAACACTTGTGTGCCATCTGCTGTCTTCAGAAATGAGGTAATCAGTCTGTATTTGTACTGAGAGATTTATAAATAGAGATGATATATTTTAACTGTGATGCTCATGTCTTCTACTGCAATTCTCATTCTGCTACATACAATGGAACAATGACATCTATAAAAAAAACTGAAAACTATTGGGTGCACACAATCCTGTTGTGGGGTCACCAATGCGTTGTCACTAGATACTGTGATTCCCTTTCAGTATTGTTGGCTTTAATGCTGAGGCTTATCGATGTGTGTATACACATATGTATGTGTGTGTGTGTGTGTGTGTGTGTGTGTATACATCTATCTATCCTTTTTATTGATATTTGCACAGCTTTATGTCTCAATTGCACTTTAAAATGAAATCACAGAACAAATACACAAGTTAAGATGGATAGAAATAATGGATTAACTTTGTTTTTGCCAAATTAAATCTAGATTTTTGACTCTTCAGAGTAGGCACTTCTAGCTGAAAGAACAGGTTTTCAAACAAGCTCAATTGGGGTTTAAAGCCTGGTTTAGACGTAACGGTTATCACTCAAAAAAATGTTTTGAGCGATTTCTGAGCGATAATCGTTGTGTGCTTTACAGCGCAAGGTGATCGCTCAAGCGGGACCACTTGTCTTCTGCATCCAACTGCTCCCTGCTCTGAGAGCCCAGCTGTTATACAGCCGAGTGCTCTGAGCGGAGGATGCAGAAAACAAGCGGGGCCCCACTTGTCTTCTGCATCCAGCTGTTCTCTACTCGGAGTGCCCGGCTGTTATACAGTCAAGCTCTCCAGGCGAGGTATGGAGAACACAGCTGGACATCTGTGTTCTTCTTACCCCGCCTGTCTTCAGGGAGCAGAATACAGCTGAAACAATAGTATCAGCTGTATCCTGCTGTGAATTCCTGATAACTGATTGCTGATCTTTCAGCATGCCGAAAGATCAGCAATCAGCGACAGCTTAACGAAAACTGCACGATGTCAGTGCCGTCAGACACAACGATTATCACTCAAAAGATGGCTTTGAGTGATTTTTGAGTGAAAATCGTTGTGTTTTAATCAGCTGGAGACTGTGCAGGCCATTCCTTTCTTTGATGCCTACCGGCTTTTTCTTGTCTTTTGAAATAGTTCTGATTCAGCCTAGGAATATGCTTCAGATCATTGTCTTGCTGTAGTATGAATCCCTTACAAACAAGGCAGACACCAGAGGATACTGTATGGCATATCACAATGCTGTGGTAACACTTCTTGTCCAGTGTGCCAGTCACCCTGTGCAAGTCACCAACACTGGAACCATCAAAAGAGCCCCAGACCATCACTCTACCACCTTAATTTTTGACCGTTAGTGTCACACATTCAGGGACCATCTTTTCACCTACTCAACGGTCAGTAAGGCCTTTTCCACTCTTCCATAGTCCACTGGAGGTGCTGCTTTGCCACAGGGAGGTCTTTTTTTTTATTTTGAAATCTTAAGTGCCTTTCTTACTAATACTTTACCTGTCAAACCTACAGAGAGAAGTCTTCTATTCACAGTTGAAATGGAAACTGTGAATTTATTATTTTTTGCTGCATTAAACTGTTGGCCCTCTAAAAGTTGTCATTTGATTTTGTAGTGGCCTCTTCCTGTTAGTTCCCTCCAGTTTCTTGGCAATTTCTTTGTAGGACTGACCTACATTTCTAAGGGTTACAATTGTCTGTCTGTCTTCTTTGGTTAATTGCCTTTTCTTGCCATTATGACAGCAATGTATTCCGTCTTGAAGAGTAAAACTGTTCAAATCCTGCCCCACAGTGTTGCAATGCAGTCTGTTCCAATACTGTTTATATAGAATCAGAGAGTTTGAAAGTAATCTACAAATATTGAGACTCCTGTATGAATAATTTACATCCAATTTCAAACCATAATTTGCTTTCTGTGTCTTTGATGCGTACCCTGAAAAAAAGCCCCTTGGTCATAATTATAATGTTAGACTATTGCGTTTCAGGTTAACATTTCATAATCTGTTTATGTTTTAACTTACTTTTGAACCATTTCACATTATTTGTTGAACTTGAGCTAGCTGTTCTAAAACCTTTAATGGGTAGTATATATATATATATATATATATATATATATATATATATATATATATATAATTTTCAGCATCTCGTCTTATGAGATAGATGCTTCCTTGGTGATGCCGCATACCTTTGAGTTCTGTTGATTTATAAGCTCCAGATATTTTATCATACACAAGGCCCTGGCACTTCAGCTTCTGGAGATCATGTTATCAGCTTACAAATATAGAATATTAGTACATCTAAAAGGCTAGTCACGCTGTGAGGTTTGACCTGGCTGACTGTGAGTTATGCTTCAGCTATTGCATCTGCTGCTGTAAACAAGAGCCGGGCCGGCTATCGGCACTGTGCAGTGTATGGAGAAGGACCCATCCTCTCAACGTGTGGCCCCTACTGTGCATTGTAAGTGAGCAGTGTGTGTGCACTATGTTATTAAAAGCCAGTTGTTTGGAGAGGTTAAATTGACTTGAAGTGGAATGTCCAGACATTGCTTAAAGCAAATGTGTTCTGTCTATCAGATGGGGGATCATATTTTAATAGTCTGGCGTTTGGTCATTTGATACCACTAGCCATAAATAAATTATACAGATGTGCTAGAAATGAATTTGTCATGTATCTCTTTGTTAACTTTTTGTGAATGCTGTCATTTGTACTGCAAAATGTGCATAAAGTAGTAGATTTTCCTGTAGTCAGAAGTAAAATCATAGATATCCCAATGATTTGTGCTAAGGGACAAAGTTTGCTGTGCTGCACTTAACAAACTCAACTCTGCTAAATCTGCCTTTTTTAATCAACAGCAGATTATATTTTAGTGCAGTGCTTCTTTAAAAAAAAAAAAAAAAACATTAGTGGGGCATGAGTGGTTGCAACTCTTAAAATGTCTGCTTTTCCCCCCAAAATGAAATGTTACACTGATACTGTTGCAGAACTATCTCCGAATAACAAAGAATCCCTTCTGTCCAGCTGCTCTGTGTAGAATGACAGCTGTCTTGTCAGACATGCATGTAAAGAATAAGACTGATTCATGACGTAGAATTCCCCCTCATTCCGTTATATATTAATGTTTCTAAATGTACAAGTCATTCTTGTCAGCATTACAAATACATGTGATCTAACATACTCATATCAGTTCTTAGCATTGTATATATGAAAAGCACTACGCATGCGGACTCACATAAAGACTCCGTCCCAGGCCTCTCACCAGCAAAGCCAGACTCCTACTGTACACTGATGAATGGCAAATACCCTGAAACAGATGTCTGTGCATGCAGTCTGGCTTTGCTTTTAATTCCTAGTCATTGTTACAAGGCTTGTATAAAGAGTCTGACTTTGGCTTGAAGGAATGCTACCTTTCAATAGGTGGCACTGTGGAGGTTTTATTCCATCTACCTTATTTGCACATAAAGATTGGAATATCTCATATCTTATCTGTACGAGCTAGAAATTTGGTAAGAATATCTTTCAACAAGGGCATCTTTAACCCCTTAATGACACGGCCTATTTTGGCGTTGAGGACCAAGCGATTTTTTGGTATTTTTCCATCTCCATTTTTCAAAAGCCATAACTTTTTTATTTTTCCGTGGACGCGGCCGTATAAGGGCTTGTTTTTTGTGTGGCGAGCTGTAGTTTTTATCGGTGCCACTTTTGGGTACATAGACAATATCGTAAAATTTTTTCATTTTTTTTTAATGATAACAGGGAGAGAAAACGCATCAATTCTGCCATAGATTTTTTTTTTTTTTTTACAGCGTTAATCATGCAGCATAAATGACACACTAAATTTTTTCTGCGGGTCGGTACGGTAACAACGATACCAAAATTGTTATATTTTTTTTTAGGTTTTTACACTTTTTTGCAAAAAAAACCCCTTTTTTTGGAAATCTTTTTTTTCCTCTATAGCTGCATTCAAAGTCCTGTAACTTTTTTATTTTTCTATGTATGGAGCTCTATGAGGGCTTATTTTTTACGAGACGAGCTGTAGTTTTTATTGGTACCATTTTGGGGAATGTACGGCTTTTTTGATCACTTTTATTGCATTTTTTGGGAGGCAAAATGCTAAAAATTAGCATTTTGCCTTTGTTTTTTAGCGTTGTTTTTTACGCTTTTTATCGTACAAAATAAAAAGTGTGTTCAACTTTTTGTACACGTCGTTACGGACGCGTCAATACCAAATATGTGGGGTTTTAATTTTTTTTCCCTTTTTTATGCTAATATTAGAAAAAGCATAAAAAAAGGGGGTTTTTTTAATTTTTTTTTTACATTTTTCTTTTTTTACACTTTTCTTTTCTTTTTTTTTATACTATTTGAGTCCCTCTGAGGGACTTACAACACTGTGCCTATGATCGCTGTTATAAGGCATGGCAGAGCTACTGCTTATACAGCGATTATAGGCACAGGCAATACAGGACGCCAGTGTCTGGCGTCCTGTTGCCATGGCGACAGGCCGGGCTCTCGCGATGACATAGCGAGTTCTGGCCGGAGAAACAGAAGGAGCGCGATCCCTCTGTGAACTCTTTCCCTGCCGCGATCTACTTAGATCGCGGCAGGGAAGGGGTTAACAGCGGGCGGCGCATCTCCGATGCCCCCCCGCTGTTGCAGCGAGATGCCGGCTGTGACTGACAGCCGGCTCCTGCTGCGGGATAGCGCTGGATCTTATGTGATCCCGCGCTATCTCCAGGACGTACCGGTACGCCCTGTTGCGGAAAGTACCAGGCTGCCAGGACGTACCGGTACGCCCTGGAGCGGGAAGGGGTTAAAGGGGTTGTCCAAAGTAAGGAAACCCCTGTCACTGAGACCCCGATGCATTAAAATAACAAATGAGCAGTTACTCACCTCTCCCCACTCCCATACTGCAAATGCCAGTTACACTTTTGACCTTCTAAAGCTTGTCATTTGATCCTGCTCTGTTGTCCTGACTGGCCGAGGTGGTCACTGAAGGATAGAAAGTTGTGACATATTATTTCAGGCCCATGTCCTGCAAATCTGAAGCCAATTTAGTAAAAATAAGCTCTCCTGATATGTCTGTTTTAGTAAATTAAATATTTGTTTAAAAAAAACCAAACACCATAGAAGAAGTTATCGTTTTCCTGACAAACTCGGCATACAGTTACATCTCAGGCAGATATGCAAATGATTAGAGTCTTTGTGTGATTAGATGAACTGTATTGCCCCCAGGGGCCTGAAAAAAGGTTCTACCCTTGGCCTATAAAAAGACTCTCAGAGGCTAATTGTGTGTAGTGGACATCTTTTTCCACTTAGGTAGAGCTTGATGACCATAAGACATGCGAAGAGATTTTGCCCAGTTAACAGAGTTTGGCCTCAGTCAGACGGGCGGTTTTTTCGCACGATTTGCGCATGCGCATGCGTGTGGCGATTTTATAGAACCATTGCTTTGCAATGGTATCGGACACATGAGCGTTTTTTATGCGCTCGTCCGATAAATTATAGAACAGAAAATCGCAGATCGCACCTATCTGCGATTCCTGTTCTCTTCTCTATATGCGCTCAATGGGGCCGGCGGCAGCAGCGCCG
Organism: Eleutherodactylus coqui; assembly: GCF_035609145.1. Taxonomy (NCBI): domain Eukaryota; kingdom Metazoa; phylum Chordata; class Amphibia; order Anura; family Eleutherodactylidae; genus Eleutherodactylus; species Eleutherodactylus coqui. The sequence goes on along the minus strand of NC_089841.1, from coordinate 202,453,778 downwards.
ACCCCATTGAGAACATATAGTAGATAAATCATTCTCCTCTGCCACAGCTGTAACAGCTGTGGCAGAGAAGAACGATGTTCGCCCATTGAATTCAATGGAGCCGGCAATTGGTCACAGCCTGACCAATCAGAGGTAGCTCTCACTCACACCCATTCATGAATTCATGAACGGGTGAGTGAGTGCTGCCTCTGATTGGCTCAGCGCAGGGACCAATCAGGGGCTGCTCTCACTCACACCCATTCATGAATTCATGAATGGGTGTGAGTGAGAGCTGCCTCTGATTGGTCAGGCTGGGACCAATCAGAGGCAGCTCATTCAGCAGGCGGGGATTTTAAATCCCCGGCTGCTGAATACTACTCAGAGCAGTTCAGGAGAACTGCCGCCGGCCGCGGCTGAACTCCGTCTGCCGGGACCAGGTGAGTATATATATTTTTTGTGTTTTTACACATTTCTGGATGAATTTCAGGGAAGGGCTTATATTTTTAAGCCCTTCCCGAAAATTCATCGTGAGATCGCCCGCAGCGCATTGCTTTCAATGGAGCCGGCTGTATTGCCAGCTCCATTGAATTCAATGCGCTGGACAGCTCCGGCCCGTTTCTATTGAAACGCGGCTAGGAGCAGTTTTTTCGGGCGATTTTTCGGCCCCGGTCACGCGATTTGCGGATGCGCATCCGTCATGCGATCCGCAAATCGCGGGAAAAAACGCCCATGTGACTAAGGCCTTTGAGAGAAGCTGGAGGGTCATATCAATGAATTGTCCGCCACCTGGGCCATTCTGACCAGACTATTAGGAAATGTTGGAACCAGTGGATGCATGAGGGAATGCACAGAAGGAAACCAGGCTGAGGACGCTCTTGACAGACCCCCAGTAGAGAGGATCATCTAATCTTCCAACAAGCACAAGCAGATCCCACTGCTTCATTGTCTCTCCATCTATAGACTGCTAGCACCATTGTTACAGGCCCCTATGTCTGTCAGAACCTTTTTCGGGCACTTGACTGAAAGACATTTGGTCTCATGGTACCCATTACATGTATGGCGTTCGACACCTACCTACTGTCGCATATGTTTGCAGTGGTGTTGAGAATGATGAAACTGCACTGCTACGGAGTGGAACCAGGTTGTCTTCAGCTACAAATCCAGGTTTAGTTTGAGCACTGATAACGACCATGTTTGTGTCTTGAGCGCCTCAATCCTGCCTTTGCTGTAGAGCGGCACACTGCCTCCAGCAGTGATGGTCTAGGGGCCCAACTTATACAACAGTCAGTCACCCCTGCTAGTGGTACGAGGGACAATGACAGATCAGCGATATGTTCATGACATCCTGTAGCCACATGTGTTCCTATCATGGCAGCTCCCAAGAGGCATTTTCCAGCAGGATATAGCTCAGCCGCACACAAGGGGGTCACAGGAATACCTCCACAACATTACCACACTTACATGGCCTGCCTATTCACCAGATTTATAACCAATAGAAAATTAATGGGATTATCTCAGATCCCAACTTTGACAGCCTATCAATTTGCATGATCTAAGGGCTCAATTACAGAAAATGTGGACTGATATGCCACAGGATACCATACAGACCCTGTATGCCTCCATGCCTGCCAATATCACATCTTGCATCCAAGCTAGAGGTGGTACAACAGGGTAATAGAACCTTCATGCTTGCCAATATTACATCTTGCATCCAAGCTAGAGGCGGTACAACAGCGTACTAAAGCCTCCATGCCTGCCCGTATCACATCTTGTAGCCAAGCTAGAGGGCCCAACAGGGTACTAGAGCCCCCATGCCTGCCAATATTACATCTTGCATCCAAGCTAGAGGCGGTACAACAGGGTACTAGAGCCTCCATGCCTGCCAATATTACATCTTGCATCCAAGCTAGAGGCGGTACAACAGGGTACTAGAGCCTCCATGCCTGCCCGTATCACATCTTGTATCCAAGCTAGAGGCGGTACAACAGGGTACTAGAGCCTCCATGCCCGCCCGTATCACATCTTGTATCCAAGCTAGAGGCGGTACAAAAGGGTACTAGAGCCTCCATGCCTGCCCGTATCACATCTTGTATCCAAGCTAGAGGCGGTACAAAAGGGTACTAGAGCCTCCATGCCCGCCCGTATCACATTCTGTATCTAAGCTAGAGGCAGCCCAATAGGGTACTGGAGCTTTCCGTCAAGTATTCAGTTTATTTCAGGATATTGTGATCACTTACTTATATCAACATTACAATCACACATAGAAAGCTTCATTTGATTCTGATAACTCCTCCTAGGTGCTTGATTTTTCTGACAATGAATTTACTGTATTACACATAAAGTAACAATTCTGGAGCTTCTATTCTTAGAACTCGGCATTAGGCCACCCTTATGTTATTCACCCTGAATATATATGTAAGGGGTTAAATGCCCATGTGCCCATGTATTTTTTATGACTATTTTTTCTGTGCTTTATTTATGTTCCTGCTGGGACCTTCAGAGAGAGGTGTCATGACTTTGCTTAGTCTCAATTTGTTGCCGTGGACTGACAGGACCTGTGCTGCGCACTGATTGGCTGGAGGGCCAAGAGTTTCTGTTCCTGTGTTCTGCTGCGAGCATTTTCAGAGTGCAGGGAGAGACAGACCAAGAGGGAGGAGTGCTGGTGCGAGCTGACGGCGCAGACTACAGGTGCGCTGTGTATGGACACAAGCTTTTTTTGCAGGCAAGGTACACAGCAGAGAGAGACCTCAAGAGCGGAATCCTGAACCGAAACCCGTGTAAAGACTAAAGTGACAGTCAAAGAAACTAACCACGGGAGCACTAGGATACCTAGATTTGGTGCTAGATTTGGTGGCACTTGGGCGTGAGTAAAATTATTCTGCAATCTTCCAACCTCTTGGATAGGGGGTAACTCCTAAAGGACAATGTTGGACTTCAAGTATTGTGCCTGGATTCAGTGTGTGGATCAGTACTCTCTCTAAGGAACTTGCTAAGAGATAGAAAGTTACTGTACAGACAGCATTTGCCAAGAACTGCTTAACATCCCCAGAGTGTTTCAGTCCTAAAGGTCAAGACTTTTTAGCGAATTCATGCCTATGGTGGTCTTATCGCCCTTTTTTTTCCTGGACGCCAAAATTATTCTTGTTGTTTTCAGTATTTTTTGGTAATATATAAGGCTATTTTTTAATACCTTTTTTACTTAAAGTTTTTTTTGTTTTGTTTTATTAGAAGTAATTAGAGATGAGTGAGCACCAAAATGCTCGGGTGCTCGTTACTCGGGACGAAATTATCGCGATGCTCGAGGGTTCGTTTCGAGTAACGAACCCCATTGAAGTCAATGGGCGACCCGAGCATTTTTGTATTTCGCCGATGCTCGCTAAGGTTTTCATGTGTGAAAATCTGGGCAATTCAAGAAAGTGATGGGAACGACACAGCAACGGATAGGGCAGGCGAGGGGCTACATGTTGGGCTGCATCTCAAGTTCACAGGTCCCACTATTAAGCCACAATACCGGCAAGAGTGCCCCCCCCCCCTCCCAACAACTTTTACTTCTGAAAAGCCCTCATTAGCATGGCATACCTTAGCTAAGCACCACACTACCTCCAACAAAGCACAATCACTGCCTGCATGACACTCCGCTGCCACTTCTCCTGGGTTACATGCTGCCCAACCCCCCCCCCCCGCACGACAGTGTCCACAGCGTACACCAAATTGTCCCTGCCCAGCCTTCAGCTGCCCTCATGCCACGCCACCCTCATGTCTATTTATAAGTGCGTCTGCCACAGGAAAAGCAGGCACACACTGCAGAGGGTTGGCATGGCTAGGCAGCGACCCCCCCATAAAAGGGGCGGGGCGATAGTCCACAATGCTGTACAGAAGCAATGAGAAATCCAATCCTGTGCCACCTCCATCTGGAGCTGCACAGTGGGCATAGCAATGGGGAACCTATGTGCCACACACTATTCATTCTGTCAAGGTGTCTGCATGCCCCAGTCAGACCGCGTTTTTTTATAAATAGTCACAGCCAGGTACAACTCCGCAATGGGAATTCCGTGTGCACCCACAGCATGGGTGGCTCCCTGGAACCCACCCGCTGTACATAAATGTATCCCATTGCAGTGCCCATCACAGCTGAGGTAATGTCGTGCTTAATACAGGTGGGCTTCGGCCCACACTGCATGCCCCAGTCTGACTGGGGTTCTTTACAAGTGGACAGATGTAGGTTCAACTCTGTGTGCACCTACAGCATGGGTGGCTCCCTGGAACCCACCGGTGGTACATAAAAATATCCCATTGCATTGCCCATCACAGCTGAGGTAATGTCGTGGTTAATGCAGGTGGGCTTCGGCCCACACTGCATGCCCCAGTCAGACTGGGGTTCTTTACAAGTGGACAGATGTAGTAACAACTCCCTGTGGACCCACAGCATGGGTGGGTGCCAGGAAGCCACCGGCGGTACATAAAAATATCCCATTGCATTGCCCATCACAGCTGAGGTAATGTCGTGGTTAATGCAGGTGGGCTTCGGCCCACACTGCATTCCCCAGTCAGACTGGGGTTCTTTACAAGTGGACAGATGTAGTAACAACTCCCTGTGGACCCACAGCATGGGTGGGTGCCAGGAAGCCACCGGCGGTACATAAAAATATCCCATTGCATTGCCCATCACAGCTGAGGTAATGTCGTGGTTAATGCAGGTGGGCTTCGGCCCACACTGCATGCCCCAGTCAGACTGGGGTTCTTTACAAGTGGACAGATGTAGTAACAACTCCCTGTGGACCCACAGCATGGGTGGGTGCCAGGAAGCCACCGGCGGTACATAAAAATATCCCATTGCATTGCCCATCACAGCTGAGGTAATGTCGTGTTTAATACAGGTGGGCTTCGGCCCACACTGCATGCCCCAGTCTGACTGGGGTTCTTTACCAGTGGACAGATGCAGTTACAACTCCGTGTGGACCCACAGCATGGGTGGGTGCCAGGAAGCCACCGGCGGTACATAAAAAAATCCCATTGCATTGCCCATCACAGCTGAGGTAATGTCGTGGTTAATGCAGGTGGGCTTCGGCCCACACTGCATGCCCCAGTCAGACTGGGGTTCTTTACAAGTGGACAGATGTAGTAACAACTCCCTGTGGACCCACAGCATGGGTGGCTCCCTGGAACCCACCGGCGGTACATAAATATATCCCATTGCAGTGCCATACTCAGCAGAGCTAACGTCAGACACAATACAGGTGGGCTTCGGCCCACTGCACGCCCCAGTCAGACTGGTAATATGTACCTTAACAGTAACCTCGTTGGTGGTAATGTGGTGGTGACTGCGGACCTGGTAGCGCGGTTTTATGTAGTTGGTTTTCGGAATGTGGCCAGGATTAAGTGGGCCGTGGCGGGGGGATGGTGGTGGTGCTCTCTTGTTGTGTCGTTAAAGGTGAAATTCTTGGACTGCCACCAGACGGACCAATGCAAAGGTATTTGCCAAGAATGTTTTCATTGTTGGAGGAGGAGGGGGATGTTTTGGAGGCACTATGTGTCCTCTACACGTGTCCGTGGTTATATGCACCTTAACAGTAACAGCGTTGGTGGGAAATGGCCTCGCCGCCATCATGTCTTTGTGAAGCCTCTGTTTCCACACCCCAGTGACATACCATTAGCAGCGGTATAGGCAGAGCCCAGAATTATTAACATTTCAGCGGTAGCATTAGGGACAGGCCCCACTAACATATTTCTAGCAGCAGTATAGGGGGAGCGCAGTCTTAGTTCCATTTCAGTAATAGTAGCACTCAAGACAGGCCCCAGTAACATTCCCATTGCAGCAGTTTAGGGAGATAACAGTCTCTTTCACATTTCAGTAGCTGCAGTATAGACAAGGCCCCAGTTACATTTATGTAGCTAAAGTGTAGGCCAACCCCACACACCTTTCTGTACCATGAGTGCAGGCGAAGAACATAGAAATTACTATGATTACACTGTAGGTGAGGGCCCAAAAACATTGGTGTACCAACAGTACTAATGTACCTCAGAAAAAATTGACCATGCCCAACCAAGATGGCAGGTGAAACCCATTAATCGCTTTGGTTAATGTGGCTTAAGTGGTAACTAGGCCTGGAGGCAGCCCAGTTGAACGAAAAATTGGTTCAAGTTAAAGTTTCAACGCTTTTAAGAGCATTGAAACGTATAAAAATTGTTTAGAAAAATTATATGAGTGAGCCTTGTGGCCCTAAGAAAAATTGCCCGTTCAGCGTTATTACGTGAGGTTTCAGGAGGAGGAGGAGGAATATTATACACAGATTGATGAAGCAGAAATGTCCCCATTTTGGATGGTGAGAGAGAACGATGCTTCCATCCGCGGGTGCAGCCTACGTATTGCTTAGGTATCGCTGCTGTCCGCTGGTGGAGAAGAGAAGTCTGGGGAAATCCAGGCTTTGTTCATCTTGATGAGTGTAAGCCTGTGGGCACTGTCGGTTGACAGGTGGGTACGCTTATCCGTGATGATTCCCCCAGCCACACTAAACACACTCTCTGACAAGACGCTAGCCGCAGGACAAGCACGCACTTCCAGGGCATACAGCGCGAGTTCAGGCCACGTGTCCAGCTTCAACACCCAGTAGTTGTAGGGGGCAGAGGCGTCACCGAGGACGGTGCTGCAATCGGCTACGTACTCCCTCACCATCCTTTTACAGTGCTCCCGCCAACTCAGCCTTGACTGGGGACCGGTGACACAGTCTTGCTGGGGAGCCATAAAGCTGTCAAAGGCCTTAGAGAGTGTTGCCCTGCCTGCGCTGTACATGCTGCCTGATCTCTGCGCCTCCAATGCTACATGGGCCGCGGAAATGCGCCTTCGGCCATTAGCGCTGTCGGATGGGAAGTTTACCATCAGTTTGTCCACCAGCGCCCTGTGGTATAGCATCATTCTCGAACCCCTTTCCTCTTCGGGAATCAGAGTGCAAAGACTCTCCTTATACTGTGGATCGAGCAGTGTGTACACCCAGTAATCCGTAGTGGCCAGAATGCGTGTAACGCGAGGGTCACGAGAAAGGCATCCTAACATGAAGTCAGCCATGTGTGCCAGGGTACCTGTACGCAACACATGGCTGTCCTCACTCGGAAGATCACTTTCAGGATCCTCCTCCTCCTCCTCCTCTGGCCATACACGCTGAAAGGATGACAGGCAAGCTGCATCTGTACCCTCAGCAGTGGGCCAAGCTGTCTCTTCCCCCTCCTCCTCATGCTCCTCCCCCTCCTCCTCCTCCTCCTCCTCCTCCTCTGGCCATACACGCTGAAAGGATGACAGGCAAGCAGCATCTGTCCCCTCAGCAGTGGGCCAAGCTGTCTCTTCCCCCTCCTCCTCATGCTCCTCCCCCTCCTCCTCAACGCGCTGAGATATAGACATGAGGTTGCTCTGACTATCCAGCGACATACTGTCTTCCCCCGCCTCCGTTTCTGATTCCAAAGCGTCTGCCTTTATGCTTTGCAGGGAACTTCTCAAGAGGCATAGCAGAGGAATGGTGACGCTAATGATTGCAGCATCCCCGCTCACCATCTGGGTGGACTCCTCAAATTTTCCAAGGACCTGGCAGATGGCTGCCAACCAGGCCCACTCTTCTGTAAATAATTGAGGAGGCTGACTCCCACTGCGCCGCGCAAGTTGGAGTTGGTATTGCACTATAGCTCTACGCTGCTCATAGAGTCTGGCCAACATGTGGAGCGTAGAGTTCCACTGTGTGGGCACGTCGCACAGCAGTCGGTGCACTGGCAGATTAAACCGATGTTGCAGGGTCCGCAGGGTGGCAGCGTGCGTGTGGGATTTGCGGAAATGTGCGCAGAGCCGGCGCACCTTTCCGAGCAGGTATGACAAGTGGGGGTAGCTTTTCAGAAAGCGCTGAACCACCAAATTAAAGACGTGGGCCAGGCATGGCATGTGCGTGAGGCTGCCGAGCTGCAGAGCCGCCACCAGGTTACGGCCGTTGTCACACACGACCATGCCCGGTTGGAGGCTCAGCGGCGCAAGCCAGCGGTCGGTCTGCTCTGTCAGACCCTGCAGCAGTTTGTGGGCCGTGTGCCTCTTCTCTCCTAAGCTGAGTAGTTTCAGCACGGCCTGCTGACGCTTGGCCACCGCTGTGCTGCCACGCCGCGTGACACCGACTGCTGGCGACGTCCTGCTGCTGCTGACACATCTTGATTGCGAGACAGAGGTTGCGTAGGAGGAGGAGGAGGGTGGTTTAGTGGAGGAAGCATACACCCCCGCAGATACCACCACCGAGCTGGGGCACGCAATTCGGGGGGTGGGTAGGACGTGAGCGGTCCCAGGCTCTGACTCTGTCCCAGCCTCCACTAAATTCACCCAATGTGCCGTCAGGGAGATATAGTGGCCCTGCCCGCCTGTGCTTGTCCACGTGTCTGTTGTTAAGTGGACCTTGGCAGTAACCGCGTTGGTGAGGGCGCGTACAATGTTGCGGGAGACGTGGTCGTGCAGGCCTGAGACGGCACATCGGGAAAAGTAGTGGCGACTGGGAAACGAGTAGCGCGGGGCCGCCACCGCCATCATGCTTTTGAAAGCCTCCGTTTCCACAAGCCTATACGGCAGCATCTCTAGGCTGATCAATTTTGCAATGTGCACGTTTAACGCTTGAGCGTGCGGGTGCGTGGCGTCGTACTTGCGCTTGCGCTCAAACTGTGGCGCTAGCGACGTCTGGACGCTACGCTGAGAGACATTGCTGGATGGGGCCGAGGACAGCGGAGGTGAGGGTGTGGGTGCAGGCCAGGAGATGGTACTGCCTGTGTCCTCATAGGGGGGTTGGATCTCAGTGGCAGGTTGGGGCACAGGGGGAGAGGCAGTGGTGCAAACCGGAGGCGTTGAACCGGAATCGTCCCACCTTGTGGGGTGCTTGGCCATCATATGCCTGCGCATGCTGGTGGTGGTGCCTCCTCAGCTGATCTTGGGGCGACAAAGGTTGCACACCACTGTTCGTCGGTCGTCAGGCGTCTCTGTGAAAAACTGCCACACCGTAGAGCACCTTGACCTCTGCAGGGTGGCATGGCGCGAGGGGGCGCTTTGGGAACCAGTTGGTGGATTATTCGGTCTGGCCCTGCCTCTACCCCTGGCCACCGCACTGGCTCGGCCTGTGCCCACACCCTGACTTGGGCCTCCGCGTCCTCGCCCGCATCCACGTCCTATAGGCCTACCCCTACCCCTCAGCATGGTGTATTACCAGTGATTTGATTTCCCAGCCAGGAAATAAATTGGCGCAAGCCTGCAGGCCAAATAGAATTTTTTCCCTTTTTTTTTAAAGGAAAGGCCCACTGCCTATATTCAATCAATAATAAATGTGTTGTGGCCCTGCAGTGTGTCACAGAACTGCAGTCTTGCACTGTTATTAACTGCAGCAGAGCGGTGATTTCCCAGCCAGGAAATAAATTGGCGCAAGCCTGCAGGCCAAATAGAGTTTTTTCCCTTTTTTTTTCGAGGAAAGGCCCACTGCCTATATTCAATCAATAATAAATGTGTTGTGGCCCTGCAGTGTGTCACAGAACTGCAGTCTTGCACTGTTATGAACTGCAGCAGAGCGGTGATTTCCCAGCCAGGAAATAAATTGGCGCAAGCCTGCAGGCCAAATAGAATTTTTTCCCTTTTTTTTAAAGGAAAGGCCCACTGACTATATTCAATCAATAATAAATGTGTTGTGGCCCTGCAGTGTGTCACAGAACTGCAGTCTTGCACTGTTATGAACTGCAGCAGAGCGGTGATTTCCCAGCCAGGAAATAAATTGGCGCAAGCCTGCTGTTAAACTTAGCTGGCTGCGTATGATTTTTTTTAAGTTCTCCACCCAGCACACACGTACCCAGAACGCTGAGGACTGTCAGAGGCAGGCCAAATAGAATTTTTTCCCTTTTTTTTTAAAGGAAAGGCCCACTGCATATATTCAATCAATAAAATATGTCTTCTGGCCCTGCCTACACAATTCTGTCCCTGTAGTATTACTGCAGAGCGCAATGCTCTGCACGGCCGATTTGGAAAAAAAAAAAGTGCAACACTGCTAACAGCAGCCTCCACACTACTGCACACGGTTAGATGTGGCCCTAAGAAGGACCGTTGGGGTTCTTGAAGCCTACACTAACTCCTAACACTCTCCCTGCCTAACCACCACTTCTGTCCCTGTAGTATTACTGCAGGGCGCAATGCTCTGCACGGCCGATATAGCAAAAAAAAAAAAAATGTGCACCACTGCAAAAGGCAGCCTCCACAGTATTGCACACTGTTAGATGTGGCCCTAAGAAGACCGTTGGGGTTCTTGAAGCCTACACTAACTCCTAATGCTCTCCCTATAGCAGCTCCGGCACCAGCAGCACTGTCCCTGATCTCTGTCACAACCCATCTGAGGCGAGCCGCGGGAGGGGCCGATTTTTATACTCGGGTGACACCTGATCTCCCCAGCCACTCACTGCAGGAGGGTGGTATAGGGCTGGAACGTCACAGGGGGAAGTTGTAATGCCTTCCCTGTCTTTCAATTGGCCAGAAAAGCGCGCTAACGTCTCAGAGAGGAAAGTGAAAGTAACCCGAACATCGCGTGGTACTCGTTACGAGTAACGAGCATCCCAAACACCCTAATATTCGCCCGAGCATCAAGCTCGGACGAGTACGTTCGCTCATCTCTAGAAGTAATGTGTACAAAAAGTTTTTAAAAATAATTTTTTAAAAATTATAGTTCTTTATTTTTAAAATTATTATATTTACGTTAAAATAAAGTACAGGAATGGGTTCACCATTTTGTTTTGGATGTTATTGCTTCTTCATTGGTTTTTTTTTGTTTTGCCTTCCTCTGTTTCCATAACTTAGGCGAGGCAAAAACAGTGTAGCTTGCTGTGCTATGCTGTTTCTGCAACTCCACTTTACTTCTATCGGCATTACGGAAACTGTGTAGTGCAGCCCACTCGTCTGTTCCTCTAATTACATTTGAGTAGCGACAGCATAAGGAAGAGTGATGCTATCTCAGACATGACTTGTTGAGATGGGAACACCTCTTTACCTCTTCCTGCAGAAAACGAGTCACTCATACCATAAAGATTTTGAATGACGTTCCTTCTGCTAGACTAATGCTGTTTCTCTTTTTAAAGGGGTTGTCCCTTCTAGCACTTCTAGCTGTTTTGTTGGCGTAAGCAGACAGCGCAGTAAATTGCACAGTGGCCTGGGTTGGTACTGCAGGCTAATTTAATTCTATAGGACTCAGCTTGCAGTACCAACCCTGACCACTGCACAATATATGGAGCTGTTTGCTTCCTGCAACAAAATAGCTAGAAGTGGGAAAACTGCTTTAAGAAAACGTTCTTTGGCATTCACAGTGTGTATTATTCAAGTCTGTGTCATGTCTCTGGCAGAAGATCATAGTACCACCTCTAAAGCTGCAGGTCTTCTCTCTGAAAATTATGAGAGAGTTTTTATATCAATGTTGGACAGGACGTTCCATTTATTCTTCAAAAAGAGCTTCTGCAGCAGATGAGGTGTGCATTAAAGGCAATAATATACTATAATTGATCATTTATTATTACGTACATTAGAAATAACTTCAGTTTCATTCTGTGCCTGCTCCCTTGCACCCTTATATATAGTCATGGTACTCTTCAATGACTGCTAATTGTTTTATAATTTAGAGAAGGACAGTCATTATCTTTTATATAATATGCAAAATAAAAGGAGATAGTATATGTTATAACTAATATTTAAAATGTCCCTATTGGGTGAAAGAAAAACATTTTGTGATCCTTAGGCTGCATTCACACGAACGTATATCGGCTCGGTTTTCACGCCGAGCCGATAAACGTCATCCTCATGTGCAGGGGGGGAGAGGATGGAAGAGCCAGGAGCAGGAACTGAGCTCCCGCCCCCTCTCTGCCTCCTCTCCGCCCCTCTGCACTATTTGCAATGAAAGGAGGCGGGACAGGGGTGGGGCTAAGTCCCGAGAATTAGCCCCACCTCCGTCCCACCTCTCCCCTTTGCAAATAGTGCAGAGGGGCAGAGACGAGGCAGAGAGGGGGCGGGAGCTCAGTTCCTGCTCCTGGCTCTTCCATCCTCCCCCTCCCCCCGCAGATGAGGACGACGTATATCGGCTCGGCGTGAAAACCGAGCAGATATACGTTTGTGTGAATGCAGCCTTACAGTAATTGCCATAAACAATGTAATATGATCCACCTTACACATGGAAACAATAGACCGTGACTGATCATCATCATTTCCATCCTATTCTACTATGCAGCTGGTCTATAAAGTTTACTTAGCTCAGTTCCCAAAGGTTATTAGGTTCTGGCATTCAAGACGTCTGCCTGGTTCCTTGACATTTCCATAAGGTTATGTGAAGTCAGAATATTTACTCATTTGCACAATACTTTCCACTGCCTAATGTATTTAAAAATGTACCAAAGATGAAGGCGTATTTGATTGTCAAGAAGATTCAGTAGTTTAGGGCAGTGTGACTGAGACTTATGCTAATTTACTGTAAATATTGTGATACTGGGAATAGAATAAAATGTACTTTTTTTATTTTGCCCAATATACTGTGGACAGAATGATGAGTTCAGCATTTTTTTAAAAAGTACTGCAAGTAAAGGATGCAAATTAATACAATAAAAGACAGAATATAACTTCATTAGACTATAATGGATGTCATGTACAAAGGAATGTGAGCCGTAATTTGTTGTATTTGATTAATTCTGGTTGTTGCTTGTAATCCATGAAATAGAAACAGCTACTGTGCTTTATTATGAAGTTCTTAGTTGTCTTTACAGTTTGATATCCTACTCCTCAATACTTTACATACTGGGGGAATTTTTTTCATGCTATCAAAGAAGTTTGGTAAACCTATTCACGACTACCGACGGTAAATTTATGTTGCTGTTTTGCTGGGCTCTGTACACAATTAATGTCCTTCATTGAACCAGTGATCACGGCTCCCTAAGCAGGCACCTGTGGTGTGCGTGCTATCATTAGACCTGATTGGTTCAGGTTTAGATCACATTATCAGAGTAATAGCTAATCACAGCGCAGGCTGGGGAAGTTTGTTGTAGTAACAAACTTTCCTAGCCTTTGAGTGCTGTAATAGCCTTGCTCTCCTTTCAGTGTAAAGTCAAAGGAAAGAGAAGCAGAAAGCAATATAAAGCATCATATTAACCTCTTTATTACATATCCCTTATTAATATATTTATGTTTAATTAGTATAGATTTTAAAATGTAGGGATGATTTTTTAAAATCTATCAAGAAATAAATTCAATTTGTAAGGACATGTTCACATGTATTGGATCTTGCTGTGGCTCTGCACCAAAATCCATAGCATATTTTATGCTGAGGATTTTGGTGTTGCTCCGCGCCACAATTTGGTGTGCGTTTTGCTGTGGTTTTCGACTTGGTTCAGCAACCAATTTCACCCTATCAAATGAAAGGGTGAAGTATGCTTTAAATCCATATCAAAATTAATATTAGGGGTGTAATGTGGAATTTTATGTGAATTTTGGTGCGGATTTTCCACAACGCCTGAATGTAGTCTTACATTAATCTAGTACATCAATTGGTTATTGGATCAATTATGTAATTTAATCATCAATACCATTTATATACATTAAACATTATAAATTAAGTAGAAATTTAAATTAAAAATAATGTACTTCAAAATTTTAAAAATTTATGTTAAATTAGTAAGTTTCCTAAAATGCTAATTTTTTTAATGTGCTTACAAAATATAGTAAAGAAATAGAACTATACGTATGTATATGTGACATACTGTAGTTGTAAATATGAAGGAAACAAAAGAGTTATTCTCAATTTTGGTGTTTCTTAAAAATAAATATATGCAAATTGTATCAGTCTACTTTTACAACCTAAATAAAGTACAATATGTGACAAAAAATACAATATCAAGATTGCTTGGATGTGTAAATACTAGAGATGAGCGAGCACCAAAATGCTCGGGTGCTCGTTACTCGTGACGAAATTTTCGCGATGCTCGAGGGTTCGTTTCGAGTAACGAACCCCATTGAAGTCAATGGGCGACCCGAGCATTTTTGTATATCGCCGATTCTCGCTAAGGTTTTCATTTGTGAAAATCTGGGCAATTCAAGAAAGTGATGGGAACGACACAGAAACGGATAGGGCAGGCGAGGGGCTACATGTTGGGCTGCATCTCAAGTTCACAGGTCCCACTATTAAGCCACAATAGCGGCAAGAGTGGGCACCCCCCCCCACACTGTCAGCATAAAGATCGTTCTCCTCTGCCATAGCTGTAACAGCTGTGGCAGAGAAGAACGATGTTAGCCCATTGAATTCAATGGAGCCGGCAATACAGCAGGTTCCACTGAAAGCAATGGGCTGCCGGCGATCGCAGGATGAATTGTCGGGAAGGGCTTAAATATATAAGCCCTTCCCTGCAATTCATCCAGAAATGTGTAAAAATAAAAATATATACCGTATATACCGGCGTATAAGGCGACGGGGCGTATAAGACGACCCCCCAACTGTCACCTTATATGCCGGGAATACAGCGGAGCAAAGAATAAAAATCATTACTCACTTCTTCTGGCGTTCTGCGGTGCTGCTGCAGGCTGCCGCTTCCTCCTGGTCCCCGGCAGAGCATTGCTTTCTGGACACAGGGCTTGAAATCCCCGCCTCCAGAAAACACACGTGCCTTCAGCCAATCACAGCCATTCAATAACATCATTGTCATTGGCTGTGATTGGCTGAAGGCACGTGTGTTTTCTGGAGGCGGGGATTTAAAGCCCTGTGTCCAGAAAGCAATGCTCTGCCGGGGACCAGGAGGGAGCGACAGCCTGCAGCAGCGCCGCAGAACGCCAGGAGAAGTGAGTAATGATTTTTATTCTTTGCTCCGCTGTATTCCCGGCGTATAAGGTGACAGTTGGGGGGTTGTCCTATACGCCCCGTCGCCTTATACGCCGGTATATACGGTATATATTTTTATTGTAACACATTTCTGGATGAATTGCAGGGAAGGGCTTATATATTTAAGCCCTTCCCGACAATTCATCCCGCGATCGCCGGCAGCCCATTGCTTTCAGTGGAACCTGCTGTATTGCCGGCTCCATTGAATTCAATGGGCAAACATCGTTCTTCTCTGCCACAGCTGTTACAGCTGTGGCAGAGAAGAATGATTTGTCTTCTATATGTTCTCAATGGGGTCAGTGCTGCTGCCGCCGGCCCCATTGAGCGCATATAGAGAAGAGAACAGGAATCGCAGATCGCACATAGGTGCGATCTGCGATTTCTATGGCCTAAGAAGGACCGTTGGGGTTCTTGAAGCCTAAAATAACTCCTAACGCTCTCCCTATAGCAGCAGCACCAGCAGCAGCACTTTCCCTGATTTATGTCAGAAGGCATCTGTGGCGAGCCGCGGGAGGGCAGATTTTAATACTCGGGTGACACCTAATCTCGCCAGCCACTCACTGCAGGGGGGTGGTATAGGGCTTGAACGTTGCAGGGGGAAGTTGTAATGCCTTCCCTGTCTTTCTATTGGCCAGAAAAGCGCGCAAATTTCTCAGGGAAGAAAATGAAAGTAACTCGAACATCGCGTGGTACTCGTCTCGAGTAACGAGCATCTCGAACACCCTAATACTCGAACGAGTATCAAGCTCGGACGAGTATGCTCACTCATCTCTAGTAAATACCCCTTTACACTAGACTACTGTTGGGCATAGCTGATCCAGCGATTTTTCTGTGTTTCTGACCCGTTGATATGAATGACCATGATGTTGCCTTCTAATTCTGTAACTTGACTCTGAATACTTACCTGCCTGTCAGAAGTCTTCATTAGAGACTACTTCAAATTTGTGGTCTTAGGATTTATAGAATGGCAGAGTTGGAAGGGACCCCAAGGGTCATTGTGTCCAACCCCCTGCTCAATGCAGGATTCACTAAATAATTCCATACAGAAGTCTGTCCAGCCCCTGTTTGAAGACTTCCATTGAAGGAGAATTCACCACCTCCCGTGGCAACCTGTTCCACTCATTGATCACCCTCACCGATTCTCCACATAAAAGCCCAAAGGGGCATCAGGGGTATTCAACGAGTTTTAGTAAAGGTTCTCTTACTTGGGTCTATGGTCAGGTCTGAGCTGAATACCAACAATGAAGATATTGCCTTTTAACATTTGGCAAACTTCATAAAATTATTTACATCAAGATTTATTATTGTTAATGGGAAAACCAGCGCCTTTTAAAAATTTAGGTCCCAGATCCCTAAATTGCTTTAGACACCCAACCAGACCCCTGAACTAATTCAGACCACAGACAATATCCCTAAAAATAATGTATACCCCACATCACACTCCTAGAATTAATTCAAACCTCAGAACAGACACCTAAAATTCCATTCAAGAGCAAGACTAAACCCTTAAAAGTAATTTCATCCCAGATTAGACCCCTAAAATTAATCAGACACTAGACTCTTAAAATAAATTCAGACCCTAAACCATATGATAAAATAAGAAACGTATACGTTTATCATTCTAGTATTCTCTCTACTTTCTGGCAACTGGTATGTCAGTTGACAGTAGCTCTGCTAAATTCTTTGGAGGAATCACAGCCCTCCTTCAATGCATGTATTGCAGCAGGTCTACGGGGCCTGAAATGCTGATTTCTCTAGCTGAGATTCAGTACATGGTCGGCCAATTGAGTACATACACTAGATTGATGCTGTGGGACAGGGAATGCATTTATTAATTCTTCAGTTCATTTTTATCACTCCAGATGTTGATGGTGGTGGGGACCTGATAAATCTAGAGAATGTGTCACCTACTCTGTGACATGACGATAAAAGGATGACAGCACTTTGTTACAAAAAAACTGAATAATATTGTGTGATCTTTAAGCTTGCATAGGGGCCCTTTTACAAGAAACAATTATCATTAAGTTTATTTCTGGATTAAGCGAAACTGAGCAATAATTGTTCAGTGTAAATGCAGCCAGCGACTGAATGATGATTCATTCGCTTACCATTTGCTGTTCAGTAAAGGCAGCCATAAAATTCAAACGACGATTGTCCTGTGCAAACAGGCAATCGTTCATCTATGGCCAATTGCCTGTTCACTGTGAATGGAGGCGAGTAGCCAGAAACAATTTCTGTTTGATAAAGGCCTATTTAAATGGGATGAATGTCGGACAAACGATGCCCTACACTCATTCCCATGTACACTCGCTGTGGTGCTGCTGCACAGGAGCTAGTATCACTGGCTTGCTCACAGAGTGGCCAGCAGGGGGGCCGGGAGGCTGCAGGAGATTTCTCACCTTTCAGTGTAAATAGCAGCCGTTCAGTATTGAGCGGCCGCTATGTTAAGTCAATGGAGAGGGGTGGGGAGTGCGAGGAGAGAAATCTCCTCTAACTCCCGTGCTGTGAGCCAGCAATACTAGCTCCCATGCAATAGCATAGTAGCGAGTATGTGCGGGGACGATTGTCGGCATAGTTTGCCCGACATTCATCCCATCTAAATGGTTCTTAAGACTCTTAAGCGGTAATGCAGCTGACAATCATTTTATCTAAAAGCACGCTAAGCTTCTTTTACAACTCCTTTAAACATCTTTCCACCTTGAGTTTAAGGACCTGTCTAGCACTTTATTATTGTCCTCAATTCTCAATGCTGTCATCAACATCTAGCTCAGATAAATTGGAAAACACTTTTGTCCATCCTCTTAAAGGAATGATCCAGGATTAAAAAATGTGTGCTTTTTTTCTCCAAAATAATGTCAGGTCTTTCCATGGTTTTCAATTCCCAATCATTGCTTGGCAAACCTGTATAAAGGGTCAAGCATTGCTTTGAAGGAATGTTGCCATCCGATTGGTGGTGAGCAGAGGTATTGTTCCATCTTCCTTATTTGCATATTACCCAGAGGAGTATGGACGGGTAATATGCAAATAAGGAAAATGAAAGGTATCGCTAAGCAGAGATGATACCCCTCCTGACCCCTGTCTTTCCATGAATCATGAGCTGCGTCTTGTATTTCAGCTTTGTCCAGTTCAAGTACATGAGGCTGAACTGAAATACCAGACA
The DNA here is from genome assembly GCF_035609145.1 of Eleutherodactylus coqui. Classification (NCBI taxonomy): domain Eukaryota; kingdom Metazoa; phylum Chordata; class Amphibia; order Anura; family Eleutherodactylidae; genus Eleutherodactylus; species Eleutherodactylus coqui. Next base: position 202,435,757 of record NC_089841.1, on the reverse strand, counting down.
CAGCCTAGGGACAGAGATGGCTCTTCTGTTTCCCTCTATCAATGTACTGTATTAACTATATATGTAATTCCTATATATGTAATTAGTAGTTTCTTTGTATTATTCCCCCTCTTTTCATTGTATTTTCTCTTAACCTGACCCTACAGTCTAGCGCCTCTTGTCTAAGTTTAAATATACTTTAAGTTTAAATATACAAGTTTTCTATTCCAGCCAATTGAGCCTTTACCCAGATTGCTGCTGCTCTCATTTCCTGTTCCAGCACTTACATAACTGTGCTCTAATCTACTCCTTACCATACGTTTATGGCATAATATAGCAAAATTTAACAAAACTCCTTATTTTGGTAACTTGGCTATGTTACAGAAATAAAAGACTGAATTAGGGCAAGGGGTGCTATCATTACCCCTACAGTATACTAAGGATAACTGGAAGAAGACTATTGGGAAAATTTAGGAAACAGATTCCCTCAGCAGTCATAAAAGAAGTGTCTGAGATTGGTGTGTATACAACAAATGGGGTAAAACCAACCAAAATCAATGTTTATTATTTGTAACTCGCAAGTCATCAATTCACCGCTAGAGGAAAATTTGAAAACTCTGTCCATTCCCAATATCACCAATATACAAATATAGTTACATAGGGAATTTGCAAAGCAAATGTGGTTAGCGGTCTTTAAATAAGGTGCCTATTAGGGATGAGCGAGTATACTCACTAAGGCACTACTCGCTCGAGTAATGTGCCTTAGCCGAGTATCTCCCCGCTCGTTCCTAAAGATTCGGGGCCGACGCGGGGCGGGGAGCTGCGGGGGAGAGCGGGGAGGAACGGAGGGGAGATCTCTCTCTCCCTCTCTCCCGCCTTGTCGGGAAGGGCTTAAATATATAAGCCCTTCCCTGCAATTCATCCAGAAATGTGTAAAAATAAAAAAAATATATATACTCACCTGGTCCCGGCAGACGGAGTTCTGCCGCGGCCGGCTGCAGTTCTCCTGAACTGCTCTGAACAGCTGTGAGTAGTATTCAGCAGCAGGGGATTTAAAATCCCCGCCTGCTGAATGAGCTGCCTTTGATTGGTCACAGCCTGACCAATCAGAGGCAGCTCTCACTAACACCCATTTATGAATTCATGAATGGGTGAGTGAGTGCTGCCTCTGATTGGCTCAGCGCAGGGCCAATCAGGGGCAGCTCTCAGCTGTCATTCAGCTGAGAGCTGCCCCTGAGCCAATCAGAGGCAGCACTCATTCACCCATTCATGAATTCATGAATGGGTGTGAGTGAGAGCTGCCTCTGATTGGTCAGGCTGTGACCAATCAGAGGCAGCTCATTCAGCAGGCGGGGATTTTAAATCCCCTGCTGTTGAATACTACTCACAGCTGTTCAGAGCAGTTCAGGAGGACTGCAGCCGGCCACGCTGAACTCCGTCTGCCGGGACCAGGTGAGTATATATTTTTTTTATTTTTACACATTTCTGGATGAATTGCAGGGAAGGCCTTATATATTTAAGCCCTTCCCGACAATTCATCCCGCGATCGCCGGCAGCCCATTGCTTTCAATGGAGCCGGCTGTATTGCCGGCTCCATTGAATTCAATGGGCTAACATCGTTCTGCCGGGACAAGGTGAGTATATTTTTTTTTTATTTTTACACATTTCTGGATGAATTGCAGGGAAGGGCTTATATATTTAAGCCCTTCCCGACAATTCATCCTGCGATCGCCGGCAGCCCATTGCTTTCAATGGAGCCGGCTGTATTGCCGGCTCCATTGAATTCAATAGTCAGTGCTCGTTTAATCTAGACGGGTACAGCGTGGTGCTCGTCTCGAGTAACGAGCATCTCGAGCACCCTAATACTCGAACAAGCATCAAGCTCGGACGAGTATGCTCGCTCATCTCTAGTTATCAGCCATAAGGCTGTTAACTACTTTGGAATTCAACTGACGTATCAGGGACACAGCTTCCTGTATATTAACAATGCTATGCTTTCCTTTCAAGATTGCTAATAGAAAGTCAATTAAAGTAAATTCATTTGTTTGCACTTCATGGAGGCTTCATTATTGGTGATTATTATTATAATGACACATTAACAAGTTATTATAGTCATGGATCATGAATGACGACTGGATCAGATAGAACCAAAGTTTTACAAAATGACAGAAGAAAAGAGTATTTCATGTACAAAATTTATGAGAGAGTAATTAGTTAGGATGTAAGATAAAGAATCCAGCAACTAAGGGATATAATCTACCTTCTGAATAGGACATTGGCTAATAGAAAGACCCATTAATGAATGTAAGCGTTATCTCGGAACACTTTCATGTTTGTTGCGTATTATGGACATTTAACAAGCTATAGGAAAAAAAGCTGAATATATTCTATTGAAATCCAGCAATGTGTGCTTTCTGAATAAATTCTTTATCCAGCCTTATTTATTCAAGGCGCACTATTTTCAGAAACTGCCCTGAGATTAGTCTTTGCTTTCAGAGCGTGTCTTGTAAATATATGATACCTTGGTTAATTGCATAAGTGAATTGAATGATAATAAAAAGACTAGATGAAAGGTCATTGATGTCAGAATGTACGATGGATGTTTATATTTATTGGCACGCTGGTAGCCAGGATTTCTTTTTGAGAAGAATAATCCATAATAATGTTTAAAGAAATAGCATATTAGCCATAAATTGTGTGTTCTTTGCAATCCTTGGAGGCTGTATGTGATGCTGGCGGGTTATAATAGATAGGCGAACACTTCTTGCTTACATATTAATTTTCCACAGGATTGTAACAATCTGAATTCTCAGATCTGGAATGCAATTGGTGAGAAAAACAGAGTTCTCAATCAAAGTTTGACTTAAAGTTGTATTCCCATCTCGGGAATCCTATTTCAGTGTGTTCAATATAACAAAACAATATATTCACCCATAAGATGTTCATTTCCAAAATGCTCCTGTTAGGTTGTGCTGCTGGGACCTGTAGTACTATGGTTTCTAGCAGCACAGCCCCACAGGTGAGGCATGATTGTGCTGGCTGGGTGTGGAGATCTCCTGCAAGCTAATCCGCCGAGTCTTTGCTCATTTGTATACCCAGCTCCTGGCAGTGTCTGTTTGGTGTGCAGGGTGAGCAGTCATGTATCCTTGTCCATTGCAGCTTGCTGTGAGTTTGGGGGTTCATGTCCATTCTTACGTTTATTTTCTGTCAGTTTTATGTCAGTTTGTCTCTGCTTTGTTCTGCTGAGTTTGTTTGCTATTTGTGGGCTAGGACGGCCCTTACAGTCCTCTAGTAGATGTGTCTTGCTAGTGTAGGGATCGCAAGACATGAAATTTTTGTCTGGCAGGCAGGGGGGAGAGAGAGAGAGAAAGAGATAGGAAAAAAAAAAAAAGCTTGGCACCCGGCGTCCCACATACAAAAATGCTCGAGTCTCCCATTGTAGTCAATGGAGTTCGTTACTCGAGTAGCGCTCTCAAATTTTACGAAAAGCTCGACTTGAATAACGCGGACCCGAGCATTTGGGTGCTCACTCATCTCTAATCATCACAACTGACCATTTAGGTCACTTTCTCAAAGCAGGCTAAAACGTCAAAAACATTTTGATCTGCAGCCACTCTTCAGGCGTCAAATGACCAACCTCCATACAACGTCTACTTATAGCATATACCAAAAGGCAAATCCTTTAATAAAACTCACTGCATTCTACTAACTTGATACATATTCTATTGACGGTTGATAATAATGGTAGAATACCATGTCTAATTGCCTATCCTCCTATCAGATTTGTACACTTTTCCGACTTATTGACTCTATGTGTACCATTAATGACATTTTACTGTGTGATGGGGAATAACAGTTCTGAGTCATCTGCTAACTGGACAATCATACTATGCAAAGGCTCATATGTTTTCCCTCAACCCCTGCTGGAAACTGTTTCCAAAATTTGGGAACAAACGCAGAAGTGAATACGGTATGTAATACACTTGTACAGATGTTCTGCAGTTTTCAGGAGGGCATGGAAATAAATGCTACCCACTAACTTTTTCTATTATTGTTTTTAAAGCACAAGCACAGAATTCCTGCTATGATATAATCCAGAGCTGAATCTGTGCATATTGCTTGCAGCCACATGGAGAACACAAATGCTATTTTCTGATTTCTCAATTTATGAGCACCTTTTAACCACAGGATAAAATAAGGAGGCTGTAAGTCACCACTGATATGTGAACTACAATGAGAAACATATGGATGATAACATTTTCAAACTGTTTCATTTAACCTTAAGGAAAAACATGTTTAAGTGATAATACGCCTACTCTAAGTATCACCTAGCTCGCTGTGATGTAATTAGGGGGTCATTTAACTTGTGGCCTGAATTTCTAAAGCCAGCGTTGTGTGTTGAAAATGCTTTGCTTATGATTCCTAAAAGAAATTCTGAATTCTATACCATTATTTTTAAATCACCGTAAAGTTTCATTGCTTTCTATTTATTATAGGATATATTAACTATTTATAAGACGATTATCGTTCAAAAGATGTCTTTTGAGTGATAATTGTTGTGTGCCTTTACAGCGTAAGGTAATCGCTCAAATATTGAGCGATCACTTAACGCTCCAAGCGCACTTTGCGCTCCAGCTGTTCTCTGCTCGGAGCGCCCGGCTGTTATACAGCTGAGCACTCCCAGCGGGGTATGCAGAACACAGATGTACCTCTGTGTTCTTCATACCCCGGCTGTTCACGGAGAGCTCAGTTATTATTAGAGATGAGCGAGCACCAAAATGCTCGGGTGCTCGTTACTCGGGATGAACTTTTTGCGATGCTCGAGGGTTCGTTTCGAGTAACGAACCCCATTGAAGTCAATGGGCGACCCGAGCATTTTTGTATTTCGCCGATGCTCGCTAAGGTTTCCTTGTGTGAAAATCTGGGCAATTCAAGAAAGTGATGGGAACAACACAGCAACGGCTAGGGCAGGCGAGGGGCTACATGTTGGGCTCCATCTCAAGTTCACAGGTCCCACTATTAAGCCACAATAGCGGCAAGAGTGGGCCCTCCCCCCCCTCCCAACAACTTTTACTTCTGAAAAGCCCTCATTAGCATGGCATACCTTTGCTAAGCACCACACTACCTCCAACAAAGCACAATCACTGCCTGCATGACACTCCACTGCCACTTCTCCTGGGTTACATGTTGCCCAACCGCCCCCCCTCCCCCCCACAGCGCATACCAAAGTGTCCCTGCGCAGCCTTCAGCTGCCCTCATGCCACACCGCCCTCATGTTTATTTAGAAGTGCGTCTGCCATGAGGAGGAACCGCAGGCACACACTGCAGAGGGTTGGCACGGCTAGGCAGCGACCCTCTTTAAAAGGGGCGGGGCGATAGCCCACAATGCTGTACAGAAGCAATGAGAAATAGAATCCTGTGCCACCGCCATCAGGAGCTGCACACGTGGGCATAGCAATGGGGAACCTATGTGCCACACACTATTCATTCTGTCAAGGTGTCTCTGCATGCCCCAGTCAGACCGGGCTTTTTAATTCATAGACACAGGCAGGTACAACTCCCTATTGTGAAGTCCCTGTCGACCCGACAGCATGGGTGGCTCCCTGGAACCCACCGGCGATACACAAAAATATCCCATTGCATTGCCCAACACAGCTGAGGTAGTAATGTCGTGCTTAATGCAGGTGGGCTTCGGCCCACACTGAATGCCCCAGTCAGACTGGGGTTCTTTACAAGTGGAAACAGATGCATTTATAATTCCCTGTGGACCCACAGCATGGGTGGGTGCCAGGAAGCCACCGGCGGTACATAGAAATATCCCATTGCATTACCCAACACAGCTGAGGTAGTAATGTCGTGCTTAATGCAGGTGGGCTTCGGCCCACACTGCATGCCCCAGTCAGACTGGGGTTCTTTACAAGTGGACACATGCAGTTACAACTGCGTGTGGACCGACAGCATGGGTGGGTGCCAGGAAGCCACCGGCGGTACATAAATATATCCCATTGCATTGCCCATCACAGCTGAGGTAATGTCATGTTTAATGCAAGTGGGCTTCGGCCCACACTGCATGCCCCAGTCAGACTGGGGCTCTTTAGAAGTGGACACATGTAGTTACAACTCCGTGTGGACCCACGGCATGGGTGGCTCCCTGGAACCCACCGGCGGTACATAAATATATCCCATTGCAGTGCCCAACACAGCTGATGTAACGTCAGCTGTAATGCAGGTGGGCAAAAAATTAATTGGATTACACTGTAGGCGAGGGCCCACAAAAATTGATGTACCAACAGTACTAATGTACCTCAGAAAAATTGCCCATGCCCAACCAAGAGGGCAGGTGAAACCTATTAATCGCTTTGGTTAATGTGGCTTAAGTGGTAACTAGGCCTGGAGGCAGCCCAGTTTAACGAAAAATTGGTTCAAGTTAAAGTTTCAACGCTTTTAAGAGCATTGAAACGTATAAAAATTGTTTACAAAAATTATATGAGTAAGCCTTGTGGCCCTAAGAAAAATTGCCCGTTCGGCGTGATTACGTGAGGTTTCAGGAGGAGGAGCAGGAGGAGGAGGAGGAGGAATATTATACACAGATTGATGAAGCAGAAATGTCCCCGTTTTGGATGGTGAGAGAGAACGATGCTTCCATCCGCGGGTGCATAATACGTATTGCTTAGGTATCGCTGCTGTCCGCTGGTGCAGAAGAGAAGTCTGGGGAAATACAGGCTTTGTTCATCTTGATGAGTGTAAGCCTGTCGGCACTGTCGGTTGACAGGTGGGTACGCTTATCCGTGATGATTACCCCAGCCACACTAAACACACTCTCTGACAAGACGCTAGCCGCAGGACAAGCAAGCACCTCCAGGGCATACAGCGCGAGTTCAGGCCACGTGTCCAGCTTCGACACCCAGTAGTTGTAGAGGGCAGAGGCGTCACGGAGGACGGTCGTGCGATCGGCTACGTACTCCCTCACCATCCTTTTACAGTGCTCCCGCCGACTCAGCCGTGACTGGGGAGCGGTGACACAGTCTTGCTGGGGAGCCATAAAGCTGGCAAAGGCCTTGGAGAATGTTCCCCTGCCTGCGCTGTACATGCTGCATGATCTCTGCGCCTCCCCTGCTACCTGGCCCTCGGAACTGCGCCTTCTGCCACTAGCGCTGTCGGATGGGAAGTTTACCATCAGTTTGTCTACCAGCGCCCTGTGGTATTGCATCATTCTCGAACCCCTTTCCTCTTCGGGAATGAGAGTGCAAAGGCTCTCCTTATACCGTGGGTCGAGCAGTGTGTACACCCAGTAATCCGTAGTGGCCAGAATGCGTGTAACGCGAGGGTCACGAGAAAGGCATCCTAACATGAAGTCAGCCATGTGTGCCAGGGTACCTGTACGCAACACATGGCTGTCTTCACTAGGAAGATCACTTTCAGGATCCTCCTCCTCTTCCTCCTCCTCAGCCCATACACGCTGAAAGGATGACAGGCAAGCAGCATGGGTACCGTCAGCAGTGGGCCAAGCTGTCTCTTCCCCCTCCTCCTCATCCTCCTCATGCTCCTCCTCCTGAACGCGCTGAGATATAGACAGGAGGGTGCTCTGACTATCCAGCGACATACTGTCTTCCCCCGGCTCTGTTTCCGAGCGCAAAGCGTCTGCCTTTATGGTTTGCAGGGAACTTCTCAAGATGCATAGCAGAGGAATGGTGACGCTAATGATTGCAGCATCGCCGCTCACCACCTGGGTAGACTCCTCAAATTTTCCAAGGACCTGGCAGATGGCTGCCAACCAGGGCCACTCTTCTGTAAATAATTGAGGAGGCTGACTCACACTGCGCCGCGCAAGTTGGAGTTGGTATTCCACTATAGCTCTACGCTGCTCATAGAGTCTGGCCAACATGTGGAGCGTAGAGTTCCACTGTGTGGGCACGTCGCACAGCAGTCGGTGCACTGGCAGATTAAACTGATGTTGCAGTGTCCGCAGGGTGGCAGCGTGCATGTGGGATTTGCGGAAATGTGCGCAGAGCTGGCGTACCTTTCCGAGCAGGTATGACAAGTGGGGGTAGCTTTTCAGAAAGCGCTGAACCACCAAATTAAACACATGGGCCAGGCATGGCACGTGCGTGAGGCTGCCGAGCTGCAGAGTTGCCACCAGCTTACGGCCGTTGTCATACACGACCATGCCCGGTTGGAGGCTCAGCGGCACAAGCCAGCGGTCGGTCTGCTCTGTCAGACCCTGCAGCAGTTCGTGGGCCGTGGGCCTCTTCTCTCCTAAGCTGAGTAGTTTCAGCACGGCCTGCTGACGCTTGCCCACCGCTGTGCTGCCACGCCGCGTTACACCGACTGCTGGCGACGTGCTGCTGACACATCTTGATTGCGAGACAGAGGTTGCGTTGGAGGAAGAGGAGGAGGAAGGTGCTTTAGTGGAGGAAGCATACACCGCCGCAGATACCACCACCGAGCTGTGGCCCACAATTCTGGGGGTGGGTAGGACGTGAGCGGTCCCAGGCTCTGACTCTGTCCCAGCCTCCACTAAATTCACCCAATGTGCTGTCAGGGAGATATAGTGGCCCTGCCCGCCTGTGCTTGTCCACGTGTCTGTTGTTAAGTGGACCTTGGCAGTAACCGCGTTGGTGAGGGCGCGTACAATGTTGCGGGAGACGTGGTCGTGCAGGCCTGGGATGGCACATCGGGAAAAATAGTGGCGACTGGGAACTCAGTAGCGCGGGGCCGCCGCCGCCATCATGCTTTTGAAAGCCTCCGTTTCCACAAGCCTATACGGCAGCATTTTCTAGGCTGATCAATTTTGCAATGTGCACGTTTAACGCTTGAGCGTGCGGGTGCGTGGCGTCATACTTGCGCTTGCGCTCAAACTGTGGCGCTAGCGACGTCTGAACGCTACGCTGAGAGACATTGCTGGATGGGGCCGAGGACAGCAGAGGTGAGGGTGTGGGTGCAGGCCAGGAGACGGTAGTGCCTGTGTCCTCAGAGGGGGGTTGGATCTCAGTGGCAGGTTGGGGCACAGGGGGAGAGGCAGTGGTGCAAACCGGAGGCGGTGAACGGGCATCGTCCCACCTTGTGGGGTGCTTGGCCATCATATGCCTGCGCATGCTGTTGGTGGTGCCTCCCCAGCTGATCTTGGCGCGACAAAGGTTGCACACCACTGTTCGTCGGTCGTCAGGCGTCTCTGTGAAAAACTGCCACACCGTAGAGCACCTTGACCTGTGCAGGGTGGCATGGCGCGAGGGGGCGCTTTGGGAAACAGTTGGTGGATTATTCGGTCTGGCCCTGCCTCTACCCCTGGCCACCACACTGGCTCGGCCTGTGCCCACACCCTGACTTGGGCCTCGGCGTCCTCGCCCGCGTCCAGTCCTATAGGCCTACCCCTACCCCTCAGCATGGTGTATTATCAGTGATTTGATTTCCCAGGCAGGAAAGAAAGTGGCGCAAGCCTGCGGCCAAAATACAATTTTTTCCCTTGTTTTTCAAAGGACAAGCCACACTGCGTGTATTCAATGAATACTACTAAGTTTAATAACTGTGTTGCGGCCCTGCAAAAGTGTCACAGAACTTTACTGTTGCAGAGTTATTAACTGTGGCAGAGCAGGTATTTCCCAGGCAGGAAAGAAATTGGCGCAAGGCTGCACTCAACCGTAGCTGGTTGCGTCTGATTTTTTTACGTTCTCCACGCAGCACACACGTACCCAGAGCCCTTAGGACTGACACAGGCAGGGCAAATATACTTTTTTCCCTTTTGTTTAAAAGGAAAGGCCCACTGTGCCTATTCAATGACTAATATAACTGTGTTGCGGCCCTGCAAAAGTGTCACAGAACTTTACTGTTGCAGAGTTATTAACTGTGGCAGAGCAGGTATTTCCCAGGCAGGAAAGAAATTGGCGCAAGGCTGCACTCAACCGTAGCTGGTTGCGTCTGATTTTTTTACGTTCTCCACGCAGCACACACGTACCCAGAGCCCTTAGGACTGACAGAGGCAGGGCAAATATAATTTTTTCCCTTTTGTTTAAAAGGAAAGGCCCACTGTGCCTATTCAATGACTAATAACTGTGTTGTGGCCCTGCCTACACAATTCTGTGCCTGTAGTATCAATGCAGGGTGCAATGCTCTGCACCGCCGATTTTGAGAAAAAAAAAAAAAGCAACACAGCTAACAGCAGCCTGCACAGTACTCCACACAGTTAAATGTGGCCCTAGAAAGGACCGTTGAGGTTCTTGAAGGCTACACTCACTCCTAACACTCTCCCTGCCTAAGCACCACTTCTGTCCCTAATGCTGGGTGCAATGCTCTGCACTGCCGATTTTGAGAAGAAAAAAAAATTTCTCCACTGCTAACAGCAGCCTGGACACACGTAGATGTGGCCCTAAGAAGGACCGTTGGGGTTCTTGAAGCCTACACTCACTACAAACACTCTCCCTACAGCGACTCCAATAGAACAGCACTTTCCCTCAGCTAACTCACGAGGCATGTGTGGCGAGCCGCGGGAGGGGCCGACTTTTATACTCGGGTGACATCTGATCGCCCCAGCCACTCACAGCAGGGGGGTGGTATAGGGCTTGAACGTCACAGGGGGAAGTTGTAATGCCTTCCCTGTCTTTCAATTGGCCAGAAAAGCGCGCTAACGTCTCAGAGAGGAAACTGAAAGTAACCGGAACACCGCGTGGTACTCGTTACGAGTAACGAGCATCCCGAACACCCTAATATTCGCACGAATATCAAGCTCGGACGAGTACGTTCGCTCATCTCTAGTTATTATATAACTGAACATTTCAAAAGGGGGTATGCAGATCACAGCTGGACCACTGTGTTCTTTATACCCCGCCTGTGCTCAGGGAGCGGGATACAGCTGAAATAATAGTATCAGTTGTATCCTGCTGTGAACTCCTGATAAGGCTCATCGTTCTCTTTCAGCATGCTGAAAAACAACGATTAGCGACTGGTTAACGAAAACTGCATGATGTCAGTGCAGTTAGACACAACGATTATCACTCAAAAGACGGCTTTGAGCAATTTTGAGCGATAATCGTTGTGTCTAAATGGGCCTTTACTGGCCAAAAGTAGGATGTTGCAAAACTAATGGGACAGAGGTCTGGTAACTGTGAATGTGGTCTTTTTTGTGAATATGGTCTTTTGGCATATTCTATGGATATATCATAAATGTCTGTAATAGCAATAAAATTTTAATGGCTAACTGGCCAATTAATAGTCAAGAAAATACATTAATTAGTTAATGTTATTAGCAGAAAAGAAAAAGAGTGTAAAGACCTATTTACACGAAAGACAATCTATCAAACGATTAAAAGACTGACAGTTTTAGCGATCATTTTGCATAAAGTGTTAATGGACACTGATGTCCATTAACACTTTATCAGCTTCATTTGCATGTAAAACAGCCTTTAGGAGCTGTTTGCAGAGCCCAGCATGTGGGCTGGGCTCTGCACACAGCTGCTTTGTTCTCGCAATGTAATCTCTGGCACCCGCTGAGAACAGTGTTCTGCATTATCTCACTTTGGCTGAATGATATATTTTAAGCTTACCTTAAAATCATCGTTCAGCAAAAAGTGCATGATGGTAGCGTTTACACACAACAATTATCGCCCATGTGCCATTGTTTAAACTAATTTTGAGCGATTATTGTTGCATGTAAATGGGCCTTTATAGAAATTATGAAACATCTACACTTGTTCACTGTGGGGTGTAGAACTAACAGAACACAGTTTTATGCTGTTTGAATTGAAATACTAGGACAGTCTGTGGAACAGCTAAGTTGAAAGTAAGAAGAGTCAGTAACAGTTGTCCAGACCAGAGGTTACACAAGTTCAACACAGGGAGGTTAAGTCAAATGTTCTTGAATTTGCGGAAGATAGCCACCACAATAGAAAAACTCTGAAAGAGCTAAGTGAATGCAACCAGTCCGAAAATGCTATTTTATACAGCAATCATATAAAGGGTAGAATGGTAGAGTTGGAAAGGACCTCTAGGGTCAATGGGTCCAACCCTCTGCTCAATGCAACTAAAAGGTAGAAGTAATGTGATACAAGTACAAGAAACAAGTCAATTTCACAGTCTGTGTGCTGCTGTTATATGAAGTCTACATCTGAAACTACCTAGAGGGGGGCACAGGCACTCCTATAACAGTTGCTGATGATGTTCACACAGTTATAATAGAGGCGATCACAGCTCATGAGCCTGACTGTGAACTTAGGGTCGATAGCTTATTTAGGTAAATATAGAAGGTAATGATAATTAAAATGTCCCCTCAGTGGGCACAAATGGCACACCCTGAAGTTAATGATGTGCTGATGCATCACAGGATTGATTTGAAAGTGACAGTACAAAGTCTTACTCTCCAGATTATGCCTGGTAGAGATGAGCGAGCACCCAAATGCTCGGGTCCACGTTATTTGAGTCAAGCTTGCTGTAAAATTTGAGAGCTCTACTTGAGTAACGAACCCCATTCACTACAATGAGAGACTTGAGCATTTTTGTATGTGGGACGCCGGGTGCCAAGCTTTTCTCTCTCTCTCTCTCTCTCTCTCTCTGCCTTTTTGACGTGCGTCACAGTGGTAAGGGGCCAAAACAGGCACATCACAGAGGGGAGGAGCCAAAAAACTGGGGCGGGGTCGAACACGGCTTGATTCTCGTTCGAGTAACGTGCACCATCGAGTACGCTACTACTCGAATGAGCATCAAGCTCGGCAGAGTATGTTCGCTCAACTCGAATGCCTGGTAAAGGGATGTACTGCATTGAAGTGGCTACAATGCACAAAGGAGAGTGTGACAAGACAATCAGGAAAAAGGGTACAGGAATGAAAAATGTTTCTTCATCAGAGTGGCCCTTTAAGACCCATTCTACCAAAGGCTTATTTTTTATACTCGTCTTCAGCACTCTGGATGAAAGGACTAGGTTGTTATAGATCTATTGGCTACTCGCCCCATCACTCAATCAGGAGTCATCTCCGTTTTTATTACTGCTCCAAGGAGCAATTTGTATTCAAATACCATGATATGATTAATATACATACAGTATCTATCTCACACATTGCATTTATACTGTTCTGTTTTATGGATAAATATATTATGGTATTAGTGGTAGGTTGGGCTTTTTTTGGGGGGGGGGGGGTCTCAATATTTTTTAAGGAAAATACTAGGAATACATAGAACCAGCCTAGCAATATCCTTGATAAGGCCCTTTCACATGGGGGAAATATTTCCACATTTCGCAGCTAAAAACACAGAAGATTCCATACCATAATCTGCACGTATATATGTCAGTAATGGGAATCCACAGCAGCAGATTTATCTGTGTTTTTAGCTGCAGAATGCGGAAATATTCTGCCTGTGCGAAAGGGCCCAAATGCTGTAGATTCTAAATTATGTATACTTTGTTAGTTTTATAATCTGTCTTCAAAAATTAATTTGGGTAAATTACTAGAACTGCTGATGTCTAATCACCGGAAATTCTTCATTTTTTTGGGCTCGATCAAACGAGTGAATCCTTCACGCATGTATAGGTGTGGGAAAAAACTAAATCTCACTTCGTGTGTAGAAAAAAATCACATGACTGGGTGCATTTGCAATTTTAAGCGCTACTAAAAAAACGGACATGTGACAGCTTTAATTGGAAAGCATTGGTTCTAATAGAGCCGTTTTATAAACGTGCCCATACAGGCACAAATAAAACACTCATCTGACCGTGGCCCTAATAACATATTTCATCCATTTGCCAAAAGATTGTGGCATCTGTTTTAAGTTAAAAAATTATAGTTTTTACTAGGCTGTAATAATAGAAGAAAAACGACCCATTTTTATCAAGAAGGACACTACAACTAACTGATTTCAAAAAATAAAAATTGCGGCTCTGCCAACATAGTTGTTCATTTTGCTGCAAGTGATATAAACTACAATATCTCAGTGCGTGAGTCTGTTTTATTTGTAAAAACAATGGCGCACATCTATCAATTTGTTTGTGCCAGTTTTGATGTAAAATAAAATTTTCTAAAAGTCACATTTAAACGTTCGACAAATTTACTAAAATCTTGTGACTTTGCTCTTCACCTGAGAGTGGAATGGTCATAGTTAAAGGAGTTGCCTGAGACTTTCTGGATTTTTTTTCTATTGATGACCTATCCTCCCCTCCACTCATCACCTCTGAACATATGACACATATAACATCCCACAGTTGTTTCACTTTCCAAATATATTTTATAACATCACATCCTCACAAGTCAATCCTCTGAACCTTAGCGTCTCTGTATATTGCTGTGCTAGAGCTCAAGATCCAGCCCTTCCTTGCCAGGCAATACTCTTCAGTGAACAGAGAATTACTAAGCTGAAAATAGGAATTGGGATCCAGAAGTGTGGAGAGTAATAGATCAACCATGTATACCAGTGTTCAATTCACTAGATGGATGTGTACAATGAAATATACTTTGAACATAGGCTGGTGCTATGCTATCTTGCAAGTAAAAGTAATAACTCTTCAATGGATCATTTTCATACTGTATGCATATAGCAAATATTGTTAATTTTCTGATATATATTCTACAATAAATACAATATTTACATGTTTGACAACCCTTTTTAAGTTCTGTGCAGAAGATAGGCAATATCACGAAACACAGAGGAAGTCTACTTTATATAGCTAGTAAGTGATTACCCGGCGTTGCCCGTGTATTTTATTTTTAGACACAAAAATATGTGTGTGTGTATATATATGTGTGTACTGATTTAATATATTAGTATATGAGGAGGAAGAGGTCGTCTGTGTAATATATTAGTATATGAGGAGGAGGTCGTCTGTGTAATATCTTACTGCATGAGGAGGAGGTTGTCTGTGTAATATCTTACTACATGAGGAGGAGGTCCTCTATGTAATAACTTACTGCATGAGGAGGGGGTCGTCAGTGTAATATCTTACTGCATGAGGAGAAGGTCGTCTGTGTAATATATTGGTATATGAGGAGGAGGTCATCTGTGTAATATTAGTTTTTGGGGAGGAGGAAGTTGTCTATGTAAGATATTATTATCTGAGGAGCAGGAGGTCTGTGTAATACTGGCGTAAGTAAAAAAAACCAAAAACTTCCCGACTTCCCCTGTAATTTTTGTTGCTAATAGAAACCAATCACAGCTCAGCTTTCACTTGTTATACTGCTGAGGTAAAATGAAAGCTGCGTATGATTGGTTTCTATGTGCAACACAGATTTCCTATTGGCCAGCTTTCATAAGAGTGGGTTGCTGGCTCATTTCTGCGTGGTACATAGCGGCTCAGTGGTGGTGGGAAGTTGTGTGGTAGTTGGAGCAGAGGAGGAGGTTGTCTGTGTAAGATAATATTATCTAATAAGCAGGAGATCTGTGTAATATATTAGTACTTGAGGAGAAGGAGCTCATCTGCGTAATAGATTAGTGTATGATGAAGAGGTCGTCTGCGTTAGATAAGACTGTGAAATAAAAGCCATCTGCTCAAGTGAAATACCAGCATTACCACCCACCCCCACTCCACCCCAGGGTTAGTGGGGCTGTCTTATCCTCTCCCCCCCCAAAAAAATTGTTACCATGGGATGAGTTCTACATGTACCAAGTTTGTTTGAAATTGCCCCAGGCGTTCATGAGTTATGATGGCACATACATACATACACACATCCTACACACACATTGCCCCCTTCACCCCCAGGGGTAGTGGGGCTGTGTTATCCCCAGCAAATTTGTTCCCATGGGATGAGTTATATATGTACCAAGTTTAATTGGAATTGCTCTAGGGGTTCATGAGTTATGGTGGTACGTACATACAACAATGCATCCTTTTTCATATATATAGATATACTAGTAATTATTAGGACATAATAGTACCAGTGTTTCTGGTGGCACATCACACACACAGCAGCTTGATTACCACACAAGACAAACACAGCTTGACTCCTTCCACAGCAGTGACATCACCACAGGCCCTTCAGCCAACCGGATCTCTGTGTTGGAGGTAAGTCAGTGTGTTCTGTCAGGACTGCTGAGCTGTGTCTTACATAACAGCGGTTTAGTTGTATTCTCAGTGTGTTATTTTTGTCCTCCCCTTTTCAAGAGCCCTAACTGTGTTGCTCTTCTGTCGGTCAGGCTCTGTGTTTTATATAAGTTGTAGGACCTTCAATGATGTCACTAGGGGAGGAGCAATGACATCACCAGGGGTGGAGCATAAGAATCAGACGCACACACATACATACATACATACATATTCACAGACAAGTGGTCGTTAGTAGTTTGATTAGTGGTTAATCATTTAAAAATGCTTGTGAATAATTTGGGCAATGAGCTGCAATCTACACTGATTTGTGGATAGGCAGTTTAATAGGTTGCCATATTTATTTCTGTGTTCCAACATAGAGTCAACATGTTAGACAATAAAAGTATTCTTTTTTTGGTATACTTTGTTGACATCTATTGATTCCACAGCAGTTGTTATAACTTCCTGATGCTCTTACTGTCTCAGTCCTGTTCTAGATGAAACATTTTCTTCAATTCAATTCATATTCCTAATAATATATTTTTTTAAAATCTACTTAGAGAAAGTCAAATTACATACTCAAATTAACTCAATTTTGAGAAAAACAAAGTATATTTAATGATTTGTTGTACTTTGCATAATTGTCATTTTTTTACGTAAACAAAGTTTGACAAATTCTTATTTTATAATATTTACATGTAAACTGAGAGTCTGTGTTTGTCTTTTGATGTAATATCGTGAGACTATTTTAAGGAATGTAATTCTATTTTTTTTCCAGTAGTCCTTGATTGTGGGTAATAAATCTGAATCATTTTACATATTTAGTGTTGTGACATTGAAGGTACAAATTATCCATACTCTATGCTGATTGCAGGTTTTAAAAGTCTCCTATGTATAGAAACCATCCACAATAGTACACTTATGAATCAAGTAATAGCCCTAATAAAATATGCTCCTCATATAATATAAGTAGATTAACTGCAGCTTTCTCATTTTAACATCTAATTAAGATACTAAGAGCTAAAATGTTTCATTTTGCTAAGAAATTAGCTGGTTCCCTCATGAACTAGATGATGTATAATTCAGTCAGCTGCACAGTAATTATAATACCAGCACTTTCTGTTATCCAGTAAATAATCACTTCTGTCAAATTTGACAGTATCATGTATGATCTATCTATCTATCTATCTATCTATCTATCTATCTATCTATCTATCTATCTATCTATCTATCTATCTATCTATCTATCTATCTATCTACCTACAACCACTTGGCCATCAGTATGTATGTTTGTGTGTGGATGCTTCTCATGCTCCCCCCCCCCCCCCCCCCCCCCGGTGACGTTATCACAGGTCCTACAACATTTATAAAACACAGAGCCTGACCAACAGATGAACAAGACAGTTAGGGATCTTGGAAGGGAAGGGAAAAATTACAAAATGAGAATACAACTAAGCCGTTATTATCTCAGACACAACTCAGTGGTCCTGACAGAAGACACCAACCTACCACCACCACAGAGATCAGGTGTGCTGAAGAACCTGCGGTGGCGTCACTGCTGTGGGAGGAGCCATTGTGCAGTTTGGTAAAAGAGATCCAGTGGGCTGAAGAACCCGTGGTGATGTCACTGCTGTGGGAGGAGCCATTGTGCAGTTTGGTAAAAGAGATCCAGTGGGCTGAAGAACCCGTGGTGATGTCACTGCTGTGGGAGGAGCCATTGTGCAGTTTGGTAAAAGAGATCTGGTGAGCTGAAGGAACTGTGCTGACATCACTGCTGTGGGAGGAGCAATTGTGCAGTTTGGTAGAAAGTACTGTATACTGGATAAGCCGACAACAGCCACCAGGACCTATGATGACATCACCATCATGTGATCAGCTGTGTGGGTAGAGTTAAAGATAACATGACCAGGGGCTCATCACTGTATCCTGGAGTCTGCTGAGCTGGTTATGTCTGGAAATCAACATGGATGTACCACAGTTGTGTGTGTGAGGTGTGTGAATCAGGATGCATGTAGTAGAGCTGTGTGTGTAATGTGCTGTGTGTGTAATCTGTAGGGTCAGGATGTATGTAGTAGGGCTGTATGTGTAATGTTCTGTGTGTGAATCAGGATGGATGTAGTACAGCTGTTTGTGTAATATGTTGTATGTGTAATGTGTGGGGTCAGGATGGATGTACTAGAGCTGTGTGTGTAATCTGTAGGGTCAGGATGGATGTAGTAGAGCTGTGGGGGTAATGTGTGGAATCAGGATGCATGTACCAGAGCTGTGTTTGTAATGTGCTGTGCGTGTAAAGTGTGTGAATCAGGATGGATGTAGTAGGGCTGTGTATGTAATATGTGGGGTCAGCATGCAAGTAGTAGAGCTGTATGTGTAATGAGCTGTGTGTGAATCAGGATGGATGTAGTAGGGCTGTGTGTGTAATGTGTGTGAAACAGGATGGATGTAGTAGAGCTGTGTGTATAATGTGCTGTATGTAATGTGTGGGGTCAGGATGGATGTAGTAAAGCTGTGTGTGTAATGTGCTGTGTGTAATATGTGGGGTCAGGATGGATGTAGTAGAGCTGTGTGTGTAATGTGCTGTGCGTGTAATGTGCTGTGTGTAATGTGTGTGAATCAGGACGGATGTAGTAGAGCTGTGTGTATTGTGCTGCGTGTGTAATGTGTGGGGTCAGGATGGATGTAGTAGAGCTCTGTGTGTAATATGCTGTATGTGTAATGTGTGGGGTCAGTATGGATGTAGTAGAGCTGTGTGTGTGTGTGTGTGTGTGTGTGTAATGCTCTGTGTGTGTAATTTGCTGTGTGTGTGTGATGTGTGTGAATCAGGATGTATGTAGTAGAGCTGTGTATGCGATGTGTGGAGATCATAATGGATGTACCATGTAGCACAGCTGTGTAGCGCAGTGCGCCACCAGAAACCCTTGTGCTATAATTTCCTAATAATAACTAGTTCTCTTCATAAACATGGCTGCACTAAAGCTTCTCATACCTTCTGAACTATTTTACAGCATTTATATACATGAGTCTCAATTGTATCTTTTTTTTGCTTTGGTAGCTTCCATTTGAATACTTGAAAAGAAATATCAGGGCATACTCAATTGGATGTTGTATTATGAAGGTGCTGTCCCCATAGAAACATTGCTTCTAGAGTAAACTTTACTTGACAATATGATGCTATATGTAGCACCATATAGCAGGACACATTCTGCATACTGTTCTGTTGTATCAAATTAGGGAGGTGTACTTCCATATAGTAGTTTAACATTTTGGTGATGTCCAATATATATGTAAAAAACATCTTTTTTATCAGTGAAATGTCCGTGCTGATTAACTGAATATCATATGCTGCAAACTGGTATTGTACGCTGAGTGTCATTTGAAGTTGCAGTAGACCAAGGAAGACTTTTGTATGTTGAAATTGTTAAAACTTGAGGCCATTTTAACTTTAAGGGCTAGTGTATTGGCATTTTCTTTTACTTTGTTACCAATTTTCAAGATGGTAAACAATACTTTACATTGTATTATGCTTTTCTTACATGATGTAACAATGCCTGGTGAAAGCAACTGGTTAATAAAAGAGGAGAATGATGACGTTGATGAATGTAATAAAACTGGCAGTGGAGACTTGAACAACTGATATTGAGCCAAAATAGCAACCTGAGAATTGCTGACCCTAACACTAACTCTACCTACATCTCTAGCTAGCACTGGTCCTCAACACTAGACCACACTGTTTCTAAATAGCTTTAAGTTGTCTCTGTGGATGACTCTGTCTCAAACACTATCCCTGAGAACAAGAGAGGACTAGAACCCAGACAAGAATCTAAAAAAGCAAATGCTGGACTGACCCAAGACAGACAAGAACAAAAAAGTATTTGACAAATTGTTCACTAGGAAATGCAGATTGAACTAGAAAGTAAAGGCGCAAGTCACAGTAACTGAACAGATTAGACAAGACTGGACTAGAACTAGGCACTTATTTCTAGGATAAGGAATACTGGATATAACACATGTTGTGACAGCTATAAACTGCACCACAATGCAAAATCCCAAAGTATTACCTCCATGGATAATTTAGACCTGGTTGCCATATCAGAAACACAGTTTAAGGATTGTTATGACTGAGAAATAGCCATGCCTGGGTACACATTGTACAGAAAAGACATAGTAGAGAGAAAGGTCAACAGAGTGGTTATTTATATTAAGGTTAGTCTTATATCAATGAGGATTCAAAATGCAGACAAAGAACTAGAATAGAGATAAGCGAACGTACTCGTCCGAGCTTGATACTCGTTCGAGTATTAGCGTGTTCGAGATGCTCGTTACTCGAGACGAGTACCACGCGATGTTCGAGTTACTTTCACTTTCATCTCTGAGACGTTAGCGCGCTTTTCTGGCCAATAGAAAGACAGGGAAGGCATTACAACTTCCCCCTGCGACGTTCAAGCCCTATACCACCCCCCTGCAGTGAGTGGCTGGCGAGATCAGGTGTCACCCGAGTATATAAATCGGCCCCTCCCGTGGCTCGCCACAGATGCATTCTGACAGAGATCAGGGACAGTGCTGCTGGTGCCGGAGCTGCTATAGGGAGAGCGTTAGGAGTTATTTTAGGCTTCAAGAACCCCAACGGTCCTTCTTAGGGCCACATCTAACCGTGTGCAGTACTGTGGAGGCTGCTTTTTGCAGTGTTGCACTTTTTTTTTGTATATCGGCCGTGCAGAGCATTGCATCCTGCAGTAATTTTACATTGTCCAGGGCCAGTAGTGGTGAGGCAGGGACAGAAGACATATTTAGTGTATATAGGCAGTGGGCCTTTCCAAAAACATTTGGGGAAAAAAATCTATTTGGGCTGCCTGTGACCATCCTTAGTGTACTGGGTCTCTGCTGGGGGTAGTTGTCCTAATTCATACACAGCCAGCTAAGTGTTACAGCAGGCTTGCGCAAAATTCTTTCCTGCCTCTGTGTTGCCTCTTACATCACCGCTGTATTCCTGTCCACAAGTGTACTGGGTCTCTGCTGGGGGTAGTTGTCCTAATTCATACACAGCCAGCTAAGTGTTACAGCAGGCTAGCGCAAAATTCTTTCCTGCCTCTGCTGTGCGTTCCGTAAGCGAAGTCAGCCTCCAACCACAGGCCAATAAGCGGCACATTTAATTACAGCGTTCTGTTTCTGCACTACTGGTAATACACCATGCTGAAGGGTAGGGGTAGGCCTAGAGGATGTGGACGCGGGTGAGGACGCGGAGGCCCAAGTCAGGGTGTGGGCACAGGCCGAGCTCCTGATCCAGGTGTATCGCAGCCGACTGCTGCGGGATTAGGAGAGAGGCACATTTCTGGCGTCCCCACATTCATCTCACAATTAATGGGTCCACGCGGTAGACCTTTATTAGAAAATGAGCACTGTGAGCAGGTCCTGTCGTGGATGGCAGAAAGTGCATCCAGCAATCTATCGACCACCCAGAGTTCTGCGCCGTCCACTGCTGCAACTCTGAATCCTCTGGCTGCTGCTCCTCCTTCCTCCCAGCCTCCTCACTCCATTACAATGACATATTCTGAGGAGCAGGCAGACTCCCAGGAACTGTTCTCGGGCCCCTGCCCAGAATGGCCAGCAATGGTTCCTCTCCCACCGGAGGAGTTTGTCGTGACCGATGCCCAACCTTTGGAAAGTTCCCGGGGTCCGGGGGATGAGGCTGGGGACTTCCGGCAACTGTCTCAAGAGCTTTCAGTGGGTGAGGACGACGATGACGATGAGACACAGTTGTCTATCACTCAGGTAGTAGTAATTGGAGTAAGTCCGAGGGAGGAGCGCACAGAGGATTCGGAGGAAGAGCAGCAGGACGATGAGGTGACTGACCCCACCTGGTTTGCTATGCCTAGTGAGGACAGGTCTTCAGAGGGGGAGGCAAGTGCAGCAGCAGGGCAGGTTGGAAGAGGCAGTGCGGTGGCAGGGCCAGACCGAATAATCCACCAACTGTTTCCCAAAGCGCCCCCTGGCGCCATGCCACCCTGCAGAGGCCGAGGTGCTCAAAGGTCTGGCAGTTTTTCACTGAGAGTGCAGACGACCGACGAACAGTGGTATGCAACCTTTGTCGCGCCAAGATCAGCCGGGGAGCCACCACCACCAGCATGCACAGACATATGATGGCCAAGCACCCCACAAGGTGGGACGAAGGCCGTTCACCGCTTCCGGTTTGCACCGCTGCCTCTCCCCCTGTTCCCCAACCTGCAACTGAGATCCAACCCCCTCTGAGGACAGAGGCACTACTGTCTCCTGGCCTGCACCCACACCCTCACCTCCGCTGTGCCCGGCCCGATCCACCAATGTCTCTCAGCGCACCGTCCAGCCGTCACTAGCGCAAGTGTTGGAGCGCAAGCGCAAGTACGCCGCCATACACCCGCACGCTCAAGCGTTAAATGTGCACATAGCCAAATTTATCAGCCTGAAGATGCTGCCGTATAGGGTTGTGGAAATGGAGGCTTTCAAAGGTATGATGGCAGCGGCGGCCCCGAGCTACTCAGTTCCCAGTCGCCACTACTTTTCCCGATGTGCCGTCCCAGCCCTGCACAACCACGTCTCTCGCAACATTGTATGCGCCCTCACCAATGCGGTTACTGCCAAGGTCCACTTAACAACGGACACGTGGACAAGCACAGGCGGGCAGGGCCACTATATCTCCCTGACGGCACATTTGGTGAATTTAGTGGAGGCTGGAACAGAGTCAGAGCCTGGGACCGCTCACGTCCTACCCACCCCCAGAATTGCGGGCCCCAGCTCGGTGGTGGTATCTGCGGCGGTGTATGCTTCCTCCACTAAACCACCCTCCTCCTCCTACGCAACCTCTGTCTCGCAATCAAGATGTGTCAGCAGCAGCACGTCGCCAGCAGTCGGTGTCGCGCAGCGTGGCAGCACAGCGGTGGGCAAGCGTCAGCAGGCCATGCTGAAACTACTCAGCTTAGGAGAGAAGAGGCACACGGCCCACGAACTGCTGCAGGGTCTGACAGAGCAGACCGACCGCTGGCTTGCGCCGCTGAGCCTCCAACCGGGCATGGTCGTGTGTGACAACGGCCGTAACCTGGTGGCGGCTCTGCAGCTCGGCAGCCTCACGCACGTGCCATGCCTGGCCCACGTCTTTAATTTGGTGGTTCAGCGCTTTCTGAAAAGCTACCCACGCTTGTCAGACCTGCTCGGAAAGGTGCGCCGACTCTGCGCACATTTCCGCAAGTCCCACACGGACGCTGCCACCCTGCGCACCCTGCAACATTGGTTTCATCTGCCAGTGCACCGACTGCTTTGCGACGTGCCCACACAGTGGAACTCTACGCTCCACATGTTGGCCAGGCTCTATGAGCAGCGTAGAGCTATAGTGGAATACCAACTCCAACATGGGCGGCGCAGTGGGAGTCAGCCTCCTCAATTCTTTACAGAAGAGTGGGCCTGGTTGGCAGACATCTGCCAGGTCCTTGGAAACTTTGAGGAGTCTACCCAGATGGTGAGCGGCGATGCTGCAATCATTAGTATCACCATTCCTCTGCTATGCCTCTTGAGAAGTTCCCTGCAAAGCATAAAGGCAGACGCTTTGCGCTCGGAAACAGAGGCAGGGGAAGACAGTATGTCGCTGGATAGTCAGAGCACCCTCATGTCTATATCTCAGCGCGTTGAGGAGGAGGAGGAGGAGGAGCATGAGGAGGATAAGGAGGATGGGGAAGAGACAGCTTGGCCCAATGCTGAGGGTACCCATGCTGCTGGCCTGTCATCCTTTCAGCGTGTATGGCCTACGGGGGAGGAGGAGGATCCTGAAAGTGATCTTCCTAGTGCGGACAGCCATGTGTTGCGTACAGGTACCCTGGCACACATGGCTGACTTCATGTTAGGATGCCTTTCTCGTGACCCTCGCGTTACACACATTCTGGCCACTACGGATTACTGGGTGTACACACTGCTCGACCCACGGTATAAGGAGATCCTTTCCACTCTCATACTCGAAGAGGAAAGGGGTTTGAGAGTGATGCTATACCACAGGACCCTGGCGGACAAGCTGAAGGTAAAATTCCCATCCGACAGCGCTAGTGGCCGAAGGCGCAGTTCCGAGGGCCAGGTAGCAGGGGAGGCGCAGAGATCAGGCAGCATGTACAGCACAGGCAGGGGAACACTCTCTAAGGCCTTTGACAGCTTTCTGGCTCCCCAGCAAGACTGTGTCACCGCTCCCCAGTCAAGGCTGAGTCGGCGGGAGCACTGTAAAAGGATGGTGAGGGAGTACGTAGCCGATCGCACGACCGTCCTCCGTGACGCCTCTGCCCCCTACAACTACTGGGTGTCGAAGCTGGACACGTGGCCTGAACTCGCACTGTATGCCCTGGAGGTGCTTGCTTGTCCTGCGACTTGCGTCTTGTCAGAGAGGGTGTTTAGTGCGGCTGGGGGAATCATCACGGATAAGCGTACCCGCCTGTCAACCGACAGTGCCGACAGGCTTACACTCATCAAGATGAACAAAGCCTGGATTTCCCCAGACTTCTCTTCTCCACCAGCGGACAGCAGCGATACCTAAACAATACGTAGGCTGCACCCGCGGATGGAAGCATTGTTCTCTATTACTATCAAAAACGTGGACCTTTTAGCTTCATCAATCTGTGTACAATATTCATCCTCCTCCTCCTGCTCCTCCTCCTGAAACCTGACGTAATTACGCCGAACGGGCAATTTTTCTTAGGCCCACAAGGCTCAGTCATATAATTTTTGTAAACAATTTTTATACGTTTCAATGCTCATTAAAGCGTTGAAACTTTCACCTGAACCAATTTTTATTTTAACTGGGCTGCCTCCAGGCCTAGTTACAAATTAAGCCACATTAACCAAAGCGATTAATGGGTTTCACCTGCCCTCTTGGTTGGGCATGGGCAATTTTTCTGACGTACATTAGTACTGTTGGTACACCACTTTTTTGGGGCCCTTGCCTACAGTGTAATCCAATTAATTTTTTGCCCACCTGCATTAAAGCTGACGTTACATCAGCTGTGCTGGGCACTGCAATGAGATATATTTATGCACCGCCGGTGGGTTCCAGGGAGCCACCCATGCTGTGGGTCCACAGGGAGTTGTAACTGCATGTGTCTACTTCTAAAGAACCCCAGTCTGACTGGGGCATGCAGTGTGGGCCGAAGCCCACCTGCATTAAACATGACATTACTACCTCAGCTGTGATGGGCAATGCAATGGGATATATTTATGTACCGCCGGTGGCTTCCTGGCACCCACCCATGCTGTGGGTCCACAGGGAGTTGTACCTGCCTGTGTCTATGAATTAAAAACCCCGGTCAGGTTGGGGCATGCAGTGTGGGCCGAAGCCCACCTGCATTTAATCTGACGTTAGCTCTGCTGTCCAGGGCACTGCAATGGAATACATTTATGTACAGCCGGTGGGTTCCAGGGAGCCACCCATGCTGTGGGTGCACAGGGAATTCCCATTGCGGAGTTGTACCTGCCTGTGACTATTTATAAAAAAGCGCGGTCTGACTGGGGCATGCAGACACCTTGACAGAATGAATAGTGTGTGGCACATAGGTTCCCCATTGCTATGCCCACGTGTGCAGCTCCTGATGGCGGTGGCACAGGATTATATTTCTCATTGCTTCTGTACAGCATTGTGGGCTATCGCCCCGCCCCTTTTAAAGAGGGTCGCTGCCTAGCCGTGCCAACCCTCTGCAGTGTGTGCCTGCGGTTCCTCCTCATGGCAGACTCACTTATAAATAGACATGAGGGTGGTGTGGCATGAGTGCAGCTGAAGGCTGCGCAGGGACACTTTGGTGTGCGCTGTGGACACTGCGTCATGCGGGGGGGGGGGGGTTGGGCAGCATGTAACCCAGGAGAAGTGGCAGCGGAGTGTCATGCAGGCAGTGATTGTGCTTTGTTGGAGGTAGTGTGGTGCTTAGCTAAGGTATGCATTGCTAATGAGGGCTTTTCAGAAGTAAAAGTTGTTGGGAGGGGGTGGGCCACTCTTGCCACTATAGTGGCTTAATAGTGGGACCTGGGAACTTGAGATGCAGCCCAACATGTAGCCCCTCGCCTGCCCTATCCGTTGCTGTGTTGTTCCCATCACTTTCTTGAATTGCCCAGATTTTCACAAATGAAAACCTTAGCGAGCATCGGCGATATACAAAAATGCTCGGGTCGCCCGTTGACTTCAATGGGGTTCGTTACTCGAAACGAACCCTCGAGCATTGCGATAATTTCGTCCCGAGTAACGAGCACCCGAGCATTTTGGTGCTCGCTCATCTCTAAACTAGAACCTTTCTGGATTTGCTTTCAAACTAAAGAGGAAACTGTGATTAGAATTGGGGTCATATTTTGGCCACCAGGACAAACTGAGAATTATGATGACCTGTTGGTTGAAAAAAGTCTTTAGACCCTTTCAATTTTTTTTCTATTTTGTTATGTTCTGGCCTTCTGCCAAAAAAAATAAAAGATTCAACTTATTCCCCATCATTCTGCACTCAATAACCCATTATAACAAAGTAAAAAAAAATGTTGGAAATCTTTGTAATTCTTTGAAAAATGAAAAACTATCATTTTGCATTGACAGAAGAATTCAGACCCTGCACTCAGTACTTAGTTGAAGCACCTTTGGCAACAATTCGATATATTTGCAATATCCCTCTGGATTGTCCTGGCAGATTCTTACCAGGCCTTTTTTAGAAGGTAGTCAGCTTTGCAATCCATGGGATCATGTACAGTGGGTCTGGAAATTCTTCAGACCTTTTCCTTTTTTATATTTTGTTGGGCCTTGTAAAAATTAAATAAAAATCAAGATTCAATACCAATATTGACAAAGTGAAAACAATGTTAGGAATCTTTGTAATTATTTTAAAATATGAAAAAATAGCATTTTGTATTGATATAAGTTTTCAGACCCTTTGGTATAACACTTGTAATTTAGCTCTGTGAGCCACTAATTTGTCTTGATCATTTGTGAGATGTGTCATGCTCAGGCACTGGATTGGAAACTTGGATGGTAGCCAGCAAGGGCAGGCTACATGGTCAGGCCAGTACACAGGATTTAAGCAGAGCCGTAGTCAGGAAACAAGCCAGTGGCTGTTACACAGAGAACAATCTTCTTTCAAAGTGAGCAGGTATAGGAAAGAGCTAGTTTAAAGGCTGAGGACACAATAAGCATGCTAGGAACTTAGGGAAGGGCCAGGCTTTTCTAGTATGCTCAATCTAGGAAAACACAGGGTGGAGCCAGTCAGGGAAACACAGGGGCAAGGAACTAGTAGCAAGGGCAAGGTTGATCATGGAAGCTGTCCAGCAGGCTGAATAGCATACTAGGGAGAGACACCGTCTGGAGCACCTGTGGCAAATACTGTACAGTTGATTGGACCTAATTTTAAAAGACATGCCCATGTCTATATATGATCTCACAGCTCACTATACACATCAAAGCCAAAACCAAGCCATGAGAA
Source organism: Eleutherodactylus coqui (assembly GCF_035609145.1). Lineage (NCBI taxonomy): Eukaryota > Metazoa > Chordata > Amphibia > Anura > Eleutherodactylidae > Eleutherodactylus > Eleutherodactylus coqui. Next base: position 202,408,334 of record NC_089841.1, on the reverse strand, counting down.
GGAAAGAACTGTAGAGCTCTGGGACAGGATTGTGTGAAGGCACAGATCTACAGAAAGCTCCAAAAAGAGTACTGCTGATCTGAAAGTACCCAAGAGCACAGTGGCCTCCATAATTCTTAAATTGAAGAAGTTGGAACAACCAAGACTCTTCCAAGAGCTGGCCAATCCACCACACTAACTATTATCAGGAGAGAAAGGCCTTGGCAAGAGAGGTGACCAAGAACACAATAGATACTCTGGATGAGCTCTAAAGATCCTCTGTGCAGATGGGAGAAACTTCCAGAAGGTTAACCATCTCTGCAACACCCCACCAATCTGGGCTTTCTGACAGAGTTGTCAGAAAAGAAGCTTCTCATCAGTAAAATACACATAAAAGCATGTCTATAGTTTGCCAAAAAAAAAAACAACGCCTAAAGGACATTCAGACTGGGAGAAATCAGGCACTGCTCATCACCTGCCCAATACCATCCCTGCAGAGAAGCATGGTGGTGGCAGTATCGTGCTGTGGGAGTGTTTTTCAGCAGCTGAGAGAGAGAGACTGGTGAAGGTTGACGGAAAGCTAAATAGAGCAAAGTACAGAGATAATCTTAATGAAAACCTGATCCAAAGCACAAGGGACCTCAGTCTTGGCAGAAGGTTAACCTTACAACAATACAATGACCCTAGGCATACAGTGAAGACAACACAGGAGTGGTTTAGGGACAACTCTATGAATGTCCTTCATTGGCCCAGCCAGAACCCTAACTTGAACCCAATTGAACATTGCTGGAGAAATCTGAAAATAACTGCTCACTGAGAGTCCCCATCCAACCCAACAGAGTTTAAGAGGATTTGCATTGTAGAATCCGGAGCAAATGTCCGCCCCCGGATTCTGTAGCTACTACCTGCCATAGCATGCTATGAAGAAGCGTTTTTTCCTGCCCACAGGCAAAAATCAATTGTGATTTTCCCAGGCGGATTCTGTGTGCACATCTTCCATTAAAATAAATGCAAGCCATCTGACCCACGGCCCTTCTGCGATGGCACGGCATTATGTGTACTGGTCGTCACATCCGCAATACAGGTATGTGGGGTCACCGGCCGGGACAGGGTCGGATTCCACTATAGGATCCCACATGCGGAATCTGACCCGGTCATGTGCAGGCGGCCTAACAGACGCATCATAAAAATGATGCTCCCACCACAAACACACGTCATACATCAAAGTTGCAAGTGAACAAAATGATGCATAATATAATGCAAACAATGGGGCTAAAAGATAAAAATAATAAAAATGTTAAAGGGGTTGTCCCGCGCCGAAACGGGTTTTTTTTTTTTTTTTTAAACCCCCCCCCGTTCGGCGCGAGACAACCCCGCTGCAGGGGTTAAAAAAACAACCCGCACAGCGCTTACCTGAATCCCGGCGGTCCGGCGTCTTCATACTCACCTGCTGAAGATGGCCGCCGGGATCCTCTGTCTCCATGGACCGCAGGGCTTCTGTGCGGTCCATTGCCGATTCCAGCCTCCTGATTGGCTGGAATCGGCACGTGACGGGGCGGAGCTACACGGAGCTACACGGAGCCCCATTCAGAAAAGAAGAAGACCCGGACTGCGCAAGCGCGGCTAATTTGGCCATCGGAGGGCGAAAATTAGTCGGCACCATGGAGACGAGGACGCCAGCAACGGAGCAGGTAAGTATAAAACTTTTTATAACTTCTGTATGGCTCATAATTAATGCACAATGTACATTACAAAGTGCATTATTATGGCCATGCAGAAGTGTATAGACCCACTTGCTGCCTCGGGACAACCCCTTTAATGAAATAGACAGGATTAGATTGAATATTCTTCTTGTCTGCATGCACATATTTGTAATAACTGTTAATAATTCCTTTACCACTGCTGACTTAGAATATGCAAAAAGATATAAAGAAAATGACAGATGGCTTACAAAGGCTTCTAAACGTATTAAAAATATATTGACAAAATATATCATATTCTAAATATATCAAACATTTGCCTTGCTTTGCTCATGTTTCTGCTTGATAAAGGAAACATGTTACCAGAATAAACCCTGTTAATTTAGGGCATCTGTTATATATACGGTACTAACTTAAAAAAGCTAAGTTTTATTACATTGAAAACGTTAAAGCATAAAACATACAATATTGGTGCACTCCGCATATGATATCACATTCAATGTAAACTTACATTATGCATATCCTCTTGAACACATTGGAGAGGAGATACAAAATCTAATGATGCTATAATGTAAAATAAATGCTTTCTTATTTAACAATTTTTTCATTTATTCTTCCTCTTCCACAGTTCATATTTAACCGGATTGGATGTAAGGCCATGACATTTGAAGTCATTGTTGTTGACTTTTCCCATATAAGAGGACTTTGGGAAACTCGTGTTAAGAAGCATAAAGAGCGATGCAAAAAGGAGAAGGAAAGGATAGAGGCTAGTGCCTTGCAAAAGTAAGTATAGTTATATATTCCATGTTAATACCACTAAAATACTTCTCAATATTTCAGAAAGTAGATGGAGTGAAGGGGCTATCTGACCAAACCACACAGAACCTCCCCAACTCACAAATCCACAGGGTCTTTTACACAGCAAGACCTAAGAACCTCCAAATGGTTCTGTAGAATGGACAGGGTAGTAATTAGCACTATCGCTTGAAGCAATGGGGTTCTAGGTTTAACCCTTTCCAATTCACTGTCTGACCTCTGAAGACATTATGATTTAAGGCTGTACAGCTCTGATGTTGGTAGACATCCGTCGAGGTTCTCTTACTGTATATTGCCAGCCTCTCTGCTGTCGGAGTCTATCCAATGTGTCACCTCATGCAGTACTGGCTTTAGCCAGCATATAGCGCCATTGTATAACAGCAGAAAAAGAGTAAGCCCCCCTAGGAAAACCAGGATACAAATTGGATTGGAAAGGGTTAAATCCAAGATCTCCATTGGAATAGAATGTGTAGGTTCTCCCTCATGTGCGTGTGGGTTTCCTCTAAGCTCTCCAGTTTTTTTCCACACTCCAAAAACATACAGCATCGATAGGTTAAGAGCTTTAATAAAAAATTGACCCATTTGAGTAAGTGTGAGTTAAGGCCCTTTTACACGCAATGATTAGCGCTCAAATTTCATTTAAACAGCCGAAAGTGAGCGATAATCATTACATGTAAATGCGGGCAGTTGTGCATTTTTCATTCATTATGCATTGATTATTGACTTTTAGTTGGCATAAAAACCACCATTTGGCTATTCGCTTTTCGCTTTGTTTAAATGACAACCGTTCCGTCGTTCAGCAATTCCTGGGGAGGGGTTACCATTTGGCGGGGCGTACTTGCTTGCGTCCAAAAAAGCACAGCGATTGGCTGCCGGGACAACAAAGCAACTATTTTTTTACGCCCTCCTAGTGCTCCACCATTGGCTGGTAAATCATCGGCTGTTCTGGCATACACGAAAGAAGCTACAAAGAGCATCGAAAATACATTTGCCATATTTTACTTTGCATGCTAAGATCCCGGAATCTACATCGAGGATTTATCGCTGGGCGCCAGCTGGTTTCGCTACTTCTACTACTAAAAATTCATGATAGTAAACCTGACACCTAGAAATTCTTTCAAATGTCTTTTCACAAAGCTCCTTGGTTTTTTTGCACATAAACTATGTGCAGCACCTACTTTCAAAGGCCAATTCACACTTGCACAATAACAATGTTTTTTTTTCATAGCTAAGGCACGCACCCTCCTATCAAACAATCGTGCACTTATCTTTACATGTAAACTCCACCAAGCGACACACTGAACAACTGAAACACCCACAGGCCACCTCCATTTCTAGCGATAATCGTTATGTTTAAATGCTCATCTTTAAAAGCAAAATCATCAGTAATTTTTGGCCATTTGAACAAATTTTGAACGATAATCGTTGCGTGTAAAAGGGCCTTTAGGAAACTTAAGATAAAGAGTGAGCAACAGGGACTGATATGAATAATGGCAATCCCTATATAGCACAACAGAATGTGTTAGTGCCAAACAAAGCAAGTGGCAATAGTAATAAATGGTAATCACTATTGGTTGGGTTCACAGAGACGTACAGATGGGGATATCGTGATGTCCTGAAGCATTAAAGAGAACTTGTCATGAGATTCATGCTACCTGAACTACATGTAATCTCGACAAGCAGCCTCATTACTGCAGTATTTCAAAGAAAACGTGATGAAAAAAGGAAGACAGAATGTGGAGAAGAGTTATCCAGGTGAGTAGACGGTAGGGAGACACCCTGATGACTTTTCGACATTCTCAACTCTGTTTTAAACAGTTTTCTCTGAAATGCTGCAGTGTTAGAGTAAAACATAGCTCTCTGTAATGAGGGTGCCTGTCATGATTTTGTGCTTTAGTGATTAGGGAAGCATGAATCTCATAACAGGTTCCCTGCAGGACATGGCATTGTGCACTACATATAGGTCAGCACTGTATATTCATGTGGAGCCAGTCTTATACAACTTAGCTACAATAATCCATAAAACAGACCATATTCCAATAAAATACAAAACAATAAAACTCACTGTTTTAGTTGCTATACTTCATATTTTCATTAGTAGACAATATAACATTGTAGTTTGAGGATATCATGATGAAGCATCTTGGCATAAGGCCATTTTGAGTTCCCTGGTAATTTTTCAGTACCTCCTAAAGCATCTGAGGATGCAACATTATCTGAGTGTTATTAAACTATTTTTCATGTACTTTAATTATCCAGATCATTGGCATTGTATACTTATGTGTGATGAAAAGTTAGGCAATAGAGATGAGCGAACGTACTCGTCCAAGCTTGATGCTGGTTCGAGAATTAGGGTGTTCGAGATGCTCGTTACTAGAGACGAGCACCACGCGATGTTCGAGTTACTTTCACTTTCATCTCTGAGACATTAGGCCGCTTTTCTGGCCAATAGAAAGACAGGGAAGGCATTACAACTTCCTCCTGTGATGTTCCAGCCCTATCCCACCCCCCTGCAGTGAGTGGCTGGGGAGATCATGTGTCACCCGAGTATTTAAATCTGCCCCGCCCGCGGCTCGCCACAGATGCATTCTGACAGAGATCAGGGACAGTGCTGCTGATGCTGCTGCTGCTATAGGGAGAGCGTTAGGAGTTATTTTAGGCTTGAAGAACCCCAACGGTCCTTCTTAGGGCCACATCTTACCGTGTGCAGTACTGTTGAGGCTACTTTTAGCAGTGTTGCACTTTTTTTTTTTGTGTGTATATCGGGCGTGCAGAGCATTGCGTCCTCAGTCTGCAGTCATTGTACATAGTATAGGGCCAGTACTGGTGAGGCAGGGACAGTGGGAAAGGTGAAAGAGATATACTGTCTATATAGGCAGTGGGCTTTTTCAAACAAATTTGGGAAAAATACTATATTTGGGCTGCCTGTGACCGTCTTCAGTGTACTGTGTGTCTGCTGGGGGCAGTAGTCCTAATTAATACGCAGCTAAGTGTTACAGCAGGCTTGCGCAAAAGTGTTTCCTGGCTCTGCGTTGCCCGTTACATCACCGCCGTCATCCCGTCCAGAGGGAAACAGTATACATATATACGCTGCCTACAGTATCTGTCTGCTGTCTCAGCTCAGCCTTTCAAAAAATAGAAGCAAAATACTTAAGGCCTACTAGTGGCGTTTGGCCACTTGACTGCTTCAGCGCTGTGAATTCCACTTGCTGAGTCATACGCACCTACGTCTCACTACAGGCGTGCGCTAAATTGTTTCCTGGCTCTGCGTTGCCCGTGACATCACCGCTGTCATCCCGTCCACAGGGAAACACTATACATATATACGCTGCCTACAGTATCTGTCTGCTGTATCAGCTCAGCCTTTCAAAAAATAGAAGCAAAATACTTAAGGCCTACTAGTGGCTTTTGGACACTTGACTGCTTCAGCGCTGTGAATTCCAATAGCTCAGTCATACGCACCTACGTCTCACTACAGGCTTGCGCAAAATTCTTTCCTGGCTCTGCTGTGCGTTCCGTAAGCGAAGTCAGCCTCCAACCACAGGCCAATAAGGGGCACATTTAATTACAGCGTTCTGTTTCTGCACTACTGGTAATACAGCATGCTGAGGGGTAGGGGTAGGCCTAGAGGACGTGGACGCGGGCGAGGACGCGGAGGCCCAAGTCAGGGTGTGGGCACAGGCTGAGCTCCTGATCCAGGTGTTTCGCAGCCGACTGCTGCGGGATTAGGAGAGAGGCACGTTTCTGGCGTCCCCACATTCATCTCACAATTAATGGGTCCACGCGGTAGACCTTTATTAGAAAATGAGCAGTGTGAGCAGGTCCTGTCATGGATGGCAGAAAGTTCATCCAGCAATCTATCGACCACCCAGAGTTCAACGCCGCCCACTGCTGCAACTCTGAATCCTCTGGCTGCTGCTCCTCCTTCCTCCCAGCCTCCTCACTCCATTACAATGACACATTCTGAGGAGCAGGCAGACTCCCAGGAACAGTTCTCGGGCCCCTGCCCATAATGGGCAGCAATGGTTCCCATACCACCAGTGGAGTTTGTCGTGACCGATGCCCAACCTTTGGAAAGTTCCCGGGGTCCGGGGGATGAGGCTGGAGACTTCCGGCCACTGTCTCAAGAGCTTTCAGTGGGTGAGGAGGACGATGACGAAGAGACACAGTTGTCTATCACTCAGGTAGTAGTAATTGCAGTAAGTCCAAAGGAGGAGCGTACAGAGGATTCGGAGGAAGAGCAGCAGGACGATGAGGTGACTGACCCCACCTGGTTTGCTAAGCCTACTGAGGACAGGTCTTCAGAGGGGGAGGCAAGTGCAGCAGCAGGGCAGGTTGGAAGAGGCAGTGCGGTGGCCAGGGGTAGAGGCAGGGCCAGACCGAATAATCCACCAACTGTTTCCCAAAGCGCCCCCTCGCGCCATGCCACCCTGCAGAGGCCGAGGTGCTCAAAGGTCTGGCAGTTTTTCACTGAGAGTGCAGACGACCGACGAACAGTGGTGTGCAACCTTTGTCGCGCCAAGATCAGCCGGGGAGCCACCACCACCAGCCTCACCACCACCAGCATGCGCAGGCATATGATGGCCAAGCACCCCACAAGGTGGGACGAAGGCCGTTCACCGCCTCCGGTTTGCACCACTGCCTCTCCCCCTGTGCCCCAACCTGCCACTGAGATCCAACCCCCCTCTCAGGACACAGGCACGACCGTCTCCCGGCCTGCACTCACACCCTCACCTCCGCTGTCCTCGGCCCCATCCACCAATGTCTCTCAGCGCACCGTCCAGCCGTCGCTAGCGCAAGTGTTTCAGCGCAAGCGCAAGTACGCTGCCACGCACCCGCACGCTCAAGCGTTAAACGTGCACAGAGCCAAATTGATCAGCCTGGAGATGCTGCCGTATAGGCTTGTGGAAACGGAGGCTTTCAAAAACATGATGGCAGCGGCGGCCCCGCTCTATTCGGTTCCCAGTCGCCACTACTTTTCCCGATGTGCCATCCCAGCCCTGCACGACCACGTCTCCCGCAACATTGTACGTGCCCTCACCAACACGGTTACTGCCAAGGTCCACTTAACAACAGACACATGGACAAGCACAGGCGGGCAGGGCCACTATATCTCCCTGACAGCACATTGGGTAAATTTAGTGGAGGCTGGGACCGAGTCAGAGCCTGGGACCGCTCACGTCCTACCCACCCCCAGAATTGCGGGCCCCAGCTCGGTGGTGGTATCTGTGGCGGTGTATGCTTCCTCCACTAACCACCCTCCTCCTCCTACGCAACCTCTGTCTCGCAATCAAGATGTGTCAGCAGCAGCACGTCGCCAGCAGTCGGTGTCACGCGGCGTGGCAGCACAGCGGTGGGCAAGCGTCAGCAGGCCGTGCTGAAACTACTCAGCTTAGGAGAGAAGAGGCACACGGCCCACGAACTGCTGCAGGGTCTGACAGAGCAGACCGACCGCTGGCTTGCGCCGCTGAGCCTCCAACCGGGCATGGTCGTGTGTGACAACGGCCGTAACCTGTTGGCAGCTCTGCAGCTCGGCAGCCTCACGCACGTGCCATGCCTGGCCCACGTCTTTAATTTGGTGGTTCAGCGCTTTCTGAAAAGCTACCCACGCTTGTCAGACCTGCTCGGAAAGGTGCGCCGGCTCAGCGCACATTTCCGCAAGTCCAACACGGACGCTGCCACCCTGCGGACCCTGCAACATCGGTTTCATCTGCCAGTGCACCGACTGCTGTGCGACGTGCCCACACGGTGGAACTCTATGCTCCACATGTTGGCCAGGCTCTATGAGCAGCGTAGAGCTATAGTGGAATACCAACTCCAACATGGGCGGCGTAGTGGGAGTCAGCCTCCTCAATTCTTTACAGAAGAGTGGGCCTGGTTGGCAGACATCTGCCAGGTCCTTGGAAACTTTGAGAAGTCTACCCAGATGGTGAGCGGGGATGCTGCAATCATTAGCGTCACCATTCCTCTACTTTGCCTCTTGAGAAGTTCCCTGCAAAGCATAAAGGCAGACGCTTTGCGCTCGGAAACAGAGGCAGGGGAAGACAGTATGTCGCTGGATAGTCAGAGCACCCTCATGTCTATATCTCAGCGCGTTGAGGAGGAGGAGGAGGGGGAGGAGCATGAAGAGGAGGGGGAAGAGACAGCTTGGCCTACTGCTGAGGTTACCCATGCTGCTTGCCTGTCATGCTTTCAGCGTGTATGGCCTGAGGAGGAGGATCCTGAAAGTGATCTTCCTAGTGAGGACAGCCATGTGTTGCGTACAGGTACCCTGGCACACATGGCTGACTTGTTAGGATGCCTTTCTCGTGACCCTCGCGTTACACGCACTCTGGCCACTACGGATTACTGGCTGTACACACTGCTTGACCCACGGTATAAGGAGAACCTTTCCACTCTCATACCCGAAGAGGAAAGGGGTTTGAGAGTGATGCTATAACAGAGGACCCTGGCGGACAAACTGATGGTAAAATTCCCATCCGACAGCGCTAGTGGCAGAAGGCGCAGTTCTGAGGGCCAGGTAGCAGGGGAGGCGCGGAGATCAGGCAGCATGTACAGCACAGGCAGGGGAACACTCTCCAAGGCCTTTGACAGCTTTATGGTTCCCCAGCAAGACTGTGTCACCGCTCCCCTGTCAAGGCTGAGTCGGCGGGAGCACTGTAAAAGGATGGTGAGGGAGTACGTAGTCGATCGCACGACCGTCCTCCCTGACGCCTCTGCCCCCTACAACTACTGGGTGTCGAAGCTGAACACGTGGCCTGAACTCGCGCTGTATGCCCTGGAGGTGCTTGCTTGTCCTGCGGCTAGCGTTTTGTCAGAGAGGGTGTTTAGTGCGGCTGGGGGAATCATCACGGATAAGCATACCCGCCAACCGACAGTGCCGACAGGCTTACAATCATAAAGATGAACAAAGCCTGGATTTCCCCAGACTTCTCTTCTCCACCAGCGGACAGCAGCGATACCTAAACAATACGTAGGCTGCACCCGCGGATGGAAGCATCGTTCTCTATAACCATCCAAAACGGGGACATTTCTGCTTCATCAATCTGTGTCTAATATTCCTCCTCCTCCTCCTGCTCCTCCTCCTGAAACCTCACATAATCACGCCGAACGGGCAATTTTTCTGAGGCCCACAAGGCTCAGTCATATTACTTTAGTAAACAATGTTTATACGTTTCAATTCTCATTAAAGCGTTGAAACTTGCACCTGAACCAATTTTTATTTTACCTGGGCTGCCTACAGGCCTAGTTACAAATTAAGCCACATTAACGAAAGCGATTAATGGGTTTCACCTGCCCTCTTGGTTGGGCATGGGCAATTTTTCTGAAGTACATTAGTACTGTTGGTACACCAATTTTTTTGGGCCCTCGCCTACATTGTAATCCTAGTGATTTTTAGCCCACCTGCATTAAAGCTGACGTTACCTCAGCTGTGCTGGGCACTGCAATGGGATATATTTATGTACCGCCGGTGGGTTCCAGGTAGCCACCCATGCTGTCGGTCCACACGGAGTTGTAACTGCATGTGTCCACTTCTAAAGAACCCCAGTCTGACTGGGGCATGCAGTGTGGGCCGAAGACCACCTGCATTTAATCGGACGTTACCTCAGCTGTGATGGGCAATGCAATGGGATATATTTATGTACCGCCGGTGGCTTCCTGGGACCCACCCATGCTGTTGGTCCACACGGAGTTGTAACTGCATGTGTCCACTTCTAAAGAACCCCAGTTTGACTGGGGCATGCAGTGTGGGCCGAAGCCCACCTGCATTAAACATGACATTACCTCAGCTGTGATGGGCAATGCAATGGGATATATTTATGTACCACCGGTGGCTTCCTGGCACCCACCCATGCTGTCGGTCCACATGGAGTTGTAACTGCATGTGTCCACTTCTAAAGAACCCCAGTCTGACTGGGGCATGCAGTGTGGGCCGAAGCCCACCTGCATTAAACCTGACGTTACCTCAGCTGTGATGGGCAATGCAATGGGATTTATTTATGTACAGCCGGTGGGTTCCACGGAGCCACTTATGCTGTGGGTGCACACGGAATTCCCATTGCGGAGTTGTACCTGCCTGTGACTATTTATAAAAAACCCCGGTCTGACTGGGGCATGCAGACACCTTGACAGAATGAATAGTGTGTGGCACATGGGTTCCCCATTGCTATGCCCACGTGTGCAGCTCCTGATGGAGGTGGCACAGGATTGGATTTCTCATTGCTTCTGTACAGCATTATGGGCTATCGCCCCGTACCTTTTAAAGAGGGTCGCTGCCTGGCCGTGCCAACCCTCTGCAGTGTGTGCCTGCGGTTCCTCCTCATGGCAGACGCACTTATAAGTAGACATGAGGGTGGTGTGGCTATGAGGCCAGCGTGTGGCATGAGGGCAGCTGAAGGCTGCGCAGGGACACTTTGGTGTGCGCTGTGGACACTGGGTCGTGTTCGAGGGTTCGTTTCGAATAACGAACCCCATTGAAGTCAATGGGCGACCAGAGCATTTTTGTATTTCGCCGATGCTCGCTAAGGTTTTCATGTGTGAAAATCTGGGCAATTCAACAAAGTGATGGGAACGACACAGCAACGGATAGGGCAGGCGAGGGGCTACATGTTGGGCTGCATCTCAAGTTCACAGGTCCCACTATTAAGCCACAATAGCGGCAAGAGTGGGCCCCCCCCCCCCTCCCAAAAACTTTTACTTCTGAAAAGCACTCATTAGCATGGCATACCTTTGCTAAGCACCACACTAGCTACAACAAAGCACAATCACTGCCTGGATGACACTCCGCTGCCACTTCTCCTGGGTTACATGCTGACCAACCGCCCCCCCTCCCCCCCACAGCGCACACCAAAGTGTCCCTGCGCAGCCTTCAGCTGCCCTAATGCCACACCACCCTCATGTCTATTTAGAAGTGCGTCTGCCATGAGGAGGAACCGCAGGCACACACTGCAGAGGGTTGGCACGGCTAGGCTGCGACCCTCTTTTAAAGGGGCGGGGCGATAGCCCACAATGCTGTACAGAAGCAATGAGAAATAGAATCCTGTGCCACCGCCATCAGGAGCTGCACACGTGGGCATAGCAATGGGGAACCTATGTGCCACACACTAGTCATTCTGTCAAGGTGTCTGCATGCCCCAGTCAGACTGGTAATATGTACCTTAACAGTAACCGCGTTGGTGGTAATGTGGTGGTGACTGCGGACCTAGTAGCGCGGTTTTATTTTGTTGGTTTTCGGAATGTGGCCAGGATTAAGTGGGCCGTGGCGGGGGATGTTTTTGAGGCACTACGTGTCCTCTCCACGTGTCCGTGGTTATATGCACCTTATCAGTAACCGCGTTGGTGGTAATGTGGTGGTGACTGCGGACCTAGTAGCGCGGTTTTATTTTGTTGGTTTTCGGAATGTGGCCAGGATTAAGTGGGCCGTGGCGGGGGGATGGTGGGGGGGCTCTCTTGTAGTGTCGGTAAAGGTGAAATTCTTGGACTGCCACCAGACGAACCAATGCAAAGGCATTTGCCAAGAATGTTTTCCCTGTTGGAGGAGGAGGGGGATGTTTTTGAGGCACTACGTGTCCTCTCCACGTGTCCGTGGTTATATGCACCTTAACAGTAACCGCGTTGGTGGGAAATGGCCTCGCCGCCATCATGTCTTTGGGAAGCCTCTGTTTCCACACCCCAGAGACATACCATTAGCAGCGGTATAGGCAGAGCCCAGAATTCGTAACATTTCAGCCGTAGCATTAGGACAGGCCCCACTAACATATCACTAGCAGCATTATAGGAGGAGCGCAGTCTTCGTTCCATGTCAGCAATAGTAGCACTCAAGACAGGCCCCAGTAACAATTCCGAAGCAGCAGTATAGCGGGAGCGCAGTCTTCGTTCCATGTCAGCAATAGTAGCACTCAAGACAGGCCGCAGTAACAATTCCGAAGCAGCAGTATAGCGGGAGCGCAGTCTTCGTTCCATGTCAGCAATAGTAGCACTCAAGACAGGCCCCAGTAACAATTCCGAAGCAACAGTATAGCGGGAGCGCAGTCTTCGTTCCATGTCAGCAATAGTAGCACTCAAGACAGGCCCCAGTAACAATTCTGAAGCAGCAGTATAGTGGGAGCGCAGTCTTCGTTCCATGTCAGCAATAGTAGCACTCAAGACAGGCCCCAGTAACAATTCTGAAGCAGCAGTATAGTGGGAGCGCAGTCTTAGTTCCATTTCAGTAGCCTTAGTATAGCCAAGGCCCAAGTTACATTTATGTAGCTAAAGTGTAGGCCAACCCCACACACACTTCTGTACCATGAGTGCAGGCGAAGAACATACAAATTGCTATGATTACACTGTAGGTGAGGGCCCCCAAAAATTGGTGTACCAACAGTACTAATGTACCTCAGTAAACATTGGCCATGCCCAACCAAGATGGCAGGTGAAACCCATTAATCGCTTTGGTTAATGTGGCTTAAGTGGTAACTAGGCCTGGAGGCAGCCCAGTTTAACGAAAAATTGGTTCAAGTTAAAGTTTCAACGCTTTTAAGAGCATTGAAACATATAAAAATTGTTTCGAAAAATTAGATGAGTGAGCCTTGTGGCCCTAAGAAAAATTGCCCGTTCAGCGTGATTACGTGAGGTTTCAGGAGGAGGAGCAGGAGGAGGAGGAGGAATATTAGACACAGATTGATGAAGCAGAAATGTCCCCGTTTTGGATGGTGAGAGAGAACGTAGCTTCCATCCGCGGGTGCAGCCTACGTATTGCTTACGTATCGCTGCTGTCCGCTGGTGGAGAACAGAAGTCTGGGGAAATCCAGGCTTTGTTCATCTTGATGAGTGTTAGCCTGTCGGCACTGTCGGTTGACAGGCTGGTACGCTTATCTGTGATGATTCCCCCAGCCGCACTAAACACCCTCTCCGACAAGACGCTAGCCGCAGGACAAGCAAGCACCTCCAGGGCATACAGCGCTAGTTCAGGCCACGTGTCCAGCTTCGACACCCAGTAGTTGTAGGTGGCAGAGGCGTCACGGAGGACGGTCGTGCGATCGGCTACGTACTCCCTCACCATCCTTTTACAGTGCTCCCGCCGAGTCAGCCTTGACTGGGGAGCGGTGACACAGTCTTGGTGGGGAGCCATAAAGCTGTCCAGGCCCTTAAAGACTGTTGCACTGCCTGGGATGTACATGCTGCTCGATCTCCGCACCTCCCCTGCTACCTTGCCCTCGGTACTGCGCCTTCTGCCACTAGCGCTGTCGGCTGGGAATTTTACCATCAGCTTGTCCGCAAGGGTCCTGTGGTATAGCAACACTCTCGAAACCCTTTCCTCTTCGGGAATGAGAGTGGGCAGGTTCTCCTTATAGCGTAGGTCGAGCAGTGTGTACACCCAGTAATCCGTTGTGGCCAGAATGCGTGCAACGCGAGGGTCACGAGAAAGGCATCCTAACATGAAGTCAGCCATGTGTGCCAGGGTACCTGTACGCAACACATGGCTGTCTTCACTAGGAAGGTCACTTTCAGGATCCTCCTCCTCCTCCTCCTCAGGCCATACACGCTGAAAGGATGACAGGCAATCAGCCGGTGTACCGTCAGCAGCGGGCCAAGCTGTCTCTTCCCCCTCCTCTTCATCCTCCTCATGCTCCTCCTCCTCCTCCCCTACGCGCTGAGAAATAGACAGGAGGGTGCTCTGACTATCCAGTGACATACTGTCTTCCACCGCCCCTGTTTCCGAGCGCAAAGCAGCTGCCTTTATGCTTTGCAGGGAATTTCTCAAGATGCATAGCAGAGGAATGGTGACGCTAATGATTGCAGCATCGCCGCTCACCACCTGGGTAGACTCCTCAAAATTACCAAGGACCTGGCAGATGTCTGCCAACCAGGCCCACTCTTCTGAAAAGAATTGAGGAGGCTGACTCCCACTGCGCCGCCCATGTTGGAGTTGGAATTCGACTATAGCTCTACGCTGTTCATAGAGCCTGGCCAACATGTGGAGCGTAGAGTTCCACCGTGTGGGCACTTCGCACAGCAGTCGGTGCACTGGCAGCTTAAAGCGATGTTGCAGGGTGCGCAGGGTGGCAGCGTCCGTGTGGGACTTGCGGAAATGTGCGCAGAGCCGGCGCGCCTTTACGAGCAGGTCTGACAAGCGTGGGTAGCTTTTCAGAAAGCGCTGAACCACCAAATTAAAGACGTGGGCCAGGCATGGCACGTGCATGAGGCTGCCGAGCTGCAGAGCCGCCACCAGGTTACGGCCGTTGTCACACACGACCATGCCCGGTTGGAGGCTCAGCGGCGCAAGCCATCGGTCAGTCTGCTGTGTCAGACCCTGCAGCAGTTCGTGGGCCGTGTGCCTCTTATCTCCTAAGCTGAGTAGTTTCAGCACGGCCTGCTGACGCTTGCCCACCGCTGTGCTGCCACACCGCGCGACACTGACTGCTGGCGACATGCTGCTGCTAACACATCTTGATTGCGAGACAGAGGTTGCGGAGGAGGAGGAGGGTGCTTTAGTGGAGGAAGCATACACCTCCGCAGATACCAGCACCGAGCTGGGGCCCGCAATTCTGGGGGTGGGTAGGACGTGAGCGGTCCCAGGCTCTGACTCTGTCCCAGCCTCCACTAATGTGCCGTCAGGGAGATGTAGTGGCCCTGCCCGCCTGTGCTTGTCCACGTGTCCGTAGTTAAGTGGACCGTGGCAGTAACCGCGTTGGTGAGGGCGCGTACAATGTTGTGGGAGACGTGGTCGTGCAGGGCTGGGACGGCACATCGGGAAAAGTAGTGGCGACTGGGAACTGAGTAGCGCGGGGCCGCCGCCTCCATGATACTTTTGAAGGACTCCGTTTCCACAACCCTATACGGCAGCATCTCAAGGCTGATGAATTTTGCTATGCGGACGGTTAACGTTTGAGCGTGCGGGTGCGTGGCGGCGTACTTGCGCTTGCGCTCCAACAGTTGCGCAAGCGACGGCTGGACGGTGCGCTGAACTACACTGGTGGATGGGGCCGAGGACAGCGGAGGTGAGGGTGTGGGTGCAGGCCAGGAGACGGTAGTGCCTGTGTCCTGAGAGGGGGGTTGCATCTCAGTGGCAGGTTGGGACACAGGGGGAGAGGCAGGGGTGCAAACCGGAGGCGGTGAACGGCCTTCGTCCCACCTTGTGGGGTGCTTGGCCATCATATGTCTGCGCATGGTGGTGGTGGTGAGGCTGTTGGTGTTGGCTCCCCGGCTGAGCTTTGCGCCACAAAGGTTGCACACCACTGTTCGTCGGTCGTCAGGCGTCTCTGTGAAAAACTGCCACACCTTAGAGCACCTCGGCCTCTGCAGGGTGGCATGGCGCGAGGGTGCGCTTTGGGAAACAGTTGGTGGATTATTCGGTCTGGCCCTGCCTCTACCCCTGGCCACCGCACTGCCTCTTGCAACCTGCCCTGCTGCTGCCCGTGCCTCCCCCTCTGAAGACCTGTCCTGTGTAGGCGTTGCACACCAGGTGGGGTCAGTCACCTCATCGTCCTGCTGCTCTTCCTCCGAATCCTCTGTGCGCTGCTCACTCGGACTTACTGCCCTTACTACTACCTCACTGCAAGACAACTGTGTCTTATCGTCATCGTCCTCCTCACACACAGAAAGTTCTTGAGACAGTTGGCGGAAGTCCCCAGCCTCTTCCCCCGGACCCCGGGAACTTTCGAATGGTTGGGCATCAGTGACGATAAACTCCTCTGGTGGGAGAGGAACCACTCCTGCCCAATCTAAGCAGGGGCCTGAGAACAGTTCCTGGGAGTGTTCCCGCTCCTGAGCAGGTGTCATTGTAGTGGAGTGAGGAGGCTGGGAGGAAGGAGGAGCAGCAGACAGAGGATTCTGATTTGCAGCAGTGGACGGCGCAGAACTGCGGGTGGACGATAGGTTGCTCGAAGCACTTTCTGCCATCCAGGACAGGACCTGCTCACACTGCTCATTTTCTAATAACCGTCTCCCGCGTGGACCCATTAATTGGGCGATGAATGTGGGGACGCCAGAAACGTGCCTCTCTCCTAATCGCGCAGGAGTCGGCTGCGACACACCTGGATCAGGAGCTCGGCCTGTGCCCACACCCTGACTTGGCCCTCCGCGTCCTCGGCCGCGTCCACGTCCTCTAGGCCTACCCCTACCCCTCAGCATGCTGTATTACCAGTGATTTGATTTCACAGGCAGGAAATAAATTGGCGCAAGACTGCAGGCCAAATATAATTTTTTCCCTTTTTGGAAAACGAAAGGCCCCACTGCCTCTAGTGAATGAATAATCTAAGTTTAATAACTGTGCTGTGTCCCTGCTAATGTGTCACAGAACTTGAGGGTAGCAGAGTTATTAACTCTGGCAGAGCAGGTATTTTTTTCCCAATTAAGGAAAGCAAATGGCGAAGCCAGCAGTAAACCGTAGCTGGGTGCGTCTGATTTTTTAACGTTGTACACGCAGCTCACACGTGTCCACAGCCCTTAGGACGGACAGAGGCAGGACAAATAGATTTCAGTTCCCTTTTTTTACACCAAAAGGACCCACTGCGTATATTCAATGAATAATAACTGTGTTGTGGCCCTGCCTACACAATTCTTTCCCTGTAGTATCAATGGAGGGTGCAATGCTCTTCAGAGGCGATTTTGAGAAAAAAAAAATATGCAGCACTGCTAACAGCAGCCAGCACAGTACTGCACACGGTTAAATATGGCCCTAGAAAGGACCGTTGAGGTTCTTGAAGGCTACACTCACTCCTAACACTCTCCCTGCCTATCCAACACTTCTGTCCCTAATGCCGGGTGCAACGCTCTGCAGAGGCGATTTTGAGAAGAAAAAAAAAAGGCACTGCTAACAGCAGCCAACACACAGGTATTACTGGCCCTAATAAGGACCTTTGGGGTTCTTGAAGCCTACACTAACTGCTATTTCTCTCCCTACAGCAGCTCCGGTACCAGCAGCACTGTCCCTCATCTAACTCACAAGGCATCTGAGGCGAGCCGCGGGAGGGGCCGACTTTTATGTTCGGGTGACATCTGATCTTCCCAGCCACTCACAGCAGGGGGGTGGTATAGAGCTTGAACGTCACAGGGGGAAGTTGTAATGCCTTCCCTGTCTTTCAATTGGCCAGAAAAGCGCGCTAACATCTCAGGGAAGGAAGTGAAAGTAACCCGAATACCGCATGGTGTTCGTTACGAATAACGAACATCCCGAACACCCTAATATTCGCACGAATATCAAGCTCGGACGAACACGTTCGCTCATCTCTAGTTAAGACTATTTGCTTCAATGTTCATAGAGCAATTACACTAATTGTAAGAGAAAATAAAGCACCTAAGAAAAAATGAAGCACCTAAGAGTTTTCGGAATTGAATAAAACTTTATGTGTGATTGTAAGGCCTGATGCCCACGGCCATATTTGCACTGCAGTGGGAATCCGACCCAGTCGTGCGCATGAGACCATACACTGATATAAATAAGTTATTACAATATCAGAGTATAAGGATAACGTGCTGCGGAAAACTGAACATTCGAAGGGAGGCTCTAGTGCCCTGTTGCACCGCCTCTAGCTTGGATGCAAGATGCGATACAGGTGGGCATGGAGGCATACAGGTTCTGTATGATATTCTGTGGTATATAGGTCCAGATTTGCTGTAACTAAGCCTCTAGATAGGGCAAACACACAGTCAAAGTTGGTATTCCAGATGGTCCTATACATGTTCTGTTGCTGATACATCTAGCAGCCAGGCATGGAACAGAAGTGAGAGGAAACACATGTGACTGCAGGATATCCTTAACTTATCGCTGAGCTGTCATTGTCCCTTGTTCCACTACTAGGGGTGACTGACTGTTGTATCAGACCATCACTCCAGCAGGGGGTAGTGTGCCGCTCCATAGCAAAAGCAGGATTGAGGCACTCATCCCTAGGTCTCCAGACACAAACTAAATCTAGATTCACCACTGAAGACATCTCGGTTTCACTCCTTAGCAGTCCAGTTTCATAATTCACAACACCACTGCAAATGTGGGTGGATCTCAAAGGCAATACACGTAATGGGCACCATGAGATCAAATGCCCTTCAGTTATGTGCCTGGAAATGGTTCTGACAGACACAGGGGCCTAAAAAGATGGTGACATCTGTCTCTGGATGTCAGACAATGAAACAGTTAGAGCTGCTCATGAATGTCAAACAATTAGACAATCCTTCTCTACGGGTGGTAGGACGAGGGCATCCTGGTCTCCTTATATATGTGCCCTCACGCATCTACTGCTCCCTAACAGTCTGGTCTGAATGGCCCAGGTGGAGGCCAATTTGTTGATACAACCATACAGCTTTTCACATTCCAATAATGCGCCCCCTCTCAAACTCTGTTAACTGGGCTAAATCTCTTTGATTGCATCATAGAGGTGTCTAGTGGTCAACAAGCTCTACACAAGTGGAAAAAGAAGTCCACTGCACAAAAGTAGCCACTTAGAGCCTTTTTAGGGCATCTGGTACCAATACCATTAATCGAATCCCACAACAAATCTAATCATTTGCATATCTGCCTGAAATGTAACTGCATGCCGAGTTTTGCATCAAAACTGCAACTCCTTCTAGGTCCTTGATATATTTATTTTTTTTAGAAAGATTGTAAAAGAATCTTATTGTGAATGTTACAATCATTTACCCCTCTCCAACCGCTTGCAGAGAGCAAAAGAAATTGCTTACATTTGGCATTAGCATTGGTGGCTGAACCTGCATTTCTCCAAGGAATGAAAAGTCAGTGTTGACCTAGCTGTAATACATATTACTATAAAGTAGATACGCATTATCTCCCGTTCCGTTATTTTACAAAATGTTTCCCTGTATAAACATGATTTCAATTGATTCTTCACCCTTTAGGATTAGTAACCCTTTAAAATGTATCTGTCATGCACCACCAATTTCTTAAATATATGAAGGTTCAGAGATTTGACAACAATAGGGCATAGATTCTTTGTATCATCCTACACATAGACTTGAAGATAAGGAACAATAAGACACATCAACAGAGATTTATGAGAATAACCTTATTTTTTTTTACATATTATGAAATATACTGTATGACACATTAAAAAGGAAGTCTAAAGATCAATGATTTGCCAGCAGCAAACAACTGGTTAGATTTCAATTGAAAGTTTCTTTTTTGGGCAGCACATCAGAGAGCTTGTGCTCAAGGGAGGGATTTTGCTTCAGGCAATAAATGTTTTTAAGGAAAGCTAAAATTAAAATAAAATTATCCTCACTTCTAAATAGTCGAGGTGCCCTAGTTGCCAGCCTATCATGTTACTTTTTGCTTCTTCTTTCGTTAGATCTTTATGCGGCTTCTGCTGTGACACTAAAAATTGCATTAAAGCTATATAAATTATACAAACTTTGCCACTGTATTTGCCATGCAATATTTCTCAGACAGATTAATATCTGCTCTTGAGAATGACAAGTCCCTCAGGATCAACATGAAAGATTGCCCTAAAACACCATAAAATATTCTATCTAGAAGTTTTCTCACTGACATATTGGTTAAAGAAGATTAGATGTAAAAATCAAATATTCCTAAGCATATTAGTTTTTTAATAGGAGCTTTCCTGTTCCCCTAACGCACACAAGGGCGATATACATAGACATAAATAATATTAGGAATGATAAATTGAATTTCTATATATAAAACAACATTGATCTGGAAAGTAATCTTCATTTTCCTTCTTGCATAGAGGAACGACAGCTGAATGTATAGCCAGGATTTAGGGGTCCTTTTCTAATATACTGACCAAAATGATTGCAGCAATTTATTTTCTCAGACAGGACTAGCCGGTATGAAAAGGATGTACATATAATCAGATGCGTTACCTAACAAATCCCCATTGTGACAGGTACACCAAGTTAAAATACTTGAGCAGCAGAAAAAAAGGCAAGCTCGAATAGAAATCAGTATTCAGAATGTATGGTCAAAGATGAAAGCACCATCTCTCACATTAAAGGGAATTCATTATGAAAGCCTGATTCTGGAAACTTCAACTAACTATTTAAGGAACTATAGTATAAATCCACCTAGTTTCTACATCCAAACTCAGATCACTGGAGTTTAGTACGAAAATAATCGGTCTGTATCCACATGACAGTTTTTTTTTGTGTGTCATTTAACTTTTTTTTTCACCAACTCTGCCAAATGTTACTCTGTTGCTGTGGTCTCCACTCTGTGGCTCTACAGCTATGGCAAAACTACAAATTTGAGCATGTCACAGATGGACACCTATTAGATACTCAACTGTAGGTCACCATTGCTATAGATTGGAGGTCCCTAATCTTTTGTATGTCATGAGCCCCTTTCCAATACAGTGTAACAGATGATTTTGAGCAAGATTGAACATCAATGGGAAAAGACTTTTAAACATGTGCAAGAATCATATGTTCTTGCTCTAGTGTTAGCTGCCGGTGACTCTGGTAAGTTCTAGTAATGCTATGACATCCCCAGTGTAACTAGAGCATAATAGTAGTTGAAGTCCCCCTTTAACAACCAAATGGGATGGGTAGGTGAAGTTCAACTGCTAGATCCTTTTGTTCTTGGGAGATAGGCCACTGCCTGTCACTACATACAAGACACATGTATGCTCAGCTGAGCATGCATGTGTATGGGGGAATCGGGAGAGATAGCTGTTGGCTATACAAGTGATTGGCTGACAGCTATCTCATGTGTTTTGGCAGCCTGGGATTGCTCTATGGCTACATATTAGATTAATAGTGTCTATGTAGTTTCACAAGCAGACACTTGACACCTTTTACTCACGCAGAAGAAAAAGGGTAATCGAGTAATGCAATCAATGGACCTATACTTCTTCCAGCAGGCTATTTCAGAGGTAAATAATACCACCCTTAGGGCGCCCACCCACTGGCGATTTTTTTTTCTTTGCGTTTTGCGTTTTTTCTCAAGAGCAATTAGAATTGAATGTACTCCTGTCCACTGGCGTTTTTTTTTGCGTTGCGTTGCGTTTTTTAACATAGGAACTGTCAGTTGCATATGTGTCCTTATTTTTCTCCTAATGCACCCATGAAAGTCAATGGAAATGAATGGAAAACGCCGCGAAAACGCGGCAAAAAACACCGCAAAAAACGCAGCGAAAACGCTGCGTTTTTCATGCACGAAAATCGCGAACGCCAGTGGGTGGGCGCCCTTAAAATGCTTTGAACAACATATGAAATTCAGAACATTTTTTTACATGCCTCTAAAACTACCACAAATTAACTGCCTGAAGGAAGCCAAAAAGGTTAGTTGTAGAGATGAGCGAGTATACTCGCTAAGGCACATTACTCGAGTAAGTAGTGCCTTAGCCGAGTATCCCCCCGCTCGTCTCTAAAGATTCGGGGGCTGGCGGGGGGCGGTATTCGGCTGGGGAGAGCGGGGAGGAATGGAGAAGGGATCTCTCTCTCCCTCTCTCCCCCCGCTCCCCCCTGCTCACCGCCGCAACTCACCTGTCACCGGCGCCGGCAGCCGAATCTTTAGAGACGAGCGGGAGCATACTCGACTAAGGCACTACTCGCTTGAGTAATGTGCCTTAGCGAGTATACTCGCTCATCTCTAGTTAGCTGTAAATCAGCTAGAAACCAAAAGTATTAATAATTAATTTAAACATTGAAGATTATAATAAAGGAATGCTCCACTCCTAAAGCAACATGAAAACTAAGAATAAGAAGCTAAAGGGGAGCCTACCAGTAATTACACTTTTGGAGAATAAAACAAAAAATTTTACTTGCAAATTGTAGTTTAAAATTGCGTATGGTAAGGGAAGCGATGGCCATCATTTAAAGATTCAGAAACCAAGGATGTCTGTGATCTATTTTTTACATTTTATGTACATGGAATGAGAATAAACTTTTAACCTTTTTCTACATTGCTCTATAAATGTTCAACACAATTATCAATGCTTTATTGGACTCTGCCATATCTTTATAGTGCAGGCACAGACGTCGTGCCCACATTATCACCAACGGGTGTTGACTACAATATACAGGGGTAAGTCCTATTGAAACACCTATGGCACCTAAGTGGCTTGCAAGCCCAACTGCAGGGTGTTGATGAGTTGCTATTTCAGCCATTATGGCAACCGGAGGCCCAACCATAGGAGAGGGCCTAGTAGTATAACATTGCAGGCACGGATCCTTGCAATCATGAGTATATAAAAGTCAAACAACTAATGACCACTTGACCATGAGTATGTAAGTTTATGTGTGGGTGCTTCTCATGCTCCGCCCCTAGTGACGTCATCGCACCACACCTGGTGTCTTTGCAGGTCTTACAACATATATAAAACACAGAGCTTGACCGACAGAAGAACAGCAAAGTTAGGGCTCTTGGAAGGGGAGGACAAAAATAACAAAATGAGAATACAACTAAGCCGGTATTATCTAGGACACAACTTAGCAGTCCTGACAGAAGACGCTGACCAACCACCACCACAGAGATCCAGTGGGCTGAAGGACCTACAATGATGTCACTGCTGTGGGAGGAGCCATTGTGCAGTTTGGTAGAAAGTACTGTATACTGGATAAGCTGACAGCAGTCACCAGGACCTGTGATGACATCACCATCATTTGATCACCTGTGTGGGTGGAGTCATGGATCACATGACCAGGGGCTGATCACTGTATCCAGGAGACCGCTAAGCTGGTGATGTCTTGAAATTAGCATGGATGTACCACAGCTGTGTGTGTGTGATGTGTTTGAATCAGAATGTATGTAGTAGAGTTGTGTGTGTAATGTGTGGGAATCAGGATGGATGTAGTAGAGCTGTGTATGTGATGTGTGGGGATCATAATGGATGTACCATGTGCATTGCGCCACCAGAAACACTAGTACTATAATTTCCTAATAATTACTAGTATTATAGAAGCGATTGCAGGTTTTATTTGCCAAGTAGAACTATCCAAAAAAACAAATTCAAAACATTTTCTTAAAATACAAAGTGATTTGTGCAAAAGTATATCTAGCCATAATTGTGAGTCACAGAATGGAGTTAAAAAGGACATGTCAGCTCTCTTATCATGTCTGTTTTAGTAAATAGATGTATTCTCCATAAGATGGCAATTCTGGAGCTTCTTTTACTATAACTTTATATTATGCTATTCTTCTGTTTTCCGCTTAGAAATGTATGAATAAATTGACAACTTGGTATTTTTATTCCACTTGTGAAAGAGATGTGTCCATAGATGCACACACTGGCAACATTAATTGGATAGTGTGCACTGACATACCTCTAACTGGTAACACCCAGTTGTCAATTTATTCATAAATAACCAGGAGGAATAATAGAGGAATAGTAGAACATGGAGTTCTAAGGAAAAATGTTCTAAAATTGTCATCTGATGGGGAATACAAGTTTTTACTAAACCTGGCATGTCATGCAACAGTGGGATTGTTTTATTTTCATAGCCTCCTAAAAATCTTAGTAAGAAAAAAGAATTACTGAATATACTCGAGTATAAGCCTAGTTTTTCAGCACATTTTTTAATGCTGAAAAAGCCCCTCTCGGCTTATACTCGAGTGAGGTAAAAAAAAAACACGCAATATTCACCTCCCAGCCGGCGTCTGTGTCCCCGGCGGTGCGGCAAGCTGCTTGAGAATTCTCCCCGCTTGACTTTGAATTTCCCCGACGTCAGCGCTGTGTAAGTAAGTGCTGTGATTGGATCGAGCGCCAGCCAATCAAAGCCGGCGCTCAGTCATTCACAGCCATGACATCAACAATGGCTGTGATTGGTTTATCGAGTTCCGGCTGTGATTGCTCGATCCAATCACAGCGCTTCCTTACACAGCACTGACGGCTGGGGAATTCAAAGCCAAACGGGGAGATGACAGCGGGGAGAATTCTCAAGTAGCTTGCCGCACAGCTGAGGAGACCATTGCATCGGGGACACAGACGCCGGCTGGGAGGGTAGTATTGCGGGGTTTTTTTTTACCTAGTATATACTCGAGTATAGCTAGGCTTATACTCGAGTCAATAAGTTTTACCAT
Organism: Eleutherodactylus coqui; assembly: GCF_035609145.1. Lineage (NCBI taxonomy): Eukaryota > Metazoa > Chordata > Amphibia > Anura > Eleutherodactylidae > Eleutherodactylus > Eleutherodactylus coqui. The sequence goes on along the minus strand of NC_089841.1, from coordinate 202,383,866 downwards.
TTTTTTGTGGTAAAACTTATTGACTTAGCTTATACTCGGGTCGGCTAATACTCGACTATATACAGTAACAATTGTGGCTTAGCAAAATGTTAAAAAAATTTCTTGTATGTCTAAAATAGCAGTGTCATTAAAATGTTAATTATGGAAAAAACCAATAAAGTGTGCACTAAGCTTTGTGGTAAGATCATATACAACATCACACATTTTATTTTCCTCTTGGTACGGAAGACTTTTCATGCTGTGTATATTTGGAACAGTAAATGATGTCTTCTTAACGCTGCAGATTAACATGCATTTAAGGTTTAACAGTAGAAAATCCTTTAAAGTGTAGAGTATAATTCATCGATAGAAATTATTCTGATGAGCATACCGCACTGTCAACCATTCCAAACTTCAAAGTAAAAATCACTATTTTATTTTACTAGCTACTACTTTCATTACATTTCAACTTATAATTTTCTCTGACAAGTGAGACAGCTTTGCAAACGTATCTTTATAGTAATGTGTCATAACGTTTTCCTGGAAAATGAATAAGACACACAAACAAATAATAAAAGTAACAGTAATGTATTTGCAAGAGTACGGTAAGGGTTAGTATGCCAATATATTTTATGGTTCTCATTTGAATGTGTTTAATATTCGGAGCACATGAAGGCAACACATGGTTTTATTCATGCTCTGGAACACTTTAGGGGATGAGACATTGCAATTTCAAATATTTAGTTGTTAAATTATGGGCTAGGATACATACAGTAATCCACAATGCTTTCTGTGCAACCCACAGAAGTAGGATAGGCACAATACTTAAAGGGGTTGTCCCGCGAAAGCAAATGGGGTTATACACTTCTGTATGGCCATATTAATGCACTTTGTAATATACATCGTGCATTAAATATGAGCCATACAGAAGTTATTCACTTACCCACTCCGTTGCTAGTGTCCCCGTCTCCATGGTGCCGTCTAATTTCAGCGTCTAATCGCCCGATTAGACGCGCTTGCGCAGTCCGGTCTTCTCCCTGGTGAATGGGGCCGCTCATGCCGGAGAGCTGGTCCTCGTAGCTCCGCCCCGTCACGTGTGCCGATTCCAACCAATCAGGAGGCTGGAATCGGCAATGGACCGCACAGAGCCCACGGTGCACCATGGGAGAAGACCCGCGGTGCATCGTGGGTGAAGATCCCGGCGGCCATCTTACTAAGGTAAGGAAGAAGTCACCGCAGCGTGGGGATTCGGGTAAGTACTAAACTTTTTTTTTTTAACACATGCATTGGGTTTGTCTCGCACCGAACGGGGGGCCTATTGAATTAAAAAAAAAAACCGTTTTGGGACAACCCCTTTAAGACTTATTTTGTTGGTCCCTTACTATGTGTTATTGTGGATATCAATATCATTTAAACGTATGATAGAATAATCCTCCACAGTACCCATATTGGAACTAGAGCTACACTATGAGTCAATATCCAACTCTTTAACATGTCTTGCAATAGGACTAAGCATGTAAGCCAAACCAAAATATTAATATACATACAGCCGTTAAAGGATTTTTGCATCCTCGTCATTCTGGTTGGCCGGATGAGAGGCCCTTAATATGAGTCAAGGGGGTTAGTATTTCTCCCTTTGAAGAATACTAGAGGACTGAGCACCATGGCGATGTGGAGAGTTTTATATGGGCAACACAATGCTCCCTGGGAAAAGGCTATGCAAATGAGTGGATATCAATGCGAGAGGAAACTAATAAAAATTGCAGTGGTGATCGTTTGGAGAGCTAATTTTTTTTATAGAAGAGGGTTGATATACATTAAAAAAAAATTGAAAAGGCTGTATTGTATTTATTTAGGTAAGTTTATATGTTTTCAGTTTCTTTACTATTTATATAGTACTGTATTTCTTTTTCTGAACCCTGCTCATGGATGTGAGGCAGGATCTAGTAGGGGGCACTAATAGCATAGATATAGACCTAATTCACATAGTTATGTGTCAGATCCATCCATACAAAATGGATGCAATAACTTTGAACTTTGTACTGTATAATATTCTTGGACCTCATACACTGCATGCCCTATGGTTGTCTATGAAATTGGCCAATAATAGGACATACAGCAAGTGTTTTCACATGGATGTTTGGTCCATGTGAAAAACTAGCCATCTGAATATCCTCATAGGCTATTATGGGATTGTGTGATGTCCTTGGAATATATAGTACACAACCTAAAAATATGGCCATATGAATGGATCCTTAGCCTAGATGGTGTCCTCAATTGCCTTTAATTCACTGGAAGCATGCAATGTGACAGTGCTGATTGTACTCCCTTAATCCATCTAAATTATCATAAGAAATAAAAATCAGAAGGATAGAACCTTGTGCGGAAAAACATATAAATCAGTAATTACGGAAAAAGACTCACCTGATGTGGATGACTAGCCTAATCACTAGGGTTGCTGCCACACCTTGAGTCCTGCTCAACTGGAAGCCAAATACACTTCTTATGCACTCAATGCTTCCAAGAAGAAGGAGAGCATCAGGGTAAGATTCAAAATGGACAATTTCAGAAAACAAAAGGAATCTAGTGGTGAATGAAAAATACCCGTGCTAATAAGCAAAGTGTAAATCTAGAAGCAATACTTACTGTGAGGGAGGGGGGTCTATTATCAATAGAAACCCCCTCCAAAATGGCATCAAGACGGCGCAAAAATGGTAGGATATTGATGATGAGAAGATTTATTCTTTAAAACACACATAGATATCCAGAAGGTTTGTTGCAATACATTTCGGTGATGGACAATCACCTTTTTCAAACACAGTTATAACAAGCACAAGGTACCTTATATATAGCCATACAGTAACGCTTTGCACAAAAGATAGGGGAGAAGTCATAATGATCATGTTTTCTACGAAATAACAATGAATTCTACCATTTTAATCATTTTTTTTGTGTTTTCTACCATAATTCTGAACACTGGAGAACTTTCCTAACTTTCCTATTTGGGTAGGACCTAGAGCATTAGTCTTCTGATGGTAAGGGGAAGCTACTTTCTTAAACAAGGCAGGTTCATATGTATATTTAATCTCCATAAAACGCTCTTATGGGTAGTCTAATGGCTGCCATTAATGGTTGTCAAACAACTATTCAGAAATGGCTAACAAGTATATTATATTCCCACAAGAGGATAATTCACAGACGTGAATTTCTAGGTTGCTTTTTAATGTAGTTTTTATGGAGAAATGGTCTTTAAAATTGACAATAATTCTTTTTATACTCATTTAGATTACAATAACATTTTATGAGCCCTTCCTGGAGTTGTAGTTAATGTTTACATTTTAAAAATTGGCAACATTTTGAAAGGTTTAATGATTCCTAAAATAAATTTAACCGAGTTAATGGCTTTACCTATGTGCATCTAAGTGTGCAACACGTAATTAATCATTACTACAGGTCCTTACTTTGCATCTAACAAATCAAGCAAACATATTAAGGAGTCATTTGCTAAACAGAAATGTTCATGTCAATCATTTTGATGGCAGCACATGACATAGCAAATGGTTGTTATGAAAAATTATGAATGGTAATGCTACGACAAACTCTAAACGGAAAGAGAAAGTGCAAAGAAAAGGAGAAGTAGGTGTGTAATTCTTATAGTGGTCATAGCAATCCTATTACATATAATGTTAAAGGGACATGTCTCATTTAAGACGGTGTCTACTCTACAGGCAACATGCTATAGAACAGGAGGAGCTGAGTAGATATACAGTTTTGAGAGAGAGGATTTAGTACAACTAGTTAATTATTCATTTAAATCCTTGCTTATTCTAGTCATTAGAGTCCAGTAGGTGGTCCTATCAGTGATTGACAGTAGAGATGAGCGAACGTGTCCGTTACGGACACATCCGCACCCGGACACCGGCTTTAGCGAACACTGCAGTGTTCGCGCGTAAGTGTCCGGGTGCCGCCGGGGGGCGGGGAGATGCGCGGCGGCGCGGGCGGCAGTAGCGGGGAACAGGGGGGAGCCCTCTCTCTCTCCCTCTCCCCCCCACTCCCCGCCGCACCCCCCCGCGCTGCCACGGCGGCCCCCGAACTTTTTCGCCCGAACACCGAGGTGTTCGCAAAGTTCGGTGTTCGGGCGAAAAAGGGGCGGGGCCGAACGTGTTCGCTCATCTCTAATTGACAGCCATCTTTGTAGACACAGTCATACACGGAAAGCTGATTCTCAAAAATGAGACTGTTGATTTGAACGCTGCAGTAATTGCGTTATACCTCTCCCACTTCGATGTGGCCTCGCAGACATTTGCTCGCAGCGCAGCGATATTCTAATGCTGTCTTCTCTATTTTGAAAAGTTTAGCTCACCTCATCACTAGAGATGAGCGAGCATACTCGCTAAGGACAATTGCTCGATCGAGCATTGTCCTTAGCGAGTATCTCCCCGCTCGGAAGAAAAGGTTCGGCTGCCGGCGTGGGTGACAGGTGAGTTGCGGCAGTCAGCAGGGGGGAGAGACGGAGAGAGAGATCTCCCCTCCGTTCCTCCCCGCTCTCCCCCGCAGCTCCCTGCCCGCCACGGCAGCCGAATCTTTTCTCCCCAGCGGCCAGGTACTCGCTAAGGGCAATGCTCGATCGAGCAATTGCCCTTAGCGAGTATGCTCGCTAATCACTACTCATCACCCATCACAATGATGGGGTGCATTAAAACCTGCTGTAAGAGGCAGTAACCTGCATCCAAAAATGGCAGGAGAATTGCGGCGACAGATTGCACTGCATTTCCAAGCTGATCAATTCCCTTAAAAAATAAAAAGTGAAAGTCTAGCAAAAAAAATTCAAATTTCTGTGCTGCTTTGTTTTTCTGATACACAGTTTAAAATCCCCTAATAGATTTCACATTAAATGAAAAAAAATTCTTGCTGATGTAAGCCACTACTAAAAAAGTGTATAACCTTACTACATATGTACCATGGAGGAAATTTACTATATTATTTGAACCCAAATTTTTGCATTATTTGCATAGAAAAAACTTGCATACATGCCGTTCACCATATTTATTATGTGCTTTAAACACTTTGTACTCCTAACTCAACAAGGGGTGTAACTTATGGGGAAGGAGGCCTGGTCTAGTAACAAGTGCCAAAATGTTAAACAGAAGTAAAAAATACGTGGCCACACTCTAAAGAGTAATAAGTTCTTTAATATAATGAGAAGGGAATGAATAAGAGATGCACTCAAACGGTGTGGGGAACCCGTCTAAACAACAGTCTCCCACACCACTTGTCCAGAAGTGTCTTCAAATAGGGTACTGCTACATATACATAATCCCTATACTGTTCCAGAAGTCCAGGGAGACCATCGTCGGAAAAACGGAGGGTAAAGGAACTCTTGAACTCATGAAAATAAATAAAGTGAAGGTGTAAAAACAATTCCCGCGCTGCAATAGGTACCAGTAGCCATGTAGGTGTAAAAACCAAATTACGTACTTCGGAGGAGGCCACAATGTCCAGCGGGTCTCCTCAGGTATTCAAGCCTGTCTTGCAGAAAAACCTCAAGAAAATGCTTGAAAAAGGGCATGCTGCTTTTGAGGCGGATTTCTACAATGGCAAATTCCACTGCATGTATAGAACAATTCCGTCCAATGTGAAAGGTCGCTAAAGGAGCACTGATGCACTGGGTTATGTCTACTGCAGAGCAGTGCATAATATGGGGATTTTCTCTTTGGTGTTCTGTAAATTCCTGTGTCATGCCCCTTTGGGCCCTATGCTAGACACTTTTCCCAGAGAGATCCTTTAGGGAGCTTTAACATGGGCTGAAATTAGGACAAACAATGCATCGCAAGCCATGATACATTCCACCCCCAAATCCAGTTGTGGTTTTGAGTGCGTTGTGCGTTCTAATTCCGGCCTGTGTGAAAGGTCCCTTGAGGGGGTTTCACAGAAGCAGAATATTTCCGCAATCTGCACATAAAGAAAATTTCCCACCAAAATCCGCATGTATACATCTGGGTTATGGAGTGGAATTCCACAGCAGCAGATAAAGATGCATTTTTAGGTGTAGATTGCAAAAATTGTCTATGCGACTGACTTACTTTGGCCACTTCATGCATGGAAACTCGCTAGACAGGTCAATAATGTTGGGAATGACCAGTGGAACCAGAAGAAAGGGCCAACAAAGAACACGCTGGCTCCACACCATCACAATGGATACTAATATGTGCATCAAGCAGTTAAAAGAAGCATTGAAAATGTTTGCCTATAAGGACACTAAGAGTCGGACACAACTAAATGAATAGATTGATTCTAAGCACTCTAAGGGTAGATCTACACATGGCGTAATTTTATGCCACAAACTAATCTGCTGCAAAATTACCAAGACTTGCATGTGCATTTTCATGCAGACATTTCTGTGGATTTGCTGAGGATTTGCCATAGAGCTGCAAATCTGCATCAAAATCATAAGACATATGCAAGACATACAGACTTTGCAGCAGATTTGTTTTTGACCAATTATTCCTGATGTGAAGGCCCCTAATGTTCCATTTAGATAGGATGATAGTCGTCTAAAAGACTGTACGAACATTGTCATCCCCACTAAGGTCGTTAGTGCTCGTGCAGAGCATTTAAATAGGCAGGGTTCACCACTGGATGTCATACTATTTACTGGCTTATTGCCTAGCGCTTCATATTCTATATGAGAATCCTGTGATCCAGTGATGTTTTTTATGCTGACTGAAAGTCATCGATAACAAGAAGTGAACAAATAGTTAACAATTTTTTTTTTTCATTTACATGGGACAATTATCGCTCAATTTCATTCATTAATATGTGAACTTAGACTTTGAACCCCACTGGGTACATTGCTGCTGAATAAGTTTGCGCTATATAAATGTATAAAATGGGTCCCACTTGAAAAGTCTTTAATTGGTAAATTCTCATTCAAAAATCGCCTGCTAGCTCATTAACTTTTTAAAACATAACTCCCTTTTCATTCATGCACAATCCAAGCTATAACACATGTGTGGGAAATGGTAGCTATCAAAAAAGGCCTAATCGCATCTTCCATACATAATGCAAAGACAGACATTCTCTCTATAGCAAGAGACGATCTTAACCTCTACATCTGGAAAAGCCATAGAATTACCCAGATTCACCAGCTATGGACAGATCAGGGCTTCATTTCCTTTCCAGAGCTCATAAACATGTTTAATGTGCCCAGAAAAGACTTATTTAAATACTTCCAAATCTCCCAGAATCAGCATTCTTTCAAAATTGGAAACTTGTCTGAACTCCTCCCAAGGAGCTAATAAAGGCATTTAGATATGTTACCAAATTCTAATCACTCATACAACTCAGCCTCTGGCATTTATAAAAGAGGAATGGGAATCAGACCTACAAATCTCAATAACTGAAGACCAATGGTTAAATAGTTATTCCTCCATCTCATTGGTTTCTAGATGTACTAATCATCTAGAAAATATATGTAAATTACTATACAATTGGTATCTCACTCCCTAGAGACTTTACAAAATCTCCTTTCACTACTCTGATTGCTGCTGAAGATGTGGCACAATAGACGGAACTTTGATCCATTTATGGTGGTTTTGCCCTTACATCTCAAGTTTATGGACCCAGAATTTCCAATTATTGTCCACCTTATGTGACATACCGATACCCCCTAAGGGCTCAGTCACACGGGCTTTTATTGCCGCGATTTGCGCATGCGCATGCGTCCGGCGATTTTTTAAAACCATTGCTTTGCAATGGTATCGGACACATGAGCGCTTTTTTATGCGCTCGGCCGATAAATTAGAGAACAGAAATCGCAGATCGCACCTATCTGCGATTCCTGTTCTCTTCTCTATATGCGCTCAATGGGGCCGGCGGCAGCAGCGCCGACCCCAATGAGAACATATAGAAGACAAATCATTCTTCTCTGCCACAGCTGTTCCAGCTGTGGCAGAGAAGAACGATGTTTGCCCATTGAATTCAATGGAGCGGCAATACAGCCGCTCCATTGAAAGCAATGGGCTGCCGGCGTGCGCGGGGTTAATTGTCGGGAAGGGGTTAAATATATAACCCCTTTCCTGCAATGCATCCTGAAAAGTGAAAAAATAAAAAAAAGGATGTACTCACCTGCTCCCGGCAGCCTGAGATCCCCACGGCGGTCCTGCAGTGGGTGTGAAGGGGGTGTGACTCAGGCTTGCCCCTGATTGGCTCAGCCTGAGCCAATCAGAGGCTGATCTCAGTCACACCCATTCATGAATTCATGAATGGGTGTGACTGAGACTTGCTTCTGATTGGCTCAGCGCTGAGCCAATCAGGGGCAAGCCTGAGTCACACCCCCTTCACACCCACTGCAGGCCGGCCGCCGGGATCTCCAGCTGCCGGGAGCAGGTAAGTACATACATTTTTTTTATTTTTTCACTTTTCAGGATGCATTGCAGGAAAGGGGTTATATATTTAACCCCTTCCTGACAATTCATCCCACACTCGCCCGCAGCGCTTGCATTCAATGGAGCCACTGTATTGCCGTCTCCATTGAATGCAATGCGCTGGACAGCTCCGGCCCGTTTCTAATGAAACGCGGCTAGGAGCAGATTTTCGGGCGATTTTTGGGCCGATTTTTCGGCGCCGGTCACGCGATTTGCGCATGCGCATCCGTCATGCGATGCGCAAATCGCGTGAAAAAACGCCCGTGTGACTAAGGCCTAATCCAGCTACGGCTTTTTAAAATATAAATACTCACCAATTACCATACAACATGTATAGCCCACTGCTGCATATTCTAATAGCTACTAGGAAATCAATAGCACAATTTTGGAATGGCAATTCCATTCCCTCCATTTCCGATATAATTAAAGCCGTGAATGGTAAGAGCTGGTTTGAATATATGTATGCTTGAGCTTCTAACAAAAAGGGGAAATTTATGAAAGAGTGGAAATCTAGATCCAAAGTCATTTCTGTTACATGCCGAGCTCTTACCTACTTTAGCTTGTCAAACTATGCAACTTTATGTATAGGTTCGTCGACCTGATCCATAAGTTTTATTTTATACTTTTCTTTTTATTTCTTTTTTTACTACATTCAAATTATACAATTTACATGTTATTTTTAAAATTGTCCAACGATTAGCACATCAGCGATATGTTAATGTCTATTTTCATATTTTGTTAACTTTTGAAAAACTTTTCAATAAAAACTGAATGTTCAAAAAATAAATGTGTAAAATAAAATACATTATAAATGTTTTGGAGTTTCCTTATATGCTTTCCACTTTTCTTCACTACAGAGCACCATTGCACACACATATTTGTAGAAATCTTGGCTTCCTATTGTCATGATTCAGAAACTAAACCTATATAATCTAGGTTCAGTGCCTTTTCAGGTCAAAATGAGCTGCATACATCTATATGCACATTAACATGTTTAGGACCAGGCACTGTAAATTTACGGCACCTCGTCCTGGGCTTAAAGCACCGCCGTATGTAAAATTACGACGGCGCTTGAAGTCTTCTGCCTCTGTAATCAATCAAAGGCAGGAACGGGTTATCAGCTGTTAGTGACAGCTGATGACCCGGAGAAGAAGGCAGGAGGGGTATTTAACCCTTTTTGCCTTCTGCTTCCCTGAGTACACAGTGCTCAATGAGCACTGTGTACTAGAAAGTGAAAGTAACATGTAACTTTTACGATGGGAATGTCCCCCAGAGGTCTTACATGATGTCATAGGGGGAAATAGATAGTGTAAAACATAATTACATACGTAAGTAAAACAAAATTCCAGAATAAAACAACAATACATACGGCTGAAAGAAAACAACCCAAAACCGACGCCAACCAAAAACGTTGCTATAAGCACCCTGTAATCCAAAACCATACATATTATATATCAAAATGTCTGAGACAAAATTAGGAATCCATTCCCATACTTTATTTTAGTGTAAATATACTAATTAAAAAAAAAAACTATAAATGCTAAATCATTTTTTTTTAGCTTTTTACCCCCAATAAAACTAAAAAAGGGGAAAAAAAGTCAGGGAAAAAGATATTAAAAAAATAGACCTAAATGTCACGGAAAAAAAACATAGCAAAAATAATTTTGATAGCTAAAGGAAAAAAATAGGGTAGTAAAACCACCACATGGGTAAAATCCCTAAAAAGTGTCTGATCCTTAAGGTACAAAACAGCCTGGTCCTTAAGGCGTTAAATCTTTATATAAGGAAACAAGTAGGAAATATTTTTACATGAATTGGTGATCATTATAGCTAGATTTAGTTTTCTGGAAAAAGTCCCAAAATGTTTCAGTGCTCCCATCTCTAGGGACAGGTCACTGTAAGAGGGATCATTTATATGCATTCATATAGAAAAGTAACAATGAGACTGCATTCACCCCTATGTTGGGGCATTCCGTCACAATTCTGACTGCCTATTTTATTTTTGGGGTAGAACAATGGAATTAAACTCTGCACAGTCTGTAGCGCTGTTTGTTCTGGTAAAAAAGGAAATACAGTGAAAGAAAGCAAACTAACAGCAATCTGTTTTTTTTTAAACCCCATTGAAAGCAATAGGGGAAAAATGGAAACATTTAACTTCATTTTTTTAAATTCAAAATGGAAACAAAGAAACAAAATTATGATAGAATTTCTTAACGCAGGTGGGAATAAGCCCTACCATACTGTATTACGATGATGAGTTGTTGACAAACTTAGGGCCCATTTAGACACAATGATCATCGCTCAATAATTGCTCAAACGACAGTTTGAGTGACAGCTTTGAGCGATCATTTTGCATAAACTACTAAGTAGTTACTCAGCTACTTAATAGCTTATTAGCGTGCAAATAAAGTATTCACTGAATGCAGATAACAGCTGGAGGTCTGTTATCTGCATTCAGCTCCATTGTTCTCCAGAGGGACTGCAGCTGAAAGAATGCTATCAGCACTACCCGGGAGAACTCAGCGTGCGGTCCCGATAAGCAGGAAAGACGATTTTCAAGCTGGCTTGAAGTCAGCAATGAATGAATAGTGCACGAAAAGTGCGTGAGGGGCGTGCGTTTAGATGCAGCGATTATCACTCAAAAGATGGCTTTTGTGCGAATTTTGAATGATAATCTTTGTGTCTAAATGGGCCTTTAGTGTTACTGCCTCTTGATCTGTTAATTAAACAATCCACATACTGGGTGTGTCATAAAATGAGATTCTACCAAGAGCAAGAACATAACATATAATTGATCTTTTATCTTTACAGAATTAAAGAAGAATGGAGCTTCATATTGGAATGCAGAAATAAAGGAATACCCCAGTCAATATACTTAAGAAATGGTTTTGTAGATACCAAGCTTGAAATATCAGATACATTTCAGAGGAATTCTGCTATTTCCAAACAGAGTTTTTGCAAGGATGAAAAGCCTGAAAAAAGTAAATTCATTTTTAACCTCTATGGGTCCGAGTGGCAGGTAAGTCCTTTGACTTTGAGTTCCTTGTCATTTGGTAATATTGTATGTTCTTAAGTGAGATTGCTACTTGCGAATGAGAATATTCTTACTTTCATTTGGAGGCTTACAAGCCATCCAGATATCCTACTCTTCAAACCTGCAGCTTATTACAATGAATCATCCTAAGCAGGGTCATGTGCAAAGAGCCTCACAACTGAGTCCCTTTGGTATTGTATTGTGGAGCCATAGGCACTTCATATGCCTTCATACCATATTATGGGTGGTACTCTCCCTTAGGAGCATTTCTTCAAGGGGAGAATATCTTTGTAATATGGCATCCAAATATTTTACATTCTATTTGAATTGGAGAAAAACCTCTGTTTACCCCTGTATGATGTCGGATGAACCTATAGCCTTCTGTGGATGTTGTATTATGGCTCTGCACAACTTGGAGCTTGTACAAAGCTGTAATATATCTATGTGCATGAAGCCAAAGTGTTTCTCAGTGACTGAAACAAAGCAGCAGCACATCCTCAGACCGGGTTTTCATCCTCAGAAAAGAAATATGTTTTGGTTTAGTGCCAATAAGAAGAGATCTTGAAGTAAATGATAAATAATGTACAGGGAAACCTCTTTGAGACAACCACAGAATAATGCATTAAAATGCGGTCTTCTCAAAGAAGATGGCCTGTATGCATAATATATAGTGGAAGTAGAAATCAGTCAAAGGAAATCTTGTCTGGACAAGGGAGGTAGATCACCGAGGGAACCACTAAATAATATAATATAAAATATAACCTTTATTTCGAAAATTAAAATATTTTATACAAAAGGGCGTGATAATTCTAAGATATATATCGTGCCTGTCACGATCAAATGGCACCGTACCATACGTTAGATAGCTAGGATCTATGTGATGTTGTGGTTATCATGCAAAGTTGTATTGACCAACATGCACTATATATCCCCTAGTCTGTTGGGTCTCATCCAATAATTAAAGGTTGATCTAGTATATCTCTGATATCAATGATATGATCATGGGGTACTCGAGTGCTGGATGATCAAATAACCCACAGATTGTCATATACACGCTACAACAGAGATGTTTTTACAGATATTAAGCTCCTGTCACTGTCAACCTATGACAGTAGGTGATATTAATATAGACACAAGAGCTACACCCCTGATGTTAGAGTGGTAATGACATTATGCATAATCATATGATGGTTATGACATGCAAGAGTTACACCATTAAATGGTATATATTGAACCCATTGGATGGTACGAGGATATGTAAGAGGATATGTAACCACTGTCCCAAGTATCAAAAAATATGGCGTATAACTGTTAACCAGATATACTGTCAACAGCAATACACCAGGCTGCTTGAACGTGCTCGTTCTTATTACAATTATATTGAATGAGCACTAAGTACTTATAACTATGACAGCAGAAAGATACAACCATATAGCTGTTCATAAGTTATACCGTACTGAAAGATCTGGTATGAAAGGCAGGACTTATAAGTAGTCCATTGATCGCCTAACACCTGATCTTATTAAGATCCGTTTAGATAGCTCAAATAGAACCAGCATCAAGGGCACAATAGATTGCCCGATGCTAAGTCTATTAAATCACTCGGTAGCACAGTGATGAGCTAACAGTAGATGGTCTATACAAAGACTTACTACTGATTCTTAATCAAATGAGACCATCTCAATTAGCATCAACATGGAACCATCTACGCGTTTCAACAGCTCAATCATAAAGCTGTATCATCAGGATGGTGTTAATTGATGCAAGCAATGATAGAGAAATTGCATCAAAAATTGCCAAATGCTGTGCAATCATAGATGTATGACCGCACAGCTAACTTAGCTAATGTTAGGGATGGTAAACCTAATAGCAATCCAGATGGAAAGATTGCATATATATATCAGCTCAATACTGCAACAGTCATGGATATAAGACTGTGCAGTAAGATTAGCTAGTCTCAAACGGATAGAGATGTGAACAGCCTGACAGGCTGTGTATAACTGAGCAGCAATCAGTTGCTGCTCAGTTATACACAGCCTGTCAGGCTGTTCACATCTCTATCCGTTTGAGACTAGCTAATCTTACTGCACAGTCTTATATCCATGACTGTTGCAGTATTGAGCTGATATATATATGCAATCTTTCCATCTGGATTGCTATTAGGTTTACCATCCCTAACATTAGCTAAGTTAGCTGTGCGGTCATACATCTATGATTGCACAGCATTTGGCAATTTTTGATGCAATTTCTCTATCATTGCTTGCATCAATTAACACCATCCTGATGATACAGCTTTATGATTGAGCTGTTGAAACGCGTAGATGGTTCCATGTTGATGCTAATTGAGATGGTCTCATTTGATTAAGAATCAGTAGTAAGTCTTTGTATAGACCATCTACTGTTAGCTCATCACTGTGCTACCGAGTGATTTAATAGACTTAGCATCGGGCAATCTATTGTGCCCTTGATGCTGGTTCTATTTGAGCTATCTAAACGGATCTTAATAAGATCAGGTGTTAGGCGATCAATGGACTACTTATAAGTCCTGCCTTTCATACCAGATCTTTCAGTACGGTATAACTTATGAACAGCTATATGGTTGTATCTTTCTGCTGTCATAGTTATAAGTACTTAGTGCTCATTCAATATAATTGTAATAAGAACGAGCACGTTCAAGCAGCCTGGTGTATTGCTGTTGACAGTATATCTGGTTAACAGTTATACGCCATATTTTTTGATACTTGGGACAGTGGTTACATATCCTCTTACATATCCTCGTACCATCCAATGGGTTCAATATATACCATTTAATGGTGTAACTCTTGCATGTCATAACCATCATATGATTATGCATAATGTCATTACCACTCTAACATCAGGGGTGTAGCTCTTGTGTCTATATTAATATCACCTACTGTCATAGGTTGACAGTGACAGGAGCTTAATATCTGTAAAAACATCTCTGTTGTAGCGTGTATATGACAATCTGTGGGTTATTTGATCATCCAGCACTCGAGTACCCCATGATCATATCATTGATATCAGAGATATACTAGATCAACCTTTAATTATTGGATGAGACCCAACAGACTAGGGGATATATAGTGCATGTTGGTCAATACAACTTTGCATGATAACCACAACATCACATAGATCCTAGCTATCTAACGTATGGTACGGTGCCATTTGATCGTGACAGGCACGATATATATCTTAGAATTATCACGCCCTTTTGTATAAAATATTTTAATTTTCGAAATAAAGGTTATATTTTATATTATATTATTTAGTGGTTCCCTCGGTGATCTACCTTTGGTTCCTTAGGGAACTTTTCTGTCTCGGTGACAAATCTGGACAAGGGAGGGTCTTGTCAAAGAGGTGGTCTTTAGGACAGGTTTCAATGTATAGCTGCATAACTTTTCACAATATAGTGATTACATTGCATTCACATAAAGCCCCATTTACAGTTCAAACGACCGGAAATGAGCAATAATCGTTACATGTAAACGCGGGCATCATGCACTTTTCGTCTGAACAATGACTTTAAGGTGAACTTAAAATCCATCCTTCAGCTAGTGAGAGCTAAAGTGTCTCTCAATAGATCGCAAGCTGTTACCCTTACAGGAGGCGGCAGATAACATTGTAATCTGTCTTCAGCCACAAGGAGAACAATGGCACTGTGTGCACAGCTGGGTATGGGATTAATCGCATGCTGGGATTTGCAAACAACTCCTGGAGGCCCTTTTACATGCAAATGGAAATGATAAAGTGTTAATGGCCATTAATAGCCATTAACACTTTATGCAAATAGATCGCAAAATCTTTCATTTATTTGAAGGATTATCTTTGCATGTAAATGGGCCTTTAGACATAAGATACTGTAGATTGCACTGTTAAAAGTAGGACATACTGCTAAGAATGTTACTTTTAATATCTGCATATGCAACTCTCTATTTTTAATTCCTATTTTTAATACGTTCATTATGCTATTTATGATCTTGTATATTTAAAGACATCTTTGTCATTAGTAACAACTATATTGCTATAAAGCATAAGTGAAAATGCATATTAGTCAGAGTATTTGGTTTTGTCTATTTAACCTTCTTACTATATCCTTACTTAATGACCGCATACAAAGCATGTACTTTAATGCTTACATCTGTTGAATACTTTGATTCATGTGTTCAGAAGAGTGCGTCCGTCTTTGCTCACACACACAATAGGCTTGCTACTCCGAGGCTTGGTTTACTGAGGTTCTAAGAGTGGCTCTAATTAAGGAGGCAGAGAAACATTCAGTTTTAGGTTGCTTTCATTCCGCTCTGACACTGCCAGAATGTGCATATCACTTCAAAGTCTGCTAGGAAGGATCTGAAGGAAGATTTTGGCTACATTGGGATTCATTGTAAACCACATATTTTTAGATGCATGGCTCAAAGCTCAGGGGATCTGAAATTACAAAAGCCATATCCACCAGCTAACTCCAGGTCAAGTGTGTCATAGTGATCAAGAAGAGTTTCCTTCAGATCTGACTTCATTATGTACTAACCGAACAGCAGCAGAGAATGAAGACCGGACTACATCATTACTCTATTCAGTTTGCTAGGAGGTATGCAGCATGGTAAAATGTATGATACATCGAATTATAAAAGATATTCTACATGAAAATAGCAATCTGAAACATAAAAAATATAAAAAAGCACTGCACTCCTGAGCTTTTGCTCTTCTGATGAAGCCTCAAGTGTTGGTGAAATGTCAGAATAGGGCCAGGAGTTACTATCATAGTTTAAGAGACAAGCAGTATTTAGTGTGTCACAATAAAGAATACTGGTGAGATTTTTATGTATAACTATTGAAGGACTTTTTGAGTTTATTATATCTCTAGTATTATCTGGTGAACTCTACAGATAGCATCAGGTTATGATCAGGTAACTACTCATTACAGTAAATATGCCATGTAAACGTTGTAGGACATTATTGGCCACAATGGGGTTTAAATAATTTAAAGCAACCCTCTGGCTTTGGGACAAAATACTGTCTCGGGACCAGAGAAGGCAAGGTGTTTCTTACTTGCAGTTGTTCTCTGCTGTCCGTCCAAGTTTTGGGTCCCATTTTTGGCTATCCAAGATGGCCAATGCAATCTTCATACTAACTAATCCCCACAGTGCATTAGTAGTATTAGATACCAATGCACTATACCTGCTTTCCGATTGGTCGATGCTGCTCACTAGCCCCAATGGACTCTGTTGAATGCCTTCCCTGCATCCAAAGCACAGAAAAAGAGAAGGTGCTAGAGAGATTTCATTCCACTGAATAAGACGGGAGCCATCAGAATCTGCTGACCTGCAACAAAAAACACCTGGTCCGATTTTATGGAAACGTTTGATAGATAAAAGTTCTGCGTATACTTTCAGATCATAATTAAAAAGCAAAATACGATGGGGTGGTTCGTTCTTTGCCGGATTTGGGCAACTATGATTGCAGAAAGCATTTCTGGGAGAAAACTACTATCTGAAATGGCCTTGATAAAGACAGAAAGAAGATAAGGGACAGCATTGTAGGAAAATATTATAATAATTATTTGTAAATCAGTCATGGGCTTTAGATAATTTGTGAACAGTAATTACCCTAAGCGTAAAAGGAGCTGAGAGCTTGTAAACGGAGAGGAGAAATATTAGGCAAGGATATGGAGTTTAGGGAACTAATAATATCGGAGTCAGTGGGCTGAAAAGTATGAAGATCTTCAGAAATATAGTAAAATGAGCTGTAATAATCTCCAAAATGTTTGACTATTTGTCTAGGGTCAACAATTTTTTCCTCTGGTTATCAATAAGATATGCTGCACGGGAATTCAGAACCAGTTGTCCAATTCTTTTGGCTAGAAGGGTACCTGCTTTGTTGTAATGTACGTATGTTTGGAGGCGTTTAAGACATATATAATTTTACAACAATAGGAGGGATTAAGGTTGCAGGGAACAAAGCTCGGTCGTAATAGTAGGAGATGGGAACAATTTATTACTCAAATCCAATAATGCTATCTATTTAGATGTAAGATTTCCTTCTCTCTTTTCTTTTGGCATGAGAAGCTTTGATAAGTAGGCCATGCATAAAGGCTTTATAGGCCTTCCATACAATGTGTGGATTAGACACTGAGGCAGAACTGACAGAAATAATGGGTTAGTTCATTACAGAGAGGATGAGTTAAAATGAAGTCATTTAGTTTCCATTGTGACGAGGATGGGAAAGAACATTTTTCAGTTAGCTGGAGGGAAATTGGTGCATGGTCAGACCAGGTAATGCTACCTATAGAGGAAGGCTGGTATTGAAGTAATGCTTTGTTATTAACTATGAAGACGTTAATCCTAGAGTAAGTTGAATGATGGTCAGGAAAAAGGTAAAATTCTTCTTACCATCATGTTGGTACCTGCACTCATAATATAGTCCTGCTAATAAAATAAAGGCAATTGGATGTGAGACCCTAGATTTGGAAGTACAGTCCAAAACAATGTCACAAATCCAATTAAAATTCCCTTACAATTACTAGACCTTGAGAGCAAGACGTTATTTTGGGCAAGAGGCCTCGAAGGTAGGGGTACTGACACTTATTAGGTAAATAATAGAGATCAGCGAACGTGCTCGTTTAGAGCAATTACTCAAACGAGTATCGCTTTTTTCGAGTAACTGCCTAATCGGGCGAAAAGATTTGGGGGGCGCCAGGGGTGAGCAGGGGGTTGCGGGAGGAACGGGGGGGGGGGGGGTAGAGAGGAGAGCTCCCCCTTGATCCCCCCTGCTAACCCCCGCTCCACCCTGCCCCCCGAATCTTTTCGCCCGAGTAGGCAGTTACCTAAACGGGGAGGTGCACTCATCTCTAGTAAATAAACATTAAAAATTGTGCAAAAAAAAATATTGATCTCACACTCGAGACCAGATACCGCCCCTGAGATTTCTGATGCACAGATGTTAAAGTGAAAGAGTTTTTGTTGGTGATTACCACTCTTTTCTGTTTGGCCAAAGAAGAGCAAGTGAATATATGAGGGAAGTGATTATTAGAGAAAGTAGGAGCTTTATCATTATGGCAGTGCATTTTCTGGACAAGCGGAACATCACATTTAAGGTTCTTGGCCTCACGTCCAGGCAAGCTTTTTTGGAGAGAATGTTTAGTAGCTAATCATTAATTGAGGGGATATTTAGTACCATTATTAAAGCATGTACAATATTGCAGGACAGTAATGCAGAGGTGCCAACATATTACGGAGTGTAAACATAAGCCCAAATCGATCTGTTGAGAAATTCAACTATCGAAACATATACAAATGTACAATACAAAAGGGGAAGCAGCCATGGGAAACAACAGAAATAAAGTGAGATAAAACTAATATAAATAAAACTTGTACATAATAACATATGGTACACACATATTATCTGCTAGGAGGCAAGCAGACATAGGAAAATGTAAGCGACATTCATGCAGCTCAATGCACTCAAGAAAGATAAGGCTAGCCAAATTTATATGTCGTTAAATTTACATATAAGAGGTCTAGGGTGACTTCGTGCCCCACTCTTTATCGAGGCAAGGAGGGGATTTATGTTTGGAATAGCTATTCAAATCTTATCCAGAAAAGAGATCCCATTTTACCAGTAAGGCCAGTCCTTCTTCAACATTCTAGATAATTAAGGACATACCGACCCTGGAAATTACTAATGTGGTTGGGAAGCCCCATTGGTACTGGATTTGATTCTGTCTTAAGAGCTGGATAAGTGGTAGAAATTGTCTTCTGGCTTGGATATCTGCAGCAGATAAGTTGGGAAAAAGATAAATAGCCTTGTGTCGGTTGAAAAGAGCCTTTTTTCCGGGCAGCAAACATTATTTGTTCTTTCACATGATAGAAGTGAACCCTAACAAAGGTGTGTTTAGGAGTTTCTACAGGGGCTGTTTTAGCTTTAGGGATGCAATGAGCCCAATTAAGAGTGAGATTCAAGGAGGAGAGAGTTAGAACCAAAGTTTTGAACAGGTGTTGTAAGCAAGAAGGCAATTTCCGAAGAAGAAACCTTCTTGGGTATTCCTTTGATCTTGATGTTGTTACATCTGGACCTATGCTTTCCATCATCTACTTTTCTGCTAAGCCAATTAAGCTCTATATAAGGTCTATATTGTCCCCAGGCCATCAATATTTTTTAGAAGTGTGTGGATGGAGTGGAGTGGATGCTGTTATTAAGGTTGTTTTGTAATAGGACAAGCCTTTCCTTTATGGTGTCTACTAAGAACGGGGTTGAGCATGCAGGAAACTGATCACAAGAAGCACAGCTTATTGGAATAGCGAGGGTTGGGTCCCCTTCATTGTGCTTTATAACTTTGATAAAAAGGTATGCTATTGGGAGCAGGTATAAACAAAAACCATGGGGGCTTCTAGAATAAGAATCAATGAAATGGAATTACTCTTTGTTCAAACGACCAACCCCTAGTATTGAGACTACAATAAAATAAGAAGGGGCCTGTGAGGAAGAAGATAGCAGGGTACTGCTTGAAGTTTAAGAATGCCAGGGACTATAGATCCTGTGATCCAAAGAGTGATGGTAGGCAACAGATGATGATGCAATGCTGAGAGGCTGTCCACTATTCTTTATCGGTAGAAGATAAGGAACTGAGATGTTGAGATTGCTCCAAAACTCAACGGTGAAATGTAGATTGAAGAGAGCAGAAGGGTTTTGGTACTTACTGTGCCACGGAGGATCACTAAAGCTAAGATGGCGGGCAGAAACCAGCAGATTTTGGCACATGTGTAGGGAGCTTCCCCTGATGATATTCTGTACGTGCTTGAACAAAGGAAAACACTCCACTTGTCCTCACAATATCTCAGGCTGGCAGGACTGCTGAGGCACAGATCAGGTGCAGGAGTGACAAAGCCTTTATGCACCATTCAACATTAGGAGACACTAGGGAGCAACAGGAATACTGCAAAACACAGGAGTGCATGGGTATTGAAGTGCCGGGCTGGCTCCATAGCAGATTGCCCAGAGACAGAGAACAATCGGCGGTCAAATTAAGAAGGTAGCCAAGAATTAGCCTTGCTGTATGCCGCTGTAATGAATGTATAGAGTGGGAGCTCAGAATTCATGTAGCCATTCACTTCAGCTACCAGGCTCTGCTCCGTGCTTAGCTCTGTTCAAAGGTCCGAGACAAAACCTCAACTATACAAGTTAACAGAAAAAAGTTTACTTTCTGTTCCATGGGATCTATTATGCTGGTATTCAATGTGTAGAAAAATAATATCAGTATTAGGATACAGTGGTAATATTCAGATAATTTTGAATGCAGGGTCTGACTCTTGAATCATTGTAATTTTGACAATCATAGGAATAATTTTTATTGATGGAAAACTGATCCAAAAAGAGCTAGAACCTAGCTTTACATTATTATTTAGTATTTCAGACATGTTTTACTACACTAACATGTTAATGTTTTTTGCTCTGTAAAGTTCTTCTAGGTCTGGTATGTCAAATGATTCTTTCTGGTATGTCTAGACTGACACTGAACCTGCAAAAAATTCATATGAGATGGGAATATAAGACTCACTACCTCTGCACAGTAGCCATTTCAATAAATGAGGTCAGTGACATAAGTAGATACAATGATATCAAGCGTGGGTAATACCAACCCATACATAAATAGGCGTACGTGCTTTTATGCTAGACAAGCAACCCCAGATGTGTCTGCCAAGATTTGGAACTTGATCTTGATCTTCTTAACTATACACTATGAAGACCAAGTGGAGTACTTTATAAAGCAGATGCATTAACAGATGTCATTGAGAGGATAAACAAAATGACTTGGTAATAATGGGTTGTATATCTTTATAGTATATGATGAATGTTCCAATATCCGGGTCATTAATATTCATACAGAGATATAATAAGGGCTTTCATATTCCTCATACATCCACCCGGCTCTTGATTGACATCTATGCCTGCATTTGTCTCTTTCTACTTCTTCTACTTTCTCCCTGTTCCAGATTTGACATAAACAATGCGAATAAAATCAGGCTGGTGACAGTGCGGCAATCCTGTAAAGTGCTTTCTACATATCACTCAAGTAAAGCATAATACATTTTATTAAGTAATTTTAGTGATGTCTTGGGAGATAGCTAAAGGCTGTATTATTAAAGTCTGTTTAGAATACATCTCTTTCCAAGCTTCACAGGGAATAGAAGTTACATCGAGGAGTCTTCATATATTAATATATTCTACAGCAGCATTATTTACAGAAGCCTTGAAACTTACAAACTCCAGTTCAAGAAGTGTGTGGAGAAGCATTATATATGTGAAAGAGAGAATTTCAGAGTGCCTTTTTCTGCAAAATTAAAGAAAGTGTCAAATCAGGACAACTCTGTTTCTAAATGAGATGAGGTGAAACTCTCAGTTGCCCCAAATATACCCACCAATCAACAATAGGGAAAGCATAGTATGTAGCAACCATTTAAATGAATGGATGGCTGTGTTATGTAGGGTCACACCTTGACCTCTGCAGTCAGAGCTACTTTATACTCTGAGTAGTATTTTAGGGGGGAATACCCTTTATGATATCCATATGTCTTGGGGCATAGCCAAAGGCTCATGGGCCCGGCTGCAAAAGTTTATCTTGGTGCCCACCAACTTATCATAACCCCTTAAACAGAGGCATAACTTAAAGCTCCTGGGCCCCAATGCAAAATCTGTAACAGGGCCCCTAGCTATAATGCTTTATTCATAGTACTAGGCTCCCTATATGGAGAAGAGAGGCCTTATGGGCCCCCTAAGGCTCTTGGGGTGGGGTGCAACTGCATCCCCTATAGTTACGCCATTGCATATGCCTTAATATGGTCTACAAAATATGGTTGTTCTGATAACGTCTTTAAGGATTCTCTATCACCATCTTTTTGCACCCTTCTCTAAGAGCAGCACAAGATAGTGCCAGTCACACTGATTACAGTGATATGTCTGCTGTGTATATCTGTGCAGCAGTGTCTCAGAAACTTGCATTTTATCAGCAAAGGCATAGAGGACTACTTAAAGTAGTCCTGGATATTCATGAGTTGCAGGATAACCACCCAATTGATTGACTGCTGTTTGCCTATTACTGAGCATAGAGAGAGAGAGTTGTCAATCATTGGCTGGAGGGTGGGGTGGGTGTGGCTAGCTGCAGCTCATAAATATCCAGGACTAGTTCTCGGTCTGACTGCTACTAATAAAATACAAGTTTCTCTACAACTACTGCACAGATACACACAGCAGACATATCAGTGTGACAGGAACTACCCTATGGTGCTCTCAGTGAGCGCTGCAAAAACATGATGACAGAGTCTCTTTAAGTGTTCGTTTTGAAGTAGAGCTCCCCATCTGCTTATGGTAGGCCATCAATATTTAAGCTTTGGAGAACAGCTTTAAAGGGGCTGTCCGAAAGGAGGGCAATTTTTAAAAAATTGATTTGGGCCTGCTAAAACTATAAAAGCTGGGATACTTACTCATTCTTTGACTTGGCTATCCAGTGCTGTAGCCCTGTGGTCTTTGTTTTGGAATGGCTACCATCTGAAGACTGCAGCCAATCAGAGGCTTCAGAGGCCAGGGGCTGTTTTCCTGGTATCACCATTCAGATGCTGGGAGCCATGATGCCAGGAGAACAGCACCTGACAGCTGTGGCCTCTGATTGGCTGCAGATTCAGGTGGTAGCCATTTCAAACCAAAAATCAAGAGGACTGAGCAGCATGAATTACCAGGGCAGATGATGGGTAAGTATCTCTGCTTTTATTGTTTTAACAGGCCTGGATCAATTTTTTTTTAATTACCTTGCACACAGACAACCCTGTTAGTCCTTAGTCACACGGGCGTTTTTTCGTGCGATTTGCAGATCGCATGACGGATGCGCATCCGCAAATCGCCTGACCGGGGCCAAAAAAATCGCCCGAAAAATCTGCTCCTAGCCGCGTTTCATTAGAAACAGGCTGGAGCTGTCCAGCGGATTGCATTCAATGGAGTCGGCAATACAGCCGGCTCTATTGAAAGCAATGCGCTGTGGGCGAGCGCAGGATGAATTGTCGGGAAGGGCTTAAATATATAAGCCCTTCCCTGCAATTCATCCAGAAAAGTGTAAAAATAAAAAAAATCTATATACTCACCTTGTCCCGGCAGACGGAGTTCAGAGCGGCCGGCCTGCAGTGGGTGTGAAGGGGGTGTGAGTCAGACTTGCCCCTGATTGGCTCAGTGGGTGTGAAGGGGGTGTGAGTCAGCCTTGCCTCTGATTGGCTCAGCGCTGAGCCAATCAGGGGCAAGTCTGACTCACACCCCCTTCACACCCACTGCAGGCCGGCCGCTCTGAACTCCGTCTGCCGGGACAAGGTGAGTATATATATATTTTTTATTGTAACACATTTCTGCATGAATTGCAGGGAAGGGCTTATATATTTAAGCCCTTCCCGACAATTCATCCTGCGCTCGCCCGCAGCGCATTGCTTTCAATGGAGGCGGCTGTATTGCCGGCTCCATTGAATTCAATGGGCAAACATCATTCTTCTCTGTCACAGCTGTTACAGCTGTGGCAGAGAAGAATAATTTGTCTTCTATATGTTCTCAATGGGGTCGGCGCTGCTGCCGCCGGCCCCATTGAGCGCATATAGAGAAGAGAAGAGGAATCGCAGATCGCAGATAGGTGCGATCTGCGATTTCTGTTCTATAATTTATCGGACGAGCGCATAAAAAGCGCTCATGTGTCCGATACCATTGCAAAGCAATGGTTTTAAAAAATCGCCGGACGCATGCGCAAATCGCGCGAAAAAACGCCCGTCTGACTAAGGCCTTAACAATAATTCATATTTAACAGTGATTGTTGACTTATCGATTAAACAATTTGTATCTTCCCAATTTACCTTTATGGGACCCTATATTCTTTAATTCCTTTTTCTTTGATTAAGAGCATACCACTTGCTTGGCTCAGCTCCATATTACCTATAAGATCTCTAAGTGATCTGCATATACATACTGAGAAGATGAAATGACAGATGAAGGTTTAGTCCTTAGTGGAGGCTTTCATTCTCCAAGGAATATAAGACACCATTAATTCTCTGTATAATATTTAACCAACATTGACACTGTCAGTAATCTGAAGTACCTGTCTCAATAGCGACAATGTATAGGCATACTATATGTACACCCAGGGAATCCATGTATGCCAGTGGCTCTGAATGATACAAACAAATGCTTGCCGTAAGCTTTGAATACATAGACAAACGCGAGATTTTTGAAGCAGCTCTGTTAGCCAATAAGACAATGAAGACGAAACTCTAGCTGCTACATTGTTCTGACTCACCCAGCGCCTCTGATGAAGTCACAAATGCATATTCCTAATAAAGAAATGAAAAAGAAAAAATATTGAAAAGAAGAAATTTTAGAACAAGGAGGCAGTGGGTACATTTTATTTGCAGCAGAATAATATGTAGGAAATAAAAAAGAAAGTTAGGAGAGATTCTCATTAAAACCAGCCCTCAGGCACTTCATACTTTTATATTTTTTAAGCTGCCATCAACTGCCAAATATAGAAGATGGATTGTAACATAGCATGCACCGTGTGGGAAATGAAGCAAACATGAAATGATCCATATCAGAATGGAGGGGAGAAAAATGTAGCGAAATGTCCACAGATTTAAAGAAACAAAGTGTATGGATTTATTCATAAATTGCTTCCTACCAAAATTCTGTTGCTCCGTCACTGAAAAAAAAAATATTTATTTATATACCGATAGGTAGCATGAAAGAAAAATGATCATCTAAGTTATAATGATGAGCAGCAATTGGGTACGTCTCCTGTCGAAGAGATGCCAAAAACTAAGTTATTTGAAGGTGAATAAAGTGATAATCAAATCCACCTTGGAGATGAAAGGAATGTAAATGAGACTTCAAAGGAAATCTTTAGGAAGAAAGCTTGTAATGTGGAGCCCTACTAGCAGCATTACCAGCTGATAGAGAGAGTGTGTTTAGTTTTAGAAGGGTAGGATTTTCTATTGAACAACATCAGGCTATTCATAGATTCCGAGCGGGAGTCCTCAAGACCAGGCGGATCAATATTAAGGCATGAAACAAACTCATGCATTAATACATTTCAGGTAGGTCAAGGCAAGTTTACCACACAAATAATACTCTGATCCCTAAACAATGATGTGAATAAAATGAATTAAAAAGCATTGCTGTGCACTCAGGACACAGACTGGAATTCTCATCACTACCATATAATGACAGGTAGCTAGCTTATAGTGTTTAGTAAATACCAGTGGGTTTTAATGGCTATTTCTCATCAATACACCTACAATACGGGAGGCTAACAAAGATACTTTTTGGTTCTTTCAAGCTGTCTATCTTTAACCCCTTGAGTGGCACGCCCGGAAAATCTCCGTGGCTTGCTGCACGGACCATGCAGTTAAACCCCGGAAGGCTTCCGTGGACAGCTCCAGTGCTGAAATGTACTGAGCACTGAGATGTCCGCTGAATTTCTGGGGTTTTTACTGCATGGGGAGTAAAAGGGACTCCCTGCAGGAAGTAAATAATCCCCTCGCACAGCTGTCACAGTTGTGACAGCTGTGGGATGGGACCGCATAGCACTCCTATTGATTTCAATGGAGCCGCCGCTGCCGACAGCCCCGTTGAAGGCAATAGGAAGCTGGCTGACCCACAGTGATTTTCTGGGAAGGACTTAAAATATAAGCCCTTCCCATAAAATCATTTCTATCAAGTGTAAAGAATAAAATAAAATATATACTTACCGCTCTGTGCTGCCGGGGCTCAGGCGCGTGTCTCCGCTCAGATCCCGGTACTGTCATCATGATCTTTCAGCTGGAGAACATAATCAAACTGCCGGGAGGGGACCGCATAGCACTCCTATTGACTTCAATGCAGCCGCTCTGTGCTGCCGGGGCTCAGGCGTGTGTCTCCGCTCACGTCCCTGTACTGTCATCATGCTCCTTCTTGAATTCTATGAATAGACCGAGCGCTGCGTGTGATTGGCTGAGCGCTACGCGGTCCCATCCCGGCAGTTTGATTATGTTCTTTCAGCAGGCGGGGATTTTAAATCTCCGCCAGCTGAAAGATCATGATGACAGTACCGGGATCTGAGCGGAGACACGCGCCTGAGCCCCGGCAGCACAGAGCGGCTGCATTGAAGTCAATAGGAGACCGCCTGCGGAAAGAACATAATTACAGTGCCTGGACCCAAGCAGAGACACGCGCCTGAGCCCCGGCAGCACAGAGCGGCTGCATTGAGGTCAATAGGAGACCGCCTGCGGAAAGAACATAATTACAGTGCCTGGACCCAAGCAGAGACACGCGCCTGAGCCCCGGCAGCACAGAGCGGTAAGTCTGTATTTTATTTTATTTTCCAAAATTGTTATAATCTATTCTTTTGTTGCAAAAAAATATTGCAAAGCGATTGTTCTGTTCCTAAATAAATACTTGCGTGAGAAAATTGCATTGTTGACTTATTTAAAAAACCTGCCCTCTGAGGCACGACATGGTAACAGTAAACCTGCCACTCAAGGGGTTAAATGTTCTTTCCATTTAATTTTTCTAGTTCTCTCCTATTTTGTAGAATTTTATGGCTTTAATTTATTGCTAGAGAATTCAGATAATTCTAATGTTACATTTCAGTAGACAAATCCATAACTGAAGGGCAATTTCATGAGGTTTATTCCAAAATGGATCTACCCAGCAATTAACCACTGCTACAAGGTCAAGCTTGTGTGGTGCAGAGTGTTAAGGTAGCTGAAATAAAGGTTTTGGGTTCAATCCCCGCTTGGGTCAAGGTTGGCTCAACCTCCAATCCTTCCGCGGTTGGTAAAATCAGTACTCAGCTTGCTGGGGGATAAAAGATAACTTGGGAAGGCAATGACAAACCACCCCACAAAAACAGTCTGCCAAGAAAACGGCTTGTTGTGACGTCATCCGAAGAATCAGTCATGACTTGGTGCGTGCACCAGGGGACTTTACCTTTACCTACAAGGTCAAGCTATGGGTGACCATGCATTTGCCCTTCTAGAGTGGCTCTCCATTCTGGCTAATAAGGGTCAAAATGCATGGTGCTGTGTATGTTTTCTAATTGACATAAGGACTAATGTTGTCCATTTGGAAGAACTACTTTCATTATGATATATACATGTTGATGTTATATGTAACAAAGACTCACTACTAAGGTGGGATATATTTCACCTATATAAAATGTTGGGGTGATGTCTTGTGTCCATTTGGCTGCTCTAAAGTATATTTCTTAACTGCTGCTAAGAAAGTAGAGGAGAGTTCCAGAAAAAAAGGAAAATTCAGAAAAATCACAGAAAATGGCCATATACTTACCAATGTGCTAATACAAGATAGAAGGGCGGGTGAAAACTCCACATTCCTCAAATTTCCAAAGTTCCACATTGAGGGGCATTGCACAGGTGGAATGTACTGATGAACATCTGCTTTATGCCTACCCTGTACTGGGGTAGGGGGGATGATATCGCTACTTAGTGCTGTACCTGCACCAAAATAAAGCATGCAAATAGTGTCAGGCCAATAGATATGTTTAGTGCACCATGCAGGCTTAGGCCGCCTGTACACAAACAGGTCGGATTCCGCATGTGGGACCCCGCAGCAGAATCTGACCCTGTGTCCGGCTGGCATCCACAGGAATCCGTATTTTATGTACTGCAGATGGCACAGATGGCTCGCTGTTGGACGTGCATAGTACATAATTTAAAAAAAATTCTTTTTACCCTGTGCCGTCACAAGAATCTGGGACCTTTCCGCAATGTCATTTGCAGAAAGGCCATGAATCCGATGGTTCCATTGACTTGATAGAAATCGCAATTTGATTCCAAGAGTATGCAGGAAGAAGCGATTTTCCATAGCATGCTATGAATGGCAATCGCTGCAAAACCGCAGTGCGGACACCGACCGTAGATTCCTCAATGCAAATCTGTTCATGTGCAGGCAGCCTTACTGCCTACTAATAACACCATATTTCAATTCAGCGGGCTGCCCTGCACCCCAGAAGGGAACCACATTGGCACTCATACACCAAGCTTCTTCAGCTATTAAAGCCACAGAACAGAATGAGGACCCTTGACGCAGGCTTGTGAGCTTGTGCATTTTGGCCACAATATTAACCAATACCTCACATTTATCGGTATTTATCAATAGTTTTGTAACAAGCAGTATGGCTTTAAAAACTGAGGGAACCCGGGGTATCAGTGCCAGTGGGGTTTGCCTCTGAGGTGCAGGGCAGCCTTCTGAATCAATTGGCCTGAGACTCTGAATGCTTATCTATTTGCAAGTATGATACTAAGCAGCTGCTCCCCTCTGCGCAGGGTGGGCATGTGAGTAGTTATTTATCAGAACTTTGCACTTTTGCAATATTCCTCAATTTAGCACTTTGGCTGTCTGCATATTGGTATTTATCAATATTGATTAGTATCTTTTGCAACAAGTAGTATGACCTTAAAAGCCTGGGGGAGCTTGGCGTGTCAGTGCCAGTGTGGTTCGCCTCTGAGGTGCAGGGCAGCCTGCTGAATTGAAATATGGCATTATAATTGGGCTGTAAGCCAGCATGGGGCACTACACATGTCAATTGGCCTAACACCCTTTGCATGCTTTAGGCCTTAGTCACACGAGCGTTTTTTCGCGCGTTTTGCGCATGCGCATGCGTTTTGCGCATATATGGAACCAATGGTTCGCTATGGCATCGGTCACATGTCCGCTTTTGCGAAAAATTATAGGACAAGGCGATTCGCAAATCGCGGCTATCGGCGTTTTGCGATTATTGTGCGCACCAAAATCATTTTTTTCGCTGGTCAGACGAAGTTTCATGCGCATTTTGATGCGCACGGCGATTTTTCTCCGGTCAGACGGGCGTTTTGCAGTGACGATAAACGCGGGTAGGTGCAGATTTTTCCCGCGATTTTTCGCCTCCGGTCACGCGATTTGCGCATGCGCATCCGACATGCGATGCGCAAATCGCGCGAAAAAACGCCCGTGTGACTAAGGCCTTATTTTGATGCAGGTGTAGTTAACTCTCCCCCCTAGTACAGGGTAGGTGATTGTTCATTTTGCACCTGTGCAATGCACCTCTATGTGGTACTTTGGCTGTATGCATTTTGGATGTGGTGTTTTTACTTGCCCTTCTATCTTTTATTAGTACATTGGTAAGTATATGGCAATTTCTGTCATTTTTAAGAAAGTAGAGCAGCACCTCAGGCAAGTTGGTTGTCTCCATAGTAATGTACCAGAATAAGAAAAGAAAAAAAGATGACAAAATAAATTTGTTTTAGCATCTGGTTTTAATTAGGAAAAAGAATCTAGGTGATATATGCCCATTAAGCACTCAGGCAGTAGATCGATACTGAGCACTTTGGATTGTCAGGAATGACCCAAAATGGCTTCATAATTGGCTGATTCATTTGATTAGACTGCAATTTCAAGCATTCGATGGCCAACATTATTTAAAGGCTTTTGTATTATATGAACAGATTGAAAACAATGTCTTATGCAATTTAAACCATTGTTCCGTTGGTTAACATCATTGCAAAAGTATACAATATTGAGACGTGAACCACACTAACCTAAGTGTTTGACGTAGTTGGCTTTCAGGGCTACAGCCATAGATTTGAAGTATAACATACATAGATTTTTTTTTACAGTTGCAATAAAAATTATTCATCCTGCCACCTATGAAAATTAGGTTTATTCGTCAAATTTACAAACTTTCAGCTAATTTCAATAACACAATCAAACAAGAACAATTTATATAGCTCAATACAACTAATATATCAAGTGGTGTCTCCAATTTCAACACAAAATGTCACTTTGAATGACTACTGCAGTTTCAAAATTATTCAACCCTCTGAATAGAATCCCTCATAAGAGCACACATTTGCACTTTAGGTGCTGTCTCAAGTACACCTGATGCAACTAATCAAAGGCTTCATTAGTTAGAGAAAATACTTGTATCTATAATAAAGGGTAAGAGCTTCTTACAAAGGAACATTTTTAGCAAGAAATAATAAATGTAGGATTTAAAGGGACCCATAGAAATGTTTTCAACATATTTATTAAATATGCTGCTGCTGGATAGCTGTTTAAAAGGAATAGGTATGTATTTCACAATATTTCCAGAGCATATGCCCCTATTATGACAGGGCAGGGTACATTATACAAATGTGGTAACCTGTGAATTCTTCTGGTGTTCTTTGAGTATAAACAGGTCAAGAAAAGATAATTTCTAAAGGCCCATTTACATGTAGCGATGATTGCTCAAAAATCGCTAAAAAGCGAGCGTTTGAGCGATTATTGTTGCGTCTAAACACGCGGCCATCATGCACTTTTTGGGCACTGCTAGCTAATTTTTAAATTCACTCCAACCTTAAAATTGTCGTTCAGCCTTATCAGGAGTTATCCCCGGCGTAGTGCTGATAGCATGGTTTCCCGTCGGAGAACAAAGAAGCTAAATGCAGATAAGAACCCTTGGGCTATTAACTGCTTTCAGCTAAAGCCTTCATTTGCACACTAAATTGCTATTAAGTAGCTGAGTAGCTACTTAATAGTTTATGCAAAATGATCGCTCAAAGCTGTCACTGAAACTGTCGTTTGAACGATCTCTGAGCAATCATCGCTCCGTGTAAATGGGCCTTATTGCTTTACTAATCACACAAGACAGAATCTAATGCCATCCTTGGCTTTTAAAGGAAATGTATTACCCCCAAATAGCAGCTTTACTAAATCATTAAAAAGTAGAGATGAGCAAGCACCCAAATGCTCGGATCCGTGTTATTCAAGTCGAGCTTTTCGTAAAATTCGAGAGCTCTACTCGAGTAACGAACCCCATTGACTACAATGGGAGACTCGAGCATTTTTGTATGTGGGACGAGGGGCCAAAACAGGCACGTTACAGTGGGGAGGAGCCAGAAACTGGGGCGGGGTCGAACACGAGTACCATCGAGTACGCTAATTCTCGAACGAGCATCAAGCTCGGCAGAGTATGTTCGCTCAACACTATTAAAAAGGTGTAGGATAAACATACAAAACTCAACATACCTTGTTTTCTTTTTTTTCTTTTTTCAAAGTGAGTCTAATGCCCCAAAATCTGATTTTTCGTGCTGTGCGCGGAGTGCATAATTAGTTGTGATGCATCACTTAATGGACTGGTCCAGACCCACTCTCCCTCTATTACCACTAACCACTTCCCTGTCTAAAATTGACATCTTCAGCTGGTTGAGGTGTTGACGCCATGCATTCCAGACATGTGCTGCACTTCCAGAATTGGGCAATGCATAATGACTTAACCTCCTCTCTTCATCATTCCTGACGTCATGTGTCATTGCCAACACTGATGTCACATTTTTTATAGTCCAGTATATAACATCAACTATATGAAAGTTGTTATATAAAAGGAAAATATCAAATCCCAAAGACTGGAGGGTCGGGAAGGTGGCCATCACCCTAGAAAGAATAATGTCTTCACACTGGTTATCTGAATTAAGCATTCACTCTTCAAAATAATGATTGTGTTTAATCTCTTTTCATTACATCACTGTATATATATATATATATATATATATATATATATAGGGAAAGCAGACAAGCCCCATTACAGTCGTCCGTTCAGCACCATTCAATTCCTTCATAGGGAGGATCCGTTCAATTTTTTTGCTCTCATAATAGAGAGGGGAAAATGGACCCCCTGCATGGAAACCTAGTGCTGGTGTGAGCCCAGCTATACAAGGTACCAAACTTTTTTCTTTTGTCTATAAGGAATGTTTAGGTGTTTGCAAGGGAACCCTATATAACTATAATATTTTAGCAGTTTTGTGGTATTATTCGGAGTTTCTATAGCTGCATTATCTTTTATTTATACGGCGGCATTTTTGGTCACTATATACCACTAATAAGGGGTCTCAATAGTGGCATTATTTGTGTTTTCTTTGGCAAAAATAGTGTGCTACATGGTTTGTTTTGCAGTATTTTTTATCACTGTATTGTGGTATTTCGGCACTATATAATAGCATCATATGCACAATGAATGGCAGTTCTATGTAGTCACTGAAGTGTTGTATTATTTATTCTCTTAACACCTGTATCATTTGGGCACTGAATAATAGTATTATTCGAACACTGTATTGGGTATTGTTTATGCTTATAAAAATATAATAGGGCAGAATAACAGCATTTGTTCTTTAACCCTCATTATTCCAAGTGTGGTCCAAAAAGACCCCAAGTTATAATTATTGTTTACATTTATTTAAACATGTTGGGCTGGCACCATATTCATTTGTGACTTTGTACCTGTCTTCTAGGATACTGCAATTGTTCTTGGCTCCAATCTGACTATTTCAAGCCTTGGCTGGGAGGGAGGTATTGTGGGCGCTAGAATCAGGTATAGATGAGCCCTCTGTTTTGTCCGGGTTGTGCTACAATGTTCAAGGATCTGAAGGTGAAGTACATGCAGCAATCAGTCTTTAACCTGTGTAGCAGGCTTACACTCAAGGATACAACATATGACGTTTTTACAATAACCCCTTAATGATGTCCAATATACTTTTTTTATTGACCTCTCTAATGAGCTTTAACCCCTTCCAATCCAATTTCCCTGCCACCTGTATCTTCCCCAGCTTTAATTTAGTTTGGGTGGGAAAGAGTGTTGTGGATTACTTGGAATAACTCAACAAAAGCACATAAAAGTTAACTCAAATCATGATTTTATTTGAAACTTTTTGAAAAATAAAGTGTTTCCGTTTATTATGGTTTATTATTTTTGACAATGTTGTACTTTTTGAAGCACTCTTCAGGATGAAGTCCAAGCTTCCTACTGCATGTCTCACAGTAGAAACGGGTTTTTCTCCTTCCTCCTTTCTTTTTTTCTCCTGCTGCAATCCTTTGTGGATTTATTTTCATTTTCTTTTAGGAAATGCATCTTTCCATTTAATCTTTCCTTAGAAACCAAAGTTGAAGGACTTCCCCTCTTTCTCGTATTTCTCTTCCACACATTGCCCACAAGCTGAGTGATGACTTTTTTTCTGATAGGTAAGTATTATTTTGCCCCTCTCCTTCTTATCTATGACATACAGAATGTAGCTGTTCACAGCTGCAACTTCCATCAGCCAGAAGAAGAATTTTTTCCACCATTCGTAGGATCTTTTGGTAAAACCGTAGCATCCACAGTACTGGTCAGCTCTGTCCACTCCTCCCATAAACTTTGTATAATCCAAAATACAGATGGAAAAATGATAAATTTTCTTTTATCATAAAGTGACAGTTTGGTGGTGGGATTAGTAACACATTGTGACAAGACTACAAATCTTGTTGCCATTTGCAAATTCTTTGCCACATTGGTGACCATTTTGGTGACCATCTGGAGACCTGATATATGTAATAATAACTTATGGTAATTACGTGATACAGAAGCAAACAACCATTCAGTACACATACAGTTTCAGGTATAAGGACTCAGCCCATACGTATGGTAGTTCAGCTACTGTCCATACCTTACACGCCATACAGTAGTTATATATCAGGAGAAAACTGCAAAGAGTTCTCAGGAACCCCCTGAAGATTAGGCTCAGAGCAGCTGTCTTGTAATGTTCAAATACTTAAATTGAACTGTGTTCAGAAGCATCCCCTTCAGTAGCTGCTATCATGGCCCATCCTTAATGTCTTGTGTGAGCCATACAGTAGCATTCTCTATCCAGAACTCAATCATTAGCCTTAACTGCTGAGTGACAACAATTTCACATACAATACCAGATCATGAGTGCGAAGCCAATAACATGTGTGGTGGAGGCACTAGTGCGAAGCCAATAACATGTGTGGTGGAGGCACTAGTGGTTTGCTCTGTGCACCAAGACATCTCTACTAAAATTGATTTTATAATTGCTTAGAACAGAAGGGTACAAATAGCAAATGAATGGAATGAATAAGATTAATCAAGCAGTTCTAATACAAATCTAAACAAATAAAAATTAATGCATCATTTAAAGTAACCTTATCTCTGTCTAATGGACTAATGCCTCATTCAAGATACTGCAGCTTTAAATCTTAAATCAATTTTACCCATGAAAACATCATAGCACAAAATAAGATTTTTAGGTAGTCGTAAAAAGAGTGCTTTGACTCATATTCACAAACCTGTGGTGATTTAAGAAAGTAAGTGAATCTGTTACTTATAGCACATAAAAATAACATAAAATCTAAAATGAAACTTCAAAGCTTCAGTGGCGTTACATAAGTTAAATGGGAAATCATTTGAACATAGAGAAATTAGAGAGGCTATTTCGTGAACATCTTGTATAGCTCTAGAGCAAAAATCAAATTTTGAGGTTGACTATGAGGTTGCAAATATGTTTAAAAAATAAAAAGAATAATGTGCCCAGTATACGTTATCCAGGGACATGGTAATCAGCAAATAGAGGAACATGCTGATTCAGAAGCAGTGGGGATGGAATACCCCCTGTGGCATAGTTCTACTTGCTATAGAAAAAGTTTGTATCATTTCCCATAATTGGAGTTATCAGCATGTTACATGATGCAATGCAGGCTCGGTGATAGCATTACGTGACTTAATTTAAACACTTGCTAGTTTATTGCTGTTCAGAATCTGGATAAAAAATACTATTATTGATTTGATGCAAGCAAAATGAAAATACAATATTCTATCTTGTTAGTCATAGAACAATTTATAAAAGAAAATACTATTCCTTATATATGAACATATTGATTTACAAGGAAATAGCAATTACTTATTATGAAACATCCTAATTTATAACAATAGAATGGATTAAAGAAAGTCCATAATCGTCCTTTTATTTTGCCTTCTCTTCATTATTACCCATTTTCTTTCGCTGTGGATTGTCTTAGGGTGAATTTACATGTTGTAGATTCAAGTGGATTCTGCACCGAAAATCTACAACAATTTCTAGTACAGTGTAAATAGAGGGGATTTGCAAAAAAATAATTCACATATAGTAGAAATATCAGTGTGGTACTTTGCAATGTGTAGGGTGATATCTGGCTCTAATCTGGCGTGAAATCTATGACACCCACCATGTATGGCCCTTTGCTAATGAGCCTCTTATATGAGACGATTATTGGGCATGAACCTTCACAATTGATTGCCCAATAATCTGTCTAAGGACTCGTTCAGGCGACCGCTGTCCGCGCTTATTAGAGACGTACACAGGACATGCTTCTATAGGAACCCATAGAAGCATTCACGTGAATGATTGTTAGATGCGCTTAATTCACACATCTAACAAAGATAGGACATGCGAGTGTAAACTCGCATCTAAGCTCCATGGTGTGTGAAAAGATAGGACCTGTCCTATCATTGCTGTGTACTTTCAATACACTCCTATGGAAGCTGGAAAGAACGCAGTCCGCACCTCAGATTGTGCAAACGGGCGACTTCAAGTAGCTAGAATTAGCCCATTCATGCAATCTTTTGAGCAGTATAGCCGCGATCTTTGCACATGGCTATACTATGTGAGCACAACACTCGTCTGAACGAGCTCTCAATATGTCACTGATTGTATCTTTTATGTGGCACAAAAAAAAAAAATCAGTATTGTCAACACCGCATTTCCCTGTATAAATGGGGATGAGCTTCAGACAGTGATGAAATTCTATGGGGTCAAATAACCATATCAATATTCTTGTATCCACTTTTAGAGTCTGAATCAAACTACTAATGACCCCTTCTCCATTAAATGAATGTATGTGTGTGGGTGCTTCTCATGCTCTGCCCATGGTGAAATCATCACTCAGCCCCTGGTGACATCATCTCAGGTCCTACAACATATATAAACATAGTGCCTGACCAACAGAAGAACAACAAAGTTAGGGCTCTTGGAAGGGGAGGACGAAAATAACAAAATGAGAGTACAGCTAAGCTGTTATTATCTCAGATGCAACACAGCAGTCCTGACAGAAGACACTGGCCTACCCCCACCACACAGATCTGGTGGGCTGAAAGACCTGCGGTGATGTCACTGCTATGGGAGGAGCCATTGTGAAGTTTGGTAAAAGAGACCCGCTGGGCTGAAGGATCTGTGGTGGTGTCACTGCTATGGGAGGAGCCATTGTGAAGTTTGGTAAAAGAGACCCGCTGGGCTGAAGGACCTTTGGTGATGTCACTGCTGTGGGAGGAGCCATTAAGCAGTTTGGTAGAAAGTACTGTATACTGGATAAGCCGACAGCAGCCACCAGGACCTGCGATGACATCACCATCATGTGATCACCTGTGTGGCTGAAGCCGGGGATCACATGACCAGGGGCTTATCACTGTATCCAGGAGTCTGCTGAGCCGGTGATGTCTGAAAATCAGCACGAATGTACCATAGCTGTGTGTGTGTGATGTGTGTGAATCAGGATGTATGTAGTAGAGCTGTGTGTGTCATGTGTAGGAATCAGGATGGATGTAGTAGAGCTGTGTGTGTGATGTGTGGGGATCATAATGAATGTACCAAGTAGCACCTCTGTGTGGTGCATTGTGCCACCAGAAACACTAGTACTATAATTTCCAAATAATTACCAGTTGCCTGTATAAAGGGCCAGTAAATAAATGCTAATTGCTCTGTATTAAAGGACTTTTAAGGTGACCATACACATTAAACCTAAGCTGGTGAAAATGGCTGATTTCAACTAAAATAATTGGTTGTTAAGTTCCATTTACACACGATTAATATTTGAATGAGTGAACCACTGAACGAATTAACAACTTTTTTGCATAGAAATGCTGAGCATTTAAACGTGCAGATAATTGTTTGAAATGCTCTCCATTTCCCCTTATTAGCTAAAGTAAACTCTGTATATGTTGTTTGCTCAGTGGGGCGTGTGTTTATGTGAGGAATCTCTGGCTAGCAGGGGTTTAATTAGTTTGAAGATAAGCCACTGTCTTTTGCTGCATGAGTAAACAAGTAGTCATTGTGTTTAGCAAGGCAAACAATCACCCCTCCCCTCAAGTTGTTCAGTCTTTCAGAGATAGAAAAAGTGCAATTTAAGCAAACCGAAAAGCAAACAAACTAATGACCATTTTTATGCAGGCTGAAACTCAGCAATAAATGACAAAGGATCAAATAGTGCCAGATGGCTTTGCATTTACATGTAGCGATTATCGTGCAAATTTGTTCATGTGAATGAATTTTGACCAATAATCATTGCATGTAAATGGGCCCTTAGGTGAGATTGAACAATGACTGATTGTTTTTGTTAACTGACGACACACTGTCATCATCTGGAAAGAAGTAGGTGGTGTTTGAAATTGTCATCCCATAGTCGAATAAAAGATTTTTCATTCTTATAAAAGGACTTCACTCTTTCTTTGAAAGATGGTTCCCAGAAAGTTCAATTGCTTGTCAGGTATGGCCAGTTTGAACAACGATGCTGGCCAATATGGAATAAAGTTTGTATGGCTTCCTCTGCATTAATTGTTCACCTGGCGATTGTTCAACAATTGTTCAACCGTCACCCCGCTTCAATCTAATGTGTACGAATAGCCACCTTAAGGTTGCTGGTCGCTGTAGTAGATACCATTCATTACTCTACCAGCATTACAGAAAAGGAAAGCCATGCCTTATCTTTTTGGCTTATCCCAACCCCTTTAGCCACTACTACCGGTATATAAGCACTGTATACAAAGAAAATGGATAGATAAGACTAATGAAATATGT
The DNA here is from genome assembly GCF_035609145.1 of Eleutherodactylus coqui. Classification (NCBI taxonomy): domain Eukaryota; kingdom Metazoa; phylum Chordata; class Amphibia; order Anura; family Eleutherodactylidae; genus Eleutherodactylus; species Eleutherodactylus coqui. The sequence continues at coordinate 202,345,722 of NC_089841.1, read as the reverse complement.
ATGTGCAATTTTTAGCAAGTATTGTAGGTTTTTTGCAATATGAATACAGTAAACATGTTTTAATACCCATAAAAATATGCAGCCACTAGAAATCACAAAAATGCTGATGATGAATGAAAGTTTGACAGGATATGAATCACAACATCAAAGACATTTCTGTTTCATTCTAGCATTTTTTTAAGAAGTAAACTAGCTGCTGGAGTAAAATGTATGAGTCAATGTTTTCAAAGTACCTATTTTCAGTTCATTAAATTCCCTTGTGATTTTTATAATAAGAACAACCCTGAGGTATAAAGGGAAAAAGGAAATAAAGGAAAGTAAGCAAAGGTTATATTCTCATATTAGATGACCCACTACTAAATATAGGTTAGCAGAAATGTCCAACTGCCCCAGGTGTACTTTGTATGACTGTTTGTAATGAATGGTAACAAGGACTATGCAAAATAGCCTCTCGAATAAGTGCTGCATTAAAATCCTATTATATCAAAAAGGATCATTAATCAAGGTGACGGCTACTAACATTTTAAACTATTTCCCCATGGATCTGTTGTACCTTGTTATGAATCATTTATTTAGTTACATAGGTTGAAAAAATTCACAGGTCCATTACTTTCAACCTTTTCTTGACCAAGTATATGTTATTAATAGAGATGAGCGAGCACCAAAATGCTCGGGTGCTCGTTACTTGAGTCGAGATTTTTGTAATGCTCGAGAACTCGTTTAAAACCCTTCCTTGAAAAACAATTACCGGGTGCCGGCAACAGGATCCTCTACCGCAGCTGTCGTCTGTGACAGCTGCGGAAGGGAATTGAAGAATTCCTCTGCTGCATCAGTCACAGATGTGGCAGCAGGGAATTCTTTTTACTAGCGAAGATGAAGGAAACATCTGCCGAATGCGGCAGATGTGTTCTTCATCCCCATGGGGGACATGGCAGCGGCGGAGAGGTAAGTCTATTTATTTATTTTTTACACTAAAATTATTGTTTTTCAGGGAAGGGCTTATGTTTAAAGCCCTTCCATAAAAAACAATTCAAGGGTGTCGGCAGACGATTGTTTTCAATGGAGCCGCCAGCAGCAGCCACGGCTCCATTGAAAACATGTGGGGAGGAGAGGGTGAAATTTTATCGAGCACCCGAGCACCACGTGGTGCTTGGCTCGAGTATGAGTACATTGAGAAGGCTAATGCTCGAATGAGCATCAAGCTCGTACGAGCATGCTTACTCATCTCTAGTTATTAATTGTTAGATGCCATTTAGTAATAAATAGGCATCTACCTCCCTTTTTTAATGCTGACATAGTATCTGTCATTATGACCTCCTGGGAAAAGGAACTTCAAAGTTTGACTACACTAATTGTAAAGAACCCTTTCCTATATTGATGCCTGAATTGCCTTTCCTCCAAAACATGTTATTGAAAAGAATATATCCCGTGCCAGTTCTTTCTATCACCCACTCAAATATTCATATATGTAAATGGGGTCACCTCTACGACATCTCCTTAACAAGTTGAAAAATTTCGATTTTCAAGTCTCCCATTATAAGAGAGACCTCCCATCCCATTTATTAATACAATCACCTACCTTTGAACTCTCTCTCTCTCCAGCTCTCCTATTCTGTGGAGTCCGATCCTGAATTTTATTTAAAAAAACAACTTACAAGAAGAGATGCAGATTTGTTGTGTAAAAATAAATATGTTCTAACTTTCTGTATATATGACTGTATACACGACATAGCTTGTGGATGGAGAGAGTACCACAGACCGACAACTGCTCTGGCTAAGAGACTTGAGCTGTGAGAATCCCAATTGCTGTTCTTAGCATCCCGAGGACATTCGTCAATCTGTAGCTTTTTTGTAATGGAGTCTCCTACCTCCATGGAAAAGGAAATCACAATGAAGGTAGACAAAAAGTCCCCGAAAGGCAGATCCTCTCTCCTAGGTGCTGTCATCATGACAGAGGGAGAAAAAGGACTTTTACTTCCAAATCATTCCTAAATAACCATGTTTGCACATGCTGTGACCCAGTTGTTTAGTCATCACAATTTAGCCTTTGTCAAGGTCACACAGATCCTTACCTTTGCACATTTTTCCTGATCTTGGTACATAAACTTCAAAAACGAAGGCACAAATTTACTAATGAGATTACACTGGGCCCTTGCAGTCAAATGTGCCAAAAATGTTGCGCATTTCTGGCACATAATGTGCATCAAGTTTTAAATCTATTATACATCAAATGCACCAAAAAAAATAATTCAGTGCTCTTCAATTAACAAGTCAGGAGGGGATTTAGTGGGAAAGAGGAGCAGCTTAAATATGACATCATGCGCCAAATTTGCACCAAACTTTTGGTGCAAAATTTTGGCACAAACTAAGCCGGACAATATGTGGTTTAATGTCAAACAAAATTGTCTAAATGTGCAAGGAATTAATCATCCAGAATTAATCGCAGGGTAAATTTGTAATATTTTTGGAATGAAAGGTGTACGTTTGCACTGTATTTACTAGGATTAGTGAATCCGTCGCTGACTGTTCAATTGCTGCCTATGGCCCAATGCAAACGGGTGGATTTTTGCTGCATAATCCATGGCGAGCGTCTGGCCACAGACTCCGCAGCAATATTTGTCCATAGCATGCAACGTAAAATGATTTTTCCACACACGAGCGGAAATCAGTTGCGATTTCCGCTCGCAGACGAAAAATCACAGCATGCTCTATTTTCGTGTGGAACTCACACAGACAGCTTCCATTGCAGCCAATGGAAGCTGTCCGACCCGCGGCGAATTAGAAGTCGCGGCCCAGAATTCTCTGCACTTTGCATGTGTGCCGAAGCACCGACTGGCACATACGCAGCACAGAGGAGAAAATATCCGGAGAGGTATGCGGGGGTCACCGACCACCTGCATTTAGGCCATGTGCATTTGACTTAAAGTTACTACCTCCACAAACAGTGCATTTTCCATAACTGAAAGTCCACTGCTGATTTTGGTGCAGGTCCACAACAAAATCCATGTCAAAATCTATACGTACCTTGCGGAATTTGACATAGTTTTTGCTGCATATTTGCTGCAGATTTCACCATTATACTGTGTATGCCCCTTTAGACAGATGGTATTATCACAATAATCAATATCACTCGAGTCACCTTTCAGTAATTCTGGTGGTATGGCTGCCCACTGTATACACATTTTCTTTTCACATTGTCTATATGCTCCTCATTATTTTAGTTCGACAAAAGTATATACTTTTTAATTGTATTAGTATTAAATCTGCCTAAAGGCAAAATTCCAGTCAGAGTATTTCCTAAGAAAAAATATATAATTTTTGTCGATGTTGATAAAATTGCAAATCTAATGTTTGAATTTTCTCCCCTCAGGAGCTTCCTGATAACCTGAGAGAACAGACATACCTGAAAGAATGGCATATTCATAAAACTCTGATACATACAATTCCAGGCTATATTCAGACGTTTGAAGACATGAAAATTTTGGATATGGCACAAAACAAAATTACACGTCTTCCTCCTGAAATAGGTGAGTACAAAGGATATTCAGCTTCAGACTGCACAGAAGGAATCCTATATGGTTGTGTAAATTGCCTGGTATAGTACATACATGGCGCAGAGTAGTACATTAATGTAGTTACACACCACAGAGTAACAATACAAAGTAACTCCCTTATGTGTTGTTGTGATCACAATTTCTTAGTGTACAATTAGCATTGGGATGATAATTGATACAAATTAGGGCAGCAATCTATATATATAAAGACGAAACCCCTCTGACTCACTGACTGACTCACTGACTGACTCGCCAAAAGTTCTCCAACTTCCCGATGTCGTAGAAACATGAATTTGGGCACAAGCATAGATTATCTCCAAAATAGGAGAAGTAATTGGGTCCCAACTCGATTATTCAATTCTAGCGCAAAATAATTAGCATCAAAATTTAACGTACATAATCTAAATCTCTCACTTCCCAATGTCATAGAAACTTAAAATTTGGCACGGGCATTGAATATGTCATAAATAGGAAAAGTTAATAGGTCCCAACTTGATTATTCAATTCTATTCGCAAAAGAATTAGCATCCAAATTTTACGTACAGAATCTAATTCTCTCACTTCCCGATGTCAGAGAAACATGAAATTTGGCATGAGCATTGATTATGTCATAAATAGGAAAAGTTTATGGGTCCCAACTCGATTGTTCAATTCTAAGCGCAAAAGAATTAGCATCCATATTTTACGTACGAAATCTAATTCTCTCACTTCTTGGTGTAATAGAAACTTGAAATTTGGCACGGGCATTGATTGTGTCATAAATATGAAAAGTTAATGGGTCCCAACTCGATTATTCAATTCTAGCGCAAAAGAATTAGCGTCGAAATTTTACATACATAATCTAAATCTCTCACTTCCCAATGTCATAGAAACATGAAATTTGCCATAAGCATTGAATATGTCATAAATAGGAAAAGTTAATGGGTCCCAACTCGATTATTCAATTCTAGCGCAAAAGAACTAGTGTCCAAATTTTAAGTACGGAATCTAATTCTCTCACTTCCCAATGTCATAGAAACTTGAAATTTGGCACGGGCATTGATTATGTCATTAATTGGAGAAGTTAATGGGTCCAAACTCGATTATTCAATTCTAAGTGCAAAAGAATTAGCATCCAAATTTTACATATGGAATCTAATTCTTTCACTTCCCCATGTCATTTTATATAAAGGAAACGTTGCATGGTTACCTCCCATGGTGTTTCCTGGGTAACGCAGAGAACTATGCAAAATGGTGAACATATGTTTTTCCTCTGTATCTCTAAAGTAACCATGACTTCATAAGATTTTCCATGTGAACACCAGATAAACACCAGTACCAAATTAACTCGGGTGAAGCCGGGTATATTAGCTAGTAATAATATAAATTTCACAGCCCTTTCCAGCATATCCCAAACATGTTCAATGAGGTTACAGTCGAGTGCGTTTGGGGACCAAGGTAGCATGGACATATAATTGTTGTGTTCCACCAACCACTCCATAGTGAACTAAGCACAATGACATGCAGGATTGTCCTGTTTAAATATGGCACTGTGGTCGGGAAAGACTTCCTGAAGATATTGGTACAGATGGTCAGCTAATAGTTCCCTGTAGTGTTCACCATTCAAGGATTGTGGTATGATGCGCAACAGTCCTAGGCCATGTCAGGAATACACTTCTCAGGCCATGACATCACTATTACTGGCCTGTTGAAGCCCAGGGGTACACCCATGGAATACAGATTCATACTGTTTACACTAGATACAGACCTGGCCATCTGATTGGTTCAGCAAAAAATGTGACTCATTGTTACAGCCGACCTTCTGCCATGTGTCCAAGGTCCATAGACGTCATTCCTAGGCTCAGGCAAGGTGTTGTTGGTGATGATGCTGGCCCACTGGGGCTTCCTTGTTGGTCTTTAGCTAGTGAACCCCAGTCGACACAAGGTACGCCGCTTGTAGAAATTTGTCTAACTTCCCCGCTGGGTCAGTTGGTCCACTGTGACATGTAGTTGCGGAGATAGTAGATGGGCCACCTAATGTTTGCCTCTAAGATCAACCACATGTGACCTGCCTGATCTGTCAGATGTTTGTCCATTTTTTAACCAGTCTTGGTACACTCCTGATACAAGTGTGACTGCTTTAGAAATCCTAGCACCACACCTCCGGGCACCAACAATCTGCCTATGGTCAAACTCATTCAAGTCACCATATTTACCCATGACTGCCAAATGTTGCCTTTTTCTGAGATTTCTTTTTCTGTTGCTTACGCAGAGGTTAGCACATTATCTGGGAGCAGATTATGACATGTCTCTCATGTGTTACCTTATTACTGATCACAAGATGTCACATGTCTTGTGTCGCTAATGCAGTGATCCTTCCCTGCAGACTATAGTAACCATATATGGCAGTCTGTGTTATGTGAATAAGGGTGAACACCCACTTGCGTTTTTTTTAACGCGATTGTCAATGGGACTTTCTAATGTTAAAAACGCATTGCACAAAAATTGCAAAGTACAAACTTGCGATGCCTTTTTAACATTAGAAAGTTCCATTGACAATCGCGTTAAAAAACACAGTGATATGGCAGCATTAAAAAAAGGCAAGTGGGTGCTCACCCTAAGGCCTTAGTCACACGGGCGTTTTTTCACGCGATTTGCGCATCGCATGACGGATGCGCATGCGCAAATCGCGTGACCGGCGCCGAAAAATCGGCCCAAAAATCGCCCGAAAATCTGCTCCTAGCCGCGTTTCATTAGAAACGGGCCGGAGCTGTCCAGCGCATTGCATTCAATGGAGCCGGCAATACAGCGGCTCCATTGAATGCAAGCGCTGCGGGCGTGCGCGGGGTTAATTGTCGGGAAGGGGTTAAATATATAACCCCTTACCTGCAATGCATCCTTAAATGTGAAAAAATAAAAAAAAAGGATGTACTCACCTGCTCCCGGCAGCTGGAGATCCCGGCGGTCGGCCTGCAGTGGGTGTGAAGGAGGTGTGACTCAGGCTTGCCCCTGATTGGCTCAGCGCTGAGCCAATCAGAAGCAAGTCTCAGTCACACCCATTCATGAATTCATGAATGGGTGTGACTGAGCTCAGCCTCTGATTGGCTCAGGCTGAGCCAATCAGGGGCAAGCCTGAGTCACACCTCCTTCACACCCACTGCAGGCCGACCGCCGGGATCTCCAGCTGCCGGGAGCAGGTGAGAACATCCTTTTTTTTTTTTTTTTCACATTTAAGGATGCATTGCAGGTAAGGGGTTATATATTTAACCCCTTCCCGACAATTAACCCCGCGCACGCCGGCAGCCCATTGCTTTCAATGGAGCGGCTGTATTGCCGCTCCATTGAATTCAATGGGCAAACATCGTTCTTCTCTGCCACAGCTGTTCCAGCTGTGGCAGAGAAGAATGATTTGTCTTCTATATGTTCTCAATGGGGTCGGCGCTGCTGCCGCCGGCCCCGTTGAGCGCATATAGAGAAGAGAACAGGAATCGCAGATCGCAGATAGGTGCGATCTGCGATTTCTGTTCTCTAATTTATCGGACGAGCGCATAAAAAGCGCTCATGTGTCCGATACCATTGCAAAGCAATGGTTTTAAAAAGTCGCCGGACGCATGCGCATGCGCAAATCGCGGCAATAAACGCCCGTGTGACTAAGCCCTAAGGGTGCATTCCCACGAATGTATATCGGCTCGGTTTTCACGCCGAGCCGATATACATTGTCTTCATGTGCAGGGGGGGGAAGCTGGAAGAGCCCAGGAGCAGAAATTCAGCTCCCGCCCCCTCTCTGCCTCCTCTCCACCCCTCTGCACTATTTGCAATGGGGAGAGGCGGAACGGGGGCGGGGCTAATTCCCGGCACTTAGCCCCGCCCCCGTTCCGCCTCCTCTCATTGCAAATAGTGCAGAGGGGCGGAGAGGAGGCAGAGAGGGGGCGGGAGCTCAGTTCCTGCTCCTGGGCTCTTCCAGCCTCCCCCCTCTGCACACGAGGACAACGTATATCGGCTCGGCGTGAAAACCGAGCCGATATACGTTCGTGTGAATGCACCCTAAGGCTGCCTGTCCACAGGCGTTGTCGGATCTCCGCTGCGGGAGCTGCCACCCAGGAGCAGGAGCCAGCAGACAGATCTCTGCGGTCAGCCTATCTGACAGATAGGCTGAACGCGGAAAATCGCGGCAATTTGCAGCAATGATTCTCGGATCATGGACAGGCGGGCTGCGCTTTCCATAGCAACATTATGAAAAACGTGCATTGCTTTCCCCGCGGCTGGATTATCGCGCGGGGAACGCATTTCAAAAACGCCCATCAACAGGCAGCCTTAACCAGTTCTAATTTATTTTTGTTACAATGTCTTTGAAATCTCAGAGAAATCACAAGGGATTTTATTTCACTACTGCCGCTCACTTCATTTTTAAAATTCTATAGAGCAGAACAAAATCAGATACGATATTAGGTTAGTGACATTACCTAATATAAAGGTTTATAAATGTATACCTTATTGCAACCATTTTTCTCTAATATATCTAAAATAAAAAAGAAGTAAGTTTGAAAATAGCCTCAGTTAAACTTTTCATGAGTCTAAAGTTTCTTGGCAGCCCACTGTGTCTATATGTTTACAGACTGTGTGGTTTGATCCTGCTGTCTCAATCTGTTCAATCTGTCACCCAATTCTCACTAATATATTGATCAGCCATGAGATTAAAACCAAACTTACAGCTGAAGTGAATAACTTTGAAAGAAGATCGCCTGGTCTGTTCCTGTTTTTTTTTGCAGCTGGGGTGCTTGTATGTACCGTGTTTCCCCCGAAAATAGGTCCTACCCCAATAGTAAGACCTTTCGTGTTTTCGGGGGAGGCTTAAAACATAAGGCCTCCCCTGAAAATAGGACCTATCTTGGGTACCCCACAAAAAAAAAATTCATATGGTCCGCGGCGATGGTCCCCGATGGTCTCCGGCGGCACTGCAGCGGCGCGGCATCCTCCTCCGTCTCACAGCTGCCTTCCGATGGCGACGGGCTTTTAATACCCCACCTCCAGCAAAGCAAGCGCTGTGATTTGGCAAATCGAACGCTGGCAGCCAATCACAGCCGGCGCCCGATGAGCTGATCACAGCCATTCAATGATATTCAAAGCCCCGTCGCCAGCAGAAGGCATATGTGAGAAGAGGACACCATTGGGAGGCATCGGGACGCCGCGGACCAGGTAATCACAAGCCCACCCCCAAAAAAATAAGACAGTGTCTTATATTTAGGGAAACACGGTAGCTTACCTGGGGAGAGATAGCACCAGAATGTACTATGAAGTAAGCCAGCAGTGGGCAGTGTGACAGTCTGGGCAATCTTCTACGGGGGGGAAACCTTGGGTCTTGGCATTTATGTGAATGCCACTTTGACAAGAACCGTTTACTTAAACATTGTTACAGACAAAGTATACCTCTTCATGGCAACAGATGGTAACAGTGGCCTCTTTCAGCAGACAAATGTGCCATACCCCATTGCAAAAATTGATCAAGAATGGTTTGAGTAAGATGACAAAGAGTTCAAAGTGTTGACCTATAAACTCCTCAGATTGCAATTCAATTGAGCATTTTTGAGATGTGCTGGAAAAGCAAGTCATAGCGGCCTCACTTTGTAACTTGCAGGACTTTAAGGGGTTGTCCACTTGTAAACTATTGATAGCCTATCCTTAGGATAGGTCATCATTATAGAATCTGTGGGAGTCCGCTGCCCAGGCCCCAAGCTGGTCAGTTGTTCGCGGTCAATGTGCTCTTGAAATTAGATGAATTCTGCAGGAAACAGACAGCTCCATTACCGCTGCAATGGCCAGGCTTGGAATTACAGGCAAAGTTCCCTTCTATGTTAGTGCTAATATTGCCTGTAAACTGCAGTGGGAACAAAGCAGTGTGCTTCCGGCAGAAATCAGTTCAGAGCACAAGCGCACTGACCCGACAGACAGCTGATCAGCAGGGGTCATCGGCAGACAAACTCTACTGATATACTATTGAGGATCTACAGTACTGTGTAACTTTTTAGGGACTTGGCGGAAAAAAATGGTGCAAAGTAAGAACGCTTTCAAAAATAGAAGTATTAATAGTTTATTTTTGTCAATTAACAAAAGGCAATTATACCAACGGGTGATAATCATTTTCATATGCAGGTTGAAATACAGTCATTAACTGAAACAGAAACAGCTGTATAGGACGCTTATAAAAATAGGTGAGGAACAGCTAAACCCTGCTACAAATGTGAGGTTGTGGAGATCATACATCATGGCAAGACTTAGCAGAGCAATAAAAAAACAAGGTAGTTATACTGCATCAACAAGGTCTCTCCTAGGCAAAGATATCAATGCAGAGTGGGGTTTCAAGATGTGCTGTTCAAGTTTTTTCAAAGAAGGAGAGCAGAGGGAGGGTGCTTAGCAGCCACGCTGCTAAACTCCCTCCCACCTACGGCCACTGCTATGGGCTCTCATAGGAGCCCATGCAGCTGCAGACGTATTCCGGCCCAAAAGATAGTTCCAAGACTATCTTTTGGGCCTGACGTAAAAACGCCCAGTGCTATATTGGCCTTGCCGGGCGCTTTTACATCGTGAGAATACAGCCATGTGATCTGATGCATTGGAATCCAATGCATCAGATCACAGTGCATATTGGCCGAGCGTTATGCGTTCGTGTGAAGGAAGCCTAAAGAACAAGAACTCCTGAAATTTATGATATGGACTGCATGGAACAACATCCCTGGTGAGTTCCTTCAAAAACTGTGTACATTGAAGAATTTGTGCTGTTTTGAAGACAAAGGGCGGTCACGCCACATATTGATTTGATTTAGGTCTCTCTTTTATGCATTCACATTGCATTTTGTTAGCTGACAACAATAAACTACTAACACTTCTATTTTTGAAAGCATTCTTACTTAGCAGCATTTTTTCTCACACCTGCCTAAAATTTTATACAGTCCTGTAGGCCATCAATAGTTTACAAATGGACAACTTCTTTAACCCCATAACGACCACCCATACATCTTTCGACAGCGGACATTTAAGGGCTTTACTCTGCAGTGCCATAAAAAGATGGCACTGCATTAGAAGCCCGATGTGGGTCCTCCTAAAAAAATTAATAAAAGTTATACAGTACATTATATGTACCCAAAATGATGCTAATAGAAAATATAGCTTGTCCCACAAAACAAAAGTCCTCATATGGTTATGGGACGACGAAAAAACCTAAAAAATGAGTTGGTCATTAAGGTGCAAACAGGCTTCGTCATTAAGGGGTTAAGGACTTGCTTCTAAAGTCTTGGTGCCACAGGAGACCATCAGACAACTTGTGAAGCCCATGCTTAGATTACCTGTTTTGGTAGCGGGAGGGGGACTAACACAACAAAAGTCAGGTAGTTTCAGTGTTTTGAAAAGGAAAGAGTTGCAACTCTCAAGGTAAAGAAAAAAACATGCAAACTTGATTATAACAGATTAAAATCCAAGTAACATCCATTGAAACAAGCTCCAATATATTTCAGATCACCCTTCTTTAGTCATTCCAATCACATTAAATACCTGAAGGCTGTTTATATTCCCATTTACCTATGGCATGTAGCAGCTTAAGCATGTAACCCACATGCTGCATGAATATGAAATATAAAGGACACATGACTACTTGCCCCTCATATATAAAAAGACAGGTGGGACACAATAATCCTGCATTATAACATGTATCCATATATACTATATTCATAGGAAATTACTAAATAAATAATACTTGGTGAGGTCAATGAGTGCCTACATATGAGAGCCCATGGACTCAAGAAACAACACAAAATAATCAATGGCTGAGAAAAAAACTGGTAAAATAAAACGTTTTTATTAAAAACGTAAATAAAAGTAAAAACAAATATGAGATAAACTATTGATATTTTATACATAGGCAAACTCAAAATAAATAAAAATGATAATTAAGGTGGTAAAATAGAAGAATTTTGTGATATCTGAAACACAGATCAAAGGGGTTTTGCCATAAAAAAAAATCAATACTTACCTATTCCTCCCAAGGCAAACTACTTACCACATCTTCTCCAGTCCCCTGGGCCACCTCACCGCATGCCGGCCAAATCCTTTTCTTCTTGTTATGGAGCGTTCTTTCTCTTCAGTCTTCTTCCAGCAGGTCAGTTTACGTTATGTTACTAGTGATGTAACGTTCACTGCCTAGGAAGGAATGCCAATCTATTGCCGAGACTGCGCAGGCGAACTGTCTTGTCGCAAGAGTTAATATACTATTGCAGCGAGACCCCACATTTGTGTAGTCTCTGCAATAGCTCGGCACTCCCTGCTAGACTATGAACGCTACAAAACTAGTCATATAGCATACATTGGTGGCAGGAAGAAGACTGAAGAGAGTGGATGCTTCGTCACAGGGAGTAGAAGAAGCCGGCTGGACGTGAGGTGACCAAGGAAGCTGCAGGAGACAGGAGAAGATCGCGGGGAGAAGATGTGGTAAGGAGACTGATGGGGGAGGAACAAGTGAGTATAGAATTTTCTTTTTTAATGACAGGACTTTAAAGCTTGAGAACGCTCGACTAGCTAATGAATATTGTCTCATGTTGCTGCCTCTGTATGGTCTTTTGATTTCTTCTATACTAAAGACTTTGAATGAGTGGATACAACAATTGTGTAATGTGCTGAATGTTTTCAAATGATTTCAACAGCATTCAACAGCCTTTTTTTAACGCACCCAATCATTACAATGAGTGATGCGGTGCATTAAAAAGCACTGAAATACACAAAAATAGAGTAGACATTGTTCGAAAATTGCGATGTTTGAAATGATGCGTTCAAATGATCATCTGAAAAGCCCCATTAAAATCAATAAAGTTCTTTTACAGCGTTAGGGCCCGTTCAGACGAGCGTATGCGCTAATGCGCGCGCACATGCGCGCGTTTCAACGTGCGCGCAAAAATGCGCGTGAACGAAGGTTCCGTGCTTTACATATGCGTGTTGGCAAATGTGATGTTGGCTGCGTGGAGCGCATGTAGATGCGCTTCATACCTTGAGCTGTATCAGCATCCCAGCCAATATACACGGCGCCAGTATTTTAAGTATTGATAGTTGTGAGCCACACGATTTTTCGCGCCCCAGCGAACTTTGGATTACTAAGTTTCTTCCTTTATATAACAGGCTGCACATCGTTTATTGGTGTTTACAACCAAACACATCCGGAACACAACATGGAGTGCTTTATGCAAAGGGAAAGACACAAAAGCATTTAGCTTTAGCATAAAAAAAAAAAAATTTACATTGCTGTCTATTGGGTCGTTCACACAAGCGGACTCGCGTGCAGCGTGTCCCATAGGAGCCAATGTTAAGAGCAGCGCAGTACGGAGCAAACTGGTACGCATGTCCTTTATTCGTTGCTGCGCGCGTTCGCACGCACTAAAAACACGCCCATGTGAACACTTCATAGGAACTCCATAGTTTTATATAGGAGCGCAGTTTTGTGCGCGCGTATATGCGCGCGAAAACACGCTCGTCTGAACGGGCCCTAAAGCGCGGCGTTTGAAATGCCGCACTAAACAATGTAAAAAACTGTGTGTATGAGAGTGGCCTGAGGGGTTAATATATTTGAGAGTTTTGTGTCCTCAAACAAAATAGCTAAGTAAGTATCTATTACCACTTTTTTTATATGATGGAATTAAGAACTAAATTGCCACACCATTGCTATGACTCAGTGATGTATGGAGTCGGTTTCACTAGATGTGGCTTGGATTTTTAAATATGTTATCATAAAGTTTGTATCACTTTTTTACCCTAAGAGCCGGATCAACTGTTCCCTTTTCATTGCTGCTACATTTTGCCAATATGTGATCTGCGCAGCAAGGAGTCTAAGCACATTGAGCTGTTTTTTCTTACTAGAGGTTTTAATGTTTTAAGGATTGGTGTATATTTGTTAGATAAGCAGAAAGCCGAGGACAGATGGATGTAAATATGACTGCAGGATTTGACTACACAGAGTTTGTTTTTAGTCTGTAACTATAGGAACTGTAGACTAAAGCAGTAGGATATTTTTAATGAAGACTATTTCCAAGGCAAATTCATATTTTTTCAAATGCACTAAAGCAAAAGAGAAAAAAAACGCATTAAGTTTACTTCAAAAGAACTTTAGAGTATTTATTTTTCCACAAACATCAATGTAGCGAACATTGAAACTTCTAAATAACATGGTGCACAGAACGAAGTAGTAGCCTATAGAAAGAAATCAGAAAACTGCTTTTACTGTCCTGCCAGAATTAGATCAACACAACTCTTCTATCTGATTGAACACTTCCAGAGAAGATTGCTGTTATAATGGTCATGTAGAGCAGGCGGCGCACAAAAGCAGCGTGAAAAAGAGTATAAAGGCATCTGTTAACAGTTTGATACGCATGGACTTGTCTTTGTCGGCAAGCTATTTTGCTATATAAATATTTGATAAGTATATCAATAAACTATAAATATTTCAGTATATGACAATAATGTAAAAAGCTTGGCTTTTACTAAATATGACAGTTTTAAGTTTAAAGAAAGGATTTCTTAGGATAGAATGAAGCCATCAAGCACAGCAGTTCACTGTCTTCATCAATTTACTACTTGAGGGGCTGTTTACTCAAGCCACTCTCTATATATCCACCATATTAATGGCTAGAGATGAGCGAGCACCCAAATGCTCGGTTCCGCGTTATTCGAGCCGAGCTTTTCGTAAAATTCGAGAGCTCTACTCGAGTAACGAACCCCATTGACTACAATGGGAGACTCGAGTATTTTTGTATGTGGGACGCTGGGTGCCGAGCTCTTTTTTTTTTTCTCCTAGGTTCGTCTCTCTCTATCTTTATCTCTCTCTCTCCCTCAGACAAAAAATTTGCCATTGATGCGCGCTGCGTCGCGGTGGGGAGGCGCCAAAACAGGCACGTCACAGCAGGGAGGAGCCAAAAACTGGGGCGGGGTCGAACACGGCTTGATGCTCGTTCGAGTAACGAGCACCATCGAGTACGCTAATACTCGAACGAGCATCAAGCTTGGCAGAGTACGTTCGCTCAACTCTAGTAATGGCCCTTTTCTATGGGCCGAGAAGCTCACGATTCTCGCTCATCTTTCAATCATTTGCTCGGGTTTAAACTGAACGATTGTCATTCAGTTTCGTTCATTTGAATGATTTTCTGAGCAATAATCATTCCGTCTAAACAGGGAATAAGACGTTCTGGACTTCCCTCTATTAGTAAGAGTAGAGAGCTACTGTAAACAGTGTAGAGTAGTTAACATGACCATCTATTACATGGTTGTCCATTGATTTCAATAAATGGTAATTAACTCTTTCCAATCCACTGCCTGAAGTCTTAAGACATTATGATTTAGGGCTGTACAGCTCTGATGTTGGAACACGTCCGTCGGGGTTCTCTTACTGCAAAAAAGGGGCTTATGTCCATAGCCCTGTTGGTGGCTTTGCATTAATCTAAACAAAAAAATTTTCACTATCGATAACAAGAAACTCTTTACTAATAAATATATAAATATAATCTTGTTATTTTTTTCTAAATTTGCCTCCCCCGGAAGATCCTATTTCAATGGGGTTGAGTGAGTGCCTTGGTTTTTTGTTTAATTACTGGTATTCCCTTACTGTATATTGCCAGCCTCTCTGCAATCGGAGCCTATCCAGCGTGTCACCTCATGGAGTACTGGCTTTAGCCAGCAGATAGCGCCATTGTATAACGGCAGACAAAGAGTAAGCCCCCTAGGAAAACCAGGATACAAATTGGATTGGAAAGGGTTAATACTAAACTTCCACTTTTTTATGTACAGATACTCTTATCTAGCAATAGTGGCTGATCAATTCTGCCTCTAACTTGAAGAAGCTACTCTAGGACAAGGTTTGTTTTAGCTAGAGAACTCCTTTGAATTAGGCTGTATTCATATGGGCGATGGTGATTTTGGTCACTGAAAAACTGTCCGTTTTCTGTGCATTTTTCAAAAGATTTTCATATGATTTTTATGAGTTTGTGATGTGTTTTTGCGATTTCACTAGCAATTTGAATCTGTTTTTCACGCATGTTTTCAACTGCTCTGTATTTTTTTTTTGTGGTCCCCATAGTAACATGTATTAATAATGCATTGCGCTTACATGAAGATCCCATGGCATGCGATTGCAATCTGTTTTTCTACATCCCCATAGAAAGTAATAGGTCATGCTTGAATAAGAATTGCATAAATGTAGGACATGCAATGATGTTTTGACACAGTAAGATGGCAATGATGTGACAAATAATGTTAATATTTGTTTAGTTATGACAGAACGGAATGAGCATATAGACATGCACAAACAACCTACTTAAGTTCCTCAAATAACATATGCTGCTGCTGTAATACAAAACTGGCTACAAACCAAAAAGCACAAGAATGCAAACTGTTATAAAAAATTAACAAATCTTCATTTTTCAATATACAGGGTGGCCCAAAATATGTATACACACTTCAGTGGTGGTTATTTATGTCCTTTCCAAAAATATTGTATTATGCTGTCTCTACAGATGTCAATAGTCGCAGCATTGCTACACTGGCTGCACTACACGGAGAAATTAAAATGTTATGCAGAACAATCCCTGTATACACTGTAACCAATCTTGCATGTGCAGCAGTTCATCAAAATCAATAGTGTTTGATGTTAAAAGGGCTTTTGTCATTAGAAAAAAATCAATACTTACCTATTCCTCCCTCATCAGTCTTCTTATCAGATCTTCTCCTCACCTCTCTTCTCTTGGCTCCTCCAGTCCCCTGGGTCACATCACCTCCAGTCCCCTGGATCCTCTTCTTGTCATGTAATATCCATTCACTAGAACTCACTCCCTGCAGGGTAGTGAATGCTACATCACTAGTAATGAAGCGTTCACTGCCTAGCAGGAAATGCTGAATCCTTGTCAGCCTGTTTCAGCACACAGGAGCAAACTATTGCCACGATTGCGCATGCGTGGTGTCTCACCATGAGTGTTCATATAGTTGTGGCAATGGTTTGCGCCTGAGCAGTAAAGCAGGCTGATGAGGAATTGGCATTTTCTGCTAGGCAGTGAATGCTAACTCACTAGTGACTGGGTACACTGACCTGCAGGAAGCAGAATGTAGTAAATGGGTGCTACATTACAAGGTATAGAAGATTACAGCTTAAGGTGGCGTAACCCGGGGGACTGGAGGAGCCAGGAGAAGATCGGGGTGGAGAAGCTGCAGTAAGAAAGCTGCCTGGGGAGGAATAGGTAAGTATAGAATTTTTTTTCGAATGACAGAACTCTGTATAATCATAATCCCATATATAATAAGTAATTGAAATAGTGTGCTTCACACCCTTCCGACATGAGCAGAAGCAATAATCACACTACTGACAACAGAATGTTATAACTAGGATACAGCTTAATGTTAACAGTTGTCATTAATCATCTATATCAATAATAATAGGTGATATGTAGATTAGCACATTGATCACTTAAAGACATGTGAAGTTAGACATACTATAAAAAATACCACAAAATATGTAAAAGGGAACCTGTTCTTTATGTTATGTTCACTGAGGGCAGCATAAAATAAGTGCTCACTGAGAGCAGCCCAAAGTAGTGACAGACTTGCTGATTTCCATGCTCTGTCACTTATGGGATAAAGTACAGTGGTTTTTAAGAACTTACAGCTTGCTCCTGCAGCTTTCAGCAAGAGATGAGTCCAGCTTATTCATGAAGTGCTGCTCACCCCGCTCATTCACTCTGATGGACAGTTTTCCAGCTATTGGGCTTCATTCACACGAGCGTATATACGCGGCTATGTAGGCACGTTTTCACAGCCGGCTGATATACGCAACCATCTGAGGCATTGGTTTCTAAAGCAATTGTTCACATGGGCGAATTTGCGGTGTGTAAAAATGTTGAACCATAAAAAATAGAACATACATGACCGAAATCTGAGCCCGCTATTATATACTGGGTAAAAAGATAGTCTAGTGATGTCTTTTGACCAATATCCACTCACAGCTCCCATAGTCTCCTAGAAAAAGGGAAGGGGAGGCAGTTTAGCAGTGTCCAATGCAGGGAAAAGCTTACAGGTGCCTCTGTTTAGGCAATTTGTACTCAATCCGAGGATTTATGCCGAGCGAGGGATTTCCAGGCTGCAACGTATTTTTTTGCTAAAAACATTGCACCCAGCCGTGTGAATGGATGAGAAAATGCTAATTATGCTTGAGACTTGATCGCGGAAAATTGTCCATTCATGTGGAATCACATCACATCCGAGCGAATGTATAAACGCATAAGCTCGTGGGAAAGAGCCCTTATACTGCATTCTGAGAAAACATCTCAAGCACTACGTCTGCAACTCATAATCATAAGGGTCCCTTTACGCGAAGCAATTAATTTTTGGAACAAGTGAATGATGACCAAGTTGATTGCTTTTAAACAATGTCCATTTACATGTGCAGATAGTCGTTTACATTTTTTGTCATTTTTTCATTGTAGCTTATTCAGTCCATTTCTAGTCTTTCAGGTGAGTCTGGAAATGCCTGAAAGCGGTCTGTGAACTCCTGAACAATTGCCTTTTACATGAGACAACTGGAAAATGACAAACAATGAACAGAATGAACTATTATTCATCATTCGATCATTGGCCGTGTTTACATTGCCATTCATTTTGCAGGATTTAATGGTTATTTGAATGATAATCATTCTGTATTAAATGGCCCTAAGAGTAGAGGTCACATGACAGGACATTTGTGCAACTCCAAATAAGCAGTAATGTAAATAATATTTATACAACTGCTGCTGCAGGTACTTTGGGAAACAAGGGGGCTCGATCCAAAAAACAGACATCCCCACTTTATACTTTCCCTGTATTTTTATGCTTTCACTGTATAAGAAGGCAGCATTCCTTCAAGCCAAAGTTAGACTCTTTATACAAGCCTTATAACAATGACTGAAAATTAAAGACTTGTATAAAGAGTCTAACTTTGGCTTGAAGAATTGCTGCCTTCCAATAGGTGGCACTGTGGAGGTATTATTCCATCTCTCTTATTTGCATATTACGCAGAGGAGCATGAATGGTCTTTTGAGTCTCCTCACTCACTGTCTAGGTGTTCTCCCTAAGGAGAAAAGATAGCGTTTCTGACCCTCATCCTAGGCCTCTCACTAGCAAAGCCAAACTCCTACTGTATACCGGTGAAAGGCAAATACCCTTAAACAGCTGTCTGTGCATGGAGTCTGGCTTTGCTTTTAATTCCCAGTCATTGTTACAAGGCTTGTATAAAGAGTCTAACTTTAGCTTGAAGGAATGCTGCTTTCCAATAGGTGGCACTGGGGAGGTGTTATTCCATCTCCCTTATTTGCATATTACACAGAGGAGCATGAATAGCATTTCTGACCCCTGTATTTAGGATGCACTCCTGGATTTGTAGATACCGCCACAATTACTCCAGAGCAAGCAAAATATTTACAGTAGTACTCAGGAGATCAAGAGGGGGAGAGGAAATATAAAATAAGGTCTACCATAAATTAGAGGGTGTCATTATATTTAACTAAAAATCTAATTAGTGACAGGAGGACAAGACAGGAGGAGCTCTTATTGCAGCAGTAAGATGTTGTGTCCTTCAGAAAGTTACTTTACATGCCTACAACATTTCCCTCTGCCACACTTCAGTAACCTGCTACATTACTGCCTACACTTTGTACCTGCAAGGATCCCAGTACTTTGCTTAATTGCACAATGCAGCATGTACTAATCCAGAACTATTGCAATAATTTCTGATGATTACAGGTAGTAATTAAGAACGCATCATTCACATTTCCTTGCATAAGTGGATCATAAAATCTGTCAGTATCGTATTTTAGCATCATTAATATCCCTGCATTTCAGAAACTACGAAATTGTTGTGTAAACAGGGTCAATAGAGACACGTTGATGAAGTGGATGTGGAATACACTGTTAGAGATAATATTTTCTTGATTATATCCTGAAAGTAATGGATTACATTACCAGAAATCACGAGAATTGTTTGTCTAATGAAGCACAGGTATGTAATGCTGAACAGTCATTCAGGGAAACAACAGGAATTGCTTTGTGCTTTTATTAAGGGCGCCTTCACACTGGCGATCGCGATAATGCTGCCAGAAAATCACATTTTGGTACACACGACTTTTGGGCAATGCTATTTCCTGAGAATAATACTGCATTGCTGTCGCATATGATTTTTGAGCGCAAAAGACAATAGGAGTTTCTAATGTGAAAAACGCATCGTATGAATATCGTAAGTTTGTGCGATGCGATAAATCGGAGTGTCCATAGGGAAAGATAGGTGAGAAAAAAAATCGCAAAACGTAGAAAGATATGGCATGCTGCAATTTTTTTTCACGCCACAACACATGAGTGAAAACATCGCAAATGGGAATGAAGCTTTGGTTTTATAATTCTGGGTCTTCACTCACTCTCGCATCGCCAGTGTGAAGGCTGCCTACTACAGCAAGTTTTTTGTTGCTAATTTAACAATCTTGAATTTCATAATAAATAAAATATTAATAAGAAATACTGTGCCCTTGTTTTTTTAACCTGCCATAGAAATCAGTAGGTTCGTTTGTCATATTTTGGGGACGTGAGTTTCACGCATGCAAAAACATGCGCAAGCACATTCGTCTGTTTAAGCCCCAACAGAGACTAATCACGGTTACAAAAAAAAAATGCCAGTGATTCCCAATTTATTACTATAATTGTTGCAACTGACTAGATAGGACATATAGAATACAATTGGGAAACAAAAACCTTCCCTTTCAATAGAGAGATATAATTCAGTATATCTTATATTCTCTTTCCCTGTCACATCAAATCATCTGTATATATAAAAGACGAAAGCCCTCACTGACTCACTGACTGACTCACTGACTCGCCACTAATTTTCCAGCTTCCCGATGTCGTAGAAACATGAAATTTGGCACAAGCATAGATTATGTCCAAAATAGGAAAAGTAAAGAGGTCCCAACTCGATTATTTAATTCTAGCGCAAAAGAATTAGCGTCGAAATTTTACGTAAATAATCTAAATCTCTCACTTCCCAATGTCATAGAAACTTAAAATTTGGCACGAGCATCGATTATGTCATAAATAGGAAAAGTTAATGGCTCCCAACTCAATTATTCAATTCTAAGCGCAAAACAATTAGCATCCAAATTTTACGTACGGAATCTAATTCTTTCACTTCCCGGTGTCATAGAAACTTGAAATTTGGCACAGGCATTGACTATGTCATAAATTGGAAAAGTTAATGGGTCCCAACTCAATTATTCAATTCTAAGCGCAAAAGAATTAGCGTCCAAATTTTATGTACGTAATCTATTTCTCTCACTTCCTGATGTCATTTTATATAAAGGAAACGTCGCATGGTTACCTCCACATGGTGTTTCCTGGGTAACGCAAAGAACCATGCAAAATGGTGAACATATCTTTTTCCCGGTATATCTAAAGTAACCACGACTTCATAAGATTTTCCGTGTGAACACCAGATAAACACCAGTACCAAATTAACTCGGGTGAAGCTGGGTATATCAGCAACTTAATAATAGAGTTAGGATGATCCCAACACATGAACTGCCCAGAAAATTTAGTACCATCTTCACAAGGAAACTTTGGAAAGTAGATTGTTCCATAGTTTCACCCTTAAGCTCTGTGTGCTACAACTAAGGACCATATGATGGTCTGAAATGTGTCAGTAGGTGTATTATTATATCCTATTGGAATTTTACTTGTTCATAATAAAAGCCGTATGTTTATGGATGCTGGATTGTTCCTGTTTTCTTCTGGATTTATGTAATATTCCATATATCCATGCATCCTTTTTGGGTTCCTAATCCTGCTTTTTATCCTGTGCGTTCATGTCCTGCTGTCATTGTTGAGGAAGAGTTAACCTCTTTACATGCTGAAACCTCTCAAATAGGTCATTACAATGTAACAAAGCTGCAATGTTCAACATTTTAACAGTTAAAAGAATTTCTTGCCGTGGTTTTTGATCAGAAGGACAAGGACGGTTCAGTTATCACCCTTGATGCCGATGTTTATAAACACCAGAGTTCATGATTGCAGTTTATATTGTAAATTGCCAAATGACTTGACACAACAGTTTCAATAGGAATTGTTTTCTCTCATTGATGAGGAGGTACATCTGGGTGTTTTAACAGATAATTAGGCTGATGCCATGAAAATTGCCCATCCCACTATGCCTATTTTTTACACACTAACCAAGACCCACAAACCAGGTTTTCCGCCCTTCTCCATCCCATTATTGTTAGCATAAGTTCCATGAATAAGAGTCTATGCTCTTGGATCGAGGGATTATTACAGCCCCATTGCTAATATTTCAAGATTTGTTTAGGACTAGAGATGAGCGAACGTACTCGTCCGCGCTTGATATTCGTGCGAATATTAGGGTGTTCGGGATGCTCGTTACTCGTAACGAGTACCACGCGGTGTTCCGGTTACTTTCAGTTTCCTCTCTGAGACGTTAGCGCGCTTTTCTGGCCAATTGAAAGACAGGGAAGGCATTACAACTTCCCCCTGTGACGTTCAAGCCCTATACCACCCCCCTGCTGTGAGTGGCTGGGGCGATCAGATGTCACCCGAGTATAAAAATCGGCCCCTCCCGCGGCTCGGCTCAGATGCCCTGTGAGTTAGCTGAGGGACAGTGGTATCGTGCTGGAGCTGCTGTTGGGAGAGCGTTAGGAGTTAGTGTAGGCTTCAAGAACCCCAACGGTCCTTCTCAGGGCCACATCTAATAGTGTGCAGTACTGTGTTAGCACTGTATTTTTTATTTTTTTTTCAAAATTGGATCTGCAGAGCATTGCGCCCTGCAATAGGGACAGAAGTGGTGGTTAGGCAGGGAGAGTGTTAGCAGTGAGTGTTAGGCTTCAAGAACCCCAACGGTCCTTTCTAGGGCCACATCTATCCGTGTGCAGTACTGTCCAGGCTGCTGTTAGCAGTGTTGCATATTTTTTTTTTTTTCTCAAAACCGGCTGTGCAGACCATTGCACCCGGCATTAATACTACAGGGATAGAATTGTGTAGGCAGGGCCAGAAGACATACATTATTCATTGAATAGACGCAGTGTGGCTTTTCCTTTGAAAAACAAGGGAAAAAATTCTATTTTGCCTGCCTCTGACAGTCCTCAGGGCTCTAGGTACGTGTGTGCTGCGTGCAGAACGTTAAAAATAATCAGACGCAGCCAGCTACGTTTTACTGCAGGCTTGCGCCAATTTTTTTCCTGCATGGGAAATCCCTGATCTGCTGTAGCGAATAAGTTTGCATCACTGCAGTTCTCTGACACATTTGCAGGGCCACAACACAGTTATTAAACTTAGTAGTATTCATTGAATACACGCAGTGTGGCTTGTCCTTTGGAAAACAAGGGAAAAAATTCTATTTCGCCTGCCTCTGACAGTCCTCAGGGCTCTGGGTACGTGTGTGCTGCGTGCAGAACGTTAAAAAAAATCAGATGCAGCCAGCTACGTTTTACTGCAGGCTTGCGCCAATTTTTTTCCTGCATGGGAAATCCCTGATCTGCTGTAGCGAATAACTTTGCATCACTGCAGTTCTGTGACACATTTGCAGGGCCACAACACAGTTATTAAACTTAGTAGTATTCATTGAATACACGCAGTGTGGCTTGTCCTTTGAAAAACAAGGGAAAAAATTCTATTTTGGCTGCAGGCTTGCGCCAATTTCTTTCCTGCATGGGAAATCCCTGATCTGCTGTAGCGAATAACTTTGCATCACTGCAGTTCTCTGACACATTTGCAGGGCCACAACACAGTTATTAAACTTAGTAGTATTCATTGAATACACGCAGTGTGGCTTGTCCTTTGAAAAACAAGGGAAAAAATTCTGTTTTGGCTGCAGGCTTGCGCCACTTTCTTTCCTGCCTGGGAAATCAAATCACTGGTAATACACCATGCTGAGGGGTAGGGGTAGGCCTATAGGACGTGGACGCGGGCGAGGACGCGGAGGCCCAAGTCAGGGTGTGGGCACAGGCCGAGCCAGTGCGGTGGCCAGGGGTAGAGGCAGGGCCAGACCGAATAATCCACCAACTGTTTCCCAAAGCGCCCCCTCGCGCCATGCCACCCTGCACAGGTCAAGGTGCTCTACGGTGTGGCAGTTTTTCACAGAGACGCCTGACGACCGACGAACAGTGGTGTGCAACCTTTGTCGCGCCAAGATCAGCTGGGGAGGCACCACCAACAGCATGCGCAGGCATATGATGGCCAAGCACCCCACAAGGTGGGACGATGCCCGTTCACCGCCTCCGGTTTGCACCACTGCCTCTCTCCCTGTGCCCCAACCTGCCACTGAGATCCAACCCCCCTCTGAGGACACAGGCACTACCGTCTCCTGGCCTGCACCCACACCCTCACCTCCGCTGTCCTCGGCCCCATCCAGCAATGTCTCTCAGCGTAGCGTCCAGACGTCGCTAGCTCCACAGTTTGAGCGCAAGTACGACGCCACGCACCCGCACGCTCAAGCGTTAAACGTGCACATTGCAAAATTGATCAGCCTAGAGATGCTGCTGTATAGGCTTGTGGAAACGGAGGCTTTCAAAAGCATGATGGTGGCGGCGGCTGGAACCGACACACATCATGGGGCGGAGCTACGCAATGACGCGTACAAGGGGGCGGAGCCAAAACGCTGATGCTTCCAAGACCAGCCGAAGGGAGAAGATCCATCTGCGCAAGCGCGTCTAAAAAAGCAAGAAGACACCGAAGTTAGACGGAACCATGGCAACGGGGACGCTAGCAACGGAGCAGGTAAGTGAATAACTTCTGTATGGCTCATATTTAATGCACGATGTATATTACAAAGTGCATTAATATGGCCATACAGAAGTGTATAGACCCACTTGCTTTCGCGATACAACCCCTTTAAGCCACATTAACCAAAGCGATTAATAGGTTTCACCTGCCCTCTTGGTTCGCCATGGCCAATTTTTTGGATGTACATTAGTACTGTTGATACAGCAATTTTTGTGGCCCCTCGCCTACAGTGTAATCATAGCAATTTCTATGTTCTTCGCCTGCACTCATGGTACAGAAAGGTGTGTGGGGTTGGCCTACACTTTAGCTACATAAATGTAACTTGTGCCTTGTCTATACTGCAGCTACTGAAATGGAACGAAGACTGCGCTCCCACTATACTGCTGCTTCGGAATTGTTACTGGGGCCTGTCTTGAGTGCTACTATTACTGAAATGGAACGCATACTGTGCTCCCCCTATAATGCTGCTAGTGATATGTTAGTGGGGCCTGTCCTAATGCTACGGCTGAAATGTTACTAATTATGGGCTCTGCCTATACCGCTGCTAATGGTATGTCTCTGGGGTGTGGAAACAGAGGCTTCCCAAAGACATGATGGCGGCGAGGCCATTTCCCACCAACGCTGTTACTGTTAAGGTGCATATAACCACGGACACGTGGAGAGGACACGTAGTGCCTCAAAAACATCCCCCGCCACAGCCCACTTAATCCTGGCCACATTCCGAAAACCAACAAAATAAAACCGCGCTACTAGGTCCGCAGTCACCAACACATTACCACCAACACGGTTACTGTTAAGGTACATATTACCAGTCTGACTGGGGCATGCAGTGTGGGCCGAAGCCCACCTGCATTAAGCACGACATTACTACCTCAGCTGTGTTGGGCAATGCAATGGGATATTTCTATGTACCGCCGGTGGCTTCCTGGGAGCCACCCATGCTGTAGGTGCACACGGAGTTTAACCTACATGTGTCCACTTGTAAAGAACCCCAGTCTGACTGGGGCATGCAGTGTGGGCCGAAGCCCACCTGCATTAAGCACGACATTACTACCTCAGCTGTGTTGGGCAATGCAATGGGATATTTCTATGTACCGCCGGTGGCTTCCTGGCACCCACCCATGCTGTGGGTCCACAGGGAATTATAAATGCATCTGTTTCCACTTGTAAAGAACCCCAGTCTGACTGGGGCATGCAGTGTGGGCCGAAGCCCACCTGCATTAAGCACGACATTACTACCTCAGCTGTGTTGGGCAATGCAATGGGATATTTTTGTGTATCGCCGGTGGGTTCCAGGGAGCCACCCATGCTGTCGGTCGACAGGGACTTCACAATAGGGAGTTGTACCTGCCTGTGTCTATGAATTAAAAAGCCCGGTCTGACTGGGGCATGCAGAGACACCTTGACAGAATGAATAGTGTGTGGCACATAGGTTCCCCATTGCTATGCCCACATGTGCAGCTCCTGATGGCGGTGGCACAGGATTCTATTTCTCATTGCTTCTGTACAGCATTGTGGGCTATCGCCCCGCCTCTTTTAAAGAGGGTCGCTGCCTAGCCGTGCCAACCCTCTGCAGTGTGTGCCTGCGGTTCCTCGTCATGGCAAACGCACTTCTAAATAGACATGAGGGTGGTGTGGCATGAGGGCAGCTGAAGGCTGCGCAGGGACACTTTGGTGTGCGCTGTGGGGGGGAGGGGGGCGGTTGGGCAGCATGTAACCCAGGAGAAGTGGCAGTGGAGTGTCATGCAGGCAGTGATTGTGCTTTGTTGGAGGTAGTGTGGTGCTTAGCAAAGGTATGCCATACTAATGAGGGCTTTTCAGAAGTAAAAGTTTTTGGGAGGGGGGGGGCCACTCTTGCCGCTATTGTGGCTTAATAGTGGGACCTGTGAACTTGAGATGCAGCCCAACATGTAGCCCCTCGCCTGCCCTATCCGTTGCTGTGTCGTTCCCATCACTTTCTTGAATTGCCCAGATTTTCACACAAGGAAACCTTAGTGAGCATTGGCGAAATACAAAAATGCTCGGGTCGCCCATTGACTTCAATGGGGTTCGTTACTCGAAACGAACCCTCGAGCATAGCGAAAAGTTCGTCCCGAGTAACGAGCACCCGAGCATTTTGGTGCTCGCTCATCTCTATTCAGGACACCAAGCACATCTTGAGTGAACGCTTTACCTTTAAAAGGCAGTCTAATTTTGTTTGGATTATGGCAGATGTCATCTTGCTGTATATCATCATATCTCATTATTTGGAAGTACTAGCTTTTTTGCCAGTTTTTGGATGTTTTTTGATTATGGCTGTTCAGTATCTCCTTTCTCACATTTTTTTTTTGCTTTTGGCGTTATTATCTTTTTTCTGAATCCAATCCTTTTTTCCCCCAAATTGTCTGGTATGGCCCTTATATTGACGACCTTCCTTTTGTTTGGCCAGCCAATACAGTGGCCACACCAGACTTGGAATCTTACTTTAATAATAACCCTTTTGGTTTGAAGTTTTCATTTTCTCACAATTTAAGTTGTATTTCTTAGTTGGATTTGTGGATCTCTGCTGACATAGATCAGGGTTGTTCACACTGTTATGTATTGCAAAACAATGGCAGTCCACACAGTGCTGTATTCATCTTCCTGCCATCCTCATTATGTGATTAGAAGTGTACCTATTGGTGAACTTCTTATAAATAAATGTAATTCTTCCATTTCAATTGGATTCAGAAATTAATAAAGTTACCAATAGGCTCCTATACTGAAAATATCCACCCTGCACCATAAACAGGGCTAAAAACATTGCTTCTGCCAGGAACCACTTGGAATTCATTTCCAGGACTAACCATGGTACTGCCAAACCTAAATTTGATTTTTCATCATCTGTAGTTTTTTTCTACATCATACCGCTCTGAATATGGTAGAATTTGTGCAATGATTAGAGATGAGCGAACGTACTCGTCCGAGCTTGATACTCGTTCGAGTATTAGCGTGTTCGAGATGCTCGTTACTCGTGACAAGTACCACGCGATGTTCGAGTTACTTTCACTTTCATCTCTAAGACGTTAGCGCGCTTTTCTGGCCAATAGAAAGACAGGGAAGGCATTACAACTTCCCCCTGCGACGTTCAAGCCCTATACCACCCCCCTGCAGTGAGTGGCTGGCGAGATCAGGTGTCACCCGAGTATATAAATCGGCCCCTCCCGCGGCTCGCCACAGATGCATTCTGACATAGATCAGGGAAAGTGCTGTCTTGCCGGAGCTGCTATAGGGAGAGTGTTAGGAGTATTTTAGGCTTCAAGAACCCCAACGGTCCTTCTTAGGGCCACATCTAACCGTGTGTAGTAGTGTGGAGGCTGCTTTTTGCAGTGTTGCAGATTTTTTTTTTTTTCGGATATCGGCCGTGCAGAGCATTGCGCCCTGCAGTAATTATACATACTCCAGGGCCAGTAGTGGTGGTGAGGCAGGGACAGAAGACATATTTATTGAATATAGGCAGTGGGCCTTTCCAAAAACATTTGGGGAAAAAAATCTATTTGGGCTGCCTGTGACCGTCCTCAGTGTACTGGGTCTGTGCTGGGTGTAGTTGTCCTCCTAATTCATACGCAGCCAGCTAAGTGTTACAGCAGGCTTGCACAAAATTATTTCCTGGCTCTGTGTTGGCTGTTACATAACCGCTGTATTCCAGTTGTGAGGGATTAGAGTTGAGGATCGGTAGCAACCTGGGCATAAGCAGTCAGAGACAGTGACACTTGCGATAAAGTCTTTAGTCCAGGCTTTGCCTGGGTTTATTTCCAAGTAAACAAAGCAAAATACAGGCCTTAACATCAGGCAAACATAAAGTAAATCCTGCTCGTCTGAGCACTTACTAACATGTAGCGTTCCTGTCTACTCACTGGTAACCAAATGGTATCTGCGCACAGCCAGCCAGGACTCTCAGACCTGCAAAGGTCTCAGCACTCCCCCTGGCCCTGTAGGCCCAGGCTCTATAAGGCCTAGCACCAGCCTCACCTGGTACGTGGGAGTGACCATCCCACCCTTCACTTTGGTCACTCCAGGAAAAGCCGGCCCGGATTATGCGGCTTGGAGCCACTTACTTGCTACAACGTGTTAGTAGCTTAATGCTACTAACACTATACTGCCGGCTTCCTCCACCGAGCCCAGGCTGCTCGGTGGCACGTATCTGCCCAAGTGCTCCCTAAAGCAGCATAGGAGAGCATCCTAGGCGAAATATACCTGCCCTCCAGCACCTTGCCGGTCACCGTCTCACACAGTCCACAGTGCAACAGTCTGCAGGTATTTTACATACTCCAGGGCCAGTAGTGGTGAGGCAGGGACAGAAGACATATTTATTGAATATAGGCAGTGGGCCTTTCCAAAAACATTTGGGAAAAGAAAACTATTTGGGCTGCCTGTGACCGTCCTCAGTGTACTGGGTCTGTGCTGGGTGTAGTTGTCCTCCTAATTCATACGCAGCCAGCTAAGTGTTACAGCAGGCTTGCGCAAAATTATTTCCTGGCTCTGTGTTGGCTGTTACATCACCGCTGTATTCCAGTCCACAGTGCAACAGTCTGCAGTTATTTTACATACTCCAGGGCCAGTAGTGGTGAGGCAGGGACAGAAGACATATTTATTGAATATAGGCAGTGGGCCTTTCCAAAAACATTTGGGGAAAAAAATCTATTTGGGCTGCCTGTGACCGACCTCAGTGTACTGGGTCTGTGCTGGGTGTAGTTGTCCTCCTAATTCATACGCAGCCAGCTAAGTGTTACAGCAGGCTTGCGCAAAATTATTTCCTGGCTCTGTGTTGGCTGTTACATCACCGCTGTATTCCAGTCCACAGTGCAACAGTCTGCAGTTATTTTACATACTCCAGGGCCAGTAGTGGTGAGGCAGGGACAGAAGACATATTTATTGAATATAGGCAGTGGGCCTTTCCAAAAACATTTGGGAAAAAAAATCTATTTGGGCTGCCTGTGACCGTCCTCAGTGTACTGGGTCTGTGCTGGGTGTAGTTTTCCTCCTAATTCATACGCAGCCAGCTAAGTGTTACAGCAGGCTTGCACAAAATTATTTCCTGGCTCTGCTGTGCGTTCCGTAAGCGAAGTCAGCCTCCAACCACAGGCCAATAAGCGGCACATTTAATTACAGCGTTCTGTTTCTGCACTACTGGTAATACACCATGCTGAGGGGTAGGGGTAGGCCTAGAGGACGTGGACACGGGCGAGGACGCGGAGGCCCAAGTCAGGGTGTGGGCTCAGGCCGAGCTCCTGATCCAGGTGTATCGCAGCCGACTGCTGCGGGATTAGGAGAGAGGCACGTTTCTGGCGTCCCCACATTCATCTCACAATTAATGGGTCCACGCGGTAGACCTTTATTAGAAAATGAGCAGTGTGAGCAGGTTCTGTCGTGGATGGCAGAAAGTGCATCCAGCAATCTATCGTCCACCCAGAGTTCTGCGCCGTCCACTGCTGCAACTCTGAATCCTCTGGCTGCTGCTCCTCCTTCCTCCCAGCCTCCTCACTCCATTACAATGACACATTCTGAGGAGCAGGCAGACTCCCAGGAACTGTTCCCAGGCCCCTGCCCAGAATGGCCAGCAATGGTTCCTCTCCCACCGGAGGAGTTTGTCGTGACCGATGCCCAACCTTTTGAAAGCTCCCGGGGTCCGGGGGATGAGGCTGGGGACTTCCGGCCACTGTCTCAAGACCTTTCAGTGGGTGAGGAGGACGATGACGATGAGACACAGTTGTCTATCACTCAGGTAGTAGTAATTGGAGTAAGTCCGAGGGAGGAGCGCACAGAGGATTCGGAGGAAGAGCAGCAGGACGATGAGGTGACTGACCCCACCGGGTTTGCTACGCCTACTGAGGACAGGTCTTCAGAGGGGGAGGCAAGGGCAGCAGCAGGGCAGGTTGCAAGAGGCAGTGCGGTGGCCAGGGGTAGAGGCAGGGCCAGACCGAATAATCCACCAACTGTTTTCCAAAGCACCCCCTCGCGCCATGCCCCCCTGCAGAGACCGAGGTGCTCAAAGGTCTGGCAGTTTTTCACTGAGAGTGCAGATAACCGACGAACAATGGTGTGCAACCTGTGCCGCGCCAAGATCAGCCGGGGAGCCACCACCACCAGCATGCGCAGACATATGATGGCCAAGCACCCCACAAGGTGGGACGAAGGCCGTTCACCGCCTCCGGTTTGCACCGCTGCCTCTCCCCCTGTGCCCCAACCTGCCACTGAGAGCCAACCCCCCTCTCAGGGCACAGGCAGTACCGTCTCCTGGCCTGCACCCACACCCTCACCTCCGCTGTCCTCGGCCCCATCCACCAATGTCTGTCAGCGCACCGTCCAGCCGTCGCTAGCGCAAGTGTTGGAGCGCAAATACGCCGCCACGCACCCGCACGCTCAAGCGTTAAACGTGCACATAGCCAAATTTATCAGCCTGGAGATGCTGCCGTATAGGCTTGTGGAAACGGAGGCTTTCAAAAGTATGATGGCGGCGGCGGCCCCACGCTACTCAGTTCCCAGTCGCCACTACTTTTCCCGATGTGCCGTCCCAGCCCTGCACGACCACGTCTCCCGCAACATTGTACGCGCCCTCACCAACGCGGTTACTGCCAAGGTCCACTTAACAACAGACACGTGGACAAGCACAGGCGGGCAGGGCCACTATATCTCCCTGACGGCACATTGGGTGAATTTAGTGGAGGCTGGGACAGAGTCAGAGCCTGGGACCGCTCAAGTCCTACCCACCCCCAGAATTGCGGGCCCCAGCTCGGTGGTGGTATCTGCGGTGGTGTATGCTTCCTCCACTAAACCACCCTCCTCCTCCTTCTACGCAACCTCTTTCTCGCAATCAAGATGTGTCAGCAGCAGCACGTCGCCAGCAGTCGGTGTCGCGCGGCACGGCAGCACAGCGGTGGGCAAGCGTCAGCAGGCCGTGCTGAAACTACTCAGCTTAGGAGATAAGAGGCACACGGCCCACGAACTGCTGCAGGGTCTGACAAAGCAGACCGACCGCTGGCTTGCACCGCTGAGCCTCCAACCGGGCATGGTCGTGTGTGACAACGGCCGTAACCTGGTGGTGGCTCTGCAGCACGGCAGCCTCACGCACGTGCCATGCCTGGCCCACGTCTTTAATTTGGTGGTTCAGCGCTTTCTGAAAAGCTACCCACGCTTGTCAGACCTGCTCGGAAAGGTGTACCGGCTCTGCGCACATTTCCGCAAGTCCCACACGGACGCTGCCACCCTGCGCACCCTGCAACATCGGTTTCATCTGCCAGTGCACCGACTGCTGTGCGACGTGCCCACACGGTGGAACTCTACGCTCCACATGTTGGCCAGGCTCTATGAGCAGCGTAGAGCTATAGTGGAATACCAACTCCAACATGGGCGGCGCAGTGGGAGTCAGCCTCCTCAATTCTTTACAGAAGAGTGGGCCTGGTAGGCAGACATCTGCCAGGTCCTTGGAAACTTTAAGGAGTCTACCCAGATGGTGAGCGGCGATGCTGCAATCATTAGCGTCACCATTCCTCTGCTATGCCTCTTGAGAAGTTCCCTGCAAAGCATAAAGGCAGATGCTTTGCGCTCGGAAACAGAGCCGGGGGAAGACAGTATGTCGCTGGATAGTCAGAGCACCCTCCTGTCTATATCTCAGCGCGTTGAGGAGGAGGAGCATGAGGAGGATGAGGAGGAGGGGGAAGAGACAGCTTGGCCCACTGCTGAGGGTACCCATGCTGCTTGCCTGTCATCCTTTCAGCATGTATGGCCTGAGGAGGAGGAGGAGGATCCTGAAGGTGATCATCCTAGTGAGGACAGCCATGTGTTGCGTACAGGTACCCTGGAACACATGGCTGACTTCATGTTAGGATGCCTTTCTCGTGACCCTCGCGTTACACGCATTCTGGCCACTACGGATTACTGGGTGTACACACTGCTCGACCCACGGTATAAGGAGAACCTTTCCACTCTCATACCCGAAGAGGAAAGGGGTTCGAGAGTGATGCTATACCACAGGACCCTGGTGGACAAACTGATGGTAAAATTCCCATCCGACAGCGCTAGTGGCCGAAGGCGCAGTTCCGAGATCAGGCAGCATGTACAGCACAGGCAGTGGAACACTCTCTAAGGCCTTTGACAGCTTTATGGCTCCCCAGCAAGACTGTGTCACCGCTCCCCAGTCAAGGCTGAGTCGGCGGGAGCACTGTAAAAGGATGGTGAGGGAGTACGTAGCCGATCGCACGACCGTCCTCCGTGATGCCTCTGCCCCCTACAACTACTGGGTGTCAAAGCTGGACACGTGGCCTGAACTCGCGCTGTATGCCCTGGAGGTGCTTGCTTGTCCTGCGGCTAGCGTCTTGTCAGAGAGGGTGTTTAGTGCGGCTGGGGGAATCATCACAGATAAGCGTACCCGCCTGTCAACCGACAGTGCCGACAGGCTTACACTCATCAAGATGAACAAAGCCTGGATTTCCCCAGACTTCTCTTCTCCACCAGCGGACAGCAGCGATACCTAAACAATGCGCAGACTGCACCCGCGGATGGAAGCATTGTTCTCTATCACCATCACCTTTTAGCTTCATCAATCTGTGTATAATATTCATCCTCCTCCTGCACCTCCTCTTGAAACCTGACGTAATCACGCCGAACGGGCAATTTTTCTTAGGCCCACAAGGCTCAGTCATATAATTTTTGTAAACAATTTTTATACGTTTCAATGCTCATTAAAGCGTTGAAACTTTCACCTGAACCAATTTTTATTTTAACTGGGCTGCCTCCAGGCCTAGTTACCAATTAAGCCACATTAACCAAAGCCATTAATGGGTCTCACCTGCCCTCTTGGTTGGGCATGGGCAATTTTTCTGACGTACATTAGTACTGTTGGTACACCAATTTTTTGGGGCCCTCGCCTACAGTGTAATCCAATTAATTTTTTGCCCACCTGCATTACAGCTGACGTTACATCAGCTGTGCTGGGCACTGCAATGGGATATATTTATGTACCGCCGGTGGGTTCCAGGGAGCCACCCATGCTGTGGGTCCACAGGGAGTTGTAACTGCATGTGTCCACTTCTAAAGAACCCCAGTCTGACTGGGGCATGCAGTGTGGGCCGAAGCCCACCTGCATTAAACATGACATTACCTCAGCTGTGATGGGCAATGCAATGGGTTATATTTATGCACCGCCGGTGGCTTCCTGGCACCCACCCATGCTGTTGGTCCACATGGAGTTGTAACTACATGTGTCCACTTCTAAAGAACCCCAGTCTGACTGGGGCATGCAGTTTGGGCCGAAGCCCACCTGCATTTAATCTGACGTTAGCTCTGCTGTCCAGGGCACTGCAATGGGATACATTTATGTACAGCCGGTGGGTTCCAGGGAGCCACCCATGCTGTGGGTGCACACGGAATTCCCATTGCGGAGTTTGGGATTCCCAGTTGTACCTGCCTGTGACTGTTTATAAAAAAACGCGGTCTGACTGGGGCATGCAGACACCTTGACAGAATGAATAGTGTGTGGCACATAGGTTCCCCATTGCTATGCCCACATGTGCAGCTCCTGATGGCGGTGGCACAGGATTATATTTCTCATTGCTTCTGTACAGCATTGTGGGCTATCGCCCCGCCCCTTTTAAAGAGGGTCGCTGCCTAGCCGTGCCAGCCCTCTGCAGTGTGTGCCTGCGGTTCCTCCTCATGGCAGACGCACTTATAAATAGACATGAGTGTGGCGTGGCATGAGGGCAGCTGAAGGCTGCGCAGGGACAATTTGGTGTGCGCTGTGGACACTGGGTCGTGCAGGAGGGGGTTGGGCAGCATGTAACCCAGGAGAAGTGGCAGCGGAGTGTCATGCAGGCAGTGATTGTGCTTTGTTGGAGGTAGTGTGGTGCTTAGCTAAGGTATGCATTGCTAATGAGGGCTTTTCAGAAGTTAAAGTTGTTGGGGGGGCCCACTCTTGCCGCTATTGTGGCTTAATAGTGGGACCTGGGAACTTGAGATGCAGCCCAACATGTAGCCCCTCACCTGCCCTATCCGTTGCTGTGTCGTTCCCATCACTTTCTTGAATTGCCCAGATTTTCACAAATGGAAACCTTAGCGAGCATCGGAGATATACAAAAATGCTCGAGTCGCCCATTGACTTTAATGGGGTTCGTTACTCGAAACGAACCCTCGAGCATCGCGATAATTTCGTCCCGAGTAATGAGCACCCGGGCATTTTGGTGCTCGCTCATCTCTAGCAATCATTAAAAAATATATATTCTTATTCTACATCTAGATCCTCAGCTGTCTGCCATTGTAGATGTTGGCTTTAATTGTGTTGCAAAGAAAGCTCCCACATTGGGACAGATGTTATCCCCCGGTTTTTGTTTGGATAAGTCCAGTGCTAGATTAGTGTGGTTGTCATCAGTGTGTAGCCATTTATGATGTACTTGCATCAAGTAATATCTCCTACTAAAGCCTTTTCATTCTGTTACTCGTAAAGTTTAGCATCTAAAGCAGTAAGTCAACTGCAATACGTTTCTTGTGTACCTGATTACATGTCTTTCCTGCAATGCAATTGAGTCATATTCACTTCACAAACAGGTTCATATTAGACAACATATTTCTGACATCCCTCATGGGGCTGACAAGAACGTTTCTGCACATTTTTTTCTCTGTCCATGAAGGTGATTTTTCATCCCTGGGAGTCTTGGATATTGAACATGTTAATTTTTCCATTGAAGGTAGTGATCATCACCAAAAATTGTTATAGAGACCTATTGGATGTTCATATTAAAAACTTGTTTGCCTTTTTGTTTAAACTGCAGATTGTGTCCAATTCAGCACTATTGGGAATTGTTTTTTTTACTCTTTAATTTTCTTATTCATATGATTATTTTCTCTTTCACTGGTTCTGAGTTCCTTTATCAATCATGTCTGTTTTTACACATGTTTGCTACAACTAAGGACCATATTATGGTCTGGAATGCGTTAGAGGGTTTATCATTCTGTCCTATTGGGATTTAATTTGTTCACAATAAAGGCCATGTTTTATGGATGCTGGATTCCTCCTGTTTTCTTCTGGGTTCATCTAATATTCCATATATCTGTGCATCTTTTTGGTTGGGTGAGCTGGTTCATTTCCTTTTTCTTCTCTGAAAAAGAAAGGTACAATATTGAAAGAAATAGATTCTGACAAAGGTTTTTAGACATTCAAACTCAAATATATGAACACATTACTAGTTCTAAACCCAATACTAGAGCTGCATTATCAATAAAATCACAAGACAAAGGATTAACATGATCCAGTTAATTTTTAGCTCTGAAAACATGTATTCCTCAAATAGTCACCCGAGTAATCATTCAAAGGAGCAATCACAGGTGACTGATGTTCTATGTTAACATAGGACCCGCTTATTTGTTGCAGTCACCTGATTTTTAGCTCACCTAAACACCAAGTGACTATCAACCCATGCAAACAGTCAGTTGTTCATCTACGAATGTCTGTCTTTTTACTTTGAATGCAGCCGGCAGCCGGAAGAGATCTTTAGTATGTTCCTCCTACATTCAATGAGTGATGATCATTGCTCTTGTGTAAAAGCACAGGGGTGATAGTCTTTGTAAAAGTACCCCAAGTCTGTACAATTTTCTGCACATGAGATAGATCACTTAAGAATAAAAACATGTTATCCACATACAGCAAAATCTTATGCTCTCTGCCTCTCTGCTTAGGCTGGTAACATGCAATAAGATATAGAAAGAAAGTCTTATTGATTGCTGTCTGAGTCCTAAGGTTTGTATACAATACTCTAATCCATCTAATAAAATGAATTCTAAAGGTAGACCTATACAATACCCATATAGATATATTGCTATACTACTGTATGAAAGATCTTTGCTGCATTGAGCAATAACAGACTTCTTTTTTAAAATTCAATGAGACTTATGGCAAATTTATAAAAAGCTTTTTGTTGTACTAGTTACTGACACCAGACAAATGGCAAGAACTATAGCCAACATTTTTATAGCAACTTTCAAAAAAGAAATAGGATGATAGTATTCCAAGAAAGAGGATCCTTATCTTTTTCCATATAATGACAACAAGGGCTTCCTCCGTAGATCTGGGTATGGTGCCTTGATTCCAGGCATATTCCAAAGTAAATTTTCTTAGGATACATGCAATATTATCTGTATATTAAAATGTAAAAGAAATCCCATCTAGACCAGAGGCCCTATTCTTTGGAGATTATTTTACTGCCTTCTTAAAGGTAGTAATTAATTCCTCTAAAGACAAATGTGAGATATAATATCTAACTTTATATCCTTGTTCCCTACACGAGGAAGGAAGTGTAGTGTGTCCACATAAGTGCCTAATTCAGTATTAATTATATAACATTTTGGAAAATATAGATCTTTTTTTAGTAGAGTGCCAATTCCTCTAATGTTGTATCCAAATAGTTATAAACACTTCTCTTCAATTTACATCTGACTGCCAAAACACAGCAAGTCAAATTCTGCTTTTCAACAAGGAAAGACAGTAATCTACCAGGTTTCCCCATTTCCAGAAAAAAAGTCATTGGATTTTTTAACATTTATCTTAAGGGGTTTTTGGTGAAATCAATTATCATATTGAACCTGCAAAATTTGCCAGTGTAATTTATCCTCTGAGGGATCAGAACTAGAGTTGAGCGAACGTACTCTGCCGAGCTTGATGCTTGTTCAAGTATTAGCGTACTCGATGGTGCTCGTTACTCGAACGAGCATCACACTGTGTTCGATCCCACCCCAGTTTTTAGCTTCTCCCTGCTGTGACGTGCCTGTTTTGGCCACTCCCGCCGTGACACAGCATGCACGTCAATGGCAAATTTTTTGGCTGGCAGGGTGGAGAGAGAGAGAGAGAGAGAGAGAGAGAGAGAGAGAGAGAGAGAGAACCCACCCTCCCAAAAAAAAAGCTCGGGACCCGCGGCCCACATACAAGTAGAGCTCTCAAATTTTACGAAAAGCTTGACTCGAATAACAAGGACCCGAGCATTTGGGTCATCTCTAAGCAGAACATAGTAACATAGTATGTAAAATCAAAAAAAGACATATTTCCATGCAGTTCAGTTTATTACCCTCCCAATGTTGATCCAGAGAAAGGCAAAAAAAACAATGAGGTAGAAGACAATTTTTCCCATTTAAGGGAAAAAATCCTTCCTGGCTCCAATCTGGCAATTGGAAAAATCCCTGGATCAACAACCCTTTTAAAGTTATTAATGATTATAACATATAATATTTTATCACTCAAAAAAGGTGTCCAGGTTAGAGATGAGCGAGCGTACTCGGATAAGCACTACTCGCTCGAGTAATTGGCTTTATCCGAGTATCGCTGTGCTCGGGTCTAAAGATTCGGGTGCCGACACGGAGCGGGGAGCTGCAGGGGAGAGCGGGGAGGAACGGAGGTAAGATCTTTCTCTTCTTCTCTCCGCCCGCTCTCCCCTGCTCCCCGCTGCGACTCACCTGTCAGCCGCAGCGGCACCCGAATCTTCAGACCCGAGCACAGCGATACTCGGATAAAGCCAATTACTCGAGCGAGTAGTGCTTATCCGAGTACGCTCGCTCATCTCTAGTCCAGGTCCCTCTTGAATGCTTTTATTGAGTTTGCGATTATTACATCCTCAGGAAGAGAGTTCCATAGTCTAACTGCTTTTACAGTAAAGAACCCTCTTCTATGCTGGTGTAGAAACCTTCTTTCCTCTAGATATAGGGGCGCCCCCTTGTTACAGTCACAGTCCTGCATATAAATAGATAATGGGAGAGATCTGTGCATTGTCCCCTGATATATTTATACATAGTTATTAGGGCGCCCCTCAGCCATCTTTTTTCTAAACTAAATAATCCCAATTTTGATAATCTCTCTGGAAATTGTAGTCCACCTATTCCATTTAGAACTTTAGTTTAGAAGGAATTTATTATGTTTTTTATTCAAACATAAAATAGGCTTGTAACATCCTTAAATCCCCTCGCAGGGGGCCACATATTGCCATGGAAGATGTTATATGCCTATATTGGCTAATTATTCACAAGTAAATAGGGGTAGGGGAAAAGATTAACATAAGAGTTTAAACAATAGGTTGTCAAGAATCCACATCAATGTCCAGGAATATCTATATGACATTGGTGTACTTTGTTACTAGGGTGGTAATTAAGTAGATGAAATATTATGGCGTAGCCCTGGGATCTCTAGGCAGTCCGTCCAGGGTTGCCAGATTTTCAGGAAATTTGTCATGCCGTCTGTTCTAATTGCATGAATCCTTTAATATAACATTATTGAGGATATTCTATTGAGCACCTCTGGGAAGGAGAGAGTAGGTGACTTCCATATGATTTGGATTTTTGTAGCCATACATACATATTGAATCAGTTTATGAGCTTGATATTTAAATCATGGAGGACGATCCCCTAGTAGGAATACTAAAGGGGATTTGGGAATTGGACCCACAAATAGTTGGTTGAGAAGGTTGTGAACGTGTGACCATAGCCTCTCGAACTCCAGCATGTCCACCAAGTGTAGGCATAATGAGGAGGATGGGTAGAGAGGGTGTAATCTCCGTGGAACTAAATATGTCCTATGTAGTTT
The DNA here is from genome assembly GCF_035609145.1 of Eleutherodactylus coqui. Lineage (NCBI taxonomy): Eukaryota > Metazoa > Chordata > Amphibia > Anura > Eleutherodactylidae > Eleutherodactylus > Eleutherodactylus coqui. The sequence continues at coordinate 202,306,797 of NC_089841.1, read as the reverse complement.
TTAAATTGAAGTTTCCATAAAGGAGAATTGGTGGCTACCTTTGGAGATCGTGGAACAGCAATGCTGTAGAGATGAGTGAACGTGCTCATTTAGGACAATTACTCGATCGAGCATCGCTTTTCTTGAGTAACTGCCTACTCGGGAAAAAAGATTTGAGGGGTGCTGGGGGGTGGGGGCGGTGTGGTGGAGCAGGGGTTGCAGTGGGGAACAGGGGGGAGCTCTCTCCCCCCCCCCCACTCCCCCATGCAACCCCCCGCTCACCCCCGGCGCCCCCCGAATCTTTTCGCCCAATTAGGCAGTTACTCGTAAAAAGCGATGCTCGATCGAGTAATTGTCCTAAACGAGCACGTTCGCTTATCTCTACAATGCTGCCATCTGTCAGAGGTCATCTCAAGCTGTAGGTCCGCTTCCCATCTCCCCAAAAAACAAAAGCTTCTCCCCAGGCAGAGGTTGGTTTAGCGTATTATATACATATGAAAGCAATCCCCTTTGAGAAGGGCTGCTGGCACAGATAGTTTCAAATGAAGTGGGTATAAGTTGCATAGAGGGAGGAGCTATAGCATGGATAAAGTGGAATATTTGATTGATTCTTGGGTATTCCTGCATAGGTGGTTTAAATGTGACTATAAACTGCTGTATAGTGTAGAGTTTTGACTTATTCTAGAAATGTCGTAGGGTGGTTACCCGGTTACAACTCCACCATTTAAAGCAAGATAGGTCTTGACTTGGTGGAAATTGCACATTGGGGAGTATTAGTAGCATGGAAGAGATCCTGGAGGACATATTGCACTTAAACCGGGTGCTCCTCCATAGCAGGAGGGAGTAGTACGAGAGTGGGCTCATTTCCTGTAACCCTGGGGGAAGTTGCTCTGCAGGCCAAGTAAGATATGGTATGTTGTGTGGATCAATGTAGTTTTTCTCTATATTCATCCATAGACTGCCTTTTGGGTCATCAGACCCCACTACCCATTGGGCTATTCAGGCCACCTTATAGTATTTGACTATATTGGACACTAACAGACCTGCCAGTCATTTATTGTAGAGCATTACTGTGTGTTTAATCATCGCTCTTTTGTTGGCCCACATAAATCTAAATATGTTGTGCTGGAAGTTGCGTAGAGTGGGTAAGGGAATGGGTATTGGCAGGCATCTAAAGAGATACAATATACGTGGCAGAATGGTCATTTTTATTGTGTTAATTCTACCTATCTAGGAAAGTTGGCATTTATCCCATTTAAGCAGTTCAGATGATAACCTCTTAATTAGAGCTGGATAATTAGCGGCACCATCATAACCCCCAGACAGCATGCCCGCTGCCTTGGGGTCACACTGAACTGTGACCTTTTCTTTACCCCCACATCCAATCTCTGGCCCAAATGTGCCACATGTACCTCAGAAATATTACTAAAATTCGTCCGCTCCTCACCACGGACACGGTAAAGACATTCGTGGTCACTCTCATCCACTCCTGACTTGACTACTGCAACTCGCTATTCATTGGCCTTCCCCGCAGCAGACTCGCTCCACTCCAATCCATACTAAATGCGGCAGCTAGGATCATTTTTCTATCCAGCCATTACTCAGATGCCTCTGCACTGCGCCACCATACATTGCCTCCCTCCTGTCCGTACACCACCCATCCCGCACACTCTGATCTGCTAACACTCTCAGACTGAACACCCCTCTAATACAAACTTCACATGATCCACAGTAAGGTGGGTTCTAAAATCCCACTGATGGTGACTGAAGACGTTCCCCAGTGATGGATGTTCGGCAGTCATTTTGAGTGTAACAACCTGTACAGCCAGGCTGGACCCACACCAGCCTTTTGCACATGCTAACTTCAAGGCTTAGTTACATCTATGTGAGAAAGGGGTTAAGGATCCCTCCCAAATATGTAATGGCTTTAATGTTACTCATTCCCTGCAGATAATTTCTAGCAAGGCAATGGAGCTTCCTGGTCCCAGGTCATCCCAACACCAGCACCCAATGATATGCTTTGTTCAAAAATGCAGTGTCCTACATTGGCCTTGAGCGGTATGTGTGTGGGAGCAACCCTGGAGCAGTGTCTGCAGAAAACAGATCAACAAGATAACAATTAACATAAACTTGGTTTTTATAACATAAAATCTGAAAACTTCAGGCTCAGAGTTACCCGGGTCAAGTGACCCATGTGGATCTTCCCCCGGCTCTGCTCAGTTCATGTACCTGTATCTGCTCGGGCCCGAGCAGGGGCTGAAGTCGCTCCATTCATTCTTCTGGTTGAGCCGGCCACAGACCAAGTTTATCTCAGATGTGCAGGTACAGCTCTCGCGTTGGAAGTTGTCGTTATTGAGATTTGCACTGTGTCCACAGCTTGGTATGCTTGTTCCAGTGTTTTTACTGAATAGGATCTGCTTTGATAGTGAAAGATGAGGACAAAGAGAAAGCCCCATCTGTATTTTATATTGGCCTATTGAAGTGCTTGGGTGATTGGTTGCAGCATTCTCTGTTTCGCCAATGTGGTAGGAGCAATGTCCGCAAATAGTTTGGCTGATGTTGAAAGCCCTGGAAGATGGGACAGTTGTCTAGTTGCTGATAGAAACTGATACTGCATTTCACTGTAGTGTAGCTTCAGAATAACATCTCGGGATAAGTATGGATTAGGTGGTCGGGCAAGGGCCTGGTGGATCCTGTCAATCTTCAGTAAATTCTTATCGACCGTGGGCAGTAATGCTGTGAACAGATTGACTGTTGTCTCCTTCAGAGCCGTCATTGTCTCAGAGAGTCCCCGGATGCGAATATCTGCTCGCTGAGATCTGTTTCCGAGGTCTTCATATTTGGCCTCTAAGGTTTTTATTTTGTATTCTAATTTGTTGATGCATTGTTTATCTTCTTCCACCGCCACAGCAATGTCATCTGTTTTGCGCTCTACATCTTCTGTCCTTTGGCCCAAATCTTATATTTGATCAGCAAATTCTTTTACTGCTGTAGCAAGTTCTTCCTTGAATATAGACTTCATATGGATTAGCAAGATAGTTTGGGGCCCCGTCAGAGCAGTGGATGCTGGATCTGAAATTTTTTGTGAGGGAGGCGCATCATATAGAGATTCAAATGCAGCTGAGCTCGGTGTGCCAGATGTTATGTGTGACTCAGCCTGAGACTGCGTTGCAAACATTTCTGGGAGGGTACCCTCTATTGTAGTTTGAGAGTCCTGAGAGTTCCTTCCTTTGGTTCTGGTCATATTCGTGATAGAGCCAACTGTATATTATAAAATATTAAGCTGTTTTCAGATTGCAATGGTCCTGCCCAGGTATGGCCTAGGTAGATATCAAGATGTTATCCTCAGACCACCCATGTGTCACACTTGTAAAATGGGGGTGGGCATAGTTTATAGCATTTGGCAGATAATTACAGGGGCTTCTTGCATAGGGCCAACAGCCTTGGAGGCAATATGCATATATAGCCCTTGGCGTTTGGTCAACCCCCAGAAGAAAGAGCTGTTAATGCAGGGTGTGCTGTTTTACTAAATATCCACTAGGTGGAGACAGAACATCAATAAAGTCCTGCTCTTCCCTTGTATCCACTAGTTTCTGTGCATTTGTGGGCCAGTGCACCTCTCTCTCTGGGCTCCCTAGCCTGCTGGAGAGCCTTCTCACCTCTCCCCCAGTCTCAGGGGTACTGCAGTGCTCCTTCCTGGGCGATGACTGGCTCCTGCTGCTCCCAGTCAGTTCCACGATCTGCCGTGCGGGTCGTGCTGAAAATTTAGGCCTCGGTCTGGTAGGTCTCACTTGTCCACAGGCTCCTGCGGTCTCCGATTGGGCTGAAAGACCTCTGTTTCTACTCCTCCCACTGCTCTGAGGTTGGCGATGGTGCCTATAGAGGCCCTGGAAGCTGTGGGATCCCAGATGGTAGTGAGTTTTACTTCGACTCCAGCTGTACCCTATTTATAACTTTAGTTGCCCGCCTTTGTACTACGTGTGGTCTGACTAGTGACTTGTAAAGAAATATAGTCTTTCTCTGCTATTTCTGCTATATGGTCGCTTAGTTTACGCTCCGACTCTTTAACACTTTTTTTTTTTAAACAAAGGATTTTTTTAAAGGTTTTATTTTTCAGATTTCAAAATTTACAATCCAAACCATAGAATTGATAAATAAACATACAGGAACATATATGTAGTTGCAATAAGTCCTAATAGACATGGACAGCATAAAATATCAGAAACACCCAATTACAAGAAAAAGTAAGTGAACCCTTAGGAGTTATTTGGATTTCTACACCGATTACTAATAAAATATGGTCTGATTGTTATTTAAGTCCCAAGTATAGACAGATACAATCTACCTAAAAGTTGAAACACACAAACAGTCTTACTATTCATGTCTTCTATTGAGCAAACATCTATAGTGCAGAAAGACAAAAAAATCTGTAAGTCCTTCAATAATCAGATAATTCCAAAGGGTTCACTTACTTTTTAATGGCAACTGTACATACTTATCTCCTGATGTCTTGGTGTGACTTTTAGCCTGATTCACAAATGCGGTTTTTGATGCATCTATGCTTAGGCAAACCAGAGAATGATACACAGAGAAAATTATAAATCCTTACTTTATGCGTCCTTCCTTTTGGGTACACTCATGGCTTTGGCCAACAAATTGCAGTATAAACTGCACCAGACTGCTCTGTGAACCTGGCCTTAATCACATTTTAACTTTTCCTTTTTTAGAAATTCTTATTTTTTTCTGTGCTTCTTAGTAAATTCTTGACAAGGTGAATCACATATGCAGCGTTTCAGACTATTTCTATAAGTTTTATAATTTTCAAATAAGGGAGATGGAATAAATCCTCCACAGTGCCACCTATTTAAAGGCAGCATTCCTTCAAGCCAAAGTCAGACTTTTTATACAAGCCTTGTTACAATGACCGGGAATTAAAAGCAAAGCCAGACTCCATGTACATACAGCTGTTTCGGGGTTTTGGCGCTTCATCAGTATACAGTAGGAGTCTGGCTTTGCTAGTGAGAGGCCTGGGACGGGGGGTAAAAAACGCTATCTTTTCTCCTTAGGGAGAGCAACTATACTATAAACTAAGTGAGGAGACTCAAATGGCCATGCACGCTCCTCTGGGTAATATGCAAATAAGGGAGATGGAATAAATCCTCCACAGTGCTGTCTATTGAAAGGCAGCATTCCTTCAAGCCAAAGTCAGACTTTTTATACAAGCCTTGTTACAATGACCGGGAATTAAAAGCAAAGCCAGGCTCCATGTACATACATTATAATTTTCTTCACATGTGTTTTTAAGATTTCATACAGGCTTTGGCTAAAAACATTTCAAGGAAATGATGTTCAGTGGAGTAGAAGAACGGGGTCAGTAGCAACATAGACAATACTAAGAAAATGATCGTGTATTGTTATTTAGAGGCTTCCCATTTGTTCTCAGGGGGGCTAAAAAGCTCTATAATTCTAGAGTTTACCAGCTTTGCTGTAATCGGTTTAAGACCATATGAAATTGGCTGTTATTACTAGCAAGTTACTCACTTTCTCCAGGACTGTAAGGCTCTGATAATGCGTTTTCTGTTCCTTAGCTGGCATAGCAATAATTCCATTGAGTACAATGTCAATTAATATTTGTATTGAGTGATTAAGGTTTTTATTCACTAACTTGGATTTGAAATCTATTATGTAACATCACCTTGCCAAGCTTTCTTCTTCTGCACAAATAATGTGTATTTTTCCAAGCCATTCTCTAATCTGCGTGACAACTACAAAAGACTAAACCTCACTGACTCATTAAAATATTCTCTCCCCAGATTAGTGATTTAAGCTTAATCATAAGCATTGATTTCCTCTCACTTTTATTTTGTTTTGAATGCCACTAATTAAATAGGAAGCGGCAAAGTGCAGACTTTTATTGGTCTTTTTTTTCCAAAGTTTCCTCTAATTTAAATCTCAACTTATTTTAACAAATTGCAGATCATTGCGCCAGAGAGATTACTTTTCCTTTCATGGCTGAAAATGATCAGAGCTCCAATTTTCTTTCAGAAATATTTAATGAGCATCTCTTCAGATAATAGCTGTGCAGCGGAAGCGTTGACCAAAGAACATATTTTTTGGTTGCTCTGCAAAATACAAAGCTTGGAAGGATTAATCTTTCACTCTGCGCCTTCAAGCCTATTAATTTCATTTTAATGTAATGTATACTTTGTCTTTTGCAAGACTAGCACGTTTACCATTAGTGATAAGCCAAATTTGTTACGGGATAAGAGGGAAATAAAATTAAGTTCTAATTAATAATGTGGTTTATTAAGTTAGGAAATGTTAGACTTCACTAAGCATGAAGCAACAAAGTTTAGCATGGATTTAGAGGCACTAAGCTCCCAGTTAATCATTTGGTATTACCCTTGCTTTACTACAATAGCATCAAGGTTATATGCTTGCGCAGCTCTAAAGCTACTCCATACAAACCCGGCGCAGATGCACCGTATATGTACAGAGAATGTTGCAAAGGGGTTAACTGGAAAAAAAAGGAAACTGCATCATTTGTGTGTGCTGATGGATTATTTTTTACCCCTTAGCGACCGGTCTATGGTGTTTTTACATCCTGGATTTCTGGGCGTGGGTGGGGGGCATGGTACATGGTCCCTGGTCATGTGATCGCCGTTATCCAATGAATAACCGCGTTTATGCAAAAGTAAAAAAAAAGTTAAAGTGTCACCACCCGTCACGGATCGGATCTATGAGGGGAGGTGAAATTACCTAAGGTCTTTGGCGATGTCCCCCAATGGGTCCTTATCTGTGGACCTTTCCCCAGCTTCGATGCATGCTCCCATCTGCAAAATGGCAGACGCAATCGCAAAAGCTGGGGAGGACCTGGGAAATTCAACTTTTTTAAATTTTTACGCTTTCCAATAAAAAACGGCAATCACGTGTCCAGGGACCACGTACCGCAGCCCACCATGAAATCTCCAGGCTCTTGGCTACGTTTGGTAGCCAGAAGATTATAAATTAACCTGGCAATCCGCGGCTTTTGCGCTTGTGTCCGCCAGTTTGGTGGCATGCGCGTATGCAGAAGCTGTGGTGAGGTCTGCGGATAAATCTGGGGGCTTTAGGTATGTAATTTCATCTCCCCTCACGGATATGATCTGTGAGGGGAGATGAAACTTAAACGTTTTTTTCTTTTGTTTAACTTTTTTTAACTTTTTTTTACTTTACATGATTGCTGTTTTCTATTGGATAGCAGCGATCATGTGACTGGGAATCACATACAGCGTTCCCCAGTGAGATCTCTCTGCTCCAAGCTACACATGATAGCTGGGAGCCAGAGAGATTTTACATTTCCTGGGCCGTGCGTTCTTCTGTACGCAGAAGGCGCCGTCAGAACCGGGAGGCTAGAACGTTGCAGAACATCGCAGAGGATGGCGGTGAGTACTTTCAGCTGCCCTGATGGATCTGATCCATAAGGGCAGCTAAATCTTTAGCTTTTATTTACTTTTTATTGACTTTCACATGATCGCCGGCATTCGGTAAACTCCAGCAATCATGTGATCGGGGAGGGGGATTCCAACGGCCCGGGATGACAGCTCCAGGCTGTTGACTACCTCCGGGAGCCAGCAGCATGGAGCTGTCACTTCTTCAGCTCGCTGGGTTTTAACCCCCGCAGAGAGAATGTTTTTACGTCCCTCTGGATTAAAGCCCAGCAAGCCAGGACATAAAAACACTATGGGGTGGTGACTAAGGGGTTAGGCTGGGATTTGTGTCACAGAGAAAACCTCAATGGACGTTTTACTGCATCAGGAAGCTAATGTAGTTATAAACTTAAACAGGGGTATATATATGTGTGTGTGTGTGATTTCAAATTTCAGATAAGACAAATATATTTTTCTACATAATTTCCCTGCTTTTCAATACATCTGTTGTCCAGTTGTCAAACTTTCTTTCACATTCTAAATTAGAAGAATCAAAATATTAACCGAATTGATTCTAAAACTTAGCTTTTATTAATCTACATTAAAATGTATTTCTGGACTGTATATACAGAAGATGTTACACCTATCACTTTATTCCACTGGGGTACACTACTATTCCTCAATTATTTCACTCATTAGCAGATAACGGGATATAAATATTGGAGCCTTCGCTGTGTGCTTTTTGGTCATATGAGGGCTTGTACCCTTCCCATCTTACCCTATTTGATTCACCGGGGGGTATTGTCATACCCAAACCAAGTTCTAGTAAAGGGTGTTTTCCTGTTAGAAACCCCAGCTGATCTAAAATTGATCAGTTGGTCCTTATTATTTTAAAGAGATTATTTGGTATATAGGTTTATGCCTTCTCCCACTGAGAGGACACTACTCAGGGTCGTGAAAGTACACTTGGGTGGATTGGTGCTTTCTTTATATACAGTCCCGAAATAAATTTTAATGTAGATTAATAAAAGCTAAGTTTTAGAATCAATTCGGTGAAAGTTCTTTCATATTCTCATTAAAAAATGTTTCAGGCTGAGCTGTGCCACGAATGCACCACTGTCTTCATGTCTTCATCAGATGTGAATCTTTGTCCTCTTAAGGCTTCTTTCAGGGGACCACACAGGCTCAGGACTATAGGGAGGATGCTTTAAAACTGTAAGCATCAATTTTCCAGCTGATGGTTCACTTTTGAATTTTTCCATTGGTCGGTGATTGAGGATGTTTCCATTTCATACCCTGCCAATTACTTTTAGGCTCAAAAAAGGAATTGCTGAACACTGCTTTTCTTTTGTGCAAATCATAAGTGAGGCAGCCGTTTTTTCTTGCACTGCAGTCACACATTAAGGGCTTATTCACACGAGCATATATCGGCCCTGTTTTCACGGCTGGCCAATATACGCGACTATCTGATGCATTGGATTCCAATGCATAAGGTAAGATGGGTGATTTTCGGGTGCATCAAAACAGTCGGCTGGAAAAGTTAGCACATATGGTGCGCATTCTGGTCGTCCGTTTTTATGCCGGCCAGAAAAGATAGTTCTGAACCTATCTTTTCAGCCAGAATAGTCTGGATGGTCCTATAGACTCCTATAGGAGCCTGTGAGAGCTAGCAGAAAAGGGGAGGCGGGAGGGAATTTAGCAGCGGCTCTGCTAAATTCCCTCCCTCTTCCCTCCCCTTCTCCATCCCTTGCTGGCTGTTAGCAAAGGGAGGGGGTGGGATGGGGCAGGAGATTAACACACTAGATCCTGCCCCATCCCACCCCCTTCTTTTGCCGACAGCTGGTAAGGGGCAGAGAGGGTGTGGGAAGGGGGAGGGAGTTTAGCAGAGCTAAACTCTCTCCCCCTGCCTGAAGGCATCCTGGGCTTGGCGTATATTCGCCACAGCCGCTCTATCTGAATGGGTGCATAAACAGGAGATGCAGCTGTGACCTGGTCAAGCTGCCGCTCGTCCATGCGATTTGCAGCCATGCTGCGGCCGTGACTCGGCTGGCTAAAAATCGCAGCGCCTGTGTGAAGGAGCCTTAACTGTCATAACATGTTCAAACCTGCACAGCAATGACTGGGGAGATGTTGATCTACAATAAAAAGCATTAATAAGACAGTCTGGCGAATGGAACTTTTAATAAAACTGGACTGTGGATAATTATGGACTCACCTTTATATATTATATAAAATTAAATTTTTTTATATATGCAAAAAAAAAACCTCATCATAAAACCCACCTGATGGGTTTTATGTGCCTTAGTCTAGAGAATCATGTGATGGCACAGCAACACAAAGATGTGGTTACGATGACATTTGTCATGTGTGCCGCCACATCACCACAGACACAAAATGCAGATGTATAGAAACATGTATGGAACCATGTCAATGTTATATACCCATATGTAAATCGTGGTTGTTCTTGTAGGTTGGTTGTTTATTGTAATCCTGTCTGTAATGATAATGAAATGACTACTGAAAACAGAATAGGAAATGTTAGACTAGTATATGCTATGGTCAGTGTGAAAACTGCAAACTCTTAGGTTCCCTAACTTTTTTAGCAGTGGAGCCCTTTTTGAAGTAAAAGTTTCTGGTGGAACCCCAAGGCAGGACATAGGGAGTGTGGTCAAGGGAGGAGTTAGGGGCACGGCTTATCACAACTTATGATTTTTACCTCTGTCATTATAAAAAGGACAGGGCTCTTTAAAAAAAAACAGGGAGGAACGCTGGAGCACTGGATGGGCAATTGATATACATTATATGTAAAATTAATATGCTGCGGAATTAAATCCCGCACTACTTGTCAATATCTGCAATGGTCTTATGCAGATTTTTTTCCACAGTGTGTGGATGAGATTTTGAAAATCTCATCTACTTTGCTGCTACAGCTACCTGTGTAGTAATAGTAACTCTTTATATTAGTGGCCCCAGTAATAGTCTTGTTCCCTATATTGGACCCAGTAGTAATAGTCACTCCCTATATTGTTGGCCCCAGTAATAGTCACGTTCCCTATATTGGCCCTAGTAGTAATAGTGACCCCTATATCGGTGGCCCTAGTAGTAATAGCATCCCCCACAATGGCCTCAGTAGTAATAGCATCCTCCACAGTGGTCTCAGTATAAATAGTGTCCCCAACAGCAGTCTCAGTGGTAACAGTGACCCCACAGTGGCCCCAGTAGTAATAGTGTCCTCCCAGTGGCCCCAATAGTAGTAGTGACACCACAGTGGCCCCAGTAATAATAACCCCACATAAGCCCCAGTAGTAATATTAACCCCATAATAGCCGCAATAATAATATTAATCCCCTCAGTAATATTAACTCCACAGTAATATTTACCCTCTCAGTAACATTAACCGCACAATAATATTAACCCTCTCAGTAACATTAACTCCAAAGCAATAGTACTAACTCCCCAGTAACATTAACCCCACAGGAGCACAGTGATATTAACCCAACAGTAATAATATTAAACCCCTCAGTAATATTAACCCCACACTAGCCCTAGTAGTAATAGCCCCCCAACCCATATACTTATCTCCTCCTTGTAGTCAGCACCGCTCCTCCTCTTCTTGGTGCTGATCCCAGGTGCACACTGATGTCAGTGTGTGGGCCCAAAATGTTTCCTCACTTGTCCTCTCCTTCGGAACTCAGGGGAGGAGGATCTTGGGTGGACACTGATGTCAGAGTGTGCACTGGGATCAGCTTCGCTGTGTGATTACCAGCGGAGAGCTGCGGCACCCTGCCCGACAATCACTACAGTGGCGAGCAGCTATCGGCATGCGTGACATAGGTTCGCCACCACGGAGACCCTTCGTTGGAGCCCCAAGCCCTAAGAGCTCCGCAAAGCACAGTTTGGAAACCACTGCCTTAAAATATACATAGCGACATGAAAAATTAAAAAGAAATTACCAAAAATTTCGAAAAATTTGTTTAACTTTAAAACTTGACAAACAATAGTTCATTTTCTGATGACACATTTCCTTTAACTGACGTGTCAGATTTTGTAACAATGGATTCATCATTAATATCTTCTTTCACAATTCTCTAGGAAAACAGACTGGGTCTTTACACACAGATTTTTTTTTTTTTTACAAATGCAATAAAAACCTTTTTGGTATTCAGAAGCAGTCATTATCATCCCCGAGGGAAACACTAATCAGCCTGATCCTAGCCCAATTATCACATCAGCTTCTTGTATATAAAGTATGAAGTCATGTACTGTATGGTTAGTCTTAAAATTTGTATGTGCATCACAGCTTAAATGTAGAACCTGCAGTCTTCATACTTTCTCAGTGAAAATAGGAATATAATTCCTTAGATTTAAATTCCTAAAACAAAACAATCTGGACCCTTCTGTTTTTTTAAAGGCTTACATGGTCAACTTTCATAAAGGGGAAGCTATTGTATTGCTTTAAACTATTATTTCTGGGGCATCTCTCCTCTTTTCCTTTGCTTCAGTCAGTCCCAAATAAAAGCCTATGTGGCATTAAAAAACATTCTGCATTACAAATTGACCACAAACTCATTTTGCTAAACTCATTAATTGCTGGATCATTAATAGTAGCTAGTTGGAATGGGGTGCTGTGCAGATCCCCACCATCGGTTGAAGGGCATCTGTCAGCTACTTTGAGCTCTACAAGCCAAACTTATAGGCTCAAAGTAGGTGACATGCGGAGTCTGGCAATGTAAGTTTTATACATACTTTCTCTGCTGTTACTTCTATGTCAGTTGTCAAATCTGTCTTGGAATGCTACCAGCGGACTACATAGGTGTGTGCAAAAAATGAGAGGACTACACAGCTCGTAGTTCACGGACTGCATTGCAGCTGAAGGTCTGAGAGCTGGCAGCGGGAGAACAGCAGGGTAAGTAAGCATAAAATGTACATCACTGGACTCAGCTACTTCAAGCCCATATGCTTAACTTACAGGTCTCCAAGTAGCTGGCAGAGTTCCTTTAATCGACCAACCTCCATACTAATGTGCATTCAAATGTATAAGAACTTTTCCTGCAATACAATTCCGGGCCACTGTAGTGTGTATGAGCCCTCTTTCACACGAGCGTATATCCGCCACTGTTTTCACGGCCGGCTGATATACTCTACCATCTGAGGCATAAAAACTCGTGAACGGGCGCACAAATCTAATGCTTGTGCACCCATTCAGACGGCATGGGCCCTGGTGCATATATGCTGAGGCCACCATGCCGTTGTCCCTTCCCTCCCCCTTGCCGGCTCACCTCCGCTCTCCTCCCCGCTGGCTGTTTGCAATGGGAAGGGGGTGTGACAGGGGCAGAGCTAAGCTCCTCCCCCTCCCCACCCCCTGTCTGCAGCCAGGAATGGAAGGAGGCGGGACAGGGTGGAGCTTAGTGAGGGGTCAATATACGCTCGTGTAAAAGAGCCCTGAAGCTGTATGTTACCAGTAACACACACAGCCCAGCAATCAGCTGATCAGCAAAGATTCCTGGGCAGTTGGCCCACACCAATCAACTATTGATGATCAAAGATAGGTCATCAACAGTTCAGAAGGGAAAACCCTATAAACAAAAAGTTTGTTGCAATATAGTAAGATTGAAGAAATATAGAGTGCACTGACTTGCATGCAACTAAAACTATTCCTGTGGACTGCATCTTTATCTCAATAAGTTATGTTGCAAAGCAAACCTAGTTTCACATTAGCGTAATACGATCAAATTTTTGTTTCCAATCACAAGTCTAATTACTTGAACCAACAGCATCATAGGGATTTATAATGCCAGTAGTTTGGGTCATAAGACCCAAGGTCAGGCTTTGATTTACAACCATAAAACAGGTGCAAAAATTCACCCAAACTATACTACATTACAATTAATTACCTTGTCTAAGTATTGTTCTGTTCCATTTTATGTTTCCTAAGGAGGTCCTTCAAAGATCTGCTGTTGAAATGTTTGAGGTCATTTTGGTAAATCAATTGTTCTCAGCCCACTTAACATTTATTTTGGATTTCCTTTTTTGGCATTTCTGAAATCTTTTTTCATCCTTTGTATAATTAGTAAATGTTTATTTAATTGCTTAATTAAATAAACAATAAAAATGAATGCAGTAAAAGTAGACTAATGGCCTATTTACATGTAATGGTTGTCACTAGAGATGAGCGAGCCTACTCGGCCACGCCTCTTTTTCGCCCGAGCGCCACGATTTTCGAGTACTTCCGTACTCGGGTGAAAAGATTCGGGGGGGCGCCATGGGTGAGTTGGGGGTTGCAGCGGGGAGTGGGGGGGAGAGGGAGAGAGAGAGGGCTCCCCCCTGTTCCCCGCTGCTACCCCCCGCTCCGCCACACCTCCCCCTGCCCCCCGGCGCCCCCCGAATCTTTTCACCCGAGTACAGAAGTACTCGAAAATCGCGGTGCTCGATCGAGTAATTACTCGAAACGAGTATACTCGCTCATCTCTAGTTGTCACTCAAACAAACAAACTCCTCTCTTAGACTCATCAAGCTTCTACTAGAAGAAGAGAAAAATACCTTTATAAAAGATCAAAAACAGTTAGAAGACTGGATAGAAAAATCAAAAAATTTTCTCGCTGATCCAGAGTATTCCTCTCTGGAAAAAAACCTACAAGATAATATCTCCAAATATACACAACATATTAAGGACAGAAAACACTCCCTGTTTACAAGAGATCTAGCTGATTTTAAGGAAAACAGGGCATATTTTGGCCAGAACAGGCACTCTGGAACAGAACTGAGCTCCTCAGAGACGGATCAATCCGATACTGAGGGAACAAGAATCCCCCATAGACCTAGCTATCCCCGACATAATCAAGGACGTAATAGAGTACGAGGACGAGGTCGAGGACGTTCTAACCAACAACCTCCTCAAGACCTCCCCATTTCACAGTATTTTTTGCGGGGGCGCAGGGATCAGCAGACAAATCACTGACATTACTTAACAATCCTGAAGTACACCAAGCGATTGTCGGTGATTCATCAATCAGTGAAGAAATGAAGATCATAAATTTGTCCGCATACATACCTACGAGTCATGAAATTGCAGTTCTGAAGAGGGGGCTGTCCTTTGTCCCGACGACCCGTTTTCAGCCGTTCGTGTGGGCAAAGGACATCTCCCTCTTCGTCAGAAAACTCCGGTGGAAAAAATATTTTTCCATTAAGGATGACAAACTGGCTAAGGAACTTGGTTTAGCCAGCTCAGATATCCCAGCCATTAGAGCTCTTCAGAGTTTAGAAGAGGAGACATCTATGGCTAGTACTGACTGCAGACTCCGCAATAAATCAAATCCACCGGTCATTAACTGTCCTGAGTTGGACCTATTTGAAAAACTTGTTCTGAGAGATCTGAAAAAAATCAAGCCTGGATATGTTAAAACTTCAAACATGACTAGATCGGAAAAATCAGCACTGAAGGATCTTGAAAATAATGAGCAGCTCGTGATTAAACCTTCCGACAAAGGGGGCAACGTGGTGTTGTTGGATACAAACAAATATATTGATATGTGTATGGACCTTCTGAGCGACACAACCACCTATGCCATACTCAGAGATGATCCAACCAATACTTTTCAAACAGCTCTTAATCGAATTCTGTGTACAGCTAAAGAAACTAAATGCATTAGCGATACAAAATTCAAATTCATGACCCCAACTACACCTAGAATAGCAATATTCTATGCCTTACCCAAGATCCACAAAGGCACTAGTCCCCTTAAAGGACGTCCAATCGTATCTGGCATTAATAATATCACACAAAACTCCAGTATTTATCTGGATCGGTTGCTGAGACCATTTGTCTCAGCCCTACCATCTTTTGCACAAGATACGATGGACGTCCTACGTCAGATTGAAGGAATCTCAGTTACCCCCGATACATGGGTGGCGAGCCTTGATGTCGAGGCACTGTATAGCTCTATTCCCCACGATGTGGGGCTAAGAGCTATTGCACATTTTTTGTCCCAAAGAGGGGTACACTATCAGGTACAAAACGAATTTGTTTTACAACTGTTAGAATTCGTATTAACACACAACTACTTTCTGTTTAACAGAAAGTTTTTCCACCAGCTCAGGGGCACCGCGATGGGGACGCCATGTGCCCCTACGTACGCAAATTTGCTCCTGGGCTGGTGGGAAGAAAAATACGTTTTCTCCACCGAAAATCACGACTGGTCCAGTAACATTCTTACCTGGATCAGATACATCGACGATATCTTGATCCTCTGGACAGGTTCTAAACCACAGTTCCAAGGTTTTGTCACTTGGTTGAATAGCAACGATTTAAATTTGAAATTTACAGCTGACATTAACAAATCATCCATGACATTCTTGGATGTTATCATTGAAATTCAACAAGATGGCAGGATCACGTCAAACCTGTATCGTAAGAAAACTGCAACTAACAGCTTACTCTCTTGGAACAGCTTCCACCCTCAGCCTCTAAGACAAGGCATTCCTAAGGGGAAGTTCCTAAGAATTCGAAGGAACTGCTCCGAGGAACACACCTTTAATAGTGAATGCCATAAATTGAGAGATAGGTTTTTACGAAGAGGGTACCCTATTCACATTCTGGATAAAGCTGAACAACATGCACATACCTGTAATAGAAATGAGTTACTCATCCCAAAAAAACGTGATGAGTCAACAGACATGCGCATTATCGGCACCTACGATACCGGACAGAAACAAGTGCTCGAGATACTCCAATCGTACTGGGATATCCTTCAAAACGATAAAGACGTGAAAACTTTCATTCCTACGCATCCCAAAGTGACTTATCGACGTGGCCGTAACATCAAAGACCACTTAGTTAAGAGCTTCTTCAAATCACCAAAATCACAAGGTGACTGGCTTTCCCGCTCCATCCCTACGGGCACCTTTACATGTACTAACTGCCTGGCGTGCAAATTTATTAAGAAAGGGAATACTTTTGGATCTACTACAACAGGGAAAGAGTATGTCACAAGGGACTTTATCAACTGTCTCTCCACCAATGTTGTCTATCTCATCACCTGCAGGTGCGGGAAACAATACATAGGGAAAACTAGGCAGCAATTCCGCCGCAGGATATTAGCACACATAGGCAACATTGAGAGGAAAGAAGCCACCTCAGTATCAACTCATGTCCTACAGTCACATAAAGGTGACGCGAGCTGTTTGAAATTCCAGGGAATGGAAGTTATAAAATCTGATGGAAGGAGGGGCGACGTGGATTCCTTGCTTCTGCAAAAAGAAGCAGGATGGATCTATCGGTTTGATACGATCCAACCGGCTGGCCTAAACGAACAATTGTTGTTCAACTGTTTCCTTTAGGGGTCTTCCGCGATTACTACAGTTTTGGCCTCTTCCATTACCTATCAACTATCTTCTCTCAAAAGGGAGAGAGAGAGGAGAGAGAGAAAGGAAAGAAAAGGAAAAAAAAAAAAGAAGAGAAAAAAATGTTGTTTTTTTTTTTTCTCTTTTATTCTAAATACCTTCTCCAAATGTCTTTTGGTCACTACATTTTTATTTAAAGCCGCTATGTTAATTCTACCATCATTATTTATATCATTGTGAAACATCAGCGGCTGTAATATAGATACTTACACACACAACAAGCTCAAAAGGGAGACATCAGTCCTTTATGTTGTTTTAATTAGGAGTTTTATACTCTAGAATTGTGCTTGGTTGACTATCAGTCACGCCTCCTGTGTGACCTCATTTATCTGGCACCGCTCCCTCCGTTAGGACGGGATTGTCCGTTCGGCCCGGCATCCGTCTAGTCCCTCCTACCCGCCCCGCGGTAAGTCTTCGGTCCTTGACACTCCCCTTTCTTGTTTATGCATGTGCGGGCGTGTCCTTCAGGACGCCGTAGTACAGGCAGCGACATCAAGTAGTGGGTGTATCCCCACAGAAGAAGCTGTACGTGCGCGCTACGTGCGCAGTGACGTCAGCTACGTGTTGACGTCTGTTCCGTATTCCGTTACCTAGGTAATGGCTTGCGTCCCGGATACCCACCGCTACATTGTCCTTCTGCATAGGCAATCGGTGGATGGATCCAGAAGCTAAAGGCCTGCACCCCAGGATCAGAATCTATCCCTGGGCTGTTCAGGTACAGATTCCTGGATTGGGACTACTACACCGGATTTTCTTTGCTTCTTAGCCGCAGATAACCTCTGTTTATGGACTGACATGCCACGATAGGCTGTATCGATTAAGCCGGCCCCCTTGGAGGCGTGTCTATTGATATATAAGCAGCTCCAAATGGGGCATTTTTCATTCCCTAGCCTATGGGTCATACCTTTTTCTTTGCTCTCTCTTGAGCCCTATATCTGGGGGGTTTGCTGGGGTTGCTTGCCTGAAATCTAACTACTAGGAAACTAGCTTTATGGCTTGTCTATCTTGAGAGCATGCACAGCGTCTAAAAGTGTTTCTACAACTAGGTCAGGAGAGTTTGACTCATACTAATGTCATACCTCCATACTAATGACCTCTATGCAAGCAATTTGGACATCTAAAAGTGCTTCTACAATTAGGTCAGGAGAGTTTGACTTATATTAATGTCATACCTCCACACCAATGACCTCTAATGCGAACACTTTGGGTTGGAATCTAGCACTTTAGCTATTCTTGTTTGCTTAAGTGCAATTAATTGGGTCAGGAGATCAGGACATAATTTTATGCCTTATCCCCATATTGATGACCTAAATTCTAACTCGATACGCTAACTACTTTGAGTATCCTACTTGTGCATGACAAGCATTATACCATCTCTCTAGCGCTCAGATATTTGAGAGCAGTGCCCCCCCATATTTTCGGGGACGCTCTACTCTACCTCTGTGCGTGTATTGACGGGCATACTTTGAAATAAACACCTCTCGTTATGTACCTACATATATCATCTAGCTATTAACCGCTAGCACACAAGATAAACTTCCTTGTTTAGAGGTACCTTTTGGCAGGCCCCCAACCCTAAGAGTTACCTTAATTCCCTAATTGAGAGTATAGAACTCTCCTATAATAAGGATATTTATCCTGATCACTACACAAGTTTTGCTGTATTCATCTTGGATACAGCTTTTTATATATTAGTTTGATGTTCTCTCGGGGATTTCTCATTCCCTCTACCTTTGAACCTATGAGTCAAGTACTGTATCTCCTGATGATCCAACAAATTAATGGTGAAACGCGTAGAGTATAAGTACTGACCAACTCTAGTACTGATCTGAGTATTTGTACTGGCTTACTCAAGTACTGATCATCATAAGTGAATACCTAGATGGTGATCCTGTCTTGTCGACACCTATAACAATTCAGGACGCTCAATTGTTGGAGCCTGAGTCCTGATCACTGATAGTGATAGTGTTCCATCACAAGTGAGAGTCCAAATGGTAACCCTGCCTTGTTTACACATAGAATAAACCAGCTCTTTTGGCTCCTATATTGAATTATCCTTTGCTTTTTTGAATCCATCTTGGGTAGAGTGTTTTTGTTTGTTATCATAAAACATTTTTTTTTTTTTATCGCTTATCAAGTATCAAATAACTCAAGGTCCTTATCCTCCTATAACGAATCTGTGTCTGGAGGTACCTGGTTGCTGTGTGTTGTCTTTGTAGTGCCCAGTTTATGTCTTTTAATATATTTAATAAAATACGTTTTTAGTGGTAGTCACGTCTGTGAATTGGGCTCAAACAAACAAAAGTGCGTGATAATCGTTACGTCTAAATGGGAGCCATCATGCACTTTTTGTTCACTTTCCATTTGTCACTCAGTTTCATCCCGCATAAAAATCACCACAGGTTCGCTCACTTCTTGTTACGTTTAAACACTCCCACTCAGTGTTTCACATTGGAATATGAGCATTACCCCCTTAATGACACGGCCTATTTTGGGCTTAAGGACGCAACGATTTTTGGTGGATTTTCTTCTCCATTTTTCAAAAGTCATAACTTTTTTATTTTTCCGTCGACGCGGCTGTATAAGGGCTTGTTTTTTGCGTGGCGAACTGTAGTTTTTATCAGTGCCACGTTTGGGGACATAGACTATATTGTAAAACTTTTATTTTTTTTATGATTGCAGGGAGAGAAAACGCATAAATTCCGCCACAGATTTTTTTTTTACAGTGTTAATCATGCGGCATAAATGACACAATCCGTTTTTTCTGCGGGTCGGTACGGTTACATCGATACCAAAATTCTTACTTTTTTTAGGTTTTTCCACTTTTCTGCAATAAAAACCCTTATTTTGGAAATCTTTTTTTTTTCTAAATCACTGCATTCAAAGCCCTGTAACTTTTTTATTCTTGTATGTACAGAGCTCTGTGAGGGCTTATTTTTTGCGAGACGAGCTGTAGTTTTTATTGGTACCATTTTGGGTACATACGGCTTTTTTGTTCACTTTTATAGCGTTTTTTAGCGGTTTTTTTAACCCTTTTTTCCGTGCACAGTCAATAGCATGTGCAACTTATTGTATGACTTGTTACGAATACGACAATACCAAATATGTGGGGTTTAAATTTTTTTTTACCTTTTTTATGCTAATATGAGAAAAAGCATAAAAAAGGTTTTTTTTTACTTTTTTTTACATTTTTCTTTTTTATTCACTTTTTAATCTTTTTTTTACACAAATTGAGTCCTTCTGAGGGACTTGCAGCACAGCACTGATGATCGCTGTGATAAGGCATGGCAAGGCTGCTGCCCTGCCATGCCTTATCGCTTATACAGCGATCATAGGCTATGGCACTACAGGACGCCAGTGTCTGGCAACAGGCCGGGCTCTCTGTGATTATATAGCGAGAGCCCGGTGATGTCACAGAGGGAGCGCTCTCCCTCTGTGAACCCTTCCCATGCTGCGATCTACATAGATCGCTGCAGGTAAGTGGGGTTAACAGCAGGGAGCCATCTCCGATGCACCCCCGCTGTTGCAGCAGGAGGCCGGCTGTGATCTCGCGCTATCCTCAGGACGTAAGTTTACACCCTGTTGCGGGAAGTACCCCGATGCCAGGAAGTAAACTTACGCCCTGGAGCGGGAAGGGGTTAAAGAGAAGTGAAGGGAAGTCATCAATTCTCAGCGATCATTTGCCTGTCTAAACATTGTACATGAGCGCGAACAACTAGCACTGACATTACTTGCTCATGCGCTCATTCAAACAAGGATTGTCCTATGCAGAAAGGGCATTAAGGCAAGTGACAAAAAACTAATGTAAACTGTGACAGGAAAAGCATACTTAAGCTAACAGTTATTTCAAGAGCCGCAGTCATTCATTAGCTTGGCTCTGGCCAACTATCTTTGGTTGCCAATTAACTGTAGTGAAATGAAGAAATAAGGCACTTACAAATAAGAAAGATCTCTCTGCCACTTGTTACATAACAAAAAATAGTTCATTACCCGTTCTTTGCGTTGACATAGTTGACCACTCCTTCCTATTACAAACTTTCTCATCCATGGCATTGCAGAATTTACCCTTTTCTGGATTTTTGGATTGATGCAGTTGGAAATGTCAAAAAGTCCCTGTGTAAAGGGAGATACTATAACCAAAAGGCATAACTAAAGCTCCTGTGCCCGGATGCAAAATCTGTAATTGGGGCTCCCAACTATCACATGTCATTTATAGTACTGGTGTCTTCTTAAGTCTCTAAGGGGTCTTTGAACCCCTCTTAAACACCTACATCCAGAGCTACATCTACATCCATTATAGCTATGGCCCCGGCTATGGCTAAAAGCACAAGTAATTCAGCTTTATAACATATAATTCAGGGTACTTAGTCTCTTACACAAAATGAATAGGCAAACTAAACAATTATTTCAAGTATATATTTTAAAGTTCTTGTTGCTCACAATCTTTTCCCTTTGTTATTACCGTTTCCTTAGAGATTGCTCTAACTCCCAATTACATTTTGCTACTGTACCTGCGGCTTGAATTGCCTAATTTGTGCTCTATCTTAATGCTACTTCAACTTTTTACACTTGTTTGTTTTGCCATTGTTACTATTAATGCTGCAGCTAAAAGCCATACAAGGATGGCATTTAGTCACATTTCGCTTACTTACTTAAGCTTCATGGAACTATTATTCAGATATTACTTGTAGGCATTTATAGAGAAAACTCTAAGCCTTACTAATCATAAATTGAACAGAAAGCTCTTAAAACGGCATTTCTGTACATGTTTAATAATGCATAATAATTAGCATTATCTTACAAGAGATGGTTGACAGTGGTATAGTATGTATTTTGTAATCACAAGTACTTGGGCTAAGGAGCGTTGCATTTACGAGTTGCTTTATCCTTTAGGACAGGTTATAATGAGACGCATTTAAAATAAAATGTGTGTATGAATCTCTTCATGGAAGTCATTGGTTAAGACATTTATAACCCAAAAATATAACTATGCCATATTATAATCAAACATATCACAACATTATATTAACGCTACGTACCCTAATAAATACAAAATTAATGTAAATTTCAAAGGGTATTCCAGGACTTTAACTACTGATGACCTTTCCTCAGGATAAGTTTTCAGTAGTTGATTGACATAGCCCACCACTTGGGATCCCTGTCGATCAGCTGATTCTTCAGCCCATTGTAAGTGTAGCAAGCCGAATGTTATCATTAGAGATGAGCGAACGTACTCGTCCGAGCTTGATATTCGTGCGAATATTAGGGTGTTCGGGATGCTCGTTACTCGTAACGAGTACCATGCGGTGTTCCGGTTACTTTCAGTTTCCTCTCTGAGACGTTAGCGCGCTTTTCTGGCCAATTGAAAGACAGGGAAGGCATTACAACTTCCCCCTGTGACGTTCAAGCCCTATACCACCCCCCTGCTGTGAGTGGCTGGGGAGATCTGATGTCACCCGAGTATAAAAATCGGCCCCTCCCGCGGCTCGCCACACATGCCTTGTGACTTAGCTGAGGGAAAGTACTATCGTGCTGGAGCTGCTGTAGGGAGAGCGTTAGGAGTTAGTGTAGGCTTCAAGAACCCCAACGGCCCTTCTTAGGGCCACATCTACTAGTGTGCAGTACTGTGTTAGCACAGTATTTTTTTTTTTTTCTTCCAAAATTGGATCTGCAGAGCATTGCGCCCTGCAATAGGGACAGAAGTGGGGGTTAGGCAGGGAGAGTGTTAGGAGTTAGTGTAGGCTTCAAGAACCCCAACGGTCCTTTCTAGGGCCACATCTATCCGTGTGCAGTACTGTCCAGGCTGCTGTTAGCAGTGTTGCATTTTTATTTTTTTTTCTCAAAACCGGCTGTGCAGAGCATTGCACCCGGCATTAATACTACAGGGATAGAATTGTGAAGGCAGGGCCAGAAGACATACATTATTCATTGAATAGACGCAGTGTGGGTGTTCCTTGTAAAAAGCAGGGAAGAAAGTATATTTGCCCTGTCCTAAGGGCTCTGGGTACGTGTGTGCTGCGTGGAGAACGTAAAAAAATCAGACGCAACCAGCTACGGTTGAGTGCAGCCTTGCGCCAATTTCTTTCCTGCCTGGGAAATACCTGCTCTGCCACAGTTAGTAACTCTGCAACAGTAAAGTTCTGTGACAGTTTTGCAGGGCCGCAACACAGTTATTAAACTTATTATTCAGTGAATAGACGCAGTGGGCCTATCCTTTTAAACAAAAGGGAAGAAAGTATATTTGCCCTGCCTGTGTCAGTCCTAAGGGCTCTGGGTACGTCTGTGCTGCGTGGAGAATGTAAAAAAATCAGACGCAACCAGCTACGGTTTACTGCAGGCTTGCGCCATTGTCTTTCCTGCCTGGGAAATACCTGCTCTGCCACAGTTAGTAACTCTGCAACAGTAAAGTTCTGTGACAGTTTTGCAGGGCCGCAACACAGTTATTAAACTTATTATTCAGTGAATAGACGCAGTGGGCCTATCCTTTTAAACAAAAGGGAAGAAAGTATATTTGCCCTGCCTGTGTCAGTCCTAAGGGCTCTGGGTACGTCTGTGCTGCGTGGAGAACGTAAAAAAATCAGACGCAACCAGCTACGGTTTACTGCAGGCTTGCGCCATTGTCTTTCCTGACTGGCAAATACCTGCTCTGCCAGAGTTAATAACTCTGCTACACTAAAGTTGTATGACACTTTTTCAGGGCCACACCACAGTTATTAAACGTATTATTCATTGAATATACGCAGTGGGGCCTTCCCTTTGCAAAAAAGCGAAAAAATTATATTTGGCCTGCCTGTGTCAGTCCTAAGGTCTCCGTGTACGTGTGTGCTGCGTGGAGAACGTACAAAAATCAGACGCAACCAGCTACGGTTTACTGCAGGCTTGCGCCATTGTCTTTCCTGACTGGCAAATACCTGCTCTGCCAGAGTTAATAACTCTGCTACACTAAAGTTGTGTGACACTTTTTTCACAGTTAAAAAAGCGAAAAAATTATATGTGACCTGCAGGCTTGCGCCAATTGATTTCCTGCCTGGGAAATCAAATCACTGGTAATACAGCATGCTGAGGGGTAGGGGTAGGCCTAGAGGACGTGGACGCGGCCGAGGACGCGGAGGGCCAAGTGAGGGTGTGGGCACAGGCCGAGCTCTTGATCCAGGTGTGTCGCAGCCGACTGCTGCGCGATTAGGAGAGAGGCACGTTTCTGGCGTCCCCACATTCATCGCCCAATTAATGGGTCCACGCGGGAGACCTTTATTAGAAAATGAGCAGTGTGAGCAGGTCCTGTCCTGGATGGCAGAAAGTGCTTCGAGCAACCTATCGTCCAGCCACAGTTCTGCGCCGTCCACTGCTGCAAATCCGAATCCTCTGTCTGCTGCTCCTCCTTCCTCCCAGCCTCCTCACTCCACTACAATGACACATGCTCAGGAGCGGGAACACTCCCAGGAACTTTTCTCGGGCCCCTGCTCAGATTGGGCAGCAGTGGTTCCTCTACCACCAGAGGAGTTTATCGTCACTGATGCCCAACCATTGGAAAGTTCCCGGGGTCCGGGGGATGAGGCTGGGGACTTCCGGCAACTGTCTCAAGACCTTTCAGTGGGTGAGGAGGACGATGACGATGAGACACAGTTGTCTTGCAGTGAGGTAGTAGTAAGGGCAGTAAGTCCGAGGGAGCAGCGCACAGAGGATTCGGAGGAAGAGCAGCAGGACGATGAGGTGACTGACCCCACCTGGTGTGCAACGCCTACACAGGACAGGTCTTCAGAGGGGGAGGCACGGGCAGCAGCAGGGCAGGTTGCAAGAGGCAGTGCGGTGGCCAGGGGTAGAGGCAGGGCCAGACCGAATAATCCACCAAGTGTTTCCCAAAGCGCCCCCTCGCGCCATGCCACCCTGCAGAGGCCGAGGTGCTCTAAGGTCTGGCAGTTTTTCACAGAGACGCCTGACGACCGACGAACTGTGGTGTGCAACCTTTGTCGCGCCAAGATCAGCTGGGGAGCCACCACCAACAGCCTCACCACCACCAGCATGCGCAGACATATGATGGCCAAGCACCCCACAAGGTGGGACGAAGGCCGTTCACCGCCTCCGGTTTGCACCGCTGCCTCTCCCCCTGTGCCCCAACCTGCCACTGAGATACAACCCCCCTCTCAGGACACAGGCACGACCGTCTCATGGCCTGCACCCACACCCTCACCTCCGCTGTCCTCGGCCCCATCCACCAATGTCTCGCACCGCACAGTCCAGCCGTCGCTAGCGCAAGTGTTGGAGCGCAAGCGCAAGTACGCCGCCACGCACCCGCACGCTCAATCGTTAACCGTCCACATAGCCAAATTTATCAGCCTTGAGATGCTGCCGTATAGGGTTGTGGAAACGGAGTCCTTCAAAGCTATGATGGAGGCGGCGGCCCCGCGCTACTCAGTTCCCAGTCGCCACTACTTTTCCCGATGTGCTGTCCCAGCCCTGCACGACCACGTCTCCCGCAACATTGTACGCGCCCTCACCAATGCGGTTAGTGGCAAGGTCCACTTAACTACGGACACGTGGACAAGCACAGGCGGGCAGGGCCACTACATCTCCCTGACGGCACATTGGGTGAATTTAGTGGAGGCTGGGACAGAGTCAGAGTCTGGGACCGCTCACGTCCTACCCACCCCCAGAATTGCGGGCCCCAGCTCGGTGGTGGTATGTTCGGCGGTGTATGCTTCTTCCACTAAAGCACCCTCCTCCTCCTCCTCAACCTCTGTCTCGCAATCTAGATGTGTCAGCAGCAGCAGGACGTCGCCAGCAGTCGGTGTCGCGCGGCGTGGCAGCACAGCGGTGGGCAAGCGTCAGCAGGCCGTGCTGAAACTACTCAGCTTAGGAGATAGGAGGCACACGGCCCACGAACTGCTGCAGGGTCTGACAGAGCAGACCGACCGTTGGCTTGCGCCGCTGAGCCTCCAACCGGGCATGGTCGTGTGTGACAACGGCCGTAACCTGGTGGCGGCTCGGCAGCTCGGCAGCCTCACGCACGTGCCATGCCTGGCCCACGTCTTTAATTTGGTGGTTCAGCGCTTTCTGAAAAGCTACCCACGCTTGTCAGACCTGCTCGGAAAGGTGCGCCGGCTCTGCGCACATTTCCGCAAGTCCCACACGGACGCTGCCACCCTGCGCACCCTGCAACATCGCTTTAATCTGCCAGTGCACCGACTGCTGTGCGACGTGCCCACACGGTGGAACTCTACGCTCCACATGTTGGCTAGGCTCTATGAGCAGCGTAGAGCTATAGTGGAATACCAACTCCAACATGGGCGGCGCAGTGGGAGTCAGCCTCCTCAATTCTTTTCAGAAGAGTGGGCCTGGTTGGCCGACATCTGCCAGGTCCTTCGAAACTTTGAGCAGTCTACCCAGGTGGTGAGCGGCGATGCTGCAATCATTAGCGTCACCATTCCTCTGCTATGCATCTTGAGAACTTCCCTGCAAACCATAAAGGCAGCCGCTTTGCGCTCGGAAACAGAGCCGGGGGAAGACAGTATGTCGCTGGATAGTCAGAGCACCCTCCTGTCTATATCTCAGCGCGTTCAGGAGGAGGAGGAGGAGCATGAGGAGGATGAGGAGGAGGGGGAAGAGACAGCTTGGCCCACTGCTGACGGTACCCATGCTGCTTGCCTGTCATCATTTCAGCGTGTATGGCCTGAGAAGGAGGAGGAGGAGGAGGAGGAGGATCCTGAAAGTGATCTTCCTAGTGCGGACAGCCATGTGTTGCGTACAGGTACCCTGGCACACATGGCTGACTTCATGTTAGGATGCCTTTCTCGTGACCCTCGCATTCAACGCATTCTGGCCACTACGGATTACTGGGTGTACACACTGCTCGACCCACGCTATAAGGAGAACCTTCCCAGTCTCATTCCCGAAGAGGAAAGGGGTTCGAGAGTGTTGCTATACCACAGGACCACAGCGGACAAGCTGATGGTAAAATTCCCATCCGACAGCGGTAGTGGCAGAAGGCGCAGTTCCGAGGGCCAGGTAGCAGGGGAGGTGCGGAGATCGAGCAGCATGTACAGCCCAGGCAGTGCAACAGTCTTTAAGGGCCTGGCCAGCTTTATGGCTCCCCAGCAAGACTGTGTCACCGCTCCCCAGTCAAGGCGGAGTCGGCGGGAGCACTGTAAAAGGATGGTGAGGGAGTACGTAGCCGATCGCACGACCATCCTCGGTGACGCCTCTGCCCCCTACAACTACTGGGTGTCGAAGCTGGACACGTGGCCTGAACTAGCGCTGTATGCCCTGGAGGTGCTTGCTTGTCCTGCGGCTAGCGTCTTGTCGGAAAGGGTGTTTAGTGCGGCTGGGGGAATCATCACAGATAAGCGTACCCGCCTGTCAACCGACAGTGCCGACAGGCTAACACTCATCAAGATGAACAAAGCCTGGATTTCCCCAGACTTCTCTTCTCCACCAGCGGACAGCAGCGATACGTAAGCAATACGTAGGCTGCACCCGCGGATGGAAGCTACGTTCTCTCTCACCATCCAAAACGGGGACATTTCTGCTTCATCAATCTGTGTCTAATATTCCTCCTCCTCCTCCTGCTCCTCCTCCTGAAACCTCACGTAATCACGCTGAACGGGCAATTTTTCTTAGGGCCACAAGGCTCACTCATAATTTTTCTAAACAATTTTTATATGTTTCAATGCTCTTAAAAGCGTTGAAACTTTAACTTTAACCAATTTTTAGTTAAACTGGGCTGCCTCCAGGCCTAGTTACCACTTAAGCCACATTAACCAAAGCGATTAATGGGTTTCACCTGCCCTCTTGGTTGGCCATGGCCAATTTTTTGGATGTACATTAGTACTGTTGATACAGCAATTTTTGTGGGCCCTCGCCTACAGTGTAATCAAATGAATTTTTAGCCCACCTGCATTACAGCTGACGTTACATCCGCTGTGTTGGGCAATGCAATGTGATATTTCTGTGTACCGCCGGTGGCTTCCTGGCACCCACCCATGCTGTGGGTCCACAGGGAATTATAAATGCATCTGATTCCACTTGTAAAGAACCCCAGTCTGACTGGGGCATGCAGTGTGGGCCGAAGCCCACCTGTATTAAGCACAACATTACTACCTCAGCTGTGTTGGGCAATGCAATGGGATATTTCTATGTACCGCCGGTGGCTTCCTGGCACCCACCCATGCTGTGGGTCCACAGGGAATTATAAATGCATCTGATTCCACTTGTAAAGAACCCCAGTCAGACTGGGGCATGCAGTGTGGGCCGAAGCCCACCTGCATTAAGCACGACATTACTACCTCAGCTGTGTTGGGCAATGCAATGGGATATTTTTATGTACCGCCGGTGGGTTCCAGGGAGCCACCCATGCTGTAGGTGCACACGAAGTTTAACCTACATCTGTCCACTTGTAAAGAACCCCAGTCTGACTGGGGCATGCAGTGTGGGCCGAAGCCCACCTGTATTAAGCACAACATTACTACCTCAGCTGTGTTGGGCAATGCAATGGGATATTTCTATGTACCGCCGGTGGCTTCCTGGCACCCACCCATGCTGTGGGTCCACAGGGAATTATAAATGCATCTGTTTCCACTTGTAAAGAACCCCAGTCTGACTGGGGCATGCAGTGTGGGCCGAAGCCCACCTGCATTAAGCACGACATTACTACCTCAGCTGTGTTGGGCAATGCAATGGGATATTTTTGTGTATCGCCGGTGGGTTCCAGGGAGCCACCCATTCTGTCGGTCGACAGGGACTTCACAATAGGGAGTTGTACCTGCCTGTGTCTATGAATTAAAAAGCCCGGTCTGACTGGGGCATGCAGAGACACCTTGACAGAATGAATAGTGTGTGGCACATAGGTTCCCCATTGCTATGCCCACATGTGCAGCTCCTGATGGCGGTGGCACAGGATTCTATTTCTCATTGCTTATGTACAGCATTGTGGGCTATCGCCCCGCCCCTTTTAAAGAGGGTCGCTGCCTAGCCGTGCCAACCCTCTGCAGTGTGTGCCTGCGGTTCCTCGTCATGGCAGACGCACTTCTAAATAGACATGAGGGTGGTGTGGCATGAGGGCAGCTGAAGGCTGCGCAGGGACACTTTGGTGTGCGCTGTGGGGGGGAGGGGGGGGGTTGGGCAGCATGTAACCCAGAAGAAGTGGCAGCGGAGTGTCATGCAGGCAGTGATTGTGCTTTGTTGGAGGTAGTGTGGTGCTTAGCAAAGGTATGCATTGCTAATGAGGGCTTTTCAGAAGTAAAAGTTTTTGGGAAGGGGGGGGGCCCACTCTTGCCGCTATTGTGGCTTAATAGTGGGACCTGTGAACTTGAGATGCAGCCCAACATGTAGCCCCTTGCCTGCCCTATCCGTTGCTGTGTTGTTCCCAGCACTTTCTTGAATTGCCCAGATTTTCACACAAGGAAACCTTAGCGAGCATCGGCGAAATACAAAAATGCTCGGGTCGCCCATTGACTTCAATGGGGTTCGTTACTCGAAACGAACCCTCGAGCATCGCGATAATTTCGTCCCGAGTAACGAGCACCCGAGCATTTTGGTGCTCGCTCATCTCTAGTTATCATAGGTTGACAGGGGGGGAG
Source organism: Eleutherodactylus coqui (assembly GCF_035609145.1). NCBI lineage: Eukaryota > Metazoa > Chordata > Amphibia > Anura > Eleutherodactylidae > Eleutherodactylus > Eleutherodactylus coqui. Next base: position 202,277,438 of record NC_089841.1, on the reverse strand, counting down.
TGTACCAGCTGGCTTCACTCCCACTAAAATCAATTGGAATTCTACCCCCTATTACACTTTTGGCTGCTCATTGTGGTCAGAGTTTGACGTTCGGTCCTGATTGCTATGAGGAGCTGGAGGTGTAATAGGTGGCAATACTCCGATTGATTTCACTGGGAATGAAGCCAGCTATTACACATCCGGTGCTGACAAGCAACAATAATGTTTTAAATATTTTAATATCACAAAAATACATAAAAAGGTTGTGCTAAGACAGAAAGTTATCTCCTATTCACAGGAGAAGAAATAACTTTCTGATTGGTAGAGGACGTGACATCCTGCCCATTGCCCTGAGCAGGAAGTATCAGGGCAGCGCAATGCTCCCATCGATTTCAATGGTAATGAAACCAACTCTGCCTCTGCTTCTGCTGACCACTGGTGATGTACATCCTGCCCACCACACTGACAGAGGGCAGGATGATCAGCTTATGGATGGGCTCTCAAGAGCTTGATTTCCATTCATCAAGTACTGATGACTTAAACAGGGGGTAGGTCAACAGTGAAAAAGCCCCAAATACCCCCTTAAAAATATTATTGTTTGTTCTGTTTGTATTGAAAAAAATGATTAAATTGATTAATATCATAGTAATATAATAAAGCCCTACCTGTGCATACAAGAATAAAAACACAACAATTTAGTTTGAGGGACAGAAGAGCGCAAAGTGTGAGCCTCTGATGAGGCAGATGGTAGATTCATACTACTGTAGACTCCCATTGGACAGTGCAGCAAAAGGTGGAGTCACTAACTTGGGTTCAGTCACATCGGTGTTAGGGCCTTCTATTTCTCAATTTTTTTTTTCATAACGGAAAAACGGAATCAAAACAGAAGCAAACGTTTTCACTCTTCCTCTATGATTCCAATGGGATTTTTTTTTAAATGGAATGCTTTCAGTTTGCTTCCATTTCGTCATGTTTCCATTTTTATAACGGAACAAATAGCGCTATATTTCAATATAAAGCCACTGATCCAGTCATTGTAGATGCAGTGACTTAGTCGCATTTAGTAAAACATGAAAGGGAAGTATGCATTTAGATGCTATTAGCTGTGAACTGTTTAACTGTTTACAAAAGATAACATTATCCTCATACCTAGAAGCAAATGTCTTCATTTATGTCAATTGAATATCAATTGAGTTGAACATATTTATCTCTACACTGTGAGAAGAAGAACATAACCCTGCTGCTACACTAGTACATGTACTAAATAGTAGATATGATTGAACAGGTTCCTGTGATCTTGGTTAGTCTGCATTCATGCCGCACTAATAGAACTTCCATGCTGTTCTAACCTTCTTTAACACTGCTGGATGCTACAGAACACTAACTACAGCACACAGAATATAGTATATTTTGGTTCATTTTAATCCAGGGGAAATATTTTACAAAGAAAAATAACCTGCTATTTAGTGAGAGAATTAAGGGAAGGTATAATGAGAAGATCCAAGAGACTATTCCTGCGCTGAGAAGAAAATTATGCTGGCATGAAAGAAAAATGAGAGTTTTGTGTCATTAATCTTTATAACTATAGTCTTTTTTTTTTTTGTTCCTATTTAAGCTTTATAAAGAAGTTTCTTTTATATTGTTTGCCCTACATATTGTGATAACTTAAAAGTTTGCAAGTTTTAGCACTGTGGACAATGGACCAAATACTACGTGATAATAACCTAGTACTTGATTACCAATATTAGGGAGTTATTACACAAGCACTAGCACTATTTGTGATAATTGTGGGGCTGAACCTGCAAGTGCAGGTTGGCAATTAGCTCTAAATCACGAGTGCTAGTGAAGCCTGAATACTAAATAAATCAAATCTAGAGTTCATACTTCTTATAGCCCAGAAGGTGAAGTTTAATAGTGGATCCCTCCCAGAAGCTATCTAAGGAAATGGCTTTCTACTCTACTGGCACTTTTACTGCTCAGTTGGCTTCTCAACAGGTCAATTGGCTCAGTAGTTTTGTCAAAGCCCTTTACACGCAACAATTATTGCTCAAAATTCGTCCAAACGGCCGAAAGTGAAGAATAATCGTTAATGTAAAAGAGGTCAGTCATGCACTATTCATTCAGTTGTCTTTTAGAGCTGTTTTTTAGCCAGCATAAAAACCATCCCTTGGCTGTTCAGAAGACTTTCTTAACAGTGTACTCATTGTGTTTGCATTGCATACATAATGAGTACACTGTTTACTCTGCCAGGAAGAGAACAATGGAATCTGCTGGCCAGATGTTTGCTCAGCTGGGTGTGTTTTTATGTGATAACCATTGCATAAACACATGCCCAGCTGAGTAAATAACTCGTGGAGGAAAATGCAGATTAAAGCCATTACCTGCATGTGTAATGCTTTTCAAAAATGATGGCAGTTCGTTCAGTTGTGCAGTTGTTTAAGCGAGAATCGTTGTGTGTAAAAGGGCCTTTGGTGGTTATGTAAATAATTCTTATCAGAGAGCTCAAAGACCTGAAAATATACCTTTATTCTGATAAAAAAGTCCACAGTGTAATATAGATGATGCTTAGTTTAAGGCAAATAAAAAGAAATCAGTAGATGAAGTGTGTAGGAGTTATATAAATTTATATCCATTGAACTCGCCTTAGCAGTGGCTGCAGGCAGACAATGTTTTTTTATGTACAGTGTGAAGGTAAGCAAGGATTTAGGTCTGTATGGAGTAAATTTATTTATGCCATTTGTCTGGCATAAATATATTAAAAAAATATAATGTTCAGACTGAGAACTATATTTATGAAGCACCTGCTCCACTTTTTCTCACATGCAAATGAGTTGGAAAAATTGGGTGATTCTTCAGAGTCACACTGAAAGCAACTTATTCATCAAACTATTTTTCCAGTTTTTTTTTTTTAATATTGAGTTGAAAAACATCCCCAGGTCAGCATGAGCCTGATTAATAAACATGGCATGCCCTAATGCATTTAATCAGATGCTCTTGTTTGTTGCACAGGAAACTGATATTTTTGCTCAAAGTTCACACTGTGCAACAGAGCTCTCTCTGTGTTTAAAAACCAGAGCTCTGACTCATATAAAATCTGTTATGAAATTGTGGTGAACAGTAACTTATTAGAAACTACAATATGCAAATAGAAGATAAATGCTGCTATAGCATCACCTATTGGGAAGCATCATTCCTGCAAGTTAGTGTTTGACCTTTTTAACAGGCCTTGTAACAGTGACTGGGAATATAAGCCAAAGCCAAATGCACAATGGTTATCTTTTTTTTCTGGAGAAGACTCTGGCTCTGGCTTAAGGCCCATTTACATGCAAAGATAATGTTTCAAACAACTGAAAGATTGAAAGAGTTGATCTTTTTGCATAAAGTGTTAATGGCCATTAATACTTTATCATCTTCATTTGCATGCAAAAGGGCCCCCAGGAGCTGTTGCAGAGCTCAGAGTGTGATTAATCACACGCCTAGCTGTGCACACAGCTGCATTGTTCTTGTCACAGCTGCCAGCAGGTTACAATGTTATCTGCTGGATCCCGTAGAGATAAGAGCCTGTGGTCTACTGAAAGATAAAGGTTTGCTTCATCTCAAGTAGTTAAAGGGGTGGTCTCGCGAAACCAAGTGGGGTTATACACTTCCGTATGGCCATATTAATGCACTTTGTAATGTACATTGTGCATTAAATATGAGCCATACAGAAGTTATTCACTTACCTGCTCCGTTGCTAGCGTCCTCGTCTCCATGGTTCCGTCTAAATTCACTGGCAGCTTGCTTTTTTAGACGCGCTTGCGCAGTCCGGTCTTCTCCATTCAGCACGAGCCGCTTCAGTGTGCTCCCCGCTACAGCTCGTCTGCGCATGCGCAGACGAGCTGTCACTGCTCGGGAGCGCGCTGCAGCGGCCATTCTGCACCATCCTCTGTTAGAGGAAGGTGCAGAAACTGGAGCTGCCCAGCGGAGAAGCCCAGCCCAGCCCAGCAGCCCCGAGAAGCCTCCCAGGTAAGTGATTTGTCGGGGGGGGGGGCTGCCGCTGCGCCGGGGGGGCTGTCGCTGCGCCGGGGGGGCTGCCGCTGCGCCGCGCTGCGCCGGGGGGGCTGTCGCTGCGCCGGGGGGGGGCTGCCGCTGTGATGGGGGAACTAGCGCTAGGCCGGGGGGGCTGTTGCTGCGATGGGGGAACTAGCGCTAGGCCGGGGGGGCTGTCGCTGCGATGGGGGAACTAGCGCTAGGCCGGGGGGGCTGTCGCTGCGATGGGGGGGCTGTCGCTAGGCCGGGGGGGGCTGCCGCTGCGATGGGGGGGCTGTCGCTAGGCCGGGGGGGGCTGCCGCTGCGATGGGGGGGCTGCCGCTAGGCCGGGGGGGGCTGCCGCTAGGCCGGGGGGGGCTGCCGCTAGGCCGGGGGAACTAGCGCTGGGCTCCGGAACCTAGCGCTGGGCTCCGGGGCCTTCACCTGGGCTGAGGGTCTAGCGCTGGGGAGCCGGGGGCTAGCGCCGGTTACCTGCTGTCTGGTCGGCGGCTGCGGGGCGTCTGGTCGGCGGCTGCGATGCGTCCGGTTGCCATGGAGACACAGCTGGCGGCGTCTCGGGAGTGCGCACGTCGGGCTGCAGCGAGCGACGGGGAAAGAGCCGGCGGCCATCTTGAGGAAACTTTTATAAGTTGCTGAAACGCTGGAACGGTAAGTACGAACCAGCTAGAAATGTCATTTACAGGGGTAATTAGTAATGTATGTTTAATGGGGGGGACTGGGCAAAAAAAAAATTTAACTGCTTCCTCGAGACATCTCCTTTAAACAATGGATTTTAAATTCACCTTAAAATCTTCATTCAAATGAAAATTTTACGATGCCCACATTTATATGTAATGATTATTGCTCATTTTCGATCGTTTGAATGAATTTTGAGCAATAATCATTACGTGTAAATGGGCCTTTAAATTCCCAGTCATTGTTGCAAGGCCTGTAAAAAGGTCAAACATTGATTTAAAACAAATGCTACCTTCTAATTGGTGGTGTTGCATAGGTATTGTTCTATATCTCATTTGCATATTAAATTTCCAAGAGGTGCATGCATGGGATTAAAAGTCTCCTCACACCTACTACCATGTTTTCCCGATAATAAGCCCTACCCCAATTTTCAGAGAGGGGTGAGCAGACAGGGTTGAAATATAAGCCTGCCCCTCCAAAAAATAAGCCCTAGCTAGACTACATTTAAAAAAAAAAAACAGTACAAACCTAGCAGCCGGCATTCAGGTTCTTCGCGATGCAGGCTGCCATGTCCTCCTTCAGGCCAACAGAGCAGTTCTTCCTGGTAGCAGGGCTTGAATACCCCAATGCAAAGGTATTTGCCAAGAATGTTTTCATTGTTGGAGGAGGAGGGGGATGTTTTTGAGGCACTACGTGTCCTCTCCACGTGTCCGTGGTTATATGCACCTTAACAGTAACCGCGTTGGTGGGAATGTGGTGGCGACTACGGACCTAGTAGCGCGGTTTTATTTTGTTGGTTTTCGGAATGTGGGCAGGATTAAGTGGGCCGTGGCGGGGGGATGGTGGGGGGGCTCTCTTGTTGTGTCGGTAAAGGTGAAATTCTTGGACTGCCACCAGACGGACCAATGCAAAGGTATTTGCCAAGAATGTTTTCATTGTTGGAGGAGGAGGGGGATGTTTTTGAGGCACTACGTGTCCTCTCCACGTGTCCGTGGTTATGTGCACCTTAACAGTAACCGCGTTGGTGGGAATGTGGTGGCAACTGCGGACCTAGTAGCGCGGTTTTATTTAGTTGGTTTTCGGAATGTGGCCAGGATTAAGTGGGCCGTGGCGGGGGGATGGTGGGGGGGCTCTCTTGTTGTGTCAGTAAAGGTGAAATTCTTGGACTGCCACCAGACGGACCAATGCAAAGGTATTTGCCAAGAATGTTTTCATTGTTGGAGGAGGAGGGGGATGTTTTTGAGGCACTACGTGTCCTCTCCACGTGTCCGTGGTTATATGCACCTTAACAGTAACCGCGTTGGTGGGAAATGGCCTCGCCACCAATCATGTCTTTGGGAAGCCTCCGTTTCCACACCCCAGTGACATAGCATTAGCAGCGGTATAGGCAGAGCCCAGAATTAGTAAAATTTCAGCGGTAGCATTAGGGACAGGCCCCAGTAACATATCACTAGCAGCAGTATAGGGGGAGCACAGTATTAGTTCCATTTCAGTAGTAGTAGCAGTCCAGACAGGCCCCAGTAACAATTCCGAAGCAGCAGTATAGGGGGAGCACAATCTTAGTTCCATTTCAGTAATAGTAGCACTCAAGACAGGCCCCAGTAACAATTCCGAAGCAGCAGTATAGGGGGAGCACAGTCTTAGTTCCATTTCAGTAATAGTAGCACTCAAGACAGGCCCCAGTAACAATTCCGAAGCAACAGTATAGGGGGAGCACAGTCTTAGTTCCATTTTAGTAATAGTAGCACTCAAGACAGGCCCCAGTAACAATTCCGAAGCAGCAGTATAGGGGGAGCACAGTCTTAGTTCCATTTCAGTAGTAGTAGCAGTAAAGACAGGCCCCAGTAACAATTCCAAAGCAGCAGTATAGGGGGAGCACAGTATTAGTTCCATTTCAGTAATAGTAGCACTCAAGACAGGTCCCAGTAACAATTCCGAAGCAGCAGTATAGGGGGAGCACAGTCTTAGTTCCATTTCAGTAATAGTAGCACTCAAAACAGGCCCCAGTAACAATTCAGGGGGAGCACAGTCTTAGTTCCATTTCAGTTATAGTAGCACTCAAGACAGGCCCCAGTAACAATTCCGAAGCAGCAGTATAGGGGGAGCACAGTATTAGTTCCATTTCAGTAGTAGTAGTAGCAGTAAAGACAGGCCCCAGTAACAATTCCAAAGCAGCAGTATAGGGGGAGCACAGTCTTAGTTCCATTTCAGTAATAGTAGCACTCAAGACAGGCCCCAGTAACAATTCCGAAGCAGCAGTATAGGGGGAGCACAGTATTAGTTCCATTTCAGTAATAGTAGCACTCAAGACCGGCCCCAGTAACAATTCCAAAGCAGCAGTATAGGGGGAGCACAGTATTAGTTCCATTTCAGTAATAGTAGCACTCAAGACAGGCCCCAGTAACAATTCCGAAGCAGCAGTATAGGGGGAGCACAGTCTTAGTTCCATTTCAGTAATAGTAGCACTCAAGACAGGCTCCAGTAACAATTCCGAAGCAGCAGTATAGGGGGAGCACAGCCTTAGGTCCATTTCAGTAGTAGTAGCAGTCAAGACAGGCCACAGTAACATTCCCGTTGCAGCAGTTGAGGGAGATAACAGTCTCTTTCACATTTCAGTAGTTGCAGTATAGACAAGGCCCCAGTTACATTTATGCAGCAAAAGTGTAGGCCAACCCCACACACCTTGCTGTAGCATGAGTGCAGGCGAAGCCCATAAAAATTACTAGGATTACACTGTAGGCGAGGGCCCAAAAAAATTGGTGTATCAACAGTACTAATGTACCTCTGAAAAATTGCCCATGCCCAACCAAGAGGGCAGGTGAAACCCATTAATCGCTTTGGTTACTGTCGCTTAATTTGTAACTAGGCCTGGAGGCAGCCCAGTTAAAATAAAAATTGGTTCAGGTGCAAGTTTCAACGCTTTAATGAGAATCGAAACGTATAAACATTGTTTACAAAAGTAATATGACTGAGCCTTGTGGGCCTAAGAAAAATTGCCCGTTCGGCGTGATTACGTGAAGTTTCAGGAGGAGGAGCAGGAGGAGGAGGATGAATATAATACACAGATTGATAAAGCTAAAAGGTCCCCGTTTTTTATGGTGATAGAGAACGATGCTTCCATCCGCGGGTGCAGCCAACGTATTGTTTAGGTACCACTGCTGTCCGCTGGTGGAGAAGAGAAGTCTGGGGAAATCCAGGCTTTGTTCATCTTTATGAGTGTAAGCCTGTCGGCACTGTCAGTTGACAGACGGGTACACTTATCCGTGATGATTCCCCCAGCCGCACTAAACACCCTCTCTGACAAGACGCTAGCCGCAGGACATGCAAGCACCTCCAGGGCATACAGCGTGAGTTCAGGCCACGTGTCCAGCTTCGACACCCAGTAGTTGTAGGGAGCAGAGGCGTCACGGAAGACGGTCGTGCTATCGGCTACGTACTCCCTAACCATCCTTTTGCAGTGCTCCCGCCGACTCAGCCTTGAATGGGGAGCGGTGACACAGTCTTGCTGGGGAGCCATAAAGCTGTCAAAGGGCTTGGAGAGTGTTCCCCTGCCTGCGCTGTACATGCTGCCTGATCTCCGCGCCTCCCCTGCTACCTGGCCCTCGGAACTGCGCCTTCTGCCACTAGCGCTGTCGGATGGGAATTTTACCATCAGTTTGTCCGCCAGGGTCCTGTGGTATAGCATCACTCTCAAACCCCTTTCCTCTTCGGGTATGAGAGTGGAAAGGTTCTCCTTATACCGTGGGTCGAGCAGTGTGTACACCCAGTAATCCGTAGTGGCCAGAATGCGTGTAACGCGAGGGTCACGAGAAAGGCATCCTAACATGAAGTCAGCCATGTGTGCCAGGGTACCTGTTCGCAACACTTGGCTGTCCTCACTAGGAAGATCACTTTCAGGATCCTCCTCCTCCTCCTCCTCAGGCCATACACGCTGAAAGGATGACAGGCAAGCAGCATGGGTACCCTCAGCAGTGGGCCAAGCTGTCTCTTCCCCCTCCTCCTCATGCTCCTCCTCCTCCTCCTCAATGCGCTGAGATATAGACATGAGGGTGCTCTGACTATCCAGCGACATACTGTCTTCCCCCGCCTCCGTTTCCGAGCGCAAAGCGTCTGCCTTAATGTTTTGCAGGGAACTTCTCAAGAGGCATAGCAGAGGAATGGTGACGCTAATGATTGCAGCATCGCCGCTCACCATCTGGGTAGACTCCTCAAAGTTTCGAAGGACCTGGCAGATGTCTGCCAACCAGGCCCACTCTTCTGTAAAGAATTGAGGAGGCTGACTACCACTACGCCGCCCATGTTGGAGTTGGTATTCCACTATAGCTCTACGCTGCTCATAGAGCCTGGCCAACATGTGGAGCGTAGAGTTCCACCGTGTGGGCACGTCGCACAGCAGTCGGTGCACTGGCAGATTAAACCGATGTTGCAGGGTCCGCAGGGTGGCAGCGTCCGTGTTGGACTTGCGGACATGTGCGCTGTCCCGGAGCACCTTTCCGAGCAGGTCTGACAAGCATGGGTAGCTTTTCAGAAAGCGCTGAACCACCAAATTAAAGACGTGGGCCAGGCATGGCATGTGCGTGAGGCTGCCGAGCTGCAGAGCCGCCACCAGGTTACGGCCGTTGTCACACACGACCATGCCCGGTTGGAGGCTCAGCGGCGAAAGCCAGCGGTCGGTCTGCTCTGTCAGACCCTGCAGCAGCTCGTGGGCCATGTGCCTCTTCTCTCCTAAGCTGAGTAGTTTCAGCACGGCCTGCTGACGCTTGCCAAACGCTGTGCTGCCACGCCGCGCGACACCGACTGCTGGCGACGTGCTGCTGCTGACACATCTTGATTGCGAGACAGAGGTTGCGTAGGAGGAGGAGGGTGGTTTACTGGAGGAAGCATACACCGCCGCAGATACCAGCACCGAGCTGGGGCCCGCAATTCTGGGGGTGGGTAGGACGTGAGTGGTCCCAGGCTCTGACTCGGTCCCAGCCTCCACTAAATTCACCCAATGTGCCGTCAGGGAGATATAGTGGCCCTGCCCACATGTGCTTGTCCACGTGTCCGTTGTTAAGTGGACCTTGGCAGTAACCGCGTTGGTGAGGGCGCGTACAATGTTGCGGGAGACGTGGTCGTGCAGGGCTGGGACGGCACATCGGGAAAAGTAGTGGAGACTGGGAACCGAGTAGCGCGGGGCCGCCGCCGCCATCATGTTTTTGAAAGCCTCCGTTTCCACAAGCCTATACGGCAGCATCTCCAGGCTGATCAATTTGGCTATGTGCACGTTTAACGCTTGAGCGTGCGGGTGCGTGGCGGCGTACTTGCGCTTGCACTCAAACAGTTGCGCTAGCGACGGCTGGACGCTGCGCTGAGAGACATTGCTGGATGGGGCCAAGGACAGTGGAGGTGAGGGTGTGGGTGCAGGCCGGGAGACGGTCGTGCCTGTGTCCTGAGAGGGGGGGTTGGATCTTAGTGGCAGGTTGGGGCACAGGGGGAGAGGCAGTGCTGCAAACCACCAACATGTGGAGCGTAGAGTTCCACCGTGTGGGCACGTCGCACAGCAGTCGGTGCACTGGCAGATTAAACTGATGTTGCAGGGTCCGCAGGGTGGCAGCGTCCGTGTTGGACTTGCGGACATGTGCGCTGTCCCGGAGCACCTTTCCGAGCAGGTCTGACAAGCATGAGTAGCTTTTCAGAAAGCGCTGAACCACCAAATTAAAGACGTGGGCCAGGCATGGCATGTGCGTGAGGCTGCCGAACTGCAGAGCCGCCACCAGGTTACGGCCGTTGTCACACACGACCATGCCCGGTTGGAGGCTCAGCGGCGAAAGCCAGCGGTCGGTCTGCTCTGTCAGACCCTGCAGCAGTTCGTGGGCCATGTGCCTCTTCTCTCCTAAGCTGAGTAGTTTCAGCATGGCCTGCTGACGCTTGCCAACCGCTGTGCTGCCACGCCGCGCGACACCGACTGCTGGCGACGTGCTGCTGCTGACACATCTTGATTGCGAGACAGAGGTTGTGTAGGAGGAGGAGGGTGGTTTACTGGAGGAAGCATACACCGCCGCAGATACCAGCACCGAGCTGGGGCCCGCAATTCTGGGGGTGGGTAGGATGTGAGTGGTCCCAGGCTCTGACTCGGTCCCAGCCTCCACTAAATTCACCCAATGTGCCGTCAGGGAGATATAGTGGCCCTGCCCACCTGTGCTTGTCCACGTGTCCGTTGTTAAGTGGACCTTGGCAGTAACCGCGTTGGTGAGGGCGCGTACAATGTTGCGGGAGACGTGGTCGTGCAGGGCTGGGACGGCACATCGGGAAAAGTAGTGGACACTGGGAACCGAGTAGCGCGGGGCCGCCGCCGCCATCATGTTTTTGAAAGCCTCCGTTTCCACAAGCCTATACGGCAGCATCTCCAGGCTGATCAATTTGGCTATGTGCACGTTTAACGCTTGAGCGTGCGGGTGTGTGGCGGCGTACTTGCGCTTGCACTCAAACAGTTGCGCTAGCGACGGCTGGGCGCTGCGCTGAGAGACATTGCTGGATGGGGCCAAGGACAGTGGAGGTGAGGGTGTGGGTGCAGGCCGGGAGACGGTCGTGCCTGTGTCCTGAGAGGGGGGGTTGGATCTTAGTGGCAGGTTGGGGCACAGGGGGAGAGGCAGTGCTGCAAACCGGTGGCGGTGAACGGCCTTCGTCCCACCTGGTGGGGTGCTTGGCCATCATATGCCTGCGCATGCTGGTGGTGGTGGCGCCACGGCTGATCTTGGCGCGACAAACCTTGCACACCACAGTTCGTCGGTCGTCTGCACTCTCAGTGAAAAACTGCCACACCTTTGAGCACCTCGGCCTCTGCAGGGTGGCATGGCGCGAGGGGGCGCTTTGGGAAACAGTTGGTGGATTATTCGGTCTGGCACTGCCTCTACCCCTGGCCACCGCACTGCCTCTTCCAACCTGCCCTGCTGCTGCACTTGCCTCCCCCTCTGAAGACCTGTCCTCAGTAGGCTTAGTAAACCAGGTGGGGTCAGTCACCTCATCGTCCAGCTGCTCTTCCTCCGAATCCTCTGTGCGCTCCTCCCTCGGACTTACTGAAATTACTACTACCTCACTGATAGACAACTGTGTCTCATCGTCATCGTCCTCCTCACCCACTGAAAGCTCTTGAGACAGTTGCCGGATGTCCCCAGCCTCATCCCCCGGACCCCGGGAACTTTCCAAAGGTTGGGCATTGATCACAACAAACTCCTCCGGTGGGAGAGGAACCATTGCTGCCCATTCTGGGCAGGGGCCCGAGAACAGTTCCTGGGAGTCTGCCTGCTCCTCAGAATGTGTCATTTTAATGGAGTGAGGAGGCTGGGAGGAAGGAGGAGCAGCAGCCAGAGGATTCAGAGTTGCAGCAGTGGACGGCGTAGAAGACTGGGTGGTCGATAGATTGCTGGATGCACTTTCTGCTATCCACGACAGGACCTGCTCACACTGCTCAGTTTCTAATAAAGGTCTACCGCGTGGACCCATTAATTGTGAGATGAATCTGGGGACACCAGAAACTTGCCTCTCTCCTAATTCCGCAGCAGTCAGCTACGATACACCTGGACCAGGAGCTCGGCCTGTGCCCACACCCTGACTTGGGCCTCCGCGTCCTCGCCCGCGTCCTCTAGGCCTACCCCTACCCCCCAGCACGAGTAGAGCAGAAACAGAACGCTGTAATTAAATGTGCCGCTTATTGGCCTGTGGTTGGAGGCCGACTTCGCTTACGGAACGCACAGCAGAGCCAGGAAACAATTATGCGCAAGCCTGCTGTAACGCCTAGCTGGGTAATAATGAGCGACTACTACCCCCAGCAGACACTTAGTAAACTGAAGACGGTCACAGGCAGCCCAAATATAGTAATTTTTTACCAATTTTTGTGAAAAAGCACACTGCCTGTGATATAGCCTGTATAAGGATTTCCCTGTTGGAGGATGACTGTGGTTATTTAAAGCACAGTGCAGCCAGAAAAAATTATGCGCAAGGCTGCAGTAACACCTAGCTGGTGTGCAACACTGCTAAAAGCAGCCTCAACAGTACTGCACACGGTCAGATGTGGCCCTAAGAAGGACCGTTGGGGTTCTTGAAGACGAATATAACACCTAACAGTCTCCCTATAGCAGCTAAAGCAAGACAGCACTTTCCCTGATCTCTGTCAGAATGCATCTGTGGCGAGCCGCGGACGGGGCAGATTTAAATACTTGGGTGTCATCTGATCTCCCCAGCCACTCACTGCAGGGGGGTTGTATAGGGCTGGAATGTCACAGGAGGAAGTTGTAATGCCTTCCCTGTCTTTCTATTGGCCAGAAAAGAGCGCACATTTCTCAGGGAAGGAAATATAATGGAGTCGAGTACCGCGTGGTGCTCGTCTCGAGTAACGAGCATCTCAAGTACCCTAATACTCGAACGAGTATCAAGCTCGGACGAGTACGCTCGCTCATTTCTAATGATTATTAAACTAAAACTGAGTCAATAGCAACATCATGCATTATACACATATTGTGCACTTATTTGACATTGCTATGTATGAGAGAATTAGATGGTTCACTTTTTGGATGAACATTACCTTTAAAAGAGCACTTGAAAAATGAGATAAAAATGTCTTCTTTTCCTGTTTCTGACATTTTTTTTCCTAAATGAGAATTGCAAAATTAAAGGTTATCAGCTCATGTAAAAGTAACAAGAAAGCCCTATATACCTCATGCAGAAAAATAGAAACATAAAACAAATTTGCCTTTAGAGTAACAAAAGGATCAAAAACCTCACATATCTAAACTATGACTGTTTCACACAAACTGGGCCAATTCAATGAGGAGGTATTTGTGTGTTGGAGCTCAATCTATGTGTTGGAGACCACCTTCCGTATGGACATATGGATTGGCACATGTAAAATGAATAGTCCAATCCTGCAGCCATAGGGTCGAAAATAATTGATCTTATTGTGAGCGATGTATGAATGAATGTCAGCCCTTACAACCTGGAAATATGGTGGTTGTAATAAATGAGACGGAATAAACTTAAGGAGGGGAGTAACCTGATGGTCTCTTCCACGATGCTCTTCATTATGGAGCCAGACTTTGTAACTTTCTTGCTTTGTAGCTAGAACTTTTTAAAGTATTTGAGTACTAAGAAAATTATTTTTTTCATTATATATAATCAAATAAAGGTTAAGTTTTAAGTTTCACATTTTCAGTGATTCTGCCAAGTGTCGTGAAACAATAAGAGAATACAAAACTGTTGTCTGCAGCAATCTTTGGTTGCCTCGTAAAACACATGCACCGTTGTTACAAATACTCACAAATAGACACATCCAGACTGCAAATTGGAATTGTGACACGTTTGCCTGTTTTTATTACTTCCTCATCTTGCTATGCTTATCATGTTCATTTTCTTGTTCGGTCTACATTGTTGGGGTGCCGGCAATCAATCAAATCATTGATTGTCATACTTAAAGCATAGGATCGCTGTCCTAATCCAGCTGATGGCAGCCAGTGATTTATATCTGTTCTGTTTGACAGGATGCCTGAGAAATTTGAAAGAACTCAATGTTAGTTTCAATAATCTAAAAGACATACCACCTGAGCTGGGAGATTGTGAAAACCTTGAGAAATTGGATATTTCTGGAAATTTAGAACTCACAGAACTGCCTTTTGAGGTATGATAACTGTATCTTAAAACCGGAATGGATATTGGAAATAAGTCGTAATAACAGGACACGTTGATGTTAAAGAGACATCACCACTTTATTTCATTGACCTTTTTATCAAATTTATGTATGTACAATTGACCCAGAAGCATTTGGACAGTTTTTTCATTATTTAGCCTCTCTATGCCACCAGAATGGATATGAAACAAAGTCAACAATATCTAAATGAAGTGTAAACTTACAGATTCAAATCAAAGGGTTTACAAAAATATTGCTTGAAACATTTAAAAAAAAGGGATTCAAAAAACAAAAAAGTGACAGTGTCCACTGAAGGCATTGCTGAAATGTAAATGTTTCATTTTCAGAGATCCTTTGAAACACGAATATCAGTCGATTTTCTTTCTTCCACTTTTCTTCCAATGTAAAGACATCTATAGCATTTTTTAATTTTAAGAATTTTATTGGATTTAAAAAAAAAAAAAAGGCTACAAAGTCTTATAAAGAAAAACAGTGTACGACCTTACATCTCATATGCCAGTGTATAGTGATTATACAGAGTCTGCAGATGTAAAATCGAGTACAAATCAAGATTCCAAATACCGTGTTTCCACGAAAATAAGGCACCACCTGAAAACAAGGCACCCCCTGAAATTTGCAGAAGTCCCAAATATAAGGCACCCCCCGATAGAAAGGCATAGTAAAGTGTGCAGGCAAGTCAAGAGGCCTGTCCCCTGCTGCCATCCCTGTTGTCTCCTACCTCCAGATGTATAGGTAGATCTGCAGACAGTCTACTGTTATCCTGTCCCTGCTGTGCTGTACGAGTGTGCTGTTGTGAGCTCCCTTTGCTGGCTGGAAAACTCCATACTGTACGTTCTGTTCCTGCTGTACATGTCTGCTGTGATGAGCTCCCCCTGGTGGCCGGAAGCTGCAATACCATCCCTGCTTACAAGTGGTACAGGAACTTCTGTCTGCAGACAGGTATGTTACTTTACAGCCCTTATTTTTTTATGGCTCTGTGTGTGAGTCAGGCACCCTGTTTGATTCTCAAGGCTGGGTTCTCACACAGCGTATTTCCAGCGGAAATCTCGCAGTTTGGCCACCGTGATAAACAGCGGGATTTCCGCCGGGAAAGCGCTGCTTCAAAACCCACGGCACTCAGCCGCTTGTTTTGAAGCGACCTGGCTGCACGCTTTTCCGTTTCTGTGGCCAGTGAATCCGCACCACAACACCGGCTTCTTCCAGCTTTGCCGTGACAGATTTGCTGTCCCATGTGGACGAGATTTCTGAGAAATTTTCGTCCACAAAGCTGGCCAATTAAGGGATTAGCGGCCACAGACGGATTTGCTGCGGCGAAATAAGACACCCCCTGAAAATAAGACGTAGTGCATATTTGGGAGCAAAAATTAATATAAGACGCGTCTTATTTTCGGGGAAACAGGGTAGTTTGCCATTGCATGAACAGTACATTTGCTTTAAAGGGAAGCTGTCATGTTCTAAATGATGTTGGATCTGCAGGCATCATGTTATAGAGCCAAAGGAGCCGAGCAGATTGTTATATTGTTTTGTGGGGAAAGATTCAGTATAGATTATATTTTATCCCTGCTCTTTCTATGCTTAGCAGTTGGCCCATTCAATCATATGGAAGGACTATGACTATTTTACATGGTCCCTCCATTTTCATAGGCTCAAATGTAATTGGACAAAACTAACACTTATGAACAAAAGGATTCGTTTTAATACCTGAGTGCAAAAACGTTGCGGACTGCCCAAACTCTGAAACACATGGACATTAGCAAATGCTTCCTCCCTTGAGATCTTTTGTCAGGCCTTTGGGCTATGTTCACACAGGTAGGAAATTGTGCAGAAAATCTGCAGCATTTACAGTACAAGTAATGTGGATGGGAGTTTAAGAACTTCCATCTACACACTAGAGAAAAAATACACAGCATAAATTGATTTTAAATTAGTAGCATGTTAATTCATTAGGCAGGTTTTTATAGTGCGTTGCATTCCTGCAAACTAGGAGTAGAAATCTGTGACAAATTGACACCAAAATCCTTGTCAAAATTGGCCCCATTTCATGAGGATTTGGTGCAGATTTGTCACGGCAGATTTTCAGCTGCAGAAAATCTGCATCGAATCTGCACTATATGGACATACTCTTAGGCCCCCTTCATGCAGGTGTATTTGCATGCACAATAAGCAGAGAATAGAACCCACTTATTTCAATTGGTTTGTTCAAATGTGCATTTTGGTCGCGCAAAAACCCTGTAGCTTGCTATATTTTCCTGCGCATTTGCATGCCAAAACTCCCCATAGAAGTCAATAGTGATGTGTGCAGAATACACTAGGAGATGCATGAAACGCTGTGTAATTGCGCAGGAAAAAGAACACATCTGGAACTTATTAGGCTAATTAGTCATTTCAATCGGTGCATCTTTGTTTGCCGCTTGCAGATGAACGCGCCCTGTGGGCGCAAAAAGTACAGTACAATAAGCTGATACGCACGCAAATAAAGCCTTGTTCATTCTGAAAATACACATACACTTATCTGAAGGAGGCCGGACCGCTGCAGTCTTCACTTGCAGCTTGTTAGTGTATATTTCTGCTTTCAGTTTTGTCTTCAGTAAATGAGAAGCATGCGCACTCAGGTTGAGGTCAGGTGAATGACTTAGCTATTGCGGAATATCCCATTTCTATCTTAGGGTGTATTTACAAAGGTGAGTGCAATTTCGGTCCTAGAAACTAGGACCGATATTGCACTTGCAAACCTGTGGCTATTATGCAAATTTGCTGCTGCACAAAAATCACATCACACTCACTTTGCTGCACATGCGTGAATGAAAAATGCATGTGAAAATCACCCACTATTCTCTATGGGACAAAATCGGCATCACTTTGCACTCCAATGAAACTCGCATATACATAAGGAAGAATGGGCGATTGTTCAAAGAATCGACAAAAAATAGGACATGATGCAATTTTTCTCTCGCATCACTTCTTCTTGCAATATTAAGAGAGAAAAATTCCACAAGTGAAAGTCCTCATTGAAAATAATGGGTTCTTTCAACAGGTGCAATGCCAAAGCTCGCCAGCTCTTGGGTTGCTTTGTAGTATGTTTTGGGTCATTATCGATCTCTAGTACGCAGTGTTGTCCTACCAGTTTTGCAGCATTGGATTGAATCTGACCAGAACGTATAGCTGTAAACACTTCGGAATTTATTCTGCTACACCAATCCACAGCCATATCATCAAAAAACGCCAGTGAGCCACTTTCACTAGCAGCCACACATGTCCAGGCCACTGCACTGCCTCTATCATGTTTGATAGAAAATGTGGTATGGTTGTATGGTTGAATCACAAGTCCTCCTTTTACTTCTTCATAATGTTCTCTTCCCATCATTCTGGTACAAGTTAGAGTGGTTTTCCACAGGTCAACTGTCAGACACATAAGTCCGTGTCACCTAACAGTCATCCCAAGACTTATTGCTTCTGTGCTTTCACACAGGAGCGACAGTCTTTCAGTGAATGGAGTTGGAGTGTCTCAGAGATCTCTTCTGGCCACCCACCACTATTCACTGAGAAGAGGCAGACATGCAAAGATGAATGACTGCCTGTTTATACTAAGTGAGAAGTTGCTTACTACAGTTTGTTGCTTCATCTAGTCACTACTGAACAATTTCTTGCTCCGTACTCTGTCAGGTCCTATGTTTACATGGGACAACTATAGATGAAAATTGCAACTTTTATTGGTATTTTTCTATCAAAGTTTTGTGCGAGTTTTACCTGGTGGTTTTTATCTCAAAATGACCCCTCTGTATTTATGCCTCCTGATTGCATCCTTTGACAATGATAGATGCACCTCTTTGAGAGGATTCTTGGACAGGTGTTGTCGAGGTCATTTTCTTTATCAAAAAAAAATTTGTAATCACCAATTCTAGTTGTCTTCTGTATCTTCACGGCATTTCTGCAGTGCTTTCCTTCCTTTTCAGAATGTACGTAAAGTTTCTGCTAGCTTTGTGATTGATTTTTATTGTAACTTCAGCCTAATGATGGTTTCCTTCCCCTGTAATGACACCTGTTTAGACCATATATTGAGAGCTCCTATGAATAACTTGAATCAACTTCAACCTGTTGTCTCCTTAAAGAGGTTTCTCAGGCTTTCCTCATGAAAAGTCATCAGTAGTTAATTGGCTGACGTCCAACACTCAGAATTCTGTCCGATCAACTTTTCGAAAATTGTCAGTGCCAAAACAGTGTATGGAGTGGAAGCAGAAAGCTCTGATTCCTGTGTAGTGGCTGGTGCAGGTAATTGCAGGTGCAGCTCTCACTGTTTTTAATGGGATCTGCACCTGCAATTGCCAATTCTGGCCTCTACACCGGAGTCAGAGCTATCAGCTTCCACTCCATACATTGTGTTTTGGCGCTGCCAGTGAGAACCTGAACAGCTGATCAGTCGGGGTCTGGGACCCTAGCTGATAAACTATAGATGAATTATCCTGATGATATATCATAAACCGAGATAGCTGAAAAACCTCTTTAATTTCTCATGAAATAATGAGATAGTGGACCAGACCATGAAACTGCTTATAAACCTACAGTTCAATTACTTTTGACCCTGTGAAAATAGTGGGTCTATGGAAAATAATCACTGTAATTCCTAAACAGTTAATTCAATATTTTTGTTAACCCCCTTTAATTAAAAGTCAACACTTCAGTCACATCTTGGTGGCTTTGTTTCAAATCCAATGTGGTGATGTGGTTGTGTTTCTTTCCAAATGCTTCTTGACCCAAATTTAAGTCTTAAATAAGTGGCTAGTAGAGATGAGCGAACGTACTCGGTAAGGGCGAGTTCGCAATCGAGCACCGCGATTTTCGAGTACTTCACTACTCGGGTGAAAAGTACTCGGGTGCACTGTGGGTTGCAGCCGGGAGTGGGGGGGAGAGGAAGAGAGAGAGGGCTCCCCCCTGTTCCCCGCTGCTACCCCCCACTCCCCTCTGCAACCCCCCGCCCCACAGCGCTCCCGAGTACTTTTCACCCGAGTAGTGAAGTACTCGAAAATCGCGGTGCTCGATTGCAAAATCGCCCTTTTAGACAAATACTGTATTAATGTTATATCATGCTGCTTAGATTGAATTGAGTTGCATACATTCTGTATTTATATCTATTGAGCCTTTTTTCTGATTTTTAGAAATATTATTTTATTTTATGGATGTTATTTGCTTTTTAAATTTATATTTTCCGATTCTGCTTTGTTGAATTCAGCAGCGTTTAAAATTCTATAAAGTTTAAGCTACAGATAGACCTCTTTTAGACATAGGGGGAATTTAATAACTTGTGCAAGAGTTTTGGTGATAAAAGCCACACATTTTTAAACAAGTCATCGTTGTGCATAATGTGGGACTTTTTAACCTTTTTGTAACATGTTTACCACTTTTAGAATAGATGGAGGAAGCGTGGCCTCTGTTGCATTTACTATAATTCATGCCAGAAACCTACATAAGTTATAGTAAATTCAGAAACCAGCATAAATTATAGTGGGAATCTACATTCGTAGTTGGTGTAGATTTCACACTCTGGTGCTCAGACATTTATTAGGAGACATGAACAAAATTAGGAGACACGGCAAATTTATTAGGAGACATGAACCTCAATAAATTTGATGTACTTTACTCCAAAGTACTCTTACGTAGCCTGGTGTATAAAATGTTGGTTTAATTAAGCTTCCTTCATAGCTTTTTTTTCTTGTCTTTTTGTTTTAATAAATTGCCCGAAAAATCACCTGTATTTTTTGATGCTTTCTGTGTTTTTTACAGGCTTTTTTGGTAGCGTTTTTTTTTTTTTTCAAACATAGGTTATTTATTTGATATTTTTTCCTATAAACAAGCCTATGGGACTACACAGAAAGAAAATACCAGATCAAGTTCATACTGCTATTTTGAGAGATGCCATGAACCTAAAAAGACCATACATATTGTCATATTTTACTGTTGACATCTTGACTTGTCAATTCTTGCTGCAAAGAAAAAAAAATGACAAAAACACCTGCTCTAAAAAACAGCGTTTTTGTAAAAAAAAATGTGTGACACCAATATTCTTTTGAATACTAGATATTTACTTTATATTATTTTGTAATAGTAGAAACCTATACAATATTCACTAAACTTTATATTGACTTTTTTAATGGTTTTTGTTGTGTTAGGCCTCATGTCCACGGCATGCAACGATTTAATGCAGGGAATCCCGTACGGAATCCAGCACTGCCCGCGCCCAGTAAGCCCTGCTTACCTTCATTTCCCCAGCAGCGGCGTCCGCGTGGATCCCTCCATTTCTGGGTTTACAGATTTTTTTTTTTTAAATCTGCTTTCTGGCTGATCCGCTGCACTTCTGCAGTGTCAGTTCTGGGTGTCCCGTGGATCGGACAGCTTCCATTGACTTCGATGGAAGAAGTCTGTGTGGGAACCGTACAAAAATGGCGCATGCTGCGATTTGTCTTCTGGTCCAAAAGGTCTGCAAATCAAATCTGCATGTTTTAATCCATTTGCGGATGCCCATGCATCTCTATGGGCGGTTTGATTTGCGGATCTCCGGCGCGGATTCTGCAAATCAAATTTGCTCGTGGACATTGGGCCTTAAGTGTCAAGGTAAACTTTGTACATCTGCAGGTCTGTACAGGTGCCGTATACATATACCGTAACAGCAGTATATTTTTTATCAAGTCTATTTTCTATTAAGTATTTGCAAAAGTGCACATTTCCTTTAAGGAAGACATTTGGATAAACATAGTGGGAGAAATATTACTACTGTACTAAAGTTAGGATAAAGTCTCTGACACACTAGCATATTTGGATCCATATGCTGTTCGTGTTAATTCGCAGGCAGCTCATGGACCCACTATAGCCTTTGGGGCTATGCACACTGCTATCATTTCACAAGGACTGTTGGTCTGTGTAAAAAGCTAATTGCATGTCCTATTCTTGTCTATATCACAGATGAGAATTAGGATATGCAAATACATGTCAATGTGTGGGCCGTCCATATGTCGAACAGCACGAGAACAGGTGTCCATGTGATGTCCTATGCAATTTGCATCCTGACCTCTCGGGCACAACTCTCACACATGGCACAGGAAAAGAGGGGTATCGACAGCACAACCTTATGCTGTATTCAGTTGGATGCAAGTATGCAGGTCACTTATCCGGATCTGATCCATAGATCCATATAGTCTTCATACGTAAAAGAATTGTTGTGACTCTCAAACATGGCAAGTGTGTGTCTGGCCTAAAACTAGAACAAACAGGCAGTAGCTGCACCATAATAATCATAGTGACAAACACTGTGATACATTCAGTGGATCTTGGTAGACATGTTAATAATTAACACCATTTGTTGGTTGTTTAACTTTTGAATACGTTGTGCCAAAATAATGGTGTATGACATTAATAAAACGGATGCATTTTATGAATTCTCCGATTCATCCTCTATTTTCTAGACACAGTCCAGTGAAGTGTAGAAAACATACAAACAGGTTCTTTTTAAACTGTACTGGCAAAACAGCTAATGTTATAGTCACATTACAGAAAATGTTATAGTTACATCACAGTACTACTATTACGTAGTACTCAACACCACAACTCAGCATCTATGTTTTGATATAAAAGTATAGAAATACCCATGTAAAACAGGAGTAATCTCAGAGAAGTACAATTATAAAGTACATCTTTATTATCTTTTTAAAAGCAAGAGTCATAAAACATTTATTTACACAGTAAGTCAAGGAATGCTGTACAGGAGTGCATTACACAGAATAGCCTGTAGCGATAGACAGACATTCAGGCTGCAGAAACAAGAGGTAACATCTGTGGGTGTGGCAGGAAGCAACATAAAAATGTTAGTTCCTGCCGCACTCAGGGGAAAGTTGGCTGAGAGCCAGAGTGAGCAGTGGTGTGAAGACGCCACATCAGGAACTAGGAGCCTGAGGTCCGGCACAGACCAGTCATGGCCCATCACAAGTCTGACAGGGGAAAATCCCTCTAGATTCCCCTGGGTGACGGAGACCCTGTGGGTTGTGAACCCTGAGGACTGTATGTACTAAGTATTGCATGTGCTGTGGATAGAATAAATACTGACAGGCACCAGAACTTAAAAGCAGCTCCAAGTCTCCTGAGCCTTTTATACATGTGCCAACCATTCTAATGAAAGATGGTGATCTGATAGGCGAGTGAACCCCAACTTACCACAGCTGATTGTGGAAAAAGTGTACACATCTGTTGCAGGCAGTGGTGCGACACAGGATTCGGGATACGATGGAGCAACCGAAGTTTACATTATTTATTGATAGACATAAAAATAGAAATGAACAATAATAGTACAGCAAGAATGGTTGCACAATTGAACCTTTTTACTTAGAATCACCTAACTGCAGCTAACTAGATCTTAAGGATAATACTTTGTGCACAATAGGAAATAATTGCTCATTTACATGACTAAATATGTAAAACGCTGTGGGTATCCTGCAGCTTTTTACTGGTCTGTGTAACGCCAGCTCTGCCGGCAGAGACCATGTATGACAGCGGGTGTACTGTGCATAACCGCATATCTCACGCACACGGTCATGCACAGTGTGACTTCTTTTTAAAATTCCCTGCTCTGTTTTATAGTTGGGTTGCATATATATCGTTGCCCATACGCAGTGTATTGTGTATGGAGAGGATTGCATAAGCTGTCCATGCAACAGAAAAGGGCTCATATTGCATGGTACTTGGAGAAATAGCGCATGCTACAATCTTTTTCTCACGCATATCTACACTCAATGTTTACACACTAATGTAAATGGATCAATAAAAGTCCATTTACTTTCATTGACTCCATTCATGCGTGTCACGTGGCTATGCATCACAGGCGTAATATGTGCCGAAATCACGGGTGTGTGAATGAGCCCTAACACTTAACTATTATCAGCACCAATTCCCACAATTATAATAATAAACTCTATTTGTATAGCGCCAATTTATTTCGCCATAGCCATAGGGAGGGGCATATTGTGGGGGGTGTGGGGATTAGTTCAGAAGATTTGATATGCTTCTTTAAAGAGGTGCATCTGAAGTTCTGTGTGTTGGGGATTATCCAGATGTTTTGGGGTAGTGTGTTCCAGAGGACCAGTGCTGCTCTGCAGAGGTCCTGGAGGCGAGAATGTGAAGTTCATATTAGAGATACGGAGTGTGCGAGCTGGGTAATATATGGACAGAAGAAAAGTGATGTACGTTGACACAGCGCCATCGAGAGCATTATGGGTGAGGGTGATGAGTTTGAATTTAGTTCTGCAGTGGATGGGCAGCCAGTGCGGTGCCTGGTATAGTGCTGAGGCATATGAGAAGCGGCTGGATAGGAAAATGAGTCTAGCTGCCACATTTAGTATTGGTTTGAGAGCAGAGAGTCTGGTGCGGGAAAGGCCAATTAGCAGCGAGTTGCAGTAGTCAAAGCCGAGAGTGGATGAGGGCGACAATGATTGTCTTTAGCGTGTCCATGGTGAGAAATGGACAGATATTTTCCTGAGGTGCAGGCCAGAGATTACATATGGGGGCTAAAGGAGAGGTCGAAGTCCAGTCTGACCTCAAGAGAGCGGGCGTGCTGTCTGAGGGGTATGATGGTGCCAGATACTGTGATGGAGATGTCATCTGGCAGAAAGACAAGAAGGTCAATTATTAAATAAATGACACAGTCACATAGCTTTCCCTTATAGGTTAATATTCCAATACAGTCTCTTAAGAAAGACGGTTGCTGTATTTATGTATAACATCCCTTTAAATAACAGTCCATAAAGAGGGTTCAAGCATCAGAAACTTGTACAATGTTACTGTCTGCAATATAAGCCCTATCTCCTATAGCAGGCCTGCTAACACTCTTTAGCCCTTTCATCAGTGTGCCTCACTTATAATATATTGTGTGGGAGTACTTACTTCGACTAACTCAGACTAGTCCAGGGTCAGGAGTGCTCTCACACTTTGATTTCCATGGGTCCTTGTTGCTGTCTAGGTGTTCCGGTGGTCTGGAGACATAACACAGGCTCTCTTCATCATGGCCCCAGACACCAGGCAGTCTTTGATCACTATCATTTCTCAGCAGCTTCTCCTAACCGGCAATAGCTCCTTAGCTCTCTGAGGCGCAGCTTCCGCAGCACCTACAGCTCATTCTGCGCAGCACTGTCTCCCCACTGTGATTCAGCACAGAAAGGTCCCTTTAATAACCAACACTCTAGTCTCTAGAGCATGCTCTATTCCGATTTGGTGCAAATTTTGGTGCAAGTCACAATCCATCTCCATGACATTTTAACCCTTTAGGATATCTCCCTATACTATTACTAACTGAGCAAATAAGGTAATAAAGAATTCACTGCACTGATTTATATAAAAGCATTTTACCCTTCTAGAAAATATACATAACTTCTACTACAATTATATTTAAGGAGAGTCACCCCTTTGTCAGGGGTACATCTATGTAATACGCATTGAACAACCAGCTGAAGTTCTTATAAGCAATGCTTTAGTCCAATCTATTCTGTGTCTTGAATATTCCAACTTTCTCCATGTGTTGTTTGTGATTGTTGATAACTGCGTCTATGTTCCATTCCACCCTATATATAATTTAAATTTCAGACATATTGCAGCTATATTATCTCACATACTGAGTAGTTAATAGTGTACTTCTACTTTACTTGTAAAAAACAGCAAACAGGCTAGGCATCATACTGTATCGTAAAACAAGTCTCTCCTTTCTCTACTTACCAATTTCATGTTGTAAAACCCCTTTTCTTTCTGACAATTCCTCAATAAAAATTTTACAAGCTTAAAATCCTAGACCTGCTCTGCATCTTCCATAAAAAATGCTATTGAGAGAAGGAGAGATTGATAGCTGGAAGTACAGTTCAGTCTCACAGTTCTGATGGTCTCGTAAACCTTTATGATGCCGTCAGAGATCGTTGACTGAATTACAGCCACATTTTCAGCTTCTCCTTGAATTTCTCACATTGGTGGTTATCAGGTGAGAGGTCTCCCTTATTCATATACAATCTAATACTAAGGATGGAATCTGTAATGCAGGGATTGCTTATTTTTCTTGATCAGTATTATATTTGAGTAAGAACTGATACAATTTTTCATTTTTACTTTAATCATAGACTTGAAAGAAATGTATCAAACATGTTTATTAGTTGGAAATCCTATTGATCGATAATTTAACTGAGCAATTTAGGCTAAATTTACATGTGCGCTAGGAATTCCAATTTCCTACTTTGTTATGGAAGCAGGTAAATGGAATCCCCTGGAGAAATAGGTCCGTCTCATAACGGAGCCAAACTGTATCGAACCAACTTCATTAACTATAATGGGGTGCGTTCTGTTTCTGCAAGTGTCCAGCATTTTTATTGGATGAAAAAGTCTTGCATGCACGACTTTTTTGTCCGGCATTTAATGCAGATGAAGATGTGCACATCCAAGTGGAAGAATGTGTCAAGTGGGGTACCACAAGGCTCTGTCCTGGGCCCAGTGTTGTTCTACATTTTTTTAAATGATCTGGAGGAGGGAATTGATGGGAAACTGATCAAATTTGCTGATGACACAAAGTTAGGTGGGATAGCTAATAGAGATAAGCGAGCGTACTCGTTAAGGACAGATACTCGAGCGAGTATCGTACTTTTCCAGTACCTGCCTGCTCGCCCACAAAGATTCAGGTGCAAGCAGGGGTGAGCGGTGGGTTGCGGGAGTAAGCAGGGGAGAAAGAGATTTCCCCCCGTTCCCTCCCGCTCTCCCCTGCCGGCACCCGAATCTTTGCGGGCGAGCAGGCAGGTACTCGAAAAAGACAATACTCGCTCAAGTAACTGTCCTAAACGAGTATGCTCGCTCATCTCTAATTGGCTAACAGTAGGGAAGATAGAGAGAGTATTCAAAAAGATCTAGAAAAGCTTGAACAGTGGGCAGCGACTAACAGAATGGTATTTAAGAAGGAGAAATGCAAAGTCTTACGTCTGGGCAAGAAAAATGAAAAAAAAGCACATACAGAATGGGAAGATTTGGTCTAAGCAGCATATGTGCAAAAGACTTGGGTATACTAATAGATCATAGACTGAACATGAGTCAACAATGTGATGCAGCAGCCAAAAAGGCAAACATAATTCTGGGATGTATTAAGAGAAGCATTGAGTCTAGATCACATGAGGTAATTGTCCCCCTCTACTCTTTCTTGGTCAGACCTCATCTGGAATACTGTGTCCAGTTCTGGGCACCCCACTTAAAAAAGACATAGACAAACTGGAGCAAGTTCAGAGAAGAGTTATAAAGATATTAAGATATTAGTTATAAAGATATTATGGTGATAGCTGAGAACTACAGAACCGGCGACAGCGTCAGAAGTTGCGGCTGAGCCCCGGCAGCTGAAGGGAAGTGAGTATGCTTTCTTTTTTTTTTAATTACACTACTTTCCTTGGATTTTTAGAGAAGGGCTTATGTTTAAAGGCCTTCCCTGAAATCCAATGACGGGGTGCCAGCAGCAGGATTCTCTACCGCTGCGGTTGAGAATTGAAGAATTCTTCTGCTGCATCTGCCACAGATGTGGCAGATGTAACAGCAGGGAATTCTTTTAACTAGCGGGGGTGAAGAAAACATCAGCCGCATTCGGCAGATGTGTTCTTTATGCCCGCGGGGGTCACAGCAGCGGCGGAGAGGTAAGTTTTTTTTTGTTTTTTTTTTACACTAAATGTTTTTTCAAGGAAGGGCTTATATGTAAAGCCCTTCCCTGAAAAAGAATGCAGAGGTGCCAGCAGAGCATTGTTCTCAATGGAGCCACCAGCAGCAGCCGCGGCTCCATTGACAACAAGCACGCAGCTGTGTTCACGTGTGTTTTTGCTCATACCTAGGTGCGCATGTATGTACACACCTAAGTACGCACAAAAACACGCTCGTGTGAACCCACCCTTAAGTAGATTTCTGTTGTTTCGCCATTTTCTTGTATGACTCTGAGGGGGCCCGAGATTAATTTTTTAGGTATATTGGGGAATGATCGGACCAAGTGGTCGTGCCTATTTCTGATACAGATATCAAAGGCAGAGTCATGAGGAACAGATCTATCCGTGAAAAAGTTTTATGGCGTGGGGAATAATAAGTATATTCTCTTAAAGGGGTTGTCCCGCGAAACAAAGTGGGTCTATACACTTCTGTATGGCCATATTAATGCACTTTGTAATGTACATTGTGCATTAATTATGAGCCATACAGAAGTTATCAGAAATTTTTCACTTACCTGTTCCGTTGCTAGCGTCCTCGTTTCCATGGAGCCGTCTAATTTTCAGCGTCTAATCGCTAGATTAGACGCGCTTGCGCAGTCCGGCCTTCTTCTTTTCTCAATGGGGCCGCTCGTGCCGGAGAGCGGCTCCGTGTAGCTCCGCCCCGTCACGTGCCGATTCCAGCCAATCAGGAGGCTGGAATCGGCAATGGACCGCACAGAAGAGCTGCGGTCCACCGAGGGAGAAGATCCCGGCGGCCATCTTCAACCGGTAAGTAAGAAGTCACCGGAGCGCGGGGATTCAGGTAAGCGCTGTGCGGATTTTTTTTTAGGTCCCTGCATCGGGTTTGTCTCGCGCCGAACGGGGGGGCTGTTGAAGAAAAAAAAAAAACGTTTCGGCGCGGGACAACCCCTTTAATGAAGAGTTGAGACATCAGAAAGTGTCATAAAAGGCTATATTATGTAACCATGGGGAGGGGGCAGTTCTATTTCTAGTTGTAGAATCTGTGGATTTGTCAGGAATGATGTTGAAATGCCAGCAGAGAACTAGATATCCCTATTTTTTTTTAAAAGAGATCTGGGCAGTGTTTGGGGCATAATTATTAGCCAAGGTAACAGGTTTTTCATTTACGAGTCCCATAAGGATGAGCTATCTACCCTTTGGATCTATTACCTGCTCAGACAATGTGAATTTTAAGTTATCTTTTAAGGCTTTTAATGTGCCTCTAGTCAATGGGCTTATATTCTGTTGTTGGAGAGATTTGCTGGTCTGGCACCAGAGGGTCCCCAGGAGTCGAGGTCCCAGTAGGTCTCTTTCTAGTGCAATGTGTAAGGGATCTTCTTTTATTTTAGCCAGCTGTAGCCATCTGTTTAGGTGTATCACCCTATTATAAAGTGAGAGGTCTGGAAGGCCTATACCACCGTGTATGGGTTTTTTAAATTAGTAATCTGTGGGGCAGTTGTGGTTTACTTCTCTCCCATAGAAAATGTGTAAAACATTGTTTGATTTTTGTAAAGAAGGCTTGTGGGATGTTCATGGGGATTGTCTGTAATACATATAATATTTTAGGCATTACATAAGCCTTCGGGTAATTCTTTCTGCCAATCCACGATACAAAGGGGATCTTGGTTATCTCCAGTTGGCCATGGATCTTAATGAGTAGTGGTTCGAAGTTGGCAGTCTACAGGTCCTGCGGGCATCTTGGGAGCATAATGCCCAGATATTTTAAATATTTATCTGGCCGCTTAAAGGGGGCTAGTTTTGGGAGGTCCACCAACTCCGACCTCGTGGTGAAAATGTTCAGGATCTCAGATTTAGCATAGTTTATTTTAAAATTTGAGGCAATACCAAATTGGTTGAATATTCCAGTTTCTGGGGCAGAGCCAATTTTGGATTAGAAGTTATTAGTAAAAGGTCATCGGCGAATGCTGCGGTCTTATGCATATAGCCACCTACCTCTATACCTCTTATCTCCTTCGTCTGTCTTATTTTTTGTATTAATGTTTCCATAACAAGGATGAGTAGGGAGGGAGAAAGCGGGCATCCTTGTCTTGTTCCATTAAAATATGGAAAATGGGAGAGGGTGCCATTAATTCTAAGTAGCGCAGAGGGGAATTTGTATAGTGTGAGTATGGCTTGGATGAAGAGGGATGGGAAACCCAATCTGGTGAGTGTAGCCTCCATGTAAGGCCAGCTGACTCTGTCAAATGCCTTTTCGGCATCAGTACCCAACAGAGTCAGTGGAAGCCCAGGGGACTTTACGTAGTGTATTAGGTTAATTAACCGTGAGGTATTGTGTTTACCCTCTCGTGACTTATCAAAACCCACTTGCTCTGGACCTATTATTTTAGGTAGGAGGTGTCGCATTCTATATGCCAGCAGCTTTGCCCACCACTTCACATCAGCGTTAAATAGAAAAATTGGGCGATAGCTGCCACATTCCTTGCTGTCTTTGCCTTCTTTGGGAACGAGAGAGATATGGGCCATCAAAGTTTGCTCTGTAAATTGCTCGCCATTCAGAAGAGAGTTACACAACGTCAGGAATCTCTGAGCTTGTACCTCTCAGAATCTTTTATAGTAGCTGGTTGGCAAACCATCAGGGCTTGGTGCCTTCCCACTGTCTATGGAAGATAGCACTTCAAAAATTTCATCTCTAGTAAATGGTTGGGTCAGGAGGTGTTTATCCTCGTCAGTGAGCAATGGGAGCTCAATTGAATCCAGGAAACTGGAGGTTAGAAGTTCTGCGTCTGGATGTCCTGGAAGGTCGTACAGGGAGCTGTAAAATTTTACAAATTCTTTCATGATTTCTTCTTTTTTAGAGACTACTCCTTGGCTGGGGGATTTAATTGCCTCTATAAACATTTTTTCTTTACGTTTTTTTAGCAGGGCAGACATGACTTTAGAGCCTCTGTCTCCGTGCATGTAATATTTGAAAGAGCTCCTCTGGTACAGCCTCGCAGAAAATTTACTAAGTAAATTTTTGAGATTCCTCTGTCGCTCTCTGAGTTCCTCTTGAACCCTGTCCGCCCCCGAGAGTTTACTTATTCTTTCCATCGTAGAGATTTGTGCAAGTAAAGAACTTAGTTCCGCTTGTTGGTGTTTTTTGCATTTAGCTCCCAGCACAATGAGTGTTTTTGGTGCATTGCATTGCGTTTTTAACATTAGAAAGTCCCATTGGCAATCGCATTAACAAAAAACGCAATTGCAAGTGTGTGGGAGCCCTTAAGGTATCATTTAGTTGGGCCTGGTGCTGTGAAGAGTGTAGTAAAGTTTCATTTAGTGTCCAGGACCAAATGCGCGGAGGGATACTATTGATCTCTAGCGAGAAAGATACTGGTGCATAGTCCGACAGTGTAATAGAACCTATTTGTGGGTCACTCGTCTGTGGGAGAAACCTGCTATTGATTAAAAAAAATAGTCTAGCCTGTGATAAGATTTATGTAGAGGGTAGTAGAAAGAATAGTCTCTATCAATTAGGGTGCTGTGTTCTCCAAATATCTATAAGACTGAGATCTGCTAAATAGCTTTTTAATTTAGGGCTCCCACCCACTGGCGATATTTTCTTTCTTGCGCTGCGAGAGCACGAGAAAAATCTCGCATCACAGCGCAAGAAAGAGGCCGGTATAGAACCGGCATATTGCAAATGGTTTTAATTGGGCCAGCGACAGCAGCGCTAGCCCCATTGAAAGCATAAGGAGAATGCCGTGGACTTCTGCCACAGCTGTGACAGCTGTGGCAGAAGTCCGCGGCATTCTATCCCATTGCTTTCAATCAATAGCTAAGAGCTATGTGTGATTGGCTGAGCGCTCAGCCAATAGCTAAGCAGTAGCTGCTATTGGCTGAGCCCTCAGCCAATCTGCACAGCTCTTTCAGGAGGCAGGGATTTTTAAATCCCTGACTGCTGAAAGAGCTTCATAGCAGTGTCGGGGAGCCAGCAGGAGGACGGGGCTGAGCACAGGAGAGGTGAGTATGATTTATTTTATTTTTTTAACACTTTTGCCAGATTATCAGGGAAGGGCTTATATTTCAAGCCTTTCCCTGATAATCATTCCATGGGGCTTTCTAAAGCAGTGCTTTCAATGGGATCGGCAGCAGTGTCGGTCCCATCGAAAGCAATGGAATAGAATGCCGGGGACTTCTGCCACAGCTGTCACAGCTGTAGCAGAAGTCCCTGGCATTCTCCATCTCTTTTCAATCGGTCTAGCGCTGCTGCCGCTGGCCCCATTAAAAAGACTGGCGATATGTTGGCGTGATGCCGATACCCTGGCGTCATGCCGATTTTTTTCTCGCACTGCGATGCAAGACTTTAACTTTAGAATCGCATTGCAGTGGAGAAAATATCGCCAGTAGGTGGGAGCCCTTACTGAGTGCTTTGTAAGAAATAGAGAACTTTCCATTTGAGGTGTCTATTAGAGGGTTTAGTGCTAGGTTTAAGTCTCCTCCCACTATCACTATCCCCTCAGCAAACATATTCAGTCATTCTAGTATTTGCAGCAGCCATTGGGTGTGTTCTTGGTTAGGGGCATATAGGTTGGCTATCGTTACCAATGTATTTGCAATAGTGCCTTTGATAAGGAGAAATGTATCTTCTGGGTCTGACTGTGTGACTATATGGTTATAGGGAGTGTTCTTATGTAGGGCAATGCTCACACCTCTTGAAGACGAGTCTGACTGAGCACTGTGATACCATTTGTCATATTAACGATGTTTATTGAGGTCAGGTATATTCTTAAGTTTAAAGTGTGTCTCTTAGAGCAGGAGTATATCATAATTAGATTTCTTTAATAGAGATAGTATCTGACCTCTTTCCCTGGGCTCATTCAGTCCTTTGACATTGTATGAGACCAGGGCAATGGGCCTAGGGAAACCACTAGCCATAATATCGACACCCACACTAGCAAGATTTGATAATCACTCTGTAGCCAAATATATCTCCTAAAAAACTATTGTAGAACAAGGAGGGACTTATAGATGGAGCCACCCCTTTAGTATACGCATCAGACTAAATGGTAGCACATTTATCTTACACTCGCCAGCACAAGCAACAGCCATCGCCTAATTCTTAGGACTGGAGACGATACAGCTACTGGATTGGCTGGCTTTCCACTCCCATCTTCGCAACAAATTTCTCTGCCATAGCGGAACAGACAAGACTCTACAATGAGAAGTCGTCAGCTGGCCTTGACAGCAGAGATTCAACCGTATCGTACACTGCCATGAAGAATCCCATTTGACTTAAAAGAATAGGAGTCCCTTTTTTGCAAAAAGACATTGAGAGTTTCAAAGAGGGGGGACTTGGTAATTGTTTCACGTTACGAAAGTGGAATATGCAAATAGTAATAGTCTAGGAGTTCATGGAGATACAATGAGTTGTGAGAGGTTTGCTCTTCCTCTATATAATTTTAGATTAGTTACTTCATCTGAAATAATTAAAGGGAGGTTATTAGCTCTAAATAGAAAGGTGTTTGGTTTAGGTGAGAAGGTGAGGATAAAAAACAGAAAGAAGAAAGTAGTGAGGGGTAAAATACAGAATTGATATTATGGCGAGTTGATGGGGAAAGAAGTTTGGTTCCTGATTTTCCTCTTCCCCAACCAGGATTTTGGGCAATCTCCGAGGAGCTGATAACTTAGGTTCTGGGCTTCCTTGGGCCCGCACAAGGTGTAGGCACCAATGGAGTAGGAATAGTGGGTACTTTATGTTTGCCTTGGATTAGAATGATTTATGATTAGACTAGCTAGTCCCAGTATTGTAATTTGCGTTCAAATCTAGACCTAGCGTTAGTACTTGGAGGGTTCCTGTTTTCTTTCTTCCCCCTTCAATTTTTTTTTATTAGAGTGGGTGTGTAATATCTATCCATAGGATCATACCATTATGTACTCTGGGTGTTTGTTCACTTAAGCGAATTATATTGATTAACAGATAATAACTAGAGGTATTTTTATTACTTTTGAAGATATGACTCCAACTCACTTCTGCCCATTAAATGTGCATGGTTTCAATGTTCCTCATAAAACGCAGCCAGATTTTATACAGGATGAAAGCCCTTGTTTTGCTGTTACAGGATACACAATTTAGAACTGGGCATATGCTGGCATTTAAGGACAAATATTATCCAGAATGGTTTCATAGCACCAACCTGCACTCCAAGTCCAGGGAGGTGACAATCGCGATCTGTAAATCTCTGAGGCATTGGGTCATGGGCAGCTTGGTTGATCCTGAGGGGCGTTTCATCTTCCTCGAAACACTCATTGGTGATAAGACCTTCACAATTTGCAATGTATTATCTACCTAAGTCAAAGCAGTGTAGCCTTTTAAAAGCAATACTCCACAAATTGATGGAGTTTACTGAAGGGATGATTTTAATTGGCACAGACACTGAGACCCAATACCATTGAGCGGTTGCCTTTTGAGGTAGATTACCTGAAATTGCAGGACAAATCAGCTATAAGCTATGTGCTGTCTAAAAGGAAGGGGCTGTTAACACCCTTATTTTGTAACCCAGATTTCCCTCCTGCAATAGAGACTTCTAATTTCCTTGGCTGGTCAAAAACAAATGACATTAAAATGTACCGGATCCTGAGAAACACGTAGGTGCCCACATACGAGAAACTAAAAGCGGCACAGCCCTAAAAATTGCCCACAAGCTGCCCATGGCCTGTAGAGCTGAAGAAAGGAATTATAAAATAATAACCAGATGCTAAAGGTGTCCAGCTTGGTTGCATCACATTTCCCCCACAATCTCACTGAATTACTGGAGGTTTGACAGGGAAACAGGAACCATGCTGCATATTTGATGGAACTGCCCTAACATTGCATCTTTTTGGGATATGGTGTTCTCCACTTCCAAGGAGATTACGACATGCTCTATTACTCCCTCTCTGCAGATCTGCTGTGTTTCTTCATAACAGCCAAACACACAGTCATACCTAGACATTGGAAAACACAAAAGACCCTGACAGGGGTTGAATAGATACAAGAGGTTAACGAGTTGATGTCTATGGAAGAGTTGGTAGCAGAGGAGAGAGACGGCCAGGAGTAGTTAATGCACATTTGGAGTCACTGGATACACTTCCAGAGATCCCCAGAACGTTGGAATTTGATTGGAGATTCGTAGGCATTCGATGAGGATGGGTACAGTGTTTATTGAGGAGTGATAATTCTGCAGGGTCGTAGATTCATACCTTTTCCTCTACCCATCCTTATATTAAGTATCTCTCCTATCCCACTGACGTGTTTAAGATGTGTGGATGGGATTGGGTTTCTATTTTTGTTTTCCATCTTTTTTTTTATCCCTGTTAGGATGTTTCATTTGGGTAATTGTACTAAGGGCTACGATATATAGGAAATAGTGATGAGCGAGCATACTCGCTAAGGGCAATTGCTCGAGCGAGCATTGCCCTTAGCGAGTACCTGCCCGCTCAAGACAAAAGGTTCGGGTGCCGGCGGCGGGCAGGGAGAGTGGGGAGGAATGGAGGGGAGCTCTCTCTCTCCCTATCTCACCCCCGTTCTCCCCTGCTGACTGCCGCTACTCACCGCTCCCTGATCACTGGATTGGGTGCTGATGTTATATGTCATATGTTAAATGTTGATATTTTGAATAATGATTGACAGAAAAGCTGTTTATTTCTGGTTTGTCAAAACAAAACTTTTTTTGCAATAGAAAATGATTAAGCATAAGGAATCTGACAACAACGGAGAGTGTTGTATTTATTGTTTCTCATCTATATACCGATTCAGTATCAACTCTTGGATAACTTCTTTAGATATCCAAATATCAATTCAGCGAAGTATTGCAAAGCAACTAAGGATTACTAAAGGCAAGCCATTTTTGAGCACTGTTAGTATAAATTATACTCGAATAACTCAAAACATTTTTATTGCAGTATTTAAGTAAATATATAAAATAAAAAACAAAAATGGAAAATTATGCATTTTAAAAATTACAATTTGTATAAATAAAATGGAGCAATTATTAATGTGGCATTTATTTGATGATAAAACAAACATTTATAAAGCCATTACTTTAGTGAAGCACTTAAAATCAAGCATACATAATTGAAGCATTGTGGTATGTATTTGACTGAAAAGAGGAATTTATAAGTCAATTTAGTGCTCAAATTATATTAAATGATAGTAAATAATGTGATTTGTACCTGTTGAAGCAATTATTTTAGTGAGGTATAACAAGAAGCAATCAATTTATGGTGCAATTTCAATAAACCGCGTTTAAGAAATCCATTCAATATACTGAAAAGAATGGGAATGACTTTCGAAGGTCCGTTATTCAGCAAAAATTGCTGCTGTCAAAGTATAAAGAAGTTTATACTTTGCTTTTATTTAACTTAGAAGGAAATGAGGGAGAAACAATGTGAGGGGACCATTCAGTCAGCTGCTCTCAACCAATACCCATTGCTGGGAGTAAAAAAATATACATATATGCAGATCTAAAAAATGGATAGTTCTATAAAGATGTGAAATGAGAACAAATAAGAGATGCACTCACCTGGTATGGGGAACCTGCCTAGACACAGGCTCACACACCACATGTCCAGGTATGCCTTTGATAAGATGCTGCTACATGCACTTAATCTCTATACTGTTCCGGAAGTCCAGGGGGGGGGGGGGGGGGTCCTTTAGAATGGCCCAGGGTAGAAGTACTTGGTCATAGAGATAAATAAACAAGGTGTGAAAACAATTCCTGCGCTGCAATAGATACCAGTAGCTGTATTAAAGTAAAAACAATTTACTTACTTCAGAGGAGACCGTGGGGTCCAGTGGGTCTTCTCAAATATCCCGATTTGCCTTGCAATAAATCACCAAGGACGTGTTTGGAGAAACATTCTTTGAGTGTACATAGTAAAGAGAACTTCAATCATACAACACGTTTCGGAGGTGTGTGCCTCCTTTACCAGGTACAAAATTGCATAAAGAGTTTTAGGATGAAGGAAGCACAGACCTCTGAAACGGGTTGTATAATTGAAGTACCTTTTACAGTTTACATAATTGACGTCTGTATAGATTAAAAGTCTTCAAGAATGATTCTTCAAACACGTCTTTGGTGATTTATTGCAAGGCAAACCTGAATATTTGAGGAGGCCTACTGAACTCCATGGTCTCCTCCGTTTTTACTTCAATACAACTACTGGTACTTATTGCAGCATGGGAATTGTTTTTACACCTTATTATACTTATTGCTAGGAGTATCCTTTGTATTGCTGTAGCTTTCCTATCTATACTACTCCCT
Source organism: Eleutherodactylus coqui (assembly GCF_035609145.1). Lineage (NCBI taxonomy): Eukaryota > Metazoa > Chordata > Amphibia > Anura > Eleutherodactylidae > Eleutherodactylus > Eleutherodactylus coqui. The sequence goes on along the minus strand of NC_089841.1, from coordinate 202,241,091 downwards.
CATGTCCAGTTTAGTTGGTGCAATAGAGTAGGGATATCACATGACTTTACCTACTTAGTTTACGGCACAATTAGCCCTTTCCAATCCACTGTCTGACGTCTTCCTACATTCTGATTGAAGCTTGTACAGCTCCAATGTCAGAAATATGTCCGACAGGGTATTCTTACTGTCTATTGCCAGCCACTCTGCTGCCGGAGCCGCTCTGGTGTACACTCACTGGCTTTAGCCAGCAGATGGCACCGTTGTATAACAGCAAAAAGAGAAAGCTTTTTAGGAAACCCTGAATCCAAAATTGGATTGGAAAGTGTTAATGAAGACATTTGAGTGTTGTTAAACAAAGTATAAAACATGGATGTAGAAATCCAAGAGTTTCGGAGCAAATTGACTTTTTATGGATGTTTATGTGACACATGTACTTTTACATACCCGAAAAATCTTGTGTCAGGCTATGGCCACATGCATATGGCTGAGGCATGTGCAATAGGCTGTAGAGAGGAATTCAGAATCCAATTAAGTATGCTACGATTTCCTTTTTTTTGTCAGAATCTTTGGAATCTGACAGAAAAATATCTAAAGTATAGATCCATTTTAAATCAGAAACATACATAGGTACAGAAGGGCCTCAATACTTCTATAGGTAGAGTATTTCAGCTCTGTATAACATGCATGAGGACTTGTATTCATACTCATAACTTGACATATGTAATGGTCAGTTCCCTTACAGTATTTTATCAATCAAGAATCCTGTTTGTAACAAAATAACAAAGAACTTTACTTATGTTAAATAAGATGTGGTGACTCACAGACAAGCCTTATTTAAACTGCCCGGTGTTATTGCCCTTTAACTTTTGGCTGTCTTCATTTTGGAATGCTATTTCTTTGTGCTCTACAGTGCATATCAGTGTCGGCCAATGCTATTGCATTCCATCTGTCATCCAGATCTTAGAATGTTGGAAGACTTCTATTTGAGAAGCATTTGCCAAATTCGAATTTGATCTGAACAGGTGCTTAATGCCTATGAACTTTTTGCATAGCAAGCTTCGCAGCCTAAAAGGTAGAGTTCATTTCCACAAGTATACTTGTTACAGCAACAGTAATTAAATTCAACCAAGTAATCACATTTATATGAAAAAAAGGAATGGTGCTCATTTAATATTAAGAATGAATATTTTATATTTAAAAAAGATGAGTTTTCTAGCATTAACATGCATATTTATGTAATGGTCATGAAAAAAAGCTACATTTTTTGTAGGTAAAGGAATGTAAGAGGTTTAGATCCCAATCTGGATTTCTCAGTGTATTGATGAACATTTCTGAACAAATGGAGCAAGGTCCCTTGAGATAAAAGGGACTCCAGACTATGTGCAATTAACATTCGGTTAACTGATAGGTAACGGTATTGCTCTTGGCAAAATATTTCCATTTTCAATTCATTTACTGATGTTACAAGATAGTAGCATGTTTAGTAACCTTTACAGTTTAGTAATACCTCTAGACGGGGGGATTATCACCCAAATGATCGCTAGAAATAGAACGCTGATAAAGCATTCTGTCATATCACTGAGAACTGTGCTGCTGCATATACACTGTATATACTGTATGAACACAGTTTGCAATTTTGCAAAAGTTAAAGAGCCACAGGGGAAAGATGACACGGGTACATTAAAAGGCAGATGAACTAGAATGCGTACCACTGCAGTATTCCTTCCGCTACTAACAATAATAATATTCATTCCAAATGTATCATGCATTTCTTTTCACTTAAATGTGCATGGTTTTTATTTTCTGAAAAAGAGTTTTTGAATTTTGTGTACAATTCTTTATAGTTCCCATTCTTGAGGAGTTTGGAGCAAGATTTTTTTATTGAGATTCTCAGATTTTGCAAAATAACATACCTGTAACAGATAATGTAGGTTAATATAACAGTATCTCTTAGATTAGTAATATCTTTTCCAATATAAGAGTGATATAGTTTTCGTTTAGAACGGAACTGATAAGGCGAGATAATGAGTAAAACATGAAAGCAAAAAGATGAGAACAGAGGATGCGTGGAAGGACAAAGAACAGAAAACGGCATAGTGATTAAAGAGACATTCTGTTAGCTCCGATGAGATATCTGGTAACATGTAAAGAATTTTGCCAATAATACCAAAGTTGTAAGAAGTTTTCATTAATCTAAAAAAAAATAAAGGCTTCCTTCGTATACACTTTTTTGTGATTTTTTTCATACAGACATTTTTTTAAGCATTTTTTTTCCTATAGAAAATCCAATTGGAAAATTGCAGTAAAAAACATACATAAAATATGCTGCATTCTGAAAAAATGTCATGGACCCAAAAAACCAAAAGTTAGAAAAAATGCCACCAAAAATATATTGCACTCTTTGTAGTGCATCTCATATTTGCCTTTTGTTTTATCATACGGCCACAGTGTTTTTTTTAAAGAAAAAATGCAACAGAAAAAACACAGTGTCTTTTTACAAAACTTGTTTTGGGACATTTATAAAGCCATTTATGCTAGTTTCTGGTGTACAAAAGTCGTAACCTTTTGCGCAAGTCAAGATTTTTGGCATCCCCACTTTCGTAGAAGTGGGTAGGTTTTGCCCAAAGGGAGTGTGGACATTGATGTAAATTATATATTTATGTATATTTTCCGCCACAAGCTGGTTTAAATGTTGCTGGAAACATATACCAGGTTGGATCTGGTGTACAATTCTAAGAAAGCACATGGAGGTTCTGGGACGCTCCTAATATAAGAAGTCGTCGGCGCCTCTTTATGTATTAAGAGTACTGCGTGCTAACGGAAATTTTGCTAAGACTGTCATTGGAAATGCCAGTCTTAGGAAATTTCTCTTTGCGTATGAAGTCATCCTAATTATAAGGAAACTCAAATAGTAGTAAAGCAGCAAACAAGAAGTTGTTTCTCAGGGTATTCCATTTTTGTAATGTTTTATTAATTTCTGTTCTTTGAAATATCATGGATATCTGTATATCACTTGTTAATGTGCCATAGTCTGCACATATGTTCTCATATCGGTATAATTCTAATTATACCGATAATTGCCAAATATTCTTTGTATTAATATATATTGCATTTTCTAGAGAGTTAAGTGGTCTTTGGTTTAGAATTAACAGAATGATTTTAATTTTTAGAATATAGAATAAGTTAATATAATTAACAGGGAATTCATCTATTTGTGGTATCTTTTGATCATTTTACTTTCATAGTCTATATATTTGTGATGGACAGGTACTCATGGGTTCTGTGTATTGCATGTAATAAATCTTTGTTGATTAAATCGAGCATGAATTGAGGTAAGGTTATTTGAAAAAGTGGTTAATTCGACCTTCTTCTTTCCCAGCTGGGACACCCATATTCTTTGTGGAAAAGAAAGACTCAACCCTGTGACCCTGTATTGATCACAGGGAGTTAAATAAAATTGCGAATAAAAATAGCTAGCCCCTTTCCCTTGATTTAACCCTTTCCAATCCAATTTATATCCTGGTTTTCCTAGGGGGCTTACTCTTTTTCTGCCGTTATACAACGGCGCTATATGCCGGGTAAAGCCAGTACTGCATGAGGTGATACGTTGGATAGGCTCTGACAGCAGAGAGGCTGGCAATATACAGTAAGAGAACCCTTACAGACATCATCCAACATCGGAGCTGTACAGCCTTAAATCATAATGTCTTCAGACGTCAGACAGTGGATTGGAAAGGGTTAAACATTTGCCTGATCTCCGGAGGCTCAGGTCACGTTAGAGAAACTGAAGATGCTGTTCACTTTAGCACCAGTGCTAATTCACCGAAGACCAGAAATGCTGTTTATTGATGAGATAGATGACTCTGAATCCGCAGTGGGAGCTATTCTGTCCCAAAAAGTAGGAGATATGATCCAACTACATGCTTGTGCTTTTCTGTCGTATACCTTATCACCCGCAGGAAAAAACTATGATGTCAGGAACAAGGAGCTTCTGGCCATCAAGGTATCTTTCCCCAAATAGAGACACCTCCTGGAAGGAGCCATCATAGAATGGTAGCGTTAGAAGGGACCTCCAGGGTCATTTAGTCCAACCCCCTGCTCAGTGCAAGATTCACTAAATCATCTCAAACAAATATTCATCCAGCCTTTCTTTGAACACTTCCATTGAAGGAGAAATTACCACCTCCCGTGGTAACCTGTTCCACTCATTGATTACCCTTGCTGTCAGAAAGTTTTTTCTCATATCTAATTTGTGTCTCCTTCCTTTCAGTTTTATCCTATTGCTTCTATTGTTTCTTTGTGCAAATGAGAATAGGACTGACCCCTCTGCACTGTGACAGCCCTTCAGATATTTGTAGACAGCTATTAAGTCTCCTCTCAGCCTTCTTTTTTTGCAAGCTAAACATTTCCAGATTCTTTAACAGTTCCCTATAGGACATGATTTGCAAACCGCTCACCATCTTGGTAACCCTTCTCTGAATTTGCTCCAGTTTGTCTATGTCTTTTTTAAAGTGAGGTGCTCAGAACTGGACACAGTATTCCAGATGAGGTCTGACTAAGGAAGACTAGAGGGGGAGAATTTCCTCAGGTGATCTAAACTCTATGCTTCTCTTAATACACAGAATTGTGTTTGCCTTTTTGGCTCCTGCATCATATTGTTGACTCATGTTCAGTCTATGATCTATAAGCATACCCACATCTTTTTCACATGTGCTGCTTCCTCGTCCAATTCTTCCGGTCTCAATGTGCTTTTTTATTTTTTATTTTCCCAGATGTAGGACTTTGCATATCTCTTTGTTAAATACCATCCTGTAAGTCACCAACCACTGTTCAAGCTTTTCTACATCTTTTTGAATACTCTCTCTAACTTCCTTAGTGTTAGCTATCCCTCCTAGCTTTGTGTTTTCGGCAAATTTGATCAGTTTCCCATCAATTCTCTCCTCCAGAACATTTATAAAAATGTTGAACAATACTGGGCCTAGTGCAGAGCCTTTTGGTACCCCACTTAATACACTCTTCCACTTGGATGTGAACCCACTTATGACCTCTCTTTGAGTACGATCACTCAGCCAGTTGTGAATCCATCTAACAGTTGCCTTGTCAATCCCATATTTGGTCATTTTTCTCAATAAGTATGGTATGAAATACTTTGTCAAATGCTTTACTAAAGTCAAGATATACTATATTCACTGCATTTCCCTGATCAACCCAGTCGGTGATTCTGTCATAGAAGGAAATTAGATTTGTCTGGCATGATTTGTTACAAACCCATGCTGGCTCTGGTTAATTACTGCATTTTTATCCAAGTACTTGCATACATGCTGTTTAATAATTTGTTCTACGACCTTTCCTGGAATAGAAGTCAGGCTCACAGGCCTGTAGTTTCCTGGATCCACCTTCTTCCCTTTTTTGAAGATAGGGACAAGATTTGCCCTTTTCCAATCTTCTGGGACATCTCCTGTACTCCAGGAATTTTTTAAAGATTATGGTGAGTGGTTCAGCAATTACCTCTGCTGCTTCCTTTAGTATTCCAGGATTTACTTCATCTGGACTTTGAGACTTGAATTCATTTAAGTTACCTATGTGTTCCCTCACCATCTCTCTGCTTATAGATAGCCTGCATTATTTTATTCCCCCAATAGCACATGGAAGATCAGTTGATGTTACATCTACTTTCTGAGAGAAAACAGATACAAAATAGGAAGTTAAAAGTTCGGCTTTCTCAACATCATTCTTAACCATTTTTATCCTGTAAGCATCCAATAGCATCTTTGAATTTTCTTTTGCTTTTGACATACCCCCAAAATCCTTTTTTTATTGCTATTGACCTCTGTTGCAAGCCTCAATTCCTTATTAGCTTTAGATTTTATGACACTTGCCCTACAGTTTCTGCAGACTGCATTATATTATTCTTTAAATATTCCCCCCTCTTTCCATTTCATAAACATATTTTTCCTCGTTTTTAACTTGTATGCAAGTTCTGTGTTCATCCATCCTCATCTCTTTAAATGCTTCCCACTCTGTCTTCTTTTAGGGATTGTTAACCATTGTGCTTTGAGAATCTCATTTTGCAATATTTCCCAACCTTCTTGGACATTTCTGTCCTTAAGAACATCTAGCCATTGGATACTTCCTATCCACTTTCTGAGTTCATTAAAATCTGTCTTTCTGAAATCCAACCTTGAGGTCTGAATCTTCTCAGGTCTTCCTCCTCTTTTTATCCAAAATTCAAAGACAGCAAGATAAAGTCGTCAGCAATAGCAGATAAGAAATTGTTGGATCCATTACTTTTATCTGAGAGAGATTCGCAACAAATGTCTGAATAGTTAAAATCTCCCATAATCACTGCCATGCTTTTTTGAGAGCTTGGCAATCTGATGTAGAAAGAGTTCATCAATATCTTCTGCTTGTTCAGGTAGCCTATAGTAAATGCCTACAATGCTGTCCTTTCTGTTGTTCTCTCCTTGTATTCTTACCCAAATAGTTTCTACAGAACTGCCATGCTGTGAAGTTTGAATCTCAGTGAAGATGAATGTTTTCCTAACATACAATGAAACACCTCCTCCACTTTTTTTAGTTCTGTTTCTTATAAATAAGTTGTATCCTTCAAGCCTTGTGCTCCAATCATGTGTATCATTGTACCAGGTTTCTGTGATGCCTATGACATCATATTTCTTTTTTTATGTTAGGAGTTCCAATTCTCCTTGTTTGTTTCCCATGCTTTATGCATTTGTGTAGAAACATTTTAGTTTGTGATCAGTGTCTCTTGCTCCTCTGCTTTTCTTCTGAATTTTTTGTCTTTGTTCTTTCTTTCCACTTCTAATAGCGAGGTTCTCAAATGTATTAATTAGCTGCATATTTTTACTTGGCCTTTCACTTCCCTTCCCATATTGTTCTAGTTTAAAGCTCTCTTAATGAGTGAAGCAAGACATCCACCAAATATATGTTTACCTGTTTTTGTAAGATGCAACCCGTCCCTAGCAAACAGTCCATCTTATAGGTAATTCACTTCATGGTCTAGAAATTCAAATCTTTGCTGATGGCACCATCTACGTAGCCAGTTGTTCACCTCTAGAATCCTGTTCCATCTTCTTATTCCATGGCCATCCACTGGGATGATAGATGAGAAGACCATCTGTTCTCTTAGTTCCTTCACCTGCTTTCCAAGGTCTTCAAAGTCTCTGCAGATAGTTGCAAGGTCTTTTTTGCAGTGTCATTTGTCCCTACATGTATTAGTAGGGATGGGTGGTGTTCTGTAGGACTGAAGAGTCTTGACAGCTTATCAGACACATCTTTGATTTGTGCACATCTCTTGTGAGGTGTCAGTTCTGCAGACAGCAGCCTCTGTTCCTCTCAATAGGGAATCCCCCACAATCACCACTCTCCTTTTCTTCTTCACAACAGCACTTCTTTTTCTCCATTCAAGAAGTCTCTGTGTGCTTACTACACAGTTCTTTGTGGGTAGAGTAATTTCTTGCTGTACCTCTTTTTCCTCTGCTCAAGAACCTGATACTGGTTCCCAAGCAGTATGGGTGCTGGCTTACTCCTGATCCCCCTGCTTTTTTGGGTCACATGCTTTCATTCCTCTGCAGGTACAATGGGCATTTCTTTTCCTTCAACATTTTGAAGACTTTCTTGTGCTCTGTCAGGGAAATCCTCACTTTTCTTAATGAGCTTCAATGTAGCTATTCTCTCCTGAAGATTATGCACCTTCTTCTCCAGTAGAGACACAGCTTGCATTTCTAGCAGGTAAAGTTTGGATTACCTCTGGTAGGTCCGTAAACATATAGCATATGTTGCAGCTCACCATATGGCTCCTCTCCTTTTCCAAACTGTTAAAAGAAGAATTGTAGTGAAGTTACTACTGATAGTGAAGATACTACTAAGTGTACGACTGGCGATGTCCTCTGAGCAGCTAGACCTGGCTAATCCTGACAATCTTCTCTCTTAGGCCTTAGTCACATGGGCGTTTTTTCCCGCGATTTGCGGATGCGCATCCGCAAATCACGTGACCGGGGCCAAAAAAAAAAACGCCCGAAAAATCTGCTCCTAGCCACGTTTCATTAGAAACGGGCCGGAGCTGTCCAGCGCATTGAATTCGATGGAGCCGGCAATACAGCCGGCTCCATTGAAAGCAATGCGCTGCGGGCGAGCGCGGGATGAATTGTCGGGAAGGGCTTAAATATATAAGCCCTTCCCTGCATTTCATCCAGAAATGTGTTAGAATAAAAAAAAATGTATACTCACCTTTCCGCTGCAGCCGGAGTTCTGCCGCGGCCGCCGTCACTTCTCCTGAACTGCTCTCTGTAGTGTTCAGCCGACGGGGCTTTAAAATCCCCGCCTGCTGAATGAGCTGCCTCTGATTGGTCACAATCAGAGGCAGCTCTCACTCACACACCCATTCATGAATTCATGAATGGGTGAGTGACTGCTGCCTCTCATTGGCTCAGCGGGACCAATCAGGGGCAGCTCTCAGCTGTCAACACATTTCTGGATAAATTGCAGGGAAAGGCTTATATATTTAAGCCCTTCCCGACAATTCATCCCGCGCACGCTGGCAGCCCATTGCTTTCAATGGAGCCGGCTGTATTGCCGGCTCCATTGAATTCAATGGGCAAACATCGTTCTTCTCTGCCACAGCTGTTACAGCTGTGGCAGAGAAGAATGATTTGTCTTCTATATGTTCTCAATGAGGTTGGCGCTGCTGCCGCCGGCCCCATTGAGCGCATATAGAGAAAAAAACAGGAATCGCAGATCGCAGATAGGTGCAATCTGCGATTTCTGTTCTATAATTTATCGGACGAGCGCATAAAAAGCGCTCATGTGTCCGATACCATTGCAAAGCAATGGTTTTATAAAATCGCCGGACGCATGCGCATGCACAAATCGTGCGAAAAAACGCCCGTCTGACTAAGCCCTCAGAGTGGATCTTTGCTCTTCCCAGAATGCACAGGGAATATGCAAATTAACCTCTTGCAGCTCCAATCTTTTGTCTGGTGATGTCCTCCGAGCAGCTAGACCTGGCTAATCCTGAGAATCTTCCTGCTTACAGTGATTTTTTGCTTTTCCCAGAATGCACAGGGAATATGCAAATGAACTTCCTGCAGCTCCAACCTCCATCCTCCCATAACAGTTCTTACTGACCATAAAAACTTGGAATTTCTCCATACAGCCAGAAGCTTATCAGCAAGACGAGCACGATGGGCTTGTTTTTCACCAGGTTCAATTTTGTCGTGTCCTATCAACTTGGCTCCAGAAATGGCAAAGTCTATCCAGGATTTATTGGAAGCCTGAAGGAGGGTCAACCACAGACTGCACAATTCTGTCCCCAAGAAATTTGGGGGGTATTTTGCACTTGAAAAATCTACTAAAAAGATTTACAGAGGGATACAAAAATGACCCTTTTCTGAGTTGTCCCTCTAAGGATGTGGCACTTGCTTTAAAGAATGGACTATGAATGATAAAAAATACCAGCTATATTTTCCTGAGGCAGGTTGACTTGTTGAGCTCCATGTTTGCCGGTCACCTGGGTGGCACAAAAACTTTGGAGCTCTTGCTTTGTTCCTTCTGGTGGCCCGACTGCAGGAGGGATGTAAAGAGTTATGTCACCTCTTGCAAAGCATGTGCTCAGAAGAGGATGCCACAAGCTCTGCCCTCTGGGCTTTCTGCGCCCCCTTCCAGTTCCATCCAGACCATGGGGATCTATATCTATGGACTTTATTGTGGATCTTCCTCTCTCAAAAGGTATGACTGCCATTCTTGTCATTGTAAACTGACTTATGATACTTCATCCCCATCTAAGAAATTACCACCACTGAGCAAACCGCAGAGTTGATGATCCAAGAGATTTTCAGACTATATGGAATTCCTGATGATGTGGGCTTTGACAAGGGGTTCAGTTCACGTTGAAATTCTAGATATACATTTCTACAGCTCTGGGAACCACCGTAAATCATTCTTCTGCCTTTCATCCCTAGAGGATAAACCAGACCCTGGAGCAGTAAATCCGCTACTTCATTTGTCAACTCCAGGACTGCTGGGTGGACTATCTACCAATGGTGGAGTTCACCTACAATAATGCCAAACACAGCTCAACCGCCCAGAGCCTGTTCCTCGGCAATTATGGTACCCATCCCATCTTCAGTCCTGGCCTTCCAATCAACACTCCTGTCCAAACGGTCATAACAGACCGAAGGTGTTTTCCGAAACACAAAAGAAGTTGAAGGAAGCCTTATGTGAAGCCCAAGATGCTTACAAGAAGGCAGCAGACAGACATCACCAAGCATCCCCTACCTTCCAAGTGGGTAATAAGCTGTGGTTGTCTGCTAAAAAAACTAAAAACTCATGTACTCTTTCCCAAACTGGGACAGAGATTCATTGGACCTTCCAAATTACAGCAAGGATCAGCCAGGTGGCCCTCCATCTAAAGCCCCAGGAAAGTCTCCGAACACATCAGCCATCCACATTTTCCTGCTGAAACCTTTTCAGGAGAATACTTTCACTAAAAGACAGCAACCACCTCCCCCTCCTGTAAAGGTGAAGATGAATTCCTTGTGGAAAAAATCCTGGACCCTCAAAGGCACTGAGGAAAGCTTCGGTACCTGGTGCAGTGGCAGGGATATGGGCTGGAGGAGAACCCTTAGAAGCTAGCCAAAAATGTGCATACTCTAATGTACACTAGGGAGTTTCACAAGAGGCTCCCCAAAAACCCAGGCCCTGGGATGTCCAGAGGCCATCCTCAAAAAGGGGCGCTAATATCAGGGCTTCAACTTGGGACCTTTCGCACTCTAGTTGGCCACTCTGTCCACTAGGCTATCCAGGATTTTGAGAGCTCCTCTACTGAACACCTAGCTATGCTCCTGTGTTTCCTTGACTTCTAGTTTTCTGTCTTGGCTCTGCTCTGCTCCTAATCAGAGACACTGTTTAAACCCAGCCCTGTCTCTCCTGCAGTGCATGATTATTGTGCCCCACAGCTGTGAACTAGCTCCTCTCCTCCTTCTCTGCTACAATTAACTTGAATAATTTCTAATAATGACGTCTGGCTTTTCTCCCGCCGCTACCCGCCTCCTTCATCTGTACTGTTACCTGAGACTTCCTGGTTCAGCTTCTGGCTTTCCTCCCGACAACGTTACCCACCTCCTCCATCCGTACTGAGACCTGAGGCTTCCTGGTAGTGACTCCTGGCTATCCTGACTACTTTGTAGTGACTCGCATGGCTACTACACCAGCAGCTCCTATCCAGCACCGGAAGATGCTACAAATGTTCTCAAACATTTTTTAACAAGGTCTCATGTACGGAGCCATATTGTAGTTCAAAGTTGTACAGAGGCATAATACACACTCACAGACATCTGTGGAGCCATAGTATACCACCTCATGTCTATATATATATATATATATATATATATATATATATATATATATATATATACACACACACATTATATATTTACATACATGCTTACATACACATACAGGGGATGGACAAAAATGTGGAGAGACCATAAGAAATGCATGCCTTAAAGTCGGTCTTTACATGTCTTATTGACATATTAAATTATAATTCCATGTAACTTATGTGAAGGCAATATGACACAGCTGTTGCCGGGCAGAAGTGAACATCTACCTGAGTAACAAGGTTCCATTGGTCAGGGGTTTGAGCCACTCAACAGCCGTTACCAGCTGGCAACCAAAGCCACGCAGAGCAGGGAAGGAGGTGAAGTAAATACAAATTTGGTGGGAAAGCTCTCAGCCAAGTTGGAGTCAAAAAGACAGCTCAGTGCTAATGGTTAAAAGCTCATGCATTTCGTATGGTGTTTCCATACTTTTGCCCACCCCTGAATATATTTATATATACTTACCGTATATACCGGCGTATAAGACGACTTTTGAACCCCGAAAAATCTGCTCTGAAGTCGGGGGTCGTCTTATACGCCGGTAATACCAAAAAAAAAGTGTAAAAAAAAAAATCATTACTCACCTCCCCCGGCATTCTGTCGCGCTCCGGCAGGATGTCGCTCGCTCCTAGTCCCCGGCGCAGCATTGCTTTCTGAATGCGGGGCTTGAAATCCCCGCCTCCAGAAAGCTAATACACACGCCGTCAGCCAGTTACAGCCATTCAATGACAGCATTGAATGGCTGTGATTGGCTGAAGGCGCACGTGGCTTCAGCCAATCACACCCATTCAATGATGACATTGAATAGTGTGATTGGCTGAAGCCACGTGCGCCTTCAGCCAATCACAGCCATTCAATGCTGTCATTGAATGGCTGTAACTGGCTGACGGCGTGTGTATTAGCTTTCTAGAGCGGGGATTTCAAGCCCCGCATTCAGAAAGCAATGCTGCGCCGGGGACGAGGAGCGAGCGACATCCTGCCGGAGCGCGACAGAACGCCGGGGGAGGTGAGTAATGATTTTTTTTTTTCTCCACTGTATTACCGGCGTATAAGGTGAAAGTTGGGGGGTCGTCTTATACGCCCCGTCGCCTTATACGCCGGTATATACGGTATGTATATAATATATTCAATGTTATTATTTCATTTTGCATTTTTTTTTCTGCTGCTTAATGTTACACTTTAATTGACCACTTTAAATATCTATTTTATTTTTCTTTTTTGATGAAAATTCTATTTTTGTAAAGAGGATGTACCATTTATTTTGATGCATTTAATTAGATAACAGATACACCAGTGCTTTTTTTTGGGATATCCTTCTTTGTTATTTATATCAGCCAGCACAATTGCCATTTTCAGCAATCCATTTATATTCTTATGGAAATGTGGTCTGAGCTGCAAACACTTCCAACAGACCTGCCAGAGTGCAATTTTCTGCTTCTCAATGTATCAGTGAATTAATATTCTTTTGAAAAGGCAGAAAATATAAGTCAAAATATTTAGCTCGTAATTGGATGGCTTCTGGGGTAAGTGGGCAGTGGTACTCGCCAAGATATTGTCAATACACAGCAGCTGTTTGGTAAAATGGAATGAGGCTTAATTCCAGCTATTAGCAATGGAATGATGTAAATAGCAAGGACAGGTTATATAGGGCTTCTAATGTCAGATGCAGAACATAACAGTGAAAGATTAGCAGTGACAGAAATCTCATAAATATTGAAAGCATAAAAAAGTAAGACAAGGACAAAATAGTGTCTAAAAGAACAAGATAAGAGAAATAACAAAGCATCACCTATCTCTACCAAATGATTCTGATAAAACAAATTGTTTTCTCATTCCTGAATAATATTAGTCAAAACTGCTATTTTTTTTGCTAGTGTTTTTATTTGTAATTTCTTCAAATAAATCCCAGATGAAGCTATCAAACCATTGAAATCTGACTGCAGAACTTTGTTCTGACTGTGGAATTGGGCGCAGATTATGTGATTGTATCATTTTAGCATTCTACTGAATGCTTTGAAAATCCACGTCATACTTCACACACTACAAATTTTGAAATCTGCGCCATAGAAAAAAAGAACTGACATGTCAATTCTTTGCGTAATATCCAATCGAAAACCGCAAACTGATTTGCAACATTGACTGTAGCTATATCCACAGACAGATCTGTTAAAAAATTCATGCCAAAGGTCCGTGGCTCAGCCTTGCATATTTTTTTAACTGGGAGATGAATTTTTTTATATGCATTCCTGGGTGGCATGTTTCTTTTTTAAATACACATTTCTAACATACAACTTTTTTTGCAGTTTTTTATGCCTTGTGCAAAAAAACTAGATATCAATAACAAACCTGCATCCTGCTGCAATTGCAAAAAAACCTCTCAACACAAAAAACATGAAAAGAAAAGAAAAACAAAAAAAATAAACACTATATGTACCAAGTTTCATATTCTCTAATTTATTCCAAGCTCACATCTAACAATGGCATTTATGCAGAAAAAAAACAAAGCACAGAGCACCAGGCAAAATAGCATAAAAAATATAGTGTTTCTAAAAAAAACAAAGACTACCTGTAAAATCACTACGTAAAGATATTATGGCCCCTGCCCACGGGCATTGTGAACTCCTGTGGCGAATCTCTGCCGCCAGATAGGCTGACCGCTGAGAATCGCAGCAATTCGCAGCATGCTGCGAATTGACGACTGCAAGCGGAGAATTGCAATGATTCTCTGCTTGTGGACACGGGGCTGGTGCTTTGCATAGCAACGCTATGGAAAGCTTCAGACGATCTGATTCGCCGTCGATTTACCGCTGGCTAAATTACCTCCGTCGACAGTTTGCCTAAGTTAGATTTTAAGGTAGCTTTCAGGTATTACATTGATTGCATGACCTTGGGACATCCATAGATGAGAACAACAAATGGGCTATGTTGTTTACTGAAGTGCTGTGTGCCCTTCATTGAAGTATGAATTTCCATCTAGGCCTTTTGGACTGTGACTGATACTGCAGCTCAGCCCTGTTAAACTGAAATGGCTAAGTTGGGGCACCAGGCAACAACCTAAATAAGAGTGGCTTTGTTTTCTGTAAGATGATGGAAGAAGTCTGCAACTGTTGATTGTAGCAAATTGTTCTTTTGCATAACGTCCCCCCCCCCCCCTTAAAAAAAAAAAAAAAAAATTAGGATGAGCTCTGTTGGTTCTGCAGGAATAGGACATGACATTACAGTTTTGGACAAACAGAGCTCACTTCAAACCTCTGTAGCTCCGGATCTGATATGCTTTTGGTGATATGCTTTAAAGCTGAGATTTCTGTTGGTAGGGCACATCAATAATACTTACAGAAATGGAGCTACAGCCCTTTGAATTGGGTTGGAAATTCTGGATTTTAAGCTGTCACTTTTCAGTTAGTGTGTGCAGAGGAGAAAGAGAGAGGGGAGGACAAGCTGGCAGCAGAGAAACTCTGTGATTCTCTTATTTCTCTTCCTGTCCAAGGGGAGGGGTAACATGATTTTTTTTGTTCATGTTATCATCGTCCCATCATAGAGAACATTTATTGATTGTCATATATGGAGGTCTTCTTGCTGACCGTGGCATCTAAATGTTTTTACAGAATTTTTTTTTTTTTAACTTTTCCCCTTACACAAGGCTTTAAATATTAAACAATAGAAAGAACAAAAAAAACCCTACACATAATTAGTATAACCACATTCATAACAATATTGTTTAATACTGAATTATTTGTCCAGCATGGTAAATTCTTTAAAAGAAAAATAAGCGAATATATCAGTTTTCTGCTCATTTCACTTCCACAAACCAGAAATACAAAAATAAATAAAAAGCTATATAGACCGCAAAATGGTACCTATAAAAATTACAAGTTGTCCCATACAGCTCTGTCGACAGAAAATTAAAAATGTTTTGATCTTGGAATACGGTGATAGGCAAAGTATTTTTGTAAGTAAAGAAAAGTGTTTATATTATGCAAAAGTGGTAAATCATTATAAAACCTTTATAAATTTCACGTTGTCCTAATCAAACTGACCTGTAAAATAAAGTTAATATAATATTTTTACCACAGGGGTGTGCCATAAAATGAATTCACAAAATACAATGGTGAAATTGCTTTTTTTCTATTGTCCCCCACAAAAAATAAAATAAAGGTTATTCAATAAATAATATGTATCTGAAATTGGTTCCAATAAAAACTAGAACTTGTATCACGAAAAACTAGGTGTCATACAGCTACAGTTATGAAAAAATAGAAAAGTTATGACCGCTGGAACACTAAAGGTAATGCATAGTGGGATTGGGAGAGTAGGGCCTAAGTGTTGCTTGGCGATAGACAAGTAGTTTAAATAAAGCAGAGCAGGGTTGTGGTTGATGTAGTTAGTGCATTTGAGAGTTAACCTTGCATTTATAGGGGTGAGGGGACTCTGTGAGTTGGAGCTGTTGAAACTGGGTGGTGTTGGTGAGTCACCAAGGTCTAAAAGTGACCGTTGCTGGTGGATACATGTTTGGTGGAGTACCCTTGGTATCTGCTTCTTCTGACTGCATCCTTCAGAGATCAAGAAAGGTGCCCAGGAGAAAGCTGAATCGAGGCAGAAGTGTTCCTGAATACGTTTTGCTCAGTTTGCTGCACTAATGTGGACTGCGAGTGGTAATCCGATAAACTCAGGTTGTGACTATGGTCAAGCATGCGACTGCGTGTTTGCTGGACTAGCTCTTGGTGGAGGTGGGTCCTCACCCTGCCCTGACAGCCTGAGGAGACCCTGGTTGGGGGTCCTTCTTAAAAGGGGCCACCATACCTTCTGTCTTTTCATACCGGGGTTACTACGAGTCAGACTATCAATCCTATGTATAGGCTATCAGCATTATATCCCGGTAAACCCCTTTAGATCTGGAACTGAAAAAAAAAACATTACAAATAATAAAAGTGTGTATACAGAGGTATATAGAGTGAATTCTTTGAGTGCAAAAAAAATTGGAACAAAGTTGCAATAGATATAGTGTATATATTCTGAAATGTCATAGTATTATGTCCACTGGTCATGACCAGCAGCGTCCCCTATCCCCCTCTTGCTGTTGGTCATAGCCAGTGACCTTATTGTCTGCTGCAAGATGCCACACCCCCTGTCAATTTCTTGGTCACCATAGGGTGCACACACACTAAGCTTTTCTAACCATGCTAATCCAGAGACATCTCTGGCAATTTAAGGCACCCTTACCCACTAGTGGGTGTCTGAGGAATTAGTCTCCTAGTGTGCAAAAGTGTTATAGCGTTCCTTCTGCTCCTGGTTTTGTTCCGTGTCTGCCCCACTCCGTTTTCCCGAATTCTCCTCTCCTAAACTCAAATTCTTTATTTACCAGGTTTACTCTAACTGCTGTCTGCCCTGATCCTTGGCCTAAGTCATCATTACTAAGTATTGCACTTGTCCTAACATTTGCTCTGTCCCAGAACCATGTCTCTGTCTACACCCTCCAGTTCCACGTTACACTAAACCTGCTCAAGTAGTCTCAGCTGCCTGTTAATCAAATGGTCTGAGGTCCCAAACAGTGAAGACCAGATTTCTATTAGTCGGATTAAAGGGTGAAATCGGCAGATGCTCAGGCCTGCCCTTGGACTTAGCCCTAAGGGCTCATGTCCACAGGCAGGTCGGGTTTCATGGGCACGTGGCATAAGGACATTACTTACCAGTCTAGATCATGTGGCAGCTGTGCGGGTCCTCTGTCTTCTCCTCTGTGCATGTCGGGGGGCGAGCTGGCTGGCACACCCCCAGCACATGCGCAGTGGAGATTTTTTATTTAAATCTCCTGCTTTCTCACAAGATCAGCAGCACACCCACAGTGACAGTTCCAGGTGTGCCGCAGATTGGACGGCTTTCATGGACTTCAATGAAAGCCGTCTCTGCAGTTTTCCCGGCAAAATGGAGCATGCTGCAATTTGTTTTCCGAACTGGAAGGTCCGAAAGAAAAACCTGCATGCTTTAATTAAGCTGCAGGCGCCCATGATTGTCTATGGGCAGCTTGAACTCCGAATCATCCGCGAGGTGTCCCATGCGGATTCCGGAATTCAAACCTGCCTGTGGACATAAGTCTTAACTCTAATTATTTTTTAGGGGAGCAGGCTCACATTTTCTGTCTTAACACACAGATCCATATCAGAAGATCATATCATTAAAGACAGAAGATCTGGAATAAAAGGGCTCTATACACTTTGGCATTGCTAATAGGTTGTTGATAGTGAAAATCAGGCACAACATTATAAGCAAAAGTTAGGCTGCCTGCACACGGCAGAGCCGGATTCCTCATGCGGGAGCCCGCATCGAAATTCGACCCTGACCACGGGCGGCGGCTGCCTTTTCTCCTCTTCATCTGTGCTGTGAATGGTTGTGGCAAGCCGCTGTTGGACATGGTTAGCACAGATTTTTTTTTCCAAATATCTATTTTTCATGTGCCGTTGCTCGGCAAAGACGTGGAATCCTTGACTTGTCTGCAATGTTAATTGCGGATTGGCCTCGGGTTGGACGTCTTCCATTGATTTGTGCGGACACCACACACAAATGGAGCATGCTGTGATTTTTCCTCCGCTTGCAGAATCTGCAATTGGTCTGTAGGCGGCCTAAGCAAACTGACGATCACTGATGTGATCTGATTACATACATCTATGACATATCAAGGGCAAACATTGAATTGCCTTTTAAACCAAAAGGATGAAGTTGCTCTCATACCTATATTTAATAGGCTTTTTACCTCTATAGCTACTCTCGGGACAACCCTTTTGTTTACAGAGTGCTTGTTACAAACATGATCACTCCAAGAGTTCTCAGCCAGGGAAAGATATAAATTTACTATCCTGTCCTAACCAAACTACATTATAAGTGCATTATGTACATGCATATACTGTGTTGTTGTGTCCTGACTCCACCGAAAACATGCATTATTTCATTCTTTCCCAACAAACATGTTGGGAGTCAGTGGGGTTGTGTCCATCCCACATATATGTAGAGCACCAAATTCAGTCTGATGTTCCTGTATTCTGTCCTATTTCTTTTCAATGAAACTAAAACACTCATCCCATAACATTATTCATTCTTAACTTCAAAACTCAAAGGTCCAGGTCTGTAAACTTGCATGGCCTACTGATTAGTGTTTCTTCTCATAAATAATTCTCCTTCACAATAATTTCATTATAGCTCAATGGGGCAGCAATCGCAGTACAAATTTAACAAACTAACAAAAAAAATAACCTATTCTACTGGTAATACCTATATGATTTACTTAGAGCTCTAACATATTCCGCAGAAATGCACAGGGATTGTCATCAATCACATTAGTCTGTGTCACAAATAGGGCTCCAAATTACATGTTTCACTTAATCAACTGGTACATAATGTAACGTAGTAATTTTCATCATATGGTATAACTATAGGGTGATGCAGACTAAAACCTAGAGAATAGTATATTTGGGTTAACAAACTTTATACTTGTATGGAAGGCATACGACAGAGCATTGCTTAAGTGTTACCATTAATATAACAATAATCTTTATTTCTATAGTGGCAACTTATTCTGCAGAGCTTCTATATAGGACAATGATACCATTATGTAAAATTTATGAAAATGCAGAAAAGTAATATAACAGACAACAAATGTGCACAAACATTATTGATTTTTCACATCTCCAGCATTACATACATACCTTCTCACCAATAATTCCTAATTTTATTCCACACCAATCTATCTTGAAGATTTCATGGGAAATTGCCCAGAGGGGAGAATTTTGTTGTGTTTCATAAAACCATCTGTGTTGTGAGTAGGAATAATGTAGTGTGTATCAGCACATAAACCAATATGTTATTGTTTGGTCTTCACAAACATAAAAGAGCTAAAACTGACGGGGGAAATCTTTATGTGCCACTGGCAGAGCTCAGGATCCCAACAGAATAGTTGAAAACCACTCAGCAACTTTATGCTGCATTAAAACATTTTTAAAATGCACAATCAGGTTTAAAAAGAACTTTGTTGCTGTGAAATGCATCCGTTCATCAAATTATAACAAGCAGGAAGAAATGTTCAGGGACAAGTTATCCACATATTTATGAAATAAGATATGTAAGGTCATGTACTTGACAACAATAGCTTTCTATATATGTCAATTGAAACACTAGCTATGTGCACTGGGAGTCCCAGCATATGTGCCCCTATAACCTTAATTTAAACTATGCCTTTGTTTAACTATTTGATGTGGCCGGAAAGCTTGGTTTTAAACGTGATCTTCATTTTATTAGTGATGTTGGAGCTTTATCCTATTCAGTTGCCATTGTTTTATATTAATTTAATACTCTTAATTAAAAATGTTGTCTCAAGACTGTATATATTTGGTGGCCTTAGCTTTAACTTAGTTTTATCTTGTAATCTGTTTGAACTAGCAAAAACTTTTTATGCAAAAATAAAATTCTTTGGAAAGAAGTGTCATGTTTGACACCTAAGCCCAGGTTCTGCTAGCTTCAAAGGAAAGGCAGATAGATCTCCATTTGTTCAAGCTGAGCATCCCCCATTCTAGTGAGAGGGCTACAGGACCATGGAATGTTGAATATTCATGGTATTTGACCCCCTATTACACCATTGCCCAGTTCTAAACTAGGGATTTGCTTAATAAACTAATTGGCAATTATGATCCTTGAGTTAAAAATCATCAGGATGAAAATGGTGAACTGGTCAAAAATGATGGTGTGAAGGCCACATTTTTAAATTCCTATTTGTCTGTTTTCTTTCAGAAAGTAAATGTAACATCAAGTGATCTTCCCTGTTCTATTAAAGGAATAAAATAATCCAGGCTATCTGTACACAGAGAAATAGTGAGGAAAGACTTAACTAACTTAAATAACTTAAATAAATGCAAGTCTTCAGGTCTAGATGAATTAGATCGCAGGGTACTGAAGAAGATAGGAGATGTAACTGCTGAACCACTTGCCATAATCTTTCAAAATTTCTGGAGAACAAGAGAAGTCCCAGAAGATTGGAGAAGGGCAAATGTTATCACCATTTTCAAAAAATGGAAGGTAGACTCAGGAAACCACAGACTTGTGAGTCTGACTGATATACAGAAAAAAATCTTTGAACAAATTATTAAATAGTATGCATGCAAGTACTTGGATGAGAATGCCGTCATTAAATAGAGCCAGCATAGGTTCTTAGCAAACAAGTCATGCCAGACTAATCTATTTTCCTTCCATGACAGAATCACCAACTGGGTTGATCAAAGCATTTGACAAAGTATCTCATATCATCCTTATTGGAAAAATGACCAAATATGGGATCGACTAGGCAACAGTTAAGAGAATACACAATTGAATTAGTGATCATACTCAAAAAGTGGTCATAAACAGCTGCACATCCAATTGGAAGATTGTCTCAAGTGAGGTACCCCAAGGTTCTGTCCTGGGGCCAGCCAGTATTCAAATTTTTATGAATGATCTAGATGAGGGAATTGAGGGGAAATTAATCAAATTTGCCAATGATACAAAGCTAGGAGGGATAGTTAACACCAGAGATGAAAGTGACCGGATGCAAAGAGATCTACATACGCTTGAACAGTGGACCACGACTAACTGAATGGTATTTAACAGAGAAATGCAAAGTCCTACATCTGGGTAAGAAAAATGAAAAAGCACATACAGAATGGGAGGAATTGGGTTAAGCTGCACATGTGAAAAAGACTTGAGTCTATTAATAATTGATAGACTGTATATAAGTCAACATTGTGATAGAGCAGTAAAAAATATAACCACAATTCTGGGATGTATTAAGAGAAGCATGGGGTCTAGGTCACGTGAAGTAATTTTCCCTCTCTACCTCGGTCAGACCTCATCTCAAATACTGGTTCCCATTCTAGGCTTGCAGAGCAAGTTCAGAAAAGACCTACTGGGGGGGCGAGCAGTCTGCAAAGCATGTTCTATGAGGAACGGTTAACCCCTTAAGGACCAGGGTGTTTTGAAAGTAGGCTGAAAGGAGACTAAAATTAATGAAGGGCTGTCACAGTGCAGAGGGATCAGCCTTATTCTCATTTGCACAAGGAAAAACTAGAAGCAATGGGAAGAAAACGAAAGGGAGGAGACACAGATTAGATATTAGAAAAAAATGTTTTGACAGTGAGAGTGATCAATGAGTGGAACCTATAACTTTTGTTGGAGATCCATGCGCATACAGATCTTTTAAGATTATCAGATGTTGCAGCAGAGAGCAGCTTAGGATATATAGACTGAATTTGGTTGGGGTGTTATTTATACACAATTTGCAACCTGAGTAGAAGATTAGTGCAAGTTTGAGTGAGTGACGTTGATGAATCCCTTGCAGTACAAGGAGAAATACATGGCAGCAAAACTCATGCACATTTCATATCTGAAAAATGCATAACTCTTGTATATACTAACCACATAAAAATGCAAGCTTCTTGGCACATATTGTAATCAAAGTATGTTGGCCCATCCACCAACATCCAGGTGACCATGCTTACAGATGGTTCATAACACTAACAGATACCTCTCTGTTGGGCCTGAGCCTCAAAATGCTTCTAGGTAGCAGGATACCAGGCTATATGATCCAATTAACATGACTTGGGAAAGATGCGTTTCCTACCTTTAGCAGATAAGTTTCTTAGCACATATTTTGATCAAAGTGTCTTGGCCCCTCCAACAATGTTCAGAGAACCATGCTTATGGATGGGTCTTATTACTAACAGTTACCCATCTTTGATCCTAATATGTGCTAATAATCTAGCATTTTATGTGGTCAGTATATACAAGAGTTACACGTTTTTCAGATATTAAATGTGTATGAGTGCTGTTGCCACATGGTTCTGCTTGTACTGTATTGTCGCAGCCATGGTTGATGTGCACCTGTGCATTCAATTTATTTGTGGATGTACAGACTTTATGTTTTTTGATTAGGTCCTTGCAGTCGCCCCACATCATGGGCTGATAAGTGGGTAAACTACACCTTTATTATGAGAGCTGAGCGGTGATCAGCTGATTGCCATAGGCCCAGCTCATCAGACCACTGACGTTGCTGTCAGGTGCTCATTTAATTCTCTCTACAAAGGAAATATAGTATTACATCTGTGTCATACAAGGATGGACCAGGTCTTCCAGAGCAAGAGCCTCTGCTTGTTGGCTCTATTAAGAGACAGGAAGGCCCTTCTATGATATGCCTAAGAGCTTATAGAATTGAGATATGAATAAGGCCGGACTCACACGAGCGGGTCAGATTCCACATGCCCGCAATGGATTCCAGCTGTGAGCCTGGCCGATGACCCTGCGTATGGCACTTTACTGTAGTGCACATGACCATGGAGGATCAAAGCCAGTCATGTGCAGTACAGAGTTTTTTGTGGTTTGTTTGTATTTCCCACGTCGTCACTAGGCGATGACATGAGTACCCGCAGCCCCTATGCAATGTTAATTGCATATGAGCTGCAGGTCATACACTTGCATTGACATCAGGGGAAGCTGTCTGCATGGATTTTGCAGTAAAATGCAGCATGCTGCAATTTTTTCTCCGCACACGGAATACAGAATTTGTATCTGCAAGTGTGAAGGAAAATTCTAAAACATATGCCTTTCAATACCGTCCACGTGGACGCCGATCTCAGAATTCACAATTCAAATCCAGTCATGTGAGACCTGCCTTACTCTTTAAAGTGGCTGTCGAACGAAACTAAAAGTCTTGCAGTGCTTTGTAAATGTAAATAAATGAAATATACTTCAAATCTGAAAACTTTACAGATGGTTGTCTATTAAATGCGGTCATACACATGAGACATTTTTCCAGCATTGCGGCATGTACTATCCTTGGGTGTTCCCCCAGATTGTTTTCAATGGGACCGACACAGCATCGGACGGAGTGTGAAATGCATGCGAGTGTGATGCAAGGTTTACCCATTGGATACAATGGCAAAAACTCCATGATTCTCCGTTGTTACTTTCCTCAAGTGATTTTTAAGTGTTTTAACACAAAAAGGCCTCGCATTCGCAGGGACATCGCCCATTGGCGAGAGCAATATTGGGCTGAATTTCACGGCCCAATATTGCACTCGCCCATGTGAAATTAGACTAAATGAAGTCTCCCAAAAGTGGAGCATTTGTTGTAACGTTCTGACACCGGCAAAAGGGTCTATCCTTCCTGTGTGTCTGTGACATGATAAGAGGGCTAGCGCTCAGCTTATTAGCTAAGCCAACCCTGTTCTCTGTCTCACAATTAGCTATAATAACAAAGAAGGAGGCTGACTTACTTAATTGTCATAGCATGTCATCCCTGGTCATGTGAGCGGGGAGTCGGAGGAGTGGATGAATCATCATTGATCAAGTGATGGAACTTTTGTGACATGCATGTAAAAGGGTGTTACACTGACAGGAGACTAAACTTTATTTCTTTGAATAACAACTTTTACTTAATTTGCTTTACAAGTTAAATACTTGAGCTGACGATGGAGGAGGACGGGCTTTGATCTCACTCATTAGCAGGGAAAGTCCTATAAGAATGCATAACTCACAGGAAGCACTTGTAGGGTAGCACTTTTTGGCCTATATACATTTTTATTTCGGCATAGTACATACCAGCATTCTGATTCTATGTCTAAGTTTTAACAGGCTCTCTGGTCAGGGCTACAGTGTCAGCAGCTTTTTTCTCTTTGATCACAACTGTCATCCTCGTGCTTAAATGTCCTTTCTTAGCCTTGATACCTGATTGTAAGTCGGCTAATGGGCCATTAGCACAGGATGATTTTCACTCAAAATTCATTCAAATGAACGAATTTGAGCGATAATCATGCAGTGTAAAAAAACTATTTTTGGATCACGGGCTAGTCATTCTGTGTAAATGCTCCCCACTCAGCAGTTCACATAGAAGGTAAAGCGCTGAGTGAGAAGCTGACAAGAAGCCTACAATCCAGTGGTGAAGTCTTTCAGTGAATATGCTCTGCACAAGTGCTGATGACCTTAGTGGTGACATCAGCACTCATACAGTTGTTTACCCAACTGTCAGCCTTTGTAAATGGGTCTTTAGTGTTACGGTATCCTACCCGGTGATATCACAGCCTGGGTTGCCCTAAAACGTACCCGCAAACCCCTGGCCCTGCCTACTTGCCTCCACTCCTGGCTAACCCCAGGCGGGCAACGGGGCGGCGGTCCCTGCTCTCACTAGGGACCGAGAGGGAGGACTGGCATACCAAGATGGAACAGGGTAGAATATCAACAGGAAGGGCAGATGAAAAAAAGCAAAAGGAAATACACGCAGACCGAGGCAGATGGGATAACCTGGCAGATAAAGCAAAAGCTGACACACAGGAGACTGACAGAGGCAGGATGCAAGCACACTGAACAGAAATCAATAACTGGCAGTGAATGGACCTCACTGCCAGCGTTATAAGCAGAAGCCTCCACCCAGGGGCGAAGAGAGGGGGAGGCGACTACCTCCCAGCAGAATCCCATAACCATGGACTCGTGCATAGACCTGCACTCACAGGTGCACACGCGCACGTCACCGCCCGGACACACGAGAACAAGAACTTTATGGTGAACAATGCTGTTGTATACAAATGAATATTATTGCATACATTGATGGTGTATTTAATTGTAATCAGTAAATGGGTCGTGATTGAATATTGTGTATACAATGGTTATTATAAATATGGTGCTGATGCAGCCAGATGTTACGCTTGATAAGGTCTCGCAAAAAAAAAACCTATATGTTGCACTTTATGTACTAAAAAACTAAATTATAGTTCTACTTCACATTACTAGGATCAAGTTGCCACATCTTGGTCAGGGTGATGGCAGTGCGGA
Organism: Eleutherodactylus coqui; assembly: GCF_035609145.1. Lineage (NCBI taxonomy): Eukaryota > Metazoa > Chordata > Amphibia > Anura > Eleutherodactylidae > Eleutherodactylus > Eleutherodactylus coqui. Next base: position 202,215,877 of record NC_089841.1, on the reverse strand, counting down.
CTTAGCAGAGTTGTGCAAAGATCGCATCCCCTGTTCACATGCCGTATTAGAACCTCCTTCTATGATACAGGGCAAATAGCCTCTCAGTTTATGGAGTTCTCCTCCTGGTGGACCTTTTTCTGTCCTATTATTACAGGATGGCCATTCAAGTGAATGCAGCCACTGTGTCAAGTTTGCACATCACACCCAGGACAAATGCAAAAAGGACTTGTGAGCAGACATCCAACAATGATTGACAGAAAGCAAAAACACTTACTACATATTGGCAGATGAAATAACTAATAGATATGAATATTTGTTTGCTTTTTAGCCAAGATGCTTAAGCTCATGGATCCAGCACAAGGGTCCTTGTTACCTCGTGAGTCCCTACCCTAAGAGGACACCTCAAACTCCAGGGAGTCCTGCCCGCAAGCTGGGCGATCATCCCAATATGGATGGCCCCATGCTGGAACCTAGGTGCCTGGCTCGCAATAGATGGTAAATGCCATAACATGAGAACAGGACACTGTTCACACCAACTGACAAGGGATTCCCACCTAGAACCTCATGTATGCAACACCAAGCAAAACATGCATGACTCCAAACACCAGGGTTCCGAGAGAGAATGAGGAAAAAGATAAATGACCAGCTCTCTCTAGGTAGAGCAGCTGGTGTTTATGTGCAACAGACTGGTGGTGATTGACTTACTGGAGTAATACACACCCAGCCAGCTCAAGAATCCCACACCTGTGGAAGTACGTTACTGGAAACCCATAGAATTACAGGTCCTAGGAGCAAAATGTGACACACTGCAGGAGAAATTGTTTGGATGGCCAAAGCTTTCTCTGGCAAAATCATCTGATTGCTGGGTGAACCGAGAGTGAGACCCAGGGTAATTAGCTGTCCACTCTGGACCTCACATTCAGAGAAGGGTTTTTCTATCAGTAAGACCCTTGTCCATATGCTCTAACAAGGTTAATGGAGGTTATAAAAGAGGCCACCTACTCAAGATCCCCTTCCATGCACCAAAGCTTAGAGCCACAACAAAGAGTGGATCCTACTCTGGGAAACTCGGCACAACTTTGTACTACATGGTTGCCCCTTGAATTTAATGGGCACTATGCAATACTACATTTCCTCACACCTTCTCTTACAATAGCTGATTGCTACTGCCGTCCCATATCAGTAGTAAATAATAGTGCTCAAAGTTATGTGGAGAACATTTTGGCTTCCTATCTGTGTACATGGCTACAAAATTAAACATGTTTATTCTCCAGGTACCTTTAGTATAATTCTTCATTCTAACTATTGAAATGTAAAAATCTAGTTACTTAACTAGCTAGTTAGCCATCTCTTTATAAAGGAAACCTGTCAAGTACCATATGCTGTCCTCAGGCAGCATAAAGTAGTGACAGACATGTTGATTTTAGTGATCTGTCATTCATGGAATAAACTTACAAGTTGTATCTGCAGCTCCCAGCAAGAGATGAGTCCAGCTTATTCATCAGGTGCTGCTCACCCCGCTCACCCACCCTCTATGATTGACAGTTTTCTAGTTACTGCACCGCATTCTGAGAAATCTGCCAATCAGGGCAGGTGAGCTGGGTGAACAGCACCTCATGAATTTGGACTCATATCTTGCTGGGAGCTTCAGGAACAACCTGTAAGTTCTTAACAACCACTGTAGTTTATCCCCTAAGTAACAGATCACAGCTATCAGCATGTCTGTTATTACTTTCTACTGCCATCAGTGAGGACAACATAAAGGACATGACAGGTTCCCTTTAAAAGCCATAGCTTTGTAATGCACATTTAACTGCTATTATACATATTTATGTGTTTGCACAGGTTTTATAACATCATGTTCCTATGAGAAGGTTACATTCCGCGTTGATATTTGCAATGTATAAATATTTAAAAAGTATATAACATTATTTAAAGCACATAGAACATCACCTAAAGTCTTTACAGCAGCTGTGGAGGTGCATTATTTTACATACGGTGTGCTAATAAGGTGTGCATAATGGATGTGCATATAGCTATTGTTTGGATCTACTTTTATTTTTTTGATATGTTGACATTCAGACCTTTGGTTTTGTTTGATGCTGTGCAGCCAAGCTATTCATGCTGAAACCATAAGCAACAAATCTTATCAGCAAATCCCTTTCAATGGCACAAAATAGAGCTGAGCAGAAATGAAAATACACCCATTAATCAAACACCTAGTTCAAGTCAGGGGCGTAGTGTCCTTTGCTTTCAACGGAAACTAACTGTCAAAGAGAAAAGGAAACTAGTGGTGCTTTTTAATGGCAAAGTTATAGTTCTAAAATTATTAAGATAAGAAGCAATTTGAGAGCCCAGCAACTAAAGATGACAATAATGATTAACTATAACAGTGGGAGTTGCTGGGAAAGACATAAATGCATTGTAAAACACAGTATTCTAAATGGAACTTAAATAAAGGCCATGCACTTCTTCTGTACAAAGTCCGATCAAGGAAAGTCAGAAACAAATGTTGCATGAACGAATTCCAAAAGATAAAAAAAAAAAAAGGATGACTGACAATAGTATAACCAGTGGCTGCAACATTGTCTTACAATGACCAATATTCACAGCCCACCAACAATGAGAGTATATATACACATAGGACATTAATAAGGAGCACACAATGGGCTTTAAAAACCCATTAAGTCCACTTAAGCTAAGCATGGGTAATAATTCTCAGGCATTTTTTTCCCTCAACTGCTAGTTTAAGAGTCTATTCGCTTATTTTTCATACAAAATCTAATAGTATATTTTTTTATACAATGTATGACAGTAATGTGAAGCCTATTGAAAAATAAAATAAGTACCTTCTGTGTATGATTTCAGGTTGTGAGATATTGGCAGGCCATGGTTTGTGTCACATTTCTAAAACCGTTATAACACCTATTGATTCTATGGGCATGAGGAAAAATTACACAGCATACACAACCGGACTCAATAGTTTTATTAGCTTTAGAGCGCTAATGTAGAGGTATAGTATAAAGTTCTGGAGCACTTCATAGTGTATTTACTTTATAAAGTTGTGGAGCTTTTTGAGTTACAGTGGCCATTAAACCCCTCAAGATAAAATACCCCAGGTACAAATGCAGCACTTAGGCACTAGTTTATACAGGGTGGCCCATGGAAAAATAGCTTGCCTCCAATTCCAACACCAAACTTTTTGGAGGTGGCCACAGCCCTTTAGTTTCACCTCAGCAGTACAAGAAATGAAAGCTGTGCTGTGATTGGTTGCTATGAGCAACAAAGAGATTTTCTTTTAGATAGTTTTTCTAAATCTGCCCTATGGTGTTCTTCCTGCAACAGTGAATACTTATTGTGGAAGGCTATGTGCAAAGTGGATCAATTAAGGAAATGCAAGAAGCCTTCGCCGACAATCAGCCAGAAGAAAACCACCAGCTAAATGTTGTATTCAGAGCCTGGTTCAGAAATAGCACCAAACTGGGTCTGTCGCAAACCTGAAAATCAAGGCCTTAGTCATTCCGGATGTCTTAAGTTGTCTGTGACATTTAGTAGCAAATTGCAAATAGCTCTTAAAAATCAACTAGGAGACTGTCCAAGCAAGTTGGTGTATCACACACAGCATGTTAGCGAGTGCTGAAATCTCTGAACCTGAAACCATACTGAATAACATTTGCAGGAACTGAAAAAGATTGACAAGGCTAAATGTATAAATTACTGTATGTGGTTGTTGATTATGATTGCTAGAAGACTTTTGGACCTCTTGTTGTACTTTATGATAGATGAAGTATGGTTTAATTTATCAAGTCATGTGAGTTCACTAGTCTACTGAAAATCCCCACCTGACTCCCGAAACGCCGCTGCACAACCTGAAAATTGGCGTTTGGTGCACAGTGTCAGCAACACGAATACTGGGTCCAATTTTCTTTGAATCAACTGTGAATAACGCGATTAATCTGGACATGCTTGAACAGTTTTATGATCAATAACACCAGAAGAAAGCATGTATTGCTATTTCTCACAAGATGGAGCAACAAGCCACAACGCTTGTAAATAATTGGCATGGGTTCATGAACTATTTACAGAAGTGCAAACTGTGAGCAAGTGGTTATGACCTCCACATCCCCTATACATGTCCATATGCAATTTTTATATGTGGGGAAATTTAAAGCAGAAAGTGTATTCTAAAAATTTGCATACTCTGGATGAACTAAAGGAAAAGATCACAAACACTATCCACAGCATCATCGTTGAAGAGCTGTAGGCAGTATCAACCAACATGTTGCAACATGCTCACAGGTGCATAAAAGTGAATGGGGACCACTTCCAGCATCTGTTGTAACAGGTGAGTAAATCAATACCTTTCTGTGAGTTAACCATGACAAGCTATGGCAGACCCTACAAGAGCTGGGTATATCGGAACATCTAGTCAATCTGATAAAATCACTTTATACATTAACAATCAGTAACCCACTGTGAGAACACAGTATAGGGACACAGACTGGTTTGGAATTGGCATAGGCATTTGACAAGGCTGCATCCTCTCACCCTTCTTGTTTAACGTATATGTTAAAGTGATCATGTGGAAAATGCACCAAGACAAATTGAAAACCGAGGTGAAAATAGGTGGAAGAAACATCAACAATCTCCATTACGGGGATAACATAACTCTGCTTAAAGAAGCAGAAGCAGGTCTGAAGCAGCAGATAAATAAGATTAACATTGAAAGTGAAAAAATGGGCCTTTACCTGAATTTAAAGACAAAAATTATGACTGCAAAAAATTACCAAATTCAAATCAAAATCGACAACAGGGCCATAGAATGCATGTAAGACTTCATCTTCCGTGGTTCGAAAATTGACCAGGATGAAGAATCTATGCCAGAGATAAAACATAGGATAGCACTGAGGCGAATCGTATTGCTAAACATGGACAAAATCTGAAAAAGTAGGGATACTGGCATAACAACTAAATGTAGGATAGTGCAAACCATCGTATTCACCATAGCCATGTATTGATGTGAGAGCTGGACTGCAAAAAAAGCTGATAGAAGGAGGATTGATGTGTTTGCGCTGTGGTGCTGGCGAAAGCTGCTGCGTATACCCTGGACGGTGAGAGTAACAAACCCAGAAGTCCTGAATCGTAAAAAACTCTTGTAATATATCACTGGAGGGCAAGATGGCCAGACTCAGACTCATGTATTTTGGACATGCAATGCAAATAGAATTGCTAGAAAAATCTATAATGCTTGGACAGAACAGTGGCAAGAGAAGACCCAGCCACCAAAGAACATGACGGCTGATACTGTCAAAGCTGATACTGGCATGGATATCACACAACTGAAAGAAGCAGTGCAAAACCGAAAAATATGGAAGGAGCTCACCTTTAGGGTCGCCAAAGGTCATGAACGACTAAACGGCTAACAATAATAATAAATAGTAAATCAGTAAGGCTTTGGGGAAAAAAATCCACTTTCTCGTTCTTCCTGTCACAGTAATGTCGGAGGTGCACTACTTTTCTGTGAACCACCCTGTATATTAATCTTTTCACAACACAAAAATTGGATTGATACATCAAAATGCAAAGTGCTGGAAATGTGAGCAATATCTATCAACATGCAGCATCTTCTTCCTTACCTTTCCTCTTGGTTTTAAGGTGCCTTTAGATGGAAGGATTATCATTCAAAAAATTGTTCAAACGAACAAAAGTTAACAATAATAGTTCAGTCTAAACGTGAGCCCACGTTTGAATAATGTACGAGAATCGTTTGCTTCTCGTTCAGTTTCTGCAGGACTAAAAAGCATTGTTAGCTCGCTCACTTGTCGTTCTGTTTAAATATTCTCCTTCAGTGTTTCACACTTGAAAGAGTCAAAGATGAATCTGCCTGTCAAAACAGGTTGCCTGAGCGTGACGGAGGTGGTGATGACATCACCAGCTCGTTTGTTTGTGCAAATGAAAATCGTGCCATCTAAACAGTGCATTAGATGTGTGACATGAGATGACCAGACTTAAAAACAAACAAACATGATTTTGTGCTACTTTTTTGGAATATACATATGTTACATTTGTCTATGTGTAACTACCCAGTAATTATTATATGGGTTGCAGCCAATCAATTGTTTCGCTAGCATGTTATACATTGAATTTGTGAATTTCTATTGCGAGAAATTGAGGTCCTTAACAAATTTCATGTAAAGTTAAAGGGGTTATCCAGATCTGATTTACTGATTGCCTACCCTCCACATAGGCCATGGTTGATTGGTGGAGCTCTGCTGCTTGGGCAGGCACTGTTCCTATTTAATTCAATGCCTTTAATACCAGCCTGGGCTGCTGCAAAGTGTACAAAACTGTCTGCTTCCAGTTCTGTATAATGTGACATTTGCCCAGCGAACAGCTGATCGGTGGGGTCTCAAGTGGGGTCTCAATGAACTATTGATGACATATCCTGAGGATATGCCATCGGTAGTTCAAAGCTAGACAACCCCTTTAAGGACAAATACATCTGTACAGTGATAAATAGCCTATGTTGCATCCAGATTAGAGATGAGCGAGCATACTTGTCCGAGCTTGATGCTCGTTCGAGTATTAGGGTGCTCGAGATGCTCGTTACTCGAGACGAGCACCACGTGGTACTCGTCTCGATTAAACGAGCACTGACCATTGAATTCAATGGAGCCGGCAATACAGCCGGCTCTATTGAAAGCAATGGGCTGCCAGCGATTGCGGGATGAATTGTCGGGAAGAGCTTAAATATATAAGCCCTTCCCTGCAATTCATCTAGAAATGTGTAAAAATAAAAAATATATATATACTCACCTGGTCCCGGCAGAACGATGTTAGCCCATTGAATTCAATGGAGCCGGCAATACAGCCAACTCCATTGAAAGCAATGGGCTGCCGGCGATCGCGGGATGAATTGTCGGGAAGGGGTTAAATATATAAGCCCTTCCCTGCAATTCATCCAGAAATGTGTAAAAATAAAAAATATATACATTCGCACCTGGTCCCGGCAGACGGAGTTCAGCGCGGCAGGCTGCAGTTCTCCTGAACTGCTCTGAACAGCTGTGAGTAGTATTCAGCAGCCGGGGATTTAAAATCCCCGCCTGCTGAATGAGATGCTTCTGATTGGTCACAGCCTGATCAATCAGAGGCATCCCTCACTCACACCCATTCATGAATTCATGAATGGGTGAGTGAGGGCTGCTTCTGATTGGCTCAGGGGCAGCTCTCAGCTGTCCCTGCGCTGAGCCAATCAGAGGCAGCCCTCACTCACCCATTCATGAATTCATGAATGGGTGTGAGTGAGGGATGCCTCTGATTGGTCAGGCTGTGACCAATCAGAGGCATCTTATTCAGCAGGCGGGGATTTTAAATCCCCGGCTGCTGAATACTACTCACAGCTGTTCAGAGCAGTTCAGGAGAACTGCAGCCTGCCGCGCTGAACTCCGTCTGCCGGGACCAGGTGAGAATGTATATATTTTTTATTTTTACACATTTCTGGATGAATTGCAGGGAAGGGCTTATATATTTAACCCCTTCCCGACAATTCATCCCGCGATCGCCGGCAGCCCATTGCTTTCAATGGAGTCGGCTGTATTGCCGGCTCCATTGAATTCAATGGGCTAACATCGTTCTTCTCTGCCACAGCTGTTACAGCTGTGGCAGAGAAGAACGATCTTTACGCTGACAGTGGGGGGGGGGGGGGGTCTCACTCTTGCCGCTATTGTGGCTTAATAGTGGGACCTGGGAACTTGAGATGCAGCCCAAAATGTAGCTCCTCACCTGCCCTATTCGTTTCTGTGTCGTTTCCATCACTTTCTTGTGTTTTGCAGATTTTCACAAATGAAAACCTTAGCGAGCATCGGCGATATACAAAAATGCTCGAGTCACCCATTGACTTCAATGGGGTTCGTTACTCGAAACGAACTCTCGAGCATCACTGAAAGTTCGACTCGAGTAACGAGCACCCGAGCATTTTGGTGCTCGCTCATCTCTAATCCAGATGCCAACTGTCAAAAACAACCAACACTGCTGCATATGGAGCAGGCTCAGCTCTTGAGCCTGCTCCATTCAATAGCATCTGATGAGCACTATAAATGTACAGCACTCATTGGGAAAGGCTTAAAGGATCCCTCACTGATCACTAGAACAGGGGTCCTGAGTTCCCTGTTACTCCTCATTGTAAAACCAAAGAGAGAGTTTTGAATACATCATTAGGGTGCACAGCTAAAAACCATTCCTTTCATAATCTAGAAACACTATCTTTTTTCCTTAGGGAGAGCACCTAGATGGTGAGTGAGGAGACTCAAAAGACCATTTATGCTCCTCTGGGTAATATGCAAATAAGGGGGATGGAATATTACCCCCACAGTGCCATTTATTGGAAGGCAGCATGCCTTCAAACCAATGGAATAGGTGCTCTCCCTAAGGAGTAAAGATAGTGTTTCTGACTCCCGTCCCAGGCCTCTCACTAGCAAAGCCAGACTCCTAATGTACACTGACGAAGGGCAAATACCCTGAAACAGCTGTATGTACATGGAGTCTGGCTTTACTTTTAATTCCCAGCCATTGTTACAAGGCTTGTATAAAACTTTGTCTTGAAGGGATGCTGCCTTCCAATAGGTGGCACTGTGCAGGCAATATTCCATGTCCCTTATTTTCATTCTCCAATCATTGTTATTAGAACATGAGGAAAAACTGTGGGTTCAGGACTGACATTCTAGTGATTGTGGTAGTCCCAATGGTTGTTTAATAGGAGAACTCCTTCAAGTATTGAACTTTTCATTACATTATTATTAGTACAATTATTATTTATATCAAGCACCAGTAATTACAGGGTGCTGCATACATAAAATATAAAAAAAGTATGAATACATAGATGTTTGTACAAAAAAAAAGATAAAATAGATCAGCACTACCCAATGGAAATATATCTCAATAGAAATCTATAGGTGCACGTTAAACCATGGCTGCAACATACAGTAGAAGCAGAAACCAAAAATGGCTACAGCACGCAAAATAAATTTACTATCAGAGGTATATACACCTATAATCAATACTCTAACCACATTAAATAATGCAAGGTTCATGGTATATAATTCAGTCGAATTACATTGGCCCATCTACCAACGTCCAGATGACCAAACTCTCAGATGGTATTAGCATTAGGAGAGAGGGTGAGAAGAGAAGATGGTGCTAGAGACACTAAGTTATAAAAAGGTCCAGAAGAGAGCCAAAGCCTGTAATGCCAAGACGTATGAGAATTTGTAACATAAGAGAGTTTTTAGATATTCGTTGGTCTATACAACATAAGTACATATATAATTGTTTGCTTGGCATTCTGGCCATATTTAGATGGCCATGATTACTTAGGTTTATTTGTATTTTTGAATTTTCAATAGTATTTTTTATATATTTAGTTATTTCATAGTTACTTCGATTTCAAATTTTTTACAGTGACTTCTTTCAAGATATTATCTTGATTGGTATGTGTGCACGCATGGTATTTGCTCCCTTGGTTCTCCTATGGTGATGAGGTGCTAGCATGTCCTGCTGCTGTGGATTTATTTTCAGGTCATGTAAGCATCCGTGCAGGCGGCTGTTAGGAAAGCCACTTTTTAGTCGGTGATGGATACTATTAATTACTGATGCATCAACAACAACCTCTCTTCAGTCTAGTGACCCAGCATTTACAGGCTTGTCATCTCACTTCCTGATATCTCTATGGATTTATCCTTACAGTATTTATATTATATTCATGGAATTGGGGCTTGATTTTTACATCCATATGAGTTGTTGGATTTTTATTGTGGCTCTTTTTGGGGGGTTTTTCCGGAGGTTACATACATTATTTTTGATGTTTATTGATATTTATGCTGCTACTTCTGCACTCCCTGTATGTAGTAGGATTACCTATGTGTTTTTAATGGCTACAATAAAGTTGCGGAGTATATTTGCTCTGTATCTTGTTTTTATGTATTTATATAGGTCTGAGTATACTTGTATTATGAGCTTTGAAATTTAGGGGACCTTTCTTAGTGTACTGAACATATGGCAGTCATCAACTGTGTCCAAGTTGGACACTAGAAGGAGCAATACAGAGCAATGACATAATGCTTTGGCAGCTAACAGATCGTTGGTGACTTTAGTTAAGGCCGTTTGAATATATGGTAAACAGTTCTGTAAACAGCTTTCAGTTAAATGAAAATTGTTGTATAGATGATTTGTTATTAAATTAGAATCGACATGACATAAAATGTAACAGTGGTAATTCTTGTAATTGTTATTACTAGAAAATATGGAAAATTGACTGGCCCTTAAAATTTACTAAATTGGAAGAAAACTAAAGTAACAAGGAAGAAACTTTTTATTGCTCTGGATATATAAAATGCACTTCTTTAATAGAATGGACCATTTCCACATTATCTTTTGTCATGAATGTTTCTTATTTCCTTTCCAGTTGAGTAATTTGAAAAAGGTCACTTTTGTTGATTTGTCGGCAAACAAATTCTCTTCTATTCCAATTTGTGTCTTACGGATGTCAAGTTTGCAATGGTTGGACATCAGCCGTAATAACTTAAAGGATCTTCCACAGGACATAGACAGGTAAATGCTATCCATGCTCCAAATCTGTGCTATCATGAGACTCAGTTTCATATTTGTGATTGACTAGCACATCTCATTTACTGACATCCAAGGTATAATTATAAAATATGGACAGAAATAAACAGTGTGATACGAAGTACCAAATAAGAACTCTATAGCACACAGTTACTGAATGCTGTCACCATAAAGTCAAATTAAACTAATTGTAATTGTGTTAATAGACAGACCAAAATATTCAACAGCAATATCACACTACGGTATAGAAATGTGTACATCATACTATCCCAAATACATACGTAGTGTAGAGCAGCAACTGAGGTGCAAGCAAAAGAGGAGGACAATACTTACATTCAATCCTCAAGGATACAAACTTTATTCTAGACATCCGTCCACTGCATTACCTGCAACATTTTGAATGGGAACTCCAGTCTTTGTCAAGCATGGAGTGCCCAGTCGAAACGTTGCAGATGATGCAGACGACTGATGTCTAGAATAAAGTTTGCATCATGAAGGATTGAATGTGAGAATCGTCGTCCTCTTTTGCTTGCGCCTCAGTTGCTGCTCTACACCATGTATGTATTTGGAACTGTATCTCTTGAATCTTGAAGTCGGGATCCTGTTTTAGAGCGTGCAACATTGTTTTTCTTTGCTCTCCCAGGAGGGATTGGTCTGTGGTGCCACAGTTACAACTTTGTTTCTTGTGTGTACATCATATTATCACATAAACATCATATTATCATAGACATATTATATCAGTCTTGTTCAGGAGCCATTTTTACCATTTTAGTTAATGACTAGAGTGGAGTGAACATACTCCGCCGAGCTTGATGCTCGTTCAAGTATTAGCATACTTGATGGTGCTCGTTACTCGAATGAGCATCAAGCCGTGTTCGACCCCGCCCCAGTTTTTGGCTCCTCCCCGCTGTGATGTGCCTGTTTTGGCCCCTCCCTGCTGCGACGCAGTGCGCGTCATTGGCAAATTTTTTGTCTGGCAGGGGAGAGAGAGAGAGATGAACTTAGGGAAAAAAAAAAAAGCTCGGGACCTGGCGTCCCACATACAAAAATGCTTGAGTCTCCCATTGATCGTCTCGAGTAGATCTCTCGAATTTTACGAAAAGCTCGACTTGAATAACTCAGACTCGAGCATTTGGGTGCTCGCTCATCTCTATTAATGACTATTAGTTGCCCAATGGCATTTGCCATTTTTTTCAAATTATAATTTACTGACCAATAGTCTTCACGGAAATTCACTTTGTGCTTTGGTTTTAGTAATCAGACATAGTTTGCTGTAATCTTCAAATATATCACATATTGAAGGTCAAGCATAGCTTTAAAAAGACAGTCCAGTTTGAAACTTTGTAGTACTACTATGGTAAACTGTCTAGGTCACTGTGGGACCACTAATATTATTACTACTACTGTACATACTATACTGAAGCGTCAGGCCGCCGTGGGAATACCCTTTATCAAAGGGTAAAACAAAAAAAAACCTCATGGTGTTAATGAAACATTTACATATCATGTGATCTCTATTGCTTGATTGGGTGGTATTGCTTTTAAAAACGAAGTTGGGAATGCTGGAAACGCGTAGGAGTCGTTATGATCACACTACCTGGATCATTTTTATGATGCAATGAATACAAGTTAATTTTTAACAAAGTTGGATACAATAACATATCCCCAAAAGTCCATTGGAGCATCCACATATACTCTCTAGCATTAGAAACTGGTTGTAATCATGAACTGCAGGATTCGATGAGCTGAGTTTTTCTTACTTGTTTTCAAATATCCATTGCGTTTACCTGGCACAACCACAGAACATGGAAGGTCCAGTGCTGCTGTCCCCGGATGCATTTCGTGTAAACAATACTATAGTACTATACGTCTATTTGGTAAGCATTTCTGGTTGAGATTGTTAAGTAGGCAATGTGGTTGGCATTATGGGGACACCTACTGGCACTGTAAAAGGCAGCGTGTCTAGCACTGTATATAAAGTAAAGTGCAGCATAAGCTATAGCAGTTTAAAAAACAGGATTAGCCTTTATTCCCAAGGGCTATTACAGAGAATACTGTTTAGGGTGTTAATTAGGTTTTTTATATGATAATCAAAAAAAAGTTATATTTTAATGAATAGGACAGTAGCCTTTCCTGTGAACCTGTCAACTGTACATGGGTATTTGTGTTTGATGATGTTTAGAGGGCCCTATGGCTGGTACTGTATTCATTGCTGCAGTGCCGTCTTTGCAGATGTAGCAGCAATTTATTGGGAATACCTTGGAGACTACAAGTATTCTTACAATTTTATAATATGGTATCTTTGCAATCCATAGTGAATTATAATAGCAGCAAAGTGGATAAGATTGTAGCAAATCTCTTCCACATGCTGCAGGAAAAAAAAATGTGCAGAAAATCAATTTGGTATAGATTTTAACCTATTCACTACCAGTCATTTTTCGGGTTTATGTTTTTGTTTTCTATTTCATTTAAAGAGCCAGAATTTTTTTTCCATCGACATAACAGTATTTGTATTTTTGTAGGATTGGTTGTATTTTTAATAGTACCTTTAAACTCCTTCAGTAGCAGGTTTATTATTACCATGTCATGCCTCACAGGGCAATTTAACCACTTTAGTTAGTTACGGGGTTAAAAAAAATGTCACTTTTTTATTAACAATTTAAATTCTATGATTTTGTTCAGAACTTGGGAGTGTAATATTTTTAAAAATATTTAGAATTGTTTAGGAGTAGGGATGAGCGAGCGTACTCGCTAAGGCAAATTACTCGAGCGAGTTTTGCCATTTTTGAGTATCTTTTGAGACGAGCGGGCATGTACTCAAAAATGGCGATACTCGCTCAAGTAATTTGCCTTAGCGAGTACGTTCGCTCATCTCTATTTAGGAGATATGATGCTACTGCCGCCAGCCCCATTGAAAGCGATGGGATGCACGCAACCCCAGCAGTGATTTTTGGGGAAGGGCTTGAAATATAAGCCCTTACCTGGAAATCCTCCCTAGCTTGTGTAAAAAATAAAAAAATACATATACTTACCTCTTCGTTGCTGTTCGGGTCTGTCGGGTCTTGCCGCTTGTCTCCCTGCACTGATCTGAAGTGCTGTGTGTGATTGCCTGAGCACTCAGCTAATCACAGGCAGCGCTCAGCCATTCATTGAATTCAATGAATAGCCAAGCGCTGCCTGTGATTGGCTGAGCGCTGTGACCAATCACAGGCAGCTCTCAGCTGTTCTTCAATAAATGGCTGAGCACTGCCTGTTATTGGCTGAGCGCTCAGCCAATCAGACACAGCACTTTCAGCAGGTGGATGTTCTAAATTCCTGCCGGCTGAAAGATCTTCAGTACAGAGTCGAGATGCCAAGCAGCAAGACCCGCTGGGCCCTGGCAACAGCAGAGAGGTGAGTATACATATATATTTATTTTTTACACATGTTTAGGATGATTTTTGGAGAAGGGCTTATATATATATATATATATATATTCAAGCCCCCACCCCCACAGTGTTCAGCACTGTCACAGTGTTCAGCAATGAGGGAATTCTCTGCGAGGTTGAAGGAATCCTCTGCCACTGCTGTTACAGCAGTGGCAGAGGATAACGATCATTGCCCATTGATTTCAATGGGGCCCAAGCCACTCTTGCGCATCGCATAGCATGCTTTGGAGACCAATTTAAATTTTTTTTCTCCAGAATGCATGCCTGACGATGGAGTCAAGCAAGGGGTTAATCTAGCAAGTATTTGAAAAAACTGTACTACTTTGACAGTTGTTAATATGGTAGGGAAATCTATTGGTATGACGATACTATGTTTTTATATATATATATATATATATATATATATATATATATATATTATTTTTATTTTTTTATCTTGGACTACTTTTTAATAAAAAATTATTTTATTAATAAAAAAAGGCTTTTTGTAATATTCTGTGCCCTATAATATCTTCATTTTTTTCTTTAACAGTGGTGTGGGGGGCTTATTTTTTTTTGGGGGGGGGGGTAAACTACAGTTTTTATTACTCCCATTTTTGTTTGCATACAATCACCTTTTGGGCTTAGTCAGACGGGCGTTTTTTGCCGCGATTTGCGCATGCGTCCGGCGATTTTTTAAAACCATTGCTTCGCAATGGTATCGGACACATGAGCGCTTTTTATGCGCTCGTCCGAAAAATTATAGAACAAAAATCGCAGATCGCACCTATCTGCGATCTGCGATTCCTCTTCGCTTCTGTATATGCGCTCAATGGGGCCGGCGGCAGCAGCGCCGACCCCATTGAGAACATATAGAAGACAAATCATTCTTCTCTGCCACAGCTGTAACAGCTGTGGCAGAGAACGATGTTTGCCCATTGAATTCAATGGAGCGGCAATACAGCCGCTCCATTGAAAGCAATGGGCTGCCGGTGTGCGCGGGGTGAATTGTCGGGAAGGGCTTAAATATATAAGCCCGTCCCTGCAATTCATCCTAAAATGTGTTAAAATAAAAAAAAATTGTATACTCACCTTTCCGCTGCAGCCGGAGTCCAGCCGTGGCCGCTGTCAGTTCTCCTGAACGGCTTTAAAATCCCCGCCTGCTGAATGATCTGCTCTGATTGGTCACAGCCTGACCAATCAGAGGCCGGTTTCACTCACACACCCATTCATGAATTCATGAATGGGTGAGTGACTGCTGCCTCTCAGCGCTGAGCCAATCAGGGGCAGGTCTGACTCACATCCATTCATGAATTCATGAATGGGTGTGAGTGAGGCATGCCTCTGATTGGCTCAGCGCTGAGCCAATCAGGGGGCAGGTCTGACTCACACCCCCTTCACACCCACTGCAGGACGGCTGCCCGGAGCTGCAGGCAGAAGGTGAGAATGCAATTTTTTTTTATTTTAACACATTTTAGGATGGATTGCAGGTAAGGGCTTATATATTTAAGCCCTTACCGACAATTCATCCCGGGCTCGCCCGCAGCGCATTGCTTTAAATGGAGACGGCTGTATTGCCGTCTCCATTGAATGCAATGCGCTGGACAGCTCCGGCCAGTTTCTAATGAAACGCGGCTAGGAGCAGATTTTCGGGCAATTTGCGGGCGACTTGCGCGCACCGGTCATGCGATTTGCGGATGCGCATCCGTCATGCGATCCGCAAATCGCGGCAAAAAACGCCCGTCTGACTAAGGCCTTTATGTGTAGACAGAGTGACGAAAATCACAATTCGGGCATTATGTTTTTCTTTTTTTCTTTACAGTGATGACTGCATTAAAATAAATAAGGCAATGCTAGATAGTTTGAGCTTTTTCACACATGGCGATACAAATTATGTTTTTTCTTATTTATATTGTCCTATGGGGAAATGTTTTTTTTAACTATTTTTTATTTTTAAAAATTTTATTTTACATACATTACTACATTATTTTTTTAAAGTCCCCTAGGGAACTTAAACTTTGCAACTGATAAACTGATTCTACAATATATTGCAATATATCAGCACTGCAGCATATTGTAGTTTAATTGTCAACCTATTAAGCCCTTCCCCACTGCAGGGCTTTATATGATTAACTACATGGCAGCCCTAGGAGCCTTCACTAGCCTCTTAGCTACCATGGCAAATATCTGTTCCCTGCAGTTAAATCATTGTAGGTGGATAGTGAGTCACAGGGGGTATTCTTCTCCAGCAGAAAGCTTACATACTGTGGCCAAGATTGACAGTGCATGCAAGCTATCAAACAACTGCAATCAGAACTTCAAAACTAGCTCCAACTGCTGCTGTTTGTGGCAGGTGGCAGCTTTTTCAAACAGCCAGCACCTTCTGGGTATGTGGAGGGCTCGGCTCCCAAGCCTGCCTTATATCCTACCTACACCTCTGTAATAATCACTAACAGCATAGATGAGGAAGTGGTTAAATCTACAGCATGTCAATCTATATTGTGGGATTTTACCCTTTGCAATGCATAAAGTGATATCCACAGCAAAACATGTGCCAAATCCACATATAGCATATGAGGATGTGATGCACATTTTGTTGTGGATTTGCAACACAAATGATTGCAGAAAATCCCCCCAAGTGAGCAGAACCTCACAGATATTAATACAGCTGCCTACTGGTCCGGGTGGATTTAAAGATGTTGATAATTCAATCTACTTGAAAACATAATTTATATTATGTCTAAAACATGATGGAAATTACAAGCTTACAGTTCAGTCTCTGATTGCATTTTCCTGATCTACATTTTGACAACATTGATTTATTAAAGCATGCTTAGAACAATATTAATGGATTGTTTCTCCTTCATTGTATACCAGGAGATAGATTAAGCACAGTCAATTATTTTTCTTTTATTTCTCTAAATAAATCACATTCCATTGTCATAGTTGATTCATCTCGGCTTTATCCAATGTCAATATTATTTATAAGGAAACATGAAATTATCACACATAGCATTCTAGCAATTTTACTGTAACCTCATCACTAAAGGTAATGGCAGCTCAGACGTTTCAGGTGTGTCTTACTATTTAGCTGTGATTCTGTCAGTCTTTAGACTGGATGTCCTTTTGGTTTTACAGAAGTCCCAATGAGGTGGTAAGGTCTACAAATCTGACACAAAGAGATATTCTAAAAGAATTGTAGCTATTGATCAATCAAATACTATTAAACCTTGTAAATGCTTTGAAAATATTCAACTCTACTTCTTAAAAATTCTACCGATTGACACATATGGTATTTTCATATAACGTAGTCTAGTAGAATGAAAGATACCTTAACTTTGTTAAATAAATTACACTCACCTCATTAAATCACACACATGATAATCTTTTTTTTTTCTTTATTTTAAGGCATATCTATAATTAAGAAAACAATCTTAGTCACTCCTTAGAAAGCAAAAGGTTCCCCTCTACCCCTTATGCTATTTATGCTAGCTTTAGAAGAGGCATCAACCTCCTGCACCTGTACATGGGAGGGGGGAGTGAGGCCAATTAACATAGGAAAAGGGTGCCCAAATAGGGTTCATCATTAGCAATTGGGCATAATTTAACCATGTGAAGCTTGATTAACAGCTTTAGTGATCAACAAGGTGATTGTTAGTGTACAACGGTCAATCAAAGCTGTGGAGAATCTCATTGGAGAGTAATAGCAGTGCACTTCAGAAGAAGCCCCACATTCAGAAGACTTGCAGCAGGGAGCAGCGTGGAATAAAAATTAAATTTATCAGAAATGGTATTACTAGCAAGTTACATACAGGTATATTTGGAGGTAGATTTGTCCATTATATATTTTATCATCACATGTTCCCTTTGGAATTTCTGACCACCTTACCGTAGCTTCTCAATTCGCATATAATTGTATGAGTTGCTCCAGATGTCCCGGGACTCTCATTTGTCTTCGGCATGGCCACAGCTTATCATGTTCAATGCAATCGAAGGCTTTTCTGTAATCGATAAAGCATATGTATACCTACTTCTGGACTTTTCCAAGATCCATTGGAGATTTGGAATTCAGTGTTTTGCTTCTCTTCCTTTGCGAAACTGGCACGTGCATCAGGGAGTTCCCATTTTACTATCACTGACCTGTTTTTGTATATTCTTTAGTAGGATTTTGCTTCAATGGGATATTAGGGCTATAGTGCGGTAGTTTGAGCATGCTCTTAGGTTGCCATTTTGGGAAGCGACACAAAAAATGATCTTGTCCAATTTTTTGGGCACAATTTGGCTTCCCAAATCTTGTGACTGAGTGCTGTTAGCATCAGGACTTGCAGGAGTTTGAGCAACTCAACAGGTATGCAATCAATTCCAGGGGCTTTCCAATTTAGTAACTAATTCAGTGCCTACTCAAGCTAATCCTCCAGTATGTCAGGTTCTACTTCTGTTAGTTCTTCTGTTTGCGGTTTTTGGTTTCAATGCGTGTTTGCATACAGTTCTTCTGTAAATTCTCAACATTTATGTTTGATTTGCTCAGGATTGTGTAATACCTTGCCATTCTGATAAAAATAATTGAGGTTGCATTGCGAGATGCCTTTTTAACATGAGTGAAGAGCTCTCTGGTTTGTCCTTTTTTGTTTGCTTCTTCCGATTCTATGCATTTCAACACCATTTTTGTCTTTCTTTGCTTCACACTGAAAGTGAGCATTTAGCCACTGGAAATGGTCCCCGTTTCCAGTAGCATTTATTTTTCATCACATGTCGGCGATTCAGATGGCATCTGCTGATAGTCAAGTTGTTTTTTTTGTTGCTTTTTTGCATGGTATATTTTCATTTGCCGTTTTGAATTGTACTGCTTTTAATGTTTTACTACTTTTTCAAAATAATAAAAGGGCTTGTTCAAGTTGTAGGTTTTTAGTAAAAAGCCTTTCCCGTGCAGAAAAATAACAAACCAACATATAACCACTTTTCCCGCTCCTACTGCGTCTCACATCAATGCTCGGTCTTCTGCTGCAGCCAAAAACAGTGCTCAGCGATTGATCTTATAAACATGCTGGGGCAGCCTGAAAATATGACATTAGAGACCCAGAGCAGGACACAGTGGGAGCGGGAACATGCATGCAATTACTAGATCAGTCATGCAATACACTGCAAAATGTCTGTATTGTACTGCATTGCCAGTGTTTTCACCCTGCCTATGGTAGGGTGTAGTAGAAGTACTGAGATTGCAGGCCTAGAGACCTTCATTAGGCCCCTGGCTGCTGTAACAACTGCCCAGTACCCACAATTGCCTCATTCATTGGGTGCAATGAAGTGACTGGGGAAGCCTCTTTTTTGCCCAATGAGTCAAATGCTGCAGTCGTATCTAAATGGTTAAAGGGCTGCTATCACTGTTATCATCATTCATGGCCATTGTAGGTTGGTGTCAGTTGTATAACATAGCTAGCACCCACAGCATATGGAGCGGGCTCTGCTTCTGACCATGTCCCATATATCTCTTCTGACTTTATAATGTCATATACATAAAATGTTGGGAATGTGTTAATGGCACCATTTAGAGAACATAAAATGTATTGAAAAACTCACAAGCTTATACGCAAAAAGAATCCATGATGATTTTTGCTTTTTTTATCTTTTGTTTTCATTTTTATTCTATTCCTAGTAGGGGCTGCCTACCTCACTTTGCTCAAATAACACATTGCAATACATCTGTAATGCTTATCAATGGACCTAACAGGTGTACATACATAACAGACATGTGAACCCTCATTAGGCTATTGGCTTCATCAAAACTCTGTGATGGCTACTAGGAGGAAGTTATATTAATAAGCTTACATACTAGAAGTAATGGGGTTATACAGAAGGTAAAATGGCTGGAGATGTACACAGTATGGCGAGGTGGAGAGTGAGGGATGCTATACACAGACAATGGTCAGACATTTAGCCGTGTGACGGCAGAATCGTTATGACTGCAGGAGCGGTTTATGACGGCTGGCAGGGATTGCAGTCAGTAGGTCAGGGAGCATGTTATCATGCGACGTACAGAGGAGTTTGTTTAGGGAATGCGGTATGCCTCCCTGAAGTGGTGCGTTTTTAGAGCACGCCTGAAGTTCTGCGAGTCCTGGATTGCTCGGGTAGCCTTTGGTAGTGCATTCCAGAGGACCGGTGCTGCTCTGGAGAAGTCTTGGAGGTGGCAGGGAAAAGTTGGAATTAGAGGAGTGCGTAGTCTAGTTTCATTAGCAGAGTGGAGAGCCTGGGTGATGGATTGAGATGAGGGAGGCAATATAGGGGGGCGCTGCACTGTGGAGGGCTTTGTAGATGAAGGTAGTAAGTTTAAATTGAATTCTGTATTTAACGGGCAGCCAGTGCAGTGACTGGCACAGGGCAGAGGCGTCCGAGTAGCGGCTGGACATGAAGATGAGCCTGGCTGCTGCATTCAGGATGGATTGGAGAGGGTAGAGTCTGGTGCAGGGGAGGCCGATCAGAAACGAGTTGCAATAATCGAGCTGTGAGTGGATGAGGGCAACAATAAGCATTTTTAGCATGTCTACAGTGAGAAAAGAGCGGATTCTTGCGATGTTCTTGAGGTGCAGCTGACATGTTCGGGCAAGAGATTGGATGTAGGGGGTAAATGAGAGATCGGAGTCAAATATGACCCCAAGGCAGCGGGCATGTTGTCTAGGAGTTATGGTGGCGCCACACACTGAGATGGAGATGTCAGGAGGAGGTCGGTTAGTGGAGGGTGGAAGTACCAGTAAGTCAGTTTTAGAGAGGTTTAGTTTTAGGACATGGTGAGAGAGGACATGGTGTTAGACACAGCGGATAAATATCTCCTTATCTACAGATTACACATGTAGTTAAAACTGTCCCATTGACGACATGCTTATTTTTTTATTGACATAAGACTGTATTTTATTTTACAGATTAGAGGAACTTGAGACCTTGCTGATGCAAAAGAACATAATTACCTATTTGCCGCTTGAGCTCACCAATCTCTCTCATTTGAAATTACTTGTGGTCAGTGGTGACAAGTTGGTTGAAATTCCCTCTGCACTTGAAGAAAACCCCTCCCTGAAGTAAGTTGTGCGGATTTGACAGACAGAATAGGTAAAATATGTTCCTTAGATATTTTTACTTGTAAAGGTACAATTGAAATTGGCCTCTAGTATGTCTTCCCCAAAAATCTTCAACTGGAAGTTCAGGTAAAAGAACAGGAGAAATTGCACCTACACATTTTAAGTATAATTGCTCTTTGCCATAAATAAACATCTAAAATATCAAAATAATGCAAAAATATATGTGCACATTCCCATTAATGGCTTTTCACGCAGAAATCATTGCACAAATCATTCATGTTAACAGACTGGAAGCCAAGATTATGTCTAACAAAGATTAAGCGCTGCAAACATTAGCAGTTACAGATAACAGGATGAAATAAGAATGCTGAAACATGATGTGGGTATAGTAAAGTGCCCCGACTCGCAGCTTGTGTGTACACACTGCTTATGAATATATGCAAATTCTTACTTATGCATAAATCCCTTGCCATATTTATTGAAATCATAAATATGAAAACTGCTAGCAATTTTCTCTTGTTTAATTAACCACACACATTTTCTTATCCCTGCTTTAAAAGAAATAGACTGCAAACTAAAGACTACAAAATGTACATTACAGTTCCTTAACTATACTGAAACTATACATGCATCGTTCCTTAATGTTTAACCATACATTATGTACAATATAAAATATTTATAGAGGTTGCTTGAAGCAGAAGGGAAAAGAAGAAAAAGGACAGTATCACATTTACATTGGAACCTTCGGTCGGAGGTTCCTTCACAGATCCGGCTCAAAATACCGGAAGAAAGAGCGCTGCATGCCTGGCAGCTGAGGGGAAACTGAACTGACACCATTATAGTCCCTCTGCCTTGGGATGGGGAGTCACACTGGCTTCTGACCCCCCCTTTAACCCCGTATCCAATCTCTGGAAAAAAACATGCCACCGGCACCTCAGGAATACTGCTAAAATCCAGCCGTTCCTTATCACAAACACGCTAAAGACACTTGTTGTCACCCTCATCCATTCCCGACATGACTACTGCAACTCACTGCTCATTGGACTTCCCCACACCAGACTCTCCCCACTCCAATCCATACTAAATGTGGCAGCTAGACTCATCTTCCTATTCAGCCACTTCTCAGATGCCTCTGCACTATGACAGTCGCTGCATTGGCTGCCCATCCACTACAGAACTCAATTCAAACTCATCTCCCTTACTCATAATGCTCTCTATGGTGCCACGCCTAGGTATGTCGGTATATCACCCATCACGCACACTCTGCTCGGCTAACACACTCAAACTAAACACCCCTCTAATAGGAACCTCACATGCTCACCTTCAAAACGTCTCTAGAGCAGCGCCGGTCCTCTGGAATGCTCTACCCCAGAATATCTGGATAATCCTTGATGCACGGAACTTCAGCGCCTTAAAGATGCACCTCTTCAAAGAAGCATATCAAACCTTCTGATCTAGCCCCCACAATGTGCCCTCTGCCCCTCCCTATGGCTATCCACTTTTGCCTATCATGTACCCTTCCTGCCCCATACCTCCTGTACTACCACCACCCTGTTTGTGTCCTAAAAACTGTATATCACATGTTATCATTGCATTAATGTGTTCCCCCTTGCTCTGCTGCCTGTACCTTCTGCTATCACCCCACCCACTCTATTTCTAAATAATTGAATACCACATGTAACTTTTGTAATTTCTGTAATTTACATATTGTTTGTGTTCCCCATGTACCTCAAGAGCACGCAGAATAAGTTGGCACTATACAAGGATTATTTTTATTATAGTCAATGGGTTCTATCCTGAGAAAGAGCCATTCAGCAGAGGGGATTCCCCTTTCCTGCTCCTCGAACAGAGCAGAAAAGCGTAACCCCGGGTGCAGGTGTGAAACCACCCAAATAAGGATCTATTTATTCCTTCAGAGCAATACCTCTGTCCATAAGCTGCATCTAGAATTGTGGTTCATTTCCGTAAACTTCAATGTGGATGAGCTGAAATACCAAACACATGGGAAGATGGGGTGTTGGTCATGTACCGAAAACAGATTATTTTTTTCTAATCCTGGACAACTCATTTAATATATAATTAACTAGCCAACTGGATTATTTGTAAAAATAAGTCAATGAGGCCGTTCCAGGTTTACAAGTTCGAGGTGAAAGTCTAGAGGGTTTTCCAGGTCTCCATATGCTAAATATTTCAAGCACAGCAATTATGAAACTATAAAAGGTCTTTTTAAAGGCCCATACTGCACAGCAATACTATACATGACTATTATCTTACTGTCTGATTGCAGAACATCACATGTTTGCATATAACCTACTGAGTATAATAACTGTACATGATGAGAAACGAATACTTGGTAGCAAAATGTCTATGGATTTAGCTATTTAGAAAATAAACAACCGTTTTATTGGTGAAATATACTGGGCATAGTTTAGAAAAACGGTAGTTCTAAAAAATTCAAATTATTGCATTCTCTTCTCAGATATGTCAAGCTGCTTGATAATCCCCTTGAAGGAAATGAAATCTTAGATATTGAGAATGAAGAGGAAAATAATCAGGACCGTGAACAGTTTGAGAAAGAATTTATGAAATCCTACATTAAAGATCTTGTTGCAAGAGGTAAAGTACATAAAATAAGTATGTATTTAGGAGTTCATTTCCATTTATGCACTGTATCTTCAAATTGGGCAAGAAATTGATGAAAAAGTGGCCACTTAAAGTGTAACTTTACTTTCTACAAAATGTTTCTCTGGGTTTGCTTGTTAGCTGAAATCGAAGTCAATAGAAAGTGTATGAGCCAGTCTTCAGCTAGCGAGCAGAGACAGGGCTCAGATGAGCATTTCTGCTTGATTAATCTAGTGATCGTGGGGGTCAAAGCTTTTTACGTGTTCCTATGACATGTCAAAATGTTTGTTGTAAGTACAGTTACATTTTTTTGTCTACTTTTTGTAGACAGTCAAACAGTCCCTTTTGGTTAGAAGGGCAAATGGAAAAATTACATTTGTGGGTGGTAAAAGTTAGTACCAAGACCTGTTATTCACATTAATGTCCCTTTTCTTTAACCCACATCCTAAAATATGACTAGGATACTGTTATGAGGATACTTTACATGAGCTGAAGTGAAGTGGATTATGACATACATGTAGCAAGAATGTGAATCCGAATGGATTCTGCAGCAGTGACAGGACACATACGTAGTGCAGCCAAGACCAGGTGTACAGTTCTGGACACCAGTACTCAAGAAAGACATTGCAGTGCTTGAGGGCTTTCAAAGAAGATAAGGTAAAGTCCCCTGGTTCAAGCACCAAGTCATGACTAACGTTTTCTTGGCAGGCTGCATTTGCAGGGTGGTTTGCCATTGCCTTCCCCAGTCATCTTTTTAGCCCCCCAGCTGGATACTCATTTTACCGATCTTGGAAGGATAGAGGGCTAAGTCAACATTGGGCCAGCTACCTGAACCATGTGGAGATCAAACTCACAAACTTCAGGTCATGAGCGAGAGCTTAGGACTGGATTTCTGCTGTCCTAACACTCTGCACCACACAAAGAAGGGCAACACAATTGATAAACGCAATGGAAGGATTAGAATGCCAAGAAAGGCTGTCAAAACCAAGATTATTCACCCTAGAAAAAAGACAGTCACGGGGCAACCAAATAACTATGTATAAATGCATTAGGGGACAATACAAGGATCTCTCCCGTGATCTGTTTATACCCAGGACTGCGACGGTAACAAGAGGGCATCTTCTACATCAAAAAGAAAGAAGGTTTCATCACGAACACAGAAGGGGGTTCTTTACTGTAAAAGCAGTGAGACTATGGAACTCTCTGCCTGAAAATGTGATGGAAAAATAGAGGAGTTTAAGTGGGGACTAGACGTCTTTTTACAGCACTATGACATTACATGATATAGACATTAAATAAATCAGAAGGGTTGTGAATAGGGGAATCTTCCAACTGCCAGACTCGGGAACCTTCTCTGCTGCTCTAGGGATTACTCTGACTGCCATTAGGGAGTCGGGAAAGAATCTTCTGCCACAATAGGGTTTTTTGCCTCCTGGGGGCGGAAACAGGCTGACATTTGTCTTTTTACAGCCTATGTTACTACATCTCTCAAGTGAGAAATCTAAAGGGTGAGACAGGAGAGTAGTGGTTTGAAATCACGATCCAGGTGTAGAATTACAGGAGCAGAAGGCCAGAAGCTAGGGGGTAACTGAAGTCCCTCTGCATACCATACCACAGGACTTTTTGACACAGTCTGACCTATATTTGGACATTACCTATATCCAGGCTGAATTACTGTCAATAAACTTAAGTGTTCCAAGTTTCTGCATATGCTTGACAAGGGGCGTTAAGCCTGAAATGTTGCAATGGTGTACTTAGTGTGAACATCGGGACTGTTTCAATAAACCTTATGAGCAATTTAAAAAAAAACCTCAGTGTGTGCTGTCCAACTGTTTGCTTTTGGTTGCATCTCAGACATGTAGGGCAACTGCTTTATGGGTTCCTACCCTTACGCAGTGTCAATTTAAATCCATGTATGGAAATAACAAATCTTCCAAAGTAGGTCTACTTTTACATGGGATGACTGTCAGGTGCTTGACAGACATTCCAATTGCTTTTTTGAGAGGATTACTCAGATGACTATCAGCTCTTGTAAAATTCCCTTAAGCCATAAAAGAGACCTTCTTTGCAGCTCTTCTCACTGCTCTGGTGAATTGAGGGATTCCCCTCTTGTAGCACAGAATGCAATGATAAGTTAAGGTAGGTGTTGTAAATCTTTCTAAATCACAAACAATTTACATATCTATAATTTTTATCATCTAAGACTATGGTACATTTGCAAATAGAGAGAAACATACCCCAACATTGGTGATTTGCTTTGTATGTTTTGCATGTGTTTCAGTTAATACACATTTACATACTTGTTAAAGGGGTTGTCCCGCGCCGAAACGTTTTTTTTTTTTTCAATAGCCCCCCCGTTCGGCGCGAGACAAACCCGATGCAGACGTTTAAAAAAAGAAACGGACAGTACTTACCCGAATCCCCGCGCTCCGGTGACTTCTTACTTACCTTGTGAAGATGACCTCCGGGATCTTCACCCTCGGTGGACCGCAGGTCTTCTGTGCGGTCCATTGCCGATTCCAGCCTCCTGATTGGCTGGAATCGGCACATGTGACGGGGCGGAGCTACGAGGAGCCGCTCTCCGCCACGAGCGGCCCCATTCAGAAGGGAGAAGACCGGACTGCGCAAGCGCGTCTAATCGGGCGATTAGACGCTGAAGATTAGACGGCACCATGGAGACGGGGACGCCAGCAACGGAACAGGTAAGTGAATAACTTCTGTATGGCTCATAATTAATGCACAATGTACATTACAAAGTGCATTAATATGGCCATACGGAAGTGTATACCCCCACTTTGTTTCGCGGGACAACCCCTTTAAGTCCAGTTTAAAAATTAGAAATGACAATGGCAAACATAGGTGATGAAGGTGAATTATTTATTAGTGACTATAAAAGGCGTCTAAAAATTTATTTGGGGTGCCAAGTGAGAAAAATTATTGCACACTGCCTGGCATACGTTTACAGTTAGCTTGGTCTTATGTGATGT
Source organism: Eleutherodactylus coqui (assembly GCF_035609145.1). NCBI lineage: Eukaryota > Metazoa > Chordata > Amphibia > Anura > Eleutherodactylidae > Eleutherodactylus > Eleutherodactylus coqui. Next base: position 202,189,192 of record NC_089841.1, on the reverse strand, counting down.
CAATTCTTTGGATCACCGATTTAATACAATAAAGAAGATATGCCACCAGCATTTTGCACCAGATAAGAGTTCTTGCTGCTGATAACATTACTGAAAACAAGGAGGATTGGAATAAACTACAAAAACATAATCTTGTACTCACAGAAGCAACCATACAGAAAACTCTACAGGAGTTTTGGCAGTATAATACAGAGCAATTATTTGACACAGTGTCAAAGACTTTGTGCAGTAGACGCCTGCCACTTCCTCAAACACTGTATCAATATGGACAGTGGTATAAATGGAAGCAAGACCATTGCTCCAAATCTCAGTACACAAAAGATTAATTTAGCAGAAGGCCTCATTAGTCCATGGTGTCATTTCAGACCATGTTTTGAAACATACTTTTAACCCTTTCCAATCCAATTTTGGATTCAGGGTTTCCTAAAAGGCTTTCCTTTTCTGCTGTTATACAACAGTGCCATCTGCTGACTAAATAAAGCCAGAGTGTGTGTGCAACAGAGAGGCTTTGATAGCGGAGTGGCTGGCAATAGACAGTAAAAATACCCTGTCGGACGTCTTCTGACATTGGAGCTGTACAAGCTTTAATCAGAATGTAGGAAGATGTCAGGCAGTGGATTGGAAAGGGTTAAGACCAACAAAAATGACAAATTGCAGATGTGAGTAATGTGTGAAAAAATGTAATTATATTATATCATATTATTAATTATATCATGGTAAACATATGCAAGCATAAGACATATGCTTTGCTTAAAGTATATTTACATACAAAGGATCCACTTCAGATATATGTGTATTTACGGTGCAAAGCCCTATTCTAAAAAAATGTCAGATGCTATCTGTAGATACAAGGGTAGAGTGCCTCGTTAGCCACAGGAGCTTATTATAGGTAGGCCCAAAGGGCAAATGCTCACCCTAAATAATTGTGTGAGAGATACAACAGCTGACGGTACACAAGGTAAAGAAGGCACTGTCATCTAAGGATCATTGCCAGGAAGAGCAGGTTGACAAGATACAAGGGTATCCAAAGGAAAATAGGGATCAGGCATGACCTGAAGGCATCTTTACAAGGACCAATAGTCACCAGCATAATCGCTGAAATGAGCATTTATGGGCGACTGTTGGCCCATGTACACACGGCCCCCGACAGGGAATTGAGTGGGAGGTTGCTCAGTAGATGCCAGTTGTTCCATTTCTGTGAAATGCAACAGGAATGATTACTAATAGAGATGAGCGAAGTGCTCGGCCACGCCCCTTTTTCGCCCGAATACCGCGATTTCCGAGTACTTCCGTACTCGGGCGAAAAAATTCGGGGGGCGCCGTGGCGGCACGGGGGGTAGCAGTGGGGAGTGGGGGGGAGAGGGAGAGAGAGAGGGCTCCCCCCTGTTCCCCGCTGCTACCCCCACACCGCCACGCCTCTCCCCGCCCCCCGGCGCCCCACCGAATCTTTTCACCCGAGTACTGAAGTACTCGAAAATGGCGGTACTCGGGTGCGTAAGTACTCGAAACGAGTATGTTCGCTCATCTCTAATTTTTAAGCGACTTCTTGCTTAGTGTAACCAGGACTTCCTCAATCTCTGAGCAGCTGCCTGTTTGCAGTGAATGGAGGTAGGCAGCTTGAAGAGATCTCCAGGCCGGTCCACCTACATTCTCTAAACGACTATCGCCCCTGTGTGAAAGTCCATAATTGACAATTGCTGGAGCAGCTGTTGGGCGCTTATGGTACCTCAGATCAGTTAAATCAGGGACTGCAATCCAACAAGTTAGATTTACTTCATTTTATTTGATCCATCACGAGAAAATTGATAGTAAAAACGTAATTGATATGTGCCTAGTATTAATTGATCTTGATAACTCTATAATATCTCTTCGATGTTTCCCTTGATGACGGCATGATTAATTTTGTTATTTTAATTTTCTTTTCAGATTCTGCACCTACTTATACCACAAAAGTATCACTCAACTTACAGATTTAGGGTCTACAAATTTGAAGTCCAGTGAACAACTGTATGTTGACTTGCCCTTCTGGGTTCTGTTGTAATTATAACTTTGTTACTATGACTAACTTACCAGTATTATGTTAAAAATGGGGGGAAATGAACGAGTCCTGTAGATATGTATAAAGAACATCAGATGTGTTAATGGTCATTAAAAAAAAAATCTGCATGTCTGATATTCAGATATAAACAGACATCCCATTAGTCATGTTTATGGTTAAGGGCTGTCAACGGTGCATTTGAAAATATATCCTCTAATTTTAAAAGTAATCAAATAATAATAAAAAAGTATTGTAAAATTAAAATATAAAATGAACACTTTCCATGATTTATTTCAATACTTATCTAAATGTTATTACAGGCCAATTTACTACTTACAAGAGTCTGGGGAATTTTCCAGCAAGATGATCACAAGGAGCTGGCATGGATGAAAAAAAAGTGAATTTATAATATTATAATAGGACAAATTTCATTTTTTTTCCTTGCCAAATAGCACAGTGCATCAAAGTATGGTTCAGATGTGTCTTTCATTATCTTAACATAATCCTGAGATGTATGATACAAGATGGCAAGCTTTTCAAAAACACATGATTTTATGATACTCTGTCATGAGATCTCTATTAGAGATGAGCGAACGTACTCGTTTCGAGTAATTACTCGATCGAGCACCACGATTTTTGAGTACTTCATTACTCGGGTGAAAAGATTCGGGGGGCGCCGGGGGGAGGCGTGGCGGAGCGGGGGTAGCAGCGGGGAACAGGGGGGAGCCCTCTCTCCCTCTCCCCCCACTCCCCACTGCAACGGGGAGGGGTCAAAACAGGCACGTCACGGCGGGGAGGAGCCAAAAACTGGGGCGGGGGTCGAACACAGCGTGATGCTCAGTCGTGTAACGAGCACCACTGAGTACACTAATATTCAAACGAGCATCAAGCTTGGCAGAGTACGTTCACTCAACTCTAGTAACATGCAGAAATCCTGAAGACTAAAGAAAACAGAGAAGGACAAGATTATCTTCAATTTCCTATTTGTTTATTTCTAGGTGTAGTGCACCTTTAAGACTTTATACTGTCTTTAAAGTTAAATGACCTGGCTGGAGAGGGCTTTATTCAATAAGGTCATTTTGATAAAATTGAAATCAGATACAGAGGAGTGCATCCTAAGCAAAAACTGAAAGGACTGACTAAACAATCTGTATAAGTCAAGCATAACAAACGTGATGGCAATACAGCTGTCCATCATATCTAGTGTTATGTTTATAGGCAGAATGTCCTACAAATAATGCATCGCATTTTGGAAGAAGAGCTTGTGATGCTTTACTGCAAAGTTTGGTTATAGAGCTATAGATTTTAAAAGATAGTCCATTTATTATAAAAATTAATAGAATATCAAAGTTTTTTTGGAAGAAGCTAACAGCATCTGCAAAGGGTCACCTCCAACGCTTCAACTCAAACTGAACGGTGCGTATCCTAATCATTTGAAATATTCACTGATCTGCAAGACTGAATAATAGTGTTTACCCTTATGCAACAACACTTTACATAATCCATTATTCCATTTGTGTTTCTGATAGTCTTATACCTTGTAGTGCAGTACAAGCAACTGTACTTTAAAGTGGGCAGTGACATCTTTCTTTACATGGAAATTAATTAGCAAGTATCACAGTTTATCGCATCGCGAAGCACGGACTTGCAATGTTCGTGCAATGCAATGTGATTTTAACATTAGAAACTCCTGTTGACTTTCGTGATAAAAAATTGTGCGATTGTATCGCAGGCGGTAGCGATGCAAGATTATTCTCAGGAAAAAGCTACATAATCATGGGAACAAAGCTGCAATTGTTGCCCATGTGACAAAGGCCTAAAGCATATGCTATAAGTATGTTCAGAAGATTAGTTGGTTCTTTTTTCCCATTGACTGCGCTTTAGGGAAAACTGTAGGTAAAAATTGCACTTGTATTAGCAGCTTTAAACTTTTCCAATCCACTGTCTGACGTCTGAAGACACTATGATTTAAGGCTGTACAGCTTTGATATTGGAAGACGTCTTTCGGAGTTCTCTTACTGTATATTGCCAGCCTCTCTGCTGTCGGAGCCTATCCATGTCACATCATGCAGTACTGGCTTTAGCCAGCAGATAGCGCTGTTGTATAACGGCAGAAAAAGAGTAAGCCCCCTAGGAAAACCGGGATACAAATTGGATTGGAAAGGGTTAATAAAAGGGTTGGGGTATAGAAGTTTTAGGCCTCGTTCAGACGAGTGCTGCTTTCGCGCTGCTAAGCAGCAAGAAAACCGCGCTAGTACAGTACTGAAAAGATCGCGTGAACAGGTGACTTCAAGTTCAGTGAAGTCGCTCGGTCACACGATCCGAGGAGCGTACTGCGTGCTTTCAATGCTCCCTATGGAAAACGAGCTGCATAGATAGGACATGTACTATCTTTGCCCGCACTTCCGAGCCGACATGCAAGTTTGCACTCGCATGTCCTATCTTTGATAGACGTGCTGATTCAGCGTGTCTAATAGTCGTTCATGTGAATGTTTCTATAGAAATCTATTGGTCCTTATAGAAGCACATTCTGAGCGCTGCTTAGCAGAGCGAAAAACACGCTTGTCTGAACAAACCCTTCATAGAAGAGCCACTTTTGTAACCAATTCTTGTAAAATAAAAAAAAAACGAAGAAACAGTACATATAGTGGAAATTAAAAATGTCATACTGTTTTGTATCTACAGCTTTTATACAGACAAAGGCAACTCCATGGTAACTGAAAGAAGCAAACAAATAAACAAACAAACCTCCTTGGCAGTCTGATCTTGCAGTCACACTCCCATTTCTTCTATTCCTCCATAGAAGTGACTTGCAGTCGCAGGAAGCTGAGAATTAATGGATGACAATAGGATTGCAGAATACGCACAGGATTTGTTTGTAGTCTGACCATGGAGACAGATCTGCATAAAAATTGCAGAAATGCAACAATAGTAGATATTTTGTTTAGATTATATATTAGCAAAGTTATTTCACTCTTCATTCCTCGGGTGCACTGAAACAACTAGAGAAAAAAGAAACAGAAAAAACTCATTTTCAGTAGTGGTTTGTCGATTTTAAACAGTTTTGATATGCCCCATAATATGCCTCAATAATCTATTTTGAAAAAAAACAGGTAGTGGTGTCTCTTGATTACAGCCTCTTCTAGTACAGCAACAAGTCATAAAGTGTGGCTTTCCTCCGGAGGACAGTCAGTGTCAATTAACTACAATGGAAACTCATTGATTTCCAGGAGTTCTACGTTCTACTTCCTAGTCCAGGTCCCAGGGTGACGTAGATGTTTTTTGATGACACATCATAAGAGCATGGTGACCAATAACCTAGCAGTTCAGGTCCCAGTAGCAGAATGACATATGATCAGCTTTGCTGCAAAGTACATACAAGGTGAAATGAATTTGCCCAGAGTGGATATTCCCCAAAAAAAGAATATTACAAGGCCCAGATTCTTGGAGTAACAGTATTTTAACACGATGTCACTTACTGTATTTCTGAGTGTGGAGCACATTTCTACTACTTTGTTTTCTTAAATTCACAAATCAGTCTGATCTGTTTGTTACTTACCATAGATATGTAAGATGTGTATATATTAGTTAGGTACAAATGCTTGTAAAGTTCATATTCTGCAATGCACTGCAGTACTTGTATATGTATTTGCTATTTTCTCAATTGTAGATTCAAATATTTTTGTCTAGTATATTAAATAATGTGTCATTTAATACAAGATCATTTGTTTCCCTTTCATTATGTGTGATGTACAAGTACTTGCTAAGAACCCCTTTCAACCTCTTAATGCTATAGGATGTACAGATAGGATGTGCAGCGTCGGGGTATGTATGATCTCGCTTCATACAACCTGGGTGCAGGCTTTTTCTTACAGCCGACACCTTCCCGCAACAGCTCTGATAAACCACGCCACGCCACTCATCTGAGCTGTTAACCTTTTAAATGCCACTGTTAATTCTGACAGCGGCATCTAAATACTCTGACCGATGATTGGGGGTCCCATAAGGCCCCCCGCGCTGAGATCGCGGGTTGCCATGTGGGTGTAGTGGCAGCCGGGAGCCTTCTGGAAGGCCCTTGAGCTGTCATAGTAGAATGCCTATCAAGTCATGCCTATGTACTGGTCAAGGTAGACGTCATCCGAAAAAAAAAAAAATAAAGAATGCCAGAATAGTGCTTTTTGTAGGTTACCCTATCTCCAAGAAAAAGTGTAATAAAAAGCAATCAAAAAGTTGTATGTACTCCAGAATGGTACCATCAGAAACTATAAGATATCCCGCAAAAAATGAGCTCTCGCACAGCTATGTTGATAAAAAATAGAAGTTATGGTGGTCAGAAGATGGTGGCAGAAAATAATTCAAAAATTATATATCTTTGGAAAAAATTTAAAGTAGCACAACCGAAAAAAAAATTACAAAATTGGTATCGTAGTAATGGTACTGACCCATAGAATAAAGTTTCAGGTCATTTTTGTTGCAGTGTGTATGCTGTAGAAACAAGACGTACCCAAAGATGGAGGAATTTAACCCCTTCCCGCTGCAGGGCGTAAGTTTACGTCCTGGCAGCCTGGTACTTCCCGCAACAGGACGTAAACTTACGTCCTGGAGATAGCGCGGGATCACATATGATCCCGTGCTATCCCGCAGCGGGAGCCAGCTGTCAGTCACAGCCGGCGTCCCGCTGCAACAGCGGGGGGGCATCGGAGATGCGCGCCCCGCTGTTAACCCCTTCCCTGCCGCGATCTAAGTAGATCGCGGCAGGGAAAGAGTTCACAGAGGGAGCGCGGCTCCCTCTGTGTCTCCGGCCGGAACTCGCGATGTCATCGCGAGAGCCCGGCCTGTCACCATGGCAACAGGATGCCAGACACTGGCGTCCTGTATTGCCTATGCCTATAATCGCTGTACAAGCGATAAGGCATGGCAGAGCAGTAGCTCTGCCATGCCTTATACCAGCGATCATCAGGGCAGTGGTCAAAGTCCCTCAGAGGGACACAAACAGTGTAAAAAAAACAAAGATTAAAAACAGAATTTAAAAAAATGTAAAAAAAAGAGTAAAAAAACCCATTTTTTAATGCTTTTTGTCAGATTAGCATAAAAAAGGTAAAAAAAAAATAAAATCCCACATATTTGGTATTGTCGCGTCCGTAACGACGCGTACAATAAGTTGCACATGCTTTTAACTGTGCACGGAAAAAAACGCTAAATAAAACGCTAAAAAACTGAGGCAAAATGCTAATTTTTAGCATTTTGCCTCACTAAAAACGCAATAAAAGTGATCAAAAAAGCCGTATGTACCCCAAAATAATATCAATAAAATCTACAGCTTGTCTCACAAAAAATAAGCCCCACAGAGCGCCGTACATCAAAAAATAAAAAAGTTACAGGACTTTGAATTCAGCGATTTAGAAAAAAAAAAAAGATTACCCAGAAAAAGGGTTTTTATTGCAGAAAAGTGGGGAAAACCTAAAAAAAATGTAAGAATTTTGGTATCGTTGTAACCGTACCGGTCCGCAGAAAAAATGGAATGTCTCATTTATGCTGCATGATTAACGCTGTAAAAAATATATAAAAAAAATCTATGGCAGAATTGATGGGTTTTCTCTCCCTGCTATCATTAAAAAAAAAAAAAAAGTTTTACAATATAGTCTATGTACCCAAAAGTGGCACTGATAAAAACTACAGTTCGCCACGCAAAAAACAAGCCCTCATACGGCCGCGTCGACGGAAAAATAAAAAAGTTATGACTTTTGATAAACGGAGAAGAAAATCCGCCAAAAATTGTTGCGTCCTTAAGCCCAAAATAGGCCATGTCATGAAGGGGTTAAGGGGTTTTTTTTCGTTTTGCTCCACTTAAATTTTTTTTACATTTTTCAGTACATTATATGGTCCTTTAAATAGTACCATTGAAAAATATGACTTGTCCCGCAAAAAACAAGCCCTCATACAGCTATTTGGATGGATAAATAAAAGTTATGCTTTTTTTTTTTTTTAAGGGAGAAGGAAAAACCAAAAATGGAAAAAAAAGGACCACTCTGACAAAAATACATTTTTCCATGCCTGTCCTCCTCACTTGATTGTTTGCTTCACTTTGGAAGTCTCCACTAAGTATTCCAGAGACTTCCAAGCAGAGCAGCTTCCTGTCAGCCACCACCTTGAGGGTTAGATTTTTTTACTTTCAAGTTCACAGCGGTGATAGCTGTGTTACAGAGGCTGTGTGATCATAATCAGTAACTTTGATAGGCGTTCTTGTGATCCCCTTAGGCAGTTTATGTATTAGGCTTCATGTAACCATACAACACAGACTGAACAAGTGACTAGTTTCAGACAGCATAACCCCAAGCAGATCTGAGCTGGTCAGAATTGAGATCACATGACCATCAGAGGAGAAAGAGGCCAGGAGTTTCAAATACAAAGAAATAACTAACCAAGACAACACTTGTTCATTTATATATACTCGGAGGGTAGCTATATAATGGACAGAGAAAAAAATAATCACTGGAGTGGCCCTTTAATAAAAACATGCCTCTGGGATTTAAGGAAAATGAGTTTATAAACCATGGGACTAGGAAATTCTGGTCAAAATTAAGAAACTGCACGACTATACATTCAAAATAGATTTCTTTCTGCGTTCACATTGAGACTGATTTATGATCAACAGGTAAGTAACTTATATGTGATTACGGTAAGCCATATTGTAGGGCATGTTTCCTTAGGATTTCCGTACAAATATATCAAAATATACTCTTATAGCTCCTTTTAAGCAATGCAATACATGGAATAAGATTGTGTTCAGGCTGAATCCAATATTTATCAAGCCCCCAACACTCTTTTTCTAACCCTTGCAAAGTGTGCTGTGTGTCTTACAGAGTAAGGCCGGTTTCACATCTGGCTGGAGGTTCAGATGTAGAGGTTCTGTCACAGAAAATACCAGAAGAAAAAGGACTGCATAAAAACTGGGCAGCTAGACAGAAAGTGGGCAGACCCCATTATATTCAATATGGTCTGATAAGCACTGTTCCGTTTAGAGACAGAACCGTTCTACCGCAGGGATTCCCCTTTCCTGCTCCCCGAAAGGAGCAAGAAAGCGTTATCCCCAACACTGATGTGAAACCACCCTAAATGGTCAGTAACTAGGCTATGCTTATCAAACATCATATGCATTGTTGATTATTGCAGTGTACACTATTATGACGTTATATAGTGGCATACCAATTGGCACAATAATAAATATGCCCCCTTAGTTCACCTACAATATGAGATACAAGTTGGAGTAATGTGATGTAAATAAGTATAGTATGTTTGCCATTTTTACGCCTCTCCAGAAAATATACAGTATGCTCCTCCGAATCATAGTATAACACTGCGTACTCTTTGTGAGAAAAATCATCATTGGAGGTAAGAATATTTTTTTGCAATATTTATAAGACTAATAAGATTTGTATTATAATATGTTTAGGTTTAAGAAATGCAAATTTAAGAGACTTGCAAATTCACAATTGTGAGTGCATCTGCATTACTTTTAGATTAAGATTAGTAATAAAGGGGAGAAGCATTGGCAGGACAGGAGGTTTCAGTACTGTAAGTCATTAACAGCTCAGGAGAAGAGTCAAGGAAGATAATGTCAGGTGGACGAAAATAGCATTTTCTCTGGATCATAAGAATGCCTCTGCACCACTATGATTACTCCTTATAGTCTATTACAGAACGTTGGAAAGAGCACAGGATCATCAGTGCAGGCGACAGCATGTTCATCAAGAGATTGTGACAAAGTGCACAAATAAACCTGGAAGATAGGAGCAGCATTCTATTACAGTAAAAGACTGGCTGTGTAATTAATTTTACAACATATACATTCATATATATTCCTTTCAGGCCATAGATAAATTGTAGGTTCAGGGAATACAAGGAAATGTCTTGCCAAAACTATAAAGAATTTACAAAATTTGGACTTAAAGCCGAATTACTAAATATTATTGCTCTGTAGTACCTGCAGATGTCCATGGGTTTATAGTTTTATTCAGGGGAACATTTTCTTGCACAGGTGTATCTGCTCTTGATCTGGAATGCAATGCTGTTAACCAATTATTGGATGCTGTAGGCCAGAAATTAGTAAAACCGCAAAAAGCAGGCCCCTCTTTAAGAATAATCCAGATGTACAAGCATTTATTTAGCGAAGAGGTCACCATAGGAAAAAAATATATATATCTATTAGGGATGAGCAAATACTCGCTAAGGCACTACTCATTTGAGTAATGTGCCTTAGACGAGTATCTCCCTGCTCGTCCTTAAAAATTCGTGGACCACCGCGGCTGACAGGTGAGTCGCGGTGGGGAGCAGGGGAGAGCGGGCGGGAGAGAGAGATCTCCCCTCCGTTCCTGCCCGCTCTCCCCCGCAGCTCCCCGCCCCCCCCCCCCCCGAATCTTTAGGGACAAGCCGGGAGATACTCGTCTAAGGCACATTACTCGAGCGAGTAGTGCCTTAGCGAGTATACTTGCTCATCCCTAATATCTATATATCAACAGACAGTATTTACAATTAATGCCATATACAAGACATAAGAATTGGTACCTTATCCTGTAATTAAATCATCGTCAGCATCATATTATTGTCTAGAATGTTAAAGTATAAATCCATGTTCATGATTCTACAACCACTACAACCGACAGACCAAGACCATGCCACATAAAACACCCCCAGACCATAACAGAACCTTCAACATACTTAACTGTTGGCATAACACACTCAGGTAAAGGGTGTTTTCCAGGCATCCTCTACACCCAGGTACATCCATCTGTTTTGAAGATGAAGTACTATGATTTGTTACCCCATCAAATGTTCTACAATTGCCCAACTGTTCAATGACGATACTCCTTGCACTATTCTAGACAGGTCAGTGCATCTTTTTTGAAAGAACTCACTGGATGTTTGCAGGAAGAATGGACAGAAAAACCTGACGCCGCGTGTGTTAGCCAATCACAGCATTAGCTTTCTGAAGGCAGGGATTTCTAGCCCCGCATCCAGAAAGAAATGCTCTGTCGGGGACAAGGAGGGAGCAACAGCCTGAAGCAGCGCCGTAGAACGCCGGGGGAGGTGAGTACAGATTTTCTTTTTTACACCGTATTCCAGGCGTATAAGGCGACAGTTGGGGGGGGGGGTCGTCTTATATGCCCCGTCGCCTTATACACCGGAATATATGGTATATATATATAAAAAAAATACTACTTTTGATTCTTCCTCAGTTGTCCAATTGCTTTTGGTAGGATAGTGTATTTTAAACTAAAAATAGATGCAAATTATAGAAATGTAGAATATGAAAAACATTCATAGAGACCCAATAGGGCAAGACTTCAGATTACGAAACTCTTGATTTGATTATATAGGGACAGAAGGGGGAACAGCCTTTCAGATTATAACCAAGTCACCCTCCTTGTTTCTCATTTCATCCAAGTGGCTATGGACCAAAAGGCTTTTACGTTAGGTCCTCTTCCAACAGGTAATACTTAGTTTATAGGTAAAGACTTTATTAAAATCAGGATTAGCTTTGAGGATCAGTCAATATTTAGTTACATTTCGGGTCACTTCAGATGTGTATCCAGCATACAAGTCTATCCATCTGAAGAATTTGTTTGCATCAGTAGTAGGGGGTTTACAGGACAAGAGTCTTACTTGTTCATTCTTTTTTGCCCTATAACAGGCCTTTCTTGGCATCCTGGATGGGCAGTCTATGGCTTCAAATCTATGAAAGAGGCGATTGCATTAGCTATGAAAGGCAGATTCAGTTTTCCTGGCTTGGAAATATTGACAAGTTTAAATATTTCTTCTTAATGGCATCAGATGCCAACCGTCCCAGTAGAGTAGATTATTATTGGATGTGGGTTTGCCACAAGTATCAGCATGAATATGACCCATAGTGTTGATTTTCTGATCTAAAAAAGTTTAAAAAGTTGGATGTCAGACATATAGAGATGAGCGAGCACCAAAATGCTCGGGTGCTCGTTACTTGGGACGAACTTTTCGCGATGCTCGAGGGTTCGTTTCGAGTAACGAACCCCATTGAAGTCAATGGGCGACCCGAGCATTTTTGTATTTCGCCGATGCTCGCTAAGGTTTCCTTGTGTGAAAATCTGGGCAATTCAAGAAATTGATGGGAACGACACAGCAACGGATAGGGCAGGCGAGGGGCTACATGTTGGACTGCATCTCAAGTTCACAGGTCCCACTATTAAGCCACAATAGCGGCAAGAGTGGGCCCCCCCCCTCCCAAAAACTTTTACTTCTGAAAAGCCCTCATTAGCATGGCATACCTTAGCTAAGCACCACACTACCTCCAACTAAGCACAATCACTGCCTGCATGACACTCCGCTGCCACTTTTCCTGGATTACATGCTGCCCAACCGCCCCCCTTCCCCCCCACAGTGCACACCAAAGTGTCCCTGCGCAGCCTTCAGCTGCCCTAATGCCACACCACCCTCATGTCTATTTAGAAGTGCGTCTGCCATGAGGAGGAACCGCAGGCACACACTGCAGAGGTTGGCACGGCTAGGCAGCGACCCTCTTTAAAAGGGGCAGGGTGATAGCCCACAATGCTGTACCGAAGCAATGAGAAATAGAATCCTGTGCCACGGCCATCAGGAGCTGCACACGTGGGCATAGCAATGGGGAACCTATGTGCCACCCACTATTCATTCTGTCAAGGTGTCTCTGCATGCCCCAGTCAGACCGGGCTTTTTAATTCATAGACACAGGCAGGTACAACTCCCTATTGTGAAGTCCCTGTCGACCGACAGCATGGGTGGGTGCCAGGAAGCCACCGGCGGTACATAAAAATATCCCATTGCATTGCCCAACACAGCTGAGGTAGTAATGTCGTGCTTAATGCAGGTGGGCTTCGGCCCACACTGCATGCCCCAGTCAGACTGGGGTTCTTTACAAGTGGACACATGTAGGTTAAACTCCGTGTGCACCTACAGCATGGGTGGCTCCCTGGAACCCACCGGCGATACACAAAAATATCCCATTGCATTGCCCAACACAGCTGAGGTAGTAATGTCGTGCTTAATACAGGTGGGCTTCGGCCCACACTGCATGCCCCAGTCAGACTGGGGTTCTTTAGAAGTGGACACAGATGCATTTATAATTCCCTGTGGACCCACAGCATGGGTGGGTGCCAGGAAGCCACCGGCGGTACATAAAAATATCCCATTACATTGCCCAACACAGCGGATGTAACGTCAGCTGTAATGCAGGTGGGCTAAAAATTAATTTGATTACACTGTAGGCGAAGGCCCACAAAAATTGCTGTATCAACTGTACTAATGTACATCAGAAAAATTGGCCCTGGCCAACCAAGAGGGCAGGTGAAACCCATTAATCGCTTTGGTTAATGTGGCTTAAGTGGTAACTAGGCCTGGAGGCAGCCCAGTTTAACGAAAAATTGGTTCAAGTTAAAGTTTCAACGCTTTTAAGAGCATTGAAACATATAAAAATTGTTTAGAAAAATTAGATGAGTGAGCCTTGTGGCCCTAAGAAAAATTGCCCGTTCAGCGTGATTACGTGAGGTTTCAGGAGCAGGAGGAGGAGGAGGAATATTAGACACAGATTGATGAAGCAGAAATGTCCCCGTTTTGGATGGTGAGAGAGAACGTAGCTTCCATCCGCGGGTGCAGCCTACGTATTGCTTACGTATCGCTGCTGTCCGCTGGTGGAGAAGAGAAGTCTGGGGAAATCCAGGCTTTGTTCATCTTGATGAGTGTTAGCCTGTCGGCACTGTCGGTTGACAGGCGGGTACGCTTATCTGTGATGATTCCCCCAGCCGCACTAAACACCCTCTCCGACAAGACGCTAGCCGCAGGACAAGCAAGCACCTCCAGGGCATACAGCGCTAGTTCAGGCCACGTGTCCAGCTTCGACACCCAGTAGTTGTAGGTGGCAGAGGCGTCACGGAGGACGGTCGTGCGATTCGCTACGTACTCCCTCACCATCCTTTTACAGTGCTCCCACCGACTCAGCCTTGACTGGGGAGCGGTGACACAGTCTTGGTGGGGAGCCATAAAGCTGTCCAGGCCCTTAAAGACTGTTGCACTGCCTGGGCTGTACATGCTGCTCGATCTCCGCACCTCCCCTGCTACCTGGCCCTCGGAACTGCGCCTTCTGCCACTAGCGCTGTCGGATGGGAATTTTACCATCAGCTTGTCCGCCAGGGTCCTGTGGTATAGCAACACTCTCGAACCCCTTTCCTCTTCGGGAATGAGAGTGGGAAGGTTCTCCTTATAGCGTGGGTCGAGCAGTGTGTACACCCAGTAATCCGTAGTGGCCAGAATGCGTGCAACGCGAGGGTCACGAGAAAGGCATCCTAACATGAAGTCAGCCATGTGTGCCAGGGTACCTGTACGCAACACATGGCTGTCTTCACTAGGAAGATCACTTTCAGGATCCTCCTCCTCCTCCTCATCCTCCTCAGGCCATACACGCTGAAAGGATGACAGGCAAGCAGCAGGGGCACCGTCAGCAATGGGCCAAGCTGTCTCTTCTCCCTCCTCCTCATCCTCCTCATGCTCCTCCTCCTCCTCCTCCTGAATGCGCTGAGATATAGACAGGAGGGTGCTCTGACTATCCAGCGACATACTGTCTTCCCCCGCCTCCGTTTCCGAGCGCAAAGCATCTGCCTTTATGGTTTGCAGGGAACTTCTCAAGATGCATAGCAGAGGAATGGTGACGCTAATGACTGCAGCATCGCCGCTCACCACCTGGGTAGCCTGCTCAAAGTTTCCAAGGACCTGGCAGCCAACCAGGCCCACTCTTCTGACTCCCACTGCGCCGCCCATGTTGGAGTTGGTATTCCACGATAGCTCTACGCTGCTCATAGAGCCTGGCCAACATGTGGAGCGTAGAGTTCCACCGTGTGGGCACGTCGCACAGCAGTCGGTGCACTGGCAGATTAAAGCAATGTTGCAGGGTGCGCAGGGTGGCAGCGTCCGTGTGGGACTTGCGGAAATGTGCACAGAGCCGGCGCACCTTTACGAGCAGGTCTGACAAGCGTGGGTAGCTTTTCAGAAAGCGCTGAACCACCAAATTAAAGATGTGAGCCAGGCATGGCACGTGCGTGAGGCTGCCGAGCTGCAGAGCCGCCACCAGGTTACGGCCGTTGTCACACACGACCATGCCCGGTTGGAGGCTCAGCGGCGCAAGCCAGCGGTCGGTCTGCTCTGTCAGACCCTGCAGCAGTTCGTGGGCCGTGTGCCTCCTATCTCCTAAGCTGAGTAGTTTCAGCACGGCCTGCTGACGCTTGCCCACCGCTGTGCTGCCACGCCGCGCGACACCGACTGCTGGCGACGTCCTGCTGCTGCTGACACATCTAGATTGCGAGACAGAGGTTGAGGAGGAGGAGGAGGGTGCTTTAGTGGAAGAAGCATACACCGCCGAACATACCACCACCGAGCTGGGGCCCGCAATTCTGGGGGTGGGTAGGACGTGAGCGGTCCCAGGCTCTGACTCTGTCCCAGCCTCCACTAAATTCACCCAATGTGCCGTCAGGGAGATGTAGTGGCCCTGCCCGCCTGTGCTTGTCCACGTGTCCGTAGTTAAGTGGACCTTGCCACTAACCGCATTGGCGAGGGCGCGTACAATGTTGCGGGAGACGTGGTCGTGCAGGGCTGGGACGGCACATCGGGAAAAGTAGTGGCGACTGGGAACTGAGTAGCGCGGGGCCGCCGCCGCCATCATAGCTTTGAAAGCCTCCGTTTCCACGACCCTATACGGCAGCATCTCAAGGCTGATAAATTTGGCTATGTGGACGGTTAACGATTGAGCGTGCGGGTGCGTGGCGGCGTACTTGCGCTTGCACTCCAACACTTGCGCTAGCGACGACTGGACTGTGCGGTGCGAGACATTGGTGGATGGGGCCGAGGACAGCAGAGGTGAGGGTGTGGGTGCAGGCCATGAGACGGTAGTGCCTGTGTCCTGAGAGGGGGGTTGTATCTCAGTGGCAGGTTGGGGCACAGGGGGAGAGGCAGCGGTGCAAACCGGAGGCGGTGAACGGCCTTCGTCCCACCTTGTGGGGTGCTTGGCCATCATATGTCTGCGCATGCTGGTGGTGGTGAGGCTGTTGGTGGTGGCTCCCCGGCTGATCTTGGTGTGACAAAGGTTGCACACCACTGTTCGTCGGTCGTCAGGCGTCTCTGTGAAAAACTGCCAGACCTTAGAGCACCTCGGCCTCTGCAGGGTGGCATGGCGCGAGGGTGCGCTTTGGGAAACAGTTGGTGGATTATTCCGTCTGGCCCTGCCTCTACCCGTGGCCACCGCACTGCCTCTTGCAACCTGCCCTGCTGCTGCCCGTGCCTCCCCCTCTGAAGACCTGTCCTGTGTAGGCGTTGCACACCAGGTGGGGTCAGTCACCTCATCGTCCTGCTGCTCTTCCTCCGAATCCTCTGTGCGCTCCTCCCTCGGACTTACTGCCCTTACTACTACCTCATTGCAAGACAACTGTGTCTCATCGTCATCGTCCTCCTCACACACAGAAAGTTCTTGAGACAGTTGCCGGAAGTCCCCAGCCTCATTCCCCGGACCCCGGGAACTTTGCAATGGTTGTGCATCAGTGACGATAAACTCCTCTGGTGGGAGAGGAACCACTGCTGCCCAATCTGAGCAGGGGCCCGAGAACAGTTCCTGGGAGTCTTCCCGCTCCTGAGCATGTGTCATTGTAGTGGAGTGAGGAGGCTGGGAGGAAGGAGGAGCAGCAGACAGAGGATTCGGATTTGCAGCAGTGGACGGCGCAGAACTGTGGCTGGACGATAGGTTGCTCGAAGCACTTTCTGCCATCCAGGACAGGACCTGCTCACACTGCTCATTATCTAATAAAGGTCTCCCACGTGGACCCATTAATTGGGCGATGAATGTGGGGACGCCAGAAACGTGCCTCTCTCCTAATCGCGCAGCAGTCGGCTGCGACACACCTGGATCAGGAGCTCGGCCTGTGCCCACACCCTCACTTGGCCCTCCGCGTCCTCGGCCGCGTCCTCTAGGCCTACCCCTACCCCTCAGCATGCTGTATTACCAATGATTTTATTTCACAGGCAGGAAATAAATTGGCGCAAGCCTGCAGGCCAAATATAATTTTTTAACTTTTTTTAAAAAGGAAAGGCCCACTGCCTCTAGTGAATGAATAATAAGTTTAATAACTGTGTTGCGGCCCTGCAAAAGTGTCTCAGAACTTTACTGTTGCAGAGTTATTAACTGTGGCAGAGCAGGTATTTCCCAGGCAGGAAAGAAATTGGCGCAAGGCTGCACTCAACCGTAGCTGGTTGCGTCTGATTTTTGTACGTTCTCCACGCAGCACACACGTACACAGAGCCCTTAGGACTGACAGAGGCAGGGCAAATATACTTTTTTCCTTTTTGTTTTAAAGGAAAGGCCCACTGTGCCTATTCAATGACTAATATAACTGTGTTGCGGCCCTGCAAAAGTGTCACAGAACTTTACTGTTGCAGAGTTATTAACTGTGGCAGAGCAGGTATTTCCCAGGCAGGAAAGAAATTGGCGCAAGGCTGCACTCAACCGTAGCTGGTTGCGTCTGATTTTTTTTACGTTCTCCACACAGCACACACGTACACAGAGCCCTTAGGACTGACAGAGGGAGGACAAATATACTTTTTTCCCTTTTGTTTAAAAGGAAAGGCCCACTGTGCCTATTCAATGACTAATATAACTGTGTTGCGGCCCTGCAAAAGTGTCACAGAACTTTACTGTTGCAGAGTTATTAACTGTGGCAGAGCAGGTATTTCCCAGGCAGGAAAGAAATTGGCGCAAGGCTGCACTCAACCGTAGCTGGTTGCGTCTGATTTTTTTACGTTCTCCACGCAGCACACACGTACACAGAGCCCTTAGGACTGACAGAGGCAGGGCAAATATATTTTTTTCCCTTTTGTTTAAAAGGAAAGGCCCACTGTGCCTATTCAATGACTAATAACTGTGTTGTGGCCCTGCCTACACAATTCTGTGCCTGTAGTATCAATGCAGGGTGCAATGCTCTGCACCGCCGATTTTGAGAAAAAAAAAAAAAAGCAACACAGCTAACAGCAGCCTGCACAGTACTCCACACAGTTAAATGTGGCCCTAGAAAGGACCGTTGAGGTTCTTGAAGGCTACACTCACTCCTAACACTCTCCCTGCCTAAGCACCACTTCTGTCCCTAATGCCGGGTGCAATGCTCTGCACTGTCGATTTTGAGAAGAAAAAAAAATTTCTCCACTGCTAACAGCAGCCTGCACACACGTAGATGTGGCCCTAAGAAGGACCGTTGGGGTTCTTGAAGCCTACACTCACTACAAACACTCTCCCTACAGCAACTCCAATAGAACAGCACTGTCCCTCAGCTAACTCACAAGGCATGTGTGGCGAGCCGCGGGAGGGGCCGACTTTTATACTCGGGTGACATCTGATCGCCCCAGCCACTCACAGCAGGGGGGTGGTATAGGGCTTGAACGTCACAGGGGGAAGTTGTAATGCCTTCCCTGTCTTTTAATTGGCCAGAAAAGCGCGCTAACGACTCAGAGAGGAAACTGAAAGTAACCCGAACACCGCGTGGTGCTCGTTACGAGTAACGAGCATCACGAACACGCTAATATTCGCCCGAGCATCAAGCTCGGACGAGTACGTTCGCTCATCTCTACAGACATAGATTTCATTCTTATGTTATTGTTATTTAAGCCTGCTATAAAGACTTCACACTATTCCTTTTCTCCATACGATCCATAGTATGATCACGTTGACTTTTTATCGCCTCCAAAATAAAATGTGATTGGTGTGCAAATCAAGAGGAAACATAGGTAGCTTCCCACCACCCTAAAAATAATTTCTCACATTATATGGCACACAGGGTGTGCCCAATGCAGTGAAAAAAAACATGTAATTGAAAAAACATTGTGGCAAGAACAAAATCAAGCAAGTAGATAAAGCAATTCTAAAGAAAATATTCTACAGCCTGGAAAGAAAATATTCTACAGCCTGAATACCTAGATTGTATGTTATGTTGCTGTGCAATGATTCAACATCTATGCTTGCCAAAAAAAACTGTGTTAGTGACTGGGATCTCATGGATATGAGTATTTGTGTCAATAGTAGAGATGAGCGAACACCAAAATGTTCGGGTGTTCGTTATTCGTAACGAACTTCCCGTGATGCTCGAGGGTTCGTTTCGAACAACGAACCCCATTGAAGTCAATGGGCGACCAGAACATTTTTGTATTTCGCCGATGCTCGCTAAGGTTTTCATGTGTGAAAATCTGGGCAATTCAGGAAAGTGATGGGAATGACACAGTGACGGATAGGGCAGGCGAGGGGCTACATGTTGGGCTGCATCCTAAGTTCACAGGTCCCACTATTAAGCCACAATAGCGGCAAGAGTGGGCCCCCCCCCCCTCCCAACAACTTTTACTTCTGAAAAGCGCTCATTAGCATGGCATACCTTTGCTAAGCACCACACTACCTCCAACAAAGCACAATCACTGCCTGCATGACACTCCGCTGCCACTTCTCCTGGGTTACATGCTGACCAACCGCCCCCCCTCCCCCCCACAGCGCACACCAAAGTGTCCCTGGGCAGCCTTCAGCTGCCCTCATGCCACACCACGCTCATATCTATTTAGAATTGCGTCTGCCATGACGAGGGACCGCAGGCACACACTGCAGAGGTTGGCACGGCTAGGCAGCGACCCTCTTTAAAAGTGGCGGAGCGATAGCCCACAATGCTGTACAGAAGCAATGAGAAATAGAATCCTGTGCCACCGCCATCAGAAGCTGCACACGTGGGCATAGCAATGGGGAACCTATGTGCCACACACTATTCATTCTGTCAAGGTGTCTGCATGCCCCAGTCAGACCGGGCTTTTTAATTCATAGACACAGGCAGGTACAACTCCCTATTGTGAAGTCCCTGTCGACCCACAGCATGGGTGGCTCCCTGGAACCCACCGGTGGTACACAGAAATATCCCATTGCATTGCCCAACACAGCTGAGGTAGTAATGTCGTGCTTAATGCAGGTGGGCTTCGGCCCACACTGCATGCCCCAGTCTGACTGGGGTTCTTTATAAGTGTACAGATGTAGTAAAAACTCCGTGTGCACCTACAGCATGGGTGGGTGCCAGGAAGCCACCGGCGGTACATAGAAATATCCCATTGCATTGCCCAACACAGCTGAGGTAGTAATGTTGTGCTTAACCCTTTCCAATCCAATTTGTATATGGTTTTCCTAGGGGGCTTACTCTTTTTCTGCCGTTATACAACGGCGCTATATGCTGGCTAAAGCCAGTACTGCATGAGCTGACACGTAGGATAGGCTCCGACAGCAGAGAGGCTGGCAATATACAGTAAGAGAACCCCGACGGACGTCTACCAACAACGGAGCTGTACAGCCTTAAACCCTAATGTCTTCACAGGTCACACAGTGGACTGGAAAGGGTTAATGCAGGTGGGTTTCGGCCCACACTGCATGCCCCAGTCAGACTGGGTTTCTTTATAAGTGGAAACAGATGCATTTATAATTCCCTGTGGACCCACTGCCTGGGTGGGTGCCAGGAAGCCACCGGCGGTACATAGAAATATCCCATTGCATTGCCCAACACAGCTGAGGTAGTAATGTTGTGCGTAATACAGGTGGGCTTCGGCCCACACTGCATGCCCCAGTCAGACTGGGGTTCTTTAGAAGTGTACAGATGTATTAAAAACTCCGTGTGCACCTACAGCATGGGTGGCTCCCTGGAACCCACCGGCGGTACACAAAAATATCCCATTGCATTGCCCAACACAGCTGAGGTAGTAATGTCGTGCTTAATGCAGGTGGGCTTCGGCCCACACTGCATGCCCCAGTCAGACTGGGGTTCTTTACAAGTGGACACATGTAGGTTAAACTCCCTGTGGACCCACTGCCTGGGTGGGTGCCAGGAAGCCACCGGCGGTACATAGAAATATCCCATTGCATTGCCCAACACAGCTGAGGTAGTAATGTTGTGCGTAATACAGGTGGGCTTCGGCCCACACTGCATGCCCCAGTCAGACTGGGGTTCTTTAGAAGTGTACAGATGTATTAAAAACTCCGTGTGCACCTACAGCATGGGTGGCTCCCTGGAACCCACCGGCGGTACACAAAAATATCCCATTGCATTGCCCAACACAGCTGAGGTTACGTCAGCTGTAATGCAGGTGGGCTAAAAATTAATTTGATTACACTGTAGGCGAGGGCCCACAAAAATTGCTGTATCAACAGTACTAATGTACATCCCAAAAATTGGCCATGGCCAGCCAAGAGGGCAGGTGAAACACATTAATCGCTTTGGTTAATGTGGCTTAAGTGGTAACTAGGCCTGGAGGCAGCCCAGTGTAACGAAAAATTGGTTCAAGTTAAAGTTCCAATGCTTTTAAGCGCATTGAAACTTTTAAAAATTGTTCTGAAAAATTATTTGAGTGAGCCTTGTGGCCCTAAGAAAAATTGCCCGTTCAGCGTGATTACGTGAGGTTTCAGGAGGAGGAGCAGGAGGAGGAGGAGGAATATTAGACACAGATTGATGAAGCAGAAATGTCCCCGTTTTGGATGGTGAGAGAGAACGTAGCTTCCATCCGCGGGTGCAGCCTACGTATTGCTTACGTATCGCTGCTGTCCGCTGGTGGAGAACAGAAGTCTGGGGAAATCCAGCCTTTGTTCATCTTGATGAGTGTTAGCCTGTCGGCACTGTCGGTTGACAAGCGGCTACGCTTATCTGTGATGATTCCCCCAGCCGCACTAAACACCCTTTCCGACAAGACGCTAGCCGCAGGACAAGCAAGCACCTCCAGGGCATACAGCGCGAGTTCAGGCCACGTGTCCAGCTTCGACACCCAGTAGTTGTAGGGGGCAGAGGCGTCACCAAGGATGGTCGTGCGATCCGCTACGTACTCCCTCACCATCCTTTTACAGTGCTCCCGCCGACTCAGCCGTGACTGGGGAGCGGTGACACAGTCTTGGTGGGGAGCCATAAAGCTGGCCAGGCCCTTAAAGACTGTTGCACTGCCTGGGATGTACATGCTGCTCGATCTACGCACATCCCCTGCTACCTTGCCCTCGGTACTGCGCCTTCTGCCACTAGCGCTGTCGGCTGGGAATTTTACCATCAGCTTGTCCGCAAGGGTCCTGTGGTATAGCAACACTCTCGAACCCCTTTCCTCTTCGGGAATCAGAGTGGGCAGGTTCTCCTTATACCGTGGATCGAGCAGTGTGTACACCCAGTAATCCGTCGTGGCCAGAATGCGTGCAACGCGAGGGTCACGAGAAAGGCATCCTAACATGAAGTCAGCCATGTGTGCCAGGGTACCAGTACGCAACACATGGCTGTCCTCACTAGGAAGATCACTTTCAGGATCCTCCTCCTCCTCCTCCTCCTCAGGCCATACACGCTGAAAGGATGACAGGCAATCAGCCGGTGTACCGTCAGCAGCGGCCCAAGCTGTCTCTTCCCCCTCCTCCTCATCCTCCTCATGCTCCTCCTCCTCCTCCTGTACGCGCTGAGAAATAGACAGGAGGGTGCCCTGACTATCCAGCGGCATACTGTCTTCCCCCGCCCCCGTTTCCGAGCGCAAAGCAGCTGCCTTTATGGTTTGCAGGGAATTTCTCAAGATGCATAGCAGAGGAATGGTGACGCTAATGATTGTAGCATCGCCGCTCACCACCTGGGTAGACTCCTCAAAATTACCAAGGACATGGCAGATGTCTGCCAACCAGGCCCACTCTTCTGAAAGGAATTGAGGAGGCTGACTCCCACTGCGCCGCCCATGTTGGAGTTGGTATTCGACTATAGCTCTCCGTTGTTCATAGAGCCTGGCCAACATGTGGAGCGTAGAGTTCCACCGTGTGGGCACGTCGCACAGCAGTCGGTGCACTGGCAGCTTAAAGTGATGTTGCAGGGTGCGCAGGGTGGCAGCGTCCGTGTGGGACTTGCAGAAATGTGCGCAGAGCCGGCGCGCCTTTACGAGCAGGTCTGACAAGCGTGGGTAGCTTTTCAGAAAGCGCTGAACCACTAAATTAAAGACGTGGGCCAGGCATGGCACGTGCGTGAGGCTGCCGAGCTGCAGAGCCGCCACCAGGTTACGGCCGTTGTCACACACGACCATGCCCGGTTGGAGGCTCAGCGGCGCAAGCCAGCGGTCGGTCTGCTGTGTCAGACCCTGCAGCAGTTCGTGGGCCGTGTGCCTCTTATCGCCTAAGCTGAGTAGTTTCAGCACGGCCTGCTGACGCTTGCCCACCGCTGTGCTGCCACACCGCGCGACACCGACTGCTGGCGACATGCTGCTGCTAACACATCTTGATTGTGAGACAGAGGAGGAGGAGGAGGAGGAGGGTGCTTTAGTGGAGGAAGCATACACCTCCGCAGATACCAGCACCGAGCTGGGGCCCGCAATTCTGGGGGTGGGTAGGACATGAGCGGTCCCAGGCTCTGACTCTGTCCCAGCCTCCACTAAATTCACCCAATGTGCCGTCAGGGAGATGTAGTGGCCCTGCCCGCCTGTGCTTGTCCACGTGTCCGTAGTTAAGTGGACCGTGGCAGTAACCGCGTTGGTGAGGGCGCGCACAATGTTGCGGGAGACGTGGTCGTGCAGGGCTGGGACGGCACATCGGGAAAAGTAGTGGCGACTGGGAACTGAGTAGCGCGGGGCCGCCGCCTCCATGATACTTTTGAAGGACTCCGTTTCCACAACCCTATACGGCAGCATCTCAAGGCTGATGAATTTTGCTATGCGGACGGTTAACGTTTGAGCGTGCGGGTGCGTGGCGGCGTACTTGCGCTTGAACACTTGCGCAAGCGACGGCTGAACGGTGCGCTGAACTACACTGCTGGATGGGGCCGAGGACAGCGGAGATGAGGGTGTGGGTGCAGGCCATGAGGCGGTAGTGCCTGTGTCCTGAGAGGGGGGTTGCATCTCAGTGGCAGGTTGGGGCACAGGGGGAGAGGCAGGGGTGCAAACCGGAGGCGGTGAACGGCCTTTGTCCCACCTTGCGGGGTGCTTGGCCATCATATGTCTGCGCATGGTGGTGGTGGTGAGGCTGTTGGTGTTGGCTCCCCGGCTGAGCTTTGCGCGACAAAGGTTGCACACCACTGTTCGTCGGTCGTCAGGCGTCTCTGTGAAAAACTGCCAGACCTTAGAGCACCTCGGCCTCCGCAGGGTGGCATGGCGCGAGGGGGCGCTTTGGGAAACACTTGGTGGATTATTCGGTCTGGCCCTGCCTCTACCCCTGGCCACTGCACTGCCTCTTGCAACCTGCCCTGCTGATGCCCTTGACTCCCCCTCTGAAGACCTGTCCTCCTGAGTAAGCGTTGCACACCAGGTGGGGTCAGTCACCTCATCGTCCTGCTGCTCTTCCTCCGAATCCTCTGTGCGCTGCTCCCTGGGATTTACTGCCCTTACTACTACCTCACTGCAAGACAACTGTGTCTGATCGTCATCGTCCTCCTCACCCACAGAAAGTTGTTGAGACAGTTGGCGGAAGTCCCCAGCCTCTTCCCCCGGACCCCGGGAACTTTCGAATGGTTGGGCATCAGTGACGATAAACTCCTCTGGTGGGAGAGGAACCGCTGCTGCCCAATCTAAGCAGGGGCCCGAGAACAGTTCCTGGGAGTGCTCCCGCTCCTGAGCAGGTGTTATTGTAGTGGAGTGAGGAGGCTGGGAGGAAGGAGGAGCAGCAGACAGAGGATTCGGATTGGCAGCAGTGGACGGCGCAGAACTGCGGGTAGACGATAGGTTGCTCGAAGCACTTTCTGCCATCCAGGACAGGACCTGCTCACACTGCTCATTTTCTAATAACCGTCTCCCGCGTGGACCCATTAATTGGGCGATGAATGTGGGGACGCCAGAAACGTGCCTCTCTCCTAATCGTGCAGCAGTCGGCTGCGACACACCTGGATCAGGAGCTTGGCCTGTGCCCACACCCTGACTTGGCCCTCCGCGTCCTCGGCCGCGTCCACGTCCTCTAGGCCTACCCCTACCCCTCAGCATGCTGTATTACCAGTGATTTGATTTCACAGGCAGGAAATAAATTGGCGCAAGACTGCAGGCCAAATATAATTTTTGCCCTTTTTGGAAAACGAAAGGCCCCACTGCCTCTAGTGAATGAATTATCTAAGTTTAATAACTGTGCTGTGTCCCTGCTTATGTGTCACAGAACGTGAGGGTAGCAGAGTTATTATAACTCTGGCAGAGCAGGTATTTTTTTTCCCAATTAAGGAAAGCAAATGGCGAAGCCAGCAGTAAAGCGTAGCTGGGTGCGTATGATTTAGCACTGTTCTTCACGCAGCTCACACGTCTCCACCACCCGTAAGGACGGACAGAGGCTGGACAAATAGATTTGTTTTCAGTTTTTTCCCACCAAAAGGCAGCACTGCGTATATTCTATGAACATGAGAAGTTTAATAACTGTGCTGTGTCCCTGCTTATGTGTCACAGAACGTGAGGGTAGCAGAGTTATTAAAACTCTGGCAGAGCAGGTATTTTTTTTCCCAATTAAGGAAAGCAAATGGCGAAGCCAGCAGTAAAGCGTAGCTGGGTGCGTATGATTTAGCACTGTTCTTCACGCAGCTCACACGTCTCCACCGCCCGTAAGGACGGACAGAGGCTGGACAAATAGATTTGTTTTCAGTTTTTTCCCACCAAAAGGCAGCACTGCGTATATTCTATGAACATGAGAAGTTTAATAACTGTGCTGTGTCCCTGCTTATGTGTCACAGAACGTGAGGGTAGCAGAGTTATTATAACTCTGGCAGAGCAGGTATTTTTTTTCCCAATTAAGGAAAGCAAATGGCGAAGCCAGCAGTAAAGCGTAGCTGGGTGCGTATGATTTAGCACTGTTCTTCACGCAGCTCACACGTCTCCACCGCCCGTAAGGACGGACAGAGGCTGGACAAATAGATTTGTTTTCAGTTTTTTCCCACCAAAAGGCAGCACTGCGTATATTCTATGAATAATAACTGTGTTGTGGCCCTGCCTATACAATTCTTTCCCTGCAGTATCAATGGAGGGTGGAATGCTCTGCAGAGGCGATTTTGAGAAGCCCAAAAAAAATGCAGCACAGCTAACAGCAGCCTGGACAGTACTGCACACGGATAAATATGGCCCTAGAAAGGACCGTTGAGGTTCTTGAAGGCTACACTCACTCCTAACACTCTCCCTGCCTATGCAGCACTTCTGTCCCTAATGCCAGGTGCAACGGTCTGCAGAGGCGATTTTGAGAAGAAAAAAAAATGCCACTGCTAACAGCAGCCAACACACAGCTATCAGTGGCCCTAATAAGGACCTTTGGGGGGTCTTGAAGCCTACACTAACTACCAATTCTTTCCCTACAGCAGCTCCGGTATAAACAGCACTGTCCCTCATCTAACTCACACCGCATCTGAGGCGAGCCGCGGGAGGGGCCGACTTTTATATTAGGCGAACACCTGATCTCGCCAGCCACTCACAGCAGGGGGGTGGTATAGGGCTTAAACGTTGCAGGGGGAAGTTGTAATGCCTTCCCTGTCTTTCAATTGGCCAGAAAAGCGGGCTAACGTCTCAGGGAAGGAAGTGAAAGTAACCAGAACACCGCATGGTGTTCGTTACGAATAACGAACATCCCGAACACCCTAATATTCGCACGAATATCAAGCTCGGACGAACGCGTTCGCTCATCTCTAGTCAATAGTAAAAAGCATGAAAATGAATGGAAAAAAAGTGCAAGAATTTTATCAATGAAAATACTGGCATTTTGGGAAATATTGTTAATGCCCCACACTATGGGTCTACTTAGAATGGGTATTGGTTTCCCGTGCAATTTGGGAAGGATGCATAAAGTTGCAATTGCAGGATTTGAATTATACATAAACTTCACTTCATCCTTTGAGATTATTCACCTTTCTTCTCTCGTCTTGTGCAGGCCAGGCTTCTCTTCAGCACCAGACATCACAACACGTCGTCCTGGTACTTACCGGTGTCAGGAGGACATGTGAGGAAGCATGTGAAGCTGAAAAGGCAGTAGGTCTGCAGAGCAGGAGTCATGTTGAATAAAACTATCCTCATCACTAATAATTTGTCTCAATCATATATTTTGGCCACATGGAATGGCCCTTCTAACATGATGTGGATGGAAGCTTTGGTAATGGAAAATGACCCTTTTTCAACACTACTGGAACATTCAAAAGCTGAATTTGAGTATCACTAAATTTGAAGGTGAATCTCATGCTTACAGTATTGGTCTCATTTTTTTGCAAGTTGTACCCGTATTATTCAGTGGTACCATTTCATTTATCATATAATGCATTGAACAACTTTTAAAAACTTATTTTGATATGTTTATGTTAAAAATGGGGAAGGTTTTTTTTTAACCTAATTTTTTTGTAATAATTATAAAATCTTTATTGAACTTATTCCACCCTTCTTTATTCCTTGTAGGAGACTTGAACTTGCCATAATTTGCTTGTACAACATATTTCCTTGCAGGGGTTACAGAGGTATTCCCATCCCTCTATCAAGCTATTTAAATACCACACATCTAAATAGTTAGTGCTTCCGATTGGAATTATGTCTGATACTGGCTGCAGCACTGTCAACTGTGTTCATACATGTAGCCTTTTTGCTGCTGGATGTGAATAGCGAAATGGCGCCTACCCTCACTCCCCCCCCCCCCCCAAAAAAAAAGTGTATAGACAATTATCCCTAAACTAATAATCCAATAAAACAATTACAATATACTATCTCTCTCACTCTGTGTGTGTGTGTATATATATATTATATATACATACACAAACTCCTTTTTAGTATTAACCCTTTGCAATCCAATTTTGGATTCAGGGTTTCCTAGGGGGCTTTCTCTTTCTGCCATTATACAATGGCGCCATCTGCTGGCTAGAGCCAGTACTGTGGTATGTGACATGCTGGAGAGGCCCCCGACAACAGAACGGCCAGTAATCTACAGTAAGAATACCCTGCTGGATGTTTTCTGACATCAGAGCTGTACAGCCTTCAATCAGAATGTCTTTAGACGTCAGACAGTGGATTGGAAAGGGTTAATGACTACAATTTTTATATATATATATATATATATATATATATATATATATATATATATATAAATTGTAGTCATTAATACTAAAAAGGAGTTTATTACATAATACTGTGCCAGAACCGAGCTCAGTACATAAATATAGGACCAGAACCAAGCTCAGTGCATAAATACAGCCCTAGACCCAAGATCAATAAAAGGATAAACTGTAAAGTCAAATCAGACCCTGTTATTTAAGTTTTTACTTCCTAATACAATCTGAACAATGGTAAAATATGATGGGAGTTGCCAGTTCACAAACAAAAATGCTACTACCCATCATCACTCTACAGCCCATACAGTGACTACATGACTGAGCGGAGGAAGCCTGTGGCAGAATTAAGAATGATATTGTCACTCATACACAATGTCATCTCTAATTAGCATTGTGATTTTCTTCTCCATTCAGTTCAGACCAACATGACAACTTCTTTTGAACACAACTTGTCTCTTCAGAGGTTGCCACGCAGATGTCTTTGCTTCTTTATATCCATAATTCCTACATTAAGATAAACTTTTAATAGTGTCACACATGGTTTCCACTAAACACTGTATAACAGCGCAACTCATAGTTCCCTCCGAGTAATGTATTACAGGCCGCACTGTCCTCCTGTACTGAACAATGACACACACTGTCCCTCTGTAGTAAATAAGGAGCTCACTGTCTCCCTACGCTTATAAGGAGTTGTACTGTCCCCTGTAGTAATAAATAGCCATACAGAGGCATGACAAGGGCCTCCAGATTTGCCATTTATGGTGGTCGATGAGGCCTTGCCATAGAGAAGGTTTCATAGGCCAGTGTAAGTCACAGCAATGCTGAACTATTGTAGTGTATTATAGGAACAATTGTTTCTAATGAAATCCAAGCCCCCTAGTGTGACAAAAATAAGTGAAGTGTAATAAAGGTGGTCAAATATAAAAAAGCCAAAACCCACTGCTTCCACCCCCATTGCTACACAAAAAAGAAATCACAAATTTAGTATTATCGCGTTTGTAATGATGAATTTAAAAAAGTTAGCACATTATTTAACCTGCATGGTTACTGGTGTGAACGCTTTTAAAAATCTAGCCAAAAGGGCTTGCTCACACGGCGACAAAGTCACGCGATTTTGTAGCGTTGCTACAATGCTACGAATCGCATGTATGAGAAGCCCATGCTTTTCCATGGGTTCTCTCACACATGCAATATTTTGTAGAATGCGACAACCTGACACAAAAACCTCACGGGTCCGGCGATATGCACGCGACTCGTGAGGTTTTGTAGCCCACGTTTCCCTATGGAGCCTTCCTCTCTGTTCCATCACTGTGATACAACTTTGGTGCGATGCAACTATGACAGAAGAAAAATCCCACTGTCAAAGCGTAAACTAGGTCCTAGCTGCAAAAAAAAAAATACACATACATCACCTTAGACGGCCGGGTCCCGGCACTGACCTTCTTCTGTTCTGGCCGGGAATTGAAAAATCCACGCCTTCTGGAAGCACTGGCTGTGATTGGCTAATCCTTAGCCAATCACAGCCAGCGCTCAATAAATGTGCTGGGACCCAGGGAGAAGCAGCGGCCGGGCTGACAGCATGTCTAAGGTGATGTATGTGTGTTTTTTTTCTCTTCTTCATCTACAGCTTATCTTTGGGGTAGGGCTTATATTTCAAGCCTCCCCTGAAAACACTCGCATGTGATGCTACAAAATCGCGGTATTGCCACGGGAAGACGCAGTAATATCGCACGGACCAGCGATGCAATATCACTGCGATTTTTGTGATACCGTGTCGCCCGTGTGAACGAGACCAAATACATAATTCTACATATGTCTCTTCACAAAAAAAGAAGAAAAATAGAAAGTCATTGAAAACCCATATGAATCACCAAATGATACGATTAAAAAGCACAATTTGTCCTGCAAAAAAAAGGACCCTTACACTACACCACTGGCGTAAAAAAGAGAATCGTTGGGATCATTGAATGCAGCAATACAAAAAGATATTGTTTTTAATGTGAAAAAGTAGCAAAACCTTTAATAGTTATTCTGTACATTGAACGTCATGCAAAGAAAAAAACAAGACAAAATGCCAGAATTGCAGATTTTGTTAATCTTGCTTCTAGAAAAAAATGTGATAAGAAGTAATCAAAATGTTATATGTTCCCAAGAATGGGATCAATAAAGACTAGAGCTCATCACGGAAAAATAAGCCTAGATCTCCATCAATGGAAAAATGAAAACTTTATGGCTCTTGGAATGCAGCAGCACAAAAGCAAATCTTTTATTTTTTTCCAAGTGTTTCTTAGTACACAAAAACAGAAAAAGCTGCAGCATTTCATAAAACACACACTTAGAGGTTTTACTCTGAGCTGAGCTGCAAGTCAAAAAGGCGGGCCACCCTGGCTTCTCCCCACCCCTGTCATTAAGACTGACAGCTCCTTTCCCTGCTTGTGTATAGGGAGAGAGCTGTCAGTCAACGTGAAGTGGGCAGGGAGAAGCCAGCGTGCTTTGACTTAAGTGCTCCTTTCCGAGTTCCGTAGTTTGGACAACATGAACCTGGTGACAGGTTCTCTTTAAAGTATAATCTCAGTAATGCTGCATTCAGACAGTGCTTCAGTTTATGTTGTGCCTAGAGATGAGCAAGCATAGTCGCTAAGGGCAATTACTCGAGCGAGCATTGTCCTTAGCGAGTACATGCCAGCTCGGAAGAAAAGATTCTGGTGCCGGCGGTGGGCGAGGAGCTGCGGGGGGGGGGGGGGGGACGGAGGGGAGATCTCTCTCTCCCCCCTGCTTACTCCCGCAAGTTGCCGGCACCCAAATCTTTTCTTCCGAGCGGGCAGGTACTCGCTAAGGACAATGCTTGCTTGAGTAATTGCCTTTAGCGAGTATGCTCGCTCATCTCTAGTTGTGCCTTTTTAGTTCCGGGATTCCATCTGAATATCTGAAAACTGAGATCAAAGATGCAAATAATTTGACCCGGTTTCCTTTTGTTTCCGTCATTTTTGGAGAACACACTAACGTAGTTGGTTATGCTATTGCGTCCTCCAAAAATGACGGAATTGAACGTAAACCATGTCAAAATGTGACTAATGTTTGAGCCTCTAGTTTCTATTTGGTCAATTAAAGTCAATGGTTCCATTCAGTCTTCCATCTGAATGCCGTTTTGGCTATTCAGATGGAACCCTGGGAAGGATAGGCACATAGCACACCAAAATGATGCTTGAATGCAGTCTAAAAACTACACCTACAGCACCAGTACTTGAAGTGGAAAATAAATCTAGTATTTGGCAGTACATTGAGGTCTACACAATATATTTGTGTCAGTGAGAGTGTTATGAATGTTCTCAGAGCAAACAGTATGTTCAAGAGCTATTGATAGTCATTCATGGCTCATGAAGCAATGTTTGTCTTCCCCACCTTTATTTAGACCATACAATCCGCATGTATTTTAAAGTCAACGACTACATTCCATAGTTAAAGCAAACAAAAAGACCTAAGAAATACATGTCTCTTGGCAGAAGTTACAATTTCACAGAAGCTCTTAAAAGCGTCTATTAAAGCATTTTGCACACTTACAATTTTTCTATATAGTTTTCGTTTTTTTCACTAGAAGTGCAGCAACAAATGTCACTTAGCACAATTATATTGCAATAACAACATACACATAAGGTCTATGTAAAATCTCATAAAGCAGCTCAAAATCCCACCAGAATAACCATACTGTACATAATTTACATGTCACAAATAGAGATGAGCAAACTTTTTAAAAGTTTGGTTCAGCTAATTTTGTAAAAGAAATTTTGGTTTGGTCCTACTTAGAGATGAGCGAACGTACTCAGTAAGGGCGATTTCGCAATCGAGCACCGCGATTTTCGAGTACTTCACTACTCGGGTGAAAAATACTCGGGGGCGCTGTGGGTGAGCAGGGGGGTTGCAGAGGGGAGTGGGGGGGGGGGGAGAGGGAGAGAGAGAGAGCTCCCACCTGTTCCGCGCTGCTACCCCCCACTCCCCTCTGCAACCCCCCGCCCCACAGCGCCCCCGAGTACTTTTCACTCGAGTAGTGAAATACTCGAAAATCGCGGTGCTCGATTGCGAAATCGCCCTTACCGAGTACGTTCGCTCATCTCTAGTCCTACTTAAATCGAATCGATCGGGACATTTGTGGTAGTGGTGGTGGCTGTTCAATGGATGTAGCTTAGGGGTTGCTTTGCAGTGTTGGAGTCCAAAGTTCGACTCTGACTGAGGACAGTATGGAATTTGCATGTTCTCTTTGTGTTTCTTCTTCTTGTTTTTCTCCTCCTTGAGAGAAGGAAAAAAAGAAGTGTGGTGGCTCAAAGGTTAGTGCTGTTGCCTTGCAGTGCTGGAGACCAATGTGCAAATCTCTCTGAGGACATAATCTGTATGGTGCTTGTATGTTCTTTGCGTTTGCTCTCCTAGTTGGGGGAAGGAAAGAGAAATGTGGTGGCTCAGTCATTAGCACTGTTACCTTGCAGTGCTGAAGTCCTAGGTTCACATCTGACTGAGGACAACATCAGCATGGCGTTTTTCAAAGTACTTATAAGGTGAGATTTGTATCTAGGACCCCAGCACTGCAAGGCAGCAGTGCTAACCACTAGGCCACATCTATTGAACCATCATCATCACTCCTCCACCCCCCACCACTCTTACAAAGTGTTTAGTACTTATTTTAGTGGTTTCTATTAACTTACTTCCGGGTTCAGCAAAAACGAACAGCCTGAAGTTTAGGTTCTCGCTGAAACTAATTTTTAGCAAAGCTCAACCCAAATTCGGGTTCTATAGGTTTGATTCGCTTATCTCTAGTCACAAACTGCATAATTCAGATGTAGAGATGGGAGAAAGCCACCGCCAGACACCTCTAGCTGAAATATATTTCTTGAGAACAAAATTAATTCGGCAGCTGAATTCCAAGTCCCGATTCTTATTGCCTCCAACAACTTGGAGGAAAGTCGGAGGTCGCCATAAAAATTAGATGATCAGCTGGTCCATCCTGCGGAAGTCAGTGGGTTCCAGTGCTCTTTCCTTGTATCATACTCTAACTAAAGTCCCTTTTACGGGCATGATCATCATGCAAATCGCTCATTACATTGAGTGGTTTGCACGATAATTGCGCAGTGAAAAAACATTCAGTGATAAATCACTGATCGGATCATTCACGAAGACCTAAAAATTATGATTGGTCTGCTGTTGCATCCTTGCGTGTAAACAGGCCGTCATTAATCTATGCCCATCTCTCTACACAGGAGCGATCATTGCTGGGACAGCTGTTAGCTACTGAAGTGCTCACCAACTGTCCTGTGTAAAAGGAGCTTTATTCTTCAGGTATAACTTACGGTTTAGCATATTATTAAGAATGGAACTACCACAGTCATTTCGTTAAAATGAAGCTCATTTACAGCCCCCATGTTATCTTAAAGTACTTT
The DNA here is from genome assembly GCF_035609145.1 of Eleutherodactylus coqui. NCBI lineage: Eukaryota > Metazoa > Chordata > Amphibia > Anura > Eleutherodactylidae > Eleutherodactylus > Eleutherodactylus coqui. The sequence continues at coordinate 202,155,644 of NC_089841.1, read as the reverse complement.
AGGAAGCAATGATTGTAATGCACCAGCAAGGCTTGTGTTTCAAGTTAGTGTACCATGGTAACTACAAGTAATTGCTTCCTCCTGAACCTATAATTACAAACACTGTAGACATAATTAGCCAAACCTCCTTCTCCCTCTTTTACTGTGGAAAAATTGACTGCTGAAAAGATCAAGTAGCAAATGAAGAAATGGCACATTAAAAAAAAGTTTAATTGTTGCTCTTACGAACACTTCTGCCTCTGTCGAATGATCTTGTAATGCCTTTATGCAGACCTGAGGGCAGCCTCATATGACGAGGGGCAACCACAGTATCAATATTTTACAGGTAAGGCCGCCTGTAGACGGGCGGAAATTCCGCAACGAGATTTCCCGCCGCTGGAAGCCTGCATTAACAAACGCAATCCTATGTAGACGGCCGCGGTTTGGCCGCGCGAAATCTCACGCGGCAAACAAACCGTAGCATGCTTTATTTCTGTGTGGGGCTCGCAGAGCCCCGCACAGAAACGTCACTCACCCGCCGCTGGCTCCGGTCTGCGCATGCGACGGCTGCCCGGCAGCCGGCACATGAAAGATCCGGAGCTGCGGGGCGCTGGTGAGTACGCGCTGCTCTCTGCAGGCGCTCGGGTCGGGTCCCGCGGCGAGAATTCTCGCTGCCGGATCCGACCCGGCCGTCTGCAGGCGGCCTTAACCTATGTTTCACATAAAAGTAGCAACAATAATAAAAACAAAAGCTTAGGGATTGAACCAAAAAACACTTTTCTCACCAACCTTACTACTGAGACCCCCACGAATCCTGAGAATAGCAGCTCTGATAAGCCACATGGCTGACTGGAGCCCTTAACCTTTTAAATCCCCCGATGTTCGGAGGTCCTATACAGCCCCTGGCAATGAAGTCGCAGGGAGCGGTGTGGGTGTGATGGTAGCTGGGAGACTTCTGAAAGGCCCCAGGGCTGTCATGGCAGAATGCCTATCAAGCCATGCCAGTGCGGTGGCTTGATAGAATGCCTGTCCGATCGCAGTATAATGTACTGCCATAGCAAAAAGTCGTATGTATTCCAAAATGGTACCAACGTAAACTACAGGACATCCTGCAAAAAAAAGAGCCCTCGTACAACTATGCAGACGGAAAAATAAGAACGTTATTGCGGTCAGGAAATGGCTGCAGAAAATAATTTGAAAAAAATAAATATCTTTGAAAAAAAAAATAAAAGTAATACAGCAAAAAAACCAAAACAATATATTTGGTATTGTAGTATTCAGACTGACTCATAAAAAAAGTTATCACGTCATCTTTGTTGCAGTTTGTGGCCTGTAGAAACAAGATGCACCCAAACACGGCAGAATTTTGTTTTTGTTTTTCATTTTACTCCACTTAGAATTTTTTTTAAGTTTTTCAGTACATTATATGGTACATTAAATAGCACCATTGAAAAATACAACTCCCCCGGCAAAACACAGCCCTCATACAGCGGTGGCGATGGATAAATAAAGGAGTTGCGATTTTTTAAAAAGGATGGCGGGGGGAGAGGTCATGACCTTAAGGGGTTAAGGACCAATCGACCAAGCGCGATAAATATACGGTGCTTGGTCCTGGGCTTTAATCCCAAAAGTACGGCGCAGGATTAAAGCTCCTGCAATCAAGCAGGAGCAGGTCGAGTCTTCGGCTGTCAGACACAGCTGAGAACTCAGGGAAGGGCCAAATATGATTGAAATTACAAAAGGCAATGTTTTTGATTTCCAGCGAATTACCGTGTATCACATGAGCATATAGTGCACGCGTAATATACTGTAATCTAATGCTCGTGTGAGCCCGGCCTAAAGCTTTCCCCTTTGTATCCAGACCTTACAGGCTATGGTAGTGTTTCCCAACACCAGTCCTCAAGGTACCCCAACAGGTCATATTTTCTAGATTTCCTCAATTTAGGGAGGTTTCACACCTGCATTTGATCTTCCAGCCAGAGGTTCCATCACAGATCCGGCTCAAAATACTGGAAGAAAAAGCACCACATGCAGCACTTTTTCTTCTGTCCCAAAGATGGCCAGGTGGGTTGAAAGCAGACAGACCCATTTATAGTCAATTGTCCCTAAACAGAGCAGGAAAGCGGAATCCCCAACGCAGGTCTGAAACCACGTTTTCACAGGTGATGTAATTATTGTCATTGTCACAGGTGTTCTTACTATAGGACATCCTGAAAACATGACCTGTTGGGGTACCTTGAGGACTGGAGTTGGGAAAAACTGGGCTAGGGCTACATGGCGACTTTAGCCATGACCCCAAAGATTGCTGTGTAGCCTTGCGACCTCGGCATCTAACTGATGTCAATGTGGGTCACGGCACGTCTCGCGACTAAGGCTTTATTCACACGGGCGCTGCGACTTTCAGCCTCCTGCATCACGGCTGAATATTGCATGGACCAGTCTCTCGTTTTCTCACCCATTCAGGCAGCCGGACTGCGGTGTATATATGCCGCAGCCTGGAATACAGTCGGCTGGTGGCAGAGAGTTCAGCTCTCCTAAACTTCCTCCCCCTCTCCACCACTTGCCGGCTGCCGACAAAGGGACAGGAGCTTAGCATTGCTAGTTTTGCTAAACTCCCTTCCCCTCTGCCTGCCAGCGGCTCCCATCGGCTAATCATGGTCAAAAGAAAGGAAAGCCCTATCTTTTCCAGCCGCGTGTAAAAGTGGCCGGCGCAATCAGCACCGTATGTGCTATTTTTCCAGGGCGGACAATTTTACGCGCTGCATAATTGCCCATCTGAACAAATGCATGACAATGGAATACTTCAGATGGGCGAGATTTTTGGCGACCATTTTATCGTGAAAAATCGCTGTGATAAAGCGCTCGTGTGAATAAGGCTTTACCGTGATCTGCTGATTGTGAGACATCCAACAGGGGATTTCTTGCAATCAGAGGGTCTTGGCAACCTGCATGCCAATCCACGACTGCGTTGACTTCACATAGATTGCCCTTTTACCCCTACAGTCACTTGAGCCCCAGCAGTCCTGCTGTAGATGATCTGCCTCAGTGTAAGGTTACAGATGTGGCAATGACCAGGACTTGTAGAACTCATTACACATACAGGCTGGGATGACTCTAGAAGGGGCTTCCTGCACGCGGGCTGTATTTACACACCTGGCCGCAGGTGAGCTGCGGTTGTTCACTTGTCTGCCTCACACCCGGCGCTGCGGCTGCAAGTGACACCAGGCAGAGGTGAGAGAGGTTCGGGCGGCGGGAAGGTGGCGCGAAGCCCCACAGGAGAGACGGGAGGAGGTAAAGAGGGAGGAGCTGCCGGCCAAGGTGAGGCGTCTCATTACACCGGAGCGAGCATGGTGCGGCCGGGGGCGAGCCACGCTGGCTGACAGGTAGCGCTCCATGCGAGACCCGGGAGGAAGCCGGAGAGGACTGCGGCGCCATGGTGGAAGAGCTCTTCTGTAAGCTGGTCTCCGTTATTATCAAGTGTCGGGACTGTGAGGAGAGGTAAGCAGCCGTCACACACCTGTGCCCAGTGGCCGTCTCGTCTACACACCTGTGCCCAGTGGCCGTCCGTCACACACCTGTGCCCAGTGGCCGTCCGTCACACACCTGTGCCCAGTGGCCGTCCGTCACACACCTGTGCCCAGTGGCCGTCCGTCACACACCTGTGCCCAGTGGCCGGCCGTCACACACCTGAGCTACCCGCCTGGTTCAGCCGTTGTCCGTCGCGCCCCCGAGCCCTCTGGCCGTCCGTCCGTCGCGCCCCCGAGCCCTCTGGCCGTCCGTCCGTCGCGCCCCCGAGCCCTCTGGCCGTCCGTCCGTCGCGCCCCCGAGCCCTCTGGCCGTCCGTCCGTCGCGCCCCCGAGCCCTCTGGCCGTCCGTCCGTCGCGCCCCCGAGCCCTCTGGCCGTCCGTCCGTCGCGCCCCCGAGCCCTCTGGCCGTCCGTTCCGTCGCGCCCCCGAGCCCTCTGGCCGTCCGTCCGTCGCGCCCCCGAGCCCCCATCACTGCACTCATACAGGCATCAGCATCCCAACAGGCTTCGTGCTACAGTGGAGCATATGAGGAATCTATAGCAGATATAACACACAGGCCTGGTGACACCCCCCCAACACTAAAGGCCCATTTAGACACAACGATTATCATTCAAAAGATGTAACTCAAGCGACTTTTGAGCAATAGTCGTTGTGTCATTTGCAGCCCAAGATGATCGCTCAAGATGAGCGATCACCTTGCGCTGCCAGCGGAGGATGCAGAAGACAAACGGGGTGTCCCTGCTTGTCTTCTGCATCCAGCTGCTCCCCGGTTGTTATACAGCCGAGCGCTCAGAGCGGAGGATGCAGAAGACAAGCGGGGTGTCCCCATTGTTATACAGCCGAGCGCTCCGTGCCAGGTATGGAGAACAGAGCTGGACTGCTGTGTTCTTCATGCCCGACCTGTCATCAGGGAGCGGGATACAGCTGAAACAATGGTATTGTTTCAATAGAACGGTCGCATTGTGTTATACTGAAATGCTGCTAAGGAGTGTGGGGGGGGGGGGACTTGTTATTTGTAGCGCTTTCAGGTAACTTTATTAATATCTGACCCACGGGCAGCAAGAACCTGGTCACAAGGTCAGGATCAAAGTTGTTTGATCCCTTCAATTGATGGGGTGAAATCTGGTGTGGGTTTTAATGCAGATTTATCCGCTCCAGAACATCCGATGCAAGTTTGCCATGTCTGAATTTGCCTGATCCGCACCCCACCAAAAAAATACCTAAGATTCTAGAAGACATCCTTTTATAATGTGGCAGGCTTAGATGCAGTGGTTTATCTTTAGTGTATAATGTACTCAAATACTGACTCTATACAGTGATGGTGATTACATTCAGCTCCAGCGATCACAGGTGATGTTGTTTCTGTTTGCAGCCATTCATATTTGGGATTTCTTCTCTCTGGGTCCAGATTGCCATTGAGATTTCTTCTATGACTCTTCTCTGCACACCCTCCCTATCCAGCTTCTGTAGACCCAAATCAACTTTTCAGTGCCCCTAAGACCTCATGGCCATGGGTGGATCAGAATCCGACCCTGCTTACCTGTCCGAATCTCCTTTTTTCTGTACTCCGGATGTGTGCGGAAGTGCCGGCTGGCACACTGTCTTCCGATACCGAGCGTGGTCATGGAACAGGTGTGCAGCATGGTGCCATCACTCCTCCATCAGCTTCGGCTCTCGCTGTACTCCAAGGACTGTAGACGTCATGCTGTGCACCTGTTCCACGATCGCATCGGGCATCGGAATACAGTGTGAGCACATTAATAAGCTCACTACTCTTCCTGTGGCCTCGGGCCCGGGGTTGGCTGCCCCAAATGTCCGTTATAATCCCTCATTGATCCCTGTAGTGTAGATGTACCCTAAGAGGTTAGCTGACTGTATTAAAACATTTGCTATTGCTTTTAAATCTTCTGTCATTATTTTATTTTTTCCGTTAGTTCTGCTACTAGATTTTAACTTTTTTATTTATTTTTTGCTTGATTGTATGTCTACTGAAGCATTTAGTGCATTACTATTTGTCTTCAAATGTTGGGGCATATTGAAAAGTCATAAATTATTGCATATGCTGTAAGCTAAAACCTTTGGCCTTTTTATGCTGACAAGTGGGCCAAGTTCCTTTTTTGCCTAGCCTGCTATCAGATTTCCCACAATTTATACCAGAAAGCCTTGTAGATTTCAGCCTTGGTGCAAAGACGGCCTGAAAGATGTGCCAAATACATTACGAGGCTTCTGCTGTACTGCATGGCAGCGCCATCTTTACGTAGACTGGCATTTCATACACTGGTCTAAGAATATATTAACTCCTTAGTGACGAAGCATGTTTGCGCCTTAATGACAAACTAATTTTTCCGTTTTTTTTTTTTTTTTAAATCGCTGCATTCCAGAAGCTATAACTTTATAATGTATCCATCGACCTAGCCATATGGGGACTTGTTCTTTTTGTGGGACAAGTTTGTATTGTTTTTTCTAATGGCATTATTTTGGGTTCTCATGTATTGTATATTATGAGCCCACTATGTTAAGGCAACAGAAATACAGTCCTAAGCTTTCGCTTATGACCTGAAGGTTGCAAGTTCAATCTCTGAATGGTGCAGGTAGCCAACTCAGGGCTCCTACCCACTTGCGTTTTTTTTTCTTAACGCGAATGTCAATGGGACTTTCTAATGTTAAAAACACATTGCAAGTTTGTGCTTTGCGATTTTTGTGCAATGCGTTTGAGTCTCTCCCCTCCTGGTAGGGCCGCTTGCACTTCCCTGTCTTTGCATCTAGCAGGGGCTCGTATGACTCACTGTTATGTAGACTGTTCCCTCCACTCCGTACTCAATTCTGTACCCTTTTGGTACTTCTCCTCCTCACTCCAGCAGCATTACTTCTGCTGCACACCTCCTCTCATTCACCTCCCAAACACACTCCTCAACAACTCTTCTCTAACTCCTCCTTAACTTCCTATTCCTTTTCCCACACTTTCTCTCTAACCACATCCTGCCTCTTCTCTCCCTCCCCCCGCCCGTACCAATAAGGGATTTCTATGGCAGCAGCCAATCCGGAGCAAGCTGCTACCAGCCAGAATAACTTAAGCCTGTGGAGAAGTGGAGAGACGGGGTCTCTCCTCTGAACGATACCTTCTATGTCTCCACAGGAGCACATAGCCAGGTGTTACAGGACTAAAGATTGTGTGGCTATCCTGTAGGACCCTCCGGGCCAGTACACTGGCACCTGGCTTCTTGTATAGCACTGTAAAAAGGCACATGCATTGGAAGGAAGCCTGTTTGTGTCCATCATTAAGAGAAAACCTATGGGTGATCACTTATGGGTTAATAGAGGTTTGGTCAAGGCTCTGTAGACCACTTGAGTTCTGCCAAATCAAACTCCTCAGAGTATGGTTTTATAGACCCTACTTCTTTCACAGTGCACAGTCCTGCTGTAACAGGGAAATACCATCTAAAACTGTTGCCATAAAGCATACAGTCGTCTAAAATGTCTGTGTAAGCTGTGGCAGAACATTAACGTTCACTCGAAATTAGTAGGCATAGCCCAAATTTTGAATAGCCCCATGCTACTGTTTCCCCTCCACTAAATGGTACAATAAGCACTATGCATTCAAGTAGGTAGCTTTCTCTGATCTGCAAAACCCTGACTTTGTGCTTTGGGCTGCCATACAGATAGACATGGCAGCACCAACATGGAAGTTTGATGGGCAACATCTGTAGTGCAGACTGCCAGCTGTCTTTCAGCTGCACTTTTTGTTACTTGTGTGACGTGGCTCCTGCCATTCATGGTGAATGGCAACGACTCTATGCAATTAGCCTAGCCGTGCCAAATCATAACTCAGCGCGACTCATCAGCTGAGTATCGCGCTAATACAGCACGTGTTTAACACATCTACATATGAAGAATAGAGATGAGCGAACATACTCGTTAAAAGCGATTTCGCAATCGAGCATCGCTATTTTCGAGTACCTAACTACTCGGGTGAAAAGATTCGGGGGGTGAGTGGGGGGTTCCCCACTGCTACCGCTCCACCACATCACCCCCCCCCCCCCCCGAATCTTTTCACCCGAGTAGCCAGGTACTTGAAAAAAGCGATGCTCAATTGCGAAATCGCCCTTAACGAGTACATTCGCTCATCTCTAGATATGAATAAAACAAACATAAAATGAAATCCTATGGCATGATAACACAGCCATTGTTAAGATGCTAACAGCACTAAAGACAAACAAAATAGAGGACATTTGAGGGATAAAATCCCACAGGAATATTAATAATATTTATAATATTTTAATAAATAGAACAGAGCAATACCCTGCAAGAATAATAGTGAGGATAAACAATCCCCAATGAGCAGACACAGCCATATGCAGATTTCAGCTGTTAGCCCGGCCTTGACCCTAAGTACGGTCAGGTAATTGTACTACTCATGGCCGCACATTTGCGCTGGCAATTATGCGCAGTACACTTTTTAGAAATGTAATTTCCCGCACCATCTCTTAACAATGACGTACATACGCACAGCCATAGGGAACAGGCTCTGTTGTGGACATCTGGGGTAAAATAGAACATGCTGCGTTCTATGTTTCCATGAGCAGATGACCCAATTTCAACACCCCAATGTGAGCATAACTGTGTAACTCAATGCATTTGATTGAATTGCGTATTACAGCGGATCAGACGCTCGCGGAATCCACAATTAGAATCCGGTCGTGTGAGACTGACCTTGGTGTAGCCTCACAAGAGTGTATTTGCGCACGCACAATTAGTGCAGAGAATAGAACCAATTTATTTCAATAGGTCCATTCCTATTTTGTAAAATAACTCAGCATGCCCTCCTTCTGTGCACATTTACGCACCAAAGGGCCCTATAAAAGCCAATGGGGGGTAGGTTCACAAATACACGTGCGATACACAACAGGATGTGCAATATGCTGCGCAATTCCATATGAAAAAACATTTAGAACTTGTTAGGCGAAACAGTCATTTAAATTGGCTCTTGGTTGTATCTCCTGCGCAATATGCCAAGCAAAAACATACAGTAAAATAAGTGGATACGCACACAAAAAAGACTCGTTCATGGCACAATGTATTTGTGCTCTCTCAAAAAGTGCATATGCCTGTATGAAGCTGCACTAAGTCCCTGGGAAGAAAGGCACAAAAGTAACAAGAAAGGGGGGAAGGGAGGAATTTGCATTACTACCGTATAAAATATTTCTCACAAAAATCAAACCTTTTTTTTTCTCTATAAGAATAATTTCAGTAATGTTAAAAAGATGATAAAAAAAATGTATATTCTTCCTATAGGAAGAAAATAAAATATAATTCACACTGTCTCAATCATTGCATTATGTCCATTTGGGAACAGTGTGTTCAATTTAAAAAATGCAAACTTCAACTTAAGATAAATTAGGGATGTGCCAAGTTATCCAATAATTCGCTAAATTTTAGTAAAGAACAATCAATCATTCACTCACCTGGTGCCGTGCGAGGAGAATCAGGCTAGATAATCCCCGCAGACACCGATGATCCAAGGAGGCTTGTAGAAGGTTCTTTTAATCCCCCATTCGTGGCACAACAGAGAGCAGCAAAAAAGAACAAGCAGCAAACGCCTATACGGGTGCTTGATCAATAGTAAAGTACAAGAGAAAAACTGCTTTGAGCTCATCGGGAAAAAAAGAGGATAATAACTTCGGGTGAAATTTATTAATCTACAAAGAGCGACGCGTTTCGGCAACCGACATTTACCTTTTTCAAGCTCAATTACAAATACAGAGTCCACACATACATTTATAAGAGGCATAAAGCTTACTCACATGCTGTAGCCAGCTTCATACACGCAGTGCTTTTGTCTCTCTGGACGGCTTCCAATAAGGTTTTTATTTAAACACATGGAACGCTTATTGCGTTCCATGTGACGCACCCTTACGTTGATGTTGTTTCTGACGTCAGCGCGCTATTGGGAGGAGTGTTTCCGCCCCTCGCTTCAATCGCTGCTGATTCTCTCCGGCGTGTATGAAGCTGGCTACAGCATGTGAGTAAGCTTTATGCCTCTTATAAATGTATGTGTGGACTCTGTATTTGTAATTGAGCTTGAAAAAGGCTAATGTCGATTGCCGAAATGCGTCCCTCTTTGTATATTAATAAATTTCACCCGACATTATTATCCTTTTTTTTTTTCCCGACGAGCGCAAAGCAGTTTTTCTCTTTTACTTTACAAACTTCAACTTAAGTCTATTAGGAACGTGGACCAGTATCTGCTCGGTGGGAGTTACCCTTAAATTATTAGGGTCAAAGTTATGGGCTATAGTGAAATGTCTACAATAAGCTATGTAAAGTGAAACCATTTAAAGTGTTCGACCTGTGTCTATTTCTCTCGTTATGCAGAGGTTTGTATTGTGTGCCCTACATACTATATTCCACGGAGACATTGGACATAACCTGATTAGAGTTGCAATTTAAGCCCAAATTTAATGGAGAATTCCTCGCAGGTAACAATGATGTAAAACGCCTAGTTCTATGATAAATGGCTTGGCAACACAAACACTAGCTCGGTATGAGTGTAGTATGTCTCCACTGTAAGACATGGGTTGGCTGGGCTGAGCTACAGCTAACGCCCACATCTGCCAATTGGCTCCCATGCACACACACCTTCACAGATTTCCCGTGTCTGAGCGAGCTCCAAGCCGAGCATTTTTTCCGCAGGACCTCTGTGACCTGCAGAGCATCCCCCGTGGACAGCGACATTTGTGTGGTGGGAAGAGGAGACTTATAGGGAAGAGGGGGTGGCATGGCATGGATGATGAGAGCAGGACCGGCAGGGGTGGAGCAGAGATGTATGAGCTGTCGGGGATGGCCCGGTATGCGAAGAGAAGAGACTGCAGCCTGGAGAGGGGAGGGGGGCAGCATGGACGGTGAGAGCAGGGCCAGCGGGGAACAGGGGGTAGCAGCGATGTGTTATCTGTCAGGGGTATGGCTGGTACAAGTGTGTATGGGGAGACGTACGGACATGAGTGTGGGAAATCTGTGAAGGCAGGTGTGCAGGAGCCAATTGGCAGCTGTGGGCATGACCTGGGCATTACCTGTAGCTCAGCCCGGCCAACCCATGTCTTCCAGTGGAGACATACTGCACTAATACCCACTAACTCTCCTTTCAATAATGGTTAATATAGTAGTGGGGTTTGGTACTGACCTGCGCAAACTGATAGGGGCTAACATTTTATGTAAAGTCAGACCTTCTGTAGGTAATTTTAGGTGCCTCCAGAATTCTGTCCGATCACTAGAACAGTGGTGGGTAAAGGTAAGGCCAAATGAGTTAGGCTAAATTCTATCAATAAATTAATTTGCACAGGACGTTCCACCCTCTTCGTAAAGAGAAAAATCGATGATTAAGGATGTTTCTAATGAAGGGGTGTTCAAGATGATGATGACGACCACGACCCAGCTCCAGCTCGTCCATATAAAAATTGGCATAGGCTGGGGCAAAACACTTCCCTATGACACATCCCTTTATCTGCAGGTATAGAGCACCTTGAAAGACGTTACCATTTTAAAATAAAAGAAATACATTTTGACAAAGAGGCCGTAGAAAGGCAGAAGCATATTAGGGTTAGAGGAAACATTAAAAATCTACAACCTTCAGACTCTGATCTTGGGGAATATTAGAATATAGAGCCAACACATCGGCAGTAATGAAAAGAACATCAGTGTAATCAAAATCCAGATCATGTTGCTCGCAGATTAACTGCATAGAGTCCCTAAGGTAAGATGGTAGCTTGACGACCCATTTTTATTTATTTTTTTTGTAAGCTGTAAATCAATATAAGGCAATAAGTTACTAATTAATTTCTGGAATAATCGCGTGGCCTGAAGGGTTATATGGCCTCTTGTGGATCTTAGGAATATTTAATAATATTTAAAAAAAAAAAAAGACAGTTTCTTACTGTTGACGAACTTTTAAATTTTTTTTAAGAGACCCTCCCAAAAGGCAGTGTAAATAAGTTCATCGTAAGCTTTAACCCCTTAGTGACGGAGCTTTTTTGCTTTTTTCCATTTTCTTCCCCCCCCCCCCCCTTTTTTTAAAACATCGTAACTCCCTTATTTATACATCAACGTCGCTGTATGAGGGCTTGTTTTTTGCAAAACTTTTTAAAAGTTCTAAGTGGAGAGAAATTGAAAAAAAAAATGACATTCCGCCATGTTTCGGTCTGTCCTGTTTCTACGGCGCACAAACTGCAACAAAAATTACACAATAACTTTATTCTATGGGTCAATACGATTACTATGATACCAAACCTGTATAGTGTTGTTTTTTGGGTTTTTTTTGTACTACTTGTATTTTTTTTTTTTTTAAGTTATTTAATTTTTTTAAATTATTTTCTGTCTCTATTTTCTGTGCACAATAACTTTTTTATTTTTTTGGCGTCATAGTTGTGTGAGGGCTCATTTAGTGCGGAATGTCCTGATGTTTCCCCAAGGGGATGGCTTGATAGGCAGCCCCCTAAGGCAGCCCGGGGGCCTTTCAGAAGGCCCCCGGCTGCCATGACACCCGCACGGCTCCCCGATCTCACCGTGGGGAGGGCGTACGGGACCCCCGAACATTGTTCGGGGAATTTAAACGCCGCTGTCAGAACTGACAGTGGCATTTAAAGGGTTAATAGCTGCAATCGGCCGCGCGGTCGATTGCAGCTATTGCCCGCGGGTGTCAGCTGTAATAAACAGCTGATGCCCGCTCTGTATGGAGGGAAATAGCGGCGCTATCTCCCTCCGTACACGTCCTGCAATGGCAGGACGTAAAAACACTATTGGGCCGTCACTAAGGGGTTAAAGAGGTTCTGTAAGTAAAATAAAAAAGGTATACTCGCTTGCATCCTGCCCTGCATCCCTGTAAAGTGTAAGCTGTAAAAAGAAAAGAATGAAAAAAAGAAAGCTAATCCCATTGTTCTTCCCTCCGCTGTTTACCTGGCACACGAGGGGCCAGCTCCTGCGCGCGCATGTGCGCTCTTTGGCCGTGTATATCCTCTGCCGTCCTCGGAGAGTCCGCAGCAAGTGCGCCGGGAAGGGGGACGCATGCGCACTCGCCGTCGGCTCTCCGAGGACGGCTGAGGTTAGATGTGGCCAGGCCAATTAGTGGGCGATGCGTCACTTGTGTCGTGTCTACCAGTGACCCGGGCGGCAGGAATTACCGGAGCAGGGGCGGAAGCTAGTACTTTGCCAGCTTCTGCCCTGCGATCGAATGGCTGCCAGAGGGAAAGAAGAAAAACAGCAGCCTCCCAGTGACCTGCCCTGTAGATCTTTTTTATTATAAAAGTGAAAAACATAACAATAAACAGAACATAAATATCGCTCACTTGGCATAAGACATAAACATAAAACAAAAACAAATAATCACTTATATTAACTGGACTTTGCCTTACTTCAGGACAAAGGAACAAAAGCAAAAGGTCCACCTGGTCCAAATAATATATACAGCACACTACACCAACCTGCACTCCAAAACTACACTCATACTCACTAATACATATGCACTACATACTACATATAACAATATACCCACATGTAAGAAAACATATCCCTAACTCACAGGATCCAGCCTGAAATCCCAAAAAAGAAGAAAGAAAACTTGACTAATAACTGAAAATTCACGCCAAAACAATTATATAATAATAACAATAACAAAAGTAGTAATAATAATAACAACCCAATACCCTTTTATTTTTTTTTAATTTTTAATTTTTTTTTTGTGATGCCCACCACCTAAAAAACAAAACCTTACATAATCCTAAACTAACCATATAACCAGAGTCACCTGCCCTGTAAGGCACAGGTGAGTATGATTTTTATTTTTTTCCCTGACAGAACCCTTTTAAGTTAGGTGGTTGGATTACATGTTGAAGGCTCTATGCGTTTTTGCGTTTTCTGGTCCGGGCCATTAATTCGCACAAATGGATGGTTTTCTGCAATCACGGCCAGGGATAATTGGTGTTTATCGTCCATTCACACAACTGCTAACGACGTTTTTAACAAAGAATAGGTCGCACCCCAAAAAGCCCTCGCTCGGCGTAAATTCTCAGAATGCCTTCAAATGCCTAAATAGAGGCACCTGTAAGCTTTTCGCAGTCAACTCTGCTAAACTGCCTTCCCCCTTCCTTTTTTTTCCCAGCTTCCATAGGAGTCTATGGGAGCCACTGTCATATCTCGGTCAAAAGATAGTTCCAGAACTATCTTTTTGCCCACCGTATATTCGCCCGTGTGAACGAATGCATTGGAAACCAATGCCTCAGATGGTCACGTATATCGGTTGGCTGTAAAAACGCACCACATATGAACTCGTGTGAATGAAGCCTAAAGGTGCATAATGCCTAGTTTCAGAAAGGATGTTAAATATTTTCTCTAAACCTCTTCTGTCTTCAATGACGATCGCACCACCCTTGTCAGCAGCTCATATCACAATATTGTCATTACCTATCAAAGTCTTTAAAGCGGATTTTTCTTTAACTGTCAGTTTATTGTTAGTAGAAGGATGTGGGGTTTTGATGCAACGTGAATTACTATTAACTAATAAAGAGAAAGTATCAATAATAGAACCTCTATATTGAATAGGATTAACGTGAGATTTAGATTCAAGGTCCACACTGATTACTTCGGTCTTCCAAAATGGCGAAGGAGCCTCAGTGGTTTGAGACATAAGTAGCTACAGGTCTAGATGCAATAGAAAGATGGAGTGTCAATGTCAACTTGCAGACAAAGCTGTTTAGGTCCAGAAACAACTGTGAACTATTTAATAGTCATAGTAAGATAAAATGTTAGCTCATAATGATACTGCATGTTCACTGAAGATAGAATTAGATAAACTTAAAAATCCTCATTGTCTGATCTTGCTGTTCTTCAGGCAGGCTGTCGCTTTTGTTACGACTTCCTTCAACCCCTACATCCTCTAATTTTTTTTCTTTTTGTTTCTTTTTACGGAGGACTGTGGTATAGTTGCAAAGAACTGGGTCAAGGTTTCATTCTTGGGGCTCATTAATAGGGATGCCAGGACCCAACTGGAATATTGGACAGGTCTTAAGGTGGATAATGTCTGGGTACTGATTTGGGAGAGAAGCTCTAAAAAAGAGCCTGTAGAAGTGGTGCTGGGGCAAGAATCTAGTTGCACAGTGCATATATCAGTACAAACTGGGGCATCCGTTGAAACTGACAGGGCAACCTTGCCACTGGGAGGTATATCACTCTCCCTGTCACTGGCAAGATGACCAAGATCTTTACAGGATTGGGATAATGTCTCTAGGTCATCATAAATAGATAACACTGGCCAACGAAAAAAATATTTTGGAATGTTTCCTTAACTTCATGAGTCAAATCCTACATGTTTTGGGGTGAGAAAAATGAATATGGCAAATAATTTTTTTTTATTAGCTCTAGTTTCTGTGATTATACAATAGGTGGAATTATGTTATTTTAATGGATTAAGAGAAAATGATACATTTTAATTACATATGTTAACAACATTGAAAGAGCAGTTGAAATTTTTTTTAATGACCGTTACATTCTAAGGGCTCATGTCCACGGGCAAAATAAGAATTAAAATCCGCAGCGGATTTTAACTCTTCTCCCGCCCGCGGATCCGCATCCCATAGGGATGCATTGACCACCCGCGGGGTAGAGAAATACCCGCGGATCGTCAATAAAAGTGATTTTTTTAAAAATGGAGCATGAAATAATCTGGACCATGCTCCATTTTCATGCGGGTCTCCCGCGGGCTTCTATTGAAGCCTATGGAAGCCGTCCGGATCCGCGGGACACAAAAATCAGATTTTACTCACACGCTCCGGTTCTTCTCTTCGCCGCGGCGCCATCTTCTTTCAGTCGCGGCCGGATCATTTTGCATCGGCCCGGCGCATGCGCAGGGCACGTGACCGACGTCCTCATGCACATCCGCCGAGCCGAAGAAAGAAGATCCGGCCGCAATGAGAGAAGATGACGCGAAGCGAAGGAAGTATCCGGAGCGTGTGAGAGGTAAGTTAATTCTGATTTATTCCTATTTTAAGCGCTCATGTCCGCGGGGCAGGAGGGACCCGCTGCAGATTCTACATGGAGAATCCGTAGCGGGCCTGATTTTCCCCGTGGACATGAGGCCTAAGAGTTCTAAATTGATGGAGGAATTCCTGGCAGGTGGTTCAGCGTGAACAGAATCATGTGGTAACTTCATGAGATCGTTTTCTTTTGGCTTGCCTCTTGTAAGTGGGTTCCGGAGCATCCCTACACACAGACCAGCAGTAATCCGCAAGCATTGCTTCATTCCAACGGCCCTGATATCTCTGTTCCATTACACAAATATCCTGGTGGAATCTTTCTCTGTGTTCATCACTGATAGGTCCACAAGTAGGAGGGGAAAAGTCTAGGTGGGAGTGGAGAAAATGGATTTTAAAAGAGAGGTTGCATCCGAGTTGATGGTATTTTTCCAGAAGTATTGTCACCAACTGAGTGTAGTTGTCATCTATTTTGTTGCCTAAGAATCCATGAATAGCTCCCTTTAAGGCTTGTCAAGCTTCCTTTTCTTCTTCCTCCAAAACTTGGTCAAACGCAGGATCCTTTACAAGTTGTCAAATTTGGGGCCCAACAAAAATACGTTCCTTAACGTTTGCATCACTCAGTCTAGGTAATTTGTCTATTAAGTACTTCAGTGCCTGTCCTTCATGGTTCATACCTTTGACAAATGTTTTCATTAAACCCAGCTTTATATGAAGGGGTAGAAGAAGAACATCTTTGGGTCCATGAGAGGCTCGGCAACGACATTCTTCTCGGTAGTCAAGATTTCTTGCCGGCCAGTCAACTTGAATGTAATGTGAATTCCTATCCTACTGTCCCCCATACATAAAAAGCAACCATATTTAGTGTACCCCATTTGCATTCCTAAGAGTATCGCGATGACTTTTAGATCGCCACTAGAGATGAGCAAGCGTACTCGCTAAGGCAAACTACTCGAGTGAGTAGTGCCTTATGCAAGCACCTGCGTGCTCGTCTCAAAAAATTCGGGTGCCGGCATGGGAGAGCGGTGAATTGTGGGAGTGAGCAGGGTGGAGAGAGTGAGAGAGAGATCTCTCCTTCCGGTCCCGCGCCGGCACCCGAATCTTTTGAGACGAGCGGGCAGGTACTCGCATAAGGCACTACTCGCTCGAGTAGTTTGCCTTAGCGAGTACGCTCGCTCATCTCTAATCGCCACAGAATTTCCACTTGTGCTCAGCATATTTGATTGAGTCGAGGAGGGCTGTCATGTTTGCATAAGTCTCCTTCATGTGAACTGCATGACCAACAGGAATAGAAGAAAGACTGTTGCCGTTGTGAAATAATACAGCTTTCAAACTAAGCTTGGAGAAGTCTGTATGGTGTATCATCTTTTCCCTCAAAGTAAAGGTCATGGGATGTGGAAGGCTTGTTGGGTTCTTCCTTTTTCCACACTTTCTTCATTTTCTACTTCAAGCTCATAATATTGGGGTGGAGTAGGAACTAGTAAACTATCTGAATGTGGAGTAGGTCGAATAGCAAATGGAAGATTTGGATATTGAACTGTTCCTGTTTTCTTCATTGACAATCCTGACGTTATAGGTGGAGTCAAGCAGAAATAGCAGTCAGATGTATGGTTTGTAGGCTCCCACCAAACCATAGGCACAGCAAAAGCCATAGATCATTTTTTTATTTTTCAGCCATTATTGTAGTTTAACTGAACAAGAGTTGCAACATATAAGTGGAGCCCATGACTTATCCTGGTCCCCTACCTTCATACCAAAATAATGATGGTAGGCAGTCTTCACAAGAAGCGTCAGATTGCGTTTTTGTGACAAAAAATGTTATTTCACCTCAAATGTAACTAAAATTATTCACTAAATTTACAGATTTTTGTGGCATTTTGATATTGCAAATTTTGTACTTCAAAAGCACTCCAAAACCAGAAATTCTGAAAAAAAAACCCAGAAACAATATGAAACCCAGTCATAGCAACATTTATTATGTTAATCTACAAACATATGAAGAATGTTGTGTTATGTAGTTGCGAGGTGTGACAACTCCACCCTCCCAAAAGAAAAAAATTATTAAAAAATTGCCACAAAATAAAAAATGTAAACTCTAAAAAATGACATGTCAATGTATCTCCAAAGCAAGAGCTAACTGGTCATTTTTATGGGGATTTTTGAATTCAGCGGAGGAAAATACATCAGAATACTCTGATTTTGAGCCAGAAACAAAATCAGTTTTGGGCAGTGTAATTCTGACACTCTAAGCGGATTTGTGTTACCTATATTGATGGAAGAAAGACCGCTTCAGGAACAACTAACTAGAGTTTGAGCAGTAAATGTCACTTCCTCAAGGTGTATGAGCTCCTCAAGTTTGAATGCATTCATGGGAACTCCTGAAAGTGAGGTCATACAGGGTATTTTAATCACAGCACAAGCCTCAATAGCATTGAGGCCATTGCCACACCAGTGGCATTTTCATTAACCCGCAATGGTGAGGGTACTGGGACAGGTGGACGGTCCCTAGTGAGGGAGGAGGGTCTAAAACCTCCACATTAGTATCATAATCCAGGGCCACTAGTATGTCCAACAGGAATCTGTGAAGAACTGTGGTGGCTATTACCCCTGGAAGCACCAGCCCTAGACAGTGAACCAGAACCAGTAGGTCCAATCAAATAATTAGATCATTCTCATAAGTGTCTGGACCAGGATTTGTTGTCGGAGGGTCCTTACGATCTCTAGAAAGCATTTCAGCTTTTTAGAGAATGATCTCAATCTCCACATTTTTGATATGCTCAGGGATAGAAGTGAGTAAGTGCTGGTAATTGGGATGATCTCCAAAAGGTAACAGAGGAGAAAATACGATTTAGCCTTTACATAACGTATCTAGACATTTCACTGCAGCCCATATCTCTGACCCTAATGTTTTATGGGTAACTCCCGCCAAGCAGATACTGGTCCATGTTTCCAATAGATTTCTTAAATTGAAGCAAAGGGAGTCCTTCTTAGATTTTTGTTTTAACTAAACACTGTTCCCGAATCGACATGATGAGGTGATTGAGACAGTGTGAATTTACTGGGGGCTTCTTCTTCTACTTCCTTTAGTAAGAATATGTCTAAATATATAAATAAAATGTTTTTGTTGTTTCTCCCCTTTCCTTGTTGCCCCTGTAGCTTATTCAAGGACATAGTTTATCCTCGCTATTATTCTAGCAGTGTATTGCTCCTCTGTTTATTAATAAAAATGTATCAAAGTTTTAATCTTATTTGGATTTTATCCATCACATTTCATCTATTTTGTTTGTACCTATTGCTGCTAGCATCTTAACACCTGCTGTGTTTTGCTGACCATTGGGTTTTATCAAATTCACATCCTTTTTATATGACTTGGTACATGTTTTATCCATCTCTTTTCCTAGATGTTTAATTTTCGTTATAGACTGTATTACTTCAGGTTTGTTTCGTTTATTTGGCCACTTATATTTTAAATTGTGTGTCGCGGAAGTAGTGATCTGCTACTGCGTTTTTAGCAGAGGATTGCGGAGTGTTTCTTGTTTTCAGTGGGAAAAACATCATATTCATCATACTCGTGTTCACCTTGCGTGCCTTGCGATGCTTTGCCGGCCCCATTGAAAATAATGAGCAATGCAATGTGAGGCATTCTGATGGAACACCCAAAGATAGGACATGCCGTGATTGTTTTTTTTTCTTTTTTGTTCGTTTTTTATTTATTTATTTATTTTTTTACTGCAACACTGTGATGGGGAAAAAAATTCGCTCATATGTATGACCCTATTCAAAACAATGGGGCTCATATTTGAGCGTCTCGCTATGCACAAATCTGGCATGATTTTCTCAGCCATGTGAAAACTCCCTTAACGCCATAATCCCCCCTGCCCCGTGCAACTTAAATAATGAGCCTTTACCTTTGCTGTAAATAAATGTGTTCATTGGTTAAAAGCGGTTCTTGTCTCCTAGTTGTAGCCTGTGTGGAAGCACAAGAACATTTTCAGGCAGTAAGTGCTTCCCTTGACAGCAAGCAAAAGCGCTCATTGCAGCCCCGATGATCGCACAGGCTGGTTATTCGCAGTTTTTTTGTCTAGTTGTTGGGATTTAGATAAGGATGTAATTTTATTACTTACAAATGTTGCTTTCTAACAGGCGATCCACTGTCAGACTGACTGTAGAAACCCATTCTTTTTCAAAACCTGTATATAAAAAGGTAGGTCAACATTATTTGGGTTATTAGAATTTATGCTTTGGCTGGTAGACAATTTATCATTTGGCCTACTCAGGATCCCATTTCCCTCAGTGCCAGCAATCTGCTCTGGGTGCAAACACTTGGCTACCTGGCATTAAAGGCAAGGTGCAAAGGCTGCTTGCTTCTCCCAGACTGAAACCTTGCTGGCCTATCCTCCATTATTTATGCAGGCACGTCAGCTTGTCTTGCGGCTGTGCCAGGGCCCATTCAGTCCGGTTCATGATAGTGATCATTGGTGTCCTGGATGTCAGACTTCTACAAAACATTGATAGGCCTTTTTCAGGGATAGGTTCACCATGACTATAACATTATATGCCCATCTCAAATTTATTAATGTAAGCTAAACTGAAATGCAAAAGTAAGTGTAAGAAGAGGAGTTAACTTTTCACGCCCCTACATGTATGCACTCGAAGCCTCTGTGTATCTAATGATTGCAATAGACCACAAACGCATATGTAAAAGTTTCTCTAAAAAATGTTGCTATGTTAAATGTATTTAGTCTGTTTTGTCAGTCATAAGTTCGGCTGATTTCACATCTGCGGCGGTGATTCAGTTTTCCTGGTCCGTTACGGAAACAAGGAAGGGGAATCCCCTGGTCGAATGGTTCTGTCTTATGACAGAACCGAACAGCGCTGAACGGACCCCATTGACTATGATGGGGTCTGTTTACTTTGCGCTCAGTTGCTCACTTAAGAGCCATCTTTTGGGCGATAATCGTTGCTTGTAAATGTGTGCCCATCTTGCCCTTACCGTGCACTTTTCGTCCATCGCTGAGTTCAGCTCAGCTTAAAATAATCGTCCCTGAAAAGAGGGACCACATGCTGAGATCTCCGTGGGCAGAGCTGATACTGTAACATTCTTTTAGCTGCTGTCCCCGCTGGAGAACAGTACCGATGTATTTGGAGAACAGACCACCTGCTAGTTAGCTACTAATGGACTGATTAGCCCATGAGTAGCTATTGCAAAATGATCCCTCAAAACTGTCAGTTTCTGATGAATTTTGAGAGACCTGTGTGTGTAAATGGGGCTTTAGGCCTCTTTCACACGGGTTACAAAGTCTCCCTACAAAATCATCGCTACAAAACGCATGTATGTGAAGCCCATGCTTTCCAATGGGTTCTTTCACATGAGCGATGTTTTGTAGTCTGAAAGAACCCATTGGAAACCATGGGCTTCATGAGGCTGCATCCACACAGGCTACAAAATCTTGCTACAACATTGCTACAATGTGAAGCCCATGGCTTCCAATGGGTTCTTTCACATGAGCGATGTTTTGTAGTGAGATTTTGTAGCATGTGCGGAAGCAGCCTCACATACATGCGTTTTGTAGTGATGATTTTGTAGCCCGTGTGAAAGAGGCTTAAGGGTGCCTTCACACTGCATTTCCAGTGTACATCTGACTTATAAATCTTGAGTATTTCCATACTCCTCTAACTTCCCACTGTACTGGCATGCTTGGGCTCCTTTTACATGAAGTGAGTAATTTGCTTTAAAATGCAGCCAGTTTAAACATGCCGATTAATCATTTTTACCTTCTTTTACTTGATCAATAAGTTGTTCGAGGCAGTGTACCAGTGATTCTCATTAACTGAACGATTGCTGTTCATACCTTAATGACTCACTAACACGCAAACCATTTTTATGCCTCCGCAAGGCCTCCTGCAGACGGCCGGGTTGGATCCTGCTGCGAGACTTCTAGCAGCCGGATGCGAGCCATGCCCCTGCAGTGACTACCGTGGCTCACCTGCTTTGCCGTCTCCTCCGCTCTATGTGCCGGCAGCCGCCCATCCGGCAAATGCGCAGAGCAGAGCCGGTGCTTCAGCCGTGACGTTTCTATGTGGGAAGTAGGACATGCCGTGATTTGCTTACCGTGCGAGTTTTCACGCGGTCAAATCGCCGCTGTCTGCATAGCATTGCATTATCTAATGCAATCCTATGGCAGTGAGCACAGGCAGAAATTTTGTGGGAAATCCCGCCGCGGAATCGCCGCCTGTGTGAAGGATGTCTTTAATGAACGGCAAGCAAACCAATCATCGTTGGCCATGTTTAACCCGAATGATTTTCTTTCAATAGGCACGATCCAACGGGTTTTGTTTTTAAATTTTTTTATTTTTTTTTATTATCTATGTAAAGAGCCCTTACTCTGAACTTACTATGTGGGGGGAAAATGTGGGGCTTACGGATGCCTTCTATATCTATGCCACATTTCCTTGCACAAATGCTAAAACTTTACGGCAAATGTAGTGTGAAAGATTTGAAATTTATTCTAATGTGTAAATTTTTTTTTTCCTGGCTACATGGATGTAATTAAGTTGTTTTGTGTTCTTATCCCCTGCCCCCCCTCAAATTTTTACTAGGATTTAATTGTTCGCCTTTCGGATGATACAGATCCATTCTTCCTATACAATCTCACTCTAGGGGAAGAAGACTTTCTAAGGTACTCTTTTACATGGCTGTATATTTGGGCGTGCGCTCTATCAGTTGTGTATTCTAGGTAGTTTATTGATGTAAAGCAGATTTAAATATGCATTCTAAAATAAAATAAAGTTAAAGCTGATTTTAGAAACGCATAACTTCAGTTACAAAAGGAGAGGAGGGAACAAAAGGACATATCCCTTCAGATGTTCTAGTTTCTAATTGATTAGATACTTTATGCAGTGTCTATCCTGTACGCTGCTGGAATGTTTGAAGATCTGCATCTGCATATGACCTATGGTTTTTAGAGTCAGAATCTGCATTGAGTTCGGCTGTGTCAATGTACCCCTAGAAAACAAAGCTTTGTCTTCACCTCGGGTAATATGTACAGTATTTAGGGCTCCTTTTGTTCACGCGATTTTTTTTTTTTTTTTTTTCTTTGAGCGTCGACACTGCTTTTTCTCACAAAAACATCGCTGTCACTTGTGATTTTTGCCGCAATTTTTTTTTAGGGCGAAAGTCAATAGAGCTTTCTAATGTTAAAATGGCATCACACGAAAATTGCAAGTTCTTGCTTTGCGATACGATAAAAAGGAGACTTTATAAGGAAACGTGGGAGATAAAAAAATTGCAGAAAGAAAGGACATGCCATGATTTTTTTTTTTCTTTTTTCCCGCAACATCACATGAGTGAAAACATTACAAATGTGAAGGAAACCATTGAAAAATCATTTGCTTCAGGATTCATTCTCGCATTGTGCGAAAATCTGGCTTTTTGTTTTCTTTTAATCGCCAGTGTGAAGGCAGCCTCAAGCGTTTTTCCAACACTTCATTTTTTTTTGCCCTAAGAAAATGCAAGGAAAAATACCTTACTCTGAGCATGCTGTGATTTTTGAAAAGATGCCAAGCCCCAAAAGGCATGAGGTGAAAAAAAGTAAGCCACTACAAGAAAGCTCACTGTAATGTGTTACAGAATTCCCTATTGACCAACAGATAACATCTGAGTACAGCATTATTTTTTTTATATCAAGGTATCCAGTGGAGGTGGCCGCCTTACAAGGTGGATAGTTTTTGGGACCCTGTTCTCTACAGAGGGGAGACCCGCATCTATCGGACATTTTTGGTATATCCTATGGGTATATTATAAATGTCTGTGATGGGGATAGCCTTTTAAAGGGGTTATCTATGACCGATTCTTATCACCTATCTGGTTTTAGTGATTGTTAGTGGTTCCAATGGTCAGACCTGCAACGTTCGTACTTTTGTCCGCTACAATATCATGTGGATGTTTTTGAGATAAGCCTCTAAGTGTGTGTGTATAAGTAAAATATAGTAATTATTTATTACTTTTTCCCCCTTGATTATAGTCTGAAAAACCAACAAGGACTACTAGTGGAATATTCAGCATTTCCACAGAGGTTCATACAACTTTTGGAGCAGTGTATAGCTGAACAAGACAAGAATATACCTAGGTATGTGATATGTTTGTTTTTTAATGTACACATGCTAATAAGTATTACTTACTGGATTTTAGTACTTTGTGTAACTCTGTTTACTGCATTACAATATTTATAAAAACCTTTCTCAAAGACTCATATGTATGAGAAGAGAATTAGTATTTTTTAAATAGCTGGAAGATGGAATTGGAGTGCGTAACATAAGACTAGGAAGCATTGCTTTAAGCCTTTCTCGACATCCACTTTTATATGTTCAGTAGAAGCTGGGTGGGTCAGTTTGGTACATTCTTGGAACCTGAGCCAGCTTCATCCCCAGTGGGTGCCAATTGTTAAATGTAGCTAACACTCAGTTGGGATTGTAGCTAACTCCGATCCTAGATGCCTAAAGGGGGTGTTCAGAGTTAAATTTTTCTAGTAAGTCTGTTCGCCATGCCGTAAAGTAACAAACTGGCATATACCCTTTCTTGGCTGCTGTGTTCCACGCAGCTGCTTTGGGTCAACCCTCTGAGGTCCCGTTTATAGGCTTCCCCAGCCAGTTTGAGATGTCGTAGGCGCTGCCGCCAATAACTGAGATCAGATCCAGTATATATGAAAGCTAGCATTACCTTGGTTAGTCATTCCTTTCCATTTAAAACTCCCAGCCTCTTTCCAAAGTCATGTGACTTTAGTTCTGAGCAGCGCAGATCTGTTTGGGTATATGGATTTATTTTCTTGTCAATTTTTCTGTTTGTTTGATGCTGTTACATGAATCTACCACAGCAATTATCTTGAGGGGAGTGTCTGTCTACCCATCAGTTACTGGATCCTCCTGTCACACAGTTATACTAGAGGAGATCAAAGCTCATCTTCCTGACTGGATACTTATGGGCTGTTATTATTTAGGTGAATATAGAAGTTAACGATGGGCTTGCTGCAAAACTCAACATGCAGTTACATTTCAGGCAGATATGCAAATGAATAGAGTTGTGGGCCTTTTTTTTTATAGAGGCGCAAAATACTCGCACCTGCAAAAGATAAGTCCTGTGCGCCTATAATGTGCGCCTGTAAGGTCCGTGCTGCACGTAAAGACATTGTGTGATGTTCCGTTAATCCCCGCAGGGAATCCCCTCATCACTGAATGCTTGAGACAGGTGGCACCATAATTACTGGCTCCTGTGTCTGAAGCTTTTCCAGGCAATTGGCTGAAGGACATTTGGTCTCATGGTGTCCACTACTGCCTTTGACACCCTGCCACTGTCTCAGTTTGCAGTGGTGTTGTGAAGGATGAAACTGGACTGCTATAGAGTGGAATTGGGTTGTCTTCAGTGTAGACCATAGCTGTGTTCATGTCTGGAGACCTAAGGGTGAGCGCCTCAATCCTGCCTTTGCTGTGGAGAGGCATACTGCCTCCACGATTGATGTGATTGTCTGGGGGGGGCATCACCTACGACAGTCAGTGACCCCCTAGTAGTGGTACAAGGGACAATAACCGTTCAGTGATACATGTTCAGGACATTCTGGAGTTGAAGGTGCTTCCAAGAGGCGTATTCAAGCAGAATAAAGCTTGGCCATACACAGCAAGGGTGTCACAGGAATGTGTCCACAATGTCTCACTCCTGTGGCCTACCTGATTTGACAGATTTATCACCAATAGAACATGTATGGCACCATCTGGGAAGCCAACTTCGACAGGCTACGAGTCTGCATGATCTAGAGGCTCAGTTACAGAAAATGTGAACCAATATGCTGTAGGGTATCATAAGGAGCCTGTGTGCCTCCATGCCCGCCCATATCACATCTTGTATCCAAGCTAGACGTAGCTCAACAGGGTACTAGAGCCTCCATGCCCACCCGTATCACATCTTGCATCCAAGCTAGAGGTGGCCCAACAGGGGACTAGAACCTCCACGCCCGTATCGCTTCTTGCATCCAAACTAGAAGTGGCCCAACAGGGTACAAGAGCCTCCATGCCTGTCCGTATCGCATCTTACATCCAAGCTAGAGGTGGCCCAACAGGGTACTAGAGCCTCCATGCCCGTATCACACCTTGCATCCAAGCTAGAGGCGACCCAATCGGGTACTAGAGCCTCCCTTTAGCTGTTTATTTTTTGTAATAAATTATCATTTTGCTCTGATATTGTAATCGCTTACATATATCAATGGTACAATCACACGTTTTATTCGATTCTGACAACTCCTTCTAGGCTCTTGATTTTTTTACGATGAGTGTATATAACTTATTTGCTTAGGGTTGCTCTGTAGCAGTGTATGCTTGCATCTGCAGCAGAGTAGAGGAGCAGACAGGTAGTGAAGACTGGATGAGCGCTGCAGCCCCTTCATTTCAGCGGTCAACGGGGGACCTGGCATGTCAAAACTTTTTAAAAATTGCAATTACTTTGTTGTATGCTTTAAAGCTAGCTTAGACATTATATGCTAAGATTTGCTGCTAGAAATCGGTGGCACATGCTAATAATTTGCAGCTCTTAATATGCTGCAGGGGACAATGAATTTAATTCTATAGAAAACAATGAAAATGTATGTTCAGCTCGGTGCACAACTCTTTATTTTACATAGAAAATGAAAGGTTAAGTAAACTGCATGAGGTCCTAATTGAGCTATCTTTTCACTTAGTCCACTATTTAAAAACTGGTTAGTATAGGGATACGAAAATGCATGAAACTTTCCTTGCACAGTAAGAGCCTTTTCAGTATTTAATCCAGTAGAACGGCTATTTTTAAGGGAAATACAAAGTTTGAAGTATTGCTGTCAGAATTTCTTATTTGAAAAATAAGACTGTTCTAGAGTACAGGATTTTATTGTGGTGTTTAGCTCATTGTATTGATCTGCTGGAAGATTGCAAGCACACTTGATTCTGCCCTGGGTCATCACTCCTCGAAAGATAAAGCTTCCAGTGTTTAGCACCGTGGGATAAAAAATACCTGCATGTAGTTGGATGAGGGCTCTTATGATGTTTGATGTGAGACAAGCACGGACACTCACCATGTGCACCTCTCTGATAATCTAAAGATACTATGTCTTCTTTAGTAGGAGAAACTATATATATATTCTTTACAGTGTTTTGGGGTTTTTTTGTTTGTTGTAATTTTTTTTCCCTTTTCTCTGCATGTCTTTTAAATGGATGTTTCTAACAGTCGTCGAGTGTTTGTGAGTGATATACGTTTAGACATGGGGTTTATCTGAAGGCATATACAAATTGATTGTTTTGCTGTGGAACATTCATGCTGAGCTAGAAGAAAGGATTATGCCCTCAACATGCTGCTTTTATCGCAAAGAGGATTTTAACTGGGCTTGGGAAGATTTTTGATAGGATGAAAACTTATTTTCGACCAGGCGCTCTTCTGAAAGTGTAATATTCATCAATTTCATATACTACCATTATTTTATAATTTCTGTTTTATTTAAAAAATCTACTTTTTATCATCTGAAGGTTTTTGCTGCAGCTCCTAACCTCTTCAAATGGACTTGACTGTTTGTCTGCAAGCCTAAATATAATTGAAACCAATCCATTCAAGCACCTTGTTCACCTCTCCTTAAAACTTCTAGAAGGGAATGACAGTGATGTCAAAAAATATCTTGCCGACTGCGTTAAGAGCTTAAAGGTTAGTGATGCCAGTAATTTTATGTTAAACTTGCCTGGTTAAAGCGTGTTTCCCTTCGACTTGCTTTTGTAATCTATCCAAAAGTAAACCTGATTCACTAGTTAGTGTTTTTGACTCCTATAGTAGTGACCATATAAGGAGAAAACACTGTTATGGAATTACAGGGGCATATGAGTAATTTAAAGGGGTTGTCCCGCGGCCAAAACGAAAAATTTTTCACACCCCAGTCCCCCATGTGAAGCAAGCATCACAAACTACCCATGTAAATCGGTTTTTTAGAGCGTTTCTACTCACCATGAAGCTGTTTCATGAAGTTACAAAAATCTTCTTCCAAGATGGCCGCCGTCATTTCCCAAGGTGCACCGCTGGTCTTCTCCCATGGTGCACCGTGGATGTTCTTCTCCAGTCTGAGCTCCACTGCCGATTACAGCCACCTCATTGGCTGATCGGCACCAAGTGAAGGGGGCGGAGCTACGTGATGATGCTAAGGGGGAGGGGCCAGGACGCAGCTCGTGAGCCCGGACCCTCCAGAAGAGGATTCTTCTCTGCGCAAGCGTCACTGTTGCAGCGACCAGAGGAGAAGTTTAGTCGTTGCCATGGAGACGGGGTCGCCAGCACCGGAGGGGGTAAGTATATAACTTCTGTATGGCCAATATTTAATGCACGATGTATATTACAAAGTGCATTAATATGGCCATACAGAAGTGCATAACTGCACTTGCTTCTGCGGGACAACCCCTTTAAGCCTGTAGAAGCCAGGGCTCTTGGATAAAAAGTCAATTGGTTCTTTGTCTCAGAATTTGGGAGCCAGATTTCCATTTTTCTCACCAAAATAATACATTATTACTTGTAAAAGAAAGGAAGCAGTTGTGTTTTGATAGTGGACTGAGCTTTTATACTGCATTGTGGACTAATTGACAGACCATAGCATTTACAGAAAATATTCTATATTTTGGCTACCTAAAGCCGCCCCTAGGCTCTAGGATCTAGAGGGATCACAGTTGCTTACTCCATACTGTTATACATTTAGCTCAATATTGAACAAGCTCCCATGCCCAGCTGGGCTGCAGGCAGTCAGAATGCTACGCTTTGAGCCCATGTCAGTTTAGCAGGTCTTCAGGCTACTAATAAATCACTTGGGTGTCTGGTTCCAAGTCTAAAACTTTGGGAGCCAAATATTTCTAGTCCTATTGTTGACCGTTTTAGTCACCATCTGGAGACGACCTGCAAGGTGCTATAAAAGCACTGTGGTAATGTTATATACAAATTCCTATTTTGTACCAATTTTCTATTTTTATTGATATTTTAAATGCAGTGGAGTTTAACATAGCATTTATAGCTATATAAATCAATCTTGACATTTTGTTTATTGAATTAATTGCCAACAATTCTTCCCAGAGCACGTATTCACACGGTCGTGGTGTGGTAAAAAGCACATACATTTTCAGAGCGCTTTTCAATGTAATTACTGTTTGTATATTTCACCTGTGATCTCTGCAACCACATTGGAAACCTCAACAGAAAACGCACGCGGTTTTTCTGATGCGACCGTGTGAATGCGCACTATTGCAAAGTGTAACATAACCAAGTATTAGCTGAATCGCTTCTTGACCTAAAAAGGTCTAATTCCTCTAGCCTGGCATTTCTGAAGGCATAACTGTTTACCTGAACTACGTTTGTACAGTCAGAAGTCTAGCTAGCAACCTCAATAGTCGGGAAGCGTTTTCATTATAGAAATATCATAAGGTTGAAGCATATAAAGGTGCTTCCATTTTTGTTCAGTCACCACCAGCATTGACACTGAACAATTATACAGATTTCCGCAATTCAGCGAGAATCTTAAGAATTGTCATTCCGCCTAAAAGGGGCCTAACAACTAAATTAAACTACAATTTAGTTAATTTAATTTTACTAACATTTTTTTTTTTTATTTGAAGTATTGAACTGCAATGCTTTTTGCTGTTTGCTTAGAGATTTTATTTTATTGTACGTTTTCAGATGGAAAATTGTGTCCTCAAAGGAAAATTACAGAAATCGGAAGAGGATTTTTATCAGAAGCTAAGCTTAGCACAACAGGTTGGTACTATTACAAAGGATGTTAGAATGTAGAAGCATTGCTAATTAATTTTATTCATATATTGCACCTGTATACTAAAGGCTCATCTTTATACACTTGATGCATTTTATTTGGGGGGGGGGGGGAGGGGGGAATTACTTTTTCACTTGACAAAAGGTAGCAAATATTTAACACTTTGGTGACCCAAGCTTTTTCACTGAATCTTGTTTTTTGCCTCAGTATTCCAAGAACCATAACATTGTTTTTTTCTATTGCATAGGCACACAAGGGCTTGTGTTGTCGGGTTTTTTTTTTGGTGTTTTGTGGTAAAATAGAACATACAACATTCTTTCTCACACACACATCGCACGCAAATGTGACTGGATCAATCAAAATCAATGTACTTTTGACTCAATTTACCACGTGCATTGCATATAATACGCAGTGATAATATGCTCGTGGGTATGAGCCCTAACACTATGCATATCTGACGTAATCAATATTTATATTGCATGATGAAGGGAATACTAGTGACCCTAACTATATAACATAGATATTGCCTAATTATTGTAATGCTACTCGTTTGGCATCAATTTACTTATTTGAAATTTAATTATGTTTCTCTTAAAAAGTGTGGTATCTACCCTTTTTTTACAGGCTCTAGAGGAAAAATCTAAGGAACTCGCTAATTTGAGAAGCGAGTGGACATCGCAGACCTCTTTAT
The DNA here is from genome assembly GCF_035609145.1 of Eleutherodactylus coqui. Taxonomy (NCBI): domain Eukaryota; kingdom Metazoa; phylum Chordata; class Amphibia; order Anura; family Eleutherodactylidae; genus Eleutherodactylus; species Eleutherodactylus coqui. Next base: position 202,125,631 of record NC_089841.1, on the reverse strand, counting down.
TAACCAATCGGCATACACAAGAAATCACAGCTGAAAGGGAGAAAGTCTTACAGGTTTGACACTGTATTTTTTCGAAAAACTTCTACCCCCCCCCCCCACCACCACCACCACCGACCCAAAGCAAAAAAAAATTGCTATGGCCACATATTAGCTGTAAATCAATAGAGAGTTATGAAATGAACTGCAGTGTCTTTTGTGGGGTGGCCCAGGGCAGGCCTTTCTGGGGAGACAGTGGGGAATAAGCTAGTTATACCATGGGTGGCTTTGCTGCTCCAGGGTGTGACCTGGCTTGGCTCCTCGCAGTGGTGGTAATAATTCGTGACACCAGTGCCCCGAAATAAGTGACGTATCACCTACCCAGAATAAAGAGTATGCCACAACAGAAAAACTTTTCAAAACCAGGGACATGTGGTTTCTTCTTAATCACATTTAACATGGAAAATATCGCAGTGCAAACAGCTCCTGATTTCGGCATTCAGTGCTACAGAATACACTCTTTAGACATTACATTTTTTTGTTTCAGTTCTTTACACTCGTACAGTTCCTGTTTTCCCCAGGCACATATATGCTCAGTCTCCGTTATCGGATGGATTTCCTTCTTGGGTCACTCACTCAACTGCGTGGCTTCTCTTAACACATTCACACTTGTGACTGGCGTTAGGTAGTTGCTTACTAGTCTCGCTGTAGTTGCGGCTCTGTGGTTCTTGTGCTCTCTCACACCCACGTTTGCTCTGTATCATGCATTCCATTCTCAGAAGGGGACGGGACTCTGACAATAGGAGGCTCCGCCATGGCTGAGCTCCGGCAGGAACAGCCAATCTCTCCTCCCATCTCCATCCTCTCCAATCTCTTCCTCCTTCTTTCAACTACTCTCTCCAAATACCAACTACTGTCTCACTAAACTTCTCATCCTAACACCTGACTATTTGCAATCAGGTGCACACCAAAGGTTATGACATACAGTACACAAGACTTAACTAAACAGATACATTTTCCAGACATTAACTCATTTATGCCTTGCTGTGTGAATACAGATAACACTATCACACTGTTCCATTCAATGCTCCATACAGTGACATGAGACATACAGATACACAAGTGCTGGAGGAACCACAAACTCTGGGCCACTACACTTCTTTTCACTTTGGGTTTTTCTTTCTTTTTTTTTTTTTTCTGTGCATGGCTTTTTTTTTTCTTCTTTTTTTAAACTGCATACTTTTTTCATACTTTTAAGAAAAAGGCATACCTTAGACTTCTCTCTAGCCTGAAAAAAAAGGTGTATAAGCAAAATGGGTTTCTAAAAAGCTTGCAAAAGTATGAGGTTGAGGCTGCCTTCACTTTGGCATCAAAGTCGCATGAGATTTGCACATTAACGCACAAATATGAACCCCATTCATTGAAATGGGGTCATAACATGAGCGATATTTTCCTGCATGGTACCGTGATTCAATGCTATGCAGGGAACATGTTCTATCTTGCTGCGTGCTCTCGAAGTCATGCGAGGCTGCCTTGACATGAAAACGCCTTGCATCCTTTAAGAATTCACATAATGTAGTGCGCGGTATGGGGCCGGTATTCACAGTCCCATATCACGCTCGCCTGTGTGAAGTTAGCCTTAATGTGTTTTTGTTTTTTTGCAATCTTGGAAAAATGTCACAAAAACAACTGATAGAAGCCTCAATTTGTCATTTTGTTTTATTTCACTTAAAACGGAACTGGGAGTGAGAAATGCTAACATTTTTATTCATTGTAGCAATCGGCGTGTTCTCTCATGCTGTCTAGAAGAGCTCTTTGTAGTTCAGAAATCAAAGCTTATGTCAGAACAGTTTCACTAATGGGCAATCGCACTTTTGAGCAGTAGAAACGCACTGTATCATGTAGTAAAGTTTTAACAATGCGTTGTCTAGTTTGGAATGTAGTTTATGAGGAAGTATTTTGATACATTGTAGTTTAACATTTTTTTTATAAATATTACAACTGTTCCAGGAATTTGCTTTAACAAATATTGTCCTTCATAGATGCAAACTCAGTACAAGCATCAATATGAACAGCAAAAGAGGGAGATGGAATCGTCAAGTAACCGAACAATACAGCACTTGGAAAGCAGAGTGTCTGAGGCGGAAACACTTAATAAAGATCTCACCGAGAGAAAATACAAGTCCGAATCATGCATTCGAGAACTGAAGGGAAAACTTACAGCTATGGAAGAGGTGTGTAGGTTAGAACAGGAAATCATGTTGGATTCCATAAACTGCAATGCAGTCATCACCCAAATTATAATAACATGAAATTCAATGTTTGCGAATATCCCTAAGTTCTTAATAATTACAGTGTTTTTCACCTAATTATGATGTAAACCTTTTTAATGACTGCTGAATTTTGGTGTTGACTGTGTGGAGAGTGTTAATAAATGAAAGCTAAACCTGCAGTGCTTACAATAAAATTAAGGGGTTATATGGTTTTGAAAATCCATGATCAAATACTGTATATTACAGAACTCTGAGCTAATACAGAAGTGTTCCCTGTTATGTAGCCTCATCTATTAGAAAGTACAGAGGACTACAGTACAAAGAGCCATTCTTGCTCCGGAGGACCTGACCATTAATTAACACTACAGTCCATTAATTCTGATGATAAATATGTAATACTGCATTTGCTGTGTTACAATGTTGCAGAGTAAATTAAACACTTTGTGCTGAGTTCCTCTCACACACGACTGCTGATTGCTGAGGATCCCAGTAAATGAGCAACTTATCAGCTTATGTCCTGGGAAGTTTATCACCCTATGTGAACTGTCCCTCTAACACTTTGAATTCGTATTTAAATATAGCCTGATCTATTTCAACTAAAGGGGTGAGACATTCTCTGCAAAATCGCCAATTGTAGGACCTAAAACACACTTAGAATTCAGTTGGATACAATTTTGGATGACTTTCCTCAGATTCATTATTTGTCATATTAAATGTAGTAGACAATGTACTTGCTGATTGTTTATTTTGCTAAATATATGGAGTAGTAATTTTAGTGATTCTTTTTGACATTTCAGGAAAATCATAGAGCAAAACAAGAGAGAGTATCTCTCCGAAGAGAAAATGCTACCCTGGACTCTGAGTGTCACGAGAAAGAGAAACTCCTAAACCAATATAAAATGCGTACTGCTGTACTAGAACAGGAAGTGAAGGATAAAGAGGAAGTTGTGATAAGAATCACAGAAGCCTGTGAAAGTGCTCAAGAACATAAGGTATAAAAAAATCAATGAGGCTTGCAATTAAAATGCTTAAATGAACTGTTTCATACCTTTTTAGCCCTATAAGCTAAGCTTATGGGTTGAAAGTAGGTAACGCTGAGTTCGAGGATGTATGTGTTATACTTGCGTGTCCCAGTGTCATTGCTGAAAGCTCCTAAGTAGTCCACCCATTATAGAATGAAAACAGGAGGACTACTTAGCGCCCTGCTCAATGCCGGGAACGGCAGGGATGGGGGGAGCATAGCACTTACATCCCCTGACTCTGCGGGTCACCTACTTTCAGCCCTTAGACTTTGCTTATAGGGCTAGAAGTAGGTGACAGATTAAATTTAATGCATACTTTTTAACTTTATATCTTGCCAATTAGTGGAATTTATAACCAAGCCAGTAACTAATTTCATACTCCATTAATTGAAACAGATGCTGGAAAGAAGTACGTTACCCTTTTTTTTTTTTTTTCTTGTAGAAAAAGTTAGAAGAGTCTCTTGAACAGAAACGGCTCCAAACTGGAAAGCTTGAAACCACTGTCAAATCACTTTCTGAGGAGCTGATAAAAGTAAGCTCAATTTATAGGATGTCATTTTTTCTTTGCTTATTGCCACAAAAGTTGATAAAATTGTATAACTTTTTTTTTTTTTTTTAATAGGCAAATGAAATTATCAAAAAGTTGCAAACGGATATAAAGAAATTGGTAGACAAAATGAAGCTAAAAAATGCTGTAACAATGCAACAAGAGAAGCTTTTGGGAGAGAAGGATCAAATGCTTCAAAAGGAGACGACAGAGTTAAATGAGCTAAAGCACACCCTGACGATGAAAGAAGATGAGGTATTTTTTTAACTCAATTGTGAACAGTAGACTTTATTTTCGACCTTTTAAAAAACCTTTAACCCCTTGAGGACTTTTTTTTCCCATATTTTCAACTCCCCATCAAAAAATCCAAACTTTTTAATCATCGGCATAGCTGCCTGAAGTCTTTTGTTTTGCGACACAAGTTGTTTTTGTAATCAATCGCTATGCTCTGTTATTGAATACAGCCTATGATGTCCTGTAAAGCAGAAAGGGGTTGTATTAAGGTGTTACAACTCGAACGACCCCCTTGAAGTTTGGGTGAAATGGGATGTGGGGGAAATGCACAAAGAATTGTATATATGGGAGGTGTTCTGCTTACTCTTGCCACACCATGTATTCGTGGTTTGGAAATTGTACAAAAATGTGAATTCAATGTTGTGCCTAATAAGGTTTACATTTCTCTGTAAAAATGTATTTCCCAGGTGTTAAAGTTACAAGAACAGCTACACTGCACAACTGAGAAATTGGAAGAGAGCAAGCAACTGCTGAAGACTAATGAGAATGGCAAGTGTGCAAAACTATGTTATAGTACTATTTACTGGTAGATGAAGCACATCCCTGAATACTCTTGGCTTCCATAGCTTTTTTTTGCCCTCTCACTTTAGGACATACTTTCTTACTGTTTTGCTTTTGCCTATGTTTTATAATTTCTGATTGTCACATTTTTACTTGTCGAAGCTTTTTTTTTTTTTTTTCTATGCAAGTTGCATAAAGTGAACCTGTAGGTGGGGTTCACATGAAGCGGAATTCAGCAGAATTTCCATGCAAACCCTCCGCATCGAAATTCCATTGCATTTACAGTAGCAGCTAAGTAGACAAGATTTTGAAAATCTTGTCCACAAGCTGCAGAAATAACCTGCACAAAACCTGTGCGGTATTTGACTTGCAGCGCGGAATTCCAATCCACAACGTGTTAGTCTTATTGCAGTCTCCGCTGCAGAATTTGCAATGAAACCTGCTTCAAATGGTGCAGCTGTGGGGGCGGGCTTTGCTGTGGGGGCGGGCTTTGCTGTGGAGGCGGGCTTTGCTGTGGAGGCGGGCTTTGCTGTGGAGGCGGGCTTTGCTGTGAACATTCCACTGATTTAAATGTATGTACAGCATTTATTATGTGCCTATAGAGAACAATAGGTCTCTACCACACATAATATGCGGTAAAATGGAAAATGTTGCGTTCTTTATGTGCAGATTATATGCATTTAAAAAGAAAAACAGTAATTTAGAGTTATGATGCTTTTCAAGGTTTAGAATTTTCGGATTTCTAGGAAAATTCAGTTCCTGTGTACTACTGTGATTAGTCACCTTTGCACATTATTTAGGACTCGTGTCTATAGGCGTTTTTTCAGTCTATGGACTTTCATTGGCTGCATGACATGCAGTAAATTGAGTCAATAAAAGTCTATGGACTTTCATTGATGCATGCACATGTGCGTGTAGACGCTGCATTGTTGATACGCACAAAACCTGAATCGCAGCATGCTCTCTTTCTCTGCCTACCGCCCTATACATTGGTATAGGCAGCGTGTGCAACACGGTCCATGCGCAATACAATTCGTATGGGCAGCGTTTTCTTACACAACGCTGCTATGAAAGTGCAGGGAATAAAAGAAAAAAATCACACTGCTCATGATCTTGTGCGTGTGAAATGTGGCATGCACAGTACACTCGCAGCCATACATGGTCTTTGCTGGGGGATCCACTATTTACAAATACCGGTAAACATTGTAGGGGCACCGCAGCATTTTACTGGTATGGCTGTGGACATAAGGTCTTACTGTGTGATATTAGAGGGAAAACTATATATCGTATGTAAATACTTGTAACACTTCATTTTATTGTTAAAGGTTTTTTCCAAATTAAAATTTGGATTTTTTTTTTTTTTTTTTTTTTTTTTTTAGTAAGCTTTGATATTAGAATGGGCATTTAACAAATTTATTCTTTAACTTCTAGTAATTTCCTGGCTAAACAAACAACTGAATGAGAATAAAATTGCATCTATGCAAGGACCACAAACTTTATCTGAAATGCCTGGTTTGGGTAAAGCAAACACAGGAGCTATTCAGAACAACCAGGTAAGATTTGTTTCTCCTCTATTCGTCTTAGGGCAAATTCAAACGACCGTATATCGGCTGGGTTTTCAGCCTGGCCGATATACGGCGTCCCTCTCTGCAGGGGGAGGAGGCTGGAAGAGCCGGGAGCAGTGCCCTGAGCTGCCGCCTCCTCTCTGCCCCTGGCCACTATTTGCAATGGAAGAAGCAGGACGGGGCGGAGCTACGTCTTGAAACTTGGCTCCGTCCCATTCCCTCCCATTGCAAAAAGTGACGAGGGGTGCACTGCTCCCGGATCTTTCAGCCTCCTCCCCCTGCAGAGAGGGACGCCGTATATCGGCCGGGCTGAAAACCCAGCTGATATATGGTTGTCTGAATGCGCCCTTAGGTTGAAAACTGCATAAAAAAATCCCCCTCCCCTACCTCGCTCATAGTATTTTTCCACTTTAATTTCTTTAAGCCTAGAACATACATAAGAGATGCATTAAATACACAGTGGACCTAAAAGCAAATGGGTTTTAATTTTTCCACACTTTTAATAGGAAAGAACAGTAGCTATGTGTTTCACCCTCATGCAAAATTTTTTTTTTCTTTAAAACTCCCATTTTTAAAATTTTATCTTATACATATGCTGTATTCTGTTGCATTTCTTTCTTTAAAATGAGCCTTTTTTCCAACCCCCACACCCCATGCAAAAAAAGGCTAATTTAAAAGGGAAAAAAAAACTGTTTGTAGCACTTTTCCTATTTTCCAAGTTATCACTAACATTAGGCTCTAGTTTTTTTGTTCGCTTAAAAAAACTAATAAATAGTGTCATGTTTGTTTTTGGTTTTTTTTTTTCATTCTGTGCATATGAAACTACCCTTGAGTTACACTACCGTTCAAAAGTTTGGGGTCACCCAAACAATTTTGTGTTTTCCATGAAAAGTCACACTTATTCACCACCATGCATTGTGAAATGAATAGAAAATAGAGTCAAGACATTGACAAGGTTAGAAATAATGATTTGTATTTGAAATAACATTGTTTTTACATCAAACTTTGCTTTCGTCAAAGAATCCTCCTTTTGCAGCAATTACAGCATTGCACACCTTTGACATTCTAGCTGTTAATTTGTTGAGGTAAGCTTGAGAAATTGCACCCCACGCTTCTAGAAGCATCTCCCACAAGTTGGATTGGTTGGATGGGCACTTCTGGCGTACCATACGGTCAAGCTGCTCCCACAACAGCTCAATGGGGTTCAGATCTGGTGTCTGCGCTGGCCACTCCATTACCGATAGAATACCAGCTGCCTGCTTCTGCTGTAAATAGTTCTTGCACAATTTGGAGGTGTGTTTAGGGTCATTGTCCTGTTGTAGGATGAAATTGGTTCCAATCAAGCGCTGTCCACTGGGTATGGCATGGCGTTGCAAAATGGAGTGATAGCCTTCCTTATTCAGAATCCCTTTTACCCTGTACAAATCTCCCACCTTACCAGCACCAAAGCAACCCCAGACCATCACATTACCTCCACCATGCTTAACAGATGGCGTCAGGCATTCTTCCAGCATCTTTTCATTTGTTCTGCGTCTCACAAACGTTCTTCTTTGTGATCCAAACACCTCAAACTTGGATTCATCCGTCCACAACACTTTTTTCCAGTCTTCCTCTGTCCAATGTCTGTGTTCTTTTGCCCATCTTAATCTTTTTCTTTTATTGGCCAGTCTCAGATATGGCTTTTTCTTTGCCACTCTGCCCTGAAGCCCAAAATCCCGCAGCCGCCTCTTCACTGTAGATGTTGACACTGGTGTTTTGCGGGTACTATTTAATGAAGATGCCAGTTGGGTACCTGTGAGGCGTCTGTTTCTCAAACTAGAGACTCTAATGTGCTTATCTTCTTGCTTAGTTGTGCAACGCGGCCTCCCACTTCTTTTTCTACTCTGGTTAGAGCCTGTTTGTGCTGTCCTCTGAAGGGAGTAGTACACACCATTGTAGGAAATCTTCAATTTCTTAGCAATTTCTCGCATGGAATAGCCTTCATTTCTAAGAACAAGAATAGACTGTCGAGTTTCAGATGACAGTTCTCTTTTTCTGGCCATTTTGAGCGTTTAATTGACCCCACAAATGTGATGCTCCAGAAACTCAATCTGCTCACAGGAAGGTCAGTTTTGTAGCTTCTGTAACGAGCTAGACTGTTTTCAGATGTGTGAACATGATTGCACAAGGGTTTTCTAATCATCAATTAGCCTTCTGAGCCAATGAGCAAACACATTGTACCATTAGAACACTGGAGTGATAGTTGCTGGAAATGGGCCTCTATACACCTTTGTAGATATTGCACAAAAAAGACATTTGCAGCTAGAATAGTCATTTACCACATTAGCAATGTATAGAGTGCATTTGTTTAAAGTTAGGACTAGTTTAAAGTTATCTTCATTGAAAAGTACAGTGCTTTTCCTTCAAAAATAAGGACATTTCAATGTGACCCCAAACTTTTGAACGGTAGTGTATGTTCACACTTTAAAATCACAGACCATAACGATTTCTCCAATCAAGGTGCCTGTAGCAGAACTACCATGTAAATCTATATCACTAAAATATAACCTGTACTATCTTTTAGTGCCCATTACCACTTTATCAGCTTCATTTGCATGTAAATGAGCCTCCAGCAGCTGTTTGCAAATCCCAGCATGTGGTCTGAACTTTGCACTGTCTTTGCATGGGCTGCATTGGGCTGTCAGCTGAATACAATGTAATCAGCTACTCCCATGGAGAACACAGCTTGCGGTCCACGCCATCTCTCTTCAGCAGAACGATGATTTCTAGGTGAGCATACAATCCATCGTTCAGCCGAAGAGTGAAAGATGGAAGAGTTTACACGCAACGATTATTGCTCAAAGGCCATCGCTTGAATGAATTTTGAGCGATAATCCCTGCATGTAAGTGGGGCTTAAGGCTATCCCATCTAATCAAAATAATGATTTTCTATATGTGTCAGGGTTATCCATTCCCAGTGTTTAGATTTTCCACTAATAATCACTACAACTTTGACAAGTGAGGAAGAAAGTGGCTAGATCAGTGTTTCCCAAACTCCAGTCTCATGGACCCCTGTAGGTCATGTTTTCAGGATTTCCTCAGTGTTGCACAGGTGATATAATTATTGGCAGTGCCTCAGACATTGGCACAGGTGTTCATACTATAGGATATCCTGAAAACATGACCTATAGGGGTGTGTGAGAACTAGCGTTTTAGAAACACTGGGCTAGAAGGTCATGTCTACTTTTTCTTCCAGAAGAGGTTGATAACATTGGTGCCAGTCCCCTACCAACACTGAATAAGAGTTTTTGAGTATTGGGGAGCCTCTGCCTCAGGTTGTGGGGTTTTCAAACTTAGATGACTCTTTTGTGTATGACATCTATATTTTGGGGGGGGGGGAAGAAACTGGGAGACACACTCATTCTCTTCATAAATTATAAATTTGATCTCTTACTACAACATGTTTTAAATTCTATGTTCAGAAAGAATTCTCCCATTCCCTTTATGGGGCAAAAACGTACTGCTTTACTTAAGCTTTATGATCTGTGTAAAAATCAAAATCTAATCAAATGTGTGTATGTATTAGCTTGTCAAATATGTCTATATTTTATATATAATATATCTTATCAAATGTTTTATATATATAATTCTTTAGATGCAATCAAAGTAGAGACAGAATCTTGTTTTCAGATGGCTCCCAGATGTGCAATATATACATTCTGCTGAATTTCTTAGGTGTGCAACAGATGGCTGTAAACTAAATCTGATGGTAATCTGAAGGAGAAAACAATTCTTAGGAATATCTGGACAGGTGTTTTAAAGTACAAAATGCATCCCTCAGGTTCTATGAAAAAGGATATAGAACACTTATCTCTGGACTATAGGAAGTGCGATGAGTAGAGAAACAATATAAATGGTTCTTTCATTTCTTTAAGACCATCTGTTGCACTTCTGATGGAAAATGCACAGGTTTATACTCCTTGGTAATGTTAATGTGAATTCCTTTATGTATTCTTGCATTTGTTCTCCCCTCATGTCTATAAACGAATATGCTGCTTGAAATCCAAAGAGATTTATTTTGTACCCAAAGCCTCTTATTGGGCATCACAAAATGGCTTATTTTTTTAGACCATAAGACACGTTTTAGCAAGAAAAAAAATTGACCTTTTGAACGATAAGCAATTACTTATTTGCAAAGATTGGGTACATAGTCTCAGAGCAGGTTGTGTACCCCGATACGTGTTTTCAACAGATGGTAGACCAGCAGCCAGGCAGCAGGGAATTTTATTGATTCATGTTCTTACCTCAAAATATACCACTAGCTCATGGTACCAGGCCCTAAGATGTTGAGCTAAGAAGGACCCAATCTCCAGACCTATCCAAGTCTATCACTGTAGTGCTTTGTGTTAGTATCCTGAGCAGTAGCCTGTTAGTATTTATGAGGTGCCAGGACCCTGCTTACCCTACGGTGCACTGTAGCATATAAGGATGCAGCAAGGTATCAGCATACCATGTGGAGGGGAAACATTCGGGTGAATGACTAAAGACTGGAATGCTTTAAGCCCATCTCTCAACACTACCTGAGAATTATCCAATCCACACAACTGAATTACCCACCTTTTCTAACCTAATGCACCTTATGAGGCCACTTTCTCCCTGGACTAGGACCCCCTTAATCCTTTTGCAAACGCCCATTTGGTTTGGCGGCACATTGTTCCTTTATTTTACCCTGTGATGGAAACAAGCATCCTGCCAGCTTGGATTTGCAGTACAAATCAACATTGCTAGAGGGCAGTAGGGTGTGGTGACTGTGCTGATTAAAGGTTAATGTCACTAGTGAATAAATTGTTAACCCACTCTTTTAGCCTAGAACACCAAGAATGGACTAAGCTTAACACTAAACCGTCAACTTCTTGGGTTGCAGCTGTCGGCAACATGGCTCTTTTTAGCTTAAATAGCTAAATAGAGCCAGCTGTCATCTTCAAAGAGGGCTGGACCCAGGTAAACTCCCTCCCCCTCCCATTTTTTTCATAGATTCCTATGGAACTCCCTGTGATTTTTCGTCAAACGATAGGTCATGGCCTATCTTTTGACGCTGCTAGGAAAAATCATGGCTGAAACTTGCCGGCAATTTGGCAGTGCTCCCTCCCCCAACCCCACCCAATCCTCCGCGTGGTTAAAAATTGCTTATGTTTAAATGAATGCAATGGAATCCAATGCTTTACATGGACATGATTTTCCGGTGACCTTTTTTCACGGCTAATGGCTATGAGAAAACGCTCGTCTGCATGAGGCCTAAAGATGGCTTTACATGGGACCACGATCATCTGAATAGTCACTTAACAGAGTGAATATATGCTACTGTTCCATGTAAACCCATCCACTAACTGGTTTATGAGCGAGAACTATTTTACTAGTTGCTGATTTGCTTCATTTCAGCTTAACAAAGTCACTTGGTTGATTTGTCTTTTGGAGTAGATGGGCAATTATGTCTTTCAATGGCTAGCTAATAACTTTTGCATGCAGGTATATCCTTCAGGGACTGTGAAATTGATCAACAAGTGAACAACTATCACTCAGTTAAAGCACACTAACTGTTCATAGATTTTTGTGACTATTCACATGATGGTTCTCCATTGGTAATGCCTGCCACCCTTAGCAGTGATTACCTAAATAAATCCAAAAGTAGATAAAATATCGTCTTTTATTGATCCATTAAAAGAGGATGAAGCAAGCAGCCACGTATCGGCCCTACAATTGGGCCTTTGTCAAGCTAATGCTCCATACAACAGGGTCATACATAAATAGTACCAATACTACAATCAACATTCATAGTGATAATATATACATCAACAACACGTGTGCAAGACAATTCACCTGCAAGATCCACCGTGTAGGACATGGAGAAACATGGCAGCAAGCCATGGATCGTGCATCTCTTTTGACTCCAAAACCGAAACAACGTACCATGGCCCGGATTCCATTTGTGTCCTCTTTTGGACCTATGACTGGCCGTATTGGCCAGATTATCATTGTAGTATTGGTACTATTTATGTATGACCCTGTTGTATGGAGCATTAGCTTGACAAAGGCCCAATTGTAGGGCCGATACGTGGCTGCTTGCTTCATCCCTTTGTAATGGATTGATAAAAGAAGACATTTTATCTACTTTTGGATGCAGCCCTATCGTTCTATTTTTCCTTTGGATATCTGGGGACCTGTGGAGTCAGTTCCCTATTTGGGCTCTTGCATCTTCATGCCTCATAACAGTGGTAGATCAATTGTGAGTGCTCCTGTTAATATCTAATTGCTTGGTACCTAAATAAATCCATCACAGGCTAGCTTATTTTATTCAATGCCGAAAAATCAACAATTTGGATGATGGCTGGAAATTAATGAGCTGTAATGTATGTCATGACCTTACTTTATGCTTAGATTTTTTTATAAACCAAATATAATTTCTGAAATTTTTCTCTTTCTAGCCTCCATTTTCCAGTGGTAATGACCCATACTTTGCTTCAATAGTGTGTAATCCCGTTGGTCATTCTATACCATCTAAGTTATATCCCAACAGTTTCACCCCAGCTTTACGAACAAGTGTACCAGGCCCCAGCGGTAAAAGGCATGGCCCTCAGGCAGGCAATTTGTTTTTTATCCCTGTTTTAACACTCGAGTTTTATCTTCTGCACATTCATTATGGTGATTATGGGAAGCACTTTACTCAACACTATTAATAAATATTTCCAAAACTGTTAATTACTTCTGTTTCTAGAAATATTCACCTTTATGAGCACAAGAGAAGTGTGAATTTATTGTAGGATTACTTTTTTTTTTTGTTTGTATAAAGAGTTTTTTAATTCTCCCCCTCCTTAACCCCCAATTATAGGTGAAATTCAGTTTAAACTTGCCTGCTGATTGCAATCCCACTCCTGAGCCTCGGCCTATGCCTTCTACATCCACTCCTATTTTGCCTTCTACCTCATGGTATGTTTGTAAGGGACTCTGGATGAGTGTACAGTGCTTTTCCTTATGGGATTTAGCAATGCATAATGGTGTTGGCCAACAGGTAACGCTTATGTAAAGAATGTATGATGGTTTGTTCTTAAAAGCGGCCCAGCAGTTTTTATAATGGTTGCTCCCCCTTCCCCTATAACGTTCCACAGACTGACAGCTCACAGTACACTCTTGGGCTGCTTTCAGAGGAGCGTATTTCAGATCAATGTTTTGCGGACTGTACTAAGGGGCAAATGGAAATCTACAGGGCTGTTCGTGTGTGCTTTTTCACAGTTGAATTAAAAAATAGTCAGCATGCACTACTTTTGAATGAAAAATGCGCCCATTTTAGTTTATTGAAAAACATTCAAAATATGGAAACAATATAAATGCATTCATATTTTATCTGTTTGCATCCAGATTTGTTATTTTTTATTTTATTGATCACAAAAAAGGAAACCTATTTGCCCAGTAGAAAATAAAAGCAAAGAAATCAAATATACTTGAAAGAAAATCTTGTCTCCAGGTATAAGCACAAGCACCATTAACTAAGCTATGGTGCTCATACAGCAGGTTCCCTGGAGTCTGGGGAGATATTTCTTATACTTACCTGGCTCCCCGATCCAGCACTGTCACCCCAGAAAATCATCACTGACTGTGAAGCCAGGTTTTCAGCTGGCAGCTATTGAAAGTATGGCAGTATTTACATGGCCAAAAGTAACGCATTATTTGTAATTGTGACATGCACAGAACCTGCGCGTTGCAATAGCCCATTATTTTTAATGGGTTAGGGCTCCTTCACACTTGCGAGGGTGGTATTGGGCTATGAATCACGGCCCGTGAAAACAATGGGGCTGTGATGCGAGAACACGCAGCAAGATAGAACATCATGTCGCAATTTGTCTCCTGCATAGCATCTCATCGCGGTGCCATGCAGGTAAAAATTACTAATGTGTATGAACCCATTCATAGAATCAAAAGAATGGGGGTCATATTTGTGTGTCTCGCAACGTACAAATCTCGCATGATTTTCTTGCTAAAATATACGCTACCCATCTGACGTATTGGTTTCCAATGCATCAGTTCAAATGGGCGTATTCCAGATGCGTAAAAATGGCTGGCAAAGATGGCGCATACGGTGTGAATTCCGGACGGACGTTTTTACGCCGGCCAGAAAAGATAGTTCTGGAACTATCTTCCTCCAGAATATGGCGGCTGTTGAAACCGACTCCTATGGGAGCTCATGACAGCTACCAATGAAGAGAGGTGGAAGTGAGTTTAGCAGCATGACTGCTTAGGGCTCATGTCCACGGGGAAAATAGGATTTAGGATCCGCAGCGGATTTCCTGCATGCGGATCCGCACCCCATAGGGATGCATTGACCACCCGCGGGTACATAAATACCCGCGGATCGTCAATAAAAGTGATTTTAAAAAAAATGGAGCATGAAAAAATCTGGACCATGCTCCATTTTCATGCGGGTCTCCCGCGGGCTTCTATTGAAGCCTATGGAAGCCGTCCGGATCCGCGGGACACAAAAATCATATTTTACTCACCCGCTCCGGTTCTTCTCTTCTCCGCGGCGCCATCTTCTCTCAGCCGCGGCCGGATCATTTTGCTTCGGCCCGGCGCATGCGCGGGGCACGTCACCGACGTCATCGTGCACATCCGCCGAGCCGAAGAATGAAGATCCGGCCGCGACGAGAGAAGATGACGCCGCCGCGAAGAGAAGAAACGGAGCGGATCGGAGGTAAGTTTATTCTCATTTATTTGCATTTTCAGCCCTCATGTCCGCGGGGCAGGAGGGACCCGCTGCAGATTCTACATGTAGAATCTGCAGCGGATCTGATTTTCCCCGTGGACATGAGGCCTTAAACTCACTCCCCCATTCTCTCCCCCTCTCTGGCTGTCTGCAATGGGAGTGGGCGGAAAGGGGTGAAAGCTAGTGTGCTAAAGTCCCGCTCCTTCCCCATTCATGGCAGCCCCATAGGCTGAAGCAGGGACTAGCTCTGTTAAGCTCCTGCCCAATCCTCTTGTTGTGAGCGGGCAAGGAGGGGGTGGAGGTTTAGCAGTGCTGATCTCCAACACACCGGCCGACGGCATCCTGGGGTTGTGGCGTATATGAGCCCCGGCCATCTGAACGAATGTTAAAACCGGAGTTGCAGCCGTGACTTGGTCACAGCTGCCTCTTGTTCACGCAATTTTCGGCTGCGCTGTGGCTGTCACACTGGCGGCCAAAAAGTCGTTGCGCCAGTGCGAATGAAGCCTGAGGATAAGCCTTTGTTATGGCATAATAAAGCCATGTCTTGTAATAGCTGCTCATTATCTGGAAACAATGTTGTCTGGATTATACAATTTCTTGAATAACCTTTAAACAGGTGTTTTTTGGGGGGCATTGTTTTCAAATTACAACTCGAAGCAGCTGTAGGAATAGATAGTGGTGGTTTTTTTTTTTATTGTGAGTATAGCAAAAGTATGAACCTGACCTATTTTTACATACATTAATTGATTCTTTTGTTAATGTTCTAGTCACCCAACTGGATTAGATATGAAATATCTTAAAAGAAATGCTAGTGTCCCTGTCAAAGTACCAAAGAATATGAATGGTGCAAACTCAGGTGAGCTGAAACAATGTGTTGTCACAGTAGAAAAAAAAAGTACTGGGGCATGTTCGTGAACTCTTGCATGCCAAAATAGTGACTTTCTGAAGTTTTATGCAGTGCCCTGCTGCTTTTTAAAAATGAGGGTAGCCCAGTATTTGGGTCATGGGTGCTTGTGACCAGTGGATTGACTGACATTAACTTATTGCCGAAATCTATACCCGCTGGTAACTGGTGTAGGTTTTAGTATGGCACTATGAGGCGCTGACAGGTGTACTTACTCTTAAAACGTTTTTCAAACGTAGTCCAACGCAAAGTTTACAATTATGTGAAACCTTGACCTAAATAAATGCTTCATCTTATGCAGCAGCGAGGAAGAGAGGTGGGGGACCCCACAACATGCAGTTCTGGGGTGACCACTGTATGTTGAAGATGCTATACCCAGAGACCATTGCAAATTGAGGGTTAACTGTATATAATGTATATATATATTTTTTTTCCTTCAGGAGAACCAAAGCCAGCTTTAACAAAACCTGGAAGCTCTCCAATACTGTCAGCTTATTTTCCGGGGCAACAACCCAGGCTTCCAGCCTCTTAAAATGCAACGACATGAAATGACTGCTGCAACTAACTGAACACTGGTTTGGGTAGATCTGCGGTTAATTAAAACTGCCATAGAGAACAAAATGCTGTATCCAAACTATTGCTATTTTTAATCTATCTGTGTAGTGTTATTATAGGAACATCTTTAAATCCTATTCAAAATGTATGAAAACTAAAAAATGCTTTTAAAAGAAGCTGGAACTGAATGTAACTATGTATATTTGGTGCTAAGGGATGCACATCTGCAAATGTTTGTTACTAAGCCACAGTGCGCATAAGGGGTGTTTATGTGTATTTTTGCCATTCAACACAAATTGTGCTTTACGACAGAACTATGCGGCAAGGACATTTTAAGTGGACTTTGTGTTTATTATATAAGAGAGATGGTGAATTATTGCCATTATCATGCATTTGTTGCATATTTACCTGGAATTCTAAAGTATCTATGATTACTTCAGTGATGGAGAAACTACTCAGTCATAACATATTTTGTCAAGTGGTAAATAGAGTGCAAATAAGTGAATGGATCTGTTGGCAAACAACTGTATCAATTAGCCATCCATCTTGGCTGTATTTTTCAGGGAGAAAATGCATTATCTGTACCCTTTACTCCTTCTTATTATGCCAAGCCGCATTGTGACTTTCCATTATAAATCTATGTAGTGCTACTTGTAAATGTTGGATTATTTCATTAAAACATCATTGTTGTCAGTATTAAAAAGTTCAAATTAAACTGGTAGGCACACAGTATAAAAGGATTTTGCATATAAATGGTCTTTAAGACATGGCCGATTTAATGGGTGGCTGGATTTTTTTTTTTTTTTCGCTATGTACCAGTAAAGCTGAAGAACCGTTAGCTGTATCTTGACTGTTAGGTGTCTTGCATTACTTTCTGATTGTTTGTTTTAGAATACATATTTAGATGTTTACATTATGACTTGCTTGTTAAGCCATTCATTAGATACACAATTTCCATTGTTACATTTATTTAATGTCCTGTAAAGTAATAAAATATTTATATTTTGATTATGAAGTTAAAATTTGTCTGTATGGTTTCACACAATAGAGTGAATCGTATTTACGACTTCATTGGTGATCCTTTTTGTCAAATATTTGAACATGCTAGTGGGTGGTAGGAGTAAACTGAAAAGTTCACTACCTTCAGGGCTCAGTCTGAGGAGCACATTTTTCACACATTATAGGTGCGGAGAAAAAAAATCGCACAACGTGTGTAGAAAAAATTGCATGGCCGGGTGCATTGGAACTTGCATGTCCTATCTTTTGCAGGTGCAAATTGTATTGGCACATAAACGCACACATGACAGCTTTCATTGGAAAGCATTGGTTCTTGAATGCTTCCTGAATGTCCTAGAATGAAGCATCCTCCAGCTGTCAGGTAAGCGAGCAAAGGTAAGGTGTGTTTTGAGTCTTGTCTGTGCTGTATTCCCCTTCACAGTGTGATTTCTGCTGCTGGTTATAACCTGGAATAAGGGAAGAGTAATAAGATCTGCCCAGTGAGAACATGTGTGTATGTACATACAGTCATGAAAAAAATTAATTGCATCCTTTTTGAATTTCATAGTTTATTTTGTCCTGAAAAGTAAAACATCTGGTCCTTGAGAGGTCTTAAAATTGGATAAATGCAATCTCAAATGAACAACACATGGCAAATTACACCTTATCACGATTTATCAAAAACTATGTCAAAATGCAGAAGCAAGATGTGAAAAATTGAGTACACCCTTGCTGCTTCTTTAAAAAAGAGGGTATGTAGTAAAGGCCCATTTACACCAGTCGATGATCGCAAAAAAATCATTAAAAGGCGATCGTTTTAGTGATAATTGTTGCGTCTAAATGTGCGCCCATCGTGCACTTTTCGTGCACTGCAAGCTGATCGTTAAATTCAGTCCTACCTAAAAATCGTCATTTAGCCTTATCAGCAGTTCTCCACAGGAAGTGCGGATAGCATTGTTTCCTGCTGAAGAACAAAGGATCTGAATGCAGATATAGCCTGGTAGGTGAGGATCAAATGCCCTTGATTAATCATTAGCAAGTGTGACGATCTCTATAAAAACAGACGTTTACTGGTCTGGATCATTCAGGCATGTGAACATGATGCAAAATAATGGACATCAGCAATGATCTTGGAGAAGCAATTATTGATGGCCATCAATCTGGAAAAGGTTTGAAGGCAATTTCCAAATAATTTGGAGTCCATCATTCTACAATGAGAATGTTTATTTGCAAGTAGAAAACCTTTCAAGACAGTTGACAATCTTCTCAAATGGCTGTCACAGCAAATTCACTCCAAGGTCAGACTGTGCTATGCTCAGAGAAATTGCAAAAAACCCAAGAGCTGCATTTCAGACTTTAAAGGCCCCTGTACTGTCATGAACTTGAACATTTAGCATGCTAACTATTAAACAAGTATAGCTGCTTTCTAAAACAAGCTGCCTCTTTCTAAAAACATTGCAAATTTAGCTATGCTGTCAAGATGCATCTGAAGAAACCATAAGACTTCTGGAACAATGCCCTTTGGACAGATGAGACCAAAATGAAGATGTTTGGCCATAATGCCCAGTGGCACATTTGGTGAAAACTAAACACAGCATCTGCACAAACTTCTCATACCGTGGTGGACGGGTGATGATCTGGGCTTTTATTTCGGCCACAAGACCTGAGCAGAAATGTGAGGCCATCTATCCAAAAGCTTAAGCTTGGCTGAAACTGGGTCATGCTATTCCAAGTATGCCAGCAAATATACATCTGAGTGGCTGAAAAAGAAAAGCATCAAGGTGTTGAAATTGCCTTGTCAAAGTCCAGACTTCAACCCAAGTGAAATGCTGTGTGGAAGCTTTAAGAGAGCTATGCATAAACAAATGCCCAAAAACCTCAATGAAGTGAAGCAACTTTTGTAAAGACGAGTATGTAAAAATTCCTTCATAATGATGTGAGACTGATAGTCCATACAGAAAATAATTACTTCCATTATTGAAGAGGTGGTTCTGCAAGCTAATGATTCATGAAATGTACTTAATTTTTCACACACTGCTTCTGTACTTAGGTGCGTACAGACATGTGCACCTAGGTACGAGCAAAGACATGCGTGAACACAGCTGCGTGCTTGTTGTCAATGGAGCCGCGGCTGCTGCCGGCGGCTCCATTGAAAACAATGGTCTGCTGGCACCCCTACATTCTTTTTCAGGGAAGGGCTTTACATATAAGCCCTTTCCTCAAAAAGAAACATTTTGGTGCAAAAAAAAAAAATTCTTAGCCGCTGCCGTGACCCCTGCAGGCATGACGAACACATCTGCCGCATGCGGCAGATGTTTCCTTCACCCCCACTAGTTAAAAGAATTCCCTGCTGCTACATCTGCCACATCTGTGCCAGATGCAACAGAGGAATTCTTCAATTCTCAACCGCAGGTGTCACACATGACAGCTGCAGTAGAGAATCCTGCTGCCGGCATCCCAGTCAATGGCTTTTCAGGGAAGGGCTTCATTAAAAAAAAAAAAAAAAAAAATTAATACTCTCCTCCCTTCAACTGCCAGGGCTCAGCCGCGACTTCTGGCGCTGTCTCCAACTCTGTAGTTCTGAGCTATCAGCAGGCGGGGATTTAAAATCCCCGCCTGCTGGTAGCTCTGATTGGCTGAGCAGTTTAGCCAATCACAATCGCAATCAAAACTACCAGCAGGTAGGGGTTTTAAATCCCTGGCTGCTGATAGCTGAGAACTATAGAGCCGGCGACAGCGGCAGCTGTCAATGGCTTTTCAGGTAAGGGCTTCATAAGCCCTTCCCTAAAAAGCCTTTTAAAATAGTTTGAAAAATAAATTCTATACTCACCTGCCGGGGCTCAGCCGCGACTTCTGGTGCTGTCCCCGGCTCTGTGGTATTGATCTATCAGCAGCCAGGGATTTAAAATTCCCGCCTGCTGGTAGCTCTGATTGTGATTGGCTGAATTGCTCAGCCAATCACAATCAGAGCTACCAGCAGGCGGGGATTTTAAATCCCCGACTGCTGATAGCTCAGCAGCACTACAGAGCCGGGGACAGAGTCAGAAGTCGCGGCTGAGCCCTGGCAGACATCAATGGCTTTTCAGGGAAGGGATTCGTAAGCTCTTCCCTGAAAAGCCTTTTAAAATAGTGTGAAAAATGAAAAATTCTAACTCACCCGCTGGGGTTCAGTCGCGACTTCTGCCGCTGTCCCCAACTCTCTAGTTCTCGGCTATCATCAGCCGGGGACTTAAAATCACCGCCTGTTGGTAGCTCTGATTGTGATTGGCTGAAGCACTTCAGCCAAACAGAGCTACCAGCAGGCAGGGATTTTAAATCCCCGGCTGCTGATAGCTGAGAACTACAGAGTCAGGGACAGCGGCAGAAGCCGCGGCTGAGCCCCGGCAGGGGAGTATTTTTTTTCTATTTATTTATTTTTTTCCACACTATTTCAAAAAGCTTTTCAGGGAGCCTTTCCCTGAAAAGCCATTGACGACTGCTGGGGCTCAGTGGCGACTTCTGCTGCTGTCCCCGACTCTGTAGCACTGCTGAGCTATCAGCAGCCAGGGATTTAAAATCCCCGCCTGCTGGTAGCTCTGATTGTGATTGGCTGAACTGCTCAGTCAATCACAATCAGAGCTACCAGCAGGCAGAGATTTTAAATCTCCGGCTGCTGATAGCTCAGCAGCGCTACAGCATCGGGGACAGTGCCAGAAGTCGGGGCTGAGCCCCGGCAGCTGAAGAGAGGTGAGTATTGATTTTTGTTTTTGCCTTTTTAAGTGTATACTAAAATAAGTGATCAACAATCATTGCTCATATATGTCAGAGAAGCACGTGTTTTCCCAAGTCTTAAACTGCTTGGCCAAGGTAAGGCATTTAGTAGAGATGAGCGAACGTGTCCGTAACGGACACATCCGCACCCGGACACCGGCTTTAGCGAACACTGGAGTGTTCGCGCGTAAGTGTCCGGGTGCCGCCGGGGGGCGGGGAGATGCGCGGCGGCGCGGGCGGCAGTAGCAGGGAACAGGGGGGAGGCCTCTCTCTCTCCCTCTCCCCCCCGCTCCCCGCCGCACCCCCCCGCGCTGCCACGGCGGCCCCCGAACTTTTTCGCCCGAACACCGAGGTGTTCGCAAAGTTCGGTGTTCGGGCGAAAAAGGGGCGGGGCCGAACGTGTTCGCTCATCTCTAGCATTTAGCCTTCATTTCTGAAGTGAAAGCCGCTTCTTCCTGGATCGACAAGCTTTGCTTTTTTTGCCTAAGGGCTCATTCAGACAAGCATTTTCTTTTTAATTTTCTTTTTCTACATCAGTGCATTCGTAGTCCCATAACTTTATTTTTCCATGGACTGAGCTCTGTGCGTGCTTTTTTGTGTGACAGGTTGTAGTTTTTATGGTTACCATTTTGGGGTACATGTGTGGTGTTTTTTTTATTTTGTGTTTTTTGTAATCACTTTTTTGGGAGGCAAAATAAGCATTTTGCCTACATTTTCTTTCCTGCAGTTTTTTTTTAAAATAGTTTTCCCGTGAAGAATAGTGTGTTTTAGCTTATTGTACAGGTCATTATGGATACGATGACCTCACAGAGGGAGCATGTTCCCTCTGTGAACCCTTTTACATGCTGCGATCTACATCGATCACGGCATGTAGGTGTTTAGCAGCAAGAATCACTGTTCTTAGCTAGCTCACGCTGCAGTAGCATGGATATATATCGGTAACAGACGGCTCCCACTGTGGGATGGCGAGGGCTCTGCTTCTGATTTCACACTA
Organism: Eleutherodactylus coqui; assembly: GCF_035609145.1. NCBI lineage: Eukaryota > Metazoa > Chordata > Amphibia > Anura > Eleutherodactylidae > Eleutherodactylus > Eleutherodactylus coqui. The sequence continues at coordinate 202,103,520 of NC_089841.1, read as the reverse complement.
TCCACAGGATGTAAGTTTACATCCTCGTTTAAGAACCCCACAGCCAGGATGTAATGCACATCTTAGGGCGTTAAGGAGTTAACCCAACTCCAATCGATCTTCATCCGCAATACAAAAAATTGATTTACGAATAATTTTCTACCTATTTTTGGACTGTTATTGAAATATTTTGAAGCAACACTTCTCGTTTACCCTGTTTTCCAAGGTGAAATCACTGTTCCCATTTTTGGAAATGCTCCAACAACACGCCAGCAATGCACAGTAGATTATCAGACAAGCCACAAACATGCACAGTAGATTATCAGACAAAGCCACAACCGAGACAAATTTTGTGCATGCGCAGTAGTGTTTTACTGCCAAGATTGTATCTACTGCCTCTACAGTAAGAGTGACAGCCATAGCACATACAAATGTTTTTGTTACCCAACAAATTAGAACCCAGCTTTCATTTCTGAAACTGCACTAGTTAAAAGAAAGTTGTGGTATTGATTGGTTACTACCTTCCAAGACTTGGCACTGCAGAAGCATTCGAGAACCATGTAATGTTCTTCTGAGAAATATGTTATGGAAATGGTAGATGGTATAAGTCTCCTCATGTCTTCTTTGTGCTTTCCAAAAGGAGAAACTACACCTCTCCTGACTCGGCCATACAGAAACCTACTTTATACTGATGGGCAGCAAACCCCTTCACCCACCAAACATCCTATCTGTAAATGGTTATCTTTGCCTACTGGAGAAGACTCTGGTTTTGACAAAAGGAAAGTGTTCAAAACAGGATTTGCAGTAAATTGAAGAAGACACGTTGATAAGCTGCTTGAGGGAACAGGGGTAATTGGGGACAAGTATAGACAGAACAAGAAATATGATAGCTAAAACATCCAACAATCATACATTTTAAAACCGAATTTGATGGAAAACAAAAATGGATTTAAATTCAACAAATCTGTTACCTTTGTCACTACATTTTTTTTGTGAAGAATATTCTCAAGTCAAAAGAATTGTCAAATTAACATCTTCCAGAATTCTGAAGTAAAGAGACGAGTGGCAGCAATTGTGGATGCAAAAACACACAGTTTTATTCCTCCATATAAAACCAAGGAAACAAAGTTTCGACCCAAGTGGTCTTTTTCAAGGAGGCAGGGATTTTTAATTCCTTTGCCAGGAGAAAGTGCTTAAGAAGAGTGCCAGGGAGCCAGGAAGAAGACGCACTGGAGCTGGATAGAGGTGGAGAAGTGATTGTATTTTTTTTTTTCAGCAGCTAGGGATGGTTTTCAGGGAAGGGCTTATATTTCAATCCCTTCCCCCAAATCACTGTGGGGGTTGCCTGCATACCATTGCTTTCAATGTGGCGGCAGTAGCGCACTGTGACAGCCCTTCAAATATTTGTGGACCACTATTAAGTCTCCTCTCAGCTTTCTTTTTTTGCAAGCTAAACATTCCCAGATCCTTTAACCGTTCCTCATAGGACATGATTTGCAGACCGCTCACCGTCTTGGCAACTCTTCTCTGAACTTGCTCCAGTTTGGCTATGTCTTTTTTAAAGGTGGGGTGCCCAGAACTGGACACAGTATTCCAGATGAGTTCCAAAGAAAAAAAGGGGGAGGACAGCTTCAACCCTAAAAAAAACTATTTTTTTTTATTAGTTATCCCATTAAAAGCGCAATCTGCTTGCAAACATTGTATACAAAAACGCTGAATGTGTTTTGGCCAACTGGCTTGCTGACAAAGACCAGTTGGCCGAAACACGTTCCGCGTTTTTGCATACAATGTTTGCAAGAAGATTGCTTTTTTAATGGATTAACTAATAAAGAAGAAATTGTTTTTTTTATGGTTGAAGCTGTCCTCCCCCTTTTTTCTTTGGCATTTACTACAGCTGCTGGCCGATGGCACTTTCAGGATTCAGATTACATTGCATCTTTCTAAAACTACCAAGACACTGCAAGAGAGGTTAGCCAATATTTTCATTTTTAATTTTATTCCGGATGAGGTTTGACAAAAGAAGAGCAGATGGGTATAATTACCTCACATGATCTAGACTCTATGCTTCTCTGAATACATCCCAGAATTGTGTTTGCCTTTTTGGCTGCTGCATCACATTGTTGAACCATGTTCAGTCTATGATCTATTAGTATACCCAAGTCTTTTCACATGTGCTGCTGCTTAGCCCAATTCCTCCCATTCTGTATATGCTGTTTTCCTTTTTCTTGCCCAGATGTAGGGGCTTTGCATTTCTCCTTGTTAAATACTATTCTGTTAGTCACTGCCCACTGTTCAAGCTCTTCTAGATCTTTTTGAATACTCTCCCTCTCTTCCCTGGTGTTAGCTATCCCTCCTAGCTTTGTGTTGTCGGCAAATTTGATCAGTTTCCCATCAATTCCCTCCTCCAGATTGTTTATAAAAATATTAATAATAATAATAATAAACTTTATTTGTATAGCGCCAACATATTCCGCAGCGCTTACATAGACAGGGGGAATACAGAAAGACAAAAGTACAAAAAATTACAGAACCACGGTTACAATCGTAATCAGTTGGTGGAAACAATAGGGGTGAGGGTCTTGCTCCAACGAGCTTACATACTACAAGTAATGGGGTGATACAGAAGGTAAAATGGCTGGAGGTGTGCACAGTATCACGTGATGGAGAGTGAGGGATGCTATATACAGACAACAGTCAGACATTTAGCTATGCGACGGCAGGATCAATATGACTACAGGAGCGGTTTATGATGGCTAGCAGGGATTTCGGTCAGTTGGTCAGGGAGCATGTTATCAGGCAGTGTATAGAGGAGTTTGTTTAGGGAATGCGGTATGCATCCCTGAAGAGGTGCGTTTTTAGAGCACGCCTGAAGTTTTTCGAGTCCTGGATTGCCCGGATGTTCTTTGGTAGTGCGTTCCAGAGGACTGGTGCTGCTCTGGAGAAGTCTTGGAGGCGGGAGTGAGAAGTTCGAATTAGAGGGGTGTGCAGTCTAGTTTCGTTTGCCGAGCGGAGAGCCCGGGCTGGGTGATGGATGGAGATGAGGGAAGCAATATAGGGGGGCGCTGAACTGTGGAGGGCTTTGTGGATTAAGGTAATAAGTTTAAATTGAATTCTATATTTAACGGGCAGCCAGTGCAGTGACCGGCACAGGGCAGAGGCATCTGAGTAGCGGCTGGACAGGAATATGAGCCTGGCTGCGGCATTCAGGATGGATTGGAGAGGGTAGAGTCTGGTGCAGGGAAGGCCGATCAGCAATGAGTTGCAATAGTCGAGCCGTGAGTGGATGAGGGCAACAATAAGCGTTTTCAGCGTGTCTATGGTGAGAAAAGAGCGGATTCTTGAGATGTTCTTGAGGTGCAGCTGACAGGTTCGAGCCACTGATTGGATGTAGGGGGTAAATGAGAGATCTGAGTCGAATATGACCCCAAGGCAGCGGGCATGTTGTTTGGGAGTTATGGTGGCGCCACACACTGAGATGGAGATGTCAGGAGGAGGTCGGTTGGTGGAAGGAGGAAACACCAGTAAGTCAGTTTTAGAGAGATTTAGTTTTAGGTAGAGAGAGGACATCGTGTTAGAGACAGCAGACAGACAGTTGGTGATGTTTTGGAGGAAAGGTGCAGAGATGTCACGGGAAGAGGTGTATAGCTGGGTGTCATCAGCATAGAGGTGGTAATGGAGGCCAAAGCTCCTGATGGTTTGTCCAACAGGGGCTGTGTAGATAGAGAAAAGGAGGGGGCCAAGGACCGAGCCTTGGGGGACCCCAACAGCAAGGGGAAGAGGAGGGGAGGTAGAGCCAGCAAAGGAGACACTGAAAGAGCGGTCAGATAGGTAGGAGGAGAACCAGGAGAGAGCAGTGTCCTTTAGGCCGATGGAGCGAAGCATACTGATGAGAAGTTTGTGGTCAACAGTGTCAAATGCTGCGGAGAGGTCGAGGAGGATCAGTAGGGAGTAGTCACCCCTCGATTTGGCTGATAGTAGGTCGTTTGATACCCTTGTAAGGGCAGTTTCTGTAGAGTGTTGGGGTTGGAAGCCAGACTGTAGGGGGTCGAGGAGAGAGTTCTCTGATAGATAGCTTACAAGGCGGGAGTAAACCAGCCGTTCTAGTAGTTTGGAGATGAAGGGGAGGTTTGAGATGGGTCGGTAATTGGCATTGTCAGATGCGTCAAGAGTCCGCTTCTTTAGCAGTGGGGATATGATGGTGTGTTTGAAAGAAGAGGGAAAGATGCCAGAGGCCAGAGAGAGGTTGAATATAGTGGTGAGATGGGAGATGACCACTGGGGAGAGGGATCGGAGGAGATGTGAGGGGAGAGGGTCGCTAGCGCAGGTGGTGGGGCGAGCAGAGAAGAGCAGTTTGGAGACTTCTTCCTCTGTTGCTGGTCTGAGTACAGACAGTGAGCAGGAGCTAGATGCAGTGCTGACAAGACTAGGGTCAGAGCTAGTTTGGGATTTGGAAGTTATTTCTTGACGGATGTCATCAATTTTCTTTTTGAAATAGGCAGCCAGTTTATTAATTAGGAACACGTGTTTTACATTATATCTCACATCCTTTTTATCCAATACTTAGATATTGAATTTTGTCTTTAATAATAATGTTTTGCTTTCACTTTTCGTTTTAATCCTTATGTCCATACCTGGGTACCCACTGGCCGCTTATTCATGATTTTTTTTCGTGATTTGCCCTTTTTTTGATGGAAATATTTGCCAGACTTTATAAAGCATATAATCATTTTAAGAAATGGAGTTGAAAATAACGCTCCCCAGCTGCATCCAGGGCACCCGGGTACCCATGTGCATTTTTATATTATGAATAAATTGTTAGCTTTCTAAAATGGTAAGAAAATTAAAATAAACATTCTCTAATGATATATAATTTTTATTTCTATTATTTAATTATAGTTACTAATTACATGCTTATTAAGTAACAACATTTTAACAGAGGTCTCCTGTTCAGCTCACTGGTTTACTACAATTTGCACAAGATTTTCTTGCTTTCCAGCGTTTTCTGATAGTTTGTTGATGGCAAACATGGCAAGAACCAACCACAACTTTTCGACCAGTTCGATGTAACTGAGATGTCGAAGGTAGTGAAACCGTAAAAATCAATCGACCAAGAGCGCTCTCAACTGCCAATTTGAGTTCATAATTTCTGAAACCTGGCTGATTTTCAGAACGATCTTCAATTATTGGTACTGCAAGCTCTTCACTCAACTGTCTCAAGAAAATCCATCTTTGGTTAGTTTTCTTTGGAAACATTTTATTTTCGTAATAATGTACGCGCCTAAACTCGTGATGTCAACAATGTTGAAAAAAAAGGCTAGTGGCCATGTATTTGTACATCGATGCATTGTATATCTACCTAACATTGATAACTTGATAATATTGTAAGTATTGTTGGAACATTGAAGAAGAATAGACCGTATATTCCCAAAATAAGAGAAGTCCCTAAATGTACCCTCCCTTACTAACCTCCCTTACTTAGTTGTAATATCATAATGAAAAAAGAAAGATTTTAAGTTTGTTTCAGTAAAAACGGGAGAGAACTATTACAGTAAACTTGTGTATTTCTGTCAGAGAACATGTGTTTACGACAATATGTCTTCAATATGGCCACTAGGAAAGTTTTTAAAAAAAAAACACATAGCTATGACATTTTAAAAAATAAGAGTTTAATTCCCAATAAATTCAGAATCTATATTGCTTTCTCATTCATCATTTGAGTATAAACCTTTTCTTGTTATGAGTACTTTTATACCATTTATTGATTTTAGCTATGAGTAAATGTACAAAATAATGCTTTATAGTTATCCAGATTGTTAAAGAAAACAAAAACTCATCGGGAAACCTGCTGGTCCACTTTAATTCTGACAATTTCCTGCCTATATTAGTCATATCTAGAGATAAGCGAGCACCCAAATGCTCGGGTCCGCGTTATTCGAGTCCGGCTTTTCGTAAAATTCGAGAGCTGTACTCGAGTAACGAACCCCATTGACTACAATGGGAGGCTCGAGCATTTTTGCATGTGAGATGCAGTCTCCCAAGCTTTTTTTTTTTCTTGGTCCCTCTCCCTCTCTCTCCCCCTCTCTCCCCCTCTCTCCCTCCCCGCCAGACCAAAAACTTTCAAATGACGAGCGCTGCGTCGTAGTAGGGAGGGGCCAAAACAGTCACGTCACAGCGGGGAGAAGCCAAAAGCTGGGGCGGGGTCGAACGCGATTTGATGCTCGTTCAAGTAACGAGCACCATCGGGTATGCTAATGCTCGAAGTTCGCTCAACTTTAGTCATATCCTATTAGACAAACAAGTTTGATTAGACATTTTCTGAATCATGGTTGTTCGACCAAGAAATAATTTCTTTATTTTATCAACTCTGTAAGTTAAAAACGTCATATCTGTTCTAATGTCAGAAATGTCTTCCAGCTTGGTTGTTTTGGCTATTTTTCATATTCTTGAAGTTTTTTTCTTTTTGAGGAAATGTGGAAATTTTTAACAAAGTGCTTGCTTGCCTGCTGATAGGACTTACTGAGCATTATGGGCTATTAAGTGGCTTGGTGACTTTTAACATAACAGTTCAGTTCACAAAATAAGTTTGCAAAATTAGTCAACAAAACCCAACGTTTGAGCCATCACTTCTGTTTAGTCCTGGCTCAGACAAGTAAAAAGCCTCCATATTTAACAATTGGGCATCCTGAACTGAAAGGGGATAACATTCAGAATGGCCAAATTTTAAGGTACAAATCCCACAGTTACCAAAGTCATGTCAAGCTGTGAAGAATGAGAGGCTTCTAGCTGCTAAAATTGTATGTCAGTAAGACTTATGGGCACCTATAAGTCAATCATTTGCTTCAGTGTGCCGACAAACCTTCAAAGTCTGAAAAGTACTTCTCAGCAGTAAACAAATGTAACTAATTCCTGATGGGTACAAAAACAACGTCAACTCGTTGTCTTCAACTGTTTTGTATGTATTCATCGATGCATTATTTCTATGATTAATTTTTTTAAATTTCCTATTAATGGGACTCGTAATGTGAAGCTACACAGTATTATTATGCAAAAACGTACACTATCACACTTATATTTCCCCATGAAAACTTATATCAGGTTGAAGTTACAGGCAACTCCATTGTCCTCTAAGAAGCAGATTTTAGAGGCATTGGCCAAAGACACAGCAGACAACAACAAAAATGAGCTGTTGTAATGAGCCCCATGTCTTTGGGCAAAAATTATATCTTAATGGATTTTTTTAAAGTGTGCTTATCAAAAGGGCAATATCTAATATGGGGATATGAAAAAAATCAGTTTGTTTGTTTGCTAGTCGTTTCATCACTTCAAAGAGTCATAGCATCTCCACTAGATGGAGCAAGTGATATTTAAAAAGATTTAAAAAATATATCTACAAAAATAGAATGAGAGAAGCTTTTTCATGGTGTCAAATAAAGAATGTTAATATTACTGGGCTATTAACATACATATTTTAAATTGTACCTCAAAAGAATAAAGCAGGCGAACTCTGTCTAATCAAGATACTGTGTTTAGTTCTCCACACTATCCTAATAATTTTGATACCTGCATTTAAATAAAGCAAACTTGAAGAAAAGTAGTTTGAAAAACAGTTATGCAAATAGCTCCGCTCTCTCAAAGAGTAACTGCCTTTTATCTTTTTTTTTTTTTAGATAAAAGAGATGCCAGTTATAATTGGGTAATAATAATATGAAGAATTAATTGTGCCCGTAAATCGCTTCACAGAACAAAGCATGAAAGGTGTTGGTACGCAGTGCTGCTTTTTATTAGCTGAATTACTTAAAGGTGGAATGTCATAGCTTGAAATGTCTTTTAAATTATCCAGACTTATGAAAGCTAAGAAAACAATAGTAAATAGCCGATCTGATGACCTTTTTTTTATTCAGCAAGGCAGCAATGAGTCATAAGTCTCAACTTCCTAATGGCGGATACAGACTGCAATAGTTTGTATGTTCAGACTTTTTATCCCATGACTATGTCTGAGTAGCCAAAAACAGCATTCAGATGTGACTCCGAATGGAACCCTAGACTTTAATTGGTTAAATGAAGACCAAATTCGCACATTTTTACCCTCCTGTTCTCTTTTGTCATTTTTTTGGAGGACAAAATAGCCTACTTAGGGGTTGCAGCATCTGCCGTTTGTAAGGATGCCATTTATACGTAGACAAAGCTTGCTGTATGGACGCACGTCTAACCCAACATTCTTGAGACAAACCATGAGTACTATGTTGTGAGTTCCTGCGGAATGAGGCCAGAACAGCAGTTGCTGATCCTTCATCCGTAATCGTATTTGATTTCCACATTTTGGTTTATCCCAGACAAAACCTATTTCTCGGACTTTGGAAAGAAGTTTGGCAACTGCACTGTGAGTAATGGAAGGTCTGGTTGGGTGGCGTTGATTTAAATCAGCTGCGATGACACATGTGCTTTGTTTATATGACATAAGGACAATTTCAACACATTTTACTTGAGATAATACCATCCATCATTTACATTCTCTGTAACAAACTAAAATCACTGTGTTGACCTGAGAATGAATAATGCTACGTTACAATGAAGCACACTGTTGTTTTTCGGGTGAAATTCTCTGCCAGTTTGTTATATTATACATCTACTTTCCCATTGAACAAATTAGAGTAAAATCTAATATGGCGGCATTCAAAATGGCCATCATTTTGGTTACGTGGACTAACAGGTTTCCCACCATCTCCTGCAGCTTGTATGCAAAATTGAATTACTGTCTGCCAAACCATTTTCATTCTATATTGGTGCTATTACACTTTTTAGACACCCTGTATTTAATATCACAAAATTACTTTTCTATGGGCTACCTGGGAGAACTGAAAGCTTTTACACTCTAGCACTAAAAGAAGTGATGGTCTTTCTTAGTTTTCTGAAGTAAAGAGCGTACCATAAAAGCAGCAGTAGGAATACATTAATGATTTCTCTTTCTCTCTCTTGATTTTTTTTTTACAAAGATATACCTATATGCTCTTTGTAAAAGAAAAAAAAAATCAAGCTCTTAGGTGGAGTTGTCGGTTTTCTGCAAAACTCAGTATGCAGTTACATCTGCAGATATGCAATTCATTAGAGTTGTGGTTGATTAGATGAGTGGTCATACCACTTGAGACCCTAACCCTTGGCCTATAAAAAGGCTCTCAGAGACTACTTATGTGCAGTGTATCTTTTTTTCCACATGTGTAGAACTTGTCAGCAAATTGGCCACCACCTAGGCCATTCTGACCAGACTGTTAGGAGGCGTTGGGACCAGTGGATGTGTGAGATCACACACAAGTTAACTGGGCTCACAATGCCCTTGAAAGACCACTGGTAGAGAAGATTCTCTGATCGTCTGACAAACACGAGCAGCTCCAATTATTTCATTGTCTGCTATTCAGAGACCGGTTGCACCAATTTGACAGGCCCCTGTGTCTGTTGGAGCCATTTCCAGGATATTTGGTCTCACAGCGCAAAACACTTGTACTGCCTTTGGCATCCACCCCCACTATCGTCTTTTAAGTGGTGTTGGGAATGATGATACTGGACTGCTATGAAGGGGAACCAGGTTCTCTTCAGTGACGATTCCAGGTTTAGTTTGGACACTGACAATGACTGTGTTCATGTCTGGAGACCTAGGGGTGAGCGCCTCAATCCTACCTTTGCTTTGGAGAGGCACACTCCCTCCACTACTGCTCTGGGGGGGCCATCATATATAACAGCCAGTCACTACTAGTAGTGGCACATGGGGTAATGACCGCTCTCCCATGACATCCTCTCATGGCAGGTCTTCCAAGAGGCATTTTCCAGCAGGATAATGCTCAGCCACACACACACACAACAAGGGAGTCATAGCAATGCCTCACAACGTTACCATACTTCTGTGGGCTGCTGGGTCATCATATTAATCACCAATAGAACATGAAAGGGGCTAGCCTATGAGTTTGCATGATCTAGAAGCTCAGATACATCAAATTTGGACTGTTATGACACAAGATACTCTACAGAACCTGTATACCCACTGGTATCATATCTTGCCCCACTGGTATCACATCTTCTATCTAAGCTAGAGGCGGTACAACACGGTACTAGAGCCTCCCTTCCAGTGTTCTGTTTTCCACAATAAATCACCCATTTGCTCTGAGAAAGTAAACACATATCGATGTTACAATCCTACATAAAATGTTTCATGCAATTCTAACAACTCCTTCTAGATGCTTGATTTTTTTTAAGAATGGGTATATATAAGTAATGTGCAAGCACTGCAATACATTGCATGATGTCAAGCAGCCACTGAGCAACTGTGGCAAAATGTTCTATTAACATTTGATAATGCTGTCATGTTCTTCACAGATACATCTGGTAAAAAGTGGCAGATCTTTTCTTCGGAAAAGTGTTATTGATTAGAGAGTGTTATAAAAATCTATTTTGTAGCTGTAAAGAGTCTTGTTTGTGCATTTCTTTTCTTGCAGAAAATCAGTTTTTACTGACATGGCTAACTTCTTTTCTTACCTTAGTAAAACAACTAAATGCAAGTACAGACTGTCTTGTAAGGGTAAGTCCACATGGGACAGATTTGTTGCGGAGTCATTTGGTGTGGAATTCTCCCTCATTTGAAGAGGTGGAATCCGCATTGAAAAGCCGGTGCTATAATTAACATGCTGTGGATTTAAATTCCGTACCGCATGTGCATTTCTGCAGCAGATTTTTCCATAGCACGAGAAAAAAATTTTTTAAATCTCATTCACTTTGCTGTTACTGTAAATTCTGTGGATTTTCTGTACTGAGAGTGCATTATAAATTAGCGGACAATTGCATAGGGATCTAAACTATTAATGGCAAATGAAGACCATGTTTTCCATGTGGATTGTCCAGTAGGCATAAATAGTTCTGTATAGAATAGATTGGTGTAACTCCCAACATTTTACATTTGTTTTTTTCACTTTTAATTGTGTAATCTGAGGGAACCTCTCATTAGCAGGGTTATCACAAAAAGGAGGCCTGGCAGCACTTATATCAAATTGCCAAAATTATCAGCTGTGGTATTGATACTCAGGATCACTTGTTATCCCCACTCTGCCTCAGAATCTTGTTGTCCCTTTGCTCTCTTAAATATAACTTTACGTTACCATCCCACTTGACTGTATTACTATAGTATGGGTGCTGCATGGCACTATAGAACACTGTGTGGCACTACTACAGCATTACAAAGCTATAATGCATTATCATCTGCATCATTTGGTAAAACTGGAACACTAATGCCATTATTATGGACACTTCATGGTACTGTTGGTACATTGTATAGCACTACTATGGGAACTGAGGCACTGTATGGCACTATTATGAGCATTGCATTGCAGTGTTACGGGCACAGTGTGACACTACTGGCGATGTATAAGTGCAATAATGACCTCTCGCCTTTCAATCTAACTTCCACCATGAGGTGCTGTAAGCAGCCTCGGTATTATTGTATCTTGACACCAACAGAAGCTTGCAGTTTGACAGGTCTAACATGCAGTAACGCCCCTGTCACTCCCTAGCTCCCAATTGGGTAAATTCTGCAAGGTCCTGGAAGTTGCTTGTCAACATACAATAATAGCCATGTTAATAGCTACCCTGTGTGCCCCAAATCATAGCCATACCCCCTGCCAGCGCTCGGAATACTGTGCTGCCCCAATGCTGCAAATGTCAGCAGTGTGCGCGGCCCACCCGGTGCTCAGCAGCGCTCACATGACGGGACCAATGGCTCTTTCGGCTGCCTTCTTCCGCACTGCATGACGAGGTTTACGGACGGTACCTGCGGTGGCATATTGGCCTGCCAGCGAGGATCAGGAGCAGCAGCACCAAACAGCCGGCCCAGAAGCAGCAGCAGCGGAGCAGAGGTGGCACAATACAGCTGCAGGGGAATACAGAGCACCAGCTGAGAACCCTTACAGAGGGGCCGGGATCCGGGTCTGTAGGCAGCAGCCAGGAGCTTGTATCACTGCTGGGAGCTTGTATCAGTGCAGGAAGCCTGGACAGGAGCATATAGAGCAGCAGCAGGGAGCCTTACAGAGGGGCCGGGAGGCGGGACAGCAGGCAGCAGCCAGGAGCTTGTGTCAGTGGCGGCAGTTGGGATGGGAGCATACAGAGCAGCAGCAGGGAGCCATACAGAGCGGTCAGGAGCCGAGACTCCAGGCAGCAGCCAGGAGGCGGGACGGGAGGCAGGAGCTGAGAAAAGAATTATAGTGTGTAGCCAGGACCTGCAGGGGAGCCAGCTCTGCACCCAATCAGCTTCAGGGGGCGTCACCCAGCTGTCACTCTTGGCTCTGCCAGTATTTCCTGGTGGCATCAAGATACAATAATACCAGCAGCCTCTTTATATAACATGCCCCTAGTCATGAATCTGTGCAGTGCAATCTTAGTGCATCTACACACCTCACCAATTACTTAGCCAAATGTGATTGTTCCCAGCAAGAGAAACCAAGTAATCTTGTAGATATGATACCTTTTAATGGCTAACCAAAAAAATGATGTTCTTGCGAGATTCCTAGTCTATTCAGAGTCCTTACTCAGGCATAGTGAAATAGATCCGAAGAGGCATGTGTGTGTGTATATATATATATATATATACACATATATATATATATATACATACATACACATACTTATGAAAAGGCACAGACTTGTGGGTATGTATGTATGTATATAGATGGATAGCTAGATGTATATATGCATGCCTCTTCAGATCTATTTCATTATGCCTCCTGAATAATCATGCGAGGTTTGATAGCTCACTATAACATCATGTATCTTTGTTAGCCATTAAAAGGTATCATATCTACAAGATTACTTGGTTTCCCTTGCTGGGAACAATCACATTTTGCTCTACTGGCTAACATGGTACCAAACTTTTCACAATTAGCCAGCATGCTAGTCCAAAACCTTTAAAGGGAAACCTCTCATTACCTATGAGCCCCACAAACTATGTTACGGGGCTCAAAGGTGAGGGAATGGTGAGTCCAGGGAGTGGTGTTTCATACTCATTGAGTGTCCTATTCCTATGCTGTGTGTCAAAAAGTTGCCACATGTGCACAGAGTGATTCCTTTCAGATGCCTTACACCATACCTTTTATTATGTCAATACTAAGATGCATTTAGAAAGCAACTTCTTCCTTGATTACAGCTTCGAAACACATCTTAGCATGGACATAGCATTACAAGATACTTTTTATTATGTGATTTTACATTTATGAAATAAAGAAGATTCCTTTTATACGGAGCCAGCACTTTTTTTTAGTGTTTTACCACTTTGCCAACTGACTCACAGCTAGTCAGTGCACCAAAGGATCTTCAGCTGTGATGCCATGGGATATCGTAAATAACCAGCAGTGGAGAATGGTAAATATTTGTATTGTGATTATCCTCAGGATAGGTCATCAATATTTGATCATGGGGGTCCACCACTCGGGATCTCTGCCTATGAGTTTAGGTGAGCACCACGGCCACTTCAGTGTATCCCAGACACAGTATCTAATCTATTGTACAGTGGCAGTGCCTAGTATAGGAGCTTACTTGAATGTGATCAATAAACGTGACATCAAATGCCTAAGATGAGACAGCGGTGCTTGCAGATAGCTGGTCGACTGATGAATATTTGTAGGATTCATTTTAGCCTGATGTGAAATTTCTATATAAAGAGAAAGAGAGTGGTGTCTCTGTTTGTGTATTGTTCTTATTTTATTGTTTTATTATTGTTGCATCATTTTCTTCTTTTGTATATCTTGTTTATTTGTATTGATTTCTCTATTGAATCCTAACAAAATTGTGTGATAATTGTACGGTATAATATTGTTATTGGTGGTGTAAACTCAGTAAAAGTTGTTAAAAAAAAAAAGGTTCTGTGTTGGGTGGTTGAGAGTACTGACATTCCATATCAGTTTCCAACCCTCTTACACTTTTCACCAGTTAATCGGTACTATTCTCAACACTACCATTTCTTTAAGGCTTCTTTTACACGAGCGCATATCGGACGTCCGTTTTCACGGCCGGCTGATATACACTACGTTGGGGGCTAAAAACCTGGTGAACGGGTGCACAAATCAAACGTTTGTGCGCCCGTTCATATGGCCTGGTGAGGCCGGCGCAAATGCGTCGACCTCACCAGGCCATTTCCCATTTCCCCTCCCTCCCCATCGCAGACTTACCAGTTCTCCTCCCCGCTCGGTCTGTGCAATGGGAGGGGGCGGGATGGGGGCAGAGCTAAGCCTCCTCCCATTGATGGCTATGGACAAGGGATGGGAAGAGGGTGGGCGCTTAGCTCCGCCCCTCCCATTGCAGAGACCGAGCGAGGAGGAGAGGTAAGCCTGCACGGGAAAGGGGAGGAGAACAGAGGAAGGTAGTTTAGCAGCCACGCTGCTAAACTCCCTCCCACCTACAGCCGCTGCCATGGGCTCAGCGCCCCGACGTATTCCGGCCCAAACATAGTTCCAGAACTATGTTTTGGGCTCGACGTAAAAACGCCCGACACTATATTTGCCGGCCGGGCATTTTTACGTCTCGCACATACGCCCATGTGATCTGATGCATGGAATCCAATGCATCACATTGCAGCGCATATCGGCTGGCCGTGAAATGGCCAGTCGATGTGGGCTCATGTGAAAGAAGCCTTAGGATGATAAGCATGGGAGAGAGGCTCATCCTAAGATTGGATTCCACAAACTAGCCACATGTGTTCCTCTCATGGCAGGGTTTCCAAGAGGCATTTCCAGAAGGATAATGCTCGGCCGCACACACAAGGGTGTCACAGAAATGCCTCCACAACATTGCTACACTTCCGTGGCTGCTCGGTCGCAAGATTTATCACCAATAGAACATCTATGGGACTATCTGGGACACCAACTGTGACAGCCTACGAGTTTGCACAATCTATAGGTTCAGTTACATCAAATGTGGAGTGATATTCCATAGGATCCCATGCGAAACCTGTATTCCTCCATGCCCACCCGTATCACATCTTGTACCCAAGTTAGAGGCGGCTCAGCTGGGTACTAGAGCCTCCCTTTAAGTGTTCAATTTTCTGTAATAGAATAATTTTTTTGCTTTGATACTGTAATTACTTAGTTATATCAAAGTTACAATAACACATTGAAGTTTCATTCGATTCTGACAACTGCAGTGCTTGATTTTTTTAAATTTTTTTTTTACAATGAATGTATATTTATTTATGTAGATTGAGGCCTCTGTCACATTAGCGTGTTTGGGGCTGTGTGCTGTTCCTGTTAGTTCACAGCCCCATTATAGCCTAAGAGGTTATACATACTGACGTTTTTTACACGGACTAAGGGTCTGCATGAAAAACTCATCCTATTTCCTTTTCCTGTCTGTATGATGGACAAGGAATAGGACATGCAAGTGCATAACAATGTGCTGCCTGTGTATAAATTGGGCACAACTCGCACTCACAGGAAGTGTTTTGGGGGCGTAATATGGTATTTTATTCATTTTATAAATTAGCACCTATTAAAATAATGCTCATTTCTTGGATATCCACCTTTTATCCTAATGATGACACTCCAATCACAAAAGTACAAGTAATCTCAAAAGTGTGGAAATACCCATACAGAATGAAAATGATTTGGCAGATGGTTGTCCAATTTTTTGCATACAAGCTGCAGGGAAAGAGAGAAACCAGTTAGGCTATGTGACCAACATGACGGCCATTTTGAATGCCGCCATCTTGGATTTAACTGTAATTGGTTCAATGGGAAGGTAGTGTGATATATCAAACTAGCAGAGAATTTGACCACTTGCAGGAGAGCAGCTGGGGCCCACCTGAATAAAGGGGGGGACCCAGGAGCTCCTAGTTCTCCAATTATAATCCAGCCCTGCTAATGTCCATCTCATGTATCCACTTATTGGAAGCTAATCTACCCAGCTGTCTAGTACTATGGACTAATCGCAAAGCAATTATCACTTCATCCTTTATCGCAGCACATTTTTCTACTCAATATCTAGTTTATACCTAAGCACAAAGCTTAATTGCCAAATCTACAGCAGCATGATGTCATTGTCTATCTATGAAAGCTTATTTTCTCACTCTGAAGGGCTCCGCGATCACATCCAGCATTTTCTTGCCCATTCACACGACCGTGAGCGTCACTTTTTGCGAAAAATTATGTTGCACCCTGGAAAACCTTCGCTCTGCAAAAATCCTCAGGATGCCTTCCAATGCCTATATAGAGGCACCTGTAAGCTCTTCACAGCATTGGGCACTGCTAAAATGCCTCCCCCTCCCTTTCTTTATCCAGCTCCCATAAAAGTCTATGGAAGCCATCGACATATATCGGGCAAAAGATAGTTCCAGAACTGTCTTTTTGCCCAGCGTATATGCGTCGGTGTGTATTTCGGTCACGTATGTTCCATTTTTGTCAGTTCTACATTTTTAATGTGCCGTATATTCGCTCATGTGAATGGATGTATTGTAAACCAATGGCTAGTAGGGTCGCGTATATTAGCCGCCCATAAAAGCGTCGCCGTTGATGCGCTTGTGTGAATGAAGCCTGAGAGAAAAAGACCCCTACCCATTATACAATGTTTAAGTATTGAAAAAAAATGTAAAAGAGTAAAGAAAATGTGCATAATTGGTATTACTGCATCTTTAATATAGTATAAAATCACATTATTTATTCCATACAATAAAGCTGTAACAATAAAATAAATGCAAGAATAGTTTTTTTTTCCGTTCATCCCGCCTTCCAAAATCAGGAATAAAAAGATATTTGCACCCCGCAATGGTGTCAATGAAAACTTAAAACATAACCTAAAAAACTTAAAACTAAAAACATAAGTTTTCCAAAAATAAATCCTGAAGTCCACAAATCAGCCCACATCTAAGAATTTTTATTGTCAAAACTTGCCTAATCCAAATATTTTTTCTTCAGGTAACAATTACTGTACAGCTGGTATAATCACCCAGTGTGAATAGCATCCATCAATTCAATTCACATACTGGCCGAGGCATTCAGCAGCAAGGATCGGCGTGAGATCTCTGTTCCTGAATGCCTCAGTCAATATGTGACTGCAATTCATGGCCTTTATTCACACTGGGTGATTATATTGGTTGTAATTGTTAGCTGAAGCAAAAAAGATTGAAAAAAGCATCTTTTGAATATAAAGCTTGAGCATTCTCTTTTGATATGGTCAATGAAAACTTGTTCTGCACAAAACAAGTTCTCCTACAGCTATATCAACTTAAAAATAAAAATAGCTTTGTAGAAAAAAAAAAAAGGGGTTATTGTGCAAAAGTAGTAAAATATAAAATAAACCATATAAATTTGTTATTGTCGTAGCAACACTTTTTAGAATCAAGTTAAAGTATTATTCATACTGCGTCGTGAACACTGGGGAAAAACATAAATTGGTGAAATTGCAGCTTTTTTCATCCTCCCGCCAAAACAATAAGAAGAGTTACTCACTTAGATATTGTATACCCCATAATGGTGGCATTAAAAATACAACTCATCAGCAAAAAACAAGCCTTCATATGGTTGCATTAAAGAAATAAAAAAACGTTCACAGGAGTCGGTGGGGAAGGGAGGGGGGTAAGTACTGATCCTTAAAGAGGGCCTTTCACAACCCCATGGGACTATAAATGAAGGTTCTGTTCACACCAAATTATTTAGCATTTGAACATATTAACGAGTGAACAATGTCACAGTTCGTTTGTTCAGCCTGTTTATACAGGCAGATACATCGTTGGCTCATTCAAATGAGGAGTCTTCAGTTATTCATAATTCATAATCGCTGTACAGTGAATGAGAATGACAGAACGATTGATATTTAAACCCAATGATTGGTGAACAAGCCAACGATGATGTTTATGCCTGCATGAAATAAGTGAAGAACGAAAAGCGAACAATTCATCATTCATTGTTCAATCGTTGACTGCATTTACACAAACACATATTGCTCATTTTTGCTTGTTTGAGCAGTTTTTTTGAACAATAATCATTCCATGTAAAAGTGCCTTATGTTACAGTGCTATTGGTGGACATGATAGGAACCCAGGTATGTATTTTTTATACTCACCCACTCCCACAATCCAGTGGCATACCCCTATGAAGTCAGTGCGCGGCTCGATGTTTTGCCAACTGGCACATATGCAGAAGCTGGGGAAAGGTCCATGGAAAAAGATTCCATCTAGCAACATCAACGGAGGACTTATGTTAGTAACTTCACCTCCCCTCATGGATCGGATCTGTAGTGGGAGCTGAACTTTAACTTCTTTTACTTTTACTTGATCGCCATTATTTATTGGAAAATTGTGATCACATGACCAGGGACTGTGTACTGTGGGCCCCCATGAAGGCTCCAGGCTCTCGACTATGTTTGGTAGCCAGGAGCAGGGAGATTTTAAGTTTTTCTGGCAAGCCTCGACTTTTGCGCATGCGTCCGTCATTTTGCCGACGGGTGTATGCACAGAAGCCGGGGGCCTTAGGTATGTAATTTCATCTCCCTTCACGGATATGATTTGCGCAGAAGATGGTGTCAGGTCTTTGCAGGACCAAAATGCTGTGGGACATCACTGAAAGTGGAGGTGGGTAGTTTCAGCTCTCTTCATTGATCTAATCTAAGACGTGAGATGAAAATTTAGGTTTATTTAACTTTTGTTTTATTTTTATGCTTTCATATAACGATTATCGTGTGACTGGGTGTCACACACTGCGAACCCCGATGACAGCTCCAGGCTACTGGCAACCTCCGGCAGGTGATAGCAGGAAGCTGTAACACTCACAGATCCCTGGGCTTTACTCTACAGGGCAAGTGTGTTTTTACGGTCCTGTAAATTAAAGCCCAGACACCCAGGGTGTGAAAACACACATAAGTGGTCTCTAAGGGTGGCTTCACAGGAGCATGTGCATGTTTGTATATAGGTACGTACATAGGTGTGCACCCCTGTACGCGCAAAAACACTCGTGTGTCAAGGTCCGTGAATTGCCTTCAATGGAGCCGTGTTGCTGCCAGTGGCTCCATTGAAGGCCATAATGGTCTGCCGGCACCCCTGAAGTGATTTTCAGGGAAGAGCTTGAAGTATAAGCTCTTCCGTGAAAAACATCCCTTTTAGTGTAAGAGAAAAAAAAATATATATATATATCTACTCTCCTCTCCGCCGCTGCCATGTCAACATTCCCGACGGGAGTCCCCTTGTCATTGAACACTGTGACAGCACTGTCACAGTGATCAGTGCCAAGGGGACTCCCTGCGGGCAGTAAAGAATCCCCTATCACAGCTGTGGCAGAGGATCGCAATGTTCTCCCATTGCTTTCAATGGGACCGGCACGTCTGCAGTCCCATTGAAAGCAATGGGTTGCTACAAACCCTGCAGGGATTTTCAAGGAAGGGCTTTGAATATAAGCTCTTCCCTGAAAAATCATCCCTAGAATGTGTTAAAAATAAAAAAATATATACTCACCTCTCCTCAGATACCGGGGCTCAGGCGCCTCCAGCCTGTATTCTCCCTGCACTGTTCTAATGAATAGCTGAGTGTGGCCTGTGATCGGCTGAGTGCTGTCACCAATCGCAGGCAGCGCTCAGCTATCATTCAATGAATGGCTGAGCACTGCCTGTGATTGGCTGAGCACTTAAAACAATACCAGACAAGACGAGCAGAGAAGTGAACACTTAATCAATCCACTGGTAGGGAATGTGACAATTTTACAGTCTCTAAATTGGTGTTAGGGGGTCACAGGACTGTGTGTTATCTCTCCTTCAGATTTTTCATATTCTCCACTGATGCAAAACGCCCCCTCTGAGGTTCATACCATTCTTGTGGGTATCAAAAATGGCCATAAATTTATACTCCCATTCTTCTGTGACGCTGCGACTTGAAGTTGCCCTTCAGTATGATAACTCTCATCTGTTCCATGTTGTGTCCGGGACTAGAAAAATCTTTAACCACAGGAGATTCTGTCTTTCCCTCTTTAATTATGTGGTGATAATATCTCGTCCATGCTCTGTTTTTGTCCTGTTTCCCCAATTTCTGTGAAATGCACGGGTATATCACCTAGTTTACAATAAAAATAGCAATGACATTTTTGGGAAGGTTTTTCCAGTTTTCATTTGACCGAGCTCATTTACACAAACTGTATATACACCATGTATTTATGCACATTTTTTATGCGTGTAATTCCTGCACATAGAAGCCATTAATTTTTAATGGGTTTATTCACCTTTACGGGTTTTGACTGCTTATATCAATCACATAAAAATAACGCGGCATGTTGTATCTTTGTGCGTATTTTCGGACTGAAACACTATATTTAGTCTATGGAGCACGTAAATACACTGCGTAAAATTACACACTTGCATATAATGCTGCATTTTACGCTGCTGAAACCCACATCACACTTGTGTGAATGCCCCCATAGGGTGGTGAGTTATAAGACCAGGAACAGGGCAGGACAATTCTTCCAAGATTCAGGAAACACATAGAAGATGGCATAACACCGTACTGTATTCTATATGTAGAGTGTGTTATTAATGACATGATTTATCCGTATTTCATCACTTTATATAGTTCTTCTTGTTCAGTACATATTTGATTACTGGTTAAAATATTTAATGCAGTCTTCTGTATAGTTTTTCCTTTGAGATGACCGCCCTCATATTTCTTGTGCAGTCATGGGTAGTTGTTACAAAGAAATATACCACAGCATTTTATATTTTCACCCAGAACAAAATACTTAAAAATCACAATTTGTCGGACAAGCAATAAAACAGGAAAGCAGATCTTAGTCACCAGAGCTTACAATCTAAGAAGAACAAATGTCATAAGCAAGGGCTACCGGTGCTCCATAAACAGAGTGGCTGAAAAGTTTCTATTTAATCATCAAGTAAAAATGTGGTAAGTTTGTGAGAAGGTTAAATGCCCAGCACAGAGAAGTCTAATAGGCAATGAAGATGGAATAGATGCGACTAGCAATACATTTTTAACAAGTGCTTGTCTGCTTGCTGTTATTTCTCATTAGATGGTCTGGTTTCACAAATTTCTATGACACGAATCAGATTTGCTCCTATTTTCTAACATATTTGATGGATAGAAGCAACTTGCTTATTGCTATATAAGAGCCTTTAAAAACTCTTGGCAATATCAAATGTATTCCTTTTAAAAGTACTTTATAATGTATCACAAATTTTTATGAAAGTGTTCAACTCCATGAAGCAGAAATACTCAAATTCACCTAAGGCCCTGTTTACACTTAAAAATCAGCATGTGCCCTTTTAATGCCAATTTTTGATCAGATGGCTGCTCATTTGAGCAGGTGTTTTCTATATGGATAGCTAATGTCGGGTACTTTATTCTATACATTTTATAACCTCTATTTATTTCCCCTGCTGAGAGATTGTTCTTTGTGAGTTGAAAATTAAAAACATGATTTATCTAATTGTGTGCAAACTTTTAAGTTATGAAACATGTTCTGTATTTGTCTGATTTTGTTTCTGAAATCAATTGCCACCACTTTATTCCACCTCTATATCACCTCACCTGTTCGCAATATACATTCCCTGCTGGCTCACCCTCAATCGCTAGAGTAGTGGTCCAGAGTTCCTCATTCCACCTCACCACATGACAGTGGTACAGAGACATTTGAATAAAGTGTCAGTCCCTTTGACTTTTTAAATGGAGTGGTATCATTGACTGCCACTGCATTCGGATCTTAACTATGACCATAATG
Organism: Eleutherodactylus coqui; assembly: GCF_035609145.1. Taxonomy (NCBI): domain Eukaryota; kingdom Metazoa; phylum Chordata; class Amphibia; order Anura; family Eleutherodactylidae; genus Eleutherodactylus; species Eleutherodactylus coqui. Next base: position 202,081,813 of record NC_089841.1, on the reverse strand, counting down.
AGGTGGAGCTGGAGATTAGAGACTTCTGTTCTATTGATCAGTAGGGGTTCCAGTGATGGGGGCCCAAGAAATCATGCATTTATTACCTGTCTTGTGAATAGGTGACAAGTAGAGATGAGCGAACGCGTTCGTCCGAGCTTGATATTCGTGCGAATATTAGGGTGTTCGGGATGTTCGTTATTCGTAACGAACACCATGCGGTGTTCTGGTTATTTTCACTTCCTTCCCTGAGACGTTAGCGCGCTTTTCTGGCCAATTGAAAGACAGGGAAGGCATTACAACTTCCCCCTGCAACGTTTAAGCCCTATACCACCCCCCTGCTGTGAGTGGCTGGCGAGATCAGGTGTTCGCCTAATATAAAAGTCGGCCCCTCCCGCGGCTCGCCTCAGATGCCTGGTGAGTTAGATGAGGGACAGTGCTGTTTATACCGGAGCTGCTGTAGGGAAAGAATTGGTAGTTAGTGTAGGCTTCAAGACCCCCCAAAGGTCCTTATTAGGGCCACTGATAGCTGTGTGTTGGCTGCTGTTAGCAGTGGCATTTTTTTTTTCTCAAAATCGGCTCTGCAGACCGTTGCACCTGGCATTAGGGACAGAAGTGCTGCATAGGCAGGGAGAGTGTTAGGAGTGAGTGTAGCCTTCAAGAACCTCAACGGTCCTTTCTAGGGCCATATTTATCCATGTGCAGTACTGTCCAGGCTGCTGTTAGCTGTGCTGCATTTTTTTTTGCTTCTCAAAATCGCCTCTGCAGACCATTGCACCCTCCATTGATACTGCAGGGAAAGAATTGTATAGGCAGGGCCACAACACAGTTATTATTCATAGAATATACGCAGTGCTGCCTTTTGGTGGAAAAACAAGTGAAAACAAATCTATTTGTCCAGCCTCTGTCCGTCCATACGGGCGGTGGACACGTGTGAGCTGCGTGAAAAACATTGCTAAATCATATGCACCCAGCTACGCTTTACTGCTGGCTTCGCCATTTGCTTTCCTTAATTGGGAAAAAAAATACCTGCTCTGCCAGAGTTATAATAACTCTGCTACCCTCACGTTCTGTGACACATTAGCAGGGACACAGCACAGTTATTAAACTTCTCATGTTCATTGAATATACGCAGTGCTGCCTTTTGGTGGAAAAACAAGTGAAAACAAATCTATTTGTCCAGCCTCTATCCGTCCTTACGGGCGGTGGACACGTGTGAGCTGCGTGAAAAACATTGCTAAATCATACGCACCCAGCTACGCTTTACTGCTGGCTTCGCCATTTGCTTTCCTTAATTGGAAAAAAAATACCTGCTCTGCCAGAGTTATAATAACTCTGCTACCCTCACGTTCTGTGACACATTAGCAGGGACACAGCACAGTTATTAAACTTCTCATGTTCATTGAATATACGCAGTGCTGCCTTTTGGTGGAAAAACAAGTGAAAACAAATCTATTTGTCCAGCCTCTGTCCGTCCTTACGGGCGGTGGACACGTGTGAGCTGCGTGAAAAACATTGCTAAATCATACGCACCCAGCTACGCTTTACTGCTGGCTTCGCCATTTGCTTTCCTTAATTGGGAAAAAAAATACCTGCTCTGCCAGAGTTATAATAACTCTGCTACCCTCACGTTCTGTGACACATTAGCAGGGACACAGCACAGTTATTAAACTTAGATTATTCATTCACTAGAGGCAGTGGGGCCTTTCGTTTTCCAAAAAGGGAAAAAATTATATTTGGCCTGCAGTCTTGCGCCAATTTATTTCCTGCCTGTGAAATCAAATCACTGGTAATACAGCATGCTGAGGGGTAGGGGTAGGCCTAGAGGACGTGGACGCGGCCGAGGACGCGGAGGGCCAAGTCAGGGTGTGGGCACAGGCCGAGCTCCTGATCCCGGTGTGTCGCAGCCGACTGCTGCGCGATTAGGAGAGAGGCACGTTTCTGGCGTCCCCACATTCATCGCCCAATTAATGGGTCCACGCGGGAGACGGTTATTAGAAAATGAGCAGTGTGAGCAGGTCCTGTCCTGGATGGCAGAAAGTGCTTCGAGCAACCTATCGTCCAGCCACAGTTCTGCGCCGTCCACTGCTGCAAATCCGAATCCTCTGTCTGCTGCTCCTCCTTCCTCCCAGCCTCCTCACTCCACTACAATGACACCTGCTCAGGAGCGGGAACACTCCCAGGAACTGTTCTCGGGCCCCTGCTTAGATTGGGCAGCAGCGGTTCCTCTCCCACCAGAGGAGTTTATCGTCACTGATGCCCAACCATTCGAAAGTTCCCGGGGTCCGAGGGAAGAGGCTGGGGACTTCCGCCAACTGTCTCAACAACTTTCTGTGGGTGAGGAGGACGATGACGATCAGACACAGTTGTCTTGCAGTGAGGTAGTAGTAAGGGCAGTAAGTCCAAGGGAGCAGCGCACAGAGGATTCGGAGGAAGAGCAGCAGGACGATGAGGTGACTGACCCCACCTGGTGTGCAACGCTTACTCAGGAGGACAGGTCTTCAGAGGGGGAGTCAAGGGCATCAGCAGGGCAGGTTGCAAGAGGCAGTGCGGTGGCCAGGGCCAGGGGTAGAGGCAGGGCCAGACCGAATAATCCACCAAGTGTTTCCCAAAGCGCCCCCTCGCGCCATGCCACCCTGCAGAGGCCGAGGTGCTCTAAGGTCTGGCAGTTTTTCACAGAGACGCCTGACGACCGACGAACAGTGGTGTGCAACCTTTGTTGCGCAAAGCTCAGCCGGGGAGCCAACACCAACAGCCTCACCACCACCACCATGCGCAGACATATGATGGCCAAGCACCCCACAAGGTGGGACGAAGGCCGTTCACCGCCTCCGGTTTGCACCCCTGCCTCTCCCCCTGTGCCCCAACCTGCCACTGAGATGCAACCCCCCTCTCAGGACACAGGCACTACCGCCTCATGGCCTGCACCCACACCCTCATCTCCGCTGTCCTCGGCCCCATCCAGCAGTGTAGTTCAGCGCACCGTTCAGCCGTCGCTTGCGCAAGTGTTCGAGCGCAAGCGCAAGTACGCCGCCACGCACCCGCACGCGCAAACGTTAACCGTCCGCATAGCAAAATTCATCAGCCTTGAGATGCTGCCGTATAGGGTTGTGGAAACTGAGTCCTTCAAAAGTATCATGGAGGCGGCGGCCCCGCGCTACTCAGTTCCCAGTCGCCACTACTTTTCCCGATGTGCCGTCCCAGCCCTGCACGACCACGTCTCCCGCAACATTGTGCGCGCCCTCACCAACGCGGTTACTGCCACGGTCCACTTAACTACGGACACGTGGACAAGCACAGGCGGGCAGGGCCACTACATCTCCCTGACGGCACATTGGGTGAATTTAGTGGAGGCTGGGACAGAGTCAGAGCCTGGGACCGCTCACGTCCTACCCACCCCCAGAATTGCGGGCCCCAGCTCGGTGCTGGTATCTGCGGAGGTGTATGCTTCCTCCACTAAAGCACCCTCCTCCTCCTCCTCCTCCTCTGTCTCGCAATCAAGATGTGTTAGCAGCAGCATGTCGCCAGCAGTCGGTGTCGCGCGGTGTGGCAGCACAGCGGTGGGCAAGCGTCAGCAGGCCGTGCTGAAACTACTCAGCTTAGGCGATAAGAGGCACACGGCCCACGAACTGCTGCAGGGTCTGACAGAGCAGACCGACCGCTGGCTTGCGCCGCTGAGCCTCCAACCGGGCATGGTCGTGTGTGACAACGGGCGTAACCTGGTGGCGGCTCTGCAGCTTGGCAGCCTCACGCACGTGCCATGCCTGGCCCACGTCTTTAATTTGGTGGTTCAGCGGTTTCTGAAAAGCTACCCACGCTTGTCAGACCTGCTCGTAAAGGCGCGCCGGCTCTGCGCACATTTCCGCAAGTCCCACACGGACGCTGCCACCCTGCGGACCCTGCAACATCACTTTAAGCTGCCAGTGCACCGACTGCTGTGCGACGTGCCCACACGGTGGAACTCTACGCTCCACATGTTGGCCAGGCTCTATGAACAACGTAGAGCTATAGTCGAATACCAACTCCAACATGGGCGGCGCAGTGGGAGTCAGCCTCCTCAATTCCTTTCAGAAGAGTGGGCCTGGTTGGCAGACATCTGCCATGTCCTTGGTAATTTTGAGGAGTCTACCCAGGTGGTGAGCGGCGATGCTACAATCATTAGCGTCACCATTCCTCTGCTATGCATCTTGAGAAATTCCCTGCAAACCATAAAGGCAGCTGCTTTGCGCTCGAAAACGGGGGCGGGGGAAGACAGTATGCCGCTGGATAGTCAGGGCACCCTCCTGTCTATTTCTCAGCGCGTACAGGAGGAGGAGGAGGAGCATGAGGAGGATGAGGAGGAGGGGGAAGAGACAGCTTGGGCCGCTGCTGACGGTACACCGGCTGATTGCCTGTCATCCTTTCAGCGTGTATGGCCTGAGGAGGAGGAGGAGGATCCTGAAAGTGATCTTCCTAGTGAGGACAGCCATGTGTTGCGTACTGGTACCCTGGCACACATGGCTGACTTCATGTTAGGATGCCTTTCTCGTGACCCTCGCGTTGCACGCATTCTGGCCACTACGGATTACTGGGTGTACACACTGCTCGATCCACGGTATAAGGAGAACCTGCCCACTCTGATTCCCGAAGAGGAAAGGGGTTCGAGAGTGTTGCTATACCACAGGACCCTTGCGGACAAGCTGATGGTAAAATTCCCAGCCGACAGCGCTAGTGGCAGAAGGCGCAGTACCGAGGGCAAGGTAGCAGGGGATGTGCGTAGATCGAGCAGCATGTACATCCCAGGCAGTGCAACAGTCTTTAAGGGCCTGGCCAGCTTTATGGCTCCCCACCAAGACTGTGTCACCGCTCCCCAGTCACGGCTGAGTCGGCGGGAGCACTGTAAAAGGATGGTGAGGGAGTACGTAGCGGATCGCACGACCATCCTTGGTGACGCCTCTGCCCCCTACAACTACTGGGTGTCGAAGCTGGACACGTGGCCTGAACTAGCCCTGTATGCCCTTGAGGTGCTTGCTTGTCCTGCGGCTAGCGTCTTGTCGGAAAGGGTGTTTAGTGCGGCTGGGGGAATCATCACAGATAAGCGTAGCCGCTTGTCAACCGACAGTGCCGACAGGCTAACACTCATCAAGATGAACAAAGGCTGGATTTCCCCAGACTTCTGTTCTCCACCAGCGGACAGCAGCGATACGTAAGCAATACGTAGGCTGCACCCACGGATGGAAGCTACGTTCTCTCTCACCATCCAAAACGGGGACATTTCTGCTTCATCAATCTGTGTCTAATATTCCTCCTCCTCCTCCTCCTGCTCCTCCTCCTGAAACCTCACGTAATCACGCTGAACGGGCAATTTTTCTTAGGGCCACAAGGCTCACTCAAATAATTTTTCAGAACAATTTTTATAAGTTTCAATTAGCTTAAAAGCGTTGGAACTTTAACTTGAACCAATTTTTCGTTACACTGGGCTGCCTCCAGGCCTAGTTACCACTTAAGCCACATTAACCAAAGCGATTCACCTGCCATCTTGGTTGGGCATGGCCAATTTTTACTGAGGTACATTAGTACTGTTGGTACACCAATTTTTTGGGGCCCTCACCTACAGTGTAATCATAGTAATTTCTATGTTCTTCGCCTGCACTCATGGTACAGAAAGGTGTGTGGGGTTGGCCTACACTTTAGCTACATAAATGTCACTTGTGCCTTGGCTATACTAAGGCTACTGAAATGGAACTAAGACTGCGCTCCCGCTATACTGCTGCTTCGGAATTGTTACTGGGGCCTGTCTTGAGTGCTACTATTGCTTACATGGAACGAAGACTGCGCTCCCGCTATACTGCTGCTTCAGAATTGTTACTGGGGCCTGTCTTGAGTGCTACTATTGCTTACATGGAACGAAGACTGCGCTCCCGCTATACTGCTGCTTCAGAATTGTTACTGGGGCCTGTCTTGAGTGCTACTATTGCTTACATGGAACGAAGACTGCGCTCCCGCTATACTGCTGCTTCAGAATTGTTACTGGGGCCTGTCTTGAGTGCTACTATTGCATACATGGAACGAAGACTGCGCTCCCGCTATACTGCTGCTTCAGAATTGTTACTGGGGCCTGTCTTGAGTGCTACTATTGCTTACATGGAACGAAGACTGCGCTCCCGCTATACTGCTGCTTCAGAATTGTTACTGGGGCCTGTCTTGAGTGCTACTATTGCTTACATGGAACGAAGACTGCGCTCCCGCTATACTGTTGCTTCAGAATTGTTACTGGGGCCTGTCTTGAGTGCTACTATTGCTTACATGGAACGAAGACTTCGCTCCCGCTATACTGCTGCTTCAGAATTGTTACTGGGGCCTGTCTTGAGTGCTACTATTGCTGACATGGAACGGACACGTGGAGAGGACACGTAGTGCCTCAAAAACATCCCCCTCCTCCTCCAACAGGGAAAACATTGTTGGCAAATGCCTTTGCATTGGTTCGTCTGGTGGCAGTCCAAGAATTTCACCTTTACCGACACTACAAGAGAGCCCCCCCACCATCCCCCCGCCACGGCCCACTTAATCCTGGCCACATTCCGAAAACCAACAAAATACAACCGTGCTACTAGGTCCGCAGTCACCACCACATTACCACCAACGCGGTTACTGTTAAGGTGCATATTACCAGTCTGACTGGGGCATGCAGACACCTTGACAGAATGAATAGTGTGTGGCACATAGGTTCCCCATTGCTATGCCCAGGTGTGCAGCTCCTGATGGCGGTGGCACAGGATTATATTTCTCATTGCTTCTGTACAGCATTGTGGGCTATCGCCCCGCCCCTATTAAAGAGGGTCGCTACCTAGCCGTGCCAACCCTGTGCAGTGTGTGCCTGCGGTCCCTCGTCGTGGCAGACGCACTTCTAAATAGACATGAGGGTGGTGTGGCATGAGGGCAGCTGAAGGCTGCGCAGGGACAGTTTGGTGTGCGCTGTGGGGGGGAGGGGGTGCGGTTGGGCAGCATGTAACCCAGGAGAAGTGTCAGTGGTGTGTCATGCAGGCAGTGATTGTGCTTTGTTGGAGGTAGTGTGGTGCTTAGCAAAGGTATGCCATGCTAATGAGGGCTTTTCAGAAGTAAAAGTTGTTGGGGGGGGGGGCCCACTCTTGCCGCTATTGTGGCTTAATAGTGGGACCTGTGAACTTGAGATGCAGCCCAACATGTAGCCCCTCGCCTGCCCTATCCGTCACTGTGTCATTCCCATCACTTTCCTGAATTGCCCAGATTTTCACACATGAAAACTTTAGCGAGCATCGGCGAAATACAAAAATGTTCTGGTCGCCCATTGACTTCAATGGGGTTCGTTGTTCGAAACGAACCCTCGAGCATCACGGGAAGTTCGTTCCGAATAACGAACACCCGAACATTTTGGTGTTCGCTCATCTCTAGTGACAAGTGTCATTTGTGGGAAAACCCCTTTAAACGCTAATGTAATTAATAAATATGATCATGATATATACACTATGTTGACGAAAGTCGTGAGACACCTATCAATCCTGTGCTGTCAAGCGAAAGAATATGCAAATCAGATGTGTGAGCCTTAGGTATTAAGGAAAGGATCACACAGGCATGTTCTAGTAAAGAAACCATTAGAATGCCATGAGGTGTAGAGTTGACAGACTTTTGATTGGTCCCTGCTCAGCGCAGGGACCAATCAGGGGCAGCTCTCAGCTGTCATTCAGCTGAGAGCTGCCCCTGATTGGTCCCTGCGCTGAGCCAATCAGAGGCAGCACTCACTCACCCATTCATGAATTCATGAATGGGTGAGTGAGAGCTGCCTCTGATTGGTGAGGCTGTGACCAATCAGAGGCAGCTCATTCAGCAGATGGGAATTTTAAATCCCCGGCTGCTGAATACTACTCAGAGCAGTTCAGGAGAACTGCCGGCCAGACGCGGCTGAACTCCGGCTGCAGCGGAAAGGTGAGTATACTTATATTTTTAAGCCCTTCCCGAAAATTCATCCCGCGCTCGCCGGCAGCCCATTGCTTTCAATGGAGGCGGCTGTATTGCCGGCTCCATTGAATTCAATGGGCCAACATCGTTCTTCTCTGCCACAGCTGTTACAGCTGTGGCAGAGGAGAACGATCTTTATGCTGACAGTGCGGGGGGGGGGGGGGTCCTCACTCTTGCCACTATTGTGGCTTAATAGTGAGACCTCGGAGCCCGAAATGCAGCCCTGCATGTTGCTTCTCGCCTGCCCTATCCATTTCTGTGTTTTTTACATGACTTTGGTGATTTGCTAAGATTTTCACAAATGAAAACCTTAGCGGAGCACCAGTCATATACAAAAATGCTCGAGTCGCCCATTGACTTCAATGGGGTTCGTTACTCGAAACGAACTCTCGAGCATCACTGAAAGTTCGACTCGAGTAACGAGCACTCGAGCATTTTGGTGCTCGCTCATCTCTAGCTAGCAGCTTGTAGCCACCACTGTTTTACATTGAAGTTAATAATAATATGGTATACAGTAAGTTTTTAATCTCACTCTAGCGGCAGCTATAGGCAGAAGAAGAGTTATTTTTTCCATTAATTTTTATGATGGACACTTGAAATTCAGTTAAATTGTGAGTAAAAAGTTAAAAACATGATGTATCTAATTCTGTGCAAACTTGCTTTCCCACCAACAACATTTATCACCTGTCAATATAGTAAATGTATTATCGCTGGGACCCCCATTGATACCAGGTTCCAAAAGTCCATATTGCTCTGTAACACATAACTTAAGTGAAAAGAGGTTTACACAGAGTGATGATTAACTCTTTGATGGGAAGCAGTAAATCTAGACCTCTATAGGGCTGCCTTCATGCACAGCGTAATCACTGTGGGCATTCTGCAATAGAAAACTCACAGTAATTACGCTGAAAAACTGGCCAAATCCGAACCTAAATGGTTTAAATTTGGCCACAGCTTTTGAAGCATATCAGCTGCAGGATTTAACTCTTGTATTTCGAGGGTTGAATTCCGCAGCATAAATAGACATGCAGATTTCAAAACAGCAGTGTTTTTCTAAAATACCACGGATTTGTTGCAGACATTTTCCTTAGCATTCTCAGAGTTCTCAGCCAGTGCCTGATTGCTTAAAGTGTCCAATCTGTTATCACATAACATACAGGGCTTTAATTCCCCAGGAAAAAGATCAAAGGCTTTTCAATATTACAAAGGTAGACATGCAGATATTGTGTGCCTGCAAGAGACCCATTTCTCCACCAATTCTGCCCCATTCTATCTCTCTTCCCAATACCTCACATTCTACTTAGTGAAAGCCCCGACCAAAACTAAGGGAGATACCATTTGTTTCAGTAAAGCAGTCCCTTTCACCCATACCTCCATCATCGCAGACCCAGAGGGCCGCTACTTAATATTAACGGACACAATCCAAGATGTACCAATGACTATCATCGCCTGCAATGCTCCAAATTCCAGGCAAATAGAACACTTCACAGAACTCTTTGAGCTAGCTGAGACCAACAAAATAGGCACAGTTATTCTTTGTGGTGACTCGAACTGCGTCCTTAACTCGAATCTAGATAGGAATACCACTGCTCCTACTGCCCCTCCTCCATTACCCCAACATTCGATTTTGCAGAATTTTAAATTTCACCTTCAGCAATACCACCTAGTAGACATGTGGTGGGAGCTAAATCCAACCACCAAGGACTTTACACACTTTTCAGCTCTGCACTCCCTATACAGACAAATAAACCACATTCTGGCACCCAACATCTTTCTACCACAGATACTACAGTCAAAGATCTTCTCGGTCCCATGGTCAGATCATAGCCCAATGTCTGTCACCTGTAACTCTCTGATATTCAAACCCACAAATACATCATGGACCCTTAGCGACTGCCTTTTATCTATCCACGAGGTGGTTTCCTTAATAATGCCAAAGCTGGAAAAAACACTTCCAAATTAACAGCCAGTCCGCTTCCTCTCCCATTTCCCTCTGGGAAGCACATAATTTTGTGATTTGCAGTTCAGATTGCCGCTCACTGTAAATGGGAACATATGGCGTGACAGCCGGAGTTAGAACAGCAAGCATCTCAACTTGAAGAAGCCGTCAAAAAACACCCGTCAAAAAATAACTGTTGCGGGCTAGAGCTGAGCTGGACTTGTGGCTTACCAATTCCATAGAAAGGAAATTGCGATGGTCCTGTCAGCGATATTACATATTCAATAACAAACCCTACACACCCCTTGCTGACAGATTCTTATCGCATCCTAATATAAGCCCCTTTTACAAACTCGGCACAAACCAAAATGCAATCACTGCTAACCCTCTCACGACATCTCAGGAATTTAAACAGTTTCTAGCTAAGTTGTATTTGCAGCCCAACTCCCTCCTCACAAACCAAATCACCTCTTAACTCCAAGAAATAACTTCACCGACACTTGATGAAGCTTTCCTCAATAACCTTGCATCTAAAATCACCCAAGAGGAAGTGGCTAATGCCATAAAAGCACCATATTACTAGAAGTTTTCACCAATTCTGTGCTCCTATCTAGCAGACTATTTTAACACCATAAGAGAAGGTCAGCAGGTTGGCTAAAGAGCACTTATAGCAGCAATATCTATAATTTCTAAACCAGAGAGAGACCCTTTGGACAAGTAAAATTATTGCCCGATTTCTCTAATAAATGCGGATAGGAAACTTCTTACCACCACTAGTGACGTCAGACGCCAGTAGCAGCGCGCCGAGGCAGAGGCACGAGCGGGGGGTCTGAGGGAGACATCGGACCAGCGGAGGAGCCGACACCCGCGCCCGAAGGTGACAGGAGCCGCCAGGAGGAGTGCAGAAGCGGAGCGGGTCTCGGAGCAGCAGCAGGAGGGCAGAGTGACAGGTGGAGTGAGCGGCCGCCGGAGCAGAAGCAGGTGCGGGGTCAGCAAACAGAGACCGGCAGTAGCGGAGGGGACCAGCGGAGGGGACCAGAACGGAGCAGCTGAGACAGGAGGGCAGAGTGAGCTGATAAGTATCTACCTCTACCTCTGTGTGTGTTTGTGAGCTGTGTGTCGTCTGTGTATCTGGTTAATTGTGTCTTCTGTGTGTGTGTGTGTCTGGGGGTCTAAGTGTTTGTGAGGGGGGGGGGGAATTTTGTGAGCGCGTGTCAGCGGGTAAGCGTTTGCGCGAGAGCGGCAGCGAGTGAGCGGTTGCAGCAGCGTGTGAGCAGTTGAGTGGTCGCAGCAGCGGGTGAGGGGTCGCAGCAGCGGGCGCAGCGGGTGAGGGGTCGCAGCAGCGGGTGAGGGGTCGCAGCAGCGGGTGCAGCGGGTGAGGGGTCGCAGCAGCGGGTGAGGGGTCGCAGCAGCGGGTCAGCGGTCGCAGCAGCGGGTCAGCGGTTGCAGCAGCGGTTGAAGCAGCGGGTGAGCGGTTATAGCAGGGTGTGAGCGGTTGCAGCAGTGGGTCAGCGGTTGCAGCAGCGGTTGCAGCAGCGGGTCAGCGGTTATAGCAGGGTGTGAGAGGTTGCAGCAGCGGGTCAGCGGTTGAGCAGTTGCAGCAGCGCGTGAGCGGAGTGTGAACAAGTCTATCTTCACTACTTCCACAAGTAAATTGTAGATCCCCATTAGGATGAGCTCCATGCCTGGCAATGTCATCCAGTGTGCTACTTGTGCAATGTATGCGGTCCTTGATCAGCCGATCGAGGGTGCATACTGTTGCGCAAGATGCGTGCACGTCGAACATTTAGAAGCCCAAATTCTGGATCTAAATGGGCAACTGCCAACACTGAGAGCCATTGACATCATGGAAAGGAGTTTGGTGCTCACTGAGCAGGCACTCGCTGGGGTAGAGGCGGGGGCGGACGGTAGTACGGAAGAGCAGGGGGAGCAGGCAGTCAGCTGGGTGACAGAAAGAAGGAGGGATAGAGGGAAGAGAACCAGGGAGGCTAGTCCTGAACTGGCACAACCCAACAAATTTGCAAGATTGGCAGATGAGGGGGATGCCATTACAGAGCCAGCACCGCTGCAGCACGACACGCCCTCTGAACGCCAGGGGGATGACTGCTCCAGTGAGACGGGGACGGGGAGCGCAGGGCAGGCTAGACAGGTTCTAGTGGTGGGGGACTCAATTATTAGGGGGACAGAGAGGGCAATCTGCCATAAAGACCGGGATCGTCGAACGGTGTGTTGTCTTCCTGGCGCTCGAGTTCGACACATCGCGGATCGGATTGACAGATTACTGGGAGGGGCTGGTGAGGATCCAGCAGTCATGGTGCACGTTGGCACCAATGAACAAGTTAGAGGTCAATGGAGGGCCCTCAAAAATGATTTCAGGGACTTAGGGTCCAAGCTCAGGGCGAGGACCTCCAGGGTAGTTTTCTCGGAAATACTACCTGTACCTAAAGCCACACTAGAAAGGCAGTAGGACCTTAGGGAGGTAAACAAGTGGCTCCGGAGTTGGTGTAAGAAGGAGGGATTTGGGTTCCTGGAGAACTGGGCTGACTTTGCGGTCGGCTACAGGCTCTACCGTAGGGACGGGCTGCATCTTAATGGGGAGGGTGCAGCTGTGCTGGGGGAAAAGATGGCTAGAAGGCTGGAGGAGTGTTTAAACTAGGGACTGGGGGGAGGGCAAAATGAGATATAGTGGGGTAGCCAGTGTAATTAGCGATCTGGGTCCAAGCAAAGGGAATGGGGGACGAGCAGGGGGTGGGGTTAGTACAGTTAGAACTGATAGATCAGCCATAAGTACGAATAGCAACAAAACAAATTTAAAAAACAAAAAAAATGATATAAATTGTATGATCACGAATGCACGAAGTCTGATCGGTAAAGTGGGCGAGCTTGAAGCAAGAATGACTGATGAAAGTTATGATATAGTCGGAATTACTGAAACATGGCTTGATGATAAGTGCGATTGGGCGGTGAATTTGCAGGGGTACAATCTCTTCAGAAGAGACCGAAGGAACCAGAAAGGGGGAGGGGTATGTCTGTACGTCAAATCGAATTTGAAGCCGAGGCTACGGGAGGATATAGGGGTAGGAGACGAACAGGTGGAATCTCTGTGGGTAGAAATACAGGGAGGAAAAAATAACAAAATCCTGATAGGGGTCTTCTATCGACCACCAAAAGCAACAGAAGAAACTGAAGACTTACTACTAAGGCAGATAGATGAGGTGTCAAAACGAAACGAAGTAATTATCATGGGGGACTTTAATTACCCAGATATAACATGGGAGAACGAAACCTGCAAATCTCACAGGGGTGATAAGTTCTTGAGAGTAATTAAAGACAATTACCTGAACCAACTTGTGCAGGAACCAACAAGAGGGAGAGCCATTCTGGACCTAGTACTAACTAACAAACCGGAACGTATAAGGGGGGTGCAGGTTGAGGGGCACTTGGGGAACAGCGACCACAATATAATCAACTTCCAGCTGTCAATCAATAGGAAGCCTTATCAGGGAGAGACAAAGAAACTAAACTTTAGTAAAGCAAAATTTGATGAGCTTAGAACTACTATCGGTAACATTAATTGGGACAACATCCTCAAAAATATCAGTACGGAGGACAAATGGGAAAGGTTCAAAAGGATCCTAATCACCTCATGTGAGCAGTTCATTCCCTTTAAAAATAAAAGAAACTCAGCTAAAAGGAAACCAATGTGGCTCGACAAGACGGTACGAGGGGCAATAAACGAAAAGAAGAAAGCGTTCAAACTACTAAAGCAACAAGGCAGCGAAGAAGCGCTAAAATCATACAGGGAAAAAAACAAAATATGCAAAGATACGATCAAAACTGCCAAGGAGGAAGCAGAAAGACGGATCGCAAAAGAGAGCAGAAACAACCCAAAGCTATTTTTCAACTACATAAACAGCAAAAGGATTTGCAGGGAGAGCGCTGGCCCTTTAAAAAACAATGCAGGAGAAATCATTGATGATGACGAAGGGAAAGCAAATCTACTAAACAGCTTCTTCTCAAGTGTGTTCACCAAAGAAAAGGAAATGCCACACGAGATGCAGGGGAATAAAACGAACCCCTCACAAAATATCTCATACCTAACGCAGAAGGAGGTGCGGAAGCGTCTAAAGAAAACTAAAATTGATAAATCACCGGGCCCAGATGGATTACACCCAAGGATACTAAAGGAACTAAGTGACGAGATAGCTAGGCCGCTATACCTAATATTTCTAGACACTATCAAGACCGGAGTAGTACCATTGGACTGGCGCATTGCCAACGTGGTTCCAATTTACAAAAAAGGGAGCAAAAGTGAGCCTGGTAACTACAGGCCAGTAAGTCTCACTTCAGTAACGGGAAAAATTTTCGAGGGGATTCTGAGAGACGCCATCGATGAGTACCTCAAGGAGATTAAGGGAATAACTCCTCACCAGCATGGATTCATGAAGGGTCGCTCATGTCAGACAAATCTGATCAGTTTCTACGATGAAGTAAGCTCTAAGCTGGACCAGGGAGAATCTATTGATCTTGTATATCTGGACTTCTCTAAAGCCTTTGACACCGTGCCACATAATAGGCTAATATACAAAATGAGGCAGCTCGGACTGGGCGAAAACGTGTGTAAGTGGGTAAAAAATTGGCTCAACGAAAGAAAGCAGAGGGTGGTAATAAATGGATCGTACTCTGATTGGACCACAGTCGCTAGCGGGGTGCCACAGGGTTCAGTATTAGGCCCCACTCTGTTCAACATATTTATTAATGACCTGATAGAGGGGCTGCACAGCAAAATATCAATATTTGCAGATGACACAAAATTATACAATATAATTAATGCAACGGAAGACAATGTGCGGCTACAAACGGACCTGGATAAGATGGGGGCATCGGCAGAAAAATGGCAAATGAAGTTCAATGTTGAAAAATGTAAGACTATGCACATGGGCAGGAGGAACGGATGTCACAAATATTCACTTAATGGGGTACCGCTGGGGAAAAGTGATATGGAAAAGGATCTAGGGGTATTAGTGGATAATAGACTAAACTGGAGTAACCAATGCCAGTCAGCTGCTGCAAAGGCAAATAAAGTCTTGGGGTGCATTAAAAGAGGTATAGGGGCGAAGGACGAGAACATTATCCTTCCACTATATAAGGCACTTGTCAGGCCTCACATGGAATACTGCGTACAATTCTGGACACCGGTGCTCAGGAAAGATGTCACAGTGCTTGAAGGGCTTCAAAGAAGGGCAACTAAACTAATACATGGAATGACGGGACTGGAATACCCAGAGAGGCTATCCAAATTGGGACTATTTACTCTAGAAAAAAGAAGGTTAAGAGGCGACCAAATAACCATGTATAAGTACATGAGGGGACAACACATGGATCTCTCCCGTGATCTGTTTACACCCAGAACCACAAAGGTAACAAGAGGACATCCGCTACGATTAGAGGAAAGTAGGTTTCATCACCAACACAGAAAGGGGTTCTTTACTGTAAGAGCAGTTAGACTGTGGAACTCTCTACCGGAGGAAGTGGTGATGGCAAAATCGATAGAGGAGTTTAAAAGGGGACTTGATGTCTTTCTGGAGAAGAAGTATATTACAGGATATAAATATTAGGTTAAGTGTCAATCCTGGTACACAGGCAGGTAGGAACTATTAGGGGTTGATCCAGGGAACTGTCTGATTGCCATTAGGGAGTCGGGAAGGAATTTTTTCCCCCAAAAGGGCTAATTGGCTTCTGGCCTTGGGGTTTTTTGCCTTCCTCTGGATCAACACAGTAGGATAGACAGGCTGGACTAGATGGACAATGTCTTCATTCGGCCTTACATACTATGTTACTATGTTACCATCCGAACGGCACGCTTAAATATTGCCCTTCCTTCACTAGTTGGTAAAGATGGGCTTTGTTCCAGGTCGTCAGGCCCAGGCAGCATTCACAGAGTGACCCACCTCACTCATCTCTGCAAAACTCAGAGTTATCCCAGCCATGTTAAAAAAAAGTGTCTGCTCTATTAGTGGAGGGCAATCATCACTTGTGCCTTAAGAGTTCTGCATGGTAAATGCTCACTTGTTTCTAAAAGCATGTTTTGTTTTTAATAAGCAGTCCAAAATTGGACATTCGTGGCAATCAGTAACAAGTTTTCTTTTCTTTAAAGAATCATAATTGATTAATGGAAACTTTTTAACTAAAAGTATAAAGAAACATTCTAGCTTTGATGTCATGCATTTCATAAATGGTGCTTAGATCTGACAAAATTATTTGAGTTCCTTAGTCTTTTAGCTCTAGCAAATCAAGATACTGTACTTCAGACTTAAGAAATCAAAGCTGCAAATAAAAACTTCAAGAAGGCAATTCAAAATACTTGATATACACAAAGCTTTTGACACTTTGGGCTGGACATACTTCTTCTCAGTCCTTGAACATTGGGGGTTCCCTGGCGAGTTCCTCACATGGTTGCGAATTCTATATGCCCATCCCAGAGCCTTTGTGTTTTACAGGGGCTTCTGCTCTGATATATTCCCATTCCAGCTGGGGACTCAACAGGGTTACCCTCTGTCCCCTTTACTCTTCATCCTGGCCATTGAACCTTTGGCTGTCAAAACTCTGCAATAATCCTAATATAAAGGGGATTGAGGTGACGTCGGTTCACCACAAACTCTCAATGTTTGCAGATGAGGGTTAGGAGTACCTAATTATTCGAAGTAGTACCAGGTGGCCCAGCTGGCTCTTTTACACTCCAACTCAAATACTCCTCTCTGGGTTTCCCTAGAGGCAATTGAAACTCACCTGTTAACTATCGACTCCATAAAATAGATACCGCCTAACCGCAGACCTCCAATCAACAATCCCATTACGAGTTACTCTCTTCGCATCTGGGACTCTATAAAATACTCAGGGAATTTAATATCCCCTCACCTGCTCCTTATGCCACTCCTGGGGAAACCCTATGTTCCCACTAGGGATGGATTCTCCACAATCATTTACAAATTGGACAAGAATAGGCCTCACTAAAGTGTACCACTTACTTTCCATAAACAGAACCACCTCATTCACTACCCTACAAGAAAAATATAACTTACCACCTTTGGAAGCGTATAGATACCTACAACTAAAGCATTTTACATCCTCTCTCCTTAAAAATATGCGCTCTACATTGACTTTAACACTATTCGAAAATATTGTTATAAATACCCACACGCAAGAGGCCTCATTTCACAAATTTACTCTGGACTGATGCGTTAATTCTACCATACACCGTTACCTTATATCATTCGCTGAGAAAGGGATGTAGGCAGAACTCTTGCTGAACAGAGAAAAGAGAGTGTGGAAAATACTGGTGTGAAGGCAGAACATTCTAAGCTAGTAGAATATTAAGGTCCAATATGCGATAATGAAAGCACTTCTTTTTTTATTATTTAGCAAAAGTGAAAACGCATTTTGGGGACAAGCCCCTTTATCAGTTCAGCTGGATTAAACACAACAGGATGCCTGGGGGTGACACAAAAGGTTTTTGGATGTGCCAGAGGTCCTGTATATGGCAGGGAGACGGAGGAAAGAAGTCCTCAATCACAGGCCATAATCTAAGCAAAAAACCCTTGGGAGGCTCTATTTAACAAACACACTAATAATATCCCACCCCCGATTCTAGGAAACTAATTTCCTTCTTTTTCCTGGCCACGAAACAAGTTATCGCTTACTCGCGGCAAAAAGCGTCCTTGGATTTTAATGAGGTCAAGCACAGAATGGATTGGTACCTGATTAATGAAAAACTGTCTTTTCTATTCTAGCCGATAGACATGGGAAATTCCTGAAAATATGGATGCTATGGCTAGA
The DNA here is from genome assembly GCF_035609145.1 of Eleutherodactylus coqui. Classification (NCBI taxonomy): domain Eukaryota; kingdom Metazoa; phylum Chordata; class Amphibia; order Anura; family Eleutherodactylidae; genus Eleutherodactylus; species Eleutherodactylus coqui. The sequence continues at coordinate 202,064,085 of NC_089841.1, read as the reverse complement.
ATACACTATCCCCCCACAAGGTAACAGATCCCTATGACAACAGTAACTAAAGCACCTATTACAACTCCACTCTACAGCCCAAAGCTGCTTTTGCAACTCATGGGAAAAATCTTGTCTCAAGGACCCCCTTCTCCCCCTTTCCCTTCCATTACCAAAACCTTCCCTCCTTCCATTTAATTCAAGTTAGGCCCTGGCCAGGCCGCTAGTACTTAAGATTGTTTCACATAACATGACAATTCCAAGATTGTTCCGGGACTTGAGAGAGGATTTTACTTTAACTTGTTCTTCTGCTACGTCGTTTTCTCTCTTTTCCCCTAATCTGTATGACTGCAAAAAGCATTTGCATTCGTTTTGTATTGACGTAATTGAAATGTATTACAAAAGCTGTTTTCTGTATTATTGCAATTTCATATATCTTTAATAAAAAATTAAAGTTTAAAAAAAAAGTGTCCGCCCTATTAATGGAGGGCAATCATCACTTGTGCCTTAGGAGTTCTGCATGGTAAATGCTCACTTGTTTCTAAAAGCATGTTTTGTTTTTAATAAGCAGTCCAAAATTGGACATTCGCGGCAATCAGTAACAAGTTTTCTTTTCTTTAAAGAATCATAATTGATTAATGGAAACTTTTTAACTAAAAGTATAAAGAAACATTCTAGCTTTGATGTCATGCATTTCATAAATGGTGCTTAGATCTGACAAAATTATTTGAGTTCCTTAGTCTTTTAGCTCTAGCAAATCAAGATACTGTACTTCAGACTTAAGAAATCAAAGCTGCAAATAAAAACTTCAAAAAGGCAATTCAAAATACTTTTTACCATAAAGACATTTTAATTCTTCTTCTACCAGGTGTTGAAAAGTATTGAAAGCTGAATCCCTTGATTGCAGAGGATAATATTGTAAATTTGAGGGCTTATTCACACGAGTGTATATCAGCCGCGTTTTCACGTCCAATCAATATACGTGACCATCAGATGCATTGGATTCCATTGCATCAGTTCAGATGGCCGATTTTCAGGTGCATAAAAACGGTCAGCCGTTTTTATGCCGGCTGTAAAAGATGGTTCTGGAACTATCTTCCAGCCGGAATATGGGCTCCTATGGGAGCCTTTGCTACCTGCAGAAAAAAGGAGGTGGGAGGGAGTTTAGTAGAGGCTCTGTTAAACTCCCTCCCCCTCTCTGCCCCTTGATGGCTGTTGGCAAAGGGAGGCGGTGGGATCGGGCAGGAGATTAGCAGACTAGCTTCCACCCCATCTTGCCCCCTCCCTTTGCCAACAGCTGGAAAGGGGCGGGAAGGGGGAGGGAGTTTAGCAGAGCTAAACTCTCTCATCCGGCCCGACAATATCCAGAGCTCGGCGTATACTCACCGCTCCCAGACCGTTTGAACGGGCATATAAACAGGAGATGGCAGCCATGACACGGCCGACCGAAAATTGCAGCGCCTGTGGGAAGGAGCCCTGAGGTTGAGAACTTTGTATAACTCTCAATCAAAGTATCGTTATCAAGTGCCTCCCTATTATATGAACAATCTCTTATGGGTATGGAAGATTGAGGAAAGGCGTATTTTGAATTTTGTGAATTGTGCTAATTGCAATTAATTAAATCTCAGATTCACTTTTGATCATACTAAAAAATGCATACATTTTTGGGGATATTTCCCTTAATAGTGATGAAGAAACAAGTAAATTAGCTCTCCTATTTTTTTTTGCAAAGAATTGACCCTCCAGTGTAATAAAAGCAATCCCTAAAGGGGAATGTGTAGAAACTAAGAAAATTTGTAGTGATGAAATTCTCTTCCAACAGGAACTGGTTAATATTGACGAGAGGCTGAAAAAGAGAGGTTTTAAACAGTGATGGTTTCACAGGCATCCGAATATGTTGATCAAAAGACATGAACAGAGTTGTTAAATAAACCTCCTACTAGCTCAGAGTTGAAAGAGAAAATAGTTTTTTTCCCCCCACACAATTAAGCATTAACTTCTAGGACATTAAGAATTTCATAATTAAATATCTACCAGTGCTGAATCAGTACTCTACCCTTAAATGGATTATCCAGGCAGCAGCTGGAAGGCTACACCGAGTTTGGAACGTAAGCTTGCAATTATGTACACCGACTGCTACACAGAGTTTGGAGCAGTGCTTCTGCTCCGACCCCGGTGTATCCTGACAGCTGCTGCCTGAATAACCCCTTTAAGACTATTTTAGAAAGATGTGTTGCTTGTTTTTCAAAAAGGGGAAGAACACTTGGTGACATTTTATCTTCCAGTGTGTTCCTCAGTAAAACTAAAAATAATAATGTACCTGGCTTTCCCTAAAGGGTTTGATAAATGTGGAAGCACAAAGTGTCATGTATGCCTGGAAAACTTGCTAGATTTTGCTCCCCAGTAGAAAATCATGAAGCATTGACTCTTTCATTAACTGTGATTCAGAACATCCTGCATACATAATTGAGTCTACTACATGTGCACTTTGTTATGTGGAATGTAAGATCAGGAAAATAAAAATCAGGAAAGCTGATCAGGATAATTAGAGATGAGCAAGTATACTCGCTAAAGGCAACTGCTTGAGCGAGCATTGCCTTTAGCGAGTACCTGCCCGCTCAAGATGAAAGGTACGGGTGCCGGCGGCGGGCAGGGAGCTGTGGGGGAGAGCGGAGCAGAACGGAGGGGAGATCTCTCTCTCCCCTCCGCTCCCACCTGCTGACAGCCGCTACTCACCGCTCCCCTGCGCCAGCACCCGAACCTTTTATCTCGAGCGGGCAGGTACTCGCTAAAGGCAATGCTCGCTTGAGCAGTTGCCTTTACCGAGTATACTTGCTCATCTCTAAGGATAATCAAAATCTTTTCAATATAAATTAAACACTATATACTTTAATGTTTCAGGAGCGCCAAAACATTTTATAGATGAACATCAGAGAGATGTCTCCAGCTTCCGTTTTTATGGGATTGAAAAAACAACAAGACCAATTAGAGGAGGTTAGAGAGCTTTATTACTCAAAAGAGAAGCGTCATGGATTCTCAAACTAATAGATTGAGTTAATCTAACATCGGTATACTAGGAATTATTAATCCTCTCAATTTAGGCATGAGCTTCCTATTGTTTTTAAATACTTTGTTCTTGCATAACCAGTTAGCCATGACTAAGAACAGTGAAACACATTGGAAAAGTGGAGCTTTTCTGCATGGAATAACTTATTGTAAATTAAGATGAAGAAATAAAGATAATGTTTTTATTCACCCATGTCTCAGTGCTGGGGTTGCCTTCTTGCAGTTGTTTGATACTGGTGCAGCAGCAGTGGAAGTTTGATATTACTGCTACTCCCTGAATTAAGGTGGAGGTCTGCACTGTTCAGACTTGGGTTTTTTTTACTGCACATATAAACTACTCTTTTGGTTTAAGGCCTGCCAAGAATGTCTTGGGAATGGGATGGTGTTTTCTGATTCTTGAAAATCATCTTCACGTGTTTCACCTGACAGCAATATAATTTAGTTTAATTTCTGGTCAGCATACCAAAGAATAGCACAAAAGGTTTTCTTCTATCCATAACTCATGGGCAAGTGGCATAAGAAATATAGTGCCTTATTGGCATGTTCGGTGATGGTGCTCATAAATCTTTAAACCCATTTATCAATCTCCTGTTCAATTTGAAAACAGAATTCATGGCCAACTAGGTCATTCCGTACCTATACCCATCTTCTTCTCTCCAGTGTGAAAAATTAAACTGGGAACTTTTAAGATTTCTGTTTTTAATATTACAAATTAACAGTGCATTGCAAAGGTATTCACCCCTCTGTGTTTTTCTTGTTTTTGTTCCATTACAACCTAGAATTAAAGTGGCTTGTAAATTTTGATTTTCACAACATGCCTGCTGTTATGGCAGTTCTGGAATTGCTGCCCTGCTGATAGTCTGGTGCTGGTTTTGGATGTGTTCTACATCTTCTGGCTCTGTGGGTGTGGGATTAGGTGTGACATGCCTGGTCTCTCCTGTGGGTAATTCTAGGGTTATTTAACCTGGCCTGATACTGAGCTGAGCTGCAGTTAATTCTCAGTCTCTCCCTGACTGGGCTAGCAGTCAGTAGGTTTCTGCTGGATCATTCAGTTACTTGCTGCATCTAAAGCTAAGTACTGCATTTGTTTGCATTGTTATTTAGGTTTTCTGGTTTTCTTTCCTTCCCCCCTGTAATGTCAACCAGGAGCCAAGACACGCAGTCGGGGGTGTCCTTATCAGTGTTCGCTCTGCTTTCAGGCAGGGCACTTCCCAGGGTTTTGTTATATATGGACAGTGTTTCCCATATTTTTGTTCCATTCTTGTTTTGTCGTTTATTTGCATTTTTTGGTAGATCTGCGAGTGACAGATCCAGCACGTCCAGGTTGGACATAACACCTGCCACTTAAGAGGTGCAAAATATTTTTTATTGTGATACAAACAGTTAAGATAAGAAAGCAGAGAACTTTAATATGCATAGTGTGGCAACTAGAGATGAGCGAACGTACTCATCCGAGCTTGATGCTCGTTCGAGTATTAGGGTACTCGAGATGCTCGTTACTCGAGACGAGCACCACGCGGTGTTTGAGTCACTTCCATTTTCTTCCCTGAGAAATTTGCGCCCTTTTCCGGCCAATAGAAAGACAGGGAAGGCATTACAACTTCCTCCTGTGAAGTTCCAGCCCTATCCCACCCCCTGCAGTGAGTGGCTGGGGAGATCAGGTGACACCCGAGTATAGAAACTGGGGCCGGCCGCGGCTCGCCATAGATGCACGCTGAAAGACATTAGGGAAAGTGCCGTCCTGCTGTAGCTGCTATAGGGAGAGTGTTAGGCTGTTATCCTTGTCTTCAAGAACCCCAACGGTCCTTCTTAGGGCCACATCTGACCGTGTGCAGTACTGTTGAGGCTGCTTTTAGCAGTTGTGCACATTTTTTTTTTTTGTATATTGGGCGTGCAGGCCATAGCGTCCTCAGTCTGCAGTCATTTTACTGAGTATAGGGGCAGTACTGGTGAGGCAGGGACAGTGGTACAGGGAAAGAGATATACTGGCTATATAGGCAGTGTGCTTTTTCAAAAAAATTGGAAAAAAAAATCTTTGGGCTGCCTGTGACCGTGTTCAGTTTACTGTGTGTCTGCTGGGGGTAGTAGTCGCTGACTATTACCCAGCTAGGTGTTACTGCAGCCTTGCGCATAATTTTTTCTGGCTGCACTGTGCTTTCAATAACCACAGTCATCCTCCAACAGGGAAATCCATATACAGGCTACATAGGCAGTGGGCTTTTTCCCAAAAATTGGAAAAAAATACTATATTTGGGCTGCCTGTGACCGCCTTTAGTTTACTGCGTGTCTGCTGGGGGTAGTAGTCGCTCATTATTATCCAGCCATGCCTGTGACCATGTACAGTTTACTGCGTGTCTGCTGGGGGTAGTAGTCGCTCATTATTACCCAGCTAAGCATTACAGCAGGCTTGCGCATAATTGTTTCCTGGCTCTGCTGTGTCCGTTACATGATCGCCGTCATCCTGCCAGAGGGAAAGAGTATACATATATACGCTGCATACGGTGTCTGTCTGGTTTTTCACCTCACCATTTAAAGGGGTTGTCCCGCGGCAGCAAGTGGGTCTATACACTTCTGTATGGCCATATTAATGCACTTTGTAATGTACATTGTGCATTAATTATGAGCCATACAGAAGTTATAAAAAGTTTTTTACTTACCTGCTCCGTTGCTAGCGTCCTCGTTCCCATGGAGCCGACTAATTTTCGCCCTCCGATGGCCAAATTAGCCGCGCTTGCGCAGTCCGGGTCTTCTGCTCTCTTCAATGGAGCCGCTCGTGCAGAATGCCGGCTCCGTGTAGCTCCGCCCCGTCACGTGCCGATTCCAGCCAATCAGGAGGCTGGAATCGGCAATGGACCGCACAGAAGAGCTGCGGTCCACGGAGGAAGAGGATCCCGGCGGCCATCTTCACCGGTAAGTATAGAAGTCACCGGAGCGCGGGGATTCAGGTAAGCGCTCCGGTAAGCTTTCTTTAGGTCCCTGCATCGGGGTTGTCTCGCGCCGACCGGGGGGGGGGGGGGGTTTGAAAAAAAAAAAACCCGTTTCGGCGCGGGACAACCCCTTTAAAAAAATTGAAGCAAAATACTTAAGGCCTACCACTGGCCTTTGGCCACTTGACTGGTTCTGCCCTGTGAATTCCACTAGCTGAGTCATACGCACCTAGGTCTCACTACAGGCTTGCGCATAATTGTTTCCTGGCTCTGCTGTGTCCGTTACATGATCGCCGTCATCCCGCCAGAGGGAAAGAGTATACATATATACGCTGCATACGGTGTCTGTCTGGCGGTTACTGGGAAGGTGTATATAACTACGGACACGGGGACAGGACACGTACTGCCTCAAAAACTTTCCCGTCCTCCTCCTCCAACTATGAAAACATTCTTGGCCGAAGCCCACCTGCATTTAATCTGACGTTAGCTCTGCTGTCCAGGGCACTGCAATGGGATATATTTATGTACCGCCGGTGGCTTCCTGGGACCCACCCATGCTGTCGGTCCACATGGAGTTGTAACTGCATGTGCCTACTTATAAAGAACCCCAGTCTGACTGGGGCATGCAGTGTGGGCTGAAGCCCACCTGCATTAAATGTGACGTTACCTCAGCTGTGCTGGGCACTGCAATGGGATATATTTATGTACCGTCGGTGGGTTCCAGAGAGCCACCCATGCTGTCGGTCCACACGGACTTCACATTAGTGAGTTGTACCTGCCTGTGTCTATGTATTAACCCCTTAACGACCAGCCCATAGTGTTTTTACGTCCTCCCGAAGTGGGCTTTATTCTCTGAGGACGTAAAAACATGTGTCCTGCAGAGAATAATGCCCCTCGGGCTCTGGACGTGACAGCTCCATGCTGTCGGTGTCCGCAAGTAGCTGACAGCATGGAGCTGTCATCCCGGGCTGTTCGGAGCCCCCCCCCCCCCCCAGCATTGCGATCGGCGCTATGGAATGGATAGCGCCGATCGCAAAAAAGTAAATAAAAGTGCAATAAAAGTTAAAGATTCAGCTGCTCTGATGGATCGGATCCATCGGAGCAGCTGAAATTACTCACCGAGGTCCGCCGCACGACTCCCCGCTGTCCCGATGCTGCGGGCGCCGTAGCCGTCCTTCTGCGCATGCGCGCCAGGCGGCATTACGTCAGCCGCCCGGCGGCGCGGGAGACTTAAAATCTCCTGGCTCCCAGCTCCTGTAGGTAGCCGGGAGGCAGGAGATGTCAGCGGGGACTGCGGTGAGCGGTCGCCGGTACCGCGATCGCCGTTATACAATGGATAACGACGATCGCGGAAAAGTGAAAAAAAGTGTAAAAAAAGAAAAGTTTCACCTCCCCTCATGGATCGGATCCATGAGGGGAGGTGAAAATACTCACCTCAGGTCCGCCGATGTCCTCCGGCCGGTGTCGGGACCCCCCGCTGGCTTCTGCGATGTGCCGATGCGGCGCGCATGCGCAGAAGCCAGCGAGCCCGGCAAATTCAAAATCTCCCTGTACCCGGCTGTCACAGATAGCCGAGTGCAGGGAGATATGACTGGGGACCGCTGTATGTGGTTTCCAGTCATATGATCACCGTTATCCATCAGATAACAGTGATCATATAAAGTTAAAAAGTAAAAAAAAAAAAAAAAAGCTAAAAGTAAAAAAAAGTTTAAAAAGTTAAAGTTTCATCTCCCCTTATGGATCGTATCCGTAAGGGGGGATGAAATTACGTACCCAAGGTCCCAGATTTGTTCCCTGATGGGATATTGATCCGCGGACCTTACCCCAGCTTTGGCGCATGCGCCCGTCAGCATGATGGCGGACGCATGCGCAAAAGTGAAATATTGCCCAAGAAATATAAAATCTCCCTGCTGCTGGCTACAAAAGGTAGCCAAGAGCCTGGAGATGTCACGGGGAGCCGCGGTATGCGGTTACTGGTCACGTGATCGCCATTATCCAATGCATAATGGCGATCACGTAAAAGTTCTTTAAAAAGTGGCAGTTTCATTTCCCCTCACCGATGCGATCGGTTGGGGGAGATGAAACATCTTCTCGGAGGCTTCCGCATTTGAATCCAGATGCGATTATCCTCCATGGACCCTTCCGGCTGTTGCGCATGCGCCCGCCGGCAAAATGCCGGACACCTTTGCAGGAGCCGGGAAGCCCAGGAAATTTTAAATCTCCTTGCTCCCAGCGACCAACGGTCGCTGAGTGCATGGAGCAGTGACCGGCGGCCTCGTTGAGCGGTCCCCGGTCACATGATAAAGTAGCGATCTAAAATTAGGCCGGTCACACATGACCGGAGAGGAATTATGGCTTCTGCATGCGCTTGATCAGCGGTAATCCACGGATCAATCGCATGCATTGGATTACACAATTCCCCCCAATTAGCGGGTCGGAATTACGTAATCCACTCGCAGAAACAGAACACAGCATGCTATATTTTACCACGAATATCTGCGACCTAGAGCCCTTTGTGCTCTATGACCGCGGATATACTCGCACCCCATATGCAAACACATTGTGTACGGGCTGCGGGTACCCGGGTCATCTCTAAGCGACGGCACGGGAAATGCAAACAAAAAACCGCCTGTGTGAGTAGGCAGTTATGCGCAGTACATTACGCAACCGTACGCAGGGTCACAGCCGGGCTCACAGCTGGAATCCGCTGCAGGCCTCGGCAAGCGGATTCCGCCTACGGCTATGTGAGCCCGGCGTTATTCAGACCGCTATCAGTAATACGTAATTTACAAGAAGCCCCGGGAACGTTCGTCTTCCTGCAGTTCCAGGAGCAGCTTGTTGAGCGCCTTCTCTGTGAGACCGCTGCACCGCAGCAAGATTACAAAGCCTCACAGCGCCACTTTCTACACCCCATCCCCGCTGCTGAGGTTACGAAATACCCCCCAAAATACATGAGAGGAGGGGGGGGATACCCAGTTTTCTTGCCCCATGTGCCCAACCCAACCAGCCTCCGTAATTACCCCTGTCTTCAGACATAAAACGCAGTTTATATTATTACCTTTATCTAATATTTAGGGAATGCCAAAAAATGGGGATGTCGGGGGGGGGGGGGGGGCGATTATTTTTAGGAAGTCAAATTTTTTTCCGTATAAGTGGGCAATGGGGCCTGGAATTTATTCAGTTCTGCCCTGAAATCCAGCGGGCATTCCCTCCATTATGGGCCTAGCCATGTGTCCTGTAAGTAGATTAGGGCCACAATGGGACAAACAGGGGTATCCATTTTGGGGTGAAAGTCTTCATTCCTATGTACACTGTACAAAAAAAGCTGTTTTTAAATTGACAAAATTGCCAAACAAATGAAAATCGTAATTTTTTCCTTTTGCTTTGCTTAGATTCATTCAAATACTTTGCAGTCAAAATATGCAGTACACCCCTAGATGAATTTGCTAAGGGGTCTAGTTTTTAAAATGGGGTCATTTGTGGGGGTTCTCTATCGTTTTGGACGCTCAATGGCTCTACATGTGGGCAATGGGGCCTGGAATTTATTCCGTTGTACCCTGAAATCCAACGGGTGCTCCTTCCATTATAGGCCTAGCTATGTTTCCTTTAAGTAGATTAGGGCCACAATGGATATGTTTCTGAACACGGGACAAATGGGGGTATCCATTTTGGGGTGAAAGTCTTCATTCCTATGTACACTTTCCAAAAAAAACTGTTTTTAAATTGACACAATTGCCAAAAAAATGAAAATCATAATTTTTTCCTTCTGCTTGGCTTAGATTCATTCAAAAACTGTGAAGTCAAAAAAGTCATCGTACCCCTAGATAAATTCGTTAAGGGGTCTACTTTTCAAAATGGGGTAACTTGTGGGGGTTCTCCATCGTTTTGGTCACTCAATGGCTCTACAAGTGGGCAATGGGGACTAAATCTCCTTCAAGCAAAATTTCTGTTCCGAAAGCCACCGATTGCTCCTTTCATTTTGGGCCAGATTGCGCATCCAGACATAAGATAAGGGCCACAATGGGTATGTTTCTGAGCACAGGAGAAACAGGGGTATCCATTTTGTGGTGCAAGTCTTCATTCATATATGTGCTGTACAAAAAACTGCTTTTAAAATGACAGAATTACCAAAAAAATGAAAATCGTAATTTTTTTCCTTCGGCTTGGCTTAGATTCATTCAAAAACTGTGAAGTCAAAAAAGTCATCGTATCCCTAGATAAATTCGTTAAGGGGGTCTACTTTTCAAAATGGGGTCACTTGTGGGCGTTCTCCATAGTTTTGGTCACTCAATGGCTCTACAAGTGTGCAATAGGGCCTAAATCTCCTTCAAGCAAAATTTCTGTTCCGAAAGCCACCGATTGCTCCTTTCATTTTGGGCCCCATTGTGCATCCAAACGTAAGATTAGGGCCACAATAGGTATGTTTCTGAGCACGGGACAAACAGGGGTATCCATTCTGGGGTGCAAATCCTAATTTTCATGTGTACTATAGAAAAAAGTCCTGTCTTTAAAATGACATATTTGCAAAAATATGAAATTTTTGTTTTTCTCTTCTAAATTGCATTGACTCCTGAAAAAAAACTGTGGGGTTAAAATACTCATGACACCCCTCAGTGAATACGTTAAAGGGTGTAGTTTTTAAAATGGGGTCACTTGTGGGGGTATCTATCATTTTGACTCCTATGAGCCTTTCCAATCTTGGATTGGTGTAGGAAAACAAAGTGTTCCTCAAAATGCTGAAAAGTAATGTTACATTTGTACGTCTCCTAAATGGAAAAAAAAACAACGAAAGTTTTTCCAATATGCACCCAAAATAAAGTAAATGGATGGAAATATAAATCTTAGCAAAAAGTTCTATATTATGTTTGCACATATTTGAGATATTGCAGTTGGAAATGTGAAAAAATGACGATTTTTTCAAAATTTTCCCAATTTTGGCGCTTTTAATAAATAAACACAAATTCTATCGGTCTTTTTTTTCCACCTAAATGAAGTACAATATGTGGCGAAAAAACAATGTCAGAATCGCTTGGATATGCAAAACCTTTCTGGTCTTTTTCCATGCTAAAGTGACACATGTCAGATTTGCAAAATTTGACCTGGTCATTAAGTCGTAAACAGGCTTGGTCACTAAGGGGTTAAAAACCCCGGTATATATTTATGTACCGCCGGTGGTTCCAGGGAGCCACCCATGCTGTCGGTCCACAGGGACTTCACATAGGGGATTTGTACCTGCCTGTGTCTATGTATTAAGAACCCTGGTCAGCTTGGGCATGCAGTGTGGGCCGAAGCCCACCTGCATTTAATCTGATGTTACCTCAGCTGTGCTGGGCAATGCAATGGCATTTATTTATGTACCGCCAGTGGGTTCCAGGGAGCCACCCATGCTGTGGGTGCACACAGAATTCCCATTGCGGAGTTGTACCTGCCTGTGACTATTTATAAAAAACCCCAAGCTGACTGGGGCATGCAGTGTGGGCCGAATCCCACCTGTATTTAATCTGACGTTAGCTCTACTATCCGGGGCACTGCAATGGGACAAACTACAGGAGCAATACAGCGCTAATGAGATGTGCACAGCTACGCTAGCATAGGAGTCCGCTGTAGGCCCACGATTGCTGAGGGTTTGTGCAGAGGCCTATGTCCTTGGTGCAGTGAAAGTCCGCTTCCTGCCTAGGTTTGCTGAAGCTGTGGGCCGAGGCCTATGTCATGGGCGTGGTGCAAGTCTGCCATGTTTGGCTGCTCAGATCAATTTTTTGCTCATGTCTTGGGCTTCCTAGGACCCCCCTATGCTGTTGGTGCAAACTTAGTTCCCATCGCGGTGTTTGACCTGTCTGGCACAAAGAGACTGACTGACTTGGGTAGAGGGCAGAGCGCTGACGGCTTTTCCCTTGCAGTGGGGATTGAGCTATGTGACACCTTGACAGAATAAATACTGTGTGGCACACGGATTCCCCATTGCTATGCCCACGTTTGCAGCTCCTGATGGAGGTGGCACAGGATTGGATGTCTCATTGCTTCTGTATAGCATTGTGGGCTATCGCCCTGCCCCTTTTAAAGAGGGTCGCTGCCTGGCCCTGCCAACCCTCTGCAGTGTGCGCCTCCGGTTCCTCCTCATGGCTGACACACTTATAAATAAACATTAGGGTGGTGTGGCTGTGAGGTCAGTGTGTGGCACTTTGGTATGCGCTGTGGACACTGGTTCGTGCGGGGGGGTGGGGGGGGGGGGCAGCATGTAACCCAGGAGAAGAGGCAGGGGTGTGTCTCCCGCAGGCAGTGCTTGTGCTTTGTTGGAGGTAGTGTGGTGCTTAGCTAAGGTGTGCCTTGCTAATGAGGGTTTGTCCGAAGTAAAAATTGGTAGGGGGGGGGGGCACTCTTGCCGCTATTGTGGCTGAATAGTGGGACCTGGGAACCTGAAATGCAGCCCAGCATGTTGCCCCTCGCCTGCCCTATCCGTTTCTGTGTCGTTTCCAGAACTTTCTTGGGTTTGCAGATTTTCACCAATGAAAACCTTAGAGAGCATCGGCGATATACAAAAATGCTCGAGTCGCCCATTGACTTCAATGGGGTTTCGTTACTCAAAACGAACCCTCGAGCATTGCGGAAAGTTCGACTCGAGCAACGAGCACCCGAGCATTTTGGTGCTCGCTCATCTCTAGTGGCAACCCGGGGTTACTCACCTTTTGGCTCACCGACCTCCCCATCAGGACATGGGCACTACATGTGTAGAAGCAGTTCAGAGAATTGTGTTTCTTTCAAATCTGGTGCCTGCCAGTTTTATTCCAGAACACACCAAATGTGCACAGTCCAGTGTTTACAACCTATAGGGTCTCCGTCACTAATCCTACCAGGGGCGTCTAGAGGGCATCCTCCTCTATCAGACAGGCAATGAGCCCAAACTGGTCCTGATAGCTACTCCTACAGCCTCTCTGGCTAGCAGGCAGCTTTCCTTCCCCCTGAGTGTGGCAGAAACTGATCCTTTTATCTCACCTCCTGCCACACCCACAGGTGTTGTCTCTCTCTGCAGGTATCAAATTGCCTGTCTCTCCATTGAGGGTGCCCATGCATCCAAGCAAAACTGTTGTAACTTATTCTAGTTAGATAGGTTGTGTTGGGGTACAGTAGTCTTCAATTTACGCCATAGATTCTCAATTGCAATAAGGTCTGGCCTTTAAATATGCCACTGCAAGCCATTTAAATGTTTTCTTTTTAATTCCTCTAGTATAGCTTTATCAGTATGTTTAGGGTCATTGTCATGCTAGAAGGTGAACCATACTGCTTTATGACAGGGTATGCCACTAGCATGCCCATGCCCAGATTATCTGTCTAGGAGATTATATAATCTCTATGGGCACTCTCAAACCCTATGGTACCTATCTTACAAATTCTTACAAAGTTTTATTTGGCAAGCAGTGGAGATGTCTGAGAGTAGTGTTGCTCATCGTGCCCACCCGGGTGATTAAAATCATGATTGTTCCAGTTCTAGCTATTGATGATTTATCCTCAAGAAAGGGGTCTCTAACAATCAGCTCTTTCCTAGGGCCAGTGTCTTTATGTATGGAGCTGTTATGCTGCCAGAAGCAGACAGATTAATACAGTGTGCAGTAACCCAGGACTGGGACTTCAGGCTAAATCCCATTGAATTGAATGGGACCCCCACCAATCTGCAATTAACATAGTAACATAATATGTAAGGCTGAAAAAAAGACATATCCATCCAGTTCAGCCTATTACCCTCCAATGTTGATCCAGAGGAAGTTGATGACCTATTCTGAGTATAGGTCATCAATAGCTAGAAATGGGACAGCCCCTTTAAATGTTCACATATAGACTTTATATGTAATACTTAGTTTACAATCTGATTTTTCTTTATTGAGGATATAAGTCAATTTTGCAATATAGCTTAAAATATAATTTTGAATTCTAGAAGAGCATTATTATTCATTTTTTCTTTAAATTACACAAAACCCATGCTTAGTCTGCCAAGTACAGTGTCTGAATCACTTCAAGCTTCATTAGGCTTCTAGGTGCTGAGAAAATAACCCCGTGCAAGTTTATGATGGACAGTTACTGAATTAATTTACTATAATATTTAACATTAAGACAGTTCATATCTGATTATTATAAAGGGAATGTTAATGGTGATGACAGCCACTAAAAAATTGTATCAATTGGCCTTTATCCTATAAATGACATTGTAATGTGTATATACTGTGCCTAGAATATATTCACCTCATTGGACTTGATTAAACATAATTTTTCATGTAACAACATTGAATTACAGTAGATTTAGGGTGGTTACAAGTACACAGGAAGGACTTAAACTTCTTCTCCTTGCTGAAACCACTTCTGGCTTTGGCTCAAAAACTGCATCAAAAACTGCTGTAGCATTCTTTTCAAAAAACACTGTGTGTGAAATTTCCCAAAATTAAACTTTTTAAATGATCAACAGAAGAATATGAAGCAAATCTCCACAGAGTGATCTATATTGATCCCATTTGTTACATATATAATTGTGCCCATAAGTTTACATACCCAGCCAGAATTTGTAAGATAGGTACCATTTTTTAAGCAAACATAAGTGCTTAGACAACACGTCTTTTAGTTTTTTGTGTTTTTTACTTTAAACTATTATACATCACAAAATAACGCAATCGTTAAATAAACCATAACAATTAGGGAAAAAATCAAATAGTCATTTTTGGAAATTTGTATACATTTAGTTCTGAATATCGTGCATTGTATTCTTTTTTTGTCAATGATGGCTTGCAGTTCTTTATGATAGTTGTGAATGAGGTGGTTTATTTTCTCAAATGGTAAAGCTGCCTAGTGTTCATGACAAAAAACCTCCTGACCCTGTAAATTCTTTTGTTTTCTAGCATAAACTGCATATTGAAGATTTCCCCAAAATTGGCTCAATGATGTTGAGGTCGGGAGACTATGATAACCATTCTAGAACCTTCACTTTCATCAAAACGGAATGTCACAAGTGATGTTCCATATACAGGGCTAGGAGTTTCTACTCATAGCCCATGTGACCTGGATGTCACTGGATCAAGAGCCATCAGTGAAGTCACACGTCATTTGATGCACTGCTGGAGTGAAGGATGGGTGTATTGCTAGAGGGGTAAGTATATAAACAAAATTCCTGTGGACTGCATAGGGTTATGAAAGTTTTGAAAAAGGTTGACAACTCCTAACCCCTTTAAGTGATTGTGACAATAGATATCATGCTTTTATGTCTTTTCAATATGATAAGGATCATGATGGTGTACAAAGTAAAACAAGTTATTTGCCCCCCGTACAATTACCAACACTCTCTCGATTTCAATTCATAAAAACACACAAGCAAATTAAACATTTTAAAAAAAGATGAAAACTTTGAAGCATCAGATGTTACTGTAACAACCTTTGCAACCACAAAGCCAACGTAAATGTAGGTGACACTAATAAATTACTATATTTGTTTCACAGCTGCAAAAAGGTCTAGATCCAAGCTACTTCTTTTAATCCACATTTACAGACTGACAACTTATTACTGTGCCATTTTCTTAGCCAATTTAATCCATGACCTCTCTTCCTAAACTGCAAAATATGTCCATTATAAAAGGCACACATTCCTCCAGGGTACACACCTGTGATCCCTGCTTTATTTTCCAATAGAGCTAAAGATAACTCTGGTTATTTAGTGCTGTGATTACAATAAGAGGCTATTCTCTGCCTTTATCATTGCTTTCTACATACAGTACTGGCAAATTATTATAACCCAAAATAAATAATTATGTGTAGTACTTTAATTAACATGTCTTTACAATAGTGATATGTAAACTCTATTTCAATCATGCAAATAAGCTAGGTATCTATAATTAGCACTATCAAATGATAACACATAGCCCACAATGCTGTTTTTGTGGCTCATATTAGGAGGCATTAAAAGGCACAATGGAACATTCTGTACCTGTGTATTCAACAACCTGTTAGGAAATCAAACTTAAAGTGCAAGTTCCACTGTGGATAAGTTCAGGCCAATATCTCGAAGACATAAAAATATGCCACTTTGAAATCTATCTTACTTACCTGTTTTGCCTCCTTATTGTGTTCCACGATTATTGGAATACTTGGGTTGGGAGTGCTTTAAACGGTTTTCAAAAAATAATTGTGAATCAGGACAGCTGATTCCGATTTGCATTAAAGTCAACAGTAATTAAAATCCGGGACGAAGAGAAGGAGGAAGCTCTTCAAAGAATGTGGCTCAGCGCTTAGTACTGTTACTTTGTGGTGCTGGGGTCTTACATTCAAATATCATCAAGGGCAACATCTGCATTCACTTTGAAAACCTCCATCCACATATTGCCCATGGTCAGGTTTGAACATTGATCTTCAGCTCTGCAAGACAACGGCGCTAGCAAATGAGCACCACACTTGTTCTTCTGTCTTCCTTTTCCCTCCTTTCTTCCCTTGAGGAAGAAAAGATGGAGTACAAAAAAGAAGAAAGAATGCAAAGAGAACATATAAACTCCATGCAGATGTTTTTCAGTTAGATGTGCACCTAGAACCCCAGCACTACAAGGCAACAGTGCATGCCACTGAGCCACCAAGCTTCTTCACTCTTCCTTCTCCTGGTTCTCCCTTCTCTGGAGGAGTAGGAGATGGAAAAGAAGAAGAAGGAGAAAGAAGATCTCATACTTCTCTTCCCCCTTATCTTCCTCCCTCCTTCTTCGAATTCTTATCCTCCTTCTAGAGAAGGCGGAGGAAAAAGAAAATGGAAAAAGGAGGAAAGGAAAAGGTCATTAGCATTGTTGTCTTATAGTACTGGGTCCCTAGGCTCCAGTTTCACCAAGTACAATATCTGCATAGTCTTTGTATTTCTCCTTCCTTTTCCAGAGAAGAATTAAAGAAGTCCAAACATTGAGGCTCACTTCTTAGCACTGCTGCCTTGTAGTGAGGGAGTTTTAAGTTCAAATCTGACCAAGAGCAATATTTGGATGAAGTTTTTCCAAAGTCCATGCAGGTGTTGTCCTTAAAAGTATCTGAACCTAAGACCCTAGCACTGAAAGGTAATAAGGCAAACCACTGAGCCATATTCAACAAATACACACCCATTCACCTAAAAAACTCTCATGTGTTGGAAGTTTGATTTTTTTTTTGCAATTTTTGCAAAAGATCAGGTTAGGATGGCCCAATCTGATTTTGAAAGAAATTGGCCCTATTATATTGTCCAACTGATCATGAGCTGCAACACTACTCCTTAGTCCTGATTCACTCCTTGGAGTATTTGCTGCTGATGTACAGAATTCTATAGTTTACTAGTAGGTACTGACAATGAACAGTTTTCTATATAGTCAAGTTGTAGTCATGTTCAGTATAAGCTTCCCTTAGGTTTTATGGCGCAAACAGTTTTAATTGATCCTGAAACTGCATCCTTTCTCAGATGTCACTCAACAGGCTGCAGTGACTGAGGAGAACCATTACATCGTCAGCAGGAAGAAAGTGAAGTCTAAGGAGACATTTTACAGTGATTGGAAAGGATGGGGAAATATGGGCTGCCCTAGTGTAAGAATCTCACACAGCAGGAGGAGATGGGGTGTACTATGCTATTATATCTTGCCACACATATCTTGTTTCAGAAAGTTTTCAATTCATATGAATAGAGTTTGCAGAAATCCGTGCATGGGAATAGTACAGTTTCGGGATCTGAGTCCGTACCATCCACAACAGGTGTCAACCATTTTTTGGTGTTGAAGTATTGCAGTCAGAATTACAGTGTATTTAATGTGAGTGATCAAGCAAAGACATGGTCACATTCCCTAGTAGGAAGAAATGTAGAAAAATTATTTAAAAGAATGCTAAAAAATAATATAGAACAAAAAACCAAAAACACACACACAAGCAAAGCCCTGAAGTCCCCAAAAGGTTAATGATATGTTCTTGGGTTTGCAGCAAGCCTGTGGGGATCAAGCTCTAGATTAATTTATAGCTTGGATAGAGAAGTGTCATGCTTTGATTCATTAACAGCAATTACCTATATATAATGTAGAATATTTCTTATAATAATTTGTAGTATTTAATGAAATATCTTACAAAATATGTAATGTGGAAATAGGTTTATTTATTCCATATAACCCAACTGTTAAAACTATGTAATGTGTCAAATATCAGTGAGATTGATGTCCATTCTGTAAATGAATTCATTATTAGAAGTCAAGTTTACTTTCATTGATCTTCCTGAATTTTCACTTCATCATTAGTGGCATCCAATATTAAACTCCTTAGGGGCTATTAATTAAACTGACAGAAAAACATTTGCATTTGAGTTTCTTTTTCTCCCTTCAATTGTCCTCGCTTACCCAGCTTTCATTTTATGAAAAACACTGTAGTTAGTAGCAGTGCCTTTATTCTAAGGCTGATAATAAATCTCTAAAAGACAAAAAATAGCTTCTAACCTTCATAGTAAAGATAGTGTATGCAGTAGTCTGGTGTTTGCTTAATTTAGTGTTCTGTTTAGAATAGTCTGATATATGGTAGAGTGGAAGTTCTGAATATTGCAGTACTAATATAAGTGAATATTAAAGTAAATGGGAATTTTTTACTTCTAAAGTTCTTCTATGTCTTGTGGGAATGAAAACCAAAATGACAAAAGGTGGTACAATGGATGTAGGGGAGGAAAATGGGACTAAAAGGGGTAAACTTTATTATTCACAGAGGCAAGAGGGTCTAAATTGAATTAAATTAAATGCCATTCACAGTAAAAAAAATAACATAAATTTTATTAATTCTCAATTAAAAATATCTAATGGGCACAGAAGATAAGTGCAACAAAACAAAAATAACAGTAAAGGTGTTGAGACTAAGAAGAAAGTGACAGACACATATAATGTACATAAAACAAGTACTAGGGTTTGCACTTGATTGAATAAATGGGATCCTAGATAGATAAGCAGATCATGCAGGTTAAGTGGTCTCTAGCTGTGATTTGGGTAGTACTATAGTCTAAGGCCCCAATTTAAATCAGATTATAGGATATATACGATTATTAGGGCAAACACCTATGTCGTTGCCTATAATAGGTCCATATACTGAATAGAGACACTTCTCATGATAGGCACGTATATGGAATAGGTATACGCCACGTATCGATAGTGCAAACTAGAAGTAGTATTTTGGGAATGCGATAGCATATAATGCTTTCTATTATCAACTGGTAATCAACGGTATACTGGGTTTACTATAAGTTTGTCATCCCAGTAATTTGTAATAAAGTTCATAAACAATACTGGGCACCATATGTGTTTCTTTCCTAAACGAGCTTCAACTTATTGTATATTTATTCTCTTGATGAGAAGATGGACCTTATGATAAAGCTTAGATGTTTACTAACAGTAGTGGGCTCTTTGTATATTTCTTTAATCAACGCATTTCACCGCTACATGTCAGCAGATCCTCAGGAACATAACGATTTGGGGAACACAAAAAAGGGCACGGAGGATATTTTTAGGGAGTCAATTTTTATTCCGTACAAATGAACAATGGGGCCTGGGATTTATTCAGTTGTGCCCTGCAATCCAACGGGTGTTCCCTGCATTACAGGCCTTGCCATGTGTCCTTTAAGTAGATTAGGGCCACAAGGGGTATGTTTTTGAACACGGGACAAACGGAGGGATCCATTTTGGGGTGAACGACTTCATTCCTATGTACACTGTACAAAAAAACAGTTTTTTAAATTGACAAAATTGCCAAAAAAATGAAAATCGTAATTTTTTCCTTCTGCTTTGCTTAGATTTATTCAAATACTGTGGGGTCAAAATACGCAGTACACAGTACACCCCTAGATGAATTCATTAAGCGGTCTAGTTTTTGAAATGAGGTCATTTGTGGGGTTCTTTATCGTTTTGGACGCTCAATGGCTCTACAAGTGGGCAATGGGGCCTGGAATTTATTCCGTTGTACCCTGAAATCCAACGGGTGCTCCTTCCATTATAGGCCTAGCCATGTGTCCTTTAAGTAAATTAGGGCCACAAGGGGTATGCTTCTGAACACAGGACAAACAGGGGTATCCATTTTGGGATGAAAGTCTTCATTCCTATGTGTGCTGTACAAAACAAAACAGTTTTTAAATTGATATAACTGCCAAAAAAATGTAAATTGTAATTTTTTCCCTACTGCTTTGCTTAGATTTATTCAAAAAATTGTAGGGTAAAAATACACAGTACACCCCTAGATGAATTCGTTAAGGGATCTAGTTTTCAAAATGTGGTCAATTGTGGGGGTCCTCTGTCGTTTTGGCCGCTCAAGGGCTCTACAAATGTGCTATGGGGCCTAAAACGCCTTCAAGCAAAATTTATGTTCTGAAAGACACCGACTACTCCTTTCATTTTGGGTCCCGTTGTGCATCCAGACATAAGATTAGGGCCACAATGGGTATGTTTCTGAACACGGGAGAAACGGGGGTATCCATTTTGGGGTGTAAATCCTCATTTTCATGGGCACTATAGGAAAAAAATATGTCTTTAAAATGACATATTTGCAAAAATATGAAATTTTATTTTTTCTCCTTTAAATTGAATTAATTCCTGAAAAAAACTGGTGGGGTCAAAATACTCATGACACCCCTAAGTAAATACATTAAGGGGTGTAGTTTTTAAAATGGGGTCATTTGGGGGGGTATCTATTATTCTGACACTCATGAGCCTTTGCAAACTTGGCTTGGTGCAGGAAAACAAAGTGTTCCTCAAAATGCTGAAAAGTAATGTTAAATTTGTACGTCCTATAAATGGTTAAAAAACCACAAAAGTTTTTCAAGTGTGCATTCAGAATAAAGTAAACAGATGGAAATATATATTTTATCAAAAATGTGTACAGTATGTTTGGAAATATTTGAGATATTACAGTTGAAAATGTGAAAAAATGACAATTTTTTCAAAATTTTTCCAATATTGGTACTTTTAATAAATATACACAAATTATATTGATCTCTTTTTACAACCAAAATGAAGTACAACATGTGGCGAAAAAACAATGTCAGAATCACTTGGATATGTAAAGCCTTTACGGAGTTATGCTACGTTGAACGACGCATGTCAGATTTCCAAAATTTGGCTCCGTCACTAAGGCGCAAACAGGCTTCGTCACTAAGGGGTTAATAGCAGATTACACATTTTGCTAGAGAGTGACCAACCCCTCCAGCTCCATGTTGATGCAGGCAGTTTGAAGGATGGTATTGTAAAACACTTACCTGTCCATGCTCCTGTGGCTGTACATGGTGTCAGATGCCACCACCTTGGCAGCAGTAGCACCAAGCAACCTATTGGAGCATCTGTGGTCAGCAAACACAGTTGTACAGACAATTAAGTAAAATGTGCTCTGGAATGTGTGTATCCCTTTAATCTGAGTTTAGGTGTTCCTAGGGCATGCTGGCTTAGTTTAATTTTCAGGCCTAAAGACCAATCTGTATTACTCTCCAGCAGCGTATGAGAGTGTAAGGAGTG
Organism: Eleutherodactylus coqui; assembly: GCF_035609145.1. NCBI lineage: Eukaryota > Metazoa > Chordata > Amphibia > Anura > Eleutherodactylidae > Eleutherodactylus > Eleutherodactylus coqui. Next base: position 202,042,628 of record NC_089841.1, on the reverse strand, counting down.
TAATTCAAACACCTCTGTATTGGCCCTTTTACACAGGACTGTTATCGTTCAGAATTGTTCAGGTTGCAGTGCTCCCTCGGGAACCTGAATGATAAATATTTCATGCAAATGCATGCAACGACTAAATGAGAATTGTTTATTCGTTCATTTTCTGCATGCAGAAAACTGAGCATGTCATTCAGTGTAAACAGCAGTCATTCACTTTTGAACAGCTGTCTACTTACAGATAGATAGATAGGAGACAGATACATAGACAGATAGCTTTGAGATAGACAGACAGATAGATAGACAGATACACATACACACACACACATATACAGATACCCCGGGGCTCGGACCACTTCTCCTCCATGTAACAGCAGCAGCACAGGCAGATGCAGCAGCTTCCATCTAGCAGGACGCAGGGACAGCACATGATCAGATCATCGCTGTGCCCTGCCGGCCCATGTGACTGCCTCCCTCCGCCTCCCCCTGCATTTCCCTGCCTTCCTTTCAGGCTGGCCGTTCTGCCTGCCATGTGATCGGAGCCTTGCAGCAGACAGAGCGGCCAGCCATTAATGCTCTTAATGTGCATATGTGTATGGCTGAGGATGGCATCGGGGCCCCCTGAGTGCAGGGGCTGGGTTGCCACTGTGACCCCAGAGACCCCTGACACTACGCCTATGACTCGGGCACTGTGCAATGCATGGAGCTGTCTTCTTCTTACAGCAAAACAAATAACAGTGAGATAAACCCATTAAGTCTGCAACATTTTGCCTGGGGTGGGGGGCATTTTAATTATCATTACATTCTATATTCACATAAATAAGCCACAGACCATAATTATACAGTTAGGAGGATGAGCTGTGTTCTCCTCTATTATAACTGTGTGACATGAGCCATGTAATCATCATCAGTAACTTGACAGGAATTACTGTATCCGCCTCTAAGCAATTTTCATGGTAGATCCATGTAACAACATCAGTTAGACTGAGAAATTGACTAGAAAATGAATTCATAATACCAAGTTGATCTGAGCTGGTCAAAATTGAAATCACAAGAGCATCTGAGGAAAAGAAGGCTCAGAGATTCAGATACAAATAACTAAGCCAGGTAACACTAGCTCACTTATATACAATATACTGGGGGCTAGCTAAAAAATGAATGAACTAAAAATAATTTGCCTTTTAAGTATTTTTTTCATGGTGCCAATTTTGATTGGTCTACTTGTACCTTTGTATTTTTCTCAACTATTGCACTTAGCATGCTGTTCAACTGTCCCAGATTCTGTAGGTCAGCCATAAATTTGGGACACTGTCCAATAGTCCTGGCAGGCAGGGGACATGTCCTGCCCCCTCCTTCATCCTTTCTGTGATACAGGAGAAAGGAATCCTCTTATAGCCCGGACTGGTAATTCCTGGTGGTCTGACCCTCACTACAAAGTAAAACTGCACTTTCCGAGGCTACAGTGGATGAAGGACCTGTAATGGCATCACAGTCACACAATCAATGCAGGTCCTTCATCATGTAACTCATCAGCAATCTGAAGTGGAGGTAAGCGAGGAGTCTGTATAGCTCCTTCCACCTCCAACATCACATGTAGGTCTGAGAGGAGTGAAGAAGTAAAATGCCAGGGGAGGAGAGGTGTTTAGGGGGTAAAATGCTACTGCTGGAGTTCAACCTACTACAACTCCCAGCATGCCATCAGTCTGCTACTCCTCTGCAGAACTGATGCACGTCTCGGCACCACTAATGACTTGGAAGTATGTCTCCAGAAAATACTGAGGAAAGGGTGCCACAGCTCTCAAACAAGTATTTTCGTGCTGGTTTTAATAAAACAGAGAAGTTGAACTAATAACGTGATATCTTGCACCTATACTGATTTTTTTTTCACTACTAATCAAATTCTTGACCCGTGTGGGTTGAGACTTTGATTAGTCTGTAAGTGTCATGCTAAGAGTTGTAGTTCTATCAAAATGTAGGTCCTCCATCTACTGACACTTTGATAGAACTGCAATTTCCAGTATGCCATGACAGTTCCAGACATTCAGGACATGTTGGGAGTTGCAGTTTTACCATAATCCTGTGAGGCGATAAGGCCAGTGACACACTGCCATATTTTGGCCTCTGTTTTGGTGTCCATAATATGGAAGTGTCCCTTGATCTGACCACAGGTCTCCTGACCCAAACTCCGAGCATCATACATTATTATGATGTTCGGAGTTGGGGTCAGGAGACCTGTGGTCATATCAAGGGACACTTCCGTAGTATGGACACAAACAGAAGAAAAATATGGAATTATATCACCGACATTAGGCTAAGACCACACTATCCTGCTGGCTGCATGTGACCAAGCCATACCTGCCACAGCAGCCAGTGGCCACATGATTATTTGCAAAATCATGTGGCCATTGTTCATTGTGGATGGCTGTGGGTTGAATTGCAGTTTCCTCTGGTATCATTTTATGGTGAACTAAAAAGTCAAAACACTGGCTACAATGGGAACCTACTGCTATTCAAAACACACAAGGATTCCACTCCATTTACCAGTAACCACACATATACAAACCCAACTTCCCAGCGTGATGTCAAGCAATAAAAATATAAAACTTTATTACAAAAAAACCCAAGGCAATAAGTCATAAATATTGCCACATGGTGACCGCTGACACCAGAGGCATAGCTAAAGGCTCATGGGCCTGAGTGCAAAAGTTTATCTTGGGGCCCCCAATTTCTCTTAACCCCTTAACGCAAAGGCGTAACCTGAAGCTCCTAGGCCCCAATGCAAAACCTGTAACTATAATGCTTTATTCATTGTACTGGCCTCCCTATATGGAGAAGAGAGGGCTTATGGGCCCCCTAACGCTCCTGGGCCCAGGTGCAACCGCATTCCCTGCATCCTCTATAGTTACGCCAGTGCCTGACGCATTTTGGATCATGCGTCTTTAGTCATAATTATCACCAAATAGCATTGATCACATTTACATAGCTACTACTATACACACTTTCTTACAAACACATTTGTAAAATGACAGCGTGATACATGTGCAAGCAAGTAATCCATGTGTCCACCCTGTCCATCGGCACATAGCAGTGAACTCACAATCACATGGCACAGCCTCACATGATGAGGCAAATCTCATGTTCTGATCATAACAAGGTAAGTTCTAAGACTTAATCAAAAATGAAAACGGTGAAAACAAATTAGGAAGACTTGTGTGCATTCCAAGAGGATCAACCAAAGAATATACAAAAACTAAATGCACGTGTCAAATTATGAGTTAGGAAAAACTCAACACGTAATTAAATAAGGTTATTATGTAGGATAAAAATGAATAATGTTGGATGTTGTTCCCATGGATGCATGATATTGTCACAGTAAGATTCAATAATTGCTTTTAGGCTCAGTGTGAATGTTTGAAGTCGTGTTTCCTAACACACATGTTTGAAGGCAGTTAATTGAATGCTCTGTGTGAACAATGGGAATTGTAGTTCATTAGACTTGGTAGCAAGGGGACTTGATGATAATTTTCATCCTAATCATTCCCAGTATGCACGTTGCCACTCATAGCATGGAGCACATATATTCATAATCCATTTGTGAAGCTGTGTGTCTCTGGAAGCTTTATGTTTCATCATATGAGGCTGTGCCATGTGATTGTGAGGTCACTGCCATGCGCTAATGGCCAGGGTGGAGGCGTTGATTTGTTGCACAGGCATCAGGCTGTCATTTTACAAATGTGCTTTTAATTGTGTATTGTAGTAGCTATAAAAAATGTGATGAGTGCCATTTCATGATGGCTACGACTAGGGACATATTATCCGAATTGTGTCACCATGTGGTGATATTTATGGCTCGGTGTTTTGAAATAATTTTTTCTAATTAAGCTTTGTATTTTTATTGCTTTTCACCACACTGCGTAGGTTTTATTGTGCCATTTTAGGCTACTTTTTGATCACTTTTTATTGTTTCTTGGCATTCAGATGAATGAAAAGCTGCAATTCTGGCCTTGTTTTTTTTCAATACGATTATGGCGATTTATATTTATTCTTCTTCTTTTTTTTTTACTATCTTTGCACAACAAAAATCCTTTAAAAAAAATTGAATTTCCATCATCGCATTCAATGACCCATAACATTTATATTTTATTACGGGACAAGTTGTAGTTTTCGTTGGTACCATTTTAGGCTACACATGACTTTTTGATCACTTTTTATTGTGTTTTTTTGGGAGGGATGGATGAACAGCAGTGCTGGCATTTTATTTTGCTACACCATTCACTGCGTGGTTTAACAGACATATTTTTATTGTGCAGCTCTTTATGAATGCAGAAATACCAAATATGTGCTTTTTTCCACAAAAAAGAGTTTTGCAGGAAAAAATGTTTGTTTTTAATTAAAACTTTATTTACCTTTTTTCTTGGCCTCCAGTGGACTTGAACATATGATCATTCGATAATTAGTGTACTACACTGCACTAATTATGCATGTGTCCCAATCATCCCAGATTTGGTGAGACAGTGCCAAATTTGGCCACCATCGGTGGGAGTGGGGCACTGAAGGGCACTATTATGGGATACAGATGGCGTGGCTTAGCTGTGCCCTGTCCTACAATTTTGCCATGGTGCATTACAATTGTCCCTCTTTTCGTTGCTTGAAATTAGGAGGTATGCACTTAGTGTATGTGTATATATATATAAATATATATATATATACTGTATATTGCAGCATATAACACGACCCCCCAACTGTCACCTTATACGCTGGAATACAGTGTCAAAAAAAAAAAAGAAGTACTCACCTCCCCCGGCATTCTGCGGCGCTGCTGTAGGCTGTCGCTCCCTCCTTGTCCCTGAGAGAGCATTGCTTTCTGGAAGCGGGGCTTGAAATCCCCGCCTCCAGAAAGCTAATGCTGTGATTGGCTAACTCACGTGGCGTCAGCCAATCATAGTCATTCTATGACATCATTGAACTCAGGTGGTGTCAGCCAATGACAGCCATTCAATGATATCATTGAATAGCCGTGATTGGCTGACGCTGCGTGAGTTAGCCAATCACAGCATTAGCTTTCTGGAGGCGGGAATTTCAAGCCCTGCATCCAGAAAGCAATGCTCTGTCGGGGATGAGGAGGGAGCGACAGCCTGCAGCAGTGCCGCAGAACGCCGGGGGAGGTGAGTACTGCTTTTTTTTACACTTTTTTTTTTTGTATACCCAGCGTATAAGACGACCCCCGACTGCAGAGCAGATTTTTCGGGGTTAAAAGGTCATCTTATACGCCGGAATATACGGTATATATATATATAATATATATAGTTATATTCCCTTCATATTATATGTAAATATTTGTTTAATCATAAGTAACATTTCACTATATATAGGACAGCCAACCGCAAAGTCTGTATTTCATTCTTTCTGACACATTTTGAGGTGATTATAGTGCAAGTTTTTGCTGCCAGATCAATAAGCCAATAAAAGAACCTCAGACCATGGCCTCTCGGAGAAAACAATATTAATTTAGGCTATATTTGGAAGTTTGCAGGGTTGGCAGGATAAAAACAAACAGTTTTGCCAGTAAATCACCTTTGTGTTGATCTGGTTTATGACACCCACAGTTGATGTCCAGTATGCTGCATTTACCACATTGTCATCCAGCAGCAATCATTTTCTGCCTGCAGTGCATAGACTCACAAATTCTGTAATGTAATATCATATTTCCTTCTCTGCTTACTGTATTGATCCGCTGCACTGAGCAGAATGTAATTTACACTTTACCTCTTTCGTTAGACGCTTTTTTCTGCATGATTGCTGGTTTATTCATTTTCTTTCCTTTTTATCCTAGTATAACCTATGAGCAAATAAGATATTTTTTTAAACTATAAAGCATTTATACTAAGGAAAAAATATTTTGTAATTCATATCAGTTGTAAATTACATCCTTCAGAATTATGGCTATCAAGCTTCAAAATCATTGGAAGCTGTATATGGGATATTTACAGTACCACAGTAGACTGATATAATACAATCTAGTTACAAGTTACACCTTCTGAAAGAACTGAACAATGATTGCATAGTACCTGAAATATATTGGTATCATATATCCAATTTGGAATATAAGCTGTGGGGGAAGAGGAAATCTGTTAGGTCATGTGATCAAAATGAAGGCCATTTTGAATGACACCATCCTCGGTTCAACTTTAATATTTCCAATAGGAATGTACAGAGGGGACAAATGTGTGCATTTATGGGGATAACACAGTTGAAAAAGTTGTCTTATCTTAACCCAATAAAAAGCTATTGTTATCTAAACACAGCAAAATCCATGGCAAAGTAGTTCAAAGTGTAAAAAACACGGTGATATCCCGTCACATTAACAGTCAGGCTGAAGAGTAAAGGCCAATTAACATGGAACGATTATCGCCGAAAACTTTGTTAAAATGAATGAATTTGAGCGACGCCATCATTCACTATTTATTCACTTGTTGCTATGCGTCGCTGTGTTCCAGCCTGCATAAAAATAGTTGTTAGTTTGTTTGCTTGTCGTTAAGTTTTAATAGCATTCGTTCAGTTTTTCAGTTTTTTTAAATGACTTGAGGGCAGGGGTGATTGTTTGCCCCACTAAACAAAATGACTCATGCTGCAGTCATTGCACTAATTAAAAACCTCCCGCTGAGAGATTCCTTGCATAAACACTCGCCCACCTGAGCAAACAGCATACACAGTGTTTACGCAGCTAACAAGGAAAATGGCGAGGATGTCAAACTATTATCTTTACGTGTAAACGTTCAGCATTTGAAAGCAAAAACGTTGTTAATTTATTTGTACGCTCAAATGACAATCGTTGCATGTAAATGGAGCTTAACCCATCTGTAGATGTGTAATATATCAAATTAGCAAAGAAGGTCATGAGAAAAACAATGGTATTGCTTCATTTTAACCCCTCAGTGACTGACTTTTTTGTGGGATACGCTCTAGTCTTCATTTATCTCATTTTGGGCACGCATAACATTTTGATCACTTTGCCTCCTTCCTCTTCAGCCTTTTATTTACTACGGTAAAGAGTTAAACAGCAGGGATCAGAGTTTTCTCCGGTTGCTTATTTTAGAGCAGACTGCAGACAGCCCCTATTCCTAGAGCCGTGCCATTGTTCTAATGCAGTGCTGTATAAAGGCGCCACATTAGAATAAAGACCATTAGTGACTGCCGTCAAAACGCATATGGGTGGTCACTATGAGGTTAACATAACTTTATTTGTTCTCATGTAAACACCGTGATTTTTCTTCATTACAGGCAATGTGAATGATGCTGTTATCTCAAGCAGAATGTGCTGAGATTGCCTTTATATCAAGTGAACAAAGTACTTGTGTCATTGCAGCAGATTTCAACCAGCACCACCCAACCAGACCTCCAATTACCCCCAGTGCAGTTGTCAAATTTCTTTCCAAATTCTGAGAAACATTAATTTTAATTGGTTTTATATGATACTGTTGGTGCATATTTACCACCGCAATTAAAGGGATTGTCTGTTAGGAAATATGGATTTCAAAGAGGTAGATCCTGTCTGCATGTAACCTTTTAATTAGCTAGAGAGAAGGTGTGATTCACACTCTAGCAGACTAGTAACTAAGAGGCTTCTATGTACCTGCTTTAGCCAATGACAATCATAGAAGTCTCCGTCAGTAATAATACTGAAAAATACAAGATTACAAAGAAAATGTAAACTTTTTGGAATTTATTTTATGAAAACAAAGTAACAATATTCAAAATAATAAGGTGTGCTTATGAAATGGAAAATGTAACGAAGTCCAAAATGTATGCAGAACAATGTAGATAAAGGATGCAATAATATACAGTATTCTTTATTGGATCAAATTAAAACAATACTAGGAAATAGAACAAGGCACAGGAATATATGCATCAAATATTCTATTTGGGGGTAAATTTCTGTACAATTTAAAAATTACATATTTGAACTATTACACCAGCAATAAATTTAAATCACATAAAATCCATAAACCAGCATGCTATCAATCTCATATCATCAATCATTCTTAGATGTCTGAAAATGTGAAAATTCTATACTGTGGATGGAATTTTAATCTGAGCTAAAACACAGTACATGTAAGGTCACATACACCGATTTTCTTTATAAGGCTTTCTAAACTTTATTTTTTAAATTTCAATAAAATTCTTAGAATAACCCCCCAAAATTGATGAACAATCACGCCACATCCCACGTAACATATGTGGCCTGCTTGGGTGCACAACAGTATGGAAAAACATTTTTTACAATTTTTCAGTTTTTCTTGTTGTTTTAGTAGAAATAAGGAAACGAACCTGTGGGTCTTAGTATACTAAGAACACTCCCCACTGTCTGAGCAGAATGCTCTGTACCATTAAGAGATATATACTGTTTATTGGAATGAAGATGTTGGTACTAATTGTACTATTGTGTCATTTATTTTTCCCCTATGCTTTGGATATTATTACATTATAAAGTTAGTCCTCCTAATGTCACTTTCAGACCAGCATATTTTAACTTTGCATTTGGTTCATGTTTTGGGGACTGTAATATGGAACTAATATAAATTTATGTATCTATTCATACGGAAGTATTTTTCCCCGCTGTTTTTTAAAAGCAGGGCATGATCTATTTTTTGCATTTTTGTCTGTTGCTATTATTTTTTAAGGGGCAAAAATAGAGCCCAATAGAAGATAAAAACAGTATGGAGGCAAATGCAGATCAAATACTGATGAAATACCATTGGAGCATACAGTTGTAATGTCTTCTGTAACATGTCCATAACAAGGATCTTCATTGATGTGTTACAATACTCTCATCTATGTTGGAGAAATAGGACAAAAACTTAGCACAAGGATAAGGTCTCATCACCACACAATTAAAGAGAGAAAGACAGAATTACATTTGGCTGAAAATTTTTCTAGTAACAAACACAACATAGAAAATATGAAAGTTATTATATTAAAAGGCAATTTTAAATCCCAATGTCACAGAAGAATTTGGGAGTATAAATTTATAACAACCTTTGACACTGTCAGGAGCGGAATGAACCTTTGGAGGGGGCTTCTTGCATCGGTGGAGAATATGAGAAATCTGGAGCAGAGATAACACTCTGGCCTGGTGACCCCCTAACACAAATTCAGAGAGAATAAAACTGTCACATACCTATCAGTGGACTAATTAAGTATTTACTCCTCTGCTCATTCTGTTGTGGTATTGTTTTAAGTGGAAATTAATCACACCATCTCTGTGCCTTGTCATATGTATATGTGTGCAGTACATATAAATATGCCTCTTCTGCTCTATTCCATTTAAGCCTGAGGAAGAACCCTGCATAGGTTTGAAAGCTCACTATAATATCATGTATTTTTGTTAGCCATCAAAAGATATCATATATTAAAGATTACTTGGCTTCTCTTACTGAGAACAATCACATAGTACTCTCATCTAAAACTGGTCTTAATGGGATTTATTATGATTTTTAGCAATTCCACTGCACATTATTTCTATGATGACATATATCCCGCCTCTTCACTTGATTCAAAAAAATAGAATAGGCATTCTGGCTCTAAGGAGATATTAATTGAATGATATTGTGCCTTTTGTCATATATGACTAGTGGGAATGAAGTGCTCATTTTTGGCAAGTTTCAGTTCATATTGACTGCAGAAGAGTAATTCCAGATAAAATAGATATTTGTGGATAAAGAGAGGAAACAGATGCTCATTCTGGCAGAGACTAGATTGTGCCTTTTTGTTTTAGGAAATGAAAGCGTATTCAAGTCTTTGTTATAGTTCCAAGCTACTCTGAATGGTTTACCTTCATTTTCGGGTTTTCTTTCATAAAATCTGGACCAAGATCATCTAATTATAGGTAAGCCACCAATTCTCATTTACCTGCTTAATGTAAAATATACACTGGCTTGTAGGACGTTTTCCCATTGATAAACATTATAACAAGGTTTATACAAAATGCAAAATAACATTGTATCTATTGTGTTGCAAATCTGTTTCAACCATTTGATGAATTTATGAATGTAACTAATGGGTTACTTATGATAAAATAAAGTTTCTAGTCATAAGTCTTGAGTCTGACATTATTTTCTGAAGTCTTCTGCTTTTATAGTGCTTATGAATCCATTTTTGAGTGCCACAGATCGTCATGCTAAGGGCTAATGCACATGATTGTATTATATCTCTGTATGAGCTCTTGGTTGTGTTGAGTGGTAATTTGGCACCAGTCTATGGGGCCATAATGTACATTAGTGCATCTGCATAGGCTTTTACTGTCAAAATCCATTTGAATATAGGAAAAAATATTGTGCCATGCTCTGTCAGACACTATATTAAAAAGCATTTCTCCGTTGTAATTGTCTATAGTTCCATATTACAGAACTATAAGGAATTCTGCATGCCTCTGAATAGGCTCCATGCACATGGCTCTACTGGACACATGAGACTTTAGGCTGCATTTGTTGTATATAAGGTTGAGTTTACATTACTTATTCAGGGTGCTTGTGCCTACATAGGTGCAGCACAAAACCACGTACGTGTGTATTAGAACCACTGGTTCTCTATGGTGTATTCACATGTCTGTGTTTTACAGGCGTGCAAACGCATGTACCTGCAAAACATAGGACATGTGTGCACCATTGGTCTATGGTGCATGTCAATATTCCCCAGCGGGGCATCCCCTTTTCACTGAACACTGTTTACAGGCGGCGCTGGGCCATTCATTGAATTCAATGAATGGTCGAGCACTGCCTGTGATTGGCTGAGCGCTCAGCCAATCAGATATAGACCTTTCAACAGGTGAAGATTTTAAATCCCTGCCTGCTGAAAGAACTTCATTACAGTGATGAGACCCAAGCTGTTTGACACGCCTGAGCCCCGGCAATGGAGGAGAGGTGAGTATTTTTTTTTACACCATATTGGAATGATTTTCAGGGAAGGGCTTGTATTTAAAGCCCTTCCCTGAAAATCAATGCAGGGGTTGCCAACATCCTATTGCTTTGAATGGGGCCACAGCCTCATTGAAGGCAATGGGCATGGACCTGCATTCACGTGTGTTTGTGCACGTATGTGGGTGAACACTAGAGATGAGCGAGCACCAAAATGCTCGGGTGCTCGTTACTTGGGACGAAATTTTCGCGATGCTCGAGGGTTCGTTTCGAGTAACGAACCCCATTGAAGTCAATGGGTGACCAAAGCATTTTTGTATATCGCCGATACTCGCTAAGGTTTTCATTTGTGAAAATCGGGGCGATTCAAGAAAGTGATGGGAATGACACAGCAACAGATAGGGCAGACGAGGGGCTACATGTTGGGCTGCATCTCAAGTTCCCAGGTCCCACTATTAAGCCACAATAGCGGCAAGAGTGCCCCCCCCCCCCACTGTCAGCATAAAGATCGTTCTCCTCTGCCATAGCTGTAACAGCTGTGGCAGAGAAGAACGATGTTTGCCCATTGAATTCAATGGAGCCAGCAATACAGCAGGTTCCACTGAAAGCAATGGGCTGCCGGCGATCGCGGGATGAATTGTCGGGAAGGGCTTAAATATATGAGCCCTTCCCTGCAATTCATCCAGAAATGTGTTACAATAAAAATATATACCGGCGTATAAGGCGACGGGGCATATAAGACGACCCCCAACTGTCACCTTATACGCCGGCAATACAGTGGAGCAAAGAATAAAAATGATTACTCACTTCACCGGTGCTTCTGCGGTGCTGCTGCAGGCTGTCGCTCCCTCCTGGTCCCCGGCAGAGCATTGCTTTCTGGACGCAGTGGTTGAAATCCCCGCCTCCAGAAACACACGTGCCTTCAGCCAATCACAGCCATTCAATTACATCATTGTCATTGGCTGTGATTGGCTGAAGGCACGTGTGTTTCTGGAGGCGGGGATTTAAAGCCCTTCGTAGAGAAAGCAATGCTCTGCCGGGAACCAGGAGGGAGCGACAGCCTGCAGCAGCGGCGCAGAACACCAGGAGAAGTGAGTAATGATTTTTATTCTTTGCTCCACTGTATTGCCGGCGTATAAGGTGACAGTTGGGGGGTCGTCTTATACGCCCCGTCGCCTTATACGCCGGTATATATTTTTATTGTAACACATTTCTGGATGAATTGCAGGGAAGGGCTTATATATTTAAGCCCTTCCCGACAATTCATCCCGCGCACGCCGGCAGCCCATTGCTTTCAGTGGAACCTGCTGTATTGCCGGCTCCATTGAATTCAATGGGCAAACATCGTTCTTCTCTGCCACAGCTGTTACAGCTGTGGCAGAGAAGAATGATTTGTCTTCTATATGTTCTCAATGGGGTCGGCGCTGCTGCCGCCGGCCCCATTGAGCGCATATAGAGAAGAGAACAGGAATCGCAGATCGCACATAGGTGCGATCTGCGATTTCTATGGCCTAAGAAGGACCGTTGGGGTTCTTGAAGCCTAAAATCACTCCTAACACTCTCCCTATAGCAGCTCCGGCATCAACAACACTTTCCCTGAACTATGTCAGAATGCATCTGTGGCGAGCCGCGGGAGGGGCAGATTTTAATACTCGGGTGACACCTAATCTCGCCAGCCACTCACTGCAGGGGGGTGGTATAGGGCTGGAACGTTGCAGGGGGAAGTTGTAATGCCTTCCCTGTCTTTCTATTGGCCAGAAAAGCACGCAAATTTGTCAGGGAAGAAAATGAAAGTAACCCGAACATCGCGTGGTACTCGTTACGAGTAACGAGCATCTCGAACACCCTAATACTCGAACGAGTATCAAGCTCGGACGAGTATGCTCGCTCATCTCTAGTGAACATCTATGTACACACATGCACATGCTTATTTGAATGCACCCTCATTGTTGAGCAGGTGTACTAATATTGCTGTTATTGGGATACTACAAGTTTTATGAGGTGTAAGTTTCCATTTAATGATGCGGAATGTCCCAGGAATTTTGCCATGCTTTCCATTTATTGACTTTTAAAGCAAATAACTAGGTTTACATATTGACATACATTTTGCCTATTTATACACTAATCATAGTTTAAACTGTTCGGCAAAAAATGTAAACAATCATGGTAATTAAATGAAAAAGCAAGTGAAGCTATGTTACTTATATATTAATTCTGAGATAGACTTGCTCTTATATCAACTTGGATGAGCTTATTCTTGCTTATCTCTATTTCTGCTAACAGGATAAGTCAACCTTTATTGGTGGGCCTGGGGATTCTTTATTGGTGTTCAATGTACTTCACAGTACATTCCTATAAATGAAGTACTGATGCTTGTTTGATTCTTCACCAACCCATAGGAACACTATCCTGATAATAGCCCATAGGGAAGGTAGATTGGGCAAATTTCATTGGTGGACTCCAGAAATGCTTTTGTCTTCTATTGTATCAAATTCTGTTATTGGATAAGTAATTACTTGACAATCTCCATTTCATTAGTTGCCTACAGGACTGCATTCCTACTCAATTAGGTTCTGCTACTGTTAGGCCGGCTGCATATGGGCATATTTTCATTGCAGAATTCGGATAATATAAAGCATAATGCAGAGTTGAATCAGTATGAAATAACAATACAGTGGAATATGTTTTATCTGCATTTTTTCACCCAAAATGGCCAGGAAAGAAAGTAGCAAGGAATGTTTTCATTCAACTGTCAGTATAAAGTATAGAAGTTATGATTGGCAAAAAGTATGAAAGGAAAAAATATGGCAATCTTCAGGTGTCAATGTTAAAATTGATTGCATGCTTAATGGGTTAATTATAAAGATCACTTTATTTTGGTTTACTGTGTTTTTACACAAACCACAACTGGCCGCAGCATGTAACAGAATTTCCCACAGTGGAAATCTGCACCAAAATCCACATGTATAAAGGCTCATTCACATGGGTGGGAAAATAGTGCACAAGAAAATCTTAGCAAAATCGTGTGAATTAATGATTTTCTGCAATCAAGTCTCATTAGCATGAAAATCGCCCATTTACATGATCGGGAGCGGCGTATTGCTGAAATAATGCACTGCTGAGAGAGAGAGCGCAAAACCTTCAGCTCACTACATACACCTATGTGACAGCATTCTTCACTGCTAATCTGACTCCCCCTCCCTCTGGAGTTGTTTCATAAACTCCCTCTCCTTGTCAACACCATTGTTTAGCAGTGTTAGCTAAACAATGGCAATGTTTAGCTAACACTGCTAATGTAACATCCCCTCCTTTTACTCCCAGCTTCCATGGGAGTCTATGAACACTCCTGCATTTTGCGCACCAACGATAGGTCAAGGCTTATATTTTTGTGCAGCAGGGAATTTTAGTTACTGAATTTCAGTCGCTAATGTTGCTGATATATTTTTTTAGGTGCAATTTTTTTTTGCGCACCTAAAATTCCTTTGTCTGAATGTTTCTATAGGAAACCATTGGTTCTAATAATCACTTTTTTTTTTTTTACGGCTACCTTAGCTGCGCAAATTCTGTCATGTGAATGAGCCCTAAATGTGGATTTTGATGCAGATTTTCTGGAAGAATTAAGCCATTTTTAATTCCTTTTCAAAATCTGCACTTTAGACATTTGGATTTACTTGCGGATTTTTCCACTCGGCAGTAAATTAAAGATTACGTTAATTGCGTACATAAATAGTCAAATGATTTTCACAGTTAAGCTATACTTCAAAATTACAGAGAAATGATATGCTGATAATAGTGAAGAATTAATAGATGTAGCAACTTTCTTTAACATAAACATATATTGGTCATGTACCTTAAAGGGGTTGTCCCGCGGCAGCAAGTGGGTCTATACACTTCTGTATGGCCATATTAATGGACTTTGTAATATACATTGTGCATTAATTATGAGCCATACAGAAGTTATAAAAAGTTTTATACTTACCTGCTCCGTTGCTAGCGTCCTCGTCTCCATGGTGCCGACTAATTTTCGGCCTCCGATGGCCAAATTAGCCGCGCTTGCGCAGTCCGGGTCTTCTGCTCTCTTCAATGCAGCCGCTCGTGCAGAATGCCGGCTCCGTGTAGCTCCGCCCCGTCACGTGCCGATTCCAGCCAATCAGGAGGCTGGAATCGGCAATGGACCGCACAGAAGAGCTGCGGTCCACGGAGGGAGCAGACCCCGGCGGCCATCTTCAGCAGGTGAGTATGAAGACGCCGGACCGCCGGGATTCAGGTAAGCACTCTCCGGTTTGTTTTTTTAACCCCTGCATCGGGGTTGTCTCGCGCCGAACGGGGGGGGGGGGGGGGTTAAAAAAAAAAAACGTTTCGGCGCGGGACAACCCCTTTAACTGAGAAATATGTAGAGTTGCTATTATAAAGATACGCCAAAGTGATGGTTAATTATAAATATCCAGGTTGTAAAATACTAAGCTGTAAATGAACAAGCCCATAAACTGGAATAAAAGTGTATGAATAATATATATATTAAAAGTTGAATACATGATTTACTGCTGTTCATCCTTCTGGCAAACAATACATTAATTTTACCACCTTTATAGAACTGTATAATGCTTTTAAGCTTTCCCTAGATACCCTTTCGGAGGTAAAATGTGCAAACTGCCATATCTAAAGTACTAACAATACTTCACACTATGCATTAGTGGTTTAAATATTACATTTACATTGTTTGGATGTTATGAAGCCATAAAATCACCCTTTCAAGCATAGATTAGTGTGTTGTACAATTGGTTTTAAACAATATAATCTTGGAAATGTAACTATTTTACCATTCAATATTGTCTCAGTCAGTAAATGGCTATATTATGACAAGCTTAAAATTGCTGCAGTGTTGAAATTTATAAAGTGAAAATATTTTATGGCACTTTCGTAGAAGTTTGTTACAGCATCTTAATTCTGAAGCAATAGCAATATTACAGTGCCTATGGTGATAAAGATTAACATGCTTAGGGACATTACCTTGATATATTGTGCTCAATAATAATAGAACTATAAAACTCGTAATTGCAACCTAATACAATAAAAGACTATATATTTGGCACATATCAATTTACTTGAATATTTTTATAACCATTTCTTTCATGTACACACTTGCAGAGGAAAAAGTAAATTGTTGGGTTATGAAAGTTTCTATATGCTTTATATGTGAAGTTCTAAAATGGACAAAAAAATAAAATAATGAAGTAGGTAAAATATAAGAAGTACACATTGAAATAGACAATAGTAACAGAGGGAAAATAATAGTAACATAAGGATAAAATATTGTGAATAAATATGATTGCGCTTGCAATAATTCGACCTAGTGTAGGTCTGAGAACAATGTTACATTGAGAAAAAAATGTTTTTCTAACTAGCTAACACAAATCAAAACTATTAAAGTATTAGTTTACAAAAGAAATTAAAGGACAAGTTAAATTAAATGACAGTAGGTTTATTAGCAAAACAATTGAGTTATGGTCTAGGACTGACTTATTGGTGGTAACCTTAAAAGGGGTATCTCTGCATGCCTCGTTAGGGTGTATGGACATCATAGACAAAATGGTTTTTTTTAGTCCTCTCTGCTAAGGGCCATTTACAAACGAACGAAAATGCGTGATAATCGTTACGTCTAAATACAAAATATACTTTACTATTTATTTACTTTTAGTTTGTAGCTCACTTTCAATCAGCATAAAAATCAATGGCATTAAACAAGGAGAAATGCAAAGTCCTACATCTGGGCAAGAAAAATGAAAAAAGCACATACAGAATGGGAGGAATTGGGCTAAGCAGCAGCTCATGTGAAAGAGACTTGGGTATACTAATAGATCATGGACTGAACATGAGTCAACAATGTGATGCAGCAGCCAAAAAGGCAAACACAATTCTGGGATGTATTAAGAGAAGCATAGAGTGTAGGTCATGTGAGGTAATTATCCCCCTCTACTCTTCCTTAGTCAGACCTCATCTGGAATACTGTGTCCAGTTCTGGGCGCCCCACTTTAAAAAAGACATAGCCAAACTGGAGCAAGTTCTGAGAAGAGTTACCAAGATGGTGAGTGGTCTGCAAATCCTGTTCTATGAGGAACTCGGCAGTCGCATATTTCGCTCGCCCGCACCTTTGGAGGTGGCTTCCAAAATTGTGAGAAGCCAGCTTTGACTTTTTGTATAACTGATATTATCTACTGTATTGTTTAGTAATAAGTTTTTTTCTTTTTTTTTGCTTTTTTCTTACCCCCCTTGTTTCCCTAATTGCCCTCTTTACCATCCCCCTCCCACTCCTTCTAACTCTTCTAAAGAGAGCAAAACAGTTAAAGGATTTGGGAATGTTTAGCTTACAAAAAAGAAGGCTGAGAAGAGACTTAATAGCTGTCTACAAATATCTGAAGGGCTGTCACAGTGCAAAGGGATCAGCCCTATTCTCATTTGCACAAAGAAAGACTAGAAACAATGGGATGAAACTGAAAGGGAGGAGACACAAATTAGATATTAGAAAAAAATTTCTGACAGTGAGGGTGATCAATGAGTGGAACAGGTTACAATGGGAGGTGGTGAGTTCTCCTTTAATGGAAGTGTTCAAACAATGCTGGACAAATATCTGTCTGGGATGATTTAGTGAATCCTGCACTGAGCAGAGGGTTGGACCCGATGACCCTGGAGGTCCCTTCCAACTCTACCATTCTATGGGTGGTTTTCTTTAAACATAATAAAGGTTATATTTTAGGGATTACAATCTAATAGTGCAAAAACATTAGCCAAAATGGAGAATTAAGAAAGTTCATCTTATGCTTTGATGAGCTCAGCCCAGCCAACTATTGGATTGCCAACCATTCATTTGAACAGTTTGCATGTAATACTGCAATTTCTCCTGATTATATCAACTGATCACAGCCATATGTTGATCACCAAGCTAACTTAATTATTGAAAATTCCTGACTTGACAAGACAACTTCTATTAAGTAGCTGGGGCTTGGCAATTTGGCTTAAAATTAACATCTTGATTCTTCCCAAAACTTTCTTGATGCTCGATTTTCTTTTTCTCTCTCTAAAAAAAAATCTTGTTATTTGTTTAGCGCTAACTTATTCCGCAGTGCTTTCAGTTAATTTATTTAATATTCATTTTAACTTCTGAGGTCAGAAAAAGGAATACCACCAAGCTGGGTACCAATTTTACCGACCTCGGAAGGATGAGTCAACCTTGAGCTAGCTACTTGAACCACGCAGTGATTGAACTTGCCACCTTCAGGTCATGTGCAAGAGTTTAGGACTACATTTCTGCTGTTTTAGCAATCTATGCCACACAGGGCTCTCTAAACACGTTCATAAAATACAAAAATACATTTTTACATTAGGGAAGCCTATTCACAGAAATACTTTTAATATTTGCAGATTATTAGAATTCAATAGAACAATTCTGATAATCAGTACATATTAAAGGAAACCTGTCAGTACCTTTGGGACCACTAAACCACCAGTCTGCTCTTATGTAGCTGGGCTTAACTTCCTAAGATTTGCCTGCAATATAATACTCAGCAGGTGCCACATTTGCATTTTCAACACCTTTTTCAACACGCCTTCCATCATTTATTGTTACAGTATAAATAAACTGTTAATGAATGTTAAAGCACTTAACAAATAAATTTTAATGAATGTTAAAGCCAGTGCCACTTTTCACTTCCAACACCGTTTGTGTTGCTCACTGTTACAGTGTAAATAAACTGTTATGACATATAATAGTCAGCAGATGCCACATTTGCGCTTTCAACAACCCTTCTGTCGCTCAGTGTTAAGAAACTGTTAATAAAGTGTTGCAGCTTATAATACTCAAAATGCAATGTTTCCACTTTCAGAGAACAACAAAAAGGGTGTGACCAATTTGAAAACATCCCATGCTGAGCATATGCAAACAGCCAAATAACCTAGGGTTTTAGCACTATTAGATTGTATTCCCTAAAATTGTGTTTTAATTGTGGTTTCCACATGCATAAGTCCCATTTAGACACAACGCTCCTCTCTCAAAATTAGCTCAAAAGCCATCTTTTGAGCAATAATCTTTGTGTCTAAATGTGCCCATCTTTCAGTATTCTGCCGAATGACGATCTTCAGTTCGACTTGAAAACCATGGTTCGGCAGAACAGCTGATAAGACGGACCGCATGCTGTGCTCTGCCCAGGAGAGCTGATAACAGCTGATTACATTGTATCAGCTGTTCTCAGCTGTCAGCCCTGCTGGCAGAACAAAAGGAATTTATTCAGAGAACAGTGGGTGGTCCTCTGAATAAATTCAGCTCCTGGTGGCTCACATGCTGCTAATTGGTACTAATAGGTATTAATACGAATTAGCAGATTATGCAAAATGATCCATCAAAAGCCATCTTTTGAGCGATCATCTATGTGTCTAAATGGGTCTTTAGTAGAGATGAGCGAACACCAAAATGTTCGGGTGTTCGTTATTCGGAACGAACTTCCCGTGATGCTCGAGGGTTCGTTTCGAACAACGAACCCCATTGAAGTCAATGGGCGACCGGAACATTTTTGTATTTCGCCGATGCTCGCTAAGGTTTTCATGTGTGAAAATCTGGGCAATTCAGGAAAGTGATGGGAATGACACAGTGACGGATAGGGCAGGCGAGGGGCTACATGGTGGGCTGCATCTCAAGTTCACAGGTCCCACTATTAAGCCACAATAGCGGCAAGAGTGCCCCCCCCCCCCCACTGTCAGCATAAAGATCGTCCTCCTCTGGCACAGCTGTAACAGCTGTAGCAGAGAAGAACGATGTTTGCCCATTGAATTCAATGGAGCGGCAATACAGCATGTTCCACTGAATGCAATGGGCTGCCGGCGATCGCAGGATGAATGGTCGGAAAGGGGTTAAATATATAACCCCTTTCCTGCAATTCATCCAGAAATGTGTTACACTAAAAATATATACCGGCGTATAAGGCGACCGGGTGTATAAGACGACCCCCCAACTGTCACCTTATACGCCGGCAATACAGTGGAGCAAAGAATAAAAAGCATTACTTACGTTTTTAGATGATCTGCGGCGCTCCTGCAGGCTGTCACTCCCTCCTGGTCCACGGCAGACAAGCTTTCTCTATGAAAGGCTTTAAATCCCTGCCTCCAGGAAGACACGTGCCTTCAGCCAATCACAGCCAATGACAATGATGTCATTGAATGGCTGTGATAGGCTGTGTTTCTGGAGGCGGGGATTTCAAGCCTTGAAATCCCCGCCTCCAGAAACACAGCCAATCACAGCCATTCAATGACATCATTGTCATTGGCTGTGATTGGCTGAAGGCACATGTGCTTCTGGAGGCAGGGATTTAAAGTCTTTCGTGGAGAAAGCTTGTCTGCCGTGGACCAGGAGGAAGTGACAGCCTGCAGGAGCGCCGCAGATCATCTAAAAACGTAAGTAATGCTTTTTATTCTTTGCTCCACTGTATTACCGGCGTATAAGGTGACAGTTGGGGGGTCGTCTTATACGCCCGGTCGCCTTATACGCCGGTATATATTTTTAGTGTAACACATTTCTGGATGAATTGCAGGAAAGGGGTTATATATTTAACCCCTTTCCGACCATTCATCCTGCGATCGCCGGCAGCCCATTGCATTCAGTGGAACATGCTGTATTGCCGCTCCATTGAATTCAATGGGCAAACATCGTTCTTCTCTGCTACAGCTGTTACAGCTGTGCCAGAGAAGAAGGATTTGTCTTCTATATGTTCTCAATGGGGTCAGCGCTGCTGCCGCTGGCCCCATTGAGCGCATATAGAATGCATCCATAGCGAGCAGCGGGAGGGGCAGATTTCAATACTCGGGTGACACCTTATCTCCCCAGCCACTCACAGCAGGGGGGTGGTATAGGGCTTAAACGTTGCAGGGGGAAGTTGTAATGCCTTCCCTGTCTTTATATTGGCCAAAAAAAAGCGCTAACGTCTCAGGGAAGAAAGTTTAATTTACCAGAACACCGCATGGTGTTCGTTACGAATAACGAACATCCCGAACACCCTAATATTCGCACGAATATCAAGCTCGGACGAACGCGTTCGCTCATCTCTAGTCTTTAGTCTTTACATTTATTGGTTTGGTCTCCAGCTGCAGTGGATGACTTAGCAGGGCTTTATACATTCTACAAGGATTCTACATAGTCTATAGCTAATTAGATAGTGAATACACATATATGTCAAGATAGGATGAGACAGTTTATGTCCTTTGCTCCAGGCTTTACATGTGGGCCCTCATTTTAATTCAGATTTTACTTGTTTTGGGTGGTATTATTTAAACATAATAAAGATAATATTTTAGGGATTCCAATCTAATAGTGCTAAAGCTTTAGGGTATTTAGTTGCTTACATTTACACTTTAAACACCCTTCTGTGTTATAGTTAAATGAAGTGATATTAAAGTAATATAAAGCATATATTACTCAGCAGCTGCTACATTTGCAGTTTCGACACCCTTTTCTTCACTCAGTGTTACAGTGTAAATAAACTGTTTAGTAAAAAAGGTTAGGCCAGACCAACATGAACAGGTCCGATTCCGCATGCTCATTTCCGCAGCAGGAGAACTGAGATACATTGAGGAAAGGAATTGCGGATGATCGTGGAAGATGGCAGATACGATCATTTTTCTGTACAGATGTACGGAATGAACAGCACATCAAGGAAGAAAGATCTCTTGATCTTCTTCAGCCGGCATTTTCTATTTTCCTATGAAGTAGTGAGCGTTTCCGCCACTCATGCGTAATGTTAATTGCGTACGGGCGACAGAACACCCACATCCATTGACTTCCATTGAGGCTGTCTATGTGGAATCCGCAATTCCCACACATCTGAGTGTACCAGCAAAAGCTCATGCCTTTCAATGCGACGTATTACCATCTATCGTCTGCACAGACACAGATCGCAGAATCCGCAATTCGAATCTACCTGTGTGAGCCCCGCCTTACACCATATAATTATCAGCAGGTGCCAAATTTTGCACTTGTGAGATGCACACAAAAAATACTGCATGTCCTATTTTTCCGCATCCCTTGGAATGCATCACCCATTGTTTTTAATGGGACAGTCAAACACATCCCATGCCATGCGATGTGATGTTTCCCATTGAAATAAATGGGAAACACTTGCTGATCCTGCATCATGCGTGAAACAAGTATCGGAGAATGGGAATTTCATAAAAGTGATGCGATATTGCACTTGCCCTTGTGAAGTTAGCCTTTCAATGTAAATAAATTGTTTGATAAAATGTTACAGCATATAATAGTCAGCAGGTGTCACGTTTGCACTGAATTGAATATCACTGGGGATTATAAATTTTCAGTATAGGCAAAACAGGTGAACCGTAAGTGAGTGCCATAAAGTCTGCAGGTGCATTGCCCTTACGTAATTACATAATGTATTTCAGTTGCTCTAACGCAACACTGCCTTTCTGAATCAAACACACAAGCTTTAACATCCATGACCATTGTTTTTTTTACAAAGTATCAAAATGTTGATTTACCAACATTTAAACTATTCCAGTAAAATCATGGGACGTCCTCAAACATCACAGTCTTATTTTCTCTGCTGTCACTGCTCAGTGCTCCTTTTTGCTAGGAAGAGCCAACAAAAGTGAAAAGCAGCAAAATGCAGAGCTAAAGCAAGTGGCTGAGGCAAAACGTTTGCAAATTGAAAAAGAAAACGATGAGCAATGAGCGGCAAGACAGTAGCGAGATGCTGAGACAAGGCGTATCCATTTACAAAATGAAACTGAAGAGCATGAAGCTACTAGACTGCAAGCGAATACTGAGGCAGAACGTGCAGTTACCACAATCAAACTCAACACCAACACTTAGCAAAGCTGTAAGAAAGGGCTGAAAGAATTCAAAATGTTTGACAAAAGGAAACAATGCAGCAAGAAAATCAAAAACTTAATGCTCAAAGGGTACAGAATATTGGCATAAACCTACGGACCATAGCCAGCTTTATCACACCAGATGAAAACAATGTAGAAGAACATGATTGTGGCAGTATCAATGCAATCAGTAAATTTTGTAATTTTAGAATTTCTAAAATTAGAAACTTTTCACAAAAATATATAATCCTTATTTGCCGCGAAAATACAAATGCCATATAAACATAGAGGTATGTGCTTCAATTTACAGTGTGAAATATCTTTTTAAATATGTTTATAAAGGCCATCATTGTGCAAATGTGGTAATAAAAGAAAATGTGTTGGATCATAATGAAGCAAATATATTTTTTTGACTCAAGGTATGAGAGTTCTCCTGAGGCGTGTTGGAGAATCTTTGCATTTCCAATGGATATGCAGTCACATGCAATAATAAGATCAGCTGATCATTTTCCAGATAAACAGAGCACATTCATTGATGCGGAAGACACGCAAGACCTTGCTAGAAGGACACAGAGAAATTCTACCTTTATGGCATGTTTTCATTTAAATGCCACGGATTCTAATGCAAAGAATTGGTACTACCGGAAAATTCCAGAACATTTTGTGTTTGCTCAAACTTCATAGAAAACAAGGCAATGAGGTGGAGATAGGATAATTGGGCACATGTATTCTGTTAGTATCAAAGAACAAGAACGATACTTCCTAAGATTGCTCCTATTACATGTGAAGGGAGCCGTTGGTTTTGAGAACCTTAAGACCCTTAGTAGCATAAGTTATAACACATACGGAGAGCCTGCTAAAGCTCATAGGCTTCTGTTGGAAGATATTATCTGGCAATCAACACTTCAAGATGCTACAGTCTATAGCATGACAAGACAGCTAAGAGATCTGCTTGCCTACATCTGTGTCTTTGCATCACCTTCAGATCCAAAAGGACTGTGGATATGTTTAAAGCTGATATGATGGAAGACTTTTAAGGCCCATTTACCCTGGACGATTATCCCTAAAAATTCGCTAATCAGTTATTGTTTTAGCGATAATCGGTGTGTGTAAATGGGCATGGGGCACCCGCATTTCTGGCACTTTTTGGTGATCGTTAAAATCAAGCTCACTTGATGTTAACGATCACTTTTATTAGTCATTCTCCATGGGGAAGTGCTGATAGCATTGTTTTCCCCGTGGAGAACAAAGGATCTGAGCGCAGATAATAGCCTCGATCTATAAGCCTGCACTCAGTGAAGGCTTCATTTACATACATAATTGGTATTTCAGTAGCTGAGTAGCTACTTGAATACCAATTATTTTTTATGCAAAATAATTACTCAAAGAGTAATTACTCGTTTGAGTGATCTTTGAACAATTATCTGCTCATGTAAATGGGCCTTTACCTTAGGATGCACAATAAGGAAGGTGACTGCAGTGAATATAAAAAGTATGCTCTAACAGTTGAGCAAAGTATATTGGTCAGGAACGCTATCTTTTCTCCTTAGGGAGAGCACCTAAAATGTGAGTGAGTGAGGAGACCTATAAGGCCGTTCATGCTTCTCTGGGTAATATGCAAATAAGGGACATGGACCAATACCTCTGAGTACCACTTGTATTGATAACACACGATTTAATCTGTGAAAAATTTAGACTTTCACCTCCAGCGCATTTTTAATGAAACAATTGATGGTGAAAATGAGGGGATTACTGTTACAGCTATGATTCATTTGCTAAATGTAGAGCAGCACCAAGCATTTGACACCATTATGGCAGCTACAAATGATTCTGTGTCTCAATCAAAATGCTATTTCTTGGTAGAGCTGAAATTAGTAGAAAAACTTATATTTATACAATTTTTATTCATTAAATTAGGGGCACAGGAAATACTTTACTTTCAGCAACATCTACTGGCATTGCTGCCAATTTACTACTTGGTGGCCGAACATTCCATTCCTTGTATGGACTTCCACTGCTGGTTAATAAAACACCTGTTTCATTAATTCTCTTAAATTCAAAGGCCCCGAGATGCATAACAAATGAGAAATTGCTTGTTATTGATAAATGTACAATGGCTTCAAGTCATTCTATGAATAAGATTGATCAGCTTTTAAGAGAAATTATGAATATTTAGTTACCTTTTGGTGGGAAAATTATGTTTTTGGGAGGAAATTAGAGATGAGCGAGCATACTCACTAAGGCAAACTACTCGAGCGAGTAGTACCTTATTCGAGTACCTGCCCACTCGTCTCTAAAGATTCGGCTGCCGGCAGGGGGCGGGGAGCGGCGGGGGAGAGCGGGGAGGAACGGTGGGGAGATCTCTCTCTCACTCTCTCCCCCCCCCCCGCTCCCCCTCTCACTCCCACAACTCACCGCTCTCCCCTGCCGGAACCCGAATCTTTAGAGATGAACGGGCAGGTACTAGCATAAGGCACTACTCGCTCGAGTAGTTTGCCTTAGCGAGTATGCTCGCTCATCTCTAGAGGTAATTTCAGACAATGCTTAACAATAATCTCACATGCATTGAAACCTAACACTTACACACAATAGAAGATCTGTAGATGCTGGCTACAGTAAATGGCTTTAAAGGCTTAGAGATGGAGCTTTCACCAATCAAGATGGTCTTGGTGAAGATTTGATTGAGTTACCCCTAGATATGATATATAGTGGTTGCATTGGGACAACAACCTTTGGTGAAGTAATTGTTGCTGAAACAGTGCAGTCAATGGAAAGAACAGCAATTTTGTGCCCCAAAAAATAACATGTTGATAGACTAAACAAACAAGTGATGAATATTATGGAAGGTGTCTATACAACTTATTTAGGTCCAGATTCTGTTGACCCCGATAATGATGAAGAGACTGACAATTTCCCTATAGGGTTTTGAAGAATGTTACATGCTTAGGCTTAAGGTTGGTAGCATAACAATGCTGTTAAGAAATGTAAATACCAATCGTGGCCTTTGCAATAGAACCCACGTGATTGTTAAGGTATTATTGTAAAATATAATTGAAGCATAGCTTTTGGCAGGATCTGTTCAAGGCAAAGTGGTGTTGATTCCATTTATTGACTTATGCCCACCTGAAACTGACTTACCATTCTGCCTAAAGCTTCTGACAGTTTCCAGTACAGCCTGCATTTTCTATGACCATTAATAAATAACAAGGTGAAACACTGGATTATGTTGGAATTTAATTGCCAGAACCAGTGTTTGGCCACAGAGAATAATATGTTGCCTTTTCAAGAGTAAGGAGAAGCGCAGGTGTGAAAGTAAAGGTTTAGGATTCACCTTTGCTATGAAGATTAGTGAAACCTGCAATGTTGTTTGTCTGGAAATATTTTAATTACATGTAAAGGGACCTCCATGTTGGTTGGTCCCTTTACATGTAATTAAAATATTTCCAGATAAACAGCATTGCAGGTTTCACTAATCTTCCTTGCAAAGGTGAATCCAAAACCTTTACTTTCACACCTGTGCTTCTCCTTTGTATTTTGTGTATTCAAAATAGCTAATGCCTTTGCATTAGAACTATTATATCTAATTCTACAAAGTAATTTTCGCGAGCATGGATATTTATATACATAGATTACCGTCGTTGTCCTGGGACAAGAACTCTGTGCTTAAAGGGGTTGTCTTGTGAAATCAAGTGGGGTTCAGCACTTCTGTATGGCCATATTAATGCACTTTGTAATATACATCGTGCATTAATTATGAGCCATACAGAAGTTATTCACTTACCTGCTCCGTTGCTAGCATCCCCGTCACCATGGATCCGTCTAAATTCGCTGTCTTCTGGCGTTTTTAGACGCGCTTGCGCAGTCCGGTCTTCTCCCTGGTGAATGGGGCCGCTCGTGCCGGAGAGCTGGTCCTCGTAGCTCCGCCCCGTCACGTGTGCCGATTCCAGCCAATCAGGAGGCTGGAATCGGCAATGGACCGCACAGAGCCCACAGTGCACCATGGGAGAAGACCCGCGGTGCATCGTGGGTGAAGATCCTGGCGGCCATCTTGGTAAAGGAAGAAAGAAGTCGCCGCAGCGCGGGGATTCGGGTAAGTAATAAACTTTTTTTTTTTTTTTTAACCTATCCCTTGGGTTTGTCTCGCGCTGAATGGGGGGCCTATTGAATACAAAAAAAAACCCGTTTCGGCATGAGACAACCCCTTTAAGTGGATGCATTTTCTATTACAGTCACAGTCCTGGGATGGGCAATCTCCTAGAATTATTTATAAACGTAGTGAATATGCATACCTGACAACCCTACTTCCAAGAACTTTACATGAAAGCCTTCTATAAGTGCTCTATGAGCAGGAAGCATGAACATTGTTATATAGTCACAAATAAAAATCGCTATTGAAATATAACAGCGGTACATGGACAACAAAGTTCAGTAATCCCACAGCAATTGCGTGCAAGTTTGAAAAAAAAAGTGGGAAGATAGGCCCTGCCCTATCTTTCTCACCCTGCCGTACCGTTACTCACGCATAGTATTAACACTTGAGAAACCTGATTGTGAAAACGAAACTATTGAAATCAATGGTTTCGTTTCATCCCATTTTGCAGCCGAGGTTTTCACGACCGCAAAACGGGGCAAAAACATGCCCATGTGTTTAAGATAGACTTATGAAATCAGGTATTGGATCAACAAGATTGCCACAAGAGACATACTTGAGCAGCCAAAAACAGGTACATTTCCCTAAACTTCTCAAATTGAAAGAATATGGTCAAGGGTGATGTTTTTTCACATCTCTTCACAGACATACGATACCAGATATATCATTTTGCTTGTATAATCTCTCCCTTATGTGGTCTCATTTATATAGAGGTGACCATCGTCAAAGTTAGGGCAAGGATCAATAAATACAGTAATCTAATACATACAGCATTGACAGCTCTACCTATAGGTAGACATTTCCTTGAAAGAGCACATAAAATAACTCAGCTGAGATTTGTTGGCCAATGGGAATCTGAGGAAGAGTTGAATGTAAAGTATAAAATACATTCATTCATATAGGGATATTGCCAGCTTGATAAAGGAAAATGCATACTGAGGGATCCTTTGTTGTATATTTGGAAGCATTTTCATTAATATTCTCATCGGGGAGCTTAAACAGGTATTCCCATCTCGGAAATAAAGAAGATTTTAAAGGGCTATTCTATTTCAATGTGTTCAAAAATTGCAAAACGATCCATTCATACATAAGATGTTTATTTCCAAAATGCTCCGTTCTCCAGATATTGCAGTTATTGATTCCTCTGGTTGTTTACTGCTTGTTGCCAGGAAAACAGACCATCTCTTTTATGGAAATAAATATTAGAGAACCAGAGGAGGCTGACACTTCCGTACTTTTTCCATCTAAATCTGGTGGTTGGGATCTCAGGGGCACACACGCACTAGCTTTCAGCCCGCCTTATGCTGAGAACAGAGCAGTTTGGAAATAAACATTTTGGGGGTAAATGCATTGATTTGTGATTTCAAGCACAATGAAATGGGATTCCCGAGATGGGAATACCCCTTTAAAATCCTCCTTTTTAATGCAACTATTCCTAAATTGAATATCCATGTTGCGGTGAGTATCACATGATAATTGCTTACTTATCAATAGTTAATATATGTCTCTTTGTGATCTATCACACTTGGAACAACACAAATATAACTTTATATGTCTAACCATGGTAACTGCTGCCCCTTTTTCCTCCATGTGTGTTTATGGTGTTGAACTCAGTTTTCCCATTTGATGGTCTACTTGTCCCTGTCCATATGTTAGCTTGGGTAACCACAGCATGATATCATGTGCACATGTGGATGGTCCCCTATTTGAGCTTAATACCACATAATTGTCCCAAACTGCCACTGAATTACTGTAATTGTGAGGCAAGGAGACAGTTCCCTGAAGCATGTTTCTACAATGCTAGGAGAAAAGATTCCAAGGACCTGATTGATATTTCATAAGTTGACACCCTCTGTAGAAGTGCATGCTCTTTTTAATTTCAGCAGCCCCTGCTAGCAATTCTCCCTATGAATATTTATGTAATAAGTTTCCATCATGCACCATTCTTGTTTTCAATAGGAATTTATCTTAGTGTGGCATCTGGGGCCCCCATATGCAGTATTCCTGGCTTTGCGCCAATTTGATATTACTACTAATAGCTTCAATTTGTTTCAATGTGATATAAGAATATAGATAGATACTTGGTGATTCCATCTGTGCTTTATAGACTCTCATTAACCTCTGCTAGTTTCCCCAACATTAGCCATCTATTTAGTCCTGGCTGCTATACTGGTGGTTAGCTAACACCCCTGCTAGTGGATGACTACACAGTCCCTGAAATTGCTTGTGCTCTATGTCTATGCAGTGCATGGATATAGATGACTGGCTTTGTGACACCAGCTCTCAGAACATCAAGCTATCTGCCAGAGTACTGACCTCGTCTACTGCAGGAAGGAAAGCATCATGGTTGAAATCATAGGTGACAAATAATTCTTCTAAGTATAACTGCTATGCTCCAAGAAGCTCCAATTTTGATGGCATAAGAAAGTAGAATAACATATACAACACCAATTCCAAAAAAGTTGGGACCTTATGCAAAATAGAACAATGAACACATATCATAAAGTTGAAGGCAAGATATTTTTTAATTTAATAAAAAAAAATAAAGTTATTTAGAAATTTATGGCAGTAAGACATCTCAAAAAAGTTGGAACAGGGTTAACAAAATGCTGGAAAAATAAGTGGTACTAATAGACAACAGCTGCAGAATCAAATTTCTACTAAGTCACATGACCGTGTATAAAAAGAGTATGCTTAGGAACGTTAGTTTATTTTTTAAATGCAATTGGAAAATGTCTCACTTTCAACTTCTGATATGTTCTCTTTGTTCTATTGGGAACAAAATATGGTAATATTGCTTTCTTTCTCTCTTAATATTTATTTACATTTTACACAGCGTCCCAACTTTTTTTGAAATGGGGTTGTGAAAGACAAGAATACGGCAAAAGACCCTCCGTTGAGTGGTCATCTGTCCACTTTTCTAGACACTTGGGAAGCAAATATGTTAGACCCCTGGGTTATAAATATCATTCAATAGCTAATTCTAGGTAGATTTTTCTTCTGTAGCTTAAACTTTGAAAATTATGAAAACCTGTCATTTACTGAATGGCTTCACTCTGCGAGTATGAACAACATGCAAATGCTGTGAACTGGTGCCACACATCTAAGGAAATCTGCAGAATGCAAGTTTTATTTTAATCTGTTTCCAAAATATCAATTTTCTGTCACATTGGCAGTCCCTAACCACAAGGAATAGCCTGTCAAACAATGACATTGTGATTTCCTAAGTGACCCCAGTGTCGTTATTTACGACTTAACGTTTTCCACAGAAAATTAGCAGGTGACAGGAACCTATTACCAGAGAGTTGTGTCAGTGAGACAAAATGTTTGCTGAATACAAACATGATAATGGACCACTCGAAAAACATTTTACACTACTTGGTAAAACCACTGTACAACTATTACAATATACAGTGTTCTCTACCCTAGACACTCTGTAATTTCTCTAAATTAATGTTTTGCTTTACATGCAAGAGATAAAGAGGAATAACATATGTTATTATTCAATTATGACAAAACATCAGCCAGATCTTTTAGCCTGTAGACATAGATTGCATAAAATTTTAGTTTTATCACTTTACACTGTCTTACGTTTACTATTCAACTTAGGCCATGATAGGCTAAATAATGTCAGCTCTCAAAGTTATAAGTCCAGGGCCAGGACAATTATTTTGATTCTCTAAGCCACTGGTACCCAAACCTTTTCAGCCATGCAGCTCTTTTTGAAGCAAAAGTTTCTTGTGGAGCCCACAGAGGGTGTGGTCAGGGGAGGGGTTAGGGATGTGGCTTATCACGACATATGATTTTTACCTCCCTTGTTATAAAAAGGACAGGGCTGTTTAAATAAAAACTGGGAGGAATGCTGGAACACTGGATGCGCTATACATTATATTTAAAATGAACATGCTCTGGGATTAAATGATGTACCACATGTCAATATGTGCACGTATCTTGTGCAGATTCTTTCCACAGTGTGTGGATGGAATTTTCAAAATCTCATCCACTTTCCTGCTACAACTACTGTGAATTCCACAGCAAATCTACCCCATGTAGTAATAGTGACCCCCTATACTGGTAGGCCTCAGTAGTAATAGCTTCCCCTATATTGGTCCTAGTAGTAATAGTGTCCCATATATTGGTCCCAGTAGTAATAGTGACCCCTATTGCAGCCTTAGTAATACTAGTGTTCCCCACAGTGGCCCTAATAGTAATTGTAACCCCTACAGTAGTTCCAGTAGTGATAGCGTCCCCTATATTGGTCCCAGTAGTAATAGTGACCCAGACAGTTGCCTCAGTAGTGATAGTGACTGCAACAGTGGCCCCAGTAGTATTAATGGCCCCGACAGTGGCTTCTGTAGTAATAGTTTCCCTCACAGTGCCCCAGTAGTAATATTAACCTGATAGTAGCCCCAGTAGTAATAATAACACCACAGTAGCTCCAGTAATATTAACCCCACAGTAGCCCAGTTGTAATATTAACCCCACCATAGCCCCAATAATATTAACCCCACAATAGCCCCAGTAGTAATATTAACTTCACAGTAGCCCCAATAATATTAACCCCACAATAGCCCCAGTAGTAATATTAACCCCACAGTAGCCCCAATAATATTAACCTCACAGTAGCCTCAGTAGTAATAATAACCCTACAGTAGCCCCAATAATATTAACCTCACAGTAGCCTCAGTAGTAATATTAACCTTACAGTAGCCCCAGGAGTAATATTTTTTTTTTAATCAAAGATTTTTATTCATTTTCAGACATAACATACAATGTACAATTACAAATTGCCATAGTGTAGGGAATTAGTATAGCATCAGTGGTGAGTCTAACATTTGTAAAAGCAAAACAAATAGAAACCTGACATTGAGTAATAATTCGCACATGCACATGAGGCTGGCCATGTTTCATTGGACTTCCAGATAATTTGCATGCGGCGAGCCCAATGTGTAAATACGACTAATTAACGCAGATGGGGGGGGGGAGACGGAGGTGAAGGGGAAGTGAGGGAGGGAGGTTGTAAGGGTGGACAGGGGATGGGGTGGGGGGGAGGGTAATATGTCCGCTTCCAACAATTCTTCTGTCCTCCCATATCTCTCATACTCTGATCCGGACCTTTCTATCATACTCTCGACTGGGGCCCTCATGTCCTCTCTCAGATGGACATCATTAAGATATGTACTGGTATAGAAAAGCAGTGGTACAAGGTCCTCCCCTCTCAAGGTGTCATAAGCTAAAGTATCTCCAAGGGGTCCACATTTTCACAAATCCATCATGGTCTCCCCTGGACCAGCTTGATAGTTCCTCAAGGTTACAGATCATGTCAACCTTTTCTTTCCTTTGGGACAGTGTGGGAGGGGCTTTCTGAAGCCAGAATATAGGGATTAAAGTTTTGGCCACGTCTATCAAAAGCGCAATTAATTTGTTTTTTAATGGGTGAAAATTAGTAGACGGCCTCCAAAGCAAGACCATGTCCGCCGATAGCACCAGATTCGGGGAAAGTTTTTGTAGGGTTTTCTCCACCTCTTTCCAGAAAGGTGCGATAATTGGGCATTCCCACCAGATGTGTACGTAAGAGCCCACAGAGAAGCCGCATCTCTAGCACTTATTGTGGGGAGCTAAGTTGTATGCGTATAGCCATTGCGGGGTTTTGTACCATCTTACTAGGAGTTTATAATGGCTTTCCTGTAGTAAGACGCATGGAGAGAGGCCGAAAGCTGTTTTCATAATAACTTTGGTTTCACCCCTTGATAGCCAAAGTGAAGGAAATGCTACACTCTTACGACCTGCCCACCATTTCATGGTTTGGCAGAAAAAATATTCTAAAATCCTATGTTCTCCCAACAATACTGTACAAACTTCGCATGCTCCCAATTGCCCTCCCAAAATCCTTCTTCAAAGCTCTTAGGAGAGCTTTCACAGATTATGTATGGTGACATAAAAGGCCACGGCTGGCATATGACTTAATGATAAAAAAAAGACATGAAGGCAGAATGGATTTACCATGTGTAGAAGACTTCCACAAAGCAGTACAACTAAATTACTGGATGGAACTTACCCATCCCATAAGGGACCCGACTTTATCTCTATTGGCGGAGGGCGTGTATGGGAAGTCCTTGGTGGAGGACCTATGGTTCCCCCCTAGGTTTAGGTTTGAGAGCAGCAAATTTGAACCACTTCTGCGAGACCTGGGGCAAACTTGGGGATTCCGTGGCACCGAATCCATCCCCAGCAATGCCCCTACGCGCAATATGTAAATTAGTAGACACCTCCTTAGACCTTACAACCGCTAGTATATGCAAAAAAATTTAACGAGTTCTCAGTAGGAGACCTTCAGGCCCAAGCACATAGGACCCCCACCGAGGTCCTTACGACCCTCCTTCCTCAACATACTTTTTTGATTTTGCAAAAAGCTCACGTTATTAAAACTATTGTGAAGTTCCAGAAATCATTCAAGTCAACTAGACCTAAGACACCATTTGAGGTGGCCTTAGGGGAGAGGGCACTGGGTCAAAAGAAACTAGCAAACCTAAAAAGACGATTCATTTCTCCAACCATCCCCACAAAAACAGCCTTTCTAATCTCGTGGGAGGATAGCTGCCAACTTCTCGTTGACTGTGATCCAGGATAATTTAGTTTTCACACAAAGTCGATACTAACTGAAGTTTTTCTCCAGGAGCGAGCGATTGCTATAAGTGCAGATAGGAAGCAATAAGTTATGCATTTGTGTCTGGAGTTTCAGGTATCCTACTTTCC
Source organism: Eleutherodactylus coqui (assembly GCF_035609145.1). NCBI lineage: Eukaryota > Metazoa > Chordata > Amphibia > Anura > Eleutherodactylidae > Eleutherodactylus > Eleutherodactylus coqui. The sequence goes on along the minus strand of NC_089841.1, from coordinate 202,008,956 downwards.
AAAAGGGCTTCCCAGGTGAATTTGTGTAGCAATAAATCTGTGATGGTGAATATATTGGTGTATACGTGAATACAAAAGCGGCGAAGCCTTGGGCAATTTCATCAAATGTCTAAAAAGGTGCCCTTGCCTCCACATTCCCTAAAGTATAGGCCTTACTTACCTGGCAACATTTTGGAACCTCTCCTAGGAATCAAGTACCATCGAATTAGAAGTTTGTAGCCAGCCTCAGTGATTGATACATTAATGGAGAGTGGAAGTCTAGATACTAGATTATATCTTTTGGATAGGCTGTCCCATAATGCCAGAGAGGAAAACAGGGTAGGGCTCACAATTGCTCTTTTGTATTCTGTTTTATGCCAAAAGATTGGGGGGTAACTGCCTGTGCCCATTTGGGCTTATAGTTGTGGGAGAATATAAATGTTAATAGTTAGAGATGAGCGAACGTACTCGTCTGAGCTTGATACTCGTTTGAGTATTAGCGTGTTCGAGATGCTCGGTACTAGAGGCGAGCACCACGTGATGTTCGAGTTACTTTCATTTTCATCTCTGAGACGTTAGCGCGCTTTTCTGGCCAATAGAAAGACAGGGAAGGCATTACAACTTCCCCCTGCGACGTTCAAGCCCTATACCACCCCCCTGCAGTGAGTGGCTGGCGAGATCAGGTGTCACCCGAGTATATAAATCGGCCCCTCCCGCGGCTCACCACAGATGCATTCTGACAGAGATCAGGGAAAGTGCTGCTGATGCCGGAGCTGCTATAGGGAGAGCGTTAGGAGTGATTTTAGGCTTTAAGAACCCTAACGGTCCTTCTTAGGGCCACATTTGACCGTGTGCATTACTGTTGAGGCTGCTTTTAGCAGTGTTGCACAATTTTTTTTTTTGTATATCGGGCGTGCAGAGCATTGCGTCCTTAGTCTGCAGTCATTGTACAGAGTATAGGGCCAGTACTGGTGAGGCAGGGAAAGAGATATACAGGCTATATAGGCAGTGGGCTTTTTCAAAAAAATTGGGGAAAAATACTATATTTTGGCTGCCTGTGACCGTCTTCAGTTTACTGCGTGTCTGCTGGGGATAGTAGTTGTAATTAATACGCAGCTAAGCGTTACAGCAGGCTTGCGCAAAATTGTTTCCTGGCTCTGCTGTCTCCGTTACATCACCGCCGTCATCCCGCCAGAGGGAAACAGTATACATAATATTATACGCTGCCTACACTATCTGTCTGCTGGGGGTAGTAGTCCAAATTAATACGCAGCTAAGCGTTTCAGCAGGCTTGCGCAAAATTGTTTCCTGGCTCTGCTGTCTCCGTTACATCACCGCCGTCATCCCGCCAGAGGGAAACAGTATACATAATATTATACGCTGCCTAAAGTATCTGTCTGCTGGGGGTAGTAGTACTAATTAATACGCAGCTAAGCGTTACAGCAGGCTTGCGCAAAATTGTTTCCTGGCTCTGCTGTCTCCGTTACATCACCGCTGTCATCCCGCCAGAGGGAAACAGTATACATAATATTATACGCTGCCTACAGTATCTATCTGCTGGGGGTAGTAGTCCTAATTAATACGCAGCTAAGCGTTTCAGCAGCCTTGCACAAAATTGTTTCCTGGCTCTGCTGTCTCCGTTACATCACCGCCGTCATCCCACCAGAGGGAAACAGTATACATAGTATTATACGCTGCCTACAGTATCTATCTGCTGGGGGTAGTAGTCCAAATTAATATGCAGCTAAGCGTTTCAGCAGGCTTGCGCAAAATTGTTTCCTGGCTCTGCTGTCTCCATTACATCACCGCTGTCATCCCACCAGAGGGAAACAGTATACATAATATTATATGCTGCCTACAGTATCTGTCTGCTGGGGGTAGTAGTCCTAATTAATACGCAGCTAAGCTTTACAGCAGGCTTGCACAAAATTGTTTCCTGGCTCTGCTGTCTCCGTTACATCACCGCCGTCATCCCGCCAGAGGGAAACAGTATACATAATATTATACGCTGCCTACAGTATCTGTCTGCTGGGGGTAGTAGTACTAATTAATACGCAGCTAAGCGTTACAGCAGGCTTGCGCAAAATTGTTTCCTGGCTCTGCTGTCTCCGTTACATCACCGCCGTCATCCCGCCAGAGGGAAACAGTATACATAATATTATACGCTGCCTACAGTATCTGTCTGCTGGGGGTAGTACTCCTAATTATTACGCAGCTAAGCGTTTCAGCAGGCTTGCGCAAAATTGTTTCCTGGCTCTGCTGTCTGCGTTACATCACCGCCGTCATCCCACCAGAGGGAAACAGTATACATAATATTATACGCTGCCTACAGTATCTGTCTGCTGGGGGTAGTAGTCCTAATTAATACGCAGCTAAGCGTTACAGCAGGCTTGCACAAAATTGTTTCCTGGCTCTGCTGTCTCCGTTACATCACCGCCGTCATCCCACCAGAGGGAAACAGTATACATAGTATTATACGCTGCCTACAGTATCTATCTGCTGGGGGTAGTAGTCCAAATTAATACGCAGCTAAGCGTTTCAGCAGGCTTGCGCAAAATTGTTTCCTGGCTCTGCTGTCTCCGTTACATCACCGCCGTCATCCCACCAGAGGGAAACAGTATACATAATATTATATGCTGCCTACAGTATCTGTCTGCTGGGGGTAGTAGTCCTAATTAATACGCAGCTAAGCTTTACAGCAGGCTTGCACAAAATTGTTTCCTGGCTCTGCTGTCTCCGTTACATCACCGCTGTCATCCCGCCAGAGGGAAACAGTATACATAATATTATACGCTGCCTACACTATCTGTCTGCTGGGGGTAGTAGTCCTAATTAATACGCAGCTAAGCGTTTCAGCAGGCTTGCGCAAAATTGTTTCCTGGCTCTGCTGTCTCCGTTACATCACCGCCGTCATCCCACCAGAGGGAAACAGTATACATAATATTATACGCTGCCTACAGTATCTGTCTGCTGTATCAGCTCAGCATTTTAAAAAAATAGAAGCAAAATACTTAAGGCCTACTACTGGCCTTTGGCCACTTGACTGCTTCTGCGCTGTGAATTACACTAGCTCAGTCATACGCACCTACGTCTCACTACAGGCGTGCGCAAAATTGTTTCCTGGCTCTGCTGTGCGTTCCGTAAGGGAAGTCAGCCTCCAACCACAGGCCAATAAGTGGCACATTTAATTACAGCGTTCTGTTTCTGCACTACTGGTAATACAGCATGCTGAGGGGTAGGGGTAGGCCTAGAGGACGTGGACGCGGGCGAGGACGCGGAGGCCCAAGTCAGGGTGTGGGCACAGGCTGAGCTCCTGATCCAGGTGTATCGCAGCCAACGGCTGCGGGATTAGGAGAGAGGCACGTTTCTGGCGTCCCCACATTCATCTCACAATTAATGGGTCCACGCGGTAGACCTTTATTAGAAAATGAGCAGTGTGAGCAGGTCCTGTCGTGGATGGCAGAAAGTGCATCCAGCAATCTATCGACCACCCAGAATTCTGCGCCGTCCACTGCTGCAACTCAGAATCCTCTGGCTGCTGCTCCGCCTTCCTCCCAGCCTCCTCACTCCATTACAATGACACATTCTGAGGAGCAGGCAGACTCCCAGGAACTGTTCTCGGGCCCCTGCCGTGACCGATGCCCAACCTTTGGAAAGTTCCCGGGGTCCGGGGGATGAGGCTGGGGACTTCCGGCAACTGTCTCAAGAACTTTCAGTGGGTGAGGAGGACGATGACGATGAGACACAGTTGTCTATCACTCAGGTAGTAGTAATTGGAGTAAGTCTGAGGGAGGAGCGCACAGAGGATTCGGAGGAAGAGCAGCAGGACGATGAGGTGACTGACCCCACCTGGTTTGCTACGCCTACTGAGGACAGGTCTTCAGAGGGGGAGGCAAGTGCAGCAGCAGGGCAGGTTGGAAGAGGCAGTGCGGTGGCCAGGGGTAGAGGCAGGGCCAGACCGAATAATCCACCAACTGTTTCCCAAAGCGCCCCCTTGCGCCATGCCACCCTGCAGAGGCCAAGGTGCTCAAAGGTCTGGCAGTTTTTCACTAAGAGTGCAGACAACCGACGAACAGTGGTGTGCAACCTTTGTCGCGCCAAGATCAGCCGGGGAGCCACCACCACCAGCCTCACCACCACCAGCATGCGCAGACATATGATGGCCAAGCACCCCACAAGGTGGGACGAAGGCCGTTCACCGCCTCCGGTTTGCACCGCTGCCTCTCCCCCTGTGCCCCAACCTGCCACTGAGATCCAACCCCCCTCTCAGGACACAGGCACTACCGTCTCCTGGCCTGCACCCACACCCTCAACTCCGCTGACCTCGGCCCCATCAACCAATGTCTCTCAGTGCACCGTCCAGCCGTCGCTAGCGCAAGTGTTGGAGCGCAAGCGCAAGTACGCCGCCACGCACCCGCACGCTCAAGCGTTAAACGTGCACATAGCCAAATTTATCAGCCTGGAGATGCTGCCGTATAGGGTTGTGGAAACGGAGGCTTTCAAAGGTATGATGGCGGTGGCAGCCCCGCGCTTCTCAGTTCCCAGTCGCCACTACTTTTCCCGATGTGCCGTCCCAGCCCTGCACGACCACGTCTCCCGCAACATTGTACGCGCCCTCACCAACGCTGTTACTGCCAAGGTCCACTTAACAACGGACACGTGGACAAGCACAGGCGGGCAGGGCCACTATATCTCCCTGACGGCACATTGGGTCAGAGCCTGGGACCGCTCACGTCCTACCCACCCCCAGAATTGCGGGCCCCAGCTCGGTGGTGGTATCTGCGGCGGTGTATGCTTCCTCCACTAAACCACCCTCCTCCTCCTTTTACGCAACCTCTGTCTCGCAATCAAGATGTGTCAGCAGCAGCACGTCGCCAGCAGTCGGTGTCGCGCGGCACGGCAGCACAGCAGTGGGCAAGCGTCAGCAGGCCGTGCTGAAACTACTCAGCTTAGGAGAGAAGAGGCACATGGCCCACGAACTGCTGCAGGGTCTGACAGAGCAGACCGACTGCTGGCTTGCGCCGCTGATCCTCCAACCGGGCATGGTCGTGTGTGACAACGGCCGTAACCTGGTGGCGGCTCTGCAGCTCGGCAGCCTCACGCACATGCCATGCCTGGCCCACATCTTTAATTTGGTGGTTCAGCGCTTTCTGAAAAGCTACCCACGCTTGTCAGACCTGCTCGGAAAGGTGCGCCAGCTCTGCGCACATTTCCGCAAGTCCCACACGGACGCTGCCACCCTGCGCACCCTGCAACATCGGTTTCATCTGCCAGTGCACCGACTGCTGTGCGACGTGCCCACACAGTGGAACTCTACGCTCCACATGTTGGCCAGGCTCTATGAGCAGCGTAGAGCTATAGTGGAATACCAACTCCAACATGGGCGGCGCAGTGGGAGTCAGCCTCCTCAATTCTTTACAGAAGAGTAGGCCTGGTTGGCAGACATCTGCCAGGTCCTTGGAAACTTTGAGGAGTCTACCCAGATGGTGAGCGGCGATGCTGCAATCATTAGCGTCACCATTCCTCTGCTATGCCTCTTGAGAAGTTCCCTGCAAAGCATAAAGGCAGACGCTTTGCGCTCGGAAACAGAGGCGGGGGAAGACAGTATGTCGCTGGATAGTCAGAGCACCCTCCTGTCTATATCTCAGCGCGTTGAGGAGGAGGAGGAGCATGAGGAGAATGAGGAGGAGGGGGAAGAGACAGCTTGGCCCACTGCTGAGGGTACCCATGCTGCTTGCCTGTAATCCAATAAATTTTTTGCCCACCTACATTAAAGCTGACGTACATCAGCTGTGCTGGGCACTGCAGTGGGATATATTTATGTACCGCCGGTGGCTTCCTGGCACCCACCCATGCTGTCGGTCCACACGGAGTTGTAACTGCATGTGTCCACTTCTAAAGAACCCCAGTCTGACTGGGGCATGCAGTGTGGGCCGAAGCCCACCTGCATTAAACATGACATTACCTCAGCTGTGCTGGGCACTGCAATGGGATATATTTATGTACCATCGGTGGGTTCCAGGGAGCCACCCATGCTGTCGGTCCACACAGAGTTGTAACTGCATGTGTCCACTTCTAAAGAACCCCAGTCTGACTGGGGCATGCAGTGTGGGCCAAAGCCCACCTGCATTAAACATGACATTACGTCAGCTGTGATGGGCAATGCAATGGGATATATTTATGTACCGCCGGTGGGTTCCAGGGAGCCACCCATGCTGTCGGTTTACATGGAGTTGTAACTGCATGTGTCCACTTCTAAAGAACCCCAGTCTGACTGGGGCATGCAGTGTGGGCCGAAGCCCACCTGCATTAAACATGACATTACCTCAGCTGTGCTGGGCAATGCAATGGGATTTTTTATGTACCGCCTGTGGCTTCCTGAGACCCTCCCATGCTGTCGGTCCACACGGACTTCACAATAGGGAGTTGTATCTGCCTGTGTCTACCTTTATAGAACCCTAGTCTGACTGGGGCATGCAGTGTGGGCCGAAGCCCACCGGCATTAAACATGACATTACCTCAGCTGTGCAGGCAATGCAATGGTATATATTTATGTACCGCCGGTGGCTTCCTGGCACCCACCCATGCTGTCGGTCCACAGGGACTTCACAATAGGGAGTTGTACCTGCCTGTGTCTATGAATTAAAAACCCCGGTCAGGTTGGGGCATGCAGTGTGGGCAGAATCCCACCTGCATTTAATCTGACGTTAGCTCTGCTGTCCAGAGCACTGCAATGGGATACATTTATGTACAGCCGGTGGGTTCCAGGGAGCCACCCATGCTGTGGGTGCACACGGAATTCCCATTGCGGAGTTGTACCTGCCTGAGACTATTTATAAAAAAACGCGGTCTGACTGGGGCATGCAGACACCTTGACAGAATGAATAGTGTGTGGCACATAGGTTCCCCATTGCTATGCCCACGTGTGCAGCTCCTGATGGCGGTGGCACAGGATTATATTTCTCATTGCTTCTGTACAGCATTGTGGGCTATCGCCCCGCCCCTTTTAAAGTGGGTCGCTGCCTAGCCGTGCCAACCCTCTGCAGTGTGTGCCTGCGGTTCCTCCTCATGGCAGACGCACTTATAAATAGACATGAGGGTGGTGTGGCATGAGGGCAGCTGAAGGCTGCGCAGGGACACTTTGGTGTGCGCTGTGGACAATGGGTCGTGCCGGTGGTTGGGCAGCATGTAACCCAGGAGAAGTGGCAGCGGAGTGTCATGCAGGCAGTGATTGTGCTTTGTTGGAGGTAGTGTGGTGCTTAGCTAAGGTATGCATTGCTAATGAGGGCTTTTCAGAAGTAAAAATTGTTGGGAGGGGGGGGCACTCTTGCCGCTATTGTGGCTTAATAGTGGGACCTGGGAACTTGAGATGCAGCCCAACATGTAGCCCCTCGCCTGCCCTATCCGTTGCTGTGTCGTTCCCATCACTTTCTTGAATTGCCCAGATTTTCACAAATGGAAACCTTAGCGAGCATCGGCGATATACAAAAATGCTCGGGTCGCCCATTGACTTCAATGGGGTTCGTTACTCGAAACGAACCCTCGAGCATCGCGAAAATTTCGTCCCGAGTAAAGAGCACCCGAGCATTTTGGTGCTCGCTCATCTCTATTAATAGTGCAAATTAGGCTGTGTGGTAGTACTTTAAATTGTTAAGAGCTCCCAGGCCTCCTGTGCTAGAAGGTGCATATAAGGTGGATTATTGAATGCGTCTGGACTTGTTAGACCAAATGAAGGTCAACATTTTGAACTGTAAGCATTTCAGATCTACTGCTGAGATTGAGATAGGCAAGGCGTGAAAGAGATATAGAATTTTTGGCAGCCATGACATTTTGATGGTGGATTCTGCCTAGCCAGGATAAATTATAGGATGCCCATGTGTTCAGGTCTTGCTCCAGGTTTTTAAACAGCGGGGGATAGATACTGCTGTATATGGTCTCAAAAGAGTTTGGGAGATGTATTCCCAAGTATGGAAGGCTGTTAGTAACCCATTAAAAATTGAAATTAAGTTTCAAGAGTTTAGGGGAAGGTAAGTTTAAGTTTAATGCCAGCGATTTAGTGTTGTTGACTCTAAGGCCTGAGATTGGTCCAAATTTGTCCAGAATGTGAAATATCTTGGGGAGAGAAGTTAGAGGAGAAGAGATGAATAGAAGGACATCATCTGCATGAAGGACACATTTGTGTTCCTGCCCTGATATGTGGATACCCTTCACGTTCACATTTGCTCTAATCATAGTAGCTAAAGGTTCAATTGCTATCGCAAATAGGAGAGGTGATAGGGGGCAGCCCTGTCTTGTTCCACTCTCGATTCTTATTGCCTTCAAAGCTGTGGATCCTGACTGAAACCAAGGGGAAGGAAGACAACGCTTGAATGAGAGTTTTGAATTTCATACCAAATCCCATTCCCTCAAGAATAAAGAATAAGTATTGCCTTGAGACCGAGTCAAAGGCTTTGTGTAAATCTAGGCTGAGAAGAAGTCATAGAATGGTAGAGTTGGAAGGGATCTCCAGGGTCATCTGGTCCAACCCCCAGCTCAGTGCAGGTTTCACTAAATCATCCCAGACAGATATTTGTCCAGCCTTTGTTTGAACACTTCCATTGAAGGAGAACTCACTCCTGTGGTAACCTGTTCCACTCATTGATCACCCTCACTGTCAAAGAAAGTTTTTTATAATATCCAATGTGTGTCTCCTCCCTTTCAGTTTCATTTCATTGCTTCTAGTCTTTCCTTGGGCAAATGAGAATAGAGCTGATCCCTCTGCACTGTGACAGCCCTTCAGATATTTGTAGACAGCTATTAAAAGGGTTGTCTCACGCCGAAACGTTTTTTTTTTTTTATTCAATAGGCGGGGGGTTCGGCGAGAGACAAACCCAAGGGATGGGTTAAAAAAAAAAAAAATTATTACTTACCCGAATCCCCGCGCTGCGGCGACTTCTTTCTTTCTTTTACCAAGATGGCCGCTGGGATCTTCACCCACGATGCACCGCGGGTCTTCTCCCATGGTGCACCGTGGGCTCTGTGCGGTCCATTGCCGATTCCAGCCTCCTGATTGGCTGGAATCGGCACACGTGACGGAGCGGAGCTACGAGGACCAGCTCTCCGGCACGAGCGGCCCCATTCACCAGAGAGAAGACCGGACTGCGCAAGCGCGTCTAAAAACGCCAGAAGACAGCGAATTTAGACGGATCCATGGCGACGGGGATGCTAGCAACGGAGCAGGTAAGTGAATAACTTCTGTATGGCTCATAATTAATGCACGATGTATATTACAAAGTGCATTAATATGGCCATACAGAAGTGCTGAACCCTTGATTTCACGAGACAACCCCTTTAAGTCTCCTCTCAGCCTTTTTTTTTGCAAGCTAAACATTCCCAGATGCTTTAACCATTCCTCATAGCACATGATTTGCAGACTGCTCACCATCTTGGTAACTCTTCTCTGAACTTGCTCTAGTTTTTCTATGTCTTTTTTAAAGTGGGGTGCCCAGAACTGGACACAGTATTCTAGATGAGGTCTGACTAAGGAAGAGTAGAGAGGGATAATTACCTCACGAGATCTAGACTCTATACTTCTCTTAATACATCCCATAATTGTGTTTGCCTTTTTGGCTGCTGAATCACATTGCTGACTCATGTTCAGTCTATGATCTATTAGTATACCCAAGTCTTTTTCACATGTGCTGCTTAGCCCAAATTCCTCCCTTTCTGTATGTGCTTTTTTCATTTTTCTTGCCCTGATGTAGGACTTTGCATTTCTTCTTGTTAAATACCATTCTGTTAGTCATTGCCCACTTTTTAAGCTTTTCTAGATCCTTTTGAATACTCTCTATCTCTTCCCTAGTGTTAGCTATTAGAGTTGAACGAACATATCCTGCCGAGCTTGATGCTCGTTCGAGTATTAGTGTACTCGATGGTGCTCATTACTCGAACGAGCATCAAGCCGTGTAAGACCCCGCCTGTTTTTGGCTCCTCCCCACTGTGACGTGCCTGTTTTGGCCCCTCCCCGCCATGACGCAGCGCGCGTCATTGGCAAACTTTTTTGTCTGGCAGGAGAGAGAGAGAGAGAGAGAGAGAGAGAGAGCTATCCTTCCTAGCTTTGTGTCCTTGGTAAATTTGATCAGTTTTAAATACATTTCTTCATCCAGGTCATTTATAAAAATGATGAATAACACTGGGCCTAGGACTGAGCCTTGTGGTACCCCGCTTGATACATTCTTCCACTTGGATGTGCAGCCATTTATGACCACTCTTTGAGTTCAATCACTCAGCCAGTTGTGAATCCACCTAACAGTTGCCTTGTCAATCCCATATTTGGTCATTTTTTCAATAAGTATGGTATGAGATACTTTGTCAAATGCTAAAGTCAAGGTATACTATATCCACCGCATTTCTCTGATCAACCCAGTCGGTGATTCTTTCATAGAAGGACATTAGATTTGTCTGGCATGATTTGCTTGTTACAAAGTTCACATCTATTCCCTTCCTTGTCCCATTCGAATTGCACAGCCGAGATTATGTCAGTTGCCCGTCTCATTTGGTCTGTGGCTTGATGACCCATAATTAATCCGACCTGGTCAGGGTTAATGTACTGGTTAATGAAAGTATTGAGTCTAATGGTCATAATTTTAGAGAGAATCCTCAGATCATTGTTAATTAGGGAAATAGGGTGATGGTTTTGCAAGTTGTGTGATCCTTATTAGGTTTGGAAATAACATGAATGAAGGCTCTATTGGCTGTGGGGGATAAATATGGAGTTTGTAGGAGATAGTTAAAGAACCCCACAAGAGGGCTGCCCATGGTTGCGTACATTTTTTATAATACATATTGGAGAAACCATCCGAGCCAGGAGATCTAGCAGGTTTAATGATTTTATTGCTGCCCAAGCTTCCTCCACTGTCACCTCTTTTTTTGTGAATTTCTCTGTATTCTGGTGCTAACCTGGGAAGGGATTTATTGAGCAGCTTCTCACGCATTCGGTCTGGGAAGCGTTCTTTAGTGTATAGGCTATTATAGAACTGGCCAAAAGCTCCTCCAATTTCTACTGTGTTTTTGCTCATGTTTCTATACAAGTTATATTTTGTAATGGCACAGCTTTGAGATGCATATAATGTGCTTTAATACTTTTATTACATTTTGGAGGGAAATATAAAAGATAACCCAGAAATCCCACCATTGTTTTTTGGGACTACCAAGTTTATATAGCTTTTTGTGTGTTACTATGTTTGGAAATAAAATGAAATTGTTCCCCTGTCACCATATTATAAGACTCAGAACATTATTATTTTTTCCTTAAAGAAATGTATAGGACCTATTTTTGTTGTGGGACAGCTTTTGAATACATTTTATTCTTTTTGGTTGAGTAGCAAAGCAGAGCAATTCAAGAATAGTTTTTTGTTTTTGAACACTAGTTTTTTGTCCCACAACAGACTAAAGCCTCATTTACACACAAAGAGGATCGCTCAAAATCCATTCAAAAGGTGGGGAGAATGACAGTTTGAGTGATCATTTTGCATAAGCTACTAATCAGCACTAATGTGCTGATATGAAGTTACCTTACTGGTACTGTATAATAAAGGTATATAGTCAGAATCTTAAATACATGTATATTAAAACGTGTATAAGCCTCTATTCTATAGATACATTTGTTACAAGAAAGTTGTGACACAACTAAATGAAGTACAAATTAAGTAATAAGTGAGACTTTTACTTGTTAACCCCTTCCCGCTCCAGGACTTACATTTATGTTCTGGAGCGTCGGGGTATGTATGAAGAGAGGTCGCGGGGCGAGCTCTCTTCATACAGCGTGGTTGTCAGCTGTTTATTACAGCTGACAACCGCGGGCAATAGCCCATTTGGCCGATCACAGCTATTAACCCTTTAAATACCGTTGTCAATTCTGACAGTGGCATTTAAATCCCCCAAACGATGTTCGGGGGTCCTGCACGGCGCCCCTGCGGTGGGATCAGGGGAGCCGTGCAGGCGTCATGGCAGCCGGGGGCCTTCTGAAAGGCCCCAGGGCTGCCTTGAGAGACTGCCTATCAAGCCATCCCCATGAGGTGGCTTAATAGGCTGCCTGTGAAATTGCAGTATGATGTAATGCTGTAGCATTACGTCATACTGCAGGAGCGATCAAAGCATCGCATATTGTAGTATTTAAAAATTTAAATCGCCCCCCCCCCCTTTTGCCATATCTATAATTGAAAAATCTAAATAATAAAATAAAAATACATATCTGGTATCGCCGTGTCCATAAAAGTCCACTCTATCAAAGTAGCACATTATTTACCCTGCACGGTGAAAGTCGTCCGGAAAAAAAAAAAAACTGCGCCAGAAATGCACTTTTTCAGTCACCCTGTCTCCCAGAAAAAACGCAATAAAAAGTGATCAAAAAGTCATATGCATTCCAAATTAGTACTAACGGAAGCTTGAGGACATGCCACAAAAAATGAGCCATCGCTCCACTACGTCGATGGAAAAATTAAAACGTTATTGCGCGCACAAGATGACAGCAGAAAATAATTGAAAAAAATTAAATGTCTTAGAAAAAAAAAAAAAGAGAAGTATGGTAAAAAAAAAAAGCTATACAAATTTGGTATCGTAGTAATCGCACTGACCCATATAATAAAGTTATCATGTCATTTTTGTTGCAGTTTGTGCGCCGTAGAAACAAGACGCACTGAAAGATGGCGGAATGTCATTTTTCTTTCATTTTACTCCATTTAAATTTTTTTTTAAGTTATCAGTACATTATATGGTACTTTAAATAGCACCATTGAAAACTACAACTCGTCCTGCAAAAAACAAGCCCTCATACAGTGACGTCGATGGATAAATAAAGGAGTTACGATTTTTTTAAAGGGGGGAGGAAAAAACGAAAATGGAAAAAAAAAAGGGCCGCGTCATGAAGGGCTAAAACTTATTACTTAATAGCTTTTTTGTGACTATTTGACCTACTAGATAATTTGTAAAGTGACGTTGAAGCCTAGATTTTCAAATTGATTGATAAAGCTGTTGATGTACGCCAAAGTACAAGCCAACTATCTAGGGAAAAAAACATGTGGAGCTTGTATGTGTATGGCAGAGTGTAGATAGATAGCCGTTGGCCTATCAAGCATTCAACTGACATGTATATTATAAGCATTACCAGATTTAGAAACATCCACAGCAAACAGTAAATGACTCATCAAGACACTATTTGAACAAACAGTAAATCAATATGAACACTATCCCCTCATTCTTTTGTTGCTTTTTATATGAAACATTTAAAAACATACAATATGTAGAGACAATACAATCTCAAGATCATTTATCAAACTAGCTTGTAGCCCATTTACATGCAACGATTGTCACTCAAAATTCGTTCAAGCGAGAGAAAGTGAGCGTTAATCTTTACATGTAAACATGAAGCATAGTGCATTATTCGTTCACTTGTCATTGGTCACTGAGTTTCAGCCTGCATAAAAATAGTCACTAGTTTGTTCTCTTGTCAATAGGTTTAAACAACAGTCATTCAGTTGTTCCAATAACTTGAGGTAAGGGGTGATGGATGGCTCAGCTAAACAAAATGACTCATTCAAAAGCCAATCCACATGCTGCCACACTAGACAATGAATATTTCTTTGCATTAATTAAAAAATGCCCATCTAGAAATTCATTGCATATACACACACCCACATGAGCAAACAATCGTCCACTTATCTTATCTATGTCCACTTTACATATAAAGACTACCAAATGACCCAGTAAATAAGGGAAATGGCAAGGATTTTAAACAATTATCTTTAGGTGTAAACACTCATCCTTTGAAAGCAAAAAAGTCATTGAGTCATTTGTTCCTTTAAATGACAATCATTGCATGTAAATGGGCCCTTACATAGTTAATTCAGATAGAGCAGGAATGGATTTATTCAGAAGTCCATATGGAAATGCTGTAAGAGAGGAATTGTGCTCACAGATGCAACATTTTAGGAAAATACGCCCCCCCCCCTCCCAATTCCTCTGGCAGTCATATTGTTATTAAAGTCCTGATGAATTAAACCTCACACACAGGGATTTGTCATGTGACTGCAAAACATCTACACATACAACTTCATAATTTATGCAATGCAGCACTTAATATATTTACAACTCATTATACAAAATGTGACCGTTAGCTGGAACTAATAAATAAAGTTCTATGCACAAATTCATGTATTAGAAATGGCCGTCAGATACAAGTTGAACTGATCATTGTATATATGCAAGGAGCATAATGTAGTTTTCATTGAGAGCATTTAGACTTAATGATTCTAAGGCCTTAGTCACACAGGCGTTTTGTTGCCGCGATTTGCGGATCGCATGACAGATGCGCATCCGCAAATCGCGTGACCGGGGCCGAAAAATCACCCGAAAAAACTGCTCCTAGCCGCGTTTCAATAGAAACGGGCCGGAGCCGTCCAGCGCATTGAATTCAATGGAGCCGGCAATGCAGCCGGCTCCATTGAAAGCAATGCGCTGCGGGCGATCTCACAATGAATTGTCGGGAAGGGCTTAAAAATATAAGCCCTTCCCTGCAACTCATCCAGAAATGTGTAAAAATAAAAAAAATATATATACTCACCTTGTCCCGGCAGACGGAGTTCAGCGCGGCCGGCCAGCAGTGGGTAAGAGTGGGTGTGAGTGAGAGCTGCCCCTGATTGGTCCCTGCGCTGAGCCAATCAGAGGCAGCACTCACACCCATTCATGAATTCATGAATGGGTGTGAGTGAGAGCTGCCCCTGATTGGTCCCTGCGCTGAGCCAATCAGAGGCAGCTCTCACTCACACTCATTCATGAATTCATGAATGGATGTGAGTGAGAGCTGCCTCTGATTGGCTCAGCGCAGGGACCAATCAGGGGCAGCTCTCACTCACACCCACTCACACCCACTGCCGGCCGCGCTGAACTCCGTCTGCCGGGACAAGGTGAGTATATATATATTTTTTATTTTTACACATTTCTGGATGAATTGCAGGGAAGGGCTTATATATTTAAGCTCTTCCTGACAATTCATCCCGCGATCGCCGGCAGTCCATTGCTTTCAATGGAGCCGGCTGTATTGCCGGCTCCATTGAATTCAATGGGCAAACATCGTTCTTCTCTGCCACAGCTGTTACAGCTGTGGCAGAGAAGAATGATTTGTCTAGTATATGCTCTCAATGGGGTCGGCGCTGCTGCCGCCGGCCCCATTGAGCGCATATAGAGAAGAGAACAGGTCATCGCAGATCGCAGATAGGTGCGATCTGCGATTTCTGTTCTATAATTTATCGGACGAGCGCATAAAAAGCGCTCATGTGTCCGATACCATTGCAAAGCAATGGTTTTATAAAATCACCAGACGCATGCGCATGCGCAAATCGCGCGAAAAAACGCCCGTCTGACTAAGGCCTAAAGTGTATATCTAGGATACTTCTCTATGTAAATTAAACCCAGTTTGTTCCTCATTGGAACTCTCAACTTCCTCCACAATTAGGTTATGAATTAGTTTCATTTAATTTACAGCTTCTTTGTAACTTTCTGACTTAGATCATTTGCAAAGTGATGCTAAAAGATATATAGATCTTCAAATGTAAGCAAATGAATGGAATCATAAAGTTTTGATCTGTTTGTCAAAGTACAGTAAAGCAAGATGTCTCTCTAGGCAAGTGAAATAAAAGAAACACCAGATGCTGTGATTGCAGTATGTTAGAAGCACCTAATCCATTTCCGAGAG
The DNA here is from genome assembly GCF_035609145.1 of Eleutherodactylus coqui. Lineage (NCBI taxonomy): Eukaryota > Metazoa > Chordata > Amphibia > Anura > Eleutherodactylidae > Eleutherodactylus > Eleutherodactylus coqui. Next base: position 201,993,247 of record NC_089841.1, on the reverse strand, counting down.
TCCACAGAACTCAAGTGATAAACCTATTATATGTGTCTGCTACTTTTCCTTCATTGGAAGGGAGGCACTTATTAGAATGTTTCTTTAAAAAATAGATATATATATCCTTGACAATCAATTAACTGGCATTCGGAAGCATGAGACAGAAGAAATGCACTTCATTGTGTGATACAGATTGGATTTGCTGTTACATTCAGTTATTCCCTAAGGTTTCAAGCATCAATGTCTAATGACATTTCTGGATCTTGGTATTTTGCTACTGTATTTATACTACAGTTGAACAAAAATAATATGGTATCAAGAGACACATAAAAATACTGTCCTTGGAAACAAATCTGTCCAACCACATATTTCTGTATTGACCACATGCAATAGTAGGGTATTAAATCGAAACAAGCTAAAGGTGTTCAAAATAGAGGTATGCAATATTTTAACAGAATACTTCAAATGTACATATTTAATGTGACAAAAGGTTAATTTTATTGTAGCAACCAAAGTTATTCATACTGTAGCTAAACATTGTAGATTAGCCAAAGAATAGTTGTGCATCTTAATATCATGTTTTGGGACTTGGAACACTCTTCCTGGTATAATTCATAAATCCAACTCCATGTGAAGATGCATAGTTACATACTGTAAGTTAAAGAAATACACATTATCAAATCTAAGTTATCTCATTCTTAACTATTTTAACCAGAGAAAGGCAAATTGCGTGGTGGTCAATTTTGCTTTATGTGGTGAAAAAAAATTCTTTTGTGATTCTACAAAGGCCATGTCACATTCATGCAGAACTTAGCTATACATGCCTGCATGAATGTGCATGAGTCCTAAAAGGACCACCTATTACAACCATGCAGGGAAATAGCCCTCATCCTGCATGGATGCAAACAGTAATGTCCAATCACGATGGTTAGTATCTGGACATGAAGACAGGACCAAACACAGATATACAAAACGCATGCTCATGTTATTAGAGAAGAAAAGAATACAATATATGAATACATCATCATGAAAATAGTAGACATATGACCCTGGTCTAATCGAAGAGGAGAGATATGCCTACCAGTGGAGTAATCATGAAGGCAAGGATGGCCCCAATGTCAGGAACCTAAGACCAAACAGCCTCTCTGTAGAAGGAACATATTATAAAACCACAAAACAGATAGGTGATACAAAACTCCAGCTTAGTAGTGAAACAGACAAACAAATGCAAAACATTAAGAGCTAACACAGACAAAACCCAAAGATCAGGGAACAGACTAAAAGTCAGATAGGACATAGTTCAGACAAGAGAGATACCTCAGATATAGACAGGACACAAACCATTCAAGTCCAGCCACCACCAGACAGAGGACATAAATGAAGCTAGAATTGGGCGTCTGACCACCAATGGATGGGTGGAAACAAACAGAACTCAGGCATTCGAATATCATATGGACAGGTGGCAGATACAAACAAGACAGGCCTTAGACAAAACATAGATAACACACAGAACAGTATGCACGCAGACCAAGAACCAAACAGACAGAACTAGATACAAACAAACATAGCCCTGCAAAGCATGCATTCTATCCCCAGAAGCCAGTCAGGAAAATGACCAGCACCCTCTGGCAAGAGGGGCTATAGCATATGTGCACAGACCCAAGGTGATTGGCTGCTAGGAAAATTGACTTGACAGCCAACCAAATCAACCTACAACTGCAGAGCTGTTCTCCTGTCAGTGCATAGCACCGTCAAACCCAAAAACACAAACTGCCACACTGTGACAGGCAGTCATCCAATTTCCCTGGATCAATGTTTTATGACAACTGGGGCACAAAAAGAAAATGGAGAACACACAAATATTGAAGAGAAAAAAAAACTTAGGGGCCTGTTCCATTTTTTTTTGTGGATGTAAAAAACGAATGGCATGCAGAAGTAAGTAAAAAGGAACATACAGTCTACTAGCTGATATACCTGGCTTCGTCCAAGTTAATTTGGTACTGGTGTTTATCTGGTGTTCACACGGAAAATCTTATGAAGTCGTGGTTACTTCAGAGATACCAAGGAAAAAAATATGTTCACCATTTTGCATGGTTCTTTGCGTTACCCAGGAAACACCATGTGGAGGTAACCATGCGACATTTCCTTTGTATAAAATGACATCAGGAAGTGAGAGAATTAGAGAAGTAAAATTTGGATGCTAAATCTTTTGCGCATAGAATTGAATAATTGAGTTGGGACCCACTAGCTTTCCCTATTTATGACATAATCAATGCTTGTGCCAAATTTCAAGTTTCTATGACATCGGGAAGTGAGAGAATTAGATTACGTACGTAAAATTTGAACGCCGATTCTTTTGCGCTAGAATTGAATAATTGAGTTAGAACCCCTTTACTTTTCCTATTTTGGGCATAATCTATGCTTGTGCCAAATGTCATGTTTCTATGACATCGGGAAGTTGGAGAATTAGTGGCGAGTCAGTCAGTGAATCAGTCAGTCAGTCAGTCAGTAAGGGCTTTCGTCTTTATATATATAGATATATGGACATTATACAGAACTGTAAATCGTCATAAAACATCTTTTTTTTGCAAATTCAATACAAACACATGTTTAAAAACCTATGTGAATTAGCCCTAATTCTGCTGCTCAGGCCAGTGTTTCACAATGTACCTAAACCGGGTACCTCCGACAGTAAAAATCACATCAGAGTTCCTTTAATGATTGTACAGTAGCTATGAAACACGGAGCATGAGTACAGTTTGAGTTCCCCTCTAGACACATAGTGTATGCCTCTCAAAGTATATGTACCATAGGTTAAGAAAGTAGGCGCTGAATTACCAAAATCAACACCAAAAGAATAAGGTAGAATTAGTGCAACTAATCCCAAAATACATAATTCTAAAACAGATCTTTGGATATTGCTTGATCTTCTTCATCTCTAAATCCAAGCAGTTTACTGGAAAAATAGCTGAACTAACTTTATTATTACAATGTACAGGTTATTGTCTCTACATCATAATAGCAACATGTGAGCACATATCCTTTCCTCTAGCCAATCTTCAAGCCAATGTAACATTTGTACAGTACTGTATTACAATGCTAGTGCTTGCATTTTCCATGAAATTGCCAGGCTAAAGCCCAGCAATTAATATTATTACATGAGCATAATGGCACTAGTGTAAAGGCAGCCTTAGAGTACTTGTGTACATCTTGTTTTACTTTTTATAAATTCCATGTAGCAGATTACAGCACGCTGCAACTAGCTTTACGGATCCCTCTATGCTCTATGAATGGCACCAGATTAAAGCTACACTGAATTTATAGTGAGCTTGCACCATGTGTAGTTGAAAATATTCTATATTTCATCAACCCTTTCAGAACAGGAATGTGAATCTTTGGTAATAATAATAATTACTCTTATTACCAATAATAATATTGCTCCTATGAGCATCAGGTTCACATCATGGGGGAATTGCATGCTCTGATGATGTTGAAAGTTGTATACTACCAGTAGGGCCTCCTAAGCCAGATTGGTCACAACTGCGGAGCCAGTCTAAGTGTGCTCATCTATCCGTGGTCATGATGAAACAAAAATAGCCCATATTGGATTGGTCATCACCTATGTCAACAAGGACCGCGATGGGTGGTGAAATCTATGGGCACCTGTCAATAATTGGGCTGCAGATCTCAGAATCTATGACTGAGCAACCAGGGCCAGGAGTACTGGAAAAGAACTTCAAAAGTATTTGATATCAGGAACTGTACCATAATAGCCTCCTACTCGCTCTCAGAACTGGACAGACATGGATACCTGAAGCAAATATATGAAATATGAAAAGAAGGACATTCAGAATCAGTGATCAGCGAGTAACCCTTGGCTGAGCAATGATTGTTTATCATCAGAAATAAGGTATTTACTGAAGTTGGTCTTGACGAAATCCACAAAGATTCTGAAATTAAAATGTCATTGACTGCTACAGCAGCAGCAGAAAAAGCACAAATAACATCAGAGGTTACTGAACAAGAAGATTTGCAAACTCATTGAACAAGCGCCAGAAATCAGTGTTGAAGCATCTGATATCTTGAGACAACAATTGAATTTTGAAAGACAAAGACTCTGGGTTTTGAAAAAAAAAACTGTGCCTGAAAAACACCTAGCATCGCTCACAAGTGATGTCAATAAAGAACTTGCAAAAGTAAAAGTAATATCAATCGAAGAAACCAACAGCTGGCTTATAGTGCAGTAGTGGTCATAACAGAAGAATTGAGGATTCAACAACAAAGATCTGAAGCAAAATCTAATGTGAAGCCAAAGTAGAAAACCCAACTGGGAGTTGAAAATAACAACTTTTGGATCAGATGCAAGCAATTTAAAGAATATGAAAGAGCAAAAGTTAAGGAATGTTAAGATGAAGCAAAAAATGGATTAAAAACTGCTGGCTGAACACTGGAAAGATGATGAATCATTGGAAAGTGTGAAACTAAAAATTCATAACTACAGCCACTAAAGGTATGATGCTCAAGTCGGTATTAGTGTATCTTGACGCCACCAGGAAATCCTAGTGTAGTCAAGATTGATAGGGGGATTGACGCCCCCTGTCAGTGATTGGCCATTTATGTGCTTGGGCTGTAGGTCCTGCAAGCCCACTAACCATGAATCCGGGATGCAGGCGGGATGTTGCAGAGCGGAGGTGGCGTTCAGCCAGCTGTCCTGGCACTGGAGCAGCACATGTGTGGCCAGTGGCAAGTTTGGCACCGGTGAGCAAGGGAGGAGCTGGCAAGGAGCACAGAGGCTGTGGCGGCTGGTGGGACAAAGCAGTGAAGGGGCAGGCGGCCGGCTGTGCAGCCAGCGGAGCAGCAGATGCGTGGACAGCGGCTACTTTGTCAGCGTTGAGGGGGTGGATCAGCCCTCACAGAACAGTGAGCCTGCGGTGGCTGCTGGACCGCAGCAGTCAGCCTCCGGCCGCCCGCCCGTGCCACTGGCGGAACAGCTAAGTGGGCAGCGGAAACATGCCGGTGAGCGGCTGAGCGGCCGTCAGGGAGCAGAAGGTGCCGCGCCAGCTGCCGCTCATAGTGATTGCTGCAGCGTCTGCATTGATGACTGCCTGCCCTGCTGCCTTAGGCTGACAATTACTTTCCATCTTAGGCGTACAGTATTACATGTGAATACTGGCAGCTTAGACTGGTAACATTGAAGTCAGCATCAGCCTAAGGGCGAGCACCCACTGGCGTTTGCGTTTCCCGCGGGAAAAAAACGCAGCGTTTTCGCCGCGTGTCCCGCGGTTTTTCCGCGCGTTTTCCGCAGCGTTTTTCGCGGCGTTTTCGCGGCGTTTTCGCGGCTTTGCCATTAATTTCCATGGAGAAAAATAAGGACACATATGCAACTGACAGTTCCTATGTTAAAAACGCAAACGCAATGCAAAAAAAACGCCAGTGGACAGGAACACATGTTATCTCTATGCCTGTGCAGGAAAAACGCAAAACGCAAAACGCAAAACGCAGGTAAAAAAACGCCAGTGGGTGCTCGCCCTAAGGCAGCAGGGCATCCAGTTATCAATGTACATTGTGCTGCAACCACCTTCGTCTCTTGGCTCTATCGGGAGCAGGGGGTTTGACTGGAGTGTTCTTCCTGTCAAACCTCTAGCTTCCTGGTAGTGTCAAGATACACTAATACCGCTTAAGGCATACAGTACAAACAAAACCAATTGTTTTAATTAGATTAACAGCAATTTTATCAAAGCCTGAATCAAGTAACAGACAAAAAAATGGAAAAGCAGACAAAATCAGAACAACCCAGTTCTGAAAGTAACCATGGAAAAAGATTACAATAAAAATGTTGGGTGGATTAAGAACTTCCAAAGACATTTTTGAAAAATCCAATGGATGAATTGGTAGTATCATTGGAAATGCTGCAAGAATGTGTGAAGAAAGTGAAGAACTGAACATCACCTGGCCATGATCAATTGCATGGCTTTCGGCTCAAATACTTGAATAGCCTGCGCCCACTAATGGCTGAACAATTCAATAACATTTTGCAAACTAGAAGGAACAGTGACTGATTGACAACTAGAGGAACTTATTTGATCTAAATAGATCCAGCAAAAGGAATAACACCAGGGAATTACAGGCCAATAGCTTATCTGCCCACTATGTTCACTGGCATAATTTCAGATAAAATCCAAGATTATCTGGAGGCAAATATCTTGCCGGTAAAAAAAAGGTAACAAAAGCAGCACAAAAAAAAGCCTCTGATAGATAAGATGATTCTGGAGAACTACAAAAATAGAAAAATGTATCTATACACAGTGAGGATCAACTACAAAAAAATGCATTCCATTCCCTTCCACACAGCTGGATCATTAAATGCCTAGAAAGCATAGGTATCAGCTGAAACATCTGCTTATTTATGGAAAATGCAATTTAACACTGGAAGAGAGAATTCATAGGGCTCCTACCCACTTTGGTTTTTTTTAACGCAGCGTTTTTTTTTTAACACTACTGTCACTGGGAGTTTCTAATGTTAAAATAACATTGCACAAAAACCGCAAAGCACAAACTTGCGATGAATTTTTCACATTAGAAAGTCCCATTGACATTCGCGTAAATAAAAGCACAGCGTTAAAAAAATGCAAGTGGGTAGGAGCCCTTAGGATGCCTTCACACTTGCGATTTTGATATCGCTGCGTTTTTTTAACGCGACTGCCAATAGGACTTCCTAATGTTAAAAATGCATTGCACAGAAATCGTGAAGTACAAACTTGCAATTTTTGTGCGATGCATTTTTAACATTACAAAGTCCTACTGACATTTGCATTTAAAAAAATGCAGCGACATCGCGATCACCAGTGTGCATGAGTCCTTACTCAGAACCAAAGTTTATGGAACAATAACATCAAGCATTAAATCTTCCAGGGTGACTTGCTTTCACTACTATTGTTTATAATTGCTGTGACCCCGTTGTCTATCATTCTTCAAAATACAAATATTGGCTATAAAACATCTAAGAACTCCAGGTCATGGATGACCTGAAAGTGTACAGAAAAAAAGAACTAGAAATCCAGTTTTTGAGAAACACTGTTTGAGAAATCAGTATGGATATTGCCATGGAATTTGGCCTGGATAAGTGAGCAAGTGTGTCCCTAAAAAAAGTGAAAAATCATGGAAAGTGATGCCATTCAAATGCCTATTAGTCAAATTATAAGATGACATCAGCCTTTGGCATTTTGCAAATGAATAACATGAATCATGAGCAAGTGAAAAATATGATCACCAAGGAATACCTATGAAGATTAAGGAAAATGCTGAAGACGAAGCTGAATGGTGGGAATGCCATCAAAACAATTAACATGTGGGCTACACCCATCATCAGCTACAATGCTGATGTCATCAATTGGACTCAAGCCAAGCTGGATGCTTTAGATTGAAAAGCAAGAAAACTGATAACCGTTCAGTATACTTTAGATCCGTATAGTCCAAAGAAACTCATCACCAGCAGCACTCAGTAAAACCCTCGCTGGATGGGACCAAAGAAGCAAAGTTCATGCATCAGCTGCAGTGGAAGGAGCCCAAACCTTAGCCCCCAAGTAGCAGTACATCCATACGATATCACCGCAGCAGCATAGAGAAGTGCCAGGTAGGTATAGAAAAAAAGCTTTATTCCTCCATTGGTAAATACAGCGACGTTTCGATCACGCCATTTGATCTTTCTTTGGCCTTCCCCATTAACACATCACCCACATTTAAATAGCAGTCAACAAGAAATCATAGCCAGTAACAGCAGCTTATGAAATTGGCACAGCGTGTCTCATGTGCGGCTCCATACTCCATAGCATGTGTGTGACTGCATGGCGTCTCCCATCCTCATCAACTTCCGCATCGCTCGACAGAACAGTATTGCGCATGCGCGGGTGTCCGACACCTATCACGAGATCACTGGTGTGTTCTTCATATTACGTGTATGCCTTTATGGCGTCTCAGATCAATCCCAACTTCCACATCGCTCGGCAAGATAATACCGCGCATCACCTATGGGGACTTTCCATTAGAATGTACCTGCACATATTGGCATAATAAACTAAGCCAGCGCAGACTACACTAACGCACAGCCCACTACCGTCTAGTACCAAGATACCTCTAATATATGCATCCACAATGCAGATAACAAAGTATATATACACATATATAGTTAGTCCAAATCTACAATAAAGAGCAGTAGGACCAACATATAGCTTCAATATTAGACAGATATACCATAATACCACGCAAGTATATATAGCATTAGTCCCAAATTGGTAAAGTACTCAATAAAGCGCAATATTCAAATAACTAAAGTTTTATCAATGCATGTTGTTTATTATATATAATGAGTATTGCATATTAAATGGATGGGATGTTCATAATGTGAGGCGGTCGCCATGCAGACCATGCAAGAGACGTAGTCGCAACGAGATCACACGAAAGACACCTAAAATAAAACAAACAGAAAATTAAAATCCTATATATACAAAAATAGATACACTATGCATCTATAAATAACAGGAGAGAAATAAGTATATACCACAAATCCTACCAGAGTCGTAGATTTCACAGATGTGGCATATAATGGTACTCTATATTCAACCCCTTAGGGGCCATAGTGTCGAGCTCAAATATCCAAAAAAGTTCCCTTATCATCAGCATTTTAAGTCTGTCCCCTCCTCTAGGTAACACTGGAACCTGATCAATAATTTTAAATTTCAGTTGCGCTACAGTATGTTTAGCTTCAGTAAAATGCTTAGGTATCGGTAAGTCCTTTTTCCGTGTTCTAACCATGCTCTTATGATTAGTAATACGGATTCGAACCTCATTGATTGTCTGTCCAACATATGCCAGCCCACATGGGCATATGATAAGATACACTACATATTTAGAAGTGTAAGTAAATCTATGTCTAATGGTATATTTCTTCCCCGTCAATGGGTGAAAAAAGGAAATTCCCATGTCTGGCAGCTGCAAGCACGTGTTGAGACAGTGTGCCCTCAGGGGCCACGAAAGGATGTACAAGTTTGTCTCTCAAGTTAGGATTCCTCTTGTATTCCAAAAGGGGGATTCCAGAAATGTCTGGATATCACCACAACATTTGGATAGTAAGGGCCAATGTTTCCTCACTATGCCACCAATCTTCTGGCTTAGCGGACCATATGTACAAACAAACATGATTCACTTGGTTTTTTTTCTTGGGATCTTCTCTACAAAAAGGTCATCTCGTGTTGTTTCCTGAACCCTGTCGACCGTATGCTGTAACAAACTCGCAGGGTAACCTCTCGCCACAAACCTTTTGCTCATTAGATCTGCATAGTGATGTTGACAGACTTCACCTACCCAGAAAGATCATGGCAGAGGACTGTTGCAAGTGAAGCAAATAGTAGAAGAGGAACAAGTGAACAAGTAGTGAGGTGGAATTCCTTTGTGGAACCACGGCTTACTCAATTTGGAATGTTTACACCCTTCCATATTAATTCTGAATTGATTATATGCGCATAAGAAGTTTCCACACTGACTCAGGTTCAGCATGCATAGCTTCCTCAATTCTAACTTTAATGTTGGGCGTGTAGCCTCTTTTAAGAGTTTAACATCTGGGCAGGTCAAAAGATTACATAGATACAACGTATTGTTTAATTATTGGATAAGCATCTTGCAATTCTTCCATCTTCTGGTCATCTGTGATTGGCCATCAGGTGGTGGATGACATGACTGGGTTGTCTTAGGCCCACGTGTGGTTCCTTCGATATAATTGGCTGTTACATCATGAGTTAGTAATAGCATAGACCTCCCATGTTATTTGCATACGTTTCCAGTAAAATTGCTTGGGTAATTATTGCGGTAGCTGTTTCAGACTGCGGTTGTCCATGTCTGAGTTATACTGTCTTCCAAAGTTGCAAAACAGATGGAAAATGTAACGTGTTTATACTATATATTATCTTGTCAGCGTTTTGAGAACAGAAGTTTCATAAGAGGAAGTATTGCATATTGCGTAAATGTAAGAACAGAAGGCAAACATGACATTTGGTTATACAGAATGTTAAATTCACAAATGTCCACTACCAAAGGCCCACAGTCCAAAATATAGAAATATTGGGTTTCCACTACAGACCCCCCTTGAAACTATCTGTTTCACTAAACTCGCCCTGCTCCGTCCCACCCCCACCGCTGACCCTAGACTCGCATTGTGTTGTAGACGACTGGGCCTATTACTGCCATGGGGGTATAGGATGGTTCGACATCATCACATTCTGGATCCATGATGACGACGTTTGCGCTGATAGTGGGCTTTTTGTTGGACATCGTAGTGGGACAGGTGGACCAGGCAGTCATCAGGGTCGGAATACACTGTATGCAACAACAAACAGAAATTAGGATGACTGTAAAGGTGACAAATATAATTAATAACTTCCTTATCAGGATAAACTCTTGTGTAGAACGTTTTGAAAACTCAGTAGAGTGGTGGTCTTTCACAACTGTCGCCTAGGCTGCAAATGCCCCTCTGATACCTAGGTGTGGGTTCTAATTCAAAGGTTGTGGGTTCATGGCAATCGGGTCTTTGGTACATGTGGAGGTCTAGGCATTAGGTTAGGAGAGGTGCGGCTTTTACTATTTCAGGTAAACACTGCATAACTTGTATAGAACCCCGCCTTCTTGACGTTACCTCGATTCATCAACAAGAGTGCAAAGTCAGGACTATCTAATGACTGAGCAACATGACTGAATCTTTGTCTCATTAGTAAGTGCATTATCATATATATTAGTCTGGAAGGAAAGAGCTACAAGGTGATTATTCCCACTTCCCTTTTCCAGAGGCGGCAAGGTAACAGGACCAGGGGCGTTGTAACACCGGTATGTTGCGTGGACATAAGCAGAGTGCACTGCAGATAAAATAAAGCAAAATCTTAGCGAAAACCTATCACAGTGTTCTAAATACACAATGTTTTAAAACTTATTTTTCATATTCTGCTGTTAGGTACCTTCCTGAGGGAAACAGACTAAGGTTAGCTCTTTTTAGTTAGTGCGGTCAGCTTCTTAATGGCAACTGCGTCTTTACCCGCGGGTCACGTGTTGTCTGGAATGTAGGTACAAGTGAACCCTATCATCTTACAGACACTCCCTTTTTTGGCTAAAATCGTACCTAGTGCCATTCTATTTTGAAAAGTCATAGTCGAGGTAGGTCCTATTGGTCGACTAGTCCCTATAAGGCATTTCTAGTATAACTTATAAATCACTTTTAATTGTAATAAACATAATTAATCTGGTCAACATTTTATTCACCACAATGATCAGGAAAATTTTTAAAAACTCGTCAGGTACCCCCCTTGGCTGTCTTATGACGTCAACGTACATGTGTGGGTCAAAACTATCACCAGGAGCCTCTCTTCTCACTCTAATGTGCTGTTACTATACTAGTAGTATGCACAGGTACGCACGGATTGGGACTCCCTGATCTTCACCCACACCAATGTCCCTCCTGGAGATAGTCCTGATGGTGAACACGTCCAGGCCGCCTACCCTGACCCTACACTACCTAGTGACAAGACTGGAAAGAGCCGTCGTACCTATGCAGAAAACAAGGGTAGACCAACATGACAGGATAACTACAGAACACAGCAGAGTTGGATCAGGATAGAGTAACTATGGGGGGTAACCTCATTATCCTCAATGTTGTCTGACAGGATGTGGAGGAGCACAAGGGCTTTACTAAGGCACACTCCCCTGTCCAATTACTTCCCAGACATGATGTCACATTATTTCACCTATGAAGTGTGTACCTTCGTTTACCTCATTCGCTTCCGGTACCCTGTATCTGCAGATTACCTCATTCATGAGCTTCTGTGTGGTTATCTGCTCATTTACCTTAGTATCAGGGTGGGCCTCCAACCTGAAAAAGACTCGAGCAACAACAAGCACATATTCATACTCCCCAACAGGTGTGAGCTGAATGTGGTCAAATTGGCAATCCCTGAAATGGGTAGAGTGGTCAAGGCGAGTGTAATATGGCCACCTTACTTCTGTCCGGACTCGCATATGGCAAAGATCATGCTAACTGGACAAATGATGCAGCAGCTGCAGAGAACCTAGGTGTCACCCATTCTTGTTCAGTGTCGACCTCATCGCTGCTTTTGATTCTGTGTACCAGTTGGGCCATCATGGGGGACAGGGACCTCTGTAGGCAAGTTCTGTTAATTGTTCGCCATACGCCGTCCTGTTCTGTCGCTCCCGTCTTTTAGCCCATCTGCTTTCCTTCCTCGTTGACTTGTAACTGTAAAGTCCAAAGTCTTTATCAAAGTCCAAAGTTTTTATCAAAGTCCAAAGTTTTTATCAAAGTCCAAAGTTTTTATCACTGACTCATGCTGTCAGTATCTATTCTTCTTTCTTCCACGGCTTGAGGGCCGCTGCCTTTGCTGTGTTGTCGGCGAGGGTGTCATCTCTCGCTTCTCCGTTGTAGAAATCGGTGTGGATTCTCCATTGCCAGGTAGTAGTAGTAGGGTTTCCATGAGACTCTGCACCGCTGCACCATTCTTAATTGGCTGTCCTACTGAGATAACAAACTGTCTGGCCTTCCATATTGGGCCGTAATCATGAGCCATGCCAAATGCATTCCAGGAGTCAGTGTAAAGAGTTGCCGTCTTACCTTCTACCACTCCACACGCCTCAGTGAGGGCCTCCGGTTCCGCTTCTTGCCCTGAGACATGCGGAGGCAGAGCTTCTGCGTTTAGGACATCTTGTTGTGTGACCTCTGCATATCTGGTTTGGAGTCATCAATCCTTACCCTGATACCATCTAAAAAAGAAAACTCAAAATATGCATCATTAACAGTGTGTACATCACTACAATAATGTCAGAATCTTGTTGCACAGAATTTTAAACAATTTAAAAAAATAGCTGATCTGCCATACTCAGATATCCTATGCCTCCCCTCCCCCGTTTGTACCGGAATACCTGATTAAAAGAAGAGTAGCCGGGTTCAAGGTATTACAACATTGGGAAGAAATATTGGGGGAGGCATGGAAAGAGCACATTGTAGCCGGATCTAATAGGCCAGAGATAAGTGCTTGGGTTGCACTTGCATGAGTATGTTCTGGGTGTCATTTGGGGTGTGGACCACTAGGGGGTAGTCCAATACCAACTTAGAAGATTTGTCAGCCATTGCCTGTACTGCTGCCACCGCACAAGCAGATGAGGGAGCTCCTCGAGTCACTGGATCTAACCTCATGGCTGTGGTTGTCCTCCGTGCTTTTGTGTCAATACTGTCATATGGGCGGCAGTATGAAACAAGGCCCAGAAAGGTGCGGAATTTGGCAATGGGTGTATGTACAGGTATGGCCTGCAGAACTTGGTTAGTCTTTGGAGGCCTCCAGGCCTTACAGCCTTCTGCAAGAGAAATTAACAGTGAAATTGTGGCCGGTTGGCAGTTTTTCCAAAGCATCAGCACACAGCACCTAACATGCGTGGCTGACCCTTCACCCTTTTTTTTTTTTTTTATATATGTGTATCTGGGTCTCGTATATATTATCATGGTGGGTACATTCAATTTTCCTATGCCTGTCTTGTAGGTGGCCCATAATTTGTCAGGAACCGTGGAAAGCTGAGTTTGAGACAGGAGAAAAAAACAAAAACTTTTTCTTCCTGGCTAGCTATGATTAGTAACATAGTATGTAAGGCCGAATGAAGACATTGTCCATCTAGTCCAGCCTGTCTATCCTACTGTGTTGATCCAGGGGAAGGCAAAAAACCCCAAGGCCAGAAGTCAATTAGCCCTTTTGGGGAAAAAATTCCTTCCCGACTCCCTAATGGCAATCAGACTGTTCCCTGGATCAACCCCTAATAGTTCCTACCTGCCTATATACCAGGATTGACACTTAACCTAAAATTTATATCCTGTAATATCCTTCTTCAGAAAGACATCAAGTCCCCTTTTAAACTCCTCTATGGATTTTGCCATCACCACTTCCTCCGGTAGAGAGTTCCACAGTCTAACTGCTCTTACAGTAAAGAACCCCTTTCTGTGTTGGTGATGAAACCTACTTTCCTCTAATCGTAGCGGATGTCCTCTTGTTACCGTCGCAGTCCTGGGTGTAAACAGATCACGGGAGAGATCCTTGTGTTGTCCCCTCATGTACTTATACATGGTTATTTGGTCGCCTCTTAACCTTCTTTTTTCTAGAGTAAATAGTCCCAATTTGGATAGCCTCTCTGGGTATTCCAGTCCCGTCATTCCATGTATTAGTTTAGTCGCTCTTCTTTGAACCCCCTCAAGCACTGTGACATCTTTCCTGAGCACCGGTGTCCAGAATTGTACGCAGTATTCCATGTGAGGTCTGACAAGTGCCTTATATAATGGAAGGATAATGTTCTCGTCCTTCGCCCCTATACCTCTTTTGATGCACCCCAAGACTTTATTTGCCTTTGCAGCGGCTGACTGGCATTGGTTACTCCAGCTCAGTCTATTATCCACTAATACCCCCAGATCCTTTTCCATATCACTTTTCCCTAGTGGTACCCCATTAAGTGAATATTTGTGACATCCGTTCCTCCTGCCCATGTGCATAGTCTTACATTTTTCAACATTGAACTTCATTTGCCATTTTTCTGCCCAAGCCCCCAGCTTATCCAGGTCCGTTTGTAGCCGCACATTGTCCTCCGTTGCATTAATTATATTGTATAATTTTGTGTCATCTGCAAATATTGATATTTTGCTGTGCAGCCCCTCTATCAGGTCATTGATAAATATGTTGAACAGAGTGGGGCCTAATACTGAACCCTGTGGAACCCCCTAGCGACTGTGGTCCAATCAGAGTACGAACCATTTATTACCACCCTCTGCTTTCTATCGTTGAGCCAATTTTTTACCCACTTACACACGTTTTCGCCCAGTCCGAGCTGCCTCATTTTGTATATTAGCCTATTATGTGGCACGGTGTCAAAGGCTTTAGAGAAGTCCAGATATACAAGATCAATAGATTCTCCCTGGTCCAGCTTAGAGCTTACTTCATCGTAGAAACTGATCAGATTTGTCTGACATGAGCGACCCTTCATGAATCCATGCTGGTGAGGAGTTATTCCCTTAATCTCCTTGAGGTACTCATCGATGGCGTCTCTCAGAATCCCCTCGAAAATTTTTCCCGTTACTGAAGTGAGACTTACTGGCCTGTAGTTACCAGGCTCACTTTTGCTCCCTTTTTTGTAAATTGGAACCACGTTGGCAATGCGCCAGTCCAATGGTACTACTCCGGTCTTGATAGTGTCTAGAAATATTAGGTATAGCGGCCTAGCTATCTCGTCACTTAGTTCCTTTAGTATCCTTGGGTGTAATCCATCTGGGCCCGGTGATTTATCAATCTTAGTTTTCTTTAGACGCTTCCGCACCTCCTCCTGCGTTAGGTATGAGATATTTTGTGAGGAGTTCGTTTTATTCCCCTGCATCTCGTGTGGCATTTCCTTTTCTTTGGTGAACACACTTGAGAAGAAACTGTTTATTAGATTTGCTTTCCCTTCGTCATCATCAATGATTTCTCCTGCATTGTTTTTTAAAGGGCCAGCGCTCTCCCTGCAAATCCTTTTGCTGTTTATGTAGTTGAAAAATAGCTTCGGGTTGTTTCTGCTCTCTTTTGCGATCCGTCTTTCTGCTTCCTCCTTGGCAGTTTTAATCGTGTCTTTGCATATTTTGTTTTTTTCCCTGTATGATTTTAGCGCTTCTTCGCTGCCTTGTTGCTTTAGTAGTTTGAACGCTTTCTTCTTTTCATTTATTGCCCCTCGTACCGTCTTGTCGAGCCACATTGGTTTCCTTTTAGCTGAGTTTCTTTTATTTTTAAAGGGAATGAACTGCTCACATGAGGTGATTAGGATCCTTTTGAACTTTTCCCATTTTTCCTCCGTACTGATATTTTTGAGGATGTTGTCCCAATTAATGTTACCGATAGTAGTTCTAAGCTCATCAAATTTTGCTTTACTAAAGTTTAGTTTCTTTGTCACTCCCTGATAAGGCTTCCTATTGATTGACAGCTGGAAGTTGATTATATTGTGGTCGCTGTTCCCCAAGTGCCCCTCAACCTGCACCCCCTTTATACGTTCCGGTTTGTTAGTTAGCACTAGGTCCAGAATGGCTCTCCCTCTTGTTGGTTCCTGCACAAGTTGGTTCAGGTAATTGTCTTTAATTACTCTCAAGAACTTATCACCCCTGTGAGATTTGCAGGTTTCGTTCTCCCATGTTATATCTGGGTAATTAAAGTCCCCCATGATAATTACTTCGTTGCGCTTTGACACCTCTTCTATCTGCCTTAGTAGTAAGTCTTCAGTTTCTTCTGTTGCTTTTGGTGGTCGATAGAAGACCCCTATCAGGATTTTGTTATTTTTTCCTCCCTGTATTTCTACCCACAGAGATTCCACCTGTTCGTCTCCTACCCCTATATCCTCCCGTAGCCTCGGCTTCAAGTTCGATTTGACGTACAGACATACCCCTCCCCCTTTCTGGTTCCTTCGGTCTCTTCTGAAGAGATTGTACCCCTGCAAATTCACCGCCCAATCGCACTTATCATCAAGCCATGTTTCAGTAATTCCGACCATATCATAACTTTCATCAGTCATTCTTGCTTCAAGCTCGCCCACTTTACCGATCAGACTTCGTGCATTCGTGATCATACAATTTATTTCATTTTTTTTGTTTTTTAAATTTGTTTTGTTGCTATTCGTACTTATGGCTGATCTATCAGTTCTAACTGTACTAACCCCACCCCCTGCTCGTCCCCCATTCCCTTTGCTTGGACCCAGATCGCTAATTACACTGGCTACCCCACTATTTCTCATTTTACCCTCCCCCCCAGTCCCTAGTTGAAAAACTCCTCCAGCCTTCTAGCCATCTTTTCCCCCAGCACAGCTGCACCCTCCCCATTTAGATGCAGCCCGTCCCTACGGTAGAGCCTGTAGCCGACCGCAAAGTCAGCCCAGTTCTCCAGGAACCCAAATCCCTCCTTCTTGCACCAACTCCGGAGCCACTTGTTTACCTCCCTAAGGTCCTGCTGCCTTTCTAGTGTGGCTTTAGGTACAGGTAGTATTTCCGAGAAAACTACCCTGGAGGTCCGCGCCCTGAGCTTGGACCCTAAGTCCCTGAAATCATTTTTGAGGGCCCTCCATTGACCTCTAACTTGTTCATTGGTGCCAACGTGCACCATGACTGCTGGATCCTCACCAGCCCCTCCCAGTAATCTGTCAATCCGATCCGCGATGTGTCGAACTCGAGCGCCAGGAAGACAACACACTGTTCGACGATCCCGGTCTTTATGGCAGATTGCCCTCTCTGTCCCCCTAATAATTGAGTCCCCCACCACTAGAACCTGTCTAGCCTGCCCTGCGCTCCCCGTCCCCGTCTCACTGGAGCAGTCATCCCCCTGGCGTTCAGAGGGCGTGTCGTGCTGCAGCGGTGCTGGCTCTGTAATGGCATCCCCCTCATCTGCCAATCGTGCAAACTTGTTGGGTTGTGCCAGTTCAGGACTAGCCTCCCTGGTTCTCTTCCCTCTATCCCTCCTTCTTTCTGTCACCCAGCTGACTGCCTGCTCCCCCTGCACTTCCGTACTACCATCCGCCCCCGCCTCTACCCCAGCGAGTGCCTGCTCAGTGAGCACCAAACTCCTTTCCATGATGTCAATGGCTCTCAGTGTTGCCAGTTGCCCATTTAGATCCAGAATTTGGGCTTCTAAATTTGCAACGTGCATGCATCTTGCGCAACAGTATGCACCCTCGATCGGCTGATCAAGGACCGCATACATTGCACAAGTAGCACACTGGATGACATTGCCAGGCATGGAGCTCATCCTAATGGGGATCTACAATTTACTTGTGGAAGTAGTGAAGATAGACTTGCTCACACTCCGCTCACACGCTGCCGCAACCGCTGACCCGCTGCCGCAACCGCTGACCCGCTGCCGCAACCGCTGACCCGCTGCCGCAACCGCTGACCCGCTGCTGCAACCCCTCACCCGCTGCCTCTCTCGCGCAACCTCTTACCCACTGACACTTATGCGCAAGCAGTCATAAATTTCCCCCCCCCCCCCCCCCCTCACAAACACTTAGACCCCCAGACACACACACACACAGAAGACACAACTAACCAGATACACAGAAGACACACAGCTCACAAACACACACAGAGGTAGATACTCAGCTCCTCCGCTCCTCCTGGTGACGTCACCCGCTGTCCCGGCGGCCGCTCACTCTGCCCTCCTGTCTCAGCTGCTCCGCTGAACTCCTGGTGGCCTCTTGGCGCCGGCTGCTGCGCTCCGGTCACACTTGTTACTCCTGCCCCCGCACCTGCTTCGGCTGCCGCTGCCCCTGCACCTGCTTCGGCTGCCGCTGCCCCCGCACCTGCTTCGGCTGCTGAGCTGCTCCGCTGTCCCCTTCAGCTCCCCGCTCGCTCGTGCCTCCGTCTCGTGCCGCTACTCCTGGCGTCTGACGTCACTTCCGGCCAGGTCCCGTAGGAGGCACAAGGACGCTTGTACAAGGGATGCATCATCTAGCTCCACCCCTCTGAGTGTGGCTAATCATTTACTTCCTTATTTCCTCATTCAACGTTAGCAGTCCTCGGATACACATCACAACCCAATAAAGATAAAGTCTTATGCATCACACAATTTACATTTTACAAATTACGGGTCAATCTGCCCCGTTCCTCCTGTGGATACCTGGCCTTATCGTTACCTGCTTGTTTCCCATTCTTTGGCTTCTCTGCAGCAACTTACTTCCTTTACACCTTACTCCCTGTAGTTTATTTATTTATTTTATATTGTCTGCGAATGTACTTTACTGGTGCTGGGACATTGTCAGGGCTAGTAACTTCCTCTTTTCAGAATCTCTCCCTCCCGTGACAGCCTAGAGACAGGATTACAAGGGAGAACGCGGCTAATTTTTACTTTTACAACAGTTTTTGTCCCAGACTTCCGGCGACCGGGCAGATGCAGTCTTAGATGCCGGGCATCTCCATCTGATTGGTAATGTACTGCAATTCTCCCTATTTACTAAACTGTTATATTGAACGCTGGTGTCTTTGACATGTGTTAATACAGACGCCATTTCAGCCCACCTTCTCTTCCTCTTTCTGACACTCAGGGAAATTCTAACGTCTAATGCATAAATCTTATGTTGTAACCTTACGGTCACAGCGGTGACCACCTAACATTGTATGTGGTTACAATTGAATTGGGGACTTGGCAAACATAGATGTATTTTCTTGTGGGCATGGTGGGCTACGCAGTTTGTTACAGTTTGTATTCTTAAGAGCCCCCTCAGGATGTGAGTGGCATATAACCCTTTACATTTGTGTGACGGGTGTATAACAAAGATTAGATTACATAACAATACATACTAGTAGTTTTAACATCCAACAGTAGTTATTTGTTACAGCACAAGAATTGCTTCACTTCTATTCAGAGTTACAGCACTTCCTCTTTTTAAATGAAGTTAGCAGCCTTTTTTTTTTTTCCCCTCTAAACACATTCAGTTAACCCTTTTTATACATTCACTTACGGGCACAAGCCTATACTTTCAACGTTTAACAATTCAACAGCAACACAGTCTAGTAATCTGCCTTACTAGAAGGGATCCAATAATGAACATGCAACCTACAAAGTCCAAACCCACAGCGCGCCGCTGTGTACGGTGTATTAATCTTGGCTATAACCCAGCCAATGCGTTCTCACTGCCGACAATCCCTTCTTACAGTTGAGCAGGACTGATACAAATTCTATATAACAGACAAACAGACTATTTCTATATAACAACTCAGCAGGATTAGCTCTACACAACAGACAAGCACACTAACTTTATATAGGTAGGACACACAGAAAGATTGCTTGATTAATCAATGATAACTTGACTCTCCACCCCTTCCACACTTTTCTGGAGGGTGTAAGAATTGACCTCGGTACAATGTTTGTTGCCTTTCAATTTCAATCATGGCTGCCAGATTCATGATTATAAAAGTCTCCTCAGACGCCGGACACAGTATGCCCCGCCCTAGAGTCTCTAGCATTTCTGTCGCTACACAGTTTAGTAATCTACCCCCAGACAGAGGGATCTACTCATGAACGTTCAAATGATAAACAAATATTTGTGGACCATCATCCTCAAACAGTGGACCGTAACCACAGCGGTAGGCGGGGTAGGGATTATTCTGACTACAGATCTCCCATCCGAGGGTACTTTTCGTCAATAACAATCCTTTTTGGCAATTTGGGCAAGACATGGGTGGTATACCCACACAATTAGACAGACAAATAGACGGAGCACCAGTACGGCTGGTTTAGTCTAAACTGCCCCTCGGGATACTGTCTGGCAGCCCCTCTCTCCTAGGTCTCTTACCAGACTCTACCGGAGCAGCGGTGCCTGTCCAGACGTTTGACCGTTTCCTGACTCTAAGGTTTTAGACACCAAACCTGACCCGAGCAGGAACACCTAGTCAAACTACCCCGACAGGTCCCCTTACTCTAAGGTTTTAGACACCAAACCTGACCCGAGCAAGGGGCCCCTGTACAGGGTCTTCCTCCCCCTTAAGGCAATTCACTGACCTTGCCAACCGACCAGTACTCTCAAAACAACAGGCATGTAAACATTCCTTTATATCTTATGACAGGTTCTTATCGAATGATCGAGACTTAAAAGTACCTGTCGTGCAGTTCCAAATCGTTCGGCCTTGACACGGCACATAGGCGAGCCTAAACTCAGCCACACAGGTATAGATAATTAATTTATCTTACCGTGTTCTGATGATATTTTGGGCCCACCAAGTCCAAGGTCGCATATGTCCGTGTCTTCTGTCCGAGCTCTATGGAACCTATCGATCACTCCCCGTACGGGCCACCAGCTGAGGTGGAATTCCTTTGTGGAACCACGGCTTACTCAATTTGGAATGTTTACACCCTTCCATATTAATTCTGAATTGATTATATGCGCATAAGAAGTTTCCACACTGACTCAGGTTCAGCATGCATAGCTTCCTCAATTCTAACTTTAATGTTGGGCGTGTAGCCTCTTTTAAGAGTTTAACATCTGGGCAGGTCAAAAGATTACATAGATACAACGTATTGTTTAATTATTGGATAAGCATCTTGCAATTCTTCCATCCTCCGGTCATCTGTGATTGGCCATCAGGTGGTGGATGAAATGACTGGGTTGTCTTAGGCCCACGTGTGGTTCCTTCGATATAATTGGCTGTTACATCATGAGTTAGTAATAGCATAGACCTCCCATGATATTTGCATACGTTTCCAGTAAAATTGCTTGGGTAATTATTGCGGTAGCTGTTTCAGACTGCGGTTGTCCATGTCTGAGTTATACTGTCTTCCAAAGTTGCAAAACAGATGGAAAATGTAACGTGTTTATACTATATATTATCTTGTCAGCGTTTTG
Organism: Eleutherodactylus coqui; assembly: GCF_035609145.1. Classification (NCBI taxonomy): domain Eukaryota; kingdom Metazoa; phylum Chordata; class Amphibia; order Anura; family Eleutherodactylidae; genus Eleutherodactylus; species Eleutherodactylus coqui. The sequence continues at coordinate 201,971,839 of NC_089841.1, read as the reverse complement.
AGAACAGAAGTTTCATAAGAGGAAGTATTGCATATTGCGTAAATGTAAGAACAGAAGGCAAACATGACATTTGGTTATACAGAATGTTAAATTCACAAATGTCCACTACCACAGGCCCACAGTCCAAAATATAGAAATATTGGGTTTCCACTACAGTAGAAGCTGCTTAAAGTACAGCAAACAAACCAAGAATCTTGGACTGAAACTAAGAACTCAGATTTTTAACTCCAACAGCAAAATATTACATGGCCAATTTCTGGAAAATATTAAGGGTAAAGTGGATAAAGAAGATACCTGGTTATGGTTAACATTGGGAACTCTAAAAGAAGAAACAGAAGGATTGATTTTAGCCACACAAGAACAGGCAATCAAGACAAATGTGATAAAAGCCAAGGTGGAAAAATGTACAATATACAAATAAAGTCTCGGCCCATAACATGCCCGATTTGACCATCATTGATAAGAAAAGGGTGGGGCTTGTCGATATTACTATACCTGCTGATGGCAAGGAGGATGAGAAACAAAAACAGAAAATGACTAAGTAGGAAGACTTGAAGGTCAAAATTAGAGATGAGCGAACGTGTTCGTCCGAACTTGATATCCGTGCGGATATTAGGGTGTTCGGGATGTTCGTTATTCGTAACGAACACCATGCGTTGTTCGGGTTACTTTCACTTCCTTCCCTGAGACGTTAGCGCGCTTTTCTGGCCAATTGAAAGACAGGGAAGGCATTACAACTTCCCCCTGCGTCGTTCAAGCCCTATACCACCCCCCTGCAGTGAGTGGCTGGGGAGATCAGGTGTCCGCCTAATATAAAAGTCGGCCCCTCCCACGGCTCGCCTCAGATGCCTTGTGAGTTAGTGAGGGACAGTGCTGTTTGTACCGGAGCTGCTGTAGGGAAAGAATTGGTAGTTAGTGTAGGCTTCAAGACCCCCAAAGGTCCTTAGTAAGGCCACTGATAGCTGTGTGTTGGCTGCTGTTAGCAGTGGCAATTTTTTTTCTTCTCAAAATCGGCTCTGCAGAGCGTTGCACCCGGCATTAGGGACAGAAGTGTTGCATAGGCAGGGAGAGTGTTAGGAGTGAGTGTAGCCTTCAAGAACCTCAACGGTCCTTTCTAGGGCCATATTTAACCGTGTGCAGTACTGTGCTGGCTGCTGTTAGCTGTGCTGCATATTTTTTTTCTTCTCAAAATCGCCTCTGCAGAGCATTGCACCCTCCATTGATACTGCAGGGAAAGAATTGTGTAGGCAGGGCCACAACACAGTTATTATTCATTGAATATACGCAGTGCGGCCTTTTGCTTGTAAAACAAGTGAAAATAATTCTATTTGTCCTGCCTCTGTCCGTCCTAAGGACGGTGGACACGTGTCGGCTGCGTGTGCAACGTTTAAAAATCAGACGCACCCAGCTACGTTTTACTCCTGGCTTCGCCATTTGCTTTCCTTAATTTGGAAAAAAAATACCTGCTCTGCCAGAGTTAATAACTCTGCTACCCTCAAGTTCTGTGCCACATTAGCAGGGCCACAGCACAGTTATTAAACTTCTCATGTTCATTGAATATACGCAGTGCTGCCTTTTGGTGGAAAAAAACTGAAAATAATTCTATTTGTCCTGCCTCTGTCCGTCCTAAGGGCGGTGGACACGTGTCGGCTGCGTGTGCAACGTTTAAAAATCAGACGCACCCAGCTACGGTTTACTGCTGGCTTCGCCATTTGCTTTCCTTAATTGGGAAAAAAAATACCTGCTCTGCCAGAGTTAATAACTCTGCTACCCTCAAGTTCTGTGCCACATTAGCAGGGCCACAGCACAGTTATTAAACTTAGATTATTCATTCACTAGAGGCAGTGGGGCCTTTCGTTTTCAAAAAAGGGAAAAAATTATATTTGGCCTGCAGTCTTGCGCCAATTTATTTCCTGCCTGTGAAATCAAATCACTGGTAATACAGCATGCTGAGGGGTAGGGGTAGGCCTAGAGGACGTGGACGCGGCCGAGAACGCGGAGGGCCAAGTCAGGGTGTGGGCACAGGCCGAGCTCCTGATCCAGGTGTGTCGCAGCCGACTGCTGCGCGATTAGGAGAGAGGCACGTTTCTGGCGTCCCCACATTCATCGCCCAATTAATGGGTCCATGCGGGAGACGGTTATTAGAAAATGAGCAGTGTGAGCAGGTCCTGTCCTGGATGGCAGAAAGTGCTTCGAGCAACCTATCGTCAACACACAGTTCTGCGCCGTCCACTGCTGCAAATCCGAATCCTCTGTCTGCTGCTCCTCCTTCCTCCCAGCCTCCTCACTCCACTACAATGACACCTGCTCAGGAGCGAGAACACTCCCAGGAACTGTTCTCGGGCCCCTGCTTAGATTGGGCAGCAGCGGTTCCTCTCCCACCAGAGGAGTTTATCGTCACTGATGCCCAACCATTCGAAAGTTCCCGGGGTCCGGGGGAAGAGGCTGGGGACTTCCGCCAACTGTCTCAACAACTTTCTGTGGGTGAGGAGGACGATGACGATCAGACACAGTTGTCTTGCAGTGAGGTAGTAGTAAGGGCAGTAAGTCTGAGGGAGCAGCGCACAGAGGATTCGGAGGAAGAGCAGCAGGACGATGAGGTGACTGACCCCACCTGGTGTGCAACGCTTACTCAGGAGGACAGGTCTTCAGAGGGGGAGTCAAGGGCATCAGCAGGGCAGGTTGCAAGAGGCAGTGCGGTGGCCAGGGGTAGAGGCAGGGCCAGACCGAATAATCCACCAACTGTTTCCCAAAGCGCCCCCTCGCGCCATGCCACCCTGCAGAGGCCGAGGTGCTCTAAGGTCTGGCAGTTTTTCACAGAGACGCCTGACGACCGACGAACAGTGGTGTGCAACCTTTGTCGCGCAAAGCTCAGCCGGGGAGCCAACACCAACAGCCTCACCACCACCACCATGCGCAGACATATGATGGCCAAGCACCCCACAAGGTGGGACGAAGGCCGTTCAGCGCCTCCGGTTTGCACCCCTGCCTCTCCCCCTGTGCCCCAACCTGCCACTGAGATCCAACACCCCTCTCAGGACACGGGCACTACCGCCTCATGGCCTGCACCCACACCCTCATCTCCGCTGTCCTCGGCCCCATCCAGCAGTGTAGTTCAGCGCACCGTGCAGCCGTCGCTTGCGCAACTGTTGGAGCGCAAGCGCAAGTACGCCGCCACGCACCCGCACGCTCAAACGTTAACCGTCCGCATAGCAAAATTCATCAGCCTTGAGATGCTGCCGTATAGGGTTGTGGAAACTGAGTCCTTCAAAAGTATCATGGAGGCGGCGGCCCCGCGCTACTCAGTTCCCAGTCGCCACTACTTTTCCCGATGTGCCGTCCCAGCCCTGCACGACCACGTCTCCCGCAACATTGTACGCGCCCTCACCAACGCGGTTACTGCCACAGTCCACTTAACAACGGACACGTGGACAAGCACAGGCGGGCAGGGCCACTACATCTCCCTGACGGCACATTGGGTGAATTTAGTGGAGGCTGGGACAGAGTCAGAGCCTGGGACCGCTCACGTCCTACCCACCCCCAGAATTGCGGGCCCCAGCTCGGTGGTGGTATCTACGGAGGTGTATGCTTCCTCCACTAAAGCACCCTCCTCCTCCTCCTCCTCTGTCTCGCAATCAAGATGTGTTAGCAGCACCATGTCGCCAGCAGTCGGTGTCGCGCGGTGTGGCAGCACAGCGGTGGGCAAGCGTCAGCAGGCCGTGCTGAAACTACTCAGCTTAGGCGATAAGAGGCACACGGCCCACGAACTGCTGCAGGGTCTGACACAGCAGACCGACCGCTGGCTTGCGCCGCTGAGCCTCCAACCGGGCATGGTCGTGTGTGACAACGGCCGTAACCTGGTGGCGGCTCTGCAGCTCGGCAGCCTCACGCACGTGCCATGCCTGGCCCACGTCTTTAATTTGGTGGTTCAGCGCTTTCTGAAAAGCTACCCACGCTTGTCAGACCTGCTCGTAAAGGCGCGCCGGCTCTGCGCACATTTCCGCAAGTCCCACACGGACGCTGCCACCCTGCGCACCCTGCAACATCACTTTAAGCTGCCAGTGCACCGACTGCTGTGCGACGTGCCCACACGGTGGAACTCTACGCTCCACATGTTGGCCAGGCTCTATGAACAGCGTAGAGCTATAGTCGAATACCAACTCCAACATGGGCAGCGCAGTGGGAGTCAGCCTCCTCAATTCCTTTCAGAAGAGTGGGCCTGGTTGGCAGACATCTGCCATGTCCTTGGTAATTTTGAGGAGTCTACCCAGCTGGTGAGCGGCGATGCTACAATCATTAGCGTCACCATTCCTCTGCTATGCATCTTGAGAAATTCCCTGCAAACCATAAAGGCAGCTGCTTTGCGCTCGGAAACGGGGGCGGTGGAAGACAGTATGCCGCTGGATAGTCAGGGCACCCTCCTGTCTATTTCTCAGCGCGTACAGGAGGAGGAGCATGAGGAGGATGAGGAGGAGGGGGAAGAGACAGCTTGGCCCGCTGCTGACGGTACACCGGCTGATTGCCTGTCATCCTTTCAGCGTGTATGGCCTGAGGAGGAGGAGGAGGAGGAGGAGGAGGAGAATCCTGGCAGTGATCTTCGTAGTGAAGACAGCCATGTGTTGCGTACAGGTACCCTGGCACACATGGCTGACTTCATGTTAGGATGCCTTTCTCGTGACCCTCGCGTTGCACGCATTCTGGCCACGACGGATTACTGGGTGTACACACTGCTCGACCCACGCTATAAGGAGAACCTGCCCACTCTCATTCCCGAAGATGAAAGGGGTTCGAGAGTGTTGCTATACCACAGGACCCTTGCGGACAAGCTGATGGTAAAATTCCCAGCCGACAGCGCTAGTGGCCGAAGGCGCAGTACCGAGGGCAAGGTAGCAGGGGAGGTGCGGAGATCGAGCAGCATGTACATCCCAGGCAGTGCAACAGTCTTTAAGGGCCTGGCCAGCTTTATGGCTCCCCACCAAGACTGTGTCACCGCTCCCCAGTCAAGGCTGAGTCGGCAGGAGCACTGTAAAAGGATGGTGAGGGAGTACGTAGCCGATCGCACGACCATCCTCGGTGACGCCTCTGCCCCCTACAACTACTGGGTGTCGAAGCTGGACACGTGGCCTGAACTAGCGCTGTATGCCCTGGAGGTGCTTGCTTGTCCTGCGGCTAGCGTCTTGTCGGAGAGGGTGTTTAGTGCGGCTGGGGGAATCATCACAGATAAGCGTAGCCGCTTGTCAACCGACAGTGCCGACAGGCTAACACTCATCAAGATGAACAAAGGCTGGATTCCCCCAGACTTCTGTTCTCCACCAGCGGACAGCAGCGATACGTAAGCAATACGTAGGCTGCACCCGCGGATGGAAGCTACGTTCTCTCTCACCATCCAAAACGGGGACATTTCTGCTTCATCAATCTGTGTCTAATATTCCTCCTCCTCCTGCTCCTCCTCCTGAAACCTCACGTAATCACGCTGAACGGGCAATTTTTCTTAGGGCCACAAGGCTCACTCAAATAATTTTTCTGAACAATTTTTATAAGTTTCAATGCGCTTAAAAGGGTTGGAACTTTAACTTGAACCAATTTTTCGTTACACTGGGCTGCCTCCAGGCCTAGTTACCACTTAAGCCACATTAACCAAAGCGATTCACCTGCCATCTTGGTTGGGCATGGCCAATTTTTACTGAGGTACATTAGTACTGTTGGTACACCAATTTTTTGGGGCCCTCACCTACAGTGTAATCATAGCAATTTGTATGTTCTTCGCCTGCACTCATGGTACAGAAAGGTGTGTGGGGTTGGCCTACACTTTAGCTACATAAATGTAACTTGGGCCTTGGCTATACTAAGGCTACTGAAATGGAACTAAGACTGCGCTCCCACTATACTGCTGCTTCAGAATTGTTACTGGGGCCTGTCTTGAGTGCTACTATTGCTGACATGGAACGAAGACTGCGCTCCCGCTATACTGCTGCTTCGGAATTGTTACTGGGGCCTGTCTTGAGTGCTACTATTGCTGACATGGAACGAAGACTGCGCTCCCGCTATACTGCTGCTTCGGAATTGTTACTGGGGCCTGTCTTGAGTGCTACTATTGCTGACATGGAACGAAGACTGCGCTCCCGCTATACTGCTGCTTCGGAACTGTTACTGGGGCCTGTCTTGAGTGCTACTATTGCTGACATGGAACGAAGACTGCGCTCCTCCTATAATGCTGCTAGTGATATGTTAGTGGGGCCTGTCCTAATGCTACTGCTGAAATGTTACGAATTCTGGGCTCTGCCTATACCGCTGCTAATGGTATGTCTCTGGGGTGTGGAAACAGAGGCTTCCCAAAGACATGATGGCGGCGAAGCCATTTCCCACCAACGCGGTTACTGTTAAGGTGCATATAACCACGGACACATGGAGAGGACACGTAGTGCCTCAAAAACATCCCCCTCCTCCTCCAACAGGGAAAACATTCTTGGCAAATGCCTTTGCATTGGTTCGTCTGGTGGCAGTCCAAGAATTTCACCTTTACCGACACAACAAGAGAGCCCCCACACCATCCCCCCGCCACGGCCCACTTAATCCTGGCCGCATTCCGAAAAACAACAAAATACAACCGTGCTACTAGGTCCGCAGTCACCACCACATTACCACCAACGCAGTTACTGTTAAGGTACATATTACCAGTCTGACTGGGGCATGCAGACACCTTGACAGAATGAATAGTGTGTGGCACATAGGTTCCCCATTGCTATGCCCACGTGTGCAGCTCCTGATGGCGGTGGCACAGGATTATATTTCTCATTGCTTCTGTACAGCATTGTGGGCTATCGCCCCGCCCCTTTTAAAGAGGGTCGCTGCCTAGCCGTGCCAACCCTCTGCAGTGTGTGCCTGCGGTTCCTCCTCATGGCAGACGCACTTCTACATAGACATGAGGGTGGTGTGGCATGAGGGCAGCTGAAGGCTGCGCAGGGACACTTTGGTGTGCGCTGTGGGGGGGAGGGGGGGCGGTTGGTCAGCATGTAACCCAGGAGAAGTGGCAGCGGAGTGTCATCCAGGCAGTGATTGTGCTTTGTTGTAGCTAGTGTGGTGCTTAGCAAAGGTATGCCATGCTAATGAGGGCTTTTCAGAAGTAAAAGTTGTTGGGAGGGGGGGGGGGGCACTCTTGCCGGTATTGTGGCTTAATAGTGGGACCTGTGAACTTGAGATGCAGCCCAACATGTAGCCCCTCGCCTGCCCTATCCGTTTCTGTGTCATTCCCATCACTTTCTTGAATTGCCCAGATTTTCACACATGAAAACCTTAGCGAGCATCGGCGAAATACAAAAATGCTCTGGTCGCCCATTGACTTCAATGGGGTTCGTTATTCGAAACGAACCCTCGAACATCGCGGGAAGTTCGTTTCGAATAACGAACACCCGAACATTTTGGTGTTCGCTCATCTCTAGTCAAAATATAGCATCTCTGGCACAAGCCAGCAGTGGTGGTCACAGCACCTTGACTGACACTTGAAACAACTTAATATCAACCAAACTAAGAGCATTCAGGTATAAAAGGCCACACTGCTGCGCTCTGCATGAATTCTATACCGACACATGATGTCATCCTAAGCTCCTGAATGGTTCCCGATGCATTATGAAGACAAACTAGCCAGCTTTGGTCTCCTGCTTGTGTTGTACTGAAATTATTTTATTTAGAACAAATATCAATAATTTCTCATTTCTTCATTACCATACAATAATAATCATTAACTTTTCATTCTGTCCTCACTTCATATCACCCTGTGGTGTGTAGTCTGCAAGAAAACCAACCTAGTCTCCCATAAACAAGTCTATATTGGGAAACCCATAGAGTTTGTTGAATATAAAATGTGGTGAAAGACGAAAGCATCAGAACAGACAACATAACTTAACACGTGCTAAAGTGCAAGTAAATACTGTAATATATTTCACAAGATGACTGAAAAATGGCATGTTAAAGGTGTCATCTAGGCAGCAGCAGCCAGGATACACCAGGGTTGGGGCAGAAGCACTTCTCAGACCCCTGTAACCATGGGTGCTCTTAATTACAAGCGCAGTTCTCATTGAAATTAATGGGAGTTATGTTTGCTATTGGAGACACAACTCCCATTGATATCAATAAAAGCTGCACTTGCAATTACAAGTACCGGTTGCCACATAGGGGTGGGAGCACCCTTATAACAAGGATGACATGTGTGGGGCTAGTCTGGCTTCTACTAAAATTAATAGTCTGTGTACTGCTGCCACGTTGGGGGAATGAAAGATGCTGTTTACCCTCCATATTACAGTCTGTATTTGTTGTGATTTGTTTTTACTCCCACAATGCCTCATTGCTATCAGGCAAGAGCTGGAAATAGCAGAGGGATAAAACACTAAAAATCAAAGGCAGCCATTAGATGAAGCGTGACCACTATCTATATACAGACAGCAATAGCTTAACCTCTTGAGAACATGGTAATTTGTAACATTTATTGATTTTTCCTTCTCCACTTAAAAAAAAATCATAACTTTTTTATTTTCCTGTGACATAGCTGTCTAAAGGCTTGCTTTTTGCTGCACAAAATGTATTTTTCAGTGGTACCATTTAATGTGACAAAAATGATATTGACTTCATTACAATTATGGCAACTCCAAATTTATATAGGTTTTTTTGTTCTAGTTTTAAAAATAAAAAAATATATTTTTCTTTTAAATTACTCTCTGTTGTCATGTTCTAACCACCATAACTTTTTTAGTTTTATGTAAATGCATGAAGACTTGTTTTTTTCAGAACAGCCAATAATTTCTATTGGTATTGCCATGTACCGGAGAAGAGAGGAGAGGGGACGATACCTATCGATCTCGCCTCTGTCCCTGATAACTCACGGATTGACTATTCCGAGTGCACTTGGCGCTACTAACCGTCACAGCCGAGCATCGATCGATCACTCTAGCAGTATTGCAAGCGTGGACTCATTAGACTGCAGGTGGATTTGTACCCAGCTTTCTCAGGCTGCTGCATGCATGCAGACTGGAAGCTCAAATCACCACCTATCCATTCTAATAGCTCCTGCACTCTACAATACTCACACAAATACACCCTGACACCATCAGTTTGCTACAGGTAAACTGGAACCCAAATTAATGAATTATGAACACAATCTTCAGAGTTTGAGTCATTTTAAAACGGACAAGGCTTAACTGATAAATTGTAGATTTATTCTAGAAAAGATTTTCTTAATAAAAATCTTGAACTAGCAGAGATAACAACATTTTTTGGTAAAGGGTCATTTAGCACTTCCGTGTTAATGACTAGTTTTATTGCCAGTGGAACAGGATTCCCTAGCCTCTTGTACATCAAAGACCTAGCAGATACAACAGAGGGGAAGGAGGGTGAGATTAAAACATTGAACTCATCTTTCCCAGTATCCTGTGTGGCAAATTGCTATTGATAGTTAGGGGACTTTATCAATATTTCTATATCACACCTCCCCTTTCTAGATGGGCGACAGTGGTTGATCTCTACAAATCACTTCCACAGCCCATCCCTGTGGAATTCAAGGGGGGAAGATGTTGGCTCAACTCTCCTAGTGTCCTGAACGGCAGCTGATTAATACTGGTCAGCTGGGGGACACTTTATCAATCTCTTTAGATCACAGGTACCATTCTGGAGTACATGTGACTTTTTGATTTCCTTTTATTTTATTTTCTCTTGGAGATGGAGTGACCAAAAAGCATAATTCGGGCATTGTATATTTTCTTTTCTCATAGTGTTCACAGGTTGGAATAAATAATGCATTATTTTGACAAATCTGACTTTTATAAGGGTGTGGCAATAGCACAAATATTTGTGTTTTTTCTCATTTTAAAAGAAGAAATTTTTTTTTTTTTATAGCTTTTACCCCTTAAGGACCAAGCGCAGTAAATTGTTTTTTTTACCTCCAATAAAACAAAAACTAAAAATGGAAAAAAACTCAGTTAAAAAGATATTTTAAAAATAGCTTCATATGTCACAGAAAAAAATGCTGCAAAAATAATTTTCGTAGCTAAAGGAAAAAAATAGGGCAGTAAAACCCCCACATGGGTAAAGTTCCTAAAAAATGTCTGGTCCTTAAGGTACAAAATAGCCTGGTCCTTAAGGGGTTAATATTCTTTATTTTTATAACAAAAAAATACATTATTTCACTTATTTATTTGTCCTCATAGAATATGTGAACCAGTAAACGTTTGATTATACAATATACTGCAATACTTCATTTGTATTGTATTTTATTTTTACAAGCATTGTATTAAGTCATGCTACAGGCATGAACTAAATGTCAGAAGTACATTTTCACCATGGAGGCCTTCGCAAGGCTCCAGGCTGCCATAGCACCCAAAAAGCACCTCGCAATCGCATTGCAGGGGGACCAGTTGAGAGTCTGAGTGAACCCCCTCCCTCTGTCAGGATATTTAAATGCCACTGCCAGACTTGACAGCAGCATATAAAGGCTTAACAGCTGTAATTAGAATTATTTCAGCTCATGAGACATCTATATACAGACCCTTCACACAACTGCCATTCATGTATGATAGATGTCACCAAGGGGTCATTAATGCTGAAAACATTACACTCTTACTGATTAAGAGCAATCTATTTTAATTAGCTGGCACAAATCAAGAAATCCAGAAAAAATATTGTTAGATGATAGTAGAAGCAGAACAGCTTAAGGGCTTATTCATGCCTGGCTGATATACACTGCCCCTCTGATGCATTGGCTTACAATGCATCAATGCACAGGGGTGTATTTCTGCAGCATAAAAGCACCCAACCGGCAAAGGCAGCTGCATAGATTCCTATGGGAGCCTATGCTAGCTGACAGAGAAGGGAGGTAGGAGGGAGTTTAGCAGTGTGATTGCTAAACTCCCTCCCCCTTCTCTTCTCTCCACCCCTTGCTGCTGTTTGCAATGGGAGGGGGTGGGACAGGGGCGGATCTTAGTTTGCAATGGGAGGGTGCTGAGGACAATGGGCAGGGAAGGGCGGTAGCTTAGCTCTTCCCCTGTCCCATTGCAAATGGCCAGAGGGAAGGAGAGAAGGCATGAGTCAGCGAGGGGGAGGGAAGAGGGAATGTCTCCCCAGGCCACACAACATTGCGGCCACGGCATATATGCGCCAGGCTCTTTGCCATTCAGGCGTTTTTACAGCACCAGCAGGAGCACATAAAATGCCTACGGATGTGTAAATCGGCCGTAAATTTCAATGTAGGTGCATATGTGGCAAAAATTTGAGAAAAAGTGCCAAAATATTCCAAGAATTTGTTATGGTGTCAAGTTTAAATTTTAGCAAAGGAAATTTTATATTCTTTTTAGTATCTGAAGAAAAGAGAATTTTGACAATTTTACCATGCAGTGATTAATATCTTCCAATGATACATTATTTTTTTCAGGGAGTATCAACTTAGATTCATGTTAAGAGGAGTTGGCTCATTCACTTTCTTATTATGTCAATGTTCATTTTATTGTTACTTGTGATGATTCCATTTTAGGCGAATTCTCTGTTGACAGTATGAAGAAAGGATTTAGTTATTGCATATGCTATTTCTTGCAAACTACAGATATTAATTTCAGATGTCTGGAAAGAGCCATCATTGAAACTGTATTTCCATTTGTAATCCCGCAATTGTTTTGCTATTGACGTTGTGCATTTTCCAAGTATAGACACAGAGCAGTAGCGGATGATTACACATAAACCATGAACAGGAACATGATTCATAGTTGTACTACCAAATGAATATCACCAATGCTGAGCCGTACAGCGTGAGGTTCACAGCTGATACATGAATTACAGTGAAGCTAAACTTCTAAAGAGCATTTTTATAAACTAATTTAAAAAAACTATAATTAAAAGGCAATTTACACTTGAACATCAGTTAGTGTATCATCAATAAATCCAAATTTCATTTTCTACATTAAATTAAATAAATCATTCAGAACAAGCAAAATAGATATTTTTGGAGCATTTCTACATAAATGAATTGCACATTTAAAAATCATTATAATGATTCCTGAAACGTCTACAAAACGTCATATTCTTGTTTTGTTTTCTTTGGCATTATGTGTTTGAAATGACATTTTGTAGTTATACTTAAAGAGTGTTCTCAGCTAAAACTTAAAAAGAGTACTGTTCACTTTGCTTTTTGCCAAATAGACTGAGAGAAATACTCCATGTGTTTGATACTAAAGTTAAAGGGAATCTGTCACCACATCTCACCCCTAAAACTACCTTTACGAAATATGAAGGTTTGAAAAATCAATCACTTCGAATGCCCACTCTTTTCCAACAAACCCAGGTAGCTTTGCAATTACTATAAGTTCCAAAGTTATCCTGTTCCATATGCAAATCAGCAGAGAAGTGCTATCCATCATAGAACAGTCATGGTGATTCAGGAGCTGCCGAGCTAACTACACCACCTTTTTCTTGATAGACAACAGGATGCATCCCCTATTACACAGGGAGCCATATCTATCCAGAGAAGAAGCCATGGTTATATGAATCAGCATGACTCCTTTAGTTCAGATGACTTTTATTTGCGTTAGGTGCAAAATAATTTTGGAACCTAATTGCTTAGGTACATGGGCTTGTTAGGAAAGGAAAGGGCATTAGAAGTGATTTATTTTTAATCCCTTGATGGCCAGTATAATTAGTTTTAAGGGTAAAATAGTGGTGATGTTACGTCTGTCAGCACTTGGTCAAATAATCACCAGCATATCTAGTGCCTGCAGGTTCTATCCAGACTTGCCAGGGTTAACAGCTCCTGTGCCCTCTAGTCTAGGTTAATTATCCTGCTAGTGTCTGTGAGGTGTGGCTGGTGATTGACTTGTCTGGCAGCCAACCAGCTTCTCCCACCTCCCTATAATATCCAGCTCTTGCTGCCTGGGAGTTGCCGATTAGTCTGCAGTGATCGCTGAGCAGTCCTGCTTTTCAGACCTGCTGAGTTATGGCTCTGATACCTTTACCTGTTCCCAGGTTGTGCCGGGTGTTCTGCTACTGCTGATAGCAGCTGCTGTGGGTTTACCAGCTTTTCCTGTCATATTGGTCCATCCTTTCAGCCTAGCCTGTCGATACCAGTAAGTTGTTTTCTGCATAGGTACGGCGGTTCCTTCCTGTCTTGCCACTAGGCAGCGTAGGGTCAGTGTTGGTGGCCTGGACCTGTCCACCTTTGGGGCTACCTCCAGGAAGGAACATTGGCGTGGGTGAGAGTCAGGGAGTCCCACGCCGTGCGTACCTGTGCACACTACCTGTATTGTAGTCCCGCGCCGTGTGCTCCTGTGCACACTACTAGTATTGTAGTCCTGTGACGTGCGTTCCTGTGCACACTACTAGTATCGTAACAGCTGACAGGTTCCCTATAAAAAAGTTTTGTCTCTCTATACTTTCCTGATAAATGACAAAAGGACACTCTTTTAGCATATGTCAAATTCATAGACGTCTATGGATATATTCTTGTATAAGCCAGAAGTATATGTTAGCAATCATGGAATATATATATATATATATATATATATACTACCGTTCAAAAGTTTGGGGTCACCCAAACAATTTTGTGCTTTCCATGAAAAGTCACACTTATTCACCACCATGCATTGTGAAATGAATAGAAAATAGAGTCAAGACATTGACAATGTTAGAAATAATGATTTGTATTTGAAATAACATTGTTTTTACATCAAACTTTGCTTTCGTCAAAGAATCCTCCTTTTGCAGCAATTACAGCATTGCACACCTTTGACATTCTAGCTGTTAATTTGTTGAGGTAAGCTTGTGAAATTGCACCCCACGCTTCTGGAAGCATCTCCCACAAGTTGGATTGGTTGGATGGGCACTTCTGGCGTACCATACGGTCAAGCTGCTCCCACAATAGCTCAATGGGGTTAAGATCTGGTGACTGCGCTGGCCACTCCATTACCGATAGAATACCAGCTGCCTGCTTCTGCTGTAAATAGTTCTTGCACAATTTGGAGGTGTGTTTAGGGTCATTGTCCTGTTGTAGGATGAAATTGGTTCCAATCAAGCGCTGTCCACTGGGTATGGCATGGCGTTGCAAAATGGAGTGATAGCCTTCCTTATTCAGAATCCCTTTTACCCTGTACAAATCTCCCACCTTACCAGCACCAAAGCAACCCCAGACCATCACATTACCTCCACCATGCTTAACAGATGGCGTCAGGCATTCTTCCAGCATCTTTTCATTTGTTCTGCGTCTCACAAACGTTCTTCTTTGTGATCCAAACACCTCAAACTTGGATTCATCCGTCCACAACACTTTTTTCCAGTCTTCCTCTGTCCAATGTCTGTGTTCTTTTGCCCATCTTAATCTTTTTCTTTTATTGGCCAGTCTCAGATATGGCTTTTTCTTTGCCACTGTGCCCTGAAGCCCAAAATCCCACAGCCGCCTCTTCACTGTAGATGTTGACACTGTTTTTTTGCGGGTACTATTTAATGAAGATGCCAGTTGGGTACCTGTGAGGCGTCTGTTTCTCAAACTAGAGACTCTAATGTGCTTATCTTCTTGCTTAGTTGTGCAACGCGGCCTCCCACTTCTTTTTCTACTCTGGTTAGAGCCTGTTTGTGCTGTCCTCTGAAGGGAGTAGTACACACCGATGTAGGAAATCTTCAATTTCTTAGCAATTTCTCGCATGGAATAGCCTTCATTTCTAAGAACAAGAATAGACTGTCGAGTTTCAGATGAAAGTTCTCTTTTTCTGGCCATTTTGAGCGTTTAATTGACCCCACAAATGTGATGCTCCAGAAACTCAATCTGCTCACAGGAAGGTCAGTTTTGTAGCTTCTGTAACGAGCTAGACTGTTTTCAGATGTGTGAACATGATTGCACAAGGGTTTTCTAATCATCAATTAGCCTTCTGAGCCAATGAGCAAACACATTGTACCATTAGAACACTGGAGTGATAGTTGCTGTAAATGGGCCTCTATTCACCTTTGTAGATTTTGCACAAAAAACAGGCATTTGCAGCTAGAATAGTCATTTACCACATTAGCAATGTATAGAGTGCATTTGTTTAAAGTTAGGACTAGTTTAAAGTTATCTTCATTGAAAAGTACAGTGCTTTTCCTTCAAAAATAAGGACATTTCAATGTGACCCCAAACTTTTGAACGGTAGTGTATATATATATATTGATATTTGAAGGTTAAGAATACTATCATAAGCAATAAATGACTACTACTGAATAAATGTAATTCTTTTTCAATGAATTTCTCTTTTAATTAGAAGCAGTTATTGCCAGGTGTCTCATAAAAAAAGCAACCTTGTGTAACCCCTTAAAGACCACGTGCGGTAAATATACAGTGCTTGCTTCATAGCAGAAATACGGTGTAGGATTAAAGCTTCTGCTCCTGCAATCAAACAAGAGCAGGTTGGGTCCTCGGCTGTCAGACATAGCCTAGGATCTGGAGAAAAGAGAGGTGATTTTTAACCTTTTCTGCTTTCTCCTTTCCAGGCTACATAGCCCTCAATGAGCGCTATGTACTAAAGAGTGCAAGCAAAAGTGTTAGTTCCACTTTGCAACCCAGCAATTGCATGACCACCGGGTGCCCTTTGTCACAGCAGAGTTGCAGGGTCCTAGCAAACCCTGATCAGCTCTGTTAGTGACTACTGTCACTTTAGGGGGATGTTTTCCCTTGTAATTGGGGCTCCTATGGCTTCCCCAGCTACAGTGGAAAAGTGTGAAATAAAAAAAAAAGGCAATGTGAATGACCTACAGAGGTCTTATATGATGTCATGGGGGACATAGATGATTAAAAAAAACTAATTACAGAAAAAAGTAAAGAAAAATTACAGAATAAAATAAAAATATATACGTAAAAAAAGAAAATGACCCAACTCTGATACCAACCAAAACCGTTGCCATATGCATTCTGTAATCTGAGACTATACAAATTATATATCAAAACGAGGAACCCATTCTTATACTTTATTCTAGTATAAATATACAAATTTTAAAAATAAACAACTAAAAGTAAAAAAAAAGGGAAGTGAAAAAAGATATAAAAAATAGTCCTATATGTCACAAAAGAACGCAGCAAAAATAATTTTGGTAGCTGTAGAAAAAAAAGGGCCGTAAAACAACCACATGTGTAAAATTCTTAAAAAGTATCTGGTCCTTTAGGACCAAAACACCCCAATCCTTAAGGGGTTAAACTTAAAGCACATCAGTCATCCAATAGGCTTCTCTTTTTAGCTTCTCTTTTACAGGGCAAATTATTAAAGGGGTTGTCTCGCGAAAGCAAGTGGGGTTAAGCACTTCTGTATGGCCATATTAATGCACTTTGTAATATACATCGTGCATTAAATATGAGCCATACAGAAGTTATTCACTTACCTGCTCCGTTGCTGGCGTCCCCGTCTCCATGGTTCCGTCTAATTTCGGGGTCTTCTTGCTTCTTTAGACGCGCTTGCGCAGATCCGTCTTCTCCCTTCGGCTCCGCTCGGCAGCATCGGCGATTTGGCTCCGCCCCCTTGTACGCGTCATCGCGTAGCTCCGCCCCATGATGTGTGCCGGTTCCAGCCTCCTGATTGGCTGGAATCGGCACGTGACGGGGGCGGAGCTACGCGATGATGCCTACAAGGGGGCGGAGCCAAATCGCCGATGCTGCCGAGCGGAGCCGAAGGGAGAAGACGGATCTGCGCAAGCGCGTCTAAAGAAGCAAGAAGACCCCGAAATTAGACGGAACCATGGCGACGAGGACGCTAGCAACGGAGCAGGTAAGTGAATAACTTCTGTATGGCTCATATTTAATGCACGATGTATATTACAAAGTGCATTAATATGGCCATACAGAAGTGCATAACCCCACTTGCTGCCGCGAGACAACCCCTTTAATAGAAAGGTATGTTTTGGTGGCAGACAACTTTTAAAGGGGTTCTTCAAAATTTGAAAAAAGAGTCCGAGTTTTTTTCCTAGAATCCGTATAATTTTTGTTTATTGGCTATGTCTACTATGATAGTTAAGCCTAATTTGTCTAACTGGGGATGAGCTGCAATACCAGCTATAATTCATGTACAAAATTGCTGCTGATCCTATTAAAAAAGGAAAACCCCTCTTTACTTAATCCCAGACATTGTGTTTAGCATTTACTCATATATTTGAGGTCTTATAGAAAGTTGAAAAAACTTTCCTTATAGTAAGATGAATATCATTCAGTCATTTCAGTTTAAGAGTATAAATGATTGAAATTGCCTGAAACAAGGAAGAGAATGTCAGAACTATTTTAATGAGCTCTACCTGTTTTGCAGATTTACACCAGTCTGCATTTTGTAATCCTATACATAAATTAAGTAAACAAAAGTGGTATAAACAGCTCTAGGTTCATGAACAGCACTAACTGCCAGATGGTATTATGGCTTGCATACAAATCTTGCTATATTCATCAAACATTTCATGCGGTTTGCTTGTTTGCTGTTTTTTGATCTTTAGCTTTCTAAAATGTGATATGTAAATTTTGATTGTGAGTATGAAACAGTGTAAAAGTTTACACTGGCATCTGCTGGTCCATGAATTTTGATAAGCTGTAAAATGTGAATTGTTTGTAAGACGAGGCGACATTTCCTTATTAGTTTCTTATATACAGAGCTCTGGAAAGTAATCACAGATTTCCTTTTTATACCTAGGACTTTATTATCTAATCAAAAGTCTGATTTATTTTTATATCTTAGGTCATTTTTTTTATTTTTTCAGTTATTACACATACTGTATTTTATGCCTTATTACTTAGAATAGCATTTATGCAGAATTTAATAATCTTTTCATTTAAAACATTCAGATTTTTACATTATTATACTTTTTACAACACCTGATAGCAGATAAAGTTGAGTGAAGATTTCATAGAATATATAACGAATAGATAGATAGGTAGGTAGATAGGAAGGTAGGTAGATAAGTAGATATATGGAGAAGTAGATAAAAAAGGCAGCAGTAAAAATATATGGTGATCAAAAAGTGAGTCTTTTTTATTAACCCATCAGTGCAATTGTGACATTTTGACTCTCTTTTGGAGCTTTTATCAATCCTTGAGAAAAGCTCCAAGGGAGAGCTGTAATGTCACTGTCTCTTGAAAGGCTCCAAGATGCAGCTGTAATTTTGCATTGATACTGATAGGTGGGGAAAATAATGACTTTTTCTATCATCATATATTTAGAGTGCTGCCTTTTTAAAATTTTTTACTTTGAACTATTATTCAAAAGAGGTCAGGCTTCTGGGGCGTGACCCCTCCTGCATATTCAGACTGTGCTGTAGCTTTTTTCTATTTTTACATAGAGAGACGTATTAGATAGATGAGAGAGATATGAGATCAATGTAGGATAGATGTAAATTTAAAAAAAAAAAAACTTTAAGGTAACTTGTTTTGGATGACTTTACAAAAAATATCTGAATAATGTAAATGAAAGAGTTAATTAACATCTCTCATTTGGATACTTCTAGAAATACTGTTAGTCTAGAAAGTCAAGATTCTACAAGGGGAACTATAGGCAAGAATATTCTGGAAAATAAAATATATCTATGTATACAGTATATAAAGGCAGAACTCTCTAGAAATGTGGAAAAAAATCCCATGTTTGAAACAGAAAATCACTCATCAGAACCATCTCTGAGGTTTTCTACCAATAATGGGAATATATCCCAGCTGCTGATAATCAACTGAGCTAAATTTACTTTGTGTTCATTATTCTTGTTACCAAACTATGTTTTCCAAAAACTATATTTGCTATGGTCACCTATTTACTTAATCCCTTCCAGACCTGTGGCCTAATAAGCAACATTAAAAATCAGTATATACTGCAATACTGAACTATTGCAGTATACACAGTAGTACAAGTGATCAGATAATCGCAAGTTTAAATACCCTGTAACAATCGAAAAAATGTAGAAAAAGTTTAAGAACATTTTTTTAACAGTAAAAAAAAGTTGAAAGTAAAAAAAAACCCTTTTCCTAATTTTCTCATACAAATTTAAACAATGAAAAAAAGCATATTTAATATCAGCACATTCATAAAAGTCCAAACTATTAAAATATCACAATATTTATATTGCATGGTGAACACCATAAAAAAAATACAGAATACCAGAATTGTGGTGGTTTTTGTTACCCTGGCTTAAAAAAAAAAATCAAGAAGATGTATGTATCCTAAGATGGTGCTAATACAAACTAAGGGCTCGTTCAGACGAGCGTGTTTTGGTGCGTACTTAGGTGCGCACATACGTCCGCACCTAGGTATGAGCAAAGACATGGGTGAACACAGCTGCGTGCTTGTTGTCAATGGAGCTGCGGCTGCTGCCGGCGGCTCCATTGAAAACAATGCTCTGCCGGTCCCCTGCATTCTTTTCCAGGGAAGGGTTTTACATATAAGCCCTTCCCTGAAAAAGAAACATTTTAGTGCAAACAAAAAAAGAATTTAAAAAAACTTACCTCTCCGCCGCTGCTGTGACCCCCGCGGGCATGAAGAACACATCTGCCGCATGCGGCAGATGTATCCTTCACCCCCGCTAGTTAAAAGAATTCCCTGCTGCTACATCTGCCACATCTGTGGCAGATGCAGCAAAAGGAATTCTTCAATTCTCAACCGCAGCTGTCACACATGACAGCTGCGGTAGAGAATCCTGCTCCCGGCATCCTGTCAATGGTTTTCAGGGAAGGGCTTCATAAGCCCTTCCCTGAAAAGCCATTTAAAATAGTGCAAAAAATAAAAAAAAACAATTCTCACCTCCCTTCAGCTGCCGGGGCTCAGCCGCGACTTCTATCGCTGTCCCAGGCTCTGTAGTTCTGAGCTATCAGCCGGGGATTTAAAATCCCCGCCTGCTGGTAGCTCTGATTGTGGTTGGCTGAATTGCTTCAGCCAATCACAATCAGAGCTATCAGCAGGAGGGGATTTTAAATCCCCAGCTGCTGATAGCTCAGCAGCACTACAGAGCCGGGGGACAGCGGAAGAAGTCCCCACTGAGCCCCGACAGCTGTTAGTGGCTTTGCAGGGAAGGGCTTCATAAGCCCTTCCCTGAAAAGCCTTTTAAAATAGTAAAAAAAAGAAAAAAAATAGGTACTCACCTCCCTACAGCTGCCGGGGCACAGCCGTGTCTTCTCCTGCTGTCCCCTGCACTGTGTTGCTGAACAGCTGATCTATCAGCAGCCGGGGATTTAAAATCCCCGCGTGCTGAAAGAGCTGAATGCAATTGCCTGAAGTGCTCAGCCAATCACAGGCAGCTCTCACCTGTCATTCATTCGGGGAGAGCTGCCTGTGATTGGCTGAGCACCTCAGCCAATCACATTCAGCTCTTTCAGCAGGCGGGGATTTTAAATCCCCGGCTGCTGATAGATCAGCAGTTCAGCACCACAGTGCAGGGGACAGCGGGAGAAGATGCGACTGTGCCCCGGCAGCTGAAGGGAGGTGAGTATCTATTTTTTTTGTTTTTTAAATCACTTTTAATTGATTTCCAGGGAAGGGCTTATATGTAAAGCCCTTCCCTGAAAAACAATTCAGGTGTGCCACAGACCATTGTCTTCAATGGAGCCGCCGCCAGCAGCAGCGGCTCCATTGAAGTGAATGGCTGCCTTTTTTTTTTTTTTGCAACAAAATTTTTCCTTTTCAGTTAAGAGCCTATATGTTAAGCTCTTCCCTGAAAAAGAATTCAGGTGTGCCAGCAGACCATTGTCTTCAATGCAGCCGCCGCCAGCAGCAGCGGCTCCATTGAAGTGAATGGCTGCATTTTTTTTTTTCACCAAAATTTTTCCTTTTCAGTTAAGAGCCTATATGTTAAGCTCTACCCTGAAAAACAATTTGGTGGTGCCAGCAGACCGTTGTCTTCAATGGAGCCGCCGGCAGCAGAAGCGGCTCCATTGAAGAGAATGGCTGCATTTTTATTTTTTTTTTACATTAAAATCTTATTTTTTCAGGGAAGGGTTTATTTGTAAAGTCCTTCCCTGAAAAGGAATGCAGGGAGCCAGCAGGTCATTGTTTTCAATGTAGCCGCCGGCAGCAGCCGCGGCTCCATTGAAAACAATGCGTGCATTCCCTATGGTGCACGCATGTCCTATCTTTGCAGGCACGCACCTGCAAAGTACGGACATGTGCACACACCATAGGGAATGCAGTGTTGTAAGTACAAGCGTGTTTTTGTGCATGCGTATGCATGCACCAAAACACGCTCGTCTGAACGAGCCCTAAGGCCGTGAACACAGCTCTGTGCTAATTGCTCTCAATGGGGCTGCCACTGCTGCCAGTGGCCCCATTGAAAGCAATGGGCTGCCGGCACCCCCTGCAGTGATTTTTGGGGAAGGGCTTTAAATATAAGCCCTTCCCTGAAAATCATTCCCTATCATGTGTAAAAAAATATATACTTAGCTTTCGGCCGCTGTCGGGGCTCAGGCGTGTCTAGCCACTTGGTCCCCCTGCACTGCTCTGAAGTTTTTTCAACAGGTGGGGATTTAAAATCCCCACCTGCTGAAAGGGCTGCGTTGATTGGCTGAGCGCTCAGCCAATCACAGGCAGCACTTAGCCATTCATAATTTAATGAATGGCTGAGCGCTGCCTGTCATTGGCAGAGCACTGTGACCAATCGCAGGCAGCTCTTAGCTATCGTTCAATGAATGGCTGAGTGCCGCCTGTGATTGACTAAGCACTCAGCCAATCAGCCACAGCCCCTTCAGCAGACGGGGATTTTAAATCCCCACCTGCTGAAAGAGCTTCAGAGCAGTGCAGGGGGACCAGCAGCTAGACGCACCTGAGCCCCAACAGCGGCGGAAAGGTGAGTATATATATTTTTTTTATTTTTTACACATGCTAGGGATGATTTTTAGGGAAGGACTTATATTTAAAGCCCTTTCCCGTTAATCACTGCAGGGGTTGCCGGCTGCCCATTGCTTTCAATGGGGCTGCCGGCAGCAGTAGTGGCCCCATTGAAAGCTATGGGAGAACAATGTGATCCTCTGCCACAGCTGTGACAGCTGTGGCAGGGGATTCTTTACTCCCTGCGGGGAGTGCCATCATTACTGAACACTGTATTCAGTGATAAGGCGACTCCCTGTGGGGAATATTGATGCGCAGCATGGACCTATGCTGTGCAGGCATATACTATGTTTTGCAGGTGTATGCGTTTGCACGCCTGTAAAACACGGACATGTGAATGCATCATAGAAAACCAACGGTTCTAATAGACGCGCAGTTTTGTGCGCACGATTGTACGCACATAAACACACTTGTCTGAATGAGCCCTAAAGCTTAACTGCAAAAAACAAGCCCACATACAGCCAAATAGATGAAAATATTTAAAAAAAACATTATGGGCTTCAGAACATGTCGATGGAAAACAATTTTTTTAAAATTATTTTTTAGAGTTAGTAAGAGATAAAAATACTATATGAATTTGGTATCACACTAATCATACCAACTCAAAAAACAAAGTTTATATGTCATTTTTACTGCATTTTGAACATTGCGAAAACTAAGCTCACCAAAAATGGCATAATTGCATTTTTTTCATCCACTCCACTTAAACATTTGTATGTTACTTCTGTGTAGGCCGTGGGAACAATTACCTACACAAACGGAAAATAATCTTTGATCTACTTACTCCTTTGTTGCCACTAGAATCCAGTGCTGGTTGTGATCCCAGTGATTGTTGTCACAGATGATGTCACAAAAAAATCTAATTAAAAATGTTTGATAAATTGCTAGAGATTTGGGGAAAATAAAGACTTTTTTAATATTGTTTTTTGACTCAAGTCCTTTATAATGCCTTAGTTTTAGTTTGTTCTTTAGCTAGTATTGAAAAATCGTCGTTCTGGGTGTTCAATAAACCTACAATATAATGATGGGTCTATCAATTCAATATAATAATATTCAGATTCAATCTGACTTTAGTGCAATACATAATGAAATTCTACACAGCAGGGTATAACAATAATTGAATACGTGTAAGAATTTTGCTTTGCTCCTGAAAGAAAATTTTAGACTGTGCCTTCAAGATTGAAAGTCTATGGCTATCTAAACAGCACGACTGGCAGATTTGGACATACTGTAGTCTGACAGATTTTATTAAGGCTAAAGACTCCACTTAGCATTAGACTGTGTCTCAGATCTGTAACTGTATAATACTAAATTATAATCTTACTTGCAAACCTGTTTTTCTATAACATAATGATAACTATAAAATAAATTGTACTTGGCTGCTGTACATTTGCCCATTCTATCTTCCCTACATGTTTTTATGCGTCCTTCTAATACAGTTAAGTCATATCATAGGCAGCTCAGGCTTCAGCTGTTGCATAGTGTAGGATGGAAGATTTAAAGAATGGATCCCGGGTATGTCCACACAAGTACTAATACACTTCGGAAATATTTGACATGTATTTGCAATGAAATCCGAGGCTGGGCTTTGAATTTCTGCCCTACAGATTAACAATTAATCCATAAGGGGAGGCCTAAGGCTACCTTCATGAAAATTGCGCAAGATTTGTGTGTTGTGAGATACAGAAATTTCGCACAGATGTGAAACCTATTCTTTTGAGTGGGTTAATTCACATTCCGATCTAATCCTGCATAGCAAAACGGGAAACACATCACAGCATGTTGTGTGTTTCTGCAAGATTACTCATTGCTTTTCATTGGGTTGGCGGCAGCCACATCGGCCCATTGAGAGCAATGGGAAAACTCCACAATTCACTGCCACGGTTGTCACAGCAGCGGCAGGGATTCTCTTCACGAGGCTTGCACATGGTGGCAAGTGAGTTATCAGGCTGGGATTCCTGGCCCGATATTGTCCTCGTTAGTGTGAAGGAGCCCTAACACTGATTGCACATGCTTTCTGTGCAAAATCTTTGTTAGTAAGTTGCATGACTCTTATTTTTTTATGTTAGGCCCAATACACATGGGTGAATTTGCATAGCGGAATCTGGAGCAGATGTCCGCCTCCGGATTCCGCAGCAAATACTGCCCAAATACATGCTGCAGAAAATCGCTTTTCCATGTCCACAAATCGAAATCAATTACGATTTTCCGCTCACGGAGGAAAAATCACAGCATGTTTTATTGCAGCGCGGATTCCACATGGAGGGCTTCCATTGAAGTCCATGAAAGCCATACAATCTGCAGTTGTCACATGATCCGCGTTAAAATAGAGCATGTCAAGTTTTTTTTCCTGCGCGTAAAATCTGCAAATCAGTTAAAATACCATCCGCGGCTATTTAATTAACCGCAGATGGTCAACGCATTCCTATGGGATGCAGATTTGCATTTTTTCACACGTGGATTTGCTAAATATAATTTCCCCGTGAACATGAGGCCTAAGAGTGAAATCTTTCACAACCGTGTATTGCTGGATATTTTTGGAAAGCAATTACATGAGTGATAGTATTAAAACCTTAAGGCCTATTTACACTGAAAGATAATTGCTCAAAAATTGCTCAAATGACAGTTTGAGTGACAGTTTTGAGCGATCAACTTTGCATAACTTAATAGTTAATGCAAACAGAGCAGGATACTGCTGCCATAGCTCCGAGAACAAAACAGCTGTTTTGTATATGCAAACCACAGCATTGTTTTCGGAGCTTTCAGCTGGTGTCCCGCTGAGAACTGCCAGCAGGATACCAGCTGAAAGAATACTATTATCGCTGCCTGTTGAGAAAATCAGCTTGTGGCACTGATGAGAGCCATTGGTGATTTCTAGCTTTGCCAGAAATCACCAATGAACGAATACTGCACGAAAAGTGCACGATGGCCGCGCATTTAGTCACAATGGTTATCGCTCAAAAGATGGTTTTTGAGTGAATTTTGAGCAATAATCAGTGTGTCTAAATGGGTCTTACATCTGCTGCCATTATTAAAATGGTGAATGTGAATTGCCCTGTGGTGATAGCTGAGGCAGAGAAATGCCCTGTTTTCAGCTCCTTTACACCCTGAATTTTAGATGAAGGGCCCGAGCAGAGAATCTAATCTATTACATCCATATGCCATAATAGGAAGTGAGGTGGTGTAAAGCAAACAAAGTTGTGGCCAACTTCAGTTTATTTAGTGTCTCCATTGCATTGAGTTGCACATACTATGCAACTCATTACATCCTATGGGTGCAACTGTCATGCAACTGACATTGGACATTAAAGTAGCCAAAATTTCATACCAGGCAGGAGAAAATATTGACTGTGGTTATTTTTTTAACCTTCATTGTCTATATATTAACCCTTTGCAATCCAATTTTGGATTCAGAGTTTCCTAGGGGGCTTTCTTTTTCTGCCATTATACAATGGCGCTAGCTGCTGGCTAGAACCAGTACTGCGGTGTGTGACATGCTGGAAAGCCCCCCAACAACAGAGCGGACAGTAATCTACAGTAAGAATACCCTGTCGGACGTATTCCGACATTGAAGTTGTACAGGCTTCAATCAGAATGTCTTTAGACGTCAGACAGTGGATTGGAAAGGGTTAAAATGACACCTCAAAAATTCCCCGGTAGAAAGATAATTTAGTAATTTCGATCGATAGTTAGATCTAATACGGTATAATGCTATATATTCATGTGACTTCCTCTGTTACCTACTAATGTTTCTCATTATTTTTCATCAAATGTATCAGCTGCTACACAGATTGTTGCTAAAATTCCTAAAATAACATGAGCTATGTACACGTTTACATTACAGCTTCCTTCTCCCAGTATTATAGATTGAAATCTTTCTCTTTGCTTGACATGGGAATCTTAAGATCACAGCAAGACTGCACTTTAGCTCTGCTCTAGTCAGTGTCATAATTGGATTCTGCAATAGCAGATACAAATTATAGCCTTGATTTTTTGCTCCTTTGTCCCAGTTCTGCAATTTTGACATCCTTGTTCCTGGCTAGCCTATTGATTCTCACAGTCCAGAAATATTTTTTACTATCTAACTCTCAGGACATAAATATTATTTCTCCACCTAAAAAGTAAAAAAATGCAGTGTACTTATCAGAAATGTAAAAGTTATTCCATTTGCTAGAGTTAAGAGGGGTGTCGTCTTTCCTTAAGGAGAGCACCCAAAAAGTGTGCGGAGACACCCAGGGGTAAGTGGGTCGGGGAGGGGGCATCGTCTTTCCCCAAGGAGAGCACCCAGGAGGCTTGTGAGAAGACACCTGAGAGGTGTGTGAGGAGACTTATAAAGCACTTCATGCGTCTCTGGGTAATTTATGTATATAAGAAAGATGGTACAATACCTATGCAGCACCACCTATTGAATGGCAGCATTACTTCAAATCAATGTACGACTCTTTAACAAGTCTGTAAAACAATGATAGAGAATAGGAAGCCAAGCCAGAAAACCATACACAGACAGCTGTTTCGGGGTGTTTGCCCCTCATTAGGGTGCAGTAGGCTTCTGGCTTGGCTAGTGAGAGACCTGTAACGTGTGTCAAGAGGGGTGTCATCTCTCCTAGAGTTTGCATGATATTTCTATCCATCTAATGCACGTTCATAGATAAAATTTCTCACAATAAGGAATGTGCATGGATATGCATGTGTTTCTCTGTATAGATTTGCATGACAAGGAGGTTGCTAGTCATCTATAAATAGTTACAAATGGAAAAACATATTTTGTAAGTTGTTTAAGTTTATGGCTTAATGACAACATTCATGGTGGTTTTGGAAGGAAAATTGGTAATTCCAGCATGTCAGGTACATAAGGACACTGCCAATAGGCCTAGTGTTCTCAAATAAACAAGATGTTAATGCTCCAGCACTATTTGTGCTGCCTGTGAAGCCAACAGGTTTCTGATAATGTTCCACTTTCTCTTTAGTGTCTTTAGCTTCTGCCTCAATAGACTCTGTGATGGGCTGATGGAGATGCTGCTTGATGCACGCTCAGTGCATATGGTTACTCAGTCTTTCTGTTTACTAGACCAATCAGCCAGTCTGAGCACTAGGCTGGTCAGTCAATCAGCAAGTCTGGTTTCCTGGCCAATCAGAGCACTGAGAGCTCTATTTTAATCTCTCAGCACACATGTCTATGCCAGTTCTTAGGCTGGTGTCACACAGGTGAAAGCATATTTGTGCAATGGGCACTGTGCATTTGCATATAATTGTTTTACTGTACTTTTTGTGAGTTCAAAACACACGCAACAATGCTTCCATTCATTGATATGAGCAATTAGTGTAATTAGTTAAATATGTGCTCTTTGCACAGGGACACCCCTCTTGACTTCCTTCAAAACCTTTCATATTCTCCAATCTGCCTGAAACTCCCCCAAACTGGACAGGTTGTTTAATTGACCAAAATGCCAAACATACAATAATGATTTACTCCATGGTAACTGGAGCTATGGCAATACTCAATATTGGAACTGAATCAATCACTTGATTTATAGGATATGGGACCTAAGCTCTAAGCTCTCTCGTTCAATCCCTGCATGGTTCAGGTACCTGTCTCAAGGTTGACTTAGCTTTCCATCCTTACAAGACTGGTAAAATGAGTAAAATGGTAAAATGTTTTTCTATGCAAACTAATAAAAAGTGTTTAAAAATGAAGGTGCACCCCAAAAAATTTGAAATTTATTGCAATTGTTGAACTCAATATTCCATATCAGTACTCTTAATAATCTTTGTTGGCATTATACATTGATTAAAAATGAGTCACACATAGAATGAGGGCTCAGTCACACGGGCGCATCGGCACCCGTACACCGGCACCTATGCGCCCGTGTGACTGAAGATGGGCGTACCTGAAGACGGCCGTCTCTCTCCAGCGCTGATATAAGAACACATGATCAGCAATGAAGCCGGTCACATTTTCTTTCTCCCGGCGCTGCAGAGAGACGTCCGTTTTCAGGTACGGCCGTCTGCTGGCTGAAGTAACACGGGCGGCGATGCGCCCATGTGACTGAGGCCTAAGGCTGCATTACCAGGCTGAAAAGCACAGGGCAAGATGTAGTACTATTTATACATGCAATAGTGTAAGTCACAGATATACTGCTCTATAATTAAAATATGTAATATATTGCACAAAGTGCTAAATAACAATCAAGCAATAATAGGCAGACATCATATACCCATAATTCCTACACCACCAGGAAGGTTCGTATGTCTGTAGCATGTTGCAGTGAAAATTTTACCTGGGGGTTGGCATCACCCCATAGAGTCAGAATATTTAAACAGGATCCCAGCAATCACACAACTCTATGGCATCGATTTGTAAGACTTCCCTCCTTTCATGGAAGACCATATGCATTGACATGTATAGGAAACACCATAAAGGGCAACCTCACAGAATTACAAATTAGGTCATATATTTAAACTTAAATAGTTTAGAAAAATGTGAAAAAGTAGAACAAATCAATCTAACAAGTGATTTCAGTTTTTCGTTTATATTCTCCAATACAACAACATATACAATACGACATTTATTAATCATTTGCAATATATAAATATTAACCCCTTAACGACTGCCCCATCGGGAAACTACGTCCTCAGCAAGTGGGCTTTAATCCTAGAGGACGTAGTTTTATGCGTCCTCTTAGGATTAATGCCCACTTGCCTGAGGACGTGACAGCTCCATGCTGTCGGTGCCCGCAGTTAGCCGACAGCATGGAGCTGTCATGCCAGGATGCGGGCAGTCCCCCCCGGCATTGCGATCGGCGCTATCCAAAAAAGTTAAGAAAAGTGCATAAAAAGTTAGATATTCAGCTGCCCTGATGGATCGGATCCATCAGAGCAGCTGAAAATTCTTACCTGGCTTGTCGGCGGTGTCCCCCGGAGATCGGGTCCTCCCAGACCCGCTTGAGGTCTTCTGCGCATCGCGCCAGACGATGACGTCAGGCGCATGCGCAGAAGCCCGGGAGCCCCCTGCAAATTTTAAATCTCCTGGCTCCCGGCTCCTGAAGGTAGCCGGGAACCAGGAGGTGTTACCGGGGACCGGGGCACGCGATCGCCGCTATCCGTTGGATAGCGGCGATCGTGAAAAAGTTAAAAAAAAGTTTAAAAAAAAGTCAGTTTCACCTCCCCTCATGGATCGGATCCATGAGGGGAGGTGAAAATACTCACCTAAGTCCTCTCCGATGTCCCAGAACCCGAATCCCCGTCTGCGCA
Source organism: Eleutherodactylus coqui (assembly GCF_035609145.1). NCBI lineage: Eukaryota > Metazoa > Chordata > Amphibia > Anura > Eleutherodactylidae > Eleutherodactylus > Eleutherodactylus coqui. The sequence goes on along the minus strand of NC_089841.1, from coordinate 201,942,764 downwards.
TGCGCGCCCGATGTCAATCAGACGGGCTCAAGCCCAGGGAAATTTAAAATCCCTCTGCTCTTGGCTGCCATGTGTAGCCAGGAACAGAGAGATTATACCGGGGACATGATCACTGTTATCCAATGGATAGCAGTGATCATGTAAAGTAATAAAAAAAAGTGTAAAAAGTGAAAAAAAAGTGTAAAAGTAAAAAAAAAAGTTTTCAAAAAGTTTTAAAAAGTTGAAAAAGCTTGCGTTTCATCTCCCCCCACGGATCATATCCGTGAGGGAGGATGAAATGACGTACCTAAGGCCCGCGGATTTATCCGCGGACCTTACCCCAGCTTCTGCGCACGCGCCCGTCGCCAAAATGGCGGACGCATGCGCAAAAGCCGTGGATTGCCAGGATAATTTAAAATCTCCCTGCTCCTGGCCACAAAACTTAGCCGAGAGCCTGGAGATTTCACGGGGGGCCGCGGTGAGCGGTTCCTCGTCATGTGTTCGCCGTTATCCAATGGATAATGGCGATCACGTAAAAGTTAAAAAAAGGTGAAGCTTCATCTCCCCTCACCGATGCGATCGGTGAGAGGAGATGAAACTTTTTACCGGAGGCCTCTGTATTTGCACCCCGACGCGATCTTCCTCCATGAACTTTCCCGGATTCTACGCATGCGACCGCCGGCAAAACAGCGAACACGCAGGAGTCGGGGAGCACAGGAAATTTAAAATCTCCTTGCTCCCAGCGACCAACGGTCACCTGGAGCTGTGACAGGTGGCCTCGTTGAGTGGTCCCCGATCACGTGATAAAAAGGTAGCTATCTACCTTAGGTCGGTCTCACATGACCGGATAGGAATTACGGATTCCGCATGCGTCTGATCCGCGGTAATATGCAGATCACTCGCATCGGATTACACAATTCCGCTCACATTAGCAGGTCAGAATTGCGTAATCCACTCGCAGAAAAGAGAACGCAGCAGGTTCTATTTTACCGCGGATATCCGCAACATAGAGCCCATTGTGCTCCATGGTCGCGGATATACCAGCAGCCCATACGCAACTACATTGTATACGGGCTGCGGGTAATACAAATTTAAAAAAAGTACTGCGAATGACCGCCTGTGTGAGTAAGCAGTTATGCGCAGTACAATAGGCGGCCGTACGCAGGGTCACGGCCGGCTCACAGCTGGGATCCGCTGCGGGCCTCCGCAAGCGGATTCCACCTACGGCTGCGTGAGCCTGGCGTTATTCAGACCGCTACCTGTAATATGCAATTTACAAGAAGCCCCGGGAACGTTCGCCTTCCTGCAGTTCCAGGAGCAGCTTGTTGAGCGTCTTCTGTGCGAGACCGCCGCACCTCATCAAGCTTACGGAGACTCACAGAGCGCCACTTTTTACACCCTATACCCACCACTGAGGTCAAGAAATGACCCCCAAAAAGCATGAGAGGAGGGGGGATACACGGTTTTATTGCCCCATGTACCCATCCCAACCAGCCTCCTTAATTACCCCTGTCTTCGGAAATACCACACAGTTCACATTATTACTTTTATCTAAGATTTGGGGAACGCGGAAAAGGGCGCGAAGGGGGGGGGGCGGGGGATTTTTAGGGAGTCAATTTTTATTCCGTACAAATGAACAATGGGGCCTGGGATTTATTCAGTTGTGCCCAGCAATCCAACGGGTGTTCCCTCCATTACAGGCCTTGCCATGTTTCCTGTAAGTAGATTAGGGCCACAACGGGAATGTTTTTGAACACGGGACACACGGGGGTATCCATTTTGGGGTGAACGTCTTCATTCCTATGTAAACTGTACAAAAAAAAACAGTTTTTAAATTGACAAAATTGCAAAAAAAATGAAAAACGTTATTTTTTCCTTCTGCTTTGCTTAGATTTATTCAAATACTGTGGGGTCAAAATACACAGTACACCCCTAGATGAATTCATTAAGGGGTCTAGTTTTTAAAATGGGGTCATTTGTGGGGTTTCTCTATGGTTTTGGACGCTCAATGGCTCTACAAGTGGGCAATGGGGCCTGGAATTTATCCCGTTGTACCCTGAAATCAAACGGGTGCTCCTTCCATCATAGGCCTAGCCATGTGTCCTTTAAGTAGATTAGGGCCACAAGGGGTATGGTTCTGAACACGGGACAAACAGGGGTATCCATTTTGGGGTGAAAGTCTTCATTCCTATGTGTGCTGTACACAAAAACTGTTTTTAAATTGATACAAATGCCAAAAAAATGAAAATTGTAATTTTTTTCCTACTGCTTTGCTTAGATTTATTCAAAAATTGTAGGGTAAAAATACACAGTACACCCCTAGATTAATTCGTTAAGGGGTCTAGTTTTCAAAATGGGGTCATTTGTTGGGGTTCTCTGTCGTTTTGGCCGCTCAAGGGCTCTACAAGTGGGCAATGGGGCCTAAGTCACCTTCATGCTAAATTTCTGTTCTGAAAGCCACCGACTACTTCTTTCATTTTGGGCCCCGTTGTGCATCCAGACAAAAGATTAGGGCCACAATGGGTATGTCTCTGAACACGGGACAAACAGGGGTATCCATTTTGGGGTGCAAGTCTTCATTCATATGTGTGCTGTACCAAAAAAGCAGTTTTTAAAACGACAGAATTGCCAAAAAAACAAAAATCACATTTTTTTCCTTTTGCTTTGCTTGAATTCATTCAAAAACTGTGGGGTCAAAATGGGCAGTACACCCCTAGATAAATTCGTTAAGGGGTCTAGTTTTCAAAATGGGGTCATTTGTGGGGGTTCTCTTTGGTTTTGGCCGCTCAAGAGCTCTACAAGTGGGCAATGGGGCCTAAGTCACCTTCATGCTAAATTTCTGTTCTGAAAGCCACCGACTACTTCTTTCATTTTGGGCCCCGTTGTGCATCCAGACAAAAGATTAGGGCCACAATGGGTATGTCTCTGAACACGGGACAAACAGGGGTATCCATTTTCGGGTGCAAGTCTTCATTCATATGTGTGCTGTACCAAAAAAGCAGTTTTTAAAACGACAGAATTGCCAAAAAAACGAAAATCACATTTTTTTCCTTTTGCTTTGCTTGAATTCATTCAAAAACTGTGGGGTCAAAATGGGCAGTACACCCCTAGATAAATTCGTTAAGGGGTCTAGTTTTCAAAATGGGGTCATTTGTGGGGGTTCTCTTTGGTTTTGGCCGCTCAAGAGCTCTACAAGAGTGCAATGGGCCTAAAACGCCTTCAAGGAAAATTTATGTTCTGAAAGACACCGACTACTCCTTTCATTTTGGGTCCCGTTGTGCATCCAGACATAAGATTAGGGCCACAATGGGTATGTTTCTGAACACGGGAGAAACGGGGGTATCCATTTTTGGGGTGTAAATCCTCATTTTCATGGGCAATATAGGAAAAAAATATGTCTTTAAAATGACATATTTGCAAAACTATGAAATTTTTTTTTTTCTCCTCTAAATTGAATTAATTCCTGAAAAAAACTGGTGGGGTCAAAATACTCATGACCCCCCTCAGTGAATACATTAAGGTGTGTAGTTTTTAAAATGGGGTCATTTGGGGGGAATCTATTATTCTGACACTCATGAGCCTTTGCAAACTTGGCTTGGTGCAGGAAAACAAAGTGTTCCTCAAAATGCTGAAAAGTAATGTTAAATTTGTACGTCCTATAAATGGTTAAAAAAACACAAAAGTTTTTCAAGTGTGCATTCAGAATAAAGTAAACAGATGGAAATACATATCTTATCAAAAATTTGTACAGTATGTTTGGACATATTTGAGATATTACAGTTGAAAATTTGAAAAAATGAGAATTTTTTCAAAATTTTTCCAATATTGGTACTTTTAATAATTATACACAAATTATATCGGTCTCTTTTTACAATCTAAATGAAGTACAACATGTGGTGAAAAAACAATGTCAGAATCACTTGGATATGTAAAGCCTTTACGGAGTTATGCTACGTTGAACGACGCATGTCAGATTTCCAAAATTTGGCTCCGTCACTAAGGCGCAAACAGGCTTCGTCACTAAGGGGTTAAACCTATGTACAAAGAAAATACTGAAATGTAGAAATAATGTTAAATGCTAATTGTATATTATGCTTGTCAAATAAAGTTGCTTGGATAAAAATTCTGAGGTATCATTTTATCCTGAGGTATTGTGCATGTTGTGCGGTAGGATCATTATGGTTAGCTATCGAAAAACAAGTAATGAAACTACAAGATGTTCAGTGAAAGGTCTGCTTGTAGCTTCTGGCAGCGTACATCCAGCAAGCGCACGGTGTTTTAAAAAGGATAATAAAGAAAGATAATGTTTCCTCCTAGAGGATATGATTCAAAAGGAGGGCTTCTTTAATGTGATACTTATAAAGATGCACTATGATTTGCTGTGCGGGGAACATTCTGTTTATATGCAACCTTCAGCACACTGTTAGCTTTGTCCATAGGAATATTGTGTGGGCAGAAAGAAAGAGCACCAAAATATGGTTCTTGAGGAATGATTTCATGGATACTCTTTTTAAGTCATTTCCTTATCCAGTGTTATTTTTTTGTAGTGAATTGTGTTTCTTTATCCACTCTGAAGGGGTTTACTTGCAATGGTTGCACATTTCCTGGCCCATGATGTTTGCCCAATTCATTTTTGTTGAAACTGTCCATGTTCTCGTTGTGCCGATAAATACAGTAAAGTCTCAGAGAGAGAGTTCTTAGTTGTTGAAACCTTTTAATGGCTAATCGTCCATTTACACATAATGATTGTCACTCAAAATTAGCTCAAATTAATTAAAGTGATCGATTCCACTGGTCAACAGTGAAAATCTTTCTGACTTAAAATTAGGTATTTCCTAATCATTTCATCATGGAAAAAAGGAAAATGACATTGAAGACTTTGGCCTCATGTCCACGGGGAAAAGAAGAATTAAAATCTGCAGTGGATTTTAACTCTTCTCCCGCACGTGGATCCGCACCCCATAGGGATGCATTGACCACCCGCGGGTAGATAAATACCCATGGATGGTCAATAAAAGTGAATTAAAAAAAAAAATGGAGCATGAAAAAATCCGGACATGCTCCATTTGGCTCCCGCAGGCTTCTATTGAAGCCTATGGAAGTCGTCCGGATCCGCGGGAGACCTAAAATAAGAATAAACTTACCCGCAGCGGACCGTGCAGATCTTCCCTTCACACATCCGCCGGGCCGAAGAAAGAAGATCCGGCCGCGAAGAAGAGAAGATCTGCACGGACCCCTGCAGGTAAGTTTATTCTTATTTTCAGCACTCATGTCCGCGGGGCAGGAGGGACCCGCTACGGATTCTCCATGGAGAATCCGTAGCAGGCCTGATTTTCCCCGTGGACATGAGGCCTTTAAGTTAGCTCTTGGCTCTGAGATGTAGCCCATTTCAGTTAAATATATGTACCTCAGTATAGGTCTTCTCACTACAAGATAAAAGTCTGGCCCTCAAGGGGAAATCTCTGCCCCGGAGAGGAAAATGTCCAGCATGATCCTTTGGTAGAAAGAAATAAAATTATTTTGCCCCCTCTACACATAAAACTTTGACTTATGAAGAACTTTGTAAAGGGGATGAACCAGGTTTGAAAAGCTTTTCAGTATCTTAGAAGGCAATTTCCACAACTCAGTGATGCTAAAGAAGACATCTTCATTGGCCCACAGATTAGTCATCTTATTAAAGATGAAAGCTTTAAGCAAGTTCTTCCGTGTCATGAGAAAGCAGCATGGGAGGCATTTAAAGATGTTGTACATGGCTTTCTGGGAAATCAAAGAGTTGACAACTACGTTGAGATTGTGAATAAACTTCTTAAAAAGTACCATCGATTAGGTTGTAACATTTCACTCAAAATCCATTTCCTACATTCTCACCTAGATTTCTTCACTGACAACCGTGGTGCCGTGAGTGACATACATGGAGAGCGATTCCATCAGGATATATTGAAAATGGAACAAAAGGTATCAGAGAAAATGGAATGTCTCTCCGCTTGTAAACTACTGTTGGACAGTGACAAGAGACACCCCAGAAAAGGAGTACAAGCGACTAGCAAAGAGAATCCGTTCACGTGATTAAGCCCTTTTATTGGAAGTTAGTGTATTTATAAAACCAGAGTTAGGCCTACTAAACAAAATATAATGTCACATTCATTTTCCTCGACCCCAAATTAGGGTAGTTTATTTTGAGAAAAGAAAGAAAGAAATGCATTTTTGGCATTTTGATTTATTAGTATATCTTAAAAACCAGAGCTAATAAGCAAAATTGTCATAATTCATGTTTCTTGACTCAAAAGTAGGGTAGTTTAACTATTTTGGAAAAGAAAAAATTCAAAGTGCATTTTGGCTGTCCAGTGTTATCGTTACGTCTAAACACGAGCTAATGACTGAATGATTAATGAGAATTGTGCCCTTCTCATCAGTCAATCAGTTTCAGCAGGCATAAAAGTCATCGGCGGGCTCATTCACTTCTCATTACTTTTAAACACTTACCGCTCAGTGTTTGACACAATGTGAAGCACTGAACGGGAAGGGAAAGAGAAGTGAACGATTCTCAACGATGATCTGTCTGTCTAAACAGGCTGCGCATGTGAGTTAGTGGTGACATTACTCGCTCATTCAAACAAGAATCGGTTATTGTAATAGGGGCATAACTGAAAAGGTAATGACAAATAGGAAGTTTCAAGACTATTTATGTCTTCTCATGGGTATGGTTTAATGCAAAATCTGAAGAATCACATAGTCACAAAAGCACATATGAATAGTAAAGCAAAAGCATCAATATGAGAAGAAGAGTAAAAAGTTGGAGCAGTGAAAGTTTTTTTGTCCATGCTTTCGATGCCCTTACGAAGTGTGAGGTTCACATTCCTTTGAGGGAGAAGGATTTTGTTATAAAAGCACTGCTCTTCAATGTATGTGTATGCTTGAGAAAGGGGCCCTGAGTCACCCCAAAATGCATTGCAGCTACCTTTCATCTGGCTCTATATGCCTTTGTATTTTATATGTTTGTCTTGGACTAATAAATATCCTTTTATTTCATTTCTGGACAAAGTCTTCTCATCTCTAGTTAACTGTCCTCTGGGAGGTCCTCTGGAGAGACACCTCCCACCAAGAGTAAGTGGCTTTACTCCTTTACCCTTTTGCTTTTATCCTGTGAGCACTAGATCACTTTTTTCTGTAATTCCTCACATTCCTTAAAGAGGTTCATTGGGACTAGAAAGAGGTCTGCTGTTTTTCCAGATACACTGCCGTGTGTATCCATAGTTCACTTGCCAGCTGCAGCCCATGGATAGGCAAGGTGCTGTATCTGGAAAAACAGCAGACCTTTTGTATCATTTCTACAGTATCTACTGGCTAATATGGTACAAATATATATTTTTTCTTCAGCCATGGGTGGTTTGATCTAGCCTCTCTCTTCCACATTTCCTCAGTCATGATCATTGTCACTTTAGATAATCTTGTTCATACAATTTCACTTGCACAGCATTCCATACTCTCGTATGGCTGGGTTTTGACATGTTTGGATCATGGTTTTATTATACTTCCACTGTATTTTCAATGTACATGTTAACTGCACACGAAAACCGTTATCTGAAAACCACATGCATTTTACCGTGAAACACCATGGTTTTGCCATGCAATTTTCAGCTAATTGGCTGCTACAGTTGAAGCACATTGCTTCAATTTGATTAATCTATAGAAGCTACTGAACTGAAAACTACATTGCAAAGCTGCAACGTTTCATAGTAAGATGCATGTGGTTTCTAGACAGCTTTTTTGATGTGCAATTAACATGCATTTCAAAGCGCAGTGGAAATGCAATAAACCACAATTCAAATGTCATATGGAAACCTAGCCCAAGTCCAATAGCCCTAGAAAGAGTTTTGGAGCCCCTTTTATTTAGCCTTATGTATTTGAAACACTTTTCTTCTCATCTATTCAGGAATTTCTTTTGATTCCATTATATTGTGCTGCTTGTTGAAACTTTTTACCTTACTTCACATCATTGGAAAGCTTGCATTCAAATCAACTTTTGGCCTGATTTACACAGTGCAGATATGGCCAGTATTTTGCATTAGTATTTTAAAGCAAAACTAAGTAGATATTAAGAACAGAAAAAGTAAACATATTTCTATGATATTTCCCATGTGTTTAGGATCCACTCTTGGTTTTGGCTCACATATGCTGATGCAAAATGCTGACAAAATGCGGTATGCAATGTGTGAATGAGACCCTATATTCAACAAGATAATAACAAGTGTAATGGAATCCAATTATTAGTCATTTTTTTCTTTTTTTCTTAAAAAAATCAGATGAATAATTGATTGAGTAATTAAGAAGGCAATTTCTTCTTTTCGCATAAGGCTACTTGGCTTTCAATGGTGTCAATAGAACGTATTTAATTAAAGATAGAAACTATCAGGATGTCAAATAGTTTATCACTCCACTGTAGAGTAAGTTTGGCAGACCCCTGCTATTTTGATCAGAGCTCTTCAATATTACAAACATTTGCTTTATTAAAAGAGGATGTCTTTCTCCTCAATCCCCTTTCATATGCATTATTAGTGCCTAAGGAGATTAAAGAAGGCGTACCAACCTGCCTAATTTTGTATTCCTCTGACTCAACCCGCGAATGTAATGTTGAAAGTCTTAAGTGGCATGATCTGACTACTCTAAAACGAATAAAACTTTTGTTAACTTACTAAAGAAGGAGTACCCAACTAGGGACCATTATCTCTGAGTGAGATCAGAGAGCTACTAACAAGTAGCGGTTCTTGTTCAGTTGGAGCCAGTCTATCTATGTATTGCATACATGGCTGTTTAATTAAATTGCCCCGGCTAATACTATATTTCCCCTGTAGGGAGCAAGAACAGCCAATAGTAATTTTCTTAGACTAAAACCACCTATTCGGCAGGTCCCTCTCAGGCGCCACATTCAGACCTCCATTATTATATTAATAGCATCATCTATGGCAAAATAACCCTTTTAAGCTAAAATATTCAGAGCACTAAACCATGGAAAATGGATGTGTTTTTCTGAAATCGTTCCAATCATTTGCTTGTACTGTATACCAGTTGTGCTAATAATTGTCTGCTATTTTTCAGCTATTTTCTGCTGAATGTTTTACGTCTTCCTCGTACTGAATTCCTGGATGCTTTTAAACATGTGTGACTTACCACTTTACGAAACTATTCTGTAAAAGCTAAGAGTATAAAGGGGCATGATGAGAGCAGCTATTTGTCAAAGAATACAAAAACAATCTTCTTCTAAATTATTACATTATCTTGCAATTGGTATTTCATGCATTAGCTAGAACCATCAATGCCCTTGATACACTATGAATTTTAGTGTAGACTAACCTTCATTTTTCATGCGTGCTATATGGCTAGCCTAGACAAGAAGCCCTCTTCAATACTATGAACTGTCACTGAGCATCCACTGTTATTGCTTGCTGTGTTCTATGCACCTTCATTATTTCTAATGCTACATTTTAAAATGCACTATGTACCTTGCTTACAGAATACAGGCGAACCGAGAAAGGCAAATGCAAATCATAGCACACCTATTTGAATGCAAATTGCCAAGTAAGTTAGTTTGGCCAGAGGGTCATTCTATTTTCTCATCAGTGGTGTTTATAATACCTTATTTGTTTCACCAAATAACTTGAATGAAGATACAATACTCTAAGGGAATTTAGCTTTATTCCTTCAATCTAGGGGAATGTAAAAGTGTTCTATCTACTCAAGTTAACACATTAAATTTAAAACATTGCTGTGATTTGATATTGACCCTGAATAACAAAGCTATATTTTCATTTAAATTGTTTGGATAATGAATTTTGTCATTTATAGCTACTTAAACACTGAGTGCTTTGTGCGCTGTAATGATCCACAACACAAAGTCTAGTAAAAACATGGGAAAAAATATTTCCCCAGTAGCGGCTGTTGCATGCTTGATTATGTTTTCTATATATTTTATTCAAGGCAAGAACAACAAGGGATATGGTGGAAAACTCATTGAAATGAGGGATTAAAGCAGAAAGAAATGAAATAGCAGTACTTATGCACGATAAATTCTTTACATTGATGGCCATGTTTGATAGTTAGATTTGTTTTCTAATTCCATCTGGACTCTTAGTCGATTGAGATAATAGTATTCGGCATTATGGGGTAATATTTTAGTCACCTTTCACATGAATCAAATATCCTGTCAGGTATGATTGACCAGAATAGTGCTGAATATATTTTTAAATAGACTAATATATTTTTATTATTTTGCTTTTTATGATAGACTGCTGTATGGCGCTGCGATATATAGAGATGGTTTTACACAGTACTAGCATGTCGACCATAGTTTTCCAATCTTAGGACAGAGGAAGGTAGCTAGATGTTATTAGAAAAGAAAAGATTTGCTCATATTCTGGTTAAACATGTCTAGAATTGGTTTATTTAGTATGACTTACGGAACCAATTATGTTGTAACTAGAGAATTGTAAAGTGAAAAACGTATCGGTGAGAATACAGCAAGAGAGGTGTTTCCTATACCTGTTTTGATATAAGAAGAGCTGGAATGACATGCGCCTAATTTATTACCAGGCAAACTCCTCCTAATAAATTAATTAGGTGCATCTCTGGCCAAGTCATGTGTCACATAGTCAAATCTATGCCAACTGTTAGCTGGCAAAGATATAAACTATAATCTTTGCCAGTTTCTGGCATAAATTATAGTAAATTTGCTGGGCCATAGTAGGTCACAACTCTGCAAAGGTAAAAATCAACTCAAATATCACTGGCAGGGGCTATATTTAACTATTTACTAATACAAGAATATACAAGGGCAGGTACAAACACAATTTACCAGTAGAATGCAGACAAGCAGATTGCTATATGCAGAAGCATTACACAAGTGCAAGATACTGATGACAACAATTCACATGTCTACCATTTATTGGGAGGAATGGCTGCTAAGTATACTTGCACATAGATAAGGCATACAAAGGGTGCCAAGTCCCACTGACACACGCAGTGCCCCATGCAGACTTACAACCTATTACAGATGTCAGACACAATTCTGCCACGCGTGTTGCCCTGCATCTCAAAGTGAGTCACACCTGGTCTCCCCTAGCATCTAAAGCTAGGCTGCTTACCGCAAAGAACAACAATAAATAGCAATAAAAATTAGGTTTTGGTTAATATTTTGGCCAAAATTCGTAAGCTGTCCTTGTTATCTTGTGAGCCCCTACTCTAATATTTACAAATATATCACTGCAAAGGGAAAAATTAAAGGGGTTGTCCCGCGCCGAAATGGTTTTTTTTTTTTCAACAGCCCCCCTGTTCGGCGCGAGACAACCCCGATGCAGGGGTTAAACAAGAACACCGGACAGCGCTTACCTGAATCCCCGTGCTCCGGTGACTTCTTACTTACCTGCTGAAGATGGCCGCCGGGATCTTCTCCCTCGGTGGACCGCAGGGCTTCTGTGCGGTCCATTGCCGATTCCAGCCTCCTGATTGGCTGGAATCGGCACGTGACGGGGCGGAGCTACACGGAGCTACACGGAGCCCCATTGAGAAAAGAAGAAGACCCGGACTGCGCAAGCGCGTCTAATTTGGCGATTAGACGCTGAAAATTAGACGGCTCCATGGAAACGAGGACGCCAGCAACGGAACAGGTAAGTGAAAAATTTCTGATAACTTCTGTATGGCTCATAATTAATGCACAATGTACATTACAAAGTGCATTAATATGGCCATACAGAAGTGTATAGACCCACTTTGTTTCGCGGGACAACCCCTTTAACTGAAATATCACTTGTAGAGGCCATATTTGCCTGTACATGAATACAAAGATATACAAGGGCAGGTAGAAATACCACTTCTCCGCAGAATACAGACAGGCAGATTGCTATATGGAGCAGTGTTGTACAGGTGCATGATATATTCGGATTTATGTCCTGATCCAAATTTGCAAAAATGTGTACAATTTTATTGCCTGGCTGATAACAATGAGCAACACTAACAATCAGTTGCGCTTGCTATTTATACAGTTTATGTTTATAACACCAGTGTTTCTTTTTTTAGCAATTTTACCCATGTGCTGGTTTTATTATTTTTGTTCCTTTTGATATATATATTTTGTATAGTCCTTGATCACTGGGTGGATATAGCAATGGTTTAGGTTGGTGTAGGAAATAGATCATTTTCTTTTGTTACATAAATTTTTATTTTATTCTGTACTTTTTTTTTTTTCTTCCTTTTTTGTTTTAACATCTCTATCCCTCATGGCATCATAGGGACAGACATCTGAGGGACATTCACAATGTAATTAGTTTTTTATTTCCCAGTGTGACTTTAGTCATGTTGAGAGCTGGGCTGGGGTCTCCCAAGACCCTGCAGTTCTGACATGCCAAGGGTCACTGGTGGTGATCATGTGCTTTGGACCCCATGCAGAAAACGGCATTGCCGCTTTCTTTATTTGTCTACATAGCGCCCTCTATAAAAGAGAAAGCATAGGTGGTTAAAAATCACTTCTGTCTTCTCCTTTGGGTCCTCATCTGTCTCTGCCAACCGAACATTTGACCAGCTTTGTAGGAGCAGGTTTTTTTAATCCTGTACCATTTTTTACTATGGCACAGTATTAAAGCCCAGGACCAAGCGCTGTATATTTAATCATGCGCAAGGTATCAATGTATACTCCATTAAATATGTGGATTGCCCTATAGGCCACTAAAACTTAGGTTTCAAACCATCATGCAAGATTCTAGACATTTCTAATACTTCTATGGTATGCAGGCATTTTGCTTGAGTTCATTTCAGCAATCTCTCCTCTTTCACTTATTAAAGCCCTGAAAGAGTGAACTCTCCTTTAAGAGGTGGCAATCTCTGGTAAAATCATGAAAAAGGGAGGAGTTTTGTATTTTTATTCTGGGATTTCCTTTTATACTCAAGTATTTTAAAAACCACTAGCAAATGACCAGGGAAAGCTTCAATGAATTGATCCTGAGCGCTTCAATAATTACTACTGAGAAGGAAAAGTTTCTACCCAGCAGCCCAACAAGGAGTATCATTGCAGTTTAGTGACCCCTCTCCTGAGAGCCCTGCATAAGGCAAAAATAGCTACAGCATTTAATGTGATATAATATTCTTACAATTAAGTTAACAATCTTTTGACAGTGGCATAATTGAGATCAGCAATAGTTTTCATCATTTACCATTGATGTTTTTTTTACTACATTTCCATCGGCAATTATTATTATGATGGCTCAAAAACTGTTGAGTCACTATAAATGGATTTTAATATAGACTTGCTTATTGAACTAAACTATCAACATGGTCTTATCTCTTACTATTAATTACATGCATATGGACTTGTATATGATTAATGCTATTTAGATTAATTTTTAATTGCTTTTCCGTATATCAATTTCCTCTGTATTGTTTAGTTGCCACAGTCTATATAACACTTGTATTTTAATCACTGCTATGGTTAAGGCCCTAGAGTGTAAAACTTGTACGCAATACGTTCAGATGGATTTTTTTTAGCTCTGCTCCAATACAAGTTATGTCTTAAGAAGAAAACCCCAGGTACTGGATGTCCCACTTCAATATTACAAATCTAACACAAATACTGTATGTCACTGAGTGTAGCATGTAAGATCAAGAAGAAAATTGTTTCCGTCTTATTTGTCGGTTGTCTGCCTATCTCTAAGACACCTGAACTTGTGGCTGCACAATTGCTTTTGCAGTCTGAATTCTACAGAGCCATAAGAAAGTTTATCTTTGGAACTAGGCAACTTAATAACTACCCTGAGAAATGATATCAGTAGTCATTAAGGAGGCTTAGACTGTGCTACATTTTTGGTTAATTAGTGAGCACTAACTTTGCTCTATTGAAGCAAAAAGTTCATTTGACCAAGTTGAATATGCACGTTGGGGCTAGTTTTACATGGGCAATCGCGATTTTGCCGTGAGAAAATTGTGTCAAAATTGCGTCTTTGTTCCCACGATTTTTGGGTGCCAGCAAGGTTTTTTTTAAAGAATAATCTTGGATCGCAATGCGATGCGATAAAAACTTGCAATTTTTTAATGCAAAAATCACTAGGACTTTCTAATGTTAAAATCGCATCGCAACACAATGCTGCATTGCCCTGCAATAAAGAGCAGGCTGCATTGGAAAACATGGGAGATAAAAAAAATTACACATTGCAGAAAAATAGAGTATGCCACGAGTTTTTGTTCTCTCGACATCAAATCAGTGAAAACATCCCAGATGGGAAGGAAACAATTGAAAATCATTGATTTCATAATCTTCTTTTTTACTGACTTTTGCATCAGGCAAAAATTGCACGAAAATCGCAGAATTTTCTCGCCCGTGTTAAACCACCCTAAATTGGTGGAAGCTGCAAGTTTTTGGCTAGGCACAGCCACAATAATATGGATGTTGCTTTTTCAGGTATTGCAGTGAAAAGCACTTACTGTATCTTTCATTTTTAACATTGATTTTGGTTCCATTAGAGACTCTTACACATTTTCTTCTTTTAACTACAATATGTCATTTCTGTAAATGACAGAAATCCTTTAGGACCTACCTAAAGCACTTAAAGCTATAAGGTAAAAAGTTAATATAACTACTTAGAATGCTCACAATAGATTGCAAAACAGGGTCTTCCCTGGTGTTGCAGTCTCAGCTCAAAATCAAACTCTAATTGCGGAAATAGTTCGGGGTAGTAGCAGACAGAGGTCGGTAAACAGCCAGAGTTCATAACAAGTAGATACATATAATTTGCTCATTCACAATCAAATTAAGTGCGGAGTTGGTTATTTTCTGGAAACCTATGTCCTGTTTGTGCCCTTTATGCACAAATCTCACAGCATTACTAACTACAGTTGAAAAGCTCTTGGTCCCATTGAAATGGGAGGATACTGACTTGCCTTCCCTTTCTCCGTTGAAAGCCAAACTCATTCGGATTTGAGGGTTTAAAGAAATTGCAAGCTGGGAGACTGGCACTAGATGTAGGTAGATTTTTTAAAAGGTATGGGAACCCTGGTTGGGTTTTGCTAAGGGCTTAGGTTAACTTCTTTAGGTCCTGTTCACTCTTCTTTTAATGAGGACTTAGGACAATGCTTACAGACTCAATCTGGATATCAGGAACCTCCTCAAAACCTTCACTTTTATACTGATCTTATACATATTTTAAAATCTGTGAATCTCAGTATTTGCACCTCGTTTCTTCATTGCTTCCCAGCTTAGTTTGTATATTGTTCAATTTCCTTTGAATGAGTGAAATTCTTTTTTTTGTAGGTCCTTGCAGGTTGGAGACTGGGGCAACTACTCTTGCTCATATATGCAACCACAGATTGATTGGTACTTTTGTCCACCTCCCCAAACCTTTATTCTTCTACCTAATGTGCTGCATTTTATTATGTTGTGTTAGAGATCTGCATGTCTCACCCTGTTAACTGTTACTGGCAAGGGAAACCCATCGGCACATGTGCCCAGGTTTGCATGTAGTAAATCCTCCCAATCCACGATCCAACAGGGAGTTGGAGAGACGTCCGGGATGCAAGCCTTCTGGGTCACCAGATGCTTGTAGTAAAGCCAAATCATTTGAAGAAAAAAGTCCCCACACTTGAAGTGGTTAAGAGCAAAGCCTTCCATGTAAGGGACGTCACATCGGTTTTAATCCATAGGTATTTATTCACTATTTGTTACGTGTTTCGGCACTCATATGTGCCTTTTTCAAGCATATAACACAGTGTACAAACAGGACATATATATATATATTAAAATGCACTCACAATGAGGTTTTTGTCGACAGCACTTCGTGATGCCATATGACGTAATTCAGAAAGGGGTCCACTCCCCCTATGATGTGATGTTAGTCACATGACCTAGTTTGGAAGGCAGCCTGCGTGCCAAATTCACAAGTGAAAGCTTTATCAATTCATTCAACAATTGTAACGAACATAGTAGTGCTACCATCCTACCTTAGGAGACGGAGCCTTTTTTAAAACTAGTGGATTTCATGGAGTTTTCTAGACCTGGGCAGCTCAACACATACCTTTCTGGTGAATAACCCATAGGTATATTTGTGTGATCTTATAAAAATGCTCATATTAAAGAGTTAATAAAATTATTAATAAAGTTATAATTAGAGATGAGCGAACGTACTCATCCGAGCTTGATACTCGTTCGAGTATTAGCGTGTTCGAGATGCTCGTTACTCCTGACGAGAACCACGCGATGTTCGAGTTACTTTCACTTTAATCTCTGAGACGTTAGCGCGCTTTTCTGGCCAATAGAAAGACAGGGAAGGCATTACAACTTCCCCCTGCGACGTTCAAGCCCTATACCACCCCCCTGCAGTGAGTGGCTGGCGAGATCAGGTGTCACCCGAGTATATAAATCGGCCCCTCCCGCGGCTCGCCACAAATACATTCTGACAGAGATCAGGGAAAGTGCTGCTGGTGCCGGAGCTGCTATAGGGAGAGTGTTAGGAGTATTTTAGGCTTCAAGAACCCCAACGGTCCTTCTTAGGGCCACATCTAGCCGTGTGCAGTACTGTGGAGGCTGCTTTTTGCAGTGTTGCACATTTTTTTTTTTTGGTATATCGGCCGTGCAGAGCATTGCGCCCTGCAGTAATACTCCAGGGCCAGAAGTGGTGGTTAGGCAGGGACAGAAGACATATATTGTGAGGCAGGGACAGAACACATATATTGTGAGGCAGGGACAGAAGACATATTTATTGAATATAGGCAGTGGGCCTTTGCAAAAACATTTGGGGAAAAAAATCTATTTGGCCTGCCTGTCACTGTGCTCAGTGTTCTGGGTCTGTCTGTGCTGGGTGTAGTAGTCCTCCTAATTCATACGCAGCCAGCTAAGTGTTACAGCAGGCTTGCACAAAATTATTTCCTGGCTCTGTGTTGGCTGTTAAATCACCGCTGTATTCCAGTCCACAGTGAAACACTCTGCAGTTATTTTACATACTCCAGGGCCAGTAGCGGTGACGCAGAGAGAGAAGAGATATATTTAATGAATATAGGCAGTGGGCCTTTGCAAAAACATTTGGGGAAAAAAATCTATTTGGGCTGCCTGTGACTGTCCTCAGTGTTCTGGGTCTGTGCTGGGTGTAGTTGTCCTCCTAATTCATACGCAGCCAGCTAAGTGTTACAGCAGGCTTGCGCAAAATTATTTCCTGGCGTTCCGTAAGTGAAGTCAGCCTCCAACCACAGGCCAATAAGCGGCACATTTAATTACAGCGTTCTGTTTCTGCACTACTGGTAATACACCATGCTGAGGGGTAGCGGTAGGCCTATAGGACGTGGACGCGGGCGAGGACGCGGAGGCCCAAGTCAGGGTGTGGACACAGGCCGAGCCAGTGCGGTGGCCAGGGGTAGAGGCAGGGCCAGACCGAATAATCCACCAACTGTTTCCCAAAGCGCCCCCTCGCGCCATGCCACCCTGCAGAGGTCAAGGTGCTCAAAGCTGTGGCAGTTTTTCACAGAGACGCCTGACGACCGACGAACAGTGGTGTGCAACCTTTGTCGCGCCAAGATCAGCTGGGGAGGCACCACCACCAGCATGCGCAGGCATATGATGGCCAAGCACCCCACAAGGTGGGACGAAGGCCGTTCACCGCCTCCGGTTTGCACCACTGCCTCTCCCCCTGTGCCCCAACCTGCCACTGAGATCCAACCCCCCTCTGAGGACACAGGCACTACCGTCTCCTGGCCTGCACCCACACCCTCACCTCCTCTGTCCTCGGCCCCATCCAGCAATGTCTCTCAGCGCAGCATCCAGACGTCGCTAGCGCCACTGTTTGAGCGCAAGTACGCCGCCACACACCCGCACGCTCAAGCGTTAAACGTGCACATTGCCAAATTGCTCAGCCTGGAGATGCTGCCGTATAGGCTTGTGGAAACGGAGGCTTTCAAAAGCATGATGGCGGCGGCGGCCCCGCGCTACTCGGTTCCCAGTTGCCACTACTTTTCCCGATGTGCCGTCCCAGCCCTGCACGACCACGTCTCCCGCAACATTGTACGCACCCTCACCAAAGCGGTTACTGCCAAGGTCCACTTAACAACAGACACGTGGACAAGCACAGGCGGGCAGGGCCACTATATCTCCCTGACGGCACATTGGGTGAATTTAGTGGAGGCTGGGACAGAGTGAGAGCCTGGGACCGCTCACGTCCTACCCAC
The DNA here is from genome assembly GCF_035609145.1 of Eleutherodactylus coqui. Classification (NCBI taxonomy): domain Eukaryota; kingdom Metazoa; phylum Chordata; class Amphibia; order Anura; family Eleutherodactylidae; genus Eleutherodactylus; species Eleutherodactylus coqui. The sequence continues at coordinate 201,924,596 of NC_089841.1, read as the reverse complement.
CCCCCAAATTGCGTGCCCCAGCTCGGTGGTGGTATCTGCGGCGGTGTATGCTTCCTCCACTAAACCACCCTCCTCCTCCTCCTACGCAACCTCTGTCTCGCAATCAAGATGTGTCAGCAGCAGCACGTCGCCAGCAGTCGGTGTCGCGCGGCACGGCAGCACAGCGGTGGGAAAGCGTCAGCAGGCCGTGCTGAAACTACTCAGCTTAGGAGAGAAGAGGCACACGGCCCACGAACTGCTGCAGGGTCTGACAGAGCAGACCGACCGCTGGCTTTCGCCGCTGAGCCTCCAACCGGGCATGGTCGTGGAACTCTACGCTCCACATGTTGGCCAGGCTCTATGAGCAGCGTAGAGCTATTGCAGAATACCAACTCCAACATGGGCGGCGTAGTGGGAGTCAGCCTCCTCAATTATTTACAGAAGAGTGGGCCTGGTTGGCAGACATCTGCCAGGTCCTTGGAAACTTTGAGGAGTCTACCCAGATGCTGAGCGGGGATGCTGCAATCATTAGCGTCACCATTCCTCTGCTATGCCTCTTGAGAAGTTCCCTGCAAAGCATAAAGGCAGACGCTTTGCACTCGGAAACGGAGGCGGGGGAAGACAGTTTGTCGCTGGATAGTCAGAGCACCCTCATGTCTATATCTCAGCGCATTGAGGAGGAGGAGGAGGAGGAGGAGGGGGTGGAGCATGAGGAGGAGGGGGAAGAGACAGCTTGGACCACTGCTGAGGGTACACATGCTGCTTGCCTGTCATCCTTTCAGCTTGTATGGCCAGAGGAGGAGGAGGAGGAGGAGGATCCTGAAAGTGATCTTCCTAGTGAGGACAGCCATGTGTTGCGTACAGGTACCCTGGCACACATGGCTGATTTCATGTTAGGATGCTTTTCTCGTGACCCTCGCGTTACACGCATTCTTGCCACTACGGATTACTGGGTGTACACACTGCTCGACCCACGGTATAAGGAGTACCTTTCCACTCTCATTCCTGAAGAGGAAAGGGGTTCCAGAATGATGCTATACCACAGGGCGCTGGAGGACAAACTGATGGTAAACTTCCCATCCGACAGCGCTAGTGGCCAAAGGCGCAGTTCCAAGGGCCAGGTAGCAGGGGAGGCGCAGAAATCAGGCAGCATGTACAGCGCAGGCAGGGGACCATTATCCAAGGCCTTTGCCAGCTTTCTGGCTCCCCAGCAAGACTGTGTCACCGCTCCCCAGTCAAGGCTGAGTTGGCGGGAGCACTGTAAAAGGATGGTGAGGGAGTACGTAGCCGATCGCACGACCGTCCTCGGTGACGCCTCTGCCCCCTACAACTACTGGGTGTCAAAGCTGGACACGTGGCCTGAACTCGCGCTGTATGCCCTGGAGCTGCTTGCTTGTCCTGCGGCTAGCGTCTTGTCAGAGAGTGTGTTTAGTGTGGCTGGGGGAATCATCACGGATAAGCGTACCCACCTGTCAACCGACAGTGCCGACAGGCTTACACTCATCAAGATGAACAAAGCCTGGATTTCCCCAGACTTCTCTTCTTCACCAGCGGACAGCAGCGATACCTAAGCAATACGTAGGCTGCACCCGCGGATGGAAGCATCGTTCTCTATCACCATCAAAAACGGGGACCTTTTTGCTTCATCAGTCTGTGTATAATATTCCTCCTCCTCCTCCTGCTCCTCCTCCTGAAACCTCACATAATCACGCCGAACGGGCTCAGTCATATAATTTTTGTAAACAATTTTTATACGTTTCAATGCTCATTAAAGCGTTGAAACTTTCACCTCAACCAATTTTTATTTTAACTGGGCTGCCTCCAGGCCTAGTTACCAATTAAGCCACATTAACCAAAGCGATTAATGGGTTTCACCTGCCCCCTTGGTTGGGCATGGGCAATTTTTCTGAGGACATTAGTACTGTTGGTACACCAATTTTTGGGGGCCCTCGCCTACAGTGTAATCAAATTAATTTTTAGCCCACCTGCATTACAGCTGACGTTACATCAGCTGTGTTGGGCACTGCAATGGGATATATTTATGTACCGCCGGTGGCTTCCTGGCACCCACCCATGCTGTCGGTCCACACGGAGTTGTAACTGCATGTGTCCACTTCTAAAGAACCCCAGTCTGACTGGGGTATGCAGTGTGGGCCGAGGCCCACCTGCATTAAGCACGACATTACCTCAGCTATGATGGGCAATGCAATGGGATATATTTATGTACCGCCGGTGGGTTCCAGGGAGCCACCCATGCTGTGGGTGCACACGGAATTCCCATTGCGGAGTTGTACCTGCCTGTGACTATTTATAAAAAACCGCGGTCTGACTGGGGCATGCAGGCACCTTGACAGAATGAATAGTGTGTGGCACATAGGTTCCCCATTGCTATGCCCACGTGTGCAGCTCCTGATGGCGGTGGCACAGGATTACATTTCTCATTGCTTCTGTACAGCATTGTGGGCTATCGCTCCGCCCCTTTTAAAGAGGGTCGCTGCCTGGCACCCTCTGCAGTGTGTGCCTGCGGTTCCTCTGGCAGACGCACTTATAAATAGACATGAGGCCAGTGTGTGGCATGAGTGCAGCTGAAGGCTGGGCAGGGACAGTTTGGTGTGCGCTGTGGACACTGGGTCGTGCGGGGGGGGGGGGGGGTTGGGCAGCATGTTACCCAGGAGAAGTGGCAGCGGAGTGTCATGCAGGCAGTGATTGTGCTTTGTTGGAGGTAGTGTGGTGCTTAGCTAAGGTATGCATTGCTAATGAGGGCTTTTCAGAAGTAAAAATTGTTGGGAGGGGGGGGCCCACTCTTGCCGCTATTGTGGCTTAATAGTGGGACCTGGGAACTTGAGATGCAGCCCAACATGTAGCCCCTCGCCTGCCCTATCCGTTGCTGTGTCGTTCCCATCACTTTCTTGAATTGCCCAGATTTTCACAAATGAAAAGCTTAGCGAGCATCGGCGATATACAAAAATGCTCGGGTCGCCCATTGACTTCAATGGGGTTTGTTACTCGAAACGAACCCTCGAGCATCGCGATAATTTCGTTCCGAGTAACGAACACCCGAGCATTTTGGTGCTCGCTCATCTCTAGTTCTAATACAGGCTTGAAAAAGACTTAGATTAAGTCGAAACGTCGCCATTTTATGGAGCAATAAAACCCTTTTTTTTACTATCTTTACACCGTTGATGCTGCCGCCTCCTTGGATACCATAGTTCTAATACATGAGATAAATTTCTGCAGTAAATAATGCACCCTTAAATTAAAAAAAAACACTTAACCTATATCCTAAAAATTCTTTACCCTAAAGATTTAAAATGTATAATTTATACAATTGATGGTATCACACGATTAGATATATAATCAGGAAACTCTCTATCATACTGCTAATAAATATACATACACTTGAATAAATATATTTTTGGAATAAAATTAATATGCATTAGGAGTAGGACTCCTAATGAAATATTTTTTTAAGAACATATGTCTAAATTTTTTCTAAAACTTCGTTAAAACCTTGAGGTGTTAAGGGCTTTAACCAAAATATCCAATACATCTCTTTGCGTCTTAAGGGCAGCTATAGAATTTGATTTAACTTGTTCCAGCAGAGTGACTATTAATTGTCTATTATTTCAATCGTGTAATTCACCAAAATGGTGAGATACACTATGGTGCTGTTAGTTATATTTTATGTTAAATCTATGTTGATTTATGCGCATGCTTAATTTATTCATGGTTCTACCTATATATCTAATACCACAGGGGCACTCTAACATATATATAACATTCTTAGTCTTGAAGGATAACCTTTGTTTTATTGAGATAATCTCATTGTCTTGTGTATCATTACTCTTGTGTGCTATGAGAGGGCGACATTTGCACCTTTTTCTCCGACATTTATATGATCCTACTGTAAGTTTTCCCAAAATTTGCTCATTAGTCGGATTGTTAAAGGAGATGTCCCGAGGCAGCAAGTGGGTCTATACACTTCTGTATGGCCATAATAATGCACTTTGTAATGTACATTGTGCATTAATTATGAGCCATACAGAAGTTATAAAAAGTTTTTTACTTACCTGCTCCGTTGCTAGCGTCCTCGTCTCCATGGTGCCGACTAATTTTTGGCCTCCGATGGCCAAATTAGCCGCGCTTGCGCAGTCCGGGTCTTCAGCAGTCTTCTATGGAGCCGCTCGTGCCAGAGAGCGGCTCCGTGTAGCTCCGCCCCGTCACGTGCCGATTCCAGCCAATCAGGAGGCTGGAATCGGCAGTGGACCGCACAGAAGAGCTGCGGTCCACGAAGACGGAGGATCCCGGCGGCCATCTTCAGCAGGTGAGTATGAAGACGCCGGACCGCCGGGATTCAGGTAAGCGCTGTGCGGGTGGTTTTTTTAACCCCTGCATCGGGGTTGTCTCGCGCCGAACGGGGGGGGGGGGGGTTAAAAAAAAAAAAACCCGTTTCGGCGCGGGACATCTCCTTTAATCTTACTCCTATTCTTTTTTCTTGCATTAGTGTTAGAGGGGGCTATAATATCTTGGACAGTTCTATTTCTTCTAAAAATGATTCTGGGTTCTTTGCTAAGTGTTTTTTCCAGGTGTGGGCCACCCTGGAGAATCTTCCTATTGTTTTTTTAGGATCTTTCTTATTTCTCCATTATTGTCACTATATTTAGTTAGAAACGCACTTCCTTGTTCTTGATGATTTTTCTCTTTCTTCTTTTTAGGCCTTAGTCAGACGGGCGTTTTTTCACGCGATTTGCGGATCGCATGACGGATGCGCATCCGCAAATCGCGTGACCGGTGCGCGCAAGTCGCCCGCAAATCACCCGAAAATCTGCTCCTAGCCGCGTTTCATTAGAAACGGGCCGGAGCTGTCCAGCGCATTGCATTCAATGGAGACGGCAATAGAGCCGCCTCCATTTAAAGCAATGCGCTGCGGGCGAGCCCGGGATGAATTGTCGGGAAGGGCTTAAATATATAAGCCCTTCCCTGCAATTCATCCTAAAATGTGTTAAAATAAAAAAAAATTGTATACTCACCTTCTCCCGGCAGCCGGAGCTCCGCGGCCGTCCTGCAGTGGGTGTGAAGGGGGTGTGAGTCAGACCTGCCCCCTGATTGGCTCAGCGCTGAGCCAATCAGAGGCATGCCTCACTCACACCCATTCATGAATTCATGAATGGATGTGAGTCAGACCTGCCCCTGATTGGCTCAGCGCTGAAAGGCAGCAGTCACTCACCCATTCATGAATGGGTGTGTGAGTGAAACCGGCCTCTGATTGGTCAGGGCTGTGACCAATCAGAGGCAGATCATTCAGCAGGCGGGGATTTTAAAGCCCCGCCGGCTGAATAGTGCCGAGAAGCAGTTCAGGAGAACTGACAGCGGCCGCGGCTGGACTCCGGCTGCAGCGGAAAGGTGAGTATACAATTTTTTTTTATTTTAACACATTTTAGGATGAATTGCAGGGAAGGGCTTATGTATTTAACCCCTTCCCGACAATTCACCCCGCGAACGCCGGCAGCCCATTGCTTTCAATGGAGCGGCTGTATTGCCGCTCCATTGAATTCAATGGGCAAACATCGTTCTTCTCTGCCACAGCTGTTACAGCTGTGGCAGAGAAGAATGATTTGTCTTCTATATGTTCTCAATGGGGTCGGCGCTGCTGCCGCCGGCCCCATTGAGCGCATATACAGAAGAGAACAGGAATCGCAGATCGCAGATAGGTGCGATCTGCGATTTTTTGTTCTATAATTTATCGGACGAGCGCATAAAAAGCGCTCATGTGTCAGATACCATTGCAAAGCAATGGTTTTATAAAATCGCCGGACACATGCGCATGCACAAATCGCAGCTAAAAACGCCCGTCTGACTAAGGCCTTAATCAACTCTTCATTCTCCAAGTCTATTGGTGTTATTATTTCTTCTTTCTTTTCATTGAAAAAAGTCTTTTGTAAGTATTTTCAACCAGACCATCAGGATATCCTTTCTCTTTAAAAACATTTTTAATAATTTTCGCCTGTGCTTCAAAATCTTCCTTAGTAAAACAGTTCCTTTGAATTCTTTTTAGTTGGCCGAATGGTATATTTTGTTTCCAACCTCTCGCATGGCAGCTTTTGTAATCCAAGTAACTGTTTTTGTCATCTTTTTTAAAATGTGTTTTTTAGGCTGGCCATATTGTTATTTACAGATAAAATTAAATCTAAAAAAAACCTATATTTTCTTTATTAATTGCGTCGGTAAACCTAAGATTCATCTTATTTAAATTTAAGTTGTTAATAAAAGACTGAAGGTCACTTTCAGTTCCCTCCCAGACTAATAAAACATCATCTATGAATCTTCGGTGTTAAACTATATGTGAGTCTTGGAATCTGTCTTTTTCAAAGAAGCCCATATAGAGATTTGTGAAAGATGGGGCAAACTTGCTCCCCATCGCTGTTCCATGCTTTTGAATATAAAATTGATTATTGTAAATAAAATAGTTGTTTTTTCTAGTAATAACTCAATAGATTTTAAAATATTTTTTTTGGTGTATGGAGCATTAAAGGATCCCTATCTAAAAAGCATTGGACTGCAAGAATTCCTAATTCGTGTGGTATAATAGTGTACAAGGCTTGTATGTCAAGTGTGCACCATATGTATTCTTGATTCCAATTAAAATGTAAAAAAAGATCTTAAAATGTGCCCTGTATCTTTGATAAAAGAAGGAAGAGATATCACATATTTTTGCAGTATTCTGTCAATGCATTCCGAAAGACGGCATGTAGCTAAATTTACACCAGCAATATTTTTATGGATTTTAAGGATATGATACAGATAAGGTATTTCCGGTTCAGGGCTTAGTCACACAGGCGCCGATGTGCCCGTGTGACTGAGCCCTTACTGCAGGAAGAAGACGGCCGTCTTTTACTCCCCGCAGCGCAGAAGAAAGAATACATGACCGGCAATGAAGCCAGTCACATATTCTTTCTTCCCGCGCTGCAGAGAGACATCCGTCCTGAAGTGCGGCCATCTCCTTCCTGCAGTTACACGGGCACTGATGCGCCTGTGTGACTAAGCCCTCAATCTGATTAATGTATTGTGCTTCTTTTTTTACTTAGTCCTCCTTCCTGTACTGCTTCATTTATAAACCTACATAATTTATTAACTATATTAATTGTCGGGTCCCACCTAATTTTTATATAATGTTCCTCATTTTCAAGCAATTGTTGACAAACTTTATGATACCATTCTTCATCCATCAGGACTATCCCACCCCCCTTATCCGCTCTTCTAATAACAATCTCCTTTCTATTACTTAGTTCTTTCAATGTAATTCTTTCATTGTAGAATAGATTATGTTTTTTTTATTTTGTTTATTCTTATTGTTATTACACATATTAGTTAAATCTTTTAGAGTATTATTATAAAACAATTCGATATATGGACCTTTGGTGTCTATCGGGTAAAATTTTGTTATCTGGTTTTAAATCAGATTCAATCAGGTCATGTATGTTGAATTCTACAGTTTCTCCTCACAATTTTTATCACAGTTGATTATAAATAGGGATGAGCGAGTATACTCGCTAAAGCACTACTCGCTCGAGTAATGTGCCTTAGCCGAGTATCTCCCTGCTCGTCCCTAAAGATTCGGGGGCCGCCGCAGCTGACAGGTGAGTTGCGGCGGGGAGCGGGGCAGAGCAGGCGGAAGAGAGGGAGAGAGAGAGATCTCCCCGCCCCGCGGCGGCACCCGAATCTTCCGGGACGAGCGGGGAGATACTCGGCTAAGGCACATTACTCGAGCGAGTAGTGCCTTAGCGAGTATACTCGCTCATTCCTAATTATAAAGTACCTATTTAATGTGATTTTTCTAATAAAATTATTTAGATCTATGAAGGGATCACAGAGATGGGAGTCCGTGGAGGGGCATAATGATAATTCTTTTGATAATAAATTTAGCTCCTTTCTTTTTAATATAATACTAGATATATTAAGAATTCCCTGTTTGGATGCTTCTTCATTTGTTATTTCCTGATTCTAATGGAAGTCTTTCCCATTTCTCTTACTTGAGGTATTCCTCCCCCCCCCCCCCTTCCTTTTCCCCCTCCATTGTTTGTGTTTATTTTTATTAAAGGTGTTCTTGGTGATGCTATCGGGAAGTATTGATTTATTTTGGATCTTGTTATTGGAGGAGTAGAACTGGATGCTACCATTTTCTTTTTCTTTATGAGGATTGTGTTTAATGTTAATGTGGGGGTTTGGGAATTTTTCCAAAAAATGTAAATTTGTTTTTATAGCTGATATTGGGCTTTTTTCATTAACAGCAGTATGATTTGTCTCTGTTTCTGTCAAAATCCTATTAATTTGTACAAAATCAGGTGGGGCATCAATATTAGGTGAATTTAATAATATATTTTCTAAATTGCATACTGGGGACTCAGTTAACACAATTTGCACAGGAATTAAATGAATGCTGTTGGGTGTATTAACTATGTGTCCCTCCATGAGAATTGGATCTTTACTTATTTCTAATGATTCTATCCTATTGCCAGATTGTTCCTCACCTATTATTCCTTGTGTGCCTTTTGTGTCTGAAGTATCTGTCCTTTTTTCCTGGTGGTTAGAATGATTATTTTCTAATGTTGTTCTACCTTTTGAGATATCCTCACAGCCTCAGGGTCTCTAGCCTCTTTTAGGGAGGTTACAGGAGCTAGCTTTTCCTGGGCCTAGTGGTCATCTACTCCAGTATTTCTCAACTCCAGTCCTCAGGGACACCCAACAGATCATGTTTTCAGGATTTCCTCAATGTTGTACAGGTGATGTAATTATTATGAGTGCATCAAATATTGTGACGGGTGTTCTCTATAGGATATCCTACAAACATGACCTGTTGGGGGGCCCTGAGGACTGGAGTTGAGAAACACTGATCTATGCAGTAGAAGACCTCAAAACTTGCCACCCATAGGCCTTGTAGAAGGACAGGATTAATAAAAGATAGTGAACCAACTATTCCTCTAACCAGCTGTGTACTACTGAACTTTCTATATATATGCCTTGCTTTATATAAACATATCTCTACCCACTAGCCTAGCTCTTATTGGCTATGTGTGCAGCAATACAAACTGGGTTGATCTGATTAACCTATATTGTGTTATGTGGGCCATGAGCAGCCATCACCTGTAAAATAAAATACAGTGGGCAAAACACACACTCAAACATTGTAAGACATTATAACAGATCACATTTCAAGGAAATACATTTCAGTGGTACTAAAGTCTAGTTCTCAGGTACCACACTGACCCCATGAATGGACTGTACAATGAGTAATTTTATGTTTCAAGCTTAAAACAGGAATTGGAACTGAATCACTACTGGGGTATTTGTAAGATTCCAACCTGTCAGTATTAAACCATGAACCAACATTCTGATCAACAATGCTGTTGTGCATGCATAATCAACATGATAAACAGAGTTTAGAAGGCTATATATTGAGCCTTGTATCCATCTGAAAAAGAGATCCGATGGAAGTATTTAGAAGAGGTCCCTGTCAGCAGCTATTTGCCAAATTGAAGTCCTTGGAACATTGTTATTGGTGCCTAACTGCTAAAAGCAGATGACAAAAAGACAGCAGTGCATCATGCTCCAACCAAATATCCATTTCAGCTAGATGCCAAGCACCATACACTTACCCTCCAAACACTAGTTCTTAGGGCAGTATAGCTGTAAAGCTCTCACACCGTCTAGTTTACCCCTTTATGTGCATCCTACAGCCTTAGTATTAACAGTATTTTGTGAACTGTTCATGTGCTGCTGTGGTGAAAGTGTATTGTGAGAGGACAAATGGCACTACTAGTATTTTACCAATGTGGAAACTGCAAAGCACCATGTGCCATTCATATGAGAGGTGAATGACAGCTACAAAGTTGCATGAGGGCTGACCGATAAGCTACAGTGGGGCAACTTACCATAAAAATGAACCAGGGAGCTAACAGATGTGTGCCTAAAACAACAGTTAAGCCAACCCTACTATGCATGGGACACTAAAGCATATAGAAGGTCACTGCAACTATGCTAACAAAGGTGCATTGGAAGAAAAGACTTCAATTTACATAGCAGTATTGGAATCAGACCAAGGAGGAATGACATAGGGTTGCCTTCTCCGATGAGTCATGTTTTCTGCTTCATCAAATGGATGGACATTGGCATGTAAGGCGAGAAACATCAAAGGACAAATACCCTGCAACCATTGCTAGAAGAAGACAAAGTGGTGGCAGTAGCATTATGCTCTGGGGAACTTTTTTATGGCATTCTCTGGGATAACTCATCCATATGGAAGGTACTCTGAACTGATTTGGTTATTAATCCATCCTTGCAGATCACATACACCCATACATGTTGTTTGTCTTCCCTGCAGCAGATGGGATCTTCCAACAAAACAATGCAACATGCCAGATGGCTAGAGATTTCCAACAGTGGTTGGAAGAGCACAACCAAGACTTCCAAGCACTGCCCTGTCCCTTCATTCCCCAGACTTGAACACAGTTGAGTATCTGTGAGAACACCTTGATCATTTTGTTCAGTCTATAGATCCTCCCCTACACATGCTCCAGCAACTGTGGGATGCACTATAGTCAGCATTGCTCCAGATACCTGAGACAACCTACCCAAGCTTTACTGAGTCATTCCCAGCCCGTCTAGCTGCTGTCCATGCGACACACAGTGGTGACTCTGGATATTAGCTGGTGATCATAATAATGTGACTCGACTCTTTATAAACTATATATAAGAATAAAGTTTTACTAGCTACAATCAGTCACCTTTAAAACTGTCACAGAAAAGTGAATTCTCTTTATCTATATTACACAAAGCCAAAAAGAAAAAAATACGTACATGCATAAAAGTATATGCAACAAGTTGGCTTCAAAACTCTGCCTTACAAAGAAAGCAATTACACACATCCACGGAGCCAAAGAACATTGTATGTTCTTTGACCCGGAAGATAAAAGATAGAGACCTGTACACATTAACTGAATCAGTCAGACAGAAGCAATGTAAGTAAAGAAAAACGATCAATACTGACAGTACCTCATGGAGATTTTCTGCAAAATCTAAAGCCTGGAACATCTGATGCGCACATAATTTTGGAACAAAAGGCAAAATGTAATGTTACAAACTGATTATCGACCCATCTATTCTTCATGTAATTTTGACACTCTCATAGTGTATATATATTTTACAATATTTCTGCTTTGTAGGTTTGATCAAAACTAAGTGAAAAAATATTGATCCCGTAATTGAAAAACTGCTAGTGGTTACAATGTTTCTAGTACTGGAATATAGAAAAGTAATTTGCCTTTTTGCTTTATAAAATGTATGAATAAACAAGTTCACAAACAAGAAGCATTTTTTTTTGCATTTTGTCCATTGATTCCCTCTATTGACACGAGTTGCGAAAAAAATAGGTCCTATACTTTTATATAAGGTGCTGAGCCCCAGTTCAAACTCTCTAATAGAGCCCCTTACCAATATATTCTATTTATAATACTGGTGCCTTCTTGGCTGAGAGGTCTTGGAATAACCATTGGCACTAGCGTCTTGGTGCAACGGCCTCCTCTGCACACTTCTGTGCACAAAAATGCTGTCAATTATTCTGTGTGTGTGTGAGTGTGTGCATGTGTGTGGTGGGGACAAAAAAAAATTGCTCCCCTACTTTCAAGTCTAGTTTTTCAACAGGGAGACCTTTCCAAGTGACAGATAGGCAATGGATGAAAATAACTAACTAACCTCAATAGTTCCTGATTAACACAAGGAATTTTTGAGAGTCTGGGCCCTATGGGTGCACTATGCCCTTCTCCTTGTAATTAACCATTTGAGTTATATCCCCACTGCCTTGTATACTACATTATTGATTTTGCTTGGCTCAGAGAGAGAGAAGGTTCCCTTCTTTTTACCACCTGTTACAGTTTGGCCTTGGAACCCCATTACACTTACACTTGGAACCCCATTCTGTTAGCCATAGCAGAGAACCATTAACAGAGAGTGGCTCTTGCTCTGATAAACTAGCCATGGTATTTGAAGTTGAGCACATGGCAATAAGTTGATCAGCTTTAAAATAAAAATAGGGTTTTCATGATAAGACAAGCTTTTTAATTTGCATTTGGCCATTTTGTGAAGATTACATTTTGCAAATTTATAGATCATTAGTTAGCATCAATGCAAAATATATTGTTATTTTATAATCCATTTATAATGGTTAAACATTTTGGATCAATGATATCATGCTCTACAATATATAGTAAAATTACATTTCCCTTGAAATTTATTTTTCATCGCCACAACTGCTCATGCTGGCCTTTTTGTCATTGTAGCTGTATTATACTTGTTTGTAGAGAATGGATTACTTTACATTAGTATGAATAGCACATCAACAATCAAACATCCTATTTAATGTGGAGGCGCCTTGTGGAATTCAATAGAAATTTTATGCAGTTAAATCGGAATTGCAGTCTTGGGGCTCTACACTACAATTACATAGCATTTTTCAAGCTGAATATTCCTTGCCAGTGGAGATAATATTTCATATTGTATACTATAAGGTATATTCGCAGATACAACCTATATATAGATCTTTAGTAGAGATGAGCGAGCATGCTCTTCCGAGCTAGCTACTCGTTTGAGTATTGGGGTACTCAAGATGCTCGTTACTCGAGACGAACACCACGCGGTACTAGAGTCAATTGCATTTCCCTTTCCCGCATGTTTAGTGCCATTTTCTAGCCAATACTTAAACTGGTCCCGCCCGGGGCGCATGCTGGCAGCGGTTAGGGAAAGAGCTGATGCTTATACAGGGAAAGTGTTAGAGTAGGATCCTGTCTTCAAGAACCCCAACGGTCCCTTCTTAGGGCTACTCCTCATAGTGGGCATTACAGTTGTGGCTGGCTGGGAGCAGTAGTGCACCATTTTTTTTTAAAGCATCTATCCCTCTGCACAGCATTACAGCTATAGCATTCTCGGTCTGCAGTGCATTAGGCAGAGTTGAGGGAAAGAGCTACTTAGATAGGGAAAGTGTTAGAGTAGGAACCTGTTTTCAAGAACCCCAATGGTCCTTCTTAGGGCTACTCTTAATCGTGTGCATTACAGTTGTGGCTGGCTTGGAGCAGTAGTGCACCCTATTTTTTATACATGTAGGCCTGTGCACAGCCTTTCAGTTATAGCATTCTCAGTCTGCAGTGCATTGCACCAAGGTCTCACCATGCAACAGTACTCTAATATTTCCTAGGCTAATGCAAACCATTTCAGTTATAACGTTCTCACTGTGGAGTGCATTACGCAAAGTTAGGGACAGAGCTGCTGAGATAGGGAAAGTTTAACCATCGGGATCCTCTCTACAAGAACCCCAATGGTCCTTTTTAGGGCTACTGCTCACCGTGTGCATTATAGTTGTGGCTGGCTTGGAGCAGTAGTGCACCCTATTTTGTTATACATGTAGTCCTGTGCACAGCCTTTCAGTTATAGCGTTCTCAGTCTGCAGTGCATTACACCGAGGTCTCACTGTGAAACAGTACTCTAATATTTCCTAGGCTACTGCAAACCATTTCAGTTATACCATTCTCAGTCTGCAGTGCATTACACAGAGTATAGAGACAGAGCTGCTGAGATGGGAAAGTTTTACCGTCGGGATCCTCTCTACAAGAACCACAACAGTCCTTTTTAGGGCTACTACTCACCGTGTGCATTATAGTTGTGGCTGACTGGGAGCAGTAGTGCACCCTTTTTTTACGCATCTAGGCGTAAAATCTGGGAGCAGTAGTGCACAGCCTTTTTTAGTTATAGCATTCTCAGTCTGCAGTGCATTACACCGAGGTCTCACTGTGAAACAGTACTCTAATATTTCCTAGGCCACTGCAAACTGTTTCAGTTATACCGTTCTCAGTCTGCAGTGCATTAGACCGGGGTCTCACCACGAAACAGTACGCTAGTATTTCCTAGGCCACTGCAAAGTATTTCAGCTCTGCCACTGTGCTGAGCGTCTCACAATACCCTTTCCTTGGGGAAGTTGAGATAGCCGCAGTTACCAGCACTATCCACTGGCTTTAGAGTCTTCACCCACTCCATACATACTCTCTTATCTACAAGTCTCTGCGAGCGGTAAATCACCCCTAGGTATCAGCGCAAGACAGCAGATTAATTTTTTCACGTCACAGCATAGAGCCTCCGCTATCTACAAGTCTCTTTGTGTGGTGAATTAGCCACAGTTGTCGGCGCTGTACAGTGGGGTAATTTATTCGGGCCCTGCTCTATAATTAATCTGCTATGATGAGGAGTAGGGGTAAGGGTCGAGGACGTGGACGTGGGCGTCCAAGTGAGGGTGTGGGAACAGGCCGAGTTCCTGGTCCAGGTGAATCACAGCCGGCTGCTGAGGAATAAGAAGAGACGCAAGTTTCTGGGCTCCCCAGCTTCATATCACAATTTGCGGGTCCGCGTGGAAGACCTTTATTACAAACAGAGTAGTGCGAGCAGGTTCTGTCGTGGATGGGAGAAAACACGTCCAGCAATGTATCGACCACCCACTCTTCTACGCAGTCCACTACTCCCGGTCCAGGGACTGCAACTCTGAATCCTCTAGCTGCCCCTCCTTCCTCCCAGCCTCCTCACTCCATGAAAATTACATATTCTGAGCAGGCAGACTCCCAGGAACTGTTCTCGGGTCCCTGCCATGAGTGGGAAAAAACTGTTCCTCTCTCAGCTGAGGAGTTTGTCGTGACCGATGCCCAACCTTTGGAAAGTTCTAGGAGTCCGGGTGATGAGGCTGGGGACTTCCGGCAACTGTCTCAAGAGCTTTTTGTGGATGAGGATGATGAGACACAGTTGTCTGTCAGTGAGGTAGTAGTAAGGGCAGTAATTCCAAGGAAGGAGCGCACAGAGGATTCGGAGAAAGAGCTGCTGGACGATGAGGTGACTGACCCACCTGGGTTGCTAAGCTTACTGATGACAGGGCTTCAGAGGGGGAGGCAAGTGCAGCAGCAGGACAGGTTGGAATAAGCAGTGGAGTGGCTAGGGGTAGAGGCAGGGCCAGAGCGAAGAATCCCCCAACTGTTTCCTAATGCACCCCGTCACGGTAAGCCTCTGTGCAGAGGGCTAGGTGTTCAAAGGTGTGGATGTTTTTTAGTGAGAGTGCGGATGACTGACGAACAGTGGTGTGCAACCTGTGTTGCACGAAGATCAGCCGGGGAGCCACCAATACCAGCCTAACCACCACCAGCATGTGCAGGCATATGATGGCCAAGCACCCTACAAGGTGGGACGAAGGACATTTATCACCTCCGGGTCACACCACTGCCTCTTCCCCTGTGCCACAACCTGGCACACAGATCCAATCCCCCTCCCAGGATGCAGGCACGAGCGCCTCCCGGCCTGCACCAACACCCTCACCTCCACGGTCCTCCACTCCATCCAGCAATTTTTCTCAGCACAGCGTTCAGCTGTTGCTAACACAAGCGTTGGAGCAAAAGAGGAAATACGCGGCCACCCACCCACATGCACAAGCTTTTAACGTGCACATTGCCAAATTGATCAGCCTGGAGATGCTACCATACAGGCTTGTGGGTATGGAGGCTTTCAAAAAACATGATGGCGGCGGTGGTCCAGCTCTACTCAGTCCCCAGTTGCCACTATTTTTCCCAGTGTGCCGTCCCCGCCCCACACCAGCACTTCTCCCGCAACATAAATTGTGCACTCACCAACGCGGTTACTGGGAAAGTCCACTCAACCATGGACATGGACAAGTACTGGCAGGTAGGGACACTATATCTCCCTGATGGCACATTGGGTGAACTTGGTGGAGGTTAGGAGTCAGAGCCTGGGACCGCGCACATCCTACCCACACCCAGAATAGTGGGTCCTACCTCGGTGCTGGTATTTACGGTGTTTTATGCCACCTCCTCCAAACCCCCCCTTTTCCTCCTCTGCTACCTCCACCTCTTAATTAAGAAGTGTGAGCACGTCGCCAGCAGTTGGTAGCGCACGGCGTGGCAGCGCCGTGGTGGGCAAGCGTCAGTAAGCTGTGCTGAAACTAATCAACTTAGGTAACAAGAGGCACACGGCCCCCAAGCTGTTGCAGGGTCTGTCAGAGTAGACCGACCTCTGGTTTTCGCCGATGAGCCTCGAACTGGGCATTGTTGTGTGTGACAATGGCCATAACCTGGTGGTGGCTCTGCAGCTTGGCAGCCTCATACACGTGCCATGTCTGGCCCACGTCTTCAATCTGGTGGTTCAGCAGTTTCTGAAAAACTACCCCCACTTGTCTGACCTGCTCGGCAAGGTGCGCCGCGTCTGCGCACATTTGCGCAAGTCCACCATGGACACTGCCACCCTGAGGACCCTGCAACTTTGGTTTCAGCTGCCAGAGCACCGATTGCTGTGCAACTTGCCCACACACTGGAATTCTACGCTGCACATGTTGGCTAGGCTGTACGAGTAGCGTAGAGCAATAGTGGAATACCAGCTGCAACATGGGCGGTGGAGTGGTAGTCAGCCTCCACAATTCTTTACTGAGGAGTGGGCATGGTTGGCAGACATCTGTCAGGTCCTTGGAAACTTTAAGGAGTCTACACAAATGGTGAGCGGCGATGTGACCATCATTAGCGTTATCATCCTGCTGCTTTGCCTGCTGAGAAGTTTGCTGCTAAGCATAAAGGGTGATGCTTTGCGGTTGAAACAGGAGACGGAGGATGACAGTATGTCGCTTGATAGCCAGACCACCCTCATGTCTATATCTCAGCGCATTTTGGGGGAAGAGGAGAAGGAGGAGGGGGAAGAGACAGCTGGCCACACTGCAGAGGGTACCCATGCTGCTTGCCTCTCATCTGTTCAGCGTGTATGGGTTGAAGAGGAGGAGGATCCTGAAAGTCCTCCTCCTAGTGAGGACAGGAATGTGTTGCGTACTGGGACCCTGACACACATGGCTGACCTCATGTTAGGCTGCCTTTCCCGTGACCCTCACGTTAGACATATTCTGGCCAACATGGATTACTGGGTGTACACCTTTCTCGACCAACGGTATAAGGAGAACCTTTCCACTCTCATTCCCTAAGAGGAAAGGGGTACGAGAGTGATGAAATACCTGGTGGAAAAAGTGATGCTAAAGTTCCCATCTGACAGCGCTAGTTGCAGAAGACGCAATTCAGAGGGCCAACTAGCAGGGGAGGCGTGGGGATCAGGCAGCATGTCCAGCACAGGCAGGGGAACACTTTCCAAGGCTTTTGCCAGTTTTTTGGCTCCCCAGCAAGACTGTGTCACCACTCCCCAGTCAAAGCTGTCGGAGGGAACACTGTAAAAAGATCGTGAGGGAGTACATAGCTGATCGTACCACCGTCCTCCCACTGTCCTCCGTAATGCCTCTGCTCCATACAACTATTGGGTGTCAAAGCTGGACACATGGCACGAACTTGCGCTGTACGCCATGGAGGGGCTAGCCTGCCCTGCCGCTAGCATCTTGTCAGAGAGGGTGTTTAGTGCAGCTGGGAGAATCATCATCGATACGCGTACCCACCTGTCAACCTGCAGCGCCGACATGCTTACACTCATAAGGATGAACAAAGGCTGGATTTCCCCAGACTTCTCTTCTCCACCGGCGGAGAGCAGTGGAACCTAATGATTCTTTTCGCTGCAGCAGGAGAAAAATGCATCCTCTATCACCACAAAAAAAGGGGGAATTAGCTTCATCAATCACTCTCGTATATTATTACTCCTCCTCCTAAAACAGCATGTCATCACGTTGAACTGCCAATTTTTCTGTGGCTCAAAAGGCTCTGTTTAAAAGTTGTTTCCAATTTTTGAAAGTTTCAAAAGTTTTTATACTTTAATTGAAACCAATTTTTTTCGGAGGGCTGCCTCCAGGCTCTGTTACAAATTAAGCAACAGCGAGCTGTATCTTTTAAAAATGTTTATGGGTTTCACCTGCCCTCGCGGTTGAGCAATTTTTCAGGGGTACACTTGTACTCTTGGTACACCAATTTTTCAGGCCCTTGCCTATACTGTTATCTAATTTTTCTAGCCTTCGCCAACTCTCTTGGTAACCAAATTTTTTCTGATGTTTGCCTATACTCTTGGTACACCGGGATTAGAATGATGATCACTGCCTGGCCCTGCCAACCCTCTGCAGTGTGTGTCTCCGGCTGCTCCTCATCACAGATGCTCTTATAAATCGACATGAGGGTGTTGTGGCTATGAAGCCAGCATGTGGCATGAGGCCAGCTGAATACTGTGCAGGGAGAATTTTGGATGCGCTGTGGATGGTCATGTAGGGGGTTGAACAGCAATGCCAGCATGTAACCCAGGAAAAGAGGCAGCGGTGTCACCCACAGGCGGTGATTGTTCTTGGTTGTAGCTAAAGTGGTGCTTAGCTAAGATGTGCCATCGTGTGTGCCTTGCTAATGGGGTTCGTTACTCAAAACGAGCTCTCGAGCATTATGAAAAGTTCGACTAGAGTACCGAGCACCCGAGCATTTTGGTGCTCACTCATCTCTAATCTTTAGTTTAATGAGCTCTATTCCTATGTGTTCTGAGCAGCCTCAATAGGGGTATTGTATGTACAGTAAGTCCAAAGTGAGTGCCTTGAATTATAATGATAATAATAATAATAATCTTTATTTGTATAGCGCCAACTTATTCCGCAGTGCTTTCAGGCATGGATAAATGCAAAACAATACAACAATTGCAACAATTACAATGTGAGATACATTGGGTTAGACACAAATGGGTTGAGGGTGGTACAGGAGGTGCAGGGGTTGGGGAACACAGGCAATAGGAAATTTTATGTACAGATCATTTATCAGAAGGCAAACAGGGTGGAGCACCATAGGGAGGGGCGAGGGACTAGGTCAGGAGATTTGGTATGCTTCCCTGAAGAGGTGCGTTTTTAAGGCAAGTCTGAATTTTCGTGCATCGGGAATTGTCCGGATGCCTTGGGGTAGAGCATTCCAGAGGATGGGTGCTACTCTGGTGAAGTCCTGTAGGCGAGCATGAGAGGTTCGTATTACAGGGGTGTTTAGTCTGAGGGTGTTAGCCGATCAGAGTGAGTGCGCTGGGTGGTGTACTGACAGTAGGGAGGCGATGTATGGTGGCGCAGCGCCATGCAGAGCTTTGTGAGTGAGGTAGAGGAGTTTAAATTTAGTTCTGCAGTGGATGGGAAGCCAATGCAGCAACTGGCATAATGCAGAGGTGTCTGAATAACGACTGGATAGAAAAATGAGTCTAGCTGCTGCATTTAGTATGGATTGGAGTGGAGCGAGTCTAGTGCGGGGGAGGCCAATAAGTAGCGAGTTGCAGTAGTCAAGCTGGGAGTGGATGAGCGCAACCACGAGCATCTTTAGCGTGTCCGTGGTTAGGAACGGATGTATTTTAGCAATATTTCTGAGGTGCATGTGGCATGTTTGGGCCAGAGATTGGATATGGGGGGCAAAGGAGAGGTCAGAGTCCAGTGTGACCCCAAGGCATCGGGCATGCCGTCTGGGGGTTATGATGGTGCCAGACACTGGAATGGAGATGTTGAGGGGAGGTCGGTTAGAAGGTGGAAAGACAAGGAGGTCAGTTTTAGAGAGGTTTAGTTTGAGAAAAAGGGAGGACATAGTGTTAGAGACAGCGGACAGACAGTCGGTGATATTTTGGAGGAATGGTCCAGAGATCTCACGAGAGGAGGTGTATAGTTGGGTGTCATCAGCGTAGAGATGGTATTGGAGGCCAAATTTGTGGATGGTTTGTCCAATTGGGGCAGTATAGATAGAGAAAAGAAGGGGACCAAGGACCGAGCCCTGGGGTACCCCGACAGCGAGAGGAAGTGGAGCAGAGATAGAACCAGAAAAGGAAACACTGAAAGAGCAGTCAGAGAGGTAGGAAGAGAACCAGGAGAGAGCAGTATCCTTTAGACCAATAGAGTGGAGCATAGTGAGAAGGAGATTAATGAAAAAGTTGGTACCGTGTTAGCCAGTAGAGCAAAATGTGATTGTTCTTAGTTAGATAAACCAGCTGTAACAGCTGTGGCAGAGAAGAACGATGTTTGCCCATTGAGTTCAATGGAACCAGCAATACAGCAGGTTCCACTGAAAGCAATGGGCTGCCGGCGTGCGCGGGGATGAATTGTTGGGAAGGGGTTAAATATATAAGCCCTTCCCTGCAATTCATCCAGAAATGTGTTACAAGAAAAATATATACCGGCGTATAAGGCGACGGGGCGTATAAGACGACCCCCCAACTGTCACCTTATACGCCGGGAATACAGTGGAGCAAAGAATAAAAATCATTACTCACTTCTTCTGACGTTCTGCGGCGCTGCTGCAGGCTGTCGCTCCCTCCTGGTTCCCGGCAGAGCATTGATTTCTCTACGAAGGGCTTTAAATCCCCGCCTCCAGAAACACACGTGCCTTCAGCCAATCACAGCCAATGACAATGATGTCATTGAATGGCTGTGATTGGCTGTGTTTCTGGAGGCGGGGATTTCAAGCCCTGCGTCCAGAAAGCAATACTCTGCCGTGGACCAGGAGGGAGCGACTGCTGTATTGCTGGCTCCATTGAATTCATTGGGCAAACATCGTTCTTCTCTGCCACAGCTGTTACAGCTGTGACAGAGGAGAACGATGTTTACGCTGACAGTGCGGGGGGGGGGCACTCTTGCCGCTATTGTGGCTTAATAGTGGGACCTGGGAGCTTGAGATGCAGCCCAACATGTAGCCTCTTGCCTGCCTTATCCGTTGCTGTGTCGTTCCCATCACTTTGTTGAATTGCCCAGATTTTCACAAACGAAAACCTTAGCGAGCATCGGCGATATACAAAAATGCTCGGGTCGCCCATTGACTTCAATGGGGTTCGTTACTCGAAACGAACCCTCGAGCATTGCGAAAATTTCGTCCCGAGTAACAAGCACCCGAGCATTTTGGTGCTCGCTAGAGATGAGTGAACGCGTTCGTCCGAGCTTGATATTCGTGCGAATATTAGGGTGTTCGGGATGTTCGTTATTCGTAACGAACACCATGCGGTGTTCTGGTTAATTTAACTTTCTTCCCTGAGACGTTAGCGCTTTTTTTTGGCCAATATAAAGACAGGGGAGGCATTACAACTTCCCCCTGCAACGTTTAAGCCCTATACCACCCCCCTGCTGTGAGTGGCTGGGGAGATAAGGTGTCACCCGAGTATTGAAATCTGCCCCTCCCGCGGCTCGCTATGGATGCATTGTATATGCGCTCAATGGGGCCAGCGGCAGCAGCGCTGACCCCATTGAGAACATATAGAAGACAAATCCTTCTTCTCTGGCACAGCTGTAACAGCTGTAGCAGAGAAGAACGATGTTTGCCCATTGAATTCAATGGAGCGGCAATACAGCATGTTCCACTGAATGCAATGGGCTGCCGGCGATCGCAGGATGAATGGTCGGAAAGGGGTTAAATATATAACCCCTTTCCTGCAATTCATCCAGAAATGTGTTACACTAAAAATATATACCGGCGTATAAGGCGACGGGGCGTATAAGACGACCCCCCAACTGTCACCTTATACGCCGGTAATACAGTGGAGCAAAGAATAAAAATCATTACTTACGTTTTTAGATGATCTGCGGCGCTCCTGCAGGCTGTCACTCCCTCCTAATCCACGGCAGACAAGCTTTCTCTATGAAAGGCTTTAAATCCCTGCCTCCAGAAAGACACGTGCCTTCAGCCAATCACAGCCAATGACAATGATGTCATTGAATGGCTGTGATTGGCTGTGTTTCTGGAGGCGGGGATTTCAAGCCTTGAAATCCCCGCCTCCAGAAACACAGCCAATCACAGCCATTCAATGACATCATTGTCATTGGCTGTGATTGGCTGAAGGCACGTGTGCTTCTGGAGGCAGGGATTTAAAGTCTTTCGTGGAGAAAGCAATACTCTGCCGTGGACCAGGAGGGAGTGACAGCCTGCAGGAGCACCGCAGATCATCTAAAAACGTAAGTAATGCTTTTTATTCTTTGCTCCACTGTATTACCGGCGTATAAGGTGACAGTTGGGGGGTCGTCTTATACGCCCCGTCGCCTTATACGCCGGTATATATTTTTAGTGTAACACATTTCTGGATGAATTGCAGGAAAGGGGTTATATATTTACCCCTTTCCGACCATTCATCCTGCGATCGCCGGCAGCCCATTGCATTCAGTGGAACATGCTGTATTGCCGCTCCATTGAATTCAATGGGCAAACATCGTTCTTCTCTGCTACAGCTGTTACAGCTGTGCCAGAGGAGGACGATCTTTATGCTGACAGTGGGGGGGGGGGGGGGGGGGCACTCTTGCCGCTATTGTGGCTTAATAGTGGGACCTGTGAACTTGAGATGCAGCCCACCATGTAGCCCCTCGCCTGCCCTATCCGTCACTGTGTCATTCCCATCACTTTCCTGAATTGCCCAGATTTTCACACATGAAAACCTTAGCGAGCATCGGCGAAATACAAAAATGTTCTGGTCGCCCATTGACTTCAATGGGGTTCGTTGTTCGAAACGAACCCTCGAGCATCACGGGAAGTTCGTTCCGAATAACGAACACCCGAACATTTTGGTGTTCGCTCATCTCTAGTGCTCGCTCATCTCTAATAGTCACTGATAAAGATGTGCAGGTTTTATGGTCCCTGAATTAGTGTTGGGGGATCAGCAGTGTTATATGTGCTATAGATTTATCATACTTCCCATTCACACATGAATCCTCTTGAACAATTTATTGAATTATAAACATATTGCCCTGTACTTCCAACCAAGACAAACTTTATTTCTTTAACACGTTTTTCCCGTTAAATCAGTGGATCAGCAGGCTCGTAAAAGGTGAAAGCAATAACATATCTAATAGGAATTGAAAGAAGGAAATTTTGAATGACATAAAATAAGCAGTAATGCAGTGTGGGGCTGGCGGACCAGGGATAAGCTAGTGTAACCCTGTTTGCGGGTGGTATGAACACTATCCTTCCCACCACAGACTTTGACACTAACTTTTATTAACTAACCAAGACCCTTAACTGAATGGAAGAGTGGCCATATAACTATGTTTAACAGTGCCTCCACCCAGGGTAAAGCCTCCAAATGTAATTTACTGACAACTATAAATAGTAATAAACAGATAAACCAAGAACTACTATTTGGATTAAATGAAATCTGTAAATGTACAGAAATACCAAATAAGATTATAACAATAACTTTATAGGCATATAAACAGCAACAGTACATAAATATATAACATACTGCAGATAACATCAGCAAGTACAAGAATGAGAAGTCCTGAAGAAACTGTACACATATTCTCTGCTGCAGCTCCCTCTACTAGCCCATGTGATCAGAAATTCCCTGAGCTCAATCCTGGGGTCTCTACTACAACCAGCAGGGGCAGCAGCATGTACCAACCATCAACTAACCCTATGATGTTGGCCAGATCATTATTTTCAGCTATTATACCCTAAGAAAGTAGTAGCTCCCTACGATAGATATGAGCATTGTTAACAAAACATAATGACTAGAAGCACTCACTGTGTCTAGGCAAATATGTTTTTTTTTTTGCCTGCCCTGTATACCCCGAATAATCTATACTTATTATAAAATGCAACTTCTGTCTATTCACGTATAACTTGAGAACAGCTGGTCTTGGTTTCATGCGGGTTTCTTTATCATGTAGCTACATTATTGGATAATATTATAGACTTTCTTTCATCAAACTCTGCTTGATACTTCCAAAGTAATAACTATATTTATGAGTAAGGGTAGCCCGAAATCTGTATTTTCAATGACAACATGTTGCTCAATCAATATCAGAGTTGTTAAGTGATTTACACACTACATTTCATTTTATTTAAATTGATGTTTATGCGTAATACAAAATCTAAATTTTCCAGCTCCAATCTCCATTTTTTCATGAAATAAATTAGGGCACATTTATAGCACTGTCTCAAAGATAAACTGTCTTTGTTGCCCTTAGCCAGTGCTCCTTTTTGTAAGAGGTCTATGAAAAATAAAAGCTGCATTGTGATTGGTCGATATGGCCAAAAAAAGTTTCTTTTTGAGGCAGTTTCATAAATCTGCCACATTATTTGTATTTAATAAAAAAGTTTACTTTTCATACTATGGGCCTGATTTTGCTCATTACTTGCGTTTTTTATGTCTTTTGTTTTTCTGTTTTTTTGCTGTTAATACCTTGATGCAAAAAAAATCAGTGTTGAGTCAAAATGCACCGGCTGTGCTTTCATACACAAAATCAAAGTAGCTCCTGAGATTGAAAGATGCAATTTGACATACATCGCATGGAGCAACTGAATGTTCTTCACATAGGGAGAACCAGCTATCTTAAGACAGATTCAGAAATGCCGCAGTTAGATGCCTTGAATTGACACAACTAACAATGTTTTGTTTAATTGTGATAGAGAAAGACATGTTTCTCAGCATATTGAAGACTCTTCAGAGGGGATGAGAGTAGAAACTACTGCTCAGTGCTAATAGAGAAAGGCTCACATCGAAGCGCACTAGTCTTCAGTATGGAGGGACCTATGTGTCGCTACTTATACAGAAAGGCACACCTCTCAAAGCTCACAGGAATCTTAGAGAGGCAAAGTCTTCTTGCTAGTGATAGAGTATGCCATGTTATTCTGAGGGAAATAGAACCAGAATTTTGACAATATGCTCATCTCCAGCATGACCGAGTTCATTATGTTAAATTCCAGAATTACCGTATATACCGGCATATAAGGCGACGGGGCATATAAGACGACCCCCCAACTTTCACCTTATACGCCGGTAATACAGTGGAGAAAAAAAAAATCAGTACTCACCTCCCCCAGCGTTCTGTCGCGCTCCGGCAGGCTGTCGCTCCCTCCTGGTCCCCGGCAGAGCATTGCTTTCTGAATGCGGGGCTTGAAATCCCCGCCTCCAGAAAGCTAATACACACGCCGTCAGCCAGTTACAGCCATTCAATGGCATCATTGAATGGCTGTGATTGGCTAAAACACACGTGGCTTCAGCCAATCCCACTATTCAATGACATCATTGAATGGGTGTGATTGCTAACACACGTGCGCCTTCAGCCAATCACAGCCATTCAATGATGTCATTGAATGGCTGTAACTGGCTGACGGCGTGTGTATTAGCTTTCTGGAGGCGGGGATTTCAAGCCACACATTCAGAAAGCAATGCTCTGCCGGGGACCAGGAGGGAGCGACAGCCTGCCGGAGCGCGACAGAATGCTGGGGGAGGTGAGTACTGATTTTTTTTTTTTGACACTTTTTTTTTTTTGTATTACTGGCGTATAAGACGACCCCCCGACTTCAGAGCAGATTTTTCGGGGTTCAAAAGTCGTCTTATACGCCGGTATATACGGTATACTATTTTCCATAAACGCTTTAGGCTGGTGTGGAAAAATGCTGCTAAGTAAAAGTGCCTTTAAAAATAGAAGTGTTAATAGTTTATTTTGTTAATTACCAAAATGCAAAGTGAACGAACAAAAGAGAAATCAAAATGAAATCAATATTTGGTGTGACTGCCCTTTGCCTTCAAAACAGTATTGCTTCCTTTAGGTACACTTGCACAGTTTTTGAAGGAACTCAGCTGGGAGGTTGTTCTAAACATGTTAGAAAACTAACCAAAGAACTTCTGTGGATATAGGCTTGCTCAAATCCTTCCATCTCTTCATGTAATCCCAGACAGACTGGATCTTGTTGAGATCAGGGGTCTGTGGGGCAATATCATCATTTCCAGGACTTCTTGTTCTTCTTTAGTTCTTAATCATTTGGCTGTATGTTTCAGGTTGTTATCCTGCTGCAGAATAAATTTGGAGCCAATACTATGCCTCCCTGATAGTATGGCATGATGGATAAGTATCTGCCTCTATTTCTCAGTACTGATGATTACCGTGTTTCCACGAAAATAAGACCCTGTCTTATATAAATTTTTGCCCCAAAAGAGGTGCCAGATCTTATTTTGGGGGGGGGGGGGATGTCTCATCATAGTTACTTAGCAGACTCAGTCTAAGTTCCTCCTGCTGCTTTCCAGACCCCCAACACGCTTCTTGCAGTCCTCGGCTACCCACAGAAGAATAATTCCGTCTCCAGGAAGCGATGATTAATTCTTGAGCGCTGCTCATCCAATCAATGCAGTGGTCGATCAACTAATGTGATGGCTGTGATCGGTTCATTGAGCACTGCATTGATTGCCTGAGCAGAACCTGAGAACCAATCAAAGCCATCACTTCCAGGAGGTGGAATTTTTAAATTCCATAATCAGAAAGTGATCTTCTGTGGGCGGCCGAGGACTGCAAGAAGCGCATCGGAGATCTGGAGAGCAGCGGGAGGGAACAGACCTAAGCCTAGTCTGCTAGGTAATGTATTCCTTTTTTTATGTAATGCAGCTAGAGCTTATTTGGGGGGTAAGGCTTATATTTCAAGCTTTCCCAAAGAACCTGAAAAATCAGGGTAGGGCGTATTTTCAGGATAGGCCTTATTGTCAGGGAAACTGGGTAGTCCTGCCCAAATCTCCAGCTCCAACATGCTACATTGTTGACTGCAGATCCTCAATTTTGCACCTCTCTTCAGACAAATATTTAAAATTTTGACTCACCTGTCAGAGCACCTGCTTCTATTTTCTGCACCCCAGTTCTTATGTTTTTGTATATATCTGAGTTGCTCGGCTTTGTTTCTATGTGTAAGCTATAACTTTTTGACCACAATTCTTTCATGAAGACCACTTCTGTTCAGACTTCTCCGAACAGTAAATGAGTTTATCTGGATTCCACTAGTTTCTGCCAGTTCTGAGCTCATGGCACAGCTGGACATCTTACGCTTTCACAGAGAAGTAAGCATAATGTGTCTTTTATATAATGTACAAACTATCCAAAGGTGACCAAAGCATCTACGGTCTACGATATTGCCCATTTCCTTGTGCTTCTTCAAAAGAGCTTGACATCACAGCTTGAATCCCCAGTCAGCTTTGAAATCATTGCCTGAGAAAGAAATTGTTGATGCAGTATAACTACCCTGTGTCTTGTTGCTGTACTCAGTCTTGCCATGATGTATGATTTGTGACAGGAAACTGTCTTCCACAACCTCACCTTTGTAGCTCGAATATTCCTCCCCCAGTTTTAGGCCTCTTGCACAGCTGTTTCTGTTTCAGTTAATTCTAATATATATATATATATATATATATATATACATACACTCATATATAAGTATACATACGTACATACACACACATATATAAGTATACATACATAGATACTCACACACATATATATAGTTGCTCTGTGCTTCCTGCTGAGTAAAAAGGCCTGGGTGTAATTAGTTGGAGTGTTGATACTATGATGAAAGAAAAAAAATGAGGAGGCAGGCCATTAAAATCAAATCAAACAGTCGAGAAAGACATGGACCACATAGCCACATATTATTAACAGTGTTTATAAACATGAGGTTCTTTGTTCATTAACATTTTCTACCTCCACTCTAAATACTTTATGGATGCACTCAATAAAAGATGTGAACAGAGCAACTGCTTGTGCAATATTAGTTTAGTTAGATTGTTTTCATATACAATTTTTTACGTTTTCAGTCTAATTGCCAAGCTCCATTTTATACGATTGGTGTCAGTGGACAGGCAGCACCTTATCCTGCTTCCTACAAGAAAGGTTCATCTTTTTTTACAGTAATTGTAGAATGCGCTCCACTCTTCTCTCTTCTTGTCTTGGATTATTACTATTGGGACCAATATTGGGGGCACTAATAATCTGTCACTTAGACAAGTCTCAATTCAAATATATGTTGGGCTTCTTGTGTATTGGTGCTTTAGATGCCTGTAAAATGAGTGTATTTTTTTGCAGGGGGGGGGGGGGCACCATTTCACACTTCGTTTCAGGCAGCATAGAGGCTTGGAGCACCCTTGCTTAACAATCGATGCAGAAATCCAGGTAATTCCAAAGGATTCACTTACTTTTTCTTACAACTGTAGACAGACAGATGTGGGAGTTGTTCTGCAGAGTTTAGTGCTTTTAGGGCTCATTCACATCTGTATTAGAGCTTTCTGTCTCTTTGTTCCTTTAATGACTGAGCTCGTAGTGCTTTTTTAACTGAAATGTTGAAGCTCATAATGACATTGAACACATTTGTATCACCAGAACCAGTAAATAGATTTGGAAACACACCAATGAGTGTGCTTGGCTATTTCCATATATATCCAAATGAATAGAATGGATAGTGGTAGTGCATTATCAGGATGAGTGTCAATGGTGTGCAAATATCCTGCTCCCAATTTTGAATGATCTATAAAACTTTAGCTTTAGGTGATAAATGTGATCTGACCACACCTCCCTCTGTAATGACTAGACAAAGTACCATAAGAAGTGAATGGAAGTGGCAGCATAGACAGGAGTAGATATAAAATTCAAAAACCTTTATTTTTATATAGTCTTCCTAAAATAGTAGGCTATATTTCGGCCCATAATGGGCCGTTATCAAGCTCCTGTCTATGCTGCCACTTCTATTCACTTCTTCTGGACTACATTGGGTCGGTGGGCTCTGGCCTGTTATAGTGGCTTGCATTTTTTCACCTCACCTTTAAGGGGGTTTATTTGGAGTGCTGCTGTATATTTTCTATTTCTAGACAAAGTACCATATGATACATAATGCTACCAGAGCTACTGCTTGCAGGTTAAAGGGGTTTTCTCACCACAATGAATCCTCTCCATAGGGGCTATTAGGCATATGGATGTCATAGAGCGGTCTTTAGCTTTGGATCAACCTCTATGTTCCAGGACACAGATACACTCTGTAAGTGCTATGGTGACCTGAGCCTGTCTATACTTTACACGGATGGACATGTATTTGGATGGCCAACTTGTTATGCCAGTGTGCCTAGCTAAAACTTCCGGTGATAACATCTGACTGTAGAAAAACTTGGAAGAGTCTTCCTTCTTTAAAAAAAAGAGGTTGTCTTCATTGAAACTTGATGGCCTGATTATTTTTCTGCAATGGCATATTGTCAGCTACGGCATATTTTAAGAAATCATGACAAAGTATTGATGTACAGCTCTTTCTCATGTATGAATGCAGGCTCGCCTAAATAAACAAAATTAAATCTATGCAAACACTGCTGCATACCATTAATGGTGAGTGACTGTATTCACAAAATAAACAGCAGAAAAGCTCTCATTCTTCTATAAATACATACAACCGTAATACACAGATTTATGCACAGTCAGCATGCCTCTGTCATCTGTTGTTTTGCTTTTGAAATTGGTAATGAGACCTGGCAGATCAAACAGAATGTTGCATTAAAAATAACAAAAAAAATAACTTTAGTTTTCTTGGCAAAGCTACACTCAAGCGAAGAATGCAATGTAACTATTTTTTATTTCTTTTATTGTTTTCGAGTGTGAATAATACTGCTTTATTTCACCAAAATAATCTGTACCTTCCCAGGAATTGAGTTAGCTCCCCCCCCCACCCTCCTGTCTATCCTTATTGTTGCAGCCGTTCTGAGGTTTCCACCTTGCTTTCGGGCCAGACCAGGGTTTAGCAGCATTCCTACCTCTCCTGGAGCTGAGAGGTGTGGTGGTTGCAAGATTAATGTCAGTCAGCACCTGGTGTTAAGTAGCTCTGCTCCTATTTAAGCAGTGCTAACTGTTACTCCTGTGCTGGTCAATTCACTTCAGTCCTATGTTGGACAGCGTCGGAGCAACACAGAGTGGTGGAAGCTCTTCATTTGAAGCTAAGTTCTTTACTGTTTGGTTTGGTTTTGTTTCTCCTTTTGTTTTGTGCTAGGGCCTCCAGTGAGGGACTGGTCAGTGGCCCAGGTTCGAGTGCAGGCTCGCACTTATCAGCGCGGTCAGTCTGCCGAGTAGGCAGGACCCCCTCCCGGGTTAGGGGACGATAGGGAGAGCATTCCCCTTTAGTTTTTATTTCCTTTTGCACAGTTGTGCCTTTGATTTATGTTATTGAGGTTGCACGTTCTTAGGACGCAACAGATTGACCAGCCCTTACCTACTCAGGGAGATTCTGTGCTGTTAATATGAATCCTCATGAGGTTTTGTCGCACCAGCTGGGCACGCTGGCTGCTGAGCTCGCTGAGATAAAACAGCGACAAACTGCGCTGCAGGTTCCCAGCAAGGAACCAAAAATTGAGCTACCCGACCGTTTTTCTGGTGATAGGCAGAAATTCGGATCCTTTCGGGATGCCTGTAAGCTCTACTTTAGACTGCATCCAGTGTCTTCAGGGGACGACGCCCAGAAGGTGGGCATTGTCATGTCCAGACTGCAGGGGGCGCTGCAGACATGGGCTTTTTCATTACCCCCAACGTCTGAGGCCTTGGACTCGGTGGATGACTTTTTTGCTGCATTGGGTCTAATCTATGATGACCCAGACAAGATATCGGTGGCTGAAGGGAATATCAGACGTTTACGACAGGGAGACTCCTCTGTCGAAGATTATTGTGCTGGGTTTCGACGTTGGGCAGCAGAAACCCAGTGTAAGGACCCTGCTTTAAAGAGCCAGTTCCATTGTGGTCTATCCAATAAAATCAAGAATGTACTGGTAGGTTATCCAGTACCCCGCAGTCTTGATGAGGCCATGTCTCTGGCTATCAAAGCTGGGAGACGGATCAGGGAGAGACATCAGGAACTCTCCATAGATTCTGGCTTCTTATCAGCAGATGTGGAGGAGCCCATGCAGTTGGGGTCTCTGGCTGCCAGGGCTAGGAATAGGAACAAGGTACAGTGTAAAGGTAGATGCTTTTCCTGTAACCGCATTGGTCGCATGGCTCAGTGTTGTCCCCGTCATAATTGCCATTCAGGACTTGATGACCGGGAGATTACTGAGGGGGCCCCTCTAGGCCATCAAATTGCCTGGATATCACCCTCCAGACTGGTGCTTCCTGCTGAGATCCTGTCTGATAGTGTGGGCAGCGGCATAAGAGTCCTCCTGGATTGTGGAGCTAGTATTAATTTAATACATCGGGAGACGGTCAGACGTTTAGGCTTAGAGGTGAAGGCTCTGGAGTTTCCCATTCCCATATCCGCCATTGATGCTGCTCCACTATCGCAGAGAAGTCTGAGGTTTTGTGTGCCTAACGTCCATTTAAAAATTGGGCTGTTCCACAGGGAGATTATAACATATGTCATAGAATCCCTCCCTTCACAAGTAGTCTTGGGGCTGCCTTGGCTACGTCTACACAACCCGGTAGTAGACTGGGAGAAGGGGGATATTGTTGAATGGAGCCCTGGTTGTCTGTCTGGTTGCGTTTCTGTTGATATAGCTTCTACTCAGACAAAAGAGCTGCCGGAGGTCATCGCCGACCTCTTGGAGGGGCTTCCCTCAGTGGGGGCAGACAAATTACCACTGCACAGACAGGGAGATTGTGCTATTAAACTTCTCCCTGACTACGAGTTCCCCAGGAGCCGCATACCTCCTCCTGAGAGACTGACGCTCAAAGCTTATACCCAAGAGGGTTTTAAGATGGATCCTGAGAGGGTTCAGAAATTGAAGAAGTGTGTTGCTACGGCTCCGGCACTGGGGCAGCCGGATTCTTCTGGGCCTATTATAGCCGAGGTCCAGAGAGAGTTACGGCGAGCAGTCCAGCGGAGAAAGCGAGTTGTTAACAGTCATCGCCCAGAGGGGGCGGAATTCCGTGTTGGAGACTTGGTTTGGTTGTGTACCAGAAATATAAAACTCAAACAACCATCCGCTAAACTGGGCCAGCGATTTATCGGTCCATTTAAAATAATTGAGAAGATTAACGCGGTCGCCTTCCGGTTAGAAATTCCCAGGGCGATGAAAATTAACAATGTTTTCCACAAATCTCTGCTCAAAAGATTCATCGATTCTGGGAATGACCCTCCACCCCCGGCTCCTGTGCTAGCGGATGGGGAGGAGCAGTTGGTAAAAAGTCACATTTTGGACTCCCGTCAAGTCAAAAAATTTCACAGATCAAACCCTGGTCATCCTGATCTTAAGGGTCCTGGGGCCCCTCCTAGAAGGGGAGGTACTGTTGCAGCTGTTCTGAGGTTTCCACCTTGCCTTCGGGCCAGACCAGGGTTTAGCAGCATTCCTACCTCTCCTGGAGCTGAGAGGTGTGGTGGTTGCAAGATTAATGTCAGTCAGCACCTGGTGTTAAGTAGCTCTGCTCCTATTTAAGCAGTGCTAACTGTTACTCCTGTGCTGGTCAATTCACTTCAGTCCTATGTTGGACAGTGTCGGAGCAACACAGAGTGGTGAAAGCTCTTCATTTGAAGCTAAGTTCTTTACTGTTTGGTTTGGTTTTGTTTCTCCTTTTGTTTTGTGCTAGGGCCTCCAGTGAGGGACTGGTCAGTGGCCCAGGTTCGAGTGCAGGCTCGCACTTATCAGCGCGGTCGGTCTGCCGAGTACGCAGGGCCCCCTCCCGGGTTAGGGGACGATAGGGAGAGCATTCCCCTTTAGTTTTTATTTCCTTTTGCACAGTTGTGCCTTTGATTTATGTTATTGAGGTTGCACGTTCTTAGGACGCAACACTTATGTATTATTTCTTCACAAATATAACTATTTCACATTTTGCTAATAAAAATCACATCTACTCTACATTGACTATAAGGCTGAAACTACCACAGCACTGAAATACTTTGTTGTGTTCACTTGTCCTACCATTGTAACACCATCGGGTATTATAAAGGCTACAGTCATGAGAAGAAAGAACATTATTAATTCAATGAGCTATGTAGACAATTTTGCTGATTTATGTAAAGAAGGTTCATTAGCCTCTCCACAACCATTCACTGTAAATTAACTGTAGGGAACCTTTGCTAAGTCTGAGGCTTAATTAAATCTTGCTAATTAGCTCAATCCTTGTAGTGTGATCAGGACCTGCTTATAGGGCACTCTCCCAATGGACTTCACCCACTAAGGATCTCCACCACTTACTTCACAGTTACCACAGTTACACTCAAGAGCAAGATACATGGCTGCTGGAAACAACGTGGCTCTGTGTTTGCTGTATTAGATATTAAGCAGTGCATTGGTTTAATCAGCAACTTCCAGCGTTTCTTGATGATCCATTGTGCAGAGGTAAGGAAAGACAGAAACTCCTCCAAATCCTCCCTCCTATTACTATGCCAGTTGTTGTCCTACCAGTAAAATCAAGCCAGGTACATAAAGACGGAAGCAACTGGGAGAGGTGATTCGGGACAGTAAAATAGTAAAGGCCCTTTTACATAGAACAATATAGCTGAATAGTCGTGTAAATATGGCCAATGATTGAACAATGAACGATGATGCTTTTGCTTGTTGATCATTTTATGCCGGTATAAGAATCATCACTCATTGTTTGCCAGTAGTTCCATGTAAAAAGCAATCATTCAGTCATTCACTAACCATTCGTAGGCACTTCAAAACTCTCCGGATAGACTAAGTATGGACTGAATAAGCTATGACAAAAAATGTAAATGATTAATTACCTGTCTAAACGGATGCCATTTGAAAGTAAACAATTTGTTTGCCACATAGTTTCACTCATTCCAGCGATAAATTGTTGTAAATCGGACTTCACATGGGCATAAGCATATTTATGCACGCATTTTCGCTGCATATTTGCTTGTGCATGGGCATGCCCTGCATATTTGCACATGCAAAAAAACATGCAAGCAAGGTCAGAAGTTGCCATAATTAACTCTGCCCACTGTAATAAACCATAAATAGTGCGGCAAGGTGCCATTCTGGCTTCCTTCTTGTTCTTTCTGGATTTGTGAAGGAGTTGCTGATCTTGGGGAAATGTCTTCTGATGAACATAGTCTATAGTTTTGGAGCAGCATCTAGTGGTATCCAACATAAAAAACAATAATACTCACATCCTTAAAAGGACTTTCAAGCTTTATTGCGTCCACACAAAGATGACAACATTTCAGTCGCTCCTGCAACCTTTGGCTTGACAAACAACTTCTGTCGTTTCTTAGTCCAGCTATTCTATAAGCTTCTGTAGGAGATGTGATCCGGACTACATACAATGACACCAACGTGCATTGGTGTATATTTCCTCAGGCTACCGCGTAGTTTCTGAACTGCATTGGGGAGCTGGAAGGCAAACAATTATATTACAATTATAAGCAGTACTTCTCGGTAGTGTTGTTGGCTCTTGCTGATAGCAACTATTGATTTATAATTGTAGATATCTGCAGATCCTCGCACATTCAGAGCTTCCAGAATGGTTTAGTGACTTCTTGCCAAAGAGTTGTCCCTGCCCAGTACAAGGAACCCTTCTTGCTCTTCAGGTCCACCTGCCCCATTCTTTATTGTAGCAGATGAGAGATTTGCTCTAACCACTCATGTCCTACTTCTGCTCCAACCTCTGTGTATTTGTGGCTCTGACAGCATACGCCCGCTCAGCTGATCGGTCGGGGTCCCGAGTGATGGACCCCAGCCGGTCAACTATTGATGACCTATCCTCAGGATAGGTCATAAGTAGTATTTTCCCTGGAAAACCCTTTTAAACAGTGAAAAGATATTGGCACCAATTTGGTATGATAGACATTTCTGCTGCCTATCCTGCAACCTAAAAAAGGGGTAACTAAAGAAATAAAAAATGCACACAAAACTGAAAAAAACAACAACAAACAGTGAAACATACAGTAGATCTCATGTATCTAATGATACTTTTCATTGCCATTTTTTAATATAGATTTTCTTTACATTTTATATCTGTTTTTATATTTTGTTGTATTAAACCATGATTGTTTAAGGGTCTTCTAATGAAACTAGCATAGAACAAACTTTTTCCATTGGTCCTTAGATGTATATTTATATGTATCATTTCACTGCACTATAGAATTATCCAAGTTAAATCTATAAACAAGGATGATATATCGTGACTGTTTACTGTGGAGTAATGCTTCCTTGTGAAAGGACAGTGCTCCTTTGAGAATTTCACATACAAACAAAGAAAAACGTTTCCGCGGGGTTTTAGTATTATGACAGAAAGAATTGGACCTGTGGGAGCCATCTCCTATAAGAATGATCACATTTACATATATTTCTGCTGCCTATCTTTGGTTTCTGTTGTCGAAAATTTATTTTGCATATCATCATTTAAACATCATTTCCCAAGAACAGACTACATCATTTCTCCATTCTTTCCTTCTATTTTCTGTAGATTTTTATCCCTTCAACTCATATCCAAAACTTAGTGACTAATGTATGAAGCGTTATCCTACACACTCTGCTTTGTGTCGCTGTAATTTTACTCTAGGCACATGCATTCCTTGTATAGTAATGGATATACTTTGGTGATACTTATTGTATTATGACATGTGCAGATGTCACTTGCACCACAGTAATAATTTGAATATGCAGTTTCTTCTACTGACTGTGCTTAATAGGAATAGGTCTTTAAAAAGAGATGGTATTTAAACCACGTTTTATGATAAATGTAGTTTTTTAAGAATATGGTGGAAGTGTTTTTATGTGAATGAATCTTTTTTTTTTACACTTTGGCCACTAGAGCCGATGCAATCAGCTAATGTTTCCTGTTAATTGCAACTCACTTATCATCTTGGCTGTGTAGACTGGAAGCAGATGAGCAGAAGCAAGTTTTCATAAGTGGGTGGTGAGTTCTTGATAACTTTCTTGTATTGCTGGAGGCTTATATAACACAGAGTAACAAGCATACGCAAACAGTATTTCATTGAAGTATTTCTATTGGGGAGCTCAAGTGAACAGGCAACTTATAAAAAAATATTACCAAAGAAGGGAGCAAAGTAGGTTTTGTGGTCTCTAGTGTTATGGGGATCATGGTAGCAAATGCCACATCTTTAGTGTAAAAAAGAATACATAAAAAAAAACACTTGACATTCCATTGAGGGCTCCTTCAAACTGGCGATCACAATTTTACTGTGAGAAAATCACAGCTTTTCCCCGTGATTTTTGAGCATTAGCTCTGATTTTTCTCACAAAAACATCACTGCCGCCTGCGATTTTCTCACGCATTTTTCTCGTGCGATTTTTGCCACAATTTTTTAGCATGAAAGTCAATATGACTTTCTGATGGTAAAAAAAAGCAAACGCACTGCATTGCATGCAAAACGCAAGTTCAATAAAAAGGAAGCTCCATAGGAAAACATGGAAGATGTAAAAAGCAAAACGCTGACAGATAAGACATGTTGCGATTTTTTTTAATTTTTTTTTTATCGCAACATCACATGAGTGAAAACATTGCAAATGTGAAGAAATCCATTGAAAATCATTGGCTTTATAATTCTGCATTTTTACTCAATCTCGAATTGCGCAATTTTATCGCAAGTGTAAAACCGGCCTTAATAAAATATATTTAAACCAGAGTGTCTATATGATCTGCATAAAAAGTTAAAGAATTTGTGAGTCCAAAGACCTTTCACTAGATAGCAACTAGAGCAAAAGTCTGTATGCTGCATAGTGTCTTTTTTACATCCAGCTAAACAAAATATTTGAGAGGTATCATGAGCAAAACTGGTTGACTGAGAGCAGCTTGTAGATCAACCCTTGTTGTACATATCCTACCACCTGGTCTGTATAGTTTGATGCCACATCTATATATATAAAGGTAAAAGCCCTCACTGACTGACTGACTCGCCACTAATTTTCTAACTTCCCGATGTCATACATACATGAAATTTGTGATGACCATTCTTTAGGCCCAAATAGGAAAAGGAAAGGGGTCACAACTCAAAAATTCAATGCTAAGCCCAAAATAATTGGCACCCCTGTGTAATGTACGAAAACTGATTCTCTAACTTCTCGATATCATACAAACATGAAATTTGGCAGCAGCATTCTTTAGGTCCTATATAGGAAAAGCAATGGGGTCACAATGTGAAAATTCAGTTCTAAGTGCAAAAGTTTTGGCACCCCTATGTAATATACCAAATCTCATTCTCTAATTTCCTAATGTCGTACAAACATGTAATTTGGGATGGTCATTCTTTAGGTCCTAAATAGGAAAAGTAAAAGGGTCACAACTCGAAAATTCAATGCAAAGTGCAAAAGTATTGGCGCCCCATGTGTAATGTACCAAATCTAATTCTCTAACTTCCTGATGTCGTATGAACATGAAATTTGGGATGATCATTCTTTAGGTCCTAAATGGGAAAAGTAAAGGGGTCACAACTTGATTATTCAATGCTAAGTGCAAACGTATTGGCACCCCTATGTCATGTAACTTCCTGGTGTCGCACAAACATGAAATTTGGCACAACTATTCTTTAGGTCCTAAATAGGAAAAGTAAAGGGGTCATAACTCGATTATTCAATGCTAAGTGCAAAAGTAAGTGCACCCCTATGTAATGTAACTTCTCGTTGCCGTACAAACGTGAAATTTGGTGCGAGCATTCTTTAGGTCCTAAATAAGGAGAGTGGGAGGGGTGGCATATTCTGCAGAGGGATATATGTACAAATGCAGCCTGGGGAGAATCTAACGCTCCTCTATGTGCATACATATTTTATTCCTCTGTAATTCTAAACAAAGCTTGACTTCATAAAATTTCCCATGCAAATAACATGTAAACACCTGTACAGTATATAGCCTACCAAATCCTCGTTCTCGGAGCTGTATAATGGGTGGTATTAGCATCCATTAGTTCAAGCCTTTATGGGATTGTTAGATACACACACTTATATGAACACACCCTTTTATATAGTGTCAGTACCTTATGAGAAACATCTTTTAGGTTGTCATGAACTGCAATTTTTTATTGCAGCATAAATAACTGGGGTTTAAATAGAAACAAAAGGTTCACCTTGGATAAAGTCTCTAAATCACAAAATAGTTTGTAGCAGATAAGTAGGTTTTTATAGTAGTTTCTCCTTTCCACCAATGTCATCTAAATCTATGCTACGGATCTTCTCTATCAGGTATGTTATACCATTTATTTCTTCCTTTGTATCTGAAGCAGAGGCATTATCAATCGAAAGACTGTGACCTTCTGGATATCTTCATTTCTCACCTTCACCACAACTTTACCCAGCAAAATTATATTACTCTCATTTTAGAACTTATGTGTGAGTCAGATTGTAACTGCAGACATGTAGTGTGGCTCATAGAAAAAAAAATAATAGTAGTAAAAATCCATATTTTCCCAACATTCAGTATTTTGGTTTCAATTAATTTTGAGCTACCTAGGAATTACTTATACCCCATTTATTAAAGGGGTGTTTAGTTTGGACAACTTACATTCACTTAAATGGTCACCTGACAATATTCTGATCACATCCACCCCATCCCTCGATCAGCTATGTAATCTGCAGAAGGCTTGAGTCTTTCCTAAAGAAAACTGACCTTTGTAGCATCTTCCTGCTATAGCTAATGCAAGAGAGTTCAAGCAGAGGACTCCTGACTATTACTTCCAAATGTCCTAACATGGGATATGAACTGGGGGTTGTCTGAGAAAGACAACTCCTGTTCAATGAAATGTTCATTAAAGCAACCTTCCAGTCCTGGACAAGCAAAGATGGCTGCACTGCTTCTTTAACTTCCTGATGCATACTGTGCACTAGTTTGTAGGTAGTGCAGTCAGGGAAAGCCAGAGGTCAATACACAGAAGCAGCAATTGTAGAAAGAGGAGCAGGTAGGTACAGGAGCTTGACTGCAGCCTGGAAGCACAATAATCACACAAGGAACTGGAGGAAGGGCCAGGCTTTTATAGGACGTCCAATTAAGGAACAGGGTGGAACCAATTGGGAGACAAGAGTAGGAGCTAGGGACAAGAATAAGGTTATGCTGGCAGGCAGGGCCATCACCTGGAGAACATGAGATCCTGTGTTTGAGTCCCGGAACACTTTTTTGTTGTAGAGTTTATTATCAAGTACATACAGTTGGCACATAACTCATGTGCCTAAGTGCATTTTAAACCTTTAATGATTTAACAGATTTTAGCCTTAAGGACTGGTACATGTTTCTCCCTCTGTATTCTGGTAGTCATAACTTTTTAATGTTTTTTTTTTAATCAAATCTATAATAGACTTTGTATAGCCAAGATCCTTGGTTTTGAAACAAGACCAAAATTGCAACTATAGACATAGTCTAGCCTGAGCTCAGATAAAAGAGTATTGTCCCCTTATAGTTACCCGAGTAGAGCCTGGAATACCTAGGCGTTTAAAACATAATAATAGATGTCAATTTTTGGCATTTTCAGGAGTTTAAATATTATTTTGCCAAATACATGTGGAAAATGAAGGGGAAGACGCCAGTCTCTGGCTTGGCTCTATTAAAATTTGGGAATCTACAATTATGTCATATTCTGAATCAGAGCATTCATGGTACGATAAGAATAGTAAAATATTCAGAACAGATTATTAAACCGAAGAAAGATGTCACAGACTGGGAACTATATTGACTTTTTAATAGGTCATTTGTTTAATGCTACTACTTTAGAATAAGAATGCTTATACATACTGTATACTTCATCACACAGTATATGGTTTCAAGTTATCCTTCAACATGGCCAGAAGTAGCAGTATTTCACATTTTTCACCAGAGTTCGGTCACTTTCACACTTGCATATTTTGAATGGTCCAAAACATGGAACAGGTCTAAATTCTTCTAGTTTACTGTTTTCTGTTTATTAATAATTCTATGCTGATGCAAAATACTGACCAAAATATGCAAATGTGAAAAAGGCCTTAGCAATACATAGCCTATTTCGCACCAAAATAAAGATGCTCACACAGTACAAAAGAACCTGTCTGCAAAGTAACTAGTCTGCAAGTCATTGTCTCACTCCAAACATATTTTTAGAACCTAAAATTGCATATTTTCACAGCCGTACATCTCTGCTGATTCATTATTCCAGGGAAACTACACCAGTATAGTTAAAGACTTTTGAGAACATTTATATAAGCTTGTTTAACTCTCTAAGTAATAGCCAATTTAAGCTTCCTTTATTTCAGTTCTAAAGCATTCTTTTGTAATTTCATAGATAAAGACTACAATAGCTCCAAAACGAAATTCATATTACAAGAGTTTTCGAGGTATACAGTATTGATGGCCTATCTTTAGGATAGGTCATCAATATCAGATTGATAGGGGGATCTTTATCCTGGCACCCACTTTAATTATTTGATTAAAGGGGCTGTAGCGCTTCAGCAAAGATTGTGCCCCCTTCATTGTATCCCTAACACAGTTCTATACTTTGGGTAGTGCCTAAGCTTATCATTGCACCTCACTGGAGTTTAGACCTTGGACCACCAAGACTTCTTCAAATAACAGATAATTAGGGAACTGAAACATTTTTGTCTAGAAGCTAATGAGCATTTTAACAGATGTAGTGCCACATTCGAGATTACATAGTAAAAAAGGTGTGCCTTACTAGGTCTATGTATCCCTCGGCATGGGGCACGTAGCGCATATCGAGGGGGCGTGTCCTGCTGAGGCATGATGCTCTTGGTGCCTAGGGGGCATGACCAACCATCGTGAGGAGGTTCCGGGTGACTCGATATCATGGATGAAATCAGGATCAGATACACGCAGCATAGACAGTACTGTTTTTACTGCTCTGTTGTATTTGACCAGTGTTTAAGCAGTTGAGGTATTTGGGAGGAATATGATGGGTTAAGCTGATACACCTAGGAGTGGTATGCTTGGTGGCATGGCCTAACTGAGTGATACCTCCCAGATTACCCACAGTGGAAATGGATTGGCTAAGTTGGTGGGTTTGTATTGGGGATGATGCATGGTGAGGCGTGACAACTAATAGATGAGCGGATGATGTTGTGTATACTGATAGCAGCTTCTAGGTTACTGTAGTGATGGATGCTGATTGGAAGTTTCTTCACAGAGGGGTGGAATTGCTGACATAGGCAGTACCCACCCTGGGGGCTGAACTTTGCCTGTGCTGGGCTATTTAAGACTAGATTAAGTCCAGCCATGACATACGGCCGCCACTCCACCATCAGGGCTGGCGGATATGCTACTCTGCTCTTTATATCTCCTTTATTTTAGATTGCAGCAGGGGATTGCACCCTGTTTAGGAGAATAGCCTAGAATCCAGAAAGGAAGGCAGCCGTAGGGTTTATTTTTATTGTAGTTATTCATGGTCATTGTAGTCTGAGAATGATGAATTTTGCAGCAATAGAGTAGCATCCAGGTAAATTGTAGGAATATGTTTCCTACAGTATGGCAGTCTTCAAGGGTCATTGTAGCTAGTTATCCAAGAATAGGGCAGCAATATAGCAAAATCCAGGGATATTGCAGCATAAACTTTTCTCTACATTGGAGCAGTTTTATCCTGGCATGATTCCCTAGACAGTGTTGTAGGTCTGGGGATCTGGAGAGATAGGGGTGCGGTTACATCAGGCTCCCCTATAGTATGACATTAGACCACCTGGTTCCTGGTGAGTTGAAAGTCCAACTAAAACGCTTTGAACCACCTTGTACCTCCTCATTTAGTCTGGTGGACTTGTCCCCTTAGATTAGGGGGCTTCTCAACCAAACCTTATAACTTTTTGTCAGCTCTCCATGAATAAGTTCATTATTTTTTGCCCCTACTGAAGAATTATAGATACGGGTCAGTTTTAGCAAGATTAATCTATCAAACAAGCATACTATAACATTGTCTTTGTCCTAGGTTCTTTCTGGGCTGTGAGAGGACAATCTGTTATAACTAGAGATGAGCGAGCGTACTCGGAAAAGCACTAGTCGCTCGAGTAATTTGCTTTATCCGAGTATCGCTGTGCTCGTCCCTGAAGATTCGGGTGCCGGCACGGAGCGGGGAGCTGCAGGGGAGAGCGGTGAGGAACGGAGGGGAGATCTTTCTCTCCCTCTCTCCCGCCCGCTCTCCCCTGCTCCCCGCTGCGACTCACCTGTCAGCCGCAGCGGCCCCCGAATCTTCAGGGACGCGCACAGCGATACTCGGATAAAGCAAATTACTCGAGCGAGTAGTGCTTTTCCGAGTACGCTCGCTCATCTCTAGTTATAACCTTACTCCACATCAGGGGTCTAGCTA
The DNA here is from genome assembly GCF_035609145.1 of Eleutherodactylus coqui. Classification (NCBI taxonomy): domain Eukaryota; kingdom Metazoa; phylum Chordata; class Amphibia; order Anura; family Eleutherodactylidae; genus Eleutherodactylus; species Eleutherodactylus coqui. The sequence continues at coordinate 201,882,687 of NC_089841.1, read as the reverse complement.
GGTGTGAGAGTATCAAACAGGCGTAATATAAAATTGTCTTTGCCCTAGGCTTTTTCTGGGCTATGAGAGAACAATTTGTAATAGCCTTGCTCCAAATCAGGGGTCCATCTAGGTGTGAGAGTACTATAAGTGGGTTACTAGGATTGCATAACTACCAATAAACTAATAAGAGATGGATGTTTTACACTTCTATATTTTTGTTGTTTTGAAGTCTGAAAATCCTAAGTGTAAATTAATTGATACACAAATTATTGTCTGTTTGTTCATCTTGTTAGTTTATAGCTAGAGATGAGCGAACGTGTTCGTCCGAACTTGATATCCGTGCGGATATTAGGGTGTTCGGGATGTTCGTTATTCGTAACGAACACCATGCGGTGTTCGGGTTACTTTCACTTCCTTCCCTGAGACGTTAGCGCGCTTTTCTGGCCAATTGAAAGACAGGGAAGGCATTACAACTTCCCCCTGCGTCGTTCAAGCCCTATACCACCCCCCTGCAGTGAGTGGCTGGGGAGATCAGGTGTCCGCCTAATATAAAAGTCGGCCCCTCCCGCGGCTCGCCTCAGGTGCCTTGTGAGTTAGTGAGGGACAGTGCTGTTTGTACCGGAGCTGCTGTAGGGAAAGAATTGGTAGTTAGTGTAGGCTTCAAGACCCCCAAAGGTCCTTATTAGGGCCACTGATAGCTGTGTGTTGGCTGCTGTTAGCAGTGGCAATTTTTTTTCCCTCAAAATCGGCTCTGCAGAGCGTTGCACCCGGCATTAGGGGCAGAAGTGTTGCATAGGCAGGGAGAGTGTTAGGAGTGAGTGTAGCCTTCAAGAACCTCAACGGTCCTTTCTAGGGCCATATTTAACCGTGTGCAGTACTGTGCTGGCTGCTGTTAGCTGTGCTGCATATTTTTTTTCTTCTCAAAATCGCCTCTGCAGAGCATTGCACCCTCCATTGATACTGCAGGGAAAGAATTGTGTAGGCAGGGCCACAACACAGTTATTATTCATTGAATATACGCAGTGCGGCCTTTTGCTTGTAAAACAAGTGAAAATAATTCTATTTGTCCTGCCTCTGTCCGTCCTAAGGGCGGTGGACACGTGTCGGCTGCGTGTGCAACGTTTAAAAATCAGACGCACCCAGCTACGGTTTACTGCTGGCTTCGCCATTTGCTTTCCTTAATTGGGAAAAAAAATACCTGCTCTGCCAGAGTTATAATAACTCTGCTACCCTCACGTTCTGTGCCACATTAGCAGGGCCACAGCACAGTTATTAAACTTCTCATGTTCATTGAATATACGCAGTGCTGCCTTTTGGTGGAAAAAAACTGAAAATAATTCTATTTGTCCTGCCTCTGTCCGTCCTAAGGGCGGTGGACACGTGTCGGCTGCATGTGCAACGTTTAAAAATCAGACGCACCCAGCTACGTTTTACTCCTGGCTTCGCCATTTGCTTTCCTTAATTTGGAAAAAAAATACCTGCTCTGCCAGAGTTAATAACTCTGCTACCCTCACGTTCTGTGCTACATTAGCAGGGCCACAGCACAGTTATTAAACTTCTCATGTTCATTGAATATACGCAGTGCTGCCTTTTGGTGGAAAAAAACTGAAAAAAATTCTATTTGTCCTGCCTCTGTCCGTCCTAAGGGCGGTGGACACGTGTCGGCTGCGTGTGCAACGTTTAAAAATCAGACGCACCCAGCTACGTTTTACTCCTGGCTTCGCCATTTGCTTTCCTTAATTTGGAAAAAAAATACCTGCTCTGCCAGAGTTAATAACTCTGCTACCCTCACGTTCTGTGCCACATTAGCAGGGCCACAGCACAGTTATTAAACTTCTCATGTTCATTGAATATACGCAGTGCTGCCTTTTGGTGGAAAAAAACTGAAAATAATTCTATTTGTCCTGCCTCTGTCCGTCCTAAGGGCGGTGGACACGTGTCGGCTGCGTGTGCAACGTTTAAAAATCAGACGCACCCAGCTACGGTTTACTGCTGGCTTCGCCATTTGCTTTCCTTAATTGGGAAAAAAAATACCTGCTCTGCCAGAGTTATAATAACTCTGCTACCCTCACGTTCTGTGACACATTAGCAGGGCCACAGCACAGTTATTAAACTTAGATTATTCATTCACTAGAGGCAGTGGGGCCTTTCGTTTTCAAAAAAGGGAAAAAATTATATTTGGCCTGCAGTCTTGCGCCAATTTATTTCCTGCCTGTGAAATCAAATCACTGGTAATACAGCATGCTGAGGGGTAGGGGTAGGCCTAGAGGACGTGGACGCGGCCGAGGACGCAGAGGGCCAAGTCAGGGTGTGGGCACAGGCCGAGCTCCTGATCCAGGTGTGTCGCAGCCGACTGCTGCGCGATTAGGAGAGAGGCACGTTTCTGGCGTCCCCACATTCATCGCCCAATTAATGGGTCCACGCGGGAGACGGTTATTAGAAAATGAGCAGTGTGAGCAGGTCCTGTCCTGGATGGCAGAAAGTGCTTCGAGCAACCTATCGTCAACACGCAGTTCTGCGCCGTCCACTGCTGCAAATCCGAATCCTCTGTCTGCTGCTCCTCCTTCCTCCCAGCCTCCTCACTCCACTACAATGACACCTGCTCAGGAGCGGGAACACTCCCAGGAACTGTTCTCGGGCCCCTGCTTAGATTGGGCAGCAGCGGTTCCTCTCCCACCAGAGGAGTTTATCGTCACTGATGCCCAACCATTCGAAAGTTCCCGGGGTCCGGGGGAAGAGGCTGGGGACTTCCGCCAACTGTCTCAACAACTTTCTGTGGGTGAGGAGGACGATGACGATCAGACACAGTTGTCTTGCAGTGAGGTAGTAGTAAGGGCAGTAAGTCCGAGGGAGCAGCGCACAGAGGATTCGGAGGAAGAGCAGCAGGACGATGAGGTGACTGACCCCACCTGGTGTGCAACGCTTACTCAGGAGGACAGGACTTCAGAGGGGGAGGCAAGGGCATCAGCAGGGCAGGTTGCAAGAGGCAGTGCGGTGGCCAGGGGTAGAGGCAGGGCCAGACCGAATAATCCACCAACTGTTTCCCAAAGCGCCCCCTCGCGCCATGCCACCCTGCAGAGGCCGAGGTGCTCTAAGGTCTGGCAGTTTTTCACAGAGACGCCTGACGTCCGACGAACAGTGGTGTGCAACCTTTGTCGCGCAAAGCTCAGCCGGGGAGCCAACACCAACAGCCTCACCACCACCACCATGCGCAGACATATGATGGCCAAGCACCCCACAAGGTGGGACGAAGGCCGTTCAGCGCCTCCGGTTTGCACCCCTGCCTCTCCCCCTGTGCCCCAACCTGCCACTGAGATCCAACCCCCCTCTCAGGACACGGGCACTACCGCCTCATGGCCTGCACCCACACCCTCATCTCCGCTGTCCTCGGCCCCATCCAGCAGTGTAGTTCAGCGCACCGTCCAGCCGTCGCTTGCGCAACTGTTGGAGCGCAAGTACGCCGCCACGCACCCGCACGCTCAAACGTTAACCGTCCGCATAGCAAAATTCATCAGCCTTGAGATGCTGCTGTATAGGGTTGTGGAAACTGAGTCCTTCAAAAGTATCATGGAGGCGGCGGCCCCGCGCTACTCAGTTCCCAGTCGCCACTACTTTTCCCGATGTGTCGTCCCAGCCCTGCACGACCACGTCTCCCGCAACATTGTACGCGCCCTCACCAACGCGGTTACTGCCACGGTCCACTTAACAACGGACACGTGGACAAGCACAGGCGGGCAGGGCCACTACATCTCCCTGACGGCACATTGGGTGAATTTAGTGGAGGCTGGGACAGAGTCAGAGCCTGGGACCGCTCACGTCCTACCCACCCCCAGAATTGCGGGCCCCAGCTCGGTGGTGGTATCTGCGGAGGTGTATGCTTCCTCCACTAAAGCACCCTCCTCCTCCTCCTCTGTCTCGCAATCAAGATGTGTTAGCAGCAGCATGTCGCCAGCAGTCGGTGTCGCGCGGTGTGGCAGCACAGCGGTGGGCAAGCGTCAGCAGGCCGTGCTGAAACTACTCAGCTTAGGCGATAAGAGGCACACGGCCCACGAACTGCTGCAGGGTCTGACACAGCAGACCGACCGCTGGCTTGCGCCGCTGAGCCTCCAACCGGGCATGGTCGTGTGTGACAACGGCCGTAACCTGGTGGCGGCTCTGCAGCTCGGCAGCCTCACGCACGTGCCATGCCTGGCCCACGTCTTTAATTTGGTGGTTCAGCGCTTTCTGAAAAGCTACCCACGCTTGTCAGACCTGCTCGTAAAGGCGCGCCGGCTCTGCGCACATTTCCGCAAGTCCCACACGGACGCTGCCACCCTGCGCACCCTGCAACATCACTTTAAGCTGCCAGTGCACCGACTGCTGTGCGACGTGCCCACACGGTGGAACTCTACGCTCCACATGTTGGCCAGGCTCTATGAACAGCGTAGAGCTATAGTCGAATACCAACTCCAACATGGGCGGCGCAGTGGGAGTCAGCCTCCTCAATTCCTTTCAGAAGAGTGGGCCTGGTTGGCAGACATCTGCCATGTCCTTGGTAATTTTGAGGAGTCTACCCAGGTGGTGAGCGGCGATGCTACAATCATTAGCGTCACCATTCCTCTGCTATGCATCTTGAGAAATTCCCTGCAAACCATAAAGGCAGCTGCTTTGCGCTCGGAAACGGGGGCGGTGGAAGACAGTATGCCGCTGGATAGTCAGGGCACCCTCCTGTCTATTTCTCAGCGCGTACAGGAGGAGGAGGAGCATGAGGAGGATGAGGAGGAGGGGGAAGAGACAGCTTGGCCCGCTGCTGACGGTACACTGGCTGATTGCCTGTCATCCTTTCAGCGTGTATGGCCTGAGGAGGAGGAGGAGGATCCTGAAAGTGATCTTCCTAGTGAAGACAGCCATGTGTTGCGTACTGGTACCCTGGCACACATGGCTGACTTCATGTTAGGATGCCTTTCTCGTGACCCTCGCGTTGCACGCATTCTGGCCACGACGGATTACTGGGTGTACACACTGCTCGACCCACGCTATAAGGAGAACCTGCCCACTCTCATTCCCGAAGAGGAAAGGGGTTCGAGAGTGTTGCTATACCACAGGACCCTTGCGGACAAGCTGATGGTAAAATTCCCAGCCGACAGCGCTAGTGGCAGAAGGCGCAGTACCGAGGGCAAGGTAACAGGGGAGGTGCGGAGATCGAGCAGCATGTACATCCCAGGCAGTGCAACAGTCTTTAAGGGCCTGGCCAGCTTTATGGCTCCCCAGCAAGACTGTGTCACCGCTCCCCAGTCAAGGCTGAGTCGGCGGGAGCACTGTAAAAGGATGGTGAGGGAGTACGTAGCCGATCGCACGACCATCCTCGGTGACGCCTCTGCCCCCTACAACTACTGGGTGTCGAAGCTGGACACGTGGCCTGAACTAGCGCTGTATGCCCTGGAGGTGCTTGCTTGTCCTGCGGCTAGCGTCTTGTCGGAGAGGGTGTTTAGTGCGGCTGGGGGAATCATCACAGATAAGCGTAGCCGCTTGTCAACCGACAGTGCCGACAGGCTAACACTCATCAAGATGAACAAAGGCTGGATTTCCCCAGATTTCTGTTCTCCACCAGCGGACAGCAGCGATACGTAAGCAATACGTAGGCTGCACCCGCGGATGGAAGCTACGTTCTCTCTCACCATCCAAAACGGGGACATTTCTGCTTCATCAATCTGTGTCTAATATTCCTCCTCCTCCTCCTGCTCCTCCTCCTGAAACCTCACGTAATCACGCTGAACGGGCAATTTTTCTTAGGGCCACAAGGCTCACTCAAATAATTTTTCTGAACAATTTTTATAAGTTTCAATGCGCTTAAAAGCGTTGAAACTTTAACTTGAACCAATTTTTCGTTAAACTGGGCTGCCTCCCACTATACTGCTGCTTCAGAATTGTTACTGGGGCCTGTCTTGAGTGCTACTATTGCTGACATGGAACGAAGACTGCGCTCCCGCTATACTGCTGCTTCGGAATTGTTACTGGGGCCTGTCTTGAGTGCTACTATTGCTGACATGGAACGAAGACTGCGCTCCCGCTATACTGCTGCTTCGGAATTGTTACTGGGGCCTGTCTTGAGTGCTACTATTGCTGACATGGAACAAAGACTGCGCTCCCGCTATACTGCTGCTTCGGAATTGTTACTGGGGCCTGTCTTGAGTGCTACTATTGCTGACATGGAACGAAGACTGCGCTCCTGCTATACTGCTGCTTCGGAATTGTTACTGTGGCCTGTCTTGAGTGCTACTATTGCTGACATGGAACGAAGACTGCACTCCCGCTATACTGCTGCTTCAGAATTGTTACTGGGGCCTGTCTTGAGTGCTACTATTGCTGACATGGAACGAAGACTGCGCTCCTCCTATAATGCTGCTACTGATATGTTAGTGGGGCCTGTCCTAATGCTACAGCTGAAATGTTACGAATTCTGGGCTCTGCCTATACCTCTGCTAATGGTATGTCTCTGGGGTGTGGAAACAGAGGCTTCCCAAAGACATGATGGCGGCGAGGCCATTTCCCACCAACGCGGTTACTGTTAAGGTGCTTATAACCACGGACACGTGGAGAGGACACGTAGTGCCTCAAAAACATCCCCCTCCTCCTCCAACAGGGAAAACATTCTTGGCAAATGCCTTTGCATTGGTTCGTCTGGTGGCAGTCCAAGAATTTCACCTTTACCGACACAACAAGAGAGCCCCCACACCATCCCCCCGCCACGGCCCACTTAATCCTGGCCGCATTCCGAAAACCAACAAAATACAACCGTGCTACTAGGTCAGCAGTCACCACCACATTACCACCAACGCGGTTACTGTTAAGGTGCATATAACCACGGACACGTGGAGAGGACACGTAGTGCCTCAAAAACATCCCCCTCCTCCTCCAACAGGGAAAACATTCTTGGCAAATGCCTTTGCATTGGTTCGTCTGGTGGCAGTCCAAGAATTTCACCTTTACCGACACAACAAGAGAGCCCCCACACCATCCCCCCGCCACGGCCCACTTAATCCTGGCCGCATTCCGAAAACCAACAAAATACAACCGTGCTACTAGGTCAGCAGTCACCACCACATTACCACCAACGCGGTTACTGTTAAGGTGCATATAACCACGGACACGTGGAGAGGACACGTAGTGCCTCAAAAACATCCCCCTCCTCCTCCAACAGGGAAAACATTCTTGGCAAATGCCTTTGCATTGGTTCGTCTGGTGGCAGTCCAAGAATTTCACCTTTACCGACACAACAAGAGAGCCCCCTCACCATCCCCCCGCCACGGCCCACTTAATCCTGGCCGCATTCCGAAAACCAACAAAATACAACCGTGCTACTAGGTCCGCAGTCACCACCACATTACCACCAACGCGGTTACTGTTAAGGTGCATATAACCACGGACACGTGGAGAGGACACGTAGTGCCTCAAAAACATCCCCCTCCTCCTCCAACAGGGAAAACATTCTTGGCAAATGCCTTTGCATTGGTTCGTCTGGTGGCAGTCCAAGAATTTCACCTTTACCGACACAACAAGAGAGCCCCCACACCATCCCCCCGCCACGGCCCACTTAATCCTGGCCGCATTCCGAAAACCAACAAAATGCAACCGTGCTACTAGGTCCGCAGTCACCACCACATTACCACCAACGCGGTTACTGTTAAGGTACATATTACCAGTCTGACTGGGGCATGCAGACACCTTGACAGAATGAATAGTGTGTGGCACATAGGTTCCCCATTGCTATGCCCACGTGTGCAGCTCCTGATGGCGGTGGCACAGGATTCTATTTCTCATTGCTTCTGTACAGCATTGTGGGCTATCGCCCCGCCCCTTTTAAAGAGGGTCGCTACCTAGCCGTGCCAACCCTCTGCAGTGTGTGCCTGCGGTTCCTCCTCATGGCAGACGCACTTCTAAATAGACATGAGGGTGGTGTGGCATGAGGGCAGCTGAAGGCTGCGCAGGGACACTTTGGTGTGCGCTGTGGGGGGGGAGGGGGGGCGGTTGGTCAGCATGTAACCCAGGAGAAGTGGCAGCGGAGTGTCATCCAGGCAGTGATTGTGCTTTGTTGTAGCTAGTGTGGTGCTTAGCAAAGGTATGCCGTGCTAATGAGGGCTTTTCAGAAGTAAAAGTTGTTGGGAGGGGGGGGGGGCCCACTCTTGCCGGTATTGTGGCTTAATAGTGGGACCTGTGAACTTGAGATGCAGCCCAACATGTAGCCCCTCGCCTGCCCTATCCGTTTCTGTGTCATTCCCATCACTTTCTTGAATTGCCCAGATTTTCACACATGAAAACCTTAGCGAGCATCGGCGAAATACAAAAATGCTCTGGTCGCCCATTGACTTCAATGGGGTTCGTTATTCGAAACGAACCCTCGAACATCGTGGGAAGTTCGTTTCGAATAATGAACACCCGAACATTTTGGTGTTCGCTCATCTCTATTTATAGCCCAAAGTTTTTAGCATATATACTAATTAAGAATTATATGTTTTAGGGCGCCCACTCACTGGCGTTTTTTTTTCCCTGCGAAATTCGCAGCATTTTTTTTCTGCAGGGGTCTATAGGACTTGTAATGTTAAAATCGCAATCGCGCAAAATCGCAATTTACCGCGATTTGCGGTAAATTGCGATTTTGCGCGATCGCGATGTTAACATTACAAGTCCCATAGACCCCAGGAGAAAAAAATGCTGCGAATTTCGCAGGGAAAAAAAAACGCCAGTGGGTGGGCGCCCTTAGGGTACTTTTTTCTGTGAAAGGGCACATTTGAGATTTGAATGCATCAGATTGAATTTGATTTCATCCTCTTTTATGTTCCGACCAGTCGGTGTGGACCCACTGTGCCAACTAACTGGTTTGACTTTGTGCTAAACATAATGGCATTGTCCTGCCGGTACCTCGATATTCACCCTTTAACCCCTGTACAGGAATCTGGATTTTTGCTGCAAGGAACCGAGCAGTTTGCTAACTCCTGGAGTAGTCCCAGTGTAGTTGGCAGCTGACCCATGGGAGTCAACAACAGTGGTGCAATGCACATGACAGGCCAATACGTTCAGTCTGGATGCGGCACACTGGTGGCATATAAGCGACATCCGGGTCACAGGTCCGGGGGTCGGGGCAGGCAGAGTTCAAGCAAGTCAAGGTAACAATTCCAAGGTTCAGGGCAGGCAGAATTCAAGGAAAATACAAACAGCAGGTCCAAGTTTCGATGCACAGGAATCAGAAACAGAATAACTATGCTGGGAGCTGGAACAAACGAACACCTACGTTTAGGCAAAGGAGGATACCCAGCTCAGCTAAATAGGGAGGTAATAGCTGATTATCCTGCAGCTGGGCTGAGAGCACTGAGGTGGATTACCTTCTGCAGTGCTGGTGAAAAGTAAACAGCAGTTCATTCATACAGGGAGAGCAGGGCGATGCCCGCATCTGCCAGGAATAGCAAGAGTGCGGCATGCACAAGTAATCAGCCTAACATTTTGATCTCTTTTGTGTGTTCTAGAGGCTCACAAGGGCTCATTCCCAAGACCATACTACTTCTTTCCCACAATGTTTATTTCCGTTTTCAAATCTTAAACTCTTGCCCCTTATTTAAAGTTTGAAAAGTTAGCGTTTCACAACTGTTGAAGCATTGCGCAAGATAGACAAATATTATCTGGACACTTTTCCCTGTCTCTTTTTTTCCCAGATCATTTTATTATGAAGTTTGGAAATAATATAAAATATTTAAAGCCACTTACTTGGCCAGATCATTATTTCTGAAGAAATAAATCTAGATATGTCTAAAATCACATACTCTCATTAAGTTTGTGTTTTAGTTTCCTTCGCTTACGATTAAAAACCCTTTCTTCCTCTTTGTCCTTTTATGCTGAACTACAAAAGCATGCTGTGCAAACTTTTGTGCAAATGATTCAAAAAAGTTGAAGTTTCTTTGGTCAGAGGCTTTGAATGTCTAAACTAATTTACCTCAGCTTCTGCACATTGAAAGTCAAGGACACTTTGTGTTGTACTATGCTTAAAAGAATCACTCAATGGATTTTAGTCTAGACATAGCCATGTTGTTATATTTTATGAAACAACTATTGATTTTATATTCTTATAGTAAATTTGTTTAGTCAGTATATTGTACATTTTCTAACAGAAATATTTCTTGTTTAAAGTGTGCCTCCAATTATATAGAAAAGCAATTTTAGTACGGGATTCTGCACAATAATTGTTTTTCTAAATATACTGCATAGCAGATTTTGCTTCTAAATAGCAGTACAGACCACCTAAGCCTGCTTGTATCTATATACTAGCCTTCTGTATCCATAAGGATTGCCAGTGATGTAGAATCATATCAGATCCCACAAAGTTTGGTCCCATATAGGAAACTAAAACCTAAGAGAGCCATCTGCAGAATGGAACACAGCCAGTACGTGCTGCTATTTGAAAGCACAGTGTGTTATGTGATGTATTTAAAAAATGTTCATTGGGTACATCCTACACTAGAAGGGTAGTTTCATATGGTTGTATGCACAACTACGCTAGCCGCTATGGAGCGTAGTTGTGCTTGAATGTTTTCTTCTCTCCAGCTGATCAAACTCTGCTCGATAGCGCAGGAGGTTTAAAGAAAATGTGGGAAGGTAGGTCTTGCCCTATATTTCCTGCACGTAGTATTAACTACCATGTTTGCCCGGAAATAACACACTGTCTTATATTAATTTTTGCCCCCAAAGAGGCACAGTGTGTTATTTTCAAGGCGGGAGCTTATACTCACCTGGTCTGCGGCATCCTAGTGCCTCGCAGTGCTGGTCTCCGGCGGCAATGCGGCTCTCTGCAGTGTCCTCCGCGCTGAGATATCCTCTTCTTTCTGGTGACGGGCCTTTGAATATCCCGCCTCCAGCAAAGCGAGCGCTGTGATTGGGTCAAGTGCCAGTCAATCAGTGTTGACGCTCAATGAACGAATCACAGCCATAAAGTGATGTCATTCACTGAATGGCTCTGAATGATCGAGCGCCAGGTCTGATTGGCTGGCTCTTGATCCAGTCACAGTGCTCACTTTGCTGGAGGCAGGGTATTCAAAACCCTGTCACAAGAAAGAAGAGGATATCTCAGCGCGGAGGACATGGCAGCTTGCCAGGTGAGTATTGATGTTTTGTTTTTTTCATGTACTTTAGCTTGAGCTTATTTTTTCGGGAGGGCTTATATTTCAAGCCTCTCCCGAAAACTAGGGTAGGGATCACTTTCATTGTCAGTCTTACTTTTGGGTAGGCCTTACTTTTGGGGGGAAACGATATGTGCGCGAAAGATAGGGCAAGTCCTATCTTCTCTCAGTTGCAGTATTCATACCTGTGAAAAGAGCAAGTGACAACGAAGCCAATGAAATCAGTGGTTTTGTTTCATCCTGTTATGTGGCTGTGGCTTTCATGGTCGAATGACAGGACAAAAAACATGCTTGTATTTAAGCCCTCATAGTTTTTTTTGTACAATTGGAGGTACACTTTCCAACTGGAGTGGATTTAGTGGTTGTATGAATGTTTTTGTTTGAACAGTTGCTAGAACAATACAGTATGCCACAGTGATTCCTTTACTTGTAACTAGCCTTGACTTCATTGCCTTTGATTTACTGACAACTAGCAGAGACTGGAAAGAAGTTAGAAACTAAAACACAGTAAAGCCAATGATCAATGACTTCTAACTTATACATATCAGACAATATTGCAATGGTTTTAGTTTATAATTGTTTTTAAACCTTCACCTTAGGTTTTAATTAACCTCAAGGGCTATGTAGATTTTTGCACTAATTCTTTATTATATATTTGCTACCTAAATGCAAAACTATTCAAACTTCTAGTATTCATAAAAAATGTCCTAGTTTTTTCTGCTCTTGTCTCTAAAACTCTTTTATATGTCTGACTGTGGATCTGCTTACATAGATGCCAACAGCACACAGTTCCTGGCTGCTAACAGCCCAAGGATAGCATTATCTGTATCAATTTCACACAAGCGAGCATATTTGTACATGTTCAGAATATAAAATCCATACTATTACAGGTAAAACTGCATCAGCATTTAACCCCTTAGGGACATGGCTTATTTTGGCCCCAAGGACACAATATTTCAACCTTTCAAAGGCCATAACTTTTTATAGTTTTTAGTCGACATTGCCAAATGAAGGTTTATTTTTTGTGCGGCAAACTGTAGTTGTTATTGGTACCATTTTAGGGTGCATATATAAAACTTTTATTACATTTTTTTTTTCAAAGCAGAGAGAAAAAACATCAATTTTGGCCTTTCTTTTTTTAGAGTTAACCATGCAGCATAAATGACAATGCATTTTCTCTGCGGGTCAGTTCAATTACAATGATAACAAAATTATTATAACTTTTTTTAAGTTTTTCAACTCTTTTTGGAAATGTATTAATTTTTTTACATTGTTACATTCAAGGTCCTATAAATTATCCGTGGACTGAGGTCTGTGAGAACTTGTTTTTTTGTGTGATAAACTGTAGTTTTTATTGATATCATATTGGGATACATATGGCTTTTTTATCACTTTTATCACATTTTTATGAGGCAAAAGAAACAAAATTAGCATTTTGCGTCCATTTTTTAAAGGTTTATTTTACACTTTTGCCATGTAGGATAAATACCATGTTCAATTTATTGCACAGTTTGTTATGGATACAATATCAAATATGTAGGATTTTTAATTTTTTCATACAAACATGGGAAAATGCGCAAGAAAAGGTTTTTAAAATTTATTAAAATGTTTTTTTACACTATTTTTATTTTATTACATCCTTTATGTCCTTGTAGGAGACTGGAACTGGTGCTGCATGTAAACTATAGTAGAGCAACAGAAACCTTACTTTCTATTCACTTTCAGTTTCTCTATGCAGAGCTAGCGACCCCAACTCTGCTACATCTACTGTTGCTGATTAATTATTTTATGTTTGGTGCATTGGTCACTAATATGGCCCATTGGTAACCGCTAAGTCTGAAGCAGTTCTCTTTGATCACATGTGGTTATGTGATACCCACAGTGTGATCAGTGTATTACTTAGTATTTAAATAGGAACCAGTATCCAGTATAGGGATAGCAACAGATCAGGTGAACACTGGCCCGTAGGGAGAGTGGTGGTCCGGTCACATTGGTAGACTAGAGTTAAGGACCTAGTGTAGCGTAGTTAGGCTTGCCATCATCATCTGCCTTCCTGTTTGATGATCATCGGCTGAAGAAGCGTCTAGACATCATCATCATCCTTACTCATCTCCCGACCTGCAGTGGATCGTCCTATTATTTCTAAGGAATCCTGTGTTTTCCACCAGCTACAGAGGCCATTTAATTGGGACATCAAGCCTAAATATTGACTACTGTTATATTCAACGTAATGTATATCTGTGCGATCCCCAAATATGACTTTATAAAGTTGCTGTGATGATTATTATTGTTATCTCAGTATAATTATTGATATTGTATAATTTGAATATATAAATGGTTGCCTGTTCATGGTAATGCATAGGTAATTCTCAGGAAGAGATCCTTGTTATGTTAAAGGCTCTGTCCTGAGTGGAGGCACTGACAAAAAAAAAACATTCTTCCACTAAGCTAAAGTGCCAGGTCTCTGGGTCCCATACAGGTAATGCCAGGGTCTGTTGGGGAGATTTATTAGTCATACCCCCTCAACCAGGGTTACACAAAGTTAAAGGAGTGTTAGTGGCAGCAGAGGAAGTGAACTATTCCATAACTGCTATTGAAAAAATGGGCAATCATGTAATACATGGACTTGTAAGGACATGCAGAGTAAGAGCCAGTGTCTTCTAGTGGCTCACAGTCTGGAGGGGTGGACCCCTTTATGATGGTCATCTACTCTAAAGGGTATATGAAAAATGGTTTGACAAACTTTTTAATGTTTGCTGAAATTCTCTTTTAATTAGAGACTAGATGGAAGTAACATTGAAAGTATTTTTTGAATTAGATATCTCTGGAATACAACATGCACGGAAAAGTTTACACAATAAGTAACATGAAAAATAGCTTGTTTTGCTGTAAATTAATTGTTATTCAGTGCAGCAACACCAATTATGTCACATATATTTGGTGTTCTGGTAAAGGTAGCAGATACAGTACTTAATTTAGCATATTCTCATTAACATGTAAATTAAAGCTTTCTAATTTGGAGCAAAAGAATGAAGACAGCAAACATACTCAAGATTTTAATAGATTTGATATTTCCTGCATTTACTTGTTACAGATATGACACTTTTCAAACTTTTTTATGCTTATCAATATGAAAGACACTTCCTATAGTTCCTATAAGAATTGTATTTTAGAAAAGAATTATCAATACAAATACAAAGCTGTTATTATGTATGGGATGACAAAAACATAAAATAACAATTTCTGATTCTTGGAGAACAATTTACATTGTTTGCCATTGTTATGCTTGGATAACCACGTCATGAATTAATTCTTGCCTGTTTTGCTCTTGATCCTAAAATCCTGCAGTTTTCATACTGGTCACTAAGCTTAATAATAGGCTGACAGGCAGATTACAATAAAAGTTGATACCATGATACCTCTATGTAGATAACACATAATCTACTATTCACAATACATAATGTTCACAGCTCACTTCTACCCCCTCCCCCTCCCCCCTGCACAATGACCTCTGCGCATGTCACAGAGCATACCTAGAATACCTTCCCATATAAATCCCTTGCTCTGTCCCTATCCATTGTATGAATTGTTCATGAGTTCTGCTCTAAAGTATATTGCTAAGGCTGCCGGTCACTGCGTTATCCGCATCGATAATCCAGCAGCGGGTATTGCAGTGAACGCTTTCCATAGGCTAACTATGGGAAGCACAGCCCGACGTCCACGAGCAGAGAATCACAGCAATTCTCTGCTCGCAGGATTAAAATCACGTCATGCTGCGATTTGCCGCGATTCTCCATGGTGAACCTATATAATGGATAGGCTCACCACGGAGACCTGTCAGTACTTCCCCCTCCTCCCCCTTGGTGGAATATCACTAGCGATATTCCATTACGGCCGTGGACAGGCAGCCTAAATGTTAACTGCAGCTTGGGCAAGTTGGCAGCGCCATAGTCATGTAGAGCTGATAGAATGACAACAATACAATCAGAAAATAAACACAGGAAATGGAATATGTTCCACTACCTGGTTTTAATTAGTAAAAATAATGTAGGCAATACAATCCCCTTAAGACAGTTTTCAATCAAAGTATCATTCAGCTAAATGTGCACTTTGTTTCAATGGGAAGAGGGGAATAAGGAGCTTTTCTCCTGTGAAACAAAGATTGCTAAAATCCAATATTCCTGACCTGAAGTAAATGGCATAAATTGAAAGATATGCAAAAATGGCTTTTTCCTTTACACTCTTGGAAACTAATTATGACTTCTGCAGCATGTTCCATTTTTCTGTGGACTGCGTGTGGGCAGCCTCCATTGAAGTCATTGGAGGCTGTCCAATCCATAGGCCATCCACAATTGACATTGCGGATGGGCTGCGGGTACCTGAGTCATTGCCTAGCGATGGCGCAGGAAAATCAAATATTTAAAAAAGAAAATCTGTACTGTGCATGATCGACGGCTAGCGTCCGAGGTCATCCACAGTACAAATAGAGAAGGTACGCGAAGTCGCCAGCCGGTGTCACAGCCGGATTCTGCTGCAGGAACTAGCCTCCAGAATCCAGATTGTTTGTGTTAGCCCAGTATAAAACGTATACGTTTTAAACACCACTTTTAGTTTGTTTATAAAAATAGTCTGCATAAAAAGTTTAGTAACTTTATAAATACACTATAATATGTAGACTTAAATCACAATGCTTTCTTGATATATATTTCCAATGTACCTATAGGCTGTGTGCCAAAAGTGTCCTCATGGCACACTTTTGATACAATCTTAACTTGTACATGTTTGGAACCACTGACTCACAGCTTCCACATGTCCTACAGACTACACAGACTGTGTGCACAGTCTACTCTCTTGTTTTCCCACTGCCACTAGGTTTAGTGATAAACAGAGAATACAGGAAGCCCATTCTGGTGATCTGTGGAGCTCTATGTACTCTGATCAGTGTATAGAAGACAAAGCTGCAACAGGTTTAAGACTGAAAGGATAGAAGAGTTAAACGTTTTGAGCCAGTATAGTGCTAAAAAGTAAAGATTGAAGAATTTAAATACTGATGTTTGTTTCTTTTTTATGATGACAATGAGTAACTTGCACTCATCTCCTATGCGTATTCAAATGTATAAAATGCTTAAGCGTAGCTGAACTTTCAGATGACCTTTCAGAATAAGGCATTATATGTACATAAGGGAAAAAATACAGAATTTATTACCATTACTTCTATTCTATATTTTTTAGCTGTTTTCACCTTCTGCAGTTTCAACTGCTAATACTTGACTTTTCCTGAACATAGCTCCAGGAAGTGGTGGAGACTAGCTGCTATGATGTCTTCATTGACTGCAGAGATAGGGATGCAGGATCCCTTCTCTATTTTTCTGTTGAATACAATCAAAAGCAGCGGCAACATGGAGAACATTGCACAACAGTTTTGTTAAGTGCAGATGTGAATGCAGCACAGGGGTAAGATAAGACAATTACCAGAAGATGCAACCATGTCTCTATGTTTCTGTTGACCTCTGTCTCCCTTGATCATCTCCTTTCTTCTTTCCACTCCTCCCTCTTCATCTATACATATAAAGGTGAAAGCCCTCACTGACTGTCTTACTTACTGACTGACTGACTGAATCGCCACTAATTCTTTAACTTCCCGATGTCGTACAAACATGAAATTTGGCATGAGCATTCTTTAGGTCCTAAGTAGGAAAATGAAGGGGGTCACAACTTGATTATTCAATGTTAAGTGCAAAAGTATTGGCACCCCTATGTAACATACCTAATCTAATTCTCTGACTTCCTGGTGTCGTACAAACATGAAACTTGGCATGAACATTCTTTAGGTCCTAAATAAGAAAAGTAAAGGGTCACAACATGATTATTCAATGCTAATTGCAAAAGTAAGTGCACCTCTATATAATGTAACTTCCCCGTGTCCTACAATTGTTAAATTTGGCACGAGCAATCTAACTGACCGCTGTGTGCATATAATGAGGAGAATCTACCTCACCTCTATGTGTATATATTGAGAACAATGTAACCGACCTCTGTGTGCATATACTGAAAAGCTGTAAAGTACATAAGCAAGCTGCCATGGATTGCAGGGAAGGAGCATGTCTTTAAGGCTAAGAAAGGGCTGCAACTTCCAGTCTGTGGTTAAATTTTAATAAAGGGGGTGTTACCTTTAAGTTTAAAAAGGGAGGAGGATGGGAGGCATGGCATATTCTGCATGGGGACAGCGGTAAATGCAGTCTGAGGAGAATCAAACTCTCCTCTATGTGTATACGTATTTTATTTCTCGGTTCCTCGGAAGTAACCATGATTTCATGAAAATTTTCTATGCGAACAACAGGTAAACACCTGTAACAAATTAACTTGGGCGAAGCTGGGTATATCAGCTAGTCTACTTATTAGGGCGAGCACCCACTGGCGTTTTTTTACCTGCGTTTTGCGTTTTGCGTTTTTCCTGCACAGGCATAGAGATAACATGTGTTCCTGTCCACTGGCGTTTTTTTTGCGTTGCGTTTTTAACATAGGAACTGTCAGTTGCATATGTGTCCTTATTTTTCTCCTAATGCACCCATGAATGTCAATGGAAATTAACGGAAAAGCCGCGAAAACGCCGCGAAAAACGCGCGGAAAAATCGCGGGAAACGTTTTTTTCCCGCGGAAAACGCAATCGCCAGTGGGTGCTCGCCCTAAGGCTGTACTCCCCAAGGCAAGTAATCTGATCTATATCACACTGTGTTTTTCTGTACTCACACACGAATACAGTCTAAGGGCTCATTCCCAAGAGCTTATGGGTAAAGTGCTGCTGGTCTCCCTGCAATGTTTTACCCATTTTGCAAATATACACTCTGCCAGCAGGGACCCCATATGGCTGCGTGTTCACTGTGCATGCCTGAGTATCACACACACACACAGACATGAGCAGTGTGACTCTTTTTTTTTTTTTTTAAATTCCCCATTCTGTTTCAGAGGGGATGCATATAAAAATGCTGGTCATACGCAATGTAGTGCATATGGACAGCATTTGATATGCAGCCTATACAAAAATATAGGGCTCACGCTGTGTGGGTACGCAGGAAAATAGAACATGCTGCGATCTATTTCTCTTGAGTATCAACAAGCGATGCTACAAGCACATGTGATGCATCAATGAATGTCCATTGATTTATATTGACTGCATTCACCATGTATCACACGTCCATACAACACACGCAAAATACCTGGTGAAAACACAGTCGTGGACATGAGCCCTAAGAGTTTGATGTGTCTCTTTAAAAACGGCTGAGTACTGATTTCATCAGTAATTTAGAGTAATGGATCAATGTAGGAGGAAGGGGTTGAAGACGTGACCAATAAGTAGAAAACAGAGCATTTTTCTCTAATTAGAGACATTACAAAGTTTCTTATATTCGTTTGCACTGTTGATGTGCGAAATAAAAACAATAATTTAGTTACTCTTGATATAAACAATAGACTTTAGGTTAGAAACTGAAAATTTGGGCTCTTGTGTGCACAATATTATTTTCTTTTAACTGAGGAGTAAACAAGTTGCTTTTGATAAAAAAAAATCTGTATGCTTTTATGGTTCTGTGCCTTAGATCAGAAAGCTGTGTGAACATAATCCACAGGTATGGCATTCTGTACTGTATGTTTTCTTCTGTATTGATGATGCTGTTTTCTAATCTCACTTAGATTGATTAATCAGAGGAAGCAATGAGCAGGTAGTGGCTTTAAAATTTAACTTTGTTAATTTCGTGCTATATATGTCTTCATTGAAGAGTCATTACAAAAGAAGGATGTCCCAAAGGTAAAGGTCCCCAAACCATTGAACATTGAGTAATATCTGGTGAAGAACCATTTGGGTCTGTCTGTCCTAAGAGACAGATTTTGCCATAGTGGGTATGTAAAAATGCCGGCACTTGTGGTCTTTCAGATATTGAGAACGTGCCTTCTTTCAAGGATAGCGAAAAGAGTGTGGAAAAATACTGGTGCGAAGGCGCTCTAAGCTACTAGAAGATTAGGGTCCAATATGCGATAGTGAAAGCACTTCTTTTTTATTATTTAACAAAATAAAAACCAGCAAGTGAAAATGAATTTCGGGGGTGAGCCCCTTCGTCAGTTCAGCTGGATTAAACACTTGGAGATATGTACAAATAAATAGTGGAGGAGTGATTAATAGAGTCGAACTTCCCGCAATGCTCGAGGGTTCGTTTCGAGTAACAAACCCCATTAAAGTCAATGGGCGACTCGAGCATTTTTGTATATCGCCGATGCTCGCTAAGGTTTTCATTTGTGAAAATCTGGGAAATTCACGAAAGTGATGGGAACGACACAGAAACGGATAGGGCAGGCGAGGGGCTACATGTTGGGCTGCATCTCAAGTTCCCAGGTCCCACTATTAAGCCACAATAGCAGCAAGAGTGCCCCCCCCCCCGCACTGTCAGCATAAAGATCGTTCTCCTCTGCCACAGCTTTAACAGCTGTGGCAGAGAAGAATGATGTTAGCCCATCGAATTCAATGGAGCCGGCAATACAGCCGGCTCCATTGAAAGCAATGGGCTGCCGGCGAGCGCGGGATGAATTTTCGGGAAGGCCTTAAAAATATAAGCCCTTACCTGAAAATCATCCTAAAATGTGTAAAAATAAAAATAAAATGTATACTCACCTTTCCGCTGAAGCCGGAGTTCAGCCGCGTCTGGCTGGCAGTTCTATTGAACTGCTCTGAGTAGTATTCAGCAGCTGGGGATGTAAAATCCCGGCCTGCTGAATGAGCTGCCTCTGATTGGTCACAGCCTCACCAATCAGAGGCAGCTCTCACTCACACCCATTCATGAATTCATGAATGGGTGCCTGAGTGCTGCCTCTGATTGACAGCTGAGAGCTGCCCCTGATTGGTCCCTGCACTGAGCCAATCAGAGGCAGCACTCACCCATTCATGAATTCATGAATGACTGTATTGCCGCCTTCATTGAATTCAATGGGCTAACATCGTTCTTCTCTGCCACAGCTTTGGCAGAGGAGAACGATCTTTATGCTGACATATTTTTTTTTTTTTTAGTTTTACACATTTTAGGATGATTTTCAGTTAAGGGCTTATATTTTTAAGCCCTTCCCGAAAATCCCTCCTGAGATCGCCGGCAGCCCATTGCTTTCAATGGAGCCGGCTGTATTGCCGGCTCCATTGAATTCAATGGTCAGTGCTCGTTTAATCGAGATGAGTACCGCGTGGTGCTCGTCTCGAGTAACGACCATCTTGAGCACCCTAATACTCGAACGAGTATCAAGCTCGGACGAGTATGCTCGCTCATCTCTAGTGATTAACAAAGAAAGGGAAGAGTGAGAGGGAAAAAAAGGAAGAAGGGAGGGGGAAAATAAACAAAATTCATATACATAATGAAATCTTACAACTGTATCATTAAATACAATAAATATATAATAACATAGATATGAACAGTTATAAAATATATATGACAAAAAACATAATTCGAAAAGCGAATGTAAAATGACATGTAATTTATACAAAGCAAATATCTGTTTTAAAAAAGGCTGAAGACAAATCATGAGTTTAATAACAATCTTGAAAATGTCAATATAATAGCAGATTATCATGTGGTTGATTTCAGCTAACCAGAATGACTACAGAATTAAAATGAATGTACAGCCTATTGGGAAATATAATATAATTGCTCCACCCAAGAGGATGCGTATATAAATGTGTATATGCATACGCATGTGAAAATAAGGAAAAAGACATCTATTGGAAAGCTAGGTCTGAATTGTGTGCATCTACAGCATTGGGTTCATGGTAAAGAATAAAGTTTGAAAAAAAAAAACCTTTTGCAAACAGCAAAAATAAGAATAAAACTAAATAAAAATTAAATTAAAAAAGCAGCTTACTGACAGGATGCCTAGGGTGACACAATTCCAAAGGTTTTTGGATGTGCCAGAGGTCCTGAAAATGAAGATTTATCAGATTAGGGATGATATATGGCAGAGGATTCCAGCAGAGTAATTCAGTGCAGGCACCAGGGTAAATTGAACTGACCACTGGAACATAATAACTGATAAAGTTGTACTAAGATAGAAGGGGAAGGGGGAGGAATTAATGGGGCAATATAGGTTATAGGATGCCAGGGAATAAAGGAAAAGTCTGCTTACCTGTTTGTGGCAGGGAGGAAAGAAGTGCTTCAGCATGGGAGTTGCATGAAAGTCAGGGTATAAATACCTGAGAGAGGGCGGGGAAACCAATTCCATGTTAATAGATTAATTTGACTAAAAAGGGGCGGGGTTACAGGGTACATGAATGGAAATGCGAATTGGGAGGGGAATTCATGTATCAGATGATTGCTACTGCCTGCAAAGGGAGGGAGGTGTGGGATAGGGAGAGGACTATGATGGGAATAGCAAATAAGGGAGATGGAAATGATGCATCTGTAGTGCCACCTATTGGAATGCAGCAATCCTGCAAGTCAATGTTAGGCTGGGAATTGAAAAAAAACGGAAAAAAAACAAAACACACAAACTCAATCAACTGTCAAAAATGCTTTCCAAGCTCTCATTGAGGCCCATAGGTATAGGTGTATTTAGTTTACATATCCAAAACATTTATCTTTTTCTTAAAATTTCAAATCTATTCTTTACATGGGCGGATACTTGTTCTAAAACCGTTATAGAAAATACTTTAAAATCATTATTATGGACCTAAGTCACATGCCTGGAGACACTATGATTTAGACAGCTGTTCTTAGTGTGGATGCGACTTCTCAGGGTCTGGGTGGTGCGTCCAATACATTGAAGCTTGCAACGACATTCTAGTAGATAAATTACATAAATGAGCAATTTAAAAACGATTTAATAAAAAATGTCCCTTTTGTCGTACAGCTTGTAAAACTAGATCTCTTATGGCAGATATTTTTTCATCTCTTTTCTTACAAGGATAACAGACAAACATGGTTTGGTACTGGAGACAGCATGAAATAAACAAGAAAGGGAACTTTGAGATAAAGGTATCTAAGATTCCTCATCGTAGGAATGAAAACACTTCTCTTCTTAGTAGAAGCAGTTGTATAGATCAGGAATCTCAGTAGTTGCCTACACCTCCTGCTCACCCTGATTATATTGTACTAGGTGAAAATACTAAAGTATAATGTATGAGAATGACCGCTGTAACTCTAATAATCGACAACAAGCTGAGCACTAAGCGCAGAATAGAATGGACTAGGGAAATCTAATTTTTGAAAGAAAGGAAAATTATTTATTTTTAAAGTGCTATTAATTTCAGGGCACTGTACTTATGAAAAAGGTTTCGGTATGTATATAAAAAAACAGGGTAATAAACATGACTACATTAGTGACAAACTGGTACAGAGGGCAAGATGTCCCTGTCCACTCAGATTTCCAAATTATAAGGGAAGGGGGAAGAATACAATAGGCAAGGTAGAAACTGAGTTCCAAAGTATGGAAGATGGACAGGAGAAATCTTTAAGACAGCTGTGTGAGGAGTAGACAAAAGGAGAACAGGGATGGTCTTGGGAAGTTGAAAGATTGCATTGCATTTCTTCTTTACTGAAGGTACAGGACATGAATATCCAGTAACATCCCTATATTTCTTTCCGGCCATTTCTGAAAAAGGGTCTGCATCGCCGAAACGTGTTTTTTTTGTGCTGGCTAAAATGTAATTAATAAAGAAGAAATTGGGTTAATTCCTTTGCTTTTATGCGCTTTACATTGCAAGGGTTGCTCCCATGATCATTTTCTCCTTTTTAGAACTAATCATCTATTGTCAGGAACTGCAGAAACAACCCATAAGTTCTTAAAAACCACTGCACATTACTCCACTAGTGACAGACCACTGAAATCAGCATAGCTGACACTGCCTCATAGATGGCAGCATAAAGGACATGACAGGTTCCCTTTAAATTGTGATTATATATATATATATATATACCCATACATTAACAAACACAAAATACTGTATTGAAATTGTACAAGATTACTAAAAGTTTTAGAAATACATTTAATACTGTTTTTTTCAGATAGGTTCGTCTACAAATATTAATACAATATTCTTTAAAATGAATGTAATGTATTCAGCATCATAATAATGAATTGCATAGTGTACATTTAATCCGCATCCACTGTGAAAAGAACGATGTAAGATTATCTGTAAAGTATTGTGTGATAAAATATTTCATTATATAAAAAGTCGAGAAACAGAAGTAAATTAAAAAATCTCTAATTACAAATGTTATCTGAGACAGTAAAGCAATATCATCTTTACTGATGTGCATTTGGAAGATTAAAGTTCTGATACTCTTCAGTGAATAAACTACTCCACATAAATGAATTTAATTATGCCAGAAAAATGTTGTCACTCTTTCTGATTTTAAGAGATATCTGTGTGCAGCCTGCTTGTTTTGGGCTTTAAATAGCTATAAGCAGATGCATTGAAAATCATTTAAAAATTATCCCTGAAGAACAGATGGCCTTGATGCAAATGTGAAGTATCTTGCAATTTGTGCACTATAAATTGAAATTGATTTTAGGATTTCCTTTTCCAACATAGAACCTTGCATTTTCCAGCCTAGGAAAAGTAATTGCTGTTTTAGATAGTGGACATAGATAGCATTTCTCCAATCAGGTCTGAAAGCTAATTTGTTCCCAGCTTGAACCCTAGCTACATTGCAGTAGTTAGTCTGCCTTTCTAATGAAGAATTAATTGTTTAGTGTTAGAAGCTACAAGTGTGGCATAGTCAATATCAAGTTTAAATACTTTGTGATAACAGTTCTTAAAGGGAATGTATCACATATTTTTTTACTAATGAAAATCAGACCGTGAAACATATTTCAGTTTTCTAATCTGTTCTTGTTTTCTGATTATGGATTTTTTATTCTATTGTTTGTACATGACTATGGGGCTGCCATCCTGACTTTCCTGTAGTAATATGCTTTATAATTCCTTTTAGAGATATGCTTTTACAGCAGCCTCATGGGCCATTCACACAATGGGTAGGAGGGGACCCATAGACTTCTGTTCTAAGCATGTTCTGTAACCTGTGCCGAGGTCATTGTACAACGAGAGGAGCAATTGAACAGGAACAGTTGAAATAGCTGAACACAATTAAATAAGAAGTCATTTCTCCAAATTGAACAGAAAATGCAGTTTTCAGAATTATTTAACCCCTTTATGACACACATCTTTAACACTTAGTAGAGTACCTTTTGCCGCTATGACCTGATGCAAATGCAATACATAGTGAAACACCAGCTTCTGTCAGTGTTCCTGACTAATCAGCCCATTCTTCATACGCAATGGCCTCCAGTTCACTAATATTATTGGGGTTGTGTGCGTTCTTCAAATCCAACACAAATAAAACGTATTGTGTGTAAATCACATGGCACACCAATATTAAAGCAGATTTATAGACTTAATCAGTCGCAAGTGTGTACATTTTATTAATACAGAAAAATGTAATTTATAAATTATTGCACATACTAACAACACACTAGGTTAAAAACATTTAAAATCCAAGAAAAAACATGGGAATAAGTATGCAAACAGGGGCTATATTTACAATAAAGAATAACCCCCAAATAGTGATCCCTAGGGCAAGATGACCAGACTCAGACTCATGTATTTAGCCATGTAATGTGAGTTGCTTGAAAAACCTATAATGCTTGGACAGATCAGTGGCAAAAGAAGACCTGAAGAACATTATGGCAGATACTGTCAAAGCGGATACTGGCATGGATAGCACACAACTGAAAGAAGCAGTGCAAAAGCGAAAAACATGGAGGGAGCTCATCTTTAGGGTCGCAGAGGGTCGTGAACAACTAACGGCTAACAACAACACAACAAGTGATCCCTGATTTAAGATGAAAGCTTATGCAAAGAGGATATGCCAATTTACAGAGATCACAAATTGAATCCTGCTAGCTGATAATCACACGCAGTGTTTAACATGTACAACAGGGGTTAATTCAGTTCCCCATCCATCAGCATATTTACTATAGAGTAAATAAGCTAAAGCTGATGGTTGCTGCAATCAATGAAAGGCAGTATTCAAGGGAATGTGATCAACCATGCATTAAAAAACTGCTTACTTTTCCCACTGCAAACTAAACAATCAGGTTGACAATGATCACTGCAGAGAAACCTCCAGAAAGCCTCCACTATAATAGCTGAGGCATACAGAGGGTTCATCACAAAACCCACATGCATAAGAATCAAAGGGGCCACACTATAATCCTATAATGCCACCATACAGTGGCTTCCTTAGGAGAGGGTTGTGCTGCTGGTATGTGTAAATGAATATTAGTATATAGTCCACAAATTAATAATTGAATAACAAATGGGAGGTTCACCTGAAGCATGTCATTCCTTGCACCATGTTTGGTAACACAGTCACCATTGACTAAGAAATTCTGTGCATGCATACAAAGTGCTGTAGTGGCGCTCTAACTCAACACTTCCACAGCCACATGGCTAAATAGAGTGCATAGGCTCAAAGTACATTGGTGCCTGCTCTGTAATACTAAGTATTCATTTACCATCACTGTGCTTGCTTCAGGCAATGCAGATTATTACCATCTCCAGGGATCTACAATTATTATGCATGCACTTTGCCAGTACATGACTGTACAAAATTAAAGTGAATTCATAGACTTTATCAGAGGCAAGTGTGTAAGTTTCACTAATGCATATGTAGTAAAAATGGCCATTATTAGAACAGGACAGAATGATGGTATCAAAGACCTAGTAACATGCAGGCGGCCTGGGATTGCAAAAATACATTAATGGGGCATGGTCACACTTATAACAACAATGGGGAACTCTTTGACCCTTAAATTAGAAATGAATCTAAACCTAATTAGTAGCTACTAACTACCTAGAAAGAATAAAGAAACTACCATATAAGGGTGGGTTCACACGAGCGTGTTTTTATGCGTACTTAGGTGCATACATACATCCGCACCTAGGTACGAGCAAAAGCACGCATAAACACAGCTGCGTGTTTGTTGTCAATGGAGCCGTGGCTGCTGCCGGCGGCTCCATTGAAAACAATGCTCTGCCGGCCCACTGCATTCTTTTTCATGGAAGGGCTTTACATATAAGCCCTTCCCTGAAAAAGAAACATTTTAGTGCAAAACAAAAAAAAATAAATAAAAAAAAAACTTACCTCCCCGCCGCTGCTGTGACCCCCGCAGGCATTAAGAACACATCTGCCGCATGCGACAGATGTTTCCTTCACCCCCGCTAGTTAAAAGAATACCCTGCTGCTACATCTGCCACATCTGACAGCTGACACATGACAGCTGCGGTAGAGAATCCTGCTGCTGGCATCCCGTCAATGGCTTTTCAGGGAAGGGCTTCATAAGCCCTTCCCTGAAAAGCCATTTAAAATAGTGCAAAAAATAAAAAAATCAATACTCACCTCCCTTCAGCTGCCGGGGCTCAGCAGCGACTTCTGGCGCTGTCCCTGGCTCTGTAGCTCTCAGCTATCAGCAGCCGGGGATTTAAAATCCCCGCCTGCTGGTAGCTCTAATTAGAGCTACCAGCAGGCGGGGATTTTAAATCCCCGGCTGCTGATAGCTAAGCAGCGCTACAGAGGCAGGGACAGCGGCAGAAGTCGCCGCTGAGCCCCGGAAGCTGCCAGTGGCTTTGCAGGGAAGGGCTTCATAAGCCCTTCCCTGAAAAGCCTTTTAAAATAGTAAAAAAAAAAATACTCACCTGCCGGGGCTCAGCTTTGACTTCTGCTGCTGTCCCCGACTCTGTAGCTCTCAGCTATCAGAAGCCGGGGATTTAAAATCCCTGCCTGCTGGTAGCTCTAATTGTGTTTAGCTGAAGTACTTCAGCCAATCACAATCAGAGCTACCAGCAAGCGGGGATTTTAAATCCCCGGCTGCTGATAGCTCAGCAGCGCTACAGAGCCGGGGACAGCGGCAGAAGTCGCCGCTGAGCCCCGGCAGCTGTCAATGGCTTTTCAGGGAAGGGCTTCATAAGCCCTTCCCTGAAAAGCCAATTAAAAGTAGTGTAAAAAAATACTTACTTGTCAGCCGTTGCTGTGTCCGCCGCGGGGATGAAGAATACATTTGCATGCGGCAGATGTTTCCTTCATCCCCGCTAGTTAAAATAATTTCCTGCTGCTACATCTGCCACATCTGTGGCAGATGCAGCAGAGGAATTGTTTAATTCTCTACCACAGCTGTCACACTTGTCACACATTCGGGGAGAGCTGCCTGTGATTGACTGAGCACCTCAGACAATCAAATTCAGCTCTTTCAGCAGGCGGGGATTTTAAATTCTCGCCTGCTGATAACTCAGCACCGCAGTGCAGAGGACAGCAGGAGTAGACACGGGTGAGCCCAGGCATCTGAAGGCAGGTGAGTATCTATTTTTTTTGTTTTTTTTAAACCCCCTTTACTTGATTTTCAGGGAAGGGCTTATATTTAAAGCCCTTCCCTGAAATCAATTGCCAGCAGCAGAATCCTCTACTGCAGCTAACATGTGTGACAGCTGCGGTAGAGAATTGAAGAATGTAGCAGCAGGGAATTCTTTTAACTAGTCGGGAAGAAATATGTAAAGGCCTTCCCTGAAAAAGAATGCAGGGAGTCGGCAGACCATTGTTTTTAATGGAGCCGCTGCATAAACGATGGACACAGAGCAGATCGCTGATCGCTCAGTGTAAAAAGCAGCCGTTCAGTACTGAACGGCCGCTATGTTAAGGCAATGGAGAAGGGTGGGGGAGCGCAAGGAGAGAAATCTCCTGCAGCCTCCCCGCTGTGAGCCAGCGCCAGTGATACTAGCTCCCGTGCAGCAGCACGAGAGCTAGTATGTGCAGCGACGAGTGTCGGGCATCGCTTGCCTGACACCCGTACCATCTAAATGGGTCTTTAGATCATCCTGATTATCATATTTTATGCAATTGCAAAGAAGAGCTGGTAAATCAATGATTTAAAATTCATGAAAAACCTAAATAAGGAAAAAGAACAGTTAATTCGGAAATGATTAGAATAATTATATTATAGAGCATAATGATACAAACATGTCAGTCAGTCAAGCACGTGCTATATCAACATAATATTGTATGAACGAAGAGCGCTCAACATCATTAATGGTATTAATAAGATAGCAGCCCCCTGAGGAGTATCTCACCCAGAAGCCCAAAATGGTTCAAATCTTAAGCTGAAGCCATAGTCCCTCAACAATGACAGAGATCCCGGCCTTCCAACTTGCTCTCTTCAGGGCAAAAAAATTGATTTGAACTAAAAGATCATTCATCTCAATGGAACGCTCCTGAAGAATCAAAGAAAAAACACATACTCTTTATGCAAGCTGGTGAATAGCTGTTCCTCATTGAGACCGTGGAGTATCTGGCTATTGAGCAAATAAATCCACCAGGATTCCCTAAGCAAAAGGCCGTGCGTTACATCACCTTCCCTGATGTTGGTAAGCTCCAGGTTCAAACCCACCACCTGCAGGCCTTACTTACATATATGAGTACAGAAGAAATGTCCAGCCACTGTGGTAAGATTTTTTCCTCTGAGTAGAATCCCCTTGGGCCAAACTGATAGTTGATAGATGATGCTAGATTCTCCTCCATAGTTCTTTTGATGTTTGACCAACATAAACCTTAGTTCAAGTACATAAGAGCAGAGATCACATTTTGAGAATGACAATTGGTGAATTCTGAACCTTCTGCCATCTGATGAATGAACAAACATGGGTGTTGGTGACATAAACCAACAGATAAAACAATTGTTACATGCCTAAGAACCTGTAATCCATAATCTTTTGGCTAAATGGATGGTCAAACAAAGTGATTAGAAGGGTCTGGATTGAACACAGCCCAAGATTCTAGATTTCATTAATAAAATGTTGCAATTCTTGTTCAAGATTTTGCATAAATCCTGCCATCGATTATAGACTGTAATTAATCTTAGGACCCCATCCAAAGTTCTAATTAATGGTAGCAGAGTTTCTGAGCAAACAGTTATTCGGGGTTACTGATGATCTAAGAATTTCTTAAGGCCCATTTACATATAACAATTATCACTCAAAATTCACTTGTCATTCGTATTTGTTTAAGCTTAAAAAATCTTGTTGGCTCACTGGCTTCTCATCCTGTGTAAACTTTCAACGTTTCCCATAGGAGGTGAAGCGCTGAGCAGGAAGCTGATGAGAAGTCCATGAGCCGGTGGCAAGTCTTTCAGTTTGCTCTGCATGAGCGCTGATAACCATAGTGGTGATTTTAACGCTCATGTAATTATTTAAAAGACTGTCAACCCATGTAAATTCCTTATCTGAGCTACAATTTTGTCATAGTCAGAGGAACTGATCCACCAGGATGCCTTTGCGTAAATGTGATTATGTGATGAAATAATGGATGGGTAAATAATGTAGTATATTGTTCATAGCCATTTGCTTCCGAAAGAAGAACATAATTATTACTCCACCATGTATAGTGATTAACAGATCTACAAAATTCACAATAACATGACAATAAACACTTGTAAGTACAATGTTCAACTGGTTTGCTTCTAAATCTGAAACAAACTGTGTACATACGTCAACCAGGCCTGACCAGAAAAATACAATATCATCAATAAAACCTAGCATTTGTTGAAAAAGGATTGCTGAGTACACATGTATCTGCTCCCACCAACCCAGGTTGGCATGGGAGTGGAGCACAATGTGCACCCATTGCAGTACCCACTATCTGCCTGTTAAATACTCTGTCCACTCGAGTGCATGAAGAATCATTTTTCCATAGCATGCTATGGAGGGTTATCACTGTGGAACCTGGAGGTGGACGCCCGCTCCGGATTCTGCAGCAAAAATCATGTGCTTAAGGCCTTAGTCAGACAGGCGTTTTTAGCCGCGATTTGCGCATGCGCATGCGTCCGGCGATTTTATAAAACCATTGCTTTGCAATGGTATCGGACACATGAGCGCTTTTTATGCACTCGTCCGATAAATTATAGAACAAAAAATCGCAGATTGCACCTATCTGCGATCTACGATTCCTGTTCTCTTCTCTATATGCGCTCAATGGGGCCCGCGGCAGCAGCGCCGACCCCATTGAGAACATATAGAAGACAAATCATTCTTCTCTGCCACAGCTGTAACAGCTGTGACAGAGAAGAACGATGTTTGCCCATTGAATTCAATGGAGCGGCAATACAGCCGCTCCATTGAAAGCAATGGGCTGCCGGCGTGCGCGGGGTGAATTGTCGGGAAGGGGTTTAATATATAAACCCTTCCTTGCAATTAATTCTAAAATGTGTTAAAATAAAAAAAAATTGTATACTCACCTTTCCGCTGCAGCCGGAGTCCAGCCGCGGCCGCTGTCAGTTCTCCTGAACTGCTTCTTGGCACTATTCAGCCGGCGGGGCTTTAAAATCCCCGCCTGCTGAATGATCGGCCTCTGATTGGTCACAGCCCTGACCAATCAGAGGCTGAAAACACTCACACACCCATTCATGAATTCATGAATGGGTGAGTGACTGCTGCCTCTCAGCGCTGAGCCAATCAGGGGCAGGTCTGACTCACATCCATTCATGAATTCATGAATGGATGTGAGTGAGGCATGCCTCTGATTGGCTCAGCGCTGAGCCAATCAGGGGGCAGGTCTGACTCACACCCCCTTCTCACCCACTGCAGGACGGCCACGCGGAGCTCCGGCTGCCGGGAGAAGGTGAGTATACAATTTTTTTTTATTTTAACACATTTTAGGATGGATTGCAGGGAAGGGCTTATATATTTAAGCCCTTACCGACAATTCATCCCGGGCTCGCCCGCAGCGCATTGCTTTCAATGGAGACGGCTGTATTGCCGTCTCCATTGAATGCAATGCGCTGGACAGCTCCAGCCCGTTTCTAATGAAACGCGGCTAGGAGCAGATTTTCGGGCGATTTGCGGGCGACTTGCGCGCACCGGTCACGCGATTTGCGGATGCGCATCCATCATGCGATCCACAAATCGCACGAAAAATCGCCCGTCTGACTAAGGCCTCAGGCCTAAGTCTACTGTAGAAACTGTATACACAAAATGGTAGGATATTTTTAAACAACACTATTTGCAAAGTTGTTTTTTTAATTTACAACAGGTGGATATACATTTGGAAATAATTGTCATATCAGATCCAACACTGGAATTGGCCTCATAATCAAATAGTTCTACTTGAGTTCAATTTGCCATAAAAATGACTAATTTTATGTTTATAAATATCAAGTCATATTTTTACTTTTAGCAATCAATTGCAATTGTTAGATGCATCATGAAGATTCCATTAGCTATATACATGGGAATTTAACACAATACTCTTGTTTTCCTAGAGTGATACTCCTTGAGAGATGGAGGTAAAAGTGTCAAAAATATATGCTGAAGAGAAGCAACAAAAAACATTTAGAGGGGTTGCTCAGGTTTAGAAAAATATAGATACTTTATTTGAAAAACACAATGCTGCAGGAGTCCATGGATTGTATTTGGCACTGTGGAAAAAAGCAGATATGTCTTGTCTAATCAATCCTGTACAGCTTCTTCAAACATCTAACTCTCAAGAGCTGTCCATGTCATGCTATTTTCCTTAAAAAAGGAGCAATTCAGTCAACTCATGTAGAAAAAATATACTAATTATGCCTTTATTACAAACAACCTAAAATTAGAAACATTATTTAAAAACTCCTGAGTTTCACAAAAAAGAAACGTTGAAGGAGCCTATGCATATGTAATTATCAAATAATCCCTTGATTATACTGTTACTATGACAAGCTATAATAGCACCCTGTCTTTGTAAAAATACCACAACATTCAATCATACGCAAGGTATTGTGGTGCAGAAGACAGGAAGCTGAGCAATGGCCAATAATTTAGAACTTTGAAGAGACATGGACAACTAAATGCAAATTAGAACTAAAGTGCAATTGGGACATTACAATATGATGGGCAATGATAAGAGTACATTGAATCCACAATACATATGGCATTCAAAAATGCGGAGCCATCACTTGACATTTCTGGGGCTTCATTGCAAACTTTCTAAACACCAGAGTCTTGGTGTGACTGCAACCTATGGACCTCCTATAGTTTTGTCTCTGTCAATATGCATCTGTAAGCTTAAATAAAAAATTAGGACAATGGCTCGTATAGTATGTCATGGAAGGCTATTGTGATGGGTCAAACTTGATACAATAATACACTGTACATGTAACCACAGAAAGGTTTTATGAATGGACCAAATGACATCTTCAATGTAGACCTCTACTAGTAAATTAGATTTTTTACAAATGGAAATGATTAAAAATGATATATTGCTTTGTGCTACCAAGTCAGCATATCCTTGAGGTACTTCTATTATGTACAAACTCCCATACACACTACGGAAACAGTAAAGTTTCAGTTTCAATGATCCCTTTTCAAGCATACAAAACTGACATACAAGACAACATTATATATCTCAGTAGAGATGAGCGAACCTACTCGTTTCGAGTAATTACTCGATCGAGCACCGCGATTTTCGAGTACTTCAGTACTCGGGTGCAAAGATTCGGGGGGCACCGGGGGGCGGCGTGACTGAGCGGGGGGTAGCAGCGGGGAACAGGGGGGAGCCCTCTCTCTCTCATTCTCCCCCCCACTCCCCGCTGCAACCCCCCACTCACCCACGGGGCGCCCCGAATCTTTTCGCCCGAGTACGAAAGTACTCGAAAATTGCGGTACTCGGGTGAAAAAGGGGCGTGGCCGAGTAGGCTCGCTCATCTCTATATCTCAGGCATGATAAAGACAAATTAACAACTAATCCCCATACTTATAGTCAATATCATGAAAAAATACCTATGAACATCCTAATCATGTTGTAATAAAGTTTGAGTGACATCTCCTCTTTTCAATAATTTGTTTCACATCCAGGGGATCATAGCTGGCCTGCCGGCTGCCCACTTGAACCACAATGTCTTTTTGTCCATTTAATATTGCACACGTCAGCTCATAACTTAGTAGCAATTTTTATTGAACTTTATCTCGGAGGTGAATCGACTCAATTTACAGTCTAATGCATTACTGTGGTGAGTGGATAAGGGACATCTAGTGATAGCCACTCAACTACAATGGTTTATTGTGTTCTCATTTTTCTTAGAAAATGAATTCCACAATGACATGGATGTATTAAGTAGAGCTCTTTATTGAGTCTCACAAAAACATTATGAATTACAGAAAATGTTGCCCATCATCAGATCAAGAGTCCATATGCTTCTATGTCCCTGTTCAATGATTGAATGTAGACACTTTCGAGAAAATAGAAAAGTTATCTTTGTTTTGGAGTCCATGCCAAATAATTTTGGTGCTGTTGTAACATTCCATGCCTCTATAAAGTCCTGAATTTCTCCTCTAAGAGAAACTTTTATAGCAGTCATACAATGAAAACATTTTAAACTTTCTGTGCATCCAGTATCTGTTCAGAACACAGATGACATTCAGTGGTTAGTTGACCCGTGCTATAGTATTCTGGGATGATTTTATTTTTCCCAGACAGCTGTACTCTAGTCTTATCATGAGATTCCCACAATACACTTAGACAACTAATATATAGCAGGTCAGGAAAAAAAACTAAGATTACACATACAGTATATGTCAGCCATTGGATAGGAGATTTATCACCAACCTCTCCTGCTATGGCTCTACCATCATTCCCCTAAAGCCATAGGAGCAGTCATAGGCAACATTGATTGATCTTTTTGTCTTTTAATAGGCTCAAGTATAACAAAATAGAAACAGCTATTTTAGGAATGTTAACCCCTTAAGGACCAGGCTGTTTAGTACCTTAAGGACCAGACACTTTTCAGGGATTTTACCCATGTAGCTGTTTAACTGCCCTATTTTTTTTTCCTTCAGCTACCAAAATTATTTTTTACTGTGTTTTGTTTCTGTGACATATAAGGCTATTTTTAAAATATCTTTTTCACTGACTTTTTTCCCGTTGTTTAGTTATTGGGGGAAAAAAGCAAAAACATTATTTTTAAAACATTTATAGTTATTTTTTATAAATTAGTATATTTACACTAAGTTATAGGACGTATACGGCAATGGTTTTGGTTGCCGCCGGCTTTGGGTTATTTTCTTTTTTATGTATATATTTTTATTTTATTATGTAATCCTGTTTTACTTATTTATGTAATTATTTTTTTATTTACTATCTATCCCCCCATTATGTTATATAAGAACTTTGGGGGATATTCACATGTCTGTTTTTTTTTATTTGACATTTTTCCACTGTAGCTGGGGCATCCATAGGAGCCCCAGTTACAGGGAAAACATCCCCCTGTAGTGACAATAGTCACTGACAGAGCTGATTAGGGTCTGCTAGGACCCTGTAACTCTGTTGTGGCAGGGGATCCTGGCACTCATATGACCACTGGCTCATGAAGTGAAAGAAACACTTCCACTTTCACTTTTTAGTTCATAGCACTCATTGAGCTCTGTGTACTAGGGAAAGGAGGAGGCAAGAGTGGTTAAAAACTGCTTCTCCCTTCTCCTCCAGGTTATCAGCTGTTTCTAGCATCTGAAACCCATCCTGCTTCTGTTTGATTGCAGAAGCAGTCTTTAATCCAGCGCCGTATTTTTACTATCGGCCAGCATTAAAGCCCAGGACCAAGTGCCGCAAATCTACTGTGTTTGGTCCTTAATGGGTTAAAGCAAGTAGCAAATAAATTGATAGTTTTTTTGGCTTTTTCATCCCATATCGTTTCTACAGTTGCTCTGAAGGATGTTTCATCAATAGGCAAAGATTTGATTAGGCTACTGGAGTCTATCGAAGTGACTGAGTTGAGGGTCTCTGTTATTCCCATGG
Organism: Eleutherodactylus coqui; assembly: GCF_035609145.1. Taxonomy (NCBI): domain Eukaryota; kingdom Metazoa; phylum Chordata; class Amphibia; order Anura; family Eleutherodactylidae; genus Eleutherodactylus; species Eleutherodactylus coqui. The sequence continues at coordinate 201,847,721 of NC_089841.1, read as the reverse complement.
ATTCCTGTCAAGAAAATCATAGGCAATCAGCTGATTTTGCAATGGGAAGCCACAGACAGTTACATATTTCCTCTGCAATAGCTGCTGCAGAAGAAATATAATATTACAAGATAGCTATTTATGTAATTGATCAGCTTGTAATGCCAGGACAGCAAAGAGGTGGCCAAAATGTAAGCTGCTCTTACTGAAAAGCTTTCTTTTGTGGGTCATAGAGGGAGTCCTGAGAGGGGGACCTTGCACCATGATATTCATATGCCATAATAGGCATATAAACAGAGAATGCCATCTTGGCACACTGTATTAAGTATTTCTACATATGTTTTAGGGCGCCCACCCACTGGCGATTTTTTTTTCCCTGCGAAATTCGCAGCATTTTTTTCTCTGCAGGGGTCTATGGGACTTGTAATGTTAAAATCGCGATCGCGCAAAATCGCGATTTCGCGGTAAATTGCGATTTTGCGCGATCGCGATTTTAACATTACAAGTCCCATAGACCCCTGCAGAGAAAAAAATGCTGCGAATTTCGCAGGGAAAAAAATCGCCAGTGGGTGGGCGCCCTTAAAGTGTAGGAAATGAAGAAGTATTAAGATCATACCTCGTCAGTTTTACATTTGTTTTAGATCTAATGAAAAACAATTTAGTTCATAAATAACATGCCTATAGCAAGACTGAAGAAAAATTTCTGTTATGTATTTCATATTGGAAAATATCTCAATAAATTGCTTGCATTCATAAAATTTTGTGGATGTTGTATGCTTATTGCTCACTGGGTAAACTCCATTTCACAAATTGGATTTCATATGCATCCTGCTTTTGCTTGCTAAACTTTCTTGATGCTATATTAAATATACTTACTATACTTTCTGATATAACTCCCTCGCGTTCACAATATTAGTATCCCATTACCACATACCTCATGCAGCTGGGACAGATGTAGAAGAAACATCACATTGTTACAGCTTTTTGTACGTTTAGGGATGCTGTAGTGCTTAATTTTACTAATGGGACAAACTTCTAAACTGGGCATCAAAAATAACTAATACTAGTGCTGAATGTGAAAGCTGTAATGATAAATCAAATATTCATGCAATTTCTTTCACATTTTTTCTGGAAATCTTCAAAAAAATCATGTTTTAGATTTTTTTAGTGATATGCAGAGAAGACACAATTTCCCTTAAATTCTTTGAATATTATGGGGAAGAGCTTGACACTAAGGGCTCCAGCCAACAGAAGAATATTTGCTGCGGAATCCGCAGCAGGTGTCCGGACCGTGGATCCACAGAAAATAGCACCCATAGTATGCTATGGGAACCCGATTCTTACTTCACACTTGTGGAACCAATAGGAGGAAAAATTACAGCATACTTCATTTTTCTATGGATTCATATGCGGACCTCTTCCATTGAAGTAATTGGAAGCCGTCTGATCTGCAGCCCTTCCGCAATGTAATTGCAGAAAGGTTATGGACTCTGTGGAATTCCGCTGGAAAAGCAGGAGTTTAAAAAAAAACAAAACTGTACTGCGCATGTCCAATGGCAGGCTGTGCGGACCATCCGCAGTACAGATTGAAGACTGAAAGAACAGGAATGTGTGGATCCCGCTGCTGACAGGACTAGATTCCGCTGCAGGCAGGGGTGTAACTATAGGGGATGCAGAGGATTCGGTTTCACCCGGACCCAGGAGCTTTAGGGGCCCATAAGGCTTTTCTTCTCCATATAGGAGTAGCCCAGTACTTTGAATAAAGCATTATAGTTGGGGGCCCTGTTACAGATTTTGCATTGGGGCCCAGAAGCTTCAAGTTACGCCTTTGGCTGCGGGATTCCACATGCGGAATCCAGCCCTGCCATGTGCAGCCAGCCTAAAGTAGGGGCATTTCTTATATGTAATTGTAGACATTATGAACAGATTACATATTTGAAATTGAATTAAAATAATTGTTTGTGGGTGAATTATCACATTAGTTGTATTAAATATGTTAGTATACAAGGGAACATAGCTATATGATTTTTTTTCTACTGAGCAAACTAGCATCATGAAGGGACATTATTGTATCAACTTAATACATAAGCATTCCAGTGTATTGTACAAGCAATCGTGAGATAGTGTGTTGAAGTCTCACTGGTGGACTTAAAAAATGTAACAAAAAGCTAATTCATGTTAAAACTAAAAAAATATATGTCAAACTACTAATGACCACTTGTCAATTAGTATGTGAGTGCCTCTCATGCTCCGCCCTCTGGTGTGTAATGTGTGGGAATCATAATGGATGTACTACAGTTGTGTGTGGCATGTAGTAGAGCTGTGTGTGTCATGTGCTGTGTGTGTAATGTGTGGGAATCAAGATGGATGTAGTAGAGCTCTGTGTGTGTGTGATGTGTGGGAATCATAATGAGTGTACAATGTAGCAGAGCTGTGTGTATAATATGTGGGAATCAATATAGCTGTACTACAGCTGTGTGTGGTATGCAGTAGAGCTGTGTGTGTAATGTATTGTGTTTGTAATGTGTGGGGTCAGGATGAATGTAGTAAAGCTGTGTGTATGATGTGTGGGGATCATAATGGATGTACCATGTATCACAGCTGTGTGCCGCATTGTGCCACCAGAAACACTGTTACTATAATTTCCTTATAATTACTAGAAAGTATATACAGAGTACTTTGCAAAAGCTTTAGCCAGGTGTAGAAAAATGCTGCAAAATAAGAATGCTTTCAAAAGTATAAATGCTAATGCAGGTTAAAACATGGTTATTAACTGAAAATGAAACAGCTGTGTAGGAAAATTAAAAGTGGAGGAGGAACAGACAAACCCTGCTACAAAAGTGATGTTGTGGAAGACAGTTTAATATCATAGGTTCTACACCATTGCAAGACTGAGCACAGCAACAAGACCCAAGTTACTGAATCAGCAAGGTCTCACTGGTAAAAAAAAATCAAATGAGACTGGTATTTTAAGATGTACTCTTTAAGCTCCTTTAAAGAAGCACAAAGAAATATGCAACATTAAAGACAGTAAATGCAGTGGCCAGTCACGGAAACTGTTCAGCAGATGAAAGGCACATAATTCTTACTTCAAAATCTTAAATGTCTAGCAGTGCCATCAGGTCAGGACAGGCAGAGGCCAGTGGGACCTCCGTACACTCATATACTGTTCAAAGAAGTCTGGCTGGAAGTGGTCTGCATGAAAGAAAAAGCCACACCTTCATTGTAGAAACAAGGCCAAGCAACTCATTATGCATGGAAATATATGAACTGGGGTTCAGGTAAATGGCTGCAGGTGCTCTGGACTGAGTCAAACTTTGAAATATTTGGCTGTAACTAAAAGAAGGCAGTTTGTTCACCAAAGGGCTGGAGAGGTGTAAAATAATGACTATCTGCAGACAAAAGTGAAGCATGGTGGAGGTTCCTTGTAAGATTGGGGCTGTATTTCAGCCAAGGGGGTTGGGTACATGACCAGGATTAATGGTATCCTCAATGCTGAAAAACACAGGTAAATACTTATCCATCATACCACACAATCAATGAGATGTTTGATTGCCTGCAAGTCTATTCTGCAGCAGGGCAACAATCCCAATGTCATTTAGAACTTTCTTTAGTGTAAAAAAGAGCAAGGAGTCCTGAAAGTACTGATATTGCCTCTACAAAGCCCTGGTCCCAACATACTTGCATCTGTCTGAGATTACATGAAAAGACAGAAGGATTTGAGGAGGATTACATCTACAGAAGAGCTTTAGTTAATTCTCCAAGATGTATGGAATAAAACTGTATGCAGCGCTGAGCCAATCAGGGGGCAGGTCTGACTCACACCCCCTTCACACCCACTGCAGGCTGGCCGCGCGGAACTCCGGCTGCCGGGAGCAGGTGAGTATGTATATATTTTTTATTTTAACACTTTTCTGGATGAATTGCAGGGAAGGGCTTATATATTTAAGCCCTTCCCGACAATTCATCCCACACTCGCCCGCAGCACATTGCTTTCAATGGAGTTGGCTGTATTGCCGGCTCCATTGAATGCAATGCGCTGGACAGCTCCAGCCCGTTTCTAATGAAACGCGGCTAGGAGCAGATTTTCGGGTGATTTTCGGGCATCGGTCACGCGATTTGCGGATGCGCATCCGTCATGCGATCCGCAAATCGCGCGAAAAAACGCCCGTCTGACTAAGGCCTAAGAGTTATATTTTGTTCATTCACTTTGCATTTTGTTTATTTACAAAAATAAACCATCAACACATGTTTTTGAAAGCATTGACAGGAACAAAAGATTTTACATACATGTACTATGTTATATAATTTTAATATTTCATTTTTTTATTTTCTATAAGTAGGATTTTTTTTTTACTTTTTTAATAAGCATAGTTTTATTTGAGTGATATGCCCTTATCTGAAAAAGTCTAAACTAACACATTGTAATGTTTTCCCTTCTGCATGGTGAATGCCTTGGGGCAAAAAAAGAATTGCTCCTTTTTTATTTACTCAATTGGCAAAATATTCAAATAAAAAATTACATGTACCTCAAAATTGTACCAATAAAATTTACAGCTTGCTTCACATAAAATAGCCCATCATTGACCCAAAAGTAAAAAAAGTTATGGGGCTCAAAATCTGCTGACATAAGTATATATATATGTATTGTTAAGAACTATATAAATTTGGTATCACCGCAGATTAAAGTTAACATGTCATTTTTATCACTTCATAAAAACAGAATAAAAAAACAGTGGCAGAAATACAGGAGGGGTGGTTTTTTCCACCCCACTAAAACATTTTTCAATATATTATAAATAAAAAATACATTATATGGGACAGTAGATTAAGTGACATCATAAAAAATACAACTTTTCACAAAAAAAACAAGCTCTCATATGGCTATATAGGCAGAAAAAATTAAACACAATTCTTAGAAGGTGGAGTTGGAAAAAAATGACACAAAAATCATAAATGGTTGCGATGGGAAAGGGTAAATAAGATCTGAGCCAAATATTCAAACTTCCATTGGGCCTATTAACATTTGTGTGTTCCAGTTGGAGTATGGCCCATGTGATGGTCGCTGCATCGCTGGGTTTCAGGAGTGAGGCCGAGAACCCCATGGGTGATATGGTCTGAGCAGCTGGCTGATGAATTACATGTTTACTAGCTGTAAGTTAATAGCTGCACAGTTTTAGGCAAACCACATTATGATTGTCAGCTGTTCAAAGTAGTGGTGGCAAAAAAAGGAGAGGAGGTGGAGCTACTTCAATGAGGAACCAGTGCAGAGAATAGTGCTACTTTTTATCAAATAAAAATATATTCTTTTGAAATGTAACCATGTGCACATCTATCTAAGTGGTCGCGCCAACCTATCAGTTTTTTCTTCCTATCACCTTAGTAATAGTGAAGATTTAAAGGAGTCATGCCAAGTTATTAAGTTAACTTTATTATTATTGGGAGGGGGGGGGTCCAATCAGGGGGGTGCAATTGCTTTGATTCCCAGCACTTTTGAGAATGGGGGTTTAGGCAGTCCCTGGGTGAATGTAGCAGAATCATGCAGACACAGCACTGCTCTATTTACTTCAATGACATCAAACATTACCAAGTTCAAAAGCTTCAGAAATCTCCACCACTCTCATTAAAGTGAATTTGGGATCGGTGGAAGTCCCAGCTGTCCTATGGATATGGGGTATTTTAAAATTTAGCTTAACCCCTTAAGGACCAAGCTGTTTTGTACCTTAAGGACCAAACACTTTTTAGGGATTTTACCATGTAGTGGTTTAACTGCTCTGTTTTTTTTCCTTCAGCCACCAAACTTATTTTTGCAGCGTTTTTTTCCCCTGTGACATATAGGTCTAATTTTAAGTATTTTTTCACTGACTTTTTTTCCATTTTTTAGTTTAAGGGTGCCTACCCACTTGCGATTTTTTTTCCTGTGATGTTTTGCGTTTTTTCTCAAGAACAATTAGTATAGAATGTGTTCTTGTCCATCTGGGTTTTTTTTTTCCATTTCATGGGTTTTTTTCACATAGGAACTGTCAGTTGCATATGTGTCCTTATTTTTCTCTTAATGCACCCATGATTGTCAATGGAGGGCTGCAAAAAACGCGCAAAAAACGCCGCGAAAAACACGCCAAAAAATGCGCGAAAACGCTGCGTTTTTCACGCGCGAAAATCGGCAACGCAAGTGGGTAGGCGCCCTTATTGGAAGTAAAACGCTAAAAAAATTATTTTTTAACATTTATAGTTATTTTTTTATTACTACATTTACACTAAAATAAAGTATGGGAATGGGTTCAACATTTTGTTTTGGACATTTTGATATGTAATATGCATGGTTTTGGATTGTAGGGTGCATACGGTGACAGTTTTGGTTGGCGTCGGCTTTGGGTTATTTTCTTTCTTATGTATATATTTTTATTTTATTATGTAATTTTGTATTACTTATTTATGCAATTATTTTTTTCTATCTATGTCCCCCATGATGTCATATAAGACCTCTGTGGAACATTCACATGGTCTTTTCTTTTTTTTATTTGACACTTTTCCACTGTAGCTGGGGCATCCATAGGAGCCCCAGTTACAGGGAAAACATTCCCCTGTAGTGACAATAGTAGCTCAAAGAGCTGTTCAGTGTCTGCTAGGACCCTGTAGCTCTGTTGTTCCAGGTGATCCCTGTGGTCAAGGGACTGCCGGCTCGCATAGTGGAGGAAACACTTCCACTTTCACTCTTTAGTGCATAGCACTCATTGAGCTCTGTGTACTAGGGAAAGGAGGAGGCAGAAAGTGTTAAAAACCACTTCTTCCTCCTCTTCCGGGTTATCAGCTGTGGCTAATGGCTGACAGCCCGACCTGCTTCTGATTGATTGCAGAAGCAGGGGTTTTCACCATTTCCAATCCAATTTTGGATTCAGGGTTTCCTAAAAGGCTTTCTCTTTTTGCTGTTATACAATGGTGCCATCTGCTGGCTAAAGTCAGTGTGTGTGCGCCAGAGAGGCTCCGACAGTGGAGTGGCTGGTAATAGACGGTAAGAATACGCTGTTAGACGTCTTCTGACATTGGAGCTGTACAAGCTTTAAACAGAATGTAGGAATACATCAGACAGCGGATTTGAAAGGGTTAATCCCCCACCATATTTTTACTATCAGCTGGGATTAAAGCCCAAGACCAAGCGCCATAAATTTACCATGCTAGGTCCCTAATGGTTTAACCCATCTAATACATCAGCTGCATGGACTCGCATCACCATTACAAATGGGTATATAATAATTAATCCATTTATGCAAGAGGGTGTATATGTATGTCCTCCAGTGACAGGGCTAATATGGAGCAGGCTTGTCATATACAGCAAGTGTTGGCTGTCCTGGACAGCTGACACCTAGGTGCAGCAGCCACAATTGGAGATTACTCTGATTGCAGCTATACTCATTTAGATGCCGCTGTAAATTCAGACTGTAGCATTTGAATGGAAACTCCCTTTGTCACTCGAACTACTTGCCCACCACAAGATCACAAGGTTTCGCTTAGTTGTTGTGGCAGCCTTGGGCCTTGTAAAGGCTTCCAGTGGTGTAATGTATTTCTGCCTATTAAGCAGTGCCTGTGGAACAGCCTAATAGAATGCCTGCATAAATACAATGGACTTCAATACTGAAGTGTCACTAGTAGAGATGAGCAAGCATACTCGTCCCAGCTTGATGCTCATTCGAGTATTAGGGTGCTCGAGATGCTCGTTACTCGAGACGAGCACCACCCGCTACTCGTCTCGATTAAACGAGCACTGACCATTGAATTCAATTGAGCCGGCAATACAGCCGGCTCCATTGAAAGCAATGGGCTGCCGGCGAGCGCGGGATGAATTGTCGGGAAGGGCTTAAATATATAAGCCCTTCCCTGCAATTCATCCAGAAATGTGTAAAAATAAAAAAAATATATACTCACCTTGTCCCGGCAGAACGATGTTAGCCCATTGAATTCAATGGAGCCGGCAATACAGCTGGCTCCATTGAAAGCAATGGGCTGCCGGCGATCGCGGGATGAATTGTCAGGAAGGGCTTAAATATATAAGCCCTTCCCTGCAATTCATCCAGAAATGTGTAAAAATAAAAAAAAAAATATATACTCACCTGGTCCCGGCAGACGGAGTTCAGCGCGGCTGGCGGCAGTCCTCCTGAACTGCTCTGAACAGCTGTGAGTAGTATTCAGCAGCCGAGGATTTAAAATCCCCGCCTGCTGAATGAGCTGCCTCTGATTGGTCACCGCCTGACCAATCAGAGGCAGATCTCACTCACACACCCATTCATGAATTCATGAATGGGTGAGTGACTGCTGCCTCTCATTGGCTCAGCGCAGGGACCAATCTGTATTGCCGGCTCCATTGAATTCAATGGGCTAACATCGTTCTGCCGGGACAAGGTGAGTATATATATTTTTTATTTTTACACATTTCTGGATGAATTGCAGGGAAGGGCTTATATATTTAAGCCCTTCCCGACAATTCATCCCGCGCTAGCCGGCAGCCCATTGCTTTCAATGGAGCCGGCTGCATTGCTGGCTCCATTGAATTCAATGGGCTAACATCGTTCTTCTCTGCCACAGCTGTTACAGCTGTGGCAGAGGAGAATGATCTTTATGCTGACAGTGCGGGGGGGGGGGTCTCACTCTTGCCACTATTGTGGCTTAATAGTGGGACCTGGGAACTTGAGATGCAGCCCAACATGTAGCCCCTCACCTGCCCTATCTTTTTCTGTGTCGTTCCCATCACTTTCTTGAATTTCCCAGGTTTTCACAAATGAAAACCTTAGCGAGCATCGGCAATATACAAAAATGCTTGGGTCGCCCATTGAATTCAATGGGGTTCGTTACTCGAAACGAATTCTCGAGCATCACTGGAAGTTCGACTCGAGTAACAAGCACCCGAGCATTTTGGTGCTCGCTCATCTCTAGTCACTAGCTTAATGTGTACATGCGTTTTCAACAAGTTTTCTAAATTATAACAGGTTCTCTTTACCTACTCATTTGCTGCTGTTTGCGCCCTTTTGCATGTCTGTAAGTTCTGATTGTCAGGTAGTCTTCTTCATTTTTCTATTGCGATGCTGTTTGCTGTCCACTTTCATACAGGGGTGTGTATCAAGCCTAGAATTCTGCCAGTAGTTCACTGTCCTGTGCTTCTTTGCTCTGCCTTCCCATGCCACATTGCACAGTCTATGGTCCAATCAGCAGGGGGGCCTTTTCTGAACTCCTGTCACTCTGGCCAAATGGTAAGTAAACCCAAAATAATGTGTGTTGCTACAATCGCCACAATTGTACTGACCCACATGACTGCATCATGTATACCATGAAAGCAACCCCCCCAAAAAAAATTGGTGCAGTTGTGTTTTTTCTCCATTTTATCTGACTTAAAAATGTACAAACATTTTTCAGTAAATTATATGGTAAATGAAATTGTACCATTGAAAATAGAACTCATTTAAAAACAAAAAAAATAAGCCATTTGATGGCTATATTGGAAGAAAAAAAAATAAAAGAAAAAAAACATGACCTTATGGCCTGGAAGCGAGGGGGTAATGTAAAAGTTTGATCTTACCAATAATTAAAAGTTGCATTGTTTGCTTACTGTTAACACATATAGGATATATATATATATATTTATTTTTTTATCATTATTATTTTTTTTAATATTTAACTTTAGCTTTTTGCTTGGAAGATGTGTTTCGGTAATCTTCTAAAACATTCCTACTTGCTAGGGTATCATGGTTTAATTATTTCTATTTGCCAGCTGTTTGCTTTTTCCATCATGAATAGAATGTATAACTTGTTGGAATAATGGTTCACATGCAACAGGAGAATATGTGTGAGGAGTATCCCCTATACAGCTTCTTCAACTGGAGTTTATGGACTGTGACTGTTGCCCAGTTGATTTGTAAAGGTGGATGCATTAGCAATAGGAAAGTATCTCTGTGGCTCCCATCAGACCAAATGATTTGTCTCAATTTGAGTTATTTAAAGTTTTTCAGAGAGCTGTATATGCATTAACTTAAATGAAGAGGAAGGCCTCCAGACATAACCACTTGGAAATGATGCAGAGAGGGATGTGAGCAACAGTGCTATGCAGAGATGGTTTCCAGATGTGAGCATGGCGATGGAGTAGGCAGGGGAGGAATAGCTACTTACTATAAATGAAGGGTTGGGGAAAGAGAGGCTGAGTTACGCATGTATAGTTAGAGAGAGGATGATAATAAAGTCCTGGAAAAGATCAAGTATTAAACTTGTGGTGTGAAAGAAGAGGCGGATTCAGAGTTGGAAGATAGCACTACTATCCTCCACCTGTTGTGGCATAACCAGAGTTAGTGGCACTGATATTCAAACCAAGAAGCTAATATTTAAAATCAATATCAAAACCATTCATGGTGTATGATAGTGGCTGTAATATTGCAATTGTTCTTCAGTATACATTGCAGTGACTATACCATTGTCATTGTTCTATGTGATCTGGATTTTCTTCCACTCTTTCTGTTCTAATTGATTATTTACTAAAGTCTTATCTACAATACTGAAACAATGAAATCAGTAAAGGTCCATACAATGTAGGTGGAAGGATTTTGAAAGAGAATGGCATGCAAGACCATATGAAATATTGACTGGACTATATATAGCATGAATATTCTCTGCTCTATTGTGCATATAGGTGCATATAACAATATTTTCTGTGGCATATATATACATGTTCCCTCTCTCTCTCAGCCTTTGTTAAACATAATAAACCTACAGGTATAAGAGTACATTTGCATTTCAATATGCAGTTTATAGCATTGTACAGTTACAAGTAATATACTTCACTATCCACATGCTTTTAAACAAGGATATACAATCTTCAAAATTAACTTAATGGTTTATAGAAAGGTTAAACAGTTCAGTGCAGCAATATGGGAAGAATACATCTTGACTTTTTTCTTGCTGTATCTTGGAAAACAAACAATAATTCTACATTATTGTTTGTAAAAATATAAAAAACGGCCTACTTGTAATGTGCTAGCTGACAGAATTTACAAATGGAAATTTTTGGTTATTACTGCTAATGTAACTCCGTTATAAAGGTATTATCACAGTAGTGCAGGTTTTTTTCCTCCGTTCCATTAATGTGGTGGGCAAAGTCTATTTTGTTGTTTGCACTGAAAGGAGAGCACTAAGATTAACAGCTTGAAATGCTCCTACCTGCATTTTTTGTTCTTTCTCATCATTCCAATACAAAGTATGCTTGCTGGAATCATACTGATAAAAAAAATTCTTATGAACTGCTTAACAATAATTCTTTTGTGCTTTGCGCTTTTGTAAAGGAACAATAGCACAGTGAAATACCATTTTTATCTTTTCATATTTGTATTGGTGTACATAGGTGCTCAGAGAGTCTATTTACCTTAAATTGGACATCTAATTTTGGGGACCCTCCTGCTGCGGTAATATGATAGAATGCCTCTCTTTAAGGTAAAATGTTTGCATTAGTGTTAATGCGTATTGCTTCTTGTTATTGTCTCTGATATGAGTTACACTACCAGTTGTTTTACTTATGGACTTAAATTCTTTATATATACTTTGAATAACTTTCTGTATAAACTGTTTTTAAGATGCACAAATGCATTGTTATAATGGGGATCATTTAAAGCTGTAAGGCACAATATTGACTTTTAGTGGCCATTTTTGTTGGAATCCATTTATTTGAAACTACCAGCCCACTGAAATGTTCATTTATGTAAAAACTGTAGATTCAGGCAGGCTGAATTGAATTCAACTGAATTGAAACATGTTAAGGTGATTTAGTAGATTGGAATAATCTACTACACTTTTACAGTTTGCTTATAGAACGTATCTACATAGAATGTATGTGAAAGTCTTAAATACATAGGTTTACATATATTGAGCTGGATCCTGCAGCATGTAATAATGTTCAATGCTGCATTCACTGATTTGTAACCTTCTTTGCTGCTATCTTCTAACATTCTTTGCTAGATCAATGTCTGTACAGATTTACCCTCTGATTTATACATGGCATCTATCTATCTATCTATCTCATATCTATCTATCTCCTATCTATCTATCTATCTATCTATCTATCTATCTATCTATCTATCTATCTATCTATCTATCTCCAGTCGTCTTTAGCTTGGTAGTTAGTAATATACTTGTATGTAATCCATGTTTCCAATGCATTTTTTTCTATTAGTGGTCTATGAAGTTAACTAGGCAAAACTTTTTTCTTCTTTTAGTTTTTTTTCTAATGCAGGACATATACCTGCATGTAATGTAATACAAGCTTATGAAAGAAAACACATTATTTCTTATATTAACTTTTTTTTAGTACACGCTGATGTTTCCGCTCAAATCTAGGTCCAGGCCACCACAGTTGAATTCCTGCAGGCTAAATGATGGTATCATGACTAAAGATTCTCCTGATCTTCTCTCTTGCATTCTACAAGAAAGGTTGGTTTTGGTATTCTCTGCTCACAACCTCCAGGATAGACTTTAACTGGTGGCAGGGAAGCAGGAGTGTAAGTAGTGATGAAAAGCAGCAGTCAACAGGAGACAGACTAGACAGAAAACCTTAAGCCTAGGGTCACACGGGGCGGATTGCCGTCGGAAATCTCGCGGTTTGGCCGCAGCAAAAACCGCGAGATCTCCGCCGGCAGAGCCGCCGCGGTTTAAGCCGCGGCGGCTTTGAAGCGGTCCGGCCGCTTGCTCTTCCGTTGCGGCCGGCGCTCCCATAGAGGAGAGCGCGGCCGCAGCGGAATGAAAAAAAGAATGAGCATGCTGCTTCTTTTGAAACCGCGGCTGCGGCGGCCGCAGCCGCGGTTTCAACCGGATTTACCGCAGCGGATTAGCCGTCCCGTGTGGACGAGATTTCTGAGAAACCTCGTCCACATGGCTGGCTAATCCCGGGCTTAGCGGCCGCGGGCGGTTTTGCCGCGGGCGGATCTGCTGCGGCAAAACCGCGGCAAATCCGCCCTGTGTGACCCCAGCCTAAAAGGATATGCTGTAAGAACCTATCTATAAGCAGAGGTTAAGAGAGGACCATAGTCTGGAGTTAGCTTCAGAATAATGTTCAGGGGTCAAGACAAAAGTATTGTCAGGAATTAGCCAAGATTTGGGAGCAAAACACCAGAAATAGCAGGATAGAATAGAATTGGATGTTCAGACAGTCCTAAGGTCAATAACGTTGGTGGACAAAGAAACAGAGACAATCCAATAGACGTAATCAGGGACCAGCTGAGTCAGCAAAGTCAAACACACTTCCAAAGCTACTCCTAAGAACACAATGATAGAGCCTAATTCCGGAACTGAGGTTAATACATTAAGACTTTAAATTGGACACATTAAGACTTTGAATAGAATGCCTAGTGCTCTGAATTGCCTGATGAATGGGGGTCCCTGATTGGCCAGATGGCTGTATGAATTACACACTTGCTACCCGGAATACCCTTAAGCTCTGGTAAGAACTCTATTGCAGTAGAAACTGTTCAGAAGAGACAATGCTAAATTTTAGCGAAATTAGTACATTACATGTGCACTGCCATTTCATAGTACCCTCCAAGACTTTTAATATTCTTCAAACTTTTAGAATAATGTTTCTTGCTCAAGATAGAATGAAGTAAATCTATAAACATAAAATAAAAAAATAGAAGTGTCTCACTACTGAAAGAAAGACAATGTGAGAAAGACAGAGAGAGAGAAAGAGAGACAGAGATCATCATCTATAATGTAAGTGATATAGTACAATGTATTTTAAAGTTTCTAAGCAAAGTACCCCCTATTTAAAAAAAGAATCTTCAAGGCAGTCATTACATATTGGGTTGCCTATTGGAAGCAGAGCATGAGCTCAATGTACGTATCCTTGCATAAATGGAACATAGCACACATTTAGAACTTAAAGTTATAAATTAATGGAGCAACAGTGGCTCTTTCTACCCCCGTGTGTAAACCAAAGCTTCCAATATTATTTCTTTAATTGAAACACCTTTTGCATATATATTCTTGAAGAAGTCATTAAAAAAGAGATTCACTCACTTTTTTTTCATTTGTAATGTGGATGTTTATTCAATGTGCTCAAAATGAATGGTACAAATGTTTATGTCTTATTAGTTTGTAGAGTTTGTTTGTCTATAACTGTGACTTGGATAACAATCAGATGACAATTAATAACAATTTATGCATAATAAATCACCAAGTAATTCCAAAATATTTACTTGGTTCTTCATGCAACTGTATGTTTTACAACAGTCCCATGAACAATAGCAATATGTAGTCTCTAACTTCTAGGGGGAAAATGTTTGGGGCATGCTCTGTGACCTGTACAGAGGTCATTGTGTGGTGAGGGGAAGAAGTGAGGCATGTCCATAACTTATCGTGAATGGTGCATCCTGTTTTATCTGTATATAGGTATTGCCTTTCATTGTAACTTTACCTGTAATGATTATACTGTAAGATGACTACTGAAAAGTGTCCTCTACAGAATTGGCCAAAATAAAAATTGCAGGATTTGAGTATTTTTTTTCAATATAGATAGTTACATGGAAAATTGATGGAAACATCACCAAAATTCTTTAAAAATATTTTTAACATAAAAATTGGTTTTAAACAATAATTACTTTCTAGTGTTGAGAGACCTGAACCAGTAGAACCTTGTTTAGGGTCAAACTTTGCTGAAAATTTGGTTCGGTTATACACCAGTTTTTGGGGTTCTGGTGACTTTCCAGTTTAGTTTGAACTCATTGGGACCAAACTTTTTTGCAAAAGTTCAGCGAATCAGCAGAACCGAACTTTTCAAAAGTGCATTCATCACTGTTATTTTCAGATGAAACATTCCAATTAATTTATTTTTTAAATACAACTAGAATGGCCAGTTTCCCTTAAATCAATGTCATTGGTTACAGTGTACACATATTTATTAGGTTCAGAAATACTCAAAGCTTTTGTCAGTGATGTCAGAGTTAAAATAGAATCACGTAGGTGCTATATCTTCTGCTTGTTGAAATTTGCTGTAACAGAAACATGGACATTTGAGTTCTATGAAATATTTAATAATATACTTGAATTTCCCATAAAATAGTAATTGTGAAACAAAAACTGCATGTTGTGTCATTCCTCTTATTCCTCATGGAATTATACATTATGGATAACTTCAACTGGTTTTTACCATTCTGTTTGTCAATGCAGCATGACCAAACACACTTTGACACTGTGTAGGTGGGTAGGGACATACCCTGTTGACATCCAATGGTAAATTTATTATTACTTTTCCTAGAAGAATAATAGAGGAGCATAACAACCCAGAGTTGTAAGAAAAGATGCTTCAGAATAATTATTTCAGAATGCAAATATTAAATAAAGCACACTTCTTAGGGAACCTGACAGTTTTTTTTTACTCATATCATGTTTAAAGGGGAAGAAAGGTTTATTTGATAGAATTAATCAATTTCAGAGAATGTGTAAACTGATACAAAAATGTTTAATTATAGAATTGTAGACCTGCAAGGAACCTTAGTTAGCATCAGTTTTTATATGCCCCTTTTGTGCCCCTTGATGACTGCCTCTGTGTATAATCTGCATGTATACACAGCAGCCCTCTATCATTGGTAATGTGGGCTTCTGCAGAATTCATGGTCTTATATGCAACTCCACTGCATCATAATAGTAAAACTGTCAGCAAAACATGGATTAATTTTGCACTCATTTGCTAATTCTGCTGCCAATATTGTCACTGTCAGGTTTTAAAAATTGAATTTATTTCATCTCACAATTTCTTCGGTGTGCAGACCCATTGTCAGATTGAGGCTAGCCTCACTTACAATATATTATGTAGGAGTACTCACCTCAACTCATCCAGGCTAGTCCATGGTCAGGAGCTTTCCTTTACCACAATTTCTGTGGATGCTTGTTGCTGTCCAGGTGTCCATCTGGAGACACAACACTAGCTCTCTCTTGGTCCAGACACCAGGCAATCTATGGACACTGTCTTTTCTCAGCAACTCCAGCAGCTTCCCCTCATAGGCAGCAGCTGCTCAGCTCTCTCAGGCCCAGCTTCAGCAGCACCTCCAGCACACTTTGCTCAACACTGTCTATCCCCTCTGTCTTACCACAAAAAGGTCCCTTTTATAACCCAGACTCCAGTCTCTAGAAAGTACCTACTGATCATGTTCAGTTTAGAGATGAGCGAGCACCAAAATGCTCGGGTGCTCGTTACTCGAGTCGAACTTTCAGTGATGCTCGAGAGTTCGTTTCGAGTAAGGAACCCCATTGAAGTCAATGGGCAACTCGAGCATTTTTGTATATCACCGATGCTCGCTAAGGTTTTTATTTGTGAAAACCTGGGAAATTCAAGAAAGTGATGGGAACGACACAGAAACGGATAGGGCAGGCGAGGGGCTACATGTTGGGCTGCATCTCAAGTTCCCAGGTCCGACTATTAAGCCACAATAGTGGTAAGAGTGAGACACCCCCCCGCACTGTCAGCATAACGATCGTTCTCCTCTGCCACAGCTGTAACAGCTGTGACAGAGAAGAACGATGTTAGCCCATTGAATTCAATGGAGCCGGCAATACAGCTGGCTCCATTGAAAGCAATGGGCTGCCGGCGATCGCGGGATGAATTGTCGGGAAGGGGTTAAATATATAAGCCCTTCCCTGCAATTCATCCAGAAATGTGTAAAAATAAAAAATATATATATACTCACCTGGTCCCAGCAGACGGAGTTAAGCGCGGCCAGCGGCAGTCCTCCTGAACTGCTCTGAACAGCTGTGAGTAGTATTCAGCAGCCGGGGATTTAAAATCCCCGCCTGCTGAATGAGCTGCCTCTAATTGGTCACAGCCTGACCAATCAGAGGCAGATTCCACTCACACACCCATTCATGAATTTATGAATGGGTGTGTGACTGCTGCCTCTCATCTGATTGGTCCCGCTTCCTGCCTTCCTGACAATTCATCCCGCGATCGCCGGCAGCCCATTGCTTTTAATGGAGCCGGCTGTATTGCCGGCTCCATTGAATTCAATGGGCTAACATCGTTCTGCCGGGACAAGGTGAGTATATATATATTTTTTTTTTACACATTTCTGGATGAATTGCAGGGAAGGGCTTATATATTTAAGCCCTTCCCGACAATTCATCTCGCGCTCGCCGGCAGGCCATTGCTTTCAATGGAGCCGGCTGTATTGCCGGCTCCATTGAATTCAATGGTCAGTGCTCGTTTAATCGAGACGAGTACCGCGTGGTGCTCGTCTCGAGTAACGAGCATCTCGAGCACCCTAATACTCGAACGAGCATCAAGCTCGGACGAGTATGCTCGCTCATCTCTAGTTCAGTTCCAATGTGCCAAAATTTGCTGCCAATTTTGGCACATGAGCTGATTTTGGTGCAAATTTTGGGTCAAGTCACAGTCCATCTCCATGGCAACATTTTAACCCTTCAGCCCCTTGAACTTTACTTATGTGGGCAAAGAAGAGCCTGTGTGGCCTGAATCTTTAACCTTAAACTTCAAAGTGTATTTATTTTTAAACACTGCGGTGTTTCAATATGATACATGCACAGGGGCACTGTGCATACCTGTCCTGGGTTCTCAATGCCCATGGTTCAGTCAGCATAAGACCGGTGACAATTTCCCTTTTTTCCCATATTTCCCATATTCCCCAAAAAACCACGCTGTGGTTTTTTGGGGAATACGAACTGCAATTTTGGTGATAGTTTTTCATATAGTCTTTTGAGCCTAAGCCAGAAGTGTATTCCAAAGGTATGGTAGAACATCTTATACGTCTTGCTGGATTCACTTCTATGTGTAGCTCAAAAACTGCATTACAAACTGCAGTGTGGGAAACCTCTCTAATAGAGAAACTTAGGTACAGAAAAGACGAACACCTGATCTGCAGAATAAGCATGCATATTTGTATAATCCGTGAAGGTAGTTTGCTTATTTCCTTTAATAAATATATAACTGTATTATCCTTCAGGGTTTACTCTCCATTTTTCTACGGTTCTGTACAGTATTAAACAAGTGAAAAAAATGTCACTATGATTTAAGTTACTGTGCAAGCTGAAAATAAATTTTAGCACATGCATCTCCTGTGTTCCTTTGTGACATCCCAAATGTGTTGGGCACACAGCCATCACAGAACACAACTCTCCCTGGAAGCACATCCTTTCAGTCTGGCTGCTTTCTGTTAATGAAATGTGAGTCAAGAGCTGCCTCTGGAGCTTTTCAAATGCTCCTGAATGACAGCACAACTCCACACTAATTACATCACAATAACATTGGTAAGCATTTGGTGAATATTAAATTTATCTTAAGTCCAGCAATGGAAGTTGATCTAAGGAACCAAAGGGAGATAAAATAGCTCTCTGCAGTTCCATCTTGACACATCTTTAGCATCGCACTCGTTATGCAGGATATTAATATTACGTCTGGCTTTGTATGTATACATAATGACTGTAAAAAGAAATGGCTGGGGTAAAATGTTTAATTGCATCTATATTTAATCAAGAGTGCTGCTATCACAATGCATGCTACTTCAGCTAGCTTATGCCCCAGTTTCTTACTCATGCCACAGTTCTTTATAAGCAAAGTATAAATATTGCTTTATATCTATAGCATAATTGACTTCGGGATTCAAGTTTTTTTTAGTGGAAAAAAGATGCCCCCCTATGTTTCTTTCTCTTATTAGTCTGCACATGAACACTTTTGCTCTTCTATATTGCAATCCGGCTTGCTGCATGCTACTAGGGTACATGGCGATTAAGCCTTCCTTGTAGTTTAGAAGGGCTACTGGGGTTCACTTATTCATACCACCAGTGCTTATGCCTTCAAAATCTGCTACTTCTGCATCCAGTATAACTATACCCCATGGCCAAACATGTCTCAGCAGCAAACTCTACACTCTTCGGGAGAAAAGGCCAGAATGGTCCAGGCTGAATGGTGAAGAAAATGTGAGCCACCAGATTAAACATTTATTCTCTCTGTATCAGTTTCTTATAGGCTAGGTGCACACTAGTTGTGAATGCTAGTTGTGCCCAATAGGCTTGGGCACAACTTGCATCGGTCACTACCCAGACACAGTCACAGGGACATAGCACATATTCATGCATTTGCCTGTTATTTTTCTCATCTGTGATGCAGACAGGATTAGAACATACCATTTTTTCAGGTGGACCATCATTCTGGGTAAAAAAAAAAGTCAATGTGCGTGTCCTCATAGCCCGATAATGGGGCCATGTGTTGTCCTTGAATCAACATGGATAGCACACACCAGATACGCTAGTAGGTGAGGGGACTTAAGATGTGTTTAAATCTCTTGCATTAGAGAGTAAGGTAATTTTTATTTGATTCTGCGAGATGCATGGGGGAGGGTGTAAATTAATTAATCTTTCCAAGGCAGTGCATCATCTTGTTCCAGTCCTGAAAGTAGATTGCTGCGGATCTTCATGTTGCCAAGTGAATATTTCTGTGTCTATTATACATTCTTTTATCATTTAGATTTTGAAGGCTGCAGGTAGAAAATCGGTATGTAACTTTTTGCCTTTATTTTAACAATGCAATGGGACATATTTACTTATGCCTGTCTAAGTCAACTGTTCACCCAGCTATGAGCATGTACCAGATGGAAACCTATGTCAGCTATGGGCTGGAGTAGGTTTCTAGTATAATGTACACCAGTTTCTGGTGTGCATTTTACTCTATACGATGGGCCATGTGTGGTGATGGCCCAATATACTAGGCCCTACCTACTTTTGTGGTGGGGCCCTGCATAAATGGCCAAAAGGTAAAGGCATACAGTGAAAAATAGATATAGCCTAACATATATATATACAGATTAAGGAGTAGTTCGTCTTTGGAGGTTGTCTTAAAAATATTATAGAGAATAATATATATAAAACTCCTTCTATACTCTTATTAACTGTATCAGTACTAGTGGCCATAAAAGTGATTTAAAAATAATGTAATGCATGGCAGTCTATAATCCCATTAGCCGACTGTAAGCAGTATCATAAACATGTAGTCATCATCTTAGCAGCAAACTCAACAATCATAAATCTTTACCAACTGACAACAATCACTTTTTTGCCATTGTGGCACCCAAGGAGCCAGGCAGATTGTCAGAGGCTGCAGTATCGATAGAAAATTTAGAAAAACAGTGCCCCTATAGGGAAAAGAGACCATTATAGGATCCCCACTACATGGCTATTCAGAGATGAATGCTGCTTTCAACTTTCATTAACAGTCAGTTGCCCTCTTTTTTGTTTTACATTTCTTTGACATTATTTAGTATTTCTTTTATTAGTATTTAGTTGGAATTTTTTTAGTGCTTCACTTCCTTTTAAAAATCTCGAGACTTTCTTATGGAGAATATAACTTCCATTATTGCCCAAAGTAGCACATATTACTTATTCTAATATGGAGACTAAAAATACAGCTGTTTGCATTGTTGTGTTGAATTATATTGATTCCATATTCACGAGTTTCAATACACATTTAAAATGAGACCTAAGTCTGTCATTCTTTGAGCCCTTCTTGACAAAGTTACGAGCTGTAAATATTAGTTAATGTTGCCATATTTCTTAGCAATATTCAGTCTTTAAAAGCACCTAAACAATATAGCTCCGTGATCGCTAAATATGACTCACAGAAACAGACACAGCTGTTGCCCTAATGTTTTCCCTTTTGTCTGCATGAAATATTATGTGCAGCTAATATTGTGTGATCTCAGCATGCCCCAGGTAAAATACGTACTACTTAGCTTTTGCTTTGAAAAAAATTAATAGCTAACACTTTTCTTCACAATGGGCGATGGTAACATGTGTAGAGATGGCAGGTTGTCCAAACATAAGTAACATGCATCTAGAAAATGAGACGTGCTAATGAGTGGAAGACTTTCCCCATATAATTACAGTATCTACACTTCACATATGCTGTGCACAGTTGTTATGACTAACCTACACTTGATAAAACAATACACCTAAAAAAAAACTAAAGACGCAGCAAAAATACATGTGCATGCCCCCTCTCATGCACCCCTCTAATGCAGCTTTAAATTTGCTACCACATGACTCATTCTGTTACCACTTTATTGACTTTGGTTTCTTTCCCTTCACTTATTGTTTATCACCCAACTAATATAATCCAAAATTCACATTTAGATCTAGATTCATTGCACACTGATAGATTAAATGGCTTCCGTTGAAATTGGCCCTAGTGTTTTTCAGTGAGAACATAATTCAAAGGGGAGACCCATTAGGACCATTTTTCATGGAACGATTATATTGTTCAGTTTGTCATTGGATCATTAAAACGATGAATTAAAAATTGTTCACTTATCATTCGGCGTTCAGTTTATGCAGACATAAAGCGATCTGTGTCAAAGCATTGGAGCAATAGTCATTGGGATGACTGTCGGGTGCTTAAGCACCCAACAATCATCTCCCATGTAAAAGGAGCCTAAGGCCTCGGTCAGACAGGCCTTTTTTTTTGCGCGATTTGCGCATGCATCCGGCGATTTTATAAAACCATAAATTATAGAACAGAAATCGCAGATCGCACCTATCTGCGATCTGCGATTCCTGTTCTCTTCTGTATATGCGCTCAATGGGGCCGGCGGCAGCAGCGCCGACCCCATTGAGAACATATAGTAGACAAATGATTCTCCTCTGCCACAGCTGTAACAGCTGTGGCAGAGAAGAATGATGTTTGCCCATTGAATTCAATGGAGCCGGCAATACAGCCGGCTCCATTGAAAGCAATGGGCTGCGGGCGATCTCAGGATGAAGTTTCGGGAAGGGCTTAAAAATATAAGCCCTTCCCTGAAAGTCATCCAGTAATGTGTAAAAACAAAAAAAATATATATACTCACCTAGTCCCGGCAGACGGAGTTCAGCCGCGGCCGGGCAGCAGTTCTCCTGAACTGCTCTGAGTAGTATTCAGCAGCCGGGGATTTAAAATCCCCGCCTGCTGAATGAGCTGCCTCTGATTGGTCACAGCCTCACCAATCAGAGGCAGCTCTCACTTACCCATTCATGAATGGGTGAGTGAGTGCTGACTCTGATTGGCTCAGTGCAGGGACCAATCAGGGGCAGCTCTCAGCTGAATGACAGCTGCCCCTGATTGGTCCCTGCGCTGAGCCAATCAAAGGCAGCACTCACTCACCCATTCATGAATTCATGAATGGGTGAGAGCTGCCTCTGATTGGTGAGGCTGTGACCAATCAGAGGCAGCTCATTCAGCAGGCGGGGATTTTAAATCCCCGGCTGCTGAATACTACTCAGAGCAGTTCAGGAGAACTGCCGGCCGGCCGCGGCTGAACTCCGTCTGCCGGGACCAGGTGAGTATATATTTTTTTTTGTTTTTACACATTGCTGGATGAATTTCAGGGAAGGGCTTATATTTTTAAGCCCTTCCCGAAAATTCATCCTGAGATCTCCCACAGCCCATTGCTTTCAATGGAGCCGGCTGTATTGCCGGCTCCATTGAATTCAATGCGCTGGACAGCTCCAGCCCGTTTCTAAGGAAACGCGGCTAGGAGCAGTTTTTTCGGGCGATTTTTCGGCCCCGGTCACGCGATTTGCGGATGTGCATCCGTCATGCGATCCGCAAATCGTGGGAAAAAACGCCCATGTGACTAAGGCTTTAGAGACAGAACTGATATGAATGGTGACAGTACTGAAGAAAATGTTGGTTCTGTACAAGCAACAAGACATAAAATAGAAAGGAGAAAATACTACAAAATAACAGCCATCATACTGTTCATTCATTCAAGTTCAACCTACAAAACCCATTTGTTCCAGCAAGCATATAATTTGCCATAATTTAAATCAATGCCACCTCGCTAATCTTACATAGCTTACATTAGCTGAACAATTGTCTCTTTTCTTAATCCTTTAAAGAATACCTATTATTATGTTTTTGTGCAAATCATACAACTATATAAAACTTTGTAATATATCTTATTAGTGAAAAGTGACATCTTCTTCACCTACCAACAGCATTTAGTTCCTTTTTCCTTGCTTTTAGGCTTGGGAACAGATAAATGTTCATAAATACCTTAAGTCCCTCTAAAAAATGAGACACGAGACACGAAGACACAAAGCTGCATTGCCTCTTGCTCACATCATTTATAGAAACCTCTATAACCGCAGGGTAGGTCATCAATAGTATGTTGGTGGCAGTCCAACACCTGGGATCCCCACTGATCAGCTGGACTAGTATAAAGAGCTGCCTTCTGCCAGATATACACAACTCTGTACTCTGTTTAGCAGCCTGGAATGGTATTGCAGGCAAAGTTCCCATTCACTTTATATATCCTAAAGCATATTCCTCTATGGTATAAATAAACCATAAAACGCCAATAAAAAATAGGAAAAAAGCTATATCCATGGACATAAAAAATAACATATAGCTCTAATGTACACAAATGCAAAAAAAAGAAAAAAAACAACAAAAACAGACAGTGGAAGAATGCAAGATACCATTTATCAAAATTATATTTCATACACTTTACTTCTATGCACTTTATCGTAATACTTGTAGGTGGTACTATCTTTTGTAACACATGATAATCTGTTGGGTATTATATGCAGCTGGATTTTATTGAATTGGGGATTTTAATATTTTGCTCCCACTTATCTATTAATGGTGAGTTTTTATCTTCATTTTTTAGTGTTGCCCTGTTGGTTGAGTTTCTTTTCTGGATTTTTCTTCATTTGTATGCAATTAAGCAATATGTTATTTTTTTGTATACGATTGTGGACATTGCTTTTTGCTTCTATTTCTGTCAGTGTTTTATAATTTGTATTCACGTACTTGGATGTTGTGCCTACAATACTATTCTGGGCCACTGAAGAGTATACAGAGTTTTGTGTCTCCAGCAGAGATGAGGGAGTATACTCGCTAAGGCACATTACT
Source organism: Eleutherodactylus coqui (assembly GCF_035609145.1). Lineage (NCBI taxonomy): Eukaryota > Metazoa > Chordata > Amphibia > Anura > Eleutherodactylidae > Eleutherodactylus > Eleutherodactylus coqui. Next base: position 201,823,828 of record NC_089841.1, on the reverse strand, counting down.
CGAGCAAATAGTGCCTTAGCCGAGTATCTCCCCGCTCGTCTCTAAAGATTCGGGGGCCGGCGGGGAGCGGTGGGGGAGAGCGGGGAGGAAGGGAGGGGAGATCTCTCTCTCCCTCTCTCCCCCCCACTGCCCCCCTGCTCCCCGCCGCAACTCACCTGTCACCGGTGCCGGCCCCCGAATCTTTAGAGACAAGCGGGAAGATACTCGGCTAAGGCACTACTCCCTCGAGTAATGTGCCTTAGCGAGTATACTCGTTCATCTCTAGTCTCCAGCACACAACAGCTCCGTACACAGAGGCACTAGCAATCAGCTGATTGACAAGGGTCTTATGTTTTGGACCAGTGCCGATCTCTTAAGACAAATTTCTTATTTGGACTTTGTGATGGAAAAGCATCAACCTGGTCAGAATGTCTTGTCACAAGAATCTCTAAGTCTAAGTCTCTCTCCAAGAGTCCTACTAAACCCTCTGTGATATTTTTGTTCAGAATATCTGATACATTCTGGTTCTAGAGATGCTAAAGCGACATCTGACGCCATTCTTATCACATTAGAATCATAGAATGGTATATTTTGAATGGTCCTCCAGGGTCATCTGGTCCAACCCCCTGCTCAGTGCAGGATTCACTAAATCATCCCAGACAGGTATTTGTCCAGCTCTTGTTTGAAGACTTCCATTGAAGGAGAACTCACCACCTCCTGTGGTAACCTGTTCCACTCATTGATCAGCTTCACTGTCAGAAAGTTTTTTCTAATAACTAATTTGTGTCTCCTCCCTTTCAGTTTCATTCCATTGCTTCTAGCCTTTCCTTGTACACATGAGAATAGGGCTGATCCCTCTACACTGTGACAGCCCTTCAGATATTTGTAGACAGCTATTAAGTCTCCTCTCAGCCCTCTCTTTTTGCAAGCTAAACATTCCCAGATCCTTCAACCGTTCCTCATAGGACATGATTTGCAGACCGCTCACCATCTTGGTAACTCTTCTCTGAACTTGTTTCAGGTTGTCTATGTCTTTTTTTAAAGTAGGGTGTCCAGAGCTGGACACAGTATTCCAAATGAGGTCTGACTAAGGAAGAGTAGAGGGGAATTATTACCTCACGTGATCTAGACTCTATGCTTCTCTTAATACATCTTATTATTTTGCTATCCTGAGGATAGGTCATCCACAGTTTAAACCTGTAGAATATCTTTAATACTTCATTTGTATGTATCATAATTATATATGATGCTGTAGTTTATATCATTTCAAATCTTGAATTGACAAAATCTGTTAAACTAGTACATGATTAAAAAGTTATTATTTGTACTGCATCTGTTAATATTCGGAAAAGAGTGCTTCTAGGCGATTTTACTTTTTTATTAATAATATGTACCGCTATAAATATTTTGCAATTGTCTTACTTGTTGAAGTACAATGCAGTCAAAAGTTTGAAAGGAGCAGCTCTCTCAAGAATAAAATATCAATGATTTCTGGTCAAGGCAGACATTTTAATTTTATTTAGTTCTTATGAGTCAATAGAAAAAAACTTCATATATATTTACAGTATTACAATCAATACAGTGATAATGAAAAAGAACTAAACTATTCATAAACAATAAGAGGTATTAAGGTTTTATGATCTCTTATTGAACAATAAAAGTGAATTATGCATTCAAGTTTTGACATATTATCCAAAAGGTTTTGGTATTTACGTATAGGTTATAAATCCAGTGAAACAACTTTTAACCTCCACACTTTTTAACCTGAAGAGATGAATACTGATTTGTAGTACAGACTAAATTTACATCCCTAGAAAGCTAATATCAAAATGCATCTTTTTTCCATTAATGTATGTAAAGCATGACAAATGATTTATAACAAAGCGCGAGATATCTTTGTCAAACATTTATACAGTTGTTGCCAACTTAGCCCCATGGGAGTAAAACAATTATATACAACCTTGAACAGATTGAATATGATTAGATTCCCTAAGACATGCCTGTATGTATTATTTAAAGTTTTAATATTTGCATCCCTCATTTGTTATTGTAGGTCAACTTGCAAATAATATATCTTATGAGCCTTAACAACAAAAGATATTTTAGTAAAGCCTACCTAGTGCTTCTCAGACTTGAAGAGAATATGTCAACGTTAGTGTTAAGTGAACCGAACCAGTAAAACCCTGTTTTGGGTCAAACTTTGCTATAAATTCACTTTGGCATGAACTAAGTTCTACCCATAAGTAGGATTCTACTGGTTCAGTTCGCCCAACATTAATCCTGAACACTGGTTTATAACACTGTCCAAGAGCTATAAGAGCCCTGTATAACACTTTCAGAGGGGTTTTATAGCTTTTAGACAGGGTATACACTAGTTTTAGGGGATTTGGTAAATTTATAGTTTGGTTCAAATTAATTTGGACCAAACATTTTGCAAATGAACTGAACTTTTCAAAAGTTTGCTCATCACTGATCACCATAGTAGTGTTGTTCTAGCTATCCATAAGACAGAACCCTTACTTTCATTAAATCAAAATTTCTGTTCTGCAGCAAGAAGACAGATATTTATGAGCTGTGCCTGTCCCTGGATGTTTGACAGCCTTTTCCCCATATGATATATAAATATGGTGACAGATTCTCTTTAAAAGGTTCCAGACGATAGTACTGAATGACATTACATCATTGTCTGTCCATATGCAAATAATGAAGATGGAACAATACCTCCACAGTGCCACCTATTGAATGGCAGTATTCCTTCAAATCAATGCTTGACCCTTTAAACATGTTTGTAGAGCAATTATTGGGAATTGAAAACCAAGCTAGAATCCATACACAGACAGCTGTTTCTGAGTTTTTGCATAATGGACAAAGCATAGATAGAGCATAACTAGGCATACTGTCCAAATCCTTTATTCTTATGCACAAAATGTTTTTATCTGACAGGATGCAGGAGGTCAATTTTAAAATCCTCACTCAGTTGTATAGAACTCGGATGTGATTGGCCAGGATCTTCCCTCAACTTTCATTTAAATGCTGGAGATGTGACAGTGACGTGGGCACTTTTATACACATTTGTTGGTCATTTCCTTTGATTTCAGACCTTTTGTAAGAGGCGAACGTCCTATATCATAAGGTCTATAGGAACACGGTCCAGTTCTCTCCAGAGATGGCACTCCTTTCAGTGATGCCAGGCTCAATTTCCAAGACAAAGTGTTCCCTCTTAAACTTCTGCCTAATAGTTATGGGACAAATTATCCCCAGAAAGTGGACATCCCCCACACCCACCATGAGGTTGATGTAGTTGGAAACTATAGCCAATCTTAAATATATGGAAGAGCTATGTGCTAGTGATGACAACAAACTCTCTAAGCACTACAGCATTTGGGCAACCTGGATCCAGTTTTGCTTTTCATCTAAGGTGGAGTCCTTCATAGCTGGTGGTCTTGGATTCAAAGAATCATTTAAAATTGATTTAATTGTTAAAGAAGTTCGATGACAGGTTCACAATGGGTAACCCTCCCTTATCATCCCTTGGAGTAACTATCCTCTTTCTAATCTTCACGCTTTTTCTGGTTTTGTCTTGGATTTTTCTTTCTATTTCCTAATAATCTCCTACCGCTTGGTAAATCTTGTACTTTATTTGGTCCTTGTCCTCCTTAGTGAGAGACAAGGCTCACAATTAATGTGCCACTTTGTTCATACATTATTGACTAGAATAAGACTGGATTTTCTTTTTGGGTGCTGCTTGGCACTCCGCCTTATGGCGATGTTTATTGTATAGAGATGAGCGAGCCTACTCGGCCACGCCCCTTTTTCGCCCGAGTACCGCGATTTTTGAGTACTTCCGTACTCGGGCGAAAAAATTCGGGGGGCGCCGTGGGTGAGTGGGGGGTTGCAACAGGGAGAAGGAGAGAGGGCTCCCCCCTGTTCCCCGCTGCTACCCCCTGCTCCGCCATGCCTCCTCCCGCCCCCCGGCGCCCCCCGAATCTTTTCACCCGAGTACTGAAGTACTCAAAAATCACGGTGCTCGATCGAGTAATTACTCGAAACGAGTAGGTTTGCTCATCTCTATTATTGTAACATTCTTGTACAAAGTGTGTACGACAGTTTATGATTGTTCCAGTGCACTACGGCGTTTGTCATAATATAATAAAATAAAATATTTTTGAACCGTAACTAGGTACACCACATTCATACTGTGATATACTTGGTGACTATGCAGTTCACTAGTTCCTTAATCAGGTGGGATAACAATATAACTGTCATCTATTTTGCAAAAATTGCAACCAAAATAATGAAAAATGGCAATTTCTCTAGATGTAAAACAAGCATTAATTATTTTCAGATCTTTTATAACAAATACATCCTACATTTTAGAGATCATACACTTTTCCCTACTGTGATTTTTTTTTAATTAAAAACACTTTTCATTAAATATTTAGCTTTTAAACAAACAAGAACAATTGACAAAGCAATTACTAAGTCAAGAACATAGTTATCAATGCATTGGTATTGCATGGTCAATGTATATTTGTACAAATTGCTGCCTATACTATTTGCCAACTTCTTGTTTTAAAATTATAGCTTTACTGTAGCGATGTTATTGGTTATTGGGTAGATAATTTCACAAAGCTCTGTATCTAATGAATGATGGCTCTAATATTACTCTACAGAACTTGGCTATGTACCAAATGAGTTAATTAACTCCTAATCATTCATTGGCACAACTTGATGCTTAATTTTCAGGAGCTGTCTATATGTTGGACAGTTCTCTGCAGCTTGAAAAATCAAAGCACTCTTAAACAGAAACTGAGTAAAAATGAGATACAAGATTTCACAGTTTTTTAAAAATTCTGTCACACTTTAAAATAAGCATAACCAACGCAAAAGTGCCAGATTTTTAATTTCCATAGAGAAATCATGACATGGCAAACTGTGCACTACGTAAGATGAAAGAGACTTAACATAAATACTGGGGTCAAATACAAATAGACTAAAAAAGACACAATCATTGCAGCAACTTTAAGACAACCTCTTTTTTTAAAGTTCCACATTTTCCTCAACAACATTCTAAGTGTTACCCCTTCCTCACGTGTAGCTCCTGCCAAAGAGAACTACCACTATATGGATGGTTGTCTCTTTGGTGGAATTGAAGTCTGTTATGGAAATATCTAATAGGCATTGTGGAAGATTCCTTGCAGATTACAAAGTTACCCCTGGCAGAATTATTACTGCATGCAGGAAGTTGGAGAACATGAGGGCAGCTGGTTTGGATAAAGGTCTGTAGCGCTTTAAGATGTCAGTGGTCTTTTTGTAATATTGAGAACTGAATGCATGAATTTTATTATTAAAGTTATCAAAATTTAAAATTATTGTCTCAATTTGTTCATTCTATATATACAGTAATTATATATCATTTTTCTATATGCTGTAAGTAGTATACTGTGTATATATAGCAGAATTCTCAAAAAAGTGAACTCCACCAAAGACACATTTCAATATTATAAATTAGAAATGAACATACAGACCTTAGAAATTGAATAAGAAATGTATAAAGTTAATTTGTATTTTCCTTTCTTTTTTTAAGGGTCTTTCCGACTAGGCCACACATTTATTACATTGCAGTTGACATAGCAATGACCAAATTATTGTAGGTTCACCAAAAATGCTGCAGGGGAAATATGGATATGGCATTAAAGACTCACATTCAAGTGCTGAGTTCTGTGACATTAGAGCAGCTCTTTGCAGCAGTTCTCTGCTTTAAATAATTGAGAGCAATCTCGAGCCCTAATAGCCTATATGTATATCTATTATAACCATCTTAGGCTATGTGCACATTGCTGACCTGAATTATCCTCCAAACCTCCATTGTGTATGCAGTCCTATTCAAAACAATGAATACTTCAAAGATTAACATATGTAACCATCATGGATAATATAAGATGATTGTTGACATTTTCCTGTGTGATACCCCATTCTAGCTGCTGCTGGGTAATGCTGCTGTCTTGAGGTCCTAGGCGCAAATCCAACCACAAGCAATATATGCATGAAATTTATATGTTCTCTCTGTGTTTGTGTGTGTTTTCTATAGGTACTCCAGTTTGATCTTACACTCCGAAAACATGCTAAGAAAAGAATGGAGATTGTGATCCCCCGTGGGCACAGGGGAATAAAATAAGTGATGACGATTTGTATACAGGGCTGCAGAATATGTACTATATGTGTCCATATAAACGAGTAAAATAAAAAAAATTGCCTTCCTATCACTCTGTCTCCATCTGTCATTGAAATGACATCACTTTCTTGCCCAATGACCACAGAGTCTAATATCCTAACAAATATATTGTGCTCACAGACAATAATTCAAAGAGTGGTCTGAAAGAGAACAGGGCATGGGGGCTGTAGTTGTGAAGGCAGAAGCCATTATGGAAGGCAGTCCTGGACCAAGTAGTAAGGACTAGAGATGAGCGAGCACCAAAATGCTCGAGTGCTCATTACTCGAGTCGAACTTTCAGTGATGCTCGAGAGTTTGTTTCGAGTAACGAACCCCATTGAAGTCAATGGGTGACTCGAGCATTTTTGTATATGACTGGTGCTCCGCTAAGGTTTTCATTTGTGAAAATCTTAGCAAATCACCAAAGTCGTGTAAAAAACACAGAAATGGATAGGGCAGGCGAGGAGCAACATGCAGGGCTGCATTTCGGGCTCCGAGGTCTCATTATTAAGCCACAATACTGGCAAGAGTGAGACCCCCCCCCCTTCCGCACTGTCAGCATAAAGATCGTTCTCCTCTGCCACAGCTGTAACAGCTGTGGCAGAGAAGAACGATGTTAGCCCATTGAATTCAATGGAGCCGGCAATACAGCCGGCTCATTGAAAGCAATGGGCTGCCGGCGAGCGTGGGATGAATTTTCGGGAAGGGCTTAAAAATATAAGCCCTTCCCTGAAATTCATCCAGAAATGTGTAAAAAGTTAAAAAAAATATATACTCACCTTGTCCCGGCAGACCGAGATCAGCCGCGGCCGTCCGGCAGTTCTCCTGAGCTGCTGTGAGTAGTATTCAGCAGCCTGGGATTTAAAATCCCCGCCTGTTGAATGAGCTGTCTCTGATTGGTCACAGCCTGACCAATCAGAGGCAGCTCTCACTCACACCCATTCATGAATTCATGAATGGGTGAGTGAGAGCTGCCTCTGATTGGTGAGAGCTGTGACCAATCTGAGGCAGCCCATTCAGCAGGCGGGGATTTTAAATCCCCACCTGCTGAATACTACAGAAAGCAGTTCAGGAGAACTGCCGGCCAGACGCGGCTGTACTTCGGCTGCAGCGAAAAGTTGAGTATAATTTTTTATATATTTTTTTTTACACATTTTAGGATGATTTTCAGGTAAGGGCTTATATTTTTAAGCCCTTCCCGAAAATTCATCCCGCGCTCGCCGGCAGCCCATTGCTTTCAATGGAGCCGGCTGTATTGCCGGCTCCATTGAATTCAATGGTCAGTGCTCGTTTAATCGAGACGAGTACCGCGTGGTGCTCGTCTCGAGTAACGAGCATCTCGAGCGCCCTAATACTCGAGCGAGCATCAAGCTCGGACGAGTATGCTCGCTCATCTCTAGTAAGGACACATGATTAAATTAGATGAAGGAATATAGAAAATTAGAAAATAGGTAGTAATATGCACAATTAGGCTTTTGTTAAATTGGTAAAGGTGAATTTAATTAGGCTTTAGCTTATTTTACCTTTTGTTCACTCAGTATTTCAAAGTTATCATCCTATGAGTTTACAGAAGAGATAACGATAATAAAAATGCAATATATGCAATAATATATACTACTTGTAGCAATAGCTTTCGGTGTGTACATAAAGACTTTTAGAACATACATTACATTACATTCATAATTCTCTTAGTTAAAGGGAAATGTCAGGCATATCAAGATAAATTGGGAATCCTAAGGGCTTCCAAATCATTTAATTTTAATTTCACTTGGAAAGAAAGCAACTGCAGTGTAAATTGGTTCTTTCACAAATCTGCTTGATTTTTAGATCTTTCCCCTAAAAAATCATTAACATTAAATTAGGTTTCCAGGCTTGTATAGAGATAATTAGTGTCTGGATGTATTAACTAACTACAGAGATATTAATGTTGATGGGGTGAATGAGAATGAAATCTGTGACAATAAAAATATTTTTCAATGCTGTCCTCTTATTACTGTATGTAATAATTGTTGATCTGTTTGATACAGATTACAGGTGAACACAAACACACTGACTAGGAAGATTATGAATATCTATCTATCTATCTATCTATCTATCTATCTATCTATCTATCTATCTATCTATCTATCTATCTTATATGTAAAGCCCTTCCCTAAAAAATAATGCAGGGGGCCGGCAGAGCATTGTTTTCAATGGAGCCGCCGGCAGCAGCCGCAGCTGCATTGATAACAAGCACGCAGCTGTGTTCACGCGTGTTTTTGCTCATACCTAGGTGCGGATGTATGTATCTTTGTGAGCACCACAGAGCTGACATGCAAGTTTGCACTCACATGGCCTTTCTTTGCAAGATGTGCAAATTCAGCATGACTAACAATCGTTCATGTGAACGCTTCTATAGGAACCCAATGGTTCCTGTAGACGCACGTCCTGTGCATGCCTCAAATGAGCGCTCATCTGAACAATCCCTAAGAAACAAAGCAGGATGTGCAGTTCCCTACACATAGATATGAACAGCCCATGAATAGACTGAGGCCAATCTGTGCTGTTATTTAGATGCAGAATCTTCTATGTGATGTATTTAGAAAATCATATTTCTCTATAATTGTAGGTACACTTTTAATGTTTACTTTTAAGTAAGGCAATAAAATCCTAAATAACATATAGTTATTACAGAAGTACTGGTAAAAATGTCCAGATCAGTCGATGGATGCTGCAGGGGCTATTTAACAAGAGACAGCAACACAAAAATAAAAGGAAATGTGCTCCTGCTTTAGAGTAGAGATTGTAGCAGGAATAACCCTCCATTTGGCAAAAATGAGCATTATTTCTTGAATAGCAGCCTACTAACCTATTATACTACAAAAGTTAATTGTATTAAGTATCGTACATCCTATTGCCTCATGCTAATTATGCCCATAGGGAATGAAGAACATCACCTAATCTGATTATAGCACTAACTGGGATGATAAAAGTTTAATGTTTTCTTGCTTTGCCAGCCAGGGTTAGTTCAAAAACTGGTCTATCTAACGAGATGAAATCTTAAAACAAAATGATTATTTTAATTCTTCTATGTATAGGCTGTAGGTAGAAGTGACAACTGGCCAAATTTATGTTAGGTAATTGTCTACTCATCCGAATATGCTGTGTGGGTGTCTTTCTTCTGTATCTGACATCTGAAATACATAGTACTGGCTGTGTAATTTAATTAGCTTATTAATACATTTTCCATGATAATGTGCTACATTGACAATATACATTAATTGTAAAGGATTCATAAAAAAAAATGAGATTCAGACTAGAGATGAGCGAACGTACTCGTCCGAGCTTGATGCTCGGGCGAATATTAGGGTGTTCGGGATGTTCGTTATTCGTAACGAACACCACACGATGTTCGGATGTTCGGGTTACTTTAACTTTCTTCCCTGAGAAATCTTTTCTATATGCGCTCAATGGGGCCGGCGGCAGCAGCGCCAACCCCATTGAGAACATATAGAAGACAAATCCTTCTTCTCTGCCACAGCTGTAACAGCTGTGACAGAGAAGAACGATGTTTGCCCATTGAATTCAATGGAACCGGCAATACAGCCGACTCCACTGAATGCAATGGGCTGCCGGCGATCGCGGGATGAATTGTCGGAAAGGGGTTAAATATATAAGCCCTTTCCTGCAATTCATCCAGAAATGTGTAAAAATAAAAAATATATATATACTCACCTGGTGCCGGCAGAAGGAGTTCAGCGCGGCAGGCTGCAGTTCTCCTGAACTGCTCTGAACAGCTGTGAGTAGTATTCAGCAGCCGGGGATTTAAAATCCCCGCCTGCTGAATAAGATGCCTCTGATTGGTCACAGCCTGACCAATCAGAGGCAGCCCTCACTCACCCATTCATGAATTCATGAATGGGTGTGAGTGAGGGCTGGCCTCTGATTGGTCAGGCTGTGACCAATCAGAGGCATCTTATTCAGCAGGCGGGGATTTTAAATCCCCGGCTGCTGAATACTACTCACAGCTGTTCAGAGCAGTTCAGGAGAACTGCAGCCTGCCGCGCTGAACTCCTTCTGCCGGCACCAGGTGAGTATATATATTTTTTATTTTTACACATTTCTGGATGAATTGCAGGAAAGGGCTTATATATTTAACCCCTTTCCGACAATTCATCCCGCGATCGCCGGCAGCCCATTGCATTCAGTGGAGTCGGCTGTATTGACGGCTCCATTGAATTCAATGGGCTAACATCGTTCTTCTCTGCCACAGCTGTTACAGCTGTGGCAGAGGAGAACTTGCTGTGTCGTTCCCATCATTTTCTTTAATTGCCAAGATTTTCACACATGAAAACCTTAGCGAGCATCGGCGAAATACAAAAATGTTCCGGTCGCCCATTGACTTCAATGGGGTTCGTTATTCGAAACGAACACCCGAACATCGCGGGAAGTTCGTTTCGAATAACGCGAACCCGAACATTTTGGTGTTCGCTCATCTTTAATTCAGACCTATCGAAATATTCTGCACAATGCATAAAGTGAAATATAATATGTTTGCCCATTGGTTTCAATTTAGACCTTTAGTGTTCTTAAGCAAAGTAATCCAACTAACAAAGAATTACACTTCTACATGAGGCCGGCAACCAAAACTATGATTATTTTATAACTCTGCAAGCTTCTTGGGTTAAACATAGTTTAATACGTTAGGGGCACTGGTGACTTTATTCTGCTGTCCACAGTTAGAACATTTTGATCTTGCTGACAGGTTCCATCGGAAGCATTACACATTACATGATCTCTTGTGACTATTACATAAGTCAATGGTTATTTTGTCACTGAACATAAGCTCTGTGTTACATTACACATACTTTTGAGCAAAATAAATCCCTTAGAAGCCATCACAGGCAAAATTTATGCCAAAATGTTTGGAATGATTTTATCTTCCTTCATCATAATGTGCATCCTCATTTTGATGCCACTATCTAGCTACACACGCAACACCATTTCGTAGATGATCCAGCATCTCTGAGAGCTCACTGAGTAGTGCACTTACTTGAAATTACACTTTGAGGCCTTAGTCAGACGGGCGTTTTTAGCCGCGATTTGCGCATGCGCATGCGTCTGGCGATTTTATAAAACCATTGCTTTGCAATGGTATTGGACACATGAGCGCTTTTTATGCGCTCGTCCGATAAATTATAGAACAAAAAATCGCAGATCGCACCTATCTGCGATCTGCGATTCCTGTTCTCTTTTCTATATGCGCTCAATGGGGCCGGCGGCAGCAGCGCCGACCTCATTGAGAACATATAGAAGACAAATCATTCTTCTCTGCCACAGCTGTAACAGCTGTGACAGAGAAGAACGATGTTTGCCCATTGAATTCAATGGAGCCGGCAATACAGCCGCTCCATTGAAAGCAATGGGCTGCCGGCGTGCGCGGGGTTAATTGTCGGGAAGGGCTTAAATATATAAGCCCTTCCCTGCAATTCATCCTAAAATGTGTTAAAATAAAAAAAAATTGTATACTCACCTTTCCGCTGCAGCCGGAGTCCAGCCGCGGCCGCTGTCAGTTCTCCTGAACTGCTTCTCGGCACTATTTAGCCGGCGGGGCTTTAAAATCCCCGCCTGCTGAATGATCTGCCTCTGATTGTTCACAGCCCTGACCAATCAGAGGCCGGTTTCACTCACACACCCATTCATGAATTCATGAATGGGTAAGTGACTGCTGCCTCTCAGCGCTGAGCCAATCAGGGGCAGGTCTGACTCACATCCATTCATGAATTCATGAATGGGTGTGAGTGAGACATGCCTCTGATTGGCTCAGCGCTGAGCCAATCAGGGGGCAGGTCTGACTCACACCCCCTTCACACCCACTGCAGGACGGCCGCGCGGAGCTCCGGCTGCCGGGAGAAAGTGAGTATACATATATTTTTTATTTTTACACATTTTAGGATGAATTGCAGGGAAGGGCTTATATATTTAAGCCCTTGCCGACAATTCATCCCGGGCTCGCCCCCAGCGCATTGCTTTAAATGGAGCCGGCTCTATTGCCGTCTCCATTGAATGCAATGCGCTGGACAGCTCCGGCCCGTTTCTAATGAAACGCGGCTATGAGCAGATTTGCGGGCGATTTGCGGGCGACTTGCGCGCACCGGTCACGCGATTTGCGGATGCGCATCCGTCATGTGATCCGCAAATCGCGCGAAAAAAACGCCCGTCTGACTAAGGCCTGATACAGGATACACGCACAAATGGCAGAAGCTTCTGCAACTTAAAATCAATACCATAAAACAGAACGGGGTTGTTTTGATGGCTTCCTGCAAGTAGTCCTACATGGATTCCTGAAAGCTCCACAAAGATGAATAGGACTATTGTAGACATTTCTGCAAAACATTTGCTAAAATACCAATACACTTTGACGACAATTTAAAGGAGTCCAATAAACAACTTAATTGAGGAAATACGTTTTTACCTGATGAATTTAGTTCTAATAAAAATTTTGATAAATTACCCAGACATGGAAAACTTTGGCTGGGTTTCCATCCTATAGTAATTGCAGTCAGTCAAAATCCTGCCTATCTGTGGTGGCCAATGGGCGTATTTCCTCAACTCTCCCTGGCCTGCAAGATGTCGTTTGCTTGAAATGGTTTTTGACATATTCAACTGTGCTGTTCTTTCTGAATCCAATTCTGCTCAGCCACACAGTATCCAAATAGCAAGTATATAGTTAACCCTTCACTGGGTATGGCATCTTGTTATTCACCTGTGTCTCTTCTGCTCATCAATTTCTTCTATAAGACCCCTTACTTTTCCCAGTATCTGCTTGTGTGTCAGTCAGCATTGTACTCTGCCTCAAGCCCAAATTGGCTTCTCCATTTCCACTAGTACTGTAGTACGTCTATTGAACCTTGCCTAGCCTCTTAGATATTTCACAATACTTGCCTTTACTTGTAATGGTCCTAGTCTTGATTAAAGGCTCACTCTTCATCTAGTTCTGCATCCTGTCACTGCTCAGTGTACTGTTTTGTTATAACAGTACAAGCATACCTCAGACTAGCTGATTTTGCCTATAGAAGGACAATATTATCAGTATAATCATACAGCCATTGGCCACCATTGGGATTTTCATTGCATGCGGCTATCACAGAGTAGAAGCTCTGCCTCATGGAACAAAGTAAAACAAAGCAAATATAGTAGGTGCTACTTATTTGGACTTTTAACCTCTTAATGATTTATGACTAGAGATGAGCGAGCGTACTCGGAAAAGCACTACTCGCTCGAGTAATTTGCTTTATCCGAGTATCGCTGTGCTCGTCCCTGAAGATTCGGGTGCCGGCACGGAGCGGGGAGCTGCAGGGGAGAGCGGGGAGGAATGGAGGGGAGATCTTTCTCTCCCTCTCTCCCGCCCGCTCTCCCCTGCTCCCCGCTGCGACTCACCTGTCAGCCGCAGCGGCACCCGAATCTTCAGGGACGAGCACAGCGATACTCGGATAAAGCAAATTACTCGAGCGAGTAGTGCTTTTCCGAGTATGCTCGCTCATCTCTATTTATGACGCACATTTATACTGCATGTGTGCAGAGAGTGTATGTGTGTGGGGAACTGACCCCATATATAGTGGGTGGTACCAACAAAAACTATCAAAAACTACAGCTTACTCCACAAAAAACAAGTCTGAACATAATTCCACTGATAGAAAAATGGATGTAAGAATATATGTACAACAAAATAATTTTTACATTTTTTTAAGTAGTAAAACATAGCAAAAACTATAAAATTAGGTATCACTGTAATGATACTGACCTGCAAAATAAAGTTAACATGTTACTTTTACCACCCATTACATGCCATAAAAATGAAACTCATATAAATAATGGCAGAATTGCATTTTTCTCTTTTTTACGTAAGTAAAAAATATATATACCGTGTTTTCCTAAAAATAAGACCCTGTTTTATATTAATTTTTGCCCCAAAAGAAGCAGAGGGTCTTATTTTCAGAGGATCTCTTATACTTATTTAGCAGGCACTGTCCGTGTTCCTCCCGCTGGTCTTCAGAACGCCGTTGCTCTTGCTTCAGTCCTGAACAGCCAACAGATCATCGCTTCCTGGTAACAAAGTTTGTAAACCCCGCCTCCAGGAAGCGATGGCTCTGGTTCTTTAGCGGCGCAGCTGAGGCATCAATGCAGTGCTCAAAGAACCAATTACAGCCATTGCATTGAATGGCTGTGATTGGTTCATCGAGTGCTGCATTAATTGGCTCACCCACACCGCTCAAGAACCAATCAGAGCCATCGCTTCCTAAAGGTAATGTTTGGGAACTTCGTTACAAGGAAGCGATGTTCTGTCAGCTACTGAGGACTTAAACAAGAGTGCCAGAGCTCTGTAGACCAGCGGGAGGGACCCAGACGGTGCCTGCTATGTAAGTATTGCTTTTTTATGTCATGTAGCTAGAGCTTATTTTCGAGGTGAGGGGTATATATTTCAAGACCACTCCTCCCCAAAAAAGATTAAAAAATGGGGTAAGGCTTATTTTCAGGGTAGGTCTTACTTTTGGGGAAACACGGTATATAAGTCATGGATGAAAAAACAAACAAAAACAAACACGGCTATTGCTCCAAGGGGTAAAGCATTCATGCTTTTTTCACATAGAACATAGTGTACTAATTTTAGATTTATTGATAAATGTAACATTTTAATGAGATTGAAAGCTCAGGAGTGTTTTTTATTTTGGCAATTTGCTAATAGTTCCCTCGCCTTGAAGATGCAATCATCTTTACTAGAGATGAGCGAGCACCAAAATGCTCGGGTGCTCGTTACTCGAGTCGAACTTTCAGTGATGCTCGAGAGTTCGTTTCGAGTAACGAACTCCATTGAAGTCAATGGGCGACTCGAGCATTTTTGTATATCGCCGATGCTCGCTAAGGTTTTCATTTGTGAAAACCTGGGAAATTCAAGAAAGTGATGGGAACGACACAGAAACGGATAGGGCAGGCAAGGGGCTACATGTTGGGCTGCATCTCAAGTTCCCAGGTCCCACTATTAAGCCACAATAGTGGCAAGAGTGAGACCCCCCCCCCCCCCCACACACTGTCAGCATAAAGATCGTTCTCCTCTGCCACAGCTGTAACAGCTGTGGCAGAGAAGAGCGATGTTAGCCCATTGAATTCAATGGAGCCGGCAATACAGCCGCTCCATTGAAAGCAATGGGCTGCCGGCGTGCGCGGGGTGAATTGTCGGGAAGGGGTTAAATATATAAGCCCTTCCCTGCAATTCATACAGAAATGTGTAACAATAGAAAATAAATATATACTCACCTGGTCTCGGCAGACGGAGTTCAGCGCGGCCAGTGGCAGTCCTCCTGAACTGCTCTGAACTGCTGTGAGTAGTATTCAGCAGCCGGTGATTTAAAATCCCCGCCTGCTGAATGAGCTGCCTCTAATTGGTCACAGCCTGACCAATCAGAGGCAGATTCCACTCACACACCCATTCATGAATTTATGAATGGGTGTGTGACTGCTGCCTCTGATTGGCTCAGCGGGACCAATCAGATGAGAGGCAGCAGTCACTCACCCATTCATAAATTCATGAATGGGTGTGTGACTGCTGCCTCTGATTGGCTCAGCGGGACCAATCAGATGAGAGGCAGCAGTCACTCACCCATTCATAAATTCAGAGCAGTTCAGGAGGACTGCCGCTGGCCGCGCTGAACTCCGTCTGCCGGGACCAGGTAAGTATATATATATTTTTTATTTTTACACATTTCTGGATGAATTGCAGGGAAGGGCTTATATAGTTAACCCCTTCCCGACAATTCATCCCGCGATCGCCGGCAGCCCATTGCTTTTAATGGAGCCGGCTGTATTGCTGGCTCCATTGAATTCAATGGTCAGTGCTCGTTTAATCGAGACGAGTACCGCGTGGTGCTCGTCTTGATTAACGAGCATCTCGAGCACCCTAATACTCGAACAAGCATCAAGCTCGGACGAGTATGCTCGCTCATCTCTAATCTTTACACAACCATTGAATCTGTTATACTAAATATCCAAACATGCTTTACCTTCTCAGGCTTTTTACTTTTAAAGCTGTCAATAATATAAATTTAAAATCTTCAATAAACAACCCCTTGAGATTTCAATAGTAATTTCTTGCCTCCATTCAAATTGTAAGAAATTGTAATTACACGGATAGGCATTACTTTTTGTGCAACACATAATATTTATTAAACTGCATTTAGAGTTTTTACTCTGTTTTGCAAATTATGAATTGCTTCAAGTACTTTTAAATATGTTTTTACATCCTCTCTTCATGATGGATAAATATTTGTTTTCAGGGAATTGATGTTACATTTTAACATATAAAAAATACAAGCATGAATACTTTACCGGAATGATATTTGGCTATGCCTTTTATACCACTTCTGATTGCCACATCCATTTTCTTCTTTGCATGATTTGTAGCCCTCAGGGTCTTCTTCCAATTACTTGCAAACTGCATGACTATACTATTTTAATAATAATGACATATTCACAGATTTTCGCAGCTTAAAATAATGGAGCCTTAAAATTTGAACTTATGTGTCTGCTGATAATATTGAAGCATCTACATTAGCTGAAACACATTACCATCACTATCCATCACTTGTCGAAAATGCATTCAGCTTTTTTTTTTAAATGGTGAGCCGGGCACTGATAACTGAATATAGAATATATTATGCCCTAAATGAAGGTTTTCAAAACTTATAAAAAGGCATTGCTCAATACTCATAGTAAGTTTACAATTGCTTTTAAATAATCCTATGTGTCTTTGCAAGGAGTTTTTATTTTGTCCCTGAAGGAGCCTTTTTGCTGGTCATAATGATACGAGTTCAGAAGTCAAATAACAGTTAACAGAACAGAGTCAATAAGTTTAGCTCAACCGAAAGTTTATTGTCATCTTTATTAGAGATGAGCGAGCACCAAAATGCTCGGGTGCTTGTTATTCGGGACGAACTTTTCGCGATGCTCGAGGGTTCGTTTCGAGTAACGAACCCCATTGAAGTCAATGGGCGACCCGAGCATTTTTGTATTTCGCCGATGCTCGCTAAGGTTTCCTTGTGTGAAAATCTGGGCAATTCAAGAAAGTGATGGGAACGACACAGCAACGGATAGGGCAGGCGAGGGGCTACATGTTGGGCTGCATCTCAAGTTCACAGGTCCCACTATTAAGCCACAATAGCGGCAAGAGTGGGCCCCCCCCTCCCAAAAACTTTTACTTCTGAAAAGCCCTCATTAGCATGGCATACCTTAGCTAAGCACCACACTACCTCCAACAAAGCACAATCACTGCCTGCATGACACTCCACTGCCACTTCTCCTGGGTTACATGCTGCCCAACCACCCCCCCTCCCCCCCACAGCACACACCAAAGTGTCCCTGCGCAGCCTTCAGCTGCCCTAATGCCTCACCACCCTCATGTCTATTTAGAAGTGCGTCTGCCATGAGGAGGAACCGCAGGCACACACTGCAGAGGTTGGCATGGCTAGGCAGCGACCCTCTTTAAAAGGGGCGGGGCGATAGCCCACAATGCTGTACAGAAGCAATGAGAAATAGAATCCTGTGCCACCGGCATCAGGAGCTGCACACGTGGGCATAGTAATGGGGAACCTATGTGTCACACACTATTCATTCTGTCAAGGTGTCTCTGCATGCCCCAGTCAGACCGGGCTTTTTAATTCATAGACACAGGCAGGTACAACTCCCTATTGTGAAGTCCCTGTCGACCGACAGCATGGGTGGCTTCCTGGAACCCACCGGCGGTACATAAAAATATCCCATTGCATTGCCCAACACAGCTGAGGTAGTAATGTCGTGCTTAATGCAGGTGGGCTTCGGCCCACACTGCATGCCCCAGTCAGACTGGGGTTCTTTAGAAGTGGACACATGTAGTTACAACTCCCTGTGGACCCACAGCATGGGTGGGTGCCAGGAAGCCACCGGCGGTACATAGAAATATCCCATTGCATTGCCCAACACAGCTGAGGTAGTAATGTCGTGCTTAATGCAGGTGGGCTTCGGCCCACACTGCATGCCCCAGTCTGACTGGGGTTCTTTACAAGTGGAAACAGATGCATTTATAATTCCCTGTGGACCCACAGCAGGGGTGGGTGCCAGGAAGCCACCGGCGGTACATAGAAATATCCCATTGCATTGCCCAACACAGCTGAGGTAGTAATGTCGTGCTTAATGCAGGTGGGCTTCAGCCCACACTGCATGCCCCAGTCAGACTGGGGTTCTTTACAAGTGGACAGATGTAGGTTAAACTCCGTGTGCACCTACAGCATGGGTGGCTCCCTGGAACCCACCGGCGATACACAAAAATATCCCATTGCATTGCCCAACACAGCGGATGTAACGTCAGCTGTAATGCAGGTGGGCTAAAAATTCATTTGATTACACTGTAGGCGAGGGCCCACAAAAATTGCTGTATCAACAGTACTAACGTACATCCAAAAAATTGGCCATGGCCAACCAAGAGGGCAGGTGAAACCCATTAATCGCTTTGGTTAATGTGGCTTAAGTGGTAACTAGGCCTGGAGGCAGCCCAGTTTAACGAAAAATTGGTTCAAGTTAAAGTTTCAACGCTTTTAAGAGCATTGAAACATATAAAAATTGTTTAGAAAAATTATATGAGTGAGCCTTGTGGCCCTAAGAAAAATTGCCCGTTCAGCGTGATTACGTGAGGTTTCAGGAGGAGGAGCAGGAGGAGGAGGAGGAATATTAGACACAGATTGATGAAGCAGAAATGTCCCCGTTTTGGATGGTGAGAGAGAACGTAGCTTCCATCCGCGGGTGCAACCTACGTATTGCTTAGGTATCGCTGCTGTCCGCTGGTGGAGAAGAGAAGTCTGGGGAAATCCAGGCTTTGTTCATCTTGATGAGTGTAAGCCTGTCGGCACTGTCGGTTGACAGGTGGGTACGCTTATCCGTGATGATTCCCCCAGCCACACTAAACACACACTCTGACATGACGCTAGCCGCAGGACAAGCAAGCACCTCCAGGGCATACAGCGCGAGTTCAGGCCACGTGTCCAGCTTCGACACCCAGTAGTTGTAGGGGGCAGAGGCGTCACGGAGGATGGTCGTGCGATCGGCTACGTACTCCCTCACCATCCTTTTACAGTGCTCCCGCCGACTCAGCCGTGACTGGGGAGCGGTGACACAGTCTTGCTGGGGAGCCATAAAGCTGGCAAAAGCCTTGGAGAATGTTCCCCTGCCTGCGCTGTACATGCTGCCTGATCTCTGCGCCTCCCCTGCTACCTGGCCCTCGGAACTGCGCATTCTGCCACTAGCGCTGTCGGATGGGAAGTTTACCATCAGTTTGTCCACCAGCGCCCTGTGGTATAGCATCATTCTCGAACCCCTTTCCTCTTCGGGAATGAGAGTGCAAAGGCTCTCCTTATACCGTGGATCGAGCAGTGTGTACACCCAGTAATCCGTAGTGGCCAGAATGCGTGTAACGCGAGGGTCACGAGAAAGGCATCCTAACATGAAGTCAGCCATGTGTGCCAGGGTACCTGTACGCAACACATGGCTGTCCTCACTAGGAAGATCACTTTCAGGATCCTCCTCCTCCTCCTCTTCCTCCTCCTCAGGCCATACACGCTGAAAGGATGACAGCCCAGCAGCATGTGTACCCTCACCAGTGGGCCAAGCTGTCTCTTCCCCCTCCTCCTCATCCTCCTCATGCTCCTCCTCCTCCTCCTCAACGCGCTGAGATATAGACAGGCGGGTGCTCTGACTATCCAGCGACATACTGTCTTCCCCCGGCTCTGTTTCCGAGCGCAAAGCGTCTGCCTTTATGCTTTGCAGGGAACTTCTCAAGATGCACAGCAGAGGAATGGTGACGCTAATGATTGCAGCATCGCCGCTCACCACCTGGGTAGACTCCTCAAATTTTCCAAGGACCTGGCAGATGGCTGCCAACCAGGGCCACTCTTCTGTAAATAATTGAGGAGGCTGACTCACACTGCGCCGCGCAAGTTGGAGTTGGTATTCCACTATAGCTCTACGCTGCTCATAGAGTCTGGCCAACATGTGGAGCGTAGAGTTCCACTGTGTGGGCACGTCGCACAGCAGTCGGTGCACTGGCAGATTAAACCTATGTTGCAGTGTCCGCAGGGTGGCAGCGTGCGTGTGGGATTTGCGGAAATGTGCGCAGAGCTGGCGCACCTTTCCGAGCAGGTATGACAAGTGGGGGTAGCTTTTCAGAAAGCGCTGAACCACCAAATTTAAGACATGGGCCAGGCATGGCACGTGCGTGAGGCTGCCGAGCTGCAGAGCCGCCACCAGCTTACGGCCGTTGTCACACACGACCATGCCTGGATGGAGGCTCAGCGGCGCAAGCCAGTGGTCGGTCTGCTCTGTCAGACCCTGCAGCAGTTCGTGGGCCGTGTGCCTCTTCTCTCCTAAGCTGAGTAGTTTCAGCACGGCCTGCTGACGCTTGCCCACCGCTGTGCTGCCATGCCGCGTGACACCGACTGCTGGCGACGTGCTGCTGACACATCTTGATTGCGAGACAGAGGTTGCGTTGGAGGAGGAGGAGGAAGGTGCTTTAGTGGAGGAAGCATACACCGCCGCAGATACCACCACCGAGCTGTGGCCCGCAATTCTGGGGGTGGGTAGGACGTGAGCGGTCCCAGGCTCTGACTCTGTCCCAGCCTCCACTAAATTCACCCAATGTGCCGTCAGGGAGATATAGTGGCCCTGCCCGCCTGTGCTTGTCCACTTGTCCGTTGTTAAGTGGACCTTGGCAGTAACCGCGTTGGTGAGGGCGCGTACAATGTTGCAGGAGACGTGGTCGTGCAGGGCTGGGACGGCACATCGGGAAAAGTAGTGGCGACTGGGAGCCGAGTAGCGCGGGGCAGCCGCCGCCATCATGCTTTTGAAAGCCTCCGTTTCCACAAGCCTATACGGCAGCATCTCTAGGCTGATCAATTTTGCAATGTGCACGTTTAACGCTTGAGCGTGCGGGTGCGTGGCGTCGTACTTGAGCTTGCGCTCAAACTGTGGCACTAGCGACGTCTGGACGCTGCGCTGAGAGACATTGCTGGATGGGGCCGAGGACAGCGGAGGTGAGGGTGTGGGTGCAGGCCAGGAGACGGTAGTGCCTGTGTCCTCAGAGGGGGGTTGGATCTCAGTGGCAGGCTGGGGCACAGGGGGAGAGGCAGGGGTGCAAACCGGAGGCGGTAAACGGGCATCGTCCCACCTTGTGGGGTGCTTGGCCATCATATGCCTGCGCATGCTGTTGGTGGTGCCTCCCCAGCTGATCTTGGCACGACAAAGGTTGCACACCACTGTTCGTCGGTCGTCAGGCGTCTCTGTGAAAAACTGCCACACCGTACAGCAACTTGACCTGTGCAGGGTGGCATGGCGCGAGGGGGCGCTTTGGGAAACAGTTGGTGGATTATTCGGTCTGGCCCTGCCTCTACCCCCGGCCACCGCACTGGCTCGGCCTGTGCCCACACCCTCACTTGGCCCTCCGCGTCCTCGGCCGCGTCCACGTCCTCTAGGCCTACCCCTACCCCTCAGCATGCTGTATTACCAGTGATTTGATTTTCCAGGCAGGAAATAAATTGGCGCAAGCCTGCAGGCCAAATATAATTTTTTCACTTTTTTGCAAAGGGAAGGCCCCACTGCGTATATTCAATGAACAATACGTTTAATAACTGTGGTGTGGCCCTGAAAAAGTGTCACACAACTTTAGTGTAGCAGAGTTATTAACTCTAGCAGAGCAGGTATTTGCCAGTCAGGAAAGACAATGGCGCAAGCCTGCAGTAAACCATAGCTGGTTGCGTCTGATTTTTGTACGTTGTCCACGCAGCACACACGTACACGGAGACCTTAGGACTGACACAGGCAGGCCAAATATAATTTTTTGTCCTTTTTAGCAAAGGGAAGACCCCACTGCGTATATTCAATGAACAAGAAGTTTAATATCTGTGGTGTGGCCCTCAAAAAGTGTCACACAACTATAGTGTAGCAGAGTTATTAACTCTAGCAGAGCAGGTATTTGCCAGTCAGGAAAGACAATGGCGCAAGCCTGCAGTAAACCGTAGCTGGTTGCGTCTGATTTTTGTACGTTGTCCACGCAGCACACACGTACACGGAGACTTTAGGACTGACACAGGCAGGCCAAATATAATTTTTTGTCCTTTTTAGCAAAGGGAAGACCCCACTGCGTATATTCAATGAACAAGAAGTTTAATATCTGTGGTGTGGCCCTCAAAAAGTGTCACACAACTATAGTGTAGCAGAGTTATTAACTCTAGCAGAGCAGGTATTTGCCAGTCAGGAAAGACAATGGCGCAAGCCTGCAGTAAACCGTAGCTGGTTGCGTCTGATTTTTGTACGTTGTCCACGCAGCACACACATACACGGAGACCTTAGGACTGACACAGGCAGGCCAAATATAATTTTTTTCCTTTTTAGCAAAGGGAAGACCCCACTGCGTATATTCAATGAACAATAACTGTGTTGTGGCCCTGCCTACACAATTCTGTCCCTGTAGTATCAATGGAGGGTGCAATGCTCTGCACAGATGATTTTTAGAAAAAAAAAAATATGCAACACTGCTAACAGCAGCCAGCACAGTACTGCACACGCTTAAATTTGGCCCTAGAAAGGACCGTTGAGGTTCTTGAAGGCTACACTCACTCCTAACACTCTCCCTGCCCTTGCACCACTTCTGTCCCTAATGCCGGGTGCAATGCTCTGCACTGCCAATTTTGAGAAAAAAAAAACCACTGCTAGCAGCAGCCTGCACACAGGTAGATGTGGCCCTGAGAAGGACCGTTGGGGTTCTTGAAGCCTACACTGACTCCTAACGCTCTCCCTACAGCAGCACCAGCACGATAGTACTTTCCCTCAGCTAACTCACAAGGCATGTGTGGCGAGCCGCGGGAGGGGCCGACTTTTATACTCGGGTGACATCTGATCTTCCCAGCCACTCACAGCAGGGGGGTGGTATAGGGCTTGAACGTCACAGGGGGAAGTTGTAATGCCTTCCCTGTCTTTCAATTGGCCAGAAAAGCGCGCTAACGTCTCAGAGAGGAAACTGAAAGTAACCAGAACACCGCGTGGTATTCGTTTCGAGTAACGAGCATCCCGAACACCCTAATATTCGCACGAATATCAAGCTCGGACGAGTACGTTCGCTCATCTCTAATCTTTATCTTGCCCAACCAATTAGCTGGTATCTTAAAAGAAAAATAGCTACTACATAAAATACTACAATATAAATTGTCATTTTATTAAATGCTCCATCCAAAAGCATCCTTCTGAGAACTGTTCTTCACCAATCATTTTGGATTTGTCAACTAAAGCTATTTAAGCTTTGGGAAACCATTTTGAACGGATTCTGCAAAAAACTGTGTCAGGAATTTTTCACTCAAAGATATCATTCTTTAGACCATATGCTTTCCTATTGTTACTTAAGGCAGATACCATAGGAAAACACATGGAAATTTTTTTTCCACTTATGCGTAACTCCTATATTCATTACTACCTGCCTCCAAGCTAAGCATTTTGAGAATGCTGAAATTAGTTCATCATCTCTTCTATAAAAGTATCTCTTGTTGCTGCTGTCTTATGGGCAACCTCTGAGTGATTTCTAAGGAATTCCAAAGTTCAAGGGAGCCCTTTTGGGGAACACTGTCCTTAAAACTGAAGTAAGACTTTGGATGGCTTTACAAGGGACATCTATCATCTAAATAGTCACTTGATAGAGTGGATTTAAGTGACAGTCGTTCCATATAAACACTGCCACCAACAGGATGATGAGTGAGAATTTGTTCACTAATTGCTAGTCGCTTTGTTTCAGCTCACCTAAAAATATTCACTGGTTGATTAATTATTGTCTGGTGTTAGCAGGCAATTGTTTGTCTATCAGCAAGTAGCCAGTAAGCTTTCAAGGGAGATGTGCACTTCAGTGACTGTGAAAATTAACAAGTGAACAACAAACAAATTGTGTAAGAGAACACAAACAACAGTCATCTGTATGCTTTAGGAATTATTTCAAGCAACTATTTGAACCATAATTTTCCCATGTAAAGTTACCCTAACCTGGGTATTAATATCTTCTATCATATTGATAGTACAAACTATTTCAAATACAAACTATTATATATTTTGGAAGCCTAATTAATGACCCTACTTGCATTAAAGGGATTGTCCAAGTTGTAAGATCTAAAGAGTAAAAAAAATCCCACACTAGAGCAATCCCCATATGTGGACATCTTTGAAAAAATCATTATGAATGAGATCAAAAAGATGCCTGCACCTAGGGGTAGGCGTAATAATTTAAACGCTGCTGAATTCAAGGCGTTGAAAAATTGGAGACAGATCCCGACATAGTAATCAAGCCAGCCGACAAGGGGGCAATATTGTGATATTGTCCCGTGATGGCTATGTTGGGATATGTGATCGTCTCCTAGAAGATACTAGAACCTATGGAACACTGCCCTCGGACACCACGGAGGCTTTTCAGAAGACCCTGAAATCCCTATTGATAGATTCAAGGGAGAATAAACTGATCAATGAGGCAAAATTGGATTTCTTACTGCCCACCTTTCCAAGGATACTGATGTTTTACTCTCTACCAGAAGTACATAAAGGGTTAGACCCACTCAAAGGAAGGCCTATAGTCTCCGGGGTGGACAGTGTAACTCAGAATTGTGGTATTTACATAGATAAGATCTTGAGCCCCTTTGTGCAGGCCTTACCTTCTTTTGCGAGTTACACCACCGATGTCCACCGGTTACTACAAGGAGCCGGAAGCCTTGTTGGCTGCTATGGATATTGAATCCTTATATAGTTCTATACCACACGAGGCTGGTCTGATGGCAGTGGATCATTTTTTATAGCAGAGAGGCAACCCTTTCATTAAACATAATCTGTTTGTGCAACAGCCTCTATCATTTATACTTACCCATAATAATTTTGTCTTCGACGGCAGGTTCCTCCGCCAGCTCAGGGGCACCACAATGGAGAATCTCTGTGCCCTTCATATGCCAATTTGTTCCTGGGCTGGTGAAGGAACAAATCATCTTACACGGACCCTAACGCTGGCTGGATCGAGAGAATACTTTAGTGGATTAGGAATATAGATGATGTCCTGATTTTATGGACAGGTTCTGTGGACAGCTTCCATGAGTTCGTTAAAGTCTTAAACATCAACAAAATTAATCTAAAAGTTACTTTAGAAATTCTGGAAAGAACAAATTCTTTCCTGGATATTACGATTTCGAAGATGCTGACAGGAGCATTGTCATCTGCACTCCACAGGAAAGAAACAGCCACAAACAGGAGCAGTGCACTTACATTTCTTTTTCGCTGGGGCATTCCAAAGGGGCAGATCCTCCTCAGGCCTTAGTCAGACGGGCGATTTTTCGCGCGATTTGCGCATGCGCATGCGTCCGGCGATTTTATAAAACCATTGCTTTGCAATGGTATCGGACACATGAGCGCTTTTTATGCGCTCGTCCGATAAATTATAGAACAAAAAATCGCAGATCGCACCTATCTGCGATCTGCGATTCCTGTTCTCTTCTCTATATGCGCTCAATGGGGCCGGCGGCAGCAGCGCCGACCCCATTGAGAACATATAGAAGACAAATCATTCTTCTCTGCCACAGCTGTAACAGCTGTGGCAGAGAAGAACGATGTTTGCCCATTGAATTCAATGGAGCGGCAATACAGCCGCTCCATTGAAAGCAATGGGCTGCCGGCGTGCGCGGGGTGAATTGTCGGGAAGGGTTTAAATATATAAACCCTTCCCTGCAATTCATTCTAAAATGTGTTAAAATAAAAAAAAATTGTATACTCACCTTTCCGCTGCAGCCGGAGTCCAGCCGCGGCCGCTGTCAGTTCTCCTGAACTGCTTCTTGGCACTATTCAGCCGGCGGGGCTTTAAAATCCCCGCCTGCTGAATGATCTGCCTCTGATTGGTCACAGCCCTGACCAATCAGAGGCTGAAAACACTCACACACCCATTCATGAATTCATGAATGGGTGAGTGACTGCTGCCTCTCAGCGCTGAGCCAATCAGGGGCAGGTCTGACTCACATCCATTCATGAATTCATGAATGGGTGTGAGTGAGGCATGCCTCTGATTGGCTCAGCGCTGAGCCAATCAGGGGGCAGGTCTGACTCACACCCCCTTCACACCCACTGCAGAACGGCTACGCGGAGATCCGGCTGCCGGGAGAAGGTGAGTATACAATTTTTTTTTATTTTAACACATTTTAGGATGGATTGCAGGGAAGGGCTTATATATTTAAGCCCTTACCGACAATTCATCCCGGTCTCGCCCGCAGCGCATTGCTTTCAATGGAGACGGCTGTATTGCCGTCTCCATTGAATGCAATGCGCTGGACAGCTCCGGCCCGTTTCTAATGAAACGCGGCTAGGAGCAGATTTTCGGGCGATTTGCGGGCGACTTGCGCGCACCGGTCACGCGATTTGCAGATGCGCATCCGTCATGCGATCCGTAAATCGCGCGAAAAATCGCCCGTCTGACTAAGGCCTCAGTCAGAGGAACTACTCCTTGAGGGCGAGCACCCACTGGCGTTTGCGTTCTCCGCGGGGAAAAAACGCAGCGTTTTCGCTGCGTTTCTCGCGTTTTTCCGCGCGTTTTTCGCGGCGTTTTCGCGGCGTTTTCCGTTAATTTCTATTGACATTCATGGGTGCATTAGGAGAAAAATAGGGACACATATGCAACTGACAGTTCCTATGTTAAAAACACAAACGCAACGCAAAAAAAACGCCAGTGGACAGGAACACATGTTATCTCTATGCCTGTGCAGGAAAAACGCAAAACGCAAAACGCAGGTAAAAAAACGCCAGTGGGTGCTCGCCCTGAAGGAGGACTTTTTGCTGGAAAGTGGAAAATTAAAAACTAGATTTCTACAGAGAGGCTATCCAATAGAAATCTTGGAGGAAGCCCTGTTATATGCGAAAAACAACAAAAAAGACCAGATTTATTAGTATGCTGCCCAAAAGACACCATCAGAATCATTGGTACTTTTGATGAAGCAGTACCCCAGATACAGGCCATTCTGGGCAAATACTGGTACATTCTTAAGACAGCGACCTGAGGGACATCCTTCTGGATGTCCCTCTTATAACATTTAGATGAGGGCGCAACCTGAGGGATAGGGTGGTTAAAAGCCATCTATCCCCATCCCTGGGATCGAGCACTTAGTTGGGGACGTGCCGTCCTCATAGAAACTGAACAGGTTGGTTTGTCACGAGCAATCTCTCACAAGCCCATGGTGATATGGAGTTATACGGCCATTTTCCTTGAGGTAATCCAGGATAGCATCCCTTAGAAACCCTGCAAACATTTTACCCACAATAGAAGTAAGCCAATCCAGTGGAACAGACACTGTCACTATAAAGTCCTTAAATATAAGAAACAAGGTTCTTTGTTCCTGCACCAGGTTTGTTACTATACAAGTGATGGTTCATTTTTAATGTACAGTGCGAGATCATATTTATAAACATTAAACTCATGGCACTGCTTAGACAAAGAATTTGTTTCAGCCACCCTATCTGCAGGGTAGGAAATCTTATTGCGTTTGTGTAAATTACTAAGATGAGCTTGTGAATTTAAAGATACTTGCTTGCTTTTTTTTATTAAATACCCTCTTCTAGTGACTTTATGAGTGCTCTATAACATAGTACCACTAACATGTTGATTGTCATTAACAGAAAAGAGCTCTTATAGATTGCCAGAAATATCCAATGAATACGCCGGGCATTACAGAACATAATTATTAAGATGTCAAATTAGATCAGGGGAATATTTGAATTTTTCAAATATACATATACCTATAAGAGCATAGTCCATCAATTCTGGTATATACTTTGTGAGGATGTGAAAAGAATGTAAAATCATGCTCAGAGGGGTGCTAGATTCTCTATACATCATATAATTCAAGTCTATGGAGAATAAGAATTAACAGGGAAGCATCCTTTTTAGAAAAAAGGGAAGATGAACCCATGGAGTCACCTATCATGATACATGAGCCTGACTTAATTTGAAAAAGCAAAGCTAAAAGCTTCTTAAAAAACTTTATTTGTTTTGTATTAGGGGCGTATAAAGAAAATTTGGGACATATAAAGGAACTAAAGTGCATGGCCCCCTGCACATGGGCGGAAATTCTGCAGCAGGATTTCCCGCAGAATTTCTGCCCATGCCCACCTGCATAGGATTGCATTGCAAAATGCAATCCTATGCACACAGCCGCGATTTGTCCGCGTGAAAACACACATGGAAAACAAATCATGGCATGTTCTATTTCTGTGTGGGTCAGTAGCAGAGATGGAAGACGCCGGGAGCGGGTGAGCTACAGGCCTCTGCAGGGGTACGGGTCCACATCCCGCTGCGAGAATTCTCGCTGGGGTATCAAACCCGGCCATTTGCAGGCGGCTAAGGTAAGTTGTTAATTAAACATAACAAAATGTCTCTTGTCATCAGGTGATTTCTTAACCCCTTAAGGCCCATTTAGATAGGACGAATGTCAGGGAAACCATGCCCAACATTCGTCCCCGCACATAGTCTCTCTTGTGCTTCTGCACGGGAGCTAGTATTGCTGGCTCACAGTGGGGCAGCAGGAGGAGATTTCTCTTCTTGCAGTCCCCAGCCCCTTTGCATTAATTTAACATAGCGGCCTTTCAATACTAATATTTATATTGAACGGTGATTGTTCAGATCATTGTCCATCTTTTATGCTGCATAAACGATGGACGATGAGCTGAATGATCATTGTTCAGTGTAAATAGCAGCAGTTCAGATTCGAATGGCCACTATGTTAAATAAATGGAGAAATCTCCTGCTGCCTCCCCGCCCCCCTGCTTGCTGCTCTGTGAGCTAGCCAGCGCTACTAGCTCCCATGCAACAGCACGGGAGCGAGTGTGTGCGGGGACAAGTGTTGGACATTGTTTGCCTGACATTTGTCCCATCTAAATGGACCTTAAGGGACCAAGCTTATTTGTACTATAATGACCAGTCCAAATTTCGGAAATATGACACGTCGCTTTAACATAAAATAACTCTGTAAAGATCTTGCATATCCAAATAATTATGACATTGGTTTTTTTAGAAAAAGTTCAAAAAGTTAACGTTTCGTCTCCCCTTATGGATTGAATCCATGAGGAGATATGAAACTTAAACTTTTTGAACTTTTTTCTAACTTTTACATGATTGCTGTTATCCATTGGATAACTGCGAGTATGTGACTAGAGACCAGTCACTTGGGCCTCCTCATACAGCTCCAGGCTCTCAGCTAACTTTGGTAGCTGAGAGCAAGGAGATCGAAAATTTCCCCGGCCCTCCCCGTCATCTGGGAATGCGTCTGACATTTTGCCGGCTAACACATTTGCAGAATCCAGGAAAGGTCCATGGGCGATGCTCGTGTCAGAGGACAAATCCTTGGGCCTCCAGTAAAAAGTTTCATCTCTCCTCAACAACGTGATCAGTGAAGAGAGATAAAACTTTGACTTGAACTTTTTTCTTTAACTTTTATGTGATTGCCGTTATCCAATGGATATTACGTGACTGGGGACTGCGGCTCCCGGGGACACCTCCAGACTCTTAGCTGCCTTTGGTAGTTGGGGGCAAGGAGATTTGCCAGGCAACCCCGGATTTTGCACATGCATTGGACATTTTGAGGGACATCGTGGAGGCCAAAGGTATATAGTTTCATCTCTCCTCACAAATCAGATCCATAAGGGAAGTTGAAACTTTTTTAACCTTCAACGTGACCACCAATACCTGTTAAATAATGGTGATCATGTGACCGGGGACTGGACACTGCACCTCCTGGTGACAGCTACAAGCTGTCGGCTACTTTAACGTGTATTCATGGCCCTGTAGAATAAAGCCGTGGATGTGAAGTCTGGATGTGAAAACACAAATAGGTGATCACTAAGGGGTTAATTTAAGAAGAAGCAAGAGCAGATATAACTGTGATATTTGACACATACAGTATCCACCTTATGAGAAGCTTCTTTCAAAATCTTGGATCTTTTGTAGGGAGAATTTAGGGCTGTAACATTAAGTGAAAGAATATTGAAAACCGTAGGGAAATGTTGCAAAAAGCTATAAAAAAATCCAAATCTGTGGGTATCTATTGCAGATATTTAACTTTCAATACTGAAATTAACATAATTGCACAAAATTACATCATTGAATTATACTGTGTATGAAGACAAATAAATAAACCAAAATCTCGAAATCTCAAGTATCGGAAAGTCATTCCCCAACCAATACTCAGAAAGAAATTTACAACTAAACAAGTAGTAAGAATAAAACATTACCTGATTATCCATTGTGGTGCAGATGTAACAGGTATAACAAAAAAAATGTGTGCTAGAGATGGCAAATTGCTATGTTAACCCTTATTTAAAGACATTACACGTATACAAATGTGAAGAATTCTCACTACAATTTAATGGCATAGGCGTAAGTATTAGCAGAGGCCTTCAGACAATATGTCATCTACCATATCGGGGAACAAAGCTCCATTCTTTTTTTTTTTTTACAGGAAGACCTCTTTAAATCTGAAAAAGAGAATCCTCATTGAGCGGAACTTCCACTCTTTAAACAATGCAGAAGCCTTTTCCAATGTAAAGGCTACCACTTAAGCTCCATTCCTATTACAAATCAACTATACTGGGAAGGCCCACTTGTATTGGATGCTATTTTTAACAGGTCAGAATGACTGTCAATAAATCTGCATGGAAATAAATGTTTTTGAAAAATCAGGCAGATCAAGGCGTTCCTGGAAGCCTCCATCAATTTTTCTTTCACATGCAAGAAAAGTACCTGGGCTATAATATTTCTTGAAACTAAAGAAAGAAGAGATTTAGGTACATGAGTGCATGATCTATAAGAAGATCATCTTGTGAGGAATCAGGGCAGATAAAAAAGTCCAATACGAACTCTTTAAAGTTTTCATTTTTAATAGATTAGGGGATCCCTCAGAAAAGTACATTATTTCTGTGTGATCTGTCCTTCATATCTGCTAGCTTAAATTTTAAAGAGTCCAACTCCTATTCCATATTGTTAGAAACATCAACAAGTTCATTATAAGCCACCATTAGCTCCCCCATTATATTCTCAATATGTGATGTTTACTCACCTAGAACTTTAACTTCAGATTGTTTTCCATTGAATATTTAGTAGAAATCCTTCTGAAGGCCTTTAAGTCAGCTAAGAGTACTTTTATAGATGCATCTGATATAGGAAGAGAGGTAGAACATAGAAGATCTATCATGTGATAGAGTCAGTCCCACTGTTGAAAGATTCAACTAGAACCCCCTGATTATCAGAAATTAAGTTTGAAAGAGCTGGGTTACCTTGCAACCGAGTTTCTTATCTATCTGGAGGACTCATGGAGGATCCCTCTTGTAGATGACTTTCTGGACCAGTTGAAGATCCCACTGAAGCTAGACTGCTAGCTGAAGACACTAGTAAGAAAAATGGAACTGTTGGAATCAAGGCACTGCTCATCAACTCTACATTGCTTTCTGTAGTATCACCCTAATTAAAAAAACCCTCCCGTTTGAAGGCCACTCAATAGCATTTCGCAAGTCCTCAATCGCAGGGAAAAACTTTGTTAGTTTTAGATAGCTGTTTTCGATTTTTTTTGTGCCATGCTCCTATTAATTACTGAACTTGTGTTGAGCGGAATCAACACAAAACTAATTTTTTTATGTCATACTGTGTTGCTGATTTCATTGAGATGCACTGAAGTTGTAAGTTCACACAACCTTACCCTTGCACTGCTAACCTTCTGCTTTGAATATTATTCTATTGAATAGTCAACTTATCTCAGTGGAAGTATCCTATTGTATTTGTCTCCAGCTATTTTCAGTGACTGAATACAAATCACCCAAAAAACGTTTGATAAATAAATTCTTCCTTGCAGGGAAATGATGGATGATAACTATTATTCTTAAATACTGAAGATAGTACGGAGAATCAGGTTAATCTGAAAGATCCACAATTTTAAGTACACCTTAAAAACACACGTCTTTAGGAAAGCATATCACATACTCTAATCTAACTCTTCCCCATCTATCCTGTTTTTCCACTCTCTGTCCCAACTTAATCACAGTATAGCTCTCATCTAGAGATGGGCAGGCATGCTCGGTTAAGGCAGATACTCGAGTGAGCATCGCTCTTCTTGAGTATCTGCATATTCTTTCGAGCAAACGCGGGTGGGGGCAGGGGGGTAGAGAGAGAGAGATCTTTCTCACTCTCCTTGCCCCTCCCCTGGGCTCTCCCGCAACCCCCCCCCCCCCCCGCATTTGCTCGAACGAGTATGCAGATACTCGAGAAGAGCAATGCTCGCTCGAGTATCTGCCTTAACCGAGCGTGCTCACTCATCTCTACTCACATCCCATATATATATATATATATATATATATATATATATATATATATATATATATATATATATAAATTTAATGATGTATATATAAATAAATATATACATATAAATATATGTATACATCTCAGTTGTGTGTATATATATATATATATATATATATATATATATATATATATACACATCTGAGTTGAACAACTTCATAGAACTGTGAAAGATGAAAACTATGTAAATTTGAACTATAGTGAAACTATTCTTTTAGGATGTAATTTTTTAAATGTTTTTAGAATCGAGCAAATAAACCTACCCTGCAGACATGGTGATAAACATGCTATCTTATTCACAAACACTAATTTCCTCAAAATTCTCCAAACTGTCTCCCAAACTGTGGTATTCTAAACATTTCCCAGACCTATTGCTTTAAATGAAATTACCATCTGGCTGTTTACTGGGTCTCAACTGAGAGCAATGCAAATAGAACTTCACCTCTGACACTTCCAACATCCTTTCGCTATTGCAATCATACATGTAACTTTATCAGTGGAATATTTTATGAGAAAATACGTTTTTAAAGGTCTTAAGCTCTCAACCAATTGTAAAAACCAAAACTTAGCAATATTTAGCATTTATTTGATATTCAAGAGGCAATAGGATCTGTAAAAGGATGATAGTTGAATTAGCTGGTTTCATATTGGGGTGGTTTATATTACATAATATTTAATATCTTCTGATAGAAAGAGGCAGACAGCTCTTAGGTAAGGTAACATCTAGATAATAAAGTGCCTTCCCAGTGGGCTAACCTAGAAAGAAGGAGGAAAAACTTTCTACTTACTCATGCTTAAAAATAATAAAATGATGGCCTAATCCACATCAAATGATGCAAATTGAGGACCCAAATCAGTTTGATTTGTATTGATACAAATTACCACATGGAATGACTCTCACTCTCCCCTCCGTTACTCTCCGCCGTCCCCCACCTCCCACCGCCCTCCCCCGAGCCTGCTCGGACCAGTAAGCAGTTGCTCGAGAAGAGCGCTGCTCGCTCGAGTAACTGCTTTATCCGAGGGTGTTCACTCATCTCTACTCACCATACATGTTCAATAAGCGGTGGCAGCATCAGTGTTTCTAGATATGTTGACTGTTTCCAATAAATTTAGCCCAATCTTAGTGAGGAATGAGTGTCACACTGAACTTTAGAGTGGTGTTTACATCTTATAGAGGTAGCCATATTGCAGAAGTGAAGAGGGACTTTCATGATACAGACCACCAGTTTAGTAGAAGTTCTTGCAAATTAAATTAAAATTTTCACTCACCTTAATTGATAGTCACAGCTTCCCTTTGACACTGATAGTCACATATATTCATAACATTGACAGCCACAGTCATAACATAGAAACAAAGTATGTTAGGCTGAAGAAAGACATATGTCAATCCAGTTCAGCCTATTTTTCCCCCAATGTTGATCCAGAGGAAAGCAACCCCCCCCCCACCCCCCAAAGCAATGAGGTAGCAGCCAATTTTCCCAGTTTACCCCTTAACGGCACAGGACGTAAATGTAAGTCCTGGCAGAGGGATACTTAATGCAACAGAACATGCACTTATGTCACTGAAAGTCAGCCTCCTGCTGCAACAGCGAGGGTGCATCTGGACAGTGACCCCTGCTATTAACCCCTTCCTTGCCACGATCTATGTAGATCGCAGCATGTAAAGGGTTCACAGAGGGAGCACACTCTCTCTGTGACATCATCAGACTCTCGCGATGAAATGGCGAAGAGCCCGACAGGTTGCCATGGCAACAGGACACTAGCTACAGGCGTCCTGCATTGACATTGCCTATGATCGCTAATACAAATGATAAGGCATTGCAGGAAAGAAGTCCTGCAATGCCTTATCATAGCGATCATGCTATTGTACAAGTCCCCTATGGGACATAAAAAGTATAAAAAAAGATAAAAATCATGTAAAAGAAAACCATTTTTAAAAATTAAAAAAAACCCACCATTTTTGTGTTTTTTTAATTAAAATCCCACATATTTGGTGTCGTCATATCAATAATGACACGTGCAATAAATTGAATGCACGTTTTATCCTGCACAGCAAAAAGCGTAAAAAAAAACAAACCTAAAAAACTGAGGCAAAATGCTTATTTTTTTTATTTTGCCTCCCCCCCCCCAAAAAAAAGAAATAAAAAATGAACTAAGTACCCAAAATAGTACCAATAATTACTACAGCTCACCTCACAAAAAATAAGACCTCACAGAGCTCTGTCCATGGAAAAATAAAAAAGTTATAGGACTTTGAATGCAGCAATTTAGAAAAAAATAGCAATTTCCAAAAAAAAGGCCTTTTGTTGCAGAGAAGTGGAAAAACCTAAAAACTGTATTGCGTCATTTGTGCTGGATTATTAACACTGTAAAAAAATATATATATTTGGCAGAATTTATGTGTTTTCTCTCTCTGCTATCTTAAAAAATTGCTAAAAGTTTTACAATATAGTCTTTTGTACCCAAAAATTGCACCAATAAAAACTACAGTTCACCACGCAAAAAACAAGCCCTTATATGGCTGCATTCATGGAAAAATAAAAAAGTTATGGCTTTTGAAAAATGGAGATGAAAATCCGCCAAAAATCGTTGCGTCCTTATGCCCAAAATAGGCCATGTCATTAAGGGTTTAAGGGAAAAAAATCTTCCTGAATACAAACTGATAATAAGAATAATGTATGGATTAACAACCCTTCTGGCGTAATTAATTATTATAACATGCAACATTGTAATACTCAAGAAAGGCATCCAGGCCCCTCTTGAACTCTTTGTTAGTTGCCCGCCTTTGAACCCGCTCAGAGTCTGATATGTCCTTCTTCAGTACCGGTGCCCAAAGCTGCACACGATGTGTGGTTTGATCAGTGACTTGCAAAGAAAAAGAATGTGATTCTATTTACCTTGGCAGCAGCTGCTTGACACAGGTTGCTCCAATTAAGCTTACAGTTAACTAAGATCCCCAAGTCCTTTCCATGTCAGTTTTGCCTAGCGGTTTCCCATGTAGTGTGCCCAAGCCCCAACTTATCCAGATCTACTTGCAACTGCATTCTATTGTCTCTTGTGTTATTATTGTACATAGTTTTGTATCATCTGCAAATATTGCTATCTTACTGTGCAGTCCTTCTACTAGGTCATTAATAAATATATTAAAAATAATAGGACCCAGTATTTACCCCTGTGGTACCCCACCAGTAATGATAATCCAATCAGAGTCAATTAATCACTACCCTTTGCTTTCTATCATTGAGCCAATTACTTACCCACTTACACACATTCTCACCCAGACCAAGCATTCTCATTTCATATACCAACCTTTTATGTAGCATAGTATCAAAAGTTTTGGAAAATACCAAATACACAAGATCCAATGATTCTCCCTGGTCCAGTCTAGAACTTACCTCCTCGTAGAAGCTGATCAGGTTGGTTTGACAGGAGTGATCTCTTATAAACCCCTACTGATACAGTTATACAGCTATTTTTCTTAAGATACTCCAGGATAGCATCTCTTAAAAACATTTCAAACATTTTAACCACAATGGAAAAAAGACTGACTAGCCTGTAATTTCTTGGTTCACTTGTTGACCCCTTTTTGAATATCGCCACCACATTGGCTATGCGCCAATCGGGTGGGACAGACTTCATCATTATTGAGTCCTTAAATATAACAAACAGTGGCCAGTTTACCACATTACTTAATTCCCTTAAAACCTGTGGGGTATGCCATTACCCAGCAATTTGTCTATTTTAATCTTTTTAAGGCAGCTCTGCATTTCTTCCTGGGTTAGACTGGTGACATTTAGTGGAGAGTTTACGTTGTCACTGTGCATCTCATCTGACATTTCATTTTCCTCTGTGAATACATTGGAGAAAAAGACTCATTACTTTTTAAAGGGCCAACACTTTCTGTTTTAATCTTGTTGCTATTTATATAACTGTTGAATAACAGTTTATGGTTTGTTTTACCCTCGCTGGCAATAACTCTCTCTGCCTCCAGCTTTGCTGCTTTAGGCCTCAGTCACATGGGCGCATCGGCACCCGTACACCGGTGCCGATGCGCCCGTGTGACTGACACCAGCAGACGGACGTACCTGCAGACGGCATCTCTCTGCAACACTGGAGGAAAGAACATGTGACCGGCTTCATTGCCGGTCATGTGTTCTTTCCTCCGGCGCTGCAGAGAGACGGCCGTCTGCAGGTACGTCCGTCTCCTTCCTGCAGTCACACGGGCGCATCGGTGCCGGTGTACGGGTGCCGATGCGCCCGTGTGACTGAGGCCTTAATCTGATTTTTACATATTTTTTTTCCTTATAGGATTCTAGTGCTGCATTTTTATATTAATAGTTTAAACTCTTTCTTTTTGCTGTTTATAGTTCCCTTTACCATATTAGTTTTCTCCTATTCCTAACCCTTTTATTCCTGCAAGGTATGAACCTCTCCCAGTAAGTATTTAAGATATTTTTAAATATTTCACATTTATTTTTTGTACTCATATTTTTGAAGACATTATCCCAATCAATAATATTAAGGGCATCTCTAAGCTGATTGAACTTTGCCTTCCTAAAGTTAGATATTTTTGTAGCTCCCCTATAAAACTCCTTTTTGAAAGACAAGTGGAAATTTATTATGTTATGGTCACTATTTCTCAGTTCTCCCCCAATATGCACCCATGTTATTCGGTTAGGTCTGTTGGCTAATATTAAATCCAAAATGGCTGTCCCTGTAATTGGAACCTGAACAAATTGGGTAACGTAATTATCTTAAGTTATTTAATTTGTTACCTTTATGAGATTTGCAGGTTTCAGCTTCCCAGTTTATATCTGGATAGTTAAAGTCTCCCAGTCACCTCATTGTGATTTGCTGCTTCATCTATTTGCTTCAATAATAGATTTTCAGTGGCTTCTATTATATTTGGTTGCCTATAAAAAAAAACCATGAGGATTTTATTATTGTTTTTGTCTCCATGTATTTCAACTGAGAGAGATTCCATATCATATGTCCATCTTCCTCACATAGATCTTCCCATAGTGTGGGCTTTAAACAGGATTTTACATAAAGATAAGCCCCCCCCCCCCTTCTGGCTTTAACAATCCCTTTTAAACAGACAGTAACTCGATAAGTTCACCGCCCAGTCACAACTTTCATTTAATCGGGTCTCAGTTATTCCTGCTATGTTGTAGTTTTTCTCAGACATTATTATTTCTAGTTTGTCAACTTTTGGGTCAGACTTCTAGCATTATTCAGTATACAGTTTAGAAGGCTCTGGTTATTTTTTATTTTAAGTGTATCAGTATTAACTATTCTGCCAGTCCTAATTGTAAAGCCCTGCCACTGCTCCACCCCCATTTCCATTACTAAGTCACAGGTCACTGTCTATACTTTCTCCCCTCTATCACTCTGGTTGCTCACCCTTCAGCCCCTAGTTTAAACAATCCTCTAATCTTCTAGGCATCTTCTTCTCCAGCACAGCTGCATCCTCCCCATTGAGATGCAGCCCATTCCTGTGGTAGAACCTGTAGCCAACAGCAAAGTCGGCCCAGTTCTAAAGGAACTGAAACCCCTCCTACCTACACCAACTCTTGAGCCACTCGTTTATCTCCCTTTGCCTAACTAGTGTGGCACATGGTACAGGTAGTATTTCAGATGATACTACTTTGGAGGTCTTGCATTAAGCTTACATCCCAGGTCCCTGAAATTTAAGGACCTTCCACCTACCTCTAACTTTGTCATTGAGGTCAATTTATACAATGACCGCTGGATCCTCATCAGCCCCTCCCAGTAATCTGTCAACCCAATGTGTCAAACCCGAGCATCAGGAAGACAACACACTGTTTCAGAATTCCAATCATTGTGGCAGATTGCACTGTGTATTCTCCCAAATAATTGAGTCTCGCACTACCAGGAACTTTCTAGCCTGCCATGTTCTCCTATTCCCCTTTTTACTGGAACAGACATGGAAGTCAGAGGCCATGTCATGCTGCAAGAATGCTAATCCTATTATGGCATCCCCCTCATTTGCCTATTTTGCAAACTTGTTGGGGTCTTCCAGTTCAGGACTAGCCTTTTCCCTCTACCTCTCTTTTGCCACCCAGCTAGCTGCCTGATCATCCTGCATCCCAAAACCACCATTCACCCCTACATCTGCCCCAGCAAGTACCTGCTCAGTGAGCAGAAAACTCTTTTTCATGATGCGAATGGATCTCAGTGTTGCAAGCTGCTCATTTAGATTCCTAAAGTGCAACATGCTCACATTTCACACAGCAGTATGCACCCTATGCATACATGGCACAAGATGTACACTGGATGGCACTGTTGATCATGGAGCACATTCTAAATGTGGATCGTTCAGATAGATTAGATAAAAAGTAATATATGCAAAAATTAAAAAAAATAAGCAGTAATAAAATAAAATTAACTCTTCCAAGGACCTTGACTCCAAAGTCTCTAATCCAAAGTCATGCACTTAACACACAGAACACTTAGAATATAGTACACTTAGAATTCATTTGCACACTTACTTGTGTTTTGATTTACATAACGCTGTATCTGTAATACTTCTGCTCCTCCTCTATTTGGAAAGAATACAGGAAGTCCCACAGATTCAATTTATCACACCCTGATTGGGTAACCCTTCCCTTAATTACTCACCAGTGCGAAGCAATGGAGACTGAAACCCACAAGCAGACTACATGTGTTTTCAAATGTAACAATGATTAACAACATTAGCCACGAAGTGCCCGCTCAACACAATATATTTACCCTCTAGGATAAAAGACAATATAGCACAATGCATAAGCTAAATGATTACTATGACTTGAAATAAAACACAAATTAGCATGGATATTAAATAGGGAAAGTTGCACTCAGCAATTCCACTAATCCCAAGACCCAGTGCACTTAGAATACAGCACACACACTCACTTAACTTGCATGCTCACTTATTCTTGATTTTTAAAGCACTTATCTGTAATACTTCAGCTCCTCCTATGTTTGTCCTTTATAACAGTGCAAGCCACAAACCCCTGTGACAGTATAAGTGACAGTAACAGCAACAGTTTGCCATAAGAGGTAGCCAAAGCTTTCCATAACAGCTAATTAAAAAGAAAAACTTTTACGCTTAACTTAGGTAGGAAAATACATTAGCAGCCAACTAAACACTGAACACCTGTCAAATTTATCTTCAACACTGAAGAGGATTATTTATCTGGCAGAATTTCAGCTTGAGGGTAACTTGCTTGAGCTGTCAAAAGACAACCTGATAATGTAGGCAAGTGTTGCACAGATGCCAAAATGCCTGTTCTCAAGCACTATAGCACTCATGAGTGACATGTTGGACAGCACCAAGCCAAACCATCTTCAAAAAATAGTTAATAGCTTATCAGAAATATTTATTGCGCAAGCATAGAGAAAATTATAGAACCCCAATTCCCAAAAAGTTTGGACACTGCTTGAAATGTACATAAATGTAAAGAAAAAAAGAATGCAATGATTTTTAAATCTAATCTAAGCATATTTTATTCACAATAGAACATAGAACACATATCAGTAGTTGAAAGTGAAACATTTTTCGATTTCATTAAAAAAAAATAAAATTAAACTCATTTAGAAATTAATGGCAGTAACATATCTCATAAAAGTTGGGAAACGGGGGCGTGGCCTAGATGCAGACAGGGACGGACGCTTAATGTTTAGCTCTGCTCTACTTCAGCCTTTAAGCTACTTCTCATCAAACCCAGCAGCCTCATACAGTACTAAAATGTGCCTGGAAGTCTGAAGAATAATCATGCCGAAGAGGAGAATCACTAAAGCCCCTCTCCAAAAGGTCTCAGACTTCTTCTTCACCCGCGGTGCAGGATATGAGTGGACTACAAGTAATGGTGGATCCCCTCCCCATCCCTGCTCCGGCGCGAGTACAAGAGAAGAACAAGACCTTGCCAGCTTAACTGTTGGTGACGCTACAGGTGCAGATGGACCAGAGATGCCACGGGGAGAGTGATCTGAGGACGATACACAAGATGGGGTGTGTGACAATGCTGAAGGGCCCGACATTAACGCTGTTGATAAATCCAAGATGGTGCTGAAAAGCTCACGCTCCTCATACACTCTCCCCACCCCTACCACTAGTACTGAAAAGCAAAGACCCTGGCTCTCCACCCCTCCCCTCCCCTATCAGCAGTCAAATACAACAGAAGAGGATCAGATAACTAGAGTTCCTTCATCTAATCTCCCAGCTTCTGAGGACTTTATTAAAAATATGGTCCTGGCTTTAAGAGGATCCTTGCAAAAAGATATCAGAGTACTCTCTATATTTAACAACTCACTGCAAGAGATAGAAGTGTGCACTGATCATATAGAGAACAAAATGGGAGTAATTACAACTTATCATAATTAGTTGATTGATGCGCACTATGTACTGGAGGAAGAGGTAGAGTCCATTAAAAATAAACTGGCGGACTTGGAAGATAGAAGCAGATGAAATAATATTAAATTTAGTGGTATTCCTGAAAGCATGGCTCAATCTGAGCTGAAGAACTTCTTAACCAGTCTAATAAAAAATATTCTTTCTAACAGTACGGAACAGAACTGCATAATTGACAGAGCGCATAGACTGGTGAAACCGAGCTTCTTATCAGATTCTATCCCACGTGACGTGACTTCAAGACTCCATTTCTTCTATGTAAAAAAGGCTCTAATGATGGCGGACAGAAAATGTCATCCCCTTCCATCTCCATATTCCAGCATATGCCTGTATACGGATCTTTCTCAATCCACAATTCAAGCTAGGAAAGCCTTTGCTCAAGTGACTTTGGCTCTAAGATCAGCTAGAATTCCATATAGATGGGGATTTCCTACGACGTTAATCAACCACAAGAAAAATGCAGTGCATGTAATTGTATCTCCAGATGATGGTAAACAAACTTTGTCAAAATGGGGAATCTTTACCCCAGAAAACCTTTAATCGGCTAAACCGCCGAGACCTAAAAAGACTTCCAGTCATTAAACATTGCTCATTGCTCCCTTACAAGAGGAGCATTCTATATCCTTGATTGGAGGCTAATATGGTTGATTTGCTGGGTTTTATACGTAAGCTGATTAAGAAGAAAAGGCTGCCAGGTGAACTTTTCTTTCTCCTCAAATGTGTCAGGTTTTAACACCTGATTTTCGACTCTGGTTTGTGTGTTTTTGTTGACAGGTCTTCAGTTATAATCATAGAGGATGCCTACCAATGTCCTCATTGTGCGGAAGACCTAATACTTCTTCTTTAAGTTTTAATATTCATGTTTTGTTTTTTACTATTACTGCCAACTACTTAAATCCAAACATAAAGCTCTTTTCTGATATCTACCATGTCAATTAAAATATCATCACAAAATGCCAAAGGTTTAAACTCCCCTTTTAAAAGGGTAATGGTATAGAAAGATGCAAAATCGACAAATGCAGATGTGTTGTGTCTACAGGAGACACACTTCGCACAACATGCCTGTCCCATATTCAGAAATAAGCATTACCCCCAAATTTTCTTATCCTGTGCATAAAGAAAACAAGCAGGAGTATTAATTGCATTTAAAGAAATCAGCAATTCATTTTAACTGAGCAGGTTAGCGATTTGAAAGGTAGATATCTCATCTTAATGGGTACGCTTAATGGGATCCCAATAACGTTTGTTAATGTATACACACCCAACAAAGCACAGATCTCCTTCTTGAATAAATTATAAGAAAGATGAGAAAAATTCATAAAGGAAAATTGATCGTCTGTGGTGATTTTAATATTATTCCAGACAAAAATATAGATTCCACTGTGAGTATTAGAACCTCACTTATGCTCCAACCCTGGCTCCACAAGGAATGCCTTTACAACACCTTCAGATGCCACAATTCTTCCTCAAGAGAATTTACTTATTATTCTCCTCGGCATAAGACCTTTTTGCACATCGACTTGTTTATAGTAGATAGATGGACCCTTCCATCAATCATAAGCTCTGAGATAGGGACTACTATGTGGTCTGATCACTCGCCTATTTACACAAAATTTAGCATTGGTACCCCTTTCAATCCGGCAAGGATTTGGCGCAATGATGTGAACTTATTTAAATCTCCTAAAAACCAAAAATTGATCAAAAAAGCTCTCGTGGAGTATTTTACTATCAACACAAATTCTGACATAAGTAATTTTACTCTATGGAATGCTCATAAAGCGGTTATCAGAGGAGTCTTGATAAAACTTAAAGTACAAGAGCGCAAAAATAAACAAGCAAAGATAGACATTCTCCTAGACAAAATAAAAAAACAAGAAAAAATTGAACAAAGTTTCTCGTAGAAAAGGAGTCAACCAGACTTAATGTCACTGAGGAGAGACCTTAGGAAAATTTTGCTGGACAGCTATAATAAAAACCTCACTTATTCAAGAGCCAACTTTTATTCCTTTATTGACAAACCTACAAAGTTGATGGCCAATATGACCAAAAAAAGGCAAATAAAAGCGAAAATTACTTATATCAATAAAATAAATGATCCTATGATTAAAGTAACCCATCCCCAACAAATAGCAGAGCAGGTTAAAACTTTTTATGCAAATTTATACAATTTAAAAGATGACATGGATACTCCCCAACCTAATTCAAATATTAACAAATTTTTAAATAGCGTGGCCCTTCCTACTTTAAGTACACAAAAAAGAGCTTGATAAACCAATCTCCCCCACTGAAGTGAATAAAGCTATCAGTTGGTCCAAAAATTTTAAATCTTCCGGGCCAGATGAATTTTCAAATGAATATTATAAAATGTTTGCCCCAATCCTATCCCCGCATCTAACTTCCATCTTCAACGAGACAATAAAAGAAGGATCTATGCCAGAAGAAATGTTACAAGCCACGATAGTTACTATACCTAAACTGGGTAAGGCTCCCACATCTCCTGCTAACTTTAGAGCTATTTCACTTCTAAATTCAGATACAAAACTATTCTCGAAAATCTTAGC
Source organism: Eleutherodactylus coqui (assembly GCF_035609145.1). Taxonomy (NCBI): domain Eukaryota; kingdom Metazoa; phylum Chordata; class Amphibia; order Anura; family Eleutherodactylidae; genus Eleutherodactylus; species Eleutherodactylus coqui. The sequence goes on along the minus strand of NC_089841.1, from coordinate 201,780,206 downwards.
AACAAGATTCTTAGAGGTTTAATGGAGATTATTAGAGATGAGCGAGCACCAAAATGCTCGGGTGCTCATTACTCGGGACGAAATTTTCGCGATGCTCGAGGGTTCGTTTCGAGTAACGAACCCCATTGAAGTCAATGGGCGACTCGAGCATTTTTGTATATCGCCGATGCTCGCTAAGGTTTCCATTTGTGAAAAATCTGGGCAATTCAAGAAAGTGATGGGAACGACACAGCAACGGATAGGGCAGGCGAGGGGCTACATGTTGGGCTGCATCTCAAGTTCCCAGGTCCCACTATTAAGCCACAATAGCGGCAAGAGTGCCCCCCCCTCCCAACAACTTTTACTTCTGAAAAGCCCTCATTAGCAATGCATACCTTAGCTAAGCACCACACTACCTCCAACAAAGCACAATCACTGACTGCATGACACTCTGCTGCCACTTCTCCTGGGTTACATGCTGCCCAACCCCCCCCCCCCCCCCGCACAACGCAGTGTCCACAGCGCACACCAAAGTGTCCCTGCGCAGCCTTCAGCTGCGCTCATGCCACACGCTGGCCTCATAGCCACACCACCCTCATGTCTATTTATAAGTGCGTCTGCCATGAGGAGGAACCGCAGGCACACACTGCAGAGGGTTGGCACGGCTAGGCAGCGACCCTCTTTAAAAGGGGCGGGGCGATAGCCCACAATGCTGTACAGAAGCAATGAGAAATAGAATCCTGTGCCACCGCCATCAGGAGCTGCACACGTGGGCATAGCAATGGGGAACCTATGTGCCACACACTATTCATTCTGTCAAGGCGTCTGCATGCCCCAGTCAGACCGCGGTTTTTTATTAATAGTCACAGGCAGGTACAACTCCGCAATGGGAATTCCGTGTGCACCCACAGCATGGGTGGCTCCCTGGAACCCACCGGCTGTACATAAATGTATCCCATTGCAGTGCCCATCACAGCTGAGCTAACGTCAGATTAAATGCAGGTGGGCTTCGGCCCACACTGCATGCCCCAACCTGACTGGGGATTTTAATTCATAGACACAGGCAGGTACAACTCCCTATTGTGAAGTCCCTGTGGACCGACAGCATGGGTGGGTGCCAGGAAGCCACCGGCGGTACATAAATATATCCCATTGCATTGCCCATCACAGCTGAGGTAATGTCATGTTTAATGCAGGTGGGCTTCGGCCCACACTGCATGCCCCAGTCAGACTGGGGTTCTTTAGAAGTGGACACATGCAATTACAACTCCGTGTGGATCGACAGCATGGGTGGCTCCCTGGAACCCATCGAGGGTACATAAATATATCCCATTGCAGTGCCCAGCACAGCTGAGGTAATGTCATGTTTAATGCAGGTGGGCTTCGGCCCACACTGCATACCCCAGTCAGACTGGGGTTCTTTAGAAGTGGACACATGCAGTTACAACTCCGTGTGGACCGACAGCATGGGTGGGTGCCAGGAAGCCACCGGCGGTACATAAATATATCCCATTGCATTGCCCATCACAGCTGAGGTAACGTCCGATTAAATGCAGGTGGGCTTCGGCCCACACTGCATGCCCCAGTCAGACTGGGGTTCTTTAGAAGTGGACACATGCAGTTACAACTCCGTGTGGACCGACAGCATGGGTGGCTCCCTGGAACCCACCGGCTGTACATAAATGTATCCCATTGCAGTGCCCATCACAGCTGATGTAACGTCAGCTTTAATGCAGGTGGGCAAAAAATTAATTGGATTACACTGTAGGCGAGGGCCCCAAAAAATTGGTGTACCAACAGTACTAATGTACGTCAGAAAAATTGCCCATGCCCAACCAAGAGGGCAGGTGAAACCCATTAATCGCTTTGGTTAATGTGGCTTAATTTGTAACTAGGCCTGGAGGCAGCCCAGTTAAAATAAAAATTGGTTCAGGTGCAAGTTTCAACGCTTTAATGAGCATTGAAATGTATAAAAATTGTTTAGAAAAATTATATGACTGAGCCTTGTGGGCCTAAGAAAAATTGCCCGTTCGGCGTGATTATGTGAGGTTTCAGGAGGAGGAGCAGGAGGAGGAGGATGAATATTATACACAGATTGATTAAGCTAAAAGGTCCACGTTTTTGATGGTGATAGAGAACAATGCTTCCATCCGCGGGTGCAGCCAACGTATTGTTTAGGTATCGCTGCTGTCCGCTGGTGGAGAAGAGAAGTCTGGGGAAATCCAGGCTTTGTTCATCTTGATGAGTGTAAGCCTGTCGGCACTGTCGGTTGACAGGCGGGTACGCTTATCTGTGATGATTGCCCCAGCCGCACTAAACACCCTCTCTGACAAGACGCTAGCCGCAGGACAAGCAAGCACCTCCAGGGCATACAGTGCGAGTTCAGGCCACGTGTCCAGCTTCGACACCCAGTAGTTGTAGGGGGCAGAGGCGTCACGGAGGACGGTTGTGCGATCGGCTACGTACTCCCTCACCATCCTTTTACAGTGCTCCCGCCGACTCAGCCTTGACTGGGGAGCGGTGACACAGTCTTGCTGGGGAGCCATAAAGCTGTCAAGGGCCTTAGAGAATGTTCCCCTGCCTGTGCTGTACATGCTGCCTGATCTCCGCGCCTCCCCTGCTACCTGGCCCTCGGAACTGCGCCTTCAGCCACTAGCGCTGTCGGATGGGAATTTTACCATCAGTTTGTCCGCCAGGGTCCTGTGGTATAGCATCACTCTCGAACCCCTTTCCTCTTCGGGTATGAGAGTGGAAAGGTTCTCCTTATACCGTGGGTCGAGCAGTGTGTACACCCAGTAATCCGTAGTGGCCAGAATGCGTGTAACGCGAGGGTCACGAGAAAGGCATCCTAACATGAAGTCAGCCATGTGTGCCAGGGTACCTGTACGCAACACATGGCTGTCCTCACTAGGAAGATCACTTTCAGGATCCTCCTCCTCCTCCTCAGGCCATACACGCTGAAAGGATGACAGGCAAGCAGCATGGGTATCCTCAGCAGTGGGCCAAGCTGTCTCTTCCCCCTCCTCCTCATCCTCCTCCCCCTCCTCCTCCTCCTCCTCAACGCGCTGAGATATAGACAGGAGGGTGCTCTGACTATCCAGCGACATACTGTCTTCCCCCACCTCTGTTTCCGAGCGCAAAGCGTCTGCCTTTATGCTTTGCAGGGAACTTCTCGAGGCATAGCCGAGGAATGGTGACGCTAATGATTGCAGCATTGCCGCTCACCATCTGGGTAGACTCCTCAAAGTTTCGAAGGACCTGGCAGATGTCTGCCAACCAGGCCCACTCTTCTGTAAAGAATTGAGGAGGCTGTCTTCCACTGCGCCGCCATGTTGGAGTTGATATTCCACTATAGCTCTACGCTGCTCATAGAGCCTGGCCAACATGTGGAGCATAGAGTTCCACCGTGTGGGCACGTCGCACAGCAGTCGGTGAACTGGCAGATGAAACCGATGTTGCAGGGTGCGCAGGGTGGCAGCGTCTGTCTTGGACTTGCAGAAATGTGCGCAGAGCCGGCGCACCTTTCCGAGCAGGTCTGACAAGCGTGGGTAGCTTTTCAGAAAGCGCTGAACCACCAAATTAAAGACGTGGGCCAGGCATGGCACGTGCGTGAGGCTGCCGAGCTACAGAGCCGCCACCAGGTTACGGCCGTTGTCACACACGACCATGCCCGGTTGAAGGCTCAGCGGCGCAAGCCAGCGGTCGGTCTGCTCTGTCAGACCCCACAGCAGTTCGTGGGCCATGTGCCTCTTCTCTCCTAAGCTGAGTAGTTTCAGCACGGCCTGCTGACGCTTGCCCACCGCTGTGCTGCCACGACGCGCGACACCGACTGCTGGCGACGTGCTGCTGACACATCTTGATTGCGAGACAGAGGTTGCGTAGGAGGAGGAGGAGAAGGAGGAGGAGGGTGGTTTAGTGGAGGAAGCATACACCCCCGCAGATACCACCACCGAGCTGGGGCCCGCAATTCTGGGGGTGGGTAGGACGTGAGCGGTCCCAGGCTCTGACTCTGTCCCAGCCTCCACTAAATTCACCCAATGTGCCGTCAGGGAGATATAGTGGCCCTGCCCGCCTGTGCTTGTCCACGTGTCCGTAGTTAAGTGGACCTTGCCAGTAACCGCACTGGTGAGGGCGCGTACAATGTTGCCGGAGACGTGGTCGTGCAGGGCTGGGACTGCACATCAGGAAAAGTAGTGGCGACTGGGAACTGAGTAGCGCGGGGCCGCCGCCACCATCATGCCTTTGAAAGCCTCCGTTTCCACAACCCTATACCGCAGCATCTCCAGGCTGATAAATTTGGCTATGTGCACGTTTAACGCTTGAGCGTGCGGGTGCGTGGCGGCGTACTTGCGCTTGTGCTCCAACACTTGCGCTAGCGACGGCTGGACGGTGCGCTGAGAGACATTGGTGGATGGGGCCGAGCACAGCGGAGGTGAGGGTGTGGGTGCAGGCCAGGAGACGGTAGTGCCTGCATCCTGAGCCTGAGAGGGGGGTTGGATCTCAGTGGCAGGTTGGGGCACAGGGGGAGAGGCAGCGGTGCAAACCGGAGGCGGTGAACGGCCTTCGTCCCACCTTATGGGGTGCTTGGCCATCATATGTCTGCGCATGCTGGTGGTGGTGAGTCTGGTGGTGGTGGCTCCCCGGCTGATCTTGGCGCGACACAGGTTGCACACCACTGTTCGTCGGTCATCTGCACTCTCAGTGAAAAACTCCCAGACCTTTGAGCACCTCGGTCTCTGCAGGGTGGCATGGCGCGAGGGGGCACTTTGGGAAACAGTTGGTGGATTATTCGGTCTGGCCCTGCCTCTACCCCTGGCCACTGCACTGCCTCTTCCAACCTGCCCTGCTGCTGCACTTGCCTCTCCTTCTGAAGACCTGTCCTCAGTAGGCGTAGCAAACCAGGTGGGGTCAGTCACCTCATCGTCCTGCTGCTCTTCCTCCGAATCCTCTGTGCGCTCGTCCCTCGGACTTACTCCAATTACTACTACCTGAGTGATAGACAACTGTGTCTCATCGTCATCGTCCTCCTCACCCACTGAAAGCTCTTGAGACAGTTGCCGGAAGTCCCCAGCCTCATACCCCGGACCCCGGGAACTTTCCAAAGGTTGGGCATCGGTCACGACAAACTCCTCTGGTGGGAGAGGAACCATTGCTGGCTATTCTGGGCAGGGGCCCGGGAACAGTTCCTGGGAGTCTGCCTGCTCCTCAGAATGTGTCATTGTAATGGAGTGAGGAGGCTGGGAGGAAGGAGGAGCAGCAGCCAGAGGATTCAGAGTTGCAGCAGTGGACGGCACAGAACTGTGGGTGGACGATAGATTGCTGGATGCACTTTCTGCCATCCACGACAGGACCTGCTCACACTGCTCATTTTCTAATAAAGGTCTACCGCGTGGACCCATTAATTGTGAGATGAATGTGGGGACGCCAGAAACGTGCCTCTCTCCTAATCCCGCAGCAGTCGGCTGCGATACACCTGGATCAGGAGCTCGGCCTGTGCCCCCACCCTGACTTGGGCCTCCGCGTCCTCGCCCGCGTCCACGTCCTCTAGGCCTACCCCTACCCCTTAGCATGCTGTATTACCAGTAGTGCAGAAACAGAACGCTGTAATTAAATGTGCCGCTTATTGGCCTGTGGTTGGAGGCTGACTTCCCTTACGGAACACACAGCAGATCCAGGAAACAATTTTGCGCAAGACTGCTGTAACGCTTAGCTGCGTATGAATTAGGACTACTACCCCCAGCAGATAGATACTGTAGGCAGTGTATAATATTATGTATACTGTTTCCCTCTGGCGGGATGACGGCGCTGATGTAACAGAGACAGCAGATCCAGGAAACAATTTTGCGCAAGGCTTCTGTAACGCTTAGCTGTGTATTAATTAGGACTACTACCCCCAGCAGATAGATACTGTAGGCAGTGTATAATATTATGTATACTGTTTCCCTCTGGCGGGATGACGGCGCTGATGTAACAGAGACAGCAGATCCAGGAAACAATTTTGCGCAAGGCTGCTGTAACGCTTAGCTGCGTATTAATTAGGACTACTACCCCCAGCAGATAGATACTGTAGGCAGCGTATAATATTATGTATACTGTTTCCCTCTGGCAGGATGACGGCGCTGATGTAACAGAGACAGCAGATCCAGGAAACAATTTTGCGCAAGGCTGCTGTAATGCTTAGCTGCGTATGAATTAGGACTACTACCCCCAGCAGATAGATACTGTAGGCAGCGTATAATATTATGTATACTGTTTTCCTCTGGCGGGATGACGGCGCTGATGTAACAGAGACAGCAGATCCAGGAAACAATTTTGCGCAAGGCTGCTGTAACGCTTAGCTGTGTATTAATTAGGACTACTACCCCCAGCAGATAGATACTGTAGGCAGTGTATAATATTATGTATACTGTTTCCCTCTGGCGGGATGACGGCGCTGATGTAACAGAGACAGCAGATCCAGGAAACAATTTTGCGCAAGGCTTCTGTAACGCTTAGCTGCGTATTAATTAGGACTACTACCCCCAGCAGATAGATACTGTAGGCAGTGTATAATATTATGTATACTGTTTCCCTCTGGCAGGATGACGGCGCTGATGTAACAGAGACAGCAGATCCAGGAAACAATTTTGCGCAAGGCTGCTGTAATGCTTAGCTGCGTATGAATTAGGACTACTACCCCCAGCAGATAGATACTGTAGGCAGCGTATAATATTATGTATACTGTTTTCCTCTGGCGGGATGACGGCGCTGATGTAACAGAGACAGCAGATCCAGGAAACAATTTTGCGCAAGGCTGCTGTAACGCTTAGCTGCGTATTAATTAGGACTACTACCCCCAGCAGATAGATACTGTAGGCAGCGTATAATATTATGTATACTGTTTCCCTCTGGTGGGATGACGGCGCTGATGTAACAGAGACAGCAGATCCAGGAAACAATTTTGCGCAAGGCTGCTGTAACGCTTAGCTGCGTATTAATTAGGACTACTACCCCCAGCAGATAGATACTGTAGGCAGCGTATAATATTATGTATACTGTTTCCCTCTGGTGGGATGACGGCGCTGATGTAACAGAGACAGCAGACCCAGGAAACAATTTTGCGCAAGGCTTCTGTAACGCTTAGCTGCGTATTAATTAGGACTACTACCCCCAGCAGATAGATACTGTAGGCAGTGTATAATATTATGTATACTGTTTTCCTCTGGCGGGATGACGGCGCTGATGTAACAGAGACAGCAGATCCAGGAAACAATTTTGCGCAAGCCTGCTGTAATGCTTAGCTGCGTATTAATTAGGACTACTACCCCCAGCAGATAGATACTGTAGGCAGCGTATAATATTATGTATACTGTTTCCCTCTGGCGGGATGACGGCGCTGATGTAACAGAGACAGCAGATCCAGGAAACAATTTTGCGCAAGGCTGCTGTAACGCTTAGCTGCGTATTAATTAGGACTACTACCCCCAGCAGATAGATACTGTAGGCAGTGTATAATATTATGTATACTGTTTCCCTCTGGCAGGATGACGGCGCTGATGTAACAGAGACAGCAGATCCAGGAAACAATTTTGCGCAAGGCTGCTGTGATGCTTAGCTGCGTATGAATTAGGACTACTACCCCCAGCAGATAGATACTGTAGGCAGCGTATAATATTATGTATACTGTTTTCCTCTGGCGGGATGACGGCGCTGATGTAACAGAGACAGCAGATCCAGGAAACAATTTTGCGCAAGGCTGCTGTAACGCTTAGCTGCGTATTAATTAGGACTACTACCCCCAGCAGATAGATACTGTAGGCAGCGTATAATATTATGTATACTGTTTCCCTCTGGTGGGATGACGGCGCTGATGTAACAGAGACAGCAGACCCAGGAAACAATTTTGCGCAAGGCTTCTGTAACGCTTAGCTGCGTATTAATTAGGACTACTACCCCCAGCAGATAGATACTGTAGGCAGTGTATAATATTATGTATACTGTTTTCCTCTGGCGGGATGACGGCGCTGATGTAACAGAGACAGCAGATCCAGGAAACAATTTTGCGCAAGCCTGCTGTAACGCTTAGCTGCGTATTAATTAGGACTACTACCCCCAGCAGATAGATACTGTAGGCAGCGTATAATATTATGTATACTGTTTCCCTCTGGCGGGATGACGGCGCTGATGTAACAGAGACAGCAGATCCAGGAAACAATTTTGCGCAAGGCTGCTGTAACGCTTAGCTGCGTATTAATTAGGACTACTACCCCCAGCAGATAGATACTGTAGGCAGCGTATAATATTATGTATACTGTTTCCCTCTGGCGGGATGACGGCGCTGATGTAACAGAGACAGCAGATCCAGGAAAGAATTTTGCGCAAGGCTTCTGTAACGCTTAGCTGCGTATTAATTAGGACTACTACCCCCAGCAGATAGATACTGTAGGCAGTGTATAATATTATGTATACTGTTTTCCTCTGGCGGGATGACGGCGCTGATGTAACAGAGACAGCAGATCCAGGAAACAATTTTGCGCAAGCCTGCTGTAACGCTTAGCTGCGTATTAATTAGGACTACTACCCCCAGCAGATAGATACTGTAGGCAGCGTATAATATTATGTATACTGTTTCCCTCTGGCGGGATGACGGCGCTGATGTAACAGAGACAGCAGATCCAGGAAACAATTTTGCGCAAGGCTGCTGTAACGCTTAGCTGCGTATTAATTAGGACTACTACCCCCAGCAGATAGATACTGTAGGCAGCGTATAATATTATGTATACTGTTTCCCTCTGGCGGGATGACGGCGCTGATGTAACAGAGACAGCAGATCCAGGAAACAATTTTGCGCAAGGCTTCTGTAACGCTTAGCTGCGTATTAATTAGGACTACTACCCCCAGCAGATAGATACTGTAGGCAGTGTATAATATTATGGATACTGTTTCCCTCTGGCGGGATGACGGCGCTGATGTAACAGAGACAGCAGATCCAGGAAACAATTTTGCGCAAGGCTGCTGTAACGCTTAGCTGCGTATTAATTAGGACTACTACCCCCAGCAGATAGATACTGTAGGCAGCGTATAATATTATGTATACTGTTTCCCTCTGGCGGGATGACGGCGCTGATGTAACAGAGACAGCAGATCCAGGAAACAATTTTGCGCAAGGCTTCTGTAACGCTTAGCTGCGTATTAATTAGGACTACTACCCCCAGCAGATAGATACTGTAGGCAGTGTATAATATTATGTATACTGTTTCCCTCTGGCAGGATGACGGCGCTGATGTAACAGAGACAGCAGATCCAGGAAACAATTTTGCGCAAGGCTGCTGTAACACTTAGCTGCGTATTAATTAGGACTACTACCCCCAGCAGATAGATACTGTAGGCAGCGTATAATATTATGTATACTGTTTCCCTCTGGCGGGATGACGGCGCTGATGTAACAGAGACAGCAGATCCAGGAAACAATTTTGCGCAAGGCTGCTGTAACGCTTAGCTGTGTATTAATTAGGACTACTACCCCCAGCAGATAGATACTGTAGGCAGCGTATAATATTATGTATACTGTTTCGCTCTGGCTGGATGACGGCGCTGATGTAACAGAGACAGCAGATCCAGGAAACAATTTTGCGCAAGCCTGCTGTAACGCTTAGCTGCGTATTAATTAGGACTACTACCCCCAGCAGACACGCAGTAAACTGAAAACGGTCACAGGCAGCCCAAATATAGTATTTTTCCCCAATTTTTTGGGAAAAAGCCCACTGCCTATATAGCCTGAATATCTCTTTCCCTGCCTCACCAGTACTGGCCCTATACTCTGTACAATGACTGCAGACTGCGGACGCAATGCTCTGTACGGCCGATATACAAAAAAAAAAAATTGTGCAACACTCCTAAAAGCAGCCTCAAGAGTACTGCACACGGTCAGATGTGGCCCTAAGAAGGACCGTTGGGGTTCTTGAAGCCTAAAATCACTCCTAACGCTCTCCCTATAGCAGCTCCGGCACCAGCAGCACTTTCCCTGATCTCTGTGAGAGTGCATCTGTGGCGAGCCGCGGGAGGGGCCGATTTATATACTCGGGTGACACCTGATCTCGCCAGCCACTCACTGCAGGGGGGTGGTATAAGGCTTGAACGTCGCAGGGGGTAGTTGTAATGCCTTCCCTGTCTTTCTATAGGCCAGAAAAGCGGGCTAACGTCTCAGAGATGAAAGTGAAAGTAACTCGAACATCGTGTGGTGCTCGCCTCTAGTAACTGTTCCACAGTGCAACACTCTGCAGTTCTTTGACATACTCCGGGGCCAGTAGCGGTGAGGCAGGGACAGAAGACATATTGATTGAATATAGGCAGTGGGCCTTTGCAAAAACATTTGGGGAAAAAAATCTATTTGGGCTGCCTGTGACTGTCCTCAGTGTTCTGGGTCTCTGCTGGGTGTAGTAGTTCTCCAAATTCATACGCAGCCAGCTAAGTGTTACAGCAGGCTTGCGCAAAATTATTTCCTGGCGTTCCGTAAGCGAAGTCAGCCTCCAACCACAGGCCAATAAGCGGCACATTTAATTACAGCGTTCTGTTTCTGCATTACTGGTAATACAGCATGCTGAGGGGTAGGGGTAGGCCTAGAGGACGTGGACGCGGCCGAGGACGCGGAGGCCCAAGTCAGGGTGTGGGCACAGGCCGAGCTCCTGATCCAGGTGTATCGCAGCCGACTGCTGCGGGATTAGGAGAGAGGCACGTGTCTGTCGTCCCCACATTCATCGCACAATTAATGGGTCCACGCGGTAGACCTTTATTAGAAAATGAGCAGTGTGAGCAGGTCCTGTCGTGGATGGCAAAAAGTGCATCCAGCAATCTATCGTCCACCCACAGTTCTGCGCCGTCCACTGCTGCAACTCAGAATCCTCTGGCTGCTGCTCCTCCTTCCTCCCAGCCTCCTCACTCCATTACAATGACACATTCTGAGGAGCGGGCAGACTCCCAGGAACTGTTCTCGGGCCCCTGCTCAGATTGGGCAGCAGTGGTTCCTCTCCCACCAGAGGAGTTTATCGTGACTGATGCCCAACCATTGGAAAGTTCCCGGGGTCCGAGGGATGAGGCTGGGGACTTCCGGCAACTGTCTCAAGACCTTTCAGTGGGTGAGGAGGACGATGACGTTGAGACACAGTTGTCTATCAGTGAGGTAGTAGTAAGGGCAGTAAGTCCGAGGGAGGAGCGCACAGAGGATTCGGAGGAAGAGCAGCAGGACAATGAGGTGACTGGCCCCACCTGGTTTGCTACGCCTACTGAGCACAGGTCTTCAGAGAGGGAGGCAAGGGCAGCAGCAGGGCAGGTTGCAAGAGGCAGTGCGGTGTCCAGGGGTAGAGGCAGGGCCAGACCGAATAATCCACCAACTGTTTCCCAAAGCGCCCCCTCGCGCCATGCCACCCTGCAGAGGCCGAGGTGCTCAAAGGTCTGGCAGTTTTTCACTGAGAGTGCAGATGACCGACGAACAGTGGTGTGCAACCTTTGTCGCGCCAAGATCAGCCGGGGAGCCACCACCACCAGCCTCACCACCACCAGCATGCGCAGACATATGATGGCCAAGCACTCCCCAAGGTGGGACGAAGGCCGTTCACCGCCTCTGGTTTGCACCGCTGCCTCTCCCCCTGTGCCCCAACCTGCCACTGAGATCCAACCCCCCTCTCAGGGCACAGGCACTACCGTCTCCTGGCCTGCACCCACACCCTCACCTCCGCTGTCCTCGGCCCCATCCACCAATGTCTGTCAGCGCACCGTCCAGCCGTCGCTAGCGCAAGTGTTTGAGCGCAAGCGCAAGTACGCCGCCACGCACCCGCACGCTCAAGCGTTAAACGTGCACATAGCCAAATTTATCTGCCTGGAGATGCTGCGGTATAGGGTTGTGGAAACGGAGTCTTTCAAAAGTATGAGCCTCCAACCGGGCATGGTCGTGTGTGGCAACGGCCGTAACCTGGTGGCGGCTCTGCAGCTCGGCAGCCTCACGCACGTGCCATGCCTGGCCCACGTCTTTAATTTGGTGGTTCAGCGCTTTCTGAAAAGCTACCCACGCTTGTCAGACCTGCTCGGAAAGGTGCACCGGCTCTGCGCACATTTCCGCAAGTCCCACACTGACGCTGCCACCCTGCGCACCCTGCAACATCGGTTTAATCTGCCAGTGCACCGACTGCTGTGCGACGTGCCCACACGGTGGAACCCTACGCTCCACATGTTGGCCAGGCTTTATGAGCAGCGTAGAGCTATAGTGGAATACCAACTCCAACATGGGCGGCGCAGTGGGAGTCAGCCTCCTCAATTCTTTACAGAAGAGTGGGCCTGGTTGGCAGACATCTGCCAGGTCCTTGGAAACTTTGAGGAGTCTACCCAGATGGTGAGCGGCGATGCTGCAATCATTAGCATCACCATTCCTCTGCTATGCCTCTTGAGAAGTTCCCTGCAATGCATAAAGGCAGACGCTTTGCGCTCGGAAGCAGAGCCGGGGGAAGACAGTATGTCGCTGGATAGTCAGAGCACCCTCCTGTCTATATCTCAGCGCGTTGAGGAGGAGGAGGAGGAGCATGAGGAGGATGAGGAGGAGGGGGAAGAGACAGCTTGGCCCACTGTTGAGGGTACCCATGCTGCTTGCCTGTCATCCTTTCAGTGTGTATGGCCTGAGGAGGAGGAGGAGGAGGAGGAGGAGGAGGATCCTGAAAGTGATCTTCCTAGTGAGGACAGCCATGTGTTGCATACAGGTACCCTGGCACACATGGCTGACTTCATGTTAGGATGCCTTTCTTGTGACCCTCGTGTTACACGCATTCTGGCCACTACGGATTACTGGGTGTACACACTGCTCGACCCACGGTATAAGGAGAACCTTTCCACTCTCATACCCGAAGAGGAAAGGGGTTCGAGAGTGATGCTATACCACAGGACCCTGGCGGACAAACTGATGGTAAAATTCCCATCCGACAGCGCTAGTGGCCGAAGGCGCAGTTCCGAGGGCCAGGTAGCAGGGGAGGCGCGGAGATCAGGCAGCATGTACAGCACAGGCAGGGGAACACTCTCTAAGGCCCTTGACAGCTTTATGGCTCCCCAGCAAGACTGTGTCACCGCTCCCCAGTCAAGGCTCAGTCGGCGGGAGCACTGTAAAAGGATGGTGAGGGAGTACGTAGCCGATCGCACGACCGTCCTCCGTGACGCCTCTGCCCCCTACAACTACTGGGTGTCGAAGCTGGACACGTGGCCTGAACTCGCACTGTATGCCCTGGAGGTGCTTGCTTGTCCTGCGGCTAGCGTCTTGTCAGAGAGGGTGTTTAGTGTGGCTGGGGCAATCATCACAGATAAGCATACCCGCCTGTCAACCGACAGTGCCGACAGGCTTACACTCATCAAGATGAACAAAGCCTGGATTTCCCCAGACTTCTCTTCTCCACCAGCGGACAGCAGCGATACCTAAGCAATACGTAGGCTGCACCCGCAGATGGAAGCATTGTTCTCTATCCCCATCAAAAACGGGGACCTTTTTGCTTCATCAATCTGTGTATAATATTCCTCCTCCTCCTCCTGCTCCTCCTCCTGAAACCTCACATAATCACGCCGAACGGGCAATTTTTCTTAGGCCCACAAGGCTCAGTCATATAATTTTTGTAAACAATTTTTATACGTTTCAATGCTCATTAAAGCGTTGAAACTTTCACCTCAACCAATTTTTATTTTAACTGGGCTGCCTCCAGGCCTAGTTACCAATTAAGCCACATTAACCAAAGCGATTAATGGGTTTCACCTGCATTCTTGGTTGGGCATGGGCAATTTTTCTCAGGTATATTAGTACTGTTGGTACATCAATTTTTGGGGGCCCTCGCCCACAGTGTAATCCAATTAATTTTTAGCCCACCTGCATTACAGCTGACGTTACATCAGCTGTGTTGGGCACTGCAATGGGATACATTTATGTACCGCCGGTGGGTTCCAGGGAGCCACCCATGCTGTGGGTGCACATGGAATTCCCATTGCGGAGTTGTACCTGCCTGTGACTATTTATAAAAAAATGCGGTCTGACTGGGGCATGCAGACACCTTGACAGAATGAATAGTGTGTGGCACATAGGTTCCCCATTGCTATGCCCACGTGTGCAGCTCCAGATGGAGGTGGCACAGGATTGGATTTTTTCATTGCTTCTGTACAGCATTGTGGACTATCGCCCCGCCCCTTTTAAAGAGGGTTGCTGCCTAGCCATGCCAACCCTCTGCAGTGTGTGCCTGCTTTTCCTCTGGCAGACGCACTTATAAATAGACATGAGGGTGGCGTGGCATGAGGGCAGCTGAAGGCTGGGCAGGGACAGTTTGGTGTGTGCTGTGGACACTGAGTCGTGGGGGGGGGGGTTGGGCAGCATGTAACCCAGGAGAAGTGGCAGCGGAGTGTCATGCAGGCAGTGATTGTGCTTTGTTGGAGGTAGTGTGGTGCTTAGCTAAGGTATGCATTGCTAATGAGGGCTTTTCAGAAGTAAAAGTTGTTGGGAGGGGGGGGGCACTCTTGCCGCTATTGTGGCTTAATAGTGGGACCTGGGAACTTGAGATGCAGCCCAACATGTAGCCCCTCGCCTGCCCTATCTGTTTCTGTGTCGTTCCCATCACTTTCTTGAATTGCCCAGATTTTCACTAATGAAAACCTTAGCGAGCATCAGCGATATACAAAAATGCTCGAGTCGCCCATTGACTTCAATGGGGTTCGTTACTCGAAACGAACCCTCGAGCATCGCGATTATTTTGTCCCGAATAACGAGCACCTGAGCATTTTGGTGCTCGCTCATCTCTAGTATATACCATATATCCTAGTCTGCACTGAATATCCCCAAGTCTTAACGTCTTATATATATTTTTTAAAGGAAATATATATTGCAGCGCATTTAAGCATACAGGGGACCTTGGGTCTCTTTTTATCTAAAGCAAAATGTCCGTAGATTGTCCAGCCAAGCAACCGCGAAGTTCCTCATGCTGCAGTCAAGTGGTTCCGACATACAAAGAACCAGGTTCCATATTATACAGTTGCCAAAACTTGCAAGCTGGTCATGAGTATCTAGTCCCATGATCACAGGCGATGTATCACATGACAGGGAGCAAAGAAATAAGATGGCCACGAGTGTATAACCACATAACTGTAGGACGGACGTCAAAAAGATGGACATCATGCCGTGGCTATGTGGACCTGCTATAATTCTAAGCTGATGTGTTTACTATGTAAATGAACTGAAGGGGATAGAAGCAAAACATTTTCTAGTTACACCTTTGAGATATATATATATATATATATATATATATATATATATATATATATATATATACAAAGTGGAGCCTTGGGTTAAGAGTTTAATTTGTTCCGTGACGGAGCTCTTAACCCAAAGCACTCGTAAGTCAATTTTCCCCATTGAAATTAATGGAAAAGCCATTATTCCCTTCCGGATCGTGAAGCTCTCCCACTGATTTCAATGGGGATGGCGCTTGCCCCATTGAAAGCAATAGGACGCCGACACCCCCGAATTGATTTTCTGGGAAGGGCTTTAAATATAAGCCCTTCCCTGAAAATCACCCCCAGCTATAGTAAAAAATAAAAATAAACAATATATATACTCACCTATCTGCCGGGGCCCAGGTGCATCTAGCCACCGCTTGTTCTCCTTGCACTGCTCTCAAGCTTTTCAGTAGGCAGGGATTAAAAATGCAGAAAGAAAAAAGAAGTAGCTAGACACACCTGAGCCCCGGCAGTGGCGGACAGGTGAGTATATATTTTTTACTACAGCTAGAGATGATTTTCAGGGAAGGGCTTATATTTAAAGCCTTTCTCCAAAAATCACTGCAGGGGTTGCCGGCAGGCCATTGCTTTCAATGGGGCCGCCGGCAGCAGCCGCGGCCCCATTGACAGCAAAGCTCTTTACCCAAAATTTTGGCTTTTAAATCAGAGCAAACATTTGGGAGAGAGCCTGCTTTCAAATCAAAAAGCTTGTAAGCTGAGGCACTCTTAACCCAAGGTACCCCTGAAACTGGGGTCCAGCACTGCAGAGAGCCCAAAACTATATAAAAAAAATTAACTCAGAAATCCCTCAGTCACATGGGCGCATCGGCGCCAGTGCTACTGCAGGTAGCAGACGGACGTACCTGAAGAAGGATGTCTCTCTGCAGCGCCGGAGGAAAGAACATGTGACTTGCTTCATTGCCGGTCATGTGTTCTTTCATCAGCGCTGCAGAGAGATGTCCGTCTTCAGGTACGGCCGTCTTCTTTCTGCAGTAACGGCTCATTCACAACGGCGCATCGGCGCCGGTATAGGGTGCCGATGCACCCGTGTGACTGAGCCCTGAGAAAGTTATCTATGAGAAATCTATCTGTGGCCCCAAGAAGTTTGCCAATTTTATTTTGGCCCCTACCTACTGTTAAGTTGTGCAGGGCAGCTATACAGTATATTCAAAATTGTTTTACTATTTGCTTATTTAATATCTTATATAATTTTTTCTTGTTGGCTATGAATGTTTGTTACTAGAGATGAGCGAGCATACTCGATAAGGCAAACTATTCGAGCGAGTAGTGCCTTATTCGAGTACCTGCCCACTGGTCTCTAAAGATTCGGGTGCCGTCAGGGGGCGTGGAGTGGCGGGGGAGAGCAGGGAGGAATGGAGGGGAGATCTCTCTCTCCCCCCCCGCTCCCCCCTGCTCACCACCGCAACTCACCTCTCACCCGCGCCGGCACCCGAATCTTTAGAGATGAGCGGGCAGGTACTCGAATAAGGCACTACTCGCTCGAGTAGTTTGCCTTATTGAGTATGCTCGCTCATCTCTATTTGTTACGCATTTTTGTGCTATTGTAAACGCAATGTGCAAATTTCTACAAAAGCATTGCTGAAAGATGCAGTATATTTCTGTTCGTGGATACTGTACTAACCTTAAATGTATTTTTCTGTTATATACATTTAAAACTTTATGCTATACTTGAGCTCCCACTGCAATGGAAGTCATAGGGAAAGCATTAACAATGTGCAGTGCTCATTGAGGGTTATTTAGTATTTTTCTGAAATAGGAAAAATATAGGTCTTATTTTTCAAGCTGTTCTCCTGCCAAAAGCTGATTAGTTAGGCCCTAATTATGAATAGCAATGATCCAATCAGTCTGAAAAATTATGACTATTACTGTGAAATTAGAACTTTATGTGAGAATCCAATGTGCAATGTTAAGTTTTCAATGATTATTAAATTTATAAAACTTGACAGCAATGACAATTTTATGCTAAGTAACGAATTTGAATTATTTGTTTCAATCAATCCTATATTTTATAAAGAACCTGCTGAACTAAATACTTGTCAAAGCAGACTCGGCAACTTTGAGATTGTTTAGGTTTGAACTTAAGGCTATAAATACTGCTATACCAAAAGTATTTGGCCCATTTCACGCTTCCCTTTTCACTAAATATTAATCACATTGAATCATTTCTTATAAAAAAGACCAAAAAAAAGTAGACTCAAACATTTTGCATTGTCAGCATTCTTGAAAACAACTGTTACGCCTGTCAGCTCATAGTTAATTTTGCCAGCACACCTTGTTCTGTCCAGACTAGCCAGGTTTAACAGCTCCTGTGCCTTTCAGTCAGGTTACTTATCCTGCTATGTGTCTGAGAAGTGTGCTGGTGATTAACAGGTCTATCTACCTATCGGCTCCTCCTGCCTCCCTATAAGATCCAGCTCTCGCTGCCTGGGAAAGGCCGATTATTTTTCAGTGTTCAGTCTTCAGTTTGCTAGCCAGTCTGCTGAGTAGTCCAGCTGCTCTGACCTGCTGGTAGTCTGGCCCTGCTACTTTGCCGATTATTGTTCAGTGTTCTCTGAGTAGTCATGCTACTCTGACCTGCTGGTAATCTGGCCCTGGTACTTGGTGCCATTCCCTCAGTCTGCTAGCTTGTCTGCCTTGTTTGGTGTCCTGCTTCTGTCAGCTTGTCCACTAGACCTCGCTGCTATCACCCAGGGTATTCCAGTCTGCCTTTGTTTGTATCCTGCTTCTGTCAGCTTGTCCATTAGACCTTGCTATTGTCTGCTTTACTTACTATTATAAGCCAGGCCTTTACCATCTGCCTCTGATCTGCTTGTATTGTTCGTGTTGGCTTTGTCATTTGCCTTTTCTGTCGATGCTAGTAGGTAGTATTCTCTTGCATAGGTACTGCGGTCCCTGCCTCTCCCCTCTAGGAAGCGTAGGGTCAGAGTTGGCGGCCTGGATGTGTCCACCATCAGGGCTATCTCCAGGAAGGGACAGTGGCGTGGGTGAAGATCAGGAAGCCCCGCGCCTTGCATACCTAGGCACCCCACTAGTACCGTCACAACAACTAACCAAACATACAAGTAAACAGATTTAATGCTTTTTTAAAATTACATGTAGGATAATCTGTCATTGTAAAGCAGATTTTCATTATCAACACTTATAGTATGTTAGCTAAATGGGGCTCTAGGAACATCTAGCAAGTGTGTATGTATGGGAGAGCTGTTAACTGATTGATTCTCTCAAAACTTTGCAGCCCATTAAGGGATTTTTCACACCTCATGGAATTAGTCCACAGGACGCACTGCCAGCTGTGGTAAGTTCCACACCAAAATCCACAGGCTACCTGCGAACTTTGATCCAGAATTGAAAATGGCTTAAATCTACCTGCAATTTAGCATCACAATCCACAGTTAGACCTGCAGATTTTGCCAGAATTCCATTGCTTTGAGTCTTGCGGTGCGTCCTGGAGTGTGAGAGGATTTTTTTACACCATTTTATTTTAAAAATTTATTACACTGAATTAAAAATAGAAAAAAAATAACAAAATTAGAATTTTATAACATTTCTGCCCATTTTTCTCTAAATAAAATGTAAAATTTGACCTGGAACAATAAGAAAGTACAATCCATGCCACAAATAATGAAAAAAGAGCCATCAAATAAAAATGATTTACCCTTAGATTGTATTGTTTTGAAAATATGAAATGTTGATGCGGACATTTAGGCATCGAAGGCCTTGTTCATGATGGGGTTAAAATCCAGGTCCTGCTGTTCAAGAGGACTCTTTTTATTCTACACTATGATGGTTCATTTTCAGGTATCCTACAATAGTGACTATCTGGACGTATTGTGCATGAGTGCTAGAACAGTTGTAAGTGAACTTGAAGATGCTTTTTGCACTCATTTAGTGTATGCAGTTTATTTAGGAAACGTGTTAATCTAATTCTAAATGAAAGGGCATTGAAAAGTCTCAGAAATGGTGAAAGCATCATTTATGACGCATCTAATTAAAACAACATTTGTGTTGCATTTATTATAATTGAATTCCATATAATTGAACACAGTTAGGAGCATTTTGGGGGGCTTTGATAAACAACAATATAAGCAGTCTTTGAAGTGTATAAATAGCATAGTGTGATTGAAGAAGAATATAAAACAAAAATAATCAACATTTTTTAGGATAACGATTATTACTTGTAGTTATCAATATGCTGGCTCCCTATTGTTTTATTTGCATTTTACTACTAACAGAGAAGACTCAATTAATTTTTGCAGTCTGCTTTATTTTAGTTCCCAGGATAAAATAAAAATGCAACATATATAAGTTCAAAGGAAGCTTTTAATTAATCTGTACGTTTCTGGCTCAATCTGTAGAAAGTAGTGGCAATTCAAAGACATTGACTTAAATCAAGACATCAAGGCAAGTGATAAAAATGTAATGTTTTAACTAACATATTTGAAAAAAGTTTGCTAAGGTTGAAAAACTACATGGTTCATCAAGTCCAACCTATAATTCTACTAAGAAATGAAAGTCCAGCACCAAGCACAAACTATGCTTAATTGGTACCTGAAGATAATATTCAACAAAAAGAGCACAGCTAGCATGGCTTATGAGTATGAAGCGGTTGTGTCATTTCAAATTACAAATTACTACTCGCTGCCCATGGGTTAAAATAAAAAAAAAGCATATTCACCTGTCTTTGACCCCCCCAGGACACTGCTAACGGATTTCACTGCTACATTCCAATACTCCGCTGCCAAAAGTCAGGTGACCACCAATCAGACTGCTGCATCACCTTCCATAGTCCTGGCATCAGCCCTCATATCCTTGATGCCATGATGCCATCAGTTCAGGAAGGTGGCTCTTTAACCTCTAATTGGCGTCAGCAGTCATTTGACTTCCAGTGGTGGAGGACAGAGACAGGGCAGTGGAGCCTGTTACTGGTGCCATGGGGGCCAAGGGCAGGTGAGTGTGCTTAATTTTTTATTTTAGCCCATGCCCAGTCAGTTACATTTGCGGAGAGGTGACTACATATATGTTTTTTTTTAACACATTCTAGGGATGTGGCAGAGGAAATTGTACTCCCTGTGGGGAGTCCCTTTGTCACTGAACACTGTGGCAGTGCTGTCACAGTGTTCAGCACTAAGAGGACTCCCTGCTGGGGAATATTGACACGCACCACAGACCTATGGTGCACACGTGTCCTATGTTTTGCAGGTATATGCCTGTAAAACACGGACATGTGAACAAGCCATAGGGAACCAATTGTTCTAATTGTGCGCACCTATGTATGCACACGCACGTCTGAAAGCACCCCGACTCAAAGAAAAATCTTTCATGCACAGACAATCTTTCGTTGAAAGAATGTTCTCAGAAAGATCTTGCATCGATCACCCGCTGCCTTTGAACATGTATAACCAATTTAAATAACTGTGACAACTAAAATGTGTATGGCTCTATCTATGTAATGAACTTTCACCAAAAGAATATTTGTTCAATGGTTATTCAATTAGCAATCTACTTCTATCTAATAGTTAGCTTATGAATAATACAACCAAGTTGTTTGTGAGTTAAGGTCCTTTTACACAGATCGATTATTGAGCCTGAACATTCCTCTGCATGCTAGCTCACCCGACAATTAGTTCCTGTAAAGGGACTAATGATCTGACAGTCAGCAATTGAATGTTTGTTCAACAGTTGATCATTCTTTTTCAGTGTTATATCTCCCCGTATGAACAGGAAGATGTACAGCCTATGGGGACCAAAAAAAATCTACTAGCTCTTGTTCGTCTTTGTAAGAACATTCTTAGCCCATGTAATGTTGCTTCCATGTTTTTGCCATTTTAAAAAATGTCATAAAAATGGTGTGTTTTTAACAATATGCCTTTTGCAAAATCTTACAACTTATGTTCCTGTACATTGAAATTTGAATGTGAAATTGGTTTAAATAACTTTCATTTAAAAATAAATTGAAACAATAAGTGAAGAGGTTATTTTTCTTTATCACCCTGCTATCTGCTTATACAAGTTAAGTAAAATTTTTCTTACTGACAATGTAGTTTTTGTGCTTTAGCAGCTTTTACTTCTTTTTGCCCTCTGAGCTAAATTTCCTTTCTTTGTACTATATTTTTTATAGGCACTTAAGTCACCGAGAAATGTAACATAAAAAGAGAAAATTACAAAAAGATAATCAAATTCAGTAATTGGAATACTACTAAACTGACAAGAAATAGCAAACTTAGAAAGTTATAAATTGATAATTCACTGGTTTCTGTCTCATGAATTAATAGAAAAAGGTAAATGCAAACAATATGTAAGATTGGAATTGTAATTTTTGTCAAAAAGGAGACAAAAAGTGTAAACTCAATTAGAGCAAAATTTAGATGTGCTATATTTTACATATATACACTTCAATACACTTTTTAATACAGCTTCAAAATTTATCACCCCTTTATATACATTAAACAGAACATTTTGACTCAATATACTAAATACTGAGCTGTTTATACTTAAGCTGTAGTGATTAGTTACAAAACAGATCAGATTTTGCTTGTTACCTCAGTTATAAGCATTCAGGAACAACATACAACAACATACAATTGAACAACACAAAGACACAAATAGATATATTTTTAAAATTATCTTTCTTTTATCTTTTTTCGACCTAGCATTATAAGACATGACAGTGTTCCCTTACTATATTACTTGTGTGAGTATTATCCTCTTTGTCATATTATTTTCATTATTACCATATTGCGGAAACTGCATCACAGCATGGATGTTCTCCATTACATCTCTAATTTAGATGTCAGATGTAGTGGTACTTTATCTTAATGGCTCTTTAAGCTCTATACTAGTCTAAGATGTCATGAAAGTGTATGTAGAGTTAATTTAGTAAGGCTGAAAAACAGATTTTTAAAAATTCTAAAATCTTTCTAGCTCAAACTATTGTATCATCCTACAGAATATACACAAAAGGTGCTCACAAGGGACAGAATATCACAATATCTGCAGGAATGGCTGGATTTCTATTTACAGCCATGTACGAACAATTACTGCAGGATGTGCATAGATAAATGAAAAATCCAGCACAGGCAGGAGTAAAATCCACAACATTTTATTTAGTATTTGGGCAATATAAAAGGATTGACAGCAACTCCAAGGTCCACACAAGAGCTTACATGTTTCAAACACAGGTTTCTTAATCTTAACATATTTTATGTAACATCTGGGCAGTCCTAACAGATTGGCAACATATTCCAGATCAACACAGAAGCTTATGCATTACAGTCACAGATGTTCTTAAAGAGGTTTTCCAAGCAAAATATTATTAATGACCTTTCCTCAGAATAGGTCAGCAATAGATGATCGGCTGGGGTCTGTCACTGTACCCTCTTGTGTAGATGTTGGAACTGTTGCCAATCCTTTTATAATGCCCCGATACAAAATAAAATACTGTGAATTTTGTATCTGTCTTTGTTGGAGTTTACCTGTATCATCCTGTATGACTTGATCCAAAGTAAACCGGACCATTTATAACCGTTTCTATTAGTCTCATTTTAATACCAATATCTTGATCAACTCCTTCTAACATTGTACAGAAGTACCAATTACTGAGAGCATGGTGACATCCTATAGCAAAGAGTTAAAATTAAAAGCTAATAGCATTCTCTCTCAGTGCTCAAAGAATTAAAAAATTATATTCTATATTGATGGTTAAATTTTGTTTCCTCTAGACACAATGGCCACCACCCAGTTATTTTACAGTCTAGACTGCATTCACGCAGCATAGAACTTTCCACTGTTGCCCAATTGGAGGCTCCAGCGTAATCACCAAAAATGTTATTTGAACACAACCCAATGTGCGCTTGGACACTAAGTCAGAAGGATCAGTGTTTACTTACTAGGTAGAGGGGAAGGAAATCAGCTGGCTGGTGAATAAACACTCCCCTCTGTAAATCCAGGATTGCCTTGTATTCACAAAATACGCTGGGTCCACGTCCAGGATATAGGTTAACGGAGGTTCCAATTTATTGGTAAAGAATACAATAAAAGCAGGTCTTAGGCATGAGACCGCGGTACAAAGTGCAATGCATTTTGGCTCACTGCTGTAGCCCTTTTCAAGCACACATATAGTTAAAATGAATCGCTATATATAGAAATCAACTTAAATTGGCTACATTGGCTGGCTGGTCAGTGTCCTTGAATGGCATGTGCAGCGGGAGTGCGTCACGTGATCACTCAGTGATGTGTGATGGAACGCAATGTGCATTCCAAAGGGACGTGATACAGTGGGACATTGCATGACACGTGACCGGCCCGCTACCCACACATACAAATACATAAAACTGTTAACAAAAGGGACATTACTAAAATACCCTTTCTAAATAATGGGTCCCTATTAGAATTGATATAAAATAACCTGGTGTTCTCTAATAAAAGTGCATATTGTGTTATGATATAAAATTCTAATAAAATTAATGTGGGACAAATATGTATCTTTCATAAAAAGCATGAAATTCAATGTTTAAAGGGGAAAGGTAATAGGGAATCAAAAATAGTGGTTATGTACCTCATAGACATATAAAACTAATACAGAAACAATACATATGCATATTGACCACCATTGTTGACATATCAATGGATATGGAAAAACATGGAATTCATATGTTAAAAAGGAATACTGATAAAAAAGTAAAACAGTGTGAAATATGACTGACATAGAATAAATATACATGAATATTGACCACTAATATCAGTTCTGACCAAAGTATCAGAAGGTAGGGGGATGTATATGGAATAGCCATACGATTCTCGGGATACTGTACTGTTTACTTCTACCCTTATTTGGATTTTTCCAGTTTTTTTTCACCATTACCTTTTTTATTATTATTATCCTTTGTTTCGTTTCTCTGGTAAAAATAAAAATAAAGATAACAACCCAGCAGGGAGGGACATGAAGGAATGGATATTGTTATATCTTCTCCAATACTTCATCCAAACCTGAAGGAATTAAGGTGTTAAGTTTGTAAATCCAGATTCAAAATGGGAGGAAATTAGTGAAAACAGAAGAATAATGTTTCAAAATTAAGGAGTTTTTAAATTGTGGTTTGGACTTCTTAATATATCTACTGGAGTGTACCTGCGGTCTGCGTTATATAGGGCGGACAACAAACACCCTAAGAAGCAGGATAAACAATCACGCTATAATACATTAAAAGGATACACCAAACATAGTGTATCGAGACATTTCATGGAAAAACATGCCTGTAATAGAAAACCACTTGAAGGTCGTACACCACTGGAACAAATTCACTCCAAATCATTCTCCCGTCTGAAAGCATGGAAGATATTCTGGATTTACAGAAAGATATTCTTGATTTACAGAATTAACACCTTAGTACTTCTCATCTGATTTGCATATCCCTTCCGCCTGACAGCACAGAATTGGTGGGTGTCCCAATGCTTTTGTAAACATAATGTATGTAGCACTTAGAGATACCTTCATAAAGCAACTTTTATATAAAAAGTTGGAATGTTTTTTCATTAGTGTAATTGCTCAGTTTCTGACAATATCTCCAGTATTGCTTGGTATCTACTGCATTTCTTTTCTTCTAGACTGTACAATGTGATGAATAAGGATACATTTAAAATGTGTCCTGGAAAACAAATTGTTTCACTTCTTCTCTAGGTGTCTTGTACAATGTCCATGTCACTTAATATTTTAAGAAAACACAGTTCTGAATGACATAGGTTATGTCAGAGGGGCTGTATGGAGAGAGCATGTATGGAGAAACAGAAAAAGAGAGAGATGCAGACTGAGAAGATTTGAAAAGGAAGAGGAACGTTTTCAAACAATGTAGGTTCTACCACTTTTGAAAAACTGAAATCTGCACATAAAATTTTATTACCAGGGTAAATTTAAAAAAAAGGTTATACATGAAAAAAGCAAAGGGGTCAATAAACATCATTGAAATAATAATAGATTTCTTGATGTAATATAGGTGAAAATGTAATCGGATCTGAGAACAAACTGTCAAATGATTTGAAATAACAGTGAAAATCTAATCAGATTTGTTACAGCACAGTCATGTTCTAAAGAAATACTATAGACATACTTAAATAAAACATGAGAAACAATACATATATTGTTGACATCATTGCTTGATGTCTGTACTCTTGAAGTTGTTTTCCATGAATCTTTCAAAGACTAAGGACAGAATCTCAATACTTCTATCATTTTAAAGCAATAATTAAACCAAAGGGAAAATAAATGTCATCTTAAAAACATCTAAAATCAGTTTAAACTTAAACTATGATTAAGGGAAAAACTTTAGCAGTTTCAAAAGCACATGCATATACATAAAGATAAAACTGAATTTTTAGATCAAAGAGGATAAGCAAATGATTTAAAAAGTGATAGACACATAATGACTGAATGGTGGTATTGCGGCAAAGAGACAGCCATTTTGTCAAAAAAATGATGTGTTCTTTGTACTATGGCTCAGTGGTTAGCACTTGTAGTGCTGGCATCCTGGGTTCAAATCTAACCAAGGATAACATCTTCACGGAGTTTGCATGTTCTCCCTATGCATGCATGTTTTTTTTCCGGTTGCCTACCAGACTCCAAAAACATATTGATAGGTGAATTTACATTGTGAGCCCCTATGGAGGCAGAACCCAATGTTGAGTGATGTGCATTGCTGTGATATATATATATATATATATATATTACGGAGCTCATCTGATAGCTCAGTCTACAGCACCTCTCTTTCTTCTATGGAATAAACCTCTAAGCTGAGTCACAACCAAATCAAAGTTCAAATGTAGGATGGAGCCCTTGATTTTCTCCTAATTTGTGTGTTGATTGAACAATATGTTAAAGTTACAGTAGTCATCCTCTCCCAAGTTCTAGCAGACTACATATGTATAAATATGCAGTAATTAATAGAATATATAGATATATGTATAAATATTTCCAACATTATTTTATTCATTTCTAAAGTGTATATATATATATATATATATATATATGTATATATTTATATATATTTAATAGAATATATAGAATAAAATAATGTTGGAAACATTTATACATATGTAGTCTGCTAGAACTTGGGAGAGGATGACTAGTGTAACTTTAAAGGGGTTGTCCCGCGCCAAAACGGGTTTTTTTTTTTCAACCCCCCCCCCCCCCCCCCGTTCGGCGCGAGACAACCCCGATGCAGGGACCTAAAGAAAAATCCGCACAGCGCTTACTTGAATCCCCGCGCTCCGGTGACTTCTTACTTACCGGCTGAAGATGGCCGCCGGCATCTTCTCCCTCCGTGGACCGCAGCTCTTCTGTGCGGTCCATTGCCGATTCCAACCTCCTGATTGGCTGGAATCGGCACGTGACGGGGCGGAGCTACACGGAGCCCCATTGAGAAGATAAGAAGACCCGGACTGCGCGAGCGCGTCTAATTTGGCCATTAGACGGCGAAAATTAGACGGCAACCATGGAGACGAGGACGCCAGCAATGGAACAGGTAAGTGAAAAACTTTTGATAACTTCTGTATGGCTCATAATTAACCCCTTAATGACGCGGGCATTTTTCTTTTTCCATTTTCGTTTTTTCCTCCCCCCTTTAAAAAAATCATAACTCCTTTATTTATCCATCCACGTCGCTGTATGAGGGCTTGTTTTTTGCGGGACGAGTTGTATTTTTCAATGGTGCTATTTAAAGTACCATATAATGTACTGAAAAACTTTTAAAAAATTCTAAGTGGAGTAAAATGAAAAAAAAAACGACATTTTGCCATCTTTTAGTGCGGTTTGCTTCTACGGCGCACAATTGGCAACAAAAACGACATGATAACTTTATTCTATGGGTCGGTACAATTACTACGATGCCAAACTTGTATAGGTTTTTTTTACTATACTCCTCTTTTTTTTTTTTAAAGACATAACATTTTTTTCAATTATTTTCTGCGGTCATTTTGTGCGCGCAATAACTTTTTTATTTTTCCGTCGACGTAGTTGAGCAAGGTTTCATTTTTTGCGGGATGTCCTGTAGTTTCTGATAGTACCATTTTGGAATACATACGACTTTTTGATCGCTTTTTATTGCGTTTTTTCTGGGAGACAGGGTAACTAAAAAAATGCATTTCTGGCGTTCTTCATTTTTTTTTTCGGACGACGTTCACCGTGCGGGAAAAATTATGTGGTACTTTGATAGTTCGGACTTTTACGGACGCGGTGATACCAAATACATATTTTTAATTTATTATTTAGATTTTTTAATAATAGATATGGCAAAAGGGGGGTGATTTAAACTTTTACAACTTTTTTTTTTTTTTCAATTAAAAAAAAACTTTATTGATTTTTTTTTTACTTTACTTTGAAGTCCCCCTGGGGGACTTTAAGATGCGATGCTTTGATCGCTCCTGCAGTATGACGTAATGCTATAGCATTACGTCATATTGCTTTTTGACAGGCAGCCTATGAAGCCACCCCACGGGGACGGCTTGATAGGCAGTCTGCTAAGGCAGCCCTGGGGCCTTTCATTAGGCCCCCGGCTGCCATGACACATGCACGGCTCTCCCGATCTCACCGCGGGGGGGCCGTGCGGGACCCCCGAACGATGTTCGGGGGATTTAAATGCCGCTGTCAGAATTGACAGCGGCATTTAAATGGTTAATAGCCGCGATCGGCCGCGCGGCCGCTCGCGGCTATTGCCCGCGGATGTCCGCTGTTATAAACAGCTGATGCCCGCACTGTATGAAGAGAGGTTGCATCGCAACCTCTCTTCATACATACCCCGACGCTCCATGACGTACCAGGTACGTCATTGGTCGTTAAGGGGTTAATGCACAATGTACATTACAAAGTGCATTAATATGGCCATACAGAAGTGTATAGACCCACTTGCTGCCGCGGGACAACCCCTTTAACATATTGTTCAATCAACACACATGGTCTGACGCTGCATGAGTTAGCCAATCACAGCCATTCAATGATGTCATTGAATGGCTGTGATTGGCAGATAGCGCATGAGTTAGCCAATCACAGCATTAGCTTTCTGGAGGCGGGGATTTTAAGCCCCGCATCCAAAAAGCAATGCTCTGTCGGGGACGAGGAGGGAGTGACAGCCTGCAGCAGCCCCAGAACGCCGTGGGAGGTGAGTACTTTTTTTCTTCTGTACACCGTTTTCCAGGCGTATAAGGCGACAGTTGGGGGGTCGTCTTATATGCCCTGTTGCCTTATACACCGGAATATATATATATATATATATATATATATATATATATATACATACATACATATATATATATATATATATATATATATATATATATATATATATATATATATATTTGTTAGAAATCATTTTTAAGGACTTTACACCTACCTCTAGCTTTGTCATTGTTGCCAATGTGTACTATGACTGCTGGATACTCACCAGCCCCTCACAGTAATCTGTCAATGGAGCCGGTCACATGTTCTTTCCTCCAGCGCTGCAGAGAGACGGCCGTCTGCAGGTATGTCCGTCTTCTCACTGACAGTCAGACGGGCGCATCGGCGCCGGTGTACGGGTGCCGATGCGCCCGTGTGACTAAGGCCTAAAAATGCACTTTTTTGGTCACCCTGCTTGTTGTCAATGGAGCCGCAGCCGCGGCTCCATTGACAACAAGCATGCAGCTGCGTTCACGCATGTTTTTGCTCATACCTAGGTGCGGACGTATGTACGCACCTAAGTACACACAAAGACATGCTCGGGTGAACGCACCCGTAAACTACAGGATATCCTGCAAAAAACAATTCCTTGCACTATGTAGATGAAAAAATAAAAAAGTTATTACACGCAGAAGATTGCGGCAAAAAATAATTGAAATAAATTAAAAGTCTTAAAAAAAAATAAAACTAGTAGCGCAAAAGAAAACGATATATGTTTGGTATCGTACTAATCTTACTGACCCATTGAATAAAGTTACCATGTCATTTTTGTTGCAGTTTGTGCGCCATAGAAAAAAGACGGCCAAAAGTTGATGGAATGTCGTTTTTGTTTTTTTTTCATTGTACTCCACTTGTAATTTTTTAAAAGTTTTTCAGTACATTATATGGTCCATTTAATGGTACCATTGAAAAATGCAACTCGGCCTACATACAGCCCACATACAGCCCTCATACAGCTACGTCATTGGATAAATAAAAGAGTAACGGTTATTTAAAAGGAGCGAAGAAAAAACGAAAATAGGGGAAAAAGGGGCCATGTCATTAAGGGGTTAAGTAACAAGACTTGTTGAGTTGATTAGAACCAGCCAACTTTGTTGCATGGCATGAAAGCTAATGACCAGAAAGAGTTAACCATTGCTTTGTTGCTTCAGCAGGGTGTGGTCATGTAATAGATATAGAACAACACAGGAGTAAATCAGGAACTACCTTAGGACTGAACAAATGGACATGGATCACGTGATTACCTAGTAATGTGGTGCAATTGCCCAAAAAAGAGCATACTGAAGTGGGGAGTAGCGAGTAATACTGCCAACAATGCTGTATGCAACAACACCCTAAATGTTTTTTCCTTCCTTTTTCTTGACATCAAGATTAACAATAAAAATTAGTGTGGGTGAACACTGAAGCTTTGGTATCATCAAACAGTTGAAAACTTCATCTTAAATGGTTTATACACCTCATGCTATGCAGCTTAATAGGTTGCATAGTATAAAAATTGTCTACTAGTACAAGATTTTAAAACTGCCTGATGAACAAGATTTTACTCCTTGGTTTTGAAGAGTATAAATAAATACGGGTAATCACATCAAGAACCCTTTGCACTGAAAGGTTATCATTCAGATTCTCACTGAATGGTAGGAATCTGAATGATAATTATTCAGTATAAATGCGGCCAGTGGCTGAACAACAAACAATAATTTGTTTGCTCATTTGTCGTTCAGTTGATCAAAATCAAACGACAATCTGGCTGCGTAAACAGGCAGTTGTTCATCTATGAATGACTGCCTGTTCACAGTGCATGAAGGCAGATGTCTGGAGCGATCTCCAGTGTGCTCCACCTCCATTCACAGACCAATCATTGCTCCTGTGTGAAAGCACAGGAGTGATTATTGATTGGATGACTGTCGGGTCCTTTAGCACTCTACAAATGTCTGGGGTAAAAGCCCCTTACTCCCAACATAATACTGGGATTTTGTTTTATTTATTGCCATTGAGCGTTCTGAGAGTAGATACTGAGTCTATGACAATAAATAAAACACAATCTTAATATTATGTTGGTATATTAAAAAGAATTGTCTTCACCAGGTGAAGCTGTAGAACATGGAGAGATACTTTTATTGGTGAAAAAAATTACAGCTAAACATAAAACTTCACAATGCTGAAATGCAGATCAAAAAATGTTTCGGTATAAAATCACACTATGGCTTCTTATTGTGATTCATATAAATTGTGACTGAAATTCCTAATTGTCCAATGCTAGTCAAATAGTATAGCAGGCATTATTGGTAACTAAGTAGCATGAAAAGTCGAACATATACCAAAAGCAGGCCATTAAAGTTACAATAAAAATAAAATTTATGAAAAATTGACATTTATTTTAGCTGGTTGGTATATATTTTCATTAACAGGTGCACTTGCAGTTGGCCATTTTCAAAGTTGTATGCAGTATGCATATATATTCTTATAGTTTCAGAGTACAATACATATTCATTTTGGACTTTTGCATAAGGAATACATCAGCAAAGCTTTAAAGGTAAAACAAAATTGATAGCTGGCGTCAAATAGAAAGATGCTACTGTTAACAAATTGTGATCAGTGTACTATAAAATATCTAACAGACGGCTGAGCAGAGTCATCAAAATAACAGATGGTAGGATTTCCCAAATGGATAATTGCCAATGTCTCATGAAAAAAAAAAATATATAATCGGTAGTATAAATAATATAAAAAGGTAGTAACTGTTATAGATTTTCTATGACAAGTAAATTCTATATTAAATTACATATGGCATGACATTTTAATCACTAGTAAATAGCAATATATAATGCAAAGTAATACAATACTGTGCAAGGTTAACTGAGAGTGACCCAGGAAAATACATAATAGTTACATCATTTTTTGTACACCAATTTAAAAGCAGGCATTCCTACGTGTGATTTAACATACCACTAATAGAGATGAGCGAACGTACTCGTCCGAGCTTGATATTCGTGCGAATATCAGGGTGTTCGGGATGCTCGTTACTCGTAACGAGTACCACGCGGTGTTCCGGTTACTTTTAGTTTCCTCTCTGAGACGTTAGCGCGCTTTTCTGGCCAATTGAAGGCATTACAACTTCCCCCTGTGACGTTCAAGCCCTATACCACCCCCCTGCTGTGAGTGGCTGGGGCGATCTGATGTCACCCGAGTATAAAAGTCGGCCCCTCCCGCGGCTCGCCTCAGATGCCGTGTGAGTTAGCTGAGGGAAAGTGCTGTTCTATTGGAGTTGCTGTAGGGAGAGTGTTTGTAGTGAGTGTAGGCTTCAAGAACCCCAACGGTCCTTCTTAGGGCCACATCTACGTGTGTGCAGGCTGCTGTTAGCAGTGGAGAAATTTTTTTTTTTCCTCAAAATCGGCAGTGCAGAGCATTGCACCCGGTATTAGGGACAGAAGTGGTGCTTAGGCAGGGAGAGTGTTAGGAGTGAGTGTAGCCTTCAAGAACCTCAACGGTCCTTTCTAGGGCCACATTTAACTGTGTGAAGTACTGTGCAGGCTGCTGTTAGCTGTGTTGCTTTTTTTTTCTCAAAATCGGCGGTGCAGAGCATTGCACCCTGCATTGATACTACAGGCACAGAATTGTGTAGGCAGGGCCACAACACAGTTATTAGTAATTGAATAGGCACAGTGGGCCTTTCCTTTTAAACAAAAGGGAAAAAAGTATATTTGCCCTGCCTCTGTCAGTCCTAAGGGCTCTGGGTACGTGTGTGCTGCGTGGAGAACGCAAAAAAATCAGACGCAACCAGCTACGGTTGAGTGCAGCCTTGCGCCAATTTCTTTCCTGCCTGGGAAATACCTGCTCTGCCACAGTTAATAACTCTGCAACAGTAAAGTTCTGTGACACTTTTGCAGAGCCGCAACACAGTTATATTAGTCATTGAATAGACGCAGTGGGCCTTTTCTTTTTTAACAAAAGGGAAAAAAGTATATTTGCCCTGCCTCTGTCAGTCCTAAGGGCTCTGGGTACGTGTGTTCTGCGTGGAGAACCTAAAAAAATCAGACGCAACCAGCTACGGTTGAGTGCAGCCTTGCGCCAATTTCTTTCCTGCCTGGGAAATACCTGCTCTGCCACAGTTAATAACTCTGCAACAGTAAAGTTCTGTGACACTTTTGCAGGGCCGCAACACAGTTATATTAGTCATTGAATAGACGCAGTGGGCCTTTTCTTTTTTAACAAAAGGGAAAAAAGTATATTTGCCCTGCCTCTGTCAGTCCTAAGGGCTCTGGGTACGTGTGTTCTGCGTGGAGAACCTAAAAAAATCAGACGCAACCAGCTACGGTTGAGTGCAGCCTTGCGCCAATTTCTTTCCTGCCTGGGAAATACCTGCTCTGCCACAGTTAATAACTCTGCAACAGTAAAGTTCTGTGACACTTTTGCAGGGCCGCAACACAGTTATATTAGTCATTGAATAGACGCAGTGGGCCTTTTCTTTTTTAACAAAAGGGAAAAAAGTATATTTGCCCTGCCTCTGTCAGTCCTAAGGGCTCTGGGTATGTGTGTGCTGCGTGGAGAACGTAAAAAAATCAGACGCAACCAGCTACGGTTGAGTGCAGCCTTGCGCCAATTTCTTTCCTGCCTGGGAAATACCTGCTCTGCCACAGTTAATAACTCTGCAACAGTAAAGTTCTGTGACACTTTTGCAGGGCCGCAACACAGTTATATTAGTCATTGAATAGACGCAGTGGGCCTTTTCTTTTTTAACAAAAGGGAAAAAAGTATATTTGCCCTGCCTCTGTCAGTCCTAAGGGCTCTGGGTACGTGTGTGCTGCGTGGAGAACGTAAAAAAATCAGACGCAACCAGCTACGGTTGAGTGTAGCCTTGCGCCAATTTCTTTCCTGCCTGGGAAATACCTGCTCTGCCACAGTTAATAACTCTGCAACAGTAAAGCTCTGTGACACTTTTGCAGGGCCGCAACACAGTTATTAAACTTATTATTCATTCACTAGAGGCAGTGGGCCTTTCCTTTTTAAAAAAAGTTAAAAAATTATATTTGGCCTGCAGGCTTGCGCCAATTTCTTTCCTGCCTGTGAAATCAAATCACTGGTAATACAGCATGCTGAGGGGTAGGCCTAGAGGACGTGGACGCGGCCGAGGACGCGGAGGGCCAAGTGAGGGTGTGGGCACAGGCCGAGCTCCTGATCCAGGTGTGTCGCAGCCGACTGCTGCGCGATTAGGAGAGAGGCACGTTTCTGGCGTCCCCACATTCATCGCCCAATTAATGGGTCCACGCGGGAGACCTTTATTAGAAAATGAGCAGTGTGAGCAGGTCCTGTCCTGGATGGCAGAAAGTGCTTCGAGCAACCTATCGTCCAGCCACAGTTCTGCGCCGTCCACTGCTGCAAATCCGAATCCTCTGTCTGCTGCTCCTCCTTCCTCCCAGCCTCCTCACTCCACTACAATGACACATGCTCAGGAGCGGGAAGACTCCCAGGAACTGTTCTCGGGCCCCTGCTCAGATTGGGCAGCAGTGGTTCCTCTCCCACCAGAGGAGTTTATCGTCACTGATGCACAACCATTGGAAAGTTCCCGGGGTCCGGGGGATGAGGCTGGGGACTTCCGCCAACTGTCTCAAGACCTTTCAGTGGGTGAGGAGGACGATGACGATGAGACACAGTTGTCTATCAGTGAGGTAGTAGTAAGGGCAGTAAGTCCGAGGGAGGAGCGCACAGAGGATTCGGAGGAAGAGCAGCAGGACGATGAGGTGACTGACCCCACCTGGTGTGCAACGCCTACACAGGACAGGTCTTCAGAGGGGGGGGAGGCACGGGCAGCAGCAGGGCAGGTTGCAAGAGGCAGTGCGGTGGCCAGGGGTAGAGGCAGGGCCAGACCGAATAATCCACCAACTGTTTCCCAAAGCGCCCCCTCGCGCCATGCCACCCTGCAGAGGCCGAGGTGCTCTAAGGTCTGGCAGTTATTCACCGAGACGCCTGACGACCGACGAACAGTGGTGTGCAACCTTTGTCGCGCCAAGATCAGCCGGGGAGCCACCACCAACAGCCTCACCACCACCAGCATGCGCAGACATATGATGGCCAAGCACCCCACAAGGTGGGACGAAGGCCGTTCACCGCCTCCGGTTTGCACCGCTGCCTCTCCCCCTGTGCCCCAACCTGCCACTGAGATCCAACCCCCCTCTCAGGACACAGGCACTACCGTCTCATGGCCTGCACCCACACCCTCACCTCCGCTGTCCTCGGCCCCATCCACCAATGTCTCGCACAGCACAGTCCAGCCGTCGCTAGCGCAAGTGTTGGAGCACAAGCGCAAGTACGCCGCCACGCACCCGCACGCTCAATCGTTAACCGTCCACATAGCCAAATTTATCAGCCTTGAGATGCTGCCGTATAGGGTTGTGGAAACGGAGGCTTTCAAAGCTATGATGGCGGCGGCGGCCCCGCGCTACTCAGTTCCCAGTCGCCACTACTTTTCCCGATGTGCCGTCCCAGCCCTGCACGACCACGTCTCCCGCAACATTGTACGCGCCCTCACCAATGCGGTTAGTGGCAAGGTCCACTTAACTACGGACACGTGGACAAGCACAGGCGGGCAGGGCCACTACATCTCCCTGACGGCACATTGGGTGAATTTAGTGGAGGCTGGGACAGAGTCAGAGCCTGGGACCGCTCACGTCCTACCCACCCCCAGAATTGCGGGTCCCAGCTCGGTGGTGGTATGTTCGGCGGTGTATGCTTCTTCCACTAAAGCACCCTCCTCCTCCTCCTCCTCCTCAACCTCTGTCTCGCAATCTAGATATGTCAGCAGCAGCAGGACGTCGCCAGCAGTCGGTGTCGCGCGGCGTGGCAGCACAGCGGTGGGCAAGCGTCAGCAGGCCGTGCTGAAACTACTCAGCTTAGGAGATAGGAGGCACACGGCCCATGAACTGCTGCAGGGTCTGACAGAGCAGACCGACCGTTGGCTTGCGCCGCTGAGCCTCCAACCGGGCATGGTCGTGTGTGACAACGGCCGTAACCTGGTGGCGGCTCTGCAGCTCGGCAGCCTCACGCACGTGCCATACCTGGCCCACGTCTTTAATTTGGTGGTTCAGCGCTTTCTGAAAAGCTACCCACGCTTGTCAGACCTGCTCGTAAAGGTGCGCCGGCTCTGCGCACATTTCCGCAAGTCCCACACGGACGCTGCCACCCTGCGCACCCTGCAACATCGGTTTAATCTGCCAGTGCACCGACTGCTGTGCGACGTGCCCACACGGTGGAACTCTACGCTCCACATGTTGGCTAGGCTCTATGAGCAGCGTAGAGCTATAGTGGAATACCAACTCCAACATGGGCGGCGCAGTAGGAGTCAGCCTCCTCAATTCTTTTCAGAAGAGTGGGCCTGGTTGGCAGACATCTGCCAGGTCCTTCGAAACTTTGAGCAGTCTACCCAGGTGGTGAGCGGCGATGCTGCAATCATTAGCATCACCATTCCTCTGCTATGCATCTTGAGAAGTTCCCTGCAAACCATAAAGGCAGCCGCTTTGCGCTCGGAAACAGAGCCGGGGGAAGACAGTATGTCGCTGGATAGTCAGAGCACCCTCCTGTCTATATCTCAGCGCATTCAGGAGGAGGAGGAGGAGCATGAGGAGGATGAGGAGGAGGGGGAAGAGACAGCTTGGCCCACTGCTGACAGTACCCATGCTGCTTGCCTGTCATCATTTCAGCGTGTATGGGCTGAGGAGGAGGAGGAGGAGGAGGATCCTGAAAGTGATCTTCCTAGTGCGGACAGCCATGTGTTGCGTACAGGTACCCTGGCACACATGGCTGACTTCATGTTAGGATGCCTTTCTCGTGACCCTCGCGTTACACGCATTCTGGCCACTACGGATTACTGGGTGTACACACTGCTCGACCCACGCTATAAGGAGAACCTTCCCACTCTCATTCCCGAAGAGGAAAGGGGTTCGAGATTGTTGCTATACCACAGGACCCTGGCGGACAAGCTGATGGTAAAATTCCCATCCGACAGCGCTAGTGGCAGAAGGCGCAGTACCGAGGGCCAGGTAGCAGGGGAGGTGCGGAGATCGAGCAGCATGTACAGCCCAGGCAGTGCAACAGTCTTTAAGGGCCTGGACAGCTTTATGGCTCCACACCAAGACTGTGTCACTGCTCCCCAGTCAAGGCTGAGTCGGCGGGAGCACTGTAAAAGGATGGTGAGGGAGTACGTAGCCGATCGCACGACCGTCCTCCGTGACGCCTCTGCCACCTACAACTACTGGGTGTCGAAGCTGGACACGTGGCCTGAACTAGCGCTGTATGCCCTGGAGGTGCTTGCTTGTCCTGCGGCTAGCGTCTTGTCGGAGAGGGTGTTTAGTGCGGCTGGGGGAATCATCACAGATAAGCGTACCCGCCTGTCAACCGACAGTGCCGACAGGCTAACACTCATCAAGATGAACAAAGCCTGGATTTCCCCAGACTTCTCTTCTCCACCAGCGGACAGCAGCGATACGTAAGCAATACGTAGGCTGCACCCGCGGATGGAAGCTACGTTCTCTCTCACCATCCAAAACGGGGACATTTCTGCTTCATCAATCTGTGTCTAATATTCCTCCTCCTCCTCCTGCTCCTCCTCCTGAAACCTCACGTAATCACGCTGAACGGGCAATTTTTCTTAGGGCCACAAGGCTCACTCATCTAATTTTTCTAAACAATTTTTATATGTTTCAATGCTCTTAAAAGCGTTGAAACTTTAACTTGAACCAATTTTTTGTTAAACTGGGCTGCCTCCAGGCCTAGTTACCACTTAAGCCACATTAACCAAAGCGATTAATGGGTTTCACCTGCCATCTTGGTTGGGCATGGCCAATTTTTACTGAGGTACATTAGTACTGTTGGTACACCAATGTTTTGGGACCCTCACCTACTGTGTAATCATAGCAATTTCTATGTTCTTCGCCTGCACTCATGGTACAGAAGTGTGTGTGGGGTTGGCCTACACTTTAGCTACATAAATGTAACTTGGGCCTTGGCTATACTGCAGCTACTGAAATGGAACTAAGACTGCGCTCCCACTATACTGCTGCTTCGGAATTGTTCCTGGGGCCTGTGTAGGCTGCTACTATTACTGAAATGGAACTAAGACTGTGCTCCCCCTATAATGCTGCTAGTGATATGTTAGTGGGGCCTGTCGCTAATGCTACGGCTGAAATGTTACTAATTCTGGGCTCTGCCTATACCGCTGCTAATGGTATGTCTCTGGGGTGTGGAAACAGAGGCTTCCCAAAGACATGATGGCGGCGAGGCCATTTCCCACCAACGCTGTTACTGTTAAGGTGCATATAACCACGGACACGTGGAGAGGACACGTAGTGCCTCCAAAACATCCCCCGCCACGGCCCACTTAATCCTGGCCACATTCCGAAAACCAACTAAATAAAACCGCGCTACTAGGTCCGCAGTCACCACCACATTACCACCAACGCAGTTACTGTTAAGGTACATATTACCAGTCTGACTGGGGCATGCAGTGTTGGCCGGAGCCCACCTGCATTAAGCACGACATTACTACCTCAGCTGTGTTGGGCAATGCAATGGGATATTTTTGTGTATCGCCGGTGGGTTCCAGGGAGCCACCCATGCTGTAGGTGCACACGGAGTTTAACCTACATGTGTCCACTTGTAAAGAACCCCAGTCTGACTGGGGCATGCAGTGTGGGCCGAAGCCCACCTGCATTAAGCACGACATTACTACCTCAGCTGTGTTGGGCAATGCAATGGGATATTCCTATGTACCGCCGGTGGCTTCCTGGCACCCACCCATGCTGTGGGTCCACAGGGAATTATAAATGCATCTGTTTCCACTTGTAAAGAACCCCAGTCAGACTGGGGCATGCAGTGTGGGCCAAAGCCCACCTGCATTAAGCACGACATTACTACCTCAGCTGTGTTGGGCAATGCAATGGGATATTTCTATGTACCGCCGGTGGCTTCCTGGCACCCACCCATGCTGTGGGTCCACAGGGAATTATAAATGCATCTGTTTCCACTTGTAAAGAACCCCAGTCTGACTGGGGCATGCAGTGTGGGCCGAAGCCCACCTGCATTAAGCACGACATTACTACCTCAGCTGTGTTGGGCAATGCAATGGGATATTTTTATGTACCGCCGGTGGGTTCCAGGGAGCCACCCATGCTGTCGGTCGACAGGGACTTCACAATAGGGAGTTGTACCTGCCTGTGTCTATGAATTAAAAAGCCCGGTCTGACTGGGGCATGCAGAGACACCTTGACAGAATGAATAGTGTGTGGCACATAGGTTCCCCATTGCTATGCCCACGTGTGCAGCTCCTGATGGCGGTGGCACAGGATTATATTTCTCATTGCTTCTGTACAGCATTGTGGGCTATCGCCCCGCCCCTTTTAAAGAGGGTCGCTGCCTAGCCGTGCCAACCCTCTGCAGTGTGTGCCTGCGGTTCCTCCTCATGGCAGACGCACTTCTAAATAGACATGAGGGTGGTGTGGCATTAGGGCAGCTGAAGGCTGCGCAGGGACACTTTGGTGTGCTCTGTGGGGGGGAGGGGGGGGGCGGTTGGGCAGCATGTAAGCCAGGAGAAGTGGCAGTGGAGTGTCATGCAGGCAGTGATTGTGGTTTGTTGGAGGTAGTGTGGTGCTTAGCTAAGGTATGCCATGCTAATGAGGGCTTTTTTTGTTTGCCGCTATTGTGGCTTAATAGTGGGACCTGGGAAATTGAGATGCAGCCCAACATGTAGCCCCTCGCCTGCCCTATCCGTTGCTGTGTCGTTCCCATCACTTTCTTGAATTGCCAAGATTTTCACACAAGGAAACCTTAGCGAGCATCGGCGAAATACAAAAATGCTCGGGTCGCCCATTGACTTCAATGGGGTTCGTTACTCAAAACGAACCCTCGAGCATCGCGAAAAGTTCGTCCCGAGTAACTAGCACCCGAACATTTTGGTGCTCGCTCATCTCTAACCACTAATAAATAATAAGAATTAAAAATTGCATTCCCAAAGAGCACACAACTTCTTTTTTAAGTTGAGAATTGTTGTTTAGATAACTATATACCATGAAAAAATGGAGCAGCACAGTTATGTGAACTCTGGGTGCAATGCCACAGAGAACTCAATTACAATGGTTACCATTTAGTATGGATCAAATCATAACTGAGAAAGAAAACAAATCAATACCTGATCAATTCTGATTCAATTACCCATGTCACTAATATAACATTTCAGCCCCCCCACTGAGCTTTTCTCAAGTTGTGAATGAATTATGATTGGCAAATACAGTAATGCTCAATGGGATCTCATACGTGAGCAGTGTATGTATTATACCCACGTATATAGTGAAATTAGTCAGCATGCAAAGCTTCCATAGAAAAACTTTTCTATATTTTATTCATTACAATTTAAAAGACGTTACACTGCATTAGAGACGAGTCTCCAATGTGCAGCAGGCAGGCAGAAGGCATACACGTGTCATTTTATACGTCATTTTATATGATTAAATGTTTGTTGATATATAATTTTGCATACATGCACTTTTTGAGCATATATTTCATTCGATGAACTTGATATGTTGTATGCCTTCCTTCCACCTGTCTGCTGCACATTGGAGACTCATCTCTATTGTACTGTGACATCTTTTTCATTGCAATGAATAAAATGTAGAAAAGTTATTTTTATGGAAGCTTTGCATGCTGACCTATTGAGTGAAGTGTGTGTGATGAAAAATTTGAGGACAAATTCATTATCAAATATTTCCAGTGTGACTTCAATATTTAACAGTATTACAGCTTCAGCAGTAAATATAAGTACTTGGAATGTCATCATCCTTAAGCTATAAAGCATCTGTTTTCATGAAAATATGACTATAGATAATATGACTAGCATTACATGTCCAAAAATGCTGAATGGAAAATCTTCCATTCATGCAGGAATGCATCACTGGGTTCTATTTGCTGGCAACTATTTGGCAATTCCTAGAAGTGTTAATTGTGGCTTGAAGATCCAGTGTAAGAAGATAATTTTCAAAATGTTTTTAATTCTCATGGGTAGAGAGTGCATTAAATTGATCACAGATTTTTAATTAAATTCAGGTATTAATAAAGCAGATATGCTCTTCAATGATTTTATAGTAATTTTATGGTGAGGCTTTTTTGTTTTCTTTGTATTCACTGCTAGTACCCACTGTAGGCCTTGGAAGCTTACTTCTAAAATTTAGTTTGATGCTGGTGCATTTATATAGTTTGTATACATACAACATTATTACTAGATGATTACTAAATAGGGTAATTTAATGAAGTAAAAAAGGACTTTCAGATCTGTCAGAAATTTGCTAAAACAATTTGTATGCATATAGTATTAAGTTAGGAGTTTAAAGCATAAAAGTAAGAAGGTTTTACAAGACTCAAAATATGAATGTTTAATCATAGAGTCATAGGGTTTAACCTAACCTGGCATAGCCAGATAATACACTTGTAGGTAAAGATTTCTGTCTGTGTTTCAAGTGTAATGAAAACTGAATAAGTATCCTAAGGTATCTACATTTGCTATTCATGTGAATGCAATATACATTACTGCTCCCTGTAAGCAGCAACTTCAGTTTTAGGATTGTTAAAGTATAACATTATGCTAGACATACATATAAGATATCTGACAGTTAGGAATTTATTTGACAGACAGGATTCTCCCCCAACCTTCCCATAAACATACACACTCAGCAAAAGTGTGCATTCTAGGGCTCGTTCAGACGAGTGCTGGTTTCGCGCTGTTAGCAGCGCACAGAATGTGCTTCTAATAAGAACTAATAGGTTCCTATAGAAGCATTCATATGAAAGAATGTTAGGCACGCTGAATCAGTACTCCTAACAAAAGATGGGACATGTAAGTGCAAACTCGCATGTCGGCTCCAAGGTGCACACAAAGATAGGACATGTCCTATCTTTGCTGTGTGCTTTCCATAGGCTCCTATGGGAACCTTGAAAGCATGCATCACGCACCTTGGACCATGTGAACAGGCTACTTTAAGTAGCTTGAAGTAGCTCGTTCATGCGATCTTTAAAGCACAATAGTCGCAATCTTTTTTTGCGGCCATAGTGCGTGAAAACAGCACTCATCTGAACGAGCACTTTTATCAATAATAGGAGGAGCGCAAGCCGCTGCCATACACCTATGTAAATTGCATATCTCCAGGGAGAATGAATACATTAGACATTGAAATCCAACTTGCCCTACTATCATTTCCTCCAACATTGTAGGACAGTCCAAGATATTCATACATATTAGATGTGCTGTCATTAATCTAATGTGCATGTGCAATCTGAGTTAACAGGAGTTTATAAGATGACCAGCTTTTGGTGTAGTCCTTGACCCTATTTTCAGGACCCTAGGATGGTACTATAATTGATGCAGACAATAGTGGTTAACTAGGAATACTTTACTCCACAGGAGCACAACGCATAGTGGTTACAGTCACAATGAGTATCAGCTTGATGTTTACAAAGTCTTTTTAAGGCATAGAGCTTGGTAGTTACAATATGGCACAACGTTTAGCAGTTATAGTCTTGAATAGGTACACTCAGCAACAGTTTCTTAGCAGAACTCTGCCTTTTATATAATTTGTACATTTGCTGTGTTGCTTTGAACTTTAGTCTTAATACTAGCAGATAGTTCTATAGGCTTGAAATATTAAACAAGGACATGTAGAAAAATGGGTCATTTAAAGTAGGACAGTAACATGCTGTATATTCCCCAAAATGGTTCAATTGATGAGTAGTTACGTAAGAGATGAAGAAAAGAAGAGTTATAGTAATTTGTCTATTCTATGTCTCATAGATTTGGCTTTAGTTTGATATAAGTATGTCCGTATAAATCAATCTCAATGTTTACAAATGTACTGTAGTTGAATATTGGTACACAGTAGCATACTAGCTGAAAAAATACATATATCCATTTAGTTCGGCCTATTACATCTCCCCCCAATATTAATCCAGAGGAAGACAAAAAACCCCAATGAGGTAGAAGCCAATTTTCATCATTTACGGGATTGCAATTGGAATAATCTCTGGATCAACAGCACTGAAGTAATTGGTGACTATAACATGTAATATTGTAATGCTCAACCACGGTGTCCAAGCTCCTCTTAAACTGTTTTATTGAATTCACCATCACCTTGTCCATAGACAGAGAATTCCATAGCCTCACTGCTCTTACAATAAAAAACACTTTTCTATGTTGGTGTAGAAACCTTCTTTCCTCTGGACATAGAGGATGCCCATTGTTACAGTCCTCTGTATAAATAGATCATGGCAGATATTTCTGTATTGGCCCCTGATATATCTATACATAGTTAATAGGGCGCCCCTCAGCCATCTTTCTTTAAACGAAATAGCTTAAATTTTGAAATCTCTTAGAGTATTGTAGACTGGCCATTCCATTTATTACTTTAGTTTCCTGCCTTAGAACTCGCTCAAGCTATGAAATGTCCTTCTTGAGTATTGTACACACAGAATACACCAATCTGCTGAAATGAGATAATAATTTTGTTATTCTCTACAAAAACAGGACCCAAAAGATC
The DNA here is from genome assembly GCF_035609145.1 of Eleutherodactylus coqui. Taxonomy (NCBI): domain Eukaryota; kingdom Metazoa; phylum Chordata; class Amphibia; order Anura; family Eleutherodactylidae; genus Eleutherodactylus; species Eleutherodactylus coqui. The sequence continues at coordinate 201,737,177 of NC_089841.1, read as the reverse complement.
AGAGTATGTTCCCATAGGCTTTACCAAAGACTTTATAACATCAAAAGCTACTGTAAGAAAAATCCTTTAATAGCATCTATCTCACATATCAAAGAAAGGATCATTAAGTGCAGTCTTTATTCACCGTTGTAAAAAAATCTCACATTTCTACTTAATTTTCAGAAAATAGGAATATTTTTAAAACTTGAATTTAATTTATGTTATCCAATTCAATTAGTGACCATGTCATAGGTCACAGAGGGGTAATGAAGACTTAATAGGTAAACATTGACAGGTGCAATATTCTGAAATACAGAAGTAATGCAGTGCATTGTATGAGCATTCACATGTTTAAGTGCTCTTGTGGGACTAAAAAAATGGAGATTTTATAATATTTTTTAAAATGTTAATACTTATACAGTATACTAAAAGTTAGAAGAAAAAAAAAACTTTTCCCATCTTTATATATAATTATTCTAAAAAGAATATATATATATATATATATATATATATATATATATATATATATATATATATATATATATATATATATATATATATATATATATATATGAATACACAGCAACAAAATTCAAAAATGATGGGATAATTGCATTATATCCTACTTTGCTAATTATTTTGATACATTATATGGTGCATCAACTATCAACTACTAGCAGTAGAAAAATGCAAATTCTCAAGCAAAGACCAATCTCTCATACGACTATTGTGGGGATGAAAATCAAGAAAAAAACTGGCTGCTCCATGAGGGCTTAGAGGGAAAAGATATTAATACAGTATGGGTGGTAAGGTGGTTACTAGGATACCTAGGGCATAGGAGACTTACATTTCAATGACACATAATATACATTGGCTTGATGATAAGTGCGATTGGGCGGTGAATTTGCAGGGGTACAATCTCTTCAGAAGAGACCGAAGGAACCAGAAAGGGGGAGGGGTATGTCTGTACGTCAAATCGAACTTGAAGCCGAGGCTACGGGAGGATATAGGGGTAGGAGACGAACAGGTGGAATCTCTGTGGGTAGAAATACAGGGAGGAAAAAATAACAAAATCCTGATAGGGGTCTTCTATCGACCACCAAAAGCAACAGAAGAAACTGAAGACTTACTACTAAGGCAGATAGATGAGGTGTCAAAAAGAAACGAAGTAATTATCATGGGGGACTTTAATTACCCAGATATAACATGGGAGAACGAAACCTGCAAATCTCACAGGGGTGATAAGTTCTTGAGAGTAATTAAAGACAATTACCTGAACCAACTTGTGCAGGAACCAACAAGAGGGAGAGCCATTCTGGACCTAGTACTAACTAACAAACCGGAACGTATAAGGGGGGTGCAGGTTGAGGGGCACTTGGGGAACAGCGACCACAATATAATCAACTTCCAGCTGTCAATCAATAGGAAGCCTTATCAGGGAGAGACAAAGAAACTAAACTTTAGTAAAGCAAAATTTGATGAGCTTAGAACTACTATCGGTAACATTAATTGGGACAACATCCTCAAAAATATCAGTACGGAGGAAAAATGGGAAAAGTTCAAAAGGATCCTAATCGCCTCATGTGAGCAGTTCATTCCCTTTAAAAATAAAAGAAACTCAGCTAAAAGGAAACCAATGTGGCTTGACAAGACGGTACGAGGGGCAATAAACGAAAAGAAGAAAGCGTTCAAACTACTAAAGCAACAAGGCAGCGAAGAAGCGCTAAAATCATACAGGGAAAAAAACAAAATATGCAAAGATACGATCAAAACTGCCAAGGAGGAAGCAGAAAGACGGATCGCAAAAGAGAGCAGAAACAACCCGAAGCTATTTTTCAACTACATAAACAGCAAAAGGATTTGCAGGGAGAGCGCTGGCCCTTTAAAAAACAATGCAGGAGAAAGCATTGATGATGACGAAGGGAAAGCAAATCTACTAAACAGCTTCTTCTCAAGTGTGTTCACCAAAGAAAAGGAAATACCACACGAGATGCAGGGGAATAAAACGAACCCCTCACAAAATATCTCATACCTAACGCAGAAGGAGGTGCGGAAGCGTCTAAAGAAAACTAAAATTGATAAATCACCGGGCCCAGATGGATTACACCCAAGGATACTAAAGGAACTAAGTGATGAGATAGCTAGGCCGCTATACCTAATATTTCTAGACACTATCAAGACCGGAGTAGTACCATTGGACTGGCGCATTGCCAACGTGGTTCCAATTTACAAAAAAGGGAGCAAAAGTGAGCCTGGTAACTACAGGCCAGTAAGTCTCACTTCAGTAACGGGAAAAATTTTCGAGGGGATTCTGAGAGACGCCATCGATGAACACCTCAAGGAAATTAAGGGAATAACTCCTCACCAGCATGGATTCATGAAGGGTCGCTCATGTCAGACAAATCTGATCAGTTTCTACGATGAAGTAAGCTCTAAGCTGGACCAGGGAGAATCTATTGATCTTGTATATCTGGACTTCTCTAAAGCCTTTGACACCGTGCCACATAATAGGCTAATATACAAAATGAGGCAGCTCGGACTGGGCGAAAACGTGTGTAAGTGGGTAAAAAATTGGCTCAACGAAAGAAAGCAGAGGGTGGTAATAAATGGTTCGTACTCTGATTGGACCACAGTCGCTAGCGGGGTGCCACAGGGTTCAGTATTAGGCCCCACTCTGTTCAACATATTTATTAATGACCTGATAGAGGGGCTGCACAGCAAAATATCAATATTTGCAGATGACACAAAATTATACAATATAATTAATGCAACGGAAGACAATGTGCGGCTACAAACGGACCTGGATAAGATGGGGGCTTGGGCAGAAAAATGGCAAATGAAGTTCAATGTTGAAAAATGTAAGACTATGCACATGGGCAGGAGGAACGGATGTCACAAATATTCACTTAATGGGGTACCGCTGGGGAAAAGTGATATGGAAAAGGATCTAGGGGTATTAGTGGATAATAGACTAAACTGGAGTAACCAATGCCAGTCAGCTGCTGCAAAGGCAAATAAAGTCTTGGGGTGCATTAAAAGAGGTATAGGGGCGAAGGACGAGAACATTATCCTTCCACTATATAAGGCACTTGTCAGGCCTCACATGGAATACTGCGTACAATTCTGGACACCGGTGCTCAGGAAAGATGTCACAGTGCTTGAAGGGGTTCAAAGAAGGGCAACTAAACTAATACATGGAATGACGGGACTGGAATACCCAGAGAGGCTATCCAAATTGGGACTATTTACTCTAGAAAAAAGAAGGTTAAGAGGCGACCAAATAACCATGTATAAGTACATGAGGGGACAACACATGGATCTCTCCCGTGATCTGTTTACACCCAGGACTACAAAGGTAACAAGAGGACATCCGCTACGATTAGAGGAAAGTAGGTTTCATCACCAACACAGAAAGGGGTTCTTTACTGTAAGAGCAGTTAGACTGTGGAACTCTCTACCGGAGGAAGTGGTGATGGCAAAATCGATAGAGGAGTTTAAAAGGGGACTTGATGTCTTTCTGGAGAAGAAGTATATTACAGGATATAAATATTAGGTTAAGTGTCAATCCTGGTATACAGGCAGGTAGGAACTATTAGGGGTTGATCCAGGGAACAGTCTGATTGCCATTAGGGAGTCGGGAAGGAATTTTCCCCCCAAAAGGGCTAATTGGCTTCTGGCCTTGGGGTTTTTTGCCTTCCTCTGGATCAACACAGTAGGATAGACAGGCTGGACTAGATGGACAATGTCTTCATTCGGCCTTACATACTATGTTACTATGTTACTATGTTACATTATATATACATCATTCTGTTTTTGAAGATCAAGTGAATATTTTGAACTCTTTGTCATGTTCTACAAACCATTCTTAAACAATAATTGCAGTATGGCAGGGCACACTACCTGCTGAAAATGGTCACTTCTATGAGGGAATAATGTTGCCATAAAGAGGTGTACTAAGTCTTCAACAATATTTAATCTTTGCACTCACAGGAGGATAAAACTCTCTTTGTGAAAAAAAAAAAACTCTCTTTGTGACAAAATATAGTTCTCATGCTTCTGTGAAAAGAATCTTGTCGGAACATTGGGATATTCTCAGAAGTGACTCATTCTTGTAGAAAAATATTCCTATAAAAATCAAGAGTAATATTTTGTAAAAAAAAGATACTAAAAAATGTGATAGCACCCTCATGTCTGCTTAAATGCATGGTTCCATTGATAAAAAATGGCTTAATGAAACCCCTTATTTGTTCCTTAAGTGTGGCATTAAGAGGTGCAAGTGTTATGAAAACTTTCAGAACACGGGGGGCGTGGCCTGACTGCAGACAGAGACGGTCGCCTTTCACTGAGCTCCGCTCTGCTCGCAGCCTCCATAGCGACATATAAAGCAACGGCGGGACCCTTCTGCTCTCCGGTGACTCACCCGAGCTCTCTGTCATCCCGACATGACCCGGCGCAGGACCGCTAAAGCCTCGCCGCTGCCGGTAGCTGACTTCTTCTCTGCACGGAGCGGCAGGAGAACCGCGGCGGCTCGCTTCTCCTCTACGGACGGCTCCTTCAGCGCTGCTGACGATCCTTCTCTGAGACAGGAGACACCGACGGAGAGACCTGTCACAACCCGGAGAGATGCACGCCGCCCTCTTGATCTAGGAGAGGTGAGTGGAACTCCAGCAGCCATCACACACAGCACCTCTCCCCTAGCTAAAATGGCGCCCAGCCACATGTTGACCCCTGGAGAGTATCAATCTCCCTCTGCAAGCCCTGAAAAGAGGCGGCCTAGGCTGGAGGAGGCAACAAACACCTCTCTACCTCCTGCCAATACTGCAGAACTTTTAGATATGGTCCCAACGTCAGATCAGCCCGCGTCAGAGGCTTTCATAAAAGAAATGATGCTGGCCCTGAGAAGCACTATGAGAGAGGACCTACACACTTTCTCGTCTTCATTCATCTCTACTATATCTGAAATTGAGGGGAGAACCTCTCACATAGAGAACAAAATGACCAAATCTCATAATACGCTTATTGACGCACACTATGCCCTAGAGGAGGAGGTAGATCAGATTAAAGTCAAGATGGCGGATCTGGAAGACCGCAACAGGCGTAATAATGTCAAGTTCAGAGGCATTTCAGAAAAGATCAGTCCAGCAGATCTAAAGGACTTCCTAACGCAATTTATGAAAAAACTCCTCCCCTCCACTCCAGCTCAAGAGCTTATTATTGATAGGGCTCATCCTCTGCAGAAACCGAAATTCCTCCATGAAAACATTCCACGCGATGTTATTGCGCGGATCCACTTTTTTCATGTCAAAGAGGCTCTAATGTTCACATCCCGAAAGGTGATCGACTTGCCTCCTCAGTATTCAAACATCAAATTATTTGTGGACTTATCCGCTGCCACTATACAAGCAAGGAAGGCATTTTCCCACATAACCACTCTCCTCAGAAAAGAGAAAATCCCCTATAGATGGGGCTTCCCCACTAAGCTTATCCTACATAGAGAAGGCATCACGCATATCTTCAACAAACCAGAAGAGGGAGAGAAGTCTCTTAAAGCCTGGGGCCTCCTGATCTCTGACGACCCCCAGAACAAATTGCCCTCCCAGCGCTCTCGTGAGCCTTCTGGAGAAAATCTACAAGCCGATCCACCCCGCTAAGTTACATCACTCTTCATAAAGTTGGAGGCTGAAGTCTTGCATTTGTCAGGCGGACTCTTATTCCCCCCAATCTTCCGCAGGATACTATGCCTGCGAGAACAGCTCCACACAGACAGCTGTTCAAAAAAGACAGCTGTTCAAAAAAGAGCAATTCTACTAGAACCAGAAGAAATTCGTTTTCTGGCCTTACTGTTTGGCGTTTAAGGCCAGACAATTTTGTTCTAAATGTTTGCGTTTCCTTCCCTCCCTCTACCTTAATAAGGGTCAGCAAAAAACTAAGATTCCACAAGTATAGGCTGTATCACCCTCCTGTAAAATGTCGCTAAGAATTTGTTCCCTCAATGCAAAAGGGCTTAATTCCCCATATAAAAGGTCAGCAGCTTGGAAGGATGCGCTTCATGATAAGGTTGACATCCTCTGCCTTCAGGAGTCACACTTTGCTTGTGCAGCGCAACCTCTTTTCTCACACAAAAAATTCCCCAAAATTTTCCTATCCTGTGCCGAGAAGAAAAGAGCGGGGGTCATAATCGCAATGAAAGATACTATTGATTTGGCACTCACCGAGCAAATTATTGATCCAGCTGGCAGGTTCATAATTTTAGTGGGCATGTTTAATGGCACTTTATCAACCTTAGTTAATCTTTACGCTCCAAACTCCTCACAAATTTCTTTCTTAAATAGAATCTCAAAGAAGATACGCAGAGTTCAAAAAGGCAAACTTATAGTTTGCGGAGACTTTAACATTGTCCTGATAGAAAGCTTGATTCCTCCAGCTCAACTAACAGACTATCCCCCACGCTCGCGCCATGGCTCCATAGTCAGTCTTTATTTGACACATATAGGTGCCTCAACTCCTCATCTAGAGAGTATACCCATTACTCCCCTCGCCACAGATCCTTTTCAAGGATTGACCTCTTTCTAGTGGACAAATGGACCCTGCCAGAAGTCAGACAAGCAGACATAGGTAAAACAATGTGGTCGGACCACTCGCCTATTTTTCTCACACTCGAGCCATCTAGAGCTCCCCCGAACCATGGAAGCTGGAGAAATAATGTTTCTCTTATGAGACTGCCAGAATATAGGAAGATGATTAAAGAATCTATAACTGAGTACTTCTCGCTCAATATGAATCTAGACGTGGATATCTTCTCCATATGGTGTGCCCACAAGGCATACATGAGGGGGATACTGATTAAGATTAGTTCCCTCCATAAGAATAAGAAACTGCTCCAGATTAACAACATTCTTGCGCAAATCGCTAGAGTGGAGCAAGATATTCAGGCCTCCTCTTCAATTGAGCTTCACAGGGAATTAATGTCCCTTCGCCACAAACTCCGCCAGGGGCTGATTGAGGATTATGTCAAAACTCTAAACTTCTCAAAAATGAATTACTATACTGCATATAATAAGCCCTCCAGACTAATGGCTAGAATAATAAAACAACGCCAGGCACCCTCCAAGATCCCGTTCTTGATCAAACAAGATGGAACGGGAGAAAAAATAATACACCCCCAAGCTATAGCGAACGAATTTAGTCTCTTCTATTACAACTTATATAATTTAAACGGAGATGTATCCACCCCTCAACCAGACACTCAACAAATCAACAGCTTTTTGGAGAGGATTAGCCTCCCGACTATTACGGAGGAACAACTGGAATCGCTAAACTGCCCTATCTCCTGCACGGAGGTTTTGGAGACAATTAAGACATTGAAGGCACACAAGGCCCCAGGTCCGGATGGCTTCTCAAATGAATACTATAAAGATTTTGCCCCGGACCTGGTGCCTTGTCTAGCTGAAACATTCAATAAAGCGGCATCCACGGGAGCTCTCCCGAGGGAAATGTTGTGTGCCACTATAGTCACAATCCCTAAGCTCGGGGCCTTTCCCACAAGGAAAGGCCCCGAGCTCCCCCGCAAACTTCCGCCCTATCTCTCTATTAAATAGCGATACAAAGCTCTACTCAAAACTACTAGCCCAGCGCCTGCTAAAAATCCTCCCACAAATAGTCCATAGTGACCAAGTGGGCTTTACTAGAGGAAGGCAGGCGTCGGACGGTACCAGAAGAGTATTGAACCTTGTAGCTATGGCGGAAGCGAACCATACCCCAACTATCCTACTGGCTTTAGATGCTGAAAAAGCCTTTGATAGGCTTCACTGGGGGTTCGCCTTCGCCCCCCTGGAGAAGTTCGGCTTCCGGGGAAATATCCTCGGGGCCATTTGGGCACTCTATGGCTCCCCATCAGCTAGGGTTTTAATTGAGGGAATCTTTTCTAAAACCTTCCAGATTACCAATGGCACCCGTCAGGGGTGTCCCTTATCCCCCTTATTATTCACGCTCGCCATGGAGCCCCTGGCGGAGGCGATTAGACTCGGCACAAGTGTCAAGGAAGTTTCGGTTGGCTCTAGACAGCATAAAATAAGTCTTTTTGCGGACGATGTCCTGCTTCTCCTTACAGACCCCATCTCATCTTTAAGAGCAGTATATAGCATAATCCAAGAATTCAGCAAAATTTCCTACTATAAATTAAATATTATTAAATCCCAAATCCTCGCCATAAACATAAATAGTTCCTTGAGGCTCAGTATCCAGGAGGAGTTCCCATTTCAATGGGGGGAAAACACTATTCCCTATCTAGGAATAAAAATTTGCATCCCTCTCTCCAATACTATTCCAGCGAATCTGTCACCCCTACTATCTAACCTTCAGACGGAGCTGGAATCCCTCGCAAAGAAAGAAACGTCGTGGCTGGCCTGAGCCACACTTTATAAAATGTTGATCCTCCCCAAAATTCTTTACCTTTTTCGCACAATTTCCCTCCCAGTTCCCAGATTGGAAATCTCCAAGTTTCAAAAGCAACTATCGAACTTTATATGGGGGGGGTGGGGGAGAGGCAAAGGGTCGCAGCTTCTATTCTCTTTCTTAATAGAAAACAGGGAGGTCTGGGGGTCCCAAATGTGTGGTCGTACCTACAGGCTTCTAACATCAACCAATCCAGACATTGGCTGAAATCAAGGCCCGGCCCAAGTTGGCTCCAAATTGAGACCCAGCTTAATGATGGAAGACCCACCCGTTCTCTTCTTCTGGCCTCCCTACTATCCTCCCTCTCCCCAGCCGCACTTCTTATACATAAACCCCACTCTGTTTCCCCCTCCATGCAAGCGTCATTGGATTCATGGATCTGGCTGGCCCAGAGTACCAACCTCCACATGGCTAAATCAATCCAACATATTCCAATCTCCACCCTTGAGTTCTTTATCCCCAATATCCACTTGGATGGATGGATAAGGAGAGGAATTACAACTTTAGATAATGTACTACTGAATGACGGTATTCTTCCTTTCCAAACTCTAAGGGAGAGATTTGATCTTCCCCCCGGGGAGGCTTTCAGATACCTCCAAATTCGCTCCTTCCTCCTCTCCGCCAAAATTGAGAAGGTGAAGTTGCCGAGAGACTTCTTGAATGTCTTTAACAATCCCTCTCCGACGTCTCGCTCCCTGGTGAGAGTCTGTTACGACATGCTCTCAGGAGACATGAAGGAAACAAAATGCGTGCACATTCTCAACTGGGAGAAAGACCTGGGGGGGGGAGGGAAATTTACTCTAGACAAATGGCTCTCGGCCTTTACATGGGCCAATAAAGCAACCATCAATTCCAACACTCTTGAGGTACATATCAAGGTTCTGACCAGGTGGTACCTCACCCCAGTGGCTCTGGCCAGAGCTTTTACTGACTTAGATAACCGGTGTTGGGGGCAATGTGGCAATATAGGCAATATCTGCCATATATTCTGGAGCTGTCCGAAACTCTTGCATTTCTGGGACGAGGTTTTCTTCGTCTTGAGGAAAATTACGAAAATGTTTATTCCTTAATCTCCTGAACTGGCTATTCTGCTAATAGACAATAAACATATCCCTCACTCTATGAAAAACTTAATAGGCCACATCCTCCTTACCGCTAAACTATTGATCTCAAGAAAATGGAGAACCACTAATATCCCCACCATCCCAGAACTAAGACAAACAATATCTGACCACAACACCTATGAAAAACTGTATGCCCTTAAAAATGGAGGCTACAAGAAATATCGAAATAAATGGAACCCTTGGTTACAAACCTATCTGTCCTAATTCTCAACAGCTGACCTCCTTCATTCCCTTACCCACCTCTATCCCCTTTATCCCTGTATTTTCTATCTTAATGTTATCTTGCTGTTTACCACCGATTTAAAGTGTAAGGCCTTAGTCACACGGGTGTTTTTTCGCGCGATTTGCGGATCGCATGACAGATGCGCATCCGCAAATCGCGTGACTGGGGCCCAAAAATCGCCCGAAAATCTGCTCCTAGCCGCGTTTCATTAGAAACGGGCAGGAGCTGTCCAGCGCATTGCATTCAATGGAGCCGGCAATACAGCCGGCTCCATTGAAAGCAATGCGCTGCGGGCGTGCGCGGGATGAATTGTCGGGAAGGGCTTATATATATAAGCCCTTCCCTGCAATTCATCCAGAAATGTGTTAAAATAAAAAATATATATATACTCACCTTGTCCCGGCAGCCGGAGTTCAGAGCGACCAGCCTGCAGTGGGTGTGAAGGGGGTGTGACTCAAAGCTGCCCCTGATTGGCTCAGCGCTGAGCCAATCAAAGGCAGGTCTCACTCACACCCATCACACCCATTCATGAATTCATGAATGGGTGTGAGTGAGACCTGCCTCTGATGAGCTGCCTCTGAGCCCATCAGAGGCAGATCTCACTCACACCCATTCATGAATTCATGAATGGGTGTGAGTGAGACCTGCCTCTGATTGGCTCAGCACTGAGCCAATCAGGGGCAAATCTGACACACACCCCCTTTACACCCACTGCAGGCCGGCCGCGCTGAACTCCGTCTGCCGGGACAAGGTAAGTATATATATATTTTTTTATTTTAACACATTTCTGGATGAATTGCAGGGAAGGGCTTATATATTTAAGCCCTTCCCGACAATTCATCCAGCGCTGTCCGGCAGCCCATTGCTTTTAATGGAGCCGGCTGTATTGCCGTCACCATTGCATTCAATGGGCAAACATCATTCTTCTCTGCCACAGCTGTTACAGCTGTGGCAGAGAAGAATTATTTGTCTTCTATATGTTCTCAATGGGGTCGGCGCTGCTGCCGCCGGCCCCATTGAGCGCATATAGGGAAGAGAACAGGAATCGCAGATAGGTGCGATCTGCGATTTCTGTTCTATAATTTATCGGACGAGCGCATAAAAAGCGCTCATGTGTCCGATACCATTGCAAAGCAATGGTTTTAAAAAATCGCTGGACGCATGTGCATGCGCAAATCGCGCGAAAAAAACGCCCGTCTGACTAAGGCCTAAGAAGTAAAAAATTCAAAAGCAATTATAATTTTTGTTCTAACCAAGACTAATCCATACATCGCTGCATGACTAACAATTTTCTCATCCAGGATTTGGCTATGGACTTTATAAGGACTCTATAAAGAAGTCAGTTCTTCGAATATGTTTAACCAAATACTAACACACTGCAAAGATTGTATGCATGCTTACTAGAGATGAGCGAGCACCAAAATGCTCGGGTGCTCGTTACTCGGGACGAAAGTTTCGCGATGCTCGAGGGTTCGTTTCGAGTAGCGAACCCCATTGAAGTCAATGGGCGACTCGAGCATTTTTGTATATCGACGATGCTCGCTAAGGTTTTCATTTGTGAAAATCGGGGCAATTCAAGAAAGTGATGGGAACGACACAGCAACGGATAGGGCAGGCGACGGGCTACATGTTGGGCTGCATCTCAAGTTCCCAGGTCCCACTATTAAGCCACAATAGCGGCAAGAGTGCCCCCCCCCCCCCGCACTGTCAGCATAAAGATCGTTCTCCTCTGCCACAGCAGTAACAGCTGTGGCAGAGAAGAACGATGTTAGCCCATTGAATTCAATGGAGCCGGCAATACAGCAGGTTCCACTGAAAGCAATGGGCTGCCGGCGTGCGCGGGATGAATTGTCGGGAAGGGCTTAAATATAGAAGCCCTTCCCTGCAATTAATTCAGAAATGTGTAAAAATAAAAAAAATATACCGTATATACCGGCATATAAGGCGATGGGGCGTATAAGACGACCCCCCAACTGTCACCTTATACGCTGGGAATACAGCGGAGCAAAAAATAGAAATCATTACTCACTTCCCCCGGCGTTCTGCGGCGCTGCTGCAGGATGTCGCTCTCTCCTGGTCCCCGGCAGAGCATTGCTTTCTGGATGCAGGGCTTGAAATCCCCGCCTCCAGAAAACACACGTGCCTTCAGCCAATCGCAGCCAATGACAATGATGTCATTGAATGGCTGTGATTGGCTGACGGCGTGTGTTAGCTAATCACAGTAGCTTTCTGGCGCGGGGATTTCAAGCCCTGCGTCCAGAAAGCAATGCTCTGCCAGGGACCAGGAGGGAGCGACAGCCTGCAGCAGCGCCGCAGAATGCCGGGGGATGTGAGTAATGAATTTTTTTTTTGACACTTTCTTTTTTTTGTATTACCGGCGTATAAGACGACCCCCGACTTCAGAGCAGATTTTTCGGGGTTCAAAAGTCGTCTTATACGCCAGTATATACGGTATATACTTACCTTGTCCCGGCACACGGAGTTCAGCGCGGCCGGCCTACAGTGGGTGTGAAGGGGGTGTGTCAGACCTGCCCCCTGATTGGCTCAGCGCTGAGTCTGACTCACACCCCCTTCACACCCACTGCCGGCCGCCGCGGCTGAACTCCGTCTGCCGGGACAAGGTAAGTAATAGTATATATATATATATATATATATATGTATATTTTTATTTTAACACATTTCTGGATGAATTGCAGGAAAGGCTTATATATTTAAGCCCTTCCCGACAATTCATCCCGTGCTCGCCCGCAGCACATTGCTTTCAGTGGAACCTGCTGTATTGCCGGCTCTATTGAATTCAATGGGCAAACATCGTTCTTCTCTGCCACAGCTGTTACAGCTGTGGCAGAGAAGAATGATTTGTCTTCTATATGTTCTCAATGAGGTCAGCGCTGCTGCCGCCGGCCCCATTGAGCGCATATAGAGAAGAGAACAGGAATCGCAGATCGCAGATAGGTGCGATCTGCGATTTCTATGGCCTAAGAAGGACCGTTGGGGTTCTTGAAGCCTAAAATCACTCCTAACGCTCTCCCTATAGCAGCTCCGGCATCAACAGCACTTTCCCTGAACTATGTCAGAATGCATCTGTGGCGAGCCGCGGGAGGGCAGATTTTAATACTCGGGTGACACCTGATCTCGCCAGCCACTCACTGTAGGGGGGTGGTATAGGGCTTGAACGTCGCAGGGGGAAGTTGTAATGCCTTCCCTGTCTTTCTATTGGCCAGAAAAGCGCGCTAACGTCTCAGAGATGAAAGTGAAAGTAACTCGAACATCGCGTGGTGCTCGTTTCGAGTAACGAGCATCTCGAACACCCTAATACTCGAACGAGTATCAAGCTCGGACGAGTACGCTCGCTCATCTCTAATGCTTACATATACAAGTAATATATGTTTTGTATGTTCCTATCTTAAAGGAAAAAAGTCAATAAAGAACAAATTGAAAAAAAACAAAAAACTTTCAGAACACTAGAAAGGAAATCTTTATAGATAAAGATCAACTCCCATTCAGGTTGAAATACTTTCTGAATTGTGGGTCGACCTTTGTAATCTACCTGATTGAATGTACCTGCAATCTCAGATATGTAGGCCGTACTATAAATGCATTATGAGTAAGGCTGAGTAAGCACCATTCAAACATTTTAAAAGGATAAGTAAACCCCAGTTTGTCTAGACACTTTTTAAACTGTCATAATTAGGAAGTGTCACATTTGAAAGTTACCCCTTTGTGAAATCAGGAAAATTCTCCCCCCTCAAAAGAAGAGAAATGTTCTGGATTTTTAAATTAAACATTTTAGTGCTGAATGGTTTAAATGAAATTTTGGAGAAGTTTTAACTTAGATTTTATCAACTTTGTATTCATATACTTTAAAATCATGATTATGTTTAGAGATGAGCGAGCACCAAAATGCTCGGGTGCTCGTTACTCGGGACGAAATTATCGCGATGCTCGAGGGTTCGTTTCGAACAACGAACCCCATTGAAGTCAATGGGCGACCCGAGCATTTTTGTATATCGCCGATGCTCGCTAAGGTTTCCATTTGTGAAAATCGGGGCAATTCAAGAAAGTGATGGGAACGACACAGAAACGGATAGGGCAGGCGAGGGGCTACATGTTGGGCTGCATCTCAAGTTCCCAGGTCCCACTATTAAGCCACAATAGCGGCAAGAGTGCCCCCCCCCCAACAATTTTTACTTCTGAAAAGCCCGCATTAGCAATGCATACCTTAGCTAAGCACCACACTACCTCCAACAAAGCACAATCACTGCCTGCATGACACTCCGCTGCCACTTCTCCTGGGTTACATGCTGCCCCCCCCCGCACGACCCAGTGTCCACAGCGCACACCAAATTGCCCTCATGCCACACGCTGGCCTCATGCCACACCACCCTCATGTCTATTTATAAGTGCGTCTGCCATGAGGAGGAACCGCAGGCACACACTGCAGAGGGTTGGCACGGCTAGGCAGCGACCCTCTCTAAAAGGGGCGGGGCGATAGCCCACAATGCTGTACAGAAGCAATGAGAAATATAATCCTGTGCCACCGCCATCAGGAGCTGCACACGTGGGCATAGCAATGGGGAACCTATGTGCAACACACTATTCATTCTGTCAAGGTGTCTGCATGCCCCAGTCAGACCGCAGTTTTTTATACATAGTCACAGGGAGGTACAACTGGGAATCCCCAACTCCGCAATGGGAATTCCGTGTGCACCCACAGCATGGGTGGCTCCCTGGAACCCACCGGCTGTACATAAATGTATCCCATTGCAGTGCCCTGGACAGCAGAGCTAACGTCAGATTAAATGCAGGTGGGCTTCGGCCCACACTGCATGCCCCAACCTGACCGGGCTTTTTAATTCATAGACACAGGCAGGTACAACTCCCTATTGTGAAGTCCCTGTGGACCGACAGCATGGGTGGGTGCCAGGAAGCCACCGGCGGCACATAAATATATCCCATAGCATTGCCCATCACAGCTGAGGTAATGTCATGTTTAATGCAGGTGGGCTTCGGCCCACACTGCATGCCCCAGTCAGACTCGGGTTCTTTAGAAGTGGACACATGTAGTTACAACTCCGTGTGGACCGACAGCATGGGTGGCTCCCTGGAACCCACTGGCGGTACATAAATATATCCCATTGCATTGCCCATCGCAGCTGAGGTAATGTCATGTTTAATGCCACCTACTTCAAAAAATTGATTGGATTACACTGTAGGCGAGGGCCCCAAAAAATTGGTGTACCAACAGTACTAATGTACCTCAGAAAAATTGCCCATGCCCATCCAAGAGGGCAGGTGAAACCCATTAATCGCTTTGGTTAATGTGGCTTAATTTGTAACTAGGCCTGGAGGCAGCCCAGTTAAAATAAAAATTGGTTCAGGTGCAAGTTTCAATGCTTTAATGAGCATTGAAACGTATAAAAATTGTTTAGAAAAATTATATGACTGAGCCTTGTGGGCCTAAGAAAAATTGCCCGTTCGGCGTGATTACGTGAGGTTTCAGGAGGAGGAGCAGGAGGAGGAGGATGAATATTATACACAGATTGATGAAGCAAAAATGTCCCCGTTTTTGATGGTGATAGAGAACGATGCTTCCATCCGCGGGTGCAGCCTACGTATTGCTTAGGTATCGCTTCTGTCCGCTGGTGGAGAAGAGAAGTCTGGGGAAATCCAGGCTTTGTTCATCTTGATGAGTGTAAGCCTGTCGGCACTGTCGGTTGACAGGCGCGTACGCTTATCTGTGATGACTCCCCCAGCCGCACTAAACACCCTCTCTGACAAGACGCTAGCTGCAGGACAAGCAAGCACCTCCAGGGCATACAGCGTAAGTTCAGGCCACGTGTCCAGCTTCGACACCCAGTAGTTGTAGGGGGCAGAGGCGTCACGGAGGACGGTCGTGCGATCGGCTACGTACTCCCTCACCATCCTTTTACAGTGCTCCCGCCGACTCAGCCTTGACTGGGGAGCGGTGACACAGTCTTGCTGGGGAGCCAGAAAGCTGTCAAAGGCATTAGAGAGTGTTCCCCTGCCTGTGCTGTACATGCTGCCTGATCTCCGCGCCTCCCCTGCTACCTGGCCCTCGGAACTGCGCCTTCTGCCACTAGCGCTGTCGGATGGGAATTTTACCATCAACTTGTCCGCCAGGGTCCTGTGGTATAGCATCACTCTCAAACCCCTTTCCCCTTCGGGTATCAGGGTGGAAAAGTTCTCCTTATACCGTGGGTCGAGCAATGTGTACACCCAGTAATCCGTTGTGGCCAGAATGCGTGTAACGCGAGGGTCACGAGAAAGGCATCCTAACATGAAGTCCGCCATGTGTGCCAGAGTACCTGTACGCAACACATGGCTGTCCTCACTAGGAAGATCACTTTCAGGATCCTCCTCCTCCTCCTCCTCAGGCCATACACGCTGAAAGGATGACAGGCAAGCAGCATGGGTACCGTCAGCAGTGGGCCAAGCTGTCTCTTCCCCCTCCTCCTCATCCTCCTCATGCTCCTCCTCCTCAACGCGCTGAGATATAGACAGGAGGGTGCTCTGACTATCCAGCGACATACTGTCTTCCCCCGGCTCTGTTTCCGAGCGCAAAGCGTCTGCCTTTATGCTTTGCAGGGAACTTCTCAAGAGGCATAGCAGAGGAATGGTGATGCTAATGATTGCAGCATCGCCGCTCACCATCTGGGTAGACTCCTCAAAGTTTCCAAGGACCTGGCAGATGTCTGCCAACCAGGCCCACTCTTCTGTAAAGAATTGAGGAGGCTGACTCCCACTGCGCCACCCATGTTGGAGTTGGTATTCCACTATAGCTCTACGCTGCTCTACGTGCGTGAGGCTGCCGAGCTGCCGAGCCGCCACCAGGTTACGGCCGTTGTCACACACGACCATACCCGGTTGGAGGCTCAGCGGCGCAAGCCAGCGGTCGGTCTGCTCTGTCAGACCCTGCAGCAGTTCGTGGGCCGTGTGCCTCTTTTCTCCTAAGCAGTTTCAGCACGGCCTGCTGACGCTTGGCCACCGCTGTGCTGCCACGCCGCGCGACACCGACTGCTGGCGACGTGCTGCTGCTGCTGACACATCTTGATTGCGAGACAGAGGTTGCGGAGGAGGAGGAGGAGGGTGGTTTAGTGGAGGAAGCATACACCGCCGCAGATACCACCACCGAGCTGGGGCCCGCAATTCTGGGGGTGGGTAGGACGTGAGCGGTCCCAGGCTCTGACTCTGTCCCAGCCTCCACTAAATTCACCCAATGTGCCGTCAGGGAGATATAGTGGCCCTGCCCGCCTGTGCTTGTCCACGTGTCCGTTGTTAAGTGGACCTTGGCAGTAACCGCGTTGGTGAGGGCGCGTACAATGTTGCGGGAGACGTGGTCGTGCAGGGCTGGGACAGCACATCGGGAAAAGTAGTGGCGACTGGGAACTGAGTAGCGCGGGGCCGCCGCCGCCATCATACTTTTGAAAGACTCCGTTTCCACAACCCTATACAGCAGCATCTCCAGGCTGATAAATTTGGCTATGTGCACATTTAACGCTTGAGCGTGCGGGTGCGTGGCGGCGTACTTGCGCTTGCGCTCCAACACTTGCGCTAGCGACGGCTGGACGGTGCGCTGACAGACATTGGTGGATGGGGCCGAGGACAGCGGAGGTGAGGGTGTGGGTGCAGGCCAGGAGCCGGTAGTGCCTGTGCCCTGAGAGGGGGGTTGGATCTCAGTGGCAGGTTGGGGCACAGGGGGAGAGGCAGTGGTGCAAACCGGAGGTGGTGAACGGCCTTCGTCCCATCTTGTGGGGTGCTTGGCCATCATATGTCTGCGCATGCTGGTGGTGGTGAGGCTGGTGGTGGTGGCTCCCCGGCTGATCTTGCACACCACTGTTCGTTGGTCGTCTGCACTGTCAGTGAAAAACTGCCAGACCTTTGAGCACCTCGGCTTCTGCAGGGTGGCATGGCGCGAGGGGGCGCTTTGGGAAACAGTTGGTGGATTATTCGGTCTGGCCCTGCCTCTACCCTTGGACACCGCACTTCCTCTTGCAACCTGCCCTGCTGCTGCCCTTGCCTCCCCCTCTGAAGACCTGTCCTCACTAGGCGTAGCAAACCAGGTGGGGTCAGTCACCTCATCGTCCTGCTGCTCTTCCTCCGAATCCTCTGTGCGCTCCTCCCTCGGACTTACTGCCCTTACTACTACCTCACTGATAGACAACTGTGTCTCATCGTCATCGTCCTCCTCACCCACTGAAAGGTCTTGAGACAGTTGCCGGAAGTCCCCAGCCTCATCCCCCGGACCCCGGGAACTTTCCAAAGGTTGGGCATCAGTCACGATAAACTCCTCTGGTGGGAGAGGAACCACTGCTGCCCAATCTGAGCAGGGGCCCGAGAACAATTCCTGGGAGTCTGCCCGCTCCTCAGAATGTGTCATTGTAATGGAGTGAGGAGGCTGGGAGGAAGGAGGAGCAGCAGCCAGAGGATTCAGAGTTGCAGCAGTGGACAGCGCAGAACTCTGGGTGTTCAATAGATTGCTGGAAGCACTTTCTGCCATCCACGACAGGACCTGCTCACACTGCTCATTTTCTAATAAAGGTCTACCGCGTGGACCCATTAATTGTGAGATGAATGTGGGGATGCCAGAAAAGTGTCTCTCTCCTAATCCCGCAGCAGTCGGCTGCGATACACCTGGATCAGGAGCTCGGCCTGTGCCCCCACCCTGACTTGGGCCTCCGCGTCCTCGCCCGCGTCCACGTCCATGTCCTCTAGGCCTACCCCTACCCCTCAGCATGGTGTATTACCAGTAGTGCAGAAACAGAACGCTGTAATTAAATGTGCCACTTATTGGCCTGTGGTTGGAGGCTGACTTCGCTTACGGAACGCACAGCAGAGCCAGGAAAGAATTTTGCGCAAGCCTGCTGTAACACTTAGCTGGCTGCGTATGAATTAGGACAACTACCCCCAGCACAGACCCAGTACACTGAGGACGGTCACAGGCAGCCCAAATAGATTTTTTTTCCCAAATGTTTTTGGAAAGGCCCACTGCCTATATACACTGTATATGTCTTCTCTCTCTGCGTCACCACTACTGGCCCTGGAGTATGTAAAATAACTGCAGACTGTTGCACTGTGGACTGGAATACAGCGGTGATGTAACAGCCAACACAGAGCCAGGAAATAATTTTGCGCAAGCCTGCTGTAACACTTAGCTGGCTGCGTATGAATTAGGACAACTACCCCCAGCACAGACCCAGTACACTGAGGACGGTCACAGGCAGCCCAAATAGATTTTTTTTCCCAAATGTTTTTGGAAAGGCCCACTGCCTATATACACTGTATATGTCTTCTCTCTCTGCGTCACCACTACTGGCCCTGGAGTATGTAAAATAACGGCAAACTGTTGCACTGTGGACTGGAATACAGTGGTGATGTAACAGCCAACACAGAGCCAGGAAATAATTTTGCGCAAGCCTGCTGTAACACTTAGCTGGCTGCGTATGAATTAGGACAACTACCCCCAGCACAGACCCAGTACACTGAGGACGGTCACAGGCAGCCCAAATAGATTTTTTTTCCCAAATTATTTTGGAAAGGCCCACTGCCTATATACACTGTATATATCTTCTCTCTCTGCGTCACCACTAATGGCCCTGGAGTATGTAAAATAACTGCAAACTGTTGCACTGTGGACTGGAATACAGCGGTGATGTAACAGCCAACACAGAGCCAGGAAATAATTTTGCGCAAACCTGCTGTAACACTTAGCTGGCTGCGTATGTATTAGGACAACTACCCCCACCACAGACCCAGTACACTGAGGACGGTCACAGGCAGCCCAAATAGATTTTTTTTCCCAAATGTTTTTGGAAACGCCCACTGCCTATATTCAATAAATATGTCTTCTGTCCCTGCCTCACCACCACTACTGGCCCTGGACTATGTATAATTACTGCAGGGCGCAATGCTCTGCACAGCCGATATACAAAAAAAAAAAAAGTGCAACACTGTAAAAAGCAGCCTCCACACTACTGCACACGGTTAGATGTGGCCCTAAGAAGGACCGTTGGGGTTCTTGAAGCCTAAAATACTCCTAACACTCTCCCTATAGCAACTCCAGCAAGACAGCACTTTCCCTGATCTCTGTCAGAACGCATCTGTGGCGAGCCGCGGGAGGGGCCGATTTATATACTCGGGTGACACCTGATCTCGCCAGCCACTCACTGCAGGGGGGTGGTATAGGGCTTGAACGTCGCAGGGGGAAGTTGTAATGCCTTTCCTGTCTTTCTATTGGCCAGAAAAGCGCACTAACGTCTCAGAGATGAAAGTGAAAGTAACTCGAACATCGCGTGGTACTCGTTTCGAATAACGAGCATCTCGAACACGCTAATACTCGAACGAGTATCAAGCTCGGACGAGTACGTTCGCTCATCTCTAATTAGGTTATTATTTAATGGTAGTACATTTTTAATATGTTCAGAAATTGAAAGAATGACCCCAATACTTATGTGCAAACATGACTTATGTTTTCACATAAGTATTTATAGTAGCATAAGACTAACCTAAATCTCACTCAGTTATTAAAACACTTAAGAATATTTAAATATTATTGAAATACAGTATTATATTTATTCACTTTTATATATAGTATGAAGACACCCCAAAATGAATTGTTAGTATTAGATTCCCTTTGGTCTCATTGGTTTTATGTCACAAAACCTATTCCCACATATATATAACTCGACCTACAGTCTATTTTTAATTTTATTAGCATAAAAGTTAATTTATATGAGCCTCAAGAAACATGCTTATATTTGCGCTATGACATCGTTATACAATTGGCTTTGACTTGTTTTTTTGTCCACCAGCAATAAAGGTATTTAATATGAGCCCTAAAAGAGCCACATGTGTAGGGACGTGACAACGTCACAATGGATGCAGCGACGCGACCACGTTACTGATACACTCTCACCCAGCAATAACTGAGTGACATTATGGAGGGACGCCTGGCGGTAAAGAGGTTCACCGCAACGGCAGCCATGGGCATATACCCTTGTACATAGAGAAAAGATCATCCATCTCTGGGATTTTTCCACTCCCCTTAATTAAGGTAATTGATTTCTTTGCTCCTATATACCGGTGTAGTTCTTATACAACTAGGTTTGAGAAAGGTGCAATAGGTGTACCAAAACGCGATGCTTGCATATTTGTTTTTGGATTCTGTTTGTTGTACTTGCATCTGCATATCTGCATTAAAAAGATTTGCCATGAAGCTGGAGTCTCAAGATTAACCTGGGCTTCTATCACCAACAGGAGTGGGCTTTGTGATTTATATCCATACCCCCTCCTTCCAAGTAAGTGGCAGTGCATTGCCATTTACATTGCATACCAGCAATTATTTTATTAATTATTTATCCTCATATACATATGTGTGTGTGTGTGTGTGTGTGTGTGTGTATATATATATATATATATATATGATATTGGTGTATGTTGATATCTAGCTTTTGCCATGCTATGTGAACTGTAGTAAGTGTGCATGGTGCCAATATCAAATGGAGTCCTTAAAGTTTAACATTGGTGTCTTGGTGGATTTGAGATATGCTTTGGATCATTGTCCTATTAGAAAGTCCAATGATGCTAAAGCTTCAGCTTCCTCATAGAAGGCATTATGTTTTCTCTTAGAGTTTTCTCATACTTGACTGAATCCATCTGTCCCTCAATACACTGTAGGTTTTCAGTGCCAGAGGAAGCAAAGCCACACCAGAGCAGCACAGAGCGACCACAATGCTTGACAATAGTCAAGATATTCTTTTCCAAAAAATTCTAGCTTTGTTTCATTGCACCACAGAATGGAATCCCAAAATTTCTGTGGCTTATTTATTTAAAAAAATCAAAAAAAAAATCTAGTGCCAAGTAGGAGTTGTCATTTTGCTACAAAACTCAGCATGTATTTACATCTGAAGCAAATATGCAAAAGATTAGGGTAGGGGCATAATTAGATGAATGACCTTGCCACCTGAGGTCCTAAAAATGGCTCCACCCTTGGCTTATAAAAGGGCTCTCAGAGGCTACTTGTGTGTAATGGACTTGCTTTTCTCCTTGTGTAGAGCTTGTTGACCACTAGAAGCCTCTACAATGCAATTCAAAAGATTTCACCAAAATAACAGAGTTTAAGAGGGGGCACATTATTGGAATGTGAGAAGCTGGATGTCTGTATCAACGAATTGACCACCAGCTGGGCTGCTTTGACCAGACTATTAGGAGGTGTTGGGACTAGTGAGGGTATACACACATGAAGACTGGGCTCAAGGCACCCTTGACAGACCACAAGTAAAGGATTGTTTGATAATTCGACAAGCATGAGCAGCTCCAACTGTTTAATTACCTACCATCCAGAGACAGGTGGCACCATCATTACAGACCCCTATGTCTGTCTGAGCCATTTTTAGGCGTTTGGCTGAAAGACATTTGATCTCACAGTCCCCTTTGCATTTATTCCCTTTGACACCCACTGTCACCTCCATTTGCAGTGGTGTTATGAACTACAAAACTGGACTACTACAGAGTGGAACCATATTGTCTTCAGCGATGAATACAAGTTTAGTTTGGGCACTGATGGTGGCAGTGTTTGTGTTTGGAGACCTAGGGGTGAGCACCTCAATCCTACCTTTTTTTTGCTGCACACTAACCCAACTACTGGTGAGATGGTCTGGGAGGGCCATTGCATATAACAGCCAGTCTCCCTCAGTAGTAGTAGTATGAGGGACAATGACAGTTCAGGACATCCTGCAGCCACATGTGTTGCCTCTCATGACTGGCTCTTCCCTTTCGGCATAGGGTTTACTTACAAAGAAATAAGATTCAACATTCGCATGCCAGAGGACCTAAAGAACTGTTGGCAACACCTGAGACTTGACCCAATAGATATACCAAATTGGATGCCACTCCCAGAGCCACCCTCATTTTCTCGCCTCCCAGCGACAGACACCTGGCAGCTTGTGGGACCCGCTAAATCCCCTAAAAGTAAAAAGAAGAAGAGCAAGGAAGATACAAATGGAAGTGGAACCTGAAGCTAAAACAAATGCATCGCTCTGAAAATCCAGCTTCTTTGAGAACTCGCTGAATTATTGTTGTAGCAACATTGCTACCCACCTCCTACTTGGAACTTGAGGGGCTTTGATCCTCCTATTTCCAAGTCGGTTTCGTTTGCGCCTGTACCAATCAGGCTTACTTTGAAACTTTAACTAATATCCTGTTGATATTGTTACTTCATCCCCCCCACTTCACACTCAGCTGTAACCCACTGAGCTGGAATACCCCAACCGTTGGACATCCGGCCTAGTGGACCTCTGAGGACTCTTATAAGCACTTATCTAACCCTACCCATTACCTAACAAATCTCTTTTCCTTTTGTGTCTCTTCTCACTGTCTACACCCTCATCCTTACTATCTAACCCCTACTGCGTCCGGTTTCTACATAACCTCTAGCAGACTCCTATAAAAGCGCATCTTTAAGCAAGGTATAAACTGACTTTATTGTTCTGTTTATCCCCACACCTAGCCTGACTACCTGGGAAAGAAGATCTCTCTCCACTACCAGACAGAAGGCTCCAATGGCAGACATTCGTATCACTTCCTTCAACATCTGAGGCTTAAACTCGCCCCTCAAGAGGCACAACCTCTCCCTCCTGCTGAGAAGGTATGGCACAAAAATCCTCCTTTTGCAGGAGACACATTTTAAAGGAGACAAGTGGCTCACCCTACCAGGCAGACACTTTCCTCAAACCTTCCACAACACACACCCTACTTCAAAAGGGGTCTCCCTCCTATTCCATAAATCCTTGGCCTTTAAATGCAAAGCACAATATGCAGATGGAGAGGGCAGGGTATTGTTCCTTAGGGGATCGATTAACAATTCTAAATTGACCCTGGCCAACCTATACGCTCCCAATGCAGATCAGGTCCCATGGCTAATTAAGCAGCTAGAGGTGCTCAGGAGTTTCGCCTCAGGTCAGGTCATTGTTGGGGGTGACTGGAATCTGACTCTCAACCCACTACTGGACTCCTCGAGGGGTAAGTCCCAGGCTTCGCAGAGGAAATTGAGGGTACTGAGCAGGCTCCTCCAAAAATTGAATGTAATAGACACCTGGTGACACCTACACCCGTCCACTAAGGATTTCACCTATTACTCCACCGTACATTCCTCCTTCCAGAGGTTAGACTACCTCTTTATTTCCGCCAAACTCCTAACTTCCCTGAAGAGCGCCGTCATAGAACCCATGACGATCTCAGACCCTGCCCCACTGCACATTAATATTCTCCCTTTCCAAGAAACCCCGAAAGAGTGGAGATGGCGCCTCAATGATTCTTTATTAGACACACCAGATAACAAAACCCGAATCACAGAGTCACTTCAAGAGTTTTTTCAGCTCAACTCTAACAGGGAAATAGGGACCCCGATAATCTGGAAAGCCCATAAGGCTTACATCAGAGGCCTACTTATCGATTTGGGAATGAGAGCCAAAAAACAGCAGCAAAAAGAAATTGATAAGAAACTTTCTCAAATAGCCGCTCTTGAGCAGGTCGCTAAAAGCTCCCAAAATAAAAATAACCTAGAAGAACTAATATCACTGCGATGAGATCTACGAAAGGATTACATACAGGAAACCTCAGGAGCCCCATAGGGCGGACACTCGAGCAACCTCAGACACCAAATACTTCACCCCACCCGTAGCATCTACCCTCCACCCCCCCACCCCAGTATTTTATCTCGTAACCCACCATGCACCAAGAAATGTATATAAGAGATACTGCAGTATCCGGTGTAGGGGTACAAGTTAGAACTAAATTCTACGTTTACTTACCGTAATTAGATAATATGGATGTTATACTGCTCCTAGCCCATGAGGACTAGGCATAAAACTGATCTATATGTATGCCAAGTTATATATATGTTTATATAATGCAACAAAAAACAAATAAAACTTGATTTTCAAAAGAAAAACAAAGCAAATGAGTCAAAAATATTAGTCTTGGTCAGTTATTTATTGACAAAACTGATCCAATGTCACATATCTGTGAGCAGCAAAAGTATGTGAACATATAGAATTAGCAGATAATTTAAAGATCATCACAAGATGACAATCAGGTAATCATGTGTTAGTGGTAAACCAGTTTTATTTAAAGAACTGGGATGAATCAAAGTCTGATATATACAAAACATGTTTGTGGAAGTGTACCATGGTATAAACAAAGGAGATCTCTGTGGACCTAAGAAGAAGAGTTTGCTGTTTTATAAGCTGGAAAAGGTTACAAAGCCATTTCTAAAGAGTTTGGAGTCTACCAATCCACAGCCATACAGATTGTGTACAAATGGAGAAAATTCAAGATCATTATTACCCTCCACAGGAGTGGTTGACCAACAAAGACCATGCTAAGAGCAGGATGAATCCATGAGGTCGCAAAGAAAACCAAGGTATCCCTCTAAGCAACTAAAATCTTTTCAACATTAGCTAATGGTAATGTTCATGAGTCCACCATCAGGAGACACTGAACAACAATAGTGTGAATGATAGGATTGAAAAGAGAAAGCTGCTGATCTCTAAGGCCTTGGTCAGACGAGCGTTTTTCCGTGCATGAATAGGCGTGGAAAACTATTGCTTCTATTAGAACCAATGCTTTCCTATGAAAGTGTTCACATGTAAATTTTTTGGAGCGCAAAATTCTCGCACCTACCAAAGATAGGACATGCTGGTGCAATTCATATCTAAAAGTCCGTGGTGCGCGCAAAGATAGGGCCTATCCTATCTTTGGAGCGTGCTTTCCATAGACTACTATGGGAGCTGGGAAACATGCACCATGCACCTATGATCGTGTGAACGGGCTACTTCAAATAGCTGGAATTCACCTGGTTATGCAATTTTTTCCCCACACGTGGAGCGATCTGCTATTCGTGTGCAGAAAAAAAAGCTCGTCTGACCGAGGCCTTAAAAGAACACTGCTGCCAACAAGTGTACTCCCTTCACAAGCTATCAATTACACTTTTTCCACCGTTTAACACACACACAATAAAATACCTATTGAAATAAAGCATGATATGGTAAAAGAGTTTTATTAATGAAAATAACTAATGCTTGAGAAATCAGAATTTAGAGAACTGAAACATCACATAAATCTTGAAGAACAAATAGAAAAAAACTTAGTTTCACTCATTGTCATTGATAAATAGCAGAAAAACACAATTGTACAAAATATAAAATATTTTCCTAAATTTAGAATGCAGTAATATAAAGTTAAGAAAAAGTATGTCAAAAGTCATAAATAAGAGTGGATTATAGCCCAAAAATACCCATAAAAAGTTAAATAATAGAGATGAGCGAACGCGTTCGTCCGAGCTTGATATTCGTGCGAATATTAGGGTGTTCGGGATGTTCGTTATTCGTAACGAACACCATGCGGTGTTCTGGTTACTTTCACTTCCTTCCCTGAGACGTTAGCGCGCTTTTCTGGCCAATTGAAAGACAGGGAAGGCATTACAACTTCCCCCTGCAACGTTTAAGCCCTATACCACCCCCCTGCTGTGAGTGGCTGGCGAGATCAGGTGTTCGCCTAATATAAAAGTCGGCCCCTCCCGCGGCTCGCCTCAGATGCGGTGTGAGTTAGATGAGGGACAGTGCTGTTTATACCGGAGCTGCTGTAGGGAAAGAATTGGTAGTTAGTGTAGGCTTCAAGACCCCCCAAAGGTCCTTATTAGGGCCACTGATAGCTGTGTGTTGGCTGCTGTTAGCAGTGGGATTTTTTTTTTTCTCAAAATCGCCTCTGCAGACCGTTGCACCTGGCATTAGGGACAGAAGTGCTGCATAGGCAGGGAGAGTGTTAGGAGTGAGTGTAGCCTTCAAGAACCTCAACGGTCCTTTCTAGGGCCATATTTATCCGTGTGCAGTACTGTCCAGGCTGCTGTTGGCTGTGCTGCATTTTTTTTGGGCTTCTCAAAATCGCCTCTGCAGAGCATTCCACCCTCCATTGATACTGCAGGGAAAGAATTGTATAGGCAGGGCCACAGCACAGTTATTATTCATAGAATATACGCAGTGCTGCCTTTTGGTGGGAAAAAACTGAAAACAAATCTATTTGTCCAGCCTCTGTCCGTCCTAAGGGCTGTGGACACGTGTGAGCTGCGTGAAAAACATTGCTAAATCATACGCACCCAGCTACGCTTTACTGCTGGCTTGGCCATTTGCTTTCCTTAATTGGGAAAAAAAATTCCTGCTCTGCCAGAGTTATAATAACTCTGCTACCCTCACGTTCTGTGACACATAAGCAGGGACACAGCACAGTTATTAAACTTCTCATGTTCATTGAATATACGCAGTGCTGCCTTTTGGTGGGAAAAAACTGAAAACAAATCTATTTGTCCAGCCTCTGTCCGTCCTTACGGGCGGTGGAGACGTGTGAGCTGCGTGAAGAACAGTGCTAAATCATACGCACCCAGCTACGCTTTACTGCTGGCTTCGCCATTTGCTTTCCTTAATTGGGAAAAAAAATACCTGCTCTGCCAGAGTTATAATAACTCTGCTACCCTCACGTTCTGTGACACATAAGCAGGGACACAGCACAGTTATTAAACTTCTCATGTTCATTGAATATACGCAGTGCTGCCTTTTGGTGGGAAAAAACTGAAAACAAATCTATCTGCGGAGGTGTATGCTTCCTCCACTAAAGCACCCTCCTCCTCCTCCTCCTCCTCTGTCTCACAATCAAGATGTGTTAGCAGCAGCATGTCGCCAGCAGTCGGTGTCGCGCGGTGTGGCAGCACAGCGGTGGGCAAGCGTCAGCAGGCCGTGCTGAAACTACTCAGCTTAGGCGATAAGAGGCACACGGCCCACGAACTGCTGCAGGGTCTGACACAGCAGACCGACCGCTGGCTTGCGCCGCTGAGCCTCCAACCGGGCATGGTCGTGTGTGACAACGGCCGTAACCTGGTGGCGGCTCTGCAGCTCGGCAGCCTCACGCACGTGCCATGCCTGGCCCACGTCTTTAATTTGGTGGTTCAGCGCTTTCTGAAAAGCTACCCACGCTTGTCAGACCTGCTCGTAAAGGCGCGCCGGCTCTGCGCACATTTCCGCAAGTCCCACACGGACGCTGCCACCCTGCGCACCCTGCAACATCACTTTAAGCTGCCAGTGCACCGACTGCTGTGCGACGTGCCCACACGGTGGAACTCTACGCTCCACATGTTGGCCAGGCTCTATGAACAACGGAGAGCTATAGTCGAATACCAACTCCAACATGGGCGGCGCAGTGGGAGTCAGCCTCCTCAATTCCTTTCAGAAGAGTGGGCCTGGTTGGCAGACATCTGCCATGTCCTTGGTAATTTTGAGGAGTCTACCCAGGTGGTGAGCGGCGATGCTACAATCATTAGCGTCACCATTCCTCTGCTATGCATCTTGAGAAATTCCCTGCAAACCATAAAGGCAGCTGCTTTGCGCTCGGAAACGGGGGCGGGGGAAGACAGTATGCCGCTGGATAGTCAGGGCACCCTCCTGTCTATTTCTCAGCGCGTACAGGAGGAGGAGGAGGAGCATGAGGAGGATGAGGAGGAGGGGGAAGAGACAGCTTGGGCCGCTGCTGACGGTACACCGGCTGATTGCCTGTCATCCTTTCAGCGTGTATGGCCTGAGGAGGAGGAGGAGGAGGAGGAGGAGGATCCTGAAAGTGATCTTCCTAGTGAGGACAGCCATGTGTTGCGTACTGGTACCCTGGCACACATGGCTGACTTCATGTTAGGATGCCTTTCTCGTGACCCTCGCGTTGCACGCATTCTGGCCACGACGGATTACTGGGTGTACACACTGCTCGATCCACGGTATAAGGAGAACCTGCCCACTCTGATTCCCGAAGAGGAAAGGGGTTCGAGAGTGTTGCTATACCACAGGACCCTTGCGGACAAGCTGATGGTAAAATTCCCAGCCGACAGCGCTAGTGGCAGAAGGCGCAGTACCGAGGGCAAGGTAGCAGGGGATGTGCGTAGATCGAGCAGCATGTACATCCCAGGCAGTGCAACAGTCTTTAAGGGCCTGGCCAGCTTTATGGCTCCCCACCAAGACTGTGTCACCGCTCCCCAGTCACGGCTGAGTCGGCGGGAGCACTGTAAAAGGATGGTGAGGGAGTACGTAGCGGATCGCACGACCATCCTTGGTGACGCCTCTGCCCCCTACAACTACTGGGTGTCGAAGCTGGACACGTGGCCTGAACTCGCGCTGTATGCCCTGGAGGTGCTTGCTTGTCCTGCGGCTAGCGTCTTGTCGGAGAGGGTGTTTAGTGCGGCTGGGGGAATCATCACAGATAAGCGTAGCCGCTTGTCAACCGACAGTGCCGACAGGCTAACACTCATCAAGATGAACAAAGGCTGGATTTCCCCAGACTTCTGTTCTCCACCAGCGGACAGCAGCGATACGTAAGCAATACATAGGCTGCACCCGCGGATGGAAGCTACGTTCTCTCTCACCATCCAAAACGGGGACATTTCTGCTTCATCAATCTGTGTCTAATATTCCTCCTCCTCCTCCTCCTGCTCCTCCTCCTGAAACCTCACGTAATCACGCTGAACGGGCAATTTTTCTTAGGGCCACAAGGCTCACTCAAATAATTTTTCAGAACAATTTTTAAAAGTTTCAATGCGCTTAAAAGCATTGGAACTTTAACTTGAACCAATTTTTCGTTACACTGGGCTGCCTCCAGGCCTAGTTACCACTTAAGCCACATTAACCAAAGCGATTAATGTGTTTCACCTGCCCTCTTGGCTGGCCATGGCCAATTTTTGGGATGTACATTAGTACTGTTGATACAGCAATTTTTGTGGGCCCTCGCCTACAGTGTAATCAAATTAATTTTTAGCCCACCTGCATTACAGCTGACGTAACCTCAGCTGTGTTGGGCAATGCAATGGGATATTTTTATGTACCGCCGGTGGGTTCCAGGGAGCCACCCATGCTGTAGGTGCACACGGAGTTTTTAATACATCTGTACACTTCTAAAGAACCCCAGTCTGACTGGGGCATGCAGTGTGGGCCGAAGCCCACCTGTATTACGCACAACATTACTACCTCAGCTGTGTTGGGCAATGCAATGGGATATTTCTATGTACCGCCGGTGGCTTCCTGGCACCCACCCAGGCAGTGGGTCCACAGGGAATTATAAATGCATCTGTTTCCACTTATAAAGAAACCCAGTCTGACTGGGGCATGCAGTGTGGGCCGAAACCCACCTGCATTAACCCTTTCCAGTCCACTGTGTGACCTGTGAAGACATTAGGGTTTAAGGCTGTACAGCTCCGTTGTTGGTAGACGTCCGTCGGGGTTCTCTTACTGTATATTGCCAGCCTCTCTGCTGTCGGAGCCTATCCTACGTGTCAGCTCATGCAGTACTGGCTTTAGCCAGCATATAGCGCCGTTGTATAACGGCAGAAAAAGAGTAAGCCCCCTAGGAAAACCATATACAAATTGGATTGGAAAGGGTTAAGCACAACATTACTACCTCAGCTGTGTTGGGCAATGCAATGGGATATTTCTATGTACCGCCGGTGGCTTCCTGGCACCCACCCATGCTGTAGGTGCACACGGAGTTTTTACTACATCTGTACACTTCTAAAGAACCCCAGTCAGACTGGGGCATGCAGTGTGGGCCGAAGCCCACCTGCATTAAGCACGACATTACTACCTCAGCTGTGTTGGGCAATGCAATGGGATATTTCTGTGTACCGCCGGTGGGTTCCAGGGAGCCACCCATGCTGTGGGTCGACAGGGACTTCACAATAGGGAGTTGTACCTGCCTGTGTCTATGAATTAAAAAGCCCGGTCTGACTGGGGCATGCAGACACCTTGACAGAATGAATAGTGTGTGGCACATAGGTTCCCCATTGCTATGCCCACGTGTGCAGCTCCTGATGGCGGTGGCACAGGATTCTATTTCTCATTGCTTCTGTACAGCATTGTGGGCTATCGCTCCGCCACTTTTAAAGAGGGTCGCTGCCTAGCCGTGCCAACCTCTGCAGTGTGTGCCTGCGGTCCCTCGTCATGGCAGACGCAATTCTAAATAGACATGAGCGTGGTGTGGCATGAGGGCAGCTGAAGGCTGCCCAGGGACACTTTGGTGTGCGCTGTGGGGGGGAGGGGGGGCGGTTGGGCAGCATGTAACCCAGGAGAAGTGTCAGTGGAGTGTCATGCAGGCAGTGATTGTGCTTTGTTGGAGGTAGTGTGGTGCTTAGCAAAGGTATGCCATGCTAATGAGGGCTTTTCAGAAGTAAAAGTTGTTGGGAGGGGGGGGGGCCCACTCTTGCCGCTATTGTGGCTTAATAGTGGGACCTGTGAACTTGAGATGCAGCCCAACATGTAGCCCCTCGCCTGCCCTATCCGTCACTGTGTCATTCCCATCACTTTCTTGAATTGCCCAGATTTTCACACATGAAAACCTTAGCGAGCATCGGCGAAATACAAAAATGTTCTGGTCGCCCATTGACTTCAATGGGGTTCGTTGTTCGAAACGAACCCTCGAGCATCACGGGAAGTTCGTTACGAATAACGAACACCCGAACATTTTGGTGTTCGCTCATCTCTATTAAATAACTAGGCATTTCCTATCAAAAATCAATTTATATAGCGGCATCAATGCTCTCATTTCTTCTCTCTATTCTCCAATATTTTTCTTTTTTTTAGATTTTTCCTATGGTATTAGTTGCATTTGAAGTGACAAGAAAATATAGAAGATATTTATAGACATACTAGTGAAATACACTAATCAAAGGATTTATGGTGCGCTACACATAGACTTTGAACAACAAATTTCCTTTTCTAAGTCTAAAAATACAACATTCCTATTCAGTAATTTTCTTATATTTGTTTTTCAATAACATTTCAATTGCACAGCAATAAAATTTTTTTTTTTAATTTAAATTCTTTGCTAATTACTTCCATAATGTATCTTTATCGGGACACTATTTTTGCTATACAATGCTCAAAACCCACTGTAGAGCCACAGAGGTAAAGCATACCTAACTTCAAAGATTACTTTTCTGAATAAGTTGTCATTTGAGTGTACGTAAGGAATAGCAGTTTTTTTTCTGGTTTTTACCGGTATGTGACTTGTATATGACATTTTTCACTGGTTTACCACTCTGTAGCCACTATCTATAATTTTTAATCATCCCTGAGCTAATAGGTGGAGACTGCTGCTATGAAGTCTTCTGTACAGTGTACGTAGAGAAGACTGAAGATTCTGCTTCCTAACTCCCTATATAGAAAGAAACAATATCAGCATGGAAAACCTGAACAGTGTAGGTGAGATTTCAGCAGCTGTAAATCAATTATAAGTTAGCTGCAATAGAAAATCTGTTTGAGTTTCTCTCCCTTTCTCTATCCTCTTCTCTAACTTCTCCTATACTTCTCCTAATATCAGTAATCATTAGAGATGAGCGAGCATGCTCGGATAAAGCAGTTACTCGAGGGGGCATCGCTCTTCTCGAGTAACTGCTTACTGGTCCGAGCAGCCTTGGGGGGGATGGCGGCCTGTAGCGGGGGGGATATCTCTCTCTCCCCCGTTACCCCCCGCCGTCCCCCGCTCACCCCCGCCGCAACCTCGAGCCTGCTCGGACCAGCAAGCAATTACTCAAGAAGTGCAATGCTCGATCGAGTAACTGCTTTATCCGGGTGTCCTTGCTTATCTCTAGTAATCATCCTTCTTTACTTCCTGTTATTTGTCTTGATATCTCTGTTACTAGGAATAGACTTCAATTTACAATATGCAGTGAACAGCAAGTTAGAAGGAAGTGAAACCCCTATGTCCAGTAGTTTAGAGAGCTTATCTGTTCAATATATTTATCAATGACCTGATAGAGGGGCTGCACAGCAAAATGTCAATATTTGCAGATGACACAAAATTATACAATATAATTAATGCAATGTAGGACAATGTACGACTACAAACGGACCTGGATAAGCTGGGGGCTTGGGCAGAAAAATGGCAAATGAAGTTCAATGTTGATAAATGTAAGGTTATGCACATGGGCAGCAAAAATGGATGTTACCAATATAAACTAAATGGGGTACTGCTAGGGAAAAGTGATATGGAAAAAGACCTGGGGGTACTAGAGGATTGTAGACTAAACTGGAGTAACCAATGCCAATCAGCTGCTGCAAAGGCAAAAAAGGTTTTGGGATGCATTAAAAGAGGTATAGGGGCGAAGGACGAGAACATTATCCTTCCATTATATAAGCCCTTGTCAGGCCCCACACGGAATACTGTGTACAGTTCTGGTCACCAGTGCTCAGGAAAGATGTTACGGTATTGGAGGGGGTTCAAAGAAGAGCGACTAAGCTAGTACATGGAATGATGGGACTGGAATACCCAGAGAGGCTGTCCAAATTGGGACTATTTACTCTAGAAAAAATAAGGTAAGGGGTGACCAAATAACCATGTATAAGTACATGAGGGGACAATACAAGGATCTCTCCCAGGATCTGTTTATACCCAGGACTACGACGGTAACAAGAGGGCATCCGCTACAATTAGAAGAATGCAGGTTTCATCACCAACATAGAAAAGGGTTCTTTACTGTTAGAGAAGTTAGACTGTGGAACTCTCTGCCTGAGGACGTAGTGATGGCAAAATCCATAGAGGAGTTTAAAAGGGGACTTGATGTCTTTTTGGAGAGGAAGGATATTATAGGCTGTAAATCTAAGGTTATTTGGTAATCCGGGTATACAGGCAGGTAGGAACTATTAGGGGTTGATCCAGGGAACAGTCTGATTGCCATTAGGGAGTCGGGAAGGAATTTTTCCCCATAAGGGCTAATTGGCTTCTGCTCTTGGGGTTTTTTGCCTTCCTCTGGTTCAACAAAACAGGATGCTAAAAAGGCTGGACTAGATGAACATTGTCTTCATTCAGCCTTACGAACTATGTTACTATGTATGTTACTATGTTCTCAGCACAAAAATGTCATTTTTGGTAAATAAAGGTATTTGTTCTTTTGCTTCTTATCACACTGGCTATCATAAGTACAAGTTTGTTGAAAAGATAGTGACCAGTGAAATTATAAAATTCTAGCTGTCTGCAGCTGCTTGAGTTACTAAGGGAAAATTAATGAAATTCGTGAAGCCAGATTTATACAGCTTCCGTTTATCCAATGTAAGCTCCTAAACTCTCCACGCAATTGCTGGAGGCAATCTGAATTTTGTCAGTTTTTTATATTATGATTAGAGATGAGCGAACGTACTCGTCCGAGCTTGATGCTCGGGCGAATATTAGGGTGTTCGGGATGTTCGTTATTCGTAACGAACACCACACGATGTTCGGATGTTCGGGTTACTTTAACTTTCTTCCCTGAGAAATCTTTTCTATATGCGCTCAATGGGGCCGGCGGCAGCAGCGCCAACCCCATTGAGAACATATAGAAGACAAATCGTTCTTCTCTGCCACAGCTGTAACAGCTGTGACAGAGAAGAACGATGTTTGCCCATTGAATTCAATGCAACCGGCAATACAGCCGACTCCACTGAA
Source organism: Eleutherodactylus coqui (assembly GCF_035609145.1). Lineage (NCBI taxonomy): Eukaryota > Metazoa > Chordata > Amphibia > Anura > Eleutherodactylidae > Eleutherodactylus > Eleutherodactylus coqui. The sequence goes on along the minus strand of NC_089841.1, from coordinate 201,702,878 downwards.
TGCAATGGGCTGCCGGCGATCGCGGGATGAATTGTCGGAAAGGGGTTAAATATATAAGCCCTTCCCTGCAATTCATCCAGAAATGTGTAAAAATAAAAAATATATATATACTCACCTGGTGCCCGCAGACGGAGTTCAGCGCGGCAGGCTGCAGTTCTCCTGAACTGCTCTGAACAGCTGTGAGTAGTATTCAGCAGCCGGGGATTTAAAATCCCAGCCTGCTGAATAAGATGCCTCTGAATGGTCACAGCCTGACCAATCAGAGGCCAGCCCTCACTCACCCATTCATGAATTCATGAATGGGTGTGAGTGAGGGCTGGCCTCTGATTGGTCAGGCTGTGACCATTCAGAGGCATCTTATTCAGCAGGCGGGGATTTTAAATCCCCGGCTGCTGAATACTACTCACAGCTGTTCAGAGCAGTTCAGGAGAACTGCAGCCTGCCGCGCTGAACTCCGTCTGCGGGCACCAGGTGAGTATATATATATTTTTTATTTTTACACATTTCTGGATGAATTGCAGGGAAGGGCTTATATATTTAACCCCTTTCCGACAATTCATCCCGCGATCGCCGGCAGCCCATTGCATTCAGTGGAGTCGGCTGTATTGACGGCTCCACTGAATTCAATGGGCTAACATCGTCCCTATCCGTTGCTGTGTCGTTCCCATCATTTTCTTGAATTGCCAAGATTTTCACACATGAAAACCTTAGCGAGCATCGGCGAAATACAAAAATGTTCCGGTCGCCCATTGACTTCAATGGGGTTCGTTATTCGAAACGAACACCCGAACATCGCGGGAAGTTCGTTTCGAATAACGCGAACCCGAACATTTTGGTGTTCGCTCATCTTTAATTATGATATAAAGAAAATCATGATATTTGTGATTTAGTTTTAAAAAAGAAATTTGAGCCCCTATAAAGATATATTATGAAAGGAATCAGCACAGAATTTCGGAATTATTTATTTAAAATACTGTATATTTATATAGACACACATTTTAAAGTGCATCTGTTCCTACAAAACTAAATCCCAATCCCTCCTTAGGCAGTTTTAGAACAGCATTCAATGGTGTGCATACAACATTTTACATACCCTGGGTTAATTCTCTTATGTTGCATTATTTCTTTAACTGCTTATTTTTCACTGTATAACTGTTTTGAGTTGATAGGCTTCATCTGATTTCATGTTTTGCTGTGTAATTTAAAGGGAAACTATCACATCATATAGCACCAAAAACTACGTTATGGTGCTGTTATGGGATGTGACAGGGAGTAGGGTGATGTATTTTCTATACTCACCTGCTCCAGTAATATAATGGTGTCTGCTTCTTTTCAGGGTCCTATGTGCACGCTCTCTCATAGACTTGTATAGTAGTGCACACACACAAAACTCTGCCGTGTGCTGACTTCAGAGGGGGACAACACTGGATAGCAGGAGCGGATGAGTATAAAAAAAAAAAACACCTGTCACGTCCACTTACAGCACCATAACTTTGTTTAAGGTGCTGGTGGGACATAACAGGCTCCCTTTAAATTACTCAGCTGTATTTGCCTCATGTAGTCTCACTTACGAGTTGAGATAGAGAGATTCTTCCCTCATCTCCTGTCAGCGTATGAGTCCCACACAGACAGTGCAGATGAGATTCTGCTGCTTACTCTTGCTCCTCACTGCCCAGTATCTACTGTTTTCATCAAGTTTTTTGGGAGGAGTATTGTCTCTCCTTGAGGAGAGCACCTAGATGGAGGAGACTTATAAGGCCATGTAGCTCCTCTGGGTAATATGCAAATAAGGAAGATAGGACAATGCCTCTGCTCCGCAACCTATTGAATGGGAGTATTCCTTCAAATCAATGTACAACCCTTTATACAGGTCTTAACAAAGACTGAGAATTGAAAACCAAGCCAGAATCCATACACAGACAGCTGTTTCGGGGTGTTTGCCCCTCATCGGTGTACAGTAGGATTCTGGCTTGGCTAGTGAGAGGTCTATGACGTGGATCAGGGGGGATTTTTTCTCCTTGAGGAGAGCACCTAGAAGGTGATTGATGAGCCTTGTAAGGCCATGCATGCTCCTGTGGGTAATATGAAAATAAGAAAGATGGAACAATGCCTCTGTAGAGCCACCTATTGGATGCAGCGCCACCTATTTTCAATTCCCAATCTTTGTTAAGACCTGTATAAAGGGTTGTACATTGATTTGAAGGCATGTTGCCATCCAATAGGTGTCACTGTGGAGGCATTGTTCCATCTTCCTTATTTGCATTGTTTTTTTAATGACTGAAGATCTTTCTGGGCATTTACAAAAAAGCCTACAGATACATAAGGATAAATTACAGAATACCTCTTGCAACATATTTTACAATTCTTAATCAGATGTACTACTGAACTATAAAAAATGATAACAATAGATATGCTTCTATTATAATAGAGCTACAGTTACCTACGCTTATATAAATAATTACCGCTTTTAATTTAAAACAATCAAATTTAATTTAAAATAATCCATAATCTATGCAAAGCGCAATTTCTATTTATATTACAAAAATGTAGTAGCAATAATGCAAAAGAAGAAAATAGCACTAGAGAAGAGGAGAAAGCATTCTCAGCACTAATTATTTTTATCTTTATATTTCCATTTCATAGCACTCCAACCAAGGCTCACTACAAACAGTGCCGATGACCATGTAAATGCAAAAAGAAATAGTCCTTCATGAACTAGAATTCACTGCTATTTAATTGCTGTAAATGTAAATTCTATTAAACTTAGTTAACAATTTTAAATGACAGTATAATTTTGCTACATAAAAAGAATTGCAGCAGAATACTAAACGAACGACACAAAATTGTTTACGACTTCTACACGTGTGTATGTTTTTAATTTCAAGGGTCATTACATTAGGAAAGAGCATGCAGGCTTGGCAGAATCTTTTGGCTTTAGGCTAAAAAGGGCATTTAAATAAGTAATAAATCTCTGAAGATTACAATGAAAGTACATAAAGGATTTCAAATGAAACATTTGAAAGGTCATTGAGCCTGAAATAATATGTACAATTTCCGTTATCAAGCACCGCTAAGGTTTAGCATTCAACATATTATGTTATAGTGGTGAGAAAGTTTTCTTCAAATAACTATCACGCTTTTACGTTTACCGTATTTCACACTTTTTTTTACATTTCTTTTGAGTTATTTGATTCTAATTGATTGTTCTGTGCATACTTTCAATAAAAAATAATAAATATTCTACTATTATAAATATATTTTTCTTATAAACTGCTTTAACATTGTAGAAGTAGTGAATTTGTTAAGCATGCAAATATATACATGAAAGCAATCTACTTGCCACACTGCCATTATTATGAGCAATAACTAGAGATAAGTGAGCACCAAAATGCTCGGGTGATCGTTACTCGGGACGAAAATTTCGCGATGCTCGAGGGTTCGTTTCGAATAACGAACCCCATTGAAGTCAATGGGCGACCCGATCATTTTTGTATATCGCCGATGCTCGCTAATGTTTCCATTTGTGAAAATCTGGGCAATTCAAGAAAGTGATGGGAACGACACAGCAACGGATAGGGCAGGCGAGGGGCTACATGTTGGGCTGCATCTCAAGTTCCCAGGTCCCACTATTAAGCCACAATAGCGGCAAGAGTGCCCCCCCTCCCAACAATTTTTACTTCTGAAAAGCCCTCATTAGCAATGCATACCTTAGCTAAGCACCACACTACCTCCAACAAAGCACAATCACTGCCTGCATGACACTCCGCTGCCACTTCTCCTGGGTTACATGCTGCCCAACCCCCCCCCCCCGCACGACCCAGTGTCCACAGCGCACACCAAAGTGTCCCTGCGCAGCCTTCAGCTGCACTCATGCCACACCACCCTCATGTCTATTTATAAGTGCGTCTGCCATGAGGAGGAACCGCAGGCACACACTGCAGAGGGTTGGCACGGCTAGGCAGCGACCCTCTTTAAAAGGGGTGGGGCGATAGCCCACAATGCTGTACAGAACCAATGAGAAATATAATCCTGTGCCACCGCCATCAGGAGCTGCACACGTGGGCATAGCAATGGGGAACCTATGTGCCACACACTATTCATTCTGTCAAGGTGTCTGCATGCCCCAGTCAGACCGCGTTTTTTTATAAATAGTCACAGGCAGGTACAACTCCGCAATGGGAATTCCGTGTGCACCCACAGCATGGGTGGCTCCCAGGAACCCACCGGCTGTACATAAATGTATCCCATTGCAGTGCCCATCACAGCTGATGTAACGTCCGATTAAATGCAGGTGGGCTTCGGCCCACACTGCATGCCCCAGTCAGACTGGGGTTCTTTAGAAGTGGACACATGCAGTTACAACTCCCTGTGGACCCACAGCATGGGTGGGTGCCAGGAAGCCACCGGCGGTACATAAATATATCCCATTGCATTGCCCATCACAGCTGAGGTAATGTCATGTTTAATGCAGGTGGGCTTCGGCCCACACTGCATGCCCCAGTCAGACTGGGGTTCTTTAGAAGTAGACACATGCAGTTACAACTCCCTGTAGACCCACAGCATGGGTGGCTCCCTGGAACCCACCCGCGGTACATAAATATATCCCATTGCAGTGCCCAGCACAGCTGATGTAACGTCAGCTTTAATGCAGGTGGGCAAAAAATTAATTGGATTACACTGTAGGCGAGGGACCCAAAAAATTGGTGAACCAACAATACTAATGTACCTCAGAAAAATTGCCCATGCCCAACCAAGAGGGCAGGTGAAACCCATTAATCGCTTTGGTTAATGTGGCTTAATTTGTAACTAGGCCTGGAGGCAGCCCAGTTAAAATAAAAATTGGTTCAGGTGAAAATTTCAACGCTTTAATGAGCATTGAAACGTATAAAAATTGTTTAGAAAAATTATATGACTGAGCCTTGTGGGCCTAAGAAAAATTGCCCGTTCGGCGTGATTACGTCAGGTTTCAGGAGGAGGAGCAGGAGGAGGAGGATGAATATTATACACAGATTGATGAAGCTAAAAGGTCCACGTTTTTGATGGTGATAGAGAACGATGCTTCCATCCGCGGGTGCAGCCTACGTATTGTTTAGGTATCGCTGCTGTCCGCTGGTGGAGAAGAGAAGTCTGGGGAAATCCAGGCTTTGTTCATCTTGATGAGTGTAAGCCTGTCGGCACTGTCGGTTGACAGGCGGGTACGCTTATCTGTGATGATTCCCCCAGCCGCACTAAACACCCTCTCTGACAAGACGCTAGCTGCAGGACAAGCAAGCACCTCCAGGGCATACAGCGCGAGTTCAGGCCACGTGTCCAGCTTCAACATCCAGTAGTTGTAGGGGGCAGAGGCGTCACGGAGGACGGTCGTGCGATCGGCTACGTACTCCCTCACCATCCTTTTACAGTGCTCCCGCCGACTTAGCCTTGACTGGGGAGCGGTGACACAGTCTTGCTGGGGAGCCAGAAAGCTGTCAAAGGCCTTAGAGAGTGTTCCCCTGCCTGTGCTGTACATGCTGCCTGATCTCTACGCCTCCCCTGCTACCTGGCCCTCGGAACTGCGCCTTCGGCCACTAGCGCTGTCGGATGGGAATTTTACCATCAGCTTGTCCGCCAGGGTCCTGTGGTATAGCATCACTCTCGAACCCCTTTCCTCTTCGGGAATGAGAGTGGAAAGGTTCTCCTTATACCGTGGGTCGAGCAGTGTGTACACCCAGTAATCCGTAGTGGCCAGAATGCGTGTAACGCGAGGGTCACGAGAAAGGCATCCTAACATGAAGTCAGCCATGTGTGCCAGGGTACCTGTACGCAACACATGACTGTCCTCACTAGGAAGATCACTTTCAGGATCCTCCTCCTCCTCCTCTTCAGGCCACACACGCTGAAAAGATGACAGGCAAGCAGCATGGGTACCCTCAGCAGTGGGCCAAGCTGTCTCTTCCCCCTCCTCCTCATCCTCCTCATGCTCCTCCTCCTCCTCCTCAACGCGCTGAGATATAGACAGGAGGGTGCTCCGACTATCCAGCGACATACTGTCTTCCCCCGCCTCTGTTTCCGAGCGCAAAGCGTCTGCCTTTATGCTTTGCAGGGAACTTCTCAAGAGGCATAGCAGAGGAATGGTGACGCTAATGATTGCAGCATCGCCGCTAACCATCTGGGTAGACTCCTCAAAGTTTCCAAGGACCTGGCAGATGTCTGCCAACCAGGCCCACTCTTCTGTAAAGAATTGAGGAGGCTGACTCCCACTGCGCCGCCCATGTTGGAGTTGGTATTCCACTATAGCTCTACGCTGCTCATAGAGCCTGGCCAACATGTGGAGCGTAGAGTTCCACCGTGTGGGCACGTCGCACAGCAGTCGGTGCACTGGCAGATGAAACCGATGTTGCAGGGTGCGCAGGGTGGCAGCGTCCGTGTGGGACTTGTGGAAATGTGCGCAGAGCCGGCGCACCTTTACGAGCAGGTCTGACAAGCATGGGTAGCTTTTCAGAAAGCGCTAAACCACCAAATTAAAGATGTGGGCCAGGGATGGCACGTGCGTGAGGCTGCCGAGCTGCAGAGCCGCCACCAGGTTACGGCCATTGTCACACACGACCATGCCCGGTTGGAGGCTCAGCGGCGCAAGCTAGCGGTCGGTCTGCTCTGTCAGACCCTGCAGCAGTTCGTGGGCCGTGTGCCTCTTCTCTCCTAAGCGGAGTAGTTTCAGCACTGCCTGCTGACGCTTGCCCACCGCTGTGCTGCCAGGCCGCGCGACACCGACTGCTGGCGACCTGCTGCTGCTGACACATCTTGATTGCGTAGGAGGAGGAAGGTGGTTTAGTGGAGGAAGCATACACCGCCGCAGATACCACCATCGAGCTGGGGCCCGCAATTCTGGGGGTGGGTAGAACGTGAGCGGTCCCAGGCTCTGACTCTGTCCCAGCCTCCACTAAATTCACCCAATGTGCCGTCAGGGAGATATAGTGGCCCTGCCCGCCTGTGCTTGTCCACGTGTCCGTTGTTAAGTGGACCTTGGCAGTAATCGCGTTGGTGAGGGCGCGTACAATGTTGCGGGAGACGTGGTCGTGCAGGGCTGGGACGGCACATCGGGAAAAGTAGTGGCGACTGGGAACTGAGTAGCGCGGGGCAGCGGCCGCCATCATACCTTTGAAAGCCTCCGTTTCCACAACCCTATACAGCAGCATCTCCAGGCTGATAAATTTGGCTATGTGGACGTTTAACGCTTGAGCGTGTGAGTGCGTGGCGGCGTACTTGCGCTTGCGCTCCAACACTTGCGCTAGCGACGGCTGGACGGTGCGCTGAGAGACATTGGTGGATGGGGCCAAGCACAGCGGAGGTGAGGGTGTGGGTGCAGGCCAGGAGACGGTAGTGCCTGTGTCCTGAGAGGGGGGTTGGATCTCAGTGGCAGGTTGGGGCACAGGGGGAGAGGCAGCGGTGCAAACCGGAGGCGGTGAACGGCCTTTGTCCCACCTTGTGGGGTGCTTGGCCATCATATGTCTGCGCATGCTGGTGGTGGTGAGGCTGGTGGTGGTGGCTCCCCGGCTGATCTTGGTGCGACAAAGCGAGGGGGCGCTTTGGGAAACAGTTGGTGGATTATTCGGTCTGGCCCTGCCTCTACCCCTGGCCACCGCACTGCCTCTTCCAACCTGCCCTGCTGCTGCACTTGCCTCCCCCTCTGAAGACCTGTCCTCAGTAGGCGTAGCAAACCAGGTGGGGTCAGTCACCTCATCGTCCTGCTGCTCTTCCTCCGAATCCTCTGTGCGCTCCTCCCTCGGACTTACTCCAATTACTACTACCTGAGTGATAGACAACTGTGTCTCATCGTCATCGTCCTCCTCACCCACTGAAAGCTCTTGAGACAGTTGCCGGAAGTCCCCAGCCTCATCCCCCGGACCCCGGGAACTTTCCAAAGGTTGAGCATCGGTCACGACAAACTCCTCCGGTGGGAGAGGAACCATTGCTGGCCATTCTGGGCAGGGGCCCGGGAACAGTTCCTGGGAATCTGCCTGCTCCTCAGAATGTGTCATTGTAATGGAGTGAGGAGGCTGGGAGGAAGGAGGAGCAGCAGCCAGAGGATTCAGAGTTGCAGCAGTGGGCGGCGCAGAACTCTGGGTGGTCGATAGATTGCTGGATGCACTTTCTGCCATCCACGACAGGACCTGCTCACACTGCTCATTTTCTAATAAAGGTCTACCGCGTGGACACATTAATTGTGAGATGAATGTGGGGACGCCAGAAACGTACCTCTCTCCTAATCCTGCAGCAGTCGGCTGCGATACACCTGGATCAGGAGCTCGGCCTGTGCCCACACCCTGACTTGGGCCTCCGCGTCCTCGGCCGCGTCCACGTCCTCTAGGCCTACCCCTACCCCTCAGCATGGTGTATTACCAGTAGTGCAGAAACAGAACGCTGTAATTAAATGTGCCGCTTATTGGCCTGTGGCTGGAGGCTGACTTCGCTTACGGAACGCACAGCAGAGGCAGGAAAGAATTTTGCGCAAGCCTGCTGTAACACTTAGCTGGCTGCGTATGAATTAGGACAACTACCCCCAGCAGAGACCCAGTACACAGAGGACGGTCACAGGCAGCCCAAACAGATTTTTTTCCCAAATGTTTTTGGAAAGGCCCACTGCCTATATACACTAAATATGTCTTCTGTCCCTGCCTCACCACTACTGGCCCTGGACAATGTAAAATTACTGCAGACTGTTTCACTGTGGACAGGAATACAGCGGTGATGTAAGAGGCAACACAGAGGCAGGAAAGAATTTTACGCAAGCCTGCTGTAACACTTAGCTGGCTGCGTATGAATTAGGACAACTACCCCCAGCAGAGACCCAGTACACAGAGGACGGTCACAGGCAGCCCAAATAGATTTTTTTTCCCAAATGTTTTTGGAAAGGCCCACTGCCTATATACACTAAATATGTCTTCTGTCCCTGCCTCACCACTACTGGCCCTGGACAATGTAAAATTACTGCAGGACGCAATGCTCTGCACGGCCGATATACAAAAAAAAAAAAAATGTGCAACACTGCAAAAAGCAGCCTCCACACTACTGCACACGGTTAGATGTGGCCCTAAGAAGGACCGTTGGGGTTCTTGAAGCCTAAAATAACTCCTAACGCTCTCCCTATAGCAGCTCCGGCACCAGCAGCACTTTCCCTGAACTATGGCAGAATGCATCTGTGGCGAGCCGCGGGAGGGGCCGATTTATATACTCGGGTGACTGCTGATCTCGCCAGCCACTCACTGCAGGGGGGTGGTATAGGGCTTGAACGTCGCAGTGGGAAGTTGTAATGCCTTCCCTGTCTTTCTATTGGCCAGAAAAGCGCGCTGTCTCAGAGATGAAAGTGAAAGTAACTCGAATATCGCGTGGTACTCGTCTCGAGTAACGAGCTTCTCGAACACGCTAATACTCGAACGAGTATCAAGCTCGGACGAGTACGTTCGCTCATCTCTAGTAGTTATGCTTCTTCTACTGCTATTTAAGGAAAAAAAAAGCTAAAAAAGAATTATTACTCACAGAGCTTCTATAAAGTCTGTTGCCAAGCTTTCTAAGACTTTTCTTTGGAAAGAAAAGGGTTGGCTAATAATTCAGACATATAAGCATAGATCATGCATTTCTACTTATCTTGTCAGATTTTCCATTCAGAGCACTGGAAAGCTTGAGTGCAAGCCATATGGGACATGAGATGACAGGCATGACATGTAGTCACTTTTAGAAAACTGAGAAGAATAGAAACTCTTGAATACAATGTTTGACTTAGCAGAAAAAAATCAAAGGTTTATATTTTGTAGTGATTTTTTTGAGATAGAAAAGTGTAAATGAATAGGAAAATACTAATTAAAGATGTATATTAGCTTAGCGCCTAGTGCAACACCAACCATAATCTTGAATACATCTCAATTGGTCCTTCAAAAGCTCCATAACCAAAATATATTATTGATTCATAATGCATTTGGATTTAGTCTCCTCTAAACCCAAAATAAAAGTTGGGTGGTTAATAGAGAAGTTGAATGATGTGGCAAAATAATTACTCTACACTCAGAACTAGCGAAAGCCTACACAGAGATTTACTTGGCAGATTACAACTTTGGTTATACAGCTATTATTTAATACATTACTGACATAGACAACATAGAGCCAGCTGATCAGTTTAACCTCAATGTTCATATATACGCTAGGGGAATACCCCGTGGCAGTACATGGACCAATGAGTCTTGTGGATTCAAGAAAACAAAGGTGGAAAGATCCAAAACAGCCTTAATTAAAGTCCATTTGCTTTATTAATTAATTTAAAAAAATACAGAATGTCAATACCTTTATGGATAAACTTTGTTCTTATTCATGGCTATTTTGAGGATACGAAAACCGAATATGAAACAAAAGCTGACCAATTACAATACACCATGGAAAACACATGATTCATTAGCAGTAGGGATGAGCGAGTATACTCGCTAAGGCACTACTCGCTCGAGTAATGTGCCTTAGCCGAGTATCTCCCCGCTCGTCCCGAAAGATTCGGGGGCCGGCGCGGGGCGGGGAGCTGCGGGGAAGAGCAGGGAGGAACGGAGGGGAGATCTCTCTCTCCCTCTCTCCCGCCCGCTCTCCCCTGCTCCCCACCGCAACTCACCTGTCAGCTGCGGCGGTCCCCGAATCTTTAGGGACGAGCAGGGAGATACTCATCTAAGGCACATTACTCGAGCGAGTAGTGCCTTAGCGAGTATACTCGCTCATCCCTAATTAGCAGTCATACACATCTGTTAGTTGGTTTTACAACACACCACTTTGGCGACTCATCACTATATGAATTTCTATGCATGAGTAAAAGGGTGTGTGAGACAGACCAATCCTGATAGAGATTATAAACCGATACCCATCAGACATTGCCCATGTAGACCAAAATTATGAATGTTATCTGCTCCATATGTATAAGCAAGCATGGCAAAAAAGAAATTTACCACTGTGCTACTTAGAATTTGATAGAGGAGTCTTTATAATATATATTTACTACACATACAACCTTTACTGTCAACAATAAGTACAATTTAATCCTCTTCTGGGAAATAAACATAAGTCTCTGACGGGCAAGTCAAGCAATCTACCACTACATTCCTATCATCTTAATGAAAGAAATTGCATAGCTTGTGCTTAATACACAAAGACTATTGAATGTCATTAACAATATCACTATATATATATAATTTAATTGTTATTTTGATATTTTTTCAGAAAAGGTCACCCTGAAAATATACTAGATGTACTATTGACTTATACAAAATTTGTTGAAAGCTCAGTTACGTTAGGAATTCCAGTAGCAATGTTATTTTTAGGAATTCTAGTACCTCTTATTGTTAAAGACATAAACAAATGATTATTTTTGCAGCTGAACAATAATACATAATTTAATTTCACAAATTTTAAATTAAGCATTTTTTTACTTTGTTTTTTATGTTATGTATAGGAGATGTGAAATCCTTATTAATAGAGATGAGCGAGCGTACTCGGAAAAGCACTACTCGCTCGAGTAATTTGCTTTATCCGAGTATCGCTGTGCTCATCCCTGAAGATTCGGGTGCCGCTGCGGCTGACAGGTGAGTCGCAGCGGGGATCAGGGGAGAGCGGGCGGGAGAGAGGGAGAGGAAGATCTTACCTCCGTTCCTCCCCGCTCTCCCCTGCAGCTCCCCGCTCCGTGACGGCACCCAAATCTTCAGGGACGAGCACAGCAATACTCGGATAAAGCAAATTACTCGAGCGAGTAGTGCTTTTCCGAGTACGCTCGCTCATCTCTACTTATTAACATTGTGTAGAATAGAGATTAAACAAATGTATGTGATATTAAAATGAAATTCTACATTTCTGAACATTAAGAATAGGCTACTGGGTATGTAACAATAGCTAATTGTGCATGTTTTTATGATGTATACATGGAAATAGAACTTTGTTCTAGTAAAGGAAACCTAGAATAGGTGAATTCTTTACAGATTTTTTGTGTGATCTGTTTAGTTGGAATTAAAATTTGTTGAATTTTAATCCAAAAACAAATTGTTAAGGAACAAAATAACACAGTCCATATGGATATAAGGGAGGCAAGAAGGGTTTGTACCCACTATGTAGGACGTGCATTTCTCAATTGCTTTCATATGGACACTGGCGTAACTATACAGGATGCAGAGGATGCGGTTGCACCAGGGCCCAGGAGCCTTAGAGGGCCCATAAGGCCTCTCTTCTCCATATAGGGAGCCCAGTACTATGAATAAAGCATTATAGTTGGGGGCCCTGTTACATGTTTTGCATTGGGGCCCAGGAGCTTCAAGGTATGCTCTGCATATGGACATACCTGTTTTAATGTATCATCAATTACTATATGTTTATTAAAAAAAGGTCTGCTGTTTAAGTATATTTACGTGTATAATATATAGAACATTAATATAGTTAAAAGTGTAAAAAATAATGAATAGCACACTTTTTAAAAATATTTTCAGTACTTAATATGACAACACTGTCCTCATTGTATGAACATAATATGCCACAAATGTCAGATAGTTGGAATCCCACATCTGAAGAATAAGAATTTTAGAAGTCTATAAAAGCCACAGAAACCACTAAGTATACAAATGTTGTTGTTTTTCATTGTTTCAATAGACTTAAAAAGAATATCATACACATCCTTTTGTACCTTTGATTTTTTTCTTCTCCAATTGGACACCACAACCTTAACTTGCTGATCAGGAGACCTTCCCACCTATTAGACATTTTTGCATATCCTATTAACCCTTTCCAATTGACTGTCTGACATCTAAAGACATTCTGATTGAAGGCTGTACAGCTCCGATGTCGGAAGACATCTGGCAGTATATTCTTACTGTGGATTACTGGCCACTCTGTTGTCTTGGGCCTCTCCAGCATGCCACATACCAGCAGATGGCGCCATTGTATAGTGGCAGAAAGAGAAAGCCCCCTAGGAAACCCTGAATCCAAAATTGGATTGCAAAGGGTTAAGATGACCATTAGGGAACATTCTGTACACTAAAGGTTCTTTTACACAGGGTGTAGTCAAAAATACTGAACCAGCACTGTATCTCATTTCTGATGTATTGAAACAGCAATAGCCGACTTAAATAAGCAGACAAGGATATGCTTTTATAATAACATATGTAAAGAGATTTAGTAAGATGTTGCATCTGCATGCATTATCAAATGTTCAGAATTTCCCACCTGAGATATATTTCTAGGAATTTTCTGAAAGTGTTATTCAGTTAGTTAATCCGAAAGTCAGTCCATTTGTGCCATACAGAGTGTAGTTGAAAAAACTGCTGTCCCATATTGAAATAACAATAGCGTACATGAATAGAAAGGCATCAATGCACTACATGATGATATGGCACTGGGCCCCTGGAGGCCCTGGAACATGGATTTCAATTTTGTGTTATGGCCTTATTAAGAGATAGAGAGTAAACCCCAATTGTAACATTGAAGAGTAGCATGCAAGAAGCATACATCTGCTTTCCATATTTCTCTAAGTCCTGTAGGACCACTGCCATGACTGAAGTAAGGAAAGTGCATCAAAGTGGCCTCCTTCTGCTGCTATACATGCATGTAGCCATTGCTGGACTTGTGTTCATTCCAGGGGCTCTCAATGTGGATTGGTACCTGAATCTCCTGCAGACAGTGGTGAATGACTTCCTGGATAATCTGCTTCTATTACAGCAGAAGAAAGGCACTTCAATTACACTTCCGTTACTTCAGTCATAGCAGCATCTCCATGCGACTTAGAGATGCGGAGTGTGGATTTGTGCTTCTCAGTTGCTACTCTTTAATTTTGCAATTGGGTTTTACACTCCATCTCTTAGGGATCATTCACACAGGTATATCTAGTTTTGGTCTGGAAATATGCAGCATATTCATGGACCGAAACTTTGTATATTCCCTGTGTATCTAGACCGGGTTGCATTTTTTTCCTGTGTGTATACATTGCAAAAAAAAAAAACACACGTAGTCCTCATTCCCCATTGATTTTAAAGGAAAAGATGCAGTGAATACCATTCAATTTAATGGCATATTTCAGTCTACATTATGATGTTTTTAATGAGCCTAAATACACACGTGAAAAACACAGCTCTAAATACCCCAATGGAAATCAATAGGGTTTTCAGTACTCTGTATTATGTGTGTACAAGAAACGTTTGGAATATGAAGTGTGTCAATGAGATCGTACAAGGGCCGCAACATAAATTTGGAATCCATGTTTTGGGACCCCCATGGGCCCATCCATCATACCTTTGTGTAGTACATCCATGCTTTGCTATTCAATTGCACTATTTTTATTTCAATATAGGGCATCAGTATTTTTGACTATACCCTTCACAGCACAAGCGGTACTTTGTATAAAAAATGACACACTAAAATAATTTTAAATTTCCTAAAATGCAATTTATGAAACAGGACATTTGGACTGACTTGGGGTTTAACTAACTGCATTACTCTTACAGAAAATTCCTAAAAATATATCTCAGGTGGGAGTTATGAATCTTAGGTAATACATGGAGATGCTAAATCTTACCAAATCTCTTTACATATTTATATATAGAAGCCTAAATAAGCATTACATTTAGAGTTATATAAATACAGCATTTAGCCCAATTACTTAATATTTTGAAATCTTGTAAGAAAGGAGCACACAGATTAGCAGAAGTTATAGAGCCATTAACCTGTAAACCAGTTCAGATAAATTCACAGGGGCAGAAAACAATCTATGTATTCTTAAAGCCCTTCACAGAATAGACGTTTAAACTAGAGATGAGCGAGCACCAAAATGCTCGGGTGCTCGTTACTCGAGACGAACTTTTCGCGATGCTCGAGGGTTCGTTTCGAGTAACGAACCCCATTGTAGTCAATGGGCAACCTGAGCATTTTTGTATATCGCCGATGCTCGCTAAGGTTTCCATGTGTGAAAATCTGGGCAATTCAAGAAAGTGATGGGAACGACACAGCAACGGATAGGGCAGGCGAGGGGCTACATGTTGGGCTGCATCTCAAGTTCCCAGGTCCCACTATTAAGCCACAATAGCGGCAAGAGTGCCCCCCCCCCCTCCCAACAATTTTTACTTCTGAAAAGCCCTCATTAGCAATGCATACCTTAGCTAAGCACCACACTACCTCCAACAAAGCACAATCACTGCCTACATGACACTCCGCTGCCACTTCTGCTGGGTTACATGCTGCCCAACCCCCCCCTGCACGACCCAGTGTCCACAGCGCACACCAAACTGTCCCTGCCCAGCCTTCAGCTGCCCTCATGCCACGCCATACTCATGTCTATTTATAAGTGCGTCTGCCACAGGAAAAGCAGGCACACACTGCAGAGGGTTGGCACGGCTAGGCAGCGACCCTCTTTAAAAGGGGCGGGGCGATAGCCCACAATGCTGTACAGAAGCAATGAGAAATATAATCCTGTGCCACCTCCATCTGGAGCTGCACACGTGGGCATAGCAATGGGGAACCTTCGTGCTACACACTATTCATTCTGTCAAGGTGTCTGCATGCCCCAGTCAGACCGGGCTTTTTAATTCATAGACACAGGCAGGTACAACTCCCTATTGTGAAGTCCCTGTGGACCGACAGCATGGGTGGCTCCCTGGAACCCACCGGCGGTACATAAAAATATCCCATTGCAGTGCCCATCACAGCTGAGGTAGTAATGTCATGTTTAATGCAGGTGGGCTTCGGCCCACACTGCATGCCCCAGTCAGACTGGGGTTCTTTAGAAGTGGAAACAGATGCATTTATAATTCCCTGTGGACCCACAGCATGGGTGGGTGCCAGGAAGCCACCGGCGGTACATAAATATATCCCATTGCAGTGCCCATCACAGCTGAGGTAGTAATGTCATGTTTAATGCAGGTGGGCTTCGGCCCACACTGCATGCCCCAGTCAGACTGGGGTTCTTTACAAGTGGAAACAGATGCATTTATAATTCCCTGTGGACCCACAGCATGGGTGGGTGCCAGGAAGCCACCGGCGGTACATAAAAATATCCCATTGCATTGCCCAACACAGCGGATGTAACTAGAGATGAGCGAACACCAAAATGCTCGGGTGTTCGTTATTCGAAACGAACTTCCCGCGATGTTCGAGGGTTCGTTTTGAATAACGAACCCCATTGAAGTCAATGGGCGACCGGAGCATTTTTGTATTTCGCCGATGCTCGCTAAGGTTTTCATGTGTGAAAATCTGGGCAATTCAAGAAAGTGATGGGAACGACACAGCAACGGATAGGGCAGGCGAGGGGCTACATGTTGGGCTGCATCTCAAGTTCACAGGTCCCACTATTAAGCCACAATACCGGCAAGAGTGGGCCCCCCCCCCTCCCAACAACTTTTACTTCTGAAAAGCCCTCATTATCATGGCATACCTTTGCTAAGCACCACACTACCTCCAACAAAGCACAATCACTGCCTGCATGACACTCCACTGACACTTCTCCTGG
The DNA here is from genome assembly GCF_035609145.1 of Eleutherodactylus coqui. NCBI lineage: Eukaryota > Metazoa > Chordata > Amphibia > Anura > Eleutherodactylidae > Eleutherodactylus > Eleutherodactylus coqui. The sequence continues at coordinate 201,686,395 of NC_089841.1, read as the reverse complement.
GTTACATGCTGTCCAACCGCACCCCCTCCCCCCCACAGCGCACACCAAACTGTCCCTGCGCAGCCTTCAGCTGCCCTCATGCCACACCACCCTCATGTCTATTTAGAAGTGCGTCTGCCATGACGAGGGACCGCAGGCACACACTGCAGAGGTTGGCACGGCTAGGCAGCGACCCTCTTTAAAAGTGGCGGGGCGATAGCCCACAATGCTGTACAGAAGCAATGAGAAATAGGATCCTGTGCCACCGCCATCAGGAGCTGCACACGTGGGCATAGCAATGGGGAACCTATGTGCCACACACTATTCATTCTGTCAAGGTGTCTGCATGGCCCAGTCAGACCGCGGTTTTTAATTCATAGACACAGGCAGGTACAACTCCCTATTGTGAAGTCCCTGTGGACCCACAGCATGGGTGGCTCCCTGGAACCCACCGGCGGTACACAAAAATATCCCATTGCAGTGCCCAACACAGCTGAGGTAGTAATGTCGTGCGTAATACAGGTGGGCTTCGGCCCACACTGCATGCCCCAGTCAGACTGGGGTTCTTTACAAGTGGAAACACATGTAGGTTACACTCCGTGTGCACCTACAGCATGGGTGGCTCCCTGGAACCCACCGGCGGTACACAAAAATATCCCATTGCATTGCCCAACACAGCTGAGGTAGTAATGTCGTGCGTAATACAGGTGGGCTTCGACCCACACTGCATGCCCCAGTCAGACTGGGGTTCTTTACAAGTAGAAACACATGCATTTATAATTCCCTGTGGACCCACAGCATGGGTGGGTGCCAGGAAGCCACCGGCGGTACATAGAAATATCCCATTGCATTGCCCAACACAGCTGAGGTAGTAATGTCGTGCGTAATACAGGTGGGCTTCGGCGCACACTGCATGCCCCAGTCAGACTGGGGTTCTTTACAAGTGGAAACACATGTAGGTTACACTCCGTGTGCACCTACAGCATGGGTGGCTCCCTGGAACCCACCGGCGGAAACCAAAACATCCCATTGCATTGCCCAACACAGCTGAGGTAGTAATGTCGTGCGTAATACAGGTGGGCTTCGGCCCACACTGCATGCCCCAGTCAGACTGGGGTTCTTTACAAGTGGAAACACATGCATTTATAATTCCCTGTGGACCCACAGCATGGGTGGGTGCCAGGAAGCCACCGGCGGTACATAGAAATATCCCATTGCATTGCCCAACACAGCTGAGGTAACGTCAGCTGTAATGCAGGTGGGCTAAAAATTAATTTGATTACACTGTAGGCGAGGGCCCACAAAAATTGCTGTATCAACAGTACTAATGTACATCCAAAAAATTGGCCATGGCCAGCCAAGAGGGCAGGTGAAACCCATTAATCGCTTTGGTTAATGTGGCTTAAGTGGTAACTAGGCCTGGAGGCAGCCCAGTGTAACGAAAAATTGGTTCAAGTTAAAGTTCCAACGCTTTTAAGCGCATTGAAACTTTTAAAAATTGTTCAGAAAAATTATTTGAGTGAGCCTTGTGGCCCTAAGAAAAATTGCCCGTTCAGCGTGATTACGTGAGGTTTCAGGAGGAGGAGGAGGAGGAATATTAGACACAGATTGATGAAGCAGAAATGTCCCCGTTTTGGATGGTGAGAGAGAACGTAGCTTCCATCCGCGGGTGCAGCCTACGTATTGCTTACGTATCGCTGCTGTCCGCTGGTGGAGAAGAGAAGTCTGGCGAAATCCAGGCTTTGTTCATCTTGCTGAGTGTTAGCCTGTCGGCACTGTCGGTTGACAAGCGGGTACGCTTATCTGTGATGATTCTCCCAGCCGCACTAAACACCCTCTCCGACAAGACGCTAGCCGCAGGACAAGCAAGCACCTCCAGGGCATACAGCGCTAGTTCAGGCCACGTGTCCAGCTTCGACACCCAGTAGTTGTAGGTGGCAGAGGCGTCACGGAGGACGGTCGTGCGATCGGCTACGTACTCCCTCACCATCCTTTTACAGTGCTCCCGCCGACTCAGCCTTGACTGGGGAGCGGTGACACAGTCTTGGTGGGGAGCCATAAAGCTGTCCAGGCCCTTAAAGACTGTTGCACTGCCTGGGATGTACATGCTGCTCGATCTCCGCACCTCCCCTGCTACCTTGCCCTCGGTACTGCGCCTTCTGCCACTAGCGCTGTCGGCTGGGAATTTTACCATCAGCTTGTCCGCAAGGGTCCTGTGGTATAGCAACACTCTCGAACCCCTTTCCTCTTCGGGAATGAGAGTGGGCAGGTTCTCCTTATAGCGTGGGTCGAGCAGTGTGTACACCCAGTAATCCGTTGTGGCCAGAATGCGTGCAACGCGAGGGTCACGAGAAAGGCATCCTAACATGAAGTCAGCCATGTGTGCCAGGGTACCTGTACGCAACACATGGCTGTCTTCACTAGGAAGATCACTTTCAGGATCCTCCTCCTCCTCCTCCTCCTCCTCCTCCTCAGGCCATACACGCTGAAAGGATGACAGGCAATCAGCCGGTGTACCGTCAGCAGCGGGCCAAGCTGTCTCTTCCCCCTCCTCCTCATCCTCCTCATGCTCCTCCTCCTCCTCCTGTACGCGCTGAGAAATAGACAGGAGGGTGCCCTGACTATCCAGCGGCATACTGTCTTCCACCGCCCCCGTTTCCGAGCGCAAAGCAGCTGCCTTTATGCTTTGCAGGGAATTTCTCAAGATGCATAGCAGAGGAATGGTGACGCTAATGATTGCAGCATCGCCGCTCACCACCTGGGTAGACTCCTCAAAATTACCAAGGACATGGCAGATGTCTGCCAACCAGGCCCACTCTTCTGAAAAGAATTGAGGAGGCTGACTCCCACTGCGCCGCCCATGTTGGAGTTGGAATTCGACTATAGCTCTACGCTGTTCATAGAGCCTGGCCAACATGTGGAGCGTAGAGTTCCACCGTGTGGGCACGTCGCACAGCAGTCGGTGCACTGGCAGCTTAAAGCGATGTTGCAGGGTGCGCAGGGTGGCAGCGTCCGTGTGGGACTTGCGGAAATGTGCGCAGAGCCGGCGCGCCTTTACGAGCAGGTCTGACAAGCGTGGGTAGCTTTTCAGAAAGCGCTGAACCACCAAATTAAAGACGTGGGCCAGGCATGGCACGTGCGTGAGGCTGCCGAGCTGCAGAGCCGCCACCAGGTTACGGCCGTTGTCACACACGACCATGCCCGGTTGGAGGCTCAGCGGCGCAAGCCAGCGGTCGGTCTCCTGTGTCAGACCCTGCAGCAGTTCGTGGGCCGTGTGCCTCTTATCTCCTAAGCTGAGTAGTTTCAGCACGGCCTGCTGACGCTTGCCCACCGCTGTGCTCCCACACCGCGCGACACCGACTGCTGGCGACATGCTGCTGCTAACACATCTTGATTGCGAGACAGAGGTTGCGGAGGAGGAGGAGGAGGAGGAGGAGGAGGGTGCTTTAGTGGAGGAAGCATACACCTCCGCAGATACCACCACCGAGCTGGGGCCCGCAATTCTGGGGGTGGGTAGGACGTGAGCGGTCCCAGGCTCTGACTCTGTCCCAGCCTCCACTAAATTCACCCAATGTGCCGTCAGGGAGATGTAGTGGCCCTGCCCGCCTGTGCTTGTCCACGTGTCCGTTGTTAAGTGGACCGTGGCAGTAACCGCATTGGTGAGGGCGCGTACAATGTTGCGGGAGACGTGGTCGTGCAGGGCTGGGACGGCACATCGGGAAAAGTAGTGGCGACTGGGAACTGAGTAGCGCGGGGCCGCCGCCTCCATGATACTTTTGAAGGACTCCGTTTCCACAACCCTATACGGCAGCATCTCAAGGCTGATGAATTTTGCTATGCGGACGGTTAACGTTTGAGCGTGCGGGTGCGTGGCGGCGTACTTGCGCTTGCGCTCCAACAGTTGCGCAAGCGACGGCTGGACGGTGCGCTGAACTACACTGGTGGATGGGGCCGAGGACAGCGGAGGTGAGGGTGTGGGTGCAGGCCATGAGGCGGTAGTGCCCGTGTCCTGAGAGGGGCGTTGCATCTCAGTGGCAGGTTGGGGCACAGGGGGAGAGGCAGGGGTGCAAACCGGAGGCGGTGAACGGCCTTCGTCCCACCTTGTGGGGTGCTTGGCCATCATATGTCTGCGCATGCTGGTGGTGGTGAGGCTGTTGGTGTTGGCTCCCCGGCTGAGCTTTGCGCGACAAAGGTTGCACACCACTGTTCGTCGGTCGTCAGGCGTCTCTGTGAAAAACTGCCAGACCTTAGAGCACCTCGGCCTCTGCAGGGTGGCATGGCGCGAGGGTGCGCTTTGGGAAACAGTTTGTGGATTATTCGGTCTGGCCCTGCCTCTACCCCTGGACACCGCACTGCCTCTTGCAACCTGCCCTGCTGCTGCCCCTGCCTCCCCCTCTGAAGACCTGTCCTGTGTAGGCGTTGCACACCAGGTGGGGTCAGTCACCTCATCGTCCTGCTGCTCTTCCTCAGAATCCTCTGTGCGCTCCTCCCTCGCACTTACTGCCCTCACTACTACCTGACTGCAAGACAACTGTGTCTCATCGTCATCGTCCTCCTCACCCACAGAAAGTTCTTGAGACAGTTGGCGGAATTCCCCAGCCTCATCCCCCGGACCCCGGGAACTTTGCAATGGTTGGGCATCAGTGACGATAAACTCCTCTGGTGGGAGAGGAACCACTGCTGCCCAATCTGAGCAGGGGCCAGAGAACAGTTCCTGGGAGTCTTCACGCAGCTGAGCCGGTGTCATTGGAGTGGAGTGAGGAGGCTGGGAGGAAGGAGGAGCAGCAGACAGAGGATTCGGATTTGCAGCAGTGGACGGCGCAGAACTGTGGGTGGACGATAGGTTGCTCGAAGCACTTTCTGCCATCCAGGACAGGACCTGCTCAAACTGCTCATTTTCTAATAACCGTCTCCCGCGTGGACCCATTAATTGGGCGATGAATGTGGGGACGCCAGAAACGTGCCTCTCTCCTAATCGCGCAGCAGTCGGCTGCGACACACCTGGATCAGGAGCTCGGCCTGTGCCCACACCCTGACTTGGCCCTCCGCGTCCTCGGCCGCGTCCACGTCCTCTAGGCCTATCCCTACCCCTCAGCATGCTGTATTACCAGTGATTTGATTTCACAGGCAGGAAATAAATTGGCGCAAGACTGCAGGCCAAATATAATTTTTTCCCTTTTTTGAAAACGAAAGGCCCCACTGCCTCTAGTGAATGAATAATCTAAGTTTAATAACTGTGCTGTGTCCCTGCTAATGTGTCACAGAACTTGAGGGTAGCAGAGTTATTAACTCTGGCAGAGCAGGTATTTTTTTCCCAATTAAGGAAAGCAAATGGCGAAGCCAGCAGTAAAGCGTAGCTGGGTGCGTCTGATTTTTTAACGTTGTACACGCAGCTCACACGTGTCCACAGCCCTTAGGACGGACAGAGGCAGGACAAATAGATTTGTTTTCACTTGTTTTTACACCAAAAGGACCCACTGCGTATATTCAATGAACATGAGAAGTTTAATAACTGTGCTGTGGCCCTGCTAATGTGTCACAGAACTTGAGGGTAGCAGAGTTATTAACTCTGGCAGAGCAGGTATTTTTTTCCCAATTAAGGAAAGCAAATGGCGAAGCCAGCAGTAAAGCGTAGCTGGGTGCGTCTGATTTTTTAACGTTGTACACGCAGCTCACACGTGTCCACAGCCCTTAGGACGGACAGAGGCAGGACAAATAGATTTGTTTTCACTTGTTTTTACACCAAAAGGACCCACTGCGTATATTCAATGAACATGAGAAGTTTAATAACTGTGCTGTGGCCCTGCTAATGTGTCACAGAACTTGAGGGTAGCAGAGTTATTAACTCTGGCAGAGCAGGTATTTTTTTCCCAATTAAGGAAAGCAAATGGCGAAGCCAGCAGTAAAGCGTAGCTGGGTGCGTCTGATTTTTTAACGTTGTACACGCAGCTCACACGTGTCCACAGCCCTTAGGACGGACAGAGGCAGGACAAATAGATTTGTTTTCAGTTTTTTTCCACCAAAAGGCAGCACTGCGTATATTTAATGAACATGAGAAGTTTAATAACTGTGCTGTGGCCCTGCTAATGTGTCACAGAACTTGAGGGTAGCAGAGTTTTTAACTCTGGCAGAGCAGGTATTTTTTTCCCAATTAAGGAAAGCAAATGGCGAAGCCAGCAGTAAAGCGTAGCTGGGTGTGCGTCTGATTTTTTAACGTTGTACACGCAGCTCACACGTGTCCACAGCCCTTAGGACGGACAGAGGCTGGACAAATAGATTTGTTTTCACTTGTTTTTACACCAAAAGGACCCACTGCGTATATTCAATGAATAATAACTGTGTTGTGGCCCTGCCTACACAATTCTTTCCCTGTAGTATCAATGGAGGGTGCAATGCTCTGCAGAGGTGATTTTGAGAAGAAAAAAAAAATGCAGCACAGCTAACAGCAGCCAGCACAGTACTGCACACGGTTAAATATGGCCCTAGAAAGGACCGTTGAGGTTCTTGAAGGCTACACTCACTCCTAACACTCTCCCTGCCTATCCAACACTTCTGTCCCTAATGCCGGGTGCAATGCTCTGCAGAGGCGATTTTGAGAAAGAAAAAAAAAAAGTCACTGCTAACAGCAGCCAACACACAGGTATTACTGGCCCTAATAAGGACCTTTGGGGTTCTTGAAGCCTACACTAACTGCGATTTCTCTCCCTACAGCAGCTCCGGTACCAGCAGCACTGTCCCTCATCTAACTCACAAGGCATCTGAGGCGAGCCGCGGGAGGGGCCGACTTTTATATTCGGGTGACATCTGATCTTCCCAGCCACTCACAGCAGGGGGGTGGTATAGGGCTTGAACATCGCAGGGGGAAGTTGTAATGCCTTCCCTGTCTTTCAATTGGCCAGAAAAGCGCGCTAACGTCTCAGAGAGGAAAGTGAAAGTAACCAGAACACCGCATGGTGTTCGTTACGAATAACGAACATCCCGAACACCCTAATATTCGCACGAATATGAAGCTCGGACGAATACGTTCGCTCATCTCTAGATGTAACGTCAGCTGTAATGCAGGTGGGCTAAAAATTCATTTGATTACACTGTAGGCGAGGGCCCACAAAAATTGCTGTATCAACAGTACTAATGTACCTCAGAAAAATTGGCCATGGCCAACCAAGAGGGCAGGTGAAACCCATTAATCGCTTTGGTTAATGTGGCTTAATTGGTAACTAGGCCAGGAGGCAGCCCAGTTAAAATAAAAATTGGTGGAGGTGAAAGTTTCAACGTTTTAATGAGCATTGAAACGCATAAAAATTGTTTAGAAAAATTATATGACTGAGCCTTGTGGGCCTAAGAAAAATTGCCCATTCGGCGTGATTACGTGAGGTTTCAGGAGGAGGAGCAGGAGGAGGAGGAGGAATATTATACACAGATTTATGAAGCGAAAAGGTCCCCGTTTTTGATGGGGATACAGAACGATGCTTCCATCCGCGGGTGCAGCCTACCTATTGCTTAGGTATCGCTGCTGTCCGCTGGTGGAGAAGAGAAGTCTGGGGAAATCCAGGCTTTGTTCATCTTGATGAGTGTTAGTCTGTCGGCACTGTCGGTTGACAGGCGGGTATGCTTATCTGTGATGATTCCCCCAGCCACACTAAACACCCTCTCTGACAAGACGCTAGCCGCAGGACAAGCAAACACCTCCAGGGCATACAGCGCGAGTTCAGGCCACGTGTCCAGCTTCGACACCCAGTAGTTGTAGGGGGCAGAGGCATCACGGAGGACGGTCGTGCGATCGGCTACGTACTCCCTCACCATCCTTTTACAGTGCTCCCGCCGACTCAGCCGTGACTGGGGAGCGGTGACACAGTCTTGCTGGGGAGCCATAAAGCTGTCAAGGGCCTTAAAGAGTGTTGGCCTGCCTGTGCTGTACTTGCTGCCTGATCTCCGCGCCTGCCCTGCTACCTGGCGCTCGGAACTGCGCCTTCGGCCACTAGCGCTGTCGGATGGGAATTTTACCATCAGTTTGTCCGCCAGGGTCCTGTGGTATAGCAACACTCTCGAACCCCTTTCCTCTTCGGGTATGAGAGTGGAAAGGTTCTCCTTATACCGTGGGTCGAGCAGTGTGTACACCCAGTAATCCGTAGTGGCCAGAATGCGTGTAACGCGAGGGTCACGAGAAAAGCATCCTAACATGAAGTCAGCCATGTGTGCCAGGGTACCTGTACGCAACACATGGCTGTCCTCACTAGGAAGATCACTTTCAGGATCCTCCTCCTCCTCCTCCGGCCATACACGTTGAAAGGATAACAGGCAAGCAGCATGGGTACCCTCAGCAGTGGGCCAAGCTGTCTCTTCCCCCTCCTCCTCATGCTCCTCCCCCTCCTCCTCCTCCTCAACGCGCTGAGATATAGACATGAGGTTGCTCTGACTATCCAACGACATACTGTCTTCCCCGCCTCCGTTTCCGAGTACAAAGCGTCTGCCTTTATGCTTTGCAGGGAACTTCTCAAGAGGCATAGCAGAGGAATGGTGACGCTAATGATTGCAGCATCGCCGCTCACCACCTGGGTAGACTCCTCAAAGTTTCGAAGGACCTGGCAGATGTCTGCCAACCAGGCCCACTCTTCTGAAAATAATTGAGGAGGCTGACTCCCACTGCGCCGCCCATGTTGGAGTTGGTATTCCACTATAGCTCTACGCTGCTCATAGAGCCTGGCCAACATGTAGAGCGTAGAGTTCCACCGTGTGGGCACGTCGCACAGCAGTCGGTGCACTGGCAGATTAAACCGATGTTGCAGGGTGCGCAGGGTGGCAGCGTGCGTGTGGGATTTGCGGAAATGTGCGCAGATCCGGCGCACCTTTCCGAGCAGGTATGACAAGTGGGGGTAGCTTTTCAGAAAGCGCTGAACCACCAAATTAAAGACATGGGCCAGGCATGGCACGTGCGTGAGGCTGCCGAGCTGCAGAGCCGCCACCAGCTTACGGCCGTTGTCACACACGACCATGCCCGGTTGGAGGCTCAGCGGCGCAAGCCAGCGGTCGGTCTGCTTTGTCAGACCCTGCAGCAGTGTTGGGCCGTGTGCCTCTTATCTCCTAAGCTGAGTAGTTTCAGCACGGCCTGTTGACGCTTGCCCACCGCTGTGCTGCCACGCCGCGCGACACCGACTGCTGGCGACGTGCTGCTGCTGCTGACACATCTTGATTGCGAGACAGAGGTTGTGGAGGAGGAGGAGAAGGAGGGTGGTTTAGTGGAGGAAGCATACACTGCCGCAGATACCACCACCGAGCTGTGGCCCGCAATTCTGGGGGTGGGTAGGACGTGAGCGGTCCCAGGCTCTGACTCTGTCCCAGCCTCCACTAAATTCACCCAATGTGCCATCAGGGAGATATAGTGGCCCTGCCCGCCTGTGCTTGTCCACGTGTCCGTTGTTAAGTGGACCTTGGCAGTAACCGCGTTGGTGAGGGCGCGTACAATGTTGCAGGAGACGTGGTCGTGCAGGGCTGGGACGACACATCGGGAAAAGTAGTGGCGACTGGTAACTGAGTAGCACGGGGCCGCCGCCGCCATCATACTTTTGAAGGACTCCGTTTCCACAACCCTATACGGCAGCATCTCCAGGCTGATAAATTTGGCTACGTGCACGTTTAACGCTTGAGCGTGCGGGTGCGTGGCGGCGTACTTGCGCTTGCGCTCAAACACTTGCGCTAGCGACGGCTGGACGCTGCGCTGACACACATTGCTGGATGGGGCCGAGGACAGTGGAGGTGAGGGTGTGGGTGCAGGCCAGGAGACGGTAGTGCCTGTGTCCTCAGAGCGGGGTTGGATCTCAGTGGCAGGTTGGGGCACAGGGGGAGAGGCAGCGGTGCAAACCGGAGGCGGTGAACGGCCTTCGTCCCACCTTGTGGGGTGCTTGGCCATCATATGTCTGCGCATGCTGGTGGTGGTGAGGCTGGTGGTGGTGGCTCCCCGGCTGATTTTGGCGCGACAAAGGTTGCACACCACTGTTCGTCGGTCGTCTGCACTCTCAGTGAAAAACTGCCAGACCTTTGAGCACCTCGGCCTCTGCAGGGTGGCATGGCGCGAGGGTGCGCTTTGGGAAACAGTTGGTGGATTATTCGGTCTGGCCCTGCCTCTACCCCTGGCCACCGCACTGCCTCTTGCAACCTGCCCTGCTGCTGCCCTTGCCTCCCCCTCTGAAGACCTGTCCTCAGTAGGCGTAGCAAACCAGGTGGGGTCAGTCACCTCATCGTCCTCCTGCTGCTCTTCCTCAGAATCCTCGGTGCGCTCCTCCCTCGGACTTAATGCCCTTACTACTACCTCACTAATAGACAACTGTGTCTCATCGTCATCGTCCTCCTCACCCACTGAAAGCTCTTGAGACAGTTGCCGGAAGTCCCCAGCCTCATCCCCCGGACCCCGGGAACTTTGCAATGGTTGGGCATCAGTCACGATAAACTCCTCTGGTGGGAGAGGAACCACTGCTGCCCAATCTGAGCAGGGGCCCGAGAACAGTTCCTGGGAGTGTTCCCGCTCCTCAGAATGTCTCATTTTCATGGAGTGAGGAGGCTGGGAGGAAGGAGGAGCAGCAGCCAGAGGATTCTGAGTTGCAGCAGTGGACGGCGCAGAACTCTGGGTGGACGATAGGTTGCTGGAAGCACTTTCTGCCATCCACGACAGGACCTGCTCACACTGCTCATTTTCTAATAAAGGTCTACCGCGTGGACCCATTAAATGTGCTATGAATGTGGGGACGCCAGAAACGTGCCTCTCTCCTAATCCCGCAGCAGTCGGCTGCGATACACCAGGATCAGGAGCTCGGCCTGTGCCCACACCCGGACAAGGGCCTCCGCGTCCTTGGCCGCGCCCACGTCCTCTAGGCCTACCCCTACCCCTCAACATGCTGTATTACCAGGAATGCAGAAACACAACACTGTAATTAAATGTGCCGCTTATTGGCCTGTGGTTTGAGGCTGAGTTCGCTTACGAAATAATTTGGCGCAAGCCTGCTGTAACACTTAGCTGGCTGCGTATTTATTTGGAGAAATTTTACCCCCAGCACACACGGACCCACAACACTGAGCAGAGTGACAGGCAGGCCAAATAGATTTTTTTCAAAGATTTTTTTGCAAAAGGACCACTGCGTATATTCAATCTATAAGATGTATTCTGGCCCTGCCTACGCAATTCTGTCCCTGATGTGTGTGTCACGGAACTGCAGTGTTGCACTGTCTGTTATTAAGTGCAACAGAGCGGTGATTTCAGAGGCAGAAAATAATTTTGCGCAAGCCTGCTGTAACACTTAGCTGGCTGCGTATTTATTTGGAGAACTATAACCCGCAGCAGACACAGACCCAGAACACTGAGCAGAGTGACAGGCAGGCCAAATATTTGTTTTTCAAAGATTTTTTTGCAAAAGGACCACTGCGTATATTCAATCTATAAGATGTCTTCTGGCCCTGCCTACACAATTCTGTCCCTGATGTGTGTGTCACGGAACTGCAGTGTTGCACTGTCTGTTATTAAGTGCAACAGAGCGGTGATTTCAGAGGCAGGAAATAATTTTGCGCAAGCCTGCTGTAACACTTAGCTGGCTGCGTATTTATTTGGAGAACTACAACCCGCAGCAGACACTAGCCCAGAACACTGAGCAGAGTGACAGGCAGGCCAAATATTTGTTTTTCAAAGATTTTTTTGCAAAAGGACCACTGCGTATATTCAATCTATAAGATGTCTGCTGGCCCTGCCTACACAATTGTGTCCCTGTAGTATTACTGCAGGGCGCAATGCTCTGCACGGCCGATATAGCAAAAAAAAAAAAGTGCAACACTGCTAAAAGAAGCCTCCACACTACTGCACACGGTCAGATGTGGCCCTAAGAAGGACCGTTGGGGTTCTTGAAGCCTACACTAACTCCTAACACTCTCCCTGCCTAACCACCACTTCTGTCCCTGTAGTATTACTGCAGGGCGCAATGCTCTGCACGGCCGATATAGCAAAAAAAAAAAAATGTGCAACACTGCTAAAAGCAGCCTCCACACTACTGTACACTGTTAGATGTGGCCCTAAGAAGGACCGTTGGGGTTCTTGAAGCCTACACTAACTCCTAACGCTCTCCCTACAGCAGCTCCAACACTATAGCACTGTCCCTCAGCTATCTCACAACGCATCTGAGGCGAGCCGCGGGAGGGGCCGATTTTTATACTCGGGTGACACCTGATCTCCCCAGCCACTCACAGCAGGGGGGTGGTATAGGGCTTGAACGACGCAGGGGGAAGTTGTAATGCCTTCCCTGTCTTTCAATTGGCCAGAAAAGCGCGCTAACGTCTCAGAGAGGAAACTGAAAGTAACTTGAACATCGCTTGGTACTCGTTACGAGTAACGAGCATCTCGAACACGCTAATACTCGAACGAGTATCAAGCTCGGACGAGTACGTTCGCTCATCTCTAGTTTAAACTAAAATTTTATACCTTTATTAATTTACGTTAAAATAGTGGGCTACAAAAACATACTACGGATTACCACATTCGTAGATGTCCGTAGCTAAAGATCAACTTTTTATCTAGTTTGTAATGTCAAGTTCGCATATGTGAATCCTTGATTGCCATTCAGGTATCTATCTCTGAGCGTACTGAGCTAATTTGCTCGAAGATTTGGTGTCATTTTGACTCCCAATGGAGATTTTCCAATTTAAGATAATCAAAGTTTAGTTCAACTAATATTATTTGGTTCTCTTAGTAGATGGTTTTAGGTTCTAATAGATGTATATTTGGTTTGATGCATTTCCCTACCAATATGGTAATTCTTCAGGAACCATTGCTTATTTGTCATATCACTAGAGTCAAAATCTACTATCATGATGACAACAGTGTTTTGATATCCAACCATTAACAAACCCTACATGAGGGATTGCAGGCAACCCATAAATGTTTTTATATGGACAAAATGGAGAAAAACACTATTGTTCCTGCCACAGACCATGCATAATTATGCAAAGATGGTGGTTAAGGATCACTAATCACTGCATGGATAAACACCATGAGGACTTGTGCATCCAAGCCTGTGATGACTCAATCACCATCTGCTGCCAGCCTCAATTGTTTGCATAGCAATAATGGCAAAGGCTTTCAGCGTCAAATATTACTTTTTTAGCTGACGTTGATACTGAGATTACTTCTTCTTTAGGTATCTCCCTATATTTGGTATCCTGCCTGCCTAGTAATTGCTCATCAAAAGAAAAGATACATGATAAATTAAAGATAAAAAAAATGGCCTGTAGCCCAAAAGGTAGGCTAGAGACAATCTAGGCAACCATCTGGGCTACAGGCCGTCTATTCTGTGAAGGGTAAACCAGTTCAGAAATTAAGGTCATGACTTAGAATACTTATCTATGTCCTTGCACTCACATATTGAACAAAATATCCATTATTAAAAAAGACATTGCAGTCATCTAAAATATGCATTCTAAGCAACAGTTGACCAGATTTGAAAACATGTTTTCTAAATGTATTACGCTTTTGATGGTTCTGATTTTTTTTTCCTACGGTCCTTATGCATTTCTACATTAATTTAAGAAGTAATTACGTACTGTACCTGAAAGGTAACTACAAAAGACAAATGTTTGAGGAGCGTAAGTTCAGATGTATCCATCAACTACCAACTAATAGCTTTCTAGGTTTTTATAAAAGATTGTACTTTTTTATAAACTGTTTCTTTTGACTGTTTCAAAATAGAACTTTATAGGAAGCTATTCCTCTATCCCAGTATTAAAATAGAGTAACTTATAAGGAGTCAGATACAGTAGTGTAAAGTCTAACCTTCATACAGTGTTCAAAATGCATTCAAGAGCTATTCGGCTAATCATGAACTCCTCAGACATCATCAGATGTAAGTTTTATTGTTTTATTCAAAGATTTCTTATTCTCTCTTATCCATTTTCAGAATGGTGCTGGTATTTCTTCATGGTGCGAATTAAACTGGCCATTTTTATTCCCTGATTTGACTTTTAAATGAATATTACTATTAATTTAGCAACCAATATTAGAGAAAGCCAGTTCTGACCTTTTGTTGTTACCATTCATCAAACTGTTAAAATAAGATTTTTTCCCATTATCCTAAAAAGTCAACATATTTGCATAAGTAGTATAGTCATAAAGATTGATACAAACTCTGAAAGCAATAATATAGTATAGTATTTTTTCATTGCATTTTCACAAGCATATTCAACCATAGCAAAAAGCCATAATAAAAAAAATGAATTGCCATTGCAGTAAAGCATTATCAATTTTAAAACCATTCATATTTTACTGTAATACATTTGTGCTTGTTTATGCTTCTTAAAACATTTAACATTGTTTATCAAGAAATAGTAGTCACTTATTCATGAGTTTCATTTTACATATAGCATTGAGATTTCCACTACCTTATGAATTTATGTTAAACAAACTAGGAATTCTAAGTCCAAAAGCTTACAGACCAATAGCATATGTTGCTATGCTTAGCTGCATTTGCATGTAATTAAGATATATAATTATTCTAATATAGTATATGGTAATTATAATTCTATAGTTACATGCTCTTCCTTTTCTAAAAAGTTAGGATTGTTATAGTTCTCAGTGAGGCCCAATATCCCTGGGCGGATCTGATTTACAGAATCCGCACGGGTCACCTACATGGAAGATCTGCAAATCAAGCCGCTCATAGGGAAGAATGGGGCTCCACACATGAATTAAAGCATGCAGATTTGTTTTGTGGACCATTTGGTCTGGAAAACAAATTGCAGCATGCTTCATTTCAGTACGGTTCCTGCATGGACGGATTCTATTGAAGTCAATGGAAGCCGCCCGGGCTGCGGATTCCACAGGAAAGCAAGGGGTTTAAAAAAAAAAAAAAAAATCCACTGCGCATGCGTAGCACCACACTGGTTGACGCTTCCGCACACATCTCCACTGAATAAGATAGAAGACCTGGACAGGCACAGAGAAGACCTGGATGGGTAAGCAGTGTCCTCGGCCACGGGTAGGGTTGGATTCTGCTGGGGCTCCTGCAAGCAGAATCCAATCCGCCCGATAACATTGGGCCTAGGAGAAACACAATTTTGTAGCTTTCATACCTTTTAATGGCTAACAAAAAGCAATGATGTTATAACAAAGTATCTGAAGAAACACACATGTATGTGCTCCAATGTTATAGATGGTCTTTTATGACACCTGATAAATCACTTCTATATATCCGGTCAAATGGAATAATAAGTTATTATAGACAGCGGTTGAAGTTACATCACTCAGTAATTCTCTCTCTCTCTCTCGCCAGTCAGCCAGCCCAAAAATTTGCCAATAACGCGCGTTGCGTCGTGGTGGGGAGGGGCCAGAACAGGCACGTCACAGCCGGGAGGGGACAACAACTGGGGCGGGGTGGAACACGGCTTGATGCTTGTTCGAGTAATGAGCACCATCGAGTACGCTAATGCTCGAACAAGCATCAAGCTCGGCAGAGTATGTTCGCTCAACTCTAATTGCTACCCACATTGAACTTTGAAAAGTGTCTGTGTGTGGGAAATAATACATGTGAAAAGAAATTGCTCATCTGAGGATAGATATGTGGCCTAGAGTTTATAGTAAGTTATAAGAATGGGAGCTTAAAAATTAGACTATGTTGCCATTTATTGGACATTTCTAGTGCTAATGCCAGAAATGTATCTGCTGCCTTTCTCCATTTTGCCCAGATTCTCTGGTGATATTTCATCTTTAAGGGTAAAGAGAAGCATTGCTTCTGGGTGTGCAAAAAGAGCGCTTCTAAAAAAAACAATGGGTTCCTATAAAAGCACTCACATAAGAGAATGTAGTAGTGCAAAACGGCTGTTCAGGAGTTTTCATTGACTCAACCCCATTCACTCTCTCTGCGCTAAGGGGATATGCCTCGGGGTCTCCATAGCAGGGAGAGAGAGAATAGGACTATGAATTTTCTTTCCCCTATAGTAGGGAGAGAGAGCGGAGCAATGGGGGATTAACCCATAGACCAGCTCTGTCTCTCCCTGCTATGGGGAAATACCCCATAGCTCTGCTCCCTCTCCCTGCTATGGGGAAATCCCGAAGCCCGGCGGGGCTTCTTCATTCCCTCCTCCTGGAGCAGCTGTGCTTCTCCAAGTGCAGCTGGTCCAGTGAATGAGGAAATTTCATGCACATTAAGTTCGCGTCTTCCGCACATAAAAAATTGCTCAGTCATGCGATTTCGGCAGATGAAAGTGGGGCCTATTTTTTTGCGCCTACTGAGGCCTAAGAGTTTAAAGGCTTGAAGAGAATTAATCCACCAATTTGTGGGGGAAATTATTACCGTAAACTTTTAAATTGAAGAAGCATTCTGCATGTGGTAGGATTACTTGCATACGGAAAACCTTCACGAAGATATTCTATGTTAAAGTGACACATATCAGAATATGCACCTCTCCCACCACTTGGACATTCATCTGTGTGCTGTGCGGTGTTAGGGCTCAGTCACACGGGCGCATCCGGGAGCCAATGCGCCCGTGTTACTGCACGATAAGACTGCTCTATATCCGGTGAAGTGTTCTTTCTTCCAGCAGTGCAGAGAGTCGTCCGCACCTGCAGTGCGACTGTCTTCTTCATGCAGTAACACGGGCTCATTGGCTCCCAGATGCGTCCATGTGACTGAGCCCTTAGGTGCACGCGAGAATCTTGGGTACAACTCAAGCTCTGCCGTCTTAATATGACCTTACTGTGGGAGTATAAGTAGATAGACAGACAGACACAGATATATGCAAACAAAAAAGTTTATTCTGGGAAAAGTTATCCTGTTATATAAAAGGTATAATATTAGAGTGAGAATAATGATACTACAAAAGTGAGATGATATCAGGGGTTTTAGATACCTGGGAGAGAATTAATACTGGGTGGAGGCATAATACTGGGGGAGTCAATTGATACTGGGTTGATGATACTGGCAGGAGGGGGATATAATAATGGCAAAAGGAGAGACAATACTAAAGGGGCGGGGCAGTGATAATATTTGGAATGAGGTGTATAGGTTTGTACAAGAGCACTTTATAAAAAAAAAGAATATTTGTAAAGTTGCTTTATTTTTTATTCTTAATGAATTGAGTCAATATAATAAAAATGTATAGTACCCAAGCAGGAAAAAGCATCATGTTGCATTACAACAAAACATAGAACAAGAGTTCACACAGCTCTGTAAAAGTACAGAAGGGTGTGGTTAGATATGAGAGAGATAGAACAATACATGAACCTGGAGCAGCATGTAACATCACAACTGCATTTTTCTATAGTATATATTCAACAAAATACATATCATCTGTACAATATTGTAAAATCATCTTTGTCTTGTCAGCTTCAGGGAGTAACTGGAAATTGCACAATACATTATAAATACACACATACACAAATTGAATTGCCTGAAGCTTTGAGAATGATTTTTTTTTTATTATAAAAAAGTGAATTGTAAGGCTTTCAAGCTAATTCTGTAATAGAAATGTCAATTCCTTGACATTTCGTATAATAACATTTTGACTTTGATTTTGGTTTTAAAAGTCTCCATTTGTTGGTAAAAGTAATTTGCACAGACATCATTTATACCGGAATTGGGTAAGTGCATTTCTAGATTGACTACCCAAAGTTATTAAAAAACTGTTGCATTTTGGTTATTATTCACTAATACATCTCACATAACTTACAGTATCCTGCAAATAAAACCACATTTAAAGGGTCTATCCTCTTTAGAAAATCCCCGTTTGCTAGAATGATCCTTCAACATTAAGCTGATTACCCAAACAAAAAAAGAGTATGAAGCTTAATAATGTTGGGGCTTAGTCAGAAAGGAGTTTTTTACATGCGTTTATTAGTGTGTGAAAAACAAATTGTGGGACCACATTCATTAACACCCATATGTTCTATCTTTTGTAGGTGCGAATTTTATGCACATGTGAAAATAGGACATGTAACCGCTACCGTTGAAAAGCATTAGTTCTATATAGATGCGAATCGCAAACACAAAAAACATGTGCAGCAAAAAACACCCGTCTGATCCCTTAAGGTATTAGAAAACCCCTCTTTATTAGAAATCCATTAACCCTTTCCAATCCACTGTCTGACGTCTAAAGACATTCTGATTGAAGGCTGTACAGCTCCGATGTCAGAAGACGTCTGGCAGGGTATTTTTACTGTAGATTACTGGCCGCTCTGTTGTTGGGGGCTTCTCCAGCATGTCAAATACCACAGTACTGGCTCTAGACAGCAGATGGTGCCATTATATAATGATAGAAAGAGAAAGCCCCCTGGGAAACCCTGAATCCAAAATTGGATTGCAAATGGTTAAACCATATATCCAAAAATGGTGATAGACAAAATACATATGTATACTGTGCATGCAGGAAAATGATGTGCTTCAAACCTACAAGCAGCTTATTCATAGCCCTGTATATTCAGGATGACCCCAGACCTAAAAAATGATCACATACGTGTATTCCAAAGCAGAGTTTGCCCAGAAAAGATCTCAATCAATTAAAACCAGCATGAAACATGCATGACTGCAAGAAAAGAAAACATGGTAATTACAGTATATCATGTAAAACAATACTATAATATTAAATTGGATCTATGATTTAATCCTGCTGGAAATGGGTTGTTAAACATATAGATCAATTTTCGTTCATATGTAGAGATGAGCGAACGTGTTCTTAACGAGGACTTACGCACCTGGACACCGGCTTTTCCGAGGACTTCAGTGTTCGCGCGTAAAGATTCGGGGGGCGCCGGGGGGCGGGGAGAGGCGCGGCGGCGCGGGCGGCAGCAGCGGGGAACAGGTGGGAGCCCTCTCTCTCTCCCTCTCCCCCCCACTCCACGCCGCACCCCCCCGCGCTGCCACGGCGACCCCCGAACTTTTTTCGCCCGAGCACTGAAGTCCTCGCAAAGTTCGGTGTTCGGGCGAAAAGGGGCGGGGCCGAACACGTTCGCTCATCTCTATTCATATGGTGGTGATTTGTTCACATTGTACTCCTGGAGTTTAGAAAGAGTTAACCCCCTTGTGTAAATATGTAGTTTTAATGTATTTCTAATAAAGAATATTTGGATATTTTAACACTATTAAGCTTCATACCCTTTGAAGCAGCACCTAGTTTCTGCTGAAATCAATTGGATAGGCCAGATCCTCAACCTGAAGAGACATGAGAGGCTCCATAGCTGCTTTCCACTCAAACTCATATATAAGAGATAAGATAATGAATGGAGGATAGCACTCTATATACTCAGGATAACTGGTGTAAGTATAGAAGATGCAGGGAATGCGGTTGCATTTGGGCCCAGGAGCCTTAGTGGGCCCATAAGGCCTCTCTTCTCCATATAGGGAGCCCAGTACTATAAAAAAGCATTATAGTTGGGAGCCCTGTTACAGGTTTTGCATTGGGGCCAAGGAGCTTTTGCACCTGGGCCCATGAGCCTTTAGCTATGCCCCTGCTCAGGATTGCCTTTTATAGTGTTTAAAAATAGATTTTTTGCAAAACTTAAAGCAATTGTGCCAAGTTCTTAAGTTATTCACTATCCTTAGGATATCCCATGGTTAACTTGGGTTTATTTTTTAAAATTCTTACGGATCAGGTTGACCGTATTACTGGGAGGGGCTAGTGAGGAGCCAGTGGCCATGATACACATTAGCACCAATGACATAGAGGTAAGGGGAAGGTCCTTAAAAACCATTTCAGGGAACTAGGATGCAAGCTTAAGGCAGGGACCGCTAAATTAGTATTTTCTGAAATACTACATGTACCGTGTGCCACATCAGAAAGGTAGACAGAGATTAGGGAGGTAAACAAGTGGCTCAAGAGTTGGTGTAGGAAGGAGAGGTTTGTATACCAGGAGAACTGGGTCAACTTTGCTGTTGGCTACAGGTTCTACTGTAGGGATGGAGTGCATCTCTCTGGGGAGGGTGCAGCTTTGCTGGGGGAGAAGATGGCTAAAAGGTTGTAGGGGTGTTTAGCCTGGTGACTGGGTGAGGGCAACCAGAGATATAGAGGGAAAGACAGTATGGACAGTGACTTAAAATTAAGTAATGAAAAAGGGGTGGAGCAGTGAAAGGTGTTAGTACAGTTAGAACTGGCAGAAGAGTTAATAGAGATACAATTAATATAAAAACTAATCAAACCTTTCTAAAGTGTATGGTGACTAATGCTAAAATTCCGACTAATAAAGTTGATGAACAGGAAGTAATAATGTCTGAGCAAAATATGACAATGGGAATAATGGGGACCTGGTTGGACGAAAGCTGTGACTGAGAGGTTAACTTACAGGGTTACAATCTGTTCAGGAGCGATTATAAAACCCAGAAAGGGGGAGGGATTGTCTTTATATAAAATCCTGTTTAAAGCCCACACTACAGGAAGATATATGTGAGGGAGATGAACATGTGGCATCTTTATAGTAGGAATACATGGAAGTAAACATAATAATAAAATCCTCATAGGGTTTTTATAAGCCAACAAATATAACAGAAACCACTGAAAATCTATTACTGAGGCAAATAGATGAAGCAGCAAATCGCAATGAGGTAATAATTATGGGGGACTCTAACTATCCGGATACAAAGAAAGAATTAGGAATAGGTGAAAACCAATATGGCTCAATAAAGATGTAAAGGTGCAATAAAGAACAAAAAGAAAGCACTTAAACTACTAAGACAAGAATGCAGCGAAGAAGCACTAAAAACCTATAAGGAAAAAATAAATTATGTAAAATCAGATAAAAGGAGAAAAGGTTGAGACAGAGAGACTCATTGCCAAAGACAGTAAAACTGTTCTTAAAATGATACTGTGATAAAGTAAACCCTCCATCAAGCTTCAGCAATCTAACCCAGCAGAAAGTTCAGAGCCGCCTTACAAAGATTAAAATAGAGAAATTGTCAGGTTCTGATGGCATACACCCCACAGGTTATAATGCAATTACGTAATGTGATTGACAGACCCTTGTTTCTTATATTTAAGGACTCTATTGTGACTGTTCCACTGGATTGGTATATAGTCAAAGTGGTGCCAATATTCAAAAAGGGGGTTGAAAAGTGAGCCCTGAAAGTACAGTCCAGTAAGTCTTACTTCTAATGTGGGTAAAACATTTAAAGAAATGCTATTATGGAGTAATTCAAGGATAATAGCATTTTAACTCTATGTCAGCATGAGTTTAGAGGGGTTCCTCTTGTCAAACCAAACTGATCAACTTCTACGAGGAGATAAGTTTCAAAATGGACAAGGAAAAGCCATTAGATTTTGTATATCTTGATTTTACCAATGCATTTGATACTGTGCCATGTAATATGTTAGTATATAAGATGAGCATGCTTAGTCTGGCTTAGAAAAGGTGTAATGGGTAAGTAAGTAACTGTCTCAATGATATAAATCAAAAGGTGTTTTTTAATGTTACATGCACTGATTAGGTCCCTGTTACTAGGTGGGTACCACAGGGTTCAGTACTGGTTCTTATTCTTTTAAATATACTTGTTAATGACCTGGTAGAAAGATTTCACAGTAAAAAAGCAATTTTTCAGATGATACAAAACTGTGCAGAGTAACTAACACAAGAGAGGTTAACTGTCATCTGCAGTTCACAGAATTTTGGTTAACTGTAAGCATGACAAGAGCATTGTTCTTCTTCTTTACAAGTTACTGGTCAGACCACACATGGAATATTGTGTACAGTTTTGGGCACCGGTACTCAAGAAGGAGATATCAGAGATTGAGCGGATACAAAGATGGGCAACTAAAGTAATAAATGGAATGGGTGAACTACAATGCCCTGAAACATTATCAAAATTGGGATTATTTAGCTTAGAAAAAAGATGGCCAAGGGGCGACCTAATAACTATGTATGGATATATCAAGGGGAAAAACACAGATCTCTCTTTTATAGAGGAAAGAAGGTTTTCTAAACAAACATAGAAGTTCTTTACAGGGGGCGTGGCCTAGCTACTAATGGGAGAAGAAGTGGGAAAACTATGCTCCAATACTTTTTCCCTAGGATTGCTGCTATTCTGTGCTTCCCTGGCCCCAGATAACCTCCAATGCCCCTGCATTGCTCTCTCCTAACCTGGGGGATCAGTTTATGTCCTAACTGTACCCTAGTGAAACAATTCTGAGCTGTAGCCTACAACAACCTGTGCAGCTTTGGACTGGATGGCCACTGCCTAGGGAAAGACCCAGTAAAGTCTACTTTACCAGACAGACCCTGTAGCTGCTTTCTCTTTGCTAAAGGCAGAGGATCACTGATTTTGCCTGACTGAGGTTCCTGGCTAATCCCTCTGGTCTTCTGTTGCAGCTCCTGATCGCCACATCAGTATGCGATTGGCCTGCAAGATTTCATCCTCTAGGCCCTCTGACTGATGTGTCCTGAGGTGAGAGAGAGAGAGCTCCCTGCAGTTCTGTGCTCATTCGCTGCTCAGGTCACTGGAGCAGTGATGCTCACCATCCAGCAGTAGGCTTCCACTATCCTGAGTACTGGCAGGCAAAAGGGCATAGCTCTGCGAGTTCTCCCCTGCAGCTGTAGAGGAGAATGGTGATAAGAGAAGAGGAAAAGGGAAGAGTAAAGTGAGAAAGGAAAGTGAACAAAATAATATAAGAGAAAGTGGAAATGAAGAAATAAGAGGAAAGATAGAGATAAAAGTGAAAAAGAAATAAGAGGAGAAATAAAAACAAGTTGTTTACATAACATTAGAGTTCTTTACTATAAGAGCAGTGAGACTATGGAACTCTCTGCCTTAAGACATGGTGATGGCGAATTCAATAAATGAGATTAAGAGAGGCCTGAATGCTTTTCTTCAGCCTTAACATATTACATGTTATAGTCATTAATTACTTCAGAAGAGTTGTTAATCCAGAGATTATTCCAATTACCAGAATTGTATCAGGAAGGATTTTTTTTCCATTGAATGAGGAAAATGGGCTTCCACCTTATTGGGGTTTTTTTGCTTTTCTTTGGATCAACATTGGAATAGGCTGAACTAGATGGACATATGCCTTTTTCTGTGTTACTGCTACTATGTTACTATATCTCAGTCTTAATGTATTTGTTCCCAAAGAAACACTAATTTTGATTTACATGGTTGATATTTAAGTGGTTATACTATTCCAACCATATGTGCTTGGATCTGATGTATGAATACATGCTTTGCTAAAATGCCATGAATACCATGTGTTTTTAACAAGCATTTTTTGGCTGTCTTTTTGATACATTAGAAAAGAAAAAAAAAGAGTGCTTCATAGTGTGGCAATGACTAAAAAGAATTATATGTAATGCAGTATTTAACTGCTCACCTAGAGAGATTGTATAAATCAAGCACAACATCGATGTATGGCCTGTTACAGCTGCTTTCTGTCATGGAACAGATGGGTATAAAATGTCCCTAGCGTTGGGAATAGATAAAATAAAAAACTAGGATACACAGGCAATGCTGATCAAGGAGAATGCATGATAAGATGATGAAAAGCCTCTACTGGAGTTAACGCTTTTAGTGCCAAATGGATACCTTCATCAGATATTAGAGAAGTACACAATGTTCCACATTTTAAAAGAAATGCCAGTGTGGCTGATGACCTCAATAAAGTTAGGTTAGGTCAATCCCGTGGCACTGTACCAATAATGTGTAAAATAAAAGTGAGCTAAAGTAAAGTAATAGTCATAAAAAGGTAAAAATAAAATGATGGAAAAAGACCAATTTGCATAACTCATGAGTCATTACAAATTAGCATTAACTCCTACAAATTATTGCAACACAAAAATTGCTGGAATCTACATAACAAAATGTGTCAACAGGGTCCATAGATTATAGGAGTTGAAGGTAATCTGTTACCTACTTTCATATCTATAAGATAAGCTTATGGGCTAAATGTAGATGACCCCCTGTGTCCAGGTAGGTCAGTGTTATACTTACTTCCCCGGTCGTTCCCCAGGTGTCACTGCTGAATGCCTCCACTCAATGAATGAGCAGTGTAGTAAGTAGTTCACCTGTTCTAATTCTATAATGGGTGAACTACTTAGCAGAAATGCTCAATGTACTGCAGTGACAATTTCCAGAGCTCACACCAGGGGAACAATGGGGGACTCAACGGGTCACGTATTTGCAGCCCATAAGCTTAGTTTGTAGGGCTTAAAGTAAGTGATAGAGACTTTTTATAAAGAGGAAAAAGAGAATCGATGTATAATGAATTAAAAGAATATAAATCAGAGCTCAACACATATGGAATGGGGGTGGTATTATGAAATGATGGTTCACATGGACATATTGGCATCAAATTAATGTAAAATAGTTGGCTCAGTTCACAAAGAATTAAATATATCATAATAGAAATGTGACAGTTTAACATAAATAAAAAAACATAAAGTAACACAACCACATATTTTATAGTAAAAACCAATAGTCTATAAGATATCAGACAAAATTCAGGCACTATGCACCTGATCAACCAGAAGATTGAAATATTATAAATAAATAATATGGATAAAATTGTGAAATCAGTCATGGGGTAGGAGAGGTGGGGAACAAAGGTAAGAATTAGAGATGAGCGAACACCAAAATGTTCGGGTGTTCGTTATTCGGAACGAACTTCCCGCGATGTTCGAGGGTTCGTTTCGAACAACGAACCCCATTGAAGTCAATGGGCGACCAGAGCATTTTTGTATATCGCCGATGCTCGCTAAGGTTTTCATGTGTGAAAATCTGGGCAATTCAAGAAAGTGATGGGAACGACACAGCAACGGATAGGGCAGGCGAGGGGCTACATGTTGGGCTGCATCTCAAGTTCACAGGTCCCACTATTAAGCCACAATACCGGCAAGAGTGGGCCCCCCCCCCCCCCCCTCCCAACAACTTTTACTTCTGAAAAGCCCTCATTAGCATGGCATACCTTAACTAAGCACCACACTACCTCCAACAAAGCACAATCACTGCCTGCATGACACTCCACTGACACTTCTCCTGGGTTACATGCTGCCCAACCGCCCCCCCTCCCCCCCACAGCGCACACCAAAGTGTCCCTGGGCAGCCTTCAGCTGCCCTCATGCCACACCACGCTCATGTCTATTTAGAATTGCGTCTGCCATGACGAGGGACCGCAGGCACACACTGCAGAGGTTGGCACGGCTAGGCAGCGACCCTCTTTAAAAGTGGCGGAGCGATAGCCCACAATGCTGTACAGAAGCAATGAGAAATAGAATCCTGTGCCACCGCCATCAGGAGCTGCACACGTGGGCATAGCAATGGGGAACCTATGTGCCACACACTATTCATTCTGCCAAGGTGTCTGCATACCCCAGTCAGACCGGGCTTTTTAATTCATAGACACAGGCAGGTACAACTCCCTATTGTGAAGTCCCTGTCGACCCACAGCATGGGTGGCTCCCTGGAACCCACCGGCGGTACACAGAAATATCCCATTGCATTGCCCAACACAGCTGAGGTAGTAATGTCGTGCTTAATGCAGGTGGGCTTCGGCCCACACTGCATGCCCCAGTCTGACTGGGGTTCTTTATAAGTGTACAGATGTAGTAAAAACTCCGTGTGCACCTACAGCATGGGTGGGTGCCAGGAAGCCACCGGCGGTACATAGAAATATCCCATTGCATTGCCCAACACAGCTGAGGTAGTAATGCTGTGCTTAACCCTTTCCAATCCAATTTGTATATGGTTTTCCTAGGGGGCTTACTCTTTTTCTGCCGTTATACAACGGCGCTATATGCTGGCTAAAGCCAGTACTGCATGAGCTGACACGTAGGATAGGCTCCGACAGCAGAGAGGCTGGCAATATACAGTAAGAGAACCCCGACGGACGTCTACCAACAACGGAGCTGTACAGCCTTAAACCCTAATGTCTTCACAGGTCACACAGTGGACTGCAAAGGGTTAATGCAGGTGGGTTTCGGCCCACACTGCATGCCCCAGTCAGACTGGGTTTCTTTATAAGTGGAAACAGATGCATTTATAATTCCCTGTGGACCCACAGCATGGGTGGGTGCCAGGAAGCCACCGGCGGTACATAGAAATATCCCATTGCATTGCCCAACACAGCTGAGGTAGTAATGTCGTGCGTAATACAGGTGGGCTTCGGCCCACACTGCATGCCCCAGTCTGACCGGGGTTCTTTACAAGTGGACACATGTAGGTTAAACTCCCTGTGGACCCACTGCCTGGGTGGGTGCCAGGAAGCCACCGGCGGTACATAGAAATATCCCATTGCATTGCCCAACACAGCTGAGGTAGTAATGTCGTGCGTAATACAGGTGTGCTTCGGCCCACACTGCATGCCCCAGTCTGACCGGGGTTCTTTACAAGTGGACACATGTAGGTTAAACTCCCTGTGGACCCACTGCCTGGGTGGGTGCCAGGAAGCCACCGGCGGTACATAGAAATATCCCATTGCATTGCCCAACACAGCTGAGGTAGTAATGTCGTGCGTAATACAGGTGGGCTTCGGCCCACACTGCATGCCCCAGTCAGACCGGGGTTCTTTACAAGTGGACACATGTAGGTTAAACTCCCTGTGGACCCACTGCCTGGGTGGGTGCCAGGAAGTCACCGGCGGTACATAGAAATATCCCATTGCATTGCCCAACACAGCTGAGGTAGTAATGTCGTGCGTAATACAGGTGGGCTTCGGCCCACACTGCATGCCCCAGTCAGACTGGGGTTCTTTAGAAGTGGACACATGTATTAAAAACTCTGTGTGCACCTACAGCATGGGTGGCTCCCTGGAACCCACCGGCGGTACATAAAAATATCCCATTGCATTGCCCAACACAGCTGAGGTAACGTCAGCTGTAATGCAGGTGGGCTAAAAATTAATTTGATTACACTGTAGGCGAGGGCCCACAAAAATTGCTGTATCAACAGTACTAATGTACATCCCAAAAATTGGCCATGGCCAACCAAGAGGGCAGGTGAAACCCATTAATCGCTTTGGTTAATGTGGCTTAAGTGGTAACTAGGCCTGGAGGCAGCCCAGTGTAACGAAAAATTGGTTCAAGTTAAAGTTCCAACGCTTTTAAGCGCATTGAAACTTATAAAAATTGTTCAGAAAAATTATTTGAGTGAGCCTTGTGGCCCTAAGAAAAATTGCCCGTTCAGCGTGATTACGTGAGGTTTCAGGAGGAGGAGCAGGAGGAGGAGGAGGAATATTAGACACAGATTGATGAAGCAGAAATGTCCCCGTTTTGGATGGTGAGAGAGAACGTAGCTTCCATCCGCGGGTGCAGCCTACGTATTGCTTACGTATCGCTGCTGTCCGCTGGTGGAGAACAGAAGTCTGGCGAAATCCAGCCTTTGTTCATCTTGATGAGTGTTAGCCTGTCGGCACTGTCGGTTGACAAGCGGCTACGCTTATCTGTGATGATTCCCCCAGCCGCACTAAACACCCTCTCCGACAAGACGCTAGCCGCAGGACAAGCAAGCACCTCCAGGGCATACAGCGCTAGTTCAGGCCACGTGTCCAGCTTCGACACCCAGTAGTTGTAGGGGGCAGAGGCGTCACCAAGGATGGTCGTGCGATCCGCTACGTACTCCCTCACCATCCTTTTACAGTGCTCCCGCCGACTCAGCCGTGACTGGGGAGCGGTGACACAGTCTTGGTGGGGAGCCATAAAGCTGGCCAGGCCCTTAAAGACTGTTGCACTGCCTGGGATGTACATGCTGCTCGATCTACGCACATCCCCTGCTACCTTGCCCTCGGTACTGCGCCTTCTGCCACTAGCGCTGTCGGCTGGGAATTTTACCATCAGCTTGTCCGCAAGGGTCCTGTGGTATAGCAACACTCTCGAACCCCTTTCCTCTTCGGGAATCAGAGTGGGCAGGTTCTCCTTATACCGTGGATCGAGCAGTGTGTACACCCAGTAATCCGTCGTGGCCAGAATGCGTGCAACGCGAGGGTCACGAGAAAGGCATCCTAACATGAAGTCAGCCATGTGTGCCAGGGTAACTGTACGCAACACATGGCTGTCTTCACTAGGAAGATCACTTTCAGGATCCTCCTCCTCCTCCTCCTCCTCAGGTCATACACGCTGAAAGGATGACAGGCAATCAGCCGGTGTACCGTCAGCAGCGGCCCAAGCTGTCTCTTCCCCCTCCTCCTCATCCTCCTCATGCTCCTCCTCCTCCTCCTGTACGCGCTGAGAAATAGACAGGAGGGTGCCCTGACTATCCAGCGGCATACTGTCTTCCCCCGCCCCCGTTTCCGAGCGCAAAGCAGCTGCCTTTATGGTTTGCAGGGAATTTCTCAAGATGCATAGCAGAGGAATGGTGACGCTAATGATTGTAGCATCGCCGCTCACCACCTGGGTAGACTCCTCAAAATTACCAAGGACATGGCAGATGTCTGCCAACCAGGCCCACTCTTCTGAAAGGAATTGAGGAGGCTGACTCCCACTGCGCCGCCCATGTTGGAGTTGGTATTCGACTATAGCTCTACGTTGTTCATAGAGCCTGGCCAACATGTGGAGCGTAGAGTTCCACCGTGTGGGCACGTCGCACAGCAGTCGGTGCACTGGCAGCTTAAAGTGATGTTGCAGGGTGCGCAGGGTGGCAGCGTCCGTGTGGGACTTGCAAAAATGTGCGCAGAGCCGGCGCACCTTTACGAGCAGGTCTGACAAGCGTGGGTAGCTTTTCAGAAAGCGCTGAACCACCAAATTAAAGACGTGGGCCAGGCATGGCACGTGCGTGAGGCTGCCGAGCTGCAGAGCCGCCACCAGGTTACGGCCGTTGTCACACACGACCATGCCCGGTTGGAGGCTCAGCGGCGCAAGCCAGCGGTCGGTCTGCTGTGTCAGACCCTGCAGCAGTTCGTGGGCCGTGTGCCTCTTATCGCCTAAGCTGAGTAGTTTCAGCACAGCCTGCTGACGCTTGCCCACCGCTGTGCTGCCACACCGCGCGACACCGACTGCTGGCGACATGCTGCTGCTAACACATCTTGATTGCGAGACAGAGGAGGAGGAGGAGGAGGAGGAGGGTGCTTTAGTGGAGGAAGCATACACCTCCGCAGATACCACCACCGAGCTGGGGCCCGCAATTCTGGGGGTGGGTAGGACATGAGCGGTCCCAGGCTCTGACTCTGTCCCAGCCTCCACTAAATTCACCCAATGTGCCGTCAGGGAGATGTAGTGGCCCTGCCCGCCTGTGCTTGTCCACGTGTCCGTAGTTAAGTGGACCGTGGCAGTAACCGCGTTGGTGAGGGCGCGTACAATGTTGCGGGAGACGTGGTCGTGCAGGGCTGGGACGGCACATCGGGAAAAGTAGTGGCGACTGGGAACTGAGTAGCGCGGGGCCGCCGCCTCCATGATACTTTTGAAGGACTCCGTTTCCACAACCCTATACGGCAGCATCTCAAGGCTGATGAATTTTGCTATGCGGACGGTTAACGTTTGAGCGTGCGGGTGCGTGGCGGCGTACTTGCGCTTGCGCTCCAACAGTTGCGCAAGCGACGGCTGGACGGTGCGCTGAACTACACTGCTGGATGGGGCCGAGGACAGCGGAGGTGAGGGTGTGGGTGCAGGCCAGGAGACGGTAGTGTCTGTGTCCTGAGAGGGGGGTTGCATCTCAGTGGCAGGTTGGGGCACAGGGGGAGAGGCAGGGGTGCAAACCGGAGGCGCTGAACGGCCTTCGTCCCACCTTGCGGGGTGCTTGGCCATCATATGTCTGCGCATGGTGGTGGTGGTGAGGCTGTTGGTGTTGGCTCCCCGGCTGAGCTTTGCGCGACAAAGGTTGCACACCACTGTTCGTCGGTCGTCAGGCGTCTCTGTGAAAAACTGCCAGACCTTAGAGCACCTCGGCCTCTGCAGGGTGGCATGGCGCGAGGGGGCGCTTTGGGAAACACTTGGTGGATTATTCGGTCTGGCCCTGCCTCTACCCCTGGCCACCGCACTGCCTCTTGCAACCTGCCCTGCTGCTGCCCTTGACTCCCCCTCTGAAGACCTGTCCTCCTGAGTAAGCGTTGCACACCAGGTGGGGTCAGTCACCTCATCGTCCTGCTGCTCTTCCTCCGAATCCTCTGTGCGCTGCTCCCTCGGACTTACTGCCCTTACTACTACCTCACTGCAAGACAACTGTGTCTGATCGTCATCGTCCTCCTCACCCACAGAAAGTTGTTGAGACAGTTGGCGGAAGTCCCCAGCCTCTTCCCCCAGACCCCGGGAACTTTCGAATGGTTGGGCATCAGTGACGATAAACTCCTCTGGTGGGAGAGGAACCGCTGCTGCCCAATCTAAGCAGGGGCCCGAGAACAGTTCCTGGGAGTGTTCCCGCTCCTGAGCAGGTGTTACTGTAGTAGAGTGAGGAGGCTGGGAGGAAGGAGGAGCAGCAGACAGAGGATTCGGATTGGCAGCAGTGGACGGCGCAGAACTGCGGGTAGACGATAGGTTGCTCGAAGCACTTTCTGCCATCCAGGACAGGACCTGCTCACACTGCTCATTTTCTAATAACCGTCTCCCGCGTGGACCCATTAATTGGGCGATGAATGTGGGGACACCAGAAACGTGCCTCTCTCCTGATCGTGCAGCAGTCGGCTGCGACACACCTGGATCAGGAGCTTGGCCTGTGCCCACACCCTGACTTGGCCCTCCGCGTCCTCGGCCGCGTCCACGTCCTCTAGGCCTACCCCTACCCCTCAGCATGCTGTATTACCAGTGATTTGATTTCACAGGCAGCTAATAAATTGGCGCAAGACTGCAGGCCAAATATAATTTTTTCCCTTTTTTGAAAACGAAAGGCCCCACTGCCTCTAGTGAATGAATAATCTAAGTTTAATAACTGTGCTGTTTTCCTGCTAATGTGTCACAGAACGTGAGGGTAGCAGAGTTATTAACTGTGGCAGAGCAGGTATTTTTTTTCCCAATTAAGGAAAGCAAATGGCGAAGCCAGGAGTAAAACGTAGCTGGGTGCGTCTGATTTTTACAGGTTGCACACGCAGCCGACACGTGTCCACCGCCCTTAGGACGGACAGAGGCAGGACAAATAGAATTATTTTCCGTTTTTTTGCACCAAAAGGCAGCACTGCGTATATTCTATGAACATGAGAAGTTTAATAACTGTGCTGTTTTCCTGCTAATGTGTCACAGAACGTGAGGGTAGCAGAGTTATTAACTGTGGCAGAGCAGGTATTTTTTTTCCCAATTAAGGAAAGCAAATGGCGAAGCCAGGAGTAAAACGTAGCTGGGTGCGTCTGATTTTTACAGGTTGCACACGCAGCCGACACGTGTCCACCGCCCTTAGGACGGACAGAGGCAGGCCAAATAGAATTATTTTCCGTTTTTTTTTTGCACCAAAAGGCAGCACTGCGTATATTCTATGAACATGAGAAGTTTAATAACTGTGCTGTTTTTCTGCTAATGTGTCACAGAACGTGAGGGTAGCAGAGTTATTAACTGTGGCAGAGCAGGTATTTTTTTTCCCAATTAAGGAAAGCAAATGGCGAAGCCAGGAGTAAAACGTAGCTGGGTGCGTCTGATTTTTACAGGTTGCACACGCAGCCGACACGTGTCCACCGCCCTTAGGACGGACAGAGGCAGGACAAATAGAATTATTTTCCGTTTTTTTGCACCAAAAGGCAGCACTGCGTATATTCTATGAACATGAGAAGTTTAATAACTGTGCTGTTTTCCTGCTAATGTGTCACAGAACGTGAGGGTAGCAGAGTTATTAACTGTGGCAGAGCAGGTATTTTTTTTCCCAATTAAGGAAAGCAAATGGCGAAGCCAGGAGTAAAACGTAGCTGGGTGCGTCTGATTTTTACAGGTTGCACACGCAGCCGACACGTGTCCACCCCCCTTAGGACGGACAGAGGCAGGACAAATAGAATTATTTTCCGTTTTTTTGCACCAAAAGGCAGCACTGCGTATATTCTATGAACATGAGAAGTTTAATAACTGTGCTGTTTTCCTGCTAATGTGTCACAGAACGTGAGGGTAGCAGAGTTATTAACTGTGGCAGAGCAGGTATTTTTTTTCCCAATTAAGGAAAGCAAATGGCGAAGCCAGGAGTAAAACGTAGCTGGGTGCGTCTGATTTTTACAGGTTGCACACGCAGCCGACACGTGTCCACCGCCCTTAGGACGGACAGAGGCAGGACAAATAGAATTATTTTCACTTGTTTTACAAGCAAAAGGCAGCACTGCGTATATTCTATGAATAATAACTGTGTTGTGGCCCTGCCTATACAATTCTTTCCCTGCAGTATCAATGGAGGGTGCAATGGTCTGCAGAGGCGATTTTGAGAAGCAAAAAAAAATGCAGCACAGCTAACAGCAGCCAGCACAGTACTGCACACGGTTAAATATGGCCCTAGAAAGGACCGTTGAGGTTCTTGAAGGCTACACTCACTCCTAACACTCTCCCTGCCTATGCAGCACTTCTGTCCCTAATGCCAGGTGCAACGCTCTGCAGAGCCGATTTTGAGAAGAAAAAAAATTGCCACTGCTAACAGCAGCCAACACACAGCTATCAGTGGCCCTAATAAGGACCTTTGGGGGGTCTTGAAGCCTACACTAACTACCAATTCTTTCCCTACAGCAGCTCCGGTACAAACAGCACTGTCCCTCATCTAACTCACACGGCATCTGAGGCGAACCGCGGGAGGGGCCGACTTTTATGTTCGGGTGACACCTGATCTTCCCAGCCACTCACAGCAGGGGGGTGGTATAGGGCTTGAATGTCACAGGGGGAAGTTGTAATGCCTTCCCTGTCTTTCAATTGGCCAGAAAAGCGCGCTAACGTCTCAGGGAAGGAAGTGAAAGTAACCAGAACACCGCATGGTGTTCGTTACGAATAACGAACATCCCGAACATCCTAATATTCGCACGAATATCAAGCTCGGAAGAACACGTTCGCTCATCTCTAGTAAGAATATAAAGGACGTGAAAATAATAAAAGGGAAGGTAAATGGGGTTTCAGAAAGTGGTTTCAATACTTCCATTAGGTTCATTTGGATGCAAACAAGAAAGTTTATAGATCCAAAATGCTTCATTTTGCCTAAGCTTGATGCGTCTGGTAACCCCAATTGTTCTGTTACCTTTCATTTTGTAGACAACTGGGAGCTAAATAATTGTGTAGTATCTTAGGTCTTCTAAAATTACTACTAGGGTTCAAAGGAATATTATTTTTCTGACAAGGGTCGTTCCTTAAAATGTAGCAATATTTTTAAAGTATTTCTCTAATCTTTATGTGACCTGAGTTATAATTACTAATGAAATTATGTGAATATTTCTTGTTTCTCGCTACAGCGTTTCCCTAAATGTTCTCCTGGTAGGGGATTTAGCTCTATTGAAGCCATGGTAAATAAAATGAGTGTGGTATTTTTTTTTCTTAAATCAGTCTTTAAAATCGTTGTACCACAATTGCACATTATTCCTTATCCACAGGATAGGGGATAACTTGCTGCTTGGTCGGGGTCTCACCATTGAGATGCTGGCTAATCTCAAAAAGTGAGGTTCCCATGTCCTCCATCTTTTGCACTGCAGGGTTACTGCACCTCCCATAGTGGGGAGGAGACTACATGGAGCACTGGTTGTGCAAGTACAATAGCGCTCCATTCACTTTCAATGGGACTGCACAGATATATGAGTTGCACCTGCTCAGGTACTGCCGTCAACCTTATTGATATGAAAGGAGCACTTACCTTGCATGCTTGGCCAGTGTTCTATTCACAGTGATGTCACTGTGGGGGTGCAATCAGAATGGAACACTGAAGTCTCATTTTTTATTTCATCAAGGGTCAGCAGTGGGTCTTTTCTGTGGATAGGGATGACTTAAATTGTGTTGCAACCCCTTAGGAATATTTACCTTTATATTAAAAACACTATTGTCTGAGCAATTCTTATGGGTAGTTTTATCTGGGCCAACTATTGGCCAAAAAATAACTCAAAAGAGCAATTTTCAGACATAATTGTAACATTTAACAATTGTCTCTGTACTTAGAGTTCTAATATCTACATTCATCAAAATCCCCTCAGAACCATATTGGTCCTTAAAAAAGTAGGTTTGGGATATTTTCTTAAAAATGTGAAAAATTGCTTTTATATTTCTAAGCTTTCTGGCATCCAAAAGAAAATAAAATGACACTTACAAAATGTGCCAACATAAAGCGGACATATCGGAAATGTTATTTGTTGACTACTTTGTGTGGTATAAGTATTTGTCTTCCAAGCAGAAAACAAAGTTTGAAAATTGTGCATTTTTGAAAAGTTTCTGTAAAAGTTTGAATCTCTTTATAAATAAACACAAAAAGTATTGACTAACATTTACCTGAAATATATAAAGTACGTGTCACGAAAAAGCAATCTTAGAATAACTTGGATAAGTAAAAGCATTCCAAAGTTATTACCAGATAAACAAGTCAGATTTGAAAAATTATGCTTTTTTAAGAAGGCCAAAACTGACTGTAGGGTTGACGAACTAATGCTCGTAGCTGCATTGTTATATTACAAATATCTATTTGTAATGTAGCTAGTAGAGATGAGCGAACGTACTCGTCCGAACTTGATACTCGTTCGAGTATTAGCGTGTTCGAGATGCTCGTTACTAGAGGCGAGTACCACGCGATGTTCGAGTTACTTTCACTTTCATCTCTGAGACGTTAGCGCGCTTTTATGGCCAATAGAAAGACAGGGAAGGCATTACAACTTCCCCCTGCGACGTTCAAGCCCTATACCACCCCCCTGCAGTGAGTGGCTGGGGAGATCTGATGTCACGCGAGTATATAAATTGGCCCCTCCCGCGGCTCGCCACAGATGCATTCTGACAGAGATCAGGGAAAGTGCTGCTGGTGCCGGAGCTGCTATAGGGAGAGCGTTAGGAGCTATTTTAGGCTTCAAGAACGCCAAGGTCCTTCTTAGGGCCACATCTGACCATGTGCAGTACTGTTGAGGCTGCTTTTAGCAGTGTTGCACAATTTGTTTTTTTTTGTATATCGGCCGTGCAGAGCATTGCGTCCGCAGTCTGCAGTCATTGTACAGAGTATAGGGCCAGTACTGGTGAGGCAGGGAAAGAGATATTCAGGCTATATAGGCAGTGGGCTTTTTCCAAAAAATTGATCGCCGTCATCCCGCCAGAGGGAAACAGTATACATAATATTATACGCTGCCTACAGTATCTATCTGCTGGGGGTAGTAGTCGTAATTAATACGCAGCTAAGCGTTACAGCAGGCTTGCGCAAAATTGTTTCCTGGATCTGCTGTCTCTGTTACATGATCGCCATCATCCCGCCAGAGGGAAACAGTATACATAATATTATACGCTGCCTACAGTATCTATCTGCTGGGGGTAGTAGTCGTAATTAATACGCAGCTAAGCGTTACAGCAGGCTTGCGCAAAATTGTTTCCTGAATCTGCTGTCTCTGTTACATGATCGCCGTAATCCCGCCAGAGGGAAACAGTATACATAATATTATACGCTGCCTACAGTATCTATCTGCTAGGGGTAGTAGTCGTAATTAATACGCAGCTAAGCGTTACAGCAGGCTTGCGCAAAATTGTTTCCTGGATCTGCTGTCTCTGTTACATGATCACCGTCATCCCGCCAGAGGGAAACAGTATACATAATATTATACGCTGCCTACAGTATTTCTCTGCTGTATCAGCTCAGCATTTTAAAAAAATAGAAGCAAAATACTTAAGGCCTACTACTGGCCTTTGGCCACTTGACTGCTTCTGCGCTGTGAATTCCACTAGCTCAGTCATACGCACCTACGTCTCACTACAGGCGTGTGCAAAATTGTTTCCTGGCTCTGCTGTGCGTTCCGTAAGGGAAGTCAGCCTCCAACCACAGGCCAATAAGCGGCACATTTAATTACAGCGTTCTGTTTCTGCACTACTGGTAATACACCATGCTGAGGGGTAGGGGTAGGCCTAGAGGACGTGGATGCGGGCGAGGACGCGGAGGCCCAAGTCAGGGTGTGGGCACAGGCCGAGCTCCTGATCCAGGTGTATCGCAGCCGACTGCTGCGGGATTAGGAGAGAGGCACGTTTCTGGCGTCCCCACATTCATCTCACAAGTAATGAGTCAACGCGGTAGACCTTTATTAGAAAATGAGCAGTGTGAGCAGGTCCTGTCGTGGATGGCAGAAAGTGCATCCAGCAATCTATCGACCACCCAGAGTTTTGCGCCGTCCACTGCTGCAACTCTGAATCCTCTGGCTGCTGCTCCTCCTTCCTCCCAGCCTCCTCACTCCATTACAATGACACATTCTGAGGAGCAGGCAGACTCCCAGGAACTGTTCCCGGGCCCCTGCCCAGAATGGCCAGCAATGGTTCCTCTCCCACTGGAGAAGTTTGTCGTGACCGATGCCCAACCTTTGGAAAGTTCCCGGAGTCCGGGGGATGAGGCTGGGGACTTCCGGCAACTGTCTCAAGAGCTTTCAGTGGGTGAGGAGGACGATGACGATGAGACACAGTTGTCTATCACTCAGGTAGTAGTAATTGGAGTAAGTCCGAGGGAGGAGCGCACAGAGGATTGGGAAGGAAGAGCAGCAGGACGATGAAGTGACTGACCCCACCTGGTTTGCTACGCCTACTGAGGACAGGTCTTCAGAGGGGGAGGCAAGTGCAGCAGCAGGGCAGGTTGGAAGAGGCAGTGCGGTGGCCAGGGGTAGAGGCAGGGCCAGACCGAATAATCCACCAACTGTTTCCCAAAGCGCCCCCTCGTGCCATGCCACCCTGCAGAGGCCGAGGTGCTCAAAGGTCTGGCAGTTTTTCACTGAGAGTGCAGACGACCGACGATCAGTGGTATGCAACCTTTGTCGCGCCAAGATCAGCCAGAGAGCCACCACTACCAGCCTCACCACCACCAGCATGCGCAGACATATGATGGCCAAGCACCCCACAAGGTGGGACGAAGGTCGTTCACCGCCTTCGGTTTGCACCCCTGCCTCTCCCCCTGTGCCCCAACCTGCCACTGAGATCCAACCCCCCTCTCAGGACACAGGCACTACCGTCTCCTGGCCTGCACCCACACCCTCACCTCCTCTGTGCTCGGCCCCATCCACCAATGTCTCTCAGCGCACCATCCAGCCGTCGCTAGCGCAAGTGTTGGAGCGCAAGCGCAAGTACGCCGCCACGCACCCGCACGCTCAAGCGTTAAACCTGCACATAGCCAAATTTATCAGCCTGGAGATGCTGCCGTATAGGGTTGTGGAAACAGAGGCTTTCAAAGGTATGATGGCGGCGGCGGCCCAGCGCTACTCAGTTCCCAGTCGCCACTACTTTTCCCGATGTGCCGTCCCAGCCCTGCACGACCACGTCTCCCGCAACATTGTACGCGCCCTCACCAACGCGGTTACTGCCAAGGTCCACTTAACAACGGACACGTGGACAAGCACAGGCGGGCAGGGCCACTATATCTCCCTGACGGCATATTGGGTGAATTTAGTGGAGGCTGGGACAGAGTCAGAGCCTGGGACCGCTCACGTCCTACCCACCCCCAGAATTGCGGGCCCCAGCTCGGTGGTGGTATCTGCGGCGGTGTATGCTTCCTCCACTAAACCACCCTCCTCCTCCTCCTCCTACGCAACCTCTGTCTCGCAATCAAGATGTGTCAGCAGCAGCACGTCGCCAGCAGTCGGTGTCGCGCGGCGTGGCAGCACAGCGGTGGGCAAGCGTCAGCAGGCCGTGCTGAAACTACTCAGCTTAGGAGAGAAGAGGGACACGGCCCACGAACTGCTGCAAGGTCTGACAGAGCAGACCGACCGCTGGCTTGCGCCGCTGAGCCTCCAACCGGGCATGGTCGTGTGTGACAACAGCCGTAACCTGGTGGCGGCTCTGCAGCTCGGCAGCCTCACGCACGTGCCATGCCTGGCCCACATCTTTAATTTGGTGGTTCAGTGCTTTCTGAAATACTACCCACGCTTGTCAGACCTGCTCGGAAAGGTGCGCCGGCTCTGCGCACATTTCCGCAAGTCCCACACGGACGCTGCCACCCTGCGCACCCTGCAACATTGGTTTCATCTGCCAGTGCACCAACTGCTGTGCGACGTGCCCACACGGTGGAACTCTACGCTCCACATGTTGGCCAGGCTCTATGAGCAGCGTAGAGCTATAGTGGAATACCAACTCCAACATGGGCGGCGCAGTGGGAATCAGCCTCCTCAATTCTTTACAGGAGAGTGGGCCTGGTTGGCAGACATCTGCCAGGTCCTTGGAAACTTTGAGGAGTCTACCCAGATGGTGAGCGGCGATGCTGCAATCATTAGCGTCACCATTCCTCTGCTATGCCTCTTGAGAAGTTCCCTGCAAAGCATAAAGGCAGACGCTTTGCGCTCGGTAACAGAGGCGGGGGAAGACAGTATGTCGCTGGATAGTCAGAGCACCCTCCTGTCTATATCTCAGCGCGTTGAGGAGGAGGAGGAGGAGCATGAGGAGGATGAGGAGGAGGGGGAAGAGACAGCTTGGCCCAATGCTGAGGGTACCCATGCTGCTTGCCTGCCATCCTTTCAGCGTGTATGGCCTGAGGAGGAGGAGGAGGAGGAGGAGGAGGAGGAGGATCCTGAAAGTGATCTTCCTAGTGCGGACAGCCATGTGTTGCGTACAGGTACCCTGGCACACATGGCTGACTTCATGTTAGGATGCCTTTCTCGTGACCCTCGCGTTACACGCATTCTGGCCACTACGGATTACTGTGTGTACACACTGCTCGACCCACGGTATAAGGAGAACCTTTCCACTCTCATACCCGAAGAGGAAAGGGGTTCGAGAGTGATGCTATACCACAGGACCCTGGCGGACAAACTGATGGTAAAATTCCCGTCCGACAGCGCTAGTGGCTGAAGGCGCAGTTCCGAGGGCCAGGTAGCAGGGGAGGCGCAGAGATCAGGCAGCATGTATAGCACAGGCAGGGGAACACTCTCTAAGGCCTTTGACAGCTTTCTGGCTCCCCAGCAAGACTGTGTCACGGCTCCTCAGTCAAGGCTGAGTCGGCGGGAGCACTGTAAAAGGATGGTGAGGGAGTACGTAGCCGATCGCACGACCGTCCTCCGTGACGCCTCTGCCCCCTACAACTACTGGGTGTCGAAGCTGGACACGTGGCCTGAACTCGTGCTGTATGCCCTGGAGGTGCTTGCTTGTCCTGCGGCTAGCGTCTTGTCAGAGAGGGTGTTTAGTGCGACTGGGGGAATCATCACAGATAAGCGTACCCGCCTGTCAACCGACAGTGCCGACAGGCTTACACTCATCAAGATGAACAAAGCCTGGATTTCCCCAGACTTCTCTTCTCCACCAGCGGACAGCAGCGATACCTAAACAATACGTAGGCTGCACCCGCGGATGGAAGCATTGTTCTCTATCACCATCAAAAACGTGGACCTTTTAGCTTCATCAATCTGTGTATAATATTCATCCTCCTCCTCCTGCTCCTGCTCCTGAAACCTGACGTAATCACGCCGAACGGGCAATTTTTCTTAGGCCCACAAGGCTCAGTCATATAATTTTTGTAAACAATTTTTATACGTTTCAATGCTCATTAAAGCGTTGAAACTTTCACCTCAACCAATTTTTATTTTAACTGGGCTGCCTCCAGGCCTAGTTACAAATTAAGCCACATTAACCAAAGCGATTAATGGGTTTCACCTGCCCTCTTGGTTGGGCATGGGCAATTTTTCTGACGTACATTAGTACTGTTGGTACACCAATTTTTTGGGGCCCTCGCCTACAGTGTAATCCAATTAATTTTTTGCCCACCTGCATTAAAGCTGACGATACATCAGCTGTGCTGGGACACTGCAATGGGATATATTTATGTACCGCCGGTGGGTTCCAGGGAGCCACCCATGCTGTGGGTCCACAGGGAGTTGTAACTGCATGTCTCTACTTCTAAAGAACCCCTAGTCTGACTGGGGCATGCAGTGTGGGCCGAAGCCCACCTGCATTTAATCGGACGTTACCTCAGCTGTGATGGGCATTGCAATGGGATATATTTATGTATCGCCGGTGGCTTCCTGGCACCCACCCATGCTGTCGGTCCACATGGAGTTGTAACTGCATGTGTCCACTTCTAAAGAACCCCAGTCTGACTGGGGCATGCAGTGTGGGCCGAAGCCCACCTGAATTTAACATGACATTACCTCAGCTGTGATGGGCAATGCAATGGGATATATTTATGTACCGCCGGTGGGTTCCAGGGAGCCACCCATGCTGTGGGTGCACACGGAATTCCCATTGCGGAGTTGTACCTGCCTGTGACTATTTATAAAAAAACGTGGTCTGACTGGGGCATGCAAACACCTTGACAGAATGAATAGTGTGTGGCACATAGGTTCCCCATTGCTATGCCCACGTGTGCAGCTCCTGATGGTGGTGGCACAGGATTATATTTCTTATTGCTTCTGTACAGAATTGTGGGCTATCGCCCCGCCCCTTTTAAAGAGGGTCGCTGCCTAGCCGTGCCAACCCTCTGCAGTGTGTGCCTGCGGTTCCTCCTCATGGCAGACGCACTTATAAATAGACATGAGGGTGGTGTGGCATGAGGGCAGCTGAAGGCTGCGCAGGGACACTTCGGTGTGCGCTGTGGACACTGCGTCGTGTGTGTGTGTGTGTGTGTGTGGGGGGGGGGGGGGGGGTTGGCAGCATGTAACCCAGGAGAAGTGGCAGTGGAGTGTCATGCAGGCAGTGATTGTGCTTCGTTGGAGGTAGTGTGGTGCTTAGCTAAGGTATGCATTGCTAATGAGGGCTTTTCAGAAATAAAAGTTGTTGGGAGGGGGGGGACTCTTGCCGCTATTGTGGCTTAATAGTGGGACCTGTGAACTTGAGATGCAGCCCAACATGTAGCCCCTCGCCTGCCCTATCCGTTTCTGTGTCGTTCCCATCACTTTCTTGAATTGCCCAGATTTTCACAAATGGAAACCTTAGCGAGCATCGGCGATATACAAAAATGCTTGAGTCACCCATTGACTTCAATGGGGTTCGTTATTCGAAACGAACCCTCGAGCATCGCGATAATTTCGTCCCGAGTAACGAGCACCCGAGCATTTTGGTGCTCGCTCATCTCTCGTAGCTAGTAGCTACTAACACAAGCATCATAAAGGATTTAAGCCATTTTCCTCATATATACTTGATTTAGTTGCCATGCACTCTTTCTTTAGACCATAAAATGGTTTGTCTGGACCCCAACATACATATTTGTATAATCTTAGCTATTTTACAGCAAGTAAGAGGAGTACTTCCATGTGGCTCTAACTAAAGTCTTTAGTAATCATCTAAAGTTATATAAAAATTGTCTTCTAGTGGTGTCAATAGATTAGCAGCACTTCGCAGCTAGAGACCTTAGGTCCCCCTTCACAATCCTACAGCATCTTCAGCCATCAGTTCCTCCAGGACTTATACTTTTATTCTATGCTGGATCTTGATGTTTTCATTCTGGACATGATAAGGGCTACATGGCCTGAAATGTTGCTTGGATATTTCGTGAACATCTATAACAAAAACATTCATGAACTTTTGCAAAGTCAAGAAGTGTGTGAAACGCAATTTTTTTTTTTTCTTAAGGGCTTAGTCAGACGGGCGTTTTTTCGCGCGATTTGCGCATGCGCATGCGTCCGGCGATTTTATAAAACCATTGCTTTGCAATGGTATCAGACACATGAGCGCTTTATATGCGCTCGTCCGATAAATTATAGAACAGAAATCGCAGATCGCACCTATCTGCGATCTGCGATTCCTGTTCTCTTTTTATGCGCTCAATGGGGCCGGTGGCAGCAGCGCCGACCCCATTGAGGACATTTAGTAGACAAATCATTCTCCTCTTCCACAGCTGTAACAGCTGTGGCAGAGAAGAATGATGTTTGCCCATTGAATTCAATGGAGCTGGCAATATAGCCGGCTCCATTGAAAGCAATGGGCTGCCGGCGAGCGCGGGATGAATTGTTGGGAAGGGCTTAAAGGGGTTGTCTCGCGAAAGCAAGTGGGGTTAAGTACTTCTGTATGGCCATATTAATGCACTTTGTAATATACATCGTGCATTAAATATGAGCCATACAGAAGTTATTCACTTACCTGCTCCGTTGCTAGCGTCCCCATCGCCATGGCTCCGTCTTGCGCAGATGGGTCTTCTCCCTTCGGCTCGGCTCCTGATTGGCTGGAATCGGCACATGTGACAGGGGCGGAGCTACGCGATTACGCGTACAAGGGGCGGAGCCAAAACGCCGCTGCTTCCGAGCCGAGCGGAAGGGAGAAGACCCATCTGCGCAAGCGCGTCTAAAAAGGCAAGAAGACACCGAAATTAGACGGAGCCATGGCGACGGGGACGCTAGCAACGGAGCAGGTAAGTGAATAACTTCTGTATGGCTCATATTTAATGCACGATGTATATTACAAAGTGCATTAAT
The DNA here is from genome assembly GCF_035609145.1 of Eleutherodactylus coqui. NCBI lineage: Eukaryota > Metazoa > Chordata > Amphibia > Anura > Eleutherodactylidae > Eleutherodactylus > Eleutherodactylus coqui. Next base: position 201,644,077 of record NC_089841.1, on the reverse strand, counting down.
ATGGCCATACAGAAGTACTTAACCCCATTTGCTTTCGCGAGACAACCCCTTTAAATATATAAGCCCTTCCCTGCAATTCATCCAGAAATGTGTAAAAATAAAAAAAATATATATACTAACCTTGTCCCGGCAGACGGAGTTCAGCGCGGCCGGCCGGCAGTTCTCCTGAACTGCTCTAAGTAGTATTTAGCAGCTGGGGATTTAAAATCCCCGCCTGCTGAATGAGCTGCCTCTGATTGGTCACAGCCTCACCAATCAGGGGCAGCTCTCACTCACACCCATTCATGAATTCATGAATGGGTGTGAGTGAGAGCTGCCTCTGATTAGTCAGACTGTGACCAATCAGAGGCAGCTCATTCTCTGAGCAGTTCAGGAGAACTGCCGGCCGGCTGCGCTGAACTCCGTCTGCCGGGACAAGGTGAGTATATATATATATTTTTTTTTTACACATTTCTGGATGAATTGCAGGGAAGGGCTTATATATTTAAGCCCTTCCCGACAATTCATCGTGAGATCGCCCGCAGCGCATTGCTTTCAATGGAGCCGGCTGTATTGCCGGCTCCATTGAATTCAATGCGCTGGACAGCTCCGGCCCGTTTCTATTGAAACGTGGCTAGGAGCAGTTTTTTCGGGTGATTTTTGGGCCCCGGTCACGCGATTTGCGGATGCGCATCCGTCATGCGATCCGCAAATCGCGGCAAAAAACGCCCGTGTGACTAAGGCCTAAAACTGAATAGAACACTCAAAATCTGTAAGTATAAACCATGCTGTGCTATTAGCAGTTGATAGTACATTCTCGGCTAAAATACAGAAAGACTTGTTTCTTTCCCACTTGATATTGCAATAGTACATTGAACATGGAAATAAGGGAGATGGAACAATACCTCTGAAGCGCCACCTATTGGATGACAGCATTCCTTCAAATCAATGCTTGACCCTTTATACAGACCTGTAGATTACCCAGAGGAGCATGGATGGCCTTATACTTCTCATCACTCACCTTCTTGGCACTCTCCCTAAGGAGAGATGTTATCCCTCCGAATTGAACATGGAGACATGCAAGTAGCATTTTGGATGGGACAGATGCATTAGCTCAAAGTGCTTTGACACTTGAGGAAAATGCTCATTATATTGAACAAATTATTTAAATTGTATTTGTTGCTGATGCTACAACTAGATATTAAATGCTAACTAACATTTTATAACATAACAGAGATATTGGAGTATTTTTAACCACTTAAGGTCTGACTGCATATTTACAGTGGAAGATTAAGCTAGCTTAAGTAATTAGTATTGGGCAAACTTTTGAAAAGTTTGGTTCAGCTGGTTTGCCAAACTTTGATTCAATTTGTCCAGAACTGAATTACTCTGAACTGAAACTTCACTAATATACCTAAATTTATTATTAGTGGTTTATTTGTAGTGGTGGTCCTGTGGACTTACAACACTGGGGTCCTGGGTTCAAATCTGACCAAGAATAGCATCTTTACTAAAAGTTCAGAGCAAACCTAAACCTCAGTTTAACTGGTTTGGTTCGCTCAACACTATAAGTGAATTTAAATTCCAACGCTGCTTCCTTTGATTCTAGTATTCACATGACAAATTCTGTGATTGCGAGCATCTCAGCACACAGAGGTAGTTGCTAGATGTAGCTAGACCCAGCTTTATCACTGAAACACAGCTAATTTCTCCTGTAACTGGACTAACTGCTTATTCCTCATTACAGTGGGAACCCAGGCCCTAAAAAATATATTGTTAAATAATAAAATCCCCTTATGGTCTTTTCTGAACTTTAGGGCTTGGTCAGACAAACTTTTTTTTGCACGCCAATAGGCACCAATTTGCGCAAAATCGCCATTCGCATGTGTCTTAATCATGTGAACGGGCAATGTTTCATGCGCAGAAAACCCGAGCTTCATGCGCATAAAAATCACTCATTCACTGGAGCAGCTGTGCTTTAAAAAGCGCAGCTTCTCCAGGAGGAGAGGGTAAAGAAGCCCTGCAGGGCTTTGAGATTTCCTGATAGCAGGGAGAGAGAGCTGAGCTATGGGGGATTAAACCATAGCAGGGAGAGATGGAGTGGGGCTATGTGTTAATCCCCTATTGCTCCACTCTCTCTCTCCCTGTTATGGGAAAATCCCCCATATCTCTGCTCTCTCACCCTGCTATGGGGAAATCCCCCATAGATCTGCTCTCTCTCCAAGGGATATCCCCATAGCATGGATGGGGCTAGAGAGTGGAAGGGGCTATAGGGTTTCTCACAGAGAATCCCTATAGCAAATATAGAGGGGCAGAGGTAGAGGTTGGATCCCTCTAGCTCTACCCCTTCTCCTGTGCTCTAAGGGAAGCCCTTGGGGAAAGCCCTGTATCCCCGCTCCCTCTTTCTCCCTACTATAGGAAAATCCCTTGGGAATAGTGGGAGAGGGAGTCCCCTATTCCCCTCCCCCCCTCCCGCTGCTGGGGAATTGCCCAGCAGGGGTGCAGGTGGAATACCCTGCTGCTTACAGCAAGGCATTTAAAAGGTTCTGCCTAGTAGCACACTTTAGATCTCCCATTGTAGGGAGTCCCCTCATCTCTGCAGGGACTAACATGAGTTTACAGTGGAACATTTAAAATGTGATTTTGGGCATCAGATTTTAAATGTTCTACTGTAAGCAATGGGGAACCTATTCCTTGTGCAGGAGTTTGCATAAAATTCTGCTCCCATAGGAGTCAATGGAAACTCCTGCACATTGCACCAAAGATAGGTCAGATCTTACATGAGACCTAACATTCTCTCATGTAAACGATTCTATAGGAACTTGTTAGTTCTTTTAGAAGCGCTCTTTTTGCGCACCTATTGATGTGCAGAAAAAACATGCTCGTCTGACCGAGCCCTAAGGGGAAGATGGTTAAATCACAAAATAAACACATATAATAAACATGAAGGGAACATAAAATTCCATCCAGATGTTGCCCTTGGATCAATTTGAACCTAGAACTCCAGCAGTGCTAACAAATGAGATGCTGTATTTGGTTTTCCATCTTTCTTCTCTGTAGGGGGAGAAGAAGGAGATACACAAAGACAATGCATATGTTGTTCTTGGTCAGTGCTAATTACTGAGCTGCAATGCTTGTTCTTCCTTCTCCTCCTTCTTCCTCTTTCTTCTTCCTCCTCCTTCTCCTCCTACTCCAAAAGAAGAAAGTGAATGAGAAGGAGAAGAAGGAGAATGAAGAGAATTAGAATAAAAAGATTGAGAAGGAGGAAAAGAGAAGGAAAAGAAAGAGAAGGAAGAAGCTTGATGGCTCAGTGGCTAGCTTTGTTGCCTTGGAGCACTTTTGTTCTAGGTTCACATCTGACTATGGAAAACATCTCTTTGTGTTTATTCTTTTTCTTCTCCATCCTACATTTCTCTGAAGAATTGAAAGGGAAGAAAGAAGTGTGGTGGCTCAGTTGCTAGCACTTTTGCCTTGCAGCGCTGCAATCTAAGATTCGACTGTGATGAGGGTCAACATATTATGAAGTTTTTATGTTCTCATTGTACTTACTCTTCTTTTCCTCTAGCCTGATTAAATACCCCTTTTCATATATTAAAAATTAGATTTTTGGTAAAAATCTGTTCGGGTAGAACCAATCTGATTTACCAAAAAAATTGGCTTGATTTGATCACCTGGCTGATTATGATAAGCAACGCTAATCATGGAAAAAATATGGAAATTTTAAGTCAAAAATAAAAATATGATAAGATGGTTAGACTAACATTACTGAAAAGGCTGAAATGTGTGTTCCAAAACACCCAGTATGTAAACTAATTAATTGGAGTGTACATTTTTCACTGTAGCACAGGAATCAAAATTAATTCAATAGATGCCTTCACTGCATTTTTTTATATATGCAGTTTCAAGAACTAGGTTTTATATGTACTACCTCTATCCATCTGCATGAAAGTTAACCCCGATCATACGATCTAGGTATCCCCTTCCAGAAGTTGAAATTCCAAAAGAAGGCGTCCATTGATGACCTATTGCTCTGATATACTGAAAGGTTAGGAGCGTAGGATAATCAGTAGAGATGAGCGAGCACCAAAATGCTCGAGTGCTCGTTACTCGAGTCGAACGTTCAGTGATGCTCGAGAGTTCGTTTTGAGTAACAAACCCCATTGAAGTCAATGGGCGACTCGAGCATTTTTGTATATGACTGGTGCTCCGCTAAGGTTTTCATTTGTGAAAATCTTAGCAAATCACCAAAGTCATGTAAAAAACACAGAAATGGATAGGGCAGGCGAGGAGCAACATGCAGGGCTGCATTTCGGGCTCCGAGGTCTCACTATTAAGCCATAATAGTGGCAAGAGTGAGACCCCCCCCCCCGCACTGTCAGCATAACGATCGTTCTCCTCTGCCACAGCTGTAACAGCTGTGGCAGAGAAAAACGATGTTAGCCCATTGAATTCAATGGAGCCGGCAATACAGCCGGCTCCATTGAAAGCAATGGGCTGCCGGCGAGCGCGGGATGAATTTTCAGGAAGGGCTTAAAAATATAAGCCCTTACCTGAAAAAGAAAGATTTTAGTGTAAAAAAGAATAAAAATGCTGGCATTCTCTTCAATGGAGCCGCTGCTGCTGCCGCGTCCTCTCCTGCTGTCCCCTGCACTGTGGTGCTGAACTGCTGTCATTCAGCTGAGAGCTGCGCTGAGCCAATCAGAGGCAGCATTCACTCACCCATTCATGAATTCATGAATGGGTGTGAGTGAGATCTGCCTCTGATTGGTCAGGCTGTGACCAATCAGAGGCAGCTCATTCAGCAGGCGGGGATTTTAAATCCCCGGCTGCTGAATACTACAGAGAGCAGTTCAGGAGAACTGCCAGCTGGCCGCAGCTGAACTCCGTCTGCCGGGACAAGGTTAGTATATATATTTTTTTTATTTTTACACATTTCTGGATGAATTGCAGGGAAGGGCTTATATATTTAAGCCCTTCCCGAAAATTCATTGTGCGATCGCCGGCAGCCTATTGCTTTCAATGGAGCCGGCTGTATTGCCGGCTCCATTGAATTCAATGGTCAGTGCTCGTTTAATCGAGACGAGCACCGCGTGGTGCTCGTCTCGAGTAACGAGCATCTCGAGCACCCTAATACTCGAACGAGCATCAAGCTCGGATGAGTATGCTCGCTCATCTCTAATAATCAGTTGTCTTTCACAAAAAGAACACTAATATTGGGAAATCAATTGACTATACCTGATAGGGGTGGAGCATTTTTATCAATTTTTGTTTGTCCTTGTAGTGAATCAGAATTCTGAGACTGAACTATTCAAAGCTTTCTAAGAACAGCTGATAAATGTTGACTGGATGCAAAAGATCAAAGCACTCAAAAAAGTGGTTGTCCTATTTTGTTATAGTCTCTTGCAGGTTAAAACTTGTCATGTATCTTTATTACCACTACAGATTAAACTCGACAGGGTTACTTGCAAATTTTTGCCTTCAAGGAAACATTGCAGTGTTGGCACTCTCGGATGATGCAGGGGTGCAGTGGAGTTGTAACCTAAAGAGACATTTGCTTTAAATGAGGCTAAAATGCTTACAGGGTAACTTATGTTTCTTAAATAAATGCATGAATAATTCAAAATGGTGAAAAATAATAATTGAGTATATCCAGAAGAAATAAAATTAAGTAATGTATCATATAACAGAAATGATCAGAAGGACACCACAAATAAAAACATTTAGATATTATTATTTAAAAATAATAATTTATTGTTTATTTAAGAAAACAATTCAATATGATAATTTACCTGCCTCAAAGCTGACTTTATCTGTCATTGTATAAGGACCCAAACATTGCAAAATATTATCAAGATATGTATTGCTAATTTAAATAATGGTGAAAAACTTGTTCTTCTGATACAGTGTTATACTAAGCCAAATAAAAAGAATTCTGATTCTGAGAAGATGATTTGCTCTTCTACTGTTTGTATTTTCCTGTTACAGATGATTTATGGTAATATATTGGTTTCTACAAGCCTTGAACATTGGAGCATTTGCTAATATACAACAATACATTTATCTTCCCATTTTCTGTACTTTCAAGACACATATAGAAATCAAGAGGGATATTTGTTTATTCAGTTGTCCCTGTATACAGCAGAGATATCCGCACTGGATTTAAGGCAACACAAATAAACATTTTAGTGCTTTAATATAAAAAAAAACCCTGGAGGAACATACACAAGGAACTCTAAAGGATTGTAAATCACACAGTACAGTATGGTCAAGCCAATTTAACTGAAAATTTGCAGATATCAGGAAATAATAGTTTTATTGCAATGAAATAGTGTACAATTTATACATGTGTATCATCAGCGCTTAGAATAAACTAAAATAAGCTGTTAATTAGAAACCCTGATAGAACCAGCAAACTACTAATGCAGTGTTGTTCTAGCATACTGTACAATCTGACTAATCGCTTTAATGAGAATACGGAACAAATGTATGTTTGACTGTAAGCCTTTTTAGCAAAGTCTAATTACAATTATCTATATATCTGTTAAATGTATTAATGATGAAAATGAATGAGTTTCCAAAAGTTCAATATTAAAAAAAAACCCTCTTTAGCCTGTTTTTGAAAAGTGAAAATGCTCCCAATACCATATTCCTGAGTTATTAACAGATCAAGCTGAAGATTGCCTCGGAGTTGAGTCAGACTCAACAGAGAACCAGTGAATATTCTCTTGCACCGTTTCTTACACAGTACTGAGCCCTAACGGTGCAGCAGTAGATTAGTGGGTAGCTATCTGGAGCTGACATTCGATACGGGTTTGTACCACTAAGGTCTATTTTCTATGGGTTGGCTTACAAATAACCTAAGAGGCCTTACTGATGAATGACACCCTGTGTGTAATGGAAGCAGCAATGTTTACAGCTACATGTAAAAGTGGATGTGCACATGTTCTTAATCTGTGAAGGGGTGGCAGGGGCCCAATCGACCCCAGTCTGACACTGCCTGCAAGAAATACTTCTGAATCACATCACAAATGATGCTTCCACCCCAAAGCATTGTAGAGATAATTAGAATGTAGCATATTCTGGCAAAATGAGAGTTGGATTCTCACAGATTACCTATAGATATCTCTTTCGTGCTCAGTTTTCTCTAGATTTCATACATGAAGCCTAGAGCTCCTATGACAACCAGACTACAGGAGTGGACCAGGGTGTGGGGAAACCAATACAGAAGACCTTTGCACAATTTCAACACTTGGCAATAGGCTATGTTCTTCAAAATAGCCTAAAGTGGCTTGTACATAGAACTTTTGTGGAAAATTAGTTTGATTCCTGACATATAGATTCCCGTCCTCACATAAAAGACCTATTTTTCTATTTTCATTTTGTTTTCATCAAAATGATTTTTTAGTGTGGACAATCCCTACTTGCTAGAAGGGTCCCACGAAAATAAACAAATCACAATGCATCACCCAGCAGAAAACTTACAGCAATCACTTGTAATCTGTGAGGAAATACAGCATTAAAGAGACATTCAGAAAGGAGTATCTATGGTCTATGTGCTGTTCATTTATTTTACCCATTTTAGTCAATTAGGCTGTATAGACAACTGTTTTTTTATTTGTGTGAATGAAATCTTCGCATGTCCTATTTTCATCTGTTTTTGTGCATGACAGTAGGACATGACGTGAATAGGGTTAGTGAAAATTGAACAGCATACAAATGGTGTCCATTTGCTGTCCATTTTCTTTTGTTCCCAAGCAACTTGACACAACTCACATATCGTCATCTATATATGGCCTTAATGTTCAATTTCCCTGCAACACCACCGCAGAAGAAACATTACACAATGCCCAATTGAATCAATGAGTTGTCTGTGTAAAACAGGAATGGGCATATCCTTCTGAGCAAGAGATGATTTTTGCAACCACTTTACAATCTTACCGATAGATAAGAATCGTCATCAGAGAAACTGCTCTCAAAATTCCCTAATGTGGTATATGAAAATTCTATTTCAAAACCAGAGAAACCCTGTAAGTGAAGTTCTAGATGATTGCGTTCATTCTGATTCTTTCGTTATCTGCTACCAGATTGTAAAATTAACCATGACCAACTGGTAAGTTTATGATTTTCCTCAACCATGTACTTTTACAATAGTTCTTGTAGAGATTGGGTTTTCTATAATTGCACTAATGTATTTTACAAAGGCTGCACTACAGCTAATCACCCTAATATATAAATTAAGTGACATATTCTGATCAGTGATTTTCATACTGCCCAGTGGATCTTACCAGTGAGACCCACCCCCCAGTTGTTGGTAATGCACAGTTGGGAGGTAGTTTTGACAAAAGTGATCATATGCTGCACAAGTCTTTCTCTAGCTGCCTTAAGGCCCATTTACATGCAACAGTTATCATTCAAAATACGTCCAAATGGCCCAAAATGAGTAATAATCATTACATGTAATCACAAGCATCGTGCACTTTTCGTTTGAACGATGGATTTTAGTTCACTAGAAATCTGTTGTTCAGCAGCTGAAAGACTGAGCAAATACATTCCATTTGAATACCTTTCACTTATATTTCAAAAGACTGCATGATGTTTACACTAGCCACATTGGAAGGTGACAGCAGCTGTTTACACAGCTGGTAGTGATTTTAAACACACAGCTGGCTCTGCAAACAACTGGTGGAGGTACTTTTACATGCAAATAAACATGATAAAGGATAACTTAATAGCCATTAACACTTTATGTAAACAGATCACTAAATCTTTCAATCTTTCAGTTATTTGAAAGATTATCTTTGCATGTAAAAGAGCCTTTAGTCTGTAGCGTAGCAACATAATTGACTCCTTTTGTGCTTATTTTAATATTAAACTGTGTTCAAGAGATTCAAAGCAGATAAACTGAGCTATATTTTTCATTTTAGCCTTGACATTGACCAACATTGATGCGTTCCAAGCATTATCATGCTCTAGCTGTTGGGGACTGAGTAGGAAAAGTTTAATTCATATGTAATGAGGAATAGTACCTGCTACCATCTGGGTGGCATGTTCTTTCTAGTTTTGGGAATCCCTTTCTTCTCATTTTTTTGTTATTCATCGTCACTTTTGCTTTATAAATTGAAAAAAAACAAAAGACAAATCAGAGCACACGTCTCTGGTGCTACCATGAAATGAACCTATGGAAGTTTTGATAGTTGTGTATGGAACATCTATTTTAGAAGTTGTCATATAGGTTAAAACCACACTTATTTGCAATTAGCAATTATTTTATAACACTGTACATTTTATCTTTTTTTTCTAAACATTGGGGCAAAAATAAACATTGAATAATTGTCTTAGCATGTAGCTGAATATTTGTTTTACGTTTTATATACCCTCTTGAATCTTTGCTTACAGATAAAGTTATTTTATTCGAAGAATTGTAGTAAGATATTACTGAGTATTGCCAATTTTTTGGGTGGGTTAAAATCATTTAAATAGTCATTTGTGGTACCATACCTAAAGTAGAAGATCACAATAGAAAACACTACATAACCCTCCTTTTGAAGCAATAAATTACAATTCAGATTTAATCATGAAGAAAATGTTTCAATCACACAGACATAATTAAGAACTTCAATTTCAAAATAGTCTGGAATTAATAATTCAATATGGAATTCTGAAAAGTCACATCAGAACAATCTGAAACTACCAACAATAAGAGTGTACAATACAGTGATAGCCATCACTGAAATGCATTCAGCAAGAGATGCATGTCATTTTTAGAGGCTTCTTTTAGAAATCACTGTGGTTAATCATATGCAGTTTAACACAGGTCTATGCCATTGTTTGCTTGCAGTTTATGTTTAATGTTTTGTTTTGTTCTTCATCTAGTGTCCCTTGCTTAGCAAGAAAGTCTGTCTGTCCCATTGTTTGGCCGCACAATGAAAACACATTAGAAAAAGTATTCTTTTTGACTTTCGTTGATTGCATTTTGCATACTGATCTCAGTTTTCAATGTGGCTGCTGCTTCTACATTGTCCTCATGTTCCTCTGATTCTTTGGCTTTATTTTTTTTATATGTATCCTTCTGGAGATAAATTCTTATTGCTATGCCAGCAATGCATAATAAGATGAAAACTGCAACAGATATTACACCTGTAGAAATGATAATAGAGAAAATGTTAGGAATATACATTTAGAATGCTAGTTTACAAGTTACAATAAATACACTGTAGGTTTCTGAAAATACATACAGTACATCAGTTTCTAATATCTGCTATATTAAAAGAAGCGTTTCATGAATGGATACTAAATTGGAGTAATTTTTACAGATAATATTAGCAAGATACTGGTTATTTTTAATTACAAGGAACTAAACAATACATTATGACAGATTACTTAGAAATGTGGATTGTTTTGTAAGTTTTTTTCTTACAAGGGAAAGAACTTGTTGTTAGCTTACTTAAAGGGGTTGTCCCGCGAAACAAAGTTGGGGTATACACTTCTGTATGGCCATATTAATGCACTTTGTAATGTACATTGTGCATTAATTATGAGCCATACAGAAGTTATTCACTTACCTGTTCCGTTGCTGGCGTCCCCGTCTCCATGGTGCCGTCTAATCTTCAGCGTCTAATCGCCCGATTAGATGCGCTTGCGCAGTCCGGTCTTCTGTCTTCTGAATGGGGCCGCTCGTGCTGGAGAGCGGCTCCTCGTAGCTCCGCCCCGTCACGTGTGCCGATTCCAGCCAATCAGGAGGCTGGAATCGGCAATGGACCGCACAGAAGACCTGCGGTCCACCGAGGGTGAAGATCCCGGCGGCCATCTTCACAAGGTAAGTAAGAAGTCACCGGAGCGCGGGGATTCGGGTAAGTACTACCCGTTTTGTTTTTTTTATCCCTGCATCGGGTTTGTCTCGCGCCGAACGGGGGGGCTATTGAAAAAAAAAAAACCCGTTTCGGCGCGGGACAACCCCTTTAAGCTGGCATATACTGTGTTTAAGAGTTAGTATGATCTCAACAGTAAAGATTCTGGGCCATGGTGTAACATAAAGAGGCATTTTTATATTCACCTAAGTGTCCCCTTGTCCAGCGCAGGAGCCCCAGTCACCGTTACTCAGATTCCAGAGAGAGCTGTTAGCAGTCAAGTGCACAGTGACCAAAATGTGACCACCATCAGCTTCTTCCAGGTTTGGAGCAGTGGTGACAGGGACTTCTGCATTAGATGGGGAAGACACTTAAGGAGATGAGTATAGACTTACTTATTTTATACCATTCAATCACTTGCGAAAATCGGCTGAATTCTGCCAAATTTTCTGACGTGATGGATCAGATTTTTCATAGAAATCTGTCATCAACCATCGCAAACAATTGTTACCATTTATTTTCTGGCTGTTTTGACCTGATATGGCCAAAAGTGGTCATATCAGTAAAAAAAATGTTATTTGAAGTGTGTATCCATATTAAGGCCTGCTACACAAGTCAATTCCCTGTGCATAAAGCCTATAGGGTAGTAAACAGAGTCCTGTGAACGAAAAGGCCCTTGTGTACAGCCTCATATTCTCTTTAGAAGGACTGCCTCTAGGGTAGACATACAGAGATGCAGTGTAGACTCACAGAAATCTATTAAATCGGATATTGAGTAGAGTTGGGAAGCCCCCGTACATATTAGATGATCTTGCAGAAAATGATGGATTTGGCCTAGATTAAATGGGCAGGCCACTTATTAGCACTACTCAATAAACATTCAAAATGCTGTCTATATGTCATATACTAATAGAGCTTTATGCCTTGATATACAGACATTGTATGCTCAGTGTTTCCCAACTCCAGTCCTTCAAACAGGTTATATTTTCAGGATTTCCTTAGTGTTGCACAGGTTATATAATTGTTCTCAGTATCTCAGAATTTGCTACAAGTGTTTTTACTATAAGATATCCTCAAATCATGACCTATTTGGGGGATTTCAGACTGGAGTGGAGAAACGCTGGTCTAAATCATCAATTATACCAATGTTCATATCCTATTTTAATATGTAGCATTTATATAATTATACTCATTAACTTTGATTGAGTTTGTCCTTAAGACATGTAAGGCTAAAGAAAATCAAAGAATAGACATGACATACTGTCATGAGGACATACAAGTAGTGCAGTTGTCTGAGCACTGATACTTCAGCGTACAGAATATGCTATTAAAAACTGTTTTCACATTTCTTATGTTAAGTGATAGCTATTTTCTAGATATATTGTATTGAGTTATATTATATAAAAATCTAACATAAATTAAGAATGAGAAATTAGAATCCACGCATATTGACTTCAAAGAGAAAATCAAGAAAATTGTGTTTTATCTTTGCTTATAATTTTATGTTTCCCTAGCTCCAGCTTAATCTTTTTTCTATTACACTTAATAAACAGTTTCCTCTAGTAAGATTATGAAATAAATATTCCAAGAGACATGTCTGCTGACCACCCTGTTAGGGTATAGGTGCTCAAAGATTTGCAGAGCAATTAGTTCCTGGTATTTTTTTACAGATAGCTGAACTGGCATGTGTGACCAATTCTCCGTGAATGCCATATCTATCAGTGACAGGGATAGCAGGTGTCAGTAAAAGCAATCTGATCATGTCAGTGTGAAAGGCTTGGTATAAGCAGAAATGTTTCTGATTTGGTGTATTGAACAGAATACTAAATAAAGAATTTGAGTAAGGCTATACTTATATTATCATTTCTGCTATTTGGACTTTATTGTGGGTTGACCTGGCTGCATTCCTATTCAGCATTGGAAGACTACTACTGGTGCTGTTCTAATTTTTTTTTATAGGACTAGCATGTGTAGTAGTCTCCATTGAAAAACAGTACTGGGACCTATTTATTCAGGATACTGATAAGAGTGTCAGTTTTTTAACACATCGTAATCTAATTTAACAGATTTGTAATTGCTCCCTATGATAGTAATATCACGTTATTCACAGTGTTAACACTTCATTAACTAAAAAAAGAATATTTCAAAGCATATTACATCTGTTTTCTTTCCTTTTTGCAATAAGCAATTAAGCAACACAATTTTTAGGAAGTTAACAAACCAGCGTATAAACAAAACAGGCCAGATTGGGGAACATTTACTAATACTGTCTAATGGATAGTGCAAATTTAGGGCCCTTTTATGCTTCTTTTACATGGGATGACAATCGTCTAAATGACTGAACGAGTGGTGATGTCATCGCTGAGGTCACTAGCACTTGTGTAGAGCGTTTAGACAGAAAGGCTTATCGCTGGATTGCAGGCTTGTTGCTCAATGTTTCACCTTCTATGTGAAGCACTGAGTGGGGAGAATTTACACGAAACGAGAAGGCAGTGATCCAGTGATAGTTTTTATGCTGACTGAAAGTCAGAAATAACGATAAGTGAATGAATAGTGAGTGATTTTTTTGCATTTACACTGCATGATTATTGCTCAAATTCATTCATTTGAATGAATTTGAGCGATGATCATTACATGAAAATGGCTCATTAGATGATACAACTGGCTACCGTCATTCGATTTTTATGCCTGCACGATCCGAACAATGAACGCTCATTGATTATTACGGGATTTACATGATTATTTTTCAGATTCTTGTACTAATTATTAGTTGGCTTAGTTTTATGACAGTTTAGTTTTGCATATTTTGAGATCAGAAAGTTGCATTTAGGCCACACCCATTTCTTAGTGAACTCATGCCCCTCCTTTGGACTTGGCAAAAAAGTGTCTAAAACAACATAAATGTTGTGTAAAGCATTTAACACAATTTTTTGGTGCAATGTGTGCCAGAAAACTGGCACATTTACAATAGTAAATCTCCAATTTGCTAAAGGTTTAAAAATTAGAGATGAGCGAACACCAAAATGTTCGGGTGTTCGTTATTCGAAACGAACTTCCCGCGATGTTCGAGGGTTCATTTCGAATAACGAACCCCATTGAAGTCAATGGGCGACCAGAGCATTTTTGTATTTCACCGATGCTCGCTAAGGTTTTCATGTGTGAAAATCTGGGCAATTCAAGAAAGTGATGGGAATGACACAGAAACGGATAGGGCAGGCGAGGGGCTACATGTTGGGCTGCATCTCAAGTTCACAGGTCCCACTATTAAGCCACAATACCGGCAAGAGTGGGCCCCCCCCCTCCCAACAACTTTTACTTCTGAAAAGCCCTCATTAGCATGGCATACCTTTGCTAAGCACCACACTAGCTACAACAAAGCACAATCACTGCCTGGATGACACTCCGCTGCCACTTCTCCTGGGTTACATGCTGACCAACCGCCCCCCCTGCCCCCCACAGCGCACACCAAAGTGTCCCTGCGCAGCCTTCAGCTGCCCTCATGCCACACCACCCTCATGTCTATTTAGAAGTGCGTCTGCCATGAGGAGGAACCGCAGGCACACACTGCAGAGAGTTGGCACGGCTAGGCAGCGACCCTCTTTAAAAGGGGCGGGGCGATAGCCAACAATGCTGTACAGAAGCAATGAGAAATAGAATCCTGTGCCACCGCCATCAGGAGCTGCACACGTGGGCATAGCAATGGGGAACCTATGTGCCACACACTATTCATTCTGTCAAGGTGTCTGCATGCCCCAGTCAGACTGGTAATATGTACCTTAACAGTAACCGCGTTGGTGGTAATGTGGTGGTGACTGCGGACCTAGTAGCACGGTTGTATTTTGTTGGTTTTCGGAATGCGGCCAGGATTAAGTGGGCCGTGGCGGGGGGATGGTGTGGGGGCTCTCTTGTTGTGTCGGTAAAGGTGAAATTCTTGGACTGCCACCAGACGAACCAATGCAAAGGCATTTGCCAAGAATGTTTTCCCTGTTGGAGGAGGAGGGGGATGTTTTTGAGGCACTACGTGTCCTCTCCACGTGTCCGTGGTTATATGCACCTTAACAGTAACCGCGTTGGTGGTAATGTGGTGGTGACTGCGGACCTAGTAGCACGGTTGTATTTTGTTGGTTTTCGGAATGCGGCCAGGATTAAGTGGGCCGTGGCGGGGGGATGGTGTGGGGGCTCTCTTGTTGTGTCGGTAAAGGTGAAATTCTTGGACTGCCACCAGACGAACCAATGCAAAGGCATTTGCCAAGAATGTTTTCCCTGTTGGAGGAGGAGGGGGATGTTTTTGAGGCACTACGTGTCCTCTCCACGTGTCCGTGGTTATATGCACCTTAACAGTAACCGCGTTGGTGGTAATGTGGTGGTGACTGCGGACCTAGTAGCACGGTTGTATTTTGTTGGTTTTCGGAATGCGGCCAGGATTAAGTGGGCCGTGGCGGGGGGATGGTGTGGGGGCTCTCTTGTTGTGTCGGTAAAGGTGAAATTCTTGGACTGCCACCAGACGAACCAATGCAAAGGCATTTGCCAAGAATGTTTTCCCTGTTGGAGGAGGAGGGGGATGTTTTTGAGGCACTACGTGTCCTCTCCACGTGTCCGTGGTTATATGCACCTTAACAGTAACCGCGTTGGTGGTAATGTGGTGGTGACTGCGGACCTAGTAGCACGGTTGTATTTTGTTGGTTTTCGGAATGCGGCCAGGATTAAGTGGGCCGTGGCGGGGGGATGGTGTGGGGGCTCTCTTGTTGTGTCGGTAAAGGTGAAATTCTTGGACTGCCACCAGACGAACCAATGCAAAGGCATTTGCCAAGAATGTTTTCCCTGTTGGAAGAGGAGGGGGATGTTTTTGAGGCACTATGTGTCCTCTCCACGTGTCCGTGGTTATATGCACCTTAACAGTAACCGCGTTGGTGGGAAATGGCCTCACCGCCATCATGTCTTTGGGAAGCCTCTGTTTCCACACCCCAGAGACATACCATTAGCAGCGGTATAGGCAGAGCCCAGAATTCGTAACATTTCAGCCGTAGCATTAGGACAGGCCCCACTAACATATCAGTAGCAGCATTATAGGAGGAGCGCAGTCTTCGTTCCATGTCAGCAATAGTAGCACTCAAGACAGGCCCCAGTAACAATTCCGAAGCAGCAGTATAGCGGGAGCGCAGTCTTCGTTCCATCTCAGCAATAGTAGCACTCAAGACAGGCCCCAGTAACAATTCTGAAGCAGCAGTATAGCGGGAGCGCAGTCTTCGTTCCATGTTAGCAATAGTAGCACTCAAGACAGGCCCCAGTAACAATTCCGAAGCAGCAGTATAGCGGGAGCGCAGTCTTCATTCCATGTCAGCAATAGTAGCACTCAAGACAGGCCCCAGTAACAATTCTGAAGCAGCAGTATAGTGGGAGCGCAGTCTTAGTTCCATTTCAGTAGCCTTAGTATAGCCAAGGCCCAAGTTACATTTATGTAGCTAAAGTGTAGGCCAACCCCACACACCTTTCTGTACCATGAGTGCAGGCGAAGAACATACAAATTGCTATGATTACACTGTAGGTGAGGGCCCCAAAAAATTGGTGTACCAACAGTACTAATGTACCTCAGTAAAAATTGGCCATGCCCAACCAAGATGGCAGGTGAATCGCTTTGGTTAATGTGGCTTAAGTGGTAAGTAGGCCTGGAGGCAGCCCAGTGTAACGAAAATTGGTTCAAGTTAAAGTTCCAACGCTTTTAAGCGCATTGAAACTTATAAAAATTGTTCAGAAAAATTATTTGAGTGAGCCTTGTGGTCCTAAGAAAAATTGCCCGTTCAGCGTGATTACGTGAGGTTTCAGGAGGAGGAGCAGGAGGAGGAGGAGGAATATTAGACACAGATTGATGAAGCAGAAATGTCCCCGTTTTGGATGGTGAGAGAGAACGTAGCTTCCATCCGCGGGTGCAGCCTACGTATTGCTTACGTATCGCTGCTGTCCGCTGGTGGAGAACAGAAGTATGGGGAAATCCAGCCTTTGTTCATCTTGATGAGTGTTAGCCTGTCGGCACTGTCGGTTGACAAGCGGCTACGCTTATCTGTGATGATTCCCCCAGCCGCACTAAACACCCTCTCCGACAAGACGCTAGCCGCAGGACAAGCAAGCACCTCCAGGGCATACAGCGCTAGTTCAGGCCACGTGTCCAGCTTCGACACCCAGTAGTTGTAGGGGGCAGAGGCGTCACCGAGGATGGTCGTGCGATCGGCTACGTACTCCCTCACCATCCTTTTACAGTGCTCCCGCCGACTCAGCCTTGACTGGGGAGCGGTGACACAGTCTTGCTGGGGAGCCATAAAGCTGGCCAGGCCCTTAAAGACTGTTGCACTGCCTGGGATGTACATGCTGCTCGATCTCCGCACCTCCCCTGCTACCTTGCCCTCGGTACTGCGCCTTCTGCCACTAGCGCTGTCGGCTGGGAATTTTACCATCAGCTTGTCCGCAAGGGTCCTGTGGTATAGCAACACTCTCGAACCCCTTTCCTCTTCGGGAATGAGAGTGGGCAGGTTCTCCTTATAGCGTGGGTCGAGCAGTGTGTACACCCAGTAATCCGTCGTGGCCAGAATGCGTGCAACGCGAGGGTCACGAGAAAGGCATCCTAACATGAAGTCAGCCATGTGTGCCAGGGTACCTGTACGCAACACATGGCTGTCTTCACTAGGAAGATCACTGCCAGGATCCTCCTCCTCCTCCTCCTCCTCCTCAGGCCATACACGCTGAAAGGATGACAGGCAATCAGCCGGTGTACCGTCAGCAGCGGGCCAAGCTGTCTCTTCCCCCTCCTCCTCATCCTCCTCATGCTCCTCCTCCTCCTCCTGTACTCGCTGAGAAATAGACAGGAGGGTGCCCTGACTATCCAGCGGCATACTGTCTTTCACCGCCCCCGTTTCCGAGCGCAAAGCAGCTGCCTTTATAGTTTGCAGAGAATTTCTCAAGATGCATAGCAGAGGAATGGTGACGCTAATGATTGTAGCATCGCCGCTCACCACCTGGGTAGACTCCTCAAAATTACCAAGGACATGGCAGATGTCTGCCAACCAGGCCCACTCTTCTGAAAGGAATTGAGGAGGCTGACTCCCACTGCGCCGCCCATGTTGGAGTTGGTATTCGACTATAGCTCTACGCTGTTCATAGAGCCTGGCCAACATGTGGAGCGTAGAGTTCCACCGTGTGGGCACGTCGCACAGCAGTCGGTGCACTGGCAGCTTAAAGTGATGTTGCAGGGTGCGCAGGGTGGCAGCGTCCGTGTGGGACTTGCGGAAATGTGCGCAGAGCCGGCGCGCCTTTACGAGCAGGTCTGACAAGCGTGGGTAGCTTTTCAGAAAGCGCTGAACCACCAAATTAAAGACGTGGGCCAGGCATGGCACGTGCGTGAGGCTGCCGAGCTGCAGAGCCGCCACCAGGTTACGGCCGTTGTCACACACGACCATGCCCGGTTGGAGGCTCAGCGGCGCAAGCCAGCGGTCGGTCTGCTGTGTCAGACCCTGCAGCAGTTTGTGGGCCGTGTGCCTCTTATCGCCTAAGCTGAGTAGTTTCAGCACGGCCTGCTGACGCTTGCCCACCGCTGTGCTGCCACACCGCGCGACACCGACTGCTGGCAACATGCTGCTGCTAACACATCTTGATTGCGAGACAGAGGAGGAGGAGGAGGGTGCTTTAGTGGAGGAAGCATACACCTCCGCAGATACCACCACCGAGCTGGGGCCCGCAATTCTGGGGGTGGGTAGGACGTGAGCGGTCCCAGGCTCTGACTCTGTCCCAGCCTCCACTAAATTCACCCAATGTGCCGTCAGGGAGATGTAGTGGCCCTGCCCGCCTGTGCTTGTCCACGTGTCCGTTGTTAAGTGGACCGTGGCAGTAACCGCGTTGGTGAGGGCGCGTACAATGTTGCGGGAGACGTGGTTGTGCAGGGCTGGGACGGCACATCGGGAAAAGTAGTGGCGACTGGGAACTGAGTAGCGCGGGGCTGCCGCCTCCATGATACTTTTGAAGGACTCCGTTTCCACAACCCTATACGGCAGCATCTCAAGGCTGATGAATTTTGCTATGCGGATGGTTAACGTTTGAGCGTGCGGGTGCGTGGCGGCGTACTTGCGCTTGCACTCCAACAGTTGCGCAAGCGACGGCTGGACGGTGCGCTGAACTACACTGCTGGATGGGGCCGAGGACAGCGGAGATGAGGGTGTGGGTGCAGGCCATGAGGCGGTAGTGCCTGTGTCCTGAGAGGGGGGTTGCATCTCAGTGGCAGGTTGGGGCACAGGGGGAGAGGCAGGGGTGCAAACCGGAGGCGCTGAACGGCCTTCGTCCCACCTTGTGGGGTGCTTGGCCATCATATGTCTGAGCATGGTGGTGGTGGTGAGGCTGTTGGTGTTGGCTCCCCGGCTGAGCTTTGCGCGACAAAGGTTGCACACCACTGTTCGTCGGTCGTCAGGCGTCTCTGTGAAAAACTGCCAGACCTTAGAGCACCTCGGCCTCTGCAGGGTGGCATGGCGCGAGGGGGCGCTTTGGGAAACAGTTGGTGGATTATTCGGTCTGGCCCTGCCTCTACCCCTGGCCACCGCACTGCCTCTTGCAACCTGCCCTGCTGATGCCCTTGACTCCCCCTCTGAAGACCTGTCCTCCTGAGTAAGCGTTGCACACCAGGTGGGGTCAGTCACCTCATCGTCCTGCTGCTCTTCCTCCGAATCCTCTGTGCGCTGCTCCCTTGGACTTACTGCCCTTACTACTACCTCACTGCAAGACAACTGTGTCTGATCGTCATCGTCCTCCTCACCCACAGAAAGTTGTTGAGACAGTTGGCGGAAGTCCCCAGCCTCTTCCCCCGGACCCCGGGAACTTTCGAATGGTTGGGCATCAGTGACGATAAACTCCTCTGGTGGGAGAGGAACCGCTGCTGCCCAATCTAAGCAGGGGCCCGAGAACAGTTCCTGGGAGTGTTCCCGCTCCTGAGCAGGTGTCATTGTAGTGGAGTGAGGAGGCTGGGAGGAAGGAGGAGCAGCAGACAGAGGATTCGGATTTGCAGCAGTGGACGGCGCAGAACTGCGGGTTGACGATAGGTTGCTCGAAGCACTTTCTGCCATCCAGGACAGGACCTGCTCACACTGCTCATTTTCTAATAACCGTCTCCCGCGTGGACCCATTAATTGGGCGATGAATGTGGGGACGCCAGAAACGTGCCTCTCTCCTAATCGCGCAGCAGTCGGCTGCGACACACCTGGATCAGGAGCTCGGCCTGTGCCCACACCCTGACTTGGCCCTCCGCGTCCTCAGCCGCGTCCACGTCCTCTAGGCCTACCCCTACCCCTCAGCATGCTGTATTACCAGTGATTTGATTTCACAGGCAGGAAATAAATTGGCGCAAGACTGCAGGCCAAATATAATTTTTTCCCTTTTTTGAAAACGAAAGGCCCCACTGCCTCTAGTGAATGAATAATCTAAGTTTAATAACTGTGCTGTGGCCCTGCTAATGTGTCACAGAACGTGAGGGTAGCAGAGTTATTATAACTCTGGCAGAGCAGGTATTTTTTTCCCAATTAAGGAATGCAAATGGCGAAGCCAGCAGTAAAACGTAGCTGGGTGCGTCTGATTTTTAAACGTTGCACACGCAGCCGACACGTACACACAGCCCTTAGGACGGACAGAGGCAGGACAAATACATTTTTTTTCAGTTTTTTTCCACCAAAAGGCAGCACTGCGTATATTCAATGAACATGAGAAGTTTAATAACTGTGCTGTGGCCCTGCTAATGTGGCACAGAACGTGAGGGTAGCAAAGTTATTATAACTCTGGCAGAGCTGGTATTTTTTTCCCAATTAAGGAAAGCAAATGGCGAAGCCAGCAGTAAAACGTAGCTGGGTGCGTCTGATTTTTAAACGTTGCACACGCAGCCGACACGTACACACAGCCCTTAGGACGGACAGAGGCAGGACAAATAGATTTTTTTTCAGTTTTTTTCCACCAAAAGGCAGCACTGCGTATATTCAATGAACATGAGAAGTTTATTAACTGTGCTGTGGCCCTGCTAATGTGGCACAGAACTTGAGGGTAGCAGAGTTATTATAACTCTGGCAGAGCAGGTATTTTTTTTTCCAAATTAAGGAAAGCAAATGGCGAAGCCAGGAGTAAAACGTAGCTGGGTGCGTCTGATTTTTAAACGTTGCACACGCAGCCGACACGTGTCCACAGCCCTTAGGACGGACAGAGGCAGGTCAAATAGAATTTTTTTCACTTGTTTTACAAGCAAAAGGCCGCACTGCGTATATTCAATGAATAATAACTGTGTTGTGGCCCTGCCTACACAATTCTTTCCCTGCAGTATCAATGGAGGGTGCAATGCTCTGCAGAGGCGATTTTGAGAAGAAAAAAAATATGCAGCACAGCTAACAGCAGCCAGCACAGTACTGCACACGGTTAAATATGGCCCTAGAAAGGACCGTTGAGGTTCTTGAAGGCTACACTCACTCCTAACACTCTCCCTGCCTATGCAACACTTCTGTCCCTAATGCCGGGTGCAACGCTCTGCAGAGCCGATTTTGAGAGAAAAAAAAATTGCCACTGCTAACAGCAGCCAACACACAGCTATCAGTGGCCCTAATAAGGACCTTTGGGGGTCTTGAAGCCTACACTAACTACCAATTATTTCCCTACAGCAGCTCCGGTACAAACAGCACTGTCCCTCATCTAACTCACACGGCATCTGAGGCGAGCCGCGGGAGTGGCCGACTTTTATATTCGGCGGACACCTGATCACCCCAGCCACTCACAGCAGGGGGGTGGTATAGGGCTGGAACAACACAGGGGGAAGTTGTAATGCCTTCCCTGTCTTTCAATTGGCCAGAAAAGCGCGCTAACGTCTCAGGGAAGGAAGTGAAAGTAACCCGAACACCGCATGGTGTTCGTTACGAATAACGAACATCCCGAACACCCTAATATTCGCATGGATATCAAGCTCGGACGAACACGTTCGCTCATCTCTATTAAAAATGCTTACTCAATGCTGCAGCTTAGCTAAAAAAATGAAATCAGCATTGTTACTGGTGAACAAAATGGGTGACCTTTTGAGGATTTTATCTCTGTAAACTCTGCAGTATATCTAAACCTATTAATGCTTGAAATGAATAACTCTTGATTATCTTTTGTACAAATTAATAATTATACGATAGAAATGTTTTTAACATTGTAAATTTACCTCCAATAATTGCAAAGCCATTTTTCAAAGCATTACTCAACTGTTCTCCATTATCTAATGTTCCAGAATGATCTGCAATTGGTTAAGAATGATGGTTAGAGACAAAAAATGCATTAGTCATATATTGCTGATAAAGTTGTAACTCAATAATAAAAGTTAAACTGTGAACATAAATAAATGTAGAACAAAATGAAAAGAAGTGAAACATTAGCAATAGATCAGTCATAAGATGATAATAATAATGATGATGATGATGAATGGATGAATGTGCTCTAAAATAAGGTAAACTACATTTAAATATTACCAACATAAAATGCATTCACAATTTCCTATATTAAACTTGTTAAACTGTTACATATGACTTATAGAACTATGCTTAATTGGTTTGCAAAAATGAATACAATCACTGACCAGCAACGGCACTTAAAATATAGCCTCAATTAACACCAATTTAAATCCTCCTAACCAAATATGCTCTGATTCAACAAAAATAATAGTCACACCTCACTGATGCACCATTGTCAGTGGTAAGTAGGGGTTCTCACTGATGTCACAAATAGAGATAAGCGAACGTGCTTGTTTAGAGCAATTACTCGATCGAGCATCGCTTTTTTCGAGTAACTGCCTAATCGGGCAAAAAGATTCGGGGGGTGCCGGGGATGAGCGGGGAATTGCGGTGGAGAGTGGGGGGGGGAAAGAGAGAGAGCTCCCTCCTGTTCCCCCCTGCTCCACCCCGCCGCCCCCACCCCCCAGCACCCCCGAATCTTTTCACCCGAGTAGGCAGTTACTCAAAAAAAGCGATGCTCGATCGAGTAATTGTCCTAAACGAGCACGTTCGCTCATCTCTAGTCACAAAAAAAATTATACAAAAGTAGGTCTGCTACTAACCTGTATGTACATATCGTAGTAAGAAATCAAAACAAGTAATTGGCATACGTTATTGGTATACGTAATAGTCTAATTTGATCCAAATCAGTAATGGCCCTTTTACCTGAGCTGTCAGTTGTTTAAACTACTGCATGAGTGCTGACATCATTGCTGTGGTCGTCAGCGCTTGTGTAGAGCGTTTAGACTAAAAGACTTCTTGCTAGACACTGGGTTCTTGCTGACTTTTTGCTCAGCGCTTCATCTTCTATATGAAGCACTGAGCAGGGAGCTGACTTTTAGTCAGTGATAAACAACCACGAGCGAATAGTGAGCGATATTTTTTGCATTTACACTGAATAATTATCACTAAATTTTGTTAGTTTGAATGAGTTTTGAGCGGTAAGCATTACGTGTAAATGGATCATAACTCATAAGTGTAGTGATAGTGGAGCTTATCTGCCTTATCAGGTCCGTAACTCCTGTCCTGATTATTTCAATAATCACTCCAAACTAATTGAGGATATGCAAATAGGTTCTTAAAGATACATTAATTCATTATGCTTTTTTAGCTGCCACCAATATTAGATGTATTATGTTTTCATCATTCAAGCTATAAGAATAATTTTCTAGGTCTAAGGCCTTAGTCAGACGGGCGTTTTTTCGCGCGATTTGCGCATGCGTCCGGCGATTTTTTAAAACCATTGCTTTGCAATGGTATCGGACACATGAGCGCTTTTTATGCGCTCGTCCGATAAATTATAGAACAGAAATCGCAGATCGCACCTATCTGCGATCTGCGATTCCTGTTCTCTTCTGTATATGCGCTCAATGGGGTCGGCGGCAGCAGCGTCGACCCCATTGAGAACATATAGAAGACAAATCATTCTTCTTGAGCCAATCAGGGGCAAGTCTGACTCACACCCCCTTCACACCCACTGCAGGCCGGCCACTCTGAACTCCGTCTGCCGGGACAAGGTGAGTATATGTATATTTTTTATTTTTACACATTTCTGGATGAATTGCAGGGAAGGGCTTATATATTTAAGCCCTTCCCGACAATTCATCCTGCGCTCGCCCGCAGCGCATTGCTTTCAATAGAGCCGGCTGTATTGCCGGCTCCATTGAATTCAATGCGCTGGACAGCTCCAGCCCGTTTCTAATGAAACGCGGCTAGGAGCAGATTTTTCCGGCGATTTTTTTGGCCCCGGTCACGCGATTTGCGGATGCGCATCCGTCATGCGATTCGCAAATCGCACGAAAAAACGCCCGTGAGACTAAGGCCTAAATGAAGGATTAATATCCAAGAATCACATTCAGGTGTTAGGCTGATTGTAAAGATTAAGTTATAACCCTCATCCCAGAATTTTTGAATCGTTGGATACAACCACATGCAAAAACCAGCATTGATCAAATTACATTTTGGGCATCTTTTTTTTTTTGACATTCGTAGACATCGTAACATTCTTAACATTAGTGTTAACATTAATAAGTTTAATTAGAGCTAGATGCTCAACCACAATAGAAAATATCAATATATTTAGGGAAAACCTGAAAAGAGACCTTCTACTTTTCTGTGCTTTCCATGTATCATTCAATAAGATTATATTCTTATATTGGATGGGAAGAACCTGTGTTCTTGCAGATATAAAACTTTTGAAAGGGTGGGAAAATGTTTTATCAATATCACTATTCACATAGTTTGTTTTGCCATTAATCCTTTTACTCACATACCTAGTCATGCATATCCAATCATATTTCTTTATATTTGGTAAGAATATGCCACCTTTCTGCTTTTTTGTAATTTGTAATTTCTTTATTGTCATCCTATGTGTCCTATCCAGAAAATTGGATTTTAGATCTTTTAAGTTGCTGTCTTTAACAACAAATGGAATCATTTGCACTGCATATCAAATTATAGGTAAGTTAGTCATTTTTAAAACATTTATTCTATAAAACTAAGCTAATGCTCTTTTCCCCTTTTTATTTTTATTTGTTTTAACCATGGCAAAAAATGGCAGGAAATATTATTTCTGAAAATCATCTACCTTGTACATTCAATATGTATGACTAAATATTTAACCTGGTCTTTTAGTATATAAAAACGGCTTAAACATATATTTCTTAGATTTCTAGATTTAACATTTCAGATTTATTTTTGTTAATTTTAAACCTTAACACATCCATATAAATCTAAAGTATTGCAAAATGTTGGAAGATCACATCAGTAGATTGTCAACAAACAGTACATATTTTCCTTCACAGGTATTAACCCTAAGGCCTCAGTCACACGGGCGCATCGGCACCCGTACACCGGCGCCGATGCGCCCGTGTGACTGACACCAGCAGACGGACGTACCTGCAGACGGCCGTCTCTCTGCAGCGCTGGAGGAAAGAACATGTGACCGGCTTCATTTCCAGTCATGTGTTCTTTCCTCCGGCGCTGCAGAGAGACGGCCATCTGCAGGTATGTCCGTCTCCTTCCTGCAGTCACACGGGCGCATCGGCGCCGGTGTACGGGTGCCGATGCGCCCATGTGACTGAGGCCTAAGCCTGGCTTCACATGGGCTGTAAATGCTTTGGGATTTCTGCAGCAGAGTTTACAGTGTAAATTCTGCAGTGTTTACAGCGTAAGCCATGTAGAGGAGATTTGGGAAATCTCCTTTACATGACATAGAAATGTCCTGCAACAAATCTGCAGCGTTTTTCAAAAACACTGCAGATTCTGAATTTGCAGCATGTCTATTTATACTGCAGATTTCTGTTGTGGGATTCCACCCTTGAAATACAAAAGTTAAATCCTGCCGCAGATTTGCAATTAAAAATGTGGCCAATTTGACACCATTTAGGTGTGGATTTGCTCTCTGCTATTTTCCAGTATATCTGCTATGTTTTTTTTTTTTGCTGTGAGCCCATGTGAAGCCACACCAATACCTCCTATGAACTTATTCTGTATTAAAGGGAGCTTGTCAGATTGAACATGGTGTCTGATCTGCAGGCAGCATGTTATAGAGCAGGAAGAGCAGAGAAGATTGATTTATAGTTTTATGGAGAAAGATTCAGTATAATTTGTATTTTAAACATTCAAATCCCAGTTCATTCTGAGATTAGAGATTTAGTGGGTGGTCCTAACATTGACTGAAAGCTATCTGTCTATGGCTGCATTCACACGAACGTATATCGGCTGGGTTTTTATGCTGAGCCGATATACGTCGTCCTCATCTGCAGGGGGGGGAGGGTGGAAGAGCCAGGAGCAGGAACTGAGCTCCTGCCCCATCTCTGCCTCCTCTCTGCCCCTCTGCACTATTTGCATTGAAAGGAGGCAGGACAGGGGCGGGGCTAAGTCTCGAGAATTAGCCTCGCCCTGTCCCGTCTCTCCCCATTGCAAATAGTGCAGGGGGCGGAGAAGAGGTGGAGAGTAGGCAGAGAGGGGGCGAGAGCTCAGTTCCTGCTCCTGGCTCTTCCATCCTCCCCCCCCCCTACAGATGAGGACGACGTATATCGGCTAGGCGTGAAAACCGAGCCAATATACGTTTGTGTGAATGCAGCCTATGACTGTGCATACACAAATAGCTATCAATCACTGCTAGGACCACCTACTGGACCAGGAAGAGCAGGGATTTAAATGAATAAAATACAAGTTAACTGAATCTTTCCCCAAAAAACTATATATCAAAATGCTCAGCTCCTTCTGCTCAATTACTTGATGCCTGCAATTTGCACAGCATGTTCTAGTGGACAGCTTTCCTTTAATTCAATGACTAATAGTTCTATATAGAGATTTAAAGAAGCAGAGACAGAAGAAAACCTTTCCCTATCCTTTTAAACAAACAGACTTTTCTTAAAATAAAACCTGTTCTAATAATATAGGTAATAACTTGATCGTACAATGCAGATATCATATCACAGAACCGTTTCCAATATAACTCCTGTTAAAATAGTGCATATCACTGAAAGAACCATTTTAAATTGGTTTACAAACAGGTGAACACTATGACTGATAGCAAAACGTTTAGTTGACTAAGGGTGCCCATACACACTGCAGTGATTAGCTTTGACTGCATGTGAATCAATGCTAACAGTCGGGCAGCACCTGGACTTACATAACAAATCTAGGTGATGTCCAGTAATTCCAGGTTGGATCAACAAAAGCATGTATGAGCACCTTTAGTTTCTATTTTCAACTATTAAATTAACCATTTCATCATTGAGTAAAATTACCTGCAAATGAGTGGGTTGTTTCACCAGATCCTGCATCTTCTCCGTTTAAGGATCCACAACTAGACTCTCTAACATGCCCTTTTATTATTACTTGAGAAGTAAATTTGTTTTTGAAAGCTGTCTTTAGTGGTACAATGTTATTAACACGCACAGCAGAGAGGC
The DNA here is from genome assembly GCF_035609145.1 of Eleutherodactylus coqui. Classification (NCBI taxonomy): domain Eukaryota; kingdom Metazoa; phylum Chordata; class Amphibia; order Anura; family Eleutherodactylidae; genus Eleutherodactylus; species Eleutherodactylus coqui. Next base: position 201,616,798 of record NC_089841.1, on the reverse strand, counting down.
ACCCTATAAATCCATTAGCACTAGCCTTCATAGTCTCCAGGTCAATATCAATGTCATCAGCTAAAAAATAAAACCATAAGTTAAAATATTGTTCATTATTTATTGGCAGAGTCATTTTTTTCTACAACTACAAAGCAGATTTTCATAAATGGCAATGAAAGTGACTGGATAAACAATTCAGTCCGGTATTCAAATTTTGTAAACTGGTGCTTGAACAAGTTTCGTAATGTAGAAGCAACGCCACTCAGTATTGAACTGAAAGACGAATTGTATGTATTTGTTTGCACTATCATCTATTCAGCTATCCTGAATAGGTGGTAGTGGAAACCAATATAGTATATCCCTGTTTGTATAGGAAGAAGGAGGTATTTGGTGATAAACATCACTTTTCCCTTATATGGTTATTTTAAGTATATTTGGGAATTAATAAAACCATGTAGAATTGTGAAATCAGCATAAAATGTAAAATGCAATATATCATTTTAGATAAAACGAGGATATTTATGAACATTAACTAATAATACTAATAATAATAATAATAATAAAGGATCACACGAATTACAAGTATTTTAAAAACTACCCAAGCTACATCAGAAGCACAGTACATACATAAATATTTAAATACCATATAGTTCAACAGCAATAGATAACTTAATAATAGAAAAATATTAATTGCACTGGACAATTATTTTTGGACTGCATTTATATTTAATTATGCTAGAATTCATAAACTTTTCATTATTCACAGTGTTCCTTCAAGTTTTTTGGAATTACTATCTTTTCTAATTCTACTGTCACCAATCACATTTATTTTTATCTAATAAAGACTGAATATTTTTTAGGATACTAATCAATTATGTGACTTTCTATTATGTTTCTAGGTTTGATTATTATTTATTGAGTCATCCAATGTGCTGTCAGTGTCAAGTGGACTATTTGTGAAAGCATGGCTTTAGCTATGCTGGGGGTAATTTACTATTGTAGGCAAAGCAGTTTTCTGGTGTAAAATAAGTTGCAAATTGCAGCGAAGGCCACATTTGCACAAGACTTTTTAATTTTTGAGATTTTCTGCTATTCTCGCCACTTTCTGAAAAGTGAGTGGGACTTAGCAGGAAGGAAGGGCCAACTAACTCTATGACAGATTTAATATCATTTAAGTCAGAAATAAGCATAAATCATGCCATAAATGTAAGTCTACTCAATTTTGGCACATAGGTAAAGATTAGAGATGAGCGAGCGTACTCGGATAAGCACTACTCGCTCGAGTAATTTGCTTTATCCGAGTATCGCTGTGCTCGGGTCTAAAGATTTGGGTACCGCTGCGGCTGACAGGTGAGTCGCAGCGGGGAGCAGGGGAGAGCGGGCGGGAGAGAAGGAGAGAAAGATCTTACCTCCATTCCTCCCCGCTCTCTCCTGCAGCTCCCCGCTCCGTGCCGGCACCCGAATCTTCAGGGACGAGCACAGCGATACTCGGATAAAGCCAATTACTCGAGCGAGTAGTGCTTATCCGAGTACGCTCGCTCATCTCTAGTAAAGATGCCTTAAATTTATTGAAAGGCATGTGCCTCATTAGAAATTTGATGCAACTCATTCCGAGACATTTCAGGTTATATCTGGCATATGAAATGTCTGGCCCAATAAATTCTCTCCACATTGTTTCAGATTTTATGGATACTAAATACTTCATCTAATGTTTAATACTGTCTTGACAATAAATAAAGCATGTTTTCTCTTTTGGTTCTAGTGTTACATTAATATAAATTTGTTGTGACTGGGTGTAACTAAAACTTTGTCACCAGAACAAAGATATTCTTGTTCAACATGTTTCTTCACGTTTCAAATGCAATTAAACTGACATTTCTGGAACACATTGTCAAGGGAAAGTTTTTCCCATTAACCTTTGTCCCAATGTAGTATAATCTAGTTCTTGTTTTTTAAAGAATGAGAATACTAAAAGAGATTTAACATAATGGTCATAGTATGTTTTGTTTTTTTTGCTTAAAGTGACCATTCAGTCATAGAGAGACAAAGATGGGTACACCACGTCTCTGACTACCTGATGCACACTGTGCACTAGAACACATCATGAGGGTGGCTTCACACAAGCCTGTTTTTGTGCGTACATAGGTGCGTACATAGGTGCACACCTATGTACGGGCAAAAATACGCATGTATTAAGGTCTGTGCATTGCTTTCAGTGGAGCCGCAGCTGCTGCCGGTGGCTCCATTGAAGGCAATGGTCTGCCGGCACCCCTGAATTGTTTTACAGGGAAGGGCTTTACATAAAAGCCCTTCCCCGAAAAACAAGAATTTTATTGTAAAAAAAATAAATGAATAGAAAAAAAAACGTACCTGTCCGCCGCTGTTGTGTACCTGCGGGGATGAAGAACATATCTGCCACATGCGGCAGATGTTTCCTTCATCCCCGCCAGGAAAAAGAATTCCCTGCTGCACCTGCCACATCTGTGACGGATGAAGCAAAGGAATTCTTCATCCTTGAGGGGAATAAAGAATTCCCTACTGCAGCAGTCACAGATGACAGCTGCGGTAGGGCATCCAGCTACCAGCATCCTGTAATTGTTTTTCAGGGAAGGGCTTTAAGTATAAGCCCTTCCCTGAAAAACAAGAAAAAATGGTGATAAAAAAAATGCTCACCTTTCTTCAGCTGCCGGGGCTCAGCCACATCCAGCCAGTTCTCCTGCACTGCTCTGAGGAGTATTCAGTGGGCAGGGTTTTAAACATCTCTGCCTGCTGAATGGGCTGCCTCTGATTGGCTGAGCACTGTGACCAATCAGAGGCAGCTCTCAGCTATTGAATGACAGCTGAGAGCTGCCTCTGATTGGTCCCTGCGCTCAGCCAATCAGAGGCAACACTCACCCATTCATGAATTCATGATAAGCCCAGGACCCTTAAAGCTTGTTGTTAACTGAAAGTGCTGCATGCAATGTGATTTCTCAGGCCATGCCTTCATGTCCCAGACACATACCCCAAATTAATTGCTGGATGTGCCCTTGAGTTCTGGGTGGATGTTAATAGCATTGATGGCACATAATCTGTAAAGGTAGGGTGGGTCTGACTGGCTATAGAACCTTCTGGGTCGAGAACTTAGGTAAAGTTGGTACTACCGATGGGATACTGACTCCTGACACCTTAAGACTGAATTTATACCTACTTTCTATGTGCCCATCGAGGCAGAAAGCACTGCAAGTCTCAGCACTATAATGTGGTAGGTGGCTGGGAGATAGCTCACAGAACTACAGCATAAAGTGTTTATAAGGGTGTAAGCTGACAGCAGTCTGTGCACAGTATACAGGGCATTCCTCCATGCTAGGCGTGTCAAACCCCTAGCTTCCGGTGGTGTCAAGGTACAATAGTGCCCAAGAACACAGGTTGGTACTAGGCTATGATGAACATCTAAAAGCAAAGTGCTATAAGAGGAATAAAAGGCTTCAAGCTGGCTCTAGTCTATAAATAAAATTTAGGGGCACAGGGTGTTTGATCTGGGGTCTGAATTTATATATATATATATATATATATATATATATATATATATATATATATCTAGAAAGGATGGAAATGGCTGCAGAAGCAAGGGGCTAAAGATGTCTCTGCACTAAACTCTGCAGTCAATCAGGAGACGTTGTAGTCACTCAGAAATCAGCATTGTCCTCCAGGCCAGATGGAGGCAGTAAAGTAAGAGAACATCTAAAATTAGTGAAATCATCACGTGAGATTCACTGGATTTAGCTGTTCTCTAATCGCTTATATAGTCTGCAGAGAACCTGTATGTAATTGGTATTTAGTACTATATGGACACTGTATTGTGGTATTGTGCAATACTTTACCATAGTCCCTATTTGCTTAACCATGCTCTTTATTTTCATGAGAACACCCATACATTTAATAATAACCAGATAAATCCATGTCCTCCGCTAATGCGGCCTTCATTAATAGCACTGCCTAGGTTACTAGTTAAAACTATTGTATGCTGCTATCTCTGTCTACCCTACATCAGACTGTTGAACTCTGGTACTTTTACTTAGCACCATATCCCTGCCCTGTATATTGATGAAGCATTTCCCTTCCAAGCTCATTGTTTCAGCAAAGAGTGATCATCTGCTATGCTACAAATATAGTGAATCTTCAGCACATTCACAATCTTTTTACAAACCTGTTAGCTTACATTACCCTTGCTACTTCTTCCGCTCCATCACTGTAGAGATTGCTGGCTTGCTTGAATCACTGCAAAGGTTGCAGTGATCACAGGTCCTTATAAGCTAGTAGGTTCTTTCTGTAGAAGCTCAGACAACTTGCAATTTTTGTTTAGGTAAGATATTCAAGCTATTTTAGCTATATCTCTTTCCTTAACTTTCTCAGCAGGGAGGAAGTACAGGACTGCAGAAATTCAAGTATCTTTCTACTCCACAACACAATGGAATGAATGAATTTAATACACAGTGTAGAACACTCTTTTGTAATTCAAGATTAGAAACTTGCATTCAGATGCATAGCCTAATAGCTCTTTTACATGGATCACTAGTGGTTTGCTGTGAGGCTAGAAAGATTTATGTTTAATGAAATAAGCATACTTTTGTTACATGCAATAATGGTTCTATGGCTAAACTTCCATGCTAAAATAGTATAGTTGTAAGATAGGGAAATTGGAATGTGAGCCCCAAGCAATGGGTGGAGTTCAGTGGCCTCTTCAGTTTTTATCAGACACAGTGTCCCCGTTAATTGTATGTTTGTGGTTGGTGCACACCTGTATTTATTGTAGGGCTGGTGGTAGACACTTTAACTTGACCAAGACTCCAGTATGGAGTTTATACATTTCGTGTTACCATTTTAATTTGGATGAATAAAGGAGTATCAATCCTGATGCATTGATTTTAAACCACTCGGTGATGCTGCTCAACCTTTATTTCTATACATGTGACCTGGGACTTTGGAGTCAGGTCCCTATCTGAGCTTCTGCATACTTATTTGCCTCGTACCAGCGGTATCTAATTTGGAGTGCTGCTGCCTCGTGTATATACTCTCTAACGGTGTCACCTTTGTCGGTGCACTTTGCCTAGTGTTGCATGTCTGCCCATACAAGTGAGTAGGATTGAGCTGCAACTGTTACCTAAACTATTACCATATATAGTTTATGCATGAGGGTTGCCCGAGTGCAGCAACCTCTCCACTTTTATGAACCATCTGAATCTCAGCAGTTGAACTAGTGACATATGTTAGTGATATACCATCAATAACTGTTAATACATAACCCCTTTAACTAATACTTACTAAAGGCAATGGGAGTATTTTATGTTATTTTTAAAGTTGGTTTCATGCTTTATTGCCTTTTGGATTTTATAAATAAAGAGGCAATTCAAGATTCTATTTCAATTACATGCTCTATCAATCAAGATTTACCTAGAGGCTTTTTTTCCCTATCCAAACATAGAAGTTCTGTTGAAATCAACTAGATGAGTCTGAATGTGATAGAATAATTAGCAAGAATTTAAAAATATATCACAGTATGCGATGTAAATCTACAAACTTTGAAAGCTGTCATTATGATTCATACATACTTCGTATTACGTAACTGCTTCTTCTAAAAACATTTTAATTGCAATGCATTGTGAACTTTGTCACACTCAATTTTACATAAATTATCCACTAAATTTTATCTTTGAAATGAAAAACTAATTGTATATTGCATTGCTTGTACTATTCTTATATTTTTTTGCATATTCTGCAGCACATTTATGTATAGCTTTTTACACTATTTTGTATGAATAGCTCTATGTGGATTATTTACATTACATTCTGATTTGCTTGACTTTTATTGCAGACTTGTTCCAACTGCGATCACGTACTATAAATCAATACTTTTTAGAGTAAAACATCATGTTCCAGTATGCCTGATTGTAAAATGAAGAGATAAGTGTAAAATTAGGTTGAAGAGAACCCACTTGCTCATCTGCAAGGAAGTACTTATTTCAGATGATGCTTCAACTTGACAAAAGTACATTTCTTTCTTGATTGTCACATTTTAATTAAATTCCCAGGCCAGACATACTTCTCTATCAATGAGATAAAGTATATAACATCTGTGATCCTTTAGAAAAAAAATTATGCTTACCTGATATTTTACCAAGTACAAGAGAATGGATTGTATTGAACTTTGTGCCAGAACTGAGAATAAATTGCTCGGATGCATATTGGTTAACCTAGAAGAACATTCAGAAGAGAATAATGAAATCATTTTTCCAGTAGATAAGGCATAAAGTGCAGCATATGTATATATGTAGATATAATACCCTCCAGAAGTTGGGAAGACATAGTCGATAATACCAATGCCTTGAGTAAGGGGTACATTTATTGAACTGACAAGCAAAGCTTAAGCAGCTTGGTCTTCCAACTGACTCTTTGAATCTCGATATAACTTTAATCCTTTTGAATCCATTTCCCTGCCACCCACACACTCCCCAGCTCTTATTTATTTTCGGTGGGAAAGCACCTTCCGGTTCCTTGCAATTACTCAACATAAACACATTATGAGAGCTGTCCTGCATACTTTTAGAACCCTCTTCTCACATCAGAGCTATGCAGGGAAATCTTAATGTCGAACGAAGTCTGACACTGGATTGGAACTGGTTACATTTTGAACTCCTCAAAATGATCACCTTTGCCTATATGGCAGCTTTCCAGTATATGGGCGATCAACCTTTACATTTTTAGTTGGGATGAATCTCTATTTCCTTTTGGAAACCTATGTCACTTCCTTCTGGAGGGTGCTATCTATCTATCTATCTATCTATCTATCTATCTATCTATCTATCTATCTATGTCATATCTATCTATCTATCTATCTATCTATCTATCTCATATCTATCTATTTAAAAATGTGTGTGGATCCTATTGCAAATGCTTAACTTTCTTTGAATTTTCTTAGGACTCCAGTTTTTTAAGATGCAAAATCAATGCACTCTCGAGCCATCAAGCAAAAAAAAAATGATGTGATATATGTTTTAATTTTTTTTATGTGCTAGTGGCTTGATAGTATTAATGTATTCATCTGCGACATAAGTCACAGGTATACTTTTTTTTTTAAATAGGAGCCTATGTCATCTCGCTCCACTCGTCTCGAGACATGTTGAGATGAAATAAAAGTTAAGGGAGGATATGTGCATTTAAATAAGAACATTTATGAAATGCTCTACTGTGACTAAGATAAAAGGATTTTCCAACAATAACATTCATCACCTACAGTTATGGGGAATCCAACTGATGAGACCTTCCCAGATGCCTAAATAGGGGGACTCTATTTACTCATTCCTTCTCTTTAGCATGGCTTTGGAGCCAATATATACAGCTTTCAAATACAGCACAGAGTCTCTAATGACTGATGATGTTTGAAAATTCAGTGCAGGTTCATTTTAAAAGATGAGTCACATTATCTCTGCTGCCTTAACAGATGCCTACAAATTGTCTGATTGGTAATTGATGAAGGCTATTCAATGATTCAACAGGCCAACTGGTATTTAGCTACCTTGCTAGTATTTACTGACCATTCCATATGATAGATACCACTTAGCAAAAACAAATTATGTAGGCAAGATATTACTGACTTAAAAAGCAAAATATGGATACATATTGAGATAACAATTATTTGTCAAGGCTTATCCTAAAGCCGAAACACGTTGCATTAATTTGAATAAATCTATCCAAACTTGGGAACATTCCCCACTCTTGGCCTTATTACATGCCTTCTGGGATCGAGCGGTGACGCGGACCCGGCACCCCTGCTAAGTAAGTTCTTTTCCAGTCTTTCCCAATACCACTGGAGCGTTAGGAGTTTTTTGCTTGCTGTCACAGCACTTTTCTTCTTGTCCTCTGGTATACATATACCTAGAGTCACTCCTTGACGCTCTCCCAAGGGGATGTCATCAGGACCAGTGCTATTGCACGTTGGAAGCTTCACTTGATATCACCATTGAAACACCCTAACTGATTCTATTTGCCTACCAGGATCCATTAGACACACCAGAATACCCATTGTGGATCCTGCTGCGTCTGGGTGAGTCTACACCTTATATAATTTATCATATTTCCATATATCACTTTCTGCCATTGGAGCACTTTTGTTCTAAACCTTACCTCCACAAATAAGGTATCCTGTTTCCTCAAAACTGACACTTTATGAAGATGACCATCAGCCAGATTTTTTGAATTGATTGTGAAAACATCAGGATCATGATAATAATTCAATTTGTACCTTATTTGCAAACTTCCTGAGGAAAAGCAAGAAAAGCTACTAGTCAAAAATAGAAACAAATCTGAAGCATTATGTTATATGCTCTATAAATTAATTCAGTCTCCTGGAAGACAGAATCATAAGTCACAACAGATATTGAGAACCATTATGGAGCTGGAGGTCAAATGTTGCCTTTTTTTCAGAACAATGGTATCTACATCACCTTCTAAACACAAGCAAAAAATTCTAGTTCAAAAGCAATATTTCAGGCACCAGATGCTAAGAGATGTTAAGATCTAAAAGGGAGGAACATATCACTGTCATTTGCCAAAAAAGGAAATCCAATCAATGAAATAAATGTTTGACCTGGGCCAACATCTGTAAACAAAAGGCCACTTTCAGATCTATTGGATTTATTACAAATTTTCAGTGCAGCTTCCGCACTTAGACACATATCCAAGCTTTTCATGTACTCAAGGACAAATATTAAATTCATAATTAATTATAAGAAATCATACAATCGTATGCACTCACCAGGTGGTAGATGAAACAACGTCTATAGGAAAATTATAAAAAGCTACATTTGTAGATCACAATCAAGTTCACAATCAAAAAATAGCAATGTAACTATTCAAATTTGATCAAAATCTAAATATTAAATCATGTAATAATTATGTGAAAGACATTTATTAGTATGATTGAGCGTTATGGCAATAAAGTTCACAAAAATGTTATATAAAAGTGAAATTTTATATAAATATATTAAAACATGTGAAATCTGAACTTTAATACATTTTCTATGAGAGATAAAGAATAAGTCCTTTTTCCCCTCAATCACTACACAGTTATTACTCCCATTGTGTTGCTCTGCTATAAGAACAAAACAGTAAAGTAACGACAGTGTCAGATCTCTCAAATTAGCTATAATTGGGTCTGTCGAGTTTTGTTATAGTGTCCAGAATTCTGGTTAAATTTAGTGAAATCGGCGACATAAGCAAGGCCCAAAAAGTTCTACCATTTTCAAATCATTGTGCTATTAAATAATCCAATGTAAGCAAATACAATGCCTTTAAAATAAAGTCCTTAGTCTGCATTTTACAGTAAATAAAATTACAGTAACTATATATTTTTGTCATTTACATACCATTTTTTGAGATGATAAGTGAAACATATTCTTTATTTAGAGATTGTGCAAAAAGTAGTAAACTTGGTGCTTGAGTTGTCCTGAAACTGAAAGCTATACTTTCTTTAAAATTTGAGTCAGCGTAAATAGAAGATACTAGACTGGAATTTTTCATTATAGTATAATTCTCTTCAATGTTATAAGTTAAGGATGATTCTGCATCAAATTGTGCTGAAATTTCTGCAAAATAAAAAAAACAAAATAATAATCAGACACTATGGATTAAACATTCATAGTTAGATATAAATCACTGAAAAAGGGAATACACCTAAAAATCACAGAAAGTGGCCATATACTTACCATTGTACTGATACAAGAGAGCAGTTTAAAAAAAACATCCCTCAAAATGCAGACAGCCAAACTGCTAGATGGAGGAGCATTGAACAGGTGCAAAGTACTGATGAACAACCACTCATACATCTTCCTTTTACTGAGGGGGTGGTTGCCTATTACTATAGCATACAAATGGAGTCAGGCTACACAATACATGCAGTGCACCATGCACGCTTACAACCTCATAATGACTTCATATTCCAATCCATTGGGCTGTTCTGCACACCATAGGCGAATCACACTGGCACGAGCATCCTGGGCTTCCCCACCGCTCAAAGCCACATTGCATTTTACTGATACATACTGATACATATCAATAAATATTAGATATTGGTTAATATTTTGGCCAAAATACACAAGCTCACAAGCCCTGTATCTGTGTGCAAGTGCAAGTATAGTAGATCAGCCACATCCATGTAGCAGTTTGGCTGGCTGCATGTTGAGGGATGTTTTTTAACCTGCCCTCTTGTATTAGTACATTGGTAAGTATATGGCCGCTTTCTGTGATTTTTTTTCATATTTGAATACACTCACTGACATGGGTGTATTATGGGTGCACATTGCGTGGATATTTCTCACATGCAAATACGCTGAGGCAAGCACATTTGCACTAACGCTCGTGTGTCTCTGCCCTTCCTGCATATTTTAAACTCCCATAACCTATAATAGACATATTACATATGTAATATATACCAAACTAGTATACTAGTATATAATGCGCAGCCCCCATACACCAGTGTGAGTGAGCCCTTAATAAGCATTAATACTATACCATTTAAACCAAAAACTAACAACCAATAAAACTATAAATTCAAATTACAAATATCCACACAATTTTGTTATTTTCCTTTGTGTTAAGAAACATTAATACAAATTGCTAGTATATTTTAGGAAAAAGAAAGAACAATTTCTAAAAATGCTTTTCATACATAAAAGGTATTTTATAGTTTGCACAACCCCTTTGAAATATTCTTTTCCCCTATTTGGGAACATTATCGCTGATAAGGGTGGAGACCTGCTACAAAGACCAGTGCTTGCTCTGGATGACTTGGGACTTCCAAGAATTTCAGAGAAACCAATGATTATTTTGCGAGAAGTGTAATTCCCCTGTAGAGGCACTGCAGTATGTTAGGGCGCCACTCATGCCAACAAGGTCCAGGTGCATACTTAGGTCTGATGTGACATGGCATCAATGCCAGACGGCGTAATATACTTGTCAGTGCCTGCACAGTGTCATTCAGCCCTGGATGTTGGGGGAGAAACATCTCCCTTCTGTTGTGAGCTGATAGGCTGGATGATCTGTCCATCATTACAGTTAGCCTATCAGTGACCTGCTTAGGGTATTTATTACCGCTACTCTTTACAGGGAATGTTGGGAAAGCATTTGTATAGTGCCCTTGTGTTTCTGCGTACTTATTTTTCTGCCATCCTTTTATAGACTTTGGACTTCAAACCTGTTTCTCTCTCTAAAACGTAACTGCTGTTGCTCTCTAACGCTTACCTTGAGTTTGGGTTGTTCATTTGTCTAATCTGACCCAATTTGTCCTCATACACTCCCTCACTTTCGTATTAAACCTAAGGACATTTAGGGAATCAGTCTGGGTTGTAGCCATGGGGGACACCCTTTTCGAGGGTGGTGCTCTGCTTCACTAAAAAGTCAAGTCAGGGTAGATCAAAGGGAAGATCTTATACCTTACCTCATTTTCTACCACCATTGCACATCCAGCAACCCAGAAACTCCCTGTGTTTTACATGCTGGTCAGCCAGTTTCTGTCCTCTTTTTCTGAATCCATTTATCAGTTTCTTTGACAGGACTGGGTGGATTTGACACAGTGGAACTAATGACTTGCTGCTAAGTTTTCTTGATGATTAAAGTTGATAACTGGCTACTCCAACATGACATCCCTGATCAACTTATCACAGGGAGACCAATTTAGTTAAGAAAACAGTGGTCCAAAAGACACTTTAATGTTTGGGGTGATACTCTTATTATTCACTATTACAGGAAAGTTTTGGGACAATACTATTTACATTATTGTCCTAACTTTGCCTATTTTTATTTAACTATAGAGGATGCAGGGGATGCGGTTGCACCCGGGCCCAGGAGCTTTAAGGGGCCCATAAGGCCTCTCTTCTCCACATAGAAAGCCCAGTACTTTGAATAAAGCATTATAGTTGGGGGCCCTGTTACAGGTTTTGAATTGTTGCCCAGAAGTTTCAAGTTTCACCTCTGCTTACAGCTACTGTATGTTGCCATTTAAGATCCTTATACACAACCTTCAAAAACCTATACTTCTGTAAGCATTTTCATAAAATGATTGATTACTAGCTGGTCATCCAATTCCACTGAGTATAATGTTGTACAAATTTATTTTACAAATATATATCTTATAACATTAATATTTTAAAGTGGATGCTCACACTTGCTGAAATTACGCTTAGGGCTTAGTCACACGGGCGCATCCGGGCGCCGATACGCCCGTCTTCCTGCATGTAGAAGACAGCCGCACTGCAAGTGCGGATGACTCTCCGCAGCACCGGAAGAAAGAACACATGACTGGCAATGGAGCCAGCAGTGCAGCCGTCTTATCCTGCAGGAAGACGGGCGCATCGGTGGCCGGATGCGCCCGTGTGACTAAGCCCTTATATATAGATCATTGCATATAAAGACAGGCTCATAAAAATAAATCCTCTGAGATTTTCACATCACTGTCAATTTCAAGGAATATTTTTTTTCCTTTCATTTCTCTGCCCCATTTTCAGATTACAACATATACAGTGTAGTACCTATAGATCTGTATGAGCTAGATGTCTGCAGAATAGTGTCCTTTAGTCATGCATTAAAATTATGGACAACAGCACTTTTCAGAACTGTAAAATCGATTTTTACAGGTAGAGGAAAGGTTTTTGCTTATTAGACATAGAAACTGCTTAGTGTTTACTCACCTTTCTTGCAAAATGCTCCAGTATAGGCTGACAAACTGCAGTCACATGAAAACCCATTGTGTTTTTCAACACATCTTCCTCCATTGTGACATAAGTTACCATAGCTACTGCAATGTCCAGGGCACCCTGGTTTGATACCTGGGGTCACCTTTGCTCTTTCTTCCAAGTCAATAGGAATGCCATTCAACTTTAAGGAGCGGATGCAACCTAAAAACCCTTTCTGTCTTGAAGGTGTCCCACCTGTTTAGAGGAAAAAAATAAAGAAAGATGTACATGTTTATATAAGTTATACATTTATGTGCTCTATTGTTTGCCAGAAACTTGGCTGTCAACTTGGGAAGTCCAAAGAGTGTTGATGAATTGCCTTTCAAGATTATGCAGGTGATTTTTTTTCCTGTACGCAAATAATAAGCGTGATGCCCCCTCCGGCTGAACATGGTTTAACCTGCTGGTCTACATTTATAATAACTCTTTTTTTTTTTACTTTCCAAGCAATAATAGAAAATGCATTAAAGGGTCTGTTTCATAAAACCAACCATGGCCCATATTTCCTATTTAACTCCTGGTTGGAAACTACAATGAGATGGATATAAGAACTGGAAGATATGAGGTCTGGGCACATTTAAGGAAACAGTACCAAACATAAGGGGCTGCTCCATTACACTTGTACACTACTTTTGTAATCACAATATTTTATTACAGTTTTTTCTGTTTTACATGTTACTGGATTTCTAGGGGGTTGAAACTTAAGGATTCTACACATAGATCATGTCTAAAAAGATCTGACTATCCTAATTTTAAAATTTTGGCTTAAGGCTATGACCACACAGAGCGTAAAGACTGCAGGTTTTCACAATGGCGTAGAATGCAGGAAATCCATAGTGTTTACAAGCCATATTAATGAGATAAATCTCCATATGGTGTGGAAAATATCTGCATAGAATTTGAAATAAAATGGACATGCTATGCAGATTTTAAATTCGCAGCATATCAGTAGTTTGCTGTGGATTTTCACAGTTGGGTAAACTCATCTTTCAATAAATAGTGTGAATTTTGCAGAAAATCTGCAGCAAAATCAAAAATTCTTTATGTATTTTGCCATGAAAGTGAGGCAAAATCTATGGATGTATTTTCGTACCATGTGGTAGTAACCTTACACATCAGTTTGCAGATCACCAAGCATAAATTCCACAAAAAAAGTGGATCTATAATTCAGTCCAGATAGCTTTTTTTTAAAGCATGTTATCCATTTGCTAAAGTCCAGTAAAAGCTGGAGGGAAATTTACTAAGGCCTCCTTCAGACGAGTGTGGTTTACACGCTGCTACAGAAACGTGTAAGCCACACTGCTGACATGCAGGAATTCTGCAGTGAACAAGCTGTTCTGTGCTCCGCAGAGCAGCCCATTCACATGTCCGTGCTGCAAGCAGAGTGCTGCCGCGGGTCCCGTAGGGGCCTAAGGTCAGCACCATGGACAGCACCGCAGCACGGAGCTGACAGCGAGTCGTCACTCGCTGTCCTATCTTTTTTACCAGCACAGATTCTGCACTGATAAAAAGGCTCCATGTGAGCGCTTCCATAGCAACCTATTGGTTGCTATAGAAGCGGGGTTTACACGTTGCTGTAGCAGCATGTAAACCACGCTTGTCTGAACGAGGCCTAAGCCCAGCATTTCAAACACTATATGTAGGCACATGATGCACCTAATACATTGAGACGCACAGATCTCTTCATGAATTAGGCACTTTTTGGCCTCTTCATGTGCTTACACAGAAATTCACCAATTCACCTAGCTAAAGAAAGTCTAACGAAACACCCATGTCATTCCTGTGACTAATACTATAAAGTCCATGGATTTGTCATAAATGATGCGATTGTTCTGTTAGCGCATCGTCTATCTGTTTTTGGGTATTGCACTATTTTTCCTCCCTTTGATTTTATATAGGTGGCCATATGCCCACCTTTTGTCTGTACGTCAGATGTTTCTCTATTTTTTAAATTTACTATTATTAAAGGTTAAGTTTTAGCACAGAGATTAGAATCTACCCAGTGAAAAAGGGAATTTGAAAATTTAGATTCTTCCACTACAGTGAATAAGTTTGCTTGTTAGTGTGTTCTTTGTATACACCATAGATAGTGTTTGCGCACATATTTATACTTTATCTACTTGCAACATGAGTTAAAGCATATATATATATATATATATATATATATATATATATATACACATATATATATATATATATATATATATATATCTCCTTCAATTACGCAGTACATAGGTCACCCTTGCCCTTTCAGGTTATACAGTAAGCAAATGCACTTGTTTTTCAATATTTATTAAAATCTACCAGCCATATGTGACTACTCCAGTATTCCAGTTGTGAAGGATTCATTTTCAGTCAGTTAATTAAATGTCACAGATTTGGCACTTCTAAGCCACAAATTATTTGATTTGCCTTCTCAAGGATTTCCAGTTTAAAACTAGCACTCATCCCAACAAATTGAATTAATATGAAAGAATGTCAATTAATTCTATATTCCCCTGCTCAAACATAAGGCAACATCTGTTGCATATAAACTAAGGACATACTTTATTAAACCAAATGAGCATTGGGTGCCGTTATTAGTAATAAAATAGCAAGGGAAACAAATATTAAAATCAGTATCCATAAACTTATAAAAACTTTAACGTTTCTCCACATTTTTTTTAATTAGAAAAGTTTTATAACACAATCTGACATTTCAAAAAATGTGTTATTGCTGCCAAGCAGCCTATGTCCTTTCTTTAAGGTGGCAATCCAGTTTTAAGCCGAACATCTGAGGCATATTCTGACAGTGTAGTTGCTCAGGATATGCTAATTTCGGAGTCTTTGGTACAGGGTCAGTATGGCAATGCACAAAGCCTGTATGGCTCCTTTAGTAGGGAGCTACGTACACTGCATGCGTACACTATTAAGAAAACACTGCTAGACTCCATATTTATGGTTAAATTCAAAACAATTCTTCTAGGAGAGAATATCACAAAACATATGGAGTCATCTAGAGCACAATTACTTTTCATATCTATTACATTGTTTTGCAGCCAATCATCCATTGTGTATGGCTTTGTACTGACTGTTCTAGACTGCAGATACATTTTTCTTCCTCTTTTCTTTTCTTTTGGGGTGGTGGTTGGGGGTAGAAGTGGCAAGTATTGAATTTCAACATACCCTTATCCTTTTGTATGTTGAGATAAGCCACTACCACAGATGTGTTGTAATGGTTTATTTCCCTCTTCCCATCAAGAAAACAAGTATACTCAACTGACCTGAGCGCGTATGCTTATGCAGGGATGAGAGAAATAGCTCCAATGAATGCTCGGTACACACCTAGTTCCAAACATATGTTACTGACAGAGCATTGAATGGCAGCACACAGAGTCCTACATGTCTTCTTATGAGACTCTGTGTTCCGTCATTCAACCTGCCCTACCGTGTGCATGAGACCATAGCATTTTATGTAGTACTACTGCTAAATCAATTTATCCTCACCTGTTTATACCATAACTTAATTCCATTCTGAAGGGATATGGACATGTTAAAATCTCCAACCATTTCAAAGTGATTTAATGTATTTGAATTTACTCTGACAACTCATTCTGAAACTATGTGACAGATGAAGGCAATATCCATCTTTGATATTTTTCCATGAGCAATGAAAAATGAAGACTGTATTACTGATAAATTCTATAAAACAGAATATTTCTCTTTCTATCCTCTTAAAGAATTAGTTTCATACTTTTTTGACTATATATATAGTCTTTGTTACAAAAATGTTATTCCATAAGTCCATGGGGGAAAGGGATCCATCAAATATAGCAATTTGTAGAGAATGTTCCTATATCATTTTCAACAGTGCTGTGGTATAATTTGTTTGATAGCTATTTTTATAGGTTTTAACATAGTATTTTGAAGCCATTATCTTTAGACTGCTGCAGGTTTTCCCACCTTTTATTTTCTGAAATAAATGGCATTTGACTGGTGGTAGAAAAAAATTATAACTTACATGTTTTAGTTTTCAAGTTCAACCTTTGAAAATGGAAGCGATTGCACAATTACAAACATCTATGGCTGAATTCATAAGAACCTTCCAGCCTAAATCTACTAGCATAACATATTTTCTACGGGTATCCACATTTAATCCTATTAATTCTTTGTAATTTTCATTTTCACAAAATGTTTTGCAGTACTTGTTTGACAGGGTTTATTACTGATCTAACAGATGGAATTGCCAGGTAACTGTGTTACTCTTAGGCCTTAGTCACACGGGCGTTTTTCCCCGCGATTTGCGGATCGCATGACGGATGCGCATCCGCAAATCGCGTGACTAGGGCCGAAAAATCGCCCAAAAAAACTGTTCCTAGCCGCGTTTCAATAGAAACGGGCCGGAGCAGTGCAGCCTTCCAGCGCATCAAATTCAATGGAGCCGGCTGTATTTAAAATCCCCGCCTGCTGAATGAGCTGCCTCTGATTGGTGACAGCCTCACCAATCAGGGGTAGCTCTCACTTACCCATTCATGAATTCATGAATGGGTGAGTGAGTGCTGCCTCTGATTGGCTCAGCACAGGCACCATCCCAATACCTAAAGGGGAAGCTGAGCTGAAGAAGGTTGAGAACCACTGCTTTAGATGACAGTCCTGAGATCCAAATTTATTATTGACTCATTGACTCTGAAAGGATCATTCCTGTTAAAGCCACTTGCCTGGGACACATACCTCTGTGAAAAATGTTGTCCCTGCTGTTCTGAGGTCCCATATTCTCACCTGGGTGCATGACTAAACTTGCAGGACATCCTCGTATTTAGGGTGCGTTCACACAAGCATGTTTTTGTGCTTACATATGTACGCACAAAAACACACTTCTATTTGCAACAATGCAGGTGCGTGCCTGCAAAGATAGGACATGCGTGCACCATAGAGAATGCACGCATTGTTTTCAATGGAGAATTAAAGAATTCCTCTGCTGTATCTGCCACAGATGTGGCAGATGTAGCAGCAAGGAATTCTTTTAACTAGCGGGGTGACGAAAACATCTGCCGCATGCAGCAGATGTGTTCTTCATGCCCGCGGGGGTCACGGCAGCGGCGGAGAGGTAAGTTGTTTTTTTTTGCACTAAAATGTTTCTTTTTCAGGGAAGGGCATATATGTAAATCACTTCCCTGAAAAAGAATGCAGGGGGCCGGCAGAGCATTGTTTTCAATGGAGCTGCCGGCAGCAGCCGTGGCTGCATTGACAATAAGCACGCAGCTGTGTTCACACCTAAGTACGCACAAAAACACGCTTGTGTGAACATACCCTAAGAGGACACCTAAATTCATTCTTCACCATTACTTGTGGTCCACTATTGAGAGAGATGTTAAGCACTACCTTTCCATTTACCAGATTTGCACCAAAAACAAGCCATCACTTCTACGTCCTGCCAGTCTAACCTACCATCTGCCTATTCTGCATTCACCCTGGTCACACATTGCCATGAACTGTATTACCTATCTGCCTAATTCATCTGGTAATTCAGTAACATGTGGGGTTGTAGACAGATTTTCTAAAATGGTGCAGAGGAGAGATCACAGGAACCTCAAAAGAATCCAAGCCCTATACCTCATTTAAAAAATGTATTCTGCAAGAAAGAGATGGCTTAAGGTGGGATACTGTTGTGGCGCACTGTGGCAGCCCACCATGCTTTCCTGCTGCTGGGGCTGTAATTGAGAGCCACCATCATCCATGTGCTGCTATCTGCACTTATTCCTCTGTTTGCTCTCTGGTGTACGTCTTTAGGGCTCACTTGCACTTCATTCCTGTCACAGAATTTTCTATATTAAGCATGCATACCCTAGGGTGGATGCCTAAGCAATTTGGTTTCCTACTGCCATTTGTAATAAAGCCCTTGTTTGTGTATTCTGCTTTGCATTCCTCCTCTGACTCCCAGTTATTTCAACATCTGTGCTCCCCCATCTTGGCTTTGTGTTTACTGAACTCTAGTTCACACCTTCAGGTACCTCACTTCAGCCCTGTGCAGCATCAGCAGCCACACTACCAGGACTGTCTGTTTGAGCAGCAAAAAACATATACCACTTGAAGGGGTCAAGGATGAAAACCAGGGTTCCCCAGGTACTGCCTCCACAATTAGCTCAAAGTCAAACCATTGTGTGGCAAAGTGGATACACATCTGCCTGCCTGATAAGATAATGGAAAAAAAGAAAAAACTTTGGTACCCTGTTAGCCAGTTGAAAAAAGTGTTATTTCTTTTAGTAAGAGAAACAAAATAATCTTATGGCTATTATATCCTTTCTAACAAAAAGAAATGATGTTAAATAACAAGCTTTTGACACTACTGAGGTCCCTTCACCAGGCGGGTATAATCTTTTTCAGAACTTTGGTTATGCCCTGCCTAATGAACTTATGCCTGAGGCCTCAGTCACACGGGCGCATCGGCACCCGTACACCAGCGCTTATGCGCCCGTGTGACTGACACCAGCAGACGGACGTACCTGCAGACGGCCGTCTCTCTGCAGCGCTGGAGGAAAGAACATGTGACCGGCTACATTGCAGAGAGACGGCCGTCTACAGGTACGTCCGTCTCCTTCCTGCAGTCACACGGGCGCATCGGCGCCGGTGTACGGGTGCCGATGCGCCCGTGTGACTGAGGCCTAAGTTATCTCAAAGACTTTTGTATTTTGTGTAAATACAGAAATCGCTGTAGACACTGCAGAAAAAGGGTTGAGGAAGGCCTACCTTTAAAACACATTACATACAGTATTCATACATTGGAAAACATTAATTACTTTTTGGAATGTGCTTATTTCAAATAATAGAAAACTGCAGTAACAAGTAAATGAAATAAATATATATAAAATGAAATAGTCGCATAAAAGGAAAAGTATGCTTAGTTGTTAACTTTCAAATCCTACATCATTAGCTCTAGCCAAAAGGATCAATTATTATTATTACTAATAGAGCTAAAAGTAAGAATATTTAGACTGTTGTTTTTTTATTGTATCGATATTACAAGAAATTACTTCATCTTGCACATCCTTAAATACTATACCTTACCCTGTATCAGGATAGAAACATTTCATTTAACTAGAAGGTACAATTAATTTTCAAGATAATTCATGGAAATGGCTGTCTTCTAATGACTATTATTCCAATAAATCAATTTCCTCCTTGTGATAAATAGACAACCAAAAAAAGAGGCATTCAAGGTCAGTTAAATTCCCATGATGAATTGATTCTATTATGTCTGGGTTAACAATTACTTCTAAGTTCCTATTTAAATAAATATTGCTTTCTACAAGTTAAGTGTTTCAAAGTTATGCTCAATATTCAGCATTTTAACAAATTATTCATCTTATTTGCAATGGAAAAGAACCATAATGACAGTGTGATGAGAGTCGAAGGCCTCATGTACAAATATGGTGCCCACAGTAATCTATAAGCACATACTGTACCTCTGGGTTACATGGGGGCAGACAAGAGGTTGTTTATTTTTCTCACAGGCTCCATAAGAATTTGTGAACAAACTAAGTGTGATATGTTCTATTGCATGCTGTATTATGGAGTTATTCTGCCTCAGAAGCAATGCAGTCATGGCACACAAAGTGCACTATAGGTCTATACTGTGAACATGTAGTGTATTCTGTGCATGTGTAATTGCTGCGCAAATTAGGAGATCGGGGAATTAAAATCAAAACATACAAGGTGTATAATAGTTAACATGTATATTTATAATAATAAATGCAAGTTTTTTTAAGTACATCATATCTTTTGAGTATGCAATTTGTTCCTTGCAATGATTGTACAGTACATGTAAAACATCCATTAATCTTCTTCCAAATTGTACCTGTTATACAGTGCTAATGTATTTTTTCTTGTTAGATTTTAAACGGCACTTTATAAAGAATTTAATGTAATACCTGTATACTAGTACATTCAAACTAATTGTTATGGAGTAAAATTATTAAATTAAGCACTATAGAATTCTGTCTCAATTTGTCCCCCAAAAACTGACATACACCCTATGTACCGCATTTATTTTAGATACTTTGAGGGAGATTTATTAAGGAAGATTTGACATGCCGATTTAATATGAACCTTGTCGACTACAATGTATGATCTTCATTAGAGTTGAGTGAACATACTCTGCCGAGCTTGATGCTCATTCGAGCATTAGCGTACTCGATGGTGCTTGTTACTCGAACGAGCATCAAATCATGTTCGATCCAGCCCAGTTTTTGGCTCCTACCCGCTGTGACTGTTTTGGCCCCTCCCCGCCGTGACACAGCGCGCGTCATTGGCAAATTTTTTGTCTGGCAGGAAGGGGGGGGGGGGGGGGAGAGAGAGAGAGAGAGAGAGAGCACGAACCAAGAAAGAAAGAAAAAAAGCTTGGCACCCGCTGTTCCACATACAAAAATGCTCGAGTCTCCCATTGTAGTCAATGGGGTTCGTTACTCGAGTAGAGCTCTCGAATTTTACGAAAAGCTCGCCTCGAATAACGCGGACCCGAGCATTTGGGTGATCGCTCATCTCTAATCTTCATGCGTTAGGTGCATCTCGGCACCTCTATGTGCCAACACAGAAATCTACACCAGCTAAGAACTGGAATAGATTCCCAATATATTTTCTGGCATAAACATTAAATAGAGGTCATAAACAAGATATGAACAAAGCTAATTTTTTTTGTTTTCTTTGGATATTAGGCAGTTTAAGGGGTGAACTGATTTGTTATGTATTTGATATATAAAAGGTAAGGTATAGTGGCGACAACTTACATCTTAAGTAAATTTGTGTAAAAAACTTCATGTAACATGCAGATTTTGGTGCTGATTTGACGCAACATTTACCCCTTCAGTTAAAAAGATGAAATCCACACTAAAACCATCAGCTTAAGTCCACAACAAATTCTAAATGTTATATACAAATTATCATCCTCAAACTTTTTCGCATTTTGTATTTTAATATTTCTTGAAAAATTTAAGAAATGACCAGCAATATTTTTCTGAAGCCTATTATATTTTCATACACAGCATGCTTTATTACTAGTAGATAAATACAACTTTTTTTCTCTAGTATCAAAATAGTTTAATTTAAAACTTACCTATGAAGAGCTGACTGTAAAGCTGTAGACGTATATGACCATCAGAGGGGGTATTGTATGTTTTTTGGGGTAAGTTATCCACTTGAAGAGAGGCTTCTTTGATGTTTCTCTCTGCTTTCACAAAGTGCCATTGACTGTCATTTAAATGAGTTAGTGAGCTTACTCGAACCTCTACGGGGCCATTTCCAACATCAAATGAAAAAACAACATCTGTTGGAGCTAAAAGCAGAGACATTTTTCAGTTCACTATATTATTCATTTAATATGCATTTTGCTCTTGTTTTATTATATTAATTTTGTTAGAATTTATTTTTGTTGTGCCTTCCATTTATGTAGTTACAAATGTTAAGCAAAGTCGATATTATTATTTTTTCATTTGTAAAGCACAATTAATCAAGACCTATCAGATCCTCTGACAAGTGAGACAGGTTGTATATCTTACAGCCAGATCCCTGCTGATTCCTCCAGTGTTTTTAGTTTTGCTTCAGCTCTCCACCTATTTGCCCACCATTGTCTCCCTACTTTTGGAGTCTAATGCCACTCCACTGTCAAGTGGATGGTCTTCACTACAAAGTGTCCATCAGTGTCAAGGAATGATTTCTTAACCCCTTAGTGACAAGTCTAATTTTTTATTTAAGGTCCAAGCGATTGTTATCATATGTGGGCTTGTTTTTTAGAACAAGTTTTATTCTTTAATGGCACCACTCTGGGGCACAGATAATGTGCTATATAACTTTATTTTTTTTTACATTTTTGGAGGGAGATGGAAAAAAACAAAACAAAATTCCACCAGATGGTAAGTGGTCTGCAAATCATGTCCTATGAAGAAACAGTTAAAGGATCTGGCAATGTTTTGCTTGCAAAAACGAAGGCTGAGAAGAGACTTAGTAGCTGTCTACAAATATCTGAAGGGTTGTCACAGTGCAGAGGGATCAGCCCTATTCTCATTTACACAAGGGAAGACTAGAAACAATGGGATGAAACTGAAAGGGAGGAGACACAAATTACATATCAGAAAAATCTTTCTGACAGTGAGGGTGATCAAGGAGTGGAACAGGTTGCCATGGGAGGTGGAGAGTTCTCCTTCAATGGAAGTCTTCAAACAAAGGCTGGACAAATATCTGTCTGGGATGATTTACTGAATCCTGCACTGAGCAGGGAATTGGACCCGATGACCCTGGAGGTCCATGCCAACTCTATCATTCTAGCATTCAATAAAAAAATATGATATCTTTCTTATCTGGATCAGCACAATTACTGTGATACCAAGTTTATATAGATTTAAATTTTTTTTTGCTATTATTGCACAATAAAAACACATTTTTGAATAAAAATAATTGAATATGGACCGCTGCATTCTAAGATCTATAGCATTTTTATTTTTCTGGCAACTGAGCTATGTGAGGGCTTGCTTTTTGTGAGAAGAGTTGTCGTTTTAATATGTACCATTTTCAAATACACGTGACTTTTGGATTGCTCTCCATTGTGTATTTTGGGAGATGTACAAAAGAAAAATAGCAATTCTGGTGTGAGTTTTTAAAATCACTTTTACGGTGTTCGCTATGTGTGATCAATAACAAAATATTTTCATTGCCTGAGTCATTGCAAAAGTGGTTATACCTATTCTGTGCTGCTTTTTTAAATTCTCTTTGGTATTTATCCATCTAAAGAGGATTTGTGTATTTGTGAAAAAACTTGATTTTTTTTCTTTAAATTAAACTCTATTGAACCTTATTGATGCAATTTTTTTGCTCCAGAAAGTGACTTGAAGATTTGATAGTTTGATCACTAGGATAGTACACTGCAATACTTATGTAGTGCATTCTACTAATCACATCACAACAGCCTATTCAACTATGCTGGAGGGGAAGTCTAATAGGCTCAGTTACATGGCAGACATTAAGGCCTATGTCAGACTTCCAGTTGCTATGGGTACCCATTGGTACCCTGCAAGCTCACTGCGGGGTATCGATGGCTGTTATCTCCTCCTAGCATTTGCTTAGATTCTGCAGTTGCTATTGATTTTGGCTTGTAAGGGCTTAAATTGCAAGGATCTCAGGTCTCTCTTCTGCTAGCAGTTACAGCATGAGCCTAGTTGTCAGTAGTCAGCTAAGCCACTGCTTTGAAAAATGTATGTGCAGATTAAAAGCCCATTAGTGAGGTCAGTAAAAAGGAGTATTGGTGGTCACTAAGTGGTTAAAAATGCATTAGATGGCTGCAATTCAGCTACCAAATCTTAAACTGAGTACAAAAAAATAGAGCATGATACACTGTATACAGGCAAGGTGTTTAAAATCTGGACAACGCTTTAACACTGCTTAATGCTGTGCCCAACAAAGATGCAAAGAACATCATTATCCTGCAAAACGCATAATAAAGTGTAATATTTTTGACCACACTGTTCCTTGAAAAAATACATATTGTGTCCAATATTAGTGCATTTCACTACTGAAAAAGTTAATGAATGCTGTTTTCATTGTATATTATACTAGCTGATATACCCGGCTTTGCCCGAGTTAATTTGGTACTGGTGTTTATCTGGTGTTCACACGGAAAATCTTATGAAGTTGTGGTTACTTTAGAGATACCGGAAAAACATATGTTCATCATTTTGCATAGTTCTCTGCGTTACCCAGGAAACACCACGGGGAGGTAACCATGTGACGTTTCCTTTATATAAAATGACATCAGGAAGTGAGAGAATTAGATTTCATACGTAAAATTTGGACGCTAATTCTTTTGCACTTAGAATTGAATGATCGAGTTGGGACCCAATAACTTTTCCTATTTATGACATAATCAATGCCCGTGCCAAATTTCAAGTTTCTATGACACCAAGAAGTGAGAGAATTAGATTCCGTACGTAAAATTTGGACGCTAGTTCTTTTGCACTAGAATTGAATAATCAAGTTGGGACCCATTAACTTTTCCTATTTATGGCATATTCAATGCTTATGGCAAATTGCATGTTTCTATGACTTTGGGAAGTGAGAGATTTAGATTATGTACGTAAAATTTTGACACTAATACTTTTGCGCATAGAATTGAATAATCGAGTTGGGACCCATTAGCTTTTCCTATTTATGACATAATCAATGCTCGTGCCAAATTTCACGTTTCTATGACACCGGAAAGTGAGGAAATTACATTCCGTACATAAAATTTGGACGCTAATTCTTTTGCGCATAGAATTCAATAATCGAGTTGGGACCCATTGGCTTTTCCTATTTATGACATAATCAATGCTCGTGCCAAATTTCACGTTTCTATGACACCAGAAAGTGAGAAAAATACTTAGTGCATCATAGAAATCAGAAAATAGCCACTCATGTATGTTGGTTGCTGAGTAATAAATTTATTAACATGAGACTTACTTTAAAGGCACCACATATTTGCTATATTTGTCGATGTGTGCAACTCAGTGATGGTAATGTGAATTGCAGCCTTCTAAGAGTTTTGTTGGTATGTTGTGGTAATATATAGAATTTGTATGGTGAGAAATTGCATTCCTTAACAAAATTTGTGTAATTTTAAATCATAAATACATGTGTAACAATTTGGATGCAAAAAGCCCATAGAAAATAACATGTTGTGAAAAAAATTACATATTCTATCCATAGGGTTATTTGACAGACACCTATTGAATGTTTAGAATAATTTGTCTATTGCTAGAAAAAGAAAGAAAGGAGGAGGGGTGGAATGATCAATGGGGAATTGGATATAGGAAATAAGAAAAAAATGAGTAAAAGATAGGGTTTAAGGAGTGTCCATTTGTAAACTATTGACGGCCTATCTGCAGGATAGTAGATTGGCGGAGGTCTGCCACCCAGAACCCCCACTAATCAGTTGTTTGCCAGCTTGATGTGCTGATTCACTGAGCTGATTTCTGCAAGAAGTATACAGCTCCATTACAACTGCAGTTGTCAGCCTTGGTATTACAGGCAAAATCTCCAATAAGGTGAATGGGAACTTTGCCTGCAATACCAACCCAGTCCATTGCAGTGAGAATAGAGATGTCTGCTTCTTGCAGAAATCAGCTCAGTGTATCAGCACATTGGCCTTTTAGATAGCTGACCAGAAGGGGTCTTGGGCTGCAGACCCCTGCCAATCTACTTTTGGTGGCCTATTCTAAGGATAGACTATTAATAGTTAACAACTGGGCAACCTCATTAAGGCTCTTGGAAAAGGCAAGCTTATGGGCTGAATGAAGGTGACTCGAGGAGTCCAGGGATGTAAGTGTTATTATATTTACCACCCCCGTCATTCGCCCGATGTCAGCACTAAAAGCCACCACGGCAGTGCATTGAGCGGCGCTGCTAAGTAGTCCACTCATTATAAAATTAGAATGGGTGGACTACTTTGTGTGCTGCTCTATGCATTAACTGGGGGCTTTCAGTGCTAACATAAGCTTAGCTTATAGGGCTAAAAGTAGGTGACAGATTTCCATTTAAGATGGTGATGGAATGAACAATTTGCTTGTGGTTATTTCTTTTATATACTTCTAGACTTACATTTATGTTACTCTTACTTATCACTTAAGATCATAAGAATTCAAACTCACATTCCAGTTCTATCCGAATAAAATCTTTAATTCCAAGGTTTTCTAAGAAAAGTCCAGAAGGTGATGCAGTTTTGAAGAAAAACGACACGTCTGCACTAAATTCCCCATCAAAGGTTGGGAAATGCAGGTAAGATGATATCGTATTAAATGAAGCTGCATTCCAAAAACTTCCTAGGCAAGAAAGAACATCATTGACTGAAGCATTGTAAACAGTATGGGATAATCAGAGAAAAAGATGAGCATTCCTAATAGTTTATTGTCTTACAGATGTAGCAAACTTTAACGTGAGTGTGATAACTTTCTGCGACAAGTTATCTTAAGCCATTGAAAAACCATTGCTATCATACCTTAAAGGGGTTGTCCCGCGGCAGCAAGTGGGTCTATACACTTCTGTATGGCCATAATAATGCACTTTGTAATCTACATTGTGCATTAATTATGAGCCATACAGAAGTTATAAAAAGTTTTATACTTACCTGCTCCGTTGCTAGCGTCCTCGTTCCCATGGAGCCGACTAATTTTCGCCCTCCGATGGCCAAATTAGCCGCGCTTGCGCAGTCCGGGTCTTCTGCAGTCTTCTATGGGGCCGCTCGTGTAGAATGCCGGCTCCGTGTAGCTCCGCCCCGTCACGTGCCGATTCCAGCCAATCAGGAGGCTGGAATCGGCAATGGACCGCACAGAAGCCCTGCGGTCCACGGAGACAGAGGATCCCGGCGGCCATCTTCAGCAGGTAAGTATGAAGACGCCGGACCGCCGGGATTCAGGTAAGCGCTGTGCGGGTTGTTTTTTTAACCCCTGCATCGGGGTTGTCTCGCGCCAAACGGGGGGGGGGCTAAAAAAAAACAAAAAAACCCGTTTCGGCGCGGGACAACCCCTTTAATACAGAGAAAGACATTGCAAAACTACTGAAAAGTCAAATAAAATGTGGCAGAACGTTTACTTAATACATTGAGTCTTAAGTTAAACTTAACTACATCTGCATATTGTAGTAGTTCTTCTCAAATGAAGCTCCTGTCTGGGCCCCTGTGTAAACTATAGTAGAAGATTGTATAAAGTCTTATGGCAGTTTAACTCACCCACAGCAACCCTACAAGCAGTGTTTTCTGGATAAATACACCACTTTATAGTAACATGTATCCTGTCAATGCAATGCTTATAGAGGCTGTTGAGCAATCATGGTGCTGGCAGGGATAGCCTTGTCATTTTTTAATTTTTCCCAACTCTGAAGAATTATCAACACTACTAGCTACTCCTTATAAATCAAGGCATAGCAGCTGAAGAAGAGACATTGTTTAAAGAGGAGTAGCGGTCCCAAATGTTGAAAGGGTATATTTCCGACAATCTGGGTAAGTATAAAAATAATCAAAGATATTCAGTTAAAAAAAAAAATCTGTGCTTCATGCCGCTGTAACGGTTTATTGTCATCATGTATTTTATGCTGTTTTAACCCTTTGTTCTCTGTCAGTTTTAAATATTTTAGAAGAAAAGAAAAAATATGGTTATACCAATTATGGAGCAGTGGAATCTTTCATACAATTACAGTGAGTGACATGGTTACAGTTAGTTACATGAGGCTTTTTGCATAGTGTTTTGTAGCAAAACATTTCCTGTTCTGGATTCCTACCACACTCCAAAACCATACAGATAAGTTAGGTGGGATCAAATTGGCAAAACCTAGACTGCATGCATGTGGTTCAAATAAAGAAATTATATTACTAGATGGGAGGACATTTATCAACACCATGTAAATGATGAAAAATAAATAAATTCGGAGTGAACTAATCATTCAATATGCTGCTCTATCCTTCATTCATGCAATTTTCTACTTTGTAAGATATTCTCCATTCTCTGACCCATCTCCAAAACCAATAAATGCTAACATACCTTGTTATAATAAAACGCTCCTACCTTGTGCTCGCTTAAAGTCCGACCAACTGTTAAATCACTAACATTACATCTCTCCCACCAGTCTGGATTTTATTGATTCTCTCAACTGTGACTTTATCTTTCTCATTAATCAGCTCCTATTATTACCTTCCCGAAATAATGAAGGAAGCAAGTTTATTCTTACCTATGGCAGAAATCTCAGTCTGTTGTTTATGTTTGAAATACTCATACAATGTGATCAGTATGTTGTAAATGCGTTTTCTTCCTTCCTTTACCTTGAAAGGGTTTTTTGGAACGTTTATATTGATGGCTTATCTTTAAGACAGGTCATTAATATTAGATTTCTAGGGATAGATATCCAAGTGAACGAGGACAGCCCCAAACATTGTATAGTGGCTATGAATGTTACTGCAAGCTCAGTGCTATTTCAGTGAATCTGACTCAGCTTATATCACCATGCTGGTCCACTTCACAATGTATTGAGCTGTGTTAGTTCCAGTGTACTGTAGCTTCTCCAAATATCTAATCCGCGGTGGTACATGGAGTCGGACTACTACTGGTCTTACAGTTCTGGAATAGCCCTTTAAATCATATTTTCATGTAGAGGTTATAATAGCACATCTGTTGTGCTGACAATGGACTTATAAAGAAATTTTAGCACCAGAAAATTATCTTTTTTTCTTTTCTTTTGAAAAACGTTTAAAATTCTAACAATCTACAAATTGAACAAAGAAGCAGCTATTAAATTCAATAAACTGCCTCCAATAATAGGATTTTTAAACTCCTAATTTTCATCAATCCCATTATATGCCTTTTTTTTAGCTGTAAATTAAGGCTGAAGGGCAGCACCTCTGCAATCCACTGCCTGTTGTTAGGCATTCAGCGTCTGAAGTAACTGGGATGTTGGGAAATTTTCATAACTGTGAGGAAGAGGCTGTCTTCATAGGCACAGTTTCCTTGCACTCACACAGCTCTCAGACCTGTAGTCATTGTGTGCACAATCTTTTCCTCTCCTAACCTGCTATGTGCATATATATTTATGTTTTAGGCATTATGTGTCTTCAGTGTGTTGAGAGAAAAGAAGCATAATTGTCAGACAGGTGGATGTGGATTCCCCTTGTCACAAACCCATTGGGCTGTGCACTAAGTGTGATGGTAGCATCTGGAGAACCCCGGTTTTCCCACTTTCCCTCCAGGTAGGATCCCAGCTTTGCTGTGGGGTCTTCAAACCATTGTAGACAAAGATAGTCCCACTTGTGCAGCAGCTGAAGCTGAACTGGCCAAGGTGTGGTACCTTTAGGTCAAAACAAGTGTGTAATATGTAAACAGGACTGGTAGGAGAGATATACAAATGAGGGACAGGCTGGAAGTTAGGGCAGGCACATGACTAGCAATATCCAGGATACAGAACCAAAGTTAAGGAGCACAGAGGTCAGGATAGTTAAATACAGTCAGAGGGTCAGAACCATGGGACAGAAACAAGTGCTTTTTTACAAGTAGTAGGAATGTGACCAAATTGCTTAGGCATCCACCCTAGGGGCAGATACATAATATAGGTAGTGCAGGAACTGGATTGGGGAGGGATGAGTAAAAGAGTGTGCACTGGCTCACAGAAGCACTACAGGCAGAATTCAAAGATGCAGATGAAAAATTGTCACAGTGGTGACCCCTTGTGGCTGCAAGAGCAGGTAAGCTACATTGGAAGTGCACCATGACAATAATACTTGTTGGACTGAATTTTGTTAGCTGCTTTACTAGCTCTTGTGAGTTTGTATGGTCATAGCATATATAGAGCATATATGCAGAAAACAAAGAGCAGTTCAATAACAATTATGCTTCTTTGCCTACAACATAAAGATAAATACACATAGCAGGTTAGTTAGATATAACATCAGGAGAGGTTGAGATTGTGTGCACACTAACTGCAGGTCTGAAAATCATGTGAGTGCAGGGAACCTGAGCCTGTAAAGATAGCCTCCCCGACAGTTAAGAAAACGTCCTAACATCCCAGTTACTACAGAAGCTGAATGCCTAACAACAGACTGGATTAAAGTGATAAACCTAAGTGAAAGTATATTACAAAATTGATAAGACACACACAGGATTTTAGATGAGCATACGTTGTCTGAAAGGTCAGGTACTAGAGTTAAGCGAACATACTCTGCCGAGTTTGATGCTCGTTCGAGTATTAGCATACTCGATGGTGCTCGTTACTCAAACGAGCATGACGCCGTGTTCGACCCCGCCCCAGTTTTTGGCTCCTCCCCGCTGTGACGTGCCTGTTTTGGCCCCTCCCCGCCGTCACGTAGCGCGCACGTCAACGACAACTTTTTTGGCTGGCAGGCAGGGACGAGAGAGAGAGAGAGGAACCCCCTCCCCCCTCCCCCAAAAAAAAGCTTTGGACCCGGCGGCCCACATACAAAAATGTTCAAGACTCCCATTGTAGTCAATGGAGTTCGTTACTCGAGTAGAGCTCTCGAATTTTACGAAAAGCTTGACTCGAATAACGAGGACCAGAGCATATGGGTGCTCGCTTATCTCTATTATGTACACTTTAATTGTTTAAGAATAACTGATTTATTTTTATGGTTATTCACACCATTTTAGAGCAAAAAATATTTTACATTAAAGCGGATCTATCATTAAAAATCAATGTTAGTTTTAGTTTCAAAAATCAATACTCCCCCTCATCATACAGATTCTACCGAGTATGACAAATTTATAAAATAAACTCTTTATTACTGTTGTTTAAATTGTCCAATGGCCCACAAGATTCGATCAAAAATTTTCTGCTATTGTGATTTTGTCATCCTCAACATCCTTCCAGCATCCCTCATGGCAGCTTTGGCAACATTGACTGATTGACTGAAAATTAAAGATCTCACTAGTTATTGCAAAATCTCACATTCTAGTTTTAAAAAGTGCTATATTCTGTATAAATAGAGTTATCAATCAATATGCTTTAATGCAGCACATATCATATTTTTTTTCATGCAGCAAGGTATAGTCATTCTTTACATCATTTTAGGCTACAAATAACTTAGCATGTATGGTCTATTGTCTTTTATAGGGTATGAACAGATAAAATAATTCTGCCATTTATTTTTAAGCCATTCATTCTTAATATAACATTATCCATTATTGTATGGATGTTTATGTTTTCAGCGCTATAGGTTTACCTGTTTCATTCTTTCAATATATTTATTGGCAATTCTACTGTAATGCGTGATAGAATAAATATATAAAAATATGCAACAACCATAATGTAAAGGATCCATCATGGATCAATCACTATTTGAATTTTTTAGTATAGCTCTGTGTCTTTGACAGTATTCAGACCATGTAGGGCTTCAAGTTTCTGTTCAGGGGTTCCATCTGGAAAATGTAATTCAGGCAGAACCCCGTTTAGAACCATGGTGTCACATCTGCACAAGGCACGCTGAATAGATAATCTGAAAACACTGTGCTATTGCACACCAAATAGTACAAAATAATGATAACTGCATAAGGAAACAAGCTCTCCCTAATAAACTAAACAAGGGAAGGGACCTGCCTAATCAGCAAATAACCCATCCTGACAAGGACGAACCTGACCTCATACTTCGCCCACTAGTTACCCTATGAAGGATGGGGGAATAACATGGAAAACAAGATGGAATAAAAATAAACTGTTGTACTCAGCTTTGTGCAATCACATGTAAACAGAGGAACCAGCTCCAAGCTTTTGGCTTACTCCACAGCCAGCAGATGACTAAACATAAACTGCACCCAAGCCAAGCCCCAGGCCAGGCTAAATAGCCCTGACAAAATACCAATGGGTGAGATCAAGCACCTGAGTACCAAATCCAGAACACAGAAACACACCCAAAACCTGCACCAGACTATCTAGCAGGTAAGCAATCCCAGGACCACCGCAATGCATGGGCTTTCATTACAAAAACACTGAACAAAGCTGCAGGTCAACTGTACTAATATTTGGACTTGCACAGACGCACAAAAATGATCTCAATTGGAATAATGAAAGCCTACATTTCTGTCCAAGGTTCCATCTGAATGATGCTTACAGCACATCAAATGTGGCGTGAACACACACTTCCTTATACAATTCTATATTTTCATGCTTGAAAAGGGCCACAACGGTGGCCGAAGCACGTTGCCCAGGACGGGTGACCTCATGTTAGAGGTTTTGGACTTTGTGAATTCTTGTATAAGCCTTTTTAGAAGACCAGAACTTATGGAATAAAGTAAATTTGAGGATAAGTCTCATTTGATATTCACTCGAGAGATTCGGAAGTGATCCTGAACATCAGGGGAGGAGGTTTTCTCCCGGAGAGGACTTTCACAGAGGGATACCTCCTTACCCCACCAGAGTGAGTATCCACATCTCTGATCTTCTCCTCTCCATGAGAGGATACATCACTATACCCTAACCATTATATCACAGATTTATTTTACAATTCAGTGATGATCTGTCCTAATCAGCTATTCAAACATGATGGAAAGGAATAGGAAATGTGCAGTAATTCTGTTCTACTCATTAGATTTACTTTCACTTACAAGTTTCATGCGAATATGTCAGAGCTCCTACTTTTCTGCATCTTAAATCATTATAGCAACATTGATGTGCTATTAAAATACTATTGAACCATTATTTTAAGTTTTGCTTTTATAATTTGCTTATTGAAA
Organism: Eleutherodactylus coqui; assembly: GCF_035609145.1. Classification (NCBI taxonomy): domain Eukaryota; kingdom Metazoa; phylum Chordata; class Amphibia; order Anura; family Eleutherodactylidae; genus Eleutherodactylus; species Eleutherodactylus coqui. Next base: position 201,583,827 of record NC_089841.1, on the reverse strand, counting down.
CTTTATTTCCTTTCCGTGACTTTTCATGTAACTTAAGCTTGTCTGACTTTTTGATCTTGCTTCATGAGTGCATGAATCATCATCCTCTAATTGCCTCTTTACCCTGTAGTTGACTGTGAATTGCTGCTGATCTATATCTTCACTTAATAGAAAACGTTATTCATGTATCCTTTCTCCATCTCTATTTAAACCCACATAAAGAGTGCTTCTAGTTACATAATGTTAAGACTTTAATTATTGCAGACATTGTCAAATAAATCCAATCAAGTAATCTATCATCCAATGGTACAGCATTTGTTTCCATGGTAAAACTACTCAACAATCCTATAAGAAGAATGCCCTTACATAGTAGCAATAGCATCTCTGTTCATAAAAAACAAGGCTTTCTACCTGCATGCTCAAACAGCCATAGGAACTAGACACTTGCTGCTAATTGGGTTTATTTTGGTGGATCCTACTGATAAACTAATTTATATCAGCATAGATGTTGGTTAATCCCCCTAAGCCTGAGGTGAAACTCCAACATGGCCCTTATGACGTTTGACACTTTAAATATGTATGCATAGACATTTACTATCAGGGATATGACACACGAAACCTTTTGAAAGGTTCTTATCTAGTTTGGATATTACTGGGATCAAGAATTAAAGAGGTATTCTCATCTTATAAAGTGATATAGTTTACTAAAGTATGCCATCATTTTATGATCAATGAGGGTCTGACCTCTGTGACCCAATGGATCCTGATGATGAAAGAGATGCACTGCTGAATTCCTGTATAATGGCACTCTTAGCCACCCAGCTGTGCACAAAACTGCAGGGGTATTACTATGCATGGAAGGACTGGGAAGAGGCCTGGGCACTGTATCAGCCTGATAGATGCCTTCATTCTTAAGATTGGTGTGTATCCCAGAGGTAAAACTCCCACCAATCATAAAGGGTTGGCATATCCTAGCAATATGCCATCACTTTGTGAGATGAAATAGTTTTTAACATTTACAGTGCTGGCTTTAATTTTAACTTCCTGACAATCCTGTGATCTCAGCCTAAGGGTGGACACCAACTGGCGTTTTTTTCTCCACTGCGATGCGAGAGTAAAGTTAAAGTCTCGAATCACAGTGCGAGAAAAAAATCGGCATGACGCCGGGATATCGGCATCACGCCGGCATATCGCCAGTCTTTTCAATGGGGCCAGCGGCAGCAGCGCTAGCCCCATTGAAAAGAGATGGAGAATGCCGGCGACTTCTGCCACAGCTGTGACAGCTGTGGCAGGAGTGTCCTTCATCCCCGCGGGGCAGAAGTCCCTGGCATTCTATTCCATTGCTTTCAATGGGATCAGTAAGATTATCAGAAGGGCTTGAAATATAAGCCCTTCCCCGATAATCTGCCAAAAGTGTGTAAAAAAGTAAGAAAACATTATTACTCACCTCTCCTGCGCTCAGCCGCGTCCTACTGCTGGCTCCCCAGCACTGCTATTAAGCTCTTTCAGCAGTCAGGGATTTAAAAATCCCCGCCTCCTGAAAGGGCTGTGCAGATTGGCTGAGGGCTCAGCCAATAGCAGCTACTGCTTAGCTATTGGCTGAGCGCTTGGCCAATCAAACATAGCCCTTAGCTATTCATTCATGAATAGCTATATCTTAGCTATGAATTAATAGCTAAGGGCTATGTGTGATTGGCCGAGCGCTCAGCCAATAGCTAAGCAGTAGCTGCTATTGGCTGAGCCCTCAGCCAATCTGCACAGCCCTTTCAGGAGGCAGGGATTTTTAAATCCCCGACTGCTGAAAGAGCTTAATAGCAGTGTCGGGGAACCAGCAGGAGGACACGGCTGAGCGCAGGAGAGGTGAATAATAATTAAAAAAAAAATTTTTTTACCACTTATTTATGATTATCGGGGAAGGGCTTATATTTCAAGCCCTTCCCCGATAATCATTCAGTGGGGCTTGGCAGAAAGCATTGATTTCAATGGGATCGGCAGCAGTGCCGATCCCATTGAAAGCAATGGAATATAATGCCACGGACTTCTGCTACAGCTGTTACAGCTGTGGCAGAGGATTCCTTCATCCCCGCGGTCCCTGGTTCTGTACCGGTGTCTTTCTTGCGCTGCGAGGCGAGAAAATATCGCAAGTGTGCGTCCACCCTAAGTGCCCAGTGTTTGTGTTAAAAATGACACCACTGAATTATTTCAACATTTTTTCAAGTAATTATGCTAATGGCATACTGTCACCACCCTAGAGTCAACGGAAATTTGGGGGGCTCAAGGGCCCACTAGGGTTAAATTGTAACTAATTCCACCATAGCCTTTGCCATAAGCTGAAACCCACAGATGGGCCCCCTTAAAAAGTAGCCTTAATTGATGTGTAATAAAATATACTGTGGTAGCAATGAATTAAAAAAAATCTTAGTCTCAATATAGTGTGAATAGGTGTAATGAATTAGACAAAACCAGTGTAAAAGAAACAATATCCTGCCTTGCTAAACATGAACAGATATCAGAATCACGACTGTGTGCGCTACCATGCAGCAGTACACTGCTAAATACTGAATATTCAGCAAGTGATTAGATCCCTGCTAGAGATGAGCGAACGTGTTCTTCCGAGCTTGATATTCGTGCGAATATTAGGGTGTTCGGGATGTTCGTTATTCGTAACGAACACCATGCGGTGTTCTGGTTACTTTCACTTTCTTCCCTGAGACGTTAGCGCGCTTTTTTTGGCCAATTGAAAGACAGGGAAGGCATTACAACTTCCCCCTGTGACGTTCAAGCCCTATACCACCCCCCTGCTGTGAGTGGCTGGGAAGATCAGGTGTCACCTGAACATAAAAGTCGGCCCCTCCCGCAGTTCGGCTCAGATGCCGTGTGAGTTAGTGAGGGACAGTGCTGTTTGTACCGGAGCTGCTGTAGGGAAAGAATTGGTAGTTAGTGTAGGCTTCAAGACCCCCCAAAGGTCCTTATTAGGGCCACTGATAGCTGTGTGTTGGCTGCTGTTAGCAGTGCCATTTTTTTTTTTTCTCAAAATCGGCTCTGCAGAGCGTTGCACCCGGCATTAGGGACAGAAGTGCTGCATAGGCAGGGAGAGTGTTAGGAGTGAGTGTAGCCTTCAAGAACCTCAACGGTCCTTTCTAGGGCCATATTTATCCGTGTGCAGTACTGTCCAGGCTGCTGTTAGCTGTGCTGCATTTTTTTGAGGCTTCTCAAAATCGCCTCTGCAGAGCATTCCACCCTCCATTGATACTGCAGGGAAAGAATTGTATAGGCAGGGCCACAACACAGTTATTATTCATTGAATATACGCAGTGCTGCCTTTTGCTTGTAAAACAAGTGAAAATAATTCTATTTGTCCTGCCTCTGTCCGTCCTAACGCCGGTGGACACGTGTCGGCTGCGTGTGCAACCTGTAAAAATCAGACGCACCCAGCTACGTTTTACTCCTGGCTTCGCCATTTGCTTTCCTTAATTGGGAAAAAAAATACCTGCTCTGCCACAGTTAATAACTCTGCTACCCTCACGTTCTGTGACACATTAGCAGGAAAACAGCACAGTTATTAAACTTCTCATGTTCATAGAATATACGCAGTGCTGCCTTTTGGTGCAAAAAAACGGAAAATAATTCTATTTGTCCTGCCTCTGTCCGTACTAACGCCGGTGGACACGTGTCGGCTGCGTGTGCAACCTGTAAAAATCAGACGCACCCAGCTACGTTTTACACCTGGCTTCGCCATTTGCTTTCCTTAATTGGGAAAAAAAATACCTGCTCTGCCACAGTTAATAACTCTGCTACCCTCACGTTCTGTGACACATTAGCAGGAAAACAGCACAGTTATTAAACTTAGATTATTCATTCACTAGAGGCAGTGGGGCCTTTCGTTTTCAAAAAAGGGAAAAAAATATATTTGGCCTGCAGTCTTGTGCCAATTTATTAGCTGCCTGTGAAATCAAATCACTGGTAATACAGCATGCTGAGGGGTAGGGGTAGGCCTAGAGGACGTGGACGCGGCCGAGGACGCGGAGGGCCAAGTCAGGGTGTGGGCACAGGCCAAGCTCCTGATCCAGGTGTGTCGCAGCCGACTGCTGCGCGATTAGGAGAGAGGCACGTTTCTGGTGTCCCCACATTCATCGCCCAATTAATGGGTCCACGCGGGAGACGGTTATTAGAAAATGAGCAGTGTGAGCAGGTCCTGTCCTGGATGGCAGAAAGTGCTTCGAGCAACCTATCGTCTACCCGCAGTTCTGCGCCGTCCACTGCTGCCAATCCGAATCCTCTGTCTGCTGCTCCTCCTTCCTCCCAGCCTCCTCACTCCACTACAATAACACCTGCTCAGGAGCGGGAACACTCCCAGGAACTGTTCTCGGGCCCCTGCTTAGATTGGGCAGCAGCGGTTCCTCTCCCACCAGAGGAGTTTATCGTCACTGATGCCCAACCATTCGAAAGTTCCCGGGGTCCGGGGGAAGAGGCTGGGGACTTCCGCCAACTGTCTCAACAACTTTCTGTGGGTGAGGAGGACGATGATGATCAGACACAGTTGTCTTGCAGTGAGGTAGTAGTAAGGGCAGTAAGTCCGAGGGAGCAGCGCACAGAGGATTCGGAGGAAGAGCAGCTGGACGATGAGGTGACTGACCCCACCTGGTGTGCAACGCTTACTCAGGAGGACAGGTCTTCAGAGGGGGAGTCAAGGGCATCAGCAGGGCAGGTTGCAAGAGGCAGTGCGGTGGCCAGGGGTAGAGGCAGGGCCAGACCGAATAATCCACCAAGTGTTTCCCAAAGCGCCCCCTCGCGCCATGCCACCCTGCAGAGGCCGAGGTGCTCTAAGGTCTGGCAGTTTTTCACAGAGACGCCTGACGACCGACGAACAGTGGTGTGCAACCTTTGTCGCGCAAAGCTCAGCCGGGGAGCCAACACCAACAGCCTCACCACCACCACCATGCGCAGACATATGATGGCCAAGCACCCCGCAAGGTGGGACGAAGGCCGTTCAGCGCCTCCGGTTTGCACCCCTGCCTCTCCCCCTGTGCCCCAACCTGCCACTGAGATGCAACCCCCCTCTCAGGACACAGGCACTACCGTCTCCTGGCCTGCACCCACACCCTCACCTCCGCTGTCCTCGGCCCCATCCAGCAGTGTAGTTCAGCGCACCGTCCAGCCGTCGCTTGCGCAACTGTTGGAGCGCAAGCGCAAGTACGCCGCCACGCACCCGCACGCTCAAACGTTAACCGTCCACATAGCAAAATTCATCAGCCTTGAGATGCTGCCGTATAGGGTTGTGGAAACGGAGTCCTTCAAAAGTATCATGGAGGCGGCGGCCCCGCGCTACTCAGTTCCCAGTCGCCACTACTTTTCCCGATGTGCCGTCCCAGCCCTGCACGACCACGTCTCCCGCAACATTGTACGCGCCCTCACCAACACGGTTACTGCCACGGTCCACTTAACTACGGACACGTGGACAAGCACAGGCGGGCAGGGCCACTACATCTCCCTGACGGCACATTGGGTGAATTTAGTGGAGGCTGGGACAGAGTCAGAGCCTGGGACCGCTCATGTCCTACCCACCCCCAGAATTGCGGGCCCCAGCTCGGTGGTGGTATCTGCGGAGGTGTATGCTTCCTCCACTAAAGCACCCTCCTCCTCCTCCTCCTCCTCTGTCTCGCAATCAAGATGTGTTAGCAGCAGCATGTCGCCAGCAGTCGGTGTCGCGCTGTGTGGCAGCACAGCGGTGGGCAAGCGTCAGCAGGCCGTGCTGAAACTACTCAGCTTAGGCGATAAGAGGCACACGGCCCACGAACTGCTGCAGGGTCTGACACAGCAGACCGACCGCTGGCTTGCGACGCTGAGCCTCCAACCGGGCATGGTCGTGTGTGACAACGGCCGTAACCTGGTGGCGGCTCTGCAGCTCGGCAGCCTCACGCACGTGCCATGCCTGGCCCACGTCTTTAATTTGGTGCTTCAGCGCTTTCTGAAAAGCTACCCACGCTTGTCAGACCTGCTCGTAAAGGCGCGCCGGCTCTGCGCACATTTTTGCAAGTCCCACACGGACGCTGCCACCCTGCGCACCCTGCAACATCACTTTAAGCTGCCAGTGCACCGACTGCTGTGCGACGTGCCCACACGGTGGAACTCTACGCTCCACATGTTGGCCAGGCTCTATGAACAACGTAGAGCTATAGTCGAATACCAACTCCAACATGGGCGGCGCAGTGGGAGTCAGCCTCCTCAATTCCTTTCAGAAGAGTGGGCCTGGTTGGCAGACATCTGCCATGTCCTTGGTAATTTTGAGGAGTCTACCCAGGTGGTGAGCGGCGATGCTACAATCATTAGCGTCACCATTCCTCTGCTATGCATCTTGAGAAATTCCCTGCAAACCATAAAGGCAGCTGCTTTGCGCTCGGAAACGGGGGCGGGGGAAGACAGTATGCTGCTGGATAGTCAGGGCACCCTCCTGTCTATTTCTCAGCGCGTACAGGAGGAGGAGGAGGAGCATGAGGAGGATGAGGAGGAGGGGGAAGAGACAGCTTGGGCCGCTGCTGACGGTACACCGGCTGATTGCCTGTCATCCTTTCAGCGTGTATGGCCGGAGGAGGAGGAGGAGGAGGAGGATCCTGAAAGTGAACTTCCTAGTGAAGACAGCCATGTGTTGCGTACAGGTACCCTGGTACACATGGCTGACTTCATGTTAGGATGCCTTTCTCGTGACCCTCGCGTTGCACGCATTCTGGCCACGACGGATTACTGGGTGTACACACTGCTCGATCCACGGTATAAGGAGAACCTGCCCACTCTGATTCCCGAAGAGGAAAGGGGTTCGAGAGTGTTGCTATACCACAGGACCCTTGCGGACAAGCTGATGGTAAAATTCCCAGCCGACAGCGCTAGTGGCAGAAGGCGCAGTACCGAGGGCAAGGTAGCAGGGGATGTGCGTAGATCGAGCAGCATGTACATCCCAGGCAGTGCAACAGTCTTTAAGGGCCTGGCCAGCTTTATGGCTCCCCACCAAGACTGTGTCACCGCTCCCCAGTCACGGCTGAGTCGGCGGGAGCACTGTAAAAGGATGGTGAGGGAGTACGTAGCGGATCGCACGACCATCCTTGGTGACGCCTCTGCCCCCTACAACTACTGGGTGTCGAAGCTGGACACGTGGCCTGAACTAGCGCTGTATGCCCTGGAGGTGCTTGCTTGTCCTGCGGCTAGCGTCTTGTCGGAGAGGGTGTTTAGTGCGGCTGGGGGAATCATCACAGATAAGCATAGCCGCTTGTCAACCGACAGTGCCGACAGGCTAACACTCATCAAGATGAACAAAGGCTGGATTTCGCCAGACTTCTGTTCTCCACCAGCGGACAGCAGCGATACGTAAGCAATACGTAGGCTGCACCCGCGGATGGAAGCTACGTTCTCTCTCACCATCCAAAACGGGGACATTTCTGCTTCATCAATCTGTGTCTAATATTCCTCCTCCTCCTCCTGCTCCTCCTCCTGAAACCTCACGTAATCACGCTGAACGGGCAATTTTTCTTAGGGCCACAAGGCTCACTCAAATAATTTTTCTGAACAATTTTTATAAGTTTCAATGCGCTTAAAAGCGTTGGAACTTTAACTTGAACCAATTTTTCGTTACACTGGGCTGCCTCCAGGCCTAGTTACCACTTAAGCCACATTAACCAAAGCGATTAATGGGTTTCACCTGCCCTCTTGGCTGGCCATGACCAATTTTTGGGATGTACATTAGTACTGTTGATACAGCAATTTTTGTGGGCCCTCGCCTACAGTGTAATCAAATTAATTTTTAGCCCACCTGCATTACAGCTGACGTTACCTCAGCTGTGTTGGGCAATGCAATGGGATATTTTTATGTACCGCCGGTGGGTTCCAGGGAGCCACCCATGCTGTAGGTGCACACGGAGTTTTTAATACATCTGTCCACTTCTAAAGAACCCCAGTCTGACTGGGGCATGCAGTGTGGGCCGAAGCCCACCTGCATTATGCACGACATTACTACCTCAGCTGTGTTGGGCAATGCAATGGGATATTTTTGTGTACCGCCGGTGGGTTCCAGGGAGCCACCCATGCTGTAGGTGCACACGGAGTTTTTAACACATCTGTACACTTGTAAAGAACCCCAGTCTGACTGGGGCATGCAGTGTGGGCCGAAGCCCACCTGTATTACACACGACATTACTACCTCAGCTGTGTTGGGCAATGCAATGGGATATTTCTATGTACCGCCGGTGGCTTCCTGGCACCCACCCAGGCAGTGGGTCCACAGGGAGTTTAACCTACATGTGTCCACTTCTAAAGAACACCAGTCTGACTGGGGCATGCAGTGTGGGCCGAAGCCCACCTGTATTATGCACGACATTACTACCTCAGCTGTGTTGGGCAATGCAATGGGATATTTCTATGTACCGCCGGTGGCTTCCTGGCACCCACCCAGGCAGTGGGTCCACAGGGAGTTTAACCTACATGTGTCCACTTCTAAAGAACACCAGTCTGACTGGGGCATGCAGTGTGGGCCGAAGCCCACCTGTATTACGCACGACATTACTACCTCAGCTGTGTTGGGCAATGCAATGGGATATTTCTATGTACCGCCGGTGGCTTCCTGGCACCCACCCATGCTGTGGGTCCACAGGGAATTATAAATGCATCTGTTTCCACTTATAAAGAAACCCAGTCTGACTGGGGCATGCAGTGTGGGCCGAAACCCACCTGCATTAACCCTTTCCAGTCCACTGTGTGACCTGTGAAGACATTAGGGTTTAAGGCTGTACAGCTCCGTTGTTGGTAGACGTCCGTCGGGGTTCTCTTACTGTATATTGCCAGCCTCTCTGCTGTCGGAGCCTATCCTACGTGTCAGCTCATGCAGTACTGGCTTTAGCCAGCATATAGCGCCGTTGTATAACGGCAGAAAAAGAGTAAGCCCCCTAGGAAAACCATATACAAATTGGATTGGAAAGGGTTAAGCACAACATTACTACCTCAGCTGTGTTGGGCAATGCAATGGGATATTTCTATGTACCGCCGGTGGCTTCCTGGCACCCACCCAGGCAGTGGGTCCACAGGGAGTTTAACCTACATGTGTCCACTTCTAAAGAACCCCAGTCTGACTGGGGCATGCAGTGTGGGCCGATGCCCACCTGCATTATGCACGACATTACTACCTCAGCTGTGTTGGGCAATGCAATGGGATATTTTTGTGTACCGCCGGTGGGTTCCAGGGAGCCACACATGCTGTAGGTGCACACGGAGTTTTTAACACATCTGTACACTTGTAAAGAACCCCGGTCAGACTGGGGCATGCAGTGTGGGCCGAAGCCCACCTGTATTACGCACGACATTACTACCTCAGCTGTGTTGGGCAATGCAATGGGATATTTCTATGTACCGCCGGTGGCTTCCTGGCACCCACCCATGCTGTCGGTCCACAGGGACTTCACAATAGGGAGTTGTACCTGCCTGTGTCTATGAATTAAAAAGCCCGGTCTAACTGGGGCATGCAGACACCTTGACAGAATGAATAGTGTGTGGCACATAGGTTCCCCATTGCTATGCCTACGTGTGCAGCTCCTGATGGCGGTGGCACAGGATTCTATTTCTCATTGCTTCTGTACAGCATTGCGGGCTATCGCCCCGCCACTTTTAAAGAGGGTCGCTGCCTAGCCGTGCCAACCCTCTGCAGTGTGTGCCTGCGGTTCCTCCTCATGGCAGACGCACTTCTAAATAGACATGAGGGTGGCGTGGCATGAGGGCAGCTGAAGGCTGCGCAGGGACACTTTGGTGTGCGCTGTGGGGGGGAGGGGGGCGGTTGGTCAGCATGTAACCCAGGAGAAGTGGCAGCGGAGTGTCATCCAGGCAGTGATTGTGCTTTGTTGTAGCTAGTGTGGTGCTTAGCAAAGGTATGCCATGCTAATGAGGGCTTTTCAGAAGTAAAAGTTGTTGGGAGGGGGGGGGGCACTCTTGCCGGTATTGTGGCTTAATAGTGGGACCTGTGAACTTGAGATGCAGCCCAACATGTAGCCCCTCGCCTGCCCTATCCGTTTCTGTGTCATTCCCATCACTTTCTTGAATTGCCCAGATTTTCACACATGAAAACCTTAGCGAGCATCGGCGAAATACAAAAATGCTCTGGTCGCCCATTGACTTCAATGGGGTTCGTTGTTCGAAACGAACCCTCGAGCATCGCGGGAAGTTCGTTCCGAATAACGAACACCCGAACATTTTGGTGTTCGCTCATCTCTAATCCCTGCATACACTGCCAGCATGTGTGATAAATGCTGCCAGATAAACTGGGTCTGATATAAGCATAGCAGGATAGTCTACATGAGGCTCTATACTAAAAGACCAGCTCCCCCAACTAGTTTCGCTAGAACTCTGGCATCATCAGGGGTATAGGAGCTATAGTTGTAGCACAGTAGAGCCACATAGTACCTTGACAGTAATAACACATTGCAGATATTCCCCACTGCTGTGTCCATGATGAAATGTAAGTCAAATAGCTTGCAGATGTTTCATAATCCAGCCTCATTATTTGCTGGTGAAATCAGATTAAAATAATGTGATTGTAACAAGTATTTGTTTAGTTGGTTGGTTAATAATTATAATTTTTGGAACCTTTTATATATGCTCTCCCAGTAAAACACCAGCAGATTTCTGGCTGATTGTCTATCATATCTGCTACAAGTAATGTTTAAAATGCATAATGTATAGAGCACTCAATATCCAAGGTCAGAAAATGCAAATTGGCATCTTGTATTTTTAGCATCTTTTTAGAAGCAGTTGAATATTCAAGCAGAATCCTCTAAAAAGAAAACTACATTTCAAGATAAAATAGGTTTGAATAAAAAAAACAAACAATTGATTTACTAACATTTTTAAAGGGTTTTGTACATTCTTTTAAGAAAAGGGACTGCTATGTTGGCAGAAAGAACACCATATCTTGCCACGGGCTATGCCTGGTATTGCAGTTCATCTTCGTTCAGTTGAATGGGGATGAGAAGCAGTACCAAACACAGCCTGGGTACAAAAGTGGTGCTGTTTCTTGATAAAACAACAGACCCTTTTTCCCAGTCCTGGACGACCCCCTTTAAGGGCTCAGTCACACGGGCGCATCGGCATCCGTACACCGGCGCCGATGCGCCCGTGTGACTGATAGTTAGAAGACAGCAGTACCTGAAGACGGCTGTCTCTCTCCAGCGCTGATGAAAGAACATGTGACCGGCAATGAAGCTGGTCACATGTTCTTTCCTCCGGCGCTGCAGAGAGACGGCCGTCTTCGGGTACGTCCGTCTCCTTCCTGCAGTAACACGGGCGCCGATGCGCCCGTGTGACTGAGGCCTAAAGATGCATTGACATTTCACAAAAAATATAGTCCCAATGAGAATTCCTCTCTGCACAGGGTGGCTCAGAGGGCTTTAATTAGAGGTGTAACTTGAAGCATTCTGGGCCCCAATGCAAACCCTGTAACAGGGCCCTCCAACTATAATGCTTTATTCATACTACTAGGCTTACTATATGGAGAAGATAAGCGTTATGGGCTCCCTAAGAATCGTGGGCCTGGGAGCAACCACATCCCCTGCATCCAGCTGTGCTACACTATTTCTGTAACACCTATAGAAGTTAATTGGAGTTTAAGAAATAGCATAGTACATACAGCTACACTGTTACCATAACTTGGGAGCTTCAGAAACAGAGTAACTTATGTAGAATGCTGTTTCTGTAACTCCTATGTATTTCTACTGAAGTTAAGGAAACAGTATAAGATAGCCAAATTAACTGTTTCCATAATTCCAAACCACCTCCAGCCTCCCCATTCAGCCAGGAGAATTGAGGCAGTGAGGACCAGAACTCGAGATAACTGTGATTCTCACCTATCAGACTTTTGTGGTATATTCTGTGGATATACTATAAAAGTTGGGATGGGAATACCCTGGGGTATCTTTGATCTTAAAAATTACATTGTATATATTTTTTCACTTGTGCTGGCTTTTTAGCTATAACGTTTTCTATTAATCTAGTAAATTAATTTTTGTTAATTTTCACTAAAATGGCTTTCACCAATTAACTCTTGGAAACATCATTATCACATCATTATCACAGAGGTTCACTTACTTTTTCTCCCTACATTTTGCTCAATGCATTTAATTGGAATAATGAATGCCATAAACATTTGTGTGTTATGAGTCTAGCTAGAATTTGTGTTTCGCTAATTGTGCCACAGATAATAACAAGACCACATTTTACTAGTAATCAATGCAGAAATCCAGGTAAAGTCCTTGACATGTATACATTACACCGGAGAGTACTTACTATCCTCCCAGCATAGCAAAGGACCAAGTTTATATGCAGCTTCTGAGAGTGGTCTGTCCGTATCAGTAACCACAATCTGTGTCACTGGGAGGTGATCTTTATTGGACAGGTATCCTTTGTCGCTTGACCTGAAAATTGAAACATTTTAATGTGTATTACAGTATATTGTAAACATAATGAATACAATCAAATCTCTTCTAATCTACTTTATTTAACCAACTATCCAGTTATAAGCCAGCTAATTTTTGCAAAATGCAACAAACTGATTTGATTACAGTGATTGTCTCATAGAACTCCCCAGATTAGAGCCACCTGATTGTCATGGGCAACTAGATTGAGGAAGCTGCAGCAAGGCAGACATTTCCCCTTATATAACATCTCTCCATATCTGGCTCATAGATGAGGTATTGTCCTTATGTCCCAAAAGATATTGGGACGTGGCTGTTTTCATGAGTCATATTTAGAGTTACAAACAAAAACTACAATATATTAAATTTTATGTTTCAAAACCTTCTAAGTCCTCGGTCAGACGGGCGTTTTTTCACGCGATTTGCGCATGCGCATGCGTCCGGTGATTTTCTAAAACCATATCGGACACATGAGCGCTTTTTATGCGCTCGTCCGATAAATTATAGAACAGAAATCGCAGATCGCACCTATCTGCGATTTGCGATTCCTGTTCTCTTCTCTATATGCGCTCAATGGGGCCCGCGGCAGCGGCGCCGACCCCATTAAGAACATATAGTAAACAAATCATTCTCCTCTGCCACAGCTGTAGCAGCTGTGGCAGAGAAGAATGATGTTTGCCCATTGAATTCAATGGAGCCGGCAATACAGCCGGCTCCATTGAAAGCAATGGGCTGCCGGCGATCTCATGATGAATTTTCGGGAAGGGCTTAAAAATATAAGCCCTTCCCTGAAATTCATCCAGAAATGTGTAAAAACAAAAAATATTTATATACTCACCTGGTCCCGGCAGACGGAGTTCAGCCGCGGCCGGCAGTTCTCCTGAACTGCTCTGAGTAGTATTCAGCAGCCGGGGATTTGAAATCCCCGCCTGCTGAATGAGCTGCCTCTGATTGGTCACAGCCTCACCAATCAGAGGCAGCTCTCACTTACCCATTCATGAATTCATGAATGGGTGAGTGAGTGCTGCCTCTGATTGGCTCAGCGCAGGGACCAATCAGGGGCAGCTCTCAGCTGAATGACAGCTGAATGACAGCTGAGAGCTGCCCCTGATTGGTCCCTGCGCTGAGCCAATCAGAGGCAGCACTCACTCACCCATTCATGAATTCATGAATGGGTAAGTGAGAGCTGCCTCTGATTGGTGAGACTGTGACCAATCAGAGGCAGCTCATTCAGTAGGCGGGGATTTAAAATCCCCGCCTGCTGAATACTACTCAGAGCAGTTCAGGAGAACTGCCGGCCGGCCGCGGCTGAACTCCGTCTGCCGGGACCAGGTGAGTATATATATATTTTTTTGTTTTTACACATTTCTGGATGAATTACAGGGAAGGGCTTATATTTTTAAGCCCTTCCCAAAATTTCATCGTGAGATCGCCCGCAGCCCATTGCTTTCAATGGAGCCAGCTGTATTGCTGGCTCCATTGAATTCAATGCGCTGGACAGCTCCGGCCCGTTTGATCATGCGATCCGCAAATTGCAGGAAAAAACGCCCGTGTGACTAAGGCCTAAAATGGTACTTCATTACCTGTTCACTAAAGATGCAAAGTTGTAAACTTTAGTTGTAATAGAATATAATATAAATCATATCTATTTCTAAAATCAATTGCATTTCAGTCAACATAGGATAAGTATATTACCATTCACTTTTGTCAGCATCACAATTGCAATAGTGTTGGGAATCCACACAATTTCCTTCTAGTCCACATGTACATTTGTTTACAGTCGGCAATGAACCAGTCCAGTAAGTATGGGTCTGATTATTACGCCCAACCCACCATGTGAAGGGGATGTTGCCTAAAGTAAAAATATATATTTTTATTTCTAAACACTTTTTAAAGCTAAACTTTGGCTAAAAGTATATGGATAGATGAAGTTTGAACCCTGAAATCAAATACTCAATAATGGCTGTTCATAGGAGGCAATTATTTTGGTAATAGTCCAGATAACTATAAAGAATAATTTACAATGTATATCTTTCTATAAATCATTAATCAAACTTCAAATAAAAATATGTTTGGATGATTCAGAGCAATGAAGAAGAAGAAAAACAGACATGGCTGAGAAAGACAGAAAATTTGACTGCAGTTTAAAAGGGTTCTTTTTAGAGTTGAGTGAACATACTCTGTTGAGCTTGATGCTCGTTTGAGTATTAGCATACTCAATGGTGCTCATTACTCGAGCAAGCATCAAGCCGAGTCCGACCCCGCTCCTGTTTTGGCCCCTCCCCGCAACGACGCAGCGCGCGTCAATGGCAAATTTTGTGTCTGGCAGGCAAAAGAAAGAGAGAGAGAGAGGGGGGGGGGGGGGGGGGGGGGAAGCTCGGCACCCAGCGTCCCACATACAAAAATGCTCGAGTCTCCCATTGTAGTCAATGGGTTTCGTTACTCGAGTAGAGCTCTCGAATTTTACGAAAAGCTCGACTCGAATAACGCGGACCCAAGCATTCGGGTGCTCACTCATCTCTAGTTCTTTTTGCAAAGGTGCTTTACTTTAATAGCAGTGAGTCACTGCCATTGGTTGTTGTCATCGTGACTTTTATTAAATGATCTTAGATGCTATCTATGCTTGATTTTTTTTAGCCTAGTGATATTTATTCTGACTTTCATATTTAGAGCACAAAACTTCCCTCCCAATGGTTTTGCATTAAAATTGTAGGTGAAAACCATTTGTAATTTCTTTTTATAATTTATATTTTCATGGATGTTAAATGCACTTGCTATACTTTCTTTAACTCTTATCAAATTGAATTCACACATATTTGCATAATGTTCTGCGTATGCCAAACACTGTATATCACAATTTCAAAGATGTATTTTAGGATGCATAGTGTATGTTGGAATATATATTTAAATTTACAACCTCCCCCAATATATTGCAGATTTATTTCAAGTTAAAAGATGTTCTGCAAATAACCTAATTTTTCATTATTGTCAAATATTTTACTTTTATTAGTGGGAAAGAGCACCAGGAGCCTGCATACTCACTGAGGCATGATATTAGAATCATTTATCTTGAGAAGCTCACGTCTAGATTTTAAAATTAAAGGTGAAAAAGCATCATTCTAAGTGTAAGCATCTATTTTCTGCAATATTTGTACAGATGAAAGACATTAAAATTGGTTTTGTAAAAGGCATAATATAGTATTAAATGCAAAGCAATTCTTTTAAACATGATTAAAGAAAGCATATTGTATAGGTTATGTATTAGCTTACCAACTTTATGAGACTTTAAAAAGCAAAAGAATATTAAAGAGGTTCAAAATTCTGTGCAAATACATTTCATAATATACATTTACAGGGTTGCAAATACATTTCTGCTAACAAGAACAAATTCCTAATTTCCTTCCACACGCCCATAAGGTTGAATTGTAAAATTTTGACTACTTGTTACCACCACTAGGGGGTGCTTACTGAAGACAGATTTATAAACTACTTATGATAATTCACCTTCATTGAGCAGCTAGAGGTATCTACAGACAACATAAATATTAGATAACCATTTGCTTGTATAATGGAAAGCAAGATATTTGGAGCTCTGTAAGAGACAAATAAATCCATGACCCTTAGAACTATATATTATTAAATTAGCACATCATTGTGGACTTACTGTACTAGAAACTCTCACCTGTCATTCATTCGGGGAGAATTGCCTGTGATTGGCTGAGCACCTCAGCCAATCACATTCAGCTCTTTCAGCAGGCGGGAATTTTAAATCTCCGCCTGCTGATAGATCAGCACCACAATGCAGGGGACAGCAGGAGAAGACACGGCTGAGCCCCGGCAGCTGAAGGGAGGTGAGTAATTTTTTTTTTGTTTTTTTATACCACCTTTACTTGATTTTCAGGGAAGGGCTTATATTTAAAGCCCTTCACTTAAATCAATTGCGGGCAGCAGAATCTTCTACTTACATGTAAAGCTCTTCCCTGAAAAAGAGTGCAGGGAGCCGGCAGGCCATTGTTTTCAATGCAGCCACCGGCAGCAGCCGCGGCTTCATTGAAAACAATGTGTGCATTACCTATGGTGCACGCATGTCCTATCTTTGCAGGCACGCACCTGCAAAGTATGGACATGTGCACACACCATAGGGAATGCATTGCTGCAAATAGAAGTGTGTTTTTGTGCATGCGTATGTATGCACAAAAACACACTTGTGTGAACGCACCCTTAGCCCTCGGTCACACGACCGTTTTTTGGTCCGATCTGCAGACGCGCTTGCGATCTGCAGATCTATAGACCAAATGCATCCCAATGGGATCGGTCACATGTCCGCTTTTTATGCGGATGTGCGATTAATTATAGGACACAACGATTCGCAGAACGCGCCTATCTGCGTTCTGCGCATCGCTGTGTTCTATATATGCACTCAATGGGGCCGTCAGCAGCAGCACCGACCCCATTGACAGCATATACTAAATATCGTTCTCCTCTGCCACAGCTGTAACAGCTGTGGCAGAGAAGAACGATGTTCGCCCATTGAATTCAATGGAGTCGGCAATACAGCCGGCTCCATTGAAAGCAATGGGCTGCCGGCGAGCGCGGGATGAATTTTCGGGAATGGTTTAAAAATATAAGCCCTTCCCTGAAAATCATCCTAAAATGTGTAAAAATAAAAAAAAAATGTATACTCACCTTTTCCCAGCAGCCGGAGTTCAGCCGCGTCCGGCCGGCAGTTCTCCTGAACTGCTCTGTGTAGTATTCAGCAGCCGGGGATTTAAAATCCCCGCCTGCTGAATGAGCTGCCTCTGATTGCTCACAGCCCTCACCAATCAGAGGCAGCTCTCACTCACCCATTCATGAATTCATGAATGGGTGAGTGAGTGCTGCCTCTGATTGGCTGAGTGCAGGGACCAATCCAATTGAAAACAAAATGCCAACCCCCTGTACAGAATCCTTCAGAACTTATCAAAGGCTTCATTAGTAAAGCCACATGTGCTTGAGATAAAACAAATAAAACACCTGGACTGGCTAGAGCTTTTATGACTGTGACATTCTATTGCATGCTAGAAATATGGCTAGGTCAAGAGAGTGGTCCAGAAAGTTAGGAGAAGACATTGTTACCTTGCACAAACAAGGAAAAGGATTAAAGAATATAGCAAAGGGGCTGAATGTTCCTAGAAATAAAGTTGGAAGCATATTTTGCAAGTTCAAAGTTAAATGAACACTGACTACACTATCTGGTGGTGGCTGGAATAGCAAACTATCACTTGCTGCCACCAGATTCCTGTGAGCCAACTGAAGCTTGGGCATCATTGACACTTCCAACAGGGCAATGATCCCAAGCATTCCTAAAAGTCTACCAAGGGTTTGGTTTCAGAAGACGCTCTGGAGAATTGTGGAGCAGTTCCTCACTTTAATCCCATGTTTAGTGAGATTTGAAGAAGGTAGTTGCAGCATGCAGCTAGTGAACAAAAGGTAATTTCCCATGAATGGCCTAAGATTCCTCAGATACACTGACAGAAGCTGGTGCCTGGCTATGCATCTAGTTGGAGTAAGTCACAACAGCAAAAGTGTCCTCTACTAAGTTCTAAAGATGCTTCTCTTGAAGAGGTTGAATAATTCTGAGACTGCATTAGTCACTAAAAGTGGAATACTGTGGTGAGTTTAGAGAAATCCCTTGCTATTTTAGTTTTGTTGAGCTATTTAAATTCTTTTTATTATTCGCTTTATATAAAATACGTGTTTGCGTGTGTCTGTTAAAAAGCCAAAGACAGAACCTTAGAAATGTCGTCATTCAGCACTCACATCGCTTGGCTGGCTTTCATGTTCGGTTTGCATGGACTGTGAATTCAAGTGGTAGTAAAGCTGCTTCTTCTTGTTAAATTGATTGTGGTTTGGTATATTACTATATGAGTCTCAAGAGAAAGTTCATTAAAATTAATGGCTCTATAATTAAGTTAATTCATATGCCATTTGTACTGTAATAAATAATTTACTGTTGAAATGCCCATTATTGAATTGCATGCAAAGCATAACCTCATATGATAAAACTGTTATATTCAATTTAAAATGAACTCTTAATAGATATATTTTCCCTATACTTCTGAAGAGAAGGAAGCATGAGCATAATAAATGGTATCTGTCACATTGTAATTAAGGATGGTATTCTTAGTCCATATTTGAAAATGTATTTCCTCTTTCCTATAAATAAAATCTCCTATCATTACTTCGTATCAAGAGTTATAAAATGGTACTGTAGGTGGCCTAACTTCAGCAGTGATACTTTTCTAGGGTAGCTTAAAACATGCAGGATCAGTATTTTCTATTCTATTTTCTAATTGCTGCCAGACATGTATAAAGGTTCTCTATTTTTTCAATTGCAACTTGGAAATGGCCTTTTAAGCTGATTTTTTTTCTTAAAGGGGTTGTCCCGCGGCAGCAAGTGGGTCTATACACTTCTGTATGGCCATATTAATGCACTTTGTAATGTACATTGTGCATTAATTATGCGCCATACAGAAGTTATAAAAAGTTTTTTACTTACCTGCTCCGTTGCTAGCGTCCTCGTTCCCATGGAGCCGACTAATTTTCGCCCTCCGATGGCCAAATTAGCCGCGCTTGTGCAGTCCGGGTCTTCTCCTGTCTTCAATGGGGCCGCTCGTGCAGAATGCCGGCTCCGTGTAGCTCCGCCCCGTCACGTGCCGATTCCAGCCAATCAGGAGGCTGGAATCGGCAATGGACCGCACAGAAGAGCTGCGGTCCACGGAGGAAGAGGATCCCGGCGGCCATCTTCAGCCGGTAAGTATAGAAGTCACCGGAGCGCGGGGATTAAGGTAAGCGCTGAGCGGTTTTTATTTTACTTCCCTGCATCGGGGTTGTCTCGCGCCGAACGGGGGGGGGGGGGGGGTTGAAAAAAAAAAACCCGTTTGGCGCGGGACAACCCCTTTAAGATAAGCATTCAATATCAATAGACTCTGGAGGCTAAATGCCTAAAAGCCTAATTCTACTACAAAAATAACAGTTCAAATGTGATGGTGGTTTAGCTCAATATCAGACTGTCATACATACAGAAGATCTACGAGGGTTGGAAAATTGTTTGATGCTCTCCTCACATTGTAAGCCCGTTAACTCTATATTTGCCTGTATGTGATATGGTTGATGTTTATTTCATTTCCTTGACAAAATAATCTCTATTAAAGGGTTAACAAGGCCAAAATAGATGAACTTAGTTCAGTTTTTAGCACTATTTTAATGAAAGAAGACAGCCAATGTTTTTCTTTTCCATTTCAGTTCTATGGGTACAATACTTGCTCTTCAGGATACCACCAAACAGCTTTCCCTATCTCAGCTTCCTGGACCCCCTTGAGTATGACATAAGAGTGGAAATTGGTATTAATCCACTTAAGCATCTACATCTAGCCCTAATCATTCACATATACAGTAACTTTATGAGCAGAACTGGTGGTATTTTTCAAACTTTAACCAACATGGAACCAAGTTATGTTGTTTGCTCGACAACAGTTTTTTTTAAACACAGTCCATTAAACTTTCTGGTTGTGCAACGGAAAGCCATACTTGTTACACTTCCTCTAATATAATTTATTGAATAATTTGAAGATTAAAAAACCTACACTATCCGGAAGCATCATCCAAGGGCAGATCATATTTTCTAAAGCCAGTGTCGGATGATTAGTTAGTAAAACTTGTTCTTCATATATACCCATATAGTTTCGGACTATGTTAAATATCTACAATAAAGCTTTGGTAGTTTATTATTAAGTGTTCCTTCAAGTTACAATATTAATTGGTTCTGGTACAACCATTGTAAGTTGAAGATATTATAATTTGAAACTACAATTCTATGAAAAACTAGTAATTGTTTCCAAATCCCCCCAAATTTCTTACCAAAATAAAAATGAAGATTAAACAAAAGTAAATAGAAAACTAATGCAGATAAAACAAGTTCTTAATTATCAAAGTCCTAAAGAACAGCTGATAGCTACAAATCACGTATTATTTAAGAACAGGAGTTTCTGCGGGGTTTATACTCTATACATAGTGAACCAGAAAAATGGAAATAGAACTGTCCTCATCTGGTGTCCAAAGGGGCAGGTAAAGAGCAGCACATGTCATATAGTAGACCGCTGTACTGTAGAGATGCTCTACTGTAGATATGCTGTATTAGGTAGCCAATCAGTGCATATACTTCGTTAATACAGGTGTTTTACCAGTGAAATGCTTCTTCTATTAGTCGAATACCACAGGTCGCACACTGGCAGTATCATGGCATTGCATGCTGAGTCTGGTTTCAAATTACAATGGTCTAAAAAAGACAGTTGTATGTTAAAAATATTGTAACCTGAGGCCATTTTAATTTGAGAGTCCAGTGTATTAGCATTTTGTTAACTTTGTGACCAATTTTCAAGATGACAAACATTACTTTATATTAGACTATGATTTCCTTAGGTGGTGTAACAACACCCACTAGATGCTAAATGGCATAACTGAATCTCACCTTTAGCAGTTACCTTTCCTGGGTAATAACTGTGTGTACTAGTACTAAGATATCACAATGGACTTACAGTAGAGTCGAATAGAGTAAAAACCAGATGTTGCAAGATATTTTAAGCACGTATGAACACAGTAAAACACAAATGATACTAAAGGATCACCATTAGATGACAAGCACAAAGGGTGATGGTAACCAAATGATGATGATTAAGATGATGAAACTGGCAGTGCAGACTGAAGTAGATGATATGTAACCAAAATTAGGTCCAAAGAAGCAATGTCCCTAGACAATCTCCATATGTCTTTCTCTAGTCGGTCCCTGATGCTGTTCTTGATACTATCCCTCAACACCAGACACCACTGCCTCTAAGTTGCCTTCAGTTGTCCCTACTGGCATTCCTGACGTGTTATCCCTGACAAAAATAATGCACTAGGGCCAAAACAAGAAGCAAACAAGCAGTGCTGAACCAAGACATAGAGAAAAAAGTAAGGAACTACAAAAAACACAGACTAGGAATCACAGACTGATCTATGAATAACCAAGGAATAGGAAACACTCACTGAACAGATTAGACTGGGCATGAGCAAAGTGCATAGAAACTGAATGATGAATTCTAGAGAGAGCACAGTTATAAACCCCACCACACTGCTGAAGGTATGAATATTTAAATGGGTTATTAGAGTTAATTTTTGTATATAATTTTGGGCCCTATTTGCGCAAAACTATATATAATCAATATACTCACTGTATTAGAAGCCATGGCAGGTTTATAGAATGTCACTGATGAAATGCCTGTCGAGACGTCTATTGACTGCAGTGGTCACGTGCGGCCAAAGTAAACAGAAGACCAGAGCAACGAGTGGCAGCAGGGAAAATGCTCAACACTGAGAGGTGAGTATTGTAGTTTTTTTTATTTATTATGCATCCTCCGACTGCTACCAATAAAATTACTACTCAGAAAACCCCTTTGGCCTCGTTTAGATGAGCATTGGTTTAGTGCATTATAGGCGTGTGAAAAGATCACCTCTTATAGAACCAATGGTTTCCTACACAACTGTTCAGATGAAGGAATTTTAGATGTGAAAAATACTCGCACCTAACAAAGATAGGACATGCGACTGCAATGCAAAGATAGGACCTATCTTTGGTGCATGATGTGCGGGGGTTTTCAATAGACTCCTATGGGAGCTGGATAAGCCGCACCACACACCTCCCGCTTGTGTGAACAGCCAATTTCACAGCTAATTAAGCTCGAGACTTAACACCTGGAAATCACCTGTTCATGCGATTTTTAGTGCAGTATAGCCGCAAGCTTTTCACGGGCCTAAAGAGAGGATAACTAATTAGTTACTCCTCTCTGTAGCAAGGCTAGGTTGAGCAAAGTGATAAGTGGATCCCATCCAATAGGTCAGCTGTGGAATCAATTGTATAACAACTGCCCCAACACCAAATTAGAAAGCAGAAGATAATGCAGCAGGAGATCTCCTCCTTACCATAACATACAGGCAGGGAAGCTATATAATCTACATATGAAAACATAGTCCCAGTAATATACTATAAGAATAATTAAAGTAAAGACCATTTCTTTTAGCATTTACACTTTCCCTCCATATAAAAGAATAGTTTTTGTTACTTCCAACAGTAAACATAAAGCTTTTAGCACATTGGACAATCCTGCCGAGAAAGCAAAACTTCATTCAGCATATGTGAATACTTTCTGGCTCCTTGAAACAGCAATATTTATGGATAAACATATTTTAAAGCACATTAAGCTGTGGCAAACAAAATAGTCCTGCTACAACTTACTTTGCTTATGTAGAATTCGAGACTTTTTACAGTGGTAAGCAATTTCCTGTTTGCAGTGTTCAGAATTGTTTATTGTAGCCTGGAGCTGCTCCATATCAGCAGAGTATTTGAAATTCATCATATGAGGGTTCTCCCGATTGGAACTCTTTACCTTATTCAGGTCTGTATTGTTGTGATAGAATATACTTATTGCTGTATCTAGTGAAATTAAGAAAAAGTTAGGAAATAGTCAAGCATATGTAGTATTACATATAGTAAATCTATATATATAAAGCTGAAAGCCCTCACTGACTCACTGACTGACTGACTGACTGACTGACTCACTGACTCACTGACTGACTCACTGACTGACTCACTGACTGACTCGCCAAAAGTTCTCCAACTTCCCGATGTCGTAGAAACATGAAATTTGGCGCAAGCATAGATTATCTCCAAAATAGGAAAAGAAATTGGGTCCCAACTCGATTATTCAATTCTAGCGCAAAAGAATTGGCGTCAAAATTTTACGTACATAATCTAAATCTCTCACTTCCCAATGTCATAGAAACGGGAAATTTGGCACGAGCATTGGTTATGTCATAAGTAGGAAAAGCTAATGGGTCCCAACTCGATTATTCAATTCTATGCGCAAAAGAATTAGCGTCCAAATTTTACGTACGGAATCTATTTTTCTCACTTTCTGGTGTCATAGAAACATGAAATTTGGCACGAGCATTGATTATGTCATAAATAGGAAAAGTTAATAGGTCCCAACTCTATTATTCAATTCTAGCGCAAAAGAATTGGCGTCGAAATTTTACGTGCGGAATGTAATTTCTTTACTTTCCAGTTTCATAGAAACAGGAAATTTGGCACAAGCATTGATTATGTCATAAATAGTAAAAGCTAATGGGTCCCAACTCCATTATTCAATTCTATGCGCAAAAGAATTAGCATCCAAATTTTACGTACGGAATCTAATTTTCTCACATTCCGGTGTCATAGAAACGGGAAATTTGGCACGAGCATTGATTATGTCATAAATAGGAAAAGCTAATGGGTCCCAACTCGATTATTCAATTCTATGCGCAAAAGAATTAGCGTCCAAATTTTACGTGCGGAATGTAATT
The DNA here is from genome assembly GCF_035609145.1 of Eleutherodactylus coqui. NCBI lineage: Eukaryota > Metazoa > Chordata > Amphibia > Anura > Eleutherodactylidae > Eleutherodactylus > Eleutherodactylus coqui. The sequence goes on along the minus strand of NC_089841.1, from coordinate 201,559,987 downwards.
TTCTCACTTGCCGGTGTCATAGAAATGGGAAATTTGGCACGAGCATTGATTATGTCATAAATAGGAAAAGCTAATGGGTTCCAACTCGATTATTCAATTATATGCGCAAAAGAATTAGCGTCCAAATTTTACGTACGGAATCTAATTTTCTCACTTTCCGGTGTCATAGAAACGGGAAATTTGGCACGAGCATTGATTATGTCATAAATAGGAAAAGCTAATGGGTCCCAACTCGATTATTCAATTCTATGCGCAAAAGAATTAGCATCCAAATTTTACGTGCGGAATGTAATTTTCTCACTTTCCGGTGTCATAGAAACGGGAAATTTGGCACGAGCATTGATTATGTCATAAATAGGAAAAGGTAATGGGTCCCAACTCCATTATTCAATTCTATGCGCAAAAGAATTAGCGCCCAAATTTTACGTACATAATCCAAATCTCTCACTTTCCAATGTCATAGAAACATGAAATTTGGCACAAGCATTGATTGTGTCATAAATATGAAAAGTTAATAGGTCCCAACTCGATTATTCAATTCTAAGCGCAAAAGAATGTGTCCAAATTTTATGTACGTAATCTAATTCTCTCACTTCCTGATGTCATTTTATATGAATGAAACGTCGCATGGTTACCTCCACGTGGTGTTACCTGGGTAAGGCAGAGAACTATGCAAAATGGGGAACATATGTTTTTCCTCAGTACCTCTAAAGTAACCACGACTTCATAAGATTTTCCGTGTGAACACCAGATAAACACCAGTACCAAATTAACTCGGGCGAAGCCGGGTATATCAGCTAGTAGTATTAATAAGTTTATAATACTAATAAAAACCGCTCAATTATAACTGTTAATGGATACAGCTATTCATAACACATAAGGCATTTCTCTTCTTTACTTTTGACTTTAGTTTCTGAGACAGGAAGTAACTTAAAGATGACTACCAGGGTCAGTCATTTTCACTTTTTTGGAAGTTCTTTGCTGTTACATAGTCAGTCAAAAATCAATTTCCCCTTCCTCAAACAGCTTTTCCTGGGGGTCAACCACATTGAGAGAATCCTCCTAATTTCTCATCAATGAATACTGAGAAGTGTAAATCATTAGTGACATTCGTGTAAGAAGAAGTAGCTGGCTTCTCCTTCTCCTTATAATTGAATTTAACTTTAATCTGGCTTTCTTGGACAAACATGCATGAAAAGAAAGAAAAGATGTAGGATTAACAAATATAAAAGTTAATGGAATAACATAGTCTACTAGACTTCCATCCCCTTTTTTGCAGTATGCTGGCAAATACCAGGCAGGTGGATGACAAAATAACACTCTTCTAAAGACTTCTGTCTGGCTCGTACAAGAACATCTGGGACTTTCCTGACATAAACGCTAAGCGCAGTCCAAAACAGAATGTGAATGTATCCTTTGAGAGCTATCCTAAATACTCCTCCATTGGTTGTAATAAGTGATGAGCAATTCATGTTGGTATTGGCCCAATTTCACGAAAAATCATCATGTATTGAGATTTTTGTTTTGGGAGAAGGAGGATGAGGAAACATCAGGGAAGCAGGAGAAGGAAATCAACAGTCGTTCCATGACTACCAGCAACAGCATCTTAAGGATAGAGTGTGCAGCTTGTGGAAACATGGGAGCTGTAGCTCTGTATTTCCATATTGACATATTTTTCATTTGGAGGAAAGTAGGAAGATGGAAACATGGCTGAAGCAAAAAAAGAACAGCAGAACCACCACCACCAATAGCAACAACAGCTTGAGGGCATAGTGTGATCTTTGATATAAATCTATGCTCCTTCATATATGAGTAAAAACTGCCAGAATGCTAACTAATCAGAGGAATCTGCCATTGGGGTACAAAAGTCAGGTTAAATCCATGCCTGGTTTATTTTTATAAACATCAGGTGATCCACATTGTCTGTGGCGAGTGGATGCGTCTCTCAGTTATCACACTCTCAGCTGACAAACATGCACCTCTAAACCATGCTGTGCAGCTTAAATATACAGTAGACAAAGGGGCAAATGCCATGTCTGAGCACATCCAGACAGGAGCTAACATACGCTTGGACCATCATGGATAAATGCTGTCTGTATCTATGAGTCCTACACTGTTATTTTGCTGCAGGCTACGATGGGCTGAAGAAATGATGTCACGCATCTGTTAGACTTCCACTACCACTGGCGGTGGTGCTGTTGTGGCAGCTCACTATGCATCTGCCATGAGCCGTAAAGCTGTGATCAATTGCAGATGCATCCCTGTGGCCATGGGGAAACGCTGTGCTAAAGCAGTTTAAGAGTCTGTCCTGTTAGTGCTACATTTTGAGGTCCCTCTCTAATGCCAGAATAAAATTTGTCATTTTGATGTAGCTGGGATCAAGGAGGGTGGCCACCCAGTAATAATCCGATGTGTCAATGTGAACTATGTGATGCTCCCTGTGCAAGCACTTCAGCATAAAAGTACTCACATACTGCATAGTTCCTAAGAGTAATTGCTTACATTCCTTAGGGTTTTGGCTTGTCTGTGTCCACTAGCCTGAGGGGCAGCATTTTCATTGCAAGCAGCTGCGCAATGTTTGAATTCAGCAACTGGTCTCGTGTATGGTTGGGGTGGTGTTTTTTTATGTTTCCATAGCTGGAGGATGGAGGGCTGGTTGCTCCCCTGGGACACGCTGGAATATGGGGTAGAGGTCAATGTCGGTGAAGGTGGTGGTGATGGTGGCATCTCAACTTCTGCTCTCCATTTCTCACTCCTGGCTTTAAAAGCCAGCAGTCTGATTGTCAATTGTGGAGAAGAGGCCTGAAGTAGGCATGCTACTGCCCCTACACAAAACTGCCTCTCTGTGCTCATAGGCTACTGCATTACCAGGGAAGGAGATAGAGGAAGAGGCAGCATAAGAGGGAGTAGAATAAAGCTGACTCTTTGCCCTTTAGCCCAGGTGGACTCTCCAAGGCAGCAGGTGATGGGAGTTCATATGACTGTTCATACACATTGTGTTGAGGTTGTTTATGTTCTTGCTGCATTTTAAATGCTTACCACAGATCTTACAGATGACTACTCTTCTGTCATCACCCGTGGTTTCAAAGAATGCCCAGGCTGCACAATTCCTGTGAGCAGACCTAGTTGTGGGTCTGTTGTTGCTGCTGCTGTGACTACTACTACCTGAGGGTGGCTTCGTACGTGCACAAACACACGTGAATGAAGGTCCATGCCCATTGCCTTCAATAGGGCTGTGGCTGCTGCCAACGGCCCCATTGCAGGCAATGGGCTGCCAGCAACCCTTGCAGTGATTTTCAGGGAAGGGCTTTAAATATAAGCCCTTCCCTGAAAATCATCCCTGCTTGTGTAAAAAAAAAAAAAAAAAATATGAATATATACTCACCTCTCCGCCGCTGCTGTGTAAATATATTCCCCACAGGGAGTCTCCTTGCCACTGAACACTGTGACAGAACTGTCACAGTGATCAGTGCCAAGAGGACTCCCCATGGGGAGTAAAGAATTCCCTGCCACAGCTGTCACAGCTGTGGCAGAGGATTTCTTCCCCTTCGTGGGGAGTAAAGAATCCCCCGCCACAGCTCTCACAGCTGTGGCAGAGGATTTTTTCATACCTGTGGGGAGTAAAAAATCCCCTGCCACAGCTGTGGCAGAGGATCACAATGTTCTCCCATTGTTTTCAATGAGACCCGCACTTCTGCAGTCCCATTGAAGGCAATGGGCTGCTGGCAAGCCCTGCAGGGATTTTCAGGGAAGGGCTTTAAATATAAGAAAATCTTCCCTAGAATGTGTTAAAAATAAAAATAAATGATACTCCCTTCTCCTCAGCTGACGGGGCTCAGGCACTTCTACCCTGTCTTCTCCCCGTACTGCTCTGAAGCTCAAATCCCCGCCTGCTGAAAGGGCTGCATCTGATTGGCTGAGCGCTCAATGCTGTCACAGTGTTCAGTGACAAGGCGTCTCCCCGCTGGGAAATATTGACGTGCACCACAGACCTATGGTGCATGCATTTCCTATGTTTTGCAGGTACGTGCATTTGCATGCCTGTAAAACATGGACATGTGAACACACCATAGGAAACCAATGTTTCTAATAGGAGCGTGTTTTTGTACGCACAACTGTACTCACATACACACACTCGTGTGAAGCCACCCTGAGGGTGGTGACACTGCTCTTTTATTTTTCTGTGACACTCTACTCACTGCCTTAACAGGGTGCTGCCCCACCATGACAGCCTCTTCCTGCCTCCAGTACAAGCTGCTACTCCCTATCTGTCCATGTTAGGTCAAGCTCTTCATCATCTTCCACCTCCTCTTCCTCAAGCTTCAAAACCAGCAGCAATCTATCCTTAATAGAATAGCTGGCCCTAACAATAGACAACAGTCTCACTGCTCTTATAGTAAAGCCCCTGCTGTGTTGGTGATGAAACATTCACAGAAGGGGGTTCTTTACTGTAAGAGCAGTGACACTGTGGAACTCTCTGCCTGAGGATATGGTGATGGCAAAATGGATAGAGAAGTTTAAGGGGGGGGGGGGGGGTAGATGTCTTTTTAGAGAGCTATGATATTACAGAATACAGACATTAAATAACCAGTTGGAATCAGGTAGGAACCTTCAAATGTTGATCCAGGGATTATTCTGACTGCCATTATGGAGTAAAAACGAATTTCCCCCAAAATGGGCTAAATTGGCTTCTGCCTCATTGTTCTTTTGCCTTCCTCTGGATCAACAAGTGCAGTAGAAACAGGCTAAAAGAAGATAATGTCCATCAATTTCCATTCAGTTTAACATACTATGTTACTATAGGCATAGAAACTTGACGCAGCTTCTCTCCCGGGCTCAACTGTAAAATGGCCACTGGTAACACTGTGCCAATGTTATATATGGCTAGGTCATGTGATGCAGGCAATAAAATTGCTGCCCATATGCAAGATGAAATCACAGGGGCGAACAAAGTCAATGAAAATTTAGGCCCTTCACAGTAAAGGGCCATATGCAAGATGAAAGACATATTTCGTGGCATCAGCAAGGCACACTGGCTGATGATTGGCTGCACGCTGACCTCTGCAGAAGGCATTATGGTCAATTTGATTTTTCCACAATTTTCAACAAATTGGGTTTGGATAAACCCAATTCGAGTTTTGCAAAAATTGGGAAGATTTTATCATTGGTCAATCAAGATGAGCAACAGTAGTTGTAATGTCTTTTAACTAATATGGAATTAAAGTTGTATATTAATTTTTAACCCTTGATGGATAGTCTGGACTCCATTTTCTTCTGGGAATTATTAGCATGTGTTTCAATGTTTCTTTCTGTGATTTTTGTGGATGAAGGGGGATTTTATACATTATAAGGATGTTATGTCCATCCAATCTGTTTGATTTTTGTCATTTGAGTTTTATTACATTGAGTATTTATTTAACTGATATAAAACAATGTAATTAAATTGATTAAGTATTAAGGGCGGATTCCACACAGCATTTTTTTTAAATGCCATTGCAGTTTTTGGTGCAAAGCCATAAGTGGATTCAATAAGGCAGAGAAATAAAAGTCCTCCTTTTTATTTCCCATTCCTTCTGAATCCATTCATGGCTTAGGCTTAAAAAATTGCATTAAAGACTTCAGAGATATTGGAAAAAAATACTGTGCAATGCAACCCTTAGGCCTCATTTACACGAGCGTGTATTTGTGCGCAAGTATGTGCGCACAAAACTAGAAGTCTATTAGAACCATTGTTTTTCTATGGTGTGTTCACAAGTCCGTGTTTTACAGGCATGCAGATTCTTGCACCTGCAAAAGATAGGACATGCGTGCACTGCATTGTTATGTGCTGTGCGTTAATATTTCCTGTTGGGAATCCCCTCTTCACTGAACACTGTGATAGCATTGCTTTCGATGAGGCCGCTGCTGCTGCCGGTGGCCCTATTGAGAGCAATGGGCTGCAGGCATCCACTGCAGTGATTTTCGGGGAAGGGCTTGAAATATAAGCCCTTCCCTAAAAATCATCCCTAGCTTGTGTAAAAAAAATAATTATATATATATTATACACATATATATACTCACCCCTCCGCCACTGTCGGGGCTCAGTGCATCAAGCCGCTTGGCTCGCCAGCACTGTACTGAAGCTCTTTGAGCTCTTTAAAATCCTGTGATTGATCACAGTGGTCAGCCAATCACAGGCAGCGCTCAGCCATTCATAATTCAATGAATGGCTGAGCGCTGCCTGTGATTGGCTAAGCGCTGTGACCAATCACAGGCAGCGCTCAGCTGTCATTTAATGAATGGCTGAGTGCTGCCTGTGATTGGCTGAGCGCTCAGTTAATCAGACAGAGCCCTTTCAGCAGGTGGGGATTTGGCAGCAATCAGCACATCAAAATCGAATCACGGGGGCTGTTGGGTGTGGGAGGGGGCTCCAAACTGTTTAACCGCCACAGTCATCCCTGATCATAGCATGGATGGGGTTAAATTGTGGGATCAATGTTAACTCCAATCCCGTTGGTTGCAGTCAGGCCCTGGCTGTCATTTACAGCTGCGGTCCTGCTCTGTTTTTCTTGCCCACAGCAATCAATGACAGTGCAGCTTTCATTTCATATTCTGCTGATAAAAAATCAAATCTGTGCTGTGATTGGTTCCTATAGACATGACAGACAGTTTTTTCTTTTTTGCAGTTAACATAAATCTGCACCACTAACTACAAGACACACACTTGATAAAGATCTTGCTAGATCGAAACGTCGTATGGTGTCTGGAGGAATAAAGATTTTGTGATTGCATCGTTTCCTGCTGCCACGGCTATTTCTGTTTTAACTACAAGACACAGAGTGTTGTCATGGTGCTGGTCATGTAAACTGAAGGCCAAAAGAAAATTGCAGAATGTGGAGCTGGGAATCAGCTAGCTACAGAACTGGACACACAGCAGAGGTCAATGAAATTGGATTTCCCCTAACTGAAGAAAACCCAGATTGCCTAAAGTAGAAGTAATCTACAATACTTAGCCTCGGGAAGAACAGGTGATAATGGTTGTGGGAGTCATGATGCTTCATATGGACAATGTCTGTGTGTTCTATTGATGTGCTCGGTAGTAGGCAAGCTATAATATATAGTCAGAGGATAGGTGACTCGAAATTTTCTTTGTACTGTTATTGGGATTACTTTGTCTAGTCATAGGTAGTTTTAAATAAAAGTCTGCTTTATATCAAAATTCTTAGTGTGCCAGTTGCTAAAGAGCCCATCAAATCCGCAGAGACTGTAAAACAACTATATTTTACCAAAGTCTGCAAATATGCAGTAAATAATAAGTGACAAGTCTAAGATTACATAATTCTGACCAGACTAAACTGCAATTATTTTTACATAGCAGCCACATGGTGATTAAGTAGGAGAAATGTCAGACTGAAATCATCTGTCATGAGACGGAATACAGGGATGTAGTCTGTAAATCTTTTACTCGGTGTACTTTAAATAAACATATGTTTCAATCTCTCAGGTTAAATATTTAGTGGAACGATCAGCAAAATTTTCTTATGATCCTGGCGTTGAGTAAGTGATGAAAATACCAGCAGCTGTTCTTTAATTCTCATGGGTGAAGTACAATCTACCTTGTGCCTTATAATGTCAGAAGGTGGATTAAGTGCCTAGTGAAATATTGACTTGAAATATTGACTTCACAATAATATATGCAGTTCTTTCTAATGTGAACATTAGCCATTAACTAGCATTTTATCTCTCATTTTGTTCTAAGAAAAGTTCAAAGTCAAATAAAAGAGGGGAGAAAAAGTAGAGGTCGACTTATAATGTTTAGTTACTAAATACTTAGACATACACTACCGTTCAAAAGTTTGGGGTCACATTGAAATGTCCTTATTTTTGAAGGAAAAGCACTGTACTTTTCAATGAAGATAACTTTAAACTAGTCCTAACTTTAAACAAATGCACTCTATACATTGCTAATGTGGTAAATGACTATTCTAGCTGCAAATGCCTGTTTTTTTGTGCAATATCTACAAAGGTGAATAGAGGCCCATTTCCAGCAACTATCACTCCAGTGTTCTAATGGTACAATGTGTTTGCTCATTGGCTCAGAAGGCTAATTGATGATTAGAAAACCCTTGTGCAATCATGTTCACACATCTGAAAACAGTCTAGCTCGTTACAGAAGCTACAAAACTGACCTTCCTGTGAGCAGATTGAGTTTCTGGAGCATCACATTTGTGGGGTCAATTAAACGCTCAAAATGGCCAGAAAAAGAGAACTTTCATCTGAAACTCGACAGTCTATTCTTGTTCTTAGAAATGAAGGCTATTCCATGCGAGAAATTGCTAAGAAATTGAAGATTTCCTACAACGGTGCGTACTACTCCCTTCAGAGGACAGCACAAACAGGCTCTAACCAGAGTAGAAAAAGAAGTGGGAGGCCGCGTTGCACAACTAAGCAAGAAGATAAGCACATTAGAGTCTCTAGTTTGAGAAACAGACGCCTCACAGGTACCCAACTGGCATCTTCATTAAATAGTACCCGCAAAACACCAGTGTCAACATCTACAGTGAAGAGGCGGCTGCGGGATTTTGGGCTTCAGGGCAGAGTGGCAAAGAAAAAGCCATATCTGAGACTGGCCAATAAAAGAAAAAGATTAAGATGGGCAAAAGAACACAGACATTGGACAGAGGAAGACTGGAAAAAAGTGTTGTGGACGGATGAATCCAAGTTTGAGGTGTTTGGATCACAAAGAAGAACGTTTGTGAGACGCAGAACAAATGAAAAGATGCTGGAAGAATGCCTGACGCCATCTGTTAAGCATGGTGGAGGTAATGTGATGGTCTGGGGTTGCTTTGGTGCTGGTAAGGTGGGAGATTTGTACAGGGTAAAAGGGATTCTGAATAAGGAAGGCTATCACTCCATTTTGCAACGCCATGCCATACCCAGTGGACAGCGCTTGATTGGAACCAATTTCATCCTACAACAGGACAATGACCCTAAACACACCTCCAAATTGTGCAAGAACTATTTACAGCAGAAGCAGGCAGCTGGTATTCTATCGGTAATGGAGTGGCCAGCGCAGTCACCAGAGCTGTTGTGGGAGCAGCTTGACCGTATGGTACGCCAGAAGTGCCCATCCAACCAATCCAACTTGTGGGAGATGCTTCTAGAAGCGTGGGGTGCAATTTCACAAGCTTACCTCAACAAATTAACAGCTAGAATGTCAAAGGTGTGCAATGCTGTAATTGCTGCAAAAGGAGGATTCTTTGACGAAAGCAAAGTTGGATGTAAAAACAATGTTATTTCAAATACAAATCATTATTTCTAACCTTGTCAATGTCTTGACTCTATTTTCTATTCATTTCACAACGCATGGTGGTGAATAAGTGTGACTTTTCATGGAAAACACAAAATTGTTTGGGTGACCCCAAACTTTTGAACGGTAGTGTACATAAATGGGATTGTATCAGAAACATGACCACCGAATAGAACATTCTAGGCATTATGTAATATTAGGACACACATAAAAATCAGCATTATTTAATGGGACAATTCTTTCAACTAAGGCTTCTTTCTCACGAGTGTATATTGGCCCACTGTTTTCACGGTCGGCCTATATATATGTTGTGATCTGATGCATTGGATTCCAATGCATCAGATTACATGGCCATATTCCCGTGACGTAAACGCACCCGACAGACCAATATAGCGCTGGGCGTTTTTACGTCGGGCCCAAAAGATAGTCCTGGAACTATCTTTTGAGTCAGAATATGTCGGCCGCTGTATGGGCTCCTATGGGAGCCAATGACAGCGGCCCGAGAAGGGAGGTGGGAGGGAGTTTAGCAGCCCCTTGTTCGCAGCCAGCAATGGGAGGAGACGGGACAGGGCAGCACTTAACTCGGCCCTCCTCACCCCTCCCATTGCGAAGAGCGAGCGAGTGAGAAGGACAGCAGAGGTGAGCCTGCGAGGCGGAGGGAGGGAAAAGGGGCAATGGCATGGCAGTCTTGGCATATATGCGCTGGGGCCCACGCCATGTTAACAGGCACACAAACGTTAGATTTGTGCACCCATTCATGAGCTTTAATGCCACAAATAGTAGCGTATATCGTCGGACCGGGAAAACGGTGGCCGATATATGCTTGTGGGAAAGAACCCTTAGGGTAGCTTCACACGAGCGTGTTTTGCGCATACGCACGCACAAAAACACGCTTGTATTTGCAACATTGCATTCCCTATGGTGTGTGCACATGTCCGTGCTTTACAGGCGTGTGCCTGCAAAGAAAGGGCAAGCGTGAACCGTCAAGGGATTTCAGCAAAGGGCTACATAAGCTGCAAACTACAGAGCCTGGGACAGCGCCAGTAGTCGCGGTTGAGCCCCGCAGATTAAGGCAGGTGAGTATTTTATTTAATTTATTTTTTTTACACTATTTTAAATAGATTTTCTGGGAAGGGCTTATGAAGCCCTTACCTGAATTCAATTGATGGCTGGCAGGGCTCTGCGGTGACTTCTCGCGCTGTCCCCGGCTCTGAAGCGCTGCTGATCTATCAGCATGTGGGGATTTAAAATCCCCGCCTGCTGGTAGCTCTGATTGTAATTGGCTGAAGCACTCAGCCAATCACAATCAGAGCTACCAGCAGGCGGGGATTTTAAATCCCTGGGTGCTGATGATAGTTTAGAACTACAGAGCCGGGGATGGTGCCAGAAGTCGCGGCTGAGCCCTAGCAGCTGAAGGAAGATGAGTATGCTTTTTTAAAAATTTTTTACACTACTTCTATTGGATTTTCAGGGAAGGGCTTATGTTTAAAGCCCTTCCCTGAAATCCAATGACGAGGATGCCGCCAGCAGGATTCTCTACCGCAGTAGAGAAATAAAGAATTCCTCTGCTGCATCTGCCACAGATGTGGCAGATGTATCAGCAGGGAATTCTTTTAACTAGCGGGGTTGAAGGAAACATCTGCCACATGGGGAACATGGCAGCAGCGGAGGGTACGTTTTTTTTTTACACTAAAATGATTGTATTTCAGGGAAGGGTTTATATGTAAATCCCTTCCATGAAAAACAATTCAGGGGTGCCGGCAGAGCATTGTTTTCAATGGAGCTGCCAGCAGCAGCCGTGGCTTCATTGAAAACAATGCACGCAGCTGCATATACTCGTGTTTTTACTCGTACGTAGGTGCGCACCTATGCACGCACCTATGTTCGAGCAAAAACACGCTCGTGTGAAGCCACCCAAAGTCACAAAAGGGGTAGAATTTATGCTAATTTGAATTAAAAGAAGGCGGTTTAGGGTATTTTCGGGGCAAACCTTGGCTGCTTGATGCAATCAACCAAGCTTGTTTGCTTCAATATAGAGACAGATCAAAGCTGCTGCCAGACATCTGTGGCAGCAGATTATTCCCGTGAGAAAAGAAGAAATTGATCATGTTGAAATCTAACATGCCCGATCCTTCTTTCTTCAACATATGTCATTTTGTCTAATATGTATGGGCACCTTAACACAGAGTTGGCAGAAGCAATTATGTAAATCATGTCCCTATCGGCCTTATCTCCCTGTGCATTCTGTAGAGACTCTGCTGTCTAACCTCTAGCAAAAAGTCGGGCAGCTCAGTGCTCTAGAAACATCTGCTTTTACTGCTGCTAAAGTATTATATTCAAGCTTCTAGCAGAAAAGGTGAATACATTATTTAAAAGCAGTCTCCCCTCTTCTTCAAGATACTTGTGGAAGACTTCAGCTCATCTGGAAATCATTTTGGTTAACCTTTGTAGCGACTGTACTTTCAAATGTATGCCTCAAAACAATATTTTTACTAGGGTGTTAATTAAAAACATATACAACTATATACCATGGCATACATTTGGGGCATGCAGCCAGTGGCAATCTCTAAACTTGTAAGCTGAGCATAGTGTCTGAACACAGTGTAAATTTCACCTTTCATATTAGAAATGTCATCATTCTAGAAAATGAACGTTCACACCAAGATTAAAATAATAGCCATATGATTTCAGGAAAACATTGCATAAATAACAAGGTAAGCAGAAGATTTGAAAATATAGAAGTTAGAATTATTATGGATTTTATTCAATAAACCTATGGTTGAAAAAAAACAATAACTTCTTATGTGATTGAACAAGATAAATGATTAAAGAGGTATTCCAATCTGGCATATAGACAAGATATAACATTAAAGATCCAGATGCGAATACCACAGAGTAGCTTGCTGTGCCATGCTGTTTCCATATCTCATTCACTTTTATGGGAGTTACCGAAATAGTGAGAGAAAGCCTGCTGACGGTTGTTTCTGTAACCCCTGGCCACCCTAGCTGCGAACTACATAGAGGTTTTCCAATTGCAGTAATCGGGCAAGCTGGGAATACCATTTTAAGGCAAGAACACTTTCTCAGTGTAAGCTTCTAGAAATATTGAATTCAAGTTGTCTTTCCCAATTTGCCTAAAATTGCAGAGAGATAATTTAAAGTTTCTGGGCCGCAATGTAAGGTATGTACAACAATAGTACATAAGTACCGTATATTCCGGCGTATAAGGTGACTGGGTGTATAAGACGACCCCCAACTGTAGACTTATATGCCGGGAATACGATGTAGGAAAAAAAAACAATACTCACCTCCCGCGGCGTTCTGTGGCACTGCTGCAGGCTGTCGCTCCCTCCTCCTCGTCAACAGAACATTGCTTTCTGGATGCGGGGCTGGAAATCCCCACCTCCAGAAAGCTAATGCTGTGATTGGCTAACTCAGGCGGCATCAGCCAATGAAAGCTGGCGCTATGTTAGCCAATCACAGCCATTCAATGACATCATTGAATGGCTGTGATTGACTAACTCAGGCGGCATTAGCCAATGAAAGATGGCGCTGCGTTAGCCAATCACAGCCATTCAATTATGCCATTGAATGGCTTTGATTAGCTAACGCAGCGCCAGCTTTCATCGGCTAATGCCGCCTGAGTTAGCTAATCACAGCATTAGCTTTCTGGAGGTGGGGATTTCAAGCCCCGCATCCAGAAAGCAATGCTCTATCAGCGAGGAGGAGGGAGCAACAACAAAATTAGTATCATCATGTTCATAATGACCAGTACTGTGAATACATTATGTTATCTATCGTACACAGTGCACAGCATTATCATTCAGCCTCTCAAAAAATAGACTAAAAAGATTTAATAAAGTAGTATACATCCCAAAATGGCACCAAATGAAAATGTCTACTGACATGTTAACCTTACTCTGGATGTCAGGTGTAGTTTCTAAAATGGGGTCTTTTGAAAGGTGTTTCCTCAAGTCTTTGCAATGTAAGGCCTCTGCCAACCTAAAATGGTGTCTGGAAAATGTCTAAACTCTGTAAATGAGATATGCAACTGGCAATATTGTCAAATAAATTTACTCACAAACACTGTAGCTTTCAAACAGAAATGGATGCTCTTCTATTGGCAATCCACACGGATAAACTTAATATTTGAAATACTACACAGAGATCGCTATATAGCTGAAGCATTCCACTCTCACAAAGACCTGTATCCACTCAACGTTACTCTTTTCTTAAGCATGATGTCAAAAGTCACAACCAGTATTTTATAGCAGCTAATTAGAAGGGATGATGACAACATCTGAAGCAAAACATGTATGCATATACAAAATATGGTATTAATCAAAATAATAAAATAAGAACTTCTCTTCACATGGTCTTCAAGAACATACAACCGTTATAAAACGTAAAAGTGACCACAGAAACACACTAAGGTTACAAGCTTCATTCAGCTCCTCAAGGTATAATAGCTCTAAACTTGTCACCTAGTATAACTCACATTGTTGTAATTTCCTGTTACTGTTATCAAAGTTATCTGTGTGAAACTCCTCTAAGATGTACCCCCAGAGTTCATTTACACTCACTCGTTAAAATGTCTTGTGACCGTGATTTCACCATACCTATGTTCATATTCCTGCATTTCTTTTCTTGCTTGCTGCTCTTTATGGAGCTTCCCTTTCTCTATCTTTCGGTTCTTTAAAGGCTCTAATGCATGATTTGTGCATATTTTGTCATTTTTTGACAGGTCTAGAGGGTTTTCCAACATACAGTAGCTTCCCTTCCTATTTGAATACTACAGGGAATGTGAGTAATTTCTTTGAAGATATTGCCTACTATATGCTTCAGTTGCAGATATTATTTGCATGTTATTTGTGAAGGGCGAGCTATTAAAAGAGCCTGAAATTGCAAGATTATTTGAAAGGGAGACCCCAAGATCCAAGTGCAACTTTATTTCTGGGGTCTGTGCTTGAGTCGTGTTGTTCACTAGGGTCACTTGTGGGATATTTCCAAAAACTGCAGATTCAAGTTAATAATTTTTTTAATCTGTTATCTAATTCTGTATTACAGAAAAAACTTATTTTGTCCTCCAATTTGCTTTATTTCCTGTGAAACATCAGAAGAGTTAACAGCCATTTTGAACGTTTAGCTGGGCAAATTTTTAAAAATTGAGTTATTTATGGGGGTTTCCAATATATAAATTCCCAAAGTCACTTCAGAATCAAATTGAAAGATTACCCCTATACTTATAAGCTTTCTGATGTACAAAAAAAAATAACTAAAAGGACACTTACAGGACACCTATTAACATAAACTATTTTCTGTGGTATGAGTATCTGTTTTGCAATCAGAAAAAATCTAATTTTCAAAATTTTCTGTAAGCTTAAGATTTAAAAAAAACAAACATAAAACACAAAAAAAAACTCAGAATCACTTGGATACATAAAAGCATTCCAAAGTTATTAACAGATAAATTTACACCAGTTTGATTTGAAAAATTGAGCTTAGTCAGAAAGGGCAAAATTGGTTGCAGTCGGAAGGGGTTACATGTTAAAGTCTTTGACTCTTCCTCCACCTTTAGCTATGGAGGTATGAAAACTTCTAGAAAAAAAGAACAAATACAAGTAGCCTCACTGTTTTCAGATAATTAGAGATGAGCGAACACCAAAATGTTCGGGTGTTCGTTATTCGGAACGAACTTCCCGTGATGCTCGAGGGTTCGTTTCGAACAACGAACCCCATTGAAGTCAATGGGCGACCAGAACATTTTTGTATTTCGCCGATGCTCGCTAAGGTTTTCATGTGTGAAAATCTGGGCAATTCAGGAAAGTGATGGGAATGACACAGTGACGGATAGGGCAGGCGAGGGGCTACGTGTTGGGCTGCATCTCAAGTTCACAGGTCCCACTATTAAGCCACAATACCGGCAAGAGTGGGCCCCCCCCCCTCCCAACAACTTTTACTTCTGAAAAGCCCTCATTAGCATGGCATACCTTTGCTAAGCACCACACTACCTCCAACAAAGCACAATCACTGCCTGCATGACACTCCACTGACACTTCTCCTGGGTTACATGCTGCCCAACCGCCCCCCCCCCACAGCGCACACCAAAGTGTCCCTGGGCAGCCTTCAGCTGCCCTCATGCCACACCACGCTCATGTCTATTTAGAATTGCGTCTGCCATGACGAGGGACCGCAGGCACACACTGCAGAGGTTGGCACGGCTAGGCAGCGACCCTCTTTAAAAGTGGCGGAGCGATAGCCCACAATGCTGTACAGAAGCAATGAGAAATAGAATCCTGTGCCACCGCCATCAGGAGCTGCACACGTGGGCATAGCAATGGGGAACCTATGTGCCACACACTATTCATTCTGTCAAGGTGTCTGCATGCCCCAGTCAGACCGGGCTTTTTAATTCATAGACACAGGCAGGTACAACTCCCTATTGTGAAGTCCCTGTCGACCCACAGCATGGGTGGCTCCCTGGAACCCACCGGCGGTACACAGAAATATCCCATTGCATTGCCCAACACAGCTGAGGTAGTAATGTCGTGCTTAATGCAGGTGGGCTTCGGCCCACACTGCATGCCCCAGTCTGACTGGGGTTCTTTATAAGTGTACAGATGTAGTAAAAACTCCGTGTGCACCTACAGCATGGGTGGGTGCCAGGAAGCCACCGGCGGTACATAGAAATATCCCATTGCATTGCCCAACACAGCTGAGGTAGTAATGTTGTGCTTAACCCTTTCCAATCCAATTTGTATATGGTTTTCCTAGGGGGCTTACTCTTTTTCTGCTGTTATACAACGGCGCTATATGCTGGCTAAAGCCAGTACTGCATGAGCTGACACGTAGGATAGGCTCCGACAGCAGTATACAGTAAGAGAACCCCGACGGACGTCTACCAACAACGGAGCTGTACAGCCTTAAACCCTAATGTCTTCACAGGTCACACAGTGGACTGGAAAGGGTTAATGCAGGTGGGCTTCGGCCCACACTGCATGCCCCAGTCAGACTGGGGTTCTTTACAAGTGGACACATGTAGGTTAAACTCCCTGTGGACCCACTGCCTGGGTGGGTGCCAGGAAGCCACCGGCGGTACATAGAAATATCCCATTGCATTGCCCAACACAGCTGAGGTAGTAATGTCGTGCGTAATACAGGTGGGCTTCGGCCCACACTGCATGCCCCAGTCAGACGGGTTCTTTAGAAGTGTACAGATGTATTAAAAACTCAGTGTGCACCTACAGCATGGGTGGCTCCCTGGAACCCATCGGCGGTACACAAAAATATCCCATTGCATTGCCCAACACAGCTGAGGTAGTAATGTCGTGCTTAATGCAGGTGGGCTTCGGCCCACACTGCATGCCCCAGTCAGACTGGGGTTCTTTACAAGTGGACACATGTAGGTTAAACTCCCTGTGGACCCACTGCCTGGGTGGGTGCCAGGAAGCCACCGGCGGTACATAGAAATATCCCATTGCATTGCCCAACACAGCTGAGGTAGTAATGTCGTGCGTAATACAGGTGGGCTTCGGCCCACACTGCATGCCCCAGTCAGACGGGTTCTTTAGAAGTGTACAGATGTATTAAAAACTCAGTGTTCACCTACAGCATGGGTGGCTCCCTGGAACCCACCGGCGGTACATAAAAATATCCCATTGCATTGCCCAACACAGCTGAGGTAACGTCAGCTGTAATGCAGGTGGGCTAAAAATTAATTTGATTACACTGTAGGCGAGGGCCCACAAAAATTGCTGTATCAACAGTACTAATGTACATCCCAAAAATTGGCCATGGCCAGCCAAGAGGGCAGGTGAAACCCATTAATCGCTTTGGTTAATGTGGCTTAAGTGGTAACTAGGCCTGGAGGCAGCCCAGTGTAACGAAAAATTGGTTCAAGTTAAAGTTCCAATGCTTTTAAGCGCATTGAAACTTATAAAAATTGTTCTGAAAAATTATTTGAGTGAGCCTTGTGGCCCTAAGAAAAATTGCCCGTTCAGCGTGATTACGTGAGGTTTCAGGAGGAGGAGCAGGAGGAGGAGGAGGAGGAATATTAGACACAGATTGATGAAGCAGAAATGTCCCCGTTTTGGATGGTGAGAGAGAACGTAGCTTCCATCCGCGGGTGCAGCCTACGTATTGCTTACGTATTGCTGCTGTCCGCTGGTGGAGAACAGAAGTCTGGGGAAATCCAGCCTTTGTTCATCTTGATGAGTGTTAGCCTGTCGGCACTGTCGGTTGACAAGCGGCTACGCTTATCTGTGATGATTCCCCCAGCCGCACTAAACACCCTCTCCGACAACACGCTAGCCGCAGGACAAGCAAGCACCTCCAGGGCATACAGCGCTAGTTCAGGCCACATGTCCAGCTTCGACACCCAGTAGTTGTAGGGGGCAGAGGCGTCACCAAGGATGGTCGTGCGATCCGCTACGTACTCCCTCACCATCCTTTTACAGTGCTCCCGCCGACTCAGCCGTGACTGGGGAGCGGTGACACAGTCTTGGTGGGGAGCCATAAAGCTGGCCAGGCCCTTAAAGACTGTTGCACTGCCTGGGATGTACATGCTGCTCGATCTACGCACATCCCCTGCTACCTGGCCCTCGGAAGTGCGCCTTCTGCCACTAGCGCTGTCGGCTGGGAATTTTACCATCAGCTTGTCCGCAAGGGTCCTGTGGTATAGCAACACTCTCGAACCCCTTTCCTCTTCGGGAATCAGAGTGGGCAGGTTCTCCTTATACCGTGGATCGAGCAGTGTGTACACCCAGTAATCCGTAGTGGCCAGAATGCGTGCAACGCGAGGGTCACGAGAAAGGCATCCTAACATGAAGTCAGCCATGTGTGCCAGGGTACCTGTACGCAACACATGGCTGTCTTCACTAGGAAGATCACTTTCAGGATCCTCCTCCTCCTCCTCCTCCTCCTCCTCCTCAGGCCATACACGCTGAAAGGATGACAGGCAATCAGCCGGTGTACCGTCAGCAGCGGTCCAAGCTGTCTCTTCCCCCTCCTCCTCATCCTCCTCATGCTCCTCCTCCTCCTCCTGTACGCGCTGAGAAATAGACAGGAGGGTGCCCTGACTATCCAGCGGCATACTGTCTTCCCCCGCCCCCGTTTCCGAGCGCAAAGCAGCTGCCTTTATGGTTTGCAGGGAATTTCTCAAGATGCATAGCAGAGGAATGGTGACGCTAATGATTGTAGCATCGCCGCTCACCACCTGGGTAGACTCCTCAAAATTACCAAGGACATGGCAGATGTCTGCCAACCAGGCCCACTCTTCTGAAAGGAATTGAGGAGGCTGACTCCCACTGCGCCGCCCATGTTGGAGTTGGTATTCGACTATAGCTCTACGTTGTTCATAGAGCCTGGCCAACATGTGGAGCGTAGAGTTCCACCGTGTGGGCACGTCGCACAGCAGTCGGTGCACTGGCAGCTTAAAGTGATGTTGCAGGGTGCGCAGGGTGGCAGCGTCCGTGTGGGACTTGCGGAAATGTGCGCAGAGCCGGCGCGCCTTTACGAGCAGGTCTGACAAGCGTGGGTAGCTTTTCAGAAAGCGCTGAACCACCAAATTAAAGACGTGGGCCAGGCATGGCACGTGCGTGAGGCTGCCAAGCTGCAGAGCCGCCACCAGGTTACGCCCGTTGTCACACACGACCATGCCCGGTTGGAGGCTCAGCGGCGCAAGCCAGCGGTCGGTCTGCTCTGTCAGACCCTGCAGCAGTTCGTGGGCCGTGTGCCTCTTATCGCCTAAGCTGAGTAGTTTCAGCACGGCCTGCTGACGCTTGCCCACCGCTGTGCTGCCACACCGCGCGACACCGACTGCTGGCGACATGCTGCTGCTAACACATCTTGATTGCGAGACAGAGGAGGAGGAGGAGGAGGGTGCTTTAGTGGAGGAAGCATACACCTCCGCAGATACCAGCACCGAGCTGGGGCCCGCAATTCTGGGGGTGGGTAGGACGTGAGCGGTCCCAGGCTCTGACTCTGTCCCAGCCTCCACTAAATTCACCCAATGTGCCGTCAGGGAGATGTAGTGGCCCTGCCCGCCTGTGCTTGTCCACGTGTCCGTAGTTAAGTGGACCGTGGCAGTAACCGCGTTGGTGAGGGCGCGCACAATGTTGCGGGAGACGTGGTCGTGCAGGGCTGGGACGGCACATCGGGAAAAGTAGTGGCGACTGGGAACTGAGTAGCGCGGGGCCGCCGCCTCCATGATACTTTTGAAGGACTCAGTTTCCACAACCCTATACGGCAGCATCTCAAGGCTGATGAATTTTGCTATGCGGACGGTTAACGTTTGAGCGTGCGGGTGCGTGGCGGCGTACTTGCGCTTGCGCTCGAACACTTGCGCAAGCGACGGCTGAACGGTGCGCTGAACTACACTGCTGGATGGGGCCGAGGACAGCGGAGATGAGGGTGTGGGTGCAGGCCATGAGGCGGTAGTGCCTGTGTCCTGAGAGGGGGGTTGCATCTCAGTGGCAGGTTGGGGCACAGGGGGAGAGGCAGGGGTGCAAACCGGAGGCGGTGAACGGCCTTCGTCCCACCTTGTGGGGTGCTTGGCCATCATATGTCTGCGCATGGTGGTGGTGGTGAGGCTGTTGGTGTTGGCTCCCCGGCTGAGCTTTGCGCAACAAAGGTTGCACACCACTGTTCGTCGGTCGTCAGGCGTCTCTGTGAAAAACTGCCAGACCTTAGAGCACCTCGGCCTCTGCAGGGTGGCATGGCGCGAGGGGGCGCTTTGGGAAACACTTGGTGGATTATTCGGTCTGGTCCTGCCTCTACCCCTGGCCCTGGCCACCGCACTGCCTCTTGCAACCTGCCCTGCTGATGCCCTTGACTCCCCCTCTGAAGACCTGTCCTCCTGAGTAAGCGTTGCACACCAGGTGGGGTCAGTCACCTCATCGTCCTGCTGCTCTTCCTCCGAATCCTCTGTGCGCTGCTCCCTTGGACTTACTGCCCTTACTACTACCTCACTGCAAGACAACTGTGTCTGATCGTCATCGTCCTCCTCACCCACAGAAAGTTGTTGAGACAGTTGGCGGAAGTCCCCAGCCTCTTCCCTCGGACCCCGGGAACTTTCGAATGGTTGGGCATCAGTGACGATAAACTCCTCTGGTGGGAGAGGAACCGCTGCTGCCCAATCTAAGCAGGGGCCCGAGAACAGTTCCTGGGAGTGTTCCCGCTCCTGAGCAGGTGTCATTGTAGTGGAGTGAGGAGGCTGGGAGGAAGGAGGAGCAGCAGATAGAGGATTCGGATTTGCAGCAGTGGACGGCGCAGAACTGCGTGTTGACGATAGGTTGCTCGAAGCACTTTCTGCCATCCAGGACAGGACCTGCTCACACTGCTCATTTTCTAATAACCGTCTCCTGCGTGGACCCATTAATTGGGCGATGAATGTGGGGACGCCAGAAACGTGCCTCTCTCCTAATCGTGCAGCAGTCGGCTGCGACACACCGGGATCAGGAGCTCGGCCTGTGCCCACACCCTGACTTGGCCCTCCGCGTCCTCGGCCGCGTCCACGTCCTCTAGGCCTACCCCTACCCCTCAGCATGCTGTATTACCAGTGATTTGATTTCACAGGCAGGAAATAAATTGGCGCAAGACTGCAGGCCAAATATAATTTTTTCCCTTTTTGGAAAACGAAAGGCCCCACTGCCTCTAGTGAATGAATAATCTAAGTTTAATAACTGTGCTGTGTCCCTGCTAATGTGTCACAGAACGTGAGGGTAGCAGAGTTATTATAACTCTGGCAGAGCAGGTATTTTTTTTCCCAATTAAGGAAAGCAAATGGCGAAGCCAGCAGTAAAGCGTAGCTGGGTGCGTATGATTTAGCAATGTTTTTCACGCAGCTCACACGTGTCCACCGCCCGTAAGGACGGACAGAGGCTGGACAAATAGATTTGTTTTCACTTGTTTTTCCACCAAAAGGCAGCACTGCGTATATTCAATGAACATGAGAAGTTTAATAACTGTGCTGTGTCCCTGCTAATGTGTCACAGAACGTGAGGGTAGCAGAGTTATTATAACTCTGGCAGAGCAGGTATTTTTTTTCCCAATTAAGGAAAGCAAATGGCGAAGCCAGCAGTAAAGCGTAGCTGGGTGCGTATAATTTAGCAATGTTTTTCACGCAGCTCACACGTGTCCACCGCCCGTAAGGACGGACAGAGGCTGGACAAATAGATTTGTTTTCACTTGTTTTTCCACCAAAAGGCAGCACTGCGTATATTCAATGAACATGAGAAGTTTAATAACTGTGCTGTGTCCCTGCTAATGTGTCACAGAACGTGAGGGTAGCAGAGTTATTATAACTCTGGCAGAGCAGGTATTTTTTTTCCCAATTTAGGAAAGCAAATGGCGAAGCCAGCAGTAAAGCGTAGCTGGGTGCGTATGATTTAGCAATGTTTTTCACGCAGCTCACACGTGTCCACCGCCCGTAAGGACGGACAGAGGCTGGACAAATAGATTTGTTTTCACTTGTTTTTCCACCAAAAGGCAGCACTGCGTATATTCAATGAACATGAGAAGTTTAATAACTGTGCTGTGTCCCTGCTAATGTGTCACAGAACGTGAGGGTAGCAGAGTTATTATAACTCTGGCAGAGCAGGTATTTTTTTTCCCAATTAAGGAAAGCAAATGGCGAAGCCAGCAGTAAAGCGTAGCTGGGTGCGTATGATTTAGCAATGTTTTTCACGCAGCTCACACGTGTCCACCGCCCGTAAGGACGGACAGAGGCTGGACAAATAGATTTGTTTTCACTTGTTTTTCCACCAAAAGGCAGCACTGCGTATATTCAATGAACATGAGAAGTTTAATAACTGTGCTGTGTCCCTGCTAATGTGTCACAGAACGTGAGGGTAGCAGAGTTATTATAACTCTGGCAGAGCAGGTATTTTTTTTCCCAATTAAGGAAAGCAAATGGCGAAGCCAGCAGTAAAGCGTAGCTGAGTGCGTATGATTTAGCAATGTTTTTCACGCAGCTCACACGTCTCCACAGCCCGTAAGGACGGACAGAGGCTGGACAAATAGATTTGTTTTCACTTGTTTTTCCACCAAAAGGCAGCACTGCGTATATTCTATGAATAATAACTGTGTTGTGGCCCTGCCTATACAATTCTTTCCCTGCAGTATCAATGGAGGGTGGAATGCTCTGCAGAGGCGATTTTGAGAAGCCCAAAAAAAATGCAGCACAGCTAACAGCAGCCTGGACAGTACTGCACACGGATAAATATGGCCCTAGAAAGGACCGTTGAGGTTCTTGAAGGCTACACTCACTCCTAACACTCTCCCTGCCTATGCAGCACTTCTGTCCCTAATGCCGGGTGCAACGCTCTGCAGAGCCGATTTTGAGAAAAAAAAAATGCCACTGCTAACAGCAGCCAACACACAGCTATCAGTGGCCCTAATAAGGACCTTTGGGGGGTCTTGAAGCCTACACTAACTACCAATTCTTTCCCTACAGCAGCTCCGGTATAAACAGCACTGTCCCTCATCTAACTCACCAGGCATCTGAGGCGAGCCGCGGGAGGGGCCGACTTTTATATTAGGCGAACACCTGATCTCGCCAGCCACTCACAGCAGGGGGGTGGTATAGGGCTTAAACGTTGCAGGGGGAAGTTGTAATGCCTTCCCTGTCTTTCAATTGGCCAGAAAAGCGCGCTAACGTCTCAGGGAAGGAAGTGAAAGTAACCAGAACACCGCATGGTGTTCGTTACGAATAACGAACATCCCGAACACCCTAATATTCGCACGAATATCAAGCTCGGACGAACGCGTTCGCTCATCTCTACAGATAATACAATATTACACATAGTGATACTTCTAACTGAAATAGAAATATAGATTTGTACATTTCCTGCTATTCTCTTTGTATACTTCCACTTTACTTTTCATTATTTAAAAATGCTCTAATTTTGAAAACTATCTTTATGTCCTACTTTACTACCAAAGTATATTTGTCTCTCTAATTTTGTTGTTTGCTTATGTATACCATAGATAGATCTTGACATAGATTACCTGTCATGTTACAGTAAACCAAGAATGGTTCAAGAGACCCACTTCCATCAGAATCAATGTAGAAGAATCCTGATGAGTTTCCTTTGTATTTGTATGCTTCACAAGATTGTTCATATTTGGCTGGAAAACAAAGTAATACATTTTCACAACATTGCACAATACAATGATTAACTAATATTAAGTTGTCAGAGGCTTCAGGTGAAAAGATATGAAAATCCGTATTGTATTGCTCATTTTTGTTGTTTACAATCTTCAGGTAAATTTTAAAGTCCCCTTATAGAATCATTTAAAAATATTCAGTGGGATCTCCCTGTACTGTTCTTGTTGTGAGAACTTTTGGAAAGTTTCACACTGCCTTTCTCTTGCTGACTACAAAGTAGTCTTGAATGAGTTTTGTCACAAATTACATTTACCACCTATCCACATGATAGGTGACAAATATCTGATTAATGGAGGTCCCACAGTTGGGGCTACCACCAATCACTAGAAAGAGTATCCTAAGCTTCTTATTTCCCTCACTGTATGACCATAGTGAGGAGGAGTTTAATTTAATATACACACTGATTCTCTATTCAAAGTCTATGGAAACAGTCTATATCTACAAGATTACAGACTCTAAACAAACTCTGTGTTGTTTGGACATCCAGTCGCAATCCCCATTGTTTGATCCTTAGTTCTTGGTTACCTAATATGAGTTAATAAGAAGTAGTCTGTTTTTTCTAAAGTTATCATGGAGAAACATAGGACTGCATATGAAATGTATATGCAAGATGATAGCATAGTTTGATGGGATTATTAAATTGTTGCATTTTTATTTTAAATGCATTGCAGCAACAATTGAATAATTCCAACAGATGCCATAACCTTTAAAACCTAGCAAATGTATGAGGCTGTAGTTTTTTATTGGGCTTTTAATGAAACTTTTACAAAAGTCTTTCAAACATAAGTAAAAAATAGTACAACATTATTCATATAACATAAGTAGACAAAGTACTAACAGGGGAAGGTGTTTATGTGACAAAAAAGGGAAGGGAAGGACATAAGGAATACCTGAGCAAAAGGTTGCAAAATACTGTACTTTCAACACACTCGTTTTGCTGACAAAGCAGAAACTATAAAATGTTTAGCATCTAAATATTTTTTTAAACAGGCTAAGAATTGACCTGTTATAATGTGTGCCGATCAACAAAACATGTTGATCAGTGCTCGTCTACGAATGATCATTAATTTGATAGCCCCTATTCAGCTATTAGTTGGTTATTAGGGATGAGCGAGCGTACTCGGAAAAGCACTACTCGCTCGAGTAATTTGCTTTATCCGAGTATCGCTGTGCTCGGGTCTGAAGATTCGGGTGCCGGCACGGAGCGGGGAGCTGCAGGGGAGAGCGGGGAGGAACGGAGGGGAGATCTTTCTCTCCCTCTCTCCCGCCCGCTCTCCCCTGCTCCCCGCTGCGACTCAGCTGTCAGCCGCAGCGGCACCCGAATCTTCAGACCCGAGCACAGCGATACTCGGATAAAGCACAGTACTCGAGCGAGTAGTGCTTTTCCGAGTATGCTCGCTCATCTCTATCGGTTATACATCTACCTTTTTACATGGGGAGATGTGCAGCTGTCCAGCAAGCATTGTTATGCTCACATAAATGAGCCAATCAGCCTATGAATGAGTGCAATGAGTTCATTGGCTGATCAATATCATATTTGCATGGCCTCAAGACTGGGCAAATTGATAATCAGTCAAGAACCTATGCCTAAACGTCCAACCATGCAAAAAGGCACTTAACACTGTTTGAGTAGGTGCAAAACATAGTAAGAGATAAAGATAGCTAAAGTCCAGAATATACTCTCTGCACAGTCATTGTGAGCGAAGAGATTATCTCAGTGGGGGACAAACATAATGTGAAGAACTTGTCATGTCCCTTTTCATCTGTGAGCTAGCAAAACATTAAACCTCTCTCAAAGTTAACCTTTATCAAACCCCTCAATTATAAATGCAAACTCCCAATTACTTGGAAAAAAATCCATTAAAGCCAAGAAGTTGTATCTGATCAACTGGATTTCTAAAAATATAAGGCTGTTCCAGTTTAGAAGTAATAATAATCAGAAAATAATGCATAGTGAAGTCTAAGACATTTATAGAAATAAGTGTTAGCAATATGGTGCTCTTGATTAAGAACTGAAAAGCTAATTAGGGTGCCAGTTTCATGCAAATCGCCCACACAGATAACTGACACATGAAAGTTCCAAGGTACCATATAAAGTCCGTATCTGGGAAAAATGAAGACAAGAATCTCAAGGAAAAACAACAAACTTGGGACAGAAGGATCTGAAGAGGACAAAGATAAAAAAAAGACAATGCCAGGACCATAGCCTTAATACTAACACATTTTCGTTTAAGTAAACAGATTATTTGGAATTCCAACATTTGTGCTTAGAGGTGACCACCAATATCTAATCTGATTTAAGACTGTGACATAATAAAAATTCTTTATATAGGAGGCATTCATATCCTCAGAAGTGTAAGGGTTAGCAATCATAGAGAATTTAATTCTAGCATGGAAACCACCTCAAATGGATCTGTCAGAGAAAAATAATACTCAGAAGGGAATAGTCCCAGTCCTAAAGAGATGTAGAGTGCATTGAAAACAATTATACATCCAACTCAGGATATAGGAGTTGTATGTAAACTAACCCACAGTTGTAGGCTTATTAAGGAAATAGGATATGAACTAGAATGGTTATTTTGCTCAATAGGGAAATCATTCTAATAAACTCTTTGTTATATAATTCCAAAGTAATATTAAAGATTTGGTATTTAGCATTATTCCCTTTATAAGAGATGTGTGCAAAATAAGTTAGTATATTAGATAAAGCTAATGTTCAATTAACAGCATAGAGATTGATTTTTATGCTCCTTTTGACTCACTGATAGGCTTGTTTGTTTGAACTGCCCTACAGAGCCAAGGGCTCTATCACTAAGGTAAAGAATGATAGATGACAGTGGCAATCCCATTTGGAAAATCATATTTGCAATTTCAAGCCCTAAACTTTTGCTGCTTCATGCATTAAAAACTAAAAACATACCAATACATCATATGAACATGAAAAGGTCTAGCCACTGAAGAACTGAAAGATAAACTAAAACTTAACTTTATTTTGTTTTCTTCAAACTTGATTTATTGAAGAATAACAAATTCCACTTATATGAAGAAATGCATTTACAGTGTATTAGGTTTTGAAAATATATAATATGTTGTTAAGTATATTAAAATTATTAAATGTATTATTACAATTACTACAATCTTAAAATATAGAATTTTTTGTGTATACTGATATATTGATTTAGTAATAACAATATATTTAGGATAGTTTGTGCTGTTTGATAATATTATGAGAATGTTAATTGGTGCAGTAAGAATTGATGATAACTTTGAGTGAAAACAGAATTTAACGAACTCCACCAAATATCCCATACCTTGTAGAATTTTGCAGGACATTATCTGTTTTTACAAAAAAAAATTTATATGAGATGATTGTATTTTGCCATTGAGTCACCATTCTAGGTCGCATGTCCATCAATTTCATCCCTGTTGTCTTATGTGCAATAAGTGTTTCATGAGGTAATATTCATATATGGTGATGCCATTGTTTAACATCTAGAAAGCCAAGTAAACAGACTTCTTGAGTTGTCGAAACAGGGAGTCCAACTAATTGACTAAGCAAATCTGTCACTTTAGTCCGAAAGGTCTGAATCTCATTTAAATACCAGATTGAATGAAATAAATCAGCATCAGTTGTTACACATCTATGACATTGATAAGTGGGTCATCTCCCCATGTGATATATATTAGTTGCAGTTATTGATGAGTTATGTACAGTTTAATAAGTTTATTATTAGCAGCGGGAAATACTAGTAAGTGGGATTCCATAGCATCTGACCATTCTTCATTTGTTAGCGAGGGTATATGGGCTCTTAATTTATCTACTATTTTCAATCACATGGTTGAGAATTTAGATCTTATTAAGTGAGTGTACAAATGGGGAATAAATCCTTTAGGTCTCCAGTGTATGTAAGATCCTGGTTAAAGGGTAATAGGAATGGAGAGGAAAAGTTCCAGATAATGAATACATACTGCATGGTGTAGTTGAAGAAATGTGTGGAAATCTGATCTGGGTATATCATATATTTGTTGTGTTTGTCAAAAAAGGATATAAAGGATCCTTTTATAAAGAAATGTGGTAATGACTTTACACCGTGTTCTGCCCAATAATTAGAGTCAAGGTGAGGAAGACCTCTATTATTCCATAAAGTAGTTTCAGATGAAATATCTTGATATTCTGTCATTCATTTGGCTAAGTCCCATATTCAAATAGAAAGTTTATGTATAGGTAAAGGTGTTTAGAGTTTTTTTTTTTATTTTCCAATAATGTCCATGGGATAGTAGAAGATGGATAGTATATCAAATGATGTTCAGCATTATGTGGAGGCTCATTTGATACCCAATATCTTAAATAATGTAGTTATGCTATATAATATAATTGATAGTTTGGTAAGACCTTGCCCACTAAAGCTTTAAGTCACTATAATGTTTCAATACTAAGTCTATGTCTAGAATTCCCCTATATAAAAGATGACATAAGGAAGTTTACAATTATTAAAGATAATTGAGGTATTATAACATCAGTATGCTCTATACTATGTAGACATTTTGGTAGAATTATCATCTTAATGAGATTTATTCTGTCACCCACAGATAATGAAGTGAATTCCATAATTTAAATTATAAGACATTTTAAAGAAAGAAAGTAGAGGTGTAATATTAAGGCTTTATGAGTACTAGCTATCTCTGGAAATATATACTCCTAAATATTTTAATTGTGTGACAGTTTTCAGATGACAAATTTCTTCACCTATTGTACTTTCCTTTTCCTTAAGAGGCATAAGCAAAATGTTTTGCCAATCAATAAGTGAGTCTAAAAAGATTCCAAATTTGTTTATGAATGATATGTTTTTGTTTATTAGTTCAGTTGCTTCCGAGTCTTGGTGACCTCGTGGACCAGCCCACGCCAGAGCTTCCTGTTGGCTGTTGCCACCCTCAACTCCACCAAGGTCAAGTTCGTCACTTGGAGGATATCATTCATCCAGCTTGCCCTTGGTCGGCCCCTCTTCTTTTTGCCTTCCCCTTTCCCCAACATCAGCATCTTCTCCAAGGTATCCTGTCTTCTCATTATATGGCCAAAGTACTTCAGTTTTGCCTTTTTATATCATTCCCTCTAGTGAGCAGTCTGGCTCTATTTCCTGGAGAATGGACTGGTTTGATCGTCTTATGGTCCAAGGCACTCTCAAAATTCTCCTCCAACACTTTCAACATGATTGAGCTAGCATATGGTAAAGTAAGACTTGGGTTAGAAAGAAATAATATCAAGTAATTAGCATGTAATCCTATGCGGTATTCTCAGGGGACAACTGTTTTATTTTGGATATTTGGGTTTTGTCTAAATAATAATGCTAAGAGTTTAATAGTTATGGTGAATGAAAGATGTGACAATGGGCACCCTTGCCATGTTCCTCTATTAAGGTTAAAAGAAGGGTTACGTTGTCCATTCATGAGTACTCTATTTAGGTGTTTTATATATCCATTTGATAAAGGTCTTGCCAAATCCAAAACATTGCAGTACATCTCATAGATAGGGCCATTCAATTCAGTGAAAGGCCTCTGCTGTGTCTAAGGCCTCCTGTCCACGGGCAATTCTGCATTACGTTATCCGCGGTGATAATTCGCATGCGGGTTATGCAATAAATGCTTTCCATACGATAACTATAGAAAGTGCAGAATGATTTTCTGCAATGAACCTATCATACCGATAGATTCATCGCAGAAAATTGTGGTGACTTTAGTGTTCTTACGCGGTGGAAATCCATGGTGTTAAAGTGCAATGCTTGTGGACAGGGGGCCTAAGGGTGTTAAAGCCCAGTTTTGTTTTGTTTCCAGCCTATTTGTGTTACTATCCTTACACATCTAATGTTATCTGATGTTGATTTGCCAGGCGTAAATCCAGTCTGCTAAGAGTGGATATTATCATGGATAACTAGGTTCACTCTGTTTGCTAATAATTTAGTAGTAATTTTATAGTCTGTATTTAGGAGAGCTACGGGTCTGTAAGATCCACATTTTTTTAGGTTTTTATCAGGGTTTAGTAAAATTGCAATATTTGCCTCATTAACTAAATCTGGAAATTTACCTTCTTTTATGATCTTACAAAAAAGTAGAAGGCCATTTGGTCCAGGTGATTTATTTGGGGCCACAGAAGATAAGGGAGAAATGTTCTGTAGGAAGTTTACAGAAGATTTTCTTAGATAAGCTCAAAAAGTTTCAGTCTTGCATGAGGTGATATGGATCTCAATAAAATTGTTAAGATCTCAAGTAAATCTGTTAAGTATATTAGTGGAGTCAGTAATTAACATAGTAACATAATTGGTTTTCTGGTGAGCATATCATCAATATTGGGGGAGAAGAAGAGTTTTGATGGACCATATGAGCTATAAGTTTGGTATTAGATTGGTTAAAAATAATTTACGAAACTACCTTTTCCTTTAGGATTTGTAACTATTCCCTTCCTGTCTGTAACCATCTAGATTTATTAACATCAGTTAGATCATTTATATATAATTTTTCTGTTTCAATACTTATAGTCTTTAGATAATTCTCTGTTTGGGCTGTAGTTTTGGAAATGTATGAGACATTAAAAATCCATGTAAATAAGATTTAAGAGTATCCCAAACCATAATATCAGAATCAGGGTGATTTAGTTTAAAGAAAATATATAATTGGTCTGGAATTTTATCTGTGGATCCAAAGAGGGATAACCCAAATGGGAGTATCTTGCATTTTCTATAAGATTGAGTAGTAGAGCCTCGTGTGGTGCAGAGTGTAAGCTCTTGCCTACGACATGAAGATTGCAAGCTCAATTCCTGCATGATTCAGGTAGCCGTCTCAAGGTTCACTCAGCCTTCCATCCTTCTGAGGTTGGTTAAATGAGAACCCAGCACTGAAAGCGCTGCAAAATAAGTTGGTGCCATACAAATAAAGAGATTTATTTATTTGGAGATGTTAATGTTAACCAGATTGGAGAGTGTAAGCTTTCTATGGCTTTTATTAGGGCAATTAAGGATGGGGATCCAAGATAACAAGATTTATTTATTTGGAGATGTCAATGTTAACCAGATTGGAGAGTGTAAGCTTTCTATGGCTTTTATTAGGGCAATTAAGGATGGGGATCCAAGATAACAAGATTTATTTATTTGGAGATGTTAATGTTAACCAGATTGGAGAGTGTAAGTATTCTATGGCTTTTATTAGGGCAATTAAGGATGGGGATCCTAAAATATGATTAATGTGACTTAGGGTATTTTTGTGAGAAGTGTGACAGGAGAATTCTTGAGTATTACGATGATGTATTCTCCATAGATCCAACCAACCTACTATGGCTAATAATGCAGCCAATCTAGTAGTGGTATTGGGGTTCTGGGGGACTTCTTCAAATCTATCTAATAAATGGTGTATTACTAAATATAGGTGGCAACTTCAAGATATAGAGATGCAAAGGAAATTCTGCTTATGAGGCCTTAGTCACACGGGTGTTCTTTTCCCGCGATTTGCGGATCGCATGACGGATGCGCATCCGCAAATCGCGTGACCGGGGCCGAGAAAATCGCCCGAAAAAAACTGCTCCTAGCCGCGTTTCAATAGAAACGGGCCGGAGCAGTGCAGCGCTGTCCAGCGCATTGAATTCAATGGAGCCGGCAATACAGCCGGCTCCATTGAAAGCAATGCGCTGCGGGCGATCTCACGATGAATTCTCGGTAAGGGCTTAAATATATAAGCCCTTCCCTGCAATTCATCCAGAAATGTGTAAAAATAAAAAAAAATATATACTCACCCGGTCCCGGCAGACGGAGTTCAGCCGCGGCCGGCGGCAGTTCTCCTGAACTGCTCTCTGTAGTATTCAGCAGCCGGGGATTTAAAATCCCCGCCTGCTGAATGAGCTGCCTCTGATTGGTCACAGCCTGACCAATCAGAGGCAGCTCTCACTCACACCCATTCATGAATTCATGAATGGGTGTGAGTGAGAGCTGCCCCTGATTGCTCCCTGCGCTGAGCCAATCAGAGGCAGCACTCACTCACCCATATATATATACATTTTTTTTTTTGTTTTTACACATTTCTGGATGAATTTCAGGGAAGGGCTTATATATTTAAGCCCTTCCCGAAAATTCATCCCGCAATCGCTGGCAGCCCATTGCTTTCAATGGAGCCGGCTGTATTGCCGGCTCCATTGAATTCAATGGGTAAACATCATTCTTCTCTGCCACAGCTGTTACAGCTGTGGCAGAGGAGAATGATTTGTCTACTATATGTTCTCAATGGGGTCGGCGCTGCTGCCACTGGCCCCATTGAGCGCATATAGAGAAGAGAACAGGAATTGCAGATCGCAGATAGGTGCGATCTACGATTTCTGTTCTATAATTTATCGGACGAGCGCATAAAAAGCGCTCATGTGTCCGATACCATTGCAAAGCAATGGTTTTATAAAATCGCCGGACGCATGCGCAAATCGCGCGAAAAAACGCCCGTCTGACTGAGCCCTTATGTGTATAGAATCACATAAGGATTACTATTAGAGATGAGCGAACGTACTCGTCCGAGCTTGATACTCGTTCGAGTATTAGCGTGTTCGAGATGCTCGTTACTCGTGACGAGTACCACGCGATGTTAGAGTTACTTTCACTTTCATCTCTGAGACGTTAGCGCGCTTTTCTGGCCAATAGAAAGACAGGGAAGGCATTACAACTTCCCCCTGCGACGTTCAAGCCCTATACCACCCCCCTGCAGTGAGTGGCTGGCGAGATCAGGTGTCACCCGAGTATAAAAATCGGCCCCTCCCGCGGCTTGCCACAGATGCGTTCTGACATAGAGGAGGGAAAGTGCTGTCTTGGTGAAGCTGCTATAGGGAGAGCGTTAGGAGGATTTTAGGCTTCAAGAACCCCAACGGTCCTTCTTAGGGCCACATCTAACCGTGTGCAGTACTGTGGAGGCTGCTTTTTGCAGTGTTGCACTTTTTTTTTTTTTTGGTATATCGGCCGTGCAGAGCATGGCGCCCTGCAGTAATACTCCAGGGCCAGAAGTGGTGGTTAGGCAGGAACAGAAGACATATTGATTGAATATAGGCAGTGGGCCTTTGCAAAAACATTTGGGGGAAAAAAATCTATTTGGGCTGCCTGTGACTGTCCTCAGTGTTCTGGGTCTCTGCTGGGTGTAGTAGTCCTCCAAATTCATACGCAGCCAGCTAAGTGTTACAGCAGGCTTGCGCAAAATTATTTCCTGGCTCTGTGTTGGCTGTTAAATCACCGCTGTATTGCAGTCCACAGTGCAATACTCTGCAGTTATTTGACATACTCCAGGGCCAGTAGCGGTGAGGCAGGGACAGAAGACATATTGATTGAATATAGGCAGTGGGCCTTTGCAAAAACATTTGGGGAAAAAAATCTATTTGGGCTGCCTGTGACTGTCCTCAGTGTTCTGGGTCTCTGCTGCGTGTAGTAGTCCTCCAAATTCATACGCAGCCAGCTAAGTGTTACAGCAGGCTTGTGCAAAATTATTTCCTGGCTCTGTGTTGGCTGTTAAATCACCGCTGTATTGCAGTCCACAGTGCAACACTCTGCAGCTATTTGACATACTCCAGGGCCAGAATCGCTTAGGCAGGGACAGAAGACATATTGATTGAATATAGGCAGTGGGCCTTTGCAAAAACATTTGGGGAAAAAAATCTATTTGGGCTGCCTGTCACTGTCCTCAGTGTTCTGGGTCTCTGCTGGGTGTAGTAGTCCTCCAAATTCATACGCAGCCAGCTAAGTGTTACAGCAGGCTTGCGCAAAATTATTTCCTGGCGTTTCGTAAGCGAAGTCAGCCTCCAACCACAGGCCAATAAGCGGCACATTTAATTACGGCATTCTGTTTCTGCATTACTGGTAATACAGCATGCTGAGGAGTAGGGGTAGGCCTAGAGGACGTGGACGCGGCCGAGGACGCGGAGGCCCAAGTCAGGGTGTGGGCACAGGCCGAGCTCCTGATCCAGGTGTATCGCAGCCGACTGCTGCGGGATTAGGAGAGAGGCACGTTTCTGGCATCCCCATATTCATCGCACAATTAACGGGTCCACGCGGTAGACCTTTATTAGAAAATGAGCAGTGTGAGCAGGTCCTGTCGTGGATGGCAGAAAGTGCATCCAGCAATCTATCGTCCACCCAGAGTTCTGCGCCGTCCACTGCTGCAACTCAGAATCCTCTGGCTGCTGCTCCTCCTTCCTCCCAGCCTCCTCACTCCATGAAAATGTGACATTCTGAGGAGCGGGCAGACTCCCAGGAACTGTTCTCGGGCCCCTGCTCAGATTGGGCAGCAGTGGTTCCTCTCCCACCAGAGGAGTTTATCGTGACTGATGCCCAACCATTGGAAAGTTCCCGGGGTCCGGGGGATGAGGCTGGGGACTTCCGGCAACTGTCTCAAGACCTTTCAGTGGGTGAGGAGGCCGATGACGATGAGACACAGTTGTCTATCAGTGAGGTAGTAGTAAGGGCAGTAAGTCCGAGGGAGGAGCGCACAGAGGATTCGGAGGAAGAGCAGCAGGACAATGAGGTGACTGACCCCACCTGGTTTGCTACGCCTACTGAGGACAGGTCTTCAGAGGGGGAGGCAAGGGCAGCAGCAGGGCAGGTTGCAAGAGGCAGTGCGGTGGCCAGGGGTAGAGGCAGGGCCAGACCGAATAATCCACCAACTGTTTCCCAAAGCGCCCCCTCGCGCCATGCCACCCTGCAGAGGCCGAGGTGCTCAAAGGTCTGGCAGTTTTTCACTGAGAGTGCAGACGACCGACGAACAGTGGTGTGCAACCTTTGTCGCGCCAAGATCAGCCGGGGAGCCACCACCACCAGCCTCACCACCACCAGCATGCGCAGACATATGATGGCCAAGCACCCCACAAGGTGGGACGAAGGCCGTTCCCCGCCTCCGGTTTGCACCGCTGCCTCTCCTCTTGTGCCCCAACCTGCCACTGAGATCCAACCCCCCTCTCAGGACACAGGCACTACCGTCTCCTGGCCTGCACCCACACCTTCACCTCCGCTGTCCTCGGCCCCATCCACCAATGTCTGTCAGCGCACCGTCCAGCCGTCGCTAGCGCAAGTGTTGGAGCGCAAGCGCAAGTACGCCGCCACGCACCCGCACGCTTAAGCGTTAAACGTGCACATAGCCAAATTTATCAGCCTGGAGATGCTGCCGTATAGGGCTGTGAAAGCGGAGTCTTTCAAAAGTATGATGGCGGCGGCGGCCCCGCGCTACTCAGTTCCCAGTCGCCACTACTTTTCCCAATGTGCTGTCCCAGCCCTGCACGACCACGTCTCCCGCAACATTGTACGCGCCCTCACCAACGCGGTTACTGCCAAGGTCCACTTAACAACGGACACGTGGACAAGCACAGGTGGGCAGGGCCATTATATCTCCCTGACGGCACATTGGGTGAATTTAGTGGAGGCTGGGACAGAGTCAGAGCCTGGGACCGCTCACGTCCTACCCACCCCCAGAATTGCGGGCCCCAGCTCGGTGGTGGTATCTGCGGCGGTGTATGCTTCCTCCACTAAAGCACCCTCCTCCTCCTCCAACGCAACCTCTGTCTCGCAATCAAGATGTGTCAGCAGCAGCACGTCGCCAGCAGTCGGTGTCGCGCGGCGTGGCAGCACAGCGGTGGGCAAGCGTCAGCAGGCCGTGCTGAAACTACTCAGCTTAGGAGAGAAGAGCCACATGGCCCACGAACTGCTGCAGGGTCTGACAGAGCAGACCGACCGCTGGCTTGCGCCGCTGAGCCTCCAACCGGGCATGGTCGTGTGTGACAACGGCCGTAACCTGGTGGCGGCTCTGCAGCTCGGCAGCCTCACGCACGTGCCATGCCTGGCCCACGTCTTTAATTTGGTGCTTCAGCGCTTTCTGAAAAGCTACCCACGCTTGTCAGACCTGCTCGGAAAGGTGCGCCGGCTCTGCGCACATTTCCGCAAATCCCACACGGAATCTGCCACCCTGCGCACCCTGCAACATCTGTTTCATCTGCCAGTACACCGACTGCTGTGCGACGTGCCCACACGGTGGAACTCTATGCTCCACATGTTGGCCAGGCTCTATGAGCAGCGTAGAGCTATAGTGGAATACCAACTCCAACATGGGCGGCGCAGTGCGAGTCAGCCTCCTCAATTCCTTACAGAAGAGTGGGCCTGGTTGGCAGACATCTGCCAGGTCCTTGGAAACTTTGAGGAGTCTACCCAGATGGTGAGCGGCGATGCTGCAATCATTAGCGTCACCATTCCTCTGCTATGCCTCTTGAGAAGTTCCCTGCAAAGCATAAAGGCAGACGCTTTGTGCTCGGAAATGGAGGCGGGGAAAGACAGTATGTCGCTGGATAGTCAGAGCACCCTCCTGTCTATATCTCAGCGCGTTGAGGAGGAGGAGGTGGAGGAGCATGAGGAGGAGGGGGAAGAGACAGCTTGGCCCACTGCTGAGGGTACCCATGCTGCTTGCCTGTCATCCTTTCAGCGTGTATGGCCTGAGGAGGAGGAGGAGGAGGAGGAGGAGGATCCTGAGAGTGATTACTGGGTGTACACACTGCTCGACCCATGGTATAAGGAGAACCTTTGCACTCTCATAACCGAAGAGGAAAGGGGTTCGAGAGTGATGCTATACCACAGAACCCTGGCGGACAAGCTGATGGTAAAATTCCCATCTGACAGCGCTAGTGGCAGAAGGCGCAGTTCTGAGGGCCAGGTAGCAGGGGAGGCGCGGAGATCAGGCAGCATGTACAGCACAGGCAGGGGAACACTCTCTAAGGCCTTTGACAGTTTTCTGGCTCCCCAGCAAGACTGTGTCACCGCTCCCCAGTCAAGGCTGAGTCGGCGGGAGCACTGTAAAAGGATGGTGAGGGAGTATGTAGCCGATCGCACGACCGTCCACCGTGACGCCTCTGCCCCCTACAACTACTGGGTGTCGAAGCTGGACACGTGGCCTGAACTTGCGCTGTATGCCCTGGAGGTGCTTGCTTGTCCTGCGGCTAGCGTCTTGACAAAGAGGGTGTTTAGTGCGGCTGGGGGAATCATCACGGATAAGCGTACCCGCCTGTCAACCAACAGTGCCGACAGGCTTACACTCATCAAGATGAACAAAGCCTGGATTTCTCCAGACTTCTCTTCTCCACCAGCGGACATCAGCGATACCTAAGCAATACGTAGGCTGCACCCGCGGATGGAAGCATCGTTCTCTATCACCATCAAAAACGGGGACCTTTTAGCTTTATCAATCTGTGTATTCTATTCATCTTCCTCCTCCTGCTCCTCCTCTTGAAACCTGATGTAATCACGCCGAACGGCCAATTTTTCTTAGGCCCACAAGGCTCAGTCATATAATTTTTGTAAACAATTTTTATACATTTCAATGCTCATTAAAGCGTTGAAACTTGCACCTAAACCAATTTTTATTTTAACTGGGCTGCCTCCAGGCCTAGTTACAAATTAAGCCCCATTAACCAAAGCGATTAATGGGTTTCAGCTGCCCTCTTGGTTGGGCATGGGCAATTTTTCTGAGGTACATTAGCACTGTTGGTACACCAATTTTTTTGGGCCCTCGCCTACAGTGTAATCCAATTAATTTTTTGTCCACCTGCATTAAAGCTGACGTTACATCAGCTGTACTGAGCACTGCAATGGGATATATTTATGTACCGCCGGTGGGTTCCAGGGAGCCACCCATGCTGTCGGTCCACACGGAGTTGTAACTGCATGTGTCCACTTCTAAAGAACCCCAGTCTGACTGGGGCATGCAGAGTGGGCCGAAGCCCACCGGCATTAAACATGACATTACCTCAGCTGTGCTGGGCACTGCAATGGGATATATTTATGTACCGCCGCTGGCTCCCTGGCACCCACCCATGCTGTCGGTCCACACGGAGTTTTAACTGCATGTGTCCACTTCTAAAGAACCCCAGTATGACTGGAACATGCAGTGTGGGCTGAAGCCCACCTGCATTAAACATGACATTACCTCAGCTGTGCTGGGCACTGCAATGGGATATATTTATGTACCGCCGGTGGCTTCCTGGCACCCACCCATGCTGTGGGTCCACAGGGACTTCACAATAGGGAGTTGTACCTGCCTGTATCTATGAATTAAAAACCCCGGTCAGGTTGGGGCATGCAGTGTGGGCCGAAGCCCACCTGCATTTCATCTGACGTTAGCTCTGCTGTCCAGGGCACTGCAATGGGATACATTTATGTACAGCCGGTGGGTTCCAGGGAGCCACCCATGCTGTGGGTGCACACGAAATTCCCATTGCGGAGTTGTACCTGCCTGTGACTATTTATAAAAAAACGCGGTCTGACTGGGGCATGCAGACACCTTGACAGAATGAATAGTTTGCAGCTCCAGATGGAGGTGGCACTGGATTTCTCATTGCTTCTGTACAGCATTGTGGGCTATCGCCCCGCCCCTTTTAAAGAGGGTCGCTGCCTAGCCGTGCCAACCCTCTGCAGTGTGTGCCTGCGGTTCCTCCTCATGGCAGACGCACTTATAAATAGACATGAGGGTGGTGTGGCATGAGTGCAGCTGAAGGCTGTGCAGGGACAGTTTGGTGTGCGCTGTGGACACTGGGTCGTGCAGGGGGGGGGGGGTTGGGCAGCATGTAACCCAGGAGAAGTGGCAGCGGAGTGTCATGCAGGCAGTGATTGTGCTTTGTTGGAGGTAGTGTGGTGCTTAGCTAAGGTATGCGTTGCTAATGAGGGCTTTTCAGAAGTAAAAATTGTTGGGAGTGGGGGGGCCCACTCTTGCCGCTATTATGGCTTAATAGTGGGACCTGGGAACTTGAGATGCAGCCCAACATGTAGCCCCTCGCCTGCCCTATCCGTTGCTGTGTCGTTCCCATCACTTTCTTGAATTGCCCAGATTTTCACAAATGGAAACCTTAGCGAGCATCAGCGATATACAAAAATGCTCGGGTCGCCCATTGACTTCAATGGGGTTCGTTATTCAAAACGAACCCTCGAGCATCGCTAAATTTTCATCCCAAGTAACGAGCACCCGAGTATTTTGGTGCTCGCTCATCTCTAAGTGTGAAGAAATCCATTGTCTTCAGCTGGCATGAGTAAACAATATACTCATTGTGTTTGGAAAGGTAAAAACTCTCCCCTCCACTCATGTCCTCCAGCCACTCAAAAGACTGAACAATTCTCTTTCAAATGGAACAAATTTCAAACTGCCTGACAACTATTTTTATGCCGGCTAAAAAACAGTCATAAATAACAAGTGATCGAACGGTGTACGACTGCCCACAATTACATGTAATGATTATCGTTCAAATTAGTTTGAACAAAGTTTGAGCGATAATCGTTGCATGTACAGTTGTTCTGTTGTCCCACCCAGCCACAAAACATAAAATAACAGTATTATTCTTACATACATGTTCTTACTTTTATATATTATATATATGGTATAAAGTTTCTTGGTACAATATTTAATGGATAACTATCTCTGAATGGGAAGTGAAGAATCTAGTGTGATCTCCGTCTATTACCCTTAGACAAGCTTGGTATACCATGGAGTAAGTAATTTGTAATTCACGCAGTTTACATTTAGCTCCAGTGAAGGATTCTCTTTGTTTCTGTAAATCCTTTGGAAAGTTAAGAAAAAGAGATAAAGATGTATTGTCATAGTAAACTACTCCTTGGATTTGGACATATCATAGTACCATGGCTCGATCTTTATAATTTAGTAATCTTGCTATTAAAGTGTGTGGGGGAGCATCAGATATGGGGGTTTTTCTGGAACACAGCGAGCTCTTTCCATGGCAAAAACTGTTGAGAATGATGCATCTGGGAAAAGGTCACGGATCCATTATTCCATGAATTTTTCTGTTCTTTGATCTTCTTCTTTTCCTGGTAAGCCTATGATTTCAAGGTGGTTTCTTTTAGGACAGTTTTGTAGATCATCTGCTTTCTGATGCGAATGAATAGCAGACAGAAGTTGTTGAGATAGTTGTTTTAATGTTAGCTATTGTTCCTTGGGCATTGTTTTTTTTGAGTATGTCAGGACTTGATAGAGATATCAGATTATTGTATTCAGTTATTTATTTTGTGTTTGCATGCGTCTTTATTGCTTTCTTTGTGTTGATCAATGGCTGCGGAATGTTTGGTGGGGGCCATGATTGTTAATTTAATTTAATTTCCTTTTGGAAATTATTGTATTTTGGGGGTGCTGTCCCTTTAAGAGGCTATGTCGATGTGTAAATATATGCATATATGTGTTTACTTATGTTTTTTTTATTGTTAGAATTATTCATTTAGTGGTTTCTTTTGAAATAAACTATTTTAATCCCTTGTGCTTTAACACATGCATGCAGTCATTCAGTTTTCCTCTGTCTCCTCTTCTTGAGATTGCTATAGAGCTGGTAGTGACAGCTGGAAATAACCTCCAGCTACATG
This sequence comes from Eleutherodactylus coqui, assembly GCF_035609145.1. Classification (NCBI taxonomy): domain Eukaryota; kingdom Metazoa; phylum Chordata; class Amphibia; order Anura; family Eleutherodactylidae; genus Eleutherodactylus; species Eleutherodactylus coqui. The sequence continues at coordinate 201,520,131 of NC_089841.1, read as the reverse complement.
CACATATCGATTCCTCTCTTATCTCTTCCTCTTCTTGGTTCTCAGTCTTTTTATTTGTTATAGTATTTCAGAGGTGTATATATGCTCTCACAGGATACATGGACTGCTTTTCTCCACATTAAACCTATCTGGTTCAATCAATGGGATGTATTAAGAGAAGCATAATCATGTAAGGTAATTATCCCCCTCTACTCTTCCTTAGTCAGACCTCACCTGGAATGCTGTATCCAATTCTGGGCACCCCACTTTAAAAAAGATATCGACAAACTGGAGCAAGTTCAGAGAAGAGCAGCCAGGATGATGGGTGATCTGCAAATCATGCCCTATGAAGAACGGTTACAGGATCTGGGAAAAAGAAGGCTGAGGGGAGACTTGATAGCTGTCTGCAAATATCTGAAGTGCTCTCACAGTGCAGCCTTATTCTCATAGACTAGATTAGAAGCAATGGCATGAAACTGAAAGGGAGGAGACGCAGATTAAATATTAGAAAACATTTTTTGACAGTGAGGGTGATCAATGATTGAAACAGGTTACCACAGGAGGTGGTGAGCTGTCCTTCAATGGAAGTCAATGGAAGTCTTCAAACAGAGGCTAGACAGATATCTGTCTTGGATTATTTAGTTTGATTCAATGACCCTGGAGGTCCCTTCCAACACTACAATTCTATGATTCTAGAGATTATTGATGATGATGATGATGATGATGATGCATGTTCTCTACTTGCTCTCAGAGCCTCCCCTGGTATGTACACTCATTACAAAAAAAGCAAACACCTAGAATGAGTTGTTGGAATGGAAACTTTCTGTGGGTGATTGTAACATTAATATAAGTAAGTGATAGCGATATCAGAGCAAAATGATACTTTATTGCAGAAAGCTGAACACTTAAAGATAAGCTCTAGTACTCTGTTGGGCCACCTCTAGCTTGGATGCAAGATGTGATGTGGGTGGGCATGGAGGGATACAGTTTCCATATGGTATCCTGCAGCACATTGGTCTACATTTGCTGTAACTGAGTCTCTAGATTGTGCAAACTTGTAGGCTATAGAAGTTTGTGTCCCATATCATCCATACATGTTCTATTGGTGATAAATATGCCGACCGGGCAGGCTACGGAAGCGTGGCAATGTTGTGGAGGTACTCTTCTGGCACCCTTACAGTGTGTGGTCATGCATTGTCCTGGCTTCAAGATTTCCTGAACATATGACTGAGCTGTAATTGTCCCTCATATCACTACAAAGTGTGACTGACTGTCATATGAGATGGCCCCCCAAAATCATCACACCAGCAGTGGGGGGCAATGTGCTACTCCACAGTAAAGGCAGGGTTGAGGCACTAACCCCTAGATCTCCAGAAATGAGCACAGCTCTCATCAATACCCAAACTAAATCTGGTTTAATTGCTGAAGACAACTCGCTTCCACTCTGTAGCAGTCCAGCTTAGTCATTCGTGACACCACTGCAAACAGATGCAACAGTGCGTGTCAAAGTCAGTACATGTAATGGGTGCCGTGAGACCAAATGTCTTTCAGCCAAACTCCTGGAAATAGTTCCAACATACACAGGGGCCAATAAGGATAGTGTCACCTGTCTCTGGATGGCAGACAATGAAACAGCTGGAGCTGCTCATGTTTTTTGGACAATCAGACAATCTAATCTATTGGTAGTCTGTCAAGGGTGTCCTGAGCCTGGTCACTTAGTGTGCTTGCTCTCAAGCATCTTCTGATCCCAACACCCCATAGCAGTCTGGTGAAAATGTCCCAGGTGGTGGGCAATTCATCAATACAACCATCTAGCTTCTCACCTTCCAATAATGAGACCCCTGTCAAACTCTGTTAACTGAGCAAAATCTCTTTGATTGTATTGTAGAGGCATCTATAGTGGTCAACACACTCTACACGAGCAGAAGAAAAGGTCTTCAACATGTAGCCTCTAAAGAGCTTTTATATTGGCCAAGGGGGAACCCTTTTTAGGGCATCTGGTGGCAAAACGGTTCATCTGATCGCGCCACAGGTATGGAACTCAAGATTTTACCTCTTTCCATATTGAGTGTTAATTTATCAGTAATCTTTATACTATACCAGTAATATTTTTGAACAACCTAATATAGCTACAATATTAATATGGGCAATTAATTTATCACTATTTTCTCTTAGCTTGTAATCTGCTAAACTTATACTCACTTGTAGGATACAAAAGATAGGATAAAAGTATCTATACAAGTCGTGACATTGCTAAGTGTAAGCATAGGCACATATAGTGGCTGTATGATATATTAATATTATTATACAGTATGTTTATTACCAAGCATGTCAGTTGTTTAGAATACATGAACTTAAACTGGCAACAATTCCCTATGAAAAATATATGAGGGTCTAAATAGGATCACTGTTGTTTCTCTTTCCCCTTCCGGTACTGTAATGCTAATGATCAGACTTTAGGAATACCCATGAAATTAATATTATATTTCCTTAATCTGTCCTCAAGATAATCTACTTTATGGCACAATCAACTAAATTATTCTTTATTAACAAATATTAGCATTAAAGGGGTTGTCTCGCGGCAGCAAGTGGGGTTATACACTTCTGTATGGCCATATTAATGCACTTTGTAATATACATCGTGCATTAAATATGAGCCATACAGAAGTTATACACTTACCTGCTCCGTTGCTAGCGTCCTCGTCTCCATGGTGCCGTCTAACGCTGTCTTCTCCTTCCATTTAGACGCGCTTGCGCTGTGCGGTCTTCTGCTGTGTTCAATGGAGCCGCTCTGGCGTGCTTGCGCCGCCGAGGTCTTCTGTGCATGCGTAGACCAGCTCTCCGGCGCGGGCACGCCGGAGCGGCTCCATTGAACACAGCAGAAGACCGCACAGCGCAAGCGCATCTAAATGGAAGGAGAAGACAGCGTTAGATGGCACCATGGAGACGAGGACGCCAGCAACGGAGCAGGTAAGTGTATAACTTCTGTATGGCTCATATTTAATGCACGATGTATATTACAAAGTGCATTAATATGGCCATACAGAAGTGTATAACCCCACTTGCTGCCGCGAGACAACCCCTTTAACTAGTTCACTGTGAGCTACTGAAAAATCCCCATTTTTTTACTCAATGTGTTGTGTGCAGCTTTTGAACTATATTAGCAAAAGAAGCTCAGTAGAACATGGCCATCAAGGTCAGTTGCCAGGCTTCACCCCATGAGGGTGGCTTCACACGAGTGTGTGCGCACCAATGTATGCACAAAAAGGACCGTGCATTGCCTTCAATGCAGCTGCGGCTATATACATGTATATAGGTATCTCATTTTATTGCTATCTTACCTGAGATAACTGCTGAAATGTTTTCTTTACAGTATAGAATGTGTCAGACTATTACTGTGTTTCCCCAAAAATAAGACATCCCCAGAAAATTAGACCTAGTAGAGGTTTTGCCGAAGTCCTCAATATAAGCCCTCCCTCAAAAGTAAGACCTAGCCCTGTCCCTGCTGTGCGAGTCTGCTGTGATGAGCTCCCACTGGTGGCCGGAAGCTGCAATACTGTCCCTGCTGTACAAGTGGTCCAAGAACTGCTGTGGGTGATTGTTACAGTCTGCAGACAGGGTGTGGAAGCCAGGTACTTTAATGACCTTATTTTTTGTGGCCCTGTGTGAAGTGCTTATTTAAGGACAGTGCTATTGCACTGATCTAGCACATCTTTGGGAGCAAAAATTAATATAAGACACTGTCTTATTTTGGGGAAAACAGGGTAGTAGGCTTAGTGGTCAATGTGAAAACTGCAGGATTTTAAGATTAAAAATAAGTAGAATGTGACATTACAAATTAAAATCCCAAAATGACCAAAAAGTCTTAAACAATATATTTAACATATAAACTTGTTTTTTTTCTAAGGACACATTCTCTTTAAGATTCCCAGAGTATAAAAGTCTCATCGTTTACAGCTATTATCTTTTCATGTCATGACTCTTTTTCCCTGTAAAAATCAAACATGAACACCCGACACAAATGTTTCATTTGCTTGGTTCTGTTCTGTGTGGTTTTCATTGCAATCTGTTGACTGACATTGACATTTTGCTTGTTATTGCAATAGAAACATAGCAATGTTTGTCCTCTCCCTTGATAACAGTGTCTCTAAATTTATTGTGAATAGCGGACTACTTTTATGCACTTGAGAGTTTACCAGCACTGTGAAAGCACCATTGACAGTGCATTGTTGAACATTAGTGTCGTGGACTTGACAATACAGCAACACACAATTTACAAAGCAATCCATGACATTGAAGGAACGAAGCAAAAGGTTAGCACTCAAACACGACAACAAATAAAATAATTTTTTATCACAAGGTTCAATTACATTTACTTTTCCAATCTCATAATTATTTTCTGCTTCTTATACCTTACCATCCAATTTTACCATCACCTAATAAAAGCATTCTTTTATCTTGGATTCTGTGATTTTTTAAAATTAATAGTCAATTCCTTTTTTTATAATTCAGTGCATGTTTTATATGTAGTGTTTATTTCACTCATATACTAGCACTTTTTAACTATGTGTTTACAATTATTTAACTTTTAACAAAAATGTAAAGCAAAAGTTAAAGAATATAGTGGCATATCCCTGGCCCTTCCCCTATTATAAAATACATAAATCAAAAATTACATGATATATTTATATTTTAAATAACTTCTTCTTTCATTATGATATTGATTAAGTTGTTTTTTACATTGACTTAAATCCATTAGGTTCTGTTATGTTTTAAGGCCCATTTACGTGCAAAGATAATCTTTCAAAGGACTGAAAGATTAAAAGGTTTTGCCATCTTTTTGCATAAAGTGTTAATGGCCATTAACACTTTATCATCTTCATTTGCATGTAAAAAGGTCTCCAGGAGCTGTTTGTAGAGCCCAGCATGTGATTAATCACATGCCCAACTGTTCATACAGCTGCATTGTTCTGCTCATGGCGAGTTGTTCTGCTCGTGGAGATAACAGTGTGTGGGCTACTGAGAGATAAATGTGTTTACTTTACCTCTCAGTATATGAATGATAAATTTGAAGTTCACCTTAAAATCATTGTTTAAACAAAAAGTGCCCACATTTACATTTAATGATTGTCGTTCATTTTTGGTTGGTTGGTCAAATCTACAGAACAGACAGCAGTGTAAACAAAGTCTAATGCACATACAGTATTTACACTACACATCTTGGATAAAAATGGAGTAATTAACCAGAACCAGCATGGGTTTGTAACAAACAAGTCATGCCAGACTAATCTAATTTCCTTCTATGACAGAATCACCAACTGGGTTGATCAGGGAAATGCTGTGGATATAGTATATATTGACTATAGTAAAGCATTTGACAAAATATCGCATATCATACTTATTGAACAAATGACCAAATATGAGATTGACAAGGCAACTGCTAGGTGGATTCACAACTGGCTGAGTGATCGTACTCAAGGAGTGGTCATAAATGGCTGCACATCCAAGTGGAAGAAGGTATCAAGTGAGGTACCACAAGGCTCTGTCATAGGCCCAGTGTTGTTCAACATTTTTATAAATGATCTGGAGGAGGGAATTGATGGGAAACTGATCAAATTTGCTGATAACACAAAGCTAGGAGGGATAGCTAACACTATGGAAAAGAGAGAGAGCATTCAAAAAGATCTAGAAAAGCTTGAACGGTGGGCGACGACTAACAGAATGGTATTTAGCAAGGAAAAATGCAAAGTCCTACATCTGGGCAAGAAAAATGAAAAAAGCACATACAGGGAGGAATTGAGCCAAGCAACACATGTGAAAAAGACTTGTATACTAATAGATCATAGGCTGAACATGAGTCAACAATGTGCTGCAGCAGACAAAAAGGCAAAAACAATTCAGGGACATATTAAGAGAAGCATAGAGTCTAGATCACGTGAGGTAATTATCCCCCTTTAATCTTCCTTAGTCATACTTCACCCACTTTAAAAAAGAAGTAGACAAACTGGAGCAAGTTCATAGAAGAGTTACCAAGATGGTAAGCGGTCTGCAAATCATGTACTATGAGAAACAGTTAAAGGATCTGGAAATGTTTAGCTTGCAAAAAAGGCTGAGAGGAGACTTAAGAGCTGTCTAAACATATCTAAAGGGCTGTCACAGTGCAGAGGGATCAACCCTATTCTCATTTGCACAAGGAAAGACTAGAAGTAATGGGATGAAACTGAAACTGAAAGGAAGGAGACACAAATTAGATATTAGAAAAAACTGTCTGACAGTGAGGATGATCAATGAATGGAACAGGTTACCACAGGAGGTGGTGAGTTCTCCTTCAATGGGAATGTTCAAACAGAGGCTAGACAGACATCTGTCTGGGATGATTTAGCGAATTCTGTATTGAGCAGGGGGTTGGACCAGACGACCCTGGAGGTCCTTTCCAACTCTACCATTCTATGATTCTATGATCTCTAGCACAGACTGCCTGGCACCTTTAAACCAAGCTATGCCAATTGGCTGTACTGTTCACTTTAAACTGCAGCCACACTAAGCAATCAGTGGCTCAGTATGACTCATTAACTCATTAATGGGTGAAAACTGATACTTCGGCTGGCGTATGACTGCTAGGGCCTCCACTGATCTTGAGAATAGGAGAACCGTGCTCCCTTTATTTCACAGTTCAAGTTACAGTCTCCAATATCTATAATGTAGTGGGGAATGGAGCTGCTGATTGCACATGTGCAGCAGCAGGTCCATTCCTCTAAATGGCACAGGCAGATAGGGCACTGAGATAGTCAAGCACAGCGCTCAGCTTTTTTGTCTGCCACATCGAAATGAATGGAGTGGCACTGCTCCATTTATTTCAATGAGGCAAACAGATAACCGAGCACAGTGCTCAGCTTTCTGCCTACACCTTTGAAAGGAATTGAACCACTGCTGCTAATGTTCAACCAGCGGCTCCATCCGCCACTACACTACAGAAAGTAGTGTAGAGACTAGTGGGAGACTTGAACTGTGAAATAGAGGGGACATGGACACCCCAGTGGATGGGTGAAAACTGAAAAAAAAAATGTTTTATCGCCAGTATACCCCTTTAGGCCTCAGTCACACGAGCGCATCGGCACCCGTACACCGGTGCTGATGCGCCCGTGTGACTGCAGGAAGGAGACGGACGTACCTAAAGACGGCTGTCTCTCTGCAGCACCGGAGGAATGAACACATGACCGGCAATGAAGGTGGTCACATGTTCTTTCCTCCGGCACTGCAGAGAGACGGCCATCTTTAGGTACGTCCGTCTGCTGGTGTCAGTCACACGGGCGCATCGGCGCTGTGGGAGATATCCTATATGTTCACCATTTTGTATGTATTTTCTGTTATCAACTGTGAATATACTGTATTTTGTCTATAATGGTCTGAACTTCTGGGGGAAGGGAACATCACCTCCCCCCCACCTCCACAAGAATTGGAGGAGCTAGTGCTGTGTGCTCAAGAACTGGAAAAACCGGTTCTAACTGGCAGAAAGCTATCTAGGAATGTCTGTCTTAGACAAAGATAGAGAGGAGAAACAGGATGTTCTTCTCATGAGACCAAATTCAAGAATGAACTGAGCGTGCTCACTGAAGTTCCTCCCAGATGGATGACATCACAAGCTACCTCACAAATACCTCCCTCTGAGAACGACCAATCGGCTCGCTAAATACTGTAACTGTATTCCTAAATTACTTCATTTCCTGTGTTAAACTTATTTAAGTTTTACGCGCGCTGAATAGAGACAGAGTTTTTCTTCGGGGGCACATGATGTAGCCGTGTGGTCTTTAAAAGGCTCTCCAGGCCTGCACATATTATCTTAATTTGGAAACGCACAGTATATCGAAATAGCGAATTTTGCGCTAACAAATTTGGAGGCACCGCTGGGATAATGAAGATACAGAGATATGAAGATATTTCATCGTTATCCGGACACAAGGGGACTTCGAAGCAGAGACGGACAGATAATGAGCTCAAACAAGGTAATAAGCTATTCTTATACCTGTACCATCTCTCCCTCTCTGCTATGATCCGCCCCAGGCCGGGTGAGTTGAAATATGATAGGTCTGTATCAAAAGAACAATCAAGTAGATATACTGTGTGGTTTTAATGTTGTCTGTGAAGTAATGTCCTGAGTGAAAGAAGGTGTGAGCTATGGGGGTTTATATATTCTCTGTAGTCGTGAATGGTGTGAACAGACTGTGCAGGTTAATAAGGAACAAAGAAAGTAGAATAACTTGTTAAAAAGAAAGTAAAAAGGAAAGTTGATATAAGCAAAGTTAGCTCAAGGGTTAAAAAAATAGTAGTGTCCATGCGGTCAGAGAGTTTCCATTGTGCAACATGTGGCTGAAGAGGTCTCCCCTTGTTATGTGGGGGGAGGGGTGCACATGGAGTGCTTGCATTTGCCATGTTGGCATACATCAACTCAAAGGATTTTGGCTTGGAGTAATTGATACCAGACAGCAGAGAGGCCTGTCTGATGGAAGAGTGAGCCGGCCGAGATACCTATCCAATTGTAGTGGGCCCAACGAATTTTTTGAGGACTAGTGCCAAAAGTAAAAGTTTGTGCTACGAGTTGTGGGATGAGAGAATCTCAATAATAATAGGATTTTTCTAATTACGACATAAAAGAGCAGGGTCGAAACTGTAAGTGCTTATTAGTGAGATAAGCCAAACCTGCGTCGTGAGGTGTGGGGAAAAATCAAAGACTCGCAAGCAAATTCAATGAGATGATGTTTGTAAAAACAACTGGACACAAAAATGGGTGAAGGAAAAAAAAACAAGTCAATGAGTTAAGGAAAGGGAGAAGGTTTAACAATGAACGGTGATAATAGTTGCTATCTGGAGTGGTAAATATAAGTACGTGGGGGGAAATGGGCATAAGTTGTATTATGTTTGTCATTGGATAGCCTATTCTGAACAAAATATGTAAAAACCGCGGTACATAAAAGTTTTTCTTATATATATATATATACTTTGTTCAATATGGGAAGTCCTATGTACAGTAAATACAATCCCAGTTTCTACTTCACATGAGATACTTATCAGTCTGTATATGAGTGAATGAAAACCCCAGTGAGTGTGAGTTTGTGTATTAATGAAGGGCCCGTATGAGAGTTAGATTGTGTTATATGGTGTGTACTGTCCGGTGGCTAGAAACTAAATGAGGAAAGAAAGACCAAACGCTGAGCCAGACCACAGGGGGTGGAGCTAGGTGATGTAAGGAGATGGGAGGGAAGAACAATAGGAAGAGGTCTTGCTCCACCCTCAACACAGGCCAGCCTAGGAGAGAAGTGTGTCTCCATTTAAGTGGATGTTGGTATATATATGTATATTGTGGTAATGTATAGAGGGAAGGTCACTCTTAGACTCCATGTTAAGTCTTTCACTTGAACAAATGTAGGTGGCCAAAGGAGGGGCATCTAATTTATTTCTGAGGGTAGTTGTGTGAGATAACAGTCCAGGGTTACCACAGTATATTTATATATATATATATATATATATATATATATACATATAGGTTCTTGGAGTATGTGGAGAATTTAAAAATATTGAGTTGTATTTATTTTGAATATCATTGAATTAAGATACGAAAATGAGATAGTTGTGTACTTGAGACACCTGATAAGTACTTTAGTCAAATTAATAACAAAAGTTCTATTTTATAATGTATCTCATTTTCAATTAACAACAGTATTTTACATGAAAATAGTTACATTTGAAAAATAAGTACATTTTTGATGCCAGTAATTGAGTTTATCCCAAAGGGTTTCAGGGATACCAGTCCCTTAGTAAACCAGTAATTAACCATCATTGGTGCAGTTGTTATGGTTGCAGATTGTAATAACAATATTTCCTCTCCTGTTTGCAGTATGTTTTCGTACAGGTACCAGAGATTTTGTGGGGCCCCTTAATGTCATGCTTTCTCAAGGGGTCATAAAATACTGTATAGAGTGCAAACTAAACATCTTTCAGCTTCCAGGCTATGTATGAGACTGCCCTGCTAGCACCCTCACATATCGCAATCAAGAGGGGTAGAGTTCCAAATGATGTTTCATGTCTTTTACTGAATTTAGAAGGTTGAGAGGAGGGGCAGCAGGCGCAGACCATGACATTAAATAGCAAGCACATGATTGTATGATTGTAGAAACACAAATGAAAAGAGAAACTAGGGGTCCCAACAATAATGTTGTAACTGCCATGATTAATGTAAATCTTGAGTTTTACCCATAGATGGTTCCAAATATTGTGGAAATGGACAAGCAAAACAGGCTATGCAGTGGTAACCGACAGAAAGAGGTAATTGTACAAAAACCACTCTTTTCCTCCTGAGACACTCAGTTACTTAGGAAATAGAGGTGATGGCGCTCACTGAACTATGTAAGCTGGCTGCAGGTAAGACTGTTTGTGTCTGCACCGACTCAAGGTACACATTTGGAATCGTACACGATTTCACATCTTATATGGCACAGTGGAAGTTTCATGGGGTCCTTGAGTAAGCCAATCCAGAACGCAGAAGCAGTGTTTTTGTTCTACAAGGTTTTAGCTCTTTCCGCACAGGTGACTTATCATCAGAGTCCAGGCTTATGCCAAAGAGACAACCACTGAGGCTGGAAGGAACCAGAGAGTAGGCACCGCAGTAGCCTGACTTCCCTTGAATGAGGTAACGGCTGGTAACCTGCTTGCACATGAAACAGGTGTAGATATTTCTCTGTTGCTTGAATTACAGGAACAGGCCTCAAAAGAAGAAAAAGGAGGAGTGGAAAAGCGAGCGGAATGCTACTGGGGTCTGGCAGAAAGGTAAATGCCTGTGCCTCCCCTGCACGCTGTACTCCATGATGTCACACCTGATCCAAGAGCTAACCCATCCATCCAAGGAGGTAACGTGTGGTATGGTGTCTTCTGCTTGGCTTACCCCAGGGTTCAACACTGCTGCAATAGGGTTTGTACAGGGGTGCATGATATGCGCCCATTACAATCCAGGCCAATTGGTCAAGGTACCTTCTCGGTGCGAGCCAGACTATCTGTATCAGTGACTGCAGAATGATAGCATACAGCTACCACAGGTAGGTGTTTAGAGTTGTTGGTTTGCATAGACCTCTTTTCATGTTATTTGGAGGCGTGGCTTGAGAAATAAAAAAATAAAATAAAAATAATTTTTAACACGCCAAAAATATGACCTAAGAATATGTTTAATGAAAGTAATTTTGAATATTTGGGTACACCAGAAGTAATAATAAATAATAAAAGGTAAACATTTTATTAGTCATCTACTTGGTTAGAACCACGCCTAAATATAAGACTAAGTTGAGGCCCTATGAAGGTTTTGTTTGGTAATGCTGCTGTAATAGGCCTATGCCTATTCCAGGCCAAAAAGGAGGGCCTTACCTCCCATGTGAGTGCCTAACATCAGGAGTTATATCATCTGTCACTCATAAATGTGTATTCTCCGTGTTTCCAGATCAAAATGCAAAGAATCCTTTCAAGTGCTGTTAACCACTACGGTCTCAGTGAAACTTCAAGAAAAGCTAATTTGGGTTCATGTCAGACATTGAAAAAAGATAATCAAGGAAGGAGACAAATGTGGCCCATAATCCTTTGTTATATGTAGGACCCCTGCGGTCATTGGGCTGTCATTTCTCTTCTTCCTCATAATGGGATGTGGTAAATATGTAACTACCAATGAAGATGATCATGACAAATCTAGGAATATTGCGTTATAAAATTTGCTTAACTTGGTTCGCAGTGTTTGATAACGTGAAAAATAATTAACTGTGCTGATGATGATATTGATAAATCTAAGATTATTGTATTGAAAACTTGATTGATTTGCAATGTTTGATATTATATTGTTTGTTTACATAGTAAGAATTCTTGAGTTATATGTCTACTGTATGTAGAAGGTATTTGTGCCGTAATGTAGGAAGATTAGGAATATTAAAAATATTCATTTGCTACAGCAGAAAACTTATCAAGTCTCTCTGGGCAGAGATTGTTGGATGGATAAATTTGAACTACAGATTTTTGTTTTGAAGGGGTGAAGAAAAGCACACAAGACCCCAGATTGTGATTTTGTTTTTGTTTTGTTTGATTTGCCATGGACTGAATTATTTTGGATCAAGTTTATTTGGGACTGAGAAAATTTATGAACTGATTTATTTCCACCAGGACATTTGGACTTTCTAAGTGTGATTTGAAATTTCATCTTCTCTAAGTGCATGCTGCACCTATCCACACGCTATGACTATTCAACTGAGCCTGAAGAACTGACAAGTGTGCCTGACTGCTGCTAAATTGCCACTGGGGTGATCCTCATACTCTGCACAATAACCGCCAGCAGATGACGTCAAAGGAGGGTGAAGCATCACCGCTCCTCCCTGAAGACCTTGGGCAACAAAATGCTGTACAGAGGCAGCTGCTACATTGGAATAAAGGGGCTCTATAGTCAGCTGTGGATACTTCTGGATATGGAGAATGGAGAAGATTGTTTGATACCAATATAATGGGCGGGGACAGATTCCTACTTAGGGTCTGTTCTTTGGCTAACCAGGGAAAGCAGTGAGGGCACAATAATCCCCCTTGCTTCCCTGCATCGGAGATCCTATAGGTTTAGGATCTAAAGAAGATCAAGAGAAGAAGAAACAATTTTACAGGAAGAGACATTTGTATTCAACATCTAACGGTTCTTGAATTTTTTGTTTTCGTTATTTTCTCGAGCCCAGATTTGACAAGATTGGTTTTATGTTGATAGCAAATGGATATATATAGGGAACAGATATTTGGTTGTTTATGTAATATATTTCAGAAGTTGATTAATAGAACTTGAAGATCAAACCATGATATGTCAAAGTACATATTCCAACCCTAAATTGTATGCTAATTTTATGTATCTTGATGAAATAGTTGTATGATGGCTACAAATAGCCAAAGGGTGGATTGTGGTGCAAATATAATTGGCTATTTGTAGCCCTCCATTTTGTCCTTCATCCTCCATTTTGTATTTTCCTTTATTCTCCATTTTGTATCTTACATACGAATAGCTATGAACATTCATGTGGCCTTCAAACCTGTTTGGTGTAGGAAGCTTTGATGTAACTGTGAAATGTGACAGAACAATGCTAACTGCATTAACTACAGTTCCATTTGTATAGGTTTGTTTGAACTCTGTCCATATACATTGTATGGCCAGGAATCTGTTGTCTTGTTAATCCTGTGATACCATCATCATTGTCTAGGAAATTGAGTTGCTGATTCTGAACCTTTGATCAATGAAACTGGCTCCTTCAGATGGTGGGGGGGTCTCAGACTGATAACATCTTGGTTTGCAAAGCTTGGAGAATATGGCCTATGACTCAGCAAGTTATACTAGTATAAAGGACAGGAGAGGGACTAAGAAGTAGTAGCTTTTTGAATCTAGGAGGAGAAGCTCTTGGAATCTTTGATGGAAGGATGAGAAGCTCTGGGTAGTACGGACTCTTCAATACCAGATGAGGATGTCATCTGTTGAACCCCTAGAAGTGAGGGAACCTTTGGTGATGGGAATATGCGATCCGTAATCTTTTAGGTAATAATGTAACTTGCTATTTTTATACTTTGTTATGTAACATCTGCAACCATTATGTTTTGTACATAGCTATTATCACTTGTATATAGACTTTATCCTTTGTGTATAGATCCAATAGTTTACAAACGTAGGACAATTAGTCACCACTATGCTCAATTATCATTTGGTTTTAATAAATTCTTATTGTTAAACCTTTCTATAGTGTCTAACTCTCTTTAAAGCGTAATATGAACTAAGTCTTGCTCCTTGCAGCAATACATAAATGGCGCTGTGAACAGGATTACGCAGAGAGTAATATACTAGTTTGTTTTAAAGGAAAATTGTGATAAACTCATATTTGAAGAATTTCTTGTGATAATCTGGCATAGTGTGAAAATGTCGCTGTTTAAGAAAATCCGCAATAGTACAAAAAAAAAAAAATGTCAATAGATACAATAAGGTAGCAGTAAGTGTACCAATGTTTCAGCCATATTGTGTAATCAGACCAATGTTAACATGTAACAAACAATATAACCTGAGATCACACTTGGAAAGCCAGTCACATTCAACATGTTGTATGTCATCTAAACTATGAACAAGGTGGCTTATGCAGAAAACGTGAAATAAAGATAAATCTTTCAGGAGCCATCTACCTAGAATACCGTTGGGAAACTGTAACGTGTTGTGAGGTATTTTCCTTATCCTGGATATCACCCAGCAGTAGGCAGGGATAAGGAAGGTGACAGCTAGGGTCCCCTGTAGGTGGTAGGGAAAGGCCCGAAAACACAAATAGGAAGAAAAAAAAAACATCCAGGAGAATGAAAATACGCACAACAAAGGAGGGAATTGTGGGAGATATCCTATATGTTCACCATTTTGTATGTATTTTCTGTTATCAACTGTGAATATACTGTATTTTGTCTATAATGGTCTGAACTTCTGGGGGAAGGGAACATCACCTCCCCCCCACCTCCACAAGAATTGGAGGAGCTAGTGCTGTGTGCTCAAGAACTGGAAAAACCGGTTCTAACTGGCAGAAAGCTATCTAGGAATGTCTGTCTTAGACAAAGATAGAGAGGAGAAACAGGATGTTCTTCTCATGAGACCAAATTCAAGAATGAACTGAGCGTGCTCACTGAAGTTCCTCCCAGATGGATGACATCACAAGCTACCTCACAAATACCTCCCTCTGAGAACGACCAATCGGCTCGCTAAATACTGTAACTGTATTCCTAAATTACTTCATTTCCTGTGTTAAACTTATTTAAGTTTTACACGCGCTGAATAGAGACAGAGTTTTTCTTTGGGGGCACATGATGTAGCCGTGTGGTCTTTAAAAGGCTCTCCAGGCCTGCACATATTATCTTAATTTGGAAACGCACAGTATATCGAAATAGCGAATTTTGCGCTAACAGCGCCGATGTGCCCATGTGACTGAGGCCTTAAAGAGACTTTCATAACAAGATCACCGTAAACCAACTTGTGAAAATATTTCCCAATACAAATAAGGAAGGACCTTTAAACTCTCCTGACATCTTTGTTTTAGAAAATATTTGTATTCTCTATAAAAGAACAATTCTGGAGCATCGTTTCACAGGAATGTGTTGTACTGTTATTCCTCCTCAAGATGTATAAATAAATTGGCGACTGAATGTTGCTATTTTCCTTGTCAATTGGAAGTGAATGTATCACTGAGTCAGCTTCCAAATAAATTTATTATTGTTCATCTAATCCTTGTTTCATCTCTTATTCTACCTGTATATGTGGAAGTCACCATCACTACCACCTCTAAACCCCCTTATCAAGGTGACTGGACCTCTAGCTAGGTCAATGTGAAATGTGCTCAGCCCTGTTTAACAGCATAAAAAGTCACACTCATACCTCCCCAAGTCCCCAATGGCTTCTAATTCAAAAGTCTTGGTTCCCTGCTGCACTCTTCTTCTGGTTCCAGCAATGACATCCCATCACATGATCATGTGACTGTTGCAGTTAATACTGTTGATCCTAAGTTACATATAGATGGCAAGTGGTCCCAGCATTCACATGACCTTGTGATGGGACATCATTGCTTGAACTGAAAGAAAAGTGCAATGGAGCACCATGAACCATTGGAATGGCAGCTGTGGGGAATAATGTGTGGTTAGTTCTGATTTTTTGTGCTTTTGTACAGGGCTTCAATATACTGTAACTTTTCCCTACACCACCCCTTTAACAGGTAAGTATTGCTTGTTTTTTATTTTAGAACATTTCCTACAGCAACCTTTTTTTCTATATTTTCAGACAACCCTCTCAGATGGTGCTGTTTCTGGAGAAAAAGGATACCTTTTTTTCTGACATCATACAACCCAATTGAGTAGCTTTAGGCAACTTTCAGAAGAGCATATTTTTGCTCCATGTTAGGGTCCATTATTAGATCCGTATTAGGTCCATGTTGTAAATCTATAGGGCTTATCACATGGCCCTATTTTTTACAACTCTTTTTAGAATCACAATCTGATCTAATTTTTGTATTTTTGCCTCCATGGCCAGTTTAAAAGATGGCAATCTAGAGACAATAAAACTGCAGGAAAGTAACTTCTGCTCTAAAGCAATTACACAAAATTTGAAGATAGAATATAAAATGATTAGTTTTGAATTACGGCATTACTGTATTTCGGCACAGATTTTTATAACAGAAATACTCACGATAATGACAAGTTGCTCCCATGTATCCTGTGTCTGAGCAATTACAGTAAAAATCACTCCATGTTTGTGAGCATATTCCTCCATGTTCACAGTAATTTGGAAAACATCTAAAAAACAACATTTTTGTATTAGCATATATAAGATGGAAATCCACTCACTGAGCTCAGCTCCATGTGAAAGACTGCAAACACATTTTAGTATAATTTCACGTAATAATGAAATGTAAAATATAAAAAGCGCTGACAGCAGCTCATTAAGAAGAATAAAAATGATAGCGTATTTCACAGCCACAGCTGTAAATGTCATTCTCAACTATATTATGGATCATAATTTAATACTCCTATATAATACACAATAATGACCCACGTGGAAAGAATTTGTCTGCGTTTCAGATATGACTACCATCTGATCATTCATTGATGGTAATTGTCTATATAAAACTGTGGAAACCAATATATTTTGTGGTTGTTCCTTGACACCTCATTTAGTATTGCACTTTGTATAAGTCTAATAAAAGGTTTTGTACTCCACTAGACTGTATTAATGCAGATTTTGTTATGTAAAACACTTTTTCTTGCACATAAGTTGGTGGCGGTGAGATGGATGGACAGGCAACCTCCAGCTGTGGCTCAGTAGTGCAATATGGGTAATACTTTCATCTCTTATGAAAGAATTATCTTTAAAAACAGGAAGTGCCCTGAAAAATGTAATAAGATCTGAAATACATAGTGTAGTTCAAAAATTATTTCAATATCTATTACATCAACTGCAGCTGCACAATTAAACAGTGATACCTTGGGTTAAGAGTGCCTCAGCTTACAAGCTTTTTGACTTGAGAGCAGGCTCTCTCGCAAATTTTTGCTCTGATTTACAAGCCACCGGCAGCAGCAGCGACCACATTGAGAGCAATGGCCTGCCGGCAACCCCTGCAGTGCTTTTTGGGGAAAGGCTTTAAATATAAGCTCTTCCCTGAAAATCATCCCTAGCTGTAGTAAAAAAATACATAGTCACCTGTCCGCCGCTGCCGGGGGTCAGGCATATCTAGATGCTGCTTGTTCTCCCTGCATTTTTAATCCCTGTTTGCTGAAAAGCTTCAGAGCAGTGTGGGAAGAACAAGCGGTGGCTAGACGCATGCAGACAAGTGAGTATATATACATATTTTTATTTTTTTACTACAGCTAGGGATGATTTTCAGGGAAAGGCTTATATTTAAGGCCCTTCCCTGAAAATCACTACAGGGGTTCCGGCATCCTATTGCTTTCAATGGAGCAACGCCATCCCAATTGAAATCAGTAGGAGAGCTTCGTGATGCGGAACGGATTAATGGCTTCGCCATTCATTTCAATGGGGAAAATTGATTTGACTTGCAAGTGTTTTGGGTTAAGAGCTCCATCACGGAACAAATTAAACTCTTAACCCAAGGCACCACTGTATTAGGTAATACCAGTTGGAATGTGTGTCAATCTATAGTTTTAAAAAATCCCCTTCACACTGTGCAGATATTTTCCATGACAAATCTTCAGTGTTTCTGAAAAATGCTACGGATTCTTCTTCTGCAGCATACCTATTATAGTGCAAAATAATGCTACAGAATTCAACTCTTCAAATACAATGATTGTATTTCACAGCTTTTCAGCAAGAAAAAATGTGTCCAATACCCGCCCCATTATTCTGCGTTGAGGATTTGTCCGGCAGCCATGTGTGAAGGCAGCCTTAGACTAGGGCTACACAGTGACTTTGGCCACGGCAGGTCATGGAACCAAAGTTTGCAGTGTAAACCTATGGCACCAGAACCTAATGCATGTGATCAGGTTGCAGCCTGCAAGTTGCTGTCAATGGCTGGCTGCACTCTCTTGCCGACCTTAGCGGCAAGATCATGCAACCCGCAGTAAATTCCACACAAAATCAGTAGACTACGTGCGGTTTCTGATGGAGAATTTAAAATCTGCCTTTAATTCCTCATCAAAATCCACATTTTGTGTGGAATTTCAAAGCTGCAGATTTGGGTGAGCTCTTTGGGGTTAATTTTGACTCATATAAAAGCCCCCCTAGAGGAATGCTAAAGAATAGATAATTATAGTAATACAGTGAAGCCATTGGGAATAAATACATTTGAAAGTCATATTTCAGGACTATAGAAATGTGTTAAGCATTGTATAAAATTCATTCTTTGGCTGTGATTAAAAATGACCTTCTTAAGGCCTCCCTCACACAGGGCGCTTTCAGCAGCATTTTCAGCCCTGTTCTAAACGCTGTACAAGGCTCCTATTCATTTCAATGGGGCTGCTCACACAGGGCTGAAAACGCTGCTTTGAAAAGCGCTGCATGTTCTATCTTTGAGCATTTTCAGCTGAGTCTCCCATTGAAATGAATGGGCAGTGTTTTCAGCTGGGCTAAAAAGGCAGCTGAAAAGGTAGCTGAAAAGGCAGCTAAAAAGGCAGCTAAAAGGCAGTGTTTTGCAAACGCCCTGTGTGAGGGAGGCCTAAGAGAGATCTTTCTCTGTAAACTAAGAAAGCTTTATGGCCCAAACTCAAGACCATATTGTGGCTCTACACTGCATCTAACGTGTGCAGTGCATAACCATAATATGATATCTATGGGGCCATACTGTACCTATAAATGTCTCCAATATCATAAAAAATATGTATACTTATGCTTTAGATTCTTTAGTAAAGTAATTTTTTCACCATGAAGCATATTTATACCATATGGTTATGTACAAAAACACAATAAGGAAACACATCAAATGCCTAATCTTCTATAGCATAAAACCACAGGACCTCTGTAACAGGCTCAGTACATACTGTTCTGCTATGTATACGAGTCCTGAAAGATGCCTCAAAAGAATGGAACTTTAACAACAGCCTGCTTTTTCAGAAATGTATGTAAATCTCTCTTCCTACTAGGTTCAGTCTGAAATATGTTCAGGAACAACATATAAGAGGTCCAGTCTGCTTATCATCTTATTTGCCATTTTTTCTGGTTTCCTGGACTATTTAATGGGTACATTCAGTCAGAAAATGAGTAATCTACTTTAATGTTATTATTATTTAAATCTATAGAAAGATTAATGACTTAAAATTTCACTACTGAAAGCAAATGTTTGCAATAGTGAACAAAGTGAAAAAGTGAATGTTTTACTATGAAAAAAATCTATCAATTTTGTGATACTTTGATAAAAATGATATAACATAATAGAAATGTATTATCTATCTATCTATCTATCTATCTATCTATCTATCTATCTATCTATCTATCTATCAATCACCACAATTAATCTGGAAATAGAGAACTGAAACCTAATTATAAACTCTGAGGGACCTTCCACACAGCAGATTGGAATTAGATCATGTGGACATTCCTGCATTATAATGTTATCCCTATGGGGTTTGAATTCCTCTTAAAATCCATGTGTCTTTACTTCAAAACCGTAAGACTAAATTTCAAAGCGGAAAAGCTTTCTGGTGCAGAATTAAGTACGTCTTGCAGAATTGTTGTTGTGTATTGCTAACGTGCAGGGGATTTTGCAATTTTGCAATGAAAGTCTGTAGAATAAAATGAAAGAAGTTCTGCAAGAAATTTCGCAGAATGCATTCCATGGTTAAAAATGCAACAAAATCCACACAAATTGACAAAATCTGCATCTGCACTGCATTCTGTAGACAATTCCATCCCATGTGAAAGGTCCATTAACATCCTCTCCGAGGTAAAAGCAAGTTGGACCATATTTTGCAGCTCACTCACAGTTAAAAGTGAATTTGATCTCCAAGTAAGGACAATCTTTAGCTAGGCAATGGGAATTATGTGTCCCAGAACTCTGCACAACCAAATACGAAAATCTGTAGTTCCGATTGTGTAAAAGCTGAAAATGGTAAAATTTGGGCACCTGTCACAGAAAACATGAAGACAAAAGTCTCTTTCTAAAAAGCATGGTATAGGGCACTCTCAACAAGTGTGGAGGTAAGTATCTGTTACCCTGTAACCCTTCCAACATTGTGCTGAATAAGTTGGATTCATGCTTCAGATGTAAGCGTGGCATCAGAAACCATTGAAGAGCAATTTTTTTAATACAGTTTCTAAGTGGTTGGCCCCTTTTAATATTGTTTTAACCTGTAAACGGACTAAGTGCCAATGCTGTAAAGGAATGTCTTATTCCCATGTTGGTAGGCTTAACAGGTTTACGTGGTTGGATTAGATGTTAATAGTAAAGTGCAAGGAAAGGAGCAGCAATCTTGATTCTGAAGCATATGTCTAAATTGTAAATATTTAACATAGTAACATAGTTTGTAAAGTTGAACAACAACATATGTCTACCCAGTTCTGCCTATTTTCCTGCAATATTGATCCTAGGGAAGGCAAAAAAACCTTCAAGGAGATAGGAGCCAATTTTCTTCATTTTAGGGGGAAAAATTCCTTCCCAACTCCAATCTGACAATCAGAATAATCCCTGGATCAACAATCCTTCTGAAATAATCAGTGACTATAACATATAATATTGTTGTAAAAAAAGAACTCCTTGTACATTAGTGTAAAAGTCTTCTTTCTCTAAATGTAGGAGATAACCTCTTGTTACAGTCACAGTCCTGAGTATAAATAGATCATGGGGGAGATTCTGTACTGACTCTTGATATACCGTATATACCGGCGTATAAGGCGACGGGGCGTATAAGACGACCCCCCAACTGTCACCTTATACGCCGGTATTCAGTGGAGAAAAAAAAAAAAATTTTATTACTCACCTCCCACGGCGTTCTGTCGCGCTCCGGCAGGATGTCCCTCGCTCCGGCAGGCTGTCGCTCGCTCCTCGTCCCCGCCGCAGCATAGCTTTCTGAATGTGGGGCTTGAAATCCCCGCTTCCAGAAAGCTAATACACACGCCGGCAGCCATGACATCATTGAATGGCTGTGATTGGCTAAAGCACACGTGGCTTCAGCCAATCACACTATTCAATGACATCATTGAATGGGTGTGATTGCTAACACGTGCGCCTTCAGCCAATCACAGCCATTCAATGATGTCATTGAATAGTGTGATTGGCTGAAGCCACGTGTGCTTTAGCCAATCACAGCCATTCAATGCTGTCATGGCTGCCGGCGTGTGTATTAGCTTTCTGGAAGCGGGGATTTCAAGCCCCGCATTCAGAAAGCTATGCTGCGGCGGGGACGAGGAGCGAGCGACAGCCTGCCGGAGCCAGCGACATCCTGCCGGAGCGCGACAGAACGCCGTGGGAGGTGAGTAATAAAATTTTTTTTTTTTACACTTTTTTTTTTTTTGTATTACCGGCGCATAAGACGACCCCCGACTGCAGAGCAGATTTTTCGGGGTTCAAAAGTCGTCTTATACGCCGGTATATACGGTAGTTATTAGGCCTCACCTCTGTTGTCTTTTATCTAAACTAAATTACTTATTTCATTTAATACTTTAGTTGCCCACCTTTATCGAATTGAACCTTCGCGCTTTTATTAGCTTTTTACAAAATTTATTTTTTCCCTTTTGGCTTTTTAGTGCATCTTTACTGCCTTCCTGTTTCAGTACTCTAGCTTAAATGCTTACCTTTTATTATTTATTGCCCCATTTACATCTGTTTTTAGCCACATTAGTTTTCTTCTGTTCCTAACCGTATTTATTCCTGTACCTTTTATTCCTCTAAGGTATGCACTTATCATAGTAAATATTTAAGATGTCTTTAAAAGTTTCATGTTTATTGTTTATACTCTTTTCTCTGAGGACATTGCCCCAGTCAGTAACGTTAAGGGTATCCCTAAGGTGATCAAACTTTGCCTTTCTGAAGTTCGGTGTTTTTGTGGTTCCCTTAGCAAAATGCCCTATTGAAAGACAAGAGTAAATGTATGATTATATGGTCATTATTTCCTAGGTTCCTCTTAACCTGCATCTTTGTTTTTCTGTCAGGTCTGTTAGATAATATTAAGTCGAAAATAGTCATATCTCTAGTTGGGTCCTGCATCACTTGGAAAAGTTAATTATTCTTAGATATTGATAGAAACTCTTTACTTTTATGAGATCCATAGGTTTCAGTTTCATATTTTATAGATGGGTTATTCTTTAGGTTGACCCTTAATGTGATGTGATTAGAGATGAGCTAACGTACTCGTTTCGAGTAATTACTCAGAGCACCGCGATTTTTGAGTACTTCAGTACTCGGGAGAAAAGATTCGGGGAGCGCCGGGGAGCGGGAGGGAGGCGTGGTGGTGCGGGGGGTAGCAGCAGGGAACAGGGGGTGCCCTCTCTCTCTCCCTCTCCCCCCACTCCCGCTGCAACCCCTCACTCACCCACGGCGCCCCCCGAATCTTTTCGCCCGAGTACGGAAGTACTCAAAAATCGCGGTACTCGGGCGAAAAAGGGGCGTGGCCGAGTACACTCGCTCATCTCTAGATGTGATGTCATGGTGTGCTGTGCTATCAGGGTGGTTTATTTACAGCTTGAATTGGTTTACAATGGGTTTTGTTGTGTTAAAATAAGATAACAATCGCTTTTCAACAGGTTAAGATATGTTAACTTTCTGCGCCATGCTAGCACAATCAAAGTAAAATTTGTCCAAATCTGTACATCTGGATACTTAAAGGAGTTGTCCCGCGGCAGCAAGTGGGTCTATACACTTCTGTATGGCCATAATAATGCACTTTGTAATGTACATTGTACATTAATTATGAGCCATACAGAAGTTATAAAAAGTTTTATACTTACCTGCTCCGTTGCTGGCGTCCTCGTTCCCATGGAGCCGACTAATTTTCGCTCTCCGATGGCCAAATTAGCCGCGCTTGCGCAGTCCGAGTCTTCTGCAGTCTTCTATGGGGCTGCTCGTGTAGAATGCCGGCTCCGTGTAGCTCCGCCCCGTCACGTGCCGATTCCAGCCAATCAGGAGGCTGGAATCGGCAATGGACCGCACAGAAGCCCTGCGGTCCACGGAGACAGAGGATCCCGGCGGCCATCTTCAGCAGGTAAGTATGAAGACGCCGGACCGCCGGGATTCAGGTAAGCGCTGTGCGGGTTGTTTTTTTAACCCCTGCATCGGGGTTGTCTCGCGCCGAACGGGGGGGTTAAAAAAAAAAAAAAACCCGTTTCGGCGCGGGACAACCCCTTTAAAGTCTTCCATAATGATCATGCCTAATGATTTGCAGCTTCATCTATTTGCCTTAGTAATAGATTTTAGAGTGGCTTCTGTTATATTTGGTGGCCTATGAGGATTTTATTATTGTTTTTCCCTCCATGTATTTCTGCCCATAGACACTACACATGTTCATTTCCCTCACATATATCTTCCCTTAGTGTGGGCTTTAAACAAGACTTTACGTAAAGACAAGCCCCTCCCTTTTCATACTCTTATGATCTCTTCAGAACAAACTGCAACTCTGTAAGTTAATTTTCCAATCATAGCCTTCATCCATCCAAACTGTAAGGCCTTAGTCACACGGGCGCATCGGCACCCGTACACCGGCGCCGATGCGCCCGTGTGACTGTGTGAGAAGTACCTAAAGACGGCCGTCTCTCTGCAGCGCTGGAGGAAAGAACATGTGACCGGCTCCATTGCTGATCATGTGTTCTTTCAGCAGCGCTTCAGAGAGACGGCCGTCTGCAGGTACGTACGTCTTCTCACTGACAGTCAGACGGGCGCATCGGCGCCGGTGTACGGGTGCCGATGCGCCCGTGTGACTAAGGCCTAGGTCTGTAAGTTAACTTTCCAGTCATAGCATTGTCAAAGTATGTCATACTTTTCCTTAAACATTATTACTTCCAGTTTTGTCAACTTTACTGGTCAGACTTCTAGCATTAGTCATCATGTAATTTAAAGGTTTTTAAGTTAGTTTTTATTTTAAATGTGAACTTACTAACTCTTCTGACAGTTCCCCTCCCACCCTTTCACCTCCATTTTCACTAGTTACTCCAGGTCACGGGCTACACTATCTTCTCTGATATAGCATTGGTTGTTTCACTCTAGTACCTCGTTTAGACACTCTTCCAACTTTCTAGTCATTTTCTCTCCAAACACAACTGCACCTTTTCCACTTCAGTCCATCCCTATGGTAGAATATGCAGTCAACAGCTGCCTGACTGCCAGTGATTCCATGCTGCTGGTGAATTGAAAGCACATATCATGTATATGTGTACCTGTATGTGTAAAAGGGTGTCTGCATATGTATCTATTTTTATGTGTAAAATTATGTCTTTGTCTGTATGTCTTTGTATAAAAATGTGCCTGTATGTTTGTAATATGTTTCATGCGTATGTCTTTTTTTGTGCTGTGGTCACATGAGATGGATTTGCCACAGATTGTCTTTGCTGACCATCCACACAGAAAATCTTCAGTATTTGCAGAAGCAGCAAAGTGGATGGGATATTCAAAAATCAATTTTAAAAACATTAAAAAAGAGACTAGCACACCACAGGTAGAAAAACAGAGCCATGACTGGGAATCCCAAAGTACAAAAATTCCCCCCAAAATATAATAAATAATATATGCCTCATGCAAGATTCACATAAAGTGCAAGTGCAAAAATATCAATAGACATAATCAAAAGATAATGTATGTAACTAATTAATTAAATCGAATACCATGTGTAAAAAAAAGATTTCAAAATGGCGATCACCACGAGACTGAGCCATAACCAGTAGTTCTACAGTGCTGCTGTCACAATATAATAATGTATTCTATCAATATAATCCATGTATCACCTACATTCATGTATAAAGTGCAAATGCAATATAACAACAAGCATGCTGCAAAATAATATGCAGGAACATATCCCATATAATAAATGCAAGAGACTCAAGATGCTGTCAGCTCGTATTGATAGAATCTTTTATCATATTGTGGTTGTGGCTCAATCTCATGGTGATAGCCATTTCGTAATCCTTTTCACACATGGTATTTGATTTAATTAGTTACATACATCATCTTCTAATTATGTACCGTATATACCGGCGTATAAGACGACTTTTGAACCCCGAAAAATCTGCTCTGCAGTCGGGGGTCGTCTTATGCGCCGGTAATACAAAAAAAAAAAAAGTGTAAAAAAAAAAATTTTATTACTCACCTCCCACGGCGTTCTGTCGCGCTCCGGCAGGATGTCGCTCGCTCCGGCAGGCTGTCGCTCGCTCCTCGTCCCCGCCGCAGCATAGCTTTCTGAATGCGGGGCTTGAAATCCCCGCTTCCAGAAAGCTAATACACACGCCGGCAGCCATGACAGCATTGAATGGCTGTGATTGGCTAAAGCACACGTGGCTTCAGCCAATCACACTATTCAATGACATCATTGAATGGCTGTGATTGGCTGAAGGCGCACGTGTTAGCAATCACACCCATTCAATGATGTCATTGAATAGTGTGATTGGCTGAAGCCACGTGTGCTTTAGCCAATCACAGCCATTCAATGATGTCATGGCTGCCGGCGTGTGTATTAGCTTTCTGGAAGCGGGGATTTCAAGCCCCACATTCAGAAAGCTATGCTGCGGCGGGGACGAGGAGCGAGCGACAGCCTGCCGGAGCGAGCGACATCCTGCCGGAGCGCGACAGAACGCCGTGGGAGGTGAGTAATAAAATTTTTTTTTTTTTCTCCACTGAATACCGGCGTATAAGGTGACAGTTGGGGGGTCGTCTTATACGCCCCGTCGCCTTATACGCCGGTATATACGGTATATCAATATTTTTGGACATGCACTTTATATGAATTTTGCATGAGGCATTTACTGTTTTTTGTAGGAAATTTTTGTACTTTGGGATTCCTGATTATGGATTGTCTTTTCTGCCTTTGGTGTCCTATTTTCTTTTTAAATGTTTTTATGTGGTACATAATAAAAAGTATAATAAAGTACTTTTGATTATTATCCTGGCATTATGCATGTTTTTTCATATTTGGTTGATGGTTCCGTGTGCAGCTACTTTATTTTTTGACATTTGACCACATGTTATTTTAATTGAAAAATTATTTTTGATCATGGTGGTGTTGTGTCCCACTATTGTTTTAGGTTTAAATGTAACTCAGCTATATACTCGAGTATTAGCCGACTCGGGTATAAGCCGAGTCAATAGGTTTTACCACAAAAAATGGGAAAACTTATTGACTCAAGTATAAGCCGAGCTATACCCAAGTGTATATATACTGGGTAAAAAAAAACAAAAACTCCATACTCACCTCCCAGTCGGCGTCTGTGTCTGTGCAGCAAGCTGCTTGAATTCTCCCCAATGTCATTCCCTCTCTGCTTGGCTCTGACCTCTCTGTGTAAGTAAGTGCTGTGATTGGATCGAGCGTCAGCCAATCACAGCCGGCGCTCGATCCAATCACAGCGCTTACTTACACAGCTGATGGCGAGCAATTTGAAAGCTGAGCAGGGAGATGACAGCGGCGAGAATTCTAAAGCAACTTGTGTGCGGCAAGGTGCTTAAGAACTCTCCCCACTGTCATCTGCCTGCTCGGCTTTCAAATCCCCCGCCGTCAGCGCTGTGTCAGTAAGCACTGTGATTGGATCGAGTGCCAGCCAATCACAGCGCTGACGGCGGGGGATGACAGAGCCAAGCAGAGAGGACGGCTGGGGATGACAGCGGGGAGAATTCAAGCAGCTTGCCGCATCGCCACCGGGAACACAAGAATTCAAGCAGCTTGCCGCACCGCCGCCAGGGACATAGACGTCGGGGACACAGATGCTGGCTGGGAGGTGAGTATGCGGAGGGTTTTTTTAACCCTTCCCTGACTCAAGTATAAGCCGAGGTCGGCTTTTTCAGCACAAAAAAATGTGCTGAAAAACTCGACTTATACTTAAGTTTATATGGTAATAGGGATAGTACTGATAAATTAAATTTAAAAAAATTATGCAAGCAAAAGAGAAAAGAAAGAAACAGTGAAGAAATATAAGTGACATCCTACACAGAGACATTAAGAAAGGCATTAAGAAAATGTAATGGCAAGAAGGTAATCAACCACCTGCAATTATGGTCCACAGGGCATGCCTTTAATTTAAGCAGCTTAGACACCGATCTTCAAACTCAAAATGATGTTTATTTTTCTTTAACTTGGTGCAGCTTTGCAGATATTAGCCACTTTGAATAGTAATATCAAAATAAAATCTGTCCGTCCATCTTTAACTTTACCTATTGTGTAGTGGAATACTCCCATGTAGCCAGAGAATAATAGCAACCTAAGTCCAGTTAACACCTTAACACTACAGGACATAAGTTTACATCCTGGGTGCATGTTACTTAATGTAACAGGATGTAAACTTTCATCCTGTGGATGGCATGGGCTCAGAAGTGAGCCTGCACCATTTCACATTGGGAGCTGGCTGTGACTGATAGCATACTTATTGAAAAAAATAACTATATATGGCCTTGATAAGGCAACTGTTAGGTGGATTCACAATTGGCTGAGTGATCGTACCCAAAGAGTGGTCATAAATGGCTGCACATCCAAGTGGAAGAATGTGTCAAGTGGGGAACCACAAGGCTTTGACATTAGCCCAGTGGTGTTCAACATTTTTATAAATGGATAGATCTGGAGGAGGGAATTGAGGGGAAAGTAATCAAATTTGCCAACGACACAAAGCTAGGAGGGATAGCTAACACTAGGGAAGATAGGGAGAGTATTCAAAAAGATCTAGAAAAGCTTGGACAGTGGGTAGTGACTAACCTGTGGTATTTAACAAGAAATGCAAAGTCCTACATCTAGGCAAGAAAAATGAAAAAAAGCACATACAGAATAGGAGGAATTGGGCTAAACAGCATATGTGAAAAAGACTTGGGTATACTAATAGATCATAGACTGAACATGAGTCAACAATGTGATGCAGCAGCCAAAAAGACAAACACAATTATGGGATGTATTAAGAGAAGCATAGAGATAATTATCCCCCTCTACTCTTCCTTAGTCAGAACTCATCTGGAATACTGTATCCAGTTCTGGGCATCCCACTTTAAAAAAGACATAGACAAACTGGAGCAAGTTCAGAGAAGAGTTACCAAGATGGTGAGCGATCTGCAAATCATGTCCTATGAGAAACAATTAAAGGATCTGAAAAGGTTTAGCTTGCAAAAAAGAAGGCTAAGAGGAGACTTAATGACTGTCTATAAATATCTGAAGGGCTGCCACAGTGCAGAGGGATCAGCCATATTCTCATTTGCACAAAGAAAGACTAGAAGCAATGGGATGACACTGAAAGGAAGGAGACACAGATTAAATATTAGAAAAAAACTTTCTGAGGGCTCAGTCACACGGGCGCATCGGCATCCGTACACCGGCGCCGATGTGCCGGTCATATGTTCTTTCCTCCAGCGCTGCAGAGAGACAGCCGTCTTCAGGTACATCCGTCTCCTTCATGCAGTCACACAGGCGCATCGGCGCCGGTGTACGGATGCTGATGCGCCCGTGTGACTGAGCCCTAACAGTGAGGGTGATCAATGAGTGGAACAGGTTTCCACAGGAGGTGGTGAGTTCTGCTTCAATGGGAATGTTCAAACAAAGGCTGGACAAATATCTGTCTGGGATGATTTAGTGAATCCTGCAGTTAGCAGGGTGTTGGACCCAATGACCCTAGATGTCCCTTCCAACTTTACCATTCTATGATTCCATGAGATAACATTATAAAGAGCAATTTTGGGGGGACATTTGTCTGCAGCAATATTGATAATGTCTGTGTGACAATGAGCCAACTCAGTTTTGCTATCAGTGAAATGACAATTGATCTAGCAAAGCCTTCAAGGACAACCCATTTGGGTTAGGTTTTCTTGGTAATGCTATTTATAATGTTACTTGTTATTTGATGATTACATTTGTTATTTTTTTTTATCTATGCACTAAAGAAACCTCTGTGGCCTGTCACCAACGTCATTGTCTAGTGTGATTATTTGAGGTTAAAAGTGGGAGGTTCCACCTTGCTGATTTGCTGTTCCATTGCCCTATTATGTATACCCTACATATTTTGAATCTTTTTCTAAATCTTTTTAGTACATGTACATTATATGCATACTTATTCTGACTGCGCAGACTCTTTCTGATATGACTTCAGACCTGTGCTTCCTTCCTACAGTATAAATCTCTTGTATACAGGCTGAAGGGAAAACTCTGTAGCATGCTTTTGCTTCTCCTTTTCACTGTACCTTCAGCATGTTATTGAAGACGTTTTTTTCAGATTGAGGACGTTTCAGAATAATTACAAAAAGCCTTTAGGCTGAGAATGGGGAACTAAAGGCTAAAGGAAGGCCAAGAAGTTATCACTCTTTCTGCACAACAAATATTTCGACGTTTCATGCATTCACATGTGCTATTGATGTTTCTTTTATAATATAAATTACGCAGACTAGGACAAAATATCATATATATTCCATTGGATATGATATAAAATCAACCATTAACAAACTTCTACAACCATACTACTGTAATGCATATTTCTGTTACATGGAAACGTAACTTATGTAATCATTTAACTGTATTTATACATTCATTCAACTACCTGATCAAAATAGATTCCAAACTAGAAATCCTTGATCTTTTTTATATTCTGCTGAAATAGAGGACTTTAAATTATATATTTTTTCTGTTAACAGGATAAATCTGTTTTATTGGTCCTTTGCAATACAATTAAGTTGAGATTTCAAGGACAAACTCTTTTTCCTAAGGGCTGAACTAAGTTAAAACAGATTTTTCTAAGTTGAAAAGTTGTTTTAGGGATCTAATAAAAGTCAAGGGAGATTTAGTGTAAACATAGGATGAAGAGAAAAAGCAATTTTCAACTCACTTTAAGGTCATAAGGATATTATTGATGTGTTAAACTTGAAAAACTAGACTGAGAGGAGTAAAATTAAAACTAAACCTGCAGTCGAATAGACTGTCAAACATTAACTCGGGTTCACCACTACAACTCATAGAGAATTATTGGATCTGCACACAAAGTAACATTGAATGATCCAAATGCAAAGCATTTAACAGTTATTGGGGATTACTTTACTATACAATTAAGACATATGTATATACAGCATCATGTTCTATGTTCCTTTACATAATGCAGTTTTAAAGGGTTTTCTGGGACTAAGATATTGATGGCCTATCTTAAGAACAGGTCATCAGTATCAGATTGACGTGGGGTCACCGTTCGAGACTCCCGCTGATCAGCTGTTTGAAGTGGCTGGGGTGCTCAAATCTGGTATTGATGACCTATCCTTAGGCCTCATGTCCACAGGCAAATTAGGAATTAAAATCCGGAGCGTTTTTCCCGCACGCGGATCCGCGCCCCATAGGAATGCATTGACCACCCGCGGCAAGATAAATACCCGCGGATGGTCAATAAAAGTGAATTTGAAAATTTCTGGAGCATGAAAAAAAAATAGGCATGCTCCATTTTAGTGCGGATCACGCGTGCGGGAGCTCATAGAGCACATAGCTCAATTGATCTCCCGCATGAAAAATAAAAGACAATTACAGTGCATCCGCACTGAATCCGCAGCCCAAATCCGCGTTACAAATCCGCAGCGGATCTGATTTTCCCCGTGGACATAAGGCCTAAAGATAGAAGAAAATCCACAGCACTTCAAAAACTCTTGCAATTCTAGTATTTTCTTGTGAACACATTATAAAGTCCAAGGCTTTAGATGGTACCTTAGTAGTTTTAGTACATAGCAACCAGATGTTATAGGACATTAAGTTACTTGTGACCTTTATTAGCCATGTTGGCTAAAATAAAAATAATGCATAATCTTAGAACTAAAGTGATCAAAAATAAATTAATAAAAATAATGATATCCAAAATATACAGCAAAATCCAAAATAAACACTCATCCCCTAATTTACATATCCATAATAAAATATATATATAAATAAAATAAAGAAAATCTAATTAAAATATTCATAACCCCTTAAATAGATCACCATATATAGAGTCAAATAAATAGCTCAAAATCCATCTAATAAGTATAATATGATGCTACCATAACACATAAAGCTCCCTTAATAGCCTAACCAATTCAATACTGCATTGTATACATGTACAATAGCTACTGGTGTGTTATATGAATATACAATAGTTACCACAAGCTTAACAAAATAGTTTGTTAGTATAACTAAAAATCACCAGAATCATTTTTTAAGTAACCAACATGAAGTGAAGTGGAGAAATGTTTTTACAGTGCCTGAACTGTACCAAGAGATGTCTCTGCATTTCTAAAATTGTCACAGCTGAAGTCACAGCCCCCCCACCCCCCATCTGACGTCATGTGTTATTTTAGCCAACATGATTGATAAAGATTCCAAGTACTAAAACGTCCTATAACATCTGGCTGCTGTGGATTAACACAATTAACATGTCATCTAAAGCCTTGGACTTCACCATGTGTTCACAATACAATACTTTGATTGCCGGAGTTCTTGGAGTGCTGTGGATTTTCTTTTATGTGGATTAAGATCTGTTCCCAGGTCTTCCAATTGCACCCTATTTGGAGGAGTGCATGAGCATTGTTTATATCCTATCCTAAGGATAGGCCATCAATATCTTAGCCATAGAAAACCTCTTTAAGTATAATTACCAGGACACATATATACTTATATTTGACATGTACATTTATCTTAATTCTTGATTATTTATATAGTGCCAACTTATTCTGTAGGGGAGCAAAAGCTCTACTGCAGACTTATTATGGCTTTGTACTAAACAAATGCAAAACATGGCAGTGTGCATAAGGGGTAGTGTATACAATTAACTGATTCCCGTAAGCACCATGCCAAGAGAGGAGAGAGCTCCACAACTGATTGTCTCAGTCACTCGGAACCCGGCGATAAGTTTTCCTTCTGTCATTCAATTCATTAGAAAGCAGCAAGTGAGGATAGGCTGGAAGTCCCGTCTTGGCCAAGGTTGTCTGTGTGTCTGTATCCCACACCAGTGGGTGGGCGGGCAGCGGCAGCACATTCACTGCAGCATCTATATGCAAGCCTGGACAGGTCTCTGTTTCTAGGCTTGCCCAAAGCTGTTGTAGTCTGCACTGACTTTTGGTGTGGATTTGGAATTGCAGAAGGAGGGGAGGCAGTATAGTCCAAATGCATGGAGCAGGCTCAGTGTGACTAAATGGCTGCAGACTGCAGTGCCAGTGCTATCAGTTGAAATTGGAGGATGATGGGGTTGTTTTGGGGACAGTAGAAAATGGTGGGGCTTGTTTGGGGGACTTTGGAAGACAGTGGAGATTGCTTGGGTGACCATGGAGGTCAATTGGGTTTTGTTTGAAGGGACTTTGGAGAACAATGGGGTTTTGTTTGGGGGTCTTTGCAGGATGATGCAGGTTTGATTGTGGGACAAGGAAAATGCAAAGGGTGGAATGATATCTTTTGCTTTTCCCCGAGGGGGCCCGGTCTAAAGTTTGCTCTGGGACCTAAAAGACTCTAGTTATGCCACTGTCTCTATGTTAGGATGTAAGATGCTATAAAGGAGAAAACATAATTCTGTAGATGTATCAGCAACTAGAAAATGTCCCAGAGCTGTGCTAACTGTGGGGGAAAGGCAAATGGTAGTGACAGATATCCCATATACTACCTGAAAGACTGTAGAAAAAATAATTAACATGCATGATATGCATTATTGAGAAAGTGATTACTATTTTACATATCATTCACATGAAAAGGTAAAAATAAAGAGATAATTTATTGCAGAATTTACCACGCATATTTATTTGCTCTTCATCATTAGCTGTGATGTTGTTCGGATAGTGTTGAGAAAAATTATATGCTTTTTCTGTTAACTACATGATCTTTTGCTGGCCAGCCATTGTGTCCACACCTGATAAAAAATGCAATAAGCAGTAGTATTTACCAATGCTATTTCTCCATCTGACATATTTGATTTATGTGAGAGAGGTCTACATTCTAAGTTAACATTTGATGACGCCAATGGTAGGGTGTGAAGACTTATATGCCAGTACACCGGCTATTAATCAAACTGTTCAGCCCCTCCTAAATGTGACACCAAAAACCTGTTCTCTGTAATGAGCTTTTTCCATTTCCCTGACATTAAGACTTTTATTATTTCATTTGTAGTTTTAAAAATACATATGAAAGATCGTCATCTGCTTTACACATGCCAGATTATTATACGGTAGAAATGTATACTGGAATATATACCGTATATTCCAGTGTATAAGACGACCTTTTAACCACGAAAAATCTGCTCTGCAGTCGGGGGTCGTCTTATACGCTGGGTACACAAAAAAAAAAAGTGTACAAAAAAAAAGGAGTACTCACCTTTGCCGGCTGCTGCAGTCTGTCGCTCCCTCCCCATCCCCATCCCTCACGCGGCGTCAGCCAATCACAGCCATTCAATGACATCATTGAATAGCTGTGATTGGCTAACCCACGCAGTGTCAGCCAATCACAGCCATTGAACATTGAATGGCTGTGATTGGCTGATGCCGCGTAAGTTAGCCAATCACAACATTAGCTTTCTGGAGGCGGGGATTTCAAGCCCTGCATCCAGAAAGCAATGCATTGTCGGGAATAAGGAGGGAGCGACAGCCTGCAGCAGCGCCGCAGCCCGCCATGGGAGGTGAGTACTGCTTTTTTTTACACTGTATTCCCAGTGTATAAGGTGACAGTTGGGGGGTCATCTTATACGCCCAGTCGCCTTATACACCGGAATATACGGTATTTACTGAAGGTAAGTACAGTGAATCATAAACTTATAAATATATCATATATAGCAATATCACAGTGACTTTTATGGGAAGGTTTTGAATATGCATATAACTGAATTAGGAGTACATGACAGATATGTCATGAAAATCATTATAGGTATTGTATCTTCTAATTTGAATTACTACTGTCATCTGCATAAGGCTTTATTCACACGAGCGCATTTACGCACCTATGTCATGGGGTTTTCATGCCCGACCCATATACGCCATTATATGAGGCATTGGTTACCAATGCATCTATTCACATGGACGAATTTACGGGGCGTAAAAATGTCGCACCGTAAAAAATGGAACATACGTTACCGAAATGCACGCCAGTAATTATACACTGGGTAAAAAGATAGTTCTGGTTCTATCTTCTGACTGATAGACTCCTACGGGAGCTGGGAAAAAAACGAAAGGGAAGGCATTTTAGCAGCATCCAATGCTGCAAAAATGCTTATAGGTGCCTCTATTCAGGCATTGGAAGTCATTCCAAGGATTTCTGCCGAGCGAGGGATTTCCAGGCTGCGACATATTTTTTCGCTAAAAACATTGCACCCACCTGTGTGAATGGACGAGAAAATGCTAATTAAGCTTGGGGCTTGATCGCGGAAAATCGTCCATTCATGCTAATTTACGGCGCAGACGTGCGAACATAAAAACTCATACGCTCATGTAAAGGAGCCCTAAATCTTATATACCCTTTAGTATCACATGGTCTAGTCATGTGTATGCCATTATTGCAATTTCTCATTTATCTAGAAGCCTTAGGCCTTAGTCAGACGGGCGTTTTTTGCCGCGATTTGCGCATGCGCATGCGTCCGGCGATTTTATAAAACCATTGCTTTGCAATGGTATCGGACTCATGAGCGCTTTTTATGCGCTCGTCCGATAAATTATAGAACAAAAAATCGCAGATCGCACCTATCTGCGATCTGCGATTCCTGTTCTCTTCTGTATATGCGCTCAATGGGGCCGGCGGCAGCAGCGCCGACCCCATTGAGAACATATAGAAGACAAATCATTCTTCTCTGCCACAGCTGTAACAGCTGTGACAGAGAAGAACGATGTTTGCCCATTGAATTCAATAAAGTGGCAATACAGCCGCTCCATTGAAAGCAATGGGCTGCCGGCGTGCGCGGGGTGAATTGTCGGGAAGGGGTTAAATACATAAGCCCTTCCCTGCAATTCATCCTAAAATGTGTTAAAATAAAAAAAAAATTGTATACTCACCTTTCCGCTGCAGCCGGAGTCCAGCCGCGGCCGCTGTCAGTTCTCCTGAACTGCTTCTCGGCACTATTCAGCCGGCGGGGCTTTAAAATCCCCGCCTGCTGAATGATCTGCCTCTGATTGGTCACAGCCCTGACCAATCAGAGGCCGGTTTCACTCACACACCCATTCATGAATTCATGAATGGGTGAGTGACTGCTGCCTCTCAGCGCTGAGCCAATCAGGGGCAGGTCTGACTCACATCCATTCATGAATTCATGAATGAGTGTGAGTGAGGCATGCCTCTGATTGGCTCAGTGCTGAGCCAATCAGGGGGCAGGTCTGACTCACACCCCCTTCACACCCACTGCAGGAGGGCCGAGCGGAGCTCCGGCTGCCGGGAGAAGGTGAGTATACAATTTTTTTTTATTTTAACACATTTTAGGATGAATTGCAGGGAAGGGCTTATATATTTAAGCCCTTACCGACAATTCATCCCGGGCTCGCCCGCAGCGCATTGCTTTAAATGGAGGCGGCTCTATTGCCGTCTCCATTGAATGCAATGCGCTGGACAGCTCCGTCCCGTTTCTAATGAAACGCGGCTAGGAGCAGATTTTCGGGCGATTTGCGGGAGACTTGCGCGCACCGGTCACGCGATTTGCGGATGCGCATCTGTCATGCGATCCGCAAATCGCGCGAAAAAAACGCCCATCTGACTAAGGCCTTATTCTGCATTCTACTTTGCTGGCCTTGTAGCAATTGCAAATTTTATGTACATAAAAATCTAACCTAATAAATTAACCAAAAAATCTAATTTCTCATATACTGAACCATACATACTGCACAATTAATTGCCCCAATAGTTGATGAGTTTACTACAAATGGAAACAGCTGTGAAATATTTCATACACTGCAGCTTCTCAATACTGTATTTAGTATTTCACCTGGCTTCTGCATTTATAGTTTAATATCAATTCTTTGCTAATCTGAATGCTTGCTTTACTACTTTCATGGACAATAATAGTATATAACACTCCCTTAAATTGCAATATTAATAAGTTCCAGAAGACCTTATTAATTTGAAAGTATTGTAACTTGAGATCATAACTGAATAGAAAACTAGTAGTCAGTTTCAAAGTCAACTTGAATTATCAACTAAAACTAAAAGTCAATGAAGATGAAAGAATAATAAGCCAGTAACTAATACATATAAAAAAGTCCTTACATATAAAACGCAGAAAGAGCTGTAAGAAGTTGAAGAATCATTTTATGGAAAACACTAGACTTTTTTCAATCCTATACAATATACATTACCTTCATGTGTAAAGAAGCAGCCCGTCCAACATACAGATAGAGTATGGTATAGTAAATGTAGCACTATTAGATTACAGCTAGAGAGCAGTACAGTACATGGAGTAAAGATAAAGAACAGTAACCTACATGTATACATAGCAGTACAGTAAATGCAGTTTAGCATACAGCTGCAAGAAAAAGTGAATCGACCCTTTGGAATTATCTGGATTTCATGTGTTCTGCATGTGTAAGAATTAGGAGGAGCCTGAGGTGGCCTGGAAAAACTAGGAACCAGCTGGACGCTTGTCTTTTCTCGCAATGCCTCGAGTTGACATTCTCTGAAATGAATGTTGATTCAAAAGAAGATTATATGCAAATAAGGGACATGAAACAATACCTCTGCAGCGCCACCTATTGGAAGGCAGCATTCCTGCAAGTCAATGTTAGACTCTTTATAAAAACCTTGTAACAATGACTGGGAATTGAAAGCCAAGCCAGAATCCATACACAGACAGCTGTTTTGGGGTGTTTGCCCCTCATCAGTGTTAAGTAGGTTTCTGGCTTGGCTAGCAAGGGGCCTGTGACTTGGGTCAGGAACGCTATCTTTTCTCCTTAGGGAGAGCACCTAGAAGGTGAGTGAGTGAGTGAGTGAGTGAGTGAAGAGACTTATAAGACCATATATTCTTCTTTGAGGCATGGTTAGTTTTATGCCTCCTAATTCATCCTTAATAATGCTATTGAGCCCCTCATAGAATGCATCTTGAAGTGCCT
Source organism: Eleutherodactylus coqui (assembly GCF_035609145.1). Taxonomy (NCBI): domain Eukaryota; kingdom Metazoa; phylum Chordata; class Amphibia; order Anura; family Eleutherodactylidae; genus Eleutherodactylus; species Eleutherodactylus coqui. The sequence goes on along the minus strand of NC_089841.1, from coordinate 201,482,974 downwards.
GGTCATTCCATTCCAATTCCGCAGTCAGCGTGCAGACCTATATAGCTTGCTGGCTGATGGTCAGAGATTCCTGGTGGAAACAAAGCAACTCAGAGGTGGCAGAAGAAACTAGGCCAGTGTCCTAAAAAAGACTGTCCAGAATTTGGTCTGAAAAGTCTGAAGGCTAGAAGTTGTGGAAGCATTGCTCTCCAAAATTGGTGTAGCCCTGGCTAGAGTTTCACTAGAAAGCAAAGAGATGATAAATATGATTTTACTGTGATCATTAGGAAACTGGGCTGGCTTACATTCACAATGTATCAGACATGGATTTAAAAATCCTTGGAAAGAATTGTGGCATTCATGAAAGCTTGACATAGAGGTAACTATGGTCCAGTGGTAAGAGGAGAAGCAAGAGACCTAGTCTGGACAGATAATAGAAAGCTGGGTGACTACTTGTGTAGTGGCTTGAGTAGACAGCATGGCTTCCAGAGCATCCAAGAGAATAGCAACTGTCTGCAGGATCCAAGAGAATTGACTCTGGAATGTGCCATTACACAGCTGAATCCAGTATGGTGTTTGCAGGGCCAGCAGGATTCATGGCCTATGAAAACTGTCAGGCAGATGGATGTGGATCTACCTTACCACATACTGGTTTGACTGTGGGCTAACTGAGGTGGCAGCGCCTGGGGAAATGCAGTTTTCATGGTTAACTCCTCCAGGTAGGACACCCGCTTTTCTGCAAGATCCCCAAGCCATGACATGCACAAATAGTACCGTTTGTGTGGCTGCTGATGAAGCACTTAGCCAAGGTGCAATACCTGATGGCATGAATAGAAGTGTAGTGGAAAAATAGGCTTGAGTCAGGGGTGACATCACAAATGCATAAACAAGGTCCAGCTTGTAGGTCAGGGCATGCAGCAAGCAATAGCATAGTCCAAAGTATAGAGCTGAAGTCAGGGAGCACAAACATCAGAATGGTCAATTATCAAGCAAGTGTCAGAACCAGGAATACACACAAACTGAGGCTTTGTTACAGTGGCTAATGAGACCATTTGCTTAGGAATGCACCATAGGGTGGGATGCCTATTATAGGGAGTGCAGGAACAGGATGGGAGGAAATGAGTTAAGGGAGTGTGCACTAGTCCTTCAAGAGAGTCAGTGGGAGTCTGCACAAGCCCTATGGGCAGATCTCATGTAGTGAGCAGAGGAAGGAGCAGGAGCACGATAGTGACACCTTGCATCTGTAGAAGTATGCGAGCTGTGATGGAAGTGTGCCGTTACAGATTTCTTCTATTTGCCACAAATCACAGACATTTAAGAAGTGCATATGCTGTATCTGCCAGCCAATCACATGCTCAGCAGGTTGGCACTACATATTTGCGTTGCAAAGTTAATGTTTTTTTACTTTCTGATAGCCTGGGAAAGACAGCTGTAAATACTGTACCTATAATATTGCAATTTATTATTATGCTGTGTATATCTAATTTGCGTCTTTCGGGTTATATATTGTAATTCTTTATGAATTTCTGGGTAATTCCTTCCTTTCCAGGAAAATTTCTGCATTGGGAAATGAAAACCTGGATTGTTAAAATTAGAAATAGCAGCTCATGTTACAATTATGAAACAATTGCAGTATCTGTGTAGAATGTTAGCTGGATGTCTGATCATCAGGGCAAGTGGTCTAAAGACAACATAAAACACCCTTACGTTTAGAATTAAAATGTGAATTTAACAAGGACATAGTGGAGTTCTAGAAAATTTCTAGCCATTATCAAACTGACTGCATCATAAACTCCTCAGGATATGAGAAGTTTTCCTGCCAATGTCCAATTAAAGTTCTAGCTCCATATCTAATTTTGCTTCATTCTTTGAGCTACTAAAACAACTCAGTAAGAAAAATGCCATCTGCTCTTGAGAATTTAAACACCAGGCCTCCATTCAAATGATGAAGAAAACTTTGCAGGGAATCAGTAGCAGAAATACACACTCTAGATACAGCAACCATCTGATCAGAATCTTAAATGCATTTTGTAGAAAATATTAGACTTTAACTCTTCCACTAAATTGTACTATATTAAAGTTGTACAATAAAAGTTTTCATAAGGATGACTGTAGCATCTTACAATAAGAAATGATATGCATAATTGGATAGGTACTGTTACTGTGTAAGACGCACAGGTAAAGCGAAAAAAGAAGGTTTGGTACCATGTTAGCCAGTAGAGCAATGTGTGATTGTTGTCAGTGAGAGAAACCAAGTAATCTCGTAGATATGATACTTTTTAATGGCTAACAAAAATACATGATGTTATAGCAAGCTTTCGGGTGGTTATTGACCCTTCATCAAGCTTATGAAACTGATTTGGATGGGGCACAAATATAACACAAATGCAGAGATGACACCCCTCTTGATCTAAATAAATGTTCACACATTTCAGACTGTCTCGCATTCAAGACTTAAAATAGCACTAAACAACCTGAGAAAAGAGATAAATACTTAATCAGTCCACTGAGCTAAGGAATGTGACAGTTTTATGATGTCTGTTATCTCTCCTAAGAAGTCCAAACATAGAAAGAGATGAAAACACTAGCCCAGCACCACCACCTATTGGATGGCAACATTTTTGCAAATCAATTTCTAAATTTTTATGAAGTTTAAAAAAAAAACAAAACAAAACAATGATTGGGAAAAGGACACCCTTCTTGACCTCTTTCAGACCTTTCATATTCTCCACTTATGCAAGAATCCCGGGCTGAGGTTCATTCCATTCCATATCAAACATGACCATAAATTTATACTCCAAAATTCTTCTGTGATCCGGTGACTTAAAGTTGCCCTCCAGTATGATAACTCTCATCTGCTCTATGCCATGGCCGTGACCACAAAAATGTTTTGCTACAGGTAATTTGGTCTTTTCCTCTCTAATTGAGTGGCGATGAGATCTCATCCTGGCTCTCAGTTTTTGTCCTATTCCCCCAATATAAAGCCCCCCAACAGGGCATTCACTGCACAGGATAAGGTACACAATATCGGACGTGGAACATGTGAATGTCCCAGGGATCTTATAGTCCTGCTGTGTGTTAGGGATCTATATCCTAATATATGTGAGCAGGTCTTACACGGATAAGTTCCTTTTTGTGTGTCTGAGGGCAATGAACTCCTGATTATAAAGTTCCTTAAATTAGGAGGTCACCTGTAACATAGGAGGGGAGGGTCCAGGAATGTAGTTTTCCATATTATATGGTGGGAGTATTCTATATGCTTCCCAAACTACAAAAGCTGGCAACCCAGGGAGGCCAATTATCCCAGGTGTGGGAACCCTCACTCAAAAAATCTCAGGATGGGTGGAAGGTGTCCTCCAATTGCTGGTGAGAACCATAATCAGCTACTTGCAGGACACCATGGACCTACTGAACAAACTGCCAACCATAAGTCTCCTCCCAGATGGCACAATCCTGGCCACCATGGATGTGGAGTCCACTCACTGGAATCACCATGGGCAGTAAAAAGGCACCACAATATGCCAACCTTTTCATGGCAAACCTAGAGAGTGACTTTCTGGCCTTCTGCCTCACACAGGGATGTCTGTATTGAGTTGTTTGCAATTTTTATGGTGGTGTCCAAAACGTTTATTTCTATATACGAGTAGCTTAATGTTAGGTCTATGGTGGGGTGGAGAGCATTAAATCTATCATGGAATTTTAATAGTTCTTGTTCAGTGTTGGTCCAAATGATTATGATGTCATCAATGTAGCAGAAGTAGGCCAATGGTTTATTGGGGCAGGAGGCCATAAAGTCACTCTCCAGTTTTGCCCTGAAACGGTTGGCATATTACATCAGTGAAAGCTGGCATAATAGCATTGCTAAATGTGTCCCTAAGGGTGACTTCACATGGGTGTATGCACAATTGTGCATGTCTCAGTGCAAAGTTTTGTTTTTGTGCATGGGACACAATCATGCCCTAAGTTAAATGGCTATTTATCCTAATGGAATTCCGTTGCGTATTGCGTTCCCCCCCTCTCCACATAGACTTCTATGGGGACCTTTGGTGTGCAAATAGGCTGTTACAATGAACTCATTGAGATTCGTGGGTTATATTCTTTGCATATTGCCTTCGCAAACTTTGCACACTCAATACACCAGTGTGAAGCCTCAATAAATATATTATCTATAGCTATATAGTTATATAGGATAACTTGCTGATTGGTGAGAGTCCGACTGCTGTGATCCTTGCTGATCCTTAGATTTCATCCATGGCATGTCCCAAAGTTTTGGCAGCAGTTTTGGCACTTCTGTGGTACACAGAAATATGCACCTGATACTCCAAAGTCATGTACACCAGATTGTATGTGAAATTTGATGTTTTATAATGTTCTAATATTGTTTTATGTTTTACTACTTAATGTTATATTTGAAGTAGTAACTGGTTCTACTACTATATATTACAGCAGTCAGAGTGTTAGCAGTTCAGGGAATTCCCCTAGTTTTATGCTAATCTAGTGGGAGGAACCAAAGTCACAGCAGTTCCCTCATAGTGAGTTTCACATAGTTACTTCACAGAGCTGGTAGGTCACTAAAGTTGTCCAGTAGTTAAAAAGGCAGAAGAAAATAGTGCTAAAATAAAAAAAAAACTTCTGCCTGTTGTGCGGTAATGTTAATAAGAATTTCATGTGACCGCTGAAGCCAGTGGCAGGCTCAATGTGTCACATGATGTTATAGCAGATCATCACTGACAGTCTGTAAGCAAAAACCAGCGGGCAGCCACCAAAGTGTCTGTGCTGGATTGAAGGGTGACTGAGGCGGTGAGTGTTATTAAATTTTTTTAAATATAATTTTGGGACATTTTCTGCTGTTTCTTTTTTCTTTAACTATGGTAATAGTAAGCCTATATTCACACATAGTAGATCTGTTGCAAATCCATATTAAAATCCTCATGTAACACACAGTTTCTCAAAATTCCATGCCCTTTGTTGCTGCTGTAATACTCTGCAGATTTTATGCAGCAGAAAATCTACAAAGTATTTGCACCATGTAAACACTGAAAGGTTAGTGGCCACACCCCCAGTGGCCTTGGACAGTGAAAGACACATACCTGGCGGCCTAAAGCAGAGAAAGGTTTGACAGGCAGAACTCTGGTGGTCTAAAGCATATAAAGGGTTAATGGGCACAATTATGCTGATCATGTAGAACAGTGATGAGTTAATAGGGTACACTTTTGGTGGTTTAGAGCATGGGAATCTTAGCTTGGCTTGGAGCATATCTCCCACTTGCCCCCTCCCCCCCCCCCCACTAGTTACTCCCCTATATAGAAGGCAAGAACTGCAACTTCTGCATGTCCAGCACAGTATAGGTTAACAGCAGAAATTACATGAGGAAAATATAAGAGGGGAAACTATATGTCCCAGCATGCCCGTATTGTCATTGATTTAAGAAGACACTACAGAGAATGAGATAAAAGAATTACAACTTCCAGCATATCCATGCTATTATAATGGGAAGTAATAAGGTATACAAAGAGGAAACTGCAACTTCCAGAATTTTCCTGCTTATAAAATCTCACCCAAAAATCCATCATCACAGGACATTCACTCCTCACTATGGAGCTCCGCCTCTCATGACATCATCACAGGTTATTTAGCCCTGGCATACTGCATAGCCTCCACTGTTAAGCTCCTCCCCTTGTGACATCACCACATGTCCTTAACCTTTTTACTTCTCCTGTCTGCTGAGCCGCCCCCTTCCGACTCCTACTAGGAGGCACTGCCTGAGGCAGGAGGCTCATCTTGCCTCATTGTATGGGTGAACCAGATCACTTTTAAAAATTAAAAGTGGAGGTGAAAGGGAGAAAAGGAAAAAGGCACAGACACCGGATGGTAAATAGGAAACAGCCAACTTTACAATAAAACCGATCACTATAACAAACTTTACTGTAAATATAAGAGTTTTCCACATAATTGCTATATATTCTTTCTACACTCTTCCTGCCAAATTGTCTGGTTTTCTTCTTTGACATGCTAGGTAAAATGTGATACTGTCGACCTTGTGTAGTCTTTCACTGCATATGTATGTAGAAATGTCAGTATGGTAAGAAACTGTGTCATAGTGTCATCCAGTTACTATTTGCAGGAGAAAATAAACAAAACATAATGACATGAATCCATGGACTGATCTCTAAGTGAAGCTGAAGAGACATATTCACTCTGCTGCATGGATTTTATCAGTAAATTCTGAATAAGTGAAGAGGTAGGGCACAGTGCCTTCTGAGAATATACACCCCCCCCCCCTTGATGTTTTCCTTGTTTTGTTGCATTACAACCTGTAATTAAAATGGATTTTGAGGGGCTTGTATTATATAATTTACATAACTTTCATATCACTTCGAAGGCGCAAAGATTCTTTCTGTGACCCAAGAAGTAATTAAAGCAAAGAATACAGAACTTCAATGTATGCAAGTATCCACCCTTCAAAATCGCATACTTTGTGGAGTTACTGTTGATATAATCACTTAATTTAGATGATATTCAAGGGGTGTCACTTTCTTATCAATCAGGTATGCCTAATTATTATTCAATGCATCACAAAAGAAAACAATCAGAAACACTCAAGTGATGTTTCCAAGCTCTTATCTTTTATTGTTTTATTGTTCCAATGCAAAGAAATTGATATTACCGTATTCTCCGGCGTATAAGACGACTGGGCATATAAGACGACCCCCAACTATCGACTTATACATTGGGAATACGCTGTAGAAAAAAAATCAATACTCACCTCCCGCGGCACTGCTGCAGGCTGTCGCTCCCTCCTCCACGCCGACAGAGCATTGCTTTCTGGAAGCGGGGCTTGAATGCCCCGCCTCCAGAAAGCTAATGCTCTGATTGGCTAACTCAACGAGGCGTCAGCCGATGAAAGCCAGCGCTGCATTAACCAACCATGTCATTGAATGGCTATGATTGGTTAACCCTGCGCGGACTTTCATCGGCTGACGCCGCTCTGAGTTAGCCAATCAGAACATTAGCTTTTTTGGAGGCAGGGCATTCTGCTCTGTCGACGTGGTGAAGGGAGCGACAGTCTGCAGTGGCGCCATGAGAGGTGAGTATTAATTTATTTTCTACAGCGTATTCCCAGTGTATAAGACGACCCCCGACTTGGGAGAAGATTTTCCTGGGTTAAAAAGTTGTCTTATATGCCGGAAAATACGGTACATGACAGGTAAAGTGGAAAAGATAGATTTTTATCCCATATTGAAAGTATTTTCATAACAGAGATGCCACATGCAGCCATATTTATGCATAGCCATATTCTTAGAATGCAAACTCAAAAAGCAAATTTCACTTAGCTGAATAACAGGGACAACCATATCTACTTATTTTACATCACTTACTTCAAATTCTATTTCAGTTGTTCTTCAGTATTAAAGGAGTTATATTAGGGTTCCTAAAATAGTGCCACCGCCCCTGAACAGTTTTAATTTGAATGAACATGCCTTGTGTGTGCAAAAAATACAGCAAAATACACGCACTAAGGCCTTAGTCACACGGGCGTTTTTTCGCGCGATTTGCGGATCGCATGACGGATGCGCATCCGCAAATCGCGTGACCGATGCTCAAAAATCGCCCGAAAATCTGCTCCTAGCCGCGTTTCATTAGAAACGGGCCGGAGCTGTCCAGCGCATTGCATTCAATGGAGCCAGCAATACAACCGGCTCCATTGAAAGCAATGCGCTGCGGGCGAGCGCGGGATGAATTGTCGGGAAGGGCTTAAATATATAAGCCCTTCCCTGCAATTCATCCAGAAATGTGTTAAAATAAAAAAATATATATACTTACCTTGTCCCGGCAGCCGGAGTTCAGCGCGGCCGGCCTGCAGTGGGTGTGAAGGGGGTGTGACTCAAAGCTGCCCCTGATTGGCTCAGCCTGAGCCAATCAGAGGCAGGTCTCACTCACACCCATTCATGAATTCATAAATGGGTGTGAGTGAGACCTGCCTCTGATTGGCTCAGCGCTGGGACAAGGTGAGTATATATATATTTTTTATTTTAACACATTTCTGGATGAATTGCAGGGAAGGGCTTATATATTTAATCCAGCGCTGTCCGACAGCCCATTGCTTTCAATGGAGCCGGCTGTATTGCCGGCTCCATTGAATTCAATGGGCAAACATCGTTCTTCTCTGCCACAGCTGTTACAGAATGATTTGTCTTCTATATGTTCTCAATGGGGTCGGCGCTGCTGCCGCCGGCCCCATTGAGCGCATATAGAGAAGAGAACAGGAATAGGTGCGATCTGCGATTTCTGTGCTATAATTTATCGGACGAGCGCATAAAAAGCGCTCATGTGTCCGATACCATTGCAAAGCAATGGTTTTAAAAAATCGCCGGACGCATGCGCATGCGCAAATCGCACGAAAAATCGCCCGTCTGACTGGGGCCTAAAAAATCATTGTTTGTTCTGAAAAAATGCAGCACTTAGGCATGCGCGAATATGCATACGCATACACCCTCAATATCACATTAAGGCTAGTTTCACACAGGCGATCGCGATTTTGTTCCTGCGATTTTTGAGTGCAAGCAATGCTTTTTTTAGAATAATCTCGCATCGCATCACTGCCGCCCAAGTTAAAATTGTGCGAGAAAATCGCGTGTTTTTTTAACGCGAATGTCAATAGGACTTTCTAATGTTGAAAACTCATTGCATTGCATTGCGATAAAAAGGAGTCTTCGTAGGGAAACATGGTAGATAAAAAAAAATCACACATCGCAGAAAGATAGACCATGCGCGATTTTTTGTTCATCATCATCGCATCAGTGAAAACATCGCAGATTGGAATGAAACCATTGTAAATCATTGGATTTAAAATCCATTTTTTTACTGACTCTCTTGCTCGTATGAAGCCACCCTACGGGCTTCTTCAGACAGACAGACATATTTGCAGGTGTTTTTGCACATGCAAAATATATGCTCGCAATAGGCAAAGAATAGAACAAACCCATTGATGTTAATCAGTTCATACGGATTGACGTTTTTTGTGCACACACAAAAAAATAGGACCTGTTCTAACTTTCTGTATATTTGCACAGCTAAGGTCCCATAGAAGTCTATGGGAGGTGGGTAAATGCGTACTGAAAATGCATTCAAATGCGCAATAAACTGTGCAATTCCGTGTAAGAAATAACACATTTGAACCTCATTAGGCTAAATTGCCTTTTAAAAACAGGGCTGTTGTGTCGCAGGCGCGTGTAAACAAAAAGTACAATACTATGTGCCGATAAGCATGCAAATCTACCTAGCTCATGGCACAAATGTGTTGCGCTGAAGTGTGCGCAATTGCACACAGGGTCATATGAATAAGCACTTAGTAATTGAATCTATGGGAAAGCAACTACATAGGTTGCAGCTTCATTCTCTGCTTGATTTGGCTGTGTTATTTAGATACATTGTAGCGATGTTTTGTACATGCCGTTACATGGACAGTAAATAGTACACAATAAGGTGAGGGTTCAATGCAAAATACTGCACATGGCATATGCACAAATCTACACATTAGTTTAAGAATCAGTATAATTAGTAGGATTTCCTTACCTGTCAATGATACCACATAAATCAATCTGTAGATCACTGAAATTGCCAAGCATACTCTGCTGCACTTCTGTTAGGTCAATCACATTTGCACCAATAGAAATTAATTTCATACATCCCAGGAAAGTGCTAACAGGTTGTATACATTCATGGTGCATACTGTTGTTGGGACAACCTAAAGAGAATAAATAATATGGAGGACAAAATGTATTCAAAAAGGTTCTTACAGATTGATGTGCTCCATGTGATTGACGTTACAACAGGAGACAGTATCCAACCATTTAGGTACTATAAGATTAATAGAAACCTAATTCTCAATTCACACTTTCTTGTTCTGCAAGTGATCTAAACTAACTGAAAAAATAAGCAGATAAAGACTAGTACCAACTTAAATTTGAATTCCATAGAAAATAATAAGATCTGTTGAAGATAGATCAGGCACATACCAGTCCTAAACATGTGATCATGAAGAGGAAACTAGTATGTCATAACCATGATAAGATCTAGATTCTATTGCAGGAATTATAATTATAGTGCCATTTAGGCCTAATTTACATGGCCAACACGGCATTGCCGCAAGAAAATCACAGCTATATCTAATCGCTGGTCCGTGCAATATCACTGCAGTTTTTAATGATGAGGCCTTAATCAGACGGGCGTCTTTTCGCACGTTTTGCGCATCGCATGTCGGATGCGCATGCGCAAATCGCGTGACCTGAGGTGGAAAATCGCCGGAAAAATCTGCACCTAGCCGCGTTAATCGTCGCAGCAAAACGCCTGTCTGACCGGAGAAAAATCGCCGTGCGCATCAAAATGCGCATGAAACTTAGACTGGCCGGCGAAAAAAACGCAGCTAGCTGCAGTAAATTATTTTGGTGCGTACATTAAACGCAGAACGCAGATAGCCGCGATCTGCGAATCGTCGTGTCCTATAATTTATCGCATATCCGCATAAAAAGCGGACATGTGACCGATACCATAGCGAACCATTGGTTCTATATATGCGCGAATCGCGCGAAAAAACGCCCATCTGACTAAGGCCTGATACTGCGACTTTATGGCGCTAAAAAGTCGCATGTGCTGCTACAAAGTCATGGAAGGATTTTCAGGGGGCTTAAAATATAAGCCCTACCCCGAAAATCAGCCGTAGCTGAAGAAATAAAAAAAAAAAAAAGCATACATCACCTAGACGCGCTGTTGGTGGCTGTGCTGCAGCTTCTCCCCAGGTCCCCGGCACTGATCTTATTCTTCTCTTCTGTCCGGGGATTGAAAAATCCCCGCGTCCTGGAAGCGCTAGCTGTGATTGGCTGATGCTTAGCCAATCAGAGCCAGCACTCGATAAATGGCTGTGATTTGTTCATCGAGCGCTGTCTGTGATTGGCTAGGCATCAGCCAATCAGGGGCAGCGCTTCTAGGAGGAGGGGATTTTTCAATCCCCAGCCAGAAGAGGAGAAGAAGACAAGTGTCGGGGACTGGAAGAAGATGCGGTCGGGCTGACAGTGCTTCTAAGGTGATGTATGTGTATTCAACAAAGAGGAAGGCTCATAGGGAAACATGGGCTACAAAACCTCACGAGTCTCGTGCATATCGCAGGACCCGCGAGGTTTTTGTGTTGGGATGTCGCATGCTACAAAACATCGCATGTGTGAAGTAACCCATAGGAAAGTATGGGATTCATATATATCCGATTTGTAGCATTGTCGTAATGCAACAAAATCACGCAACTTTCTCGCCTGTGTAAACGAGGCCTAAGAAAAATCCTCAGCTATATAGCTGTTCACTATTTTATAAAAGATTCCAGTAGGTGCTGATACTAGAAGCATTCTGCTGTTTATCAGACAGTCGCTCTCAGGAGACAATGCGAACAGATACACTAAACATCACCAGAGCTGCACCAAATGGGCTTTTAATACACTTCTAATCAGAAGTGAGCTGACCATTGAACCCGCTCAAGGAAATTCTAGTGATCTGGTCGGATCCTGGGACTGGTGCAGGGGCAGACACTCTTTTAAATTTGGCTTTGGAAGTGAATTAAAAAGAAACACATATGTTCACCTATGTCTCTCCTCCCCTGCCCCGTGTAGTCCGTGCTACTGGTCCCACCCTGACTTCTGTGTAGAGTGATCACTATGTCCAGTCCTTGACCTCACCAACACTGAGGACCTGAGATGGAGAGCATGCATGCAGCTGACAACTTATCCCCCTTATTCATCATCCATGTTGAATAAAAGAAGAGCATTATCAGCTCTATACTTGTTTCCCATATTTATGCTTTTTGTAGTTTAAGAGCTAATATGTTCAAGTTTGGAACATACTGAAAGAACAAAAGAGCTAAAAGTCAGATGGGGAACCTAAGTAAAAACATGCACATTTTAGGGGGTGGAGTGATGGAAGGGCACAAGAATTTAAATATATTTTACCTCCAAAATAGTAGTACTCTGTTGATGAAACTTGAAAGGGTAAGATCATATGTAAGCTTGTAGATCCATCATTATCTATGATAAGATTTACACGATTCTTTTTAGCAACAAGGGAAACATGATGCCATTGGCCATTGCTGAGTTCAAAACCTGTAAAATCCGCATCACATGGGTACAAAGAATGTTATTTAGAAATATAGCATAATACAAATTATTAATGTATGATAATTTAAATCACAAATTGAAAATTAAGCATTTAAAACCCAGCCATGAGTAGTACTAAAACATCTTCTAATCAAGGGAACAAAACAGACCAAAATGTAATAAATAAATTACTAAAAGCTGTATATATGTTTTCTTTTTGTAGCCATTATACATTTGAAGGGATATTCTAGTAAGAAACATTCATAAAACCTAACATAAATAATAGATAAGTAAAGGTCAGACTGGTGCCTCCACCAATCACTAGACTGTAGGATCCTAGTCTCTTGCAATGCCCTCATATATATTGCAAAATAACAGTTATGCTATGCAACAGATATAACATATCATGTGCCATGGTTGATTTGGGGATTTACTGTATTCTTATTGCCATATGAGGAGTCGGGAAATAAGATGAGAAGAATTGGCTTCTGCCTTATGGGGTAAACATTGCAGGAGAAAGGTTGGACTATTAACTACAAGTTTCCTAAATGAACTGTCTGTATCTATCAATGAAATGGCTCAATATAATCAACTGTTTGAAGGCTCATAAAATGTGGTCTCCTAAGTGGTGTGGTCTCATATATTGGCACACTTGCTTTTCCTAGTTCATACCTGTTATTGTGTCTGGATACAATTTTCCATTTTTGAAAAGACTCATTTTAAACTTTCCATTAGAAAGATACACAACAAACTGGAAAGGAGCAGAGATGAGTTTAGTTGCAAACAAAAAGCCTTCCCTGTTCCAAGTACGGAAATAAAAAGAGATTGCAACTTCTTCTTGTAAAGATAATCCCGGCAAAACCAAATAGCTTTGTGAATTTAAAAATGTCACTGGAACCACTGGAGGCTCTTGACAGGAAAATGAAACATTTCCCTAGAAAACAGAAAATAATGTTAAATACATTCTTGTCTGTATGTTTCAAGTCACAAATAATATAAAATGTGTCTTAATGAAAGCGTCTCTGAAACAACAGCTTATGAAAGATATAAATGTACAAGGATTTTTTTTTTCTATTCACATTAAATTATGTACGAGGGGGGCTGAAAAGATCCCTAGCCAACCTCCTTCCTGAAATGTATGCAAAATGTTGTTATTGTTGCTATAAAGTGTGTTCCTTTATAGGCTAACCTGCCAATTTTCAGGATAATAGAAATATTTTTGCACATAACTAAAAGGAGTATTGCAGATAAAAATGTGTAATTCTCTAACATTGAACTATGAGGCATCATGAAGTTTCTGTTCATGCAGAGGAACCAAAGGAAATTCATGAGTGCATGATGGAAACATCGGGTGACCAGTGGCCGTAATGCTCAACTGTGAAAAAATGGTGTGCCAACTTTCAGTAGGCTGAATTTTCCACCCAAGATGCTGAAAAATGTGGGAGACCCATTGCAGTGTCAACACTTCAATTTGTTGAATGCGTTCAAAACATGTTTTAGGGAGATAAGTACATTTCACTGAAAACAATAGCTGAAACACTATGTGTTTGGAGTATAATTCATGGACATTTGGATATGCACAAGCTTTCAGCCAAACGGGTGCCAACATTTTTGAATGCTGATCAGAAATATACATAAGCGAGCACTTCTAAGGCAATTTTGAAGCATTTTAAGGAATTCCGTTCTAGTTTTTTGGGATGACTGGTGACTGTTAATGAAACTTTGTTACACCACACCTGAGACCAAGCAACATTCCTCACAGTAGTGGCATTCCGGAGCTCTTCAGCCAAAGAAATTCAAGACCCAAAGGTTAGCAGGAAATGTCATGGCCACCATTTTTGGGGATGGCATGGATATTTTATTAACAGTCTATCTTCAGAAGGGCCAAACCATCAATGTAGAATACTACTACCACTTAAAATAAAAAATGCAGAAAGCTACAAAAGGTAGCCAAGACAAGGGATTTTTTGAACATTGGCAAAATGCATGCCAACACTGCTGAAACCATAGTAACTGCAGCTTTGAAAAATGTGCTTTTGCCAATGCCTGTGTGAGGGAGTCATAAGAAAATCTTGAAGAGATGCAAATTTGTGATTGACTCACAGGTTATAGCAACAACAGAGCAGTTTTCCAGTGACCTTACATCCAAATTCTTTTTGGAAGAGTTAAAAAACTTTAGAAATGATTCAACAAATGTTTTGAACAGGAGGAATATGCTGAATAGCCCAACAATTTCATGCCCCTAGCTCATTCCCCTCTTGGTCGGGCTGATAACTTTTCAGCCCCCCACCCCACACATCCCTCGTACACGTATACCAATACATATTAGGTGTGTCACAGCCAGAAATTATTCTATCATTTTGCTGTTCTTTATCTAAATACTATGGACAAGACAAAGTGACTTGCTGTTGAGCACCCTCTGGCACCTAGCAGTTACCTGTAACAAGTAAAGGATTGGGCTATGGCTAATGGGATGTTATTTAAATATTAACATCTAGTTCTGTATTAATTACAGCATTTGTAGAATGCTAGAAATACAAGTCCATTCATGCAATATACAAAATTTAGTAGTATCAACATATACCCAACTATCATACATATTTTATAATACTCTTGTGGAACACAAGGATCTTTTGTTCCAGGTGTGACTGCAACCTCTGTACCGCTAATTGTTATGTCCCTGATGATAGATTTCTTTATTACCTCAATGTGGATCTGAGGTTTATATCTCTTGGCCAGGTCGGAGATGTTTAAACCATTATAGTAAAGATTCTCAATGCATCCATGGAAGTTCTTCTGCAGCAGTGATGCTGATTTTTCTTGTGATGCCATTCCTCCAAAGCTAAGCTTAGAAGAAAATAAAATCAATATAGCCATTAAGCCAGTTTCTATAGTGCAATATAAAATGGTGCAGTTATATTCTTAATTGAGCATTTAATTACAGCAATTTCTTTTAGGTTTTTTTTTAGCTTTCTTGATACATTTTCTTTTGTCTCTCACCCATAATTTCATTTTAATTTTGATATACACTTAATTTGCAAATCCAAAGCATTTCTAGTATTTGATTACTTACTATTGATTGTTAATTTGTGCTTCATTATTATCAGTCATTGACACCGCTGCTGCCCATTTGCAGGATTATGAAAGCTTGTTTAGTATGACAACCAAAGTACAATCTAATGGCTCCTTCACACGGGTGCTGCGATTCTTGGCTGAAAATCGCATGAACGAGAGGCAGCAGTGACCAAGCTGCATCTCACATTTTCTAGCCCATTCAGATAGTCAGGTTGCAGCGTATATATGCCGCAGCCCGGAATACGTCAGCTCTGCTAGACTCCCTCCCCCTCTCTACCCCTTGCTAGCTGCTGGCAAAGGGAGGGGGCGGGAGCTTAGCAAAGCTAATGAGCTAAACTCCCGCCCCCTCTCCAGTGTATGGGAGGTGCTTGCAAGGGGAGGGGGAGGGACTTTGGCAATGCGAGCCACTGCTAAACTCCTTCACACCTCCCTTTTCCAGCAGCTCTCATAGGTTCCTATAGGAGTCTATGGGACCGGCCGGCATATTCCCACAAAAGATAGAACAAGTCCTTTTCTTTTCCAACGCCATGTAAAAGCGGCCAGCCGGAATATGAAAGTGTGTGTTATATTTTCCGGCCAGACAATTTTATCAACTGGAAAATTGCCCATCTGAACAAATGCATTGTAATCCAATGCTTTAGATGGTTGCGATTTTCGTTTGATGTTTTATGGTGTCAAAATAGCCGCAATAAAACGCTCATGTGAAAGAAGCCTAAAGATACAGTATATATGAGTCCTACCAGTTGTCATGAGTCATAACTTTCAAATATGTAAGGCTCTGTATGCACTGTGCTTGAGCCTTATGTTTGGTTTATATGTCCAGAAAAGCTATGGGCATGTATTAAAATGAATCTGTAAAGCTTTATTCATTTGATGAAAACCAAAAAAAGTCCTTTTTGGATAAGTAGGAGGGCATATGTTGGTATTCCTTTTTTCTGTAGCGATATGGAAAAGCACAGTAGACTGTGCATAGCCATTGTGGTGTAGTTTTTTTCACAACAGAATTCAATAGACAACAAATACCTATACGGTGGCATACGCCAGTGCCTTCCATTGAACGATTCTCCTCAGTGAGAGAAAACAAGTAATCTTGTAAATATGATACCTTTTAATGACTAACAAAAATACATGATGTTACAGCAAGATTTCAGGTGGTTATCAACCCTTCATCAGGCCTATAAAACTGGTTTGGATGAGGCACAAATATAACACACATGCAGGGACGGCACCCCTCTTGATCTAAATAAATGTTCACACATAGAAATTTGAGACTGTCTCACACTCAAGACTTAAAATAACACTAAACAACCTGAGAAAAAAGATAAATACTTAATCAGTCCACTGAGCTAAGGAATGTGACACTTTTATGATGGTTGTTATGTCTCCTTTAAAGTCCAAACATAGAAAGAGATGGAAACACTAGCCCTGCAGCACCACCAATTGGATGGCAACATTCTTACAATTATCAATTTCTGAATTTTTATGAAGTTTAAAAAAAAAACAATGATTGGGAAGAGGACACCCTTTTTGACTTTCTTCAGACCTTTCATGTTCTCCACTTAAGTAAGTTATCCCAGGCCAAGGTTCATTCCATTCTTGAGGGTATTAAACATGGCCATAAATTTATACTCCCAAATTCTTCTGTGATGCTGTGACTTGAAATTGCCCTTTAGTATGATAACTCTCATCTGCTCTATGCTGTGTCCGTGACCACAAAATGTTTTGCCACAGGTAATTCCTTTTTCCTCTCTAATTGAGTGGCAATGAGATATCATCCTGGCTCTCAGTTTTTGTCCTGTTTCCCTGATATAAAGTCCCCCAACAGGGCATTCACTACATAGGATCAGGTACACAATTTTGGATATGGAACATGTGGTCAGTATACGTGAGCAGGTCTTGCAGCTCCCTACATTTCAAGGATAAGTTTCTTTTTGTGTGTCCGAGGGCAATGCACTACTGACTAAAACGTTCCTCAAACTAGGAGGTTGCCTGTAAGATAGGAGGGGAGGGTCCTGGAATATGGTTTTTAGACAGTCATTCTTTTGTACGGTATGATGGAGTTTCATTGCAGTCTTCCTTAGAACCTCTAGCTGTGGTACCAAACCTTTTTTTGTTTTTTTCATAGAGCGTATACATTGAGAAATCTTCCCTACATATTCCTCTGATGAAAGTTTCAGATACATTCAGCACTGAGCCTTGGATATGCAAAACAATAATTGAAACATAATATTGAAATGTGATTGCCTTTCTTTTTAGATGCATTATGTTTGCTTATGCAAACATTTGTAGCTCATTTTATTTGTTGATCATATGTTTACTACAGTGGGAACACTTTGAAGAAAAACAGAATTAAATTGCTACATGAAAATTATAAATGGAACTTCTCACAACAAAACCATTGTTGATCTAGCACAATACCTTTATATCAATATCAGTAGTTAACCATTAAAGGATCATTCCCATGTTATAAAATAATTACATATTGGTAGAATATGTCATTCCTTAGGATCTGTAAAGGTCTGACCTCAGGAAACCCCACCAAACAAGAGGATATGAGGGATGCAGCACTGGTTTATAGCGCTCCATTGCCTTCTACGTTTTCTCTGCACAGCAGTGCTTCCTGCCACCCATCTTTGTAGGAAATTACAGCTTGACCCTTCTCACCATGCTGCATTTTCTTGCACATTAATTAGCCCGGGGCACGATTGTGCAAAAAAAAATTAAAAGGATGCAGGGATAAAACAACGATGTAGCCCCTTCATTTTCAGAACCATTAGGTATCTCAGAGGTCAAACCCCATATATCTAAAGGTGATAGCATATTCTAGTCAATATGCCATCATGTTATAAAATGTAAATGCCCCTTTAATAACACATCAAAGTAATACAGTTGATAATACATGGCAACCATATAAGTTAAAAGTAAGCATAAAGGTATAATTCAAAATGCATTTGCTTACATATAATTTATAATGATTAACAAAAACTGTGTTCTTTTCTGTAGAACATTAGTTTTTAGGACTTGTGATATAGCATCCACAGCAGTATATGGGGTCCTTCTGTACCTCCACTGTCAATTTTACAAATAAGTACTTCACAGGATGCCATATTACAGATGTATATTTCATAATTATGGTGCTGTATAGAGGCATTATACTGCAGTACATAAAGCACCTATGGCACCATACTACCACTGTAACACTCTGCTACTATGCAGGCTCCATGCATGACTTTAATGTGCATGAACTTTATTGTGATTCAACACTGAAAATCTTATCACAGATGTGAGGGGAAACACAAAACATATTCCAAAAATGCAGTACCTGATAAGGTGTAGAGCAGGCACGATTGCCACTAAGCAGGCACAATCGCCATAAGACCGGCACAATGGCCGTAGGGTTGGCACAATGGCTATAGAACCTAACAATATGCAACAAGCCAGACTATAAACCAGAGGAGCTAAACTGTCCACTGCTGAGTTATATGCAGCCACCCACTCAACCCAGCCCAGATTGGGGAGAAGTGACTGCATGTAACTAAATCTGCAATGTGAACGATATGACAGAAGCCAGCCAATAGATGGGTGCATCCCACAATACAGGATTACAACTCTCACTGACATGGCAGTGGGTTGCCCTGTATCTCAACAGTGGGCTGTTGAGATACAGGGAAACCCACTGGGTTGAGTGGGTGGCTGCATATAGGTCTGCAGTGGACAGTTTAGCTCTTCTGGTTTATAGTTTGGCTTGCTGCATATTGTTAGGTTCTACGGCCATTGTGCCGACCCTACAGCCATTGTGCCGACCCTACAGCCATTGTGCCAACCCTACGGCCATTGTGCCGGTCTTATGGCGATTGTGCCTGCTCTGCACCGTATCAGGTATTGCATTTTTTGCTCTTTTCCAGTGAAACACGGAAAATCTTAATTTTATTTTTTCTGAAAAAAATAAAGCCTCAAGAACAATAAAAACTATTGCAAATTTTATGAACAAAGAAAAATTCCTTACTCTTGTGATAATGGTTCTCTGCATCACATTTGGAAAGATCAAATAAAGAAGTGCAGATTTAGATTGAATGATCGATTAGCTAATTAAACATCAGATAACTAAATTCAAATGAGTTCATTAAAAGAATCAAACATGTTAGTCACTTCTTTTTGGAAACTAGAAATATATGTGCAAAGCAGGAATCCATTGGGCATATCATACTTTATGCCCTGTGGACATATTTTATTCCAGAAGCCCTTTTATATTACATCACTCTTATTTTTCTCTTGAGCTTTTCATGATCATGCCTAATGTATTATTCAAGCCTTCTGTTTAAGTTGGGTTAAGATACTGTAACACTAATCTTGTGTGAGGATGCATAATCAATTTGAGCCTGTATAGGAAGCTGCCAGCATGCACTGAGTTTCTTGGAAGCAGAGTGTGTATGCTTTTATCATTCTCTAACATGGACATATTTTCATTCATAAAAATAGACACAAACTCCAGAAAAACATATAGTAGAAATGTAACTATGTACACTTGGGAGGTAGATGCCTAATATAGTGGGTGCAAGAATGTAATTGAAGGGGGACTGCTTAGGGAGCACACGCTAGCCCTTTAAGGTGAGGGGCAAGAGTGCATTGGAGCCCTACAGGCAGAAGCTTGAGGGCAGTAAGAAAAGTGAGAGATGCATGCAAGATAGCGCCACTTAAACGCAGTCTTAGCAGTAGGTGAGTGGGGTGAGCAATGGCAGCGCGCTGTGACTGCACACACCACAGGCCCCTTATTTCTTGTAGAATACATTTTTTGATTAAATTTGGTGTATGCATGTTTTCTTAGGGTTTCCAAGATTTCACTTCTGGACTGTATCCCTTGCAATCTACTAAATAGAATAGTTTGTCTCTTAGCATCTAATATCTCTTTGACCTTGTATTCTTTATTGGCAACAGCAGAAGACTCAGAAGGTATGGCTAATTTTGCTTATCTGTTAAGAATCAATTGTTTTCAACAGGGTTGCGTGAAAAGAATTTGGGATTTTCCAGGAGGATGGCAAACAGAGTTGACTGGGTTGACTTATTGCAGAATTTGGAAGAGACTTAGGAATCTGGGCGCAAATTTAAAGATGAATGCATCTTGAGACATATGTTCCTCGAAGATAACCAGACTCTATTCCCTGGAGAGTATTTTGGAGGAGTTCTCCTTTTTTAATCTGCAGCCTTCTTCATGAGAACACCAGCTTATGTAAGAGAGTACTTGGTCTTGTCCCAAGTTTTCAAAAATTCTTGGTAACTGTGATTCACAGCAGGCATCTGAAGAAGAATAGATGGTCAAAGGCACACTAGACAACATAATGCTTTCCAGAACTTGGAAGTGAATTGTACTCCATGATCAGAGAAAATATGGAGTGGAAGACCATGTAATCTGAAAATGTGTGCTACAAACAGACATCCAGGGTCATTGGGTCCAACCCCCTGCTCACTGCAGGATTCACTAAATCATCGCAGACAGATATTTGTCCAGCCTTTGTTTGAACACTTCCATTGAAGGAGAACTCGCCACCTCCCGTGGTAACCTGTTCCACTCATTGATCACCCTCCCTGTCAGAAAGTTTTTTCTAATATCTAATCTGTGTCACCGCATTTTCAGTTTAATCCCATTGCTTCTAGTCTTTCCTTGTACAAATGAGAATACAGCTGATCCCTCTGCACTGTGACAGCCCTTCAGATATTTGTAGACAGCTATTAAGTCTCTCAACCTTCTTTTTTGCAAGTAAAACATTCCCAGATCCTTTAACCGTTCCTCATAGGACATGATTTGCAGACTACTCACAATCTTGGTAACTCTTCTCTGAACTTGCTCCAGTTTGTCTATGTCTTTTTTAAAATGGGGTGCCCAGAACTGGACACAGTATTCCAGATGAGGTCTGACTAAGGAAGAGTAGAGGGGGATAATTACCTCATGTGATCTAGACTCTATGCTTCTCTTAATACATCCTAGAATTATGTTTGCATTTTTGGCTGCTGCATCATATTGTTGACTCATGTTCAATCTGTGATATATTAGTATACCCAAGTCTTTTTCACATGTGCTGCTGCTTAGCCCAATTCCTCCTATTCTGTATATGCTTTCTTCATTTTTCTTGCCCATATGTAGGACTTAGCATTTCTCCTTGTTAAACACCATTAGTCGCTGCCCACTGTGCAAGCTTTTCTAAATCTTTTTGAATACTCTTCCTCTCTTCCCTAGAGTTAGCTATTCCTCCCAGCTTTGTGTCGTCTGCAAATTTGATCAGTTTCCCATCAATTCCCTCCTCCAGATCATTTATAAAAATGTTGAACAACACTGGGCCTAGGACAGAGCCTTGTGGCACCCCACTTGATATATTCTTCTATTTGAATGTGCAGCCATTTATGACCATTCTTTGACTACGATCACTCAGCCATTTTTGGATTAGTTTTGGATAGTATAAGATACTTTGTTAAATGCTTTACTAAAGTCAAGATATACTATATCCACTACATTTTCCTGATCAACCTAGTCAGTGATTTTGTTATAGAAGGAAATTAGATTTGTCTCGCATGACTTGTTTGTTACAAACCCATGCTGGCTCTGGTTACTTACTCTATTTTTATCCAAGTACTTGCATACCAGCTGAGTCTAAATACATTTCTCGTTTCCTTTTTTTGGAAATATACCTAAAAAAAATCAAGGTGTTGGTACTTTGTTTTTTCCTTGAGTTGCGACAGGTTAGAGAATCCAGAGGCAGAAACTCTGGAGAGGATTCAGTGTCATCTAAAACAGACTCTCCTCTTGGCTCTAGGAGATGAGATTTTCCCAGCTTTACTGGATTTCAGAAAATGTCCATCGCCACTGCAATATAGACATAAATTTTGATTTTGCCTTTTTAGGCGTTTCTCAGACCAGAGCTTAGTTTTTTCTATCTCCATAGGTTCCTTAAAAGACAGAGTAGTGGGAAGCTGAAGTGGTGTAGAGAAGCTGGGAGCCAGGCAATTTTTTTTTTTTCTCATGAGAAATTTCACGTATACGTTCTCTGAAATGGATATGAACTCTTTAGGTCAAAGAGATGAGGTTTTCTAATGATGAGGGAAAATCTCTGCCAACCAGTTCATCTTTTATTCTGACAGAAAGCCCCTCCCAGAATACTGTCTGGAGCGCCTGGTCATTCCATTCTAATTCCGCTGCCAGTGTGGTAAACTGTATGGACCCTTAACGTAAATGCAGAAGAGCAGATGCAATACATGAAACATGGCCAGGTTCCTCAAATACAGTATGGAATGTGACTTGTTAGGTCTGCCGATCAGAAGTCAAGGGACTCTTGTACTCCCATATAGATGTAGCCCCGGCTGGGGCATCACTTGACAATAAAAAATAATAAAGGCAATTTTACTGTGATCAGTAGGAAACTGTGCAGTTTTGAGTTCAAAATGAATCTGGCAATAGTTCAGAAATCCTTGGTAGGACTTGGGGTCTCCATCATAACGTGATAATAATGGTAGTTTTGGCTCAATGTTTGGCTCAGGAGCAGAAGCAGCAGTTTGGGATATATTTTGAGCAGTCAGCAGTGCAGACACTTGATTTAACAACTGTCAAACCATTTGTGTAGCAGTTTGGATGGTGGCTTGAATAGGAGCCTTTGCAGACTATGTTGTCAGACGAACAGAAGCAGTTTACAACAGTCTGAAGAACTGTTTACACTTGATTTTGAAAGGTGCAATCCTGCATGGCTGGATCTGTAATGATGTTTTCAGCACCAGCGGGACTCATAGCCAAAGCAAACTGTCAGAAAGATGGATGTGGATCTGCCCTACCACACACCGGTTTGGTTTTGGGCTAACTGTTGGCAGTACCTGGTTTTCATGCTTAGCCCCTGCAATTGGAATTCCAGCTTAGCTGCAGGGTCCCCAAGCCATCACACACAGATAGTCCCAATTGTGTGGCTGCTGATGCTGTACTAGACCAAGGCACGGTACCTGAAGGTCTGAACAAGTCCATAGTAAAAGAATAGGCTAGAGTCAGGGCTGGCAGATCAAGTGTATAAACAAGGTTCAGGCTGTAGGTCAGGGCAAGCATCAAACAAAGCAGAGTACAAGATTCAGAGTTGAGATCAGGGAGCACATAAATCAGGATAGCCAGAACAAGCATGGGTCGGAACCAGGAAAAACTAAAATTGGAGCTCTGTCAAAATGGTAAGAAGATTAATTGTTTAGGCATCCACCTTGGAAGGTGGATGCCTAATATAGCAGGTACAGGAATGTGACTAGAGTTGGACAAATTAGGGAGCGCGTGCTGGCACTTTAATAGGAGAGGTGGGAGTACACGAACCCTAAAGGCCAAAAGCTTGGGAGCGAGCAGAGAAGTGAAAGATGCCTGCATGACAGTGACACCTAACCATACCCCCATCAGCAGATGAGCTGTGACAAATAATTGTGAGTTCTGTTCAAGCCAATTGAGCTACTGTCTAGATAGAAATATATGGACATGATTATTTATTCTGCAGTGGTTCTATATTAACCCTTTCCAATCCACTGTCTGAAGTCTGAAGACATTCTGATTGAAGCCTGTACAGCTCCGATGTCGGAAGACATCTGGCAGGGTATTCTTACTGTATATTACTGGCTGCTCTGTTGTCGGGGGCCTCTCCGGCATGTCCCATACCGCAGTACTGGCTCTAGCCATCAGATAGCGCTATTGTATAATGGCAGAAAGAGAAAGCCCCGTAGGAAACCCTGAATTCAAAATTGGATTGCAAAGGGTTAAAGTCTAACTATAATGAACACTTGAATTTTCAGGGATAACTACAGTAAACCTCAATATCCTATCTTATCCCAAACTATCATAGGGCCCTTGAGTGAAAAATCTGTTTGCAGGAAGCTCACAATGGCAGCGGTCATCAAATGTTAAAGGTGATTTTCTTCCCTTGACTGCTTGACACCCTAACTGTGCAGAACATTTATTTTATTAGTTATGAAAAGAACATTACCAGTAACGATCCCTTCTCCAATAAGAGGACCTTACCAAACAAATTGTCACATACTGTATCTCAATTTCCCAGCCCATGCAAGCATAACTAGGAAAAAAGTTAAGCTCATATTCCATTGGTCCACACTTTAAAAACATTTCAAGTTCTACATGGAACAGATTGTTTCAATAGATTCTGCAGATTGAAACTAATTTAACATAGAACTAAGAGGATTAATACAAGTTAAGTAAGAAGTGAAAATCTAAAAATAGAACAATATTAGTAAATTTCACTTATTTATAGACATTATTTCTTCTTCTTCCACTTAGTCCAATGCAACTAATGGGAATTTTGAATTTGCGTAGATGAGGAATTTTATTTACGATTTCTTAACTGTGAGTACACGATATGTCCAATGTAATCATAGAGCGAGGTACATAGATACCAATACCATAGATAGGCAGTAAATAAAAGAAATGCATTAATAACATGTTCTATATCTAAATATACTTGCTGAGGAAAAGGAGCTTATAAGAACCCTCAAGCCCCTATTGCCAAGCAGCCATGCCCATAACCTGCCAAGCTTTCCTCTACATACACCCCTCAGTAAGGCTATTTTGTGGGTTAGGCCTTTCATTTAATTCGCTTGTAAATATGTTGCTAAATACATGATGATAAGATAAGAGCAGTTACAGTAATTGCGCTATTTTTCTGTCAATCTTTTGTTTCTATCTTTCTAGAAGTAGCGTATTTACAGATGAAATAGTTGTCTTTTCGTTTTGTCATTTATGTAAATATTAAAATGACATTGTTTTAATCTCCTAATGTTTGTTTTAGTTTTGCATTTCATTTACACAAAATACACACCTCGTAATCAATGTCCAAATAGGAGATGTCTCCTTTCATGAAGAAATGATGCACATGTCTGTCAACAGTGAAATTGACTTGTCTTCCAAAACGCTCTATGACAACTGAATGCCACTGCTGGTCATCTAGCAGACTTCCCAAGAATACATTGACATGAGGGTTAGAGGCATGAAATTGCAAATTTCCTAAAAGGAAACAAATAAAAATAAGCACATATTATCTGATTATGAAAACTTTCACAATGATTCAGAACATAAGAAAAAAACAAGTGCAATTGGCCCTACTTATCTGTATGACATGTATACTTGGTGCATATTTCCATGCTGCCACAAGAAGAAACTGAAAAATTCCATCTTGCTCCGAATAGTCTGGGTTCTGACAATGGCAGAATATACTGTCATAGAAATATTACATTTATTTAACCCTTTAGCACTATCAGGGGCATAACTAAAGACTCAGGGGCCCTGATGCAAAACGTGAGCTGGGGCCCCCCCTCTATCTGTATATGTACCCGTACCCATATCTAAACCATGCTGCACAGAGACATAACTTGAAGCTCCTGGGCCCCAATGCAAAACCTGTAACAGATCCCCAAACTATAATGCTTTATTCATAGTGCTGGGCTCCCTATATGGGGAAGAGAGGCCTTATGGGCCCCCTAAGGCTCCTGGGCCCGCGTGCAACCGCATCCCCTGCACCCTCTATAGTTACACCCCTGAGCACTATATGTCATATTTAAGGCAGATGCAAATAGGCAGTGTATGGAGCAGGTTCAGGAGTCGACCCTGCTCTGTATGCAGAAAACATAGATTATACTCTACAGCTGCCACTGCTGGGATTGGAGATAACCCTGATTCCAGCTGTTTAAAGCCTTAAATTCTACACTTCATAGCGACTGCAGCATCTAAGTAGTTAGCCATTACCTGTCACTTCATTGTCTCATTTGGAAACAAAATGGCTGTAGGGCGACCTAACAACTTAGAATAAATATGCCAAAGTCACTACAAAGTCCTCTGTAATAATTTATCAATACCCAGAGCTAAGGCACGATGCACTCAGGGGGATTTTTGCTGTGGAATCCGCAGTGGTCATCTGCCCGTGGGTTCCGCAGCAATGTCTGTCCATAGGATGCAATGCAAAAGTGATTGTTCCACGCACGCAAGTGATTTCCGCTTGTGGAGGAAAAATCGCAGCATACTCCATTTCGGAGCGTCTTCCACAGGGATGGCTTCCATTGAAGTCAATGGAAGTCGTCTGATCTGCAGCCTATCCGGAATTACAATTCGGGAAACATCAGGAATCCGCATCATTGCCTTGCGATGGCATGAGGAAATCTGTACTGTGCATGTGCGCTGGCGTGCCGGCCGGCATATCTGTAGTACAGAAGAAAGAAGACACGGACAGGTACGCAGGGTCAACGGCTGTGGGCACGAATCCGTGCGTGCCCGTGTGGATTCGACCTACGTCTAACAAGTGGACATTTACTATGCCTAGAGGAAAGAAGGTTTCTCCACCGGAATAAAAGGAGATTCTTTACTGTAAAAGCAGTGAGGTTATGGAACACTCTGCCTGAGCCATGATGAATTCATTGAACTAGTTTAAAAGGTGCTGGATTTCTTACTTATGAGCAACAATATTATAAATTATGTGTATTAGGTTTTTGGAGATATATTCTCCAAATATAGAGGATATTTCCCTAAGATAAGTAAAATGAATTCTAGCTCATGTGCTTTTTCTGCCTTTCTCTAAATCAACATTGCAAGACAACAGTCTGAACCGGATAGACGTATGTATTTTTCAACCTTCCTATGATACCATGTTTGCATATTTCCTAGTATAATATAATTTAATATTAGTTGTATGCATATAAATACACTACTTCCAGGAAAAAAAATGTTCTTTTTGTATGACTGCTAAATTTTCTAAAGAGCTCGAAGAAATATCATACTGTTTGAAGGGATGAATAGTACATGACGTATAACAGCTTACCAAGGTGAATACTTAAACAAAGTCTTCCTTTAGCAAGCTCCAGTGCAATACGATCTCCGTTTTTTCCTTCTCCGTGAAGTAAAACACCATCACTGTGCATTGTTTTAAACTTAAAAGAGATCAAATCTTTTGTTGTGCTCATTGACTTTTCATTAAATCGATACATTATGGAGCTTTTACCATCAAGATAAATAATATCCGAACCTACAAATTAAGGATTTAACAGGTAAGTGTTACTTATTGTACACTTTACAATGTAAAAAGTGAGCAATGCTTAGTTAATCCACATTAAACACTTGGGTGCAGCAAACAGTACAGTATATTCTCTCCAAAGTCAGCAAACTTTCCAAACAACTTACATTTAGATGAATATTCAGTGTGGTTACTAGCAAAACTTTTTTACTTGACTTAAAATGACATAGTTGTGCTTGAAAATCCCTGTAAACTGCTGGTAACTAGCAGTTGCTTCCACCTAACTTGCTGTCCACTGACTGCTGTCACATTTGTCACCGGAGATAGGACAATAGCTAACATCATGCCCATTGAAGTGTATAGAGAGCAGGGGGGAGGGGGGGTAGAGAGAAGGAGCAACTCAAACGCTGTCAGTGACTAATAGTGACTGTTTAATGTGTTTTTAAGCTCTAAAACTCCCACATGGTGCAGTGTCCTCCATAATGATGTTATATCTATGTATGTATTACAGACAGTTAGAGATCAAAATCTGCAGTTCTCTGTGCACAGTCTATAGAACTCAGCATAGCAGCCAGGCTACTCCTACCAGTCCTGACACAACTGGAAATCAAATACACACAGTGCAGAGGGCAAAATGGAAAAAAATACAGGATACATGTTGTATGATGTCTGGAAATAACATTATTCCTCATGTACACAGATGGCAGTTTATTCTGAAAAGTCATCGGAAAGTGTGCTTTAAATTAAAAAAATCACTGCGCTTCACTGTGGATCCAAAAACAAATAAATCAGGAGCAACCTTTTCCTTTTGATCCTCCAGCAAAGTTACCAGTTATACCAGCTAATTCAGTATAATGCAAAGCAAAGAAATAGCACAGACACCAGAAAATCTTCATTTCCTATTATTTTCAATATATTGTGTCACATTCAGACATAGGTACAGGCATAATCACCCCCATGCTCAATATAATGTCTATAAGCCTCAGTATTCCATGGAGGCTGTAGGAAGGTGTGGAACGAGTCAAATGTACCTGAGGCGGCAGTCTCAGGTTTCATCATGGTAGGGGCGCCCCTGGTGGATGTCGCTTATTGAATTCAGTGGTGCTCACAGACAAACAAGTAAAACTTTCAAGAAATACTTGACACTCGGTATTCACTGCTCAGTTCCAAATTGTATACGCTGTCTACTTTGCTGAATGCAATTAAATATGGAATTGTGAAATTGAACAGTGAAAAGTGAGTGTCCCTGAGTTCATTGATATCCAACTGGTACCCAGAGTCCTTGATAAGGCAGCATAGATGGGGTACTAGGGTGAGTTTGTATTCGTGTGTCTACCACTTGTTCTTGTGTAGTGTTGTTCATCTTGATTGGACGTGTGATAAAATTGTTCTGCGTTTCGCAAAATCAAATTGGGTTAATTCAAAACGATTTTTGGTGAAAATCATGGAAAAAAAATATTCCATAATGCCTGCTGCAGAGCTCAGCGTGCAGTCAATTAGCAGACAGGGTGTCTTGTTGATGTAAAAAAAGTGTGTCCTTCACCTTGCATATGAGCAGCATATAAACGCCTAGCCATATGTAATATAGGCAGTTTACCAGTGCTCCTTTTGCAGTTAAAGGGGTTGTCCCGCACCGAAACGGCTTTTTTTTTTTCAATAGGCCCCCCCATTCGGCGCGAGACAAACACAAGGGATGGGTTAAAAAAAAAAAAGTTTAGTACTTACCCGAATCCCCGCTCTGCGGCGACTTCTTACTTACCTTACCAAGATGGCCGCCGGGATCTTCACCCACGATGCACCGCGGGTCTTCTCCCATGGTGCACCGTGGGCTCTGTGCGGTCCATTGCCGATTCCAGCCTCCTGATTGACTGGAATCGGCACACGTGACGGGGCGGAGCTACGCGATGACGCGTAGAAAGGGGCAGAGCCAGAACACCGCTCGTGCCGAGACCCAAGAGAAGGGAGAAGACCCTTCTGTGCAAGTGCGTCTAATCGGGAGATTAGACGCTGAAATTAGACGGCACCATGGAGACGGGGACGCCAGCAACGGAGCAGGTAAGTGAATAACTTCTGTATGGCTCATATTTAATGCACGATGTACATTACAAAGTGCATTAATATGGCCATACAGAAGTGCTTACCCCCACTTGCTTTCTCGGGACAACCCCTTTAAGCACAGGACAGAGAAGCTCTATCGTGTTTATATGCCTATATAACACATGGTCTGTTAGGTACACATATTTAATGGGGTTTTATTGGGGGGAGCAGAGAAAGATTCTTCGTTACATTTTCATGCCTATAAGAAATGTATATTTCTGCTACTATTAATGTATATAGCAGCATAGCAGACAGACAAAATATGCTTTGGCATGGGGAATACTGCAGTTCAACGTCGCCAGTCCAACCATTCTGAATTATTTGCAGACCTTACGCAGCTTATTTAGTTGGCTGTGCATTTTTCATTAATATAAGACAAAAAGAAAACCAAACAGGGAAACAGCCAATACACACAGTGCCTGTGGCCTCAGACATCATTCAGAATTGCCTGTCTATCCATAGCTATCAGGGGGGTTGGGGGGATTTAATTATGCTGTGTCAAACAGGGAGAGCTCACAAAAATACATGCTTTGTGACTTACACAGTTAGCAGTGGGATGTGGAAACAGAAATGCAAGCTCTTGGTGCTCACTGTGACATAGAGTCCACTCAAGAGGAGAAGGATGATGAAGAGGAAGAGAAGGTGGAAGATGATAAGATGCTTGACCCAACCCTGGCAGACAGGTAGAGTAATGACAGCAGCTCATGCAGTTCGGGTCTCCCAAGGCATATACATCCACAGTCTCAGTTATCTGTTGGATCTCACTCTCTTGGATGAAACTCTCTCAACTGGACAGACTCTAGACTTCTTTCACACTCATGGCTCTCATCAAGTGGTTACTCACTGGTCTCGCATAACTTGCAGTCTTTTATAGAAACATGCAGTTCTTGCGCTCACACAACAACGCGTTCTCAGCATGTCCTGTGTTCCAGCCCCTGTAAGGGCAGGCTTCTTACAAGAAGAGTTCTAAGCATAGCTGAGCCCTGGCAGGAGCAACAGCCCAACTCTTCTTCTCCTCCATCCTTCCAGCTCCAACTCTTCATCACTTCATACCTTCAACACTCCATCTACAACACCGACTAACTTACTTATTAATTTCTTCAAGACATCTCTCCCACAACACATTATGTGTACATCAACCAATCCGCGGGTGCTCTAACTATCCCTGACCTAGAAACCAGTGTACACACTCCACTATAAATTAAATACAGAATCTATATTTTAAGGTTACTGAAAGGGACACAGAATCCAAACTTTGGATGAGCCACTGAACACAGCTACTATCTCCTACACTCCCTGAGACTGCAATAACAATTGACCAACACAGAACCATGGCTGAGGAGGAAATACCCCCCCCCCCCCGATAACCCTCAGGTGTGCTTTAACAGTAGCAACCCACAATCACTCCCACCAGTGTCAGAGAGACACCAATGCATAGAAAAAAACAAACTACTAGCAGAGTGCAACTCAAACCGACACAACAGCTAGCCACTTCTAGTTACCTGTTAGTGACAGCAGCCGGCCTTGTGTACAATGAACCACAGTGGTCAGCAGAAACGTATTCAGGGGAGGTCAGAAAATTTACTGGTGGAAAACATGGCCAATCCATACCTGGACTCTATTCATGGGCCAATGCTGTGTGCTTGTCTCCAAGTCTAAAATTTATCTACCAGTCCCTGAAAAGATATGACTCATCCTATGAAAAAATGGGATGACATACAGATACATTGACAGAAAAAAATAAAAAATGATGGCTCTATAAGTTCTTATGATTAAAAAAGAATCTTATGTGTCTTAATTAGAGATGAGCGAGCGTACTCGGAAAAGTACTACTCGCTCGAGTAATTTGCTTTATCCGAGTATCGCTGTGCTCGTCCCTGAAGATTCGGGTGCCGGCACGGAGCGGGGAGCTGCAGGGGAGAGCGGGGAGGAACGGAGGGGAGATCTTTCTCTCCCTCTCTCCCGCCCGCTCTCCCCTGCTCCCCGCTGCGACTCACCTGTCAGCCGCAGCGGCACCCGAATCTTCAGACCCGAGCACAGCGATACTCGGATAAAGCACATTACTCGAGCGAGTAGCGCTTTTCCGAGTACGCTCGCTCATCTCTAGTCTTAATGCCAAAATAGGCTCGGTACTTAAAGGGTTTACGTTTTCACAATATCCCAAAGACTTAGCACTTGTCTTGCATGAAACAGCAATTTCAATGGAGACAGGAGAAAGTGGAATAAAGGGAGTATAATAGTTTTTCCAGCAAGAAATCTATATTTGTGTTTTACATTCCACTGTTGAAAGCTTTTAGACTTACTGTAAGTCCAGAATTTTACAATAAGTGGGGGGATCTCGCTCTGATTGATCTGTGACTTGATTCATTTGTGTATAGCACGAAACTGTTTAATGTAAACTTGGTTTAACGTATTGATTAAACAGACGGCCAGTGACATAGACGTAGTCAACATTTAACAAGGCATATGTTATTTGAACATTAGAAGTACTTACAGTAAAAGCTTTATAAAAGCCATGAAATTTCTTTTAATGGAAAATACAAGTGCTTTGATGCCGTATACAATTGTAAACGTATATGGATGTGATACATTTTTCATACAGCTTAGTGGTAAAAATTTGCTGTTCAAAAAAAATGCATTGTTTCTAGTTACTATATATAAAAATCACATATAGAGGGGATAAATATAAGGCCTCATGTCCACGGGTGGGTCGGATTCCACCTGCGGGAGCCCGCAGTGGGAGCCGATGCTGCCCGCGGCCATGGAAATTTTTTACCTGTCCGGGTCTTCTGCAGACTAGTCCGGGTCTTCTCCTTCCTGTCTGGATCTTCTTTCTTCTGCACTGTGGATGTGTACGGGTACACCGGGCGGTGCACCGCACCCAGTACACTTTTTAAAAATGTTTTAACTCTTGCTTTCCTACGAATCCGTGGCACGTCTGCAGTGTCAGCTGCGGGTGTGCCGCAGATCAGATGGCTGCCTTTGACTTCAATGGAAGCCGTCAGTGCTGGCCCCGCACAGAAATAGAGCATGCTGTGATTTGTTTTCCAGGCAAGAAGGTCTGCAAATCAAATCCGCTTGCTTTAATTATTTGCGGATGCCCATGCATCCCTATGGGTGGCTTGATTTGCGTCTCTACCGCATGGATTCCGCAAATAAAATCCGCCCGTGAACATGAGACGCTAGTATTTGTGCCAGAATTCTGGCATAAAAAAAGTTACAAGATGTACTTATGCTAACATTTGCAACTTTTTAGCCTTTTTTTTGGCCTCCTTCACTTTTCACAAAAACTAGGCAGGGCTTAGCAGAAGGAGGTAGGGTCATACACTGCCTCAAAAATGTACTATAATTTATGCCAGAAATTGGCAGAAATTACTGCACAAATCTATGTCAGCTTGTGGCTAGCATAGATTTGACTCTATGGCACACAGACTGACATTTGGCACACATTTCATAATTAATTTTGCCAGCTCTTAAGCCCCATTTACACGCAACAATTATTGCTCAAAACTCATTCAAACAATGGCTTTTGAGTGATAATCATTGTGTGTAAATGCTTCCATCTTCTGCTCTTTGGCTGAATGATGATTTTTAGGTGAGCTTTAAATCCATCAATCAGCCAGAAAGAGATAGCAGGGACCGCACACTGTGTTCTCCATGGGAGCAGCTGATTACATTGTGTTTAGCTGACAGCCTGTGGCAGCCCATGTGAAGACAATGCAGCTGAGTACAAATTCCAGACCACATGCTGAGATTTGCAAACAGCTGCTAGAGGCTCATTTACAGGCAAATGAAGCTGATAAAGTGTTAATGGGGATTAGTGTCCATTAGTACTTTATACAAATTGATCGCTAGAATTGTCAATCTTTCAATCATTTGAAAGATCGTCTTTGCGTGTAATTGAGCCTTTACTCCAGCAGCAGTGTACTAAGACCAACATATGAAACACTGCAATTAGGGAAGTGTGCTCCATGTCTCTCCCCTTTAGGGAAAAGTAAGGTGAATCTGAAATTTCATATGAACCTGTAGGTTATCAGAGAGCACTCCAAAAGTTAAGGTACATATGTAGCAATCGTTAACATGATTTGGCATTTTGTCATAAGTCGATTTACAGCATTATAGTACAGTGTAATTAAGTTATGATGGTGTCGTCTCTCCTTAAGGAAATATGGTTTTCTGGCTTGGTTTCCTATTCCCGATCATTGTTTTAAAGTCTTGTTTAAAGAGTTGTACATTGATTTGAAGGAATGCTGCCATCCAATAGGTGGTGCTGCAGAGGTTCATTATTTGCATTGTTATGATAACATGCTAAATATCAAGTTAACACTTGCTATATTTATACCTTGAGTTATTTAAGATATGTTGATAATTGGAGTCAGGGGCATATCTATAGGGATTGCAGGGGATGCAGTTGCACCCGGGCCCAGGATCCTTATGGGACCCATAAGGCCTCTCTTCTCCATATAGAGAGCCTAGTACTATGAATAAAGCATTTTAGTTGGGGGCCCTGTTACAGATTTAGCATTGGAGCCCGGAAGTTTCAAGCTACGCCTCTGATTGGAGTTCTGTCTCATCATATAAATAATTTTGTTTGCATTGAATGGTGAAGTTAGGCTCCTTGTGGCCTGGCAGTATAATTTGTAGATACCGTCTTCTCTAGCTATTTTGCCTATAAATTAGAATACCTTATGACTATGGCTACAGCAGTATATTATGGATTTTCCAAGCATGCAGTTCTTCAACGAGATCATTAGCCCCTTAATGACCAGGGTGTTTTGCTCCTAAAAGAACCAAACACTTTTTAGGGATTTTACTCATGTTTGACTGCCCTATTTTTTTTCTTAAGCTAACAGAATTGTTTTTGCTGCATTTTTTTCTTGACATTTAGGGATATTTTTTATATCTTTTTTTCACTTACTTTTCCCCCCATTTTTTAGTTTTATTGGGGTTAAAAAGCTGAAAAAAAACAATTTTTATGGTAAAAATTTATATACTTACACTAAAATAAAGTAGAAGAATGGGTTCCTTATTTTGTTTCAGGAGTTTTGATATATAATTTGTATAGTCTCAGATTACAGGGCACGTGTGGCAATGGTTTTGGTTGCTGTAGGCATTGGATAATTTTCTTTTTCTAGATATATTTTAATTTTATTCTGTATGTTTTTAACTTATTTTTTCACTATTCTTTTTAACATCTATGCCCCCCATGATGTCTTGTAAGACATCTGGGGGCCATTCACATTGTCTTTTTTTTAAATTTCACACTTTTCCACTATAACTGGGGCATCCGTAGGATGCCAGGACCCTGCAGCTCTGTTGGCCATTTGGCACCTGGCCGTCACAAGATCGCTTCCACTTTCTATCTTCACTACATAAAAATTCTGTATTATGCACATTAAAAAATGCATGTAATATGCTGTGCAATT
Source organism: Eleutherodactylus coqui (assembly GCF_035609145.1). Classification (NCBI taxonomy): domain Eukaryota; kingdom Metazoa; phylum Chordata; class Amphibia; order Anura; family Eleutherodactylidae; genus Eleutherodactylus; species Eleutherodactylus coqui. Next base: position 201,448,246 of record NC_089841.1, on the reverse strand, counting down.
ACGCCCATGTGAATGAGCCCTCAGTATAAAAAGTTGTTGGAATATTCAATTTAAAGGGAGTTAACAGGGTTTTTCAGGATAAAAACCATTGGTGACCAATAGGACCCTCGCTTATCTTTATTAGTTTCCTCCACCACCCCTAGCCCAGCTGTAGAAGGTGGCCGGTGGTGGTTGGGATTATGGAAACAGCTGAGTGGGCTTTTCTATGCTGTTTGCGTAATTCCAGAGTTACAGAAACAGCACATTTCGCTGTGCAACACTGTTTGTGTAACTTCTATTTTGTGAACTTTCCATTGGGAGTTACGGAAACAGCATAGGCCAGCCACTCCGGCTACTCGCCCACAGCATAGAGTGCTGTTCCCAACGTGACCATATTTGACCTAGATAGGAATACTCATTTAAATTGTGCATACATTAGATGGATATTTAACCCCTTAAGGACATGGCGTATTTTGGGCTTAAGGATGCAACGATTTTTAGGGATTTTCATCTCCCTTTTTCAAAAGCCATAACTTTTTTATTTTTCCGTTAATGTGGCCGTATAAGGGCTTGTTTTTTTGCGTGGCAAACTGTAGTTTTTATTGGTGGGTACATAGACTATATTGAAAAACGTTTATCAATTTTTTTATGATAGCAGGGAGAGAAAATGCATCAATTCTGCCATGGATTTCTTTTTTACAGTGTTAATCATGCAGCATAAATCCCACAATACATTTCTTCTACGGGTCGGTAGGTATGATTACAACGATACTAAAATTCTTATAATTTTTTAGGTTTCTCCACTTTACTGCAAAAGAAGCCCTCCTTTTGGAAAAAAAAAATTCTAAATTGGTGCACTTGAAGTTCTATAACTTTTTTATTTTTCCATGTACAGAGCTCTTTGTAGGCTTATTTTTTGTGAGACAAGCTGTGGTTTTTATTGGTACCATTTTGGGGTACATACAGCTTTTTTGATCACTCTAATTGCGTTTTTTGGGAGTTAAATGCTAAAAATTAGCATTCTGCCTCAGTTTTTTTTAGCATTTTTTAATGTCTTTTGCCGTACAGGATAAAAAGCATGTTCAACTTATTGTACGTGTACTTATGATTAGAGATGAGCGAGCATACTCGTCCGAGCTTGATGCTCGTTCGAGTATTAGGGTGCTCGAGTTGCTCGTTACTCGAGACGAGCACCACGCGGTACTCGTCTCGATTAAACGAGCACTGACCATTGAATTCAATGGAGCCGGCAATACAGCCAGCTCCATTGAAAGCAATGGCCTGCCGGCGAGCGCAGGATGAATTGTCGGGAAGGGCTTAAATATATAAGCCCTTCCCTGCAATTCATCCAGAAATGTGTAAATATATATATATATATATATATATATATATATATACTCACCTTGTCCCGGCAGAACGATGTTAGCCCATTGAATTCAATGGAGCCGGCAATACAGCCGGCTCCATTAAAAGCAATGGGCTGCCGGCAATCGCGGGATGAATTGTCGGGAAGGGGTTAAATATATAAGCCCTTCCCTGCAATTCATCCAGAAATGTGTAAAAAAAAAATATATATATATACTCACCTGGTCCCGGCAGACGGAGTTGAGCGCGGCCAGCGGCAGTCCTCCTGAACTGCTCTGAAAAGCTGTGAGTAGTATTCAGCAGCCGGGGATTTAAAATCCCCGCCTGCTGAATGAGCTGCCTCTAATTGGTCACAGCCTGACCAATCAGAGGCAGATTCCACTCACACACCCATTCATGAATTTATGAATGGGTGTGTGACTGCTGCCTCTGATTGGCTCAGCGGGACCAATCAGATGAGAGGCATTTTGGTGCTCGCTCATCTCTACTTATGATCATGAGTATACCAAATCTTTGGGACTTTTTTTCCCCCCATTTTTATGCTAATATGAAAAGAAGCACAAAAAAGATTTTTTTTTCTTTTTTTCACATTTTTCTTTTTTGTACATTTTTATTATCTTTTTTTTTTTACACCATTTGTGTCCCTGTGGGGGACTTGCAGCATAGCACCAATGATCGCTATGATATGGCATTGCAGGACTTCTCTCCTGCAATGACTAATTGCTTATTACAGTGATCATAGGCAGTAGTAATACAGGACGCTTGTAGGTGGCATCCTGTTACCATGGCAACCCGTTGAGGTCTCTGCGATTACATTGCGAGAGCCTGATGACGTCCCAGAGGGAGCGTGCTCGCTCTGTAAACCCTTCTCATGCCACGATCCACATAGCTCGTGGGAGGGAAGGGGTTAACAGCGGGGGTCGCATCTCCCATGCACCCGCGCTGTTGCAGCAGGAGGCCGGCTATCAGTGACAACTGGCCCCCACTGCCGGATAGCGCAGGGAAGTACCCCGCTGCCATGACGCAGGGAAGGGGTTAATATGAACAGCACTATTTTATGATTGTAATGCTGCCTTAGGGATCATTAACACGTCAGAATTTTTCATCAGTATTTTGAAAGCTAAAATCAGGAGTAGAATGTACAGGCAGAAAGTATAATGGAAATACTTGCATTTATTCCATATCTTGGACCAGCTCCTGGTTTTGGCTTACAAAATACTGATGAAAAATACTGACGTGTAAATAAGCCCTTATAGGCCGCAGACAGACAAAAGGAATGATATATTATAGTATATAATCATCCTCAAGTAGCATACACACATTGCAACAAGCCTTTGTTGAAGAAATTGAACACTGTGGCTTCAAAATGATCACTTTTAGAGATAAGCAAGCATACTCGGTAAGGCGATTTACTCGAGAGAGCATCGCCTTTTTCGAGTACCTGCTGGCTCGTCCCTGAAGATTCGGGGGGGCCGTGGGGGTGAGCGGGGGGGGGGTTACAGAGGGGATCGGGAGGAAGAGAGAGCGAGAGGGATCTCTCTCACTCTCCTCCCCGCACCCCCTCGCTGCACCGCGCCACCCCCGACCCCCGCGGCCCCCTCGAATCTTCAGGGACAAAGCCAGCAGGTACTCGAAAAAGGCGATGCTCTCTCGAGTATATCGCCTTACCGAGTATGCTTGCTCATCTCTAATCACTTTATAAAGTCTTGGGTGTAGTGATTATTTTTTAACTCAAATATGCAGTCACCTACATTTTCTATTACTATTATAATTTAACTATTATGGAGCATTTTGACATACAGTTATTATCTATAGAACTCTATAAGATTCATATAAAGTCTATTTAATATTAAAGTTTAAAACTGATGTTTTTTCATAGAATGTGAAAGATAATGTTCAGATAAGCAAAGTTATTAGTAGATCAATTTGAAAAAGTTATAAGGTGAGAAAGGCTATGATATAATCCCAAATTGATCAGCTTGACATTCCGTCATGAAGTTGGTGTTAAAGATAAGGGAATTAACTCACTACCAGTTATATTCCACTATCTGAAATTATCTTTCTATTTCGTTTATACAATTTCTTTTTAAATATTCTTTTAAAGGTTGGCATAGAGTGAAAAGGAGCTGCTGAAACAGTTTCACCTTGTCTAGGCATTGTAAAGAAACAGAACAAAAAAATCCTGCACATTAACTCCTTAATGACAGGAGTGCTGTGGTCCAATATGACCAGACACTTACTTGTGACTTTGCATTTGTGGTGGATTAATGACACCAAGGTATTAGTATTTCTTAGGCCGTATTCACATGACCAACAGTGAGTTGTGCCTGAGATGCTTGGGCACAATATGCATAGGACAGCACACGGACACTCCTTTCGTGTGCTGTCTGAAGTGCTGGACACCACACCTTACATGTGCTCTTCTCATGTAAGTTGGGAGGGGTGTTGTCTCTCCTTTAGGACAGCACTTAAAAAGTGAGTGAAGAGAATTATAAGGCCATGCATGCTCCTTTGGGAGATATATGCAAACTATCATATATCTCCCAGAGGAGCATGCATGGCCTTATAAGTCTCCTCACTCACCTTCTAGGTGCTCTCCTCCAGGAGAGACAATACTCCTCCAAACTCACGTCATAGGCCACTCACTATCCAAGCCAGAATCCTACTGCACACTAATGAGGGGCAAACATGCAGAAACAGCTGTCTGTGTATGTATTCGAGTTTGTTTTTTAATTCCCAATCAAAGGGTCAGACTTTGATTTGCAGGAATGCTGACATCCAATAGGTGGCGCTGCAGAGGTAGTGTTCCATCTTCCTTATATGCACACAAGACTTGCACTTGAACGTTAGTCCAAGTGAAAATTTGCAGGAACCCATTCAAATGAATGGGTTTTTTTTTTCCATGTGTGTTCCGTCCATATTACAATTTGGAACTTGCTTGGAAGTATTGCTTATGTGAATAAGCCTTTAGACTGACACATAAAGTAAGGTAATTTTTGCATACTTTTTTATAGTAATATTTTTTATTTGCTTTATTAATAATTAGTTGTGTAAAAAAAACTAACTATTTTTTATTAACGGTTCCTTATGTTCTTTACTATTGAACCTATAGAAATCATCCACATGACTTATTGTAAGCATATATTGGCTTATATGTGCTTTATCTGAACTTTTCTATAGGCTTATATGACTTTATTCAGATGCATACACTTTTTACAGTGCTGCATTAGAATAAACTGTGGCACTGGGGTGTGTGACAGCCCACTGCCCTCAGCTACCAACGGTAACTGGAGACTTGTGTGCGCGATCTTAGTCCCTTGATCACCATTATTTACCTAAGGATATATAAAAAAAAGTGAAAGAAAGCTTGTTTTATCTCCCCTCACCATTCCAGCCGGTGAGTAAAGATAAAACATGGCATGACAGGCCCCCAGCACGTCTCCAAGGCTTTCCCACTGCTGATCATTGAAGCGGAGGAATACTTTTGGAAGAGGTTTTTTTCCTTCAGACGGTGAAACAGATTGTATCCCTTGAGCAATCACTAAATACTCTTTAAGGTTCAGAAAGCCCTATTTTTTATGCACCAGCAGCTATGAATTTCTTTTACTTTTATAATTAAAGATGTCATGATGACATGATATTTAATGTATTCATTGGATATTTTTAAACTTTTGACTATGGCCTGCCACATAAAGCTGTTATTTCCATTGCTATTACTCTTTGGTGATATGGGCATGATATCTTTTAATTGGACAATCTCTAAGATTCGAGCTGGTCCTTATTAATACACCACAGGCTTTAATACAGCTTTCTACCTCCGGAAGCAGTGGTCTGTTATAGTGTGCAAGTTCATAAACAAGGATTGGTGGCGCTAAAGATACATTGTACAACCAGTCAATATGAGGAATAAACTTGTCATTATAGCCCTACTGGTGTTTTTTCACCTTCTCAACAAACCTGAATCAGAATAGTACCCTGTTAACTATAACATTAGAATCAGTGCCATCTTAGCGCATGGGCCAGATGGACACTTGCCTGGGGGCCCCATAAGCATAGGTATGTATGTATATGTATGTTAACATTTCAATGAACCTTGTATCATATATGATAATGTTGTGTGGCGGGATATGAACTTGGCTCCAATCTGTTATGCCATGTGTGAAGACTTTAATTTTGTCACTTTCTGTTTCACTTTCAAATTACCCATAAATCCTATTGTAGATTATCCATTTCTATAATAAAAAGCAAGATTTCCCGACGAATGGGTGTGTGGATCATCTTGTGAAGCGTAGTACATCGCCTCGTTACTTTCTACTGTAAAGTAGCCTGGCACTATGAACAAAGAGACGTCTACAGTGCAAAAGCAAAATGGACTATAGAGACTTAGACTTCCGGTTCTCCGGGCTTGGTCGTCGTTTACTAACTCGCTCATCCTTCTGAGTTTTCTTGACGTTGGCCCATGCCTGCTGCATGCCCACTAATTATAATTTACATTTTTATTCCTATGAGTAGTTGTTGTAGGGGCCCCAGTACACCGGTTTGCCCGGTGGCAATAATACTGTTAAAACGGCACTGATTAGAATGACACAAATGTGAGACAACTACTTTGTTTACAAGAGATAGTCTTATGTACAGGTAAATGCATTTTTAGGGACATACCTCCCTTATAAGTACGTAGCTTTGCATCTAATGGTCTAGTATTCATAAACAGGCCCATTTCTGGTGTTTTTTAGCAGCTTACTTTCTACTGGAAACTCCCATGTTGAGTCTCCAGAACAGTCACCAACTGGCAGAGTAGTGCAGGTCAAGCATAGTCAGAAGGAGAATGGAGATGTATAGTGACCTGGTGTAGTCCTACAATTATTAACAAGGATTCAAATAGTTCAGGGAAGAGATTCAGTCATTGCACTACACGTTCCAGATGGCGTATCAAAAGGATTAAACAGGTGCACAGTCAGAAGTAGCCGGGAGCCAGGCAAACAAAGCACTGAGACCACAAAGCAATTAGAATACAAGCTAAGGTTACTGTAGCTCACAAACCAGAGTTCAGATACAACACCTAACCAAGGTTGAAGCTATCCTCTCGGTTGCCTAAGGCAAACTATAGAAAAATGACTACTCCATGTGCTTTCATCCAGGGGAGCATCTACCATGAGGCAATTTTTTTAAGTTAAAGATTTTTATAAGTATTAGAAGTAGTAAAACATAAAAAACATATAATATTGCTATCACTGTAATTGTACTGAGCCACAGAACAAATACACAGTTGTGTTTTTTTTTCTATTTCAGCTCATGTAAACATTTTTAAAGTTATACAATACATTTTATGGTACATTAAATGGCATCGTTAAACATTTACCTTTGTTCTCCCAAATTTATCCCTAATATTGCTATGTTAACGGGGTTTTCTTATTACTTAAAATTGCTCCACAGCCACTCTGTACTTCCTGGTTGCCACTGATGAGGATGTGCGACTTCTGCAACCAATCAGGTCACTGCTGTCACAGGTTCTAGTCAGCAGCAACCAGGAAGTACGGGATGGCTGTGGAAAATTTTTAGGTAATGGAAAAACTACTTTAATCAAAAAATAAAGAAGTTATGGTTCTTGAAAGGCAGGAATGAAAGAAAACAAAAAGAAAAACAAAAAAGTCTGATTTTGTAGGGGGGGAAGAAGCACATATTTGATGGTTGTTTTTATGTAGAAGCATGGTCTTGTATTCTTCTCTATTTTTGTACCTCAAACTGAACTTATTGGTCCTAACATTGACCAGTTGGACACCACCTCCACAGATGCATGTGTCCTCATCTACTGGAGACGATTGGATTAGGGGTTCTTTCTGTTATGCTGCCTCCCGTTACGCGGACAGGTATAATTCCCTCCCCTCCAGAGTTGGCTGTCCCTCTCTAGATACTAAAACACTCTTATTCTTCAGAGTGTAGTTGCTCTTCCCACTTGATTTTTTCGTTGGGTTCTATGAGTACAACCCCTGGGTCAATCTATTATAGTGCGCATACTGTTAGGTATTTCTCCCACAAGCTTGTCCATTCATATTGGGTATGATATCTCTACTGGGATCATTCTAAATCACCTTTCATTATACGCTACACTACTTTATTTTATTCTAAAATTCACATTGGCGGTGAGTGTTTGTTTTTTCTAGCCCAGATAATTTTTAGTTATTTTACAATTAAAGGTTATGTTTTAAGAAATCAATGCAGTGAAAAGCCCTTTACCTAACAAGAGATTTCTCTGCCATAGTGAAACCATTCCACATAGTGCACTTAAAAATGAAAGCTGCTCTGTGATTGGTTGCAATGGGAATCAAAGAAAGTAGTTAAAAAAAAAAAAGACAGTTTTCACAAATCTGCCCCATATCTGTTTTGTATATAACCGGACAGTATAACCATATGTTTAAAATGTGGTACACTGTACCCCATTAATGAATATATTATGCTGAAATAATCACTGAGAGGCTTTCACAGTTGCAAGAGAATACAAAGCATCTTAATTAATGATCCTATTCTATCATTTCCAGTGTGGTTTAATTTAATTAGATGTGATCAGACAGATAATTGTGAAATTAATAAAAGTAAAAGATACTTATCTAGTGCTAGAGTGAGCAGTATGCCTATATGGCTGTGTCTGATATGCCACTCAACATATAAAAATTAAAGGAGTTTGGGCCTTACTCATTTTCAGTTTCTACCTTGACATGGATTGCCTACTAGCTTAAGATGAAGAAAACATCTGCTGCATGTAGCGGGGGACATGGCAGTGGCAGACAGGTAATTGTGTATATATATATATATATATATATATATATATATATATATATATATATATAAAATTTTCCTTCTTACACTAAAAGGGATGATTTTCGGGGAAGAGCTTATACTTAAAACTCTTCCCTGAAAATCACCTCAGGGGTGCTGGCAGACCATTGCATTCAATGGAGCCGCTGGCAGCAGCCGCGCCTCCATTGAAGGCAATGCGTGCATTCCCTATGGTGCACGCATGTCCTATCTTTGCAGGCGCACGCCTGTAAAACATGGCCATGTGAACACACCATAGAGAATTCAGTGGTTTTAATAGATGTGTGTTTTTGTGCGCGTGTATGCACACAAAGACGCTCATGTGAAGGCACCCTTAAAGGGAACCTATTAATTTAAACATGATGTGAGATCTCTATCTGTGGGAAGCATGTTTTGGAAAAGGAAGAACAGATATAAAAGTTTGTAGTCAGAGATTCACTATACTTTTTTTTCTTTTAAATGCTTGCTCAGTCTAGGCTTAGAAGTGCAGTGGGCAATCCTACTCACTGATTGATAGACTTGTATAAAAAGGCTGTCAATCATTGATACTACCATTTGACCTCTAAGCAATTTAAATAAATGAATTACACGTTATACTGAATCTTTAAGAAGGTACATGGGTACTGATTAGTTTCCAAAAGGTAACAAAGCCACTTGGACTGTACCTCTGGGGCGATTTAATGTGTGTCTTTATCACTTCATTACAGGCAACATTTTCAGCTGGTATTTAGTGACATTATAAAACAACACTTGCGCCAATCAGGTGCTGCGTACATCAAAGTAACATTTCAGTGTTCGCTTTGAGTACATGACTTAGCCTCGAGGAAAATAAATGTTATTTTAATTGTGTAGCATGTATTCTTATGTGGAGCACTTCTTTACTACAAAATAACGTAGGAAACACTAGTTACTATGATATTCATAGTACAGATTTACTCATTAAGGCTTTATTCCCACGAGTGCATATGCGGTGCGTTTTCACGCCCGGGCGCATGTACGGTACCCATGTGAAGCACTGATTTCCAATGCAGCCGTTCAAATGGGCGAATATACGGCGTATAAATAGGCCGGCAGCACGAAAAATAGAACATATACATGGCCGGCGCATATACGCTCAGCCTAAGCATAGTTCTGGAACTATGTTTTGGCCAATGAACGGCGGCGGGTCCTATAGACTCCTATGGGGGCAGGGAAAGAGAAGGAAGGAGCAGGCATTTTTGTAGTGTCCAATGCTGCGAAAAGCTTACAGGTGCCTCTATGTAGGCACTGGAAGGCATCCCGAGGATTTTGGCAGAGCGAAGGTATTTGAGGTGCGGCGTATTTTTTCGCAAAAAATGACGCTCGCGGTCATGTGAATGGGCGAGAAAACGCTGACCTTTATCGCAGAAAAAAGCCCAATCAGGCGCTTATACGGAGTAAGTGTGAAAACAGAAAAACGCCGTTGCCATATATGCGCTCGTGGGAAAGAGCCCTAAAAGTGAGAAGCCAAAGAATAAAAACAGAATCCTAGCAGAGATTACAAGAAGAGCACTTCAAGCCCTCAACACGGTTTTTACTACTAGTCTGAACATGCTGTTGCTTTTTCCACATTCTCCAAGGACAAAAGGTTAGAAGAGTTGCTAGAAAATTCATAGGGCTTTAAAAATGTCTAAATGGCAGTAACAAACATTACCATTAATTGTTACACTGCATGCGATAGAGTGGAACGTAAGAAGTGATGAGAAGAGGATAAAAATGGGAGATATTGCAAAACCTTTTGCTATTACATTTATTACTCTACCCTTGTAAAATGCTCTGGACTCAGATGCTGTATACTATCGCATGTTAGTGTTTAATTAAAAGAGTTTGGCTAGTGATTTTTTTTTTGCAACGCTGTAAAATAATGAACTAACCTATACTCACCCTTTAAAGGTCCCAGTGTGGCAGGAACCTGAGAAGGGTGAGTGCAGGTCATTTTATTATTTTACAGCATTGCAGGTATCTAGAGTTCAGGTGTTCTGCTATCGCATGCACTCCCATTGAAATGAATGCTGCATGCTCAATTGCCACTCCACTTATGCATGGACCCTTAGGTAGTTCTTTTGCTTTTCTCACCTGATTTGTTCACATGTAAAAAGTGAGCACGTAAGTGTGACTGTGCCATTTGTATGCTGCTTTTGTTTATAAAATGATATGATTGCATTTGCTTTGTAGCTGCTGCTTGGCATTGAGTGCCTACTGGTAACCAGTAAAAGCAGGTTTATACACTGCTGTTTTACCTTGTATTTAAAATTTCAAAATATCAAAAGAAAGATTGTCATAATGAGTATTGAAATTAGGATTGCCGATTCCCACTCCCATTAAAGTCAAAGTGTGTGCATTTGTGTGGCTCAGTTGTTAGCACTGCAGCTTTTAGTGCTGGGATTCTAGGTTCAAATCATATCAATAACAAAGAGGAAGAAAAAGCAGGTTTTGCTACTTTTCAGTGCAGGAGTCTGCAGTTCTAGGTTCAAATTTGTCCAAAGGCAGAATCTGAATGGAGTTTTTCAAAGTACTGAAGGACAACAGTGCCAACACCTGAGCCACATTCATAGAACACACACACTGTCTTTTGAAGTCATACTATGTTAAGTACAAAATTAATTTTACCTCTATGTACAGTTTTCATATTTTATTTTTATGAGCCAATAATAAACCTTGTATGTCTATTGGAGCTGAGCGAACGTGCTCGTTTAGAGCAATTACTCGATCAAGCATCGCTTTTTTCGAGTAACTACCTAATCGGGCGAAAAGATTCGGAGGGCGCCAGGGGTGAGCAGGAGGGAGTGGGGGGGGGGGAGAGAGAGAGAGTGCTCCCCCCCTGTTCCCCCCTGCTACCCACCGGTCCACCCCGCCGTCCCTCGGCGCCCCCGAATCTTTTCGCCCGAGTAGGCTGTTAATTGAAAAAAGGGATGCTCGATCGAGTAATTGTCCTAAACGAGCACGTTCGCTCAGCTCTAATGCCTATCAACAATGCATGAGATTAAAATAAAAAACTAAGTATTTATTGAAGTTTTATGTCATTTTATCAATCACGTGACTAGAAATCAAATATAATTATACATTAGGAACATTTATCTAATTGAAAGTAAGACTCATTCTTTTAGAACTGCCTTATTTTCCCTTCACTAGTAATAAATATATGTTTGAAAAGGTTGACTAGTAATACTTACTGTATGTACAGCCATATACTTCTACTCTCATTCCAATCCTGCCATTCATATTCCAATCTATTGGGTTGAAACGCAGGTATCTTGCTCGTATATGGTTCTGAAGCTTGTAGTGAAGCACACTGTCAGCATTTGTATTTCCTACAAATTCCTAAAATGACAAGATATACATATAAATAATAAATCTTAATAGCAGATAATAAAACCACACCCAAAATTCTTTTATAAGCTTGCTTGACATATGAATAATAATTTAAAAAAACCATTATTTGATAGAATTCATATGTTTCTAAAGTTTATTCCAAAATGTATGATATGTCCTGAAAATAGAACTAGATTCAAAAAATATTGAAAAACCTGATACAGATGGACATCATTTTCTGCAACAGCGACACAAAAATAAAGATATCAATTGCAGGAAAACAAAATTGAGCATATGATTTAGCAGAGGTTATTTGTACCTGATGTGCCTTGTGTAATATAAAGTGATGGGTCATACAACTGCTGAACATGACTTAGGCCTCATGTTTATGGGTGGATTTGATTTGTGGAATCTACAAGTCAAGCCACCCATAGGGATACATGGGCCGTCTGCAAATGCATTAAAGCATGCGGATTTGATTTGTGAACCTTTTGGTCTGGAAAACAAATCGCAGCATGCCCCATTTAATATTGGATCCCGCACGGACGGCTTCCATTGAAGTCAATAGAAGCCATCCGATCCGCGGCCCACCCATAGCTGACACTAAGGACAAGCCACGGATCTCATGTGAAAGCAGGAGTTTGAAAAAAAAACCTCCTACTGTGCATGTGCGCCGGCGCACCCGCATACACCCGCCGCGAGGAAGACAGAAGATTTGGTCAGAATGCAGAAGACCAGCACAGGATCCACACAGGCAAAATAGTGTTCTCGGCCACGGGCAGGGTGTGATTTTGCTACGGGCTCCTGGAATCTGACCCACCTGTGGACATGAGGCCTTAGAATGGTTCAAAATGCCCCTGTATTACTCTGCACTGTCAGTTAACAGAGACCTCCACCTCTTCATGTTGCACGATTATATGTCAATGTTATGTGGTGGTAGATGACACATCATCACCTTACAATGACCAAAGCAAGTGGTGGGCTAATGGAGCAGTGGTGTATTTAACATGTTAATATATTCAAATGTCAATAAAATTATATTCAACATTTTCAACCAGTTGGAAGCCATTTAAGTTAGAAATGCCCGGTCATATAGTAGTTTTAACTGAAAAGTATAATGGACTATATATTATAGATTGTATTTGCTTTCTCCCTGCTTTTTTAGTACATTTTCTAAGTATCTTCTCTTTGTGCTCTGTGGTGGTTCAAAACATTATCTAAATCATCTTTAAAATGGGAAACAGACTATGCTAAAGTGAAATTTGCATATAGATTAAAAACAATTTAGCCTTTATAAAAAATGGTAAGTCTGTATTTATTCACACTAAAATGCATCTATTTACCAGAAAATTTAGCAACACTGCTATATTAAATCAAGCAAGTGACCGAGAATTATTGTTGAACTTTCTTTGTTATAAAAGATACCCATTAAAACAGCTAAATTAGATTTCACTAGACTTTTAGCGACGGTATATAATAAACGACTTGCGGTGAAGGAAGAAAGACACTCTAGATTATTTTTATACTGTGATTATACCTTGTTGCTCAGATTTTGCAGCTGGGATTTACACTAACTAGCCACTTCATTAGACACTACATCTGTACAACGTCTCTTTGCTACAAATGGCTGTTCAACTCGGCAGCAACCTCATGCATAAAAGAATGTAGTCATGATCAAGAGATTCCGATGTGGCTCAGACTATAATAAAAAGTGATCTGAATGATGATACAATGATGTTTGTGCCAGACCCAGACCATAAACTGCTGATATTTAGTTTAGACAGATACAGCAGTCTAGCTTTTGTTTTTAGACTTTGGTTAGTATATTCTGTATGTTTCTAGAAAATGATGAGCAAAAAAAACTGCTTAATAGATGGAAATGACTTGTTAATGAGAGGTCGGAGAAGAGTAAGCCAGGATACTGCAAGCTGAGATGAAATGGACAGTAACTGAAATAGTCATTAATTACAACTAGGATGTTTTTAACAGGACCATAGAAAAAAACAGCACATTCGACCAGGAAGCTGATGGGCAGCAGACTACAGAAGAATAAGTACATGACAGCTAAGAAAGAAAACCTGTAGGTACAGTGGGCGCATGCTCACACAACCTGGTCTTTGGAATATTGCATTATACATTGATTGACTGGTCTTGTAAGATAGCTGAGTTAGGTTTGAGGTTGTAGGTGGGAGGCTGATGATAGCTACCATACAGAGGAATGGGCAGCAATTATGAGCACACAAAGCTCCATAGAATTAAAGTTTACTCCGACTAGGGCTCAGTCTTAGTGGTTTCTCAGTACAGGTATAACTTGTGATGGCTACAGTTCAAGGCCCAAAAGTGTTGTAATTCCATGGTACAAAAGCTTGTCGGTTTCAGATACATATAGTGTTCAATCCCACCACACATGGTTAGGTTCAGCGCTGAAATGTTGATTCATGCCCAATACCTTAGCTCTACAATATCTCATCATATGTCATAATGACATAGAGAAACATGCCCAACAAATTTGCAAGGATAGACCTGAGACATACCCTAAAGCATGGCAAATATAAATTTTATCTGTGCCCTGCAGAATGTAGGGTAAGAATTTGGGGTAAGCCATATGAATCTATATGTTTATGATGGCTGCGGTTGGTGATACACTAACATGTGGTAAGTTTTCTAGCTACACATTAGGCCTCTTAATATCAAATAAGCATTGTTTAAAAGATCCTAACACCTTTGTGATGATTCTTTTCATTGTTTATTGTCTCCTGAAATGCAAAATGAAGCCATTTTATAAATAGTCTTCATTACGTTTCAGAAAAAACATACTTTAAAGTTTGACTCAGGAATGGAACTTTGAGTCACGGAGATGGGCCATGATGGCTTCTCCCCAACCTGTGGCATGTAGGCTAACAGCTCTCTCCCTATAAAAAGAAGAGATAGTTGTCACTCTGCATTATGCTGTTGGGTAGAGTCTGGCACATTTAAGAATCAAACATACACTAAGGCAATATGCATAGCTGTTCTGGGTTGATGCTGTGCATGGTTTGTTAGTTGCATCATTTTTTGGTGACTCTATCAAGATTTTTTCTGTATTGAGGTTAGAGGTTGACAGATTGATAGATCAATGCAAAATGAATGTCAATTTGTCATCAGTTTAGATCATTTGGAGGGTGAGGTGCTTAGCATTTCTTCATTCTTCACAAAGCCCTCCCGGTATTGCCAATTGTGTAAAAGGAAGGAAGATAAGTTAGTACTAGTGTTGCTCATCTTTATCTGCTGAGGGATAAAATCATCCCAACTTTCACTAAATTAGGTTAGTTCAAATTGATTTTAGATAAAAATTGCAGGAAAATTGCATTTCTCATAATGCTTGCTGCAGAGGTCTACGTGCAGCCAATTAGCAGCCACGGCACCTTGCTGATGTCACCAAATGTGTCCACTATTTTGCACATGTGCAGCAGTTTCATCAGATGCCTGCATCAATTTACCTAGCTATAGACAACATAGGCACAGTATAACGGTCTGTTGTTAATAGTAATACTTATACCTGTCGCTCATCATCAGAGCCACAGCCGCTACCATTTATTTTTTATTTTATGCTTACTGGCAACCTATTTTCTAGAAATTAGATCTCTCCTGGGGTCATTGCACCCATAGCTAGTGTCGGCTAGGAACAGATAAGACGGTAGGTTCCAAACTATTGTTGGATCCTTCTTCTGATATCAATTGAAACAAGTTCTGAGCAGGATATTATAACTCCTACTTCCTTTGAACTGCGGATAGAGTGGGCAAAAGTTTCTCTCACTCTATCACGGCCATACTTAGGAGTATGGGCATTGATCCATGTTATGCCGACATCTAAGAGAGTGCCAGTTATTATAAGAAGCTAACATATCTGGCATATTGTTGTGAGATTTTTAAGTGCTGGCACTCATTAATTTCGTGCCCGCTTTTTATAGCAGCATAATGCCAGGTTATGACTATTGAAGAAACGACAAGAATATAGAGTAAGTGAAATATTCTATTTTCAGTTACAGTATTTTTGAATCAACACTGGAGAGAAACATATGTTTGAAAAATTCGAAACACATATCTAATTCTGAGATGAGCTCCTGATGAACTGTCCTAATAGGACAGGGAAACGCGTTGAGCAACCATCCAGTTCCAAAATAATAAAGGATTAATTCGTATGTTCCCAAACCTATGAACAATAAAAATTCCTCATCTCATACTAAGAACATCCTTTTTGCTCTGATACAACGGGCTTTAAAAAAAAAACCTCCAGAAATTCTGTCTGGTCTAATGAGATCTTTCTTGAAATCTCTCTTGTCTTACTCTGGGAAGTGATCGCCTTCTGAAACATTTGTACGCCGATGCCAGTCTGCATAATTTACGCAAGAGTGTTGGAGGGACATCACGTAATGGTTTTATGATTTCTATCTCGCTAACTCATTAGATACCAATCTCCCAACTGTCTGGTAAGTTCACCACTACTCAATACTGCAGGGAGAGAGTCTTTGGGCAAGAAAGGGAGACATCTTCTTCAACACATTTCTCCACCCATGGGAGAAGTATAGAGAGGGAACAAAAGGAGAAAGTGGAGGGGGATATTATAGGTCCAGATACAGTGGAGGGGGCTACGCAATGTTCTTTCCATTTACCACTAACCCCAGCTATTCCATGTGGATGGTGGGTCCAGCCAGAAGACACTTTTATGCCTGACCCTGAGGAATGTGGGCCACCACTATGCGGCACCTTGAGGCACATGGATGCTTTTATGCTACATTGCTTGCAGAAGGACCATTGCATAACCCACATCAAACCATCAGATTATTACTGGGTGGCCATCTTTTTTGATTCCTGCTACAAAGCCAAAATGACAAATCTCATTCTGGCAGTGGAGAGTGACTTCAAAATGTGGCACAGACTGTTAAGCAACTTGAGCAAAGCATTGTCACAAGTCCATGGTGATGCATTTACAATAGATCACAGCTCTGTTGCTCATGGTGCACAAGCAGGAAGCCGCAGTAACAGCACCACCACCAGTGGCAGCAAATTCTAACAGAGATGTGGCATAGTTTTTTTCAGACCGCAGCCTTTTGCAAAAGCACATACATGGCGTTGGCCCCTTTGACTTCTTGGTGTCTAAGCTGGACAAGTGGCAGAACTTGCACAACATGCTTTAGAGGTGCGTGTTTGCCCAGCTGCCAGTGTGGTACCAGAAAGAGGGTGTCCAGCACAGTTTGGGGTGTGATAACTGAGATATGCATCTGCCTGTTCACAGACAATGTGGGTGTCAGAACCGGCAACTCTCGGGGCCGCCGTGCCCGCACCACCGGTCCGGCCACCCGGGGTACAGGAGCGCGGCGCAGAGGTACCCCGGTTCTTGTGATCTCCCCGGGCCGCTGTAAGACTGGTCGCCGCCGGGTTGCTAGGGAGGCAGCTGGTGCTTCTAGTGTCCTGACTACCAGGCTGGCTTCCCTAGTAACTGTCTGTGCAGCTAGACTGGGGGCGTGTCCCCAGCACCGCCCTGATTAGCCCTGCTGCTGTCAGGCTCCCCGCCCCAATCAGCTTCTGGGGCGGGAGCGCTGACAGCATTTAAATAGGTGTGTTTTCCTCTCAGGCCTCGCCAGTGTTAGTTTGGTTCTCCAGCTGCACCCGCGTTTATCCTGACTGCTCTTGTGACCTCGGCTTTTCTGACACCTGCTTTTGGACTTGACTACGTTTTTGCCTGACCCCTCCGTACTGCGTACCCTCTTGTTGCCTACCCGGATTGTCTGACCATTCTACCGTTGCTTGTCTCAGTGTCTGTTTGTCTCCCGTGTCCCGCTTCCCTAGTGAGGGTAGGGACCGTCGCCCAGTTGTCGCCCTGGGGGTTAGCCCAGGGGGGCAAGTAGGCAGGGACAGGGGTTGCGGGATATCTCAGGGACCCCCATATCCCGGACACTGTCCTGACAGTAACACTGGCCGAACTAAGGTCAGACCCTTGCATCCGCCCGGCAACTTTGAGCCCCTCGATGGAGGCCGTGGCGGCTGTAGCGAACCAGGTCCAGGTCCTTACGACCCTTGCCCAGGACCTAACAGCCCGCTTGCAGCCACGGGAACAAGTGGCAGCTGCAGGTCCCATGCAGCCCTCGTCTGCTCCAGGAACGATGTCAGAACCTCGAGCCACGCTTCCGGATTGCTTCTCCGGAGAGAGAGATCAGTTTTTTGCATTTAGAGAGAGCTGCAAGCTCTACTTTGATCTCCGCCCCCACTCCTCTGGTACTGAATACCAGAAAGTGGGAATCGTAATTACCCGCCTGAGGGGAGAGCCCCAGAATTGGGCTTTCTCGCTACCAGCTGGCTCTCCAGCCCGACTATCCCTTGACGCCTTTTTTTTCGCCCTGGGTCAAATTTATGACGAACCCGACCGGGCGGGCTACGCAGTCTCCAGACTTCTGGCCCTGCGCCAGGGTTGTAAGATGGCGGAGGACTACTGTTCCCAATTCCGTCAACATTGTACGGAATCCCGGTGGAACGATGCCGCCCTAAAAGACTTATTTTTGACCGGTCTGTCTGAGGGTCTCAAGGACCTACTTGTGGCCCACCCAGAGCCTAAAACCCTGGAGCAAGCCATGTCGCTGGCTATTCGAGCCGACCGACGTTTGAGGGCCAGACACGCCGCTCGGACCACCCCACTCCCCACGTCTACTTCTTCGACTGACCCGACCGTTTACCCTCCCACCACCGAGGCCATGGAGCTGGGAGCCGTGAACCCCGAGCAACGACGGGAACACCGCCTGAAGAAGAACCTCTGCTTCTACTGTGGGAAGCCGGGTCACCGCATTGCTACCTGCGCTAAGAAGCCACGGCAGGAAGAACTCCCGCTCCTAGGCAGTTATCGGGGGGACTGTCTAGGAGCCAAGGTACTCCCTGTGTTGTCCAAAATGTTAGTGCCTTGCACCCTAGAATTTCATGCTTTCCACCGTACTGGGCAAGCCTTTGTTGATTCGGGGGCTGCGGCTAATTTCGTTAACTTTAATTTCGTTGCTCAACTGTCCGGGGTTTTGTTACGTTTAGAAACTCCGATTCTGGTTTCAGGAGTGGACTCCACTCCTTTGCAAGCAGGGGTGGTTAATCTGGTAACCCCTGAAGTAAGGTTTACTATAGGAGCCTTACACGTGGAAACCTGCACCTTTCTAGTGATGAGAGATTTGTCTGTGGACGTCGTCCTAGGCCTCCCCTGGCTCCGGGAGCACAACCCGGTAGTAAATTGGGACACGTTGGAACTGGTAAAGTGGGGTCCCCGCTGTGCCAACCACCTTTGTGCGGTGAAGGTGGGAATCTCCACCTGCGAGGGGAGCCCCCTACCAGAATACCTCTCCGAGTTTTCTGACGTGTTCTCCAAACAATTATCTGAAGCTCTGCCCCCTCATAGGGAATGGGACTGTAAAATAGACTTGATTCCTGGGGCCAAACTTCCTAAGGGCCGCATTTATAACGTTACGGTTCCAGAGAGAGAATCCATGAGGGACTACATCCAGGACAGCCTGGCCAAGGGGCACATCCGGCCCTCAGAATCCCCGGTGGGTGCCGGGTTTTTCTTCGTTGAGAAGAAGGATGGGGGTCTCCGGCCCTGTATTGACTATAGAGAGCTAAATAAAATCACAGTCCGAAACCAGTATGCTCTTCCACTCATTCCTGACCTCCTCAACCAGGTCGCTGGTGCCCGATGGTTTTCTAAACTTGATCTCAGGGGAGCATACAACCTCATCCGCATTCGGGAGGGGGATGAGTGGAAAACCGCCTTCAATACGCCCCTCGGGCATTTTGAATACCTAGTTATGCCTTTTGGATTGTGTAACGCCCCCGCCATTTTTCAGGGGTACATGAACTCAGTGTTTCAGGATATCATGGGGGTGTTCGTGGTTGTATATCTAGACGACATTTTGATTTTTTCCTCCGACTTGCCGAGTCACCATACTCACGTTCAGACTGTGCTAGCTCGACTCAGACATAACAAGCTGTTTGCTAAACTCGAGAAATGTGTTTTCGGGGTACAAAAGATATCATTTTTGGGGTATATCATCACGCCATGCGACTTCCAGATGGATCCTGAAAAGGTGAAGGCCATCACGGAGTGGGCTCAGCCAGGGTCGTTGAAAGCCCTTCAACGCTTCCTCGGCTTCGCCAACTACTATCGCAAATTCATTAAAGACTTCTCCGTGGTGGCTAAACCTCTAACGGACCTCACCAGAAAGGGGGCAGATGTGAGGACCTGGTCTTCTGAGGCTCTGAGGGCCTTCAATACCCTAAAGGCGGCGTTCTCGTCTGCACCTGTCCTAGTACAACCGGATCTGTCCAGTCCTTTTGTGGTGGAGGTAGATGCCTCTGAGTTTGGTGTGGGAGCGGTACTGTCCCAAGGTCCCTCCACTCTCACCAACCTTAGACCGTGTGCCTATTTTTCTAGGAAGTTTTCGTCCACCGAACGGAACTATGATATAGGCAACCGGGAATTGCTGGCGATTAAGTGGGCTTTCGAAGAGTGGAGGCATTTTTTGGAAGGAGCCCATCACCAGATTACGGTACTCACTGACCATAAAAACCTCACTTATCTAGATTCCGCTAAGAGGTTAAATGCTCGGCAAGCCCGCTGGGCCTTGTTTTTCTCTCGGTTCAATTTTGTTGTTACCTATAGACCCGGTTCTAAGAATGTCAAGGCTGATGCCCTGTCTAGGAGTTTTGGTTCTCCGGAACCTTCCGAGCCGGAGCCTGAGAGCATTCTCTCCCCCGGGGTGGTCCTCGCTGCTGTCTCCTCCGACCTTTCACCTCTCATTCACGCCGCTCAACAATCTGCTCCTGAAGCCCTTCCGGAAGGCAAATTATTTGTCCCGTTGTCACTGAGATTGAAAGTGTTAGAGGAGACACATGCTTCAGTCCTAGCTGGACACCCCGGTATCAGGGGTACTCTGGAGTTAGCGGCCAGACTCTATTGGTGGCCGCACATGGCCAAGGATGTACGGGTATTTGTGTCCGCGTGCCCGGTTTGCGCAAGGGGGAAGAACCTCAGGAGACGTCCTGAGGGGCCTCTTCTGCCCTTGCCCATTCCGTCCAGGCCATGGTCCCATTTGTCCATGGATTTTATTACTGATCTGCCATCCTCGCTGGGGAATACGGTCATTTGGGTAATAGTTGACCGTTTCTCCAAAATGTCTCATTTTGTTCCACTTGGCAAGTTGCCTAACGCCAAACTTTTGTCTGAGATGTTCATCAAGGAGATTGTTCGGTTACATGGCATCCCCGAGGATATTGTGTCTGATAGAGGGGTTCAGTTCGTCGCTCGCTTCTGGCGAGCCTTCTGTAAAAATCTAAACGTTAATTTGTCCTTTTCCTCCGCTTTCCATCCCGAGAGTAACGGACAAACGGAACGGATGAACCAAGAACTTATCCAGTATCTGCGACTGTTTGTCTCTGATAACCAGCATCAGTGGGCCAACTACTTACCTCTCGCCGAATTTGCTATTAACAACCATGGTAACTCGTCGACCCAACTGTCACCTTTTTTTTGTAACTATGGGTTCCATCCCCGGTTCTCGCTTTCTACTCCTTTGGTCTCGAACAATCCGGCCGCCGACATATCCGCCGAAGAACTGTGCACAGTTTGGGCCCAGGTTCGTAAGAACCTTCAGGGTTCCCAAGAGAAACTGCGTAAATACGCAAATAAAAGACGTACTATCTCTGCACCTTTTGTGGTCGGGGAGCAGGTTTTATTATCATCTAAGAATCTGAGACTTAAGGTTCCCTCCCTGAAACTTGCTCCTCGGTTCATTGGCCCATTTACGGTTTCTCAGGTTATCAACCCGGTGTCATATAAGTTGGCACTTCCTGACCCCTGGAAGGTCCACAAGGTTTTTCACAAGAACTTGCTTAAGAAGTATGTGACTCCAGTTCTCCCCACCCAGAACCCGCCTCCTCCCTCTCTGGTACAGGGGGAACTGGAGTATGAAGTAGAAAGGCTTGTGGATGCCCGACGGGTTAGAGGTGGGCTGCAGTACCTGGTCCACTGGAGAGGATTTGGCCCTGAGGATAGGACGTGGGTCCCTGCCAGGGACGTTCATGCGCCACGCCTAGTCCAGGCATTCCACAGGGCTTTCCCGCTTAAGCCCGCACCTGGCCATGGGGGTCCGGTGTACCCCCGTAGAAGGGGGGGTACTGTCAGAACCGGCAACTCTCGGGGCCGCCGTGCCCGCACCACCGGTCCGGCCACCCGGGGTACAGGAGCGCGGCGCAGAGGTACCCCGGTTCTTGTGATCTCCCCGGGCCGCTGTAAGACTGGTCGCCGCCGGGTTGCTAGGGAGGCAGCTGGTGCTTCTAGTGTCCTGACTACCAGGCTGGCTTCCCTAGTAACTGTCTGTGCAGCTAGACTGGGGGCGTGTCCCCAGCACCGCCCTGATTAGCCCTGCTGCTGTCAGGCTCCCCGCCCCAATCAGCTTCTGGGGCGGGAGCGCTGACAGCATTTAAATAGGTGTGTTTTCCTCTCAGGCCTCGCCAGTGTTAGTTTGGTTCTCCAGCTGCACCCGCGTTTATCCTGACTGCTCTTGTGACCTCGGCTTTTCTGACACCTGCTTTTGGACTTGACTACGTTTTTGCCTGACCCCTCCGTACTGCGTACCCTCTTGTTGCCTACCCGGATTGTCTGACCATTCTACCGTTGCTTGTCTCAGTGTCTGTTTGTCTCCCGTGTCCCGCTTCCCTAGTGAGGGTAGGGACCGTCGCCCAGTTGTCGCCCTGGGGGTTAGCCCAGGGGGGCAAGTAGGCAGGGACAGGGGTTGCGGGATATCTCAGGGACCCCCATATCCCGGACACTGTCCTGACAGTGGGTCACCTGACGTTTCTTAAAATAAACCAGGCATTTAACCTGTTTCCTGTACCCCCATGGCAGATTCCATTGATTAGTTAGCACACTGGCAATTTGTATTCACATATGAGTGAGCATAAATTTATATCAAAGACCACATTGTGCCCTCAAGGTGCTGTTGTTGGTGGTGGTGCTTCTTCTCCTGCTTCTTCCATGTGTTCTCCTCCTACTTCCCACCAAATAAAAAATATGGAAATATAGAAATATATAGCTACAGTTCTGATGTTCACAGGAGGAGCACGCTGTGCCCTCAAGGTGCTGTTGCTGCTGGTGGTGATGGAACTGCTGCTGCTCTCGTTCTCCTGCTTCTGCCATGATTCCTCCTCCTTCTTATCCCAAAACACAAATGCTCTAAAGCATAAGAAATATCTGTAGCTTTTCCTTGGAGAAGGCCTATGATTGGCTGTTCTGTTCGCCTAGTAGAATTTGTCCTTTGTAAACTTCATGACATTGCTTTAAAGACAAGCCACACACCTGCTGTCCAGCATAGAGAAATGTTTGGTAGTTCTACAGCTATTCCTTGGAGAAGGCCCATGCTTGAGTGTTGTTTTCACCTGGCAGATTTTATCCTTGTAAAATTTATCACAAGGCTTTTAAAACAAGCAACACATCTGCCTTCCTTAGAGCAAGTTTTGATCTAGAAGACCCTATTTGGGCCTTCTTTTGTTTTCAGTGACACCTCTGTGCTACAATTGACCCCCACACCACTTTACCCTGATTTGACCAATTTTTGGGAAGAGCACAGTGTTCCCCAGTTCTCAGTCTTTATTCCCAACAATATTTCACAGAGTAGGCAGAGCAAAAAGTCCCCAAATTTAACTTAAGTAGCCCTTTCACAGTGGTGACTTGAATTAAAAAATATAATTTTTATTTTGAACTTTTTAAAAATGCACATATAGGGGCACAACACATAAAACAACAAAAACAAAAAAAGTAAGTAAGGGGCGTGGTAAATACCATCCAACCACACCGTCACTAAAGATGGGCATCCAATTGTGCTGTGTGTGTGGGTGTTTGTGTGATCTGGTCACCGGCGACCACGAAGTTTTTTTGTCCTGCTTAAAGCCGGTAATGTATGAGGCAGGGGTATATTGGTACTTGGGGTTTGTAAGATTATCCCCAGTTGTTTTGGTCTTTTTTATTTATAAAGCCCACACACCGTAGATGGATGCAATTTTTAGTGATTTGAACGTTTGTTTCTTCACAATTCTTTTTTGCCCCCCCCCCCTTTTTTTCAAAGGAGGGTAGAGGTACCTGACCAATTCCTAAATGGATGGTCGGAATTGGCCTTGGCCGTAGGGATCATCTCCCGAGGTTGCTAGATATGTATGATGCCAACCTCCAGAGAGAGTCTCCCGGTTAGTATAGGACGGCCTCGCCTCTATAGATATGGGTCGTAGTGTAAATACTTGACCCAAGCGTATTCGAATTTCCCTTTTTAGTATGCTGATTCTCGTATTTAATTGCTTGACGCGTTTCACCACTTCAATTCTCGTGGATCATCAGGAGCATTATAAATCGGGATTGAGTAGAGACAGTATAGATGATATCATGAGGTCACCAATAGACCAATTGATAAAGAAACGAATATCTTAATTTTTGGAGGGCCTGTTCATGCAGCAGGTTTCTCAAAGGATCGGGTCTAGCCTGGGTAGAAAGTTCGATACTCAAATTTCTCTTATTGACAAAAGCAATAATTTGAGATTTGCCAGAGATAGCGTATCCTAATGACCCAAATCAGCCTTGAATGCGAATGTCTGGCGTGGGGTGTTCAGGACTGATACGGGAATGTTCAAGCTGCTACTACTCACAGAAACATACCATAGGGATGCAGTATTATGCTGTGAGTAGAGTAGTATTGGAGCAATCCGTCTCTGTCCAGAGATTGGATAGCCGGTTCGTCCTATGCAATATGCATACTGGGACGCTAAGCCGGTATCGCAAGGGTTTTTGTGCCTGTGCTTATTCAGGACACATATCCCCAGGTGAGGAAAAGGAGAGAAGCACTAGCCCCCTGCTTCTCTATAGAGAACACCCCGTTCACCAATCTGCTGCTTCTTTAGCTATCACATAAACAGACTAGTGGTTTACTAGCCTGTTACGTGTAGGAGCTTATCTAACAGAACCCGCCCGAGTTTCTTTTCCCAGAGTGTCAGAATTGACAGAAGAAAAGGATGGATACAAGATGAAAATAACAAAAGTTGGTGTCCATAGCCCAGATGTGTTTATGTGATAGCTAAAGAAGCAGCAGATTGGTGAACGGGGTGTTCTCTATAGAGAAGCAGGGGGCTAGTGCTTCTCTCCTTTTCCTCACCTGGGGATATGTGTCCTGAATAAGCACAGGCACAAAAACCCTTGCGATACCGGCTTAGCGTCCCAGTATGCATATTGCATAGGACGAACCGGCTATCCAATCTCTGGACAGAGACGGATTGCTCCAATACTACTCTACTCACAGCATAATACTGCATCCCTATGGTATGTTTCTGTGAGTAGTAGCAGCTTGAACATTCCCGTATCAGTCCTGAACACCCCACGCCAGACATTCGCATTCAAGGCTGATTTGGGTCATTAGGATACGCTATCTCTGGCAAATCTCAAATTATTGCTTTTGTCAATAAGAGAAATTTGAGTATCGAACTTTCTACCCAGGCTAGACCCGATCCTTTGAGAAACCTGCTGCATGAACAGGCCCTCCAAAAATTAAGATATTCGTTTCTTTATCAATTGGTCTATTGGTGACCTCATGATATCATCTATACTGTCTCTACTCAATCCCGATTTATAATGCTCCTGATGATCCACGAGAATTGAAGTGGTGAAACGCGTCGAGCAATTAAATACGAGAATCAGCATACTAAAAAGGGAAATTCGAATACGCTTGGGTCAAGTATTTACACTACGACCCTTATCTATAGAGGCGAGGCCGTCCTATACTAACCGGGAGACTCTCTCTGGAGGTTGGCATCATACATATCTAGCAACCTCGGGAGATGATCCCTACGGCCAAGGCCAATTCCGACTATCCATTTAGGAATTGGTCAGGTACCTCTACCCTCCTTTGAAAAAAAGGGGGGGGGGGGGCAAAAAAGAATTGTGAAGAAACAAACGTTCAAATCACTAAAAATTGCATCCATCTACGGTGTGTGGGCTTTATAAATAAAAAAGACCAAAACAACTGGGGATAATCTTACAAACCCCAAGTACCAATATACCCCTGCCTCATACATTACCGGCTTTAAGCAGGACAAAAAAACTTCGTGGTCGCCGGTGACCAGATCACACAAACACCCACACACACAGCACAATTGGATGCCCATCTTTAGTGACGGTGTGGTTGGATGGTATTTACCACGCCCCTTACTTACTTTTTTTGTTTTTGTTGTTTTATGTGTTGTGCCCCTATATGTGCATTTTTAAAAAGTTCAAAATAAAAATTATATTTTTTAATTCAAGTCACCACTGTGAAAGGGCTACTCAGTCTTTATTCCCGTGCAATTTGGAGGGCTTAGGCTGCATTAGGGACCTTCTGGAGGGCAAATAAGTGAACCTGATTTTTATTCCCATTGACTTAAATGGGAGTCTAAATCGACTGTTCCTGATTCACGACGTTTTTTGTGAAATGTACCCGTCACAAACCGATTAGTCCACTAATCACTCATCACTAGTTAGTACCCTACATTACATCAATATGGCTTATTATTTCCATTAATTTTTAGTTTTTTTTCCTTATTTGCTACATTGCACTTTACCCTGGCTGTTATAATAAATTCGATAGCTATAGAATGTCACTCATCTTAGTGACATTAAGGCTTGTCAGCTGGGTTTCTGCTTACCTCTGACTGGTTAGAACTAGGGGTGATATTATTGTTCTTCAGGAGAAAGTGGCATCTTGTACGGCCCTTTTGCATGAAACAATTATTGCTCAAAAAATTGTTTAAACAAGCAAAAATGAACTATAATTGTTTAGTGTAGACAAATCCAATGATTGAACGATGAACAATAATTTGTTCCCTTATTGTTCATTTCATACAAATATAAAAATCATCATTGGCTCATTCGCTAATTGTTCAGTTTAAACACTGATTGTTCAGTCACTCTCCTTATAAAATCCTTATTAAAAAAAAGAAATGATTCATCTTTGTGTTTAAACTGACCGCCTGAGCAAATGAGCGAACTGTGTCGTTTGATTGTTCACATCGGGCGAATGATAATCGTTCCATGTAAAAGCAGCCTTAGCCTTCTCTCATGCTGACCAGTAACTGCTGCACTGAGAGAATGATATCGAAACAGCGGGTGAGATTTTCCAAAAATAATATGGTATGTATGCCTCCCTATGAGGATTGCATCTATGCTGACTGCTGAATTGCAGCACCACACATTTTATGTTTAATTCATCAGATAATTTTGTTTTTCTGAGCCCCTGATGAGTCAAAGCATGACTTATTCATGAAACATTACGGATGGTTGTAGGGCTTGGCGTGAGACAGCCAGTACATTTACTGGGTCAGAAAGCTCATCTTTTTTTCGTTTTTGCCAGGTAGACCAAGTTGTTGAAAATAACCTGTTGCCCTGTGTTTTGTTCTGTTCAAGTGAGGCCATTTGAAATAACAGAGATTGTAACCAATAAGTTAAGTGCCCAGCAAAGAGACCATATCTGTTAAGCTTTGTGCCACTGACTGTTAATAATAGCAACCATCAAGCTGAATGTGCCCATTTTAGACAGTCCCATCGAAGATGTGTACCATATTTTTAAACACCAAGCTCTGTTCCGTACCCTTGAAAGACTGTAACTAACAAGCTTGTACTCATTGCGAATGTACCTTGTACACTCTGTACTGCCTGTGGGGTAAAGTATATTAAGTTACCTTTGTTGATCGCCTCAGTCAATGCACCATTCTTGAATGGAAGTCAAGGTCATTTCCCCTCTGTATTTTTATATTAAAGTTAGAGGAAATCTGATGACAAGACTGATTCTATTGTTCCCAATAGGCAGAATACAGATCAGCCCCAGTGTATGTCAGAGTCCAGTGTGATTCTAACACATTATTATTCTTTACCTGTGTAAAATTTGGATAGCTAAGTGGAATGAGCATTGTATCCGTAAGGTGATTCCCCACCGGATGTTTGTTTATGGTTAAAGTGTGATCCTCATTGACAACTTTACAAGGAAATGGACATTTTTAATTATAATCAGTTGAGGCTCATCACAGATAGACATTTATGTGGGATTTGAGAATTGTGTCTGTTTATTGTAAAAAGTAGAGATGAGCGAGCATACTCGTCCAAGCTTGATGCTCGCTTGAGTATTAGGGTGTTCGAGATGCTCGTTACTCGAGACGAGCACCACTCATTACTCGAGTCAATTCCATTTCCTTCCCTGCATGTTTAGCGCCATTTTCTGGCCAATAGACATGCAGGGAAGGCATTACAACTTCCTCCTGTGATGTGCCAGCCCTATCCCACCCCCTTGCAGTGAGTGGCTGGCGGGATTAAGTGGCCGCTGAGTATTTAAAGCCGTCCCGCCCGCGGCTCGCCTCAGACACACGCTGGCAGAGATTAGGGAGGGTGCTGCTGGTGCTATAGTGAGAGTGTTGGCATCTTCAAGAACCCCAACGGTCCTTCTTAGGGGCACATCTGGCCGTGTGCATTACTGTTGTGGCTGCTGGGAGCAGTTTTGCACAATTTTTTTTTCATCTCGGGCTGTACAGGCTATAGCGTTCTCAGTCTGCAGTCAATTATACAGAGTATAGGGGCAGTACTGGTGAGGCAGGGACAGCGGTAGTGTAGAATCCTGTCTACAAGAACCCCAACGGTCCTTCTTAGGGCTACCTGTGACCATCTGCATTTTACTGCCTGGCTGCTGGGAGTTGTAGTGCCTGACTATTACCTAGCTAGGCCTTTCTGCAGCCTTACGTATAATTTTTTTCTGACTGCAGTTTGCGTTACATAACCGCTGTCAGCCTCCAACTGGACGCCAATAATTCCATAATTTTGTACACCGCTCTGTGTGTGCCGTCAACTTCACGAACAGCGTGCGGCGCCAGCCACTGATAGAGGGAAAGACATATACAAGCTATATAGCCTGTATTCTTTTTTTTTTTAATTTAAAAAAAGCTCCTTCTTAGGGCTACCTGTGACCGTGTGCATTTTACTGCCTGGCTGATGGGAGTTGTAGTGCCTCACTATTACCCAGCTAGGCCTTTCGGCAGTCTTCCTTACTCTTTGTTTATGCCTGGAGTTTGCATTACATAACCGCTGTCAGCGTGAAAGTGTACGCCAATAATTCCATAATTATTCACATCGCTCTGTGTTTGCTCTATTCGTAAAACATAATGCTGAGGGGTAGGCGTAGGGCTAGAGGACGTGGACGCGGGCAAGGACGCGGAGGTCCAAGTGAGGGTGTGGGCACAGTCCGAGTTCCTGATCCAGGTGAGTCGCAGCTGGTTGCTGCGGGATTAGAAGAGAGGCAAGTTTCTGGGGTCCCCAGCTTCATATCACAATATTTGGGTCCACGTGGTAAACCCTTATTACAAACAGAGCAGTATGAGCAGGTCCTGTTGTGGATGGCAGAAAATGCATTCAGCAGTGTATCAACCACCCAGTCTTCTACGCCGTCCACTGCTGCAACTCTGAATCCTCTTGCTGCTGCTCCTCCTTTCTCCCAGCCTCCTCACTCCATGAAAATGACACATTCTGATGAGCAGACAGACTCCCGGGAACTGTTCTCAGGCCACTGCCTTGATCGGGAAAAAATGGTTCCTCTCTCACCGGAGGAGTTTGTCATTACCGATGCCCAACCTTTGGAAAGTTCCTGGGGTCCGGGTGATGAGGCTGGGGACTTCCAGCAACTGTCTCAAGAGCTTTCAGTGGGTGAGGAGGACGATGACGATGAGACACAGTTGTCTATCTGTGAGGTAGTAGTGAGGGCAGTAAGTCCGTGGTAGGAGCGCACAGAGGATTCGGAGGAAGGGCCACTGAACGATGAGGTGACTGACCCCACATGGTTCGCTAAGCCAACTGAGGACAGGTCTTCAGAGGGGGAGGCAAGTGCAGCAGCAGGACAGGTTGGAAGAGGCAGTGGGGTGGCCAGGGGTAGAGGCAGGGCCAGAGCGAAGACTCCCCCAACTGCTTCCCAAAGCACCCCCTCGCGCCAAGCCACCTTGCAGAGGCCTAGGTCTTCAAAGGTGTGGATGTTTTTCAGTGAGAGCGCAGACAACCAACAAACAGTGGTGTGCGCACTGTGTTGCACCAAGATCAGCCGGGGAGCCACCAGTACCAGCCTCACCACCACCAGCATGCGCAGGCATTTGATGGCCAAGCACCCCACAAGGTAGGACGAAGGCCGTTCACCGCCTCCGGGTCGCACCACTGCCTCTCCCCCTGTGCCCCAACCTGCCACTCAGTTCCAACCCCCCTCTCAGGGCACAGGCACGAGCACCTCCCGGCCTGCACCCACACCCTCACCTCCGCTGTCCTCGGCCCCATCCAGCAATGTCTCACAGCGCAGCGTCCAGTTGCCGCTAGCGCAAGCGCAAATACGCTGCCACACACCCGCACGCTCAAGCTTTAAACATGCACATTGCGAAATTGATCAGCCTGGAGATGCTGCCATACAGGCTTGTGGAAACGGAGGCTTTCAAAAACATGATGGCGGCGGCAGTCCCACGCTACTTGGTCCCCAGTCGCCATTATTTTTCCCGGTGTGCCGTCCCAGCCCTACACCAGCACGTCTCCCGCAACATCAATCGTGCCCTCACCAAGGCGGTTACTGGGAAGGTCCACTTAACCACGGACACGTGGACAAGTACTGGCGGGCAGGGCCACTATATCTCCCTGACGGCACATTGGGTGAATTTGGTGGAGGCTGGGACCGAGTCAGAGCCTGGGACCGCACACGCCCTCTTACACACACACACGTTTTCTCTAACATAACCTCAGCTATCCGGGGCACTGCAATGGGATTTCTTTATGTACCTTCTGTGTGTTCCTGCTAGCCACCCATGCTGCGGGTGCACACAGACTTCCCATAGCAGCGTTGTACCTGTCTGGCACTTTAAAAAAAAAAAACAGACTGACTAGGGCATGGAGTGTGGGCCGAAGCCAACATGTATTTTCTCTAACGTAACCTCAGCTATCCAGGGCACTGCAATGGGATTTATTTATGTAACGTCTGTGGGTTCCTGGGAGCCACCCATGCTGTGGGTGCACACAGACTTTCCATTGCGGTGTTTTACCTGTCTGTCCCCAAAACACTGACGGACTTGGGTAGGGTGCAGAGTGCAGATGGTTTACCCCTTGCGTTGTCGATGAGGTATCCAAAACCAAAACAGAATGAGTAGTGTGTGGAACCTGAGATGCAGCCCTATCCATTTCTGTGTCATTTTCATCACTTTCGTAGGTTTTCCAGATTTTCACAAATGAAAACCTTAGCGGAGCAGCGGTCATATACAAAAATGCTCGAGCTGCCCATTGACTTCAATGGGGTTCGTTACTCGAAACGAACTCCCGAGCATCGCGGAAAGCTCGACTCAAGCAACAAGCACCCGAACATTTTGGTGCTCGCTCATCTCTAGTAAAAAGCTTTGTCAGGTTTAGACTTGGGTGACTGAATATACTCTAAAAACATGTTTTATGGATGGAGGATAATTCCTTACAGAGAAATAATACATGGAGGTTGGATGAGTAAATGAAAATCTTCAGCAAATTCTTTGTGGTGACTCAATCGGTGTTATTAATGCATTCATGCATTTCTAAAAGACATTTCTACTGTTTGTGGTTTCTGCTTTGATGACTATCCTGTGATATACTACTGAATGGTAAGTGGGTGGCTCTGTTTATAGGTGTTCTGTAAGATCTGAATTGATAATTACTTTAGTCTGAATGATTACTGATTACTTAGACATCATAGTTTGTCAGTTTTGTTCTTAATGCTTGATATTCGGACTGGAGTAAAACAGATAAATAGATAAGCATGAAAACTGTACAACCATTAAAACTATAATCTTCTTTGATTGTTGGTACTGTAGAATGTTTCTTTATTAAACTAAGGAAAAGACCCAGAAAATCTCAGCATTTTAAATAGACATGTAGGCAATGTATTAAGTGCATGAACTGGACACACTGTAGTTAATTGCACCACTATAATGTCCATCAAATCATATCACAGTGACACTGCATTAAAACCTTGCTCTTAGAAATTAACAAAAAAGTGGTGTAAACTACTGTAAAAGCATTTAGATGTAAATAAAACCAATTCATTATACAGAACATTTTGTGTCCCAAACCCAACAGTTTTGCTTCAAAATGTTTTTCTTAACTTTTTTCATAAGTAGGGTAAGGCGTAGATGCATGTTATACAGTGATAGAGGTACAATAGGATACTAGATTCTTTAGTAATCATTTTCAAGTATTATGGTACATGTATCTGGCTCTGAGGATTCACATTTAGTTTGTAACAAATGTTTATAACATATCTTGTTGCATCTTAATAAAAGAAGGGTTTTTGAGAACAGTTGGGGGGGAGAGTAGAAAAAAAGGAGTGAGGGGGTCAGGGTGGATTAAAAGGGGGTGGATGGGAGGAGGAAGGAAGGGAGGTATGAGGTCTTGTGACTAGACCTCTATAACACCTGTAAGCAGAACTTTGTTGGTTTCATGAATGATTTAAGGTGAGTTTTTTAGAGTTTCTCTCCTGCTGCATGGCCCCAACAGAACTTGGACAGTGCCCAGAAGCTTTGTGTAGTGGCTGCGTACGCAGGGCAAACCCAACCGTTTTAAAAACCTCTACTTATCACCATGCGTGTAAGAAAGGAAAGCTATAAGGGAGCTAGCTGCAGAAATGAACACATGAGAAAGTGTTAAAAGAGTTGACACACTAATAAACATAGAGAGGGTCATTGTGCAAAAGGAGAGTTTGACTTCGTATTACGATAAAGAGGGACATTCACTAGCCTAAATTTGACATTATTCTGGTTTAATTTGCACCAATAAAACTGAAATATATGACTCACAGCGGATTTGTTATGTGTTTTAGATACTTTTTACAACTCATTAGACAAGGGGCAAGACTTAGAGGGGATGGGGGCATGGCTTAGTGGAAATAGGGCATAATTTAAAGAGTAACTACACTCTCATCTAAGTTTTGACATGTCATAGAGACATGTCAAAAGTATTGATCAGTGGGGGTCCTGCTGCCAAGATCCCCGCTGATTGCTAGAATGAGGGGGCTGCAACACTCACCCTAGTGCTGTGCTCCCTTTGGCTGTTTGTGCATGAAGCTGAAGACGGCCTGGATAGAGGTCTAAAGAAAGCGCTAGACACCTCAATGAGGAGCCAGAGGCAGCCGAAAATCAGCAAATACAGCTAATTAGTGAGGTCTCAGCTGCGGAGCTCCAGCTGATCAATACGTTTGACATGTCTGTATGACATGTCGAAACTTTGATGGAAGTGTAGTTACTCTTTAAATTATACCAATGTGTGCCAAAACCGGGGTGTACAAATGGGTCTCAAGTAAAGCAACTAAGAGATATTATAAAATTTGACCAAACTATCTTATCATGCAGCGTAAGCGACTGTTATAAATTTGCTGCATCTAGTCTAGTTCTAACCACATTTTAATACAGTATTAATGGCCAATTGCTTCTTGTGAGTAAAGGCTGAAATGAAGACTTAAACTTCTCCTCTGTTAGTGCTCAAACTTTACTACTTCTGCTTCTACAGAACTACTGCAACATTCCTCTCTATTCTGATACCTACATAAAGGACGATTAATTGGGCTCAGGAGACAAGCGATCTGAACTATTAGAATAATTTACTGATTATATTTTATCATCAGCTTTATCTTGATCATAATATTGTGCATATATAGTAGATGCAACTTATTAGATAATGCCTAATAGCTAGATAAATCATGTAGTGGTTTAGTCAGATGGCTGCATCATGAAAAACACTGCGATTTGCTTGATTATAAATTACATTAGCTATTATTACATTTCAATTTTATTAATCAATGTTTCACATCAATGGGGATAACTTGTGATAATAGACAATCTATGGAAATGAATGGTACAGTTTCCCATCAGAAATAGTGTTGATTGTCATGATCGGCCGGCCGATAAAATCCGGTCATCCCAAACTGATTTTGTTTTACAAACAACAGTGCGTGAGTTTTAATAAATATGGCTCAGTGGTTAGCAGTGTTACTTTTAAATGCTGGGTCCTAGTTTCAAATTACATCAAGAATAACCTATGCATTGAGTTTTGAAAAACTCCATTCAAATGTTGCTGTTGGTCAGATTTGAACCTACAATTACAGCATTGCAAAGAAGCATTGCAAAACAATTGAGCCACCACACTTGGCTAAGTTACTCCAGAGGAGGGGAAGAACAACAGGGATAAACGCAAAGAGAAAGTAGAAAACTCATCCAGAAACTGTCCTTGGTCAGATTTGAACCTACAACTCCAGCACTGCTAACAAATGAGCCACCTCACTTGTCGGTTTTGCTACAGAAATGGGGGAGAAAAAAATTAACAAATATAAAGAGAATGTAAAAAAAATCCAGCAATTGCCCTTCATGAGATTTAAGCCTACAACTTCAGCACTGCAAAGCAGCAGTGCTAACAAATGTGACCCCACACTTGCCTGTTCTGCTCCAGAGAAGGGGAAGAACAACAAGAATAAACACTAGGAGAACATAGAACACCATCCAGATGTTGCCCTTGTACAGATTAATACATAACCCATAACTCCAGCACTGCAAAGCAGTAATACTAACAACTGGGCCACCACACACAGCCTTTCTGGTTCAAAGAAGGAGAAGAATAGGAAAAATAAACACAAACCAAACATTAGAACACAATTTAACTATTGCTATTGGACAAACTTGAACCTAGAACCTCAGCACTGCAAGGCAGAAGTGTCACCAACTGAGGCACAGCACTTGTTCTTCCTTCTCTGGAGGAGGGGGAGAAAACAGCAAAAACAAAAAGTGAAAATACAAAGTCTATGCAAATTTTTTTCTTGAGCAGATTTGAACCTAGGACCACAGCTCAGCAAGGAAACAGCACTAAAGACTGAGCCACTATGCTCATTCTTCTTGGTACTTGTTCTTTCTTCTTTCTCCTCCTCCGGTAGAGAAGGTGAAAGAGAAAAAATTCAAGGAGAAAAAGTGTAAAGACAGAAAGAGATTAATAAGGTCTTCTTTTTCTCTTTCGTTCCCTCTCGAGAAGAAGCAGGAGGAGGAGTAAGAAGGCAGAAGCTTGGTGGCTAACCCTGTTGCCTTGTAGTGCTGGGGTTCTAGGTTCATGTCTGATTATGGACAATATCTGCATGAAGTTTGTATGTTCCATTTGTGTTTCTGATTATTGTTCTTTCCCATCATCTGCTTATCTGGAGAAGGGTGAAAAGAAAAGAATTGTGCTGACTCAGTTGTTTGCATTGCGGTGCTGAAGTTGCTGATTCAAATAATTCCAAGGACAATATCCGGTTGTTGTTTTTAACCTTTTCTTTGTGTTTATTCTTTCTGTTCTTCTCCACTAGAGCAGAAAGGAATACTGTGGTGCTCAGTTGTTTGCAGTACTGAAGATCTTGGTACAAGTCTGTCCAAGATCGACATCTGGATATCATTATTTTATGTTCACTCAGTGTTCATTCTTGTTGTTCTTCCCCTCCTCTAAAGCAAACCAGCAAGTGTGATGGCTCAGGTGGTAGCACTGCTGCTTTGCAATGCTGTAGTTATAGATCCAAATCTGACCACGGGCAATATCTGAATGGAGTTCTTCAAAGTCCAGGCAAATGTTATCCTTGAGTGGTTTTGACCTTATGGCTCTAGCAATAAAAGGCAACAATTCTAACAAGTAAGTCAAATTCATAGAAGAAAACAAAGAGTTTTGCTAGTCTTGATCTGCTGGGTGATAAAATTGCCCTGCTTTTTGCAAAATCGGATAAGTCCAAACCAATTTTGGGGGGAAATTAAATTTCTCATAATGTCTGCTGCAGAGGTTACTATGTAGCCAATCAGCAGCCATGGCACTTTGCTGGCCTCCTTCTTCCCTTGCTGGCTGTTTGCAATGGGAGGGGGGGACAGGGTGGGAGCTAGTGTGCTAAAGTCCTGCCCCCTCCCAAGGGGCAGGGAAGGGGCAGGGGCTTAGCACAATAGCTCCCGTCCCGCTCCCTTCCCTTGCCAAGAGCCGGCGAGGGGGCGGAGAGGGGGAAGCAGTTTAGCAAAGCTAAACTGTCTCCCCCCGCCCGGCAGCAATCCGGGCTCGACATATATGTGCCCGACCCGGGCCGTCCAAATGGGCAAACAAATGGCAGATTTGTGCACCCATTCACATGATTTTTGGTCAGGCTGTGGCTGTCACACAGCCGACTGAATATAGCCACGCTCATGTAAAAGAGCCCTTAGGGGGTGTCACCATTAAAATTTGTTCAAATTAGAATGACTGCAACTTTACATCAAATGACTTTTGATCAACCAGCGACTATCTTTTAGGTGAGCTGAAATGAAAAGACTAATGAGCAAATTATCGTTCGTCACCCTATTGGTGACCTTGTTTACAGTTGATCGATTATTCAGATAGTTGTCCCATGTAAAGCCACCCTTACGTCTCAGGTTTTGTACAAGTCTGTCTATAGAAAAGAAAGAAAGTTATATGTCAATCTGTTCCTGTAAGTAAACATGCTTTCCTACTGTCTTTTGTCTAGAACAAAGTAATGTTCATGTAATATAATTGTAATGATTTTCTTGACTTACATATAATTGTACTGAAATGCTATCTAACTACTGGTTATCTCAATAGATAATAAAAAAGTGCCATTGACAATTATGTAGTGTGTAATTATTGAAGTCAAGCGTTATGCATGATAATCCAAAGAAACATTTATGATACCATACATTAAAATTGTATATTACATTTTATAGCTGTATTTATAGTGCATGTAACTAGAAGAAGTTGGCTCATTTGCCAGCAATGTATTATTCTCCATTCTTCTTCAGCTTCATTTGTATAATTAGAGCTCTTTTGCTTTCAGTCCTAGGGAAGGCATCCTGGGAGAGACTACAGTATGAAAAGAGCCTGCTTAATATAATGAAATCTGTTGGGTGAACTAAATTCATGGGAGAAGCATTTAACATGTTGAATCCCAGCTCTAAACATAAGTAGCTTTGGTATTTTAATTGGAAATAGTAATTCAAAATGAATTATAAAATTGATTTAATGTACTATATTTACCACTTCTTATGTAGCGTCAAAGAGATGTACAGAATTTACCATCGCTCACATCAGTTCTTGTCATCATAATAGTTCACAATATAATTTTCTTATGTCAAATACAAACTAGGGCCAACTTAAGCAAGCCAAATAGTCCATCAGTATATTATTGGGGCTTGTGGGGAAACCCATAAAAAATAGGGAAAACATGCAGGCGCCATGTGGATGGTGCCCATGGTTGGACTCGCTTCACAACCACAGTGCTGCAAGGCTATAATGGTAATCAATGAACCACTCCGTTCAAAAATGTAACCAAGTTTTTGACGTATGTCATAGAAAACATATTTATATTTTTCTCTGTTTTGTTTCTAGTCCTGCAATAATACAATGCAGAAATTTAAACTTTAAGTGATCTAAATGTATTTATAAGTTTTTTTTTTTCACTTATTTTCAATGTTTTTTAGGGTTCATAAAAATGCCATGCAATCTTATTGGAAAGGTTTTTTTGTGTGGTGCTTTCTTTATTTATACAGTTTTGACATGTGTCTTTTTTAAGGTATTTTTCTTCGGAGTATGAAAAAGATATGCAAATACAAAAAAATATGTCTTTCCTAATTCTCTAACAATTTATGCCCAAAAAGCAGCAACAAAGTACACAAAATGCAGCATTTTTCCTGATAAAATGATAAGATCTTTCTATATGATGATTTACTAGGATTGAAGAGAATGTTCCATTATACTGTTCTTAAAACATACAGGCAATTTTTGTCATAGTTTTTTTTAGCAAAAGCGAGTAGACCCAAAAAGATGGAAAAATAGAGGAAGCAAAAACTTATTCTTCCTTTCTCTTTTATATCCACTTCTGTGTTTGGCTCAAAAAAACTTACCACAAAAGCTACACATGTATTGCAGCCATAAGAGGAAATACTTATACATTATATCATGTTACGTATATAGCTATTTAATAACCATATGTAACATATGCAACCTACTGATAGATTTTGGCATGTAGTTAAAGTAGTTTTGCCGAATTCCCAATCTGTTCATATGCCCTGTTAGGGCATATGAATGTCATAGAGTGGGGTTATCTGCTCAGTATTTCCCTCAATAAGCTAGAATGGAGAGACGCTGTGCAAGTGAGGCTCTTGGTGCAATCCTTGTGTTACAGGACAGCCATTTATCTAAATAGTTGTCCCATATTGCAGTTCTCCTCCTGCAGGGGAAATGTCTGGATGGTTGTGGCTTCCCCAGACAAAATCAGCTGTGTGCTGGGATGATAGAAACAGACCTCCAGGGTAATAAGCTTTTTGCCCCAACTGCTGTATTTTGAAAAGGGTTGTCTCGGTAAGATAGTGAGAAAGACTTTCTTCCACTATGTTATCTCTCTGATGCTTGGTAGTACCTTGGCTTTGCACCATGTTTTTTGTGTTCACTATGTTCCATCTTTGAAGCTATTTTGTTGATATTATTTTCAGTTATCTCCCATGACTATCATATATCATTAGCTATTACTCATGGCTGAGCATGGTTGCTTTCCAAGTATGCAGTCTTTGCGGTGGGTCCATAGGTGACTATAGAAACCTATTCTTGAAACGCAGATTCGGTTCCAACAAGCGTTGGCTTGACGTGCTTTTCTCTTGATACATTTCTCCCACCCCCCACACCATTAGTGCCTCTTCAAAATTCACAGCACTGTTGGTAATGGCTAACCCCCAAATTGAGCACTCAAGGGTCAGGGCTTCCCAGTTCTTCATGTTTATGCCCCAATTTTTAAGGTTAGCTTTAAGCCCATCTTTAAATCTCTTTTGCTGTCCACCAACATTCTGTTTTCCATTCTTGAGTTGAGAGTATAGTAGTTGCTTTGGAAGACGGTGATCGGGCATTTGCACAATGTGGCCAGTCTAGCCAAGGATCATCGCTTCAATGCCGGTGGTCTTTTTTTCTTACTGAACGCTGACATTTGTCCACCTTTCTTCCCAAGAGATTTGCAGGATATTTCAAAGGCAATGCTGATGGATTAGTTCCAGAAGTGGAGAGTGATGTTTGTAGATGGTCCGTTTTTCGCAGGCATATAAGAGGGTTGGAAGGACAATAGCTTTATAAACAATAATCCTGGTATCCCTACAAATGTATCAGTCCTCAAACACTCTCTGCTTCATTTGAAACAATGCTGCACTCACAGAGCTCAGACAGTGTTGTATTTCGGCGTCGGTGTTACATTTTGTGCAGAGGTGATTGCTATATAGTATAGACAATATATAAATTCTAAATTTTGTAAAAGTGAATTCACATGTCTTGTTCAAATTACATTTCTGCCACAATTTGAACAAAATGGTGCAAAATCATCTAAAAAAAGAGAGAATGTGGCAAAGCCCCTTTAAGCAGCCAGCTCCGAGCATCTGCAAAATATGTGTATTGACTGCAATGTGCTGACTCACCTTTAGACAGCTGGTGGTTTAGTAATCTGCACATTTTCACTAGACTCTTCTAACACAAAGGAATTATCTAAAGAGTTAATCCTGTTATTGTTCCTGAAGTTTAGAGGTTTTAAAGCTCCCTTACACTTTGGAGTTTAGTTGTTCAAACCTGCTGATTCTGGCATGTGTATGGGAGCTTCTCAACTTTTCCCTGAAAGATGATGTTGAGGTAAGGAAAGATCAGACATGCTGAATTTCAATGCCCTGTTCTTTCGCCCATCCTTGAGATTTGCTGAGCCAGAGCTGTCTAGCTATAACTTATCTCCCTTTCCCCATGTAAAACATATAAACATTTGGCTGAATTGCGCTTTTATTTATTTGAGGGAGTTGGGGGAATAGCTATCAGCTGAATTAGTTTAATTTCCTGTGTTAATAGTTTGGTGTTCAGTAACTAGAACCTCCATGTTTTGGATGTTCAATCAATCTGAAAACTCCATGGGACACATTTATTACTGCTGTTGCACCAGAATTCTGGCATAAATTGCACCTTTTTTGGCACAAATAAATTTAGACAAATATATTATTGATTTGCACTAAACAGAGCAGCTGTTTCACCTCTCAATCCTCTTTCAAAAGTGTCTAAAAAGAGGTTTAAGTGGAATAAAGTTTTTTAGACTGATTAAAGAATTGTGATTTTTTAGAAAGTTGCTAAATATGTCACAATGATACTCCAGTAGCTGAGTTGCATACAAAGTAAGTATGAGTAAGATTGCCACATGATTGATTCTTAACCCTTTCCAATCCACTGTCTGACGTCTAAAGACATTCTGATTGAAGGCTGTACAGCTCCGATGTCAGAAGACATCCAGCAGGGTATTCTTATTGTATATTACTAGTCGCTCTGTTGTTGGGGGCCTCTCCAGTATGTCCTATAGCACAGTACTGGCTCTAGCCAGCAGATGGCGCCATTGTATAATGGCAGACAGAGAAAGACCCCTAGGAAAACCCTGAATCCAAAATTGGATTGCAAAGGGTTAAAATATAGAAAGGTCATTTACTCAGAAAAGAATCCTACATTGTTAGACTTTATTCACATGTATGCATATACGCGCCTATTTCGCTGCGTTTTCACGCAACCATCTGAGCCATTGGTTTCCAATGCATTCGTTCACATGGGTGAATTTACGGAATGTAAAAATGTTGACCCATAAAAATGGAACATACGCAACTGAAATGCACGTCAACGATTATATGCTGGGTAAAAAGATAGTTCTGGTTCTATCTTTTGACCGATATATGTCAGAGGGTCCCATAAACTTCTATGGGAGCTGGAAAAAAGGGAGGGGGAGGCAGTTTAGCAGTGTCCAATGCTGGGAAAAGCTTACAGGTGCCTCTATTTAGGCAATGGAAGTCATTTCGAGGATTTCTGCTGAGCAAGGGCTTTCTGGGGTGCAACATATTTTTTCGCTAAAAACTTCACACCCAGCCATGTGAATGGATGAGAAAATGCTAATTAAGCTTGGGACTTGATCGCGGAAAATGGTCTATTCATGCGAATTTACGGCCCGGACGTGCACATGTAAAAATGCATATGCTCGTGTGAAGAAGCCCTTACATGCCATCAATGTATAAGATGGAAATTTAAGCAGGTATATATGTATATATATATATATATATATAATTGCTGGACTTTATATATGCTTTCTTGCTAGTACCTGCAAAGAGGTCACATGATTGTGTTTTGTTGCCAACTTTGCTGCTGATCTGCCTATTGATTAGCTGTAAGGCTGAATAGAAAAAAGTTTCTGGATGTGATTCAGCAGTTTTTTCAGAGAACCTTGTGAGGACTAAGCTGCCTCAGTAATGCTGGAGAGCTGGGTTTTTCTATACCAGGGAGAGAGAGAGTACAACTTGGATTCCTGGGCCGGCATTACCCAAGTGTTGCAACACGAGGGAGGTCTGTTGATGCTCCTATGGATGATTTTCAGGGAAGGGCTTATATTTAAAGCCCTCCCCGAAATTCACTGCGGGGGTTGCCTGCATCCCATTGTTTTGAATGAGGCCAGTGGCAGTAGCGCCAGCCCTATTGAAAGCCATGGGCATGGAGCTGCGGTCATGCGCATTTTCAACATGTGTGCAGCGCATTTTTTTGCGAACATAGGCTCGCAAAAAAAATCTCTCGTCTGACTGAACCCTAAAGGTAAATGTAAAAGTACTTTAAGTTAAAAATAGAGAATCCCTTGGTTGATCTGCTCCAGATACTCCTGGGCTTTCTCTTCTAGCTAATAGGGCTAGATTTCCCCTTTATTCCCCTTGGTTGTGTTTGGTGGTGGTTTTAGTGTTATACTTGGACTAACTTTTGGTTATTTATGCCCCGTGAACAATGCCTTGCATCCATCCTGGGCATCAGTGCAGAAATAACAGACTACTTTACTCAGTTTTACCAAACGTCTAGCCTGGATGTTGCTTTCTGGTGTGCAAACATCTATTTACCATATATATAAATGTATATATATCTTTTGACCATGGAGACCTACAAGACACCAAAGTTCTATTACCTGAACTGTTCTATTAAACTCTACCTACATTGTGTTTAACCCCTTCCCGCCCCATGATGTAAGGGTACGTCATTGCAAGGTGGTACTTCCCGCAAAATGACATAGCCTTACTTCATAGGAATAGCGCAAGATCTTGACTGATCTTGCGTTATCCCGCAGCGGGAGCCGGCTGTCAGTAGATTGCGGCTGTCAGTAGACCGCGGCATGGGAAGGGTTCAAAGAGGGAGCGCGCTCCCTCTGTGAAGTTGCCAGGCTCTTGTGATATAATCTCAGAGAGCCCAGCCTGTCGCCATGGCAACAGGATGCCAGATACTGGCGTCCTGTGCTGCCAGAGCCTATGATCGCTGTATGAGGCCTTAGTCACACGGGCGCATCGGCACCCGTACACTGGCAACGAAGCGCCCATGTGACTGCAGGAAGGAGACGGCCGTACCAAAAGACGGCTGTCTCTCTGCAGCGCCGGAGGAAAGAACACATGACCGGCAATAAAGCCGGTCACATGTTCTTTCCTCCAGCGCTGCAGAGAGACGGCCGTCTGCAGGTACGTCCGTCTGCTGGTGACGATGCGCCCGTGTGACTGAGGCCTAAGTGATAAAGCATGGCAAGGCAGTAGCCCTGCAATGCCTTATAACAGCGATCATCGGTACAG
The DNA here is from genome assembly GCF_035609145.1 of Eleutherodactylus coqui. Taxonomy (NCBI): domain Eukaryota; kingdom Metazoa; phylum Chordata; class Amphibia; order Anura; family Eleutherodactylidae; genus Eleutherodactylus; species Eleutherodactylus coqui. Next base: position 201,406,033 of record NC_089841.1, on the reverse strand, counting down.
TGTTGTAAGTCCCTCAGAGGGACACAAATTATGTAACAAAAAAAAGAAAAAAAATTGTAAAAAAAAAAGATGTAAAAAAACCCTTTTCGTGCTTTTTCTAATATTAGCATTACAAAAAAGGTTAAAAAAATTAAAATGGCACATATTTGGTATTGACGTGTCCATAACAATGTGTACAGAAAGCTGAACTTGATTTTTATTTTGTACGGCAAAAACCGTTAAAAAAAACGCTAAAAAACAGATGCAAAATGCTAATTTTTAGCATTTTGCCTCCCAAAAAATGCAATAAAAGTGATCAAAAAAGCCGTATATTCCTCAAAATGGTACCAATAAAATCTACAGCTCGTCTCGCAAAAAATAAGCCATCACAGAGCTTTATACATAGAAAAATAAAAAAGTTACAGGATTTTGAATGCAGCGATATAGAAAAAAAAAAGATTTCCAAAAAAAGGGTTTTTATTGCAAAAAAGTGAAAAAACCTAAAAAAAATATAAGAATTTTGGTATCGTTGTATTTATACCGACCCACAGAAAAAATGTATTGTGTCAGTTATGCTGCATGATTAACGCTGTAAAATAAAAATTTATGGCAGAATTGATGCGTTTTCTCTCCATATTATCATTAAAAAAAATAATAAAAGTTTTACAATATAGTCTATTTACACAAAAATTACACCATCAAAAATTACAGTTCGTCACGCAAAAAACAAGCCCTTATACGGCCGCGTTGACAGAAAAATAAAAAAGTTATGGCTTTTGATAAATGGAGATGAAAATCCGCTATAAATCGTTGCATCCTTCAGCCCAAAATAGGCCATGTCCTTAAGGGGTTAAGTTAGACAATGAAGTCCATGTAAAAATAATTATAAAGTACATATATATATAGTGACAATTTGGGGGTTGTTAGCTCATCAGATGGCCATTAGAGATGAGCGAACGTACTCGGTAAGGGCGATTTCGCAATCGAGCACCGCGATTTTCGAGTACTTCACTACTCGGGTGAAAAGTACTCGGGTGCGCTGTGGGTGAGCAGGGGGTTGCAGAGGGGAGTGGGGGGAGAGGGAGAGAGAGAGAGGGCTCCCCCCTGTTCCCCGCTGCTACCCCCCACTCCGCTCTGCAACCCCCCAGCCCCACAGCGCACCCGAGTACTTTTCACCCGAGTAGTGAAGTACTCGAAAATCGCGGTGCTCGATTGCGAAATCGGCCTTACCGAGTACGTTCGCTCATCTTTAATCGCCATCTTTCCTCCATATAAACATTGGTTTTGTCATACTGAAGTCCTTTATCTCTTTTTTTTTACATGGACTTCATTGTCTAACTTAAATACAATATAAGAAGAGTCTAATCGAACAGTTCAGGTAATAGAAACTTTGGGGTTTCGTAGAACAGTGTTTCTCAATGCCAGTCCTCAGGGACCGCCAACAGGTCATGTTTTCAGGATATCCTCTAGTAAGAACACGTGACAATGTCTGAGGCACCGACAATAATTACATCACTTGTGAAATCCTGAAAACATGACCTGTTGGGCGGTCCTGGGGACTGGAGTTAAGAAACACTGCTGTAGATCTCCATGGCCATAAGCTATACAGTTTCAGGTATCACTAATGCATACCACTAGCAGAGTATAATTACAGGTATCAAACTAGAGCATAGTAGACTTTTTGAGATTTATTTTTTAGCAACGCTTTAGCATTGAATGAAATATAAACTTCAATCCAGTCATTATGGTACATTAATCTGGCTACTATAGAGTAGTGAGAACATTCATGATAAAAGGGAATACATTATGCATGGATGGTTACAAAAAAAATGAAACTTGGATGTTCTAGACAATGTCAATGTGTACTCTTGCTTTACTATTACCATGGAAGGTAGCCAAAACTGAAATGGTTCATCAGCTGTGCAGTGCACAATGCTTAATTTTAGCAGTAATCCATATGTCCTTGTGATTTGTTCTTTTTTTGTTAGAAATATTCCATTGTTTCTCAGCCATTGTTCCTATTCATTTACCCCATTCTGAATAGAAAACTGTTATCTGAATGCATAATGAGGCATAATTTTATTACAAAGGGAATAATTGCCTTCTTTTTTAAATTCACCAAACAATTTTGCATTTCAGTAAAAGTTTAACATTTGAAGTCCATTATTTTAGTAAAAGTACTAGATCTTGACAAAGGCATAGTGCATTAAGACAGAGCTATTTTTATGGTAAATGATGTGCCTATAATAAGAGATTGAATAACTTCTCTTACATTTTGCAGCATTTTGTGCTGTATGTCATGTGTTTCTATTTTACTATGCACATAACATAGGTTTACTTGTGCTCACACTGACACATTAGGAAAATTAATCTTCAGTGATACACTAATAGAGTTCTGTTGTTGGAACTGGTTCTTATATAAGTTGAACCCATCAAATATTAGAGTAAGAATTCATCAAGCAGATCAAATTCTCCATGGGTTGCATGTATCACTCAACTGACATAGGTTGTTTTATGATTACTGAATATGGCTGGCCTTAGTTTCGTGGAACCCGAGTGATCACACAGGGTGCTGGCTGCCAGCTTGTAGGGGATGTACCAGATGGATGTAGACTGGGGGTGATAACTCTCTTAGGTCCGCCTGAGCAGATGACTATTTTTCTCCGCACAGCAACGTCTTGTAGAGCTACATGAGTCATCTTCCTTCTGGCTCAGTTTCCTCTCCTCTGATATTTTGGGGTGCCCCCACAACACATTTGCTTAGTTTTGCTATTGTGTTTAGCTCATAAACTTGATTCTGGGGCCATATTTATGTTGTAAGTTTGGTTTTGGTATTGTACCTATGCACAGAGGTTGGTTTGTGCTGAATATATGTTATGAGTTTGCTTTCGTGCTGCATTAGCTTGGTTCTGGTGCAGAGAACACAGCATACAGTCCGTCTTATCTTATCCTGAGGGAAGAAGATTTCATGAGGACCTGAAGTCAGCAATGGACGAAAAGGGCACACAACAATTATCGCTCAAAAGATGGCTTTTGAGCGAATTTTGGGCATTAATCGTGTGTAAAAAGGGCCTTTAGACACCTTATCTTCTTTGCAGCAGTGAATGGTTAGTATAGAGGTACGCCAATGATATGGATAAAAAATATGCTATGTTTAACAACTTTTATTTAACTATGTCCCTTTTTACAGACACTTTTTAAAACTTCAGTAACAAGTGGTAAAATCGTCTAGACATTGGTGTAATTTTTTTTTACAAATGTTTAATATTTCCTTAAAAAAATGTACATGTAAGTTTACATTCACAAAAATGCTCCTTTGTAGAAATTACAATTGTATAAAAAAAGACGAAAAAAAAAGGAATTAAAGAACAAAGCTATTTAGATGTGAACCATGTTATGAGCACTGAAATATCTATGTAGTACTAAGGAAAAAATTATTAGCTATGTTGGTCCTTCAAGATTTTTCATTTTTTTTTATTGCTAATGCCAAAAAAGAGTTTTCCAGGCAAAAGACTATCCTCAGGATAGGTCATCAATATAGTTAATCCCCAGGGACCCACCACTCAGAATCCTTGACAATCAGCTGATTGCCTGGCCTACTGCCAGTGCCACACTCCAAACAGGCATCATAGGAAATGACAGTGGAAGTGCCATAGCTAGATTCACTCCCATTGAAATCAATGGGGGATGAAGCTGACTATTACACTTTCCACACTTCCGCCTCCAACATGGGCAATGGGCACGGAAGTGTAATAGCTGCTTCTCTCCTATTTACTTCAATGGGAATGAAGTTAGCTAGAGCATTTCTGCCGCTAGTCTCCTATGATGGATGTCTGGACTGCCGCACTCATAGCAGGCTGGGCAATCAGTTCATTTAACGGGGATCCCGAACGATGAGTCCCTGGAAATTAACTGTTGATGGCCTATCCTGAGTGGAAGTCATCAATAGCTTTTGTCCCGAGAACCCTTTTAAATTTTCAATGTTGAACAGGCAATAGATTCTACATGTGTCAGAAAAATTCAGACAAGCGAAACATGTTGCTTCAGTCAGAAAACAGGTTCTTCATGAAACCACTCCTTTGAGCCAACTTCATGTATTTGTGTGTGCTTAAATTACAAAAAAACACATAGAAAAACACCTGTACTTGTTATAGAAATTTTCTAATGCTATTTCGTAGGATCTTTTTTGAAATTCATTGTTTATGTATTTTTAGACAAACTCAAAAGCCTACATTTTGCTAATGTATATTTTGAAAATTGCACAAAAACATACAAAATATAAACAAACCTAAATACTGGGTTAAGAAAGACTTACATGTTCATAAAGATAACAGTAAATATCTTGCTAAAAATGTAAAAAGAAACACATCAAAATGATCTGTTTGAATTGGCTTTAATGTGGTTACTTATAAAACCTTGTTTACACCAATGTCCACGAGCGGCTTTGATTTGCGAAATCCACGTGATGAACCCACATGGGAGATCCACAAATCAAACCACCCATAGGGAAGCATGGGCATCCGCAAATTAATTAAAGCATGTGGATTTGTTTTGCGGACCTTTCAGTCCGGAAACAAATCACTGCATGCTCCATTTCTGTGCCGTTCCGTCAGACGGCTCCCATTGACACTGCAGACGGGCCACAGATCCCGCAGGAAAGCAGGAGATATAAAAATCTCAGTACAGATGTCCCGGCAGAACAGAGATCCACACGGACGCCACCGCCTGCCCACACAGGCATGCATGGTCCTTGTCCATGGGAAGGGTGGGATTCTACTGCAGGCTCCCGCTCGCGGACTCCGAACTACCCGTGGAAATGAGGCATTAACAAAAGTGGAGGTGCCAAACATTGTAGCTAAGCAGTTTCTTGTTATATATTTTTTTCTGTTAGATATTTAAAACAAAACTCTATACACATCACCTTTACTATTTGTCTTCTTGAGTTTTTATAAACAAGGCCCATTGAGTTTTACAATTAAATGCATTTTCTATTAGTTGTATCGTGTGATGTTTTATATTAAAGCGTCACACCATGATGTTAATGAGATTGTTTTGTCTATATATTGTTCCAGCTCTCCAGAGTGCAGCAATCCTAAGTACTTGGATAAATTTTAATCTAAGTAGCAATATAGCAGTAGCTGGTAGCCCAAAGGGGACTAATTTTGCATATTTTGATAGCCTAATGGATGGTAACAGCAACAATCAACCGTTTTGCAAGAAACTCCGGCAAATATTTAGGTGGCTTTTATTATAATCAATATATGAACAGACAAAGAGCATTTGTCATTTTTTGTGCTTATTGTAATTTCTAGTACTATTTTTTTAAAAAGGTAAAGGTATCTTTATATGGAGCAACTGTCCCAGCGACTATCGCTCCTGTGCTTTCATACAAATGGGATAGTCATTCAATGAATGGAAGTGAAGCTCATCAGAGATTTTTCTTGGCCTCCATTTACTGTGAACAGATAATTGTTCAAAGAGAACCGACTGCCTGTTTACAATCACTTGGTTTTTAGGTGAGTTACAAACCAAACGACTCCGACAAGTGAATAATTCCTTGCTCAGTGCTCTGTTGGTGGCTGTGTGTACATGGGCCAACTATCACCCAAAATCACTGTTTCCACCAGTTATTCGGGTGATGATCATCTTTTTTCCCCATTTCTTTTTTTCCTCCCCCCTGCTTAAAAAATCACAACTTGTCCCGCAAAAAAAAGGTGGCTTAAATCTTCTTATCTATACTCAAAAGACCGAGACTTGACTATTATCCCCCTTCTCCCCATTCATTAAACATTTTAGCAATTCTTTAAAATTCAATGAAAAGTATGTTGCATTTTTTCCTAGTCAGTACTAATTGGATGTGCTCTAGTGATAAAGCTGGACAGTCCAACTGGTTTCATGGTGTCTGCCCAAATTCACTGTATTTAAGTGGCATCACCCATTGTATATTTGCAATAGATGTGAAGCATAATACTAATATCACAGGCAAAACTACATAACAGGCAGCTGACAGTTATTCATAAAAAAAACTAGAAAGTGACAGATTCTCTTTAATATAGAACCACAGTTCTCTGTGAAAAATCACACATGTACAAGTAACTTCATAGGCTATACTAGGGATGTGTGCTTTCACTGGATACACAGCACATAACCCCAAAATATGGCTCTGTGACTTGGCCTTATATCTGATCCAAATGTTTTTAGACTCAGTTCACACTAGTGTCATGGTTCTAATTTGTATATGAATTATGATGATATAACATAATTCTAATGATCTTTCATGATTGTTGGGACTTGTTTTTACCTAATGACCATAATGATTAATTTCTGACACAATTGTACAGCATGAGGTGTTATACTATCCCATCAAAAAGTAACTGAACCGGATAGAGAAGAATTACTGCCAGTGTTAAAAAGTCACTTGAGAGAAAAAAAACTAATTTAAAAAGTTGCAAAAACATTTCCTGTGCTCATAAGAGGGGTAACTAATTCATATATCCACTTCCTTTAACCCCTTGAGTGGCACTCCCGGAAATTTTCCGGGACGAGCTCCACTGCTCATAGCAACATAGCCCGGAAGATTTCCGGGCTATGTATCACTATGGGAGCTGCAGAGCACAATGCCACAAGCGGTGACAGTGTGCTCTGCCTGCACAGTCCCACAGAGAACAAAGCAAGGGCTTTGAAAAACCAGCAGAAGATATTGCAGACATGCCAGCAATCTCCTGCACTGCTTTGTTTACAGGTTGCCATAGAGACCATCGGCTTGTCAGAAGCAAGCCGATGGTCTCTGTGGCAGGGAGAGCTGGTTGTTAGCTGTCAGAGGACAGCTAGGTGCTAGCTCTTACAGCAGAGATCAGAGAAAACCTCCGATCTCTGCTGTGTTAACCCTTTACATGCTGCAGTCTATGTGACTGCAGCATGTAAAGGGCTGTCACTGCAGCATGTAAAGGGCTGTCACCATCGGACCCCCGGAATGTGATCAGGGGTCCTGATGGGTCCCTGTGGAAGTCCCCTAAAGGGACAAAAGAGAAAAAAAAAAAAAAGTAAAAAAATTCTAAAAAAAATAATAAAAACACTTGTCTCCCTTTACTTTGTAAAAAATCAAAAATACAATCACACATGTGGTATCCATGTGTCGTAATGACCCAGAGAAGGAAGTAATACATTATTTAACCCCTTAATGACATGGCCCCTTTTTTTCTTTTTTCTCCATTTCTTTTTTTCCTCCCCCCTGCTTAAAAAATCACAACTTGTCCCGCAAAAAACAAGCCCTTATATGGCCATGTCAATGGAAAAATGAAAAAGTTATGGCTCTTGAGACGCAACTGCAAAATTAGTTGAAATTCAATGATTAGACCATTTTAAAAAACCTGCCCTGGTGGGCACGACAGGGTGGTAGGAAACCCGCCACTCAAGGGGTTAAGGAAAAAAAAAGAAAAAGAAACTTACTTTGGAGGAGGGGTGTGTGGAATAATACACAGGGTTGATCAGGAAAATGTGGTAGGTTTAGTATATCTTGAATTTAGTAAAAAAAAGTACCAAGTATCTCATACCATCCTTATTGAAAAACATGACCAAATATGGGATTGACAAGGCAACTGTTAGGTAGATTCACAACTGGCTTAGTGATTGTACTCAAAGAGTGGATGTGCAGTCATAAATGGCTGCACATCCAAGTGGAAGAATGTATCAAGTGGGGTACCACAAAGCTCTGTCCTAGGCCTAGTGTTGTTCAACATTTTTAAAATGATCGGGAGGAGGGAATAGAGGAGAAACTGATCAAATTTGTCAAAGACACAAAGCTAGGAGGGGTAGCTAACACTAGGGAAGAGAGAGAGGATTCAAAAAGATTTAGGAAAGCTTTAATAGCGGGCAGCGACTAACTGAATAATATTTAACAAGGAGAAATGCAAGGTCCTACATCTGGGCAAGAAAAATGAAAAAAGCACATACAGAATGGGAGGAATTGGGCTAAGCAGCAGCACATGTGAAAAAGACTTGGGTATACTAATAGATCACAGACTGTACATGAGTCAACAGTGTAATGCAGCAGCAAAAAAGAAAAACACAATTCTGGGATGTATTAAGAGAAGCATAGAGTCTACATCATGTGAGGTAATTATCCCCCTATACTTTAGTCATCTGGAATGCTGTGTCCAGTTCTGGGCACCCCACTTTACAAAAGACATAGACAAACTACAGCAAGTTCAGAGAAGGGTTAACAAGATGGTGAGCGGTCTGCAAATCGTGTCCTATGAGGAACGGTTGAAGGATCTGGAAATGTTTAGCTTGCAAAAAAGAAGGCTGTGAGGAGACTTAGTAGCTGTCTACAAATATCTGAAGGACTCTCACAGTACAGAGGGATCAGCCTTTGTCAAAGACTAGACTAGAAGTAATGGGATGAAACTGGAAGGGAAGAGATGTAGATTAAATATTGGAATAAACTATTTGACAATGAGGGTGATCAATAAGTGGAACAGGTTACAATGGGAGATGGGAGATTCTTCTTAAATGGAAGTCATTAAACAGAGGCTGGACAGACATCTGTCTGGAATTATTTTGTGAATTCTGCATTGAGCGAGATGTTGGACCCGATGACCCTGGAGGTTCCTTCCAACTTTACAATTCTATAATTCTATTCTATGATCTGATTGTTTATCACACTGCGAATTTTTACTAAGTATATTGCAATCATTTCCATGCAATGCATCCTCCTGTCTGATACTTATGAGACACCATTTTGATTTTTAGATTTCTACTTTCTCTACCCCTAAGCAGCAAGCAATCCCATAATGCATATGCATAGCATCATATTACTAGCCAATAATATATCTGCGTGCTAAGAGGACAGTGCAATTGAAATTACCCTCTATGTTCTCCTAAACAAGCTAAAGGCCATAAGTATATAGTCAGGGAGCATGAACTGTAATCTCCTCTATTATAACTGCATGATAGGAGCCTCTTATATCATAAGTAGCTGTTATAAGGATTTATGCCTCTCCCTCACCCTGTGAGGAGCATGTGTGGTAAAGTCCATGCAGTTTCATTATACAGGAAATCTGGTAAAAGTGACTTCTTGAAGAAACACAGAGAAAAGTTGTCACATTCACCCTGAGTGTAAGACGCATCATGCCCATGACCACGACTAACATAAAGTTGTGTTCATACAACTATCATATAAACTAAACAAAAGGAGGAAGGGACAACCTCACCCTGACTACCAGGACAAGAACCACTCGGCCTTAAAGTGAGGTTATTGTCTTGTGGCCCCATGTCTTGTGCCTCAGCCACTAACTCTAGCAACAAAAAGAAGGAAAACAATAATGAACAAACAAAGCACCACTTAGCTTCACAGCAGAACTCTACCACCATAAATACATCTATTCTCCACAAAGACTGAGAAAATAATCAGCAATAACCAGACCCAGAAACAGACTTAGATAATGACCAAGGCAATACAACTGGACAGACAGAGTTCCACAAACACCAGGGTAAAATCCATAGGAAACAAGAGAATAAAATTAGTGACAGGGAAACACTGAGGGAATACAAACAAATGACAAAAGTTACACCTAAAGAATAACAAACCATAAAAAGATCAACCTGTTAGACGACTGGAACAGTGCAACCAGTCCGTCTATGTGTCGAGACCACCATGCCACGACCCCGTTTCAGCCAACAGACCATGCAACAAGTATATCCAAAGTTGTCACAGTGAGATCACTTGACCCAAATAAAGAATAGGACTCCAGAAATATTCAGATAGAAAGGAATAACTGAACAAGATAATACTAGCGTACAGTATATTTGGAAGGTCTTCAGAACCTTTCACTTTCTTTACATTTTGCTATGTTGTAACCTTGCGCAAATAAAAAAAAGCCAGTTTTTCCCCATCATTCTGCAGTCAATACCCCAATAATAACAAAGTGAATACAGAATGTTAGACATCTTTGTACATTTATTAAAAATTTGGAGAGACCTCAAAATGGCTGTCCGCAGTCAGTCACCATCCAACTTGACAGAGCTTGAGAGGATCTGCAGAGAAGAATGGCAGAAAATCATCAAATCCAGGTGTGCACATCTTGTAGCATCATACCCAAGGAGACTGGTGGCTGTGACTGCTGCCAAAGTTGCTTTAACTAAGTACTGATTGCAGGGTCTGAATATGTATGTCAATGCGACATGCTAGTTTTTCATTTTTTTTTAATTTACAAAAATTTCTAACATTCTGTTTTTATTTTGTCATTATGGGGTATTGAGTGTAGAATGATGGGAAAAACTGGAATTTTTTATTTATTTGTACAAGTGCAGCATCCGAGGAGTGGGCCCCAGCCTTGGAGACGGCAGGAATGAGTTTAGGCCTTATCACGGTGGCACTACAGTCTCCCACCCGGAGGGTAACCAGGGACATGTCCAGGGGGCCGATGGCAGGCTATTAAAGGGCAGGTGAACCTCGCTGTGGTTTACCTTAGTCTCTTGTCACATATCATGCCACCGTTCCGTCTTCTGTGATGAATCCGAATATTGAAAGAACTGGTTCACACACACACAGTAGTTGAATTAGCAAAGCCAGGAATGGTCAGCAGTGACACTTTACTGGAATAAACTTATTTATATTCCAGGAAGAAATAATCCACGCCAGCAGAATATTCAGTACAAACTTCACAAAATGATGCGACAGGGAGGAAATCACGGGTACACCAAGTAGTCTAAAGCCTCAGTTACCTTTATATTTCCAGGCCCGGCACAACTTTGATTCTCTTCTCCAGCTCTCTACCGGTCAACATTCACATCTAACTCACACTCCACTCTGCAATGTCGCTTTCTTCCTCCCCTTCAGAACCTCCACGGGAGCAAACTTCTGATATCTCCTGGGTGTAATGGGCCCAGGGAAAGCTGAGGTTACCTTTCTCTCTCTCCCATCATGGCCCCCATGAACTGAAGGTGCCTGTGTAGGTCTCTGACAGCTCCACTCACTCCAACTACAACTACCACTCCAACTGCAACTGCTCTTTCTCTCATACCCCTTGCAAACATATATATAAAACAAGGTTGCATGACATACAAAAGATACATTTCCAGACATAACCCAGACAGTAACCCATTCAGTGCTAAAGAGGTGTAAAACACATCATATTTTTACAACACAAAGACACTGACAACACAGTGAGCACGAGACAAATACATTCATGCTTATGAAGGGGCCCAACTAACTTTGGGCCACTACACAAGGCCACAATGTAAGAACATTTTTAAAAAAGTGAAAGGGTCGGAAGACTTTCTAAATGCACTGTAGATACACTGGGTGACTATTTACATAATAAATGAATAACAAGTTCACCCAAGTGACCCTTTAATACCGCCTAACTATAATATGAAAATGTATGTATTTATATTGTAGGTCACTTCTATACAGTATGTACTGGAGCTGCAATATTCCTATTCTGCACATACTTGCCTGCAATTTATTGGATGACCCATATTGTATCATAAAAAGTACAATATACCGGCTGCATTTTTTAGCTCATAAGACAGTTCCACAATAAATACTTTTCCTGTAATGCAAATTTTATGATCTTAAACTAAGTGAAGGAAACATTCTGCATTACTTCTATTTTATTTTACTCTTCAAGCAAAACATTTTAAAATATAAGTATATATCATTTCACAAATATATCTCCAAAATAGTTGACTATAAAACGTATTTGTTCAGTCTGCTATTTTACAGGGAGACATGAAAACTATTAAATCATGAAATTGTATTGCAGTTTATGGTAATATGAGCTTTTAAATATAGATGTAGTTATTGAAATTTATTTGCTGTTTATGGTTAAGAAAACTTACCCAAATGCCTTCCTCTTGATGGTACTGCTTCCAGTTCCTCCCAGTGTCGCTGTACAGCAGCAGATAGCTTGTAACCCAGTCTGAACTACCATATTTGCCTTGTGTAGCAATAGCTGTGATTTCAGTCCTCTGTCCTAGGTCAATCTGAAGCCATTGGTACTTATTAGATATACGAGGAGACCATCCTCCCGCTCCTGAAGAAAGTGAATAAGCAACATTTATGAAATATGCAGGGTTCATTGCTTCCAAAACAGTTAAAAATATTATAAGAACTATTTAAGAAAAATAAATGGTTTTATATATATATATATATATATATATATATATATACCCTATATACCCGAGTATAATCTGAGTATTTCAGCACATTTTTTATGCTGAAAAAGTTCCCCTCGACTTATACTCGTGAGGTAAAAAAAAAGAAAAATACACGCAATACTCACCTCCCAGCCGGCGTCTGTGTCCCTGGTGTGATGGTCTCCCTGGCGTTGCCGCAAACTGCTTAAGATCTCTCCCTGCTGTAATCTCCCTGCTCAGCTTTGAATTCCTCCACCGTCAGCGCTGTGTAAGTAAGTGCTGTGATTGGATCAAGCGCCAGCCAATTACAGCCGGTGCTCGATAAACCAATTGCAGCCATTCAGGATGTCATTCATTAACTGAATGGCTGTGAATGATCGAGTTCTGGCTGTGATTGGCTGGCGCTCGATCCAATGACAGCACTTACACAGTGCTTACGGCAGGGGAATTTAAAGCCAAGCAGGGAGATGACAGCGGGGAGAATTCTCAAGCAGCTTGCCGTCGGGGAGATCATCGCGCCAGGGACAAAGACGTCAGTTGGGAGGTGAGTATTGCGTTTTTTTTGTTTTTTTTACCTCACTCGATATGTATATCCAAGCTATTCAGAAAGCGATACGTGGGTCAGATGTGGCCAATCACATTTTTCTTTGATGGATCCTGACTCCTTACCAGTTTCAGTTTGGAAATTCAGTGAAACGGAGATGGAGGAAATCTATCAGCAGTATTTAACTATCTTTATACAACCTTCAACCTCCAGTACTAAAATACTAACAGTACCAATATTAATAAAATATAATAGACATTAGTAAACTTTGAACCAGCAGATTGTCTGTCAGTAGCAGACTAGAGAAATGCCTGAGCGGCACAGAAACTACAGTCTTGTTCATTCCTAGCACAGGTCCTTAAGGTCTTCAAATTAAGTGGAAGTCACATAATAGACACATGAAAACTAAAACCTACTACCAGTTTTATAGACTGAGTACAAATCTATTTGCAATATACTATCACTCATTCCCATGCCATTTGTAATAAAAATGGCAAAATAATTGCACCCTCCCTCTCTGTGCCATTGTTAATTGGATATGGCCATGAATTACACTGCAGCTTATTAATTTCAGTACAGCCCAAGTAAAGTAAATTAACATGTTTTGTACTCATACACATTGTTTACATATTAATCAAGCCTTGATTTCCTTAAAATGTTCTTTCATCAAAGTGTCCACCCTTAGTAATGATCACAGTACTTAATTAATTTGCCTAAATAAATCCATATTCATAACAAACTAGCTTTTTTTGTTCGTTTCTGAAAAATTGACAGTTCGGGTGGTGTAGTCAAATTAATGAGCAGGAGTGTAAATCCCACCTAAATGGACAGTCAGTGATAATTAAACTTCTCTTTGGGTGTCTAAAATAGTAAGATAAAAGGGCATACAGAGGCCCTTAATTGTCTCAAAAAGTAGTTATTACTTAATTTTTACTTAAAGTGCACACTCAATTTCAGATAACGTTTCAGTATAAGCTGTTGTGTGTGTACATGAAGAATAACACTATTTCTGGCCGTGATATCACTTGCATCATACATTGTTTACCAGTTTTCCTTCTCTGCAGGCTGTATCTCTTTTCAGTTCTTTTTGCGCTGGTGGGTGCGGACCGTTGCTACGCTATCTTTTATATAGTGCACATGGAAAAACAATATTCTGCTGACCAATTCTCTGTAATACACAAAAGTAACAGCATCATGGAGGACAGTGTACATCAGTACTGAGCAGTGTAGATGTAATTTCAAGGTCTATGTGTGAATCTCTTCCACCAGGGGTGTAGCTAAAGGCTCATGGGCCTGGGTGCAAAAGTTTATCTTGGGGCCCCACAACTTCTCTTAATCTCTTAATGCAGAGGAGTAACTTGAAGCTCCTGTGCCCCAATGCAAAATCTGTAGCAGAGGCCCCAACTACAATGCTTTATTCATAGTACTGGGCTCCCTATATGGAAAAGAGAGGCCTTATGGGCTCCTTAAGGCTCCTGGGCCTGGGTGCAACCGCATCTCCTGCATCCCCTATAGTTATGCTGGTATCTTCCACTATAGAACAGCTTCTTCCTCCTGCTCTCCTCTCATTTGTTAGAGATTTTTCAGTACAAAATCGGGATTTAAGGTAAAGTGATTTGCGCTTTTGCTAATTATCACATTGGCTATCATGTTAATTCAAGTTGTCTCAAAGGGCAGTGATAAATTAAGTCAACTTAAAACTGAAGATATGAAAGCTTATAAATAATCATATAATTGTAAAGTATTAATGGGGCTGTCACCTGGGCATTAAACCACCGTCTTTCTCTGTAATTAGGTCTGAAGCCTGGTACCGGTATTTATTGCCAGTACCAGTTAAACATAATTTTGTTTACTACTGCCAGCCGGGTGGTAACCCTCTCTTTAATGTGTGCAGCCCTGCTTGAATTTCTCAGTAGCAGGAAAACTCACACAGTCAGACATAACCTGCTGCCGCCGAGAACATTGCTCTGCTCTCCACTTTAGAGTGTCTCCTCCACCCATAGCATAGCATGTGCAGAGACCATGGGTTGAGTTGCTCTGTAGTGCAGAGCAGAGTAATGTTACTGGCTACAGAAGGCTGTATCTGACTGTGTGAGTCCAACTGCTGTTGGGAGATTTACGAGAGAGGAATTATCACTAAGGGAGGAGGGGACACAATAAGGAACCAATAGTATAATGCGTGACACAGAGAGGAAACTGTATCTAAGAGGACACCACTGTGGAAGACACTGTTAATACTGCAGCCACTGTGGGGGCCACTATTACTACTAAAGCTACTATGGGGGTCACTATTACTACTGGGACGACTAAGGGGGACACCACTGGAGGCACTATTATTTTAGAGGCCACTGAGGAGAACACAAATACTAGTTGGGACAACTAGAATAAAGTCGTGAAAAATATATGTTGTGATACGCTAAGTCTACAACCATAACCCTAACCAGGCACTCTTTTGTTTTGGCCAGTATTTTTTCATTACAAATGTCGCAACTCTAAATACTACATATGAACCAGTAGGCAAAATTCACCAGATTGTTATAAATAGAGCTAATTGACAAAATGTATATTAAGCAAGTTAAAGCACATTAGCTACAGGGTGGAGCGCGGTAATTTGCTAATTTGGGAGTGAAATAAAAAAATAATGAACTTGTAAAAACTTTATTTTATATTTTATTTACATTGAACAGTAGTGGAATTTACAAATTATTTGGTTTTAAATATTGTATGACCTTCGCTATCCACACACTGCTGCATACGTTGCATTGCAATGATCGAGTGGTTATTTGAAAAATACGCTTCAACACAAAATTAACGCTCCTCACGTGTCCACTGCATGATGGCAACTGAAAAGCAGCTGCAGACAAACTTCCCGTCAGCCACTATAAGCAACGCCCACTCTCCCCTCTCTTCGACCAACAGCGCTGCCACAACCTGCAACTCAAAAAAGCAACACCCTGGAAGACCTAAGGAACAATATTGACGCTGAGATTGCCAGAATACCAGTCGACATGCTTGAAAGAGTGCATGAGAACTTCCGAAAACGTATGCAGCAGTGTGTGGATAGCGAAGGTCAACATTTGCCAGATACAATATTTAAAACCAAATAATTTGTAAATTCCACTACTGTTCAATGTAAATAAAATATAAAATAAAGTTTTTACAAGTTCATTATTTTTTTATTTCACTCCCAAATTAGCAAATTACCGCGCTCCACCCTGTATATACCTAAAGACACTATAAAATACATAAAAATCAGTATATGGAAAAATTCAGGAAAAAATATTAAATAACATGTTTATCCCCACAGCACATGTTACAAATATCTTATAGGTAGGGTCTCACCACTCAGATACCCACAAATCAGTAGATAAGGCTACATCCAGGTACAGAATGAATAGAGAGGCTGAGTTCCTCAGGGCTCTTGATGACAAGGAGTAAGCTTTACCTTTCACTCAGCATGCACAGATAGCACATGGCCACATATGTAACAACCTATAAGACTATTCAGACAAGCGATTTGTCACATGGACTGATTGTCCATGTGAAAAAAATTAACTGTATATCCTATTCTCATCCGTTTTCATGCTCTCTACTTTATATACCCATGAGAAAATTGTTACTATTCAAAAACAGAAAGCAGGTCCTAAAGGATGAATAAACTACATGTATAATGCATTTGGAAAGTTCTCATAGCCTTCCACTTTTTTACAGTTATGTTGTGGCGATATGCAAATTAAAAAAAGAATTCAAGTTTTTCACCATCATTCTGCACTCAATATCCCATAACAACAAGTGAAAACACAATGTTAGAAATCTTTGTAAAGTGAAAAACCTAACATTTTCCATTGGCATAAGTAGTCCGACCCCATATGCAGCACTTAGTTGAAGTGCCTTTGGCAGTGATTAAAGCCTTCAATCTTCTTGGGTATGATGCCACAAGGTTTGCATACCCGAATTTGGGGATTTTCTGCCATTCTTCTCTGCAGATCCTCTCAAGCTCAGTCAAGTCGGATGAGGGACGTCTATGGACAGCCATTTTCAGGTCTCTTCAGAGATGTTTAACTGGGTTCAAGTAAGGGCTCTGGCTGGGCCACTCAAGGACATTCACAGAGTTTAACCCTAAGTCACTGCTGTGCTGTTTTGGCTGTGTGCTTAGAATCATTATCTTGTTGGAAGGTGAATCTTCTACCTAGTCGGAAGTCCCCTGTGCTCTGCATCAGGTTTCCACTAGGAATATCTGTTATTCGCACCATTCAGCTTTCCATCAACCCTGACTAGTCTCCTTGTTCGAGCCACTGAAAACACCCCCACAGCATTCTGCTGCCACCACCATGCTTTACTGTAGGAATGATATTGGGCAGGTGATGAGCAGTGCCTGGTTTCCCTCAGACATAACACTTACAATTGAGGCCAAAATGTTTAATCTTTGTTTCATCAGACCTGAGAATCTTGTTTCTCACAGTCTGAGATTTCTTTAGGTACTTTTTGATAAATTCCAGGCAGACTTTCATGTCTCTTTTATTGAGGAGAGGCTTCTTTTCAGCCACTCTGCCACAAAGGTCAGATTGGTGTAATGATGCAGTGGAAGTTTTCCACAACTGCACACAGGATCTTTGAAGCTCAGGTAGGGGGACTATTGGACTCTTGGTCAGCTCTTACCAAGACCCTTCTCTTCCAATTTAGTTTGGTGGATTGATCAGTTCTTGGAAGAGTTCTGGTTGTTACGAACTTCTTCTATTTAAGAATTATGGAGGCCACTGTGCTCTTAGGAACTTTCAGTGCAGCAGACCATTTTTGTAGCTTTTCCATATCTGTTCCTCTACTTAATTCTGTCTCTGAGCTCTACAGGCAGTTCTTTTCTCCTCATGACTGGGCTTTGGCTCTAATATGCCTTGTGAGCTGTGAGACAGAGGTGGGTCTTTTAACCCTTTCCAATCCACTGGCTGACGTCTGAAGACAATATGATTTAAGGCTGTACAGCTTCGATGTTGGAAGACGTCCGTCGGGGTTCTCTTACTGTTTATTGCCAGCTTCTCTGCTGTTGTAGAGTATCCAATGTGTCACCTCATGCAGTACTGGCTTTAGCCAGCATATAACGCCGTTGTATAATGGCAGGAAAAGAGTAAGCCCCCTAGGAAAATTAGGATACAAATTGGATTGGAAATGGTTAAAATGATGTCTAATCAACTGAATTTACCACAGGTGGACTACAATCAATGTGTAGAAACATCTCAAAGATGCACAAGAGAGATGTGAGGCCTTCAGAGCTAAATTTGTAGTGTCATACAAAAGGGTCTGAATTAGAGATGAGCGAATATACTAATTTCGAGTAATTACTCGATCGAGCACCACGATTTTCGAGTACTTCCGTACTCGGGTGAAAAGATTCGGGGGGTGCCGGGGGGTGGGGGGAGGCGTGGCGGAGCCCTCTCTCTCTCCCTCTCCCCCCCCCCACTCCCCGCTGCAACCCCCCACTCCCCCACGGCGCCCCCCGAATCTTTTTGCCCGAGTACGGAAGTACTCGAAAATCGCGGTACTCGGGCGAAAAAGGGGCGTGGCCGAGTACGCTCGCTCATCTCTAGTCTGAATACTTTTGTGAATTAAAAATTTTAGTTTTTCATGTAAAAAATGACAAAGATTTAATTTGCAGAAGGCAACAACCTAACCAAGTGTAAAAAAGTGAAGGGGTCTGAAGACTTTCCAAATGCATTGTAAGTTGCATATTTCATCTTCAGCACTGTCTCTGTAATTTTATTTATATTTAATGTTGGTCTCATGTGCAATACAGTATGTTTACACCTGTCCTACTAGAGGTATCTTTAGCTTATATAAGGCTGCCAGAGATCTGTCATTGCTAATCTGAAAATAGAAGGAAAGGCAATGCTTAGATTTAGTAAATGTAGTTAGTCAGATTTATGTCAATACAATAAGCTGTTATAGTAAAACTAGGCACCGAGCCAACTTGTGAAAAATGAGAAGTTCGTTTTTGGCCAGATTCATTTTAGAACAGCAATGCACAATCCATGAAGGTATTGCCAGGAGACAGATTGGGTGTAAGGTATTATTAGGCTTAGTGGGCGATATTCTGAGCTCTACTAGCATTACTGCCAGGCAAAATACTTTTTTTTTTCTAGAAAACCTGTGTGCTGCAAACATGACTGTGTGATAACAAGGTAAAATCTGCTCATATATTTCTGATAACGCATTTGAAGTTTACTTTCAATAGTTAAGTTATTAGTAACTAATACTGATATAACGAGTAGGCAAGCATTCCAATAATATGTGCAGAACTAGCAAACTTTAACTAGACATTTAACATGATGCATGCCATGACGTAACTTTAATTACATTTAATACATCACATGTAATTGAAAATAAAGTTAAAGTTTGCTGAATTAAGCCTTATTCAGGCAAGCATGTTTTTTCGCATGCCTATGTGAGCAATTCTCCCCCCCCCCCCCCCCGCGCGCGCGTGTGCTGCTCGCATGAACAGGCAGAGTTTGCACATGAAACTTTGCTGTTTACTGGACAGCTGCTCCAAAAGGTCCCTTTATTACTGAACACTGTGACAGTGCTGTCACAGTGCTGATGAAAGAACCCCCTGCCACAGCTGTGGCAGAGGAGCGCAATGCCATCCCATTGCTTTCAATGAGCCCGGTGCTGCTGCCGATCCATTGAAACCAATGGGATGAAGGCAACCCCTGCAGGGATGATTTTCGGGAGTTGTGGGGGTTTGAAATATAAACCCTACCCTGAAAACCATCCCTAGCTGTTAAAATAAATTAACTTCATATTGCATCTTCAATATTGCAGTACATTGTATTTTTAATGTTATTCTATTAAGCCTTACCACAGGCAGATGTTAATAGATTGCAATACATGGAAGCCCTAGGAACCTTCACTAAGCTCTGGGTTGCCATGTGAGCCCATTAGCACGCTATGATTGTATCATATGAGGCCAATGGGATAACATAGGGAGCCCCACTATTGCTAACTGCTTTGTTGCCGGGGTCAACATTGACTGTGGCATCCAAGCAGTTAAACAGCCATGTTAAGAGCTAGCTATGACTGCAACCACTGTTGGTGGGTGTCAGCTGTTATAAGTCGGCAGCATCCGATGAGTATAGAGCTTGCTCCATAAACCACCAATGACCACCTTCTAATTGTTGATTTACGACATTGATTATTAACAGGTTAAATATACAATGTGTATCATCTGTGTGCAATGCATAAGTACCTATATAACAGTGTAAGCATTTAAAAATTCCTAAATGCTGCAGGTGTTGCAGACGGTGGTACTAAAGCACATGCAGCAATATCCTGCTGTACTGTCACTTAACATAATGTATATTCCACTATTGTATCTTCCACATATCAATAGATAACATAGTTTAAATATTCTCACTTGCATGTTGATGAAAAAAGTTCCATGGCGGGACTGAAACGTCACATAGAACATGAGTAAATAAACACAGAATTTTTTTATTAGACTTCTTAGAATCCTTCATACATATATTGAAATTGCTTGGGGAATTTAGCTCACAGGATTAAGATCTCCTGGGAAAGATGGTTGGTACAAGAAGGAAATTCACTCCAACACAGTAGTTTCTTATTCTAAACTAGCAAACCAGCTTTTCTGGCTCCTCACAGAAAAGACAATTTTACATTATAAATTCTGCTTGTCTGAGCTCTAACTAGACATAAAAGTATCCCTTGCTATCCAGCTTCAAGCCTGCTGCCCAGGCCCCCTAAAACGTCTAAGAAACCACTTGTGACTCCCATAGACTGGCAATGACTGTCTTCCCCAGACTAGAAGCCATGTATCAGAGAAACACCTCTCATTTAAAGAGCTCTCCCCGCTGGCAGCTAATTAGACAACCCAGCTTTCCCCCTATGAGACACACATCACAAAATTCACTTGAAATGTCACGCTCTGTGATAGAACCATAACGCCTCAGTAGGAGCAGTTATGTCACAGACATAAGCACATCAACTCTTCTCCAAAAATGCCTTCCTTGGGAGGAACACCTCCTTATTCAGATCAGATTTCTTGCAATACATCTTCTGTTCCACCATATATTATGCATCTTCTTTGAGAAGACCAAAGTCCTAAAAGGCCACTTTTCAATACTGTCTCAAAGAGGTTTAAAGCAGCTTAATGAAAACTTACACTGGGAATATTGCTTTGAATAACCTTTCTCAAAGATGCCCTTGAACATCTCAAGGATATTATGTGAAATGTTACAGTAATTAAATACATAATAATTCAGAAAACGAAGGTTTGCTTAGACTGAAGGTGAAATATTACAATCTCTCTGATTTACTAAAAAAGTGTACTCTCGCCATTGCTTATTCTACTTACTAGTTATATTCTATGTTGTTCGGTCATCATCTGGCATTATTTGGCAAAAGTTAAGCAGTAGCTCTGCCATGCATGATCTCCATATTTCCTGGTTATTTTGTTCAAAGCTTGAAGAGGTTTTCTAACTGTAAACTGTTGATGATCTATCCTCACCCCACACCTCTACTCTCCATAGACCTCTATGGGCAGTATAAGACTATACCCTCCTCTATTTCCTTTGTTCAGTGTTGGTTTCTCTGTTGCTAGAGATGGACTTCACTTGACAATAGGCACTGTACGGCAAATTAGAAGGCAATGAAACCACTAGTGGCCAACACTTTACAGAAAGTTTTAAAAATAAAAGTGAAATTTTAGGTAAATAAAGTGATCTGCACTTTTGGTAGTTATAACATTGGCTACCAAATAAACACAAATTGTTTCAAACTGTGGTGACCACTTGAAGACAGCCTGTCAAGTCTTTAAACCAGCAGCATAGCTTTGCATCCATGGAACTGCTGGTTTTTTTGCACCTCTTTTTTTTTGCACATCCCCATTTCCTCTGTCCACTGACAATGAGGAGAGGAGACCACCCACTTGACACATTCAAAGTACCTTGAGAGGTTGCTGCAGTGGAACAGTGGGGTGTACAAAGAAAAGAAGAGGTGCGATAGAGTTAAAAAGGGCCATTGCTGCAAAGCTATGCCAGTGCTAACCAGTGCTCGCGTGGAGAATACAGCATCATGAACAGCAAACACAGCATGCAGTGTGTTTGCTGTCCATGGTGCTGTATTCTCCACAGGAATATGTTTGGTGTGTAGGTAGAATAAGAAGGATATGGTCCACTCAATGTATCTCTCAATTAGAGAAGTACTCAAAGCCGCACCAGCTGTAAATACAGCTCTGATTACAACATAAAAAGTATCATCAATACATATAAATAGATGTTATTTTAACTATATGAGAGTATTCCTCTATTTGTTGTATGGGCTTTTATGTGCATATCTGCACCAGTGCATTATAGCAAAGTGTCTTATCAGCCATGAGATGAATAAGAATCGTTAATGAAGGGAGCCCTTAAAGTTTAAACGTATATTCTTAGCCAATTTCTTCCTAACACTGAGAAGATCTTTTGATCTGTCTAAAGTAGGACTTCAGAATAAATTAAAGGCACTGCATAATGTTAAGTTACCTTGGTTAACCTTGAATCATTTCTTGAGAAATTCATTCAAAAGCTTCCTTTTTATAAATATGCAAACTATAAGAACAACTCTGTCAGCCAATTCATGAAGTGTAATTGATGTTAAATATGTGTCATTGCTCAGTTCAAGTACATTATGTCTACAGTTTAAAGAAATTGGTAACAATTTACATATACAATTACTATACATAAGAAATTTAAGTATCTTTGTAAATGTATTGTAAGACCTAACTTGTACTAATCGTAAATTACTCCAGTAGTCCGGAACTGTAATCACAATTTTGTAGTTTTAGAAATTAAAACAAGGGGAGTCTGATAATTTGGAATAGTGAGCTCTAGAATATGAGGGTGATGGCTCGAGCTGCCCATAGAAGTCTATGGAGAGGGGAAGGGTGAGGGAGAAGTGGGAAGAAAGACTCAAACATAGAAGCTGCAACTATCTGAAAATCAAATATAAATACAGAAATGGATAAAACTGTTGCTAAATGCAGGCTAGAAGACATATAATGACCAGAAATAGCGTTATTCCTCATGGAAAACCACATGGCAGCTTATGCTGAAAAGTCATCTGAAAGTGCAGGTACATTTTATACTTATTTTAGATGTTTAGAAAAATTGCATCAATCATAGTTCAGACTAATACGAAAAGAACACTAAAATGTGATAACATGATGAATAAATGATACGCGGTTTTAATATGTTTTACTGATTGGAACACATGTTTAATGTAAAGTAGTTTAGATTTCCACAAAGTATACATTAGCAGTAGAGATGAGCGAGTATGCTCAGAGAAGGCAGTTACTCGAGCGAGCATCGGTCATCTCGAGTAACTGCATTCTCGTCCGAGCAGGCTCGGGGGGGGGGGGCAGCGGGGGTGAGAGAAAGAGAGAGATCTCTCTGACTCCCCTCCCCCCACTCCCCACCGCCCCACCCCGAGCCTGCTCGGACGAGAATGCCGTTACTCTAGAAGAGCGATGCTCGCTCAAGTAACTGCCTTCTCAGAGAGTGTTCTCTCATCGCTAATTAACAGAGAGGGGTGTAGCTGAGGTCATACCAGCATTGTTCACATCACTATATACAGGAGATGTATAACTTGCACCAACTGTTCTGTATATAATTATATACAGAACATAGTTAGGTTACACAGCGTGGTCTCCTTCCCTCCTCCAGAATCATCACGTGACCGGCAATGCACTGGTAGACTGGAGTTGTGGTGAATCACAACTGCAGTCTCAGACGAAGGAGGACCGTGCACCAGGGAGACTGCAGTTTTGAATTGGCTACAGTCTCAGGTAATGGCCCCTCTCCTCCCTGAGCACCACCCACAGCCGGCCCGCCCATTAGTTTAGAGTCACAGCATGCCTGAGTATATGGCTGGGGGCCTGTGGAACCCCCAAGCTAAGAGGCCGGGTCACAATTGTGATCCCTGCAACCCATAGCAGTACGCCAGTGTTAACAGATACGAAATACTAAATTTGATATAATGCAGCTTTGCAGAAATATAGCAGACATATTTTGATCATATGATATAATGGCATAAGCAATTTGCTTTGTTTGATGCATTGCTATAGCAATTTATTCCACAATCTACTCTTGCATATAAGAAAGGAATGACACATGTAGAATTACTGGTAGCCAGTGCTCTAAACGCTCCACAGTATGTTCTACAGTTAATGGAAGTCTCATAAAATAAAACTGGTTAATTTAACTAAGTACTATGACTTCTCATGAAACCTCCAGGTAATTTGTTGACACTCCATATGTCATCTACTTTTATTGTTCTATGAATAACTGAGTTTATTTGTCTGTTTTATAATGAAATAACCCTATCCCCTGACCCACATTAATTCTAGCATGCTGTATTTCTGATTACCATTCTAGATTTTAGATTAGCTATTTATTTTGCCAGTAACTCAAATACCCGTGCCCCAGGACTTCTTGACAGTTCAGGCCCCAGAGGACACTTTTCCTGAACCATAATCATTATTTCAATACATTACAGCATTAGGTTTCATTACATGTGATGAACCTAGATCAGAAAGTGCCAAAGAGCTGGCAAAAATTGAACAGTTTTTACGCCTAATTTCCAGCTCAGAAAGATGTTGTTGTTCATGCAAGTAAAATTACTTCTAAAGCTGAATTACTTGGCGTGCAACCATGATAGCGGCGAAAATTACTTTTGCTATTTCCAAAAATATTCAGCAATACACAGTAAGTCTGCAACTGTAATACATAGAGGTAGCAAAAGACCACTCAATACCAGTACCCAATGGATTATACATCAATAATTAATTTAGGAGTATAATTATGAATGTGACATTTTTTGGCTACTTTGTTTCTGAGCATTTTATTTTATTTTATTTTTTTATTTGGTAAAGGTACAGAAACAACAATCATTAACATGACTGGTGCATGATAACTCGATTTACAGCATCATAGTATATTGCAGTTCAGCTACCATAATGTGACAAATCGAAAAATGTTTGGTACCGTGTTAGCCAGTAGAGCAAAATGTGAAAGAGAAACCAAGTAATATTGTAGATATGATACCTTTTAATGGCTAACAAAAATACATGATGTTATAGCGAGCTTTTGGACCTCTGAGGGTTCTTCCTCAGACTTAATTAGCATTGGCCACATCTGTATATACTGTATGTACTATTTCTATGTTATGTATTTGGTCACTATATGGTTAGTTATTAGAATTCATGAATGGGTGAGTGCTGCCTCTCATTGGCTGAGCGCAGGGATAAATCAAAGGCAGCTCTCAGCCGTCATTCAATAGCTGAGAGCTGCCTCTCATTGGTTACAGTGCTCAGCCAATCAGAGGCAGCCCATTGAGCAGGCGGGGATTTTAAATCCCCGACTGCTGAATACTACTTAGAGCAGTGCAGGGAGAAGAGCCGGCTGGACACGGCTGAGCCCCGGCAGCTGAAGAAAGGTGAGTATTCTTTTTTTAAATTTTATTCACCATTTCTTCTTGTTTTTCAGGGAAGGGCTTATATTTGAAGCCCTTCCCTGAAAAACAATTTCAGGATGCCGGCAGCTGGATCCCCTACTGCAGCTGTCATCTATGACAGCTGTGGTAGGGAATTCTTTATTCCTCCCAGGGATGAAGAGTTCCTTTGCTGCATCTGTCACAGATGTGGCAGGTGCAGCAGGGAATTCTTTTTCCTCGTGAGGATGAAGGAAACATTTGTCCCATGCAGCAGATGTGTTCTTCATTCCTGCGGGGACATGGCAGTGGCGGACAGGTACGTTTTTTGTTTTTTTTTAACACTAAACATATTGTTTTTGAGGGAAAGGCTTATGTTTAAAGCCCTTCCCTGAAAAACAATTACCGGGTGCCGACAGCAGGATCCTCTACTGCAGCTGTCATGTGTGAGAGCTGCGGTAGGGAATTGAAGAATCCCTCTGCTGCATCTGTGGCAGATGTAGCAGCAGGGAGTTCTTTTTACTAGCCGGGATGTTGGAAACGCATGCGGCAGATGTGTTCTTTATCTCCGCGGGGGACACAGCAGCGGCGGAGAAATAAGTTTATTTATTTATTTTTTACACTTATATGATAATTTTTCAGGGTAGGGCTTATGTTTAAAGCCCTTCCCTGAAAAACAATTCAGGGGTGTCAGCAGACCATTGTTTTCAATGGAGCCGCCGGCAGCAGCCGTGGCTCCACTGAAAACATGTGTGGAGGACAGCGTGACATTTTTTTGAGTACCCGAGAACCTCGTGGTACTCAGATCGAGTAACGAGTACATCGAGCAGGCTCGCTCATCTCTATTAGTTGTGTTTGGAGGTATCAGGCACTGTGCGGTAGCACTCTCTAAGCTCCATATAGCAAAATTCCTAATATACTGTGTGTTTGTAATATTTCAACACTTTATGGTGATATTAATATGGTACTGTATGGTCGTATTATGTTCACTCCTGACACAAGCGTAATTTCATTGGGTATTACATGCAAAATGTACGCCCGCATAATACGCAGTTAATGGAGTCAATGAAAGTACACGTAAAAAAGAATGCAGCGTGTCCTTTTCTACCACGTATTACGCACGATAGAGTCCTATTGTTCTCTATGGGTGCGTATGAAAATACTGTATGTGCAGCGATTATACGCATGTTGACAGGAAACAATACAAGGAAAGTAAAAAGTCGGGAAGCCAGTGCATGACAGCGTGTGTGAGATATGCTGAATTCCGCAGGCATACGCGATCATAAACACGGTGATACGCAGCTCTACATGCCGGTAAAACACTGCGTTTTATATGCAGTGTTTTACCATAGAGTCGTGTGAGCCCAGCCTTACACTAGTAATACGCCCAATATAGGCTACGAGTGCTTAGATTATACTAAGTACTGCGTATTTCAAGAGCACGCAGACAACATACGCCCGTGTGAGTGAGCCCTAAAGGTAATATATAGAGATGAGCGAGCCTACTCGGCCACGCCCCTTTTTCGCCCGAGTACCGCAATTTTCGAGTACTTCCGTACTCGGGCGAAAAGATTCGGGGGGCACCGTGGGTGAGTGGGGGGTTGCAGCGGGGAGTGGGGGGGGGGAGAAGGAGAGAGAGAGGGCTCCCCCCTGTTCCCCGCTGCTAATCGCGGTGCTCGATCGAGTAATTACTCGAAACGAGTAGGTTCGCTCATCTCTGGTAATATATCATTTATACCGCAGGGTGGTATAAAACTATAATTGTTTGGTATTGCTGTATTTGTATTGACAAGTAGAATTAAGTTAACTTGTTATTTTTTGTACTATAAACAATGAAGGAAAAAACAAGCGCCGGAGCATTTAGTCAGATAAGTATCTTTGAAATAAAAAATATGCACAGACGGTTCTAGTTTTGCTTTTCTGCCAGCGCTGTGTTTTGGTATTCTTTGTCACTTAATTAGTTTTCAGTTTTTGTTTGATGCAAAATACATAAAGTGAATATTTTATTTGCTCTTTTTATCATAATTTCAGTGCTTTATACCTTTTACAGTAAGATATTTTGGTGAAAGACAGCATTTTTTGAGTGTTATGCTGTCTGAGGGCTCCTTCACATCACAGCGTGATGTCACTGTGAGAATATCGCGGCAATATCGCATATGTGCTTATGCAATGTCTGAGCGTCAGCGATGCTTTTTCTTGGAAAATCATTGCGCACTACGGGTTAGGTAGGGGCATGAGTACAAGGACTCCTTCAGACGGTTGTGTCTTAGAACGTTTTGTGCGCAGAAAAATTCCACATGCAAAATACGCAGAATATAACCTATTGATTTCAATGGGCTCATTCTGATTTCTTCTTTTTGCACTTGCGGTGCTTGCAGGAGCAAAAAAATAGGAATTGCTCTATTTTGTATGCATTTGTGCAACAAAGAGCCCCACAGAGGTTCATCGGAGGTGCACACTTTGGTACAGCCATTTAAATCAAGACTTGGGGATGCCACCAGCCATGTGAGCTACCAGTGCCTATGCATATACGCACAGTGTTGTACGCAGGCACGCATGCAAAATGCACTCTTTTTGCGCAAAAAACGTTTGCGTGAGCACAAAAATGCACATGATGGTGCAACTTTTTGAGCAGTGAAGGTTGTGGGTATTTGCATTTTACTGCACTTTCTGCTCTGCTAGGGACCGTTCACATCAGTACGGGACAGGACCGCACCATGATTGTAAAGGCTGTGCAGCCTTAATTAGTCCCGTGTGTTGTTTTCTCTGTGAAATTGGGCAGTTCATTGCATAAGGTAAAGTTAACAGAGCCTGTGTGACGGCCAGCACACACACATTACAGATACAGAACACTACGGATAGGTACACAGGGGTCACCGGGTTAGATTCCGCTGTGGAACCCCGCATGCGCATTCCGACCTGGCCATGTGCATTCGGCCTTACTGAAAACAATAACATACGGTAATAGCATTTTGTGCCACTGGCTAACATGGTTCCAATTTTTGTTAGTTTTGCCTCCCCATGTAGCACTGACATAGGGGTGGCTTCAGGCAGTATATTTCAAAATACACTCGCTCCTGCACAACTTTTTGTGCAAAGAATGAGTGTATTTTTTGAAAAAATACTGTACATATTTGCGCAGGCACCGCTTGTTCACATAGGTGGGGGAATCGCTGCCTGCCTTATCTTTCTGTGTCTTGCTATTTTTTTTATCACCCATGTTTCCTATGGAGCCTCTGTTTTATCGCATCGCAACGCATGAACTTGCGATGCATTTTTAACATTAGAAACTCCTATTGCCTATCACACGAGAAAATCGCAAGCGGCAGCGATGCGAGATTACTTGTCAGGAAAAAGCATTGCTGACACTCAAACATCTCATGAACCAAAATACGATTTTTTTTGCGCTCGCCAGTGTGAAGGAGCCCTAAGGTAGCTGAAAAAAATGCATCCCTGTCACAGCAAAAAAATCCGAAGCGCCTTTTCCTTGCAAGACTCCCATAAGAGGTACTTACAATACATTTGCTTTTTGCTCCATTATAGTGGAGCTGAGCTTTAATACCAGTAACCAAGAAGAGGTTGATTGCCTCCTTCCTGAGCTACGTCTTCTGACAGTGAAGCAAAGCCTTAAAACCTATCCCTTTCTTAGTGGGATCATATTTCTTTATCTGCCTGCCATCATCGCTGGAGCATCAGAGAGTGGGCTTTCACTTTTCTCACTCCTTGAAATATGCAACCCTTCTGTTCATTGTAGTGCAAAGTATTGATTGCAATATTGGCCCGGGAGAAAGCAAATTGAATGTATCTGGTAACACTGTACCTTATAATAACCAACATAAAGGTTCTTTATTGGTGGAGTACAAAGCTTTGTAATCTGTTTGCCAAGGAGACGGCCAACTTATCAGTGCACTATACCATTATTTATTGCCTTCTAACTCTGAAGGCTTTGCTGTAAAGCTGAAAAGCTTCTGCGAATTATTATACTAGGCTTCCTCCTTGCATACCTGCGCTTCTGTTTGTACCAAAAAACAACAAATAAAAGACTAAATGACTGAAATACAACGAAACTTTACATACACTACCGTTCAAAAGTTTGGGGTCACATTGAAATGTCCTTATTTTTGAAGGAAAAGCACTGTACTTTTCAATGAAGATAACTTTAAACTAGTCCTAACTTTAAACAAATGCACTCTATACATTGCTAATGTGGTAAATGACTATTCTAGCTGCAAATGTCTGTTTTTTTGTGCAATATCTACAAAGGTGTATAGAGGCCCATTTCCAGCAACTATCACTCCAGTGTTCTAATGGTACAATGTGTTTGCTCATTGGCTCAGAAGGCTAATTGATGATTAGAAAACCCTTGTGCAATCATGTTCACACATCTGAAAACAGTCTAGCTCGTTACAGAAGCTACAAAACTGACCTTCCTGTGAGCAGATTGAGTTTCTGGAGCATCACATTTGTGGGGTCAATTAAACGCTCAAAATGGCCAGAAAAAGAGAACTTTCATCTGAAACTCGACAGTCTATTCTTGTTCTTAGAAATGAAGGCTATTCCATGCGAGAAATTGCTAAGAAATTGAAGATTTCCTACAATGGTGTGTACTACTCCCTTCAGAGGACAGCACAAACAGGCTCTAACCAGAGTAGAAAAAGAAGTGGGAGGCCGCGTTGCACAACTAAGCAAGAAGATAAGCACATTAGAGTCTCTAGTTTGAGAAACAGACGCCTCACAGGTACCCAACTGGCATCTTCATTAAATAGTACCCGCAAACACCAGTGTCAACATCTACAGTGAAGAGGCGGCTGCGGGATTTTGGGCTTCAGGGCAGAGTGGCAAAGAAAAAGCCATATCTGAGACTGGCCAATAAAAGAAAAAGATTAAGATGGGCAAAAGAACACAGACATTGGACAGAGGAAGACTGGAAAAAAGTGTTGTGGACGGATGAATCCAAGTTTGAGGTGTTTGGATCACAAAGAAGAACGTTTGTGAGACACAGAACAAATGAAAAGATGCTGGAAGAATGCCTGACGCCATCTGTTAAGCATGGTGGAGAAATGTGATGGTCTGGGGTTGCTTTGGTGCTGGTAAGGTGGGAGATTTGTACAGGGTAAAAGGGATTCTGAATAAGGAAGGCTATCACTCCATTTTGCAACGCCATGCCATACCCAGTGGACAGCGCTTGATTGGAACCAATTTCATCCTACAACAGGACAATGACCCTAAACACACCTCCAAATTGTGCAAGAACTATTTACAGCAGAAGCAGGCAGCTGGTATTCTATTGGTAATGGAGTGGCCAGCGCAGTCACCAGATCCGAACCCCATTGAGCTGTTGTGGGAGCAGCTTGACCGTATGGTACGCCAGAAGTGCCCATCCAACCAATCCAACTTGTGGGAGATGCTTCTAGAAGCGTGGGGTGTAATTTCACAAGCTTACCTCAACAAATTAACAGCTAGAATGTCAAAGGTGTGCAATGCTGTAATTGCTGCAAAAGGAGGATTCTTTGACGAAAGCAAAGTTTGATGTAAAAACAATGTTATTTCAAATACAAATCATTATTTCTAACCTTGTCAATGTCTTGACTCTATTTTCTATTCATTTCACAACGCATGGTGGTGAATAAGTGTGACTTTTCATGGAAAACACAAAATTGTTTGGGTGACCCCAAACTTTTGAACGGTAGTGTATATAAAGACAAAAATAGAAAAGCGCAATTGCTTACATTTGGTTAACACCATATAAATAGAGCTTAGTGAGGTTTCACAAGAAATGGGAAGTGTTAAGATAGAATTATGACATGCGTAGATTGAATGATATCTCTAAGGGCCTCTTCAGACTGACCTATTTGCGTGTGCAAAATTTGTACAATATTTCTAAAAAAGGGCCCATTTCTGCGTATTGCGCCACACGGACCCACATAGAAGTCTGTAGGAGGTGCGCACGCAAAGTGCAGGAACCTGCGCAATTCCATGAAAAGAGAACACATTTGGACTTATAAAAATTCTGTCTTTTTTATTACATTCATTATGCGGTATAAATGACATCATAACTTTCTTCTGCTAGTCAGTACAATTATGATAATACTAATATTTTTTTTCACTTTTTTACAATAAAAACCCTCCTTTAGAAAAAAAAAATTAGCACTGTGGCAAGGGCACATTTTTTATTTTTCCATTGACCGACCTGCGTGAGGACTAGTTTTTTTTCGCAGTGTTCAGCAGATGCAAAATTAGTGTACGAAAATACCTCTGCAAACATGACCACATGATGGAGCCCTAAGGGCGGCATCACACAAGCGTTAGAGCAAATACGCTCTCCGCAGCACATTTGTGCATGAACGAGGTTTGAAAAGCAACAGAATCAGGGTTTTGGGCACATGTCTGTGCGGTAATATTACAGTAATATGCGCAGATATGCACAGAGAACCTTGATTATAGTCTTCTCCAAACCTCATTCATGCGCAAATACTTCTGTGCTGTAGCGAGTATATTTGTGCAAACACCCATGTGCCTCTACCCTAAAAGTAATAGAATCTGCAGAAAAGACAAAAATAAGGGTGGACTCACACGGGCGTGTTTGCGGGGAATCATCCGACTGCCGGACTTGGAGTCAGGAAGGAACCTTCTCTGAAGAGTGTTGATCTAGGAATTATTCTGACTGCCATTATGGAGTCGGGAAGAATTTTTTTTCTTCAGAGTGGGGTAAATTGGCTTCTGCCTCATTTTTTTTTGCCAAAAAGCACACCTGATACCCACGTAATTGTGCAATACGCAATTTTGTGAGGAACTGAAAACACCAGGGACTAATTAGGTTGCATAGCCTTTTAAATCACGGCATGGGTGTATCCCGCTCTATGAACGGACCTCGTCAGTGCAAAAAGTGCATTAAAATGTGTAGATACGCACATTGTCACGTAGCGAGGGGGGCTTAGATTGTGGAGTGACTGGTACCCAACTTTCCGAGACCCTGCACGTCAACCAGACAAGCGACCATCACCTTTTGCCACAATTCTACAGCAATCTGGCTAGCCCTGTGCTTAATATTGCTGAGATTACAAGCTTGAAGTCATTAGAATACAGGCTGAGTTGTACCCAGCTTTAACGGGCTTTTGCACACATATGAAGCAAAAGCTGAAAACACAACCTGATCGTTCTTATGCACTCCAGAGCTCTACAATGCCCAGGCAAATACAGGCTGCCACGACCAACGTTCACAGGGGTTGGACCCGAATGCTAATTACCCACAGGTATTTCTTTAGAGATATGGTTTTGTGTTAAT
Source organism: Eleutherodactylus coqui (assembly GCF_035609145.1). Lineage (NCBI taxonomy): Eukaryota > Metazoa > Chordata > Amphibia > Anura > Eleutherodactylidae > Eleutherodactylus > Eleutherodactylus coqui. The sequence goes on along the minus strand of NC_089841.1, from coordinate 201,373,610 downwards.
ACGGATGAGGTTCACTAATTAATTGAAAGTTTAGTTCTAAAAAGTAGCAGTGCTTATTTACAGACAAAATACAAAAAAATGATATCACAAGGTGATAGGCAAGAGGCATACATAGGATATCACAGACAGTAAAATAAAAGGAGTGTCACACTTCAAATAAGAGTGTCACCATTCTTTGTGTGGAGTCTCACAGAATTCCAGGACAGTCCTCACGCATAGTGAACTCCAACGGGCTGACCCGGAGCACACGTCCCTGTGTGATTTTTAAACCCTCAGCAAGGTAACTCCCCTTTAGCTCCTTCCAGGCCCTGTGGGGGTCTGGCTTACATTGAAGCACATGGACATTGAAATCCATCTTTCTTTCATAACTCTGAGTGGGTGGGACCCACAATGAAACTATGACGGCAATGTTTCCGCTAATGATTCTACATACGCTTTGAGCCCCAATATGAAGGGGGTTGGACATATACTTTACCGGATCTGTGGTTTCTGAGCGTCCTGCAAAAATACGACTCCCTGCATCTTATTCATAGTGATGCGACATTTCACAAAATATCCTTGTCATTGTGCTGCGAGTTACAGATTAGTCACAATTTCCAAATTACATTTTTTCTCTGTTTAGAGAGAAGTCCCTTTGTTTGGATTTGGTTCCAAAAGTCATCAAGTCCGTCTGTAACCAGCTGGGAGAATGGGGAGGAGAACATACTGGCTTGTGAAGGGCCTATTCCTATCCTTATCTCCTAAAGTAAACATTTTCTAGCTCAGAGGCTGTAGTACATCAAAGAGCCCCTAGGGGGATGTGACGGCCTTTCTGAAGCCTGCTTCAAAGCTTCCTTTCAACAACCAGCTTTCCTAGATGCTGAAAAGCATTTAACCCTTCCACCAACAAACTACACAGCCATTTTGCAAAACCACGTGGGACTAAGGCCATACCTCACACATGCTGGCGTTACCTTCACTGCACAAGAAGACATGCTATCGCATGCCTTTTTGAAATTTCACAGAGGGGGCAGAGTAGAAGTCTCCAAATTTAACTATAATTCGCCCTATCACAGTGGTGACTTAAAGTAAAAGATTCAATTTTTATTAGAAAATTATTAAAATAGACACATAGGGGCACAACACATAAAACAGAAAAAGGTAACTAAAAGGCGTGGTGTGGACCATCTTACCACGCTGTCACTAAAGGTAAGTGTCCAATTCCACAGTTGAGTGTGTAGCCTACCATCTGGGCTACGGATACCAGCTTTGTTATTTTTACCTTGTATCCATCCTTCTCTTCTGTCAATTTTGACACCCTGGGAAAAGAATTTTCGGGTGGGCTTCTTTAAACAAACTCCCATACTAATGGGCTAGAAATTTACTAGCTCATTTATGTGATTGGAGATAGAAGAAGCAGACTTTAATTGGGGGTATTCCACGGAGGAGTAGGGGGTTTGCACCTTTCTCCCTTCTTGGAGACACGTGCCCTAATAGGCACAAGTGCAAATACCCCTGAGACATCGGCTTAGCGTTCCATTACGCATTTGTATGGGACGAACCGGTTGTCTAATCTCCGAACGGAGACTTATTGCTCAGCACTCCTTACTTACTTCACAGGATATCACTGCATTCCTATATCTAATCCATGTGAATTGTGGGGGTCTGAGTATATCGTTATAGGCTCTAATCTCAAAATATCACGATAGATACCCGCACGTTAATGCAACTTTGTGCCATTGGAATACATTACCTCTGCCAATTTCACATCGGTGCTCACATTTTTGTGAGGAAATCTGGTGATTGAGGATTCCAATCTAGGTGGTATCCAACCCCCATTACGTCTGCTGAGACAGCTGGTCCTCCAAAGTTAGGACACTCGTTTCTTTACCAATCGGTCTATTGAGACCTCCTATTATCATCTATATCGTTGAGTCCCAATTTATATTGCTCCTGATGATCCACGCAACACAAGGTGGTGAAACGCGTCGAGCAGCAAATCAATGAGAAATAGCATATAATAAGGGAATTTGAGTCTTTTTGGGTTGAGTATCTTTAATACGACCCTTATCAAACAAAGGGGAGGCTGATGTGCATCTTTGGGAAGCTCTCTCATGAAGGTCTTTCGATATAACCTAGAAACCTCGTGAGATGCTCCTTTTGGTGAGACAAAGTTTGTCTCTCCATTCACAGCAATCGGCTGAGTACGTCTAACCCTCCTCAGAAATAAGTGTGAAGAAACGTGTACATAAGTCACTAAAATTTAATCTATGTACGGTGTGTGGGCTACACAGTGTCAAGAAATAGCAACCGGGATCAATTTAACCTTATGCATCCGGCGCGCTAACATATAATTAAGGCCCTGCTCCATATCTTACTGGCAGAAGCAGGACAAGAGACCTAGTGGTCGATGGTGACCAAGACACTGTATCACCTACACACTCAACTGTGGAATTGGACACTTACCTTTAGTGACAGCGTGGTCAGATGGTCCACACCACGCCTTTTAGTTACCTTTTTCTGTTTTATGTGTTGTGCCCCTATGTGTCTATTTTAATAATTTTCTAATAAAAATTGAATCTTTTACTTTAAGTCACCACTGTGATAGGGCGCATGCCTTTTTTGAGCTTAAACTCATGTGGGTCCGCCCTTAATCTGTAATGGATGTGGCATGCTATCCTAAATCTATTTAGAGTTTTTCCTCAGTGTGAATGGGATGTTTCAAAATTCAAACAGTCAAATGGAAGATATTTTTGGGAAAGCAGAAGAAATTCTCATTTTTGAAAGTATGCACCCATTCTGCAGCATGCATGTGCATTTTAATAGTGGCAGTAGTACTTCAAACCTTCTCTCTGACTTTTTTGGTCCATCACATGTCCTAGTTTGTAATCTTATTTTATATTCTTTGGACTCTTTTAAATGATGTAAAAAATTTTCACAAAGAAAAAATACATTAGATTTTCTAATATGACTTACAAAGCTATTTACTGATTGTTTGCTATTGGTAAGTAAACCAAGGATTTTAGTCGGCACGGTTTGCATCTAGAGATGAGCGAACGTGCTCGTTTAGGACAATTACTCGATCGAGCCTCGCTTTTTTCGAGTAACTGCCTAATCGGGCGAAAAGATTCGGGGGGTGCCAGGGGTGAGCGGGGGGTTGTGGTGGGTTGTGGGGGGGGGGGGGAAGAGAGAGAGAGAGCTCCCCCTGTTCCCCCCTGCTACCCCCCACTCCACCCCGCCGCCCCCAGAATCTTTTCACCCGAGTAGTTAGTTACTCAAAAAAAAGCGATTCTCGATCAAGTAATTGTCCTAAACGAGCACGTTCGCTCATGTCTATTTGCATCCCTCAGAATATTATACCATAAAGTTTGTTATTTCAGTTCTCATCCCTTACATTAATTTTTTATCTGGTATCAAATTCATTGCTTTAGCACAGCTCTTAATTTATGTGTTCAGTATGTTAAGCCACTGCCCTCTGCTATTTACAAAACTCATTAAATGGCAATTACCTTGATATCGCAATCTAACATCTGAGTTGATCATGAGTTTAAAATATCATAAGTTTAAAATAAAAATCCAATATTTCATTGAAGCATGAGTTATGAATAATACATTACTTATTCTATGAAAGCATGACTGCCAATTTACAAAGAGACCACATGATACACAGTATAAACAACTTTCTCAATGAAAACCGGATTATTAATGCCCCTAGATAATTGTCAGATAAATAACACCATTTGGTTTACATAGGGCTGTGTGTATAGTTGATCTGTCCAAAACAGTAATTAGAAATCCTTCTCATTAGAAATCTTCAGCATCTTATATGCTTCAATAGACGAGTGTATGTGCAAATAGGCTCGCCGTAATGGACCCTATTTGCGTAGGAACAAGGTTTGGAGATGGAAATTGTCACAGATGAAAGAGGGGGGGACTCTGAGCGATCCCACCTCTATCACCGATTTGTCACAGATTGACTGTTCCAAGTGCCTCACCGCTATGACCACATGTCAAGGCCAAGCCTCAATCAATCACTCTAGAGAGATTATAGCAGTATAAAACAAGAGCCCTGCAGCACTCCAATCTCCCACTCCAGTGGTTGGATCAAATATATAGGAATGCACCAGCCCAATGGAGCCAGACCGTCTCCAAAATCTTGTTCCCATCTTAGTGGAGGCCGGCGCATGCGCAGTCACCGATGCCTCCACTAAGATGGGAGCGAGTCTCCATTATGAGAGCAAGATCGCACGGGATCAGTAAATCGCGTGTATGCACGGTAATCCCGCGTGGACGCCACAGTGATACTACTATTGTGGTGAAGACTCCTTTGATTAAGGGTTGCCTGGGTGAAACAGGTGAATAGCTGGATCTGCATTTGCACTATATGTTCAATGTGTTGTGTCTGGTTATAATTAGCATTGATTATGAGATGCCTGCTAATGAGGGGGCGTATCCAAAACTCATATGGCATGCTATTTAAACACTGTCTGTGATCACTAGTGTTATGCTTGACAAAGGTCTAATTGTTGACCGAAACGTCGCTGTCTTTTTTTATTATGGGAGAATAAAAGGCTGTTTTACTTTTCTGCACCTTTGGATGCTGCCTTATTTGCTATAAACTGTCGTCACTCTAGAGAGATTGTGAGTGTGGAGTCACTAGACTACAGGTGGATTTGTAACCAGCTTTCACAGAGACCTGGCACATGCAGACCAAAAGCGCAAATCACCCCCTGATCTGGCCTAATGCACTCCAGCGCACTACAATAATAATAATAACCTTTATTTGTATAGCGCCAATGTATTCGCTGCCACCACCAGCTGTTAAGGAATCAAGAACCCTGTCTATGAATTATTAATACAATCTTTGGAGGTTATGGTTTGTTTTAAAATGAACAAGGCTTGACTAATAAATTGCAGATTTATTCTAAAAAAAACCTAGCCGTATATATATATATATATCTGTATGTATATACTGTGTTTCCCCAATAATAAGACCTACCCTGATTTCTTTTTGGGGGGACTTGAAATATAAGCCCTCCTCTGAAAATAAGCCCTAGCTAGGGTACATGTAAAAAAAAAAAAAAACAATACTCACCTAGCAGCCGATGTTTGGGTCCTCGCATCGGGCTGCGTCACTGTTGCAGCCTGCCGTATCCTTCTTCACACCGACATAGCAGTTCTTCCTGGAAGCAGGGCTTGAATACCCCACTTCCAGCAAGCTAATGCTCTGATTGGTTAATCGAGTGCCGCGTCAGCCAAAGAAAGCTGGCGCTGGATTAACCAATCACAGCCATTCAATGAAGTCATCAGAGCATTAGCTTGCTGGAGGCAGGGTATTCAAGCCTCGCTTCCAGGAAGAACTGCTCTGTCAGTGTGAAGAAGGACACGGCAGCCTGCAGCAGCGCCGCAAACCATCGGGGGGGGGGGGGAACTCGAACGCCGGCTGCTAGGTGAGTATTATTAGACACACCTGAAAATAAGACACTGTGCCTCTTTTGAGGCAAAAATTAATATAAGGCAGTGTCTTATTTTGGGGGAAAGGCAGTATATATAAAGGACTAGCCTGGGTACCCAATACAGAACAACTGCAATACAAAATGTTTTAAGTAAGAAAAGATGATATCAGAATGTACACATAAAGACGTTGAAGGACACCTATTCCTTGTTAACAGATTAACCTGCATAAGACTGATATGGTAGCCATCCGCTTCACAGCAAAAAAATGAGAGGGTACTGCAGCTTGTCGTATGATCTATGCGTTTCCGCCATGCGCTGCAACTGACTGTTGTGTTTCTCCAAAATAATGTCCTGTTTGCTAATCTCATCCCCAGCAATGACTATGGCTACTTCATCACTTGTTGTCACATTAAAACATCCTTTATGTTGACCAGAAGGTGTTTTGTCCACTCGAATAACTACTTTAAATGCATTACAGGGCATTCATGGTAGCGCTGATTTAAAACTACGAACATAGCTGCTATTCTTGTGCAGCATTTGCTGCAATGATAGGACAATATCTTCCCTGGTGGCTGGGATGTTCTTGCAGTGTTGGTCGGCTTGCTGCTGTTCGTCCCCCATAAAGTAGATCTACAGGAACTTGTGTTCCTCATTTGATTCAGGTGTGAAGGAGGACACGAACCAACACAATGATAAATTTGCCCTTGCACTTTAAACGTTGACCAAAATCTGCCATCGCTCAATTCCTTTGTCGCGCCAAATGATGTCATTTGAAAACATGACTTGTACTTTCTCATATTTTCCAGGAAATGCTTAGATCCGGAAGATGATGCTGACATAAGAGTCTCTAGTGGCTCAGGAGGAGTTCTAAGCGTGGATAGTAAAACCTTCCCACCACAGCAGCATAGTCCAGGGGTTTCCTTGGGCAACTTTAGAGCATAGCAATATGAACATGGTTTGTTCATTTGACCAATAGAAAGCTGGGGATTACGCTCATAGTTATTGTTGGCATTGTATCTAAAAGCTTCCCCCTCCAAGAATTTCCAAGCTGTTCTTCTCAAAACTGAGTGTCTCTCTTGGTCTAAAGAATGTCAGGCATGCTTAGCTTAATCAGTTTCTACAATTCGAGCGTTCGCTTGTTGCTTGAGTTGATTCTCGAGTCAGGCGTTAGTTTGCTCCGATGTCTCAGCTACTCGAGCGGCCGCTTGTTGAATACGTTGATTCTCGAATCGGGCCTTAGTTTGCTCCGGCGCAGCAGCTACTCGAGGGGCTGCTACTTTAAGTGTGGCTGTTATCCTTCTGCCCAAACAGGTCCTTCGCTTGCTTGGCATCTTATAACTAAAACACAAAATCTGTTTGTGTCGTATACAAATCCTCAGTTCTGGTTGGATTTGAATAAAATTTTGCATTTTCTTGTTGCCAATAGCAACCAATCAGCTCAGCTTTCATTTATTATTCTGCTGAGGAAAAATTAAAGCTGCGCCATGATTGGTTGCTTTATATTATACTGCTGAGATAAAATAAAAGCTGTGCTGTGATTGGTTGCTATAAGCAACAGCTTGTAATCCTCTTAGTGCTGAGGTAAAATGAAAGCTGCGCTGTGATTGGTTGCTATGGGCAACAGTTTTCAATGTGCTTAATGCTAAGATAAAATGAAAGCTGCTCTGGGCAACACTATTCAATCCTCTTAGTGCTGAGGTAAAACAAAAGCTGCTCTGTGATTGGTTGCTATGGGACACAAAAACATTTTTTTACTGTTTGTTGATTTACTGTTAGACAGTTTTGATAAATGACGGCCATAAATTTGCTTAATGTATTCTTGTCTGGGGACATATCATTTCCTGAAACACAAATTTGCAACGCTCAGTATGACTCTTCTAGTGGGAATTACTTGTTGGAAATAACCAGGAATACTAAATTGAGTATGTATAATCCACCAGTGAAAGCAAATTTGGGAGTTGCTGCGTTAAAATTCAAGGAAAGGCAACAATTTCGAAATAAGGTTGCCAAGACAACATTTCAGATTATTTTTTCAGGCTATAACCTTCTCCAGGTCGAGATTATACTATGTGCAAAATTTCATGTCAATCGTTCGTACGGTTTGTGCATGATGCTCGAACAAACAGACACTGACAAATATATAGAAGATATACAAAAAAGTTGTTACATGGGAGTATAAGGGTATACAGGTATACACGAAAGATACCAGATTTGGGATTTTGATCTGTGCAATGGGAAAGTCTTTACGCTGGGCGTATCCCCAAAGGTCTGACAACCGGGGTCTGTTGAGCCCCGAATTATAAAGGATTCCTTAGAACACTCCTTCCCACGCCCCCTTTACTGTCATTTAGAAAGGTTGGGATGCAGCCATGCATCCCTTGTGGAAAAATCATAACTCTCCATTTTCCCCATATCTTGGCAGGAGGCCTTTTGATTGGGACTATAGGCCTTGCATATTTCTGGTCATGATTTTACTATTCAGTGACATCAAGCATGACGCTTAAATTATAACCAGGTACGCGGATACGCCATTCAGGGTGTTCGGGCTTCGGATCTCAATGTGTCTAGATGAGTTTCATTCAGTTGGTCCGCCCAATTCCAAAAATATAACTAATATCGGTATAGGACCTTTGCACGACTAATAACCCTTATTAAAAGATTCTCCATTAATCTGTTTTGTAGTGACATGGAGTTTGTTGGAACTACCCGAGATGTTAAGCCTCACTGGCAGGGGGGTCAGTTAACATCCTCCTGTCACTAACTAACCTTATTGCCATCATGATCACAAGACTTCCTGCAGAACAATGTATATCAGAGGCCTCTCAGATGTGAGGAAGGGGAGATTATAACATTGAATTCATCTTTTCCAGTATCCCGAGAGGCAAGTTGCTATGGATAGTTGGAGAACACTATATCAATATCTCTATATCACAGCAATGATCAGGCTGATATGCGCCTCAGTACATAGTAATGTAATTGTTGTACTTGCAATGCCAGTTCACACGCGGGTATAATACACCCTTTCCATGGAATAGAATGGCTACTTAAAGCCTAATTAGGGACAGCTGTCTTCTTTTCCCTAAGCGGTGGGACTTAGCTCCGCCCCCATCTCACCCTTCCTATTGCAAATAGTGGCAAGGGGCGGGAGCTCAGCTCCTGCTCCTGGCTCTTCCATCTTCCCCCCCCCCCCTGCAGACAAGGACACCGTATATCGGCTCGGCGTGAAAACCGAGCCGATATACGGTCGTCTAAATAAGCCCTTAAGCTTATTCATGTCTTCTAACAGTTCTCGCATATTTCTCTAAACAATCAGATGGGTTATAAAAATAGGAGGCTGTCACATGCATCCATTTCTTTTGAAGACCTACTACATCCAACTAAATATTTTAAACACGTCTTTCAGTGAAACTTTATCTTTTTAATGAAAGTTCCTCTATGTTCAAAGCCAATGAGCACCATAGATCCAGTGAGGCCTGTGGGTGGGCAACATATCAATCCTGTTCCTTCCCACATGCTATAGCTAAAAGCACCTTTACATAGGACAACTGCTGGGTGCATAAGCTAAGTGACTGGTGACTACTAAGCAATTTCTCACTCAGTGCCCTGTCAGTGGCTGTGTGCACATGGTACACTTATCACCAAAAATTGCATTTGGCAATATGCTCGCTCCTGAGCAATTTTATTGCACAGTGAACAAGCGTACTTTGCGCGAATGCCTGCTTAATTACTGTGTGTAATTGCGTAGGCATTGCTTGGTCACATGGGCCGAGAAATCACCCTGCCCTGATTTAAATGTCTAATTAGCCTAATGCCGTGTTGGTGATCGGGGGTATGTGCAGCATTTAGCACATACCCGTGTGTTCAGATATGTGTTATTGCACATCTACCATAGACCTCCATGGAATTCTTTGATGCGCAATAGGTTCTATTCTCCACATTATGCGGGCGGGGTTATCCCACGAGCAATAAAGAGCAAAAACACGCTCATCTGAAAAAGCCCTCAAGCGATTATTCGGGCAATAACTGCATGGTGTAAAGGTATCTAAAAGTAGCACATACATCACTTCCATGACAAGCAGCAGGAGTGGCAAATACTGTGCAGATTCCAGTTCTTCTCTGCTTGTGAGAGAAGCTGAGGATACCACTGTGCCCAATCCATTTCTCTCTGACAAGCAAAAAAGAAGCTAATAATCACTTTATGTTGTGCTCAGTAGTAGGGATCACTCCGCTGATGCTGAAAATGCAGCGAATAGGGAAACATAAACACATACACGTCCATCAATGCATAATATGAAAAACATACTAAAGGGTGAGAAGACTCAGTACTAGGGGGCACTATAATAATAGCAATGAGTATATCTCAACAAAGAAACTATTCGATAGGATGCAAATTGATAAAACATGCACTATATGGACAAAAGTACTTGGACACTGCAGAAAATCAGCAAATATGCAAATACTGAGTTTGCCGAACGGTTTGCTGGGAAGGGCATATGTAAAATAAATATCCGATCATTTTGTAATAACTATTCATTTATCCGATCGACGGATTGGAGCGACAGGTATGACACTGCCACCCACGCCCATCTTCACAACATTCTCTTCTCACAGCCTGACACTAAGAATGGTGAGCTATTCCTGCCCAGACTTGCAGAGAACTTGTGGAAAGTATGCCTCGACGTGTTGCCGCTGCAATACAAACAAAAGGAGGGCCGACCGTTACTAAATGCAAGGTAACGCTGTAAACAAGGAGGGCCGACACATTACTAAATACAAGGTAACGCTGTAAACAAGGAGGGCCGACACGTCACTAAATACAAGGTAACGCTGTAATACAAGGAGGGCCGACACGTTACTAAATACAAGGTAACGCTGTAATACAAGGAGGGCCGACACATTACTAAATACAAGGTAACGCTGTAATACAAGGAGGGCCGACACGTCACTAAATACAAGGTAACGCTGTAATACAAGGAGGGCCGACACATTACTAAATACCAGGTAATGCTGTAATACAAGGAGGGCCGACACGTCACTAAATACAAGGTAACGCTGTAATACAAGGAGGGCCAACACATTACTAAATACAAGGTAACGCTGTAATACAAGGAGGGACGACACGTCACTAAATGCAAGGTAATGCTGTAAAACAAAGAGGGCCGACACGTCACTAAATACAAGGTAACGCTGTAATACAAGGAGGGCCGACACATTACTAAATACCAGGTAATGCTGTAATACAAGGAGGGCCGACACGTTACTAAATACCAGGTAATGCTGTAAAACAAGGAGGGCCGACACGTCACTAAATACAAGGTAACGCTGTAATACAAGGAGGGCCGACACATTACTAAATACCAGGTAATGCTGTAATACAAGGAGGGCCGACACGTCACTAAATACAAGGTAACGCTGTAATACAAGGAGGGCCGACACATTACTAAATACAAGGTAACGCTGTAATACAAGGAGGGCCGACACGTCACTAAATACAAGGTAACGTTGTAATACAAGGAGGGAACACACGTTACTAAATGCAAGGTAATGCTGTAAAATAAAGAGGGCCGACACGTTACTAAATACAAGGTAACGCTGTAATACAAGGAGGGCCGACACGTCACTAAATACAAGGTAACGCTGTAATACAAGGAGGGAACACACGTTACTAAATACAAGGTAACGCTGTAATAAAATGAGGGCCTACACATTACTAAATACAAGGTAACGCTGTAATACAAGGAGGGCCGACACATTACTAAATACAAGGTAACGCTGTAATATAAGGAGGGACGACACGTTACTAAATACAAGGTAACGCTGTAATAAAATGAGGGCCGACACGTTACTAAATACAAGGTAACGCTGTAATAAAATGAGGGCCGACACGTTACTAAATACAAGGTAACGCTGTAATAAAATGAGGGCCTACACGTTACTAAATAGAACAATAAAGCACTTTTTCTGAAAAACATGAAGTGTCCAAATACTTTTGTCCATATAGTGCACATGCTAGTGTGTTCTGACAACTTAAATCTAAATTAATTTGTGCAATAACCCCTTTAAGCAATAGGCAATAACAGTCGTATGTTGCTTTGTATTTATATTGCTAGTGGCAAATGCCTAGTCTGTCTTTATTCTTAAAAGGGTTTTCCTATTACTTACAATTGCTCTATAGCCGCTCTGTACTTCCTGGTTGCTGCTGGCCAGGACATGTGACTGCTGTAGCCAATCACTAGTTATAGAAGGTCACTGCTGTGACCAGGGATTGGTTGCAGCAGTCTCAAGTTCTGATCAGCAGAACCCAGAAAGAACAGAGTAGCCGCGAAGCAATTTTAAGTAATCGGTAAATTCCTTTAACCTCTGTTTTAGATTTTGATTTATCTTGACATTCTGTGAAACTCTGCTGGGTTCTTTTATATGAGGCAAGCTGACCCTAATATGCTCTAATTGATGATATGTAGATGTATACTATTCACCCTTACCTTTTATTAACCCCTTAATGACATGGCCTATTTTGAGCTTAAGGACCAAGCCTTATTTTTCAAATCTGACATCTGTCACTTTCTGTGCTAATAACTTTTGAATGCTTTTACTTATCAAGGTGATTCTGAGATTGTTTTTTCGTGACATATTGTACTTTATGTTAGTGTAAAAATTCCATCAATAAATTTTGTCCTTATTAGGAAAAAAAATCCAAATTTACTGAAAATTTGGAAAAATTCACAATTTTCAAACTTTGAATTGTTTTCTTTGTAAGATAGAAAGTCAAACACCACAACATAGTTATTAATTAACATTTCCCATAGGCCTACTTTACACAGCAACCATTTTTTAAGTGTTATTTTACTTTTTGCAGACTCCACAAAGTATATAAATTTAGCAGTAATTTTTCACATTTACTAGCAAATTTCAAAATCTAAATTTTTTAAGGACCAATGCAGTTCAGACATAGTTTTGCCGAGCCTGTATATCAGAATCCCCCATGAATTGCCCCATTTTAAAATCAGCACCCTTCAAAGTATTCAAAATGGCATTTAGAAAGTTTATTAACCCTTTAGATGTTTTACAGGAATTAAAGGAAAGTGCATCAAAAATTAGAACAGTTGGAATGTATTACCCAGATTCCGCAGTTTTTAGAAATGCCCCATATGTGGACGTAGCCTGTTGTATGGGCACATGGTAGGTCTCAGAAGGAAAGGAGCGCTTCTTGTCTTTTTGAATGCAGATTTGGCAGGAATAATTTTCAGACCCCATGTAGTGTTTGCAGTGCCCCTGAGGTAGCAGTACATTTGAAACCCCCAATAACTGACCCCATTTTGGAAACTACACCCCTCAGGGAATTTATTAAGGGGTGTAGTGAGCGGTTTGAACCCACAGATGTTTGAGGAATTTTTTTTAACAGTTTGAGTTCAATACGAAAAAATCCAATTTTTCACATAATGTTTAGCTTTAGGCCCAGATTTTCATTTTTCACCAGTGGCAGAAGGAAAAACGTACCCCATGATGCGTTACCCAGTTGCTCTCGAACACGGAAATGCCCCATATGTGGACGTAGCCTGTTGTATGGGCACATGGCAGGACTCAGAAGGATAGGAGCGCTTCTTGGCTTTTTGAATGCAGGTTTTGCTAGAATAATTTTCAGACCCCATGTAGTGTTTACAGTGCCCCTGAGGTACCAGTGCATTTGAGACCCCCAACAACTGACCCCATTTTGGAAACTACACCCCTCAGGGAATTTTTTAAGGGGTGTAGTGAGCGGTTTGAACCCACAGGTATTTGAGGAATTTTTTTTAACAATTTGGGTTGAGAACGAAAAATTCACATTTTTCCAATAATGTTCAGCTTTAGGCCCAGATTTTCATTTTTCACCAGGGGCAGAAGGAGAAAACATAGTCCATAATGCATTACCCAATTACTCTCGAGCACGGAAATGCCCCATATGTGGATGTAAACTGTTGTTTGGGCACATGGCAGGGCTCAGAAAGAAAGGAGCGCTTTTTTTGAATGCAGATTTTGCTGGAATAATTTTCAGACACCGTGTAGTGTTTGCAGTGCCCCTGAGGTACCAGTGCATTTGAGACCCCCAACAACTGACCCCATTTTGGAAACTACACCCCTCAGGGAATTTTTTAAGGGGTGTAGTGAGCGGTTTGAACCCACAGGTATTTGAGGAATTTTTTTTAACAATTTGAGTTGAGAACGAAAAATTCACATTTTTCCAATAATGCTCAGTTTAGGCCCAGATTTTTATTTTTTACCAGGGGCAGAAGGAGAAAACGTAACCCATGATGTTACCCAACAGGGAAATGCCCCATATGTGAATCTAAACTGTTTTTAGGGCGCAGGGCTCAGAAGGGAAGGACTTAGCATGTGGCTTTATGTACGAGCTGTGCGAAGTACATCAGGGTAAAACGTCAGGGAAATAAAAAAATTAAAATTTCAGGGACGTGTGGTAGATCTTAAAACACTCATTTATACAGAGGCCGGGTTGTGTGGGGCACGTTTCACACTGGTATATGGTGTCTTTTCTTATCCCCTGTTTGTAGCACACTCTGCACCTCTTTTGGGTCCTTCCCTTCGTCGCAGTGGAGGGAATTTCACTGAGAAAATGCTGCCCTGGTACAATTCTTGTGGCCTCGCTTCCAGAAGTACTGGGCCTCTCCCCCACCTCCTGGTCCCCAAATATTAGGTCCTTGATAACTTCCTCTTGAAATTCAAGGAATGTCCCCCTGTGGCCTGCACCTCGGAACAGCACGTAGGCATTATACAGTGCCATCTGTACGAGGTGCACGGCCAGTTTTTTGTACCACACCCGTGTTTTCCGCATGACTCTATAGGGCTCCAGTACCTGGTCTGATAGATCGACCCCTCCCATGTACTTATTATAGTCGAGGACGCAGTCTGGTTTGGGGGTCTCTGCACTGGTACCTCGTACTGGGCAGGGGGTACTGCTGTGGCCGTGTATTGTCGTCAACATAAGGACATCCCTCTTGTCCTTATATTTAACGCACAATACATTGTCGCTGCATTGGGCCCGGCTCTCACCCCTTCTGAGCAGTTGCCCAAGCAGCGTCTTAGGGAGGCTTTTTTGATTTTACCGAACAGTGCCACATGCCACTGTTCCTCTGGAAGCGAGGCACTGAAACAGGGGGACACTGGTATAAAAGTTATCCAGGTACAGATGGTAACCCTGGTCTAATAGTGGGTGCACCAGTTCCCACACTATTTTCCCTGTTACTCCCAGCACGGGGGGGGGGGGGGGCATTCTGGGGGCTCAATTTTAGTGTCCTTCCCCTCGTAAATACGGAACTTGTGGGTGTACCCTGATGTACTTTCGCACAGCTTGTACAACTTCACACCATACCGTGCCCGCTTACTGGGCAGGTACTGGCGGAATTTTAGCCTCCCCTTGAAGTGTACCAGGGACTCGTCTACTGCAATGTTTATCTGTGGGGCATACGCCTGGGCAAACTTGGCGTTAAAATGGTCTATTACGGGCCTGATCTTATACAACCGATCGTAATTGGGGTGATCGCTGGGGGGGGGCACAGCTGGTTGTCATTGTAGTGCAGAAATTTTAAAATACACTCAAAGCGCGTCCTCGCCATCGCCATGCGGAACATTGGGGTGTGGTACAAAATATCGGTAGACCAGTACGCCCTGATTGTTGGCTTCTTTATTAGCCCCATGGTTAGTATAAGCCCCCCAAATTTTTTTTATCTCTGGTGCATCCACAGGGGTCCACTTATCGGGTCTGGCATAGCTGGAGGTGGGATTTTCTTCTATAAAATTCTGGGCGTACAAATTCGTCTGGGTAACAACATGGGCAATGAACTCTTCAGAAAAAAAAAACTTGAAGAAGTCCTTCCCTCTGAGCCCTTCCGGATCAAATTGAATCCCTGGGTTCCCAATAAAATCAGGGATCTGGGGTCTGTAATCTTCCGGGGTACTCCAGTGAGCATCTGATGCATTGGGGTCAGTGGCGGTCCTTGGACGCCTTCTCGGGGGTGCAGGGAGCTCAGACTCGCTGGATGAGGATGAGGATGAGGAGTCGGAGAATGCCAAAAAAGTGGGGTCGTCATCACCACTACCTGAGTCCGAGTCTGATGCAATGATTGCATACAGTTCCTCTGAAGTGTACCTCCTGCGGGCCATATTTATATAAAATGGGGCACACGGGGAAAAAGTTTTATTAGATGGGACACTGCGGGATGGGGTGACCACGGGACGGGGGTCGGAAAGAACGCGGAAACTTATGTGGTGTATTCACGTAAGTTTTTTTTTTTTTTTCTTTTTTTTTTTTTTTACACAGACGAATACACTGACACAACACGGACTAACGACACACTACACACTAGACGGACTAACGACACACTACACTAACTAATGACGGGTGACGGGACAGGTAACGAAATGGGAACAACAGGAACTTTTTTGGTTTTTGGGGGTTTTTTTTACACAGATGAATACACTGACAGTACACGGACTAACAACACGCTACACACTAGACGGACTAACTAAACGCTACACTAACTAATAACGGGTGACGGGACAGGTAACGAAATGGGAACAACGGGAACTTTTTTTTTTTTTTTTTTTTACACCAAGGGATACACTGACTACACGCTGCGCTACACTACACTGCTGATCGCACGCTACAGCTCACTCACTACACTTCTGATCACACACGACAGATCCCTCACTCACTACACTACACTGCACTTCTGATCACTCACTCCACTCTGCTACACTACATTGCCTGATCAATCAATCACTACACTCACTACACTACACTGCCTGATCAATCACTCACTACACTCACTACACTACACCACACTGATCACTAACACTCACTCCACTACACCACACTGATGACTAACTCCTCTCCACTACACTGATCACTAACTCCACTCCACTACACTGATCACTAACTCCACTCCACTACACTACACTCACTCCCTGCCTAATCTACACACTAATCGCTCGTTTTTTCACACAGATATGACAGTAGGTGCTCTATCTACAAGCACCGGAAACACACTGCGGTGCTTGCACATGGAGCCCCTACTTTAAACAGCGCGAAGTCCGCTGCTGCGCTGTGATTGGTCAGGGAGTTTTTCCCTGACCAATCACAGCGATCGTGGGGGAGGGACCGCTCTGATTGGTCCCCAGCCCGGACGCAGCACTTGTCTGCTGACTATGTCAGCAGACATCACTGCTGTGTCGCCGCGATTGTCATACAAGTATCCCGCTACCATGACGTACCAGGTACGTCCAGGAGCGGGAAGGGGTTAAGGACTCCAATTTCTGATGATACAAAAACAATACATTCTTGTGCCATCAAATAAAATTTGTATAAGCATTTTTAATAGAGATGAGCGAACGTACTCGTCCGAGCTTGATACTCGTTCGAGTATTAGCGTGTTCGAGATGCTCGTTACTCGAGACGAGTACCACGCGATGTTCGAGTTACTTTCACTTTCATCTCTGAGACGTTAGCGCGCTTTTCTGGCCAATAGAAAGACAGGGAAGGCATTACAACTTCCCCCTGCGACGTTCAAGCCCTATACCACCCCCATGCAGTGAGTGGCTGGCCAGATCAAGTGTCACCCGAGTATATAAATCGGCCCCTCCCGCGGCTCGCCACAGATGCATTGTGACATAGTTCAGGGAAAGTGCTGCTGGTGCCGGAGCTGCTATAGGGAGAGCGTTAGGAGTTATTTTAGGCTTCAAGAACCCCAACGGTCCTTCTTAGGGCCACATCTAACCGTGTGCAGTAGTGTGGAGGCTGCTTTTTGCAGTGTTGCACTTTTTTTTTTTTTTGTATATCGGCCGTGCAGAGCATTGCGTCCTGCAGTAATTTTACATTGTCCAGGGCCAGTAGTAGTGAGGCAGGGACAGAAGACATATTTAGTGTATATAGGCAGTGGGCCTTTCCAAAAACATTTGGGAAAAAAAATCTATTTGGGCTGCCTGTGACCGTCCTCAGTGTACAGGGTCTCTGCTGGGGGTAGTTGTCCTAATTCATACGCAGCCAGCTAAGTGTTACAGCAGGCTTGCGCAAAATTCTTTCCTGCCTCTGTGTTGCCTGTTAAATCACCGCTGTATTCCTGTCCACAGTGAAACAGTCTGCAGTAATTTTACATTGTCCAGGGCCAGTAGTGGTGAGGCAGGGACAGAAGACATATTTAGTGTATATAGGCAGTGGGCCTTTCCAAAAACATTTGGGAAAAAAAATCTATTTGGGCTGCCTGTGACCGTCCTCAGTGTACAGGGTCTCTGCTGGGGGTAGTTGTCCTAATTCATACGCAGCCAGCTAAGTGTTACAGCAGGCTTGCGCAAAATTCTTTCCTGGCTCTGCTGTGCGTTCCGTAAGCGAAGTCAGCCTCCAACCACAGGCCAATAAGCGGCACATTTAATTACAGCGTTCTGTTTCTGCACTACTAGTAATACAGCATGCTGAGGGGTAGGGGTAGGCCTAGAGGACGTGGGCGAGGACGCGGAGGCCCAAGTCAGGGTGTGGGCACAGGCCGAGCCAGTGCGGTGGCCAGGGGTAGAGGCAGGGCCAGACCGAATAATCCACCAACTGTTTCCCAAAGCGCCCCCTCGCGCCATGCCACCCTGCAGAGGCCAAGGTGCTCTAAGGTGTGGCAGTTTTTCACAGAGACGCCTAACGACCGACGAACAGTGGTGTGCAACCTTTGTCGCACCAAGATCAGCTGGGGAGCCACCACCACCAGCATGCGCAGGCATATGATGGCCAAGGACCCCACAAGGTGGGACGAAGGCCGTTCACCGCCTCCGGTTTGCACCCCTGCCTCTCCCCCTGTGCCCCAACCTGCCACTGAGATCCAACCCCCCTCTGACAAAGGCATGAGTGCCTACCGGCCTGCACCCACACCCTCACCTCCGCTGTCCTCGGCCCCATACAGCAATGTCTCTCAGCGCAGCGTCCAGACGTCGCTAGCGCAACTGTTTGAGCGCAAGCGCAAGTACGCTGCCACGCACCCTCTTGCTCAAGCGTTAAACGTGCACATAGCCAAATTGATCAGCCTGGAGATGCTGCCGTATAGGGTTGTGGAAACGGAGGCTTTCAAAAGCATGATGGCGGCGGCGGCCCCGCGCTACTCGGTTCCCAGTCGCCACTACTTTTCCCGATGTGCCGTCCCAGCCCTGCACGACCACGTCTCCCGCAATATTGTACGCGCCCTCACCAACGCGGTTACTGCCAAGGTCCACTTAACAACAGACACGTGGACAAGCACAGGCGGGCAGGGCCACTATATCTCCCTGACGGCACATTGGGTGAATTTAGTGGAGGCTGGGACAGAGTCAGAGCCTGGGACCGCTCACGTCCTATCCACCCCCAGAATTGCGGGCCCCAGCTCGGTGCTGGTATCTGCGGCGGTGTATGCTTCCTCCACTAAACCACCCTCCTCCTCCTCCTCCAAAACAACCTCTGTCTCGCAATCAAGATGTGTCAGCAGCAGCAGAACGTCGCCAGCAGTCGGTGTCACGCGGCGTGGCAGCACAGCGGTGGGCAAGCGTCAGCAGGCCATGCTGAAACTACTCAGCTTAGGAGAGAAGAGGCACATGGCCCACGAACTGCTGCAGGGTCTAACAGAGCAGACCGACCGCTGGCTTGCACCGCTGAGCCTCCAATCGGGCATGGTCGTGTGTGACAACGGCCGTAACCTAGTGGCGGCTCTGCAGCTCGGCAGCCTCACGCACGTGCCATGCCTGGCCCATGTGTTTAATTTGGTGGTTCAGCGCTTTCTGAAAAGCTACCCACACTTGTCATACCTGCTCGGAAAGGTGTGCCGGGTCAGCGCACATTTCCGCAAGTCCAAGACGGATGCTGCCACCCTGCGGACCCTGCAACATCGGTTTCATCTGCCAGTGCACCGACTGCTGTGCGATGTGCCCACACGGTGGAACTCTACGCTCCACATGTTGGCCAGACTCTATGAGCAGCGTAGAGCTATAGTGGAATACCAACTCCAACATGGGCGGCGTAGTGGGAGTCAGCCTCCTCAATTCTTTACAGAAGAGTGGGCCTGGTTGGCAGCCATCTGCCAGGTCCTTGGAAACTTTGAGGAGTCTACCCAGATGGTGAGCGGGGATGCTGCAATCATTAGCGTCACCATTCCTCTGCTATGCCTCTTGAGAAGTTCCCTGCAAAGCATAAAGGCAGACGCTTTGCGCTTGGAAACGGAGGCGGGGGAAGACAGTATGTCGCTGGATATTCAGAGCACCCTTATGTCTGTATCTCAGCGCGTTGAGGAGGAGGGGGAGGAGCATGAGGAAGAGGGGGAAGAGACAGCTTGGCCCACTGCTGAGGGTACCCATGCTGCTTGCCTGTCATCCTTTCAGCGTGTATGGCCGGAGGAGGAGGATCCTGAAAGTGATCTTCCTAGTGAGGACAGCCATGTGTTGCGTACAGGTACCCTGGCACACATGGCTGACTTCATGTTAGGATGCCTTTCTCGAGACCCTCGCATTACACGCATTCTGGCCACTATGGATTACTGGGTGTACACACTGCTCGACCCACGGTATAAGGAGAACCTTTCCACTCTCATACCCGAAGAGGAAAGGGGTTCGAGAGTGATGCTATACCACAGGACCATGGCGGACAAACTGATGGTAACATTCCCATCCGACAGCGCTAGTGGCAGAAGGTGCAGTTCCGAGGGCCAGGTAGCAGGGGAGGCACAGAGATCGAGCAGCATGTACAGCACAGGCAGGGGAACATTCTCCAAGGCCTTTGCCAGCTTTATGGCTCCCCAGCCAAGACTGTGTCATCGCTCCCCAGTCAAGGCTGAGTTGGCGGGAGCACTGTAAGGATGGTGAGGGAGTACGTAACCGATCGCACGACCGTCCTCGGTGACGCCTCTGCCCCCTACAACTACTGGATGTCGAAGCTGGACACATGGCCTGAACTCGCGCTGTATGCCCTGGAGGTGCTTGCTTGTCCTGCGGCTGGCGTCTTGTCAGAGAGGGTGTTTAGTGCGGCTGGGGGAATCATCACGGATAAGCGTACCCGCCTGTCAACCGACAGTGCCGACAGGCTTACACTCATCAAGATGAACAAAGCCTGGATTTCCCCAGACTTCTCTTCTCCACCAGCGGACAGCAGCGATACTTAAAGGGGTTGTCCCGCGCTGAAACGGGTTTTTTTTTTTTTTAACCCCCCCCCCCCGTTCGGCGCGAGACAACCCCGATGCAGGGGTTAAAAAAGCAAACCGCTCAGCGCTTACCTGAATCCCGGCGGTCCGGCGTCTTCATACTTACCTGCTGAAGATGGCCGCCGGGGTCTGCTCCCTCCGTGGACCGCAGCTCTTCTGTGCGGTCCATTGCCGATTCCAGCCTCCTGATTGGCTGGAATCGGCACGTGACGGGGCGGAGCTACACGGAGCCGGCATTCTGCACGAGCGGCTGCATTGAAGAGAGCAGAAGACGCGGACTGCGCAAGCGCGGCTAATTTGGCCATCGGAGGGCGAAAATTAGTCGGCTCCATGGGAACGAGGACGCTAGCAACGGAGCAGGTAAGTAAAAAACTTTTTATAACTTCTGTATGGCTCATAATTAATGCACAATGTACATTACAAAGTGCATTAATATGGCCATACAGAAGTGTATAGACCCACTTGCTGCCGCGGGACAACCCCTTTAAGCAATACGTAGGCTGCACCCGTGGATGGAAGCATCGTTCTCTATCACCATAAAAAACGGGGACCTTTTAGCTTCATCAATCTGTGTATTCTATTCATCCTCCTCCTCCTGCTCCTCCTGAAACCTCACGTAATCACGCCGAATGGGCACTTTTTCTTAGGCCCACAAGGCTCAGTCATATAATTTTTGTAAACAATTTTTATACGTTTCAATGCTCATTAAAGCGTTGAAACTTTCACCTGAACCAATTTTTATTTTAACTGGGCTGCCTCCAGGCCTAGTTACCAATTAAGCCACATTAATCAAAGTGATTAATGGGTTTCACCTGCCCTCTTGGTTGGGCATGGGCAATTTTTCTGACGTACATTAGTACTGTTGGTACACCAATTTTTTTGGGCCCTCGCCTACAGTGTAATCCAATTAATTTTTTGCCCACCTGCATTAAAGCTGACGTTACATCAGCTGTGATGGGCAATGCAATGGGATATATTTATGTACCGCCGGTGGGTTCCAGGGAGCCACCCATGCTGTGGGTCCACAGGGAATTGTAACTGCATGTGTCTACTTCTAAAGAACCCCAGTCTGACTGGGGCATGCAGTGTGGGCCGAAGCGCACCTGCATTTAACATGACATTACTTCAGCTGTGATGGGCAATGCAATGGGATATATTTATGTACCGCCAGTGGCTTCCTGGCACTCACCCATGCTGTGGGTCCACAGGTTGTTGTAACTGCATGTGTCCACTTCTAAAGAACCCCAGTGTGACTGGGGCATGCAGTGTGGGCCGAAGCCCACCTGCATTTAATCGGACGTTACCTCAGCTGTGATGGGCACTGCAATGGGATACATTTATGTACAGCCGGTGGGTTCCAGGGAGCCACCCATGCTGTGGGTGCACACGGAATTCCCATTGTGGAGTTGTACCTGCCTGTGACTATTTATAAAAAACCGTGGTCTGACTGGGGCATGCAGACACCTTGACAGAATGAATAGTGTGTGGCACATAGGTTCCCCATTGCTATGCCCACGTGTGCAGCTCCTGATGCCGGTGGCACAGGATTATATTTCTCATTGCTTCTGTACAGCATTGTGGGCTATCGCCCCGCCCCTTTTAAAGAGGGTCGCTGCCTAGCCGTGCCAACCCTCTGCAGTGTGTGCCTGCGGTTCCTCCTCATGGCAGACGCACTTATAAATAGACATGAGGGTGGTGTGGCATGAGTGCAGCTGAAGGCTGCGCAGGGACACTTTGGTGTGCGCTGTGGACACTGGGTCGTGCGGGGGGGTTGGGCAGTCATGCAGTCATGAGTGTCATGCAGGCAGTGATTGTGCTTTGTTGGAGGTAGTGTGGTGCTTAGCTAAGGTATGCATTGCTAATGAGGGCTTTTCAGAAGTAAAAGTTGTTGCGAGGGGGGGGGGGGGGCCCACTCTTGCCGCTATTGTGGCTTAATAGTGGGACCTGGGAACTTGAGATGCAGCCCAACATGTAGCCCCTCGCCTGCCCTATCCGTTGCTGTGTCGTTCCCATCACTTTCTTGAATTGCCCAGATTTTCACAAATGAAAACCTTAGCGAGCATCGGCGATATACAAAAATGCTCGGGTCGCCCATTGACTTCAATGGGGTTCGTTACTCGAAACGAACCCTCGAGCATCGCGATAATTTCGTCCTGAGTAACGAGCACCCGAGCATTTTGGTGCTCGCTCATCTCTAATTTTTAACATTGTTTTCTATTGAGACAATAGCATAGGAAATAAACATTGGCCAATCTTTGGTGGTTGTGTGTAATATTCTATTATGTATTAAATGACCTTGATAATTGATTAAACCATTTTGGGGTAAACGTCAAGTGCAAATATATGTAGTCCATCACCTAAATCATATAAAATTTACAAATGTACAGCAAATGACAGAAACATTCTATGCATATGAGACATTTGAAATATTGCATAGTGGAATGCAATATGCTGTATGTGGGGAAGAAAAGAATAAAATGAGCCATACAAATTTCTCAAGTTTTGTTTTAGACCAAAATAAAACAAAATAATGAAATGGCACATAGAAATGTAATTTAACAACCCAAAACTAATTTAAAGAAACCTGAAATACCTGGCAAACACTTGGAGAACAGAGAAGGGGAGTCAGAGAGGGTAAAGCACATTTAATTTACTAAGCATTAAGTAATCGTAAGAAACTAGAATCACTGAAGAATTTAGTGATCCCTAAGTTTCACTTAGAAAGATATCAAGCAATTTCCCTGATATCAGCCTAATGAGACTTCCATTGTGCAATTATAGCTAATATGTTGCACCAATTTTGTTCCGGATGGGGTAGCATTAGATTTCAAATATTAGGCAATGAGAATTTTAGCAGTGGTAATAAAATGTACGCATTTTTTAAAAGGGATGCTTATGGTTGATGAATGGCAGATGGTTGACATTCATCAGAGGCATCTGTCACAGCCATCCAGTAACTACATTCTTTAGCTCTTTAGTGACCACCCCATAGACTTTTTACATCCTGCTTTAGGGCTCAGTCACACGGGCGCATCGGCATGAATGAATAGCTAAGCACTATCTGTAATTGGCTGAGCGCTCAGCCAATAGCTAAGCACTAGCTGCTATTGGCTGAGCGCTCAGCCAATCAGCACAGCACTTTCAGGAGGTGGGGATTTTTAAATCCCCGCCTGCTGAAAGTGCTGGACAGCAGTGTCGGAGAGCCAGCAGGAGGACGCGTCTGAGCGGCAGAGAGGTGAGTAATTTTTTAAATTATTTTTTTACCACTTATTGATGCTTTTCAGGTAAAGGCTTATATTTCAAGCCCTTCCCCGAAAAGCATACTGCAGGGTTTGCTGCAAACCACTGCTTTCAATGGGACCAGCAGCAGCGCCAATCCCATTGAAAGCAATGGGATAGCATGCTGCACTTCTGCCACAGCTGTGACAGCTGTGACAGCTGTGGCAGAGGATTCCTTCAGCCCCGCGGTCCCCGCAGGGATGAAGGAAACTACTGCCACAGCTGTCACAGCTGTGGCAGAAGTCCGCGGTATTCTCCATTCCTTTTTCAATGGGGCTAGAGCTGCTGCCGCTGGCCCCATTGACAGGACTGGCGATATGCCGGTCTTATTTCGCCGTCTTTCTTGCACTGTGAGACGAGAGTTTTCACGTACTCTGCAGTGCAAGAAAGAAAATATCGCCAGTGGGTGTCAGCCCTCAAATGGTTAAAAAAACTGTTTTTCCAATGTGCGTCCAGAATAAAGTAAACAGATGGAAATATATTTCTCATCCAAAATTTGTCCAATATGTTTGCATATATTTGAGATATTCCAGTTTAAAATGTGAAAAAATAACATTTTTTTCAAAATTTTCCCACTTTTGGCATTTTTAATACACAAATTCTATCAGTCCATTTTTACCACTAAATGAAGTACAATATGTGGCGAAGAAACAATGTCAGTATCTTTTGGATATGCAAAACCTTTACAGTCTTATTGTATGTAAGGGTTCAGTCACATGGGCGCATCGGCACCCGTACACAGGCGTGTGACTGAGCCCTTCCTGCAAGAAGAAGACAGCCATACCTCAAGACGGACGTCTCTCTGCAGTGCTGAAGAAAGAACACATGACCGGCAATGAAGCCGGTCACATGTTCTTTCTCCCGCCGCTGCAGAGAGACGTCCGTCTTGAGGTACGGCCGTCTTCCTACTGCAGTAACACAGGCGCCGATGCGCCCGTGTGACTGAGCCCTTAAAGTGACACATGTCAGATTTCCAAAATTAAGGCGCAAACAGTTTTACGTCACTAAGGGGTTATAATGGGAGTCTATGGTGATGGATTGCTTATGGATGATATCCATAAAATGTATGAGGTTTTTTTTTTTACATGTCACGCCACGCATCTCAGAAATGTTGAGTTAAGTGCCAAGTTGTCACTTTTCTGGTTGCAATTATTGTTAGGGGTTTGCACAAATGATCTTTCATTTTCCCTCATCTCCCTTACAGTTTACATTATTGTCGGCAGCACATCTCCTGCTTGCATGAGTGAATGTGCTGCAGATACATGACAATTTTTATGTTTGCATAAAAGATGTGTTTAAAGGAATTTTCCCACTTTTTTAAAATATAAAATCCAGCTCCCCTACCATAAAACTAGAAATAATCATATACTTACCTTTCCCCGCTCTCTGCATCTACCATGCCACCTCTTGGTCCTCACTCCTGGTGCTTATTTACAGGCTACAGTCCCACATGTTTAAGAAGGTGCTGAAGCCAATGACTTAATCATTGAGATCTGTCTTCTGATGGCCCGTAAGGCACCTTAGTTATAGGACAGAATATTCCACAACAGCGCTATAAAAAATGCCGTCCCAGAATTCTTCACCAAAATCCACACAGCTAACTGCAGATTTTGATGTGGGATTGCCATCATAATTCTGCTATTTTCCATTCTGCATCAAAATCTGCACGCTATTCCGAACTGTGTGAAAGGTTCCTAAACCATCTGGGCAAGCCTTTAAGCATGACATTAGAGGGGGGACCCAAAGCAGTGGCATATGACTCAGCAGGGAGAGGGGAGAGGGGAGTATATAACTATTTCTTCTTTTATGGCATGGAGAGCTGGATTTTATGTGAGAAAAAAAGATCTCAGAAAACCTCTTTAACAAGAAAAGAGAGTTTTATCATATGTCATTCAATCCCTGGAAACATTTACACTTGACAGTGAACTCACGTTGATGTGAATGAGCAATCATTTGGGCAATATTGCCCGCACCCCTACCCCCACCACCCAAAAAAGCCATTTTACTTATTGCCTTTTGTGTGCATTTAGTCATACAAACTTTATAATAGCAAAGCAGGCTACAGTTAATGATGTTCTTAGAATAGATGATAGATTTAGGATTGAGAGCTATGAACATTCTCAAGAAGAGAAGAGGATATTTAGAGATTCGGTCATTTATAGAGATGGTAGAATTGATTTGACAAATTCTGGAACGTGATTTACTATTTAGAGAAGAAAGAGAGATGAGCATTTATAAAGATGTTCCCAACTCCCGCTCATCTCAACCAAGTCACTAAATAAACTTAGTTTTATATATTGCAGACTATGAAGCATTTAAAAAAATACTAAACAAAACCTCATTCAATTACTTGTCTTTAGTAGGTTTAAAATCTCAGGAATTGTAATAAAATCAATGGTACAGTTAAGATTCAACGTACAGTATATTCACCTCTAAATGTTTCCCTGAACCTACTTATCTTTCTATCAATAAAATTGGGTCCCATTACTTTATAAGTCAGAGCCCTTCTAGCACAGCTTATATGTGTCAGAACACAATGACACAAGTTATAATTAGAGATGAGCGAGCACCAAAATGCTCGGGTGCTCGCTACTCGAGACGAACTTTTCGCGATGCTCGAGGGTTCGTTTCGAGTAACGAACCCCATTGAAGTCAATGGGCGACCCGAGCATTTTTGTATGGGACCTATGCTCCGCTAAGGTTTTCATTTGTGAAAATCTGGGAAATTCATGAAAGTGATGGGAACGACACAGAAACGGATAGGGCAGGCGAGGGGCTACATGTTGGGCTGCATCTCAAGTTCCCAGGTCCCACTATTAAGCCACAATAGCGGCAAGAGTGGCCCCCCCCCCCTCCCAACAACTTTTACTTCTGAAAAGCCCTCATTAGCATGGCATACCTTAGCTAAGCACCACACTACCTCCAACAAAGCACAATCACTGCCTGCATGACACTCCGCTGCCACTTCTCCTGGGTTACATGCTGCCACCCCCCCCCCCCCCCGCACGACAGTGTCCACAGCGTACACCAAATTGTCCCTGCCCAGCCTTCAGCTGCCCGCATGCCACGCCACCCTCATGTCTATTTATAAGTGCGTCTGACAGAGGAAAAGCAGGCACACACTGCAGAGGGTTGGCACGGCTAGGCAGCGACCCTCTTTAAAAGGGGCGGGGCGATAGCCCACAATGCTGTACAGAAGCAATGAGAAATCCAATCCTGTGCCACCTCCATCTGGAGCTGCACACGTGGGCATAGCAATGGGGAACCTATGTGCCACACACTATTCATTCTGTCAAGTCAGACCGCGGTTTTTTATAAATAGTCACAGCCAGGTCCAACTCCGCAATGGGAATTCCGTGTGCACCCACAGCATGGGTGGCTCCCTGGAACCCACCTGCGGTACATAAAAATATCCCATTGCATTGCCCATCACAGCTGAGGTAATGTCGTGCTTAATACAGGTGGGCTTCGGCCCACACTGCATGCCCCAGTCTGACTGGGGTTCTTTACAAGTGAACAGATGTAGGTTCAACTCCGTGTGGACCCACAGCATGGGTGACTCCCTGGAACCCACCGGTGGTACATAAAAATATCCCATTGCATTGCCCATCACAGCTGAGGTAGTAATGTCGTGCTTAATGCAGGTGGGCTTCGGCCCACACTGCATGCCCCAGTCAGACTGGGGTTCTTTACAAGTGGACAGATGTAGTAACAACTCCCTGTGGACCCACAGCATGGGTGGGTGCCAGGAAGCCACCGGCGGTACATAAATAAATCCCATTGCATTGCCCATCACAGCTGAGGTAATGTCGTGGTTAATGCAGGTGGGCTTCGGCCCACACTGCATGCCCCAGTCTGACTGGGGTTCTTTACAAGTGGACAGATGTAGGTTAAACTCTGTGTGCACCTACAGCATGGGTGGCTCCCTGGAACCCATCGGTGGTACATAAAAATATCCCATTGCATTGCCCATCACAGCTGAGGTAATCTTGTGCTTAATACAGGTGGGCTTCGGCCCACACTGCATGCCCCAGTCAGACTGGGGTTCTTTACAAGTGGACAGATGTAGTAACAACTCCCTGTGGACCCACAGCATGGGTGGGTGCCAGGAAGCCACCGGCGGTACATAAATAAATCCCATTGCATTGCCCATCACAGCTGAGGTAATGTCGTGGTTAATGCAGGTGGGCTTCGGCCCACACTGCATGCCCCAGTCTGACTGGGGTTCTTTACAAGTGGACAGATGTAGGTTAAACTCCGTGTGCACCTACAGCATGGGTGGCTCCCTGGAACCCACCGGTGGTACATAAAAATATCCCATTGCATTGCCCATCACAGCTGAGGTAATGTCGTGGTTAATGCAGGTGGGCTTCGGCCCACACTGCATGCCCCAGTCAGACAGGGGTTCTTTACAAGTGGACAGATGCAGTTACAACTCCGTGTGGACCCACAGCATGGGTGGCTCCCTGGAACCCACCGGCGGTACATAAATATATCCCATTGCAGTGCCCTACTCAGCAGAGCTAACGTCAGATACAATACAGGTGGGCTTCGGCCCACACTGCATGCCCCAGTCAGACTGGTAATATGTACCTTAACAGTAACCTCGTTGGTGGTAATGTGGTGGTGACTGCGGACCTGGTAGCGCGGTTTTATGTAGTTGGTTTTCGGAATGTGGCCAGGATTAAGTGGGCCGTGGCGGGGGGATGGTGGTGGTGCTCTCTTGTTGTGTCGTTGAAGGTGAAATTCTTGGACTGCCACCAGACGGACCAATGCAAAGGTATTTGCCAAGAATGTTTTCATTGTTGGAGGAGGAGGGGGATGTTTTGGAGGCACTATGTGTCCTCTACACGTGTCCGTGGTTATATGCACCTTAACAGTAACAGCGTTGGTGGGAAATGGCCTCGCCGCCATCATGTCTTTGTGAAGCCTCTGTTTCCACACCCCAGTGACATACCATTAGCAGCGGTATAGGCAGAGCCCAGAATTATTAACATTTCAGCGGTAGCATTAGGGACAGGCCCCACTAACATATCACTAGCAGCAGTATAGGGGGAGCGCAGTCTTAGTTCCATTTCAGTAATAGTAGCACTCAAGACAGGCCCCAGTAACATTCCCATTGCAGCAGTTTAGGGAGATAACAGTCTCTTTCACATTTCAGTAGCTGCAGTATAGACAAGGCCCCAGTTACATTTATGTAGCTAAAGTGTAGGCCAACCCCCCACACCTTTCTGTACCATGAGTGCAGGCGAAAAACATAGAAATTACTATGATTACACTGTAGGTGAGGGCCAAAAAAAATTGGTGTACCAACAGTACTAATGTACCTCAGAAAAAATTGGCCATGCCCAACCAAGATGGCAGGTGAAACCCATTAATCGCTTTGGTTAATGTGGCTTAAGTGGTAACTAGGCCTGGAGGCAGCCCAGTTTAACGAAAAATTGGTTCAAGTTAAAGTTTCAACGCTTTTAAGAGCATTGAAACGTATAAAAATTGTTTAGAAAAATTATATGAGTGAGCCTTGTGGCCCTAAGAAAAATTGCCCGTTCGGCGTGATTACGTGAGGTTTCAGGAGAAGGAGCAGGAGGAGGAGGAGGAATATTATACACAGATTGATGAAGCAGAAATGTCCCCGTTTTGGATGGTGATAGAGAACGATGCTTCCATCCGCGGGTACAGCCTACGTATTGCTTAGGTATCGCTGCTGTCCGCTGGTGGAGAAGAGAAGTCTGGGGAAATCCTTTTGTTCATCTTGATGAGTGTAAGCCTGTCGGCACTGTCGGTTGACAGGCGTGTACGCTTATCTGTGATGATTTCCCCAGCTGCACTAAACACCCTCTCTGACAAGACGCTAGCCACAGGACAAGCAAGCACCTCCAGGGCATACAGCGCGAGTTCAGGCCACGTGTCCAGCTTCGACACCCAGTAGTTGTAGGTGGCAGAGGCGTCACGGAGGACGGTGATGCGATCGGCTACGTACTCCCTCACCATCCTTTTACAGTGCTCCCGCCGATTCAGCCTTGACTGGGGAGCGGTGACACACTCTTGGTGGGGAGCCATAAAGCTGTCCAGGGCCTTAAAGAGTGTTGCACTGCCTGTGCTGTACATGCTGCTCGATCTCTGCACCTCCCCTGCTACCTGGCCATCGGAACTGCGCCTTCTGCCACTAGCGCTGTCGGATGGGAATTTTACCACCAGCTTGTCCGCCAGGGTCCTGTGGTATAGCAACACTTTCGAACCCCTTTCCTCTTCGGGAATGAGAGTGGAAAGGTTCTCCTTATACCGTGGGTCGAGCAGTGTGTACACCCAGTAATCCGTAGTGGCCAGAATGCGTGCATTCACGAGGGTCACGAGAAAGGCATCCTAACATGAAGTCAGCCATGTGTGCCAGGGTACCTGTACGCAACACATGGCTGTCTTCACTAGGAAGATCACTAGGAAGATCACTTTCAGGATCCTCCTCCTCCTCCTCCTCAGGCCATACACGCTGAAAGGATGACAGGCAAGCAGCATGGGTACCGTCAGCAGTGGGCCAAGCTGTCTCTTCCCCCTCCTCCTCATCCTCCTCATGCTCCTCCTCCTCCTCCTCAACGCGCTGAGATATAGACAGGAGTGTGCTCTAACTATCCAGCGACATACTGTCTTCCCCCGCCTCCGTTTCCGAGCGCAAAGCATCTGCCTTTATGCTTTGCAGGGAACTTCTCAAGAGGCATAGCAGAGGAATGGTGACGTTAATGATTGCAGCATCGCCGCTCACCACCTGGGTAGACTCCTCAAACTTTCCAAGGACCTGGCAGATGTCTGCCAACCAGGCCCACTCTTCTGAAAATAATTGAGGAGGCTGACTCCCACTGCGCCGCCCATGTTGGAGTTGGTATTCCACTATAGCTCTACGCTGCTCATAGAGCCTGGCCAACATGTGGAGCGTAGAGTTCCACCGTGTGGGCACGTTGCACAGCAGTCGGTGCACTGGCAGATTAAACCGATGTTGCAGGGTGCGCAGGGTGGCAGCGTCCGTGTGGGACTTGCGGAAATGTGCGCAGAGCCGGCGTACTTTTACGAGCAGGTCTGACAAGCGTGGGTAGCTTTTCAGAAAGCGCTGAACCACCAAATTAAAGACGTGGGCCAGGCATGGCACGTGCGTGAGGCTGCCAAGCTGCAGAGCCGCCACCAGGTTACGGCCGTTGTCACACACGACCATGCCCGGTTGGAGGCTCAGCGGCGCAAGCCAACGGTCGGTCTGCTCTGTTAGACCCCGCAGCAGTTCGTGGGCCGTGTGCCTCTTCTCTCCTAAGCTGAGTAGTTTCAGCACGGCCTGCTGACGCTTGCCCACCGCTGTGCTGCCACGCCGCGCGACACCGACTGCTGGCGACGTCCTGCTGCTGCTGACACATCTAGATTGCGAGACAGAGGTTGCGGAGGAGGAGGAGGAGGGTGCTTTAGTGGAGGAAGCATACACCGCCGAAGATACCACCACCGAGCTGGGGCACGCAATTCTGGGGGTGGGTAGGACGTGAGCGGTCCCAGGCTCTGACTCTGTCCCAGCCTCCACTAAATTCACCCAATGTGCCGTCAGGGAGATGTAGTGGCCCTGCCCGCCTGTGCTTGTCCACGTGTCCGTTGTTAAGTGGACCTTGGCAGTAACCGCGTTGGTGAGGGAGCGTACAATGTTGCGGGAGACGTGGTCATGCAGGGCTGGGATGGCACATCGGGAAAAGTAGTGGCGACTGGGAACTGAGTAGCGCGGGGCCGCCGCCGCCATCATACTTTTGAAGGACTCCGTTTCCACAACCCTATACAGCAGCATCTCAAGGCTGATAAATTTGGATATGTGGACGGTTAACGCTTGAGCGTGCGGGTGCGTGGCGGCGTACTTGCGCTTGCGCTCAAACACTTGCGCTAGCGACGGCTGGACGGTGCGGTGCAAGGCATTGATGGATGGGGCCGAGGACAGCGGAGGTGAGGGTGTGGGTGCAGGCCAGGAGACGGTAGTGCCTGGGTCCTGAGAGGGGGGTTGGATCTCAGTGGCAGGTTGGGGCAGAGGGGGAGAAGCAGCGGTGCAAACCGGAGGCGGTGAACGGCCTTCGTCCTACTTTGTGGGGTGCTTGGCCATCATATGTCTGCGCATGCTGGTGGTGGTGAGGCTGTTGGTGGTGGCTCCCCGGCTGATCTTGGCGCGACAAAGGTTGCACACCACTGTTCGTCGGTCGTCAGGCGTCTCTGTGAAGAACTGCCAGACCTTAGAGCACCTTGGCCTCTGCAGGGTGGCATGGCGCGAGGGTGCGCTTTGGGAAACAGTTGGTGGATTATTCGGTCTGGCCCTGCCTCTACCCCTGGACACCGCACTGCCTCTTGCAACCTGCCCTGCTGCTGCCCTTGCCTCCCCCTCTGAAGACCTGTCCTCCTGAGTAGGCGTTGCAAACCAGGTGGGGTCAGTCACCTCATCGTCCTGCTTCTCTTCCTCCGAATCCTCTGTGCGCTCCTCCCTCGGACTTACTGCCCTTACTACTACCTCACCGATAGACAACTGTGTCTCATCGTCATCGTCCTCCTCACCCACTGAAAGGTCTTGAGACAGTTGCCGGTAGTCCCCAGCCTCATCCCCCGGACCCCGGGAACTTTCCAATGGTTGGGCATCAGTGACGATAAACTCCTCTGGTGGGAGAGGAACCGCTGCTGCCCAATCTGAGCAGGGGCCCGAGAACAGTTCCTGGGAGTCTTCCCGCTCCTGAGCATGTGTCATTGTAGTGGAGTGAGGAGGCTGGAAGGAAGGAGGAGCAGCAGCCAGAGGATTCGGATTTGCAGCACTGGACGGCGCAGAACTGTGGGTGGACGATAGGTTGCTCGAAGCACTTTCTGCCATCCACGACAGGACCTGCTCACACTGCTCATTTTCTAATAAAGGTCTCCCGCGTGGACCCATTAATTGTGCGATGAATGTGGGGACGCCAGAAACGTGCCTCTCTCCTTATCGCGCAGTAGTCGGCTGCGATACACCTGGATCAGGAGTTCGGCCTGTGCCCACACCCTGACTTGGACCTCCGCGTCCTCAGCCACGTCCACGTCCTCTAGGCCTACCCCTACCCCTCAGCATGCTGTATTACCAGTGATTTGATTTCCCAGCCAGGAAATAAATTGGCGCAAGCCTGCTGTTAAACTTAGCTGGCTGCGTATGATTTTTTTTACGTTCTCCACCCAGCACACACGTACCCAGAACGCTGAGGACTGCCAGAGGCAGGCCAAATAGAATTTTTGCCCTTTTTTTTTAAAGGAAAGGCCCACTGCCTATATTCAAGCAATTAATAAATGTTTTGTGTGGCCCTGCTGTGTGTCAAAGAACTGCAGTGTTGCACTGTTATTAACTGCAGCAGAGCGGTGATTTCCCAGCCAGGAAATAAATTGGCGCAAGCCTGCTGTTAAACTTAGCTGGCTGCGTATGATTTTTTTTTACGTTCTCCACCCAGCACACAGGTACCCAGAACGCTGAGGACTGTCAGAGGCAGGCCAAATAGAATTTTTGCCCTTTTTTTTAAAGGAAAGGCCCACTGTCTATATTCAATCAATTAATAAATGTGTTGTGTGGCCCTGCTGTGTGTCACAGAACTGCAGTGTTGCACTGTTATTAACTGCAGCAGAGCGGTGATTTTCCAGCCAGGAAATAAATTGGCGCAAGCCTGCAGGCCAAATAGAATTTTTGCCCTTTTTTTTTTAAAGGAAAGGCCCACTGCCTATATTCAATCAATAAAATATGTCTTCTGGCCCTGCCTACACAATTCTGTCCCTGGAGTATTACTGCAGGGCGCAATGCTCTGCACGGCCGATTTGGAAAAAAAAAAAGTGCAACACTGCTAACAGCAGCCTCCACAGTACTGCACACGGTTAGATGTGGCCCTAAGAAGGACCGTTGGGGTTCTTGAAGCCTACACTAACTCCTAACACTCTCCCTGCCTAACCACCACTTCTGTCCCTGTAGTATTACTGCAGGGCGCAATGCTCTGCACGGCCAATTTGGAAAAAAAAATGTGCACCACTGC
Source organism: Eleutherodactylus coqui (assembly GCF_035609145.1). NCBI lineage: Eukaryota > Metazoa > Chordata > Amphibia > Anura > Eleutherodactylidae > Eleutherodactylus > Eleutherodactylus coqui. The sequence continues at coordinate 201,339,673 of NC_089841.1, read as the reverse complement.
AAAAGGCAGCCTCCACAGTACTGCACACTGTTAGATGTGGCCCTAAGAAGGACCATTGGGGTTCTTGAAGCCTACACTAACTCCTAACGCTCTCCCTACAGCAGTTCCAACACGATACCACTGTCCCTGATCTCTGTCACAAGTGACTCACAACGCATCTGAGGCGAGCCGCGGGAGGGGCCGACTTTTACACTCGGGTGACACCTGATCTCCCCAGCCACTCACTGCAGGGGGGTGGTATAGGGCTTGAACATCACAGGGGGAAGTTGTAATGCCTTCCCTGTCTTTCAATTGGCCAGAAAAGCGCGCTAACGTCTCAGAGATGAAAGTGAAAGTAACCCGAACATCGCGTGGTACTCGTTACGAATAACGAGCATCCCGAACACCCTAATATTCGCCCGAGCATCAAGCTCGGACGAGTACGTTCGCTCATCTCTAGTTATAATACAATAAAGTAACTTAAAAGCCTTTTTTCCTCCTCCTGCATTACAAGAAAAATTTCTAAAATTTTGAAAAATGGTAATTTTTCAAAATTTTCTCTAAACATTGGATTTTTTTTTCTAAATAAACGCAAAACATCGCAACCAGAATTTATCATTAATATAAAGTAAAACGTGTCATGATAACTCAATCTCAGAATCATTTGAATAAGTAATAGCATTCCAAAGTTATAACCTAGGAAAATTAAATATGTCACATATGAAAATTTGTTCTTGGTCACATAGGCCAAAACTGACTTGGGGGATAACTGGTTAAGATAAAGTAACTTGTCGCAGAAAGTTATCACAGTCAAGTTAAACTTTGCTTCATCTATAGGTTGACAGTTAAAGCCATAGTAAAAAACAGGAAATTACTATAAAATAGATTGTAATATTTAAACTTTTTCTTGATGAATTCACAAGAGAATTAAGCCAAATTAGATTTAGTCAAAGACATGTTGGTCAATCAGAAGGAACTATATGCCACTTGTTAATGAATGAGCAATTTTGTATAGTTGTGCTTGAGGGTGCATTTACACAAGAGTGTGCATGTGTGTACATAGGTGCCCACAAAACCACGCACCCACGTACATGCACAAACATGCATGAATGCAGGTCCATGCAGCATTGCTTTCAATGGGGGTGCGGTTGCTGACGGCAGCCACACTGATTTTCAGGGAAGGGCTTGAAATATAAGCCGTTCCCTGAAACTCATCCCTGATTTGTGTAAAAAAAAAAAAAAAAAAAATATATATATATATATATATATATATATATATATATATACACACTCACCGCTCCGCCGAATTCAATGAATGGCTAAGCACTGCCTGTGATTGGCTGAGTGGCTGAGTGCTGTGACCAATCACAGTCAGCACTCAGCTGTCATTCAATGAATGGCTGAGTGCTGCCAGTGATCGTCTGAGCGCTCAGCCAATCATATGCAGCCATTTCAGCTGCTGAAAGAGACTCAGAGCAGTGCAGGGAAAAGACACGGCTGGACGCGCCTGAGCCCCGGCAACTACGGAGAGATGAGTATATTTTTTTTTTATTTTGAACACATTCTAGAGATGATTTTCAGGGAAGGGCTTAAATTTTAAGCCCTATTCCAAAAATCCCTGCATGGCTTGCCGGCAGCCATTTGCTTTCAATGTGGCTGCAGAAGCACCGGTCCCATTGAAAGCATTGTGAGAATATTGCGATCCTCTGCCACAGCTGTACAGCTGTGACAACTATGGCAGGTGAATTCTTTACTCCCTGTGGGGAGTTCCCTTGTCACTGAGCAATGTGACAGTGCTGTGACAGTGTTCAGTGACAAGGGGACTCCCCGCTGGGGAATATTGACACGCACCACGGACCAATGGTGCATGCATGTCCTATGTTTTGCAGGTACGTCCGTTTGCACACCTGTAAAACATGGACATGTGAACACACCATAGGGAACCAAGGAAGTGGTTTTGTGCGCATCTACACACACGCACACGCTTGTATGAAAGCACCCTGACTGTATGAAAGCCTGCATACTGTACATGTATAAGCTGTATAACGCCTCAATGTTTTTTGTTAGCTGGTATAGAACGGGAAAGAAGATTTCATCCTAAACACTTTTTCAAAACTGTAAAATAGATTTGGTTGTCTGGTTTAAAAAAAATCTTTGACTTTGCCCTTCAAGGTCATGTTATGCTAAAAATAAAAAAACAGCCCCCTTGATGGATCTTGGTTCTAGCTGCTAGACTATAGGTCTATATAGGCTTTTATGCATAACAATCATTGTTTAAGAAATTGCTGGGTCATTTGCATTTGAAGAATAATCGTATACACAGCCAACGATTGAATGATGAATGATAATTTGTTTGTTTGTCGTTCATTTTATGCAAGCATGAAAATCATCATTGGCTTGTTCGCTAACCATTCCGTTTAAAAAACCAATCGTTTAACCATTCTCATTCACTGAACTGAATGACTGAACAATCCTGATAAAAAAAGGAATAGCTCATCATTGTGTTTAAACTGACTGCCCCAAGTGAACAAGCAAAGTGCGTCATCATTTTCTTGTTCACTTGGGCAAAAGATTTCTCACTCCATGTAAAGGTACACTATGATATAAAACATAGCTATTTGCTTTGGTGGATTGCTGTTCTCCATTGAAAACAATGGATTTCTACAGAGTTCAATAAACATTTCACAATGTTTCATTGTTGTACCATTACAGGTGAAACTAGTACTTACAAAGTAGTTCCTTCTTTAATATTACCTGGAGTGAGGTAGCGAGATATCTTGCAATCAGCGTGTCTTAAGAGCATGAGCAATATAAAAATATGACTGCAATACTGATCTAAAATTCTGCATTTCCCATGCGTAAAGTTAAAGCAAACAATATAACAGCAAAAACAACTAACACTTACCATCTCTTCTGTTTAGCCTAGCAAAGCCGGCACTGTCAGTGCTTGAAAGTTCTGATGAACTGGTAAAGAAGGATGGAGGGAGTGATGACGCAAGCTGACCATCACAGTCATCTGTGTAGAGAAAACATTAATATTGAAAGTATTTTTTAGAATTTTGTTTATTTATTGATAGCAAAATAACATGATTTGTGTCCGTCTAAATAAATGTCTTTAGATTAATTTTCAATTAATATATATAGCATGGACATGAAAACTGATAGTTGGCAGCCCCACCCAAATATTCTGCTAAAAAGCATAACCACTGCCCTGAGATTTGCAAAAATAAAAATACAATACACTTTTTTTATTGGCAGCACACAAAATGATTGGATCATTTTGGCCATGTGTCCATATGGAAAACATATTTGCTACTTCAGCTATTTCACAGCTGGCTGAGTGATCGTACTCAAAGAGTGGTCAAAAATGGCTGCACATCCAAGTAGAAGAATGTATCAAGTGGGATACCACAAGGCTCTGTCCTGGGCCCGGTGTTGTTCAACATTTTTATAAATGATCTGAAGGAGGGAATTGATGGGAAATTGATCACATTTGCTGACGACACAAAGCTAGGAGCTAACACTAAGGAAGAGAGAGAGAATATTCAAAAAGATCTAGAAAAGCTTGCACTGTGGGCAGCAACTAACAGAAGGGTATTTAAGAAGGACAAATGCAAAGTCCTTTATCTGGGAAAGAAAAATTAAGAAAGCACATACAGAATGAGAGGAATTGAGCTAAGCAGCAGCACATGTGAAAATAATTTGGGTATACTAATAGATCATAGACTGAACATGAGTCATCAATGTGATGCAGCAGCCAAAAAGGCAAACACAATTCTGGGATGTATTAAGAAAAGCATAGAGTCTAGATCACGTGAGGTAATTATCCCCCTCTACTGTGTCCAGTTCTGGGCACCACACAAAAAAGACATAGACAAACTGGAGCAAGTTCAGAGAAGAGTTACTAAGATGGTGAGCGGTCTGCATGTCCTATGAAGAACGGTTAAAGAATCTGGGAATATTTAGCTAGCAAAATAGAAGGCTGAGAGGAGACTTACTAGCTGTCTACAAATATCTGAAGGGCTGTCACAGTGCTGAGGGATCAGCCCTATTCTCATTTGCACAAGGAAGGACTAGAAGTGATGGGATGAAACAGAAAGGGAGGTGACAAATTAGATATCAGAAAACACTTTCTGACAATTGGGGTGATCAATGAGTGGAACAGGTTACCACGGGAGGTGGTGATTTCTCCTTCAATTGAAGTGTTCAAACAAAGGCTGGACAAATATCTGTCTGGGATGATTTAGTGAATCCTGCACTGAGCAGGGGGTTGGACCCGATGACCCTGGAGGTCCCTTCCAACTCTACCATTCTATGATTCTACCTTTTGTGAATAAAACTGCCTTTATTTTAACTTGATTCCTGGAGTATAGAGTATTTCCATATGCTTGCCCATTCTGCAGGATTTTGATAGATTTGGAGGATTAGAAAAGCTTTTCAATAAAGACAAGAAAAGTCAAGGAAAGGCTAAAAGAAAAATACCTACAATTAGTGAATCCTCTCTCGCTCTGTTCATCTTAATTATACTTATCTTTGATTTAAATCATCATTACTTAAGGATATCCAAAATGTCCTAAGTACATGGAATTTGTTGGAACATTTCACATATTGAGTATCAGTTTAAACACGTGTCTAGCAAACCACTTCTTCACTAGCAGCCAAAGTAAGTATAAGTACCGTTATACTGTATGTATAGGAACAAGATATCTGAATTGCCACTTTTAAAGGGATCCTGAAATCCACACTCTCTACAAATGTAGTATATTAACTATTAAAACTTCCAGTTTATTTACTCTACCAACTTAATTCAGAGTATACAATGGCTACAGTTTAAACAACTACAATAGTCAAGAGTGTACATACAAACGTAGCAAGCATTAACTTGACATCTAATATGTTATGATAACTACAATGTACTATTGTGCTAAAAATTGAGTTATCAGAATTAGCTGATCATGTTAACAATTGCTACATCTGTACCATAAAGACAGACCATGTGGGACCTATTGGAGCCTTGGAGAAAAGGGGCCGAATTGAGGTTGGTCCCATCACCTTTGCTACTTGGTGGCAGTAACACGTTAGGGACACCCAACATATAAAACCTATATAGAAAAAAAAAGTAACTCACCAGTTACCTCCAAACTGCAGGGAACAACACAGAAATGTACAACCAGACATGAATATATGAGTTGGATGATCTGGATGTCTCTACATTTTGCATACACCCAACAAATGCCAAAAGCCTCTTGTTACCATACAGTGCGGCATGGGGTCCCGCGGTCGGCGCGCGTCGCTCCGGCGTCGGCTCCAGCAGCCTGGAGCCCTGTGTCGAGGTCATCCCAGCAGCTTGGGTTGGCCAGTGGGCGGCGGCGTGGGCGTGCCCGCCCGTAGGGTGCCGCCCGCACTCCTCTGTGCTTCTTATACAGCAGTGGGTGGAGTTGCCTCCTCCCACTCTCCGCCCCTGGGCGGAACCTTGTGGTTAAAAGACTGGCAGTGAACTGAGCTCATTGCCAGTTATTGGTTCTGCATGCACCTAGCCAGTCTGTCTGCGGTTCTCTTCAGTCAGTCCCTAGTTGTCGGTCAGCTCCCTCTGGTCCCCTGTTACTCAGTCTGTTTTAGTTGGTTCTGTTTGCCTCTAATCTAGTCTGGCCCAGTCAGCACTAGTTGCTATCCAGCACCCTGCCAGTTTGCCTGTGAGTTCCATCTCCAGCCTTGTCAGTTTTGTTGGTCTGATTCACCTGCCTCCTCTGTCGGCACTCTGTTCCCCCCATTAGGTAGGTTCCTGCTTGTCAGTCGCCAGGTCCCTAGCCAGGGCAGGGACCGCCGTCCAGTTGTCCGCCTGGGGTTAGCCAGGGCCGAGGCAAGTAGGCAGGGACAGTGGGGGTGCGGGAGATCAGGGCACCCCAACTGGCGCTCGGGGGGCAGAGTGCCGTAACACCTCTAAGCTTAAACTATAATGGGAGTGATTGGATGAATTTTTATCTTAACTATGGGCCTCCTTTTTTTATGTACACCACTCACACAATAAGAAAAAAAGACCAATAATATGTAGTTGTAAACAACACTGTTCAAATAAGCTTTATAAAATGGGAATAATTTTGTTCTTATATTTTTTCTACAACTTTTGTGTTTTTTTGGAATGGAAGTTAATGTGGTTTCCTGGGCAAATACTATTGATGACCTATGCAGTGGGGCTGGACGTCATCATTGGGTTTGGCGCAGGAAGTCTAATAAGCAGTTTCACGCCCATTGATTTAATTGGAAGCAAACCACTTATTAGATTTCCTGCTCCGAACCTAATGACGACATCCAACCTAACAGCACTGTTAGGGCTCAGTCAGACGGGCGTTTTTTCGCGCGATTTGCGCATGCGCATGCGTCCGGCGATTTTATAAAACCCTTGCTTTGCAATGGTATCGGACACATGAGCGCTTTTTATGCGCTCGTCCGATAAATTATAGAACAGAAATCGCAGATTGCACCTATCTGCGATCTGCGATTCCTGTTCTCTTCTCTATATGCGCTCAATGGGGCCGGCGGCAGCAGCGTCGACCCCATTGAGAACATATACTAGACAAATCATTCTTCTCTGCCACAGCTGTAACAGCTGTGGCAGAGAAGAACGATGTTTGTCCATTGAATTCAATGGAGCCGGCAATACAGGCAATAAATATATAAGCCCTTCCCTGCAATTCATCCAGAAATGTGTAAAAAAATATATATATATACTCACCTGGTCCCGGCAGACGGAGTTCAGCCGCGGCCGGCGACAGTTCTCCTGAACTGCTCTCTGTAGTATTCAGCAGCCGGGGATTTAAAATCCCCGCCTGCTGAATGAGCTGCCTCTGATTGGTCACAGCCTGACCAATCAGAGGCAGCTCTCACTCACACCCATTCATGAATTCATGAATGGGTGTGAGTAAGAGCTGCACCTGATTGGTCCCTGCGCTGAGCCAATCAGAGGCAGCTCTCACTCACACCCATTCATGAATTCATGAATGGGTGTGAGTGAGAGCTGCCTCTGATTGGTCAGGCTGTGACCAATCAGAGGCAGTTCATTCAGCAGGCGGGGATTTTAAATCCCCGGCTGCTGAATACTGCAGAGAGCAGTTCAGGAGAACTGTCGCTGGCCGCGACTGAACTCCGTCTGCCGGGACAAGGTGAGTATATATATTTTTTTTGTATTTACACATTTCTGGATGAATTTCAGGGAAGGGCTTATATATTTAAGCCCTTGCCGAAAATTCATCCCGCGATCGCCCGCAGCGCATTGCTTTCAATGGAGCCGGCTGTATTGCCGGCTCCATTGAATTCAATGCGCTGGACAGCTCCGGCCCATTTCTATTGAAACGCGGCTAGGAGCAGTATTTTCGGGCGATTTTTCGGCCCCGGTCACGCGATTTGCGGATGCGCATCCGTCATGCGATCCGCAAATCGCGGGAAAAAACGCCTGTGTGACTAAGGCCTCAGCTGGCCAGTTGATCAGCTAATCATTTGGGATCCTGAGTGGCAGAAACCCAGCAAGAATAGGTAAGGATAGGTTTTCAATAGTATTTGCTCTCAAACACATTTAAATTTAAGTACAACTACACTTGATAACATTTGGAAATTGAAACTGCTTAAACAATAGAGGAACAGAAGCAACCTGACAACCTAAATTATTTCAACAATATAGAATGTACACTATGATGACAAAAGCCTTAGAACACACATAGAAGGTGGGGAAATTCAATTTGATTCACATTTTTTAATATGGTGTTAGGCTGTCTTTGGCATCAATGACTGCAGTAAACCTCTCAAGCATGCTTACTTCCAAATTCCAATGGAAACTTGGAGGAATTTGTTTCCATTCTTCAAGGTGAGCGTCAAACAATGATAAGGGGGGATGATGGGCATGTTGGAAAAACACAGATGCAGTGTTCTAGTTCATCCCAAAGATTCTCAATGGGATTCCAAACAGGACTTTGGGCTTATGTGCACCCTCTCATCCTGGTAACCTTTCACCCGCAGTTTCCTACGGATAGTTCTGGTGCTAATGGATGTTCCAATGGCATGTGAGTCTTCCTAAAAAAGTGCTTTGACAGACAATGTCCGTGATGCCGTCCCAGCTTTGTTGTCCACATTCTGTCAGTTTATGAGTTCTCCACCAACATGGCACATACACCGGATGTTTCCTATTTCTGAATAACATTGCTAGCAGTGAACTTTGGAAAGACCAAAATGCTGCAATGTCCTGTACTGATCGGTTGCTCAGTTGATGTCCCATTGGTAATCTATCAACTCAACAGACGTTGTGGCATTCTGATGGTGTCAGTACTGGGATATGCCTCTGTGATACTCTCCTTTATACCTAATACTTCCACATCCAATTTGCTTATCTCATTCGCCTGACAGTACAGGAATGATGGGTGTCCCTATACTTTTGTCAACATAGTACCGTATATACCGGCGTATAAGACGACTTTTGAACCCCGAAAAATCTGCTCTGCAGTCGGAGGTCGTCTTATGCGCCGGTAATACAAAAAAAAAAAAGTGTAAAAAAAAAAAATTTTATTACTCACCTCCCACGGCGTTCTGTCGCGCTCCGGCAGGATGTTGCTGGCTCCGGCAGGCTGTCGCTCGCTCCTCGTCCCCGCCGCAGCATAGCTTTCTGAATGCGGGGCTTGAAATCCCCGCTTCCAGAAAGCTAATACACACGCCGGCAGCCATGACAGCATTGAATGGCTGTGATTGGCTAAAGCACACGTGGCTTCAGCCAATCACACTATTCAATGACATCATTGAATGGCTGTGATTGGCTGAAGGCGCACGTGTTAGCAATCACACCCATTCAATGATGTCATTGAATAGTGTGATTGGCTGAAGCCACGTGTGCTTTAGCCAATCACAGCCATTCAATGATGTCATGGCTGCCGGCGTGTGTATTAGCTTTCTGGAAGCGGGGATTTCAAGCCCCACATTCAGAAAGCTATGCTGCGGCGGGGACGAGGAGCGAGCGACAGCCTGCCGGAGCGAGCGACATCCTGCCGGAGCGCGACAGAACGCCGTGGGAGGTGAGTAATAAAATTTTTTTTTTTTTCTCCACTGAATACCGGCGTATAAGGTGACAGTTGGGGGGTCGTCTTATACGCCCCGTCGCCTTATACGCCGGTATATACGGTATGTCTCTTTCTCATTTTTAGTTTGCCTGTTCTAATCATTTCTTACAATCTAGCTGCTTTGGTTTCTCCATGGAGACTTCAATGGCTATCATGTTGTAGAATGTGTATACTGACATCTGTCATTCCTGATACAAATCACTTGTAAGATGTACAGACCAAGTGAACTTAACAGATGTTGAATGTCTCTCTGGATGTTGTACATCAATCTGGTTATACTTTATCATGAGCTCTAAACTTGATCATATTTTAATCATAAAAATGATAGCTGGTGATTCATTATACAATGCTGAGGGTGATGCATCCTAATTAATAGGATATAAAATGATTCTGTACAAAATTCCAGTTTGATTACTAAGGTGACATTACACTAAGGGTAATATTGCTATAGCGATGCATATAATAGAATGCATGAAAGTTTATAAAGGTTTATCACATATCTTGTGAATACTTTATTTTTTATAAGATGACATTGCGTAAGGCTGTAGAGCAAAACTGGTATATTCACTGTAAATAAAGCATTTCCTTTTTGCTTTCTGTTGTGTCACTGGTTTATATATGTAAATATTAGAATCTGAAGAACACATTTAAGACTCTTACTGCCATACAACATTTTTTTTAAAACATCTTTTATGAACATTTTAAAGTTTAAAACTGCATAGATTGTTGCTGTTTTTTCCCTTGATTTTGAGTTACTTCAGAGACTTTCTTCTCTTACATCCATAGGTGCTGTACATAATTCTGCAGGTTGCCCTTGAAAATAGACTGTGATTTGCAGTCCACTCCAGTATTAAACATGTGATCAGACAGCTTGGATAAAAGTATACCTTGAGTTAAAAGTAAAAAACTACAATGTCCTTAGATTCTTTTGTACAGAACCTTCATGCTCAGTCTTCAAACCTTCAAAGCTCAATTGTTTGTGCTGCAAAACTCTGATCACATAATTGTTGATGTGTTACACATATCCCACATTATCCTGTAATTGTTCTCAGCAAGAGAAAGCAAGTAATTTGTAGATATGATACCTTTTAAGGGCTAACAAAAGAACATAGCACGAGGAAAGACCCTAAGAAGGTTTGAAAGCCCGCTATCACATCATGTATTTTTGTTAGCCATTAAAAGGTATTGTTACGGTGTGCTGCTGGGACCTGTAGTACTATGGTTTCTAGGAGCCCATTTCCACAGGTGTGGCATGATTGTGCTAGCTGGGTGTGTTGATCTCCTGCTATCCAATACTCCGGGTCTTTGCTCACATATATACCCAGCTTCTGTCAGTGTTTGTTTGGTGTCCAGGGTGAGCAGTCATATTTCCTTTTGTGTAGCAGCTTGCTGTGTGACCTGTGTCCTGTTACTTCTATGTTGAAACTTGCTGTGTGACATGTGTCCTGTTACTTCTGTGTTGCAGCTTGCTGCGTGATTTGTGTCCTGTTGTCTGTGCTGTTGCTGCTTGCTGTGTGAACTGTGTCCGGTGCTGCTGGATCATGTGTCTCGTTAGAGTAGGGACCGCAAAACACAAGGACCCTTGATCTCTGGGCTCGTGGCTTAAGTGACTTGGCCATTTCACAAGCTAATCCCTTATATTTATATTTCAGCTATTTGGTCTTCTTTAGCGTGTGGGGATATGGATATTTGGCGAGTGTGTTGGCCATTTGTCCTATGTTATGGCTGTCTGTGAGTCCAGTCCACAGCACGCAGTTCTCTGTCTAGTTGGCGTTACTGTCAGCACGTCCAGTCTGAAATCCGTTTTAGATCCCTGTGTTTGTTGTATCCCCGTCCTTTGGGCACGTTCGCGTGGGCATTATGCTTATTTGCCCACATGAATGTAACAGGTATTATATCTACAAGATTACTTGATTTCTCTTGCTGAGAACAATCAGATTTTGCTCTACTGGCTAACACGGTACCAAACTTTTTGCTTTTTACCACATTATTCTGCCACTGCTCTTTCCTTCTCTCTTTACTGCTAATTCCATTCCATGGCCACTGGTATCTCTCACTTCCTGGTCAAATTAATACCGAAATTGCTGTCATAAATGGACTTTATTAATATTCCGGTTATTTTACCTCTTTTACTATCCATCAGCAGAATGTAAAGGAGTGCAGAAATCCAAGATTCATCCTACTGTACTGAAATGAATTAAACATGCAGCTTGTTACTGAATAAATCTACCAGTTTTAGGCACTCAGTTTTTTATTCCCAGATTAAATGCAAGAAGAAAAAGAAGCATCATCATCACTAACATTAAATTGATCACTTTTAGGGTGCGTTCACACGAACATATATCGGCTCGGTTTTCACGCCGAGCCGATATACGTTGTCCTCATGTGCAGGGGGGGGGGGAGGCTGGAAGAGCCCAGGAGCAGGAACTGAGCTCCCGCCCCCTCTCTGCCTCCTCCCCACCCCTCTGTACTTCACCCTTAATTCTATTAAAGCCATTTTCAACCATATGAAGTCTCACACTCTACAATTCATGGCACTATTTCATATACCATTACAATCTTAAAGGGGTTGTCCCGCGCCGAAACAGTTTTTTTTTTTTTTCAACACCCCCCCCCCCCCCCGTTCGGCGCGAGACAACCCCGATGCAGGGACCTAAAGAAAAATCCGCACAGCGCTTACCTGAATCCCCGCGCTCCGGTGACTTCTTACTTACCGGCTGAAGATGGCCGCCGGGATCTTCTCCCTCGGTGGACCGCAGGGCTTCTGTGCGGTCCATTGCCGATTCCAGCCTCCTGATTGGCTGGAATCGGCACGTGACGGGGCGGAGCTACACGGAGCCGGCATCCTGCACGAGCGGCCCCATTGAGAAAAGAAGAAGACCCGGACTGCGCAAGCGCGGCTAATTTGGCCATTAGACGCCGAAAATTAGGCGGGCTCCATGGAAACGAGGACGCTAGCAACGGAACAGGTAAGTGAATAACTTCTTATAACTTCTGTATGGCTCATAATTAATGCACAATGTACATTAGTGCACAAAGTGCATTAATATGGCAATACAGAAGTGTATAGACCCACTTGCTGCCGCGGGACAACCCCTTTAACTACATACAATATATATTGTTTATTCATATGTAGTTAAGAGATACTATCCTCTGAGAAGCTGTGAGTTTTGAGTCCAAAGATGTCAAAATATGACAAGAAAACAAAATATACAGTTCCCCTTTGCCAGTATAGCTTATTCTTCTGCATTGACGATTTACAATGGAAAGCTGTGATACCATAATGAAAGATATTTGGTATTACTAAGCACGGTAAAATGAGACAATTAAATAGTAGGTTCAGTTTCACTATTTGAAAAGCTACATTACAGTACGGAAGAAAATCACAATGGAAAACAGCATTTCTTTACTACATCTTCCCATATTACAATAGTTGTATTTCCATTACTATCAGGGGCATTACTTCCTACTTATTACCAATAAAATAAGTATAGAAGTAAATATCCACTGAAAGAATTAATTTAGATCTCAATCTCAAAGCAGATTTCAACTATAGAAACCTCATTAGCTACAACTTAGTCCTCTGTCTTGTTATTGTCCTGGCTCCAGGACTGGGGAATGTGGCATTTTATACTCTGATTGGCTGAGAATGTCATCCTGGCCAGCCTTACTGTAGAGAATAGAGGGGCATTAGCAGCCAGGCGCTACAGGCATTATTAATCCCTTCAAGGTTTATTTCTAACAATATTATTATCTATGTGTAAAGTAATTAGAGTTATTAGGGAGCATTTAATCATTTAGACCTTCTTTCGCTAATATATACGAGTATTTTAATGCTGGGATTGGGCAATATATATATATATATATATATATATATATATATTAATCCTGACCAAATCCCCAACTCCATTTGCTGAAATGAAGTCACAAATTTAGAAGCAACCTCCACCATACTCCACTGCTGTCTGCAGACAATCATTATTGTACCACTCTCCAACATGCTTCACTGCTGCCTGCAGACACTCATTATTGTACTGCTCTCCACCATGCTTCATTGCTGCCTGCAGACACTCATTATGGTACTGCTCTCTAGCCCTCTGCAAACAAATTGTATTATGTTACAGCCAAATATTTCATATTTTGACTCATCAGTTCAGAGCACTTACTGCCATTTATATGCACTGCAGCTCTTGTGCTTTTCTGCATGGTTAATTTGTTTAGTTATATTTCCATATCAAAGGAATAGCTTTTTGGCCACAATTCTTCCATGAAGACCACTTCTGGACAAATTTTTCTAAACAGTAGATTGGTATACATGGGTCCCAATGGTTTCTGCCACTTCTGCACTGATGGCACTGCTGGACATCTGATTTCAAAGGGAAGTAAGCATGATGTGTTTTTCATCTGCTGCACAGTTTCCTTGTCTGATCACTGGTGTGTGACTTGTGACATGAAACTGTCTCCCAGAACCTCACCTTTGTAGCAGAGTTTGACTATTTCTCACCCAGTTGTAAGCCTTCTGCACAGCTGTTTCTGTTAATGATCGTGTTTCAACCTACATGCAAAAACGATGTTAATTATCACCTCTTTGGTATCATTAGTTAATCACACACCTGACTATATTCCTACAAAATCTCTGTTTTTGCTCAGGTGTACTTAGAAGAATTGATGGCAAAGTGTGGTCACTAGAGATTAGCGAGCGTACTCGTCCGAGCTTGATGCTCGTTCGAGCATTAGGGTATTCGAGGTGCTCGTTACTCGAGACGAGCACCACGCGATGTTCGAGTCACTTCCATTTTCTTCCCAGAAAAGTTTGCGCCGTTTTCTGGTCAATAGAAACAAAGGGAAGGCATTACAACTTCCTCCTGTGAAGTTCCAGCCCTATCCCACCCCCCTGCAGTGAGTGGCTGGCGAGATCAAGTGACACCTGAGTATATAAACTGGGGCCGGCCGCGGCTCGCCACAGATGCACGCTGAGAGACATTAGGGAAAGTGCCGTCCTGCTGTAGCTGCTATAGTGAGAGTGTTAGGCTGTTATCTTCGTCTTCAAGAACCCCAACGGTCCTTCTTAGGGCCACATCTGACCATGTGCAGTACTGTTGAGGCTGCTTTTAGCAGTTTTGCACATTTTTTTTTTTGTATATCGGGCGTGCAGACCATAGCGTCCTCAGTCTGCAGTCATTTTACTGAGTATAGGGGCAGTACTGCTGAGGCAGGGACAGTGGTACAGGGAAAGAGATATACTGGCTATATAGGCAGTGGGCTTTTTCAAAAAAATTGGAAAAAAAAATCTTTGGGCTGCCTGTGACCGTGTTCAGTTTACTGCGTGTTTGCTGGGGGTAGTAGTCGCTCACTATTACCCAGCTAGGTATTACTGCAGCCTTGCGCATAACTTTTTCTGGCTGCACTGTGCTTTCAATAACCACAGTCATCCTCCAACAGGGAAATCCATATACAGGCTATATAGGCAGTGGGCTTTTTCCCAAAAATTGGAAAAAAATACTATATTTGGGCTGCCTGTGACCGTCTTCAGTTTACTGCGTGTGTGCTGGGGGTAGTAGTCGCTCATTATTACCCAGCCAAGCCTGTGACCGTGTACAGTTTACTGCGTGTCTGCTGGGGGTAGTAGTCGCTCATTAATACCCAGCCTTGCGCATAATTTTTTCTGGCTTCACTGTGCTTTCAATACCCACAGTCATCTTCCAACAGGGAAATACATATACAGGCTACATAGGCAGTGGGCTTTTTCCCAAAAATTGGAAAAAAAATACTATATTTGGGCTGCCTGTGACCGTCTTCAGTTTACTGCGTGTCTGCTGGGGGTAGTAGTCGCTCATTATTACCCAGCCAAGCCTGTGACCATGTAAAGTTTACTGCGTGTCTGCTGGGGGTAGTAGTCGCTCATTATTACCCAGCTAAGCGTTACAGCAGGCTTGCGCATAATTGTTTCCTGGCTCCGCTGTGTCCGTTACATGATCGCCGTCATCCGGCCAGAGGGAAAGAGTATACATATATACGCTGCATATGGTGTCTGTCTGGTTTTTCACCTCACCATTTTAAAAAATTGAAGCAAAATACTTAAGGCCTACCACGGGCCTTTGGCCACTTGACTGGCTCTTCGCTGTGAATTCCAGTAGCTCAGTCATACGCACCTAGGTCTGACTACAGGCTTGCGCATAATTGTTTCCTGGCTCTGCTGTGCGTTCCGTAAGCGAAGTCAGCCTCCAACCACAGGCCAATAAGCGGCACATTTAATTACAGCGTTCTGTTTCTGCTCTACTCGTAATACACCATGCTGAGGGGTAGGGGTAGGCCTAGAGGACGTGGACGCGGGTGAGGACGCAGAGGCCCAAGTCAGGGTGTGGGCACAGGCCGAGCTCCTGGTCCAGGTGTATCGCAGCCGACTGCTGCGGGATTAGGAGAGAGGCAAGTTTTTGGGGTCCCCAGATTTATCTCACAATTAATGGGTCCACACGGTAGACCTTTATTAGAAACTGAGCAGTGTGAGCAGGTCCTGTCGTGGATGGCAGAAAGTGCATCCAGCAAACTATCTATCGTTACCACCCAGTCTTCTACGCCGTCCACTGCTGCATCCCTGAATCCTCTCGCTGCTGCTCCTCCCTTCTCCCAGCCTCCTCCCTCCCAGCAAATGACACTTTCAGAAGAGCAGGCAAGCTCCCAGGAACTGTTCTCGGGTCCTGGCCTTCAGTGCGAAAAAATGGATCCTCTATCACCTGAGGAGTTTCTTATGACCGATGCCCAACCTTTGGAAAGTTCCCGGGATCCGGGTGAGGAAACTGGGGACTTCCGGCAACTGTCTCAAGAGCTTTCAGTGGGTGAGGAGGACGATGACGATGAGACACAGTTGTCTATCAGTGAGGTAGTAGTAAGGGCAGTAAGTCCGAGGGAGGAGCGCACAGAGGATTCGGAGGAAGAGCAGCTAGACGATGAGGTGACTGACCCCACCTGGTTTGCTAAGCCTACTGAGGACAGGTCTTCAGAGGGGGGAGGCAAGTGCAGCAGCAGGGCAGAATGGAAGAGGCAGTGCGGTGACCAGGGGTAGAGGCAGGGCCAGACCGAATAATCCACCAGCTGTTTCCCAAAGCGCCCCCTCGCGCCATGCCACCCTGCAGAGGCTGAGGTGCTCACGGGTGTGGCAGTTTTTCACTGAGAGTGCAGACGACCGATGAACTGTGGTGTGCAAGGTTTGTCGCGCCAAGATCAGCCGGGGAGCCACCACCACCAGCATGCGCAGGCATATGATGGCCAAGCACCCCACAAGGTGGGACGAAGGCCGTTCACTGCCTCCGGTTTGCACCACTGCTTTTCCCCCTGTGCCCCAACCTGCCACTGAGATCCAACCCCCCTCTCAGGACACAGGTACGACCGTCTCCCGGCCTGCACCCACACCCTCACCTCCGCTGTCCTTGGCCCCATCCAGCAATGTCTCTCAGCGCAGCGTCCACTGTTTGAGCGCAAGCGCAAGTACGCCGCCACGCACCCGCACGCTCAAGCATTAAATGTGCACATAGCCAAATTGATCAGCCTGGAGATGCTACCGTATAGGCTTGTGGAAACGGAAGCTCTCAAAAATATGATGGCGGCGGCGGCCCCGCGCTACTCGGTTCCCAGTCGCCACTACTTTTCCCGATGTGCCGTTCCAGCCCTGCATGACCATGTCTCCCGCAACATTGTACGCGCCCTCACCAACGCGGTTACTGGCAAGGTCCACTTAACAACGGACACGTGGACAAGCACAGGCGGGCAGGGCCACTATATCTCCCTGACGGCACATTGGGTGAATTTAGTGGAGGCTGGGACCGAGTCAGAGCCTGGGACCGCTCACGTCCTACCCACCCCCAGAATTGCGGGCCCCAG
Organism: Eleutherodactylus coqui; assembly: GCF_035609145.1. Taxonomy (NCBI): domain Eukaryota; kingdom Metazoa; phylum Chordata; class Amphibia; order Anura; family Eleutherodactylidae; genus Eleutherodactylus; species Eleutherodactylus coqui. The sequence goes on along the minus strand of NC_089841.1, from coordinate 201,322,718 downwards.
CTCGGTGCTGGTATCTGCGGCGGTGTATGCTTCCTCCACTAAACACCCTCCTCCTCCTACGCCACCTCTGTCTCGCAATCAAGATGTGTCAGCAGCAGCACGTCGCCAGTAGTCGGTGTCGCGCGGCGTGGCAGCACAGCGGTGGGCAAGCGTCAGCAGGCCGTGCTGAAACTACTCAGCTTAGGAGAGAAGAGGCACATGGCCCACGAATTGCTGCAGGGTCTGACAGAGCAGACCGAGTGCTGGCTTTCGCCGCTGAGCCTCCAACCGGGCATGGTCGTGACAACGGCCGTAACCTGGTGGCGGCTCTGCAGCTCGGCAGCCTCACGCACATGCCATGCCTGGCCCACGTCTTTAATTTGGTGGTTCAGCGGTTTCTGAAAAGCTACCCACACTTGTCAGACCTGCTCGGAAAGGTGCGCCGGGTCAGCGTACATTTCCGCAAGTCCAAGACGGACGCTGCCACCCTGCGGACCCTGCAACATCGGTGTAATCTGCCAGTGCACCGACTGCTGTGCGACGTGCCCACACGGTGGAACTCTACGCTCCACATGTTGGCCAGGCTCTATGAGCAGCGTAGAGCTATAGTGGAATACCAACTCCAACATGGGCGGCGAAGTGGGAGTCAGCCCCCTTAATTCTTTACAGAAGAGTGGGCCTGGTTGGCAGACATCTGCCAGGTCCTTGGAAACTTTGAGGAGTCTACCCAGATGGTGAGCGGCGATGCTGCAATCATTAGCATCACCATTCCTCTGCTATGCCTCTTGAGAAGTTCCCTGCAAAGCATAAAGGCAGACGCTTTGCGCTCGGAAACGGAGGCGGGGGAAGACAGTATGTCGCTGGATAGTCAGAGCACCCTCATGTCTATATCTCAGCGCGTTAAGGAGGAGGAAGAGGAGGTGGAGGAGCCTGAGGAGGAGCAGGGGGAAGAGACAGCTGGGCCCACTGCTGAGGGTACCCATGCTGCTTGCCTGTCATCCTTTCAGTGTGTATGGCCTGAGAAGGAGGAGAAGGAGGAGGAGGAGGATCCTGAAAGTGATCTTCCTAGTGAGGACAGCCATGTGTTGCGTACAGGTACCCTGGCACACATGGCTGACTTCATGTTAGGATGCCTTTCTCGTGACCCTTGCGTTACACGCATTCTGGCCCCTACAGATTACTGGGTGTACACACTGCTCGACCCACGGTATAAGGAGAACCTTTCCACTCTCATACCCGAAGAGGAAAGGGGTTCGAGAGTGATGCTATACCACAGGACCCTAGTGGACAAACTGATGGTAAAATTCCCATCCGGCAGCGCTAGTGGCAGAAGGCGCAGTTCCGAGGGCCAGGTAGCAGGGGAGGCACGGAGATCAGGTAGCATGTACAGCGCAGGCAGGGGAACACTCTCCAAGGCCTTTGCCAGCTTTATGGCTCCCCAGCAAGACTGTCACCGCTCCCCAGTCAAGACTGAGTCGGCGGGAGCACTGTAAAAGGATGGTGAGGGAGTACGTAGCCGATCGCACGACCGTCCTCCGTGACGCCTCTGCTCCGTACAACTACTGGGTGTCAAAGCTCGACACGTGGCCTGAACTCGCGCTGTATGCCCTGGAGGTGCTTGCTTGCCCTGCGGCTAGCGTCTTGTCAGAGAGGGTGTTTAGTGCGGCTGGGGGAATCATCACGGATAAGCGTATCTGTCTTTCAACTAACAGTGCCGACAGGCTTACACTCATAAAGATGAACAAAGCCTGGATTTCCCCAGACTTCTCTTCTCCACCAGCGGACAGCAGCGGTACCTAAACAATACGTAGGCTGCACCCGTGGATGGAAGCATCGTTCTCTATCACCATAAAAAACGGGGACCTTTTAGCTTCATCAATCTGTGTACTATATTCATCCTCCTCCTCCTGCTCCTCCTCCTGAAACCTCACGTAATCACGCCGAACGGGCAATTTTTCTTAGGCCCACAAGGCTCAGTCATATTACTTTTGTAAACAATGTTTATACGTTTCAATTCTCATTAAAGCGTTGAAACTTGCACCTGAACCAATTTTTATTTTAACTGGGCTGCCTTCAGACCTAGTTACAAATTAAGCCACAGTAACCAAAGCGTTTAATGGGTTTCACCTGCCCTCTTGGTTGGGCATGGGCAGTTTTTCAGAGGCACATTAGTACTGTTGGTACACCAATTTTTTTGGGCCCTCGCCTACAGTGTAATCCTAGTAATTTTTATGGGCTTCGCCTGCACTCATGGTACAGCAAGGTGTGTGGGGTTGGCCTACACTTTTGCTACATAAATGTAACTGGGGCCTTGTCTATACTGCAACTACTGAAATGTGAAAGAGACTGTTATCTCCCTAAACTGCTGCAACGGGAATGTTACTGTGGCCTGTCTTGACTGCTACTACTACTGAAATGGAACTAATACTGTGCTCCCCCTATACTGCTGCTTCAGAATTGTTACTGGGGCCTGTTTTGACTGCTACTATTACTGAAATGGAACTAAGACTGTGCTCCCCCTATACTGCTGCTAGTGATATGTTACTGGGGCCTGTCTAGACTGCTACTACTACTGAAATGGAACTAATACTGTGCTCCCCCTATACTGCTGCTAGTGATATGTTACTGGGGCCTGTCTAGACTGCAACTACTACTGAAATGGAACTAATACTGTGCTCCCCCTATACTGCTGCTAGTGATATGTTACTGGGGCCTGTCTAGACTGCTACTACTACTGAAATGGAACTAATACTGTGCTCCCCCTATACTGCTGCTTTGGAATTGTTACTAGGGCCTGTCTTGACTGCTACTATTACTGAAATGGGCGGTTGGGCAGCATGTTACCCAGGAGAAGTGGCAGCGGAGTGTCATGCAGGGAGTGATTGTGCTTTGTTGGAGGTAGTGTGGTGCTTAGCTAAGGTATGCCTTGCTAATGAGGGTTTTTCAGAAGTAAAAATTGGGGTGGGTCCACTCTTGCCGCTATTGTGGCTTAATAGTGGGACCTGGGAACTTGAGATGCAGCCCAACATGTAGCCCCTCGCCTGCCCTATCCTTCTGTGTCGTTCCCATCACTTTCATGAATTTCCCAGATTTTCACAAATGAAAACCTTAGCGGAGCATAGGTCCCATACAAAAATGCTCGGGTCGCCCATTGACTTCAATGGGGTTCGTTACTCAAAACGAACCCTCGAGCATCGCAGGAAGTTCGACTCGAGTAACGAGCACCCGAGCATTTTGGTGCTCGCTCATCTCTAGTGGTCACTCCAAATATTGATTAGATTTTAGTTTCATTCATTCACTTTGCATTTTGTTAGCTGACAAAAATAAACTCTCAACATCTCGTTATTTGTTGAATTTTTGCACAGTACAGTGTATTATGAATTTTAACTGAAATATTAACATTAGCGCAAATATGCCAGCCAGTGCTTTTTTTTAACTTGGCATCAAATTCGTGTTTCTGGGCATACATTTGTCAAGCGCACCAAAGGCAGCTTGGCATAATAATGTTTCTTTTGAACTGGTAGCTGTTAGCACTGCTTACAAGACTGTTGGTAATAGGCTTATTCAAGCTATGGATATCGTTGTACTGTACTGTGTTAGTTTAGCCATGTGCTGGCCATGTCTTTTTTATTATCATGATTAAATGCTTTTTCATATATGTTACTAGTTAGAATTTTTTTATTTTATGACGAATGGCAAAGATTGCCTTTAGATTGCAGTCAAATGGATTCCAGTAGTAGTTTATTACGACTATGTTTGAAAGTTATTTCCTATACTTTATACAAGGACCACAGTAGTAATGTATGTCTTCAAACAATCCAGTCAAGACTCGTGAGAAATGACTTTGCTCTAGTGATTTTCTACCTTGGGATAAAAAGCTGTTCCATATCAGAGAGAGAGACTGATATACTCAGTAATGTAGGCATAAAAGATTCTGGTGAACAAAGCTTACCATCTATTGTCCCAAGGCTTGAAACAAAGGGAAGATAAATGGTATGTTTAGAATCTGAAGGCACATACACTAGAAAGATGAATAGTTATTCCCATTAAATTTGTCAATGACAGAACCAAGCAGTACGACTCCAAGGAGTTATATCAAAATGAACAATATTAAATAAAGCTCCAATTGATCCCAGATTTGTAAAACAGAGAAATGTTTAAAGATTATAGTTTCAGCTTCTTGATCACTAAATTTTGATTAAGTGTTTCATTTTCTCAAAACATATTGTAACATAGATTGGGCAAGGTAATATGGATGAGACAGACATTTATAGACAGAGGTTGGAGTGATTTCTTGAAGTCCAGAATTGTTATATCAGAAATAGTCATTTGGCTAAAGTTGCAAGTACTACTGCTGAAATAATAGGAGCCTTGATGACAAATACAGATCAGGCAAAGGCTCATATTAGAGGGTGTGGAAAGGGGGAAGGAAGACAAGTTTACTAATGTCTCTTAATTCAAGAGCCATTAATTGTTCAATGTAGTGTAATGTTACTGTTTACAAGCCAACCACTCAAATTGCTAGGCGTGTCTTTTATATCATGATTGGAATACTTTTGCATATTATGTTATTAGTAGAGATGAGCGAGCACCAAAATGCTCGGGTGCTCGTTACTCGAGTCGAACTTTCAGTGATGCTCGAGAGTTCGTTTCGAGTAACGAACCCCATTGAAGTCAATGGGCGACTCGAGCATTTTTGTATATCGCCGATGCTCGCTAAGGTTTTCATTGGTGAAAATCTGCAAAACCCAAGAAAGTGCTGAAAACGACACAGAAACGGATAGGGCAGGCGAGGGGCAACATGCTGGGCTGCATTTAAGGTTCCCAGGTCCCACTATTCAGCCACAATAGTGGCAAGAGTGAGACACCCCCCCCCCCCCCGCACTGTCAGCATAAAGATCGTTCTCCTCTGCCACAGCTGTAACAGCTGTGGCAGAGAAGAACGATGTTAGCCCATTGAATTCAATGGAGCCGGCAATACAGCCAGCTCCATTGAAAGCAATGGGCTGCCGGCGAGCGCGGGATGAATTTTCGGGAAGGGCTTAAATATATAAGCCCTTCCCTGAAATTCATCCAGAAATGTGTAAAAATAAAAATATATATATATGCTCACCCGGTCCCGGCAGACGGAGTTCAGCCGCGGCCGGCGGCAGTTCTCCTGAACTGCTCTGAGTAGTATTCAGCAGCCGGGGATTTAAAATCCCCACCTGCTGAATAAGCTGCCTCTGATTGGTCACAGCCTGACCAATCAGAGGCAGCTCTCACTCACACCCATTCATGAATTCATGAATGGGTGAGTGAGTGCTGCCTCTGATTGGCTCAGCACAGGGACCAATCAGGGGCAGCTCTCAGCGGTCATTCATGAATTCATGAATGGGTGTGAGTGAGAGCTGCCTCTTTTAAATCCCCGGCTGCTGAATACTACTCAGAGCAGTTCAGGAAAACTGCTGCCGGCCGCGGCTGAACTACGTCTGCCGGGACCGGGTGAGTATATTATTTTTTTTTGTTTTTACACATTTCTGGATGAATTGCAGGGAAGGGCTTATATTTTTAAGCCCTTCCCGAAAATTCATCCCGCGCTCGCCGGCAGCCCATTGCTTTCAATGGAGCCGGCTGTATTGCCGGCTCCATTGAATTCAATGGTCAGTGCTCGTTTAATCGAGACGAGTACCGCGTGGTGCTCGTCTCGAGTAACGAGCATCTCGAGCACCCTAATACTCGAACGAGCATCAAGCTCGGACGAGTATGCGCGCTCATCTCTAGTTATAGCTAAAATGTTTAATTTTATAATGAATGTCAAAGATTGCCTGTAGAATACAGCCAAGTGGATTCCAGTAGTAGCTTATTACAGCTATGGGTGAAAGTTATTTCCTATATATTATACAAGTACCACAGTAATAATGCATGCTTTCAAATGTTCTAGTCAAGAGAAATGAATTTGCTCAAGTGATTTTTTTTACCCTCGAAAATAAAGCGTATTCATATCAGAGAGAGACCGATATACTCAGTAATGTAGGCACAAAATATTCTGGTGAATAAAGCTTGCTATCTATTGTTCTAAGGCTTGAAACAAAGGGAAGATAAATGGTATATTTAGGATCCGAAGGCAGATACACTAGAAAGATGAATAGTTATTCCCATTAAATTTGTCAATGACACATGGATTCACAGAATATGAAGTAGTAGTCTACTGAAAATCCCCACCTTCTCACGAAACACCACTACATGACCAGAAAATTAGCGTCAGGAACATGAATATTGGGTCCAATTTTCTTTGCATCAGTTGTGAATACTCCCGTTTATCTGAACATGTTTGAACAGCTTTACAACCAACATCACAAACATTATCTGAAGCATCACCTTGAAGAGCTGCAGACAAAAGGTGTCATCTCATTTACAGTGCATAGTAAATCCCATAAATTAAAAAAAGGGCAGAATTGATGATTGATGTTCTTTTCTCACCCTGCCACCCCCACCTCAAGTTAATAAAAGTTATATAAGACATGACATATATACCAAAATGGCACCAATAAACAAGCCCACATATAGCTGTCAATGGAAAAATTAAAAAGTTATGGCCTTTGAAAAGTGGAGATGAAAATCCCAAAAAGTGTTGTGTTCTTAGGTGCAAAACAGAGCCAAGTCTTTAAGGAACTATGGATGTTCCTTTTATGTGCAGCGATGTTAATAACACAAGCATATATAGTGTTATATACACAGTGAGTTCAAAATTATATTTCAAATCTACTCGATGTGAATAGTTATATATTCCTAAACCTGTACTTATAGATTTCAGCGGTTTGATTTATATAAAAAGGACAATTTTAATGGTTGACCTGGCTTAGCAATATTAAATTACCTATGGATTTAGGCTTGTTAAAGCAAGTGAGACTCAATGATCCAGCAAGTATGGTCAGGAGGACTTTGAAAAAAGAAAAGCATGTCCCGAATTGTTGGTTGCCAGTGTTACCATTTATGGCTCCCCTATAAAAAAAAATGACTCAGTTTCAGAACAGTGAAAACTGATTTCCACAGTAGATTTTATATAAGACTGTATAGAAAATAAATAATATTTTTTCACATTTCTTGCCATGTACAGCCCATTCTTCCTTCTCCATAATATGTGCATAGTGTATTTTATATTGACCCCAATGCAGGCATTTCAGTTAAAGTTTCCATTTAATTAAGTTTTGATATTTACAAGTTCTGCAGTATGAAGTTAACATAGATCTAACAGCCTGATACATTATTTATTCATTCTTAGCTCCTGTAGCATATTTATATTTCAGTGACTTTTCCATGTGGGATTTCATTCAGTTTCTATAATGCGAGAATAGTCATTTTAGAGCACCGTAGACAAATATTGAAAATGACACTGTAGTGCCTGTACTGATATGCTTATATGCAGTAAAGCAAGACTATTATTGAGGTTGCTTTTTCAATTAATCTCACTCACTAGGTTATTGAAGAATACTGTGATTTAGAAGAGGTAGATTTGTTGCAGATATTCTGGGACTAAAAATCTGTTCCATTCATTTGAATTATTTTTTTTCTGGAGCCTGTGCGATAAATTTTCACAAAACATACTGAAATGTATAGACCAGGCACAAAAATGTCTACAATAAATCATTCACATGTTAACACACTGTACTCCTACCCTTGCACTTTATTGTAGTGTACTGTGGATAAATTTATCATATAGTTATATGCATGGACAGATATGGTAGATACCTGTATGGTATGCTTGGGTAACATCATGTTAAGAGCCGACATTGAGAGCATATACCAGGACAATCTCTATTCATCTGAGAAAGGTTAAAAGGTTGTTAGAGATGAGCGAATCTACTCGTATCGAGTATTTACTCAATCGAGCACCGCGATTTTCGAGTACTTCAGTACTCGGGTGAAAAGATTCGGGGGGCGGGGGAGGCGTGGTGGCGTGGGGGTAGCAGCGGGGAACAGGGGGGAGCCCTCTCTCTCTCCATCTCCCCCCGACTCCCCGCTGCAACCCCCCACTCACCCACAGCACCCCCCCCCCCCGAATCTTTTCGCCCGAGTACGGAAGTACTCAAAAATCGCGGTGCTCGGGAGAAAAAGGGGCATGGCTGAGTAGGCTCGCTCATCTCTAAAGGTTGTCCTTTTAGCCTTTTTCAGGCTGGTATAGGGTGATATACCTTTTTTTGCAGTTTGGAATGCTATAGTAGACTACGCTGTATTTACAATGATATACAGTAAAAATATATAATGTGCGGTATAATTTATTTTTATAATCTGAGATTATTAGTGATGTGTCCCACTATATGCCCATACAATGGAATACATAACAGGCTTCCTTTGAAGCTGCAGTATACATCAAGTGATCCTTCTGATTTATACTTCCAATGTAAGCTTGCAACACAATGTGCATGAGGACTTAGGCCTCCTTCACACGGGCGACAAAGTCGCGCGATTTTGTAGCATTGCTGTGATGCTACAAATCGCATGTATGAGAAGCCCATGGTATCCCATGGGTTCCTTCACACATGAGATGTTTTGTAGCATGCTACAAAACGACACACAAACCTCGCAGGTCCGGCGATATGCCCGTGACATACGAGGTTTTGTAGCCCATGTTTCTCTATGGAGCCTTCCTCTCTGTTGCATCGCATCGCACGAAAACGCGGTTTGCATGCGATGCGATGCAATTTTGACAGTATCGCGGTATTGCTGTGAGAAAATCGCAGTGATATCGCACAGTGCAGCTATGTGATATCGCTGCGATTTTCTCGCAGCGATGCGGTGTCGCCTATGTGAAGGAGGCCTTATTTGGTACGTTTTGTATCTTGGTTCAGCAAAGTGCCTACAATATTTTCTTACAAAGGTTAACATATTCTGATTCTATTTTAATGACTATACTTTGTACCATAAAAGTCAGTTAATCTTGATCTATTGGCCGAAGATTCTTGTAAACCTCGAATTCATGTTTACAGAAAATACACAGAATTTTCCACTTCCAAGTTCTCCTGCACAAAAAATAATTTTTATCAAGAAGTTGATTAATATGTCCTTATATGCACTTTATCCATATAACTCATACTCCAACCAAAGTCATATTTAGACATACAGACAAATACAATGATTCAGTTCATCGTTAACCTTTTTCAAATCACATTTAATTAGAGGAAGGTAAAAGGAATAAACAGTGGCATGGATCAACAAATGGTCCATATGGCTGATGGACAATCTGCTGGTCCATGCAGCTGATGATGCCATTTATTTCTTCCAGCCTACTCTAATCAAACTTGACTCGAAAAAGCTCTGTGATGAACAGAAATGTTGTTTGCATATATATGTCTGAATATCCAAATATGAATTTGAATGTAATGTAATGAAAATAAAAATGTTTTTTTTTTGCATGAATAGTTGTAAGAGTTCTGTAGATTTTCAGTAGATAAATATTTGGGTTGAAGCATCAACTGAGCATCTTGGAGGTGGGAGTAGAAGATTCAGATTAGAGACTAATCCAGCCTAAATTTATTAACAGAGCATAGATCACAAATAGGTGGTAGACAGAGATGAGGGAGAGATGGGAGTGACTAGTTAAAATGTTATTCTATATTCGACAGCAACCAGTGCAGTGACTGGCATAGGGTGGAGGCATCAGTGTAGCAGCTTGACAAAAGATGGGCCTGGCTGCTGCATTCAGGATGGAATGGAGAGGGGAGAGTTTAGTGAGGGGAAGACCAGTAAATAGCGAGTTTCAATAATCATGCCAAAACTGAATAAGGGCGACAATAAGAGTTATTGATGTCTGATCACAATAAGTAAATAGCAGATTCATGAGATGTTTTTGAGGTGGAGGTGACATGAACAAGCAAGTGACTGGTTGAGGGGAGTAAAGGAAAGGTTGGAATCAAATATGACCCCAAGACAGTGAGCATGCTGCTGAGGAGTTATTGTGGTATCACAGACTGAGATAAAGATATCAGGTGAGGGCTGGTTAGTAGATGGTGAAAACCTAACATGTTCTATTTTTTTTAGAGTTTCTGTTTTAGCTAAAGAAATTGCTATAGTGTTAGAAACAGTGGACAGACGATCAGTGGCGTTTTATAGTAGCAAAAGTGTGATGTCACGATATATAATTGGGTATTGTCAGATGGTATTGAAACCCCAGTCTACTGATATTTTGCCCAATAGGGGCCATGTTGATGGTAAAAAGGAGAGAACCAACTGCTGAATCCTGAGGAACCCTAACAGCAAAGGGAAGAGGAGAAGACATAAGGCCAGAGAATAATACACTGAACGTGCAATCTGAGACATAGAAGGAAAACCAGGAAAGCACAGTATCCTTAAAGGGGTTGTCCCGCGCCGAAACGGTTTTGTTTTTTTTTTCAACCCCCCCCCCCCGGTCGGCGCGAGACAACCCCGATGCAGGGAGGTAAAGAAAGCTTACCGGAGCGCTTACCTTAATCCCCGCGCTCCGGTGACTTCAATACTTACCGCTGAAGATGGCCGCCGGGATCCTCTGTCTCCGTGGACCGCAGCTCTTCTGTGCGGTCCATTGCCGATTCCAGCCTCCTGATTGGCTGGAATCGGCACGTGACGGGGTGGAGCTACACGGAGCCGGCATCCTGCACGAGAGGCTCCATAGAAGACTGCAGAAGACCCGGACTGCGCAAGCGCGGCTAATTTGGCCATCGGAGGGCGAAAATTAGTCGGCACCATGGGAACGAGGACGCTAGCAACGGAGCAGGTAAGTATAAAACTTTTTATAACTTCTGTATGGCTCATAATTAATGCACAATGTACATTACAAAGTGCATTATTATGGCCATACAGAAGTGTATAGACCCACTTGCTGCCGCGGGACAACCCCTTTAAGGCTAAAACTATGGAGTGCATTTAGGAGAATCTCGTGATTTACAGTATTGAATGCTGCAGTGAGGTATAGAAGGATCAGTAGAGAGTGGTCACCATTCAATTTAGCTGTCAGATCGTTTGACACCTTAGCAAGGGCGAGACTGTAGATTGAAGAGAAGAAAAGACTGTAAGGGTCAAGAAGAGAGTTATCTGAGGAATAGCATATTAGGTGAGAGTAGAGCAGATATTCAAGGAGCTGGAAGATGAAGGTAAGATTAGAGACGAGTCAGTAGTTAGCAGCACTAAATGAGTCAAGAGATGGTTTCTTTAGTAATAGGGATGTGATATGATGTTTAAAGGAGGAGGTAAAGATAGAAGAAAAAGTCAGGTTGAATATTGCTTTGAGGTTACCATTAAAAGCCAGAGATACACTTAAGGAGGTGAGAAGGAATAAGATTACTAATGCAGGTAGTAGGGCGAGAAGAAGAGAGGATCCTGGAGACTTATTCTTCTATTGTTGGGTCAAATGCTGTGAGTGAACTAGAAGAGATGCAGGAGATAACAGGATCAAAACTGTTTGGGGATTGGGAAGTAATTTCCTAACGGATGTTGACACTTTTCTCTTTGAAATAGGTCGTCAGGTCTTCAGTATTGAGATTCGTCAGAAGGCGCTGTATTTTAGGGCTGAGGAAGGAGTGAAAAGTGTCAAATAGAGATGAGCGAGCACCCAAATGCTCTGGTCCGCGTTATTCGAGTCGAGCTTTTCATAAAATTCGAGAGCTCTACTCGAGTAACGAACCCCATTGACTACAATGGGAGACTCGAGCATTTTTGTATGTGGGACGCTGGGTGCTGAGCTTTTTTTTTTTTTCTTGGTTTGTGTTCCAAAACAGGCATGTCACAGCGGGGAGGAGCCAAAAGCTGGGGCGGGGTCAAACACGATTTGATGCTTGTTCGAGTAATGAGCACCATCGAGTTCGCTAATACTCGAACAAGCATCAAGCTCGGCAGAGTATGTTTACTCAACTCTAGTGTCAAAGAATCTTTTTGGGTTGTTAGATAATGAAGAGATGAGAGGTGAAGTAGGCTTGTTTGCCACGGTGAAGGGCAAAGTTGTATGTTCTGATCATGAATTTGTAGTTAAGGAAATTTGCAAACATGGTTGATTTTCTCCACATGCATTCAGCATTCTGCTGGTGAAATTGAGTATTAGGCCTTAGTTAGACGGGCGTTTTTTCGCCCGATTTGCGCATGCGTCTGGCGATTTTTTAAAACCATTGCTTTGCAATGGTATCGGACACATGAGCGCTTTTTATGCGCTCGTCCGATAAATTATAGAACAGAAATCGCAGATCGCACCTATCTGCAATCTGCGATTCCTGTTCTCTTCTCTATATGCGCTCAATGGGGCCGGCGGCAGCAGCGCCGACCCCATTGAGAACATATAGAAGACAAATCATTCTTCTCTGCCACAGCTGTAACAGCTGTGGCAGAGAAGAACAATGTTTGCCCATTGAATTCAATGGAGCCGGCAATACAGCTGGCTCCATTGAAAGCAATGGGCTGCTGGACAGCGCTGGATGAATTGTCGGGAAGGGCTGAGCCAATCAGGGGGCAGGTCTGACTCACACCCCCTTCACACCCACTGCAGGCCGGCCGCGCTGAACTCCGGCTGCCGGGACAAGGTAAGTATATATATATTTTTTTTATTTTAACACATTTCTGGATGAATTGCAGGGAAGGGCTTATATATTTAAGCCCTTCCCGACAATTCATCCCGCGCTCGCCCGCAGCGCATTGCTTTCAATGGAGCCGGCTGTACTGCCGGCTCCATTGAATGCAATGCGTTGGACAGCTCCGGCCCGTTTCTAATGAAACTCGGCTAGGAGCAGATTTTTAGGCGATTTTCGGGCACAGGTCACGCGATTTGCGGATGCGCATCCGTCATGCGATCCGCAAATCGCGCGAAAAAACGCCTGTCTGACTAAGGCCTTACAGAGAAGCTCATATTCTAATTTAAAGAGATGGTTCTGACTAAGAGATTCCCCTGTATGATGCCCATATATCCTAATAGGGCAAATAAGATGTGGTTATGATTTCCTGTTAGTGTAGATGTGATGGAAGTAAGCATGTAAACGTATTCTGTAAAGAAGGTCTTACTGAGAAATCAAAGCCAAAAACAATGCATCTGATACTTAAATTAGCTCATCTCCTTAAAGCAGGCTAGAGGCTATGTCAATGTATTACTTACAAGCATGAAATGATGTAGAATGATGATATGCTATTAGTAAAAAGCCCAGATCACTATGGATTTCATATAAAGGATGCACAAATATAAAGAAAGGTACACAAGCAATAGAAGAGATACATGTATCCAGCATCCATAGGCAGTAAAATCAAAGGTTTACTATAGCTCCCATAATATTCTGCAAGACACAAGACAGCTGACACTTACATGTTTGGGGCTGATATGATCCTGCTAGCATCATGGCCAATTTTAGAGAAAGTGTGACCCTGGGCAAAATTAGAAATAAAGCCCCAAATACTGCATTAGGGCTCAGTCACACGGGCACATCGGCACCCTTACACCAGCGCCGATGCGCCCGTGTGACTGACAGTTAGAAGACGGCTGTACCTGAAGACGGCCGTCTCTCTCCAGCGCTGATGAAAGAACACATGACTGGCAATGAAGCCGCTCACATGTTCTTCCTCCCGGCGCTGCAGAGAGACGTCCGTCTTCAGGTACGGCCATCTGCTGACTGAGCCCTTAACAACACAGTCAGGCCTTAGTCACACGGGCGTTTTTTGCGCGATTTGCGGATCGCAAGACGGATGCGCATCCGCAAATCACGTGGCCGGGGGCCAAAAAATCACCCGAAAAATCTGCTCCTAGCCGCGTTTCATTAGAAACGGGCCGGAGCTGTCCAGCGCATTGAATTCCATGGAGCCGGCAATACAGCCGGCTCCATTGAAAGCAATGCGCTGCGGGCGATCGCGGGATGAATTGTCAGGAAGGGCTTAAATATATAAGCCCTTCCCTGCAATTCATCCAGAAATGTGTAAAAATAAAAAATATATATATACTCACCTTGTCTCGGCAGCCGGAGTTCAGCGTGGCTGGCCTGCAGTGGGTGTGAAGGGGGTGTGAGTCAGACATGCCCCTGATTGGCTCAACACTGAATTCATGAATTCATGAATGGGTGTGAGTCAGACCTGTCTCTGATTGGCTCAGCGCTGAGCCAATCAGGGGCATGTCTGACTCACATCCCCTTCACACCCACTGCAGGGTGGCCGCGCTGAACTCCGTCTGCCGGGACAAGGTGAGTATATATCTATTTTTTATTTTTACACTTTTCTGGATGAATTGCAGGGAAGGGCTTATATATTTAAGCCCTTCCGGACAATTCATCCCGCGCTCGCCGGCAGCCCATTGCTTTCAATGGAGCTGGCTGTATTGCCGGCTCCATTGAATTCAATGGGCAAACATCGTTCTTCTCTGCCACAGCTGTTACAGCTGTGGCAGAGAAGAATGATTTGTCTTCTATATGTTCTCAATGGGGTCGGCGCTGCTGCCGCCGGCCCCATTGAGCGCATATAGAGAAGAGAACAGGAATCGCAGATAGGTGCGATCTGCGATTTCTGTTCTATAATTTATCGGATGAGCACATAAAAAGCGCTCATGTGTCCGATACCATTGCAAAGCAATGGTTTTTAAAAATCGCCGGACGCATGCGCATGCGCAAATCGCGCGAAAAAATGCCCGTCTGACTAAGGCCTCAGGCTGTATTTACATGGCCAAGGACAATAATATTTCAAGATCCTGGGACTAATATGCTGCTTGCAAATATGCAATTTTTCTGCAAGTGTGATGCGTTTAGTGAGAAAAACACATCACTTTGCTGTACATGCAGGTTTTTAACGTCACTTTGCACATGTAAATAGATCCAATGAAAATTATGGGTTCTGTTTTCGTGCAAGTTGTGCGCCTCCCGCACAAAACTTGCATGATAAAATCGCCAAAGTTAATACAGCCTCACATTAAGGGCTTGTTCACACTAAGGAATTCACTATGGAATTTTCAGTGGGAATTTCACCTGAAAAGAAAGTGCATCAAAGTCTGAGGCTTTCAGCTGCTGTTTTTGGTGCAGATCCACATGCAGATTATCTCCTGTCAAAATCCATGTAGGAGATTCCAATGCAGAAAATCGCATTTCTTCGAGTTTCCATGTCAAAAGTAACAGGCCACTTCTTGATGTAGAAACACGATTTTCCACATCGGAATTCTACACGTGTATTTTGCCCATAGATTTTGAGCCAAAAACTGCTTCTGAAATGCTTGTATTTTGAGGCTTTTTGGGGGGCAAATAATTCCGGTGTGAAGATATTCAATAAGCCGTGTGCATAGTACTGCAGTGCTTCACTCTAAGGACTCCTACAGACTAGAGTAGGCACAGATACACTCGTGATAGTGTGACTTATTGGGCTGTGAAGGTTTTGTGATTGTGGGCATATCTGCACTGTTTACTGTACTTGCTGCACTGCCGGGGACAGTTCACATCAGCGCGGAACACACCCGCATCGTGATTGAACAGGCTGTGCTTTTGTGCACTCCCATAGACTCCTATGGTGCCTTATTTGCGTAAATACAAACAAAAATAGAACATCTTTATGTGCGCTCTAATGAGAGTGCCCCTGTTAAAAACAATATTACCACCATACAGTGAATATATATTACCTTCATGCTGTTTGTTTTTTAACAAAACACACCTTATAATGACCAATATTACCAATAATACCACCACACCATATCTACTACCAGTACCGCTATATAGTAAGTCTTAGCAGAACATTGGAGGGACAGAGGTATGAAAGAGAGAAAAAAAACAAGTATTTACCCTGAAATTTATAAATTAATTTGACTGTGTAGATACATCAACTTTTTCACACTTGTTGATATCTACTGATGACATGTGTTGAGCTATAACCCTTTCACTGCTAGTAAGGTGAAGTGCTTCTTACAGAGCAGTGAAGACAATTTGGAGTTCAAGAGTTATTCAGCGTAAACGATACAGGGCCTCTGGGCCCTATAGCAGGTATAGCACATATAACAGGACTGTTGGGGGGAACATTATACACTGAGCCTACTGAAGGATTTTCAACAAATGACAGCTCAGGTGCCTTCTGCAGCAACAGGAAAAAGACAGTATATTGTCTGTCATTTGTAGGTTCATGCTAGGCCCCACAATTGCAACTCCTATTGCTACACCACTGCTCAGGGAGGGTGCTGCAACCTGTCTGTACATTTGCACATTTTCAAGTTCACTCAGTGCCTCAGATTGTCTGGGGGCTTCCTTGGGGATGGGGTCCTTGGCAATTGCTCAGTTTGCCCCCTCCTAATGCCGGCCCTGGCTAGCAAAAAGGGTCATATTGACTTGGAACATGTGAGCATCAGCTGTTCTGTGTCTTGCTGGGTCTCATGAATACAGTACTATAATAAAGCCATTATTTTGCTACCTTTATATGCCATATGCAAGCTTCTCTTCTAATTTTATACTCTTAGGCCATGGGCTTGATTCCTTCTGGTACAAAATGTACCAAAATATTTCAAATGTCACTGCAAAAATGTATTTGTTACTAACTAAGAAAGGTGAGTTGGTTGGCTGAATTGTATTGCGACTCTGAATCTGAAACATTTTAGAGATGAGCAAATCAGCAAAATTTTCTTTGACAGTTGTGCACCAACAGACAATTTTTTAGATTACAGAGCAATATTTCTGTCATACAAGAGAATGGAACTAAAATAGGAAACTGTATAAAAGCATTTCAGACTCTATTGTCTGATACGTATGTGGGAAATAATGCGCTGTAATAGGTAGTTTGCTTGTCCACAAAGCACAGGCAAAAAACATTCCCATTCTTTTCACTTATCTCTTATATTTACTGAATGGAGTGACCAGCTGAGTCATTAATCTTTATTTAATGTAAATTGCATGTATGCATCAGAGATACAAAATTATAAAAGCAAAGTCATTTTACCCTGAATCTCTGTACTTGCTAATATTTCTTGCACCAATATCACAAGCTACTATATGTAAATGTATAGACTTCTGGAACTCAGAAAAATGAATAAATCCATATGTGCTAGCTATGTGTTCTTAATAAAGTTTATTAAAACGGAGGCCGTTCAGAAAGACAAAATAGAGTGCATTATGTATTTCAATAACCACAAAACAAATTGCAATTACTGCTATTTTATGTGTGATGCAATTTTCACTAGCAAATTACATTGTAAACCAAAAGAGTAATTGGAACCAAAATGTGCAATGCAATGTAAAACTAAATTTCAGAAGTTATATGACAATATTCAATCTAATTATCCACATCTATCTTCTCCAAAGTATCAACATTAATTAGTAGTCACATGAAGTATTAATTTCAAAATTCACTTTTATAGAAAGCTGGTGATTTGCATATAGTGCCTCATTTCAAAGGCCTATTTATTCCCAAATTGAATAGGAATGTCAATAAGACTAACACTATTAGAGATTTTTTTCTACAGTTCTGCAATTTGATTACATGAATATACTGCATTCTTAAATGAAAAGCCTAATTATTTTAAATCGTTGAGAGAATTTTAGTTTTTAACTTTGCTACATTTAATATGTTGAAATGAAATCATAATGATGTTTTATTTTATCTGGGGAAATATTAATAATATATTGCCAAGGAGTTTTCTATAAATTTGTAATAATAAACTATCAGGCTCCAAACACGGTAACAAATTCCTCACTTAATACATAGCTCTAATTTCATAGGAATAATAGACATTTACATAAACTATGTAGAGTATAATCCGTAGGCAGAAATGACTGAATTCAGGGAACTTTCAAGAAAATGGTTGTACTGTTTGAGTTACCTTACTTTCCTAGAAACAGTATCATTACCATAGATTATGTCTAGTAATTAGGTTGATCTATACTTGTCCCTGTTTATACATACTTATTAGTAAAACAGAAAGTTCCTAAGCTATATCTAGCAGTGGCTGACGGACAAAAACTTTTTTAATACTGTTTGTGCAAGTAAATTTGAAATTATGCTATAGAAAAATAACTGCAACCACTTTAAAGATATATATTAAAGTAAACCTCCAGTTTGGCAACAAAAATCTTGGGACAGGAAGGGGAGGGGCGTATAATGCTTGCAGTTTTTCCTCTGTAGCATCCCTTCAATCTTCAAATTTTGTGCCCTGTTTTCTGACCTAAAAAAATGGGTTAAATCTTTATGGCACAGTGGGAGATGCTTCCTGTCGTACTAATAATGGGAAAGGGACTTTTTATTTGTATAGCGGCAACTTATTTCTCAGTGCTTTCAGGTAATTTATTTGTTACGCCCCAGCAAGCTGGATACTCATTTTACCGACCTCGGAAAAATGGAAGGCTGAGTCAACCTTGAGCCGGCTACTTGAACCACGCGGGGATTGAACTTGCAACTTTCAGGTTGTGAACGAGAGCATAACAGTCTGCACCACACGAGGCACATAATAAATGTACTGCACACTGATGGTATGGGCTCAGGAGCTGAGGCATAGTAGTCAGCTGTACTAACAGCTCATATGACACATACTAACCAAAACTAAAGATAACTTTGATTCTGGTCAATTAACCTCATACATGGTGCTGTATGAATCCATAGACTAAGACCAAGTTTTATAAGTGTTGAAAGGTTGGAGGACTAACAAATGCTCGTAGGGTTACCATTACAGAACACCTACTTGGCTTTACTGTAGGCATTGGCAGATACAGTAATAATGCAATAGAAAACATGGGTAATTTTAGACGAAAATCTGTAAGTAAAAGCGAGTGAGACAAAACTAAATAAAGATTTGTTGAAAAAGTAAAAAAAAAAACAATAGTAAGATGTGTAGGCTCTCCATAGTTCAACCTCATCATGGCTCAACACTAGATGAATGCTTGGAAGTACAAATAAGAAAAAAAAAATCCTTTAATGATTAGAATTAGAATTATTTGTTAACAAGCTCCTTAGGATAAAGAGTCCTGTAGAACTAGAATGTTGTATGAGGTTTCCAGCTGGAAACTGAATTAATTCCCAAAAAACATTATAAAAACTTGTATATGTTCTTTAATGTTTTTTGAAGTCAATCCAAACGAATTCGACAATATTTGCATTCAATGTTTGATGTATTAAAGAAAACGGTTTGTATAATGTCAGAAAGTCCTGTTTCTCTGATGAAGCTATTATGGAGAAAAATGCAGAAGGGAAGGGCTTGATATGAATTAAGGGCTTTTGACAAATGTATGTTACGGTGACAGCCTCTAAATAACAAAGTGCTTAAACCCAATCTGTAGGGGCAACATAGTACTGTATCTTCTGGGGCATAAATTATAAGGAATCATTCTGAGTACAGAGAGAAGAATTTTAACATAGTTATTTAGGGGTGGCATCTGGTGGAGATATTTTTATAGCAAATACATACGAAAGGCATTAAACTAATAATTTAAAATATTTAAATAAAAAATAAATCTCCCCCAAATTAACTCTGTTATTACACAAGCGGTAATATATATTTAGAAATTTGGTTAATAGAAGCTTTTGAAGGTTTTGAAAGAAGGCTCTCTTGAACACTGATGTAAATAAACCTATAGCTGATAATAGATAACATAGATTATTTGATCAGGTCGTTGGGGTTACTTGAATGTAGAGATACACACATTTGGCTTTTTAGTTAATATTTTTAGTGCTTTAATGGCTTTATACCTCCCCATCTGCCAAAATAAACACATTTTGTTTCCTCTCCAACTCATTTTCTATCAATAATGGCACTAGACAGCAATGCCTGCTTTCTCCTTTAATCTTCATCCTTTCTATAGAGCCTTTAGCAGAATATATTAGGTCTAACCCATCTATTTCTGGCCTTAAAATTGGTAACATTAAACACAAAATTGATCTCTTTCAGGATGACATAATCTTGGCCCTTAGCAACCACATATACTTCCTACCAGAAACCATGAACTCCTTGGAGCTATTTAGTATAGTATCTTACTGTAAACTTAAAGGGGTTGTCCCGAGGCAGCAAGTGGGTCTATACACTTCTGTATGGCCATAATAATGCACTTTGTAATATACATTGTGCATTAATTATGAGCCATACAGAAGTTATAAAAAGTTTTTTACTTACCTGCTCCGTTGCTAGCGTCCTCGTCTCCATGGTGCCGACTAATTTTTGGCCTCCGATGGCCAAATTAGCCGCGCTTGCGCAGTCCGGGTCTTCAGCAGTCTTCTATGGAGCCGCTCGTGCCAGAGAGCGGCTCCGTGTAGCTCCGCCCCGTCACGTGCCGATTCCAGCCAATCAGGAGGCTGGAATCGGCAGTGGACCGCACAGAAGAGCTGCGGTCCACGAAGACAGAGGATCCCGGCGGCCATCTTCAGCGGTAAGTATTGAAGTCACCGGAGCGCGGGGATTAAGGTAAGCGCTCCGGTAAACTTTCTTTACTTCCCTGCATCGGGGTTGTCTCGCGCCGAACGGGGGGGGGGGTTGAAAAAAAAAAAAACCCGTTTCGGCGCGGGACAACCCCTTTAATATGTCAAAATGACTAAATATTGTAATCCCAGACCATGTACATAACATCTTACGCTCGAAATATGTCTTTCAATGGAACAATAATTTTACAACCTATTTAGATACCCATGTACTTCACCTTATTTCTAATGATAAAAGGATCCTTGAGATAATTAAGAAAAACCTAAAATGTATAAACTGCATGAAATTTCCCAGTTGGGGCATATAGTATTGTTTAAGTTTATGATCACAGATTTTATTTATGTTTTGTAACATGCCTGTTCCTTTGCTTATCACATAATTAACATTTCCAATACCCCAATTTATTTAGAGGAACAAACACTCAGAGGCCTTAGTCAGACGGGCGTTTTTTCGCGTGATTTGCGCATGCGCATGCGTCCGGCGATTTTTTAAAATCATTGCTTTGCAATGGTATCGGACACATGAGCGCTTTTTATGCGCTCGTCCGATAAATTATAGAACAGAAATCGCAGATCGCACCTATCTGCGATCTGCGATTCCTGTTCTCTTCTCTATATGCGCTCAATGGGGCCGGCGGCAGCAGCGCCGACCCAATTGAGAACATATAGAAGACAAATCATTCTTCTCTGCCACAGCTTTAACAGCTGTGGCAGAGAAGAACGATGTTTGCCCATTGAATTCAATGGAGCCGGCAATACAGCCGACTCCATTGAAAGCAATGCGCTGCGGGCGAGTGTGGAATGAATTGTCGGGAAGGTCTTAAATATATAAGCCCTTCCCTGCAATTCATCCAGAAAAGTGTTAAAATAAAAAATATATATATACTCACCTGCTCCCGGCAGCCGGAGTTCCGTGCGGCCGGCCTGCAGTGGGTGTGAAGGGGGTGTGAGTCAGACCTGCCCCCTGATTGGCTCAGCGCTGAGCCAATCAGAGGCAGGTCTGACTCACACCCAGTGGGTGTGAAGGGGGTGTGAGTCAGACCTGCCCCCTGATTGGCTCAGCGCTGAGCCAATCAGGGGGCAGGTCTGTCTCACACCCCCTTCACACCCACTGCAGGCCGGCCGCGTGGAACTCCGGCTGCCGGGAGCAGGTAAGTATATATATATTTTTTATTTTAACACTTTTCTGGATGAATTGCAGGGAAGGGCTTATATATTTAAGCCCTTCCCGACAATTCATCCCACACTCGCTCGCAGCGCATTCCTTACAATGGAGCCGGCTGTATTGCCGGCTCCATTGAATGCAATGCGCTGGACAGCTCCGGCCCGTTTCTAATGAAACGCGGCTAGGAGCAGATTTTCGGGCGGTTTTCGGGCACCGGTCACGCGATTTGCGGATGCGCATCCGTCATGCGATCCCCAAATCGCACGCAAAAACGCCTGTCTGACTAAGGCCTGAAGTTGAAACTGAGACAGTTTTCCAACCTTTCTCGAAAGGTGGTTTTGGTTGTCATTCTATAATACAACATTATAGAGCTTATTGATACAGGTGCTATCAATGTCACAATGATAAAACCAAACACTGGGTTGTGTTGACAAATTATCTTCTTATAGGGGTTTCCGGGTTATATGAAAACTTCCTGTTAATAGGACTTTCAATATTAAGATAACAAATCGAGCATTGCTTACCTCTTCTCCATCACTAGGATCTAGCGCTGCAGCCCCACTGTGGTCCCAGCATTTGTTTTGACAGTGGCTGTCAGGGGAAGTCAGGTGACAGCCGCTTTGTTACTTTCCCCTCTCCTGGCATTGGTGCTCACATCCTGAGCAGCATGATGCCAGGAGTTGGGGAACATGATGCTGCAGCCTTTGAGTGGTTGCAGCTGTCACCTGACTTCCTCTGACAGCCTCTGTCAAAACAAACACCAGAAGCACAGTGGGGCTGGGGTGCTGGATCCCAGAGGCAGAAGACAGTGAATACAGCTCTATTTGGTATTTTAATACTGTAACCCCTATTAAAGGGAAGCTGTCATATTACCGGACAACCCCTTTAACTCCCCTTCTTTTTCAGCTTTTATATTTGCTCTCTAACAGGTGATATCCCTTCACAATTAAAGATTGTTTAGATATTTGGCTCCTATGCACTACATGAAAACTTCCATAAACTTTTTGTTTTCCTAAATTCCTTTAAAAAACTCTGGAACTGTATGTTTCTATTTCAAGTTTAAATCCTGGATTCTATGAGGGGTATCACATATAGGAGATTTATATGATAAAAACTGTTTACTCTGCTTCAAAACCTTGAGTGATGAATATAGCATATATAAAAACTAATTTTCTAAATTCCTTCAGAAGGGACACATTTTATATAAATGGGATCCATCAGTATCTTGTCCCATATCTCCACTGTCTAAAATGTTGCTTAATCCATCTCCATCAATAAAAGGTTTACCCTTAAACTATGACATTTGATTGAACTGTAATTCCAGTGCTCTTCTCCCTTTAGTACAAAAATGGGAAAGGGATGTGATACAATCAGTCTCCTCTAACCAATGGCTAGAATCCTTTTCTATAATTACCAAAACATCTAAAGGTATAAACCATCTAGAAAACTGTAGAAAACTTCTATATGTATAGTATTTTATTCCTCTCAGACTTGCAAAAATGTCCTTTAACTCCATTTACAAATGTTGACTCTGCAATGAAATATTGCCATATGAACATTAAAGAATTACAGTGATCCCTCATTATATCACAGTTCAATGATTGCGGCTTCAGTGCATTGCGGATTTTAGATAGACTATATATAATGTGGTTTTAACATAGTAACATAGTTCATAAGGCTGAATGAAGACAATGTCCATCTAGTCCAGCCTGTATAGCCTCCTGTTTTGTTGATCCAGAGGAAGGCAAAAAACCCCAAGAGCAGAAGCCAATTAGCCCTTTTGGGGAAAAAATTCCTTCCCGACTCCCTAATGGCAATCAGACTGTTCCCTGGATCAACCCCTAATAGTTCCTACCTGCCTATATACCCGGATTAACAAATAATCTTAGATTTATAGCCTATAATATCCTTCCTCTCCAGAAAGACATCAAGTCCCCTTTTAAACTCCTCTATGGATTTCGCCATCACTACGTCCTCAGGCAAGGTATCTGATACAATCAGTCTCCTCTACCAAATGGCTAGAATCCTTTTCTATAATTACCAAAACATCAAAAGGTATAAACAATCTAGAAATCTCTAGAAAACTTCTATATGTATAGTATTTTATTCCTCTCAGACTTGCAAAAATGTCCTTTAACTCAATTTACAAATGTTTCCGCTGAGTTTTTTCGTTATATTGCAGAATTTTGCTGTACATACAGGAAATACAGTACGCCACTAGCGCTTGCAAATGCGAAATTGTACATGGCACATTATTGGCTGATGGAATGTATTCTGTATCTTGGGTGCTGATTGGCTCACTGATCGTAGCATGCTGTTTGCTTGTTCTTTGCGTGTAAACTGCTGTCTCTAAAAAGTGCATGATTCGTTCACTTTTGCAATTGTTTAGCACTCCACCAAACAGATTGATTTGTGTAAATATAACGCTGCTACTTTGCTGATTGTCATGTATCATGGGGGTCGCTGGAACATAACCCCCGCGATAGATGGGGCATCACTGTATTACGCACACAGTTACCACCAGTCGATTAAAAATTGCTCAATATTGAAGAGATTCAGGACTCCTCAATTAACAGAAATGTTTAATAATATTAATGCTAACTGCTTATCAGTAAAGGTTATTGTCTTTAGCTTCAAGAAGCTCTCTCGTGTCTTTATTGTTTTGACTTGTTAAACTGCCCCCCTCAATAAAATCCTCTGCCGTTAAACTGTAAGGTTCATTATTAACCTCCATAGATCATATTTATTACCCATATATAAACTTTTTTCCTCCCAATTGGTACTGGCAATTTTTGATTGTTCTCGGCAAGAGAAACCAAGTAATCTTGTAGATATGATACCTTTTAATGGTATCATGCATGATGTTATAGTGAGCTTTCATACTTACTTAGGGTTCTTCCTCAGGCTTATGGAATATATATGAAGAAACATGCATTTATGTATTTTTGTTAGCCATTAAAAGGTACTATAACTGCAAGATTACTTGGTTTCTCTTGCCGAGAACAATCAGAAAATGCCTTTACCAATTGGGAGGAAAAGGTTTATATATGGGTTATATGATCTCTGGAGGTTAATAATGAACCTTATCAGATTTTGCTCTACTGGCTAATACGGTACCAAACGTTTTCATTTCAACAATTAGTCACCCTATATTTATTATTCCCAATTGTTGTTTTTTAGAGATGAGCGAACTTACTTGGTTCGGGTGTTTTTGGATCGAGCACCACTTTTTCCGAGTGACTGACTACTCAGACGAAAAGATTCGGGGGGCGCCGGGGGTACGTGAGGGGTTGCAGAGGGGAGTGGGGGGGGAGAGAGTTCCCCCCTGTTCCCCACTGCTACCCTCCGCTCCACCACGCCGCCCCCCCCCCCCCCCCCCCGGCGCCCCCCGAATCTTTTTGTCCGATTAGTCAGTTACTCGGAAAAAGCGGTGCTCGGGTCCAAAAACACCCGAACCGAGTAAGTTCGCTCATTTCTATTGTTTTTCTTTTCTTAATATTTTTATGAAAGCATGTACACAGATCTAATGACAATAACTAATTTGCAAACACTTTTGTATAACTCTATTGTATAACGAAATGGTTGCTCTTCTATGTGTTCTGTAAACGTTTAATAAACATCTAATGTTCAAAAAAGAGCATTTTGCTGAAATATAATGTGTTAGATTGTTCGTGAGGGATTCTCAAGTGGGTTATATTTAACCTTTACATAACTTTAGTGATACATTATTCTCACCTTGCAACTTTATTCAGTTGTTTTACCAAATACATATATTGTGTATAGACATGCTGCAATGTATTAAAACAGAGGCAAATTATTCAGGTTGTAGTTAAATAATCAGCATCCCCATAGTTTTAACTAGTATGAAATGATTGTTCTTGAAATGAAAATCTTGCTATTAAATATCTCAGTGCCTCAATGTTTTAACAGTACTTGATAACAAAAGGTGTAATTGTTATTACTAATCAAGGGTAAGTGTTAAGTATACCTTTGCATATGTCTTGCTGTGCTTAAAATTGATTCGCTGAGTAAATAAGAGCAAATTATATAACAAAGCTGCACTTCATAGTTCATGGTTCTTGTATTGTCACAGCAACCCTTCATACAGCATGCCAAGAAATCAATAAAACTGAAGTGAAACGGATACATTTGTCAAGTATTTGCAGTATTTACTATACAAACTGACATGATCTTATACATCCAAAACATTGTTGGCTCTATTTTGCTTCTAAGAATGTAGACTATATACGGTAGCGATCATTGAAATGTAATGCTCGCAAACATTCACACACAGAGTTGGGTAGCCTCCGTACACCACCATAATGA
This sequence comes from Eleutherodactylus coqui, assembly GCF_035609145.1. Classification (NCBI taxonomy): domain Eukaryota; kingdom Metazoa; phylum Chordata; class Amphibia; order Anura; family Eleutherodactylidae; genus Eleutherodactylus; species Eleutherodactylus coqui. The sequence goes on along the minus strand of NC_089841.1, from coordinate 201,296,911 downwards.
ATTTGACACAAAGCCACTAGAGATGAGCGAGTATACTCGCTAAAGGCAATGGCTCGAGCGAGCATTGCCCTTAGCGAGTACCTGCTGCTCGAGACTGAAGGTTCGGGTGCTGGCGGCGGGCAGGGAGCTGCGGGGGAGAGCGGGGAGGAACGGAGGGGAGATCTCTCTCTCCCCCTCTACCCCCCGCTCCCTCCTGCTGACTGCCGCTACTCACCGCTCCCCTGTGTCAGCACCCGAACCTTCAGTCTCGAGCGGGCAGGTACTCTCTAAGGGCAATGCTCGCTCGAGCAATTGCCTTTAGCGAGTATACTCTCTCATCTCTAAAAGCCACCAATACCTGATTGAAGTGTAGACTTTCAACCTCAATTGCTTAATTTAGAGGGATTAAAAAAAATATTGCATTAGGAATTAAGGAATTTACAGTAATTTTTTACATAGTCTCTCAATTTTCACAGGATCAAAAGTAATTGGACAAACATGATGATAATTCTAGGCATTACTTTTAGTATCTGGATTCAAATACTTTGCAATCAGTGACAATCTGCAGGAACTTAATCAGATACTGGGCTTCTTCCTTTAAGATGCTTAGTCAAGCATTTACTGCAGCCAACTTCAGTTGATGTAAGTGAAAACTGTGCTCAATCAGTTTGAGGTCTGGTGACTGATTTAGCCATTGAGGTAAGATAAAGGTAAAGTCCCCTAGGGTGACATCACATTGTGACGTTTTCTTTGCAGACTGTTTTTGCGGGGTGGTTTGCCATTGCCTTTCCCAGTCATTGAAGAGTGTTAAATTTCTTTGCTTCAAGAATTCTTGAGTTACTTTTGAATTATGTTTTGGGTCATTATTAGACATGAGCGAGCATACTCGCTAAGGGCAATTGCTCAATCGAGCATTGCCCTTAGTGAGTACCTGCCCGCTCGGGAGCAAAGATTCGGCTGTCGGCGGTGGGCGAGGAGCGGCGGGGGAGAGTGGGGAGGAACTGAGGGGAGATCTCTCTCTCCCTCTCTCCCCCCCTGCTCCCTCCTGCTCATGGCCGCAACTCACCTCTCACCCGCGCCGGCAGCCGAACCTTTTCTTCTGAGCGGGGAGATACTTGCTAAGGACAATGCTCGATGGAGTAATTGTCCTTAGCGAGTATGCTCGCTCATCTCTAGTCATTATCCATGTATAACATGAAGTGCAGTGCCATCCCTTCTACAGCATTTGTCTGAATCAGAGCGGAGAGTATAGCTTTAAAGACCTCTGAATCCATCCTTCTATATCTATCTGCAGTCATCATTAAACACTAGAGACACAGTTCCATTGGTAGCTATACATGGCTATGCCATAATGCCTCCTTCATGTCTGACAGTTGATATGGTAAGTTTCGAAATATGAGCCTTGCATTTCCTTCTGTTTTCTTCTCATCAGTCCAGTACAAGTTAATCTTGGAAAACCTTTTAAGATGATCACTTAAAAAAAAACAATAGAAGTATTGATTCATACGGGTAGCATAATTTTAATAATATTAATGAGGTTGTAATAGGCTTCAAGTTTCTTCAGTGAGGCTAAGCAACACAGTATTAGCTTAATGGATAAACACTGTTTCAGATGTAAAACATTTTTGACTTATGTTGCAGACTAAGCTTTTAAATCATAAAATATCCAAGTTATAAAAAAGGTTTATAGGCTATAGTAAAAAATTGGTCTCTGTGGAACAATAGATTCTGCAAAGAAATGCTACTAGCTGTATTTAAATTCTACACAGTTAAATATAATTAAAATGACAATTTAGAGCCATTAGCTACAAATACACAAATGCATAATGATGACCAAGATGCCAATTTACTTATATTTGTACAGAATTAAATTTGGACATACAGCCTACTTATATTTAATTTATTTTCCTTTAAGTAGCCTGCCCAAACATATGACTGTTCAATAATGTTTTATTTATTTATAAATAATCACTACAGAAATATTGAATTTTCAGAGTTTTTTTCACTAAGCTTTCTTTTTTATATTCAAAATTGAGACATTAAAAAAATGATCTTTTTAATCTTAAATTATCTACTCTAGTTAGGATTGTCCGACTTACATAAAAATAGAAAATGTGAGAATATAATGTTTGGTAAAAAACTATTTGGCTGTGTTGAATTAGAATTGTTTTTTTAATTACATTGCTATACAGCACATATGTAACTTTATGTTTAAACAAAAAATAACATTAAAAATGCATAAAGTAAGCTACACAGTTAATGCAATGTTGCTGTTTTCGGCATCTAATCAGTGGATAATGATGCTTGGTTTAAAAAAAGTCAGTAGTTAAAGTAAAAAAAAAACAGCAATGCAATAATTATTTGCTGGTAAGAACAGATTCAAGGGCTTAAAACAGACACTGCATGATAACATCATTATTTTCCCATGTTATTGATGGAATATTCCAACAATAACTCCTCTTAGTTCTGCTATTGATCCAAAGCTAATGTAGGAGGAATTGTAAATTCCTTTACAAGATCCTTTCCCTTTTAATCACAGATTATCCTACTCTACAGTAATCTGCATTCAAGATTCCATTAACAAACTACAGCCTGCCTGAAACTGTAATGTGTAGTCAGTAAAAATGGAAAATATAGATTTAATGGACTTAGGTACATTTTTTTCAAAAGTACTGTGTTACATTTTGCAATTATTCTATGCTGATGTTCATTTATAATTGAAATGAAACTAACTGTAAGAATATAGCACATTTTTACCCGATTAAGGGAGGCTTCACATGACCATATGCGCAAATATGCTCCCTGCAGCGCAGCATATTTGTGCATGAATGGGGTTTGAAGAGGTACATAATCTGTGTGTTGTGCATGTATCTGCGCATAGTACTGTACTTTTTGTGCACCCAAGGCCAGTAAACATGCACACGTGGCACACCCTTTCTGTAGATTTAATGACTAGACACACGCTTTCCATGGATTTTTTGGCTATTTAAAGCCTAATGAGTTCTATATGTGTTCTTTTCCATGTGTTTTAACCCTTTCTAATCCACTGTCTGACGTCTTCAAACATTATGATTAAAGCCTGTACAGCTCTGATGTCGGAAGATGTCCGTCAGGGTATTCTTACTGTATATTACTGACCGCTCTGTTGTCAGGGGCCTCTCTGGCATGTCACATACTGACGTACTGGCTCTAGACAGCAGATGGCTGGATTGTAAAATGACAGAAAGAGAAAGCCCTCTAGGAAACCCTGAATCCAAAATTGGATTAAAGAGTGCCAACCCATTCCCCTTGTATATTTTTGCACCTCTTATAGACTTCTGTGGGACGTTTGCTGTGAAAAATGCAGGAAAACAGAGCAGGGCCTACTATTTCGCATGCACCAAATGCGCACGTTTCAGAGAACGATCCCATTGAAATCAATGGGTTCTATTCTCTGTGTTCACCACACACAGATTTGGCATGCTCAAATACCTGTACAAATACGGTCGGGTGAAGAAGCCCTTAGGACCAGGCTATTTTGCAACCGATTAACCAGGGAAAATATTACATTTTTACCATGTGCTAATTTAGCTAAATATAACTTTGCCGGTAAATAAAGTATGTCTTTGAATTTTAGATGATTTTTAAAAGGACAATGAGGACTTTATTTGGATGGTTATATTATTATTAGAGATGAGCGAACGTACTCATCCGAGCTTGATACTCGTTCGAGTATTAGCGTGTTCGAGATGCTCATTACTCGTAACGAGTACCACGCGATGTTCGAGTTACTTTCACTTTCATCTCTGAGACGTTAGCGCGCTTTTCTGGCCAATAGAAAGACAGGGAAGGCATTACAACTTCCCCCTGTGATGTTCAAGCCCTATACCACCCCCCTGCAGTGAGTGGCTGGCGAGATCAGGTGTCACCTGAGTATATAAATCGGCCCCTCCCGCGGCTCGCCTCAGATGCGTTCTGACATAGTTTAGGGAAAGTGCTGTCTTGGTGGAGCTGCTATAGGGAGAGTGTTAGGAGTATTTTAGGCTTCAAGAACCCCAACGGTCCTTCTTAGGGCCACATCTAACCGTGTGCAGTACTGTGGAGGCTGCTTTTTGCAGTGTTGCACTTTTTTTTTTTTGGTATATCGGCCGTGCAGAGCATTGCGCCCTGCAGTAATACTCCAGGGCCAGAAGTGGTGGTTAGGCAGGGACAGAAGACATATATTGTGAGGCAGGGACAGAACACATATATTGTGAGGCAGGGACAGAAGACATATTTATTGAATATAGGCAGTGGGCCTTTGCAAAAACATTTGGGGAAAAAAATCTATTTGGGCTGCCTGTGACTGTCCTCAGTGTTCTGGGTCTGTGCTGGGTGTAGTAGTCCTCCTAATTCATACGCAGCCAGCTAAGTGTTACAGCAGGCTTGCACAAAATTATTTCCTGGCTCTGTGTTGGCTGTTAAATCACCGCTGTATTCCAGTCCACAGTGCAACACTCTGCAGTTATTTGACATACTCCAGGGCCAGTAGCGGTGACGCAGAGAGAGAAGAGATATATTTATTGAATATAGGCAGTGGGCCTTTGCAAAAACATTTGGGGAAAAAAATCTATTTGGGCTGCCTGTGACTGTCCTCAGTGTTCTGGGTCTGTGCTGGGTGTAGTAGTCCTCCTAATTCATACGCAGCCAGCTAAGTGTTACAGCAGGCTTGCGCAAAATTATTTCCTGGCGTTCCATAAGCGAAGTCAGCCTCCAACCACAGGCCAATAAGCGGCACATTTAATTACAGCGTTCTGTTTCTGCATTACTGGTAATACAGCATGCTGAGGGGTAGGGGTAGGCCAAGAGGATGTGGACGCGGGGGAGGACGCGGAGGCCCAAGTCAGGGTGTGGGCACAGGCCAAGCTCCTGATCCAGGTGTATCGCAGCAGACAGCTGCGGGATTAGGAGAGAGGCACGTTTCTGGCATGGGGACTGGGGACTTCCGGCAACTGTCTCAAGACCTTTCAGTGGGTGAGGAGGCCGATGACGATGAGACACAGTTGTCTATCAGTGAGGTAGCAGTAAGGGCAGTAAGTCCGAGGGAGGAGCGCACAGAGGATTCGGAGGAAGAGCAGCAGGACGATGAGGTGACTGACCCCACCTGGTTTGCTACGCCTACTGAGGACAGGTCCTCAGAGGGGGAGGCAAGGGCAGCAGCAGGGCAGGTTGCAAGAGGCAGTGCGGTGTCCAGGGGTAGAGGCAGGGCCAGACCGAATAATCAACCAACTGTTTCCCAAAGCGCCCCCTCGTGCCATGCCACCCTGCAGAGGCCGAGGCGCTCAAAGGTCTGGCAGTTTTTCACTGAGAGTGCAGATGACAGACGAACAGTGGTGTGCAACCTTTGTCGCACCAAGATCAGCCGGGGAGCCACCACCACCAGCCTCACCACCACCAGCATGCGCAGACATATGATGGCCAAGCACCCCACAAGGTGGGACGAAGGCCGTTCACCGCCTCCGGTTTGCACCACTGCCTCTCCCCCTGTGCCCCAACCTGCCACTGAGATCCAACCCCCCTCTCAGGGCACAGGCTCTACCGTCTCCTGGCCTGCACCCACACCCTCACCTCCGCTGTGCTCGGCCCCATCCACCAATGTCTCTCAGCGCACCGTCCAGCCGTCGCTAGCGCAAGTGTTGGAGCGCAAGCACGCCGCCACGCACCCGCACGCTCAAGCGTTAAACGTGCACATAGCCAAATTTATCAGCCTGGAGATGTTGCCGTATAGGGTTGTGGAAACGGAGTCTTTCAAAAGTATGATGGAGGCGGCAGCCCTGCGCTACTCAGTTCCTAGTCGCCACTACTTTTCCCGATGTGCTGTCCCAGCCCTGCATGACCACGTCTCCCGCAACATTGCACGCGCCCTCACCAACGCGGTTACTGGCAAGGTCCACTTAACAATGGACACGTGGACAAGCACAGGCGGGCAGGGCCACTATATCTCCCTGACGGCACATTGGGTGAATTTAGTGGAGGCTGGGACAGAGTCAGAGCCTGGGACCGCTCACGTCCTACCCACCCCCAGAATTGCGGGCCCCAGCTCGGGGGTGGTATCTGCGGCGGTGTATGCTTCCTCCACTAAACTACCCTCCTCCTCCTCCGCAACCTCTGACTCGCAATCAAGATGTGTCAGCAGCAGCAAGTCGCCAGCAGTCGGTGTCGCGCGGCATGGCAGCACAGCGGTGGGCAAGCGTCAGCAGGCCGTGCTGAAACTACTCAGCTTAGGAGATAAGAAGCACACGGCCCACGAACTGCTGCAGGGTCTGACACAGCAGACCGACCGCTGGCTTGCGCCGCTGAGCCTCCAACCGGGCATGGTCGTGTGTGACAACGGCCGTAACCTGGTGGCGGCTCTGCAGCTCGGCAGCCTCACGCACGTGCAATGCCTGGCCCACGTCTTTAATTTGGTGGTTCAGCGCTTTCTGAAAAGCTACCCACGCTTGTCAGACCTGCTCGGAAAGGTGCGCCGGCTCTGCGCACATTTCCGCAAGTCCCACACGGACGCTGCCACCCTGTGCACCCTGCAACATCGGTTTCATCTGCCAGTGCACCGACTGCTGTGCGACATGCCCACACGGTGGAACTCTACGCTCCACATGTTGGCCAGGCTCTGTGAGCAGCGTAGAGCTATAGTGGAATACCAACTCCAACATGGGCGGCGCAGTGGGAGTCAGCCTCCTCAATTCTTTACAGAAGAGTGGGCCTGGTTGGCAGACATCTGCCAGGTCCTTGGAAACTTTGAGGAGTCTACCCAGATGGTGAGCGGCGATGCTGCAATCATTAGCGTCACCATTCCTCTGCTATGCCTCTTGAGAAGTTCCCTGCAAAGCATAAAGGCAGACGCTTTGCACTTGGAAACAGAGCCGGGGGAAGACAGTATGTCGCTGGATAGTCAGAGCACCCTCCTGTCTATATCTCAGCGCGTTGAGGAGGAGGAGCATGAGGAGGATGAGGAGGAGGGGGAAGAGACAGCTTGGCCCACTGCTGAGGGTACACATGCTACTTGTCTGTCATCCTTTCAGCGTGTATGGCCTGAGGAGGAGGAGGATCCTGAAAGTGATCTTCCTAGTGAGGGCAGCCATGTGTTGCGTACAGGTACCCTGGCACACATGGCTGACTTCATGTTAGGATGCCTTTCTTGTGACCCTCGCGTTACACGCATTCTGGCCACTACGGATTACTGGCTGTACACACTGCTCGACCCACGGTATAAGGAGAACCTTTTCACTCTTATACCCGAAGAGGAAAGGGGTTCGAGAGTGATGCTATACCACAGGACCCTGGTGGACAAACTGATGGTAAAATTCCCATCCGACAGCGCTAGTGGCCGAAGGCGCAGTTCCGAGGGCCAGGTAGCAGGGGAGGCGTAGAGATCAGGCAGCATGTACAGCACAGGCAGGGGAACACTCTCTAAGGCCTTTGACAGCTTTCTGGCTCCCCAGCAAGACTGTGTCACCGCTCCCCAGTCACGGCTGAGTTGGCGGGAGCACTGTAAAAGGATGGTGAGGGAGTATGTAGCCGATCGCACGACCGTCCTCCGTGACGCCTCTGCCCCCTACAACTACTGGGTGTTGAAGCTGGACACGTGGCCTGAACTCGCGCTGTATGCCCTGGAGGTGCTTGCTTGTCCTGCGGCTAGCGTCTTGTCAGAGAGGGTGTTTAGTGCGGCTGGGGGAATCATCACAGATAAGCGTACCCGCCTGTCAACCGACAGTGCCGACAGGCTTACACTCATCAAGATGAACAAAGCCTGGATTTCCCCAGACTTCTCTTCTCCACCAGCGGACAGCAGCGATACCTAAACAATACGTAGGCTGCACCCGCGGATGGAAGCATTGTTCTCTATCACCATCAAAAACGTGGACCTTTTAGCTTTATCAATCTGTGTATAATATTCATCCTCCTCCTCCTGCTCCTCCTCCTGAAACCTGACGTAATCACGCCGAACGGGCAATTTTTCTTAGGCCCACAAGGCTCAGTCATATAATTTTTGTAAACAATTTTTATACGCTTCAATGCTCATTAAAGCGTTGAAACTTTCACCTGAACCAATTTTTATTTTAACTGGGCTGCCTCCAGGCCTAGTTACCAATTAAGCCACATTAACCAAAGCGATTAATGGGTTTCACCTGCCCTCTTGGTTGGGCATGGGCAATTTTTCTGAGGTACATTAGTACTGTTGGTACACCAATTTTTGGGGGCCCTCGCCTACAGTGTAATCAAATTAATTTTTAGCCCACCTGCATTACAGCTGACGTTACATCAGCTGTGTTGAGCACTGCAATGGGATATATTTATGTACTGCCGGTGGCTTCCTGGCACCCACCCATGCTGTCGGTCCACACGGAGTTGTAACTGCATGTGTCCACTTCTAAAGAACCCCAGTCTGACTGGGGCATGCAGTGTGGGCCGAAGCCCACCTGTATTAAGCACGACATTACTACCTCAGCTTTGTTGGGCAATGCAATGGGATATTTCTGTGTACCGCCGGTGGCTTCCTGGCACCCACCCATGCTGTGGGTCCACAGGGAATTATAAATGCACCTGTTTCCACTTGTAAAGAACCCCAGTCTGACTGGGGCATGCAGTGTGGGCCGAAGCCCACCTGCATTAAGCACGACATTACTACCTCAGCTGTGTTGGGCAATGCAATGGGATATTTTTATGTACCGCCGGTGGGTTCCAGGGAGCCACCCATGCTGTCGGTCCACAGGGACTTCACAATAGGGAGTTGTACCTGCCTGTGTCTATTAATTAAAAACCGCGGTCTGACTGGGGCATGCAGACACCTTGACAGAATGAATAGTGTGTGGCACATAGGTTCCCCATTGCTATGCCCAGGTGTGCAGCTCCTGATGGCGGTGGCACAGGATTATATTTCTCATTGCTTCTGTACAGCATTGTGGGCTATCGCCCCGCCCCTTTTAAAGAGGGTCGCTGCCTAGCCGTGCCAACCCTCTGCAGTGTGTGCCTGCTTTTCCTCTGGCAGACGCACTTATAAATAGACATGAGTGTGGCGTGGCATGAGGGCAGCTGAAGGCTGGGCAGGGACAGTTTGGTGTGCGCTGTGGACACTGGGTCGTGGGGGGGGTGGTTGGTCAGCATGTAACCCAGGAGAAGTGGCAGCGGAGTGTCATGCAGGCAGTGATTGTGCTTTGTTGGAGGTAGTGTGGTGCTTAGCTAAGGTATGCATTGCTAATGAGGGCTTTTCAGAAGTAAAAATTGTTGGGAGGGGGGGGGGCCCACTCTTGCCGCTATTGTGGCTTAATAGTGGGACCTGAGAACTTGAGATGCAGCCCAACGTGTAGCCCCTCGCCTGCCCTATCCGTTGCTGTGTCGTTCCCATCACTTTCTTGAATTGCCCAGATTTTCACAAATGAAAACCTTAGCGAGCATCGGCGATATACAAAAATGCTCGGGTCGCCCATTGACTTCAATTGAGTTCGTTACTCAAAACGAACCCTCGAGCGTCGCGATAATTTCGTCCCGAGTAACGAGCACCCGAGCATTTTGGTGCTCGCTCATCTCTAATTATTATATATTTTTTTCTTTCTAAAGTGGGATAAATTAGAATGAAAATGTGAAAAAAGGACATAGGAGTCATTTTATACAAATGGTGATCACACACAGCATGGGTTATGGGTAAAATTTATCTCACTTCACAATATGCTGCTTCTAGCATGCATGATGATACCCAATATGTTTTTTTTTATGCATGGGCATCTGGCATAAAAGGCTATTTCAGTTTTTTGGGTCCACAATCTTTGCAACTGATTTTATACCAATAAACTCGTGCAATTTCTAGGAGCCGTGAAACACTTGAAACATTGCAAACTCTCCAAAAATTACTTTTACAAATGTACAAAAGTAGACTGGTAAGATTATCTTCAAGCGGTTTAACAACTTTTTGGAAAACCCAAGTTTTGTTTTGAAATTTTCTGGATAAAGGCTGAGCGTAAAATTGGCAATTTTTGGTCAATGCGTTTTTCACCAAAAGTATCCATCATGAGAAAAATGCACTTAATTTAATATTCTGCTACTTCTCTTATGTATGAGTATACCTAATATTTATTGCTCTTTAATAGAGATAAGTGAACCTACTTGGCCACGCCCCTTTTTCGCCCGAGTGCCGCGATTTTCGAGTACTTCCGTACTCGGGCGAAAAGATTCGGGGGGTGCCGTGGGTGAGTGGGGGGTTGCAGCGGGGAGTGGGGGGGGGAGAGGGAGAGAGAGAGGGCTCCCCCCTGTTCCCCACTGCTACCCCTGCTCCGCCCCGCCTCGCCCCGCCCCCCGGCGCCCCCCGAATCTTTTCACCCCAGTATGGAAGTACTCAAAAATCGCGGTGCTCGATCGAGTAATTACTCAAAACTAGTATATTCGCTCATCTCTACTCTCTAATCATCTAAAAACAAACAAGCTTCATTCGGAAATAGCCTTATTTCTAAGTTAATTTTACAAAACTGAACTGAGTTTTTACCCTTATAAAATATTCATTTAGGGTGAGGGGGGAACAGGCTAATTTGGGGTATATATAGTGGGGTAGTTTGGGTAAAAGACTACCCACTGCCTAACTTTGTCTATGGTAGGGGTCATTTAGATAGACACAGAGTTTAACCTGTTTTTTTTCAGGAACAAACCACATGACACCCAAATTCAGCCAAGCCTTGGTTAACGTGGGTATAGTCAAACTTCTAGTCTTCCATTTGTGCACCAAGTAAACAGTAAACATAAAACTGTGATCAAAACATTCTGGCAGGTCCTATTGCTAAGACAGCAATAAAAAAAATAATTGGATAAGATGATATAAGTGCCAACACTTATAAAATGCTGTATTTTAAGTTGAAATTACTGTCTCAGACTGTAATTGGAATTTTGTTTTTGTATTAAAATCACATAATTGCAGCTTTTTTTTCCTTAAAAGGACTCTGTGTAACATTAGAAGGACCGCAAAACTGACATCCTCCTCACACCCTTTCCTCACCCTGAAGTAAGTGAACATTGAAAAAGATGCATTGAAAAAAGGACAAATAAATTATTTACAATTTTTGGCTGTAGTTAAAGTTTTAATAATCAGGAATAGTATTGCATACCTCAAATATGGGATGAGTGCAGAGGCCTGGATTTGGTGGACAAAAGAGACCACAAAAATAAGGAGTCTTTGCAACAACCATGTTTGTGGCATAAATAGCAGTTTTCTTGGGCATACACTTGTAAATATGGGAGTACATCTATAGCACAGGTAACATTGCTGGCCTGGTGACCCCCTAACACTAATTCAGAGACCATAAAACCTTCACATCTTTATCAGTGAACTATTTAAGTATTTTTTTATTTCTCTACTCATCCTGTTGTAGTATCCTTTCAAGTGCAAATTAATCCACATCCGGTTTCTCTTGCTGGGAACAATCAGATATGGGAGTGATGCAATGAATAAAGTGATTTTCAACTAATGTTTGGTATTCTCCCCCTTGGGGCATTGGGACTTTGAATAATAAGGGTTTTTGTGAAAGTGTCTGCTACACCAACCTGGGCTTTTGTAAAGTGTATGGTGCTGTGTGCTTCCAGCTCCACACACTGAGACAGTAGCCTTGCGTGCAGACAATCAGAGGGGGGCCCGAGTAATGGATAGCTGCTGTCAACTACCGTATTAATGTCCTATCCTGAGGACAGGATTGACAAAGGTTATACAAATTGCCAAAATAAAGAAACACTGAATTCTGATGCCAATCATATACTATTTTATGGTGGATTCACATGTGGCAAAAAGTCTACCACACACAGATTTGAATTAAACATGCACTTTGGTGTGGATTAGTTTGTGTCGATTTACACCAATAAGATGTCACCCTTATACAGTTGGTAGTTGTCACTATTTTTAAATCTTTCAAAAGGATGATGTCAGAGCGATAGAACTGTTTGCTTATAGCATGTTTAGAACGATGCTATTGCATAATTCATGCTTGCACAATAACGACTAAACATTACAACAGTAACTAGCATGTGAATTGGGGTGATATACACACGTTTAACAAGATGATTGCATCTTGACAAAAAAATCAATAAAAAGACGGCAATGAGAAATTGGAAGCTATTTCCTTAAACCCTGTCCCTCAGGAAATCAAATTCCGGTTATCACAAGTTGATTAATAACTGTAGTATATCCTAGGCATAAATCATGTGAACTTTATATTTCTAAACAAATTGATGTATACAAATGAACTCATATACAATTTCTGTCAACTGATTATGTACACATTTGTGAAGCACAATAGTATTTCATGTAGGCGGCACTACATGGAGGAATAATGCGTCAACTAGAACACATTATATGCTGTATGTTTTATGGTGCTTCTTCTTACATATTATTCCTCACTTACTTCATAGATACCCTCTACCGAGGAATATAAATAGCTAAGCACATAATTATATTAACCCCTTAAGGACATGGGCTATTTTGGACTTAAGGACGCAACGATTTTTGGCAGATTTTCATGTCCATTTTTCAAAAGCCATAACTTTTTAACTTTTTAACTTTTCTGTCAGCACGGCCGTATAAGAGCTCGTCTTTTGCGTGGCGAACTGTAGTATTTGATGGTGCCATTTTTTGGTTCATAGACCATATTTTTATGAAAACAGGGAGAGAAAACGCATCAATTCTACCATAGATTTTTTTTACAGCATTAATCATGCAGCATAAATAATACAATATATTTTTCCTGTGGGTCGGTACAATTACAATGATACCAAAATTCTTACATTTTTTCGGTTTTTCCCCTTTTCTGCAATAAAAACCCTTTTATTTTAATTTTTTTTGTATTTAAATTTTTTTTCTAAATTGCTGTATTCAAAGTCCTATAACTTTTTTATTTTTCTATGTACTGAGCTCTGTGAGGGCTTATTTTTTGCAAGACGAGCTGTAGTTTTTATTGGTACCATTTTGGGGTACATCGGCTTTTTTGATCACTTTCATTGCATTTTTTGGGAGGCAAAATGCTAAAAATTAGCATTTTGCCTCAGTTGTTTAGCGTTTTTTTAAAAGCTTTTTGCCATGCAGAATAATAAGCATGTGCAACTTATTGTACACATCATTGTGGATGCACAGATACTAAATATGTGAAATTGTAATGTTTTTAACCTTTTTTTATGAGAAAAAGCACCTAAAAAGAGTTTTTTTTACATTTTCTTTTTACATTTTAATTTTTTGTACATTATTTTGATCTTTTTTTCCACCGTTTGTGTCCCTCTGGGGTACTTTCACCATAGCACTGATGATTGCTGTGATAAGGCATTGCAGGGCTTCTCTCCTGCAATGCCTTAACACTTATTACACCGATCACAGGCACTGGCAATGCAGGATGCCGGTATCTGGCATTCTGTTGCCATGGCAACCTGCTAGACTCTCTGCAATTATATTGCGAGAGCCCGACAACGTCACAGAGGAAGCGTGCTCCCTCTATAGACCCTTCCCATGCCTCGATCTACATAGTCCGCGTAATAGGAAGGGGTTAACAGCGGGGACCGCATCCCCGATGCACTGACAGCTGGCTCCCACTGCCGGATAGCGCGAGATCGCTTATCCCCAGGACGTAAGTTTACATCCTGTTGCGGGAAGTACCCCGCTGCCAGGACATAAACTTACGCCCTAGAGCGGGAAGGGGTTAAAAGAGAAAAATGATGCTTACTTTTTATATTCCAATGTTATAAGTAAAAACTGCCAATCATATAAGTATGTGCATTCTTTAATGTTATGAGGTTTTTTTTCACACTTTCACTGCTGTGCTCAATTAAGAAGTATCAGCAGCACTCCTAGTAATCACCAACCATGGTTGAGCAGCGTGTTAAACTCTGGCGAAGATGGTTCAGATCCAAAGAACCCAAACAAAGTAGTAAGCAGAGGGTGAATGCCAGCAGCACACGAGGTGTCGTTTCAAAGTCCCAAAGGGACAAGCTTTATTCTACTTCAAGCAAGTAAAATGACAGGTAGCTGCGACGTTTCGACCAACCAGGTCTTTGTCAAGCTAGTACTGCCAGTGTACACCATACACTGCATAGTCTGACACCCATGAGATGTTTACCTTGGGTGGAGTCGGACTGCGCAGCAGGAGTGGTTTTCAGTCACAGGTGGTAGATCCAATTATTGAGACCTACATTAAGCTGGTTAGTAATGATACCGTCACAGATATAGAGTTAAAAAGAATAAATTTTATTAGTAATTAATTTAAAAAGTCAAAGCCTACCAACAAAAAAACAGTCACATAGAAGATATAGTGACAGGACAAACAGTTAACATAAAAAGGGAGGATCTTATGGGGGGTAAGGGAGGGGGGAGTATATCTACAGTTCCCGTGTAGCCCTCCAGAGGTCCTCAGGAGTCACTTATATAAGATGGTTCACTATCAAGGTAAGTATTTAGTACTTGAGCTGTTATGATTCGCATCCCCTTGAGATGGCGATTGTTTTTTAGTGCGAACCAGACAGCCCTTTTATTTATAAGGACTCGTATGATTTTTAGTATGGTATTCAAATCAGTGTCGTTTGGTGTATTGTTTACACTGTATCATTTCGTGCATTGTTTACACTGTATTCATATTATTTTTGACTCTCATTTGTTTTTGCTCTACGCGTTTCCCTATCGGGATAGCCGATAGTTCGTCAGGAGCTGGGCAACAATACGCCCCTAGAGAAGTAGGAGAGAGTTTTCTATCAGAAATGATCACCAAAACGATGGCTAAAATGTGCCTGTCACTTTTCAATAAAGAGATTCCTAGATTCCTCAAAATTGCCTCATTTATAAATTGCGCTTGGATTCTATCTGTAGAGTGAATCCTACGTATGCTTGAAACCTATAAGGTCCAGAAAGCTATTCAACTGGATCCTATTGCCTCGCAACTGAATGCCGTATTCGCATTAGATAGTGTAACTCTAAGATAGAGTAAAGTAACTGTGCATCGTGTATTATACACGGCGACGATGCATGTGCAAAATAGCCAGAATTTTGTCCACCTCCAATCGTGTCTCAAGATCCTTGGTGATTTTCGTAGGGTTAACACCAAGAGACCTTGGCTCTTGGAAAAATGACTGTCAGGTTAAACACCTATTAGCCCAGCACAGTGATAGCATGCAGGATATACAGCCCCACTTCAGGCTAAGGCCTACTAGTAACTGCCACAATGGCAAAAAGCATTTTAAACTGGCTATAAGGCTTGCATTCAGTAAGGCAGAATTAGCTGTAATAGCTTATAGAGCGAGACAGAAGGTATAGAGCAGGGCAAGAGGAGTGCCAGGAGTGATCTCCAGCAGCACCTGCAGCTCTGATGGTGAGCTGTAGGCATCTGAAGTCCATGTGTGTAGGTCTGGGTTATATATCTATAACTCCTCCCAGTGGGTCGTCCTGTCGATTAGCTAGCCAATCCTAGGGGACAGGGTGTGTGTCTATCATTAGTATACACAGGTCTCTTTTAAGCTGGATGGTTACCTTAGTTTATTCCTTCCTAGGTATATACACGTTCTTCTAGGAATGGATCGGGCTATAGATTTCGCCTCCGATCGTCCTAGGAGTACGCACAGGGTGCCGTTCTAGCGACCATCGGGACGGGACTTCCGCGTTCCACAGTGGAACGCAAGCGTGTGACGTCATAACGTCGCGTCCTTCACGTCGCAGCCGGATCAGATGTTACTAGATTCCGGCTTGGGGCGTGACCGTATGACGCTGTGGGTGGAGTCATCGCGTCCCGCCCACTTTGTTCAAAACTGAATGGCCGTATTTTGGAAGCGCTGTCGTTATGCATAGGGATACAACTATAGAGGGATGTGCTCCAGGGGTGTGTCCTCAAATGTCATATGTTGTGTATGAATATATGACTCTGAACAGTATGAACAGTCTGATTGCCATTAGGGAGTCGGGAAGGAATTTTTTCCCCAAAAGGGCTAATTGACTTCTGGCCTTGGGGTTTTTTGCCTTCCCCTGGATCAACACAGTAGGATAGACAGGCTGGACTAGATGGACAATGTCTTCATTTGGCCTTACATACTATGTTACTATGTTACTATGACTCACTCATGTTCCACATCACCTGCAGTCTTGTATGCAAGGTAATGTATCGCATCGTGCTCCGGAATCTGAGCTGTATTTAGAAGGATGACTGTATTCAAAAATACTTTCGTTGCATATACGAGCACACTAATGAAGAGGCGTGCCTGGGGGCTTATCCTCCAATCATACATAATGTATGTAGATGTAGTCGTTACGCGTAAGGGCACATTATTGGAGGGGCATGCCTGGGGGCTCATCCTCCAGTCATGCATAATGTATATAGATGTAGTCCGTCTATTACTGCAATACCTATGGTTGTTTTGTTCATGCATAAGACAAACACCTCTTTCTCATCCAGAGTGGAAGTGTATTACGCGTAAGGGCACATTATTGGAGGGCACATCGTTAAGCGTAAGGGCACATTGGAAGGTATCTCAGTTAGCCCGGATACACTGCTGGGCACTTTGGACATCGAATCACTTTATAGCTCAATCCCGCATGACGGCGGTATTAAGGCTACAGGATTCTTTCTAGAACAACGGGGCTCTCATTTCAACTTACATAACAAATTTACCCTAGACAGTCTACAATTCATTTTGTCCCACAATTTCTTTCTATTTGACACAAAGTACTTCCACCAGCTCAGGGGGACTGCGATGGGGACATCTTGTGCCCCATCGTACGCCAATCTCTACCTGGGCTGGTGGGAGGAAAAACATATCTACAATAACGACCAATGGTCTGACAATATCGTCTTATGGCTGAGATACATTGACGATATCCTAATTCTGTGGAAGGGAACCAAGGAGTCTTTCCAAGAATTCGTCAATGTACTCAACACCAACAACCTCAATCTGAAAGTTACCTCAGAGATCAATGAAAAAACTGTAGCTTTCTTAGATCTTCTCATTCATAAAAAGGATGACGGGTCGATTGTGTCAACGCTGTATCGTAAAACAACAGCGACAAATAGTTTGCTCAAATGGGACAGCTTCCATCCCGTAGCCCTGAAACAAGGTATCCCGAAAGGGCAATTCCTTAGACTTAAAAGGAACTGCTCTGATATACATCCCTCTATAGTTGTATCCCTATGCATAACGACAGCGCTTCCAAAATACGGCCATTCAGTTTTGAACAAAGTGGGCGGGACGCGATGACTCCACCCACAGCGTCATACGGTCACGCCCCAAGCCGGAATCTAGTAACATCTGATCCGGCTGCGACGTGAAGGACGCGACGTTATGACGTCACACGCTTGCGTTCCACTGTGGAACGCGGAAGTCCCGTCCCGATGGTCGCTAGAACGGCACCCTGTGCGTACTCCTAGGACGATCGGAGGCGAAATCTATAGCCCGATCCATTCCTAGAAGAACTTGTATATACCTAGGAAGGAATAAACTAAGGTAACCATCCAGCTTAAAAGAGACCTGTGTATACTAATGATAGACACACACCCTGTCCCCTAGGATTGGCTAGCTAATTGACAGGACGACCCACTGGGAGGAGTTATAGATATATAACCCAGACCTACACACATGGACTTCAGATGCCTACAGCTCACCATCAGAGCTGCAGGTGCTGCTGGAGATCACTCCTGGCACTCCTCTTGCCCTGCTCTATACCTTCTGTCTCGCTCTATAAGCTATTACAGCTAATTCTGCCTTACTGAATGCAAGCCTTATAGCCAGTTTAAAATGCTTTTTGCCATTGTGGCAGTTACTAGTAGGTCTTAGCCTGAAGTGGGGCTGTATATCCTGCATGCTATCATTGTGCTGGGCTAATAGGTGTTTAACCTGACAGTCATTTTTCCAAGAGCCAAGGTCTCTTGGTGTTAACCCTACGAAAATCACCAAGGATCTTGAGACACGATTGGAGGTGGACAAAATTCTGGCTATTTTGCACATGCATCGTCGCCGTGTATAATACACGATGCACAGTTACTTTACTCTATCTTAGAGTTACACTATCTAATGCGAATACGGCATTCAGTTGCGAGGCAATAGGATCCAGTTGAATAGCTTTCTGGACCTTATAGGTTTCAAGCATACGTAGGATTCACTCTACAGATAGAATCCAAGCGCAATTTATAAATGAGGCAATTTTGAGGAATCTAGGAATCTCTTTATTGAAAAGTGACAGGCACATTTTAGCCATCATTTTGGTGATCATTTCTGATAGAAAACTCTCTCCTACTTCTCTAGGGGCGTATTGTTGCCCAGCTCCTGACGAACTATCGGCTATCCCGATAGGGAAACGCGTAGAGCAAAAACAAATGAGAGTCAAAAATAATATGAATACAGTGTAAACAATGCACGAAATGATACAGTGTAAACAATACACCAAACGACACTGATTTGAATACCATACTAAAAATCATACGAGTCCTTATAAATAAAAGGGCTGTCTGGTTCGCACTAAAAAACAATCGCCATCTCAAGGGGATGCGAATCATAACAGCTCAAGTACTAAATACTTACCTTGATAGTGAACCATCTTATATAAGTGACTCCTGAGGACCTCTGGAGGACTACACGGGAACTGTAGATATACTCCCCCCTCCCTTACCCCCCATAAGATCCTCCCTTTTTATGTTAACTGTTTGTCCTGTCACTATATGTTCTATGTGACTGTTTTTTTGTTGGTAGGCTTTGACTTTTTAAATTAATTACTAATAAAATTTATTCTTTTTAACTCTATATCTGTGACGGCCTCAACCTATAAAAAATATAGATACTTCATACCACTGTGATTTGTTAGTAATGATATGGCCAAATTGCGGTCCTGTACCTTCATTTATAAGAACAGAAACAATCTATCCACTGAAGAAAGACGGGCCTTGGATACACTGAGACATGATTCCTCGATCATGGTGAAGCCAGCCGACAAGGGTGGTGCCATCGTGATCTTGGATACTATCCAATATAGAGAAGACATTGCTAGACAACTGGCAGATGTAGAGGTCTGCCAGGAATTGGACAGGGATCCTACTATGAGATTTAGGTCACAACTCAAAACAATCATTAATGATGCAAGAGTCATTGGAAATATGGACCAATCTTTATCGAATTTTCTTTTGGTCATACATCCTATCACTCCATATCTCTATATTCTTCCGAAAATTCACAATGATATGGTTAAACCACCAGGGAGACCTATTATCTCAAGTATTGGATGCCTTTTCAACAATCCATCAAAATTTGTGGATAAGGTTTTAAGGAGATTAGAGACAAGAGCGATTTGCTTGTAAAACTAAGGGAAACCCCTATTTCAAGTTATACATATCTAGTGACTTTTGACATAGTGTCCCTGTATACAAAAATCACCCATGGCAAGGGTCTAAATGCAGTACATGAAAGGTTGATTGGTTCTCTGTGGTCCAATAGTTGTATACAGCTGATAATGTAAATACTCAAGTTTTTGTTGAGACATAACTATTTCCTGTTTGCACAGACATACTATCAACAGACACAAGGAACAGCCATGGAGTCAAATATGACCCCAGCATATGCCAATATTTACATAGACTATGTTGAACGCAACCATATATATGATTCACCATATTGGAACCATGTTCTAAGATGGTGGCGATATATAGATGACATCTTGGTACTTTGGAATGGTTCAGTGACAGAGTTATTGGCATTTCATCAAGCTATAAACAACATTTTTCCTCAGCTTAAGTTCATGCTCAGTTATTCAGACACAGAGATTCAATTTTTAGATGTGCTCATCTCTAAAAGGGGAAACAGTTTGAAAACGGATGTTTATGTCAAAGACACAGATAGAAATAATCTGCTACATTTTGAAAATTGTCACCCCACTACCATGCACAAGTCTCTCCCCATGAGTAAGTGCCTACGGGTCCGACGTATGTTGGACGATGAATTATTGGAGGAGAGACTCGATCAAATGTGTAAAAAATGTTTAAAGAGAGACTATCTCCATTATGTGGTCTCTGTGGCAGCTGATAAAGCACGTAACGTTGCACAGGTAGACCTCATAACACCAAAGAATAGATCAAGAGCGGAAACATGCCTACTCTTTATTTCAACATATGGCAGGTACAGTAAACACGTTGCTAATGTTATCAGAAGGTACTGGCCAATTTTGGGCAAAGGCTGGCAACAAATTAAGGAGTTTTTTGCTCCATCAATGATGGCCTACAAAAGGGGCCCAAACATTAGGGACTGTCTAGTACATGCGTACCGCCAACCAATGACATCAGGTTGGCATACAAAGAATGGTGACTATCCATGCCTTAAGTGCACATACTGCAATAACTTAGTGACACATTCCAACATTCACATACAGGTAAGATATACCACATATGTCATTGTTATTCGTGTCGGTCTTCATTTGTGGTATAAGTAATTTCCTGTCCATGTGGCTTATAATATATTGGCAAGATGACACACAAAGTCAAAACGCGGATGATCAATAGCAAAAGTACGATTCGAACTGCCAAAAGATTTACCAGTCCCTCAACATTTTCACGAGAAGGGTCACAGTATTAGCCAGCTAAAGTTTTGCGTGATAGATCACATACCAAAAATATGAGGGGAGGTGATTGAAAAAGAAAGAAATGCAATGGATATTCAAACTGAACACTTTGACACCAAATGGTCAAAATTTGGATTATAATGTTAACCAGCTGATTTGAGTGTTAGATTCGATTAGCAGTGTGATATATGAAATGCGGATCTTCTGATATATGTATTGATGACGTCTGGATACTCATATTCTCCTCTTTTTATGTTTTTTCTAGATGTTTGGAGGCTACATATTCTCACTACAAAGAAGCCGGTTGATAGCCTCTACCCAGTTTTAGGGATGATTTTTCTGTTTGTTGGGTGATCCAAACTACTAAATTGTCCTTATTTATGAGCAAATGGCTTGTCCTCCATGAGAAAAAAAAATTTGAATAACACTTGGAATTGTTTGATCTAGTTGTATTTACTTTAATAACCACATATAGAAGAAGATATAAATAAAATTGTTTTTCGACATCTGATATTACTTGTATAGTGTGTTCCATTTAATATGAGATGGTAACGATTTTTCAGGTTGGAGTTTAGGCAGAAGGGGGTTATAATATTATATATTTTTAGGGCTTAGTCACAGGGCGCATCGGCGCCTGTGTTATTGCAGGAAGAAGATGGCTTTATTGCCGGTCATGTGTTCTTTCTTCAGCGCTGCGGGGAATCGTCCGTCTTGAAGTACGGCTGTCTTCTTCCTGCAGTAAGGGCTCAGTCACACGGGCACATCGGCGCCCATGTGCGGGTGCCGATGCGCCCGTGTGACTAAGCCCTTACCCAGTTGCATAGAGAGCACTTTATTTATATAGATGCTGTCTATGTATGATAAAGTTGATATATCACTAATGGGGAATTGGTACCATCTAGACCTCTCTATAGGATTGAAACAACCAACTCTGACTGATATGAAAATGAAGTGAGACACCATGTGGCTGTATTTTACATAGCAATTGCTGTAATGTGATATAAGTATAGTGATAGAAAATGATGCATGTCGTGTGATGTACAACCAAGATCAGCCGATATGTAAACTGATAGGTTGTGCCGCGGCGTCTGCATCGCAGTCTATACAGGCAAAATAGACACAATCTAGTTGGGGAGAAAAATGAAATTCTGTAGTACCCATAAGACAGGAGCAGCCCCTCTGTGACATGCACTATGGTGACCACTACATTACCAAAGCAATCGAATGGGAGATGAGGAGGTGCACCTTGTGAAACAGCCAAGATCAGCTGACAGGAGAGTTGAGCCGCAACGCTGGTGCCGTGGCTCACGCATGCGCAATAGAGACAATTGTGCCCAGGGGATATATGATATGTTTATCATACGCAGCCCCATGGGACATGCACAGTAGTGATGAATGAACGCCAGACAGAGCAGGACTGAGTAATGGAGCTCTTGGAGCACTACACCGCCACAAGTCTAAGTAATATCATATTAGTGATTTAATTAGTTTTATGGGGGAATGTTATATATATATATATATATATATATATATATATATATATATATATATATATATATATATGGTATACACTGGAAGTACTAGCTTGACTAAAACCCAGTTGGTCAAAACGTCGCAGCTGCCTGTCATTTTACTTGCTTGAAATGGAATAAAGCATTCACCCTCTTCTTACTTCCCTGCCGTGTTTAGAAGGCTGAGTATCATTTACTATATTCCTATGCACTTTAGAATATTTAAATGGTTTTTCAGAGTTATAAAAAAAGTGCCTTTCATCAAGTCTGCCATGCTGTAGGATAAAAAACTAGTGAATAGTGACCATTCCTCACTCCCTGTTTGTCGTTGCCACTAGCTGTGGTCTCTGCTGTGTTTGTTTATAGGCTGCCTGTGACATCCCATAAGGCCCCCTGTCCACGGCAGGGATTTCGCCAGCGGTAAATCGCTAGCGAATCATGCCAGCTGAAGCTTTCCCTAGCATTGCTCCATGTCCACGAGCAGAGAATCATTGCGATTCTCCGATCGCGGCTGGCAATTGCCCTGATTCGCCACGGTCAACCTATCTGTCAGATAGGCTGACCTGCGGAGAACCGTCAGTCGACTCCTGCTCCTGGACAGTGGCTCCTGCGGCTGAGATTCGTCGCGGGATACCACAGCTCCCGTGGACAGGGGGCCTAAATCTGCTGCTGTAGCCAATAATGGCGCCAAGCTATCATCGCTGAGTAATTGGCTGTAGAAGCTTGTTTTGGAGATGGCTGAGGCTGCTTGTAGCCTGTAATGATGACATCAGCAGGGAGACCAAGAGCTGCTAGCTGTGGGGGACAAGCAGGGAGAAGGGAAAGGTGAGTATCAGCCGCTTTATTATCTCACAGCATGGTGGACCTGGTGAGAGCCACTTTATATAACTCAGACAACCCATTTAACTACACTGTACTTCAAATTCTCACAAATTAAAGGGATTGTGTGGTTTTAGTACTAAAATGTTTAATGGCTAGGCATGAGTTAAAATAAAAAAATAATGCATACTAACCTGTCTTCAACACCTCCCCCCAAACTAGTGCCAGTGCCATAGCATATATTAAACTAATGAAACCTAGTTGTCAATTAAAAGCAATAGAAGCATGCTTGCACTGTTCAATATGTACACAAATATGCAAAAATGCAAGGTCTACCTGTGCAGGTGCCATGGCAGCCTGGGGCTTTCTAAATGGCCCCAAGACTGTCATGGCAGAATGCCTATCAAGCCATCCCATTGGGGTGGCTTGCTAGACTGCTTGCTCGATCGCAGTATAATGTAATGCAGAAGCAATCAAAGCATCCCAAGTTGTGGTCCCTTGAGGGGGCTAAAAAAACTTGTAAAAACAAGATCAATAAAGTTTTACTAATTGTACAAAAAGAAAAAAGTAATACAAGATTAAATCACCCCCCTTTTGCCATATTTATAATAAAAGAATCTAAATCATAAAACAAAAATACATATTTGGTATCACCGCATCCGTTAAAGTCTGATCTATCAACATAATACATTATTTACCTCGCACGACGAACGTTGTCTGAAAAAAATAAAGAAAGCCAGAAATGCCATTTTTAGTCACCCTGTCTTCAAGAAAAAATGCAATAAAAAGCGATCAAAAAGTCGTATATATATTTCAAAATTGTAACAACAGAAACAACAGGCTGTCCCGCGAAAAAATGAGCCCTCGCACAACTATGACGACTGAAAAATAAAAAAGTTATTGTGCGCAGATTATGGCAGCAGAGAAGTAGTACGGCAAATCAAAAACTATATAAGTTTGGTATCTTAGTAATCATAGAATAAAGTTATCATGTCTTTTTTGTTGCAGTTTGTATGTCGTAGAAACAAGATGCACCAAAAGATGGCGGAATGTCGGGTTTTTTTTTCATTTTACTCCACTTTTTTAGGTTTTTTAGTACATTATATAGTACATTAAATAGTACCATTGAAAAATACAATTTGTCCTGAAAAAAACAAGCCCTCATACACCTACGTTGATGGATAAATAAAAGAGCTACAATTTTTTAAAAGGGGGGGAGGAAAAACAAAAATGGGAAAAAAAGGGCCATGTCCTTCAGGGGTTAATTAATAGCGGTTTTATCCTGAAGGGCTGAGCTGGCAGTTAAACATGAAAAAGTCACAAAACAATCACAAAAATGCAGTTAACTGCCCATCTGATACATTTAAAGATTCTCCAAATATTCCAAATAAGTAATACAGGCATGGATTTGTCACAATTCCCCTGAACTCTTACAGCTTTTCCTCCTTTTCCCATCCCTACAACTTTAAGAAATGCTTTAAGTATTTATGGATAAAGTCCCAACCAGTACTAGTATATGACATTTGAAATGTAATGATCTACAGTATATGTGTCTTCCATGTAGCAGTTATTTATAATTGCAAAGTACTTTTTTTCACTATTTAGATGATATTCAATGTTGCCAAAATTATCTATGACATTAACAAATTGCTTGTCAAAGGTTGAAAAATATGGACCATCTGGAACAAGTTCTTTGTTCATAAATTGTGTAGTGCAGTTAATACACAACACAATAAATCCTTGATTTCTACAGTTTGAACATATATTAACTGTAGGCAAAAAGGCCCCTGAATTTCTTCAAGTATACTAAGAACATCTGCATTTGTTAAATAGGTTGGTTGAACACACGCCAGTTGTCTTGGAAAGTTTTGTTTTATTTTCTTTCATATATACAATTTAAGTTCTTTTCACACAAAATACTTACTAAGGGCTCAGTCACACGGGCACATCGGCGCCAGTGTTAATACTGCAGGAAGAAGACAGCCACACTTCAGGACGGACGTCTCTCTGCAGCGCCGGAAGAAAGAACATGTAACCAGCTTCATTGCCGGTCATGTGTTCTTTTTTTCTGGCGCTGTGGGGAGTCGTTCGTCCTGAAGTGCGACCGTCTTCTTCCTGCAGCAAGGGCTCAGTCACACGGGCGCATCGGCGTGCCCGTGTGACTAAGCCCTAAGGGCAAAGTCAGACAAGCGTTTTTTGCATGCGCCTATGTGCGAAAAAAAAAGGGTGTAAAACAGAACCATTGGTTTTCTATGATGTGTTCACATGTTTGTCTTTTACAGGCGCAAAATACTCTCACCTGCAAAAGATAGGACAACCGTGCACCGCGAAGGTCCGTGCTGCGCATAAAGATTTCCCGCGGGGAATCCCCTCCTCACTGAACACTGTGACAGCACTGTTACAGTGTTCAGTGATGATGGGACTCCCTGTGGAGATGAAATACTCCCCTGCAACAGCTGTCACAGCTGTGACAGAGGACCGCGATGTCATCCCATTGCTTTCAATGGGGCCGGAACTACTGCTGCCTCAATGAAAGTAATGGGATACAGGCAACCCCCACAGTGATTGTGACAGCTGCAGCAGGGGATTCCTTGGATGGGAAACCCTTGGATGCTGTCACTCTTCCCCACTGTGAGGTACTTGATAAATTGATTCTGTATGATTTTGGAAAGGTGCTTCTCTATTCTGACTGACTGCCGGTTTGACCCAAGCCTGATTCACTCAGCATTCCTGTCTTTTCATGTCACGACTCTGGCTTATACTTTGACCATACTCTACCTCTGTGCTCCATGCCTTGAACCACTACCTGCCTTATATTTAAGCTTTCTATATCAACCATGTCTGTGTCTGCCCCTACAGTACTGCTCTTTGGTTCTCTTGACCTGTCTACATCAGCTGCCACAGAATTGAGACTAGTGTTGGCTTAATTGGAGTCACTGCAGTGAAGCCTAGATCTCGATTGGCGGTGATAACCAGCGGAGTCTAGGCTCTGCCCTTAGGAATAGCCCACAGTCAAATTGGTATGACAGTGTGGGTTCACACCTGCTCTTCTGACAAAGCCTTTGATTGTGTTGACATCTAAAGAATACACTGAGTGCCCCAAGCCACTCACAGAATTCACATGTCTAAGGGTCCGTTTAAACCTGCCTATTTTTTGAGAGAACAATGTCAAAGTGTGTTTGTGCAGCCTGTTTATACAGGCAGATACATTGTTGGCTTGTTCAAATGAGAAACTGTATAAGTGAATGAGAACAACTGAATGATCAGTATTTAAACTGAATAATTAGTGAACAAGCCAACGATGACTTTTCTACCTGCATAACATGTATGATGAAGAAAAGTGAACAATTTGTCATTCATCATTTGATCGATGACTGTGTTTAAACTGAACGATTATCGTTAATTTGCGCTCATTTTAACAATTTTTTTGAACGATAACACTAGTCAATAAATGTAAACTTTTTTCTGTGTCTGGTCTGTAAGTAGGTTGATTCACATAATTTTAGGGTGCTGGATTTAGTGGAAGAATCCGATTCTATCTATCACGTCACATTTACGAGGTGCATAGCACTAATACAGAGACAATAATACAGTATTGCCAAATATTAACTAGTTTTAAATAGAAAAAACATTACACACAGAAGTCACTAAAGTTTTTTTTCTGGTAATGTATTTGTGAACGTGAGACAAATAAAAGCACTAAGATTTACATACTGCAATGTTCAAACTGATTTGGTTTGGCAAAATGGGATGATGGATCTTTTCTCTTTAATCACTGAAGATACCCAAATTTTCAGGGAAGAAATCAAGGTGCGAATGTAAAAAATGAATTTTTAGAGACATTCTACACCCCATGTTCTTGTAGCTGTCCAATAGATCACTCACTCTGGATACATATTTATTATCTTTTCTGTTGCCCAAAAATAGTTGTGTGGCGTACTGAATTCAGTAGGATGCCGGATTGATGACTTATACATGATGACGCCGGAGCGGCATACGGGGACTGACTGTGGACATTACAGGGCATGTGCGCAGAAGTTAAGAGAGCGCACTAAGGTCACCATTACGGAGTTTCAGGACCTGCATCCTTAACCCTTTCCAATCAAATTTGTATCCTCGTTTTCCTAGGGGGCTTACTCTTTTTCTGCCATTAAGCAACAGTGCTATGTGCTGGCTAAAGCCAGTACTGCATGAGGTGACACGCTGGATAGGCTCTGACAGCAGAGAGACTGGCAATATACAGTAAGAGAACCCAGATGGATGTCTTCCAATATCAGAGCTGTACAGCCTTAAATCATAATGGCTTTAGATGTCAGACAGTGGATTGGAAAGGGTTAATAGTAGAGTTGAGCAAATGTACTCTTCCGAGCTTGATGCTCGTTCGAGTATTAGCATACTCAATGGTGCGCGCTACTCGAGCGAGCATCACGCTGTGTTCGACCCCACCCCCGGTTTTGGCCCCTCCCCACCGCTGACGTGTCAGATTTGACCACTCCCCGCTGCGACGTTGTGCACGTCAATAGTCGTTTGTGGCTGGCTTGGCGGAGGAGAGAGAGAGAGCGAGAGAGAGAACACGAACACAGGAAAAAAAAAAGCTCAGCAACCTGCGGGTCCCATACAAAAATGCTCGAGTCTCCCGTTGAAGTCAATGGGGTTCGTTACTCGAATAGAGCTCTCGAATTTTATGAAAAGCTTGACTTAAATAACGAGGACTGGAGCATTTTGATACTCGCTCATCTCTAGTTAATAGGTAAATTGATTATTTGATTAGGGTGAGGGTTTTTTTCTGGGTATGCACTGGATATGTATACATTGAGCACATCGCATATGCTGTAGCAGCTTGAGAAAGACCTCAGACAGAGGTTGAAATGTTGCTGGCTGTATTAACCATGTGTAATAAAGTTAATCCTGTTTTTGCTCTACTTTGCACCGCTGATGCTGCCTTCCATTCTTTCTTATTTTATGTCTGGAGTTACTGGAATGTCCTGTAATATTTGTGAGGAAAAAATAACAATCTGCATGATTAGTTGTCTCACATCAAACCATTCGATCAGCAAATGGCATGGCTCGGTGCTTTCCTTTCATCCAATCTGTTAGAGTAGTTGTGCAGGTTATGCAAGCAAAATGAGGTGCAAATTTTTTATCCTGATCCCCGAGAGCACAATCAAAATTAAAGGGGTTGTCTCGAGGAAGCAGTTAATTTTTTTTTTTGCCCAGTCCCCCCCATTAAGTACACATTACTAAGCCCCCCTGTAAATGACATTTCTAGCTGGTTCGTACTTACCGTTCCAGCGTTTCAGCAAGTTATAAAAGTTTCCTCAAGATGGCCGCCGGCTCTTTCCCAGTCGCTCGCTGCAGCCCGACGTGCGCGCTCCCGAGACGCCGCCAGCTGTGTCTCCATGGCAACCGGACGCATCGCAGCCGCCGACCAGACGCCCCGCAGCCGCCGACCAGACAGCAGGTAACCGGCGCTAGCCCCCGGCTCCCCAGCGCTAGCTCCCCCGGCGCAGCGACAGCCCCCCCGGCCTAGCGCTAGCTCCCCCGGCGCAGCGACAGCCCCCCCGGCCTAGCGCTAGCTCCCCCGGCCTAGCGACAGCCCCCCCGGCCTAGCGCTAGCTCCCCCGACGCAGCGACAGCCCCCCCGGCCTAGCGCTAGCTCCCCCGGCCTAGCGACAGCCCCCCCGGCCTAGCGACAGCCCCCCCGGCGCAGCGACAGCCCCCCCGGCCTAGCGCTAGCTCCCCCGGCGCAGCGACAGCCCCCCCGGCCTAGCGACAGCCCCCCCGGCCTAGCGACAGCCCCCCCGGCCTAGCGCTAGCCCCCCCGGCCTAGCGACAGCCCCCCCGGCCTAGCGACAGCCCCCCCGGCCTAGCGCTAGCTCCCCCGGCGCAGCGACAGCCCCCCCGGCCTAGCGACAGCCCCCCCGGCCTAGCGACAGCCCCCCCGGCCTAGCGCTAGCTCCCCCGGCGCAGCGACAGCCCCCCCGGCCTAGCGCTAGCTCCCCCGGCGCAGCGACAGCCCCCCCGGCCTAGCGACAGCCCCCCCGGCCTAGCGCTAGCTCCCCCGGCGCAGCGACAGCCCCCCCGGCCTAGCGCTAGCTCCCCCGGCGCAGCGGCAGCCCCCCCCCGGCGCAGCCCGGCGCAGCGGCAGCCCCCCCCCCCGACCCATCACTTACCTGGGAGGCTTCTCGGGGCTGCTGGGCTGGGCTGGTCTTCTCCGCTGGGCAGCTCCAGTTTCTGCACCTTCCTCTAACAGAGGATGGTGCAGAATGGCCGCTTCAGCGCGCTCCCGAGCAGTGACAGCTCGTCTGCGCATGCGCAGAAGAGCTGTAGCGGGGAGCACACTGAAGCGGCTCGTGCTGAATGGAGAAGACCGGACTGCGCAAGCGCGTCTAAAAAAGCAAGCTGCCGGCGAATTTAGACGGAACCATGGAGACGAGGACGCTAGCAACGGAGCAGGTAAGTGGAATAACTTCTGTATGGCTCATATTTAATGCACAATGTACATTACAAAGTGCATTAATATGGCCATACGGAAGTGTATAACCCCACTTGGTTTCGCGAGACCACCCCTTTAAGTTTATAAGCCCTCTTAACTAAATCAGTGATTGGCTTTCTGGGGGCTTTTGGAGTGAAGTTTACCAGTTGCCATAGTACTATCTATAACTCTGATATGTCAGAATGTTTCACTAGCTCACACAGGAAACACAAAAAACAAGGATAAACACAAACTGAGGTAACGGAAACTCAAAAAATACTGATATGCTGAGGTAACACTTAGGCCTTAGTCACACGGGCGTTTTTTCACGCGATTTGCGCATCGCATGACGGATGCGCATGCGCAAATCGCGTGACCGGCGCCCAAAAATCGGCCCAAAAATCGCCCGAAAATCTGCTCCTAGCCGCGTTTCATTAGAAACGGGCCGGAGCTGTCGAGCGCATTGCATTCAATGGAGACGGCAATACAGTGGGATGAATTGTCGGGAAGGTTGTAACCTGCACGAAGCCCTTCTTGTTAGGGCTCAGTCACACGGGCGTTTATTGCCGCGATTTGCGCATGCGCATGCGTCCGGCGATTTTTTAAAACCATTGCTTTGCAATGGTATCGGACACATGAGCGCTTTTTATGCGCTCGTCCGATAAATTAGAGAACAGAAATCGCAGATCGCACCTATCTGCGATTCCTGTTCTCTTCTCTATATGCGCTCAATGGGGCCGGCGGCAGCAGCGCCGACCCCAATGAGAACATATAGAAGACAAATCATTCTTCTCTGCCACAGCTGGAACAGCTGTGGCAGAGAAGAACGATGTTTGCCCATTGAATTCAATGGAGCGGCAATACAGCCGCTCCATTGAAAGCAATGGGCTGCCGGCGTGCGCGGGGTTAATTGTCGGGAAGGGGTTAAATATATAACCCCTTTCCTGCAATGCATCCTGAAAAGTGAAAAAATAAAAAAAATGTATGTACTTACCTGCTCCCGGCAGCTGGAGATCCCGGCGGCCGGCCTGCAGTGGGTGTGAAGGGGGTGTGACTCAGGCTTGCCCCTGATTGGCTCAGCGCTGAGCCAATCAGAAGCAAGTCTCAGTCACACCCATTCATGAATTCATGAATGGGTGTGACTGAGATCAGCCTCTGATTGGCTCAGGCTGAGCCAATCAGGGGCAAGCCTGAGTCACACCCCCTTCACACCCACTGCAGGACCGCCGCGGGGATCTCAGGCTGCCGGGAGCAGGTGAGTACATCCTTTTTTTTTATTTTTTCACTTTTCAGGATGCATTGCAGGAAAGGGGTTATATATTTAACCCCTTCCCGACAATTAACCCCGCGCACGCCGGCAGCCCATTGCTTTCAATGGAGCGGCTGTATTGCCGCTCCATTGAATTCAATGGGCAAACATCGTTCTTCTCTGCCACAGCTGTTCCAGCTGTGGCAGAGAAGAATGATTTGTCTTCTATATGTTCTCATTGGGGTCGGCGCTGCTGCCGCCGGCCCCATTGAGCGCATATAGAGAAGAGAACAGGAATCGCAGATCGCAGATAGGTGCGATCTGCGATTTCTGTTCTCTAATTTATCGGACGAGCGCATAAAAAGCGCTCATGTGTCCGATACCATTGCAAAGCAATGGTTTTAAAAAATCGTCGGACGCATGCGCATGCGCAAATCGCGGCAATAAACGCCCGTGTGACTGAGCCCTAACAAGAAGGGCTTCGTGCAGGTTACAACATGCACCAAACAACAGCACCTCTTTAGGCTAATGCCAGTACCCTTCCCGCACAACTACATTATTCTGTCATCTAGTGACCATTTGTAGAATTCTATCCACTGTGTATTACATCCAAATAAAGAGTTTAGCATAGTCACTGACTTAATTTTAACAGTTAACTTGCCAAGCATTTTTTTTACTGTTATTATCTAACTAAAGAATTCAATAGGTAAATTCCCATCGCATGTGCAATATGTGACATAAAACAATGTAAAGTGACAAATCTAGACCATAGTACGGAGGCATACGGCACTCCATGAGGTGCCATGCAGCTTCCAAGGGTTTAAAAAGAAACAGTCAACATGAGAAATGGTCCTGAAATATTATAATCTGTGGATAACTGATAAGACACAAATTCCAGCAATGCAATTATTATCTCAGAACTAATTTTCACTTCGCAGCAGTAAGTTGGCAAATGGCCCATGCTGTTTATCATAAGGCATCGCCAGAACTCCTGGGCACTGAGAAATTGCAAAGCAAGATACTTTTCATTAGCAAACAGAACATAGGCTGTTTTCCGGCTGTCAATCGAATCTGACTTCATCCATTGAAAGTGAGTGGTGGGGACTGCCCACTTAGCAGATTCACAGTGCCATGAACAGCACATAAGAAGAGCTTTTTTCAGGTAAATATGTTTGCATAACTGTTATATTTACTAATCT
This sequence comes from Eleutherodactylus coqui, assembly GCF_035609145.1. Taxonomy (NCBI): domain Eukaryota; kingdom Metazoa; phylum Chordata; class Amphibia; order Anura; family Eleutherodactylidae; genus Eleutherodactylus; species Eleutherodactylus coqui. The sequence goes on along the minus strand of NC_089841.1, from coordinate 201,265,128 downwards.
CATAAAATTGTAAAGTTCTTAGCACATATTTTGATCAAAACATGTAGATGGTTACATCGGCACATTTAATTCATTTGTAGGAAGTGCTCACTGAAATTGTTTGTTGTCGCGTTTGTGGAGGAGTGGCTGCCTCCATATATATCCTTTTTTCCCCAACTGCCCCAATGCCTTTTAATTAAAGCATGTAGCCTGGATCTTGCTTTTCCTGAATGAATTGGAGGTTTAGACCCAAAGAGAGATAAACTTGCTTAGAGTAGGTCTCTCTCCATCTTAAAGTAAAAGTCATCTGGATGTGGGAAATGGGGCCACATGTTTTGATCAAAGTATCTTACACTTTTATGTAGTTAGTAAATATAGCAGTTATGCAATTTTATTCAGATATGAAACGCACATGAGTGCTGAGGTACATGTTTTGCTATGGCATTTGTTGCAGCCATGCACTAGCATATTTAATTTGTTGGAAATGCTGATTGAAGAGTTTTTTGTTGGAAATATATCTCCCATGAGATTAGAGGAATTTACAAACATTCACCACTGCTGGTAAAGTTGATTCTCAGTGCAAATCCTTCTAGAAAGATATTTAAGATCAACCCTGACTTGTTTAATATACTAACCAGTCTCACTGAGATTAAAAGAAATCGAATATTTCTTTACAGTGAGGGCAGGGTCAACTACCACACAAATGGTCAGGATTCCTCTAAGGCCTTTATCTGAGATATTCAATAATACATTATGCAGGAAAAATGTAAAAAAAAAAAAAAATTGAAAATTATTGACAGCTTGTAAAAATGCAGAATGTATATTATATGTCATAAGGGCAGTGAAAAAAACCTTCTCAGAAGAGCACTGATATTTAAAGTTACTCATCATCTAAAATATTTCCACCCAATTATTTTTCACTAATATTCTGTGAGTGAGGGACTTTCATAAGAAATGGATTTTGGAATTTATAAGATGATATGCTCATTTATCAAAACTGCTTAACTGAAGAAAACGACCTTTTGATAAATGATGCCTATTTTCTTCACCATTATTACTGGTTCAATTAAAGGGGTTGCTCCACAATTAAATATTACATGTTGATGTCAGATCATGCAAAACATAATGAGGTTTCAAATGGAATAATTTATATATAAAACAGTCATGTGTCTGGATATTACTCTTACAAACTTGTTATTGCACCTTTTTGATTCTTTTGATTCCCTCTCAGAACTTTTGCCGGATGTGTACAATGTAGGTGGACACACTTGCCCAGTAATTCAGTCCCATCATTAAGACTGTCTTATACACATGTTGCTTCATAAACCTGAATTCTCAACACTTCCAGATTGTGTGCTAGTCTCAGTAGTGCCGGTTTTCTCCTCCACTTTCCTAAACCCTAATCCCGGAGGTGCTCTTCATCGGTCTGGTTCAGAGGAGACAACAATCGATAAGCGTTTTAGGGTGTTGTGCTGCCAACAAAACCACTCAAGGAGTTTATACTCTTCTAATTAATCTCATTGCTAGGTGACCCTACACAATGGAACATTCTTTTCTCTTTATAGATTGTCTTGTATAAGGGCAGCAATATGACTTTTCCTGTTATGCAAGCCAGCCAATAAGCATCAGCTTTTACTCACTAGCACTAATCATACTCCAAGAAATGAAACAGCCAATGCAACCTAAGCAAGAATGTGACAGCAATATTTAGACACAAGATTTTTTTTAAATCATGCAAAATAAAAATTGTCATATTCTATAGGATTAGACAAGAAATGTATTGTTTAATCATGGGACAACCCGTTTAAGTGCCAACACATTAACCCAGCACCTGTATAATTCCATGTCTTAGATAATAGGAACCAGCTCCCCCAATTGGTCTCCACTCACGACTCCAGAGCCCGGTAGATTTCTTGCAGAATCATGCATCACAAATAACAAGAAAAAGGTCCAGCTCCAGAAGAAGTAGTTACCAATTTACTCTTTTTTCCAAGTCCATAGACTCCAGTTAAAACACTCCCCACCAAAGTCCAAATGACAGTTTCTCCAATGCATCTCAAGCACTATTTGTGCCCTTGCTAATGGCATGCTATGATGATGCTTTTAAGAGCCAAATTGCAGATCTAAAACAACCGAACAAAAGTAGAGTCACAAACAAGTCTCATAAATTATTTGGTTGCATGACTTCTGAGACTTGATGCCGCTGTGTAGCCTTAGCCTTATTCAGCACATTGTTTGTTGAAGTTAAAAACAAAAGCTTATGATATTGATCCCAATTACATAACATTTTTGATTATTCTAGTTAAATAATTCAGAGGGCTAACTCTTTGGAAATGTTTTCACAGCTGTTTCATTAACCCTTTCCCTTTATCACAGTCAGAGAGCATCCAACATGAATGGTGGTAAGGTAGGCTTTATACATTATGTACTGCTGCTCATATGCATAGATTCAATGCTTTGTATGCTCGATGTGTCATTTTATATGATTAACTGTTTGATATATGATTTTGCATACATGCAGTTTTTGAGCATATTCTTAATTCTATGAACTTGATATGTTGTATGCCTTCCTTCTGTCTGTCTGCTGCACATTAGACACTCATCTGTTTTAGACTGTAACATCTTTTTAACTGTAATAAAATATAAAAAAAGTTTTTTTATGGAAGCTTTGCGTGCTGACTTATTATTTTTTGATCAACATGGATGTTTGTTGCTTGCAAAAGCCAAATCTAAAATAGATATTTGGATATCCATTATTATTTACTGTATTTCACAGACAGGCTGGTCCTGAAAACAGCCATGTTTATTCAGCAGTTTTCAAAAAAAAAAATTGCAAGGATTCATTACATGGGGAAGTATAATTTTGACTGAACAAAATTAAAGTTTTTGGCCAACATTTAATAATAATGCATATTTTGTGGACTTTAGTTAGGGGCGCTAACAAGAATTGTCTTTGGAAGTGCATGCCAGCAACAGAAACTTACAATTTGTAAACAACTTTCAAGAGAATATATTCTCATATTAATCTGTCAAAAGTACTTCTTATGATACAGAAACTAGATATAATGCACTACATGCTCTTCATACATTGCATAGATTTAAGCAGTTGTACAGATTTTATAAATTGGCTGATCTCCTGAAAGCAGCAGGTCATTGAAATACCTAAAGTGCTGCAATGAAAGTCCATGCCAACAACTTCTTTAGAGTCAAACTTCATTTAATAACACAAAGTGACATAATTCCGGCATTCACAGGTAGTAAAAGGTCTCTGTCCATTAATGCTCTAGGTCTGACATTCTAAACATCTGCAAGGTGTCAATCAAGTGGCAAGAATTAAGAACATGAAAATAACCTTTTTTTGACTAAAAATTATCAAGAATTTGCTGCTAAGACTAATGCAAACTAATAGTAGTAGTAATAATAATATTAATACACATAAGGTAATCCATGTTGGGCATTGTTTCATCAAGGAATAATTTACAAAATCATCTACAGACTTATGATAAATGTAGCTACTTGATAATGTTCCAGTATAAGGGTGGGTTTACACGAGTGTGTTTTTGTGCGTCCATATGCACGCACAAAAACACGCTTGTATTTGCAACAATGCATTCCCTATGGTGTGATCACCTGTCCATACTTTGCAGGTGCGTGCCTGCAAAGATAGGACATGCATGCACCACAGGGAATGCACGCATTGTTTTCAATGGAGCCGCGGCTGCTGCCGGCGGCTCCATTGCAAACAATGCTCTGCCGGCTCCCTGCATTCTTTTTCAGGGAAGGGCTTTACATACAAGCCCTTCCCTGAAAAAAGAAACATTTTAGTGTAAAAAAAAACAACTTACCTCTCCGCCGCTGCCATGACCCCCGCAGGCATGAAGAACACCTCTGCCGCATGCGGCAGATGTTTCCTTCACCCCCGCTAGTTAAAAGAATTCCCTGCTGCTACATCTGCCACATTTGGTGGCAGGTATTTTTTTTTTTTTTTTGTACACTAGCCGTCAATGGCTTTTCAGGGAAGGGCTCCATAAGCCCTTTTCAGGGAAGCTCCATAAGCCCTTCCCTGAAAAGTCTTTTAATATAGAGTGGGAAAAAAAATCTATACTTACCTACCGGGGCTCAGCCGCAGCTTCTGCAGCTGTCCCTGGCTCTGTAGCACTGAGCTATCAGCAGCCGGGGATTTAAAACCCCCACCTACTGGTAGCTCTGATTGTGATTAGCTGAGCATTTCAGCCAATGACAATCAGAGCTACCAGCAGGTGGGGATTTAAAATCCCTGGCTGCTGATAGCTCAGCAGCGCTATCAGGCCAGGGACAGCAGCAGAAGTCGCTGCTGAGCCCCAGCAGTTGTCAATGGCTTTTCGGGGAAGAGCTTCATAAGGCTTTACAAGTCACTGGTCAAACCACACATGAAATATTGTGTACAGTTTTGGGCACCAGTACTCAAGGAGGACATATCAGAGCTTGTGCAAGTTCAAAGGTGGGCAACTAAAGTAAATAACAGAATGGGTGGACTACAAAACCCAGAAAGGTGATCAAAATTGAAGTTATTAAGTTTGCAAAAAAGACGGCTGATGAGCGAGCTAATAACTATGTATAAATATATCAGGGGACAATACGGAGATCTCTCCCATCATCTATTTATACCCAGGACTGTGAAAGCAACAAGGGGGCATCCTCTACGTCTAGAGGAAAGCAGGTTTCTACACCGACATAGATGGGGGGTTTTTACTGTAGAAGCAGTAAGACTTTGGAGCTCTCTGCCTGAAAATGTGGTCATGGCGAACGCCCTAAAAGTGCTTAAGAGGGGTCTGGACTAGAGATGAGCGAGCATACTCGCTAAGGACAATTGCTCGATCGAGCATTGTCCTTAGTGCGTATCTCCCCTCTCGGAAGAAAAGGTTCGGCTGCCGGCGCGGGTGACAGGTGAGTTGTGGCCATGAGCAGGGGGGAGCCGGGGGGGGGAGAGAGGGAGAGATATATCTCCCCTCCATTTCTCCCCGCTCTCTCCCGCCGCCAGCAGCCGAATCTTTGCTCCCGAGCGGGCAGGTACTCGCTAAGGGCAAAGCTCGATCGAGCAATTGCCCTTAGCGAGTATGCTCGCTCATCTCTAATCTGGACGTCTTTCTTGAGTGCAACAATATTATATGCACTTTATGCAAAATCTTATGCAAAAATACTTTATTCTATGCAAAATCAGCTGTCTGTCAGGCAGCTTGGGATGCAGACCCATGAGAAAGGGATTTTCTCTGGTCAGACAATACCACTAACTCCTATTGTAAGTAGGATACTAAATGGAGTTGTATTGGAAACAACTACGTAGGTCATAGCATAGTTCTCCAATACTTTTCTCCTGAAAAGCCCCTGGCAAATCTGCAGTACACGCGAGCACAGTTGAGTACGGTACAGTACATTTGCACTTACTACTTATGTTGTCTAACTTATACAGGTTTTATAAGTGTTTTATATGAGATCTTTGATTTTAGAATGAGCATAAGGAATATTAAGTGGAAAATGAATTCTTATTATGTGCGGATTACAGAGCTCCCTTTAAAGTATCACACAAGTTCCTGTATCTCTGAGACAGAATATTCGCATTATCGTGTTGCCATGGAGCTGTTTTTTAGATTTGTTCCCTATTTGGATACAATCTGTAATTTACTCCTCGTTTAAAGTTTTAATACTTACCAAAGCAATTCTGTCACTGTTTAAATATTCCATTAAAGTTTTGATTTCTACAAGGCTTTGTGTGACCTGCATAGCATACAAAATATATAGTTTAACTTCTAATAGGAAAATTCATTAAATTTTCTTGGACAATGCTTATTTACATGTTTCCAATCCACATTTTGCATGAATTTCCCCAAAAGAAAAAACTCATCTTCTACGTGAATTTCCTTTTCATCAATAGATATCTTAAAAGTAGTCAAATATTCTGTATTAATATTTAGTGCAAAGCACCAACAGGCAATCTTCTACAGTGTTCGTGCAGGTATTGGTGCATTGCAAAATCTGCGCATACTAAACACAGAGAATAGAAGCCCTTGATTTAATTGGGTTCGTTCTCATAAATGCTTGCATTTTGCACATGGAAAATAGTAGGACCTGCTCTATTTTCATGTGTTTTGTACAGCAAAAGTTCCATAGAAGTCTATGGGAGGTACAAAAATATGCAAGGGGAAGGGTGTGACACTACGCAAAACACAGAGAAAATCTGGAGCTCATTAGGCTTTAAATGGCCTTGAAATCCACAGAAAGGGTGTGTCTAGCCATCAAATCAATGGAAAGGGTGTATAACACGCGATTGTGAACTGGCCTTGTGTGTGCAAAAACTACAGTACTATGTGGAGACATGCTGATTATGTACCTCTTTAAACCTCATTCATGTGCAAAAACGCTCATGTTAAACCACCCTTAGCATGATTGTAATTATTTTGCCACAGATGTTGTATTCATTAATGCGCATTCATGGCATGCTATACTTTTTGGAATAGTATGCCTATGCCACCTATGTAGTATGCTACTCATTCGTACTTTATGAATAGCTGTGCTGTGCAAACAGTGTTGAGTAACATGGAGTAATACGCAAAAAGCGTAGTATAACGGCAAGCATGTTAAGTTAAACTATGTGCGGGGAAGATCAGGCAGCCGCTATCTTCCCGCCTCTTTTTTCAAACTCCTGCACCCTCATTCAGGTGTAGCTATGCTCCGTGCTGCCAAACATAGTTGCACCTATGGGAGTGTGAACCTGACCTCAGAGTGAGGCATCCGTGATAGTAGTAGAAAGTAAGAGGTAGTGATTCAATTAACCCCTGGGTGAATTCACATGCAAAAGAACGATATCGGTCTGGGAAACTAAGACTGATATTGCCCTTTTAAACCTATATTTTTAGCCTGTGATTGCGGTGTGTTTAGCGAGAAAAACACATTGCATCGCTGCACTTGCGATTTGAATGCGTGTTTTTCGTAGGTGTGAAAATTCAATGTTTCAACAATAAAAATAAAAAAATCTCACTCACATTAAAATCGCATTTACATGCAAGTGCAATGCAAATTTTTTCAGACTCCCATGGGAAATAATGGGTGATTCTTAAACAAGATTTGCCTCAAAACAGAACATACTGCGATTTTTTTCAGTTGGGAGCATTGGTCTGAGAGAACAGCTGTTCATGTGAATAAAAAATTTTTGATTAAGGTGTTCTTTTGCATTTGTCAGTTTCATCCATATTGCAATCAAACGGAACTCGCATGTGAAAATTGCCCATGTGAATGCATCCTATGAGAGTGGTTTGATATCTTTTGCCACTTCCAATGCCTTTCTCGAATTTACTGCACAGCTATTTATCAGCAAGGAACTCAATGGGTTAATATATCTGAATTTCAGCTTTTTGTCACCATTTTGTTACCTTAGCCCTACTCAGGAAAATACAAAAGCCCGTAAAAAAAAAAGTAAACTAATCAGTTAGAAAAAAGTATCTTAGGGTTTAGATGCATCACATGACTCAGCATTCACAAATATTGCAAGTAACACACAAGAAGTCAATTCTATTTGAGATAAGTGATGTGGTTCTTCATTTCCAGTGCTTTTACATTTCCCCTTATAAGGGTGGCTTCAGATTACTGTATTTGCGCACATTTTTGCGCATGTAAAATATAAATATGCAATGCACAGATAATAAAGCCCATTGAAATCAATGGGTTCATTCTAATGAACAGCTTTCACATGTGCATTTGGTGTTTGCATAAAAAATAGGTCCTGCCCTATCTTTCTGTCTATTGCGCAGGAAAGGCTCCCATAGAAGTAATTGGGGGGGGAGGGGTGCAAAAAGAGCAACAAGGTTCCATTGGTCAGGGATTTGAGCTACTCTGCTGGTGTTATCAGCTGGCTCCCGAAACTAACCAGAGCAGGGCAAGAGGTGAAGTAAACACAAATTTGTTGGGAAAGCTCTCAGCTAAGCAGAGTTCAAAAGGGCAGCTCAGTGCTAATGATTAAAATACCATGCATTTTTTGTGGTGTTTCCATATTTTTGTCCACACCCTGTTTATTATTACAGCACCAATATACATTCATACCTAAGGCATAACTAGGCTTTATTTCTTCCAGTGCAACTTCCATGTTCAACTCCCTCTCCCACAAAGCTTAGCAGGGTATTTCCATCTCTTTTTTTAACAAATTGGTCTGTTTATCATTTAAACTGGACAAAATAAATGTTTTGTATATTTACCATTCTACATATGTTCTCTATCCCAATTGTATGACTCCTGTAAACCAGAAATGTGGGCGAGACTATGGCCTTCTCCTGCTCCTATGTTTTCCCAGTTTCATTTCCCAATCAGTCCACTCTCTTATGGCCAATTTTCATGGGCCAATGATCGTGAACGAACACTTGTCTAAATGTACTTAGAGCATCGATCAACTGGCAAATGAGCAAACGCCTACTTGTTGATTGATTGGATCTGTTGGTAATACATCCCTCGAAGTAAACAGTGGATGTGCTGTTGGCAATGATGAAAACTTATAAGATATGAACAGTCCTTTAACCCCTTGAGTGGCACGCCCGGAAATTTTCCGTGACGAGCTCCACTGCTCATAGTGACATAGCCCGGAAGATTTCCGGGCTATGTATCACTATGGGAGCTGCAGAGCACAATGCCACAAGCTGTGACAGTGTGCTCTGCCTGCACAGACCCACACACAGCAGTGCAAGGGCATTGAAAAACCAGCAGAAGATATTGCCGGCATATCGGCAATGTCCTGCTTTGTTTACAGGTTGCCATAGAGACCATCGGCTTGTCAGAAGCTAGCCGATGGTCTCTGTGGCAGAGAGAGCTTGGTGTTTGGCTGTCAGAGGACAGCTAGGTACCAGCTCTTAAAGCAGAGATCAGAGAAAACCTCCGATCTCTGCTGTGTTAACCCTTTACATGCTGCAGTCTATGTGACTGCAGCATGTAAAGGGCTGTCACTGCAGCATGTAAAGGGCTGTCACCATCGGACCCCCAGAATGTGATCAGGGGGTCCTGATGGGTCCCTGTGGAAGTCCCCTAAAGGGACAAAAAAAAAAAAAAAAAGTTAAAAAAAAAAAAAAAAAAGTTAAAAAATTATTTTTAAAAAATTATAAAAACACTTGTCTCCCTTTACTTTGTAAAAAATCAAAAATACAATCACACATGTGGTATCCATGCGGCGTAATGACCCAGAGAAGGAAGTTAATACATTATTTAACCCCTTAATGACATGGCCCCTTTTTTTCTTTTTTCCCCCATTTCTTTTTTTCCTCCCTCCTGTTTAAAAAATCACAACTTGTCCCGCAAAAAACAAGCCCTCACATGGCCATGTCAATGGAAAAATGAAAAAGTTATGGCTCTTGAGACGCAACTGCAAAATTAGTTAAAATTCATTGATTGGACCATTTTAAAAAACCTGCCCTGGTGGGCACAACAGGGTGGTAGGAAACCTGCCACTCAAGGGGTTAAATAATCTTTCGCTATCAACCTGTGTGAAGGCCATTTAAAAATGTGCCTATTTGATTAATTGGTGCTCGCCATCCGGTTCAGATCAAGCTATGTCAAAGTGCATTTAGGGATCTATTGCTGTAGTGCTTTAGTGCACTGGAAACATTGTTGCCACTCATTCCAAACACTAAACATAACCAGAAGCATCATCTCCCTGGTAGATGTAAACTGTAATTGTGCTCTCCCCATGTTAAATGTAGAATTTAGAGAACTGGAAACCGGACATAATACCTGAGGCTTGTGCATGAATAAGCTGTGGAGATAACAGCATAGGATAAACAGATACTTAGCTCCCGGGCTGTTCACTATTAAGGATCAGTCAACTATAGTAGCTACTTCCAGTGCAGAGCATGCAAAACTTATCGACACATCTTTGAAAGTGAAGCATTTGTTTCTACCGTCATTAGCACCGCAGTTTATTCATGCACTGTATTGTAATGGTATGCACAGTCCTTAGGTTGACTGTTTCTTCAATTATGGCTTTTGTGCCCTTAAAGATTAAAGACAGTGTTCTTGTTTGGAGTGCCCCGTACCCTCTGTCTTTACTGTACCTGGGTATTAAAGTTCCCTATCACTATATATACGCCCTTCTAACCATCATTAAGCATCACCAAGTCCACAAATATGTCTAAAGCAATAAATGAGGAAGTAAGTAGGTTGTTTTAGTCACAGTTGATGCTCAAAGAAATCATGAAACATCGACACTCTAAAGTGATCTTTGCAACACTTCTTCCATTGTAAAGATGTAATGTTTCAACCTCATTCCCGACTTGGATTCTCTTGGGTGATGGATTCTGAATGTTCTGCTGTGTGTTATGGACTATTGCTACTCTATGGCCTTCAGTTGCAGTTTGCCAGGTCACACTAGTTGCGGACAGTGGACTTATGGGGAAACATTTTTAAGACTGGCATTTTCAATGCTGGTCTTAGGGCTTCTTTATGTGACTGTGTTTTTGACATGTTTTACGGCTGTGAAAACCATGGCCACATAACATGACAAAACAAAACCATTGATTTTAATGGATTGTTTTTGACTAGCGGGATTCTCGCACATAAATACTACACATGAGAAAAGATAGGACTTGCCCTATCTTTCTCACACCTAGTTTTTCTACGTGCAAGGAAAGATTGGGCAGGACCTATCTTCCCATCTTTATTTTTTAAATTTGCATGTGCAGAGTTTGAATAGTTAAAAAAAATCACTGGTTCATACGCTAATATGCTAATTTGTGCATGCTCCAGTCTGTTTTAGCCCCTAATAGGATTTGTCCTTGCCCAAGATGCACCTAAAGACACATTTACATGCAACAATTAGCGCTCAAAATGCACTCAAAAGCCATCATTTGAGCAATAATCAGTGTGTATAAATGCTCCAATCTTTCAGTCTTCGGCCAAAAGATCATTTTTAGGTGAGCATAAAATCCATCATTCTGCTGGAGAGAAGGTAACACAGACCACATGCTGTGTTTGCTGCCCATGGTACTGTATTCTCCACGGGAGCTGCTGTTTACATTGTATTCAGCAGAAAACCCGCAGCAGCCCATGGGAGAACAAACAAGCTAAATGCAGAGGACAGACCACCTACTGTTCTCAGCATACAGCTCCCGGAGGCTCATTTACATGCAAATGAAGGTGATAAGCAGCTAATGGACATTAGTGTCCATTACCAGTTTTTTGCAAAACAATCGCTCAAAACCTGTCTTTTGAACAATTATCTTCGCATGTAAATGGGCCGCAATACATGAAAAGGCACGCATCTCTACATGTAAAACAAAACATGTCAGAGTTGTGTTTTTTCATCTCCCCATTTTCCTCCAAAAATGTAATAAAAAGCAATCAAAACGTTATATGTACTCCAAAATGGTACCAATGTAAACTACAGGACGTTCTACAAATATTGATCCCTCAATTAACTGAATTGATGGAAAAATAAAAAAGTTATTGTTGTCAGAAATGGCGGCAGACGGAAAATTATTTTATTTTCTACAAAGATATTTTATTCTTTAAAATTAATACAGCAAAAAAATAAATTAATTACATTTTGTATCAGCATAATCATACTGCCCCATGGAATAAAGTTTTCAGTTCATTTCTGCTGTACGCCATAGAAACAAGCCCCCCCCCCACTCGAATTGAGTTTTTTTTTACATTACTACACATCATTTTTACATCTTTTTTTGTACATTATATGATGCATTAAATAAAACCATTGAAAAATACAACTTTTTCTGCAAAAAACAAGCCATCAGACAGCTCAGCCGATAGATTAATAAAAGAGTTATGATTATTTGAAAGTGGGGAGGAAAAACCGATAATGAAAAAGCAATGGGGTTAATGATTCTGGGATCAAAAAAAAGTAATTTTCCAATGGAAATGGGTCTAATCTACATTTTGTCTGTAAAACGAATATGCTAATCAGTTATAAGTATGGGTCACCTACTGGAGCTCAAGGTTTCCTAACAACATTTTATGCCTGTGACAAATCCATTAAATACAACATGTTAGGTGGTCTGTGTGGGAAAGTTGAAATTGTTCTGTAGAATGATTAGCACCCAGCAGACAAGCAACGTCTATTAATAATATTCACTATGCTTGGATTTTACTGTTTTATTGTGTAATAATATTAAATCAACAGAATATAATTAGGCCTTTTTGACACTGATTAATAGAAAAGAAAGCCAATGTCACAGTGAAAACATTTCTAGAAAGTGACATTAAGTGATTATAACAATTAAACACAAGATAATTGAATGTCTAAATATTATTACTCATAAATTATGTATGAAGTAAATACAACTCTAGGAGCAATTAAAGTGAGTCTTTATGGTTACGTCTCAATCATCTTGGTCAGTCAAGGACCTCATAGGGAATTCCAGGATTTGAAGAAAATTCTGCTTTTTTATCCAGAAACAATGCCACTCTTTCCCATGGCTGTGTCTGATATTGCTGTTCATCCCAATTCTAATGGACTCATCGGATCATAGAAGCATTTTTCTTTCACATAACTGTTGGAGAACTATTATCAGAGTTTCATACTGTATTTTGTCAGTGGTTGCTATCTGTTTACTAGTTTGGTCACTACTTGTGAATCATAGGTGACGTGAAGAACAAGTCACTTCTGGGAGGTGCAGTATTGACCACACGGAAATGATCCATGGACATCAATGAAGATCTACTTCAATTGTAGTTGACACAGATGCATTTTGGCATCGGACCATGAGTTAACAGTTTTAGAGCATTTTTTTTATTGTGTTGTCTCTCTTACGCCTCCTGGATATCATGACTAAATGGATAGGGCATATCTATGCACAGTTGACCATTGTAAGCACTGATTGGACAATGTCAGAGTGTGTAAGAACATGTTATATTGATAAAGGGAATGGTAATGCCCAGTTGAATCCCTAAACTTCAAAGAGGAATAAAATAGAACCGGCACAATGCATAGTTGTCATAAAACATGCCCCAGAATTGTTATTCCATGAGTAATGCAAAGGTTCACTAAAAGAGACACTAGAAAAGATGATACAGTATGTCCTCTTAAAAGTAGATCTGTCATCAGACTATGCTTTCTTGTGTTAGGGCAGCATTGTATGGGGACATATCTGATCTTCTGTTAGCCAAAATGGCACAAAATATACTGTACCATTTGGCTAAGGGCAGCAATTAAATAATCTACTAGACGCACAGTTTATGAGTCTGGTGTACCCATGAAGCCTTGCAGCACTGATTGACAACTATGTATCTGCATACACAACAGCCCGTCAATTACTGAATACACTTCATGAATTTGGACTCAATTGGCAAAATATTTCCTGTGCCGTTTCATTTAATAGGAAAGCTGGTCGGTTCGCAAACGATGTTGCCCTTTCATAGGCAGCATAGCCTGATAACAAATCCAATTTAATTAGTTTGTAGCTAAGCATAACACTGTGAGTTCATTATTAGTGTGATCTTGTCCATATTATATGAAATATAATGCGGTGTCATAAAGCCCTCTAACTTTGTAGTAATTACTCTACAAAGGGGTTGTCCATCAGCTGCGTCTGGAAATTCAGCTCAAGCGGAATTAAGTAATTAATGCTGAGCTGCAATACCAGATATGGCCCAGGAATAAGGGGGGCTCTGTTTCTTGTAATAAAGGGGAGACCTTATGTTATGTCAGCAAAATATATTGTCTTCAGGTTCAAAACTAAGTTGCCAAAGAATGGCAAAGGTACAATAGCAGAGCTAACAGTGTAGACTTTTCAGCAAGTCACAGTTACTATGAAGCAGACTCTAGTTCAAGGAAGATAATACAACTAGCTATATAGTTTGTTGTTGTGGAATATTAGGTTTCACCTTATCATTTTTGGTATTGAACATAATTAATGGTACTCTATAACCTATATCATTGTGTTAATTGACTTATGATTTATGGTAATAGCGAGGTAACCCATTACTGGGACACATTAAAACTAATCTGCTCCATATGCAAAATAGGTTCCAGAATACTTTTCCCTTGCATTGATAAAAAGAAACAATACAATGTGATACACAGAAGGTTCACCAGCAATAACATGTTCCGAGAAGCAAGGAATTGTCTTCTTTAGGGTATTGGCATTATGATAGGCACAAAGTCAATATTATATGGAGTCTCATCTTAGTGAAATGGGTTTAATTTAAGAAAGTTCATAGTCAGCAGCAAAATCCTAATGTTTTTTTTTCTTACTTAGGGGAATTGTATTGACATCTGCATTTTAAAGAATACTTCACTGATTTACAAAAGTTTTTTTTTTCTTCAAAATACGTAGAAACGAAAGGTTTGGCTTAAATCCTCAAAAAAGTTACTAAACCCATGTATGATGATAAAATTGAGTACTTGAATTACTTCTATGTGAAGTAAATAGATAATTTCAATATCCAGTAAAGCTTTGGGGTATAATGTACTTACTGTACATATCAGTGTAGAAGGGCTGAATAAGCAATTAAGCTGTTTCTCTTGAACATCTTGATAACTCACTAAATAGAGGCAATATAATAGATTTTACTGCTATCCTATAGAAAACACAATTGTGTCATATGACAACCACAAGGTTAGTACCTTGACCAATCCAGGGTGCCTTATGTGTCAAAGTGTCTAATGTGCAGATACATTAACTTCTTGTGAAATCATCAGCTCTGTTACATTACAGTTCAATAGATATTTAAATAGCATACCAACCTGATTACATCACTGTCAAAATCCTTTTGAACTAAAATGGGAAGGATTAGATTGGCATATTGTATCACTTAACAACTAATGTGTCAACCAAAGTGAATTTTTTTAGACCTTTCTATAGGAGTCATATGGATAAAACAAATACACAGGCTGGTGATGTGTAGCTTTTTCACTGATCAATTTCACATATTTATTCTCACCTCCCATTAGATGAGTGAAGTTAAAAAAGTTCGGAGCGCCAAGTCATCTTAAGGACAAATACTTGATTTGATGTTTATAGCTGAGAAAACACTGTACCTCATGTCTATTAGAGCTTCATGACCCAGTTTCAAGCTACCAGCTAGGATCTGATTTACTGACTGACTGATTTACTATTGCAAAGCCTAACAGATAAAACAGTCTCTCAAAGTTGTAGCTGTCCCCAAACTTTTTTTCCCCCGCCCGGGAACAGTCTGTGCCATTATTTTTCAATTGAATGTTTATATATATATATATATATATATATATATATATATAGTCACAAAAAGACTAATGAGTACATATCAAGTATATATAAGCTAGACTTCACATTATCCTTTACAAAATAATTAAATCAGCACAATAATCACCAATAAACTATGTCATGTTTGTTAGTGAGCACGAAATGTGAACATGAATGATTGAATGGCAGATGCTATATGACTTTATTACTATGCTGTATTTCCTAACCCTAAACCTCCTCAAAGAAAGAAAGTATTGCCAATGATAACCCATAAAAACATATATCTCATGTTAGATCTATAAAAGCAAGTAATTTAAATATGCATATGTATCTTTGTAAATTGTAGCCATTAAATAGGAAAGTATTGTAGCTTATGGTTTATCTTCATAACTATAGTAATACACATTTTCACATGCAATTTAAAATACACTGCATAGTAAAATGCCAAATATCCTAAGGCAAAGTCAAATTACAATCCATCTTCAATTTAAGAACTAAGCCATTTTTTCCCAATATTGCAGGATGACTCCAGAAATTAAATATATATTGTGCCTGCTATACTGTAAATGACTTTGAAGATCATTTTGCTTTGAATTTCTTATGTGCTTCAGTAGTAGGCACTTTGTTGCTTTTTAATATTTTATCCCCTGTGCTGCTGCAAAGCTTGTGCTTCCTAAATTGTTAGAGTGACCTCTAGTGCTTCAGCTGCTACAAGCACAGATTGTCTTACAGTTTACTGTACAATAGCGTCTTTCTATTCCATATCACTTACTATTGTATGTCAAACTTTGAACTGCTGCCTGCAGTGATTAAACCAAATGCACAGAATTATTAAAGCAGAATATTGATTAAATCCCTTTGAATAATATATTACGCCTAACCATTTAGGTCCTGTAAATCCCTAAGTATGAAAGAGGAAGAAACACCAGAAATAAGAGAAAAAGCACTTCCCACTGATGTCCAGGTTATAATGTCTATTTGGTAGCTAGGAAAATTAAAAAATATTACATGATTTGCTACTGGCATTTCACAGCCTTAATCCAATGTCTCTGAGCTGCTCTGTCCAAGTCTACCCAGTCACCTCAGCATATTTATGATTATCAATAGTAAATGGCTATAATTCACTACTGAATCAACTCTACTCCGCTAATCTTAAAATACTTGCTGCATTTGGAGTAGATCCTTAGGTCTATATATCTCTCATTCACTATCAAGACTGTAATGCATGGTAGATTTGGGCTGTCCCATGGATTTGAACTGTATGTAGCAAGATAACACATGGAAAGACAGCAACCAATGCATACAATGTAGCATAATATAAAAGCTGGTTTCATCCTGTGCAAGTATCATGCAGATGGTATTTCTGCAGTGTGGAGTCTTCTTTATCTGTGTCTTGTAGTAATATATCAGGACACCATGCATGCAGTAGATGTTCTTAATTAATTATCTGACTGCAAATAATGCATTGCTAAAAAGTAAGGCAGGATACAGTAAAGTCACGTATTGTGATTAGAACACTGTAATGTCTGGACCAAATAGTATCTTAGATATCTATAGTGTATTAAAGAGGGTGTAAACTTTTATGTTCAATCAAGTAGTGCCGGTATTAATAGGGTTAAATTGAATATGCAGTCTACATTAGGAGCCAATACTACTATATAATCCAGCATTTCAGCACTTGGACAGCTCACATTGCTACATTCCATAATAACAAATAAAAGTAGGAAACATTGTAACACTTACATTTACTCGCTGTCACTGCACTCAGTGTATCATTAAGCAAGAACAAGATGATCAGCTTGATAAAGACTGAAGAGATAAAATCCATCTTTAAATCCACAGAGTAGAAGAAAGTAGCAGGTTCTTCCAAGGAGTCTTCTCAGCACTTCACTACTTGCCCTTTGCCTCTTCTCTGGATGCTTAGCAGTGATTTCCAGCCGGCAGACAACTGAGACCAAACCTAGCTCTGTCTCTTCTCTCAAAGACTCCAAGCTCCAAGCTCTTCTGCTGCAGGTCCTAACAACAACAGAAACAGCAGCAGCAGCTTCTTGTGGCTGCAAGAATCTCTCTAATTTCACACAATTACTCAGGGCTAAACTGTCAGACTGCTTCCCTGATCAGCTTGGTTACTGAAGCTTCACGTTCACAATGTGTCCTGCATACCCCTTGTGGTGACAGGTGGGAAATGTGACTCTGCGATGAAATGCAGACAATAAAATATGAAGCAGCTTTGCACATGTGCATCCGGACAGAGCCTTCTGCAGATGTCTTCTGTGCTCCCACTCTGCCCTGATCACTGAACATTCTGGCACACAACACCTAAATGTATGAGAGGAGATGGGAGTATTAGAAAACTGTCACAACAGATGTCTAAAATAAGCTGTGTCATTTTCATGATAGACAGATATAGATAGATAGATAGATAGATAGATAGATAGATAGATAGATAGATAGATAGATAGATAGATAGATAGATAGATAGATAGATAGATAGATAGATAGATAGACAGATAGATGAAATTGTGCTAGGATAAGTTAGATCACACCAATCCGTATTGAAATCATTATACACTCAGGTGTGCTATCTGACCTTATTGATTTTTTGGCTTGTATAAGTAATATATGTTTAATGACAAATTAACAGATTTTTGTTCCCTCCCACATGTTAGCTGAGTAATAACTGATGGGATAATACTATGTTTTATAAGAATGTCTCATGTTATATATGCTGGCTATTTTCAGAGCCATTTAAATTATTAATTAAAAGCCATTATCTTCATTTAGCTGCAAAGTGTAATTATATAACAATGAATTGTCTAGTCTTTGTAAAGTATTTATAAAACACTTGGAGAATGCAGGAAGCACAAACTTCAATGTATTGTGCTATAGATGCTTTTGAATAATTCTCAGAGCATGTAGAAATGCAGTTAAGGTAATCTTATCTTTCCTGTACACAGTTTGATTCATATTTACAGTAAATAGGTGGGGACATTCTAATTGATTCACCTAGCGGCAAAGTTCAGACTGCATTTTAGAAAATATTTGCACTTTCAGATTGCCATCTTGTGGCATAAAAGAATAATACGTACAGTATTTCATGCAACATGTTTAAATGATATACATTATGAATGCTTTGTTCTTAATTTGGGCATTAATCTTCTATGTTTCTGATTGTTATATTGTAAGTTTGTTTTTTATTTCTGAAAACACTTTGAATTCAGATGTGTGCCGAAAAAAAAAAAGGAATGCATATGACTGCAGGCTGAGGATAATGCTGTTGAATTTGTCCTCAACATATAAGCTTCAGTAAATAACAGTGAAGAAATAAAGGATACACCTTTAATCCGTAATTAAGAACAAATCAATATATTCCGCTTGCCTGAATCTGGTATATTTGAGCAACTTAAAAGCGTTTTCCCACCTGGACATGCTCTTTTTAGTTGCCCTATTATGTTACTAAGAAGAAACTTCCATTCGGGACCTCGTTCTATAAGAATGCAAGCAAGCAAAGAACAAAGAATAACTCTTACTCTGGCTGCCGTATTCAATGCAACATCTTCTGAACATACTAGCTGATCACCAAGGGTTAAAGTAACTGGGGCTGTGATAATCAGCTGATTGCTGAGACTATTTCATTCTAAAAAAGAATTAAAGGATACAACTATTTATATTATGAGAAATGCTTCCTCGATATTAAGTAGAAGTGAAGCCATCCTCATCTAGTGTCCAAAAAAGCTTCTTACCATAGACACACAGCAGTAAAGTATATGCAACACTTGTCTTGTAGATAGCATGATAGCACATGTAGCACTATACTGTGCAACTAGACAGAGTCTCAAAAAACACACAAGGACAACACATCCAACAAATAAATTAAATGTGCATATAAACCATGGCTGTGATCATACAGTACTTATTACTCACTCCATTTCCCTATCTGCCCCAAGCCTTTATAATTAGACTAAATATTAGACGTCAATTCAATTGAAGGCTTAGGCCCAAAGAAAAGGGTCTGCTAAATGTAGGAAACCCGTCCTTCTCAAGACATTTTAATTAGACCAATCAATTGGAGGCTCAGGTCCAAAAGAGTGGTATCTGTCCAAAAATATACTCACATCGACGTGATGGATGGGCTCACATGCTTTGATCAAAATATGTGCCAAGAACCTTGAATTTTTATGTGGTTACTATTAGAGATGAGCGAGCATACTCGCTAAGGCAAACTACTTGAGCGAGTAGTGCCTTATGCGAGTACCTGCCCGCTCGTCTGTAAAGATTCGGCTGCTGGCGCGGGTGAGCAATGAGTTGCGGGAGTGAGCAGGGAGGAGCGGGGGGGAGAGAGTGAGAGAGAGATCTCCCCTGCATTCCTCCCATCTCTCCCCCGCCGCTCCCCGCCCCCCGCCGGGAGCCGAATCTTTAGAGAAGAGCGAGCAGGTACTTGAATAAGGCACTACTCGCTCGAGTAGTTTGCCTTAGTGAGTATGCTCGCTCATCTCTAGTAACTATATACAAGAGTTATGCAATTTTTGTTCAGATATTATATGTGTATTTGTGCTGTTGCCACTGGATAGACACTCAGACATATTCTGGCATTGTTTAACCACTAAACTAGAATTTAATAATTAGGGGTACAAATAGATTAATATGTGACAGCGAGCATGAATGTGTAACAATGAGTGGATTCCTGTATCATAGACTGACCAGACAAATTTTCGGGTGGGACTCCTGGTAAATATTGGTACCAGTAATAAAGTATGCTTCAGATTAAATATAATTCAAAGAAAAATCCTAATAAAAGGCCTGCCAACATAATGTTGAGGCAGCAAATTGCCTAAAGGTGCAAAAATGTTAAGGAAGATGATGATTTGTGGGTTAGAAGAGTATACAAGGTAAGGAATAATTAAGCTAGATAGAGTATCAAAAACATACTTAGTTATGACTAGACTGTAAGTGTGATAGGTTATATGACTAAGAGGATTCATAAAAATACAATATGGTAGATTTTATCTAACAGTGAAGTGGAACAATAGTCAGGTAAACAACTATTGGTGAGCGCTGATGTCACCATTAAGGTCGTTAGTGCTCGTGCTGAACATTTAGACAGGAAGAGAACACAGCTGGATCGCAGGCTTCTTGTTCAGCGCTTCACATTGTATGTGAAGTGTTGAGCGGGAAGCGTTTACACGTAGCAAGAAACCCGCAATCCAGTGATTTTTTTATGCAGACTGAAATTCAGTGATAGCGAAAAGTCAATGGACAGTCAACAATGTTTTTGCATTTACACTGGACATTATCGCTCATTTTTGTTCATTTGAACGCATTACCAGTGATAATTGTCCTGTGTAAATGGACCTTAACAGAGTAACTCTAAATGAACCTGCCATGTGCTTACCCTCTGGCATTTTGAGAGTCTGACATTTTGAGAGGGCAGAGAATCTGTATTTGTAGCAAGTAAGGCTGAATCTGTTTTGAAATCACTCTGAGGCCTCGGTCAGACGGGCGTTTTTTCGCGCGATTTGCACATGCGCATGCGATCTGCGCATATTTAGAACTATTGCTTCGCAATGGGATTGGTCACATGGCCGCTTTTTATGTGGATGTCCGATAAATTATTGGACACGAGGAATCGCAGATCGCGCCTATCTGCGATCTGCGATTCCTTGTGTTCTATATATGCGCTCAATGGGGCTGGCGGCAGCAGCGCTCACCCCATTAAGAACATATACTACAAAGATCATTCTCCTCTGCCACAGCTGTGTCAGCTGTGGCAGAGGAGAATGATGTTTGCCCATTGAATTCAATGGAGCCGGCAATACAGCCGACTCCATTGAAAGCAATGGGCTGCCGGAAAACGCGGGATGAATTTTCGGGAAGGGCTTAAAAATATAAGCCCTTCCCTGAAACTCATCCTAAAATGTGTAAAAATAAAAAATATATATATACTCACCTTGTCCCTGCAAACGGAGTTCAGCCGCGGCCGGCCGGCAGTTCTCCTGAACTGCTCTGGGTAGTATTCAGCAGCCGGGGATTTAAAATCCCCGCCTGCTGAATGGGCTGGCTCTGATTGGTCACAGCCCTCACCAATCAGAGGCAGCTCTCACTCACCCATTCATGAATTTATGAATGGGTGAGTGAGTGCTGCCTCTGATTGGCTCAGCGCAAGGACCAATCAGGGGCAGCTCTCAGCTATTGAATGACAGCTGAGAGCTGCCCCTGATTGGTCCCTGTGCTGAGCCAATCAGAGGCAGCACTCACTCACCCATTCATGAATTCATGAATGGGTGAGTTAGAGCTGCCTCTGATTGGTGAGGGCTGTGACCAACCAGACGCAGCCCATTCAGCAGGCAGGGATTTTAAATCCCCGGCTGCTGAATACTACTCAGAGCAGTTCAGGAGAACTGCCG
The DNA here is from genome assembly GCF_035609145.1 of Eleutherodactylus coqui. Taxonomy (NCBI): domain Eukaryota; kingdom Metazoa; phylum Chordata; class Amphibia; order Anura; family Eleutherodactylidae; genus Eleutherodactylus; species Eleutherodactylus coqui. Next base: position 201,243,554 of record NC_089841.1, on the reverse strand, counting down.
GCCGGCCGCGGCTGAACTCCGGCTGCAGGGACAAGGTGAGTATATATATATATATATATATATATATATATATATATTTTTTTTTTTTTACACATTTTAGGGCGCCCACCCACTGGTGTTTTTTTTCCCTGCGAAATTCGCAGCATTTTTTTCTCTGCAGGGGTCTATGGGACTTGTAATGTTAAAATCGCGATCGCGCAAAATCACAATTTACCGCGAAATCGCGATTTTAACATTACAAGTTCCATAGACCCCTGCAGAGAAAAAAATGCTGCGAATTTCGCAGGGGAAAAAAACGCCAGTGGGTGGGCGCCCTTAGGATCATTTTCAGGGAAGGGCTTATATTTTTAAGCCCTTCCCGAAAATTCATCCTGCGTTTGCCGGCAGCCCATTGCTTTCAATGGAGCCGGCTGTATTGCCAGCTCCATTGAATTCAATGGGCGAACATCATTCTTCTCTGCCACAGCTGTTACAGCTGTGGCAGAGGAGAATGATCTTTGTAGTATATGTTCTCAATGGGGTCGGCGCTACTGCCGCCGGCCCCATTGAGCGCATATATAAAAGACAAGGAATCGCAGATCGCAGATAGGCGCGATCTGCGATTCCTCGTGTCTGCCCCTTTCGCCAAAAACGCTGCTAGCTGCAGATTTTTCGGCCCCGGTCACGCGATTTGCGGATGCGCATCCATCATGCGATCCGCAAATCGCGGCAAAAAACGGTCATCTGACCGAGGCCTGACACTGTGATTGGGAGAATGTGGCTGGCACTTTTATAGGAGAATTCAAACTAACATTGCAATAGGGCCCACTAGTTGACACTAATTTTGTGGCCAATATGACTGGCTTTACTATGAGACAATGTGGTTATCATTGTGGTTGGCACTGTTATGGTGGAATGTAGCTGTCTCTGTTATGAGGGCATTAGAGCTGGCATTGTGACAGTAGTCATTGTGGCTTGCACTATTATGAAGGGCATTGTGAATGGCTACAATGGTAATATGGCTGATTCTATTATGGCACTTGCTGCTATAAATAAAAGAAAAGTGTCTGGATTTGTTTTTGGAACAGTTCCAACATTTTTTTGTTGGTAAATCAATAGTGATTCTGTTATGAGTACAGTGGTCGGAATATAGACAATAATTTAAAGCAGATTTTCAGGATTTTCATTTTTGAAGCTCATTTTTGGCAGTACTTATGTGGCATTAAACTAATAATATTTTTGCATGCTTTTGCTTTTAGTATTTAAAGGGGTTGTCCCGCGGCAGCAAGTGGGTCTATATACTTCTGTATGGCCATATTAATGCACTTTGTAATGTACATTGTGCATTAATTATGAGCCATACAGAAGTTATCAAAAGTTATTCACTTACCTGCTCCGTTGCTAGCGTCCTCGTCTCCATGGTTGCCGTCTAATTTTCGCCGTCTAATGGCCAAATTAGACGCGCTTGCGCAGTCCGGGTCTTCTGCTTTCCTCAATGGGGCTCCGTGTAGCTCCGTGTAGCTCCGCCCCGTCACGTGCCGATTCCAGCCAATCAGGAGGCTGGAATCGGCAATGGACCGCACAGAAGCCCTGCGGTCCACCGAGGGAGAAGATGCCGGCGGCCATCTTCAGGAGGTAAGTAAGAAGTCACCGGAGCGCGGGGATTCAGGTAAGCGCTGTCCGGTGTTCTTTTTTAACCCCTGCATCGGGGTTGTCTCGCGCCGAACGGGGGGGGGGGGGTTGAAAAAAAAAAAAACGTTTCGGCGCGGGACAACCCCTTTAATTATTCCAGCTTGGAAATCGGTTCTCCACTCACTGTACCCTGGAGAGCTTAAACGTAAGGTATAAAGGAAGGACAGAGCAGAAGTTGTAATTAAAGAGCTGTTATGATCATCAGGAAGGCTCCCGCTGTTTTGTCATCTCACAGTTGATCTATTAGAGTGGGCCAGCTCAGGCTTGATTGGAAAGGAGTTCCTGATTCATTAGTCTTGCTTTAAATATTTCTTGCTTCTACAATGTGTTACTGGTTATAGTGTAAGCATGTGCATCAAGTCCAGCAATCCTTATTACTTCTAGTATATTGTTCCTAGTCTAGCTTTGTTTCTTGTCAGTGTTCTTTTGTTTCTATGGTTATTTCTAGTCTAGTCCTTGCTTCTTAGTTCTGCTCTGCCCTGTTTGGTTTTTTTTTGTCTATTGGCCTTAGTGCCCTCTCATTGTTTGCGAGAGGTAGTAATTAAGAAAGATTTTCCATTAAATATATATTTAGGGATACTCAAAGACAGGTGTGTCTGTGTTAGGATGAGCATCAAGGGGAGATTGGAGAAAGATTTAGGGAAAGCTAAAGTTAGTGTCAGTTACTGTCAATTTGTTATTATTTGACTACCATCACCATTAACCGTCTGCTCAATTTTCTGACTACCATCACTATCATCCATTTATGCTATCATATGATTATCATCATCATTCACTTCCTGTCTTCTATTGGTGAGTTCCTCTTCTTGCATTCTTGTTACCTGCTAGTGTTTATACATGTTTCATATTGATGTTTACTCCACTGTCTAGTTGTTATACAATTCGCCCCTACGCTCTCACATCTACACTAATGAAGATGACAATGGTCATGTGATTTTACCATGTGACTGCATTGCATGACTGTTTCCCACTACTCTTCCCCTCTTCTCCATGGCTCTGTATATATCTCTGCAGGTGCTAATATAGATATGTTTATTACTTGTACCTGCTCATCTACTTAAAAGTCACACAGTCATAAAAGAGATGCAAGAGGGGAACAGCTGGGGAAGCTGCCATCTTCATTCATATGCTCAAGAGAGCATTTCATCATTGTTTTTCACAGGCAGCAGGGGGCCTTAAGATAAAGACTATAGTAAGCATAGATGTTCTATAGAGTCCTCTGTAATAAAACACAGTCATTTATTGCAGATTACAATTTTTACCAAAGCAGTCAACCTCTTTAACTTCTCCTGTTTGTGTCAAGGTGCATTCTACAAGTGCTAGTTCTGCTTCCTGTTTGATCAGTTTTCTCTTTGAACAGGGTTTTCAAGCAGCAACTTGGTCCTCCTCTGAGATGATCGCTAAGCACTATAGGCTACAGATCTCCTCTCCCAGTTTAGCCTTCAGCTTAAGTGTTCTGTCTACAACAGCAAATGTTAATCTCTACCTTTCTTTCTACTTAAGTTCCAGCAGTGCTGCCTGAAAAACACAGAGTTAAAATTTGCTTACCAAAATGTTTTCTCAGGTCCAAAGGCAGCATGGAGATGGAGTTTACTCAGTAGGGCTGCCTTGGACTAAAGGAAAATACATTTTTTGTAAGTAAAATGAATTGTTTTCTTCAATATCATTTTGAAGAAGAAATTGGGAAATGCATGATGTCAAATCTTTTAATTAAACATTTTAGAATAATAGTGTGGAGACTGTGCTCCCGCTGCTCATTAATTGCACAGCATTAAGAAACCTCATTACTGTATATGAGGTTAGCATGGGACCTAAATGTTTTAATATATTGTATCTATACCCACTTTTTCTAGAGTCCTTCAGATTCCATTTCCAATAATTTCTAAATATAATAAGTAATAAGAAGCAGAACTAGAAATATGATGATCTATGAAAAAATTCATACAAACAGGACAGATGTGGGAGTCCTTGTTACTGACTTGGCAGCTGTGATTCTCATATTTGCATTTGCCAGATCTTCGACGCCTCATCGTGATTCAATAAAATGTTAATGGTTTCACCAGCTGTATAAGGGTGCATTCAGACGATTGTATATCAGACGGGTATTCACGCCGGCCGATATACGGCGTTTCTCTTTGCAGGGGGAGGAGGCTGGAAGAGACAGTAGCAGTGCTCTGAGCTCCCACCCCCTCTCTGCCTCCTCTCCACCCCCTGCACTATTTTCAATGAGGAGATGCGGGACTGGGCGGAGCTAATTCCCAGAACTTAGCCCCGCCCATCCTGCCTCCTCTCATTGCAAATAGTGCAGAGGGGTGGAGAGGGGGTGGAGAGGAAGCAGAGAGGGGGCGGGAGCTCAGAGCACTGCTGCCGGCTCTTCCAGCCTCCTCCCCCTGCAGAGAGAGATGCCGTATATCGGCCAGCGTGAATATATTTTGATACTATGCTTTTAAAAACATTTTTTTTTAATTGCATTTGATTGTTTAGCCCTATGCTTGGGATTCAAGCTTGCAAAAAAGTTGTTTCATTGTTGATTTCGCTATAAAGTATTTTGATACTAAACAAAGTTCATTATTTTGTTTGAAACTTTTGACAACTTTATTTATTTTAATTTTAAGCACTCTATGTTCATTATAGAAAAATAACACAATCTAAGGGCTTATTTAGACGACCGTATATTGGCTGCCTTTTAATGCTGAGCCGATATACGGTGCCCTTGTCTGCAGAGGGGGGGAGGATAGAAGAGCCAGGAGCAGGAACTGAGCTCCCGCCCCCTCTCTGCCCCTTGCCACTATTTGCAATAGGAGGGGGCGGGACAGTGCAGAGCTAAGTCCTGGAGCTTAGCTTCGCCCCATCCCGCCCCTCATATTGCAAATAGTGACAAGGGGCGGGAGCTCAGTTCCTGCTCGTGGCTCTTCCATACGGTCGTCTGAATAAGCCCTTACAATGTAGCCTACAGACCAAAAATGTTGTTTGCGACTGATATACAATTGCAACGATATTCTTTTAAGATGCCATATGGCAGCCAAGAAACTGAACAATATTTATTAAGGACTCCTTTACACAAGTGTATGCATAATTACGCGCCTAAGCACAATGTATTTTTGCTACAGACATAGATTTTTTGCACGTGTACTTTGCTGCACTTTTTGCACACGCAAGGCATGTTTTTTACATGTGGGAAACTACCAAGCCCTGATTAAAATTGGAATTTTGCCTAATGAGTTCCAGATGTGTTCTTTTTTTCACTGAATTGTACATTTGCGCACACAAAATAGAGCATGTTCTATTTTTTTACGTGCACACAAAGAAAGTAAGTGTGAATAAACAAATTAAAGTTAATGGGTTTAATTTCTGCATATGGCTTGTGCAAATTTTGCTTGGGCAAATACTCACATAAAAATGCCCATATGATGCTGCCCTAAGGGCTTCTACTGATGAGTATATGCACAAATATGCTTGCCGCAGAGCACTGTATTTACAATGTGAACGAGGTTGATTTGCGCAGGTGTCTGTGCATTGTACTGCATGTTTTTACGCACGCAGGGCATTTTCATATGCGTGCTCGACACCCCGCTCCTGCCCTGATTTTAAAAGGTGCATCTGAATGCACCCTTAGGCCTCGGTCACACGGGCGTTTTTTCCCGCGATTTAAGCCCTTCTCTGAAATGCATTCAGAAATGTGTAAAAACAAAAAAAATATATATGCTCACCTGGTCCCGGCAGACGGAGTTCAGCCGCGGCCGCCGGCAGTTCTCCTGAACTGCTCAGAGTAGTATTCAGCAGCCGGGGCTTTAAAATCCCCGCCTGCTGAATGAGCTGCCTCTGATTGGTCACAGCCTGACCAATCAGAGGCAGCTCTCACTCACACCCATTCATAAATTCATGAATGGGTGAGTGAGTGCTGCCTCTGATTGGCTCAGCGCAGGGACCAATCAGGGGCAGCTCTCAGCTGAATGACTACTATATGTTCTCATGCCGCCGGCCCCATTGAGCGCATATAGCGAAGAGAACAGGAATCGCAGATCGCAGATAGGTGCGATCTGCGATTTCTGTTCTATAATTTATTGGACGAGCGCATAAAAAGCGCTCATGTGTCTGATACCATTGCAAAGCAATGGTTTTATAAAATCGCCGGACGCATGCGCATGCGCAAATCGTGCGAAAAAACGCCCGTCTGAGTGAGCCCTTAATGTAAACTTGAGAATTTTTTTTCATATACAGGGGCATAGCAGGGAATGTAGAGTTTATTGTCACTACAGGGGGATGTTTTCCCCTACAACTGGGGCTTCTACTGGTGCAGTGGAAAAGTATGAAATACAAAAAAAAAAGAAATACAATTTGAATGACGCCCAGAGGTCTTACATAACGTCATGGGTGTCATGGATGGTAAAAAAAAAAGTTAAAAATTAGAGATGAGCGAACGCGTTCGTCCGAGCTTGATATTCGTGCGAATATTAGGGTGTTCGGGATGTTCGTTATTCGTAACGAACACCATGCGGTGTTCTGGTTACTTTCACTTCCTTCCCTGAGACGTTAGCGCGCTTTTCTGGCCAATTGAAAGACAGGGAAGGCATTACAACTTCCCCCTGCAACGTTTAAGCCCTATACCACCCCCCTGCTGTGAGTGGCTGGCGAGATCAGGTGTTCGCCTAATATAAAAGTCGGCCCCTCCCGCGGCTCGCCTCAGATGCGGTGTGAGTTAGATGAGGGACAGTGCTGTTTATACCGGAGCTGCTGTAGGGAAAGAATTGGTAGTTAGTGTAGGCTTCAAGACCCCCCAAAGGTCCTTATTAGGGCCACTGATAGCTGTGTGTTGGCTGCTGTTAGCAGTGGAATTTTTTTTTTTCTCAAAATCGGCTCTGCAGAGCGTTGCACCTGGCATTAGGGACAGAAGTGCTGCATAGGCAGGGAGAGTGTTAGGAGTGCGTGTAGCCTTCAAGAACCTCAACGGTCCTTTCTAGGGCCATATTTATCCGTGTGCAGTACTGTCCAGGCTGCTGTTAGCTGTGCTGCATTTTTTTTGGGCTTCTCAAAATCGCCTCTGCAGAGCATTCCACCCTCCATTGATACTGCAGGGAAAGAATTGTATAGGCAGGGCCACAACACAGTTATTATTCATAGAATATACGCAGTGCTGCCTTTTGGTGGAAAAACAAGTGGAAACAAATCTATTTGTCCAGCCTGTGTCCGTCCTTACGGGCGGTGGACACGTGTGAGCTGCGTGAAAAACATTGCTAAATCATACGCACCCAGCTACGCTTTACTGCTGGCTTCGCCATTTGCTTTCCTTAATTGGGAAAAAAAATACCTGCTCTGCCAGAGTTATAATAACTCTGCTACCCTCACGTTCTGTGACACATAAGCAGGGACACAGCACAGTTATTACACTTCTCATGTTCATTGAATATACGCAGTGCTGCCTTTTGGTGGGAAAAAACTGAAAACAAATCTATTTGTCCAGCCTCTGTCCGTCCTAACGCCTGTGGACACGTGTGAGCTGCGTGAAAAACATTGCTAAATCATACGCACCCAGCTACGCTTTACTGCTGGCTTCGCCATTTGCTTTCCTTAATTGGGAAAAAAAATACCTGCTCTGCCAGAGTTATAATAACTCTGCTACCCTCACGTTCTGTGACACATTAGCAGGGACACAGCACAGTTATTAAACTTCTCATGTTCATTGAATATACGCAGTGCTGCCTTTTGGTGGAAAAACAAGTGAAAACAAATCTATTTGTCCAGCCTCTGTCCGTCCTAACGCCTGTGGACACGTGTGAGCTGCGTGAAAAACATTGCTAAATCATACGCACCCAGCTACGCTTTACTGCTGGCTTCGCCATTTGCTTTCCTTAATTGGGAAAAAAAATACCTGCTCTGCCAGAGTTATAATAACTCTGCTACCCTCACGTTCTGTGACACATAAGCAGGGACACAGCACAGTTATTAAACTTAGATTATTCATTCACTAGAGGCAGTGGGGCCTTTCGTTTTCCCAAAAGGGCAAAAATTATATTTGGCCTGCAGTCTTGCGCCAATTTATTTCCTGCCTGTTAAATCAAATCACTGGTAATACAGCATGCTGAGGGGTAGGGGTAGGCCTAGAGGACGTGGACGCGGCCGAGGACGCGGAGGGCCAAGTCAGGGTGTGGGCACAGCCCGAGCTCCTGATCCCGGTGTGTCGCAGCCGACTGCTGCGCGATTAGGAGAGAGGCACGTTTCTGGCGTCCCCACATTCATCGCCCAATTAATGGGTCCACGCGGGAGACGGTTATTAGAAAATGAGCAGTGTGAGCAGGTCCTGTCCTGGATGGCAGAAAGTGCTTCGAGCAACCTATCGTCAACACGCAGTTCTGCGCCGTCCACTGCTGCAAATCCGAATCCTCTGTCTGCTGCTCCTCCTTCCTCCCAGCCTCCTCACTCCACTACAATGACACCTGCTCAGGAGCGGGAACACTCCCAGGAACTGTTCTCGGGCCCCTGCTTAGATTGGGCAGCAGCGGTTCCTCTCCCACCAGAGGAGTTTATCGTCACTGATGCCCAACCATTCGAAAGTTCCCGGGGTCCGAGGGAAGAGGCTGGGGACTTCCGCCAACTGTCTCAACAACTTTCTGTGGGTGAGGAGGATGATGACGATCAGACACAGTTGTCTTGCAGTGAGGTAGTAGTAAGGGCAGTAAGTCCAAGGGAGCAGCGCACAGAGGATTCGGAGGAAGAGCAGCAGGACGATGAGGTGACTGACCCCACCTGGTGTGCAACGCTTACTCAGGAGGACAGGTCTTCAGAGGGGGAGTCAAGGGCATCAGCAGGGCAGGTTGCAAGAGGCAGTGCGGTGTCCAGGGGTAGAGGCAGGGCCAGACCGAATAATCCACCAAGTGTTTCCCAAAGCGCCCCCTCGCGCCATGCCACCCTGCAGAGGCCGAGGTGCTCTAAGGTCTGGCAGTTTTTCACAGAGACGCCTGACGACCGACGAACAGTGGTGTGCAACCTTTGTTGCGCAAAGCTCAGCCGGGGAGCCAACACCAACAGCCTCACCACCACCACCATGCGCAGACATATGATGGCCAAGCACCCCACAAGGTGGGACGAAGGCCGTTCACCGCCTCCGGTTTGCACCCCTGCCTCTCCCCCTGTGCCCCAACCTGCCACTGAGATGCAACCCCCCTCTCAGGACACAGGCACTACCGCCTCATGGCCTGCACCCACACCCTCATCTCCGCTGTCCTCGGCCCCATCCAGCAGTGTAGTTCAGCGCACCGTTCAGCCGTCGCTTGCGCAAGTGTTCGAGCGCAAGCGCAAGTACGCCGCCACGCACCCGCACGCTCAAACGTTAACCGTCCGCATAGCAAAATTCATCAGCCTTGAGATGCTGCCGTATAGGGTTGTGGAAACTGAGTCCTTCAAAAGTATCATGGAGGCGGCGGCCCCGCGCTACTCAGTTCCCAGTCGCCACTACTTTTCCCGATGTGCCGTCCCAGCCCTGCACGACCACGTCTCCCGCAACATTGTGCGCGCCCTCACCAACGCGGTTACTGCCACGGTCCACTTAACTACGGACACGTGGACAAGCACAGGCGGGCAGGGCCACTACATCTCCCTGACGGCACATTGGGTGAATTTAGTGGAGGCTGGGACAGAGTCAGAGCCTGGGACCGCTCACGTCCTACCCACCCCCAGAATTGCGGGCCCCAGCTCGGTGGTGGTATCTGCGGAGGTGTATGCTTCCTCCACTAAAGCACCCTCCTCCTCCTCCTCCTCCTCCTCTGTCTCGCAATCAAGATGTGTTAGCAGCAGCATGTCGCCAGCAGTCGGTGTCGCGCGGTGTGGCAGCACAGCGGTGGGCAAGCGTCAGCAGGCCGTGCTGAAACTACTCAGCTTAGGCGATAAGAGGCACACGGCCCACGAACTGCTGCAGGGTCTGACACAGCAGACCGACCGCTGGCTTGCGCCGCTGAGCCTCCAACCGGGCATGGTCGTGTGTGACAACGGCCGTAACCTGGTGGCGGCTCTGCAGCTTGGCAGCCTCACGCACGTGCCATGCCTGGCCCACGTCTTTAATTTGGTGGTTCAGCGGTTTCTGAAAAGCTACCCACGCTTGTCAGACCTGCTCGTAAAGGCGCGCCGGCTCTGCGCACATTTCCGCAAGTCCCACACGGACGCTGCCACCCTGCGCACCCTGCAACATCACTTTAAGCTGCCAGTGCACCGACTGCTGTGCGACGTGCCCACACGGTGGAACTCTACGCTCCACATGTTGGCTAGGCTCTATGAGCAGCGTAGAGCAATAGTGGAATACCAATTCCAACATGGGCGGCGCAGTGGGAGTCAGCCTCCTCAATTCCTTTCAGAAGAGTGGGCCTGGTTGGCAGACATCTGCCATGTCCTTGGTAATTTTGAGGAGTCTACCCAGGTGGTGAGCGGCGATGCTACAATCATTAGCGTCACCATTCCTCTGCTATGCATCTTGAGAAATTCCCTGCAAACCATAAAGGCAGCTGCTTTGCGCTCGGAAACGGGGGCGGGGGAAGACAGTATGCCGCTGGATAGTCAGGGCACCCTCCTGTCTATTTCTCAGCGCGTACAGGAGGAGGAGGAGGAGCATGAGGAGGATGAGGAGGAGGGGGAAGAGACAGCTTGGGCCGCTGCTGACGGTACACCGGCTGATTGCCTGTCATCCTTTCAGCGTGTATGGCCTGAGGAGGAGGAGGAGGAGGAGGAGGATCCTAAAAGTGATCTTCCTAGTGAAGACAGCCATGTGTTGCGTACAGGTACCCTGGCACACATGGCTGACTTCATGTTAGGATGCCTTTCTCGTGACCCTCGCGTTGCACGCATTCTGGCCACTACGGATTACTGGGTGTACACACTGCTCGATCCACGGTATAAGGAGAACCTGCCCACTCTGATTCCCGAAGAGGAAAGGGGTTCGAGAGTGTTGCTATACCACAGGACCCTTGCGGACAAGCTGATGGTAAAATTCCCAGCCGACAGCGCTAGTGGCAGAAGGCGCAGTACCGAGGGCAAGGTAGCAGGGGATGTGCGTAGATCGAGCAGCATGTACATCCCAGGCAGTGCAACAGTCTTTAAGGGCCTGGCCAGCTTTATGGCTCCCCACCAAGACTGTGTCACCGCTCCCCAGTCACGGCTGAGTCGGCGGGAGCACTGTAAAAGGATGGTGAGGGAGTACGTAGCGGATCGCACGACCATCCTTGGTGATGCCTCTGCCCCCTACAACTACTGGGTGTCGAAGCTGGACATGTGGCCTGAACTAGCGCTGTATGCCCTGGAGGTGCTTGCTTGTCCTGCGGCTAGCGTCTTGTCGGAGAGGGTGTTTAGTGCGGCTGGGGGAATCATCACAGATAAGCGTAGCCGCTTGTCAACCGACAGTGCCGACAGGCTAACACTCATCAAGATGAACAAAGGCTGGATTTCCCCAGACTTCTGTTCTCCACCAGCGGACAGCAGCGATACGTAAGCAATACGTAGGCTGCACCCGCGGATGGAAGCTACGTTCTCTCTCACCATCCAAAACGGGGACATTTCTGCTTCATCAATCTGTGTCTAATATTCCTCCTCCTCCTCCTCCTGCTCCTCCTCCTGAAACCTCACGTAATCACGCTGAACGGGCAATTTTTCTTAGGGCCACAAGGCTCACTCAAATAATTTTTCAGAACAATTTTTATAAGTTTCAATGCGCTTAAAAGCATTGGAACTTTAACTTGAACCAATTTTTCGTTACACTGGGCTGCCTCCAGGCCTAGTTACCACTTAAGCCACATTAACCAAAGCGATTAATGGGTTTCACCTGCCCTCTTGGCTGGCCATGGCCAATTTTTGGGATGTACATTAGTACTGTTGATACAGCAATTTTTGTGGGCCCTCGCCTACAGTGTAATCAAATTAATTTTTAGGCCACCTGCATTACAGCTGACGTTACCTCAGCTGTGTTGGGCAATGCAATGGGATATTTTTATGTACCGCCGGTGGGTTCCAGGGAGCCACCCATGCTGTAGGTGCACACTGAGTTTTTAATACATCTGTACACTTCTAAAGAACCCGTCTGACTGGGGCATGCAGTGTGGGCCGAAGCCCACCTGTATTACGCACGACATTACTACCTCAGCTGTGTTGGGCAATGCAATGGGATATTTCTATGTACCGCTGGTGGCTTCCTGGCACCCACCCAGGCAGTGGGTCCACAGGGAGTTTAACCTACATGTGTCCACTTGTAAAGAACCCCAGTCTGACTGGGGCATGCAGTGTGGGCCGAAGCCCACCTGCATTAAGCACGACATTACTACCTCAGCTGTGTTGGGCAATGCAATGGGATATTTTTGTGTACCGCCGGTGGGTTCCAGGGAGCCACCCATGCTGTAGGTGCACACTGAGTTTTTAATACATCTGTACACTTCTAAAGAACCCGTCTGACTGGGGCATGCAGTGTGGGCCGAAGCCCACCTGTATTACGCACGACATTACTACCTCAGCTGTGTTGGGCAATGCAATGGGATATTTCTATGTACCGCTGGTGGCTTCCTGGCACCCACCCAGGCAGTGGGTCCACAGGGAGTTTAACCTACATGTGTCCACTTGTAAAGAACCCCAGTCTGACTGGGGCATGCAGTGTGGGCCGAAACCCACCTGTATTAACCCTTTCCAGTCCACTGTGTGACCTGTGAAGACATTAGGGTTTAAGGCTGTACAGCTCCGTTGTTGGTCGACGTCCGTCGGGGTTCTCTTACTGTATATTGCCAGCCTCTCTGCTGTCGGAGCCTATCCTACGTGTCAGCTCATGCAGTACTGGCTTTAGCCAGCATATAGCGCCGTTGTATAACAGCAGAAAAAGAGTAAGCCCCCTAGGAAAACCATATACAAATTGGATTGGAAAGGGTTAAGCACAACATTACTACCTCAGCTGTGTTGGGCAATGCAATGGGATATTTCTATGTACCGCCGGTGGCTTCCTGGCACCCACCCATGCTGTAGGTGCACACGGAGTTTTTACTACATCTGTACACTTATAAAGAACCCCAGTCAGACTGGGGCATGCAGTGTGGGCCGAAGCCCACCTGCATTAAGCACGACATTACTACCTCAGCTGTGTTGGGCAATGCAATGGGATATTTCTGTGTACCGCCGGTGGGTTCCAGGGAGCCACCCATGCTGTGGGTCGACAGGGACTTCACAATAGGGAGTTGTACCTGCCTGTGTCTATGAATTAAAAAGCCCGGTCTGACTGGGGCATGCAGACACCTTGACAGAATGAATAGTGTGTGGCACATAGGTTCCCCATTGCTATGCCCACGTGTGCAGCTCCTGATGGCGGTGGCACAGGATTCTATTTCTCATTGCTTCTGTACAGCATTGTGGGCTATCGCTCCGCCACTTTTAAAGAGGGTCGCTGCCTAGCCGTGCCAACCTCTGCAGTGTGTGCCTGCGGTCCCTCGTCATGGCAGACGCAATTCTAAATAGACATGAGCGTGGTGTGGCATGAGGGCAGCTGAAGGCTGCCCAGGGACACTTTGGTGTGCGCTGTGGGGGGGGAGGGGGGGCGGTTGGGCAGCATGTAACCCAGGAGAAGTGTCAGTGGAGTGTCATGCAGGCAGTGATTGTGCTTTGTTGGAGGTAGTGTGGTGCTTAGCAAAGGTATGCCATGCTAATGAGGGCTTTTCAGAAGTAAAAGTTGTTGGGAGGGGGGGGGGGCCCACTCTTGCCGGTATTGTGGCTTAATAGTGGGACCTGTGAACTTGAGATGCAGCCCAACACGTAGCCCCTCGCCTGCCCTATCCGTCACTGTGTCATTCCCATCACTTTCCTGAATTGCCCAGATTTTCACACATGAAAACCTTAGCGAGCATCGGCGAAATACAAAAATGTTCTGGTCGCCCATTGACTTCAATGGGGTTCGTTGTTCGAAACATCATGGGAAGTTCGTTCCGAATAACGAACACCCGAACATTTTGGTGTTCGCTCATCTCTATTAAAAATATAAGTAAAAAAAAATTACAGAATAAAATAAAAATACATTTTTTTACCTTCCTCTGGTTTAACATGCGGGGGTGGAAACAGGCTGAACTCGATGGACATTGTCTTTTTCAGCCTAGCATACTATGTTACTACATTAAAAAGAAAATGACTCACTGCCGACTCCAACCAAATCCATCGCCATATGTGCCCTGTAGTCAAAAACTGTTCAAATTATACATCTAAACATCCAAAACAAAATGAGGAACCCATTGCCATACTTTATTTTAGTGTAAATATACAAATTTTGAAAACAAACTATACATTTTTAAAAAGCATTTTTTCAGCTTTTTACCCCCAATAAAAATAAAAAAGCAGAAAAAAAAGATATAAAAAAATACCCGCAGTGTATGTCATGGGAAAAAAACTCTGCAAAAATAATTTTGGTAGCTTAAGAAAAAAAATAGGGCAGTAAAACCACTACATGGGTAAAATCCCTAAAACGTGGCTGTTCCTTTAGGCCCAAAACACCCTGGTTCTTAAGGGGTTAAAATAAATGTTGAGCACAGATGTATCAAGCCATCAAGAGAGAGAAGATAGACACTCTTTGTAGCCATTCCATAATCTGGCTAATACATGAGGGTCTTGAACATGGAACCCCTCTCCTTCAACTCAGCACTACAGCAGGCTCCATTGAAAGCAATGGGCTGCTGGCAAGCCCTGCAGCAATTTTTGGGGAAGGGCTTTAAATATAGCACTGCTAAAAGGGCTGCCTCTGATTGGCTGAGCACTGTGACCAATCAGAGGCAGCTCTCAGCTATTGAATGACAGCTGAGAGCTGTCTGTGATTGGCCCTGTGCTTAGCCAATCAGAGGCAGCACTCACCCATTCATTGAATTCAGCCATTGATTCAATTCAATGAATAGATGAGTGCTGCCTCTGATTGGCTGAGTGCGGGGACCAATCACAGGCAGCTCTCAGATGTCATTCAATAGCTGAGAGCTGCCTCTAATTTGGTCACAGTGCTCAGCAAATCAGACGCAGCCCTTTCAGCAGGTGGGGATTTTAAATCCCCGCCTGCTGAAAGCACTTCAGAGCAGTTTAGGAGAAGACCCAACTGGACATGCCTGAGCCCTGACAACAGCAGAGAGGTGAGTATATATATATTTTTTACACAATTTAGGGATGATTTTCAGGGAAGAGCTTCAATTTAAAGCTCTTCCCTAACAATCACTACAGAGCTTACCGGCAGCCCATTGCTTTCAATAGAGCCGGAGGAATGGAATTCAATGGGAGAACATCGCACTTCTCTGCCACAGCTTTCACAGCTGTGCCAGAGGATCGCGATCTTCACTGTATGTTCTCAATAAGGTCGGTGCTGCTGCCGCCAGCCCCATTGAGCACAAGGTGGAACCCCTGGATGTGACAGCATCCAGGGGTTTCACATCTAAAAAAGATGGATGCCGCTATTACCTGCATTTTTGTGCGCAGGTAAATATCGGGCATCTGACCACTGCCATTGAAAAGCATTGTTTCTATATAGATGTGGATCGCAAATGCAGGTAACATACGTATATAAAAACGCCCATGTGACTGAGCCCTTATTCTGATTTGGAGGCAGGACTCAATTATTTTCCATAACATCCAGAAAGTTGGCTTCTACCTCATGGGTTTTTTTTTTTTTTGTGCTTTCCTCTGGATCAATATTGCAGGATAATAGGTTGAACTGGATAGGCATACTGTGTGTCTTTTTTTAGCCTTACGTACATGCCATAAATTACTATGATAATAAGTGTACTAAAGTAGACAACCCTTTTATGTTTCAGTGCACTGCCTAATATTTTTCTTTCTAAAAGTTTGAGTTTGCAAAAGTTTATGGTTTTTCCCTGTGTAATCACAAAAATATGGTATGTGATGAAAGATGTTAGCATTAAAAATCATTTGAAACTAATAATGTAAGGTCTGGGTTTTGTAGGAATATACAGTAATTCACAAATGTGTTTCAAAATTGATAAAGCCCAAATAAAGAAAACATTGATTCTTTTTTTATTGCAGAAAATATCAATTTTATCTAATCTTCATCATTACAGTTTTTTTGTTAAAAGCAAAAGGCAAGTAAAGCCTGCATCAGCATTTTACAGCAATAGAGAATCTTCAGCAAAACACATTTAAAATACTTTAGCTCATTGACTACTTTTCGCTATTCAAGCTGTAAGACCATGTAAACCTGCTAGACTTTCCAATTATATACAAAGGCAGATATTTCAGAATGTCCTTATAGCCTTTCAAAATTTTAGCTTGTGAGTTTGATATTTTTGCTTCAAATAAAAAGAAGATTATATTTTTAAGTTTGTCTTTATCGTCTCAATTTCTACACAGTTCACTATAATCAAGAACTGGATAGATGTCTTTCAAGCAGCCATGGGTATGACATTTACAACAGTTAGTACAGATTTAAATGTATTATATTATATAGAGCTGTCAACAGTTACTCGAAGATGTAAAGGGCATTTAATATTAGCAAAGGGACATAAAAGGCCCAGAATCCTTTATCATTGTAATGAGCAATATTAGCATTTTCATCTTTCTACAGTATTTTAAAGTCTGTACTGTCTGATTCCAATTTAGAGGGAAACTATAGTTTCATATCCTGATATTCATTTCTATCGCCCATGTCTACAAGTGGAGCAGAATGTATTCACTGTTTGATGCTATATCTGAGATATGAAGGATTTTTAATATTACATAAACACTACATGTCCCACTGTTCTGATATGCCATTATGGTGCTGCATATCTATATATTTATATATCTAATATGTGCTTACAATGGATTAAAGCTGCAAAACAAAAAATGACCAAAAGCATCTATCCTTAAAAAAGAATCACCGTATAGATCAAATGAGAACGTGAGTTAAACATGAAAAAACTTTTAGGGCTCAGTCAGACGGGCACATTTTTCATGCATGTATAGGTGCGTTTAAAAAATGGATCTATTTAAAACAATGCTTTCCAATGAAAGCAGTCACATGTCCATTTTTTAGAAGCGCTTAAATTTGCACCTGCAAAAGAAAGGACAGCGTTTTTTAAAGCAGAGTCTTCCTCTCTGTTGCATTGCTTTGCACGGTGATTTTCATGGGATGCGTTGCAGCATTGAAGGTAGGAAATCCTCATGTCAAAGCCCTTAAAGAAGCCCTAGCTGTAGAGAAAAAAAAAAAGAAAATACATCACCTAGAAGCGCTGTCCGGCTCTGGCGCGTGTTCTCCCTGGGTCCCCGGCACTCTTCTTCTTCATTTCTTATGGCTGGCATTTGAAAAACCTCCGCCCCCTGGAAGCACTGCCCCTGATTGGCTGAGCGCTGGGACAAATCACAGCCATTCATTGGGAGACAGGAGGTGATGGTTTTTTTTTTTTTCCTGCAGCTAGGGCTTATTTTCTAGGTAGGGCTTATATTTCAAGACCCCCACAAAAATCCCTGCAGGGGGTTGCCTTAATCGCATTGCTTTCAATGGGGTGGCAGAAGTGCCAGTCCCATTGATAGCAATGGGAGACGATCACTGCTGTGACAGCTGTGGCAGGGGATTCCTGCAACCCCAAGAGGGGTCCCCTCTTCACTGAACACTGTGACAGTGTTGGCACAGAGTTCAGTGATGAGGGGACTCCCCGCAGGAATAAAAGAATTCCCTGCCACAGCTGTCGCAGCAGTGGCAGAGGAGCATGATCTTCTCCCTATGTTTTCAATGGGGCTGGCACTACTGCCACTGGCCCCATTGGCAACACGGTGAAACCCCTGGATGTGACAGCATGCAGGGGGTTTTACATCAAAGGAATCCCCTGCTGCAGCTGTCACAGCCGCAGCAGGGGATAGCGATCCTCTCTTATTGCTTTCAATGGGGCCACACTATTTACGTGCGAATTTTAACTTCGGTCATGCTTTTTTTTCACATGCGTCTGGCTTTTTTTTTTTTTGCCTATACATGAGTGAAAAAAATGCTTCTCTGACTGAGCACTTAATTATATATAAAATACTGGGTACAAATAAATCGTACAAAAAAAATGCCATTGACAAAAAAAGACATAATCATGCCCTGCAGTTGTGGATTAGTGGAGTGTAACCATCACAAGCAATATATACATTACACCAATTCCAATTAAAGCTGTGGTAATAAAGCAGAGCATATAAAAAAATAGCACAATGCTGTTAATAGAAAGACTCCACAGCCCAGATAAATAACAAACCAGTGCTTTGTCAATTAGTAGCAGCAAGTTTAAAGCCAAAAAAGGAATGACCTTACCATCTGCAATTTTCAATGCAGGATGATACATTTGTATAGAATAGAACATGGGTCAGCACATACATCTGTGAAGTTCAAGAAAGAACAAATAATAACTCACACTATTGTACCCTATGTGCTGTCAAACCCTATTAAAAAGCTGCGGAGCATCTACCCTGATCAGAGTGACCCTGTGAAGATATCCCTATAATGGAGACCTTAAAGGATCCTAAAGGGAATAACTAGATGTCCCCATCAATTTCCCAATGCATTTCATCGATCTGCTGTGAAGGACTCATCAGGGAATTAAACTAATAGGCAAGTGGCCAGCTGGGATATAAAATGAAAACTATGTCATTCAAAATATTAACTGCAAGAGACAATAGCAGCATACTGCATATGACAGTTGTGGCACATACGGCAGTTCACCAAAGACAGGTGTTTCCCTCCTGAACTTCACAGCTGTATGTGCTGCACCTATGCTGTATTCCATATCTGTCTATTGTCCTGGATTGAAGACTGCAAATACCAAGATAATTATTTCCCTTGGCTTTAACTTTGCTACTATTGATTGGTACAGCACTGGTTTGTTATTTATGTGGGCAGTCAGGTTTTAGTATTGACAGTGTTGTGCCAGATTTTCTTTTTTCTATGCTGTTTTGTTTCTACAGGTACATTTGGAATTGACGTAGTGCATGTATTTTAGTTCATCGCTGCTTGTAATGGTTGCACCTCACTAATCCACAGCTACAAAGCATGATTATGTCTACTGATTGTATGTACTAATTTCTATGAATTATTGGTGCCCTATATTTTATATATACAGTATATACTCGAGTATTAGCTGATCCAAGTATAAGCCGAGACAATAAGTTTCACCACAAAAAACTGGGAAAACTTATAGACTCAAGTATAAGCCGAGCTATACTCGAGTATATACTAGGTAAGAAAAACCGTCCATACTCACCTCCCAGTCTATGTCTGTGCGACAAGCTGCTTGAATTCTCCACGCTGTTATCCCCCGCCATCCTCTCTGCTCGGCTCTGTCAGTGCTGTGTAAGTAAGTGCTGTGATTGGATTGAGCGCCAGCCAATCACAGCTGGCACTCAATCTAATCACAGCGCTTACTTACACAGCACTGACGGCAAGGAATTTGAAAGCTGAGCAGTGGGATGACAGCAGGGAGAATTCTAAAGCAGCTTGATTGGCTGTAAGTGATCGAGCACCGGCTGTGATTGGCTGACGCTCGATCCAATCACAGCTCTTACTTACAAAGTGCTGACGGCAGGGAATGACAGAGCCGAGCAAAGAGGACGGTGGGAGCTGATAGCGGAGAGAATTCAAGCAGCCTGACTCACCGCCGCCGGAGACACAGACACCGGCTGGGAGGTGAGTATGGAGGGGTTTTTTTTAAGCATTCACTGACTTCAGTATAAGGCGTGGGGGGGCTTTTCAGGACAAAAAAATGTTCTGAAAAACAAGGCTTATACTCGAGTATATACAGTAATTTAAAGTTGTGTTTAAAATATATAATATACTAGCAGATATACCCGGCTTTACCCAAGTTAATTGGTGCAGGTGTTTATCTGTTCTTCACCCGGAAAATTTTATGAAGTTGTGGTCACTTCAAAGGAACTGAGAAATAAAATATTTTTGCCATTTTGGATAGTTCTTTGCGTTACCCAGGAAACACCACATGGAGGTGACCATGCAATGTTTCCTTTATATAAAAGTTAGATTCTCTTCTGTACATGCACACAGGGGTCAGTTATATACTCCTTAGTATATACACCTAGAGGAGCATTAGATTCCCAGTATATGCACATAAAGGTGATTTGGATTCTCTTCAGTATATGCACAAAGAGGTCAGTTAGATTCTCCTCAGTATATACACATAGAGGAGTGTTAGATTCTCCTAAGTATATACACAAAAAAGTGATTTAGATTATTTTCAGTATACACACACAGGTCAGGTAGATTTTTCTCTATACACATAGAGGAGCGTTATATTCTCCTTAGACTGCATGTACTGATGTTCCTCTGCAGAATGTGCCACCCCCCCCACTCTCCTCACTTTTTACCCTTAAAGGTAACACCCCTTTTTATTCAAATCTACCCCCACACTGGAGGTTGCAGCCCCTTCTTAGCCTTAAAGGCATGCTCCATCCCTGCAGTCCATGGCCGCCTCCTTATGTACTTTACAGCCTTTCAGTGTATACACGCAGAGGTCAGTTATATTCTCCTCACTATATAAACATAGAGGTCAGGTAGATTCTCCTCAGTATATGCACACAGAGGTCAGTTATATTCTCCTCAGTATATACATATAGAGGTGACGTAGATTCTCTTCAGTATATATACACAGAGGTGAGGTAGATTCTCTACAGTATATATGCACAGAGGTGAGGTAGATTCTCTTCAGTATATATACACAGACATCAGTTAGATTCTTCTCAGTATATGCACATAGAGATGAGAAAGATTCTCTTCAGCATATGCACATAGAGTAGCGTTAGATTCTTCTCAGTATACAAATCATTTCCAAAGGTTTTATGGTTTCTGAGAAAATAACTATTTCATGTATTGCATATTTTCAAACAGTTTTTCACATTTAGGATTGAATATTGAAGTTATGACCTGTTTACTTTTCCTATTCAGGACGTAAAGAATGGTTGTGACAAATTTCATGCTTGTGCGGTACAGATGTGTTATTAGTTACATTACATAGCAGGTCAATTACTTTTGTGCTTAGAATTGAATAATCAAGATGTAACCCTTTACTTTTCCTATTTAGGACCTAAACAATGGTTGTGCTAAATTTCAAGTTCGTAGAAAACAGGGAATTTAGAGAATTCAGGTACATTACATAGGGGGGGTCACTTACTTTTGTGCTTGAAATGGAATAATTAAGTTGCAACCTCTTTATTTTTCCTATTTAGGACCTAAAAAAATAGTCACGCCAAATTTCGAATTTGTATGACACCGGGGAGTTAGAGAATTAGATTAGGTACATTACATAGGGGAACACTTACTTTTGTGCTTAGCATTGAATAATCGAGTTGTGACCCCTTTACTTTTCCTATTTAGGACCTAAAGAATGGTTATGCCAAATTTCAAGTTTGTTCGACACTGGGAAGTTAGAGAATTAGTGGCGGGTCAGTCAGTCAGTGAGGGCTTTCGCCTTTATATACATAGATCACCCACTCCAACTCTCCCTAGATTGTAGTTGCTACTAGATGTTTTTTCTTTGCATGGCACACTTGCATACATGTGTTTTGTGAATTTGCATGTTTAATTATTTTGGTACTTCGATTGTTGTATTCTGTTCTTAAATAGCCTTCGGATACCACATGCAACAGAGCTATGAGTAAGGACATGACTGTATGTAACATGTTAGCTGCTGCTATACAGACATTTTTACAGTTTTTTTATTCTAACTTGAATTTAATATAGTTGGTGGTTTTTATACTATGAAGAAATGCTGCATTTTCATTTTTTTCATTTAGTTCATTACTTGGAAGCCTGCATGCTGTCCTATACACTTCAGGACTCAGTCACACAGGCACCGATCCGCCCATGTTTCTGGACGATAAGACGGCCGCACTGCAGGTTCGGACGACTCTCCGCACTGACCGGAAAAAAAGAACATATGGCTGGCAATGGAGCTGGTCATGCGGAGATTTGTCCGCACGCAATGCTGCCGTCTTTATCATCCAGAAACAGGGGCGGATCGGCGGCCGTGTGACTGAGCCCTCAATTATGAACAGGAACAGAAAAACCTTGGAATCAATTAAATATAATGCGGTAGACAACAATACTTTCGTGTTTACATGTGGATAAAATTTTGCGTATGCTTTTCTTACTAGATGGATGTGACAGATGCCTACGGGCTTCTACCTACTAGCTTTTTTTTAACGCTGCAATTTTTTCAATGGGATAATCTAATGTTAAAATTGCATTGCACAAAAATAGCCAGTTTGTGCTTTAGCGATTTCTGTACGATGCGATTTTATCATTAGAAAGTCCCATTGAAAAAAACACAGCGATATAGCAGCATTAAAAAAAAAACGCTCATGGGTAGAATCCCTACAATGGATGCCATCCTTTGGCATCTATTGAACATAGACTTCCATATACAGGTATTTTTAACATACATTTTTTTACTATATGGTTCGAGATTGTATGCATGAATTTTGTACTTAAGGGCTTTTACCCACTAGCGTTTTTTTTTTTAACGCTGCGATATCGCTGTGTTTTTTAAATGCAAATGTCAATAGGACTTTCTAATGTTAAAATCGCATTGCACAAACTTGCGATTTTAATAGATAAAAGCACGCTTGTTTAAGGCTGATACTTGATTGAGTAGCAGTCTTATCGAGTAACTGTGTACTCGCCTGAGCAGCATGCGGGGGGGGGGGGGGGGCGGCGGGGGGGGAGTGGAAGGGAGCAGGGGGAGAGTGAGAGAGATCTCTCTCCCCTCCGCTGCCACCCGCTCCCCATCCCCTGCTGGCCCCTGCCGCCCCCCGCATGCTGCTCAGGCGAGTACACAGTTACTCGATAAGACTGCTACTCGATTGAGTAGCAGCCTTAAACAAGCGTGCTCGTTCATCTCTAGATTTTAACATTAGAAAGTCCCATTGAAAAAATCACAGCGTTAAAAAAAACGCTAGTGGGTAAAATCCCTAAATGGTCTATATGGTCATTGACTTTTCAAACAACTTGTGTTTATATAATAGCGAATGTGATATATAAAATGCAATTTACTATATTTATCTAATATATTTGCTGTCCACTGCCTGTTGTCACGTGATGTTATCTCTGTTACTGGAGGTGACATGATGGAAGAACAAAAAGTGTAGGAAAGAGATAATAATAATCTTTATTTATATAGCGTTTTTAGCGTGTTGACGGTGAGAAAAGGGCGGATTCTTGTGATTTTCTTAAGGTGCAGGTGACACGTTCGGGTCAGTCAATTATCGTACTGGACTCCTCATATGAAACATAGGGACTAGAGATGAGCGAGCGTACTCGGAAAAGCACTACTTGCTCGAGTAATGTGCTTTATCCGAGTATCGCTGTGCTCGGGTCTGAAGATTCGGGTGCCGCTGCGGCTGACAGGTGAGTCGCAGCGGGGAGCAGGGGAGAGCGGGCGGGAGAGAGGGAGAGAAAGATCTCCCCTCTGTTCCTCCCCGCTCTCCCCTGCAGCTCCCTGCTCCGTGCCGGCACCCGAATCTTCAGACCCGAGCACAGCGATACTCGGATAAAGCAAATTACTCGAGCGAGTAGTGCTTTTCCGAGTACGCTCGCTCATCTCTAATAGGGACCTTTTGAATCCCCTTGGGCTCCGGCTTATGCCTCCAAGATCTGTTTGGACATGTTTGTGGCTAGGAACGGCCAGATTTTAGCAATATTTCTGAAGTGCAAGTGGCATGTTCGGGCCAGAGATTGGATGTGTATGTGTGTGTGTGTGTGTGGGGGGGGGGGGGGGGGGGTAAAGGAGAGGTTCGAATCCAATGTGACCCCGAGGCAGCGGGCGTGCTGTCTGGTGATTATGCTGGTGCCAGATACTGATATAGAGATGTTGGCGGGAGATTGGCTGGTTGAGAGTGGAAAGACAAGGAGCCAAGTTTTTGAGAGCTTAAGGGTGAATGCCCATGGACGGATTTCTACTGCGTTTCCTGTGGCGGAAATCCACGCGTGAATTCTATTGAACCTAATAGCGTTCTGCCTGCCAATGCTCACATGCGGATTTCTACCACGGATTTCTGCAGCCGGAAATAAATTGTGGCATGTTCTATTTGCCGCAGATTTATGCCGCAGGAGGTCTCCATTAATATAGCATTAATGGAGACCGCAGAATTCCGCGATCACCAGCAGGCACTCTTCGTTTTTAATTGCGGTATTCCCGTGGCGTAATTCTGCAGGCATATCCCGCGACCCTCGTGGTCATGAGCCCTAAGTTTGACAAAGAGGAAGGACATGATGTTAGAGTCAGCAGACAGACAGTCGGTAATGTTTTAGAGGAAGGGTGCAGAGATGTCATGGGAAGAGATGTATGGTCATATGTACGTCCTCCACTTACAAGAACACATTTACAACTTTAATGTGACTCATTTGTGTGAGTTTTTTTTTCTTGACTCAGAATTATGTTGCACACATAACCTAACTACTTTGCATGTTGAAGTTACCATAGTAACCTCAGAACAAGCACAATGTTTACTTTAATGTAACCATTAGGAGATCAGGAGAAGAGAGGAAAACAAAGCAAAATCTATAGCAAAGGAGTGATTATTTCTAATTTAAATTCTAATAAGGTACTTTAAAAAATTTTTTTTAAAAAGTACAGAATTCCCTTAAAGTTCTAGAATGACTTTGATCTTCCATTAATGATAATTTAGAGCTGATATGTTAGCACGGCATTCGATGGAAGTTTTATTTTTAGTTATCTGACACAACTTGAAATTCTGGCAAAAATAGTCCTAAAAATCAATTATCCAATATTATTTTAAGTTTGTCATTTGTAAGGAGAATTATGCTTGTTTTGTCTACTAAGAGCCGAATGATGAAACGCTTCAGTCCTTTTGAAATGGGATTTTAGGATTAATTTCATTGAACGGTTGTGAGTATTGTTTATGACTGGAATGTCTGCAGCACTTAACAATATCCGAAGGATGTTGCTGCAGCTTTTCTAAACACCTTGGAAAGTCGTTCAAATCAATGTCTCACAGTTCAGCAGCCACACAGCTGGATTACAGTAATTGTTGAATAAGAGAATGTCTCATGAGAAGGCCCAGGTAAACCATAATATTTAAGAAGATTGAGTTGCTCAATTTATGAGAGCTGATGTCATCTAGCATTACCAGTAAAAAGTGTGACTTGCCTGAAATTTACAGGTTGTATGCAGGATTTTTCCCCAAGCTGTTTTATATTTTATCTAAAATAGTCAGTGAATGGAGTACAATGATAAGGACATTCTTTGGACATGACTTCACACGTAAACACAAGTTAAACCATCCGTGACATTTCACGATGTTCTGCTGCTGGATATACAAAATTGGGTCATTTACATATATAAAAAGCAGATATGTGCAGCTCCTTATATAATCAGGAGTTTTCATATAGATGCTGCAATGCTGTTAAATGTATTTATTGTATTATTATCGTTAAAATAATAATTTTTATCAATATTTTTTATTAATTTGTGTTGTGAAATTGCAGTATTGTTGGCAATTACCTCCTTGGCACCATGCACTACACATTGAAAGCCTGCTTTTAAGGATATAACCATGTTGAAGGTTTAGCTTTTCTGATTGACAAGTGGCTGACTGCAGCAACCACTGAGTAGAAAGATGACTTCATTCTCGGCCATTTAACCTCTTAGATGTCATAGTCGATAGTGACTGTAGCAGCTAGGTGATCAAAAGAAAGGAAAGAGATGTCTTTGTCATCCTATCACCAGCTCCTACAATAGAATTGGGAAGGCTGAAGTTTAAATATGGCAGTAACGGGTTTAAAAAAGCTTAATTTATTAGTAAAAGCCTCCTAAAAGGAAAGGAAATAATTAAAGTTTAGTAAAGTAGTAAAAGAGAAATTCAAATATATATATATATATATATATATATATATATATATATATATATATATATATATATATATTTGTTAACTAATTAATTTTATATCTAATTGACTTGAAGGGAATTACTCATATGCTTTATGCTCCCATGGCTGCATATATACTTGCCTATTAGACTGTGCCATGAAAATAGCTTAATAGGTAGTGTTGCTCTTAGTGATTGAACAGGAGATACAATCATCGAAAATGATTTTATAAATAAAAGTTAGAGGGGTGGGTCAGTTGTTAGCACTGTTGCCTTTCAGCGCTAGGGTCCTAGGTTAAAATCGAATCAAGATAACATTTGCAAAACGCCACCCAGATTTTGCCCTTGCTCACAGTGCAACCCACAACCCCAGCACTGTGAAGCACCAATGCTAACAACTAAGCCACCACACTTATCTGTTCTGCTTCAGAGGAGAGAAAGAACACAAAAAAATACAAAGAGAGCATAAAAACCTATCCAAATGTTGCCCTTAGTCAGATTTGACTCTACAACTACGACACTGCAAAGCAGCATTAGTAGCTATTGGGGCACCAATCTTGTCTTTTCAGCTGTAGTGGAGAGCAAGAACAACCATAATAAACACAAAGAGAACATAAAAAAGCTGTTCAGATGTTGCTCTTGGTCAGATCTCAACCTACAACTCCAGCACTGCAAAGCAACAATGCTAAAAACTGAGACACCACACCTGTCTTTTCTGCTGTGATGGCTCAGTTGTTAGAACTACTGTTTTGCGGTGCTGGAGCTGTAGGTTCAAATCTGACCAAGGGCAACATCTGGATGGTGAGTGCTAACAACTACCGCACTTGTGTACTCCGCTCCAGAGGAGAGGGGAAAACAACAAGAGTAAACACAACTTGAAAAACCCATCCAAATGTTGTTCTTGGACATATTTGAACCTAGAATTCTAACACTGCAAGGCAGCAGTACTAACAACTGAGCCACAACACAAGGGAACAAGAAGAATAACCAAAAAGTGAACAAAGAACACCACCCATACGGTGCCCCTGTACAAATTTGAAGCTAGAACTACAGCATTGCTGTTACAATGCGGCGGTTGCTAGTCCTCCTGGGGTGGCGGTGTGCGGGGTCCCACGGTCGGGGCGCGTCCCCCCGGCTTGTTGTCCAGCTGCCTGGGGTGTGGGTGCCTGGCCAGCGTGGTGCTGGTGTGGCGCGCGCACGCGCACCTGTGAGTGCAGCTGCCATGCAGCTCCCTTTCATTATAATCTGTTCATTATAATCTGTTACCCTCTCTCTGCCCCTGGGTGGAGGCTTTTGTTTAAAGGTCTGGCAGGGACTTGCAGTCACTGCCAGTTATTGGTTTCCCTCAGTGTGCTAGGTAGTCTGCCTCTGTAGGTCTCCTGCCTCTATCAGCTTGTCTGCTATATTTGTTACCATCTGCCAGGTCTTTCCATCTGCCTCGGTTCTGATTAGTTTGTTTATGTTGGTTGCTTTTCATCTGCCTTTTCTGTCAGTATTCTACCCTTCCATCAGTTATGCCAGCATCCCTTCTTGGTCCCTAGTGAGAGTAGGGACCGCCGTCCGGTTGCCTGGGGTTAGCCAGGAGTGGAGGCAAGCAGGCAGGGGCAGGGGTTGTGGATGAGATCCAGGGCAAACCGGGCTGGCATATCAAGGGTAGTATACTGTAACAATTGCAAGACAGTAGTGCTAACAACTGAGCCACCATGCTTGGTCTTCCTGCTCTAAAAAAGAAGGAGAAGGGGACAGAAAAATGCAAAGTATATACAAATGTTGTCCTTGAACAGATTTTTACCTAGGACCCCAGCATTGCAAGACAACAGTGCTAATGAATGAGCCACCACGCTTGCCCTTTCATCTTCGTTTCCTTCCTTCTCCTTCCTCCTCTATAGGTGAAGGAGAGGCTGGAGTTCAAATATGTCCAAGAGCTGGAATTCAAATAGGTTCAATAGACTTCATGCATGGATTTCCACCACAGGAAACGCGGTGGAAATCCGTCCCTCGGCATTCACCCTTAACTTCTCAAAAACTGACCTTCTTGTCTTTCTGCCCTCAACCAGCCGACATTCTAGATTCAAATATATCCAAGAGCAACATCTGGATGGGTTTTTGATGCTCACTTTGTTCCTGTCATCCTCCTCCTCCTCCTCAAGTGTTATGTCTCATTTGTTATCACTGCAGTGTTACAGTGCTGGAGCTCTTGATTCAAATATGTCCAAGGGTAACATCTGGATTGAATTTCTTAAAGTCCAGGAGACATGACACTCCTCCTGACCCACGTCGCAAGCCTCTAACCCACTGAGCCAGAAACCTACTGCACATTGATGAGGGGCAAACCCCCCGAAACAGCTGTCTGTGTATGGTTTTCTGGCTTGGTTTCCTATTCCCAATCATTTATATAAAAACCTGTATAAAGGGTCTGACATTGATTTGAAGGAATGCTGCCATCCAATAGGTAGTGCTGCACAGGTATAGTTCCATCTTCCTTATTTGCACATTTATTCATGAGGCGCTGCTAACTCCGTTCACCATCTGTGTTTGGCATGTTTCTCAGTATGCAGTGTAATAGTTAGAAAACTATCACTCAGGGTGGATAGGCGGGGCTAGCATTGCTTCATACAAGTCTATGGGAGAGCGTCCAGATAAATTCCTTAAAGGGGTTGTCTCACGCTGAAACGTTTGTTTTTTTTTTCCATAGGCCCCCCGTTCGGCGCAGGACAACCCCAAGTGATGTGTTCAAATAAAAAAAAAAATATTACTTACCCGAATCCCCGCTCTGCGACGTCTTCCTTCTTCCTTCTTCTTCCTTCACCAAGATGGCCGCCGGGATCTTCACCCACGATGCACCGCGGGACCTTTCCCATGGTGCACCGTGGGCTTTGTGCGGTCCATTGCCGATTCCAGCCTCCTGATTGGCTGGAATCGGCACACGTGACAGGGCGGAGCTACGCGATGACGCGTAGAAGGGGGCGGAGCCAGAACGCCGCTCGTGCCTGAACCAAGCAGAAGGGGAAAAGACCGCACAGCGCAAGCGCGTCTAAAAAAGCAAGAAGACATCAGAATTAGACGGATCCATGGCGACGGGGACGCTAGCAACGGAGCAGGTAAGTGAATAACTTCTGTATGGCTCATATTTAATGCACAATGTACATTACAAAGTGCATTAATATGGCCATACAGAAGTGTATAACCCCACTTGCTGCCGCGAGACAACCCCTTTAAGCCAGCCATGAAAGGGAATTACTTGATCATTTTTTAATACATTAGCATTTCATCCACAGAGACAACTAGTTTACATGGCCCTATGGAAAGCATTTTACTATGGCTGACATAAGTTACATCGGACAAGATAAAGCTTTTAAAGATGGGTATATCTACTTGTGCTAAGTGGTTTTTTTCCATTAGCTTTTCATTTTATGTGTTAATGTGTGTTAATTTTATTCCTTGACATCTTTAGAATCATTTTCACACAATGATCAGACTTGCTGAAACTAAAGGTAGCATTCTTCACAAACATGGTTGAACTTGATACCTGCTGTGACAGCTGTGTCTTGTGATAGCCAAGCTCTGTGTCTGTATGATCTGACAGCATGGAAACATATGGGAAAAGCTGGCATCATATGTCTGGAATTACTCAAGTGCCTTCTTCCAGTTCATGAATCCAGCGGTTATGCAGGGTTGCTGACAAAGGACAGTGTCTGCCAATAGCATCTCAGTGCACGCAATTACTCATAGTTGGCAAAGTTTTCTTGAATGTTTTTGTTTTGATTAAAAAAAAGATATTTTCTGGCCAAATGGTTTCACATTTTCTTGCTGCATTTGAATAGGTAAGCAGATTTTTTTTCTTGAAAACTACATTTGCAGTTTAACTTTTCTTGAATATAATCTTGTCCTTTATAGTTCAGTTTTTTGTAAGAGCAACATTAGCTTAATCATGACCTGAAAATGAAAAGAAAGGTAAAAGCATATTAATTAATAAGATACAGATCAATGTTTTAAGAAAAATTACATATTTAAAGGCTTCCATACTTAAAGGGCTTTAAGTTAAAGTGGATAAGTTCTTTTTGTGACAAGTTGTTTTCATGGAACAAACCTTTTACTCTTTTCCCACACTGTGCAGTAATAGTATGGCATAAGGAGTGAGTATTTCCCAAATCATGTCTTATTATGGCATGGGGAAGAAGCAGGCTCAAGAGTTGTGTCTGTGGCAACTGCAATGGGTCTGTAATATTTAACAATTCCCAGAATCATATATAACACCAATCCTGGCTACTTAACCCCTAACTTTTCATATTCAGTAAAGACTGGCTATGAGCCTATCAGCCCTCTTGCAATGTACTGATTGGCTCATGATGGAAAATGAAAATATTATGACTTTTGGAATACAGTTGTGGAAAAAAAATAACAGAAATTACAGTGTTTTTAAAGGGGTTGTCTGAGTTGAAGGCTTCCCCTGAAATGCTTTTCGATGCAGTAAAATAATTAATAGGCATAAACTCACCTCGCGGAATTCCTGCTGTGTCCTGCGCTGATGCTCCAGGTCTCCCCTCTGACATCCAATGTAGAGGGTTTTCCAGCCTGTTTATGGAGCGTCACAGGCTTTCAGCCAATAATAGAGCTCAGTACTCAATCACTGAGCTCTGTTATTGGCTGCAGTGCCTGTGACATCCCATAAACTGGGCAGGGCTGCCTGTACACACACACAGAAGCAGAGGACCGAGCCATGCCCCAGGACACAGCAAGAGTAGGGAGATGTGAGTATATGCTTGCCAGTTATTTTACTGTATTGGAAAAGTAATTTATGGAAAATCTATGACTGGGACGACCCCTTTAAGGCCCAATATGTCCTGCTTTAGTAAAGTGTTAAAGTGAATGCTTATCATCACTACATTTTTTAAATTAAAATTATATAGCAGTAAAATTCTGTGCTGATTGTTACTCTGATTATTTTTCTTAGATATCTTTATAGTGGTAACAGCTTTACTTTATTAATAGAACTCTCCAGAATGTCTGTTATATAGATGTGTCCTAACTTATCTTTGGGCTCAACATATATAGAGATATCTGGGGTGAGATGACCAGCTTTGAAAGAAAAAAATATTTTGCTATACTGTGTCACAAGAGTATGAATCTGTCAGTAGCTATATGAGTCTGTGTGGCCATTCAATAGTTGCAGCCTGTCAATTGTTTTGCTAGCATGTTCTGATATGTTATTGAAATAGTTTTATGAGAAA
Source organism: Eleutherodactylus coqui (assembly GCF_035609145.1). Classification (NCBI taxonomy): domain Eukaryota; kingdom Metazoa; phylum Chordata; class Amphibia; order Anura; family Eleutherodactylidae; genus Eleutherodactylus; species Eleutherodactylus coqui. The sequence goes on along the minus strand of NC_089841.1, from coordinate 201,212,820 downwards.
CTGTAGTACTTAACTAATTTCAAAGAAAGGTAAGGATGGAAATGTTTATAAATCATGATATTAACCCTTTCCAATCCAATTTGTATCCTGGTTCTCCAGAAGGCTTACTCTTTTTCTGCGGTTATACAACGGCGCTATCTGCTGGATAAAGCCAGTACTGTGCTTGTATGGATTTCTTCCTAATAATAATCAACTTTATTTACATAATGCATCCATATTGCATAGCACTTTACATCACTTAATATTTTCTGTCCTCATTTGGGCTAACAATTTATATTCACCTATTATCATGTTTTTTGGAGGAGACCCACACAAACACGGCATTAACATACAAACTCCACGCTGATGTTGTTATTGGTAAGATTTGAATAGCACTGCAAGGCAACAATGAGTCACCATGCTTCTTCTTCCATGGAGGAGAAAGAGGACAAAAAGCACAATGGCTCAGTGGTTAGTATTGTTGCATTGCAGTGCAGATGTTCTTGGTTCAAATCTGATTTAGGGCAACATCTGCATAGTGTTTGTATGTTTTCCCTAGGTTTATATTGATTCCTTCTTAATAATACAGTAATTATCACCTTTATTTATATGGCACATACATTTATAGAGGAGGAAAAGGAGGACATTTATGGATCCTATACAGTGTTATACGCCAGTTTTAGGTGTATTGGTGAAGCTTCAGCTTGGTTTGAACTTATTTGGACCGAACCAAACTTTTTGCCAAAACTCAGCTAACCGGTCAAACCGAACTTTTCAAAAGTTTGCTCAACACTGCCTCCTGGTGGTGGCTTCAAGCAGACAGGAATTGTTTCTCTCTATGCCCACAGTATGTAGAGAATGTATAGCTTTAGACTAGTGATTCCCAAACTCCAGCCCTCATGTCCTCCCAACAAGTCACAATTTGAAAATATCCTATATGAAGAAAAAACACTTGCGGAAATATCCAAGGCACTGACAGTCATTACATCACCTGTGCCATATTATGGAGTTTGGAAAACAAAGAAATAAAAAAATTAAGCTCCAACTACTATAAAATTGTCTTAAAAAAGGACACAAAATATTGGACCCAGGAATAAAATGTAATTGAAAAATGAATATTAACATAAAATTGGAGATGAACAGTTGAGCATTCTGGTGAATTTGGGGATTCACAATAAAAATCTCCCGTCATGTACTAAATTAGACTCACATCAAGTGCTGAAGCTGGGTAGAAGAGAGTAAGAGTAAAAATGATTGCCTGGTATGCTTTTTGCTCCTTTTTATTTTACTTCTAATGTCAACACATGACAGAAAGAACATTTAATTAGCTGCAACACTTGTCAAATCCACGTGCTCAGAAAAGCATGCACAATAATTATAGAGTGTAAGGCACACTAGGGAATTTCTGCAGCAGCCTTAATAACTGCAAACCAACGTATCTATAAAGCGAGTCTGTAATGTAAAAGTAATGTCCCAAGATCCCAGATCTAATGATCATATTTGTACCATGTAATAACAGGGATTCCAACAAAAATAAATGCTTGAACTTGATTTAGATGCCTTTTAATAGTGATTTTCATAATTTAAATAAGCATTGAATACTTCAACTAAAATGACTTCTTTACTATAAAATAAATCCCCATCTCTTCTAACTGTGAACTGACAATATCTGCTTTAGAACAATCTGTATTCTAATATGATTTTACCATTGCAAATAATAGATGTTCTGTATAGTGAACCCTAGTAGTAACCCTAGCAAAATATCAATTTGCCTTGCTTTTATGAAACCTCCAGAAATATTACAGCTTCAAAATTGAAAATGACCTAAAATAAGATTATTTGCATTGGGACTTTTGCAACTTCCATCTTAAATCTCCCGTGGCCAGCAAATCAAAGCAAAGGATAACATAGTGCCAAAGACTCTTGAATGTTTTACGAGTTGGGATAATCCTTTACTGCCAGTAATCTTCTATGTCTTGTATGATTTATGTAAAGGGCTTTTCATGTGTGGTTCAATAAGGGATTTTATCCACCAAGTAAAAGACAAGCTGTACCTTGTATATTAATGCCATTCCAAAAACAGTTAGACATTTATTCCTGTCTTGCAGAGATACATTTATTTTTGTGAGAAGGAATGGCACCACCTCAACATGAATAAATCTGCACATAAAGACATTAAAGACAAATGCTGTTAGACAAACAAACAAACGCCATTTAACATCAGTGTCGAGGACTAGAGATTTTATTAATAGCGTGGCAGCTTGTCTAAATTTCGTTAAAAAGATCCCTATCTGCTTTAATAAATGATAACCTCAAGTCTTACATAATATATCTGACTCTTCTGCACACTGCATTATACAGTCTTGTGTCATCTTTTCATCTTCCTATGAGTTTAGCTATTTGTTAACTATTCGCACTTGACAAAAATGTATCCAACATTACATTACGGGAACAATACACCAAGAAATTAATGAGCATTAGTCATTTGCAAGGTTTTTCTTTCTCATTTGCATAGAAGTAACTTAAAGATGCATTGCTTAGAATAGGTGGCAAGCTAGAGCTATAGTATTTGGAAGGTTAGAAGTAGTGGAGAGGAAAGAGAAACCACAAGTTAGTAGCAAATAAATCACTATAATGTGATACTTTTTATTTAAGAGGGGACCAGATATCTTTTTAGAGTGTTAACGGTATTACAAGATAAAGTCATTAGGTTACCAGTGGGGTTGTTGATCTCAAATGTTGATCCAGGGATTACTCTGGCTGCCATTATGGAGTCAGGAAGGATTTTTTTTTGTTCCAAATTAGCTAAATTGGCTCATTGTTTTTTTTTTGCCTTCCTCTGTATCGACAAGGAAGGGAAAGGGGGGTAGGGGGGGGGGGGGGGCTAAACTAGATGGACATTGTCTTCATTCAGCCTAACATACTATGCTACTAATGTCTGTGTAATTACAGTCATATAAAGTAGATTATAGCAAGCTAAACATATGAACATAAAATAGGGGGGTCTTCTGCTCATCTAAATAGACCCTACGTAATACCAGATTCATCCTCTAGTGGCTGCTGCAGCAAAAATTTGCAGCTGCCTCTAGCTTCTGATGACAGACCTGCAGGGATCAGTTCATTGGCAGCATTAACAGAAAGGGTTAATTAGTCAAAAAAGCAATTAGAAAACACTGAAAGGTACATAAAACAGCACTTCTCATCTAATAAACTCTGTGTGCTTGGGTAGATGTAACTTTTTGCAGCTGGTCTAGTAAGAGGACTTCTACTGTTAAAAAAATGTGGCTAAAAGCTCTAATTCTACTTATACAATTTAAATGCATAAAACATACATTATGGCATTAGCAGTAGGACAAATGTAACGGTTTATTATTTGCATGCATTTGGGAGTGTTTTTTTTAAGTCAACAGTAATCGACTTAAAAGTTCTTTAAGTACACGCAAAGGAAGATAATTTTTATAATGCAAATATGACATTTGATAAGGAATTTATATTTATCTCACTATTTACTTCACTCCATGCAGATATTTCAACTCAGCTGAGATAAACGCTTTGGAAATTCAGCATAATCATCTCTGAAAATATTCTTTGCCCTACGACTTATTTGTAAATATAATGCGTTCTGTGATTTCCCCTGACTGCCTTTGCACTGGATTTGAATTGATAACAGTGAACCTGCTTGTATATATTTGCACATCTGGCCAGAGATTATGTATAGAAGCTGCATGTTTGAATATCATCATATTATCCTGATGTTGGATTAAGTCTCACACAAACAATGTTTGATACCAAAGTGTTACTTCATACAATATGCAGCGGAAATAAACATTGTGGAAATTAGATACTGTAAGTATACTGTTAATCAGTCACACATCTGAATTTCCTATTAATTCAGCATTCAACTAATAAAAGTCTGATTCAGAAGTGTTACATAAACAATTCCTGCATCAATCTGAACATGGAACTGCTTAATACCAGATAATCTAACAGAGAAAGATATAGAAAAGGTCATGTCTCAATTTCATACAATTGTACCAGCTATGTAGCATAATTGTATTGAAAAAATGGAAGTTGGCAAGAATGCCTCATGTATAGAGATGAGCGAATATACTCGTTTCGAGTAATTACTCGATCGAGCACCGCGATTTTCGAGTACTTCCGTACTCGGGTGAAAAGATTCGGGGGGCGCCGGGGGGCGGGGGGAGCCGTGGCGGAGCGGGGGTAGCAGCGGGGAACAGGGGGGAGCCCTCTCTCTCTCCCTCTCCCCCCCACTCCCCGATGCAACCCCTCACTCACCAACGGCGCCCCCCGAATCTTTTCACCCGAGTACGGAAGTACTCGAAAGTCACGGCGCTCGGGTGAAAAAGGGGCGTGGCCGAGTAGGTTCGCTCATCTCTACTCATGTACACTAACAACTCTTTGACTTATGTTGGTAAAAATGGGCATAATCTTTTATGTGAAAAGTGGAAGGAAACTAGATGAGGCTCAGTAAACTAGATGAGACTCAGCCAACATGCTGATGAAGAATTCTGCGCACCCTATGTCTTCTCCTATACTGGTTTACTGGCTCAGCAAACAGCATATATGACTATAAATGTCCATTCCTACGGCCTTTTTTTGGGCCATGTGCTGTTCGTGTATGTCACAGAGAGCACGCAGCCTCAGGGCTTAAACAGACGAACATGTTTCACACCCAAAAAATGTAACAAAGCCAACTCATGGATTTCAATGGGTTCGCTCTAATGAGCGTATTTCTCTCGTGCAAATCCTGCACACAAGAAAATATAGGACCTGCCCTATCTTTTTGCATGTTATGCAGAAAGCTGCCATAGAAGTCTTTGGTAAGTAAAACAAATCAAGGTGAAGGGTGTGACCCTGTGGACAACCCTTGTTCATTCAAAAATATGCTCTGTTGCGGTGAGCTTATTTGCGCATATGTTCATTTATTGAAGCCGTTAGATTAGTTTATGAAGTAGTTCAGACCAAAATCAGTAGAATTTCCACCGATTGTCAAGGTGAAAAAAATTGCTGCCATATTCTACTCTCGTCTAGTTTTCAACCAAGGATTGCACAGTAAGATATCAATATTCACAGATGATATGAAACTATGTAAAGTAATTATCACAAATGAGAACATTATAGTGTTACAAATGGAGTAGAATAATCTGGAGGCTTAGTGCAGAAAAGTGGCAGAGAAGGTTTAACATTGACAGCCAGGTGTAGCTGCTTGGAGGACATCGCCAGACCAGAGATTGGAGTTGCAGAAATTTCATTTGTATATTCCCTGTGCATTCTGGGAAGAGCAAAGAATCACTTTAAGTGGGAAGATTGTAGGGATTAGCTAGGTCTAGCTGCTCGGAGGACATTGCCAGACCGTGCATCGAAGGTGTGCAAAGTTGTACACTTAGTAGTATCTCCACTATCAGTAGTAACTTCACTGCAATTCTTGACTTTTAGAAGTTTAGAAGTGGACATCATTTGACAACATGGAAAAGGAGAGGAGCCATATGGTGAGCTTCAACATATGCTATATGTTTACAGACCTGTCAGAGGAAAAGCCAAACTTCACCAGCCAGAAATGCAAGCTGGTGTCTCGACTGGAGGAAAAGGTGTGTAGTCTTCAGGAGAGAATAGCTACATTGAAGCTTAATAAGGAAGGTGATCATTTTCCTGACAGAGCAGAAGAAAGTCTTCAAAATATTGAAGGAAAAGAAATGTCCAGTGTACCTGCAGAACCAGAGGAATGGAAGCATGTGACCCAAAGAGGCAGAAGGATCAGGAGTCAGCCAGCACCCATACTGCTCGGGAACCAGTACCAAGTTCTTGAGCAGAAAGAGAAAGAGGTACAGCAAGAAATGACTCTATCCACAAAGAACAGGGCAGAGGAGAAAGAGGTACAGCAAAAAATGACTCTAACTACAAAGAACAGAGCAGAAGAGAAAGAGGTTCAGCAAGAAATGACTCTACCCACAAAGAACCGAGGCTTGCAACAGAGGCCAAAAGCAATAAAAAAAGATTTGGGGGGTATGTAAAAAGCAAAAGAAAATTCAAAGATGCTATTGGATGCTTACAGGATGAAAATGGTGAATTGGTTAAGAATGATGTTCAGAAAGCTGAACTTTTAAATTCCTATTTTGTATCTGTTTTCTCTCAGAAAGTAGATGTAACATCAACTGATCTTCCTCTTGCTATTGGGGGAATAAAAGAATGCAGGCTATTTATAAGCAGAGAGATGGTGAGGGAACACTTAGCTAACTTAAGTAAATTCAAGTCTCAAGTTACAGATGAATTACATCCTAGGGAAGCAGCGGAGGTAATTGCTGAACTACTTGCTATACTCTTTAAAAATTCCTGGAGAACAGAAGAAGTCCCAGAAGATTGAAAAGTGGTAGAGATGAGCGAGTATACTCGCTAAGGCTAACTACTCGAGCGAGTAATGCCTTAGCCGAGTATCCTCCTGCTCGTCTCTAAAGATTCGGGGGCCGGCGGGGGGTGGGGAGTGGCGAGGGAGAGCGGGGAGGAACGGAGGGGAGATCTGTCTTTCCCTCTCTCCCTTCTGCTCCCCCCTGCTCACCTCCGCAACTCACCTGTCACCCGCGTTGGCAGCCGAATCTTTAGAGACGAGCGGGAGGATACTCGGCTAAGGCACTACTCGCTCGAGTAGTTAGCCTTAGCGAGTGTACTCGCTCATCTCTAGAAAGTGGCAAATGTTGCCTGTATCTTCAAAAAAGGGAAGAAGGGGGATACAGGAAACTACAGACCTGTGAGCCTGACTTCTATACCGGAAAGATCTTTGAACAAATTATTAAACAGCATGTATGCAAGTACTTGGATGAAAATGGAGTAATTAACCAGAGCCAGCATGGGTTTGTAACAAACAAGTCATGCCAGATGAATCTAATTTCCTTCTATGACAGAATCACCAACTGGGTTGATCAGGGAAATGCTGCAGATATAGTATATCTTGACTTTAGTAAAGCATTTGACAAAGTATCTCATACCATACGTATTGAAAAAATGACCAAACATGGGATTGACAAGGCAACTGTTAGGTGGATTCACAAATGTCTGAGTGATCATACTCACGGAGTGATCAAAAATGGCAGTACATCCAAGTGGAATAATGTATAAAGTGGGATACCACAAGGATCTGTCCTAAGCTCAGTGTTGTTCAACATTTTTAGAAATGATCTGGAGGATGGAATTGATGGGAAACGGATCAAATTTCCCGACGACACAAAGCTAGGAGGAATAGCTAACACTAGGAAAGAGAGGGAGAGTATTCAAAAAGATCTAGAAAAGCTTGAACAGTGGGCGGCAACTAACGGGACTGTATTTAACAAGGAGAAATGCAAAGTCCTACATCTGGGCAAGAAAAATAAAAAAAGCACATACAGAATGGGAGGAATTGGGCTAAGCAGCAGCACATGTGAAAAAGACTTGGGTATACTAATAGATCATAGACTGAACATGAGTCAACAATGTGATGCAGCAGCCAAAAAACCCCCCACAATTCTGTGATGTATTAAGAGAAGCATAGAGTCTAGATCTCGTTAGGTAATTATCTACCTCTACTCTTCCTTAGTCAGATCTCATCTGGAATACTGTGCCCAGTTCTAGGCACCCCACTTTAAAAAAGACATAGACAAACTGGAGCAAGTTCAGAGAAGAGTTACTAAGATGGTGAGCGGTCTGCAAATCATGCCCTATGAGTAACGGTTAAAGGATCTGGCAATGTTTAGCTTGCAAAAGAGAAGGCTGAGAGGAGACTTAATAGCTGTCTACAAATATCTGAAGGCTTGTCACATTGCAGAGAGATCTGCCCTATTCTCATTTGCACAAGGAAAAACTAGAAGCAATGGGATGAAACTGAAAGGGAGGAGACACAGATTAGATATTAGAAAAAACTTTCTGACAGTGAAGGTGATCAATGAGTGAAACAGGTTACCACAGGAGGTGGTGAGTTCTCCTTCAATGGAAGTCTTCAAATAAAGGCTGAACAAATATCTGTCTGGGATGATTTTGTGAATTCTTCACTGAGCAGGGGGTTGGACCCAATGACCCTGGAGGTCTCTTCCAACTCGACCATTCTATAATTCTATGATTGATAAATGAAGGTTTATGCATAGACAGGGAAAATACATGGCACCATCACACACTAAATGGGAAACCACTAGGTACAATTGACATGGAAAAGAACTTGGGGATTTTAGTTAACTAAATACATAACTGGGCAAACCAGTGTCAGGCAGCTGCTACTAAGGCAAATAGGATCATGGGGTGCATCAAAACAGGTCTATGGGCAAATGATGAGAACATTGTTCTTCCGCTTTACAAATCACTAATCAGACCACACATGGAATATTGTGTACAGTTTTGGACATTGGTGCTCAAAAGAGGCATATCACAGGTACAAAGTTTGGCAGCTAAAATAATAAATAGAATGGATGAAGTGCAATACGCAGAGAGATGATCAAAGTAGGGCAAGACATCTGAGGAGTGACCCAATAAAAAAAAACAACAAAAAACATATATATATATATATATATATATATATATATATATATATTAGAGATGAGCGAGCACCAAAATGCTCGGGTGCTCGTTACTCGGGACGAAATTATCGCGATGCTCGAGGGTTCGTTTCGAGTAACGAACTCCATTGAAGTCAATGGGCGACCCAAGCATTTTTGTATATCGCCGATGCTCGCTAAGGTTTTCATTTGTGAAAATCTGGGCAATTCAAGAAAGTGATGGGAACAACACAGCAACGGATAGGGCAGGCGAGGGGCTACATGTTGGGCTGCATCTGAAGTTCCCAGGTCCCACTATTAAGCCACAATAGCGGCAAGAGTGGCCCCCCCCCTCCCAACAACTTTTACTTCTGAAAAGCCCTCATTAGCAATGCATACCTTAGCTAAGCACCACACCACCTCCAACAAAGCACAATCACTGCCTGCATGACACTCCGCTGCCACTTCTCCTGGGTTACATGCTTATAGCCAGTTCCACTGAAAGCAATGGGCTGCCGGCGTGTGCTGGATGAATTGTCGGGAAGGGCTTAAATATAGAAGCCCTTCCCTGCAATTCATCCAGAAATGTGTAAAAATAAAAAATATATACCGTATATACTGGCGTATAAGGCAACGGGGCGTATAAGATGACCCCCCAACTGTCACCTTATACGCCGGGAATACAGCGGAGCAAAAAAAAATCGTTACTCACCTCCCCCGGCGTTCTGCGGCGCTGCTGCAGGATGTCGCTCCCTCCTGGTCCCCGGCAGAGCATTCCTTTCTGGACGCAGGGCTTGAAATCCCCACCTCCAGAAAACACAGGTGCCTTCAGCCAATCACAGCCAATGACAATGATGTCATTGAATGGCTGTGATTGGCTGACGGCGTGTGTTAGCTAATCACAGTAGCTTTATGGAGGCGGGGATTTCAAGCCCTGCGTCCAGAAAGCAATGCTCTGCCAGGGACCAGGAGGGAGCGACAGCCTGCAGCAGCGCCGCAGAACGCCAGGGGAGGTGAGTAATGATTTTTTTTTTTGACACTTTCTTGTTTTTGTATTACCGACGTATAAGACGACCCCCGACTTCAGAACAGATTTTTCGGGGTTCAAAAGTCGTCTTATATGCCAGTATATACGGTATATACTTACCTTGTCCCGGCAGACGGAGTTCAGCGTGGCCGGCCTACAGTGGGTGTGAAGGGGGTGTGAGTCAGACCTGCCCCCTGATTGGCTCAGCGCTGAGCCAATCAGAGGCAGGTCTGACTCACACCCCCTTCACACCCACTGCCGGCCATGCGGCTGAACTCCGTCTGCCGGGACAAGGTAAGTATATATATATTTTTTATTTTAACACATTTCTGGATGAATTGCAGGGAAGGGCTTCTATATTTAAGCCCTTCCCGACAATTCATCCCGCGCACGCTGGCAGCCCATTGCTTTCAGTGGAACCTGCTGTATTGCCGGCTCCATTGAATTCAATGGGCAAACATCGTTCTTCTCTGCCACAGCTGTTACAGCTGTGGCAGAGAAGAATGATTTGTCTTCTATATGTTCTCAATGGGGTCGGCGCTGCTGCCGCCGGCCCCATTGAGCGCATATAGAGAAGAGAACAGGAATCGCAGATCGCAGATAGGTGCGATCTGCGATTTCTGACTATGGCCTAAGAAGGACCGTTGGGGTTCTTGAAGCCTAAAATCACTCCTAACGCTCTCCCTATAGCAGCTCCGGCATCAACAGCCCTTTCCCTGATCTCTGTCAGAATGCATCTGTGGTGAGCTGCGGGCGGGCAGATTTTAATACTCGGGTGACACCTGATCTCGCCAGCCACTCACTGCAGGGGGGTGGTATAGGGCTTGAATGTCGCAGGGGGAAGTTGTAATGCCTTCCCTGTCTTTCTGTTGGCCAGAAAAGCGTGCTAATGTCTCAGAGATGAAAGTGAAAGTAACTCGAACATCGCGTGGTACTCGTCACGAGTAACGAGTATCTCGAACACCCTAATACTCGAACGAGTATCAAGCTCGGACGAGTACGCTCGCTCATCTCTAATATATATATATATATAAAACTATATTAGGGTTCTTGAGCTTCATGTACCAAGGACTGTGACTGTAATAAGGGGGCATCCTAATAGGCTGAACTGCATAGACATATGCCTTTTTTGAGTCTTACAAACTATGCTACTATGAATCTTCTACAAGACTTTTCTGGTAAGCTCAGCCACTTTTTGCAGCATTTATTATTTCCCATGTTTTGTTAGCCCAATCACAATTAATAGATAAAATAGCAACAGTTTTCATACGTTCATTTCCTTTACATTGGTCATATATTGACTTCGCTGCACTCTGTGTCCTCCCACTGACTAGCAGCTAGACATAAATTGTTATTTGTAAAACTGCTTGTCTAAATCATGATCCAAGCAATATGCATAAAGTATGTCCATACTACAGATTTAAACAGGAAAGGGGGCACAAAGCTTTCAAAACCCAGTGATGCATCATATCATATTGTCTTATAAATGATGAAATACTGAGGTTATTCAGAGGGCAACGCATTATTACAGAAGACATTCTATATGAATCATGCAAACCGTTTGCTAGGTATAATATGAATGATACATTAAGATGTTTATATGTACAATGCCATCATTATAACATGGGCAATAACATCATCTCTTTCTATTTATAACTTTATGGTGGACACCATAATGGGCACTTCAGAGGTAAATGGCACAATATACTTATTTAAAAATGAATGAGGCTGAACTGAAACAAAAATTCTGAACAATATTTGGAAATTACTATCGATAAGGCTCATAGAATCCCAAAACCTGCAGTTGTTCCTGAAATTATAACAAACAATGTTATAGAAAATCCACATTTTTGGAAGCGAAAAAGATCCTACTAAAAACTTTAAAGGATGGAGCCAAACTTCCAGAGAGTTATAGGCATACTGTATCTCTGTAGATTTTCCAATCACAACAATAAGAGCAAAGAAAAGCTTTTGTTGTTGATCCATGTAAAGACTTAGCAATTTGGTAATATTTTTCAACATATTTAATTATCAGATTTAGGATGCTTTTATGTTAAAATCTTTCTTGAATGGCTGCTTCTATCTGAATTCAGCTGCTGCTTGTTGCTATGAAAAGTTTGTAGTTACTATTAGAGTTGAGCGAACATACTCTGCCGAGCTTGATGCTCGGTCGAGTATTAGCGTACTCGATAGTGCTCGTTACTCGAACGAGCATCAAGCCATGTTCAGCCCCGCCCCATTTTTGGCTCCTCCCCGCTGTGACATGCCTGCTTTGGCCCCTCCCCACCATGACACAGCGCGCGTCATTGGCAAATTTTTTTGTTTGGGGGAGAGAGAGAGAGAGACACGAACCTAGGAACAAAAAAAAAAGCTCCGCACCCGGCGTCCCACATAGAAAAATGCTCGAGTCTCCCATTGTAGTCAATGGGGTTCGTTACTCGAGTAGAGCTCGTGAATTTTACGAAAAGCTCAACTCGAATAACGCAGACTCGAGCATTTGGGTGCTCGCTCATCTCTAGTTACTATATAGATGTAGCAATGCTTAAAAGGGAATTCTCTGATTTTTTAATTTTTTCTATTGAAGACCACTAGAGATGAGCGAGCATCAAAATACTCAGGTGCTCGTTACTCGAGCCAAGCTTTTTCTAATGCTTGAGAGCTCGTTTCGAGTAACAAACCCCATTGAAGTCAATGGGGACCAAAGCATTTTTCAATGGAGCCGTGGCCGCTGCCGGTGGCTCCATTGAAAACAATGGCCTGCCGACACCCCTGAACTGTTTTTCATGGAAGGGCTTTACATATAAGCTCTTCCCTGAAAAACAAGGATTTTAGTGTAAAAAAAAAAAGATGTTTCCTTCATTCCCTCTAGTAAAAATAATTCCCTGCTGTTACATCTGCCACATCTGTGACAGATGCAGCAGAGAAATTCTTTAATTCACATGACAGCTGCAGTAGAGGATCCTGCTGCCTGCACCACCGTCAATGGATTTCAGGAAAGGGATTTAAATATAAGCCCTTCCCTGAAAATCCAGTAAAAGTAGTGTAAAAAGCAAAAAAATACTCACCTTGCTTCAGCTGCCGGGGCTCAGTCGCATCTTCTCTGCGGGGTCCCCAGCTCTGTAGTGCTGTTCTATCAGCAGGTGGGGGTTTAAAATCCCAGCCTGCTGAAAGCACTGATTGTGATTGGCTGAGGCCAAATGAATGACAGGCGGAGAGGGCGACAATGACAATGGAGAGGGTGAACTTTTCTCAAGCACCCGAGCACCGCAGTGGTGCTTGCTCGAGTAACGAGTACTTTCGAGTATGCTAATGCTCGAACGAGCATCAAGCTCGGATAAGCATGCTCGCTCATCTCTAAAGACCACCAATCAGCTGATTCCCATTAGTTACTGCTATCAGTGCAGGAAACACAAAATGCTGACCATAGTGAGTGGCCTGGGTTGGTATTGCAGGTACAGCTCCTGTTGAATTCAATGGGAGCTCCACTGCAGAACCAAGCTGGGCAGAAGAATTATTGTAAGTGCGTTATGCACTGACAGCAGTAACAATGGCTTCAGCAATCAGCTGATCAGTGGAGATCCGAGAGTCAGGTCGCCACCGATCAACACTTATCAGTCATCAGTAGGAAAAAAAGTCCCAGAATACCCCTTTAAGTTGTCAAATGGCCTGCAATTAGAGTGTTGCACCATTGTGCGTAGAATAGCATGCTACTCAAATTGCATAATGTTCTAGTAGTAAGTGTTTTAGAACTGTGTGGAACATTAATGGTATGGTGCGCCATTTGTCAACGTAAGGCTTCCTACATCTGTACCTCTAGAAAATATGTGCTGTTAACATAGATAAATTGCTTTAGAGTTAGCTGAGCATTATTTGCTTTGCGGTCTTACATCTAAATCATTTAACATGTTCTAATCAGCAGTGAATGATGTAACTGTCAGGATTCTGTGTATTTCTAGCTTGGTGTTACATTGCAAGTGTTTCATTCCTACTTCTAAGTTAATAATAGTTTTCACTTCCCTTTTTACTCTTATCAAATCACCTGATGCAAATGATGTGGTTTGTATAATATGATATACATTATGTAAATATTGCTTTTATGTTTTATGCTTTCATACAACATAGAGCAATCTTATTATGTACTGAGTACAGTATATTTCTTATGAAAATAAGGTGTCTTGAAGAATATTATGATCTCAATTTTTCAATATAGTAAAATGAGAAATGAGGGCTTCACCTCCTTGACACTAAACTGAACTGTAGTAATGCAAGCAACCGTATGCTACAAGTAGTTCTGCTTAAGGAGCAACCAAAGACTGGGCTATTATGCCTTACCAGGGTCTTGCCAGAATCCTCAGAGTCAAAATCGGTGGCAGAAATGTCAATGTCAACAACGTTCCACCTTGCTTGTGGAAAATGAAAGAGACCTGGAATACCTTATCCAATGAGTGCAGAAGGAAAGCGAACCCATGGGACTGTATCTCAACAGCAATAAAATGAAAGTCATGACCATGGTAAGCAACAGTATAGTGAACATAAAAATTAACAACGAAGAAGTCGAGGCGGTCCAAGATTTTATCTTCCCTGGATCCAAAGTCGATTGCAATGGGCAATCTGGACCTGAGATCAATAGACGGATTACACTTGGTAGGAATGCAATGCAAGGAATTGAAAAGATCCCGAAAAGCAAGGATATTAGCATTGCAATAAAAAAACAGACTTGTCAATGCAATCATCTTTCCCATAATGATGCATGGTTGTGAAAGTTGAATTTTCAGTAAAACAGACAGAAGGAAAATTGATGCATTTGTACTATGGTGCTGGAGGAGAATGCTACAGGTTCGTTGGACTGCCATGACAATGAACAAGTTAGTGTTAGATCGCGTCAAACTGAAAATATCACTAGAGGGCAAAATCATCAAACAGCGGCTCTCTTTTTTTTGGCCACATGATGTGTGCTAACTCACTGGAAACAGTACTGATGCTTGGCAAAGTCAGTGGAAAGAGAAGATCAGGACGACAAAGAACAAGATGGCTAGATACAGTCAAGGCCACCATGAACATGTCAATCGCAGAAGTGGTGAAAGACAGGAATGCGTGGAGAACATTGATCCATGGAGTGACCGAACGTTGGATGCGACTGAACAGATAATCATCAATATCTATAAAAGTCTATAGAGGTTACTTTGTAACATCCTATTTTCAATCATTTAAAAATATTCCAGTGCCAAGATTTTACTGTTACATACCTGTTATGGTGACCCTTGTGGTTTTATGATTTCCTCTCAGAATTTCAGTCAATCCTTTTCTCTGAAGATTCCAAAATATAAGTTAAGTAGTTTGCATCAAAATCTCCTCAGGTAGAGGTTCCCAAGTATACCCTCAAAACTGCAACAGTGATAGGTCCTTTATGTAAACTTTTTAGTAGAAAAATATTGATTTTTAGTATATTGACAGGTCCATCACTATCAAACCAGCTGACAAGGGCGGTGCGGTGGTAGTGATGGACTCTGTCAAGCATGAACGAGAGATACTTGGGCAGTTAAGTGACACTTCTGTCTATGAACTGCTTCCGTATAACCCTACAGAGGAATATCAAACCTCCCTAAGGATAATCCTCAATGATGCGGTGTGTGAGGGCAATATTGATTTACCATTATCGAAATACCTATATGTAGATTCACCATGCGTTCCTGCACTTTACACATTGCCCAAAATTCACAAGCATTTGATGGAGCCCCTGGACGTCCAATTGTGTCAGGACGTGGCTCAATGTTCAATCGGATTTCAATTTTCCTGGATCGAATTTTGCGCACGTATTCTACCAGTGGCAAATCTTATATTAAGGATACAAGTGACTTCTTATCCAAGTTGAGCTCTATTCCTTTTCACGATGATGTTATATTAGCATCATTTGACGTAACTGCGCTATACACGTCTATCTCACACGAGCGTGGTCTTGATGCTGTG
Organism: Eleutherodactylus coqui; assembly: GCF_035609145.1. Lineage (NCBI taxonomy): Eukaryota > Metazoa > Chordata > Amphibia > Anura > Eleutherodactylidae > Eleutherodactylus > Eleutherodactylus coqui. The sequence continues at coordinate 201,197,334 of NC_089841.1, read as the reverse complement.
AAAACGAGGCTACTTTCAGCAGAACTCCCGATTGAATGCGAGTATGTCATCTTAACCCTTTTGGAATTTGTTCTGACCAAGAGCTATTTCACATTTGGAGGTAAATTCTACAGACAGTGCCAGGGGACTGCCATGGGGGCCAATGTGGCGCCGACGTATGCTAACATATACATGAGCGTGTTTGAAGATCAGCATGTGTATACGTCACCACATTGGCACCTGGCGGTCTCCTGGCTACGATATATCGATGACATTTTTGTTGTCTGGTCTGGCACGGTCGATGAACTGAACTCCTTTCACAGTGAGCTGAACAATATAAGACCAGAGTTACAGTTCACTCTGAAATACTCGACCTGCAAAATAGAATTCCTTGATGTGTTAATTACTAAAACCAACACAGGATTTACAACTGACCTCTACACAAAACCGACAGATCGAAACAATCTACTTGACTATAGGAGCTTTCACCCTCAGACCACGATTGACTCCTTACCATGGAGTCAGTTCCTGAGGGTAAGACGTATAACTAATGAAGAAAAATTAGATGAGCGTCTTGCAAAAATGTGCCGTAAATTCTTATTGAGAGGTTATCCTAAAAATCTAGTTTTTGACCAAATGGAGAGAGCAAAAGAGACACCTCGTCATACTCTTTTGGTGCCCCGTGAACACTCAACTACCAATGAACGTATTCCGTTCATTTCTACCTATAACCCCATGAGTAGGCACATCTCATCTATTCTACGTAAACATTGGCCTATCTTACAAATTTTGTCCAATGTATCTAATTTTTCTGAGCATCCTATCATGTCGTACAGACGTTGCCCTAGTCTGCGTGACAAGTTGGTACACACTACTTTTGATAATGTTTTGCCCATGCAACCAAAAACCTTTCTTCCGATGAAGAAGGGAAATTATCCCTGTATGGCATGTGCTTGCTGCTCAAATTTGGTCAAGGGTGACAGATTTTCCCACTCGCACACTGGGGAGTCGTATCTAATTAAGAGAAGATATACATGTTCTTCAACATACGTTATATATCTGCTTACGTGCCCTTGCGGCCTACAGTATGTTGGGCAAACCATTCAAGAAGTCAGAAATAGAATTTCTAGCCACAAGAGCTCTATTCGAACCAGGAAACTTGACCTTCCGGTACCGCGCCATTTTCATGAGAGGGGACATACAACTAGTCAGTTAAAGTTTCACATTATTGATTCTGTCCCTGAGATGCCGAGGGGGGGGGGAGATAGATTAGGATTATTGTTAAAAAAAGAACTACGATGGATATTTACGTTAGACACTATGGTACCTAAAGGTCTTAACCATGAATATAATGCCTCTGTTTCTGTGAAATTTCCTTGTACACATTGGATGTACCATTTTTAGTGTTTTTTTAACTCACGTACATGTTTTTTTGTATTCACAGAATGGTCGTCAAGTCATCATGGCATGCGAGACAATATACATGGTACCTATATCGGTATATTTTTGTCTGTGGTCTTTTCAATTTATTGATATACCAGAGCTATTATAGTATGTTGATCTGGTTTATATATGATTGATCTACTGGCTGTCATTTAGTTACTACTTGATCTTTAGTGGTGTTTATACATTTCCATAATAATGGGGTCATCTTTTGAGGAGTAAAAATTGACTGATCAGTAAACACTGACGGATATAGAGGATATATACTTATATAGATCAGGAATATATAACAAACGGTTTAGATAACAGGTTTGTGTGATCTTCATCCTTTTGTATATATTGATTATACAGTTGCTTATATCCGATGTCATTTTTAACATCTATGGTTAAGTTTTACATATTTTGTACTTCTCTATGCGATTGATGCATCTAAACACTACAAAGTGAGGAGCAGGAACGCCACCTTCTGCCATTCCATGCAGTGATGTAACAGCGGATGCGACACGCCCTGATCACGTGACTACTGACGTGATGTTGTCAGTCGTGAGGCCGCGGCAGATGAGGGACGGCCCCATCATGTGACTGCGAGCATGATGACGTCCTGATGATGCATGACGCTGGACCAAGTGAACACCCACTCTCTCTGTTGTTCCACATGACTTCTATGGATCATGTGACACTGCATCTGGTCATGTGACTGATCTGAAGACCCGGAAGTGCTATTTACTTTACTGTGGAGCTCTATGTAGCATGCCATGATGACTAATGCGATTACAGGTGATTTTAATTCTGTTGATTTGTTGTATTCTGTGATTGGTCCATTCTGGAGGTGGACCACTATATGTATGTCTGTTGTTCACACATTTTGTACATTTGACAAAGACTCATTGAGTCAAAACGTCACACTTTGGGAGGAATAAAGACCATTTATACTTGCACCGCAACTGCTGCTTACATCAACTTCTTTTGTGCGATGACTTCTGGTGGTGTAATCTGGATCTAAACCACAGTGGGCGCTGCAGACAACCTGTTCAACCCAACGTGGATGCTTTTTTTTGCTGCTGACTCCTTTGTTGTTTCTATAGTATATTAACTACAAAATCAATCAATCAGTATATTAATTTACAGTAGATTAAAAAGTCTACACATGCCTGTTAAGATGCCATGTTTTTGTCATGTTAAAAAATCCAACAAAGATGAATCATTTTAAATTTACTTCCATCTACAGTGTGACCCCTTATCTGTACAATTCCATTGAAAAACAAACTGAAATCTTTTACGGTGTATTTTTTATGTGGTTGCATAAATATACACACCCTAAGGCCTTAGTCACACGGGCGTTTTTTCCCGCGATTTGCGGATGGCATGACGGATGCGCATCCGCAAATCACGTGATCGGGGCCGAAAAATCGCCCAAAAATACTGCTCCTAGCCGCGTTTCATTAGAAACGGGCCGGAGCTGTCCAACGCATTGAATTCAATGGAGCCAGCAATACAGCCGGCTCCATTGAAAGCAATGCGCTGCGGGTGATCTCACGATGAATTTTCGGGAAGGGCTGAAATATATAAGCCCTTCCCTGAAATTCATCCAGAAATGTGTAAAAACAAAAAAAAAACATATATACTCACCCATATATACTCACCTTGTCCCGGCAGACGGAGTTCAGCCGCGGCCGGCGGCAGTTCTCCTGAACTGCTCAGAGTAGTATTGACAGCTGAGAGCTGCCCCTGATTGGTCCCTGCGCTGAGCCAATCAGAGGCAGCACTCACTCATCCATTCATGAATTCATGAATAGGTGTGAGTGAGAGCTGCCTCTGATTGGTCAGGCTGTGACCAATTTTTTTAAGCCCAATATTTTTAAGCCCTTCCCGAAAATTCATCCCGCGCTCGCCGGCAGCCCATTGCTTTCAATGGGGCCGGCTGTATTGCCGGCTCCATTGAATTCAATGGGCAAACATCGTTCTTCTCTGCCACAGCTGTTACAGCTGTGGCAAAGAAGAATGATTTGTCTACTATATGTTCTCAATGGGGTCGGCGCTGCTGCCGCCGGCCCCATTGAGCGCATATAGAGAAGAGAACAGGAATCGCAGATCGCAGATTGGTGCGATCTGCGATTTCTGTTCTATAACTTATCGGACGAGCGCATAAAAAGCGCTCATGTGTCTGATACCATTGCAAAGCAATGGTTTTATAAAATCGCCGGATGCATGCGCATGCACAAATCGTGCGAAAAAACGCCCGTCTGACTGAGCCCTAAGGGTGCGTTCACACAAGCGTGTTTTTGTGCGTACATACGCATGCACAAAAACACGCCTCTATTTACAACAATGCATTCCCTATGGTGGGTTCACATGTCCGTACTTTGCAGGTGCATGCCTGCAAAGATAGGACATGCGTGCACCATAGGGAATGCACGCATTGTTTTCAATGGAGCTGCGCTACTGCCAGCAGCTCCATTGAAAACAAAGGCCTGCCGGCACCCCTGGATTCTTTTTCAGGGAAGAGCTTTACATTTAAGCTCTTTCCTGAAAAAGAAAAATTTTAGTGTAAAAAAAAATGCAGGCATTCTCTTCAATGGAGTCGCTGCTGCTGCCGTAGGCTCCATTGAAGACAATGGTCTGCTAGCACACCTGAGTTGTTTTTCAGGGAAGACCTTTACATATAAGCTCTTCCCTAAAAAAGAAAAATTTTAGTGCAAAAAAAAAAAATGCAGGCATTCTCATCAATGGAGCGAGAGCTGCCTGTGATTGGCTGAGCACCTCAGCCAATCACATTCAGCTCATTCAGCCAGCGGGGATTTTAAATCCCTGCCTGCTGATAGACCACCGCCACAGTGCAGGGGACAGCAGGAGAAGACGCGGCTGTGCCCCGGCAGCTGAAGGGAGCTGAGTATTTATTTTTTTTTAGAGATGAGCGAGCACCAAAATGCTTGGGTGCTTGTTGCTCGAGTCAAGCTTTCCGCGATGCTCGAGAGTTCGTTTCGAATAACGAACCCCATTAAAGTCAATGGGCAACTCGAGCATTTTTGTATATGACCGATGCTCGCTAAGGTTTTCATTTGTGCAAATCTGCAAAACCTACGAAAGTGATGGAAATGACACAGAACCCCTCCCTCCCCCCCAACAATTTTTACTTCAGACAAACCCTCATTAGCAAGGCGCACCTTAGCTAAGCACCGCACTACCTCCAACCAAGCACAATCACTGCATGAGGGACATACCGCTGCCTCTTCTCCTGGGTTACATGCTGCCCAACCCCCCCGCACGACCCCGCGTCCAATGGGGACTCCATGTGTCCACACACTACTCATTCTGTTTGGGTGTCGGATACCTCATCGACAACGCAAGGGGTAAACCATCTGCACTCTGCACCCTACCCAAGTCTGTCAGTGTTTTGGGGACAGACAGGTAAAACACCTCAATGGGAAGTCTGTGTGCACCCACAGCATGGGTGGCTAGCAGGAACCCACAGATGGTGCATAAAGAAATCCCATTGCAGTGCCCCAGATAGCTGAGGTTACGTGAAAAGAAATACATGTTGGCTGCAGCCCACACGCCATGCCCTAGACATTCTGTTTTTTTTAAGTGCCAGGCAGGTACAACTCCGCTATGGCAAGTCTGTGTGCACCTGCAGCATGGGTGGCTAGCCTGTTGCGATTCACCTGGACCAGGAACTCGGCTGTGCCCACACCCTCACTTGTACCTCCGCGTCCTCGCCTGCGTCCACGTCCTCTAGGCCTACCCCTGCCCCTCAGCATGGTGTATTACGAATAGAGCAGACACAGAGCGGTCTGAATAATTATGCAATTAGTGGCGTGCAGTTGGAGGCTGACAGCGGTTATGTTACGCACACTGCAGGCAGAAAAATTGCACAGGTAGCCCTAAGAAGGAGTGTTTTTTTCAGATTTTTTTGAAAGAGCCAACAGCCTAGATAACGTGTATATGTCTTTCCTTCTATCAGCGGCTGTGGCCGTACGCTGTGCGTGAAGTTGATGGGATGCACAGAGCGGTGTAAAAATGTATGCAATTATTGGCCTGCACTTGCAGGTTCACTGCGGTTATGTAACGCACACTGCAGGCCGAAAAAATTATACGCTAGGCTGCAAAAAGGCCTAGCTGGCTAATAGTGAGCCACTACAGCTCCCAGCGGCCACACAGTAAAATGCACACGGTCACAGGTAGCCCTAAGAAGGAGCTTTTTTGGGGTACTTGTTGACAGGATTCTACACTAGCACTGTCCCTGCCTTACCAGTACTGCCCCTATACTCTGTATAATTGACTGCAGACTGAGAACGCAATAGTCTGCACAGCCCAAGATGAAAAAAAAATTGTGCAAAACTGCTCCCAGCAGCCACAACAGTAATGCACACGGTCACAGGTAGCCCTAAGAAGGACCGTTGGGGTTCTTGCACACAGGATCCTATACTGACACTATCCCTAAATAAGCAGCAGCACTCTCCCTGATCTCTCCCAGTGTGTGTCTGAGGCGAGCCGCGGGCGGCCCCACTCTAAATACTCGGGGGTCACTTGATCTCACCAGCCACTCACTGCAGGGGGGTGGGATAGGGCTGTAACGTCACAGAAGGAAGTTGTAATGCCTTCCCTGCATGTCTATTGGCCAGAAAATGGCGCAAAACATGCAGGGAAGGAAATGGAATTGACTCGAGTACCGTGTGGTGCTCATCTCGAGTAACGAGCATCTCGAGTACCCTAATACTCGAGCGAGTATGAAGCTCGGACGAGTACGTTTGCTCATCTCTAATTTTTTTGTTTTTTAAACCACTTTTACTTGATTTTCAGGGAAGGGCTTATATTCAAAGCCCTTCCCTGAAATCAATTGCCGGCAGCAGAATCCTCTACTGCAGCTGACACGTGTGACAGCTGCGGTAGAGAATTAAAGAATTCCTCTGCTGCATCTGCCACAGATGTGGCAGATGCAGCAGCAGGGAATTTTTTTAACTAGAGGGGGTGAAGGAAACATCTGCTGCATGCAGAGGCATTCTTCATCCCCGCGGGGGACACAGCAGCGGCCAACAGGGACAGCCGCTGTCCTCGGCTCTGCAGCGCTGCTGAGCTATCAGCAGCTGGGGGTCACGACAGCGGCGGAGAGGTAAGTTTTTTTTTTGTTTTTTTATTGCACTAAAATGTTTCTTTTTCAGGGAAGGGCTTATATGTAAAGCCCTTCCCTGAAAAAGAATGATGGGGGGCCAGCAGAGCATTTGTTTCCTTTCATAAGTGCTTCAAATCTGCCCAATTTCAAGGGCATCTCATGTGTTCAACCCTCTTCAGGTCAACCCATAGATCTTCAATAGGATTCAAGTCTGGGCTCTTTTGTTGATTTGGAGGTATGCTTTGAGTTGCAGGGATGCTGAAAGGTGAAATTCCTCTTCATCTTCAGCTTTTTAGCAGAGGCCTAAAGGTTTTGTGCCAAAATGGACTGATATTTGGAATTGTTCATAATTCCCTCCGCCTTGACTAATGCCCTAGCTCCAGCACCAAAAAAGAGTCCCAAAGCATAAAACTGCTTCCATCATTCTTCATTGTATCCCAAAAAATTGTAATTGGGATACAATTTGGATGTTTTTCTTTGTTAGAAAAGGCTTCCGTCTTGCCCCCTACCCCACAGCCCAGACATATGAAGAATATAGGAGATGGTTGTCACATGTACTACTCAACCAGTATTTGCCACAAAATAATTACTGCAGCTCCTTTAATGTTGCTGTAGGCTTCTTGACAGCCTTACAGAACAATTTTCTTCTGGTCTTTTCATCAACTTTTGAGGGACGTCCAGTTCTTGGTAATGTGAGTAACAAAGATAAAAAAGGAGGGTGGAGCCAGACCCAGTGAGAGTGGTGAAATGATTCTGGAGTTAAGAGTGTTTTGAATTATGGAGGTTCTACCAACCAGATAACTCTCCACCAAGGTGGGCATGAGTATAGCGAAAGAGAATGTGATAAAATAGTGGTGGTGAAGGCGCAACACTCAAAGCTAGTTGAAAGCTTAAGGTCCAAGATGCGATAGTGAAAGCACTTACCCCATATAAAGTTCAGTTCTTCTAGGAGCATTTTCCCTAAGACTTTCTTAGTTGCATTCTTTAGCAAACGCCATGGTCCGTAAAGAGCCTACAACTCAGCATGCTGAAGCACCTCTTTCTTCCCTGTCTCCCTGTCACATACAGGACTTCTGGCATATCCAAAAACCTTTGGAATTGTGTCATCCCCAGGCATCCTGTAGTGTTTAATCTAGTTGAACTGGCGAACGGGGCTCGACCCTGAAACACGTATTCACTTGCTGGTTCTCTATGTTGTTAAATAAAAAAGAAATGCTTTCGCTATCACATTTTGAACCTTTAGCTTTCAACTAGCTTAGAGTGCTTAGTAATGTCACTGTTGTGCTAAATTTAATCCAGTTCTTGATGACCGTTCTTACTGTGTTCCATGGTATATGTAATGCTTTGGAAAGTTTTTGGTACCCTTCTCCTGACTGATACCTTTCAAACAGATCCCTTTCATGCGTTTTAAGCTCTTCACAGACCATGGCATTTGTTTAAGAATGCAACTAAAATCTTAGGCAAATCCACCTAGAAGAGTTGAACTTTACATGGGGGAAATCAGAATCACTGTAAATAATGGCAGCGGAGTACTGACTACTATTTAACATGAGTTTAACTGTGATTGGCTAATTCTGAACACAACCACATCCCCAAATATAAGAGGGCGCTTTCACACTTACGCAACCATATTATCTTAATGTCATTATTTTTATTTTTTTACTCTAAAAGATTTGCTTGTTTTTCAATAGATTACGGGTCACACTGAGGGCTTAGTCGCACACGGGCGTTTTTTCGCACAATTTTTGTGCGCAAAACTGATGCGCACAAAAAATCGTGTGACGGAAGCCAGCACCACGGCTGAAAAAAAACGCTGCTACCAGTGTTTATCAGCCCAAAGGGCTCGCTCACACGGGCACTGCCTGCTATCCTCTGCCACAGCTGTGGCAGAGGAGAACGATGTTCGCCCATTGAATTCAATGGAACCGGCAATACAGCTGGCTCAATTGAAAGCAATGGGCTGCCGGCAAGCGCTGTATTAATTTTCGGGGAAGGGCTATAAATATAAGTCCTTCCCTGAAAACCATCCAAAAAAAGTGTAAAAAATAAAAAAATATATATACTCACCTTTTTGCAGCTGCCGGAGATCAGCCGCGTCCAGCCAACTCTTCTCCATGAATTCATGAATGGGTGAGTTAGTGCTGCCTCTGATTGGCTGAGGGCTGTGACCAATCAGAGGCAGCCGATTCAGCAGGCGGGGATTTTAAATCCCTGCCTGCTGAATACTACAGAAAGCAGTTCAGGAGAACTGCCGGCCAGACGCGGTGTGTATATATATTTTTTTATTTTTTACACATTTTTTTAATGCTTTTCAGGGAAGGGCTTATATTTGAAGCCCTTTCCCGAAAATTAATACAGCGCTTGCTGGCAGCCCATTGCTTTCAATGGAGCCAGCTGTATTGTTGGCTCCATTGAATTCAATGGGAGAACATCGTTCTTCTCTGTCACAGCTGTGACAGCTGTGGCAGAGGAGAACGATCTTTAGTATATGTTTTCAATAGGGTCGGCGCTGCTGCCGCCGGCCCGATTGAGCGCATATACAAGAACAGTGATTTGCGCAGAACGCAGTTACATGCGTTCTGAGAATCGTTGTGTTATATAATTTTCGGCACATCCGCATAAAAAATGGACATGTGACTGATCCCATTGCAAAGCATTGGGTATATATAGACGCAGATCGCAAGCACATCTGCAAATTGGTCAAAAAAACGCCCGTGTGACTGAGCCCTCAAGGTGGAAATAAATCTGAAATGATTCCTCCTCGCTGGATTCTTTAACATGACATCTTATTTTTCTATCCACTGTATCGATGTTTAACAGTAAAAGAGAGCTATATAGAGAAATAGTGCTGATACAGAAAGCTTGCCTTCATTGGATATGCACTATGTATCACTTTTATCTGCATTTAAAGTAAAAATTGCTAAATAATTTAATCTTAGAATATAACATTATTTTCCAAAACTAGACTTTTTTTTTTTTTTACAAAGCCTATGTTATCTACTTTAATATTAATTTCAAGATTATTGTGGTATAAGGTTGATTGATTTTAATGCTAGCAAGATCAAAGCTTATGAAAGCATTACAGACTGAAAGTATCATTATCTTTAAGCTAAAAGCAATTAACATGAACATGCTAAATGTCTACAACATGCAGTAAGCTGTCAGTGGGAGCTAGACTTTATAGATATGGTGATCTGAGCAAAATAGCCTGAGTCTGCATGAAAAGATAAACAAGACTAGGAGCAGACAGGGAGTAGATAATTACCAATTATACTTACTAATTACCCATCTCTTCTTCGCTAGTATTATACACTGTAGTGTTTTTTAAAAGAGCTTTTTTCCACTAACATAATTCTCGCCAGTGTAAGGTAGAACATTATCATGAGTTTCCAAAGTTATGAGATTTTACCTAGTTACTAATTCATCCTTTCAGTTACAGTTTTCTTAAAGCATGCAGTGTCCTGCCTGAGGGCTCTTTCACACGAGCGTATATCAGACGCCGTTTTCATGGTTGTCCGATATACGCTACGATTTGATGCATCATATTCCAATGCATCAAATCACAAGGCCGTATTCCCGTGGCGTAAAAGTGCCCGGCTTGCCAACATAGCGCTCGGCGCTTTTATGCCAGGCCGAAAAGATAGTCCTACTTCCATAGGAATCTTTACTATGGGAGCCAATGACAGTGGCTGGAGAAGTGGCCTTCTCTCCTCCCCTCCAGCTGTTTACAATTGGAGGGGGTGAGGTGGAGGCAGGTCTAAGCTCGGCCTCTTCCTATTGTTGGCTGCGGACAACGTTAGATTTGTGTGCCTGTTCACTTGTTTTTACGGTGACGGCGGGGGCATGTAAAAACACCTACGGCCGTGTGAAAGAGGCCTGAAACTGATAAAAATATGTTTCCAATTACTTATTTAGTATAAATTGAATAGCAAATTCTTTCTTCTCAAGGGTGTACGTAGCACAGAACCCCCTCATGCATTGTGACTACTATGAAGACCCTGAAGTAAAAGGGCCCATTTCAGGTTGAGCTTGTCACTATATTTAGGTGGTAAGAACCCACACAGGAATTTGGTCTTCCCAAGTGCTGTAATATTAACAACCATGGTGGAAAAGTTATTCGAAAAATGATAAAAGCATGGAAGTGACAGGATTTTGCTTGTAGAGATTCCCTTCTCTATGTACCTATTACTGCAAAAATAATATGTGCTTGAACAGGGGTAAAGCAATCATGAGGAACTCTCTGTTTATAAAACACATGAGCTGAAAGCTATATAAGAGCTGAGTGGAGACATCTATGAGAAGGTTGTTAAAGGGAAAATGGGAACCTGTCATTGGGTGCATGCTGCCCAAACAATGCATGAACCCAGGACAGGTATGCAGTATTCCCTCATGCAAGTATTATGCGTCATTTCAGAAAAAAAACATCCTTTTACATTTGATTTGGAACTGAGTTTTCAAATGAAAGTGGCGGGCCATGTCGGCCTCTCCCTACTTGTAGCATGAAGACTGACAGCTCTCTCCACTTTTCTAAATTAGCCACGCAACAAATTGCCAAAAGGAAGACAAAGGAATTTTAGGTGCGCCAAAAAAAAAAATCGCACCAAAAAAAATTGGATGTCAGCCACTGAAATTCAGCAACTGAAATTATCTGCTGCGTGAAAATATAGCAGAGTTCTGCTGTGGCTCCCATAGGAGTCTGTGGTCAGCACCATGGACAGCGCCGCAGCATGGAGCTGACAGGCTAGTCGGCACTCGCTGTCCTATGTTTTTCTACCAACACAGATTCTGCGTTGATAAAAAAGCTGTGTGTGAGCGCCTCCATAGCAACCTATTGGTTGCCATAGAAGCATGGTTTATACGTTGCTGTAGCAGCGTGTAAACCACGCTCATCTGAATGCAGCCTTAGGGAATTCTGAACAGTACCATGCAGCTCCAGGTTGTGAGAATGGGTGAGTTTCATGCTAATGAGGCTTGGGACTCGATTGAGGAAAATCATCCATTCACACAGTTTTTTTTTGCAATTGCCACAATTTTTTGGTGTGTCGAATTTTTGTGTGATTAGTTCCCTTATGTGAATGAGCCCTTACTCGGGGGTTTTGAGTCAAACTTTAAAGTGTGTTTATTCTGAAACACTGCAGTATTTCAGCATAACACATACATGGAGGAAGTAGGCATATGTGTCCCAGGTTCATGCTGCTCGTAGTTTGGGCAGCATAATTCTGGTGACAGGTTACCTCATAATTGCGCTTTTGGTATACTGAGAAAGAAAAGCTCTCCAGTTGTCAGACAGAAATAATATATGGAGTATGTGGGAAAGTGTTTAATTGATCAGAAGAATCAAAGAACAAATACTATTTTTAAGAGAAATTGACTATACACTGAGATTTGCCTGCTGAGCACCCATAGTCCTAGAGTGCCTGGAATAGACATCAGTCCTGGTCTATGGATATCCAGGAGTACATGTAGCTGAGTGAGGGAACTCAAACACTGGCTAGTGGGAGGGTAGTTGGCCAAAGAAGAAATAAACTGCCTAGGCAGTAAAAAGCCCTTTGCGCTCCTGACTTCTTAATAATACAGATTATAGAAGTGGTTTAAGACCGCCTGCAGACGAGCGGGTCGGATCCGGCAGCGAGAATTCTCGTCGCGGGACCCGACCTGAGCGCCTGCAGAAACGAGCGCATACTCATCCGCGCCCGGCGGCTCTAGCGCTTTCATGTGCCGGCTGCCGGGCAGCCGGCGCATGAGCAGACCGGAGCCGGCGGTCGGGTGAGTGAAGTTTCTGTGCGAGGCTCTGCGAGCCCCGCACAAAAGTAGTACATGCCGCAGTTTGTTTGCCGCGCGAGATTTCGCGCGGCCAAACCGCGGCCATCTGCATAGGAGTGCATATTGTAATGCACTCCTATGCAGGCTTTGAGCAGCGGAAATCCCACGGGAAATCCCGCCGCGGGATTTCCGCCCGTGTGCAGGTGGCCTAAAGCCTTTCCAATCCAATTTTTGGAATCAGGGTTTCCTAAAAGGCTTTTATACAATGGTGCCATTTGCTGGCTGAAGTCAGTGTGTGTGCACCAAAGAGTCTCCGAGAGCGAAGTGGCTGACAATAGATGGTAAGAATACCCTGTCGGACGTCTTCTGACATTGGAGCTGTACAAGCTTCAATCTGAATGTAGGAAGACATCAGACGGTGGATTGGAAAGGATTAAACCATTGTGCATTGGAGAAATAAATCTGTATTTTTTAGAAGTCAGGAGCCCGAAAGTTTTTTTGCTGCCTGGGCAGTTTATTTATTCTTCAGTCATCAGACACGGACATCTAATGTATACTAATTGCTGGTGAAGTAATGAATTATTTTTGTCTTTGCTCTTGTTTGTTTGCAACTTCTTAACCTCTTAGTGACACCTTAGTGTGTTGTATAAGGTTTATTACTTTTTTTGGAAGAAGATGGAAATCACCCCTAAAAAATGTCATCATTGTGTTTGGGTTTTGTTTTCACGGTGCTCACCATTTGGTGAAAATAACATTTTCTTATCTGGATCAGCACAATTGCTGCAATACTAAAGGCCCATTTAGACACAACGATTATCGCTCAAAATTCGCTCAAAAGCCAACTTTTGAGCGAAAATTGTTGTGTGTAAATGTGCCCATCATTCACTTTTCTGCTGAATGATGGATTTCACTTCGGCATGAAATCCACTGTTCAGCAGAACAGCTGATAAAACGGACCGCAGGCTGTGTTCTGGCCAAGGAGTCCTGATTACAGCTGATAACATTGACTCAGCTGTCAGCCCCACCAGAAGAACAAAAGGAATGTATTTAGGGAACAGCGGGAGGTCTGTTCCCTGAACACAGGTCTCAGCATTAGTACCAAGTAGTAGTGCATGCAAAATGATCACTCAAAAGCCATCTTTGTGTGTTAAATGTACCTTAAGTATATATAGATTTTTTCTGTCTTTTTTTTACTGCTTTAACACCAAAAAACACAGTTTAAAAAAGCAAAACAATTAATTGAATCGTTGTGTTCCAAAATCCATAGAATATTTTTCGTTTTTCCAGCACTGGAGCTATGTGAGGGCTTGCTTTTGTGGTGAAGAGTTGCTTTTTTTGTTTTGCTTTCATTGCATTTTTTGAATGGCGAACAAAATAAAAATGGCAATTCTGGAGTTACTTTTTAAAATCATTTTTATGGCATTCACCAAGCAAGATAAATTCCAATATTTTCATTGTACTATAGTAATATAAAATATCCATGTAAGTTATTACCTTAGTGCTATACAAAAAATGTAAGAATTGATGCTGCAGATCTTAATGTAAAGGAAAGCTGTCCTTAGTCAGATCCCTTTTCTATACAAAATGATTGGTCTTCAAGACTTGGCAGTTTCAAGGCTCTCTGAGCAGCTGTTGTGATGCCACATGCTTTCTTGCTAACTGCTTTAGAATTGGTAACATAAATGAATCTAATACCTTCTGTAACTTTCCCAGAACAATTATGCAAGAAATGTGTCTAACTCTTTTCACTAATGCTTAATGATGATAAGGAACTTGTCACTTGATACTAGCAGATATAGAGCCAAGGGAATTGACTAAACAGGCGTGGGAATAATATGCAGAATAATACCTTATTTCACCTTTAATTCTGCTTTGCACATCTCCACTTTTGCAGTAAAACCATCAGCTTTTGATTTATTTAAGGACAAGTCTTTGTATTTAAACGTTGGCAGTCCTCAGAGATGCATATTAGATTTAATTGCAAGAAACTTCAGCTGATTTACCACTTGTTTAACATAGCGCCACATGGAGGCAGTATGTACTACAAAAGGTTGATCAACCTCATTGCAAGTAGCCTTCCATAATTTATTGTGTTACATTTACTAATTTAACATATATGCTGCAGCTACCAGGATTATGTAATGGCTAAGGCTAACCTCACACCGGCGAGCGCGATATGGGGCTGTGAATCACACTCCCCACCTTGTGAATTCCCAGAGGATGCGAGGCGTTTTCCTCTGAAAACGGCCTTGCATTACTTCAGGGATGAAGGGAATCCCCCACCGCGGCTAACAGCCACGGCAAAGGATCGCAATGGGAGACCTTACATCGCATAGTATGTGGTGCAATGCTGCTGCCAGCCCCATTGAAAACAATGGGTGCTGCAATGCAAGATCACACAGCAAGATAGGACATGCTAAGCGCCCACCCTTTCCCCGCCCCTTGTCCATAGCCATCAAAAAATAGGTCTTGCCCTATCTTTTGCCAAAATACTCTGGAAGCTCCTGTAGACGTCCATGGGAGCTGAAAAAAGGAAGGAGGAGGGAGTTTAGCTGCATTCAAAGCTGGGAAAAGATTACAGCTGGCTCCATTTAACCAACTGAAGTCATTCCGTGGATTTCTGCCTACCAAGCAATCTCCGCGCTGCAGGGTATTTTTCGCCAATACACCATAGTGAATGGACAAGATAACCCTAATTTAGATTGAGAATTGATTGCGGATATTTTCCATTCACGCGATTTTTAGCGACGATCCGGCGAGCGTAAAAATGCATACAGTCATGTGAAAAAGGCCTAAATGGGAAGATTTTTCCTGTATATGCAGCAAACAACAAGCTAGTTAACATAACCACTGGAAATCAAACAAGTGTAAAATGAACTGAAAAATGTATTGAACTCTTGTGCATTAGTTGTCCAATTCACTGTTCATATGCCTCAAACGGGTTGTACAATATAAAAAAATATGACTGCTTTTTCAGAAACAGTGCCACACCCGACCATAGTTTGTGTTTGGTATTGTAGCTTAACTCTATTGCAGCTAATACCCTACCCAACCTTCAGGCAGGTGTAACACTGTTTTTGGAAGAAAGGAGCTATGTGTTTTTAATCCATTACAACCCCTTTAAATGGAATCTGCAAGCATATCCTCTACACTACATTCCCTACTGCATTGGGTTTCCCCAGCAGAGTCTTTTATTGCATATCAATGGCAGTGGAGCGTTATTGTTGAGACCCCCTACTAATTGTGACAACTATAATGCCGTGTTTCCCAATGACATTGCAGAGGAACAGCACATGTGCCATCACTTTTATTGAAGAAACCCTATATAAGTCTGTGGGAAACCCTATATTAAGACTGTATACAAAGCAAACAATTGAGTTCGTACAAAACTCCGTCATAAAGCTCACGCCTTGACTTCTGTCCATTGACCAGAATCACGATGGGTAGGTAGCTTTGTGAAGTGTATTCTGAACCAATGTCCTGCAGTTCTCTGAGGCAGCCATGTCATCCAGAGGCAAAATTATGCCCCTCTTGATCCCTATTCTAGGAGCCCAATTTCTATACTTTGTTTATAGTGTTTAATTCCAAACATCAAAAATAAGGAAAGAAATATGTGGATTTTATAGTAGAAATTCGGCAGATCATTCCACATCCTCTGTTCAGCTTCTTCTGGAAACTGTTCAAAAACAATTATTTACTACAGTAGGGTGTTTCCTTTTAAGGTTAGTTATAACATGAAAAAATGGATCTCAAAATGATGGATGCAAACTGATTCTAACATGTATGCCACATGTTTCAACTGCTGATTAATTTCCGTAAATGTCTTCAAACCCCAGATATATAAGCAAATAGGGACCTCCAAAACTTCCAGTGAACGCAACTCAATCTTAGCATAGTTCTGATTGACATCACTGCTCATAGTATGGAATTAGCAGACGCAAGAAGCTTCACAACACGCAGTACATTCTGCACCATAATCCACAGGGCTACCTGCGGATTTTGATGCAGAATTGAAAATCTGGCTTAAATCTGCCTACAAATCCGTATCAAAATCCTCAGTTAGATCTGCGAATTTGATGTGGAATTCTGCAGGAGCAGAAAAAGCGGCGTGTTTTAGGGTATATCTTGGGCGAATTCTGGCCAGTGTGAAAGCACCCATATACAACATTAGGCTGCTTAGACAGTAGTCAAATTTACTATAGGCTGTATCAACTTCTGTACAGGTACTGAATGCAACATATTGCACTGGAAGAGACCACGAGACTAATTCATTCTCGGCTTCCCGAATCAAAGATGGAGCGTAAATCATACCCAGAAATGGCCATGCATGCCCCAAAACACTTTGCTGCCACCACTGGCCATTTACTGCTTGGTGGGTCAGCTACCTAGATTCTGCTCGTTGGATGAATATGGACCGTTCTGGTTTACAGCAGCCCAAACACAATTACTACACTTTGGGGTTAATTGATAATTTTAGAGCCTCGGGGATGGACTAATAAAGGTTTAAGACTTTATTCTAAAAAGGTAGTAGTGCTTATACAAAAAATTATAAAAAAGTGAATGCACAAAGGATAGGGAACACACAAAATACACACAAACCAGTTATGAAAATAAAATGGATAAAATAATAGAAATACCAGTCTTACGAAGTTGATTCAATTGTCTTGATCGTGAGAAGCATGCAGATATATGGACAGTCCTGTAAATAGATACAGCTCATTGGTCTGAGAAATTTACTGTGTGCATGCCCACAGTTTTTAAGGCTTTTTCAAACCGTCCCCTCTGGATATATGATGGTATAGAGAAGCCAGCTGAGTGGATGCACAAATCTTCCAGATGAAACACAATTCAATATCTCAGCCATATTTTCCCAGGAGGCACATCCAGAAGGGAAACTATGGCTCCCATATTTTATAACATAAATTTATCTACAAGTAGACATCAAACATTATATATGACAGATGATTAACTCAGCAGGTATGCAGTTCCATGGGTTCCTGAAGTTATACAACAACCGGAGTGACTGCCTTCGACTCGCGGTTCTGAAAATATCACTGCTTTCTAGTTAAACCTCTTAGATGACTCATAATCTCAGTTATAATTTTTCCTTTGATGGATTGCACTGTTTCAACTCAGAGCCTGGAGTTTGTGTATCTGTGTAAATAGGGAAAACAATGGCATCTCCTGCTTGTTGCAACTTCGCTTGATTGAGCTTTGCTGGTGACAGTATGCACACATAATTGCAACCGGCATGACAGTATCCATGTATTTTACACTCGGCTTTTTTTGCAGATGTACAGGCTCTCCCGTATCTGTGCCTGTACAGATGTAGACTTCGGGGAAGGAATCACATTGGTTAATCACATTACCTTCACTATCTTAATTCCTATAGACAGGGAAAGCTTTGTGGCCAATGTTTACATTTTACTATCAATCGGCAGCAGGGTGCCTTGAAATGAAGAGCTGAGATAAAATTTCTTTTACACTGGCCTTGAATTGGCTCGTTATTATGATAGCCAATTATTAAAGCACAGCGATCAGCCTTCATTCACTGCTGTTCACTCAGAGGAGGTAATTGCTTGTAGGGAGATGAATGAATGTTAACAAAAATAACAATAAGCGAAATAGCAAATATTTACTAATTTATTGGCTGATTGGTTACCATTTTACACAGGTGGTTGGGTGATCGAATGTCTGTGCCTGAATTATCGGACCATGTAAAAGTCCCTTAAGACATTAAGGGCTCATGTCCACGGGCAAAATGTGATTTAAAATCCGCAGCGGATCTCCCGCGCGCGGATCCGCACCCCATAGGGATGCATTGACCACCCGCGGGTAGATAAATACCCGCGGATCGTCAATAAAAGGCATTTAAAAAAAATGGAGCATGAAAAAATCTGGACCATGCTCCATTTTCATGCGGGTCTCCCGCGGGGACGGCTCCCGCGGGCTTCTATTGAAGCCTATGGAAGCCGTCCGGATCCGCGGGAGACCTAAAATAGGAATTAAAAGCATTTACTCACCCGCAGCGGACCGCGAAGCTCTGCTCTTCCTCACGGCCGCATCTCCCTTGCTTCGGCTCGGCGGATGTGCCCGGCGCATGCGCGCGGCACGTCGACGACGTGCCGGCGACGTGCCGCCGGCGTCAGGAATTCATCCGCCGGCCGAAAATGAAGATCCGGCCGTGAGGAACAGCTGACCTTCGCCGCCCGCTACGGAAAGGTAAATGCTTTTAAATTTCTATTTTCAGCGCTCATGTCCGCGGGGCAGGAGGGACCGGCTGCAGATTCTCCATGTAGAATCTGCAGCGGATCTGATTTTCCCCGTGGACATGAGGCCTAAAGGATTTAGAGCACCCTGTTAGAAAACACAACTGTCCATGGCATTTGAGAAATATTTTCAGGTAGTGGGCAACCCCACTAGTAATAACCCGCTGTTTCCTATCACTGAGCCAATTAGAGCATAAACTTTTTTGCTGTTTATGTGTGAGCTAATTAATGAGACTTTATATATATATATAAACTCATAGGCAAATAATAAAAAAAATGTTACAAATTAACGACTAGTTTAAATGTAACTCAAAATAGCACTAAAATTATCTACAGCACTCCAGGCAAAATTGATGCAATGTGTTCTGCCTAGTGCAAGACCTAAGGGGCAAAACATTGAGCAGGGAATTATTTTGTATTCCTTTGAATCATTGTGTCATGCATTGCCCTGTACTAAGCATTTAATAGTGTACAAGTTTTGCTCAGAGTGTTCCTTTTAGACCAAAATTGGTCTTGTCCTAAAAGGGTCAATAAGCAATTATCTTGCTTTACATTGTTATTGTTTCTTATTATTGCTTCTCAAGGATTTATCGTTCTGTTATTTCACTGTGTAGTTTCAGGTAATTAGACATATAAACACTAAACACTTTTTAACTCACCCATAAAAATGTACCAGAAACAAATAGCACAGAAATACATAGTTGTGCTCCTTTGTCCAGTGCACCTGTTTGCCGCTACAAACCGTACAAGGAAAATACCATAGAATTATTTTTTTCAAGCCTATTGGTGGTATTTGTCTTCCTGAACCTCTACCAAAGGCCTGAGAGTTTGAAGGTTTTGTGCAGAATCTTAGCTATTCCTAGTTTTACACAGTTTTGGATAGAGTGCTTGAATGTCGTTCCTGGAATTTGTTGGAGCCATTCCCGCAAATTAGAAGTGATAGTCCTACGACCACTGGAACCACTTTGGCCTTCACTTTCCACATCCTCTCCATTTTTTCTTTCAGGCCCTAGTACTTCTCCAGCTTCTCATACTCCTTCTTCTTGATGTTAGTGTCACTTAGTACTGCTACATCTATTACCACGGCTGTTTTTTAGTCCTTGTCAATTACGACAACGTCTGGTTGGTTGGTCAGTATCTGTTTGTCTGTCCCTATCTGAAAGTCGCACAGGATCTTAGCTCTGTTATTCTCCACAACTTTCTGTGGAATCACCCATCTGGATTTGGAAGGATTTAATCCATACATTGTGTAGATAGATATTCATGTACACAGTTCCCACTATTTCGTTGTGCCATTCAGTGTGTGCTGTTCCTGCTTATATCTTCTATCCCCCCTTATGTATTGGACTGTCTCTGAGGCCTGTCCACACAGTCTGCACCTTGTATCCTGTCTAGTGTGGTAGATCACTGCTTCTATCCTGTTCTTGCACGTCAGTGTTGTCTTTAAGTCAGGCTTAAAAGTATCCCCCAGCTGGTTCCACCATCCATGTAAGGTAGCTGGGGTTAGTGATGTATGAGGTTGCGATCCTCCGGCATGGCTTTTAGCTGCGTTGGAAGATCAGCAAGTGTTACTCATTGTTTCCAATAGGAAACCTTACATCGCAATTGCGTGCACATCACATGCTGTGTGATGAGTTTTCTGGTCCCACTGAAAACAATGGGAGATGCGTACTGAGGGAATGCCCAAAGAAAGAACATGCCACCAATTCTTCCTACACTGCGAAGTGGGAAAAAAATGCTTATGTATATGACCTTATTCAAAAGAATGGGGTTCATACTCATGCAAGATGTATGCGTCTCGCAATGCACAAATCTTGCACGATTTTCACAGCCGTTTGAAAACAGCCTGAGTTATTAAGCTACCAAATAGTATGAAATTTGATAAGCAGATGACACCACCCTGCTTGCGGAAAGTAAAAGGGACCTGGAATACCTTATCCAACGAGTGCAAAAGGAAAGCAAACGCATGGGACTGTACCTCAACAGCAAGAAAAAGAAGGTCATGGCCGCAGTAGGCAGTCCAAGACTCCATCTTCTTGAATTCAAAACAGGTTGCAATGGGCAATCTGGACCCAAGATGAGGATTGCAATGCAAGGAATGGAAAAGATCTGGAAAAACAAGGATATTAGCATTGCAACAAAAACCACACTGGTCAATGCAATCGCCTTTCCCATAACGATGTATGGTTGCAAAAGTTGAATGCTCAGGAAAACAGAAGAAAAATGTATGTGTTTGAGCTATGGTGCTGGAGGAGAATGCTACAGATACCATGGACTGCCATGACAACGAACAAGGTAGGGTTAGATCACGTCAAACAAAAAATATCACTAGAGGGCAAAATCATCAAACAGCGGCTCTCGTTTTTTGGCCATGTGATGTGTGCTAACTCACTGGAAACAGTACTGATATTTGGCAAGGTCAGTGGGAAGAGAAGATCAGGACGACAAAGAACAAGATGGCTAGATACATTCAAGGCCACCACCAACATGTCAATCGCCGAACTGAAAGAAGCGGTGAAAGACAGGAATGCGTGGAGAACATTGATCCATAGAGTGACCAATGGTTGAATGCAACTGAACGGATAATCATCATGACAGTATTGTATTATCTATTGATTTTAGTAAGACTGAAGGTACATATTCAGTTCAAATCACTGAGCTACCATAGACAGCAGAAACCGTGAAATAAGAAGTTTAGTTCTGTTACATATGTGACATTTATAATTATTATTGTTATACTGAAAATTTCTATATGTAAACATCTTAATAATCTAATCAGGCACATAATAACGAGTAAGAAATCCCAGCACTATGTTAGATGCTGACATGTATTCAGTTACCATGCTGTGTCCTAGAATATTGTTACAAGCTCTAGCTCTATTGCCTCAATGATTCTTCCCTTTACTTTGTTTTACAATGCTGAAGTATAAGCGACCAATTGATTTTGCAATATCTAATAAAAGTAAAATACACCCACCAGTATAACTGTATATAGAGCAATAAAATTGTCATACTCTATCGTGTGCTGCAGTTTCCCTGAGCGTGATGTCTATAAGGGTGCTTTCAGACATGGCAAAAAATTCAACCACAGCAATATCTGTTCCAAAAGTGTCTGATTTTCATGCAGATTTGCCCCAGAATTGCTATGGATTTACTAAGCAATTCAGCAATTCCATATAAGACATGCAAATTTTGGTGTAGATTTTGCTGTGGCACAATTTTTTAACATGTCTGAAAGCACCCTAAGGCACATAAACCCCTCTTATTCTATTCCTCTGTGAGTTGGCAAAGGACACCCAGCTAACCTGGTAACAGCTGCTTCTCATAGTACTCAATTGGGATATTGTTGGCTGTGGCTAAGAGACAGACAGATCTGCAGGGCTGGGACAGCAGGTCCAGGTATAGCTCTGGTTCACACAAAGTGGCATTCAAGCTTCTGATATTCTTCATACAGAGCTATTAACTTTTTTCAGGCACCTCTCAGAAAGAAAAATCCACTCACACATTATCACTCCCATCATCATTGTATCCTGGAGTGTCATGAAAATGATAAAACTTGTTTTCAGATGATGTAGCCATAAGGTATGTATCACGTCTGTCTCCTGGGACCTGTGTTTCCTGAGTTCTCCTGCTCGGGTGTGGGGGATTATGCTGGCTGGGCATGTGTGTGTCTCCAGTCAGTCAATCACTCCAGGTACACATTTAAGCTGTCTTCCCAGGTGTGGGTGTGTTCAGTTTTCTCTGTTCTCATTCTCTCTCTGTGTGTGGTGTGAGCAGGTTCTATGTATGGTGGCTGCAAGAAAGGTTTGTGTCTTGTGGTTTTGTTTTGTTATGTCGCTGGACTCCTGGTTAGTGTAGGGGCTAGTGGTATTGCCAGGAGCCATAACATGGCCCGCTAGCTTCCATATTTTGGCCGAAATGTCAACAAATACCTGGCATTTATAGCATTAACATCTGCTACTAGTGTTTGCCTTTTGGCTGCTGTATAGTGTGATTACAGCATCTTATCCTGCCCAGTTGTTCCAGTCGGTGGTGACATGTGTATGTGTCCTAGCCTAGGTACGTGGATTCCTAGGGGTAGCAAGGGGCCAGATCCAAAGATTGCTGGGCTGCCCCCTGTTGGGACGATGTCCCCGTTCAGGTAGGTCCTTGCTCATCTTCCACAAATACCTAGGAAAGGCCTGCAGGCATGTCACAGTTGTATGAGTATTAGGGCTCATTCACATGGGCATATTATAACTGCTGCATATTCCTTGCGTGTTGTGTGTAGGTTTTTTTGCACGTGCATGCATTGCATTTTTCACTCACAGAGAAGCCCTGAAGCAAACTCCATAAATACATGTATCGTGCATATTCACTGCGTATATATGTGGGACCATTGATTTTAATGGCATAAAAACATGCTGTTTTGCTTTTTATGTTTTTTGTTGGACGTCTCACAGCCCAAATGCAAAATCAGTAATAATCCACCTTACAGGCCATCACCCAGTAATAAAGCTCCGTATGGGCCCCATATAATGCCTTTTATATAAAGTAAAAGAAATAAAAAAGTTATTCTCACCTGTGCCGCTCCTCCTGCTGCTGGCCTCTGTACTCTGCGCCTGCACTGTTCACCTGCTGACTTCCGAATAGAGTGATCATGCGTTTGGCTGTCTCTTTCTCTCTTTTTTCTTTTTTTTATTAATTCATGTTGGTTATAATGGTAGTCGGAATCAGATGTTCCGATTAACAATTTGGTACTCTTGACTCAAATATTTAAATAAGAATAGACTAGCAACATGCACAATGTATAATAGCAGAGAATAATACAGCATTCAATTAGAAAACATGCACTGTGAAGAATGTCTTTGTATGGTTAATGTTCATTGGGAACAGTTAGCCTGTGAATATGCTCTGTATCTTTATTGCAACAGGTTAAATACAGACCCAAGAGCAACATACAATAATGCTATGCAAGCTGCTTGTAGTAAAGCCTCTCCTATGTGTGTAAAGTATTACAGTTATGAGTTTACTCAATACATTTTCTAGATACTCCTTTATTGGTTTTCTCAAGCAATATTTACTTAGCAGTATGCATAAGAGAATTCACGGTTCTGTATTGTAGTTAAGTGTACTAGTTTATGAGCAGAGCAGTAGTGGGAGTACCTATGTTCCGGAAGTGACGCCAGACACCAGAAGCGAGCCAAGAGCAGGGCAGAAGGGGACATTGCGCAGCACCGGAGCCGCCGCAAGGAGACTGAGGGAGCCACTGGAGGATCAGTCCAGCGGGCAGAAGAAGAGGAGCGGGTCCCGGAGCGGCAGGAGGCCAGAGAGTGTGATCGCCACGGGAGAGGTGCTGACGCTGAGCCTAAGGGTGACGTCATTGGCTGCTGAAGAGGAAGACTGCTGCTGCTGACAAGGGCTGTTAAGTATATTGTGTGTGTGTAAGTGCCTGTGTGCAATTGTGTGTAAGTGCCTGTCAGTAAGTGCCTGTGTGTAATTGTCTGTAAGTGTCTGGATGTAATTCTCTGTAAGTGCCTGTCAGTAAGTGTCTGTGAGCAAGGTGTAAGTGTAGCAGAATTGTGTGACTGAGTGAGAGCAAGCAGTAAGTGTGTGAGCGTTTAAAAAAAAAAAACGTGAGTGGTTGTGAACAGGCGGAGGCACGTAAGCAGTTGTGAATGGGCGGAGGCGTGTGAGCGGTTGCGAATGGGTGGAGGCGCAATAGCGGTTGCGAATGAACAGAGGCACGTGAGCAGTTGTGAACAGGCGGAGGAGTGTTTGGAGTGTGATATAGTCAATCTTCACTACTTCCATAAGTAAATCGCAAATCCCCATTAGGATGAGCTGTATGCTTGACAATGCCGTCCAGTGTGCTACTTTTGCAATGTATGCGATTCTTGATCAGCCATTCAAGGTTGCATACTGTTGCACAAGATACATGCTTGTCGCACATTTGGAAGCCCAAATCCTGGATCTAAATGAGCAACTGGCAAGACTGAGAGCCATTGACAGCATGGAAAGGAGTTTGCTGCTCACTGAGCAGGCACTCGCTTTGGTAGAGGCGGGGGCGGATGGTAGTTCGGAAGAGCAGGATGAGCAGGCATCTAGCTAGGTGACAGTTAGAAAGGGTAGAGCAAAGAGATCCAGGGAGGCTAGTCCTGAACTGGCACACCCCAACAAGTTTGCAAAGTTGGCAGATGAGTGAATGCCATTACAGAGCCAGCACCGCTGCAGCAGGGCATGCCCTCTGAACACCAGGGAGATGACTGCTCCAGTGAGAAGGGGATGGGGAGCGCATGGCAAGTTAGACAGGTCCTAGTGGTGAGGGATTCAACTATAGGGGGGACAGATAGGGCAATCTGCCATAAAGACCGGGATCGTCGAACGGTGTGTTGTCTTCCTGGCGCTCGAGTTTGACACATAGCAGATCAGATTGACAGATTACTGGGAGAGGCTGGTGAGAATCCAGCGGTCATGGTGCACATTGGCACCAATGAACAAATTAGAGGTCAATGGAGGGCCCTCAAAAACGATTTCTGGGACCTAGGAACCAAGCTTAAAGGGGTTGTCTCACGAAAGCAAGTGGGGTTATACACTTCTGTATGGCCATATTAATGCACTTTGCAATATACATCGTGCATTAAATATGAGCCATAAGAAGTTATTCACTTACCTGCTCCGTTGCTGGCGTCCCCGTCTCCATGGCTCCGTCTAATTTCGGGGTCTTCTTGCTTTTTTAGACGCGCTTGCGCAGAAGAATCTTCTCCTTCTGGTCGGTCCGGGCACGAGCGGCGTTCTGGCTCTGCCCCCTTCTACGCGTCATCGCGTAGCTCCGCCCCATCACGTGTGCCGATTCCAGCCAATCAGGAGGCTGGAATCGGCAATGGAACGCACAGAACCCATGGTGCACCATGGGAGAAGACCCGCGGTGCACCATGGGAGAAAATCGTAGTGCATCCCTGGGAAAGGACTGGCGGCCATCTTGGGAGAAGAATTTTATAAGTTCATCTTTCATTACATCGGTGAGTAGCAAGCGGTTTAAAAACCGCTTTAAAATGCTATTTTATGCCAGGGGGGTGACAGGGGGAATGGGCTAATGTAAAATTTTGATGTTTGCCGCGAGACAACCCCTTTAAGGCAAGGACTTCCAAGGTAGTTTTCTTGGAAATACCACCTGCACCACAAGCCACACTAGAAAGGCAGCAGGATCTTAGGAAGGTAAACAAGTGGCTCTGGAGTTGGTCTAAGAAGGAGGAGTTTGGGTTCCTGGAGAACTGAGCTGACTTTTCTGTCAGCTACAGGCTCTACTGTCGGGACGGGCTGCATCTTTAATGGGGAGGGTGCAGCTGTGCTGGCGGAAAATATGGCTAGAAGAGTGGAGGAGTGTTTAAACTAGGGACTGAGGAGAGGGCAGAAAGAGAAACAGGGAGGTAGACAGTGTAGATAGCGACCTGGGACCAAGTAATGGAAATGGGGGTTGTGCAGGGGGTGGGTAATTACAGTTAAAACTGACAGAACAGCTAATAGTACCATTAGTAGCACAATGAATATAAAGAACAACAACAACCATATAAATTGTATGGCAATGAATGCAAGAAGTCTAAACAGTAAAGTGGGTAAACCTGAAGCGAGAATGACTTATGAAAATTACGATATAGTGGGAATAACGGAAACATGGCTTGATGATCAGTGCAATTGGGCGGTGAATTTACAGGGTTACAATCTCTTTAGAAGAGACTAAAACCCGGGAGGACGAAACCTGCAAATCTCACAAGGGTGATACGTTCTTGAGAACAATTAAAGATAATTACCTTACCCAACTCGTTTGGGAGCCAACTAGAGGGAGGACCACACTGGATTTATTAACAAATAAACCAGACGGAATCTTGGGGGTGCAGGTGCAGGGAAATAGTGACCACAATATAATTCATTTCCACCTGTCATTCAATAAGAAGCCTTATCAGGGAGCGACAAAAAAACTAAACTTTGGTAAAATACCAGTACAGACAGCAATTGGGAGACATTTAAAAACATCCGAATTACCTCATGTGAGCAGTTCATACCCTTTAAAAACAAAAGAACACAAGTAGAAGGAAGTCAATGGGGCTCAACAAAACTGCAAGGGGGGCAATAAACAAAAAAAAGAAAGCTTTTAAACTACTAAAACAAGAAAGCGGCGAAGAAGCTCTAAAATCATACTGGGAAAAAAATCAAAACATGTAAAGAAAAGATCAAAATTTCAAAGGAGGAGGCAGAAGGACTGATCGTCAAGAAGAGCACAAATAACCCTAAACTATTCTTCAGTTATATAAACAGTAAAAGGTTTTGCACTGAGAGCACTGGTCCTTTTACAAATAATGCAGGAGAAACCATAGAAGATGATGGGGGGAAGGCAAATCTATTAAATAATTTCTTTTGAAGTGTATTCATGAATGAAAAAGAAATGTCACATGAGATGCAGGGGAATAAAACAAACCCCAAAGTAAATATTGCATGCCTAACACAGGAGGAAGTGCAGAGTCAGTTAAAGAGGATAAAAATCGATAAATCGCCGGGCCCAGATGGAATACACCCAAGGGTTCTAAGGGAACTAAGTGACGTGATAGCTAGACCACTATTTCTTATATTTATGGACACTATTGAGACCAGGGTTGTACCACTGGATTGGCACATTGCCAATGTGATTCCAATGTACAAAAAGGGGTCTAAAAGAGAGCCTGGTAATTACAGGTCAGTCAGTCTCACTTCAATAATTGGAAAAATATTCCAGGGGTTTTTGAGAGATGCCATCCTAGAATACCTTAAGGAAAACAACAGCATAACTCCTCATCAGCATTGGTTCATGAGGGGTCGATCATGGTTGACCAATTTAATCAGCTTCTACAATGAAGTAAGTTCTAGGCTGGACCTGGGAGATTCTATTGATCTTATATATGTGGATTTCTCTAAAGCATTTGACACCGTGTTGCATAATAGGTTGTTATATAAAATGAAACAGCTCGGTCTGGGCGAAAACGTGTGTATCTAGGTAAAGAACTGGCTCAGAGATAGAAAAGAGAGGGTGGTAATAAATGATTTGTACTCTGATTGGGCCACTGTTGCTAGTGGGGTGCCACAGGGCTCAGTACTAGGCCCCATTCTGTTCAATATATTTATTAATGACCAGATAGAGGTACTGCACAGTAAAATATCAAGATTTGCAAATGATACAAAATTATACAAGATAAATAATACAAAGGAGGACAATGTATGGCTACAAAAGGACCTACATAAGTTTGGGGCTTGGGTAGAAAAATGGCAAATGAAGTTCAATATTGATAAATGTAAGTATTACATGTGCTGCTGGGATCTGTAGTTCTAAGCTTCCTAGCAGCACAGCTCCACAGGTGGTTGAGGGTTAATTGAGCTGGCTGGGTGTAGTATTCTTCAGCAGCCAATCCCCTTTAGCCTTCGGCACATATAAACCCAGCTCTTGTCAGTCTGAAGCTGGTCTTGTACTGTTTGGATGTATCTGTTTTGTTCTCACTCAGATCTGTGTTTGCAAGAAGGTCTGTTCTGTCTCTCTGCTTCCCTAAAGATGGTTTGGACACCTGTAGTCCTGGTCTGCAGTACATGCAGCTCCCTTTCCCGTTCCCCTTTAGAGGTGAGGCCTCCAAACTTCTTATGTCTCGCTCTGTGTGTCAGTTGGTGGATCCCTGACGCAGCTCCCTATGTCAGCTCGGTGGCTGATTGTCTATTCCCCCTGTATGAGGACACATAGATTTGCTGTGAGTTTCATCTGTGTGAAGTGTGCGCTGGTTCATTTCCGTTTGTACGTTTATTTTCTGTCAGTTTTGTGTCAGCTTGCTGTGTGTGCTGTGTCTGGTTCTGCTGGACTCCTGGTTAGTGTAGGGACTAGCAGTATAACCAGGAGCCGTGAAGTGGCCTGCTAGCTTCCATGTTTTGTACAAAATGTCAACTAATACCTGGTATTTACATATAGCTTATCATCTGCTATTAGTGTTTGCATTCTGGCTGCTGCATGCTGAGTTCTCTGCTCTGTGTGTCCTGTTGCTCTGTCCCTGTCATGTGGCATGCGTATGCTCCTGTTCTGTGGCTTGGTTCCTAGGATCAGCTAGGGCCCAGTTCCGAAGAGCATTGGCCGCCCTTTATTGGGGCGATGTCCCTGCTTAGGTAGGGCCATGTCATTACTCCCTGTAACACAGGGCCAGTTGCCTGAAACCCGTGTGTATACATCCTTTTTTGGTCACGATCGTGCGGGCAAGCTAAGCACGGGGCCCACACGATCGTGACCAAAGAAGGACACTAAAACGATCGCCTTTTAGCAATTTTTTTTAACGATAGTCGGCTGGTGTAAATGGGCCTTAGAAAATAAATGCATAACCCTAAGTAGATCTGAGCTGGCCAGAATTGAGATCACATGACCATTTGGGGAAAAAGAAGCCAGGAGTTTCAAACAGAAAGAAATAACTAACCAAGGTAATACTAGCTGATATGTATATATATATAGCATAGATTATCTCCAAAATAGGAAAATAAATTGGGTCCCAACTCGATTATTCAACTCTAGCGCAAAAGAATTGGCGTCGAAATTTAACGTAAATAATCTAAATCACTCACTTCCCAATGTCGTAGAAACGGGAAATTTGGCACGAGCATTGATTATGTCATAAATAGGAAAAGTTAATAGGTCCCAACTCGATTGTTCAATTCTGTGCACAAAAGAATTGGCGTCAAAATTTTACGTACATAATCTAAATCTCTCACTTCCCAATGTCATAGAAACGTGAAATTTGGCAGGAGCATTGATTATGTCATAAAAAGGAAAAGCTAATGGGTCCCAACTCGATTATTCAATTCTATGCGCAAAAGAATTAGTGTCCAAATTTTACGTGCGGAATGTAATTTTCTCACTTTCCGGTGTCATAGAAACGTGAAATTTGGCACGAGCATTGATTATGTCATAAATAGGAAAAACAAATGGGTCCCAACTCGATTATTCAATT
Source organism: Eleutherodactylus coqui (assembly GCF_035609145.1). Taxonomy (NCBI): domain Eukaryota; kingdom Metazoa; phylum Chordata; class Amphibia; order Anura; family Eleutherodactylidae; genus Eleutherodactylus; species Eleutherodactylus coqui. Next base: position 201,167,785 of record NC_089841.1, on the reverse strand, counting down.
CTAGCGAAAAAGAATTGGCGTTGAAATTTTACGTGCGGAATGTAATTTTCTCACTTTTCCGGTGTCATAGAAACGGGAAATTTGGCACGAGCATTGATTATGTCATAAATAGGAAAAGCTAATGGGTCCCAACTCGATTATTCAATTCTATGCGCAAAAGAATTAGCGTCCAAATTTTACGTGCGGAATGTAATTTTCTCACTTTCCGGTGTCATAGAAACGGGAACTTTGGCACGAGCATTGATTATGTCATAAATAGGAAAAGTTAATAGGTCCCAATTCCATTATTCAATTCTAGCGCAAAAGAATTGGCGTCGAAATCTTACGTGCGGAATGTAATTTTTTCACTTTCCGGTGTCATAGAAACAGGAAATTGCTCACGAGCATTGATTATGTCATAAATAGTAAAAGCTAATGGGTACCAACTCGATTATTCAATTATATGCGCAAAAGAATTAGCGTCCAAATTTTACGTACGGAATCTTATTTTCTCACTTTCCGGTGTCATAGAAACGGGAAATTTGGCACGAGCATTGATTATGTCATAAATAGGAAAAGCTAATGGGTCCCAACTCGATTATTCAATTCTATGCGCAAAAGAATTAGCGTCCAAATTTTACGTGCAGAATGTAATTTTCTCACTTTCCGGTGTCATAGAAACAGGAAATTTGGCACGAGCATTGATTATGTCATAAATAGGAAAAGCTAATGGGTCCCAACTCCATTATTCAATTCTATGCGCAAAAGAATTAGCGTCCAAATTTTACGTACATAATCCAAATCTCTCACTTCCCAATGTCATAGAAACATGAAATTTGGCACAAGCATTGATTGTGTCATAAATATGAAAAGTTAATAGGTCCCAACTCAATTATTCAATTCTAAGCGCAAAAGAATTAGTGTCCAAATTTTATGTACGTAATCTAATTCTCTCACTTCCTGATGTCATTTTATATGAAGGAAACGTCGCATGGTTACCTCCACGTGGTGTTTCCTGGGTAACGCAGAGAACTATGCAAAATGGTGAACATATGTTTTTCCTCAGTATCTCTAAAGTAACCACGACTTCATAAGATTTTCCGTGTGAACACCAGATAAACACCAGTACCAAATTAACTTGGGCGAAGCCGGGTATATCAGCTAGCATATATATATATATATATATATATATATATATATATATATATATATATATATATATATATATATATATATATATATATGTGGGGTAGCTACATAGTGAATACATTGAAAAATATCACAGGACTTGTCCCTTAACCCTTGCAAATCCAGTGTCAGACAAGGTCCAACACATGTTTCTAACAGTATGCATATAAGAGAGCTGTGATGTCGGAGTTCTCTTCTGTACATGCATATTACAATAAGCAGCGGAAAGCTGCAATGTCGGACCCCTCTCCTGCATAGTGTAATATACATATACAAAAGAGAACTCCGACATTGCCGCTCTTTTCTGTATAGTGTAAGAAACATGTCCAAAAGCAGACGGAAATAGCACTCATTCATTTGAATGGTTGTATGCTCATGGGCTTTTTTCTACTTGGACAAATAGTCCAAGTGAAAAAAATCATAACATGTCCGATTTTCGTCCAATTCTCAGATGAAAACAGTACATGTCAATGCACTCGGGAACAACTCTTTCAACACCCGTGTGCATGTACCATTAGGATGCATTTACACTGCTATTTTTTATCGTACGTTTGGTTCTTTGGGACACTACAAAAATATGAACCTATTATTTCAAATAGGTCTATTTACATGTGTTATTTTGTACATTTTTTTTTCTCCACCAGTAATGCAGCAACATGGAAAAATTGCAGCATGCTTTATTTTTCTGCAATTCTACAGAAAACTCACCTATTATTTGCTATAGACGAGTTAAACAATGCCACTATAGCTGCATCAATTAATCACTCAATTAAGAAACCCAGCAATGCTGCTGTATATTATAAGCATACTGGGGATGTGACAAGTGTTATGGGAGTGCAGCACAGCACTGATCTATGAGGAGGCTGAGAGAAGTACTCACTTGGAGCAGCCCAGCCAACTGACCTGTGTGAAGGAAGGAGGAGGGGCCAAGCCCCAAAAACACCCTGGAGCCATTTAATACGTTCACTGGTACAGAAAGTATTTACACCTGAATACGTATTGCAGGTATTTGCTGATACATCTGTGCTAGCAGATCGGTCTTTTTTTTTTTGCGTTCGAAATGCCAGTACACACACTTGCATGTTACACCCTTCCTGTGGAGTAGAATGGCAATTAAATGCTTAATTAAAGTGAGCTGTCTTCTTTTCCCTTTGTTATATGCAGGGTAGCTTCCTCCCACTCCCTTTTTTTCAGCTGCCATAGAAGTCAATGGGAGCTTGCTGAGTAAGGGCGCACAACCACTGGCGAAATCCCCGCCTCCTGAAAGGGCTGTGCTGATTGGCTTTGCGCTCAGCCAATAACAGCTAGTGCTTAGCTATTGGCTGAGCGCTCAGCCAATTACAGATAGTGCTTAACTATTCATGAATGAATAGCACTATCTTAGCTATTCATGAATGAATAGTTAAGCACTATCTGTAATTGGCTGAGCGCTCAGCCAATAGCTAAGCACTAGCTGTTATTGGCTGAGCGCTCATCACTTTCAGGAGGTGGGGATTTTTAAATCCCCGCCTGCTAAAAGTGCTGGATAGCAGTGTAGGCGAGCCAGCCGGATGACACGTGTGAGCAGCGGAGAGGTGAGTACTTTTTAAAAAAACTTTTTTAACCACTTATTGATGATTTTCAGGGAAGGGCTTATAATTCAAGCCCTTCCTCGAAAATCATACTGCAGGGTTTGCCAAAAACCACTGCTTTCAATGGGATCGGCAGCAGCGCCGATCCCATTGAAAGTAATGGGATAGCATGCTGCACTTCTGCCACAGCTGTCACAGCTGTGACAGCTGTGGCAGAAGTCCGTGGTATTCTTTATATCTTTTCAATGGGGCTAGTGCTGCTGCCACTGGCCCCATTAAAAAGACTGGTGATATCCCGGTGTCATCCGTCTTTTCTTCTCGCACTGCGACGCGAGAGTTTTCACTCGCTCTCGCAGCGCAGTGGAGAAAAAAACGCCAGTGGGTGTCCGCCCTAACACAGACAAAGATAGAGCAGGACCTATCTTTTCATGGACTAAGATTTTGTGTAGAAAAAACATGTTCATCTGAACAAATCTATTGAAATTGAAGGCATTGCTTTGTCACGTTATACTGGCGAGATTTTCACGTGCGGAAATGCCTACACAAATACATTTGTCTGAATCTACCCTAAAGAAGCAAGGATTTATTGGCTATGCATGTCAATGCCGCAGCAGCATCTTCATCTGGTCCTTCGTTTACTTCCTGACTTTGAGACAGCACTTAGTAAGATGGTTTCCATCTGCGGCGGGGTCCCGCTTTACTGCTCCTTTCGGGCAGCAGGAAAGGGGAATCCCCATGGCCAAATAGTTCCATCTCTGGGTGGAACAGAACAGCGCTGGGCAGACCCCATTGATTACAATGGGGTCCGTTGGCTTTCTGCTAAGCTGCATGGAAGAAAAAGTGCTGCATGCAGTGCTTTTTCTTCCGATTTTTTTAAGTCAGATCTGTGATGTAAGACCGGCCTAATTTGTAGGAATAAAACACAAACAGCTTGTGCTCATCTGAAATAGAGTCATTGCTTCTCAGTCCTGTTGCTGTAATGTCTCATAAGAGAGAGCTTGTCTTTATTCTTGCCCTGGACGTGAGGCGTATAGAACAGGGGACAGCAGCTCATCCAAGAAACAGAGGATGCAATAGTCTCAGATTTTTTACGTACATCCAGGATAGCTGCAGAGACAAGATATTTCTTATAAAACTATATCACTGCTGTTTATTGACATCCTTTGGGTACAAGTGACCCAGCAGCACCATCACCACTATGGCCCTTCCTGCTGTTTGCTAAACCTCATAATCCCATAATATACTCAAGCCTTCACAATCCCAGCAGGTTTACAGTATCAGGCACGCTGTCAGGAATGTTACATGATGGGACAGTTACGCTTTAGTGGTTACTGTCCATTAATCAAACAACCCAGTGTAATATAGACTGATATTGTAAACCTGCCATGACTATGCAGGCATTGCTATGCTATGGCACTAGAGTTAGGCCTGCGTCACATGAGCATATTCATATTTGTGCTGCATTTTTGCCAAATGGATATTGCATACTTGTGTGCGCAAATACATTTTTTTTTTGCTTTTTGCGCACGCAAATCATGCACATTTGCGTGCACAAAAAAACACCCAACGATGCTCCAAGCCATTGAAATTACCATTTGGTGTAATGAGTCCAAGGTGTGTCTTCTTCCTGTGCAAATGCAGAGAAAAATAGAGCATGCTTCATTGGCTTTTACTGCCCAAACAATGGGGCATGCAAAATACTCTCTCGTTTATGGACCCATTGAAATGAATGGGTTCAAGCAAATATGCCCATGTGACACAGGCCTGTATAGCAGAGCGCAGCAGGTTTCATTTTCCCATGCAGTGGATAGCTACAAAAAGTAAAGTGTATTGTACACTTTTTTCACATTGTTGCCAGTGACCAAGCCATACATATAGTCATGCAGTGGGCAACATATTGTAATTACTGGGTTGGTATGCAATAGGTTGCTATGTAAGCGCTCACACAGAGGTTTTGCACCAGTGCAGAATCTGCGCTGGTAAAAAACATAGGACAGCGAACGTCGACTCACCTGTCAGTTCCATGCTGAGGCACTGTCCATGGTGCTGACCACCGGCTCCTATGGGAAGCATATATCTATATTCCACAGCACTTCTACTGATTGGTTGTTTGGGCTGGCTGATTCACAGTGATTGGTTGTTTGGGTTGGCTGATTCACAGTGATTGGTTGTTTGGGTTGAATCGAGCAGAAGTGTTGTGAAATATTAATATATATGCCTATGGGAGCTGCAGCAGCATTCTTCTCACAGCATGGACATGTGAATGGGCTGCTCCATTGAGCACGGACCAGCTCGTTCACCGCAGAATTCAGCAGCGCGGTTTACACGTTGCTGTAGTTTTCCTGCATCAAGCTAAGATTGCAAAGGCTCATAGATGTCGGAATGATAGATAACCCCACCAATAACCCCTTTTTAAAAACTACACCCCTAATGTGTTTACTGAGGGGGGGTCATGAGTATTTTGACCACACAGTTTCTTTTAAGGAATTAATGCAATTTAGAGGAGAAAAAATAAAATTTCATATTTTTGCAAATATGTCATTTTAAAGACAAGATTTTTTTCTATAATGCACATGAAAATGAGGATTTGCACCCCAAAAGGATACCCCTGTTTGTCCTGTGTTCAAAAACATACCCACTGTGGCCCTAATCCTATGTCTGTATGCACAACGGGGCCCAAACCGAAAGGAGCAGCCGGTGGCTTTCAGATCAGACATCCTGCTTGAAGGCGTTTTAGGCCCCATTGCCCACTTGTAGGGCCATTGAGTGGCCAAAACAACAGAGAACCCCCACAAATGACATAATTTTGGAAACTAGACTCATAACCCAATTATTTAGGGGTGTACTGTGTATTTTGACCCCACAGGTTTTGAATATAAGTATTGAGTATAGCAAAGCAGAAATAAAAAAAATATAATTTTTATTTTTTTAGCAATCATGTCACTTTAAAAACAGTTTTTTTTGTACAGCACACATATGAAGACTTTCGGCCCCATTGCCCACTTGTAGCAGGCCTTGAGCGGCGAAAATGATGGAGAACCCCCACGAATGACCCAATTTTGAAAACAAGACCCCTTAACTAAATCATCTAGGCATCTACTGCGCATTTTGACCACACCATTTTTGAATGAAATGAAGCAAAGCAGAAGAAAAAAATTACAATTTTCATTTTTTTTGACAATTGTGACATTTTAAAAATATTTTTCTTTGTACAACATACAAATGAATACCCCCATTTGTCCCGTGTTCAGAAACATACTCATTGTTGTCCTAATCTTTTATCTGGATGCACAACGGGCCCCAAACTGAATGGAGCATCAAACTTTGTCCTTTAACTTTTACGTGATCGCAATAATCCATTGAATAACAGTGATCACGTGACCGGGGACCGCTCTCTGCAGCCCTCGGTCACTGCTCCAAACTCTCAGTTACCTTTAGTAGCCAGGAGCAAGGAGATTTTAAATTTCCCGTGCCCTCCTCAGTTTTTGCGCTTGCGTCTGCCATTTTAGCGGCAGGCGCATGCACCAAAGCTGGGGAAAAGGACACGGATAAGGATCCCATCAGGGTACATCGCCAGGGGCCTTAGTTAAATAATTTCACCTCCCCTCATGGATCAGATCCATTACGGGAGGTGAAACTTTAGCTTTATTTTCCTTTATGTGATCGCCGTTATCCATTGGATAACGCTGATCACATAACCAAGAAACGCACACTGCGGCCCCCCATGAAATATACAGGCTCTTGTCTACATTAAGTAGCCAGGCACAGTGAGATTTTAAATTACCCCGGCAATCTTTGGCTTTTGTGCATGCGTCTGCTATTTTGGCGAAGGACGCACGCGCAGAAGTCGGGAAAAGGTCTGCAGAAAAATCCGGGGGCCTTAGGTATCTAATTTCATCTACCCTCACGGATATGATCCATGAGGGGAGATGAAACAAACTTTTTTCTTTTTTTTACACTTTTTTCAAATTTTTAAACTTTTACATGATTGCTGGTATCCATTGGATAGTAGTGATCATGTGACCGGGAACCGCATACAGTGGCTCCCAATGACAGCTCCCTGCTCTCGGCTACTAATACTAGCCGGAAGCAGGGAGTCTTTAAATTTCCCGGCCCTCTGCGCATGCGCATGACGTAATGTTGTCTGGCACGATGCGCGGGCGCCAGCGTCAGGTCCTGCAGGACCGGAGCGACGGGGGACATCAGAGGATGGGGGTAAGTATTCTCAGCTCCCCTTATGGATCCGATCCGTAAGGGGACCTAAAACTTTAACTTTTATTTATTGTACATTTACTTTATTGCAATTGCGTGACCAGGTGTGTGTGTGTGTGTGGGGGGGGGGGGGGGTCCTGCAGCCTGGGATGACAGTTCCAGGATGTCGGTTACCTCCGGTAACTGACAGCATGGAGCTGTCACATCCAGAGCCTGCAAGGCTTTAATCCCCATGGGATGAATGTTTTGTACATCCTCTGGAAATAAAGCCCAGCAGGCCAGGATGTAAAAAGGCAATGGGCTGATCACTAAGGGGTTAACCTCATAGAAACGTGATCACTGGTATTGACAGAGAAATTATCACCGTTCTGGGCCTAATAACACTGACTGCCTTAGAGCTATGCCCTAACAGATGGTTGTGTATTTTATATGCAGACAGGTAAATACAGCACTATCATATATATAAATAAATACAGTATATTGAGTTAAAAAATAGTGAAAGTGAAGTACAAAAAAATGAGACCGCAATGCAACGAAGTGCAGCAAATTTGTGGGAACTTTTGCAGCAGACTTGAGAAGATTCTGACCAATATCTGAATGCAATTGTCGAAAGAATGCCTCGATTGTGTAAAGCTGTTACATCCACTAGAGCGGGCTATTTTGAAGAATTGAAAATCTAGATTTAATTTGGTGAAACAAAGTTAATCCATCAAATGTATTCATCCTAACTTCTTTGTTTGTTCCGCGCTTTCATTTCCGAGTACATTTGAGACATTAAACTTGGTAAATATTAATAAAGACTGGAAAAATTGAGATGTTCTAAAACTTTTGACCGATATAATATATTTACCATAAAATGATGCCTAAAAAAAATGAATAGTCACAAAATGAACAAAACCTTAATTAGCTGTGTAGCCTTAAAATGGAAACAAAAAAAGTTTCAGCTGATGGAGAATGCCAGGAACGGGTTCCTCATTGTGTTTCAGACGTTTTGATATGTAATATGTATAGTTTTAGATTACAGGACGCATACGGCGATGGTTTTGGTTGGCGCCGGCTTTGGGTCTTTTTCTTTTTTATGCATATATTTTTATTTTATTCTGTAATTTTTTTTACTCATTTTTATAACTATCTTTTTTTTACCATTGCTGTCCTCTATTATGTCATATAATACCTCTGGGGGTCATTCACATTTTTTTTTTTTTATTACACACTTTTCCACTGCAGCTGGAGCATCCATAGGAGCCCCAGTTACTGGGGAAAATATCCCCCTGTAGTGACAATTGTCTTTGGTAGAGCTTATCAGGATTTGCTAGGAGCCTGCAGCACTGTCCCATAGTGGAAGAAACAATTTCACTTTCATTTTTTAGTACATAGCGCTCATTGAGTGCTAAGTACTGGGGAAAGGAGAAGGCAGAAGTGGTTAAAAACTGCTTTTCCCTTCTCCTCTTGGTTCTAAGCGATTTAGCTGTGTGTGGCTGTTACAAATCAAATCCAAATTTCTCAAACTACTGCACAGCTACATACAACAGACATAACACTGTAATTGGCTTGTTGGCTGCAAAAAGATGGTGACAGATTCCCTTTAAAACCTTGGTACATAAGGGGTTAATGAAAAATTTTAAATTCCCCCGAATATTGTACAGATGTGGGATAGAATTGCGAATTCTGTTTTGACCCACTGTGGTCCTTCTGCCATGCAAAACCAACTAACTGTGAACATAGATCAGCCTCAAGCGAGCTTTTACTACCAACCATAAATCATTGCAAAGACTTTGGCATATTTTAATATTGTCTGTGTTTTTTTTTGTTCTGTGTAAATGTCTCAGCACCTGGAGTTTTATGCTTAGATTGTGTAGTATATCTTGCACTTATGTTATGCCTTTTACTATGGAAATCATCAAGGACCATAGCTAAACATGGAAAGTACCACTGAAACCTAGCTACTAAAAGCAGCTGAAGAAAACCATAGAGGCCTCATGAGCCTCGTTAAATAATATGGTGACAGCACCACACTTAAGAATACGACCCACGTGCAAAGCAAAAACTTACAATACAGTATAGATTCTGTTTAAATATTGTTTTGTGCACAAATCAAGCATATGCATAGGAAAAGGCCATGGTGTATATGCGAAAGGTATGCAAAGGCCTCAAAGCACAAAGCATTTGCCAAAAGAGTATCTTTGCTTTTGGCAAATAGTGAGTTGTTATTAGTGTTGCATGATTAATGAATATATTCCCGACCTGGCTTTATAAAAATGATTGGGCCATTCGATTCGATTCCCATTGAAATTAATAAAAGTAAAAAGTGCGTGTGCATTCTCATCAAGGTCAACATCTGCATGACTTTGAAAAACTCCATCAAGATAATGCCTGTGGTCAGATTTGAACCTACAACTTCAGCACTTCTAAACACTGAGCCACCACATTTATTCATTCTCCTCTGGACAAGAAAAACAACAATAAACACAAAGAAAACATTAAGAAACTCATCCAGATGTTGCCCTTGGTCAGAGCTCAATCTACCAATTCAGTCACCACACCTGTGCTTTATGCTCTAGAAGAGGAAAAGAACAGGATGAATAAACACAGCGAACATAAAAACACCATCCAAATGTTGCCATCGGACAGATTTGAACCTAGAAGGCAATAGTGTTAATGACTGAACTACTATGCTTGTTCTTCCTTCTTCTAGTTCTTCCTCCTCCTTCAATGGAAAAGAAGAATTAGAAGAAAGTGAATGAGAAAAAGAATAAGGACAAGGCATAGTAAGGAAGAAGTATAAGAAGGAGAAGCAGGGAGAGGAGAAGTAAAATGAGAAAAGGAAGAAGAAAATGAAGGAGAATAAGATCTTCTACTTATTTTTCTTATTTTTCTACTCTTCCGGAGAACAAGCAGGATGAGGAAGAAGAGAGAAGCTTGGTGGCTCAGTGGCTAGTACTATTGTCTTGTAGTGCTGGGGTTCTAGGTTCATGGCTAGTTATGGGCAACAACTCCCTAGAGTATGTTCTCTTTGTGTTTATTTATATTCTTCTCCATCTTCTCTTTCTCTGGGCAAGAAAGAATTGTTGTGGATCAGTTTTTGGCAGTGCTGCAGTTGCATGTTCAAACCTGAGCAAGGGCAACATCTGCATAAGTTTTTTAAAGGTTTTATTTGTGTTTATTATTATTGTTGCTCTTCTCATCCAGAATTGAACAGGTAAGTGTGGTGGCTTATTTGTTGGCACTGCTGCTCTGAATTGTTGGAGTTGTAGGTTTAAAACTGAGTGAGAGCAACATCTGGTTGAGGTTTTTAAAGTAAATGCGGATGTTATATTTGATGGAAGGGGACACATTCACTCTATTTTAATTTATAAAATTATTTTCATTCAATTCTTGTTAAAATCAGGACGACCCAATCCAGTTCTACCATTTTATCACCCAGCTGATTACGACAAATAACAGTTGGTATGTGTTAGCATAGCATTTTTCTAAGAGTGCCGCTTCCTTAAGGGGTTAATATTCTTAACCCTGCTTAAATTAAGCAATTTCAACTAAACTTGAACAGAAGTAAATGTCATGATTGCCTGAATTTCATATGCTTTGACAGCACTCAATGCTGTCAAAGAATAACATTTAATACTAATACTTCTAATATGACCTACAAAAATAATTTGCATATCTGGTATTTATGATTCAGCACATTCCATGCTTAGCTTGGCTGCCTGCAAATACAGATACACATCTTATATTTCTGGAGGGTAAGAGACTTCATTTGCATTTCCATATAATCAATTTAAATTTTAAATCTTACTGCAATGTAATAACTTACCTGAGAGTGTAACACTGTATGTCTGTGTCAGTTTAATGCGGTTAGGTTGGTACCTGCACTGGAATCATAAAGATGAATGTCATTTAAAGGAGTTATGGAATAGTTTTTTCTTTTACTTTTTAAATAAGTTGGGTTACTATTAGAGATGAGCGAGTATACTCGCTAAAGGCAATTGCTCGAGCGAGCATTGCCTTTAGCGAGTATCTCCCCGCTCGAGACGGAAGGTTCGAGTGCCGGCGCGGGGAGCGGTGAGTAGCGGCAGTCAGCAGATCTCCCCTCCGTTCCGCCCCACTCTCCCCCACAGCTCCCTGCCCGCTGCCGGCACCCGAACCTTCCATCTTGAGTTGGGAGATACTCGCTAAAGGCAATGCTCGCTCGAACAATTGCCTTTAGCGAGTATACTCGCTCATCTCTAGTTACTATGTTATTGATTTTCCAATGTGGTGTTAGGAACTGTAGGTGTATGAAGATGTTGTTTAAAAAAAGGCTAAATCCTCCAGATATCTAAATTTGCTCTTCATGTGAAGTGCAGAGCCTCTTTCACATGGGCAACAGCGATATTGCTGCAAAACAATCGCAAAGATATCGCGCTGTGTTCTATGAGACATCTCTTGGTCTTTTTGATATTGCGATTTTGTGTTGCTACAAAGTCGCATGACTTCGTAGCGCTCTTTTGCTGGGATTTTTGGGGTGGGGGAGGGTGGGGCTTCCTAGACCAGTTGTTTAGTTAGTTTTGCAATCCTCATGTGCTGTTCTTAGTCATAGAATCATAGAATGGTAGAGTTGGAAGGGACCTCCAGGGTCACCGGGTCCAACCCCCTGCTCAGTGCAGGGGGGTTCTTGGATATATTTTTATAGCATTTCAATAAAAGGAGCACATTTTAACTGGTGAGTGCTGAAAATCTTAATAAATTTGGGATACACATGAAAATTACACCTGTGTAAACAGTGGAAAAACAGTGAATAAGAATTTATCTACATACAAAATGTTGTGCATTTTTTGCCATGAAAGTATCTGTTATAGGAGGGTCTAAACAACCTGTATACTGTGCTGCTGTTCCTACATGTTTATGTGGTTTATTGCTCCCAGGGTCTGTGGGAGGTGAGGAGCAGGACAGCTTTGACTGCTCAGTGTCGACCTGGTGTTGAGCTGATAGTGGGAGTGGTCAGCAGTGACATCATGACATAGCCTGGGCCATCAAGTTGTGGTGTGCTTCTCAGATATAGATTGTATAATGCCACGTTCCTCAACTGGCCTGCACTATACACTGTTTATCCCAGAGATGGACTGCAACCTATGGATGGCCAGTAGCTAAGAACTCTGCGTATATTTACTTATGTTTCTCAAGAATACCCCATGAGTGCTGTGTTTGTCTAACAAGAGGTAGCAGCCGGCCATGATAAGCAACTGCACATGCACACTTGCGAAGAGCAAGCTCTGGCCAACTGGTGTGACCACTACTGCTACGGTATTCTATGTAATCATGGAAGCATGTTGATCTCCAAAGGTGACTTTCTAGGTGTGGGAAGACTATTGTAGAGACTCCAACTATGGTCGAGTTTCTTGAGTATTGATCTAGTGACCATGCTCACATGTATATACTCATGATGACCTTTTGTTGGTGGGAACAAAGTTTCTATTGTTAAAGAACTATCTCACTTGTCTCTTCTTTAACCCAGAGTCCTCCCATACACTGACACATGGGAGACTCAATGAAAGTTTGAAGTATATTTATTATTAGTGCTGGTGACATTTAGAATCATTTAATCCTCATTAACAATGTGACTTAAAGGGATTTTCCAAGTGTGACAATCCATCACTGCAGAACATGCAGTCCTCCTGGTCTTTTTTATGAATGGCTAACTACAGCCAACATTTACAGAATATATCATTGTGAACCATATTTTTATTAATTAATAGATTTAATGTAGATGCTTTCCTTTAAATGTGCCATCTTATTTTGTAGAAAGCATAAGGAGTACATGGTTGCTTGGCAGTTATTTCAAACTTTTGCCTTTGGATGTAGTTGCTGGACAAACCCAGGAAAATTTTCATTCTTTTAACAGGACTAGCAGAAAGTTAGTGATTTATCTATAACACAGTTCTGGAACTATTATCTACATTCCAGCTACTAGTAAATGGGTTTATCTCTTGTGATTGTTTTACAATGAACAGCAGGTATGTTGATTTATTTTAGGTAGAGGATCACATTTTGTATGTATGCAATATGGCTTTAGTTACTCTAATATACATATATATAGCTATTATTTTGCTGAGGCCAGAAGAAAAGTGCTGAATACACAACCCAAAGGGGACTAAGAACAGAACTGGATTCTACGTGGCAGAAGTCAGTGATATTGGTGTCATGGCTTGTCGGTCATGACAGCGTCGTGGCATAGTGGCCTCGACACAGGCCAAGACCAGTTGCCCTATTAGGCAGGTCAAAGGTTAATGCACCATGAGCATATGCTGCATGGATGCATACTGGATTAGTCATGCTTGGGAGTAGGGTGGAGGTGTGGTTTTCTGTTCCCTCTGCCGGTTTTCAGGTGCAGAGTGGTTTTATATTCTCACCCCTCCTTGTGCTCAGTGCTGCTTATTCCATTCCATTGTGGAGTACTTGGAGTTTGGAGCTCTTCTATGCTGGGTGAATTGCGACTTGCAGATAAGTTACTGCGGGTTCCTTTTCAGTTGTTTTACTGCTGTTCATTTCTGTTTTGCTTTGCTGTTCAGTTCATCTCTCCAGGGGTTCCTGTAAGGACAGTCAGGGCCCAGGATGAAGACCATGGGGCCCTCTCTATTGAGACGAATACTCTGCTTCTAGGCAGGGACCCTTCACCCCCTGCTAGGTTAGGGCCAGGCTGTCTTCTCCCTGGAGTGGTGCTACTGTTCAGCATAGCGTGTGTGTACGGCTATTTCCAACAGTGTGTACGTGCCCTATCGTCAAGCTGAGTGTAATACGCAGTTGTCGCACTGGGTTACGTATTTCAGTTGTGGTGCGCGCTGTTCTGCAGTGCATTAATCTATCTACTACTGTAGTTTTTATCATCACCCTGTGTCCGTGCTGAGCATGGTGCTTGTGAGCCGAACGGTCGTGACAATTGGGATGGATTTCTCATATTTTAAAAAAAGCTGGAGTGCTTCTTTAATACACATGGAGTGTCTTATTCTGAATCTGTATCAATTTGTGGAGAGCATCTGTAAGCAATTCTTTTTTTTTTGTTGGTCACTTGGTCTGCCAATGCAGCACAGCTCCTTCAAGCTTAGAAGTAGATGACACATTTGAAAATCAATCCAAGAAAACATATTCCTTAAGTACTAATTTGAGAGGAAGTTAAATTATCCGATTTATCACTGCACTCCAGTAGATATTCAGGATTGACTGTTACATAATTCATTGTTTTTAAAACTAGGTCAATAGTAGATTCGGTAGATTGCACCGTACACATTTTGTTACCCTGTATACTTCTTTATTATTTTTATTAGCAATGCTGCCTAAATATAGTGCGCTCTTACTTACATTTACCCAAATGGAATTTCATAAACAATTAAATATTAATATCACTTGGCAAAAGCTGGCATATCTTCTTCCTCTTGTCCCTGGGAGTTCTGAACGTCTTCCAAGTTCAATGTATTTGGATTATACAGTAAATTGCTCAAAATTATTTTTGAACGTTAACTCAAATTCTTCTCTCATGATTTAATCATGTCTTCGACACATATTGATAAATAAGCACTTTTCTTCAATTCCATTGAAATAATTTATTTTCATTCCGGTGGCCAGTTCTACATCCAGACTTGGTGTATAGTAGAGATTGCAGCCCTAATGCCTAAAACTATTTCTTTAATTTTGCTTCCAGCTTGAGGGTTTGTTTATACGTAGCAGAAAAAGCGAACCGAAATCTGTATCAAAACTGCAACAAAAAACGTATCAAAATCTGCGCCATTGATAGAAGTGTACAGCAGATTTCACCCTTTCAGTTGAAGAGTTAAAATCTGCTCCAGATATAAAATCCGCAAACGTAGCGCAAGTTTTGACATGGTTTTTGTTACAGTTTTAGTGCTCCTTCACACGAGGGTATTTGCGTGCGCATTTACACACGCAAAATTTGTGCACGGAACATGCAGAGATTAGAACCCCTTCTCAATGGGTTCACAGACACAAAAAAATAGGACATGCTCTATTTTCCTACGCATTTGCTCAGCAAAAGTGCCTATAGAAGTCTATGGGAGGTGCGCAAATGTTCACTCAATACGCATGCAAATGTGCAATATGCTGCACAAATCCAGGAAAAAAAAGAACATATCTGGACTTCATTAACCCCATTAGTGACCGGGCTT
This sequence comes from Eleutherodactylus coqui, assembly GCF_035609145.1. Taxonomy (NCBI): domain Eukaryota; kingdom Metazoa; phylum Chordata; class Amphibia; order Anura; family Eleutherodactylidae; genus Eleutherodactylus; species Eleutherodactylus coqui. The sequence continues at coordinate 201,152,682 of NC_089841.1, read as the reverse complement.
TTATGCTTTTTTCCATTTTTGTTTTTTCCTACTCCCTTTTTAAAAAATCGTAGCTCCTTTATTTATCCATCGACGTCGCTGTATGAGGGCTTGTTTTTTGCGGGACGAGTTGTATTTTTCAATGGCACTATTTATTGTACCATGTAATGTACTGAAAAACTTTTTAAAAATTCTTAGCGGAGAGAAATGGAAAAAAAAAACGACATTCCACCATTTTTCGGTGTGTCCTGTTTCTACGGCGCACAGACTGCAACAAAAACGACCTGATATTTTTATTCTATGGGTTAGTATGATTACTATGCTGTAGTACTTGTATTTATTTTTTTAAGATATTTAATTTTTTTCAATTATTTTCTGCGGTCATTTTGTGCGCACAATAACTTTTTTATTTTTCTGTCGACGTATTTGTGCAAGGGCTCAATTTTTGCAGGATGTCCTGTAGTTTCCGATAGTATCAATTTGGAATACATATAACTTTTTGATCGCTTTTTATTGCATTTTTTCTGGAAGACAGGGTAACTAAAAGAGTGTATTTTTGGCATTCTTTATTTTTTTTTCCGGACGACGTTCACCGTGCAGGAAAAATAATGCACTACTTTGATAGATCGGACTTTTACGGATGCGGCAATACCAAATACATATTTTTATTTTATGATTTAGATTTTTTAGTAATTGATATGGCAAAAGGGGGGTGATTTAAACTTCTATAACTTTTTTTTTTTTATACAATTTAAAAAACTTTATTGTATTTTTTTTACTTTACTTTGAAGTCCCCCCGGGGACTTTAACATGCGATGCTTTGATCGCTCCTGCAGTATGACGTAATGCTATAGCATTACGTCATACTGCTTTTTTACAGGCAGTCTATCAAGCCACCCTGTGTGGATGGCTTGATAGGCAGTCTGCTAAGGCAGCCCTGGGGCCATTCATTAGGCCCCCGGCTGCCATGACACCTGCACGGCTCCCCCAATCTCACCGCGGGTGGGGGGCGTGCGGGACCCCCAAACAGCGCTCGGGGCATTTAAAGGGTTAATAGCCGCGATCGGCCGAATGGCCGATCGCGGCTATTGCCCGCAGGTGTCAGCTGTAATAAACAGCTGACGCCCGCGCTGTATGGATGGAGATAGCGACGCTACCTCCCTCCATACACGTCCTGCAGCTGCAGGACGTAAAAACACTATAGGGTGAGATGTATTTGCGCATGAGCAAGATTTGATGGGGTAGATTTGCATGTGTCTGCGCATAGTACTGTACTGTTTGCACATGCAGGACTAGTTCACACACACATAGGACAAACCCCTTCCTTTGATTAAAAGGGTATTTGCCTTATAAAGTCCAGATGTGTTCTTTTCCCCACAGTTTTGCACAGCATTTCACACATCCCCTTTGTGTTTTTGTGCACCTCCCATAGACTTCCATGAGGGTCTTTGCTGCGCAAACACATAGAAAGATAGAGCAGGTTTTCATGTGATGTGGTGCAAGTTTGACAGTAGGAAATCCTACTGTTAAAGCCCTAAACTAAGCCCTAGCTGCAGGGGGAAAAAAAGAATACATCACCTAAAAGCACTGTCCAGGGCTCTGCTGTGTCTTCTCGGTCCATGGCACTGTTCTTCATCATCTCTTTTGACTGGGGATTGAAAAGATGGAAGCGCCTTCCGGAAGCACTGTGAGCCAATCAGAGCCAGCGCTCAATGAATCATTGAATTGCTGTGATTGGTTCATCGAGCACTGGCTCTGATTGACTGAGTGTCACAGTGCTCAGCCAATCAGAGTCAGCACTTCCAGGAGACGGGGATTTTTCAATCCCCAGCTAGAAGAGATGATGAAAAACAGTGCTGGGAACTGTGGAGAAGATGCAGTGGAGCTGGACAGCGCTTCTAGGTGATGTATTCCTTTTTTTCCCCTGCGGCTAGGGCTTTTTTTCGGGGTAGGGCTTATATTTAAAGGCCCCCCTGAAAATCCTGCAAGTTGTGCAACAAAGTCCCGCGACTTTGCAGCGCCACAATTGCAGTATAGCCACGAGAAAACTTGAACAAATTTTGTGCAATTATGATCCTGTGTAAATGGTCCTTTATACATTGCCTTCAGAGGATGAATCTTATTCCTGGTCATATGATGGTCAGACAGATACTTGTGTCATTACAATAACAGTACTGTTATCTCAGCTCTCAATGTGAATTTATATGATTGTCACATGAGCAGGACAAATTGCTTCTTCAGAAGTTAACAATAAAGGCAAGCAGAGATCTTGAAAACTGGTAGATACTTACAAAATGAAGTATGCTAGAATTTTCTGACTTTTCTTCTCCCTGTGCCATCCCCTCCACTTGTTCAAACAATGGGCTGGGTTTGCCTGGAGGGGTGTGGCTACCTTGTACAGACGCATTTATGTATAATTTATGTTATAAACTGGCATAAATTATGCCAGAAATGTACGTCTGGCCGAGACCAGGCGTACAATTCTCAGAAGGCGGACAGAGGACCCAAGAGTCCACTGAATGCATGTATTTTATGCACCATACTCTGGAAGAAATCTTACTAAGCCAGGTGCAGGAAATGGCAAGTTTAGTAAATTTCCCCAACTGTGAGGAACTGCCACAGAATATAGAAAACTGCTTAAAGTTTCATGACGCATTGAATAAGTTCATTTGCAGAAATCCGAATACCCCATTACAAAACAAGGGCTCTTTCACACGACTGTATACGTTTTTACTTTTGCTCATTCACGCCGTAAATTCGCATGAATAGATGATTTTTCCCAATCACAGCCAGAGATAATTAGCATTTTCTCATCTATTCACAGGACCGTGAGCGCCGTCTTTAGCTGAAAAAAAAAATGTCCCACCCTGGAAATCCCTCACTCGGCATAAATCCTCAGAATTACTTCAAATGCCTAAATAGAGGTACCAGTAAGCTTTTAGCAGCGTTGGACGCTGCTTAACTACCTCCCTCTCCTTTTTCCCCAGCTCCCATAGGAGTCTATGGGAGCCACCAGAGTATATCTGTCAACAGATAGTTCCAGAACCATATTTTTACCCACTGTATATTCGGATGCGTATATTCCATTTTTTATGGTTCGACATTTTTACGCGCCGTATATTCGCCTGTGGGAACAAATGCATTGGAAACCAATGGTTGCGTATATCGGTCGGCTGTAAAAATATGCCATACATGCGCTCAGGTGAATGAAGCCTAAGAAAATGCATATTAATGATCACCTAACATTACATTTATTATTAACGTTAATGTTCTTAGACATGTTTAGAAATCTGCATTTCAATGCAATAAAGTAACACGTAAATATGGTACATTATTATGTTTTCTTTATATAACTAGTTATTGCAGCCCTGTATCGTTATCTAATTACTTCTTGGTTTAGCAATCATATTTATACCTTATCTTCATAATCATTAACATGTGGTTGTGACAGCTTTACAGGAATTGTAGTTTTAGCGCAAGATATCTTCAACACTGTAAATATTAACCTTTTCCAATCCACTGTCTGACGTCTAAAGACATTCTGATTGAAGGCTGTACAGCTCCGATGTTGGAAGACTTCCGGCAGGGTATTCTTACTGTATATTACTGGCTGCTCTGTTGTCGGGGGCCTCTCCTGCATGTCAAATACTGCAGTACTGGCTTTAGCTAGCAGATGGCGCCATTGTATAATGACAGAAAGAGAAAGCCCCCTAGAAAACCCTGAATCCAAAATTGGATTGCAAAGGGTTAAGCAAACTCTACATCAGACATCTAACTGTATAGGATAAAAAGAAAGAATTTCAAACTCACTTGTGAACACCCCGAGTCACATTTAATCTGTAGCAGACTACCATTTCTGCAATATCTAGTTTTATTACACGTTGCTCAATACTTATTAGGAATTTTGTAACTTTATCAATGGCCGGTGATAGTTAATATGCCGAAGCCTACAACACAGTCCACCATATGTCACACCTATTGCCTTTCTTCCTAGTCATCAGCTGCAATCATTTGCATCCTGTAGCTCAACAATATTGATCTGTTTTAGCAACTGGCCTTCAGGATTCATTATTATTTATTTTTGCCATCCCCTTTCTATGGATGATTGTTTTGCTAGTTAGTACGACCAGATGGCGCACCATCTTGAAGAATCCACCCAGAAAGCTAATTAGACAGACTCTAGCTTTGAGGCAACAGATTGCAAAGTCTCAGAGATCTTCCACTCAATGCAAAGTCATAAATCAACATCCAGAATGGCACTAACAAATCGGCCTCTGCCCAGGACTGACTCACATATTTGGCTCTTTTCTTATGTTTGTAAACGTGCCAATGGTCTTTTCAAGGCCAAGCAATTTTTTTTCCCCAGGATGTTTATGATTCTTATGTATGCTTCTGTCATCGCTGTTGCTCAACTAGCGTTTAGTGTTTGGAAACACAGTAAAGTACTAAAGTAATCCAACATCAATATATTTGGATGTTGTAAGTCTGATTATTTATTTTCCTATTTATATCTATTATAGTTGTAATGTTGCTTGATCTATTTAAACAACCATATAAGAGTACAGCAAATGAGAGATGTGGTTTTAGATAATTAAAGACAATTTTGTATATAATCAATTGACCACATGAAAGTAGTAGATGTGAAGTACTATTTCCTTAGTATCAATCGCAAATCATAAAACCTTTCCCATTGTACGAATAAATAATTTTCCACTTGGTGGATGAACAGATTTCACTGAATATTAGAAGTGCTCTGCAGATCAGTGATTTATTCCTCCAGGTGACAATCATGGTATTGAAACAGTCAATTTACTTCCTGCTGTTCTATGTTGCTTTCCATTTAGTATTTGACATTTGCAATGAACCAAAATCAAAGTCACCAACACACAGAAAGTAAACTGAAAGTTCGTATACATCCATGTGGAAATAGAACAAAAAATATGTGCAACAATTTGATAGGCTGCTAAGGTATGGGGTCAAGCTCTTGGGTAGCAATACAAAAGCTTGCCTAACTACTGATAGTGTCAATTTACATAGTATAGGATCATACTACTCTATGCAGGATCTAATCCTGATAGGAATTAAATATTCATTGCTGTAGCAAAATAGCTTGATCTCATTTAGTAATTAGCATGACATACGGTATCATTATGCGTCTACATTATTATCTGTCTTCTTAGGGCCCATTTACACGGAGGGATGATCGCTCATAATTCTCTCTGAAGCCATCTTTTGCATGATAATCCTTGCATCTAAACACGCTACCATCGTGCACTTTTCGTGCACTGGTCCTGATCGTTCAATTCAAGTCAGCCTAAAAATCATTGTGCAGTCTTATCAGGACAGCACGCTGAGTTCTCCATGGGTAGTGCTGATAGTATTGTTTCAGCTACTTAACCGTTTAGTGAGCAAGCCTGTTTGGGCCTTAATGACCAGGCCAAATTTTGAAAATCTGACTTGTGCCACTTTTACATGGAACAACACCATAAAGGTTTTGCATATCCAAGTGATTCTGACATTGTTTTTTCGCCACATATTGTACTTCCTTTAGGTGGAAAAAATAGACCAATAGAATTTGTGTATATTTATTAAAAGCGCCAAAATTGGGAAAATTTAAAAAAAACGTCATCTCAAATGTGTGCAAACGTAACAGAAATTTTTGATAAGATATATATTTTCATCTGTTTACTTTATTCTGGATGCACATTGGAAAAACTTTCGTTTTTTTTAACCATTTAGGAGACGTACAAATTTAACATTACTTATTAATAGAGATGAGCGAACGCGTTCGTCCGAGCTTGATATTCGTGCGAATATTAGGGTGTTCGGGATGTTCGTTATTCGTAACGAACACCATGCGGTGTTCGGGTTACTTTCACTTCCTTCCCTGAGACGTTAGCGCGCTTTTCTGGCCAATTGAAAGACAGGGAAGGCATTACAACTTCCCCCTGCGTCGTTCAAGCCCTATACCACCCCCCTGCTGTGAGTGGCTGGGGTGATCAGGTGTCCGCCGAATATAAAAGTTGGCCCCTCCCGCGGCTCGCCTCAGATGCCTTGTGAGTTAGATGAGGGACAGTGCTGTTTGTACCGGAGCTGCTGTAGGGAAAGAATTGGTAGTTAGTGTAGGCTTCAAGACCCCCAAAGGTCCTTATTAGGGCCACTGATAGCTGTGTGTTGGCTGCTGTTAGCAGTGGCAATTATTTTTTTTCTCAAAATCACCTCTGCAGAGCGTTGCACCCGGCATTAGGGACAGAAGTGCTGCATAGGCAGGGAGAGTGTTAGGAGTGAGTGTAGCCTTCAAGAACCTCAACGGTCCTTTCTAGGGCCATATTTAACCGTGTGCAGTACTGTGCTGGCTGCTGTTAGCTGTGCTGCATTTTTTTTTTCTTCTCAAAATCGTCTCTGCAGAGCATTGCACCCTCCATTGATACTGCAGGCAAAGAATTGTGTAGGCAGGGCCACAACACAGTTATTATTCATTGAATATACGCAGTGCTGCCTTTTGGTGGAAAAAAACTGAAAATAATTCTATTTGTCCTGCCTCTGTCCGTCCTAAGGGCGGTGGACACGTGTCGGCTGCGTGTGCAACGTTTAAAAATCAGACGCACCCAGCTACGGTTTACTGCTGGCTTCGCCATTTGCTTTCCTTAATTGGGAAAAAAAATACCTGCTCTGCCAGAGTTAATAACTCTGCTACCCTCACGTTCTGTGACACATTAGCAGGGACACAGCACAGTTATTAAACTTCTCATGTTCATTGAATATACGCAGTGCTGCCTTTTGGTGGAAAAAAACTGAAAATAATTGTATTTGTCCTGCCTCTGTCCGTCCTAAGGGCGGTGGACACGTGTCGGCTGCGTGTGCAACGTTTAAAAATCAGACGCACCCAGCTACGTTTTACTCCTGGCTTCGCCATTTGCTTTCCTTAATTGGGAAAAAAAATACCTGCTCTGCCAGAGTTAATAACTCTGCTACCCTCACGTTCTGTGCCACATTAGCAGGGCCACAGCACAGTTATTAAACTTCTCATGTTCATTGAATATACGCAGTGCTGCCTTTTGGTGGAAAAAAACTGAAAATAATTGTATTTGTCCTGCCTCTGTCCGTCCTAAGGGCGGTGGACACGTGTCGGCTGCGTGTGCAACGTTTAAAAATCAGACGCACCCAGCTACGTTTTACTCCTGGCTTCGCCATTTGCTTTCCTTAATTGGGAAAAAAAATACCTGCTCTGCCAGAGTTAATAACTCTGCTACCCTCACGTTCTGTGACACATTAGCAGGGACACAGCACAGTTATTAAACTTAGATTATTCATTCACTAGAGGCAGTGGGGCCTTTCGTTTTCAAAAAAGGGAAAAAATTATATTTGGCTGCAGTCTTGCGCCAATTTATTTCCTGCCTGTGAAATCAAATCACTGGTAATACAGCATGCTGAGGGGTAGGGGTAGGCCTAGAGGATGTGGACGCGGCCGAGGACGCGGAGGGCCAAGTCAGGGTGTGGGCACAGGTCGAGCTCCTGATCCAGGTGTGTCGCAGCCGACTGCTGCGCGATTAGGAGAGAGGCACGTTTCTGGCGTCCCCACATTCATCGCCCAATTAATGGGTCCACGCGGGAGACGGTTATTAGAAAATGAGCAGTGTGAGCAGGTCCTGTCCTGGATGGCAGAAAGTGCTTCGAGCAACCTATCGTCAACACGCAGTTCTGCGCCGTCCACTGCTGCAAATCCGAATCCTCTGTCTGCTGCTCCTCCTTCCTCCCAGCCTCCTCACTCCACTACAATGACACCTGCTCAGGAGCGGGAACACTCCCAGAAACTGTTCTCGGGCCCCTGCTTAGATTGGGCAGCAGCGGTTCCTCTCCCACCAGAGGAGTTTATCGTCACTGATGCCCAACCATTCGAAAGTTCCCGGGGTCCGGGGGAAGAGGCTGGGGACTTACGCCAACTGTCTCAACAACTTTCTGTGGGTGAGGAGGACGATGACGATCAGACACAGTTGTCTTGCAGTGAGGTAGTAGTAAGGGCAGTAAGTCCGAGGGAGCAGCGCACAGAGGATTCGGAGGAAGAGCAGCAGGACGATGAGGTGACTGACCCCACCTGGTGTGCAACGCTTACTCAGGAGGACAGGTCTTCAGAGGGGGAGTCAAGGGCATCAGCAGGGCAGGTTGCAAGAGGCAGTGCGGTGGCCAGGGGTAGAGGCAGGGCCAGACCGAATAATCCACCAACTGTTTCCCAAAGCGCCCCCTCGCGCCATGCCACCCTGCAGAGGCCGAGGTGCTCTAAGGTCTGGCAGTTTTTCACAGAGACGCCTGACGACCGACGAACAGTGGTGTGCAACCTTTGTTGCGCAAAGCTCAGCCGGGGAGCCAACACCAACAGCCTCACCACCACCACCATGCGCAGACATATGATGGCCAAGCACCCCACAAGGTGGGACGAAGGCCGTTCAGCGCCTCCGGTTTGCACCGCTGCCTCTCCCCCTGTGCCCCAACCTGCCACTGAGATGCAACCCCCCTCTCAGGACACAGGCACTACTGCCTCATGGCCTGCACCCACACCCTCATCTCCGCTGTCCTCGGCCCCATCCAGCAGTGTAGTTCAGCGCACCGTCCAGCCGTCGCTTGCGCAACTGTTGGAGCGCAAGCGCAAGTACGCCGCCACGCACCCGCACGCTCAAACGTTAACCGTCCGCATAGCAAAATTCATCAGCCTTGAGATGCTGCCGTATAGGGTTGTGGAAACGGAGTCCTTCAAAAGTATCATGGAGGCGGCGGCCCCGCGCTACTCAGTTCCCAGTCGCCACTACTTTTCCCGATGTGCCGTCCCAGCCCTGCACGACCACGTCTCCCGCAACATTGTACGCGCCCTCACCAACGCGGTTACTGCCACGGTCCACTTAACAACGGACACGTGGTCAAGCACAGGCGGGCAGGGCCACTACATCTCCCTGACGGCACATTGGGTGAATTTAGTGGAGGCTGGGACAGAGTCAGAGCCTGGGACCGCTCACGTCCTACCCACCCCCAGAATTGCGGGCCCCAGCTCGGTGGTCGTGGCGATAAGAGGCACACGGCCCACGAACTGCTGCAGGGTCTGACTCAGCAGACCGACCGCTGGCTTGCGCCGCTGAGCCTCCAACCGGGCATGGTCGTGTGTGACAACGGCCGTAACCTGGTGGCGGCTCTGCAGCTCGGCAGCCTCACGCACGTGCCATGCCTGGCCCACGTCTTTAATTTGGTGGTTCAGCGCTTTCTGAAAAGCTACCCACGCTTGTCAGACCTGCTCGTAAAGGCGCGCCGGCTCTGCGCACATTTCCGCAAGTCCCACACGGACGCTGCCACCCTGCGCACCCTGCAACATCACTTTAAGCTGCCAGTGCACCGACTGCTGTGCGACGTGCCCACACGGTGGAACTCTACGCTCCACATGTTGGCCAGGCTCTATGAACAGCGTAGAGCTATAGTCGAATACCAACTCCAACATGGGCGGCGCAGTGGGAGTCAGCCTCCTCAATTCCTTTCAGAAGAGTGGGCCTGGTTGGCAGACATCTGCCATGTCCTTGGTAATTTTGAGGAGTCTACCCAGGTGGTGAGCGGCGATGCTACAATCATTAGCGTCACCATTCCTCTGCTATGCATCTTGAGAAATTCCCTGCAAACCATAAAGGCAGCTGCTTTGCGCTCGGAAACGGGGGCGGGGGAAGACAGTATGCCGCTGGATAGTCAGGGCACCCTCCTGTCTATTTCTCAGCGCATACAGGAGGAGGAGGAGCATGAGGAGGATGAGGAGGAGGGGGAAGAGACAGCTTGGCCCGCTGCTGACGATACACCGGCTGATTGCCTGTCATCCTTTCAGCGTGTATGGCCTGAGGAGGAGGAGGATCCTGAAAGTGATCTTCCTAGTGAAGACAGCCATGTGTTGCGTACAGGTACCCTGGCACACATGGCTGACTTCATGTTAGGATGCCTTTCTCATGACCCTCGCGTTGCACGCATTCTGGCCACGACGGATTACTGGGTGTACACACTGCTCGACCCACGCTATAAGGAGAACCTGCCCACTCTCATTCCCGAAGAGGAAAGGGGTTCGAGAGTGTTGCTATACCACAGGACCATTGCGGACAAGCTGATGGTAAAATTCCCAGCCAACAGCGCTAGTGGCAGAAGGCGCAGTACCAAGGGCAAGGTAGCAGGGGAGGTGCGTAGATCGAGCAGCATGTACATCCCAGGCAGTGCAACAGTCTTTAAGGGTCTGGACAGCTTTATGGCTCCCCACCAAGACTGTGTCACCGCTCCCCAGTCAAGGCTGAGTCGGCGGGAGCACTGTAAAAGGATGGTGAGGGAGTACGTAGCCGATCGCACGACCGTCCTCCGTGACGCCTCTGCCACCTACAACTACTGGGTGTCGAAGCTGGACACGTGGCCTGAACTAGCGCTGTATGCCTTGGAGGTGCTTGCTTGTCCTGCGGCTAGCGTCTTGTCGGAGAGGGTGTTTAGTGCGGCTGGGGGAATCATCACAGATAAGCGTAGCCGCTTGTCAACCGACAGTGCCGACAGGCTAACACTCATCAAGATGAACAAAGGCTGGATTTCCCCAGACTTCTGTTCTCCACCAGCGGACAGCAGCGATACGTAAGCAATACGTAGGCTGCACCCGCGGATGGAAGCTACGTTCTCTCTCACCATCCAAAACGGGGACATTTCTGCTTCATCAATCTGTGTCTAATATTCCTCCTCCTCCTCCTGCTCCTCCTCCTGAAACCTCACGTAATCACGCTGAACGGGCAATTTTTCTTAGGGCCACAAGGCTCACTCAAATAATTTTTCTGAACAATTTTTATAAGTTTCAATGCGCTTAAAAGGGTTGGAACTTTAACTTGAACCAATTTTTCGTTACACTGGGCTGCCTCCAGGCCTAGTTACCACTTAAGCCACATTAACCAAAGCGATTCACCTGCCATCTTGGTTGGGCATGGCCAATTTTTACTGAGGTACATTAGTACTGTTGGTACACCAAATTTTTGGGGCCCTCACCTACAGTGTAATCATAGCAATTTGTATGTTCTTCGCCTGCACTCATGGTACAGAAAGGTGTGTGGGGTTGGCCTACACTTTAGCTACATAAATGTAACTTGGGCCTTGGCTATACTAAGGCTACTGAAATGGAACTAAGACTGCGCTCCCGCTATACTGCTGCTTCGGAATTGTTACTGGGGCCTGTCTTGAGTGCTACTATTGCTGACATGGAACGAAGACTGCGCTCCCGCTATACTGCTGCTTCGGAATTGTTACTGGGGCCTGTCTTGAGTGCTACTATTACTGACATGGAACGAAGACTGCGCTCCCGCTATACTGCTGCTTCGGAATTGTTACTGGGGCCTGTCTTGAGTGCTACTATTGCTGACATGGAACGAAGACTGCGCTCCCGCTATACTGCTGCTTCGGAATTGTTACTGGGGCCTGTCTTGAGTGCTACTATTGCTGACATGGAACGAAGACTGCGCTCCCGCTATACTGCTGCTTCGGAATTGTTACTGGGGCCTGTCTTGAGTGCTACTATTGCTGACATGGAACGAAGACTGCGCTCCCGCTATACTGCTGCTTCGGAATTGTTACTGGGGCCTGTCTTGAGTGCTACTATTGCTGACATGGAACGAAGACTGCGCTCCCGCTATACTGCTGCTTCAGAATTGTTACTGGGGCCTGTCTTGAGTGCTACTATTGCTGACATGGAACGAAGACTGCGCTCCCGCTATACTGCTGCTTCGGAATTGTTACTGGGGCCTGTCTTGAGTGCTACTATTGCTGACATGGAACGAAGACTGCGCTCCCGCTATACTGCTGCTTCGGAATTGTTACTGGGGCCTGTCTTGAGTGCTACTATTGCTGACATGGAACGAAGACTGCGCTCCCGCTATACTGCTGCTTCGGAATTGTTACTGGGGCCTGTCTTGAGTGCTACTATTGCTGACATGGAACGAAGACTGCGCTCCTCCTATAATGCTGCTAGTGATATGTTAGTGGGGCCTGTCCTAATGCTACGGCTGAAATGTTACGAATTCTGGGCTCTGCCTATACCGCTGCTAATGGTATGTCTCTGGGGTGTGGAAACAGAGGCTTCCCAAAGACATGATGGCGGCGAGGCCATTTCCCACCAACGCGGTTACTGTTAAGGTGCATATAACCACGGACACGTGGAGAGGACACGTAGTGCCTCAAAAACATCCCCCTCCTCCTCCAACAGGGAAAACATTCTTGGCAAATGCCTTTGCATTGGTTCGTCTGGTGGCAGTCCAAGAATTTCACCTTTACCGACACAACAAGAGAGCCCCCACACCATCCCCCCGCCACGGCCCACTTAATCCTGGCCGCATTCCGAAAACCAACAAAATACAACTGTGCTACTAGGTCCGCAGTCACCACCACATTACCACCAACGCGGTTACTGTTAAGGTGCATATAACCACGGACACGTGGAGAGGACACGTAGTGCCTCAAAAACATCCCCCTCCTCCTCCAACCGGGAAAACATTCTTGGCAAATGCCTTTGCATTGGTTCGTCTGGTGGCAGTCCAAGAATTTCACCTTTACCGACACAACAAGAGAGCCCCCACACCATCCCCCCGCCACGGCCCACTTAATCCTGGCCGCATTCCGAAAACCAACAAAATACAACCGTGCTACTAGGTCCGCAGTCACCACCACATTACCACCAACGCGGTTACTGTTAAGGTACATATTACCAGTCTGACTGGGGCATGCAGACACCTTGACAGAATGAATAGTGTGTGGCACATAGGTTCCCCATTGCTATGCCCACGTGTGCAGCTCCTGATGGCGGTGGCACAGGATTATATTTCTCATTGCTTCTGTACAGCATTGTGGGCTATCGCCCCGCCCCTTTTAAAGAGGGTCGCTGCCTAGCCGTGCCAACCCTCTGCAGTGTGTGCCTGCGGTTCCTCCTCATGGCAGACGCACTTCTAAATAGACATGAGTGTGGCGTGGCATGAGGGCAGCTGAAGGCTGCGCAGGGACACTTTGGTGTGCGCTGTGGGGGGGAGGGGGGGGGGCGGTTGGGCAGCATGTAACCCAGGAGAAGTGGCAGCGGAGTGTCATCCAGGCAGTGATTGTGCTTTGTTGTAGCTAGTGTGGTGCTTAGCAAAGGTATGCCATGCTAATGAGGGCTTTTCAGAAGTAAAAGTTGTTGGGAGGGGGGGGGCCCACTCTTGCCGGTATTGTGGCTTAATAGTGGGACCTGTGAACTTGAGATGCAGCCCAACATGTAGCCCCTCGCCTGCCCTATCCGTTTCTGTGTCATTCCCATCACTTTCTTGAATTGCCCAGATTTTCACACATGAAAACCTTAGCGAGCATCGGCGAAATACAAAAATGCTCTGGTCGCCCATTGACTTCAATGGGGTTCGTTATTCGAAACGAACCCTCGAACATCGCGGGAAGTTCGTTTCGAATAACGAACACCCGAACATTTTGGTGTTCGCTCATCTCTACTTATTAACATTTTGAGGAACACTTTGTTTTCTTACACCAAGCCAAGATTGCAAAGGCTCATAGATGTCAGAATGATAGATCCCCCCCCCCCCCAAAAAAAAATAACCCCATTTTAAAAACTACACCCCGTAATGTATTCACTGAAGGGGGTCATAAGTATTTTAACCCCACAGTTTCTTTTCCGGAATCAATGCAATTTAGACAAGAAAATATTAAATTTCATATTTTTGCAATTACATAATTTTAAACACAGGATTTTTTTCCATAGTGCACATGAAAATGAGGATTTGTACCCCCCAAAATGGATACCCCTGTTTGTCCTGTGTTCAGAAATATACCCATTGTGGCCCTAATCTTCTGTCCGTATGCACAACGGGGCCCAAACTGAAAGGAGCAGCTGGTGGCTTTCAGATCAGACATTTTGCTTGAAGGTGTTTCAGGCCCCATTGCCCACTTGTAGAGCCCTTGAGCGGCCAAAACGACAGAGGACCCCCACAAATGACCTTATTTTGGATACTAGAACTCTTAACAAATTCATCTAGGGGTCTACTGCGTATTTTGACCCCACAGTTTTTGAAGGAATCGAAGCAAATAGAAGTTACAAAAATACGATTTTAAATTTTTTTTAGCAATTATGTGATTTTAAAAATAGTTTTTTTGTACTGCTCACTGCACCCCCGTGGCATCTCTACCTTTAGTAGCCAGGAACAAGGAGATTTTAAATTTCCTCTTGCCCTCCCCAGCTTCTGCACTTGCGTCCACCATTTTGGCGACGGGCGCATGCGCCAAAGCTGGGGAAGAGTACACAGATAAGGATCCCATCAGGGGACATCGCCTCTGGCCTTGGTTAAGTAATTTCACCTCCCCTCATGGATCAGATCCCTGATGGGAGATGAAAATTGAGTTTTTTTTACTTTTACGTGATCGCTGTTATCCATTGGATATGTGTAAATGGCCCTTTACATAGGTATCTGGACCCCATGGAAGTGAAGGTTTGGTTGTATCTGCAACCAATCGTCTTCTCATTGACATAAACTGCCCATACACATACGGTCTCATTCACACATTGCGATTTTACGCCAAAAGTTGCATAAATGAAGAATAGCCGCGATCAAGCTCTGAGTGCTTTCTCATCCATTGACACGGTCATATCACGTGAAAAATGCGCTGCCGCCCAGAATTATGTTGTTCAGCAGAAATCCTCCAAATGACTTCTAATGCTTAAATAGAGCCAGTTGTCTTTGTTTCTGACCACCGGATAAACTTCCTCCCTTTTTTTCAGCTCCCATAGCCTTCGTTGAGTTTTGTCAAGATCTATCTTTTGACACAGCGTGAAAAAACGGCGACCATAAACTATCACCGATTTGACGTTTAAATGGTGCAATTTTTTCACGCCCCCAAAAATGCAATCCAATGCTTTGCATGGTTGCTATTTTCACCGTCGGTTTATCACGGTTAAATAGCTGTTTGCATAGTTGACAGGTATTTTCCCAAGCAGAGCTTACATATTTCTATCAATAGAGAAGAGGGGATTAGTTGCTGTCAAGCATCCATAGAAAGATCAGGCACAAAATCTGCCAACTATCTAATATGTATGCGAGCCTCCTGGCTCAGATGTTGGAGAAAATGAGGATCGGATGCGAACCGGACATGTTCAATTTAGGGCTCGTTCAGAGAAGCATGTTTTTAGTGCTGCTAAGCAGCACTCAGAATGCGCTTCTATAGGAACCAATAGGTTCCTGTGGAAGCGTTCACATGGACGATTGTTAGACATGCGGAATTAGCATGTCTAACAAAGATAGGACATGCGAGTGCAAACTCGCATGTTGGCTCCTAGGTGCGCTCAAAGATAGTACATGTCCTGGAGCCTTGAAAGCACGCTCGAAATGTATGCATACGGCCAGATTCTTGTACCATACTACAAGTCAACATCTACCCCACTTATATGCTACCTTAGTAATCAGTCACCCCAAAACCAAATAATTGCAGCACATGCTAATTAGTGTACTTTACATAAGTTACGGAGGTTATATAGATGCATCGGTACCTGCACTATTTCATTGTGCAGTAATTATAGGCCAAATGCAGAGTTTTCCTGAAAATTTGAACAAGGATTTTTTATGGGCTTGAAATAAAAAACATCAAAAACTTCCCAGTACAATGTGCTTCCCTTACAGATTCGTCAGCATTGCCCAACCACCAGTACCCTGCACTCCCGGGTACTTCTGTGCATGAAAATGTGCCATGTGTAGTGATAACAGGTCACATGACGATGGTGGCCAATCCCTGCTGAGGTTGTGTGATATGGCATATCCTCACGTAAAATATATTTTTATTGGCTTACATTTTTTTCTATCCCATATACAGTTATGTTCTTTGTAATACTGGTTTCTTATAATGATCTTAGCCAAAAACTGCAGACCTTTTCTTCACAAATATTAAAAATCTAACTGCTAGGTGGATGATCTTTAAAAGTACACATATTTATGACCGAGTTTTCACCGAACTCCTGACATTTGCAACAAAGATATGTGCACATTTGCCTGGAACACATTTAATGTTCTTTTTTTCCCATCAATATCTATTTGAAACGCAATCACAAGAAATATAATTATTATTGATTAAAGGAGAATGGTCATTTTAAAATACACAAAACATTACACAATGGTTTCAGTTCAGCAATCTGATTACTGAGTCATATTGATTGAAATGCTTATTGGTAATGAAGCTTCTGGAGAAGTGAGATCTCTGACAAAATGCCACTTACGACATAATACAGCAGTGGATCTATTTATTAGGCTATTCAAGTAACACATCTTTCAATATGTTTAGGCTTCTATTCTAAAAAGTAATAAAATAGATGCTGAACGCAATTTCTGCCCCTAATGAAATGATGCTAAGAAAAACGCCAACATGATTACAGTGTCAGCGATACATTATAACAGGATAATCAGACTAATTAGAGATAATAAACTGGATTTGAATTTAGCCCAGTGCTTTCTAATGGACATTGCGAAGATGAAGGAGCTATGGCCAGTTATTGGCTGTGTCTGTCACATGCTAGTAGCCCGATCAATAATACAATACAACAGGAGAAAGGAACAGATTTTTTAAAAATGTCTGTTTTTCTTACGCTGTCACTATGCTTTGACGCAGGTACACGCGGCCTATCCGCAATGTCAGTTGCGGATGGGCTGCTGGTCAGTTGGCTTCCATTGACTTCCATGGAAGCCATCTGTGAGGAGTCCACAGCAAAATAGAGCATGCTGCGATTTTTCCTCGGCTCCCAGAAATCGCAATTCATTTTAGCAAGTATGAAGGAAAAAGTGAGTTTGCATGCTTTGAAAGGCAGGGGCGTAACTATACAGGATGCAGGGGATGCGGTTGCACCCGGGCCCAGGAGCCTTAGGGGCCCATAAGGCGTCTCTTCTCCATATAGGGAGCCCAGGACTATGAATAAAGCATTCTAGTTGGGGGCCCTGTTACAGGTTTTGCACTGGGGCCCAGGAGCTTCAAGTTACGCCTCTGTTGAAAGGTATTTGCTGTGGATCCTCCGTGTGGATGCAGACTGCGGATTCCGCAGCAAAAGTCTGTTCGTGTGCAGGCGGCCTAAGGTAGCGTGTATCAGTAGCTATCTGGCACACCAACAATGACATGAAAATGTGATATAATAATGCCCAAAAATATTGGTTATCGAGCACTTAAACAAAAACACCACACATTAATTAAAAGGTTTTAAATCAAGTAACATATAGTATTCAGGTAGTTACAAGAGCTAAGCCCAACCACCTCTCAAAACAACAATAATGTAGCGCTCACTCATAATAAGTGTGATGAAACTGATAAATATCACACAGAAAGGATTTCCATGTATACACAAAGATTCAGTAAAATAGAGCAGTGTAGCCAACGTGAATGGCAAAGAGCAGCAATAGTGCAAATAGCAGTGAAACAAACGCACAGTTTAAATATCCCATCAAAATGACCTTCTTCAACAGAGCAGAGCAGTGGTATAGGATGCATCACGGACATATAGCATCAGAGCGTAAGGCCTCCTGCAGATGGCCGGGTAGGATCCTGCTGCGAGAATTCTCGCAGCGGGATGCGAGATGTGCCCCTGCAGTGACCACTGTGGCTCACCTGCTCCCAGCGTCTTCCCACCCTGCTATGCGCCAGCTAGCCGGCACATGCGCAGAGTGAAGCCGACGCATCACCAGTGATGTATCTGTGAGGCCCGCACAGAAATAGGACATGCTGCGATTTGTTTACCGCGCGAGATTTCACGTGGTAAAATCGCGGCTGTCTGCATAGGAATACATTATCTAATGCAATCCTATGGCAGCAGGCACGGACAGAAATTCTGCGGAAAAATCCCGCAATTTCCGCCCGTGTGCATTTGACCTAAGGGGTAGAAAGTCATAAAGTGCCAAGTGTGTAACCACTTAATTATAGCTTCCTCCTTCCCCTGATTGAGGATAGTCCATCAAATGTTAAAGGCAGGATAATTCCTTTAAGTATTAACCCATAACTATTGCTCGAATTTATCCTCTTTATTACTCTGGACCACCAGAGACACTTCTAAACCTCTCTAAAATCACCAGGAATATTATAAAAATCACTAAACTACCCAATTATAAATTTGGATGAACAATAGTGTATATAAAATCTCCCTATGTACATTTTGCTGTATATAGTGATATGGACCATGCTGGTGTTGTGATAGACATGATGATTATTTTGGTATAAAATGTCTATCGATTTATATAACCCAAATGTATTTTGCTATTGTAATGACTTTTAGCTCAGGAGTTTAAAGGACACACACACAATCTAATCATGGTATTTGCTAGACAATGGATGTATGATGTTAATGTTAGCTAAGTACATAGAAGTTACACAAGAAGCCTCTAAGAGTTAAGGGCCATAGTGTTGTGTAGATCTGTGTTCAATATTGAGTGTTTACCTAGGCCCCCTTCCACTCCCATCCTGAAGCTAGTTAAACAAGGATTCATCACTACACGGAGCTGACTTCAGCTAGGACAAAAGTCCATACTACATCAGCACTTGGAAGAGGGTGGGCAGAGAGGTGGGAGATTCTATATGATCCGACAAATGAGAATCCTATATGTTACTGATGTAATCTGTTGCACGCCCATTAAAGGCGGTTATCATGTGTTATAATAAAAAGCCTGAGCCTCTATACATTGTAGAGACTCTCCCAGTTTTAGACCAGCATTTGTGTCTGATTCTGGTCGACGATGTGTGCACACGATATAATTCGGAAGCGGCAAAATACCCCAAAGCCTGCTGGAGAAATCATAGTCCAGAACAGTGTAACCTGGTTATTTCCTGTATATAATTATATATGTACAGCTGGTACAACTTATACATTATAACTTATACCGGCTGTACTTACTGTATATAATTATATACAGCACAAACCTTGGTTACTCCAGCATGGTCCCCTTCCTTCCTCCACTATCAGACACCACTGGCCAGACCAATTAGTGCACTGACAGACTGCAGTCGTGGTGAATCACAACTGCAGTCTCTCAGTGGTAGGAGGACTGCATGCCAGGGAAGTCTACTGCATCCCCAGATAATGGTCCCTCCCCTCCCTGGGCACCACCCAGATCTAGCCCACGGCAGTGAAACCTGCGACCCCTAGTGGTATGCCAGTGGCAATACTGAGGCACTGTGTTATGCCAAATAAATAGCATTAGGGGGCATGACACAGGCATTCTCTGATATTCTCTGAATTCCTGTGTCCTACTAGGCATAACACAATGTCAGTTTTCTCTATAGTGTTCTTTTAAGGTGAACTGGAGAGAGAAACTCATATTAATAAAAGTAATTTACAAAATATCATATGTGTTGCAGGGGGAAAAAATGTTACGTTTCACTTCTTGGTTAATGACATCTCAGGATATGTTTCTCCTGAAAAAAGAGATGCCGTGTGCAAGGCCATTATTGCAGCAATGTCATGATCTGGATAATATATCTGCCAGAATGTGGTTAATGTACTGTGCATGCAATAAATGAAGCTGGATGGCAGTGTGAGAAAGGAAACATAAAATATATCTGTTAACTCATCTACACATCCCATCAATATATCAGAAAGAGTGAAACTCACAGACCTAAATAAAATATATCATTATGCTTTCTGAGATTGATAAATAATACATTGTCCTCTCCTTTTCTGTCTCACTTTTGGAAGCAGTCTATTAGAGACAGTGGATAACAAGTGACTCCATTTGTTTGACTTTAATTTAGCAGTGCCATTTAATTAGGAAATCTCTATGTTAATACTTAACTTTTTTGTACGTCATACACATATCCAGATTGAATGCTTAACCCCTTAGTGACCAAGCCTGTTTGCGCCTTAATGACCAGGCCAAATTTTGCAAATCTGACACGTGTCACTTTAGCATGGAAAAACACCAGAAAGGTTTTGCATATCCAAGCGATTCTGGCGTTGTTTTTTCGCCACATGTTGTACTTCATTTAGGTGGAAAAAAAAGACCGATAGAATTTGTGTTTATTTATTAAAAGCACCAAAATTGGGAAAATTTTGAAAAAATCGTCATTTTTTCACATTTCCAACTGCAATATCTCAAATATGTGCAAACATAATATAGAAATTTTTGCTAAGATATATATTTCTATCCGTTTACTTTATTTTGGGCGCTCATTGGAAAAATTTCATTTTTTTTAACCATTTAGGAGACGTACAAATTTAACATTACTTTTCAGCATTTTGAGGAACACTTTGTTTTCCTACAATTTAGGAGACGTAGAAATTTAACATTACTTTTCAGCATTTTGAGGAACACTTTGTTTTCCTACACCAAGCTAAGATTGGAAAGGTTCATAGGAGTCAAAATGATAGATACCCCCACAAATGACCCCATTTTAAAAACTACACCCCTTAACATATTCACTGAGGGGTGTCATGAGTGTTTTAACCCCACAGTTTTTTTTTAGGAGTCAATGCAATTTAGAAGAGAAAAACTAAAATTTCATATTTTTGCAAATATGTCATTTTAAAGACAGGAATTTTTTCTATAGCACACATGAAAATGAGGATTTGCACCCCAGAATGGATAAGCCTGTTTGTCCCGTGCTCAGAAACATACCCATTGTGGCCCTAGTATTACGTCTGTATGCACAATGGGGCCCAAAATGAAAGGAGCAACCGATGGCTTTCGGAACAGAAATTTTGCTTGAAGGAGATTTAGGCCCTATTGCACACTTGTAGAGCCATTGAGTGACCAAAACGATTGAGAACACCCACAAGTGACCCCATTTTGAAAAGTAGACCCCTTAACGAATTTATCTAGGGGTGCAATGACTTTTTTGACTTCACAGTTTTTAAATGAATCTAAGCCAAGCCGAAGGAAAAAAATTACGATTTTAATTTTTTTGGTAATTCTGTCATTTTAAAAGCAGTTTTTTTTGTACAGCACATATATAAATGAAGACTTGCACCCCAAAATGGATACCCCTGTTTGTCCTGTGCTCAGAAACATACCCATTGTGGCCCTAATCGTTTGTCTGGATGCACAATGAGGCCCAAAATGAAAGGAGCAACTGGTGGCTTTCGGAACAGAAACTTTGCTAGAAGGAGATTTAGGCCCTATTGTACACTTGTAGAACCATTGAGTGACCAAAACGATGGAGAACCCCCACAAGTGACCCCATTTTGAAACGTAGACCCCTTAACGAATTTATCTAGGGGTATGATGACTTTTTTGACTTCACAGTTTTTGAATGAATCTAAGCCAAGCCGAAGGGAAAAAATAACGGTTTTCATTTTTTTGGTAATTCTGTCATTTCGAAAGCAGTTTTTTTTGTACAACACATATATAAATGAAGACTTGCACCCCAAAATGGGTACCCCTGTTTGTCCTGTGCTCAGAAAGCGAAGCAGAAGGAAAAAATTAGGATTTTCATTTTTTTGGCAATTGTGTCAATTTAAAAACAGTTTTTTTTGTCCAGTGTACATAGGAATGAAGACGTTCACCCCAAAATGGATACCCCCATTTGTCCTGTGTTCAGAAACATACCCATTGTGGCCCTAATCTACTTAAAGAAAACATGGCTAGGTCTATAATGGAAGGAGCACCCGTTGGATTTCAGGGTACAACGGAATAAATTCCAGGCCCCATTGCCCACTTGTAGAGCCATTGAGCGGCCAAAACGATAGAGAACCCCCACAAATGACCCCATTTTGAGAACTAGACCCCTTAACAAATTCATCTAGGGGTGTACTGTGTATTTTGACCCCACAGTATTTGAATGAATCTAAGCAAAGCAGAAGGAAAAAATTACGATTTTCATTTTTTGGCAATTTTGTCAATCTAAAAACTGTTTTTTTTTGTACAGTGTATATAGGAATGAAGACTTTCACCCCAAAATGGATACCCCTGTTTGTCCCGTGTTCAGAAACATATCCATTGTGGCCCTAATCTACTTACAGGACACATGGCTAGGCCCATAATGGAGGAATGCCCGCTGGATTTCAGGGCAGAACTGAATAAATTCCAGGCCCCATTGCCCACTTATACGGAAAAAAAATTGACTTCCTAAAAATAATCCCCCCCACCCCCCATTTTTTGGCATTCCCTAAATATTAGATAAAGGTAATAATATAAACTGCGTTTTATGTCCGAAGACAGGGGTAATTATGGAGGCTGGTTGGGTTGGGCACATGGGGCAAGAAAACCGTGTATCCCCCCTCCTCGCATGCTTTTTGGGGGGTATTTCGTAACCTCAGCGGCAGGGATGGGGTGTAAAAAGTGGCGCTGTGAGGCTTTGTAATCTTGCTGCGGTGCAGCGGTCTCGCACAGAAGGCGCTCAACAAGGTGTTCCTGGAACTGCATGAAGGCGAGCGTTTCAGGGGCTTCTTGTAAATTACGGATTACAGGTAGCGGTCTGAATAACCTCGGGCTCACACGGCCGTAGGTGGAATTTGCTTGTGGAGGCCCGCAGCGGATTCCAGCTGTGAACCCGGCTGTGACCCTGCGTACGGCCGCGTAATGTACTGCGCATAACTGTCTACTCACACAGGCGGTCATGCGCAGTACACCGTAGTTTGTTTTTATTTCCCGCGCCGTCGCTTAGAAATGACCCGGGTACCCGCAGCCCGTACACAAT
Source organism: Eleutherodactylus coqui (assembly GCF_035609145.1). Taxonomy (NCBI): domain Eukaryota; kingdom Metazoa; phylum Chordata; class Amphibia; order Anura; family Eleutherodactylidae; genus Eleutherodactylus; species Eleutherodactylus coqui. Next base: position 201,130,041 of record NC_089841.1, on the reverse strand, counting down.
GTGTTTGCACATGGGCTGCGGGTATATCCGCGGTCATAGAGCACAATGGGCTCTAGGTCGCGGATATCCGTGGTAAAATATAGCATGCTGTGTTCTGTTTCTGCAAGTGGATTACGTAATTCCAACCCACTAATTGGGGGGAATTGTGTAATCCAATGCATGCGATTGATCCGTGGATTACCGCTGATCAAGCGCATGCAGAACCCGTAATTCCTCTCCAGTCATGCGTGACAGGCCTAATGTTAGATTGCTACTTTATCACTTGACTGGGGACTGCTCAACGAGGCCACCGGTCACTGCTCCAAGCACTCAGCGACCATTGGTTGCTGGGAGCAAGGAGATTTAAAATTTCCTGGGCTCCCCGGCTCCTGCGAATGTGTCCGGCATTTTGCCGGCGGGCGCATGCGCAGCAGCCGGAGGGGTCCATGGAGGATAATCGCATCTGGATTCAAATGCGGAAGCCTCCGAGAAGATGTTTCATCTCCCCTCACCGATCGCATCGGTGAGGGGAGATGAAACTTCCACTTTTTAAAGAACTTTTACGTGATCGCCATTATGCATTGGATAACGGCGATCACGTGGCCAGTAACCGCATACCGCGGCTCCTCGTGACATCTCCAGGCTCTTGGCTACCTTTGGTAGCCAGGAGCAGGGAGATTTTAAATTTCTTGGGCAATATTTCACTTTTGCGCATGCGTCCGCCATCATGCTGACGGACGCATGCGCCGAAGCTGGGGTAAGGTCCGCGGATGAACATCCCATCAGGAAACAAATCCGGGGACTTTGGGTACTTAATTTCATCCCCCCTTACGGATATGATCCGTAAGGGGAGATGAAACTTTAACTTTATAAACTTTTAACTTTTTTTTTTTAACTTTTTAACTTTATATGATCACCGTTATCCGATGGATAACGGTGATCATATGACTGGAAACCGCATACAGCGGTCCCCAGTCATATCTCCCTGCACTCGGCTAACTGTGACAGCTGGGTGCAGGGAGATTTTGAATTTGCCGGGCTCGCCGGTGTTCTGCATCGGCACATCGCAGAAGCCAGCGGGGGGTCCGGAGACCGGCCGGAGGACATGGAGGAAGGGGGGTGAGTATTTTCACCTCCCCTCATGGATCCGATCCATGAGGGGAGGTGAAGCTTTTCTTTTTTTAACTTTTTTTAGCTTTTCCGTGATCGCCGTTATCCATTGTATAACGGCGATCACGGTACCGGAGACCACTCACCGTGGTCCCCGCTGACATCTCCTGCCTCCCGGCTACCTACAGGAGCTGGGAGCCAGGAGATTTTAAATTTTCCGCGCCGCCGGGCCTTCTGCACATTCGGCTGACGTAATGCCGCCTGGCGCGCCTGCGCAGAAGGACGGCTACGGGGCCCGGAGCATCGGGTGAGCGGGAGCAGCGTGCCGGACCCGGGTGAGTAATTTCAGCTGCTCCGATGGATCCGATCCATCAGGGCAGCTGAATATGTAACTTTTTTTGCACTTTTATTTACTTTTTTGCGATCGGCGCTATCCATTGGATAGCGCCGATCGCAATGCCGGGGGGGGGGTCCGAACAGCCTGGGATGACAGCTCCATGCTGTCGGCGACCTGCGGACACCGACAGCATGGAGCTGTCACGTCCACAGCCCGAGGGGCATTATTCTCTGCAGGACACATGTTTTTACGTCCTCAGAGAATAAAGCCCACTTCGGGAGGACGTAAAAACACTATGGGCTGGTCGTTAAGGGGTTAAAATTAACATCAAATCTTCCCTTTCTGAACTTACTAAAGTAGAAAGTTGTTATCAGCATATTTAAAGTTAAACTCCTGGCAGAACATAATGTTGCAGTGTAATATTGAGTGTAGCCAGTGCAGGATACTCTATGTTACTGTGGATTAAAAGTGATTTTTACTTCCATGCGTGTTCCCAAACTAAGTCTACATAAAAGGATAGTCTAGTAGACACTGGTCTGTAATATAAAATTTTTCACCAGTGTTCCTCTCTAAAGGCTGTATATCTAATAGTCCTTTTCCTTGAGGTATGAGTAGGCAAAGACCAGCTGCTATGATGTCTCCCATACACAGTACACATACAGAAGAAGAGATCCCATTTCTTTGTTGCGCACCCTCAGTATAAGCAGCAGAATGGAGGGGCAAAAGTAGCTATGAATCTAGCACTGGAGTAAGATAAAACACTTACTAAAGCCAACAGCATCTCTCTGCATCTCTCTCCGCACTTGGCAGCTGAGACTTCTCTGAGTAGTATTTAACCTAATCACTCAGTGAGCTGATCCAACCCAAGACTGATTTTAGCAGTATCTCAGCATGAATGATCAGTTCAGGAGTCAGGGGGAAGAGAAGAAATAGAGAATACATACATATAAAGGTGAAATCCCTCACCGTCTGATTCACTAACTCACTGACTTTCCGGTGTCGTACAAACATCAAATTTGGCAGAATATTCTTTAGGTCTTAAACAGGAAAAGTAAAGGGGTCACAACTTGATTATTCAATTCTAAGTGCAAAAGTAAGTGCGCCCCTATGTAATATAACTTCCCGGTGTCGTACAAGCATGAAATTTGGCACAAGCATTCATTACGTCCTAAATAGGAAAAGTAAAGGGGTTACAACTTGATTTTTCAATGCTAATTGCAATAGTAAGTGTGCCCCTATGTAATGTAACTTCCCGGAGTCCTACAAGTGTGAAATTTAGCACAAGCATTCTTTAGGTTCTACATAAGGAAAGTCAATGGGTCACAATTCAAATTTTTCAATGCTAATTGCAAAAGTAAGTGCGCCCCTATGTAATGTAACTTCCTAGTGTCGCACAAGCGTGACATTTGGCGCGAGCATTCTTTAGGTCCTAAGTGAGGAGAGTGGGAGGGGTGGCACATTCTGCAGAGGGACATCAGTACATACAGCCTGAGGAGAATCTAACGCTCCTCTATGTGTATACATATTTTTTTCCTCTGTTCCACTAAAGTAACCACGACTTCATAAAATTTTCCATGCGAACAACACGTAAGCACCTGTATAAAAATTAACTCGGGCAAAGCTGAGTATATCAGCTAGTAATAAGATACATTACAGATTTTCTAATCTCTGCTTGATTGATTCCTGATCATTTTTAAGATTTCCCAGAAAACGCATTCAAGCTAACCACTAGATGTTGCTTGTCGTGATTGGCTGGTTGATCAAATCGTGCTAATTTTGGAAAAACCACGTCATGCTAACTTGATTTTGTGCAAAAATCGTTTTACAAATGTGAATATTTGTTTCTTCTTCTGTGAATGTGGCTCAGTGGTTAGCACTGTTGCCTTTGTGGGCTGGGGTGCTAGGTTCAAATATCAGGGATTATATCTGCATGGGCTTTGAATAACCCCATCCAGATATTGCCCTTGGTCAGATTTGAGCCTACAACTCTAGAGCTACAAAGCAGCAGTACCAACAACCAAGTCACCACACTTGTCTGTTCTACTTCAGAGAAGGGGTAAAACAACAAAAATAAACACAAAGCAAACATAAAAACACCACCCAACTTTTGCCCTTGGACAGTTTTGAACCTAGAACCCAAGCACTGTAAGGCAAGAGTGCTAGTAACAGCGCCAACACACTTTGTCTTCCTTTGTTGGAGTAGGTAGAGAAGACAGATAAACACACAAAGTGAATACAGGTGTTTTCCTTGGACAGATTTGTACCTAGGACCCCAGCCTTGCTAAGAAACAGTGCTAAAGACTCAGCCGTCATGCTTCTTCTTGCTTCTCTTTGTTCTTCCTTCTTCTTCTTGCTCTTTTTTCTTCCTCCTCCATTAGTGGAAAAGTGAAGGAAAATAAATAGAAGGAGAAGAAGTGGAAGAGGAGGAAAAAGGGTAGAGATGAAGAAGAATAACAAGATCTTCTTTGCTTCTTATTTTTCTCCTTCTACTCCTCTAAAGTAGAAGCAGGAGGAGTAAGAAGGATGAAGCTTGGTGGCTAGCGCTGAGCTTCCAAGCTCATATGTGATTATGGACAACATTTGCATTTATGTATGTATCTGTAGGTTCTCTTTGTATGTATTATTGTTCTTCTCCATCTTCTCCCGTGGAAAAGAGAGAATAAAGAATTGTGCTCGTTCAATTTTTAGCACTGCCATCCTGTGGTACTGGAGTTGTAGGTTCAAATAAGTCCAAGGCTAACATCAAGATGTTGTTTTTTCATTTTCTTTATGTTTATTCTTCCTGTTCTCCTCCTCTAGGACAGAAATAAAAGCTGTGGTGGCTCAGTTTTTAGCACTGTTGCCTTACAATGCTGGAGTTCTGGATTTAAATATGTCCAAGAACAACATTGGGATGTTGTTTTTATGTTCTCTTTATACTTATTCTTCCTGCTCTACTTCTCCTCTTTAGCAGAAAGGACAGCTATGGTCGCTCAGTTGTTATCACTGCTGCTTTGCAGTGCTGCAGTTGAAGGTTTAAATCTGAGCAATGACATCTAAATGGTATTTTTAAAAGTCTATGCAGATGTCACCCTTGATGGGACTTAAACCTTGGACCCCAGCACTAAGTTCCAAGGTCCACCTGCACACACGGATTCCACAGTGGAATCCATCCGTGCCCACAGACATGGACGGGAAAAGACATTTTCTTATCTGTCCAGATCCAGTGCGGGTCTCCTCTGTGCCGGCTGGATCTTCTTTCTTCAGCACAGCGGATGTGTCCGGCGCGCTGGCTGATGTGCCGGATAGATGCACAGTGCAATTTTTTTTTTTTAAATATCCCGCAGATCTGTGGCACGTCCACAGTGACAGCTATGCCTATGCTGTGAATCAGACGGCTTCCATTAACCCCAATAGAAGCCCTCCTGCGGGATCCGCAGAAAAATGGAGCATGCTGCAATTTCTTCCCCCATGTGCGATTCGCACGTTGGGAAAAAAATCACATCTATATTCTCTAAATTATTTTGCAGATGCTAATGCATCTCTATGGGCGCCTAGAGCTGCTGATCTCCTGCACGGGAGACTCACGCGGGTTCTATAATTAAAATCCACCCGTGGACATTGGGCCTAAAGGGCAACAGTGCTAATTTTCATCATTTGAATTTTTGAGCCGCAATGATTCTAATTACATTTTTATAGGAAAAGGTAGGCAGTTGAATTTGTAATATTTTTTAAACATTGCATTATACTTCTTTTTACATTTTTTTGCCCCACTTGCAGACTTGACTATGTGACTGCTTGCTCACTTGTGTAATATACTGCAGTACTTCTGTATTTCAGTATATTGTACTTTCCGTTTTAGTCAGAGGGATGCCTTAATATACTTACATACAGTCTTGGATGGCACTCCACATCTAATCGATTAAAAGGCTGTGATCACAGCTAGTTCTAATAGAGGCGTCTGCCGCTCTTAAACACAGTCGTCATCCACTGGGTATGGAGTGAGCTCATCTCCTGGTTCTGCACTACACCTCACCCCCTGTGACACACATGTACATCACACAAACATAGGGGCTTAATTAGCCCCTTATCAGTTGTCTGATAAGCTCTGATGAAATTGGTTTTTAATAACAATATTGTGATTTTACAAGACAGGAACACCAGGACACCAAAGGCTTTTTCTACATTTCATATCAAGCTGAAATTTGAAATGAACATTCTGTATTTATATAACCTTTTATTTAGAAGCGTTCTACCTTTGAAGAACATTGCAGATTTACTTTGAATAAATAAGTATTCTTGCCGGAATTTAGATGTGAATACCGTACAGTATATTTCCACATTAATTACTAATCATTACAAAATGGAAATTACCAATTAGCACGAAATGGAAGTTACTTTACTACTTGTAACTTGCACATTTAGCACATTAACTTATTATAATTACTAAATCCTACAGTGTTTAACACAAAAAATAAGACAGTTTCATTCTCTGAGTTCAATTTAATAAGGTAGAAAAAAATTACAGAAAGCGGCCAAATACTTACCGATGTGCTAATACAAGAGGGCAGGTACAAACCTCAACATGCAGATAGCCAAACTGCTAAGTGAAGGAGCAATTGCACAGGTGCAAGGTACTGATGAACAATCACTTACACACCTTCCTTGTACTGAGGGGGGCGGGGGTCGTTGCTTAGTTCAGTCTCGTTTACCGTACTAAAAGAGAGACTCTAGAAAATTTTTGTATCACTTTCCTTGGACACAATTGCCATACAGTGCCTGCTAGGGCAGTTAATATACTTCACTGATGATTGAGCTGTTCTAGTCTGGTCCTCCATCGTCCCATATGACCCACGTTGTGCTGAGCTGAAATCTACAGCCAGTGGTGGATTAAGTAGACCATAAGCCCTTGGCTGTTCTGAGAATTTAGCCCCCCCTTTCCCAATCGCCGACCTACCATGCCATGTCTAAAGTCATATGGACTAAATTTGGAGCAGAAATAGAGAAAGGTGTGACAACATATGCGGTGCAAAAAGTTCAAAAACTCTTTATTCTTCCATAGAAAACAGCAATGTTTCAGCCAAGCAGCCTTTGTCAACCTTTTGTAGTTTTCAGTTGATCAACCAATAACGTTACTGGTTGTCAGTAGAGATGAGCGAGCACCAAAATGCTCGGGTGCTCGTTACTCGGGACGAAATTTTCACGATACTTGAGGGTTCGTTTCGAGTAACGAACCCCATTGAAGTCAATGGGCGACCCGAGCATTTTTGTACATCGCCGATGCTCGCTAAGGTTTTCATTTGTGAAAATCGGGGCAATTCAAGAAAGTGATGGGAACGACACAGCAACGGATAGGGCAGGCGAGGGGCTACATGTTGGGCTGCATCTCAAGTTCACAGGTCCCACTATTAAGCCACAATAGCGGCAAGAGTGCCCCACCCCCGCACTGTCAGCATAAAGATCGTTCTTCTCTGCCGCAGCAGTAACAGCTGTGGCAGAGAAGAACGATGTTAGCCCATTGAATTCAATGGAGCCAGCAATACAGCCGACTCCATTGAATTCAATGGGCTAACAACGTTCTTCTCTGCCACAGCTGTTACAGCTGTGGCAGAGAAGAATGATTTCTCTTCTATATGTTCTCAATGGGGTCGGCGCTGCTGCCGCCGGCCCCATTGAGCGCATATAGAGAAGAGAACAGGAATCGCAGATCGCAGATAGGTGCGATCTGCGATTTCTGTTCTATAATTTATCGGACGAGCGCATAAAAAGCGCTCATGTGTCCGATAAAAATTCGCCGGACGCATGCGCAAATCGCGTGACCAGTGCCCGAAAATCGCCCGAAAATCGGGCCGGAGCTGTCCAGCGCATTGCATTCAATGGAGCCGGCAATACAGCCCGCTCCATTGAAAGCAATGCGCTGCGGGCGAGTGTGGGATGAATTGTCGGGAAGGGCTTAAATATATAAGCCCTTCCCTGCAATTCATCCAGAAAAGTGTTAAACTAAAAAATATATATATACTGACCTGCTCCCGGCAGCCGGAGTTCCGCGCGGCTGTCCTGCAGTGGGTGTGAAGGGGGTGTGGGTCAGACCTGAGCCAATCAGGGGGCAGGTCTGACTCACACCCCCTTCACACCCACTGAATGGGTGTGAGTGAGACCTGCCTCTGATTGGCTTAGCGCTGAGCCAATCAGGGGGCAGGTCTGACTCACACCCCCTTCACACCCACTGCAGGACGGCCGCGCGGAACTCCGGCTGCCGGTAGCAGGTCAGTATATATATATTTTTTAGTCACTCCTAACACTCTCCCTATAGCAGCCCCGGCATCAACAGCACTTTCCCTCAGCTAATTGAGAACGCATCTGTGGCGAGCCGCGGGCCGGCAGATTTTAATACTCGGGTGACACCTAATCTCGCCAGCCACTCACTGCAGGGGGGTGGTATAGGGCTTGAATGTTGCAGGGGGAAGTTGTAATGCCTTCCCTGTCTTTCTATTGGCCAGAAAAGCGCGCAAATTTCTCAGGGAAGAAAATGAAAGTAACTCAAACATCGCGTGGTACTCGTTACGAGTAACGAGCATCTCGAACACCCTAATACTCGAACGAGTATCAAGCTCGGACGAGTATGCTCGCTCATCTCTAGTTGTCAGTTTATTTCTATGTCTGCCACATCAATTAATTATGTCTGCCGCATCAATTAAACTAACTGTTATTTTACTGTCCTCCCTATTCAGTCATATGAATTTGGTGGTATATGCTTTGATCTGGTTTCACCTTTCAACCATTGTAATACACACATTTATTTTATATTAATTTTTATACTTATGCATTGTTACCTTGATGTTTTATGATTATGTTTTATTATTCTATTTTTTTTTACATTTGGCACCTTTCACTTAGAGTATACTGTATTTAGTTATTTTATAACTGTTCCGATGACTTTGTGTCTCTGTCTTTTCCTATTTCTGTCGTGATGTCACTAACCGGAGCTCTCAAAAAACTGAAGGTGTAAGGTACTCTTCTGTGGATATATTCTCACGCCACGTGACATTCAAAGGTCCTAGTGGACCTATGACTTCACATGACTGCTATGACATCATCCCGCTGTAACCGCCTGTATTTTTTTAATATTTCACTTTAAATGTGCTCTATTCGTGTAACTATGTTGTTTCTTTCATTTCACCCCACTTAAAAATGTTTAAAGTTTCTCAGTGGTACCATGAAAAAAGGAAGTTGGTATTATGCATCAATAAAGGCTATGGGGATTTAATATGTGCAGCATATATGCATATTTTGCTCACATGAAAAATACGCACATAATACATGGGACACATATGCCTATGACTGTGATTGTGCGCGATAAAACTTAACACGGTAATCCCTATTAGGCTGCATCCGCACGGGCTACAAAATCTCGCTACAAAATCTTAGCTACAACGTGAAGCCCATTCCAATGGGTTCTTTCATATGAGCGATGTTTTGTAGCGAGATTTTGTAGCCTGTGCGGATGCAGCCTAAGGCTTTTTTCCCACGAGCATATATCAGCTGCCATTTTCACGGCCGGCCGCTATACGCTACAATCTGATGCATTGGAATCCAATGCATCAGATCCCACTGGTGTATTCCCGTAGCATAAAAGTGCCCGGCTGGCCAATATAGCGTCAGGCGCTTTTACGCCGGGCAGCAAAGATAGTCCTAGAACTATCTTTGGATAGTTTGCATATCGCGAAACCCACAAGGTTTTTGACTCACAATGTCACATGCTAAAAACATTGCAAATGTGAAGGAACCCATAGGAAAGCATGGGCTTCACATGCAATTTGTTGCATTGTCGCAAAGCGAGAAAATCGTGTGACTTTGTCACCCGTGTGAAAGAGGCCTTAGGCTGCATTCGCCCGGGCTACAAAATCTCGCTACAAAAATCTGCTCATTTGAAAGAACCCATTGGAAACCATGGGCTTAACATTGCTTAACGTAGCAGTGCTTTTGTAGCAAGATTTTGTAGCTGTGCGGATGCAGCCTTAGGGCTCTGTCCCACGAGCGCAGTCGTTTTTACGTGCCCCCGCCAAAGCTGTAAAAACGCATGAATGTTAGATTTGTTGCCCTGTTCAGATGGCACAGGCTCCGGCACATATACGTCAAGGCCACAATGCCATTGCGTTCCCTTTACTCCTCCTTGCCAGCTCACCTCCGTTCTCTTCTTCCCTCCGGTTATTTCCAATGTGAGTGGGCGGGATGGGGCGGAGCTAAGCCAATCCCCCCTCCCTGCCCCTTTTCCGCAGCCAGCAATGGTGGGCGGGGCATAGCTTTGCCCCACCCCCTCCCTACCACTCGCATTGCTAACAGCCGCAGGGGAGGAGAGAGGAGGAGAGAAGAGGGAGGGAATTTAGCAGTCACGCTGCTAAACTCCCTCCCACCTTTCTTCTCCGGCCGCTGTCATTGGCTCCCTTAGGAGCCCATGCAGCAGCCGACATATTCCAGCCGGAAAGATAGTTCCAGGGCTATCTTTTCGGCCCTGCCTGAAAGCGCCCAGCACTATATTGGCCCAGCTGGGCGCTTTTACGCCACAGGCATGCGGTCATGTGATCTGATGCAGTGGAATTCAATGCCTCAGATCGTAGTGTATATTGGCCGGTCATGAAAACGGCGGCCGATATACGCTCGTGTGAAAGAGCCCTGAGGTGCAAGTTACTGTTTATGCATGTGTATTCATATAAGTAGGAAATGCAAATAGTTTCCAAGGGAAGTGATCAAATGTAAGAAGAAGTATGTCATACAGCCACAGGAACCATATAGTATTATAGAGAATATTACTATTTTTGAATTTCTGAGCTTTGAACTTACTCTTATCTACTTATGGCCCTGTAGCCACAGCTCGGTGACAGTTGCTATATATTTTTTTTAATCTACACACCATTATGTGAGTGCAATTAGTTTATTATTATTTTAGATAAATTGGGATATGCTTTACAAGTGAAATGTAGTACCCAAATGCTAATTTAAGTAATAAGTTCTGCCCCATTGAACACAACTGGTGTATATATAGTGATAGAACAAGTCTTTTCCCATACACCTTCATTCCAATAAATGTACTGATGAGGTCATTGGCCGATTAACAAGGTTTATGATCATTTCTTAATAGTGATTACATAAAAATGCAGAATTATGTGAAGTGGAAACATTAAGTTCTAAAGGTCTTTGAAATGCTGGTCAAAGAATATTGTCATGGTTGGTTTCACAGTTTTTACTGCTATTCAGAAAATGAGATTTTTCTAAAATGATCTACTACTAGATATAAATGAGCTTTTCAAAATTAATTTTGCTCGAAATTCACACAAAAAGGTCAGCTATCCCGACTCATGGCAATTAACAGGTTGATATTTTTTCTCTTTTAGTTATATAAACACACATATTCAGTAAGTAGATTTGCACATGTCTTTCAGCTATTTTCTCTACATAAATATAGATAGCCAACTAGCCAAAGTGCAAAGTTAAAGGGGTTGTCCAGTTGTTAACTATCGCTGGCCAATTCTTAAGGTAGTTGATAGTAAAACAGCAGTCAGTGCTTTCTAACTACCACATTTCATGCCTGGTCGAGAAGTGCTGAAATTTTACATTTGCTGCAGGGAAAGTCCACCAAGACTTAGGGCCTATTTACATGGCCGTAGGCATTTTACGTGTGCCCACCAGTGCCATAAAAACGCCTGAACGGCAAAGGGCCCAGCGTGTACACGCCGAGGCCGCAATGCCGTGGGGCCTAGGGAGACATTTCCCCTTCCCTTCTCCTCAACGGCTCACCTCCTCTCTCCTCCCCTTGGGCCGTTTGCAATGGGAGGGGGCAGGATGGGGGTGGAGCTAGAATGACTTTTGGCATTATAAAAAAATCACTAGCAGACAAGTAATCAGATACCTGCAGTCGAGGTTAAGAATAATCATAATCATGCGTAGTAGTAAGTCAACATGGATTCAAATCAGGCCAGTAGGCAAACATAATTCAGGTAAGATTGGTGAATTGTAGAGGCCAAGAACAGTTCAACATTGCTTTTCACCTTCACAAACTAACAGAAGCCAAGAGTCGGTATTTTTAAATAGAATGCGTAATTAGAAAGTGACCTACTGTATGAATCAAGTTTTTATGTTAAATATAGTTTTTAAAAACTTTTTAAGAGAGTTTAATGTTCAATGCTCCTGTATATATTTTTAAAAATGCTACAATCCTGTAATTTTCACTCTCACCAATATGACTAAAGCCCCATTTACACGCAATGATTATTGCTCAAAATTCAATCAAACAATCTTTTTTGAGAGTCTAAATGCTTCTATCTTTCACTCTTCGGCTGAACGATAATTTTTACGTAAGCATAAAATCCATCATTCAACCATAAGGAGATAACAAGGACCGCATGCTGTGTTCGGCATGGGAGCGCTGATTACATTGTATTCAGCTGACAGCCCATGTGAAAACAAAGGAGCTTGATTGCAAAGCTCAGACTAAGGGTGCGGGCAGACGAGCGCATAAACAGCTGGTTTTTTGCGACCAAACGTATATTCGTGACCATCTGAGGCAATGGTTTCGAATGTATTCATTCACATGGGCGATTTTACGGCGCGTAAAAACGGCAACCCGAAAAAAAAACGGAACATATGCGACCGAAATACGCGCCAACGCATATTCGATGGCCGAAAAGCTTTCTAGCTCTGGTCGTGATCGGTGAAAAACGTTCTCTCGGGCGATTATACGTTGCGCTCGGGCGATTTTCGTTGCGCTCGTGCGAACGTAAATACGCCTACGCTCGTCTGCCCGCACCCTAACTGATATGTTCTTCAAGCAGCTCCTGGAGGCTCATTTACATGCAAATGAAGCTGATAAAATGCTAATAGGCATTGGTGCCCATTAGTGCTTTATTTAAAACGATCACTGAAACTGTCAATCTTTTAATTGTTTGAAAGATTGTCTTTGCGTGTAAATGAGTCTTAGTAAATAGGTTGATATTCCTATTTTCTAGGGAAAACCTCTCACAGTCATCTGAATATTATCACAGTCAGGATTACAATGAAACATGACAACTATATGTAGATAACACAGGATCCATAATTTCTAATAGGTGATGGTCACAGTTTATCCATTCCCCCTTCTTGCACAATAACCTCTCCACATCATAGAGAATGCTTAGAACAGTCTCCCTGAGGGTTTCTTCAGATGGGCATCATTTAGTTTTGTTATGCTTAAATGGCCCGAAAAAAAATAAAAAAATCAGGTCAAGCACAACTACGCTCTGTAGTGGCAAACATGGTTGTGCATACGCCCATGTGTTTTTGCCCTTATAAGTCAATAGGTATGCTACTGTCCATTGCGTAATTCCCCATTTCTGCTGTAAAGTAAATCTCTAATCTCTGTTAACTGCGGCTCAGGCAAGATGGCAGCCCCATATAGTCATGTGCAGACAATAGAACAGAAAATATACAATCCGAAAATAAAAACAATAGAAAAATGGAAAATGGTTTTAATTAGTAAAATATAGGTGCTATGTTCCCTTTAAGCATCAGTGTAATGCAGAGTAAAATAAATCCAAGTGTACAAGCTGTTAGTGAGAGAATGCATTAAAGAGTGCCAATATGAGCTAAGCCAACCAATGCAGCATTGCCAACTTAACAGAGATGCCTTTCACCTCCTGTAGTAAAATATTTATGAATACTTTTCAGGGGGACTAGTTATATATATATATGATATTTTCTAACAATATGATCATAAAGGGTTAAATGCCTGGATGCATTTCCTCATGCATGAAACAGAAGTGTTATCTTTACTGTATGATGGTTTTAAAAGTATATGTGACAGAGGTCCGGATACTCCATTGAATTGAATCTTCAACTTTTGATTATCTGTGTGTTTGCTGTCATGCGGGTCATTGAATGTTCACAGCACGCTCTGACGGTTCAGAATGTTCTCCACAGCAGGAGATAATTGTGCTCATCTCATGTGAGGTAGTGGTATGTTCCTTGCCATGATTATGTTACTGGAGATAGGATGCTTGTAACAGCGACAATGTCATGATTTAGAAACACGATCCCTTAATAGCAAACGAATATTTTCAGACGACTATCTTCATTTGAAACTGACCACTCAAAACACTGATTCAAGAAGTGATTTAATGTGTAGCTAACTTTTCATATAACTTTTTAGAACTTGTGTGTACATGAGAAATCTGGCCATTATACGACTTTTATATGGCACTTAGCAGCAGCTTTCTCAGCTGCAAGCTGCATCATTGATTTTCCATTCCCTCTGAGCTTATGGGAGGAGTGTGCAGCTGTGATGTTCACATGCGGCAGATCATCATTAGTATAGGGACAAATGATCATGAATACAATTTTCCTGTATAAACAATGTGATTAGCCAATTAAAAGACTTTGCTCATTTGTAGACTGATCATGGACAAGTATGCAATAGCCAGTCATTGGGGACAAATGTTTGCAGAAATATTAATTTGCCCAATCATTGGTCTGTGTAAAAGGGCCTTTGTATATCTCATCCAAATATACAGTATTTCATAGTTTTAATCTTTCCCTTTAAAGGGGCTGTTCACTTGTAAACTATTGATGGCTTATATGCAGGATAGGTCATCAATAGTAGATCAGCAGGGGTCTGCTGCTTAGGACCGCAGACAATCACTTGTTTGGTGGACCAGCTTGCTCATGTACTGAGTTTATTTCTGCAGGAAGCAGGTAACTCCATTTTCACTGCAGTGTCCATTTTTGGTATTATACCCATTCACTTCATTAGGAACTTTGCCTGTAACACCGAGACTGGCCACTGAAGTGAAAATGGAGCTGTCTGCTTCCTGCAACACTCAGCTCACTGCAGGAGCACATTGGCCCAGCAAACAGCTGATCAGTGGGGATCCCAGGCAACAGATCTCCACTGATCTACTTCTGATGACCTATCCTGTGGATAAACCATTAATTGTTTACAAGTGGACAACCCCTTTAACTGATTGTCTCCATGCCTGATATCAGTTTTGTTGGTTTAATTTAACATATTTTAGAGAACATAAATAAAGTTACAATTGTGTAAATTTGATTTTTGAAGAAATACAAAAGGGAATTTACAGTGCTGACTATTATTTTTTTTCTACTCTCTGTTATGTCACATTACTTCTTCTATAAATCAACATAATCCAACCTGTGGCTACGACTGAAATACATAATGCTACTTCTGCTATATGATAATGAACAATGTATCACCTGTTGTTTGTGTCAACTCATTGGGTTGGACACATTTAAACAATTGTTTTACATTCATTCCAATACTTGCAGAACAGGTTTTATTTTTTGCATCTACTTGATAGCTTACTTGTTGTTGATGGCTTGTAACCAATGATATATGAAGCCTTTACAATGCTCGATATCATTGAAAAAATGTATTATGCAAAAGTTTATTATGCAATAGAGAGTGGCATTAATGCTGAAATTCAGTAATTAACGCCAAAGAAATATATTTCTAAATTTAGATAAAATGGTGTGAATAGATTGTCAATTTTTTTCTAGATTATCAGGGGACTGATTACTTTTTCAAACTGCATATTAGAATGTATAACATTTATTGTTACAAGAGTGTTCAGATAGTGACTTAGCAAATGAGAAAATTGAATAATGTCTTTACAGCACTACCTATTGGAAGGCAGCATTCCTGCAAGTCAATGTCAGACTTGCAAGGCCATTGTTGTTCCTCCGGGGAATATGCAAATCGAAAGATGGAACAATGCCTCTACAGCACCAACTATTGGGGGACAGTCTGACATTGACTTGCAGGAATACTGCCTTCCAATAGGTGGTGCTGTAGGGGTATTGTTCCATCTTTCATTTGCATATTTCCCAGAGAAACATGGATGGCCTTATAAGTCTTCTCAAACCTTCTAGGAGAAATAATGCCCTTCCCAATAATAACTCAATGTACTTTAAGACAGGACAAGCTGTTGGGAAACGATGCTGGACAGCTCGTCCCAGTGATGCTCGCTCCTGTCCATTCTCCCAACGCCCGCTTTCATTCACAATAAGCAGATAGTCATTCAATAGTGAGCAATTGCTGTTTACACTGTATGGTACGTCGTTCAGTTTTCTGCATACAACCTAACAATTCTTGTTTAGTCAATCAGTCGCTGCATGCCTTTACACAGGACAATTAACGTTCAATTATCGCAGGAGCGCAGGAAGCTGAACGATTTTGAATGAACTGCATTGTAGTTGAGCTATGTGTTAAATGTCAATTTAATATTTGCTACATCTATAAGTGAACCTACTCATACATGATCATATTAGTTTAAGTCTAATTGCTGTTATAACCTGTCAAGTCCCTTGTACAAAAATCTACTTTTAAGTTGGACATTTCTTTAAAAAAGGAACAACCTATGGCACACAGGAATTACACATCTTGAAAATTAGGTGCACCCTATATGTTTCCTTAATGCAGAAGACCTCATGATTGCAGCTGTCTTGATAGTCAATTGATAGTCATGTCCATTTTCAGGTAACATTGTGACACACAGAAAAAGTTTTGAAGCTAGCTTACAAAAAGCCAATAGCCTCGATAGCATTCAGCTGGAAACTATGTGTGATCGGAGATGTGGATCATCATAAGTACAGAGACTGAAAAAAGATCTGACACTGCAATGGTTCCAGTATAAAACAGAACTTTCAAGAGGCTAAAACCACATACAAGAATGATTCACACATTTTAAGTGTAACACGTTCTTAATCATAGCATCAATGATAATTTAGAGAGTGTTATTCTCAAGTGAAATAAAAGCTCTATTTTATATCCCAACATCACAGGGCTGAAATATCCTTCAGTCTCCGTCAAACAGAAATGATTTTTATTTTTAAACATGCATTAAGATTAGAGATGAGCAAGCGTACTCGGCCACGCCCCTTTTTCGCCCAAGTACCACGATTTTCGAGTACTTCCGTACTCGGGCGAAAAGATTCGGAGGGCGCCGTGGGTGAGTGGGGGGTTGCAGCGGGGAGTGGGGGGGAGAGGGAGAGAGAGGGCTCCCCCCTGTTCCCCGCTGCTACCCCCCGCGCCACCACGCCTCCCCCCGCCCCCCGAATCTTTTCACCCGAGTACTGAAGTACTCGAAAATCGCGGTGCTCGATCGAGTAATTACTCGAAACGAGTACGTTCGCTCATCTCTAATTAAGATGTAAATTTGCACCTAAAACAATGTAAAGATAATAGATCAAAAAGGTCAAAATTCATAAGTACTCCAATCTTTTACTTCAACTACAGCCTGTGCTCAATGAAACATTGGAAATATTGGCTGTTATCCATAAATGTACTACCACCTTCATGCAACTATATATTAACAGTTGTTATAAGTACTATTAAGTGAAACCTAACCAGTTGAACCCTACTTTGGGTTCAACTTTGCAAAAGGTTCGGTTCATGACAAACTTCAGGCGCTTCGTCTCAGCCAAATGTGTTGGTGTCGCACCTCAGCGGTTAGCACTGTTGCCTTCCAACAATTGGGTCCTAGGATTTGTGCCTGTAATACACAATAGCAATCTCCCGTACGCTTTCATTGTAATATGCAAGCAAAAAAATGTTCTATCTTGGCGCATACTACGCACACATACATGCCAAGCTAGTGTATGGGGATTGGCGGCACATGGCAAGAGCGCATTTTCATTGCGTACTTGTTGTGTGCTCATGCACGAGAGATACGCGAGCGGCACACCGTATACACTGTCGTGTGAGCCCGGTCTTAAAGGGGATTCCCTTTCCTTACATTATACACAGCAAAGCTATATTGCCATTAAGAAATCCTGATCTGTGAATGGGGGTGCAACTTGCTACTTTATATCGCCATCCAACTTAAAGTAACGGAAATTTGCTCCAAGAACCTAGCTATAAATTAAGGCTTTATTTTTCTTTTTTCGCAAGAGAGAATCTGTTTAAAAGTTTTCCTCTAGAAGTTTTGCTCATACAAGGGAAATGTCATTCATTATAGTTTTACAATTCCTGTCCACATGCAGACACTGCAAAAAGCAAAGACTTAACTGTTATAGTTCAGCAAGGTGCAGTGCATAACATATCAGCAACCTTATCTTCAGATGTAGACCACTGAGATAAAAGTGCTGGCATTTCAAAAGATAAAGGGCTAGATCTGAATCCTCTCTGGGTTCAGCAATCACAGGAATGTCAATTTGACGGTTATTATTCATGCAATGGTTGAAACTGTATTTTCAATGCAAGGTTCGAAAATTCTTGACCTGATTGTCGTCTTCTTTCAGCAGCTTAAAACAAACTTTTCTTTGGAAATTCAGCTATATTGTTTATGTGAGAGTGAAGGGGGAAAAGGTGAAAGTAAAGCATTTTATACATGAATAGCTGTTATTATCATGTTCTTTTCTTTGTTAAATCATGTTTGAAGCTTTGGCTAATTTTGTTTTCTCTTTTTTAATATGACACTCATGGCTGGTTCCTTTCACTCATCTCATTTTTAATAGTTGTTGTTAGGACTCAGATTTGGTACAATACTTGTATACAAATTATATGGCTCACAGTGACTTCCACTTCTCAAGGTATGTTGGATCCAGGCTCTGACACAGTAGTGGGCCCCCAATACAACAGGACTCGAAATACAACAGGGACCAAATTAAAAGTAGGCAGGCAATGGTTCTGTATGCACTATCGTACAATCCTGCCAGTAGAATGAATCATGCAATGAGTCCTAAACCATGCTATGTAAGATACAGACCCTTGGAGGTGTCAGACATAGTTTGTTTTGCTTGTTTCAAGGAACGTACAGAGTTTATATATGATATAATTGTTGATTGTCACATCAGTAGACTATTGGTTTATGACATTTCCACTAAAACCCACATTACCAGTTCAATTGTGAGCTACGTGATTACAATGTGGAGAAAAGGAAAAACCATGTCTAAACCAAGAATTGAACAACTCAAAATATTAACTAAAAGAGATAAATAACACAGGTGGGAGGGATTGTTCACAAAGCTCACTTCTCCTCTATTCAGGAGCACATTGAGAATCTGCAACCTAGTCGGTGTTAGCATTGTGTGATGGGAACTACATGCTATTGGATATATGGGTTGTCACTGCACACAAGCCATCCATCATGAAGCCCTGATGATTCTTGCTCAAATGATGAGCAATTAGTAGATTAATCGCTTTATTTTGGTATTGAGCCAATTTCACAAAAATTATCGTGAATTGGGATGGTTTATTCCAGCTCCCATTAAAGTCAATCAGAATAAGAATTGGTTTCACTAATTTGCCATCCAGAAGGCCCAAAATGCAGCCAAAGCCCCCCAAATTGCCTGGCAATACAAGCACACATCTGGGGAACACTTTGCTCCTACCAAAAATTGGTCAAAATAGTGTACAGTGGTGTAGGGGTCAATTGTAGCACAGGGGTCTAACTGAAAACAAAAGAAGGCCCATATAGGGTCTCCTAGATCAAAAATTGTGCTAAGAAAGACATCAGGTATTCTGCTTGTTTTAAAAGAAATGTCATATATTTTAAAAGGAAAAATTCTGCAAGATGAATACAATACTCAAGCACGGCCCTGCTCCAAGAAACAGCTGTAGAGCTGCCAAAACTTTTGCTGCACAAGACAGCAAGAATGCTGCTTGTTTCACAAGCACTGTCATAAAGTTTGCTAAAAGCAGGTGAACAGAACAGCCAAGTTGAAGAGAACTAAGAACGGGCCTCCTCCAAGTAAAAGCTGTACAGCCACACCTTTTTTTGTGTTTTAGAAAATTTTCATTTTTGGAGAAGGATGAGGAAACGTGGTCGAAGCAGGAGTAGGAGAGCAGCACTACCACCACCAGCAACAGTACCTTGAGGGCAAAGTGCGGTCTTTTAAAAAAATCTATGCTCAGCCATATGTGAATGTCTCACAGAACTACAAGTATCACCCCTTTTGACAAATATATTCTAATCACAGACACAATAAATTCAAAAATAACAGATGGGTGTGCTGTGTTATATAATACAAGATACCGTATATTCCGGCGTATAAGGCGATGGGGCGTATAAGACGACCCCCCAACTGTCACCTTATACGCCAGGAATACAGTGGAGCAAAAAAAAAAATCAGTACTCACCTCCCCCGGCGTTCTGCGGCGCTGCTGCAGGCTGTCGCTCCCTCCTGGTCCCCGGCAGAGCATTGCTTTCTGGACGCAGGGCCGTCAGCCAATCACAGACATTCAATGACATCATTGAATGGCTGTGATTGGCTAAAACACACGTGCCTTCAGCCAATCACAGTCATTCAATGATGTCATTGAATGGCTGTGATTGGCTGACAGTGTGTGTTAGCCAATCACAGTATTAGCTTTCTGGAGGCGGGGATTTCTGCGTCCAGAAAGCAATGCTCTGCCGGGGACCAGGAGGGAGCGACAGCCTGCAGCAGCGCCGCAGAATGCCGGGGGAGGTGAGTAATGATTTTTTTTTTTTGACACTTTCTTTTTTTTGTATTACCGGTGTATAAGATGACCCCTGACTTCAGAGCAGATTTTTCGGGGTTCAAAGTCGTCTTATACGCCGGTATATACGGTATGTATTATTAATTCTAAAAAAAAATTCTATTTGCACCCTAATTCGTCCCAGCACTGACCTATAAATAATATAGCAGAGTGACCGCCCTGAAAAGGATGACTTCCTGCAGGAACCTGATATTACCTCACCCAACCTCATTAAGGGTGAGGTAATATTAGCCTAATTAAAAGGAAGAGGGAGGGTGAATTATACAATATCTGATCCAATCAGTGGACACCCAACACAAGAGAAGATAAATATCGCCATTGCTTCAGGATTGGCACTCCAAATAGCAAAAATATATAAAAATAGATGTAGTATATTACTTATATATCCAGATAATGAACTCAGATCCTCTTTCTTTTGCATTTCACCCGTAGATTGAAGGTGCTCATCAGGGATCATGAACCAATGTCTAGTGTCATTGTAAAAGCTTTCAATGATCAACAATTGCATATAAAAAAGCTATAAAAATATACTGTATGTAGTCCCAACATAGACAAATATGGACCAAACCCCACACCTCAAAAGCTCCAATTTTGAGTCTACAGTATATCAGTGAATTTTTGTTACTCATAAGGAGTGAATTATTGATGATATAGAGACCCCTAATGCAAAACTAGTGGCAGATGGCAATAGAATATTCCAAAAAGGAACAGGTCAGTCCTATCCTGTGCTTTTGCTGCAGGCTGCGACAGTATGAAAAAAATATTCCACACTTCTATTATGCTTCCCCTGACAAAAGGTGGTGGTGATGAGTAATGGCAGACTGGTCAGACAGTTGCAAGACAGGTATCCCTTCCTCCTCTTCCTGTGATGACAACACATAATTGTAGCATCTGTTCCAGCTGGCAAACAACAGAGATAGTCATACTTATTAGTGCATCATCACGACTAACCAGTTTGGTTGCATACTCAAAGCAGGCGAAAACAGCATAAACTTCTTTCATCTGCAGCCACTCCACAGACATCAAGCGACCGATCTCTAGTAAGCTGTGATCGCTCTCCTTTGCTGGCTTAGCCTTTGCAACATATGCAATGTGGAATTTTGCCATGTAGGCATGTCACAGATGAGATGGTTGGATGCTACCCCGAACTGTTGTTGCACCTCTGCCAGAAGAGAGGATGCTGGATATGAACACTAAAAATGCAAGCAGTTTCCTGTCCTTTTCCAGCACTGGATGTAATTCTTAGTAATACATTCATCACAAGGATCAGGCAAGGCACTTGTGTGTAATCTCCGAAGTGAAGTACTGCCAGCAGGTTGGCACCATTGTCACACACGACCTTGCTTGGCTTCAGGTTATACAGGGTCAGCCATATGTAAGCCTAGGCCTGCACAGCTGTCAACAGATCTTCGGCCATATGGCTGCGCTCCTCTAGAGAGTTTTAGGTCAACATTTTGGCATTTACCATGCACATTGCTGTATGGAGGATGGATTTTGTCACATATGGATATCTGTGCCAATGTAGAAGGTGTTGAAAGGTGGCATAAAGAGGTGGAAGAAGAGAAGGAGGAGGAGGGGACAGAGAAGAATGAATGTCCCACAACTCTTGGTGGCACCGTGAAATGTGAAGAACCACTTTCGACTTCATGCCCAACTGCAGAACATTGACCCAGTGTGATGTTAATGATATGTAACACCAGTTCATGCTTTCTGGACCACGTGCCTGTGGTCAGGTGCACCCTGTCACTGACAGCGTTCTTCAACGTCAGGGACAAAATGTCAATCAAATGGTGGTGCAGGACAGAGATGGCTTTTCGGGCAAAGAAATGGAGGCTGGACATCTGGTACTGTGGGTTAGCATGGAGCATCAGTTGGGAAGACGTCTGTGTCCACTAGTATCAGCATTTCCATTGCAAGCAGTTGTGCAATGCTTGCGTTCAGGCTGTGTGCTTGTGTATGGTTGGGGTGCGATGACAGCGCAGAGAACTGCCAGGTGACGGGAAGCACTGTAGCTCCAGAAATGCTGAACATTCTTCTGCAGAATTTTCAGCTACGGAAAATCTGTATCATTATCGCTTTGTGTAAACATACCCTTAGGGTAGTTAACGTTTTACAGGTGTGAAAATCATGTCCACAAAATGTGACAAAACGAAACTATTGCTTTCAATGGCTTCATTTTGACTAGTATGATTTTTGCTCAATAGGAGGCCTTGCACTATCTTTCTCGCCAATGGAAAAATGTGCCATCTTCCGGATTTTTTTTTTACCGCGCGTAAAAAAATTAAGAATTTTGACTTGCTCATGTGCAAATACACTCCGTAGCGGCGAGCATATTTGTGCATGAACAAGTCAAATTCTCGCCGCTACGGAGCGTATTTGTGCCTGCGCTCATCTGTGTAAGCCCTTAAATACAAAAGTTACAAAAAAGCCACACAGAACCAGATAAATGAAGACTTGCATTTTTCTTATAACAAAAAAACAGGCAAATCTATGAAAGAAAAATGTTATTACATGAAAGAAAATAAAACAAACCAATAGCCATCTTCGATTGTAAAAAAATATGCCACTGAGCAAAAATATGCATGAAAAATGAACCAAGCATGCACTGTTTATAGCATCTCATAATTTCCCTTACTGTTTGCAGTAAATTTTTTTGCCACGAAAACCATAGCAAAAACACAAAACATGATGTTTTTTCAAAAATACTGTGTGTGAAACCATTCTAAGGAAGATAAACATGTGCGATGCTTTGCGGATTTTCATAATCTAATCAGAAGATCAAGAAAAAATGAGTATCCCTGCCAGTTTGACACAAGTGTATCCTGAGGGCATTCATATGGGTATGACATAGAGATGTGTGCCCTGACCCAATCACACGGATTTCTGACCTGGCAGTCATTAAACCCTTCGGTTGGGTTGAGACTCATGTCCATATTACCAGTGCATGAATGCTCTTGCAATATGCCCATATAAAACTAGCCATAAAAACACGGTTAATTCAGAAGCAGCTGGAAGTTGAATGTCTAGACATGAATAAAACAGGTTTTCAGGAAAGGAGAGGATAAAGTGTACAAAACCCCAAAGGTTACTATAACTTTCAGAAG
The DNA here is from genome assembly GCF_035609145.1 of Eleutherodactylus coqui. Lineage (NCBI taxonomy): Eukaryota > Metazoa > Chordata > Amphibia > Anura > Eleutherodactylidae > Eleutherodactylus > Eleutherodactylus coqui. The sequence goes on along the minus strand of NC_089841.1, from coordinate 201,107,024 downwards.
CAAATAGCTGGTGATTGGGTGAAATCACTGAATCTGTTTGCAAGTAGAGCATTGATTGTGTATTTGAACGGTTCTCTGTAGACATGAGTGGAGCTAAAATAGGAAATAGTTTTCAGTGTTTTGTACAGGAACAGCTGTAATCTTTAAGAAACATTCCAAGATAATGGTAAATAAAAACTATTGTATCTTCAGTGATGGAACTTGGGACAAAAATTGCTTGTAAATAGAAAAGCTCTCAATGTGTCTGTGTTATTTTCATGCCCCCTGCTGACTGTGGCATTTTTGTATCCAATGCAAAGTCAATATTGCTGTCCGTGGACACTCATACATCGATGGATATGTGCAAAGACAAAAATAAATGTGCTATTGTATGTCCATGAGAAGAAGCTGGATGTTCTAAATGATTGTGCATGAAGCCTACCTGTGCTGTTCTTTTTTTAACTATTTCCAAACATAGATTTCAGGACCCCTTTAGGCCGCCTGCAGACGAGCGGGTCGGATCCTGCAGCGAGAAATCTCGCCGCGCGATCCGACCCCAGAGCCTGCAGGGACGAGCGCGTACTCACCCGCGCCTGGCGGCCCCGGCTCTTTGATGTGCCGGCTGCCGCGCAGCCGGCGCATGCGCAGACCGGAGCCGGCGGCCAGGTGAGTGCGTGCCCCGCAGGAAATTAGAACATGCCGCGGTTTGTTTGCCGCGCGAGATTTCGCGCGGCCAAACCGCGGCCGTCTGCATAGGAGTGCGTATTGTAATGCACTCCTATGCAGACTTTCAGCGGCGGAAATCCCGTGGGAAATCCCGCGGCGGGATTTCCGCTCGTCTGCAGGCGGCCTTAAGGTATTACTAATACTTTTAAACATATCAAACACCGTACTATGTGCCAACAAAATGAATATATTCTGATTCTAAGGAAAGGATGTAAAGCTGCGGGTAGTGAAAGAGAGGCTACAGTTTAGTTCGTTCTCATTAACTATACTAACTAAAATACTGTAGTTAATTGCATTCTTGGTAAGGCCTGTCTGTCCAAATATGGCCAAATCACAGCCATCTGCCATATGTCCAAACCACAGCCACCCATTGGTTGTCAAGCGCCACGGATCAGCCAATCAATGCAGTGCTCGATGAGCCAATCAAAGCCATCACATTGAATGGCTGTGATTGGTTCATCGATCGCTGCATTGATTGGCTGAGTCGCAGTGCTGGAGAACCAATTAGACCCCGGATTTATAAACCTCCTGACCAGGAAGCGGCAGCTGAAGACTGCAAATCAGTGCGGCGGAGCTTCGAGGAAAGAAGTATGGCAGAGGGGACAGCGCCTGTTAGGTAATGTATTGTGTTGTTTTTTTTTTAAATACAGTTAGGGCTTATTTTAGGGGAAACTGCAGAAATCCTATTGTTAGAGTTGCATTGCACGAAACCGCTATTTCGTGCAATGCGATGCAACACAAAGGAAGGCTCCATAGGGAAACATGGGCTGCAAAAAGAAAATTGCAAATTGCAGCTGTATAGAGCATGCCACAATTTTATTTTCTCGCAAGATAGCATGACACAATGCATCGCTAATGTGAAGGTACCCATAGGAAACCTTGGGCTTCACATACATGCGATTTGTAGCCGTGTCACATCACGAGAAAAATCACATGATTTTGTAGCCTGTATGAAAGCGGTCTAAGACTAACTTCACAGGTTTGCAAAGTTTCTCACATTACTTTCAGTGAGAGACCTCGTATCGCATAGCGTGCACATAAGGCGATGCAGCTGCCGAGCCCATTGTAAACAATGGGCACTGCAATGAGAGAGAGCGCAGAAAGATAGAATATGCCACAATTTGCCATGCGAAAAAACATTACTCATGTGCATGACCCCATTCAAAAGTATGGGATCCCTATTTGTGCAAGATTTGTGCATCTCGCAACACACAACTCTTGCGTGATTTTATCATCCCCGTGTGAAGCCATCCTAAGGGCGAGCACCCACTGGCGTTTTTTTACCTGCGTTTTGCGTTTTGCGTTTTTCCTGCACAGGCATAGAGATAACATGTGTTCCTGTCCACTGGCGTTTTTTTTGCGTTGCGTTTGCGTTTTTAACATAGGAACTGTCAGTTGCACATGTGTCCTTATTTTTCTCCTAATGCACCCATGAAAGTCAATGGAAATTAATGGAAAAGCCGCGAAAACGCCGCGAAAAACGCACGGAAAAATCGTGGGAAACGCGGCGAAAACGCTGCGTTTTTTTCCCGCGGAAAACGCAAACGCCAGTGGGTGCTCGCCCTTATAGAGGTAGTATTAGTATAGAGGATTAGCAGTACATCTTTTTTTCTGAAGAGATTAATATATGCAAGAGAAAACAGTTGAATCATTACCTTAAGGGGATAACATAGCATTTTTAGGAAAATCATTGTGTTTTTTGCAACACCTTTACCTCTGTGGCCATACAGAGAATGTAAAACACCACAAAGAGTACTTTTTTTTTCTGACGCTTTTTCTCCCTTTTGCCTTATTTTTGGGTATATGGTAGTTTTTTTAAACACGGCATGCTCCGGGTATGTTTCTCTTAATATATTTTCCCATAAACGTTTCTATAGGAAAAAAAGGGCAGGAAAATAACATATCTCAAGGTGTGTTATCAAAAAAAAAATCACAAAAGAAATGCTTATAAAAAAATGCATGAATTTCATGGTTCTTTTGAAGCATTAATAAGTTAGTACGTAGGAATATTTAAGAACCACATAGGGGCACATCTAGGCCTCAGTCAGATGTTGTTTAAACTGACTTTTCTGTCATTTTAAACAACCTCGTTAGCACTTGCTGGCTTAGGACTCAGTCAGACAAGCAGAGATCGGTACGTTTTTCCGTGCGGATCTCCGCTCGTCTGACTGAGCCCTTATCGTCCTGTGTGAAAGCTTCCCGTGGGGAGTGAGAAGCAGACAATAAGCCCGCGAGCTGCTGGCAAAACTTTCAGTTTGAATGCACTGCACAAGTGCTAACGATCTTAGCGCTGAAGTCAGCGCTCTTGCACTTGATGAAACAATTGTTGGCCCGTGTAAAAGGGCCTTAAGTCGTTAAGGCCACCCAGCTGTTTGTTGAAGTAGCTAAAAGTCTGCCTCAATAAGGCTCCTGGGCCTGGGTGCAAACGCATCCCCTGCATCCCCTATAGTTACACCAGTGGGCTGGTGGCATTGAGGATGTGTTAGACAAAGAAGAGATATAAAGTGTTTTATTTATTGTTCTGATGTACCTGTGACTCAGTACTGCATACTACGGCACCCATCACCAGTGCTGCAAGAGCCAGTACTAGCAGAACCAGCAGCACTAAGAGGAGGGGAGTCTATCAACCCCCTAGATAATGTTACTGTGGAGAAATAGGGAGAAGAAGGGAGAACAGAAAAGCCTCCTTGAGCACTTCTGCTGTCATTATAGAATGGGATAATGACCGAGTGGTCTGCAAATCATATCCTATGAGGAATGGTTAAAGGATCTGGGTATGTTTAGCTTGCAAAATAGAAGGCTGAGAGGAGACAATAGCTGTCTACAAACATCTGAAGGACTGTCACAGGGCAGAGGGATCAGTCCTATTCTCATTTGTACAAGGAAAGACTAGAAGCAATGGAATGAAACTGAAAGCAAGGGGAGACAAATTAGATATTAGAAAAAACTTTGTCAGGGAGGGTGATCAATGAGTGGAACAGGTTACATCAGGAGGTGGTGAGTTTTCCTTCAATAGAAGTGTTCAAACAAAGGCTGGACAGATGTCTGTCTGGGATGGTTTAGTGATTCTGCACTGGGCAGGGGGTTGGACCCGATGACCCTGGAGGTCCCTTCCAACATTCTATGATTCTATGATTTATGTGAGACAGAAGGCCTTTGTGTAGAAAACCTGTTGATAGCTACAAACAGTCATTCAGAAACTACACAAGTGACAGGAACCCCAGACGAGTGAGTGCTATACCTGCCATAATAATTCTCTCAGCATTGTGCTGAGTTGGTTACATCTTCAGAAGACTAGAGCATTTTAGATACCATGACTCAATTGTTTAAGTAGTGAATGGTCAGACTTATAATTCACTTCTGGTGGATCTAAAAAAACTACATTCACATAAACAGGTGAAAGAACTAGTTTTGCTATAAAACTCAAATCTGGCAAACTGATTCTCTCATCTCTAGACATTGGTGTTTTTCAATAATGAGATGTTCCACAGTTTTATACTATGACTATATTATAGATGTATTATTCCTCCTTGCAGTGGATGTTGCTATATAATCAAAACCAGTATAATTGAACATCATAACATTCTAAAGTCTTAGGGCTTGTTATCAAACCTAGTCAGTGCAGTTTACAAGCTGTATATTGTTTAATTAAAGTAAAAATCCACAGTACAAAAAACGTGAGGCTGTTAGACTTTAAGTATTTCATATCTTTTGCCTCATTAACTTCATGGCATAACTAGAGTCAGGGCTTGGGTTTTTGAAGTACAACATGTGCATGGAAATAACAGAAATAAAGTAGGTAACCAGCTGGTCATGGTCCATAAAAGAGATGTATTTCCATTTTTTTTATATTTAAAGTAAAAAAGGAAGGAAATATTAGCTGCATTATTCTATGCTTTGCCCTTCCTGCAATTTACTGAAAGTGGATAAAGAGCAGTTTCATATGCTGTGGTTGAAAAATCTATTGCTAATGAGTGAAAAATAGTAAATGTTGTCAGGGCTGGCTCAAGATTGGTGGGGGCATCAATACCACTTCTAGGACCTGGAACCCATCTAGTCCCCTACAGCAGCCATATAAAGATCAGATGGCTGTGCATCCACATTTCACTCTTCACTTAAAGGGGTTCTGTAATAAAAAAAATCAATACTTACCTATTCCTCCTCTATCAGTCTACTTACCAGATCGTCACCTCACCTCCAGTTGCCTGATTCCTCTGTTTCCTGTGAGGTTACATACAATACCGGCAGTCTTCTTTCTGCCAGCTGATGTTTGTTATATCACAGTTTACAGGCCAGCAGGGACTGGAGTGCTGATCTACTGCACAGACTGCTCATGCCCACTGTCTCGGCAATAGATCAGAATTCCTTCCTAGGCAGTGAATGCTACAGCACAGGGACCTGCCCTTCACTGACCTGGTGTGCGGTGAGGTGACCCTGGGGCCACTGCAGAAGCTCAGAGAGGTGAAGATGGGGTAAGGAATCTTTTTTTTTTTAATGACAAAACCTTTTTAAGCTTTTTTGAGTTATGGAGACAGCCAAGCCACTGACTCACTTAGTCTTGAAAAGTGGAACCCATAAGCATGCATGGCTATAGTTCCACCTCTTGGTTTGATGGGCTCACCAGTCATCAAGGTATAATAAATGCAGCTGGTTGGTGATGTAGTGTGGAAGTAAGTAGGTAAAAACAAAGATGAGTGTAGCAAAACAACTACTTTTACTTTTTGCTTATTTGCATGCAATAACTACACAGGAAGATGCTAATACCAGTAGTTAAAGCGCTATTGCAACAACCCCAATAAGCAGAGGCCTTATGGTGACAGAGGCTAGTGGTCTCTATAATGCAGTGCAGAGTATGGGCAGCAAATTGATAGTTTCTTGAAGGGGGTGATTCCATTTTGATGCAGAAATATGTTGCAGGCCTCTGTTGGAATAGTGATATTATCCATGCCAAGCTTAATAACGACCATCTCCTGAAGCTCTATTCCACTTTTACTTAGGCACCAGCAGGGAAATAATATCAGTTGATATTATTGATGCCCAAACTAGGGCATGTATCTGAAACAGGTCCCTGGGTGGAGGTTGGGGCCTTAGACAGTATTGAGGGTGGGGGGCTAACTTTGGACTGACCTTCTTTCTGGGGGGTTACTTGGTACTGCTAATGTTGAGGATGGGCACCGCTCCTCTCAGGGCACAGGCTCTGGTGTCGTCATCCATACATCAGACCGTGGGCCATGCTTGCCTTAATGGGCCCAGTTGCATACATCTAGCAGAGTGCTCACTGGCTTGTGGCAAATAATAGACTAGTGGGCTGACATCTTGCTTGAAAATCTTTAATATAACTATAGAATGAGCAATATTAGTATAAAAAAGTAAGTTTTTGCACGGATTGAACAGTGAACACAGTTCTCAGTAACCTTTGATGCACAAATGACAATATTTCAGAGTTTGATTAATTGAGCAACGGTAACAGTTCTTTTGCAAATCCTGTGGAACTGTATGTGATGCATGCATCTTCCAACTCACAGTTCATAGAACAGTCTTTTTAACTCCTTCCTCATAGTGACCAAAATCTCGGTTGTTCAAATCTTATTTCCAACAGTAAACAAAAACACAGTCCAACTTACAAGGTTAAGTGGAGGATCACAATCGGGCTGGAGCACACAGACCTTACTGGAAACACTTGATAATCAAGTTCAGAACAGGACTCTGAGTTCAGAGTAATCAACTTCAGAACAGGACTCGCTTCTTCTTCAACAATGTCATTGCTCTAGGCAAAGCCGACTCTGTGGCTCCGAGTCCCAGGCCTTACCACTTCCTTGGTTCCAGTTGGTGGAGGAGTCTGTGGACAACAGAAATTTGAAATAGGCTCCCACTTCTACATTCTGCATACCTAGTGTGCCTCCAATGTGTGTTTTATATACCCACACTCCTCATGTGATACCCGCAGCAGAAAAAAAATAAAGTAATATATTAAGACTAGGCACTGAAGCAATACAAATTTTAACCACTAGAGACCAGAATTCATCCACAGATAACCACATTACATAAACATATCAGAACTAGAATTAATAATAACATTAATAACAGTAGAAAAACACTTAGGGTGCATTACTTCACAAACGCAGCTGTCTAGCAACCCACTTAGGTCCCATTCACATGGGTGGAATATTTCAGCAATCCACAGCTAAAAACACAGAAAATTCTATGCCAAATTTTGTATATATACATGCTGGTAATGGGAGTGGAAATTCACAGCAGCAAAGTTAGTTGTGTTTTTAGCTGCAGAATGTGGAAATATTCTATCTGTGAGAAAGGGCCTTTAGAAACCATTCTTGGTTTGGTGGCAGCTAACCCTTACATTCTAGCTGTTTCACTCTTACATTCTGGACCTGGCTTCTTGTGGAAGGCATTCACCCCCAGGTTGCTGATTTCTGCCTGTTCTCTGGTCATAGCAGTGAGGGAGACTTCCTTTCCTCTCATGCGGGTAGGGTGCATGGTCTTCTGCAGTTGTTGGCCACTCACCACAATCATAGTGTTGGTTCTCTTTCCCAGGGGAATGTTGTACAGGCAGACATGCACACTCAATAGGTGAGAAGCATACTGGCGTTGTCTTTGGGCCTGTGTCCACTGTGGCTATTAGATCTTGTCTCGTCACTGTTAGTGGGCTCTTTACTTGACCCATTCAGTTTTCCCTCTATTGTAGCAGTCACCTACAGTAGTACATTACATTAATTTCCTCTCTTCCCTGTATACCAGTTGCAGATGGGAGACCCTCAGCCATAGCAAGGGGAAGTGGCTACTCACTCAGCATATATCATGCTTACTCCACCAAGAGGGCACACTTATTTATTCTCCTGGTGACATATCATATGATAGCGGTCTTTTGTAAACTATCTTTAAAGGCCCATTTACACGTAATAATTATCGCCAAATATTTGTTCAAAAACAGAAAATGAGCAATAATCATTACATGTAAATACGGGCATCGTGCACTTTTCGTCTGAACGATGATTTGAAGCTGAACTTAAAATTCATCGTTCAGCCACATAGAGATAAAGTGTCTCTCAATAGACCGCATGCTGTGTTCTCCATTGGGTTCAGTAGATAACATTGTAACCTGCTGGCAGCTCCAAGGTGAACAATGCAGCTGTGTGCACAGATGGGCATAGGGTTAATCACAAATCACATGCTGAGCTCTGCAATCAGCTCCTGGAGGCCGTTTTTACATGCAAATGAAGATGATAAAGTGCTAATTGACATTACTGGCCATTAACACTTTATGCAAAAAGATTCCTGAAACTTTCAATAGTTTGAAAGATTATCTGTGCGTGTAAATGGGCCTTTAGGCATAGGGAAAGACCACAAACAATCTTTTTTAACAATCAACCGCGGGATTGCAATGTTCTACCATTGTTTTCAATGGGGCTGGCTGCCAGCAGCGCCATTGAAAACAATGGGCGATCTCGCAAAAAGAACAGACATGTTGAGATTTTTGTACTACATAGCATCGCAATGGCATTCCATGCAGGAAACATCGCAAATGGGAATGAACCCATTTTATGTTTACATAGCAAACATCGCGTAAATCTAGTTAGTAGAACAGAGCTACTAGAATTATTTAATCCCTTCATGACCAAGGCTTTTGATGCCTAAATGTCACATCATTTCATATTTTCAAAGCAATACATTCCAATGGTTATTTGTTTTAATTCAAATCTCAATTTTTTTCTTTTTTTTGTGGCATTGACTGGGCTATAGATAGCTGGTAAAATGTGGCCAGTATTCTTTCATTCTGCTCCCTCAAATGTAAGGTTTCAAGCTGCTGTTTACACTGTTGTCAGAAAAACTCAACCCTCAGAGATTATCTCATTGTCTGAATGCCTTCTAGACAAAAAGAGGTTGTCCTCATGAGGCAAAGAGCAATATTATCGTAGATGCCATTCAATGTAAAGTTAACATATTTTTTTTCAGAAAGCCTCTGAAGATAAAAGGAGGTAAAGGACCATCAAATCTCCCGACAGCTTGTTGCATGTTGGGAGATGCATAATAGATTTGCATCATCTAGAGTCATTGGTTAAAAACCACATTAACTTTGGATACATTTTGTATTTTCTATTGGATGCAAAACTATAAAAGGCTGCATCTGGGTCAAGATATCCTATTAGGAACGTATCTAAAGGTTTATGGGCCCTGGTACAAAGGTTCATCTTGGGCCCCCTTACAACTACCTTTCATGGCTACTGGCCATAGTCTGCTAAGAACTTTTTGCGGCATTGCTTGGTTCTTATGTTGACCCTTGGATACAGCACTAGCAGCCAGGGATAATACTATGGGTATGTCTTGCCCTCCCTCATTTCCCTCCAAAAACTAAAAAATGTATGTTCACACATCAGAGACACCATAAGGCAATTTTAATGACACAGTGTGCTCAAATACTGTGTCTCAGCTCTAGTATACCTGTAAATAATGTGGTCCCCATATAATAGTCAGATACTAGTTCAACACAGTGATTATAGTGATTACTGTAACGTCTCTTCTGACTGGTAGGATTCTCCTTCCCTTTTCTTCCCTATCTGGTCCCGGACTGTCATTAAGACTTATTTCAACCATGACTCATCCCTGCACATTCTCCTATCCTACCACTAGCCACAATGCTCCTCTCAGTGCCTCCCAATAGTAATAATGCCTGCCTTTGTGCCCCATATAGTACTAGTGCCCCCTGTTATACCCTGAAAATTTGCTAATTAATAGTGCATCCACACCGTAATATTTCCTCTATATTGTCTATCACAAGAAATAATGCCTCCCTTGTGTCTTATGCAGTAATAGTACTCCCTTTATGGCCCATATAGTAATAGTTACCTTCTATGCCCCTCATAACTCCTAAATTTATCATCAATGCACAGCCTATGACAGCTGCGCAGAGCATAGCTTCACTCCCCTTAACTGTTCTCAATACAGTACATGCACCAGAGAGGGGTGGGGCTTTGCTATGCTGTGTGTGTCTGTCATAGGTTGCGCATTGATAATAAACATGATGGATGTAGGAGCAGAGCTGTGAATCTATTCCTGGCAGGAGATTCAGGAGACCAGTGACTATGGTGAGGGAGGCCTTCGGGCCACCCAGGCTTTTGGGCCCGGTCATGATTACAACCACTGTGACCCCTATAGCTATGCCACTGTATCCTATTGATATTTTAGAATTTGAAGATATCTCTGGATAAATAGAAATACATTGCTGAAGTGAAACTATTAGTTTTAAATTCTTTCATCCTACAGTTATATTGATGATATTCTTTGATCTGCATAGAAAAAATACTGCTTAATTTGGTCTATTATCCACCATATTAATATCTACAATAGTCTTACTTATGTGGAATATATATATATATATATATATATATATATATATATATATATATATATAGTAAATAATGAGATAAAATATAAGTTTTTGAAAAACATGAAAGCTCAATAGAGTAGAGAAATAGATACAAGTTAGGATAAGAACCTCAAAGGGATATCATCATTTGTACCATATTGCTATCTACATCAAGTACTTAGTTGCCAAATATTGTGTTGTTAAGATGTACTAGGATCAAGGCGGTAATGTGTCACAGTGCAGCATTTACATCTCATTACCTCTACCTCTAAGATGGAAGTTTAATATTTTTTGCAACTGAAACCTTGTTACATTAAGGTGATGCAGTTGAAAGTAATATAATACTCATGTGCAACATTTGTTATTGGCTGAATTCACCTCAAGTCAACCTGAATTAAAGATTCAAATACATGTTCTTTGTCTATTTATTAAAAACCTTCGGTTCCATAAATATATAGAAGCACATATATGAATATTTACAAAAAAAAGTACAGTGTAAAAGTTTTAGGCAGGTGTTGAAAAAATGCTGCAAAGTAATAATGCTTTAAAAAATATAAGTGCTTTTTGGTCAATTAAAATGCAAAGTTAACACTTTTGTGGGTGTAGGTGTGTTCAGACCTTTCTGTCTCTTCATGTAATCCCAGACTGACTCAATGATGTCGAGATCAGGGCTCTGTGGGGCCGTATCATTACTTCCAGGACCCCCTGTTCTTCTTTATGATTAAGATAGTGGTAAACCCTTTAATGCTGTGTGATGTACAGCTATGTCATGAAGCTTTGAGGTTTGTAAGGGGGGGTATCAGGGGTCCTGATCCTGCTCCATACAATGCAAGTGCTGGCTGTGTCTTACAGCTGACATCCGCCTGCAACAGCTGCAATAGGCAGTAACGCTGATTTACGGCTGTTAATCCTTTAAATACCATCATTAATTCTGACTATGGCATTTAAAATCCCCAATCAGAGTTTGGAGGGTCGCAAACAGTCCCCCGCTCTGAGTTCACAGGGTGCCATTTGGTTGCCATGGCAGTCATGGACCTTCTGAATGCCCCCATGGCTGCCATTGCAGATTTGCTATCAAGCCATACCTGTGGCATGACTTGATAGATTGCCTATCGCAGTATAATGTAATACTATGGTATTGCATCATACTGCAGGAGCGATCAAGCCATTGCAAGTTCATGTACCCTATGGGTACTAAAGAAAAATGTAAAAATCAGTTTTAAAAAGTTTTATAATTAGTAAAAATAAATTAAAGCAAACCTGGAGTGACAGTTGTGGGTGTGCCACAGATCGGACAGCTTCCATTGACTTCAATAGAAGCTGTACCTGCAGGATCTGTGGCAAAATGTAGCATGCTGCAATAAGCTGCTGGCATCCATGATGAGCGTCTATGAGCGGCTTGAACTCCGGATCATCCGCGCTGGTGCCCCAGGCGTATTTCAGAATTCAAACCTGCCCGTGGACAGGGATGAGCGAGTATACTCGCTAAGGCACTACTCGCTCGAGTAATGTGCCTTAGCTGAGTATCTCCCCGCTCGCCCGAAAGATTCGGGTGCCGCCGCGGGGCGGGGAGCTGCGGGGGAGAGCAGGGAGGAACGAAGGGGAGATCTCTCTCTCCCTCTCTCCCGCCCGCTCTGCCCCGCTCCCCGCCGCAACTCACCTGTCAGCTGTGACAGCCCCCGAATCTTTAGGGATGAGCAGGGAGATACTCGGCTAAGGCACATTACTCGAGCGAGTAGTGCCTTAGCGAGTATACTCGCTCATCCCTACACGCGACTGAGAAGGTACAGGTCCATAAAAAATGAAGAATCTGTCTCAAAATGGCCGCTTGATACAAAATGGGGCATTATAATATATAAATAAGCTTGTGCATAGTGAAATAATAATTCAAGCAGAAATAACTTTAGAGCATGAGATACGGTACAATGTTTCTTGACATTTGTTTCTGTTCTTCCGAGAACCAAGCCTGGTACAATCGTTATCAGAAGAGACTCCCCCACGCCCTGAGATTTGGGAAAAGAACGAATTGTGCTAATAAGAGGCTGTGACCATCCAAAATCACAAGAGAGGACTAGATAACGTCGGGAGAAATAAACATTTGAAGGACATTTCATATATATTCTCACACTGTGCTGTAATGTTTTTCTAACCCAATGAGATTAACGCTGTGACTAATGACGCATTCCTTTCCTGTATTAGAACGATACCAAGTGAATAAACGCTCAGAGTACATGTCCCTTAAGCAGAGTGAGCTGTATACTTGCCGTGGCTCAACTCTACGTATTTGTGGGAACTGAAAACTGACTATGTGTAGTTCTTGGCCTCCTTGGTGCACCCAGATACAAACTAATTTGGAACCCAAGGCCTGAAAGGTTATGTGACCATTATGTGACCTTAACATGACCAAGTCAGATTCCGCATGCGGGATGCCGCAGTGGAATTCGACCCTGACTGGGGCCAGCGACCCAGCATACCTGCATTTGCTCTTCTTTTTCTGTACTGCAGATGGTCCTGGCAATCCATCATCAGGCATGCGCAGTACAGATTTTTTTTTAAAGGTTTATTTTCCCCACGCCATCGTTGATTCAATGGAAGCCGTCCATGCGGAATCCGCACAAAAATAGAGCATGATGCGATTTTTCCTCTGCTCACAGAAACCACAATTGCTTTCCGCAGGTATGCAGGAAGTATCATTTTTCCATAGCATGCTATGAACGGTATTTGTTGCGGATCCACGGTGCGGACACAGACCGCGGATTCCGCAATGCAAATGCCTTTGTGTGCAGGGGGCCTAAGCCTTAGCTTAATTTTTATTGCCAAAGATTTGTTTTTTCTTCAAGGTCATATTGAGACTTTGTTTTTTTTTGTTGTATTTTAAAATGCATGTAAAATTTCTACAAAGATCCCTGTACTTTGAATATTTCTAGGCTTCTTTCATGGTGATTGCACACAAGTGGATATTCGGATTTCAATGCTAAATTTTTTAGCCTCTTTAACTGCGGATTGCGGAAATATGCAGCTTATTAAAAGCATCCTCCAACATACTCTTTGTGGTGTTTTTTCTAGCTTATAAGAAATACTGTGACTTTTAACCTTTTTTACAAGCGTCTTTTTAATAGAAACATATTTTTGGAGGCTTTTTATTTTTAATTAGAGAAAAAAATGAAATGTCTTACCTAGATTAGGACTAGGACTCCAGCTGTAAACACTGACCCGAGCGGGGACCGATCCCCGGCGTGGGACACAGCAAAAGAGGAGAGGGGTGAGTATATGCGATTTTGTTATGTTAGTGCATGAAGAAGGGTTGTACCGATCTATTACAACTTGGACAACCGCTCTGCCAGAATTGTAATATAAAGCAAAGCAGTTTTTGTGCAAGACACTCCGAGGGCAAAAACACATGAAGGCATACGCTAATACGATTGCTGCTATGGAGCGCATGAACCGGGTTTTTTTTGACTATTCAAACTCCACTGTACTGCACGCAAGTTGGAAAAAAAAATGACGGTCTGCCTTATTTTTCTTGAACGTACAAAAAATACGTGCAAGAAAGATAGGAAAAGTCTTATCTTTTCTCGCAGGTAATATTAATACATGAAAATCCTGATAGTAAAAACGAAACCATTTAAATCAATGGTTTCATTTCGTTCTATTATGCGGCCGTGTTTTTCAAATCCGCAAAACGGGAATAAAACACGCCCATCTGTTTAAGCACTTATTCTGCTTTTTTTCACCATTCTTGACACTTTTCTAAAAAGTGGATAGTTCATGCTGGAAGAGAACATCTGTGGGCCAACAAATTTACTATAATTTATATGCAGTAGTATAGTTATAGCACACATCTATGCCAGTTCATAGCCTGTACAGATTTGATTTTCTGGTACATGGGTTGGCTAGAAACACCCCAAATTTATTAAAAAGTGCACACCTCTTAATTATCATGGAATTGTTGCCGAATTTAGTTACACTGCCACACAGAAACTCCGTAGCAATGTACAGTACAATGTCATTTAATGAGATTTTAAGAAACCCCATTCACTTACAGTGGAAAAAAATCCACAGTGAAATAGAGTAATAATGCAGAATTTAAAATCTGCAGCATGCGCTACTTGTTGCTGAACTCCTGCAGATTTTCCCTGCAGAATTCATTCATTATACTACAATGAGTGAATTTCACAGTCAAAATCCACACCAAAATCCATATTAAAATCCAGACAGATTTTCTTTGCTATGTGTGCACATACCCTAAGGGTGCATTCAGATGAGCGTGGTTTACACGCTGCTACAGCAATGTGTAAACCATGCCTCTATAGCAACCAATAGATTTTTATGGAAGCTCTCACACAGAGCTTTTTTACCAGCACAGAATCTGCCGACTAGCCTGTCAGCTCCGTGCTGTGGTCCTGTCCATGGTGCTGACCATAGGCTCTTATGGGAGCCGCGACAGCACTCTGCTCGCAGCACGGACATGTGACTGGCTGCTCTGTCAGCAGCGTGGTTTACATGTTGCTGTAGCAGTGTGTAAATAACGCTCGTCTGAATACACCCTTGGGGCTTATTCACAAGGGAATGTGCATGTTGCACCCATGAAACAGGTGCAATATGCCTGGGACAGCACACGGACATCGACTCATGTGTTGCATGCTCTGCAAGGACCATGCACGTTGCACATTCCATTATTGTCTGTGAAATGGCTTTTTTCCCACATGGACCACAGGCATGTGAATAGTGTATTAGGCTGTCCTTGAAACACACAGATAGAATGCAGCCCAATTATACACCTATTTGAATAAGACCTATGATTTGCTTATTAAACATTGGCCTAAGTAACTTCCCCCTCTGTACAGTATGTTACTGGTCTTATGCTAGTTAAGCAGCTTTTCTCCTCATTTCCATTCTATCTCAGCTGACCTGTAAGTAATTCTGGAATTCTCACATCTTATGTACTGTCATATATATATTCATTTTTTTAAGCTTTTAAGTGCAAGCACAGTACAGGGATAATAAACCCGAAGATATCCCAGTACATGGATAACGGAAGAGCAAAGGCCACATTATGATCCGCCTGTTTTATTCATTTTAATTGAACATATCTTACATACAAAGCTAATAAAAATGAATACATTCATTAGGCTTCAAGTAGTAATGAAAGTGAAAGATTTAATTTAATTATTCACAGCTTTTGTGAGAAAAATCTGTCTATAAGTGATGAATATTGTTCCTACTTTAAGGCCTCATGCCCGTGGGCATGATGGACTGCGCCAGCGGCATATCGCAGCAGAGTCCGTCATAGCGCCCCTCAAAGACTCCATTCTCACCGCTCTGGATCCGCTGTGCACATCCCCCTGGCAAGCCGGCGCACATGCGCAGTACAGCGCGAGACGCGCCCGCAGTGCGAGATGACACGGCTGGCATTGGGCGGGGATGCATAATCACGCGATACTTCGGCTGTACTATAGCTGAAGTGTAGTGCGTCGGCCGGCTTCCATTGACTACAATTAGAGCATGCCGCGGTTTATTTCACGCTGCGGAATTCCACGGTAGAATTCTGCAGCATAAACATTGAGTATTAGGTTCAATAGAACCTAATAGCTGCGGCATAACGTGGATTTCCGCCGCATGAAACACGGCAGAAATCCAGCTGTGGGCATTAGCTCTTTACTTTAGTTTTGTTTCCTATTGAATATTGTTTCTCCAAAAAATACAATAAATTGAAGTAGTTTTTACAATTACAATGTTCTTAGATTACGATTATTATGCACGATATATGGTATTTCATCCAGCCAATCAGTATCTGTATTGATGAGCGGCAGGTCAGTTTCATAGTTATAGAGGTTGCAGTTGCAAATTGGCTCATAAGATACGTGTTATGCTCGTCCTGGACTGCCATCGAAACCTGAGATCACTAAGGGTGGTTTCACAGGGTCGAAAAAAACGTGCGATTTTGGCATAATGCGAGAGTCAGTAAAAAAGCAGATTATGAAACCAATTATTTACAATAGTTTTCTTCCCATTGGCAATGTTTTAACTCATGTGATGCTGCGAGAGCAAAAAATCGCGACATGGTCTATTTATCTTTTTTTATCTCCCATGTTTTACTATGGAGCCTCCTTTTTTATCGCATTACAATGCAACAAACTTGCGTTGCAGTGCAATTTTAACATTAGAAAGTCCTAATGACTTTTGTGATTAAAAAAAGTGCAATATTCTCAAGCGATTTTAAACATGGACAGCAGTGATGTGAGATTATTCTAAAAAAAAAAACCATCGCTGATGCTCAAAAATAGCGGGAACAAAGATTCAATTTTCTCGTGGCAAAATCACACTCGCCCATGTGAAACTAGCCTTAGTACTGGGGCAGTCAGGACAGATGAGTAAGCTTGCTATACTGGTGGCTAGATGCAGGAACAGACAGACAAAGAAGGGGGCCTAGCATCCACCTACCAAAGGACGAAGAGGACAGGATAGGTCATGCACGTTTGCCCACCAACGGATGGGTAGGACAAACAAACAATAACTGAGCGTCCAACAACCAACGGACAGATGGCTCAGACATAGAACGGAAAACAGACATAAACCAGACTGACAAACGCTCAAAACACTAACCTTGCACACCTATAGGCATTAGCAGATGGAATAGCTGTAGAATGTACATACGAGGTATTAGTTCATATTTTGCCCAAGATACTTAAGCCCACTTCAAGAGTCCTCATTGTCTTGCGAGTCCCTATCTAACAAATTAACTAATCCCATGAATCCTGCCTCTGCGTTAAGGGCGATTGTCCCAATAAGGATGGCCCCGCGCTGGAACCTAAGGACTTGCCTCACCCTAGATGATAAAGGATCAAAGCAGCACAGGACACAGTTCACACCAATACAGCATGGAATGCTTACAAAATGGAACAGGACTGTGCACACCACATGTCCAGCACCCAGCACAGACACACAGAACACATCACAGCTCACACCCACAGCACAACAAGCATGAATACAAACACAAGGGCCAATGAAGAAACCAGATCCCTCTATAAAGAGGGATTGGCTAGCTGGAGAACCCCACACCCAGCCAGCACAAACATGCCACACCTGGGGAGATGTACTCATGGAAACCTATAACAGCACAGTTCCCAGAAGCACAACCTAACACTGGGTGGTGCTACAGGTTCCTCTGTCCATCTGTAAATTTTGCATTTCTAAACATTAACTACTAGTCATGTAGCAATGTAGTTTTTCATATTTTGTACTAATGTAGTAACTTCTCAAGTAATCAAGAGGTATTGGTATTCTGATTTGGTTTTGGGCACTTCTATCAATGGGATAATTTGCATTCCATTTATTTTTTCCAGTAAACAACTTAGATATGTCGTGTCACAGATCCAACTGATGTGCCTTATTAGTTTCAATTTAGACATACTCGATCTGCACATCTCAAGTTACAAAAATGTAATTAAAGTTGAAAGCAATTGTTACTATATCAATTAGATTAAAACATTAGTGTGGATGAGGTTTTTTTTTCCACAAATCCTCTAAACACTGTAACAATGTTCTGTATATTAAATCAAATTAGTTAGAAAAGTAATTTTCAGTGTAATTTAAAACAGACAGTGATCATACTCAGAGAAAAAGACAATTATCCCAGAATTGCAGCTTAATTTTTGTCTGCTGACCTTTTGAAAACATACTGAAATTTCATTTTTCTGTGCTTCAATAGATAGTCAACATTTAGAAGGAGAGATAGTAGAATGAACTGTCCACCTGGTGTGTGCCTGTCAGAAATGGGAAGGAAATGAAAAAAAAATCTATTAAAAAGAAGAGTGAGTCAAGCATCATAGCTGAAGTTATCCTCCAGTGAACCAAGACTTCACAAAAGTCAGAGGAATGTATAAAATACCAAGAACATCAAAAGGCCACTAGTTCCATCATTCTTTCCATTCTGTAAGGTTTGTTCATTTGTTCTCCAAATTGTTCTCCCTCAGCATGTGTGTGTGCGTATATATATATATATATATATATATATATATATATATTACGAAGGCAATGAGCTGGGATCACCTGGGATAGGTACTACCATATGGCATACCTTCAATTTAAGCAGCCTGGGCATAAATCTTCCAAATTCTAAAATGTAATATATTTTTCTTCACTTAAAGGGGTTTTGTCATGAAGAAAAAACTCCATCCTCGAGCTAGGACCTGTCTAAAATAACAAACAATGATATATTCAACTCTTCTGGGGCGCTGAAAAATAGCTGACAGCCAACGCTGGCATCAGAAGTCACTTCCAGGTAGATGGGCTTCAGGTAGAAACTGCATCATGGCAGCCAGGATTTGAGTGCTGATGCCAGGAATGCTGATGGTGACGCTGCAGCATTTGATTGGCTGCAGCAGTCACATGCTTCCAGACAGACTGTCAGTCTGGTAGTTCTTGCTAATGCCAGCAATGGCTGTCATCTGTGATTCGGGGACCCCAGGAGAGGTGAGTATACCCTTATTTGTTATTTTAGGCAGGGCCCAGCTGGGGGACAGGTGTTGTTTTAATAACAAAATCCCTTTAAGGTGCAGCAATAAAGACATCAGCCACTTCAGGGAAATAACACAACATAAAACGTAGCCTGTCTGGCTCTTACTTTACATAAATTGCCCTCACTACGGACTGGTGGGCTATCCCTTCCCAGCCTAACCGTATAAACAACACAAGTCCAGCTATGAGTTCCATACTATGTTTTTCACAGCATAGCAGCTGCCACAGCCTTTGCTGGCTTTGTCTCTAGGGCAAAGCTCAGAAATGCACACCTCCTTGCCTTTTACATCCACCAACTGGAACGTCTACGTAATTAGCAAGCAGGTGAGCCTGCTACCTAATGCTTCACAGAATGACAGAACTCTGGGAGAAATATACCTCCCATCTACTAAATAAAGGAATATTTGGTGAATGTTGAGGAACAAACCCACACAAACACAAGAAGAACATACAAACTCCATACAGATGATGTCCTTGGTTAGAATTGAACATAGGTATATATATGACTATGAAAATCTATATGAGCAGCTTTTAAATACATTGGGGGTTGCAGCAAGCATGTTTCATCATCTATTGTGAATGAAATTGCCTAGTTCTACATTCTATTTCCAGTTATGGCTCATTCACATCAGCATTGGAGGTTCCTTCTGGAACCAGCATCACTGAATTTAATTAAAACAGGACAAAGTAGCACAGCTTGGTTGCTGTGCTATTTTGGCTTCTAAAAAGCCAATAAGAAACGAAACAGACCCCATTATAGTCAATGAGGTGAGTCGGTTCTTTGCTGTTCGATTCCGTCATATGATGGATTCATTCAGGCACTGGGTTCTGTTTTCCTGCTCCATAATGGAGCAAGAAAACAAAACCCCCAAATACCAATGTGAACGAGCCCTAGATTCCAACACCAATTTAGCATTCTGTATTTATCAAATTATTGTATAATCTTGACATTACCCATTTTTATTTCATACCTTGTCAATAACTTACAAAACTTAAATAAAATCTAAAGGTTAAGCCCTAGTCTAGATTTCCTTTGGAGGACAATAACACTTTCATTCTATGTGATTCTTCAGATTTTGCATTAAATCATGCCTCATGAAGAGATTTAGGAAGTATTGAAAACTTGCTATTTGCATTAGGTCTCATGTCCACGGGCAAGTCAGATTCCGCATGTTGGAGCCCACAGTGAAACCAACCCTGCCCGCGGCCGAGGACACTGCTTACCCATCTGGGTCTTCTGCGTGCCTGTCTTCTATTTTCTTCACTGCAGATGTATGCAGAAGTGCCGGCCGGTGTGCCGCCACACATGCGCAGTAGAGTTTTTTTTTTTTTAAACTCCTGCTTTCTTGCAGAATCCGCGGCCAATATGCAATTCAGTTTGGATCGGATGGCTTCCATTGACTTGAACAGAAGCTGTCCGTGTGGGAACTGCACTGAAATGGAGCAGGACCACTGAAAAAGGTCCACAAAACAAACCCACATGCTTTAATTCATGTGCATACGCCCATGCTTCCCTATTGGTTGCTTAATTTGCGGATCTTCTGCGCGGGGTTACCTGTAAATCAATTCTGCCCGTGGACATTAGGCCTTAATCATTCCTTAAATTAGCCATTAAAAGATATCAAAAACTGAAAACTCAATTTATTACTTTGAGTGATTTAGCCACAAACTTCTTCCAACTTGCCACTTAATCCTCTTCACGGCTAGAATATGATTGAAGGCTGATGTTTTAATAGAACAAATTTGTTTGTGCTTATTCTTCATATCAATCCCATCTCAACAAAGGCAACAACTATGTAAGTGATGCTTGGATTGGCTAAACATTTTTTTAGAGCTCTCATTTTCAAATTGGTTTGCACTTAAATGGGTTAAAAGAAAAATGAAATGCAATATATATAATATTTGCTTCTAGAATGGTTATTGAGATAAACCTTACAAATTCATTTATTTCAGCGTGGAATTTTTCACATGGATCTTAACTTCCTAAGCAATCCATTGGGTTTGTATGGGGTTCATTATAATGCAGTACACCAAAGCTATTCCGGATTTTATAGAAAAACGCCTTCAAAGCTCAAGCTTGACTGAGTTTGGATAAGAATTTCAAATTCCAATTTGACATGTTCAAACCAAGTGAGGTTTGACTATTAAGAAAAATGTTTGCAAACTCCCCATCCTTAAAATCTGAACTTATAAACTGTAAGTACTATATAGGAAAAAAACAAATGGTTCTTTGATGCAATACAAAGTAGAAAACTACTTCTCATATATAGTTTTTAACTTTTAGAAAAAACCATTTTTTAACACATCTTTGCAATTTACAAGGCATAGCAGAAGTGTAAGCACAGTTTTGTTATGCCTTGTTAAGCACTTTTAGTTTAAACTACCATTGCCAGTGTGTTAAGTATTATACAATACCCTTAGCTGATTTTACAATGTAGGAATAACTGATATAACTATGTTTTCTGTCTCTTAATGCTGATAGATTGACAATGTATAGTAAAGACTAAACCGCTGGCATTGCTATTGTGTTATATATTTTAACCAATCTATGTTAGGTTACTTTATTACATAAAATGTAATGAAATAGCAATAGCGAAGAAACTGTGCGGTAGAGTTATCATTTGCAAAAAAGAAAACTATAAGGAGTAGTATATAAAGTATACACAATAGTACATATTTAAAGGGGTTGTCTCGAGGAAGCAGTGAATTTTTTTTTTTGCCCAGTCACCCTAATTAAGCATACATTACTAAGCCCCCCTGTAAATGACTTTTCTAGCTGGTTTGTACTTACAGTTCCAGCGTTTCAGCAACTTATAAAAATTTTCCCAAGATGGCCGCCGGCTTTTTTCCCGTCGCTTGCTGTAGCCCGACGTGCGCGCTCCCGAGACGCTACCAGCTGTGTCTCCCTGACAACCAGACGCCCCGCAGCCGCCGACCAGACCCCGGGATTGAACGCGGCCGACCACGGCACACAGTCACCCACCGCCAGGCAGCAGGTAACCGGCGCTAGACCCCTGACAACAGACGAAGGCCCCCCCGGCCCAGCGGCAGCCCCCCCCCCCCCAGCCCAGCGGCAGCCCCCCGACCCAGCGGCAGACCCTCCGGCCCAGCGGCAGCCCCCCCCCGGCCCAGCGGCAGCCCCCCGGCCCAGCGGCAGCCCCCCCGGCCCATCACTTACCTGGGCGGCAGGACGGCGGGACGGCAGGATGGCGGAACAGCTGGGCGGCTTCTCGGGGCGGCTGGGCAGCTTCTCGGGGCGGCTGGGCGGCTTCTCGGGACAGCTGGGCGGCTTCTCGGGACAGCTGGGCGGCTCAAGTTTCTGCACCTTCCTCTAAGAGAGGATGGTACAGAATGGCCGCTCCAGCGCGCTCCCGAGAAGTGACAGCTCGTCTGCGCATGCGCAGAAGAGCTGTAGCGGCTAGCAGGCTGAAGCGGCTCGTGCTGAGAGCAGAAGACCGGACTGCGCAAGAGCGTCTAAAAAAGCAAGCTGCCAGCGAATTTAGACGGAACCATGGAGACGAGGACGCTAGCAATAGAGCAGGTAAGTGAATAACTTCTGTATGGCTCATATTTAATGCACGATGTTTATTACAAAGTGCATTAATATGGCCATACAGAAGTGTATAACCCCACTTGATTTCGCGAGACAACCCCTTTAACAATGAATACGTTATTAGACCAAAATTAGACCATACAGTTCAAAGGACCAGGAGGGACATATAAGGACCACTAGGCAGTGTCGCACAGACCACTGTTGAATAGTTACATTTTATTAACATGCACTTCTCGTCAAATATTTAAGGCATATCAACCGCATATGATATGAATGCTTGATAGTTGTCCACCCCACATCTGGTTTTATGAAACTGTTTGCTGACTCGGGCTAACTGCTCTCTCCATAAAACTCAACAGAGAAGTAGTAATCGTGTTTGAACTGTGCTCCCACACATATCAGACATATGGAGCTGCACGCCTATACAGTTGCATTTTTTTGCCATTGACTTACATTGAGTTTTTTTGGGACAAGCAGTCAAAATGTTGAATCAATGAGTAAGACTGATGATCAGCCTTTCCATAACAGGTTCCATCTGAATTACCAAAAATGGTATTCAGACGAAACCACGGATGGAACCATAGGCTTTAATGAGTTAAACATAAACCCCTTTAATCTCAATGTGACCCAGTTTTCATTCCTTTTTTGCCATTTGGTTGAACAAAATAACAAAGTCGACTATGGCTTCAATCAACTGTCCCATCTAAATACGTTTTTCAGTATTTAAAACAGAACCCCAAGGTAGAAGGGATGGCTGTACATTGAATTGCAGTGCAAACACAGCCTAGCAGCCAAATCATGCTAAAACGATTCTCTACAGTTACATGATTGGGCAATATGTCGGGAACACTTCCCAATCAAAATGACAATCATAGACCCCAAATAAACATTAAATGTAAGCTATCATTAACCGTAAGCTCTAGTCAGAAGATTTGATCTTCTTCTGTTTTATTGTAAGGATGTCATGGATAACTGATTTAAGAAAACATTAATAAAAAGAATGAAATGTGTGCCATAGCAAGAAGAAAAAGAACACATTGCAAAATAAAACCACCCATGCCTTTGTGTCTCAGTTCATCACCACATGGTCCAATTAAAGACATCAGCACAACCCCATATACATTCACACAACAATATTGGGAAAAAAGAAGAAATGAAACAGAAATGAACAAACTTAAGACTGTACTAGCACAGCTACCCTAAATATATGTAACCTATCAACCGGAATTACCATGTTTCAATGAAAGTAGGACCGACCCTGAAAATAAGCTCTACCCTGATTTTCGG
This sequence comes from Eleutherodactylus coqui, assembly GCF_035609145.1. NCBI lineage: Eukaryota > Metazoa > Chordata > Amphibia > Anura > Eleutherodactylidae > Eleutherodactylus > Eleutherodactylus coqui. The sequence goes on along the minus strand of NC_089841.1, from coordinate 201,083,577 downwards.
GGAAGAGGGGTGTGTGAAGAGGCTTGAAATATAAGACCTACCCCAAAAATAAGCCTTAGCTACACAGCATAAAAAAAACAATACTTACCAATAGGTGCCGTCCGGGTTCCTCCCGTTGATCTCCGGCACTCTTGCTTCACCCCTCAGCAACTGACAGAAAATTGCTTCTTGGTAACAGAGTTTGTAAACCCAGGAAGTGATGGGTCTGATTGGTTCTTGAGTGCCGCATTGATTGGCTGAACCGCGGCACTCGAGAACCAATCACAGCCGCCACTTGCTGGAGGCGGGGTTTTCGAACTTCATTACCAGAAATTGAACAAATTACCATTTCGAACAAACAAATTTTACCAATAATTGTGCAGTGTTAATGTAAAAAATCACTCTCTATTAGTTTGCAGCTCGTTATTGCTGACTTGCAGTCAGCATAAAAACTATCGCTTGGTCGCTGGCTTCTTGTTCCATGTAAATGCTCCCCGTTGAGCACTGCACATTGAAGGGCGAGAGTGAGAAGTCCACGATCCAGCGTCGAACTCTGCCTGTGTAAATGCTGTGCACGAATGCTAACGGACTTTACGGTGACTCAGCACTTATGCAGTTGTTTACCCTACTGTCATCCCATGTAACGGGGCCATTAGACAATGAGGTAGCTAAACAGATTAATTTACTTTGCAAGTAAAGATGTTCGCATAGCACCAAAGCATTTTCAAAATGCACAATAGATGAAAACTAAGCCCAAATATCTGAGAATTCATCTTGCTGTAAAAAATATATATATTTGGATAGAAAAGGAAATAATTTAATTAAATGATAAGCATTAGAGATGAGCGAGCATACTCGTCCGAGCTTGATGCTCGTTCGAGTATTAGGGTGCTCGAGATGCTCGTTACTCGAGACGAGCACCATGCGGTACTCGTCTCGATTAAACGAGCACTGACCATTGAATTCAATGGAGCCGGCAATACAGCTGGCTCCATTGAAAGCAATGGGCTGCCGGCGATCGCGGGATGAATTGTCGGGAAGGGCTTAAATATATAAGCCCTTCCCTGCAATTCATCCAGAAATGTGTAAAAATAAAAAAATAAATATACTCACCTTGTCCCGGCAGAACGATGTTAGCCCATTGAATTCAATGGAGCCGGCAATACAGCCGGCTCCGTTGAAAGCAATGGGCTGCCGGCGAGCGCGGAATGAATTTTCGGGAAGGGCTTAAAAATATAAGCCCTTACCTGAAAATCATCCAGAAATGTGTAAAAAAAATATATATATATATACTCACCTGGTCCCGGCAGACGGAGTTCAGCGCGGCCGGCGGCAGTCCTCCTGAACTGCTCTGAACAGCTGTGAGTAGTATTCAGCAGCCGGGGATTTAAAATCCCCGCCTGCTGAATGAGCTGCCTTTGATTGGTCACAGCCTGACCAATCAGAGGCAGCTCTCACTCACACCCATTCATGAATTCATGAATGGGTGTGTGACTGCTGCCTTTGATTGGCTCAGGGGCAGCTCTCAGCTGAATGACAGCTGAGAGCTTCCCCTGATTGGCCCTGCGCTGAGTCAATCAGAGGCAGCACTCACTCACCCATTCATGAATGGGTGTAAGTGAGAGCTGCCTATGATTGGACAGGCTGTGACCAATCAGAGGCAGTTCATTCAGCAGGCGGGGATTTTAAATCCCCGGCTGCTGAATACTACTCACAGCTGTTCAGAGCAGTTCAGGAGAACTGCCGCCGGCTGCGCTGAACTCCGTCTGCCGGGACCAGGTGAGTATATATATATTTTTTATTTTTACACATTTCTGGATAAATTGCAAGGAAGGGCTTATATATTTAAGCCCTTCCCGACAATTCATTCCGCGATCACCGGCAGCCCATTGCTTTCAATGGAGCCGGCTGTATTGACGGCTCCATTGAATTCAATGGGCTAACATCGTTCTTCTCTGCCACAGCTGTTACAGCTGTGGCAGAGGAGAACGATCGTTATGCTGACAGTGCGGGGGGGGTCTCACTCTTGCCACTATTGTGGCTTAATAGTGGGACCTGGGAACTTGAGATGCAGCCCAACATGTAGCTCCTCGCCTGCCCTATCCGTTTCTGTGTCGTTCCCATCACTTTCTTGTATTTCCCAGATTTTCACAAATGAAAACCTTAGCGAGCATCGGCGATATACAAAAATGCTCGAGTCGCCCATTGACTTCAATGGGGTTCGTTACTCGAAACGAACTCTCGAGCATCACTGAAAGTTCGACTCGAATAACGAGCACTCGAGCATTTTGGTGCTCGCTCATCTCTAATAAGCATCTCACTGAATAAATGATCACTCAATATAATAAAACTTAAGTCATGTAGTTGTGACATTAGCCCTTTCTCTAATGTTTTACTATGATGGTGGATAGAATCTGCAATTCAAGTCAAAGTAATCGCAAGCCAAACATTTTCCTGCAATACAAGAGAAATGTAGCATAGGATGCAGGCCACTCAGGTAGGGTGCTTTCAGACGAGTGTGTGTATATGCGTACATAGGTGCGCACAAAAACACGTGTCTTTTTGAACCATTGGTTCCCTATGGTGTGTTTACATGTCCATGTTTTACAGGCGTGCAAACGCACGTATCTGCAAAACATAGGACATGTGTGCACCATACATCCATGGTGCGTGTCAATATTCCCCAGCGGGGAGTCCCCTTGTCACTGAACACTGTGACAGCACTTTCACAGTGTTCAGTGCCAAGGAGTCTCCCCGCAGGGATTAAAGAATCCCCTGCCACAGCTGTCACAGCTGTGACAGAGGATTTCTTCATCCCTGTGGGAGGTAAAGAATCCCCTGCCACAGCTGTCCCAGCTGTGGCACAGGATCGCGATGCCGACACCTGTGCAATGATTTTCGGGAAAGGTCCTGGTCCTTGTGGCCCTAGGTTAAAAAGCATTTTTTGGGGTAGGATTGACATAAAACTACTTGCAACAGTGAACGATATGTGATTAAAATACCTAGAGCGGTCATATTAAATACATTGGAGCAGATTTACTAATACTGTCTATTAATTAGACAGTGTAAACTTAGAATCAACCGTTTTAAATTGCTTCAGATTTTTCACAGTGGCTTTGCTGGATGATAAATCTGGTGTATCTTTAGACTGTTTAGTCTAACACTCTGTTACCTATTAACTTGTTACCCGCGACTTCGTCCATGTTGAATTTGTATATTTTTATCTAATTTGTGTTTTGTTGTATATTGCAACTTAAAACTTGAAATAGTGAAAGGAATGTAACTGCAGTATGCTGTGTCAGCACAGTTCTATGTGTGTTTGTGCACATACGTGGATGTACATTTTTGATCTTGCCATCTTTTGCTAGGATATAAAGGTTTTGTGGGCTGTATGCACATGAGCATGCCACATACAGTTGCCCATGAGAAAAACATGTTTTTTCTTATGTACACCTGCTACCTGAAGTGTTTGCCCTTGAGACTTATTGATCATCCTGGATCTAAATGAGCGACTGGCAACACTGAGATACATTGGCATCATGAAAAGGAGTTTGCTGCTCACAGAGCAGGCACTCGCTGGGGAAGAGGCGTGGGCGGACGGTAGTACAGAAGAGCAGGGGGAGCAGGCAGCTAGCTGGGTGACAAAGAGAAGGAGGGGTAGAGGAAAGTAAAATTTAAATATAAGCCCTTCCCTGAAAATCATTCCTATCTGGTGTAAAAAATTTTAAAAATACTCACCTGTCCACCGCTGAAAGGGCTGAGCGCTCAGCCAATCACAAACAGCACTCAGCCATTCATTGAATGGCAGCTGAGCACTGCCTGTGATTGGTCACAGCACTCAGCCAATCACAGGCAGTGCTTGGCCATTCATTGAATTCAGTGCTGTCACAGTGTTCAGTGACAAGGGGACTCCTCTTGGGGAATATTTACACAGCAGTGGCGGAGAGGTGAGTATATATATATATATATATATATATATATATATATACATATACACATTTTTTTTTTTACACAAACTTATATTTCAAGCCCTTCCCTGAAAATCACTGCAGGGGCTGCCGGCATCCAATTGCTCTCACTGCGGCAGCCGCTGCAGCCTCATTGAAAGCAATGCTGCATGGACCTGCATTCACACGTGTTTGTGCACGTACGTGGGTGCGTGGTTTTGTGCACACCTATGTATGCACACGGTCATGTAAATGCACCCGTAATGCAAGAAAGCACTCTGCTAAATCAGGAACAGCATTTACAGAGTGACTCTTCGTTCTGGCGTATAGATGGGGTTCCCACCCTTGTAGGGCACCCTTGTAGCCCCACTAGGAGAAGGGTTGTCCTGGTGAGACAATTCCCTTAAGTTATTAGGAAATAGGTCATTCTTCATTGAAACTACAAAGTATATAGACAATAGTTTCACTAATTTTATATGCTACTTCAGAATATGGATTTAAACTGACGACTTTTCTCCATGCTGAGTTTGCTGCTTTGTCATTCTAAATAGCTGAAAGATGCCAGATTGAACAAAAGGACAAAGTACAACTAGAGAGGAAATCAATACTATACTTTTTAAGTGGTATAGCTTTTTTACTAAAAATGTCATACTTACAGCTCCAAGATTGTATCTCTGGTGGACATCAGTTGAGAGGCTTCAAATCAGCAAATGAAAAATGACCTTTTTTTATTACAGTACTTTTTCAATAAGTCTAGGATGAAAGTTAACATATTTAATAAGATCTCAATAGTATAAATCTGTGGCAGAATGAAGTCTAATTTTCCTTAATAATTGCCCAGTGGATTTTTTAGTGACAAGAACACCATTTTTTCATTATCGAAGCTATGTTTCAATGTAAAATATAAAGATTAAGCAGTTAATTATGAATTCCATTACAGACACCTCACAGTTCTTCTTGAATATGTAATGCATTATTTTTAATCTACGCGCAAAAAAGGAACAAAACTGGAAATCTCTGATTCGGTGGCTGAGTACATGTAAATAACTTCTAGGACTATTTCCATTGTTTGTTTTGCTCATTATTTAGCTTTTCTTCTTGAATCACTGCAGGTTTCTTTAATAGTGTAAGTAAGAAACAGGTTTATTTTTGCTGCAGATGTATTTAGATATGGATGCTGGACAATATAGAAGACAGGACAAAATTTGGACGGCAGTGGAACCATCATGTTAGTGAAGACAAATGAGAATAGAGTGAATTACAAGGCCTCTGTGACAAAATTAATGCTATTTCAGATAAGTTGCTGTGTGTACATGAAGAATAGCACTATTTCTTGTCATTATATGTCTTGCATCCTGCATGTTTCACCAGTTCCCTTTCTGCAGGCTGTATCTGTAATTTTCACTTTGGTATGGCAACAGGTTTGTGTGTCTATCTCTCCTTCTTCCTCTCTTCCCCTCTCCCTCCCCTTTGCTCTCTTTAGACTTCAATGAGCAGCATAAGTCATATTCATGTCCTTAACTTTCTGTGTTTCATCTTGTTTTCTCTGTTAGTAAAGATGGATTTCCATTGACAAGAAAAGTAGACACCAATTTAAAAGATAGGGAGATCCCTAGCAGCCAGCACTTTAGAGGCATTTTCAGCACAAAAATATAATTTTAGGTCAAAAAGATGGTTTGTGCTAGTTATCCCATTGGCTGTTATATTAACACAAGTTGTTTCAAAGTACAGAGACAATTTAATCTATTTTGTTTCAGATTTATTGTATTTTGGACCAATCTGAGTTTAGAAAAAAGCACATGGATCTTCAAAGTGCATCAGCTTGTATAGTATTGATTAAGGAGGGAAAGGTTTGGTAGAGGTGTGTTAGCGCAATCGGCACTGTTCGATATACTGGGGGGTAGTATATTAGGTGTGGTTGGTATGAGCTCTGGGAGAACAACAAAGGCTACACATCATGACAAGGGGTTAAAAATGTTAACTCTGCTTTATTAAATATTCAAACAGCTTTTTATAGGACAAATAGGTCTCCAGGTTAAACAAAGGGGGGTTACAAAGCCAAACACAGCTGCATCATACATTTGGTTCAAACTGGTTTTCCTTTTTGAAGTTCTGTTGACTTATTTGTGCTATATACATTGTGTAGATTGTGTAGGTGTTTTCGGAGATGCACTGTCTTTCTCAGGTCATAAATGATTAACATAGTGTATGAATTTACCCTGCAGAATATCCACAGAACATTCTAGTTACTGACATAGCCCAAATTAGACTGAAATACAAACTAAATCACATAATTTTCCTCACAGGGTGTAATGGCCTGCTTAACATCAGGCTCAACTTTGTTCAGAGTATCAAATGCAGAAAGCATACTGACTGCTGCACCAACTCATGATGCAGGATCAAAGTTGGCTGAATCAATAATCAAATTCAATATGGAAAGTCAGGTGAATGTATAAACCCTTTAACCCCTTGTGTGGCGGGTTTCATACCACCCTGTCGTGCCCACCAGGGCAGGTTTTTTAAATGGTCTAATTTAATTTCAACTAATTTTGCAGTCATGTTCCAAGAGCCATAACTTTTTCATTTTTCTATTGACACAGCTATACGAGGGCTTATTTTTTGCGAGACAAGTTGTACTTTTTGATGGCATCATTTTTGGGCATATATAATGTATTGCATAACTTTTAAAAAAAAATTGTAAGGAGATTGGGGAAAAAAAGAAATTCTGCCATTTGTTTTTTGGATTTCATTTTTACTGAGTTTAGCGTGCAGAATAAATAATGTGATAACATTATTCTCTGAGTCAACACGATTCTGGCGATACCAAGTTTATACAGTTTTTTATGTTTTTAAAAAGCGATCAAAAAGTCGTATGTATTGCAAATTAGTACTAACGTAAACTACAGTACATCTCTCAAAAAATGAGCCCTTGCTCAAGTACGTCAACAGAAAAATAAAAAAGTTATTGCACGCAGAAGATGCAGCAGAAAGTAATTAAAAAAAATTAAATGTCTTTGAAAAAAATTACAAGTACTACAGCAAAAAAAAACTATACACGTTTGGTATCGTAGTAATCGCACTGACCCATAGAATAAAATTATCATTTCATTTTTGTTGCAGTTTGTGTGCCATAGAAACAAGACATACTGAAAGATGGCGGAATGTCATTATTTTTTTCATTTTAGTCCACTTAGAATTTTGTAAAAGTGTTTCAGTACATTATATGGTATTTTAAATAGAATCATTGAAAAATACAACTCGTCCCGCAAAAAACAAGCCGTCATGCAGTGACGTTGATGAATAAATAAAGGAGTTATGATTTTTTAAACAGGGGGAGGAAAAAAAGAAAAGGGAGAAAAAAGAAAAAAGGGGTCCGTGTCATTAAGGGGTTAAATAATTACGACACAGGGATACCACATGTGTAATTTTGTTTTTAATTTTTTACAAAGTAAAGGGAGACAAGTAGAGATGAGCGAGCGTACTCGGAAAAGCACTACTCGCTCGAGTAATGTGCTTTATCCGAGTATCGCAGTGCTCGTCCCTGAAGATTCGGGTGCCGTCACAGAGCTGGGAGCTGCAGGGGAGAGCGGGGAGGAACGGAGGTAAGATCTTTCTCTCCCTCTCTCCCGCCCGCTCTCCCCTGCTCCCCGCTGCGACTCACCTGTCAGCCGTAGCGGCACCCAAATCTTCAGACCCGAGCACAGCGATACTCGGATAAAGCACATTACTCGAGCGAGTAGTGCTTTTCCGAGTATGCTCGCTCATCTCTAGAGACAAGTGTTTTTATTTTTACTTTTTTTAATATTTTTTTTCCTTTTTTTTATTTTTGTCCCTTTAGGGACAAATGTGTAAAAAGTAAAAAAAAAAATATACTCACCTTGTCCCGGCAGACGGAGTTCAGCCGCGGCCGGCCGGCAGTTCTCCTGAACTTCTCTGAGTAGTATTCAGCAGCCGGGGATTTAAAATCCCCGCCTGCTGAATGAGCTGCCTCTGATTGGTCACAGCCCTCACCAATCAGAGGCAGCTCTCACTCACCCATTCATGAATTCATGAATGGGTGAGTGAGTGCTGCCTCTGATTGGCTCAGCGCAGGGACCAATCAGGGGCAGCTCTCAGCTGTCATTCAGCAAGGTGAGTATATTTTTTTACTTTTTACACATTTCTGGATGAATTTCAGGGAAGGGCTTATATTTTTAAGCCCTTCCCGAAAATTCATTGTACGATCACCAGCAGCCCATTGCTTTCAATGGAGCCGGCTGTATTGCCGGCCCCATTGAATTCAATGGGCAAACATCATGTAACAGCTGTGGCAGAGGAGAATGATTTGTCTAGTATATGTTCTCAATGGGGTCAGCGCTGCTGCCGCCGGCCCCATTGAGCGCATATAGAGAAGAGAACAGGAATCGCAGATCGCAGATAGGTGCGATCTGCAATTTCTGTTCTATAATTTATCGGACGAGCGCATAAAAAGCGCTCATGTGTCCGATACCATTGCAAAGCAACTGTTTTATAAAATCGCACATCGCATGCGCATGCGCAGATCGCACGGAAAATCGCCTGTGTGACCGAGGCCTGAGCGAGCACTAAAATGCTCGGGTGCTCGTTACTCGAGCCGAGCTTTTAGTAAAGCTCGAGAGCTATTTTCGAGTAACGAACCCCGTTGAAGTCAATGGGACACTCGAGTATTTTTCAGGTTGACTGTTGCTCGGTAGCTGCCTGACTTGTTTTCAATAGAGCCATGGCTGCTGCCGGCGGCTCCATTGAAAACAATAGTCTGTCGGCACCCCTGAAATGTTTTTCAGGGAAGAGCTTTACATATAAGCCCTTCCCTGAAAAACGAAAATGTTAGTGTAAAAAAAAAAACGTATCTCTCTGCTGCTGCCAATTCCCGCGAGGATGTAGAACACATCTGCCGTGTGTGGCAGATGTTTCCTTCATCCCCGCAAGGAAAAATAATTCTATGCTGCACCTGCCACATCTGTGACAGATGCAGCAGAGGAATTCTAAATCCCTGAGCGGAATAAAAGATTCCCTACCGTAGCTGTCACACATGTTTTTCAGGGAAGGGCTTTAAATATAAGTGTTAAAAAAAAAACAAAAAAAAACATACTCACCTCCCTTCGGCTGCCGGGCTCAGCCGCGTCTTCTCCTGGCTGTCCCCGACTCTGTAGATATTAGCTATCAGCAGGCGGGATTTTAAATCCCCACTTGCTGGTAGCTCTGATTGTGATTGGCTGAGCGCTTCAGCCAATCACAATCAGAGCTACCAGCAGGCAAGGATTTTAAATCCCTGCATGCTGATAGCTCAGAACTACAGAGTCGGTAACAGAGGCAGAAGCCATGGCTGAGCCCTGGCTGGTGAGTATTTATTTATTTTTATTTTTTACACTATTTTAAATGGCTTTTCAAGGTAGGGCTTATGAAGCCCTTCCCTGAAAAGCCATTGATGGCTACCGGGGCTCAGCGGCGACTTCTGCCACTGTCCCCGGTTCTGTAGATCTCAGCTATCAGCATGTAGGGATTTAACCCCTTAAGGACCAGGCTGTTTTGCACCTTAAGGACCAGACACTTTTTAGGGATTCTACCCATGTGGCGGTTTTACTGCTCTATTTTTTTTCCTTTAGCTACCAAAATTATTTTTGTTGCGTTTTTTTTCCCGTGACATATAGGACTATTTTTTTATATCTTTTTCACTGACTTTTTTTTCCCGTTTTTTAGTTTTATTGGGGGTAAAAAGCTACAAAAAAAAGATTTTTTTAAGTTTATAATTTTTTTAAAATTGTTTTTATATTTACACTAAAATAAAGTATGGGAATGGGTTTCACTATTTGTTTCGTACATTTTGATATATAGTATGTATGGTTTTGGTTTACAGGGCGCATACGGCGACGGTTTTTGTTGGCGTCTACTTCGTGTTATTTTCTTTCTTATGTATGTATTGTTGTTTTATTCTGTAATTGTATTTTACTTGTGTATGTAATTATGTTTTTTACCATGTATGTCCCCCATGACGTCATGTAAGACCCTTTGGGGGACATTCACATTTTTTTTTCTTTATTTGACACTTTCCCACTGTAGCTGGGGCGTCCATAGGCGCCCCAGTTACAGGTGAAAGCAACCCCTGTAGTGACATTACTCACTTGCAGAGCTGCCAGGGTATGCCTCCAGCTCTGCAGTAGCAGAGAATCCCGGGAGGTCACATGACCAGCCGAGGCTCCCGTAGTGAAAGTACATGTTACTTTCACTTTCCCCACACTGTGCTCATTGAGCACTGTATTTAGGGGAAGCAGAAGACAGGAACGGTTAAAAACCCCGCCTGGACGGCTCTAATGGCGGACGCTTCTTGTTGAGCTCCGTGTAGAGGATTACCCCAAGCGACATCAAAGCAACACAGAAGAGCCCGGAGGATCTAAAAACATACCTGCAAGGCACCAGAGAGGCTGTAGCTTGCACAGATGAGCAGAAGAAGGCAGACCAGAACAGGACCGAGACGCCTGACCGATCTCTTCCAGGCGTGCGGCACGGAGGGGGAGCCTTCAATGGAGGACAACACAGCCCGCGCAGTGAGTAGTGAGGAGATCAGAGTGGCAGGAGAGGGAGACCCCGCTGCAGGAGAGGAAGAGGAGCAGGCTTCCTCCAGCCCCTTGCCCCCACAGTTACCCATGGAGGTCCCAGTAAATCAAAATACTCACAAATCACCACAACACCAAGCAGCCACTGCACAGTATATGCAGGAAAGTGAAACTCCAGCTTCACTGAACACAGTGGAGAAGGAGGGGGGTCAGACAGCCCAGCGGCATCTTCTTCTCACTCCCCACAGTCTGTACAACATCAGCAGATATCTCAGGATAATTTAGTTAGGGGAAACAATGATATGTATTCCCCTAGCATCAGCCCCGAAAAAAGGAGGCCAAGGAGGGAAGAACCTGGTCAAAGTGAGTACATATTATACAGTAATACCGGGGAAACCACTTTAGACCCCATTTTAAATATTGCCTGCTCCAGTCAAGCAGCATCTAAATACTTTATTAGAGACATGGTGCTAGCACTAAGAGGATCTCCCAAAAGCGAACTCTCAGCACTTAATACACAAGTAAGCACCGCCATAAACAACCTGGGAGAAAGAGTTGACAAAATAGAAAACAAGACATGCAAGATTACAAGCTCGCATAATGAACTCATCGATGCCCATTACAAATTAGAAGAGGAAGTGGAAGCTCTAAAAAACAAAATGGCTGATATAGAAGACCGTAATAGGCGCAATAATATCAAGTTTAGAGGGATACCTGAAGAAGTAAGACCTGAAAAACTAAACAGCTTTGTGCAAGATCTTATTAAAATACTAATACCAAACTCTAAACCAGAAGAGAACATCCTTGACAGAATGCATAGGCTTCCCAAGCCCAAGAACTTACCAGATAGCATCCCTAGAGATGTGACAGCGAGGGTGCATTTTTATCATACCAAAGATGAACTAATGCGTGTCTCCAGAAATATGAAAGAACTCCCGAAACCATATAACAACATCAAACTGTTCTCAGATTTTTCACAAACCACCATGCAAGCCCGGAAGAAACTCTCTCCCATAACGGCAATTTTAAGAGATAACAAAATTCCATACAGATGGGGCTTTCCAACTAAACTATATTTAAATATGGAAGGTTCTCCCACTATTATCACTTCATATGAAGAAGGAAAGACTTTCCTAAAAAAGTGGGACCTTCCGACACCACAAGAAAGTGCCCCCCTCTAATGTCTCCAAAGATTGGTCTCAAAAACAAACACCCAAACTCAAGAGACAGCCTCCCGCTCGCCACTGAAACTAGCATAAAAACAATCTCAAACAGAGACTCATAGAAGTTGAAGGGGTATTATCCATCCAGAGGCCGAAACACTAAATTCCCCCCTAAAAATGGCCTTTATTCGCAGGGTCAAGATGGACTCCAAACCTTGCAAATGTCCTTTTCTGTTACACACGCATAACAAAGCGAACCAAACACTGAAAAAGTTTTACTTCACAGACAAACCCCAAACCCCTCCGCAACCCTCCCCTTCCCAAGACAACATCACAGGAACCCCAACCTAACAATCCATTACTCGACTCAAACGAACAAATTCAGCCAAGTAGGATTTCCAAGAAGAGAACCAGGATACTAACAGCTTATTACTCTACGCACAAATGGAGTTAAATCTACTCTCACTAAACGCCAAAGGCCTCAATTCACCTCATAAAAGATCTCAAATGTAGAGAGACGCCCTATCCTCCAAGACGGACATACTCTGTATTCAAGAGACCCATTTCGCAAAAGACAGGGCCCCCAGCATGTCCCACCACAGATTTCCAAAGATCTTCTTTGCTAATGCCATCAAGAAGAAAGCAGGAGTCTTAATCGCAGTCAGAGATTCAGTAGACTTTCACCTCATGGAGGAGATAGCGGATCCTGCCGGAAGATACTTAATTTTGATATGCAAAATAAGAGACCTTCTTGTCACCCTGGTCAATATCTACGCACCAAATTTGAAGCAAATAAATTTCTTGAGCAAAGTGATGAAGAGGATAAAGAAAATCCAGAAAGGCAATCTGATTATTTGTGGGGACTTTAACCTTATAGCGGACAAGAATATGGACACTAGCTCTCCAGACAAACGAAGAGGCCCGACCTTATCATCCTGGATTCAGAAGACAGATATGTATGATGCCTTTAGATGTCTGAATGCAGGTTCGAGGGAATATACCTTTTATTCACCACGACATATGTGTTACCATACAGCGCGGCACGGGGTCCCGCGGTTGGCGCGCGTCGCTCCGGCGTCGGCTCCGGCGGCCTGGAGCCCTGTGTCGAGGTTATCCCAGCAGCTTGGGGCGGCCGGTGGGCGGCGGTGTGGGCGTGTCCGCCCATAGGATGCCGCCCGCACTCCTCCTTTCTTCTTATACAGCAGGGGGTGGAGTGGCCTCCTCCCACTCTCCGCCCCTGGGTGGAGCCATGTGGTTAAAAGACTGGCAGTGAATTTAGCTCACTGCCAGTTATTGGTTCTGCTTTCATCTAGTCAGTCTGTCTGCAGTTTACCTCAGCCAGTCCCTAGTTGTCTGTCAGCTCCTTCTATCCTTTGCTCAGTCTTGTTCCTGTTGGTTCTGTTAGCCTCTAGTTTGGTCTGTCTCAGTCAGTACTAGTTGCTATTCAGTGTCCTGTCAGTTTGCCTGTGAGCTCCATCTCCAGCCCTGCTTGTACTTGTAGTTCTGTTGGTTTGTTCCACCTGCCTCTTCTGTCGGCACTCTGTCCCCCGTTAGAGAGTTTCCATCTACGTAGTCGCCAGGTCCCTAGCCAGAGCAGGGACCGCCGCCCAGTTGTTCGCCTGGAGTTAGCCAGGACCGAGGCAAGTAGGCAGGGACAGTGGGGTGCGGGAAGATCAGGGCACCCCACCTGGCGCTCGGGGGGCAGAGTGCGGTAACATAATAACTGGCCCTTAAAATACTGTTTTTTTTTCATGGCGGCGATCAGCGCCCTTGCAAACCAGCTGCAAGACCTGGTGCCGGTGATCCGGGATTTGTCAGCTCGCATGGTGGCCCAGGAGCAGTGGGCGTTGTCGCAGGGGCAGAACGCCTTTACCAGTCCCGAACCCAAGTGCCCTCTCCCTGAGGTGTTCTCTGGGGAGAGGAACAAGTTTTTCGTTTTTCAACAGGCATGTCGCCTGTTTTTTCGGATGCGTCCCCGTTCTTCCGGCTCAGAGGCCAGAGGGTCGGGCTTATAATGTCACTGCTGCGGGGCTCTGCCCAGACTTGGGCCTTTTCCATTCCCGAGGGTTCCCCCTCCCTGCAGTCGGTGGACTCCTTTTTTCAGGAACTCCGGGGCATCTTCGATGAACCGGACCGAGTGGGGTTGGCGGTTTCACGGTTGCTGGCGCTGCATCAGGGGTCGCTTTGTGTGGAGGATTATTGCTCCAATTTCAGACGCTATGCGGGTGACACTGCATGGAACGATAGTGCCCTGAAGGACGTTTTTCTGCAGGGTCTCTCGGACGCGGTCAAAGAGCTGTTGATCTCCCATCCCGTTCCCGGGTCCTTAAAGGAGGCCATGGAGCTAGCGGTGAAGGCAGATAGGAGGCTCAGGGCTGGGAAGCAGGACAGGCAGACCAGTAGAGTCAGGGAGGTCATTTGTCCTGTTCCTTCCTCTTCCGTATCAGTCTCTGTTCCCGAGCCTATGGAACTGGACCCGCTGGACCCCAAGGAGCGACGCCGAGTTCGGTTATTGCATCATCTCTGCCTCTACTGCGGGAAAGCTGGACATCGGGTGATAACCTGCCCCCTGAGGCCTCAGCGTCCACAGTCTGAATCGGCAGAAAGACTCCCAGTCCTAGGCGATTGCAGGGAGGGTTGCCTAGGACCACAGGTACGTCCTAGACTTCTGATACCCTGCCAGGTTAGATTCCGGAACTTCTCCCGCCTAGGGCAGGCGTTTATTGATTCCAGAGCAGCCGCTAACCTGGTAAGCATGCGTCTCGTTGAGCCCCTGAGGGCTGAATTTGTGGCGCTGAAGACGCCAATTCGTTTTGCTAGCATTGATGCTACTCCTCTTGCTTCGGGCTTGGTACGATGGAGGACCCCAGTGTTACAACTCACGGTGGGGGGTCGCCATTCGGAAGGTCTATCATTCCTGGTGATGGAGAAGATGTCGGTAGACATGGTACTAGGGATGCCGTGGCTGGCGTTGCGCAACCCCCAATTCGATTGGGCCACTGGGGAGCTAACCCAGTGGGGGCCGTCCTGCCATAGCCATCGCGCTTCCCTTCCTCCCTGCTCAGTCGATACCGCACTCAGTCCCCGAGGTCTCACTTACCTTCACACCCCGTCCGCCTGCCCTGCTGCTGATGTCGCCACCGATGCCCTGCAGGGGAAACGGAAAAAAGGGGTGGGGTCTCGTATGCAGTTGCGTTGTGAGGAGAGTCTGTCGGCATTTGAGCCGTACAGGGTGGGACAGAAGGGGTACCGGTCCTCTGGAAATCGCAAAAGGAGGGGTCGCAGGGGGTTCCATAAGTCTTTCTCGAAACCTGTTGTCCCTTCGGTGATGCCCACTTCCGGTCCCCCGCCGCCTACCCTGGTCCGTGATGAAGTTGAATACGAGGCCCAGGAGATCCTGGATTCTCGCCGGGGTACAGGAACCTTACAATATTTGGGGGCCCGGAAGAGTTTTTTGGAGTATGATAGCTCAGATGACAGTGACTTTAAAGTTGGAGATGCCTTAGATTTTGAAGGCAGCGTCATTAGGAGCGAGGATGGGTCAAGAGATAGTGGTGAATGTTCGGGCATTGACTTGGAAGACGACCTGAAGCACAACGATATGTCAACGGTCAGTCCTGAAGAAGTAGAAAGGAGAGCCCCTGAAGGAAATGGGGCAGCCACAGGCTACCGAAGTCATGCAACTGAGGATCAGTCCATGGTGACCGCTCGGGAGGGTCTCACTCTCGGGTTGGTACAGCGTTTTCACAGCCGTTTTCTGGATAAGCCTGGTCGAGTTTCCGGGGGCCCGGAGGTCCCCTGTCAGAGGGGGGGGTAATGTTACCATACAGCGCGGCACGGGGTCCCGCGGTCAGCGGGCGTCGCTCCGGCGTCGGCTCTGGCGGCCTGGAGCCCTGTGTCGAGGTTATCCCAGCAGCTTAGGGCGGCCGGTGGGCGGCGGCGTGGGCGTGTCCGCCCATAGGGTGCCGCCCGCACTCCTCCGTTCTTCTTATACAGCAGGGGGTGGAGTGGCCTTCTCCCACTCTCCGCCCCTGGGCGGAGCCGTGTGGTTAAAAGACTGGCAGTGAATTTAGCTCACTGCCAGTTATTGGTTCTGCTTTCATCTAGTCAGTCTGTCTGCAGTTTACCTCAGTCAGTCCCTAGTTGTCTGTCAGCTCCTTCTATCCTTTGCTCAGTCTTGTTCCTGTTGGTTCTGTTAGCCTCTAGTTTGGTCTGTCTCAGTCAGCACTAGTTGCTATTCTGTGTCCTGTCAGTTTGCCTGTGAGCTCCATCTCCAGACCTGCTTGTACTTGTAGTTCTGTTGGTTTGTTCCACCTGCCTCTTCTGTCGGCACTCTATCCCCCGTTAGAGAGTTTCCATCTAGGTAGTCGCCAGCTCCCTAGCCAGAGCAGGGACCACCGCCCAGTTGTCCGCCTGGGGTTAGCCAGGACCGAGGCAAGTAGGCAGGGACAGTGGGGTGCGGGAAGATCAGGGCACCCCACCTGGCGCTCGGGGGGGCAGAGTGCCGTAACAATATGTCCTTTTCCAGAATCGACATGTTCCTGGTGGACTTTCAAACTCTTAAAAGAGTACAGAAAGCAAATATAGGAATAACCTCGTGGTCGGACCACGCTCCAGTCACCGTAAAAATTAAACTAGACCCCCAAGTTCCCCTTTGTGGAAATTGGAGAAATAACCAAATTTCCAAAAGAAAATAAAAGATGTATTGGAGGAATACTTCAAAATCAACGACTCCCCAGGAACATGTCAGTTCATTCTGTGGAATGCACATAAATGTGTGATCAGAGGAACAATGATTTAACAAGGGTCTATTTATAAAAAAGAGAAAGAAAAACTACTCAAAAACACTCAGAACTAGCTACAATAGAAAAAGAATTACAAGACTCACCATCCATCAACATACATAATAAGCTAATAGAATTAAGACTCAAGGTTAGGAATATGCTGATAGATAGCCACGAAAAAAACCTGAGACTTCTAAGGCCTACATATTATATGATCAACAACAAATTCACAAGGATAATGGCCAATAGGGTTAAACAAAAGAGGGTTAAAACAAAAATTCCATACATAGTAGACCCATCCTCTGGTAACAAAATATCCAACCCGCTTGAAATAGCAGAAATTTTTAGGAAATATTATGAATCACTGTACAACATAAATAAGGAACCCTACACTACACATACCTCTGAAGAAGAGATAAACTAGTTTCTGTCCTCCATTCAACTACCAACACTGAACAAGACCCAATTGGACAAATTAAATGCACCTGTTTCCCTCCAGGAGGTGTCACAAGTAGAGATGAGCGAGCATACTCGTCCGAGCTTGATGCTCGTTCGAGTATTAGGGTGCTCGAGATGCTCGTTACTCGAGACGAGCACCACGCGATACTCGTCTCGATTAAACGAGCACTGACCATTGAATTCAATGGAGCCGGCAATACAGCCGACTCCATTGAAAGCAATGGGCTGCGGCGTACGCGGGATGAATTGTCGGGAAGGGCTTAAATATATAAGCCCTTCCCTGCAATTCATCTAGAAATATGTAAAAATAAAAATTATATATATACTTACCTTGTCCCGGCAGAACGATGTTAGCCCATTGAATTCAATGGAGCCGCAATACAGCCGACTCCATTGAAAGCAACGGGCTGCCGGCGATCGCGGGATGAATTGTCGGGAAAGGGTTAAATATATAAGCCCTTCCCTGCAATTCATCCAGAAATGTGTAAAAATAAAAAATATATATATACTCACCTGGTGCCGGCAGACGGAGTTCAGCGCGGCAGGCTGCAGTTCTCCTGAACTGCTCTGAACAGCTGTGAGTAGTATTCAGCAGCCGGGGATTTAAAATCCCCGCCTGCTGAATAAGATGCCTCTGATTGGTCACAGCCTGACCAATCAGAGGCCAGCCCTCACTCACACCCATTCATGAATTCATGTTACAAGCGAACATAGTGACATTACCAAAACCCGGAAAGGATACCTCTTCCCCTATCAACTATAGACCAATATCATTGCTCAATAATGATACTAAATATTATGCAAAAATACTAGCTCTGCTTCTCCTTGAGGTAATCCCTAATCTAATCCATAGCGACCAGTCAGGATTTGTAAAAGGAAGGCAGACATCGGACGCTACCAGGAGGCTGATGGATGTGCTGGGGGAGGTGGAGGCCTGTCGGACGCCTTGTCTATTCCTAACTTTGGATGCCGAGAAGGCGTTCGACAGGATCCACTGGGGTTATGCCTTCTCGGTGCTGAAAAAACTGGGCTTCGAAGGAACGATCTTAGGAGCGATTCAGGCTCTATATGGAACCCCTACGGCAAAAATCCTCATTAAAGGAGTCATATCGAATACGTTCACAATTACAAATGGAACCCGGCAGGCCCCCCTTTCTCCGGTCCTATTTATACTAACTATGGAACCCTTGGCTGAGGCAATCCGCATGGAGGCCAATATTAGAGGCGTCCCATTGTCTGCCAGGCAACATAAAGTCGGTTTATTTGCCGACGACATCGTCCTGATGCTGACTTCCCCCATGGAATCCCTCAGAGCAGCCTACGAGCTCCTACAAAAATTTGGAAAAATTTCATACTACAAAATTAACCCCTCAAAATCTAAAATATTAGCAGTCAATATCCATACAGAGTTGCAATCCCAACTTAAAAGAGAATTTCCATTCGCGTTAGAATCTAAAGAAATGCACTATTTGGGCATAACAATTACAACACCAATGGGGGATTCGATGGAATCCAACATTATAACCTTGTTGGAAGATATCCAGAATAACCTACATAAATACAGCAGAGTAGAGTTTTCTTGGGTCGGGAGAATTGTACTGTACAAGATGTTGGTTCTCCCTAAGATCTTGTATAAATTCCGCACAATAGCAACTAACTGCCCGGCCAAACTTCTCAAGAATTTACAAAAACAGATGATGACGTTAATCTGGGGGGGGGGAAAGGCCAAGAGTAGCGGCATCCATTATGTATAGCCCAAGAGGACAAGGTGGCATGGGTGCCCCTAATCTAACTGCATATCATAAAGCGAACATAATCTCCCAGCTGAGAGCTTGGTGCAACCCACAATCAGGGATAAGCTGGCCAAACATAGAACAAGACATAATGGGGAAAAGATCCCTTAAAAATTTACTATTAGCAACAAGCCTAAATCCCACCATAAAACCTATGAAGAATCATATGATTAACACAGCAATAACCACATGGAAGCTCCTGATAAGACTATCTAGGAATCACAGTCATAGGAAGCTAGTTCCCCTTCCAATTGGAATTCTGGAATTTTGGTCGGACAGCCTATGTGTACAAACCTGGTCAAACAAAGGTATTAAATTAATCTCAGATGTTTTAAATGGGAGCGGAGTAGCTATGAAAACATTTAAATCTCTTCAGATAGAATTTGGCCTTGCAGATAAGGAATTCCTAACATACTCTCAAATTCGTGGTATACTAGCATCTTCCACCTCTTGGAAGGTATATTTACCATCTTACTTATATAGCTTTATATTTGATCCCCCGCCATACAAATTAAAACTAAAAATTATCTACGAAATTTTTTGCGGAAATGGAGACCAAGAACCAAATCCCCAGAAAAAAATACACTTTTTGAATTGGGAGAAAGAGTTGGGCCAATCTTTCCCAATAGAACAATGGAATATGGCACATCAATGAGCTATCAAGGCATCTTCTAGTGCATCCCTCTTAGAGGTTCATAACAAAGTTGCCACAAAATGGTATAGAACCCCAATCAGGCTAGCTGACTTCTTTGTGGAGGTATCTGACAAATGCTGGAGAGATTGTGGAGATCGGGGCTCACTCCTCCATATTTTTGGGGGATGCCCTAACATACAGGCTATGTGGAGGGAATTTCTTCTTCTATTCAAAAATATCACAGGAGTGAACATACCAGCCAAACCCGAATTAGCAATTCTATTGCTAGGTATAAACGACATCCCAAGGGAAGTCAGAAAATTAGTAGCACATGGTCTTCTCTCGATCAAACTATTAATAGCTAGGAATTGGAAAACAAACCGTGTCCCCTCATTAACCGATCTGACCCAGCTTCTTTCAGAACATTGCATCTACGAAAAAATATTTGCATACAGAAATGACAGGGTCAGTCAATTTATGGAAATGTGGAAACCATGGATAGATTACTCCCAATTAGATAACTTTACACCCCAACAAGTAAGCACAAATAACACAGAGACACAAAAATAACAGTACGAGCGGTCGCTACAAAAAATTCTTGGTTCAAAACATATACTTGCTTGGTCTAGAGTTCTGGATTAATACCCTGTCATCCTACCCCCCCCCCCCCCCTTATCCCTACCACCCCCCCTCCCCCTCTCCCTAACCACCTCCCCCCATCCTTAGTTGTACCTCTTTGTTCATATGCTTTAGTTTACATGTGGACTTAAAGAAAAATCGTAAAACTGCAATTATATTTTCTGCATAATTAAAGTTAATAGTTCACGATATTCTAATTGTTGAATGCAAGAAATAACATGTAAGAAAGAGAATTTACCAGCATGTTATGTAATGATGTGCAAAATGTTAATAAAAATTTATTGAACATTAAAAACCCCTCCTGCCTTCTGCTCCGGGTTATCAGCTGTCACTAACAGCTGATAACCCGTTCCTGCCTCTGACTGATTGCAGAGACTTAAAGCACCGCTGTAATTTCACTATTGGCAGTGCTATAAGCCCAGGACCGTAAATTTACTGTGGCTGGTCCTAAACGGGTTAAAATCCCCGCCAGCTGGTAGCTCTGATTGTGATTGAATGAAGCACTCAGCCAATCACAATCAGAGCTACCAGCAGGTGTGGATTTTAAATCCCCGCCTGGTGATAGCTGGGATCTATAGAGTCTGGGACAGCCAGGAGAAGACGCAGCTGAGCCTGGCAGACGAAGGGAGGTGAGTATGTATTTTTTTTTGTTTTTCTTTAACACTTTTCTTTGCTTTTCAGGGAAGAGCTTATATTTAAAGCCCTTCCCTGAAAAACATTTCAGGGGTGACGGCAGCAGGATCCTCCACCGCAGCTGTCATGTGTGACAGCTGTGGTAGGGAATCTTTTGTTCCGCTCAGGGATTTAGAATTCCTCTGCTGCATCTGTCACAGATGTGGCAGGTGCAGCAGGGAATTATTTTTCCTTGTGGTAATGCAGGATACATCTGCCGCATGCGGCAGATGTGTTCTGCATCCCTGCGGGACATGGCAGCGGCGGAGAGGTAAGTTATTTTTTACTTTTTTTTTTACACTAAAATCTTTCTTATTTAGGGAAGGGCTTATATGTAAAGCCCTTCCCTGAAAAAGAATGCAGAGGTGCCAGCAGACCATTGTTTTCAATGGAGCCGCGGCATGAGCCACGGCTCCATGGAAAACATGGGGACATTTTTATCGAGCCCCCCCGTGGTACTCATCTCGAGTAGGCTAATGCTCAAACGAGCTTGAAGCTCAGACGAGCATGCTCGCTTACCTATAGTTTAGAGTTCAAAAAGCAAAAAAAAATTGTTAGATATAGAAGTATGCTACAACTAATAGCTATGAACCATCCATTTTGATTTGGGACAGGATTATGTTTACTGTACGATGACTCAATGATTTACCATTTTGGAAAAACCTATAGATGGGGTCCAATGTGTGCACCTTATGCATGTTCCATGAATTTGTTACCACCTCACTGATAGTAAGGTTTAACCAGCAAGGCAGGTTCAGGCAATATGGCATTCATAGCATTGCAGTCATACTGTACTAGTCTGAATAAATGACAGAATATTTACACCAGCTGCATTATATATGCCATACCATTCACGTACAGCTCCTAATATTGCACTTGTGCAACTTTTGGTACTACAGTAATACCTTAGGTTAAGAGTGCCTCAGCTTACAAGCTTTTTGACTTGAGAACAGGCTCTCTCCCAAATTTTTCTGCTCTGTTTTAAGAGCAAAAGTTTGTTCTCCCTGCACTTTTAATCCCCGCCTGCTGAAAAGCTTCAGAGCAGTGCAGGGAGAACAAGCAGCAGCTGGACGCACCTGAGCCCCTTGTTTTTTGTGGGACTGGTTCTCTGTGGGACTGTGCAGGCAGAGCACAATGCCACAGCTTCGCGATTCGAAACGGATTATTGGCTTTTCCATTCATTTCAATGGGGAAAATTGATTTGACTTATGAGTGTTTTGGGTATAGAGCTCCATCACGGAAAAAATTAAACTCTTAACCCAAGGCACCGCTGTATTCTTTTTTTCTTCAAAAAAGCTAAACCCCATACCTCACTGATTATACAGAGCAACTTGTATTTGATTCTGCCACCTAGCCTTTTCACTAAAGACCTCTGAACACCTCTAGTTCCTGAACACTCTGCATCTTAAATGTTTACATAAAGAGGGAAGTACATTTATTAGGAAGGTAAACACTAGAACAAGGGGGCACAATCTCACACTAGTTAAAGAAAAGATCAGAATCAATGTCAGAAATAATTTAGTGAAAAAGTAGATGCTTGGAACAAACTGGTTGGAAAATTCACAATATATAATATCAAGCATGCCTGAGATAAGCATAAATGTAACTCAAGAGAGAAATAGAAAGGAAATAGTTCAATGGCAGACCAGTTTTTTATGTTTCTTTGTTAATTATGGTGCAAATCTACACTTGATCATAATTGCCACAGATTTGACTTTTTTGATGCATGGACAGCCAAAAGAGGCACTAAATTTATTAAGAGGAGTCTTAATAAATTTGGTTCACTCTACTCTAGCCTACTCTAGATTAAGTAAATTAGCCCTACATTACCCGCATATATTTTAGCATTTCTGGTAGTATTTATTTTTCTTTTATGTGAATATTTATATAAAAGATATTGAAGTATTTATATTAGACGCTACATAATAGACTGACATTTTCAATTTACACCTTTGTTGTGTAGACTGAGGCTGGATAAGTGGAATCATTTCGTTATCATTAGAGGGCAAGACATTTAATCATGGATGACATCTTCATTGTAGAGCTGGGAACCTTGATAAGGCAGAATAGCAAAAATTTCCATACAGATAAGTTTTCATATACAACTCTGCTGACAATCTCAGGAAAAATGTTAATTTTTCTTATCCATTGCAGTTGCCATGAAGAGCAAGCACACCCCAAATGTAAGAAGGAGGTGTACAGTATGTCTTCTATGTGACTTACCCATAGCGGTTTTAAAACAGAAAAAGTATCTACAACCTGTTATTTAAAAAATGACATATTTCTTGGTTACAGACTTAAATGTAATTCTAAATTCTAAAAAGATTTACAAAAAAAAATTAAAAGCCAGAAAAAAACTTTTCCAAGTTCTTGCATAAAAAAATTGAAAAAAAATGCTATTACCACAACATTAAAAGTCCAATTTATTCAAATATCACATTATTTATCCTCCATATAGAATGCCAAATGCATCAGAAAAAACACGGAAAGCCACAATTGCCTTTTTTTCATTACCCCATCTTTAAGAAAACATTAAATAAAAGACCATCAAAATGTCATGTGTATCACAGTCTGGTACCTTTAAAAATTACAAATTGCCTGCAAAAAAATTAGTCCTCATGCAGTCCACTAATGGCAAAATAAAAACTTGAGGGCGGCCAAAAGATGAAGTGACAGTTAGCTATTTTCTTTTAAATACCGATAAAAGTTTTTTTTTTAAGTGGTATACCATAAAAACTTACATTTGGTGTTGATGTAATCACACTGACCCACAGGAAAAAGATAACATGTCTTTTATACTGCACCATGAACTATGTGAAAATAATCTGCTCCTCCCACCCCATCCCCCACACCCCAAAAAAGGCAAAATTTTAATGTTTTCCATTTCCCTCCACTAAAAACATGCTAAAAGTTTTCCAATGCACTATAAGTGATAAAGAAACAGAGAGAGAGCAATAGAGAGACAGACAAAAAGTGAGAATGATAGAGAGACAGAGGTAGTGATAGAGAGGCAGAGATAAACAGAGAGAGAGAGAGCGTAGAAAGACAGAGAGCGATAGACAGACAGAGAGATCAATAGAGAGAGATAGCAATAGAGAGACAGAGAAAGAACGATAGAAAGACAGAGAGAGGGCGATAGAAAGAGAGCGATAGACAGACAGAGAAAGAGCGATAGATAGACAGAACAAGAGCAATAGACAGACAGAACAAGAGCGATAGAAAGACAGAGAGTGATACTGAGACAGAGAGAAACAGACAGAGAAAGAGCGATATAAAGACAGAGAAAGAATGATAGACAGACAGTGAGAGAGTGATATACAGAGAGAGAGCAATAGACAGACAGAGCGAGAGCGATAGACAGACAGAGAGAAAGACAGAGAGAGAGAGCAATAGAGAGACCCAGAGAGAAAGTGATAGATTGACAGAGAGTGATAGAGAGACAGAGTGTGAGCAATAGAGACAGAAAGAGAGAGTGAGAGACAGACAGAGACAAAAATAGAACGAAAGAGATGGACAGACAAAGACAGAGTGAAAGACAAAGAAAGAGAGACAGACAGACAGGCAGAGAGACAGACAGAGAGAAAGACAGACAAACAGAGAGAGACCTGTAGGCTTTTTTATATTAGATATCTGCTCCAAATACAAAGTGACGCTCTAAATAATCACCTAACCAAGCAGATTTAGAAGTTCACAACCACCACTTTTGAAACATTTTAGAAAACATTGGGTCAATCTAGTAAATATAAGTAAGACAGCTCACCATTATCCAGACATCACTATTACTTTTGCAGGTGCACAATGTATTCACCATGTTGGCCATGAGCATTGATAAACAGGACGTATGAAGAAGGCAACTCCAGCACTTCAAGCTGAAATTAAAAACAAAAAACTTTATTACATTAAAAAAAAGAAAACACACATGCACTTGCTGGATGCTTTTACGCGCTTCAACTCAAACAGATGAGTCTTAGGCCAGCTAGCACATTTGTGTGTGTATTTGCACTGCATGGTTGTTCAATGGGCTTTTCGTCTTTGGGTGTGCCTTTGCACGTTTCACTGTATTCTTGTGTGCGCATGTCATGCATATTTGCGCACATAAAAAAAATGCAAGCATGCTTTCATTGATATAAATGGGCAATTAAGTTAAATTAGTTTAATATGTGGTATGTTTGTGAGCAATACACACAAAAATAGAATATGCTGCATATTTCTTTGGATTGTTATGGGAAAAATTCACATCCCTCTAAATTCACTGTTCTGCTCTAAATTGGTTACTGAGAAGTGCATGCATGCAGAGTGACTGAGACTGACACAATGCTGACAGTACACTTCTGTTTTATTAATAGCATCATGATACATATATACTTCAAATGACTGTGCAAATGCATTTGTGTGAATAAGCCCTTAGTCATAGCAAACTTTTTGCTATGACTTAGATTCATTTATTTAAGTTGAAATGTGTAAAAAGCATCCAGCAAGTGCACATGCTTTTTCACCCTGTGATGCTACACTTTACTGGACAGAGGGAAGATGATAACTTTATTTCTCCAAAGTAGTTGTACAACAATTGACAAGTATATCTTCATACATATAAGAGCTCAATACAGTTTGGTTGTAATTTAAAAAATGAGTCACCGAAAGGACCACTAACATAAAATATAACTTTTATTATTAATACTTAAAATTGGCGTATCCACATTTAATTACTATTACCTATTGTGTGACCTCGGTCACACACTAAATAAAACCGAGGTTTAGGTGTTGTATTTTACTTAGAATGATCAAATTCAATATTTCACTCTACCCCCCTCACTAGATATTGCATATAGATCATTATTGATATAGATGGTTGTTGATAACAATATATCAATATGCCACAGTTATCACTCCTAGTACAAGCTCTTTGCAATCGGCCTAGTCCCGCCCTATCCTGCCCCTTGTCCACAGCCAGCAATGGGAGGAGATGGGACGGGGTGGTGCTTAGCTTCAACCCTGCCCACTCTCATTGCAAAGAACAAGCTGGGAGTTTAGCAGCTAAGCTAAACTCCCTCTCACCTCTGGTCGCTGTCATGGGCCCCCATAGGGCCAATATACACTCGTGGGAAAGAAGCCTTAGGCCTCGGTCAGACGGGCGTTTTTTCGTGCGATTTGCGCATGCGATCTGCACATATATAGAACCATTGCTTCGCAATGGGATCGGTCACATGGCCGCTTTTTATGCGGATGTCCGATAAATTATAGGACACGAGGAATCGCAGATCACGCTTATCTGCGTTGCCTTGTGTTCTATATATGCGCTCAATAGGGCCGGTGGCAGCAGCGCCGACCCCATTGAGAACATATACTACAAAGATAATTCTCCTCTGCCACAGCTGTAACAGCCGGCTCCATTGAAAGCAATGGGCTGCCAGCGAGCGCGGGATGAATTTTCCGGAAGGGCTTAAAAATATAAGCCCTTCCCTGAAAATCATCCTAAAATGTGTAAAAATAAAAAAAATATATATACTCACCTTGTCCCTGCAGCCGGAGTTCAGCTGCGGCTGGCCGGCAGTTCTCCTGAACTGCTCTGTGTAGTATTCAGCAGGCGGGGATTTAAAATCCCCGCCTGCTGAATGGGCTGCCTCTGATTGGTCACAGCCCTCACCAATCAGAGGCAGCTCTCACTCACCCATGAATTCATGGGTACACAGAGCAGTTCAGGAGAACTGCCGGCCAGACGCAGCTGAACTCTGGCTGCAGGGACAAGGTGAGTATATATATTTTTTTTATTTTTACACATTTTAGGATGATTTTCAGGGAAGGGCTTATATTTTTAAGCCCTTCTGGAAAATTCATCCCGCGCTCGCCGGCAGCCCATTGCTTTCAATGGAGCCGGCTGTATTGCCGGCTCCATTGAATTCAATGGGCGAACATCGTTCTTCTCTGCTGGCAGAGGAGAATGATCTTTGTAGTATATGTTCTCAATGGGGTTGGCGCTGCTGCCGTCGGCCCCATTGAGTGCATATATAGAACACAAGAGATAGGCGCGATCTGCGATTCGTCGTGTCTGGCCCGTTTCGCCAAAAACACTGCTAGCTGCAGATTTTTCGGCGAATCGTCGGCCCTGGTCACGCGATTTGCGGATGCGCATCCGTCATGCGATCCGCATATCGCGGCAAAAAACGGTCATCTGACCGAGGCCTTAGACAGATAATCATACCATACAAAATAGCTAATATATAATATTTACCATATGAGCGCTGTATGTTGGTATCATTTTGAAAACATCCTTTTATTTATTTTGGACATCAGAAAGTCTGTAACTAGTTTTTCTAATTTTGATGAAAATATCCAAAATCTTTTTTTTAAGGGACCAATTCAGTTCTGAGGTGACATGGAGTTGCCTACGTATTGGAAACCCTCATAAATCACCCCATTTAAAAAAAAGTGCATTCCTCAAAGTTTTCAAAATGGCATTTAGAAAATCTGTTAACTCTGTAGGTGTTTAACAGGAACTAAAGCAAAGTGGAAGATAAATTTGAAAATTTCTTTTTTTCTTGCAAATTTTCAATTTTAATAATTGTTTTACAGTAACACACCAGAAGTTAGCAGATAAACAAAACTCAATATTTATTACCCTGAATCTGCAGTTTTTGAAAATCTCCTACATGTGGCCTTAGTCTATAACATGACTCAAACACAGGCCTCAGAAATCAAGGAGCACCTAAAGGATTTTGGGGCCTCTCTTTTATTGGGCCAATTTTTCCATCTACCACAAATCTATAGGCTTTCCAACATATCTAAGGTAGAATAGCTTCCATCCAAAACACATAAAGAAGTCCATCATCTACAGCCAAGCTTTGCGATACGTCTGGATTAGAGATGAGCGAGCACCAAAATGCTCGGGTGCTCGTTACTCAGGACGAAATTTTCGCGATGCTCGAGGGTTCTTTTCGAATAACGAACCCCATTGAAGTCAATGGGCGACCCGAGCATTTTTGTATATCGCCAATGCTCGCTAAGGTTTCCATTTGTGAAAATCTGGGCAATTCAAGAAAGTGATGGGAACGACACAGCAACAGATAGGGCAGGCGGGGGGCTACATGTTGGGCTGCATCTCAAGTTCCCAGGTCCCACCATTAAGCCACAATAGCGGCAAGAGTGCCCCCCCTCCCAACAATTTTTACTTCTGAAAAGCCCTCATTAGCAATGCATACCTTAGCCAAGCACCACACTACCTCCAACAAAGCACAATCACTGCCTGCATGACACTCCGCTGCCACTTCTCCTGGGTTACATGCTGCCCAACACCCCCCCCCCCGCACGACCCAGTGTCCACAGCACACACCAAAGTGTCCCTGCGCAGCCTTCAGCTGCCCTCATGCCACGCCACCCTCATGTCTATTTATAAGTGCGTCTGCCATGAGGAGGAACCGCAGGCACACACTGCAGAGGGTTGGCACGGCTAGGCAGCGACCCTCTTTAAAAGGGGCGGGGCGATAGCCCACAATGCTGTACAGAAGCAATGAGAAATCCAATCCTGTGCCACCTCCATCAGGACTTCTATGGGACCTTTTGCGTATTTGCACATGCGTGTTTTACCATACCGTAAATGTTTCTAAGGTTATACGCACACGGGACGGATACGCTGCGGAATTTACGCAGATAAACAGTCTTGAAATCTGCAAGACATAAAGCTGCTGTTTGTTGGGCATTTTGTGGCGTTTTTCTCAGCTAATGGTGCATTTTTTAGGTGCGGCTTTTCTGCGATCGGCTACGTACTCCCTCACCATGCATTTACAGTGCTCCCGCCGACTCAGCCTTGACTGGGGAGCGGTGACACAGTCTTGCTGGGGAGCCAGACAGCTGTCAAACGCCTTAGAGAGTGTTCCCCTGCCTGTGCTGTACATGCTGCCTGATCTCCGCGCCTCCCCTGCTACCTGGCCCTCGGAACTGCGCCTTCGGCCACTAGCACTGTCGGATGGGAATTTTACCATCAGTTTGTCTGCCAGGGTCCTGTGGTATAGCATCACTCTCGAACCCCTTTCCTCTTCGGGTATGAGAGTGGAAAGGTTCTCCTTATACCGTGGGTCGAGCAGTGTGTACACCCAGTAATCCGTAGTGGCCAGAATGCGTGTAACGCGAGGGTCACGAGAAAGGCATCCTAACATGAAGTCAGCCATGTGTGCCAGGGTACCTGTACGCAACACATGGCTGTCCTCACTAGGAAGATCACTTTCAGGATCCTCCTCCTCCTCCTCCTCAGGCCATACACGCTGAAAGGATGACAGGCAAGCAGCATGGGTACCCTCAGCAGTGGGCCAAGCTGTCTCTTCCCCCTCATCCTCATGCTCCTCCCCCTCCTCCTCCTCAACGCGCTGAGATATAGACATGAGGGTGCTCTGACTATCCAGCGTCATACTGTCTTCCCCCTCCTCCGTTTCCGGCGCAAAGCGTCTGCCTTTATACCTTGCAGGGAACTTCTCAAGAGGCATAGCAGAGGAATGGTGACGCTAATGATAGCAGCATCGCTGCTCACCATCTGGGTAGACTCCTCAAAGTTTCCAAGGAACTGGCAGATGTCTGCCAACCAGGCCCACTCTTCTGTAAAGAATTGAGGAGGCTGACTCCCACTGCGCCGCCCATGTTGGAGTTGGTATTCCACGTGTGGGCACGTCGCACAGCAGTTGGTGCACTGGCATATTAAACCGATGTTGCAGGGTGCGCAGGGTGGCAGCATCCGTGTGGGATTTGCGGAAATGTGCGCTGACTCGGCGCACCTTTCCGAGCAGGTCTGACAAGCGTGGGTAGCTTTTCAGAAAGCGCTGAACCACCAAATTAAAGACGTGGGCCAGGCATGGCACGTGCGTGAGGCTGCCGAGCTGCAGAGCCGCCACCAGGTTACAGCCGTTGTCACACACGACCATGCCCGGTTGGAGGCTCAGCGGCGCAAGCCAGCGGTCGGTCTGCTCTGTCAGCCCCTGCAGCAGTTCGTGGGCCGTGTGCCTCTTCTCTCCTAAGCTGAGTAGTTTCAGCACGGCCTGTTGACGCTTGCCCACCGCTGTGCTGTCGTGCCGCGCGACACCGACTGCTGGCGACGTGCTGCTGCTGACACATCTTGATTGCGAGACAGAGGTTGCGTAGGAGGAGGAGGAGGAGGAGGAGGGTGGTTTAGTGGAGGAAGCATACACCGCCGCAGATACCACCACCGAGCTGGGGCCCGCAAATCTGGGGGTGGGTAGGACGTGAGCGCTCCCAGGCTCTGACTCTGTCCCAGCCTCCACTAAATTCACCCAATGTGCCGTCAGGGAGATATAGTGGCCCTGCCCACCTGTGCTTGTCCACGTGTCCGTTGTTAAGTGGACCTTGGCAGTAACCTCGTTGGTGAGGGCGCGTACAATGTTGCGGGAGACGTGGTCGTGCAGGGCTGGGACGGCACATCGGGAAAAGTAGTGGTGACTGGGAACTGAGTAGCGCGGGGCCGCCGCCATCATACCTTTGAAAGCCTCCCTTTCCACAACCCTATACGGCAGCATCTCCAGGCTGATAAATTTGGCTATGTGCATGTTTAACGCTTGAGCATGCAGGTTCCTGGCGGCGTACTTGCCCTTGCGCTGCAACACTTGCGCTAGCAATGGCTGGATGGTGCGCTGAGAGACATTGGTGGATGGGACCGAGGACAGCGGAGGTGAGGGTGTGGGTGCAGGCCAGGAGACGGTAGTGCCTGTGTCCTGAGAGGGGGGTTGGATCTCAGTGGCAGGTTGGGGCATAGGGGGAGAGGCAGTGGTGCAAACCGGAGGCGGTGAAGGCCTTCGTCCCACCTTGTGGGGTGCTTAGCCATCATATGTCTGCGCATGCTGGTGGTGGTGAGGCTGGTGGTGGTGGCTCCCCGGGTGATCTTGGCGCGACAAAGGTTGCACACCACTGTTCGTCGGTCATCTGCACTCTCCATGAAAAACTGCCAGACCTTTGAGCACCTTGGCCTCTGCAAGGTGGCATGGCGAGGGGGCGCTTTGGGAAACAGTTGGTGGATTATTCGGTCTGGCCCTGCCTCTACCCCTGGCCACCGCACTGCCTCTTCCAACCTGCCCTGCTGCTGCACTTGCCTCCCCCTCTGAAGACCTGTCCTCAGTAGGCGTAGAAAACCAGGTGGGGTCAGTCACCTCATCGTCCTGCTGCTCTTCCTCCGAATCCTCTGTGCGCTCCTCCCTCGGACTTACTTCAATTACTACTACCTGAGTGATAGACAACTGTGCCTCATCGTCATCGTCTTCCTCACCCACTGAAAGCTCTTGAGACAGTTGCCGGAAGTCCCCAGCCTCATCCCCAGACCCCGGAAACTTTCCAAAGGTTGGGCATCGGTCACGACAAACTCCTCCAGTGGGAGAGGATTCGGAACCATTGCTGCCCATTCTGGGCAGGGGCCTGGGAGTCTGCCTGCTCCTCAGAATGTGTCATTGTAATGGAGTGAGGAGGCTGGGAGGAAGGAGGAGCAGCAGCCAGAGGATTCAGAGTTGCCGCAGTGGACGGCGCAGAACTCTGGGTGGTCGATAGATTGCCGTATGCACTTTCTGCCATCCACGACAGGACCTGCTCACACTGCTCATTTTCTAATAAAGGTCTACCGCGTGGACCCATTAATTGTGAGATGAATGTGGGGACGCCAGAAACGTGCCTCTCTCCTAATCCCGCAGCAGTCGGCAGCGATACACCTGGATCAGGAGCTCGGCCTGTGCCCACACCTTGACTTAGGCCTCCGCGTCCTCGCCCGCGTCCACGTCCACGTCCTCTAGGCCTACCCCTACCCCTCAGCATAGTGTATTACCAGTAGTGCAGAAACAGAACGCTGTAATTAAATGTGCCGCTTATTGGCCTGTGGTTGGAGGCTGACTTCGCTTTAGGAACGCACAGCAGAGCCAGGAAAGAATTTTGCGCTAGCCTGCTGTAACACTTAGCTGGCTGCATATTAATTGGGACTACTACCCCCAGCACAAACGCAGTACACTGAGGATGGTCACAGGCAGCCCAAATTGAAAGTTTTTTTTCAAATTTTTTTGGAAAAGCCCACTGCCTATATAGACAGTATATATCTCTTTCACTGTCCCTGCCTCACCACTACTGGCCCTGGACTATGTAAAATTACTGCAGACTGTTTCCCTCTGGACAGGATGACAGCGGTGATGTAACGGCCAACGCAGAGCCAGGAAAGAATTTTGCGCAAGCCTTTTGTAACACTTATCTGGCTGCGTATTAATTAGGACAACTACCCCCAGCAGAGACGCAGTACACTGAGGACGGTCACAGGCAG
Organism: Eleutherodactylus coqui; assembly: GCF_035609145.1. Lineage (NCBI taxonomy): Eukaryota > Metazoa > Chordata > Amphibia > Anura > Eleutherodactylidae > Eleutherodactylus > Eleutherodactylus coqui. The sequence goes on along the minus strand of NC_089841.1, from coordinate 201,051,648 downwards.
CCCAAATAGATTTTTTTTTCCCCAAATTGTTTTGGAAAAGCCCTCTGCCTATATAGACAGTATATCTCTTTCACTGTCCCTGCCTCACCACTACTGGCCCTGGACTATGTAAAATTACTGCAGACTGTTTCCCTCTGGACAGGATGACAGTGGTGATGGAACGGCCAACGCAGAGCCAGGAAAGAATTTTGCGCAAGCCTGCTGTAACACTTAGCTGGCTGCGTATTAATTAGGACAACTACCCCCAGCAGAGACGCAGTACACTGAGGACGGTCACAGGCAGCCCAAATAGATTTTTTTTTTCCCCAAATTGTTTTGGAAAAGCCCACTGCCTATATAGACAGTATATCTCTTTCACTGTCCCTGCCTCACCACTACTGGCCCTGAACTTTGTAAAATTACTGCAGACTGTTTCCCTCTGGGCAGGATGACAGCGGTGATGTAACGGCCAACGCAGAGCCAGGAAAGAATTTTGCGCAAGCCTGCTGTAACACTTAGCTGGCTGCGTATTAATTAGGACAACTACCCCCAGCAGAGACGCAGTACACTGAGGACGGTCACAGGCAGCTCCAATAGAAAGTTTTTTCCCAAGGTTTTTGGGAAAAGCCCACGGCCTATATAGACAGTATATCTCTTTCAGCTTTTTCACTGTCCCTGCCTCACCACTACTTGCCCTAAACTATGTAAAATTCCTGCAGACTGTTTCCCACTGGACAGGATGACAGGGGTGATGTAACGGCCAACGCAGAGCCAGGAAAGAATTTTGCGCAAGCCTGCTGTAACCCCTAGCTGGCTGCGTATTAATTAGGACAACTACCCCCAGCAGAGACGCAGTACACTGAGGATGGTCACAGGCAGCCCAAATAGATTTCTTTTCCCCAAATTGTTTTGGAACAGCCCACTGCCTATATAGACAGTATATCTCTTTCACCGTCCCTGCCTCACCACTACTGGCCCTAGACTATGTAAAATTACTGCAGACTGAGGACGCAATGCTCTGCATGGCCGATATAAAAAAAAAAAGTGCAACACTGCAAAAAGTAGCCTCAACAGTACTGCACACAGTCAGATGTGGCCCTAAGAAGGACCGTTGGGGTTCTTGAAGCCTAAAATCACTCCTAACACTCTCCCTATAGCAGCTCCACCATTAGCAGCACTTTCCCTGAGCTATGTCAGAATGCATCTGTGGCGGGAGGGGCCGATTTATATACTCGGGTGACACCTGATCTCGCCAGCCACTCACTGCAGGGGGGTGGTATAGGGCTTGAACGTCGCAGGGGGAAGTTGTAATGCCTTCCCTGTCTTTCTATTGGCCAGAAAAGCGCGCTAACGTCTCAGAGATGAAAATGAAAGTAACTCGAACATCGCGTGGTACTCGTTACGAGTAACGAGCATCCCGAACACGCTAATACTCGAACGAGTATCAAGCTCGGACGAGTACGTTCGCTCATCTCTAGTCTGGATCTGTTCAGACAGTGAAGATAAAGAACAATTCTCTTCTTTGAGGAATATATTCCTACAACAAGGATCCCATTCACTGGTTATAGATGGGCAAATTCCATGGCGCAGTCTGTTGGAATACAAACAGAAGGAAGTAGTTACATACAACCTCCAGATGAACATTTTGAGAAAAAACACTGCTAATCCCCGACCCATACTACACAAAGTCAACAGACTTAAGGAAATATTCCCAGATTTATCTCTCCTCTCATACAAACAACCCCTAAACCTAAGGAGTCTCCTCGTCAGAAGTGCCCTCTCATTACCATTAAAGATTGACACTTTGCCTTGTAACAGCAGACAAAGCAAGACCTGTACCCACATCATACCAACAGACACAGTCAACATACCCAACACACAACAGGACTATAAAATCACTGGCACTTTCTCCTGTACATCCTCCAATAGAAGGTACATGATACGGTGTACAAGGTGCTCTAATGGAATCTATATTGGAGAAACATAACAGAAGCTACAGTCCAGGCAGAATCTACACAACTACACACTCTCATGCATTCGTTATGTACCTCGATCACTGCGTAATTTAAAACGCGTTATAACGCTCCCGTTGATTTCATTGTGGCCTCACACACATGCTCTTCATCGCGGCACTGTCCGCTCTATTTTTCCGCATTTAGCGCGCCTCCTCACAAATCACAATGAAGGGGTGTACTAAAACCCACTCCTGCAGTCGAAAACAAAAGTAAAATCATGGCAAAATGATTTAAATTGCATTGTTTTGCCTAGCGCATGTGTGAGAGTAGCCTAACAGAGAAGCTAGATACACCCGTGGGGAACCATTTCTCTGGACCAGATCACAGTTTAATGAATCTAAAAGCTTTGAATCCCAAAGGACTTTTTAAAAATGACAAACATAAAAAAATATGGGAATTTAAACTAATGAAGAATTTCCAGACATTAAGACAAGGGCTTAAAGGGGTTGTTCCGCGCCGAATCTGTTTTTTTTTTTATTCAATAGGCCCCCCGTTCGGCGCGAGACAAACCCGATGCATGTGTTAAAAAAAAAAAAAACGTCCAGTACTTACCCGAATCCCCGCGCTCCCGCGACTTCTTACTTACCTTGCTAAGATGGCCGCCGGGATCTTCACCCACGCTGGACCGCAGGTCTTCTCCCATGGTGCACCGTGGGCTCTGTGCGTTCCATTGCCGATTCCAGCCTCCTGATTGGCTGGAATCGGCACACGTGACGGGGCGGAGCTACAAGGAGCAGCTCTCCGGCACGAGCGGCCCCGTTCGGAAGGAAGAAGACCGAACTGCGCAAGCGCGTCTAATCGGGCGATTAGACGCTGAAATTAGACGGCACCATGGAGACGGGGACGCTAGCAACTAACAGGTAAGTGAATAACTTCTGTATGGCTCATAATTAATGCACAATGTACATTACAAAGTGCATTAATATGGCCAAACAGAAGTGTATACCCCCACTTGCTTTCGCGGGACAACCCCTTTAATTTAGGTTTGGGTTATATGGCCTACTACTTGGACACTGTTCTGTGATTTCCTAATCATCACCTCTCATTTTATACACAAACCTCAGTCTTAGAACTCTAGTTTATCATCATGTAAAGGCTGTCCCTTCCTCCCATTTGTCATCCTGCCTGGTTTAAATATAAATTAATCACACTGTCTCTATTCTGTTGTGTATAAATGTCTCGTCAGTTATAATCTGACACCGCCTGAAGAAGGGGCATTAAACAGCCTTGAAAACTTGCATATATAATTTTTCCTGGTTAGCCAAAAAATGTATCACCTCTTCAATACTTTAGGTTTTTTTTTATATGCAAAAATATTTAACATTACTAAGTCGTAACTATTGGGAAATGAGTTGCTAAATTCCAGCTAGATCGTGCATAAATGTAAAAGGAATGAGTTGACATCTCTACTGCTGCCACATTAGAGAAACCACAAAGTGATATATAGAGCAATGTTTTATGCCGTATAATGTAAATCCCAGTTTGGATTCCAGTGAATGTTTAGTTGCTGTCATTTTGAGGAGATGCTACCGAAACATAATTTTATGATGCAACATTTAAGTACTCACACCCTGCTATGGATTGCTACGTAACATACCGCGTAATATACATATTATTTAGGCTTCAGTTAAAATTGTTTATTGCTGCAACAAACTGTCTCTGTCTCCATTTGTCACCATCACCACACCATCCCAACTATCTCTTGTTGCACTATGTTGTTGGAAAAAAAAATTAAAAATGTATTTTTTTGAAAAAAAAAAAAAAAAAAAAGGTTGCAGTGTAAGGTTCCCTGTCCACGGCAGTGATTTCACCGGCGGTAAATCACCGGCAAATCACGCTGTCTGAAGCTTTCCATAGTGTTGCTATGGAAAGCGCCGGCCCCGTGTCCACGAGCAGAGAATCATTGCGATTTTCCACTCGCGGCTGGCAATTCGCAGCATGCTGCAAATTGCCCCGATTCTCCACGGTCAGCCTACCTGTCAGATTAGGCTGACCGTGGAGATCCATCTGTGGCTCCTGCTTCCGGGCGGTGGCTCCCACGGCGGAGCTCCGCAGCGGGATACCACAACGCCCGTAGACAGGGGGCCTAGGAAGTCAAAAAGGTAACTCTGGGATCAAACTATATCTGACTTTGAAATTAAATTTATAACTTTTCTCTACATAAGTATTTGGTATTGTAACTGGCTTTCCAAAACAGATGCAGCCTACAGTCACTTCTGCACTGGTTGTTGCACTCACTTCACTCTTGTAATTTATGGTCCCATCATTCAATATGATTACTCATTGATTATATATCGAAGAACCGGTCTGTGATGATTACCAGAGTGTAAAGTTATCCATTAAGCATCATGGCTCCTTTGTTTTCATGTATGGTAGGGATCCAAGCATATTGTATTTACCATATTGATGACATAAGTTATGGATAGGAAATCAATGTTACAATTTAGAAAATCACTTTAAAGGGTATTTAAGACATTTTTAATTTTTTTTATTGATGACCTACCACCTATTAATCCAACTGCCACTTGGATCCCTGCCAATCAGTTGATTCAGGCAGATCTCCCATTAAATTCAAGCTGCATCTCCCGCTGAATTGAATGGGAGCAGTGCCTACAGTACCAACCCATGCCACTGTGCTTTGGTCAGTGCTTTCTACTTCCTGTGCTGACCGCAGCCCCAGAAATCAACTGATTGGTGGGGATCTAAGTGGCAAGTCCCCACCAATCATCTATTGATGACCTATTTGTCATCAATAGAGAAAATAAAAAAAGTCCCAGAATACCTCTTTAAGTCTTTATTTTCAGGATATAATTTATATAAAACTCTAATAGAATTTAAAACTATCTTGGTTGTTGTGAACCCACATAATTTACTAATTATAGCTAAAAATAGCATGATGAAGCTATGAATATAAAATAACTTGGCAGTCTAGATAATTAGAGTTCTGACCTTCATTCAGATATTTTAATAGTGTTCAGTGTATTCTGTTAAAATCATGGTAATTTCACTAAAAGGCCTCAAACTTTTTTGAATCTTTTATTTTGCTGCAAGAAACGTATTTAATTTGCTGCAGTGCTAACAACATTACTACAATAGTTTGGCCGCAGTCCATAAAACACAAGTTGAAAACTGATATTCACTGTTTGGACCAGCTGTTACGCAGTTGAATGGGGACGGAACAAGTCTCATCTGCATTAAAGAAATAATACAAAATCAACAATATAGCATTACATAGTCAATTAAAGAACTTTGGCCAGGCTTTTTTGGGGGGCATATTTTATCACTTAGTCTAAGGACAACCACGAAAGAACAAGCATCTTAAGTGCTAAATGACAATGGGAGGGAGTCCCAGTGAACCAAAATAATAAATTAAAAACTTTTTGATAAAATAAAAACTTTTGCCTAACTACAAGATTTAAAGAAAACATGCCACTTCCTTTATGTTAAGCTCACTGGGGCAGCATAAAGTAGCGACAGACACACTGATTTAAAGTGCTGCAGTTTTTCATACTTACATGTTTATACAGAAATATGCAGTCAGAGAAGAGTAACAGCAGATAGAAAAGAGTCACAGTGGCAGTTATCCCCATCCTCCCATTGTGATTGATAACTTTCTAGCTGTGCACTATACTAACTGCAAAGCTATCACTTTACCCCATTAGGGACAGACCACTGAAATGAGGATATGACCAGACTAGGACATGCAATGTGCATGGTCTGTGAAGATCAGATAGCATATGGATGGCTGTCTGCTGCCCAATGTGTGTTGCATCCTAGTTTCTCAGATACAACATACATATGCTTGTATAAATAAGCCCTAACGGAAGATTGTTTTTTAATAGTTTGTACAACTTCAGTAGTACTGACTTCAATACATCCATACTAATATTCTAAATGCAAAAGTAAATGTCTGGTTGTCTGTTTGTTGCCTTTTCATGGCTAAACGCTGGAGCGATTTTCATTTAGAAGAGAGATTGTTACCGTGCGGCAGCTGCGGGTCCTCCCAGGGCGGCGGGGCGCGTTCCCGCGGCTTGTTGTCCGACTGCCAGGGGCATGAGTGGCTGGTCAGCGTGGTGCTGTTGGTGCGTGGCACGTGCACCTGTAGTCAGCCCCGTGCATTAGCACCTTTTAAATTGGTGCTGTGGAAGTTAATATCTCCCTCTCTCCGCCCCTGGGTGGAGGTTTGTTTTTAAGGCTGGCAGTGACCTGCATTCACTGCCAGTTATTTGGTTTCCTTCAGCGTGCTAGCATCCTGCCTCTGTTGGTCTCCAGCGTTGTCCGCTTTTTCTGTCATATCTGCCAGGTTCTCCCATCTGCCTTGGTCTGCTTGTATTTTTCTGTTGGTTGTATCATCTGCCCATCCTGTCGGTATTCTACCTTATTACATCTTGGTACGTCAGTGTCCCCTCTGGGTCACAGTTGCCCGCCTGGGGTTAGCCAGGAGTGGAGGCAAGAAGGCAGGGACAGGGGGTTGCAGGTAAATTCTAGGGCCACCCGGGCTGGTGTACCGGTGGGTAGGATACCGTAACAGAGATAGCTTGCATCTTGAGGAAGAACTAATTCCAGTACCACACTATTATGAGGTGGGTTTGCGAATTCCCCACTGTCACCTTGACTAATATTCCTGGTACATAATAGGCTACTAACATCCATATTTAGCCTATTAATTTAGGGAGAGCTATTTACACTATTTGGCCACTGGGGGCATTAGTGCACGGCCCCACAGTAACCTTGTTTGGAGTATATGTGAGTTGGTCGCCAATATTACAATCTAATTTGGCCACCAACCCATCTAGCATGCTACCCGTTGTTGGTTTTGTTTTTTGTTCTATGTCAGGTGTGCCCTAGAGTGGTATATGTTTTTTAGCATTCTATAATAAAATTATTTATTTTAATCAGTCTAAACTGTGAAGGGCTTTAATATTACTGTTAGACTACTGCCCCTGTGAATTATAGGCACTAGAGATGAGCGAGCATACTCGATAAGGCAAACTACTTGAGCGAGTAGTGCCTTATTCGAGTACCTGCCCGCTCGGTTGCTGGCGTGGGTGAGAGGTGAGTTGCGGTGGTGAGCAGGGGGAGCAGGGGTGAGAGAGAGATCTCCCCTCCATCCTCCCCGCCGCTCCCCGCCCCCTGCCGGCACCCAAATCTTTGGAGACGAGTGGGCAGGTACTCGAATACGGCACTATTCGCTCGAGTAGTTTGCCTTATCGAGTATGCTCCCTCATCTCTAATAGAAGATGTAACCAGATAGCGCCTCAAGGTTGTCATTCAATGGAAACCAACACTATTCTGATCCTCCAATGCAAGGGGGAGAGCTGCAGAAATAATTGGGGTCTCTCATAAGAGAGTGATCCCAAAGAAATGAAATACAAAAGAGCTATCAGCAAACAAAATTTTCTGCGCTCAATAAATAGTGTGTATCCACAAATAGTAGTCTGTCAAAAATACATAGGAGTTACACTTACTGGGGAGGAGGGGGGTATGATGACCATGAGCCCCCTCCTTGAAGTGATATCTCCTTCTGTCTCCAGATAGATGTTTCCACACGTTTAGAGATGAAGTAATAACACCTTTATTTTCAAACTTCGCTAAAACAACGGGCCGATGGGTCTCCAGAATAATAACTTATGAAACACAAAGTCCTTCCTAAAGTCCCCTCACAGTCCGTTCAAAGTCCCTTCAATATAATCCTCCACAGGGTTGAAGGAAACTACAATAAGTCCATTGGTTTTCACAGACCTGTGGTAGTCCAGAGCACACCTGGTCCTTAAGTCCTTAGTATCTCCGGACCCCAGTCTGAGCGCAGGCGTTCCCCAAGGGTCCTGCTGGAACCACGTAGCACCTTGAGTCCACACCGTCTATATCTCTCTGCATACAACAGGAGTTCCTTTTCAGCTTCCGTCTGGCTCTCCAAGACACACACACACTTCTCCTGGGTGTTGAGGTTAGGGCGGTCACCCTGTCAACTTCTGGCCTTCTTGGTCAGCCCTCCCAGCTCCACTGAGCTGTCTTTCTGGCTCTCTCAGCCAAACACTCCCCCACTGCAGCAGGAACAAACCTTTTTATCTTACTGACCACACCTGTGGGTGCTTTTCCTCTTGCCTCAGGCACCAGACTGATTGTCTGTTGCCCCCTACGGGCCATCCTCTGTAGCGCACCCCTACATATCCCTCCCCTTTGATGAAGGCCATAGACCGCATCACATTTTTCTTCTTCTGGCCCTCCAGGGTCAAAACTCCAGCCTCGGGGGTCTCTTTCTGTTTTTACCTGTCTGACGAGGTCCCTCTTCTTGTCTTCACTCTGCCCCTCACATCTTTGCAGATCTCTGTCAGACTGTGCTCTCACAGCTTGCAAGTTGACTCCCAAGTGCAACTTTGTGGCTTGTAACTTATAGTCAAGTTTCTCTACATGACCCTTCATTTCTTCTATTTGCTGATCCAAGGCTTTAGTAGACTTTTCTAGTTTAGGTACAGTCTTTTCACCATCATCCTTGGAGCTAACACAGTCCTCCATTTCAGTGCAGGACGACTTGTGGAGACTTTCTAACTGAGCCTCCATTTTGAAGGTCTCTTCTAGCTCAAGAACCTTGTCTCTGTATTCTTCCAGTTCCTCTTGTAGCTCATGCTCCAGCATGGCCTTGCTATGGATTACAGTCTCCACTTCATTTTATTCAGGCTTATAATTATCATCTTTTCCTCACTTTGTAACAATTCTATTTCTTATCTTAGTACAATGTTGTCATCGATTAGAACCATTAGCATTCTTCGAAGTTTCTTTACCTCTGAATCTGACTTTTGCTTGGTAGTATTCAGTTCACTGATGAGTTGGTCCTTGGAGCCAGCATCCCTGTAATAGGCTTCCACCACTTGGACAAACTGTTTCTTCACTTTCTGGGTTTGCTTTTTGACGTCATTATTCTTTTGCTGCCGTTCTTCCAAGATTTCTGCCGCCACTTTTGAGACCTTCTCAGCTTCAGTAGTCTCACTTTGTAAACATAATATGGCATTCTTCACTACTTGTAACTCTTTCAGATTCTTTAACAAGATCATCTTTTTTCTTTTCTGTCTGAACTGGGTTTTAGACATCTCTGGTCTCTGAACCCTTCTTTCAGCCGCTTGACTATTTGATTTCCAGCATTTCATCTTCATGTACACCTTCTCTGAAAACTACTGAAGCTCTGCTCTTTCTTCTGACACTACTTTCAGGGTGCATGTCAGGGTTAGTACCTATGTTTCTCTCTCATTAGCCCTTTCTTCTGCATGCTCAAGTTCACTGGCATATCTTGCAGATCTGGCTTTCTCTTCCATCAGCTCCTGTTCACACAGCTTCTGTTTCTTCTCCAGTTTGGACACAAGCTGCTGTTGCTGACCAAGCTTAACAGTAACACCTTCTACCTCTTGCTGAAGACTTACTTTAACCTTCTCAAGTCTATCTTCCAGATCCACCACCTCAGCCTGAAGTGTTGCAATCTGCTCTGATAGGTTTCTCTTAGCTTCTGCATCCTCCTCTGCCTGCTTGAGGAACACATTTTTTTCACCTTGCATAGTCTTCAGGTCTGCACTGAGACCAAGCCTCTGCTGCGTCTCTTTTTGCAGTAACTTCTAGAACTCTTCATTCTGAGCTTGCAGCTCCACCTGCAGCCTGCTCACCTGCTCAGACAATGCTGTCTGCACACTGTCACCTTCAGTTATTTTTATTTGTAGCTCTGCAGCTGCATCTCTACTGTATTTTACTTGCATTCAGATGCACACTTGTCTTCCAACAACCCCTTCACCTTTTGGGTCAGCTCAAGACACTCGCTTTTCCATGTTTCTTTCACTTTTTCAATTTGCTTCAACTGCTTGGACAGTTTCCCCACAACTATAGCATGACTACGTTCCAGATCCTGGATTTGGGTTCCATGTACTTCAGCTTTCTTATCCAAGCTCATCTGTAGCTGGGACACCAGTCTCTCATGCAGTGCTTCCTGGTTTTCTCTGTAATCTAGTAAGTCTTTCAAGATCTCTGCTTGCTTCTCTGCCTGACTGCAAGCAGCTTTCTGTATTTCCAGCTCCTCCTTGAGCTGACTTACTTGGCACTCCAAGTCACCATTTTTCTTTGCTAACTGCATTTACAGCCTCCTGCAGACACGCATGATGTGAATGGAGCCCAATCATGTCTTCTTGCGAGCGTTCCTATACAGGTAAGTATCCCTTTATGTGCTGCCGGACCTGTTTGAACCAGCTCAGCAGGCCAATTAGTCACCAATATTAGTAATTAACATTGCAAAATCACACAGTTACGCAAGTAATTTCGTGCACACAGGTGCGCATTTGCGTACCCCCACAGACTTCCATTGAGTCCCGCATGCGGAAATGCATACAAAAATAGAGCATGTCGCATATTTTTTTGCTCCTCAGTGACACAGACTATTTTAGACCTTTGGAAGCAACTGCTTTGGTATATATAATGTATTGCATAACTTTTATTAACTATTTTATGGCAGGGAGTAAAAACATCAATTGTGCCATTTGTTTTCTGGGATTTTTTTACAGTTTAAGGGCTTATTCACACGTCCGTATATCGGCCGGGTTTTCACGCCCAGCCGATATACGGTGTCCCTTTCTGCAGGGGAAGGAGGCAGGCTGGGAGCAGTGCACAGAGCTCCCGCCCCCTCTCCGCCCCTCGACACTATTTGCAATGGGAGGGGTGGGATGTGGGCGGAGCTAAGTTCTGCCCCATACCATTGCAAATAGTGGCAAGGGGCAGAGAGAGGGCGGGAGCTTAGTGCACTGCTACCGACCTGCCTCCTCCCCCTGCAGAAAGGAACACCGTATATTGGCCAGGCGTGAAAATCAGGCCGATATACGGACGTGTGAATAAGCCCTTAGGGCTTTTACCCACTAGCGTTTTTTTAAAGCTACGATATCGCTGCGTTTTTTTCAATGGGACTTTCTAATGTTAAAATCGAATCGCACAAAAATTGCAAAAGCACAAACTTCACAAAAGTCCCATTGAAAAAAAACGCACCGATATCACAGCATAAAAAAAAAAACGCTTGTAGGTAAAACCCCTTAGGGCTTATTCAGAAGGTGTATATCGGTCGGGTTTTCACGCCCGGCTGATATATGCTGCTACTCACTGCAAGAGGAGGAGGCGGGATGGGATTGTTTTTATAGTGTTTGCTTTGCATGACAAAAAATGTGTTCAATTTATTGTACGGGTTGTTACAGATGCAGTGATACCAAACATATGGGTATTTACATTTTTTTTTTTAGGGGAAGGGGTTTATTTTCTCTACTATTTTTTACACGTATTTTTTTTACTGTTTTTCTTACATTTTTATGTCCTTGTAGAGAACTTGAAACTGGAACTCATAATGATACATTGCAGTACTTCTGTAGTTGCAATGTATTATTGCTAATAATAGTAATCATAGTTTATGGCAGACCCGGACACTACTGTATGACATCCAGTTGCCATGACAACCTATTGCCCCTCCCCAAATATATAGCGGACAGACGATGATGTCTCAGATGGGGCGCACTCCTTCTGTGAACCCTTTACACGTCACAATCAGCATTGATCACAGCATGTAAGGTGTTAACAATGGGAATCACTGACCTCCCTGAACCCATTAGTGCAGTGGGAGGCTGGTTGTGATTCACAGCTGACTCCATCTGCGGACTTAGATGCTCCAAAGTGTGTAAATTCACATTTATTTGCAGGTTACCTCTTCCCAGCTAGGAAGTAAACCTAAGTCCTAGGATGGGAAGGGGTTAATCTACTTGGCTGTATAGCTTATTTATTCATGCTGCTTGCATCAAATTCTGACCCTCCCATCAGCACAGTGCAACAGAATACTATAACTCAAATCTAATTTGTGTGGTACTTTATTGGTGGTTTCACACGGGCAAGAAAAGTGTGTGGTTTTCACATGATTTTCGCATGATACGAGTCAATAAAAAAGCAGATTATTAATCCAATGATTTTGTTTAGATAACAAAAAATTGAGTCATGCCCTATCTTTCTGCGATGTGTGATTTTTTATCTCCCATGTTTTCCTATGAAGCCTCCTTTTTATTGCATTGCAACGCAACAAACTTGCCTTGCGATGTGATTTAAACATTAGAAAGTCCTATTGACTTTAGCGATAAAAAATTGAAATAAAAGAAGCTATCCTGTCCACATATAGTAGATCAATATCCCTGAAAAACTATTTCAATCCCTGATGGAATCTATGCTAGGACTAATTACTGTGGTTCTACAGGTCAAAGGAGATCCAACGCACTACTAGATAGATGTTTCTAAAAAAGTGTATATATATATTCTGTATGCATTCACTGTACCATAAAACCACCTTATTTTCTAGCCCATACATGAGATACCAAATAAGCACATACACCCTAATTCATTATCATATGTTCAGAAATGCACATTACGAATGTGATGATCCATAGAGCTTCCACAGCAAATAGTCATTTCCCACGTTGGATGCTATCATCCATCAGCTTTGGGGATTACCTCCGGTGATTTGTAGATGTAGGATGTTATATTCAGTCCAGGAGAATTTGTTCTATTATTTCGATTGGCAATTAAGTTTTCTTTAGTGCCATACCTCCATTTTTATTTTTCTTATTTCCATATAAGAAAAATATCCAGAGGAAATTCTTCAAGAAAACAACCTAAGACATGTGTATGTGTTATTTTACCTTAGGGTCTTGTTGTACTTCCGATTTTATGCATGTAACCATCATCTTGATGTATGGCTATAATTTAGGTTTAACATTGAAAATGAAGCCCCATTGAAAAAAACATAAAATGGATTTTAGTTTTATCCTAAATATGGCTACATATGAGCCTGCTTTAAATTATACTGTAGTTTAATGATGAAATATAGAAATACATGCTCATAAACCTTTGCTTTGTTTTTGAAAAGCTGCCAAGTGCCGAGATTGCTTGCTTCATTTGGATGTTCCCAGAAAAAGATACTGTTAAAATAAAGTGCATCTGTACCAGGACACAAGCCTCACAAATATGCTGTCTGCATTACAACAGCAGCGCATTGTACACCTGATGGGCTGAATTCTGAAATAATGTAAAATGAGATGAATTCTCTACTGGATCCTCAATTGTTAGCAATAAAATGTATAAAGTGTCTAGAGCACAAAAGCTGAAATACAATGAATGGATTATGTATTATGTACTTAGTCAAATAAGTCATTTGTATTTCATACATAAGAGAGTTGGATATGCTTCTGCTGTTTTTGTTTTCTTCTGCTGTGGAATTTTTGCTGTTAATATATGACTTTTTTGCATTTGGTGACATTGCCTTTACAAAACAGCTAAGAATCTGATTTTAACCCCTTGGCCACATCCACTGTACATGTATGGTAGATGGCGTAGAGATTGTATGGAGTGGGCTCGAGATCTAAACCCACTCCATATGTGGCAAGCCGCGATCAATTTAAATAGCCCAAGAGAGGGGGTCTCTCTCTCACACCTGAACGCTTCACTCAAATGAGATGCTGGTGGCTATTGCTACATCATTGCAGTTTGGGGCATTGTGAAAGCCCTCAGAGTTGCCATAGTGTTAGGTTGTGCTGCTAGGACAATTGTGCTATGAAGTTCTAGGAGCTAACTGGGTTTGTAGTTCTCCAGCCAGCCAATTCCCACTGATCTGCTTCACTGAAATACCAGCCCCTCTGGCTAGAGGATGCTTGTTTCCCAACACCGTGGTGTTTGCTTCCATGGATGTTGTTTTGTGTGTGTGAACAGTGATATGTTCTGTGTGTCTGTGCTGATGGTCAGACAGGTGGAATGAATAGTCATGTTCTGTGTTGCATGCATTCCCTGATGTGTTGGTGTGAACTGTGAGCTGTGCTGCTGTGGCTCGTTTACCATCTAGGGTTCATTAGGTCCGTAGGTTCTAGTGAGGGGCCATCCCTATTGGGATGATTGCCCAACTTGCAGGCAGGATTCAATTGGAAGTTCTCTTGTGAAAGTAGGGACTCACGAGACAACGAGGACCCTTGTCAGTGGGCTTGTGGGTTTAAGTATCTTGGCCAAAATACAAACTAATACCTCTTGCCATATCTGTTCCATCTATTTATGCATGCAGTTAGGCCAGGTGTGTGTTTTGGGAGTTTGTCAGTCTGGTTTATGTCTGTTTTCCATTCTTTGTCTGATCCACCTGTCCATTGTTGGACATCCGGTTCTTATTTGTTTGCCCTATCGATCTGTTGGTGGGCGGGCCTTTCCTGTCCTCACCCGGGCCTTTCATGTCCTTTTTGTTCATTGGTAGGTGAATGCTAGGACCTGTTATGTCTATCTGCCTGTTTCTGTGTCTAGCCACCTGTATAGCAAGCTGTCACATCCATCCTGACACCCCTGTACTACGGTAAGTGATCTCATCTTTCTATTGGCAATCCAGGACAAATGTAATACATAGCGCTTTGCCTTTTAAGTCCTGTCTGTGAGAGGGCTTAATAGAACACCTCACAAAATGCAATGTATTCCAATACTGAAGTATTGCAGTCTATTGTATAAGCAATCAAAAGATCACCAGTTCAAGTCACTTGTCATTATCAGGCCAGTGGATGTGAACCCACCTTGCCACATACTGGTTTGGCTTTGGGCTATCTGTGGAGACAGCACCTGAGGACCCCCGTTTTTCACTTTTAACCCCTCCGAGTAGGAAACAGTCTTTGCTATGAATTTCCCAGGCCATTACTCTGACAGATAGTCTTGGTGGTATGGCTACTGATACTATACAGGGCCAAGGAACAGTTCCTGAGGGGTGCAATGGAGTGTAGTAGTTTGATGGAGGTCTAGGTGGGCAGCACAAGTGCAGAAAAGAGGTCATGGGTAGGCAGCGAGTAATAATGTAGTCCATTAATCAGAGCCGAGGTCAGGGAGCACAGGGGTCAGAGTTGTCGAGGGTCAGACAGTAATCAAACCAGAATGCTTTGTCACAATGGCTCCAAATGATCGATTGCTTAGGACTCCTCACTATGGAAAGAATGTCTAATAGAGCAGAAGCAGGATTGGGATTGGTGGGGAACAAGTTTAGGGCATGCGTCCTGGCCCTGTAAAAAGAGAGGGCAGGAGTGCACGCCCTATGGGCAGACAATAAAAGTGCTAGTTCTGTGCAAGGGTCCAGCTGTCTCTCCCTAAATAGGGTAATACCCCAAACTGCATAAACCAGTCACTAGCCAGTATATGTGTATGCACATACCCCATTTTCCCAAAATAAGACAGGGTCTTAAATTAATTTTGCTCCAAAAGATTTAACTTTTTTACATGTATAGCTGCCTGGACACTATTTACATTGACTTTTTTATTGACTGTAAACCAGGGCCTAATTTTGGAGTAGGGCTTATAGTTCAAGCATCTTTTAATCCTGAAAAATCATTCTGCATCCTCAAAAATCCCAAAGAATCATGCTAGGGCTTATTTTTGGGGTAGGTATTATTTTCTAGGAAACAAGGTATATGAAACTCTTTATAAGGCCTCAGTCACACGGGCGCATCGGCACCCGCACACCGGCGCCGATGCGCCCGTGTGACTGACACCAGCAGACGGCCGTACCTGAAGACGGCCGTCTCTCTGCAGCGCCGGAGGAAAGAACATGTGATCGGCTTCATTGCCTGTCATGTGTTCTTTCCTCCGGCGCTGCAGAGAGACGGCCGTCTTTAGGTACGGCCGTCTCCCTCCTGCAGTCACACGGGCGTATTGGCGCCGGTGTACGGGTGCCGATGCGCCCGTGTGACTGAGGCCTAAGGTTGCTTTTAAGTGCACAGAGTGTGAGGGTTTGGGTTACTAAAGAATGTAGAAAATGGGCAAACAGAGAACCGTTAAATTAGAGATAGTGCTAGGCCTGACAAAAGAGATGCTGATTAACCTGGGAAAAAAAGTTTTTTTTAATTTTTAAAATGTTTAAACATTTTGTTTGCCCTTTTTTACATATAAGAGGCTTGATTGTCTATGAATTTGATCGCTCATATAATACACTGCAATACTTCCATATCAAGGTTCAGTCAGACGACCGTTTTTTTAAAACGCATGTTAGGTGCTTTGGCGATTCACATCTATTAGAACCAATGCTTTTCAATGAAAGTGGTCACGTGTGTTTTCTACATGTGAATAAAATTCGCACCTGTAAAAAATAGGGCAGCAATTCGCCAAACGCACCTAAACGCGCACACGCAGCTAAAATTCGTACATAAAGTGCAGTGCCATCGCTATCACCTGTTGCGGCTGTGACAGCTGCAGCAGGGGATTCCTTGGACGTGAAACCCCTGGATCCTGTCAAATTCAGAGGTTTCACCTTGTGGCCAATGGGGACGGCAGCAGCAGCGTCAACCCCATTGAGAACATACAGAGAAGATTGCGATCCTCTGCCACAGCTGTGACAGCTGTGGCAGAGGATTTGGTAATCTCTGCGGGGAGTCCCCTCATCATTGAACACTGTGACAGCACTGTCACAGTGTTCAGTGACAAGGGGACTCCCCATGTGGATGAAGAATTCCCTTGCCACAGCTGGCACAGCTGTGGCACAGGAGCGCAATGTTCTCCCATTTCTTTCAATGGTGCCGGCGCTTCTGCAGCCCCAGTGGGATGACAGCAAGCACTGCGTACATTTTCAGAGAATGGCTATAAATATAAGCCCTTCCCTGAAAATCATCCTGAGGGCTTATTCACATGAGAATATATCGGCCACCATTTCCATGGCATTAGATCTGATGCATTAGATTCCAATGCATCAGATTACACTGGCATATTCCCGCGTAAGAGCTCCCGGATGGCAAATATAGCACCAGGCGCTTTTATGCCAGGCAGCAAAGATAGTCTTTGAAATATTTTTGTGCCTGGAATACGTCGGCTGCTGCATAGGGGTCCTATGGGAGCCAATGACAGCGGCCGGAGAAGGGAGTTGGGAGGGAGTTTAGCAGCGTGACTGCTAAACTTCCTCCACCTTCTCTCCTCCTCTCTCCTCCCCTCTAGCTGTTTGCAATGGGAGGGGGCGGGAGGGGGGTGGAGCAAAGCTCCTCCCCCTCCCATTGCTGGCTGCAGACAAGGGGCGGCGAGGGGCGGGTGTTTAGCTCCACCCAAGTCCCCCTCACTCCAATTGCAAACAGCCAGAGGGAAGGAGAGAGGAGGTGAGCCAGCAAGGGGAGGGAAGGGGATGAACAGCATTGCGTCCTTGGTGTATATGCTCGGGCCCGTGCCATCTGAATGGGTGCACAAACATTAGATTTGTGCGCCCATTCGCGCATTTTTATGGTGACGGCGGACACACGTAAAAATGCCTACGCTTGTGGGAAAGAGCCCTTAGCTGTAGAAAAAGAAAAAAAAAAGTTAACTTACCTAGAAGCGCTGACCGACTCTTCGCTTCTTCCCCAGCAGTGTTGTTCTGTCTTCTGGTGGCCAGGGATTGAAAATCCCCGCCTCCAGATAGCACTGCCTCTTATTGGCTGAGTGCAGGGACCAATCACAGGCAGCACTCAATGGCTCAGAGCTGCCTGTGATTGGTCCCTGCTGGAATAGCACTGTTAGGTATCAGATTAGGCTATGCTTCTGGTTGGGCCTTATAGGAGTACTAAGATGAAAAACTTGAGAGCCTTCATAAGGCTGCCATGTCAACCTATTGAAACACAATCATATTGTAGGGGGTCAAAAATGTTCAGAGGGAACCCTCTCCCCTCTAACCACTCAGATGCCACTTAAAATCCATGGTCAGCATTAATTATTTTCAGATTTTCAAAAATGCTGAATTTTCTATAGAGCGGCAGCGGAAGCAGAGTTGTGGAAATGCCAAGATTAACTGCTGGCATTGAGACATTGATGAAGAAAAAAAATATTGTACTATATAGTAATCTAGCAGACTTTCTGATTGAAAAAAACTACTGAATAACATTAGTCCCCAGAGTTTGATTTGTGTTTACTGTCATAAATTCTTTTTTATTCTATGGTTCCATGATAACCTCAATCTGAGACCATTCTTGCAAAGGAATTGAAAGTCAGTTCATGAGCAAGAAAACGTGGAAACACTAATGATTGGAGTGTACAATAAATCTATATTAACTGTATAAATTCATGAACTTACAAAGTACATAAAGTGATATAAATTTTCCGTTTTAGACACTTGCTGATAACTTTACAAAATGTTTTCTAGGTGTTAAAGCTTTGTACTGACTAGTGCAGAAGTTGATTTATGAGGGCTGTCAGTGCATGTAATGTGAAGTTAATTTGAATCATTCTAGTAAAATACTACAGCTGATAAAAACACTTTTATAAGAGAGTCAAACTTTCCATGTCAAGGAAGCCCCTAAGCTTGATGAAATTGAATGCATATTCTTAAACATTACTTCTATCATTTTATCATATTGACACCTGTGAGACTACGGGACAAGTTGTATATCTATCATTACTTGTTATAAAGGTTTCCAGTTCTGTCATCGCTGACATGAGCTATTGTGTGGAATCTCCTGTGATAAGTATTATCCTGAAGTGACTATATTATCATTTATAATATTCAAACTTGAGAAGAGAAGAGGTAAAGATTCACCAAAAATCTCAAGAACTTTTAGTATACTTGGAATATATAAAAGAGAAATAATAGATAGATGTTAGAACATAATCTTTACCCTCTTAGTGACACGTTCACACGAGCATGTATTTCTGCGCGCGTATGTGCGTGAAAAAAATGCACTCCTCACTTATGCGGACAACATGTGAACAGGCAAAGTTTGCACATGGAACTATGCCCATTCACTGAAGCAGCTGCTCTATGAAGGTCCCCTCATCACCGAGCACTGTGACAGCACTGTCACAGTGTTCAGTGATGAGGGGACTGCAGCAGGGATAAAAGAATCCCCTGTCACAGCTGTGGCAGAGGATCATGGAGCTCTCCCATCGATTGAAAGCAATGGGATGAAGGCAACCCCTGTAGGAATTTTCCAGGAAGGGATTGAAATATAAGCCCTTCCCGGAAAATCATCTCTACCTGTTTGAAAAAAAAATTAAAAAATATATACTCACCTCTCTGACGCTGTTGGCTCAATCATGTCTTGTCCCTAGCTGCCCTGGCAGTGTTCTGAAGCTCTTTCAGCAGGCGGGAATTTTAAAATACCTTGCCTCCTAAAAGGCCTGTGTCTGATTGGCTGAGTCCTCAGCTAATCACAGGCAGTGCTCAGCCATTCAGTGAATGACAGCTGAGTGCTGCGTGGGATTGGTTAAAGCGCTCAGCCAATCAAAGGCAGCACTCAGCCATTCATTAAATTGAATGAATGGCTGAGCGCTGCCTCTGATTGGCTGAGCACTCAGCCAATGAGACACAGCGCTTTCCCTGGGCAGGAAAATGCTTCAGAACACTTCTGGGGATGCCAGAGCGAAGAAGCCCTGGAGACCGGACAGCGCAGCTAGGTGAATATTTTTTTTCCCAACACCTAGGGATGAATTTCAGTCAAGGGCTTATATTTAAAGCCCTTCCCCGAAAATCCCTGCAGTGGCTGCTTGCATCAGCGGCCCCATTGAAAGCAATAAGAGGACATTGCGTTCCCTTGTCACAGCTGTCACAGCTGTGACGGCTGTGGCAGGGGATTCTTTACTCCCCGCAGGGAGTGCCATCATCACTGAACACTGTGACAGTGTTGTCATAGTGTTTAGCGATGAGGGGACTCCCCGTGGGGAATATTTACGAGCAGCACGGACTCAATTTTCGCATTACTTTTTTTGAATATTCTCTTTTTGTACATTTTTAAGTTTTAAATAAACATTCCAAAACAAAGGGAAAAGCGGATATAGGAAAATTACAGAAGCAAAAATAGGGAAGTTGAAAGGCAAGAATAGAGGGGTTGCACTGTTACATACCAGATCTCTAACATCACTAATACATACATGGAATGACATCATGCATTCGGGATATGAAGAACAGTAAAAATAAGCTTCTTAGGCCTTAGTCAGACGGGCGTTTTTTCGCGCGATTTGCGGATCGCATGACGGATGCGCATCCGCAAATCGCGTGACCGATGCCCGAAAATCGCCCGAAAATCTGCTCCTAGCCGCGTTTCATTAGAAACGGGCTGGAGCTGTCCAGCGCATTGCATTCAATGGAGCCGGCAATACAGCCGACTCCATTGAAAGCAATGCGCTGCGGGCGAGTGTGGGATGAATTGTTGGGGAGGGCTTAAATATATAAGCCCTTCCCTGCAATTCATCCAGAAAAGTGTTAAAATAAAAAATATATACATACTCACCTGGTCCCGGCAGCCGGAGTTCCGCGCAGCCGGCCTGCAGTGGGTGTGAAGGGGGTGTGAGTCAGACCTGCCCCCTGATTGGCTCAGCGCTTAACACTTTTCTGGATGAATTGCAGGGAAGGGCTTATATATTTAAGCCCTCCCGACAATTCATCCCGCGCACGCCGGCAGCTCATTGCTTTCAATGGAGTCGACTGTATTGCCGGCTCCATTGAATTCAATGGGCAAACATCGTTCTTCTCTGCCACAGCTGTTACAGCTGTAGCAGAGAAGAATGATTTGTCTTCTATATGTTCTCAATGGGGTCGGCGCTGCTGCCGCCGGCCCCATTGAGCGCATATAGTGAAGAGAACAGGAATCGCAGATCTCAGATTGGTGCGATCTGCGATTTCTGTTCTATAATTTATCGGACGAGTGCATAAAAAGCGCTCATGTGTCCGATACCATTGCAAAGCAATGGTTTTAAAAAATCGCCGGACGCATGCGCATGCGCAAATCGCGCAAAAAAAACGCCCGTCTGACTAAGGCCTTAGAGTCACAGGCTCATTAATCAAGCTAAAAAAAGAAGAAACAAACCAACTGGGCAGTATAAGAAAAAACACCATAAAATGTCTAATGTCTAATACATAACTGCATATTTTTTAATGAAATAATTTTTAATCCCTGAAGGGAACTTGAAAATGCGTTTGCTCGATTATTAGTGAGTTCCCTGCATTACTTATATAGTACATTCTTCCAGGTCTATGACAGCAACCTATTAGACTCTGCTAGAAGGGAGACCTAATAGCCTGAGTTACATGACCGACATGGAGGCCTCTTCTGGCTGCCATTGGTACCCATTGGTACCTTGGGATCGCACTATGGAGTGCCAAAGAGTGACAAAAAGAGCCCACTATCCATGTCCTCTGCTTACATGCTGCATTTGCTATTGATTGTGACATATAAGGGTTTAAACTGCCAGGACCTTACATTTCTCCATTCTTGGAGGTTTCTCCATTCCTGGCTGGCAGTAGTCAGTCAAGCCTTAAAAGGATGTATATGCAGGCTTAAAGCCTAGTAGTGAGGTCAGTAAAAAGGTATATTGCGGTTACTAAGGGGTTAAAAGCTTAAAATGTAACTCTTAAAATAAGTATAAAATCTATAAAGACTGTTTCATCCTATACAGAGGTTACATGGGAGATTCCTCCATAAGCCAAAAGCCAATATGTCAATACTGCAATTAGGCTGGTGACACTAAACCAGAGACCTTTATGGTTTGAGTTGCCAAATAGCAGCAGGATGGGAAGAAACAATTCCTGTTACTGCTGGACCTATACCAAGTGGATTTTATACTAGTGATTTTGGGGTAACTGTTCAAGGGATGGGGAGGGTCACACTATATAGGATCTTTCCCCTCTATTATACTGTTGTATCATATTCTACCTACACATTTCTTTTTTTAATCAGATTTTTTAATTTTAATGATATGCGTCTACGAGGAAGTGACAATACGCTGAGGTCAGTATATGTCAATGGCTATGTCTCCATTCCAGGTTCAGTCCAGATATTATGACAATAATATACCAACATGGCTATTAGAGTGTTGTATTCAAACTTCACAAGCCCAGTTATACAAGGAATGCTTCAAGACGTCTATCCCAAAAGGTCATAGAATGCGACTCTAGGAGGCAGAATTTAAAACAGAGCACTGGAATATACAACATTGCCAGCATACAGTTTCTCCAGCTGAGTCTACGATCTGATGCCATCTCATTGGATGATGGCAGAGAATAATAAGTTTGATGCCTGCTTGTACGTTAAGAAAGATGAGAGCAGACAGCAGTGGGACAACCATAAGACACCCTCAGTCACCCACATTCAGCAGGCTCTCTTGGCTGGAAAATCATTAATTGAACCCTCACATTCCCCACTAACCCATAATGTTTTTGTTGATAGCAAATATATCCCATTTCTTTTCACCCTGTCCTCTCCATGCATAGTTTTCATGCCGGCCAAAATTCACGGCCATCTGAGGCATTGGATTCCAATGGATTCATTCACATGAATGATTTTGCGTCGCGTAAAAACATCACAGCAGAAAAAATAGCACATACGCGACTGAAATCAGCTACCGCGATTATACGCCGATGGAAAACATAGGTCTGGATCTATCTTTCGACCGATACATGCTGTGGCTCCCATTGACTCCTATGGGAGCTGGAAAAAAAAGGAAGGTGGAGGCAGTTTAGCAGCGTCCAGGGAAAAGCTTACAGGTGCTTCTATTTAGGAATTTGAAGTCATTTTGAGGATTTATGCTGAGTGAGCTATTTACGGGCTGCGGCATATTTTTTCGCTAATATGTTGTATCCAGCCATGTGAATGGACATGAAAACGCTAATTAAACTTGGGATTAGATCACGTCTTTTCTTCATTCATGCGATTTAACGGCGTATGGGCAACCGTCAAAACGCATACGCTCATGTGAAGGAGCCCTTATGTATCACAATATTAAATATGTGGACTCTGATTAACCTATGATCACTGGAATACCTGAGAACAAAGGTCCTCAAATTTATTTTCTCCTGTCAGATGGTAATTTACCTTGCTTTAATCACTTAGTTGATCACTTTTAGTTATAGACAACTGATCAGTTTAATAAACTGTTACTTCCTTAGGCCTCATGTCAACTTGCATGCACGGATTTCCCTGCTGAATCCCACAGTGGAGTCCATGCGTGCCTCCAGCCATGGAGAGGGAAAATACATTTTTTTACCTCTCCGGACGCTGAGGGTCTCTCCTCCGTATGACCGGATCTTCTTTTCTTCTGCTCGGCATGCCGGCAGTGTGCTGCACGAATGCGCCATGCACCCTTTTTTTAAAAAAATCTCCTGCTTTCCCGCGTATCCGAGGCACAGCACAAAAACAGATATGGCTGTGCCGCGGATCTGGATGGCTTCGATTGACTTCAATTGAAGCCGCGGGAGCTGTCCATGCGGGAGATCCACAGGAAAATGGAGCATGCTGCGATTTTTTTTCCCATGCATGCGACCCACACACCGGGAAGAAATCACATCCGCATGCTTTTAGCTGCCCTACAGATGCTACTGCATCCCTATGGGCAGCAAGATGTACGGATCTCCCGTGCGGGGGCCACGCATGGGTTTTATAAATGAAATCCGCACGTAGACATTGGGCCTTACATAATGCTGACCCACCCAATCTCTTTACATGTGGACGAGGAGGAAAAAGAGGGGCGGAGCAAAAGCCGTACAGTTCCGTTTGTTGTGAAAAATGATACTGTAAAAGTGGTGAAGAGAGTGAAGTGGTAACTTCAATAGTGAAGGTGCTGCCTGACCAGATGACGCACCACCTGGGTGGGCGTGATAGAGTAAGAGAATAGAACAAAAAAAATGGCAGTGGAGAAGGCGCAACACTCCAGGTTAAAGCAAATAGGAAGTGACCAAAGGTTTGGGAAACTTCTTTTATTTAATAAAGTACGTGATCAGCTCATGAAAACGCGTTTCGAGGATAACCCCTCGTCAGTTCAGCTGGTGTTTAAAACATACAAGCAATTGGTGGGTCCCAAAAGGGTTAATGATTAGATCTGTTTGCCTGTGGGATGCAGGTCAGCCAGGGCAGGAGCAGGAGAACTTCATGAGCTGATCACGTACTTTATTAAATAAAAGGAGAAGTTTCCCAAACCTTTGGTCACTTCCTATTCGCTTTAACCTGGAGTATTGCGCCTTCTCCACTGCCAGTTTTTTAGTTCTATTCTCCAATCTCTTTACAGGCAGAGCTCTAGACAATGAGATTTGCCACTAGATTTTGGAATATGTGTGTATGCCCTAGCTGCTAGGTGCATCACCCATTAGGATGTATATATGCAGGTGGACATGAAGAGTTTAAAAAGCTGAGATCCCATTTGATGAAACTAATATGACAACACGAACAATCGGATCAGGAGGAAAGGGTGCAGTTAGGGTAAGAAATGAAGGGCAT
Organism: Eleutherodactylus coqui; assembly: GCF_035609145.1. Lineage (NCBI taxonomy): Eukaryota > Metazoa > Chordata > Amphibia > Anura > Eleutherodactylidae > Eleutherodactylus > Eleutherodactylus coqui. Next base: position 201,027,434 of record NC_089841.1, on the reverse strand, counting down.
GCAGCATTATGTCGCCTTACTTAAGGCAGTTACCCTATTTATTTTCAAGAAATCTTGCAGGGATTAATAGGATAAAAAGACAACATCTTTGACAACCAGTAGTAACAGATATTGTGTCTATCCGTCCTGCTACTATGTGATCCATCAAGCCATTGTGATCATTGAATTGGGGAGTTGCCAAAAAATATATCAGTGGATTCTTGAGGATTGTCTGATATCTATGATTTGACATTATATTTTATAAAACAATTGTGTTTTAAAGCTTGCATTCTTTTATTTGATTTTTCACTGTTTAAATAAACACATTAAACTGATGCATTAGCTTTTTTTCTAGTGATACACCCTATTATTTGTGTAATCCACACAACTTTTTGAAGTTGTTAACGTATTTTTCACTCTTTTTCACTCTGACCATCATGCCTTATCATTGATGTTCTATGCTAATTTTGGGGAAAAAATAAGGTTTTTTCCTAAAAATCCACTAATATTTATTTTCCACTAGATGGGTAATAAACGCCTGATTGCCCAGGACCCCACAGCTGGGACCTTCACAATCACTAGAATAGAGTTGTAAGTAGAGATGAGCGAACGTACTCGTCCGAGCTTGATACTCGTTCGAGTATTAGCGTGTTCGAGATGCTCGTTACTCGTAACGAGTACCACGCGATGTTCGGGTTACTTTCACTTTCCTCTCTGAGACGTTAGCGTGCTTTTCTGGCCAATTGAAAGACAGGGAAGGCATTACAACTCCCCCCTGCGACGTTCAAGCCCTATACCACCCCCCTGCAGTGAGTGGCTGGGGAGATCAGGTGTCACCCGAGTATAAAAATCGGCCCCTCCCGCGGCTCGCCTCAGATGCGTTGTGAGTAGAGATGAGCGAACGTACTCGTCCGAGCTTGATGCTCGGGCGAATATTAGGGTGTTCGGGATGTTCGTTATTCGTAACGAACACCACACGATGTTCGGATGTTCGTCTATATGCGCTCAATGGGGCCGGCGGCAGCAGCGCCAACCCCATTGAGAACATATAGAAGACAAATCCTTCTTCTCTGCCACAGCTGTAACAGCTGTGACAGAGAAGAACGATGTTTGCCCATTGAATTCAATGGAACCGGCAATACAGCCGACTCCACTGAATGCAATGGGCTGCCGGCGATCGCGGGATGAATTGTCGGAAAGGGGTTAAATATATAAGCCCTTTCCTGCAATTCATCCAGAAATGTGTAAAAATAAAAAATATATATATACTCACCTGGTGCCGGCAGATGGAGTTCAGCGCGGCAGGCTGCAGTTCTCCTGAACTGCTCTGAACAGCTGTGAGTAGTATTCAGCAGCCGGGGATTTAAAATCCCCGCCTGCTGAATAAGATGCCTCTGAATGGTCACAGCCTGACCAATCAGAGGCCAGCCCTCACTCACACCCATTCATGAATTCATGAATGGGTGTGAGTGAGGGCTGGCCTCTGATTGGTCAGGCTGTGACCATTCAGAGGCATCTTATTCAGCAGGCGGGGATTTTAAATCCCCGGCTGCTGAATACTACTCACAGCTGTTCAGAGCAGTTCAGGAGAACTGCAGCCTGCCGCGCTGAACTCCATCTGCCGGCACCAGGTGAGTATATATATATTTTTTATTTTTACACATTTCTGGATGAATTGCAGGAAAGGGCTTATATATTTAACCCCTTTCCGACAATTCATCCCGCGATCGCCGGCAGCCCATTGCATTCAGTGGAGTCGGCTGTATTGACGGCTCCATTGAATTCAATGGGCTAACATCGTTCTTCTCTGACACAGCTGTTACAGCTGTGGCAGAGGAGAACTTGCTGTGTCGTTCCCATCATTTTCTTGAATTGCCAAGATTTTCACACATGAAAACCTTAGCGAGCATCGGCGAAATACAAAAATGTTCCGGTCGCCCATTGACTTCAATGGGGTTCGTTATTCGAAACGAACACCCGAACATCGCGGGAAGTTCGTTTCGAATAACGCGAACCCGAACATTTTGGTGTTCGCTCATCTTTAGTTGTGAGATAGCTGAGGGACAGTGGTATCGAGTTGGAGCTGCTGTAGGGAGAGTGTTAGGAGTTAGTGTAGGCTTCAAGAACCCCAACGGTCCTTCTTAGGGCCACATCTAACCGTGTGCAGTAGTGTGGAGGCTGCTTTTAGCAGTGTTGCACTTTTTTTTTTTTGGGTATATCGGCCGTGCAGAGCATTGCGCCCTGCAGTAATAGTCCAGGGACAGAAGCGTGGAGGCAGGGAGAGCGTTAGGAGTTATTGTAGGCTTCGAGAACCCCAACGGTCCTTCTTAGGGCCACATCTAACAGTGTGCAGTAGTGTGGAGGCTGCTTTTAGCAGTGTTGCACTTTTTTTTTTTTGGGTATATCGGCCGTGCAGAGCATTGCGCCCTGCAGTAATACTCCAGGGATAGAATTGTGTAGGCAGGGCCAGAAGACATATATTATAGATTGAATATACGCAGTGGTCCATTAGAAAAAAATATTTGAAAAAAAACTATTTGGCCTGCCTGTCACTCTGCTCAGTGTTCTGGGTCCGTGTCTGCTGGGGGTAGTAGTTTTCCAAATAAATACGCAGCCAGCTAAGTGTTACAGCAGGCTTGCGCCAAATTATTTCCTGGCTCTGAAATCACCGGTCTGTTGCAGTTAATAACAGTGCAACACTGCAGTTCCGTGACACACACATCAGGGACAGAATTGTGTAGGCAGGGCCAGAAGACATATTATAGATGGAATATACGCAGTGGTCCTTTAGAAAAAAATATTTGAAAAAAATCTATTTGGCCTGCCTGTCACTCTGCTGAGTGTTCTGGGTCCGTGTCTGCTGGGGGTAGTAGTTCTCCAAATAAATACGCAGCCAGCTAAGTGTTACAGCAGGCTTGCGCCAAATTATTTCCTGGCGTTCCGTAAGCGAACTCAGCCTCCAACCACAGGCCAATAAGCTGCACATTTAATTACAGTGTTGTGTTTCTGCATTCCTGGTAATACAGCATGCTGAGGGGTAGGGGTAGGCCTAGAGGACGTGGGCGCGGCCGAGGACGCGGAGGCCCTAGTCCGGGTGTGGGCACAGGCCGAGCTCCTGATCCAGGTGTATCGCAGCCGACTGCTGCGGGATTAGGAGAGAGGCACGTTTCTGGCGTCCCCACATTCATAGCACATTTAATGGGTCCACGCGGTAGACCTTTATTAGAAAATGAGCAGTGTGAGCAGGTCCTGTCGTGGATGGCAGAAAGTGCTCCAGCAACCTATCGTCCACCCAGAGTTCTGCGCCGTCCACTGCTGCAACTCAGAATCCTCTGGCTGCTGCTCCTCCTTCCTCCCAGCCTCCTCACTCCATGAAAATGAGACATTCTGAGGAGCGGGCAGACTCCCAGGAACTGTTCTCGGGCCCCTGCTCAGATTGGGCAGCAGTGGTTCCTCTCCCACCAGAGGAGTTTATCGTGACTGATGCCCAACCATTCGAAAGTTCCCGGGGTCCGGGGGATGAGGCTGGGGACTTCCGGCAACTGTCTCAAGACCTTTCAGTGGGTGAGGAGGCCGATGACGATGAGACACAGTTGTCTATCAGTGAGGTAGTAGTAAGGGCATTAAGTCCGAGGGAGGAGCGCACCGAGGATTCTGAGGAAGAGCAGCAGGACAATGAGGTGACTGACCCCACCTGGTTTGCTACGCCTACTGAGGACAGGTCTTCAGAGGGGGAGGCAAGGGCAGCAGCAGGGCAGGTTGCAAGAGGCAGTGCGAAGTCCAGGGGTAGAGGCAGGGCCAGACCGAATAATCCACCAACTGTTTCCCAAAGCGCCCCCTCGTGCCATGCCTCCCTGCAGAGGCCGAGGTGCTCAAAGGTCTGGCAGTTTTTCACTGAGAGTGCAGACGACCGACGAACAGTGGTGTGCAACCTTTGTCGCGCCAAGATCAGCCGGGGAGCCACCACCAGCAGCCTCACCACCAACAGCATGCGCAGACATATGATGGCCAAGCACCCCACAAGGTGGGACGAAGGCCGTTCACCGCCTTCGGTTTGCACCGCTGCCTCTCCCCCTGTGCCCCAACCTGCCACTGAGATCCAACCCCGCTCTGAGGACACAGGCACTACCGTCTCCTGGCCTGCACCCACACCCTCACCTCCGCTGTCCTCGGCCCCATCCAGCAATGTCTGTCAGCGCAGCGTCCAGCCGTCGCTAGCGCAAGTGTTTGAGCGCAAGCGCAAGTACGCCGCCACGCACCCGCACACTCAAGCGTTAAACGTGCACGTAGCCAAATTTATCAGCCTGGAGATGCTGCCGTATAGGGTTGTGGAAACGGAGTCCTTCAAAAGTATGATGGCGGCGGCGGCCCCGCGCTACTCAGTTCCCAGTCGCCACTACTTTTCCCGATGTGCCGTCCCAGCCCTGCACGACCACGTCTCCCGCAACATTGTACGCGCCCTCACCAACGCGGTTACTGCCAAGGTCCACTTAACAACAGACACGTGGACAAGCACAGGCGGGCAGGGCCACTATATCTCCCTGACGGCACATTGGGTGAATTTAGTGGAGGCTGGGACAGAGTCAGAGCCTGGGACCGCTCACGTCCTACCCACCCCCAGAATTGCGGGCCACAGCTCGGTGGTGGTATCTGCGGCGGTGTATGCTTCCTCCACTAAACCACCCTCCTCCTCCTCCTCCTCGAACGCAACCTCTGTCTCGCAATCAAGATGTGTCAGCAGCAAAAGCACGTCGGCAGCAGTCGGTGTCGCGCGTCGTGGCAGCACAGTGGTGGGTAAACGTCAGCAGGCCGTGCTGAAACTACTCAGCTTAGGAGATAGGAGGCACACGGCCCACGAACTGCTGCAGGGTCTGACAGAGCAGACCGACCGCTGGCTTGCGCCGCTGAGCCTCCAACCGGGCATGGTCGTGTGTGACAACGGCCGTAACCTGGTGGCGGCTCTGCAGCTCGGCAGCCTCACGCACGTGCCATGCCTGGCCCACGTCTTTAATTTGGTGGTTCAGCGCTTTCTGAAAAGCTACCCACGCTTGTCAGAACTGCTCGGAAAGGTGCGCCGGCTCTGCGCACATTTCCGCAAGTCCCACACGGACGCTGCCACCCTGCGCACCCTGCAACATCGGTTTAATCTGCCAGTGCACCGACTGCTGTACGACGTGCCCACACGGTGGAACTCTACGCTCCACATGTTGGCCAGGCTCTATGAGCAGCGTAGAGCTATAGTGGAATACCAACTCCAACATGGGCGGCGCAGTGGGAGTCAGCCATCTCAATTATTTTCAGAAGAGTGGGCCTGGTTGGCAGACATCTGCCAGGTCCTTCGAAACTTTGAGGAGTCTACCCAGGTGGTGAGCGGCGATGCTGCAATCATTAGCGTCACCATTCCTCTTTTATGCCTCTTGAGAAGTTCCCTGCAAAGCATAAAGGCAGACGCTTTGCACTCGGAAACAGAGCCGGGGGAAGACAGTATGTCGCTGGATAGTCAGAGCACCCTCCTGTCTATATCTCAGAGGAGGAGGAGGAAGATGAGGAGGAGGGGGAAGACACAGCTTGGCCCACTGGTGAGGGTACACATGCTGCTGGCCTGTCATCCTTTCAGCGTGTATGGCCTGAGGAGGAGGAGGAGGAGGAGGATCCTGAAAGTGATCTTCCTAGTGAGGACAGCCATGTGTTGCATACAGGTACCCTGGTACACATGGCTGACTTCATGTTAGGATGCCTTTCTCGTGACCCTCACGTTACACGCATTCTGGCCACTACGGATTACTGGGTGTACACACTGCTCGACCCACGGTATAAGGAGAACCTTTCCACTCTCATACCCGAAGAGGAAAGGGGTTCGAGAGTGTTGCTATACCACAGGACCCTGGCGGACAAACTGATGGTAAAATTCCCATACGACAGCGCTAGTGGCCGAAGGCGCAGTTCCGAGGGCCAGGTAGCAGGGGAGGCACGGAGATCAGGCAGCATGTACAGCACAGGCAGGCCAACACTCTTTAAGGCCCTTGACAGCTTTATGGCTCCCCAGCAAGACTGTGTCACCGCTCCCCAGTAACGGCTGAGTCGGCGGGAGCACTGTAAAAGGATGGTGAGGGAGTACGTAGCCGATCGCACGATTGTCCTCCGTGACGCCTCTGCCCCCTACAACTACTGGGTGTCGAAGCTGGACACGTGGCCTGAACTCGCGCTGTATGCCCTGGAGGTGCTTGCTTGTCCTGCGGCTAGCGTCTTGTCAGAGACGGTGTTTAGTGCGGCTGGGGGAATCATCACAGATAAGCGTACCCGCCTGTCAACCGACAGTGCCGACAGGCTAACACTCATCAAGATGAACAAAGCCTGGATTTCCCCAAACTTCTCTTCTCCACCAGCGGACAGCAGCGATACCTAAGCAATAGGTAGGCTGCACCCGCGGATGGAAGCATCGTTCTGTATCCCCATCAAAAACGGGGACCTTTTCGCTTCATCAATCTGTATATAATATTCCTCCTCCTCCTCCTGCTCCTCCTCCTGAAACCTCACATAATCACGCCGAACGGGCAATTTTTCTTAGGCCCACAAGGCTCAGTCATATAATTTTTCTAAACAATTTTTATACGTTTCAATGCTCATTAAAGCGTTGAAACTTTCACCTCCACCAATTTTTATTTTAACTGGGCTGCCTCCTGGCCTAGTTACCAATTAAGCCACATTAACCAAAGCGATTAATGGGTTTCACCTGCCCTCTTGGTTGGCCATGGCCAATTTTTCTGATGTACATTAGTACTGTTGATACAGCAATTTTTGTGGGCCCTCGCCTACAGTGTAATCAAATGAATTTTTAGCCCACCTGCATTACAGCTGACGTTACATCCGCTGTGTTGGGCAATGCAATGGGATATTTTTATGTACCGCCGGTGGGTTCCAGGGAGCCACCCATGCTGTGGGTCCACAGGGAGTTGTAAATGCATCTGTTTCCACTTCTAAAGAACCCCAGTCTGACTGGGGAATGCAGTGTGGGCCGAAGCCCACCTGCATTAAACATGACATTACTACCTCAGCTGTGTTGGGCAATGCAATGGGATATATTTATGTACCGCCGGTGGCTTCCTGGCACCCACCCATGCTGTGGGTCCACAGGGAATTGTAAATGCATCTGTTTCCACTTCTAAAGAACCCCATTCTGACTGGGGCATGCAGTGTGGCCACCTGCATTAAACATGACATTACTACCTCAGCTGTGATGGGCACTGCAATGGGATATTTTTATGTACCGCCGGTGGGTTCCAGGGAGCCACCCATGCTGTGGGTGCACACGGAATTCCCATTGCGGAGTTGTACCTGCCTGTGACTATTTATAAAAAACCGCGGTCTGACTGGGGCGTGCAGACACCTTGACAGAATGAATAGTGTGTGGCACATAGGTTCCCCATTGCTATGCCCATGTGTGCAGCTCCAGATGGAGGTGGCACAGGATTGGATTTCTCATTGCCTCTGTACAGCATTGTGGGCTATCGCCCCGCCCCTTTTAAAGAGGGTCACTGCCTAGCCGTGCCAACCCTCTGCAGTGTGTGCCTGCTTTTCCTGTGGCAGACGCACTTATAAATAGACATGAGGGTGGCGTGGCATGAGTGCAGCTGAAGGCTGGGCAGGGACAGTTTGGTGTGCGCTGTGGACACTGGGTCGTGGGGGAGGGGGGGGGAATTGGCAGCATGTAACCCAGGAGAAGTGGCAGCGGAGTGTCATGCAGGCAGTGATTGTGCTTTGTTGGAGGTAGTGTGGTGCTTAGCTAAGGTATGCATTGCTAATGAGGGCTTTTCAGAAGTAAAAATTGTTGGGAGGGGGGGGCCCACTCTTGCCGCTATTGTGGCTTAATAGTGGGACCTGGGAACTTGAGATGCAGCCCAACATGTAGCCCCTCGCCTGCCCTATCCGTTTCTGTGTCGTTCCCATCACTTTCTTGAATTGCCCCAATTTTCACAAATGAAAACCTTAGCGAGCATCGGTGATATACAAAAATGCTCGAGTCGCCCATTGACTTCAATGGGGTTCGTTATTCGAAACGAACCCTCGAGCATCGCGAAAAATTCGTCTCGAGTAACGAGCACCCGAGCATTTTGGTGCTCGCTCATCTCTAATTGTGAGCTTTCTGTATTTCCGAAGTGCACTAACACAATATGAAACCATTTGAATGGAGAGACAATACTCAACTCCCTTCATCAGTCTCCTAAAATTTGACTGGAGTTTCACCTCATTTGCTCCACCACCAGTGCTGGCTGAGTGAACTGAAGCAGTTTTGGGTTGAAAGTTGCTAAAAGTTTAGTTAGATCTGAACCCAAATCTTGGACAGTTTGTTTTAGCTGAACCCACTAAATTATCATCTGCCACATGGCAGAAAGGAGAAAATGGAAGGGTCTTCATGACCTCAAAGTATGCCATAATGCCTTGCAAACAGCTTTCCCAACCAATCAGCAGGCAGTATAGGGGTGAGGTCGGAGCCACTATAAAAGGCTATGCACCATTTCAGCCAGAAAAAGAGGATGTGTAAGATGATGTCTGTGAGGGACAGATTGTACTGTATAGTGTACACTAATTGCAGTTAAAAGCAATGCACAAAGTGTTGGGCATCTGTTCTGCACACAATCCATTTCATCGCCATTTAAAGTATGCAAAGTTTACAGAGTAAATGCCCTTTTACACACAAAGATAATCATTCAAACAACTGAAAGATTGAAGGATTTAGCAATCTATTTGCATAAAGTGTCATCTTCATTTGCATGTAAAAGAATCTCCAGGAGTTGTTTGCAGAGCCATTCCTTTGTTCTATTCCCAGCTTCTAGCAAATTGCATTGTTCTCCTCATGGCTAGTATAAATATGCTGCAAGGAGAACATCCTGCATTCTTTTGAAAGATGAGCAAAATGCATTCAAATGGAATGTATTTTCTTAGTCTTTCAGCGACTGAATGATGGATTTCAAGTTTAACTAAAATCCATCGTTCAAACAAAAGTGCCCATTGCTCACGTTTACATGTAACGATTATTGCTCATTTTCAGCCTTTTGGACGAATTTTGAGCAACCGTACTCTGCCAAGCTTGATACTCGTTCAAGTATTAACATACTCGATGGTGCTCGCTACTCGAGAGAACATCACGTCGTGTTCAACCCAGCCCCAGTTTTGGCCCCTCCCCGCTATGACGTGTCAGTTTTGCCCCCTCCCCGCTGCGATGCTGCGCACGTCAATGGTAGTTTGTGGCTGGCTTGGGGGAGGAGAGAGAGAGAGATTGAGAGAGAGAGAGAAAAAAAAAGCTCGGCAACCGGCGGATTCCATACAAAAATGCTCGAGTCTCCAATTAAAGTCAATGGGGTTCGTTACTCGACTAGAGCTCTCGAATTTTTTGAAAAGCTCGACTCAAATAACGAGGACCTTAGCATTTGGGTACTCGCTCATCTCTAGTGATAATCGTCACGTGTAAAAGGCCCTTAAGAACTACAGTAATGACCAATTCAAACAAGAAGAGTGAGGGTCCTGCTTATAATTGCTCACAATCAATGAGCAAATAAGGCTAACAGAAGAGGAAAAAGTGCTCGTTTTGTAGAATGCTTCAGTCATTTTTTTTAAACAAAATAGAGAAAAACACATAATGCTGCATGCGGAGGTCACGTAGTCCAAATATCTGTATGCACATTTATGAAGTGCATTATCAATGGAGCAAATGGAAAAAAAAGTAAAAATAACCAAGGTTTTAGCATAAAGCACAACATATTGAATGAAAATAAACTAAATAATAGTAAAAAAAAAGTACTTGCTTTTGGTAATATTGACATTTTCATGTGCACTGCCATTCTAGTATACAATTGTGTGGCAGAAATAATGATGCTATTATTTCCTTTTTGCCTATTGTCAGTGTGTTTTAAATACTGAAATAGTAGAGCAGTGCATATTCCTTTTTGCATACCATTATTCACCTATAAATAAACTATATCTTCCGTTAAAATGCATGTAAGATTCATGTCAAATACATATTATTCAGAAAATGTCCCACAGAGCTAAATACAAAATTATAATGAGATGACCTGGGAAATAATCCCTATATTATGCTCATTCTAGAAACTTGCCAATGGGCAGGAAGTTAACACAATTTTTATGAGTTTATATTAAAGGCCTGCTGTTTTAATGATACTTATGAGAGCGGCAACTATATTTTTAATAATGAAACTTGACGAGTCGGGTGGGAAAAATCTTATAAAACTTGTATTGTATTCAAGTTTAGGTTTTTGAAATCTGAGTTGAAAACTATGTTTCTGACCTACAGCAGTCGCAACTTTTATATCCAATTTTCTGCCAAGCAAACAGCACATTTACAACATTTCTGTGTTATTATGAAGAAGACAGTGAGATGTAAACATCATTTTATCCCCATATAAATGCAAAGAATAAGCAATGTCAATTCATTTTTAAAGCAGCCCCCAAACTGATAGGATGAGATGGTATTTATTTTGCATGTCCTGCAGGCGATCGTAAAATGTGATTATATGTGACTCTATTGAAAGGAGGAACATGATAATAACATCATGTATAGCTCTGATGAAATTCATATGTCACAATACCTGCCAGGACAAGATGCTTCATCTTCCTCTTCCCGTACATTCAGCTTTATCTTCTAATATGAAAACCTAATGAAATTGTCTTTCTATTCAGCTGTACAATGCCACAGAAATGAATTGACTGCTAATGCGCATTTCAAACAGAGAATGGAGAATGAAAAGTGCAAGGGCATTTTCTAAAGGTCTAAAACAGTTACTTGGATAAAAGATGATAAGAATGAGCTCGAATTGACGGAGCACTTCCCGTGAGAGCTTGTTTCCATAATAACCCACTAATTTAATACATAATTAAGGGTTTGTTTAAATCATTTGTACTGTTAAGGTAGGCAATAAAACAGAGATAATTTGTGATGTTTGGCGTGAGAGCAGAATAGAAAGCGAAGACTTCTTTTACATGGGGCGATAAATCGTTTGCAAGAGCAAACCATGGCAGAGTTCGTTCATTCGCTCGTGCAGCTTGTTTATAGAGGAAGATGAATTGTTTGTAAGGGATCATTCACACATCCATATGTGTGAGCGGTTTTTCTTTTAAATTGCCCACTGTCTCATAGAGGTGTTTTGTATGTATCATCGCCTATACGTAATGGAATGTGTATGGACAGTGTTGCATACGCGGCCCATAGGGCTGTCCCTGCATGATATGCGATGCAATAGAGCATGCTGCAATCTTTTTCACGCACGTTATCCACACGCAGTGTTTACGGCTTGAGAGCTCTTTTACATGGGTGCTGCGAATTTCGGCCGCCCGAATTGAGTTAGAAAATCACGTGAGCTGCATCTTCTATCTCCTTGTCCATTCAGGTGGCCAGGTGTGGCATGTAAACGACGCAGCCAGGAATACCGTCGGCCAGGGGGAGAGAGTTCAGCTTTGTTAATCTCCCTTACCTCCACCTCTCCTACTCCTTGCTGGCTGCAGAGCTAGTCAAGCTAAACTCCCTCCCCAGCCTATGGGAGCTGCCGGCAAGGGGAGGGGGAGGGACTTGAGCAGCACGTGCCACTGTTAAACTCCCTCCCCCTTCTCTAATGGTTCTCATAGGCTCCCATAGGAGTCTATGGGAACGGTCGGCATATTCCGGCAAAAGATAGGACAAGATCCATCTTTCCCAGCTTGCATAAAAGCCGGAATGCACTCTGTATGCGCTATTTTTTCCGACCAGCAGATTTTACGCACCAGAAAATCACCCATCTGAAGAAATGCACTGGAATCCAATGCTTCAGATGGTCATGATTTTCGCCTGACACTTTATCGCAGTAAGATTTGCTGCGATAAAACGTGCATGTGAATAACGCTTAATGTGAATGGATGAATGAAAATCCATGTACTTTCATTGACTCCGTTCACCACGTATCATGCGGCCATGCATCGTACGCAGATTTCAAGGTTGAATCACGGTCGTGTGAATGAGTCCTAACTGCGTACAAATATCGTTCAGTCATTTACATTCATTGAACCAGCAAATGGGAATGACTAAACGATCGCTGTGTTTTTTTACGCACCCAAAAATCGTTTATCTGAATGGAATCCGATGCTTCAGATGGTCGGGATCTTTGGACGCGCTACAATAGCTGCATGTATACGGTCATGTGAATAAGGCCTGAGGCACATTATTCTCTTTTTAGATAGATTTACATTGTGAGTGTTTAGACCAGACTCTGTCCATTAAAATGTTATACTATAAAAGTACTTAAAGGGGTTGTCCCTGCGCCGAAACGGGTTTTTTTTTTTTTTTTAACCCCCCCCCCCCCCCCCCCCCGTTCGGCGCGAGACAACCCCGATGCAGGGGTTAAAAAAACAACCCGCACAGCGCTTACCTGAATCCCGGCGGTCCGGCGTCTTCATACTTACCTGCTGAAGATGGCCGCCGGGATCCTCTGTCTCCGTGGACCGCAGGGCTTCTGTGCGGACCATTGCCGATTCCAGCCTCCTGATTGGCTGGAATCGGCACGTGACGGGGCGGAGCTACACGGAGCCGGCATTCTACACGAGCGGCCCCATAGAAGACTGCAGAAGACCCGGACTGCGCAAGCGCGGCTAATTTGGCCATCGGAGGGCGAAAATTAGTCGGCTCCATGGGAACGAGGACGCCAGCAACGGAGCAGGTAAGTATAAAACTTTTTATAACTTCTGTATGGCTCATAATTAATGCACAATGTACATTACAAAGTGCATTATTATGGCCATACAGAAGTGTATAGACCCACTTGCTGCCGCGGGACAACCCCTTTAATCAGTGTTAGAGATTTCATTACATGTTGTCGTTTTGATGGAGAGACAGATGGCCCAATGCAATTAAAAGAGTTAATGACACTATTTAGTAAATGTTAATATACAGTTCCAACCAGGAGAGGCTATTTAGATAACACACCCAGCCCTATTTCCCCATTTCATTACTTAACAATTTAATTGCAGAAACAGATAAATAACAAGAAAATTCTATCACCATTCTTGCTTATAACAGTCTTTTTTTACACCCTTTTTGTCATTACCAGCGTAGGTTTTTCTATGGAGAAGTTTAGCACTGGGGTTGCCCTTCTCAGGGCGGTTATTCCATTTCAGAGGGAAAGTAATAGGTATTTGATAGGGTCTCTATTTAGTTTTTTTAGTGTATGATTAAAAGTTAAGCTTTATCGTCTAAAAGGGTGTCCGCTTTAAGTTTTTTCTAGTAATAATGAGTAATGTATGTTAGCAGTCCCTAGGCTTCCTTTTATTCCTGTACTAAAAACAAGAAAAGGCGGCCGATATACGCTCGTGTGAAAGAGTCCGTAAAGTGACATATGTCAGATTTCCAAAATCTTGCTTGGTCATTAAGGTGCAAAAAGGCATCTTGGTCATTAAGGCGCAATAAAATATGTGATCATAAAACTGTTGATAGTTCAGTTAGATTATTTTTGTCTCCAATAGTGACTTAGGCAGCAATCAGACAATGTTTCATTAATAATCAATAAAGAGATACAGGTAACTCCAAAGGGTTCACTTACTTTTTGTTACAACTGTAGATGAGCAGACCAAATCCAAATATAGAAGTGGCAGTGACCTTCTATGGCAGTGATTGGCTGCAACAGTTGCATGTCCTGGTCAGCAACCACCAGGAAGGACAGAGTGGTTGTGAAGCTATTTTAAGCCATGAGAAAATAGGTACACCCCATTGTAAAATAGTAATAATACATAGCTAAATAATCATTATGTACATAAACAATAGATAATTGTATCTTCCATTTTAGGGCCTACTTCACATGATCATATGTGTTTATACGTTCGCCTCTATGCACCAAATTATCGCATGAATGAAGAATTGTCGCGATCACGTCCCAATCTTAATGAGCCTATTTCATGCCATTCACATGTGTGGCTGCTGCATATTGGCAAAAGCGATGAAAACCATTGATCATTGTAAAATGCTTGGAATGACTTATAATGCTTAATTCGGACAAGCTGTCTTCTTTTCGCAGCATTGTACACAGAAAAACTCCCTCACCTTACCTTTTTTAATGTTTCCATAGAAGCCTAAGGGAGCTTCCTGCGTATTTCGGCAAAAGATAGGGCAAGACCTATCTTTTGACGCGGCATATAAAATGTGTTATTTTTCCCAGTGTGATTTTATTGCGCCCCCAAAAATTGCTCATCTGAATGAATACATTGGAATCCAATGGCTCGGATGGTCGTGATTTTGGGGTAATTTTTTTACGCAGTTAAATACCGGCGTAAATACTGTCTTGTGAATAAGCCCCAAGTGTGATTTCGAACCGCAGTGTTAAATTTCAGACTTAGCCGATTTATACATTAAAAAAATGTCATGATTTTTGCACATAAATAAAATGACATATTGGTTATTTTTCAGACAATTTTGTTGATTTTTTGCTAGGATGTTGAATTGTTAACTTCTAATCAACATCTGAAGCTGCTAGAAGTTGGAATACATCAGAGGATGAAAATACTTCACTTAAAGCATGAATTTTTACCCTGATTGGTAAGTGGTTGACTGAAAGATGCTGGTAGCCTAATCACAATATATGATTGGTTTGATATCATTTAATGATAAAACTGATGATACTAAAGTGATTTCAATAGTCACTAAATGCTGTGTTTGCCTTGCGGTGGATAAATCAGAAATGCATTATCATTGTTTCTATTTGCAACTGCTCTTTTAACAGGAGTGCATTTTAATCATTTCTGCTATAGTTCTCAGTGGCTACATTTGAAAGATTCGGGCAGTTTACCACTCGTGTTGGAATTAATTTGGAACTAATTGAGAATGCATTAAATTAAACCGAGAACTTCTAGGTCAAGCCAGGATTCTACTTTGCAATCAGAAATGACTAAAAAATTGCACCCTGGGCTACAGAGAGGGGAAAAAAATCTTCAACAATTACAAGTAATGCTAGGTAATTGAGTGCAACTGATGTGACACTGCTCTCTGGTGGCTTTCATTGAGGCATTTGGTGGAAAAATATATCACATAGAGCAAAGTTGACATATTAAATATAGCTATTATTCAGAAGAATTTATCATATCCTTTTTCTGCAAAAAATGAAAGAATGCCTATGCAGCTGAAATGTACTAAGGGCTGTTTTTGTACAGTTTATATAATTCTTACTACTTGTAGAACAAGCTCACACAATAGGTTGCAAATGGTTTCACACCTTCAGGGTTTATTCAAACAAGCGTATATCGGCCGTGTTTTCATGACCAACTGCTATACGCGACCATCTGATGCATTGGATTTTAATGCATCCGTTCATATGGGTGAAAAATGTCCAGCCGGAAAGCATAGTGCATACGGTCGGAAAAGATAGGTCTGAACCTATATTCCGTCTGGAATACACAAGCTGGTCATATAGACTCCTATGGGAGCCTATGAGAGCTGCCGGAAAAGAGAGGTGGGACATAATTTAGCAGCGTCTCAGATAAACTCCCTCCCCCTCTCCGCCCCTTGATGGCTGTCGGCAAAAGGAGTAGGCAGGATGGAGCGGGAGATTAGCACACTAGCTCCAGCCTCGTCCCACCCTCTCCCTTTGCTGACAGCAGAGAGGGGGAGGGAAGAGGGAGGGAGTTTAGCAGAGCTAAACTCTCTCCCCCCACCCTACAGTATTCCAGTTGCGGCGTTTGGACACACTTTTTCATTCCATGTTTTTTCTTGATTTTTTTTCAATATATTCTACATTAATAGATTAATAACAAAAACATGAAAATTACAAAAACAAGGAATTAAGCAGTAAACAAAAAAATAGTTAACAAACCAGAATATGTTTTATATTCTCCAAAGTAGGCCCCTTTTGCTTTGATGACAGCTTTCCGCTTATTGGTTATTTGCAGGGACAGACGGTAAGCGGAGTTCTCATATCTTGCTGTATCTGCTGCTCTCCACACAGACTATAGTAACATTACACGGTTCCCACTGAAATCAATGGATTCACCATATAACACTTGGACATGCTGGGACCTCCAGAGTGATAGATCAATATTTCATTGACACTCTCACAGTGGCGTCATTAGAAAAAATACAGTTTTTTATTTTACTACAGACAGCCCTATTGATGGAATGTTGTCTGGTAAAGGGGAAACCCCTTTACGTGCTCCAAAGAGTTGTGCTTAGAGGTGAGTGTATAAACATGCACCATATCTTCTTTGTATTGCCATATTCTGCTACCAATGAAGGAACCTCTCTTTACCTTTTATACTTGTCCCTGCTATGATAGAATGTAGCTTGGAATGGCATACTCCCCACAGTGGTTTACTGCAGATTTCTAGGGTGAAACAGAACTTGACAAACTTTTTTTTAACAGTAATATTTTTATTAACATAAGCCAAACAAAAAGAATTACAACAATAAATACATTGGTTATTAACATATACATCAGACGTTAGACAAACAATTCGACATTTCTCTTTTTTAAATCCAAACCACCCACTCACAACTACTGCTGTGAAAGAAAGGAAGAGATAACAAGAAAATCAAACTTAAAAAAAAAATCATTTGCTTAAAAGACTATGGCTTAGAGGGGTTGTCCCACTTCTGGCTGTTTTGCTGCAGTAAGCAGACAGATCCATATATTGCTAACGGCTCCTTTACACTGGCGATCGTGAATTTTTACCCCGGATTTTTGAGTGTCAGCGCTGCTTTTTTTCGTAAAAACATTGCTTGCGTTTTTTTTGTGGTGTTTTTTCGGGTGATTTTTTTTAGTGGGAAAGTCAATAGGACTTTCTAATGTTAAAAACGCATCACGTCGCACAAAAATCGAATGTTTGTGCTTTGCGATGTGATAAAAAGAAAGCCCCATAGGGAAACATGGGAGCTTAAAAAATATGCAAAATGCAGAAAGATAGGGCACGTCGACGTTTTTTTTTTACTGAAAACATCACAAATGTGAAGGAAACCATTAAAAATCATTGGTTTCACAATTCTGCATTTTCATTCACTTTCACATTGCGCTGAAATCGCACGATTTTATTGCCAGCGTCAAGGCGCCCTCAGTGGCTGATACTGAAAACTTAGTCCTATTCACTTCAATAGGACTCAGCCTGCAGTACTTACCCAGGATGCTGCACAATGTACAGAGTTGTCTGCTTCCGCAAAACGATACAACCCTTTAAATCCATTCATCCCGTAATTCTAGGAATGACTGGAGTTTATTAATCTAAGCATAATACATTTTTTCATAACACAGAATTGTAGAGCCTTTTTTTCTATTCAGCGATTGGAAGAACTTCTTTGGTAAACCATTTACTGGCAATCAGCTTACAAGTTACATGCAGTAGCTTCTATACTGCAACTGCTATCTTACAAGGCGAATGAATAAAGTTCAAAACTTCCAATATACATTAAGTACTCTCAGGAGAAATGTGAACATTAGAGATGAGCGAGTATACTTTCTAAGGCACATTACTCGATCGAGTAGTGCCTTAGCCGAGTATCTCCCCGCTCGTCTCTTAAGATTCGAGGGCCGGCGCGGGTGACAGGTGAGTTGTGGCAGGGAGCGGGGGAGAGCGGGGGGGAGAGAGGAAGAGGGAGATCTCCCCTCCGTTCCTCCCCGCTCTCCCCCGCCGCTCCCCGCCGGCCCCCGAATCTTTAGAGACGAGCGGGGAGATACTCGGCTAAGGCACTACTCGCTCGAGTAATGTGCCCTAGTGAGTATACTCGCTCATCTCTAGGGAACATTAAAAATTAAATCAAATATCACAAAGTAAGTTCCAAAATCTATAGCATTTTGAACATCTCCTAAGTAAACTGTACCGCGCATGTCCGACGGCGACCCATGAGGACCATGCGCACTGCAGAGAACCCGGAAGTGGAGGGATCCGCGCAGGCGCTGCTGCCAGGGAATTGCAGGTAAGCAGGGCTCACTGGCCATGGCAGTGCTGGATTTTGTGCAGGATTCCCTGCACGGAATATGAGCATGCCGTGGTCATGAGGCTTTATAGATATGACCAGCGCTGGCTTTCATTGTGTGCAATTCAATGTCCCACTTAGTGTTATACAACAGCACTGTCATCCATACCGCTGCCTGCTTCCCATTAATGGACTTATAATTGTATTAGTATAGCTTTATTATTGGCTAGAAATAACTTTAACTTTAAGAACTGAGCAGCTGCGACACAAGCGCAGAATATAAAGTGTCCAGCTTCATTTTTGTTTTTAGTAGAAGATGTTCAACATCCATGTAAAATTGATCTTCCCTGTGTGCCATTAACTTTACTTGATATTTAATGATCCAGAGCTTTGTAAAAATCCATGACATGAAACCACTCTAAGAAATGTAGTTCTACAGCTGTTACACAGAACGGCACATTTTATTAGTCGGGGTAATTATATTTACAGTGATTTTAAAAACAAAGATGATTGAATATATTAAGATTGAAGGAAAGCATTGTGTGTGCAGTGTGTTTGCATAGACCAAAGCATAATTGCCTGGTCAGTACTTAAAATGCTATTTGGAATTTTTATAATAAAGATGTAAATGAGATATAAATCATGGAAAGCAATAACCATATTGCTGCATCTGGATAAACTCTTTGAAATGCAAAAGTTATTATGGCCATCAAAGAGATTCATTAGAATTGTGGTCAAGGGATACAAGCACATTATTTGTGGCCATAGATTGTTTGTAAAACAAAAGGTCACTATGAGCAGAATGGCGTCATTTTGGAATCCGGTACACAAATGTTATTTTTTTTAACTAATCTACCCGATTTTTAGCGTTATAAGATGCACCTAGGTTTTAGAGAAGGAAAGTAGAAACAAAATATTTTGAACCCAGTGGTGGTGAGGTGTGAAGTATACATTTCAGCACAACTAGGCATCAATCAGCTCCACCTAGGCTCTCCCACCCCACCCCCTCCCGCTACGTAGCCAGAAGCTGTGCAGTAAGAAGTGGAGGAGAGCCTTCTGTTCCTACAGATGATTGGTGGGTATGGGGGGGCAGCAGCAGTTCCCTCCAGCTCACTAATCAGCAGTTCGAATGGGCGGGCAGCTGCTATGGAGCAGACTTGTGATCCTTACCACACAGTAGGGGGGAGGAGAGCCGCCTGTACAAACAGCTGATTATTGAGCATATTGCTGCTCCCCCACCTTCACCAATCAGCTGTTAGTACGGCAGCTCTCCTCCCCTGTTATGTATGCATTTCCAGCTGGCAGCTGTGTGAGGACTTGCGATCCTTTCTTATACAGCTTCTGTCCGGGTCCGAATTTTGGCATGTTCACTTTATAGGGCACACTGACCTTTCCCCCAAGTTTAGGGTGGGAAAAGTGCATCATATAAAGCGAAAAATACAGTAAGTTTTTCACAGTGCTCCAAAATTCATTGTCAAACTAAGGCCCCATTTACATGGCAAAGTCTATATGGTGGCACTCAAAGTTCCCATGGCTCAGTATGGTGCACTCATGTGACACTGTATTTTCCAGTAGAAGGGAAGAATAGCTTTATAATATAATGTGCAGTGGAACATCTCCATTCAGAGACACAGAGATGCAGTGTAGGTAAGCAGTGAGCACCATATTATGGATCTGTACAAGAAGGATCTGTAATATAGCCCTATGCATGAGCCTTTAGTAGAGAATTTCATGCATGTTTATTCACACAACTATAATATCAATGCTCGCTTTCCTTCTTTCTCTGTATTTTATGACTGCGTTTATTAGGTACTAGCGTACCCGTCGCGCGTTGCTGCGAAGACAGACAGACATACATACATTCGTTTTTATATATCTAGATGACGGCAGCAGCGACCACTGAGGTTTTGTAGGCGGCTGCTTCCCCCCGTTGTGTGGAACATCCAATTTATCCGGCTGCTGTGGCTTCTTGGGAAGATAGCCTAGTACATGTTTGCCCACTTCCAACTCCAATGGAGACTGACTGTAAATGGCTGGCGTGCTCTAGTATTTATGGTTCCAAGCTGTACGTGTCATTGCATACAGTCTATCTATCTATCTATCTATCTGGGTTATTGCATACAGTCTATCTATCTATCTATCTATCTATCTGGGTTATTGCATACAGTCTATCTATCTATCTATCTATCTATCTATCTATGACATCAGGAAATGAGAGAATTAGATTCCAACTCCAATGGAGACTGACTGTAAATGGCTGGCGTGCTCTAGTATTTATGGTTCCAAGCTGTACGTGTCATTGCATACAGTCTGTCTATCTATCTATCTATCTATCTATCTATCTATCTATCTATCTATCTATGACATCAGGAAATGGCGAGCCGCGAATTAGATTCCGTACGTAAAATTTGAACGCTAATTCTTTGGCGCTTTGAATTGAATAATCGAGTTGGGACCCATTAACTTTTCCTATTTATGGCATAATCAATGCTCGAGCCAAATTTCAAGTTTCTATGACATTGGGAAATGAGAGAATTAAATTCCGTACATAAAATTTGGACGCTAATTCTTTTGCGCTTAGAATTGAATAATCGAGTTGGGATGAGACATAAGGCCTTGCCCATAAGCATTCCCCAACCTCCAAGAACTGAACCTACCTACCTGAATGAGATTTTGTAGGCCGCTGCTTCCCCCTTGCGGGCTAAATAAAATAGCCGTTGGGTGGAACATACAATTTATCCGGCTGCTGTGGCTTCTTAGGAAGATATCCTAGTACTTGTTTACCCACTTCCAACTCCAATGGTAATTGGCTGGCGTGCTCTAGTGGTTCCAAGCTGTACGTGTCATAATAGAGCCTTAATGACATCACAATGCAGCTTATGAGAACATGTTGGGGCATGTTCGCGCGTTGCTGCGAAGACAGACATACATACATACTACGTTTTTATATATCTAGATGACGGCAGCAGCGACCACTGAGGTTTACCGCTGGGGTATGTCACTCTTATTACTAACTAGCGTACCCGTCGCGCGTTGCTGCGAAGACAGACAGACATACATACATTCGTTTTTATATATCTAGATGACGGCAGCAGCGACCACTGAGGTTTTGTAGGCGGCTGCTTCCCCCCGTTGTGTGGAACATCCAATTTATCCGGCTGCTGTGGCTTCTTGGGAAGATAGCCTAGTACATGTTTGCCCACTTCCAACTCCAATGGAGACTGACTGTAAATGGCTGGCGTGCTCTAGTATTTATGGTTCCAAGCTGTACGTGTCATTGCATACAGTCTATCTATCTATCTATCTATCTGGGTTATTGCATACAGTCTATCTATCTATCTATCTATCTATCTGGGTTATTGCATACAGTCTATCTATCTATCTATCTATGACATCAGGAAATGAGAGAATTAGATTCCAACTCCAATGGAGACTGACTGTAAATGGCTGGCGTGCTCTAGTATTTATGGTTCCAAGCTGTACGTGTCATTGCATACAGTCTGTCTATCTATCTATCTATCTATCTATCTATGACATCAGGAAATGGCGAGCCGCGAATTAGATTCCGTACGTAAAATTTGAACGCTAATTCTTTGGCGCTTTGAATTGAATAATCGAGTTGGGACCCATTAACTTTTCCTATTTATGGCATAATCAATGCTCGAGCCAAATTTCAAGTTTCTATGACATTGGGAAATGAGAGAATTAAATTCCGTACATAAAATTTGGACGCTAATTCTTTTGCGCTTAGAATTGAATAATCGAGTTGGGATGAGACATAAGGCCTTGCCCATAAGCATTCCCCAACCTCCAAGAACTGAACCTACCTACCTGAATGAGATTTTGTAGGCCGCTGCTTCCCCCTTGCGGGCTAAATAAAATAGCCGTTGGGTGGAACATACAATTTATCCGGCTGCTGTGGCTTCTTAGGAAGATATCCTAGTACTTGTTTACCCACTTCCAACTCCAATGGTAATTGGCTGGCGTGCTCTAGTGGTTCCAAGCTGTACGTGTCATAATAGAGCCTTAATGACATCACAATGCAGCTTATGAGAACATGTTGGGGCATGTTCGCGCGTTGCTGCGAAGACAGACATACATACATACTACGTTTTTATATATCTAGATGACGGCAGCAGCGACCACTGAGGTTTACCGCTGGGGTATGTCACTCTTATTACTAATGGGGGGAGTGTCACTATTATTACTGCTGTGGGATGTCACTATTATCGCTGGGGTGAAGGTGTCACTATTACCGCTGGGGTATGTGTACATGTGGCAGAAATGGGCAGGGCTCTTTCAGAATAGACCGGGTGCAGATTTTGACTGCTTTTTAGATGCGGAAATGCTGCAGAATTTTCCACAGAAATCTCCGCTGAGCACATTCTGCAGTATTTCCGCGTCCAAAAAGCAGTCAGAATCTGCACCCGGTCTATTCTGAAACAGCCTTGTCCTTTTTAGAACGACGGGGGTAAAATCATACGTTGTGATAAGCCCCGCCCCCTGACGTGTTGGCACTTTGCGATACATAAGTGGGTTTTGGGTTGTAGTTTGGGCACTCGGTCCCTAAAAGGTTCGCCATCACAGGCCTAGTACATGTTTGCCCACTTCCAACTTCAATGGAGACTGACTGTAAATGGCTGGCGTGCTCTAGTATTTATGGTTTCAAGCTGTACGTGTCATTGCATACAGTCTATCTATCTATCTATCTATCTATCTATCTATCTATCTATCTATCTATCTATCTATCTATCTATCTATCTATCAGGGTTATTGCATACAGTCTATCTATCTATCTATCTATCTATCTATCTATCTATCTATCTATGACATCAGGAAATGAGAGAATTAGATTTTGTAGGCCGCTGCTTCCCCCTTGCGGGCTGAATAAAATAGCCGTTGGGTGGAACATACAATTTATCCGGCTGCTGTGGCTTCTTAGGAAGATATCCTAGTACTTGTTTACCCACTTCCAACTCCAATGGTAATTGGCTGGCGTGCTCTAGTGGTTCCAAGCTGTACGTGTCATAATAGAGCCTTAATGACATCACAATGCAGCTTTATAGAACACTAGCGTACCCGTCGCGCGTTGCTGCGAAGACAGACAGACATACATACATTCGTTTTTATATATCTAGATGACGGCAGCAGCGACCACTGAGGTTTTGTAGGCGGCTGCTTCCCCCCGTTGTGTGGAACATCCAATTTATCCGGCTGCTGTGGCTTCTTGGGAAGATAGCCTAGTACATGTTTGCCCACTTCCAACTCCAATGGAGACTGACTGTAAATGGCTGGCGTGCTCTAGTATTTATGGTTCCAAGCTGTACGTGTCATTGCATACAGTCTATCTATCTATCTATCTATCTATCTGGGTTATTGCATACAGTCTATCTATCTATCTATCTATCTATCTATCTGGGTTATTGCATACAGTCTATCTATCTATCTATCTATCTATCTATCTATCTATGACATCAGGAAATGAGAGAATTAGATTCCAACTCCAATGGAGACTGACTGTAAATGGCTGGCGTGCTCTAGTATTTATGGTTCCAAGCTGTACGTGTCATTGCATACAGTCTGTCTATCTATCTATCTATCTATCTATGACATCAGGAAATGGCGAGCCGCGAATTAGATTCCGTACGTAAAATTTGAACGCTAATTCTTTGGCGCTTTGAATTGAATAATCGAGTTGGGACCCATTAACTTTTCCTATTTATGGCATAATCAATGCTCGAGCCAAATTTCAAGTTTCTATGACATTGGGAAATGAGAGAATTAAATTCCGTACATAAAATTTGGACGCTAATTCTTTTGCGCTTAGAATTGAATAATCGAGTTGGGATGAGACATAAGGCCTTGCCCATAAGCATTCCCCAACCTCCAAGAACTGAACCTACCTACCTGAATGAGATTTTGTAGGCCGCTGCTTCCCCCTTGCGGGCTAAATAAAATAGCCGTTGGGTGGAACATACAATTTATCCGGCTGCTGTGGCTTCTTAGGAAGATATCCTAGTACTTGTTTACCCACTTCCAACTCCAATGGTAATTGGCTGGCGTGCTCTAGTGGTTCCAAGCTGTACGTGTCATAATAGAGCCTTAATGACATCACAATGCAGCTTATGAGAACATGTTGGGGCATGTTCGCGCGTTGCTGCGAAGACAGACATACATACATACTACGTTTTTATATATCTAGATGACGGCAGCAGCGACCACTGAGGTTTACCGCTGGGGTATGTCACTCTTATTACTAATGGGGGGAGTGTCACTATTATTACTGCTGTGGGATGTCACTATTATCGCTGGGGTGAAGGTGTCACTATTACCGCTGGGGTATGTGTACATGTGGCAGAAATGGGCAGGGCTCTTTCAGAATAGACCGGGTGCAGATTTTGACTGCTTTTTAGATGCGGAAATGCTGCAGAATTTTCCACAGAAATCTCCGCTGAGCACATTCTGCAGTATTTCCGCGTCCAAAAAGCAGTCAGAATCTGCACCCGGTCTATTCTGAAACAGCCTTGTCCTTTTTAGAACGACGGGGGTAAAATCATACGTTGTGATAAGCCCCGCCCCCTGACGTGTTGGCACTTTGCGATACATAAGTGGGTTTTGGGTTGTAGTTTGGGCACTCGGTCCCTAAAAGGTTCGCCATCACTGGCCTAGTACATGTTTGCCCACTTCCAACTTCAATGGAGACTGACTGTAAATGGCTGGCGTGCTCTAGTATTTATGGTTTCAAGCTGTACGTGTCATTGCATACAGTCTATCTATCTATCTATCTATCTATCTATCTATCTATCTATCTATCTATCTATCTATCTATCTATCTATCTATCTATCAGGGTTATTGCATACAGTCTATCTATCTATCTATCTATCTATCTATCTATCTATCTATGACATCAGGAAATGAGAGAATTAGATTTTGTAGGCCGCTGCTTCCCCCTTGCGGGCTGAATAAAATAGCCGTTGGGTGGAACATACAATTTATCCGGCTGCTGTGGCTTCTTAGGAAGATATCCTAGTACTTGTTTACCCACTTCCAACTCCAATGGTAATTGGCTGGCGTGCTCTAGTGGTTCCAAGCTGTACGTGTCATAATAGAGCCTTAATGACATCACAATGCAGCTTTATAGAACATGTTGGTGCATGTTCAAGGGCGTCCGATGTTGATGACATCAGTGATGACATCACAATAGCAGGTGGCTTACTTATTCGATCTACGTGGGGGGGGGGCGTAACTTTCGACGACGCTCGCGCGCCATTTATCGTAGGATATTTGTACTATGCCTATAATCTTCCCAGGAGTGTACTCAACAACTTCCCAAAGTTTCATGGCGATCGGATGAATGGTGTAGTAGCGCATAAAGGACAAACACGCACGCACGCACGCAGACAGACATACATTCAATTTTATATATATAGATGTTGGTGCATGTTCAAGGGCGTCCGATGTTGATGACATCAGTGATGACATCACAATAGCAGGTGGCTTACTTATTCGATCTACGTGGGGGGGGGGGTAACTTTCGACGACGCTCGCGCGCCATTTATCGTAGGATATTTGTACTATGCCTATAATCTTCCCAGGAGTGTACTCAACAACTTCCCAAAGTTTCATGGCGATCGGATGAATGGTGTAGTAGCGCATAAAGGACAAACACGCACGCACGCACGCACGCAGACAGACATACATTCAATTTTATATATATAGATATAACATACTAGTAAAAGGACAAGTCCAGAGCCTTTTTTCAGCCATGGTTAAAAAATTCTTGTTACATTATATACCATGTGCACCGCCACAACCCGAGTGCTGGCAATTAGAATTCAATTCACAGAAGTGAGCATGTTATGTCAAGCATATTTTTTAAAATAGTACTTCAAGAATTTGAGAAATTGATGTTTTATTTAAAGGGTTTTTCTGCCCTCTTTCCCACTGATGACCTATCCTCTGCATAGATCACCAGTAGTTGATGGGCTGGGGTCCACTGCTCAGGACCCACCTTCTTCAGCTGATCATCTGGCCCACTGTCCAGTGCAGCAGGATGGACGTTGTCATCAGTGGACAGGGGAGGAAGTATGGGTGTGCAGCTGCACTGCTTCTCCACTTCCTGCTCTTCAGTGGAAAAGAGGAAAGGCAACCCCTTTAAATAGTAAATATACATTTCTATACTATTCCTCCACTTTTTGAAAAATGTAATATTCTACAATGTCTCACAAGTGATCAGGAAAAAAGTTTGGTGGATCACGTTTTTTTCAGTTAAAGCACTATCTTTCATGTATATCATATTTGTTCTCTGGTACTCAACTGGTCCATGTTTCAACCCAATGGGAATTGCCCGGCATTATTGCCTGTACATATTGGGGACAAACAACAAAACGGCTTCAAATTGCACTGTCTGACAATTCCAACATCTAGGCAGATTCTCCATTTCTATCCAGTGTTATTGTTCTGCTGTTTCAAATATTCTGGTGGCCAATGCACAGTACTACATCCTGAAGCTCCCTATAGTGGCTGGCGCACTATACTACATATTGTGGCTGCTTCTAATGACTGGCAACTTTGAAGACTTTCCTCTGACTTCACACTTATTCACTTGGACAGCCTTTATAAACCTTGTTCTGAGCAACAAGAGGTGCCAAAGTATTAGGTCCCATCTAGACTCCCAACACTCTTGTACTTCTTCCTGTGATTACCTATTCGTGTACCTGACCTTCGCTTCTGACTTTGTTTCTTAAGCTCCATTTACACACAAAGATGATCGCTCAAAATTCATTTAAAAGATAGGGAGAATAACAGTTTGAGCGATCACTTTGCATAAGCTAATAATGAGCACTAATGCCCATTGGCAGCTTATTAGCTTCATTTGCATGTAAATGAGCCTCCCTGAGCTGTATGCAGATAACTGCAGGTGGTTATCTGCATACAGACCCTTTGTATTGCCACGGGACTACAGCTGAATACAATGGTATCAGCGCTTCCACGGAGAATCACAGTGTGCAGTCCCTGCTATCAGCTGGCTGGCCGAGCTATGGATTTTAAACTTAACATAAAATCATTGTTTACACTCAGTGATTATCGTTTGATTGAATTTTGAGTGATAATCATAGCATATAAGTGGGTCTTTAGCCCTTGCCTTTGATCCTGACCTGTGCCTGTTTATCAGCATTCATCCTGAGCTTGTGACCCTTATCTATGCTTTATTTGACTACGCTCTTGAATATCAATTCGGCAAAGCCTCTTCTATCAGTTTTCAACTTGTTAAGTTAAAAAGTTAGAAGGATGCAACCTGCAGGACACTGGCAGCTAAGTCCAAACTGCCTTGCTGCAGTCTTTGGTAAAAACCGAGGTGTCCTAATACTCTGTGCTTTTACACTGCCAGTGCTAACCCTAAAGTAACTGCATGGAATTCAACACATCCTGCCAAGTTTGTGACAAACTATAATGAAGGCATTTAGCTGTGTCAGCAATATAGAGCATCATGTATACCAAATCATAAAACACATGGATGGTTTTAAGTCAGCAAAAACCAAGAGGAAAGGCAGTTCTTGAGAGTGATGAACATGGAACAGTAAAATTTTGAAAGACAACATCCTGGGTGTATTAAAAAATCTACTTTATTCCTCCACCATGTAACGTTTCGAAGGTGTCTGCCTTTCTCAAGCATATACAATTTAACACCAATAACATTTATATATAGTCACAAATACATACAAGCAAACCAATCAGTAAGTAAAACTCCCCCCTATAACAGGAGAGTGCTTATCATGTGATAAACCAATGTGCATAAGGCCCTTCTCCACCTCTCTTCCAGGGCCTCTGAATGCTGTCATAGGGTTTGTGTTTTCTCAGCTGTGTCAGATATCCTGAATGTTTTTAATGTTGTATTGCACAGTGATTTATCACATGATAAGCTATTGTAGTGAGTTTTCCTTCGTGTAGGGGGTGAGTTTTGCTTCTTGTAGGGGAGTAAGTTTTACTTCTTGTGGGGGTGAGTTTTACTTCTTGTAGGTGGTGAGTTTTGCTTCTTGTGGGGGGTGAGTTTTACTTCTTGTAGGGGGTAAGTTTTACTTCTTGTAGGGGATGAGTTTTGCTTCTTGTAGGGGAGTAAGTTTTACTTCTTGCAGGGGGTGAGTTTTGCTTCCTGTGGAGGGTGAGTTTTACTTCTTGTGGGGGGTGAGTTTTACTTCTTGTAGGGGGTAAGTTTTACTTCTTGTAGGGGATGAGTTTTGCTTCTTGTAGGGGAGTAAGTTTTACTTCTTGCAGGGGGTGAGTTTTACTTCTTGTAGGTGGTGAATTTTGCTTCTTGTGGAGGGTGAGTTTTATTTCTTGTAGGGGGATGACTTATGCTTCTTGTAGGGGGCGAGTTTTACATCTTGTAGGGGATGAGTTTTGCTTCTTGTAGGGGAGTAAGTTTTACTTTTTGCAGGGGGTGAGTTTTACTTCTTGTAGGTGGTGAGTTTTGCTTCCTGTGGAGGGTGAGTTTTACTTCTTGTGGGGGTGAGTTTTACTTCTTGTAGGTGGCGAGTTTTGCTTCTTGTGGGGGGTGGGTTTTATTTCTTGTAGGGGGTGAGTTTTGCTTCTTGTAGGGGGGTGAGTTTTACTTCTTGTAGGGGGTGAGTTTTACTTCTTGTAGGGGATGAGTTTTGCTTCTTGTAGGGGAGTAAGTTTTACTTCTTGCAGGGGATGAGTTTTACTTCTTGTAGGTGATGAGTTTTGCTTCTTGTGGAGGGTGAGTTTTATTTCTTGTAGGCGAATGACTTATGCTTTTTGTAGGGGTAAGTTTTACTTCTTGTAGGGGCTGAGTTTTACTTCTTGTAGGGGGGTAAGTTTTACTTCTTGTAGGGGCTGAGTTTTATTTCTTGTAGGGGGGTAAGTTTTACTTCTTGTAGGGGCTGAGTTTTACTTCTTGTAGGGAGTGAGCTTTACTTTCACACCTGCGTGGGAGCTCTGTTGAGGGTTTCCAATATTACTTGCGAGAAAAGATAGGACTTGCCCTATCTTTTTTTCTACATAGTTAATGCTACATGCGAGTAAGATATGGTAGGACTTATTTCCCATTTTGTTTTTCACCAGCATGGAGTTTGAATAATCTGAAAAAAAATGGTTCATGCACTAATACTCTTCATAGTAGCAAGCGTATTAGCACATGCGCCCTTGTGTTTTTGCGCTAAGCATACAATCCATGTAGAATACATGCGGGTTCCAATTCAAATCTGCACCTGCTATGTGATCTGCACCTGCTAAAAGATGCAGATTTTTTGACATGCAGATTTGCCCATTTACAAGGGTTAAATCTGCATGGGGATATGCAAACATTCAAGTGCATAACCACTACAGAAATCCACGGCTCAGCCATGAATTTCTTCCATGTTTTTCGAGAGGGAATCCATGTAGAAAAGAGTATAGGCGGACCCCAGTAACATTTCTGTAGCAGGAGTATAGGCAGATCCCAGTAACATTTCTGTAGCAAAAGTATAGGCGAACGCCTCTAACATTTCTGTAGCAAGAGTATAGGCAAACCCCTCAAACCATTCAGTAGAAAAGGTAAAGGCAGACCACAGTAACATTTTTGTAGCCAAAGTATAGGCGGACCCCAGTTACATTCCGTAGCCAAAGTATAGGCGGACCCCAGTAGCATTTCTGTAGCAAAAGTATAGGCAAACCCCTCAAACCATTCAGTAGAAAAGGTAAAGGCAGACCCCAGTAACATTTTTGTAGCCAAAGTATAGGCGGACCCCCGTAGCATTCCTGTAGCAAAAGTATGGGCGGACCCCAGTAACATTTCTGTAGCAAAAGTATAGGCGAACCCCTCAAACCATTCAGTAGAAAAGGTACAGGCAGACCCAAGTAACATTTCAGTAGCCAAAGTATAGGCGGACCCCAGTAACATTTCTGTAGCAAAAGTATAATCAGACCCCAGCAACATTTCTGTAGCAAAAGTATAGGCAACCCCCTGTAACATTTCTGTAGCAAGAGTATAGGCGAACCCCTCAAACCATTCAGTAGAAACTGTATAGGCGGACCCCAGTAACATTTCTGTAGCAAAAGTATAGGCAGACTCCAGTAACATTTCTGTAGCGAAAGTATAGGCGAACCCCTCTAACATTTCTGTAGCAAGAGTATAGGCGAACCCCTCAAACCATTTAGTAGAAAAGGTAAAGGCAGACCCCAGTAACATTTTTGTAGCCAAAGTATAGGCGGACCCCAGTAACACTTTTGTAGCAAAAGTATAGGCGGACCCCAGTAACATTTCTGTAGCAAAAGTATTGGCGAACCCCTCTAACATTTCTGTAGCAAGAGTATAGGCGAACCCCTCAAACCATTCAGTAGAAAAGGTATAGGCAGACCCAAGTAACATTTCTGTAGCCAAAGTATAGGCGGACCCTAGTAATATTTCTGTAGCAAAAGTATAGTCAGACCCCAGTAACATTTCTGTAGCAAAAGTATAGGTGAACCTCTCAAACCATTCAGTAGAAAAGGTATAGGCAGACCCCTGTAACATTTCTGTAGCAATAGTATAGGCAAACCCCAGTAACATTGGTCTACCAAGAGTATAGGCGAACACCTGTAAAAATTTGTGTACAAAGAGTATAGGCGAAGCCTGGAAAAATTAGCTTGCTAACAGTATTGGCAATGGCCTGAAAAATTGGTTTACCAAGAGTACAAGTGTATCCCTGAAAAATTGCTCAACCACGAGGGCAGGTGAAACCCACAAACATTTTTTGATGATACAGCTCGTTATTGGTTAATTTGTAACAGGGCCTGGAGACAGCCCTCCACAAAAATTGGTTTAAGTTTAACTTTTAAAACTTCAAAAACAGATAAAACTTTTAAAAGTTTTAAACAGAGCATTTTGTGCTGCATAGAAATTGGCAGTTCAGCGTGATGACATGCTGTTTTAGGAGGAGGAGTAATAATATCCGAGAGGGATACGCAAAGCTAATTCTCCCCTTTTTTGGGGTGATAGACGATGAATTTTTCTCCTGTTGCAGCGAAAAGATTCTTTAGGATCCGCTGCTTTCCACCAGTGGAGAAGAGAAGTCTAGGGAAATCCAGCCTTTGTTCATCTTTATGAGGGTAAGCATGTCGGCGCTGTCAGTTGACAGGTGGGTACGCTTATCCGTGATGATTCCCCCAGCTGCACTAAACACCCTTTCTGACAAGACGCTAGCGGCAGGCCAGGCCAACAACTTCAGGGCATACAGTGCAAGTTCGTGCTACGTGTCCAGCTTTGACACCCAATAGTTGTATGGAGCAGAGGCATCACAGAGGACTGTAGTACGATGGGCTATGTATTCCCTCACCATCTTTTTACAGTGCTCCCTCTGACTCAGCCTTGACTGGGGAGTGGTGACAAAGACTTGCTGGGGAGCCATAAAGCTGGCAAAGGCCTTGGAGAGTGTTACCCTGCCTGCGCCGGACATGCTGCCTGATCCCCGTGCCTCTCCTGCTAGTTGGCCCTCTGAACTGTGTCTTCTGCCACTAGCGCTGTCAGATGGGAACTTTAGCACCACTTTTCCACCAGAGCCCTGTGGTATTGCATCACTCTCGTACCTATTTCCTCTTTGGGAATTAGAGTGGAAAGGTTGTCCTTATACCATGGGTCGCGAAGGGTGTACAACCAGTAATCTGTGTTGGCCAGAATGCGTCTAACGCAAGGGTCATGAGAAAGGCAGCCTAACATGAAGTCAGCCATGTGTCCCAGGGACCCAGTACGCAACACATCACTGTCCTCACTAGGAAGATGACTTTCAGGATCCTCCTCCTCCTCCTCTTCAGCCCATACACGCTGAACAGATGAGAGGCAAGCAGCATGGGTACCCTCTGCAGTGTGGCCAGCTGTCTCTTCCCCCTCCTCCCCCTTCCCCTCCTCCTCCTCCTCCAAAACGCGCTGAGATATAGATATGAGGGTAGTCTGGCTATCAATCGACATACTGTCATCCCCCTTCTCCTGTTCCAACCGCAAAGCATCGACCTTTATGCTTAGCAGCGAACTTCTCAGCAGGCAAAGCAGCCGGATGGTAACGCTAATGATTGCAGCATCGCCGCTCACCATCTGGGTAGACTCCTCAAAGTTTCCAAGGACCTGGCAAATATCTGCCATCCATGCCCACTCCTCAGTAAAGAATTGCGGAGGCTGACTACCACTCCGCTGACCATGTTGCAGGTGGTATTCCACTATGCTCTACGCTGCTCGTACAGCCTGGCCAACATGTGCAGTGTAGAATTCTAGCGTGTGGGCACGTCACATAGCAGTCGGTGCTCTGGCACCTGAAACCGACGTAGCAGGGTCCTCAGGGTGGCAGCGTCCGTGGTCGACTTCCGGAAATGTGTGCAGACGCGGCACACCTTGCCGAGCAGGTCAGACAAGTGGGGGTGGTTTTTCAGAAACCGCTGAACCACCAGATTGAAGACATGGGCCAGGCATGGCACGTGTGTGAGGCTGCCGAGCTGCAGAGCCGCCACCAGGTTACGGCCGTTGTCACACACGACCATGCCCAGTTGGAGGCTCAGCGGCGAAAGCCAGACGTCGGTCTGCTCTGTTAGACCCTGCAGCAGCTTGGGGGCCGTGTGCCTCTTGTCATCTAAGCTGATTAGTTTCAGCACGGCTTGCTGATGCTTGCCCATCGCTATTCTGCCGCGCCACGTGCTACCGACTTCTGGAGATGTGCTCACACTTCTTAATTGAGAGGTAGAGGTGGCAGAGGAGGAGGAGGGGAAGGTTTTGGAGGAGGTGGCATAAAACGCGACAGATACCAGCACCGAGGTAGGACCCGCTATTCCCGGTGTGGGTAGGACGTGAGCGGTCCCAGGCTCTGACTTGGTCCGAGCCTCCACCAAGTTCACCCAATGTGCCGTCAGGGAGATATAATGGCCCTGCCCACCAGTACTCATCCGTGTGTCCGTGGTTAAGTGGACCTTCCCAGTAACCATGTTTGTGAGGGCACGATTGATGTTGCGGGAGACGTGCTGGCTGGGACGGCACACCGGGAAAAATAGTGGCGACTGGGGACCGAGTAGCGCAGGAACGCTGCCGCCATCATGCTTTTGAAAGCCTCCATTTTCACAAGCCTGTACGGCAGCATCTTCAGGCTGATTAATGTGGCAATGTGCACGTTTAAAGCTTGTGCATGCGGGTGGGTGGCGGCGTATTTCCGCTTTCGCTCCAACGCTTGTGGTAGCAACAGCTGAATGCTGCACTGAGAGACATTGCTGGATGGAATGGAGGACGGTGAAGGTGAGGTTGTGGGTCCAGGCCGGGAGGCGCTCGTGCTTGTGTCCTGGGAGGGGGATTGGATCTGTGTGCCAGGTTTGGGCACAGGGCAAGAGGCAGTGGTGTGACCCAGAGGTGGTGAGGCCTGCGCATGGTGTTGGTGGTGAGGCTGGTAGTGGTGGCTCCCCGGCTGATCTTGGTGCGACATAGGTTGCACACCACTGTTCGTCAGTCGTCCACGCTCTCACTAAAAAACATTCACACCTTTGAACACCTAGCCCTCTGCACGGAGGCTTGGCACGAGGGGGTGCTTTGGAAAACAGTTGGGGGATTCTTCGCTCTGGCCCTGCCTCTACCCCTGACCACTCCACTGCCTCTTCCAACCTTTCCTGCTGCTGCACTTGCCCCCCCCCCCCCTCTGAAGCCCTGTCCTCAGTAGGCTTAGCAAACCAGGTGGGGTCAGTCACCTCATCGTCCAGCTGCTCTTGCTCTGAATCCTCTGTGTGCTCCTCCCTCGGACTTACTGCCCTTACTACTACCTCACTGACAGACAACTGTGTCTCATCATCCTCATCCACAAAAAGCTCTTGAGACAGTTCCCAGAAGTCCCCAGCCTCATCACCCGGACTCCGGGAACTTTCCAAAGGTTGGGCATCGGTCACAACAAACTCCTCAGGTGAGAAAGGAACTGTTTTTTCACACTCATGGCAGGGACCCGAGAACAGTTCCAGGGAGTCTGCCTGCTCAGAATATGTCATTTTCATGGAGTGAGGAGGCTGGGAGGAAGGAGGGGCAGCCAGAGGATTCAGAGTTGCAGTCCCTAGGCTGGGAGTAGTGGACTGCGTAGAAGACTGGGTGGTCGATACATTGCTGGACTCGTTTTCTGCCATCCACGACAAGACCTGCTCGCACTGCTCTGTTTGTAATAAAGATCTACTACGCGGACCCGTAAATTGTGATATGAAGCTGGGGACCCCAGAAACTTGCCTCTCTCCTAATCCTGCAGCAGCCGGCTGTGATTCACCACGCCCAGGAATTTGGCCTGTGCCCACACCCTTACTTGGACGCCCACGTCCGCGTCTTCAACCCTTACCCCTACTCCTCATCATGGCGGATTAAGGATAGAGCAGGGCCCAAATAAATAACCCCACTATACAGCGCTGACAACTGGGCCTTAATTCACCGCACACAGAGACTTGTAGATAGCGGAGGCTCTATGCTGTGACTTGAAAAAATTAACCCGCTGTCTTGCGCTGATACCTAGGGTTAATTTACCGCTCGCAGAGACTTGTAGATAAGAGAGAGGCTGTGTGGAGTGGGGAAAGACTCTAAAGCCAGTGGATAGTGCTGGTAACTGCGGCTATCTCAACCCCCCTCAAGGAAAGGGTATTGTGAGATGCTCTGCACAGTGGCAGAGCTAAAATACTTTGCAGTGGCCCAGGAAATATTAAAGTACTGTTTAGCGGTGAGACCTCTGTCTAATGCACTGCAGACATAGAACGATATAACTGAAATAGTTTGCAGTGGCCCAGGAAGTATTACAGTACTGTTTAGCGGTGAGACCTCTGTCAAATGTACTGCAGACACAGAACGGTATAACTGAACTACTTTGCAGTAGGCTAGGAAATTTTAGAGTGCAGTTTCACTTTGAGAGCTGGTTGCACAGCACTGCAGGCTGAGAACGCTATTATTAAAAGGCTGGGAACAGGCCTAGATGCGTAATACAAACGTTGGTGCACTACTGCTCCCAGCCAGCCACAACTGTAAAGCACACGGTCAGATGTAGCCCTAAGAAGGACCGTTGTGTTTCTAGCACAGAGGATCAGGACTGTATAACTTTCCCTACAGAAGTGGCTGTGTCCCTAAACTCTGCGTTATGCATAGCACTCACAGAACGGTATAACTGAACTACTTTGCAGTAGGCTAGGAAATTTTAGAGTGCAGTTTCACGGTGAGAGCTGGTTGTATGGCACTGCAGGCTGAGAACGCTATTACCAAAAGGCTGGGAACAGGCTTAGATGCATAATACAAAAGTTGGTGCACTACTGATCCCAGTCGGCCACAACTGTAAAGCACACGGTCAGATGTAGCCCTAAGAAGGACCGTTTGGGTTCTTGTACGGAGGATCAGGACTGTATAACTTTCCCTATAGAAGCAGCTCTGTTCCTAAACTCTGCGTTATGCACTGCAGGCTGAGAACGCTATAACTGCAAGGCTGGGAACAGGCCTAGATGTGTAATACAAAAATTGATGCACTACTGCTCCCAGCCAGCAACAACAGTAATGCACACGATGGAGAGTAGCCCTAAGAAGGACCATTGGGGTTCTTGATGACAGGATCCTACTCTAACACTGTCCCTATATCAGCAGCAGCACTATCCCTAACCTCTGCCAGCATGCGTCTGAGGCGAGCCGTGGGCGGGACCAGTTTAAGTACTCGGCGGTCACCTGATCGGCCCAGCCACTCACTACTGTGGGGGGGGGGGGGGGGCTGGCACGTCACAGCAGGAAGTGGTAATGCCTTTCCTGCATGTTTATTGGCTAGAAAATGGCGCTAAACATGCGGGAAAGGAAATGCAACTGACTCGAGTACCGCGTGGTGCTCGTCCTGAGTAACGAGCATCTCGAGTACCCTAATACTCGAACGAGCATCAAGCTCGGACGAGTATGCTCGCTCATCTCTAATAGAGAGGCATGTATTTTTCTTACATTTTGGAATAAATGCATATATATAGATTCCACATAAATACTTCAATGCCTTCAGAGCACAGAACAGTACGAACAGAGATATTTTCTGGTTGATTTCCCAACATCTTCAGTTTCTCCTTCTAGAGACCACCTGTCAATATTATCCATGTCTGATAAATTTCTTCACAGCGAGGGACTGATACAACATTATTAAGTGTGGCCCGGGTCATTTCTTGCACAAGCAAGATAAATGATTCATCACCTTTAATAAACAGTTTTGTTACTTTTGTTTTTCATTCAGAATTACTAGATGACAAACAACTGACACAACACTGCCGCTATTAGAAGGTACAACAGATTTATTAACCCCTTCCCCCTGCAGCCAGTCTTCCTAACCAAGCCAAGTAACTTTGGAATGCTTTTAATTGTCCAAATGATTCTGAAATCATTTGGTCGTGATAAAATGCACTATGTTAAAGGGGTTGTCCTGTGCCGAAACGTTGTTTTTTTTTATTCAATAGGCCCTCCGTTCGGCTCGAGACAAACCCAAGGGATGGGTTAAAAAAAAAAAAGGTTTAGTACTTATAATAATAATATAATAATAATAATCTTTATTTGTATAGCGCCAACTTATTCCGCAGCGCTTGTAGTACTTACCCGAATCCTCGCGCTGCGGCGACTTCTTACTTACCTTACCAAGATGGCCGCCGGGATCTTCACCCACGATGCACAGCGGGTCTTCTCCCATGGTGCACCGTGGGCTCTGTGCGGTCCATTGCCGATTCCAGCCTCCTGATTGGCTGGAATCGGTACACGTGACGGGGTGGAGCTACGAGGACCAGCTCTGCGGCACGAGCGGCCCCATTCACCAGGGAGAAGACCGGACTGCGCAAGCGCGTCTAAAAACGCCAGAAGACAGCGAATTTAGACGGATCCATGGCGATGGGGACGCTAGCAACGGAGCAGGTAAGTGAATAACTTCTGTATGGCTCATAATTAATGCACGATGTATATTACAAAGTGCATTAATATGGCCATACAGAAGTGTATAACCCCACTTGCTTTCGCGGGACAACCCCTTTAATGGTAATTTTGGTCGATATGTTTTGTGCTGCTTATTTATTGAAAAAATCCTGTTTACAGAAAATATATTTTAAAAAATCACAATTTTCAAAATCGAAGCTTTTTGCTTGTAAAAGAGATACTCCAATCACACAAAATAGTGAGCGAATAACATTTACTATATGTCCACTTTTTTTAGCATCATTTTGCAAGCATCCCTTAATGTATCTATCTATGAGTGAATAAAGGTTTCTACTTGGCACCCGTGTATGCTGCTGCAGTACTACTTTGGATTGTACTACATTTAGGGAGCAAGGGTTCGGGCTCCCCACGCTGTGGCTCGTGCATCTTTTCGGTTTCTTTGGTCCCACCCAGATAAGGGCTTTACTGTGCGCTGTTGGTGACTATATCTATTTGACTTTAATTTTTCTGAGGTGTCAGAAAACCTTTATGTATAGGGATAAATTTGGTAATTTTGAAGAATCCAAAACCCATTTTTTTATGTTTTTTCTCCATTATTCTGTACTTAATACCCCACAATGAAAAAGTGAAAAACAAATGTTCGAAATCTTAGTAATTTTTTTTTAAACATGTAAAACTAAGATTTTCCATTGACATAAGTAATCAGACCCTGTACCCAAAACTTAGTTGAAGCAGCTTTGGCAGCAATTACAGCCTCCAGTCTTCTTGGGTATGATGGCACGAGGTTTGGACACATGGATTTGGGGATTTTCTGCCTTTCTTCTCTGCAGATCCTTACAAGCGCTGTCAAGTTAGATGTGGACTACCTGTGGACAGCTATTTGCAAGTCTCACAAGAGTTTGGTTACATTCAGAGTTCTGGCTGGGTCACTCAAGGACATTCACAGAGTTGTCCTGAGGCCACTCATGTGTTCTCTTAGCTATGTGCTTAGGGTCATTGTCTTGTTGGAACATAAATCTTCTGCCCAGTCTTAGGAGCTTTGTGCTTTCGATTAGATTTTCATTACGAATATGAAGGTGCACATTAGCTATGGCTGCAAAAAGTACAGTAACAAGCATATGCCTCAACACTCATGCACATTTTATATTTGCATAAAATGGCACAATGGAAGTTTATAATAACTGCATGAATAGCTAGGTCACAAGGCAATAAGGTTTGTCTGCAGATTATACAGACAGGAATAATAATCACTAAAAGTGTCTGCAGTACATTGTGGATTTATGATTTTTTTGCAAGCTACAGTACATGGGAATTGAGAAATGATATCTACGATTTTAAGCAAGAAGATTTAACCCTACACAACATCAAGGAGTTGGCTTTATTGTATGACTATAGTACATCCTTTGTAGGTTGGCCAAATTATGATCAGATTTGTAGAGAAGCAAAGAACTGATATGGTTTCATGTGCATAATATATCTAGCTGTACTTGAGTATATGGAGCATTATTTTGAATATATTCAAGATTTTTTGTCATTCCAGTAGAACTGCTGGTTATGATATGAGATATATTTAATAAAACCTTTAATGTAACCCTTATATGCATTCACTGGGAAATCCTACTAATATCAGGGGTATCATTCTTTGAGAAATAGTTACATAGATCCACTTTTAGGAATGGTTGAATTCCTGGCCTGGAGATTAAATAATTATTCATGCACCACAGAATTTCTTTATTAGGAGGATGTGTTACAGAAAATGTAGTTGTCAGAGGTACATGGTCAGACCAAGTGATTTCTGTTCTGTATTCCCTGCTTGCATCTGTCTTTTCTTGCATCATAGCTAAGCTTTACTAAAAGTTTGTTTTCTTGTCTCTGGGTTTTAGAGTACTCTTGTTGTGTTTCAAAAATATTTTCAATTGGGAATATCTTTGGGATCTTTGAGAAACTGCTGTCTGGTGTTAGGTTCACAGCATCAGAGATAGATAATGGGAATACTAAGAGAAATGTAGAGTTAGGTTCATTGATTATCAGTTTGTTATTATTTAATAACCATTACCATTATCTGACTACCATCATCCTTCTGTTCATGTCATCTATTGGTGGGTTCCTATTTTTGTATTCTTGATACCTAGTACTATTGATACAGGCTTTATATTGTTGCTCACTCAACCATCTCATCATCACACGATTTGATCCTACTGTGTGTTCTGGGGGTAGTTTTGCCATTCTGTTTCCAACGGGCATTGTTATAACTATGACAAACCCCAAGTACTTTCCAATTAATTATCCAATTAATTAAGTCCACTGAAACCTTGCTTTATTTTTTTATTGTAATTTTACATTATTAAAAGCAGATGTTACTATCAAAGTATTATTCAAGAATTAATACAGTGTAGTCTGAAGCTCATAAAGTATCATAAGCTGGACTGAACTGTCCTTGATACTGGGGGAGTTTCAGTGTTTCCTGGAGACCATATTAATTATTGTCTTCACAGAGGCGGGAAAAAGTCTATATATTTATTCTAAAACTAGCCCTTCCC
Source organism: Eleutherodactylus coqui (assembly GCF_035609145.1). Lineage (NCBI taxonomy): Eukaryota > Metazoa > Chordata > Amphibia > Anura > Eleutherodactylidae > Eleutherodactylus > Eleutherodactylus coqui. The sequence goes on along the minus strand of NC_089841.1, from coordinate 200,988,087 downwards.
AGATATTGACTAAAAATAACTTTATTATGATCCTTTAAAAACATATATGGGCCGACAAACAAACTAAACACTACAGACAAGGGGATTGCTGATGATAAACAGGATAACCACTAACATTCATCAGGGAGATTTCAATGATGAAGTGTGATAGCTATACGGTCTCTCTGTTTATTCAACTATAATGTCACTTCTGACATGAAGCGTGGAGATTATAGACGTTGGATCTAAATATAAAGGTTCTAGCATCTGGTTTAGTATAGAAGAGAACAGCTAATAATAGCTCAGTGTGTCTTATTATGGATGCTCAGACCTAAATGCGAATCAAAAAGAGTTTCAAAAAGCCAACAAAGGAACAGCTCGACGCATTTCCCTGCTTTAATATTAGCAGTTCATCAGGAGCTAGCAGTAATCGCTGGTGAAAGCCAGATATATTCTGGGACTGAAAATCTCGGACCTTCAGGGCCTACAGGCACTGCAAGAACTTGAAGATGAGGGTCTGAGACCCCTGGGTGTCGGTCCATTCACAGACCTTAAACCCTCTAGTAAAACAAACCCTCCATCATTGAATTGTCCTGAGATAGATATTTTTGAGAAACATGTCCACTATCTCGGCCCCGACATCCCCGCAATAATTGACAGCTCAGAGGATCGGTCATGTGTTGTATCACATGATCAGCACTTCCTCTCCGCCTCGGCAAACATTAATAAAAAATGACGCGTACGTCACGTGACCTACGTCATGACGTCATCACGTCATGGGAGATGGACACATGAGCAGTAACACCATAACAGCACCAGCCATCTAGCTACTTACTACATCTATTTTTGGACCATCGCAAGTCCTCTTCAGCGATCGGAGGTAAGAGCCATTTCCCCGGAGTGGTCCGCATGAGACCCCAGAAATGGTATTCTATGGAATTAAAACCCTTGGGTATTTTAGACAAGTTGAATTTTTGTGGGTTGACAGCCCCTCCTCTATTGCTTTTCTGGCTAACAGTGATTGGTTAGAGGGATAACACTTCCTCTTATGGGAGGTCCTATATGGAGTATATAATGGACAATGCCTGGATCAACATTCAGATGCCTGTGGTTCACCATCAGAGCCACAGGCTTTATCTTTTCTTATCTTTTCATTTTTTATTTGGTATTCTTTGGTCATAGCTAGGGATTATTTCTATATGCCAGCATTAGATAGATTTTGTTTTTTCTATTTTGGGATTGGTTCTAAAATCTGGGACTCACCTCTAATAGTGTTTTTGGCCTTCATGCTGACACTATTTAAACCATTTGTCTCTAAGGCTGTTTTCCGCTTAGTGGTTGGTACTGCAATCAGGGGCTCATCACCCCTGGCAGCTTACCATACAATCCATCTCCCCGACAATTCGGATTGGTGGTACTTCATAACCCAATTATATAAAAAATCCCTATCTAATGTTACACTCTTCCGGGTACTTTGCCGGATGCTGTGATACACTGACACCACTACATCAGTGTGCCAGTGTTTTTTAGAACACCAAACTTTGCTGTTCAATCATGACAAGGGCTACTTACCTAGTAGTTTATACGCTCAGTAAATTCTAATGAATGTATCTGGTTTTGACCAGCCTTTACTGCTAGCTCCTGATGAACTGCTAATATTAAAGCAGGGAAACGCGTCAAGCTGTTCCTTTGTTGGCTTTTTGAAGCTCTTTTTGATTCGCATTTATGTCTCAACATCCATAATAAGACACACTGAGCTATTATTAGCTGTTCTCTTCTATACTAAACCAGATGCTGGAATCTTCATATTTAGATCCAACGTCTATAATCTCCACGCTTCATGTCCGAAGAGACATTATAGTTAAATAAACAGAGAGACCGTATAGCTATTACACTTCATCATTGAAATCTCCCTGATGAATGTTAGTGGTTATCCTGTTTATCATCAGCAATCCCCTTGTCTGCAGTGTTTGGTTTGTTTGTCGGCCCATATATGTTTTTAAAGGATCATAATAAAGTTATTTTTAGTCTACATATTAATTATTGCATCCATAATCTTTACTCATATTAAATACAGATATTTTATGCTCATGTCGCATTATGTATTAATTTGTCATTACTAAACTTTTGTAATGATTTTCTACTTTTTAAGTTGTTGTCTCCCATGATTGAACAACTATACCTTTCTTTGTTTGCACTATGAATAAAGTTAACACTGAATTGGTCCCTCAGAAAGTGGACAGTTGTGACGTCACACAGTTGATGTCTTCTGTTCTTTCTCCGATGATTATCGTTAATTAATTTTGACACATGAGAGAACTCAGAACCAGGTAGCCAATTCTAAATTTAAAGGAGTACGCCAACACAACCCAGACAGTAGCTTATCATCAGTTTCTAGAAAGTGTATTGATACTCAGTAACAGAATTCCTTTAAACAAACATTTTGTTATAAACAGAACATGATCCAGTTATTTTTTATTGTGCCTTATCTTTTTTTTATTGTTTAATATAAAAAGAACACATACGCTCAAGGCCACTTTTACTTATGTCTTTAATCAACACATTTCACTACTACAATACATTGTGGATCTTTCTGTCTGTAGATGAGCATTTCAATGTAAAAGTAATATCAGTCATATTACTTATGGCTTAATACTAAGTTGTTTTGAAGGTGTTTAGTCTTATTAAGTGTCTCATCATTCTTGACCCCATTTAACTTTGGAAAATTCTTTAAGAATATTAAAAAAAAATTATCTTTCTATCATCCCATGGTTCCCAACAAATGTTTTTGTGTGTCTTAATAAAACATACTGCCAGTAATTTTTAGAGTCCTGTCTAGAGGCATTAAAATTGATTTGTCAAAACCCTGTTTTCAACAAGAAATTGCCACCAAGACAGCTGAATCATAGGCACTGCCGTCAAGTGTGAAAAAAAGTTCAAAAAATCCCTGGTGTGTAGGAAAAGATATATTTAATTCGGCAACATTTTCCATGCTAGATTCACACCTTCTTTGGGCCAGTAATGTTTGCAGCACAACATACTGCTTGACAACTTCTTGGCAAGCTTCCCAAGAGGCTTTCAGGCAGAATGCTGTGCTACCAGCAGTGTTGGCCTGAAGAAGGTGTCAATTTGATGCAGAAACATATTGCTGAATCAGGTACATCACTTCCTATACACCTGGGATCTCTGGAGTTCTTTAACCTTGACAGCAGTACAGGTGATTCTCATGTGTTGGTGGCTATTTTTGTGCACCTAAGGAATATACAGTGATCCATCTGGAGAAGGTTGCAGCAGCTACATTCTTGACAGTGTTCTGTGCACCTTGCACAACACCACTAGGCCACTAGGTAAGTGTCTCCTCGTCATTCACTACATAACAACTTGCCATCTGCTATCCTACACCATGGTGCACTGTTTTTATGGTTCCTGTAGCATGTTTTATACAAATCAGACCTCCTGGATAAATAATGGAGTGAATTTTTAAGGATTGTGTGATTGTTCTCAGTAAGAGAAACCAGGTAATCTTGTAGATATGATACCTTTTAATGGCTAGTAGAAATAACACTTTCTAAGGATTTGCTCCTCTCTATGTTCTGTAGAACATCATACCCTTTGCACCTCATATAGAGATTTTCATATATATAAAATATGGCTAGAGACCGTTTTCATTTAAACTGTTTTTCAATGCTGCGTTACGCATATGAATGTGATATTAAAGATTTCAAAAGTTTCCTTGAATGAGTTGGTGTGTATCAAGCTACAGTATATGACTAAATGTCAGTTTAATGCGTGACTGCATAGCTTGAGTTTTCTTCTTATCAAATGTATACAGTGGTATAGGTATGATGGATAGCTTAGAAAAGCAAATTTCATGGCACTGGACACAGATTAAATCAATAAAGCAAAAAGTAAGAAGAAATAATAATAAAGTGGTTATTAAAATGCTATCATTCTTTCAGATTTCTGAAGTTCGCCCAGTAACTCAATATTTTAGCTCCTGAAGTTATGATATATTCACAAATGACATTTTTTTATGCAAAGCTTTCAATATCATGAATTTCTTTAAATAATTTTCTTCTACGGTTTGATTTCAAAGAAAATACTGACTTTAATTAGCTTATTTTTGTGAAATCGTGTGTATCAAACCTGAAAGAGTAGTAAAATAAAGTCAGAATACATTAGAAATCAGCAATTCTCAATAATAATGGCCTAAGGGGATCTCACTATTGCATTCAGCCTTTAGGCTTAGGCCTTTATTTACACAGTTGAGAATAACGCATGAGTTCTGTACGATTGCAAGATGCATTTAAATAGGGCATTTTTAATAACCCATTTTTTTTACAATGAGTTTATTTACATGAAAGATTTTTCTCTCTCAACCATCCTGCGAGATAGAAAAGTTGCAATATATTCTTTTTTGGGGGTGATTTTTAAGTCCTTGCCTGCTGAAAGAGCTTCCGAGCAGTGTCGGGGACCAAGCCAAAAAACATGCCAGAGCCCTGACAGCGGTGGAAAGGTGAGTATATATATTTTTTTCTATTTTTACAGCAGCTAGGGATGATTTTCAGCGAAGGGCTGAAATCACTGTGGGGTTTGCCTGCTTCCCAGTGCTTTTAATGGGGCTAGCAGCTGTAGCCCAGGCGCTATTGAAAGCAATGGCATGGAGCCATGGTCACACGCATTTTGCTAATGTATGGAGTGCTTTTTTTTTGCACACATAGCTGCGCGAAAAAAAAAACGCTCGACTGACTGAGCCCTAAGCTTGTTACCCTATCATATCCCTGTACCCAAGGCAGATTAAAATGAAGTGAATGTCATTAAAAAATTACTAAATTATTGTTTTTTTAGTCACTCTGTCTCCAAGACAAAAATATATAAAAAGCAATCAAAACGTCATATGTACCTGAAAATGATGCCAATAGAAACTATAGGTCATCCTGCAAGATTATGCTGCCCTATCAATGGAAAAATAGAAAAGTTATGACGTTTAGAAGACAGAAAACAGTGCTTGTCTGAACGAGGCCTCAGACTTCAAACAGTCTAAAAAAATGTGTTGTCCCATAATACTAGCTTGTCTTATGACTACTGACTAGAGTTGAGCGAACGTACTCTGCCGAGCTTGATGCTCGTTCAAGTATTAGCATACTCGATGGTGCTCGCTACTCGAGCGAGCATCACGTCGTGTTCAACCCCGCCCCAGTTTTGGCTCCTTCCTGCTGTGAGCTGTCAGTTCTGCCCCCTCCCCGCTGCGACGCTGCGCAAGTTAATGGTGGTTGGTGGCTGGGTTGGTGGGGAGGAGAGAGAGAGAGAGAGAACAAAAAAAAAAGCTCGGGAACTGGTGGGTCCCATACAAAAAGGCTCGAGTCTCCCATTGAAGTCAATGGGGTGCATTACTCGAATAGAGCTCTTGAATTTTACGAAAATCTCGACTCGCATAACGAGGACCCGAGCATTTGGGTACTCGCTCATCTCTACTACTGACTTTCTGAGAAATTTACATATTTGCTTATTGGGAGGTAGGACCTGGAGCTATTTTCAGCATATTTTGTTTTATATGCCATAAATGTTTAAAATAGAAAATACATCTCTAAATTTCACCCTCTTGGTATTACTAATGACAAGTGAGTGACTACATGATCCACATCTGTCTATCTTATGTTTAGAAAAAAAAAGTAAAACATGACTCTATGAAAAAGGAACTAACAGAAAAGAATCTTGCACTGTTATCATATTCATAACAGTCAATTATTCTTAACTACATTTTCGTTGTTATTATCAGATAGAAATAATTCCCTCTTGTTGGATCCTATAGACACAAAGCCTGTTAAAGCTTTGATTTCTGCCATATCCAAGAGGTGTAATTTCTCCAATGAACATTAAAGATTTTTTAGGCAGTCATACCACAACAACCCCTTTAAAAACAAACCAATAATTAGTAAACGTATTCTCTTCTAGCCAAAATATGGCCTTAAGAAAGGAAACATGTACACTATTAATGTTCAATGTTAATGAGATCATGTTTTTTCTAGACTTTCAACAGCAGCACAGAGATCATAGTATGACATGTAAAGATGTTATAGAGATAACAGTATACAATATTATATGATTTGTCCTGCAGCATTGAGAATTGTTTGTCAACAATGAACATTCTTCTTTAATAATATCAAGTATTTAAATGACTGACTCGAAACGAAGGGTTAGTAATGAGCAAACTTTTGAAAAGTTTGGTTCCGCCACATCACCGAACCCTTGCAAAAAGCTCAATTCAGTCCAAATTAGTTTGAACCAAACCAAACGTTCACTAAACCACTGAAACTGGCATATAGCAATGTGTAAGAGCCATAAAAGCCCTGTATAACACTCTGAGAGTTCAGTGTTCAGCACTAGTGTTGAGTGAACAGAACCAGTAGAACCCTGTTTTAAGTAGAACTTTGCTAAAAGCTCAATTTGGATTTGTGCCAAACTAAACTTTTAGCAAGGTTTGACCTAAAATGGGATTCTACTGGTCCGGTTCGGTCAACAGACTAAAGGCTGATGGCCACTCCTTGGAGAGGTCCTTATGGATCCGGATATATTGAATTTAAACTCTAAGTAGTCAACCTTTTTTTTCTTTTCTTGGATGATGCAATGAGTCCTGATTTTTTTGCCTACTACAGCAATCTGATCTGGACAGTTTACTTATGGGTGTGGGTGTTTTTTTTTTTGGTGAGGCCACAGGTGGAAACCCTTTTGCCCCTCTTTTCTTTCTCTCTTAATTATTTTGTTTTAATCAATTAAACCTCACTTAAGGCGTTTATTGTGTAGCTCAATTCTATATTTCATATAGGTTTTATTACTGCAAGTGGTTTTAGAGACACCAACACAATCCATTTAATACGGAAATACCTTAAATTAGTTAAGTATGGGAATGGTGTTCTCAGAAAAATTAACCATGTTGATGGCATTAAAATCAGCCTCAATTTCAGACTTTGTATCTTGAGTGATCCCACGAATTTGGGATCAATCTTACCATTTGCTATGTACTATTTATTACTTTTCGCGCAGTCCAATTTTCGGAAAAAATGTAGGTCGTTATCTTAATGATGCAAAAATACTGTTTGTATAGCGAGAAAGGAATATTTCTCATAATACTGTATACAAAGGAAAGTGGTTCTGTTAGTTGATCCAGTTGAGATAAACATTTTACAGTCAATCTAATAAATTAATTGTGTATTAATCCCTTCCATAATAGATATTGGTGTTGAGGGAAGCTCTTAGCACAAAGTGTCAATAACTACTTGGGACCATACTATTGCAATGCATGACTTAGCAATGGTGGTCAGACTTATTTATAGCAAACTGGCTATACACAAATAACCTTTGTTGAATGTTTTGGAATTTTGACTAGATCCACATTGTTATCTTTAATTACTTTTAGCTATTTTTGCTATGTTAAATGAAGAGTTAAGGCCAGTTTTGGAAAGTTGGTAAGGAAATATTCAATTAGGTCATGTGTTGATTTTTGCTGGGCTCTTTGCCATGTGAATAAAGTCTAAGATGCTTTAGCGCAATCATAAAATAGAAATGCTTGGACTTAAAATTTAAATATGAAACATTTAGATGCATAAGCATATTGCTATACATATTCTTTCCAGCATACTTGTAAGAAAAATAAGACTGCCCTTCAATCATCTACTGTAATAAATGGATAATAACTCTAAAGTGAGAGAATATAAATAGTGCATAGCTTCTAGAAATTCTATTAAGGCATCTTAAAGTAGGCTCATCGATCAGCAACCTTATACTTTTCAAAGCTGCTGAGATAACTTTTAGAAGAAAGTTAGCACAGCACATACTTCTTAAATTATTTGGAAGTTTGAAAAAAATATATTTATTAAAATTATTAGTAAAAAAAATACCAAGATATAATTAAAATGTATATATTGAAACTAAATAATTTTGACATCATGAGAGGTATTTGGGTATATTGAATGAAAGCGGCCACTTTCTGATATATCACTTTCGTTATAGATAAGATAGAATGATTGTATGCATTTCTGATGATGCCTGTTTTTTCATAGGTGTTTTTCTGTCTTTTTTTTTTTGATCATACATACTTTAGTGTTTTTAATACCAGATTACAAAAAATGGAAATACAAAGGATGGACTTCTCCTTCCTGTTGGATCCACTTATGGTTTTGGATCAAAACATTGCATTACTGTTTTTACAAAAATTGCTTTGTATGAAACTAATCCTGGGCTGATTTCTCGCACACACACCCAACGTTAGGGTTATTCAAACAGCCAAGATTTCAGGGAATGTGCTTTCCAGGTATTCCACAGAAAGCATGCAGTGCCATTATAGCCTATGAGGCTATACACATAATTTTTTTGAGTGATCGCTGATGAGAATAGGACATGCAAGTTGCACTGTCTGTGCTGATCGAACAACACATTGATGGGTGTCTCTGTGTTGTACAATGTGATTTGCACCCAGGACCTTGGATGCAACTCCTGATATAAACATGTGAATCTGATTTTATGCTGAAAAACGCCTTGTCTGTTTTGCCATTTTTCATAGCATTTTGTGCCAAAAATGCTGCTGCCAGATGTTATTAAAGTCTAAAATTAAACACAAAATGCACGGTGCCATTTTTTCAAAATACTGTAGGCTGTTGGTATGGTGGTTTTTTTCGTAGCATTTTTTCCATAGGTGCCTCTACAGAACTTGAAATATTCCAGCAAAATGACACATTACAAATGTAACAAAAAATTTGAAACTAAAGTTGCTTTTAAAATCACAGAAAAAATTGGGAGAGACGGATAGGTGCCCCTCCCCCCCCCCCCCCCCCCGTGCGCCTGGCGGAGGCAGAGGCGACAGGTGAAGCAAGCAGACCCGGATCGTGGGAGTGGACCTCGGGCGTTGAGTGGCGATAAATATCAGCCGCCGAGCATGGAGTTCGGACGACTGGGAGGTAAGGGAGAGATAGTCCCTGAGAGAGTTGGCGTACGACAGTGCGCTAACCCTATAGCCCCCCCCAAGTCCCCCCCCCACCCTTCTAACCCCTCCCTAGCCCCCTACTCTTCACCAGGCTCCTAACACTTTTATTGGTTCTATAAATACGTATGGGTTAGCTAGTTTAGGATTACTTGTATGTGCTATGTACTTTACCAGGGGGTTTGGTATTGTATTGTAAAGTGTCATCTGTCGACTCCCCTCACCCACAGGGCTGCCAGATGGCAAGGGCGGCCTGTGGAGGAAGGGGACTTGTCAAATAAAAAACCAGGGGTACATAGATAACGTTGGTAATTGATGCCTATACGATGTCAATATTGCTAATAACGTGTATGTTACCCTGAAAATTCAATAAAAACTTTGAGTTTCAAAAAAAAAAAAAAAATCACAGAAAAAAAGTGTTGTAGCTGAAGAACACCTAAAACCATATAATGTATGTTTCTGCTTGTAACTGCAGGCACAGATTGCGTTGCTTTCAGTGAGAGCCGTGCCTGTGGTTACAAGTGCCGGCCACTACACAGAGGTTGGAGCAGAGACTTCCGCTGCTTCAGCTCTGACCTCTGTGTATTTGCAACGCTGATAGCATTAGCTTGCTCAGCTGATTAGTCGGGGTCCTTGGCAACGGACCACAGCCGATCAACTACTGATGAGCTATCCTGAAAATAGGTCCTCAATAGTATTCTTCCTGGAAAACCCTTTTAATATTGATAAATGTAACACCTATACAGCTAATTTTTCCAGTAAAAGGGTAACTGTTAAATGACAGAAAGTAAATCACTTCTGTATGTTCAGCCATGACATTTTATTTATGGAAAAACCTTAGAAGAGACATACAAGGCTTTTAGCATAACAATATTGGTATTCATGGCTGACGTGCCTTCAGATTATTGGTACCTTCTATGGCAGTTGTATGAATTTGTCTTTATAGACTGTTCTGACTACTAGTATTACACATCAGCACATCCACCCACTCAACAATGCAGTCATAGGAAGAACAGGAGTGCGAGGTTATAGATAACTGTTGCTTTAAGAGGAGGAGAGATCCCAGGAAAACAATGGAAGGGGGGACAAAGGAGGTGCTATCTAGTGTAGTACTTCAATGTAAATGATCCAGAATAGAATAGGACCAATAGATAATACTTTCACCTGGTGCTACGGTAGATATGAGCACAACCACATGTAATTGCTTCGAGGTTGAAGGTAACAATCTAAATAGGTCTCTTGCTAATAGGGGCTGCAAGCCTTTCCTAGTCCACTGGAAGAACCTCTCCCTGGACTCAGATCTGGTCTCGATACAAGAAAACAGCACGTGAAAGGAATCAGCTGATATAGGTCCTGCTCCCCAGGAGCTGAGAAACATGATGCCAAATTTGCTCCAAAATCAATTCACTTTTATCAACCAACAGGCTGTGTCCATCAGAGGCTAAACTACTCTCTCTTAGAAGAAAAAAAACGTACGATGGACTTCTTCCCCAATAGGACATATGGAATATGGTTGTCTTCATAAGGAGTTATGCAGCTTGTAAACAAAAAAAATTTCTTTGCTCTAATATTACTTTAAAAAGGTTCATGTGTTCGAACATATTTGTCTTTTCCGTTTTATTGACATTCCAATGTTTGCAGTGGCTCTGTTGTATGTGCACTGAGCAGGAATGGAAGCAGGAAAACTACATCTCCCATAGTTCCCCACTTCCAAGTTCCTTCATTCAAGGCCAAGCCCGTCTCTCTAAGCCATGTAATTCAAGTAACCTTGTCCTCCTTCCTCCCAATAAAGCTCAGACACTGTAAGCTACAAACTAGTACATACTGGTCATATGCAAATGGACACTTGTTAATCATAGCATAGGGCTTGGTCAGACAAGTGTGTTACGCAATATACTCATTCCTGTGCAATTGTTTTGCGCAGTGAATGAGTCTATTTTGCACACATGCCTGCAGAAATACTGTGCATATTTGCACAGGCAACATTCATTCACATTGGCGCGCGAATCACCTCGCCCTGATTTAAATGGCTAATTGGAATAATGAGGTGTCTGTGATCAAAGTTATGCGTAACATTTAGCGAATATCTGCGCATACAAATGTGAGTGTTTGCGCATCTCCCATGGACTTCTATGGGACGCCTTGTCGCAGAAAATAAGCACAAAATAGAGCAGGTCCTATCTTTTTGCCCGGTGCATAGGTCACCAATAGTATTTCTCTGGAAAACCACTTTGAGGGCTCGTTCACAAAAGCGAGAAGTTGCACAGGTGCAAAATACTGATCAACAGCCACTTATGCACCTACCATTCATTGTAAGTAAGAATACAGGAAATATGAGCCATTAGTTGAAATTGTGACCCAATTATGCAAGTTGGCAACCTGGGCCAAGGATCCCTTTATCGTGCAAGCCCTGCACTAACATTATGAAAAAAATGACAGCCCACAGCTGAGGAGATAGCGGGATAGACAAGTCCTTGTCACGGGGCTCTACCATCTCCTCCCCAGGTGGTAGCATGGGACCCAACCAAGTTACTACTGGAGGAGTTTCACAGTGAAAACCTAATCCGTGGTTTACCTTAAAGTCCTTTTGTCCTTTGTGATGCCACCGTTCTATCCTCTGCGGTGAATCCAGAAGTTGGAAATAAACAGTCCACACACAGGGATAACTTTCTGAGCAAAACCGTGACTAGCCGGTAGAGTTTGTTTACTTGCATAAACCTATTTACAGTTCACATACTTTACATCAGCCAGCAGGACAGCAGTGTAGACAGGATAGTGGTGTGACAGGGAGGATTCACAGGATGGCAGATGAGTCCACATTCCTAGTTATCTGTGGGGTTCTGCTCCCGGCGACTCTCTTGTACTCTCACTGTAGCTCTCTACCAGTACACACTCACATTCAGAAGACGAACTCAACGCTGCTGGGTGGTTCCTCTCACTCTCTATCAGCTTTCCATTTTAGCATTGAGGATATGCTCCCAGGGTAGGGAGCCATCGCTTAGCCTCTTCCATCTTGGGGATCCTCGTAGGACGAGGAACAGTTTCTCCTACTCAACAGAAGTTCCTTTCCCTCAAGACAGGCTCCACTACTTACACTCTTGCAGACTGACTCCAACCAACTTTTCAAAGAAGACCTTTTGCACTACTCTCTCACTAACTCTCTCTGAGACTGACTTGCATACACCTTGCAAACACATATATCACATGATCACGTAACGCACAACAAGATACATTTCCCAGGCATAACCCAGACGTTAACCCGTTCAGTGCTGCGGAGGCGCAATACACATCAAATTCACACACATTAAAGAAACTGACAATACAATTGCACAGGACAAACACATGCATACTTATGGAGGGGCCCTATTAACTCTGGGCCACTACAATACAATGTACCAAATTGTATCAAATTATTATTATTATTACAAAGGTAAGAAAAACACAAGTAAAGCCGGCTGCACACGAGCGTGACGGGCTCTGCCGCAGAATATTCCGCGGCGAAGCCCGTCACGGCGCCCCCCAGAGCCCCTAAACTTACTAGCGGATCTGGCGTCTTCACTCCCGCATGACGCTTTCCCGCCCACCGCCGCCGCGTCACATGACACGTCCACCGCGTCACATGACATGGCCGGCCGTGTCACATGACGCGGCCATCCATGTCATGTGACGCGCCGGCTGCGTCATATGACGCAGCGGCGGTAGGAGGGAAAATGTTTTCACGCTATCTTCCGCTGTGTTACAGCGGGAGATAGCGTGAACGGACGGCTTCCATTGACTGCAATGGAAGCTGTCAGCGCGTACACCGCGGCAAATAGAGCATGCCGCGGGTGAGGACGGGAGATTTCACGGTGCGGAATTCCGCGGTGGAATTCCGCACCGTGTGCCCTGAGTTATTAGGTGCAATAGAACCTAATAGCTGCGGGCAACGCAGCGGATTTTCGCCGCGAATTACTCGGCGGAAATTCGTTCGTGGGAAGGAGGCCTAAGGGCGCCTGCACATGAGCGGAAATTCCGCGGCGGGATTTCCGCCGCTGGAAGCCTGCATAGCATTGCGTTAACAAACGCAATCCTATGCAGACGGCCGTGGTTTGGCTGCGCGAAATCTCGCTCAGCAAACAAACCACGGCATGTTCTATGTTCTATGACGCACAGAAACGTCACTCACCCGCTGCCGGCTCCTGTCTGCACATGCGCTGGCTGCCCGGCAAGACGGCACATCAAACAGCCGGAGCTGCGGGCGCGGGTAAGTACGCGCCGCTCTCTGCAGGCGCTCGGGTCCCGCGGCGAGAATCCTTCGCCGCCGGATCCGACCTGCCCTTCTGCAGGCGGCCTTATTCTCAGTATCATGCAGAAAAGACAAAATTCCATGTGGGAAGTTCACACAGGTGCAAAATGTTCCCCTACAACCCTACCACACCCCGCAATGTATGGAACATGTGTGAGTAGTTGTTCAGCAGTATTTTGCACCTGCAAAATCTCTTCCATATAGCATTTTGCTTTTTTTGCATATTACAGGAAATTGGTGTTTTTACCTGCTCTTTATCTTTGTATTGGTAAAGATGGCCTTTTTATGTGATTTTAAGTAGATTTCATGCCATTTTCTGTGAGCTGAGATTTTCATTATACAAAAATAACTTTAATTTTCTGAAGGTGGACTACTCCTTTAAGTATTATCATTTCTGTCCACATAAACATCCGTGATACTATTTGTAATTACAGTATTCTTAATCACATGTCACTTCATTCCTAAATTTATCCAAGCAGAAATGTCTTCATTGAACTTTAGGAATATTAGAATTCTAACTGAAGCATTGATACCATCTCTGCTCTTTGGGGAAGGATTTCAAATAAATGTTTATACCCATGGGCCTACATATTAATCATATATCATCCCTTCAGAATGATAGCACAGTATTGAATTTCAACAAGGACGGGAAATTAATGCTAATAAAAATGGGTAAGAAGGCTAAAAAGTGATGTGGATGAAGTATATTCATTGTGGATCTGAGAAATGGGCTTAATATAATAACAATGAAGAATATTGCAAAAAATGATACAAAGTTTTAAACAGCAAAATGTAGTTATTAATTATTAACAGACCATTACTGAGTCAGATGATTTGAGGGCTGATGAGCAGACAAGATGTCAACTTCAAAAAATGTCCTGGTCTTTGGAATAAATTGATGTACCAAATAAAAATGATGTTATACCAAAGGAAAATATTATTAACCCCTCAGTGACGAAGCCCGTTTGCACCTTAATGACCAACTCATTTTTCTTTTTTTTTTTTTAAATTCTCTCATTCCTAGAGCCATAACTTTTTAATTTTTGCATCAACATACCTATATCAATGCTTGATTATACACGTTAGTCACAGGTTTTTCCCTGCATGTATTCATGCAGCTCTTGAACTCATTGCATATGTTGCCATATGCAAATACAAAGGCAGTGTGTTCTGTTGTGTTTTGTGCAGGAAGCACGTATATTAAATTATTTATATGTAATCCTAATATAACTGATTGCTAGGCTCATTGATACATTATATTAGACCCTAGTGATGAGCGATTATTAAAAGAATTGGTTCAGATCTGCCCAACTTTCCAAGAGTCATCAGGAATAGGGATGAGTTGGACAGTGAAGGAAACGGGAGTGTCGGCTTCATTTCCATTGAAATCAATAAGAGCACTGTGCTTCTATTATACTTCATGCCCAGGATAGGATGTTAGTAACAGGAACAGAAAGTGGAATAGCAGCACGGCGCTCCCATTGATTTCAATTGGTGAGAAGCCCGAACTCCCGCTTCCTCCCTTGTCTGCTGATGACAACATCTGGCCCGCCACACTGGACACCTGTTAAAATGTCATGCTTTTGTTGATTTGGAGGTATGTTTTAAGTTGTCTTGCTGAAAGGTGAAATTCCTCTTCATCTTCAGCTTTTTATCCGAGTCCTGAAGGTTTTGTGCCAAAATGGACTGATATTTGAAACTGTTCATCATTCCGTCCACCTTGACAAAAACCCCAGTGCCAGCAGCAGAAAAACAGCCCCAAAGCACAATGCAGCCTCCAGCATGCTTCACTGTGGATATTGTGTTCTTTGGTTATGCACAGTGTTGGCTCTGCACCAAATATATCTTTTTGAAATATGGCTAAAAAGTTCAACCTTGGTTTCATTAGACCACAACACATTTTCCCCACATACCTTTGGCAATCTTGATGTAGATTTTGGCAAAAAAACAGGCTTGGATGTTTTTCTTTGTTAGAAAAGGCTTCCCTCTTGCAACCCTTTCCCCCATGAAGAATATGAGAGATGGTTGTCACAAGCACTACACAACCAGTACTTGCCAGAAATTCTCGCAGCTCCTTTTATGTTGCTGTAGGCCTCCTGGCCGCCTTCCTGACCAATTTTTTTCAATTCTTTTCATTAATTTTTGAAGAATGTCATTGTTGTACCAAATTTAATCCACTTCTTGAACATTGTCTTAACTGTGTTCCATGGTATATGTAATGCCTTGGAAATTTTTTGGTACCCTTCTCCTGAGGGTGGCTTCACACGAGCGTGTTTTTGTAGGTGCATACGCGCGCACAAAAACTCGCATTTATTAGAACCAATGCATTCCCTATGGTGTGTTCACACGTCTGTGCTTTACAGGGGTGCACCTGCAAAGATAGGACATGCGTTCACCATAGTGAATGCACGCATTGTCTTCAATGGAGTCGTGGCTGCTGCCGGCGGCTCCATTGAAGACAATAGTCTGGTGGCCCCCCGTAATTGTTTTTTAGGGAAAAGCTTTAAATATAAGCTCTTCCATGAAAAACAACCATTTTAGTGTAAAAGAAAAAAATACTTACGTGTATATTGCTGCCGTGTCCCCCGCGGGGTTGAAGAACACATCTGCCGCATGCAGATGCAGCAAAGGAATTCTAAATTCCCGCAAGGAATAAAGAATTCCCTAACACAGCTGCGGTAGGGGATTCAGCTGTCTGCACGCCGTAATTGTTTTTCAGGGAAGGGCTTTAAATATAAGCCCTTCCCTGAAAAACAAGGCAAAGTAGTGTAAAAAAAAGCAAACATACTCACCTTCAGCTGCCGGAGCTCAGCCATGGCCTCTCTGCACTATCCTCAGCTCTGCAATGCAGTTCTTTCAGCAGGTGGGGATTTAAAATCCCCACCTGCTGAAAGAGCTGCTTGTGATTGGCTGAGGCAGACAGGTAAGTATATATATATATTTTTACACTAAAATGGTTGTTTTTCAGGGAAAAGTTTATATTTAAGGCTCTTCCCTGAAAAACAATTACGGGATGCCGGCAGAACATTGCCTTCAATCGAGCCGCCGGCAGCAGCTGTGGCCCCATTGAAGGCAATGGGCCCGGACCTGCATTCACACGTGTTTGTGCACGTACGTGGGTGCGCACCTTCGGTGCGCCACACTGACTGATACCTTTCAACAATCAAATCCCTTTAATGTGTTGTAAGCTCTTTATAGACCATGGCTTTTGATGAAAAATGCAACTAAGAAAATCCGACTAGAACAGCTGCACTTCATATGGGGTAAAACAGAATCACTGTAAATAATGGCAGCCATTTACTGACTACTACTTAACATGAGTTTAAATGTGATTAGCTAATTCTGAACACAACCACATCCCCAAATATAAGAGGCTGATCACACTTATGCAACGACATGATATTAGTTTTGTTATTTAAGGATGCTTAAAGGGGTTTTGTCATTAGAAAAAAAAAATCAATACTTACCTATTCCTCCCCAGGCAGTCTCCTTACCAGATCTTCTCCTGGCTCCTGTCGTTCCCCAGGTCACTTTACCTCCAGGGGGCTGGATCCTCTTCCTCCTATTTTGGAGCGTCCATTCTCGGCAGTCTCCTTCCAGTGGTCAGTGTACACTACATCACCAGTCACGTAATGTTAACTGCCTAGCAGGGAATGCCAGGCTATTGCCAGGACTGCACATGGAGGATCCATGAGAAGATTGGCAAGGAGAAGATGCAGTAAGAAGACTGACGAGGGAGGAATAGGAAAGTATTAGAGATCAGCGAGCATACTCGCTAAGGACAATTACTCAAACGAGCATTGTCCGTAGAGAGTATCTCCCTGCTCGGAAGAAAAGGTTCGTCTGCCAGCGCGGGTGACAGGTGAGTTGCAGCAGTGAGCAGGGGGTAGCGGGGGGGAGAGAGGGAGAGAGAGATCTCCCCTCCGTTCTTCCCACTTTGCCCCTCAGCTCCCCGCCCGCCGGCGGCAGCCAAATCTTTTCTTCCGAGCGAGCAGGTACTCGCTAAGGGGAATGCTCAATCAAGTAATTGCCCTTAGCAAGTATGCTCACTCATCTCTAGTAAGTATTGATTTTTTTTTTTTTAATGACAAATCCCCTTTAATAAACTTTTCCTGCAATCAAAGCTCTTGGCAAGTTCAAAGTGCCTAGAGGATAAAACCAAATGGATGCCCAACTATAGGCAGACTTGCTACCTTTTCATTATACGTATATGCAATCATGCTACCTTTCCATCACAAAGAAGAATCACAAAGTTTAATATTTGTCTATTCAATTGATGTTGCCCCTAACTTGTCTAAATGTGAACTTGGGGTTTAAGATAATTCCTTTTACACCATCAAATTACAGGAGCCTTTTAAATAGCTTGCATTATATATTACTATAATATGTTTTTTTCATATTATTTTCACATACCGTATATTCCAGCGTACAAAGCGACTGGGCATATAAGACGACCCCCCAACTGTCGCCTTATACTCCGGGAATACGGTGTCAAAAAAAAAAAAAGCGGTACTCACCTCCTCTGGCGTCATTGAATGGCTGTGATTGGCTTACGCCGCGTGAGTTAGCCAATCACAGCATTAGCTTTCTGGAGGCGGGGATTTCAAGCCCCGCATTCAGAAAGCAATGCTCAGTTGGAACGAGGAGGGAGCTACAGCCTGCAGCAGCGCAGCAGAATGCCGGGGGAGGTGAGTTTTTTTTCTTTTTGACACCTTTTTTTTCTGTATACCCGGCGTATAAGATGACCCCCGACTGCAGAGCAGATTTTTCGGGGTTAAAAAGTCGTCTTATACGCCGGAATATACGGTATTCAAAATAAATGTAGCTTACAATAATCATGATAGACAGAGAGCCTAGTAGCAACAGTTAGAGCAACACCATGAAAATATGGAATTATAAATTATGTGGATAATATACCGCACAAAGTGCAAGGTAAGTATTTTTTGTATATTAACTTACTTTTTTTTTTGTACTTTATGATTTCTCCCTTTTTTGTATTATATACATAATGAAGTTTAACTCTCAATAATATGATTTTTTAAACTAATTTTATAACATGAGTATGCCCAAACATTTAACTGGCCAACATTAGAGGTATGATTGATAATATACATACTAGTGTTACAGTTTAGAATTTATCTAAAAAAACTACTTCTGCAAACCTTAGAAAAATTATAATTCTGTTTGATGCATTGATACAATCTCATTGCTTTAGGAAATTATTTTAAATAACTGTTTATACCCATGGCCCTGCACATTAGTGAAATGCCATCTTTTTGAAATAATGATATTCAGTTTCTCTGGAATTGGAAATTAATGCTAATAAAAACTGAGTATGCAAACTAAAAAAGGGATCAAGTATATTCAGGACAGACATTTCAGAGGAAAAAGATAAATCTGAGGCTGAAACATTGTTTGAATAGCCTTTATGCGTAAGGATTTCTTTTAGTAAATCCCCCTGGATATCATTTCTCTACGAGATTCACCACATCTCTTCCTTCTGATTACATAATAGATATTTCCTGCAATAGCTTTCCCCACATAAGGTGTCCTCCATTGCTCTACTATGAGGAGGAGGCCATAAGTGCGGGTTAACAAGTGTAAGAAGGAAGGGTTTGGAACTGGGCTACATCTGAATGGGAAGGATGCATCTGTGCTTGAGAGAATATGGCTAGAAGGTTAGAGGAGTGTTTAAATTAGGAACCTGTGGGGAGGGCAACCAAAGATCTAGAGGGGAAGATAGTGTTGATAGTGATCTATGGCTAAGTAAAAAAGGAGGTGGAGTTAAGGGAAAGGTGAAAAAAACTTAAAAGTGCATGTATACCACTGCAAGAAGTCTCCCTAACCAGATCATTATTAGAATAAATAATGTTGGAAGTGAATTATGACATTGTAAGAATATGTGCTTGAAGAAGGCCATGTTGGCCGAAACGTTGCTTCTGTGGTGATGGGGCAATAAAGAATTTTCTACTTCATCCGCTTATGCTGCCAGTTATCTTCTTGTTGGATGATCCATACCTTGAAGTCTTTCTGGTTTGAGCTCCTTTCTCTGGCTACTGCATATCTCAGCCTGACCCAAAGCGGGGTGATTTTGGTGCTGCTGGTTGGACTTTCTTTATTGTAAGAATATGTCTGACGTGGTTGTATGGTATTTGTGAATGGGCAACACTGACATTTCCTGTTTATCTTTTGAGTTGAGTAGCAGCTTAAGGCCACCTGCACATGAACGGGTCGGAATCCGCATGCGTGAGCCCTCAACGGAATCCAATCCTGTGCAAGACCAGCATCCACACGTACCTGCCATTACGCTTCTTCATCTGTACTGCAGATGGTCCGCACAGCTCACCGTCAGGCATGCACAGTACAGATTTTTTTTAAAAAAACTCCTGCTTTTCCCACGTTATTGCCTAGCGATGATGTAGAATCTGCGACCTTTCCACAATGTCGATTGTGGAAGGGTCATGAGATGGATGGCTTCCATTGACTTCAATGCAAGCTGTCCGCGCAGAATCTGCGCAAAAATGCTGCAATTTTTTACATACGTAAAATTGCAGTGGTTGTCCGCTCATGTGAGCAAGCATGCGTATGCTCCATTGGAATGAATTGGTGGAGAATGCCACAGATTGTCCAAGCGGAAGACTATCATGGATTCTGCAATTCACACCCGGTCGTGTGAAGGGGGCTGAAGGTACCAATATTCCTTTCTTTATACTATCATCCGGTCCCTCTGCACTAAGGAGCCCTTTTTTTATTTATTTCTTTAGCTTTTCTTTATGCAATCCATTAGTTAATCTATTGATGCCCTCAAATTCTTTAATCAGCACTACCAAAGGCTCAATTTTATTTCAAGGCTCTCTAAATCCTGCCTATTGACTCATATTCTGGACCTTGGTCTATTATGCAGTAATTTGGTTTGGTAAAAAAAATTCTTTAATAATTTACTTAATAGAGGAGCTACAAAAACACTAAACTTCAGAAAGGACAATTTTCAACAGCTATGAAATGACCGTAATAGCATCAAATGCGTGAATTGTGACAATGTCCTCAACAATAAAAGTATACAAGCTAAATTGGTCATTTTAAAAGCATTTTAAATAGGTCCAGTGAAGGATACATACCTTATGGGAATGGACACATTAGAAACAAGAGAAAAGCAATGTGGTTAAATAAAACAGTAAGGGATACATAAATGATTTAAAAAATGCATTTAAACTACTAAAGGAAGTGACAAGGCATTAAAAAATTATATAGAGTAATATAAATTGTGTAAAAGACAAATAAAAAAAGTCAAAGATTAAAATTGCGAGAATCATTGCCAGGGAAAGTAAAAATAATCCAAAAATATTTTTTGAACTATGTGAATAATAAAAAAACTTGAGAAAAAAAATGGTTGAATAGTATGTAGAAAAGGCCAATTAAATACTTTCTTCTCAACTTTATTTACACAGGAAAATTCAGTGACAGATGGTATGATTAGAGAAAATGTAAATTTTGTGAGTAAATGCCACTTGATTAGGATGCATTCACACAGGCAATTTTTCCCTGTGAGTTTTGTCCATTTGTGGACAGAACTCGCAAGGGAAAAGAACTCTTTCATTTTAATCGGTTAATTCACATGAGCAATTTTTCTCTCAGACCGATACTATGAGTTAGGCTTCATTTCCATGAGCGTACATTGGCCCGCTGTTTTCACAGCCGAACAATATATGCTGTGATCTGATGTATTGAATTCCAATGCATCAGATCACGTGGCCGTATTCTTGTAACGTAAAAGCACTCGGCTGGTCCAATATAGCGTTGTGCGTTTTTATGTCTCGCCCAAAAGATAGTCCTGAAATTATCTTTTCGGCCGGAATACGTCGGCGGCTGCTTTGGCTCCTAAGGAGCCCATGACAGTGGCCAGAGGTGGAAGGAAGTTTAGCAGCGTGGCTGCTAAACTCCCTCTCTCTGCTCTCCTCCCCACTCGCTCTTTGCAATGAGAAGGGGTGGGACGGGGACAGAGCTAGGCTCCACTCCCATTCTGCCCCCTGTCCACAGCCATCAATGGGAGGAGGCAGGACTGGGCAGTGCTTAGGTCTGCCCTCGTCCCTTCCCCACCCATAGCAAACAGCGAGGAGAGCAGAGGTGAGCCTGCGAGGGCTAAGTAAAGCAATCATCATTATTTTACATAGGTTTTGGTCATCCTGATAAATCATCTGCAATCATATAGTAGCTGAAGAAAGCGTTGATGCAAAGAGAACTATTGAGTGACAGTAAATAAAACCTCGCCATCAGTCATCTGACGTGCGGAGATCATTTTAAATGTAGAGACCTGGTGTGCGACAATTAAGAAAACATCGTCCTCAGATACCTGTCCTAGGACATCTCTTTAATGACAGTTAACATAATTTCATCATTAGCAATTAGAGATGAGCGAGCGTACTCGTCCGAGCTTGATGCTCGTTCGAGTATTAGGGTGTTCGAGATGCTCGTTACTCGAGACGAGCACCACGCGATGTTCGAGTTACTTTCATTTTCTTTCCTGAGAAATTTGCGCGCTTTTCTGGCCAATAGAAAGACAGGGAAGGCATTACAACTTCCTCCTGTGACGTTCCAGCCCTATACCACCCCCCTGCAGTGAGTGGCTGGGGAGATCAGGTGACACCCGAGTATTAAAATCTGCCCCGCCCGCGGCTCGCCACAGATGCATGCTGACAGAGATCAGGGAAAGTGCTGTCTTGCTGTAGCTGCTATAGGGAGAGTGTTAGGTGTTATATTCGTCTTCAAGAACCCCAACGGTCCTTCTTAGAGCCCCATCTGACCATGTGCAGTACTGTCGAGGCTGCTTTTAGCAGTGTTGCACAATTTATTTTTTTTTGTATATCGGGCGTGCAGACCATAGCGTCCTCAGTCTGCAGTCATTTTACAGAGTATAGGGGCAGTACTGGTGAGGCAGGGACAGTGGGAAAGGTGAAAGAAATATACTGTCTATATAGGCAGTGGGCTTTTTCAAAAAAATTGGGGAAAAATACTATATTTGGGCTGCCTGTGACCGTCTTCAGTTTACTACGTGTCTGCTGGGGGTAGTAGTCATAATTGATACCCAGCTAAGCGTTACAGCAGGCTTGCGCATAATTGTTTCCTGGCTCTGCTGTGCCAGTTACATGACCGCTGTCATCCCGCCAGAGGGAAACAGTATACATAATATACGCTGCATACAGGGTCTGTCTGGTGTTTCAGCTCACCATTTAAAAAAATAGAAGCAAAATACTTAAGGCCTACCACTGGCCTTTGGCCACTTGACTGCTTCTGCGCTTTGAATTCCAGTAGCTGAGTCATACGCACCTACGTCTCCCTACAGGCTTGCGCATAATTGTTTCCTGGCTCTGCTGTGCCCGTTACATCACCGCCGTCATCCCGCCAGAGGGAAACAGTATGCATAATATACGCTGCATACAGTGTCTGTCTGGTGTTTCAGCTCACCATTTAAAAAAATAGAAGCAAAATACTTAAGGCCTACCACTGGCCTTTGGCCACTTGACTGCTTCTGCGCTGTGAATTCCAGTAGCTGAGTCATATGCACCTACGTCTCACTACAGGCTTGCGCATAATTGTTCCCTGGCTCTGCTGTGCCCGTTACATCACCGCCGTCATCCCGCCAGAGGGAAACAGTATACATAATATACGCTGCATACAGGGTCTGTCTGGTGTTTCAGCTCACCATTTAAAAAAATAGAAGCAAAATACTCAAGGCTTACCACTGGCCTTTGGCCACTTGACTGCTTCTGCGCTGTAAATTCCAGTAGCTGAGTCATACGCACCTGAGGGGTAGGGGTAGGCCTAGAGGATGTGGATGCGTGCGAGGACGCGGAGGCCCAAGTCAGGGTGTGGGCACAGGCCAAGCTCCTGGTCCAGGTGTATCGCAGCCGACTGCTGCAGGATTAGGACAGAGGCAAGTTTCTGGGGGCCCCAGATTCATCTCACAATTAATGGGTCCACGCGGTAGACCTTTATTAGAAACTGAGCAGTGTGAGCAGGTCCTGTCGTGGATGGCAGAAAGTGCATCCAGCAATCTATCGACCACCCAGTCTTCTATGCCGTCCACTGCTGCAACTCTGAATCCTCTGCCTGCTGCTCCTCCTTCCTCCCAGCCTCCTCACTCCATTAAAATGACACATTCTGAGGAGCAGGCAGACTCCCAGGAACTGTTCTCGGGCCCCTACCCAGAATGGGCAGCAATGGTTCCTCTCCCACCGGAGGAGTTTGTCGTGATCGATGCCCAACCTTTGGAAAGTTCCCGGGGTCCGGGGGATGAGGCTTGGGACTTCCGGCAACTGTCTCAAGAGCTTTCAGTGGGTGAGGAGGACGATGACGATGAGCCACAGTTGTCTATCAGTGAGGTAGTAGTAAGGCAGTAAGTCCGGGGGAGGAGCGCACAGAGGATTCAGAGGAAGAGCAGCTGGACGGTGAGGTGACTGACCCCACCTGGTTTGCTAAGCCTACTGAGGACAGGTCTTCAGAGGGGGAGGCAAGTGCAGCAGCAGGGCAGGTTGGAAGAGGCAGTGTGGTGGCCAGGGGTAGAGGCAGGGCCAGACCAAATAATCCACCAACTGTTTCCCAAAGCGCCCCCTCGCGCCATGCCACCCTGCAGAGGCCGAGGTGCTCAAAGGTGTGGCAGTTTTTCACTGAGAGTGCAGACGACCGCCGAACTGTGGTGTGCAAGGTTTGTCGTGCCAAGATCAGCCATGGAGCCACCACCACCAGCCTCACCACCACCAGCATGCGCAGACATATGATGGCCAAGCACCCCACAAGGTGGGACGAAGGCCGTTCACCGCCTCCGGTTTGCACCACTGCCTCTCCCCCTGTGCCCCAACCTGCCACTGAGATCCAACCCCCCTCTCAGGACACAGGCATGACCGTCTCCCGGCCTGCACACACACCCTCACCTCCGCTGTCCTCGGCCCCATCCAGCAATGTCTCTCAGCGCAGCGTCCAGCCGTCGCTAGCGCAACTGTTGGAGCGCAAGCGCAAGTACGCCGCCACGCACCCGCATGCTCAAGTGTTAAACGTGCACATAGCCAAATTGATCAGCCTGGAGATGCTGCCGTATAGGCTTGTGGAAACGGAGGCTTTGAAAAACATAATGGCGGCGGCGGCCCCACGCTACTCGGTTCCCAGTCGCCACTACTTTTCCCGATGTGCCGTCCCAGCCCTGCACGACCACGTCTCCCGCAACATTGTACACGCCCTCACCAACGCGGTTACTGCCAAGGTCCACTTAACAATGCACACAGGGACAAGCACAGGCGGGCAGGGCCACTATATCTCCCTGACGGCACATTGGGTGAATTTAGTGGAGGCTGGGACCGAGTCAGAGCCTGGGACCGCTCACGTCCTACCCACCCCCAGAATTGCGGGCCCCAGCTCGGTGCTGGTATCTGCGGCGGTGTATGCTTCCTCCACTAAACCACCCTCCTCCTCCTCCTACGTAACCTCTGTCTCGCAATCAAGATGTGTCAGTAGCAGCACGTCGCCAGCAGTCGGTGTCGCGCGGCGTGGCAGCACAGCGGTGGGCAAGCGTCAGCAGGCCGTGCTGAAACTACTCAGCTTAGGAGAGAAGAGGCACACGGCCCACAAACTGCTGCAGGGTCTGACAGAGCAGACCGACCACTGGCTTGCGCCGCTGAGCCTCCAACCGGGCATGGTCGTGTGTGACAACGGCCGTAACCTGGTGGCGGCTCTGCAGCTCGGCAGCCTCACGCACGTGCCATGCCTGGCCCACGTCTTTAATTTGGTGGTTCAGCGCTTTCTGAAAAGCTACCCACGCTTGTCATACCTGCTCGGAAAGGTGCGCCGGCTCAGCGCACATTTCCGCAAGTCCAAGACGGACGCTGCCACCCTGCAGACCCTGCAACATCGGTTTAATCTGCCAGTGCACCGACTGCTGTGCGACGTGCCCACACGGTGGAACTCTACGCTCCACATGTTGGCCAGGCTCTATGAGCAGCGTAGAGCTATAGTGGAATACCAACTCCAACATGGGCGGCGTAGTGGGAGTCAGCCTCCTCAATTCTTTACAGAAGAGTGGGCCTGGTTGGCAGACATCTGCCAGGTCCTTGGAAACTTTGAGAAGTCTACCCAGATGGTGAGCGGGGATGCTGCAATCATTAGCGTCACCATTCCTCTGCTATGCCTCTTGAGAAGTTCCCTGCAAGGCATAAAGGCAGACGCTTTGCGCTCGGAAATGGAGGCGGGGGAAGACAGTATGACGCTGGATAGTCAGAGCACCCTCATGTCTATATCTCAGCGCGTTGAGGAAGAGGAGGGGGAGGAGCATGAGGAGGAGGGGGAAGAGACAGCTTGGCCCACTGCTGAGGGTACCCATGCTGCTTGCCTGTCATCCTTTCAGCGTGTATGGCCTGAGGAGGAGGAGGAGGATCCTGAAAGTGATCTTCCAAGTGAGGACAGCCATTTGTTGCGTACAGGTACCCTGGCACACATGGCGGACTTCATGTTAGGATGCCTTTCTCGTGACCCTCGCGCTACACGCATTCTGGCCACTACGGATTACTGGGTGTACACACTGCTCGACCCACGGTATAAGGAGAACCTTTCCACTCTCATACCCGAAGAGGAAAGGGGTTCGAGAGTGATGCTATACCACAGGACCCTGGCGGACAAACTGATGGTAAAATTCCCATCCGACAGCACTAGTGGCAGAAGGCACAGTTCCGAGGGCCAGGTAGCAGGGGAGGCGCAGAGATCAGGCAGCATGTACAGCACAGGCAGGGGAACACTCTCCAAGGCCTTTGCCAGCTTTATGGCTCCCCAGAAAGACTGTGTCACCGCTCCCCAGTCAAGGCTGAGTCAGCGGGAGCACTGTAAAAGGATGGTGAGGGAGTACGTAGCCGATCGCACGACCGTCCTCCGTGACACGTCTGCTCCCTACAACTACTGGGTGTCGAAGCTGGACACGTGGCCTGAACTCGCGCTGTATGCCCTGGAGGTGCTTGCTTGTCCTGCGGCTAGCGTCTTGTCAGAGAGGGTGTTTAGTGCGGCTGGGAGAATCATCACGGATAAGCGTACCCGCCTGTCAACTGACAGTGCCAACAGGCTTACACTCATAAAGATGAACAAAGCCTGGATTTCCCCAGACTTCTCTTCTCCACCAGCGGACAGCAGCGGTACCTAAACAATACGTAGGCTGCACCCGCGAATGGAAGCATCGTTCTCTATCACCATCAAAAACGGGGACCTTTTAGCTTCATCAATCTGTGTATTATCTTCATCCTCCTCCTCCTGCTCCTCCTCCTGAAACCTTACGTAATCACGCCGAACGGGCAATTTTTCTGAGGCCCACAAGGCTCAGTCATATAACTTTTGTAAACAATGTTTATACGTTTCAATTCTCATTAAAGCGTTGAAACTTGCACCTGAACCAATTTTTATTTTAACGGGGCTGCCTACAGGCCTAGTTACAAATTAAGCCACATTAACCAAAGCGATTAATGGGTTTCACCTGCCCTCTTGGCTGAACATGGGCAATTTTTCTGAGGTACATTAGTACTGTTGGTACACCCATTTTTTTGGGCCCTCGCCTACAGTGTAATCGTAGTAATTTTTATGGGCTTCGCCTGCACTCATGCTACAGCAAGGTGTGTGGGGTTGGCCTACACTTTTGCTACATAAATGTAACTGGGGCCTTGTCTATACTGCAACTACTGAAATGTGAAAGAGACTGTTATCTCCCTAAACTGCTGCAACGGGAATGTTACTGTGGCCTGTCTTGACTGCTACTACTACTGAAATGGAACTAATACTGTGCTCCCCCTATACTGCTGCTTCGGAATTGTTACTGGGGCCTGTCTTGACTACTACTACTGAAATGGAACTAATACTGTGCTCCCCCTATACTGCTGCTTCGGAATTGTTACTGGGGCCTGTCTTGACTGCTACTACTACTGAAATGGAACTTATACTGTGCTTCCCCTATACTGCTGCTTCGGAATTGTTACTGGGGCCTGTCTTCAGTGCTACTATTACTGAAATGGAACTAAGACTGTGCTCCCCCTATACTGCTGCTTCGGAATTGTTACTGGGGCCTGTCTTCAGTGCTACTATTACTGAAATGGAACTAAGACTGTGCTCCCCCTATACTGCTGCTTCGGAATTGTTACTGGGGCCTGTCTTCAGTGCTACTATTACTGAAATGGAACTAAGACTGTGCTCCCCCTATACTGCTGCTTCGGAATTGTTACTGGGGCCTGTCTGGACTGCTACTACTACTGAAATTGAACTAATACTGTGCTCCCACTATAATGCTGCTAGTGATATGCTACTGGGGCCTATCCCTAATGCTACCGCTAAAATGTTACTAATTCTGGGCTCTGCCTATACCGCTGCTAATGCTATGTCACTGGGGTGTGGAAACGGAGGCTTCCCAAAGACATGATGGTGGCGAGGCCATTTCCCACCAAAGCGGTTACTGTTAAGGTGCATATAACCACGGACACGTAGTGCCTCAAAAACATCCCCCTCCTCCTCCAACAATGAAAACATTCTTGGCAAATACCTTTGCATTGGTCCGTCTGGTGGCAGTCCAAGAATTTCACCTTTACCGACACAACAAGAGAGCCCCCCCCCCCCCCCCACCATCCCCCCGCCACGGCCCACTTAATCCTGGCCACATTCTGAAAACCAACTAAATAAAACCGCGCTACTAGGTCCGCAGTCGCCACCATATTCCCACCAACGCGGTTACTGTTAAGGTACATATTACCAGTCTGACTGGGGTATGCACTGTGGGCGGAAGCCCACCTGTATTGTATGTGACGTTAGCTCTGCTGAGCAGGGCACTGCAATGGGATACATTTATGTACTGCCGATGGGTTCCAGGGAGCCACCCATGCTGTGGGTCCACAGGGACTTCACATTAGGGATTTGTACCTGCCAGTGTCTATGTATTAAAAACCCCAGTCTGACTGGGGCATGCAGTGTGGGCCGAAGCCCACCTGCATTAAACCTGACATTACCTCAGCTGTGCTGGACACTGCAATGGGATTTATTTATGTACCGCCGGTGGGTTCCAGGGAGCCACCCATGCTGTGGGTCCACAGGGACTTCACATTGGGGATTTGTACCTGCCTGTGTCTATGAATTAAAAACTCCGGTCAGGTTGGGGCATGCAGTGTGGGCCGAAGCCCACCTGCATGTAATCTGACGTTAGCTTTGCTGTCCAGGGCACTGCAATGGGATATATTTATGTACCGCCGGTGGCTTCCTGGGACCCACCCATGCTGTCGGTCCACACGGAATTGTAACTGCATGTGTCTACTTATAAAGAACCCCAGTCTGACTGGGGCATGCAGTGTGGGCCGAAGACCACCTGCATTAAACCTGACGTTACCTCAGCTGTGCTGGGCACTGCAATGGGATATATTTATGTACCACCGGTGGCTTCCTGGGACCCACCCATGCTGTCGGTCCACATGGACTTCACAATAGGGAGTTGTACCTGCCTGTGTCTACTTATAAAAAACCCCAGTCTGACTGGGGCATGCAGTGTGGGCCGAAGCCCACCTGCATTTAATCTGACATTAGCTCTGCTGTCCAGGGCACTGCAATGGGATACATTTATGTACAGCCGGTGGGTTCCAGGGAGCCACCCATGCTGTGGGTGCACACGGAATTCCCATTGCGGAGTTGTACCTGCCTGTGACTATTTATAAAAAACCCCGGTCTGACTGGGGCATGCAGACACCTTGACAGAATGAATAGTGTGTGGCACATGGGTTCCCCATTGCTATGCCCACGTGTGCAGCTCCTGATGGAGGTGGCACAAGATTGGATTTCTCATTGCTTCTGTACAGCATTGTGGGCTATCACCCCGCCCCTTTTAAAGAGGGTCGCTGCCTGGCCCTGCCAACCCTCTGCAGTGTGTGCCTGCGGTTCCTCCTCATGGCAGACGCACTTATAAATAGACATGAGGGTGGTGTGGCTATGAGGCCAGCGTGTGGCATGAGGGCAGCTGAAGGCTGCGCAGGGACACTTTGGTGTGCGCTGTGGACACTGGGTCGTGCGGGGGGGTTGAGCAGCATGTAACCCAGGAGAAGTGGCAGCGGAGTGTCATGCAGACAGTGATTGTGCTTTGTTGGAGGTAGTGTGGTGCATAGCTAAGGTATGCCTTGCTAATGAGGGTTTTTCAGAAGTAAAAATTTGTGGGGGGGGCCCACTCTTGCCGCTATTGTGGCTTAATAGTGGGACCTGGTAACTTGAGATGCAGCTCAACATGTAGCCCCTCGCCTGCCCTATCCGTTTCTGTGTCGTTCCCATCACTTTCTTGATTTTCCCAGATTTTCACAAATAAAAACCTTAGCGAGCATCGGCAATATACAAAAATGCCCGAGTCGCCCATTGACTTCAATGGGGTTCGTTACTCGAAATGAACCCTCGAGCATCGCAGAAAGTTCGACTCGAGTAACGAGCACCCGAGCATTTTGGTGCTCGCTCATCTCTATTAGCAATTCAAAGCAGATACTGAAGCTCAAATAAGGTAGGCAGACACCATATTTATATTTAAGAGCATTTTATTTTTATTACTAACTAGCTTACCCGTCGCACGTTGCTGCGAAGACAGACATACATACATACATTCGTTTTTATATATCTAGATAACAACCGATAACAGCGCAGCTTTCATGTTACCTCAGTGGTATAATAAATAACAACCAATCGCAGCGCAGCTCACATGTTACCTCAGCTTTATAATATATAACAACCAATCACAGCACAGCTTTTATGTTACCTCAGCAGAAAGAGAAATAACAACCAATCACAGGGCAACTTTTATTGTGCCTCAGCAATTTAAAAAATAGCAACCAATCACAGCGCAACATTAATTTTACCTCAGCGGTATAATATATAGCAACCAATCACAGCACAGCTTTCATGTAACCTCAGTAGTAGAAGTAGCAACCAATCACAGCACAGCTTTCATGTAACCTCAGTAGTATAAGAAGTATCAACCAATCACAGCACAGCTTTCATGTTGCCTCAGCAGTATAATATATAGCAACCAATCACAGCACAGCTTTCATGTTACCTCAGCAGTATAAGAAATAGCAACCAATCACAGCACAGCTTTCATTTTACCTCAGCATTCTCAATATCCAGCAATTGTCTTGCGAAACGTTCGGCGGATGCATCATTTTGTAGTTGAACACGCATCCCGTTACTTGTAATGCCTTTTGCTTTCGTCCTTGTAATGGAAATCAAATGATCTTTGTCTGGGGGGGCATAACTGTCTACGATGCTCGCATGCGCGCCACCTATCGTGGGATAGTTGTACTATGCCAGTAATCTTCCCAGGAGTGTACTCAACAACTTCCCAAAGTTTCATGGTGATTGGATGAATGGTATAGTAATGCATAAAGGACAGACAGAAATTCCTTTTATATATATATAGATGACATCAGGAAGTAATTAGATTCCGTACGTAAAATTTGGACACTAATTCTTTTGCGCTTAGAATTAAATAATCGAGTTGGGACCCATTCGCTTTTCCTACTTATGACACAATCAATGCTTGTGCCAAATTTCAAGTTTTAATGACATTGGGAAGTGAGAGAATTAGATTCCATACGTAAAATTTGGACGCTAATTCTTTGGCGCTTAGAATTGAATAATCGAGTTGCGACCCATTAGCTTTTCCTATTTATGACATAATCAATGCTCGTGCCAAATTTCAAGTTTTTATGACATCAAGAAGTGAGAAAATTAGATTCCGTATGTAAAATTTGGACGCTAATTCTTTTGCACTTAGAATTAAATAATCAGGTTAGGACCCATTAACTTTTCCTATTTATGACATAATCAACGCTCATGCCAAATTTCAAGTTTCTATAACATTGGGAAGTGAGAGAATTAGATTCCGTATGTAAAATTTGGAGGCTAATTCTTTGGTGCTTAGAAATGAATTATCGAGTTGGGACCCATTAACTTTTCCTATTTATGACATAATCCGGAGCGGGCGAGAGGTGAGTTTTTCTTATTTTTATGCCACATGTCCGCGGGGTAGGAGGGACCCGCTACGGATTCTCCATGGAGAATCCGTAGGGGGCCTGATTTTCCCCGTGGACATGAGGCCTAAGTCACACAGGCGTTTTTACACACGTTTGTTCACGCGTAAAAAAGTTTGCACTGTGTGCGTTAAAAAAATGCATGACCACCTCCATTTTATGCGCATCTAAAATTTGTACATGTGACCGCTGCCATTGGAAAGCATTGGTTCTATATAGTGCGATCTTTTTTAACGCACGAATAATCGGATGTTAAAACGCCCGTGTGACTCAGCCCTAAAGCTTAGACTGGATTGATCTGCATCTTTTTCAACCTTACTAACTATGTAACTATGCAATATGTAGCAACTAATGACTTGGCCAATGGGCAACCTATTCTGCAGCTGAAAAGTTTTACCGTGAATCAGCACAGTTTTGCACTAAAGAGTCCAGTTTCAAACTATTAGATATAGTATCAAGATATATAAATGAGTTCAAGTTGAATAGCATGTGTGCAGTATGAATCTAAAATGTGAGTGACACACTTTCAGTATGTCTGACAGCAGTGTAAGGGCAGATTCAAATAAGCATGGGTTTGTCCCCTATACTGCCATGATAATCACAGCCGTATAATGGGACACAACAAAACCACTGATCTCTGGGATTTCAGTGTTTTCGTTTTCACCTTCTCTTTTCACAGACATGATTTGTACGGACGGTAAAAGATAGGACCTGCTCTATCTTTCCAACACATAGTGAATACCATGTGCAGGAAAGATCGGGTAGCCGCTGTCTTCCCGCCTCTTTTTTCCAACTCCTGCGCTTTGGCCCAGGGTTTAAACTGCTGGCAAAGGGGAAAGGATTCCTCTCGGTCAGGTGCAACTATGATCCATGCTGGTGAGTGTAGTTGCGCCTATGGCAGTCTGAGTAAGCCCTAAGAGGTAAGCCAAAAAAAACTGTGTTGCACCAAAAGTAAACATCCTTTACAAATTGTGCATGGCGCTGATAGGGAAATCACTCTTCACTTACATTAGTGCAAAGGAAAAAATTCAAGTGAGTTTGAAAAGAGACATTCTCAAACTTTAGTTAGTGAGGAATTAAAATTCAGTTTTGATAGATGAGTCTACAATGTTTTCAGTAGAATCCATTTTTGATTATTTATATTAAATACAACAGCCAAGGAATGATTTTTTTTTTTTTTTTATTTGGTTTCTTTGGAAAACAAAAGGGCAGAGACAAGCATTGATACACTCCTAAAATGTTTAAATTCTTGTGGCTTATTGAAGGGATATTTGAAGAAAAATTTAGTTGGGCATCAGATAGAGCCAGTGTTACGATTGGAAGAAAATCTGGAGTTGACAAGTTGCCAAAAGAAAATCTGAATCAAAATTATAATCTGTCATTGTTTAATTCACAGTTCTGTTCTTGCCCAAAAACAATGGATAGTTCTTCAAAATCATCATATATGGCAATATTGTGAAAATGAATACAATAAAGAATTTTAAGGCTTTTATGGGAAGCATATACGCTATTTACAGTCAATCTCCCAAAAACATAAATGAGTTAAAACAATTGCTGACCCTTTAAGTGTGTTTGTTGACTAAGGTTGGTCAGAGTTAACATTAAACCACTATGTTAACGACTTCTATCTGCTATTCACTGTTCCACCACAGCCTTAATGGATAAAATTGATGAGGTTAATATAATATGTCAATCTCCTGCAAAAGCTCCACACAGAATATAGAATAAATGTATAAAAAGTAATTTACACAGGAAGGATATCGCTCAAAATTTGTTCAAACTAATGAAAATGAGCAATATTCATCCAGTGTAAATGCAAAAAAATTACTATTCATTATCAATGACTTTCATTCAGCATAAAAGCCATCACTGGATGGCGGGCTTCCCATTCCTTGTAAACGATCCCCGCTCAGTGCTTCACATAGAGGGGGAAGGGCTGAGCGAGAACCTAGTGAGAAGCCTGTGATTCAGCAGTGAAGTCTGCCTGTCTAAACACTCCTCACAAGTTCTAACGACCTTAGCAGTGATGTCAGCGCTTGTACAGTTGTTTAGAGAACTGTCATCCCATCTAAAGAGACATTAGAAAATTTTACAACTCTGTTTAAATCATCCATGCAAGATTTAAACCAAAAGGTAAATTTTGGGCACCAAAAAGCAGATGATTTAGAAAACCATTCTAGAATATATAACCTTCAAATCATAGGCTTATCAGAAAAAGCAGAAGGTCAAAGACCAGAAAAAGTCATAGAAAAATGGATCTGTGACCTTTTCCTGGATGCATCATTCTTAACAGCTTTTACAATGGAAAGAGCCCACCATGTTCTAGCAAACTCCCCTGACCACCACCATTCCATAACTGGTACTCCCCCACATTCCCACAATAGCAAGATCAATAAATTGTAAAGATCGAGACATGCTACTACGATATGTCTGAAATAAAAGAGTAGTTTGTTATGATACATCTGTATCCTTTTGTGAATTTTCAGAAACAAGGCGTATCCAAATGCAAACTCCGGGAATTACAAATCACATACTCCATGGTATACCCAGCCTGAGATGGTGATCACACTAGATTCATAACCCCCCATTTAAAGACACAAAAGTGTATGTATGTGCATACATATACGTATGTATGCACATACATATATACCATGATAGTCAATGTTATTTATGGTTGCCCAGTTTAGGGCTTATTGTGACTTTTCATATTTTATAACTAAATCCCTAATTGCTTAGATTAACACTAAGGGCTTAGTCACACGGGCGCATCCGGGCACTGATGCGCCAGTCCTCCTGCAGGATAAGATGCCCGCATTGCAGGTGCAGAGAAAGAACACATGACTGGCTCCACTGCACCTGCAGTGCGGCCCTCTTCTTCATGCAGTAACACTGGCGCATCGGCGTCTGGATGCGCCCGTGTGACTAAGCCCTAAGTCACAAAAGTTACTGCTTTGTTAAAATTATATTATTCAACTCATTGTATATGTCAATACTTTTACATATGGTGATTATAATAAATACTTGGATTCTTTATGTAATGCAAAGGCTTATATAACCACTTGCGACTGGATGGTTAAAGACAAGAAGAGAATATTTACAAATGCTAAGGAAAAAGGCAAATCATAAATTATTTTTACCAAACAATCAATCCAGTAAATTTAAAGTTCATAAAGGCAATCAAAACTCTTTGTCTCCCCCAATATTAAAGATATGCTCCCCAGAAAAAACATTTAATTACTGATGTAATTTTATCGAAATCT
Organism: Eleutherodactylus coqui; assembly: GCF_035609145.1. Taxonomy (NCBI): domain Eukaryota; kingdom Metazoa; phylum Chordata; class Amphibia; order Anura; family Eleutherodactylidae; genus Eleutherodactylus; species Eleutherodactylus coqui. The sequence continues at coordinate 200,953,527 of NC_089841.1, read as the reverse complement.
GTATCAGTCCTGTGCCACATATAAGACTGAAAATCTTTGCGCCTATCTGAATAAGATAATTTCCCCAAAACTTTCTACAGAACATATCTCCTTGTTTCTTATTACCCAGGAGGAAATAGAAGAAACTTTATCTTCTATAGCCAAAAATAAATCACCTAGTCCAGATGGCCTTCCAATAGAACGTTATATACAATACAGTAAAATCCTACTCCCAAGATTACTTTTACTTTTTCACAAGATCATAAAAGAAGGTAAATTTCTAGATTCTTTTAATGAGGCAAATATTGTAATTTTACTAAAACCCGATTAAAAAAAACACAAAGAATGTAGATCTTACAGATACATATCTCTCCTAAATACAGGCTATAAATTTATTACTAGATTATTAGCAAATAGGCTTAACCTAGTTATCCATGACTGACCAGACAGGAATCATACCTGGAGAATCAACATCAGATAATATCAGACGTGTAAGGTAAGGTGTAGAGTTGAGCAAACATACTCTGTCGAGCGTGATGCTCGTTCGAATATTAGCATACTCGATGGTGCTCGTTACTCGAACAAGCATGAAGCCGTGTTCGACCCTGTCCCAATTTTTGGCTCCTCACCGCTGTGACGTGCCTGTTTTGGCCCCTCCCCGCCACGACGCAGTGCGCGTCATTGGCAAATTTTTTGTCTGGCAGGCAGGGGAGAGAGAGAGAGAGAGAGAGAGAGAGAGAGAGAGAGAGAGAGAGAAGCAAACTTAGGAAAACAAAAAAAAAAAGCTTGGCACCCAGCGCCCCACATAAAAAATCCTTGAGTCTCCCATTGTAGTCAATGGCATTCGTTACACGAGTAGAGCTCTTGAATTTTACGAAAAGCTCGACTCGAATAACGCGGACTCGAGTATTTGGGTGCTCGCTCATCTCTACTAAGGTGTGATTGTTCTCTGTAAGAGAAACCAAGTAATCTTGTAGATATGATACCTTTTAATGGCTAACAAAAATACTTGATCTTAAAGCAAGCTTTTGGACCTTTCAATGTCCATCATCAAGGCATAATTATGATGAAGGACGCTGAGAGGTCTGAAAGCTCACATTAACATCCTGCATTTTTGTTGGTGATTAATAGGTATCATATCAACAAGATTACTTGGTTTAGCTGCATGAAAAAAACGCACATGGCGTGTAGAAAAATCGCATGAACAGGTGCATTTGCACTTGCATGTCCTATCTTTTGCAGGTGTGCTTTTTTTTCGCATTTGTAAAAAACAGACATGTGAACGCTTTCATTGGAAAGCATTGGTTCTAATAAAACCACTTTTTTTACAACCTGTTCACGCACGAAAAAAATGTTCATTTGACCACGGCCTTTGGATGGCTGCACACGAGCGTGTTTTTGTGCGTACATAGGTGCGTACATATGTGTGCACCTCTGTACGAGCAAAAAGACGCGTGTATGTAGCTGCGTGCACTGTTTTCAATGGAGCCGTGGCTGCTGCCGGTGGGTCCATTGAAGACAATGATCTGCCGGCACCTCTGAATTGTTTTTCATGGAAGGGCTTTACATATAAGCCCTTCCCTGAAAAACAAGAATTTTAGTGTAAAAAAAAAGGAACTTACCTGTCCGCCGCTGTTGTGTCCCCACGGGGATGAAAAACAGATAATTCATTAATAATAATAAAAAAATACTCACCTTTCTTCAGCTGCCAGGGCTCAACCACGTCCAGCCCGCTCTTCTCTTGCACTGCTCTGAGGAGTATTCAGCAGGTGGGGATTTAAAATCCCCGCCTGCTGAATGGGCTGCGTCTGATTGGCTGAGCACGAGCACTGTGACCAATCAGAGGCAGCTCTCAGCTATTGAATGACAGCTGAGAGCTGCCTCTGTTTGGTCCCTGTGCTCAGCCAATCAGAGGCAACACTCACCCATTCATGAATTCATGGCTTCATTCATGGCATGCATGTCCTATCTTTACAGGCAACTGTAAAACACGGACATATGAACACACCATAGGAAATGCATTGGTTCTAATAAAAGCGTGTTTTTGTGCGCGTGTATGCACGCACAAAAACACGCTTGTGTGAAGCCACTCTCAGGAATATACATTTCCAGCGATAGCTAACACTCATATGACCTTAATATTACCTCTCTACTTTCTTTCCTTAAAAACAAATTTAAAATATGGAGTTCACTTCATTTATCTCTGGCCGGCAGAATAAATCTAATTAAGATGATAATTCTCCCCAAACGTCTACATAGTGTAACGCATACTGATGTTATAATAACTCAACAATTCTTTAATATAGTAAACTCACTTTTGTCATCTTCTATATAGGGAAATTCTAGGCGTAGAATTATGATTGAAACAATGGCCTAAACACTTAGTGGGTATGGCCTTACTAGACTTTATATGATACAGCAGGACAACTACATTATTTAAGATATTGGGTATCAAATGAACCCCCACATAATGCTGAACATTATTTAATATACTATTCCTGTTCTACTATCTCTTGGAGAGTGTTTAAAAATCAAAAATTATACTTAAAACACCTTTTATCAATAAATAAACTTGTCATTCAAGTATGCAATTTAGCCAAACCAATGCCAGGATGTCAAGAGATGCCATATGAAACTGCCTTATGGGATAATAGAAGTCATCCTCATCTTTGTAATTTTTCTGACCCTGATTATTGGGCTGAACGTGATGTAAAGTCATCGTTAAATTCATATATACAAGGATTCTTCATATCCTTTGAACAAATACAACAAATGTATGATATACTCAGATCAGATTTCCACAAATATCTTCAACTACCTAATTCAATGAATGACCCAGCTCTGCCTGTGATTGGCTGAGTGTTGTGAACAATCACAGGCAGTGCTCAGCTGTCATTCAATAAATGGCTGAGTGCTGCCTGTGATTGGCTAAGCGCTCAGCCAATCAGACACAGCCCTTTCAGGAGGTGGGGATTTTAAATCCCCACCTGCTGAAAGAGCTCCAGAGCAGTGCAGGGGGACAAAGCAGCTAGACACTCCAAGTCCCAACAGCGGCGGAGGGGTGAGTATATATATTTTTTAAATTTTTTACACATGCTAGGGATGATTTTCAGGGAAGGGCTTATATTTAAAGCCCTTCCCGGAAAATAACTGCAGGGGTTGCCGGCAGCCCATTGCTTTCAATGGGGCCGCCGGCAGCAGCCGCGGCCCTATTGAAAGCAATGGGAGACCATTGCAATCCTATGACACAGCTGTTACAGCTGTGACAGGGGATTCATTACTCCCTGCAGGGAGTGCCATCATTACTGAACACTGTGACAACAAAGACATGTGAACACATCATAGGAAACCAATGGTTCTAATAGACATACGGTTTTGTGCACACGATTGTACGCACATAAACACACTCGTCTGAATGAGCCCTAATACACTATAACTGCATTTGTTTGGATAAGGGGAATATGTTATTCTTCTATAAAACAAATAAAAAAAAGATGTTGGTAATATTTTAAACTTTTAAATCAAAAACAGTAAAAGATGTTGTTTAAAAGTTTCACACTGTCGACGATTTGAGAAGGATAAACAACAATAGGATACAATTTCTGACTAGCCTTGCCAATAATTTGGAAGCTAAGTGCCTTTGCATGGTAACATCAAAGTGTTCAACTCACCATGACAATTCCGAGGTGATAAAATACAAACAGGTTCTCAGGGATTGCGAAATTCTCAATCCAAAAGACGACTAGAAGATATGGATAATAGAACCCATCAACAACAACAACAGAACAACTTTTCTTACAGCAATTTGGCAGCTCCAGACTTTTTCCCAAATATAACACTAACTCCAAAAATGTAACCCCCATATCAACAACATTTATTACTTGTAACAGAGTTAAATCTTCAACATCTGAGAGAGGATATTGTTTTTCTGGTATTTTAAGCCTCTATTCCTTTTCCTTACCTTTATCTCCACAGGCGGTGAGCTGATTTAACACTGATGGTGTTTTCTCTTCATTATAAATTTGATTCTGCCTCTTCCTCTCAAATCTTCCTTCAAACTCCTTTCTTCTCCAAATCCTTCTTTTTACCTAAGTCTTCCAAACTCCTATCCTGTTCAACAGCTGTGAAAGAATGATTACTTTTCTCTATTTTTAGCCCTTGGGATTTATGAGGGCTATGGTTTTTTACAGCAATATTTTGTTATTTTGATGTTATTATTATAAATATGGGAAAAGAGTCTTTCTAACTTTTAGTATTTATTATTTTTTGCTATTATTAAAAAAAACTTTTTTTTCACTTATTTTTACTTTTGTTTTAGTCTTGTAAGAAGACTTGAACTTGCGTCCATTGGATTACTTAAACAGTATACTGCTATACCAAACTATAATATATGTTACTGTGCTTTGGCAGGCATTCTATTACGACATACCACAGTTTTTAGAAAGCCTTCCAGCTGCTCTGACACCATTAGGGACATCTCTGTCCCGATCGGGACATTTAAATGTCATTGTCAGAATTGATAGCATGATTAAAAGGGTTAATAGGATCTTTTTAAGTTATCTCCATTTGTGGCTGTTGTGGGCAGGTGTCAGCTGTCAAAGAGAACCAACAATCACTGTGTATGGAGAAGGCTTGACTCTTGATCCAGCTCCATACAATGACACTCAGTGTGCAGTGTACATGTACAGCATACGTCAGGAATCGGCTAAACACATCTTCAAACAATATCTATATATTTTTTTCCTTTAACATACAGCATAGAAATCATGCAATACCTTAACATGGCCTAATGCAAAGATTAAGGCCAGCACTCCCTAAATCTCAGCCTCTCCTCTGGAGTCTGAGGTCTGTACCTTCCGTTGTGCTCAGGATTAATGACAGAGCCATAAACATCCAGTACATAAAAGAGAGAAATGTTTGCTGCACTCACCGGAATGATAAAAACATATGGTTTCTCTATTCCATATAAAAGATATTAGAATAGAGACAGACTAGTGCGAACAGATTACAGCTGTTTTGCATATGTTCATCCTTCTTCAGACTGTACAGACTATACAACATGGTCTTTATTCGCATGACTATCGTCTTTATTTTCATAATCATGACTAAAAATATGTATTTATTTGGTCATCTTACTCCTTTATGCAGAGCACACATACAGTATTCCACAGCACTGTATATCTGTACACAGATTATCAACATTGGGCCATGTCTCCATTGGGGCTCACAGTTTAAATCTATATATATAAAGACGAAAGCCCTCACTGACTCACTGACTGACTGACTGACTCACTCACCACTAATTCTCCAACTTCCCGATGTCGTAGAAACATGAAATTTGGCACAAGCATAGATTATGTCCAAAATGGGAAAAGTAAAGAGGTCCTAACTCGATTTTTCAATTCTAGCACAAAAGAATTAGCGTCCACATTTTACGTACAGAATCTAATTTTCTCACTTGCCGACGTCAAAGAAACTTGAAATTTGGCACAAGCATAGATTATGTCCAAAATAGGAAAAGTTAATGCGTCCCAACTCTATTATTCAATTCTAAGTGCAAAAGAATTAGTGTCCAAATTTTATGTACATAATCTAATTCTCTCACTTCCTGATGTCATAGAAACTTGAAATTTGGCACAAGCATTAATTATGTCATAAATAGGAAAAGTTAATGGGTCCCAACTCAATTATTCAATTCTAAGCACAAAAGAATTAGCGTCCAAATTTTACATATGTAATCTAAATCTCTCACTTCCCGATGCCATAGCAATTTGACATTTTTTTCACGAGCATTGATTATGTCATAAATAGGAAAAGCTAATGGGTCCCAACTCGATTATTCAATTCTATTGCAAAAGAATTAGCGTCCAAATTTTACATACCTAATCTAATTCTCTCACTTCCTGATTATTTTATATAAAGGAAACGTTGCATGGTTACCTCCACGTGGTGTTTCCTGGGTAACGCAAAGGACCATGCAAAATGGTGAACATATTTTTTTCCTCGGTATCTCTAAAGTAACCACGACTTCATAAGATTTTCTGTGTGAACACCAGATAAACACCAGTACCAAATTAACTCGGGTTGTTACCGAAGGGACAACAGATTTCGATAACGACTTATGGAACACCCTGCAAACCCTCCTTTTGCGATTTCCAGAGGACCGGTACCCCTTCTGTCCCACCCTGTACGGCTCAGATACAGACAGACTCTTCCCACTACGCAACTGCATACGAGACCCCACCACTTCTAGCCTCTTTTGCACTTCCTTCCATCCCCCCTGCAGTACATCGGTGGCGACATCAGCAGCAGGACAGGCAGACGAGGTGGGGAGGGAAGTCAGACCACAGGGACTGAGCGCGGTATCAACTGAGCAGAGAGGAAGGGGAGCAAGATGGCTATGGCAGGACGGTCCCCACTGGGTCAGCTCCCCAGTGGCCCAATCGAATTGGGGGTTGTGCAACGCCAGCCACGGCATCCCTAGTACCATGTCTACCGACATTTTCTCCATCACCAGGAATGATAGATCTTCCGAGTGGTGACCCCCCACCGTGAGCTGTAACACTTGGGTTCTCCATCGTACCAAGCCCGAAGCAAGAGGGGTAGCATCAATGCTAGCAAAACGAATTGGAGTCTTCAGCGCCACAAATTCAGCCATCAGGGGCTCAACGAGACGCATGCTTATCAGGTTAGCGGCTGCTCCGGAATCAATAAACGCCTGCCCTGGGCGGGAGAAGTTCCGGAATCTAACCTGGCAGGGTACCAGAAGTCTAGGACATACCTGTAGTCCTAGGCGATCCTCCCTGCAATCGCCTAGGACTTGGAGTCTTTCTGCCGATTCAGATTGTGGACGCTGAGGCCTCAGGGGGCAGGTTATCACCCGATGTCCAGCTTTCCCGCAGTAGAGGCAGAGATGATGCAATAAACGAATCCGGCATCGCTCCTTGGGGTCCAGCGGGTCCAGTTCCATAGGCTCGGGAACAGAGACTGGTACGGAAGAGGAGGGAACAGGACAAACGACCTCCCTGACTCTACGGGTCGGTCTATCTTGCTTCTCAGCCCTGAGCCTCCTATCTGCCTTCACCGCTAGCTCCATAGCCTCCTTTAAGGATCCGGGAACGGGATGGGAGATCAACAGTTCTTTAACCACGTCCGAGAGGCCTTGCAGAAAAACGTCTTTCAGGGCTCTATCGTTCCATGCAGTATCACCCGCATGGCGTCTGAAATTGGAGCAATAATCCTCCACACAAAGCGACCCCTGATACAGCGCCAGCAACCGCGAAACCGCCAACCCCACTCGGTCCGGTTCATCGAAGATACCCCCGAGTTCCTGAAAAAAGGAGCCCACCGACTGCAGGGAGGGGGAACCCTCGGGAATGGAAAAGGCCCAGGTCTGGGCAGAGCCCCGCAGCAGGGACATTATAAGCCCGACCCTCTGGACCTCCAAGCTGGAAGAACAGGGACGCATCCGAAAAAACAGGCGACATGCCCGTTGAAAAACGAAAAACTTGTTCCTCTCCCCAGAGAACACCTCGGGAAGAGGGCACTTGGGTTCGGGACTGGTTGAGGCATCCGGCCCCTGCGACACCCACCGCTGCTCCTGGGCCATCATGCGGGCGGATAAATCCTGGATCACAGGCACCAGGGCCTGCAGCTGGTTCGTGAGGGAACTGATCGCCTCCATGATAAAACAGTTTTTAAGGGCCAGTTATTATGTTACGGCACTCTGCCCCCCGAGCGCCAGGTGGGGTGCCCTGAAATTCCCGCACCCCACTGTCCCTGCCTACTTGCCTCGGCCCTGGCTAACCCCAGGTGGACAACTGGGGGGCGGTCCCTGTACTAGCTAGGGACCTGGCCACTACCTAGATTGAACTTAACTAACAGGGGACAGAGTGCCGACAGAAGAGGCAGGTGGAACAGACCAACAGAACTTATAAGGCAGAGTCAGGCTGGGGATGGAGCTCACAGGCAAACTGGAAGGACACTGACTAGCAACTAGAGCAGACTGAGACAGACCTGACTAGAGGCTAACAGAACCAACAAGAACAAGACTGGGCAATAGGTAACTAGAAGGAGCTGACCAGCAACTAGGGACTGGCTGAGAGTAACTGCAGACAGACTGACTAGATGCAAGCAGAACCAATAACTGGCAGTGAGCTCAAATCACGGCCAGTCTTTTAACCACAAGGCTCCGCCCAGGGGCGGAGAGTGGGAGGAGGCAACTCCACCCACTGCTGTATAAAAAGGACAGAGGAGTGCGGGCGGCACCCTACGGGCGGACACGCCCACGCCACCGCCCACCGGCCACCCCAAGCTGCTGGGAGAGCCCCGACACAGAGCTCCAGGCCGCCGACGCCGGAGTGACGTGCGCCGACCGCGGGACCCTGTGCCGCCCTGCATGGTAACACCGGGTATATCAGCTAGTTTAAAAATATGGCACAACCCAGATAGTCCTTGCTATGATGCTAGTGCTACCTACATTATCTCCAAGCCTGTAGCCCAGGCACTTTTTTGGAAGGGGGTACTACTCCTCTTAAGAGAGGCTCATAACTTTTTTATGGTAATTGCTTCTATAACAATTAATAATGATTTATTAATATTTTATTTAATGTCTATCACCTACAGACAACAGAGATATTTCAATCAGAATTTACTTATTTACTTTCAATAAATCACAGTACTAAACATTAACATTTTAGCAGTCTTCCTTCCTGCAGGGGACCTTGACAAATAAAGTGTTTCTTCTGCTATGATGATGTACTACTGGCAGTACCTGCAGAGAATATTTTCTGTCTGCCTCTGTGTGCTTGTAAAGTCTGTTAGATTAAGGACATTGATGGATGAAGGTCTTTGAGAAACTTGACATTCAGCTTGCAGGAGGTAGTAGACAATGAGCAGATGGAACAAGCTGGACATGGGAAAAATTAGCTGTTATCTTTACTGATGAAAGTAATCCAGGGACACAAGTATATTGTCATCAGTGATGAGAATGAAAAGTAAAAGAAAAGAACCATTTTTTTGGAGTTAGGGCCTTTTCATACTAGCGTGTTCCTTTCCGTTTTGCCTTTTCATCATGGGAACAGCAAAGTGAAAAGAAAACATTTCCATTTTCAAGCCCATAGAATAAGGTCTTCAGTTTCATTCCCCTTCTGTGTTTTCAGTTTCCATTCAATTTTTTAAACTGGATCGAAAGATCAGACTCCTATACTTCTGTTTCGGAAAGGGAATACAGATGGATCCTTTTTTTATTGCATTGTACTCAATGGGAGGTGGATGGAACTTTGAAGACAATCTGTTTTCTGGTGGTAGTTCTTCCAGGAACATGGCTCATTGGTCAGCACTATTGCCCAGCACTATTGCCTTGCCGGTCTTATGTTCAAATCTCATCCATGGCAACATCAACTTTAAAAAACTACATACAGCCTTCACCCTTGGTTAGATTGGAATTTACAATTTAAGCACTGCAAGGCAGCAGTGCTAAAAACTGAGCCACCAAGATTGTTTTTTCATTGCCGGAGAAATAGAAAAGCAAAAAGAATAAGCACAAAGAGAACATAAAAATCCAATGCAGACATCTCCCATCAAGCTTCTTCTTTCTTTGGAAGAGGAGACATAGAAGAAAAGGAAGGAGGAGGAGGAGGAGGAGATATTCTTCTTCTCCTCTTCCACTTCACCCATTTCTCCTTCACTTTTTTCTTATTATTATGTTTCTTCTTCTTCTTTTTGGGGTGACAGTTCTATGGAGTTTTTAAAGTTGATGTTTTCATTGATAAGATTTGAACCTAGAACCCCAGCATTGCAAGGAAATAGTTATAACCACTGAGTCACATTCTTTGAAAAGGCACCAGCAATACGTATTAAATGCTAAAAAACAGAGGTAAGCGGAAAGCTTCCAGTAGCTTTCTGATATCCGTTTTTAATAAAACTAGATTAGATGAAAAATTCTAGTATGAACTTAGACTTATCATATTGTTAATGTTTATAATGTATAGAAAGCAAATAGAAACAATAAAAACGTAGAAGATTGACCGCAGAAAAGTTCACATGGTCCAGTCAGTCTAGCTTCATATTTCTTTTAAAATTTATCTGCTACTCCTATGGTTAGATACTCTATGACCAGGTGCCTATGTCCAGAGCTCCATGGCAATTATACAGACAGTGATCATAGCAGTTTACCTAGGGGGGACATAAAGCAACATGTATGCACATGTCTCCATTTACTCTACCATATGCCAAGTCTAACGGCGATAACATACGTTAAAATGATCTACAGAAAAGAATTGATTGATTTAATAAAACCCTCACAGAGCTCTGCCTTAATTTTGCTGGACATAAGAACACCAATGTTGTCTTTTCCACAGAGCTGTCAGCTGTCAGAGCTGGAAGGGGGGCAAATTGGGCAATTGCCAATCTCCAGGGGGACCTCAATGGAATCTGAGGCACTGATTGGACTTGCCAATGTACAAGTGTACAGACAGGTTGTGGCACCCTGCATGAGCAGTGGTGTAGCAATGTGGGTCACAATTGTGGGGTTCATAAACTAGAAGGGCCAAAGGACCCACCTCATTATTAATGTGAACCCACAAATGACAGACAATGTGTTTCCTTCTTTCTGTCAATTCAGAATGCTATTGAGCTGTCGTCTGTAGAAAATCACTCATTGGGCTCAGTGCCCCTTCACAGCCCTGCTATATGTGCTATATATGCTACAGGGCTCAGTGACCATGGGATGTATGCACTGAATAACCCTTAAACTCAGAAAACTTCAAATTCCAAGTGAGATCTGCTTTCTTTGCCTAAAAAACTTTCTATATTCCTGGTGATAGTATGTAATAGTATTGTTTTTTTTTGTTTGACCAATGTTATTCTTATCAGTTAGAGAGTGACTGAGAATGTCTAAGAATGTTCTTTCTCCTGTCAAGAGTAATTAATGAAATGACCTAAAAGCACAAAAATAACACTTACTATGCATTCTGTCATTCAGATAATTATTCCTAATCTCTACACTAGTAATTACATTTACAGCAACACTAAAAATACTCTTATTAAAGCATTCAACTATATTTTGCAAGAAATATTCCGCTTTATAATAGAAGTCTTTTGTCATTTCTGACTTTCCTGAAATGTTTGAAAAAAGCAAACATAAAATACAGTTTTATTTTGACAGGCTGTAAAGCTCAACTCATTAATAATGGAGATATTTTTAGTATAAGCAGGTTTACTAATAATGATATGGTTTACTATTTAGCTTATCAACATTTTCTCTTCCATGAAAGACAAGGCTAAATATCCATATAACCTTTATTCGTATAGTCTTATGGTTTTGGTTATGCATGTAGCAAACATGTGTGCGCAAACCCTATACAGTAGTAGGAACTTGAGAAATCAGTCATAGGACATAATGTTGGTCATTAACATATTAAAGACATCTCTCAGTACAGATTAGCATTCCAGTTGAGTAGGAAATACAATTTGTGGACATACATAAGCTTGAACGTTCATGTTCATAATGCATACTGGACTTAAGTCCCATTTACACACACAGATAATCTTTCAAAAGATTGAAAGATCAGAAATTGTTTTGCATAAAGTACTAAAAGGCACTATTTGCTATTAGTACTTTATCAGCTTCATTTGCATGCAAATGAGCTTCTGGATGCTCCTGCAGAACTCAGCAGGAGGTCTGAGCTCTGTAATTATCTCCATTGTTCAGCCACAGGCTGCTAAGAGAAAACTACCGTATATACCGGCGTATAAGGCGACGGGGCGTATAAGACGACCCCCCAACTGTCACCTTATACGCCGGTATACAGTGGAGAAAAAAAAATAAATTCATTACTCACCTCCCACGGCGTTCTGTCGCGCTCCGGCAGGATGTTGCTCGCTCCGGGAGGCTGTCGCTCGCTCCTCGTCCCCGGCGCAGCATAGCTTTCTGAATGCGGGGCTTGAAATCCCCGCTTCCAGAAAGCTAATACACACGCCGGCAGCCATGACATCATTGAATGGCTGTGATTGGCTAAAGCACACGTGGCTTCAGCCAATCACACTATTCAATGACATCATTGAATGGGTGTGATTGCTAACACGTGCGCCTTCAGCCAATCACAGCCATTCAATGATGTCATTGAATAGTGTGATTGGCTGAAGCCACGTGTGCTTTAGCCAATCACAGCCATTCAATGCTGTCATGGCTGCCGGCGTGTGTATTAGCTTTCTGGAAGCGGGGATTTCAAGCCCCGCATTCGGAAAGCTATGCTGCGCCGGGGACGAGGAGCGAGCGACATCCTGCCGGAGCGAGCGACATCCTGCCGGAGCACGACAGAACGCCGTGGGAGGTGAGTAATAAATTTTTTTTTTTTACACTTTTTTTTTTTTTGTATTAACGGCGCATAAGACGACCCCCGACTGCAGAGCAGATTTTTCGGGGTTCAAAAGTCGTCTTATACGCCAGTATATACGGTATGTAATCTCTAGCTCCCCATGGAGAATTCAGCACCATGGACAGCCAACACGGTGTGCAGTCCTGCTTATCAGCTGTTCTGCAGATGGGACTGAAAACTGAGAATAGCTGAGACAAAGCAATCAGCTGTTATCAGCTCACCCCCAGGCAGAACACAGCGTGCGGTCCTTCTTATCAGCTATTCTGCCAAAGGATGGTTTTCAAGCAGAAATGAAAACTGTCGTTCAGCAGAAAACTGAAAGATGGGCACATTTACACCCAACGATTATCGCTCAAAAGATGGCTTCTGAGCGATAATCGTTGTGTCTAAATGGGCCTTTACACTGACTATATCAGCATGTGGCCAGAGTCTGGTTATCATTACTGCCTGATTACCATTACTTTGTTATAATTACATCCCTAATGGTAGTTTACTATAGAAGCTATCCACTTTGTTTATTCTTAACTTTTTTTTCATTATCTTGCCTCTGTTGTTTACTCGCTAATGTTGTCCTCTGATGAGCCTATATTTTTCAGTAAAATGTGCTGGGTCCCTTTTTTGGGGAATTGTGGCCAACGTATCACAGTAAGGTTCCTTGGATGAGATAGCCCTTTTCAGAGCGGTGGCCCTGTATTACCATAGAGCTTATAGGGTTAAGATTAAGAATAGTATATTGGTGTCCCTTCTTCCTCTCAATATTCTCCCCTCATTCTGCCCCTGTGAGTCTACAGCTGCGGCACCATTCAGCTTGTTTTGAAATATCACACCAATAGTACCAAAGACCATTATCTTGGTTGTTATTTTTCTGTTTTTGTATTATTGTTTGAGATTAATTTAAAGCTACATTTTATTGCACATTTGCTATTAAAATAGGTTTGGTTACTTATATACCGTGCTGAGACAAATGGGGGTACAAGTTGGCCCACAGCCTTCTATCAGTACATAATCGCAGATTTTTAGCTTGCAAAGAATGGTCATATGGTACGTATCTGAGAACTTCTAATTATTAAATATATTTAATAGATAAAGAAAGAACAGCAATCTTTCAAAAAAAATTGCTATTTTTTTACTTGCAACATTTCTCTCATTTACGTTTTTTCTCATATGAAACATAGGAACCAAGTTCTTGAGTATGCTGGCTAGTCAAGAGTCAAATACGAACCTCAAAATGTTACCAGGTTGCCAAATCACTGCCATGTATCACATAGATTAATGGTAATAAGATATGCGCTTATTTCATGCGGGATAAAGCTTTTGAACCTTCATCGTTTTAAGATGGTTAAATGTACTGTGAAGTATCCAGTTGCTAAGGAATGTCAGCAGAGAAGCACAGGGCATACTTCACTTAAATGCATCCCATATGCAAGGATATAATGTTAAATATCTAAAATGTATATGTTGATTACATAGTGCTGCAGCTTTACACCTGAATAGAATACTGAAGCATACATTAGATTCCTTGTGAAATGACAGGTGGCTTGTTTTGAAGAGCTTAGGTCACATTTCAGTCCCCAAAACCAATTATTCTCACATGACTAATTGATTGTCTGTGTGTTGACAAGTGGAGCCATTAGGGATATATTTCCTAAAAGAAGAATGTCAGTCAAATAGAGCATGCAGGATATGCAAATGTAGTGATTAGAAATTGTATTTTGGTAAAACGTACTGCAGGAAGGTACATTGGATTAGGTTAATGCTGTGCTCAACCTTAACTTTAATTGATGTGCTCATGACAGCAAAAATTGACTTTCTGAAAAGGTCTTCTGTTCCATTTTTAATAAAAAACAAAACTGTGGTAAAGCAGCCGGTTCAAATATTCAATCACACTTAGTTCTTCAGCATTCTACAATAACTGACAATAAAAAAGTGTTTCCCTAAGGACACAAATTACTTGCTGCTTATTGTAGTTGCTATGAATTCTAATTATTTTATATGAACAAAATGTTACATTGTCCTAAAATACTTGCAAAATAATGATAAAATTGGCTTGTCCTGATTGGTATTACCTCACTCTGCAGAGAGCAATGCCTTAGGGCTCAGTCAGACGAACACATTTTTCACGCATGTATAGGTGCATTTTAGAAATGGCTCCATTGGAAACAATGCTTTCCAATGGATGTGGTCACATGTCCATTTTTTAGAAGGGCTTAAAATTCGCACCTGCAAAAGATAGGACATGTGAGTGCAAATGCACCCGGTCACGCGATTTTTTTCTACACGCATTGTGCGATTTTCTTCCCGTGCTTATAGATGCGTGAAAAATTTGCCTGTCTGACTGAGCCCTTAAAGTGAATGCCTACCATTGGATGTCATTATGTTCTTTTTATTCTACACTGAAGGGATTTATAGAGCCTCGTGTGGCGCAGAGTGTTAAGGCAGCAGAATGCAGTCCTAAGCTCTTGCTCACACCCTGAAGATTTCGGGGTCATTCCCTGCGGCTCAAGGTTGACTCAATCCACCATCCTTACGAGGTCAGTAAAATGAGTACCCAGCTTGCTGGTGGGTAAAGATGACTGGGGAAGGCAATGGCCAACCCCCCTCAAAAACAGTCTGCCAAGAAAACGTGACGATGCGACGTCACCCTAGAAGTTGGTCATGACTTGGTGCTTGTACCAAGGGACCCAGCTTGCTGGGGTGTAAAGATGACTGGGGAAGGCAATTGGCAACTTCCCCTCAAAAACAGTCTGCCAAGAAAACATCACGATGTGACGTCACCCTAGGAGTTGGTCACAACTCAGTGCTTGTACCAGGGGACTTTACCTTAAAGGGATTTATAATTCTGTGCTGATTAATTTATTAATATATTCTTTATAGTGGTCAAAGCTATTTTCTAATACAAAACTCAAAATTCATAAAACTCCTACTCTACTGATATAGTTAAAGGGAACATGTTACCAGGTTCATGCTGCCTAAATTGTGGGCAACATGAACTCAGCACAGGCATACCCATTGACCCTGTGTAGGTGTAATTCTAAAACACTGCAGCATTGCAGAATAAACAGACTTTGAAGTTTGATTTAGAATTGAGCTCCAAGTCAAAGAAATGGGCTGCTCTGGCATCTCACCACCCACTGCATATAAACTGACAGCTCTCTCTGAATACACGAAAGAGGGGGGAGAATTGTCAGTCTTCATGTTGGGCGTCGCCTATCCATTTGACTAATTCCATTTGAGCTCCATTCCAAGTCAAACTTCAAAGTGTGTTTATTCTGAAACTGAAATGCTGCGGCATCTCAGAATAACACATTCATGGGAGCAATAGACATAGCAATAGACATAGCTGTGCCGGTTTTCTGCTGTCCATAGTTTGGGCAGTCTGAACCCAATGAGAGGTTTCCTTTAAAAGATTGCATTTTGGCAGCCTACAGCCATCACTAGAGGAATTTGGGTGCTTACTATATTATTATTATTGAGTTCAATCTATGAACTGTATGTATGTAGTAAGTGTCTACTCTCCCTCTATTGGTGGTGCAGACATACAGAGCATTATGCTTTAAAGGTCATCTGGTAGTACATTTTCAGGTACTAAAGTGTTAGCAAGGTAAGACAGCTGCCATAGAAGAAAAGCTTAACATACCTTCTTTGTCGTTCATAAAGAGGACGTAAACAGGAAATTATTGCTTTATTCCACCATGCGCTATATGTAAATTAGGTGATGGACGTTCCATTACAAGTAAGAGGTCCTCAGCTTTCTTCATTGAGCATTCCTCCACTCTTTCCCTTGGCTATTGATTGATGGCTTAAGAGTGATGCTGGGAAACAGTTGAGTCATCATTAAAGTGTTGCAGCGGGTGGTAGGTGACCCAAGGTTTAGGATACGAAGTGGACACCAGACTACAAAAATATAGCTCTCTGTTACAACTGCTAATGACAAGAAAATGTGCTTGAACTACTTAGATGAAAAGTAGATAAATGCTATGTAGAGTTTTATGGTTTAGTACAAATGGCCTGACTAGCACCAACTAGTAATCATAACACTTAACATAAACAGTAAGCAACCTACAGTTGGTGTACACATTTACAGGAAAGTACCCATTACAGGAAGTAAGGCTTTCAGTAAAAAAATCCAATCAAATGCACTGGTTTGCTGCTGGCTATGCAATACAGTGAGTCAGAACAAAGATTTTGCAAGGTTTAAATAAAAAAAGTTAAAAAATCAGCTCTAGTAAAGTATAGACTAGAAAGAGTTTTTGGGAAAAGGTGATGCTTAGAATTAATGAGCCACTAACAAAATATTAACATTGACCAGCAGTGGTGTATGTAAAGGTCCATTTACACGGGACGAATGCCGGGCAAATGATGCCCGACACTTGTCCCTGTGTTTCCTTGCTCCAGTGCTTCTGCACAGGAGCTAGCAGAGCTGGCTCGCTTACGGAGCGGACAGCAGGGGAGCGGGGCAGTGCAGGAGATTTCTTTCCTCTCGCTCCCCTGCCCCTCTCCATTGAGATAACACAGTGGCCATCCACTACTGAATGGCCACTGTTTAAACAGAATGATGAGCAATGAGTTTTACTCTGTTTGGATGGATGAGAGGCCCTTGATGTGGGGTCTGAAGGGGGTATTATTTCTACTTGTGGAGACTACCAAATTGGCATGAAGAGATTTACAGACTATGCAATGCTCCTCTTAAATGTTGGGACTTTGTCTAGAATAAAGTAAGTGAGCAAAACATCTGACTGACAGCAAAGACCACTGAATGAAAGTAGCAGATAAGATAGAAGTGCTGTATGAATAAGTAAAGGCCCATTTACACCCCACGATTATCACTCAAAATATGTTCAAACAATGGCATATGAGCGATAATCATTGCATGTAAACGCTGCCATCATTCACTCTTCAACTGAAGAATGATTTTAAGGTCTGCTTAAAATCCATCCTTCAGCAGGAGAGAGATAACAGGGACTGCACACTGTGTTCTCATCGGGTGCCAGAGATTACATTATATTCTGCCGACAGTACGTGTGAGAACAATGTGTGCAGAGCTCAGACTGCATGCTGTGTTCTACAAACAGCTCTCGGAGGCCCTTTAACATGCAAATGAAGCTGATAAAGTGTTAATGAACATTTAGTAAAATGATCGCAAAATCTATTTGAAAGATTGTCTTTGCGAGCAATTGGGCTCTAAGCTACCTGAAAACCATTGCATTTAAATGACTGTGAAAATGTGCCTCTTCACAAGGGAATAGGGTTCTCGACTTGTTGCTTGAAAGACAAGTCCTGAAAGAGGCAGTTGTTACCAGAGACTGTGCCTTATAAGGCTGAAGGCCCAATGATTGTCCCAATGTGGCCGATTTGTGTATCGCCATTTTTTACACGCAAGCAGTAGAAAAGATCACAGCATCAGAAGTCCTTGATACCATCATATCATACTTGAAAAAGGCATTCTTTCTGCTAAATTGTCACATTTATTATGCATGTATCTGTATGAATAAATAGCAACATTAATCTCAATGTAGAATAATGGTTAAACAAGGTCCGCACATGCTCATAAAATTTCAACTTTAACCCCTTAACGACCAGCCCATTGCCTTTTTACGTCCTGCCCAAGTGGGCTTTATTCTCTGAGGACGTAAAAACATGCGTCCTGCAGAGAATAAAGCCCCGTGGGCTATGGACGGGACAGCTCCATGCTGTCGGTGCCCACAGGTAGCTGACAGCATGGAGCTGTCATCGTGGGCTGCGGGTAGTCCCCCCGGTATCCAATGGAGAGCGCCGATCGCAATAAAGTGTAAAAAAAAGTTTGAAAAGTTAAAGATTCAGTAGCCCTGATGGATCGGATCCATCAGGGCAGCTGAAAATACTCACCCGGCTTCCCCGATGTCTGCCGCGATGAATGGGTCCTCCGGGACCCGGCGGGGCTCTTCTGCACATGCGTGCCAGACAAATGACGTCACACACATGCGCAGAAGAATGGGAACCCCGGGGAGTTTAAAATCTCCTTGTTCCCGTCTCCTGAAGGTAGCCGGGAACCAGGAGATGTCCCCGGGGACCGCGGAGAGCAGTCCTCGGGATCGCGAAAAAGTTTTTAAAAAAGTAAAAATAAGCTTAATTTCACCTCCCCTCATGGATAGGTGAAAATAGTCACCCCCGGTCCTCAGCGGTGTCCCGGTGTTCCGGGACCAGAGTCCCCTTCTGCGCATGCGCGCCCGATGATTGACATCGGGCGCGTGCATAGAGGGGCTCAGGACCTGGGAAATTTAAAATCCCTCTGCTCCTGGCTGCCATGTGTAGCCAGGAGCAGAGGGATGTCACTGCAGAGATGATCACTGTTATCCAATGGATAACAGTGATCACTTAAAGTTAAAAAAGTGTAAAAAAGTAATTTTAAAAAAGTGTAAAAAAGTTTAAAAAGTAAAAAAAAAAGTATAAAATGCTTACATTTCATCTCCCCTCACGGATCATATCCGTGAGGGAGGATGAAATTACATACCTAAGGACCTTACCACATCCGCGGACCTTACCACAGCTTCTGCGCACGCGGCCGTCGCCAAAGCGGCAGACGCATGCGCAAAAGCCGTGGATTGCCAGGATAACTTAAAATCTCCCTGCTCCTGGCTACAAAATGTAGCCAAGAGCCTGGAAATTTCACAGGGGGCCGCGGTGAGCGGTTCCTGATCACGTGTTCGCCGTTATCCAATGGATAACGGCGGTCACGTAAAAGTAAAAAAAAAAAAGTTAGTTTCATCTCCCCTCACCGATGCGATCGGTGAGAGGAGATGAAACTTTTTACCGGAGGCCTCCGTATTTGCACCCTGACACGATCCTCCTCCATGAACTTACCTGGATTCTGCACATGCGACCGCCAGCAAAATACCGGACACATGTGCAGGAGTCAGGGAGCCCAGGAAACTTAAAATCTCCTTGCTCTCGGTGACCAACGGTCGCCAAGAGCCTGGAGCAGTGACGGGTGGCCTCGTTGAGCGGTCCCCGGTCACGTGATAAAAAGGTAGCGATCTACCTTAGGTCGGTCTCACATGACCGGATAGGAATTACGGATTCCGCATGCATCTGAATTGTGTAATCCACTCGCAGAAAAAGAGAATGCAGCAGGTTCTATTTTACAGCGGCTATCCGCAGCATAGAGCCTATGGTGCTCCATGGTCGTGGATATACCCGCTGCCCATACGCAACTATGTTGTGTACGGGCTGCGGGTACCCGCGTCATCGCTAAGCGACGGTGCGGGAGATACAAACAAAAAAAAAATATTGTACTGTGAATGACCGCCTGTGTGAGTAGGCAGTTATGCGCAGTACATTACGTGACCGTACGCAGGGTCACAGCCGGGCTCACAAATGGGATCTGCTGCGGGCCTCCGCAAGCGGATTCCGAAAAACGGCAGCGTGAGCCCAGCGTTATTCAGACCGCTACCTGTGATACGTATTTTACAAGAAGCCCCGGGAACGCTTGCCTTCCTGCAGTTTCAGAAGCAGCCTGTTGAGCGTCTTCTGTGTGAGACCGCTGCACCTCCGCAAGCTTACGAAGACTCACGAAATGCCACTTTTTACACCCCATACCCGCCACTGAGGTCAAGAAATACCCCCCAAAAAGCATGAGAGGAGGGGGGATACCCAGTTTTATTGCCCCATGTGCCCATCCCAACCAGCCTCCGTAATTACCCCTGTCTTCGGAAATACCACACAGTTCACATTATTACTTTTATCTAAGGTTTGGGGAACGCCGAAAAGGGCGCGGAGGGGGTGAGGATATTTTTAGGGAGTCAATTTTTATTCCGTACAAATGAGCAATGGGGCCTGGAAATTATTCAGTTGTGCCCTGCAATCCAACGGGTGCTCCTTCCATTATAGGCCTTGCCATGGGCCCTGTAAGTAGATTAGGGCCACAATGGGTATGTTTCTGAACTCAGGACAAACAGGGGTATCCATTTTGGGGTGAACGTCTTCATTCCTATGTACGCTGTACAAAAAAACTCTTTTTAAATTGAAAAAATTCTCGAAAAAATTGAAAATTGTAATTTTTTCTTTCTGCTTTGCTTAGATTCATTCAAATACTGTGGGGTCAAAATACGCAGTACACCCCTAGATGAATTTGTTAAGGGGTCTAGTTTTCAAAATGGGGTCATTTGAGGGGGTTACTTATCGTTTTGCCCGCCCAATGGCTCTATAAGTGGGCGATGGGGCCTGGAATTTATTCAGTTGTACCCTGAAATCCAACGGGTGCTCCTTCCATTATAGGCCTAGCCATGGGTCCTGTAAGTAGATTAGGGCCACAATGGGTATTTTTTTGAACTCGGGACAAACGGGGGTATCCATTTTGGGGTGACCGTCTTCATTCCTATGTACGCTGTACAAAAAAACTTTTTAAATTGAAAAAATTCTCAAAAAAATTGAAAATTGTAATTTTTTTCTTCTGATTTGATAAGATTCAGTCAAATACTGTGGGGTCAAAATACGCAGTATAACCCTAGATGAATTTGTTAAGTGGTCTAGTTTTCAAAAAGGGGTCATTTGAGGGGGTTACTTATTGTTTTAGCTGCTCAATGGCTCTACAAGTGGGCAATGGGACCTGGAATTTATTCAGTTGTACCCTGAAATCCAACGGGTGCTCCTTCCATTATAGGCCTAGCCATGTGTCCTGTAAGTAGATTAGGGCCACAATGGGTATGTTTCTGAACACGGGACAAACAAGGGTATCCATTTTCGGGTGAAAGTCTTCATTTATATGTGTGCTGTACAAAAAAAACTGTTTTTAAATTGACGCAATTGCCCACAAAATGAAAATCGGTATTTTTTCCTACTGCTTTGCTTAGATTTATTCAAAAATTGCATGGTTAAAATACACAGTACACCCCTAGATAAATTCATTAAGGGGTCTAGTTTTCAAAATGGGGTCATTTGTGGGGGTTCTCTATTGTTTTGGCCTCTCAAGGGCTCTACAAGTGGGCTATGGGGCATAAATCACCTTCAAGCAAAATTTATGTTCTAAAAGCCACCGACTGCTCCTTTCATTTTGGGCCCCGTTGTGTATCGAGACATAAGATTAGGGCCACAATGGGTATATTTCTGAAAACAGCACAAACACGGTATCCATTTTGGGGTGCAAATCTTCATTCACATGTGTGCTGTACAAAAAAAGCTGTTTTTAAATTGACAGAATTGCTAAAAAAAATGAAAATCACATTTTTTTCCTTTTGCTTTGCTTGAATTCATTCAAAAACTGTGGCATCAAAATAGGTAGTACACCCCTAGATACATTCGTTAAGGGGTCTAGTTTTCAAAATGGGGTCATTTGAGGGGGTTACTTATTGTTTTGCCCGCCCAATGGCTCTATAAGTGGGCGATGGGGCCTGGAATTTATTCAGTTGTACCCTGCAATCCAACGGGTGCTCCTTCCATTATAGGCCTAGCCATGGGTCCTGTAAGTAGATTAGGGCCACAATGGGTATTTTTCTGAACTCGGGACAAATGGGGGTATCCATTTTGGGGTAACTGTCTTCATTCCTATGTACGCTGTACAAAAAAATTGTTTTTAAATTGAAAAAATTCTCAAAAAAATTGAAAATTGTAATTTTTTTCTTCTGCTTTGATAAGATTCAGTCAAATACTGTGGGGTCAAAATACGCAGTATAACCCTAGATGAATTTGTTAAGGGGTCTAGTTTTCAAAAAGAGGTCATTTGAGGGGTTACTTATCGTTTTAGCTGCTCAATGGCTCTACAAGTGGGCAATGGGACCTGGAATTTATTCAGTTGTACCCTGAAATCCAACGGGTGCTCCTTCCATTATAGGCCTAGCCATGTGTCCTGTAAGTAGATTAGGGCCACAATGGGTATGTTTCTGAACACGGGACAAACAAGGGTATCCATTTTCGGGTGAAAGTCTTCATTTATATGTGTGCTGTACAAACAAAAACTGTTTTTAAATTGACGCAATTGCCCACAAAATGAAAATCGGTATTTTTTCCTACTGCTTTGCTTAGATTTATTCAAAAATTGTATGGTTAAAATACACAGTACACCCCTAGATAAATTCATTAAGGGGTCTAGTTTTCAAAATGGGGTCATTTGTGGGGGTTCTCTATTGTTTTGGCCTCTCAAGGGCTCTACAAGTGGGCTACGGGGCATAAATCACCTTCAAGCAAAATTTATGTTCTAAAAGCCACCGACTGCTCCTTTCATTTTGGGCCCCTTTGTGCATCGAGACATAAGATTAGGGTCACAATGGGTATATTTCTGAAAACAGCACAAACAGGGTTATCCATTTTGGGGTGCAAATCTTCATTCACATGTGTGCTGTACAAAAAAGCTGTTTTTAAATTGACAGAATTGCCAAAAAAAATGAAAATCACATTTTTTTTCTTTTGCTTTGCTTGAATTCATTCAAAAACTGTGGCATCAAAATAGGTAGTACACCCCTAGATACATTCGTTAAGGGGTCTAGTTTTCAAAATGGGGTCATTTGTGGGGGTTCTCTATTGTTTTGGGCGCTCAAGAACTCTACAAGTGTGCTATGGGGCCTAAAAGGACTTCAAGCAAAATCTATGTTCTGAAAACCACAGATTACTCCTTTCATTTTGGGACCCGTTGTGCATGCGGACATAAGATTAGGGCCACAATGGGTATATTTCTGAAAACAGCACAAACAGGGGTATCCATTTTGGGGTGCAAGTCTTCATTTATATGTGTGCTGTACAAAAAAGCTGTTTTTAAAATGACAGAATTGCCAAAAAAATGAAAATCACAAGTTTTTCTTTTTGCTTTGCTTGAATTCATTCAAAAACCGTGGGGTCAAAATGGGCAGTACACCCCTAGATAAATTCGTTAAGGGGTCTAGTTTTCAAATGGGGTCATTTGTGGGGGTTTTCCATGGTTTTGGGCGCTCAAGAACTCTACATGTGTGCTATGGGGCCTAAAACGCATTCAAGCAAAATTTCTGTTCTGAAAGACACTGACTACTCCTTTCATTTTGTGCCCCGTTGTGCACTCAGATATAAGATTAGGGCCACATTGGGTATATTTTTGAACACATGACAAACAGAGGGATCCATTTTGGGGTGTAAATCCTCATTTTCATGTAAACTATAGAAAAAAAAATCGTCTTTAAAATGACATATTTGCAAAAATATGAAGTTTTAATTTTTCTCCTCTAAATTGAATTAATTCCTGAAAAAAAACTGTGGGGTCAAAATACTCATGACACCCCTCAGTGAATACATTAAGGGGTGTAGTTTTTAAAATAGGGTTATTTGTGGGGGTATCTATTATTCTGACAGTCATGAGCCTTTGCAAACTTGGCTTGGTGCAGGAAAACAAAGTGTTCCTCAAAATGCTGAAAAGTAATGTTAAATTTGTACGTCTCCTAAATGGTTAAACAAACTTAAAAGTTTTTCAAATGTGCATTCAGAATTAAGTAAATAGATGGAAATATATATCTTAGTAAAAGTTTGTACAGTATGTTTGCACATATTTGATATATTACAATTGAAAATGTGAAAAAAAGGATATTTTTTTCAAAATTTTCCCAATATTGGCACTTTTAATAAATATACACAAATTATATTGGACTATTTTCACCACCTAAATGAAGTACAACATGTGGCGAAAAAACAATGTCAGAATCACTTGGATATGCAAAACCTTTACGGAGCTATTCTATGTTAAAATACACATGTCAGATTTCCAAAATTTGGCCTGGTAATTAAGGCGCAAACAGGCTTGGTCACTAAGGGGTTAATATAGTCAATATTAAACCAATAAGAAGACAAGCAGACCTCCATCCAGTACTGCTTTGAAATCTTTTGGTTTTTGCACACGTATCACGATAGTCAAAGAAGTGGGGCAAAATTTTAAACCATAATGAACTAATCAAAAACCTACAAGGCCTAGTAGAGTATAAAGATGGTAGATCTGGTGCTGTCATTGGGACACAGGTCATAAGGTTGGCACTATTGTTATTTTCATGGTCTTATAATTGTCTTGTACATGTGAATATGCAGTATTCAGTATGCTTCTTGTATTATAGTCATCATTGGTAATATGATTGTGACAGCATTGGATATCTGTTGCATAGAGATTTCTCTATTAACATTACATGCTATATGCCTTCATTTTTTGATTCATTATTTCTTTTTGTTTGGGAACTCATCTGTTCTGTTATGTGATATTTTAATATAATTCTATTTCATAAACATTAATTCTTTTTATCGAGGCTTTTGCGTGCTGACCTCCTTGTTGCCTAGTGCGGTCATTAGACCCTCAACTGTATGGTAATACATCGCTGACTGCAATTATGAGTGATGACAGATCAGATGCTACAGACAGCATGTATTCTAGGGTACCTTACAAGCATAAATAAACTAGAGGACAAGCTCTTTAGCATGACCTTTATCAATATATCATATTTATTGATAAGCATCAATTTATAAAATGAAATGCAATAATACCATGTGAAGACTTGAATATATATGGGCATTGACTACTTTTTCTGTAAATGCCATATTTTTATTTTTTCTTTGTTTTTTATGGAATGTGACAATTTCTACATCAAGATTAGAATCATCTGGATAGATAAAATTGAGGTGCCGAGTAAATTCTAGAATTCAGGAAGCGCTCATAATAAGCATTGCCCGATTCTGAGATATGTTCAAATGCTATATACATATGCAACCTATGTGACTTTATTAAAGTAAGTGTATTATGCAATGTTCAGTAAGATTACTGTTTTAACATTAGTTTGTATTCAGTAAATAAGCTTTTGAGCAACTTGACCTTGCAGTGGCTATCTTCACCACTTGCTAATATCCTACTGCTGCAATGGAGAAAAACATAAAAATTTCTCACAACTAGTGCCAGCAGCGCTGCCCAAGGCATTTTTTTTTCTATCAAAAGCATGATCTCATCTTGAATTCATTTGTTTCTTCTCTCTCCAACATCTTCCTTTTGTAAATCATATAACAGTTTTATTCACAACTGCCAGTTTTCCCATTGAGCCTACAGTTTATATTCCTGTAGGACAGGTTTATATGCTAAAAAGGAAGCCATGGTTAAAACTGATTTCTTATACTATGTAGCAAACGTAAATGTAAACTTACAGTTTGAAATACTGCATAGTAACATTTCTTTTTTTTTTGACACATGCAAAATTAGATTAAGAAGAAAATGCATGTCAATAATATCAGTCGAGGCTTTCGCTGCCGTCTCATCACACGCTTTACTGTGTTCCAGAGAGGAATATTTTAAACTCCTGACAGCTTTCACCCTGTGAGATGGTGAAGTGCATTTCATCTAAAAAATGTATTTTTTATGTGAAACCACAATCAAAAATAGATGTTTTATAATTAGATGATTGATTGATTATTTTTGAAATCATCTCAGTGATCATCTGATCTTGATGGTTCCAGCTTCTGAAACTCGCAACATTCAATCAGATGTTAATACAGGAGGAGGTTGTGCCCAATCATACCTTGCAGATGATATGAAGCATTACATTATCAACATTCAAATTAATGGTTGTCCATGTAATACATGAATGTTTTGGCTCTGCCAAACCAAGAGCCACTCGTTGTTACCAGCTCCCTACTCATAGAGTAACTCTCCAGTAGGGAACCTTCTCTATGACGTTCACTGGCGTAACTATAGGGGATTCAGTGGATGTGATTGCACCCTGGCCCAGGAGCCTTAGTGGGCCCATAAGGTCTCTCTTCTCCATATACGGAGCCCAGTACTATGAATAAAGCATTATAGTTGGGACCCTGTTACAGGTTTTGCATTGGGGCCCAGGAGCTTCAAGTTACGCCTGTGCATTAAAGGGGTTGTCTCGCGGCAGCAAGTGGGGTTATACACTTCTGTATGGCCATATTAATGCACTTTGTAATGTACATCGTGCATTAAATATGTGCCATACAGAAGTTATTCACTTACCTTCTCCGTTGCTAGCGTCCACGTCTCCATGGCTCCGTCTAATTTCAGCGTCTAATCGCCCGATTAGACGCGCTTGCACAGAAGGGTCTTCTCCCTTCTGGTCGGTCCAGGCACGAGCGGCGTTCTGGCTCCGCCCCGTCACGTGTGCCGATTCCAGCCAATCAGGAGGCTGGAATCGGCAATGGACCGCACAGAGCCCATGGTGCACCATGGGAGAAGATCCGTGGTGCACCATGGGAGAAAACCGCGGTGCATCCCTGGGAAAGGACCGGCGGCCATCTTAGGGAGAAGATTTTTATAAGTTCATATTTCATCACATCGGTGAGTAGCAAGCGGTTTAAAAACCGCTTTAAAGTGCTATTTTATGCCGGGGGGTGACAGGGGGAATGGGCTAATTTAAAATTTTGATGTTTTGCCTCGGGACAACCCCTTTAAGGAGTTAAGAGAAGCTGGGGGGCCCCAAGATAAACTTTTGCACCCGGGCCCATGAGCCTTTGGCTATGCCCCTGATGACATCCATATGTGGTGGCTTAGTAAAACAATCCTTTTCAAGCTACAAAAACAATACCATATTTAAGTAGATTCTTGCTTATACTCTTGCTACTAAAAAAAAAAGAAAGAGAGAACAAAAGTATGAGCTTGCACCCAACCTCGAAAATACTAATTTAGGGCTCATTTACATATTGAATGTTTTAACATACAGTATTTCATTAGGTGTGCCTCCTAAAAGTATCTCCCTAAATTAAAGCACTTGGAAGTCAATAGGGGTACTCTTCCAATCAATCTAAACAGCATGCAGTAAATTAGTCCTAATGTGCTGTTTGTTACGTTAGGTTAATACACAAAGAACTTAAGTATTGTAGTGATTTTAGCATTGGAAGAAGGTAGAAGTTGAAATGATACCAATAAATACTAAATGCAATATGCGTAAATTGCAAAAAGACTATATAAATCCCTATTGTAGCTCAGCCTTGATGACATCACAAAAACATCTGTCTCACCCATATAAGCTTACAAATGAAGAGAATGTAAAGGCACTACAATACACTGTATATTATGTTACTGAAGAAGGAACCTGGATGTTTTAAGAGTTATTCGTTAAGTAGGGATTTGGTGGAAGATGAAGGTGGACAGGTAATTGTGAAGATGTGAGTTTAGGGGATAGTTTATATGGGTTAAAGTTGTACATGAATCTAAGTCTGTCAGTCAGTGATGCTGCTCTGTTCTCAGTACTAGCCATGCCGTTGGCGTGACAGCTGGACCAATCAGACAAGGAAGCGTCATATGATATCTTAATCCAATGCTGGCATGTTGCTGTGGCCAGTTATAATAATTTACATGTCATATCCTGCTGACATTCTGGTATTACCTGCTTAGCTCTTACTTTCTGTTTGACCTGGATTATTTATTACATTGCTAGTTTGAGATTCCCCTGTACTTTTTCTGGATTGCTGACCTTATCAGTTTCCTGACGCTGGCTACTTTAATTGCGTTCATTACTTTATGCTCCCTTGTACTATGTATTGACTACTATACGTCCTACTTTTATCTAAGTGCACGTTTGAGTATATATTTGCTGCAGTTTTAGCAGCTGCTCCTGAGTGATTTATCTTGAAATGGCTCCATGACTATAAGATTTATATTGCTACCAGCAACCACTAACTCCACTACTACAAATACTGTTGTTCTATTATTGCTGTCCAGAGAATTAGTAACATGAGAAACTTCAGACGTTTTGTGATGTAAACAATTATTGCAGATTACAAAAAAGTAGAGCCAATTTTGCATTTTGACTGTCATATCGTGTTGAGTAGAGATGAGCGAGCGTACTCATTAAGGGAAATTACTAGAGCGAGTATCGCCATTTTCTAGTACATGCCTACTTGCCCGAAAAGATTCGGGGGGCGGCGGGGGAGAGTGGGGGCGAAATGGGGGGAAAATCTCTCACTCTCTCCTCCCTGCTCACTCCCGCAACTCACCACTCACCCCCGGCGGCCCCTAAATCTTTTCGGACAAGCAGGCATGTACTCGAAAATGGCGATACGCGCTCGAGTAATTTGCCTTAACGAGTACGCTGGCTCATCTCTAGTGTTGAGCACATAAAAATTGATAAGAAATGACTGATTTTATTTCAGTAACATGGCTTTTGTAAAAATTTGTTGACCAGTGAAATCATCAATGTAAGGCCGATGCACCCGTGTGACTGCAGAAAGGAGACGGACGTACCTGTAGACGGCCGTCTCTCTGCAGCGCCGGAGGAAAGAACACATGACGGTCACATGTTCTTTCCTCCAACGCTACAGAGAGACGGCCGTCTGCAGGTATGTCCATCTGCTGATGTCAGTCACACGGGCGCATCGGCGCCGGTGTACGGGTGCCGATGCGCCCGTGTGACTGAGGCCTCACAGAAGTAAGCTAGAGATTTTATTGTACAAAACGATACACCTCCTCCTCTAGTTCAGCAGTGATATTGTTAGCGTAATACTTTTGCCTTTTGTGACACCAAAGTATTTAACATCATAACCTATGTATTCATGAATTATATAGACATTCAAACCATTCTCTCGAAGATGTCACGCAGATAGAAAATGTTCAAAAGGGACTAATCACATGTGTAACAAACTGTGTATTAATATTTATATTTCATATTATTAGTAAAATAAGTGGTACAAGTATTAGTGATATTTATCTTTAAGAATCTAATAGAATATTGGCATTCATAGCGGAAAGCAATAGTATCCTTTTTGGATCTTCTCTTTATTTTACATATCCTGTACTTCTGTTGTGCAGCCTTAATCTTTTAATAAGATTATCTTCTTGCACCAGGAAGTGTATGCTAATAGCACAGCAGAAACCAGTTAAATTGGCTTCTCTATATACAAAAATGAAGTAATAGCTCTAACCAAAGAAATGTGCCAACTGACTTTTCTAGTGTAATGCACTTAATAAAGGTTTCATGCTAAACTTTAAAAACTATTTTTCTTTAGGTGAACCAGTGCCATTAGACAGCTATCCACAATGTATATTTTACTAGTAAAAACAAGCAATGTCTATTGCTTAGCTATTATTTCTTTAGGTAACATTTAATCAACATAATGACCGAAGAAAAATAAGTAAAGAATGGTCATATTCTGTATATGAAAATGGCAGCGTTATTTCCCACCACTAGGATCATGCATTGAAATGTCATTTGTCTTAATATTTATGTCTGTAACACACTTATGTAAAGGTGACTGAACACATCATTCGTTAATTATTTTGATTAGACCTTGGAGAAAAACTGTTTCACAAGTCTTATCTGTTGTGTAAGTATATGATGCCAAAAACAATTAGTGGACAGTGGTTGACACATAGGATACTGTACAAGACTGGCTGCAGTTAAAAGGGTTGTTTGAGTTGTTAGACTTCCCTGAGCACTAATATAACAAATAGTGATATACTCACCTCTTCTCACTCCTACACACCTGTGTTCGGTCTTCTGCTCTGGTCTGTGTGCCCCTATGACTGGGTGGAAGTACAGCTGTAAACACAGACTGGAGAAGGAGACAGAGCACCGATGTGTGAGCCATGAGAGGTTTATCATTATTTGTTATGTTAGTGCACAAGAAAGGGGTTGTCCCGAAATTTTACGACTCGGGCAACTCCTTTAAGGTAACCCCTTTAAGGGCAATCCCTTTAAGGTATAATATAGAATTTCAAGTACAGTGATGCCTTGGGTTGCATGTGCCTCAGATTGCAAGCTTTTTGACTTGCGAGCAGGCTCTCTTTGATTTCAGAGCAAAAACTCGAATAACTAGCCTGCTCCTCCATTGCAGCATTGTTTTCAATGAGGCTGCCAGCAGCCCCATTGAATGCAATGGGCTGCCAGCAACCCTTGCAGTGATTGTTGGGGAAGGGCTTTAAATATAAGCCCATCCCTGAAAATCATCCCCACCTGCTGAAAGGGCTGTGTCTGATTGGCTTAGCGCTCAGCCAATCACAGGCA
This sequence comes from Eleutherodactylus coqui, assembly GCF_035609145.1. Classification (NCBI taxonomy): domain Eukaryota; kingdom Metazoa; phylum Chordata; class Amphibia; order Anura; family Eleutherodactylidae; genus Eleutherodactylus; species Eleutherodactylus coqui. The sequence continues at coordinate 200,923,247 of NC_089841.1, read as the reverse complement.
GTGCTCAGCCATTCATCGAATGACAGCTGAGCGCTGCCTGTGATTCGTCACAGTGCTCAGCCAATCACAGAGATTCAATGAATGGCAGAGCGCTACCTGTGACTGGCAGAGTGCTTAGCCAATCAGACGCAGCCCTTTCAGCAGGTGGGCATTTTAAATCCCTTCCTGCTGAAGCACTTCAGAGCAGTGCAGGGAGAACAAGCGGCAGCTAGATGCACCCCAGCCCCGGCAGTGGCGGATAGGTGAGTATATATTTATTTTATTTTTTTCTTTCTTTCTTTTTTTACTTCGGCTAGGGATGATTTTCAGGGAAGGGCTTATATTTAAAGCCCTTCCCTGAAAATCACTGCAGAAGTTGTCGGTAGCCCATGCATTCAATGGGAGAGGAGCATCCCCATTGAAATCAATGGGGGAGCTTGCAATCCGGAGCGGATTAATGGTTTTTCCATTCATTTCAATGGGGAAAATTTATTAGATTTACGAGTGTTTTGGGTTAAGAGCTCCATCACGGAATGAATTAAACTCTTAACCCAAGGCACCACTGTCATAATAATCTTTATTTATATAGAACCAACATATTTTGCAGCATTTTACAAATCAGAGGAAACATGAATAGACAAAATCATTCATGAATAGACAAATATTACATACAATATTAAACATTTTTGAACAATAGGAGTGAGGGGCCTGCTGACAAGAGCTTACAATCTATGAGGAAATAGAGGTGACACAATAAATAAATGTGCATGCTCAACCATCTTTTATATAAACAGGGAAGTATACATGAGCCGATCAGCAGCCGGTATCTGTGTGTGTACAGGTATGTAATATGCATTAGGATGCATGTATTGTAAGGGATATTGAAGGATAAAGTGATCAAGGGGAATAAGAATATGGTCACACTTTTGATTTTCTTTTTTGTCAGATTATTTTTGCTGTATGCGAAGTAGTATAATGTAGCATATGGCTCTATTATATCCGGTAATGTTATATAATAGAGCTGTGATATAATATGACTCTTCTGGTGTGGCTTCCCACGCACATTGTACATGGCATCTCTGTGGAGTGAGTTGTGAAGCATGAGATAACTTGCATGCTGTGAGCTCCCATGTGTGATGTAGATTAATTAGACAGAAAGGTCAAAATTTGACCGACATAGCAGTGCTCATCTCTGCAAAGTGTCAGGATTGCCAGCAGAAGATCTGCAGAGCAATCCCTGAGCCACTAAAGCCAGTTAAATGTGACTGTTCTCAGTAAGCTTACTGTAAGCTTACTGAGAACAGTCATATTTTGCTTTACTGCCTAACACGATACCAAACTTTTTTCTTTTTATTAAAACCAGTTGGCAGATGCTGTCGTCAGCTGTGAGGTATATACTATACCACTAATTAAGGCCGAATGTACACAGCCGGGTCGGATTCTGCATGCGGAATCCGACCCGGTGCCCGGCTTGTGACCCCTGCAGACCCCCTGCGTACCTGTCCACAGTGTTCTTTATCTGTAATGCAGATGTGCCGCACATGTGCAGTGCAGATGACGCCGTGCCGTCGCTAGGCGATGGATGACGTGGATTCCGAGGCCCACCCGGAGCTGTCACTGGGCTATGGATTGAACGGCTTCTATCGATTTCAATAGAAGCCGTCCGTGCAAAAATTGTGCTAAAATAGGACATGTTGCGATTTTCCCTCCGCGAGCCAAAAATTGCAACATATTTCAGCTCATGGACATGTAAAAGGGATTTTTACTAGCATGTTATCGGCGGTATTTGCTGTAGAATCCAGAGGCGGATGCCCTTTCTGGATTTCGCAATGCAAATACGCCCGTGTGCATTGGGCCTTAGAATGCTGTTGCCTGCTGTTACTATTGTTGTCAAATTCTGGAGTAAAGTAAAGTTAAATAATTAATATGCGGCTCCAAAAATCTTTCTTTCTTTTATTGTGCAGAAGTGGAAAAAAACTAAAAAAATAATAATTTTGGTATTGTTGTATTCGTACTGACCCACAGAAAAAAATGTGTCATGTCATTTATACTGCAAGATTAAGGCTGTTGAAAAATCAAGATGAAAATTCCCCAAAAATCATTGCTTCTTTTCGGCCAAAACAGGCCATGTCCTTAAGGGGTTAATGAATCCAATTGCTCAGTTTCTGCCAGCCCTTAACCCTTTCCAATTCACTATCTGACCTCTGAAGACATTATGATTTAAGACTGTACAGCTCTGATGTTGGAAGACGTCCGTCAGGGTTCTCTTACTCTATATTGCCAGCCTCTCTGCTGTTGGAGCCTATCCAACGTGTCACCTCATGCAGTACTGGCTTTACCCAGCATATAGCGCCGTTGTATAATGGCAGAAAAAGAGTAAGCCCCCTAGGAAAACCAGGATACAAATTGGATTGGAAAGGGTTAAGGAAATTACTTATTTTGGGTTTAAGGACGCAACGATTTTTGGCGGATTTTAATCTCCATTTTTCAAAAGCCATAACTTTTTTATTTTTCCGTTGACAAGGTTCTATAAGGGCTTGTTTTTGTGTGGCGGACTGTAGTTTTCATCAGTGTCATTTTTGGGGGGAAATAGACTATATTGTAAAACTTTTACAATTTTTTTATAACGGGCAGAGGAATGCATAAATTCTGCATAGATTTTTGGGGTTTTGTAAAGCATTAATTGTGCAGCATGAATGACACAATACATTTTTTTCTGCGGGCCGGTACGATTACAAGGCTACCAAAATTTTAATATTTTTTTTAGGTTTTTCCACTTTTTTGCAATAAAAATCCTTTTTTGGAAATCTTTTTTTTTCTAAATCGCTGCATTCAAAGTCCTATAACTTTTTTTTATTTTTCCATGAACGAAGCTCTGTGAAAGCTTATTTATGCAAGACAAGCTGTAGTTTTTAGTGGTACCATTTTGGGGTACATACGTCTCTTTTGATCACTTTTATTGCGTTTTTTGGGGAGGCAAAATGCTAAGAGAGCATTTTCCCTCAGTCTTTTAGCGTTTTTTTTATGCTTTTTGCCGAGGAGGATAAAAAGCATGTTCAACTTATTGTACGTGTTGTTACAGACACAACAATACCAAATATGTGTTTTTTTATGCTAATATGATAAAAAGCCCCCCAAAAGGTTTTTTTTTACATTTTTATTTTTTGTACATTATTTTGATAGTTTTTTTTACACCATTTGTGTCCCTCTGGGGAATTTACTGTATACCGCCAATAATCGCTATGATAAGGCATTGCAGGACTTCTCTCCTGCAATCCCTTATCGCTTATTACAGCGATCATAGGCAATGGTAATACAGGACGCCTGTAGGTGGTATCCTGTTACCATAGCAACCAGCCGGGCTCTCTGCAATTCTTAGAAAGCAAGTTTAACATAAAAACTTGATTCATACAATAGGTCATTTTCTGATGGCACATTCCCTTTAATCCTGGTGCCAACTGCGTTTATTCGGAATCAGATGTTCCTTATTGTGGGGTTTTCTTTTTTATGTCATTATTCTTTTATGCCAGTCTTAAATTCCCTAGTCACATGCTCAAACCTGTACATGTTGTAGCAAGGTGGCTACTTAAGGATCCAGAGATGCTGGGCTGTTAAGGAAGTCATAAGCAGCCAGCTTGGGAAGTTGTTCAAGAGAAGTGTGAGCTGTTCCCAGAATGCTCTCAATTCTGGAGAAGCAAGAATTGCCGAAGCCTGTGGGAGGCACAAGCCTAAAGTTCTGGTTTGAACTATCTTTGTTTTTTTGGGTGCCAGGCAGAAGGCCTATAGCTCATTAGTGAACAACAGTTAGAGGCTAGAAGGCTACAGTTAGAGGCTAGAAAGACCAACATTTCATTTTGACTTGTATATTTGCTGTGACAATATATTGCTGTAAAGTTCATCAAAAGCTGGAATGTCCAGTTTTAACCAGAATCTGAATTTCCTGTGTGTGCCATCCATCTGACCCCAGAGACAGCGATGCCATGAGCTAAGTGACCCCAAGTTGTCAGAATAAGAAATATTTTCCCTTTTAATGAACATATTCTACTTTTTGTGTGGACAGTAGTGGGAGATCATTCTATACAAGTGTTTGTTAATTTTAAAAGAGAGTTTTGTTAGAAAATATTACTTGGGCTCCATCTACTGTTACATTTATGTTAAAAACAGAAACAGAAAATTAGAAGCCGAAAAAGACCACAAGGTCCATTTAGTCCTCCTTTACATTATTTCCCTCTCGTGATATATCTATGCTTATCCCAGGGATGCTTGAATCCGTTTATTGTTGATTTTCAAACCACATTTACTGGACGTTTGTTTCAATTATCTACTATTCTTTCAGTAATATGTTTTTGATATCGCTTCTGATCTCTCCCAACTAATCTCAGATTGTGCATCCTTATTCTAGTGTTTAGCTTCCTAATAAATACTCTTCCCTTCTGAACCTTATTTATGCCTTTACCATATTTAAAGGTTTTAGTCATGTCCCCAATCTCCCTTCTTTCCTCCAGAATGCTGTATCTAAAAAGGATCTTTTTATTCCATTAAAGCAGGTGCAACATTTCCGTTGAGCATAACCTTTTTAGAGACTAACAGCAATTTAGAGACTATAAACTGTCACATTTCTTGTCACTGGACTAATTATTTACTGTTATGCTCATCCCTCCCTGGTATGTATTTAAGTGCTATTAATCACAAAACATCAGTGCCCTCTTATCCTCTGTCTGGTATTTATCCAAGTACAAAATAAATTCACCATGTCTATGCCCTCCCATGTGATGAAGTGTATATGTTTTAATATAAATACGTCTTTAGATTTGCTCCATTAAGCCTGAGGAAGGACCTTGGAAGATTCAAAAGCTCGCTTTTACATCACATATTTTTGTTAGCCATTAAAAGGTATCATATCTACAAGATTACTTGGCTTATATTGCTAAGAACAATCACACCTTTTTCCTAACCATTTTCAAGAATTAAGCTATGCTCAGCCAAAACGTTGCACCTGCTTTAATGGAATAAAAATACCCTTTTTAACAATACATTTTGGAAGCTGCTTTCTACTTTTTTTGATTATTGACATGATTTGCTATTTAGGATTATTCCCACAGAGGTGGGTTGCATCCACATTCTTCACATATTTAGAGCGCTGTTTAGCTTGCTTTATGGATTGCTTTCTTTCCTCCAGATTATACAAATTAAGTTAAGTCTTTCTTAATATATTTTGTTCTTGAGACCCTCCACCATTTTTGTAGCATGTCTTTGGACTTGTTCTAATTTATCAATGTCTTTCTGTAGATGAATTTTGCAGAACTAAACACATTATTCCAGAAGTGGTCTCAAAGAAATAAACCTGGAGAATAAGTTGGAAATACAAGCTTCCCTTAATCGAATCGGAATGCAGTTATTACAGAAATGTTGGATAACCTCACTAAAGGCCCTTTTACACGCAACAATTATCACTCAAAATTCATCCAAACATCCAAAAATAAGTGATAATCATTACAAGTAAATGCGAGCATCATGCACTTTTCATTTGAATGATGGATTTTAGACTCAGCAAATAAATTCCATTTGAATGCATTTCACTCATCTTTCAAAAGACTGCAGGATACATACTGTAATCTTTGTTTTTTGCTTTGCATACATAACAAGTGAACTGTGTACTCTGCCAGGAGGAGAATAATGCAATCTAAAGACAGATATTTATTTAGTTGCGCATGTATTTAAACTAGAGATGAGCGAACGTACTCGGTAAGGCCGTTTCGCAATCGAGCACCACAATTTTCGAGTACTTCACTACTCGGGTGAAAAGATTCGGGGGGCGCCGTGGGTGAGCGGGGGGTTGCAGAGGGGAGTGGGGGGGAGAGGGAGAGAGAGAGAGCTCCCCCCTGTTCCGCGCTGCTACCCCGCGCTCCACCATGCCACGCCCCGCCCCCCAGCGACCCCCAAATCTTTTCACCCGAGTAGTGAAGTACTCGAAAATCACAGTGCTCGATTGTGAAATCGGCCTTACCGAGTACATTCGCTCATCTCTAATTTAAACACACACCCAGTTCGGCAAACATCTCCTGGGGGAAAAAGAATGTACTTTTACGTGCAAATAAAGATGATTAAAGTTTTAATAACCATTAAATCCATTAATATTTTATGCAAATACATCACTAAATCTTTCAATCTATAAGCTGTTTGAAAGATTATCTTTGCATGTAAAAGGACTTTAACTCTAAAGGCCCTTTTACACAGGATGATTATCGTGCTGGTTGTTCGAAACCCCATGCTTCCATGTAAAAGCATGCAGAAACTGAACTACTGGATGAGAGTCATTCAGTCATTCAGTTTTAAGCATGCTTAAAATCAGAACAACCATTGTTCAGTATAAAAAGCAGCCATTCAGTACTGAACAGCCGCTGCTTACAGTGAATAGAGAGGAGCGGGGAGAGAACTCTCCTCCAGCTGCCCCCTCTCCCTGCTGGCCATGCTGTGAGTGATCCAGCGATACTCACTCCTGTGTAACAGCCCGGGAGCAAGTATGCACAGGGACGAGTGTCGGGCATCATATGCCTGACACTTGTTATGTGTAAAAGGGCCTTAACTAAGAATATGCACAACTCAGTCTTTTAGAAATCACAAAAATTAGCAATAGACTTCAGTTATAAAACACATGGTAGTACCACTTAATGTTTCAACCCAGCAGTGACAGTCGCCTGCACGCATTCTGAAGGGGAGCGCAAATGTTGTCCAAAATTTTGTCGGCAACTGGTAGATGAATATGTATGTCTTTGGCATTGGCTCAAACTCGCATATTTTAACTGGCAGGCTTCTGCTTTAGTCATTATCTGTGTGCACACATTGTTTTTTTTCTGAGAGCACACTCCACTTACATATCTCCAGCGCGTTTGGTACCATAGCATAGGAGAAGCATCTTTTGACGTCTATTGGGGGTACCCCAATCACAGAGCTGCAGTACAATGTAGACTCTCTACAGCAGTCTCTCTAGCTGTTGTCCCAGTCTCTCAGTGATGTCTATTCTGACATTTTATGACGCTACACTCCTCAGTTACAGGCTGCTCCCTACTTGTGCCACTGGCCTTCTTTAGCAAGCACAAGATCTCCAGGACTCATTTTGCACAGCTCCCTCAGCCACTTCTTCACTCATCTTGTAATTCTCTCTCCCTGCAATGTAGTCTCTCAAGGCTGAGAACCAGTCAGTTTGCTCTCCAGCCTGCGCTCTTTCACCCTACAATTTCTGCCCAGACACACCAAGCCCATGCACCTCTCTATCATCCCCAGTCCTCCAGATACCTCACCTGAACTCTAGAGCCAATTGGAGGTAATATACAGCACTCCAAAGAGAAGTGATGTACGACTGCCAGTAGAGGTTGCCCTTATACCATCCAAGGGAAAAATTATCCAAGCCCCTTGCATACTTATGTTGCCTGCTGCCTCACCATACCGTTGACTCATTTTGAGGCTGTCAGAAATAAGAACTCCTAAATCCTCTTCTTCTGAAGCCTTGTGGTCACCAATCCTAGTATTGAGTGATTGATGAAGTACTCAGGAGTTCCCAACCTAAATTTCTAAAGATTATTGTGGATTGGGATGGCTGATTCCATCTCCAAATGAAATCAATGGAGGTAAAAATCAGCTTTAATAGTGCGTGAGTGTTCCAATTTTTTTTTCAAACCTACAGCTCCAGAAATGCAAAGCAATAGAGCTAACAGCTGAGCTGCCACACTTGTCCATTCTGCTTTAGCCGAGAAGAATAACAAGAATAAACATAAAGAGAACATAAAAAACTCATCCAGAAAGCAGGATCACAATGAGCAAAACTAATCACTTGTAACTCGTCCCTGTTCAGAATATGCTGGATTAACAGCACTCTGATATCTATCTTTTAGCCAAATGCGAATCCATTGGACTATCAAAAGGTTAAGTCCATTTTTCAATAATTTATCTATGAGCTTTTTATGTGGAAGTGTGTCAAAGGCTTTACTGAAATCCAGAAAGGTGATATCCGCGGCAACACCCACAGCCACCATTTTTGTGATGGATGTCCTCAGTAAAGCTGTGCTGCTTAGAGTCCAACAGGTCGTTGCTTTTTAAGTGGTCAAACTTTTCAGGAGAGTTTCCATTATTTTAACTACAGATGTCAAACTAATTGGCCTGTAATTCCAAGCTTTTTCTCTACTACCATTCTTTTAGATGGGTAAAACATTGGTCATTCTCCAATCATCAGGAAAATCATCTGCTAGAAGGGACTGGTTAAACAAATCAATTAGAGGTACGGCAATCTTTAAGAACTCTGGGTGGATGCCATCTGGACCCATCATCTCATTCAACTTTAAACATGCAAGTATACCAACACCAATCTCCAAAAATACTAGACATCAGCCCTTACAACTAGAAGTACATACAAACAGGTCCAAAAATTTATCATTCTGAAAACCAGCTTCTGAGAATACTGAAGAAAAGTAGCAATTCAAATGGTCAGTGACAGTCTTATCTAATATAATTATTATCCTCATTTTTAATTTTTGGAATTCCTCAGCTTATCTTTTTTTATCACTGATATAACTAAAAAATGTTTTCTCCTGCTTCTTAAAGATTTTGGCCATCCTTCCTCCTTTTGTGCTTTAGCAGCATTAATATGTTTTCCCTCCTTCTGTCTAATGTTACAAAAATCTTTGTCAGCTACACTTCCAGTTTCTTTACTCCTTGTATAGACAAACCTCTTTTTTTTACTATATTACTAACTTTTCCAATGAACTAGAGTGGTTTCTTTTGTCTGCTACTTTTACTAGTTTGCTTAATATAAATTTTAGTTTCTTTTAAGATGGCCAGTGGGCATACACTCCTACTGTTTTATTCCATCCTTTATTCCTTTTTTTTTTTAATAACAAAACCTTACCCTATCCTTGCAATTGAATGTATATATTAGGATGGCGCTCCTGGAGTTGGAGACAAATCCCCAATAGAATCCAAAATGTAATTAAAATTATATTGGACTTACCCGGTGTGTAGTAGAGCCTATACAGACTCTACTACCACCTCCACGTCCAGGTATGCTTTGAAATCCTATTGTCCGATGACTTCCCTTCGTATCCTCCAATCCAGACGGGCTTTTTTTGGAGAGCTTCTGGATATCTGTGTCTCACTAAAACGTGAGACCGACCATAACAAGTTCCTCCAAAACAATAAAAAATCCAGCTCTCCTTATGGGATAAACATATACTCCAGGGAAAGGATGTAGTCCATAGATCCCAGTTCTAGGTCCACACGGGGTATTTTGGCATGTATTTTGATGCATATTTTGCAATAAAATACACTTATAAGACACATCCCATTGATTTTAACGGGAAACTATGTCCCTGTCTTTATGATGTGATTTTTTTCCCCCAAGGTGTATTTAAAATGCATGTCATGGAAAAAAAGAAGTCACATGTCACTTCTTTTTCCATTTTACGCGTCGGATTTTGTCTTTGATGTGGGACTTCAAAGTAGGCGACAACATACTCGTTGCCAGGTTTGGACATGTATTTTAACACTTATTTTCATGCATAAAAAACAAGAGTTCACACAAGCGTATTTTGACACATCATTTTTCAGCCTCATCAAATACACTGTGTGAACAGTTCTTATGTCAAGACTTTAAGCACTGAGGATCGCTGAAACCCAAATTCTCCTCCACCTTAACCTCAGACACCAGGTCCCCTTCTCTTGTTGATGTTAAAATAATTCGTCAATCTTATACGTTCTACATTTTATCACTGAATGATTTTGCTTTAAACTTTTTATGTGGTCGTGTTTTCTTTGTGATATTTCTTAGTATTTTATTCCATTAAAGCAAGCCTCCAGTCCTGGACAAACCAAGATGGTTGCACCACTTTTCTGACTATCTGATATACACTGTGCATTAGTAGTGCATCGGTAGTCTAAAAAATTACGTGCCACTCTGATTGGCTACCAATACTCACATAAGCCATACTGGCCAATCAGAGCAGTAGTGTTTTAGACTTCCATTGCAAAATAATTAAAAGAAAACACTTTCAATTATTTAAATAATTGTTCTAATAGCCACTAAGGGTGTTTTCAAAATTAGAGGTTTTGCTGCAGTTCTTAACACACAGCATGATCCATATAACAAACACTATGCCATTGTCACAATAGAGTGTTGCTGCTCACCTGCTTCTGCCCCCTTTCTTAAAGGCCTAGCTTACTCTCCATAATTCCATCCCCATCAATTACCAGCCATCCCCTGTTATATTAGACATACTACCCTCATGAAAAATGCCCAAGCAATTGGTCTCATTAGCCAAAGCCTCAGTTTTTGTGTATTCCTGGTTCTGAGCCTTGCTTATTTATTGACTATTCTGACTTCTGTGCTCCATGACCTCGGTTCTGTATTTTGGATTCTGCTTTTGTCTGCTGCCTGCCCTGACTCACAGCCTGTCTCTCTATCACACCCCTGTTCAGACCTACAGGTACCGCGCCTTGGCCCAGTGCAGTGCCAGCAGCCAAATTCCCAGAACTATCTGTGTGTGCAGTGGCTTGGAGACGCTGTAGCAAAGCCAGTATCCTATTTGAAGGGGTCAAGCGTGAACACTGGAGCTTCCCAAAGGCTGTCACCTTAGATGTCCCTAAGCTAAACCAGTGTGTGACAAGGCGGATCCACATCCATCTGGCTGACAGCCAGAATATAACTTTGCAATTGATGTAAAAGCGAAGCATTATTACTAGTGGGGCCACTGAAAGGGAGCACTGTTACTACTGGGCTCACTGAGAGGGGGCGCTATTACTATAGGGGCCACTGGAATAACAGAGGTTAAATTATATATTGTGATAAACTATGTATCTACCATAACCCCATTTTGGCAGAGGTTTCCTGCAATAAAAACATTTTTCCAGGGTCTGCCCCAATGCTAAAAAGGTTGGAAAACACTGGCTTATATCCTTTATGTCATAAAATGGGATCTGAAAAGGTGCTATTGCAAAAGCACACCACCTTTAATAGTACAGAGATTTGCTTCAGAAACCATTATAGCAATAGTTTATGCTAGATTCTTTCTTCTTCCCCATTGGAATTAAATGCTGTCAATGAATATTGAATATTAATTCAATGTATTTTTATTTTTATTTCCTTTAGTTTCAAGCTGTCAGAAACATCTATATGTAGTTTCAGTCTTCAGAGTGAAATGAACCCAAGCCTTTAAATGCAAGCTAATGCATTTCATTTGTAAGCGCACATTCTGAATGCATTGAATTTGAATATAAATGCCAGTCCCTACAGGTGCCACTCATTATAAGTGTTACTTGGAATCTTTTGATTAGTTGAGAACAAGTCTGCTATATCATTGGAAAAAATCATTCTCACTTGTATTACACGCCAATGTAAGGGAGAAAGTGTAAGCAGAGTAGAATCTGCAGAGGATTATGGAAAGTCACTTCAAAGTACCACATACAGCTAAATGTTTTCTCCATGAGACATAATGGACCCAGTTGCTTCCTAATAGGTTTGCATTAAATCAAAAGAAGAGATTTTGGTAACCCTAATTTTACTTTCAAAGTAAGATAAAACTAAAGTATCCTTCTAAATCTGCATATTTAGGGCTCAGTCAGATGGGCGTTTTTTCGCACGATTTGCACATGCGTCCGGCGATTTTTTTTTAAAAGCCATTGCTTTGCAATGCTATCAGGCACATGAGCGCTTTTTATGCGCTCGTGCAATAAATTATAGAACAGAAATCGCAGATCGCACCTATCTGCGATTCCTGTTCTCTTCTCTATATGCGCTCAATGGGGCCGGTGGCAGCAGTGCCAACCCCATTGAGAACATATAGTAGACAAATCATTCTCCTCTGCCACAGCTGTAACAGCTGTGGCAGAGAAGAATGATGTTTGCCCATTGAATTCAATGGAGCCGGCCGGCAGTTCTCCTGAACTGCTCTGTGTACTATTCAGCAGCCGGGGATTTAAAATCCCCGCCTGCTGAATGGGCTGTCTCTGATTGGTCACAGCCCTACCAATCAGGGGCAGCTCTCACTCCCACCCATTCATGAATTCATGAATGGGTGAGTGAGTGCTGCCTCTGATTGGCTCAGCGCAGGGACCAATCAGTGGCAGCACTCACTCACCCATTCATGAATTCATGAATGGGTGTGAGTGAGAGCTGCCTCTGATTGGTGAGGCTGTGACCAATCAGAGGCAGCTCATTCAGCAGGCGGGGATTTTAAATCCCCAGCTGCTGAATACTACTCAGAGCAGTTCAGGAGAACTGCCGGCCGGCCGCGCTGAACTCCGTCTGCCGGGACCAGGTGAGTATATATATTTTTTTTGTTTTTACACATTTCTGGATGAATTTCCAGGAAGGGCTTATATTTTTAAGCCCTTCCCGAAAATTCATCGTGAGATCGCCCGCAGCCCATTGCTTTCAGTGGAGCCGGCTGTATTGCTAGCTCCATTGAATTCAATGCGCTGGACAGCTCCGGCCCGTTTCTATTGAAACGCGGCTAGGAGCAGTTTTTTCGGGCGATTTTTCGGCCCCGGTCACGCGATTTGCGGATGCGCATCCATCATGCGATCCACAAATCGCGGGAAAAAATGCCCGTGTGACTAAGGCCTTAGTGCAATAGATATTAAAACTTAAAAAATATACAGTAATACAAGTATTATAGGTAGCTCAGCTGCATGCCTTCCAGGAGGTACCAGATATGTTCTGATGAGGATAAAACCAAGCATCCTCATGACAACCATAAAAATTGGAAGAGTAAGGAGAATAAAAAACTAGGACTTAGGCTCAAACCACGAATCAAAAGTTGATGAGGAGGAACTGGATGGTGATAATAAATTTATTGATAGCCAGCTAGTGACGTAGTTCGAAGCAATATGCCTTTTTTTCAAACTGCTGAAATACAATGCTGAGAGAATTTCATAAAATGTAGAGAAAACAGTATATGTCAGTCTCATACCACAAGAAGTCAGTGGAGAGAGAGAAGTGCAGCCTAGCTTGCTATCAATAAAGTTAATAATGCTGTCCAGTACCTTCTCATTAGCCTTTTGTTTGTGATTCGCACCTAAGTCCTAGTTTATTGCACTCCATTCTCTGCATGTATTTGGCACCTCTACAGCTCTTTGGCTTATTAGCGTCAGTAAGACTTCCCCCCTTTTTGCACTTTTATGTTCTTTATTTTGTCCTTCTACACAGAGCTCTGCCCACCCTGTTTTTCCTTTTAGCTCCACCTAAAACTGGAAGGGTAGAAAGAATATTTGGGTAATCGTTATCAAACAGGTTTTATTTTAACTCCTTCTATAGAAATTAGGGCTGGCTTTAGAGTAAATGGAGGAACTGATTAGTCCCTTAGCACCGTACAAGATGAACCCAACCTAGCTGATGACACCATATGCAGGAGTGTGCATTGCAATCAAAGCAAGTTACCACCCTACTGGAATAAAGATCACTCCATTAATACTTAATGGACGGAAGATATAAACAAAAGGGTTTAAAGACTTTATCAGATAATTAGAAAACGTATCTAAAGTTCCCATAGATACATATGTTGTACTTATGTAAAGGGACACCTAAAGGGTTAAAGTTATGTTATGGGAAAGTATTGATAGATGTGCCAAATAATCGCGTGTTAACAAATTGCTCCAAATTTCGGCACAGTCGAACAGAGAATGCCTGAGGAACTCTTATTGATTGGCAAAGGGTCCCCACATAAAAGGACAATTCCAGCTGCACCACAGGAGATGCACAGGGACTAGGTGAGTGAGCTGGCGTGATGTTGGGAGCTTGGAGCCCTGGTTGAGAGAGGCACCACAGAGAGGGCCAAGTTGAGCTAAGTGCTGGACTGTGAGGAAGGCCTGGAGATCTGCTGCTGGCATCTGTAGTTGCAGTAGAGAGAGTGTGGCACAAAGAAAAGGAGGCTGCTGATGGAGAGTGGGCACAAGCAAAGCAAAGAGGAGCTATGCCAAACTGAACAAGAGGCTGTAAAGAAGGCCTGGAAAACAGTTGCAAGAGTTGCTGGCGGAGGATTTGTAGGCTGAGAATGGGGGAACAGCTGACTAAAATCACCAAGGATGCAGATAAATCAGATTGGATAATTTGTCTGCAATAACTTATGAGTGAGGATGGCCTTAGTTGAACCACTAAGTATGCACACCGATAGGGACAGTACGTTAGCAGGTCTGCTATAGGAATGGCTATTATTATGGACACTAGCATTGTGTAGGTTTCTGGAACTCAAATCCACTATATTGTTTAAAGAGCCATTGTACTTGTATATGGAAACCAGCTTTTCTAAAAGACTGTGTTGGGGTTGTTATCACAATAAGTGTTACTGCTGTTATATATTGTGCTTAAAATATTGTTATTCCTATGTTTTAGCTAGTGGAAGATAGCACCTAGAAGTTCAAAACTACAAGGTCAATTGTTTAGCCCTGATTTTTTATTTACTATTACTTCTGTGTTCTAAAATACATTTTGTATACTTTTGTTGCTCCGTCTGCTGCATTGTATCCTAAATCCTGTGTCACTATTGCACCACCCATGACACTTATAAAAAAAAAATCCGTTATTTCTCCCACCACTTGCATCCATGGATCCCAACTAGAGATGAGCGAAGGTACTCGTCCGAGCTTGATGCTCCGGCGAATATTAGGGTGTTCGGGATGCTCGTTACTCGTAACGAGTACCACGCGATGTTCGGGTTACTTTCACTTTCATCTCTGAGACGTTAGCGCGCTTTTCTGGCCAATTGAAAGACAGGGAAGGCATTACAACTTCCCCCTGTGATGTTCCAGCCCTATACCACCCCCCTGCTGTGAGTGGCTGGGGAGATCAGGTGTCACCCGAGTATAAAAGTCGGCCCCTCCCGCGGCTCGCCTCAGATGCGTTGTGAGTCACTTGTGACAGAGATCAGGGACAGTGCTATAGTGTTGGAGCTGCTGTAGGGAGAGCGTTAGGAGTTAGTGTAGGCTTCAAGAACCCCAACGGTCCTTCTTAGGGCCACATCTAACAGTGTGCAGTACTGTGGAGGCTGCCTTTTGCAGTGGTGCACATTTTTTTTTTTTCCAAATCGGCCGTGCAGAGCATTGCGCCCTGCAGTAATACTACAGGGACAGAAGTGGTGGTTAGGCAGGGAGAGTGTTAGGAGTTAGTGTAGGCTTCAAGAACCCCAACGGTCCTTCTTAGGGCCACATCTAACCGTGTGCAGTACTGTGGAGGCTGCTGTTAGCAGTGTTGCACTTTTTTTTTTTTTCCAAATCGGCCGTGCAGAGCATTGCGCCCTGCAGTAATACTCCAGGGACAGAATTGTGTAGGCAGGGCCAGAAGACATATTTTATTGATTGAATATAGGCAGTGGGCCTTTCCTTTAAAAAAAAAGGGCAAAAATTCTATTTGGCCTGCCTCTGACAGTCCTCAGCGTTCTGGGTACGTGTGTGCTGGGTGGAGAACGTAAAAAAAACATACGCAGCCAGCTAAGTTCAACAGCAGGCTTGCGCCAATTTATTTCCTGGCTGGGAAATCACCGCTCTGCTGCAGTTAATAACTGTGCAACACTGCAGTTCTGTGACACACTGCAGGGCCACAACACATTTATTATTGATTGAATATACGCAGTGGGCCTTTCCTTTAAAAAAAAAGGGCAACTACTATTCTATTTGGCCTGCCTCTGACAGTCCTCAGCGTTCTGGGTACGTGTGTGCTGGGTGGAGAACGTAAAAAAAATCATACGCAGCCAGCTAAGTTTAACAGCAGGCTTGCGCCAATTTATTTCCTGGCTGGGAAATCACCGCTCTGCTGCAGTTAATAACTGTGCAACACTGCAGTTCTGTGACACACTGCAGGGCCACAACACATTTATTATTGATTAAATATACGCAGTGGGCCTTTCCTTTAAAAAAAAGGGCAACTACTATTCTATTTGACCTGCCTCTGACAGTCCTCAGCGTTCTGGGTACGTGTGTGCTGGGTGGAGAACGTAAAAAAAATCATACGCAGCCAGCTAAGTTTAACAGCAGGCTTGCGCCAATTTATTTCCTGGCTGGGAAATCAAATCACTGGTAATACAGCATGCTGAGGGGTAGGGGTATGCCTAGAGGACGTGGACGCGGCCGAGGACGCGGAGGCCCAAGTCAGGGTGTGGGCACAGGCCGAACTCCAGATCCAGGTGTATCGCAGCCGACTGCTGCGCGATTAGGAGAGAGGCACGTTTCTGGCGTCCCCACATTCATCGCACAATTAATGGGTCCACGCGGGAGACCTTTATTAGAAAATGAGCAGTGTGAGCAGGTCCTGTCGTGGATGGCAGAAAGTGCTTCGAGCAACCTATCGTCCACCCACAGTTCTGCGCCGTCCACTGCTGCAAATCCGAATCCTCTGGCTGCTGCTCCTCCTTCCTCCCAGCCTCCTCACTCCACTACAATGACACATGCTCAGGAGCGGGAAGACTCCCAGGAACTGTTCTCGGGCCCCTGCTCAGATTGGGTAGCAGTGGTTCCTCTCCCACCAGAGGAGTTTATCGTCACTGATGCCCAACCATTGGAAAGTTCCCCGGGTCCAGGGGATGAGGCTGGGGACTTCCGGCAACTGTCTCAAGACCTTTCAGTGGGTGAGTAGGACGATGACGATGAGACACAGTTGTCTATCGGTGAGGTAGTAGTAAGGGCAGTAAGTCCGAGGGAGAAGCGCACAGAGGATTCGGAGGAAGAGCAGTAGGACGATGAGGTGACTGACCCCACCTGGTTTGCAACGCCTACTCAGGACAGGTCTTCAGAGGGGGAGGCAAGGGCAGCAGCAGGGCAGGTTGCAAGAGGCAGTGCGGTGTCCAGGGGTAGAGGCAGGGCCAGACCGAATAATCCACCAACTGTTTCCCAAAGCGCCCCCTCGCGCCATGCCACCCTGCAGAGGCCAAGGTGCTCAAAGGTCTGGCAGTTTTTCACCGAGATGCCTGACGACCGACGAACAGTGGTGTGCAACCTTTGTCGCGCCAAGATCAGCCGGGGAGCCACCACCAACAGCCTCACCACCACCAGCATGCGCAGACATATGATGGCCAAGCACCCCACAAGGTGGGACGAAGGCCGTTCACCGCCTCCGGTTTGCACCGCTGCCTCTCCCCCTGTGCCCCAACCTGCCACTGAGATCCAACCCCCCTCTCAGGACACAGGCACTACCGTCTCCTGGCCTGCACCCACACCCTCACCTCCGCTGTCCTCGGCCCCATCCACCAATGTCTCGCACCGCACCGTCCAGCCATCGCTAGCGCAAGTGTTTGAGCGCAAGCGCAAGTATGCCGCCAGGCACCCGCACGCTCAAGCGTTAACCGTCCACATAGCCAAATTTATCAGCCTTGAGATGCTGCCGTATAGGGTTGTGGAAACGGAGTCCTTCAAAAGTATGATGGCGGCGGCGGCCCCGAGCTACTCAGTTCCCAGTCGCCACTACTTTTCCCGATGTGCCGTCCCAGCCCTGCACGACCACGTCTCCCGCAACATTGTACGCGCCCTCACCAACGCGGTTACTGCCAAGGTCCACTTAACAACGGACACGTGGACAAGCACAGGCGGGCAGGGCCACTACATCTCCCTGACGGCACATTGGGTGAATTTAGTGGAGGCTGGGACAGAGTCAGAGCCTGGGACCGCTCACGTCCTACCCACCCCCAGAATTGCGGGCCCCAGCTCGGTGGTGGTATCTTCAGCGGTGTATGCTTCCTCCACTAAACCACCCTCCTCCTCCTCCTCCGCAACCTCTGTCTCGCAATCTAGATGTGTCAGAAGCAGCAGGACGTCGCCAGCAGTCGGTGTCGCGCGGCGTGGCAGCACAGCGGTGGGCAAGCGTCAGCAGGCCGTGCTGAAACTACTCAGCTTAGGAGATAAGAGGAACACGGCCCACGAACTGCTGCGGGGTCTGACAGAGTAGACCGACCGTTGGCTTGCGCCGCTGAGCCTCCAACCGGGCATGGTCGTGTGTGACAACGGGCGTAACCTGGTGGCGGCTCTGCAGCTCGGCAGCCTCACGCACGTGCCATGCCTGGCCCACGTCTTTAATTTGGTGGTTCAGCGCTTTCTGAAAAGCTACCCACGCTTGTCAGACCTGCTCGGAAAGGTGCGCCGGCTCTGCGCACTTTTCCGCAAGTCCCACACGGACGCTGCCACCTTGCGCACCCTGCAACATCGGTTTAATCTGCCAGTGCACCGACTGCTGTGCGACGTGCCCACACGGTGGAACTCTACGCTCCACATGTTGGCCAGGCTCTATGAGCAGCGTAGAGCTATAGTGGAATACCAACTCCAACATGGGCGGCGCAGTGGGAGTCAGCCTCCTCAATTATTTTCAGAAGAGTGGGCCTGGTTGGCAGACATCTGCCAGGTCCTTGGAAAGTTTGAGGAGTCTACCCAGGTGGTGAGCGGCGATGCTGCAATCATTAGCGTCACCATTCCTCTGCTATGCTTCTTGAGAAGTTCCCTGCAAAGCATAAAGGCAGGTGCTTTGCGCTCGGAAACGGAGGCGGGGGAAGACAGTATGTCGCTGGATAGTCAGAGCACCCTCCTGTCTATATCTCAGCGCGTTGAGGAGGAGGAGGAGGAGCATGAGGAGGATGAGGAGGAGGGGGAAGAGACAGCTTAGCCCACTGCTGACGGTACCCATGCTGCTTGCCTGTCATCCTTTCAGCGTGTATGGCCTGAGGAGGAGGAGGAGGAGGAGGAGGAGGAGGAGGATCCTGAAAGTGATCTTCCTAGTGAAGACAGCCATGTGTTGCGTACAGGTACCCTGGCACACATGGCTGACTTCATGTTAGGATGCCTTTCTCGTGACCCTCGCGTTACACGCATTCTGGCCACTACGGATTACTGGGTGTACACACTGCTCGACCCACGGTATAAGGAGAACCTTTCCACTCTCATTCCCGAAGAGGAAAGGGGTTCGAGAGTGTTGCTATACCACAGGACCCTGGCGGACAAGCTGATGGTAAAATTCCCATCCGACAGCGCTAGTGGCAGAAGGCGCAGTTCCGAGGGCCAGGTAGCAGGGGAGGTGCGGAGATCGAGCACCATGTACAGCACAGGCAGTGCAACACTCTTTAAGGCCCTGGACAGCTTTATGGCTCCCCACCAAGACTGTGTCACCGCTCCCCAGTCAAGGCTGAGTCAGCGGGAGCACTGTAAAAGGATGGTGAGGGAGTACGTAGCCGATCGCATGACCGTCCTCCGTGACGCCTCTACCACCTACAACTACTGGATGTCGAAGCTGGACACGTGGCCTGAACTCGCGCTGTATGCCCTGGAGGTGCTTGCTTGTCCTGCGGCTAGCGTCCTGTCAGAGAGGGTGTTTAGTGCGGCTGGGGGAATCATCACAGATAAGCGTACCCGCCTGTCAACCGACAGTGCCGACAGGCTTACACTCATCAAGATGAACAAAGCCTGGATTTCCCCAGATTTCTCTTCTCCACCAGCAGACAGCAGCGATACGTAAGCAATACGTAGGCTGCAACTGCGGATGGAAGCATCGTTCTCTCTCACCATCCAAAACGGGGACATTTCTGCTTCATCAATCTGTGTATAATATTCCTCCTCCTCCTCCTGCTCCTCCTCCTGAAACCTCACGTAATCACGCCGAATGGGCAATTTTTCTTAGGGCCACAAGGCTCACTCATATAATTTTTCTAAACAATCTTTATACGTTTCAATGCTCTTAAAAGCGTTGAAACTTTAACTTGAACCAATTTTTCGGTCAACTGGGCTGCCTCCAGGCCTAGTTACCACTTAAGCCACATTAACCAAAGCGATTAATGGGTTTCACCTGCCATCTTGGTTGGGCATGGCCAATTTTTTCTGAGGTACATTAGTACTGTTGGTACACCAATTTTTTTGGGCCCTCACCTACAGTGTAATCATAGTAATTTCTATGTTCTTCGCCTGCACTCATGGTACAGAAAGGTGTGTGGGGTTGGCCTACACTTTAGCTACATAAATGTAACTGGGGCCTTGTCTATACTGCAGCTACTGAAATGTGAAAGAGACTGTTATCTCCCTAAACTGCTGCAATGGGAATGTTACTGGGGCCTGTCTTGAGTGCTACTATTACTGAAATGGAACTAAGACTGCGCTCCCCCTATACTGCTGCTAGTGATATGTTAGTGGGGCCTGTCCCTAATGCTACGGCTGAAATGTTAATAATTTTGGGCTCTGCCTATACTGCTGCTAATGGTATGTCACTGGGGTGTGGAAACAGAGGCTTCACAAAGACATGATGGCGGCGAGGCCATTTCCCACCAACGCTGTTACTGTTAAGGTGCATATAACCACGGACACGTGTAGAGGACACATAGTGCCTCCAAAACATCCCCCTCCTCCTCCAACAATGAAAACATTCTTGGCAAATACCTTTGCATTGGTCCGTCTGGTGGCAGTCCAAGAATTTCACCTTTAACGACACAACAAGAGAGCACCACCACCATCCCCCCGCCACGGCCCACTTAATCCTGGCCACATTCCGAAAACCAACTACATAAAACCGCGCTACCAGGTCCGCAGTCACCACCACATTACCACCAACGAGGTTACTGTTAAGGTACATATTACCAGTCTGACTGGGGCATGCAGTGTGGGCCGAAGCCCACCTGTATTGTATCTGACGTTAGCTCTGCTGAGTAGGGCACTGCAATGGGATATATTTATGTACCGCCGGTGGCTTCCTGGCACCCACCCATGCTGTGGGTCCACAGGGAGTTGTTACTACATCTGTCCACTTGTAAAGAACCCCAGTCTGACTGGGGCATGCAGTGTGGGCCAAAGCCCACCTGCATTAAGCACGACATTACTACCTCAGCTGTGTTGGGCAATGCAATGGGATATTTTTATGTACCGCCGGTGGGTTCCAGGGAGCCACCCATGCTGTCGGTCCACAGGGAGTTGTAAATGCATCTGTTTCCACTTCTAAAGAACCCCAGTCTGACTGGGGCATGCAGTGTGGGCCGAAGCCCACCTGCATTAACCACGACATTACCTCAGCTGTGATGGGCAATGCAATGGGATATTTTTATGTACCGCCGGTGGCTTCCTGGCACCCACCCATGCTGTCGGTCCACAGGGAGTTGTTATTACATCTGTCCACTTGTAAAGAAGCCCAGTTTGACTGGGGCATGCAGTGTGGGCCGAAGCCCACCTGCATTAACCACGACATTACCTCAGCTGTGATGGGCAATGCAATGGGATATTTTTATGCACTACCGGTGGGTTCCAGGGAGCCACCCATGCTGTAGGTGCACACGGAGTTTAACCTACATCTGTCCACTTGTAAAGAACCCCAGTCAGACTGGGGCATGCAGTGTGGGCCAAAGCCCACCTGTATTAAGCACGACATTACCTCAGCTGTGATGGGCAATGCAATGGGATATTTTTATGTACCGCCGGTGGCTTCCTGGCACCCACCCATGCTGTGGGTCCACAGGGAGTTGTTACTACATCTGTCCACTTGTAAAGAACCCCAGTCTGACTGGGGCATGCAGTGTGGGCCGAAGCCCACCTGCATTAACCACGACATTACCTCAGCTGTGATGGGCACTGCAATGGGATACATTTATGTACAGCGGGTGGGTTCCAGGGAGCCACCCATGCTGTGGGTGCACACGGAATTCCCATTGCGGAGTTGTACCTGCCTGTGACTATTTATAAAAAACCGCGGTCTGACTGGGGCATGCAGACACCTTGACAGAATGAATAGTGTGTGGCACATAGGTTCCCCATTGCTATGCCCACGTGTGCAGCTCCAGATGGAGGTGGCACAGGATTGGATTTCTCATTGCTTCTGTACAGCATTGTGGACTATCGCCCCGCCCCTTTTATGGGGGGGTCGCTGCCTAGCCATGCCAACCCTCTGCAGTGTGTGCCTGCTTTTCCTGTGGCAGACGCACTTATAAATAGACATGAGGGTGGTGTGGCATGAGGGCAGCTGAAGGCTGGGCAGGGACAATTTGGTGTACGCTGTGGACACTGTCGTGCGGGGGGGGGGGGGGGGGGTTGGGCAGCATGTAACCCAGGAGAAGTGGCAGCGGAGTGTCATGCAGGCAGTGATTGTGCTTTGTTGGAGGTAGTGTGGTGCTTAGCTAAGGTATGCATTGCTAATGAGGGCTTTTCAGAAGTAAAAGTTGTTGGGAGGGGGGGGGGGGCCCACTCTTGCCGGTATTGTGGCTTAATAGTGGGACCTGTGAACTTGAGATGCAGCCCAACATGTAGCCCCTCGCCTGCCCTATCCGTTGCTGTGTCGTTCCCATCACTTTCTTGAATTGCTCAGATTTTCACACATGAAAACCTTAGCGAGCATCGGCGAAATACAAAAATGCTCGGGTCGCCCATTGACAGTTACCTGTCGGAATGATATGTGCTACACCTCATCACCTTAAAATTAGAACATTTGGGCTCCAGGAATTCATAGAGGCAGATGACATTGGATACCTGTAGTCATGGAGTGATTCACAAGGAGCAGGGCAAATGGGAATTGCCTATTGAAAACAAACCCTGGAGGAAAGTACATTACACTGGCCACAACAAAATGTGCAGAGAATGACAATGTTTTTCTTAAATGCAACACGGCTTTTAGTTTTAAAGAAGTTTCCTGAGGCTAAACTATTGATTGGTGGGAGTCCAACATTTGGGATTCCCGATGATCAGCCGACTGAAGAGGCTATGGTGCTCGAACACATCACCTTTATCGGTCACATGGCCTGAAGGCAGCTCTATTTTTTGTCCTTCTGCACAGACCTCTGCCCACCCTGTTTTTCCTTTTAATTCCACTTAAAAATTTGAAGGTTTGAAAAGATATTAGGGTTATAGCGAGAATCATAAAAGGCGGATCCCGATCGAACAACTATTGATAACCTATCCTGAAGAAAGATTATCAATAATTTAGTCCTGGAAAAACTCTTTAAAGAAAAACCTAACTGCCTGTGTTACAAGGTCTATCCTGAACATATTCTGCCTCAGATAAAGCATGATAAGGTTCCAGTAAATCTCCACTTTATCACTTCATTATACAGTGTCGGCTGCTTCATTAATTTTTAAGATCTAAGAAAGCAGCATACTTCAACATAAATAAAAATACATACACTTTCAGTGGAGGAAAGACTTCTTTTCAATGATAACAGAGTTATTTTCACAATGCACACATTTTGTTTGTAGCTAGATAAAATGTTTTGTTACAAGTTTTTTTTTCCAGTTCTCGTTGTTCTAACTATTTCTTTGTTTTACATTCCAAGATAACTCAACACATTTCTGTCTTTGATATAAACCATGAAAATACAAATTCCATTTATAACCATGTCAGGGACACCGGATAAGAACATTTATTCAACTCATACATTATCTTTAAAGCAAGAGAAATCATATGAAAGAAAAGAATATTTAACCCATTGAGTCTGTCGATGCAGTTGACTTAAATATTTAAATGTGCTATTATTTGATCAGCTATTTTTTGCCATTTAAAGGGGTTATCCTAGTTAAGGAAAACCCTTGTGAACAGATCCCTCATACATTAAAATAACAAATCAGCAGTTACTCACCCCTGTTCACTCCCCTGTTTGTCCTCCGCCGCTTGCTCCAGTCTCCCTGTAATGTCATTTGGCAGCCTGATCCCATTCTACAAACAAGCTGTAGCAGCCAATGACAGAGCTCAGTGATCATGGCTGAGTGCTGTCATTGGTTGCTACAGCAGGTTTATGGCTAGTCACACCTACCTGTAAACAGACAGTGGCGACCAGATCAGAACCGCCAGCAGAGGATGAACAGTGGAGCAGGGAGAGAAGAGTTACTGGTAATTTGTTATTTTAATGCATGGGCGACCCATTGACAAGAGTTTTCCTTAACTCATACAGCCTCTTTAATTGTGAATGCTTACAATGCCCATAATGCAGTTTATATTGTTAACTTGGATGCAATTACAAATGTGTGAATTGTATAGATATGTTATGGCAGTGGGCATTTTCTAATCATCAGAACTTCTTATATGAAGCCACCAGCACTAGAGCAAGGAATTTTACGCAAGTAGGTATGTTTTTGTCTTCTGAGTGGTTTAGCGGCTATTAGAAGGAGATAGTAGTTGTAAGACAGTGTCTCCTGGTAAATGTTTTTTTGTAACTTATTTAAAGAAACTGTATTTACAAGGCATTGGTTACATCCAGAATGCAAACCATAACAATATAATTTTATAATATGTAGCCTGTCCCAAAAAAAGAGAAAAAATAACAACTCCCACTAAATTCAGAAAAAAAGGCACACTCTCTGAATTCCCCTAACTCCAACTCCAACCCCTTGACTATACTAGATTTTATTATTAATTTTCCAAAGGGGTGGCCAACACTTGTCAAATTCATATAGGTTATTTCTTCTATGAAATGTCATATATTCCAAGAGAATGACTAGGTTCATACTTTTGGTTTACTCCACAAACATGATGATGCTATCTGTTATCCAGTTTCTCAGAATTAGATTCCTCAAAAAAAAGAATTTAGATTCCATAAAGCAAGGGAGACCTGAAATATCAGAATCACACATAAGCTTAGATAATTTATTAAACACATATCAAAAACATTTTTCCAAACATGGGTGTGTATATACAGTCTTTGCAAGGTAAAAGATTGTTAAAATGTGCTGATAAATGTAACTCCACAGTTCCCCATGGAGTTAATAATACTTTGAGACCTATCGTGTGTCAGATAGCTCCCCAATATCTAAATTCAAAATCTTATATGTTCATCAATTCCCCCCTGTGTATGCTGAGTGGAGAAAGGAGAGGGAAAGATGGAGCATGGGGAAAGGATAGCTTGACTGCCATGGTGAGAGATGGTCTAGCGCCCCTTCACTAGGGCAGGGTGTGCATTCTGAAGAGCCACACAGATTGCACACCCTAACGCCAGCCCTGCATAAAACACAGTGCATACTGGAGCACAGTACAACAAATAACACAATCATGCTTTGTAGCGCAGGAGCATAACGTACAGCAAAGTCATAGATCCTTTACTATGTTTTGTACAATACTCCTATTTACCTCATGACCATGTCCTGGATACAACTATAAGGTAAATAATGATAAAACGCAGTGCTCTTCCCAAGATGACCCCACGTGTGACCACATTTTTGAATTTAGGCCAATGCTTTATCATTTTCGGGCCAAGTTTGGCTGAATATACACCTCCATACTACGAATGAGCGCCAAAATTTGTACTTCCATACCATGGATCAGCATTTAGCAACATTTTCAGCTATAGAAAATCAGCTACATGTGAACATAGCCTTAAGCCTTGTTCAATTACATCTATGCATTCACCTTGGGTCTCATACTGTATCTATATATGAAGCTTACCGTAGTTCTGTTATCCAAGCAGAAGGCTTACTCCTGTTAATCAATATGTGCACAAGGCTTAAAGTGGTAATCTGGGGAGAAAAAAATAATATTGAAATCTGCTCAGTGCTGTATAAAAACATAAAACAGTCATGCAAACCTCACCCTATTCCAAACAGCTCCCATTCCATTGGTGATCGTTTCCCAACTGCACTCTTCTTTCAGCTATAGCAATGATGTCTCATCACAAGGGTATGTGATGACTGTAGCCAATTACCAACTGTATGTAACTCAGGTACTTACAAGTGATTGGCTGCGGTGGTCACATGATACTGAAGCCAGACGAAGAATGCAGCATGGGACTGGGCAATGAACAAGAGCTATGGGGGATCAGGCAAGTATGTCTTAATACAGCACTGAGCAGATTTTAATTTAATTTTTTCTCCTTTAACTTTGATAACTAGCCCTATAATTCCGATATCTATGAACTAACCTTAATTTTATTACCATATCTATGTAGTAAGCTTTTTATGACACTGAAACTATAAAATAAGCTTGGTTTTGGTGCCATATCTATGTATTAAGCTTGGTTCTGGTACCGTATCTATAAAGTCAGGTTTGTTCTGGTACCATAGCTCATCTCAGTTATTGTATGCTGTTTCTATATAATACTGTAGGAAAAAATAAAAGTGGAGCACATTACTATACGATTATAATGGGATGTATTCGGTATTAATGCTTTTCACAGCAATAAATGTATATATGTACCTGCCTGATAAAAGAAAGAAAGAAGAAGCAAAGTGTAACAAGTAGCAGTCAGTTAATGGTGATTTTATAGCGCAAAATTCAGAGGCCAGATAAAAGTTACTCATATGCTTAAAGCTATATATTGTAAATCACATAACTTAAAAGTTAGTTGGGGCCACAATAAATTGACCAATCCATATCCTAGAAACCCCTAATTGGGCCCTGGAGCCGACCAAAGTGAATACCAAATGCCAATAAATGGGTCCATATAAGTAGACATAAAATGAAATTAAAAATGGAGAACTTTCCATTGAACATAGGTTAACTATTATCAAATTTCACAATGCACTTTATCAATATGTGACAACTTTTGTTATTAACTAATGAGGAGGGACATAGTTAAATGATTTATCTAACCTCTGTTAGCTTCAAATAATCCCAGTGGTCAACATCCATGTAGAGAAATACTCATCCACCAATAATTTGCTGCTTCAATTTCTTAACTTTCTATTTGCTGAACAAGTTTCAGGGTGCAAAAACAATCATCCCTTCATAATGAATATAACATTTATATTAATACCTGTTCAAAATGTTGATGTGCATAGACATCCTTCTTTGACTTGAAATGGCATACACCAGAAAATGTACATTCCAACATGTGCAATCTAAACTTGCTTTACATTCCAACCGTCAATGATAGGAATTTTGATCAAGAGTACATGTCAACAGCTTCTAATGATTATCATTCACAAACGAATACCTTCTAGGAGCGGGTGAAGGTATGATATACTAATACATAACATTTATTAAATGGATTTCAAATAACTGTGACTGAATGTTATGCACAAACTAATATCTTAACACTGATACATAGTGAAAAGTCAAACAATAATATTTTCAAACAGTTGACTACCCTAACAAAACTGAACCATACAGTCTCTAGACTTTAGAAGACCCACTTGCTCAATATATGGACAGATCCAAGGACCTCCCTGCAAACACGCTAGCCAATAAGAATGCACCAGGACATAGTAACACAAGAACAAATATGGCAGTCACCTTGCTGTTTCATGGACTGTTGCCATGTAACCATCCAGCATTTTTAGTATGTGTTAGATAGAGCAACTCAGAAACATTGGTAAACTGATTATAATGCCAAGAGGAAAGTTATAGAATTTTTTTCTTTCGCTGGACTTTATTGCATTTAATAACATGTCCTTAAGAAATACAAACTGCCTTTTGTAAAACTCATTTTATTGAAGAATTATTTACATACACCATCAATAAAGGTAATAAAACGATTCAAGAAAAAAAACAGACTATAGTGTTGTCTATACATTTACAGTACCAGCATAGCATACAGGGAATAGCTTGTATGTCAAGGTACAAAATGTTAGGCGTTAGTGTTCGAAACGCTATGTAGTAAATTTTGATATTAGGGATATTAACGAGAGTCATGGGAGATGAACACTAACCACCTGATATCTTCATAAATTTATCTAGGCAGTCCCTATTCCTATACATTATACTTTCATATGGAAAAGTGTTGTTAACTGGCTGCTTTCATTGTGTGAGCGACAGGGATTTATCTGCCATCCACCAAATAGTTATTGCCTTTTGGGCCATAAATATTGTTTTTCTAAGGAAAACTTTTTTATAATGAGACCAAGCCTCTTCCTAAAGAAAGCGAGAAAACATACTGCAAGAGAATGGTTTCCCTACTATGTGGGACAGGAAATGTACTATTTTTCCCCAAAAATGAATTGATGTGCAGACATAACTAGAGTTGAGTGAAAATACTCTGCTGAGCTTGATGCTCGTTCGAGTATTAGTATACTCGATGGTGCTCGTTACTCGAATGAGCATCAAGCCGTGTTCGACCCTGCCCCAGTTTTTGACTCCTCCCCACTGTGACGTGCCTGTTTTGGCCTCTCCGGCAGGGGAGAGAGAGAGAGAGAGAAAAAGAGAGAGACGGACAAACCTAGGAAAAAAAATAAAAATCGGCACCCGGCGTCCCACATACAAAAATGCTCGAGTCTCCCATTGTAGTCAATGGGGTCCGTTACTCGAGTAGAGCTCTTGAATTTTACGACTCGACTCGAATAACGTGGACTCAAGCATTTGGGTGCTTGCTCATCTCTAGACATAACCACATCAGTTGGGTAAAATCCACTTGTGACAGTAAAGGGTTTGGGATCTGGCCATATGAAACAGGGGTGAGGTTGCATTAATGAATTATATATAATTGAATGAGTTTATTATTGGCAGCAGTAGCAACCAATAGATGGGATGCCATCGCCTTACACTAATCCTCAGAGGTCAAGAAAATAATTAGTTTCCTCCATTTGGTTGACACAGGGAGCTCAGATTTCAGAATCTGTCTTGAAATCAAGTGCTTCTAAATTTTCTAAATCAATCCACCAAGACTTGGGACTTAAGAATACCAATAAGAGGATGTATAGAGATAGTAAGAAGGGGCTTGAGGGAATTGAGCAACAAGGGCATGTTTCAGTTGAATGCAATGGAACATAGCTCATTGTGGTATCTGGAGCCTGTCCATTATAGACTCAAAAGCAAACTGTTTATTTGGCATTTATTGTATAAGAATGGTCATTTATACTTCTGGAAAATATTTGACATTTTAATATAAATAACGTTATAGATTTGTTTCTTCCACTTATGGACATAAACCATTGACAATTCGGCCTAAGTAATGCTACTTTTTTCCATATCTAGGTCTGCTTTTTCTGACAGTTCTGAGACAACATATGAGAAGAGATATTTGCAACAAATGTAAGTTTGACTTTTAATAGTTCCATTAAGTAAAATAGCAAATCAAGATCCGCTAGTGTATTAAAGTCACTTCATTTGTGAGTTATATAGCAAGTTATTTCAGTAATCCCTTGAGTGTCAGAGCAATCTAAAGAAGCAGACTATGTAATTCAATGCTGAGATATCACCGACAATCAAAGCTTTAAATGAAAAAGCATATTCATGATTGAACGCCAGTGTACACATTTACATCACTGCCTTAATGCCTCTTCAACACACAGCAGGGAAAAACTATATAAAAAGATGAACCTGAATACTAATAGGAATTACACATTTCTGTCTCTGTGGTTAACGTGTGATTTCCTTCTCTATAGCATCTCTTCCCTGTGGTTTTAATTGTTAAGCAACAAAAACAAAGCATTATAATTAAAAAGATTTTCCACTACATACAAATGAGGCCAAAAATGAAATCAAACAGATTATCACAATCAATTAGGCTGTTACCTCTTGAAATATATACTACACTAAAATACAGTTCTAATAGATAAAACATGACTCACTTTTTAAAAATTTGTGCAACCTACCACACACACACACACTAAAACTTATGTACCATGTGTGGAATGTCAGAACCACGGTAAAGACTGACACACAAGTTGCACAGCAGGGAAAATGCAATTCAGAATTAAATGGAGATTCGTAAGGCAATCAGGGTTGGTAGTGATATGGGTGACAAGTCCCGTAAACACTATAATGATCATCCACTTTCCAAGAGAAAAAGATGTTAGAAATAACCACAAGTCAAAACAGGGTCTTCTGTAACCGTCTTTACGTCCCCAGCATGTGTCATTATCACCATGATGTGCAGAGAAATACGACAGGGCTTTGATCTACAGTGGTGTTTGAAAATTTGTGAACCTTTAGAATATTCCTTTTTATCGTTGACCTAAGACTACATCAGATTTTCACACAAGTCCGAAGAGTAGATAAAGAGAACGGAATCAAACAAATGAATCGAAAACATTAAACTTGGTCATTTATTTATTGGGGAAAATGATCCCGTATGCCTGTGAGTGGCAAACGTATGTGAATTTTTAGGATTAGCATATAATTTGAGGAGTAAATTAAAGTCAGGTGTTTTTAATCAATGGGATGACAATCAAGTGTGAGTGGATGAGCTGTTTTACTTAAAGAACAGGGATCTCTCAAAATCTGATCTTCACAGCAAATGTTGGTGGAAGTGTATCATGGCACGAAGAAAGGACATTTTTGAGAATCTCAGAAGAAGATATGTTGATGGTCATCAGGCTGGAAAAGGTTACAAAATCATCTCGTAAGAGTCTGGTCTCCACCAATCGATAGTCAGACAGATTGTGTAAAAACGTAGGAAATTCAAGACCATTGTTACCCTTTTCAGGAGGGGTTGATCAACAAAGATCACGCCAAGTGCAAGGCATATAATAGTCAGCGAGATCACAAAGCAATCCAAGATAACTTCTAAGGAGCTAAAGCTCTTTCTCTTGTTAGCTAATGTTAATGTTCATGGGTCTACCAGTAGAGGAACACTGAACAACATTGGTGTGCATGGCAGAATTGCAAGGAGAAATACGCTGCTCTCCAAAAAGACAATTGCTTCCCATCTGCCTACAGACCATACAGACAAGCCAGAAGGCTATTGGAATAATGTTTTGTGGAAGTATGAGACCAAAGTAGAGCTTTTTGACTCACATGAGAACCGTTCTGTGTCAACAAAGAAAAATGCTGTATTACATCATGGCTTGTACCTATTTTGCTTCATCTGACCCAAGACTGCTTGTCCTCATTGATGAAACAATGAATTCTGAATTATAACAGCAAATTCTAAAGGAAAATGTCAGGACATCTGTCCATGGACTGAATCTCAAGAGAGAGTGGGTCGTGCAACAAGGCAATGACCTAAAGTATACAAGCTGTGCTACCAAAGAATGGTTAAAGGAGTATAAAGTAAAAGTTTTGAAATGGCCAAGTCAAACTCATGACCATAATTCTATAGAAGTGTTGTGGAAGGACCTGAAGCAAGCAGTTCATGGGAGTAAACCCATCAGCATTACAGAGTTGAAACTGTTTTGTACAGAGGAATAGGCTAAAATTCCTCCAAGCGAATGTGCAGGACTAATAAGCAATTACTAAAACCTTCATATGCAGTTATTGCTGCACAAGAGGATCACACCAGATACTGAAAGCGAAGATTCACATACTTCTGCCACTCACAGACATGTGATATTGGATCATTTTCTTTAATAAATAAATGACCAAGTCTAATATTTTTTGCTCATTTTTTATCTACTTTTAGAATGTGTGTGAACGTGTGTGAAAATCTAATGTAGTTTTAGGTTAAATATAAGAAAAAATATGAAAAATTATGAAGGGTTCACAAACTTTCAAACACCACTATACCTATGCAATACATAGTCAGGCTATGTGATTACTATGAATTGAATGACCAGTGGTGAATATGATGCTATCAATAGAAAAGCTTTACACAGGTTTACCATGTAAACAATACTTTACTGAAAATGAGATTATGAAAGGATAACTGGTGTCCAAACAGCTTTAAGCAAGTTATTACAGAAAAAAACTATAAACAAATGCATCTGGGTATATACACTATATGGACAAAAGTATTTGGACACTGCAGAAAATCAGCAAATATGCAAATACTTAGTTTGCCAAACGGTATGCTGGGAAGGGCATGGGTAACACAAAAAGCTGCTAAATTTGTAATAACCTTTCATTCATCTGATCGAGCATTTGTGGGACGAACTGGAGCGACGGGTACGACACCACCACCCACGCCCATCTTCACAAAAATCTCTTCTCACAGCCTGGCACGAGGAATGGCAAGCTATTCCTCCCCAGACTTATACAGAACTTGTGGAAAGTATGCCTCGACGTGTTGCCACTGCAATACAAGCAAAAGGAGGGCCGACACGTTACTAAATACAAGGTAACGCTATAATACAAGGATGGCCGCCACATTACTAAATACAAGGCAACGCTGTAATATAAGGAGGACCGACACGTTACTAAATACAAGGTAGCGCTGTAATACACGTTACTAAATAGAACAATAAAGCACTTTTTCTGAAAAACATGCAGTGTCCAAATACTTTCGGCCATATAGTGTATAAATGGCAACCAGTCTCTTAATGAACTGCTACCAGAACTACTAGATACTAGGTGCACACCATATAGTAATTCCAAGTAAAAAATCCCCGTGCTCCACTGGACTAAGGTCACACCTCTATTACGAAGTGCCGTAATTCCAAAATAAATCTCCATCCATTTATTTAGACATCGGATTGCCACGCGTTTTGGCACCTCAATGCGCCTTTTTCAAGCATAAAACTACAAATACAATACACAGATATATATATATATATATATATATATATATATATATATATATGCATATATACTTACTAAGAGGAGTCCGTCTAGCATATTATGAGATGCACCATGACATCATTCAAGGGGAGGGACTTTCCCCCAAATCGTGTCATTCAGCTGAGAGCTGCCCCTGATTGGTCCCTGCGCTGAGCCAATCAGAGGCAGCACTCACTCACCCATTCATGAATTCATGAATGGGTAAGTGAGAGCTGCCTCTGATTGGTGAGGCTGTGACCAATCAGAGGCAGCTCATTCAGCAGGCGGGGATTTTAAATCCCCGGCTGCTGAATACTACTCAGAGCAGTTCAGGAGAACTGCCGGCTGGCCGCGCTGAACTCCGTCTGCCGGGACCAGGTGAGTATATATATTTTTTTTATTTTTACACATTTCTGGATGAATTTCCGGGAAGGGCTTATATTTTTAAGCCCTTCCCGAAAATTCATTGTGAGATCGCCCGCAGCCCATTGCTTTCAATGGAGCCGGCTGTATTGCTGGCTCCATTGAATTCAATGCGCTGGACAGCGCTGAACGGCTCCGGCCCTTTCTATTGAAACGCGGCTAGGAGCAGTTTTTTCGGGCGATTTTTCGGCCCTGTCACGCGATTTTCGGATGCGCGTCCGTCATGCGATCTGCAAATTGCGGGGAAAAAAAACCCTGTGACTAAGGCCATACCCTGTTTCCCCGAAAATAAGACGCGTCTTATATTAATTTTTGCTCCCAAATATGCGCTACGTCTTATTTTCAGGGGGTGTCTTATTTCGCCGTG
Organism: Eleutherodactylus coqui; assembly: GCF_035609145.1. Taxonomy (NCBI): domain Eukaryota; kingdom Metazoa; phylum Chordata; class Amphibia; order Anura; family Eleutherodactylidae; genus Eleutherodactylus; species Eleutherodactylus coqui. Next base: position 200,890,221 of record NC_089841.1, on the reverse strand, counting down.
GCAAATCTGTTTGTGGCCGCTAATCCCTCAATTGGCCTGCTTTGTGGACGAAATATCTCAGAAATCTTGTCCACATGGGACAGCAAATCTGTCACGGCAAAGCTGGGAGAAGCAGGTGTTGTGGTGCGGATTCACCAGCCACAGAAACGGAAAAGCGTGCAGCCAGGTCGCTTCAAAACAAGCGGCTGAGTGCCGTGGGTTTTGAAGCAGCGCTTTCCCGGTGGAAATCTCACTGTTTATCGCTGTGGCCAAACTGCGAGATTTCCGCTGGAAATACGCTCTGTGAGAACCCAGCCTTAAGAATCACACACAGGTTGCCTGACTCACACACAAGCCATAAAAAAAAGGGCTGTAAAGTAACGTACCTGTCTGCAGACAGAAGTTCCTGTACCACTTGTAAGCAGGGATGGTATTGCAGCTTCCGGCCACCAGGGGGAGCTAATCACAGCAGACTTGTACAGCAGGAACAGAACGTACAGTATGGACTTTTCCAGCCAGCAAGGGGAGCTTACAACAGCACACTCGTACAGCACAGCAGGGACAGGATAACAGCAGACTGTCTGCAGATCTACCTATACATCTGGAGGTAGGAGACAACGAGGATGGCAGCAGGGGACAGGCCTCTTGACTTTCCTGCACACTTTACTATGCCTTACTATCAGGGGGGGTGCCTTATATTTGGGACTTCTGCAAATTTCAGGGGGTGCCTTATTTTCAGGGGGTGTCTTATTTTTGGGGAAACGCGGTAGTAACCGCATGGCCTGTTACAAACTTAACTGATTGTGGGTACAGCAAGTTTGTATCTGTGAGCAGAAATAGGCCCTTTCACTTTGAAATAGTCTCAGTCCATAAACTGGTATATAGACTCAGAGAATTCTAGCTTGAACGGGTCAGGTTCTCAGCTATCAGACACAGCCAAAGACCAGAAGGAGAAGACAGAAGCAGTTTTTAACTGGTGCAGGAAGTCGTACTGCCGTTTCCTGAATGGGACCTAATGATCCAGTGATCTAGTTATTTAACCCTCTCAGTATTATAAACAAGTCCTTATAGCCATGCTCACCAGTGCTAGCAACATGATCATAGGTGTTACTATAGAGATAGCCTGGTGCTACTGACTAAGAAATACGGTTGTGGAGGGACACCTTAGTTTTGTGAATAGCTCGGGGTCTATCGTGCACTCAAACCACCACTAGCAACATTCTATCTTTTAAAGCCTTAGGACAAATAAGAACCTGTGAACTATTCTTATTTTATGGGAATAGCAGTGAGTAATAATAAACCACACAAAACACTTTTATAGACCAGTTGGATTTCAGAGATTCCTAGAGCTTCTGAATAGTCAATGCACTGTGAATGTTTTATCAGATATTTTTACTGCTGTCCACTACTTCTCCATATAGCATCAGTCACAGTACTATATTGTGAATCTTTAGGGAATCCACCCAGAGATTCTATTAGCTCAAACTTGTGCTCGACACTCCTTTGCAGACAAGTAGAAGACTAGTTTTCCAACACATTTCTTGAATGTTCAACGACTTCATTATCATACATACCATCAACTTTATCAGTTGTTTATCTGTATCTGTGTAAATAGAAGTACAATATAATCATACTATTAGAATATTATACTTTCAATAAGTACACCGCTCTTGCAAAATATTATATTAATAGTTTATTTTCCTTTTCGTGCATCAATTTCACATGAGTGGTCTCCATCTGATTGCATAGGAAACAACCCTTATACAGAAATGAGCTTTCTGGGTATTGGGTTTCTTTCAATTATGTATGAAAAATGCAAGCACTTCCATATTTGGTTGTGTTTTATTTGTTTGTCTACTGTATAAAACTCATAAATTAGGCCATGTATTGTTTGGAATTAAAGCAAGATGACAGCTTAAGAGGATTATCAAGTAGTTGTCAGTTCTCCTCAATGTGTTTTGGAAATCAAATTGAAAGAAAAGCCATTTTGCACTACAGAAAAAAATATATAAGTATGTGCAATCAAAAACTGAATCAACATTCAACACAATGTTTACTTCATTCCTTTCAATGAACAGGCGGTAAAATGCAGTCCACATATTCATTTGCAATAGGTTTATTAGTTTAGAAGATTAGTCTAGCAAGAGAACATTTACAAATTGCATCCTATTTGTATTGTTCATCAAAATTGATTGTGTACTTCTTTAATTTCTGCGATCTCACTGTACATAATTGCATAACTTATTAATTTTATTTGCCTTTTAATTGCATTTGTTCAATTACTTGGCTACATGGATAGAAATCCAATTTTATTTGGATAAATGCAAGAAAAGTATGATTTAACATACTTTGATTCAAGACATATGAAGCAGATATACATTGGACGCAATCAGTGGCAGATTTCTATTCCCGGAGCCTGAAGATCATAGATTGTAAAATCTAGCAAGCAGGACCCTTTCTACTATTGATTGTTTTGATTGTTGCGTAATAAAGATTTTTTAATTATTATTACTAGATTAACTATGTTAATGTTAGGGCGCCCACCCACTGGCGTTTGCGATTTTCGTGCGTGAAAAACGCCGCGTTTTTCGCGGCGTTTTTTGCCCCGTTTTCGCGGCGTTTTCGCGGCTTTTCCATTAATTTCCATTGACTTTCATGGGTGCATTAGGAGAAAAATAAGGACACATATGCAACTGACAGTTCCTATGTTAAAAAACGCAACGCAACGCAACGCAAAACGCCAGTGGACAGGAGTACATTCAATTCTAATTGCTCTGCAGGAAAAACGCAAAACGCAAAGAAAAAAAAATCGCCAGTGGGTGGGCGCCCTTACCCTGCATTCACACCACATTCGGTGTGCTTGTTTAATGCATGTATCGGAAGGATCTCCCAATGGAAACATTGAACAAAAGGCCCTTTGACACCTAAAGTGACACCGTTGTCAAAAAAGAGTCCTTTTGGCATTCTCCAGGCATTTATATTTCAGTATAATTTATTTTATTTCTACTGCATAGAAAAGTTCAGCCTGATGATCTTTCCTATACAGTTGACCACTGAAAAAATACCTTTTTTTTGCATTGGATCGTACACTTATCATCTATTAGCTGTCACCAGTCTCCTCTGCTCCTTATTTCTTTGTGTTTAGAAAGCTGCATCATCACATGTAATTCAGAATAATGGAACTATATATAACTGCATTAGATTTAATGTAAAGTATTGGTGAAGAATGCAAGATAGCTGCTAAAGTAAGTATATTAGGAAGTTTACTCTCTTACTTTTATCTGCATACCTAGTGGAAGTGGACAAAGCCATTTAAGGGGTTATCCAAACCATAAAGTCTATTTAACATTTGGAGGATTCTTAAAGATTTAGCATTAGGGTACAGGAATCTAAACTTATGCCTTTGGGTCAGTTGATTCACTTTGGCCAATGAAGCAAAAGGAATGTTCTACATGCAACATCTAGTTGAGGGCAAAAACAGATGGGCCGTAATTCCATTCCTTTATTTAGACATTGTATTGTTAAACACTAGAGATGAGCGAGCACCAAAATGCTCGGGTGCTCGTTACTCGGGACGAAATTATCGTGATGCTCGAGGGTTCGTTTCGAGTAACGAACCCCATTGAAGCCAATGGGCGACCCGAGCATTTTTGTATATCGCCGATGCTCGCTAAGGTTTTCATTTGTGAAAATCGGGGCAATTCAAGAAAGTGATGGGAACGACACAGCAACGGATAGGGCAGGCGAGGGGCTACATGTTGGGCTGCATCTCAAGTTCCCAGGTCCCACTATTAAGCCACAATACCGGCAAGAGTGGCCCCCCCCCCCAACAACTTTTACTTCTGAAAAGCCCTCATTAGCAATGCATACCTTAGCTAAGCACCACACTACCTCCAACAAAGCACAATCACCGCCTGCATGACACTCCGCTGCCACTTCTCCTGGGTTAAATGCTGCCCAACCCCCCCCCCCTCGCACGACGCAGTGTCCACAGCGCACACCAAAGTGTCCCTGCGCAGCCTTCAGCTGCACTCATGCCACACCACCCTCATGTTTATTTATAAGTGCGTCTGCCAGAGGAACCGCAGGCACACACTGCAGAGGGTTGGCATGGCTAGGCAGCGACCCTCTTTAAAAGGGGCATTGCTGTACAGAAGCAATGAGAAATCCAATCCTGTGCCACCTCCATCTGGAGCTGCACACGTGGGCATAGCAATGGGGAACCTATGTGCCACACACTATTCATTCTGTCAAGGTGTCTGCATGCCCCAGTCAGACCGCGTTTTTTTATAAATAGTCACAGGCAGGTACAACTCCGCAATGGGAATTTCGTGTGCACCCACAGAATGGGTGGCTCCCTGGAAGCCACCGGCGGTACATAAATATATCCCATTGCATTGCCCATCACAGCTGAGGTAACGTCGTGCTTAATGCAGGTGGGCTTCGGCCCACACTGCATGCCCCAGTCAGATTGGGGTTCTTTAGAAGTGGACACATGCAGTTACAACTCCATGTGGACCCACGGCATGGGTGGCTCCCTGGAACCCACCGGCGGTACATAAATATATCCCATTGCATTGCCCATCACAGCTGAGGTAACGTCGTGCTTAATGCAGGTGGGCTTCGGCCCACACTGCATGCCCCAGTCAGATTGGGGTTCTTTAGAAGTGGACACATGCAGTTACAACTCCATGTGGACCCACGGCATGGGTGGCTCCCTGGAACCCACCGGCGGTACATAAATATATCCCATTGCATTGCCCATCACAGCTGAGGTAACGTCGTGCTTAATGCAGGTGGGCTTCGGCCCACACTGCATGCCCCAGTCAGACTGGGGTTCTTTATAAGTGGACACATGCAGTTACAACTCCGTGTGGACCCACAGTATGGGTGGGTGCCAGGAAGCCACCGGCGGTACATAAATATATCCCATTGCAGTGCCCAACACAGCTGATGTAACGTCAGCTGTAATGCAGGTGGGCTAAAAATTAATTGAATTACACTGTAGGCGAGGGCCCCCAAAAATTGGTGTACCAACAGTACTAATGTACCTGAGAAAAATTGCCCATGCCCAACCAAGAGGGCAGGTGAAACCCACTAATCGCTTTGGTTAATGTGGCTTAATTGGTAACTAGGCCTGGAGGCAGCCCAGTTAAAATAAAAATTGGTTGAGGTGAAAGTTTCAACGCTTTAATGAGCATTGAAACGTATAAAAATTGTTTAGAAAAATTATATGACTGAGCCCTGTGGGCCTAAGAAAAATTGCCCATTCGGCGTGATTATGTGAGGTTTCAGGAGGAGGAGCAGGAGGAGGAGGAGGACTATTATACACAGATTGATGAAGCAAAAAGGTCCCCGTTTTTGATGGTGATAGAGAACGATGCTTCCATCCGCGGGTGCAGCCTACGTATTGCTTAGGTATCGCTGCTGTCCGCTGGTGAAGAAGAGAAGTCTGGGGAAATCCAGGCTTTGTTCATCTTGATGAGTGTAAGCCTGTCTGCACTGTCGGTTGACATGCGGGTACGCTTATCCGTGATGATTCCCCCAGCCGCACTAAACACCCTCTCTGACAAGACGCTAGCCGCAGGACAAGCAAGCACCTCCAGGGCATACAGCATGAGGTCAGGCCACGTGTCCAACTTCGACACCCAGTAGTTGTAGGGGGCAGAGGCGTCACCGAGGACAGTCGTGCGATCGGCTACGTACTCCCTCACCATCCTTTTACAGTGCTCCCGCCAACTCAGCCTTGACTGGGGACCGGTGACACAGTCTTGCTGGGGAGCCAGAAAGCTGGCAAAGGCCTTGGATAATGGTCCCCTGCCTGCGCTGTACATGCTGCCTGATCTCTGCGCCTCCCCTGCTACCTGGCCCTCGGAACTGCGCCTTCGGCCACTAGCGCTGCCGGATGGGAAGTTTACCATCAGTTTGTCCACCAGCGCCCTGTGGTATAGCATCATTCTGGAACCCCTTTCCTCTTCGGGAATGAGAGTGGAAAGGTTCTCCTTATACCGTGGGTTGAGCAGTGTGTACACCCAGTAATCCGTAGTGGCCAGAATGCGTGTAACGCGAGGGTCACGAGAAAGGCATCCTAACATGAAGTCAGCCATGTGTGCCAGGGTACCAGTACGCAACACTTGGCTGTCCTCACTAGGCAGATCACTTTCAGGATCCTCCTCCTCCTCCTCCTCTGGCCATACACGCTGAAAGGATGACAGGCAAGCAGCATGGGTACCCTCAGCAGTGGGCCAAGCTGTCTCTTCCCCCTCCTCCTCATGCTCCTCTCCCTCCTCATTCTCCTCCTCAACGCGCTGAGATATAGACATGAGGGTGCTCTGACTATCCAGCGACACACTGTCTTCCCCCGCCTCCGTTTCCGAGCGCAAAGCGTCTGCCTTTGTGCTTTGCAGGGAACTTCTCAAGAGGCATAGCAGAGGGATGGTGACGCTAATGATTGCAGCATCCCCGTTCAGCATCTGGGTAGACTCCTCAAAGTTTCCAAGGACCTGGCAGATGTCTGCCAACCAGGCCCACTCTTCTGTAAAGATTTGAGGAAGCTGACTCTCACTACGCCGCCCATGTTGGAGTTGGTATTCCACAATAGCTCTACGCTGCTCATAGAGCCTGGCCAACATGTGGAGCGTAGAGTTCCACCGTGTGGGCACGTCGCACAGCAATCGGCGCACTGGCAGATTAAACCGATGTTGCAGGGTCCGCAGGGTGGCAGCGTCCGTCTTGGAGTTGCGGAAATGTGCGCTGACCCGGCGCACCTTTCTGAGCAGGTATGACAAGTGTGGGTAGCTTTTCAGAAAGCGCTGAACCACCAAATTAAAGTCATGGGCCTGGCATGGCACGTGCATGAGGCTGCCGAGCTGCAGAGCCTCCACCAGATTACGGCCGTTGTCACACACGACCATGCCCGGTTGGAGGCTCAGCGGCGCAAGCCAGCGGTTGGTCTGCTCTGTCAGACCCTGCAGCAGTTCGTGGGCCGTGTGCCTCTTATCTCCTAAGCTGAGTAGTTTCAGCACGGCCTGCTGACGCTTGCCCACCGCTGTGCTGCCGTGCCGCGCGACACCGACTGCTGGCGACGTGCTGCCGCTGACACATCTTGATTGCGAGACAGAGGTTGCGTTGGAGGAGGAGGAGGAGGAGGAGGGTGGTTTAGTGGAGGAAGCATACACCGCCGCAGATACCACCACCGAGCTGGGGCACGCATTTCGGGGGGTGGGTAGGACGTGAGCGGTCCCAGGCTCTGACTCTGTCCCAGCCTCCACTAAATTCACCCAATGTGCCGTCAGGGAGATATAGCGGCCCTGCCCGCCTGTGCTTGTCCACGTGTCTGTTGTTAAGTGGACCTTGGCAGTAACCGCGTTGGTGATGGCGCGTACAATGTTGCGGGAGACGTGGTCGTGCAGGGCTGGGACGGCACATCGGGAAAAGTAGTGGCAACTGGGAACCGAGTAGCGCGGGGCCGCCGCCATCATGCTTTTGAAAGCCTCCGTTTCAACAAGCCTATACGGCAGCATCTCCAGGCTGATCAATTTGGCAATGTGCACGTTTAACGCTTGAGCGTGCGGGTGCGTGGCGGCGTACTTGCGCTCGCGCTCAAACAGTGGCGCTAGCGACGTCTGGACGCTGCGCTGAGAGACATGGCTGGATGGGGCCGAGGACAGCGGAGGTGAGGGTGTGGGTGCAGGCCAGGAGACGGTAGTGCCTGTGTCCTCAGAGGGGTGTTGGATCTCAGTGGCAGGTTGGGGCACAGGGGGAGAGGCAGTGGTGCAAACCGGAGGCGGTGAACGGCCTTCGTCCCACCTTGTGGGGTGCTTGGCCATCATATGCCTGCGCATGCTGGTGGTGGTGGCTCCCCAGCTGATCTTGGCGTGACAAAGGTTGCACACCACTGTTCGTCGGTCGTCAGGCGTCTCTGTGAAAAACTGCCACACCGTAGAGCACCTTGACCTCTGCAGGGTGGCATGGCGCGAGGGGGCGCTTTGGGAAACAGTTGGTGGATTATTCGGTCTGGCCCTGCCTCTACCCCTGGCCACCGCACTGGCTCGGCCTGTGCCCACACCCTGACTTGGGCCTCCGCGTCCTCACCCGCATCCACGTTCTATAGGCCTACCCCTACCCCTCAGCATGGTGTATTACCAGTAGTGCAGAAACAGAACGCTGTAATTAAATGTGCCGCTTATTGGCCTGTGGTTGGAGGCTGACTTCGCTTACGGAACGCCAGGAAATAATTTTGCGTAAGCTTGCTGTAACACTTAGCTGGCTGCATATGAATTAGGAGGAAAACTACACCCAGCACAGACCCAGTACACTGAGGACAGTCACAGGCAGCCCAAATAGATTTTTTTCCCCAAATGTTTTTGCTAAGGCCCACTGCCTATATACACTGTATATGTCTTCTCTCTCTGCGTCACCTCTACTGGCCCTGGAGTATGTCAAATAACTGCACTCTGTTGCACTGTGGACTGGAATACAGCGGTGATTTAACAGCCAACACAGAGCCAGGAAATAATTTTGCGCAAGCCTGCTGTAACACTTAGCTGGCTGCGTATGAATTAGCAGGACAACTACACCCAGCACAGACCCAGTACACTGAGGACAGTCACAGGCAGCCCAAATAGATTTTTTTCCCCAAATGTTTTTGCAAAGGCCCACTGTCTATATTCAATAAATATATCTCTTCTCTCTCTGCGTCACCGCTACTGGCCCTGGAGTATGTCAAATAACTGCAGAGTGTTGCACTGTGGACTGGAATACAGCGGTGATTTAACAGCCAACACAGAGCTAGGAAATAATTTTGTGCAAGCCTGCTGTAACACTTAGCTGGCTGCGTATGAATTAGGAGGACAACTACACCCAGCACAGACCCAGTACACTGAGGACAGTCACAGGCAGCCCAAATAGATTTTTTTCCACAAATGTTTTTGCTAAGGCCCACTGCCTATATTCAATAAATATGTCTTCTGTCCCTGCCTAACAACCACTTCTGGCCCTGGAGTATGAATAATTACTGCAGGGCGCAATGCTCTGCACGGCCGATATACCAAAAAAAAAAAATGTGCAACACTGCAAAAAGCAGCCTCCACAGTACTGCACACGGTTAGATGTGGCCCTAAGAAGGACCGTTGGGGTTCTTGAAGCCTAAAATACTCCTAACACTCTCCCTATAGCAGCTCCGGCACCAACAGCACTTTCCCTCCTCTATGTCAGAACGCATCTGTGGCGAGCCGGGGTAGGGGCCGATTTACATACTCGGGTGACACCTGATCTGACCAGCTACTCACTGCAGGGGGGTGGTATAGGGCTTGAACGTCGCCGGGGGAAGTTGTAATGCCTTCCCTGTCTTTCTATTGGCCAGAAAAGCGCGATAACGTCTCAGAGATGAAAGTGAAAGTAACTCGAACATCGCGTGGTACTCGTCACGAGTACCGAGCATCTCGAACACGCTAATACTGGAACGAGTATCAAGCTCGGACGAGTACGTTCGCTCATCTCTATTAAACACCATGGAACATATTAGTGCATCAACAGGGGTTTGTTTGTTTTCGGACTATTCGAACTCGCACGAGTTTAAGAAGAAAGTGGGGAAATAGGTCCTGCCCTATGTTTCTCACACATAATATTAAGTAGTGTTAATGCATGAGAATCCCAATAGTGGAAATGAAACCATTGAAATCAATGGTTTTGGTTTGTCCCATTATGCGGCCATGATTTTCTGTTTAAGCCCTGAGCATTTAGAAAACCATTCAGTTGGCGTTATTGTGCCCACTAGCTAAGGCCTAATGTTCATGGCAGTAAAATGTTTGTAAATACAGTCTCTGAACCGCGAATGCGCAGAGAGTTTACTGTGCATGCCTGTGCATCACACGCACAAGATCATGCACATTTTTTTTTAATTCAGCACTCTGTCCCAGAATGGTGTTGTGTATGCATATGCTACCTATACAAAAGTATAGGGCTCACGCTGTGTGCTACACTGATAAAAAGAGCATGCTGTCTACACACACATGTGCATCGATCAATGAAAGTCCTTTGACTTGCATTGACTATATTCACCCTATTTCATGCGTCTGTGCATCACACACTAAATACTGGGGGAGGGGGGAAAGCCTGTGGATGCGAGCTCTTAACATCCATTTATATGGAGCGATGATCGCTTAAAAATTGCTAAAAAACCATTGTTTGAACAATAATCGTTGCATTTAAACGCATGGCCATCGTGATTTTTAGGTCAACCTAAAAATCATCCTGAGGTCTTATCAGGACCGCAAGCTGAGTTCTCTGCAGGTAGTGCTGATAGCATTGTTTCCCGACGGAGAACAAAGGAGCTGAATGGAGATAAGAGCCCTCTGGCTATTAACTGCTTTCAGCTAAAGGCTTCATTTGCACGTTAATAAGCTGTTAAGTAGCTGAGTTGGCACTTAATAGTTTATGCTAAATGATTGCTCAAAGCTGTCACTCAACCTGTCGCTTGAGCGATCTTTGAGTGATCATCGCTCTGTGTAAATGGGCCTTTGGTTGTGTTAAGATCTGTCTCTGTGATTTATTTTCTTTGAAGTAATTAAAATATCTTATATTTTTACAAACAAAATGCTTTATTTTGTCCATAACAATTTAAAGTATCTTTGTGGTTGAATGAAAATCAATTGGGTAATTCTATGAAACTTGATTTCTTGAAAAATGTAAGTACATGAGTGCAATCAATGTTTTTAATTACTGGAAGATGATATAGTTATAATGTCAATTGACCGTGTTTTTTAATTAAGAAAACATTACAGGCTTCTTGCAATTTGAATATATGATGTTATTTGCTGCATGTGGGCCTTTATCTTTTAAAATTATTTCAAGTATTCTGTTCAGCACTCAGCACAGTGATTACTCTTGATTGTGTAGAAGTGATTGGCTTCTTCTGTCTGCTCTTAGAACTTAAAATATGGCATCTTATTCCTTCTATTCAAATGTCTTTCAGCAAGAATAAGTTGTTATAATGGAGCTTTTACAGCTATATATCTGCCATTCATCTTTTATTGTGCAGAAAAAATTCTGGGGCCGTATTAGTCATTTATTCTATGTAACTACGCAAGAAGAAAATCTTCATTCTTTTTTTAGCCCACTGTAGATTTAGTTTGCTCTTTTTTATTATTTCTTCCATTCGTACTGTTTTTAGCAATTCTCAGGCAACTTGATTGTCATAAACAGTATTTAAGTTTATAAATTGCAAAATCTATCTGTGATTTGTAGTCTTATTTTCAAATCTAGTTTGCCTACTACTAGTAGATAAAGTAGAAAAAGTGAGTACAGTATAACTCGGTAGGAAAATGCATTGAAATCCTGATGACATATGATTCTCTAAGGTTTTTGTACCTGAATACAATTTTCTGTAAAAGCATCTTAGACATTAGGGAATCATGTGATTTTGACTTGTTTTTCCCCTGCATATCATAAATATATTATTGGTGGTGCTTTCTAGAAAGCTGTGTGACTCTGAATATACCTTGCAAACATACTAAATAAAATAATTAGGTACAATATAATAATAAGGGTCTAATTAACATCATCATGTAATACAACTAACTGTATCATGCTGTGTCACTGTATGCCTAGCTTAAATGAAGGTAGATACCCAGCACTTAGGGTAATTATAAAATCAACATTCTATTAAGGAATTTAAAAGACGTAGGTAGGAACAAGGTGTGAAAAAAACCTTTTCAGAACCTCACAGCTAATACTCGGTAGGGGTCTAAAATGTGTAGGTGTTTCCACTGCTTGTTCCTTGTCTTCTATGACTTTTCAGTAATTTAAAAAATGCTGTTTTTATGTTTGCTTTCTATGCTTGTATCTAACTTAATTTAAGCCAAAACTACACTAGAGTTGGGGCAATTTTCTTTTTTTATGTCCTCTGAACAGAATCAATGCAAGGATGTGAATACATATACAGATAGTCCCCTACTTATGAACAGGTTCCATTCCAATAAGCTGTTCGTAAGTGGATCATATGTCCGTACTGGGATGTGTGCTGGGACCACTGTGTTACGTTGTGCTGCTGGGACCGGTAGTACTAGGGTTTCTAGCAGCACAGCTTACAGGTGTTGAAAGATTGTGCTGGCTGGGTGTGGTGATCTCCTGCTAGCCAATCCCCTGGGTCTTTGCTCACATATAAACCCAGCTCCATTGTGTTTGACATGTCTGTTTCTGACAGTCTCTGTTTTTTGTCTGTCTGAGCCACCCAGCCATTGGTTGTGGACGCCTGATTTCTGTTCCTGTATGTCTACCCGTCCGTTGGTGGGTGGACGCCCAATCCGTATTCTGTCCCCTTGTCCGTTGGTAGGTGGATGTCAGGGTTTTGTTTGGTCTGTTACCCAGCCTGCGTTATGCAGTCTGTATTCCTGTCCCGGTGTCCGTTCTGTGGCGAGTTGTGCCCTGTGGGCATAATTTTCTGTAGACCCCTATTCAATGTACCTGTGTTTTTGGCCTTCTGCTGTACGCCCGGTAATAGGCCCGTATGGATAAGTCCTATGGGTCGTTGTGTCAGTAGGAGGGTTGCCATGCTTTCCCCTCTGTGATCTATGCTCTGCTCTATCCTGTTGCAGCTTGCTGTGTGAACTGTGCCTGGTGCTGCTTGACTCCTGGTTAGTGTAGGGACTATCGGTATAGCCAGGAGCCGTGAAGTGGCCCGCTAGCTTCCACGTTTTGATCAAAATGTCAACTAATACCTGGCATTTATATATAGCTTATTATCTGTTACTAGTGCTTGCATTTTGCCTGCTGTATGCTGTGTATTCTGGCTCTGTGTGTTCTGTTGTTCTGTCCCTGTCATGTGGCATGTTTCTGTATCCTACTCTGGTGTGTGGTTCCTAGGAGCAGCTAGAGCCCAGATCCGAAGACCGCTGGGCCGCCCTTTATTGGGGCGATGTCCCCGCTTAGGTAGGGCCATGTCATCCTCCTGGTAGCACAGGGAAAGTTGCCTGAAATACGTGTGCACCCCTAGTGCGTGCATCTCTCCTGGTCATGATCGTGTGGGCCCCGTGCTTAGTTTGCCCACACGATCGTAATACACTGCTTTTGCGCTTAACACCCGACATGTTAGAATGCACAACACATATTCTAATGAAACCGCGTGGGTACAATGAAAGAGAGCTATTGTTTACGATGTACAACTTTGTTCGAATGTACCAAAGTTAGTAACTTGAACGTTCACAAGTAGTGGACTATCTGTATCTCTTAGCTGGTTTGCCCATTTTCTTGATTTATATTTGTCCCTGTGTCTCACCACTGTAAAGGGTGGCACGGGGACCTAGACAAGCAGCGGAGGACTGCAATGAAACAGTTTTTCAGGCTTCTTGCTCTACAACTGCAAATTTAATAAGCATCAGTAGGAACCCCCTTTGTAGTGGTCTTGGATCTCTGGTATACCAATGCAGAGTAATCATGGACAATGGGAAACAATAGCATGTTTAAAAGGCTGTAGGAATCACTGTATTGAATTACCAATGAAATGGTACGTTATTTTTGTTTATATTGAAGGGGTAAAAGATGCTTTGCCTGAGCCACATCAAACCATTGTTACTTTATAATTAAAATAGTTATATAAGTTCTCGTTTTTAGTGGGATAGATTGTAAAAAATGTCACCAACTTGCCAGGACATGTAGAGGTAGTGTTTACAGTGTTGAAGAATGGAGTCTAATAGAACCCTGGTTGAACACAACCCATCACCAGGGTTGTGTACAAGGCAATATGGACTTAGCTGCTGTGGACCACAAATAAGGAGGCATCTACCTCAAGAAAGAAGGTCTCTGGTTGATTGAGAATTGGAGCAGATAAGAATGCCTTTTTTAACTGATTAAAAGCTTGAATGTCCTCTGTTGTCTCAAGCCCCATATACACACAATGATTATTGCTCAAAATTCATTCAAATTATGTCTTTTGAGCGATAATCGTTGCATGTAAATGCTACCATTTTTTTCACTTCGGTCGAATGATGACTTTTAGTTGAGCTTAAAATCCATTGTTCAGCTGGAGAACTGATAGCAGGGACCACACATTCTGTTTCTCCACAGGAGTGCTGATAACATTGTATTCAGCTGTAGTCCCATGGCAGAACAAAAGAGCTGTATGTAGATAACAGACCATTAGCTGTTTTCTGCATACAATGCAGGGAGGCTCATTTACATGCAAATGAAGCTAATTAGCTTCTAATGGGCATTAGTGTCCATTAGCAGCTTATGCAAAATGATCGCCCAAACTGTCAATCATCTTATCTTTTGAACGAATTTTGAACAATCATCTTTGCATGTAAATGGGGCTTTATGCTCAGGATCAGTGAATTTTTGATACATGTGTTTTTAGTGGAGAGAAATTATCTATTGCTGGATCAAAGAGCGGAGCACCTTGAAATCCAACATGCTTGATCATTTCTTCCTCAAAATATACTGTTAGGAAGGATTGTGCATCCCATATCCATAAGATAGTCAGCCGAACCTGCTATAAGTTAGCAATTTTGGCTGACATTTATGTAACACTAGCTGATATACCCGGCTTCGCCCGAGTTAATTTGGTACTGGTGTTTATCTGGTGTATGGAAAATCTTATGAAGTCATGGTTACATTAGAGATACCGAGGAAAAAAATATGTTCACCATTTTGCATGGTTCTTTGCGTTACCCAGGAAACACCATGGGGAGGTAACCATACAACATTTCCTTTATATAAAATTACATCAGGAAGTGAGAGAATTAGATTCCGTACGTAAAATTTGGACGCTAATTCTTTTGCGCTTATAATTGAATAATCGAGTTGGGACCCATTAACATTTCCTATTTATGACATCATCAATGCCCGTGCCGAATTTCAAGTTTCTATGACATCAGGAAGTGAGAGAATTAGATTATGTATGTAAAATTTGGATGCTAATTCTTTTGCGCTTAAAATTGAATAATCGAGTTGGGACCCATTAACTTTTCCTATTTATGACATAATCAATGCCCGTGCCAAATTTCAAATTTCTATGACATCGGGAAGTGAGAGAATTAGATTACGTAGGTAAAATTTGGACGCTAATTCTTTTGCGCTTAGAATTGAATTGAGTTGGGACCCATTAACTTTTCCTATTTATGACATAATCAATACCCGTGCCAAATTTCAAATTTCTATGACATCGGGAAGTGAGAGAATTAGATTACGTAGGTAAAATTTGGACGCTAATTCTTTCGCGCTTAGAATTGAATAATCAAGTTGGGACCCATTAACTTTTCATATTTATGACATAATCAATTCCTGTGCCAAATTTAAAATTTCTATGACATCGGGAAGTGAGAGAATTAGATGACGTACGTAAAATTTGGCCGATAAATTGTTTGCGCTTAGAAATGAGTAATCGAGTTGGGACCCGTTAGCTTTTCCTATTTATGACATAATCAATGCCCGTGCCAAATTTCAAATTTCTATGACATCGGGAAGTGAGAGAATTACATTACGTACGTAAAATTTGGACGCTAATTCTTTTGCGCTTAGAACTGAATAATCGAGTTGGGACCCCTTTAGTTTTCCTATTTTGGAGATAATCTATGCTTTTGCCAAATTTCAAGTTTCTATGACATCTGGAAGTTGGAGAATTAGTGGCGAGTCAGTCAGTCAGTGAGTCAGTCAGTGAGTCAGTCAGTCAGTGAGTCAGTGAGGGCTTTCGTCTTTATATATATAGATAATCAATGCTCGTGCCAAATTTCAAGAGAGAAAATTACATTCCGTACGTAAAATTTTGACGCTAATTCTTTTGCTCATAGAATTGAATAATCGAGTTGGGACCCATTAGCTTTTCCTATTTATGACATAATCAATGCTCGTGCCAAATTTCACATTTCTATGACACCGGAAAGTGAGAAAATGACATTACGTACGTAAAATTTGGACGCTAATTCTTTTGCGCATAGAATTGAATAATCGAGTTGGGACCCATTAGCTTTTCCTATTTATGACATAATCAATGCTCGTGCCAAATTTCACGTTTCTATGACACCGGAAAGTGAGAAAATGACATTCCGTATGTAAAATTTGGACGCTAATTCTTTTGCGCATAGAATTGAATAATCGAGTTGGGACCCATTAGCTTTTCCTATTTATGACATAATCAATGCTCGTGCCAAATTTCACGTTTCTATGACACCGAAAAGTGAGAAAATTACATTCCGTACGTAAAATTTGAACGCTAATTCTTTTGCGCATAGAATTGAATAATCGAGTTGGGACCCATTAGCTTTTCCTATTTATTTATTTTTTTTAAATCAGATTTTTATTGGTATTTTACAATTTTAAACAACGTTACTATAAACTCTCCCCACATGGAGATACTCTGTAGTTCCTTCTTTACAAACATTCAAGCATAGTATGTATCAAGTATAGGACTATATCGATAGAAATCACCAATCGATCTAGAACGCGTCAGGGTCCTTATGGTTGGAATCCCATCTATGAGTATCGGTGGAGATAAAACATTCAAGAAGAACCTAAAAATATAAGGTGTGTAAAACATTACGAGGTGGAGGGGGGGGGAGGGAGGGGGGGAAGGGAAGAGGGGGGGGGAGAGCGAGACGGAGGGAGCGGGCGGAGACTCGTCACAAACAATGCCAGGGTCTGTACTTACTTTCAGGGGGATACGTGGGGTACAGGTATCTTCCCTTCCCATTATCATCTGCCTTTCTCTCAGATAGGTCAACTAATCTATTCCTGTCTATCTTACTCAAACCGCATCCGCCTCCAAGGAGCCCAGATCCTCTCAAAGCTGTCATGAGAACCTTTGTTCCAGCTAGATAATTCCTCCATGTTATAGATTGCGTCCACTTTCGTTCTCCACTGAGAGAGGGTCAGGGGTGTCTTCTGCATCCAAAGAGTTGGTATCAGCGCCTTAGCAGCATCTAGTAGGAATGTTATCAGCCTATCTTTCAGTGGATGGAATGTAGATGAGGGCCTCCATAAGAACAACATCTCTGCTGTCAATGAGAGGTTCGGTTTTATTTGTTGTAGGGCTTTTCCTATTTCCTCCCAGTAGGCGGAGATATTTGGACACTCCCACCAAATGTGCTTAAAGGATCCTACGTCTGTGTCGCATCGCCAACATCTATCGTGTGGGGCTAGTTTATAAGCACATAGCCACTGTGGGGTCTTATACCAGCGGACTAGAAGCTTATAGTGACTTTCTTGTAGCAAAATGCATGGAGATGCACCAAACGCTGTTTGGAGGATTAATTTTGTATCGGTGGGGGAGAGGGAGATGTTTAGTTCTTTCTCCCATGATTTGAGAAAGTTGGGTTTGTAGACTACTGGGGGTGTTATGATTTTTTTCCGGGGTAGCGTTATTGCTTTTTTGTTGAAGGTGTCTCGGCTAAGAAGTTTTTCGAATGGCGTATCAGGTCGAGTGGAGCTGTATTTTTTCTTAAATTCCTCAATCGTGTGGGTTAAGTGAGCTCTTTGCAGAAAGGAGAGCGAGGTTTGGGGTAGTAAGGTCGCTATGATATCGGCATGTCGTATGTGTGGAGAAGGTGTTTGACTTGTGTTAGCAATGGGGTATAGTTATGTTTATACAGATCCTCTGCTTCTTTGGTAATGGTGACCCCCAAATATTCGACTGATGAGTTGGACCATTTGAAGGGTGAACCCGTGCTTAGTATTTTAAATTTGCTTGGGGAGAGAGTGATATTTAGGATGGTGGATTTAGAAAAATTGATTTTGAAATTGGAGATATTACCATATTCTTCTAGTAAAGTTAGCAGGTTTGGGATGCTCCTTTCTGGGTCGGAGATGACAAACATCACATCATCTGCGAAAGCAGCCGTATGCATTTCCTTGGAGCTTGTTTTAAGGCCTTTTATATTGGGGTTTAGTCTCACTCCCTGCAGAAGGGGCTCCATCGATAGGACAAAGAGGGTCGGGGAGAGGGGGCATCCCTGGCGAGTGCCATTTCTAATGTTGAATGGCGGTGATAATAGATTATTTATTTTTATTCTGGCGTATGGTTCTTGATATAGCGAAAAAATCGCTGAAATAAATGTCGGGTGGAGATTAAAGTGAGATAGTACTTTTTTAATGTATGTCCAGTCCACCCTATCAAATGCCTTTTCGGCGTCGGTGCTAATCAGGACTAAGGGGATTTTCTTTGTTTGTGCATATTTCGTAGCGTGGAGGAGTCTATAACAATTGTTTCTACCTTCCCTGCCTTTAACAAAGCCCGTTTGTTCGTTGTTTATCAAGGAAGGGATCAAATTCTCTAACCTTTTTGCAAGCAGTTTCGCCCAGAGTTTGACGTCTACGTTAATCAAGGATATCGGTCTGTAGCTGCTACAGAGTTCTGGATCCTTGTTTTCTTTGTATATAAGCGTTATGTGCGCTTCTTGCGCCTGTTTAGTGAGTGTGTCTCCGGCCAAAAGTGCGTCAAAAAGGTTTTTTAGTTTTGGAACTAGTATCTCTCTAAAGGTTTTGTAATAAGTGCTCGGTAGGCCATCCGGTCCAGGACTTTTCCCGGCGGGGTATTGCATTACGATATCTTCTATTTCTTGCGTGGTTATAGGGGCCAGGAGGGATTTGGTTGCACTTTCTTCTAATTTTGGCAGTTGGACGGAGTTTAGGAATTGGTCAATATGGTCTTCTCTCTCCGATTGGTTTTTAAAGGAGTTTTGTTTTTTAAGGTTATATAGATTTGCGTAATAGCGTTGGAAGTTTTCTGCAATTTCATGAGAGGAAGAGGTCGGTTTACCCTTGTGGTCTTTAATTGTGGCGATGGCGTTTCTAGATTTTGTTTTCTTGATTAGGGATGTGAGAAGCTTACTTCCTCTGTTACCGTGAGCATATGTCATATGTTTAAGGTAGAGGTGTTTCTTGTTGTGCCTGGCCTCCAGGAGGTTTTTAAGTTCGCGTCTAAGCTCTATTAAGTCCTTTTGTTTATCTGAAGCTTGCGAGAGCTTTGCTATTTGTTCTAGCTTTGCTATTTTAGACAAAAGGGAATCAATTTCGGCTTGTAGCTGTTTTTTGGTCCTGGACCCTAACGCTATAAAAAGGCCTCTTATATAGGCCTTGTGCGCTTCCCACACCACCGGGAATTTCAGGCCCTCCGTATCATTTAGTAGAAAGTATTCTGACAATTGTTTAGACAATTGCGCTTTTTCTTTCTCTGAGTCTAGAAGAGAGACATTTAGCTTCCAGCTCCTCTCCCTGGGGCCCTCTCCTTTGAATTTGATATCCGCATGGGTAGGTGCGTGATCGGACACCGTAATAGCTTCCATGTGTGCCTTTTCGATTTTTGTTAATAGGTTCTGGGATACGAGAATGTAATCAAGCCTATGGTATGAGGAATGCAGTTGGGAAAAGAAGGAGTAATCTTTTAGGGAGGGGTTGAGAGCTCGCCATGTGTCCACGAGGCCCATGTCTGCTAAGGTTTTATTTAGCTTTTGGATTTGTTTCTGGGGGATCCAGGATCTACCTGTTGAGGAATCTAATAATGGGTTTAGGACTGTATTTAGATCTCCCCCTAGAATTATGAATCCTTCCGCGAACTCCCTCAGAATATTTAGTTGGTCTACCAGCCAGTTGACCTGGTTGGTATTTGGTGAATATAAATTAGCTATCGTTAATTTAACGATATCCGAAGTGCCTTTAATAAACAATACTCTACCTAATTCATCTGAGTACTTAGCCTTAAGATTAAATGTCAAGGATCTATGAAGGAGGATTGAAACCCCCTTGGAGGCGGAGGTCGGATGGGCATTATGGAAACTTTGACTGAATTGTCGCCCTGGTAAGTTGGGGCAGTTGTTTGATTTATAGTGTGTTTCTTGTAGTAAAAGTACCTTAGATTTGTACTTTTTAACTAATTGTGAGACACTATATCTTTTCTGCGGTGTGTTAAGACCCCGAACATTAAATGACGTGAATCTTACCGCTTCCATGTTTTCTTCGCTGTTGCTGGTCTTGGGATCTTGCTTGGGTAGTTGTTCAGGCGGGCGTTGGAGCAGCCGAGACTAGGTAGATTCTGCAATGAAGGGATCAATAGGAGTCAGAGACTACTTGTATCACTCCGCTTGCCCGAGGGTTAGCGTTTGAGTATCCGCGTGGATAGAATTGGTGGGAGGTCAAGTTGGGTAGGCGGGGGGAGGGGGGGAAGGTTTAGGGAGGGTAAAAACGAGAGGAGGAAAAGGGGGAGAAGGGGAACAAATTCAACACTGAAAGACAAACAAAACGATGGACCACGTGAGTGGTGAAGATGGTTGATGCTTGCTGAGTCCAAAAAAACAGTCCACAGGGACGACTAGTTTCTGTCATGTGGAGAGGTCTAGCCGTCTGGTCGAGGCGGTCAAAATGGTGAATTGACGAACTTTAAACTGTAGCTTTAAGTAGATTCAGAAGAAAGAAAAATACAAAAGAGAAAAATAAAAAGAAGTTGCCTGGTCGGAAGGGCACGATCGGTCTCCTTCTGTAGGTGGGGGGTGGGTGGTCCAACAGGTGGATGTCTTGACATCCTAATAAAACGAGGGTAATATAAGGTGGAGTGTCCAGAAAGGACTATGTCCCTGTGGAGAGGGTATTTGCGGTATGGCCTGCAAGTCAGGTGTCTCCAGGGGTATTATCCTCTCTCCTTTTCTTTTTTGGTTTGCTTCTGGGAGATTTGGCGTAGTTAAGTGTACGCCATTGCTCTGGAGCGGGAAGAGGCGGAAGGCTCGGAAACTCCGGTAGCGGGAGCCAGTTAGGGAGCTCAATGGGGTCCAGGTCTCGCTGTTTCCAATTGTTTTGGAGGTCTTCCGGGGTGCATATATTTAATCTTTTCCCCTTGTGAGTGATGCCTAGACCAAACGGGAATAGCCATGCATAGCGGATGTTTTTTGCTTTGAGGGCCTCCAGTAAGGGTTTGAGCATTCTGCGTTTAGCCAGTGTCGAGGGCGAAAGATCTTGGAATAGTTGAATCAACACGCCTTCATATGCTATATTCCTGGCGTTTCTAGCGGCGTTCAGTATTGCTGCTGTGTCTGGAAAAGCCAGGAGTCTGCAGATAATATCTCTGGGGGGGTCATTAGTTGTGGGTTGTGGCCTTAGAGCTCTGTGAATCCTCTCTATGATTATGGAGGCTGCTCTATCCCCCCCCCCCCCCCCCCCCCCCCAGTAGATCTATGAAGATCTCTCAGGCGATTTTTTCAAGAGTGTCCTGTGCCCAAGACTCTGGCAAGCCCTTTATACGAATATTTTTACGTCGGCTACTGTTCTCCATATCCTCCTGTGTGAGGAGCATTCTGTTAATGTGTAGATGTTGTTCTTTAACTAATGTGGCAAGCTCACTTGAATGTGTGGCTATGGTGGCAGCAGAGTTCTCTAATTCTTCCACCCTCCTTCCCATGCTCCTTACCTCTTCCTTGATTTCTGAGAGTTCAGACATTGCTGGTTTGATTGTTCTAAGCAGGAGGTCTTTCATAAAACCTTTAGAGAGTGGTTCGTCCTCTTCTCCCTCCGATGAGCTCTCTCTCTCCCTTGCTGAGGACAGTGCTGCAGCTGCTGCCGGCGCCATCTTACCCGCTCCATGCGGGGAGCGGGAGCTCCGGTCTTTTAGGAACCTCTGCATATCTGTCTGGCTCCGGGCAGGGCGAGGTGTCCCCTGCTGTTCTCCTCCTCTTTCCCTCGTGATTTTCCCCATTTTGCTGCAGATCGCTGCTGTTTGGAGCCGGTTTCTGTGCCTTAGTGAAGGAGCGCTGTTCTCATGCGGCCATCACAGTCCGCGGCCAGGCTCCGCCCCAGCTTTTCCTATTTATGACATAATCAATGCTCCTGCCAAATTTTGAGTTTCTATGACACCGGGAAGTGAGATAATTAGATTCCGTACGTAAAATTTGGACGCTAATTCTTTTGCGCATAGAATAGAATAATCGAGTTGGGACCCATTAACTTTTTCTATTTATGACATAATTAATGCCTGTGCCAAATTTCACGTTTCTATGACACCGAAAAGTGAGAAAATGACATTCCGTACGTAAAATTTTGACGCAAATTCTTTTGCGCATAGAATTGAATAATCGAGTTGGGACCCACTAGCTTTTCCTATTTATGACATAATCAATGCTCGTGCCAAATTTCACGTTTCTATGACACCGGAAAGTGAGAAAATTACATTCCGCACGTAAAATTTGGACGCTAATTCTTTTGCGCATAGAATTGAATAATAGAGTTGGGACCCATTAGCTTTTCCTATTTATGACATAATCAATGCTCGTGCCAAATTTCACGTTTCTATGACACCGAAAAGTGAGAAAATTACATTCCGTACGTAAAATTTGGACGCTAATTCTTTTGCGCATAGAATTGAATAATCGAGTTGGGACCCATTAGCTTTTCCTATTTGTGACATAATCAATGCTCGTGCCAAATTTCACGTCTCTATGACACCGAAAAGTGAGAAAATGACATTCCGTACGTAAAATTTGGATGCTAATTCTTTTGCGCATAGAATTGAATAATCGAGTTGGGACCCATTAGCTTTTTCTATTTATGACATAATCAATTCTCCTGCCAAATTTCGAGTTTCTATGACACCGGGAAGTGAGATAATTAGATTCCGTACGTAAAATTTGGACGCTAATTCTTTTGAGCATAGAATTGAATAATCGAGTTGGGACCTATTAACTTTTCCTATTTATGACATAATCAATGCCCGTGCCAAATTTTAAGTTTCTATGGCATTGGGAAGTGACAGATTTAGATTATGTACGTAAAATTTCAACGCCAATTCTTTTGCGCTAGAATTGAATAATCGAGTTGGGACCCAATTACTTTTCCTATTTTGGAGATAATCTATGCTTGTGCCAAATTTCATGTTTCTACGACATCGGGAAGTTGGAGAACTTTTGGCGAGTCAGTCAGTCAGTCAGTGAGTCAGTCAGTGAGTCAGTGAGGGCTTTCGTCTTTATTAGGGATGAGCGAGCGTACTTGGAAAAGCACTACTCGCTCGAGTAATTTGCTTTATCCGAGTATCGCTGTGCTCGTCCCTGAAGATTCGGGTGCCGGCACGGAGCGAGGAGCTGCAGGGGAGAGCGGGGAGGAACGGAGGAGAGATCTTTCGCTCCCTCTCTCCCACCCGCTCTCCCCTGCTCCCCGCTGCGACTCACCTGTCAGCCGCAGCGGCACCCGAATCTTCAGGGACGAGCACAGCGATACTCGGATAAAGCAAATTACTCGAGCGAGTAGTGCTTTTCCGAGTACGCTCGCTCATCTCTAGTCTTTATATATATAGATGTATGAGCACCTTATGATTATCTGCAAATCCGCTTATGGAATTTTCTTTCCTTCTCTTTTAAATGTGCCATAGAGCTTCATGCAGTCCGCACATGTCCTTGCAGAAGGGTACCTCTACTCTAGGGGAGAGGGACACACCTAGCAGTGCATGTTACTGATTGTTGTCGTAAATCTATGAATATATTCAGTTAGATGTAATTGTATATTTAGATGCCAGCAGTCAAGAAATCCACAAAACAGTTGGTAGCAGATCATACAAAAAGAATATCTCAAAACACTTTCTAGCATGGAAAAAGATTATACACATGCATGGTGGCTGCTGCTACCATCTGGAGAGAAAAACTGGAGGTGATAAGTGCTGATTAATCACTTTATTATTTATTTACCCAGCAAATCAAACACTGAAAAAGTATTTGCTAGCACAAAGCTGTCTAGGTTCCTCTTCCTATTATCTTTATATAAGATCTTTTATCTTTCTGCACAGTTTGTTTGTCCACTTTTGTACCTTTAATTTATTTTTTAAAATGTCAAATAAACCTTTTAAAGAAAGATATTGGTGTCCGGGTGCCTCCCGTTTAGTTTAACACTGGTTTGACTTGATTTCAGTAACTCTATAGATGAGCAGTCTTCATTTCATTTTTCTGAAATTTTAACCCTTTCCAATCCAATTTGTATCCTGGTTTTCTTAGGGGGCTTACTCTTTTTCTCCTATTATACAACGGCGCTATGTGCTGGCTAGAGCCAGTACTGCATAAGGTGACACGTTGGATAGGCAGAGAGGCTGGCAATATACAGTAAGAGAACCCTGACGGATGTCTTCCAACATCGGAGCTATAAAGCCTTAAATCATAATGTCTTCAGAGGTCAGACAGTGGATTGGAAAGGGTTAAACACTATACTTGCATGAGACACATTTTTGAACATTTTGCTAATACGACTCTTAACATGTACCATGCATCAGCATAGCACCATATAAACATTGTATCTGTTGTAGTACTGACAACCTATGACTCTGTCCAGACTTCCATCTGGATACAGTTTTCGAGCTATCAAGATGGAACCCTTAGATCTAAACCATGGGAACAGCTGAAAAAGTAAGTGTACGGCTCCTTATTTCGTTATACTTTACTTTTCTGCCTTTGAAGAAATTTTCATTAAAATCTAAAATGTGACATTAACAGTTTAGCTAAACTATTTTGTCCCCTTATAATGTAGTGGGAAAGATAGTTGTGTTTCTCAGAGGTCATTGTAACAGCTGTTTAACATAGTACAGACTGGAAACCAGGACCACTACAAATAAATAATGCAACACAATTTTTGTGTATAGGAATTTTCCATGAACTGTAAAACTGTTCAAAGTTAAAACTGTAAAATGTTCAATGTTAAAACTTTCCAAAGGGCATAATAAGCCAAGGCTACTCCTATGGGATCCACGGAGAAGGTAAATCCTGATTCCCAATGGTTTATGAGAATTTAAGCAAGACTCCACTTGTCCATGGGCAATGTTATCAAACAAAGCGAAAGAAACCATTATATAGTCATCTTGCCTTTTATCACACAAGGAATGGGGGCAAGCATATGCTGGGCTATTCATGCTTTACATGAACATTACAGTAAGTATAGTACATGTGGTGGTGTTAATCATCTCCAACGTGAAAAACTTTTAAGATCTTAGCTACTGTAGGAGGTCTTCTGTATTCTATGTATACCTTTATATTCTTCTTCTATAGTTGGATGTTGCACAATGAGTGCTTTAAGAGCCTACCGGTTTAATACTTTAGGGACACTGCATTATGGCGCTTTTACATGGGCCGACAGTTGTTTAAATGACTGCACAAGCGCTGACGTCACCGCTAAGGCCATCGGCGTTCATGCAGAGCATATCCACAATAGAAATGTAGGTATTGCTGACATATTTACTTAAGGGAGTGTTTAATTCTCTTATATGTATGGCTTAAAAAGTAGGTTTTGTTTTTCTATAATTTTTGGAGGATTGTTAACAATGCCCTTTGTAAATGTAGACATAGACAGATCAGCCATGACATTAAAACCACTAACGGGTGGAGTGAATATTGTTATTGATTGTTAGTAGAGATGAGCGAACGTACTCGGATAGGCACTACTCGTCCGAGTAATGTGCCTTATCCGAGTACCGCTCTACTCGTGCTGAAAGATTCGGGGCGCTCCGCTGCTGACAGGTGAGTTGCGGCGGGGAGCGGGGCAGAGCGGGCGGGAGAGAAGGAGAGAAAGATCTCCCCTCCGTTCCTCCCCGCTCTCCCCTGCAGCTCCCCGCTCCGCAGCGCGTCCCGAATCTTTCAGCACGAGCGGGGAGGTACTCGGATAAGGCACATTACTCGGACGAGTAGTGCCTATCCGAGTACGTTCGCTCATCTCTAATTGTTAGTGATTATCTTGTGACAACAGCACCTGTCAAAGGATGGGATATATTAGGCAATAAGTGAATAGTCAGTTCTAGAAGTTGATGTGGTAGAAGCAGAAAAGATGAGGAAGCATAAGGATCTGAGTAACTTTGACAATTAGAAGGCTAGATAACTGGGTCAGAGCATCTCCAAAATGGCAGGTCCTCCTGGGTGTTCCCAGTGTGTAGAGGTTTGTACCAACCAAAAAGTGGTCCAAGGATGGACAATTAGTCAACCATGTTTTCTTTTACATCATGTGGAAGGCAGAATGTGTAATATTTAGCTTGGAAAGACATGACACCAAGATGCACCATAGAAAGAAGGCTAGCCAGCAAAGACAGTATGTCGCTCTTGACAATGTTTTGCTGGGAAACTTTGGGTTTTTGCATTCATGTGGATATTTGAGACTTCACCTACCTAAACATTGTTGCAGACCAAGCACATCCCTATACTGCAATGGTATTCCCTAATTGTAGAAGCCTATTTCAGCAGGATAATGTACTTCGCCACACTCCAAAAATTATTCAGGAATGGTTTGAGAAATGTGACAAAAAGTTAGAGATGTTGACTGAGCCTCCAGATTTCCCAAATCTCAGTCTAGTCAATAATATGTGGGATATGCTAGAAAAGCAAGTCTGATGAATGGAAGATCCACTTCATAACATAAAAGACCTGAAGCTTCCCAGAAGTATTAGGTAACTTCAGAATGAGCTGCTATGTGTGTACATGAAGAAGAACACTATTTCTGGTTATTATATGACTTGAATCATGCATTTATCACAAGTTGCCTCTCCGAATGATGCATCTGTAATTTTTAGTTCTCCCTGAGCTGGTCTAAGGAGACTGCTGTTATGATGTCTGTGATACGCTATGCATGGAGACAGCCAATTGTGTTCCCTAACTCTCTGTTGTACAGAGAAATAACAGCATTATGTTAAACAATATTAATAATTAAAGGAGTTGTCTCACGCCGAAACGGGTTTTTTTTTTATTCAATAGGCCCCCCGTTCGGCGCGAGACAAACCCAATGCATGTGTTAAAAAAAAAAACCGGGTAGTACTTACCCGAATCCCCGCGCTGCGGCGACTTCTTCCTTCTTCTTACTTACCTTAGTAAGATGGCCGCCGGGATCTTCACTGTGAGGTCCATTGCCGATTCCAGCCTCCTGATTGGCTGGAATCAGCACACGTGACGGGGCGGAGCTACACGATGACGCGTACAAGGGGGCGGAGCCCGAACTCCGCTCGTGCCGAGACCCAAGAGAAGGGAGAAGACCGGACTGCGCAAGCGCGTCTAAAATCGCCAGAAGAGGCGATTTTAGACGGATCCATGGAGACGAGGACGCTAGCAACGGAACAGGTAAGTGAATAACTTCTGTATGGCTCATAATTAATGCACGATGTATATTACAAAGTGCATTAATATGGCCATACAGAAGTGCATAACCCCACATGCTTTCATGAGACAACCCCTTTAAACAATGCACATCAGTACTGACCAGTGTAGATGTGATTTCAGCAACTGCAAATCACTTACTAGTTAGCTGCTGCACGGTCTGTTTGAGTCTCTGCTTTCGTCTACCTTCTTCTCCTCGTCATAGACACTATGGGTACCATGGGTACCATGAGTCATCCCCTTTTCCACCTTCTATTGTTCATCTTGTTATCTCTTTTACTAGAGATAGACTACAGTTTTACAACAAGCAATAGACAGAAAACTAGAATAAAGGGAGACCCCTAGTGGCCAGCATGCTAGAGGGATTTTTCAGCACACAGAATAGTCATTTTAGGTAAATACATTGATTTGCACTTTTAATAGTTATCACATTGGTTATCATATTAACCCTTTCCAATCCAATATGCATCCTGGTTTTTCTAGGGGGCTTACTCTTTTTCTGCCATAATACAACACCGCTATATGCTGGCTAAAGCCAGTACTGCATGAGGTGACACGTTGGATAGGCTCTGAAAGCAGAGAGGCCGGCAATAAACAGTAAGAGAACCCCGACGGATGTCTTCCAGCATCGGAGGTGTAAAGCCTTAAATCATAATGTCTTCAGAGGTCAGACAGTGGATTGGAAAGGGTTAAACACAAGTTATCTCAAAGGACAGTATCCATTTGAAGGACGTGGTTCTAGACATCATTGGATGTCTTCAGTTGACTTGCTTCAATGGTTCAGAGCTGATTGAACAGTATAAAGGGTACTTGCAGAATATTATGCAGGTGATTTCAATGTTATAGCTGATCAGTGTATATGCTATCATTAAATTTTAACATTTTGAACTCATTTTATTTCACCCTCTAGTCAAAAAACTATTGCGATCTTTAGGTTAACCTGTTGTTGCGGCGATTCTGAAATTTTTTTTTCTGGCAGTCTGGTACAGATTTTGTATGTGTTTCTCCATCTTCTGACTCTGATGGGAGTGGTATTAGGTGAGGCATGCTTGGTCTCACCTGTAGGTAATTTGTCAGGGCTATTTAGTCTGGTCCGATGCTTAGCTCAATTGCTGTTTAATCTTCATAGAATCATAGAATGGTCCATAGAAAGGACCTCCATGGTCATCGGGTCCAACCCCCTGCTCAGTGCAGAACTTACTAAATCATCCCAGACTGATATTTGTCCAGCCTTTGTTTGAACACTTTCATTGAACGAGAACTCAACACCTCCCGTGGTAACCTGTTCCACTCATTGATCACCCTTACTGTCAGAAAGTTTTTTCTAATATCTAATTTGTGTCTCCCCCCTTCAATTTCATCCCATTGCTTCTAGTCTTTCCTTGTGCAAATGAGAATAGGGTTGATCCCTCAGCACTGTGACAGCCCTTCAGATATTTGTAGACCGCTATTAAGTCTCCTCTCAGCCTTCTTTTTTGCAAGCTAAACATTCCCAGATCCTTTAACCGTTCTTCATAGGACATGATTTGCAGACCGCTCACCATCTTGGTAACTCTTCTCTGAACTTGCTCCAGTTTGTCTATGTCATTTCAGTCTCACTCTGACTGTGATAGAAGTCAGAGCTTGGTTCTTAGATCTCCTATTTACTTGTGTCATCTCAAAGTTTCCTGTGTTATTTCCCTATCCCATCTACTGGTGTCCAAGGTACACGATCAGGTTCGTCCTTTTCAGGGCATATTAACTGTATAGGGAGGTCCATTCTCTGGGAAAGGTTCATTAGGGACAGAGTTTTTCCTTGTATGGTTGGCTTTCATGTTTAGCACTGTTTGGTGTGCTGTAGTGTGAGTATTTCAGGTTTATGGATCACCTATCTTCTGGAAATATTTTAGGGGCATGTTCACTACTCTGGGTGTTTAATTCATTTTATATTTATGTTGTTATGTTAACTCTCCAGGCGTACATAATATTAAAATCAAGGTTTTATTCCTAAGATTTGATTGTTTATTTTTTTGTTTTTATGTTTTTTAAGGACATGTAAATATACTATAGACATGCTGTATATGTGACTTTTGCACAATTTGATCTTTATTTTTTGGTAGGACTTTTGCTGATAAAGGGTCTGCTTGAGTCAGTTTTTTAGTTAAACATTTAACTTAATTCAATAAAAAAAATCACTTTGTATCACAAAGCTATTTGAAGGTGCTGTAAACTATTAGGTAGTTAGTTCACATCCTTTAGGTTCTTTGCTTTCAGAAGATATACAGGGTTTAAGAGTACCTTCACTTTTTTAAAGCTCTATTCAAGGTGTTTATCCTAATAGTATAGGGATCCTTATGGGATAAATTCTAAATGATTCAAAAGAGAGCATTAAACTGTATGTTTGTATGTTTATTCCTTCAATAAAAAATAATGAAACAAAAGAGAGCACGTTGGCATTTATTTCAGTCTGATGGAAAATAAAGGGATCCACAGACAGAGTTTTCCTTTACTACTATGATGCAATGAATAACTAAATGATGCTTCATTTTAAACTTATCACATTCAACCATATGATTAAGGCCTCAGTCACACGGGCGCATCGGCACCCGTACACCGGCGCCGATGCGCCCATGTGACTGCAGGAAGGAGACGGACGAACCTGCAGACGGACGTCTCTCTGCAGCGCCGGAGGAAAGAACACATGACTGGCAATGAAGCCGGTCACATGTTCTTTCCTCCAGCGCTGCAGAGAGACGTCCGTCTGCTGGTGTCAATCACACTGGCGCATCGGTGCCGGTGTACGGGTGCCATTGCGCCCGTGTGACTGAGGCCTCAAGATGAGACTTCTGAGATGAGATATAAGTAAATTGAGATGACTAAGTGCATAAAAAACAGAAAAAAATACATTAAAATAAAATCACCCGTACAGTTTTATTTAAAAGACCTTCTATATGTCCCTTAGTTTGTGGAGATTGTCACTAGTACAGAAAGAATTTTCATTTTCTTATACTCTCACTCAATTTCTTCTCCCCACTTATGGGTTTATACTATGATGAAAATCATAGGAAAAACATGAGAAAAATACTTTTTTATACTTGCAGTAATCATAGCAGTTACATTTGATCTGCGTTCCTTGGCGTTTTGTTAATATACCTTCATGGCATGCTTTAATATTTAATCTTTATATCCATTTCATTCACTTGCATTTCTTTCTCTTTTATACTTCAAGCAATAAGTCAGACAGCAAATATAAAAGGAATACCAAACACAAACAGTAAACCGGGTATTAAACAATTTAGAGGGAGATAAAACACGTGAATGTTATAAGATTATAAAATGTCATTATAGTTCTATGACATCTATGAGTAGTTTAACAAGGCCATTTGGAGGTAACTTCAGTCCCTTAAAAGATAAAACATGCAGGGAACATTGTTCATTTCTGTATATAGTATAGGACACAGAGCAAGAGGTTTTCAACTTGAACCAGTGTAACAATTTGCTTCAGCTAGTAGTTCAATGCGTTGGTAACAAAGGATTTTACCTATGTGAATCAATAATTCATAGAAACACTGTACATTATTCATAGCAGAGTTACATGACATATACTATGAGTGGTAGGTCATTTGTTACTTGAACCTTTTTGTTATTTAGATATTGTATGATGACGACTCTAAAAGCACTTGTGGGTGTATTTTTTCAAACTTTTATTTTTGACAATGATCTGTAGCGCATCTAAAACCAAGTTGAGGTCCCATGTGGGCATAGGCGACTAGAATGGAGGGGCCGCATGGGCTACCCCTTGAAGAAATGTACGGACTGCCAACCTCATGGCTATTGGCCTCTGAAAAAGGACTGAAAGAGCCGATACTTGACCCTTTAACGAGCTTAGCTTAAGCCCTAGATCGAATCCTGCAGAAAAGCCAGAATATTGGCTAGTGAGAACCTCATCGGGTGGAGGTGGAGCTCCTCGCACTAGATGAAGAAGCATCTCCAAACGCGATGGTAAATCCTTGAAGACGCTGGCTTCCTTGCCTGTATCATTGTACGAATAACCTCTTCCGAAAAACCCTGTCTCCTCAGTATCGCGGTCTCAACAGCCAAGCCGTTAAATGAAGAGGCCCATTTTTCTTCTCATTCTGGCAGGCGCCACGGTACATCAGCTAGAAGTTCCACGAGGTTCGCATACCACGCCCACCTTGGCCAATCCGGTGCTACTAGAATTATGGGCACCCCTCCTTCCTGATCCTCCTGAGCACCATCGGAAGGAGAGGGAAGGGCGGAAACACATATGGAAGGCGGAAGCCTGACCATTGGATCACCAGTGCATCTACTGCTAATGCCTGAGGGTCCCTGGACCTGGCCACAAATGGTTGTATCTTGTGATTGAACCTGGATGCCATCATGTTCACATCTGGACACCCCCAGCGCTGACAGATCGCCTGGAACCCATCTGGGTGCAGCCCCCATTCTCCGGGATCCACTGTCTCCCGACTGAGGAAGTCTGCCACCCAGTTCTCTACCCCCAGTATGTATACCGCTGAGATTGCTTGCAGGTGTGATTCTGCCCAACCGAGTATTCTGGACACCTCGACCAACGTCCTCGCGCTTCGAGTGCCTCCTGATGGTTGATGTCGCATTCTCCGTCTCAACCCACACGTCCCTTCCTCTGAGGAGCGAGCCGAAGTGCTGCAGGGATAGCCAGATCGCCCGCAAATCGAGTATGTTGATCGGAAGTACGGCCTCGCCTCGGGCCCACACCCCCTGGGTGGTCAAACCTCCAAGAGTACATCCCCAGCCGTGAAGACTGGCATCCATGGTCAGCACCGTCCACTGACCCGGGAGCAGTGAGCGACCTCCCTGAACTCTGCTGGCGTCCAACCACCATTGTAGAGAGGCTCGAATCCGAGGCGACACCACAATCCGCTGGTCCAGTGCAAGCGTTGACCTGTCCCACCACGACAGGATGAACTGCTGGAACGTCCGCGAATGGAACTGCGTGAACAGAATTGCTTCAAAAGAAGCCACCATCAGACCTAACACTCTTATGCAGTGTCTGATGGACACAGGCTTCCTCAGAAGCAGGGACCGCACGCTCCTGACTAACACCTCCCCTTTTGACTGGGGCATGTGTAGCTGAAGTTTTCCTGTGTCGAATACCATCCCTAGGAACTCCAGCCTCTGCGTCGGAACTAGGCATGACTTGCTGCGATTGATGATCCATCCGAATTCTTCGAGAGTCTGTAGCATAATGCGAAGACTCTCTAGGTTGCTGTCCCGACATGGCGCTTTTATCAGGATATCGTCCAGCTAGGGGATGGCGACCACCCCCCTTGCATGAAGGAATGCCATCACCGTTGCAAGCACCTTTGTAAATACCCTCGGTGACGTGGATATCCCGAAAGGTAGAGCCGCAAACTGGTATTGGCTCCCCTGGACCTCGAAACGCAGGAAGCGCTCATGGGATTCCCGAATTGGGATGTGTAGATATGTGTCCCTGATGTCCACCGATGAGAGAAACTCCCCTGGCTCCATAGAGGCAATCACTGATCTGAGAGACTCCATGCAGAAGTGTCTTGTCTTGATGTAGTGGTTCAGTCACCTCAAATCGAGGACTGGTCTGACCCTGCCATCCTTCTTGGGGACTACGAAGAGGTTTGAATAAAAACCCAGTCCGTGCTGCCAGGATGGAACTAGCAACACTGCACCCTGTGCAAGCAGATGTTCGATCACCAGGCGAAACTGCGCCGCCTTTTCCGGGGCCGTTGGGACTCTGGACCTGAAAAAACGATCCTGCGGAAAGAAATTGAATTCGATGGCGTAGCCTGCTGAAATTATTTCCCGCACCCAGGAATCAGACACATGCGCCAGCCATATGTCCCTGAACTGGGAAAGTCTGCCCCCCATCCTGTTGACAACAGGCGGAGGCTAACCCTCGTGCTGATACTTTTGTCCCTGCGGCCTTTGGTGCCTTGGATAGAGATTGCCAGGTCGGCCTGGCTTTGAAGAAAGGGCCCCTCTTCTGCTCGGGCAGGACGTTCTTCGTCTGCCATTGCCCCGCTGCGGGCCGCGATCCAAACCGGCAAAAGGAACGAAAAAAGGACCTTTTTCTTGGCGGAATCCTCTCTCCTCTTCCC
This sequence comes from Eleutherodactylus coqui, assembly GCF_035609145.1. Lineage (NCBI taxonomy): Eukaryota > Metazoa > Chordata > Amphibia > Anura > Eleutherodactylidae > Eleutherodactylus > Eleutherodactylus coqui. Next base: position 200,857,052 of record NC_089841.1, on the reverse strand, counting down.
GAATTCTGAGGAAGGCAGGTGCTCTTTCCGCCCGTCGCGTCCCTGATCAGCTTATCTAGTCTCGCTCCAAATAGTCTGTTACCCTCAAAGGGGAGCTTAGTCAGAATCCTCTTTGAAGATGCGTCCGCTGACCAGCCCTTCAGCCATAGGGTCCATCGCGACGCCACCGAAGCCGCTGAAGCCCAGGTTATGAACTTTGCCGAATCCAGGTTGGCCACACATACAAACTTTCCAGCCTGGATAATGTTGTCCGTGGCCTCCAGCAATTTGTTGGCAGGGACGCCAGCAAAAATATCCCTGTGTAGCTGCTTTGCCCATGCTACCGACGCCTTACTCACCCAAGCTGATGCAAAGGTGGGACGCAATGCGCTACCAACCACCTGAAACGCAGTTTTTGCCAGAGAATCCAGCTTTCTATCCTGCGGATCTGCCAGTGATGCGACTTCGGCTGTGAGAAGAGCGGTGTTCCTAGATAACCGTGACACAGGCGGATCTGCCAGTGATGCGACGTTGGCTGTGGGAAGAGTGGTATTTCTAGATAACTGTGACACAGGTGGATCCACTACCGGAGGTACTGACCATTTTCTAACGAGATCATCAGAAAAGGGACTTACCCCGTAACCTAAAGCGCTTATCTGGCACCAGCCATTCCTTTTCCAGGACCTCCTCAAAGTCCTGATGGGTGGGGAAGAATTGCCGCGGGCGTTTATGTCGCTTGAACGACACGGCTACCGGCGGAACCGCCACGGGTTCCTCCGTTACCTGAAGTGTGTCTTTCACTGCCACGACCAAGCTGTCCATCAGTGCGGCCAGCTGAGAAACCTGCTCTTCGTCCAAATCCGAAGGAGATAACGAACGCGAGTGCTCCCCCTCTGACCCGCTACTATCCTTAGTTGGAGAGTGCAGCCGCTGCACCTAAGGCGTAGACTGAGACGCCAACGGACAGGGGAAACGCGGGGGGACTGAGACCTGGAGGATCTCCTGGTGTACCGAGACTGTCGGGAGGATTCCCTGGAACGATGGGACCTATGTGTGGACTCCCTGGAACTGTGGGACCTATAGAAGAACCCCCTCGAACGGACCTAGAGGACCCCTGGAGCGATGAGACCTATGAAAGGACCCTTCGCGGCTGCGCGATCTTCGTCTCTTATCGACCTTCCCTGTGACCGCTCAGGAGAAGAAGCAAAGAAAATTGCGCACCCCGTACTGCTGCAAGTGGGTAACTGCAGGGGGGATATAGTTACAGGGAAGAGCTGCCTCAGCAGAGCTTACCCTGTCCCTCGGCTGTACCGTCCCAGCTGGAGCTTCTGGGTCGCAGGAAGGCTCTTTCCTCTGTGTAGCATGCTTGTGAGACATGCTGCCAGCACTCCTACACCTGCAAGCTGGAAGGAATAGTCCGAGAGAAACGGCCCCTTCTGTGTAGTGGGCCGTCCTTTTAAGCTTCCCGCACCACTTGGGGTTGGGTGTGGCTTACTCCGGCTCCAGGCAGTGCAACCCGGAAGCACTCACAGCCGCTCTGTGCCCCAAGATGCAGTTACCGCTGACAGCTGCAGGAAACATCTCCCTCATGGACCTCGCGCAGCCCCTGCCGCTCAGCGTCATGCAGCACTCCGGACCGCTTAGCCCTGGACCTGCTGCCATACTCCTCCTCTCCGCTGCCGGCTCCCACCACTGCTACAGGTATCTCTCTCAGTCCGATGGCTGCAGGAGCCATCTCCCCAATGCGCCTATGCTCCCCTAGGGAAACGATGGGATTCCATGTCCTGCCAGCGGGATGGATTCAGGGCAATAAACTCCGGCCAGCCGTCCACAGACCAGGGGAGGGAATCCTGGGCACCGACCTCTCCCTTCCCTCCGTCTGCACTCCAGCAGTGTTCCCCCTGCGCTCACTGTCACCAAGAGGGGAGTCACTGCAGAAGGGGGAACCCTATCGCTGGCGGGCCAACGACTCCAATGCGCAAAGGCAGGGTCGTGCCACCTTTTGTTCCTTGGGTCGGGTGCAGCAGCGTGGTGGAGACGCCACCATTTGTGCCCTCCCCCATGAGGACAGGAAAGCCAGGGAAAAGCCCACGACTCACCGTATTCCCGCAAATGTAGTCTTCCAGACCTAGCTAAACACGTCTGCCTCCTGCAGACACTAAGCTAAAAACTGATTAGCTTGGTGCCTGCAGGGGGGATATAGCTAGTGGGAGGAATTAACACTTTTTGCTTAGTGTCGCCTCCTAGTGGCAGTAGCTATATCCCATGGTCTGGCTGTGTCCCCCAATGATACAGACGAGAAAGTAAATTATTTTGGGGTATGACCTCTGAGGCAACATATTTTGCTGAGAACTTGGAGACTTCAAATACTTATTCTCAGCCAGAAAGTCAGAGAAACATGCACTGCTCCTCTCCTTTCAGATGAATAGGATGGATCATAAACGGTGGCTTAAGGTACTTGTAAATGGGTCGACATTGCTCAAATAAGCAATTATGGGTGACTGTCGAGGCACACACACATGGCCCCCGAAAGGGCACTGATCAAAAAGTCACTCAGTAGTCGCTAGTCATTCCATTTCAGCTCACTGAAACAGAACGACAACTGAGCGACTTCACGCTTAGTATAAACAAGAGTCCTTCAATCTTCGAGTGACTGCCTGTTTGCAGTGAACTGGAGGCGGGTGGCTGGAAGAAATCTCTGGCCCACTCTACCTCCATTCTCTGACAGACTGTTACTCCTCTCTTAGAGCACAGGAACAATAGTTATGGGAAGAGCTGGCAGACTCTTTTGCGCCTGACAGTCATACCATATTAAGATACATCGTCATAAAAACAAATGCTCACCTCCTCTTCAACGGAGAAACCCGGTTCACCAGCGTAGAAACACACGGAGCTCCTGACATGCCGGCAGTCCATCCGGTATTTATGAGAAAGCAGTGAAACAAAATGTTGGCTCTAACGTGTGAAAAATACTTCATTCTTCAAAAACAGCAAGCATCAGGCTAACAGATGACGCGTTTCCACCGACACAGCGGTCTTGATCACATCTGATATTTTAAATGTGTGTTCAAGCAATGGTATGTCAGATGTAATCAAGACCACTGTGTTTGTGGAAATGCGTCATCTGTAAGCCTGATTCCTGCTGTTTTTAAAGAATAAAATATTTTTCACACGTTAGAGCCGAAACTTTGTTTCACTGCTTTTTCATGCTAGGGTACCTATATGCTCTTTCTTCTCGCTCTTGTTCTTAGTAACATTGTAATCTCAGGGGTTTCACCCCTCTTAATTTACTTTTATGACTTGTCTGATTGATAGGTTTTAAGAGTAAAAAGCGTTTGTCATCAGACAGACCTTTAGAGGAGCTGTTCAGGATGAGAAAAAAAGGGTTTGCTTTGTTTTCCCAGAAACAGTATCACACTTGTCAATGGGCTGTGTTACTTGAATAGAGTAGAACTAGATTAACAAATAAAGTTCATTGACAGGTGGCACCGCAAGGGAGAATTTATAAGTGCCGCCTCCACAAAGCAACGGTTGTGCTTGGTTCTTCGACCATTGCATTGATTAGCTGAACATTGCATTGTGGAGGTGGCATTTATGAATTGGTTGAGCCACAGCATTGATTGACCAATTCATAAAGGCCATCTCCACAACGCAATGACTGTGACTGGTTTTTCAACTGCTGCTCAGCCAAGCAATGCCGTGGTCGAAGAATCAATCACAGCCATCACATTGGTTCAGCAAGCGTTGCATTGATTGGCTGAACAGCGCTTGAGAACCAATCAGAGCCATTACTTCCTTGAGTTGGGATTTATAAATCCTGTAAGCAGGAAGTGATCTTCTGTCGGTTGAATTCAATGAATGTCTGAGTGCTGCCTCTGATTGGCTGAGCACAGGGACCAATCACAGGCAGCACTCAGCTGTCATTCAATGAATGGCTGAGCGTTGCCTGTGATTGGCTGGGCGCTCAGGCAATCAGACACAGCCCTTTCAGCAGGCAGGGATTTTAAATCCCCACCTGCTGAAAGAACTTCAGAGCAGTTCAGGAGGACCAAGCGGATAGACGCCTTAGCCCCAGCGGCGGTGGAAAGGTGATTCGCTGTCCTATTTTTTACTGGTGCTAATTTTATGCACAGGTAAAAATTGGCAAAGATTTATGCGCAGGTAAAAATTTGACCGCTGCCAATGAAAAGCATTGGTTCTAATAAAAAAAAAATTTTTTCTACACCTAGGGATGATTTTTTAGGGAAGGGCATATATTTAAAGCCCTTCCCTGAAAATCACTGCAGGGGTTGCCGGCAGCCCATTACTTTTAATAGGGCTACAGAAGTGCCGGCCCCATTGAAAGCAATGGGAGAACATCATGCTCCTGTTTCACAGCTGTGGCAAGGGTATTCTTCATCCCCGTGGGGAGTCCCCTTGTCACTGAACACTGTGATAGTGCTGTCACAGTGTTTAGTGATGAGGGAACTCCCCGTGTAGATGAAGAAATCCTCAGCCACAGCTGTCACAGTTGAGGCAGAGGATTGCGATCTCTGTATATTGTCAATGGGGCCCCCGCTGCTGCCGCCGGCGCTATTAACCACAAGGTGAAACCAGCTTCCAGGGGCTTTACATCCAAAGAATTCTGATGCAGCAGTTAGTTGCGTTTTGCAATTCGCTGTCCTATTTTTTACTGGTTCTAACTTTATGTGTGGGTAAAAATCGGTAAAAATTATGCGCAGGTAAAAAATTGACTGCTGCCATTGAAAAGCATTGGTTCTAATAGATGTGAACTGCAAATGCAAAAAACATGTGCAATACAAAACGCTTAAGGGACTAAGTCCTAAGGGTTGTGTTCATCTAGCTTAATTTGTCCTTGTAAAATTTATGGCATTAATTTTAAAGCAAGCAACACATCTGCTGACATGAGTAGCAACATTTTTATTAGCTCTAGAGCCGTTACATGCAGCAGGTCCGTGCTTGAGTGTTGTGTTCACCTAGCAGAATTTGCCCTTGTAAAATTTATGACATTGCTTTTAAAACACTCCTCACACCTGCTATCTTCCTTGACACAATTATTGGTAGCTCTACAGCTTTTGCTTGGAGAAGGTCCATGCTTGAGTGTTGAGTTAATGTTGCAGAATTTGACCATGTAACATTTATGACATTGGTTTAAAAAAGAAGCACCACACCTGCTGTCATCCTTGCTGCAATTTTTGATCTAGGAGACCCTATGTAGGCCTTCTTTTGTTTTCAATGACTCCTGTGTACTACAATTAACCCCTACAGCGCTGTATACATTTTTACTAATTTTTGGGAGGAACACAGTATTCCCCAGATGTGTGGCTGTATTCCCATGCAATTTGGGGGCCTTTGGTTACATTGGGGACTTTCCAGAGGACAAACTAACAAACCTGTTTTTTACTCCCGCAGAGTTTAGAGTTTAATGGGAGTTGAAAATGTCTGGCCCAATTCATGAATATTTTTGTGAAATCTGCCCAATACTGACACAAACCGATAATTACACCAATCACTTATCACTAGTTAGTATAAAAGTTTCTTTGGTAAAACTTCCTTAGGATTCCGCCCATTGCAGACAGTATTTCATTTTCTATGGACTGTAAGCATTATGCTTTAACTTACTGCACTAATAGACTATGGTGAAATTGAATTTATCTGTTCTCCAGCATGTTGTTGACCCATGTAATCCTCTATTACATAGTGTGAGACATTGTCATTTTCTGTTATGCATACAATAACTGTTATTAGTCTTCGTTGGATGTAGTTAGTATTATTTACGGTACTGTGACAGGACATGGACCACAAATCATACTGGGTACAGAACTTATCATTTTTATACAATGTCTAATAAATAATGTAATGATAGAGCACATATCATGCCCTGAGAGATATTTTAAATCACCCATCGACTGCTCTAGAATCTGCCCTACAATTTTATTAATAAAATTGGCTTTTTACGCTTTAAAAATCTTACAATAGTAAGAATATCCTAAATATCTGAAAAAAAACTGTAATACTTGTATTTTCCCCAAATATTAGCTATATAGGATGCCAAGTACTCCTTTGTGGAATCCCTTTAAGCCTGCTCTCAAGTTTGCCCTGTTCTAGAGAAATATGAATCCATTGAACTCATACAGAAATGCAAAAAAATGATACCGCTTACTGGTTGTGATTCAGCCAAAGGACATGCTTTGAGATGAGAAATGGCACTGTGGTATTTTGGTACATTAAGACTAGAGATGAGCGAACGTACTCGTCCGAGCTTGATGCTCGGGCGAATATTAGCGTGTTCGGGATGCTCGTTACTCTTAACGAGTACCACGCGATGTTCGGGTTACTTTCAGTTTCCTCTCTGAGACGTTAGCGCGCTTTTCTGGCCAATTGAAAGACAGGGAAGGCATTACAACTTCCCCCTGTGACGTTCAAGCCTTATACCACCCCCCTGCTGTGAGTGGCTGGGGAGATCAAATGTCACCCGAGTATAAAAGTCGGCCCCTCCCGCGGCTCGGCTCAGATGCCTTGTGAGTTAGCTGAGGGACAGTGCTGCTGGTGCCGGAGCTGCTGTAGGGAGAGTGTTAGTAGTGAGTGTAGGCTTCAAGAACCCCAACGGTCCTTCTTAGGGCCACATCTATCCGTGTGGAGGCTGCTGTTAGCAGTGTTGCCCTTTTTTTTTTTTTTCAAAATCGGCTGTGCAGAGCATTGCGCCCAGCAGTAATACTACAGGGACAGAAGTGGTGGTTAGGCAGGGAGAGTGTTAGGAGTGAGTATAGGCTTCAAGAACCCCAACGGTCCTTCTTAGGGCCACATTTAACCGTGTGCAGAACTGTGCAGGCTGCTGTTAGCAGTGTTGCATTTTTTTTTTTTTTTTTTTAAATCGGCTGTGCAGAGCATTGCGCCGTGCAGTAATACTACAGGGACAGAATTGTGTAGGCAGGGCCAGAAGACATATATTATTGATTAAATATAGTCAGTGGGCCTTTTCTTTAACCAAAAAAGGGAAACATTCTATTTGGCCTGCCTCTGACAGTCCTCAGCGTTCTGGGTACGTGTGTGGTGGGTGCAGAACGTAAACAGAAATCATACGCAGCCAGCTACGTTTAACAGCAGGCTTGCGCCAATTTCTTTCCTGCCTGGGAAAAATCACCGCTCTGCTGCAGTTAATAACTCTGCAACCCTGCAGTTCTGTGACACATTTGCAGGGCCAGAAGACATATATTATTGATTGAATATACGCAGTGGGCCTTTTCTTTACCAAAAAAAGGGAAACATTCTATTTGGCCTGCCTCTGACAGTCCTCAGCGTTCTGGGTACGTGTGTGGTGGGTGCAGAACGTAAACAGAAATCATACGCAGCCAGCTATGTTTAACAGCAGGCTTGCGCCAATTTCTTTCCTGCCTGGGAAAAATCACCGCTCTGCTGCAGTTAATAACTCTGCAACCCTGCAGTTCTGTGACACATTTGCAGGGCCAGAAGACATATATTATTGATTGAATATACGCAGTGGGCCTTTTCTTTACCAAAAAAAGGGAAACATTCTATTTGGCCTGCCTCTGACAGTCCTCAGCGTTCTGGGTATGTGTGTGGTGGGTGCAGAACGTAAACAGAAATCATACGCAGCCAGCTACGTTTAACAGCAGGCTTGCGCCAATTTCTTTCCTGCCTGGGAAAAATCACCGCTCTGCTGCAGTTAATAACTCTGCAACCCTGCAGTTCTGTGACACATTTGCAGGGCCAGAAGACATATATTATTGATTGAATATACGCAGTGGGCCTTTTCTTTACCAAAAAAAGGGAAACATTCTATTTGGCTTGCCTCTGACAGTCCTCAGCGTTCTGGGTACGTGTGTGGTGGGTGCAGAACGTAAACAGAAATCATACGCAGCCAGCTACATTTAACAGCAGGCTTGCGCCAATTTCTTTCCTGCCTGGGAAAAATTACCGCTCTGCTGCAGTTAATAACTCTGCAACCCTGCAGTTCTGTGACACATTTGCAGGGCCAGAAGACATATATTATTGATTGAATATACGCAGTGGGCCTTTTCTTTACCAAAAAAAGGGAAACATTCTATTTGGCCTGCCTCTGACAGTCCTCAGCGTTCTGGGTACGTGTGTGGTGGGTGCAGAACTTAAACAGAAATCATACGCAGCCAGCTACGTTTAACAGCAGGCTTGCGCCAATTTCTTTCCTGCCTGGGAAATCAAATCACTGGTAATACAGCATGCTGAGGGGTAGGGGTAGGCCTAGAGGACGTGGACGCGGCCGAGGACGCGGAGGGCCAAGTGAGGGTGTGGGTACAGGCCGAACTCCTGATCCAGGTGTATCGCAGCCGACTGCTGCGCGATTACGAGAGAGGCACGTTTCTGGCGTCCCCACATTCATCGCACAATTAATGGGTCCACGCGGGAGACCTTTATTAGAAAATGAGCAGTGTGAGCAGGTCCTGTCGTGGATGGCAGAAAGTGCTTCGAGCAACCTATCGTCCACCCACAGTTCTGCGCTGTCCACTGCTGCAAATCCGAATCCTCTGTCTGCTGCTCCTCCTTCCTCCCAGCCTCCTCACTCCACTACAATGACACATGCTCAGGAGCGGGAACACTCCCAGGAACTGTTCTCGGGCCCCTGCTCAGATTGGGCAGCAGTGGTTCCTCTCCCACCAGAGGAGTTTATCGTCACTGATGCCCAACCATTGGAAAGTTCCCGGGGTCCGGGGGATGAGGCTGGGGACTTACGGCAACTGTCTCAAGACCTTTCAGTGGGTGAGGAGGATGATGACGATGAGACACAGTTGTCTATCGGTGAGGTAGTAGTAAGGGCAGTAAGTCCGAGGGAGGAGCGCACAGAGGATTCTGAGGAAGAGCAGCAGGACGATGAGGTGACTGACCCCACCTGGTTTGCAACGCCTACTCAGGACAGGTCTTCAGAGGGGGAGGCAAGGGCAGCAGCAGGGCAGGTTGCAAGAGGCAGTGCGGTGGCCAGGGGTAGAGGCAGGGCCAGACCGAATAATCCACCAACTGTTTCCCAAAGCGCACCCTCGCGCCATGCCACCCTGCAGAGGCCAAGGTGCTCTAAGGTCTGGCAGTTTTTCACAGAGACGCCTGACGACCGACGAACAGTGGTGTGCAACCTTTGTCGCGCCAAGATCAGCCGGGGAGCCACCACCACCAGCCTCACCACCACCAGCATGCGCAGACATATGATGGCCAAGCACCCCACAAGGTGGGACGAAGGCCGTTCACCGCCTCCGGTTTGCACCGCTGCCTCTCCCCCTGTGCCCCAACCTGCCACTGAGATCCAACCCCGCTCTGACGACACAGGCACTACCGTCTCCTGGCCTGCACCCACACCCTCACCTCCGCTGTCCTCGGCCCAATCCAGCAATGTCTCGCACCGCACCGTCCAGCCGTCGCTAGCGCAAGTGTTTGAGCGCAAGCGCAAGTACGCCGCCGCGCACCCGCACGCTCAAGTGTTAACCGTCCACATAGCCAAATTTATCAGCCTTGAGATGCTGCCGTATAGGGTTGTGGAAACGGAGTCCTTCAAAAGTATGATGGCGGCGGTGGCCCTGCGCTACTCAGTTCCCAGTCGCCACTACTTTTCCCGATGTGCTGTCCCAGCCCTGCACGACCACGTCTCCCGCAACATTGTACGCGCCCTCACAAACGCGGTTACTGCCAAGGTCCACTTAACAACGGACACGTGGACAAGCACAGGCGGGCAGGGCCACTACATCTCCCTGACGGCACATTGGGTGAATTTAGTGGAGGCTGGGACAGAGTCAGAGCCTGGGACCGCTCACGTCCTACCCACCCCCAGAATTGCGGGCCCCAGCTCGGTGGTGGTATCTGCAGCGGTGTATGCTTCCTCCACTAAACCACCCTCCTCCTCCTCCACCTCCAATGCAACCTCTGTCTCGCAATCAAGATGTGTCAGCAGCAGCAGCGCGTCGCCAGCAGTCGGTGTCGCGCGTCGTGGCAGCACAGCGGTGGGCAAGCGTCAGCAGGCCGTGCTGAAACTACTCAGCTTAGGAGATAAGAGGCACACGGCCCACGAACTGCTGCAGGGTCTGACAGAGCAGACCGACCGCTGGCTTGCGCCGCTGAGCCTCCAACCGGGCATGGTCGTGTGTGACAACGGCCGTAACCTGGTGGCGGCTCTGCAGCTCGGCAGCCTCACGCACGTGCCATGCCTGGCCCACGTCTTTAATTTGGTGGTTCAGCGCTTTCTGTAAAGCTACCCACGCTTGTCAGACCTGCTCGTAAAGGTGCGCCGGCTCTGCGCACATTTCCGCAAGTCCCACACGGACGCTGCCACCCTGCGGACCCTGCAACATCGGTTTAATCTGCCAGTGCACCGACTGCTGTGCGACGTGCCCACACGGTGGAACTCTACGCTCCACATGTTGGCCAGGCTCTATGAGCAGCGTAGAGCTATAGTGGAATACCAACTCCAACATGGGCGGCGCAGTGGGAGTCAGCCTCCTCAATTCTTTTCAGAAGAGTGGGCCTGGTTGGCAGACATCTGCCAGGACCTTCGAAACTTTGAGCAGTCTACCCAGGTGGTGAGTGGCGATGCTGCAATCATTAGCGTCACCATTCCTCTGCTATGCATCTTGAGAAGTTCCCTGCAAAGCATAAAGGCAGACGCTTTGCGCTCGGAAACAGAGCCGGGGGAAGACAGTATGTCGCTGGATAGTCAGAGCACCCTCCTGTCTATATCTCAGCGCGTTCAGGAGGAGGAGGAGGAGCATGAGGAGGATGAGGAGGAGGGGGAAGAGACAGCTTGGCCCACTGCTGACGGTACCCATGCTGCTTGCCTGTCATCCTTTCAGTGTGTATGGCCTGAGGAGGAGGAGGAGGAGGAGGAGGAGGATCCTGAAAGTGATCTTCCTAGTGAAGACAGCCATTTGTTGCGTACAGGTACCCTGGCACACATGGCTGACTTCATGTTAGGATGCCTTTCTCGTGACCCTCGCGTTACACGCATTCTGGCCACTACGGATTACTGGGTGTACACACTGCTCGACCCACGGTATAAGGAGAACCTTTACACTCTCATACCCGAAGAGGAAAGGGGTTCGAGAGTGTTGCTATACCACAGGACCCTGGCGGACAAGCTGATGGTAAAATTCCCATCCGACAGCGCTAGTGGCAGAAGGCGCAGTTCCGAGGGCCAGGTAGCAGGGGAGGTGCGGAGATCGAGCAGCATGTACAGCACAGGCAATACAACAGTCTTTAAGGCCCTGGACAGCTTTATGGCTCCCCAGCAAGACTGTGTCACCGCTCCCCAGTCAAGGCTGAGTCGGCGGGAGCACTGTAAAAGGATGGTGAGGGAGTACGTAGCCGATCGCACGACCGTCCTCCCTGACGCCTCTGCCACCTACAACTACTGGGTGTCGAAGCTGGACACAAGGCCTGAACTCGCGCTGTATGCCCTGGAGGTGCTTGCTTGTCCTGCGGCTAGCGTCCTGTCAGAGAGGGTGTTTAGTGCGGCTGGGGGAATCATCACAGATAAGCGTACCCGCCTGTCAACCGACAGTGCCGACAGGCTTACACTCATCAAGATGAACAAAGCCTGGATTTCCCCAGACTTCTCTTCTCCACCAGCGGACAGCAGCGATACCTAAGCAATACGTAGGCTGCACCCGCGGATGGAAGCATCGTTCTCTCTCACCATCCAAAATGGGGACATTTCTGCTTCATCAATCTGTGTATAATATTCCTCCTCCTCCTCCTCCTGCTCCTCCTCCTGAAACCTCACGTAATGACGCCGAACGGGCAATTTTTCTTAGGGCCACAAGGCTCACTCATATAATTTTTCTTAAAATTTTTTATACGTTTCAATGCTCTTAAAAGCGTTGAAACTTTAACTTGAACCAATTTTTCGTTAAACTGGGCTGCCTCCAGGCCTAGTTACCACTTAAGCCACATTAACCAAAGCGATTAATGGGTTTCACCTGCCCTCTTGGTTGGCCATGGCCAATTTTTCTGATGTACATTAGTACTGTTGATACAGCAATTTTTGTGGGCCCTCGCCTACAGTGTAATCAAATGAATTTTTAGCCCACCTGCATTACAGCTGACGTTACATCCGCTGTGTTGGGCAATGCAATGGGATATTTTTATGTACCGCCGGTGGCTTCCTGGCACCCACCCATGCTGTGGGTCCACAGAGAATTCTAAATGCATCTGTTTCCACTTCTAAAGAACCCCAGTCAGACTGGGGCATGCAGTGTGGGCCGAGGCCCACCTGCTTTAAGCACGACATTACTACCTCAGCTGTGTTGGGCAATGCAATGGGATATTTTTATGTACCGCCAGTGGCTTCCTGGCACCCACCCATGCTGTGGGTCCACAGGGAATTCTAAATGCATCTGTTTCCACTTCTAAAGAACCCCAGTCAGACTGGGGCATGCAGTGTGGGCCGAGGCCCACCTGCTTTAAGCACGACATTACTACCTCAGCTGTGTTGGGCAATGCAATGGGATATTTTTATGTACCGCCAGTGGCTTCCTGGCACCCACCCATGCTGTCGGTCCACAGGGACTTGTAAATGCATCTGTTTCCACTTCTAAAGAACCCCAGTCAGACTGGGGCATACAGTGTGGGCCGAAGCCCACCTGCATTAAGCACAACATTACTACCTCAGCTGTGTTGGGCAATGCAATGGGATATTGTTATGTACCGCCGGTGGGTTCCAGGGAGCCACCCATGCTGTCGGTCCACAGGGACTTGTAAATGCATCTGTTTCCACTTCTAAAGAACCCCAGTCTGACTGGGGCATGCAGTGTGGGCCGAAGCCCACCTGCATTAAGCACAACATTACTACCTCAGCTGTGTTGGGCAATGCAATGGGATATTGTTATGTACCGCCGGTGGGTTCCAGGGAGCCACCCATGCTGTCGGTCCACAGGGACTTGTAAATGCATCTGTTTCCACTTCTAAAGAACCCCAGTCTGACTGGGGCATGCAGTGTGGGCCGAAGCCCACCTGCATTAAGCACAACATTACTACCTCAGCTGTGTTGGGCAATGCAATGGGATATTTTTATGTACCGCCGGTGGCTTCCTGGCACCCACCCATGCTGTCGGTCCACAGGGACTTGTAAATGCATCTGTTTCCACTTCTAAAGAACCCCAGTCAGACTGGGGCATGCAGTGTGGGCCGAAGCCCACCTGCATTAAGCACAACATTACTACCTCAGCTGTGTTGGGCAATGCAATGGGATATTTTTATGTACCGCCGGTGGCTTCCTGGCACCCACCCATGCTGTCGGTCCACAGGGACTTGTAAATGCATCTGTTTCCACTTCTAAAGAACCCCAGTCAGATTGGGGCATGCAGTGTGGGCCGAAGCCCACCTCTGCATTAAGCACAACATTACTACCTCAGCTATGTTGGGCAATGCAATGGGATATTTTTATGTACCGCCGGTGGGTTCCAGGGAGCCACCCATGCTGTCAGTCCACAGGGACTTCACAATAGGGAGTTGTACCTGCCTGTGTCTAGGAATTAAAAACCGCGGTCTGACTGGGGCATGCAGACACCTTGACAGAATGAATAGTGTGTGGCACATAGGTTCCCCATTGCTATGCCCACGTGTGCAGCTCCTGATGGCGGTGGCACAGGATTATATTTCTCATTGCTTCTGTACAGCATTGTGGGCTGTTACCCCGCCCCTTTTAAAGAGGGTCGCTGCCTAGCCGTGCCAACCCTCTGCAGTGTGTGCCTGCGGTTCCTCGTCATGGCAGACGCACTTATAAATAGACATGAGGGTGGTGTGGCATGAGGGCAGCTGAAGGCTGCGCAGGAACACTTTGGTGTGCGCTGTCGGAGGGGGGGGGGGTTGGGCAGCATGTAACCCAGGAGAAGTGGCAGCGGAGTGTCATGCAGGCAGTGATTGTGCTTTGTTGGAGGTAGTGTGGTGCTTAGCTAAGGTATGCATTGCTAATGAGGGCTTTTCAGAAGTAAAAGTTTTTGGGAGGGGGGGGCCCACTCTTGCCGGTATTGTGGCTTAATAGTGGGACCTGTGAACTTGAGATGCAGCCCAACATGTAGCCCCTCGCCTGCCCTATCCGTTGCTGTGTCGTTCCCATCACTTTCTTGAATTGCCCAGATTTTCACACATGAAAACCTTAGCGAGCATCGGCGAAATACAAAAATGCTCGGGTCGCCCATTGACTTCAATGGGGTTCGTTATTCGAAACGAACCCTCGAGCATCGCGATAATTTCGTCCCGAGTAACGAGCACCCGAGCATTTTGGTGCTCGCTCATCTCTAATTAAGACCCATACATCAAAATGGTACCAAATTAAGGTGAAACAAGAAACTTGACTTGACTTCCCATAAAATCCAGTTTGAAAATACTCCAGAGGACTAAATGAAAGCAGAATGAGTCTCTAGTGACAATGGCGCTCTCCATCGAAAAGCAAGCATAAAATGTTGCTTTTTAGCTGCTGCACACACCTATCTCAAACTCCTGAGTAAAGCTCAGATTTAATGGATTCTTTGTACAGTGTACTTAAAAGACATTTTAAGTTAAAAAAGTATAAGAAGTAGTCATTTTCCAAGTCCTCCCGAGGGAAATTTAAAATGTAGCACTTAGTAATGCTCTTTTGGCTATCCATCTGTACAGTTTCTTCTTGGTAACACAGAGTTCTCATGAAAGCAGGATTTAATTTGCAGTCAGTCACAAGTCGGTGTTAGCCTTTCACTTCGAGATATATTCAAAATGTCTTGCACACAGCATGCTATTCTCAAGCAGATACTTAATGCAATCACTGGAGACCATTTCAATTTGTGGCTGTACTTTTAAGTGCTGCCATAAATGACTCTACGGCCGTGAAAACAGAACAAAACTGATACAAAGATTCTATTGTGTTTAACCCTATTTTTTTGTTTCTTTGTTATGGATTATGTCTTAATTTTCTTAGTCAACTCTTGTTATTAAAATATAAAAGGAGACCTGTAAGAAGTGGTAATAGAGACTTTGCCTTAGACTTTTAAGCTGTTCTGTGCTATATATTTAAGGAATTGGCTAATACCTCTTGAGGCTTTTAAAGCTATGTAATTTTTATGCACATGCAATATCAGCTGTAGGTGACTAAAATGCCTGCTGATTTCTTTTGCAGGTCTGTGTGACCATTTTTCAAATAAAGAAGAATATATTATATATACTTGATATATATAATACTGAGTGATTGCCCTCTCAGTTTTATTAAAGACAGAAGTTGCCAAACTCTCAAACTCATAAATTTGATTTGTGTTAGTAGGAGCTTGGACAGAGGGGCAGATGTGGACCTAGTATACTTGGACGTTACAAAGGCATTTGACGGTATACTTTATAGATGCCAAATGTCTAAATTAGGTCTATAAATCTAAAAGATATAGTTTCTAAATTAAAGTGAATCCAATCCAGAGAGTTATGGTAAAAGATGCCAACTGTAAATAGCATGACGTTATAAGTGATGTTCCCCTCTATCATTACTGGGACCGCTGCTATTTAAATAAATGTAAAAAAGGATACGATTATGAAATTGGCAGATCCCAATCTATATATATAAAATTGAATGTATGTCTGTCTGCGTGCGTGCGTGCGTGTCTGCGTGCGTGTTTGTCCTTTATGCGCTACTACACCATTCATCCGATCGCCATGAAACTTTGGGAAGTTGTTGAGTACACTCCTGGGAAGATTATAGGCATAGTACAAATATCCTACGATAAATGGCGCGCGAGCGTCGTCGAAAGTTACGCCCCCCCCACGTAGATCGAATAAGTAAGCCACCTGCTATTGTGATGTCATCACTGATGTCATCAACATCGGGCGCACTTGAACATGCCCCAACATGTTCTATAAAGCTGCATTGTGAGACCTCCTGCTCATATCTATATATATAAAATTGAATGTATGTCTGTCTGTCTGTCTTCGCAGGTAGGTAGGTTCAGTTCTTGGAGGTTGGGGAATGCTTATGGGCAAGGCCTTATGTCTCATCCCAACTTAATTCTCTTACTTCCCAATGTCATAGAAACTTGAAATTTGGCACGAGCATTGATTATGTCATAAATAGGAAAAGTTAATGGGTCCCAACTCGATTATTCAATTCAAAGCGCCAAAGAATTAGCGTTCAAATTTTACGTACGGAATCTAATTCTCTCATTTCCTGATGTCATAGATAGATAGATAGACTGTATGCAATAACCCTGATAGATAGATAGATAAATAGATAGATAGATAGATAGATAGATAGATAGATAGATAGATAGACTGTATGCAATAACCCTGATAGATAGATAGATAGATAGATAGATAGATAGACTGTATGCAATGACACGTACAGCTTGAAACCATAAATACTAGAGCACGCCAGCCATTTACAGTCAGTCTCCATTGGAGTTGGAAGTGGGCAAACATGTACTAGGCTATCTTCCCAAGAAGCCACAGCAGCTGGATAAATTGGATGTTCCACACAACGGCTATTTTATTCAGCCTGCAAGGGGGAAGCAGCGGCCTACAAAACCTCAGTGGTCGCTGCTGCCATCATCTAGATATATAAAAACGAATGTATGTATGTATGTCTGTCTTCGCAGCAACGCGCGACGGGTACGCTAGTAAATTATATAATATACAGTTTAGGCAACATGTTTATGAATTACAAATTGACTTGGATATACTGAGTGTTTGGGCATTCACTTGCAATAAATGTAAAGTTCTGCATCTGTGTATCTGCATACTTCATATGTGCATATGGGGGAATAACACTGGGAGAGTAACTCGTAGAAAAGCATTTGGGTGTACTTTTAAAGAACAGACTTAAGAACAGCATGCAATGTCAGTCAGTTGCTTCTAAAGTCAGCAGGGTACTGTCATGTATTAAAAGATGCATGGACTCATGGGACAGGGACATAATATTTATAGAAAGGATGTCATGTAGTCTGAAAAAGTATAAAAAAAGAGCAACAAAACTGATAAAGGGTATGGAGAATCTTAGTTATGAACAATGAGTAATATAGTTAAATGTATAAAGTTTTCAGAAGAAACATAAGAGGGGACATCATTTACTGATGTGAATAGGTAAAATAATCACATCAGTAATTGGTTTGAGAAGAAACAGTTGATGGCTTAAAGAAAGGCTTAAAAGATTTCTTAAAGGGGCTTTCCATGACTAAAGGCTCATTTACACGCAACGATTAACGCTCAAAATTCGTTCAACGACCGAATTTGAGCGATATAATCAATACATGTAAACGTGAGCATCGGGTACTTTTCATTTGAACAATGATTTTAAGGTGAACTTAAAATCCATCATTCAGCTACTGGAGATAAAGCAGTTTGCTTTATCTGTCAGGAGACCATAGAATAACATTGTATTCTTTTCCTGGGAAAAAAGAAATCTATACAGTTGTGGATGCCAGGAGGCTGGGCGATAAAAGTTGCACATAGGAGGACTTACTTGCAGGAGCTGAAGTCAGCTGTGAATGCCAAGACGGTAAGCTACTCCCTACACATACTTTCTCTGGAGATAAAGCAGTTTGCTTTATCTGTCAGGAGACCATAGAATAACATTGTATTCCGCGATGAGAACAATGCGGCTGTGCACACAGCTGAGCTTGTGATTAATCACATGCTGGGCTCTGCAAATAGCTTTTGGATGCCCTTTTACATGCAAATGAAGATGATAAAGTGTTAATAGCCATCAGTGGCCATTAACGCTTTATGCAAAAAAAATGCTAAAACGTTCAATCTTTCAATCGTTTGAAAGATTTTCTTTGCGTGTAAACTGGCCTTAAGATATTGATTATCTATTCTCAGGATATGTCATCAATATGACAGTAAGGATCTGCCACTCAGGACTCCTGCTTATCCGATGATTGAAGAAGCCACAGTGCTCAGGCAAGTGTCACAGCCTCTTCCCAAGCCTGTGATGTCACATTCATTGGTCACATGGCCTAAGAGCAGCTTAGTCCCATTCAAGTGACTGAGGTACTATACCAGGCACAGCAGGTATGAATTGTATGGTACTGTGCCTGGTATGTAGTGAAGTGGCCATAGGAGACTAATCTGAGCATCACAGCCTCTACAGGCAGGTAATAGGTGTGGAACCCAAGCAGCAAACCCCCACCGCTCTGATATTGATGGACCATCTGAAGTTAAAATGGTCTCCAAACAGGGAGACAAACTTTTGAAAGGAATCAAAAAGAAACCAGAATTTGGCTGATCAAGTGAGTATATCAGGTGTTTCCAAAGTTTAAAAGTGGGCATATGCCCATTTTGTGAGCAGTCTCATTGTCTTAAGGAAACAGGATTAACTTCCAAAGCTAGCCTTGACATTTTTGAGACCATGTTCACTTCAAATCTGAAAAATTAAATGATCAAACTATGAAATTTAGTTCAGACACATAAAAAAATTAAAAACTTTGATGTATTAAAAGTATTTCAAGCCTAAAAAGGAGGTTAAAGGGGTGGTCTCGCGAAACCAAGTGGGGTTATACACTTCCGTATGGCCATATTAATGCACTTTGTAATATACATTGTGCATTAAATATGAGCCATACAGAAGTTATACACTTACCTGCTCCGTTGCTAGCGTCCTCGTCTCCATGGTTCCGTCTAAATTCGCCGTCAGCTTGCTTTTTTAGACGCGCTTGCGCAGTCCGGTCTTCTCCTTTCAGCACGAGCCGCTTCAGTGTGCTCCCCGCTACAGCTCTTCTGCGCATGCGCAGATGAGCTGTCACTGCTCGGGAGCGCGCTGTAGCGGCCATTCTGTACCTTCCTCTGTTAGAGGAAGGTGCAGAGCCGCCCAGCTGTCCGGAGAAGCCGCCCAGCTGTCCTGCCGTCCAGGTAAGTGATGGGCCGGGGGGGGCTGCGCCGGGGGGGGCTGTCGTCGCTGTCGCTGCGCCGGGGGGGGCTGTCGCTGCGATGGGGGGGGGGGCTGTCGCTGCGCCGGGGGGGGCTGTCGCTGCGCCGGGGGGGGGGCTGTCGCTGCGATGGGGGGGCTGTCGCTAGGCCGGGGGGGGCTGTCGCTAGGCCGGGGGAACTAGCGCTGGGCCAGGGGGGTAAGTGATGGGTCGGGGGTGATGTTCACTGACAGGTGAAGGCCCCGGAGCCCAGCGCTGGGCTCCGGGGCCTTCACCTGGGCTCCGGAACCTAGCGCTGGGCTCCGGAACCTAGCGCTGGGCTCCGGGGCCTTCACCTGGGCTGAGGGTCTAGCGCTGGGGAGCCGGGAGCGTAGCGCTGGGGAGCCGGGGGCTAGCGCCGGTTACCTGCTGCCTGGCGGTGGGTGACTGGTCGGCGGCTGCGGGGCGTCTGGTCGGCGGCTGCGGGGCGTCTGGTCGGCGGCTGCGGGGCGTCCGGTTGCCATGGAGACACAGCTGGCAGCGTCTCGGGAGCGCGCACGTCGGGCTGCAGCGAGCGACGGGGAAAGAGCCGGCGGACATCTTGGGGAAACTTTTATAAGTTGCTGAAACGCTGGAACGGTAAGTACGAACCAGCTAGGAAAGTCATTTACAGGGGTAATTAGTAATGTATGTTTAATTAGGGGGACTGGGCAAAAAAAAAAAAATCACTGCTTCCTCGAGACATCTCCTTTAAGTAAAAAAAAAAAGCCAAATACTTAGCACAACCCCTGTAATGTCATGTATCGCAACATTCTGTGGTAAGATACTTATCCCAATCTAGAGAAACCTAGATTTTGTTTTACTTTTTTTGAACGATTTTCCAGTATTAGGGCGCCCACCCACTGGCGATTTTTCAGGGACGAGCACAGCGATACTCGGATAAAGCAAATTACTCGAGCGAGTAGTGCTTTTCCGAGTACGCTCGCTCATCTCTAGTAGTCACCTTTCAACTAAGGAGTCCAGTGAGCAGCTCTAGTTAGACACAATTATATGCAAGGGTGCTCGTAACTCAAAATATTGCGTAAACAAGGCTACAACTTTTTCATAATAAAGCAATTGCTGTAATTCATCTGCGTACATAAATGAAAAATAAAAAAGATATGGCCACTTTAAGGTGCTTTTACACCTAACGATTTATCGTTTTAACACTGTTGGAATTTACTAATTCGTTCATGCAGCCTGTTTATACAGGCAGGTAAATCATTTGCTTGTTCACTCGCTGAATCATTCAGTCATTCACATTCACTGTATAAGTGAATGAGAATAACTGAATGATTGGTATTTAAACCGAACGATTTAAACCGAACGATTAGCAAATGAGCCAACGATGATTTTCTTGCTTGCATGAAATGAACCATGAATCATAAGCAAACATTTTATTGCTCATCGTGCGATTGTTGGCCATATTTATATTGAACGTTTAGCGCTCATTTTCGCTCACTTAAACGATTTTTTGAACAATAATTGTTCCATGTATGGTGGGCTTATTAGTGAGTAATTATGATTTGTTTTCTTTTTTAGTTCGGACGCCAGTGCCCTTGGGCACAATTTGTAGTAGTGAATTGTGAAGGTGCTGAATAAAACACAAAGTCAGATATTTTGCTCAACTTGTCGGAAACACGATGTTATTATTCAATAAGGCAGGGAGATGAGGTCATTTTCTTTAACACATATAGTAAATAATAAATGATATACAATTTGCAACATTAAAGATACTTGTGTCTAACACATTCATATACTGGGAGCTTACTCCAAATGTATTTTCTCTACACCTCTTCAGATTTACATCTCCTTATTTCATTATCTTCCTCTCTTCATATTTACATCTCTTTTATTTTTCCCTCTACTCACTGTCAAAGCTGACTCTCCTGCTCTTGTTACTCACTGTTTCTCTAATTTTTTCTCTTGTTTCTCCCTGTTTCTCTGCTTTCTCTCTTTCATCTCTTGTTTCTCTCATATCTTGCTCCTGCTTGTTCTGCTCTTTCTGCCACTTCTCCTGCCTTTCCTTTTACTGCTCTTTCCGCTCCTCTCTCATCTCCTGCTCTGCCACTTCTGCTGCTCCTCTCATCTCTCCCCTGCGACCGTTCTCCAGCTCTATATCACCTCTGTCACCTGACCAGTTTGTCTGCAGCCAATCACAACCTATTTGGTTGCTAGGCTACCTGCATCATCTGAGTCTCTGGGTATTTTTTCTATCCTGTGAAGCTGGATAAAAATGTCCTAACTGGTTGCTAGGTTACCTGCATCACTTGTGTAAACTGACTCAGATTAAATCCCTAGAGCCGGTTATTATATTACCTTTCCCCATAGCTAAACAGCGCTATGTAGTGCCTTTTTCCAGGCCACTACACATATAAAAAGGCCTTTAAAGAGTTAGTTACATCAGCATTCATACTATGGGCACATCTCAATAACACAGGCCTGTACGAACTCTGTGTGAGCTATGCCCTTCCAGTTGTTAGCTCTTGCCTAATCTGATTTTTGCAGCACAGCCACCAGACAGGAGAGACTTTGTGCAATTGCTGTATTTAGTGGATCTCCTAGAGTGGATGAATTGTAGCAATTATTTTATCATGAGAATAGGTCCGTAAAGGCTTTTTAGTCTTGTTTACCATTGACTGACAGCAACCACAGGTCCTTGAAATGATAAGCAACTGAAATACGGAGAAACACATTAAAAAGTTAATAATTTTCAATCACATTTCGAATTTCATAATGCAATAAATTAACAGGCATTAATTTTCTTGTTCTTTGAACAGGTGATCATTTATATTGAACCTTATAAATAGCAATTGCCTAACCCTTATCTAGCTCCAGAAAAAGATGCAATTTTATGTCTACAAAATGTTCAGATTTTACCTTCATCTCAGAAAGCATTGCACGTCACATGTCATTTTCAAACTAATAATATGCCAATCATAAATGGAGTTCAGCTCTCAATTGCTTGTGTAATATGTATTTGATTTCTTTTTGGAGAATACAGCCAAAACCATAACTCAAAAGCATTTATTTCTGAGCTACAGGAAATACATACATTTGCATCTCAATTTTCTACAATTCTAAGACATACTAGTATTATCCAACAGATATTCAATGTTATTTCAAGGTTTAAGGAAGGTTAGAGACTAATTTATTACATAATATAAGGCATAGATATTTTTATACTGAAATAATTGACACATACATTTTTGTAAATTAGGTTCTGTCCATACAAATGTCATGGCTTTTGTTTATAATGGAAGCCAAGATGCTGCGACAGAACCCAATGGACATTGATAGTTTGAGCTAATTATAGTGGGGTCCATTAAAAATTTGCTATTCTGGCTATTAAAAATTCCAGCAAATCCAACTAATTATTGATGGAGGTTCTCAACAGAAGCTTGTTTGAGTCTTGTTTTTATCATGTCGATTTTTCAAGCTTTATCATCAAATTTATGTTTAATATACTTATTTTTCTTAATTTTTTCCACTTGGCATGTATCTTTGGGCAGTTTGACTTGGCAGAAAGAAGAAGGAGGAAGGAACACATGACCTCAGCATAGCACATAATGCCTTCCTCTCTGGGGGACACTCTCTACTCACTATAGTAATGATCGGATAGCGCTACAGAGAAAAAAATCAAAGTATAGAAAAAGGACTTACCTAGCATGAAGGTCTGAAAACCAGACCTCCACACCTGCAGTCCTGGCTTGAGAAATGACCAGCCTTCCTATGCCATCAAAGGCATCCACATCAAGAGAGCCACAGAGAAATCCAACAAACTCATAGAATAAAATATTAAAAGATGTAAAAGAACTTTGTGCTCATTGGAATACTGACAAATCCAAGTGGCCAATTGGCAAAAGAGATGTTTGCAGACACTAATTTTAAGGGAGGGGTGATAAACAGAAGTCCCCTCCTAATGGTGGTAATCACAAGTCTTATGTGCTGGATATAAAGTCCACAGGTTTATTCTTTGTAGCAAACAGTTCGTTTATGTTCTATCAATGATTTTTATGTTCAAATTACCATAGACTTGTGCTTGAGAAAGGAGCAGTTTTGGCTCCGAAACGCTTTGCCTATTATCCCTGTCTGTCTGTTTGAAACAAAGAATAAACCCGTAGACTTTATATCCAGCACGTGAGACTTGTGTAACCACCGTGTATGTGTCAGGCAGACAGATGTGGATCTGCCTTGCTACACACTGGTAAGTCTTTGGGATATTTGAGGTGGGAGCACCTGGGGAAGCCTGATTTTTATGCTTCACCACTCCAAATTGGATACCATCTTTGCTGTACAGTCTCCAAGCCATTATACATACAGATGTGGTTGCTGACACTGCACTGGGTTGATGGTAGCTGGAGTTCTATACAGGGACGTAGTGAGGAAACAAGCTGAAGTCAGGGCAGGTAGCAAACAATAGCAGTGTCCAAAATACAGAGTCGAGTCAGGGAGCACAATAGTTAGACTGGTCAAAAAACAGGCAAAGGGTCAGAACCAGGAAAACAAACTAAATTGGGCTAACAAAAGCTAATGAGAACAATTGCTTAGGTTTCCTCCATAATGGGAGAATGCCTAATAAGCAGATGACAGATGGTGATTGGTAGGGGACAGGATTAGGGAGTGCACGCTGGCCCTTTAAAAGAGGGCGTGTGAGTATGTGCGAGCTCCATGGGAAGAGACCTAGGAGCGAGCAGATGAGTGTTGTGCACCATGTGACAGATAGCGGCATCCGACCGCAACCCCAGAAGCAGATAAGCAGCAGCGACATGCTATTACAGTATGTAAAAATATCGTTAGGCATCTGCCACCAAAAAGGGTTAATTTTTGGACCTTTTTTGCTTTTAAAAAGCATAAAAATCTGTTGGTGCAGCGTGTTTTTTAAAAAGTGTTAATTACCATTACGTAAAACGAAAATACTTTGGTACCTTTTTAACCAGTAGAGCAAAATGTGTTTGGTCTCTGTAAGAGAAACCAAGTAATCTTGTAGATATGATACCTTTTAGTGGCTAACAAAAATACATGATCTTATAGCAAGTTTTCAAACCTACTCAGCGTTCCTGAGGGAGAACCCTGAGTAGGCTTGAAAGCTCACTATAACATCATGTGTTTTTGTTAGCCATTAAAAGGTATCATATCTACAAGATTACTCGGTTTCTCTTACTGAGAACAACCACATAGTTACCATTACGTACCATGCATTTATTGATAGCAATACACATTGCCATAACTTTGACATTAACTTTGCCTTAAAAACTGCTGAAAAGTACTTAGTTAAACCCTTGGGTGACCTAAAAATGTTATACAAGGCTTTTATGGATTTTGGAGACTGTTATACACCAGTTGTAAGGGTATTAATGAAGTTCAGGTTTGGTTCAAACTAATTTGGACTGAACCAAACTTTTTGCCAAAATTTGTCTAAGACGCTGAACCAAATTTTTAAAAGGTTCACAGATCGCTAATCTTCACAGCGTATTTTTAAGGAGCATGAAAGGAAACACACAGAAATTAGGAGAACATGCTTCATGCAGATGTTGTCATAGGTCAGCTTTCAACCCAGGAGCCCAGTGCTAACGAAGACAACAGTGCTAACTACAAGCCACCACACAGACTCATATATCACTGAAATAGTGCAGGTAAAATTTATAGAGATAATAAATACTACAATCACTGCAAAACTATCCCCCTATATAAAAGATATCCTTCACAGTGTCTGACAGCTACCACAAACCTATCGAACCCTACACAGCCATCAGGACATTTAAAATGGATACAGCATTATCCCATCTTAGTAAAGAATACCCTGATGACCCCATAACTAACTTACAGGGGGAAATGTATTGGGATATGTAGTTAAAGTAATATTATGTTTTGGGCTTAATAGGCTTATGGTAGCAGTCAGTCGCCATGAAGCTGGGACGCCCTTTTCAGGGCAAGTGGCCCACAGTTAGGCAGGTACAATGTAAGAGTCTATCTAGGGAAAGTGAATCACATCATCTATCTATCTTCCTGTTTATTCCTTGCCAGCATCTGGAATCTGGATTCAATAGGATGGCCCCAAACAATCAGTCTACAATGTTGGACTTTGTTACATATTATGATTTTATAAATTATGGATTTGTCTTGCCCTCTATCTGACAATCATTAGTTTTTGGTGAAATTCGGTGTTCTTAAGCTTTATAAATAAATGATATCTTTTATATAGGGGGATAGTTCTACAGTGACAGTAGCACCACGCAGACTAAGAGCGTGTCTTCCTTCCCCCAAAGAAAACGTTCAGTTTACTGCCCTAGCCTTGTGTCTAAATACCTTGGCCGAAAGCAAATAGGACAGCCAATAAGCAGCCCTGGCACCCAACATTCGAGGTAAGGCTCTTGCAATCCCCCCTTGCTTGGTGCTGCCATACTGCCTATACTTTATATATTTTCTATTTCACACGCAGCGCACTTCATTTACCTTTAAATGCTGAAAAATTTTACTTTTTCTGCAGAATAGAAAAAAATTTAAGATACAATAATTTTAGACCGAATTAATAATAAATAACTATTTATATGAATAAATAATGAAATGAGCAAGCATTTAGTATTTATCGGTGTCAGCAAGCGCTTTGTTTCGTAACAATACATATTATGAATTTCCACTGATATTGCTAGTAATTGATGGGTTAAACTTTCCATTGTACTTATTTCATTATAATGGTCCACTCTTATCAGCTGTATTTCGAGAAATAAAGAAAGAAAATGCATTTTTTTGTCTGCTTGACAGGAGTGTGGAGGTAATGAGCAATATATCTGTTATCTGGAGAATAATGCAAAAGCAGGGTTTTTGACAGCAATAATTGTGTTCTTTCTTATCTGCTTGAGTTTCCATTATTTTATTATCTCACATTTACTGCACACCTATTATGACAATCTTTGCATCTTACCATTGTAATATCACCCATGAAATTTAAGTTTGTTTTGTATATAAAATGTAATAAACAGTGAGAAATTGGATTCATTTCTAGTTGAAAAGTTTAAGTACAATAGAATGCTTAGAAAAACATTTTTTATTTTGTTGAGTATTTTTGACAATGGACCCTTACAGCAGACCTATTCTTATATTTTTTTCATAAATCAGTAATAAATGTGAATACATGGAACCTTGTAATATATGTTATTACTATTAAGTAGCATCTTGCTTGTAAAAAAAATGGCACTCTGAAAATGTTAACCTTATCCCTTCAAAAATGCATGTAGAGTAAGGCTGGCATCACATGGGCGTATTTGTGCATACGCTACTTAGTGAATGTACCCATTGATTTTAATGGATTCATTCACATGCGTCTAATTTTACCTGCGCATACTCTATTTCCTGCACATTTGTGCACCTAAAGTCACTATAGATGTCAATGAGGATGTGCAAATGCGCGTGCAATACGCTAGAAGATGTGTGAAACGTGTATTTGCACAGAAAAAAGAACACATCTTGAACTCATTAGACTAATTAGCCATTTCAATGGCTGAGATCATCGGTGCTCTTTTTTGGGCGCGTAAAAATGCGCATGCTTTGTGTGTGCAAAAAGTACAGTGAGATATGCCGATGCACGTGCAAAAAAGCAACAATCGTTCCACAAAAACATGATGCTCATGTGTGTGCACATACGCGTACCTCTATGGGAAGCCAACCTGGGTGCAGCCTCACAAGGCCGTAGTCATTTTTACATGCACCCGCTGCCGTCGTAAAAATGCGTGAACGGGCACACAGATCTAACGTTTGTGCGCCAGTTCAGATGGCATGGGCCCAGCGCATATTGGCTGAGGTCGCCATGCCGTCATGTTGTTGCCCTTCCCTCCCCCTCGCCAGCTCCCCTCCTCTCTCCTCGCCTCTGGCTGTTTGCAATAGGAGGGGGCATGATGGTGGTGGGGCTAAGCTCCCATCCCCTCTCAAACAGCTGGAGGGGAGGAGAGAAGAGGGAGGGAGTTTAGCAGTCATGCTGCTAAACTCCCTTCCAGCTCCCTTTTCTGGCTACTGTCATTGTCTCCCATAGGATCCTATGCAGCCGACAATGTATTCCAGATGGGAAAATAGTTGCTAGTCCACAGCCAGCAATTGGAGGAGGCGGGATGGGGCAGAGCTTAGCTCTGCTCCCATCATGTCCCCTCTTATTCCAAACAGCCGAAGGGGAGAAGAGAAGGGGGAGGGAGTTTAGCAGTCATGCTGCTAAACTCCTTTCCACTTCCCTTTTCCAGCCACTGTCATTGGCTCCCATAGAAGCCCATGCAGCGGCCAACGTATTATGGATGGGAATATAGTTCCAGGACTATCTTTTCGGCCCAACATAAAAGTGCTTGGTGCTATATTGGCTGGCTGGGCACTTTTATGCTGGAATACAATGCATCAGATGGTAGCGTATATTGTCCGGCTGTGAAAATGAGTCCTTAAGTGGCTTAAAAAAAAAAAAATTAAGTTTCATCTCACCCTACAGATCATATCCGTGAGAGGAGATGAAATTACATACCTAAGGTCCCTGGATTTGTCACATTATGGGATCTTTATCTGCGGACCTTTCCCAGCTCCAGCCCATGTGCCCGTCAGCATTCTGGCAGACACATGCGCAAAAGTCAAGGATTACCCAGGAAATGTAAAATCTCCCTGCTACTGGCTATCAAAGGTAGCTGAAAGCCTGGAGATGTCACGGGGAGCCCGGTGAGTGGTCCTCGGTCATGTGATCATCATTATCCAATGGATAATATAAAATACAAAAAATAATGTACTGCGCATGACCGTCTGTGTGAGTACACAGTTATGCGCAGTACATTACGTGGCCATACGCAGTGCCACGGCTGGGCTCACTGCTGGAATCCACTGTGGTCCTCCACAAACAGATTCCACATAAGGCCGTGTGAACCAGACATTATTCGCTACCTGTAATGCTGATGTAATTTACAAAAAGCTCCGGGAACGCTCGCCTTCCTGCAGTTTCAGGAGCAGCTTGTTGAGCGCCTTCTGTTTTAGACCGCCGTACCTCTGCAAGCTTACGAAGCCTCACAGGGCACCACTTTTTCCACCCCATCCCTGCCACTTAGGTCGAGAAATATGCCCCAAAAAAGCATGGGAGGAGAAAGGATACCCGATTTTATTGCCCCATGTGCTCATCCCAACCGGACCTCCGTAATCACCCTGTCTTCGGACATAGCACACAGTTTACATTATTACTTTTAGCTAAGATTTAGCGAATGCCAAAAGGGGAGGATTATTTTTAGGGAGTTAATTTTTTTTCTCCACAAGTGAGCAATGGTGCCTGGAATTTATTCAGTTGCACCCTGAAATTCAATGGGTATTCCCTCCTTTATAGGCCTAGCCATGTGTCCTGTAAGTAGATTAGGGCCACAATGGGTATGTTTCTGAACACGGGACAAATAGTGATATCCATTTTGGGGTGCAAGTTTTCATTCATATGTGTGCTGTACAAAAAAAAAAAACTGTTTTTAAATTGACACAGTTGCCCCAATAATGTTTTCCTTCTGGTTTGTTTTGATTCATTCACAATCTGTGGGATCAAAACAAACAGTACACCCCTAGATAAATTCGTTAAGGGGTCTAGTTTTCAAAATGGGGTCATTCGTGGGGGGTTCTATATCGTTTTGGCCGCTCAAAGGCTCTACAAGTGTGCAATGGGGCCTAAATCAACATCAAGCAAAATTTCTGTTCTGAAAGCCACCGGCTACTTCTTTTATTTTGGGCCCTTTTGTGCATACAGATATAAGATTAGGGATAGAATGGGTATATTTCTGAACACAGGACAAACAGTGTATCCATTTTGGGGTGTAAATTCTCATTTTCATGTGCATTATAGAAAAAATACCTTCCTTTAAAATGACATATTTGCAAAAATATTAAATTTTATTTTTTCTCCTCTAAGTTATATTAACTCCTGAAAAAAAACTATGGGGTCAAAATACTCCTGACACCCCTCAGTAAATACATTAAGGGGTGTAGTTTTTAAAATGGGGTCATTTGTGGGGGCATCTATCATTCTGACACCTATGAGCCTTTGCAATATTGGCTTGGTGTAGGAAAACAAAGTGTACCTCAAAATATTGATAATCAATGTTAAATGTGTACGTCTCCTAAATGGTTAAAAAAACAAAGTTTTTCAAATGTGCATCCAGAATAAAGTAAACAGATCAAAAATGAGTACAGTATGTTTGCGCATATTTGAGATATTGCAATTGAAAATGTGAAAAAAATTACAATTTTTAAAATCTGTTCCCAATTTTAGCACTTTTAATAAATATACACAAATTCTATCTGACTATTTTCACCACCTAAATGAAGTACAATATGTGGCCAAAAACAATGTCAGAATCACTTGGATATGCAAAGTCTTTACGGAGTTATTCTATGTTAAAATGACACATGTCAGATTTCCAAAATTTGGCTTAGTCATTAAGGCGCAAACAGGCTTGGTCACTAAGGGGTTAAACAATACACCTGAGAAATCTTATAAAAAAAGGGATTGAATTTTTTAAGTGAAGCAATATAAGAAATGACTTTTATACATTTTATCTTAATTTGTTGTACTGCACACTAAGGCCCTAACAATATCCAATAATTATATTGTGCATATAGCAGAGATTTATCAAAATTATTTTTTCCATAGTGATCAATGCGTAGGATAAGTTGTAGACGGAAAATTGCTGAGCAGAATCTTCCCGGTGGTTCCATGGGGCTTATCAGTATACAGTTTATAAATCTATTGAGCTTAATGCTTCAACAGCATTTTTTCCAAGCCACTTATTCTGCTCCTTAGCTTGATCTGCTGGCCCTATGAATTTCAATAGTTTTGCATATCCCAAATGCATTTAATTCATGTCTTACTGCAGAACTCTTTTTTGTCATTGCCATTAATATCTTTGAGATATTTAAATATTCTGATTTTCACTCCCCCCCCCCCTTCCCAACTCCTTATCACCATGGAACATAAAAGTTCTGACTTGAACTGAAAACACGTTGACAATCTTGTCCTGCACATTCTTATAGATTTGTTTTAATTAAATTCAGAAGAATTAAGATTTGTTTCAATTTATTAGCATAGTAATTTTTTTTTTAAATATCAGTTTAAAGCCAGGGCTTCATGCACACTACTGTGTTACATCTGAGTAAAACACCTGGGTTTAGGGCTTCTTCACAAGACAATGTTGGCGCAGATATTTGTGCACACATGAGTTCAATGGGTTTGCTCTTATAAGTGCAGCACAATAGAAACTTGGAAGCTTTTAATCATACCCACAAACAA
Source organism: Eleutherodactylus coqui (assembly GCF_035609145.1). Classification (NCBI taxonomy): domain Eukaryota; kingdom Metazoa; phylum Chordata; class Amphibia; order Anura; family Eleutherodactylidae; genus Eleutherodactylus; species Eleutherodactylus coqui. The sequence continues at coordinate 200,826,923 of NC_089841.1, read as the reverse complement.
ATACTATTAAGGCAACCCCCTGGATGTGGACGAACAACGGTGGCTGCACTGTGCATTAGTAAGCACTGGTAGTGGAAGACACTACATACTAATATGACTGGTCAGCCCTACTCATGTTGGCAGCCCTGGTTAATCAAAGCAGATAAAATGTCTTGAACTAATGATGCATACTTATGTATAGTATAAAGGAGGTAGTCAGAGAAGCTGATGTGGCCATCTTTGTTTGCCCTGGACCAAAGGGTTGCTTTTAAAGCACATAAAATAATAATCCATCATATAGAGCATGTGCAATCAGTATATGGCTTCCTTTAATTATAGTCTTTTTTAGCATGTTTTTATTGAAAAAAAAGCAGAGAAATCACTAGGGCTTTTGATTTGCAGCAGATTTTGAGTTAAAATCTGCACCAATATTGTGGATTTGGAAATGCTGCAGATTTTGCCATGGAATTTTCCACAATGGAAACCCCTTAGCATTTCCACTTCATGTGAACATACCCTTAGGTTAACTCCACATGGGAGAGTGCTTTATATTGGGCCGTGTATCACATCCCAACATTGTACTTGCTAACATGCAATTTCCCCATGGATACTAGGCGTTTTTATATCAAAACCACATCACTTTGGGGAAGTAGCGATTGCAGAGTATCCTCACATTGCAGTTGCATCCACCTAGCACAGAGTGCAATGCTGCCGCCAGCCACATTGAAACAATGGGCAATGCAATGCAAGGGCACACCCAAAGATAGGACATGCCATGATTTTTTCATCGCTCATGCATATGACCCCATTGAAAAGAATGAGGTTCATATTCATGCAAGATTTGTGCATCTCACAACGCACAAATCTCGCCCATGTGTAGCTGGCCTTAAGGTGATTTCTAGAGATGAGCGAGCACCCAAATGCTCGGGTCCTTGTTATTTGAGTCGAGCTTTTTGTAAAATTCGAGAGCTCTATTCGAGTAATGAACCCCATTGACTACAATGGGAGATTCGAGCATTTTTGCATGGGACCCGCCGGTTGCCGAGCTTTTTTTTTTTCCTGTGTTCGTTCTCTCTCTATCTCCCTCTCCTCTGCCAAGCCAGCCACAAACTACCATTGACGTGCGCAGCCTCACAGCGGGGAGGGGTCAAATCTGGGGCGGGGTCGAACATGGCGTGATGTTTGCTCGAGTAGCGAGCACCATCGAGTATGCTAATACTCGAACAAGCATCAAGCTCAGAAGAGTAGGTTTGCTCAACTCTAGTGATTTCACAAACAGACATTTTCTTTTAAAAAGCTGCAGTTTTGTAGCAGTTTTTCATGAAGTTTTTAGAGCCACAGCCAAAAATAGATTCAAAAGTTATGGCAAATATGTAGGAAGGACTTCTACTGCTCCATCCTGCTGGATCCACTCATGGCTTCAGCAAAAAAAAAGCCACAAAAACTGTGGCTTCAAGAAGAAAAAACCCCTGTGTGTGAAATCATCTTAAGCATGCAGCTTAGGCCTCTTACACATGGGCTACAAAATCGCACAATTTTGTAGCGATGTGACATCACTATAAAACGCATGTATGTGAAGCTCATGGTTTCCAATGGGTTCTTCCGGGCTACAAAACATCTCATGTGAAAGAACTGATTGAAAACCATGGACTTCACATACATGCGTTTTGTAGCAATGATTTTGTAGTCCGTGTGAAAGAGGCCTTAATGGCGGCTTTAGACGGATGCATTTTCCCGCAATTTTGACCATATAAAATTCCCTTTATAGAGCAGTTAGCCTGCATATTCAATTATATTCAATATAATTGAATATGCAGGCTAACTGCTCTATAAAGGGGAGCGAAGTATAATGCTATTGTATAGCAATGGGAATTTTATATGTAGAGATGAGCGAACGTACTCGTCCGAGCTTGATACTCGTTCGAGTATTAGCGTGTTCGAGATGCTCGTTACTCGTAACGAGTACCATGCGATGTTCGAGTTACTTTCACTTTCCTCTCTGAGACGTTAGCGTGCTTTTCTGGCCAATTGAAAGACAGGGAAGGCATTACAACTTCCCCCTGCGACGTTCAAGCCCTATACCACCCCCCTGCAGTGAGTGGCTGGGGAGATCAGGTGTCACCCGAGTATAAAAATCGGCCCCTCCCGCGGCTCGCCTCAGATGCGTTGTGAGATAGCTGAGGGACAGTGCTATAGTGTTGGAGCTGCTGTAGGGAGAGTGTTAGGAGTTAGTGTAGGCTTCAAGAACCCCAACGGTCCGTCTTAGGGGCACATCTAACAGTGTGCAGTAGTGTGGAGGCTGCTTTTAGCAGTGTTGCACATTTTTTTTTTTTTGGTATATCGGCCGTGCAGAGCATTGCGCCCTGCAGTAATACTACAGGGATAGAATTGTGTAGGCAGGGCCAGAAGACATATATAGATTGAATATACGCAGTGGTCCTTTTGAAAAAAATATTTGAAAAAAAACTATTTGGCCTGCCTGTCACTCTGCTCAGTGTTCTGGGTCTGTGTCGGATGGGGGTAGTAGTTCTCCAAATAAATACGCAGCCAGCTAAGTGTTACAGCAGGCTTGCGCAAAATTATTTCCTGGCTCTGAAATCACCGCTTTGTTGCACTTAATAACAGTGCAACACTGCAGTTCCGTCACACACACATCAGGGACAGAATTGTGTAGGCAGGGCCAGAAGACATATATAGATTGAATATACGCAGTGGTCCTTTTGAAAAAAATATTTGAAAAAAAACTATTTGGCCTGCCTGTCACTCTGCTCAGTGTTCTGGGTCTGTGTCGGCTGGGGGTAGTAGTTCTCCAAATAAATACGCAGCCAGCTAAGTGTTACAGCAGGCTTGCCCAAAATTATTTCCTGGCTCTGAAATCACCGCTCTGTTGCACTTAATAACAGTGCAACACTGCAGTTCCGTCACACACACATCAGGGACAGAATTGTGTAGGCAGGGCCAGAAGACATATATAGATTGAATATACGCAGTGGTCCTTTTGAAAAACATATTTGAAAAAAAACTATTTGGCCTGCCTGTCACTCTGCTCAGTGTTCTGGGTCTGTGTCGGATGGGGGTAGTAGTTCTCCAAATAAATACGCAGCCAGCTAAGTGTTACAGCAGGCTTGCGCAAAATTATTTCCTGGCTCTGAAATCACCGCTCTGTTGCACTTAATAACAGTGCAACACTGCAGTTCCGTCACACACACATCAGGGACAGAATTGTGTAGGCAGGGCCAGAAGACATATATAGATTGAATATACGCAGTGGTCCTTTTGAAAAAAATATTTGAAAAAAAACTATTTGGCCTGCCTGTCACTCTGCTCAGTGTTCTGGGTCTGTGTCGGCTGGGGGTAGTAGTTCTCCAAATAAATACGCAGCCAGCTAAGTGTTACAGCAGGCTTGCGCAAAATTATTTCCTGGCTCTGAAATCACCGCTCTGTTGCACTTAATAACAGTGCAACACTGCAGTTCCGTCACACACACATCAGGGACAGAATTGTGTAGGCAGGGCCAGAAGACATATATAGATTGAATATACGCAGTGGTCCTTTTGAAAAACATATTTGAAAAAAAACTATTTGGCCTGCCTGTCACTCTGCTCAGTGTTCTGGGTCTGTGTCGGATGGGGGTAGTAGTTCTCCAAATAAATACGCAGCCAGCTAAGTGTTACAGCAGGCTTGCGCCAAATTATTTCCTGGCTCTGAAATCACCGCTCTGTTGCACTTAATAACAGTGCAACACTGCAGTTCTGTCACACACACATCAGGGACAGAATTGTGTAGGCAGGGCCAGAAGACATATATAGATTGAATATACGCAGTGGTCCTTTTGAAAAAAATATTTGAAAAAAAACTATTTGGCCTGCCTGTCACTCTGCTCAGTGTTCTGGGTCTGTGTGTGCTGGGTGTAGTAGTTCTCCAAATAAATACGCAGCCAGCTAAGTGTTACAGCAGGCTTGCGCAAAATTATTTCCTGGCTCTGAAATCACCGCTCTGTTGCACTTAATAACAGTGCAACACTGCAGTTCCGTCACACACACATCAGGGACAGAATTGTGTAGGCAGGGCCAGAAGACATATATAGATTGAATATACGCAGTGGTCCTTTTGAAAAACATATTTGAAAAAAAACTATTTGGCCTGCCTGTCACTCTGCTCAGTGTTCTGGGTCTGTGTCGGATGGGGGTAGTAGTTCTCCAAATAAATACGCAGCCAGCTAAGTGTTACAGCAGGCTTGCGCAAAATTATTTCCTGGCTCTGAAATCACCGCTCTGTTGCACTTAATAACAGTGCAACACTGCAGTTCCGTCACACACACATCAGGGACAGAATTGTGTAGGCAGGGCCAGAAGACATATATAGATTGAATATACGCGGTGGTCCTTTTGAAAAAAATATTTGAAAAAAAACTATTTGGCCTGCCTGTCACTCTGCTCAGTGTTCTGGGTCTGTGTCGGCTGGGGGTAGTAGTTCTCCAAATAAATACGCAGCCAGCTAAGTGTTACAGCAGGCTTGCGCAAAATTATTTCCTGGCTCTGAAATCACCGCTCTGTTGCACTTAATAACAGTGCAACACTGCAGTTCTGTCACACACACATCAGGGACAGAATTGTGTAGGCAGGGCCAGAAGACATATATAGATTGAATATACGCAGTGGTCCTTTTGAAAAAAATATTTGAAAAAAAACTATTTGGCCTGCCTGTCACTCTGCTCAGTGTTCTGGGTCTGTGTGTGCTGGGTGTAGTAGTTCTCCAAATAAATACGCAGCCAGCTAAGTGTTACAGCAGGCCTGCGCAAAATTATTTCCTGGCGTTCCGTAAGCGAACTCAGCCTCCAACCACAGGCCAATAAGCGGCACATTTAATTACAGTGTTGTGTTTCTGCATTCCTGGTAATACAGCATGCTGAGGGGTAGGGGTAGGCCTAGAGGACGTGGGCGCGGCCGAGGACGCGGAGGCCCTAGTCCGGGTGTGGGCACAGGCCGAGCTCCTGATCCAGGTGTATCGCAGCCGACTGCTGCGGGATTAGGAGAGAGGCACGTTTCTGGCGTCCCCACATTCATAGCACATTTAATGGGTCCACGCGGTAGACCCTTATTAGAAAATGAGCAGTGTGAGCAGGTCCTGTCGTGGATGGCAGAAAGTGCTTCCAGCAACCTATCGTCCACCCAGAGTTCTGCGCCGCCCACTGCTGCAACTCAGAATCCTCTGGCTGCTGCTCCTCCTTCCTCCCAGCCTCCTCACTCCATGAAAATAAGACATTCTGAGGAGCGGGCAGACTCTCAGGAACTGTTCTCGGGCCCCTGCTCAGATTGGGCAGCAGTGGTTCCTCTCCCACCAGAGGAGTTTATCGTGACTGATGCCCAACCATTGCAAAGTTCCCGGGGTTCGGGGGATGAGGCTGGGGACTTCCGGCAACTGTCTCAAGACCTTTCAGTGGGTGAGGAGGCCGATGACGATGAGACACAGTTGTCTATCAGTGAGGTAGTAGTAAGGGCATTAAGTCCGAGGGAGGAGCGCACCGAGGATTCGGAGGAAGAGCAGCAGGACAATGAGGTGACTGACCCCACCTGGTTTGCTACGCCTACTGAGGACAGGTCTTCAGAGGGGGAGGCAAGGGCAGCAGCAGGGCAGGTTGCAAGAGGCAGTGCGGTGGCCAGGGGTAGAGGCAGGGCCAGACAGAATAATCCACCAACTGTTTCCCAAAGCGCCCCCTCGCGCCATGCCACCCTGCAGAGGCCGAGGTGCTCAAAGGTCTGGCAGTTTTTCACTGAGAGTGCAGACGACCGACGAACAATGGTGTGCAACCTTTGTCGCGCCAAGATCAGCCGGGGAGCCACCACCACCAGCCTCACCACCACCAGCATGCGCAGACATATGATGGCCAAGCACCCCACAAGGTGGGACGAAGGCCGCTCACCGCCTCCGGTTTGCACCGCTGCCTCTCCCCCTGTGCCCCAACCTGCCACTGAGATCCAACCCCGCTCTGAGGACACAGGCACTACCGTCTCCTGGCCTGCATCCACACCCCCACCTCCGCTGTCCTCGGCCCCATCCACCAATGTCTCTCAGCGCACCGTCCAGCCGTCGCTAGCGTAAGTGTTTGAGCGCAAGCGCAAGTACGCCGCCGCGCATCCGCACGCTCAAGCGTTAAACGTGCACGTAGCCAAATTTATCAGCCTGGAGATGCTGCCGTATAGGGTTGTGGAAACGGAGTCCTTCAAAAGTATGATGGCGGTGGCGGCCCCGCGCTACTCAGTTCCCAGTCGCCACTACTTTTCCCGATGTGCCGTCCCAGCCCTGCACGACCACGTCTCCCGCAACATTGTACGCGCCCTCACCAACGCGGTTACTGCCAAGGTCCACTTAACAACGGACACGTGGACAAGCACAGGCGGGCAGGGCCACTATATCTCCCTGACGGCACATTGGGTGAATTTAGTGGAGGCTGGGACAGAGTCAGAGCCTGGGACCGCTCACGTCCTACCCACCCCCAGAATTGCGGGCCCCAGCTCGGTGGTGGTATCTGCGGCGGTGTATGCTTCCTCCACTAAACCACCCTCCTCCTCCTCCTCCTCCTCCAACGCAACCTCTGTCTCACAATCAAGATGTGTCAGCAGCAGCACGTCGCCAGCAGTCGGTGTCGCGCGGCGTGGCAGCACAGCGGTGGGCAAGCGTCAGCAGGCCGTGCTGAAACTACTCAGCTTAGGAGAGAAGAGGCACACGGCCCACGAACTGCTGCAGGGTCTGACAGAGCAGACCGACCGCTGGCTTGCGCCGCTGAGCCTCCAACCGGGCATGGTCGTGTGTGACAACGGCCGTAACCTGGTGGCGGCTCTGCAGCTCGGCAGCCTCACGCACGTGCCATGCCTGGCCCACGTCTTTAATTTGGTGGTTCAGCGCTTTCTGAAAAGCTACCCTCGCTTGTCAGACCTGCTCGGAAAGGTGCGCCGGCTCTGCGCACATTTCCGCAAGTCCCACACGGACGCTGCCACCCTGCGCACCCTGCAACATCGGTTCAATCTGCCAGTGCACCGACTGCTGTGCAACGTGCCCACACGGTGGAACTCTACGCTCCACATGTTGGCCAGGCTCTATGAGCAGCGTAGAGCTATAGTGGAATACCAACTCCAACATGGGCGGCGCAGTGGGAGTCAGCCTCCTCAATTATTTTCAGAAGAGTGGGCCTGGTTGGCAGACATCTGCCAGGTCCTTGGAAACTTTGAGGAGTCTACCCAGGTGGTGAGTGGCGATGCTGCAATCATTAGCATCACCATTCCTCTGCTATGCCTCTTGAGAAGTTCCCTGCAAAGCATAAAGGCAGACGCTTTGCACTCGGAAACAGAGCCGGGGGAAGACAGTATGTCACTGGATAGTCAGAGCACCCTCCTGTCTATATCTCAGCGCGGTGAGGAGGAGGAGGAGGAAGATGAGGAGGAGGGGGAAGACACAGCTTGGCCCACTGGTGAGGGTAGATATGCTGCTGGCCTGTCATCCTTTCAGCGTGTATGGCCTGAGGAGGAGGAGGAGGAGGAGGATCCTGAAAGTGATCTTCCTAGTGAGGACAGCCATGTGTTGCGTACAGGTACCCTGGCACACATGGCTGACTTCATGTTAGGATGCCTTTCTCGTGACCCTCGCGTTACACGCATTCTGGCCACTACGGATTACTGGGTGTACACACTGCTCGACTCACGGTATAAGGAGAACCTTTCCACTCTCATACCCGAAGAGGAAAGTGGTTCGAGAGTGTTGCTATACCACAGCACCCTGGCGGACAAACTGATGGTAAAATTCCCATACGACAGCGCTAGTGGCCGAAGGCGCAGTTCCGAGGGCCAGGTAGCAGGGGAGGCGCGGAGATCAGCCAGGATGTACAGCACAAGCAGGCCAACACTCTTTAAGGCCCTTGACAGCTTTATGGCTCCCCAGCAAGACTGTGTCACCGCTCCCCAGTCACGGCTGAGTCTGCGGGAGCACTGTAAAAGGATGGTGAGGGAGTACGTAGCCGATCGCACGACCGTCCTCCGTGACGCCTCTGCCCCCTACAACTACTGGGTGTCGAAGCTGGACACCTGGCCTGAACTCGCGCTGTATGCCCTGGAGGTGCTTGCTTGTCCTGCGGCTAGCGTCTTGTCAGAGAGGGTGTTTAGTGCGGCTGGGGGAATCATCACAGATAAGCGTACCCGCCTGTCAACCGACAGTGCCGACAGGCTAACACTCATCAAGATGAACAAAGCCTGGATTTCCCCAGACTTCTCTTCTCCACCAGCGGACAGCAGCGATACCTAAGAAATAGGTAGGCTGCACCCGCGGATGGAAGCATCGTTCTGTATCCCCATCAAAAACGGGGACCTTTTCGCTTCATCAATCTGTGTATAATATTCCTCCTCCTCCTCCTGCTCCTCCTCCTGAAACCTCACATAATCACGCCGAACGGGCAATTTTTCTTAGGCCCACAAGGCTCAGTCATATAATTTTTCTACACAATTTTTATACGTTTCAATGCTCATTAAAGCGTTGAAACTTTCACCTCCAACAATTTTTATTTTAACTGGGCTGCCTCCTGGCCTAGTTAGTTACCAATTAAGCCACATTAACCAAAGCGATTAATTGGTTTCACCTGCCTTCTTGGTTGGCCATGGCCAATTTTTCTGATGTACATTAGTACTGTTGATACAGCAATTTTTGTGGGCCCTCGCCTACAGTGTAATCAAATGAATTTTTAGCCCACCTGCATTACAGCTGACGTTACATCCGCTGTGTTGGGCAATGCAATGGGATATTTTTGTGTATCGCCGGTGGGTTCCAGGGAGCCACCCATGCTGTGGGTCCACAGGGAGTTGTAAATGCATCTGTTTCCACTTCTAAAGAACCCCAGTCTGACTGGGGCATGCAGTGTGGGCCGAAGCCCACCTGCATTAAGCACAACATTACTACCTCAGCTGTGTTGGGCAATGCAATGGGATATTTTTATGTACCGCCGGTGGGTTCCAGGGAGCCACCCATGCTGTGGGTCCACAGGGACTTGTAAATGCATCTGTTTCCACTTCTAAAGAACCCCAGTCAGACTGGGGCATGCAGTGTGGGCCGAAGCCCACCTGCATTAAGCACAACATTACTACCTCAGCTGTGTTGGGCAATGCAATGGGATATTTTTATGTACCGCCGGTGGGTTCCAGGGAGCCACCTATGCCGTGGGTCCACAGGGAGTTGTAAATGCATCTGTTTCCACTTCTAAGGAACCCCAGTCTGACTGGGGCATGCAGTGTGGGCCGAAGCCCACCTGCATTAAACATGACATTACTATCTCAGCTGTGTTGGGCAATGCAATGGGATATATTTATGTACCGCCGGTGGCTTCCTGGCACCCACCCATGCTGTGGGTCCACAGGGAGTTGTAAATGCATCTGTTTCCACTTCTAAAGAACCCCAGTCTGACTGGGGCATGCAGTGTGGGCCAAAGCCCACCTGCAGTAAGCACTACATTACCTCAGCTGTGATGGGCGCTGCAATGGGATTTATTTATGTACCGCCGGTGGGTTCCAGGGAGCCACCCATGCTGTGGGTGCACACGGAATTCCCATTGCGGAGTTGTACCTGCCTGTGACTATTTATAAAAAACCGCGGTCTGACTGGGGCGTGCAGACACCTTGACAGAATGAATAGTGTGTGGCACATAGGTTCCCCATTGCTATGCCCACGTGTGCAGCTCCAGATGGAGGTGGCACAGGATTGGATTTCTCATTGCTTCTGTACAGCATTGTGGGCTATCGCCCCGCCCCTTTTAAAGAGGGTCGCTGCCTAGCCGTGCCAACCCTCTGCAGTGTGTGCCTGCTTTTCCTGTGGCAGACGCACTTATAAATAGACATGAGGGTGGCGTGGCATGAGGGCAGCTGAAGGCTGGGCAGGGACAGTTTGGTGTGCGCTGTGGACACTGGGTCGTGCAGGGGGGGTTGGTCAGCATGTAACCCAGGAGAAGTGGCAGCGGAGTGTCATGCAGGCAGTGATTGTGCTTTGTTGGAGGTAGTGTGGTGCTTAGCTAAGGTATGCATTGCTAATGAGGGCTTTTCAGAAGTAAAAATTGTTGGGGGGGGGGGCCCACTCTTGCCGCTATTGTGGCTTAATAGTGGGACCTGGGAACTTGAGATGCAGCCCAACATGTAGCCCCTCGCCTGCCCTATCCGTTTCTGTGTCGTTCCCATCACTTTCTTGAATTGCCCCGATTTTCACAAATGAAAACCTTAGCGAGCATCGGCGATATACAAAAATGCTCGAGTCGCCCATTGACTTCAATGGGGTTCGTTACTCGAAACGAACCCTCGAGCATCGCGAAAAATTCGTCTCGAGTAACGAGCACCCGAGCATTTTGGTGCTCGCTCATCTCTATTTATATGGTCTTTTGTATATTTTTAACTAACAGAATTGTGAAGCTCAACCACAATAGATATAAACAAAGTGCAATTAGGGGTTAATCTTGCAATAAATGGAATATCTGAAGTTTTGGCAGAGCGCCCGATAGTATCCATTTTCTTGTCATGTTGATATGTGTTTGATATTTGTTTTATCACAAGTTTCATCACAAGCATTATCTCATCAGTAATATTTTGATGTTTCTGTGTATTTTCCCTTTGCCCTATAGCCTGTACAGCTGACAGTCATTGTAATTATCTGTTCTGTTACACCTATTTAAGCTGGTCCCACACTCTTTTCAGATCATACCACTGACGAAGGCTCTGTGCAGCCGATATAGAGATGTGTACACCTGGCAATTTTAAATATGACTAAATAAAGGAAGATTACAAATTTTAGTCTGCAAGAAAGCGTAGATTAAACTTTTTCCTGCATGGAATTTTTTGCTGTTTAAACCCGGGGGCAGGTGAACCCCTTGAGCAAGCAGTGGATCGTGAGATATATGAAGTGAGCAAGCTGACAGCACAGCACAGCATATTCAAGTATATATTTAGGGATCTTTCACACGGGATAGAATAAGCCGCACAACGCACCTCAAGCCGCGGTAACTTCCGCACCAATTTTGTGAATTTTGAAGCGGAATCGAACCTGCCGTCAATTCCACATTAAAATCCGGTTGGACCTGCGGATTTATCTGCATCCTGCGGCGTAATTCCGTCCCGTGTAAATGGTCTCTAAGAGTGGTTTAGCTTTAAGCCCATGATGGTAATTTCTGGAACCAAATTGCTAAAACATTGTATGATTTGATTATTGGTTACATGGAGAAATCAGCCTTCAGCTACTGCAGTTATTCTTACATAGCTTTCGGCTGGAGTAATGCGGGATATTATCATCACAAAGGGGCTGCTGCAGCTGTTCACTAGAACTCGTGCCAGCTTTAAGGTAATCTCCGCGGCACAAACCTCCTTCAGCCACTTTTCTTACAAGTTTTTCCTAAGAAATAATTAATTCAATAAAAAATCCTGATCATCTGGTCCCCAATCCTCGTTTCCTTAATAACACTTCATTTGTTTTCATTATTACTTCCTTCAGCTATTCGTCCGTTGGCTTATTCATAGTCATCCTGGGAGCCTCCAAACACATTTCATCACAGGTCTCAAAGCATTTAACTCCAATTTGTTTAGTGTAGCTTTCATTTAATGTGCCCAGAGGAAAGTCAGCATGGCAGACGCATTTGCTCATATGGCTCCTCCACTGAGGATTATACCGGTTCAACATAAAGACTGCAGTGCTGAGTACATAACGCTCCATCCTAATCTTTATAATTGCCGATGTCATGTTCTTTTTTTTTTCCTAAAAGAGAAATGCTAAAATAACCAAGATTTTATTATTAGTTTTTATCATTGTTTTATTTCAATAATTATTGCTATTTCCATATGTCAACATATGATAATGTGTGGATATATAAATATACATACTGGACATATTAGGATATAACATCTGTAGCAATTCTCTGACAAATATCCAGTATCAGCAAATGCAGTCAGCAGTTTTATAACTTCCTGTGCTTGCAGAATACAGGCTGACATAAACATGCGACTACTTCTTGGATGCCACATTAGCAAGATTTCGCATGAGAATATTTCCAGTTTCTAAAGGCTCAAAGAAAGAGATTGCTCGGGATTCATTTTAGCACTAAGTGCCCATATTACAGAGTATTAATAACATTGTAACTGGTTTATATTGTACTTTCAGACCAATTTAGTTCCCTTTCTCCATTCAGTTGGGCACTTTTGATAATATAGCTGGCTCTGCAGCACTATATCTCTTGGATGAAGCTGCCACATGAGAAAGTCACTTGACAAATGAACAAGCTAAATGTGTGCATAGGGCCAGGACCAACCATACCGAGCAGTATTTGAAAAAGTGAAGTGGTAGAACTTTTAATATTAACCAATTGCAAAGATATTTTCCCTCTTAACATAAGGGTATGTTCACATGGCATATTTGACAGGGCTGAAAAAAATCTGCGTCAAAATCCAACTAAATAAAATACACAAACACACTCTGGTTTTAGGTGCAGTTTTTGCATTTGACTCATATTTTGACACATACCGTGTTTCCCCAAAAATAAGACACTGTCTTATATTAATTTTTGCCCCAAAAGAGGCACAGTGTCTTATTTTCAGTAAATGACAATGGCGCTCGATCCAATCACAGAGCTCGCTTTTCTGAAGGCGGTGTATTCAAAGCCCCGTCACCACAAACAAGCTGAGGTGTCAGCTCGGAGGACGCTGCAGTTTGCAGCAGCGCCGCCGGATACCATCGTGAGGCATTGGGACACTGCGGACCACGTAAGTATTGATTTTTTTAAATGCAGGTTAGCTAGGGATTATTTTGGGGGGAGGGCTTAGATTTCAAGCCTCCCCCAAAAGCCGAGGTAGGGCTTATTATCGGGGTAGGTCCTATTACCGGGGAGACACGGTATTTTGACACACACTTGACAAGTATTTTAAAATCCCATTCATTTCTATAGTACAAACGGACATGGAATACATGACACGTCTTCTTTTTAATATGACACATATTTTTAATACACATTGGAAAAAAATGCGTCGTCACAACAGGCACACGAACCCCCCACCCAAATAAGTTTAAATTTTGAACTTTATCTACCTTCATTTTGTCTCTTCAATGCACACCATAGAGCACATGCTTTTTATAATTCTCTTCTCCTCCCGAGTCTGTGGCCGAGTTACAAACCTACCTCGGGAATTTCCCCCTGACTCTCTCCCATTCATCGCAGACATCGGCACGAATTATTGGTGGAGTGGACAACGGCAACTGTACTTACAGGCGAACTAGGATCGGCGGTGTGGCAGCCTATCTGTGACGGGCTGTTCACACCAGGTGAGTCTGATTTAATCACTAAAATATTTCGATACCGTTCCCTGAGGCGCTGTCCGTTTTATATAATTGCACATTACAAACCAATGGGATGCGTATTGTAAACATATATATTGGCATGTAATACGCACCAGTATACACAGTGTGAACATACCTTAACATGGCCACTTTTGTAAATAAATTAATGAAACCCTGGACAACTCCTTCAAACTATAGCGAGAACAAACTCCAGAGAACTGAAACCATTGGACCAAAAAGCTATCAATATCTTGTCAACAATCTGCTAAAAAAGAATATACAATAAATGAACATCTTTGATATGATGTACTTTATAACAGGAAAAGCATCCAAAGTTTCAAAAAAACATACCGTATGTTAAATTCAGGCAAAACAACATTCATTTATGACATAAAACTGAAGGCTCAATCCCTATTGAGATTACTGTTCTCTAAAGGGCAAACCCAAAGCAATTTTCAGAACCACTGACCTTAATAATACATTGAACCTTTAACAGCTAATCAGTGAAAAGATGTACTGAAGCTTGTAATCCATTTTCCAGAACGGGAAAAAAAAAAATCACATCTTGCTCCTATGAAGGCAACTGGTCATAGAGAAGCTTTTCATAGAGCACCAAAGCAATTCAAAGGTGCAACATAAAATATACAGAAATGTTAAATAATGTGAGACTTTCTTCCTGTTGGCACTATTTTAGCACATTTTCTGAGCTTAGCTAATTGAATTTCGAACAAATGGCACAAAATGAGTAGATATCTGAATATCAAGTCAAAATATCATCACAGAGGCAGTGAGATCCTAATAGTCAACAACTTAAAGCCCATTTACATGAAAATGAGAGATAATCGTTGCGTGTAAACACGGCCGGCCATCGTTCACTTTTGGTCTGAACGATGATTTTAAGGTGAGCTTAAAATCCATCTTAAAGCCAGAGAGAGATAACAGGGACCGCAGGATGTGTTCTCAGCGGGTGTCAGAGATTACATTGTATTCTGCCGACAGCCTTTGGGAGAACAATGCAGCTGTGTGCAGAGCCCAGTCTACATGCTGGGCTCTGTAAACAGTTCCTGGAGGCCCTTTTACACACAAATGAAGGTGATAGTGTTAATGGACTTTCGTGTCCATTAACACTTTATGCAAAATGATCGCTAAAACTGTTAATGGGACTTTACTCACAGAATAGAATCTGAATATAATTACCTGAATATCAACTTTTATTATTTTCTTATCATTGCATTATCATCACAGTTTGATTAACGAACTAGTAATTTCTATCACTTTAACTAGGCTCCTGATAAAAAGTTTATTAAATTGACCGTAGAAACGCGTTGAACTTGAGTGTGAGAGCTTGAGAGTGTTGATATAGGAACAGATAGGGTGTTCTTAGAAATACCCAGGTTAACCAGAAACAGTTAGGGTTTCTTTAGGGGTGTCAGATTGGGTCATTATTAGAGATGAGCGAACGTACTCGTCCGAGCTTGATACTCGTTCGAGTATTAGCATGTTCGAGATGCTCGTTACTCGTGACAAGTACCACGCGATGTTCGGGTTACTTTCACTTTCATCTCTGAGACGTTAGCGCACTTTTCTGGCCAATAGAAAGACAGGGAAGGCATTACAACTTCCCCCTGCGACGTTCAAGCCCTATACCACCCCCCTGCAGTGAGTGGCTGGCAAAATCAGGTGTCACCCGAGTATAAAAATCGGCCCCTCCCGCGGCTCGCTACAGATGCGTTCTGACATAGAGGAGGGAAAGTGCTATCTTGGTGGAGCTGCTATAGGGAGAGTATTAGGAGTATTTTAGGCTTCAAGAACCCCAACGGTCCTTCTTAGGGCCACATCTAACCGTGTGCAGTACTGTGGAGGCTGCTTTTTGCAGTGTTGCACATTTTTTTTTTTGGTATATCGGCCGTGCAGAGCATTGCGCCCTGCAGTAATACTCCAGGGCCAGAAGTGGTGGTTAGGCAGGAACAGAAGACATATTGATTGAATATAGGCAGTGGGCCTTTGCAAAAACATTTGGGGAAAAAATCTATTTGGGCTGCCTGTGACTGTCCTCAGTGTTCTGGGTCTCTGCTGGGTGTAGTAGTTCTCCAAATTCATACGCAGCCAGCTAAGTGTTACAGCAGGCTTGCGCAAAATTATTTCCTGGCTCTGTCTGGGCTGTTAAATCACCGCTGTATTGCAGTCCACAGTGCAACACTCTGCAGTTCTTTGACATACTCCAGGGCCAGAAGCGGTGAGGCAGGGACAGAAGACATATATTTATTGAATATAGGCAGTGGGCCTTTGCAAAAACATTTGGGGAAAAAAATCTATTTGGGCTGCCTGTAACTGTCCTCAGTGTTCTGGGTCTCTGCTGGGTGTAGTAGTTCTCCAAATTCATACGCAGCCAGCTAAGTGTTACAGCAGGCTTACGCAAAATTATTTCCTGGCTCTGTCTGGGCTGTTAAATCACCGCTGTATTGCAGTCCACAGTGCAACACTCTGCAGTTCTTTGACATACTCCAGGGCCAGAAGCGGTTAGGCAGGGACAGAAGACATATTGATTGAATATAGGCAGTGGGCCTTTGCAAAAACATTTGGGGAAAAAAATCTATTTGGGCTGCCTGTCACTGTCCTCAGTGTTCTGGGTCTCTGCTGGGTGTAGTAGTTCTCCAAATTCATACGCAGCCAGCTAAGTGTTACAGCAGGCTTGCGCAAAATTATTTCCTGGCGTTCCGTAAGCGAAGTCAGCCACCAACCACAGGCCAATAAGCGGCACATTTAATTACAGCGTTCTGTTTCTGCACTACTGGTAATACACCATGCTGAGGGGTAGGGGTAGGCCTAGAGGACGTGGACGCGGGCGAGGACGCGGAGGCCCAAGTCAGGGTGTGGGCACAGGCCGAGCCAGTGCGGTGGCCAGGGGTAGAGGCAGGGCCAGACCGAATAATCCACCAACTGGTTCCCAAAGCGCCCCCTCGCGCCATGCCACCCTGCAGAGGTCAAGGTGCTCTACGGTGTGGCAGTTTTTCACAGAGATGCCTGACGACCGACGAACAGTGGTGTGCAACCTTTGTCGCGCCAAGATCAGCTGGGGAGGCACCACCACCAGCATGCGCAGGCATATGATGGCCAAGCACCCCACAAGGTGGGACGAAGGCCGTTTACCGCCTCCGGTTTGCACCACTGCCTCTCCCCCTGTGCCCCAACCTGCCACTGAGATCCAACCCCCCTCTGAGGACACAGGCACTACCGTCTCCTGGCCTGCACCCACACCCTCACCTCCGCTGTCCTCGGCCCCATCCAGCAATGTCTCTCAGCGCAGCGTCCAGACGTCGCTAGCGCAAGTGTTTGAGCGGGAGCGCAAGTACGCCGCCATGCACCCGCACGCTCAAGCATTAAACGTGCATATTGCCAAATTGATCAGCCTGGAGATGCTGTCGTATAGGCTTGTGGAAACGGAGGCTTTCAAAAGCATGATGGCGGCGGCGGCCCCGCGCTACTCGGTTCCCAGTTGCCACTACTTTTCCCGATGTGCCGTCCCAGCCCTGCACGACCACGTCTCCCGCAACATTGTACGCGCCCTCACCAACGCGGTTACCGCCAAGGTCCACTTAACAACAGACACGTGGACAAGCACAAGCGGGCAGGGCCACTATATCTCCCTGACGGCACATTGGGTGAATTTAGTGGAGGCTGGGACAGAGTCAGAGCCTGGGACCGCTCACGTCTTACCCACCCCCCGAATTGCGTGCCCCAGCTCGGTGGTGGTATCTGCGGCGGTGTATGCTTCCTCCACTAAACCACCCTCCTCCTCCTCCTACGCAACCTCTGTCTCGCATAGCAGCACAGCGGTGGGCAAGCGTCAGCAGGCCGTGCTGAAACTACTCAGCTTAGGAGAGAAGAGGCAGACGGCCCACGAACTGCTGCAGGGTCTGACAGAGCAGACCGACCGCTGGCTTGCGCCGCTGAGCCTCCAACCGGGCATGGTTGTGTGTGACAACGGCCGTAACCTGGTGGCGGCTCTGCAGCTCGGCAGCCTCACGCACGTGCCATGCCTGGCCCATGTCTTTAATTTGGTGGTTCAGCGCTTTCTGAAAAGCTACCCACACTTGTCATACCTGCTCGGAAAGGTGCGCCGGCTCAGCGCACATTTCCGCAACTCCAAGACGTACGCTGCCACCCTGCGGTCCCTGCAACATCGGTTTCATCTGCCAGTGCACCGATTGCTGTGCGACGTGCCCACATGGTGGAACTCTATGCTCCACATGTTGGCCAGGCTCTATGAGCAGCGTAGAGCTATTGCGGAATACCAACTCCAACATGGGCGGCGTAGTGGGAGTCAGCCTCTTCAATTCTTTACAGAAGAGTGGTCCTTGGACACTTTGAGGAGTCTACCCAGATGCTGAGCGGGGATGCTGCAATCATTAGTGTCATCATTTCTCTGCTATGCCTCTTGAGAAGTTCCCTGCAAAGCATAAAGGCAGACGCTTTGCGCTCGGAAACGGAGGCGGGGGAAGACAGTATGTCGCTGGATAGTCAGAGCACCCTCATGTCTATATCTCAGCGCGTTGAGGAGGAGGAGGAGGGGGAGGAGCATGAGGAGGAGGGGAAGAGACAGCTTGGCCCACTGCTGAGGGTACACATGCTGCTTGCCTGTCATCCTTTCAGCGTGTATGGCCGGAGGAGGAGGAGGAGGAGGGGGAGGAGCATGAGGAGGAGGGGGAAGAGACAGCTTGGCCCACTGCTGAGGGTACACATGCTGCTTGCCTGTCATCCTTTCAGCGTGTATGGCCAGAGGAGGAGGAGGAGGAGGAGGATCCTGAAAGTGATCTTCCTAGTGAGGACAGCCATGTGTTGCGTACAGGTACCCTGGCACACATGGCTGACTTCATGTTAGGATGCCTTTCTCATGACCCTCGCGTTACACGCATTCTGGCCACTACGGATTACTGGGTGTACACACTGCTCGACCCATGGTATAAGGAGAACCTTTCCACTCTCATTCCCGAAGAGGAAAGGGGTTCGAGAATGATGCTATACCACAGGGCGCTGGTGGACAAACTGATGGTAAACTTCCCATCCGACAGCGCTAGTGGCCGAAGGCGTATTTCCGAGGGCCAGGTAGCAGGGGAGGCGCAGAGATCAGGCAGCATGTACAGCGCAGGCAGGGGACCATTCTCCAAGGCCTAACCAGCAAGACTGTGTCACCGGTCCCCAGTCAAGGCTGAGTTGGTGGGAGCACTGTAAAAGAATGGTGAGGGAGTACGTAGCCGATCGCACGACCGTCCCCCCTGACGCCTCTGCCACCTACAACTACTGGGTGTCGAAGCTGGACACGTGGCCTGAACTCGCGCTGTATGCCCTGGAGGTGCTTGCTTGTCCTGCGGCTAGCGTCCTGTCAGAGAGGGTGTTTAGTGCGGCTGGGGGAATCATCACAGATAAGCGTACCCGCCTGTCAACCGACAGTGCCGACAGGCTTACACTCATCAAGATGAACAAAGCCTGGATTTCCCCAGACTTCTCTTCTCCACCAGCGGACAGCAGCGATACCTAAGCAATACGTAGGCTGCACTCGCGGATGGAAGCATCGTTCTCTCTCACCATCCAAAACGGGGACATTTCTGCTTCATCAATCTGTGTATAATATTCCTCCTCTTCCTCCTCCTGCTCCTCCTCCTGAAACCTCATGTAATGACGCCGAACGGGCAATTTTTCTTAGGGCCACAAGGCTCACTCATATAATTTTTCTAAACAATTTTTATACGTTTAAATGCTCATTAAAGCGTTGAAACTTTCACCTCAACCAATTTTTATTTTAACTGGGCTGCCTCCAGGCCTAGTTACCAATTAAGCCACATTAACCAAAGCGATTAATGGATTTCACCTGCCCTCTTGGTTGGGCATGGGCAATTTTTCTCAGGTACATTAGTACTGTTGGTACACCAATTTTTGGGGGCCCTCGCCTACAGTGTAATCAAATGAATTTTTAGCCCACCTGCATTACAGCTGACGTTACATCAGCTGTGTTGGGCACTGCAATGGGATATATTTATGTACCGCCGGTGGGTTCCAGGGAGCCACCCATGCTGTGGGTCCACAGGGAGTTGTAACTGCATGTGTCTACTTCTAAAGAACCCCAGTCTGACTGGGGCATGCAGTGTGGGCTGAAGCCCACCTGCATGAAGCACGACATTACCTCAGCTGTGTTGGGCACTGCAATGGGATATATTTATGTACCGCCGGTGGGTTCCAGGGAGCCACCCATGCTGTGGGTCCACAGGGAGTTGTAACTGCATGTGTCTACTTCTAATGAACCCCAGTCTGACTGGGGCATGCAGTGTGGGCCGAAGCCGACCTGCATTAAGCACGACATTACCTCAGCTGTGTTGGGCACTGCAATGGGATATATTTATGTACCGCCGGTGGCTTCCTGGCACCCACCCATGCTGTCGGTCCACAGGGAGTTGTAACTGCATGTGTCCACTTCTAAAGAACCCCAGTCTGACTGGGGCATGCAGTGTGGGCCGAAGCTCACCTGCATTAAACATGACATTACCTCAGCTGTGATGGGAAATGCAATGGGATATATTTATGTACCGCCGGTGGCTTCCTGGCACCCACCCATGCTGTCGGTCCACAGGGACTTCACAATAGGGAGTTGTACCTGCCTGTGTCTATGAATTAAAAACCCCGGTCAGGTTGGGGCCTGCAGTGTGGGCCGAAGCCCACCTGCATTTAATCTGACGTTAGCTCTGCTGTCCAGGGCACTGCAATGGGATACATTTATGTACAGCCGGTGGGTTCCAGGGAGCCACCCATGCTGTGGGTGTACACGGAATTCCCATTGCAGAGTTGTACCTGCCTGTGACTATTTATAAAAAAACTCGGTCTGACTGGGGCATGCAGACACCTTGACAGAATGAATAGTGTGTGGCAGATAGGTTCCCCATTGCTATGCCCACATGTGCAGCTCCAGATGGAGGTGGCACAGGATTGGATTTCTCATTGCTTCTGTACAGCATTGTGGACTATCGCCCCGCCCCTTTTAAAGAGGGTCGCTGCCTAGCCGTGCCAACCCTCTGCAGTGTGTGCCTGCTTTTTCTCTGGCAGATGCACCTATAAATAGACATGAGGGTGGTGTGGCATGAGGGCAGCTGAAGGCTGGGCAGGGACAGTTTGGTGTGCGCTGTGGACACTGGGTCGTGGGGGGGGGGGTTGGGCAGCATGTAACCCAGGAGAAGTGGCAGCGGAGTGTAATGCAGGCAGTGATTGTGCTTTGTTGGAGGTAGTGTGGTGCTTAGCTAAGGTATGCATTGCTAATGAGGGCTTTTCAGAAGTAAAAGTTGTTGGGAGGGGAGGGGGCCCACTCTTGCCGCTATTGTGACTTAATAGTGGGACCTGGGAACTTGAGATGCAGCCCAACCTGTAGCCCCTCGCCTGCCCTATCCGTTGCTGTGTCGTTCCCATCACTTTCTTGAATTGCCCAGATTTTCACAAATGAAAACCTTAGCGAGCATCGGCGATATACAAAAATGCTTGGGTCGCCCATTGACTTCAATGGGGTTCGTTACTCGAAACGAACCCTCGAGCATCGCGATAATTTTGTCCCGAGTAACGAGCACCCGAGCATTTTGGTGCTCGCTCATCTCTAGTCATTATCAAATTTATCTGACGTAACAATAGACCCTAGCAACCATTTGAAGAAGGTCTCCTATCAGACCAGGGTCTTTGTAGTGCAGTATCTACATTAGATTAGGATCAGTATGTATACAACATGTTGCTATGGACTATTACTTCATTGTCAATGTGAGGTTGGTGCTCAAATCCGCATCTACTGTAAGGCTGGGTCCACACGGGGCGGACTCCCGACGGAAATCTTGCGATTTGGCTGCAGCAAAAAACCGCAAGATTTCCGCTGGGAGAACCGCTGCTTCAAAACCCGCGGCAGTTTTGAAGCGGCCCGGCCGCTCGCTCTTTCGCTGCGGCCGGCTCTCCCATAGAGGAGAGCGCAGCCGCAGCGGAAAAAAAAAATGAACATGCTGTGGTCGGCAAATTCGCGCCGCAGCGGCCGCTTCTGCCGGGTTAGCCGCAGCGGATTTGCCATCCCGTGTGGACGAGATTTCTGAGAAATCTCATCCACATGGCTGGCTTAACCCGGGATTAGCCGCCACATAAGGATTTGCCACGGCGAAATTCCGCACAGAATTTCCGCGGCAAATCCGCCCCGTGTGAACCCAGCCTAAATGTAGGTCCATATTCACATTTTTGACAAGTGATTATGCGCCACTGTGAATAATCAATACACTATCAGTGTGAAATGAGTGTTCCATTATATACATATATCTGAACACAAACAGGGGGTTATTTATTGTTTGGGTTGCCTTGTTTGTAAAATAGCATGTCGTATTACACAGAGGATTTTTTTCTATAACCTCGTGACTGGCAGTTATAGTAATCATTCTACGGCTACAAAGCCATATGTTTTGTTCTGTTTTTAATCATTATATAATAAAGGTATTATTTTTAGATTCTATTCTGTGATTTAGTTCAAGTCAAATTATGTTTGGTTTTATGCCAAAAGCATGAGGTGCTGTTATGTGTCAGTCTACTTTTTCTTAAAGTGCCCCTTAGAAAAAGTCAAGCAGAGTCATCATGAGACAAATTGGCATGGTGCTTTCCTAGCACTGATTGTACTTCATTCTAGTGATCAGCAGGGGCGCAAATGTTGGAAGATCAGAAATTCGACGTTAACAATATATCCTAGAGAGATAATATTAATGTCTGCATAATCCCTTTAAAATAAACCTGCCGTGTTGTAAAGGTGCACATCATTTTATAGAGCGCACAGCATAGAGCACACAGTAAGAACTGAACAGATTTGTAGGGAAAGATTCAGTATAACTTGTAATGTATTGCTCTAAATCCTTGTCCCCTTTCTACTAAGGAGTCCAGTGAGCGGCTCTAGTTAGACACTGCATACTCAAACAAGAAAGGCTTTAAGTCAGTCCACTCACTCAACTTCCAAGTCCAGATTGTGTAGGGATTTACTGTAGATAAACAACTTACACAAAATAATTTCCCCAAAACACCTTCTCTCGCTCAACGATGTGCCCGATGCAAATGGAGCAACATGTTCAGTGTGATTGGATCCATCATAGAGGGATGGGATTCAAATTTTCAACACTAGGTCCCCTACTTTGAGTGTAGTGCCCTGCTAAAAATTATTTTTACTCTACTAATAAAATAAACCAATTGCCGAATACTATTAAAGTGTGCTATAGCAGCTGCAGAATTCCACACCAAAATCTGCAGGTCTACCTGTGGATTTTAATATGGAATTTCAGACAGGTTTTAAGCCATTTTCAACTCTGCATCAAAATCTGCAGAATGCCTGTAGATTTTGGTGTGGAACTTACCCCTTAGGGTACATCATGCTGTCTATTTCATTGCTACGTTGTGCTCCTGGGACCTGTAGTTCTATGAGTTTCCAGGAGCACACTTCCACAGGTGTAGGATAATTGAGCTGGCTAGGGGTGCATTGCTCCAGTTGGCGAACCATCACCAGTCTGATGCACATAAATGCTGGCTGACACTTGCTGGAGGGTGTTGGTCATTTATCTTTCTCCTTATTCCCTCCCAGAATCCTGGTGTTTGGAATCTTGCATGTTTTGCTTGGTGTTGCTTCATGCATGAAATTCTGGGTGGAATTCTCTCATCTGTTGTTGTGAACAGTGTCATGTTTAGCTTGTATGCCATTTACCATCTATGGCCATCTAGGTTCCAGCATAGGGCCCTCCCTATTGAGATGAACACCCTGCTTGCAGACAGGACTCCCTGGAGTTTGAGTTGTCTTGTTAGAATAGGGACTCACAGACAATGAGGACCCTTGTCGTGGGCTTATAAGCTTAAGTATTGTGGCTAAAATATGAACCAATACCTCGTACATACTTTAGCTATTCAATCTACTTGTTCATTTTGGTATTCTAGGTAAATGTCCTGGCATTTGTTAGCAGTTGTTGGATATCTGCTTGCAAGTCCCATTTAGTGTTCAGTCTGTTACAGTGTCCGTTTGTGTGCATTCCCCTTCTATTCAAGTTCGTTTGGGGAGTGGTGTGAATTACTCTTAGGTCGGACATGACATCCATCCTACACAATGGTCATACTATATCAACTGTTGACTTTTCATAGCAGATACACAGATTCTGCATCATGTGAAGGATATTTTTAAAATCTTCTCCGTGTGGCTTGTACTGTAAATGCTGTTGAATTTCCACAGCAAACTCTACTACAGATATTCCACAGCATTTCTGGCCTGTGGTAAGGCAGCCTAAGGATGAGGTCAGACGAGTGGTTTTTTTATCCACACCTATAGGTGTGCAAAAAAAAGCACTGCTTGCATGTACACAAATCACATGAACGGGCAAATTTTCTAAGCGCAGAAGACCCGAGCTTCATGGGCCTGAAAATCACCCGTTCCCTGGAGAAGTGCAGCTGCTCCAGGAGGAGAAGGAGAAGAAGCCCCGCAGGGCTATAAGGAAGTCCCCCATAGCTCCCCCCTATCTCCCTGCTATGGGGAAATCCTGAGGAATATCTCCATAGTGCAAAGAGAGTGGGCTGGGCTTGAAAGAGTGGGCTAAAAAGATTCTTACAGAGATTCCCTATAGCAAATTGTATAGGGGATGGAGTTAGAGGGGCAGTGCTAGGGGCGGATCACTCAAGCCTCATCCTCTTCTCCCATGCTGTCAGGCAAAGCCCTTGGGGGAAGCCCTGAAACTCCGCCCACCCTCTCTCTTCCTGCTAAAGGAAATTTGCTTGGGGGGGGGAGGGAGTCCCTACGGCCCCGCTGCTGGGCAATTGCTTACAGCAGGGCATTTGAAAGGTGCTGTCCAGAAGCACTTTTTAAATGTCCCATTGTAAATTCCTGTTAGTCCCAGCAGGGATTAATGAAACCCTCGGGGAGTCCCCTCATCCCTGCTGGGACTAACAGGAGTTTACCCTGAGACATTTAAAATGTGCTTTCTGGGCAGCAGGTTTTAAATGCCCTGCTGTAAGTAGTAGGGAATCTATTCCCAGTGCAGGAGTTTCCATTAACTCCTGCTCCCATAGAAGTCAATTGAAACTCCTGCACAGCACGCAGCACTGACCTGCATTTTGGCATTGTGGCCACACTCCCCTATCTTTGTTAGGAGCGCTCCGTTTAGTGCGCTTCACAGCAAAATCCATAGGTGTGGATTTTGACTCGAAATCATCTACACTTCCACAACTGATTTCAGAAGATAGTGTGCTCCACCTCACCTTCAAAATCATTGCGCTCTTGGTGCTTCCTATACCGGGCACCCGGAAGTCTATAATGAGCACATCACAGCCACTGGGCCACCCAGTACTTCTAAAGTTGCCACATCTTCTCTGATGACAGAAGAGATGCTGAGGAAGTTATAAGAGAGAAGACAGCCATACTGCAGAGAAGCAGTACTGAGTGACCACCTTGGAACATTTAGGGCTAATGCCCGCGGCCGGATTACTGCCACGTTTCAAGCGGCGGAAATCTGCGGCATTATGCTGCAACTATTAGGTTCTATTGAACCTAATAGCTCAATGTTCACGCTGAGGAATTCCACCGCGGAATTCCGCAGCGTGAAAGTAACCTAATTTTGCTGTGGGAATACGCGCGGCCGGCTTCCATTGTAGTCAATGGAAGCCAGCCATCACGCTATACTTCTGCTGTAGCACAGCAGAAGTATCATGTGAATATGTGTCCCCGCCTACCGCCAGCCGCGGCATCCCACACTGCCGGCGCGTCATGCGCTGTACTGCGTACGGGCGACAGCTCAAGGGACAGGAATAACGGGGCAGATCCGGGAGTTGAGCATGAGGGTTTTGGGGGGCATTGTGGCGGACTCCACTGCAATATTCCGCTAACGGAGTCCGCCACGGCCGTGGGCATGAGGCCTTACTGAGGTGGATAAAACACAGAAAGCTTTTCAACAGTAATAGCAGGTGATGCTATTCTAACATCAGTCCTAGAATATCTGGGGATAGAAACATTTTATTAAAATAAGTGTAAATACGAAACATGTTTATATTTATGGGATGGATTAAACTATAAACAATATATTTCGTGGGACAACCTCTTTAACTAATCAGCAAATCATAAGCTATATATACTGGTAAATAATTCTCTGCAATAGAATAAAACTGTATACCGCTAGGAGTAGGTGCCGTATACTGCATGACAGATTGCTGGAGTATTTCATTGACCATAAACAAGGCAGCCAAATATCTGCATATAAATACAGCAAGCACACATTCAATTTATACATGACATAAAAAGTATTTTAGGGCATGTAGATATTAAATAAGAATTATGTGTGCATATCCTATAAGTGACTGCTAAGCACTCTGAATAATATAGCCTCTCCCGATAATATATGAAAGATCTGTGGCAGCGTAGTTTATTTGGCTGCTGAATTTCTCATCCATTGTATTGAAAGGGAAGCATTTATGACTAAAATTACAGAGTGCTATTTCAAGCAAATATCATTATTTATAAAATACTGAAAGTGCGTATATAATCATGGGATCTGGAGAGTGCAGAATAAAGTTTAGCACGCTGCTTATTTATTTCATGTTTTATTTTTAGAGATTTAGGGTACCTGTTCTTTTATGGGATAAATTAGCTTATAAATAAAAAAAAACTCATAAAAGTAAGGTAGCTATAACTGATAAAAGCTAAGAAATAATGTGATATTTGATAAATAGGATTCAGTATTTTTATTTACTTATATTACATGTAAACCTGCCGAGTTATTTTAATTAGTGTTGCTCATCATGATCAAGGTCAGACAATAAAACAGGGTCATCCTGACCTCTGTGGGTTCCTCTGTGGATGTGGCTCAGTTGTTTGCATTGTTGTCTTTCAGTGCTGGGGTTCTAGGTTCAAATCTAATCAAGGATAACATCTGCATAAACTTTCAAAAACTCTATCCAGATGTTGCCTTTGCACAGATTTGAACCTACAACTGTAGCACTGTAAGGGGTAATGCCCATGGATGGATTTCAGTCACGTGAAACGTGGCGTAAATCCGCGGCGTTATCCCGCAGCTTTTAGGCTCTATTGAACATAATAGCTCAATGTTCACATTCTACCGTGGAATTCCGCAGCGTGAAAGAAATCAAGGCATGTACTAATTGCCACGAAAAAACGCGCGTCCGGCTTTCATTGTGGTCAATGGAAGCCATCCGTCACGTGATACTTCCGCTGTGAGAAAAACAGAAGTATCGCGTGATTACGTGTCACTGCCCACCGCCAGCACGTCATGCACTGCACATGTGCGCCGGCTTGTCAGAAGAGACTCAGAGAGGTGAGTTTGGGGTCTTTTGGGGGCGCTGTGTCGGACTCTGCTGTGATATTCCGCTGACGGAGTTCACCACGGCCGTGGGCATGAGGCCTAAAGTAGCAGCACTAACAACTGAGCCACCCCACTTGTTTGTTCTGCTCCAGAGGAGACGAACCGCAAGAATAAACACATAAAAACTCCATCCGAATGTTGTCCCTGGTCAAATATGAACATAGAACATAGCAGCGGTGCTAGCAACTGGGGCACCACCCTTGGTCTTCCTTTTCTGGTGGAGGGTAAGAAGATGGAGAAACACAAAGATAGAAGTCCATGTAGATGTTGTTCTTAGACAGATTTGAGGCTAGGACCTCCAGCGCTGAAAGGCAACAGTACTAATGACTGAGCTGACTGATCCATATGTGCCCAATAGAAAATAATAGCAGTACAGAGGCAAAAAACTGAAAAAAATAGGTCATGCAGCATTTTTAAAAAATGGCTGTGAAAAATACAGGCATGTGAATAGATACATAGATTTACATTAGCTTTGTATTATGATCCACAAAACACGGACCAAATACAGAGTTAAAATATTCTTTTATGAAACATATTATATGAGTGCCTGACATCTATGTAAAATGTATCCATGTGAAAGCATATAGTCTCTGGCACATAGGAGAGGTTGCGTTTTTTCCTTTGATGTTATGGGCCTTTTTTAATTGTTTTATTATTTTTATTTTATTTTTTTTTGCTTACTTATCATTTACCTTTTTTTCCATTAGGAACTACCTGAGGGCTCTTTTACACGAGCGTATATCAGTTGCATTTTCACGGCTGTCCGATATACGCTACCCATCGGATGCATTGGCTTCTAATGTATCAGTTCAGATGGGAGTATTCCCGATAAAAATGTGCGGCTGGCAAAGGTAGCGCATACGGTGCGCATTCTAGCCAAACGTTTTTACGCCGGCCAGAATAGATAGTTTTCCTGTGGGAGCCTATGACACCTGCCAGAGCAGGGAGGTGGGAAGGAGTTTAGCAGCATGACTGCTAAACCTCCTCACCCTTCTATCCCCATCTCCGCCCCTTGCTGGTTGGCTGCAATGGGAGGGGGGGTGTAGCTAGTGTGCTAAGGTCCCGCACTCTCCCCCTTGCCACCATCTCCCATAGGCTGGAGCAGAGAGGGGGAGGGACTAACTCTGCTAAACCCCTGCCCACTCCCCTTGTCGTAAGGCGGCAAGGGGTGGAGAGGGGACGGGAAGGGGGTGGGAGTTTAGCAGAGCTAAACTCCAACCCCCCGGCCGACAGTATCCCTAAGCTGTGACACATATGCACCGTAGCCTTGGCCGTCTGACTCGGTGTTAATACATGAGTTGCAGCCATGACTTGGTCACAGCTGCCTCTTGTTCACGTGATTTTCAACCGCACTGTGGCCAGCTGAAAATCTGAGACTATTCTACCGGTATTATAATTATAGGTACTCCAGACACAGACAAAGATGAGGATTGATATGTCTCCCTTTCCTCTTCTCTCATTGGTGTGTATGTGTTTCAATAAAGCTTTGGGCCTGTGATTCCATCTCCCTTTCCCCTTGTTCCTATTTCCCCTTCCTATTTCTATCCCCCCGATCATCAGTGTCTATTGCTTTTTGATTGATGTGTAGCTGTGTAGCTCTATTGGAATGTTGGTGTAGTGAATAGTACAGGGTCCTCTCCTTTACGCTGTGCTATTTTGCTACACATTAAGTACTGTATGTGATATGTATTGTACTATTATCCAGCATGTGTTGTGTCTCAGTACATTGCATATTTGTATTTGACTAATTATATATAAAAATATGTTGCATTAAAAATAAACATAGCACTCACTTTGAGAGCCGTGTTTGGCACATTCTGTGACAGGAAGCTTATTATTTCAACTGCCTTCCACTTAAGCAGCTGAGCGTTATGCCGAGAGATTTGCCATTAAAGCAGGTCCTTTATAATTATGTTCTACATGCACAAGGCATTAGCAGCTGGTACATAAATGCACAGATTCTAGTCATTAAAAAATTCAACTTAGGGTTCATTCACACTTGTGTTATCTGAGTTAATATACAGTTACAAGAAAAAGTAAGTAAACCTTTTGGAATTACCTGAATTATTGCATTGAGTACTAATAAAATGTAGTCTGATTGTTATCCAAGTCATAATTAGAAAAAAACTAAACCAATCTCACACAAACAGTCGCACAATTCAAGCCTTTACATTAAATAAACATTCCCAGTGCCAGGAGAAAAAATAAGTAAATCTCTGTGTTAATGACTTCTCCAAGAGCTAACTGACAAAAGCTGTTTCAAATAAGATTATAAATTTGGAAGTGTGGGTTTCAAAGGTGCTTTGCCCTTTAAATAAAGGCACGCAAACCAGGTTACTGACATTTTGTTCTTCTCAAGAAGGTTAGGTTAGTGTGATCCAGGCCTCAATGCAAACAACTTTCAGAAGACGGTAGCAGATGTGTTATAGAGATACATAAAGTTGTAAAAGCTTTCCAGAGCATTGCTATAGACCTGGGTGTACATCAATCCACTGACAAATTATCTATAAATGCAGAAAATCCAGGACTGTTGCTATTCTCCCAAGGACTGGATTTCTTGCTAAATTCAGTTCAAGAGCAAAACAGTCAATCCTGATGAGGTGTGAAAAAACTCAAGGATAACAGTAAGAGACATGCAGAACACTCAACAAACCTCTGTTCATGTGTCCACTATTTACAAAACACTGAACAAGAATGGTGACAACACAAAGGAAACCGCTGCTCTGCAAACAAAATATTAACAATTGGGGCCTGTCTCATGTTCGCCCTCGATCATCTGGTTGTTCCACGGTGCTTCTGGGAAAACATTCTAGGGAAAGATGAGACAAAAGTGGAACTTTTTAGCATAAATACAGAGTGCTACGTTTGGAGGGAAAAGAACAGTACACAACATCACCAAAACCTCATTCCAACTGTGAAGCATGGTGGATAGAGCTGATTTGCTGCCTTATTACATACATACCTTGTGATCACTGAGGAAACAATGAATTCTAAATGTATGAATGCATTCCAAAGGGTTCCCTTACTTTTTCATGCAACCATACTTTCTATATGTTTCCCGCAAACAGTGCCAATGAATAGATTGTCTATTTTCATTTGTGTTTTTATATGCATACATTTTTCTCTATATAGCATATTTTTTAGTATGCAGCCTGTTCCATCAGAAGAAACTACTGTTTTTTTGCCATAAAACATTTTTATCAACATACCAAAAAGAGATGAAGGTACATATGCATGTATTTTATGTAACCATTATACATGTGCATTTGGTTCATAACAAGGTTCACATAACTGAACCATATTGATAGGGCAGTATCTAGGAAATTCGGACAACAGGGCCCATATCAAGAAAGCCACTTTCCATGTCAAATAATGCTGGCAGCATTACTACTAAGGGCTTAGTCAGATGGGCGTTTTTCCGCGCGATTTGCGCATGCGTCCGGCGATTTTATAAAACCATTGCTTTGCAATGGTATCGGACACATGAGCGCTTTTTATGCGCTTGTCCGATAAATTATAGAACAGAAATCGCAGATCGCACCTATCTGCGATCTGTGATTCCTGTTCTCTTCTCTATATGCGTTCAATGGGGCCGGCGGCAGCAGCGCCGACCCCATTGAGAACATATATTAGACAAATCATTCTTCTCTGCCACAGCTGTAACAGCTGTGGCAGAGAAGAACGATGTTTGCCCATTGAATTCAATGGAGCCAGCAATACAGGCGGCTCCATTGAAAGCAATGGGCTGCCGGCGAGCGCGGGATGAATTGTCCGGAAGGGCTTAAATATATAAGCCCTTCCCTGCAATTGATCCAGAAATGTGTAAAAATAAAAAAAAAATATACTCACCTTGTCCCGGCAGAACGATGTTAGCCCATTGAATTCAATGGAGCCGGCAATACAGCGGGCTCCATTGAAAGCAATGGGCTGCCGGCGAGCGTGGGATAAATTTTCGGGAAGGGCTTAAATATATAAGCCCTTCCCTGCAATTAATCCAGAAATGTGTAAAAAAAAAAAAAAAAAATATATATATATATATATATATATATATATATATATATACTCACCTTGTCCCGGCAGACGGAGTTCAGCCGCGGCCGGCGGCAGTTCTCCTGAACTGCTCTCTGTAGTATTCAGCAGCCAGGGATTTAAAATCCCCGCCTGCTGAATGAGCTGCCTCTGATTGGTCACAGCCTGACCAATCAGAGGCAGCTCTCACTCACACCCATTCATGAATTCATGAATGACAGCTGAGAGCTGCCCCTGATTGGTCCCTGCGCTGAGCGAATCAAAGGCAGCACTCACTCACCCATTATATATTTAAGCCCTTCCCGAAAATTCAACGTGAGATCGCCCGCAGCGCATTGCTTTCAATGGAGCCGGCTGTATTGCCGGCTCCATTGAATTCAATGTGCTGGACAGCTCCGGCCCGTTTCTATTGAAACGCAGCTAGGAGCAGTTTTTTCGGGCGATTTTTCGGCCCCGGTCACGTGATTTGCAGATGCGCATCCGTCATGCGATCCGCAAATCGCGGGAAAAAATGCCCGTGTGACTAAGGCCTAATACTGCATAATTAAATCAACAAACTTTATAATGCTACCTAATAAAAACACCGTAGCTGATGCAGAACCTCATAATATACACCACGGCTATTGCAGAAGAAATTCATGTCATGCAATGGCTAATGTTCTGCAGCAGCTGAAACCACTCAGCCTTTCACATACTAGATATAAGCTACATGATCACTCTTCTGCATTAAGCGATCGGCCCCCGAGCCTGTGCCAGCTCCTGCAGCTCTACCTGCTCATTTGTCTCCAGAGTGGCTGGCTCCCCTGCAGTCTGTACACTGCTTGCTTAGAAGTGGTATATGGATTTCCCATAAGACTAGCCCTATGTAAGACAGTAGAGGAACAAGCAGCTGTTTAGAGCTAAAATACCTTAAATATATATATCATATATTGCAAAATAAAGTAAAATCACATTTCCAGACGAAAGGTTCTCTTTCATGGATTAAGTTTTCCTCTAGAAGCTCAACTTTGGTTTTACAAAGGGGAGAATGTAGTTCGATGTTTGGCATCTGATGAAACATGATGTATTTTAAATTATGCTGAATCCATATAGGAATAGGAACATATAGGAACATGAAACCCGACTAGCCAACGTTGTCTTAATCCAAAGTAATTAAACATAGAAACAGAAAATTGATGTCAGAAAAAGACCGCATTGTCCATGTAATCTGCACTCATAGCACAGTGTTTCCTTTTTGGGATCAATATATGTTTATCCAGACATGCTTGAATTCACTTATTGTTAATTTTCCAACCTCATCTGCTGGTAGTTTGCTTCAAGCATTTACTACTCTTTCAGTAAAATAACATACTGCACTAATGACAGACTTACCATAGATAGAAACTTTTTATTTTTAGCAAACAACTGGAAAAGAACAATGTCATGCAATCCAGGAGGCAGTTTAAAGAACCAAATGACTTGCATGGAACCCCTAACTGTCACCAACTAGGAATGATGACTGATATTTTATACATCTTGATAATAACAATGCGCATGTCGTATAATTCACATTGTAACGATGCACAAGATTGAGATGTCAACTACTTGTTCTCAATGCAAACCAAGTAACTTGAATATTGACACTACTCTATAGACAATCAAACTGTGATTTTCCGCACATAGTCTCCAATCACAGTTCAGTCTTACCAGCAGAAGTTTGATTTCTCATATGCATTGATGTAGTACTCAAACCCTTACTAATACTCAGCAGGCCTGCTGGTTAGCTAACTTGTACTCACTGGTGTGCACACTGGTGTTTACTGAGGCCAGCCTCACTTACAAAACATTCTGCAACTAAGAATCCTGGAGCTTCCAATCATGATTCTGATGTCTTCCTGCAGATAACTGGTTCTCTGGGATGTTCTCTCTCACTCCCACTGCTCATAGACCCCAGACTGGTGACTCCTCCAGAAAAGAGGGGAACTACTATTGATTAAAGAACTTTCCCAGTTCTTACCCAATGCTGAGCAGCTCCTGCTACTTCTTCCACAGGCCCCTGTGACTTCTTCAGACTGTCATGCCCAGCCATCTTCTGAGTCACACAACACTGCAGAGCACACTGCAGTCTCAGTTCCTTCTTCTTGTGTCACAGGAAGTAATTCTCTTATATGAGCCAGTAATTCTCTTATATGAGCTAATCCGGAATATCTTTCTGAGCATGCTCAGTTCAAATTGTCACACAATTGTTGCATGTAATCAATTTGTCTGACATTTTTTCGCTTCTCTGCCCGCCACGATGGCAACCTATGAAGCTTTTAGGGAAAGCCTCTTACACTAATCTCAAACAGTGCCCCATGTTCTAATGTTTAGCTTCCTTATTAAAATACTTCCCTCATGAACCTTATTGATACATTTAATACATTTAAAGGAGATGTCTCGAGGCAGGAGTGGATTTTTTTTTATTGCCCAGTCCCCCTAATTAAACATACATTACTAAGCCCCCTGTAAATGACTTTTCTAGCTGGTTTGTACTTACCGTTCCAGCGTTTCAGCAACTTATAAAAATTTTCCCAAGCTGGCCGCCGGCTCTTTTCCCTTCGCTTGCTGCAGCCCGACGTGCGCGCTCCCGAGACGCTACCAGCTGTGTCTCCCTGACAACCAGACGCCCCGCAGCCGCCGACCGGACCCCTGGAGTGAACACGGCCGACCAGTCACCGACTGCCAGGCAGCAGGTAACCGGCGACAGCCCCCCCATCGCAGCGACAGCCCCCCCATCGCAGCGACAGCCCCCCCCCATCGCAGCGACAGCCCCCCAATCACAGCGGCAGCCCCCCCCCGGCACAGCGGCAGCCCCCCCATCGCAGCGACAGCCCCCCATCACAGCGGCAGCCCCCCCATCGCAGCGACAGCCCCCCATCACAGCGGCAGCCCCCCCCCCGGCGCAGCGGCAGCCCCCCCGGCGCAGCCCGCCCCCGGCGCAGCGGCAGCCCCCCCGGCCCATCACTTACCAGGACGGCGGGACAGCTGGACGGCGGGACAGCTGGGCGGCTTCTCCGGACAGCTCGGCAGCTCTGCACCTTCCTCTAAAAGAGGATGGTACAGAATGGCCGCTCCAGCGTGCTCCCGAGCAGTGACAGCTCGTCTGCGCATGCGCAGAAGAGCTGTAGCGGGGAGCACACTGAAGCGGCTCGTGCTGAAAGGAGAAGAACGGACTGCGCAAGCGCGTCTAAAAAAGCAAGCTGCCAGCGAATTTAGACAGAACCATGGAGACGAGGACGCTAGCAACGGAGCAGGTAAGTGAATAACTTCTGTATGGCTCATATTTAATGCACGATGTACATTACAAAGTGCATTAATATGGCCATACAGAAGTGTATAACCCCACTTGATTTCGCGAGACAACCCCTTTAAAGGGGTTGTCCAGCGGCAGCAAGTGGGGTTGTACACTTCTGTATGGCCATATTAATGCACTTTGTAATGTACATCGTGCATTAAATATGAGCCATACGGAAGTTATTCACTTACCTGCTCTGTTGCTAGCGTCCCCGTCACCATGGTGCCGTCTAATTTCAGCATCTAATCTCCCGATTAGACGTGCTTGTGCAGAAGGGTCTTCTCCCTTCTCTTCGGTCTCGGCACGAGCGGCGTTCTGGCTCCGCCCCTTCTACGTGTCATCACGTAGCTCCACCCCATCATGTGTGCCGATTCCAGCCAATCAGGAGGCTGGAATCGGCAATGGACCGCACAGAGCCCACGGTGCACCATGGGAGTGTTAAGGACCGTTACACATGACCGGTCACATTAACCTTTCAAGCCTTGGGTTCCAAATCAGTTCATACCTGGATGCATCAGAGAGGCCAAAAACTATCTGATTCATAGTAATTAGCTCTCACAGATATGTAGAGATGGGCCGCGGCAAGTATATACAGCCCACTCTGCTTAAGGCGCGTACACACTGAAAAGTTTATTGACTGACTATAGTTCTAATACAGAAAATGAATACGTCATTAGTCACGGGGGTTAATCTCATTGGGTTAGAAAAAACATTAGAATCATGCACTGTTTAGTGAGAATATATTTATGTTCTCAAGCTTCAGCGTTATCTCGTCCTCCCTGGTCCTCCCTTTGTTATTCAACTCGCTGTAGTACAGTCAGTTCCCTTGTCCAAGTTTCTCCGCAGGTGTGGGAGGACTTTTCCTGATAAGAACTGTTGTCCAGACTTGGTTCTCATGAAAAAGAACAGAGAGAGACACATCATTACGCATTGCACCGAATCTCCTGCTGTAAAGCTATTTCTGCTTGAATAATTGTTTCACTACACACAAGCTTATTTACATCTTATAATGCTCTATTTTGTATCTAGCGGCCATTTTGAGACAGATTCTTCCATTTTATGAGCCTGTACTTTCTCAATTCCCCCTAGAAACTGTCTCAAAATAAACGATACTTTATAACTTCTACTGGGCGGGGTAAGGTTTGCTTTCCCTATCTCTAGTTTATGATCTATGCCCTACCTATCATTGTTGGTCAGCTGTCCAAGGGCTAATCCCTTCCCCGACAACTAATCCTAGCTAACTAAACGCGAAGACCTGATGGACACAGAAGGGATCTACAACATACATACTACTCTATTCTAATGGCTGGGAGACTAGAGTGGTCACCCCTGCTTCTGCTGAGACAGATCCATAAGGGGACAAATCGCTCTGTTGTATTATAGGCATATAGCCATTGCCTGGGGTTTCCGCATCAACATACACGGGAGCAACAGGCACCATCTGGTCTGTAAGCCTAGCACAGGAGCGTTTTATGCAGGGCACAATACAGACAGAAAGTAGCAGGAGTATGATAAGAGTAACCAGAATCCCTATTCCTATCTACACCAAGAATTGTTTCCATTGTCCGGTCCATACAAACCACTCATCCCAGGGGTTAGTTATCCCAGAATTACGCTTCAGCTCTTCTGACAATGTGGCCAATTTCTTTATTGCGATAGTCACTTTACCTGTGGGCCCTGTGTTATCTGGAATATTTGTACAGCAAGTTTTCACCAATCATTTTACAAACACCACCTTTCTCGGCTAGCATCATATCCAGAGCCACTCGGTTCCGGAAAGCCATGGTGGCCGTGGGGCCCAACTGATCAGCAAGCCCCTAAAGTGCATCTCTTGTATAGCTCACGAACCTTTGTTAGTTGTAATATATATACAAACATTCTTATTGATGGTTACTATTCCAAACAGGGACTCAAATCCGGCCTTAACTTGATCCCTGGCTTTAAACTCATCTGGCACCCCCCCCCCTTGGCACTCTGATTGCATCTATATATATATACACATGTGGATCAAACCTGCCACCTGGTTTCAGATTGTGACGCTCATCTGTAGGACCTGAGAGAGAAGCAGAGACCACAGAATGCGTTATTGACAATTTCTTGGAGAGACCTATGACAAAATTAACAAGAGAATCA
The DNA here is from genome assembly GCF_035609145.1 of Eleutherodactylus coqui. Lineage (NCBI taxonomy): Eukaryota > Metazoa > Chordata > Amphibia > Anura > Eleutherodactylidae > Eleutherodactylus > Eleutherodactylus coqui. The sequence goes on along the minus strand of NC_089841.1, from coordinate 200,790,734 downwards.
TTTCCCAAACTTGGCTACTGTGACATGTACCCTCCGGAGAAAAAGAAAAACTAATGGAAGACACTCAATTCAAGATTTGCCCGTTTCCCACTACTCCGTGGACGGTAGGGTGTGTGAAAAGCCTGGAATATACCCAAAGCAGACATGATGTATTGCATTATTTCACCTGTGACATTTGTACCTTTGTTAGACTCAATTACTTCCGGTACCCCGTATCTGCGGATTATCTCATTCATGAGCTTCTGTGCGGTTACCTGCTTATTTACTTTGGTAACAGGGTAGGTCTCCAACCTGAAAAGAAATCAACAACAAGCACATATTCCTGCTTCCCAACAAGTGGGAGCTGAATGTAGCCAATTTGCAATCCCTGAAATGGGTAGAGTGGTCTAGGCAAGCGTTATGTGGCAAATTTACTTCTGCCCTGTTGCTAACGGCAAAGATCATGCAAAATTGGACAAGTGATGATGCAGCAACTACAGGAAACCCAGGAGCCACCCGTCCTTGTTCAAGCGTCGACATCATTGCTGCTTTGAACGGGGTGCTGGATGAGGCAAGCATCGCCACCATGCTGAAGGAGGTGCTAGAAGGCCTGGAGTACCTGCATAAGAACGGCCAGATCTACAGGGATGTTAAGGCTGGAAACATCCCCCTGGGTGAAGACGGCTCAGTGCAGATCGCAGATTTTGGCGTCAGTGCATTTCTAGCCACAGGAGGCAACATTGTCAGGAATAAAGTCAGAAAGACCCTTGTGGGCACGTCATGCCGGACGGCACCGGAGGCGACGGAGCAGGCCAGAGGACACGACCTCAAGGTGGACTTCTGGACCCCCGGTAGGTGTGTCTTTCCGTGCATTCGCTGGGCCATCATGGGGCACAGGGACCGTGGTGGGCAAGTTCTGTTGTCTGTTCGCCATTCACCGTCCCATTTCTGCTGCTTCCATATTTAGTCCATTTGTCTTTTTCTTCATTGCTGGCTTGTAACTGTAAAATCTTTAGCATATCAAAGTCCAAGTTCATATCAAAGTAATTCAAAGTCCAAGGTTTATATCAAAGTCCAAAATTAGTGTTAAATTCTTCTTTTCTTCTTTTCTTCCACGGCTTAAGGGTCGCTGCCTTTGCTGTGTGATCTGTGATGGCATTGTCTCTTGTTTCTCTGCTGTAGGAATTGGTGTGAGCTTTCCACTTTGTCACCGCTGCACCATTCTTAATTGGCTGTCCTGCTGAGTTAACAAGCTGTCTGGCCTTCCATGTTGGGCCGTAGTCATGAGCTATGCCAAATGCATACCGGGAGTCAGTGTAAATGTTTGCCGTCTTACCTTCTACCACTCCACACGCCTCAGCGAGGGCCTGTAACTCCGCTTCCTGTCCTGGGACATGCGGAGACATTCTGCTTTTAGGACATCTTGTTGCGTGATCACTGCATATCCAGCGTGGAGTCGTCAATCACCCTGGGTACCATCTATAAAAACAACTCAGAATATACATTATTAACAAGGGCTTTCAGTTAACATTTATTATGGCCACCTGTTCTGGCAACATGATGGCTTCCATTAGTAAACTTACAGCTTTTCTATTCTTGATGGAGGAAACACAAAAGGCTTAGTGATACATTGAGGTAACTATTTGGGTCAGGAGTACATAAAAAAAAAATAAATCATCAACATATTACAAGAAGGCGTTGCCCTCGGGAATTGGCCAGGCGTCTAATATCAGCTTCATGCATCTGGTGAACTGGTTTTGGGCTATTCTGTGCCCCTTATGGCAGCACTGTCCAACAGTACTGCTTTCCTCTGAAAATAAATGCAAACAAATGCTGACAGTCTGGCTGGCCCTTTAAACTCTTTCTCTTTAACGGGGAACAAAAGGGGTATTTGACTGGGAAGACACATTTCTTAGGGGCTTTAAGTTAACATAAAGAAGAGACAGTGTCTGCAATTGCATCTCCCTGGACATGTGCCAGGGGGTACTGACGGACCAAAGGGGGCTAAGAGCTTGTTCCTCTGCGTACATAAGAGTGAGGACGGGTAGAGGTGTCGCTTGGTCTGCTGCCATCCGACATAAGGTCGGGTGACTTTCAGCCCCGGGGTGTATACAAGCCTCACCGGACAGGTGAAGTTTGATACAACCTCCCAAGGGTCCCATCACGTCAATTCCCAATACGCTTTCAGGACCTTCCAGCATAGGGAAGCGCGTGAGGTATCGTGACCCCTTAAACATTACCTCAAGTGGTTCAGTTTCCGCCAGCTGAATTGGCACTTCTGAAGCTCCTTTCACAAATTACCGCTAAACAATCAGATTGGTATTCTATTTCAAATAGATCATAACCTTATTGTAAAAAGGAAAAAGAAAAAAATTAAAAATTTAAAAATAGCTGACCTGCAATACCTAGATCACCTATATCTTCCCTCCCCCCCCCCCCCCCCCCTTTGAACTAGGGTACTTAATTGGGAGAGTAACCGAGTTCAAAGTAGTAGCAACAGTGAGAAGAATGACAAGAGCACATTGTAGCTGGATTTGACGGGCCAGAAATAAGTGCTTGGGTTGCACTTGCGTGTATATGCTCCGGGTGTCATAGGGGGTGAGGACCACTAGGGGTAGTTCAATACCAACTCCGAAGATTTGTTAACCATTGCCTGTACTGCTGCCACCGCACAAACACACGAGGGAGCTGCTTCAGAGGTGAGAGAGAAAAGAATAATTGAAAGACAGTCATAGAGTGGTTGCATAAGTAGGGAAACCGAGTGCATTCATGGTCGGCAGTATGAAACAAGGCCCAGAAAGGTGCGGGGTTTGGCAACGCATATAGGTACAGGTATGGCTGGGACAGCAGCCTTTTGTTCCTATGTCAGATGTCCAGTTCCTTGGCCTAAACAATGACCCAGGAGAACAACCTTAGTTTTGCAGAACTGGAGTTTCTCTTTAGAGGCTTTACAGACATTTTCTGCAAGAAAAATTAACAGTGAAATTGTGGCCTGTTGGCAGGCTTCCAGATTATCAGCACACAGCACCTACATCACACAGCGCCGACAGCACACAGCGCCTACATGCGGTAGGTGGCTGACTGACCCTTCAGCGTCTTTTCTGGACTGGAAAAAGAGGGGTGTTTGTTGGAGCAGTTAGTTTACAAAACTCTTCTGAACCGGCACCTGAGGTCTCAACCCGTACTGATCCATCCGGTGGGAATTTGATGGATGCAGATAAGGCCTGTAAGATATCAGTGCCAATAACAGACATGAATATTCTACAAACATCTATCCACATTGAAAATTTACAGTCTGCATATGCAGAAGGGGGGGAGAAAAACTTGTATCCCCAGTCAATATCTGCATCACACATCTTACATTTATCATAGTCTGAACATGGGTCATTAACTCTCATCCATCCATGCGGTCAAGTCTGTCTCTCTCTCATTCAAATGTTAGTAAGAGTTCACACAGGACGTAACGCGTATGATGCAACTGTCCTCATCTTGCAAACAAATGCATTCAATCACTCCCACCTCTCCTGTCTGTAATACCAGAGAAGTATACCACATTCCACAGCACTAATATTTCCCATAAAAGGAACACACATTTAGCAATTATGCACACGTCCGACCAGTCACAGAACTGACATTTACACAAAGAACAGCAAAAACAGTAAGATTCACTTATCACATATTGACCCTCTCCTTCGTTCTGTAAGCTTTCCTACTGCCGTCTGCGATCCTAGCACCTATAGTGACCTTTCTTCTCAGCAGTATCTGACTTATGAGGAATGGACAACACGTACAGCAATGACACAATGTTGGGACCTTAAGACATACAAATTGTCACATAGATCACAGATTCTGCCTGAACTCGCCCCCAGGTTCCTCCTTGCGACAACTACATTTGTGGGCAATTTTAAGCACAGACCTACTTGGGATGGGGGTGCTAAACACAGACTGCAGAACAGATAATCGGGAGAAGGCTATTTGCAGGTGGGATGAGGGGACTTGAATGTTTCTATGCAAAATTCAGAAAAGGCACTCGTCATTGCAGTTCAAAGAATTGGTATGCCGGGTAAAAACATACATAGATGGGAGTTCAGAGGCCAGCTCATTTCTGCTGCGGAGCTAAGATGACATCTGAGGGGGTAACTGAAGGTATTGTTACAACAGAAGCTACAATGGCCGCAGGGCTATGGCTGGCACTGAAATGGCCACCGAAGGTGTGGCCTGACTGGGCGATGGTGACGGGAGGGTCCAGGAATACTACATACTAGACACGTATCAAGATATATCGACTGGTATTGGCCCCAATAACAACACGGCCATCTAGGGGCAGGACAAGGGGAGAAAAACATCATGGTGAAGGACTGCCTTCCTTTGTCTTCAACTCAAGGCATATGAATAATCGCCATGTTGAATCTGCATTTTTCAACTCCTCTCTATATACTACCAACTGGACAGGATCCAAAAGACCATCATCTACAGTCTTCTTCTTAACAATTTAAATATCGTATATCACAACGGCCTAATTATAAGTATATACAACTGCCTGAGACCCTGGTATGCCTGTAGCCTTATGCTCAATGACACATTGGGAAGTATATCTCTAAGTGCCTGAGCCTTTTGCTCAGTGACTATACCAACAGTTTCACATAACTTCTTGACTTTCTTCACATACTCCTTCCCTCCTCTACATGACACCAAGTGGACAGGATCAAACAGACCACTGTCAGGTACCTTAATTTAAACATGTTCCGAAACTAAACTCTGAGCCGTCTCTCAACCGGGAGTCCGAAGCCGTATGCTCAATCACGTGATCGTACTTGTCACGTCCGATGCTGTCTGCTCAATCACTCCCTGAGAAGTATGCTCAATAAACTAAACCTCGAAGCCGTCTCTCAACCGGGATCTGCAGTCCCTGAGAAGTATGCTCGATAAACTAAACCCTCGAAGCCGTCTCTCAACCGGGATCTGAAGTCCCTGAGAAGTATGCTCGATAATACAATTTATAACGTCCTAAAAGATTCTGTCCCCTGGTGTCATAGACCACCCAAGACCTGAGGTAAACTTCTTTACCGATGACAACTATGATGTCAAACATCAAACATCCGACTGACCTAGGAGTCTGTCAATCAACTGAGCCAAAACAGACCAACGGCAGACATCATATGATAAATATGACACTTACCGGGCTGTGTGTGAGGTTGATCAGTCCTCTGGTTTGGCACAGTGGATATATGTCCTCCCAGTCCGATGTCGTCGTCCGATGAGTGACACAAGAGTCAATCAGTAAATCCTGCCGACTACGCCAACTGTTAAGGACCGGTCACATTAACCTTTCAAGCCTTGGGTTCCAAATCAGTTCATACCTGGATGCATCAGAGAGGCCAAAAACTATCTGATTCATAGTAATTAGCTCTCACAGATATGTAGAGATGGGCCGCGGCAAGTATATACAGCCCACTCTGCTTAAGGCGCGTACACACTGAAAAGTTTATTGACTGACTATAGTTCTAATACAGAAAATGAATACGTCATTAGTCACGGGGGTTAATCTCATTGGGTTAGAAAAAACATTAGAATCATGCACTGTTTAGTGAGAATATATTTATGTTCTCAAGCTTCAGCGTTATCTCGTCCTCCCTGGTCCTCCCTTTGTTATTCAACTCGCTGTAGTACAGTCAGTTCCCTTGTCCAAGTTTCTCCGCAGGTGTGGGAGGACTTTTCCTGATAAGAACTGTTGTCCAGACTTGGTTCTCATGAAAAAGAACAGAGAGAGACACATCATTACGCATTGCACCGAATCTCCTGCTGTAAAGCTATTTCTGCTTGAATAATTGTTTCACTACACACAAGCTTATTTACATCTTATAATGCTCTATTTTGTATCTAGCGGCCATTTTGAGACAGATTCTTCCATTTTATGAGCCTGTACTTTCTCAGGAGAACCGCGGTGCATCGTGGGTGAAGATCCCAGCAGCCATCTTGGCTGCAAAGAAGAAAGAAGCTGCAGAGACAGGATTCGGGTAAGTAAATTTTTTTTTTTTTTTATCACATCCCTTGAGTTTGTCCTGCGCTGAACGGGGGGTCTATGAAAAAAAAAAAAATTTCAGTGCGGGACAACCCCTTTAATGGTTTTGATCATTTTTCCCCATCTCCCTTTTTCTTAAGGCAAAGATTTATGACCCTGTATAAAACAAAAGCTGTCTTTTTTTGCCCTTAACAATCAATCACAATTTGTCTTTCATTCCTCATAATGCTATTGAAAATGAAAGATGTGCTTTGATTGGTGACTAGGGGCAATAAAGACAGGTGTTCCTTTAGACAGTTTTCATAAAGCTGCTCCTAATTTCCTTAAGTCTTTCCTAATACGTTTTGCGCTTTTGACCTTCCCTGACTCTGAAATACACTTATGGTCATAAAACCTTAGATTAACCTCGGCACTATATTATACACAATACAACTAAAGACAAGGATGCAACCCAGATGCCATAATGCAGTTGTGTTTACAGCATTACAGGAACCTAGGGGTTTCTTGAGCCTAGAATATATGTTCTCCAGAGCATAGCAACGATAGGACCTACCACTTTTCCAGTAAGGAAGGTAAACTGATTTCAACTTGCTTAGGACGCATGCTTGCACATTTTGAAAAGCCACCAAAAGTAGGGCTTGGAGTTATAGGACAACTCCTGTGCCGTGGTTGAAATGGGTTTCATGCATTCCTAATTGAGCAGGTATTTCTTTGGTCCTTTGAAGCTGGTTTCCTGTCTACCTGCCCTTAGAGTCAAGAAGGCTTAGCCACACGGACCTCTCCCTGTCTAAATCTTCTAGACTGGTAGCTCTCTTCCTGTTTGTGAATAAGGAGAGAGCTGTCAGTTTAGGAAATTCGGGCAGGAAGGGGCTGGTGAGGCTTCCCCCTTGTAACTCCAAGCCCAATGCCCTGTGGTCTTTCAAAGTATGTTTTTTTCTGAAACTTTGCAGCGTTTCAGAATAAAATATACATGGCTGCAATGCACATCCCTGTCTAGAGTTCAAGCTGCCCATAATTCGGACAGCATGAGCTTGATGACTGGGAAATACACAATTCCAGAATTGCAGGGTTTTTGGTCAACCATCACACAAAAATGCAATAAAAAGTCATCAGGAGGTTATATGTACCCCTAAATAGTACCAATAAAAACTATAGGCCACTCTATAAAAACAGGCTCTCGTACCACCCAATAGACGGTATCTAAAAAAGTTCTGGATCTCAGAATATGGCAATGGAATTTTTATTTGTGCTTTTTTTAAAAAGGGTTTTTATTCTTTAAGAGTAGTAAAAGATATACTATATATATTTGGTATAGCTCTAATTGTAGTGATCTATAGAATAATGTGAACATCTCATTTTTACCACACCTTGTAGATTGTAAAAACAAACCCCACAAAAAAAGAATGCAACTGCTTTTTCTTTTATTTCATCCCACTTGTATATTTTTAGGTTTTTCAATATATTATATGGTATACTAAATCATACCATTAAAAAACACAAAAAACAAGAACTGTTACAGGTAGTTTGATGGCAAAATAAAAAAGTTACGACTCTTGGAAAGTGGAGAACAAAAAAAAAACTACATACAAAAATAAAAAATCTTTGATCTTGAAAGAGTCAATCCCTTTACACAGACTTCAGTGGGCATGGGGTGTTTTTTCAAATAAGTGCCTATACACCCATTTAAATAGATTTCTAGATTTTGTTAACGATAAAATAAAAAAACTTGACTCTTCGAAGACAAGCAATAAAAAAAACTGAAATGAAAACTCTCTGGTATTGAAAGGGTTAAGCTGTTCAAGAGAAATACTTGACATGTCTTCCCCAAAAAGAAACCTCATTTTGTAAAATGCATCTCTTATGTATTTCCCATTTTAACTATTGATATTAATATTTCATATACAGAGTTTTACTACAGCTATCCCAGATGCCGTACCCTCGTAATGTACAATACATTTAAACTTTATAGCATTCCGTATAATGTACATTACTGTATGTTTATTTCAGTCTTCTGAACACTCCGAAAGCATAACTATAATATAAGCATAATATATAGCGTGAGGCTGCAACTAAAATATACTTTATTGATTTTCATTTTATCTAAAATATAAGTTTTCTGCCTGACAATTTAACTACAGCTTTAAATATGGATTCCCATTAATGAAAATGAATAATTCACTTTTAGCATTTTAATGCAATTCCAATTTTTTTTTTTTGTAATTTCAGTATTTACTTTAAGTGATGAAATAACAGATTATGTAAATGTATTACTGTTGCACCTGACCTTTTTCGAATATCCTTTTTATTTGTTTTGTTTTTAAGTTTTACTTTAAGGGTACATGCACACGGGCATTAAAAGAGTTACATCCGAGATTCTTGGGTGCAACTCCCATCCCGTCCGGGCGCTGTCCTACGTGCTGAACACAGCACATTGATGTGCTATTCGTGTCCAATAATCAGACAAGAATAGGGAGTGCTGTCATTGTTTTCCCTTGGGCTATCAGTCCGAGTAAAAAGAAACCTATGTGCATACACCCATTTAAATGAATGAGTACTATTTCCATCTAATTTTTCAGTACGAAGATTGGATGGAAAATGCATCTGTGTGCATGTACCCCTAGAGTGGAAATTCCTACCAATCAAGGGGCTAGTTAACAAAAGTTACCCCTGTCCCTACACTCTATTAGGTCCTCTGGTCATCATATATGGTGAACTCAAGCCTTCTGTGTATTAAATGGTAAGTAGAGATAAGTGAGCACCCAAATGCTCGGGCCCGCGTTATTCGAGTCGAGCTTTTCGTAAAATTCGAGAGCTTTACTCGAGTAACGAACCCCATTGACTACAATGGGAGACTTGAACAATTTTGTATGTGGAACGCAGGGTCCCGAGCTTTTTTTTTTTTTCCTTGGTTCGTCTCTCTCTCTCTCTATCCCTCTCTCTCTCCCCCTTCCCCTGCCAGACCAAAAATTTTCAAATGACGCGCACTGCGTCGCGGCAGGGAGGGGCCAAAACAGGCAGTCACAGCGGGGAGGGGCCAAAAGCTGGGGCGGGGTCGAACGTGATTTGATGCTCGTTCGAGTATTGAGCACCATCAAGTACACTAATACTCGAACGAGCATCCAGCTCGCCAGAGTATGTTCGCTCAACTCTAATTGTAAGCCATTCATTTACATGTAATTCCATATTTCTGCAGTGACTGCAAGGGCAATGCATAGCTGATGAAAACGTTAGCTGTTAGTCAGGGATCTCATTAGCTGGATTGGCATCAACTTCAGTCTATAAAGGGGTTATCTTCATGAGGCAACAACTCTTAAAAGTGATACATGAGAAATGTATGCAAAAATAAACTTGGTGCCCCAGTTAATGTTGTGAGCTGATTCAAGTAGGTTAAAGCACTATTTTCTCTGTTGGATGATGGGCTTGTTTCCTGTCCTACCTGGAATCCAATCAAGTTCCTCTGCTACCTACTTAAACCAGTAGATCCCCAGGACAGGTGCCAGTTATAGTCTTCGCACATGCTATTTATGCTTTTCATTGTCCTCAGTTTTCTACTGGCTCACTTTGGTCATCAACCTCTGGTCATCGGTCGATGACTACTCCACTGAGACATCGTGGTGAGGTTGCCCTTTTCAGGTTGAGTTCTCTGCTATCTGGTTAAAAAGCAGTAAACAATACCAAACTGTTTTCTACTGGCTCACTTTGTTCATCCACCTCTAGTCATCGGTCGGCTACTACTCCACTGAGACATCCTGGTGAGCTCACCCTTTTCGGGTTGAGTGCTCTGCTATCTGGTTGACAAGCAGTAAACAATGCCAAAGACAAACACAGAGTTACACAATCTCCAAATAATTTATTGTGAATGTGGACAAAACGGCAGAAGGGTACAAGTGTTTGGAGAAAGTATCTAAATCATCCAAGAATATCAAGGATATTTATCAACCAACACATCTGAAGATTCAACCTGAAAGGACAAGTTGTTCTATATACCGTGCTGGAAACCTCCCAAGATGGTAACAACAATGGCCTAGCTATGCAGTTGCAGAGGATGTACTTTTGGCATTCTTTGTCCAGTGTTTGGGCAACAGCATGACATATCAGTTTTCTGAAATCCAAAGTGCATCAGACTTTGGAGTGGAACAATCTTTTCATCACTTCAAAAGTTGAAAACATATTGACTTAACCCTTCCAATCCAATTTGTATCCTGGTTTTCCTAGGGGACTTACTATTTTTCTGCCGTTATACAATGGCGCTATATGCTGGCTAAAGCCTGTACTGCACGAGGTGACACATTGGATAGGCTCCAACAGCAGAGAGGCTGGCAATATACAGTAAGAGAACCCCGACGGACGTCTTCCAACATCGGAGCTGTACAGCCTTAAGTCATAATGTCTTCAGACGTCAGACAGTGGATTGGAAAGGGTTAACTTTTTGGTCTTCCCGTACTAAAATCATGCAATTACATATAAACACCTGTAGCACACTAGTATTCGCCTTGCTTTCTAAACATTTATTTTCCTAGCATTACACATAAGCAATATGATGAAGCCTCCCTCACTATCTGCCCTGCCACAACATTAACTGAACTGCCCTGTAAATTTTTTACTTATTTAGGGCTCAGTCACACGAGCGCTTATTCGCGTGTAAAAACGTTTGCACTGCGTGCGTTAAAAAATCTGCGTGACCACATCCATTTCCACCCATATGTTCTATCTTTTGTAGGTACAAACTTTTTGCCGCGCATGCAGTGCATTTTTTTTCCACGCGGAACAGCGCGCAAATATCGGCTGGTGTGACTGAGCCCTTACTGTCACATTAAAGTGAAAACAAACTCTTAAAAATTTCACTTTTTTATTGCAGATTTTGAATTTGTCTCATGCAAAGATATCTAGCACTTTATTCAGTCGCCATAACTTTATTTTTAACCCCTTAATGACATAACTAATTTTAACCTTGTGAAACCAGTAAATCATTTCTCTTTTTGTGTTCCAACAGCCATAGCTTTTTATTTTTTTGTCAACGTGGCTGCATGACACTTTATATTTTTGGGAAGAGTTCTAATTTTTATAGGAGCCAATTTTGGCTACATGTAATGTATTGAATAGCTTTTACAAATTTGTTGCTGCGGACAATGGAAAAAAAGCAATATCCCCATTGTTTTTGAGGATTTATTTTTATAGCGTTTACCATAAGGTACAAATATTATGTTAAGTTTTTTCTACGCTTTATCACAATTATAACAACACAAGATTTATAGAAGTTTTATTATGTTTTACTACTAGAGATGAGCGAACACCAAAATGTTCGGGTGTTCGTTATTCGAAACGAACTTCCCGCGATGTTCGAGGGTTCGTTTCAAATAACGAACCCCATTGAAGTCAATGGGCGACCAGAACATTTTTGTATTTCGCCGATGCTCGCTAAGGTTTTCATGTGTGAAAATCTGGGCAATTCAAGAAAGTGATGGGAACGACACAGCAACGGATAGGGGAGACGAGGGGCTACATGTTGGGCTGCATCTCAAGTTCACAGGTCCCACTATTAAGCCAGAATACCGGCAAGAGTGGCCCCCCCCCCAACAACTTTTACTTCTGAAAAGCCCTCATTAGCATGGCATACCTTTGCTAAGCACCACACTACCTCCAACAAAGCACAATCACCGCCTGCATGACACTCCACTGCCACTTCTACTGGGTTACATGCTGCCCAACCGCCCCCCCCTCCCCCCCACAGCGCACACCAAAGTGTCCCTGCGCAGCCTTCAGCTGCCCTCATGCCACACCACCCTCATGTCTATTTAGAAGTGCATCTGCCATGACGAGGGACCGCAGGCACACACTGCACAGGGTTGGCACGGCTAGGCAGCGACCCTCTTTAAAAGGCAGTGGACGGCGCAGAACTGCGGTTGGACGATAGGTTGCTCGAAGCACTTTCTGCCATCCAGGACAGGACCTGCTCACACTGCTCATTTTCTAATAACCGTCTCCCGCGTGGACCTATGAATTGTGCGATGACTGTCGGGATGCCAGAAACGTGCCTCTCTACTAATCGCGCCGCAGTCGGCTGCGATACACCTGGATCAGGAGTTTGGCCTGTGCCCACGCCCTGACTTGGCCCTCCGCTTCCTCGGCCACGTCCACGTCCTCTAGGCCTACCCCTACCCCTCAGCATGCTGTATTACCAGTGATTTGATTTCACAGGCAGGAAATAAATTGGCGCAAGACTGCAGGCCAAATATAATTTTTTCCCTTTTTTGAAAACGAAAGGCCCCACTGCCTCTAGTGAATGAATAATCTAAGTTTAATAACTGTGCTGTGGCCCTGCTAATGTGTCACAGAACTTGAGGGTAGCAGAGTTATTATAACTCTGGCAGAGCAGGTATTTTTTTCCCAATTAAGGAAAGCAAATGGCGAAGCCAGGAGTAAAACGTAGCTGGGTGCGTCTGATTTTTAAACGTTGCACACGCAGCCGACACGTGTCCACCGCCCTTAGGACGGACAGAGGCAGGACAAATAGAATTTTTTTCAGTTTTTTTCCACCAAAAGGCAGCACTGCGTATATTCAATGAACATGAGAAGTTTAATAACTGTGCTGTGGCCCTGCTAATGTGGCACAGAACTTGAGGGTAGCAGAGTTATTATAACTCTGGCAGAGCAGGTATTTTTTTCCCAATTAAGGAAAGCAAATGGCGAAGCCAGGAGTAAAACGTAGCTGGGTGCGTCTGATTTTTAAACGTTGCACACGCAGCCGACACGTGTCCACCGCCCTTAGGACGGACAGAGGCAGGACAAATAGAATTTTTTTCAGTTTTTTTCCACCAAAAGGCAGCACTGCGTATATTCAATGAACATGAGAAGTTTAATAACTGTGCTGTGGCCCTGCTAATGTGGCACAGAACTTGAGGGTAGCAGAGTTATTATAACTCTGGCAGAGCAGGTATTTTTTTCCCAATTAAGGAAAGCAAATGGCGAAGCCAGGAGTAAAACGTAGCTGGGTGCGTCTGATTTTTAAACGTTGCACACGCAGCCGACACGTGTCCACCGCCCTTAGGACGGACAGAGGCAGGACAAATAGAATTTTTTTCAGTTTTTTTCCACCAAAAGGCAGCACTGCGTATATTCAATGAACATGAGAAGTTTAATAACTGTGCTGTGGCCCTGCTAATGTGTCACAGAACTTGAGGGTAGCAGAGTTATTATAACTCTGGCAGAGCAGGTATTTTTTTTCCAAATTAAGGAAAGCAAATGGCGAAGCCAGGAGTAAAACGTAGCTGGGTGCGTCTGATTTTTAAACGTTGCACACGCAGCCGACACGTGTCCACCGCCCTTAGGACGGACAGAGGCAGGACAAATAGAATTTTTTTCAGTTTTTTTCCACCAAAAGGCAGCACTGCGTATATTCAATGAACATGAGAAGTTTAATAACTGTGCTGTGGCCCTGCTAATGTGGCACAGAACTTGAGGGTAGCAGAGTTATTATAACTCTGGCAGAGCAGGTATTTTTTTCCCAATTAAGGAAAGCAAATGGCGAAGCCAGCAGTAAAACGTAGCTGGGTGCGTCTGATTTTTAAACGTTGCACACGCAGCCGACACGTGTCCACAGCCCTTAGGACGGACAGAGGCAGGTCAAATAGAATTTTTTTCACTTGTTTTACAAGCAAAAGGCCGCACTGCTTATATTCAATGAATAATAACTGTGTTGTGGCCCTGCCCACACAATTCTTTCCCTGCAGTATCAATGAAGGGTGCAATGCTCTGCAGAGGCGATTTTGAGAAGAAAAAAAATATGCAGCACAGCTAACAGCAGCCAGCACAGTACTGCACACGGTTAAATATGGCCCTAGAAAGGACCGTTGAGGTTCTTGAAGGCTACACTCACTCCTAACACTCTCCCTGCCTATGCAACACTTCTGTCCCTAATGCCGGGTGCAACGCTCTGCAGAGGCGATTTTGAGAAGAAAAAAAAAATTGCCACTGCTAACAGCAGCCAACACACAGCTATCAGTGGCCCTAATAAGGACCTTTGGGGGTCTTGAAGCCTACACCAACTACCAATTCTTTCCCTACAGCAGCTCCGGTACAAACAGCACTGTCCCTCATCTAACTCACAAGGCATCTGAGGCGAGCCGCGGGAGGGGCCGACTTTTATATTAGGCGGACACCTGATCTCGCCAGCCACTCACAGCAGGGGGGTGGTATAGGGCTGGAACAACACAGGAGGAAGTTGTAATGCCTTCCCTGTCTTTCAATTGGCCAGAAAAGCGCGCTAACGTCTCAGGGAAGGAAGTGAAAGTAACCCGAACACCGCATGGTGTTCGTTACGAATAACGAACATCCCGAACACCCTAATATCCGCACGAATATCAAGTTCGGACGAACACGTTCGCTCATCTCTATTTACTACTTAACAACTTAGCACAGTAGAACCCCCTTTTTTTCAAGATGTTTTGTCTGCAACCACAATCCAAGAACAGAGCAGTTTTATTTTTCTATTGAGAGAGCTGCATGAGGGCTTGTTTTTTCCAGGATCACTTGTAGTTTTTATTGGTAGCATTTTGAAGTATGTACAACGTTTTTATTACTTTTTATTCTTGTTTTTGGAAAGCAATATGAACAGATAATAACTATTTTAGATTTTCCTTTTTTGTTTTTTTACAAAATTTACCATGTTGGATAAATAATGTAATAATTAACATTTTTTAATATACTGCATGCATATTACACAGTACTTTACATTGCTAGATATTATGGGTTCTGGCCCCATTGGAACTCACAATTTACCTATTTGCATGGCGTTTTTTTGGAGTGTGGGAAGAATTTAGAGTACCTGAGGGGAGAGTGGGAGGGAACTGGAGTACCTGGAGGAAGCCAATGCAAACACAGTAAGAACATACAAACTGCATGCAGATGTTCTCCTTAGTTCAATTTTACAGCACGGGTCCAGACACAAAATGCATGGAGAGGTGGCAAAACATGGAATGATGATGAAAATATAGTGGTCTGTCCATACAGGTATGGGATTTGATTTGGCATGCCATGATTAAAGAGGTTATCTATTGCTTAACTATTGATGACTTAAGGCCCATTTACACGTAATGATTATCACCCAATATTCCTTCAAACAACCAAAAATAAGCGATAATCGTTACATGTAAATGTCGGCATTGTGCACTTTTCATTTAAACAATAATTTTAAGGTGAACTTAAAATCCATCATTCAGCTACTAGAAATAAAGCAAACACATTTATCTGTCAGTAGACGACAGGCTGTTATCTCCACGGGGAGCCAGTAAATAACATTGTAACCTAACTGCAGCCCCTAGGAGAACAATGCAGATGTGTGCACAGCTTGGGCATGTGATCACAGTGCTCTGAAAACAGCTCCTGTGGGCCCTTTTACATGCAAATGAAGATAACCATTAACACTTTATCATCTTCATTTGCATGTAAAAGGACCTGCTGGAGTTGTTTGCAGACCCAGTGTGTTCCGAGCTGTGCAAATAGCTGCGGACACATTCCTTTGTTCTCCCCTCTGGCAAGTGTAAACATGAGTGTCCTTTTGAAAGATTAGTGAAATATATTCAAATGGAATGTATTTGCTCAGTCTTTCAGCGGCTGAAGGATAGATTTTAAGTGAGCTAAAATCCATCTCTCAAACAAAAAGTTGTAAGAAAGTCCTCCAGGTGTTGGGGGGGGGGGGGGGCAATGCCACACTGGACTAGCAAGTACATTAAACTTACTTCAATTTTATTGTAAAGTATACTCCAGGCAAACCCAATAGAAAAGTCCATGTAACACATCAGATGCAAAGATGCACCATGCAGGGTGCTCAGGTCCACGCTGTAAGGTATTGCTTCCACCTCAGCTTGTCAGACAGTAACTCCTTAGAGCTGAAGTCTTTTATGCCCCAGTAACGGGGTAAGTGCCTGCAGCTGAGCTTTCTGAGAAGCAGGCTATAGTTGTGGACTGGACTGCCACCCTGTCCAGACTAAGAGCTTGGGAGGGAGATATAGTCCCTCCACCACTTCACCCTTTAACTGCCTACATATCCCCCCCCCCTCTTCTCCAGACTGGAGGGCTGGGCCTTTTTGGTGACCAGATAATGCACCCTAGAGAGGACGTCAGCATTACCTTGTGATTTGCCTGGTCTATATTCGAGAGTGAACTTGAAGTTTTGAAGCGAAAGAAACCACCTCATCACCCTCACATTCTTTTCCTTATTTTGCTTCATCCAGGTCAAAGGGGCATGGTCTGACACCAATTTGAACTCTCTCCCCAAGAGATAGTACCTCAATGTTTCCAGTGCCCATTTTACTGCTAAACATTCACATTCAACAATAGCATAATTCTTCTCCGCAGGAGATAGCTTCTGGCTTAAATACAGTACTGGATGTTCTTCCCCATTTATGGACTGGGACAACACTGCACCCAACCCTACATTAGAAGCATCCATCTGCACAATAAACTCTTTTGAGAAGTCGGCCGTTATCAATACGGGCTGTTGGCAAAGAGCAGACTTTAAACTTTTCCAGGGTTTAAGGTTAAACCTGCCCCTTTTATGGCATCCATGACTGCCTGTACCTTCCCAAGGTGACTCTCCCAATCGGTACTATAGACTACAACATCGTCTAGGTATGCGGCAGAATAGTTACAGTGAGACCTCAAAATCCAATCCATTAACCTTTGAAAGGTAGCAGGTGCGCCATGTAGTCCAAACGGCATGTTTTTGTACTGAAACAAGCCCTCTGGGGTTAAGAAGGCCGTTTTCTCTTTGGCCTTCTCAGTCAGAGGTATTTGCCAGTACCCTCTGGTAAGCTCAAGTGTGGTGATATATCTGGCATTATCCAGTCTCTCAATGAATTCATCAACCCTGGGCAAGAGATATGCATCAAATTTGGAGATTTCGTTTAACTTCCTGAAATCATTGCAAAACCTCCAAGTACCGTCTGGTTTGGGAACTAACACAATGGGGTTTGGCCACTCACTTTTTGATTCCTCTATCACTCTAATTCCAGCATGCGCTCAACCTCGGCAGAAACTGCTTCCCTACGTGCTTCTGGAATCCTATATGGTTTTAAGTTTACCTTCATCCCGGGTTCAGTTATGATATCATGAGTTATGACGTGTGTATGACCTGGCAGGTCAGAGAATTTGTCTCTGTTTCTTTGCAGGAACTCTTTTGCCTCCTGCCATTGGCACACCGAGAGGGCCTCACCTACTCTAACATCAGGCAGGGGAGGCTGCGGCCCACCCCTCCTAATGCTTGAGGTAGCCAAAGCTTCCCTGTCCTTCCAGAGTTTTATTAAATTAACATGGTACACTTGATACAGCTTCCTTTTCCCTGGCTGGTGCACTCTATAGTTTACATCACTTACCTTCTCGATGATTTTGTAGGGACCCTGCCATCTAGCAAGGAATTTACTCTCTACAGTAAGTACCAAGATGAGGACTAAAAGTTCTCATCCTGGCAGATTGTACACTCTGCTTTGGGCCTCCTATGCCCTCTGCAAGTGTTCCCTGACAATGGGCATTAAAGTATTAATGCGGTCCTGCATCTGAGCCACGTGCTCCATGATGCTTCTATAGGCAGTAGACTCAGTCTCCCAGGTTTCTCTGGCTTTATCCAACAACCCTCTGGGGTGCCGACCATATAGCAACTTAAATGGCGAGAAGCCTGTGGAAGCCTGTGGTACCTCACGTATGGAGAACATAAGATAAGGTAACAGACGGTCCCAGTCCCGACCATCTTTCTCTACTACCCACTTTAGCATTTGCTTCAGGGTCTTATTGAACCTCTCCACCAAACCATCCATCTGAGGGTGGTATACCAAGGTTCGTATGTGATCAATTTTAAAGAGTTGGCACAATTTTTTCGTTACTTTGGACATGAATGGGGTCCCTTGGTCCGTGAGGATTTCCTTGGGAAGACCTATTCTGGAGAACATAAGGGACAACTCTCGTGCAATGTTTTTGGCAGTAGGGCTTTTTAAAAGGATGGCCTCAAGGTATCGAGTGGCATAATCTAACACGACCAAAATGTATTTATGCCCTCTAGCCAACTTGACTATGGGACCCACTAAATCCATTCCAATTCTTTCAAAGGGAACCACTATAATCGGGAGAGGCACTAAGGGACTGCAGAAGTGCGACACAGGAGCGGTGATCTGACAGGTGGGGCACGACTCACAGTACTCCTTTATGTTCTTGTATACCCCTGACCAGAAGAACCTTTGAAGAATTCTATCCTGCGTTTTATCAGTTCCTAAATGTCCTCCTAATACATGATTATGTGCTAAGTCTAGCACCTTGCGCCTGTACAGCTTTGGCACGACCAACTGTTCCACCACTTTCCCGCTTATTTTTGTTACTCTATAGAACAAGTTCTTATTCATGGCAAAATGGGGAAACCGTAGGTCAGAACCCGGTTCCTGTCACACACCATTTATCACTACGACATTTTCTTTTGCATTGATATGAGTGGGGTCACTTAACTGGGCTGTCCCAAAGTTCCCAGGCGCATCCTCCAGATCGGACACATCCTGAATCGAGGGGTAGACTTCCTCTTCAGTGTCATCTTCAGCCAAGACCTGTAAAGGAAAAGTTATATTCTCTTGTTCAACGTCCACATTTGCCCCATTATCCTGCGGAGGTGTAAGGTCAGCTGGGTTTGCGTCAGTCTCTTTGGAAGGGATTATCATTTTTACCCACAAGTCCCAGAATACAGGAAAATCGCACCCCAATATCACACTGTGCATTAACCTTTTGACAACACCTACATCGTAGGTCACGGTTCCAACGTGAGTTTCAAAGTTACACTGTGCCCTTGTATCACCGTGTATACACTTATGTGCTTACCTGGTATGAAGCCTTCTGCTATCAGGCTAGCATGCACTAAGGTGACCAGGCTACCCGAGTCCAATAGAGCCTCCACAGAATGGTGGTTTACACTTATGTGACACAGTTGTGGCTCAGTCTCTAGTCTCTGTGAGGCATTGCAAATTGGACTTGCGAACAACTACCGGTGCCAAGCACCGTCAGACTCCATAGGCTCATTGGTCAAAGGGCACTGAGCCAACACATGCCTGAGCCCCTGGCATCTCCAGCACCTCCAAGGCTCTGGTTTCCTTGGTTTAGAAAACTGGTTGGGGCTATCGGAGCCTTTCAACTCCAACAGTGCCCCTTCCGGTGGCCCGACCTCCTTCCCGCCATGCCACAGTTTTCCCGCGGCATCTAGGGGTCTCTTACCCCGAGTAGGCCTAGAACTCGTAGCGGGGGTCTGGACGGAATGGACGTCCCAGAGGTAGTTCTCATTCGCAGTGTAGCGGTCGACCAGATCTACCAGCTGGTTAGCATCCTTGGGTCCTCCATTGCCGACCCAGCATTGCTGATCTGCCAGCAGGGCAAGGGTATAACGATCCACCACGACTAGAGATGAGCGAACGTAGGCGTTTCGAGTAATTACTCGATCGAGCACCGTGATTTTTGAGTACTTCAGTACTCGGGTGAAAAAAATTGGGGGGCGCCGAGGGGCGGGGAAGGCGTGGCGGCGTGGGGGGAGTAGCAGCGGGGAACAGGGGGGAGCCCTCTCTCTCTCCCTCTCCCCCCCCCCACTCCCCGCTGCAACCCCCCACTCACCCACGGCGCCCCCGAATCTTTTCGCCTGAGTACGGAAGTACTCGAAAATCGCGGTACTCGGGTGAAAAAGGGGCGTGGCCGAGTATGCTTGCTCATCTCTAACCATGACCTTATCGACCATCTGGGTGGGTGTGCAAACATCTGGTTCCAGCCATTTTTTACCAGATGGTGCAGGTCAAACATTTGTGCCCTGGCTGATTGGTCGGACCAATTATGCACTCTTGGAGCCCTGACCGCCACCGCAACACCCAGATGAGACAGGATCTTCTGCCCAGTCTCCCTGGGCCTAGCTATAGTCGGAGCTCCTTCCTTCCTTAAAGCAGGATGTTTTAGGAGGACCTCTCTCAGCCGATCCATCCGCGCCAGTAGCTCCTCCATAGCTGGGGTTGGTGTTTACATTGCAATTGCAGACTTTACCCAGGACATTCACCAGGTGTCGTGCCGTTGCCCTTAGCAGTCATAATTGCTGCCTGCATCCTCCACCATATGTTAGAAAGTCCTCCAGGGGGTGTGGGCGGCAATGACACACTGGACTAGCAAGTACATCAAACTTACTTCAGTTTTATTGTAAAGTATACTCCAGGCAAACCCAATAGAAAAGTCCACGTAACACATCAGAT
Organism: Eleutherodactylus coqui; assembly: GCF_035609145.1. NCBI lineage: Eukaryota > Metazoa > Chordata > Amphibia > Anura > Eleutherodactylidae > Eleutherodactylus > Eleutherodactylus coqui. Next base: position 200,770,481 of record NC_089841.1, on the reverse strand, counting down.
TTAAAGATGCACCATGCAGGGTGCTCAGGTCCACGCTGTAAGGTATTGCTCCCTCCTCACCTTGTCAGACACTGACTCCTTAGAGCTGCAGTCTTTTATGCCCTAGTAACGAGGTAAGTGCCTACAGCTGAGCTTTCTGAGAAGCAGGCTGAAGTTGTGGACTGGACCGCCACCCTGTCCAGACTAAGAGCCTGGGAGGGAGATATACTCCATGTAACGATTATCACTCATTTTTAGTTGTTTAGGCAAATTTTGAGTGATATTAGCTGCATATAAAAGGGCCTTAAGTTAGAAGAGGGTCCAGTGGTGCTGTTTCCATTTTTGTTTGGACTATCCTGGGCTAAGTCATCAATAGTGTGGAGGTGAATAACTTCTTTAATCTAAATTTGCCACCATAAAGAATTAGATGAATACAGGTGTACAGCAAAGGCCCCATGCATTTCTATGAGTGCCGTATCACAGCTTACAATAAAACAGAGCCATATTGTGGTAGCATGCATAAAAAGCTAAGATGACCTACTAGGATTATAATATAGTATCTACTTTAGCGTTGACATGGGAATAAGTTTTAAACTAGCCACAACTAATTTTTAAGAACACTCATTTGAATGGTGTATTTGACACCAATATTGATTGCTATGAGTAAATGTTACATGCATACCAGAGGGGAAGGAGGGATAATTAGCCTAAGGAAACAGAAAAGCAATTGCTGCTCTAACAATCAGTAATGTAATTAGTATGTTAGAACTAGTTGTTATTGTATCCTGCTCAATAAATGTGTTATTTAAAATGTTAAGATTGTTTCGATAAAAGCAATCGTAATTAGTCACATTGGCAACAGATGAGCTTACATCTATAGAAGTGGAAGAGGTGAAATGTTTCTCTGCAGTGCATATTTTATGGAAATATTTGTTGTGTTGCTTCGCTAGTGTTCGATCTCTTTGACCTTTTCTTGATGTTCATGCATATGCATTACTAGAAATCTATGCTGCTATAGTTTTCACCTTTTGATTGCTACTGTGTATCAAAATGCTGCTAAGAAACTCTGAACACATTTATTTCTATTTTAAGCTACATCATTGGCATCAACAACTTTTTGGAGCCTCCCATAAAAGGGGGATTCAACTAAATACAAGCTTAAAGCAAAGCTAAGATTAATGTAAACATGGGAAGGAGAGAAGTTGCTCTTTTATTGCATTTTCTTCACGTTTGGGACACTGTGGCTGTTTAAATTATGAGATCACTGAGAGATTTCTTGTTTTGAAGACACAGTGGATGTCATTATAGACACACAATGGATGGTACTGCTATGAGAGCATATGGCAGTTACAGAGAACTAGTCAACAGATATGGCTTACTGTATTCTTCTTATACCAAAAAACATAATACGGGGAGCACTTTACTCTAATAATTAGCATTGTTGCCTTACAGAATGGTTGTCCTGGGTTTAAACTAGACCAAGGAAAATATTTGTATTAAGTTTATTCTATGTTTCTTCAGGCTTCTTTTGACCACTCCAAATTTCTCCCTTACTCCAAAACGTTTACCTGGCAGCCTATGAAGTTGGACTTAATGTGGCCATACACTCTTAAGGCCCACTTACACGCAAATATAATCTTTCAAATGACTGAAAGATTGAAAGATCTTGCGATTTATTTGCATAAAGTGTTAATAGCCCTTAATGGCCATTAACACTTTATCATCTTCACTTGTATGTAAAAGGCCCTCCAGAAGCTGTTTGCAGAGCCCAGCGTGTGATTAAGCATGCGCCCGCCGTGCAAACAGCTGCATTGTTCTCTTGGCAGCTGCCAGCCAATTACAATGTTATCTGCTGATTTCCGTGGAGATAACAGCATGCGGTCTGCTGAGAGATACCTTATTTCTCAGTGTCTGAACGATGAATTCTAAGTTCATCTTAAAATCATTGTTGAAACGAAAAGTGCACGATGCCCGCATTTACATGTAATGATTATCGCTCATTTGCAGTCGTTTGAATGAATTTTGAGCGATAATCGTTATTTGTAAATGGGTCTTTAATAGCTGTCAGCAAAACAATCGTTCCTCCCAGCCTTTGCATGCTTGCTTGGTTTGTGCATTTCTTCTCAGTAGACAGAAACTTCCAGCTTTGGCTTATCTGCATTGAACACAAAGGATTGGGCATGTTGAAATCCTTTTTTTCTGACATCTGCTGAACGAATTTTGACCGAACATTTAATGAATATTGAATGGTCATCTGGTCCTGCTGAAATTAGTGGACTCTATCAACTTTAATCTTATGTGCATAGCCATCTTCAGTGTGACTGAGTAAACTTAGGTTGTCAGCCTCATTGGAGATATGGACTGCTGGGAGTGATGACAATTGGTTACGCACTGCAGAATATTTTCATGTTATGTTTGCAGCAGAAATAAATATGATGCTATAAAAAGTTTATGAAATTAAAAGGGTTTTTCCACAGGATAGAGGATAAATGTATGGTTGGGGGAGGTCTGACTGCTGAGACCCCCAATAATCCTAAGAATAGAATATGGAGCATTCTGAATACCTAATGTGAATGGAGCAGCAGTGTACATGCTCAACCCCAACTCCATTCACTTCTATGGGACGGAGAGAGATTGAGTTACTTGGCTATCTCCCTCCATCCCAGAAACAAATGAAGCAGTGGTCAATCATGCACACTGCTGCTCCATTTACATTGGGCATTCAGAGAGCACTGATCTCAGGATTTATGGGGATCCCAGCAATCAAACTGGCATCTGATATAGGGATAAATGACTTTAATAGGGTAAATGTTTTATTTGCTTTGATTTAACTCCTATAAAAGGGTTTCTGGGACTAGAAAATTGATGAATTTTGCTCAGGATAGATCATCAATATCCTATTGTCAGAGGCCACAACCCATGAACCCTCCAATCAGCTGTTTGAAGAGGCCGAGATGCTTAAGTGAGGGCAAGTTCATTTGTCACGTGGCCTTTCAGCAACTCAGTCCCATTCAAGTGAATTGGATTGAGCGGCAATGCCGGGTGCATACCATGTATGACATGTGCCTCGTACTGTATCCTGGGCAAAAGCTGCAGTGCTCACCCGAGTGGCATGACCTCTTTAAACAGGTGATAATAATCTTTATTTGTATAGCGCCAACTTATTTTGCAGCGCTTTCAGGCATGGATAAATGCAAAACAATGCAATAATTACAATATGAGGTACATTTGGTTTGACACAAATGGGTTGGGGGTGGTACAGGAGGTGTAAGGGGTGGGGGGGAGCAAGGCATGGGGAACACAAGCAATAGGAGATTTCATGTGGAGATCACTTATTAGAAGGTAAACGGGGTGGGGCGCCATAGGGAGGGGCAGGGGACTAGGTCAGGAGGTTTGGTATGCTTCCCTGATGAGGTGCGTTTTTAAGGCACGTCTGAAATTTTGTGCATCGGCAATTTTCCAGATGCCTTGGGGTAGAGCGTTCCAGAGGATGGGTGCTGCTCTGGTGAAGTCCTGTAGGCGAGCATGTGAGGTTCGTATTACAGGGGTGTTTAGTCTGAGTGTGTTAGCCGATCGGAGTGAGTGAGCTAGGTGGTGTACTGACAGGAGGGAGGCGATGTATGCTGGCGCAGTGCCATGCAGAGCTTTGTGAGTGAGGTAGAGGAGTTTAAATTTAGTTCTGCAGTGGATGGGCAGCCAATGCAGTGACTGGCATAATGCAGAGTCGTCTGAGTAACGACTGGATAGAAAAATGAGCCTAGCTGCCGCGTTTAGTATGGATTGGAGTTGAGTGAGTCTGGTGCGAGGGAGGCCGATGAGTAGCGAGTTGCAGTAGTCAAGCTGGGAGTGGATGAGGGCAACCACGAGTGTCTTTAGCGTGTCCGTGGTTAGGAACAGCCGTATTTTAGCAATATTTCTGAGGTGCATGTGGCATGTTTGGGCCAAAGGTTGGATATGGGGGATAAAGAAGAGGTCAGAGTTCAGTGTGACCCCAAGGCAGCGGGCATGCTGTCTGGGGGTTATGATGGTGCCAGACACTGGAATGGAGATGTTGAGGGGAGGTCAGTTGGGAGGTGGAAAGACAAGGAGGTCAGTTTTAGAGAGGTTTAGTTTGAGAAAAAGGGAGGACATAGTGTTAGAGACAGCGGACAGACAGTCGTGATATTTTGGAGGAATGGTCCAGAGATCTCACAAGAGGAGGTGTATAGTTGGGTGTCGTCAGCGTAGAGATGGTATTGGAGACCGAATTTGTGGATGGTTTGTCCAATTGGGACAGTATAGATAGAGAAGAGAAGGGGACCAAGGACCGAGCCCTGAGGTACCCCAACAGCGAGAGGAAGTGGAACAGAGATAGAACCAGCAAAGGAGACACTGAAAGAGCGGTCAGAGAAGTAGGAAGAGAGAGAGAAATGATCAGCAGATGGGGTCACGGACGGCATACCCACACCTATCGGATATTTATACCCTATGCTAAGGTTATGTTATCAATATCCTAGTCCCAGAAAACCCCCTCAAGAAACGTCTTTAAGAAAAAAAGTTGTCGCAAATCACTATACACAACTGGCTGGTGAGTTACTGGCTTGTTCTATAAATTACATAGCCAAAAATGAACAGCAATATTAAACTAGGAGATGAAATAAAATAATTTCTCCGTGAATCAGAGGCAGTGTAAAATGAAAAGGAAATGGCATGCATATAATGAGGTCTCACAAGTCATTATCAAGATTTTTGAACTCTGACATTAGAATCATAATTGAATTGACTTTTCAACCTCTGGTTCCAATGTACAGCTTTGATATACAGCAAATTGCGGCTTCTGGCTCATTTCCATCCTATAGTGTCTGGAGAGCCTATTTATATCTTAAAATAGTAAGCATTTTGCAAACCTGTAATGTGTTTTATGGGCACAACTTGATTGAAGACTGGAAGTTCTGAAACACTTTACCCTTTTCACTGTGCTACGAAGCAAAAGATTTGATCATATAAGTACACATTACTATTTCATTATTGTAGGCTGATTGCAATATATCAGCCAATGTCTTCAATAAATCTTTACTGCAATGGGTATTTGATTTTGAGAAAAGTAGAGGGACAGAATCAATCACTGTAATATTGGCGCAGGATACTTGAAGGCATATGTGATCTTTTGTTTTCTGACTTAAAGAGAAGAGCCAGACGATTTTGTCTCTGTGACCTTACAAAGGTGAGAAAGAGGGCATGCTCATACATAAACCATGCTCTTATTACCACAGCTACTGATGGCAAAAATGACATTTGCCTGCTCAGCTTTATATACAGGAACAAGCAGTTAAACATTTTTAGGTGCCTGATTATTAAATACATATGCCTTTGATAGCTAACATGGTAAATAACGCTTTGTCTTTGAATTATATTTGTAACAATATTAGTTTAAAAGCTCGTAAAACTGCCAAATTATCCTAAAACAACCCAGAAACATAAAAAATGTTTAAAGGGTTTCAGTTCCTTACCATTTTCAAGGTATTTGTTTGCTCTTACTGTATACCCAGTCCTGCTCTAGAACTGCATCCAACCAAGGCCTCATGCACACAGGCCGATTTTTGCTGCAGAACCCGGAATGGGAATCCGCCTCCAAGTTCTGCAGCGATAACCTTCCATAGCATGCTATGGCAAAGTGATTTTTCATGCCCACGAGCCGAAATCAATTGCGGTTTCCACCCGCAGGAAAAATCGCAGCATGCTCCATCTTCCTGCGGTTCCCGCAAGGACGACTTCTGTTGAAGTCAATGGAAGCTATCCGACCCGCGGGAAAAGCAGGAGTTTAAAGAAAAAAATCTGTACTGCGCATGTCCGATGGTGAGTCATGCAGACCATCCACAGTACATAGAAGCCGGAAGAAGACATTTCCACGTGGACGCTGGTGAAAAAGGCCATCTGCACACAGGTCTGTATAACAGTTTGAAATACATAGGCATGCACACAGGACTTGTGCTATGTTTTACACGTTTTAATCTTTTTAAATCAAGTGAATTTTACAATAATCAGCTATGCCAGATTTCCTTTGCTGAGTATATTGGCTGCCTATTGACAGCGCTCTGTGAACCTGGAAGATGCAGGTCAGCCAGAAGATGTTTGAGCATCACCAGAGGTAAGCACATCATCTATTTTGACATTAGTCTTTAGTCGTCCACACCAATTGGGCCGGACAACTCTTTAATGTGTATGGGGGTAGCTCAACTTTTCCTCAACATCATCAGTTGGGGAAAAGAAGGGGCAATGATAATCACAGCCGCATAACGGGACAAAATAAAAAAACTTATTTCAATTGATTTCAGTGGTTTTGTTTTCAGTATTGGGATTCTTTCCCATTAATTGTACGGGTGAGAAAAGATAGAATCTACCCTATCTTTCCTGTACATAGTATTAACTACATGTGGGAAAGATAGAGCAGGACCTATCTTCCCGCTGTTCGTTGCAAACTCCTGCACTATGGCACGGAGTTTAAAAAGTCCGAGAGGGGAAGAAATAAAAAAAGCCATCAATTCACAACTACACTCTGTACCGGCAAGTGTAGTTGCACATACGACTAGCTAAAACTGCCCTTACGCGCTATATATGTGTGTGTAATACACAGTGAAAATACGCCCGTGTGAATGAGCCCTAATATAGGTACTTCTGATTTACAAGGTCGGACACTGCGGCTGAGTTATGGTTCAAACCGCATTCAAAAAGTGCCTCTACAAACTGCATTTGAACACAATGTTACTTGATGTTACTGAAAAGTATTTTAACAATCCATTTTCAAATGTCCTTTTACAGATACCAATTGGGGTTTAACTCGCGGCAAACAGCGAAGAACACAGATGTTCAACTGCAGGGAAAATGAGCATAATCATTGCGGCTATCCCCGATGAAAACAGCTGATCAAAGGACTCCCAGCAGCGAAACCCTCCATAAATCTTTTATGGTTACTGGTGAATTTCTTACAGCATGTTGATTTATCAGCAGGCAGATGCAATACCTAGCTCTAGGAATGTGTGGTTCATATGCCCACTTTATGATGCATAGAATTATAACAGCAATTTATCCGTCAGTAAAATTTGTGATCTATTTATTGTTCCATTAGAGTACACCAAGGTTTCGGTCCAGCAGTTGGATTATTCTCAAGTTTTAAATTTTGCTGCACCAACATGTTAGCACCTCATAATTGAGTGATAAAAATGTCTTCTTCACATTTATGAGGACTGGTAATGCTAAAATAGAATTTCTTTATGGAATATGGATTATCCGATTATGGCAAAAAAACGAGTACAATGGAACATATTAGTTAATGCTCTTACTAGATTTTATATATTAAATCTGTGAAATGGTAAAATAAAATTTGACTGGTTTTGTAAAGTTAAATCAGCATTTCAAATATAGTTATACATTGATATTATTTAAATGTTTACATAGCAGCATACACAGTATAATAAGTTGATGAATTTACCAAAAAATGCATAGTTGACAGAATAGGAAGCCTGAGTTTTTTTGCTGAACTTTTCTTTACTTTTATAAAAAAATGTCATTATATAGAAATTTTAATCTTCACCCATAAACTTTACAAATACCACTAAGGATACTACTGACTCTGGTCAACTGGGCACTACTTGAGGTTAGATGTAGCATATATTTGTGATAGGGGGCGTATATTGAGTGCTCCATAAGTTTTTTTGTTTTTTTTCTGAATACGTGACAAGGGGACTCCCTGCGGGGATGAAGAATTCCCCTGCCACAGCTGTCACACAGGAGCGCAATGTTCTCCCATTGCTTTTTTAATGGGGTCGGTGCTTCTGCAGCCCCATTGAATGCAATGGGCTGCCGGCAACCCCTGCAGTGATTTTGGGGAAAGGGCTTTAAACATAAGCCCTTCCCTGAAAATCATCCCTACAATGTGTAAAAAAATAAAATATATATATACTCATCTCTCCTCCGCTGCCAGGGCTCCAGTATGTTTAGCTGCTTGGTCCTCCTGAACTGCTCTGAAGTTCTTTCAGCAGGCAGGAATTTAAAATCCCCGCCTGCTGAAAGGGCTGTATCTGATTGGCTGAGATCTCAGCCAAACACAAGCAGTGCTCAGCCATTCATTGAATGACACCTGAGTGCTGCCTATGACTGGTCCCTGCGCTCAGCCAATCAGAGGCAGTGCTTAGCCATTCATTGAATGTCCAAACCGTTTATTTTTGATACTGATAGAGTTTGAGTCAGAGGGACTCTGGGACATTGCACCACATCCTATCTGCATGAGGGAGTGCTTCAAACGCAGTTTTAGCTATTGACTATCACATAAGCACACAATATATGAAAAGGTAGTAACTAAGCTAGTTAGTAAGTAGTTAAGCTATTATTGGAGATAGAAGGTGAGTTATATATTACTGAACCACTCTAAATTGATGCTATGTAGGTTATAAGATATAAATGAATTTAATGTAGTACTGTTTGTTCTCTCACAACTGAAGAAAAACAAATATAACAAAGAATAGTCCAAGATACCTTATTGCAACAAAAAAGTTACACAAGCCAAATATGCTGAGAAGCTGTAATCATATAAGCCAGGATCAGTCGAGATACTTGGAGTGCCACATGTAATGTTTACAGTCAGCCCGTACTGATTTTAGTTCTGGGGACTGGATTGTAGAACAACACTAAAATGTGAAGCCAGCAAAAGTTCTACGCTGGGTGAAACCACAAGACCCAGTTCATTCATTTGAAACAGTAGACAATGTCCTTCACCTATCACAATGTGTTGGGGGAAGAAAACTATTTTGCCTCCGCCTGTCGATAGATCTCATTGAGTTCAAAGGAAGCTAAGTATTGTCAAGTGTGTGAACCAATTATAACCACCAATGGTTGTGTCTTAATGTAACCAACAAGCTTGAGCCTTTCGTCAGGAAAGTAAAAAAGTTTAGACAATTACTGAAAAGGCATAACAACTGAAACACAACTTTTTATTCCCAATAATCCATAAAAATAAAGGTCTTACTAGTTCAAAATTACTTACTCAAAATACTTCTTTGGTCATTTTTAGTTTGGTAAACTATAAGAATCATGACTTAGTTTATGGTGATTATACTAGATGACAGCTTCCCTTTAAAACAATATACACTAGATGAAGTAAAGTGGCATCTCAGCAAATGAATAAAAATTCTTACAAATGATCTAGAACTCTGCATAAATCTGTATCAACACATCGCATGTGACATTATTATCAAGGAATTTGGCAAAATAATGAAGTTAGCATTAAAACATTGAAGACACCTGAAAGTCACTGCAGTGAAATAAACAACGTCTATCAATTTTTGTGATGCAGAAAAGATAATAAGCGAAAAGGTGTTTAATGAATTCTACTTTTACTTTTAAGAATCCTTGAAGTGCTAAGAAGATATTGCCTAAAGAGATAAAAACTCCATTTGAGATACACAGGCTTTTCATTTCTAATTAATAATAGCAATAAAAGAAGATAATGACATAAAATCTATTATTTAAAACTTTTACCTGGTTTTAGTCAGTTGAGTGCAGTTAAACTATACAACTTTAAAAACTCATCCTGGTTTGGATATAATTGAATAAAATCTGAGGGGATTGTATGCATTTCCCTTAAAAGAATTGTTATTTCCCCTTTATGCAGCTCATGATGAATATTACATTTATTTCAGCCAGAAATGTTACATAATGTTTTTCCTTTTGTTGGTTTCCAGAAATGTACATGTATTCAAAAACGTACGTAATTACAATTCTAATTACTAGGAGTAATTCTACAAATGTTGATTATTTACCCAGGAAACCCCTTCCGAAAAATACCTAGGATTGCTCCTTTATGTATTCTAAAATAAAGATGTAGCAGTTTCAGGCACTGGGTTGGAGACTCAGATGTAATAGCTGCAAATCTGGAGCATAATCAGGGATGAGCCAGGAGTCAGCAACATGAGGTTTCAGTTGCAGTACAAATGGATAAAGTAGGTAACGTAGTCAGATGGAAAGGCAGAAGTAAGCAACGGGAGGTCTTGGTTTGCAGTAAGAGTGGATGATGTGGGTAGTGTAGTCAGATGGAAAGCCAGAAATTGGTATCAGGAGGTCTAGTTACAATAGCCGAGGAGCTGATCAATCTATGCTGGGGAGCAAAATAATCATGCAAGCAGTGGGTGGAAGGGCCAGGTTTTAAGGGGAGTCCTAATTAGCAGCAGGGTGGGGCCAGGACAGAGAGGCAGGAACTAGATCAGGAGCAAGGAACCAGAAACAAGGATTCAGCAAGGGAGCTTATACAGAGAACTGGATAGCTCAACATGAAGAGCTGACGGCTGGACTATAGGAGGTCCCGGGTTTGATCCCTGAAGAGATTTTATATATGTGATAAAGACTGGAAAAAGGTCATATATAGTTAGGACTATGAGGTTATTTTGCTAAAATATATGGTATTTATAAGGGTTACAGACAAAGCAAAATGAAGCAGCAGTGTTTAAACCTAGCAAATAAAAAATACTTATTTAGAAGGCTCCATTTTATTACAAGAACATGAAAATAGGCTTTTCCAGGTATTAAACAGAGAAAAACTGTATGTAGTGAAGGGCTCAAGTAAGCCAGACGCTAATAGACATTTAATGACATCTTCAGCATATTAAAGGGGTTGTCTCGCGGCAGCAAGTGGGGTTATACACTTCTGTATGGCCATATTAATGCACTTTGTAATATACATCGTGCATTAAATATGAGCCATACAGAAGTTATACACTTACCTGCTCCGTTGCTAGCGTCCTCGTCTCCATGGAGCCGTCTAACGCTGTCTTCTCCTTCCATTTAGACGCGCTTGCTCTGTGTGCGGTCTTCTGTTGTGTTCAATGGAGCCGCTCCGGCGTGCTCGCGCCGGAGAGCTGGTCTGCGCATGCAAAGTGCATTAATATGGCCATACAGAAGTGTATAACCCCACTTGCTCCCGCGAGACAACCCCTTTAAGTAAACTAGAGGCTGGCTGGTGGGGTAACATGCTCCGTTCCGATTTATAGGGTTGCATATAGAACTAGGGATATAGTGATACTCCATTGGGTATCATTCCTTTAGATCTTGCTTTCTGATAGTGTTTATTATCCTTTTTTTGGCATTCCTCATTTTTGCTAGGAAGGACAATTTATGTTTCAAACGTATTTATTGCATTTTAATTTGCAAGGTGGCAACACTCTGCAGCATTGACCCCACACAGAGGGATATAGGCACTTTAAATAAGTACAGAGTTACCTAAATTAGAATAACTAAAGAAACTTAGTATAAACAAAGAATTTTATATATCACCTAATATATTATACGATGTAGGGGTACAGTAGTCTGTTTCCATTGGATAGACAACTTAAAGTGAATAAGGTATAGGTCCAGCTAGACTTTTTATTGTCATTATTCTCAAAGAACTTTCTCGCTCATTCTCTTTTTTAGAGTCTCACATAATAATGAAGCTTTGGAATGTTAGTAAAAGTAATCTGAGGGTCCCAAATTGTTTAAAATGGCAAATTTATTGGCATGTGCAATAATTTTTTAGGGATACATCCTTCCGCTTGGACAGTTACTACTAGGTGTGGTGCCTATGAGGTGAGTTGTGGACTCATATCTGCCCTCCTCCACATTTATTCATTATAACCATGATGAATGTCATTGCAATCCCTTTTAAAGAAAACACACTGTTGACACCTTATTCTTTATGGTAGGAACAGTAGCGCTTTCAGGTTGAAAGTATTTCCATGTATCTTTTTGGCTACTTGATCTGTTTTTATCTACATTGGAAATAAAAATTATGTTTTAGGTTCTACTCTGCAAATAAGGAAGATGGAATAATACCTTTGCAGCGTCTCCTATTGGATGGCAGCAATTCTGCAAATCAGTGAATGACCGTTAATACGGATCTTTAGAACAATGATTGGTTTGCAATTCCCAATCATTGTTCTATAGACCTGTATACAGGATCGAACATTGATTTGCAGGAATGCTGCCAACCAATAGGTGGCGCTGCAGAGGTATTGTTCCATCTTCCTTATTTGCATATATTTCCCAGAAGAGCATGAATGGCCTTGTAGGTTTCCTCACACACCTTCTATGTGCTCTCTTTAAGTAGAAATGATACCTGTGGTGACCCAAATCCTACTCTGTGATGGCTTTAGCAAATAATAAATACTTATTTAGAAATCTCTATTTTATTACAAGAATATAAAAATATGCTTTTCCAGGTATTAAAAAGAGAAAAACTATATGTATTGAGGTGCTCACTTGCCAATTTAAAAGTTTTTTAGAAGAGCTGTGCTAAGATCTCATTGATGCAACGACAGATTATACAGCACATATAAAAATAGGATTTGGATTACATTTTGATGATCTTGAAACACGTTAAATATTGTCAGATATGTATGACACGTACAACTCTGATTTCCCAGCTCATCAAAGTGCAGAACCAATAGGCTGTCTGAAGCAATTACTGTGTAAACAAGAAACAAGACACACACTGCTGATTGTTTCGGAAGTAATAAGAAAAAAATTATTTGGCTGCTTCCATCCATATATTAATAAAACACTGCAAGTGCCGTAAATTAGCAACTGCTTCAGATCTGTGATCTGCAATTCTATTTCGGGAAACTTTTTTTGTGTCTAACAGAGCAAATTAGAAAATGCAAATGCATTTTACATTTTGATTGCAATAAAATATTGGGTTCAACTTAAAAGCAATTAGACCAAATATATTTCATACAACCACACCAGTTTATGCAGTATATTCTGAATTGTTCTATACAACAGATTTATTTTAGTCCAACATGTAATGAGCTGGAAATCCTAATGGTACAGAATCTATGGACAGACAGTCCTAAAATCAGACACAATTCAGTTGCCCAGTGAAGGAAATCGAAATGGCAAAATTACTGGTAAGAAGCATGTGCGAAAGTGGAAATCAAGGTCATTTTAGCTGTAGACATAAGTGTAAAGCCAATTTTCGTATCTAAATCGGAGGAGCAGATTAAATTCTCAGATATATATTTTTCTTTGAATCATAGACTGGTAGAGTTGGAAGGTGAATGGGTGAGTGCTGCCTCTGATTGGCTGAGCGCAGGGACCAATCAGAGGCAGCTCTCAGCTGTCATTCAGTAGATGGGAGCTGCCTCTGATTGGTTACATTGCTCAGCCGATCAGAGGCAGCCCATTCAGCAGGCAGAGATTTTAAATCCCCGCCTGCTGAACACTACCAAGAGCAGTTTAGGAGAAGAGCCGGCTGGACGCGGCTGTGCCCCGGCAGCTGCAGAGAGGTGAGTGTAGATTTTTTTTTTTTACTTTTTTAGGATGGTTTTCAGGGAAGGGCTTATATTTGAAGCCCTTCCCTGAAAATTACTACAGCGCTTGCCGGCAGCCCATTGCTTTCAATTGAGCCAGCTGTATTGCCGGCTCCATTGAATTAAATGGGAGAACATCGCGCTCCTCTGTGATAGCTGTGGCACAGCTGTAACAGAAGATAGCAGGCAGCGCTCTTTTTGAGCGTCAAAACGCCCGCGTGACCGAGCCCTTTTGTGTGGATAAACACTGCTAACAGCCTTTTTCTCCGCTGTGCCGCCGGCTTTGGTCACTCGATTTTTTGAACACATCAGTTGTGCACACAAAAAATCGTGCGACTAAACGCCTATGTGACTGAGCCCTAAGGCCTTAGTCAGACGGGCGTTTTTTTTTTGCGCGATTTGCGCATGCGCATGCGTCCGGCGATTTTTTAAAACCATTGCTTTGCAATGGTATCGGACACATGAGCGCTTTTTATGCACTCGTCCCATAAATTATAGAACAGAAATCAGCGCTGAGCCAATCAGGGGGCAGGTCTGACTCACACCCCCTTGACACCCACTGCAGGCCGGCCGCGCGGAACTCCGGCTGCCAGGAGCAGGTAAGTATATATATATTTTTTATTTTAACAGTTTTCTGGATTATATATTTAAGCCCTTCCCGACAATTCATCCCACACTCGCCCGCAGCGCATTGCTTTCAATGGAGTGGGCTGTATTGCCGGCTCCATTGAATGCAATGCGCTGGACAGCTCCGGCCTGTTTCTAATGAAACGCGGCTAGGAGCAGATTTTCGGGCGATTTTCGGGCACCGGTCACGCGATTTGCGGATGCGCATCCGTCATGCGATCCGCAAATCGCGCGAAAAAACGCCCGTCTGACTAGGCCTAATACTGTAATTTTAAAACTATGAACTAAAATATAATTAGTATATAATTGTGTTATTACTTTCCTTATATTAAAGCACCCAAAATTATTATTAAAATATAACATGCAAAAAAATCTCAGAACCATCCGATCTTCCGGCTATAGAAAAAATCTGATTATTTTGAAAATCTCTAATAAATGTTACTTGAAGATCCTACAAAATGATATGCAAATAAGACCTTTTATATAATATTTACATACGGTATCTCAGAGAAATAGAAGAATCCTCCTCAAACGTTTATGACTTTATTGTGTAGGGCTACAGTAAATGTCAGATCACAAAGAACAAAAAAATATATTTCAAACTTGAATGATTACTGCATCAATTAGACTATTATCAGAGATATGTGTATAAAAGAATAAAAATAATAATATCTGTAATAATCAAAGCATAATAGCAAAAATAATAGCTAGATCCAATCAAGCAAAAAGAGTATGTACTATTCAGAAACTGTCAGTAAGTTATAACGCATTTCACTAAAAATCATCCCACGCGATGGATGTAATGTCACAGTAATACATACACTTGTTGTAAAAGAAAATCAAGCCCCTAGAAGGAGTTGTTTTTGCTGCAAAACTCGGCATGCAGTTACATCTCAGTCAGATATGCAAATAATTAGAGTTGTGCCGTGATTAGATGAACGATCTTGTCACCTGAGTGCCTAAAAGTGGTTCCCTCCTTGGCCTATAAAAAGGCTCTCAGTGGCTACTTGTGTGTAGTGACCTCTTCTTCCACTTGTGTAGAGTTTGTTGGCCACTACACGACTTTTCAACGTAATCGGAGAGATTTCACCCAGTTAACATAGTGTGAGAGGCGGATTATTGGGATGTGAGGAGCTGGATTGTTGTATCAATAAACTGCCCACCACCTAAGCCATTTTGAACAAACTTTTAGGAAGTGTTTAGATCAGTGGATGCATGAAGGCATGCACACAAGATAACACAGTTCAGGATACCCTCGACAGACCACCAGTAGAGGGGATCATCTAATCGGCCAACAAGCAAAAGCTGTTTCGTTGTCCACCATTCAGAGACAGGTGGTGCCATTGTTATTCCCCTGTGTCTGTCAAAACCATTTCCAGGCACTTGGCTGAAGGACATTTGGTACTGCCTTTGACACCCACTCATCATCACTTCCATTTGCAGTGGTGTTGTGAATGACGAAACTGAACTGCAAGATAGTGGAACCAGGTTGGCTTCAGCGGCGAATCCAGGTTTCGTTTGGGCTCTGAAGATGGCTGGAATCATGTCTGGAGACCTAGGAGTGAGCGTCTTAGTCCTGCCTTTGCTGTGGAGTAGCACATTGCCTCCACTACTGATGTGATGGTCTAGTGGGGCCATTGCATATGACAGTTGGTCATTAGAGATGAGCGAGCACCAAAATGCTCGGGTGCTCGTTACTCGGGAC
Source organism: Eleutherodactylus coqui (assembly GCF_035609145.1). NCBI lineage: Eukaryota > Metazoa > Chordata > Amphibia > Anura > Eleutherodactylidae > Eleutherodactylus > Eleutherodactylus coqui. The sequence continues at coordinate 200,754,857 of NC_089841.1, read as the reverse complement.
GAAATTTTTGCGATGCTCGAGGGTTCGTTTCGAGTAACGAACCCCATTGAAGTCAATGGGCGACCCGAGCATTTTTGTATATCGCTGATGCTCGCTAAGGTTTTCATTTGTGAAAATAGCGGCAAGAGTGCCCCCCCCCCCCGCACTGTCAGCATAAACATCGTTCTCCTCTCCACAGCAGTAACAGCTGTGGCAGAGAAGAACGATGTTAGCCCATTGAATTCAATGGAGCCAGCAATACAGCAGGTTCCACTGAAAGCAATGGGCTGCCGGCGTGCGCGGGATGAATTGTCGGGAAGGGCTTAAATATAGAAGCCCTTCCCTGCAATTCATCCAGAAATGTGTAAAAATAAAAAAAATATACCGTATATACCGGCGTATAAGGCGACGGGGCGTATAAGACGACCCCCCAACTGTCACCTTATACGCCGGGAATACAGTGGAGCAAAAAATAAAAAACATCACTCACTTCCCCCCGGTGTTCTGCGGCGCTGCTGCAGGATGTCGCTCCCTCCTGGTCCCCGGCAGAGCATTGCTTTCTGGACAGAGGGCTTGAAATCCCCGCCTCCAGAAAACACACGTGCCTTCAGCCAATCACAGCCAAATGACAATGATGTCATTGAATGGCTGTGATTGGCTGACGGCGTGTGTTAGCTAATCACAGTAGCTTTCTGGAGGCGGGGATTTCAAGCCCTGCGTCCAGAAAGCAATGCTCTGCCAGGGACCAGGAGGGAGCGACAGCCTGCAGCAGCGCCGCAGAACGCCGGGGAAAGTTAGTAATGAATTTTTTTTTTTGACACTTTTTTTTTTTATGTATTACCGGCATATAAGACGACCCCCGACTTCAGAGCAGATTTTTCGGGGTTCAAAAGTCGTCTTATACGCCAGTATATACGGTATATACTTACCTTGTCCCGGCAGACGGAGTTCAGTGCGGCCGGCCTACACTGGGTGTGAAGGGGGTGTGAGTCAGACCTGCCCCCTGATTGGCTCAGCGCTGAGTCTGACTCACACCCCCTTCACACCCACTGCCGGCCGCCGCGGCTGAACTCCGTCTGCCGGGACAAGGTAAGTAATAGTATATATATATGTATATTTTTATTTTAACACATTTCTGGATGAATTGCAGGGAAGGGCTTATATATTTAAGCCCTTCCCGACAATTCATCCCGCGCACGCCGGCAGCCCATTGCTTTCAGTGGAACCTGCTGTATTGCCGGCTCCATTGAATTCAATGGGCAAACATCGTTCTTCTCTGCCACAGCTGTTACAGAGCTGTGGCAGAGAAGAATGATTTGTCTTCTATATGTTCTCAATGGGGTCGGCGCTGCTGCCGCCGGCCCCATTGAGCGCATATAGAGAAGAGAACAGGAATCGCAGATCGCACATAGGTGCGATCTGCGATTTCTATGGCCTAAGAAGGACCGTTGGGGTTCTTGAAGCCTAAAATAACTCCTAACGCTCTCCCTATAGCAGCTCCGGCACCAGCAGCACTGTCCCTGATCTCTGTCAGAATGCATCTGTGGCGAGCCGCGGGCGGGCAAATTTTAATACTCGGGTGACACCTGATCTCGCCAGCCACTCACTGCAGGGGGGTGGTATAGGGCTTGAACGTCGCAGGGGGAAGTTGTAATGCCTTCCCTGTCTTTCTATTGGCCAGAAAAGCGCGCTAACGTCTCAGAGATGAAAGTGAAAGTAACTCGAACATCGCGTGGTACTCGTTTCGAGTAACGAGCATCTCGAACACGCTAATACTCGAACGAGTATCAAGCTCGGACGAGTACGCTCTCTCATCTCTATTGGTCATCACTAGTAGTGGTACGAGGGACAATGACAGCTCAGTGATATGTTCAGGATATCCAGCAACCACATGTGTTGCCTCTCATGGCAAGGCTTCCAAGAGGTATTTTGCATAAGAATAATTCTTGACCACACACAGCAAGGATGTCACAGGAATGCCTCCACAACATTGCCACACTTCCAGGGCCTGCCCTGTTACCAGTTTTATCACCAATAAAACCTGTAAGGGACCATCTGGGACGCTAACTTCGAGAGCCTACGAGTTGTCACTATCTAGAGGCTCAATTACAACCAATGTGGACCGATATATCGCAGGATACCATATGGAACTTGTATGCTTCCATGCCTGCCCGTATCAAATATTGCATCTAGGCTAGAGGCGGTACAACAGGGTACTAGAGCCTCCCTTTCAAGAGTTCAGTTTTCTGCAATAAATTTTGCTCTGATATTGTAATCACTTACTTAAAGGGGTGGTCTCGCGAAACAAAGTGGGGTTATACACTTCCGTATGGCCATATTAATGCACTTTGTAATATACATCGTGCATTAAATATGAGCCATACAGATGTTATTCCACTTACCTGCTCCGTTGCTAGCGTCCTCGTCTCCATGGTTCCGTCTAAATTCGCCGGCAGCTTGCTTTTTTAGACGCGCTTGCGCAGTCCGGTCTTCTCCATTCAGCACGAGCCGCTTCAGTGTGCTCCCCGCTACAGCTCTTCTGCGCATGCGCAGACGAGCTGTCACTGCTCGGGAGCGCGCTGGAGCGGCCATTCTGTACCTTCCTCTGTTAGAGGAAGGTGCAGAGCTGCCGAGCTGTCCGGAGAAGCCGCCCAGCTGTCCCGCCGTCCAGCTGTCCTGGTAAGTCATGGGCCGGGGGGGCTGCCGCTGCGCCGGGCTGCGCCGGGGGGGGCTGCCGCTGCGATGGGGGGGCTGTCGCTGCGATGGGGGGGGGGGCTGTCGCTGCGCCAGGGGAACTAGCGCTGGGCCGGGGGGGGCTGTCGCTGGGCCGGGGGGGGGGCTGTCGCTGCGTCGGGGGAACTAGCGCTGGGCCGGGGGGGGCTGTCGCTAGGCCGGGGGAACTAGCGCTGGGCCGGGGGGGGCTGTCGCTGCGCCGGGGGGGCTGCGCCGGTTACCTGCTGCCTGGCGGTGGGTGACTGGTCGGCGGCTGCGGTGGGTCCGGTCGGCGGCTGCGGGGTGTCTGGTTGCCATGGAGACACAGCTGGCAGCGTCTCGGGAGCGCGCACGTCGGGCTGCAGTGAGCGACGGGAAAAGAGCTGGCGGCCATCTTGGGGAAACTTTTATAAGTTGCTGAAACGCTGGAACGGTAAGTACGAACCAGCTAGAAATGTCATTTACAGGGGGGCTTAGTAATGTGTACTTAATGGGGGGGAATGGGCAAAAAAAAAAATTCACTGCTTCCTCGAGACATCTCCTTTAATATAAAGTTGCATTCAATTCCCACAACTCCTAGGTGCTTAAAGGGATTGTCTCGCGGGAGCAAGTGGGGTTATACACTTCTGTATGGCCATATTAATGCACTTTGTAATGTACATCGTGCGTTAAATATGAGCCATACAGAAGTTATTCACTTACCTGCTCCGTTGCTAGCGTCCCCGTCGCCATGGATCCATCTAATTCTGATGTCTTCTTGCTTTTTTAGACGCGCTTGTGCTGTGCGGCCTTCTTCCTGGTGAATGGGGCCGCTCGTGCCGGAGAGCTGGTCATCGTAGCTCCGCCCTGTCACGTGTTCCGATTCCAGCCAATCAGGAGGCTGGAATCGGCAATGGACCGCACAGAGCCCACAGTGCACCATGGGAGAAGACCCGCGGTGCATCGTGGGTGAAGATCCCGGCGGCCATCTTGGTGAAGGAAGAAGTAGGAAGAAGGAAGACGTCGCAGAGAGGGGATTCGGGTAAGTAATACATTTTTTTTTTTTAACACATCCCTTGGGGTTGTCCTGCGCCGAACGGGGGGCCTGTGGGAAAAAAAAAAAAACGTTTCGGCGCGAGACAACCCCTTTAAGTTTTTTTTCGACAATGAGTGTATATTGAAACTGATGAAACATTTATATACCTGACATTTTGGAAACAAACAATGCATATATAAATGAAGAAGCGTCCACCAATCTTCTCTGGGGTAATAAAATACCTGAATATTTCTTGGCAGTATGCTGGTCTGCTGTCAGTGTGTTTGCAGTTGAACAGGGGTAGTAAAAAAGTAGAACAAATGAATGGTAGTGTGGAGCACTCCAGGAGCAGCGTATTCACATGTACGCAACCCTTGTGAATACAGGTGACATCACCAGTCAGGTAAGGAAACTGTCTGAACTAGAGATGAGCGAACGTGTTCTTCCGAGCTTGATATTCGTGCGAATATTAGGGTGTTCGGGATGTTCGTTATTCGTAACGAGCACCATGCGGTGTTCTGGTTACTTTCACTTCCTTCCCTGAGACGTTAGCGCGCTTTTCTGGCCAATTGAAAGACAGGGAAGGCATTACAACTTCCCCCTGTGACATTCAAGCCCTATACCACCCCCCTGCTGTGAGTGGCTGGGAAGATCAGGTGTCACCCGAACATAAAAGTCGGCCCCTCCCGCGGTTCGCCACACATGCCGTGTGAGTTAGATGAGGGACAGTGCTGTTTGTACCGGAGCTGCTGTAGGGAAAGAATTGGTAGTTAGTGTAGGCTTCAAGACCCCCCAAAGGTCCTTATTAGGGCCACTGATAGCTGTGTGTTGGCTGCTGTTAGCAGTGGCAATTTTTTTTTTCCTCAAAATCGGCTCTGCAGAGCGTTGCACCTGGCATTAGGGACAGAAGTGCTGCATAGGCAGGGAGAGTGTTAGGAGTGAGTGTAGCCTTCAAGAACCTCAACGGTCCTTTCTAGGGCCATATTTAACCGTGTGCAGTACTGTCCAGGCTGCTGTTAGCTGTGCTGCATTTTTTTTTGCTTCTCAAAATCGCCTCTGCAGAGCATTGCACCCTCCATTGATACTGCAGGGAAAGAATTGTATAGGCAGGGCCACAACACAGTTATTATTCATTGAATATACGCAGTGCTGCCTTTTGCTTGTAAAACAAGTGAAAATAATTCTATTTGTCCTGCCTCTGTCCGTCCTAAGGGCGGTGGACACGTGTCAGCTGCGTGTGCAACCTGTAAAAATCAGACGCACCCAGCTACGTTTTACTCCTAGCTTCGCCATTTGCTTTCCTTAATTGGGAAAAAAATACCTGCTCTGCCACAGTTAATAACTCTGCTACCCTCACGTTCTGTGACACATTAGCAGGAAAACAGCACAGTTATTAAACTTAGATTATACATTCACTAGAGGCAGTGGGGCCTTTTGTTTTCAAAAAAGGGAAAAAATTATATTTGGCCTGCAGTCTTGCGCCAATTTATTAGCTGCCTGTGAAATCAAATCACTGGTAATACAGCATGCTGAGGGGTAGGGGTAGGCCTAGAGGACGTGGACGCGGCCGAGGACGCGGAGGGCCAAGTCAGGGTGTGGGCACAGGCCGAGCTCCTGATCCAGGTGTGTCGCAGCCGACTGCTGCGCGATTAGGAGAGAGGCACGTTTCTGGTGTCCCCATATTCATCGCCCAATTAATGGGTCCACGCGGGAGACGGTTATTAGAAAATGAGCAGTGTGAGCAGGTCCTGTCCTGGATGGCAGAAAGTGCTTCGAGCAACCTATCGTCTACCCGCAGTTCTGCGCCGTCCACTGCTGCAAATCCGAATCCTCTGTCTGCTGCTCCTCCTTCCTCCCAGCCTCCTCACTCCACTACAATGACACCTGCTCAGGAGCGGGAACACTCCCAGCAACTGTTCTCGGGCCCCTGCTTAGATTGGGCAGCAGCGGTTCCTCTCCCACCAGAGGAGTTTATCGTCACTGATGCCCAACCATTCGAAAGTTCCCGGGGTCCGGGGGAAGAGGCTGGGGACTTCCGCCAACTGTCTCAACAACTTTCTGTGGGTGAGGAGGACGATGACGATCAGACACAGTTGTCTTGCAGTGAGGTAGTAGTAAGGGCAGTAAGTCCGAGGGAGCAGCGCACAGAGGATTCGGAGGAAGAGCAGCAGGACGATGAGGTGACTGACCCCACCTGGTGTGCAACGCTTACTCAGGAGGACAGGTCTTCAGAGGGGGAGTCAAGGGCATCAGCAGGGCAGGTTGCAAGAGGCAGTGCGGTGGCCAGGGGTAGAGGCAGGGCCAGACCGAATAATCCACCAAGTGTTTCCCAAAGCGCCCCCTCGCGCCATGCCACCCTGCAGAGGCCGAGGTGCTCTAAGGTCTGGCAGTTTTTCACAGAGACGCCTGACGACCGACGAACAGTGGTGTGCAACCTTTGTCGCGCAAAGCTCAGCCGGGGAGCCAACACCAACAGCCTCACCACCACCACCATGCGCAGACATATGATGGCCAAGCACCCCGCAAGGTGGGACGAAGGCCGTTCAGCGCCTCCGGTTTGCACCCCTGCCTCTCCCCCTGTGCCCCAACCTGCCACTGAGATGCAACCCCCCTCTCAGGACACAGGCACTACCGTCTCCTGGCCTGCACCCACACCCTCACCTCCGCTGTCCTCGGCCCCATCCAGCAGTGTAGTTCAGCGCACCGTCCAGCCGTCGCTTGCGCAACTGTTGGAGTGCAAGCGCAAGTACGCCGCCACGCACCCGCACGCTCAAACGTTAACCGTCCGCATAGCAAAATTCATCAGCCTTGAGATGCTGCCGTATAGGGTTGTGGAAACGGAGTCCTTCAAAAGTATCATGGAGGCGGCGGCCCCGCGCTACTCAGTTCCCAGTCGCCACTACTTTTCCCGATGTGCCGTCCCAGCCCTGCACGACCACGTCTCCCGCAACATTGTACGCGCCCTCACCAACACGGTTACTGCCACGGTCCACTTAACTACGGACACGTGGACAAGCACAGGCGGGCAGGGCCACTACATCTCCCTGACGGCACATTGGGTGAATTTAGTGGAGGCTGGGACAGAGTCAGAGCCTGGGACCGCTCATGTCCTACCCACCCCCAGAATTGCGGGCCCCAGCTCGGTGGTGGTATCTGCGGAGGTGTATGCTTCCTCCACTAAAGCACCCTCCTCCTCCTCCTCTGTCTCGCAATCAAGATGTGTTAGCAGCAGCATGTCGCCAGCAGTTGGTGTCGCGCGGTGTGGCAGCACAGCGGTGGGCAAGCGTCAGCAGGCCGTGCTGAAACTACTCAGCTTAGGCGATAAGAGGCACACGGCCCACGAACTGCTGCAGGGTCTGACACAGCAGACCGACCGCTGGCTTGCGCCGCTGAGCCTCCAACCGGGCATGGTCGTGTGTGACAACGGCCGTAACCTGGTGGCGGCTCTGCAGCTCGGCAGCCTCACGCACGTGCCATGCCTGGCCCATGTCTTTAATTTGGTGGTTCAGCGCTTTCTGAAAAGCTACCCACGCTTGTCAGACCTGCTCGTAAAGGCGCGCCGGCTCAGCGCACATTTTCGCAAATCCCACACGGACGCTGCCACCCTGCGCACCCTGCAACATCACTTTAAGCTGCCAGTGCACCGACTGCTGTGCGACGTGCCCACACGGTGGAACTCTACGCTCCACATGTTGGCCAGGCTCTATGAACAACGTAGAGCTATAGTCAAATACCAACTCCAACATGGGCGGCGCAGTGGGAGTCAGCCTCCTCAATTCCTTTCAGAAGAGTGGGCCTGGTTGGCAGACATCTGCCATGTCCTTGGTAATTTTGAGGAGTCTACCCAGGTGGTGAGCGGCGATGCTACAATCATTAGCGTCGCCATTCCTCTGCTATGCATCTTGAGAAATTCCCTGCAAACCATAAAGGCAGCTGCTTTGCGCTCGGAAACGGGGGCGGGGGAAGCCAGTATGCCGCTGGATAGTCAGGGCACCCTCCTGTCTATTTCTCAGCGCGTACAGGAGGAGGAGGAGGAGCATGAGGAGGATGAGGAGGAGGGGGAAGAGACAGCTTGGGCCGCTGCTGACGGTACACCGGCTGATTGCCTGTCATCCTTTCAGCGTGTATGGCCTGAGGAGGAGGAGGAGGAGGAGGAGGAGGATCCTGAAAGTGATCTTCCTAGTGAAGACAGCCATGTGTTGCGTACAGGTACCCTGGCACACATGGCTGACTTCATGTTAGGATGCCTTTCTCGTGACCCTCGCGTTGCACGCATTCTGGCCACGACGGATTACTGGGTGTACACACTGCTCGATCCACGGTATAAGGATAACCTGCCCACTCTGATTCCCGAAGAGGAAAGGGGTTCGAGAGTGTTGCTATACCACAGGACCCTTGCGGACAAGCTGATGGTAAAATTCCCAGCCGACAGCGCTAGTGGCAGAAGGCGCAGTACCGAGGGCAAGGTAGCAGGGGATGTGCGTAGATCGAGCAGCATGTACATCCCAGGCAGTGCAACAGTCTTTAAGGGCCTGGCCAGCTTTATGGCTCCCCACCAAGACTGTGTCACCGCTCCCCAGTCACGGCTGAGTCGGCGGGAGCACTGTAAAAGGATGGTGAGGGAGTACGTAGCGGATCGCACGACCATCCTTGGTGACGCCTCTGCCCCCTACAACTACTGGGTGTCGAAGCTGGACACGTGGCCTGAACTAGCGCTGTATGCCCTGGAGGTGCTTGCTTGTCCTGCGGCTAGCGTCTTGTCGGAGAGGGTGTTTAGTGCGGCTGGGGGAATCATCACAGATAAGCGTAGCCGCTTGTCAACCGACAGTGCCGACAGGCTAACACTCATCAAGATGAACAAAGGCTGGATTTCGCCAGACTTCTGTTCTCCACCAGCGGACAGCAGCGATACGTAAGCAATACGTAGGCTGCACCCGCGGATGGAAGCTACGTTCTCTCTCACCATCCAAAACGGGGACATTTCTGCTTCATCAATCTGTGTCTAATATTCCTCCTCCTCCTCCTGCTCCTCCTCCTGAAACCTCACGTAATCACGCTGAACGGGCAATTTTTCTTAGGGCCACAAGGCTCACTCAAATAATTTTTCTGAACAATTTTTATAAGTTTCAATGCGCTTAAAAGCGTTGGAACTTTAACTTGAACCAATTTTTCGTTACACTGGGCTGCCTCCAGGCCTAGTTACCACTTAAGCCACATTAACCAAAGCGATTAATGGGTTTCACCTGCCCTCTTGGCTGGCCATGGCCAATTTTTGGGATGTACATTAGTACTGTTGATACAGCAATTTTTGTGGGCCCTCGCCTACAGTGTAATCAAATTAATTTTTAGCCCACCTGCATTACAGCTGACGATACCTCAGCTGTGTTGGGCAATGCAATGGGATATTTTTATGTACCGCCGGTGGGTTCCAGGGAGCCACCCATGCTGTAGGTGCACACGGAGTTTTTAATACATCTGTACACTTCTAAAGAACCCCAGTCTGACTGGGGCATGCAGTGTGGGCCGAAGCCCACCTGTATTACGCACGACATTACTACCTCAGCTGTGTTGGGCAATGCAATGGGATATTTCTATGTACCGCCGGTGGCTTCCTGGCACCCACCCAGGCAGTGGGTCCACAGGGAGTTTAACCTACATGTGTCCACTTCTAAAGAACCCCAGTCTGACTGGGGCATGCAGTGTGGGCCGAAGCCCACCTGCATTAAGCACGACATTACTACCTCAGCTGTGTTGGGCAATGCAATGGGATATTTTTATGTACCGCCGGTGGGTTCCAGGGAGCCACCCATGCTGTAGGTGCACACGGAGTTTTTAATACATCTGTACACTTCTAAAGAACCCCAGTCTGACTGGGGCATGCAGTGTGGGCCGAAGCCCACCTGTATTACGCACGACATTACTACCTCAGCTGTGTTGGGCAATGCAATGGGATATTTCTATGTATCGCCGGTGGCTTCCTGGCACCCACCCAGGCAGTGGGTCCACAGGGAGTTTAACCTACATGTGTCCACTTCTAAAGAACCCCAGTCTGACTGGGGCATGCAGTGTGGGCCGAAGCCCACCTGCATTAAGCACGACATTACTACCTCAGCTGTGTTGGGCAATGCAATGGGATATTTTTATGTACCGCCGGTGGGTTCCAGGGAGCCACCCATGCTGTAGGTGCACACGGAGTGTAACCTACATGTGTCCACTTGTAAAGAACCCCGGTCAGACTGGGGCATGCAGTGTGGGCCGAAGCCCACCTGTATTACGCACGAAATTACTACCACAGCTGTGTTGGGCAATGCAATGGGATATTTCTATGTACCGCCGGTGGCTTCCTGGCACCCACCCATGCTGTGGGTCGACAGGGACTTCACAATAGGGAGTTGTACCTGCCTGTGTCTATGAATTAAAAAGCCCGGTCTAACTGGGGCATGCAGACACCTTGACAGAATGAATAGTGTGTGGCACATAGGTTCCCCATTGCTATGCTTACGTGTGCAGCTCCTGATGGCGGTGGCACAGGATTCTATTTCTCATTGCTTCTGTACAGCATTGTGGGCTATTGCCCCGCCCCTTTTAAAGAGGGCCGCTGCCTAGCCATGCCAACCCTCTGCAGTGTGTGCCTGCGGTTCCTCCTCATGGCAGACGCACTTCTAAATAGACATGAGTGTGGCGTGGCATGAGGGCAGCTGAAGGCTGCGCAGGGACACTTTGGTGTGCGCTGTGGGGGGAGGGGGGGCGGTTGGTCAGCATGTAACCCAGGAGAAGTGGCAGCGGAGTGTCATCCAGGCAGTGATTGTGCTTTGTTGTAGCTAGTGTGGTGCTTAGCAAAGGTATACCATGCTAATGAGGGCTTTTCAGAAGTAAAAGTTGTTGGGAGGGGGGGGGGGCCCACTCTTGCCGGTATTGTGGCTTAATAGTGGGACCTGTGAACTTGAGATGCAGCCCAACATGTAGCCCCTCGCCTGCCCTATCCGTTTCTGTGTCATTCCCATCACTTTCTTGAATTGCCCAGATTTTCACACATGAAAACCTTAGCGAGCATCGGCGAAATACAAAAATGCTCTGGTCGCCCATTGACTTCAATGGGGTTCGTTGTTCGAAACGAACCCTCGAACATCGCGGGAAGTTCGTTCCGAATAACGAACACCCGAACATTTTGGTGTTCGCTCATCTCTAGTCTGAACCCAAAATAACAAAGCATTTCACAAAAAAGTGTTTTCCTTCTTCAGGGTTGGGCATGCTATCAACCAGCCATCCTCTCCCTTCTTTAATTCCTCCTTCACTGCAATGCTTAGACTTGAAAGTACCCCCATAGAACCATTAACATTATTGGCTCTCTGGATCTAGCTATTATTTGTGCTATTATGTGTAGAGATGAGTGAGCACCAAAATGCTCGGGTGCTCGTTACTCGGGACAAAATTTTCGCGATGCTCGAGGGTTCGTTTCGAGTAACGAACCCCATTGAAGTCAATGGGCGACCCGAGCATTTTTGTATATCGCCGATGCTCGCTAAGGTTTTCATTTGTGAAAATCGGGGCAATTCAAGAAAGTGATGGGAACGACACAGCAACGGATAGGGCAGGCGAGGGGCTACATGTTGGGCTGCATCTCAAGTTCCCAGGTCCCACTATTAAGCCACAATAGCGGCAAGAGTGCCCCCCTCCCCACTGTCAGCATAAAGATCGTTCTCCTCTGCCATAGCTGTAACAGCTGTGGCAGAGAAGAACGATGTTTGCCCATTGAATTCAATGGAGCCAGCAATACAGCAGGCTCCACTGAAAGCAATGGGCTGCCGGCAATCGCGGGATGAATTGTCGGGAAGGGCTTAAATATATAAGCCCTTCCCTGCAATTCATCCAGAAATGTGTTACAATAAAAATATATACCGGCGTATAAGGCGACGGGGCGTATAAGACGACCCCCCAACTGTCACCTTATACGCCGGGAATACAGTGGAGCAAAGAATAAAAATCATTACTCACTTCTCCTGGCGTTCTGCGGTGCTGCTGCAGGCTGTCACTCCCTCCTGGTCCCCAGCAGAGCATTGCTTTCTGGACGCAGTGGTTAAAATCCTCGCCTCCAGAAACACACGTACCTTCAGCCAATCACAGCCATTCAATGACATCATTGTCATTGGCTGTGATTGGCTGAAGGCACGTGTGTTTCTGGAGGCGGGGATTTAAAGCCCTTCGTAGAGAAAGCAATGCTCTGCCGGGGACCAGGAGGGAGCGACAGCCTGCAGGAGCACCGCAGAACGCCCGGTGAAGTGAGTTATGATTTTTATTCTTTGCTCCACTGTATTCCCGGCGTATAAGGTGACAGTTGGGGGGTCGTCTTATACGCCCCGTCGCCTTATACGCCGGTATATATTTTTATTGTAACACATTTCTAGATGAATTGCAGGGAAGGGCTTCTATATTTAAGCCCTTCCCGACAATTCATCCCGCGATCGCCGGCAGCCCATTGCTTTCAGTGGAACCTGCTGTATTGCTGGCTCCATTGAATTCAATGGGCAAACATTGTTCTTCTCTTCCACAGCTGTTACAGCTGTGGCAGAGAAGAATGATTTGTCTTCTATATGTTCTCAATGGGGTCGGCGCTGCTGCCGCCGGCCCCATTGAGCGCATATAGAGAAGAAAACAGAAATCGCAGATCGCACATAGGTGCGATCTGCGATTTGTATGGCCTAAGAAGGACCGTTGGGGTTCTTGAAGCTTAAAATCACTCCTAACACTCTCCCTATAGCAGCTCCGGCATCAACAACACTTTCCCTAAACTATGTCAGAATGCATCTGTGGCGAGCCGCGGGCGGGCAGATTTTAATACTCGGGTGACACCTAATCTCGCCAGCCACTCACTGCAGGGGGGTGGTATAGGGCTTGAACGTCGCAGGGGGAAGTTGTAATGCCTTCCCTGTCATTCTATTGGCCAGAAAAGCGCGCAAATTTGTCAGGGAAGAAAATGAAAGTAACCCGAACACCGCGTGGTACTCGTCTCGAGAAACGAGCATCTCGAACACCCTAATACTCGAACGAGTATCAAGCTCGGACGAGTATGCTCGCTCATCTCTAATTATGTGTTATTTTTTATATTATTTTTATACCTTGATACATATGTTTCTGATAAAAGCCTTGCTTGCATGGTAATAAGTCTGGTTTAATTTTCTTTATCGAGTATACTGCTTTGGTGTGGCTCAGTAGATGAGGTGAGATTACATGTACTACATGATCCTAGCTTTGAGGGAGAAATCGGAAAGTCCCGCAGCACACCTAATACATGCACTTCAGTGCAGAGGTTCCAATCTGTGTATGCCAAGCCACCTGTGGGGTCATGAACCCAACCCCAAATAAATGCAATGGTGTCCAAGGAGGCGGCAGCATCAACGGTGTAGAAATTGTAGAAAAAGGTTTTATTGCTCCATAAAATGGCGACGTTTCGACTTAATCTAAGTCTATTTCAAGCCTGAAAAAGACTTAGATTAAGTCGAAACGTCGCCATTTTATGGAGCAATAAAACCTTTTTCTACAATTTCTACACCGTTGATGCTGCCGCCTCCTTGGACACCATAGCTTTGAGGGAGAAGTCATCAAAATATCTTCTACAAAATTTGATTCCTTTACATTTATGTCTATTCATAGAAACACTTATTAGATACAGTATGTATGTATTATGTGTGGTGGACTGAAAAAGTAGCTCATAGAGCAATAACCCCGTTAGATTTGTACATACAGAAGTGTGGTCCCATCGCTAACCCCATCCAGGGGTTTCACCTTATGGTCAATGAGGCTGTCACAGTGTTCAGTGACAAGGGAACTCCCTGCAGGGATGAAGAATTCCCCTGCCACAGCTGTCACAGCTGTGACACGGGAGTGCGATACCAAACTTTCTTCATTTTATCAATATCTTGCACATGCTCCTGTTTAAAGGGATTGTACAGATATGGAAAAACATGGCTGCTTTGTGTTGGAAGCATTGTTGCATTGATCCATGGGTTGTGTTTGGTTTTACATATCAGTTCCATTAAAGTGGTTTTCCACAATTGCAATAGTGATGTTCTATCCTTAAGGATAGGCTATCAATATCATATCACTAGGGGTCCGACTGCCAGCACCCCCATGCCTCACGACTATCTGTTTGAAGGGGCACTTGAAAGTTGCGTTACCCAGCGCATTCTATGTGAAGCGCTGAGTGGGGAGCATTTACACTCAGCAAGAAGTCAGCAATCCAGCTATGATTTTCATGCCCGTAGAAAGTCAGCGACCAACAAAATGTAAACGAATAGTTCAGGATTGCTGTGCATTTAGATGCGATGATTATCACACAAATGTGTTTGTTTGGCCAAATTTTGGCAATAATCATCTCCTGTAAATGGCCCTTAAATGTATGAGTGTGGAGCAATGTAAACAATGAAGAGCCTCATTCAAACAGCTGATTGGCAGGGGTGTCGAGAGTCAGACCCCCACTGATTTGATATTCAGGGCTTATAATAAGGATAGGCCATTAATATTGTAATCTTGGAAAATCCCTTTTTGGACTGGGCTGCAATACTTCACACAATCTGTAAATAAATATGACATTGTTTTTTGAAGAAGGCAGACATTTTTTTCAATTCTTGTGCAAGCCCTTTAAAATGGTCTTCTGGAGGAAAACTATTGGTGACTATCCTTATGACTGGTCATCAATAGCAGATTGACTGGGGTCCACAATCTGCGAACCTTGCCGATTACCTGAAAAGAAGCCGCATGAATTAGAACTCTCAAAACTCCATGTGTAACACAATGGCCTGATTTGGTAGTGCAGCTCTTTCCCTTTAATTTCAATAAGAAACAGTTGAACTACCAAAGTGGCCACTGTGCTACAGACCTTCTTTTGAGAGTTGCACTGGTCTGCAGCTACTTCTGATCATCTGCTGGGTGGCAGTAGCCAGTGAATCTACTATTGGTAACCTATCCTGAGGATGGGTTGCCAATAGTTTTCATCCAGAAAACACCTTAAAAGTACACCCACCTCTTAAAAGGGCTAACACATTTTTCTATCCCTGCCCCCTTAACTGGTTGCCTGTCACACTCTTGAGATCTCCTCTATGTATTCCAGCCACTTCCATGCTTTGCAGCCCCCTGTCATGCACCATATTGAGAGTTAGATTTTTTTTTTACTATCAGTTTCACATCTATCCCATGATGTAATGAGCCCAGCATTAGCTTGGGCTATACCATTCTATCTGCAGACGGAATGGCTTAATTATCTTCTTTAACCAAAATAAGTTACTGCCCATAAGTATCCAGTCAGGAGGATGAGCTGTGATCTCCTCTAATATAGCTATGTGACAGGAGCTATGCGATCATCATCAGCAATTGTGACAGGAGTGCACGTCTCCCCCTCAAAACAGTTGCTGTGGTAGATCCATGTTAAAGCCTCACGCAGGCTTTAAAATTTATTGAAAATGAATCTATAACCACCCATCAGATCTAAGCTGGTCAGAACTGAGATCACATGACCACCTGAGAAGAAAGAAGCTAGGAGTTTCTGGTAGAAAGAAACAACTAACCAAGGTAATGCTAGGTCACTTATATATACTGGGGGGATAGATATATCATGAATGACTTTTAAAAAATTACTAGAGAGACTTTTAAAAATTTCACCGAAAAGTAAGCATGTAGAATGATTTTGGAAAGACAATGAAGCTCAGTTCTCCTTTAATGCTCTTCAGAAATAATTCAGGATATATATCTATATATATTTCTTGCTGAGAAAGATCAAGTCTCAGTGAATATGAAATGCTGAAGTCAGAAAAATATAATAAACATGGACTAAAAAGGTCTAACCAGTCAGCTCACACCTATTTGATGTGACATTTTCAGTGTCATATATCAAGCTTCTCTGTGAAGAATCAATCAGTTGAATCACGGATTGTGGGAACACTTAGAAAACCAGGATTAGGAAAAGAAAATCTAAAACGTATTATGGATAAAACTAATTATTGCAATAAATATTGGTGGGCGAGATAATGTTGTCGCTTTTAAACAAGAAAGTACCCTAAAATGATCATTGTATAAAAGTTTAGTTCTGCTGAAAACATTAGTGATAATCAAATTCAAATATAAATGCGATGTGCAGATTGTTGGTTGAAAATACATTTTCACGGGCACAATTATCACCTACTGGTTCTACTTAGGGTCCTTTTACACAGGACACCTCACAGTCGTCTCAGCAAAACTGCAGAAACTTGGATGTCCCACAATGCTTTTGGGGAAATATTCTATGGACAGATGAGACAAAAGTTTAATTCTTTAGCACTGCACACCAACAGCAAAAAGTCATCCCAACTGTGAAGCATAGTGGGGAAACATCATGGTTTGGGGATGTTTAGCTGCCTCTGGGTCTGGATGTTGGTGAAATCATTGTGGAAACAATGAATTCTAAAGGTATATTAAGATGTAGGTCAACTGATCAGGTTTGCACTGCATCACAAATATATATATATATCACTTCTAGGTTAAGAGTTTCTAGGCATAATCCGTGACCTTTTCCGAGAATATTGTGTAGGGAGGAGGAGATTGTCTGTGGCTATCAACTATTGTGAAAGGTGAATCCTATGTTATGTATGTATAGAGTTGCAAGATAAAGTAAGTAACCCATTTAGAATGACATGAATTTCTACATTGATTACTAGAGATGAGCGAACGTACTCGGATAAGCACTACTCGTCCGAGTAATGTGCTTTATCCGAGTATCGCTGTACTCGTCTTAAAAGATTCGGGGCGCTCCACTGCTGACAGGTGAGTCGCAGCGGGGAGCGGGGCAGAGCGGGCACGAGAGAAGGAGAGAAAGATCTCCCCTCCGTTCCTCCCCGCTCTCCCCTGCAGCTCCCCGCTCCGCAGCGCGTCCCGAATCTTTCAGGACGAGCAGAGAGGTACTCGGATAAAGCACATTACTCGGACGAGTAGTGCTTATCCGAGTACGTTCGCTCATCTCTATTGATTACTAATAAAACCATTGTACTAATGACTTCTCCAAGAGCAAATTGAAGAAAGGTGTTTCAATTAAAGAGATGAATGTGGGTTTCATGGCCAATTTGCTTATTAAATAAAGGCACACAAAGCCTGGTTTCTGCTAAATCTGTTCCTTTGGAAAAAAAAAGATTTAGTGTGAACTCTGCATCAATGCAAATAACTTTCAGCAAACTTCAAAGATGTGTTGCTGTTCTATAAAGCTAGAAAAGGCCGCAAAAGTAATAATAATAATAATCTTTATTTGTATAGCGCCAACTTATTCCGCAGCGCTTTATTGATAATAACCTAGGTGTATAAATCCACAGTTAAATAAATCATGGCTGGCCTTAGCTACATGCGACTTGTGTGGTAACATGGAGCACTGACCCCCAGGGAGGCATCAGGAGGATGCAGAGCAGGGGAAATTGGCCCCCCTAGGTCAGCCTGCTCATATGATCATCTTCCTCTGCACAACAACATCTTGTGGAGCTGCATAATCCTTCCTACTACATCTGTCTACTTCCATCTAATGTTCTGTGGAGCTGCTATCAGCCAGTTGGTGATCTGCTACATAATCACTTAGTTCTGCTATTGTATATATGTTATGAGCTTGGTTCTGGGGCTGTATCTATGTAGTGAGCTGGGTTCTGGGACTGTATTTATGTTATGAGCTCAGTTCTAGTGCTGTATTTCTCTTAGCCTCATTCTAGTACAGTATTTATTCACTGGGCTGATATAGTGTGGGTATGCTGCTATCTTGCTGCTTTCTAGTGAATCTGAATACAGACTGACTGCCTATCAATGCTGTAAATATTGTGGATTTTTTTTCTTATAATGAGGGCACCAAAAAAATTAACTCCACACAGGGTGCCATCTAACCAAAGGACAGCATTGAAACAAATTATCTACAAATAAGAAAAATTCAGTACTGGTGCTATTTTCCCTAGGAGAGGGCAATCTCTTACACTCAATCCCAGAGCACAATGAGCAATCCTGAAAGGCAGAAGGAAAAACCATAGAACAACAGCAGAAAACCTAGAGAAGATTCTGCAAGCTGTAAAAACCTTTGTTTATGAGTCTACTATTAGGAAAACACTAAATAAGAATGGTGTTCATGGCAAAACACCATGAAGGTAGACACTGATGTCCAAACAATATTGTGTCCCGTCTCGAATTTGTGCAAAATCACTTGGATGTTCCACAATGCCTTTAGGAAAATATTCCATTGACAGATGAGACAAAAGTTTCTTTAGCACTGCACACCAACAGCAAAAGTCCATCCAAATGCGAAGCATAGTGAAGGGAACATTATGGTTTGGGGATGTTTAACTGCCTCTGGGCCTGGATGTTGGGCAAATCATTGTGGAAACAATTAATTCTTAGGTATATCAAGATGTAGATCAACTGATCAGGTTTGCGCTCCATCACAATTGCTGCTAATTTGGGAAAGACATATACCTGTAATGTATGGGTAGAGCCATAGGAAGCAGAAAGTCAACACAATATGTTAACTTTTTCTTGGTTTAATTAGAGGAAGAATTTTTATTGACTTGTGTGGTTAAATGTCTAGAATACTTTTGTTATATTGATGATTTGCTGATAATGTAGACAGAGTCTGAAGATGAGCTGCTGACCTTCTACAAGGACTTCAACAAATTTCATTTAACTTTTAACCACTCACAATCTTAAAATACATTTTCTGGTCATGACTACATTCATGAAAAACAATACCATAAAAGCATCACTCTACAGTGCTATAAACCTACAGCTCATCCAACATATCTGAGATGGAACAGCTTTCATCCAAGACATATACAGAAGTTCATCATCTATGGTCAAGCTCTACAACATATCAAGACCAGTTAAGAGAGTGAAGACAGAAAACAACATCTGTCATCTCTGAGGAATGCATTCCTACAACAGGGATACCATCCACTGATCATGTATAAAAAGATCTGTAGAGCCACAAGGATTCCAATGAGCACCCTCTTGGAATACAAACAGAAGGAAGAGAACAACAGGGTGACCCTAGTGGTCAGATACAAGTCCCCAGATGAACATCTTGAGAAAACACTGCTAATCTCCAACCAATACTTCACAAAATCAGTAGACTAAAGGAAATATTCCCAAATTTACTTTTCCTTTCATACAAACAGACCATAACCTAAGCAGTCTGCTCGTCAGAAGTGTCCTCTTATCACCATCAGAGACTGATACTTTCCCTTGTAACAGCCGAAAATGCAAGACCTGTACCCACATCATACCAACAGACACCGTCCGAATACCGAACACACAACAGGCTTATAAAATCACTGATACTTTCTCCTGTGTATTCTCTAATGTGAGGTACAATGTGCCCCAAGGGAATTTACATTGGAGAAGCAAAGCAGAAGCTACAATCCAAGATGAATTTTATATGCAATACTGAGGAACCTGTTTATAACTGTGGGGAACCATTTTTTTTGGTCTGGATCACAGTTTTATGGATCTAAAAGACTTAATACTCAAAGGATAAGTTAAAAATTACAAAAACAGAAAAATCGGGGAATTCAAACTCATAAGGGCTTTCAAAACATTAAAATGTGGTCTAAATTTAACACCTGGCTATATGTCTAAGTACCTGGACACTTCACACCCATCAACCTTATCTGTAATTTCCTAGTCATCACCTCTTCACATTTCATCTTATACATGAATTTTAGTCCTTCTACTCTGGTTCATCATCATTTAAATGCTGTGCTTTGCTTCTCAGTGTAGCAATTTCCATCCTGCCTTTTTAAAATGCAAATCAATCACCCCATGTATCTGTACTCTTCTATGACATATACATCAAATGAATCACACCATGTGTCTGTATTCCGCTAATATATATATATATATATATATATATATATATATATATATATATATATATATATTAAAGCAGAGTACAGATACATGGGGTGATTAATTTGCTATATATTCTATATAAACACATAGTGTGATTAATTTGAGATATACATATATTTATATATATAAAGGTGAAATCCCTCACTGACTGACCCCTGGCACCCCTGTGTAATGTACCAAATCTAATTCTCTAACTTCCCGATGTCGTACAAGCATTACATTTGGCAGGACCATTCTTTAGGTCCTTAACCCCTTGGTGACCAGCCCAGTGCCTTTTTACGTCCTAGCTTGCTGGGCCTTAGTCCCTGAGGATGTAGAAACATGCTTCCTGCGGGGATTAAGGTTCTGCAAGCTGCGGAAATAACAGCTCCATGCTGCTGGCTTGCAGAGGTAGCCAGCAACCTGGAGCTGCTTCTCGGGCCACGAGACCCCCACCCCGGTCACATGATCGCTGGCATTTACCAAATGCCGGCAATCATATAAAAGTCAATAAAAAGTTTTAAAAAGATAAAGATTCTGCTGCCCTACTCACCTTCCTCCTCCGTGATATCCCGCAGTGTCCTTGCCTCCCGGGTCTCGACGGCGCCTTCTGCGCATGCACAGCAGATGTCATACGTCGGTCGCGTGCACAAAAGGGCACGCGGCCCAGCAAATTTAAAATCTCTCTGGCTCTCGCCTCACACGTGTATCCGAGAGCAGAGAGATGTCACCAGGAGCCACTGTATGCAGTTCCTGGTCACATGATCGCTGCTATCCAATGGATAACAGCGATCATGTAAGGTAAAAAAAAAAGTTTAAAAAAAGTTTAAGCTTCATCTGCCCTCACATATCATATTCATGAGGGGAGATGAAATGAAAGTACCTAAGGCCACCGGATTTATCCATGGACCTCACCACGGCTTCTGTGCATGCGCCCACCGGCGAAGAGCCTAGAGATTTCACGGGAGCCCGCAGTACACGGTCCCTGGTCACGTGATCGCCATTTTCTGACGTTTTACCGTGACCACATAAAAGTAAAAAAAGTTAAAATTTTACCTCCAATCACGGATCTGATCTCTGAGGGGAGGTGAAATGACTTACCTAAGGTCTCCGGCAATGTCCCCTGATGGGATCTTCATCCGCGGACCTTTCCTCAACTTCGGCGCATGTGCTTATCAACAAAATGGTGGACACAAGCGCAGAAGCTGGGGAGGGCCCGGGAAATTTAAAGTCTCCTTGCTCCTGGCTACTAAATTTAGCCGAGATCCCTGAGCAGTAACCAAGGGCAATGAGCGGTCACTGGTCACGTGATCACCATTATCCAATGGATAATGGTGATTATGTAAACGTTAAAACACAGTTGAAAATTGATATGCCTTTTGGTTTGGGCCCCATTGTGCATACGGACATAATGTTAGGGCCACAATGGGTATGTTTCTGAACACGGGAGAAACAGGGGTATCCATTTTGGGATGAAAGTCTTCATTCAGAGGTGTGCTGTACCAAAAAAAATGTTTTTAAAATGACACAATTGCCGAAAAAATTTAAATCGTAATTTTTTCCTTCTGCTTTGCTCAGATTCATTCAAAAACTGTAGGATAAAAATACACAGTACACCCCTAGATGAATGCGTTAAGGGGTCTAATTTTCAAAATGGGGTCATTTATGGGGGTTCTCCATCGTTTTGGCTGCTCAAGGGCTCTACCAGTGGAAATGAGGTCTAAAACACCTTCAAGCAAAATGCCTGTTCTAAAAGCCATTGGCTGCTCCTTTCGGTTTGGGCCTGTTGTGCATACAGACATAATATTAGGGCCACAATGGGTATGTTTCTGAACATGGGAGAAAGAGGGGTATTGATTTTGTGGTAGAAATCTTCATTCCTATGTATGCTGTACAAAAAAACTGTTTTAAAAGTGACATAATTGCCAAAAAAAAATCTTAATTTTTTTCCTCCTGCTTTCCTTAGATTTATTCAAAAACTGTGGGGTCAAAATGCGCAGCACACACCTAGATGAATGTCTAGTTTTCAAAATGTGGTCATTTGTGTGGGTACTCCATTGTTTTGGCCGCTCAAGGGCTCTACAAGTGGGCAATGGGGCCTAAAACCCCCTTAAGCAAAATCTCTGTTCTGAAAGCCATTGTTTGTTCCTTTTAGTTTGGGCTCCGTTGTGCATACGGACACAAGATTAGGGTCCCATTGGATATACCTATGAACACAGAACAAACAGGGGTATCCATTTTGGGTGCAAATCCTCATTTTCATGTGCACTATAGAAAAAAATCCTGTCTTTTAAATGACATATTTGCAAAAATATGAAATTTTATTTTTTTCTCCTCTAAATTGCATTAATTCTTGAAAGAAACTATGGGTAAAAATACTTGCAACCCCCTCAGTGAATACATTAAGGGGTGTAGTTTTTTAAATGGGGTCAGTAGTAGGGGTATCTATCATTCTGACACCTATGAGCCTTTGCAATCTTGGCTTGGTGTAGGAAAAGAAAAGGTTCCTCAAAATGTTAAAAATCAATGTTAAATTTGTACGTCTTCTGAATGGTTAAAAAAAACGGAACTTTTCAATTGTGCATCCAGAATAAAGTAAACACGTGGAAATATATATCTTATCAAAAAATTGTACTGAATGTTTGCACATATTTGAGATATTGCAGTTGAAAATGTGATAAAAATGAGAATTTTTTTCAAAATGTTCCCAATTCTGGCACTTTTAGTAAATAAAAAAAAAATTCTATCAGCCTATTCTTACCTTCTAAATGAAGTACAATATGTGACGAAAAAACAATGCCAGAATCACTTGGATATGCAAAACCTTTACAGAGTTATTCTGTGTTAAAGTGACACGTCAGATTTTCAAAATTTGCCCTGGTCATTAAAGGGGTTGTCCCGCGGCAGCAAGTGGGGTTATGCACTTCTGTATGGCCATATTAATGCACTTTGTAATATACATCGTGCATTAAATATGAGCCATACAGAAGTTATTCACTTACCTGCTCCGTTGCTAGCGTCCCCGTCGCCATGGTGCCCTCTAACTTCAGCGTCTAATCGCCCGATTAGACGCGCTTGCGCAGATGGGTCTTTTCCCTTCGGCTCAGTTCGGCAGCAGCGGCGTTCTGGCTCCGCCCCCTTGTACGCGTCATCTCGTAGCTCCGCCCCCGTCACCTGTGCCGATTCCAGCCTATCTAAAGCAGCTACGCACCCTTCTTTAGTCAATTAGTTGAGACCTGAGCAAGATTTGCGCCCTTCAATAATCTAGTATCGATCCCTAGGCCTCTTACACCCCTGATCACCGATCCGCTATTTGAGGTGTCCATGCAGGATCCCCCCATTTTGGCGCTTCCTGTTTCCCTGACTCTCCAGCTACAAGATATAATGCTGCATTTGGGCTTAAAGCCCCTAGGGGAGATCACAGGTGAGGGAGAGTGCCCCCCTAGCTCGTGGCTGCGATATTTCCAACTGAGGAGCTTTGGGGGGTCCCTGACGCCCGCCGGTAGAATCTGACCAGGTCCCTCACTCCGTTTCAGCAAATTTGTGTGTCACCGGTTTCTCAGAGACACATGATATCCAGATTATATAAGCTGCTGCTGTCTCGGGAGGCAGATAACAAGATCGCAGGCTATGTGGAGGCCTGGGAGAGGGAGTGGGGTAGGAGTATTCCACGTGTGGATTGGGAGAGGGCCTGGATTCTGTACCATAAACTTTCTTCTGCAAGCAAACTACAAAATCTTAACTTTAAAATCCTTTCCCAGTGGTATAAAACCCCAGACCATCTACATAAAATATATCCTCAAGCTCTGCCCATATGTTGGAGATTAGAGTTGAGCCAACGTACTCTGTCGAGCTTGATGCTCGTTCGAGTATTAGCGTACACGATGGCGCTCGTTACTCGAACGAGCATCAAGCCGTGTTTGACCCCGTCCCAGTTTTTGGCTCCTCCCCACTGTGACGTGCCTGTTGTGGCCCTCCCCGCCGCAACACAGCGTGCATCAATGGCAAATTTTTTGTCTGGCAGGCAGGGGGGAGAGAGAGAGAGAGAGAGAGAGAAAGAGAGAGAGAGAGAAACACACGAACAAAGAAAAAAAAAAAGTCTCGGGACCTGGCGTCCCACATACAAAAATGCGCGAGTCTCCCATTGTAGTCAATGGGGTTCGTTTCTCGAGTAGAGCTCCCGAATTTTACGAAAAGCTCGACTCGAATAACGCAGACCCGAGCATTTGGGTGCTCACTCATCTCTATTGGAGATGTAACAATAACAGAGGCGCTATCTCTCATATATGGTGGGACTGCCCTCTGGTGGCTGCCCTGTGGAAGGAAGTTATAGAACTATATAATCGTATCTGTGTTTTGGGAGTGAGGCTGACTCTGGAGGCGGCCCTGCTTTCAATGTTCCCATTTTCTATCAAAGAAGCCAGGAGCAGCCTGTTGAGATTCTTTATTTTGGCGACCAGAAGAATTATCCCAAGATTGTGGCAGTCTTCCACCTCTCCCTCAAGAGTGATGTGGGTGGAGGAGTTAAACGACCTTTTGCATCATGAGGAAATGAGGGTCATCAAGAATGATGCTCATGACGAGTTCTGCAGAATCTGGAAGGTTTAGATCTCTTTCCAGTCCTCGGATATGTTCAAGGCCTGGATTGATACCCACCAGCTCTAAGCTGAGAACTCATTGAGTCCTGCCGCTGCTCTGCCTGGGCGTCAATTGAACGGGGCCTCGCTTTGGTCTCACAACCGTCTGTCCCCCATCCCTCCCGTCTCCTTTCCCTTTCTTTTTTAGTGGTATTGTCTATCTGTCTTTGTTTCTTGTCTAACAGTTAGGCGAGCTAGATGCATTACTATTATATTTCCTACTTCCAACATAGTTGCTTCCACAGTTGTTTTATTTATTTCTTCTCTTATCAGATTCCAAGTTAATTACGCTCTAATGGAAAGCAATATTGTTTTTTTGCTTATTTTTTTTGTATTATGTATACAGGATCATATGCGCGAACATCTAATGTTTTTTTATTTGATTTTTTTGTTCTTTATTTGTAATGCCCTACAATAATAATTTTAAATAAACTTTTTTGGAACCAAAAAAATGGTTGGCACACATGCAGAAAGGCTCAGGAGACTTGGAGTTTCTTTCAATTCTGGCACCTGCCAGCATTTATTTAATATACAGCAGTCATTTGTGAAACATATCATGACTCAGGCTTCACAACCTACAGGGTATCCGTCACCATGCCCCATCGGGGCGTCCAGGGGGCATCCTTCCCTGATAGACCTTGTAACGGGCCCAGACTGGTTCATGCCGGACCTCAGGCTCCTAGTTTCAGATGCGGCTCCTATCATCGCGTCTCATTCTGGCTCACAGCCAGCTTCCCCTTGAGTGTGGTAGGAACTGCTCCTTCTATGTTACTTTCTGCCATACTCACAGGTGTAACCTCTAATCTCTACAGCCTAAATGCCTGTCTACAGCCCTCTGCAGGCTATTCTGTGTACTGCAGTAACACACAGCCATTCAGGCCTTTGTATTTTACTGGGACCACTGTAACTGGTTCTATGTGCACAGAGGATTGCACTAATGGAACTGTTACTGTGGCTGGTACTGGGGTGACTGTGACGTTCCATGGGTTCTTCTTTGCAGGTAAGAGTAAATGTATTTTTTTCCTGCTACTTTAAAAACATTGCAATACACAAAACAGAGACTTGATTTCAGTAGTGGCTGCTCTGTCTTTAACGGTGGCTTTCCTGCAAACAATATTTCAGAGTTTATGCCACCATGTAGAAAAACCTGAGGCTTTTTGTGGGGATAGATATTTAAATTAGGCAATTCAAAAATTAAAATAGCTGTATATAAATGTATAGTTCTTTCAAGAATTCTAGTTGCATAGTTCTGGATCATTAGGACCTAAAGTTGTCACAGGTTGCTAATTAAAAAAGAATAATTTTTGCAATGTTTTCCTTCGTTCACAAAAGTAAAGTACATCCTTGTAGAATTGTAGTTAAATGTTCATTATTTCTGCCTATTTTAGCAGTACAGCTATTATTTAGCAGAGAATAACACAGTGAACTCCCAGACTTGGCGACTACTATAATATACTGGAATAGTTGTTATGACAACCTCCTTAATAGTTGGTAAGATTTTCAAAAGACATACTAGGAAATGAAATAAGGGAAATTAGATCTAAGAAAATATTTATATTTTGGCTATTAAAAAAAATAATAAAAATTGTAGTTGCTTTTTCTCTATATGATTCCTTCATACAGTACGCAATTGCTGCAGGCTTTCCACAAGAGAAAACTCGCAGAAATTGCGCTGTAAGTCCACAGTGGCCAAATCTGCACCTAGGTGGTATGGATTTGGCCACATTTTTAATTGCAAATCTGCTTCGGGATTAAAATCTTATATTTTAAGGGCTTAAACACATTGGCGTGTTTTTGTCCCGTTTTGTGACTGTGAGAATCACGGCCACAAAACAGGACAAAACAAAACCATTCATTTCAGTGATTTTGTTTTTGCTATCGGGATTCTTGTTCATTTTTACTATGTGCAAGAAAAGATAGGACTTAGGGTGGACACCCGCTGGCGATTTTTTTCTCCACAGTGATGCGAGACTAAAGTTAAAGTCTCGCATCTCAGTGCAAGAAAAAAAATTGGCATGACGCCGAGATATTGGCATCACACCGACATATCGCCAGTCTTTTCAATGGGGCAAGCGGCAGCAGCGCTAGCCCCATTGAAAAGAGATGGAGAATGCCGGGGACTTCTGCCACAGCTGTGACAGCTGTGGCAGAAGTCCCTGGCATTCTATTCCATTGCTTTCAATGGGATTGGCACTGCTGCCGATCCCATTGAAAGCAATGGTTTCAGCCAAGCCCCGCAGAATGATTATCGGGAAAGGGCTTGAAATATAAGCCCTTCCCCGATAATCATCATTAAGTGTGTAAAAAAATTTTTTTAAATATTACTCACCTCTCCTGCGCTCAGCCGCATCCTCCTGCTGGCTCCCCAGCACTGCTATTAAGCTCTTTCAGCAGTCGCGGATTTAAAAATCCCCGCCTCCTGAAAGGGCTGTGCAGATTGTCTGAGGGCTCAGCCAATAACAGCTACTGCTTAGCTATTGGCTGAGCGCTTAGCCAATCACACATAGCCCTTAGCTATTTATTGGTGCGCACAAAAACACACTTCTATTAGAACCAATACATTACCTATGATGTGTTCACATGTCTGTGTTTTACAGGTGCGTGCCTGTAAAGATAGGACATGCGTGCACCATAGGGAATGCATGCATTGTCTTCAATGGAGCCACAGCTGTTGCTGGCAGCTCCATTAGAGAGAATGGTCTGCCGGGACCCCTACATTGTTTTTCAGGGAAGAGCTTTAAATGAAAGCTCTTCTCTGAAAAACAACCATTTTAGTGTAAAAAAATAGAAATAAAAAAAAAGAATTCCCTGCTTCACCTGCCACATCTGTGACAGAAGCAGCAAGGGAATTCTCCGTCCCTGCAGGGAATAAAAAATTCCCTACCCCAGCTGTCACAGATGACAGCTGCGGTAGGGGATCCAGCTGCCGGTATCCTGTAATTGTTTTTCAGGGATGGGCTTTAAATATAAGCCCTTCCCTGAAAAACATGAAAAAATGGTGATAGAAATAAAAAAAAACATACTCACCTTTCTTCAGCTGCTGGGGCTTAGCCGCATCCAGCCAGCTCTTGTCCTGCACTGAGGAGTATTCAGCAGGCGGGGATTTAAAATCCCCGCCTGCTGAATTGTCTGCCTCTGATTGGCTGAGCACTGTGACCAATCAGAGGCAGCTCTCAGCTATTGAATGAATTCACAAATGTGTGAGTGCTGCCTCTGATTGGCTGAGCACAGGATCCAAAAGCACACTTGATGAAATGCCAAGCCCATGTGAGCCAGTAATTAAAGATGTGCCTCCTGTGATCCAACCCTCTGCGTGCTAAAGGGCGCAGTATGTGGTTGATCAGGCCATAGCCTTCATTTGCTACAATGACGAATGGGGCAGGTGGACCTGAAGAGCCAGGAAGGCTGTGTGGCTCTGGCAGGGACTGCTATTCAGTAAGAAGCCACTGACCCGATCCAGAAGCCAGAAAAATCTGTTGAGCTTCCATAAACCCCAATATCCACAATTATAAACCGATAGTTGCTATCTGCAAAAGCCAACAACACTACCGAAAAATGCTGTTTATAACTGAAATATTGGGATCCTGAGTGGTTCGGCTTCTTAACACAAATGTGTTTGCCCTTTAGTGCCCCTATGGAGTTTGGAAATTGCACAGCAGTGTTAAATCCCTCAGCGATGTCCAGCCAATCTTCCCAAGAAGGTGGAGCCATCACCGACATGTTCAGACGCTGCCAAATAACATTGCAAGTCTTCCTTATGATGTCAGATATTGTGGAAATACCAACCAGGAATTCAAAATGTAAGGGGGCAAATGAATTCCTACTACCAGAGATATACAGTGATGCATATTCGTGTCTGCATATGTAAGATTACGCGGCACCACCTACATGAGACTATCAAATATGCAGCCCAACAGCCTACAGAAGGCGGAGAATTTTTCCAGATAGTGTCTCAAGTCTTCGTAAAGGCATTTGAAATGGCCCTTATGTGCGCGTTGAGATACAAGAGGGTGAACCTAGATCCTATGCCTCATCCTTCTAGGTCCCTCCTCCAGTGTTTTGCATCTCTCGCCAAAATAGCATGACAGTAGCCAAGCACACAGAACATCCTCTTTGTCAGACGACATGTCCGAAAGCATTTGCACTCTCTTATGGCACTGCCGAAAGCACAAGAAACAATACAAAATGGTGTATTGATGATCATGTAACCTTATATGGGTGTCCTCTGTGAATTTTCAGGCTTCTGGCATCATTTGACCTAAAGGTACATGCACACGGGTGGTAAAAAAGTTGCACCCAAGATTATGAGATGTATCTTGGATCAGACAGCACATGAACATCCCATTTATGTGCTGTCCAATGTGCGGGAGACAGGTGCTATTCCCATCTGAAAATAATAGGACATGCTACAGTTTGTTTTTTTTACTCTGACTATTTGTCTTTTGGCTACCTACATAAGTGCAGATTTTGAATGCTGGCATACTCTCCTTGCATAGGCTAAAATATAGGGGCAGCTGGAGTGAAAATATTTACAATATTTAAAAAACTACTCAAGCCAATAACTCTGTTAAGGCGGTTTCACATCTCCGCTGGGGTTCCGCTTTTCTGTTCCACTCGATAAGCAGCAAAGGGGAATCCCTCTGCCCGAATGGCTCTGTCGTAGGATGGAACCAAACAGTGCTGAACAGACCCCATTGACTATAATGAAGTCTATTCACTTTCCGCCCAGCTTTTGGCCAGAAGTAAAAGTGCTGCATGCCATGATTTCTCTTCCGGTATATTGTGCCGAATCTACGACGAAACCTCCAACCGAAGGTTCCAAAGTAGACATGAAACCGGCCTTATACTGTACATGTCATCTGTCCTAACTCTATAATATAGAACTCTTTATAATATGTATGGCTTAAAACAAGATATTTTCTATTGGACAAAAGAAATGGATCCGTTTTTGCTCAGTAGCAAATAAAACCAATGAAAGAGAATACAGATGAAGCACTGATACAATTTCATATGTATTACGTCCGTATAACAGATTCGTATTCCGAACATTTATGAATATGTTAGTCTGAAAGTGGCCTTGATGACATTCTTATATACACATAGAACATGGATAATTCATCCAGTGAAATCTGAGTGAAGAGGATTAGAATTACTACCGCAGATTTTTATTACATTTGAGAGTTACATGAGCAAAATGCTTTTTACCCTTCATTTGTAGCTCTTATGGGGATTGTAGAACATAAAGTAACAGCAGCCCCTTCTAGTCTACATGGTAAATAATTCAGTAAGTGTGTTTTATATAACTTTGTGCCTGTCTTGAAAGTCACTTAAGATACATTCTACAAGTAGTGATAAAAATGAGCCTGGAGCCATTAATGTTTTGAACACTCTAGGAGATCCCCATTATAAACCATTATACAGTATCAAATATGCCTGTGTGATCGTTAAAAAAGAAACATCTCCCTACATTTATTAGTAAGGATTTATATCCAAGCTCATCACAAATTGTAAATTGAATCCAGACATTTTCTTTCAACAATGGTTTGTATTGAAACAAAAAAAATGTAATGCTACCATGAAACAACGATAGAATACAATGTGCATGGCCAATGTGGACAGTAAATTACATTAAAAAGTACATTACGCCTAAGGATAAAATGATCATTGAGTAGGCGGAGTAGCAGACACTGGAAGTTAGGCGGCTGAGATCAGAGTGGTTTCTGGCAACACAACAGAGTAGCAGACTCTGCGGAATTGGAGTTTGGCGGTCATGATCAGAGCCGTTTCAGCAGAGTTTAGCAGCTGGGATTGCAGCAGTTTCCTAGTAAAGTGAGTGACCAGATTAGTATGGGATTGTGGGATAGTATAGCATTGCTGTGAACCAATCACAGCCATTCATTGAATGTCTGTGATTGGTTCATCGAGTGCTGGCTCTGATTGGCTGAGTCCCGGCACTCAAGAACCAATCAGAGCAATCACTTGCTGGAGGCGATGTTCTGTCAGCGCTGAGAACTGCAAGCAAGTTTGCCCGGAACTGCAGGGACCAGCAGTAGGGACCTGGATGGTGTCTGCTAGGTAAGTATTGTTTTGGTTTTTTTGTTCATGCAGTGTAGCTTATTTTCAGGGTAGGACTTATATTTCAATGCCCCACCATCCCCCTCCCCCCAAAAAACAGGGTAGGGCTTATTTTCAGGGCAGGTCTTACTTTTGGGGATACACAGTATTTATCAAGCCTTTCTTGAGAAACTGGATCCAGAGTAAAAGAATGATGCCACTGTCAGGAAAGGGTTAGCTGCCACTACACCAGGAGGAGCATATGTCCCAGTTTGAGCATTAAACCCT
This sequence comes from Eleutherodactylus coqui, assembly GCF_035609145.1. Lineage (NCBI taxonomy): Eukaryota > Metazoa > Chordata > Amphibia > Anura > Eleutherodactylidae > Eleutherodactylus > Eleutherodactylus coqui. The sequence goes on along the minus strand of NC_089841.1, from coordinate 200,724,299 downwards.
GAATACTCACAGAATGTGGCTGGAGTGACCAGATTTCCTCATGCCCAAGTGGAAGTGGGACTGAGTTGCAGTAGAGACCAAAGCCTACAGAGGTGTGGCAGGATGCGGAATATACAAAGGTACAATCAAATCACATTTAGGGCTCATGTCCACGGGCAAAATATTATTTAAGATCCGCAGCGGATCTCCCGCATGCGGATCCGCATCCCATAGGGATGCATTGACCACCCGCGGGTAGATAAATACCCGCGGATCGTCAATAAAAGGAATTTTAAAAAAAATGGAGCATGGAAAAATCCGGATCATGCTCCATTTTCGTGCGGGTCTCCCGCGAGGACGGCTCCCGCGGGCTTCTATTGAAGCCTATGGAAGCCGTCCGGATCCGCGGGAGACCTAAAATAGGAATTTAAAGTATTTACCATCCGGCGCGGGCGGAGAAGATCAGCTGTTCCTCACGGCCGCATCTTCCTTGCTTCGGCTCGGCGGATGTGCCCGGCGCATGCGCGCGGCACGCCGGCGACGTGCCGGCGACGTGCCGCCGGCGTCAGGAATTCATCCGCCGGCCGAAAATGAAGATCCGGCCGTGAGGAACAGCTGATCTTCTCCGCCCGCGCCGGATGGTAAATACTTTTAAATTCTTATTTTCGGCGCTCATGTCCGCGGGGCAGGAGGGACCCGCTGCAGATTCTACATGTAGAATCTGCAGCGGATCTGATTTTCCCCGTGGACATGAGGCCTTAGGAACATTTTAAAAGGCTTTGCACCAGTCTTCTGGCATAGAAAAGTCACACAATTTGGAGCAAGGCTGCTTGCGCAATAATTTGGTGACATTTCAGCCTTCTGGGCTGGTCTCACCCCTTTTTCAAAAAGTGGACAGGGCTTGTTGGGAGTGAACGTTGTCACCTTGGGCTGACAATATTGTATAATTTACACCAGAAACTGGCATAAATCATGCCAGAAATGTATGCCTGTTCCAACCCCAACCTGCACCCCTGTTATTCTGTCAGCTATGTTGGTTAATAATAAGTCTAAAATGGCTGTCCCTCTAACTGGGTCCCGTACAAGTTGGGTAATAATTATCTTTTTTTCTTACTGACAGAAACTTGTAACCTCCGCGGGTTTCAGTTTCCCAGTTTATAATTAAAGTTCCCATAATAATTACCAGGATTTTACCGTTACTTAAGGGGTACCACAGGGGGCGGTTTTGGTCCCTATACTTTTTAATATATTTATTAATGACCTTGTGGCTAAAGCCAGTACTGCATGAGGTGACACGTTGGATAGACCCCGACAGCAGAGAGCCTGGCAATATACAGTAACAGAACCCCGACGGACGTCTTCCAACATCGGAGCTGTGCAGCCTTAAATCATAATGTCTTCAGACATCAGACAGTGGATTGAAAAGGGTTAAAGTTATGCCATTCAGTGACCATAAATAGGAAAATGCCATGTTTCTAGAATGTGTTAGACAGAATCCTAATAATGCTGCTGATTACTTGGAATAATCTTAGAAGTGTTAGAGGGGGAAATTTACTAAACCCAGCATATCCTGCACTGCACTTAGTATGATTTCTCACAGTGGAGGCACAGTGCATAAAAAGATGAAAAGGCGCATGTCCCTTCATGTATTCAGTGCATCTCCAGCAGCCCTCTAGACAGAAATGTACGCCAGGTCCAACATAGTATACATTTCTGGCATAATTTACTCCAGTTTCTAGCCTAGATTATACCTAAATTTGTTGGTTCTGAGTGGCCACGCCCCTCCGAACAGGCTCAAACTACTTTTCAAAAAAGGGTCGGGCCAGTGCAGAAAGGAGAGAAGTTACCAATTTTTGAGCGAATACGCATTTACACAAAAATCTGTGACTTTTATGTACCAGAAACTGGCATAAAACCTTCTGAAATGTGCTCCAGAATGTTTATCTAGGAAACTGACAATTATGCATGAAGTTATCTATATAGACTTAATGTAGCTAGTTAGAGCGAAATATGGATATATTGTAAGGATATAGCTGCTAGAATATCACCCAGGCAGCTATTCTTGTGTGGCATGTAATGATTATCGTTCAAAATTTGTTCTGAAAATGAGTGATAATCGTTACATGTAAACATGGGAATCATGCACTTTTCATGTGAACGATGATTGTATGGTGAACTAAAAGTCCATGGATCAGACACTGAGAGATAAAGTGTCTCTCAATAGACCACATGCTGTTATTTCTGCGGGAGTTGGCAGATAACATTGTAACCTGCCTTCAAGGAGCTTCAAGAAGAACAATGCAGCTGCTTGCACAGTTGGGCGTATGATTAATCCCATGCCGGGCTCTGCAAACAGCTCCTGGAGACCCTTTTACATGCAAATAAAGATGATAAAGTGTTAATGGCCATTAATGGCCATTAACACTTTATGCAAATAGATCGCAAAATCTTTCAATCGTTTGAAAGATTATCTTTGCGTGTAAATGGACCTTGTTAGATTACTTAGGCAGCTATTGTATTTGTAACACGGAGGCTGAGTAGCTAGCGTAAAGTATAGATAGTTGAGACAGAGCTATGTAGGATGATGTAACCTAAATGTATATTGTTTCTGGTTATATGTAACCATATATAACTTCAGTATTTGTAACAGCAGTTGTCTGGGCCAATGTGGATGAGCATGTGAAGTCCTGATCCCTGACACGGTGACATTAGGGGAATGCTCTGCAATCGGTCAGCATGGCGGGCAGAGCAAATCAGTGGATAGAGTATACCTTGTGTGCTGGTGCCTAGTAAGGTGTAAAAGGCAGGATGTGGCACGTATGTTGAGCTTGTTGTGTGTTGCTGCAGCAGTGAAGCATATAAGGGATAGAGGATGGGCTGAGCAAGGCTGGAATTGGTGGCCATATGGTCTGTTACTACTGGTAGAGACTGTCACAAGTAACGTTTAAGTACTGTCCGCGGCTTCGGTGGAGTGAAACTCATATACAAAGCTTTAAGTTTTGCTGTAGAATCTTAGAATGGTAGAGTTGGAAGGGACCTCCAGGGTCATCTGGTCCAACCCCCTGCTCAGTGCAGGATTATAAATATTCTCTTACTCCGCCTGTCTTCACTTCTGTGTTATTTTCCATCCCCATAACACAGATATATTACAAAATATTGTACTATTGATTTATGCAAAATTTGTTGAAAGCTGACTATTTAAATGCTTCAAAGGATGTATAACATAGTACTACTTCAAAGACACAGATGTACACAAATTGCTTATGCTAGTTTGAAAGTCTAACATTTTAAAACCTGTTTTAGAAAAAAATACTTATTTTACTCTTTACATATCCTTGTCAGAAAGCTTTACATATTTAGAAATTTAAATTATAAAATTCTTACTGCCTGTAGCCACTAGAAGGGAAAGCATCTGGACTAATGGGAGACAAATGGGTTTTATAGGACTATTATTGATGACCTATCTTTTGGACAGGCTGTCACTATGAGACTCGCAGAAGTCAAACACCCAGCACGACCCAGTCAGGAAAGGAAATATACTACAGGTTATTTAAAAAATGGGAATATAGCATTATTATACACAAACATTTAAAAATAAAAGGTAGCAGATTTGACACTTTTGATATCTTCTAAAATACACTTGTTAATCTTGACTTTCTTTCTCTTACTTGGCAAACTTATAATATTATTAGGAAATTATAGTACCAGTGTTTCTATTGGCGTAAGGCGCCATACAGCTGTACTACATGTTGCATCCATTATGATTCTCACACATCACACACACAGCTCTACTTCATGCTACACACAACTGTAGTACATCCATCTGGATTTCCACACATTACACACACAGCTCTGCTACATTGTACATTCATTATTATTCCCACACATCACACACACAGCTCTAATATATCCATCTTGATTCCCACACATTACACACATAGCACATTACACATACAGTTCTGCTACATTGTACATCCGTTTACATCCATCCTGACCACACACATCACACACACAGCACATGACACACACAGCTGTACTATTCCACACATCACCAGACTCCTGGATACAGTGATCACCGCTGGTCATGTGATTCCTGACTCCACCCACACCAGTGATCACAGGATTTTGACATCATCACAGGTCCTGGTAGCAGCTGCTGTCGGCTTATCCAGTGTAAGTACTTTCTACCAAACTACACAATGGCTCCTCTCACAGCAGTGACATCAGCCCGCCGGATCTTTGTGGTGGTGGTAGGTCAGTGTCTTCTGTCAGGACCGTTGAGTTGTGTCTGAGATAATAACAGCTTAGTTCTATTCTCATTTTGTTATTTTTGTTCTCCCCTTTTCAAGAGTCCTAACTCTGTTGTTCTTTTGTCTGTCAGGCTCTGTGTTTTATATATGTTTTAGGACCTTCAATAATGTCAGCAGGGGGTGGAGCAATGACGTCATCAGGGGCAGAGCATGAGAAGCACTCACAAACTAACTGACAAGTAGTTGCTAGTATTTTGATTGTCTTATACTGTAAATTTCTACTATCTCATGGTCAATACTGAACTTCAGTATCACAGCACTTGCAGTTACTTTACTGGTGCCTTATACATGCAACACAAACATGCAGTACTGTGAAAAAGTTTTAGGCAGGTGTGGAAAAAATGCAGCAAAGTAAGAATGCTTTAAAAAATAGAAGTGTTAATAGTTTGTTTTATCAATTAACAAAACGCAAAAAGACTGAACGTAAAAGAATCTAAATTAAATCAATATTTGGTGTGACCGCACTTTGCCTTCAAAACAGCATGAAATCTTCTCGCTACACTTGCACGCAGTTTTTGAAGGAAGTCAGCAGAGAGATTGTTCCAAATATCTTAGAGAACTAACCACAGATCTTCTGTAGATGTAGGTTGGCTCAAAGCCTTCTGTCTCTTCATGCAATCCTAGACAGACTGGATGATATTGAGATCAGGGCTCTGTGGGGACATACCATCACTTCCAGGCCTCATAGCTTTTCTCTATGCTGAAGATAGTTCCTAATTACATAGGCTGTATGTTTGGGGTTCTTGCCCTGCTGCAGAATTAATTTTTAGCCAATAAAATGCCTCCCTGATGGTATTGCATAATGGATAATTATCTCCCTGCATTTCTCAGCACTGAAGACATCATTAATCCTGACTAGAGATGAGCGAACGTACTCGTCCGAGCTTGATACTCGTTCGAGTATTAGCGTGTTCGAGATGCTCGTTATTCGAAACTAGCACCACGCGATGTTCGAGTTACTTTCACTTTCATCTCTGAGACGTTAGCGCACTTTTCTGGCCAATAGAAAGACAGGGAAGGCATTACAACTTCCCCCTGCGACGTTCAAGCCCTATACCACCCCCCTGCAGTGAGTGGCTGGCGAGATCAGGTGTCACCCGAGTATATAAATCGGCCCCTCCCGCGGCTCGCCACAGATGCATTCTGACAGAGATCAGGGACAGTGCTGTCTTGCTGGAGTTGCTATAGGGAGAGTGTTAGGAGTTATTTTAGGCTTCAAGAACCCCAACGGTCCTTCTTAGGGCCACATCTGACCGTGTGCAGTACTGTTGAGGCTGCTTTTTGCAATGTTGCAGTTTTGTTTTTTTTTTGTTTTGTATATCGGCCGTGCAGAGCATTGCGTCCTGTAGTAATTTTACATAGTCCAGGGCCAGTAGTGGTGAGGCGGGGACAGTGAAAGACATATACAGTCTATATAGGCAGTGGGCTTTTCCAAAAAAATTTGGTAAAAAAAATCTATTTGGGCTGCCTGTGACCGTCCTCAGTGTACTGCGTCTTTGCTGGGGGTAGTTGTCCTAATTCATACGCAGCCAGCTAAGTGTTACAGGAGGCTTGCGCAAAATTCTTTCCTGGCTCTGCATTGCCTCTTACATCACCGCTGTATTCCTGTCCAGAGTGAAACAGTCTGCAGTAATTTTACATAGTCCAGGGCCAGTAGTGGTGAGGCAGGGACAGTGAAAGACATATACAGTCTATATAGGCAGTGGGCTTTTCCAAAAAAATTTGGGGAAAAAAATCTATTTGGGCTGCCTGTGACCGTCCTCAGTGTACTGCGTCTCTGCTGGGGGTAGTTGTCCTAATTCATACGCAGCCAGATAAGTGTTACAGGAGGCTTGCGCAAAATTCTTTCCTGGCTCTGCGTTGCCTCTTACATCACCGCTGTATTCCTGTCCAGAGTGAAACAGTCTGCAGTAATTTTACATTGTCCAGGGCACTGCAATGGGATACATTTATGTACAGCCGGTGGGTTCCAGGGAGCCACCCATGCTGTGGGTGCACACGGAATTCCCATGGCGGAGTTGTACCTGCCTGTGACTTATAAAAAATCGCGGTCTGACTGGGGCATGCAGACACCTTGACAGAATGAATAGTGTGTGGCACATAGGTTCCCCATTGCTATGCCCACGTGTGCAGCTCCTGATGGCGGTGGCACAGGATTATATTTCCCATTGCTTCTGTACAGCATTGTGGGCTATCGCCCCGCCCCTTTTAAAGAGGGTCGCTGCCTAGCCATGCCAACCCTCTGCAGTGTGTGCCTGCGGTTCCTCCTCATGGCAGATGCACTTATAAATAGACGAGGGTGGTGTGGCATGAGGGCAGCTGAAGGCTGCGCAGGGACACTTTGGTGTGCGCTGTGGACACTGGGTCGTGCGGGGGGGGGGGGGGGGGTTGGGCAGCATGTAACCCAGGAGAAGTGGCAGCGGAGTGTCATGCAGGCAGTGATTGTGCGTTGTTGGAGGTAGTGTGGTGCTTAGCTAAGGTATGCATTGCTAATGAGGGCTTTTAAGAAGTAAAAATTGTTAGGAGGGGGGGGGCCCACTCTTGCCACTATTGTGGCTTAATAGTGGGACTTGGGAACTTGAGATGCAGCCCAACATGTAGCCCCTCGCCTGCCCTATCCGTTGCTGTGTCGTTCCCATCACTTTCTTGAATTGCTCAGATTTTCACAAATGGAAACCTTAGCGAGCATCAGCGATATACAAAAATGCTCGGGTCGCCCATTGACTTCAATGGGGTTCGTTACTCGAAACGAACCCTCGAGCATCGCGGGAGTTCGACTCAAGTAACGAGCACCCGAGCATTTTGGTGCTCGCTCATCTCTAATCCTGACCAAATCCCCAACTCCATTTGCTGAAATGCAACCCCAAATTTGCAAGAAACCTCCACCATACTCCACTGCTGCCTGCAGACACTAATTATTGTACCGCTCTCCACCATGCTTCACTGCTGCCTGCAGACACTTATTATTGTGCTACTCTCCACTATGCTTCCCTGTTTCCTGCAGACATTCATTATTGTACCACTCTCCACCATGCTTCACTGCTGCCTGCAGACACTAATTATTGTACCGCTCTCCACCATGCTTCCCTGCTGTCAGCAGACACTCATTATTGTACCACTCTCCACCATGCTTCACTGCTGCCTGCAGACACTAATTATTGTACCGCTCTTCACTATGCTTCACTGCTGTCAGCAGACACTCATTATTGTACCACTCTCCACCATGCTTCACTGCTGCCTGTAGACACCCATTATTGCACCGCTCTCCACCATGCTTCACTGCTGCATGCAGACACTCATTATCGTACCTCTCTCCACCATGCTTCCCTGTTCCCTGCAGACACTCATTATTGAACTGCTCTCCATCATGCTTCACTGCTGCCTGCAGACACTAATTATTGTACCGCTCTTCACCATGCTTCACTGCTGCCTGCAGACACTCATTATTGTACCACTCTCCACCATGCTTCACTGCTGCCTGTAGACACCCATTATTGCACCGCTCTCCACCATGCTTCACTGCTGCATGCACTCATTATCGTACCTCTCTCCACCATGCTTCCCTGTTCCCTGCAGACACTCATTATTGAACTGCTCTCCATCATGCTTCACTGCTGCCTGCAGACACTCATTATTGTACCGCTCCCCTGCCGTCTGCGAACAAACTGCCTTCTGTTACAGCCAAATTCTACACATTTTGACTCATCAGTCCAGAGCACCTGCTGCCATTTTTCTGCAGCCCAGTTCCTACATTAATGCAGAGTTGAGTTGCTTGGCCTTGTTTCTATGTCGAAGGTATGGCCGCAATTTTTCCATGAAGACCATTTCTTGCCAGACCTCGCCAAACAGTAGATGGTGTACCTGGGTCTCACTGGTTTCTGCCAATTCTGAGCTGATGGCATTACTGGACATCTTCTGATTTTGAAGGGAGGTAAGCATCATGTGTCTTTCATCTGCTACACTAAGTTTCCTTGACTGACCACTCCATCTACTGTCCTCAACTTTGTCCGTTTCTTTCTGCTTTTTCAAATAAGCTTAAACAGCAGATCGTGAAACCCCAATCTGCTTTGAAATTTTTGCCTAGGAGAGACCTTGCTGATGCAGTAAAACTACCTTGTGTCTTGTTGCTGTTCTCAGTCTTGCTATGGTGTATGACCCGTGACATGAAACTATCTTCCACAACCTCACGTTTTTTGCAGAGTTTGGCTGTTTTTCTCCCAGTTTTAAGCTTCCTACACAGCTGTTTCTGTATTTTAACCTACAGATGAAAATGATGATCATTCTCACCTGTTTGGTATAACTGGTTAATCACACCTGACTATAATCCTACAAGATCCCTGACTTTGTGTAAGTGTACCAAGAAGAATTAAGACTGTTTTGAATACAAAGGGGGGGGGGGGGTAACATACCAAATATTGGTTTCATTTAGATTCCTGTTTTGTTCATTCACTTTACATTGTGTTAATTGACAAAAATAAACTATTAACATTTCTATTTTTGAAATGATGGGTTTGAAGTGATGATGGGTGTTTTTGTATGCAAAGCCATAACTCCCCGCATACCTTTACCATTCTTAAGGTTAAACTGGCAGGTACCTGCATGTGGCTTGGTTCTGAAGCTGTAAATGTGTAATGAGCTTTTGTTCTGGAGCTGTAGACATGAAATGAGCTTGGTTCTGGAGCTGTAGACATGAAATGAGCTTGGTTCTGGTACATTAAGAAGTTTGTTCCCATCGAAGACAATTATGGCTGAGATAGAAATCAAACACCAAAACCCTGATGAGCCGCATTTTCACATCAACAGGATTCATTATAATTCATCTGTTTAAACTGATTTGTCATACTGATCACGGCCTAATTAAGAACAGGAACTAATATGCCAGTGTGAACAGAGTCTATGGGATAAGGAGCAAGAAAGGAAGAATAAAAGGAACATATATTAAAATGAGGAGAAAATACAAAAGTGTGAGTTGTGGAAGAAGTTTTTACCTTCTTCGTGGCAGAGCTAATGCTAATTCTGCTCACACTTTTAGCGTCTTCATGCTGAAAATACTGGAATATACTTGTTTTTATATAAAAATATTGATTCATCTTAAAAACATATGCATAAGCTAAAGCTGTGGATGCTGGCCATTAGATATACTTACTGAAGCCTCAAATGTTTCCTCAGTTCTAGTGTTTTAGAGTTCTGTAATTAGAATCACTATTTCACTTTTATATTCATTTATTAAATATGTAGCAGATTGAATGCATTTTCCTCAGCATCTGAATTATTCTTCGCTTAACACTTTGATGCCCGATTATTATCCCTTACAAATATATACATTGTTACTAAAAGTTTCCACTTTGTGCACGAACCCATAAAAAGAACATTACATTTGTTAATATTTAAGTAATATCAGAATGTACTCGGAAAAGAATTGGCTCTGCTAAAATATAAATTTGGATTTCCTTTTTACTTTCCCTGGATACAATCTTTAAACTTTTCTGTAATGCTTCTACAGGAGTGTATGTTTGGGCTTAGCCTGGAGGAATCTCATGAAATCTTTACTGCTGCATTTATGGTAAAACCATTTGCAGCTTAATTCTGCCATCTAGTGCTCAAAATGACAAAATACAATGAAATCTTGTTTTGTTTTGTTTTTTTGAAACATTTACAATTGAGTAGACTCAACAAAGACAGCAAGGCCAACTCTCAAGGATCTTCAAAGATCCACAGCAGAAATGAAAGCATTTATCTACAAGAGTACTGCAGACCATATACTCCACACATTAAGGCTCTATGGAAGAGTGAGCAGACGAAAGACATTGCTGAAAGAATAACATAAGGAAACACATTTGGAGTTTGCCAAATACTGTGTTTCCTCAAAAATAACCCCTACCCCAATTTTCGGGGAGGCTTGAAATATAAGCCCTCCCTGAAAATAAGCCCTAGCTGCACTACATGAAAAAAACATAAATACTCACCTAGCTAGCGGCATCCAGGTTCCTTGCTCTGATCTCCCACGCTGTGGCAAGCTTCTGTGTCCTCTGCGCTGACATATCACTCTCTTTCTGGGTACGGGGTTTTGAATACCCCGCCTCAGGCAAGCGAGTGCTGTGATTGGAACAAGTGCTAGCCAATCAGAACCAGCGCTTGATCATTCACAGCCATTCAGTGAATGACATCACTGAATGGTTGTGATTGGTCCATCGAGCGCCGGCTCTGATTGGCTGAGCCAGCAGTGCTTGTGATCCAATCACAGCACTTGCTTGTTGGAGGCGGGGTATTCAAAACCCCGTCACCAGAAAGAGAGTGATATGTCAGCGCAGAGGACACGCAGCCTACCACAGCGTCAGAGACCAGCACAAGAGACTCAGATGCCACGGGCCCCCATAAGACCCCACTGAAAATAAAACACTGTGCCTCTTTTGGAGCAAAAATTAATAGAAGACAGTGTCTTATTTTCGGGGAAACACGGTAGAAGAAGTATTTTTTAAACACAGGTAAGAAAGATCTTTGTTCAGATAAGACTAAAACAGAATTTTTTGGCCATCATGGGAAACGCTATGTGTGGTAAAAACCCAACACTTCCTATCAGCCCAAGAACACCATTTCTACAGTAACGCACAGTGCTGGCAGCATCATGCTGTAGGGATGCTTTCATCTGCAGGGACTGGAAAACTGGTCAGGATTGAAGAAAGGTGGATGGCAGTAAATATGTTGCAATTGTTGAGGAAAACCTGTTGCGGTCTGTCTGAGATTTGAAACTTGGACAGAGGTTCACCTTCAAGCAGGACAATGACCCTAAACACACCATTAAAGCTACATTGGTGGGGTCTAAGGAGAAGCATTTAAATGTCTTGTAATAGTGTAATGAAAGCCCAGACTTCAGTCTAGTTAAGCATCTGAGGCATGACTTAAAGACTGCTGTACACCAAAGTAATCCATCTGACTTGAAGGAGTTGGAGCAATTTTGCCTGAAGAATAGGGAAATTCCCAGGGTCTAGATGTTCTATGATAATAGAGACATACCCAAGAGGCTTGCATTTGTAATTGCTACAAAAGGTGGCTCCACAAGTTATTGACTGTTGGGGGGGGGGAGGGGCTGATAAATTATGCACATTAAAGCTCTCTGGGTTTTTCTTGTCTTCATTATTATTTGGGTCACAGTCAAATAGTACAACCCCCCCCCCCCCCCAACGCAATAAAACAGGAAAAACACCAAGGGGGTGAATATTTTTGTAAGGTACTATATTTTTATACATAGCGAAATACATGCTGTGTCTTTATCTCTTGGTATTACCTATCATTTGCCCCTCCCATCCCCCTCCCTTTTATTGACTGTTATGCTAAAGTATATACTAGGATGGGATGTTCCCTCTTTCTTTCCATCTCTTGGCATCTTTTACTCCCCACTTTCTTGTTTGGGTCTATTGATTTATTTTCCTCTGATAGTGTTCCTTAAAGCGACCCTCCAGTGTCGGGACAAAATTCTATCCCAGGACATGAGGGATTGATGGGTATATAACCTGCAGTTGTTCTCTGCTGCCCCTTCGATCAGCTGATTCTGGGTCCTATTTTTGGACATCCAAGATGGCCAACACCATCTTCAGACTACCTCATCCCCACAATGCATTGATAGTGTTAAGCTACCAATGCACTATACCTGCTAAGATTGGCTGAGCTGTCTACATTGCCAGTGCATAGTGTGCCCTATGTAGTTAGATAACTGTTGTAGCCATCTTGTAAGTCCAAAAACAGGGCTCAAAACCGGCGGATAGGAAGAGCGGCAGAAAAGAATACCTGCAGGTAATATACACCTCTACCCAAAGACAGAGGGTCACTTCAAAAGCTTGTACTAATTATGACTGATTCCGCACTACAGTTATACAGCACTTAGCACCAGGTTTGCTGAGACCAAAGTTAGTGCCAGTCACTAGTTAACCTATATTTGTATCTTCCCCCCACCCTCCATGACTGACGATTCTTGGAAAGTGTTTCCAGACAGCGGATGTGGATTTGCTGTGCCTCCGAACTGATTGGGCTTTGGGCTAAAACCAGGGGCTGCACCTGGGGTTCCTCTTTTTTTTGCCATTTAACCTTATAAATCAGGACCGCGGACTGTAACCCCAAAAAAGGATCAGTTAAGGGGCAGCTAATGCAGCTTGGCAAGGTTTACCTAACACTGAACCAGAGGGTGTATACAGAAATGTGCTCTTGCAACAGAATCAGTGAATTGAGCAGAGAAGGCAGCAGGCAGAGTGAATGTGGTCAATAAACAAGTGGAGGTCAGGAGAAGAGAAGTTAGGAAAGTTGAGTGGAACAGGCACATGTACCCTTCATCTGGCAGTGACAGAAGCCCAAGAATGAAGGAGGATTTGGTGTTGGCTGTAGATGACAGAAGACATGCAACTATTTTCAACGATTTCCAATTTGGCTGCAAAAGACCACAAACAGGTCACAAGCAAGTTGTAGAGAAATGCAACTTGCATTGCGGTCCATGCTGACACAATTACTTTTGACTTCTACACAGTCACATCACAATCACAGCTCACAATGTGACTTCATTGACTATCATTAAATGCAAGGTCATGTGACTCAAGTCGCTGTATAGCCTTAGGCCCCCTTCATACAAGCGTATGCATATTTGTGGAGTAATATATGCTTTTTTTTCATGAGTATTGGCATATTTTACTGTTCATTTGCACATGGCATACAAAGACGTACCGATTTAAGTAGCTAATTAGTGCAATGAGTACCAGTTATATTCCTTTTCCTGCACAATTACGCAATTTTGCATGCATTTTCCTAGCATTTTACGCACACATCTGCACCTCCCCATTGATTTTTATAGGGAATTTGGGTGCACAAATGCTTTTTTTCTTAATGTGTCCAAAATGTACAGGTCAAAAACGCCCAATGTGAAGGGTTTTTGCATGTTCTATCTTGGCACGTATTACATATACACACCAAGATAGTGAACGGGCATTGGCGTCACACAGTATGTACGCATTATCACGGTTTGCTCGCACGCAGCACGCCAGAAGCACGGTTGTGTGAGCCCGGCCTAGGCAGTTGATTTAGACATATTTCTTATCTTACTGAGCAGTGTTTTTCTGTTGGTCCAGTACTTGCACTGTTGTCACATCTTTTCCAGTCATTGCTGCTTATAAAAAGAAAGTTGTTGACAATCTTCAGTAATTCACGCAACATTCTGCCGTCTCTTAAGATTCCTCATTCCACTCAAGTAGTGCGCTTTATGTGTCCGCTGCTATTTTTCTCATTTTGACAATAAAGTATTGTCATTGCAAATAACTCGCAGCAAAAATGGCCCTCAAATGTCAGTGAAATCCACTTGACATTTACACTAGCAATTTTGGAGAATAAACAACTTTGTATTTTCTATCGCAAGCTTTTTTGCTGCCAAAATGTCATCAAATATATTGATTTGCTTGACACTAGTTAAAATAGCCATTATGTTTGCAGCAGCTCTAGAAGCACTCCAGGCCTCACGTACCACGTGTAATTAGATGCAGCTGTATGTTTCAGAACCGTCATCCGGCCAAATTAAAGACTTGGAAATAACATTGAAGTATGTCTACGATGATAAGGCCCTTTTAAACAGTCTTTTCTTTTCCGCCATGGGTTTCCATATCAGGGTTCCATCAAAAATTGATGAAAGCAATATTCAGGTGGAACCATAGCTTTATTAAGTCAAATGAAGGTCACTTTGGTTCCTATTGGACATGGTTCCTTTGTTCTCTAGTGTTTTAGGAGGACAGAAAACATTTAGATTAGAGATGAGCGAGCATACTCGGTAAGGCGATATACTCGAGAGCATCGCCTTTTTCGAGTACCTGCTGGCTCGTCCATGAAGATTCGGGGGGGGCCGCGGGGGTCGGGGGCGGCACAGGGCAGCAAGGGGGAGCGGGGAGGAGAGTGAGAGAGATCCCCCTCTCTCCCCCTCCCGATCCCCTCTGCAATCCCCCGCTCACCCCCACGGCCCCTCCAATTCTTCAGGGACGAGCCAGCGGGTACTTGAAAAAGGCGATGCTCTCTCGAGTATATCGCCTTACTGAGTATGCTCACTCATCTCTATTAGAGAATAATTACTAGTAACCGGATTTTCATGACTGCACCTGTGATAGGACGCCTTCTATCCAGACAAGAGACAGGAATCTCTCGGATCTCTTTAAAGCCAGGAACACACTCCTGATCCTCAGTTTGTAGCAAGATTCATGGGTCCATTGGAGAATAATCCTTACCATATACCGTATATGTATTACTGTATATACATTTTTTTTTTTCATTTAAATGTTGCATATTTTTATATTTTCTATATGCACCTACAAATGTCTACACTTCTCCAAAAAGGAGGGAATATTGTTGTGTTGTCATAGTCTTGTGGAAAAATGGTACGTAATCTCTATGTTTCCCTTAGGGTTAATTCCGATGTGCGTATATCGGCCAGGTTTTCACGTCCAGCCGATATACGCTGTCTCTCTCTGCAGGGGGAGGAGGCGGACCGGGCTGGGAGCAGTGCACTGTCCTCCTGCCTCCTCTCCGCCCCTCGCCACTATTTGCAATGTTGGGGGCGGGATGGGGCAGAACTTAGTTTGGCCCCTTGTCATGCCTCTCCCATTGCACACAGTGGCGAGGGGCGGAAGCTCAGTGCACTGCTCCTGGCCCAGGCCGCCTCCTCCCCCTGCAGAGAGGGACAACGTATATTGGCTGGGTGTGAAAACCCGGCCAATAAACGCACGACAGAATAAGCCCTTAGGCAGCCTTCACACAAGAGTTTTACCGTGGCTATTTTGCCGAAAATTGCTACTATCTGAAGCATTGGATTCTGATTTTTGAGGGTGTAAAATCAGCTGAAAAAAATAGCGCACACAGGCCGCATTCCGGCTGGCCGATTTTAGGCCGGCCGATTTTAGGCCGGACGGAAAAGATACGTCTGGAATAAGCTTTTGGCTGGACTATGTTGGCCGGTCCCATAGACTTCTATGGGAGCCTATGTGAGCTGCCAAAAAGGAAGGTGGGAGGGAGTTTAGCAAAGGCTCTGCTAATCTCTCTCTGCCCCTTGTCGGCTAACGGCAAGGGGAGAGGGCAGGACATGGCGGGAGATTAGCACACTAGCTCCTGCCTCATCCCATCCCCTTGCTCGCAGCCAACAAGAGGCAGAGAGGAGGCAGGATCTTAACACACTCGCTCCTGCCCCATCCTGCACCTGACGTAGAGGGGGAGGGAAGGGGAAGGGAGTGGGGAGGGAGTTTAGCAGAGCTAAGCTCTCTCCCCCTGCAACGTGTATACACGCCCCACACCCAGCCATCTGCATGGGCGGAAAAATGGGAAATGTGGTCACAGCAGCATCCCATTGATGTGATTTTTAGCTGCAATGCGGATGAAAATTACATTACCCATGGGAAGGACCCCCTATGCTCATGACAGCAGCTATGAGGGAATAAACTAGATAATCTAACATAAGGGGAGCTAATTGTTAAAGAATCTTCCTCCCAATGGATATTTGTACCTCAGATTGGAGATCCAGTCCGTAATGTCTGAAAAAGTTATTCAAAGAGCTCCATGTAGCAGTTCTGCAGATTTGTTATAGATACTGAGGCTCTCTCTGGCCAGGAAGTAGATGCTGCCCTAGAAAAGTGTGCTCTGAATCCCGAGGGAGAATGTCACTGAACACACCCCAAATATAACTTTTAGGGTGGTTTCACATGGGCGAGAAAAATCACACGATTTTCGCCTGCAGTGATAGTCAGTAAAAAGCAGATTATGGAACAATGATTTACGATGGTTTCCTTCCCTTCAGGGATGTTTTCACT
Organism: Eleutherodactylus coqui; assembly: GCF_035609145.1. Lineage (NCBI taxonomy): Eukaryota > Metazoa > Chordata > Amphibia > Anura > Eleutherodactylidae > Eleutherodactylus > Eleutherodactylus coqui. Next base: position 200,708,191 of record NC_089841.1, on the reverse strand, counting down.
GGTGTGATGTTTAGAGGCTAAAAAATCATAGCACGCTCTCTTTCTGAATTTTGCCTTTTTTTTATCGCCCATGTATTCCTATGGATCCTGTGTTTTAACGCATCACAACAAACACGCGTTTCGATTTTAACATTAGACAGTCCATTGACTTTTGTGATAAAAAACTGTGATTTTTATTGCGGGCAGCAACAATGAGATGCCAAATTATACTCTAAAAAAAGCACTGCTGACGCCCAAAAATCGCAGTGAACAAAGACGCAATTTGGCTGTGATTTTCTCGCGGCAAAATCGCGACCACCCATGTGAAATTAGCCTTATTAAAACTGTCTAAAATATCAAATAAGGGCTGATAAATACAAATTAAAGACAAACGTATACAAATATACCACTAGACGAACAAGGGTATTGGTATGGAGACAACCCCTGGGCCTCTAGTCACAACCAAACGGGACTGATGTGCAACGGCATAGGTCTGCCAAAAAGGACCATCAATGATGTTTGTGGGATGGGAAAATTCCTGACAAAAGTTGTGCCTCCAAAGTAGACGGTAAAAGGACACACGATGCGTGAACCTAGCGCCGTTTGTGATAGAGATTGTGGAAAAAACAACTATTCCTCAGAGGGAAAAAATATAAAAATGCTCTAATAGCTTAAATATCTTTTTTCCTCTGAGAAATATGTTTTTTCTCCAATCTCTATCACAAACGGTGTTCCTGCAAAAAACAAGCCCTAACGAAAAAAGAAAAAAGTTATGGTTGTCAGAAGATGACGGCAGAAATTTTTGTTTACAGCAAAAAAAAACTATATAAATTTGGTTTCGTAATAATCGTACTGACCCAAAAAATAAAGTTATCATTTCGTTTTTGCTGCAACAAGACCCCTCCCCAAAAATGGTGGAATTTAGTTTTTTTTTTTTTTTTTACGTTTTTCAGTACATTATAAGGTACATTAAATAGTACCATTGAAACATACAACTCAACCTGCAAAAAAACAAGCCCTCAGACAGCTGCGTAATGAATACATAAAAGAGATATGATTTTTTCAAAGTAGGGAGAAAAATTCAAAAATGGAAAAAGAAAAAAGGGCCACATCCTTAGGGGTTCTCTCACATGTGCGTCTTTTTCCTGCTCACCATGGGTGTATCTCCCGCGCAGGAGCATGGAACAGTTTGTGTACTTACTTTGTGCTGATAATTCCCATACACTACCTTGATATCTTTTACGTAATACGTGCTCAAATAGCACATTCTGCAACCTTTTAAACACATGCATTATGTGCGCTGTGAGAGGCACAATTAAAAGTGGTTTGTTACCGCGTGTTATGCACACAAAACCAGTGGATGTAATACGCTATAAAAAAACGCTCGTGTGAGAGAGCCCTAACGGGTTAAAGAGATAATTCTATTAAATCACCCCTGCACTTTAGATCATTTATCAACCACTTGTCAATTCCATGACTCACGTGTTTACTGGCAAGTGGATTCCCAAGATTCTTGGTCTCTTTAGTTCTGGGAACTTTGTGAACATATATTCATCGCCACCAAGGACAGGACATCGATGAATTTTGCACATCTTGAACTTTACTTCTAAACCGCAAGACTTCCTGATCTCAGAATGATATCAGATGCCGATGCCTTTCTTGGCATATATATTAAGGCCCATTTGGACACAATGATTATTGCTCAAAATTTGCTCAAAAGCCATCTTTTGAGTGATAATCGTTGTGTCTAAATGCGAGGCCATCGTGCACTGTTCGCGCACTATTCGTTCATCGGTGACTTCTAGCAAGCTAGAAATCACCCATGACTCACATCAGTACTGCCCACTGATTTTCTCAGTGGGCGGTGCTGATAGTATTCTTTCACCTGGTATCCCGCTGGTAGTTTTCAGCAGGATAGCAGCTGAAAGCTCCGAGAACAATGCAGCTGTTTGCATATACAAAACAGCTGCTTTGTTCTTGTAGTGATCGTGGCGGTATTCCGCTCCTTCTGCATTAACTCTTTAGTAGCTAATTAGCTACCTAGAGTTATGCAAAGATGATTGCTCAAAACTGTCACTTAAATTGTCGTTTGAGTGAATTTTGAGCGATCATCATTCCGTGTAAATGGGCCTTTATAAACATAAAGATATGGAAAGAGATATCAGGGAAATAGGTGTGAGCTTATCAGGGCTGCTAAATCCCTCCCCAACACAGGCAGGATCCTGAGCTGTTATGATATACACCCAACTGAAAGGAGACATTTTTTTCACACGCCAATTTATCAAACGTTATGTCTGTTGCTGATTTCGCACATTTATCTTATGATACACCCAGGTTCCGTTCCATGCCTTCATCAGTGAGTATAAAATGGACACTAGATGGCAGGAGGGAAACATTTCAAAGTCACTTCAAAAAGAAAGCTGAAATGTTACTTCAAGCTAAATATTTTGCTATGTTGCTGACATTGGAAGTACTACAAATGTAAGAAATATAACAAGTATACTTGGTTTGCAGGTAAATGGCCATTGCATATTGTGTTCGGGAATTAATTGGATGCATAGGGAGTATAATTCCAGTAGGTTCTGCTACCATGCATTCTAAAAGTTGCTAGTGTTTCTTTTAGCACAAAAACATGGATTTCCTGCAAGATTTGCTGGGAAACCTGTGAACGGCCAAGAACATACAAGGCAATTTTGTGAATCATTTTAGCCAAAACAAGTACAATTGCAAAAAGAATTAATGGAACCCTTTGTAATCACCTGGATGTCTGCATGGGTTACTAATAAAAGGTGGTCTGATGCTTATCCAAGTCACAGTTATTGAAAATAACCATCTGACTAAACTCATACCGCAAAAAGTTTCATATCTTTTACTGAGCACATTAAACTCAGACAGTTCAGGGAGAAAAAGTAAAGGTCCATTTACACGCAAAGATGATCGCTCAAAATTCGTCAGCAACTGACAGTTTTAAGCAATGGGCTGATTTGCCCATTAGTAGCTAACTAGCTTCATTTACATGTATTTAGAGAACAGCAGGTGGTCTGCTTTCTAAATATATCTGCTTTGTTCTGCCAAGGGCAGCAGCTTGCATACAATGCTATCAGCACTGCCCGCGGAGAACACAGCATGCTGTCCCTCTTATCAGGGATGACAGTTTTTATGTTAAGCTGAACTCAGCAATGGACGAAGAGTGCACAGTAAGTGCACGATGGGCACACATTTATACTCTACGGCTATTGCACAAAAGCTGTCATTTGGATGAGTTTTGAGCGATCATCGTTGCGTATAAATCAGCCTTAACTAAACCTGTGTTAAATTACTTATCAAAGAGCTAATTAGGGAAGGAATGTTCCACAGGTGTTTTGCCTATTAAACAAAGGCACACAAAGCCTGGTTACTGATAAATCTGTCCTCAAGAAAGGCTGGTTTAGTGTGAGCCATGACTCTTAGAAGATGTTATAGAGATGCATGAAGCTGGAACAGGCTACAAGAGAACTTGGAAAAAAAAATCAAGGAGTATATTGATTCATGGTTAAATGATCCAGAAATAGAGAGATTTCTAAAGAAGGACCTCTCACGTTACCAAAGTCATTGGGCTGGCTCCATAGCTCTGGCCTAGCTATTGCTGCTTTTCTTTTCTTCATACTGGCCTCCATTCACCTGTAAAGGCTCCATAGATCCGACACCCAGCACTGTGAATCTGTCAAAGTGGGCAATGCCCACTAAGTGACATCATATTGACAATACAAGATTAGAATGAGTAAACAATACTCGTTGCTCGAGGGAATATGGCCATATACATGCAGAAAATGGAAACAAATAAAATTGACCTATTTTACAGGGGGGTCTCAGTTGAGAGCCCACCACCACCACCACAATAGTGTTCACCAGGGCTTGGAATCAGTAATCTAATTTATAAAGAATTTATACAAAAAAAATATCCAGGGCTTATTGCTACATTGATATATACATATAATTATAGTAATACAATATAAATATAATAATTAATAAACTGCAAATGAGTAGCTAATGGAAGTGTGAAATGTGTTTGGGGATAACTGTTAAGGTTGTGCATCTGGGACCTGTGGTTCTATGGGTTTCCTTGTGCACACCTTCACAGGTAATTGAGCTGCCTGGGTGTGGTATTCTCCACCTGCCAATCCCCCTTGTCTGCAGCAGATAAATACCAGCAAACTCTTGGGAGAGATTGCTGCTCCTTTTTGTTCTTCACTGTTAATCCCACTTAGAGCTGGTGTTTGCATGCTTGTCTGTAGACGTTTTATTCCTTCTCCTGCTGACTGGCTGGCGTCCGCATCAGGCCCATATGTATACGTCCTGTGCACGCTATGTCAGTAGAGAGGGTTGCCATGTTTTCCCCTCTGGACTAGAGCACTCATTTTGTAGGCTACTGTGATTGTGGCCGGTTCTGTAAGGCGCAGTGGTCCTGTGTTTAGGTGCACTATTCTTTACTCCTTTCTTTTTGCCATCTTTGCTTTGGTGTCAGGGCCTTTACAGATAAATCCTGTACGCATGCGTGGTTTGGAGGAGTTGCATTAAAAAAATTATGCCCAAAGGGTCCAGAGGTCCCTTTTTGAAAGGGGAGGTACTGTTAAGGTTGTGCATCTGGGACCTGTAGTTCAACAGGCTCTCTTGTGCATGCCACCACAGGTAGGGGTTAAATGAGCTGGCTGAGTGTGGTATTCTCCACCAGTCAATCCCCCTTGTCTGCAGAAGATAAATACTAGCAAAACTCTTGTGAGATTGCTGGTCATTTTAGTTCTTCACTGTTAATCTCACTCAGAGCTGATGTTTGCATGCTTGTCTGTAGTGTCCCTCTCTCCTCCCCTGAACCCCTGAAGAGTCTGGGCACCTGCTATCCCTCCCCTCTTTGCGTTCTGGGGTGCGTGCATTGTGTGGTACGGTGACTACACAGGTGCAGGCAGCCCGAAGGTTTCTCCCTGTCCCTGGGTAGATGTGGCCCCCAGACATCTGATGTTGCGTGCGTGCGTGTGTGTGTCAGATGGGCGATTCCTGACACTGTTCCCTATGTAAGCACGGTGGCTGACTCTCTATTCCCCTGTGGAGAGGATACTTGGGCTGACTATGGTTTACCCTCTGTATTCATGTGAGCTGTGTGTGAGGTTCCTGTTATATGTTGTATGCAGAACCATATTTGTTGGTGTGAACAGTGACATGTACTTTAAGTGCAATCCTGTTCTGTGTTCAGTGTGTGTTAACAGTATCGTGTCATATGTGTGTTTAGTGCATCTCTCCAGGTTCCTGATCAGGGATAGCTAGGTCCCAGATGAAGACAGTGGGGCCGACCTTATCAGGATGATTACCCCACTTTTAGGCAGGTAGTGTAGTAATAATAAATGTGTTTCTTAAATCAGCCTAGACAAAGACGTGCGTGCGTGCACATACATACTGTTATATCCACCTTCATAGGAAATAGCTAGTAGTTTAATGGTTAAACGTGTTAGTGTACAACATCAGGATGTGTTAGAATCATGTGTATGCCTCCTACATGATTCTCACAGAGCAGTTGTGTATTTTGATTGGATAAGCTGCTCCCTTACAGATAAAATAATACCTCTGCAATTTTTTTCCCTTTTTTCCACTTTACTAACATGTGAATTACCATATTATTGTATTAACCAACCCTGTATGAGCACAATAACTCTTTTTATATACTCCTATTTTGTGATGTAACATTTGTCTATAAAAGCGATTGCATTCATTTGAATAAATCAGAAGAGTATTAGAGTGTGACGGATAACATGAGTCAAGCTCAAATACATCATCATGCATGAAGCTTAACATAACCAATTTGGACCAGACTGGTGAAATCTTCTGGATCATATTATTCCCATAACACAGGGGTTCCTCTCTTTCCCTGGTTAGTAAGGGACAGGGGTCATTCTAGCCTGGAGAAGTGTTAGTGGTGTTATGCAACACTATAATGTGTTTGCGGTTTTATAAGGACACAATCCTGCATCTGCGCGGAGACACGGCATTTTAGTGCGCCCAGCGGACACAACAATAACTCAACCTCCTTTATCAAGTGTCAAAATATCCAGCTAGATGATGTGCTTATAAATGTAAAATAACAGTAGGCATGTATTTCCAGTTTCGACCATTAGGGTGCTCACACGGGACAGAATATTCTGCAACCAGGAGAAACCAGCTTCAGAACTTACCAAGTTATGCTGGATTTTTATTGCTTTTTTATTATAGTAAATACTTTTCACACATGCTGCACAATTTTAGATATTTTGAAAAAAAAACTGTTAACCTTAAAAAATGGCTACGCTATTTATTTAGTCTACAATCAGATGAACTCAGTGCCATGTAGTAGAATGTGGAACAAAAGACTTTGAGAATATCAAGGACATGTTCTTATAAAAGGTATCTTAGAAGAATGAAAAGAATAGTCAGTAACGTTGCCACATGTTGCACTTTCTTTGTGGATGCAGAACATTTCTATCACTTTGTATGTATACCCAGCATCTTAAAATTATGACTTTCTTAAATGGCACTGGTAAAAAGCAAAAGTTGACATTTAACTGTTCTGTAAATTGTGAAAACTCATTGCATTACAATAAATCTAGGTTTACCAGTTTTTTTTCATAAACTAAATCATGATATAATGATGAGTTGTGTCAAATTGAGCTCTGCAACATCTCTATCCTCAAGCTCCATATTGTCATAAATAAGGAAATGATAGTTTTAAAAATAACTGCAAATGCAGAAAGGGAAGAAACACTAGTGTTGTAATCTGATGTGGTCGTACAGTCACGCTGCTCTAAATAACACTTCAGAGCTGGCTTGCAACATCTGTTTTAGAAGTGTGTGCAAGACCATTTATCATGAGCCGCAAGACCTTTTGAAAAGTACATTCCGCGCAATAAAATTTTTATGCACATTGCAGCAGCAGTGAAACATGAATATAATTGTTTTTCTGCATAGGCAGGGGTTGTCCAAATAGGGCATATGGACAAGGATTTTCATTCTGAATAAAGAAATTATGGAAGGTCTCCTAATCATATTATTCCACTCTGACTCAATTTTGGATGTTATCAGACTCGTTTTTTTACAGCTTCTATAGAACACATCCCTTCCAGACTACACACAGGCCTTTAAAAGGGTGTATCCGCTTTTTGTGATTCATATTTAAAAAAAATAATTTCACATAGGTTTAAAATGTCAGATTAGGCATACAGAAATTAAGCCCTGCATTCTCTAACAAGCTTGCTTGTGGACCTGCAGGTTCAGTGTTCAATGGCATTTCTTGTGAAATGCATCTTACTCATTCCCTCTCATACACTGACATTACTGTGCAAGCTAACAGTGTGTAAGGCTAATTTCACACAGGTAAGTGTGATATCAGGCTGAGTATCTCATTCTGATATAGCATTCAACAACATGTGTGAAAACTGCCTAGGACTGAAAAAAAGCCATAATTCTATTCAATCTAGTCTAGGATATGACCTCCTTGAGTACTGGTGCTCAAAACTGTACACAATATAGTAATTTGTAAAGAACAATGTTCTAGTCATTGACTTGTATTCCTCTTTTTATACACCCCATAATTGTATTTGCCTTGGCAGCAACTGCCTGGCACTGGTAGCTCCAATTAAGTAAAATCTCCAAGTCTTTTTCTATGTCAGTTTTAACCAGTGGTTTCCCATTTAGTGTGAATGGTGATATGTATTTTCTCTATTTATATGTATAATTTTACATTTCTCAGTGTTTAATCTCATTTGCCACTTTTCTACCCAAGCCCCCAATTTATCCAGATCCATTTGCAACTGTATAATGTCTTCTTTTGTGTTACTTTAGTTTGTCAAATCTGCAAATATTTTAATGTACAATCCCTCCACGATAGTAAAATATTAAAAAAGAGGGCCCAATACCTCCCCCCTGTGGTACCCCACTAGTAACAGTGACCCAATCAGAGTATGTACCATTAACCCCTTCCCGCCCCATGACAAAAGGGTACGTCATGGGAGCAGGGTACTTCCTGCAAAATGACGTACCCTTACGTCATAGGAATAGCGCGAGATCATAGCAGATCTCGCGCTATCCCGCAGCGGGAGCCGGCTGTCACTAGTAACCGGCGTCCCGCTGCGACAGCGAGGGGCATCGGAGATGTGCCCCCCACCCCGCTGTTAACCCCTTCCTTGCCGCGATCTAAGTAGATTGCAGCAGGGAAAGGGTTCACAGAGGAAGCACGCTCCCTCTGTGACTCCAGCCAGCTCTCGCGATAACATCGCGAGAGCCCGGCTGGTTGCTATGGCAACAGGACGCCAGATACCGGTGTCCTGTATTGCCATTGCCTAAGATCGCTATAATAAGCGATAAGGCATGGCAGCAGAGAAGTCCTGCTATGCCGTACCGCAGTGATCTGCAGTGCTGCAGTAAAAGTCCCTCAGAGGGACACAGATTGTGTAAAAAGAGCAAAATAAAGTACAAAAAATAAAAATGTAAAAGACAGGAATTAGGTCCTACCTGATAATTCCTTTTCTTGAAGTCATCCTGACAGCATACACCTGGAGGTTGTCCGCTGGACACCTGTTGGGACAGGAAGCGGAAAAAACACAAAAGGTAACTCCCACCACCGGCTCACCAGTGTGTACCAAATGACTACAGTGACCCGGCTTTGCTTAACCAATATTTTTTTTAATACAGAAATCATAGTACAATACGTTACTTCACGTAAAAATAACTCAAGGGGAGGGAAAAGCCCCTATGCTGTCAGGATGACTTCAAGAAAAGGAATTATCAGGTAGGACCTAATTCCTGTCTTCCCCTCGTCATCCTGACAGCATACACCTGGAGAAGTGCCAACAACCAAGGGCTTTAGGGAGGGACCACTGCCTGTAGCACCTTCCGCCCAAAGGCCATATCACGGCTGGCCCCCAGGTCCAGGCGATAGTGTTTAGTGAAGGTATGAGTGCTCGACCATGTGGCGGCCCTGCAGATCTGGTCGGTTGTCACCTGGGCTCTCTCCGCCCAGGAACAGGCGACCGCCCTAGTGGAATGGGCTCTAACGTTGCCCGGGAGTGGCATCCCCTGGGATCTGTACGCCTCTTCTATGGCCCTCCTGACCCAACGCGCTAAGGAGTCTTTAGTAGCGGCCCCTCCTCTGCGTGGACCCTGAAATTGAATAAAAAGGTTGTTAGACTTCCTGAAGGAATGTGTGACCTCCAAATACTTCAGGATTGCTCGTCTAACATCTAGATTATGGAACCTCTGTTCCGTGGTGTTACGGGGTTCCTGGCAAAATGAGGGAAGGACTATGCGCTGTTCTCTGTGGAAGTCTGTGAGAACTTTAGGTTGGACAAAGGGGTCAGGCCTGAACTCTATTTTATCCGGGAAGATGGTCATCCGGAGTCCTAATAGAGAGGGATTGGATCTCCCCAATCCGTCTAGCGGATGTGATGGCGACTAGAAAAGCTACCTTATAGGAGAGGATCTTAACTGATAGATCTTCCAGAGGCTCAAATGGGTGTGCGCAGAGGGCCTGTAAAACTAGGTTCAGGTCCCACGGGGGCATGGTTTCCCTTACAAAGGGGTGGAGTCTGACTGCCCCTTTAAGATATTTCCTAATTAGCCTATGGTCGCCTAAGAGGGAGTCAAAGAAGGCTCCAAGGGTGGCCACCTGGACCTTAAGGGTACAAGGTCTTAGCCCCATATCTAATCCATCCTGTAGGAACTCCAATATCTTGTTAATGCCAGGCTGTTGGAGGACATGGATACTATGCCCCAACCACCTAGAGAAGGTATCCCAAACCCTAGTGTATATATCTCTGGTGGATCTTTTGAGGCTCTCACATAAAGTAGAGGTTACCCTCCCTGATAGGCCCTGGCTCAGGTATTTTACCCGCTCAGCTTCCAGGCCGCCAGTCTGAACTGTCGGACCTTTGGGCATATCAGAGGACCCTGCTGAAGGAGGTCGTCTCTCTGCGGCAGATGTAGAGGATCCTGTGTCGAGAGAGCGGCAACCAGGGTCTCTTGGGCCAGAATGGGGCTACCAGGATAACGGAGCCTGGGGACCCCTGAATTTTCCTTAGGACCAGAGGGATCAGGGGGATGGGTGGGAAGGCGTATGCAAGGTCCCAATCCCAAGCCTGGGACAGTGCATCTATTCCCAGGGAGCCCCCATCTGCTCCCCTGGAAAAAAAACGGGGACACTTGGTGTTCTCCCGAGAGGCGAACAAGTCCACCTTTGGTGTCCCCCATCTTTCTATAATTAGCTGGAATGCATGTGGATGTAGAGTCCACTCCCCCGGATCTATCTTCCTGCGGCTCAGATGGTCTGCCATGGAGTTCTCTGGGCCCCTTACGTGGAACGCTGTGACGGAAGGTGTCTGCTGCTCTATCCACCCGAGAACTTTCGCCGCCAGGTCTTGGAGTCGGGGGTTCCGCATGGATCCCTGGTGGCGAATGAGGGACACAGTTGTTACATTATCTGAAAAGATCTTAATGTGTCTACCCCTGATCTCTGTCTCGAGGCGCCGAATGGCCTTCCAGACAGCGCAAAGTTCTTTGTAGTTGGAGGACTGAGTAGCTTCCTCCCGGTTCCAGCCCCCTTGGACGTAATGACGGCCTAAGTGGGCCCAGCAGCCAGTTGCACTCGCGTCGGTAAAGATGGATACTGGGGATGCGGGGTACCAAACTGTGGCTCTGGCAAGGTTGGTAATGGACATCCACCACTCCAAGGAGGACTTTATCTAGTGGGAAAGGACGACTATCTGATCCAGGGAAGCGGGTGATTTATCCCAGTTGCTCAGGATGAAGTCCTGGATGGTTCTACAATGTAATTGGGACCAAGGGACTACCCCGATGCAGGATGTCATGAGGCCGAGGAACCTCATGCCTCTCCTAAGGGAGACTTGTGGCGAGAGAAAGTGCCCGACACTCGTCCAGGATCGCTTTTTGCCTTTCTAGGGGAAGGGATGAACACTGGCGGTGTGAATCCAGAACAACTCCCAGGAATTTTTTCTTTTGTTCGGGCAGGAGACTAGATTTAACGGTGCTGATGATCTAGCCCAGTGATTCGAACAGACGGAGTGTGAGATTGACCTGGAACTGGAGTTCTGAGGCTGATCCTGCTATGATCAGGAAATCGAGGTACGGAATGATCAACACCTTGTTAGTCCTTAGTGCCGCCACCATCTCTAACACCAGTTTGGAGAACACCCGGGGTGCGGAGGAAATCCCGAACGGCAGGCACGTAAACTGGAAGTGAGAGACTGACCCATCAATCACCAGGGCAAATCGCAGAAACTGCTGGAAATCTGTGTGTATAGGGACATGGTAGTAGGCGTCCTTTAAGTCCACGGTGGCCATGACGCTATCTGGTGCGATTAAGGGGATTGCTGACCGCACCGATTCCATTTAATACCTTCGATATGAGATAGATTTATTTAGGAATTTCAAATTAATGATGGTTCTAGAAGACCCGTTGGGTTTTTTGTAACAAGAAACAAGGGGGAGTAGCACCCCTTGAACCGTTTTTCTGTGGGAACCCGAGTGATGGCCCCTAGGGACAACAGCTCCTGCACCCCCAACCTGAGGGCCTGAGCGGACGAGGGTGACTGGCAGGGGGTGACCACGAACCTCCGGGGAGGAGAGAAGGAAAATTCAATTTTATAGCCTTCCGAGACTAGGCGTAAGGCCCAGGGATTGGAGGTTACCTCATTCCATTTAAGGGCGAACCCCATCAGCCTACCCCCTACTTGCAGGGTCATGGCGGGCGGATTCTCACCCTTTCCACCTTTGGGATAGGACCAGCGTCCAGTTTTCCCTTTTCCCTTGTATGTTCTAGAGGGAATAAAGGATGGAGGGTAGGAGGAGGAAGGCCGCTTGAAGGACTTCTCCGTTGGTAGTCCCTGGCTTTTATCCGATGCCTTCTCCGGGAGGGTATGCAAGGAAGGCCCAAAGATTCTATGTCCCTGGAAGGGCAGGGAACAGAGCTTGTTTTTTGATGCGTTATCCCCTGTGCAGGCCTTAACCCAGACGGCCCGCCTGGCTGTGTTAAAGAGGGCTGCTGAACGGGCCCCGAACCTCACCAACTCCATAGAGGCGTCTGCCAGAAAGCCGGTTGCTTGTTGGAGGAGGGGAAGTCAGTTGGAGACGTCTTCCCTAGAGCCCCTCTGAGAGATCAGCGTCTGAAGTTGGTCCAACCAGACCGTCATAGACCTTGCCACAGATGTGGCCGTGCTGTTAGCTTTAACGGTCAGGGCCGCCATCTCCCAGACCTTTTTCATCGCTGCATCCACTTTGGTATCTAGTGTTTCCCGCAGTTGGGAAATGTCCTCAAAGGGGAGGGCTGCTTTCTTTGAGACCCTGGCAACCACCAGGTCCACCTTAGGGACGGTTTCCAGGAACTCGATATCTTCTGGTGTGAAGACCATTCGATCCTTAAATTCTTTGGACAGGAAGAATTTTTGTTCTGCCTGCTTCCATTCCGTCAGGATCAACTGTTTTAAAATGTCATTAACCAGGAATGATGGTTTTTGTTGCGGTAGGAGCCCCCGGAACAGGCTATCTTAAAAGGATGGCTGCTGCGGCACCTCTTCCTCCATCTGCAATCGTGCGTCAGACCGCATTTAACAGCTGACCCAGGTCCGCCGATGAGAAGTATTTCTTTACATCTTCCATTGGTGGCACGGATTCTGAGGGAGAATCTTCCAGGAGTCCTTCCTCAGAGTCAGACTCCTCTATGCGTGTCCGCTTCGCCCTTTTCATAGGGGGCAGAAGAGAAAGAGAGGAGAGAGAGGCTTCAATTTCCTCGCGAATCATGGATCGGATGTCCATCATGGCAGAGGAGCCCTCTTCACGGACCACTTTCTCCATACAGTCCGCACATAGTGGCTTGGTGTGGCCCTCTTCTAGCCGCCGCAAGCAGACCGGACATTTGCGCACTCGCTTTTTGGCCTCTCTAACCTTTTGCGCATCTCTGTCCTAAGAGACTGAGACAGCAAAAGGAACTTCCAGCACCTTGATAATTTGTCTCTTCTTCCTCCCTCTCCCTCTCTCCCCCCACCCCCCCCCGGTACCAGACCCAAAGGAGGTCTACTCACCAGCAGGCTGCTCTCAGCATCCTCTCTGGCGGACATCTTCAGTAAAGGTGCAGACAGGAGAGATGCAGGGGAATCCAGCCTTTTAAATTTCAGATTTGTTGCCGACACGCCCCCTTTAAGCGAGGCCCCACCCCCTGCGTGACACGGCCGCGCCGACGTCACGCCGCCGCACCGGACCCGGGGGATACGCCACATACAGAGGGACGCCGATCAGGAGGAACACATGGAGCCGCTGCCGCGCGCACACCGTCCGGACCGGCCGCGAGCCCCTGCTATTCCCCGCATACCTCTGCCTGATGGTGCTGCTGGATCCCCACTGGAGACGCCGGGCTTCTGTTCCAGGCCCTCCAGGTACCGGGGCTGTTTCTACCAGTACGTCTACCAGCAGCGTACTGGGGGAGGATTTTCCACAGGGAAAACAGTGCTGGTGGATCCTGCGGGTGAGGGTCCCCTCGTAGGGTCTCACCCGAGCAAGCTGTCAGCCCGACCAGGCTGCATGGGAGTCTTTTTTTTCCCTTGTTCACCTCCAGCATACACCTGGAGGCTCCGCTTGGACTGTCCTGTAGGGACAGGAAGACACTGGTGAGCCGGTGGTGGGAGTTACCTTGTGTTTTTCCGCTTCCTGTCCTAACAGCGGACAACCTCCAGGTGTATGCTGTCAGGATGACGAGGGGAAAAACAATGTTAAAAAACCCTTTATGCTTTTTCTCATATTAGCATAAAAAATTTTTAAATCCCCATATTTAGTATCCGTACCGACATGTACAATAAATTAAATAAAAAACGTGTACCCCAAAATTGTAGCAATAAAAACTACAGCTCGTCTCGCAAAAAATAAGCCCTCAGAGAGCTCCGTCCATGGAAAAATAAAAAAAAGTTATAGGACTTTCAATGCAGTGAGTTTAGAAAAAAAATAATTTCCAAAAAAAGGGTTTTTATTGTGAAAAAGTTGAAAACCCTAAAAAACATAAGAATTTTGGTATTGTTGTAACCGTACCGCAGAAAAAAAATGTAGTGTGTCATTTATGCTGCATAATTAAAGGGGTTGTCCCACACCGAAACGGGTTTTTTTTTTTTTTGCTCACTATTAAACAAGAAGAGCATCCAATCTCAAGTTGAGTAAAGACCAGGAGAATCCCAGGAGTTCCTCTCTTCTGCTAATGACTATATCTCAATCCCTAGCCAAAAATACACAAAGACCAGTTTAGCAGAAACGTTGCATTTATTGAATAAACAGAAATTTCAGTTGTTGCACCCGAGATGCCGTCACTTACACTTTTCTCTTGGTTTGTTGGATCCATGAATTTTGGAACTTAGTGACTCGGCCTAAGGTGTCCAACTCAACATGTGATTGGATTGTGTTGCTGACACAGTTTATCTTTATTTTGTTATATACAAGATCCAATGACTCTCCCCAGTGCAGGCTTGAGCTTACCTCCATGTAGAAGCTAATCAGATTGGTTTGACAGGCGAGACTCCTCATAAACCCAAGCCGATATGGAGTTGTGAGAATTGAGGATTAAATATAAGGGAGAAATAGGCGACGACCATACATATAAGGTTTGTTTGTAATCCATAACCCTGCTATAAAAGTTACATAATTCTGGTACATAAAAGAGTATTTACAAAGTTGCGTTGGAGCAAAGAAAAAAAATGGTAGTAGATTCTTACATCATATTTTAGCACCTTAAACTTGTGACTTTCTCCCCCATCTTTCAAGAATCGTAACTTACTTTATTTAGATTTTGACATAACCGTATCTGGGTGTGTTTGCAGGACAAATTGTATTTTTCTTCAATGGAGCTATTTAAATGTACAGCATAATGTATTGAAAAACCTTTTACAAATTTTTAAGTGAGGTAAAAAAAAAAAAAAAGGAATTGCAGCATTTATTGTGTATTTGTATTATGGCATGAATGGTGTGGTAAAAGGATGTTTGCATTGTATTCTGCGGGTAGGTATGAAAACTACAATACCTACCTTATAGCTTTTATTTACATTTTACTACTACTAAAAAACCTTTAAAATAAAAAAAAATATATAAAAACACACTACTTTTGGCACCATATTTTGAGACCCCTAACTATTTTGGTGATTATTTTTTTTTGACTACTTTTTAACCATTCTTTGGGAGTAAGGCCGGCTGCACACGGCCGTGACGGGCTCCGCCGCGGCGGAGCCTGTCACGGCGCCCCCCAGAGATCCCAATACTTACCTCCGGATCTGGAGTCTTCCGTCACGCATGACGCTTCAGCGCGCATGCGCAATAGAGCGCGTGACGCGCCGGCCTCGTCATATGACACGCCCACAGCGGTGAATCTGTTTCACGCTATCTTCCGCTGTGCTACAGCGGAAGATAGCGTGACGGACAGCTTCCATTGACTGCAATGGAAGCAGTCCGCGCGTACACCCACGGCAAATAGAGCATGCCGCGGGTGAGATCGGGTGATTTTACGGTGCAGAATTCCACCGTGGAATTCTGCACCGTAAGCATTGTGCTATTAGGTTCAATAGAACCGAATAGCTGCGGGCAACGCGGCGGAAATCCGTCCGTGGGAAGGAGCCCTAACTGTGTGCTATATATATGCCATTCACCATGCAGATAGGCAATGTGATTGATAGTTCAGCTTTGTACTGATGTAAACTCCATGGCAGCACTCACTAAGCCCCAAGCTATTAAGGCAACCGATCAGTGTTTGTCATGGCATTAAGCAGTTAAACTGGCATGATTGGCGCCACCACCAGATGTCAGCTGTATGAAACGGCTGAGAGCCACCAGATAGGGAGTATATTTAGCTCTTGAGCAGCCACCCCCATGACCTGACGAAACCATGAGGGACTAATAAACTATTAAGCCTTTTTTTGGTAAGTCTGTCTCAAAATGTGGCTGAACAGACAAATTAGGTTGTACACATTTGAGTACATATTGGCCCTTCCGATGCATCAGACTGAGCTATACATGCCAGGAGGTGGTTGAACAATCTGCCTGGGAATATTGTTCTGTAAAATGACAGATCCTTCATTCTAGACCTGGACAAAATGTTTTAAATGTGACAGACTTCCTTCCAGATGATGACGGGCATTGGTCGGCTAGAATAACTGTTCATTGTTATTTTCCACCTGACAAATGATAGTTTACATTGAAGTTGTCCATTTTCATCAACTTTAATCTAATGTAGTCTAACGTGTACGGGGACCTTAAAAGCAACCCTCCCATACCAGGCAAACCAAAATAGTTGCACTGCTTCTCTGACTACCTGATGTACACTTAGCAGAGGCAGTCTAAAACACTACATGATGCTGCGATTGGCCGCATGAGCAGCACTGGTCGTTCACAGCAGCACGTATGGTTTTAGAAGACACTACAAAAAGGGAATTAGAAAGTTGCAGAACTTCATTAAACAGTGAATGCGTTGAATTTTCTTACAACCAGAAAACCCCTTCAGTCGTAGCCAACTAGAGAGTCCTATGATGTGAAAAGTGTAAGCAATTTAACAGCTCTCTTTGGGCGGTCTTTTTTTGGATAATAAAGCCCCATCTTTCTAGTTCAAGTAATTCCATTGCAAACAAAATGGAAAAAAAAATCTGCAATGATATCATAGGATAAAAAAAGCAGCAAGTATACATAACAGAAGCGAATTGTAAATGTTGTTCCAAACTGTTTTGCAAACCTGAAAGGGATCAAAGATGATCAAGAAAAAAGGCTTCTACTTTTGGAATGAAAATATGCTTTAAAAAAAAAAAAACACAAAAATGTCCTATGCTAGTCTTTCTTGGCATTGTCACAGGATACATCATAAGTCACATTGTAGTTCTCACGCTCCCATCCAATGTAATGGAGACAGCAATTTTGCGCCCATGTCTGGGATCCCAGTGTGTCCACCAAGTCCTGTTCTGCCTGGTAAGTCGGCCACTGCATCCAGGAAGACAGAATGGAGAGGTGGCTGCGCGTGTGGCTCTTAACCATTCACGTTTATGGGAATTACAGAAACAAGTGAGCCAGAAGCTTATGGCATATCTTGTGGATATGCCTTAAAGGGGTTGTCCCGCGGCAGCAAGTGGGTCTATACACTTCTGTATGGCCATATTAATGCACTTTGTAATGTACATTGTGCATTAATTATGAGCCATACAGAAGTTATAAGAAGTTTTTCACTTACCTGTTCCGTTGCTAGCGTCCTCGTTTCCATGGAGCCGACTAATTTTCGGCGTCTAATGGCCAAATTAGCCGCGCTTGCGCAGTCCGGGTCTTCTTCTTTTCTCAATGGGGCCGCTCGTGCAGGATGCCGGCTCCGTGTAGCTCCGCCCCGTCATGTGCCGATTCCAGCCAATCAGGAGGCTGGAATCGGCAATGGACCGCACAGAAGCCCTGCGGTCCACCAAGGGAGAAGATCCCGGCAGCCATCTTCAACCGGTAAGTAAGAAGTCACCTGAGCGCGGGGATTCAGGTAAGCGCTGTGCGGTTTTTTTTTTAAGTCCCTGCATCGGGGTTCTCTCGCGCCGAACGGGGGGGAAGGGGGGGGGGGGTTGAAAAAAAAACAAAACCCGTTTCGGCACGGGACAACCCCTTTAAAGCCTGTTTCACAAGGGCGACATCGATATTGCTGCGAGGATATCGCAGCTGTGTTCTGTGCAATATCACTGCGTTTCCTCCCGGCGATATTGAGATTGTCGCTACTAAGCCGCGCGACTTTATAGCACTCTTTTGCCGGGATTGCAGGGGGTGGTGCTGGAAATATAAGCCCTATGCAGAAAATAAGCCCTGGCTGCATTTGAAGAAAAAAAAAAAAGAAAAGCTTATACATTACTTAACAGGCACTGTCCACTCCACCGCACTTCCTTTGGAAGTTCCAGCACTTGCTTGTAGCCTTCAGCCTGCGCTTCCTGGTCAGGACGTTCAAAAATGCTGGCTATGATTGGTTCTTTAGCATTGCGGCTCAGCTAATCACTGCAGTGCTCAATGAACTTATCGCAGCCATTGTATTGAATGGCTGTGATTAGTCCACTGAGCGCTGTAGTGATTGGTTCTCGAGTAACACTGCTCAGCCAATCAGAGCCAGTGATTTCTGCAGGTGGGATTTTGGAACCTTCTGACCAGAAAGCGCTGACTGAAGACTACAAACAAGTGTGATAGAGCTTCAGGAGGAGAAGTAGAGTAGAGCGAACAGCGCCTGTTAGGTGGTAACTAGAGATGAGCGAACACCAAAATGTTCGGGTGCTCATTATTCGGAACGAACTTCCCGCGATGCTCGAGGGTTCGTTTCGAACAACGAACCCCATTGAAGTCAATGGGCGACCAGAGCATTTTTGTATTTCGCCGATGCTCGCTAAGGTTTTCATGTGTGAAAATCTGGGCAATTCAAGAAAGTGATGGGAATGACACAGAAACGGATAGGGCAGGCGAGGGGCTACATGTTGGGCTGCATCTCAAGTTCACAGGTCCCACTATTAAGCCACAATACCGGCAAGAGTGGGTCCCCCCCCTCCCAACAACTTTTACTTCTGAAAAGCCCTCAGCATGGCATACCTTTGCTAAGCACCACACTAGCTACAACAAAGCACAATCACTGCCTGGATGACACTCCGCTGCCACTTCTCCTGGGTTACATGCTGACCAACCGCCCCCCCTCCCCCCCACAGCGCACACCAAACTGTCCCTGCGCAGCCTTCAGCTGCCCTCATGCCACACCACCCTCATGTCTATTTAGAAGTGCGTCTGCCATGAGGAGGAACCGCAGGCACACACTGCAGAGGGTTGGCACGGCTAGGCAGCGACCCTCTTTAAAAGGGGCGGGTCGATAGCCCACAATGCTGTACAGAAGCAATGAGAAATAGAATCCTGTGCCACCGCCATCAGGAGCTGCACACGTAGGCATAGCAATGGGGAACCTATGTGCCACACACTATTCATTCTGTCAAGGTGTCTGCATGCCCCAGTTAGACCGGGCTTTTTAATTCATAGACACAGGCAAGTACAACTCCCTATTGTGAAGTCCCTGTGGACCGACAGCATGGGTGGGTGCCAGGAAGCCACCGGCGGTACATAGAAATATCCCATTGCATTGCCCAACACAGCTGAGGTAGTAATGTCGTGCATAATGCAGGTGGGCTTCGGCCCACACTGCATGCCACAGTCAGACTGGGGTTCTTTACAAGTGTACAGATGTATTAAAAACTCCGTGTGCACCTACAGCATGGGTGGCTCCCTGGAACCCACCGGCGGTACACAAAAATATCCCATTGCATTGCCCAACACAGCTGAGGTAGTAATGTCGTGCATAATGCAGGTGGGCTTCGGCCCACACTGCATGCCCCAGTCAGACTGGGGTTCTTTACAAGTGGACACATGTAGGTTAAACTCCCTGTGGACCCACTGCCTGGGTGGGTGCCAGGAAGCCACCGGCGGTACATAGAAATATCCCATTGCATTGCCCAACACAGCTGAGGTAGTAATGTTGTGTGTAATACAGGTGGGCTTCGGCCCACACTGCATGCCCCAGTCAGACTGGGGTTCTTTAGAAGTGGACACATGTAGGTTAAACTCCCTGTGGACCCACTGCCTGGGTGGGTGCCAGGAAGCCACCGGCGGTACATAGAAATATCCCATTGCATTGCCCAACACAGCTGAGGTAGTAATGTCGTGCGTAATGCAGGTGGGCTTCGGCCCACACTGCATGCCCCAGTCAGACTGGGGTTCTTTACAAGTGTACAGATGTATTAAAAACTCCGTGTGCACCTACAGCATGGGTGGCTCCCTGGAACCCACCGGCGGTACACAAAAATATCCCATTGCATTGCCCAACACAGCTGAGGTAGTAATGTCAGCTGGAATGCAGGTGGGCTAAAAATTAATTTGATTACACTGTAGGCGAGGGCCCACAAAAATTGCTGTATCAACAGTACTAATGTACATCCCAAAAATTGGCCATGGCCAGCCAAGAGGGCAGGTGAAACCCATTAATCGCTTTGGTTAATGTGGCTTAAGTGGTAACTAGGCCTGGAGGCAGCCCAGTGTAACGAAAAATTGGTTCAAGTTAAAGTTCCAACGCTTTTAAGCGCATTGAAACTTATAAAAATTGTTCTGAAAAATTATTTGAGTGAGCCTTGTGGCCCTAAGAAAAATTGCCCGTTCAGCGTGATTACGTGAGGTTTCAGGAGGAGGAGCAGGAGGAGGAGGAGGAGGAATATTAGACACAGATTGATGAAGCAGAAATGTCCCCGTTTTGGATGGTGAGAGAGAACGTAGCTTCCATCCGCGGGTGCAGCCTACGTATTGCTTACGTATCGCTGCTGTCCGCTGGTGGAGAACAGAAGTCTGGGGAAATCCAGCCTTTGTTCATCTTGATGAGTGTTAGCCTGTCGGCACTGTCGGTTGACAAGCGGCTACGCTTATCTGTGATGATTCCCCCAGCCGCACTAAACACCCTCTCCGACAACACGCTAGCCGCAGGACAAGCAAGCACCTCCAGGGCATACAGCGCTAGTTCAGGCCACATGTCCAGCTTCGACACCCAGTAGTTGTAGGGGGCAGAGGCGTCACCAAGGATGGTCGTGCGATCCGCTACGTACTCCCTCACCATCCTTTTACAGTGCTCCCGCCGACTCAGCCGTGACTGGGGAGCGGTGACACAGTCTTGGTGGGGAGCCATAAAGCTGGCCAGGCCCTTAAAGACTGTTGCACTGCCTGGGATGTACATGCTGCTCGATCTACGCACATCCCCTGCTACCTTGCCCTCGGTACTGCGCCTTCTGCCACTAGCGCTGTCGGCTGGGAATTTTACCATCAGCTTGTCCGCAAGGGTCCTGTGGTATAGCAACACTCTCGAACCCCTTTCCTCTTCGGGAATCAGAGTGGGCAGGTTCTCCTTATACCGTGGATCGAGCAGTGTGTACACCCAGTAATCCGTCGTGGCCAGAATGCGTGCAACGCGAGGGTCACGAGAAAGGCATCCTAACATGAAGTCAGCCATGTGTGCCAGGGTACCTGTACGCAACACATGGCTGTCTTCACTAGGAAGATCACTTTCAGGATCCTCCTCCTCCTCAGGCCATACACGCTGAAAGGATGACAGGCAATCAGCCGGTGTACCGTCAGCAGCGGCCCAAGCTGTCTCTTCCCCCTCCTCCTCATGCTCCTCCTCCTCCTCGCGCTGAGAAATAGACAGGAGGGTGCCCTGACTATCCAGCGGCATACTGTCTTCCCCCGCCCCCGTTTCCGAGCGCAAAGCAGCTGCCTTTATGGTTTGCAGGGAATTTCTCAAGATGCATAGCAGAGGAATGGTGACGCTAATGATTGTAGCATCGCCGCTCACCACCTGGGTAGACTCCTCAAAATTACCAAGGACATGGCAGATGTCTGCCAACCAGGCCCACTCTTCTGAAAGGAATTGAGGAGGCTGACTCCCACTGCGCCGCCCATGTTGGAGTTGGTATTCGACTATAGCTCTACGTTGTTCATAGAGCCTGGCCAACATGTGGAGCGTAGAGTTCCACCGTGTGGGCACGTCGCACAGCAGTCGGTGCACTGGCAGCTTAAAGTGATGTTGCAGGGTGCGCAGGGTGGCAGCGTCCGTGTGGGACTTGCGAAAATGTGCGCAGAGCCGGCGCGCCTTTACGAGCAGGTCTGACAAGCGTGGGTAGCTTTTCAGAAAGCGCTGAACCACCAAATTAAAGACGTGGGCCAGGCATGGCACGTGCGTGAGGCTGCCGAGCTGCAGAGCCACCACCAGGTTACGGCCGTTGTCACACACGACCATGCCCGGTTGGAGGCTCAGCGGCGCAAGCCAGCGGTCGGTCTGCTGTGTCAGACCCTGCAGCAGTTCGTGGGCCGTGTGCCTCTTATCGCCTAAGCTGAGTGGTTTCAGCACGGCCTGCTGACGCTTGCCCACCGCTGTGCTGCCACACCGCGCGACACCGACTGCTGGCGACATGCTGCTGCTAACACATCTTGATTGCGAGACAGAGGAGGAGGAGGAGGGTGCTTTAGTGGAGGAAGCATACACCTCCGCAGATACCACCACCGAGCTGGGGCCCGCAATTCTGGGGGTGGGTAGGACATGAGCGGTCCCAGGCTCTGACTCTGTCCCAGCCTCCACTAAATTCACCCAATGTGCCGTCAGGGAGATGTAGTGGCCCTGCCCGCCTGTGCTTGTCCACGTGTCCGTAGTTAAGTGGACCGTGGCAGTAACCGCGTTGGTGAGGGCGCGTACAATGTTGCGGGAGACGTGGTCGTGCAGGGCTGGGACGGCACATCGGGAAAAGTAGTGGCGACTGGGAACTGAGTAGCGCGGGGCCGCCGCCTCCATGATACTTTTGAAGGACTCCGTTTCCACAACCCTATACGGCAGCATCTCAAGGCTGATGAATTTTGCTATGCGGACGGTTAACGTTTGAGCGTGCGGGTGCGTGGCGGCGTACTTGCGCTTGCGCTCCAACAGTTGCGCAAGCGACGGCTGGACGGTGCGCTGAACTACACTGCTGGATGGGGCCGAGGACAGCGGAGGTGAGGGTGTGGGTGCAGGCCAGGATACGGTAGTGCCTGTGTCCTGAGAGGGGGGTTGCATCTCAGTGGCAGGTTGGGGCACAGGGGGAGAGGCAGGGGTGCAAACCGGAGGCGCTGAACGGCCTTCGTCCCACCTTGCGGGGTGCTTGGCCATCATATGTCTGCGCATGGTGGTGGTGGTGAGGCTGTTGGTGTTGGCTCCCCGGCTGAGCTTTGCGCAACAAAGGTTGCACACCACTGTTCGTCGGTCGTCAGGCGTCTCTGTGAAAAACTGCCAGACCTTAGAGCACCTCGGCCTCTGCAGTGTGGCATGGCGCGAGGGGGCGCTTTGGGAAACACTTGGTGGATTATTCGGTCTGGCCCTGCCTCTACCCCTGGCCACCGCACTGCCTCTTGCAACCTGCCCTGCTGATGCCCTTGACTCCCCCTCTGAAGACCTGTCCTCCTGAGTAAGCGTTGCACACCAGGTGGGGTCAGTCACCTCATCGTCCTGCTGCTCTTCCTCCGAATCCTCTGTGCGCTGCTCCCTCGGACTTACTGCCCTTACTACTACCTCACTGCAAGACAACTGTCTGATCGTCATCGTCCTCCTCACCCACAGAAAGTTGTTGAGACAGTTGGCGGAAGTCCCCAGCCTCTTCCCCCCGGACCCCGGGAACTTTCGAATGGTTGGGCATCAGTGACGATAAACTCCTCTGGTGGGAGAGGAACCGCTGCTGCCCAATCTAAGCAGGGGCCCGAGAACAGTTCCTGGGAGTGTTCCCGCTCCTGAGCAGGTGTTATTGTAGTGGAGTGAGGAGGCTGGGAGGAAGGAGGAGCAGCAGAGGATTCGGATTGGCAGCAGTGGACGGCGCAGAACTGCGGGTAGACGATAGGTTGCTCGAAGCACTTTCTGCCATCCAGGACAGGACCTGCTCACACTGCTCATTTTCTAATAACCGTCTCCCGCGTGGACCCATTAATTGGGCGATGAATGTGGGGACACCAGAAACGTGCCTCTCTCCTAATCGCGCAGCAGTCGGCTGCGACACACCTGGATCAGGAGCTTGGCCTGTGCCCACACCCTGACTTGGCCCTCCGCGTCCTCGGCCGCGTCCACGTCCTCTAGGCCTACCCCTACCCCTCAGCATGCTGTATTACCAGTGATTTGATTTCATGGGCAGCTAATAAATTGGCGCAAGACTGCAGGCCAAATATAATTTTTTCCCTTTTTTGAAAACGAAAGGCCCCACTGCCTCTAGTGAATGAATAATCTAAGTTTAATAACTGTGCTGTTTTCCTGCTAATGTGTCACAGAACGTGAGGGTAGCAGAGTTATTAACTGTGGCAGAGCAGGTATTTTTTTCCCCAATTAAGGAAAGCAAATGGCGAAGCCAGGAGTAAAACGTAGCTGGGTGCGCATGATTTTTACAGGTTGCACACGCAGCCGACACGTGTCCACCGGCGTTAGGACGGACAGAGGCCGGACAAATAGAATTATTTTCACTTGTTTTACAAGCAAAAGGCAGCACTGCGTATATTCTATGAATAATAACTGTGTTGTGGCCCTGCCTATACAATTCTTTCCCTGCAGTATCAATGGAGGGTGGAATGCTCTGCAGAGGCGATTTTGAGAAGCAAAAAAAAATGCAGCACAGCTAACAGCAGCCAGCACAGTACTGCACACGGTTAAATATGGCCCTAGAAAGGACCGTTGAGGTTCTTGAAGGCTACAGTCACTCCTAACACTCTCCCTGCCTATGCAGCACTTCTGTCCCTAATGCCGGGTGCAACGCTCTGCAGAGCCGATTTTGAGGGAAAAAAAATGGCACTGCTAACAGCAGCCAACACACAGCTATCAGTGGCCCTAATAAGGACCTTTGGGTGGTCTTGAAGCCTACACTAACTACCAATTCTTTCCCTACAGCAGCTCCGGTACAAACAGCACTGTCCCTCAGCTAACTCACCAGGCATCTGAGCCGAACCGCGGGAGGGGCCGACTTTTATGTTCGGGTGACACCTGATCTTCCCAGCCACTCACAGCAGGGGGGTGGTATAGGGCTTGAACGTCACAGGGGGAAGTTGTAATGCCTTCCCTGTCTTTCAATTGGCCAAAAAAAGCGCGCTAACGTCTCAGGGAAGGAAGTGAAAGTAACCAGAACACCGCATGGTGTTCGTTACGAATAACGAACATCCCGAACACCCTAATATTCGCACGAATATCAAGCTCGGAAGAACACGTTCGCTCATCTCTAGTGGTAACGTATAAGATTATTAATTTTTTTTAATGCAGTTGGGGGTTATTTTAGGGACAAACAGTAGGACTTCCTACTGTAAAAGTTGCGTTGCGTCACACGAAAACAGTAGTTGTGTAATGCAACAGAAAGGAAGGCTTCATAGGGAAACATGGGCTACAAAACATCACAAATTTAGCTGTATAGAGCATGCTCAATTTTGTATTCTCGCATTGTAGCAGCCTACAAAACATCCATTGGAAAGCATGGGCTACACATTCACGCAATCTGTAGCGCTGTCGCTACAAATTGCAATTTTGTTGCCTGTGTAAAACCGGCCTAAAAGGAATGAGCAGCATTGGGGTGGGGGAGGGGGGGGGGGGGGAGGGGGGAGTCTGACTTTCTATTTCCAAAAATAATGCCACGTCTGTTAACAGGTTGTATTTAGCATGTCAGGTCATTTACATTCACTTGAGTGGCTTCTGATAAAAAGTAGACACTTTTTTGTACTTCTGGACAACCCCTTTAAAAATTTATGGTGGGAAGACACATTTACCCACAATAGAGGGAGATTGTTCCTAAAATAAATATGTACACACTTCAATTAAAACTATAAAAGAGCAGAACAGGAGTATAATATGCCTTGTTTATTATGTATCATGATCAAAGTTAACATAAAAATCAAATGCATATTATAAAATGTATGTTATCTTTGTTGAAGGAAAAAAAAACATCACAAAATATATACCTTATGTAAGAGAAAAAAAAACAATTTTTCAGTCATAGATATTCCTTTATATAAAAGCAATATATTTTTCAGTCAAGAATCTTGTTACAGTTATAAATACAAGATATACACAGCCTCTCGGTAGGGAAAAAAATGTTTCTTACAAATATCTACATATAAAACATTAGAAGCAGCGCTCTATTAATGTTTTATTTACTTTTTATGTTCTGTGTCCGTTTCAGAAAAATACACGTACATCTGTATGTTTTCTCCAAACCACTCAAACCTCGCAAGTGATGTTTAGATGAAGAAAAAAAAAATGGAAAAGAAAACGATACAACAGTTTCCTAAGATGGAGCTCTAAAAATAAAAAAAACACGTTAATTCTGCATATCTCTCATCGAAGCGGTGTAGGAAGAGTTGTGTATGTGTGTGAAGGCTATGATATGTGTCAAATGCACTCTACATAGCAGTTAAGGCTGGGGTGTAATAAATGAGGTGACTAATATCTGGCCCGAGAATAAGAAACTAGACATGCTGGTAGATCTTGGCATCCCTTCTGCATTATATAGGAAGCCTCCCAAAATTAGGAATGTTGTTGTGACAGACTAAATCAAGACCCTACCACTACAGGTAACGTGACCAAGCACCCTTATGATCAATGCCTATTGATATTGAGCATTAGGAATATATATATTTTTATTTATTTATTTTTACTATTAGGTGCTCTACTAAGTGTCAAAAGTATCAAATAGGATGTTGCTTGTTTGAACTGCTATCAGAAAGTGGCTGTAAGGATTTGCTTGCGTCTTGTGAAAAATAATGTAACACATGAGAAAGCTGCCATATAAATATTTTGCTAACTACTTTTAAACCATACTATACTGCCACTCTTCTTTCCATTCGCTTTATATTTACAGTTTTATATAAATTCTCTGTGCAAATACTTGCCTTATGCAACAATAAGGCAGCTCGCTCCGATCCATAAATGTAATGTAGAACACAATATTAAAAGACTTTATTCTTCACGGGTCTACTTGTTCTACCGTTTGCTACCACTCGTATGACTTTATGTGATGTGACCTAGCAGCATTTGCCTAATGATGGGTTGGTTTTTGAGAGTGGTGGTTTGGGAATTCCTGCAGCATTCTGTTCATCATAGTACATCCCTGTAAACAAGTTATTGATAACTTCGGTTACTCCAGAAGACAAGGTTACTCAGAATATGCAGCAAGAAAGGCAAAACAATGTCTTCTCACCACCTTCCCCTACACAAAAAAAAAGAAACACACAACACAGAAATGTAATAGCAGGCACTGTAGGGTGTGTAACAACACAGTCTTTCTTTGCATATGGTACCATTCCAAGTCAGATGCTCCGTCACTGCAATATCTAGGGATTTTTTTGTTGTTGTTGTGAACAGTCAATATAAAATGCAATGACAAGGTTCGAGGTAGCATAAACAGAAAAACACAATCTCAAACCTTTTAGCTGCTTTACTGCTGGAGATTTCCGCTACACATGCAACCTCCCATGCAGTGAATAGGTAACAACTGATATTTTAGACAATTTTAAAAAATATATAATAACATCTGCATGGAGATCCAATGCCATATTTTGTGGTGGTTGTTGTGTAAAGACCTTTTTTCTTCAGCAGATTTGGTACATTCTCCTTAATTCTGACTGCAGGTGATGCCAAGGGATAGTTTAGAAGGAAGTCACACACTGGTGTCTTGTAACAAGGGTTCTATGTCTTCACTGCCCCCACGGTCTGCATTATTACCCTGACTATTGCTGCTGATGCTGTGCTTTCCACCAACCACATTTTTTGAGAGACTGCTGTGTTCGGGGATGAACAAGGCAACCAAGAAAGCAAGGAGGACTGCAATTGCACCAAATAAAAATGGTGGTCCTGGAATAATGGCTCCCTAATAGAAGAGGAGGGGGAAAAAAAGTCAGAAATTGGCAATATATTCCAAGTAAAACAAATTCAACAATACCCCCAAGATGAACCTGACTTCCTCTACTAGTATCTGTCAGTTGCCTTATCTTCATGATTTATTGGCAGGGCATACTAATCATGGTGGCTTATGTGTCATGTCTAGACATAGATTATTCCCACAGCAGCTCTTGTCTGGTATGTTTGGTCAGGCTCTACCCCCTGGTGTCCCAAGCAATAAATATAACATCCTTTTATCTCTCTCCCTACCTGCACAGCCTCATTCTTGCACCCTTGGCACTCAAGTTGCATGAGCCAAATGTCACATTGCATGAGTGAAATGCCCCTTACAGGAGGACCTACAGGTATTGTATCCTGCTTTGCCCACACATTGCTTTATTCACCCACCAGAGACAAAATAAAGCTTCTTCCTTCTCAAACCTTGTAGTCCTAGAGGGAGCACTGTGACAGTCTGTGAGTGAAGGGATCCAGTTAATATTTACATCACAGCTTGTGCAAGGTTAGAAACAGGCAGACAAACAAGCTGACCCTCCCACAGTTGAGAAAAGCAGCTAGCGTCAGAAAACTGCTGAAAAGGTAAATAAATACAGCAATTTATAAGTCATCAGTAATGACATCTCTAACTGAGCATATTGAGGAACTTAGACTTAGTGTGTCCTGAACTCCTCTTTAACACATGTAGTAACACCTAAATTTGCAACAATTTACAAACCCACACCACATCGTTTCACTGCTTACCTCTTCACCAGGGTCTTTGCTTGTTGTCTTATCGTCTGAGCTTGGTACTGGGACTAAGCCTCCAAGCTCAACGTGGAAGAGAAAGAAAACAAATCCATAAAGTGCTGGGCCTAGACCATTGCATAAACCTCGAATACCAGTCACCATGCCTTGTGCAACACCTGCATTGGCAAATCAAAAGAGACATGTTATAAAAAGCATAATTTCTTAAGAAAAGTCATCATGTTGTAAGCTATTCAAGTCTTTTTAGATTTTACAATAAGGGACCTAGCAAACTGGTGATTTTATATTCTATAGCTATCATACAGACTGTATTTGCTGGTGTAGGAAACAAAGTATAGCCATTTATAGTAATTCTCTGTAAAGTATAAGCAGAGACGCAGTTGCAATACCAGTCTGCACACTATAAATCCTTTCTGATCTTTGTATTAAAAAATGAGAACCATTGGAATGTACTAGCCCGGCCCCAATACTTCTTAGAGTCGAGGAACACCTCAATTTGTATGGCATGTTGGTTTTGTGCAATTACTGTAATATCTACAAGATGATCGATAACTTAACCTACCTTGCTGATCTGACTCAGCACAGCGGGAAATCAGGGCACTCACTGCAGGAAATGTGATACTGGACATTGCAGCTACAGCACCAGCCGCCCACATCATCCTGGAAGGGAATACAAAAAAAAAAATGATTTGTGTGGTGTATATGAGCACACATGCTATGCTTTATGGAATATATCCATGAGTGTAACAGCTGTCCATTCTACAGATCACACTGAAATTGTGTGTTGCAGATATAAACGCATATACTATAGAGGACCTTGAAAAAGTCCATTCTTAATACAAAACAAACGTAAAACTTCCAATCATGAATGACTTATTATTCGGATTAGTTCTGGGTTTGTCAGTAATGTTGTTTTTTCCTTCTTTCTTGCTTTGGGATAACACTTGAGAGCTGCAACCAGTTTTTTACCAAGATTTCATTGAATTATGGTCTCAAATAATATGTTGAATTTATAGTGGTCATTCTGGAACAAAATAAAATATTTTTTTAATGTTTGGAAAACCTAAGTTAGAAAAAAAGGGCTTAAAATTAAAAACGGGATACTAGCCTATCCCAGCGGATCCATGTGCAGTGCTGCAGCCCTGATGCCAGCTGCACAGAACCCAGAAGCAGCAGCGGCATCAGAGCAGCGATAACACGCACAATGAATGGCACATGACTGCCCGCTGCTTCTTCCAAGTTCCATATTGGTGGGCACCAGGGGCTGCAGTGCTGGATGTGGAGCTGCCGGGATAGGTGAATATTCAATTTCTTTCCATTTTAAGCCATTTTTATTTTTAAGTCCCAGAAAACCCCTTAAGTATTGTGACTTGGAGAGCCCCTGTACTTCTTTATGATGGGGAGCAGCAGTGCTTTACAGGTAATTCAGATGTAATTTTGTGGATGTAGAGCCTTCTAGTGTGACAGGGATATATTAACTGTCATGCCCACTGCACCTCCCCTCCATGAGCGACTAGCAGAAAACACCAAGTAAAAGCAAAACATAAGTGTGCTTACCATGGCTGTGAACCAAAACCATACCAGGCCAGCTGGAACATTTGAAAACCAAGACCGAGAAGAACCGTGTTTTTGTTTCCAATTGAGCGCATCAGTATACTGAGAAACACAGTCTGAAAAAAATAAGGACAGCAGAAGAACTTAGATCTTCATAACCAATGTCATATTTAGGAGATTTAAAAAAAAAATTACTACGCATGTATTCACATGCATGGCGTTTATCTTTGGCTGCAAAGACTTTGGGCTCATTCACATGACCGTGATTTCCCCACACATTATGCATGCGGTGAATGGAGTCATTGAAAGTACATGGATTTCATTGATCCATTCACATTAGTGTTTGAACATAGCATGTAGATACACGCATGAAAAAGATGGCAGCGTGCTCTATTTTACCATGTATCACGCACAAACAGCCCTATTCTTTTTTTATGGGTAGCGCATGTAATGTTGTCTATACACAATATATTGCGTTTGGACATTGTTGCATACGGAACGCCGCTGAGAGAGCAGGGAATTTTTTTAAAAAGTCACATTTCACATGACGGAGTGTGAGAGATACACTGTCAAGTGCAGTGCGCTATCGTTGCCATACGCCGACCCCACAGGCTGCGTGATCTATTCCGTGTGATTGAGGCCTTATCTGTATAAGATACATCCTAGGATGTCAAGTAAACCTGAACCATAAGGCTGTAGGCGGCCATGCTATATAACCCATTCAACAACGCATGTTTGTAAAAAGTAAAAACTTCTAGATGGTTGTGAATAATGGGTTATATCAAATATGTGGGTCATGGGTCAGAATCTAAAAAGATCATACACAACACAGTCAAAACCGTTAAGTACATACCTGAGCCACGATGGACAGAATCCCCACCACTGCTATGAAAGCTGCAATGCTACCCTGATTAAAGCCTATGATCTGCAACAAAAGTTACAAGAAACAATTACTTCCATATTAAATAATAAAAATAATAGTTTAGTCGTTCGCAAGTCATTTTGTATATAAAAAAAAATTTAAAAAAATGGTGCAGTTACCTGAAGGGCCAACTATCATGTGAACGACCCAGAAAAATGTAATATAATGTAAACACAGGATTATCTGCATGTGTAAACTGATTGCATTTTAAACCCTTCGTGACCGCAGATACGCCTTTTGATGGCCTGTATCTGCAGTCTGTGTATGAAGAGATCGCGCCGCAATCTCTCTTCATACATCCGGGGTGCCATATTTGTAATAAAAAAATCTAAATAAAACAAAAATACATATTTGGTATCACTGCATCCATAAGGGGTAATGCCCGGGGACAGATTCCTACCGCGGAAATCCGCAGTATTATTCCGCAGCCATTAGGTTCCATTAAACCGAATACCATATTGCCTTGCAATGCTCATGCTGCGGAATTCTGCAGCGTGAAAGAAATCGCGCCATGTTCTATTTGCCGCGGAAAAACACGCGGCCGAAGCCGTCCGTCACACGATACTTCTGCTGTGAGCACAGCGGAAGTATTGCATGATCACACGTCACCACGTCATGCGTGCTGGATGGGACTCTAGCAGCGGATCCGGAGATGCAAGTATGGGGTCTTTGTGGGGCGCCATGTCGGACTGCCCTGAGAGTCCCAGCGTGAGCGCCGGAGTAGACTCTCGCAGCGGATCCGGAGAGGAGAGTATGGGGTCTTCGTGGGGTGCCGTGTCGGACTCCGCTGCGATATTCTGCCGGCTGAGTCTGACATGGCCGTAGCCATGAGGCCTAAAAGTCTGATCTGTTGGAGTAATGCATTATTTACCAAATGCAAACGTAGTCAGAAAAAAAATAAAAATAAAGAACGCCAGAAATGTCCTTTTTTTTGTCACTCCATCTCCAAGACAAAATGCAATAAAAAGATCAAAAAGTTGTATGCATTTCAAAATGCTACCAACACAAAACTACAGGACGTCCCGTAAAAAAAATGAGCCCTTGCACAACTATGCCAATGTAAGAATAAAAAAAAGCTATTGCGCAATCTCAGCAACTTTCGCTCAGCACCCGACGGGTCCCACTTTCACATATGACGATTATCGCTGGGAATCGCTCGTGCAAAAGTACCCAAAATATGTGTATTTTGTACAAAGAAAAGGCATGGAGGAAAATTATAATTTTTTTAATGCGAGAAAACTGGCACAAGTGTTTTGATAAGTTTGCCTAATCTATTGTGCACAAATAATGACTGAAAACATCCTTACAATAAAGAACAGTGTTCTGCATGTAGAATTTTTCGGGGTGGGGGAGAGGGCTGGTACATTGATGGTGTAAGCTGTGAAAGACCTACCTGCTTAAGGTAAAGGAAAAAACTAGAATATTGCCCAGCTTCTGGCAAATAGGAAAAGAAAACCGTGATACAAATGAGAAGTACTGTGGTGTCTTTCCCGATCTTCTTCAATGACTGAAAGAAAAGGAAAATAAACTTTAGAATAACATACAAGTTTTATGTAGCAGGTCATAAGAAAAGTAGTGTTAAAAGCCTCGTACGGTGTGTGGGTTACAGAAACCGCTTACAGTGCGACACAATCAAAAGGGTTTTTAGCTTCATGTAAGCAAAGCTTAAAAGGAAGTATTCCCATCTTGGTAAATCCTCCCCTATCCACAGTGTAGAGGATAACTTGCCGACTGCTGAGAACCTGACTGCTCAGACTCCCACCAATCCAGATGCATCTCTCCTGGCGCCACAATGATGGCTGCCGAAGATTGCTTATCTCTTGCACTCTGCTATCTACAATGAATGGAGCAGCCACCACTGTCAACAAAAACTTAGGGATGTGCCGGGGTAGATATCTCTGGATCAGTAGTGGTCCTAGGGGTCGTCCCCAACTGATGGGAATACCCCTTTATCCTTCACACTGTGAAAGGTTATTCTTAGAACACAGAGAAAAATGAATATATTCCCTGTAGTCTCAACAAAAACTTCTTGACAGCTGAAGGATTCAAACAGTGTATTAGAGAGTGAAGTCTCTATTGAGCATTCATCAGAAAATGATTCACTTAAATCAAATTTGATGTAAAATATATTTCAAGAATTTTAGAAGATGAGTGAGAAGACTTAGACCATCCATGCTCTTCTGGGAAAAATGCAAATAGGGAAGATGGAACAATACCTCTGCAGCGCCACCTATTGGAAGCCAGCATCCCTGCAAGTCAATGTCAGCCCATTTAGACAGGATGGCCTTATAAGTCTCCTCATTCACCACCTAGTTGTCTCCACACACCTTCTCAGTGCTCTTCTTAAGGAGAAACAATACCCTTCCTGACCCCCATCTATAGGCCTCTTACTAGCCAAGCCAGAAACCTCCTGCACACTGATGAGGGGGGGGGGGGGGGGGGACGGGACTCTGAAACCGCTGTCTGTGTATGGATTCTGGCCTGGTTTACAATTCCCAGTTATTGCTATAAGACCTGTCTAAAAAGTCTGACATTGACTTGTAGGAATGGTGCCTTCCAATAGGTTGCGCTACAAAGGTATTGTTCCATCTTTCCTATTTGCATATTTCCCAGAAGATCACGAATGGCCTTATAAGTCTTCTTCCACATCTTCTAGGTGCTCTCCTTAAGGAAAAACTACACCCTTCCTGACCAACTTAAACCTACAACACTGCCTTCCCTACGCCATTTCTTTTTTTTCCCCCTAACGTTTTCTCCATTACATGGAGAAGAAGCAAAAACCTGTATAAAGGGGCGTTGGAGATTATTTGTTACTTGAAGCAGGCTCTCCGCGCCAATGCTGCATGTGCCAGATTCACCAACAGAGAGACACCGATGAACCTGCTGCTATTTCAGTAAGTAGAGAAGACCTTTCTTTTATTCCTTAATGTGTATCAGATTCTGACAACTGTGTCGGCTCTCTAAAACTTCCATTAATATTTTGTGCGAATATATTTGCAAGTTTTAAAAAAAATGCAAACCATATAATAATATAGAAGCAGCAAGAAAAAGCAAAAGACTCACAGAAAAAGGGTCGGCTTGTTCCCAGGAAATCTGTGCTCCCCAGAAGTTAGGTCTCATCTTGTCCCGCAGCGATTCTGGCACCACCAGTAGAATAAAGCAGATGTCCAACAGTGCCACCACCGTAGCCAGAAGAACTACTAGGTTATCACCATAAAACGTGGAGATGTAAGCACCGATCGCTGGACTTGTAACCAAACTGGCTGCAAAGGTAGCAGAAACCTATGAAAGCAGAAAAACAAAAGAATTGGTGATAAATTATACAATAATCAAATAGTTCGATGTTCAATATAACCGCATATAAAAACTGTAAGACTAGAAAACTCCAATAAAAGACCGCTCAACATACGTCAGTAGCATAAAAAGACAAGTATTGTATCATGGCCCATTCACATCTGCGTTAGGGGGCACTCTGTTTTGTTTTTTTGGGAGAAAGACTGAATTAAAACAGGAATAAATGGATCTCTTTTCTTTTCCATTCATTTTAATGCGTTTGTTTATAAAAAGGGAAAACTTTCAGTTTGCTTCAGTTTGGTTTGCGCCATTTGGTCACAAAAAAAAAACAAAAAAAAAAAAACAGCCCTATTTATTTAGATTAAAAAAAAAAAAATAGATCCAAAATGGAATGAAAGCAAACCGAAAGCTTTCCATTTGTTTTTTTTGTTTTTTATAAATTCACTGAAATCAATGAGGGAAAAAAACGGAAATAAGTCGATGTTTTTAATTCTGTTTCTCTGCCCCAAATACTGAGCACAGACTGAAAGCCCTGACTGAGCCTGACAGGTGTGAATGGGCCCTAATTTGGCTACAAAGCCTCAGATCTGTGTTCCATTCTCAATTATTTTAAAGTTCCCTGCTGGACTTTAAACGTTTGAAATCCTCCCTGTATGAATTACGGTGCAGATTCCTATTAAAAGTACAGGGATTGATTTGATGAGGAATCCTTGTGGATGCTACAAAAAACACTGCGGACAAGCCATAACTGGTCCAAAATTCTGGGCCGATTATTTTAAATCTAGGTTGTCAGAGCTGTAAATCCCCGGCACAGACACCAGGAAGGAGAGCTCAGACGCTACTGCTTATACACTGAACGCAATAATACAGCAAGCTCCCCCTACTGGTCGCAGAGTAGTAGAATAACTACGTTTAGACCCAACGATAATCGTTCAGTGTAAACGCAGCCAACTGAACAAACAAGCAGCGCGAGGTTCTCGTTTGTCATTCAGTTTAAGCCAACATGTGTGCCGGCTCATTCACTCATTGTTCAGTGTATCACATAGGAGCGTAACACTCTGAATGACAGGTGAGCGAGAACTGCATGGTTCTCAATGAGAATAGAGCGGTCTGAATAGGCGGCCCGAGCTGGTCATGACATCACCAGCCCGTTCCACTGGACAAACAAGAACCGTAAAAGGGCCATATGGCTATGCACGGGATTTTGATCTCCTTACCAGAAAAACAGAGATCCAATTACTATAAACACATTAATAGATCAACGCAAAAGGTTGGCGATAAAACATAGCACTAGAAGAGGACCATACATGTTACATTTACAAAACAGACTGAAGAACTGTAATGCTAGAAGACCAGCCCTTTATACTGCATAATGTGTAGCTAAAGAGGAGTTTGAGTGTTTTCCTAGAAAAGTCCCCCTCTTTTGACCCGTCTGCCTATTTCGGTGCTTGAAGTGGGCAACTGCCCTCGAGTTACTAAACACATTATACAGGGGAGACGGGGCTAGAATCAAAGCCTGATACTAAGGCCTCATGTTCACAGGCAGATCAGATTCCGCATGCGAGAGCCCGCAAAATCCTGCGATCCATTCCAGTCTTCAATGGAAGCTGTCAATGCGAGAACCGCACTGAAATGGAGCGTGCTGAAATTGGTTTTCCGGACCAAAAGATATGCAAGACACATCTGCATTCTTCAATTCAGGTACAGACTTCCCTATGGGTGCTTGAATTCCGGATTTTCCGTGCGGGTGCCCTGCAAAACAAATCCGCCTGTAGACATTGGGCCTTAGAGAGTTCTGGAAATCTCCAGCTAGTGCCCAAGGATGATGGCTGCTTTACCAACCTCCACGGCAGTATCGGAGACAAAGCAAGGTTTCCTTCCAAGTGAACTCTTTCAGAAGTTAAAATTAACCTCTTGGTGCCGCAACCAGTTTTGGCAACAACTTTTTTATTCCCACCTTACGTTTTTCCATTAGCGTCGCTACATGATGGCTTGCTCATTTGCAGGTTGAGCTTTATGCAAGGCTACCATTTAATGCATTAAAAACTACATTTTTGTAGAGCAAGAAAAAAAATGCAATTGCTCAGCTTCTGACGGGAGACATAGTGTTTCACTTTTACGCCATTTACTGTGTTCTAGGACATGCTAACTTGATTCTGCAGGTGAGTGTGATTACAGAGATACCCAATTTAGAGTTTTTGCTTTACTACTTTTTTACAGGAAAAAAAAAAAAAAAATTCTCCATATGTTGCCATATTCTTAGACCCATAATTGCAATTTTTCATTAATGGAGCAGTGTGACGGTATGGGAGCTGCAATTTTTAACTGGGACCATGTTTCAGTACACTTGACTTTGTGATCACTACTTGTTCCATTTTTTGGGAGAGGCAGATTGACCAAAACAATTCTAAAATTTTTTTTTTTTCTTATGACATTCACAGTGCTGAAGAAATAACATGACATTAGTTTGTACTACAGATGCAGAGATACTAGTTAGCTTTCTATATTTGAGTTTTACATAATGTATAGAAAAAGTGCTTTTGTATCTTCTGTATGTTTTTGAAAATACCAAGTTTATTTTACTCTTACTAGGAAACTACCATGCAATCACCTGATCGCTTGTATAACACACTGCAATACTTCTGGTTAATGAGGTGCGAGGGAGCACTCGAAATAAGGCCGCCTGCAGACGGGCGGGTCGGATCCGGCGGTAAGGATTCTCTGCGAGCCCCGCACAGAAATAGAGCATGCCGCGATTTGTTTGCCGTGCGAGATTTCGCGCGGCCAAATCGCGGCCGTCTGCATAGGATTGCATTTGTTAACACAATCCTATGCAGGCTTCCAGCGGCGGACATTCCATGGAATTTCCGCTTGTGTGCAGGCACCCTAAGGCCTCCTTCCCACGAGCGTGACGGGGTCCGCCGCGTAATATTACGCAGTGAAGCCCGTCACGGCGCCCCCCAGAGCCCCTATACTTACCTGCGGGAGATAGCGTGAAATCGCTTCCCCGCCCACCACCGCCGCGTCACCGCCCGTCACCGCCCACCACCGCCGCGTCACCGGCCGTGTCACGTGCACGGCCGGCCGCGTCACGTGACACGGCCGGCCGCGTCATTTGGCGTCATATGACGCGCGGCGGTGGGCGGGAAAGCGTTTTTTCACGCTATCTCCCGCTGGTTACAGCGGGAGATAGCGTGAACGGACGGCTTCCATTGACTGCAATGGAAGCCGTCAGTGCGTACAGCCCGTCCTCACCCGCAGAAAATAGAGCATGCTGCGGGTGAGGACGGGAGAAATCGCGGTGCGTAATTCCGCGCTGGAATTACGCATCGTGAGCATTGTGCTATTAGGTTCAATAGAACCTAATAGCTGCGGGCAACGCAGCGGATTTTCGCCGCGAATTACGCGGCGGAAATCCGTTCGTGGGAAGGAGGCCTAAGTGTTTCCCAACTCCAGTCCTCATGCGTGCCCCCCCCCCCCCCAATCATCTCCATCATAAAAGATGCAGTGAAACTAATGTGCATGCCTTCTCCACTATATTCTGTACATATAATAACCACGTGCTTCAGCCAAGTCACGCTCTAGTTTATTAGAACACGCATTCTCAGAATATAAACTCCAACCACTCACCAATCCATAAGCTGTACTTCTTTCATGTTCCTGTGTGATGTCCGCAACGTAGGCAAAAATCACAGAAAATGTAACAGAAAATGCTCCCGACACAGAAATCATAGCAAAATACCACCTAGAAGGGACAAAATTAGCAGATATTACATTTATCAAACATACTTGTACAAATTCACACACTGAGGTCATCACATAGCATCTCCTTATGTTCCACCGCTGCTGACTGTCACTACATACAGACATACAGTATATGGTGGTACAGTTACACAAGTAATATGGTGGAAAGGGTCATCAAGTTCAATCACGGGACGGGAGAGAGCATGAATAAAGAGAAGGGCTGTAGTCACAGTCTAGAACCCGTTGCCCCTCACCCCACCCCACAAACCAATTAACCCCCATTTAAAACAAAAACGAAAACGCTGCAGCATGATAAAGGTGGTAATCATACTGGACTTCCATTTAGAAACAAGAATTCTATAAATTTCCACACACATCTATTTCCAGCTCCTAGGAGTCACAGTTCCTACTAAGGCCGCCTGCAGACAGCCGAGTCGGATCCCGCTTCGAGAATTCTCGCAGCGGGATCCGACCAGCGCCCCTGCAGGGACTAGTGTGGGTCTCACCTTCTCCCCTGGCTCCGGCTCTCTGATATGCCGGCTGCTGGCCAGCTGGTGCATACGCAGAGTGGAGTCGGCGGCCCGGGAGTGACATTTCTGTGCGGGCCTCTGCGAGACCCACACAGAAATAGAGCATGCCGCGATTTGCTTTCAGTGTGTAATTTCACGCGGACAGATCGCGGCTGTCTGCTAGGATTCAGGTTTTTTTTATGCAAGCCTATGGCAGCTTCCACGGGAGGAAATTCTGCGGGAAATCCCACCGCATAATTTCTGCCCATGTGCAGGGGGCCTAAGCAGCTTTGTTTGCTCTGGAGACTGAATCTTGGTCCCCCTGAAGGATGAAGCGCCCCAAAGGAGTGTTACATGGAACAGCTTTCCACCCCAGTTTTAGTAAGGCCCATTTACACACTTCTACAGGTTCAGCAGGTCCCTCCTGCGTGCCAAGTGCCACAACCTTTTCTTATCCAGCCTACAATCGATTAAAGGCTTGTTTCTTGCATGACGAGTTGTAATTCTTTGCTAATCACAAAATTTTGGAGATACATATAATGTATTTTAGGACAGTTTTTTTTCACTCCTGCACCCAATAAAGCAGTCCCAAGCCCCAGTTACAAATATTACTTTATAACTTGCGCATCTTATTTTGGATGCTTTTAGACGGAACGATTATCGTTCAAACAAAAAAAGCGAATAATTGTTCTGTCTAAACGCGAGCTAACGACAAATGAGTATAGTTTTTTTTTCCACTCGCCGGTTTTCTATGCAGGTATAAAAACAAACCATCATTGGCTCGTTCACTTATGGTTCCATCTCTCACATCTGCCTGCACAGCAAACATGAAAGACTGAACAATACTGATCGACGCTCCTTTAAAGGAGCCAACGATATGTCTGCCTGTCTAAACAAGCTGCACAACAGCGGACAAGCTAACAAGTACGTCACTCGCACCTTTAAAAGAGAATTGGCTCACCTAAGAGGACCCATCAGGCCCGTCAGCGGCATGATATCCTGTTATCTACATACCACATTTCCTGCTCACTTACCATGGGCTTATCCTCATTAATGGGATAGGGGCACAGGTAAAGAAAACAGTTATAAGCAAGAAAGACTTTCTCCCGTAGACATCCGATAAAGCACCAATGAGTGGAGCACACATAAATGACAGGAAGCCCTGAAAAATAAAAGAGCGATATAGTATACATAAATATTCAGTTACACACTTAGAACACCACATCATGTTAATAAGGACCACAGAGCTGAGACATGACTGACAAGGGGTGATGTTCTAAAGACCACCTCTTTTCCATACGACGTAGGGGCTGGTCGCAGCAGGTCTAATAATACATCTTAAGATTTTGTCAAAATCCTTGAAAAGGAGGTTCAGACAGAACCACATCCTTGGCGTTCCTGCTCACTTGGGGTATTTGACCCAAGCAGAATAGTTTAGTCAACAACACTATTCTGTCCAGCACAACTGCCAGAAACAAGGAAAAGCCTGCTGAGATAGCTTACTGGTAGTTCCTACGGTTCCATCTGAGTCCAGGACAGAACTCTGGAATGTAGTGTCAAGCTCAACAGTCGGAACTACCCTCTAGTGGGTGAGACCGAGATCTTCTAACGGAGCGTCCCCGAGCCTGGTGGACCCGGCTGTCTATGTATTAGACAAACATAACACAATCAACAAAGGCTTTCCGAAACCTTTTTAACCCTCCAACGGTCACGTTAAAATAAAAAAAAACCCTCCTGAAAATGTCATTTTACCGAAGAATTGGAATTTGTGTCTCATAAATATGTTTGGCGCAAAACTTTGTTACCTTAAGAGCATTTTAACCCCTTAGTAACATAACTAATTTTAACCTTCATAACCAATAAATCGGATTCTTTTTGTGTTTCAGTGGTCGGAGTTTTTGTTATTTTGTCATCCATCACTGCGTCCGTATGACACCTCGTATTTTGTGGGATGAGTTCTAGTTTTTATAGAAACCAATTTTGGGTACATATTAAAAAAAAAAAAACGTTAACTTTTTTCTTGCTGGGCCAATGGCAGAGAAGAAAAAAAAAAAAAGGTATTTTAGCACTTTTTTGGGGATTTCTTTATGGCATTCATTGTGTGGTATAAATATGTTACCTTTATTCTATAGGACTTTTTTTAGTGTTCAGTCGACAGAGCTGTACAAGGACTTGTAAACTGTGGGACAAATTGTAGCTAGTGGTACAATCCTGAGGTTTAAACCAAACTACAAAGATATACAGGAGAATCACAGATCTTGCTGCAGGCTGCTCACCCTTCTCCTTGGTATACACTAACTGAAGTGGGGTTGGGAATACTGAATATATCGCTGTCACATTTCAAACAGTTGCAGCTCCAGTTCTGCAAGTGCTAACATGAAGAATCTTAGCTTTAAAATTACACCAAAAGCTTGTCGACAGCTCTGATAGAACTACAGTAACCAGCTGTTCGTCCAAAACTAATGCCCTTCTCCTGCAAAACGAACAAAGCTCGCCCTAAACCAGTGATGGCGAAACTTTTAGAGACGGAGTGCCCAAACTACAACCCAAGACCCACTTATTTATCACAAAGTGCCAACACATCAGGGGGCGGGGCTTATCACAACATATGATTTTACCCCCGTCGTTCTAAAAGGGACAGGGCCGCTTCAAGATAGACGACGTGCAGATTTTGACTGCTTTTTGGATGCAGAAATGCTGCTGAATGTCCTCAGCGGAAATTTCTGTGGAAAATTCTGCAGCATTTATGCATCCAAAAAGCTGTCAAAATCTGCACCCTGTCTAATTTGAAACAGCCCTGACCATTTCTGCCACATGTAAACATACCCCAGCGATAATAGTGACACCCCACAGCGGGCCCCCCAGTGCAATAGTGACAGCCCACAGCGGCCCCCCAGTGCAATAGTGACACCCCACAGCGGCCCCCCCAGTGCAATAGTGACACCCCACAGCGGCCCCCCCAGTGCAATAGTGACACCCCACAGCGGCCCCCCCAGTGCAATAGTGACACCCCACAGCGGCCCCCCCAGTGCAATAGTGACACCCCACAGCGGCCCCCCCAGTGCAATAGTGACACCCCACAGCGGCCCCCCAGTGCAATAGTGACACCCCACAGCGGCCCCCCAGTGCAATAGTGACACCCCACAGCAGCCCCCAGTGCAATAGTGACACCCCACAGCAGC
Source organism: Eleutherodactylus coqui (assembly GCF_035609145.1). NCBI lineage: Eukaryota > Metazoa > Chordata > Amphibia > Anura > Eleutherodactylidae > Eleutherodactylus > Eleutherodactylus coqui. The sequence goes on along the minus strand of NC_089841.1, from coordinate 200,666,773 downwards.
CCCCAGTGCAGTTGTGACACTCCACAGCAGCCCTCCGGAGACCCACATACTTGCCCACTCCTCCTCCTGGAAGCTCAGGATTCCGGCTGAACACTGACATCACAGTGTGTGCCGGGATCGGCGCAGCTAGCAGTGCTGTGAGTGAATACCGGCAGGGGAGCCGTGGCCCCTGCCAGTATTCACTAATGGTGAGTGGCCGAAGGCGGTGTGTGCCAGCAGGGAGGGCTCTGCATGCCGCCTGTGGCACGCGTGCCATAGGTTCGCCACCACTGTCCTAAACTGTTGGGGGTTAACAACACATTGTGCATAAAATATCCAAGGCAAGCCAAATAAAACTGACCAGAACAAACCTACACACCGGAGCAATGTAAGTTGTATGGGGATTACTTACTGAACTAGCCCTACAGCGGTGTGCATGCTAGTAATCTGGAAATTATAGTAATAAATAGTGAACTTGCTGCAGATTACAAGTGACAGGGTTGGTGAAATCCCAGTATGCCCGGAATTTTGCTTCTGGCTCCTAATTTTTTAGGCTGATTTCTGTTGATGTCCATCAAAGTTCTCGCTTATACTTGATTCCAGAATAGCTCATCTGGCTCATGAAGTGAATAGTATTCTGTTGAGTTCAGTGTATATCTCCTCGGCGTGTTTTTGTTGATTACGTTGTTTGAACACTTGCTTCGCATTAAAGTTTTAATTAAACACTACTTAAAGGGGTTGTCCCGCGAAACAAAGTGGGGTTATACACTTCTGTATGGCCATATTAATGCACTTTGTAATGTACATTGTGCATTAATTATGAGCCATACAGAAGTTATTCACTTACCTGTTCCGTTGCTGGCGTCCCCGTCTCCATGGTGCCGTCTAATCTTCAGCGTCTAATCGCCCGATTAGACGCGCTTGCGCAGTCCCGTCTTCTCCCTTCTGAATGGGGCCGCTCGTGCCGGAGAGCGGCTCCTCGTAGCTCCGCCCTGTCACGTGTGCCGATTCCAGCCAATCAGGAGGCTGGAATCGGCAATGGACCGCACAGAAGACCTGCGGTCCACCGAGGGTGAAGATCCCGGCGGCCATCTTCACAAGGTAAGTCAGAAGTCGCCGGAGCGCGGGGATTCGGGTAAGTACTGGACGGTTTGTTTTTTTTATGCCTGCATCGGGTTTGTCTCGCGCCGAACGGGGGGGCTATTGAAAAAAAAAAAAACCCCGTTTCGGCGCAGGACAACCCCTTTAAATTTTTGTATAAACCAAGCTACACACAGATATAACCAGATATAGGAGACTGGAAAAAAAAAAGAACATTTAGATAAAATAATGTGAAAGTGTGAAAGAAAAAGGATTGCATCAGAACAGTGCTGCAGTCATTTCAGTTTACAGGGAACACCAGCAACACTCAATTTGGTTTCAATTCTCCAATATGAGATATTTCATGGATAAGAGCCAAAGAAACTAGACCAGATGTCGTTTCGAGAGGAAGTCTGTATATTTAAATAAAGGCACAGGATGCCGACGATCAAAACTAACAGTGTGCACTTAAAGGGAACCAATCACCAGACTCGTACTGCCCAACGACAGGCAGCATGAACTCAGGACAGGCATGTACAGTGAGCCCACGTAGCTCTTATTCTGAAACACTGTGGAATTTCAGAACTTTGAAGATGTTGCCCAAGCAGAGCTCAAAGTCATGGGACGATACAGTGTCAGCCTCTCTCCATCTAGAGTGGCAGCTCCTTCCCGGTCTGTATAGGAAGAGAGCCATCATTCTCGGTGCTCTGGGCAGGAAGAGGCCAGTGCTGCCCACCCCATGACTTGGAGATCCATTTGAACAGGATTTTCAAAGTATACTTATTCTGAAACATCAGGGTTTGAGAATACAGCATAAATGGCCACACTGTGCATACCGGTCCTGGATTCATTCTGCCCGTGGTTAAGGCAGCATCAACATTTCAACAGGTTCTCTTTAAGAAGTATGACCACAAATCCTAAAGGCCATTACTAGGAGATGAGCAAAATATCACGTTTATTCAAGTTCTATGGGATCATAAAAGGCATGCACCAGTGGCTAATTGCAAAATAGTCTTTCTACCTGTGTACCGTATTGTTCGCTCTATAAGACGCACCAGACGATAATACGCACCCATGTTTTAGAGGTGGGAAATAGGGAAAAAATATCTTGAACTCACCCAGGGGACAGTACCGGGCAACGAAGCAGAAGCAGCAGACCTCTGAAACACCCGGCCGGGAAGAATCCGACTGGTGGAGGCAGGGGAGAAGCAGGAGTTCCTGTGGCACTCATAATCAATCAGCAGCACGTAAGGGGCCGCAATGCAGAGGTGAGAACTAGTAAATGAGCGAGAATTTTTTTTTTTGCGTGACTGCAATTTAGTTCATGCGTTAAACTCTTGATCGCAACGGCAACCTTGGATTTTAGTACGTTGGCTCTATAAGACGCACTGACTTTTCACCTCCACTTTGGGGGGGGGGGTGCGGTGGGAGTGAAGAAAAGTGTGTCTTATAGAACGAAAAATACACTACATGGAATTGTTTTAACCTGCACTAGTCTGACAGATTACGGATGTCACTCTGCACCCTGGATGCTGCCGAAGTCTTTTTTTCATTGCTGCATGTGATTTTGGTGATAAGGATCCATTCACCTGTTTCTTTGGCTACTGCATAATCTATGCCCAGCCCTTGGAGGGATATACAATTTGTGCTGCTGGCAACCTGCTTTCTCTGTTGCTCCTGTAATGGTGTTCCTATAGTTTGGATACAAGCAGCTGTTGACACTGGGCAGCAACAGAAGAGTGCAGACTTTACCACTCTTCTGTTACCAACTCCATTGAAGTAGGGTCATCCTTCGTGCATAAAAGATGGGAAGTAGGGACCATTCTTTGATGTTCATTTACCCTCTGAGCATATGAACAGGAGCTACAGTATACATTTAGCTCAACCTCCTTAAGGGCGGGCTCACACAAGCAGGTTGGATTCTGCGTGCGGATATCCGAAGCAGATGACCAGCGAATGATCACGGAAACGAATTGTGTATTGTCACATATACATGCAGTTTTCCACGGGTATAGACAGCGTGGAAGATCGATCACAAGCAGGGAATGACATCAGAAAATAGCCCAACATCGCTCAGATGACATTCTCTTGTGCGATCATGGTTCTTTCTTTTTCTAGCTTTGAAGACTGTGTTTTTCTATTTAGGTCGCCTGTCCACAGGCAATTGTTCATTGCGTTACCTGCGGCGATAATCCGACCGTGGGTAACGCAGTGAACGCTTTCCATAGTGTTGCTATGGAAAGCGCAGCCTACATGCTCGTGGGATTTAAATCGCAGCATACCGCGATTCTCCGCAGTGAGCCTGTCAGACAGGCTCACCACAGAGAACTGACAGCGGCCCCCCCTCCACCGGAATATCGCTGGAGATATTCCACAACGGCCGTGGACAGGGGGCCTCACTGTCCAAAAAATTCCACAAAAATAAGTAAAAGCAAAGAGTCTACAAATATCTTACCTTTCTGTATCTACAGCTCCTAAGCAGACCTGTGTGTCTCCATAGTTACAGACTACAAACAAAAAGCGTAGTCTGATCATATAATCTTACTCCTGTTTGCTCCCTACTTCTTGCTAACCTACCAAATGTAAGATAAGGGTAAAAGTATGACTGCAGGATCAGACTACACAGCATCTGTTATAGGCTTATCACGGAGACATAGGGGAACGCTTAGAAACGGTCTAGCTTCATCTTAAAGCAGCGTGCCTCAAATACAGACAGTATACAGCCAATCAAGTAGGCTGCATCATGTGAAGAACTCCTGGCCAACTTCCTGTCGCTGGCAACCAACATAGATTGAAAAGGTGGTAAGCAAGATTAATACACTGTGTTGTAGACGGATTCATAGAGAAAAGCGTCTAAAATTCAAACAGCACAATTACCCAACCTTTACCTAACTGCGTAATACCCGGTAGATTTGAGCATCTATTATCACATGAAGCAGCTTTCCCCAGGTGCTTGGCATTTGGCGAACAAGTTCAACACGTCTAAGCCGAGATGAAAGGGTTGTACGAGATTAGAAACGAGCTCCATTCAAATGAACTATGATCCAGCACTGACCCTGAGCAATAGACACTTTTTCGGCAATGCCACCCTTTAGGCATATGCCTCAGCTAGTCTGCTGGCATGGCTGCCTTGAATTCTTTCCGAGGTCCTAGGGAGTCCAAAAGCCGCTCTAACAACAGAAATGTTATCAGTTTCCTACAATAATGTTTGAATAAAATTTGGCAAGTAAATATGGATAAATCACCTGCACCCAGATGCAAATTTCCTGTGCTTCGGGGCTTTATTCTGCTTCATCTAACTTTTTATTATGCCAGCTATAACTTTTTCTTAACATGCACACATTTACTATACTCCTTGGGGTAGGTTTACAGGGGTTTTTTTTGTTTTGTTTTTTTTTTAACGCTCTCGTTTTCTTTGCATAATTATCATAATCGCGGCAAAAAAAAGTAACTTTCTTGCAATTTTGGTTAAAGTTGCAGCAAAAATACTGGACAAAAATGGCAAAAAAAAAGAGATTTGCTAAGCTAAAAGCAACAAAATTCCTTAATAAATTTTTAAAAATTAAAAAAAAAAAAAAAAAAAAAAAAGAATAGGAAGGGGAAAAAAAACCAAAAAAAACACAAGCCCAATTTGCTATATATTTTTACGCCTATTTTACCACTTCTGAAGGAGTCTTAAAGGGGTTGTCTCGCGAAAGCAAGTGGGGTTAAGTACTTCTGTATGGCCATATTAATGCACTTTGTAATATACATCGTGCATTAAATATGAGCCATACAGAAGTTATTCACTTACCTGCTCCGTTGCTAGCGTCCCCGTCTCCATGGCTCCGTCTAATTTCGGTGTCTTCTTGCTTTTTTAGACGCGCTTGCGCAGATGGGTCTTCTCCCTTGGGCTCCGCTCGGCAGCAGTGGTGTTTTGGCTCCGCCTCTTGTACACGTCATCGCGTAGCTCCGCCCCGTCACGTGCCGATTCCAGCCTCCTGCATTAATTATTAATGCAGGAGGCTGGAATCGGCACGTGACGGGGCGGAGCTACGCGATGATGCGTACAAGAGGCGGAGCCAAAACACCACTGCTGCCGAGCGGAGCCCAAGGGAGAAGACCCATCTGCGCAAGCGCGTCTAAAAAAGCAAGACGACACCGAAATTAGACGGAGCCATGGAGACGGGGACGCTAGCAACGGAGCAGGTAAGTGAATAACTTCTGTATGGCTCATATTTAATGCACGATGTATATTACAAAGTGCATTAATATGGCCATACAGAAGTACTTAACCCCACTTGCTTTCGCGAGACAACCCCTTTAAGAAAAGGGACTTGGCTAAGAGATGTAAAATGGACCAAATTTAATAACGTCATAAAGCATTTTTGTCAATGTAAGAAGGGAAGAAAAAATTATAACATTACTAAGGAGTTTGGAGCAATTTTCACCAACGGCATCCTACAGCACTACTGAAAAACCAGAGATTGTGCAAGGCTGCAGTCACCCACTTACTGGAGACACCAGACCATTCATGATTGGAGCCTCCCTGCATGAAATTTAGACCCGTGACCCCCGAAGTAAAGCATAAACTCAAGTGAGCAGGTTTTCCATGGATCAGCTTCCGTGAGAGTCCGCATTAGAACGGGAAAATCGAGTGATCTGAGAAACTTCCTTGGACGGCTGGTCATTGGAGCTAGACTAGCCGGGGCTAGTATTTTAAAGACTGCCAACTAGGTGAGTTTTCTTGTGCAACGGTGTTGTGTATACAGAGAATAGTGCCATCTAGGAAAACAGGAGATCGTATGGATGTAAACCACTTGTTGATGAAAGGGGTCCAGAGGAGGATGTAAACTATCGTTTTGATAAACAGGCGGTGGTGCAAAGTCAAGCAAATTGTAGCATTGTTCATGCAATTTGTTTCAGTTGTCAGAAATGCCTTCATGCCCCAGTTAGGGCGCTCTCACACGAGCGTTTTATACAGCGCACTACATACAAGCTGTGTGCCGCCAATCCCTATACACTATCTTGGCATAATGTGCACCAAGATAGTGCATGCCGCGTTCTTTTTTGTGTGCGCTGTGTACGAGAGGTACAGTTAAAAGTAATATAAAGTTTTTTACCGCATTTGTGGCATACATAGTAACAGCCGCTCGAGCGCGCCCTTATGGTACTTATTTTCTTATTTCTTGTTTAATTGGGAAACCCTTCACTCTAACAGACACCATCATCAATTACATATAGCTATAGTTTGTTATACGCAGGCTATAAATAAGCACTCGTTCTTCAGAGGCTTAAGGCAAAAAAAAGTGACACCCATACCAAAAACACTTTTTTTTAGCTAAATCTGCCATGCCAACTAGAACACAGTTAGCAGTAATCAGACTAGAATTTCAGAAGTCATTTCCAATACAGAAGTTAAAGGGTATACACAAGTGATCACGTTTCTGGAGGCCAGCTGGCACGCACAATAGCGCCTACTGTCAAGCTGTCACTATACGAGAAGAAAAATACCCAAACAACTTCATACAGTAGGAATAAATGCTAATATAGGCGTACAGCCTTAAGGGCCCCAGGTCTTAAGTCTCTAGGGAAGGCCTGCACCGATATCTATGGTTGTTAGCCGTTTAGTTGTTCACGACCCTCGGCGACCCAAAACGCGAGCTCCCTCCATGTTTTTCGGTTTTGCTCTGCTTCTTTCAGTTGTGCGATATCCATGCCAGTTTTGGTTTGACAGCATCAGGCATTGTGTCCTTTGGTGGCCGGGTCTTTTGCCACTGGTCATCTTGTTCTCCAGTGATATAACGCAACCAGTCGTCATATCAGCTTTTTTCACAGTCCAGCTTTCACATCCTTGCATGGCTATGGGGAATATGATGGTTTGCACCATCCTGCGTTTAGTTGCCCATTTTCCTACTTTTCCAGATTCTTGTCCACGTTTAGCGTAGCTCTTCGCCCCAATGCTATCCTACGCAGCAATATCTACATGTAGCTAATCCATAACCCGAGCAATGCAACATTCTCAGCCGCGGTCCCTGAGGAAATCATATATAATTTTCAGTTTCACACAGTTAGCACTCACTTTAGGTGCCTGGAATAATAGCCTAGGGGGTCCAGTACTTTTAAACATTGACATATTCCTACAGTATCCCATTAGTAAAAGATTGTTGGTGATCTGCCTGCTGCAAATCATACCCATCACAAGAAGAAAGGAACCAAGGCACTCCAAGACGTGTTTTACCACACACTCAGAACAACAAAGTCAACTCTCAGACTTGGAGCATTGAAGAAAGAAGCCACGTTTTGCCTATTGATGTCAAAGTCCTTTACATACTGCGAGACATCAGACTGCACCGGAGAGTTGTGAACCATTGGGTGATATCACTTCGCCAGACTGAAACACCGCTATTACTGCGACTTCAAAGGGGCGATAAAAAAGGAATATCATCTTGTGTAAAGCTAGCCCATCACTTTGAACACGCCGGTCTCTCTTTGGGCAGCATGGTTTATGGCCGGAAGAGTTCAGTAAATTGTTTTATAGCTTTGTAGGAGAACATACAATACTAGTATAATGTGCCATTTGCTCATTTAAACCTCTGATCTGCCTAGAACACAATCCTGCTCAATGATGGACAGCCCTCCATATATACAGTATATAAACACACAATACAAATACAGCTGCCAGTTACATGGCAATGATGAGGATTATCCGTTTAGTCCTGGCCGACTTTCAATCACTTTACAGACCAACATTCTCCATGCTTTGCTATCCTTGGCCCCTTCTCTCAGTTCTTCCATGTGCATGCTTGTATCCGCCTTGATTGTGTCCAGCCAGCGTGCCCTTTGGCATCCTCTTCTTCGCGACCCACTAACTGTGCCGAGCATCAATGTCATTTCCAGAGAATCAGCTCGCATTATATGTATAAAGTATGAGAGCCGCTGTTTGGCGATTTTGCCCTTTAGTGATATTTTTGGTTTGATACGCTCTAGGACCATCTTGTTGGGGGACCATGGCAATACTGAATTCTGGTTTAGTAATATGGGTAAATGATAGCAGAAAATCCCACACACTATCAGAGGAATCTACAATGCTGCCAATTTGAGTCATGAAACTCGGGGGTGGAAGAGTTGGCAAAAATATAAATCAATAGGCCTACAATAGGAAAAAAGTTCCCAACAAACACTTCCAACAGATGTCACGGCCTATGCTGGTCTTTACCTCCACTGTAGAAACATATACCGTAGCACGTCACATACTTTGTCACTGGATGCTTCGCTATGAAATAAAGTAGTCTGTTGCGCTCCTTAAAAAAGGGGGAAAAAAGAAAAAAAAAAAGACGTACTAGTGTCTACTGGTCCTATGTAGGCCAAAAGGACACGCTCTTGGCGTCCATCAGGTAAATTAGGAGCCTATGGACACTGAGGTGTTTTTCTGGTGCACATGGCAAATGCATTATGAAAGTAGCCTTACTGAACACGACGAGTTCCAATTAAGCCATTAAAGACCCAGCACTGTAAATTTACCGCTTCGGGTACAAAACAGCCTGGTCTTTAAGGGGTTAAGCGTGTTACAGTACTAGGTCCATTCTTTGGAGTGATAACCTCGGGTGCGGCTCGTATTTATACGCTCTCTACAAAATTCTTCTGCGTCAATGACCATCTAGAACTACAGTATATTTTCTGTGGCCATTGGTCATTGTATCGAGTGGAAATCTGCACTATAATCCACTGTAGCAGGTCAAATCAATGGGAATGATACAGTTATATGGCAATACACAGGGAGGACATCAGGTTTTTCTTTGTGCACCAAGACTTCAGCAGCAGATGTTCTACATTTACTTGTTCTAGTCGGACTTTCCCATGTACACTGTTCCAAGGAAAGACATTTCGGAAGGTTCATGCCAACAACTTGAGCATTCAGTGTTTCTAGCTGTGATGAGCTGAACGTTACCAGAACACAACTCTGAAAAGTCCATGCGGTGCTCTCCAGAAGGGATTAGACCGTAAACACACTATCCCATACAGAGATAAGGCTTTTAAAGAGGCCATGAAAAGCGATTATTGAACTAGTCACATCTGAGATTCAAGACCTGTCTGCTCTTCGGGCAAGCCTGTCTTAAGAAATACTACCAAAATACTCTGTTGTGTTCTTCCTTCAGGCAACGTACAAGTCAACCAAGTTGGTGTTACCATTTCCGTAGTCAAGGGACTTGTTCCTACACACTGTGATTACTGCTATACATTGTGTAAGGACATAACTAATAGACAAGGAGAAGGACGACACCCAGTTGTTAATTTATTCAAACCCTTACAGGGAAAATGAAGGAGGAAGAGCACAATGCAAAGTTCTAAGAAGAGGCGTGACAACAAATGTTTATGAAGAATACAGGAATTTCCACGTAGCGAAAATGCTGTGGAATTTCTGCAGCGGCAAGATCCGCAGCATTTCCGCATCACCAACCACACCACTGACTATTTCAGCTGCAGATCTGCAGCACCACCCCACGCACCTTGCAATACCGAGTCCTCACTGCAGCGCACATACCTCAACCAGCAACTGCTGAGCGCTGCCGCCAGTCAGGAGATGCGGAAGTGGGCGGGCCTCAGTTGCTATGTGAGGCATATGCGCTATAGTGAGGGCTCAGTACCCCCAAGGTGAAAGGAGCGGCGTTACAGGCTGAAATCAGATCTGCAGCGGAAACAGTCAATGGTGCAGGTTTTGACACAGGTTTTAATGTGGAAATGTTGCAGTTTTTTCCGCTAAGGAACATCCACAGCATGAATGCACCCTTAAAGGGCTATTCCCATCTCAGCCATGTCCTACATCAAGAGCCCCAGCGGCTGAATTGGCTGTTCTAAGCCACTCTGCCATCACCCATAAAAGTGAACAGGAGTTATGGAAACAGTGTAGAGCAGCCAGTGGTCAGGCCATAAATATAATTCTGGGAATACCCCTTTAATTCAATAAATCCATACAACGTCCGAATGGGGACAAACCCCTATGATTCAGCACTGCGAAACATGTGCTACATAAGGGAGTAAAAACAATAAAAACACACGTCTCAATTGGTAGCATGTAAAGCGGCTGAATAGGAAGAACAGTTAAGGAAAAGGGAAGAGGTTTCATACAGATAGGCACATGGCCTGAAAAAATTAGGAGAAACGAAAATCACTTGTACATTTTCCTGATCAGTAATGCTTGGGACTAAAGAATGACATGGAACAGATCCCAGTGACAACATCTGGTGGGCTATTCTAGCTTAGGGTGGAGAAACACGTGGCTCCACAGCTGCCGCTGACCTGCAGCAAAAGCAGGACACGGATTCTCATGTGTTTAACAACTTGTTCCAGGCACAAGAATGTAAGAAATTGTAATCCGGTAAATTATTGCGCCAGCAGAATGTACTAATTCCTTCTACAGAGCTTAGCAGGAGCGCTATAATCAGCGTGCCAAACCAGGCCTCCGCCGTGGCCCAGTTAACTCGTTCTAGCTCTGAAGCCATAAAGCCCGTTGGCAGGAGGGTAAACTAGTGGAAGACCATGAATACTGTATTACAAAGTAGAGGAATCACTATTAGTAACGTAGGGTATAGATAACATATAAAGGAATAATGAAAGAGCAAGAGAGGGGGAAGGGAGAAGAAGAGAGACCTAGTAAGACCACCAAGAAATGGCAATAGGGGCACTTTGACATAACTTTCAGAGATGGTTACATGGCTACAATCGGATCTTCAGCCAACATACTCACCGAGGATTGTCCTATGAGCGAAACGGAAATATCTGCCAACTGATAATTACTGGGATAAAGTAGGAACATGGAGAAATCCCACGTACAGTGTCCAACTAAATGAGGAGTAGGCAGAGATTACTCAGCTTTACCATAACTGTAATTGCCATAAACAGAAGACGCACCAGCCGTGATAAAGAGGGTTCTCAACCGCTGAGAAATCATCTTAAAGACACACATCTACAAAGCTCATAAGAGTCTCACAAAGTCTAATGCATCACGATTCACTATTAATATAGTATTTGGGGGTATGTTCGCAAGGGGTGGATTTAGCTGCGAGTCAACATGAAAAATCCACGTCTTATTTCAGCCCAACGTACTAGGTTTAAAAATAAAAAAATAAAAAAATGTCCCCTACTGATTTCAATGGAGTTCAAAACACCCGAAAAATAATAAGGAAAGGATTCCATTCTGTTAGGTTTTCTTTTTAAGAGAAAATAGTGCAGTCTGCAGTGGAATCAAACTGTAGCCTGTCCATGTGCTTTCAGGTTGTTTGTTTTTTTGAAACCCCAATTTATATTTATCAACAGGAGAAAAAATGTTTTTTTTTTGTTTTTTTTAACTACAGTTTCTCTCCTCCAAAAACAGAGCAGAGAGTGGGAAACCCTGAACTGATCCCTAACCTATGTGTTAAAGCAACTTTAGGCCCAATGTCCACAGGGGGATTTTAATTATAATATCCATGCGAGTCCCGCACCTCTAGCCACCCTTAGGGATGCATTAGCATCCGCAAGGCAATTTAAAGCATGCGGATGTGATTTTTTTTCCCCAGCCTGAGGATTGCACCCTTGGGAAGAAATCGCGGCAGGCTCCATTTTTCCGCGGATACCACGGAACAGCTTCCATTGAAGTTAATAGAAGCTGTCCGATCTACAGCACAGCCACAGCTGTTACTGTGGATGTGCCACGGATCCGTGGGAAAGCAGGAGATTTAAAAAAAATGGCAGCTGAAAACGCAGCCAAGGCTGTGATTGGACGCATCCAGTGCTGGCTGAGTGGGCTGTCAATCAGCAGCACTCAGCCAATTAGAGCAATCTCTCGTTGGAGGCGGGGATTTCAAATCGCTGTCAGAGAAAAAATTACCCTGCTGGCTGACAAGTGTCAGGAGTGCCGCCGGTGACAGCATCACCACCTTGCCATTGATTTTTTTTTTTCCTCAGGCAGTGTAGCTACGGAGTTTAGCGCTGCAAAAAGCGTGGTACCAAGTTGTGCCGCGTTTTCGGCAGCACTGAAACCGCTGCCCATTCATTTCAATGGGCAACACGGCTGGAAACGGCCAAAAATAGGACATGCAACGCTGTCAAAGAGCAGCGTTGAAGACGCTGCGTTTTCAGCCTTGTGCGAGCAGCCCCATTGAAATGAATGGGAGAGTTATACAGTGTTTAGCGCAGCGCTGAAACGGCAGTGCTAAACACTGTACAAAAATGCCTGTGTGAGGGAGGCCTTCCTCTTCCAAAATGCACTGTGCCCGAGGGCAATGTATTATGGAAGTTCAACGAAGCAGTTACATGTGTGTCTACAGAATGGCATCAGGAGCCAAGCAAATAAACGATGAATGTAACTAAAGCCGAAAACACAAAGTGGATGCCAGTGTCAGCACAAGGTTTTTGGAAGTACAGTAAGTGAAAATTATAGTCAAAAGACACATACACTTTGCAATAGGGAAGTCTACATAAAGACATAAGTAATAACTGGGTTTAGCTGGACAGCTTTCTCCGAGGTCAGCAGTGCATGGATTACATGCAGAACTGTGAGGAACAGTTTAGTGACTTTGTATGGATCCGCTAATACATCTAGACACTCATAATGGTATTCCTTAAAAAGGTCAAACCACAGCTAGTATGGCTGCACACTCCAGGGCCGGTCTTAGGGGGAGGGGGCAATGATCTGTGCAGTCACATAAGGTGCATAAGCTGCGCCTAGTGAAGTGATCACCACTAGTCCTGATGGCGTAAGCACCCCTTGGCTCAGGAAGCAGCTACATTCCCCAGGTTATTGATTGGGTACGGTTATTTGAAAGTCTTATTACTCATTTTTGCACACTTTATGAATTATGTATTATTAGGGCTCTCCTATTTGGCAGACTGTAAGGCATACTAATAGAAGGGACTGCACAGAGCACTAATAAAGTGCTGTCTTTGTACTATTTTATTGAAAAATATGCAAAATCAACAAATAGAGAAGTTTGAAAAAAAAAAAAAAAAGAAAAAAGTGCTGGTTAGACTCCACATCAGGCTCACATTGTTGCCCATGTTAATGGCTAAATGTACGCAGGGCTAGAAATACATAGCTGTCTTCTTCTAAAAACAGCGCCATGTCTGTGCACAGGTTGTGTGTGGTATTGCAGCTCAGACCCATTTACTTTAATGAGGCAGAGTTGCAATACCAGACATAACATACGGACAGCCGTGGTGCAGTTTCTGCATGAAAACAGACAAATTTTTATTTTTATTATTTTTTAATCCAAATAACTGTTGGTCAAATTGAAGGTTTATTAAAAGGCACCGTAAAGGGTTTTCCTGTGACTCAAAATAGTTTCAAAACCATTCTGTCCTTACTGGTTGCTGCTGACGAGGACATGTGACTGTGGCAGCCAATCACTGGCAGCAGTAGTAGTGAGCTTCAATAGCCAGTGATTGGCTGCTGCAGTCATATGTCCTGGTCAGCAGCAACCAGGAAGGACAGAGTGATTGTGAAGCAATGTTACATTATGGGAAAACCCCTTTAAGTTCCTCTTTCCCTAGCTGCAGTCTGTGTATTACTACAAAAGCTTGCCTTGAGTAGCCCAGTTCTGAGGAGGAGGAGGAGGAGGAGGATGCTGCAGGGTCTCTCCTCCGCCTCTCTGTGGGACTCATGCTGTGAGGGAGCAGCTGATTGGTCAGCGCACACAGTGCAGTTCTCCAGCTCCACACAAGGATGCACTTGTCGAGTTCTTTGAGAGATTGAAGACTTAGAAGGTAAATACTGTATTTATATGCATTTGTCTTGAATGGACCACAAGCAGGTCACAAGAACGTTGAGCCTTCACATGTGACTACCAGCTTGTCAGACTTAGAGCATGCCAACTATTTAGTATAATGCACCCACACCTCAGATGCTTCAGGACAAAGAATGACGACAATCCCTATAGAAACATTCCCCTCTACGATGTCATGTCTTCATTTCCAATATTTATATTAACCTGATAATGATCACACCACTAAGGAAGTACATGAAGAAATAGCAAGGCTGCCCTTCTTACCTTTACTCCTTGAATGAGACCGTTCATCAGAAAGGTATGCTGGGGAAACGTCTCATGTAGCACCTGCACAAAACAGAAGGCGGCCGACATGAGACCAGAGACCTGACAACATTTACAGCTTCATGGAGGTCACAGGTGGCTGCACATACCGCGTTTCCCCCAAAATAGCTCCTACCCAGATAATAAGACCTACCACGGTTTTCAGGGGAGGCTTGAAATATAAGACCTGTCCCGAAAATAAGAGCTAGCTAACCTGCATTAAAAAAAATTATTAATTACTCACCTGGTCTGCAGAGTCCTAATTGTCTCCAGCAAACTGCAGTGTCTTCCCCGTCTGCCATCTCCGCTTCTTTCTGGAGACGGGGCTTTTAATGCCCGCCTCCAGCAAAGAGAGCGCTGTGATTGGCTGCTGGCGCTCAATTAGCCAATCACAGCGCTAGCTTTGCTGGAGGCAGGGTATTCAAAGCCCCATCACCAGAAAGAAGCTGAGATGGCAGACAGGGAGGACATTGCAGTTTGCGCAGTCCCGCCGGAGACCATCACGAGGCATCAGGACGCTGCGGACCAGGTGAGTATAAGCCCCCCAAAAATAAGACACTGTGCCTCTTTTGGGGCAAAAATTTATATAAGACAGTGTCTTACTTTTTTGGGAAAGATGGCATAAATCCCCCCGCCAGTCTTGGATGAGCTCTGTTCTGCAGGAAAAGTACATTACAGTTAAGGACGAACAGAGCTCCTTCGATTTTAACCCCTTCGTAACCAACCTTTTTTTTTTGTTTGTTTTTCCATTTCAGTTTTTTCCTCCTCCATTTTTTTCTTAATGTGGAAACGGCCGGGGCTGTCATATGAATTAGCCAAAAGAAGAAGTTTATTAATTAAGACCAGCCTGTAAACGTGTTTCAAGGTACGGGAACCTCTTCCTCAGTACTTGCTGGGGATACACGGTGTATATAAGATTCTTTCAGCCCTGATGAAAACAAATCTTTCCTGATATACACCATGTATGCCCAGCAAGTACTGAGGAAGAGCTTCCCGTACCTCGAAACGCGTTTACAGGCTGGTCTGATTGATAAACTTATACTTTTTGGCTAAAAGTAATAAATTTTATTAAGTTTTATCTAAAAAAAACACGATTGGGCACAACAAAGGACACAACACAAAATCTAAGTTGTAATGGAAAGGCGTTAACCCACCAAATAGTGGATAGAAAAATGATTGGTGGGTTTCAAAATTACAACTTGGTATTACTTCTGATACTCCGTATTTCTTAATGTCGCACGTCACTTAGGAATACAGTCTGCATGGGGGCTGTTCATGGATTTCCCAAAAACCGGAACCCCAATTAGATATCTGTAGTTTTATTAATATAATGACAGAATTCGACCAGAGATACTCAGGTTGCGGAAACGTGATGTTCAACCTGAGGAAGTGAATATCTCTGTCAAAAATACTGCCTAGTGGGCTGAAAAGTTTTTAACAGCTCAAAAGGACAGTATGTCAAGGAAATTGATTTTAGTCAATTTTTATTCCTTATGGCCAGTACTCCTACTCATGGCGACAATGTTTGAGCAGAAACTTTCAGATTGCAAAAAAGTGATATTCAACCTAAGAAGATAGTTATCTCTGTCAGAGCTTGTTGCCTAGTGAGCTAAGACTTGTGAACGGCTCAAAAGGACAGTGTGTCAGAGATTTTAATTTTGTCAATGTTTTTTACTCATTATAAACAGTACTCCCACTCTACGCGTTTCACCACTGAGTGTACGTGGATCCTCAGGAGACTTAGTACTTAGAGAGTAGTAATAACAACAATAATGTTTACAGAGTTATGATGGTAAACAATTAGGGTATCACTCCATAGATAGAGTATCACTAAAATATTTAATCCTCAATCAGGAAATGAGCTCCTAGCGTTCAATTTGAGCTAGTAGGGTTTAACCTCGGTGAGGGAATAGATAAAGATTGTAAGTACGAGGTTCATTTCTTTCAAATGTTAAACCCTTCTTCTCTATCAATCCTACTTTCAATAGTCCCATGCCAGGTGTAATGGTCAATAGGATCTCCTTACAATGAGAGTAGGGATAAAGAGTACTACATGCATGAGATTACTGGGTTTGGAATTTTGGTCTGGAGGTAATAACTCTAACAGATCCAAATCCCCTATAAATGAGTGAAGGAGGTTTCAAGTCCTAAAGTCCTTAACTACTCATGCAAATACAAGCAATGAGGCCGTTAGCATAGCAGGACAAGGAGTCAATCCTCCCTAGGTACAGAGGAGTATTTTTCCTACACCCTCCTTTCTTTTTTCTATCTTTTTTCCCCCTTTTCCTCTCTCCCAGTAAGCTCAAGGTTAATGCATGGACAGCAATCCCTACAGAAAGATAGAGTGCTCAAGAGGTCAGAGCATGACATAGGTTAGTTCCCATCGCCTTGATGGTAGGCTCCCTAGCCTTGAGCTTACTGGGAGAGAGGAAAAGGGGGAAAAAAGATAGAAAAAAGAAAGGAGGGTGTAGGAAAAATACTCCTCTGTACCTAGGGAGGATTGACTCCTTGTCCTGCTATGCTAACGGCCTCATTGCTTGTATTTGCATGAGTAGTTAAGGACTTTAGGACTTGAAACCTCCTTCACTCATTTATAGGGGATTTGGATCTGTTAGAGTTATTACCTCCAGACCAAAATTCCAAACCCAGTAATCTCATGCATGTAGTACTCTTTATCCCTACTCTCATTGTAAGGAGATCCTATTGACCATTACACCTGGCATGGGACTATTGAAAGTAGGATTGATAGAGAAGAAGGGTTTAACATTTGAAAGAAATGAACCTCGTACTTACAATCTTTATCTATTCCCTCACCGAGGTTAAACCCTACTAGCTCAAATTGAACGCTAGGAGCTCATTTCCTGATTGAGGATTAAATATTTTAGTGATACTCTATCTATGGAGTGATACCCTAATTGTTTACCATCATAACTCTGTAAACATTATTGTTGTTATTACTACTCTCTAAGTACTAAGTCTCCTGAGGATCCACGTACACTCAGTGGTGAAACGCGTAGAGTGGGAGTACTGTTTATAATGAGTAAAAAACATTGACAAAATTAAAATCTCTGACACACTGTCCTTTTGAGCCGTTCACAAGTCTTAGCTCACTAGGCAACAAGCTCTGACAGAGATAACTATCTTCTTAGGTTGAATATCACTTTTTTGCAATCTGAAAGTTTCTGCTCAAACATTGTCGCCATGAGTAGGAGTACTGGCCATAAGGAATAAAAATTGACTAAAATCAATTTCCTTGACATACTGTCCTTTTGAGCTGTTAAAAACTTTTCAGCCCACTAGGCAGTATTTTTGACAGAGATATTCACTTCCTCAGGTTGAACATCACGTTTCCGCAACCTGAGTATCTCTGGTCGAATTCTGTCATTATATTAATAAAACTACAGATATCTAATTGGGGTTCCGGTTTTTGGGAAATCCATGAACAGCCCCCATGCAGACTGTATTCCTAAGTGACGTGCGACATTAAGAAATACGGAGTATCAGAAGTAATACCAAGTTGTAATTTTGAAACCCACCAATCATTTTTCTATCCACTATTTGGTGGGTTAACGCCTTTCCATTACAACTTAGATTTTGTGTTGTGTCCTTTGTTGTGCCCAATCGTGTTTTTTTTAGATAAAACTTAATAAAATTTATTACTTTTAACCAAGTCACGTCTGTGAATAGGGCTTTTTCAAATTTTCAGTCGACTTGTGCTGCCCTCTCTGTGAATACAATATACTTTTTGGCTAATACATATGACAGTCTTCTTTGTCTGAAGGTTGCGCCATAGTCCCCCCTCAAAAAAAAAAAAAATAAATTATATATTTTTGTTTCTTATTCTTTGTCTTTAATGTTAATCATGGGACAGTCTAATAACCCTTTACCGCCTCCAGCCAGGTCACATACAGCAATGCAAAGAGCATAAAAATAAGGCACAATTAACAAAAGAGATATTGAAGGGGAATAATACAGAATACTCACTACTAGCATTGGTGTTGTTAAAAGACCCCAGGCGAAAAATTCTAGGAAGATGACCACAACGGCATGATATACACTCGGTCTTCCCATTCCTTGTTGCTATGTTGGAAACAAAAAGAAGAGATGGATTTATAAATGCTGTAATAAAACACATGATGGATGAGCAGATCCGATAATTTATAGTTTCACATATAAAACAGGTGCGATCTCTATAAATAAGCAAGATGAAGTCGATTTGTTTCTAATGTTTCCCAAAATAATGTTTTTGAAGTCCTGTATCTGTACATCTTGGTAACGACACAGCCATCGCTAGACAAACCAAAACCGTCAGCCTGCAGGCTACACCTAGAGGTCACACCAAGCTCTGCGGTAACACAAATAACCTCTGGACCATAGAAGACCGATTTGGACAAAGCAGTTGGCTGAAAGTGAGATTATAATATATACAAGTAAAAAATGGAATCTATCAAAATCATATAATTTTAGGTTCACTGATCACTTTAATGTTGCAGCAAGTCATTTTTTAGAACTGTCCTGGGCATGGCCATGTTGGAAACCTCACCAAACTGTCCGTTTAGACAGAAGTGTCTGTGCTTTATTGCACTGAAATCTATAGCAGTCAATTGACAGAGAAATGACAGATTATTCCAGTTTCCAGGAAACGAGATAACTCACACGCCCAAAGACCAAGAGAGATGCATAAAGAGCTTCAACTGTAAATATAAGGTATAGTGGTGTTATTCTGCCTTACTTAGGCCGCCTGCACACGAGCGTTCTGGATTCCGCTAGCGGATTTTCACGCGCGTATGGTACCTAAATGTGCTTGCGGATAGGTGCGGATGCATGAAAAATCCCGCGCGGATGTGTTGCGGAAAAAAACGCGCAGAAAAACCAGCAGACGCCCTTATTGTAAACCCAACCCCTAGAGAACTGCCCATTCCTTGGAAAACAGCTTAAAAACCAACACCCAGACTCCGTTTTGTCCCTCTTGCTTGTGTGAGCACCGTTAAATTATTCTGGCAACATGCTTTCACCCGGTGAGCAGATGTCTTTGTGGGCATGGTTGATCCATGTAACTTTTTTCGGGCGCTTCTCCAGCGTGACTTTATTTCAGTCACTGCAAAAAAATTCACAAGAGGAATTCATTACTACAGATTTTGCATTCTTACGTCCTGCATTGGCAAGAAATACTACCTATCTCCCTCTACAAATTTGCCTGTGAAGCTCTGCTGTGTGTTGGGACGCCTCCTACCATGCCTACTTCCTGTAGTCATAGCAACCAGTGACTCCATCCGCAGCTGCACTGCGGATGTACTGCGTGAAAAAACGCACCCATTCACTTGTATTGGAGGCTTCACGCGCATGATCCGACCCAAATTAGAACAGGTCGCAGATTTTTTCAAGCGCGTGAAAAAACGCGATACAAATCCGTCCGTCTGGGGACAACTGCAGATCCTCATAGGAGTATATTGGCTGCGGTCTGGGGCAGATAATGTGCCTACAATAACGCGCTGGAAATTCCGTTCGTGTGCAGGCACCCTTAGGCATCCAGAAATACAATAGAGCTGCAATTTAATCACCCACCCTCTTTCTAGTGAGAGGACTCTGCTTCTTCTCTCCCAGTCTACACAGGTAAGCTAACAAATTAGTAGACGATATCAAAGAGTGTGAGCCTATAGTGACTGCTGTAATGCCAGTGTTTCTGGTGGCGCAATGCGCCACACAGCTTTGCTACATGCACGTCACACACACCGCTGTGGTACATGGGCATGTGACAGACACACGGCTGTGCTACATGCCATGCGCCTGACAGACATGACATGCGCATCACAGCTCTACCACATTATATGCGCGTGACAGACACAACTGTGCCACAGTACATGCGCATGTTGCAAACTCAGCTCTGCTACATGACATACATCCATGCTGACTATACACATTACACGCACAGCACATTAGACAAACAGCCAATCGCAGCTCTACATTTATGCTGACTGCACACATGACACACACAGCTCCTGGAATACAGTGATGAGCCCCTGGTCATGTGATCCCTGACTGCAAGTGAGAAGTTTTCTACCATTCCAACTATTGGAACAATGTGTGATATTTTTTTTCGTACGTGTGCAGCGATTTTTAATTGCCAGAAGGCGTTGCAGATGCATGAAGATCGCAGCAGCCGAGCGCGTGGGATGTAGGTCAGTTTTCTCCAAGCTATATGGCACTCAGTCCTGTAAATAGTGTTGTAAAGCTTTTCCATTATTTGCCGAGTGAGCCGGTGCCAGGCATTAGTGCATGTGACATCATTTGTTGCTAAGCAGCATTTGTGACCTACAAAACTGCGATCTCAGCTATGCAAAGCTCCGTCAAGATAAGCGATATGGAGAAAATACGTCAGCGCGCTTCTCACAGCGAGAGGTGTTATAGCTCCGACCCCAACTTCACAGCAACAAGAGCATTTACCAACACAACAAGTGATTAAAGGGTCTACATAGACAGCACGGTACTAGAACCTGTGAACAGCACTGCAAAGATGCCCTTGGTAACATCACCGGCTGGGCATTCTGGCAGAGGAAGAGCACATGGTAGTGTGTGCTGTAGACAAACAGCATTACTGGAGAGTCAGTCTTTACTCTTTATATAGCACATACATATTCCACAGCACTGTACACAGACTGTCATCACTCACATTGGGCCTATTATAACACCTACTGCTCTGTGACTGACTGGCAGAGGTCACAAGAATGCCTCTACAGGCAAATTTACACTTTAAAAAAAAGCCTCATGCGTATGTCTGTATTAGACGTTTAGAAAGCAGGATCTGTAGATCTGTGTACAGTCTATAGAACACAGCAAGGCAGCTAGGCTCCCCCCGCCAGTGCTGGGAGAATGAAATATCAGTTGTACACCCTGCAGAGGGGCAAAATACAGGATACAAGTCACATAATGACCACAAGTAGTGTTATTGTTCATGTACACACATGGCAGCTTACTCTAAAAAGTAATCAGAAAAGTTAGGTTACATGTCAGGGTCCTCTACAGTGCAGGACAAAAAAAAAACAATTGGCTCAAGTGTGTTTGAGGTAAGACATTTACATTGTGAGCACTACTGGGAACGGGGACTGATGGCACTTGTGTCATTACAATGTCTGTACACAGCCGCAGAATATGTAGACAAAAGGTCAGAGTCAGAGGAAGGGCAGCAGTAAAGGTCAGCAGAGACGTCTCCGCACATTATAAGAACACTATACATGGACTGCGGTGGGACTATGGCATTATAATAGAGAACTTCCTGTGTCCCCGCTGTGCCAGGAGGACGGCTACATCATTAGTCCTGTAGTCTATGGACCAGCCTGCACATAGTGACACACAACCCGTCTTCCCCGCTTCTAGACCTCTTATCCAGTAAATCACACGTTTGAACTATTAGATCCTAACAAGAATTATCCAGGTTCGTAACAGAACATCAGGCGTTACCTCTAGTGCTCAAATCGGTGACAATGAAGAATTGAGGAAATGGGCTGGGCACTTCACACGCCCACATCCTCATAATGCAATACGTTCGGACATTACAAGTGTTTAGTTACACCTTCTTCCTGAAAGTGACAATTCTCCATTTCAATGTAAAAGAGAAGAAAGTAAGTATCGGTTCAGTCTATAAAGTTGCCGTCTCTGATGCATCATTCCGTACAATGAATGTAATGTATTATTTACCCAGATGACATCCTTCTAACACATCAATCAGCGGCCTCCCACGCACCACACTACTCTGGGGAGGAAGAAGGTTTAGAAAAAGAAGAATGGGACCCGTTTTAATAGCTTTAATAGATCTGTCTGGAATGATGGATAACAAATTGCTGGCGCAATATTGAGCCTCCTTATGTGCCTGAGGGTCAATCCCATCATTAGGAGTCCGAATAGAGTCACATGGGTAGCCGCTTGTGGGAAGAATTCGAAAAATGTCACATGACCACAAAAAGCCCTTACAACATACAAATGTGCTTCAGAGATCCTCATCAGCTTCCCTGACATGGCTGTCTTAGGTCAACGTCACACGGGCGAGTGCAATATCGGGCCATGAATCACAGCCAACATGCTATTCCCCCGCGGATGCAAAGCGTTTTTATATCAAAACCGCCTCGCATCACTTCGGGGAAGTTGCGATCCTCCACCGCAGCCATTTTCAATGGGGAAACTTTGCATCTTGTGCACCTAGCGCATGCTGTGATACTGCCGCCGGAAACAATAGGAGACGCAAGGGGGTGCCCAAAGATTGGACTGCCGCAGTTTATTTCCTCGCTCAGGTGTATGACCCCGTTCAAAAGAATGGGATCATGCAACGCACAATATTTTGAGTGTGAAAACGGCTTTCGACATAACGGTGGGTGTATAACACGTTTTACCGGTGTGCAGGCACATCGCTGTGCAGGGCAGCGATTTTGCATTATGTATTACAGCGCATCTCAAGCACGCCGTCATGTGCAGTCTGACTTTTTTTTTTGCATTACTGCCCCCCTTAGAATAGTCATATAAAATAAGTATGTGAATATTATAGCTTGCATACATCTATATATATATATATATACACATATATACATATCTACACACACACATACATACATACACACACACCGTAAAAAGCAACAAAAAAAATGTTAAAGGGGTTGTCTCACGGCAGCAAGTGGGGTTATACACTTCTGTATGGCCATATTAATGCACTTTGTAATGTACATCGTGCATTAAATATGAGCCATACAGAAGTTATTCACTTACCTGCTCCGTTGCTAGCGTCCCTGTCGCCATGGATCCGTCTAATTTCGCTTTCTTCTGGCGTTTTTAGACGCGCTTGCGCTGTGCGGTCTTCTTCCTGGTGAATGGGGCCGCTCGTGCCAGAGAGCTGGTCATCGTAGCTCCGCCGCGTCACGTGTGCCGATTCCAGCCAATCAGGAGGCTGGAATCAGCAACGGACCGCACAGAGCCCACGGTGCACCATGGGAAAGGACCCGCGGTGCATCGTGGGTGAAGATCCCGGCGGCCATCTTGGTGAAGGAAGAAGTAGGAAGAAGGAAGACGTCGCAGAGCGGGGATTCGGGTAAGTAATATGTTTTTTTGTTTTTTTTAACACATCCATTGGGGTTGTCCTGCGCTGAACGGGGGCCTATGGAAAAAAAGAAAAACCCGTTTCGGCGCGAGACAACCCCTTTAAATATATGTATAGTAGGAACTTTCCTATATGGAGTAAATACATGTAGTTTCTTTACCCCTCATGTCCACAAGCAAAATAAGAATTAAAATCCGCAGCAGATTTTAACTCTTCTCCTGCCCGCGGATCCGCACCCCATAGGGATGCATTGACCACCCGCAGGTAGATAAATACCCGCGGATGGTCAATAAAAGGGATTTTTAAAAAATGGAGCATGAAAAAATCTGGACCATGCTCCATTTTCGTGCGGGTCTTCTATTGAAGCCTATGGAAGCCGTACGGATCCGCGGGAGACAAAAATCAGATTTTACTCACCCGTTCCGTTTCTTCTCTTCGCCGCGGCGCCATCTTCTCTCCATCGCGGCCGGATCTTTTTTCTTCGAGCCGGCGCATGCGCGGGGCACGTCACCGACGTCATCCTGCGCATCCGCCGAGCCGAAGCAAGAAGATCCGGCCGCGACGCAGAGAAGATGACGCCGCGGTGAAGAGAAGAAACGGAGCGGGTGGGAGGTAAGTTTATTCTTATTTATTCTTCTTTTCAGAGCTCATGTCCTCTGTGACTGACGGGCAGAGAGAACACGAATGCCTCTACAGGCAAATTTACACTTTAAAAAGTGCCTCAAGCATGTGCGTGTGTTACAGATGTTTAGAAAGCAGGATCTGTAGTTCTCTGTGTACAGTCTATAGAACACAGTGCAGCAGCCAGGCTCCTCCCACCAGTCCACAGAGGATGGAATATCAGTTGTACACCCTGCAGAGGGGAAATGGCCACTTGGAATAACTGTTGAGAGCCTAGCCGGTTTCCATTGGTTATCTTCAGACTGCTAGATGCTAAGCTGTGTAAGTGATTTAGCCTTCTGGGCGCACCTGATAGAAATATTTTTAATGCCAGTAAGGGGACCAAAACACATTAAAAAAAAAAAAAAAAAAAAAAGATTATATATATAGTCATATTCTTAATTTATTTTTACCCACCCCCTCTTTTTTTTAGATCGATAGATGCAGGTCTTCTTCCATCCTTCCCCATGGATCATGAACCTATGAGAGATCTATCTAGTCATATTTAGCCATGTAGTCATTTCACCACACAGAAGTATTAGCCAGGCTTAACTAGGCTTAACCTGTGCTTATGAAATGACTTCTAGTTCTATTTTTATGCCCGGATTACGTGACAACTAGTGTACATTCTAGTGCGGCTCCTGCTTTACATACAAATCAGCGCAAGATGCGGAGCATTTCACTTATGTCACTCCACAACAATGTATCATCATATAGAGAAGTGCAGCCGGGAGCTCCAAGACGTCTCCTGCTGGGCTACCAGGAATGGAAAGGGGTGACCTGGATTCCAAAATAGCAGCACTGCTCCCCACCCCTACACACCTAGAAGACAGCCCACAGTATATATTATATACACACACCACTAATACAATCCTGCTTAGATACAAGCACATCTGCTAAAGCCTCTCCGAAAAGCCACAGGGGCTAGATGGTAACTAGACAGCACAAGACACGTTATATGACATTCATGTAATTCAGACATACTGCAGTGAATGGCGGACTCCGATGACCCACTGAATTTTAAGGACTGGTGAAGGACACATGGTGAAAAACCCCTTAAATGACCCCATTCACCCCGGCAGCAGATCTGTGCAGTGGACGCTTCGGTAAATGCTTCTAGTCAGCATATTATAACAATTCTGGAACATCTCTTTTTAGATCTTGACTTTGTTCCTCTGTTAATCCTCCTGGAAACGTGTGAATAAATTGACAACTGGGTACTGCTAATTGGTGCGTGAGCTTTCGCAATCTGACTGTGCCAGACTGAAAGGACATCTCTATGACAAGGGGAATGGTCACACCCAGCTGGCAATTTATCCCCAAATTTCTAGGAAGAACAGAGGAACAGAACACAGATGTAAGAAGGTGCGCTAGACTGTGCTGCTAGTAAATACTAGTATGCACCAAAATGTTATGGGCCCTCTTTACAAGTAAATCTTATCCTTTTGAATTAAAAAAAAGCCTTGCATCAATCAACGTGGGGGAAAAAAAGCGCACATTGGCGAGCGCAGAATTTCTCAACCCGATATTGCGCTTGCCCATGTGAATCCGGCCTTAGGCCCAGCATGGTGAAGACTAGAGGAATGGTGAAACCTCAAGCAAAGCGCATCATCTTCCTCCGCAGGGACTCGCAGATTGTTCGGCCGCGCTAACATCTGTTTGGAGCCTCCGGAGTAAAAGTGCAGTCACAAGGGCGTAACATACTGCGCCATTTCATTCGTGAATCTGTTGGAGGACATAAAGGAAGCTGGGCAGACCCCGTTAGAATCAATGTGGTTCATTTGGCACCATTCCATTATAAGACTCATCGGAATGTCAGAGATTCCAGTTTCTTGCTCTCATTAATGGAAGCAATCGTGAAAGTGACCTCATTAAAACACTAAATTGGGCCAAAGTTGCTTGCCTGCGCCTCTTGTCCATCAATAGCGTGGACAGGAATCTATGGGAAGGTTTCTCAAAATGACCAATATCGAAAGATTTAAATTGACGTTTTCTTGGAAATTAAGTGTTGCGACTGGTCTACACCAGAGACTGCCATTGTCGCCAACAGTGGGCTTACTGGGCAGAAGAGGAAGGCCCGGCGCTCTCGGCTAACTTCACACGGGTGACTGCGATATCAGCCCACTATCGCGCTCGCCAACATGTAAAGCCCCCGCGGATATGAGATGTTTTTATACCAAAACCGCCTCGCATCACTTCTAGGATGTAGCGATCCTCTGAGGATCAGAGTGTCGCCCATTGTTTTCAATAGGAAGAGACATCGCATCGCACTCGCGTTCAGCCAGCCGGCCCCGTTGAAAACAACGAGCATGCCCAAAGATAAGACAGGCCGTGATTTGTTCCCCGCTAAAATAAAAAAATTTTTTAAAAGATAGGAAACACTCAGGTGTATGACTCCATTTAAAAGGGGGTTCATATTAGTGCACCTTGCAACACACAAATCTTGCACGATTTTCTCAGCCATGTGAAAGCGGACTCAAAAAGGAGTATTTACTTTTAGCTTTTCTAATTAAAGGGGTTTTCCATGGAAATACTATTGGTGACCTATCCTCAGTATAGGACATCAACAGTTGTCACTCAGGACCCCGACCAATCAGCTGAGCAGGCACATGCTGTCAGCGGCGCAAATACACAGAGGTAAGAGTGGAAACCTTAGTGCCAACCTCCGTGTAGTGGCCAGCGCTTGTAATTGCAGGCTCGTCTTTCATTGATTTCACCGAGAGCCGTGCCTTCAGTTACAAGCGCCGGCCACTACACGGAGGTCGGTGCAGAGGCTTCCGCTGCAACCTCTATGTGTTTGTGGCGCTGACAGCATGCGCCCGCTCAGCTGATCGGTCGGGGTCCTGAGTGACGGACCCCAGCCGATCGACTATTGATGACCTATCCTGAGGACAGCTTATCAATAGCGTTCTCCCTGGAAAACCCTTTTAACAGATAGGAATGACCATGACTAAACCAACCTAGACGTGGTCCACCTTCTCCTACATGTAGGTCATGATACATTCCTATGTACTGAGGATACAGAAGTGCCAGCGTGGCGGTCGGCTTCCTTCACCTGCCTTGGCAGCCACAAGAGGCTGTTATGGAGAAGCACTGGCATAGTAACGGTAATTAGCACTTGCAGAGCGTCCCAGGGTTCTGATTAGGTTTCAGAAGACCAAGTTTGCTGTGAAGAAAATAACAGGCGGCCATCCCGGAGGTGGAGATAATTACGGCGGGCGCTCCTGCGTAGTAACCACCGCCTCTACTACACAACACAAACCAGTACATCCGTACACCGATGCTGGAGGAGGACATGGCCGCTCAGAGGGCACACACCGCAACACAACTGGCCACTGCGGGCTGTCACCAGAAAGATTACGGCCAGTCTACGCCAATCTGCTCAGCACTGCCATGCAAGCCCGTATTTACAGAGGCGAATGCGATATAGGGCCAAGAAATTCAAACCGATATCGCATAAACCAACTATTTTTCCTGCGACTGATGAGTTTTGCAAGAAAGATGCATTACATCACTGCGCAGGCACGTAAAAGTCGCATGTTTCATAGTAAATCAACAGTAAAAATAGAAAAACCGCATTGCACTTGTATGAAACTTGCATTCACAAGCTAGCGCAATGCGATTTTGTTTTTCCCTCCCATAGGATGTAATGGGCAATTCCTGAACAGAATCGGCCAAAAATAAGACGTACTGCGACTTTTCCATGAGCAACCATTAGTTTAAAAAAGGAGCTCCATCCATATCACTAATGGGCCGGAACTCAACTACGTAAATACAGGCTAGGGGTTCCTTCATATGAGCGTGTGGCGCGAGCGTATTTTGAGCACAAAATTACTGCTGTACCTATTGGCTCCCATGCTGTCGATCACACATCGCATGAAATACACATGCAATAAAGACGGTAGCATGTTCAATCTCGGTGCGTATTACTTGCGCATACATGCCAAGCTAGTGCATGACGATTGGCGTCACGCAGCAGGTGCACAGCGTCATTGCGCACAACAGTCTCAAAGGCGTCACGCAGCGAATTACACTCGTGTGAAGCCGCCCTGAGAAGCTGCGATGTGCCCTGTCAGTACCCAACAACTTTCCTCGCTGAGTCGTGCATAGGCCATCGTACATCACCTATAGGCAGCCCACTGAGGGGGTCACTTCACAACTGAATGATGCTGGTAACTAGGTAGGTCAAGCACAAAGTATCTGTCCCTTTACAGGGATTACAAAATATCCATCAGCAATGGTGCTCGGGACCGTAATGACGCATCATCTATAATGGCGCCACCATACACAACCACGTTGTCCGAAGGCGCTAGTACTGTAGGTGCCGACATAGAAGATCCCCAGAGCCACCACAGCTGGGGGGCAAAGTATAGAACATTGTTCCCAACTATTTCAGCCTTGGGGACACGTCTTGGAAAAAGGCACCCCTCCAAAAAAGGGGGTGTGGTCAGGGGGTGTGGCTAGGCACTTAGCTAATCACTACATAGGATTGTACCAGTGGCCCATAAAGTAAAAATACTCTCTCTCAGTAGGCCCTGGAGTACTCTTATCCCGGCATTCCACGACTCCTTTATTTTCTGGCCACAGGTCTTTACTGAGAGAAGTTGTAGTTTCCATTGGTGCCTTTTACACATGCAACTTTTTGATTGCTTTTCTTGCAGTGGATGAATGAAATATACAGCATTGGTTTATTTAAATGGTCTTTTACGCCATTCACTTTGTGGGATAGACAAAAAACGATTATAGTGGTTCATTACGAATGTGGCGATACGCAACTTTTTATTTTTACGTAAAATGAGCATTTTGCAGGGAAAGACGTGCCGATTGTTTTACAGTTCTTTTTAATTAACTTTTCTT
The DNA here is from genome assembly GCF_035609145.1 of Eleutherodactylus coqui. NCBI lineage: Eukaryota > Metazoa > Chordata > Amphibia > Anura > Eleutherodactylidae > Eleutherodactylus > Eleutherodactylus coqui. The sequence continues at coordinate 200,638,069 of NC_089841.1, read as the reverse complement.
TGGCTCTCAAGGGGCCTATTGCTTAGACGGATGACGTTGGCAATCAGTAAATGTGCCGGGCGGCTATCCCATCAATTGATTTCTTACACTGACAAAGGCGCTCAGTTAATGTAAGAAATCAAGTGATGCGACAGCGGCCTGGCACATTCGTCGAGCCCTAGAAGAAAGGTTCATCTCTGTCAGCATGTAATGTGAGACCGGTACGGTAGACCGCAGAGTGAAATCATACGCAGGTTATGGGGCTCGCTGCGATTTCTTAACCCGCTCATGATTTTTCACTGGTTCTGCATTGCACCTTACAAGCATCACACTACTGAAAACTCATCTGACAGCCAGCGGCCCGCCCGGCGTCAAGGCGCATTCACTTTGAATTCCGCACAGCATGTCAGTTTCAGCGCGGCTTGACCGCAACAGCTTCTCCGCCGTGTGTGGACGAGATTTTTGCAAATAAACAGAATCAAGGGGTATTTAATGGGCCAATTAATGGAATTAACCACCCAGCCCTACTTTCAACCATAACCATGCCAAGGCCATATATCACATGCCCTGGCAATCCAGTAGTCAAAGACGCACGTGATTCTTCCTTGCTGAAGGCTAAATCCTGGGTCTGGTTTAAAAGTCAAGATCCTTGACTCTAAAACAAGAGCAGGAACTTTAGCCTGAGCAACCGGTGAGAAGAGACAGCAGTGTGCAGGGAGGAGGCTGCGTGGCCTCAGATGACCCCCGGGGGTAATATGGAATCTTATACCATCACCATCTCTTATCAATCAGGGAGCATACTTGCCCTCCGATTGACACAAAGGTTTTTTTCTTCAACAAAATAGGAGTGAAGAAAACGGAGCAGAAGGAGGAAACTTCTTGGTTTGGAGGTGCACTAGGCTTTACACTGCCCCTATCCTGTCAATACCAAATCTGTACCATGAGGTTTTCTGGCCACGTCTCTTCTGAGAACAAGTTTTACAAAAAAGTATTAGTTAACATATATCAGAGGTACTTTTACAAGGGCTAAGAGTCACCCGAGCGATCGTTCAAGCAGCGATCACAGGCGACCGACGTCCATGTAATCACAGGACTCAACTGGGCAAGTGAGTGACAAATGTCTCACTTGTTGGAGTCGCTTGGTTTTCAGCTCACCTAGTGTCTGTTGCCAGGTGTCAGTCTATGAACTACCACCCGTTTACTTTGAATGAAGGTGAGCGGCTGGACAAGATCTCCAGCGCACTCCACCCACCTCCAATCAATGGGCAATTATGGCTCCCGTTTAGAAGCGTAGGAGCGATAATCACTGGGACAACCAGGCATTAGGAGCCTGACAGTCGTCCCGTGTAAAAGTACCCCAAGGCTGCTAGAGCTCGTGTACACACTGGTTGCAGAACTGAGAGCTGTGCGCATGCAGAGAAGCCGAGCCTGTGAAGCCTGCTCCCCCAAAGTAAGGAAAATGGCCCAACATCCCAGTTACTACAGAAGCTGGATCACTAATGACAGAGGGGCTGCACTCCAAACTCGATTTACACTGGCAAAACAAAAACATTCTTAGGCCAAATGTCCACAGGCGAATTTTACTATAAAAACCACGTGGGAGAGTGGCACAGAGGAGATCCACGTTAGAGCTGGACAGGTAAGAAAATGTTCATTCCTCTCCATGTCTGTGGGCATGGATGGATTCCACTGCGCAATTCAGCAGTGAAATCCCTGTGCGCAAGTGGACATTGGGCCCAAAAGCAGGGGGGGGGGGGGAAGAGTTTGCTTTCCATCTTTTTAAACACATTTAAACCAATGGGGGGGAAAAAATTGAACTGTTTAATTCCACCTCTCTGCTACAAAAAAGGCAGACAAGGGCTGGGCTTACACGACACGGCCATAAACATAAAATGCTGCACGAGTCACTCAGCGTTTTACCGCTGTGGAGCCGCCGGTGACCCGGCATATCGCTGTGAGATTACGCTGCACGTGGCAACATATCTCACGCACGCTGCCGTGCGCAGCCTTCCTGTTTTATTTAAAAATTTCCCATACTGTCGCTTCGCAACTTAACAAATACAAGCCGCCCATATATAATTGCACATAAGCGGCGTTGATTACACACCCATAGAGAGTAATGGGCTTTCCCGCACATAATTTGCTGCAAAATAGAACATGCTGCATTCTGTATTACGCACACAACATCCGACACACAAATGCAAGCGAACCAGCTTAAGAAAGTATTCGATTGCCTACGAATTACCGTATACAGGCACGAGTAATACATTGTAGTCATACGCATTTGTGAGCCTGGCCAGAGTCTGATAGCAGCTGAATGGTGGTGTGAATGAGCCCAGACTCTTTCCTCACTTGATACAGTTCCATTAGCAGTAAACAGTAGGCTCTGCACTACAGTCTACGGGGTGCAGCACACAGGAAACCATTATATCATATCATTGCATTTTATGAACATTTTATCTCGACTTCTACAACATTTTTCTGTTTTGTTTTTTTTTTAAGTTTAGGATCTGACAACTCCCAGGTAAAGTTTTTTGGCCAGACGTTTCCAAATGTATACACTAAATGTACATGAGCACAAGTGGTATGTATGCACGCTGCACATCTTATGGCCGGTTCACACGAGCCTATGCATAACGCACTGCATGTATAACGTACTGTTTTAGTGCTGTGTAAGCTGGCATATTGCTGTGTAGGGCAGCGATTTTGCATTGCGCATGACAGCGTATCTCATGTACAATGTGACTTTCTAATGAATTTTCCCGTTGTGTCTTTTGAGCGATAATCGTTGTGTCATTTACAGCGCAAGATGATCACTCAAGATGAGCGATCACCTTACGCTGCCAGCGGAGGATACAGAAGACAAGTGCGGTGTCCCCACTTGTCTTCTGCATCCAGCTGCTCCCTGTTTCGAGCGCCCGGTTGTTATACAGCCGAGCGCTCAGAGCGGAGGATGCAGAAGAGAAGCAGGGTGTCCCCACTTGTCTTCTGCATCTAGGTGTTCCCCGCTCCAAGCGCTCCGCCTGTTATACAGCCGAGCGCTCCGTGCCAGGTATGGAGAACAGAGCTGGACTGCTGTGTTCTTCATGCCCAGCCTGTCATCAGGGAGCGGGATACAGCTGAAACAATAGTATCAGCTGTATCCCGCTGTGAATCCCTGATAAGGCTCATCGTTGTCTACAGCGTTTATTACACGGTGAAATAGAACATTCTGCTTTTTTTTTTTACTCAATCAAAAACCGCTGGTGTGAGTGGGTCAATGAAAAATCAATGGACTTTCAGGGACTCCATTCACCGCGTATTACGCATTGAAATTACGCTCATGAGAGCCCGCCCTTAGGCTTGTTATACATCTACTTGTCTGCTTAGGTCACACTTTTAACCACAAATTACACACTTTTTCCCAATAAAAAAATTGCACTGGCACAAAACTGCATGAAAGGGTCTGTGTGCATAAAAGTGCCAGGTGGCATTTTGAGAACGTGCCAGCTGCTTACTTCCAGAAGATATATTGATAAGGGGGTTTCACATGACTAGCATGGTTATTTGGGCTGCCCTTCCTCTGCATTGGAACCTTGGAGGAGACATCGCAGATCTGACACAAAATACCAATGAGCGTTCCATGCAGCGCTTCCTTCTTCCGATAAAATGCCGGACAGCTGATTGGAAATCAAACAGACCCCATTGTAGTCAATAGGGTCCGTTCACCGCTGTTCGGTTCCGTCATAAAACGGATCCGTTCGGCCTGTGGATTTCCCCTTTTCTGCTCCCCGAACGGAGCAGGAAACTGGAACCCCTGCCGCAAATGTGAAAGCAGCCTAGCTTAGCTTATATTTGTATATGTCAAGAGAGAGCAAATTGTCCTGGCTAGCACAGGTGCCAAGTGCCCATAAAACCTGGCATCATGAGGTGGAAGCAAACACGACTCAAGACGAAAAAAACAAAAAACACATAATTAGACAATTCTTTACAGCATAGAACGGGTTAGGCCGGCCTTCCACATGGCGATAGAATTGCAGTTTAAGGCCGGCTGCACACGACCGGATTTGAATTGCGGATTCTGCGATCACCACCCGTGCGGACGATCCGCAGCATTCCATATGAATAAAAAAAAAAAAATAGAACATTCGCATGTCTGCTCACGAGGGGGTAGCGATTTGCGCAAGCGGATTTAAAAATCACAGTATGCTCAATTTTTGTAAAGACTCCATACTGAAGGCTTTCATTGAAGTCGAGGGAAGCCGCCCGACTCACAGCCCATCCGCAATTGACACTGCAGATGACACGGGTACCCGGGTCATCTCCTAGCAACGGTGTGGGAAAAACAAAAGGTTAAAAAAGGGGGGTGGGGAGAAAAAAACCTGTACTGCGCATGACTGACGGCAAGCGTCCACGGTCATACGCAATATGGAAAAGAAAGGGTACGCAGGGTTGCAGGCTGGGGGTCAGAGCCGGATTCTATTGCGGGATCCTGCACGCGGAATCGGATCGCCCGTGTGCAGCCCGCCTTACCACAATACCATCGGGATCGCCCGTGTGCAGCCCGCCTTACCACAATACCAGTGGGATCGCCCGTGTGCAGCCCGCCTTACCACAATACCATCGGGATCGCCCGTGTGCAGCCCGCCTTACCACAATACCATCGGGATCGCCCGTGTGCAGCCCGCCTTACCACAATACCAGTGGGATCACCCGTGTGCAGCCCGCCTTACCACAATACCAGTGGGATCGCCCGTGTGCAGCCCGCCTTACCACAATACCAGTGGGATCGCCCGTGTGCAGCCCGCCTTACCACAATACCAGTGGGATCGCCCGTGTGCAGCCCGCCTTACCACAATACCAGTGGGATCGCCCGTGTGCAGCCCGCCTTACCACAATACCAGTGGGATCGCCCGTGTGCAGCCCGCCTTACCACAATACCAGTGGGATCGCCCGTGTGCAGCCCGCCTTACCACAATACCATTGGGATCGCCCGTGCGCAGCCCGCCTTACCACAATACCATTGGGATCGCCCGTGCGCAGCCCGCCTTACCACAATACCATTGGGATCGCCCGTGCGCAGCCCGCCTTACCACAATACCATTGGGATCGCCCGTGCGCAGCCCGCCTTACCACAATACCATTGGGATCGCCCGTGCGCAGCCCGCCTTACCACAATACCATTGGGATCGCCCGTGCGCAGCCCGCCTTACCACAATACCATTGGGATCGCCCGTGCGCAGCCCGCCTTACCACAATACCATTGGGATCGCCCGTGCGCAGCCCGCCTTACCACAATACCATTGGGATCGCCCGTGCGCAGCCCGCCTTACCACAATACCATTGGGATCGCCCGTGCGCAGCCCGCCTTACCACAATACCATTGGGATCGCCCGTGCGCAGCCCGCCTTACCACAATACCATTGGGATCGCCCGTGCGCAGCCCGCCTTACCACAATACCATTGGGATCGCCCGTGCGCAGCCCGCCTTACCACAATACCATTGGGATCGCCCGTGCGCAGCCCGCCTTACCACAATACCATTGGGATCGCCCGTGCGCAGCCCGCCTTACCACAATACCATTGGGATCGCCCGTGCGCAGCCCGCCTTACCACAATACCATTGGGATCGCCCGTGCGCAGCCCGCCTTACCACAATACCATTGGGATCGCCCGTGCGCAGCCCGCCTTACCACAATACCATTGGGATCGCCCGTGCGCAGCCCGCCTTACCACAATACCATTGGGATCGCCCGTGCGCAGCCCGCCTTACCACAATACCATTGGGATCGCCCGTGCGCAGCCCGCCTTACCACAATACCATTGGGATCGCCCGTGCGCAGCCCGCCTTACCACAATACCATTAAAAAGTCTGAAATTGCAAATCAAAACAGTCTAAAAACAGCATGCGTTTTGCCGTGATATGCCGCAGTTTCGTCGTACAGTTTTGAGCAGGTTGGCTTCTACAGGTCAAGAACATTCAAGTCATATGCTTCACATGTAGTAGCTGGTTGGCTAAAAACCACACCACAAAACGGGGCATTTCAAGGTAAAACGTATGCAGTTTTCAGACAGTGTTCTCATGTGCAACATGTGACATGGAAGCCTAGTCTTATTCTGTATATTGACTGAGCGGCCACTTATTAGAGCCCCCCGCCCTTTCAGAATCGGAGCTACCCTCTATGGGAGTTAGAGCCGTGAGCCCGGAGCGCAGAATAAAGTCAAGTGAGCAAGTTTTTTGTGCGTCATTTTCTGCATAAATCCACTGTGGCGTTCGTATTCTGGAAGGTCGGGGCACGCTTTACCATCAGGACAACCATGGGCTCTGGGTTCCCGTTTACACAGTTCATATAAGTAACTGCCAGTCTGGCTTCCTTTACTGAAGTTGGAAAGCCCGGGGAAACCTTATAATAAACCAGGTTGTACAGTAGCTTCAGGTTACACATCCTCAACCCAAACCTGTCAGCAAAACAGGATAATAACCATTTATATTCTCCAGATAGGACACCGCAGACACCGGTCTAAGAACAGCTTCAGATAATTATGTAGTATGCCCTCCAGTGACATCACATCTATAGAACGCAGACCCGTCCCGGGAGAACCACATCATATAATAATGAATGTTCTCAGGAGCTCCAGGTAACACCACATACAGGACCTGTCCCAGGAGAACCACGTCATACAATAATGTAGTATGTTCTCAGGGGCTCCAGGTAACACCACATACAGGAGCTGTCCCAGGAGAACCACGTCATCTAATAATGTAGCATATCCTCCAGAGACTCAGGAGCTCCAGGTAACACCACATAGAGGACCTGGACCTGTCCAGGGAGAAGCACGTATAATAATAATGTAGTATCTTCTCAGGAGCTCCAGGTAACACCCCATACAGGACATGGACCTGTCCAGGGAGAAGCACGTCATAATAGTGTAGTATCTTCTCAGGAGCTCCAGGTAACACCACATACAGGACATGGACCTGTCCCAGGAAAACCACATCATATAATAATGAAGTATGTCCACAGGAGCTCCAGGTAACACCCCATACAGTACCAGGACCTGTCCCAGGAGAACCACGTTGGAGTATATTCTCTGGAAGCTCCAGGTAACACCACATACAGAACATGAACCCATCCCAGGAAAACCATGTCATAATAATGTAGTATGTTCTCAGGAGCTTCAAGTAACACTCCATACAGGACATGAACTTCCCCTGGGAAAACCACGTTATATCATAATTAAGTATGTTCTCAGAATCTCAACGTAGCACAACATACAGGACATGAACCCGTCCAGGGAGAAGCACATCATATAATAATGGAGTATGTTCTCCAGTGACATAACATTTACAGAACTCGGAGCTCTCCCAGGAGAACCCCTCCAGATAAGGGAGTAAGTTCTCCGGAGCTCGAGGACTTGGAGTTGTCCCATGAGATGCCCTACGATAATGAATTACTGTATGTTCTTCAGTACTGCAGGTACACAACCACAAATACCAGCCACCGATCAGAGAAGGTAACTAAAGGTCAGCAGGAGAAAAGCTTCTGAAACACAAGATATACTTCTTTACGAGAGAAGCTGACAAAATATGTAGGACCTGCGGCAAGGCGTCACATGATACAAAGCCTTCAGGGCCGTGCTTAACCTGCAAGTACCAGCATGAATGACTCCCTAATGGCATCCATCAACTATCTTATCACTCCTCAAACCTGTAGATCTCCACCACATTAGGTGGCATTATCTCCATCTACACTGCTGGTAGCAGATACCTTCTGGGAGGAACGGACAAGACACTACAGACAACACTACCCAAGAAGGTGCCAGCTGGGAACTAGGTGACCTGCTGATGCGGGTGCAGCTACCAGTCACTGGGCCACAGGTAGCGGAGCGCCACAATCTCACCCAGAACACGTCTTACAATAATCAGTGGGACATTTACCCACCTGCTGCATTTTAAGTCATTAAAAGGCAGTCTGGCAAGTGGCAACTTAGTGGGCTGGGAAACTTTCACACCGGGCACACCATACATCACCAGCATGTATAATAACCCAGGTGACCACACTGGCATCACCATCTGAGTGGAGCATTTGAAAACCTTGATGGCACCCAGGTGGTGCATGGGGACATATTGATTGCACCCAGGTGGCCACGCTGGCATTACCATCCAAGTGACGCATGAAGAACACATTAATGCACCCGAGTGACATCACCATCAAAGTGGAGCATGTAAACATTGATGGCACCCAGGTGGCGATGCTGACATCACCATCCAAGAAAAGGCATGTGGACACCTTCATGGCACCCGGGTGGCATCACTATCCTAGTAAAGCACGAGGACACCTTGCTGGCACCCAGCTGACATCACTATCCTAGTGTAGCACGAGGACACCTTGCTGGCACCCAGCTGACATCACTATCCTAGTGTAGCACGAGGACACCTTGCTGGCACCCAGCTGACATCACTATCCTAGTGTAGCACGAGGACACCTTGCTGGCACCCAGCTGACATCACTATCCTAGTGTAGCACGAGGACACCTTGCTGGCACCCAGCTGACATCACTATCCTAGTGTAGCACGAGGACACCTTGCTGGCACCCAGCTGACATCACTATCCTAGTGTAGCACGAGGACACCTTGCTGGCACCCAGCTGACATCACTATCCTAGTGTAGCACGAGGACACCTTGCTGGCACCCAGCTGACATCACTATCCTAGTGTAGCACGAGGACACCTTGCTGGCACCCAGCTGACATCACTATCCTAGTGTAGCACGAGGACACCTTGCTGGCACCCAGCTGACATCACTATCCTAGTGTAGCACGAGGACACCTTGCTGGCACCCAGCTGACATCACTATCCTAGTGTAGCACGAGGACACCTTGCTGGCACCCAGCTGACATCACTATCCTAGTGTAGCACGAGGACACCTTGCTGGCACCCAGCTGACATCACCACCGAAGTGGAGCATGAGGACACCTTAGCGACATCACCATCCTAGTGAGGCATGAGGAACACCTTGATGGTACCTAGCTGGCATCACCATCCTAGTGAAGCATGTGGACACTTTGCTGGCACCTTAGTAGCATCCCCATCCTAATGAAGCATGAGGACCGCCTTGAAGGTACCCTGGTGGCATAACCATCCTAGGTAAGCATGAGGACACCTTGATGGCACTGGGTGGCATCACCATCCTAGGGAAGCATGAAAACCCTGATGGTACCTAGCTGGCATCAACATCCTAGTGAGGCATGAGGACACACTGATAACCCCTGGGTGGCACCTTGCTGGTACCTCAGTGGCACTCCCATCCTCGTGAGACATGAGGACACCTTAATGGTACCCAGGTGGCATCACCATCCTAGTGAAGCATGAGGACACCTTGGTGGCATCACCATCCTATGAAGCATGAGGACCGCCTTGAAGGTACCCTGGTGGCATCACCATCCTAGGCAAGCATGAGGACACCTTGATGGCACTGGGTGGCATCACCATCCTAGGGAAGCATGAGGAAAACCCTGATGGTACCTAGCTGGCATCACCATCCTAGTGAGGCATGAGGACACATTAATAACCCCTGGGTGGCATCACCATCCAAGTGAAGCATGTGGACACCTTGCTGGTACCTCAGAGGCACTCCCATCCTAGTGGGACATGAGGACACCTTAATGGTACCCAGGTGGCATCACCATCCCAGTGAAGCATGTGGACACCTTGCTGGTACCTCAGAGGCACTCCCATCCTAGTGGGGCATGAGGACACCTTAATGGTACCCAGGTGGCATCACCATCCTAGTGAAGCCTGAGGACACCTTGCTGGCCCCCACGTGCCCCCAGTGACAGTAGAGCTGTCAGCATGTAAGTCCCGGCAAGCAGATAACTCACCGTGCTGCCGTCCTTCATGAGGATCCTCTTGACCAGCATGATCCTGCTGCCGGCCGCCGGCTTCTGCTTGGCCTGGCTCATCTTGCGCTCGTCATCCTGGGCAGCCGCCGCTGAGCGGGTCACTACGAGGGGAGCTTCCGCCGCACACTCCGCGGGGTCCAGGGCTGGGCTGGACGACAGGTCTATGGTGGCCACCAGCACAGGGTGTACGGGGTGCAGGGCCGGCGGCTGCGGGGACACGGGGTGCAGCAGGGGCAGCTGGCACAGAGAGGCCGGGCTCAGCACCACAGGGTAGGAGGCTGAACCCTCCGCTGGTCCGGAGGAAGGCTCGGGCTGGTCAGCGCCGGTGCCCTCTTCCGGCCTCCTCTCGTCCTTTGAGGGATCCAGACTCCAACCCCGGTCCGTATGGACCCGCCCGCCTACACACTCGCAGGCCGGCAGTCTCGGCCTCCACCTTCTCTTCACCAGCAGGAACGGCTGCGCACTCCGCTCATTCGCCGGAAGCACGTCATCAGCCCGCCCCCTCTGCCTGACACTAGCCGGGAGGCGCGTCCTCAAAGACAGCTGCAGTTCTGCTGGTGGACGGCAGAGGTCACTGCAGCGTCCACAGCTGACAGGAACAATAGCAGAGAGACATTCCTAGGGAGGGGATAAGCGCGGGAAGCATATTAACATCTTCTTCCCCACCTCTGCATCAATCAGCAGTTCCAGCAACCTGATTGGTTGTTTCGGTTGGCTGATTCAACCTGATTGGTTGTTTCGGTTGGCTGATTCAACCTGATTGGTTGTTAGGGCTGAGGTAGGGCGTAAAAGGCTAATAAGTGCGCGGGAAGTGCCGGCATGCAGCTAATCCTTATGGGCGGCTGCTGACGGTTCAAGGGAGCAGTTGCCTATAGCAACCAATCACATTCCAGCTCTCATTTCTCACAGGCCCATTGGAAAATGACAGCAGTGACCTGATTGGTTGTTTTACCGCTTGTCTTTTACCTTAGCTTTCACAAATAAGGGGCCGTTTACACCACACAATTCATCGCTTGAACGCACCAACGATGTCAGAGTTCGCTCGGGCAGCCTGTATACGCCTCCCTAATACAGGCACTTTTTACCGCAATTAGCGTGACGCTTTCAGCCCTGCGCTGATCGCTGTATACCGCTCCTATTGTTTGCACTGGGAGCCGCTTTATAGCGCTGTGATTTTCACTCCGCGATTGTCGAGCGGTGTCTGTTCTATTCCTAAGCCTTTAGCGCTCCTCATCAATGAAGCCGAAAATAAAAGTAAGATGCGGCAAAGCGATGCGATTTACATCACGGCACTTACCGCAACGCATGCGTGAGGGAGGCCTCATTCAGCAGATACATCGTTGGCTCGTTCAAACGTTTACATTCGCCGCATAGGTGACTGATAACGACTGAACGAGCGCTATTGAAACCGAACCGACGGAGATTTGTATGCCTGCAGAAAGTGAACGAAAAGCGAACAATTTATCATCCGTCACTCAATCGTTGGCTGACGATAATCGTTCATTTTCGCTGGTTTGAGTAATAATACTGGGGGACAAAAAAAATGCTTCCATGGTGCCTGGAACTTTAGACTTTCTGAGTATTATTGTGCCGTTGAGTCCGAAAACACCACCCAGTTCCCTCTAGGATCTCTAGTTTTTGAGATATTCCTGACGTCATTATCTATCTTCGTTATATTATTTTCCCGCCAGCACTTGCTTACTATTACTACATATGATATACTAGCTGATATACCTGGCTTCGCCCGAGTTAATTTGGTACTGGTGTTTATCTGGTGTTCACACGGAAAATCTTATGAAGTCGTGGTTACTTTAGAGATACTGAGGGAAAACATATGTTCACCATTTTGCATAGTTCTCTGCGTTACCCAGAAAACACCACGTGGAGGTAACCATGCGACGTTTCCTTCATATAAAATGACATCAGGAAGTGAGAGAATTAGATTACATACATAAAATTTGGACACTAATTCTTTTGCGCTTAGAATTGAATAATCGAGTTGGGACCCATTCATTTTTCATATTTATGGCACAATCAATGCTTGTGCCAAATTTCATGTTTCTATGACATTGGGAAGTGAGAGATTTAGATTATGTACGTAAAATTTGGACGCTAATTCTTTTGTGCATAGAATTGAATAATGGAGTTGGGACCCATTAGCTTTTCCTATTTATGACATAATCAATGCTCGTGCCAAATTTCCCGTTTCTTTGACACCAGAAAGTGAGAAAATTAAATTCCGTACGTAGAATTTGGACGCTAATTCTTTTGCGCATAGAATTGAATAATGGAGTTGGGACCCATTAGCTTTTCCTATTTATGACATAATCAATGCTCGTGCCAAATTTCCCGTTTCTATGACACCGGAAAGTGAAGAAATTACATTCCGCACGTAAAATTTCAACGCCAATTCTTTTGCGCTAGAATTGAATAATCGAGTTGGGACCCATTAGCTTTTCCTATTTATGACATAATCAATGCTCGAGCCAAATTTCCCGTTTCTATGACACCGGAAAGTGAAAAAATTACATTCCGCATGTAAAATTTGGACGCTAATTCTTTTGCGCATAGAATTGAATAATGGAGTTGGGACCCATTAGCTTTTCCTATTTATGACATAATCAATGCTTGTGCCAAATTTCCTGTTTCTATGACACCGGAAAGGGAAGAAATTACATTCCGTACGTAAAATTTGGACGCTAATTCTTTTGCGCATAGAATTGAATAATTGAGTTGGGACGCATTAGCTTTTCCTATTTATGACATAATCAATGCTCGTGCCAAATTCCCGTTTCTATGACACCGGAAAGTGAAAAAATTACATTGCGTACGTAAAATTTCGACGCCAATTCTTTTGCGCATAGAATTGAATAATGGAGTTGGGACCCATTAGCTTTTCCTATTTATGACATAATCAATACTCGTGCCAAATTTCCCGTTTCTATAACACCGGAAAGGGAAGAAATTACATTCCGTACGTAAAATCTGGACGCTAATTCTTTTGCGCATAGAATTGAATAATCGAGTTGGGACCCATTAGCTTTTCTTATTTATGACATAATCAATGCTCGTGCCAAATTTCCTGTTTCTATGACACTGGAAAGTGAAAAAATTACATTCCGCACGTAAAATTTTGACGCCAATTCTTTTGCGCATAGAATTGAATAATCGAGTTGGAACCTATGAACTTTTCCTATTTATGACATAATCAATGCTCGTGCCAAATTTCCCGTTTCTATGACACCGGAAAGTGAGAAAATTAGATTCCATACGTAAAATTTCGACGCTAATTCTTTTGCGCATGGAATTGAATAATCGAGTTGGGACCCATTAGCTTTTCCTATTTATGTCATAATCAATGCCCGTGCCAAATTTTAAGTTTCTAAGGCATTGGGAAGTGACAGATTTAGATTATGTACGTAAAATTTCTACGCCAATTCTTTTGCGCTAGAATTGAATAATCGAGTTGGGACCCAATTACTTTTCCTATTTTGGAGATAATCTGTGCTCGTGCCAAAATTCATGTTTCTACGATATCGGGAAGTTGGAGAACTTTTGGCGAGTGAGTGAGTGAGTGAGTGAGTGAGTGAGTGAGTGAGTGAGTGAGTCAGTCAGTCAGTCAGTCAGTCAGTCAGTCAGTCAGTCAGTCAGTCAGTCAGTCAGTCAGTCAGTCAGTCAGTCAGTCAGTCAGTCAGGGCTTTCAGCTTTATATATATATAGATATCGCCACCAGCGACTTTCCAGTGATGAGCATGGAGAATATAAAAGCAGGTAAATTCGATGGACCACAAATCCGGGAACTCCTGAAAGACCGGCGCCTCCAAGACTCAGTGGACGAGGCGTGGCACGGTCGTCTTTTTGTACGGTTGTAAAACATTTCCTTGGGAACTATAAGGCAGCTAACTCTGGTGAACTTGTAGAGAACATGATCACTTCTGTTCCTGAACACTTGGTTAGAAACGCTATCTTTTCTCCTGGGTAAGGAGGCTCAAATGGCCATGAACGCTCCTGTGGGTAATATGTAAATAAAGTAGACAGATTAAAACCTCCACAGTGCCACCTATTGGAAGGCAGCATTCCTTCAAGCCAAAGTCAGACTCTTTATACTAGCCTTGTAACAATCACTGGGAATTAAAAGCAAAGCCAGACTCCATGCCCAGTCATTGTTACTAAGCTTGTAGAAAGAGTCTGACTTTGGCTTGAAGGAATGCTGCCTTCCAGTAGGTGGCACTGTGGAGGTTTTATTCCATCTCCCTTATTTGCATATTACCCAGGAGTGTGCATGGCCAATTGAGTCTCCTCACTCACCATCTAGGCGCTCTACCTAAAGGAGAAAAGATAGCATTTCTGACCCCCCTTCCACTAGCAAAGCCAGACTCTTACGGTACACTGAGGAAGAGCAAATACCCTGAAACAGCTGTCTGTGCATGGAGTCTGGCTTTGCTTTTAATTCCCAGTCATTGTTACAAAGCTTTTAAAAAGAGTCTGACTTTGGCTTGAAGGAATGCTGCCTTCCAATAGGTGGCGCTGTGGAGGTATTATTCTATTTCCCTTATATAAACACTTGGTTATAATATGAACATCAGATTGCAGGACCTGCAGACATTTTGGCTCGATCTCCAGATTGTTTTGGTGATGTAAGTGATGAATAGGGTGAAGGATTTCACCAGGAAATAAGGACCATGGAATACCAGTACTGCGGACGATGGGATACACATATGATGGCGGACTACTGGTGACCGTGGAAGACCAGGACTGTGGACGATGGGATACACATATGATGGCGGACTACTGGTGACCGTGGAAGAACAGTACTGCGGACGATGGGATACACATATGATGGTGGACTACTGGTAACCGTGGAAGAACAGTACTGCGGACGATGGGATACACATATGATGGTGGACTACTGGTAACCGTGGAAGACCAGGACTGTGGATGATGGGATACACATATGATGGCGGACTACTGGTGACCGTGGAAGAACAGTACTGCAGACGATGGAATACACATATGATGGCGGACTACTGGTGACCGTGGAAGACCAGGACTGTGGACGATGGGATATACATATGATGGCGGACTACTGGTGACCGTGGAAGAACAGTACTGCGGACGATGGGATACACATATGATGGCGGACTACTGGTGACTGTGGAAGACCAGGACTGTGGACCATGGGATACACATATGATGGCGGACTACTGGTGACCATGGAAGAACAGTACTGCAGACGATGGGATACATATATGATGGTGGACTACTGGTGACCGTGGAAGACCAGGACTGTGGACGATGGGATACACATATGATGGTGGACTACTGGTGACCGTGGAAGACGGAATACACATATGATGGCGGACTACTGGTGACCGTGGAAGAACAGTACTGCGGACGATGGGATACACATATGATCGTGGACTACTGGTGACCGTGGAAGACCAGTACTGCGGACGATGGGATACACATATGATGGTGGACTACTGGTGACCGTGGAAGAACAGTACTGCGGACGATGGGATACATATATGATTGTGGAATACTGGTGACCGTGGAAAACCAGTACTGCGGAGGATGGGATACACATATGAAGGCGGACTACTGGTGAAACATCCACCGCAAATTTCCAGGAACATTCAATCGCAGGAAATTACCAGAATGTAGTTTCAGCGACGTCTCAATGAAGAAACTTGTTTTGTGTTCACGGCTTCTTGGGATTTATCTTTGTACCTTCAGCTTTTGATTGTATTACACATGTAATCACTGCCAATGTGTGTATATTTAAATGGATATATGTTAGATCTTGATAAGTGGGCCTGATAGAAAAAAAACGAATGTAATTTTCAGAGTCTATGACCCCAAAATACCCCCAAAAGTTCTAACATCTCAGTCACCAAAAATTGTGTTCTTCAGTATAATCGTTCCATGTAAAAGGGCCTTTAGATTTAGGCCAGAGCTGAATGTAGAAGTCGTGTGTTGCGTGTGCAACAAAAAAAAAATTTTGGAATGTTTCCTTAACTTCATGAGTCAAATCTTACTAATTTTGTGGTCAGAAAAATGAATATGACAAAGAATTTTTTTTATTAGCTCTAGTTTCTGTGATATACAATAGGTGAAAGTATGTTATTTTAATGGATTAAGAGAAAATGATTAGAGATGAGCAAGCGTACTCGGAAAAGCACTACTCGCTCGAGTAATTTGCTTTATCTGAGTATCGCTGTGCTCGTCCCTGAAGATTCGGGTGCCGCTGCGGCTGACAGGTGAGTCGCAGCGGGGAGCAGGGGAGAGCGGGCGGGAGAGAAGGAGAGAAAGATCTCCCCTCCGTTCCTCCCCGCTCTCCCCTGCAGCTCCCCGCTCCGTGCCGGCACCCGAATCTTCAGGGACGAGCACAGCGATACTCGGATAAAGCAAATTACTCGAGCGAGTAGTGCTTTTCCGAGTATGCTCGCTCATCTCTAAAAATGATACATTTTAATTACAGTGGGAGAGTTAGCTCAGGTAAAGCACGGGGGGTTGCAGTGTGAGCGTCAGTCAGAGACCACAACAGCAGATAAAGTCCATACAGGCTTGGCCTGTGTTTATTGGAAAGCATAAAATAAACAAAATATAACCTTAACTTCAGGCATAAACAAAAATCCTGCTTATCCAGCACTTACTATACAGAGTTCTTCCCTGTCTATACATATGGCTTGCTGCAGCCATACGAAAAGCCATATAGTCCAGTTTGCTTCCTGGGGTCAGGGATAGAGCGTCCCATGAGACCTGCAGCTTCCAGCATCTAGCTGCACCCGGCCTCTTCCCAGTCTGCATAGCTGCAGACTTTATGGACTGGGTTAATTACCCAGCCTCTACACCTGGGGAGCTAATCCCCCATAATAAGACCTGGAGTGGAGGGGGTGGAATGGACAGCCCCACTACCAAGCCTGCCATCCATTCAAAAAAAAAAAACCAGGCTCAAACATGTTTTTACAAAAACATCTCCAGCAACTAACTTTGCTGGAGATCACGGCACCCCTGTTTTTTCCTGTGTCTCATGTAGTGAGACACAAACTCCCTCCACCTAACGGGCGTAATACCTGAAACCAGGGGAATCATAGGGATCGTCCAGGATTACCTCCTTCAGTGTCTCACACTACATATGCTAACAACATTGAAAGTGCATTTGAATTTTTTTTCAAGATTTCTTGCTGGCCAGTCTGCTTGAAAGTAATGTGATTTCCTATCCCAACTGTCCCACATACATAAAAAGCAACAGTAGTGTACCCCAGTTGCATTCCCAAGAGTATAGCAATGACTTTTAGATCGCCACAGATTTTCCACTTGTGTTCAGCATATTTGATTGAGTCGAGGAGGGCTGTCATGTTTGCATAAGTCTCCTTCATGTGAACTGCATGACCAACAGCAATAGAAGGAAGATGGTTGCCCTTGTGAAGTAATACAGCTTTCAAACTAAGCTTGGAGAAGTCTATGAATATCCTCCATTCAGTTGGATCATGGTTCAAATTCAAACATTTCATCAAGCAATTAATGCCGCAGCAGACAACCAGATTGCTTTTCTTCTCAAAAAAAGGAAGCAGATCCCTCTGACGTTCTCTGTACTGTGAGACCCTGACATCACGTTGGCGAAGATTCCATTGCTGTAGTCTTGACCCTAGAAGTTCCGCCTACCCCTTTGACAAGTCAAGATCTCAAATGAGATCACTCAATTCCGCTTGACTCAGTCCGCTTGACTCATCTTTTACCTCACAGTCAGGGTCATAGATGTGGAAGGCTTTTTTGGGATCATCTTTTTCCACACTTTCTTCATTTTCTACTTCAAGCTCATAATATTGGGGTGGAGTAGGAACTGGTAAACTATCTGAATGTTGAGTATGTCGAATAGCAGATGGAAGATTTGCATATTGAACAGTTCCTGTTTTCTTCATTGACAATCCTGACGTTATAGGCGGAGTCAAGCAGAAATAGCAGCCAGATATATGGTTTGTAGGCTCCCGCCAAACCATAGGCACAGCAAAAGCCATGGAGCGTTTTTTATTTTTCAGCCATTCTTGTAGTTTAACTGAACAAGAGTTGCAACATATAAGTGGAGCCCATGACTTATCCTGGTCCCCTACCTTCATACCAAAATAATGATGGTAGGCAGTCTTCACAAGAGGCGTCAGATTGCGTTTTTGTGACAAAAAATGTTATTTCACCTCAAATGTAACTAAAATTATTCACTAAATTTACAGATTTTTGTGGCATTTTAACCCCTTAACGACCGCCCCATCGGGAAACTACGTCCTGCTGTTGCAGGACGTGTATGGAGGGAGGTAGCGCTGCTATCTCCCTCCATACAGCACGGGCATCAGCTGTTTATTACAGCTGACACCCGCGGGCAATAGCTGCGCTTGGCCGATCGCGGCTATTAACCCTTTAAATGCCACTGTCAATTCTGACAGCAGCATTTAAATCCCCCGAACGCTGTTCGGGGGTCCCGCACGGCCCCCCCCCCCGCGGTGAGATCGGGGGAGCCGTGCAGGTGTCATGGCAGCCGGGGGCCTAATGAATGGCCCCAGGGCTACCTTAGCAGACTGCCTATCAAGCCATCCACACAGGGTGGCTTCATAGACTGCCTGTAAAAAAGCAGTATGATGTAATGCTATAGCATTACGTCATACTGCAGGAGCGATCAAAGCATCGCATGTTAAAGTCCCCCAGGGGGACTTCAAAGTAAAGTAAAAAAAAAAAAATCAATAAAGTTTTTTTAATTGTTAAAAAAAAAAAAAAAAGTTATAAAAGTTTAAATCACCCCCCTTTTGCCATATCAATTATTAAAACATCTAAATCATAAAATAAAAATATGTATTTGATATCGCCGCGTCCGTAAAAGTCAGATCTATCAAAGTAGTGCATTATTTTTCCCACACGGTGAACGTCGTGTGAAAAAAAAAAAAAGAAAGAATGCCAGAAATACACTTTTTTAGTTACCCTGTCTCCCAGAAAAAACGCAATAAAAAGTGATCAAAAAGTCGTATGTATTCCAAATTGATACTATCGGAAACTTCAGGACATCCCGCAAAAAATGAGCCCTTGCTCAACTACGTCGACGAAAAAATAAAAAAGGTATTGCGCGCACAAAATGACCGCAGAAAATAATTTTAAAAAAATTCAATATCTTAAAAAAAAATAAATAAAAGTACTACAGCAAAAAAAATACTATATAAGTTTGGTATCGTAGCAATCGTACTGACCCATAGAATAAAAATATCAGGTCATTTTTGTTGCAATTTGTGTGCTGTAGAAACAGGACGCACCGAAAGATGGTGGAATGACGTTTTTTTTCCATTTCTCTCCGCTAAGAATTTTTTTTAAGTTTTTCAGTAAATTATATGGTACAATAAATAGTGCCATTGAAAAATACAACTCATCCCGCAAAAAACAAGCCCACATACAGCGACGTCGATGGATAAATAAAGGAGCTACGATTTTTTAAAAGGGAGTAGGAAAAAACAAAAGTGGAAAAAAGCAAAAAAGCTCCGTCACTAAGGGGTTTATATAGAAAATGTTACACTTCCAAAGCACTCTGAAACCAGAAATTCTGAAAAAAGGAAAAACAGAAAGAATATGAAACTCAGTCACAGCAACATTTATTATGTTAATTACCCTTCCAATATATAGAGAACGTTGTGTTATGTCAGTTGAGACGTGTGACAGCTCCCCCCCAAATACATTCATACAAAATAGAAATGTAAACTCTAAAAAATGAGATATCACTGTATTTCCAAAGCAAGAGCTAATCGGTCATTTTTATGGTGATTTTTGAATTCAGCAAATTAAAATACATAAGAATTACGCTAATTTTGAGCCCGAAACAAAATCATTGTTGGGCAGTGTTACCGAACGGAAAAACCACACATACTTTACAGTGAACTGCTGCGTACTTTAGGTGGTTACCAATACTCTGGTTTTATGTTTCACCTGTAAAAATCGCAGTCAATAACCGCACCACAAAACCACAGCAATTCATGGTAAAGTGAGTGCATGTTTGCGGCATAGCACATTGGAAAACCTGCCATAATCTGGTGCAGTAGTAACAGCAGTTGTACCGCCAGCCCAATATTATATGTAACTAGTAATTATTAGGAAATTATAGTACCAGTGTTTTTGGTAGTGTAATGCGCCACACAGCTCTGCTACATGTAGATTACATACAGCTCTGCTACATACATTCTTCATCCTATACAAGTATCACAACCAGCACAGCAGAGCCAAACACACACCCTGACTCCTCCCACACAGGTGACTAATCACATGACGGTGACATCATTACTGGTCCTGTAAGCACATGGCTGCTGTCTGGCTAGGTAGTTGTTAGTATTCCATAGTACCTGAGGCTGCGGGGGTTTGTAGGGGGATCTAGTCTGCCCATAATCTGCACAGGGATGAAGTATCTGTGATGACATTACCATCATGTGATCAGGGGCGGAGCATGTAACTCTCTCATGGACAGGTGGTTGTTAGTATCTGCACAGGGATGAAGAACCTGTGATGACGTCACCGTCATGTTATATGGGGCGGAGCATGTCACTCACGGACAGACAGGCGGTCTTTAGTATCTGCACAGGGATGAATGAACTGTGATGGCGCCACCATCATGTGATCATAGGTGGAGCATGTATCTCATGCACGGACGGACAGGTGGTCATCAGTATTTTGACTAACCAGGGGTCCCGTAGATTTATATGTAGTTTAGAGATACAGCGCATACAAATCTACTACCTGATCCGTATATTTTATGGCGTACATCATGACATACTTCCACGATTAAATGCTTTAACATTGTGGACGTGTTAAAATTCGCTTTTGTTCTTCCAACAGCCCATCACGCACATACTTACGGCTTATTTCGCACACATCCATGCCCACCTGAGCGATTAATTATTCCGTCTAAACACTATCAAATGAACAAGTGAAATAACGAGAAATTTAAAGGATTATCTACATGTTTAAACACTCATCGTTTGAAAGCAAACATGTTGTTAGCTCAGACGTACCATATATCACTCCATGTAAAAGCACCATTACATGCCGAGTTTCTACAAATTATGTCCTTTGCGTTGCAAAGAGGGGAATCCACTTCAAAATTGCATCAAAATCCGCATGTAAAACATGCTAATTTTGCAGCACATTTCTTTGTGGCATATTCTTACAACACACGTAAACCCACGCTTAGGACACATTCATACATGACGAAAATCAACCGTAGCCAAATCAGCACCTAAATACTTTGCATTTGGCCACGTTTTAAATTGTGGGTCAGCTGTGAAATTTAACTCTTGTATTTCAAGGGTTGAATTATGCGGTATAAATCTGTAGCATAAGTAGACATGTTGCTGATTTAGGCTGCCTTTACACGTGTGAGAAATTCACGCAAATTTTGAGTCATGCGAGAGTGTGACAAAACAGAGAATTATGAAACCAGTCATTTCCAATGGCCTCATTCCCATTTTCAATGTTTCCTGTCATGCGATGTTGCGAAATTTGGAAATCGCTGCCTGCCCTATCTTTCTGTGTTTTGCTATTTTTTCTCGCCCATGTTACCCTATGGAGCCTCCGATTTATTGCAACGCACGAACTTTCGATGTTGATGCGATGCTTTTTTAACATTAGCAACTCCTGTTGTAGTCTGTCGCGCGAGAAAATTGCAGGCAGCAGCGACACGATGCAAGATTATTTTCCAGGAATAAGCACTCTCACTCACGGTTACAGGCTCACCCGTGATCCCGGTGGGAAGAAAAAAAAAAGACCTCTCTGGAGTCCTTCCTCAAGATGGCTGACCCGTACCAGACCTACTTCATGCTCTGCTTCTTGTTGCGCTCCCTCTCCCCAGTTTCTCCTCACCGTGTCTCTCACTACTCTTCCTCTCACTGCACATACGTCTGCTCTGTTTGCTTTCCTTAGGATGAGTCCTCAGTCCCCTGTGCACTTGCGGTCTTCCTGTGCAGGACCTTTTCTTCTCTCCCTCTCCTTACTAATCATGGAATCCCTTCTCTGTTACACCACTGTCTATCAACCAATCCCAAAAACCTCAAACGCCAGCCTGGCCAATGAGAAATGGGCTTGTCAGCAACCAATAGAAAAAACAGAATTGAGTAAAGTATCAATAGGAAGATTGGTATCCTGATCAGACACCCTTACAAAAACCCTGCCTTAGCTCTTAGCAGATGAAGCTGCTCTTTAAGGGCTTAAACAGACAAACGTGTTTGCACACATTTTTGCGTGTGTGAAACTCACAGTCGCAAAATGTGATTTCAATGGGTTCTTTCTCATGGGCGTGTTTCTCGTGTGCAATTCCTGCATACGAGAAAAGATAGGGTTTGCCCTATCTTTCTGCATGTTATGCAGAAAGCTGCCATACAATTCTATGGCAGGTTAAAAAAAACAATGGGAAGGGTGTAACCCTGCGGACAACACTTGTTCATGCACAAATACGCTCCGTTGCGGGGAGCATATTTGTGTATACGTTAGTCTGTTGAAGCCCAAAGGCTCTGTTCCTAAATACAGTACATCATTGCTTAAATTAGCAAAGTAGAATGACACAATGGATCATCCCAATGACACACCACTGCAATTTTTGGCGCTTTGACAGCAAGAAAAGTGCTGCATGCAGCATTATCCTTGCAGTCAAATCTGATGGAACTGTGGAACTGAGCCTCAACCAGCAATGTGAGCAAAGCCTACTATACGTATAGATTAATTGGCTTCATATAAAATTGGCTATAGTGTGTATGATTACAAGAAGGCCATAAAATAAGGTCCAGTTCTGCAGAGATGAAACCTTTACTACATGTGAATGATATTTACAGAAATTTGGGATCAATTCCCGCATTTTAACGAAATCTACATTTTAAGACACACTGGCAAGACTGAACGATGCACTTCCATGATGTAACATAGTGGCTTTTTTCATGCCTGCCTATAGTCCTGAAGAATGCATGCTTCTCCACACCTTGCAGGGTGATCTGATCTCCTGACCTTGCTGTAACAAAGAGTATACTATATCAGGATTACCTGTCATGTGTTCCTTTTCTTAGCAGGAAGCTGTTCATGCAAATTTCATACTTTGCTGGCCGTCTTTGTTTGCTTCGATCCATGGCAACAAGTACCAAGTAAATTAAAGCATTTGTCAAAGAGACAGGACTGTCTTCAGTTCTCTACATTTTTGGTTAGCTTTTATTATACCCAGTAGCTTGTATAGCTGTGTGTCAAGTATTCAGCTTAATCCTGTGTTGGGGGCATTGAGAGATCACATTATCTGGTAAGTGAAGCCTAGCTGTGTGGAGCTTTGCTATGTATAAAAGTGCGGTATTCTTGGTAAATACCCTGAACGATTTACACTGTATGTCATGATGCTTATCTGTTTGGTTTTTTTTTTAAGCTTGAAAAACATGGCTCTGGCCAGTGGGCATTGGGTACGAGGCAACGTTCTCGGAGATGTTCCAAGATCTCGGTATGTTTAATGATCATTATTTCTATTATTCTACTTTTATTTAGTAATCTGCCCTTGTAAGTTTTGAAAAAAAATCATATATTGACAGTGCAGCTATAGTGAAGAAAGTGTGAACTAGATACATTAGGAAAATGTTTACAAAGTGAGCCTACAATCTCTTTTATGTACACGCTATTTTGCTGTAATGGTTTACTTGTATGTAACAAAAAGATTTTAGACCATGCTCAAGACCTTAAAGGGGCTGTCAGGAGAAAAAAAATTGAAAATACTTTAGTGCCTACTACTACAATTTGAGGCTTCTTTCACACAAATGTTTTATCGCAGCTATGATGCCGCAAGAAAACGCCGGCTGAAAATCGTGACGGTCTGAAGCATTGGATTTTCCACAGTGTAAAATTGCCCAGACATTTCTACGCCAGCCGGAAAAGATAGGTCTTGATATATCTTTTGCCGGAATAAGTTGGCTGTTCCCATAGACTCCTATAGGAGCCTATGGGAACCATTAGAAAAGGGAAGGGGAGAGAGTTTAACAAAGGCTCACGTTGCTAAAGTCCCTCCCCCCACCCTTGCCAGCAGCTCCTATAGGCTGTAGAAGGAGTTTAACACGACTAAATCTAATAAGCTCCTGCCCCCTCCCTTTCATGGCAGCTAGCAAGAGGCGAGGGGAAGGAGGAGGGAGTTTAGCAGAGCTGAACTCTCTTCCCCTGGCCAAGGGTATTCTAGGCTGCGGCGTATATATTCGCCACAGCCCGGCCGTCTGAATGGGCATGAAAACGGGAGATTTAGCCGTGACTTGGCCATGGCTGACTCCCATTCATGCTGTTTTCGGCTGAAAATCGCAACGCCCATGTGAAGGAGCCCTAAGACAGTGACATCTGTAACCACTCACTGGTTGAAGTGAGTTGGTAATTTTCTGTAGTGGTCACATGCCCTTTTGTTGGCACCTCATCACTGCAGCAGGAAGCATAGAGCAGGAGTAACTGGGCACAGCCAGTAAATGAGTGGAAGGAGAACGGTTGAGGTGAGAATGCCTTCTTTTATGTTTCTACATAGTATTGAGCATTTTTCCAAATCAATTTTCTTTGGATCGCCCCTTTTAAATGCCCTTGAGTCAGATATGAATTAATCTTATATAAAAATATTGTTGGTGCACACAAAATTACCTGGAAGAGGTAAATCAAACTATAGCATACTAGCATTACAAATAATGAAAACACAGAACTAGGTACATAGTATCTTCATATAAAGCTACAATTTTTTAAATAGTGTAAAACTTACCATGGTTATGTTGCATTTATAAATGGGATTGGCCCATGATTAAATATTTCATTTCTCTGATCACACCAAGGATAGATTTTTCTATAGAAATCTTTTTTTTAATAATCCTATTGCTTGATTTTGCTGTTACATTCTTGTGTTATGGTTCACCCTAATACCAGGCCTGGTTACAAGAAACAGTTTCTAATGCATAAATTCTCATTAGCTGGCCCGCTCTATAGATGAAGATCTACGAGGTGAGACTCAGCTACTAGACGTGTATTCACTTACACTGGTCACATTGACCGGAAATTCTGAGAGGGAATCGACCCCGTGCCAACCTATGATGCAATTATAGGTCCTGAAGGAGGTATGGAGCGAGCTCAGTGTTGACCACGGAAAGTAAGTGGTTAACAGAGGGATGGAACTTCTTCTATTAGCCCCATCAGTCCCTAATAGGATTGTATTATATGAGCAATCAGAAGATTGCATGTTTAAGACCCTACGGAGCACAAAAGAAATTAAAATAAACACCTTTTATCAAGCCAAAATTCATTTCTTTTATGCATTCCACCTCCCTACCCCAAAAAGGTAGTGCTCAAAAAGTCCTGTGCACTTCAAATTGACTCCAATGAAAAATACAAGTTGTACTGCATAATACAAATCCTCATAGAGTTCCATAATGGAAAAGCAAAAATGTTATGGGTCTTTGAATGAAGCCATGCAAAAATTGCCATTACACAATGCATGGAACCATCTGCAGAAAAACAGCTCTATACATACAGACACTTATTCAGGGGAACTGTTACAACCAGTGGGTGTGGACTAGAGATGGGGTCGGATAAAGCAGTTACTCGAGTGAGCATCGCTGTTCTCGAGTAACTGCTTACTGTTCTGAGCGAGCTCGGGGGGGGGGGCAGCGAGGGGTAGCGGAGGGGAGAGAGAGATCTCTTACTCTGCCCCCTCCCCCCCCCCCCCCCCCCGCTAACACTTACCGCCCCCTCCACTCGAGCACGCTCGGGCCAGTAAGCAGTTACTCGAGAAGAGCGATGCTCGCTTGAGTAACTGCTTTATCCGAGTGGGCTTGCTCATCTCTAGTTTGGACCCACTGTGCCAACTAACCGGTTTGACTTTGGGCTAAACCTAAGGGTGTTATTCTGACGATTTCCCAGTATTCATCTTTTAATCCCTGTACAGGGATATGGCCTTCGCTGCAGGGAACCAAACACCAAACAGGCTGCTACCTCCTGGGATAGTCCTAGTGTAGTTGGCGTCTTACTCGCAGGGGCCGGCAACACTGGTGCAGCGCACCACGAGAAAGGCCAAAGTGCACAGTGTCACAAGGGCGAGGTTCAAGGCAAGCAGAGTTCAAGTAAATCCAGGTAATGTTTCCAAGGTTCATGGTAAGCAGGGTTCAAGCAAATTTAAATAACAAGTTCAAAGGTTGGTGCACGGAAATCAGAAGCAGAATACCTTCACTTGCAACAAGAAACAAACAAACACCAAAGCTCAGGCAAGGAGGAGCATCTCTGGGCAAGTTAAACAGGAGAGTAACGGATCATTAGCTTGCAACTTGGCTAGGAGCACTGGGAAGGATTAACTCCCACATTACTGAAGATTAGTGCAGGTATAAGGCCACATTATACAGGGAGAGCAGGGCAACGCGTAACAGGAACAGTTGATCACCGGAGGTACATGGCATCTGTATATGGAGCAGAACTTGCCGTGTTTTTAGTGTGTGTATTTGACTCACTTGTTTGAAAAGTTGCATTGATATATGAATAAATGTATTAATGCACTTGAATTTGTTATTTTACAAAATGCAGGTACGGCCATGCTTTAACAGTCGCAGGCAATATTGCGTTCGTATTTGGAGGCTGCACCACTAACGAAGCTCTGGTAAGTGCCATCTTGCATTAACTCTGTTGCATTATTTTCAGTTGCTATTGTAATATTAGTTAAAACAAATTTCCCAGTTAACAAGCATTACATCTACACTGGATTATAGCTATTGCAGATAGAATACTTTCTAGAAATCGGTCAATTGCATATAATGTGGAAAAAAATCTGTAGTCAAAAATACTTTATTATTAACAGGGTTTTCCTATGAAACACAGTTTGATTTGCAATATGTCTGATAGCTGGGGATCTGACTGCTGGGGTTCCCACAATTCGCAAGGTTGACTGTGGCGTTCTTGGTGGAGAAGATATAACACCATTATTTTCTATGACAGATGCGAAAACAATGAGGGTGTGCAATGAACTTTTTCTAAATTTCCCATAAACCACAATGCAGAATGACAGAGCGTGTTAAACCACCTGTTCGGCGGGAAGAGGACCAGCCACTGATCTGAGATTTATTGCATATCAAATCTTTACAACAGACATGCCTAAGGCCTCATGCACACGGGGAAAATTGAGCAGTGGATTCTGCGCTTTTCAGCAGGTGCAGGTGATCCGCTGCTCAATGTGCCCATTGATGTGTGTGGAGATTCCTCTCTCTACGTACACCAGCGGATTTTATTTGCGGCCGCTCTGTGCCGAAATAAAATCGTAGCATGCTCTATTTTTACAGCAGATACGCAGGGATGGCTTCCATTGGAGTAAATGGAAGGCGTCCCTGCCACAGCACTTCTGCAATGATCATTGCGGTAGTGTTGTGGATCCGAGTCATTGCCTAGGCGACGGCGCTAAGAAATCTGTACTATGGCACATCCGAATACAGAAGAACAGATCCTCTGACAGGTACGCAGGGCCGCCGGCAGCGGGCACAGGGGGGATTTCGTGTGGGATTTCCCACACGGAATCCTTGCGTACCCGTGTGCATGAGGCCTAACATAGAAACTCTGCATTAGTAATTTGTGATGTTGTTATTGATATTATTTACTTTAGCACCATTAACCAAAAATACATGATGTTCTTGCGAGCTTTTGAACCTCTTAAGATTCTTCCTCAGGCAAGAAACTTGAGATGTTCGAAAGCTTCCTGTAACATCATGTATTTTTGTTAGCCATTAAAAGGTATCATATCTACAAGATTACTTGGTTTCTCTCACTGAGAACAATCACATTTTACTCTACTGGCTAACACGGTACCAAACTTTTTTTTTACATATACCAGTAGCACTGTGTTTGTGCTCTTAGTTGCTTAATGTTCACAGACACTTGTATATACAATTTCTTCATAATCTCATTCTCTTTAGTTACTCAGTCTCTATAGTTACTTATCTGTGAACACACAACTCGCCTCTGACTGTCTCACTCTAATAATCCTTATGATGTTCTCTCTCTCAGTCGTAGCAGTTTAACATTACCCTGACTGCGGTTACAATGGTCCAAACTATCCAGACAGGAGGCTCCAGGGGATTTCTTCAGCTGTATCTCAAGCTACTTTTATCCTTTGTATCAGGAAGCATCCAGTTCTCCATTAGCGGCACACGGCTTCAGCCAACACCTGATTTCTGCTCAGACCCCTCTCTTGTGCGCTTCAACAATGTGGGAATCACAACAAGCCGTACATTTTATACCTTCATAGGCACCACTCTGCAGGGCTAAATGTGCCCTCTTATTCATTCACCAGACACACTCACCAGTTATGCTTAGTAGCCAGTGAATAACACCAAAAACATGGCTCCCATGTTTGGGAGCCACACAACGTCCACGCAGACAACAGCAGAAACTATCACACTTCTTCCAACTGCCTAGTTACATGCAGTACTCGTGTATCTTTTAATACCTCTTATAAACATTACAAACTATGTCACTCAGTTACAATATGCAAATTTACAATATCTCAAATATATGGAGTCATGCAATAAACAACATATTTCCTATGCGAATCCTCCATTACATAGCAGTAATCAGCATTGTTTCTAATAATCCTTTTTAATACTCACTACTACTTTAGTTTTATACAATACACAATATTTCTTTTGTATATATTACCCAAAGAAATGTAATATTTGCGTCACTTTTTAATATATGCATAATGATTTACATTACTCTTTTTACTAAACATTACATTTTCATTACTTCTCTGGCTAAATTCAAGCATTTAATGACCTTTTTGAGTAGGCTCGATTACACTACATCATTACTAGAATTCACTATCTATAATAACATTGGACTATCTATTTTGGGTTAACTTTAAGTTATAAGTTAACCTTATAGGAGGATATGAAGTACAGTTGGGTTTAACCCCTTAGTGACGAAGCCTGTTTGCGCCTTAGTGACGGAGCCAAATTTTGGAAATCTGACATGCGTCGTTCAACGTGGCATAACTCAGTAAAGGCTTTACATATCCCAGTGATTCTGACATTGTTTTTTCGCCACATGTTGTACTTCATTTAGATTGTAAAAAGAGACCGATATAATTTGTGTATATTTATTAAAAGTACCAATATTGGAAAAATTTTGAAATTTTGTCATTTTTTCACATTTTCAACCGTAATATCTCAAATATGTCCAAACATACTGTACAAATTTTTGATAAGATATGTATTTCCATCTGTTTACTTTATTCTGAATGCACACTTGAAAAACTTTTGTGTTTTTTTTAACCATTTAGAGGACGTACAAATTTAACATTACTTTTCAGCATTTTGAGGAGCACTTTGTTTTCCTGCACCAAGCCAAGTTTGCAGAGGCTCATAAGTGTCAGAATAATAGATACACCCACAAATGACCCCATTTTAAAAACTACATCCCTTAGTGTATTCACTGAGGGGTATCATGAGTATTTTGACCCCACCAGTTCTTTTCAGGAATTAGTTCAATTTAGGGGACAAAAAATAAAATTTCATATTTTTGCAAATATGTCATTTTAAAGACATATTTTTTTCCTATAGAGCCCATGAAAATGAGGATTTACACACCAAAATGGATACCCCCGTTTCTCCCGTGTTCAGAAACATACCCATTGTGGCCCTAATCTTATGTCTGGATGCATAACGGGAGCCAAAATGAAAGGAGTAGTCGGTGTCTTTCAGAACATAAATTTTGCTTGAAGGCGTTTTAGGCCCCATAGCACTTTTGTAGAGCTCTTGAGTGGCCAAAACCAAAGAGAACCCCCACAAGTGACCCCATTTTGAAAACTAGACCCCTTAACGAATTTATCTAGGGGTGTACTGACCATTTTGACCCCACAGTTTTTGAATGAATTCAAGCCAAGCAAAAGGAAAAAATTGTGATTTTCATTTTTTTGTCAATTCTGTCATTTTAAAAACTGCTTTTTTTGTACCGCACACGCATGAATGAAGCCTTTCATCCCAAAATGGATACCCCTGTTTCTCCCGTGTTCAGAGACATACCCATTGTGGCCCTAATCTTATGTCTGGATGCACAATGGGGCCCAAAACGAAAGGAGTAGTCGGTGGCTTTAAGAACATAGATTTTCCTTGAAGGAGTTTTAGGCCCATAGCACTTTTGTAGAGCTCTTGAGCGGCCAAAATCAAAGAGAACCCCCACACGTGACCCCATTTTGAAAACTAGACCCCTTAATGAATTTATCTAGGGGTGTACTGACCATTTTGACCCCACAGTTTTTGAATGAATTGAAGCAAAGCAAAAGGAAAAAATTGTGATTTTCGTTTTTTTGGCAATTCTGTCGTTTTAAAAACTGCTTTTTTGGTACAGCACACACATGAATGAAGACTTGCACCCCAAAGTGGATACCCCTGTTTGTCCCGTGTTCAGAGACATACCCATTGTGGCCCTAATCTTTTGTCTGGATGCACAACGGGGCCCAAAATGAAAGGAGTAGTCGGTGGCTTTCAGAACAGAAATTTAGCATGAAGGTGATTTAGACCCCATTGCACACTTGTAGAGCCCTTGAGCGGCCAAAACGACAGAGAACCCCCACAAATGATCCCATTTTGAAAACTAGACCCCCTAACGAATTTATCTAGGGGTGTACTGTGTATTTTTACCCTACAATTTTTGAATAAATCTAAGCAAAGCAGTAGGAAAAAAATTACAATTTTTCATTTTTTTGGCAGTTGTATCAATTTAAAAACTGTTTTTTTGTACAGCACACATAGGGATGAAGACTTTCACCCCAAAATGGATACCCCTGTTTGTCCCGTGTTCAGAACCATACCCCTTGTGGCCCTAATCTACTTAAAGGACGCATGGCTAGGCCTATAATGGAAGGAGCACCCGTTGGATTTTAGGGTACAACGGAATAAATTCCAGGCCCCATTGCCCAATTATAGAGTCATTGAGCATCCAAAACTATAAAGACCCCCACAAATATCCCCATTTTAAAAACTAGACCCCTTAACGAATTCATCTAGGGGTGTACTGCGTATTTTGACCACACAGTATTTAAATTAATTTCAGCAAAGCAGAAGAAAAAAATTACAATTTTCATTTTTTTGGCAATTTTGTCAATTTAAAAACTTTGTTTTTGTACAGTTTACATAGGAATGAAGACATTCACCCCCAAATGGATCCCCCCGTTTGTCCCGTGTTCAAAAACATACCCATTATGGCCCTAATCTACTTACAGGAAACATGGCAAGGCCTGTAATGGAGGGAACACCCGTTGGATTGCAGGGCATAACTGAATAAATTCCAGGCCCCATTGCTCATTTGTACGGAATAAAAATTGACTCCCTAAAATCCCCCCCCCCCCCTCCACGCCCTTTTCGGCGTTCCCCAAATCTTAGATAAAAGTAATAATGTGAACTGTGTAGTATTTCCAAAGACGGGTAATTATGGAGGCTGGTTGGGATGGGCACATGGGGCAATAAAACCGTGTATCCCATCTCCTCTCATGCTTTTTGGGAGTCATTTTTTGACCTCAGTGGCGGGGATGGGGTGTAAAAAGTGGCGCTCCGTGAGTCTCCGTAAGCTTGATGAGGTGCGGCGGTCTCACACAGAAGGCGCTCAACAAGCTGCTCCTGGAACTGCAGGAAGGCGAGCGTTCCCGGGGCTTCTTGTAAATTGCGCATTATAGGTAGCGGTCTGAATAACGCCGGGCTCACACAGCCGTAGGTGGATCCCAGCTGTGAGCCCGGCTGTGACCCTGCGTACGGCCGCGTAATGTACTGCGCATAACTGCGTACTTACACGTGCGGTCATGCGCAGTACACTTTTTTTGTTGTTGTTTGTATTTCCCGCACCGTCGCTTAGCGATGACGCGGGTACCCGCAGCCCGTATACAACGTAGTTGCGTATGTGGGTATATCCGCGACCACGGAGCACAATGGGCTCTATGTTGCGGATATCCGCGGTAAAATAGAACCTGCTGCGTTCTCTTTTCTGCGAGTGGATTATGCAATTCCAACCCGCTAATGTGAGCGGAATTGTGTAATCCAATGCGATTGATCTGCGTATTACCGCTAATCAAACGCATGCGGAATCCGTAAT
The DNA here is from genome assembly GCF_035609145.1 of Eleutherodactylus coqui. Lineage (NCBI taxonomy): Eukaryota > Metazoa > Chordata > Amphibia > Anura > Eleutherodactylidae > Eleutherodactylus > Eleutherodactylus coqui. The sequence goes on along the minus strand of NC_089841.1, from coordinate 200,606,089 downwards.
TCCTATCCGGTCATGTGAGACCGGCCAAAGGTAGATCGCTACCATTTTTTCACGTGACCGGGGACCGCTCAACGAGGCCACCCGTCACTGCTCCAGGCTCTCGGTGACCGTTGGTCGCCGAGAGCAAGGAGATATTAAGTTTCCTGGGCTCCCCGACTCCTGCGCATGTGTCCGGTGTTTTGCCAGCGGTCGCATGCGTAGAATACGGGAAAGTTCACGGAAGAAGATTGCGTCAGGGTGCAAATATGGAGGCCTCTGGTAAAAAATGTTCTCTCCTCTCACCGATCGCATCAGTGAGGGGAGATGAAGCGTCACCTTTTTTTAACTTTTACGTGATCGCCATTATTCTTTGGATAACGGCGAACACGTGATCAGGAACCGCTCACCGCGGCCCCCCGTGAAATCTCCAGGCTCTCGGCTAAGTTTTGTAGCCAGGAGCAGGGAGATTTTAAAAAACCACGGCTTTTGCGCATGCGCCTGCCACATTGGTGACGGGCGCGTGCGCAGAAGCTGGGTTGAGGTCCGCGGATAAATCCGCAGGCCTTAGGTACGTCATTTCATCCTCCCTCACGGATATGATCCGTGGGGGGAGATGAAACGCAAGCTTTTTAAAACTTTTTTTTTACTTTTTTTACTTTTTTTTTTTACCTTTTACCCCTTTTTTTATTTTATTTTTTTTACTTTTTGCACTTTTTTTTTACTTTACATGATCACTGTCATCCATTGGATGACAGTGATCATGTCCCTGGTGACATCCCTCTGCTCTTGGCTACACATGGCAGCCAGGAGCAGAGCAATTTTGAATTTCCCGGGGCTCGAGCCCCTCTGTGCACGCGCCCGATGTCAATCATCGGGCGCGCATGCGCAGACGGGGATTTCGGGTCCCGGGACATCGGGACATCGCAGAGGACCGGGGGTGAGTATCTTCACCTCCCCTCATGGATCCGATCCATGAGGGGAGGTGAAACTTTACTTTTGTTTTACTTTTTAAACTTTTTCGCTATCACCGCTATCGCAATGGATAGCGGTGATCGCGGGCCCGGGGTCCCCGGTAACACCTCCTGGTTCCCGGGTACCTTCAGGAGCCGGGAGCCAGGAGATTTTAAATTTGCCGGGGACACCCGGGCTTCTGCGCGTGCGCGTGACGTCATCGTCAGGCGCGCATGCGCAGAAGGCCGCCGGTGGGTCCGGGAAGACCAGATCTCCGGGGGACACCGCCGACAAGCCGTGTGAGTATTTTCAGCTGCCGCGATGGATCCGATCCATCATAGCAGCTGAATTACTACTTTTTTACACTGTTTTATTTACTTTTTTGCGATCGGCGCTATTCATTTTATAGCGCCGATCGCAATGCCGGGGGGGACTGCCCGCATCCTGGGATGACAGCTCCATGCTGTCGGCTACCTGCGGGCACCGACAGCATGGAGCTGTCACGTCCTCAGGCCAGTGGGCATCAATCCAAAGAGGATGCATAAAACTACGTCCTCTAGGATTAAGGCCCACTTTCTGAGGACGTAGTTTCCCGATGGGGCCGTCGTTAAGGGGTTAAATATGTAGCATAAAAACTAATACAATGGATGACTTGAGGTTACACAGTACCAGACTAGAACAGGAAGAGAGAGAGAGAGGCCTACCCATGAGGGCTTAAAGTCTACTAGTTTTTTTCCAGATATGGAGAAAAACAGAGTATTTTCTCCTCTTTCTGACCAATTATGATGGATTTCTATAATATACCGTATATACTCGAGTATTAGCCGACCCAAGTATAAGCCGAGTCAATAAGTTTTGCCACAAAAAACTGGGAAAACTTATTGACTCGAGTATAAGCCGAGCTATACTCGAGTACATACTGGGTAAAAAAAACCCCTCCATACTCACCTCCCAGCCGGTGTCTGTGTGGCAACCTGCGTGAATTCTCCCCGCTGTCATCCCCACAGTCCTCTCTGCTCAGCTCTTTCATCTTTGTTAGTGCTGTGTAAGTAAGCGCTGTGATTGGATTGAGTGCCAGCCAATCACAGCCGGCACTCGATCCAATCACAGCGCTGATGGTGGGGGATTTGAAAGCCAAGCAGGGAGATGACAGTGGGGAAAATTCTAAAGCAGCTTGCAATTGGCTGTGAATGATCGAGCGCTGGCTGTGATTGGCTGACACTCGATCCAATCACAGCGTTGACAGCTGGGATGACAGCAGGGAGATTTCCAGCAGCTTGCAACATCGCCACTGGGAACACAGGAATTCAAGCAGCTTGCCGCACCATCGCCGGGGACACAGACGCCGGCTGGGAAGTGAGTATGGAGGGTTGTTTTTTTAACCCTTCCCTGACTTGAGTATATATATCCAAGGATAATAAATTGTTGTATTTAGTGTGAATAATAATAACAGTTTCTTTTGAGAGCAACATGAAAAGTCATATAAAAAAGGCAAAATAAAAAGTTTGAAAGCCACATGTCAATAATCTCATTGAAATAGGTGGACATGATTCTTGAAAAAAAGATTACTCATATTATTATTATGATGTTTACTGAAAAAAGTTATTTCTTATATATTTACTGTATACATTTCTCTTTCTATAGGGCAAGAAAGCAGAATATTTCAATGACTTTTACATGCTTTCAGGTAAAATTCCTGTTTCTTCAATTATATAGATTATACACAGTAACTGAAAATGTCAAATGGTGCCAAGTTTGATAAGTTTTATATAATTCTGACAATACATTATTAACGTCTTAAGGGCGCCTTCACACTTGCGATCGTGATATCGCTGCTTTAACACAATTGTCAATAGGACCTTCTAATGTTAATAACGCATCGCACAAAAATCGCAAGTTTGTGCTTTACGATTTTTGTGCCATACGTTTTTAACACTAGAAAGGCAATAGCATGTTCAGAGCAAACAGAGTAAATGTTAAACTGGCTCTGGCCACCCAATTGTGTCTCATCTAACTCAACTCCAAATGAAGGTGTAGCTGGTGTAGATTGCAGATTTGGTGCATAGATGGCCAGGGGATGTGCTAAATATATTAAGAGACTTGTGCTTTCTGATACATTTGGCATAGCTTCACCCACAGAAATTTTGACTTAGACCAATGTATAAAACAGCAGTCTAAGTAAATATGCCACCGTGTATCTTACGCCCAGTACCCTTGACATATTGCTAATATTGTCAGGAAAAGCTGTGTCCAACCAGACATTTCCCCTGCAGTGGCCATTTCTAGAAATAGTCTGCAATAGATGGAAATTTTGAGTCCACCAGAGTGGAAGCCTCTTGTATAGGCTTAAAGAGGATCTTCTGAGCTGTAGGGAGGTGTCCCGAACAAGGGACTGCACCCATTATGACATCCATATGTAATCCATATATCATCAGTAACACCTTGATGACACAACCGCTTTAGCTGTTGGAGAGGAGTTTGTGCTTTAGTACATCTGTCTATAAATGTTGGGTATGACTTGATTTATATAATGGCATCCCTTTGTTTAGTCTAACCTTCATCACCAAATGTACAGCACTCCGGTCTCCACATGGTTGCTGATGTAGAGACATATGGCCAGACTTGTACATCAGCAACGGCCTCCATTGACTAACATTATAGATGGGAAGGGAAACTAACACGTGTAATGCCATGCTCAGTGTCAGGCCTCATTCACACGGGCGCTGTGGGCACGCATTAGAGGTGCGCACAGAACGCGCTTTTTCATAGGAACCAATGGGCTCCTTTGGAAGTGTTCACATGGATGATTGTTAGACGCGAGGAATCCACACATCAAAGATAGGTCATGTGAGTGCAAACTCACATGTCAACTCTGAGGTGCGGATAAAGATAAGACATGACCTATCTTTGCTGTGTGCTGTCCATACACTCCTATGGGAGCTGGAAAGCACACACCACACAGCTCGAATCGTGTGAACGGGCTATTTCAAAGTAGTTAGAATTAGCCTATTCACGCGATCTTTAGAGCAGTGTAGCCGCGAGCTATGCATGCCGCTACACTGCGGCCGGACAGCGCTCGTGTGAAAGAGCCCTCATTCACCGGAGACCACAGATGGTCTGGTCACATGCCCCTACATCAGTGGCCATAGTGGGATGTTTAGCTTTAACTTAGACATTGGTTAAAATGACTCTGCCTTTGATAAATGTAAGCCTTTATATACTCTTTCCTCAAAGTTAAAGTTAAAGTTTTAAAAAAATTGACATTTTATAAAAGTATGGCTACGTGTTTCTTTGCAGAAAAGTTTGCTAAAGCTTGGAATAATGCCAACTCCTTAATTCATTGTATTCTAATATTGTTATACATTTTGAAATGTATAACAATATTAGAAAAATATGAGTAAGTGTAACCTGAGAAGTTATAGAATGTTCCACAAAAACACGGAATATTTTGAAATCACTTCATGCAATGATTTTACAAAATAGTTTAAGGGTATTGTAATCTGTGCACTATATATATATATATATATATATATATATATATATATATATATATATATATTGTAGCAATGCAGGGCGAAACACACCAGGCCATGACCAAATGCTGAGTGTCTTGTCTTTATTCAGACTTGATGAACAAAACAAAAAGCACTGGCATTCTCCAGATAACAGAAAGTTCAAGGAAAGTCCTTTTAAATAAGCAGTTCAGCAATAGTAACACAAAAGTCTTTGTAAACTCCAATAGGGCAAAGTAAAGCAAACCTTCCCAGCAGCATGGTGCAGTGTCTCCAGCTCAGCACTCTCTGTGAGCCTCTGCTGCTCACACAGGACGCACACCTCTTTCAGACTGCAACCTGCACCCATTTATGCACCTCACCTGTCTGGGCCAGGTGGAACTGAGTACTAGAGTGAGAAACGGACCGGGTTTACATCACAGATGCTAGTAGTCTCTGCGATATGTACCGTCCGTCCCACACTACCTCTCACTCTACTACAATATATATATATATTGTGCACAGATTACAATGCATATGTTATTTCTACCAGATGCGCAATGGGATTAAAATGCATTTTGCACTGGTATAATCCCTGCTTATTTATTGCTTTGGTTCTTTACTTTTACTACAGATGCCCAGGGTATTAGGCATGAATTTTTATCTGGGCAGGGAGTAGAATGAAGAAGCAGATTGCATGAATGATTCATAAAAAGCCTCATGATAGCATAATAGTTGCATATTTTGTGAGCGTTGATACTTCATAAACTTCTGTATAACCTCCAGCTTCATCTCTCACATACCAAGTGTTATTTATATTTGAAGAATAAGTAGAAAAGGGTGTTCTGATTCTAGTTGTTTTTTACATGCTTCTTATACAACATCTTTTTATGTTACTTTAAAAAAAATTACATTTTTATATCAAAAACTTCAGTTCTGACCTGTTTTGGGCCTTCAGGATGAAGCGATTTTATTCATTCTTTTCCTTTGATGCATTAAAAGAGCAAACTGTTTGATGGATTGTCTTTATGTGGGACCAGTTATAGCATTTTGGCACCCTTGACTCAACCTAGATGTATAAGGGAATATTTTCATGGGATGAGCTAAAGTTTCTATTAGTACTATTTTTGGGATACAAAAAATTAATTAGCTATTATACAGTTTTTTGGGTCGATGGAGAAAACAGCAATACTGCCATAGTTTCTTTGTAAGTATTTTCCATGCCATGCACCATGCCCTTTAAATACCACGTTAACTCTATTCTACATGTCATTGCGAATTTAAAGATACCATACATAGTTTTTTTGTACTGTTTTTTTTAATTTTTTTAAAATAAAATATTTTAAATGGAAAAATAAGTAAAGTTTTGGGGGGCCGGAGATTTTGCTTTTATTTAACTTTATTGAACTTAATTTCACGTTTTGTTTCTCTCAAATGTTTTTGCTAGCCCTTAGCTGCCATGGAAAGCAAGTAACACTCCACAATGTATCATTAGGAAACAGATGGTATGATAGAGGCAGACTCTCTGCTCTATCATAGTTCTTAAACCCTAGCCGACATCTGATGCGCATGTTTGTCAGATGTCGCAGGGAGTGTATGAGCAGGCTCAGCTTTGGTACATAACTGACATCTGCTTGTAATGGCAAGGAAATAATGCAAATACTGTATGTTTAACCATAGAATCATAGATAGAATCATGGAATAGTAGAGTTGGAAGGGACCTCTGTGCTCATCTGGTCCAACCCCCTGCTCAGTGCAGGATTTACTAAATCATCCCAGACAGATATTTGTCCAGCCTTTGTTTGAATACTTCCATTGAAGGAGAACTCACCACCTCCCGTGGCAACCTGTTCCACTCATTGATCACCCTCACTGTCAGAAAGTTTTTTCTAATATCAAATTTGTGTTTCCTCCCTATCAGTTTCATCCCATTGCTTCTAGTCTTTCCTTGTACAAATGGGAATAGGACTGATCCCTCTGCACCGTGACAGCCCTTCAGAAATTTGTAGACAGCTATTAAGTCTCCTCTCAGCCTTCTTTTTTGCAACCTAAACATTCCCAGATCCTTTAACCGTTCCTCATAGGACATGATTTGCAGACCACTTACCATCTTGGTAACTCTTCTCTGAACTTGCTGTAGTTTGTCTATGTCTTTTTTAAAGTGGGGTGCCCAGAAATGGACACAGTATTCCAGATGAGGTCTGACTAAGGAAGAGTAGAGGGGGATAATGACCTCACGTGATCTAGACTCTATGCTTCTGTTAATACATCCCAGAATTGTGTTTGCCTTTTTGTCTGCTGCATCACATTGTTAACTCATGTTCAGTCTATGATCTATTAGTATACCCAAGTCTTTTTCACATGTGCTGTTGCTTAGCCCAATTCCTCCCATTCTGTATGTGCTTTTTTCATTTTTCTTGCCCACATGTAGGACTTTGCATTTCTCCTTCTTAAATACCATTCTGTTAGTCACTGCCCACTGTTCAAGCTCTTCTAGATCTTTTTGAATACTCCCTCTCTCTTCCCTAGTGTTAGCTATCCCTCCTAGCTTTGTTTCATCGGCAAATTTGATCAGTTTCCCATGAATTCCCTCCTCCAGATCATTTATAAAAGTGTTGAACAACACGGGGGCTAGGACAGAGCCTTGTGGTACCCCACTTGATACATTCTTCCACATGGATGTGCAGCCATTTAGTCATTTGTGAATCCACCTAAAATGTGCCTTGTCAATGCCATATTTGGTCATTTTTCCAATAAGTATGGTAAGAGATACTTTGTCAAATACTTAAAGTCAAGATATACTATATCCACCACATTTTCCTGAACAACCTAGTCGGTGATTCTGTCATAGAAGGAAATTAGATTCGCCTGACATGACCTGTTTGTTACAAACCCATGCTGGCTCTGGTTAATTACTCTATTCTCATCCAATTACTTGCATACATGTATGCTGTTTAATAATTTGTTCAAATATCTTTCTCAGTACAGAAGTCAGGCTCACAGGCCTTCTTCCCTTTTTTGAAGATAGGGACAACATTTGCTCTTTTCCAATCTTCTAGGACTTCTCCTGTTCTCCAGGAATTTGCAAAGATTATGGCAAGTGGTTCAGCAATTACCTCCATTGTTTCCTTTAGTATCCTAGGATGTAATTCATCTGGACCGTGAGACTTGAATTAATTTGAGTTAGCTAAGTGTTCCATCACCACATCTCTGCTTATAGAAAGCCTGCATTCTTTTATTCCCCCAATAGCACTGATAAGATCAGCTGATGTTACATGTACTTTCTGAGAGTAAACAGATACAAAATAGGAATTTAAAAGTTCAGCCTTCTCAACATCATTTTTAACCAATTCACCATTTCCATCTTGTAAGCATCCAATATCATCTTTGACTTTTCTTTTGCTTTTGACATACCCCCCAAATCCTTTTTTATTGTTTTTGGCCTCTGTTGCAATCCGCAATTCATTATTAACTTTAGCTTCTCTGACACTTGCCCTACAGTTTCTGTGGACCGCATTATATTCTTCTTTAGATATGCCTCCCTCTTTCCATTTGATAAACATATTTTTCTTCCTTTTTCACATGTGTGCAGGTTCTGTGTTCATCCATCCTGATCTCTTTAAATGTTTCCCATTCCTCCTTTGTTTAGAGATTGTTAACGATTGTGTTTTGAGAATCTCATTTCACAATATTTTACCAACCTTTTTAGCTATTTTTGTCCTTAAGAACATCCAGTTATTGAATTCTTCCAATCCTCTTTTTAAGTCCATTAAAATCTGCCTTTCTGAAAACCAACCTTGAGGTCTGAGTTTTCTCAGGTCTTCCTCCACTTTTTATCCAAAATTCAAGGATAACATGATCACTGCCTACTAAGGTCCAAGCTACCCTTACCTCTTCAAGCATTCCCTCCCTGTTAGTAAGAATTATGTCCGAGATAGCAGATCCCCTTGTTTTCTCTTCTACCTTTTGGAAGATACATTTGTCCGCAAGAGCAGATAAGAAATTGTTGGATCCATTACTTTTACCTGAGAGAGATTCCGAACAAATGTCTGGATAGTTAAAATCTCCCATGATCACTATGTCATGATTCTTTGAGAGCTTGGCCATCTGATGTAGAAAGAGTTCATCAATATCTTCTGCTTGTCCTGGTGGCCTACAGGAAATGCCTACAATAGTGTCCCTTCTGTTGTTCTCTACTTGTGTTCTTACCCAAACAGTTTCTACAGAACTACCATGCTCTGAAGCTTGAATCTCTGTGGAGATGAATGTTTTCCTAACATACAACATAACACCTCCTCCCCTTTTTTTTAGATCTGTTTCTTATAAATAAGTTGTATCCTTCAAGCTTTGTATTCCAATCATGTGTATCATTCTATCATGTTTCTGAGATGCCCATGACATCATATTTCTCTTTTTGTGTTAGGAGTTCCAATTCTCCTTGTTTGCTTCCCATGCTCTGTGCATTTGTGTAAAAACATTTTAGTTTGTGATCGGTGTCTCTTGCTCCTCTACTTTCCTGCTGAATTTTTTGTCTTTGTTCTTTCTTTCCACTTCTAATAGTTAGGTTCGCAAATGTATTAATTAGCTGTATATTTTTACCTGGCCTTTCACTTCCCTTCCCATATTGTTCTAGTTTAAAGCTCTCCTAATCAGTGAAGCAAGGTGCCCACCAAATATTTGCTTACCTGTTTTTGTAAGGTGTAACCCGTCTCTAGCAAGAAGTCCATCATATAGGTAATTCACTGCATGGTCTAGAAATCCAAATCTTTGCTGACGGCACCATCGACGTAGCTAGTTATTCACCTCTAAAATCCTGTTCCATCTTCTTATTCCATGGCCATCCACTGGGAGGATGGATGAGAAGACCACCTGTGCTCCTAGTTGCTTTACCTTCTTTCCGAGGTTTTTAAAGTCTCTGCAGATAGTTACAAGGTCCTTTTTTTGCAGTGCCATTTGTCCCTACACGTATTAGTAGGAATGGTTGGTGTTTTGTAGGACTGAAGAGTCTTGGCAGCCTATCAGACACATCTTTGATTTGTGCACCTGGAAGACAGCACACCTCTCGTGAGGTGTTAGGTCTGTAGACAGCGGCCACTTTTCCTGTCAATAGAGAATCCCCCACAACCACCACTCTCCTTTTCTTCTTCACAACAGCACTTCTTTTTCTCCATTCAAGAGGACGCTGTGTGCTTACTACACAGTTCTTTGTGGGTAGATACATTTCTTGCTGTACCCCTTCATTGTTCTCCTGCGTGAGAACCTGGTACTGGTTCCCAAGCATTATGTTTGCTGGCTGACTCCTGATCCTCCTGTTTTTTTGGGTCACATACTTCCATTCCTTTGCTTCTGCAGGTAAACTGGACATTTCTTTTCCATCAACATTTTGAAGACTTTCTTCTGCTCTGTAAAGGAAATCCTCACCTTCCTTAATGATTTTCAATGTAGGTATTCTCTCCTGAAGACTTTGCACCTTTTCCTCCAGTAGAGACACATTTCTGGCAGGTAAAGTTTGGCTTTTTCTCTGGTAGGTCTGTAAACATATAGCATACGTTGCAGCTCACCATATGGCTCCTCTCCTTTTCCATGTTGTCAGTTGATGTCCACTTTCAAACTTCTTAAAGTCAAAAACTGTAGTGAAGATAAATAACCTATATATAACCCATTAGATGCCGTGATCAATAGAGACCACAGATCCCTCCATCACTCCATCACCATTCCTCTTCCATTACATAATTGCAGGCTAGGCTGCCAATAGGTTACTATGGTAGCAGGAAGCCTAATAATGACCCCCCATGTCCGCTAGTGCTGCTACTAGACCTTGATGGAGGCAGGGCTTAACAAAATAATGCTGACAGGCACAATATTAATAGAGAATTCACAGACATTTTGTGTTTTATATATAATATTTTATTTCAGTAATTTAAAATGATTTATACCAAAGCCTGGTATGCCCTATTCTGTCTCCTAGATACTAACCTATTGATGAAACATAAGGAGTGTCTGTCCTGACAAGGATGATTCCACCCGGAATCTGAACCCTTATCACCATATTTTTTCCTAATGTTAGGGAAAACAGGGAAAAGAGGGAAGAAAGAAAGGGGTTGAAAAAATGTAGATACCCACACACAACAACTAAAATATCGCCTATGGTACCTAAAAACTCCAAAATTTCCCCCCAAAATGTTTGATGTATTAAATTGGTGACACTATAGTGGGTCTTAATTCTTTCTATCCTAACCAATGTGTTTCGCCCTACCAATCACAAGGACTAAAAGATTACAAATATCACCCAGGAGAAATGTCAATAATTAAATAATGATCCATGATCAATTATATCATTCTTATAGAAGTGTACAATAGCGATCCGCGCCACCACACAATGATCCGATGAATAAATGGGATCAACTCACCTGGTGCACAGCGGAGCCCCTGAAGTAGAAAAGGGGCATCCCGCCTGCACTGATGATCCCGGTGTGCTGGTAGTAAATTGCATAGAAATCCCCAGGTATCCTCAGGAGTTAAGGAGAGCAGCAGGAGGAAAAAAACCCAGATGGTCAAATAAACCAGAATGGGGGGGATAACAGAAAATGGAGAAAAAACTCTCTAAGGCCTCATGTCCACGGGGAAAATCAGGCCCGCTCCGGATTCTCCATGGAGAATCCGTAGCGGGTCCCTCCTGCTCCGCGGACATGAGCGCTGAAAAGAAGAATAAATAAGAATAAACTTACCTCCCACCCGCTCCGTTTCTTCTCTTCGCCGTGGCGTCATCTTCTCTGTGTCGCGGCCGGATCTTCTTTCTTCGGCTCGGCGGATGCGCAGGATGACGTCGGTGACGTGCCCCGCGCATGCGCCGGCCCGAAGAAAAAAAGATCCGGCCGCGACGGAGAGAAGATGGCGCCGCTGCGAAGAGAAGAAACGGAGCGGGTGAGTAAAATCTGATTTTTGTCTCCCGCGGATCCGGACGGCTTCCATAGGCTTCAATAGAAGCCCGCGGGAGCTGTCCCCGCGGGAGACCCGCATGAAAATAGAGCATGGTCCAGATTTTTCCATGCTCCATTTTTTTAAAAATCCCTTTTATTGACGATCCGCGGGTATTTATCTACCCGCGGGTGGTCAATGCATCCCTATGGGGTGCGGATCCGCGGGCAGGAGAAGAGTTAAAATCTGCTGCGGATTTTAATTCTTATTTTGCCCGTGGACATGAGCCCTAAGAAGAGTTTTTTCTCCTCATTCTTATAGAGGTTATATACTACAAATAGCATATATAAAAAAAATAATTGGTATTTCTGCATCCATAAGAAATCCAAATTATTAAAATGTGTCATTTATTCTGCAAGGCGAACATGTAAAAAAATAAATAAAACAAAATCTGATCAAAGTCATACTTCAAACTAATACCAGTAGAAATGATAGCAATGATAGCAAAAAACAAAATCTCAACACTTCTATAAATAGAAAAATGTTGAAGTAATATGTCTTGGACACAAATAAAATATTTTTTTAAAAGTTTTATATTTTATAAAAGAATTGTAGTAAAACATAACAAAAACTATATAAATTTATCTTCCTGTAATCATAATGACCTACAAATTATAGTTACTTCCATTTTTACAACACTGTAGAAACCCTCCAAAAAATATTAAAAAACCATTCTACCCCACAAAAAATATTTAAATGTTTCATTATATAGAACACTAGATGGTGCCATTAAAAAACTCAATGGAAGAATAATAACATTTTGGCTCCTGAAAGTTGAGTATGAAAAAACAAAAAAGTCGCTTACAAAAATGGCTGATGGAATGGGTAAATGCTTTAGTTGCTATTGATCATGGCATTTAAAGGGTTAACCGGCTATGATCAAAGGTTTCTGTAATCCCGGCGGCCATTACATTGAGTCTGGCCGTCAATCACTGCTGAGTTGCCCCATGACGTACATTACGGTATATCAAGGAGTTAAGGGTCCCTCTCACCCAAAATGAGTTGAACAAAATGCTGCATAATTATTGTAATTTATTCCCATCATTTCTTAAACAGTTACTGCTGATGATCTAACATGGGAAAAAATCCCACAGTCTGGCGACATACCAACCCCTCGAGAGGGCCATGACATTTTGTAAGTATTATATCTGACTAGTGGAGGAATGTATTTTCTTTATTTGATATCATATAAGGGGACCTATCATGTCCTTTATGTTGTCCTCACTGTGGGTAGCATAAACTAGTGACAGACTTGCTGATTTCAGTGCTCTGTCACTTATGGGACAAAGTGCAGGTTTTTAAGAACTTACAGCTTGCTCCTGCAGTCTCTGGCAAAAGATGAGTCACACTTTTTCATGAGGAGCTGCCCTGATTGGCAGTTTTCTCAGTATATAGTGTAATAGCTAGAAAACAATCAATCGGAGTAGGTAAATAGGGCGAGCAGCACCGCACGAAAAAGCTGAACATCTCTTGCTGGGAACAGCAGAAACAACCTGTAAGGGTACTTTTGCATGGGCTGACAGTCACCAGAGTAATCAGTCAAAAGAGTGATTAGGTGACTGTTGGCCTGTGTCAACACGAGACTAGAGATGAGCGAGCGTACTCGGTTCGGGTGTTTTTGCACTCGAGCACCGCTTTTTCCGAGTAACTGACTACTCGGACGAAAAGATTCGGGGGGCGCCGGGGGTGAGCAGGGAGTTGCAGAGGGGAGTGGGGGGGGGAGAGAGCTCCCCCCTGTTCCCCACTGCTACCCCCGCTCCACCACACCGCCCCCCGCCCCCCCCCCCCCCCCGCATCTTTTCGTCCGAGTAGTCAGTTACTCAGAAAAAGCGGTGCTCGAGTGCAAAAACACCCGAACCGAGTACGCTCGCTCATCTCTACACGAGACCCAACAGGGCAATTGAACGAGAATCGCTTACTTGTTGGAGTCGCTTCGTTTTCAGCCCCAAGTGACTGTTGGTCCATATATATAGGCAGTGCTGTCTGTTTACAGTTAATGGAGGTGAGCAGCTGAAAAAGATCTTGTAAGGGTCTGGTGCGTGTTCGGAGCCTTAGGTTGTTACCCGAGTGGACAGATAGTGTAGTCAAAGTAAAGCCAGAGGTTGGTAACAGGTAGTATCTGTAGTGGTACAAAGGAGCAGACACGTAGCGTAGTCAGAGGAAAGCCAGAGGTCATAACAGGTAATATCTGTTGCAGTACAAAAGAGCAGGCATGTAGCATAGGCAGAGGAAAGCCAGAGGTTGTAACGGGTAATATCTGTTGCGGTACAAAAGAGCAGGCACGTAGCTTGGTCGGAGGAAAGCCAGAGGTCAATAACGGGTAGTATCAATTCGCAGTATCGACGAGCAGCTTGACTATTGACTGGGAGCACAATAATCACACAAGGAGTGAGGGACAGGTTTATATAGGAAGTCCAATCAAGGGAGCAAGGCGGAGCAAATCAGGAACTGGAATAACAGGAGCAAGGACTAGGCTATGATTCAGCAAAAGAGCTGTCTAAAAGGCTGGACAGATCAACAGGTAGAGTTGCCACCTGGTGCACAGGACCGCCTGGGTTTGAGTCCCGACAGATCTTTAGCATGCGCTGCCTCCATTCATTGAACATCTGTGTGAAAGTACAGGAGTGACAGTTATTTTATCTAAAAGTGCTCTAAGTTTATCCCATAAGTGACAGAACACCGATATCAGCATACCTGTCACTACTTTATGTTGCCCACAGTGAGAGCAACCTAAATTACATGACAGAATCCCTTTAATTAGTGCTTACATACTGCTACTCAGATACCATGACACATGATGAATGATACATTTTTATCTGATTGTCTACGTACAGATTTGGTGAGGATAATGCATTATCTTCAAAATTGTTAGCTATAATGCAAGCTACTGAACATAGTCAAAGATTTTGACATGTGAAGATTGTGTTGAGTTCGACAGGATATCATATTTCCTGTACTAATTCTCTACTATTTGGTTTTTGTATTTACTCCCCATTTAACCCCTTAGTGATCAAGCTTTTGTTTTTTCCTCCCCCTTTTAAAAAATCGTAACTCCTTTATTTATCCAGCAACGTAGCTGTATGAGGGCTTGTTTTTTGCGGGACGAGTTGTATTCTTCAGTGGTACTATTTAATGTACCATATAATGTACTGAAAAACTTTAAAAAATTCTAAGTGGAGAGAAATGGAAAAAAGATGACATTCCGCAATTTTTGGTGCGTCTTGTTTCTACGACGCACAAACTGCAACCAAAATGACATGATAACTTTATTCTATGGGTCAGTACGATTACTATGATACCAAACTTATAGACCAAAAAAGCACATTTTTGGTGTTTTTCATTTTTTTTTCTGACAATGTTCACCGTGCGGGGTAAATACTGCATTACTTTGATTAATCAGACTTTTATGGATGCAGCGATACCAAATATGTATTTTGTTTTATTATTTAGATTCTGTTATTATAAATATGGCAAAAGGTTTTTTTTTTTAACTTTTATTACTTTTTAAAAAATAATTATAAAAACTTTATTGATCTTATTTTTACTTTTTTTTTAAGTCCCCAGAGGGAACAACAACCTGCAATGGTTTGATCGCTCCTGCAGTATGATGTAATGCCATAGCATGGCCTGCTATCGGGCAGACGTTCTATCAAGCCACCCCATGAGCATGACACCCGCACAGCTGCCATGACACCCGCACAGCTGCCATGACACCCGCACAGCTGCCATGACACCCACACAGCTGACTGCGATCTCATCGTTCGGGGGATTTAAATGCCGCTGCCAAAATTGACAGCGACATTTAAAGGATTAACAGCTCCAATGAGCCACATGGCTTACCGGAGCTGTTGCGGGTGGGTGTCAGCTGTAAGAAACAGACGATGCCCATGGTGTATGGAGGGAGATCGCCGCGCGATCCCCCGCCATACACACCCAGATGCCACAGGTCGTGAAAAGGCATGTCGGCGGTTGTTAAGGGGTTAAAATGACCTGCAGACCTCCACTTGTTAACTGACTAGTTCTTTACTCAAAGCAGTGGTGGAAATACTATATATCGATCAGTCATAACATTTAAACCACTTGCCTAATATTCATTGGATCACTCTTTTGCTGCCAGAATAGCTCTGACCCATAAAGGCATGGGCTACACAAACCCAATAAAGGTGTCCTGCGGTATGTAACATCAAGGCGTTAGCAGCAAATCCTTTAGGTTCTGTATCAGTTATGAAGTGTTTTTTCTAGTATGTGTTATAATTGCTGGATTCACAGTAACCCTGCTCAGTAATGCTGTATAACATCCTCCATACTGGTGCTGCTTTTGGCGTTGTGCCGCAGGGAGATAGGATCTGGTCTTCTATGTCTATGGGAGACATCATAGTATCTCCTTCCTCCCACTGTGGATCTGAGCTCAGGAAAAGTTGACAATTAGAAAAACTGCGCATAGAGGCAAAAAACTCTTGATGCAATGATGCAATTAGTGTTATACCTCCCATACAAAACACCGCAGCTTATTGTGAAGATTCCCCTGAAACAATGGGTACAATTTAAAGTAAGCTGAATAAACATGTATTGTTTGGGGTTCTTTCTTTCTATTTTATGGATTTGTCAAGCATTTTGTCATAGACTGCTTTCTGTTAAAAGTCAGACTTTAAACAAAGAGTATTTATGTTTTTGTTCATTTTTCCCGCAGCATTGTGGAAAAGAAAATCTTTCTGTTTGGAGGTCACGATGACAAAGGTGCTGATGAATGCTTGCCAGGGTTATACTCATTTGACCTGGGTAAGAAGAATGAAATCAATTGCAGGTTTTAGTTCTGTACCTATAGAAAATGTTTATGTCTAAATGTGACCGTTAGAGATGAGCGAGCACCAAAATGCTCGGGTGCTCGTTACTCGGGACGAACTTTTCGCGATGCTCGAGGGTTCGTTTCGAGTAACGAACCCCATTGAAGTCAATGGGCGACCCGAGCATTTTTGTATTTCGCCGATGCTCGCTAAGGTTTCCTTGTGTGAAAATCTGGGCAATTCAAGAAAGTGATGGGAACGACACAGCAACGGATAGGGCAGGCGAGGGGCTACATGTTGGGCTGCATCTCAAGTTCACAGGTCCCACTATTAAGCCACAATAGCGGCAAGAGTGGCCCCACCCCCCAACAACTTTTACTTCTGAAAAGCCCTCATTAGCAATGCATACCTTAGCTAAGCACCACACTACCTCCAACAAAGCACTATCACTGCCTGCATGACACTCTGCTGCCACTTCTCCTGGGTTACATGCTGCCCAACCGCCCCCCCTCCCCCCACAGCGCACACCAAAGTGTCCCTGCGCAGCCTTCAGCTGCCCTCATGCCACACCACCCTCATGTCTATTTAGAAGTGCGTCTGCCATGAGGAGGAACCGCAGGCACACACTGCAGAGGGTTGGCACGGCTAGGCAGCGACCCTCTTTAAAAGGGGCGGGGCGATAGCCCACAATGCTGTACAGAAGCAATGAGAAATAGAATCCTGTGCCACCGCCATCAGGAGCTGCACACGTAGGCATAGCAATGGGGAACCTATGTGCCACACACTATTCATTCTGTCAAGGTGTCTGCATGCCCCAGTTAGACCGGGCTTTTTAATTCATAGACACAGGCAGGTACAACTCCCTATTGTGAAGTCCCTGTGGACCGACAGCATGGTTGGGTGCCAGGAAGCCACCGGCGGTACATAGAAATATCCCATTGCATTGCCCAACACAGCTGAGGTAGTAATGTCGTGCGTAATACAGGTGGGCTTCGGCCCACACTGCATGCCCCAGTCTGACCGGGGTTCTTTACAAGTGGACACATGTAGGTTACACTCCCTGTGGACCCACTGCCTGGGTGGGTGCCAGAAAGCCACCGGCGGTACATAGAAATATCCCATTGCATTGCCCAACACAGCTGAGGTAGTAATGTCGTGCGTAATGCAGGTGGGCTTCGGCCCACACTGCATGCCCCAGTCAGACTGGGGTTCTTTAGAAGTGTACAGATGTATTAAAAACTCCGTGTGCACCTACAGCATGGGTGGCTCCCTGGAACCCACCGGCGGTACACAAAAATATCCCATTGCATTGCCCAACACAGCTGAGGTAGTAATGTCGTGCGTAATGCAGGTGGGCTTCGGCCCTCACTGCATGCCCCAGTCAGACTGGGGTTCTTTAGAAGTGGACACATGTAGGTTAAACTCCCTGTGGACCCACTGCCTGGGTGGGTGCCAGGAAGCCACCGGCGTACATAGAAATATCCCATTGCATTGCCCAACACAGCTGAGGTAGTAATGTCGTGCGTAATGCAGGTGGGCTTCGGCCCACACTGCATGCCCCAGTCAGACTGGTAATATGTACCTTAACAGTAACCGCGTTGGTGGTAATGTGGTGGTGACTGCGGACCTAGCAGCGCGGTTTTATTTTGTTGGTTTTCTGAATGTGGCCAGGATTAAGTGGGCCGTGGCGGGGGATGTTTTGGAGGCACTACGTGTCCTCTCCACGTGTCCGTGGTTATATGCACCTTAACAGTAACAGCGTTGGTGGGAAATGGCCTCGCCGCCATCATGTCTTTGGTAAGCCTCTGTTTCCACACCCCAGAGACATACCATTAGCAGTGGTATAGGCAGAGCCCAGAATTAGTAACATTTCAGCCGTAGCATTAGCGACAGGCCCCACTAACATATCACTAGCAGCATTATAGCGGGAGCACAGTCTTAGTTCCATTTCAGTAATAGTAGCAGCCTACACAGGCTCCAGTAACAATTCCGAAGCAGCAGTATAGTGGGAGCGCAGTCTTCGCTCCATTTCAGTAATAGTAGCAGCCTACACAGGCCCCAGGAACAATTCCGAAGCAGCAGTATAGTGGGAGCGCAGTCTTAGTTCCATTTCAGTAGCTGCAGTATAGCCAAGGCCCAAGTTACATTTATGTAGCTAAAGTGTAGGCCAACCCCACACACACTTCTGTACCATGAGTGCAGGCGAAGAACATACAAATTGCTATGATTACACTGTAGGTGAGGGCCCCAAAACATTGGTGTACCAACAGTACTAATGTACCTCAGTAAAAATTGGCCATGCCCAACCAAGATGGCAGGTGAAACCCATTAATCGCTTTGGTTAATGTGGCTTAAGTGGTAACTAGGCCTGGAGGCAGCCCAGTTTAACGAAAAATTGGTTCAAGTTAAAGTTCCAACACTTTTAAGAGCATTGAAACGTATAAAAAATTTTTAGAAAAATTATATGAGTGAGCCTTGTGGCCCTAAGAAAAATTGCCCGTTCAGCGTGATTACGTGAGGTTTCAGGAGGAGGAGCAGGAGGAGGAGGAGGAGGAATATTAGACACAGATTGATGAAGCAGAAATGTCCCCGTTTTGGATGGTGAGAGAGAACGTAGCTTCCATCCGCGGGTGCAGCCTACGTATTGCTTACGTATCGCTGCTGTCCGCTGGTGGAGAAGAGAAGTCTGGGGAAATCCAGGCTTTGTTCATCTTGATGAGTGTTAGCCCGTCGGCACTGTCGGTTGACAGGTGGGTACGCTTATCTGTGATGATTCCCCCAGCCGCACTAAACACCCTTTCCGACAAGACGCTAGCCGCAGGACAAGCAAGCACCTCCAGGGCATACAGCGCTAGTTCAGGCCACGTGTCCAGCTTCGACACCCAGTAGTTGTAGGTGGCAGAGGCGTCACGGAGGACGGTCGTGCGATCGGCTACGTACTCCCTCACCATCCTTTTACAGTGCTCCCGCCGACTCAGCCTTGACTGGGGAGCGGTGACACAGTCTTGGTGGGGAGCCATAAAGCTGTCCAGGCCCTTAAAGACTGTTGCACTGCCTGGGCTGTACATGCTGCTCGATCTCCGCACCTCCCCTGCTACCTGGCCCTCGGAACTGCGCCTTCTGCCACTAACGCTGTCGGATGGGAATTTTACCATCAGCTTGTCCGCCAGGGTCCTGTGGTATAGCAACACTCTCGAACCCCTTTCCTCTTCGGGAATGAGAGTGGGAAGGTTCTCCTTATAGCGTGGGTCGAGCAGTGTGTACACCCAGTAATCCGTAGTGGCCAGAATGCATGTAACGCGAGGGTCACGAGAAAGGCATCCTAACATGAAGTCAGCCATGTGTGCCAGGGTACCTGTACGCAACACATGGCTGTCCGCACTAGGAAGATCACTTTCAGGATCCTCCTCCTCCTCCTCCTCCTCCTCCTCAGGCCATACACGCTGAAATGATGACAGGCAAGCAGCATGGGTACCGTCAGCAGTGGGCCAAGCTGTCTCTTCCCCCTCCTCCTCCTCATGCTCCTCCTCCTCCTCCTGAACGCGCTGAGATATAGACAGGAGGGTGCTCTGACTATCCAGCGACATACTGTCTTCTCCCGGCTCTGTTTCCGAGCGCAAATCGGCTGCCTTTATGGTTTGCAGGGAACTTCTCAAGATGCATAGCAGAGGAATGGTGACGCTAATGATTGCAGCATCGCCGCTCACCACCTGGGTAGACTGCTCAAAGTTTCGAAGGACCTGGCAGATGTCTGCCAACCAGGCCCACTCTTCTGAAAAGAATTGAGGAGGCTGACTCCCACTGCGCCGCCCATGTTGGAGTTGGTATTCCACTATAGCTCTACGCTGCTCATAGAGCCTAGCCAACATGTGGAGCGTAGAGTTCCACCGTGTGGGCACGTCGCACAGCAGTCGGTGCACTGGCAGATTAAACCGATGTTGCAGGGTGCGCAGGGTGGCAGCGTCCGTGTGGGACTTGCGGAAATGTGCGCAGAGCCGGCGCACCTTTACGAGCAGGTCTGACAAGCGTGGGTAGCTTTTCAGAAAGCGCTGAACCACCAAATTAAAGACGTGGGCCAGGCATGGCACGTGCGTGAGGCTGCCGAGCTGCAGAGCCGCCACCAGGTTACGCCCGTTGTCACACACGACCATGCCCGGTTGGAGGCTCAGCGGCGCAAGCCAACGGTCGATCTGCTCTGTCAGACCCTGCAGCAGTTCGTGGGCCGTGTGCCTCCTATCTCCTAAGCTGAGTAGTTTCAGCACGGCCTGCTGACGCTTGCCCACCGCTGTGCTGCCACGCCGCGCGACACCGACTGCTGGCGACGTCCTGCTGCTGCTGACACATCTAGATTGCGAGACAGAGGTTGAGGAGGAGGAGGAGGAGGAGGGTGCTTTAGTGGAAGAAGCATACACCGCCGAACATACCACCACCGAGCTGGGGCCCGCAATTCTGCGGGTGGGTAGGACGTGAGCGGTCCCAGGCTCTGACTCTGTCCCAGCCTCCACTAAATTCACCTAATGTGCCGTCAGGGAGATGTAGTGGCCCTGCCCGCCTGTGCTTGTCCACGTGTCCGTAGTTAAGTGGACCTTGCCACTAACCGCATTGGTGAGGGCGCGTACAATGTTGCGGGAGACGTGGTCGTGCAGGGCTGGGACGGCACATCGGGAAAAGTAGTGGCGACTGGGAACTGAGTAGCGCGGGGCCGCCGCCGCCATCATAGCTTTGAAAGCCTCCGTTTCCACAACCCTATACGGCAGCATCTCAAGGCTGATAAATTTGGCTATGTGGACGGTTAACGATTGAGCGTGCAGGGCGTGGCGGTGTACTTGCGCTAGCGCTCCAACACTTGCGCTAGCGACGGCTGGACTGTGCGGTGCGAGACATTGGTGGATGGGGCCGAGGACAGCGGAGGTGAGGGTGTGGGTGCAGGCCATGAGACGGTAGTGCCTGTGTCCTGAGAGGAGGGTTGGATCTCAGTGGCAGGTTGGGGCACAGGGGGAGAGGCAGCGGTGCAAACCGGAGGCGGTGAACGGCCTTCGTCCCACCTTGTGGGGTGCTTGGCCATCATATGTCTGCGCATGCTGGTGGTGGTGAGGCTGTTGGTGGTGGCTCCCCGGCTGATCTTGGCGCGACAAAGGTTGCACACCACTGTTCGTCGGTCGTCAGGCGTCTCGGTGAAAAACTGCCAGACCTTAGAGCACCTCGGCCTCTGCAGGGTGGCATGGCGCGAGGGTGTGCTTTGGGCAACAGTTGGTGGATTATTTGGTCTGGCCCTGCCTCTACCCCTGGACACCGCACTGCCTCTTGCAACCTGCCCTGCGGCTGCCCGTGCCTCCCCCTCTGAAGACCTGTCCTGTGTAGGCGTTGCACACCAGGTGGGGTCAGTCACCTCATCGTCCTGCTGCTCTTCCTCCGAATCCTCTGTGCGCTCCTCCCTCGGACTTACTGCCCTTACTACTACCTCACTGCAAGACAACTGTGTCTCATCGTCATCGTCCTCCTCACCCACTGAAAGGTCTTGAGACAGTTGCCGGAAGTCCCCAGCCTCATCCCCCGGACCCCGGGAACTTTCCAATGGTTGTGCATCAGTGACGATAAACTCATCTGGTGGGAGAGGAACCACTGCTGCCCAATCTGAGCAGGGGCCCGAGAACAGTTCCTGGGAGTCTTCCCGATCCTGAGCATGTGTCATTGTAGTGGAGTGAGGAGGCTGGGAGGAAGGAGGAGCAGCAGACAGAGGATTCGGATTTGCAGCACTGGACGGCGCAGAACTCTGGGTGGATGATAGCTTGCTCGAAGCACTTTCTGCCATCCACGACAGGACCTGCTCACACTGCTCATTTTCTAATAAAGGTCTCCCGCGTGGACCCATTAATTGGGCGATGAATGTGGGGACGCCAGAAACGTGCCTCTCTCCTAATCGCGCAGCAGTCGGCTGCGACACACCTGGATCAGGAGCTCGGCCTGTGCCCACACCCTCACTTGGGCCTACGCGTCCTCAGCCGCGTCCACTCGGCCTACCCCTACCCCTCAGCATGCTGTATTACCAGTGATTTCCAAGCCAGGAAAGAAATTGGCGCAAGCCTGCAGCCAAAATAGAATTTTTTCCCTTGTTTTTCAAAGGACAAGCCACACTGCGTGTATTCAATGAATACTACTAAGTTTAATAACTGTGTTGTGGCCCTGCAAATGTGTCACAGCACTGCAGTGATGCAAAGTTATTGGCTCCAGCAGATCAGGGATTTCCCATGCAGGAAAAAAATTGGCGCAAGCCTGCAGTAAAACGTAGCTAGCTGCGTCTGATTTTTTTTTACGTTCTGCACGCAGCACACACGTACCCAGAGCCCTGAGGACTGTCAGAGGCAGGCGAAATAGAATTTTTTCCCTTGTTTTTCAAAGGACAAGCCACACTGTGTCTATTCAATGAATAATGTATGTCTTCTGCCCCTGCCTACACAATTCTATCCCTGTAGTATTAATGCCGGGTGCAATGGTCTGCACAGCCGGTTTTGAGAAAAAAAAAAAAAAATGCAACACTGCTAACAGCAGCCTGGACAGTACTGCACACGGATAGATGTGGCCCTAGAAAGGACCGTTGGGGTTCTTGAAGCCTACACTCACTGCTAACACTCTCCCTGCCTAACCACCACTTCTGTCCCTATTGCAGGGCGCAATGCTCTGCAGATCCAATTTTGAAAAAAATAAATAAAAATATACAGTGCTAACACAGTACTGCACACTATTAGATGTGGCCCTGAGAAGGACCGTTGGGGTTCTTGAAGCCTACACTCACTCCTAACGCTCTCCCTACAGCAGCTCCAGCACGATACCACTGTCCCTCAGCTAACTCACAAGACATCTGAGGCGAGCCGCGGGAGGGGCCGATTTTTATACTCGGGTGACATCTGATCGCTCCAGCCACTCACAGCAGGGGGGTGGTATAGGGCTTGAACGTCACAGGGGGAAGTTGTAAT
The DNA here is from genome assembly GCF_035609145.1 of Eleutherodactylus coqui. NCBI lineage: Eukaryota > Metazoa > Chordata > Amphibia > Anura > Eleutherodactylidae > Eleutherodactylus > Eleutherodactylus coqui. The sequence continues at coordinate 200,582,932 of NC_089841.1, read as the reverse complement.
GCCTTCCTTGTCTTTCAATTGGCCAGAAAAGCGCGCTAACGTCTCAGAGAGGAAACTGAAAGTAACCGGAACACCGCGTGGTACTCGTTACGAGTAACGAGCATCCCGAACACGCTAATATTCGCACGAATATCAAGCTCGGACGAGTACGTTCGCTCATCTCTAGTGACCGTTGAAAGTTTTGGTGGCCGAAAATGATTTGTTTGGGTGTTCTGAAGCAAAAGTCTCTGGGGCTACCCTGACCCGTTTCTACACTTTTTATATTTATTGGGATTATGCAGATTATTTAGCTTGGAAAAAGATGAATTTGGATGAGTTTACTATGAGTTTATTATATATTCAGTATATAAAATGACAATACGAAGATATGCACCAGTGATTTTGCATATTAACCCTTTCCAATCCAATTTGGAGCCTGGTTTTCCTAGGGGGCTTACTTTTTTTCTGCCGTTATACAACGGTGCTATATGCTGGCTAAAGCCAGTACTGCATGAGGTGACACGTTGGATAGGCTCCGACAGCAGAGAGGCTGCCAATATACAGTAAGAGAACCCCAACGGACGTCTTCCAACATCAGAGCTGTACAGCCTTAAATCATAATGTCTTTAGACGTCAGACAGTGGATTGGAAAGGATTAATCTGTGACCACGACAAGAGGACATTTACTATGGATAGAGAATAGAGGGCTTCACCATCAGCATAGAATGAGGATATTTAACGTTAAGCATAGTTAAAGAATTTATTCTTATTCTGACACATGGGAAGGAATTATTACAAATTATATAAATTGAACTTTATGGAATGAAACAGCAGGTAATGTTTTTGGGTATGCTTCATCAGCATATGTCAAGAAAATGGAAAGACGGCCTTAAGACCCTTTTAGACAGAATGAATATCATTCAAACGAGCAAAAGTGAAGATAATCGTTCAGTCTAAACAAAGCCGAAGACAGGACGACGAATGATAAATCGGTCACTTTTCATTCGTCGTTTAATTTTATACAGACAGGAAAATCGTCATTGGCTCGTTCACTATTCGTTTGGAATAAACAAACAATGTATCTGCCTGTATAAACAGGATGCCTGGGTGAACGCTGACATCGTTGGCTCGCTCAAATGATATATTGGTGTAAACGGATCCTAAGTCATTTTCTTTAATTTAGTCCAAAATGGTCACAAAGATTGCAAGTGTAAATAGTTTTCATACATTTTAGGTACATTACAGTGGGAAAAATTAAAATCGACTGGAGCCGCTCCGCAAACCTTGAGCCACAGTGTGGCTACTGTTGGTGAAAATGTCTTGGTTTTTGGTGGTATCTACCATGGAAGAGCTGTAGATGACCTGCACGTGTTCAACACAGGTATTATACCTTATATAACTTGTATATTTGTCTACTACTTGACTGATATTGTAAAGATTATCTGAAATCAATACATTTCCAAGACTTCAATGCATAACTACTTTCTTCCAATCAATTGTGAGGTCAACTTGAGGTGAACCAAAACCAAAAAGGACATTTTTATGTACTAAAATCGATTGCCACTTTCGTGTAAGGGGCGGACAGTATGGAGAATATTGCTAATACAATGTGCATCACAATGATGTTTAGCCAATGGTGGGCACTGACAGCAAAGGCCCCCTGTTTAAGAAGTGTGTCTGGGTGCCCTCCTCTCAAGGGCAGCAAAGCCACACAGTTGATAGTATATACATGTCAGTTACACAACTGACAATGCACACATTGCGCACTTTAGGCACATTCCACACACTTCCTGTACATATGCCACTAACACATTAGATACATGCTACATAAATCGCACGCATTAACATAGTATGTAAGGCCAAAAAAGACATATGCCCATCCAGTTCTGCCTATTCTTCCCTCCAATGTTGATCCACAGGAAGGCAAAAAAAATCCAATGAGGTAAAGGACAATTTTTGCTTATTTAGGCCTCGGTCAGACGGGCATTTTTTGCCACGATTTGGGGATCGCATGATGGATGCGCATCCGCAAATCGCGTGACCGGGGCCGAAAAATCGCTGCAAAAATCTGCTCCTAGCCGCGTTTCCTTTGAAACGGGCTGGAGCACAGGAGCGCTGTCCAGCCCATTGAATTCAATGGAGCCGACAATACAGCCGGCTCCATTGAAAGCAATGGGCGGACGACAAGCGCAGGATGAATTTTCGGGAAGGGCTTAAAAATATAAGCCCTTCCCTGAAAATCATCCAAAAATGTGTAAAAATAAAAAAATATATATACTCACCTTGTCCCCGCAGACGGAGTTCAGCCGCGGGCGGCCGGCAGTTCTCCTGAACTGCTCTGTGTAGTATTCAGCAGGCGGGGATTTAAAATCCCCGCCTGCTGAAATGGGCTGCCTGATTAGTCACAGCCCTCACCAATCAGAGGCAGCTCTCACTCACCCATTCATGAATTCATGAATGGGTGAGTGAGTGCTGCCTCTTATTGGCTCAGCGCAGGGACCAATCAGGGGCAGCTCTCAGCTATTGAATGACAGCTGAGAGCTGCCCCTGATTGGTCCCTGCGCTGAGCCAATCAGAGGCAGCACTCACTCACCCATTCATGAATTCATAAATGGGTGAGTGAGAGCTGCCTCTGATTGGTGAGGGCTGTGACTAATCAGAGGCAGCCCATTTCCGCAGGCGAGGATTTTAAATCCCCGGCTGCTGAATACTACTCAGAGCAGTTCAGGAGAACTGCCAGTCGGCCGCGGCTGAACTCCGTCTGCGGGGACCAGGTGAGTATATATATATATATATATATTTTTTTTTTACACATTTTTGGATGATTTTCAGGGAAGGGCTTATATTTTTAAGCCCTTCCCGAAAATTCATCCCGCGCTCGCCGGCAGCCCATTGCTTTCAATGGAGCCGGCTGTATTGTCGGCTTCATTGAATTCAATGGGCAAACATCATTCTTCTCTGCCACAGCTGTTACAGCTGTGGCAGAGGAGAATGATTTGTGTAGTATATGTTCTCAATGGGGTCGGCGCTGCTGCCGCCGGCCCCATTAAGCGCATATACAGAACACAAGGAATCGCAGATTGCAGATAGGCACGATCTGCGATTTCTGTTCTATAATTTATCGGACAAGCGCATAAAAAGTGCCCATGTGTCCGATACCATTGCAAAGCAATGGTTCTATAAAATCGCCGGTCGCATGCGCATGCGCAAATCGCATGAAAAATCGCCCGTGTGACCGAGGCCTTAAAGGGGTTGTTCCGCGCCAAAACGGCTTTTTTTTTTTTTCAATAGGCCCCCCCGTTCGGCGCGAGACAAACACAAGGGATGGGTTTAAAAAAATTAAAAAAAAAGTTTAGTACTTACCCGAATCCCCGTTCTGCGGCGACTTCTTACTTACCTTACCAAGATGGCCGCCGGGATCTTCACCCACGATGCACCGCGGGTCTTCTCCCATGGTGCACCGTGGGCTCTGTGTGGTCCATTGCCGATTCCAGCCTCCTGATTGGCTGGAATCGGCACACGTGACGGGGCGGAGCTACGCGATGATGCGTAGAAGGGGGCGGAGCCAGAACGCCGCTCGTGCTGAGACCCAAGAGAAGGGAGAAGACCCTTCTGCGCAAGCACGTCTAATCGGGAGATTAGACGTTGAAATTAGACGGCACCATGGAGACGGGGACGCCAGCAACGGAGCAGGTAAGTGAATAACTTCTGTATGGCTCATATTTAATGCACGATGTATATTACAAAGTGCATTAATATGGCCATACAGAAGTGCTTACCCCCACTGCTTTCTCGGGACAACCTCTTTAAGGGAAAGAACTTCCTTGCCGACTACAATCTGACAATCAGAATAATCCCTGGATCACAGACTCTTCTGAAATACTGTAACGCTCAAGAAAGGTGTCCTAGCCCCTCTAGAACTCTTTTATTGAATTCGCCATCACCACCTTCTCAGGCAGAGAGTTCCATAGTCTCAATGCTCTTACAGTAAGGCCCCCTGCACACGGGCGGAAATTTCGTGGTGGGATTTCCCGCAGAATTTCCACCTGTGCCCGCTGCCATAGAATTGCATTAGATAACGCAATCCTAAGCAGACAGCCGTGATTTGTCCATGCGAAAACACACACGGAAAACAAATCACAGCATGTCCTATTTCTGTGCGGGTCTCGCTGCTTTCTTTTGTGGGTAAGACATTGGCATCCCAACTTTGATAACTTCAGCCTGTGGAACCATTGGCTTCACCCACAGACCACACTGTGCTCCACCCATTTGTGTAGATGAGCCCCAACATCACTTTTCCTGACTGAATGGAAAACTCTAATCAAACCCCATTAAAACATCTACCTATCAGCGTAACAGTATTGTCCATTGTGAGGAGTTACTGGGACTGTCTTCCCTTTTCTCCGGGCCCTTGTGCAGTTGAACAAGCAGTACATCCTCCTCCGAGTTTAGCCATTTTAAACACACGACCTTAGCCAACATTCCTACATAACACTGGAAATCATCCCTCTAGTTCCACATGTTGTTGTTAGCTGTTTGGTTGTTAACGGCCCTTGGCGACCCTAAAGGTGAGCTCCTTCCATGTTTTTCGGTTTTGCACTGCTTCTTTAAGTTGTGTGATATCCATGCCAGTATCAGCTCTGACAGTATCAGCCATCGTGTTCTTTGGCAGCCAGGTCTTCTTTTGCCACTGATCTCTCCAAGCATTATAGATTTTTCTAGTGTGATTGTTCCCAGTAAGAGAAGCCAAGTAATGTTGTCGATATGATACCTTTTATTGGCTAACAAAAATACATGATGTTACTGCGAGCTTTCGGGATATCGACCCCTTCGTCAGGCTAATGAAGGGTGCGATATCCCGAAAGCTTGCTGTAACATCATGTATTTTTGTTAGCCATTAAAAGGTATCATATCTACAACATTACTTGGTTTCTCTTGCTGGGAACAATCACACTTTACTGGCTACCACGGTACCAAGCCTTTTTTTCAGATTTTTCTAGTGACTCTGCTCGCATTACATGGCCAAAATACGTGAGTCTGAGTTCCACATGTAAAGCATATTTTTCAGGTTAACAGTTTCTGCATAAATCAGATGTTGAATTCAAATATCTTTATAAGAAATTGATTCTCTCTTCTTGTTAGCCATTAAAAGGTATCACATCTACCGGATTATTTTGTTTCTCAATAACAATAATATTTTTTCCCACTGGCTAAAGGCCCATTTACATGCAATAATTATCATTTAAACAAAGGTGCAAAAATAGTAAAAGTTAGATTTATTTCTCCATCACCAGCAGCGTTTTGACCTGTCAGTTTTTGTCAAGCATGACTAGACAAGTAGACGGGATACACACCTGGGCAACAAAAAAGGAGGGGTCAGAACCTATCCCTGATATAAAAATTAACGAACCTGTGTAACTAGCAGAGCATACACCTTAAGAAGAGCGACCCTGCAACAGGTACCTGGGGCTTCCCTGAAACCTCCCTAGATGGAGTAAGGGCGGCCATTATGATAGATCCAGAATAAGTGGAAAACACTGAACAGAAGAGACATGGAAAGAGATAAACAGAAGAAGAGGATAACAGTATAGACTGACACTGAATAATGTGAGCTCCAAAACACAGACTGGAACCTCCTCACAAACCAGAACTAGGACACCAAATAGTATAACCTGTCTTTCTCTGCTCAGAGGAGCTGGTATAAATACTTCCAACCAATTCCTGACAGGCTGGCTGGGACAATTGACAACTGAGCTTGCCAATCAGTCAGTAGAGAGAGAGGAGCAGTTTCTCTCTTGGCAACAGCCCCAAAATGACACTGCACATTACATCATCCAGGGCTGATTCCGTGATATTGCCCTGGACCTGTCCTCAAATCCGGAAGCTGCCGGCAATGGTGAGGTGACAGAAATGCACACAAATAATGCTGTGCCAGCAAGATAACAGCAATATGCACATGAGCCATAAACCAATATGGAGATTTCTAGTACTTTATTTAGAGCATATGTACAGCTTGGAGTAATTTTTAAAAATTATATCGAATTTGCTGAATTAATTATTTAATATAGTTCATTGTTTTTACACCTTTCCTGCCATTCTCCCACTACGCACTGTGAAAGCCACCGCATTTGGTGGACTACTTGGTGCGAACATAGGACAAGAGGACTAGGTTTTTCATTCTGTGCATATGCCTATGTAGTTCGCCAGGTGTATTCAGTGGGAGCTTCGAAAGTGCATAGCTAGAAAACAGCAGAGAAGTTAAGTATAAGACACATATCGCCAGATTCAGCATTTCAGCCTCTGTGAGCCCATGAGTTTAGCTTATGAGTCTTATAGGAGCTGACAGAGTACCTTTAAGACACATTAACATTCCTGCCTATGTGTTGTGAAGTCTAAAAAATCTTCCGAGAACACCTTTTCAGTTCTTAGTCATTCAATACTCACCATAGAAATGTTTCAGGCAAGTGTGCAGAACAGGGACTGGCAGGTAGAGGGCGCATCTGAAGAATCGTGCGTTGAACAGTAACAGACTATATGGCAGACTTCAATGAGTGAATCCTGATTTTAACATTTACCAGATTATGGAGCCATTCTATTGATTTTGACTTTGATAATGACATAACTAAACATTTGGTTTAACTAAAAATTAGCATTTTTCAAAAAATGTGTTTAAAAATGTTTGTTGAAGAGGTTGTCTGAGTTACATAGTTCTTAAAAATTTGTGCTCCCCCCCAAAAAAATAAACACCCTTTACTCACCTGTCTTATCTTCCCCACAGCTTTGCTGATGTAGCTCTGATCCCCCCTGTACCCCTGTGCTTACAGGCTGCAGTCAGGCTTGTGTAGCAGGTGTCACAGGCTGCTGCACCCAATCACAAAACACAACACTCATACACTGAGATCCGTGATTGGGTCAGAAGCCTAGGATAACACCAAGTAAACAGGCTGACTGCAGACAGTAAACATAGACTTAGACCCAAAAACAATGCTGCAGTGCTGGAGACACAGTTGAACCAGTATAGGATGTTTTCTTATTTTTTTTTATGGGGAGCACTAATTAAAATATATATATATAAGTTGGACAACCCCTTTAATTTTCTTTTTTGTCCCTTTTTAAATTTCAGCTTCTGAAACATGGATGCCAGTTAAAACAAATGGTTCATTGCCTGATGCAAGGTAAGCATCGATATTAACTAAATTATAATTCATTCATCCGTACATAATTATGGTCTTTGTCGAAAATATAGTAATTCATTAATGTTTTATATTAAGGTTAGGCCATACATTTGCTACCGTTGGACAACATGTATACTTGTTTGGCGGCTCTTCAGCAGATGGAGTTTACTACAGTGATGTGCACATGCTGGATACAGGTGAATTCTTTCCTTTCCTTCTAGACATATCTAAATAGTTATGTAATTTTTGTGTAATGCATAAGAAAAGCTTTAACATTTTTTTTTAATGTCCTGTCATAGCAATTGCTAAAAATCATTATAAATAGCTTCACATGTTTAATGAAAATACCGATAAGCAAAAAAGGTATTTCTGTTCAGAAAGTATAATATGTATCAAACCCAACAGCCAATTAGCAAAACCCTTTTGACAAACCAATGTAGGTTATACGGATTTCTGAGAGTATAGCATAACTTGCTGCCATCGTTAAATCAATTTCATTACATTCAAATCAAACTACTTCAAAAAATACATGTAACAACCATCAAAAAGATAGAATAGGTTATATTATTAAAGTATGTTCTTTTAGATTGTGTATGTTCTTAAAGGTGAAGAACACCTGTCATGAAATATGCATTGTCGGCTCTACAGAAGGGTATCAACAAGCTCATAAAGAGTACAGGCAGAGTCTGAATAGCTGTATGTTGCTTCTACTGTTTGAATTTTTGGTTCCCAAAAATCAAAAAATAAACATGTCCCTTGGAACAAGCATATGTCTAGAAGATAACTGCTGTCCTGAGTGTGGAAAATAGTATTGCCATTATTTACTCTTTTTCTTTCCATAGTTACTTTTACATGGCAGCGTTATGTGATCAAAGGGGAGAGCCCAACTGGAAGGAAATTTCACTCATTTACAGCACATCATGATAAGGTAATATGCAATACAAAATGGTACAGTACAACAGAAAGACTGAAACCAATTACCAGGTGACAGTGTTGTTGACAGTTTACAAATTCTTAACCAACATGTAAGTCTGCTATTCAGATATGCCTGATACCAAAAATACACTTTATACATGTCTAAAATACAGGTTGAAGCAATAATAGTGTGATTTTTAACAAAAATGAGCCAAACTCACATTACACTTTTATGGTTTTAAATGTGTATCAAAGGTAGACAAGTAAACTTCATAGTAATGTTGGTCAAAATGTTGGGATGGCTGGGAGCCAATAATCGGTTTTCTGAAGCATTCTTAAATTGCCATGGAGCCTCCTGTTATTACACAAGACAAGACCAATCATTTCTTTACTCTGCTATTAAAGCCCTTAATGTTGAAGGGGATTATGTTAACTACCATAATAAATCCTAGAGATGAATCACTTAAAAGCAACCTGTCACATTCTGTAAGCATTAGAAGCTATGTTATGGTGCTTATAAGATAGCGAATGTGGAGTCCAGAGGTGCACTTTTTATACTTACCCATCTCCCCGTTCCCAAACTGTCACCAATGGAAGTCTGTACATGGTCTGTCAGTTTGACTCTTGTCTTCAGGCAATGCACATGCACTCTCATAGAGAACAGTGTGTGTGTGCATGCAATGACTAAATAAAAGAGTCACGCTCTTACACCTCATGTCCACAGGCAGGTCAGATTCCGCGGGCAGGAGCCCACAGTGGAGTCCCACCCTGCCTGTGGCAAGAGGACATTACTTACCCATTCAGATCCTCTGCGTGGCTGTGCTTGTCTTTCATCTTCTCCACTGCGCATGTGGGCAGGCGTGCCGCCGCACATGCGCAGTAGATTTTTAAAAAAATCTCCTGCTTTCCTGCAGGATCCGTGGCCTGTCTGCACTGTCAGCTGTGGGCAGGCTGCGTATCGGATGGCTTCCATTGAGTCCAATGGAAACCGTCCGTGCAGGATCCGTAGCAAAATAGAGCATGCTGCGATTTGTTTTTTGGCCCAAAAGGTCCGCAAATCAAAACCGGATTCAGCTGCAGGTGCCCATGATTGTCTATTGTCGGCTTGAACTGAGGATCATCTGCAATTCAATTCCACCTGTGGACATCGGGCCTTAGATCGAGCAATGTTTTTTAGGGGTGACAGCGGAGGAATAGGGAGCCAGGTAAGTATAAGAACTTACACAATCAGACTTTCCATTCCCTGTCCTATAGGCATCGTAACTTAGTTTCTAGTGCTTATAAGTTGTAACCGATTCCCTTTAAACTTAGTGAAAGAATTAGCAAAATTGCTTTGCGCTATACCTTGAAGAAGAATAGTTAAACACATAAAAACAGTTGTAAAACAGAATGTTGAGTAGGTCTGTAACAGCTGGATCAGAGGTAACGCTGATAGCAGCTGTTAATCCTTTAAATGCCGCTGTCAGTTTTGACAGTGGCATTTAAATGTCCCGATCAATCAGGATTTAAAGGGAATCTGTCAGCTGGAAGTTGCTATCCAAACTGCTGGCATGATGTTATAGAGCAGGGGGAGCTGAGCAGATTGTATATATAGTTTTATGGGAAAGATTCAGTATAACTTCTGTTTTATTCATTTAAACTTTTGTGCATTCTGAGCTGAACAGTCCGATGGGCGGTCCTATCATGACTACATACAGGATTAGCTGTCAATCATTAATAGGACCGCCCATTGCACTGTTGAGCTCAGAATATGCAGAGGTTTGATTGCATAAAATACAAGTTGAGCTGACCGATTCCCTTTAAATATCCCAAACTGCCTCACCGCGATCACTGGGGTGCCATTTGGGTGTCATGCCAAGCTGGGTCTTTCTGAAGGCTCCCAGGGGTGCCATAATCATTTGCCCATTAAAGATGTGCCTGTAGCATGTCTTTTAATAGACAATCTGTTAAAATATAGTATAATGCAAGATCATAGTATTGCATTATATTCTATAAGCGATCAAACGATCGCAAGTTTAAGTCCACTCTGGGGACTAATAAAAAAAAAGTGAAAATTAGTATAGTTAATATTTTTTCAATTATTATAAAAATATAAAATATTAAAGGTTAAAAAAACTCTTCGCAGTCATCATATCTACAAAAAAAAAAGAAAGAAAATAAATCTAAAAATTGGTATCACTGCATCCATAAAGGTCCAGTTTATTAAAATATCACATTCCTGCATGATAACCTCCATCAGGAAAAAAATACACAATGGCAGAATTGTGCTTTTTTGATCACTCCGTCTCCAAGAAAAAAATAAAAAGCAATCAAAAAGTTGCATGTTCTCCAAAATGGTCTCAATACAAAATACAGGCCGCCCAATATGTTTTTAAAGTATTACTATATTTAAAAAACTATAGAAATTTGGCATTTCTGTAATCATACTTACTCGTAGAATAAAGACAACATGTCATTTTTTTCCACCATGAATATTGTAAACATAAACAGTACCCCTCCCCCTCACAAAAAATGGTGCAATTGCGGGTTTTTTCCCCATTTTGCCCACTTATAAATGTTTAAGACTTCCAATTCATTATAAGGTATGTTAAATGGTTCCATTGAAAAATGCAACTTTTCCTGCAAATAACAAGCCCTCATGTAGCTATCTATGTAAATCAAAAAATATGATTTTTGAAAGTGGGAATGCCAGTATTGCAGAATGTGACCTGGAGGCAACGCATCAATCACCCTTGGTCATAGAAGGGTTAAACAATGAGAGGATTAAATTGCTTCATATGGTCAAGAGTTGTAGGAAAAATATCTGTGTATATTTGGAGTGGAACATTGGCAAAGCTGGTATTCCTCCGGCCAATTTGCCAATGTCCTTTTATATTGTGTGATAGTGAAGGCATAGAAATTTTCAGATGAGGGCTTTGGTCTCAAGGCTTGATGAATGCGGTCCATGGTTAATTCATTTGTGGGGTACAATGGTAGCAAGAAGATGAAACGTTGTAATGCATAAATAGTCGGTTCCTCCACCATTTCAGGGATATTCTGAAGTGTAAGGTTATTCCTGCTCTTCTTGGGAGGACTTCATGTCACCAACCTCAGCCCTGAGGTCATTGTGTGCTTTAACCAAGACATTTAATGTGCGATAGAGATCCTCCCAGGGCAGTAAAATCTTTCTGTAAGATGGTTATCTTTGTTGGAAGTCTCCCGAGGAGCAGAGTGAGCGATCTGCTAAGAGGACATCTGAGAGTTGTGATATCTCCCACAGATGACTGTGATGGATCAGACCCTCTATTTTGAGATGGTGATGGTACAGTAGGATATTGTAGTTGTGTTGATGCAAAAGGTTTTGCAAGTGGTAGCCCATTTGATCTCTTCAGTTCCCTGCCTACCAGACACTTGTCTTTCATTAAGTTGAATTATTATAGAATTATTACTATTAAATGTTCTTTTTGTTTGATCCCATTGACAGGATATTTACTTGTTTGGAGGCATCGAAGAAACTGAGAATGAGACTAAAATGGTAAAATGTGATGTGATGAAGTTAAGTCTTGGTAAGTGATACAAAATGTAAGTGTATTATGTAAATTAAATATCCACAAATTCTAAATTCCGTATTCAACCTGCATGTTTATTAGTCTATTTATAAGCAGTAATGTTGTTAAAAGAGTACATAAAAATAATACGGTTTGCCCAAACAACAGTTGCTTTTCCAAATGTACTGTAGATCTAGATATCACTGTTTTTTTTAACAGCTGTCACCAGAGAAAATAAGGACTACCGGTTCACGGTGTACAATTAAGAGTTATTCACTTTAAACCAAAAAATAATGCTGAAACATGTCTTAGATATACTGTACTATAATAATTAGCACATTTCAATGCATAGCATTGTACAGGTTTTCAAATACACGAAAAAGGACTGATTATAGGTTTCAGGTCCACATCTGGTTGGTTCATCCTATTGAATCAAAGTATCTTACTTATTGGTATCATATTGATTTGCACCATTATGTACAATGAGACAATATGATTGATGAGTTGTATTTTTAACCATGGACTGTAAGGATTAGCGGTTCGCAGGTCCCTCGTGCCCTCACTGCCGGTCCTGTCACACGGGCTGCTACTGTGCAGCGCAGGGGAGCCCCGGTCCTCTTCACCTCCCCTGGCCGCCAAGCTCCTCCTCGCCACCGGGTTGCTAGGGACGCGGTGGGTGTTGCCCCGCGCCGCGTCCTCGGTATCATGGCAACCAGGCATGTGTCTCCTTCCCTGCCTCCTGCAGGGCTGAGGGCGGGTTCCCCAGTGCTGCTGGGTGCACTCAGCTGCTGTCAGGCTCCCCGCCCCAATCAGCTCCTGGGGCGGGAGCTCTGACAGCATTTAAACCTGCTTGTGTCTGCAGACCAGTGCCAGTGTTAGTTTGGTCTTCCTGCTAAACCAGCGTACTTCTTGTTGTGACTCCTGACTTTTGACTCCCTGTTTTTGGACCTGACGTTGCCTTTGCCTGACCCTCTTGTACCTCGTACCCTCTCGTTGCCGACCCGCATAGTCTGACTCTCTGTACTGTTGTTTGTTTCAGTGTCTGTCTGATTGTTAGTCCCAGCGTTCCCCTTCCTTAGTGAGTGTAGGGACTGTCACCCAGTTGTCGCCCTGAGGCTTAGCCCAGGGGGGCAAGTAGGTAGGGACAGGGGTTGCGCGTATTTTCAGGGACTTCCAGTTTCCCGGACCCCGAGTCCTGACATGGACATCAGAAAGGTGTCCTTAATGAGTGTCAGGTTTGGAATTGCTGTACATTACCTCTGATTTGTTCAGCCACTGATCAGGTAAATACTGCATCTCCCTCTTATCAGTTACATGAGAGAGTTGACTAAGATGCTTACAGGCTAAGGGCGCTTTTACAAAAGCCGAGACTCACACAATTCATGTTTGCCCGACAGAACGAGCTGGTGACGTCACCAGCTCGTCCACGCTCAATCAACCCAGTTAAACTGAGAATCGTGCAGCTCTTGGGAACTTTTCGTTCAGCGTTTCACATTCCTATGTGAAAGGCTGAACAATCAGTGTTTACACGGCATAAGAAGTGACCGAGCCAGGGTTGGTTTTTATGCCAGCTGAAACTGAATGACCAGTGAGAATTATTGTTGACTTTTGTACGTTTGAACAGTTTTCTGAACCATAATCATTCCATCTAAACGGGACCAAAGGGCAATGCGATCAGCTTTTTAGCACACTGTAATGCTCAGATAAGTCATTCTTTGGGTAATAACAGCGGGGAAACATCCTGAACTTTGATTTAAGGGCTTTATGGAGTTAAATCTTTAACAAAGGTCTTTTCCTGCGTTTATTGCAATAATTCTTAATTGTTATATAATTTATTCAACCTTTTAATATACTTTGTATTTCAACAATTCTTCACAATTTTCAAGGTCTCTGCTTATATTTCATCATTTATATTGAGAGACTGAAAAGAAATCTTGTTTAGCTGGCGCAGCTGCACCATTATTGAGGGTAGATGTATGCTTTTCATCTAGATCGGCTAAGAGCTACCTTAAGGCTGGGGTCACACAGGACGGAATTTCAGCAGAATTCTCGCAGAATGGCTGCACCGAAAAACCCACGGCCTTTAGCCGAGGGTTTTGGGGCAATTTCACCGTCGGCATTCTGATGCGGCTTTCTCTCCCCATAGAGAGGAGAGAAGCCGCTGCGGAAATGAGAAAAGAATTGACATGCTGCGGAATTAAATCCGCACCGCATGTCAGTTTTCATGTGGCTTGGCCACAACAGATTGGCCGCAGCGTATGGACGAGATTTTTGCTAAATCTTGTCCACTTTGCTGGCTAAGCTCTGATGTTGATGTTTAAAAGTGTGATGTATCACTTCACTAAACAACATGAGATTATAGTACCGTGATACCGTTCAATATTGCACGCTTGCGCTGTTTAGGTTGGGCACTAATATACGCTGACACCTGTCTCCAAGTAAGCACCGCGATACCACTTGAAACAGTGCGCATGCGCCCCTTATTTCAGGCACTGTGTTACATTGACACTTACCTCTGATATTAGGTAACACTTGGCCAGGATATTGTGAGGTTGTGCAAAAACCTCGCGCATGCGCTATTAACGCTGGGGGTGTGGTACACTGCCGGTTTCGAGCACAGACGTAAGACGTAGGATTCCACAAAATGGCTGACTGGGCTCATGTGGATGAAATCACACCTGATTTTGGGTGCTCCTGTATTCGGGGATGTTTTTAATGTGATGATATTAGACTGCACCTGTGTATAAAAGGGTGAGATTAATTGCATATGTCACAGTCTGAAGGTGATTGGTGAGGTTGTTTTTTGGGTTTGGATATAAATATGTGAGTGTTTTGTATACCATTGAGCTTGGTAAAAGTCAATTTCTGGCCGAAATTTAGCAGTTACGATTTAAGAATAAAGTCTCTTGACATCTATCTGTGCACCTTTTTATGCTGCCATGGATCTTTTGTTTACATTTACTGATTAGTGCATCATCACAACTGACCATTTTAGTCACTTCCTCAAAGCAGGCTAAAACAGCACAAACATCTTAGGTCTGCAGTTACTCCACAGGCGTCAAGTGACCAACCTCCATACAGCGCCTACCAACGGCACTTACTATCTGGTACTCCATGATCGCTCTCTGCTGCGGTCTTAGCCTCTGCAACATTGGTTATTGGATGACAGCTGAGAGCTGCCCCTGATTGGTCCCTGCACTGAGCCAATCAGAGGCAGCACTCACTCACCCATTCATCATGAATGGGTGAGTGAGTGCTGCCTCTGATTGGTGAGGGCTGTGACCAATCAGAGGCAGCCCATTCAGCAAGCGGGGATTTTAAATCTCGCCTGCTGAATACTACTCAGAGCAGTTCAGGAGAACTGCCGGCCGGCCGGGGCTGAACTCCGTCTGCCGGGACAAGGTGAGTATATATATTTTTTTAATTTTTACACATTTTTGGATGATTTTCAGGGAAGGGCTTATATTTTTAAGCCCTTCCCGAAAATTCATCTGGCACTCGCCGGCAGCCCATTGCTTTCAATGGAGCAGGCTGTATTGCCGGCTCCATTGAATTCAATGGGCGAACATCATTCTTCTCTGCCACAGCTGTTACAGCTGTGGCAGAGGAGAATGATCATTGTAGGATATGTTCTCAATGGGGTCGGCGCTGCTGCCGCTGGCCCCATTGAGCACATATAGAGAACACAAGGAATCGCAGATAGGCGCGATCTGCAATTCCTCGTGTCTGCCCGTTTCGCCGAAAACGCTGCTAGCTGCAGATTTTTCGGCGATTTTTCGGGCCTGGTCACGCAATTTGCGGATGCGCATCCGTCATGCGATCCGCAAATCAAGGCAAAATACGGTCGTCTGACCGAGGCCTTAGACTGCAACTGATATTTTTGAAAAACACTTTGTTTTGTAGCTATTGGCAACTGTTCCAAGTTTCTTTTGCACTAATTTGTATGAACCTCCTTCCCCGTGTCACTAGTAATAAGTAACTGATTAGTATGAAATGTGGAAATATATGAATTATATATCATGCAGTCCTCATAATACATGATAACAGTAATAGGTAAGTACCTTATGGCAGGGAATTGTTAATATAATGATCCTGGCAGAAGCACATTAACTATTTATGTAGTGTGGCCAGCTTCCATGTGACTATACACACAACTCTAATCTATTTCAGTACTACATAAACCCTACTGAATAGTCTTGATCAGTTACCATGTATTCACAGTGCAGTGCAAATAGAAATGTTCCTTTATATAATAAGCGATAGAATTATATTCTTCTAAATAATGCATGTGCTACTAGATTAGACATGAAGAAGTATCATTATTATTTCATAGGCTTTGCTGGGTACAGTTGTGTCCTCTGATCATACTCATCCCACGTACAGCCAATAACTTTAATTAACCGATTTATGGAACATCTGTGTTGAAAATATGCAGCCAAAATGCTGCCATTATAAAAATGTACATGTAGACCGCAAACAAGCTAGACTTATAGCAGCAACTTCCACCAGCAGATCATCCTGGTCTTACTTCCCCTACCTTGTGTAATCATGCAGCAGCCCCTCTGCTTTCTTAATGACCCTGCTAATTGTGGGGTCACTTAATTTACAGCGTTAATAGAGTATAATTGGTATAAAATAGGTTGTTTTGTAATGAGAAATTATAGTCAGCATTGCTATTCAGGCCTCTTTCACACGGGCAACAGCGAAATTGCCACGAGAAAATTGCACGACTTTAGAGCGCTTTTTTGCTGGGATTTATGGGGTGGCTTGCAATATAAGCCCTACCCCAAAAATAAGGCTTATCTGCATTAAAAAAAAATACATCAACTAACAGGCACTATCAGCACATCTCCTCTGCAATCGCATGGAGTGGCTGTGATTGGTTCATCAAGCGCTGCAGTGACTGGCTGTGCCACAGCATTTGAGAACCAATCAGAGCCAGCACTTCCTGGAGGCGGGGTTTTTGAACCTCCAAACCAGGAAGTACTTCCTGAATACTTCAAACAAGTGTCGGGGACCTGCAGAGGAGAAATGCAGGGGAGCTGACAGTGCCTGGTTTTTTTATTTTTTTTTAATGCAGCCAGGGCTTCTTTGTTAGGGTAGGGCTTATATTTCAAGCCCCTGGAAAATCCCAGCAAAAGAGTGCTACAAAGTTGCGCGATTTTACAGCGCCGCAAGAAAATGCAGCGATATATTGCACAGAACACAGCTGCGATATTGCTGTGATTTTCTCACGCTGATATTGCTGTCACTCATGTGAAAGAGGCCTTAAGTGCATGTCACTATAATATACTTTGCTATTTAAGAGTATATTCACATGTGGCAGATTTGCTGCAGATTTTCCCCAGCAGAAAAAATCACTTTAACATGGATTTTGGTGCAGATTTTCTATGGATATTTTTTTCCACTGCGGAAAATCTGCAGCAAATACACCACATGTGATCGCACCCGATACCGCAACGCCCATGGACAGGGGGCCTTAGGGAAGCATATAGATTTCATTTAAAGGGAGTCATGAGGTCTATGCTGCGCTGTCTGAGGGAAGCATAAAGCAGTGACAGAGACTCTGTTACTGGTTTTCTTGCAGTAGTTTTTATCAGGAGCTATGAGGGTTGTGTGAGCTCTCTGGAATTCTCAATATTCATGAGTTATTGGCTCACCTGGCTCAGTCACGGCTGACTGACAGCTTTCTCCCTTTGCATGGTGATAGGGATAAATCTGTCAATCAAATGTGGGAGGTCAGGCGGAGCCTGCTTCTCAAAATAGAGACCCAGCGCTTGGCCAATAAAATGTGATTTTATGGAAACTACTGCAACTTGTTATAATCACAGTAGCTGTACTGTTTATGCTGGCCTTGGATAGGACAGAATAAACCTGGTGACAGATTCACGCTTTAAGGGTGCGTTCACACGAGCATGTTTTTGTGCGTACTTAGGTGCGGACGTATGTTCGCACCTAGGTACGAGCAAAAACAGGCATGAACACAGCTGCGTGCTTGTTGTCAATGGAGCCGCAGCTGCTGCCGGTGGCTCCATTGAAAACAATGCTCTGCTGGTCCTCTGCATTGTTTTTCAGGAAAGAGCTTTACATATAAGTCCTTCCCTGAAAAAGAAACATTTTAGTGCAAAACCAAAAAAATTAAAAAAACTTACCTCTCCGTCGCTGCCGTGACCTCTGCGGGCATGAAGAACACATCTGCCGCATGCGGCAGATGTTTCCTTCACCCCCACTAGTTAAAAGAATTCTCTGCTGCTACATCTGCCACATCTGTGGCAGATGCAGCAAAGGGAATTCTTCAATTCTCAACCGCAGCTGTCACACATGTCACCTGTGGTAGAGAATCCTGCTGCCAGCATGCCATCAATGGCTTATGAAGTCCTTCTCTGAAAAGCCATTTAAAAAAGTGTATTAAAAAAAAAAATACTTAACTCCCTTCAGCTGCCGGGGCTCAGCCGTGACTTCTGGCGCTGTCCCCGGCTCTGTAGTTCTGAGCTATCAGCAGCCGGGGATTTAAAATCCCTGCCTGCTGGTAGCTCTGATTATAATTGGCTGAACTGCTCAGCCAATCACAATCAGAGCTACCAGCAGACGGGGATTTTAAATTCCTGGCTGCTGATAGCTCAGTACTACAGAGTCGGGGACAGCGGCAGAGGTTGTCGCTGAGCCCTGGCAGCCGTGAATGGCTTTTCAGGGAAGGGCTTCATAAGCCCTTCCCTGAAAAGCCAATTAAAAGTAGTGTAAACAAAAAAAAATTACTTACCTGTCGGCCGCTGCTGTGTCCCCTGCGGGGATGAAGAGCACTTTTGCATGCGGCAGATGTTTCCTTCATCCCCGCTAGTTAAAAGAATTCCCTTCTGCTACATCTTCCACATCTGTGGCAGATGCAGCAGAGGAATTCTTTAATTCTCTACCGCAGCTGTCATTGTGTTATGTATGCAGAAATTATATTTTTTCGTTCCTTCTATACTACATTGGTGAGTTCTGCCTAATATCCATGCTGCATACACCTCATATAGTGGGGAAAAGTAGAAATTACTGTACAAGAGTCACAAATCTCTCTTTTCGTTGTATTCCGGTGCATGGGAGATTCCAATGTCCCTTGTAATCGGGGAGAGGTGACAGACCTCCACCAATGACATCTACCCTTTGTGCGTTATAATATTTATAAATTGACTTAGAAAGGTATTTTCTCTGACTAATTAACAACCAAATTCTTGTCATTTGCAGCAAAGATGAAATGGAAGATGCCACTCTATTTTGGCATTCCACCAGCATGCAGATATAAGCATACGTCTTTTATTCTGCAAAATCATGTAAGTACTGTTCATATGGCTAATTTGCTTAAAAATTGGATTCTATATTTTAGATAATTTTGGACAATAACGCTGCCAGCTTTCCTGTACAATGCTTTGGAGGACAGTCTGAACGCACATGAGCAAAAAACATTAGGTTTACCTGTCTGAACTTTATAGACCTTATTTAGATAATGCATCATTTATCAGGGTTCAGCAAATAAAGCTTCATAGTAAATAAACAAATAAGGGAGACGGAACAATGCCTCTGCAGCGCCACCTATTGGATGGCGCATTCCTGCTAATCAATGTCCGACCCTTTATACAGGTCTGAAATAATGACTGGGAATTGAAAACCAAGCCTGAATCCATACACAGACAGCTGTTTCGGGGTGTTTGCCCCCCTTCAGTGTGCAGCAGGATTCTGGCTTGGCTAGTGAGAGGCCTGTGATGTGGTTCGGGAGGGGTATCATCTCTCCTTAAGGAGGGCACGTAGAAGGTGAGTGAGGAGACTTATAAGGTTATTCATGCTCCTCTGGGAAGTATATACAAATAAGGGAGATCGAACAATGCCTCTGCAGCGCCACCTATGGTCAGAATGTGAGAAGGCAAAAAACTAAAAAACAAACAAAAACATACTTGATTCCTTAAAAGGATTGTCCAAATTATAGTTTATAGGCAAAAGCCCTTCTGCACAAAGTAAAATAACAAATATTAACATACTTATCTCTCCCTGCTCTTGCTGCTTTGGGTCTCCTCTTTAATGTCACGTTTTCAGGGTACCTCAGCCTGCTTATGGGATATCATAGGCATTGCAACAAATTACGAAGCTCAGCGCTCGATCGCTGTTATGGGCTGCAGTTAGAGATGAGCGAGCACCCAAATGCTCGGGTCCGCGTTATTCGAGTCGAGCTTTTCGTAAAATTCAAGAGCTCTACTCGAGTAACGAACCCCATTGACTACAATGGGAGACTCAAGCATTTTTGTATGTGGGACGCCGGGTCCCGAGCTTTTTTTTTTCTTGGATCGTGTTCTCTCTCTCTCTCCCCAGGGGAGGAGCCAAAAACTGGGGCGGGATCGAACTCGGCTTGATGCTCGTTCGAGTAACGAGCACCATCGAGTACGCTAATACTCAAACGAGCATCAAGCTTGGCAGAGTATGTTCGCTCAACTCTGGCTGCAGTGCCTGTGACGTCCCATAAAACAGATAGGACTGTAGTGAGTATAATACTATTTGTTTTTTTACTTCACGCAGACCAATAAACCTATAAACTATAACTCGGACAACCTCTTTAAGGGGTTAAGATTCTTGGTTAACACAATTTTTGAGCCGTTTTATAGTTTTAAGGCCTCATGTCCACGGGCGGGTCGGATTCCGCATGCGGGAGCCCGTGGCAGAGGCCCCTTCATACCGGTTTGGGTCTTCTTTTTTCTGTACTGTGGATGTGTTCGGAAACGCCGGCCGGCGCACCGGTGCATATGCGCAGTACTTTTTTCTTTCTTTCAATTTCCTGCTTTCCCGTGGCCCATCCGGCTTCCATTGACTTCAATGGAAGCCGTTCATGTGGGAACCGCACTTAGCTGGAGCATGCTGTGGTTTGTTTTCAGCATGCAGAATCTAAAAAACATATCCGCATGTGTAAATTGAAGTGCGGACGCCCATGGTTCCCTATGGACAGCTTGAACTGTGGATCTTCTGCAATTCAAATCCGCCTGTGGACATTGGGCCTAAGGAATACATTTCTATACATTGATAAAAGCAATGGTCCAAACGTATGGTGTTTAGATACATACATTAAAATACCAGCAATCTGGTATATAGACTAACAATCAGATGCCAAAACCCATATAAATGGCAAACCCTGATTTGTATTCAATAACATGTCCATAACAGGCCTTTAAAGAGTTAGAATGTATGAGATTAGAAAAGCATGGCTGCTTTTTTTTCCCAAAAGTCCAGTCTATGTGATGTGTGTGGCATTGCTTCACAGCCCCAACCAAGGGAATGGGACTCAACAACACCCCAAATATCCAATGGAAAACAGTATTGTCTAAGCTACAGTTATAGACAAATACCATCTAACCAAACCAATAAACACACAAAGCGTTGAACCTTCAGGTATTGTATTGAGCACATTGAATTAACATCCACAGTGCAGGGAGAAAAAGTGAAGGCCCATTTACATGCAACGATTGTCGTTTGAGCAAATAAACAACTCAACAACTTTTTTGCTTTTTAATGATGAGTGTTTATGTGTAAAGCTAATTGTTTTTCAATTCTCACCATTTCCTTTGTTCGCTGGGTCGTTTGGTAGTGTTCACACGTAAAGATAAGTGGACGATTGTTTGCTCAGGTGGGCATGTGTATATGTGGAGAACAAAATGTTGATATTGTGCAAGTATGGAGATTGGCTTTTTAAAGAATCTCTACGTGGGCGGTTTTTACTTAGTGGGAAGAAAACGCCATTGTCTACTGCTGCAGTATGTGGATTGGCTTGTGAATGAATTATTGTGTTTAGCTAGACAAACAATCACTCCTCCCTTTAAGTTGTTTGCACGACTGAATGACTGCTGTTTAAACTTAACAACAAGCGAACGAACTAGCGACTATTTTTTTCGAGCTGAAGCTCAGTGAACAACGACAAGTAGACAAAAAGTGCATGATGGCTTTGCGTTTACACTGAACGATTGTCGCTCACTTTCACCCGTATGAGCGAATTTTGAGCCACAATCATTGCATGTAAATGGACCATTAGAGGACCCTTGAATGTAATAACTTGTAGTTCCCCCTTTGGCAGCAATCACCTCCATCAAATGTTTCCTACAGCTGCAAATAAGATTTGTACAATGTTGAAGAGGAATTTTGAGCCATTACTACCTGCAAATGTGTTTTAGTTCATTAGTATTTCGGGGCTCTCTTCTGTACGCAGCCCTCTTCAGGTTGGGACACTGCATCTCGTTACGGTTAAGGTCAGGACTGGCTTGGCCATTCTAAAACACATTCTAAATCTTTTTTTTCAACTACTCTTTAGTTAATTTACTTGTGTGCTTTGGTCATTCTCTTGTTACATCACCCAACATCTCTTCAGCTTGAGGTCATGGAATGCTGCCCTTACCTTCTCCTGTAAAGGTACACCTTAGATTTCATTGTTCCCCCAGTGATTGTAGACTGTCCAGACTCAGAGGCTACAAGGTAGCCCCAAATCATGATGCCCCCTCAACCATGCTTCACAGCTGGAATGTGGTTATGGTGTTGGTTTGCAGAGTTCTCCTCCAAACATATCATTATGCATTTGTGCAAAACATCCTACTTTTGTCTCGCCTGTCCATAGAACATTTTCTTAGAAGCATTGTGGAACATCCAGGTGATCTCAGGTAAGCTTCGGACAGGCTGCAATTTTTTTTTGAACAGCAGCAGCTTCCTTTGTGATGTTTTTCTAGAAGTACAATAGAAAGTGAACGTGTTAATTAACTATAGGTGATCCCTGCTGTTTTGACTTGTAGAACTACAGCTCAGATCTTTAAGGTTATTTTCTCCTTCGTAAGTAATTGGCGCTGTGTGGCTGTAGAGAGTCTCACTGATAATGTAATATTAATGTTGTACCATTTGAATAGGCCATTTTATCTTGTAGTTTGGATAATGTATTACTCAAGATAATATTGTTACATATTTATTATTATATGGTTTATCATGAGGCATTGAGAGTGTAAGTCATATCTGTGATGGATTGAACACCAGATAAACACCAGTACCAAATTAACTCGGGCGAAGCCGGGTATATCAGCTAGTTTGAGTATATTGATATATAGGTACTTAAATTGTTATACTTTAACAGTCATTTACAGTATGTTACATTGAAATGTATATACAGGTTTTAATTTGTTTTCCATGTGATTTATGTACATAAATACATATGTATTATTTTTATTGTGTACATATCTTTGATAAAGGTGGTTGATGCTATTCTAACTCTAATTATTGGAGAATGGAATGGAATTTTTACTAATTGTTTTTTAAGAGTGGACAAATGAACAAAGGTTTTTCAGTTTGAAGATTCTTCTGTAGGTCTTTTGCTGCTACCCTTGGGCCCCTTTTCATCTATTTCAGGATTGCCCATTGTGCTCTTGAAGTGATCTTAACGGGATGCCTGTTCATAGATAGAGTAGCCTTTTTACTAGAGATGAGCGAGCGTACTCGCTAAGGCAAACTACTTGAGCGAGATTCGGGTGCCGGCGGGGAAGAGCGGTCAGTTGCGGAAGTGAGCAGGGAGGAGTGGAGGGGGGGGAGAGAGTGAGAAAGAGATCTCCCCCCCCATTCCTCCCCGCTCCCCCCTGCCGCTCCCCGCCCCCCGCCGGCACCCAAATCTTTAGAGACGAGTGGGCAGGTACTCGCATAAGGCACTACTCGCTCGAGTAGTTGCCTTAGCTAGTACGCTCACTAATCTCTACTTTTTACCCTTTTCCTGCTTCATATCTATCTATAATACATCTTCTGGAGCTTGTTTGTATTGAGATATGATTCACAGCATTAACCCATTTTTCTTCACAGCAGATTTGCCAGTAACCAGGCTTTTTGTCTCTTTATTTAATGGGCAAAGCACCTGTGAAGTTCACACTTCCAATCTCATATCAATAACTTAAACACCCTTTGCCAATTAGCTCTTGAAGAAATCATTAACACAGAGGTTTACTTACTTACTCTCCCTGCATTGTGGATGTTTTCTCAACATGCTCAATCAAATACCTGAATTGTACAACTATTACATGTTATTAGTTTAGTTAGAATGGGTTTGCCTTTTTTATAGGTTAAGACAACAATCAGAACACATTTTACTAGTAATAAATGTAGAAATCCAGGTAATCCCAAATGATTCACTGTTCCTTGCACTAGTGTGTGTATGTATGCATAGAACCCCTATAAATCAAGGGTTACAATTCTACATTACAGGCTGTATTAAATATGATCATGCTATGAAAAGATTGATAACATTTCTTTTCCTCAATACTAAAGCTTTTTGTGTTTGGTGGAAGAAATGAAGAAAAAGACTTCAATGATGTAATGGCTATGAAACTCATAAACCCTTCTGACAGACAACCCAGTAAGTTGTACAATGCAATGTTATGTAATGGACTACATTCAGTAAAGTCAAAAGAAGAAGAGAAAATTAGCATAAAGTCATCTGCATATTAATAACCAATTGGTGTATATCTTCATATGAAACTATACAATGACATGTGAGTTGTGGGTTTATATATTTTAAAAGGCTGACATTTCTAATCCTTTGCAGTAATGAAAGACATTCTGTTAGAATGTGGGATTCAAGGTATAAGCAATGGGTATGTATACTTTTATAACTTTTTATTCATGTATTGTGATTAGGTTACAACCTAACATCCATGAATTAGCAATAAAGTCCCTATACTTTTACTATTACCCTCTACAGCAGTGATCCCCAACCTTTTGTAGAATGTAAGCCACTTTCTGACAATTTCCAGGTTTTGCTGAGGCACACTAAGTGATTAAAGGTAAAACGTGTATTAAAATAATAGTGTTTACTGCCAGTGATATAGTTTTGGCTCTTGTACAAGTTTCTAGTAATAACACATCCCTTGTGCTATAATATTATCTGAAGTTAGAAATAGCTAGGGATCCACATGTAGAAGGTCCAAGATTCACAGGTTGCTCCTGAGCCACTGGTTGGGGTTCACAGTTGCAGAGAAAGGAAAACATAGAAAACATGTTGGTTCAGCATAATATATGATTGTGATAGGCAAGATGTTTTATGGCACCATGGTGTATGATGTGTGGATAGATATGAGATGGATATAGAGAGAGATAGAGAGATACAGAGAGATAGATAGATATAAGATAGATAGATAGATATTAGATAGATAGATAGATAGATATTAGATAGATAGATATGAGATAGATATAGATAGATAGATATGAGATCGATATGAGACAGATAGATAGATCGATATGAGATAGATAGATATGAGATAGATAGATAGATATGAGATAGATAGATATGAGATAGATAGATATGGATAGATATATATAGCTATGAGATAGATAGATATAGATAGATAGATAGATAGATAGATAGATAGATAGATAGATAGATAGATAGGATATGGGATAGATAGATAGATAGATAGATAGATAGATAGATAGATAGATAGATAGATAGATAGATAGATAGATAGATAGATAGATAGATATGAGATGGATAGAAAGATACTTTGAAAATTGTTTTCTGATATGGAGTTGTGTTAGGCTATGTTTACACGGCTGTTCAGAGTTCTGTTCAGGGCCTCCATCTGCAGTTTTATCACTTTTGTCACCAAGAATACCCAGTTTTCCTGAAAATAATCCCTTGCATGATTTTTCAGTATTTTTGAGGATGCAGAATGATTTTTTCAGTATTTTTGAGGATGCTTGAAGTATAAGTCCTACTCCAAAATTGAGCCCTAGTTACAGTTAATAAAAACAGACAATATAAATAGGTAGCTCACCTTACAGCACTTTTCCTGCCAGCAAAAACAATGGAGACCATTGAAAAAGTCAGTTGAATCAATTAGCAACATTTGTATCCATTATACAATGTCTTGTCATAGTTTTTTTTGTCTTTCTTGTTTTGTAGATACACACCAACCAAAATCCCCAAAGTGAAATATCATCTTTGTGAACTGGATCCTCCCAACACCAGGTCTGCACACGCTGTTCCTGTGAGTTCATATAAACGCAAAATAATTTTAATCCTTTTATACAACTTTTAAATAGGTTTGGGATGTTGCTTAGCAACAGACACTGTAACAATGAGGTGACTTAATACTTGTATATATTGATGATGAGGATCGTCTATCCTCAACAGTGGAAAAGGGCCACAAAATGTGTAACAAAAAAGGTGCAGACAAGTAACAGGCTAGACCTGTCAGACAGACTTCCTTTCTCTTCTATTAGCTGATTTTTAATTTGGTACATTAAATATTTCTCAGATCCTTCAATTTCAACTACTAATGATATTCATGCAATACTTGTGCTATATTTTCATGCTAAATTTCTCAATTGTTTTGTTGCAGGAAGATAAAGAAATCAACTTTATGTTTCTTCGTGGTGAAGCAATAGAAAAAGTAAAATCAGCCTTTACCATGTTAGATGCTGAATTTGAAAAATTTGACCTGTAAGTAATGTGGAGTTATTTTGTTATCACATATATGCTAAGATTTTATGTAGCATAATGTACCCCCGACTGTAAATAAGGATGTTAGAAGAGACCATATAAAGAAAACGCTGGGGTGAATTGCAATATTCATAATTATTTGTAGCAGATCTACATTTTTTCTTATAATAGATACTTAGCAGCTGTTTGTTAACTACACTTTTTTCCCGCAGGCATGCTGTGTATGGAGAAGCCATTCTGTGTTGCAGACAGCTTCTCCTCACACAGCAGCACCTACCTGTTCACCACCAGACCTGATGTAGTGACATGGCTCTCAGTGCACTGGGTGTATATTAGGGTATCTCACAACCTGATGCCTCAGCGCTCTTTAAAGGAAGAAGAACATTCAACTGCATCATTGGTTGAATGATATAAATTGCTTTTCCAAAATGAGTTTTTGCTTTAATTGATGTCATTGTAATTCATAAAATTAAATTGCGTTTCACAGGATATTTGTTCACTGCAGATGTGGGTGCATAGTAAATGATTAAAGTGCGGTCACACAGACTGTAACACATATCAGTGTTGGGAATCTTCTCTGTGACATGTGATACCAGAGATATGAACCTAATACTTAGGTTTAGTGTATTAGCTATAAACATGCCTTTAGGCCAGGGCTCCATGACGACACATTGCGAGAATGTTATGACAATTTAATAAATTATGTATTAAAGATCGTGTTCATATCCACATTATAAAAGCATCCCAAACACTTAGGCTGCCTGTCTATGGGCATGCTGCGAATTGCCATGATTCTCCGTGGAGGGCCTATCTGTCCGATAGGCTGACAGCGGAGATCCGTCTGCTGGCTTCTGCTCCCAGGCGGCAGCTCCCACGGCAGAGATCTGCTGCAGCATACTGCAACGTCCATGGACAGGCAGCCTTAGCCATGTTTCTCTAATGTACTAATAATGTGGAGATATGATTTATTAATTGACATTCAATTGCAAGCAATTTGATACTAAATCCATACTAAACATGGGTGGTTGTGAACACACAGTTAGCCACAGGACAAAATGAGCCATTTACCTGGCTCTACCCACTATTCTACAATGAGAACTAAACCCCTTTTTGGGACGCCTGATAGAAATGATGACTTGCAAATAAAGAATGGTGATAGTCAGCCTTGGTAACAGAGTGACTGGGGCTGGAGACAACTTGGGACCAGACAAAATTCTAAAGACCTGTGGCATTCCTGAACAGGTACATAGTTCGATACAGTATATTGTAATAAAAATTATATTATATTATAATAAAAATTGGATTTTAAGCTGCTTTAAACTGAACTTGTAGCACTTCAGTTGAATCCCAACAACCCATTGTGCAACATATTCCCAAAAGAGATGGAATAGAAAAGGATCAAAAAGTTGCATGGAACTCAGAGTGCCAAGCTGATACCAAATAAAAAAGGTGTTTGTCATTAAAATTTCTGTCTTTATTCGAAAGAAATAACTACTGAGAAATATTAATGACAAACATCTGAGTATGTGCAGGTCCATTTAAGAGTTGTGCCTTATTCCCAGCCCTTTGGTTTATACCATTCTGTTCTGCATACGTCTACCCATGGGTTGTATGTTTACTGGGTTGGATGCACCCAACACCCCATGCATATACCTTTCTTACTACTTCACCATCAGGATACCTAATTAGGACGAGGGCCTATTTACCACCACTGCACCTGACCTCCACTGAGGTAGCGCCACTCCTTTTTCCACACCACACCATCTAAATGGAAAATTGTGACAGTGTGTTTTTTTTACATGTACATGTTTTATAGCATAAAATTATCCCATTCACTACATCTGGTCAAAATCCCCAAACTGTTGGAAATGTTAATGGGATAGCAAAAGCTCCCTAAGGCTCCATACTGTACAATTTGCCTCCATATGGCACCACTGTTATATGGCGACTGATGAGGCATGATAATATTATAGGTCCCAGAGGCTGTTAATGATGCCATGTACGTGTCCCTTAGCCCTTATTGGAGTTGCTGTGTTTAGCAACCAATCATCATTAATTTTGCAATGGGTCTGTAACAAAGTGTTGGAATATCATTGGCTGCCATAAGACACTCATTTTCTAGACTTTTTTGCTTTGATTTTTTAAAATAAATCTCTTCTATTATTTATTAGACTATTAATAAAAAAATGTTGAAACATAACTTGTCTTTAGTGAAAGAAAAACATTTGCCCAAGAACAAGCTGCTTTCTTGGAAGAAAAAGAAGAATTCAACAGACAGTATAAGTTGCGTCAACAGGTTTGTGATTTGGTTCTCAAATTCTAATTACTGTATTCAATTCTTTTTTTTTTTCTTCCTTGTTCCGCCTTTTAATTTTCTGGTGATAGAAACAAAAAGTTGCATAATGGCTGCACTATAATAATTCTATAATAGCACCAGGAGGCATAACTAGAAATGGCCAGGTCCCATTGCAAAATTTTGATTGTCCATCATCAGCATGAACATTTACCAGCCCCATGCGAAAGTTATGTAAAGGTTCATGTGAGGATACACCTTCCTGCTGCTTCATGCCTAACAGAAAAAAAACTAAGCCATTAGGTGCGCCCTTAATCTTACAGGATTAGGAATAGTTTAATGGTACCCCAGACCAAACCCCTAAATTATATTGCATACCATATATATCACCATTCATATTGCATCTGTAGTATCACTAAGCAAAACTTACTATATCATTCCAAACATTACCAATAATAACACAATTTAAGGATCAACATAATCACGTGGTGATGGAATAATACCACCATACTGTTACTGAAAAAAATACTGTACATAGACCAATATTACCATACTGTAACTATCTCTACACAGGCTCTCTGCAGCAGACTGTATAAGTGATTGCAGTACTTGCTGTATCCAGTTATCATAGCTAACGTTTTTTCTGACTGGGGTTGTTCACTTCTCTTTTTCTTCTCCACCCAGCACAAACCACTATAGTGACATCTTACAGGCACAATTTGTTTTTGCACAATTTGACATAGGTCAGGGACACATGACTATAATGCAATATACCCCCGAAAAACTTGGTCTACACAGACACAGCACATTACATCTTTTCTTCTTGCTTGTTAAAATGGGAAGAAGTAGGAATACCATGAACTTTTTTCATGTAGACCATCAGTCCGTATGAAAAACTGTGAATGTATATAGCTTCTTAGGATGGCACATACCCTAAAAATGGCACACACGGATGGCACATACCCTAAAAATACAGCTGTGTGCCTTTAGCCATAAAGACATTCTTGCTTTTCCAGCACCCAGCTTACATTTTTCACACCTCTACGGAGTATCCCCATCCATAATGCCCAAAATAATAATTAGGACCCTGACAGAAATTGTCAATTTTAATGCCCGCCACATAGTAAAAGTGCCCCCTTTTATGGACCGTTCATTAACAATTCTCCCTAACAATAATAATGCCCCTTTACTGACCCCACACAGAAGTACTGCAACTTTATGCCACTCTGGTCTGTCCTCACTTTTCAGTAGCGTGGTCATGTACTGAGACACATGACTGCTGAGCCCAGAGATTGGCTGCAGAGGTGACTTGCCGTCTAGCACATGATCATGCTACCTGAAAGAAAAAGAATGGACTGGAGCAGAATGGACAGCAGAAGAGGTAAATATATATATATTTTTTTATGGCCTTACCCCACTTAGTAACTACATTCCCAGGGAACCTGAAACATGGGTCCCATAGCAGCCACAACGACTGCTACAGAGGTAGTTACACCCCTGATAGGACCTACCCTGTTTCCCCAAAAATAAGACGCGTCTTATATTAATTTTTGCTCCCAAATATGCGCTACGTCTCATTTTCAGGGGGTGTCTTATTTCGCCACGGCAAATCCGTCTGTGGCCGCTAATCCCTCAATTGGCCAGCTTTGTGGACGAAATTTCTCAGAAATCTCGACCCCATGGGACAGCAAATCTGTCACAGCAAAGCTGGGAGAAGCCGGTGTTGTGGTGCGGATTCACCGGCCACAGAAACGGAAAAGTGTGCAGCCAGGTCGCTTCAAAACAAGCGGCTGAGTGTCGTGGGTTTTGAAGCAGCGCTTTCCCGGCGGAAATCTCGCTGTTTATCGCTGTGGCCAAACTGCAAGATTTTCGCTGGAAATACACTCTGTGAGAACCCAGCCTTAAGAATCACACAGGGTGCCTGACTCACACACAGAGCCATAAAAAATAAGAGCTGTAAAGTAACGTACCTGTCTGCAGACAGAAGTTCCTGGACCACCTGTAAGCAGGGATGGTATTGCAGCTTCCGGCCACCAGGGGGAGCTCATCACAGCAGACATGTACAGCAGGAACAGAACGTACAGTATGGACTTTTTCAGCCAGCAAGGGGAGCTCACAACAGCACACTCGTACAGCACAGCAGGGACAGGATAACAGCACACTGTCTGCAGATCTACCCATACATCTGGAGGTAGGAGACAACAGGGATGGCAGCAGGGGACAGGCCTCTTGACTTGCCTGCACACTTTACTATGCCTTACTTTCGGGGGTGCCTTATATTTGGGACTTCTGCAAATTTCAGGGGGTGCCTTATTTTTGGGGAAACACGGTAGTATCGTAATAAACTTCACTATGTCAAAGACATTATTCTACCCCTCTCAAAATTCTGAGCCCCTAGTGAAAAATCAATAAAAACATTTCAAGACTAGATTTTGAATAGAATGGGGTGCAGTACTTTATAGTATGTGAGTATCACGGGATATTCTGTATGAACTTTTATTATTGCAGCATTAATATATTTAGGAACTTCAGGACATGGTGGAAAAACACAGGCAACAAAATGAAGCATGGCTGAAAGCAAGGGCAGAAGAGAATGACAAAGAAAGGAAAGACATTTCTAAACTAAGAGTAAGTCGGGATTGTAATGGCATTTATCTGTGTAATCCACACAGTCGTTAAGTGAGATCAGGGGCGTAGATAAAGGCTCATGGGCCCAAGTGCAAAAGTTTATCTTGGGGCCCCTCAACTTCTCTTAACCCCTTAACACAAAGGCGTAACTTGAAGCTCCTGGGCCCAAATGCAAAATCTGTAACAGGGCCCCCAACTATACTGGGTTCCCTATATGGAGAAGATAGGCCTTATGGGCCCCCTACGGCTCCTGGGCCCGAGTGCAACCGCATCCCCTGCATCCCCTATAGTTACGCCAGTGAGTGAGATCTTACAGAAACAATGATACTTTTTATTATAATTTGATTTGTGTAGGTTAGTGCTAACATGGCCAGTAAGCATCATCTGCACTCATGTCAAGATTGTTGATGTTATTAGGCAAATTTTGCATCTCCCAGTCATGATAGAAAATAGAGGTCTCAGTTGGAAAATTCCAGTTCATATGCCCACAGTTTTTGTGGCAGCTTTTCAAGCAATTCTTTTTTAGCCAAAGTCACAAGGGGATTCAGAAGATATGAGAAATATATAGGAATGACATTGGGGGCGTTCACACATAGCAGATTTAGTGTTGATTTTGATGTGGGTCTACAGCAGACTTCATCTGTTCAATTGAAATGAAAGGGTAAAAACTGCAGCAAATCCACTATGTGTGAACACACTTATACGTTTCCTTCCTGCTGCATCAACTTCTGAATCTGACATTGATTTGAGAATTTTATACGTGACAGAACGTGAAGACTGGGCCTTGGAGTTCTGTCGTGGATTTAGCCCTTGTCAATGGAGCAAACCCATGCATGGTAGAACAGCGCAGATTTTTTCCACAATGCGGATTTCAGAACCCAGCTGCAGAAACATTAATGCCATGTGAACTACGGCACAGATTTTCACAGCATTCAATAGAATACCAATATGAATCTGCAATTCAAATCTGGTCGTATGAGTCCGGCCTAAACGGGTATAATAGGATGTATCTGTGTCCCTAGTTCTAAATTAAGCCAGTTGCCCAACCATCAAGCTAGCTTGGTATTCTACAAAAATCCCTTGTGTCTATATATCCCTGGCTCCACTGCTACTTCACGTCTTGATTTAGAACGAAGAACACAGATATATCCCATTATGCCAGTTTAGCCTGGGTGGTTCTAACAGGCTTCGGACCTACTAGTGTAATATATCACGATTTTTTTTATCCTCATTTTTGCTGGGAAGAATCCTGTGTTGCACATTAGCCGATATATTGGGTTGTCCAAAGATTGCTGGAGGTATATTCTTTTGCCTGGACAACTATAATCTGTTGTGGTGTTTGCGAGGTGGGTTATGAATCCATCACCCCTCACTCATATATTTTTTTCTTGGGCCCCATTCAGATGAGAATATTTGGTCAGTATTTTGCATATGCGTTTGAGGCCAAAACCAAGCATAATGAAAGATTTGCATCTGACCATATATTTTGGACCCACTCCTAGGTTTGGCTTACAAATATTGATGTAAAATACTGACCGAGAACTGCCATCTGAATGGGGCCTTTAAAGATAGTGATTGATTTCTGAAAACGTATTATACCCTGTCATTTATGTGCAGTATGTTCACCAATGGTAAGAAATCAGTATTTTCTATGCCAAGCTTGTAATTTAAGAAGAGATACTATAAGAAACAGTTTTCACATTAACCCCTTAAGGACCAGGCTGTTTTGTACCTTAACCCCTTAAGGACATGGCCTATTTTGGCATTGAGGACCAAGCAATTTTTGGTATTTTTCCATCTCAATTTTTTAAAAGCCATAACTTTTTTATTTTTCCGTTGACGCCGCCGTATAAGGGCTTGTTTTTTGCGTGGCGAACTGTAAATTTTTTCGGTTCCATTTTTGGGTACATAGACTACATTGTAAAACTTTTATTATTTTTTTTATGATCGTAGGGAGAGAAAACGCATGAATTCTGCCATAGATTTTGTTTTTTTTTTTAAAAAAAGGGTTAATTATGCAGCATAAATGATACAACACATTTTTTTCTGCGGGCTGGTACAGTTACAACGATACCAAAATTCTTAATTTTTTTTAGGTTTTTCCACTTTTCCACAATAAAAACCCTTTTTTTTGGAAATTATTTTTTTCTAAACTCACTGCATTCAAAGTGCTATAACTTTTTTATTTTTTAATGGACAGAGCTCTGTAAGAGCTTATTTTTTGTGAGACAAGCTGTAGTTTTTATTGGTACCATTTTGGGGTACATACTTTTTTTTAATCACTTTTAGCATTTTGCCTCAGTTTTTTAGCATTTTTTTTACGCTTTTTGCTGTGCAGGAGAAAAAGCATGTTCAATGTATTGTACGCATCGTTACGGGCGCGTCGATACCAAATATGTGGGTTTTTTAATTTTTAAAATTTTTTTATGCTAATATGAGAAAAAGCATAAAAAAAGGGTTTTTAACATTTTTTTTACATTTTTATTTTTGGAACTTTATTTTTCTCTTTTTTTTTTTTACAACACTTGTTTCCCTTTGAGGGACTTATACTGTAGCACTTCAGATCGCTGCGATAATGCATGGCAGGGCTTCTTCCCTGCCATGCCTTATCGCTTACTATAGCGATCATAGGCTATGGCAATACAGGACGCCGGTATCCGGCGTCCTGTTGCCATAGCAACCAGCCGGGCTCTCACGATAACATCCGAGAGCCGGCTGGAGACACAGAGGGAGCACGCTCCCTCTGTGAACCCTTTCCCTGCCGCGATCTACTTAGATCGGGGCAGGGAAGGGCTTAAAAGTGGGGGGCGCATCTCCGATGCTATCCCCATGACGTAAGGGTACGTCATTTTGCGGGAAGTACTCGCCTCCCATGACGTACCCTTACGTCATGGGGCGGGAAGGGGTTAAGGACTAGACACATTTTAGGGATTTTACCCATGTGGTGATTTTACTGCCCTATTTTTTTCCTTCAGTTACCAAAATTATTTTTGCCGTGTTTTTTATTTTCTGTGACACATAGGGCTATATTTTTAATATCTCTTTCACTGACTTTTTTTCAGTTTTTTTAGTTTTACTGGGGGTAAAATGCTAAAAACAATAATTTTTTTGTAGTTATTTTTTTCAAAATTTTTCTAAATTAGTATATTTACGCTAAAATAGAGTATGGAAATGGGATCCTCATTTTGCTTCTGACGTTTTAATATATAATATGTATAGTTTTGGATTACAGGGCGCTTACGGCTTTGGGTTATTGTCCTTTTCATGTATATATTGTTATTTTATTCTGTAATTTTTTAAAACTTATTTATGTAATTATTTTTTTACTATCTATGTCCCCCATGACTTTATATAAAACCTCTAGGAGACATTCACATGTTTTTTTTTAATTGACCCTTTCCTACTGTAGCTGAGGCATCCATAGGAGCTCTAGTTACAGGAGAAAACATCCCCTGTAGTGACAATCGTCACTGGCAGAGCTTATCAGGGTTTAGTACGACCCTGCAGCTCTGCTGTAGCAGGAGATCTGGAGGTCACATGACCGCCTGTCTCCTGTAGTCGAAGTTATACTTTGACATTTCAGTACATACTGCTCATTGAGCGCTGTGAACTCAGGAAAGGAGAACGCAGAAAGGGTTAAAAGCCCCTCCTGCCTTCTCCCCCGAGCTATCAGCTGTCACTAACAACTGACAACCCATCCTTTCTCTGATTGATTATAGAAGCAGTTGCTCGAATTCCCCTGCTGTATTTTTACAATCGGCTGGGTTTAAAGCCCAGGACCAAGCGCCGTAAATTTACCGTGCTTGGTCCTCAATGGGTAAAATACAAACAATAGTGCAATTCTATGAATGTAAAAGTAGTTTACCTTCCTTTGTGCAGCAGCCATACCCTTGCTATGAAAAGTAATGCACAGTACTGCTACACAACCTATATGTGCAAGTCTATAATACTAATCACTTCCATAACGGTATTTTAATTGCTCTTTAGGAAGAAATTCTTCTACAACAGAAAAAGTTGAAAGAAGAACAGCAAGTGATTGAAAAACGCAATCAGCAGTTGATTTCCATCATGCAGCAGTTCAAAGGAATGTAAAAGGCTTTTATGTCGGTGATAAAGGCAGGAAAAGTAATCCCAAATCTTTCAACTTTGTGTTACGGTGAAGAATGTGTGATTTGTACTTGCCATCAACACAACAATTACTAAAATGGTACGCATTTTTTTACATCTATTTTATACTTGGCATTTGATACAGCGAAGATTAGTAGAAACAATAAAATATACCTTATCTGCACGGAACAAATAAAACCAATAATGCTGTGCTTCTTCTAAAAGCGTATTCTCCTTCTTAATAGACTTATCTCCTATTTGCCCTGCTCTGCTCTTACTAATAGAATAGGGTCCTTAGTGGAAACTACCTTCTATACACTCAAAATGGGAAATTCAAAGATGTGTTTTCTAAACCAAATAACCACTTTAACCCTTGAAGGAAATAGTCTACTTTAATACTTTAGTGACTTCCAAAATAACGTTTTACTGTGGTCACTAATGGACTGTATATGTGCAGATATGAAGTACCATAGAGCATATGGAGTGTGTCAGGAACACTGTGATCAGGTTCTGAGGGAAGATGTAGAGGCATTGTGAAAGGGGAAGACATAGAATAGAGGATATGATACCCTTTTCCCCCCAAAATAAGACACGTCTTATATTATTTTTTGCTCCCAAATATGCGCTACGTCTTATTTTCAGGGGGTGTCTTATTTCGCCGCGGCAAATCTGTCTGTGGCCGCTATTCCCTCAATTGGCCAGCTTTGTGGACGAAATTTCTCAGAAATCTCGTCCACATGGGACAGCAAATCTGTCACGGCAAAGCTGGGAGAAGCCGGTGTTGTGGTGCAGATTCACCGGCCACAGAAGCGGAAAAGCGTGCAGCCAGGTCGCTTCAAAACAAGCGGCTGAGTGCCGTGGGTTTTGAAGCAGCGCTTTCCCGGCGGAAATCTTGCTGTTTATCGCTGTGGCCAAATTGCGAGATTTCCGCTGGAAATACGCTCTGTGAGAACCCAGCCTCAAGCATCACACACAGGTTGCCTGACTCACACACAGAGCCATAAAAAATAAGGGCTGTAAAGTAACATACCTGTCTGCAGACAGAAGTTCCTGGACCTCCTGTAAGCAGGGATGGTATTGCATCTTCCGGCCACCAGGGGGAGCTCATCCCAGCAGACATGTACAGCAGGAACAGAACGTACAGTATGGACTTTTCCAGCCAGCAAGGGGAGCTCACAACAGCACACTCGTACAGCACAGCAGGGACAGGATAACAGCAGACTGTCTGCAGATCTACCTATACATCTGGAGGTAGGAGACAATGGGGATGGCAGCAGGGGACAGGCCTCTTGACTTGCCTGCACACTTTACTATGCCTTACTATCGGGGGCGCCTTATATTTGGGACTTCTGCAAAATTCAGGGGGTGCCTTATTTTCAGGGGGTGCCTTATTTTTGGGGAAACACGGTAGGTCTTCATAGTGAGATATGTTTTTAGGCCATGCTTAAAACTGTGGGTAACGGGGATCAACCTGAATGTCCACAACAGCGCATTCTAGAGAACTGGACCAATATAATGTGTTTTCTTTTAGGAATCTCCCACTTTTCACTATAAAAAAACCTTTCTTGAGAATATTTTTTGTTTTTGGCATTACTGCATTCAAAGACCCATTTTTTTTTTTACTTTTCCATTGCTGGAGCTTTGTGAGGGCTTGCTTTTTGCATGAAGTTGTAGTTTTTATTGATACCATTTTGGGGTGCATACTTTATCGCTTTTATTTCAATTTTTGCAAAGGCAAAATAAAAACTGCATTTTTTTACAGTGTTCACCATGCGAGATAAAAAAGGAGTCAATTTATTGTATAGGTCGCCATGCATGCAGCAAAACCAAATGATTTATTTCTTTTTTTTTTAACACCAGATTTATGGTTTTCCTTTGTCCCTGTAGGGGACTAGCACATGCAATCCTATGACTGCTCACATAATACACTGCAATACCTCTGTATTGCAGTGCATTATGTCTCTTTGTTGACAGTACCAGCCATGCCAGGCCCAGAAGCCGCTGTCAGGCCTCTGGGTGCAACCCACAGACCCACTGTGATTGCATTGTGTAGGGCCAATGACGTGATAGTGGGAGTTCCCTCCCTTTTAACAAACTACTTACATGCTGTGCTAAGTATTAAGGGATTGACTACCAGGATTGGAGCTGTCTGCTATCCTGGCTATTGCAGCAGGACCCCAGCTGTCAGTTACAGCCTGCTCCTGCTGCAAGTGGCACAGGCTCAGCTCAGCATGAACCTCTTCCCTCCCATGTGGTACATTTATGCCATGGGGTGTGAATTGGTTAAACATTGCCTGTTTACTTAAAGTTTGCATATGTCTGTGTATTGGGTTGCTCTTACAGGGAGTGATTGTGAAAGTAGATCAAAGAATAAAGTACAAACTTTAAAGGAGAGACAAAATGACCCACAACTAATTAATAAAGGAAAGTTACATTTATACAAATAGCACTTCACAGATCGCTGCTGAAACATTTGTAAATGCTTTAGTCTAGGATGGTTGGGTCTAGAAGCAACAAGAAGACTGAGTTCCTACATGGTAAGGGCTGGCACATAAACCACTAAATAGAGGAGGCAGAGAAAACATCTGGAATAAACAGCTTCCCTGCCTGCATTTGGTAAAATGACCCGGTGTGATGGATTGGTTACAAGCTGGTGCTACAATAGTACAGAGGCAACTCTGTTTTATGCTCAGGCATACCACGGCTTTGGTCGCACACAAGTAAGGCTGCACCTAACCAAAGCTGCGTCGGAAATACTTGTAGGTATTCAGTACTAGCGAGCAGGTGAAAAGAACCACAAGCATCAGTCATTGGTTTGCTGATGACACGGATTTGCATGCTAGTATTTGCATGAGCAGTCTTATTTTGAAATGACATGTTAAATTTATTATGCAGGTCAGTACGATTATGGCAACAGCAAATTTATATAGCTTTGGTTATGTATCACTACTTTTAGAAACTAAACATACTTTAAAGGGGTTTTCCAGGGAAATTCTATTGATGACCTATCATCAGAATAGGTCATCAATAGTTGATCGGCTGGGGTCCCTGACCGATCAGCTGAGTGGGCGCATGCTGTCAGCGTTGCCAATACACAGAGGTGGGAGCAGAAGCCTCCTCGACAATCTCCTTATATTGGCCGGTGCTTGTAACTGACGGCATGGCTCTCATTGAAATCAACACAAGCTGTGCCTGCAGTTACAAGCGCTGGCCACTATACAGAGGTCGGTGCAGAGGCGTTTTACCGCCATGTGAGCCGGCTATCACTGTGTATGGCAGCGATGGTGCACTGCGCCTGACAGTGTATCTTACACACGCTGGCATGCGCAGTGTGACTTGTTTCTTTTTTAATTCCCTGCTCTGTGTCATAGCAGCATTGCGCCTGTACAGCGTTTAATACACAACCTATAGAGAACAATAGGGCTGTACACACATAATATGCAGTGAAAACAAACATGCTGCATTCTTTTTCACGCACGTATTATACGCAAATGTTAATGGATCAGTGAAAATCAGTGTATGTTCATTGCTCCATTTACCTCATATTAACCTTGCGTAATACTTTGTGTATATACGCTCATGTGAATGAGCCATTAGGGAGATAAGGTCACCAAAAAGTTGTTTTTTTCTGCTTTTACCATGCGGGGCAAATAACATAATATGTAAAAACAGTTTGGAGAATTACAAATGCAGTGATACCAATTATATTACGTTTTTTATTGCTTGCATTTTTACTAACTAAATGTAAGAAGAAGAGGGGTTAAACTTTTACTTTTTTAATTATTCTTAAATTATTATTAAACTTTATTTTCCAATTTCCACTTGGGGACTTGAACATGCGATTCCTTGTAAACTGCACTGTAATCCACCAGTATTGCAGTGTATTGTCCGGTCAGTGTTATCCTATTAAGCCCTGTCTCTTATAAGGCTTCATAGGAGTACTAAGATGATAAAACTGTGGGCCATCATTGGGTCCTACCTAGTCTGACATGACAACCCATTGGCACCCTATGATCACATGGCAAGGCCCCGGGCAATGGGATGACAAAGCTCCCTTCCCTCTGTGTGTTCAGAGGATGCAGTTAATCTTAACTGTGGGGCATCTATGAAGTTGAATGGCCATGATTGGAATCCTTAATTCAATAGCAGGGTGTATACAGCTGACACCAGCTGCACATGGAGTGGGCTCAGCAACATTCCTTTGGGACTTCTGCCACACATATACGGTGGATGTAAGGAAGAGTTTAAAAGACAGCAGCGTTTTGAAAATTGGAGGTGACCTGTGACAGGTAAGACCTTGCATGCTATACTCAATCGTTATACTGGCTTGTTATTATATATGCCCCCGTATGTGCCTAATGCGTTTGGATCACATTTTATTGGCACGGTTTTCACTGGCCATCCACATGAGATCGTTAACAGCCAATAACTATATCTGCAAACCCCTCCATATATCAAGCCGCGGTAGGGAGAAGGTAAGAGTCTGATTATTTTTCATGGAGCCAAAGGATTGTGCATGTTGATCCTGCTTTCTCTCAGTAGTAGATACTGGGGGGCTGTGATGGTCATATGGTTCATCGGGCATTTATAAGAACAAAGTTTGCTTTCCTAATCCTTATATTATAAATAGCAACCACAAGAGGGCGATAGATCACAAGTACTGTCGCTGGAATGCTTCTGCAGCAATGTGTCAAGGCAATCCTGGGGGAAAAGGACTCTACAAACCTGTTTCCACAAGAAGTTTGCAATTCTGCCCTATTTTGGAAATCATTTTCATTATCAAGTTTAAGAGAAAAGATTATATTGATCACACAGCTAGACCAAATGGCTCTAAAGGTTTCTACAGCATAGTCCCAGGGCTGCAGAGGCTCATTTACATATAATCTACTTGTTTGATCCAGGAAAGAGAAGAAATGTCAAAAGATATTGTCTAAATAATGTATAGATTGGTTTTTAATAGATATACTGTTCCTACTGCTATATATACTGTATTGGCCTGTGGATTCAGTTCTGATGCATTATACTGAATATATTGACTTGCATGCTTGGGGAATTCTGTTCTTCAAATGTAATTCAAAAATACTTCACTTACTGAGCTTAACAAGACCCATGTGCCCCAGATAGGGCTTGATGGAGGGCGACAGGGTAAAGGAATGTCTACCTAGAACTGGCTATTCTCAGTTCTTGGTAGCATCAGACTATTGTGATAAACATCTCCTAACACTGACTACAACTCAATCCATCTCTGTGATAGTATTACTACAAAACGAGGGATGCACTATGTATCGAGGTAATTGTAACGGAGTCTATCTTACGGGGAAAAGGAAAGAGTCCAGTATGAGAATTACCACGTGTTCTAGTATATTGCTGTAAGGAAATAGCCTACATCTCCCCAATACTTCTAGTGGAAGGAAGTCAGTAAGAAGAAAAACATTTGAAGGAAAAGTTTGATTGGATTCTAAGCTTAACCCCTCCATGCAATCCGACGTGAATGAATGTTGAAAGTGCACAGGGTTAGTATGCAGCAGGCTCGGGAGATAATGGCCACGATTGGAGTTAATGTTTTAGATGCTAGTGTCAATTCTGACAGCAACATTTAAATGGTGCAACAGAGGGATGCAGCTCGCGAATGGCAACACTGTGGCTTGGCTTAATAAAACGCCTGCAGAAATAACAATAGACTCCGGAAGTGACAACTTTGTCCCTATATACAATCGGGGAGAGAGTTGTCACTCAGTAAGGAAGACGCTGGCACAGCCCCGGTCCTGGGACTCAGAGCTCCATTTGGAATTCATTTTCAAGGTATGTTTATTCTGCAAGGCTGCTTGAGTACACTTGTACATACCTGACCCCTTGCTTTGGGGCAGCATGAATCTGGTGACAGGTTCCCTTTATTGTGGACACTGGATTCATTAGAACTCTTGAAAAACATTGGAAGCTTTCATGTCTAGATCCCATTTTGAAGAATGTAGCCCCGCTAGAAAAAAAAAAGATATTGGGGCAGATTTATGAAATGGTCTGAAAGAAAAAAACTTAGTTGTCCCTCGTAACCAATCACGGCTCAACTTTCATTTTACCAAAGAAGAATACAAAATGAAAGCGTGCCGAGTTGTTAGGGGGCAACTAAGGGTAGTTTCACACCTGCGTTCGGGGTTTTGGAAGAAAAAAGTGGGAAAGGGGAATCTCTGCGGCCGAACAGCTCCGTCTAAGGATGGTACCAAATAGCGCTGAATGGACCCCATTGACTATAATAGGATTCATTCAGCTGCCTGGCTTTTGGACGAAAGAAAAAAGTGCCACATGCAGCACTTTTTCTTCCAGTATTTAGAGCCGAATCTACAGTGGAACCTCCGACAGGAGGTTCCAACGCAGATGTGAAACCGGCCTAAGGCCTCATGTCCACGGGCAAAAGAAGAATTAAAATCCGCAGCGGATTTTAACTCTTCTCCTGCACGCGGATCCGCGTCCCATAGGGATGCATTGACCACCCGCGGGTAGATAAATAGCCACGG
The DNA here is from genome assembly GCF_035609145.1 of Eleutherodactylus coqui. Taxonomy (NCBI): domain Eukaryota; kingdom Metazoa; phylum Chordata; class Amphibia; order Anura; family Eleutherodactylidae; genus Eleutherodactylus; species Eleutherodactylus coqui. Next base: position 200,541,320 of record NC_089841.1, on the reverse strand, counting down.
ATGGTCAATAAAAGTGATTTTTTTAAAAATGGAGCATGAAAAAATCCGGACCATGCTCCATTTTCGTGCGGCTCACCCGCTCCGGTTCTTCTCTTCGCCGAGGCTCCATCTTCTCTCCGTCGCGGCCGGATCTTTTTTCTTCGGGCCGGCGCATGCGCGGGGCACGTCACCGACATCATCCTGCGCATCCACCGGGCCGAAGTAAGAAGATCCAGCCGCGACGCAGAGAAGATGACGCCGCGGCGAAGGAAGGATCCGGAGCGGGCGAGAGGTGAGTTTATTCTTATTTATTCTTATTTTCAGCGCTCATGTCTGCGGGGCAGGAGGGACCCGCTACGGATTCTCCATGGAGAATCCGTAGCGGGCCTGATTTTCCCCATGGACATGAGGCCTTAGACAGTTTTTTTTTTTTTCAGACACTTCCATAAATATCCCCCATTTATGTTTCAGGAGGTCAAAAACAATTGAGAACATTTTAGTATCCAGCCAATTGAAGAAGGGTGATGTTACTGTTACTAGCAACATACTGTTCCCAGGGCGTACAGGTATGGTAACGAGGAATGCTGGAGTTGCCAGAATATCAATCGCAGGGAAAAAAATCATTTACATCTCATAACTCAGGAAGAGTTCCAGATCAGAGCATTTATGAATTGTGGGTTGCAGTATATGGGAAGTACTGCACAGCCATTAAAGGAGATGTCCCGAGGCAGCAAGTGGGTCTATACACTTCTGTATGGCCATAATAATGCACTTTGTAATGTACATTGTGCATTAATTATGAGCCATACAGAAGTTATAAAAAGTTTTATACTTACCTGCTCCGTTGCTGGCGTCCTCGTCTCCATGGTGCCGACTAATTTTCGCCCTCCGATGGCCAAATTAGCCGCGCTTGCGCAGTCCGGGTCTTCTCCTCTTCTCTATGGGGCTCCGTGTAGCTCCGCCCCGTCACGTGCCGATTCCAGCCAATCAGGAGGCTGGAATCGGCAATGGACCGCACAGAAGCCCTGCGGTCCACGGAGACAGAGGATCCCGGCGGCCATCTTCAGCGGTAAGTATTGAAGTCACCGGACCGCCGGGATTCAGGTAAGCGCTGTGCGGGTGGTTTTTTTAACCCCTGCATCGGGGTTGTCTCGCGCCGAACGGGGGGGGGGGGGGTTTAAAAAAAAAAAAAACCCGTTTCGGCGCGGGACATCTCCTTTAAATGGCTTGTCTGATTTATTGGTAGAGGAGATGGAGTGGAGCAGAGTACATAAGAAATATAAACACAGTACTCACCTCCACTGGTGCAATGCTCCTCTGCCACCACTGTCCAGTCTTCTGTTTACAAGTGCTACAGCAGTCACGTGGGTTTTTTACCTACATGTCCACTGCAGCTAATAGAAGGCTCGACAGGGATAACACTGATTATGTCCCATAAAGCTGCCAAGGGCTTCTACATTAAAAGTGCACATGACAGGTTTACCAGATATCACCAGGTCTTCTCACCAGTTGATGTCACTTGTCACATTCTGCTGCTGAGGTGAGTATATTTTATATACTGTAGTTTGGGGCATGAGGCCCAAAACTATATGAAACAAATAACTCAGAAAACCTCTTTAAAAGGAACCCGATCGCTACAATCTTGCTGGAAAATGCCTTATAGAATCATAGAATGGTAGAGTTGGAATGGACCTCCAGGGTCATCGGGTCCAACCCCATGCTTTATTTTTTGCAAGCTAAACATTCCCAGATCCTTTAACCGTTCTTCATAGTACATGATTGGCAGACCACTCACCATACCAGTAGCTCTTCTCTGAACTTGTTCCAGTTTGTCCATGTCTTTTATAAATCAGGGTGCCCAGAACTGGACACAGTATTCCAGATGAGGTCTGACTAAAGAAGAGTAGAGGAGGATAATTACCTCATGTGATCTAGACTCTATGCTTCTCTTAATACATCCCAGAATTGTGTTTGCCTTTTTTGCTGCTGCATCACATTGTTGACTCATGTTCAGTCGGTGATCTTTTAGTATACCCAAGAAAACGAGGATAGATCTGTGCCCTTTGTGAGTATCGAACTCACGACCCTCAGATTGAGACTGACACGTAACCTACTGTGGTAACAAGGCATGAGAGGCAACACATGTGGCTGGAGGATGTCCTGAACATATCGCTGACCTGGCATTGTTGCTCCTATGACTACTATGGGTTACCGACTGTCATATGCAATAGTCCATCAAACTAGCACAACAGCAATTAGGACAACTTGGACCTGATGACACCATGCATTATCCTGCTGGAATATCCCATTATTGTAGGTATACGTGTAGGACATGGGTTGCAGATTGTCACCAAGCTGAAATGTAGTGGGCACGGGCCAATGACTCATTTAGGCTGACCAGTGGACCCAACTCACGGCATAAGAACACTCCCCACAAAAGTACGGAATCACCACCAGCCTGCACAGCGCCTTGTTGACAATTGGGGTCCATGGCTTCATGGGGTTTTGCAGCACACACTAATCCTACCATCAGCCGAAAACAATTGGTACAGTTACTCATCAGACTACAGCACATTGCCAGTCCTCTACGGTCCAGTCATCAATCTCATGAGCCAAGTTATGTTCGGTGTTAACAGAGAGACTCTAGTGGGTCTTTTGCTTCCATTTCCTAGGAACGCTAAATAATCCTGCGCGGACCTGCATGTGGGGCCTCCTACATTGAATATTGATGCGATTCCTGCAAGAGTTGCTTGTCTGTTTACATGGGCAAATCAACACCGCCGCTTGTGATTATTAAGCCCCTGGCTGTCCACTGTGGGTGGTGTTGCCTTCTAGGATGTAATCCTGGCATACATATGGCACTGGATCGATGAATGTTAAATATCCGCTCAACTTTAAAAGTGGAATATCCCATCTGTCTGACACCATCATGCTTCTTCGAGCTCCGATCATCCAGGTCACCTTGCTCTGAGCATGCTGGCCGATGTTCAACCTCTCACAAAAGAACACCTCACCACCTATATAGATGTGAGCCTACCCAAGCCTTCACCTGAGGTCATACCACTTCAGAATCAGTTTTCATACTGCCATCGCATGAGTTATGATGTGTGTGTTTATTTTGGAAGTGTTATTGGCGTAAACACTCAGAAAATCAGGATATGCAGTTACAGCATATTTTGGTGTATTCTGGGCATCTAGTTGCACTTAGGACTAGCTAGCTTATCTTTTTAACCCAATTTGGGGGACTCTGTTCACAAAAGGACTGTTTTCATCTAAAGGGTCTTGTTGCAGGAAGAGCCTTTTTTGTCAGTGTTTTTTTCCAGATATTTATCTGAAGTAGGCCAAACGCATACTTGCCATCAAAAGGGTTAGAGGATAAATAAGACTTTCATATAGTATTTGCAAATAAGGACTCGAATCATAATGCTCTATGAATGGTAATCAATAAGGTTGCAGACTTTACTGCAGACATAGTAATTTCTGCTGATGTGTTCACAATAAACCACAAGAGATGCCTCACTTTCCTCTATATCCTCAACCTAGGACATCATCTCAGACTCAGAACTAGAATTAACCTGTTCATTGTGCATCTGAGACCTACAATATATTCCTGGGGATTCTCTTTTCACAACAGGGTAGCTTCCACATTTGGAGTGATCCAGCTGACCTTTCCATTCACACTTGGATAGATGATCATCTCAATATCTTCTTAAGTGTCAAACCGCAAGCTCTGGGAATTATAAAGCTTCAAGGTAACTGTCAGTCCAATAGAACGAACTCCAACATCTCACTCAGGTACTCCACCCCATGACCATTGTTCCCCAGTCTTAAATTAGATGTGGTCCACTGTGGCTATACATTAATTGACCTGAATATACCCTACAAGTCCTCAGATTTAACTTTTTTTTTCTTCAGTAACTATTGTCTGGCTTGAGTTGTCACCCACTCTTCCCCCCACTTGTCAGCGTGGAAGCATAAATATTTAAAGTTTCGTACTATTCATTTTATGGAAAAGAACAAGTGTAACTAAGAAACTTTTCGATGACAGAAAAATGCCTTTCTCAGCCATGAAAGAATTACTGCTAAAGCCTAGTTGCCTTCTGAATTCAGTTTTATATTGTGTCAAATGGCTGAGACCAACTTTAGTCCCATTCCATCAGGCAATGAACAAACTAGTCCATAAGCTATACCATTCTATTGTGTATGCTGGCGTCAACTGCACGGACTTAAAAATGGTATATAAGCAGAATTTTAGGTTAGTATACACTAAATATAAAAAGTCTGCACACCCGTGATAAAATGCCATGTTTTTGTCATGCTAAAAAAAAATAAAAAAAATCTTAACATAAGGATGAATCATTTTGGGTTTATTTCCACCTTCAAATGTGACCCGTTACCTGTACAATTACATTGAAAAAAAAGACTGAAGTGTTTTAGGGTGGAAAAATTCAAAAATAAAGCTAAAATGTGTTTACATAAATTTGCACAGCATAAAACTACTGCTTGGTTGACAAAAAACAGCCGCAAAAAATAATGCCGCCTCCACAATGGGTATGGTGTCGTTTTGGTGATGCACAGTGTTGGCATTGCGCCAAACATCTTTCGGAATGATGGCCAAATCGCTCAACTCCTCAAACCATAACACGTTCTCCCATATACTTTTGTCAGCCCTGATGTAAACATAGCTGGGCTTGGATGTTGTTCTTTGTAAGCGACTTCTGTCTTGCCACCCTCCCGCACAGCCCAGACATATGAAGAATACAGTGGTGGGTTGTCACATGTACTACACAACCAGGATTTGCCAGAAATTCCTGCAGCTCCTTTAATATTGCCGTCGGTCTCTTGGACCAATTTTCTTCTGGTCTTTTTATCAGCTTTGGCAGGTGGTCCATTTCTTAATATCACCATTGTGTCAAATTTTATCCATTTCTTGATGGCGGTCTTCACTGTGTTCCATGATATATATGCAAGGCTTTGGAAATTTTTTGATCCCGACATACCTTTCAAGAAACAGATCCCTGTGATGTGCTGTAAGCGCTGTACGGCTTTTACTGAAAAATGTAAAGAAAACGTCAGGAAAATCCTCCTAGAAGAGCTGAACTTTATATGGGGGAAATCAGAATCCCTGTAAATAATGGCAGCGGAGTGCGGACTACTATGCAACATGAGTTTAATTGTGATTGGCTAATTCTGAACACAACCACAATCCCACAAGAGGATGTTTGCACTTATGCAACCATATCATTTGTTTTGATATTTTTGACACTGAACGATTTCAGTTTATTTTTCAATGGAATTGTACAGATAACGGGTCACATCGAAGGTGGAAATAAAGCGGAAATGAAAGGAGTCATCTTAAATTTTTTAACATGCCAAAAACCTGGCATTTTAACAGGGGAGTGTAGACATTTTAGATCCACAGTGTGTATGTGATTTTATATATATTACAGGCTATGATTTTCTATTCTATAAACAGAAATGAAAAAATAAAAAAGTAGGAACATCAAGTTTTTCAACATGCCGCCCAAACTGAATGTTCTGAGAACTGCCTACCTCATCCTCGGGTGCGTGTCACTTATACCTTTTGTTCTCCACGTACTGTTGTGCCACATTCCACATCTGGCACAGCACAATGGGAGAGACAAACCCACATTTGGTATGGTTAACATAGCTAGAACACATCCTATCAAGCACTGAGATGTAATTGATGCCATAATCATTCAGACTTAAATACTGGCATCTAAGTATGCCTCTGCTAGTTGTGCTTCAGTGTCCACATTATGCCACGTTTCTCTACGTGCGTGTAGCTTTCAGCAAGGGAAAAGAAAATGAAGATTGATCTTCTATTGTTAACACAAACAAAAGAGATGTTAAAGTTTAAAGGGGTTGTCTCGCGAAAGCAAGGGGGGGTTAAACACTTCTGTATGGCCATATTAATGCACTTTGTAATATACATCGTGCATTAAATATGAGCCATACAGAAGTTATTCACTTAACTTCCCTGCGCTGGCGTCCCCATCTCCATCTAACTTCAGCGTCTAATCGCCCGATTAGACGCGCTTGCGCAGAAGAGTCTTCTGCCTTCGGCTCGGCAGCAGCGGCGGTCTGGCTCCGCCCCCTTTTACGCGTCATCGCATAGCTCCGCCCGGTCACGTGTGCTGATTCCAGCCAATCAGGAGGCTGGAATCGGCACACATGATGGGGCGGAGCTACGCGATGACGCGTAGAAGAGGCGGAGCCAGAACGCCGCTGCTGCCGAACCGAGCCGAAGGCAGAAGACCCTTCTGCGCAAGCACGTCTAATCGGGCGATTAGACGCTGAAGTTAGACGGAACCATGGAGACGGGGACGCCAGCGCAGGGAAGGTAAGTGAATAACTTCTGTATGGCTCATATTTAATGCACGATATATATTACAAAGTACATTAATATGGCCATACCGAAGTGCTGAACCCCACTTGCTTTCGCGAGACAACCCCTTTAAGGCCACTTATGTCTCTTCATTAGGCTTGATATAACAAAGCGTCTGAAGAAATGCAAAAACATTGGGGGAAATTTACTAAGACCAACGTTGGTCTTAGTATAATTTTACTTGGTTGATGCAGTAGTCGCATACTAGCACCTCTGTAACACCTTCTCAGAAATGTACACAACCTGTCATAAGTTACACAGAAATCTGACAAGTGGCTATACCCTCCTAACGTGGCTCACCCACTTTTTGAAAAAGTGGCAGGGCCAGCACAGACTGAAGTCAAGTTTTTGCACAAATATTCACTTGTGCAAAATTTGCAACACAAGAAAGTGGCATAAAAAGTTTTTATAAAATATGCCACAATGCATCTAAAGTAACGTTTGTTCAGCATCTGATGCCCCAATCTATCTCTAAAGCAGATCCTTAAATCCTTATGACAAATTCCCTGTCAGGCTCTGTTCAGACCTGGTTATTGGCTCAGTCTAATAGTTCTGCCGGGGCGTCTATTTAAAATCTCAAAAACTGCACCGCTGGATGGGAAATTGATGGAACCTATCTTGACTATAATTGAATAGTGCTGAAATGGAGACCAATAGTTCGCAGTTTCAGCAAGTTTCTGTTCATTTCCGGCCTTTTGTGCCAGAAAGAATAGAGTGGTGGACCCGAGTTATATTTTCCGACACAAAATGTTGGAAATGATCAGAAACCTATTGGTCTCAGTTTCAACAAATGTCAGTAACAGACAAGATTGGCACTGCTGGGTGGAACCTTTCTTAGGATTTTGAGCAGAAAGCCTGACAGAACCAATAGCAAGGTCTTAACACGTTTAGACATGTGTAGACATGTGTATCTCCAAACGTCTGTCTGAGATTTGAAATCGCCTTTTAAGAGAACAGCTTTTATGTTCTTGGTTGTAGCCCAAGCTACAAAAATGCTTAGCCACAGGTAAATATGGTGACACTACCCCATTAAGAGACGGGGCGGGAGCATGCATGAGGACAGAGCACGGCATACCGCACGTGGACAGTAACCGGTGGGGAAGGAGAGCTGCGCTGGCACACTGTTACGGGTTCTTAGGTGGTTTAAATGTTCATCCTGGTTTATTTCTCAAAGTTCTTCTAGAGTCATTTTTCTTAAAATGTACATTCCATCAGGTCTCTGCCGCTTTGTAGAATATAACATTCATTTATATATTACACACATTTCTTCAGATACTTTATACCATGCCTCTAAAGCTTGCGGTTTAACTATTTTAATTGGTTAGCCTTTATAAGGTTGCATACCTACAAGACGTTTATGGCTTACTGAGCAATAACCCTTTTTTCGACATGTTAACACTAATTTTTCCCCCTTTTCTCTTTGTTACTGCTCCCCCATATATTTGTTAGATACTATTTGAAGTTATGTGAGGAGCAGAGAGCCTTGGAGGTTTGTTGGGGTCATCTTTTTCATCCTTCTGGTATAGGATTTTAACCCTTTCCAATCCACTGTCTGACGTCTGAAGACATTATGATTTAAGGCTGTACAGCTCTGATGTTGGGAAGACGTCCGTGGGGGTTCTTTCAGGGTCCGTCAGCATTCATTGCTGAACGCTGCGAATCTTTGGTCTTTAGTTCTAGTGGTCAGTCCACCAGCCTGTTATCACCTGGCCCATGGACAGGGGGCACTTGTGGGGCTTTATTTAAGGAATATTCTAAGAATCACATGTTGCTATTGCTCCCTTAAAATGCAGAAACAGCATACTGCATCAACGATTCCCCCCCCCCCCCCCCAATTTTTGCATCGACACAAAGTCCCATTATTAGCAAAAATCCATTTATAAATACACATTATGTACCATGTTTGTTGACGAGCCTTCAGCCAATACACAGCAGTCAACTATAAAGATTTAAAAATATGAAATAAAAATGTGGTTTCCTTGTTGGTAATGGGATATGAATGTTCCATAAATGTATCTATAGAGCTGCATCAATAAGCAAAAGTCAAAACAGTCAACATGAACATTTACAAAGAAGAGCTGCATGTACAAGATTTATTTTAAACATTTTCAGGATAGTCACACCAGGAACGTATTAAAATATTTACAGAAGTAGCATATTAATAATATGGGTTATATTGTCAAATACAGCATTGTAAAATAAAAAATAGGGGGGAATTTACACGTATCACAACATATCCGAGCCACATTCATACCTACAAACTGCCACAAAAAAAAGGATATAAAAAGGTGCGACGCGGCAAATTGTCAATTTTCAGTTGGCTTTTTTGAGGTTTTACCTCTTTAATTTCCAGTAGGAAACTGTAAAACATGCTTCAGGCTGCATAGAGATCTACTTCTGAAAGGTCATCAAAATAGATAGTTTATTTCCATACAATGAATACGCTTGGAGACTAACATTAAAATCCCTAAGGAAAAAAAAAGGAAAAGCCCCATAGTTCTAAAACAATTCATGTAACTTACTGCACAAATAAAGTTGCAAAGTAAAAACAAATGTATATAGAAGTAAACCCCCACATCAGTGTTGTACTCCTTAGAAAAGCATGATCCATCACTTTACCTATATCACACTGATGGATACGTAGTCCACACCATCTGTTGGATTTCTGGCAAGCTGCATCGAACTTTGTGCATAAGCAAAAAACTTCTAGGGAAGTTTGACAATTTTCTTTAAAATAAAGACTGGGCAATTGAAGAGAAAAAGCAACAGTATAATGCCCTGTTCCATCAGAAGCCGCAGCGAACTCCTGGCATCATGGCGCCCAAGATGTGACTGCTGATGCCAAGAGTGCAGATTGTGACGCTGCCGCCTCTGATTGGCAGTCAGGTGACTACTGTGGCCATTGGCCACCCATGGATGGAGCAGTGGGAGTGACTTAGTTCGGTCTCCAGGGGGCCAGAGACAGGTCAGTATAAGTCCAAAGGAGCTTACATGGCAATGCACATGGTCTGTACAAGCTCCTTTGCTAAGGGCTCATGTAATGACCGTGTGTGCATGGCTCCTTTGGTAGAGAGTCAGCACAACTCTTGGGCCCTCCAACCTTTATAGACATTGATAAGTCTGATGGGTGGGGCCTCTTACAACCAGACCCCTGCCAATCCCGGGAATGGAGTCACCTTCTCACTGCCCCCCTCACAGCGAGGAGCTCGAATGTAGCAGCAGACATCAAATATGCATGGTGCTACTCCATTCTTTTCAATGGGGATGCCGGAAATAGCCGAGTGCTTGTTTTCAGCTTTATCCAAGTGTCTCACTGAAAATAAATGGAGTGATACTGCTCCATTCAAGGAGAGGGGGGGCCATGGGATCCTCATACTTGGGTGCACAGGAGGTCTCAGCAGCGCGATCGCCTCTGATCAAACCCTTATCACCTATTCAATGGAGATAAGCCCTTTATACAACCAGTATTTTCCCCAACTCATGCAGTCTTATTACAGTAGGGTCCCATGACCAAGTGTACCCAGAAGAAGACACATTCCAGCCTGCTATGGTCCACTAATGAGTTAAGTGATAACTCTGTGCCAATTGTTAACAGTGGGTGCAGGGAATTAACACTCAAATTATGATCACCACTAAAATGCAGTGAACCGTAGATTTTAGACACATATCAGACACCATTTTGTGGCCTTGTAGCTACAGAACCGGCCCTCTGTGGGATCGTACCTTTAGGCCCGGCACATGGGCATATTTGCACAGCGTTTTGCGTATACAAACTTTGCACAAGCAAAATGCAGTGAATAGAGCCCACCGATTTCACGAGGATATTTTGCGCACACGTTTTGTTCACGCAGAAAAAAGACACAGCATGCTTTGTCCTATGCATTTGCGCCCGAAAATAGCACATACCAAATTAATTTATTTGCCCATTGCAATCAATCGGAGCCTGCCAGCGTAATTTAGTTTTTTTTCAGGCACATATATGCACAACGAGCGTGCGCAAAAAATGCAATAAAACATGCGCAGGCGTGTACAAAAATGCAACATCCATCGCATAAATGCTTATACTCTCGTGTGACACCAGCCTTAGGGTGCATTCAGACAACCGTATATCGGCCGGGTATTCACGCCGGCCGATATATGGCGTCTCTCTGCAGGAGGAGAAGGCTGGAAGAGCCGGGGAGCAGTGCTGTGGGCTAATTCCTGGAACTTAGCCCCGCCCCCTCTTCACCCCCTCTGCACTATTTGCAATGAGAGGAGGCAGGACAGGGGCGGTCTAAGTTCCAGGAATTAGCTCTGCCCCCATCCCGCCTCTCCTCACTGAAAATAGTGCAGGGGGGTGGAGAGGAGGCAGAGAGGGGGCGGCAGCTCAGAGCACTGCTATCAGCTCTTCCAGCCTCCTCCCCCTGTAGAGAGAGACGCCGTATATCGGCCAGGTATTCACGCCGGCCGATATACGGTCGTCTGAATGCACCCTTACATAGATTTTTAAAGTTAGTTTTCCAAGGGCTTTTTACACGACCGTATGCGTTTCTTACGTTTAACCCTACGCGCTGTGAAATCACATGAAAGAATAGCCATAGTCAAGTCTCAATCTTTAGCGACATATTTTCTGCTGTTCACACGGGTGGCTGCAGCGTATTGGCAAAAATCAAATGCGCTGCAGTGCGTAAATCCCTTGATTGGCATAAATCCTGGGAATGACTGTCTTTTGCCAGTGTTGGATGCGGCTCAACTCCCTCCCGCATCTTTTTTTTCCCCCTCCATAGCAGATTCCTGTGCATCTTGGCAAAAGATAGGGCGAGTCCTATCTTTGGCCACAGCATAAAAAATGAGGGACCGAAAACAGTTGAGGTGCTATTTTTCCCAGTAAATTAATTGTTTTCTTTTACACGGCTTCTAAAAAACAAAAAAAAAACAAAAACACACACACAAGCTCATCTGAATGACTACATTAAAATCCAATGCTTCAGATGGTCGCGATTTTTGCTCGATTTTTGGACGCAGCCCAATAGTTCAGTATGTATGTTTTTGGATCCACTCCTAGTTAGGGCTTACAAACTGATGCAAAACATTGACCAAATATACTGCCATGTGAATGAGGCTTTAGGCTTTCTGTAGAATATAGAAGATGACAAATCTTCTAGTTGGGATGAAAGATGCTTTTACCAATAAAGACCACTGCAATGTGCATGCTGAATAGGAAAGATTTAGCTAGATATGCCAGATATAAACTCCATTTCTATTGGTTTTTAAAATCGGAAAAAAAACATTGGCAATTAACTCAGGAATTATTTATCATCTGAGGGCGTTTGTTGGATCATCGGGCCAATTCTAAGACTTTTATCAACTGACCCGATGCTCAAAACCTATATTTTCAGACAATAGGATGCAGAAAAAGATTAGACGAGAGGGGGGAACAAAACATGGATTTTAGACTCAATAGTTCACCAAATTGGTACTCTCAAGGAACTTTGATAACAATCATGAGTTAGGAGTAGAGATGAGCGAACGTGTTCGGCTCCGCCCCTTTTCGCCCGAACACCGAACTTTGCGAGCAATTCCGTGCTCGGGCGAAAAAAGTTCGGGGGTCGCCGTGGCAGCGCGGGGGGGGTGCGGCGGGGAGAGGGAGAGAGAGAGGGCTCCCCCCTGTTCCCCGCTGCTGCCGCCCGCGCCGCCGCGCCTCTCCCCGCCCCCCGGCACCCCCCGAAGCTTTACGCGCGGACACTGAAGTCCTCGGCAAAGCCGGTGTCCGGGAGCGTAAGTGTTCGTTAAGAACACGTTCGCTCATCTCTAGTTAGGAGCATATGAACTATGCATTAAATTTACTTTTCTCAAGTCACACTTCTCTCCATTTTAAGAAGTTCTGTAGTTTATGGGGGTTGCAGAATAGACTTAAGGCCCCATTAACACTGACAGATCGCTGAAAGGACAGTTTGAGTGAAGGCTTTGAGCGATCATTTTGCATAAATTATTAAGTAGCTAAGTAATAGCAATTAGGTGTGCAAATGAAGCCTTCCCTGAACACCGTTAATAGCCTGAGGCTATTATCTGCACTCAGATCCTTTGTTCTCCATGGGGAAACAATGCCATCAGCACTCCCCGTGGAGAACGACTGATAAGGCTGAAGGACGATTTTTTAGGTTAGCTTGAATTTAACGATCAGCTAACAGTGCCCGAAAAGCGCATGATGGGCGCACATGTACATGCACAGATTTTCACTAAAACGATCAGCTCCTGCTCAAATGCAAAAAAAAAAAACACCATTCATGATCAACGGATAAGGAACCCCATCTCACCATTATCTTCGGACTATTAGATGCATAAACCTTTCAGTACTTTTTTCTTAAAAAAAACAACAAAAAAAAAGTGCTTTCAGTAATCCGAAAAAAAACCCTGATGTATTACATACACTAAAGTACTCGTAAGTTGTGAGAAAGACCAAGCTGTTGACGACTGAACCTCTTCAGTGTATTTTAAATCTACATTTTATCAAAGCAAGCAAACTAGAAATGCAGTAAATAAATAAAATTCTATGGGGTGGGGGGGGGGTGATGGTTAAAAATAAAAATAAACCTATATATAGCATTTCACACATGCACCTTTATTCTGTAACAGTAAGCATACTAAGCATGCAAAAAAAGAATGGTCTGGTCAATTATATTCTTTATATATATTTTTATGTAATATTACATGGCAGCCTGACATCACGCACACAAAATACAATTGTACATCAGAAAAAAAGGCTGAAAATAGGATTACAAACAAAACACAGCTTGCAATTCAGTCCTTGTGAAATTTCTGGACAATAAAACTTCGAACCACTTGTATCCAGGTTATCGAGATGTAAAGGTAACATTAAATGCAAGCACTGCATGCAGATCTAAAACGTGAGCCCTAACAAAAACCTGAAAGAGATGAATGGTGAAAAGTTCTTTAATGTACATGCACCTGACTCAAACAGGTGAAATCCAATATAACAGAAGCATAAAAAAAATATGTTATATATAGAAAAATGTATATAAACAGTAAGTACACATAACCTTAGACAAAAAATAAGGAGTTCTTTGGAAATAAAAAAAAAAAGGGAGGGGGAAAAAAAAAGAAAAAAAAAAAGGAAGGGGGGGGGGGGGGGGGGAGGAGAACAAGGGAAAAAAAAAAAAAAAAAGGCCCAAATTTGACAATACATACGGTGCGTTTCCAATGGCGCACAAAGCACATTTACTATGTGTAACAAACTATAGTGGTGGGCTCACGGAGCCAGGCTCTGCTTTGAGATTTACATGCAGGACTCTTCAGAGTCAATATGTCACTTTAGAGATCTGCAGGATAGAAACACTATTGCAAATCTACGGACTTCGTTGAATGCACAAACATGATGATTCAACATCCTTTTAGTGTGTAACAAAAAGACAAAATGGATAAGTTATTTACCGAATACCCTCTCTGTCTTTGCATGCCCAAACGAAAACATTCGAGAAAAAGTACTGGAATAGTAATGGACAACTACACTTACATTAAATTTTTGAATAGTAGGAAGAAAAAGGAAATTAAAAAGAAAAGTTACAAGGCATTTGCCGTAAGGCTAAAATATGAAAACATGGCAGAAAAATAAAAATAAAAAAAGTCAGTAAAAAGAACGCCATAAGGTTTTGAGTAACAGTTCAGCACTCTTGTGCATTAACAGGAGGCAAGTGCTAAAACTTAGCAGCAAAGCGGACAAAACAAAAACCTTTTAAGCATTATAGTTACCTGCTCCCTTATAAAGTCGTACAGATAGTGATATTGGAGGACACGTTCTACTTTTCTGTGTCCGTTGCATGTGAAGCATACTCTTCCAATACTTCGTAGTAATATGGGGGTGACCTACACGGTTCAGGATGTATACCAGTTATAGGCTTGTATAAAGGATTCAAATACAAGAACGGGAAGTTAACAGAGAAAAGGAAGTGTGTTGGCACAAACAGAGCTGTCAGCCTACGCAATGTTAGAGAGTGGACACAAGACAAAAAAAAACAGCGCATTGCCAAGGTTCAATACTCAAAGAATATAGAGGAGCGCAAACTCAACTTCGAAGGGGCTGACCAGATTCTTTTTTTTTTTTTAAAGGCTGTTTACTTCCAGAAAGTGTGTCATACTTGTAGTTAAAGTGGTTGTCCAGCTTTGAAGATTGATGAACCATCCCATCAGGCTAGTGGTGGGGGTCCAGCACCCATCCGTTTGCTGGGCTGCTGTGTCTATGTACAGAGCCAGAAACAGACAACTCAGTATTATTCTGGGCCACTGCAAAATGTACAAAGCTCTTATTGAAGCTCCCACTGCAGATTATACAAACTTGTACCAAATCAGCTGTTGATCTGCCCTCCGAAGTCAGTGTTTAAGAGCTGGACAACCCCTTTAATGGGTCTTAGCTGCAGTACCCCCCTATAACCTGTGAAGTGGTGTTGCACTATTTTTGAAATAAAACTGACTTTTTTTTTAAACTTCCGGGCAACTATTTTTAAACTGCAACTTTTGTTAACTCTACAAGTCAAGACCAAAAAAAAAAAAGGAAGAAAATTTTTGTGCAAAACACAATGCAGAAGAAAAAAACAAAAAAAAAACAAAAACACAGGTAAAAAAAAGCTGTCCCTAATATAAATACATTTTTACATATAAACCTGCTTTGTAAACCCTCTCGGCTTAAGTTGACGATGTTAGTGTTGGAAGAATTTATCTCTAGCCAATTTCCCATACATTTTTTTTTTTTACTGCTAGGTTCAAGAAACTCACATGCTTGCCTGAGGCTGTAGATCGAGATCAAGGAGTGTGACACAAAATGCAGCCAGAAATAGTACCATATGTCTAGGTTTGCCACATAGAATATGGACTTCTTATCTCCAGTCAGCCACTTATGTTAATGCTTGTGGAATAAAAAAATAAAAATAAAAAAAAAAGTTACTAATTTTTGATAGTGCTTGAAACCAGTTAACCAGCAGCAAGTGATTGGGGAATAAAAAAAAAGTAAAGTATAGGCAAAAGAAAACAAAAAACACAAAAACAAAACAAAACAAACAGCAAGAAGTAGGAGCACTTCTCACTTACAAGACAGACGTAACACTGGAAACATTCTTTCGACACAGTTTAAAGTGGTGCAGAATTGCCACGCGCCCCAAGACATTATTGTCCAGGGGTAAAGCCAGAAGTTAGAAAGTTAGGTTTTTATTTTTTTTGTATCAATACATTTTTCTCTCTCGTTTGCACAGCCGCACTAGTGTTGCCATATTTAATGTGGAGCTTGAGGCCAATTTACAGCCAATGAACATCCCACAGATTCTCAACTGAATTAAGCCAAGTGTTTGGCAAAAAAAAAAAAAAAAATGTTGGTGTGAACCTTAAGTCAATACTTCACAGTGCAATGTTTTGCTGGGACTCACAGCACGAAAAAGTATCAATTACCCCTACTGCCTTCAACAAAGACGCCGGAAGCTAAAATAATGGATACCTACTTGACGGAAGTTAGACATAGCAAACAGTTCTCTGTAGAGTAAGGAATGAGTGTTAAGAAATACATTTCTATCCCAATATTTCAGAATCTGCATGGCCGGCCTCATCTTTGCACTAAGACACCTCCTGCTTTAAAGATTAGGTTCAAAAACTTAAGTGTCTCTAAAACCAAAACACGTCAAATCTTTGAAAGTGGTTTGTTCCTTTTCCTTCTAAGAGAAAGACGGATCAGCATGTTGCTCAGACAAAATGACTTTTCCCTTTCTTTTGTACACAACACCGGGGATTGTGGGTTCGCAGGAATATCGGAGCCTTTCTGGAATCAGAAAGCAGCAAGTCTTTCTACAAATTTTACAGATATTTAGATCCACAGAGTTTGGCAAGGGTGTCCACAATCCCACCACTTAGGAGGTCTTCACCAAATCGTAGACATAAATATGGAAATCGTCATCAAACTTTATGAAGTAAACAGAGGGTTTGGCTTCAACTTGATGAATAACCATGCCAGTCCTTTTGGAGCCATCTTCTTTGGCATATTCCACTTGCTTCCCCACCAGGCTGTCAACAACCTCACCCGGTTCTCTTTCAGCTGGAGGAGAATCATCTATTGGTAGCATAAAACAAAAGCACCATATGTTAGCACAATAGTCAAAGTATAAAAGTTAGGAGTTCAGATAGGTCTGGAATAGGGTTTAAAGACCTCACCCCCATGTAAACTCATTTGGGGTATTAGAAGTGCGTCTGCAAAAAAGTTTCCTTAGTTATACATTTTTTAAAAATTTTTTTTTTTATATAAACACTAAATATGAAGCAAAGGAGAAAAAAATGGATTTTTATACATGTTAAAACGGATCGTGTAGCAGAACAAGATTCAACAGACTTAACATTAGTTGGGGGAAGAAGAAACACGATAGAACTTACGATAGAGGAAGAGGTGAAAAAGTTGTGAAAAGTAACTACTAGAACAAAGGATGAGCCCACAAGTTATACTGTTTAAGTAAAGCAGGTTACCATTTGTGTAACTATAAGGGATAATGCACACCAAGCAGAGAAGTCAGGGAACGGTTCCATGTGCTTATGCATTTTGCGGGCAAAACGGGTTTACCTGCCGAGCTGTGAAGCTGTAAATCATGGCCACCGGCTCTACACAGTCATAGGACTGCACTGACAAGTAGGCCAACCTGCCGCTTACTTCCGGGAAAGTTACAGAATTCTCAAGTGCACAATTCCTTATAATACATGAGTAGTAGTTTTAGGACAAAGACATTAGTACCGTAAATACGAGTGTCAAACGGGTTTGCATTTCCTTTTTTCCTGAAATGGTGCTCGTTTTGTTTTATTGTAAGACATTACTCCGTTTGGTCACCCAGCTCTTCAGCAGATGGGGTACAGCTGACTCTGGGTGCACTTCTTGATGGAGCACATATAAAAAGGTAATATATCTTAAAAAGGGGGGTTATACCAAGTGTTAAACTCATCCTCTAGCCAAAGCATAGGGGATGCGGTCGAACGTGTGTGGCAACTGCATTCACCCCCTGGGGGACTGCTGGACTGTGGACAAGTTTAAAACTTGGCACAATTCCTTTAAGGAGCCTTAATATGGTATATAAAAGTTTCTATGAACAAATGTAAAATGTATTACCTTTCTCATTCTTGGGCATGGATGAAGAATTTCCTAATAGAAATTTACATATATATTAATCAGATTATACCCGAGTTATACAATAAAATCAAAGTGAAGGTCACCATCTCTGGATGACGAATCAGTGAAATCAGAGGCTGAAGCAAGGATATAGTACATAGCTGCTTATATTCTTTGCACCACTCATGTATTATACTAGGAATAATTACCAGCCTTAAAAATGGGTTGTACAAAGATTTCAAGCTATCACCGGAGAGCCTTACCGATCGAGAATGGGGTTCCCAAACACTCCATCCTCTCATCATGGCACGGTTACTGCACCCCCCACAGTCAGCAGAAGACTTAATGGAGCGCTGGTACACCGCTTTCAATGGGATTGCCAAGATACCCGAGCGGCAAGCTCTTGGGCATTGCAGCCAGCGCCATTGAAATAAATGGTGCACTGACCATGCATACTCAAGCCAGCGCTTCCATTTAATCTGACATCACTATGAGGGGAAAAGTGACCCTCCTTCGCGACATCGATCAGTGAGACCCCCACCAATCGGCAAGTTAACCCCTATCCTGTGGGGGAGAACGTTTAAACTTTGTACGACCCCTTTAAAACAACATCAGTAGCCACAAATGTAGCTCCAAAAGGATTTGTTTTACCCAATACATAGGAAAAAAACTGAAGTTCCACATTAGGAATAACAATCCATCAGATCTGCCCTCGGGGTAAGTCGCATAACTGAAGAAACAGCAAAGCGATCACCATGCACCATCCCATTAGCTCTGCACAAGGCCTAACAGTATCCGTTTTGCCTGCAGCGATCTGGTAATTTGCACACAACCCCTTAGATGATAGTAGGGAACATATTTTAGTGGAACCAAAAAGGAGCAGTACCGAGTCCACTGCTGAAACAGTCTCTCACAGGTTTCAATCTACAACATCGAAAACTGCATCCAGATCAAAACCTGGAGCTTCCATTATTCAAAACGGTAACCAATAAGGTCCCTGGGTTTGGGCAGGCTTCCAGCATTTGTTGCAGCCACATGGACATAAGAAACCGGTATCTACAGATGACTGTGGTTTGTCAGCGTCAAAGGCACCAAGTTTATCAAGTGGTGGACACATGTTGCATCTATGACCAATTTTTTGTTTTTCTAAATATTAAGGGTCTGAAAACCTCTGGCCCCACCCAAGTATCCTCGTTGAAGTAGCAAGAAAAGGGGGTGGGGGGTGGGAATAAAAAATTGCCAATTTAGGTCAAATGGGTGTGCGTGCCATAATTTGCAGCTTTTCTACACCAAAATAGTGCCACGAATGAATTGATAATAACCCTCATTGACTTGTACATTAGACTGCGCCAGTGACCTGTACAATGAGGAACAGCATGTAAGCCGTTACCACCATCCTGTGTCAACGTGTGACCCTATAAAAAGGCCTTCTATTGTAACCCCACCCTCTAGTGAAAGAAATAATTGCCTCAAAGTGCCTATAGAAAATAAAAAGTGCCAGACCATTATGAGGCTCAGTGGTCCGTGTGAAAACTGCAAGATCTCAGGAGTTTATTTAAAATATGAAGCCGGTGACTTAAGATAAGGTCATTCTGCGTCTTTAAAGGGGTTTTCCAGGACCAAGACATTTATGAGCTATCCTTAAGCAAAGTAATCAATATCTGATCAGTAGGGGTTTTACTCAGGCCTTCCTTCACATCAGCTGTTTGAGTAGAGATCGTGACGTCACATGAATGAGAGCAAGCATGCTCCATCCAAGTGAATGACGTTGAGCCGCTATGCGAGGCATAGCCTCTCTGAAATGTATGGCACTGTGCTTGGTATGCAGTGAAGTGGATACCTCCAACAGCTGAGTTGGTTGAGATTCAGAGCAATATTTACACATAGTCACCCTTTTTACCTCAACATTGTAAGCTCTTGGTAGAAGGGACTCGCTTACTGGTTAGATTGTTGATTAACGTAATGTTCCATTTTACCCATTCCTGTCCCCTCACACTAGTGAAGTCCTATGGATTATGCTGGCATTAGCTATATAGATTTCTTCTTTAAAATCTGCTTTCTATATTACCGAAGTGCTGAAATGAAAACCATTTCTGTTCGCATGTTTAAGAGAACGATGAAACCACTTACTTGAGTCTGGCATAATGCGAAGATCTCCTTCTTTGTAGTCATCTAGAAGTTGATACATGTATAAGACAGGGTCCTTTTCATAGGTTATATAAAACCATGTGTTCATAATGGGCGCTCGCGCCAAAACCATCCCTCTCCATTCATCCTTGGAGCCGTCTTCTGTTTCAAACATATGCTCTACAGCTTTACCAATCATTGTGTCTGCTAAATGGGCGTCACTGATCCGGGATGATGCTTTAAGAGAGAGAAGTACAAAAAATGGTTTCACTAAAAAGTTTTCATGGCCAGACCAAAAAAATTATTATAATAATTACACAATACCAATTCCTTCTTATGCATGGGTAAAGAGGCAACTCAAATCATCTCTAGTCAGGCACAGTGAACGATTGCTCACATGGTTCTTCAAATGATTTTTGGTCAAAAATCTGACATTTTGGTAGAGTTTATCCTCACACGTATGAGCACCTTAAAAAAGGGGTTTCCCCACTGCAAGCCATTTTGCTGCAGCTCTGTACACAGTGCAGTGGCTAGGGTTAGTACTGCAGGTTGAGTCCTAGTCAAGTGAATGAGACTCAGCCTGCAGTACCAGTCTGGATCACTGCACAATGTACGGATCTGCAGCAGAACAGTTCAAAGTGGGATAACTCAATTAAGGGTATATTCCCACACAGCGGAACATGTTGCAGAACGTCTGCAACGGACATTCCGCCTCAGAACTGTGACGAAAGACCTGTCAAAATCCATGCCATAGGGGCGTATTTTGAGGCGTTTTTTTGTTGCAGATCTGTAGCAGATGACTTCCCCCTTTCAATTCCTTCCTTATCATTGCATCGTCAGGTTCATTGTCTTGAATGAGCTCAGATTCTCCAGAATTAAAACTATGCAGCATTCTGCTGCTGCATCTAATAGTTCAGTAACTGCAGCGTATAATTCTCAAATGGTTTTTCTCCTGGCTTATATGTGCAGCATTTGGATTGTATTCACGTGTTCAGTTTTGAAATCCATCCAGTTTGGCATTCGTGTATCTAATCAAAACATTTGCCCGTATGATATATTCAAATAGCTGTGTTCCAGGTTGGACCTGTCATAATCCACAACAGAAATTTAGAGGCCGAGCCTCAGACTTCTGCAGCAGATTAGGCTAACCTGTGTGTGGAGAACCCAACAACGACTACACATCAAGAAGTGACAAGTCAATCAAATGAAAGGCTTGGAGTGCAAGCCAAAGTCTACTGTAAGCGTGAGGCCTTACCAAAGCACAGAATAGGTGAAGCAAAGGTAAGTAATGTTCTGATAATGTAATATAACACACACACACACACACACACTATTCTTTTGATTGTCCGAGCTGTAACATACAAGAAAGATGGCGCTAGTCTACCTGGTCAATTGTACATTGGTGCACTTACCAACTCTGTCTGGAAGAACTTCGAGAGCAGACACCCTTTCATCCTTGTGAAGCTCAAGTCCATAAACACAATCAAATCCATCATATTTTATAAGATAAAGTGAAGGGTTGACTGGTACTTGATCCAAAACAGTTCCTTTCCATTGAGTTATTGGACCGCTGCCCTCTTTCCAGCCATGCTGTATTCTACATCCTACAATATTTCTTCTTGGTTGAGAGATTGGTTTACTTGGTCCCATGTTGCTTCGATGTTTCCTGAAAATAAGAGTATCTATTAAAGCATAATTGTGTCATTCTCCAAGACAGTAGGCAATTTTAGAAGCCATGTAGTATCAGCAGTGCTTCAATCAACCCCCCAAATGTTTAGTCAATAGCACTGAAACTTTATAAAACTTATGGCAGTTCCGCATCTCTAGGCAGAGAACACCAGCAGTTAACTTACTTGGGGCATACAATAGAGAGATTATCCCTCTAGGCTTATGAAACTAATCAGTAGCAGCACAGAGTTTGTGGCTTCTATGCAATCGGAACTGGATATTTGTTAAACAGACCAATGTTTGGATGGGCGAGTGCAAATGCTGTTTGTTGCTAACTGAAGCTCCATCCTCTACTCACTTGATAGAAATAGTAGGGAACTGCATAAATAATTCATTTGCAATAATGTAATTTACAGTCTTCATCCACTACGATCTTGCACCAACATAAGACCATGCAGTATTCTGGAGCAATCATACAGCTGCAGCAGCAACGATGTGCAGCCTTAGTATAGGATTCTTGCAGGTGCAAAATTCCACATGTAGAATCAGGGAGTGCCGCCCAATGTAAGGCCGAATGCAGACGGCAGGGTCGGATTCAGACTACAAGATTCTTGCAGCTGGATGAGACCCTGTGGATATGCCGGCTGGCGCACAGCCACACATGCGCAGTGCAGAGCCTGCGCGTCATAGATAACACAGCCGTGCAATCCTCTGTGGAGCTCGCACTGGAATAGGACATGCCACAATTTACATGCCGTGAGCAAAATATCGCAGGTTGATTTTTGCTCGTGGGCATAGAAATGCATGTCCTATGTGCTGTGTTTGCTGCGGGATCTGGAGCTCTGGGATCCCGCAGTGCAAATACGCCCATGTGCATTAGGCCAAAAGCTCTAATATCACGCTGAAGAATCCTTTTAGGACTACTAAGTAATGTTACCACTTGGTTGCACCAGTAAAGCCTCTATAGGAAAAAAACACACTAACAGGCATGTTCACACGATGGACAGTGTGCGCTGAATAAGTGTCCTATTCTCAATGGGATTCCGCACCGTTGGCGCAGTCTTTTGCATGCACGCCGATTTGAAATCTACAATCACATAATAGAGCAAAAAAAAAAAAATGAAACTGATGAGGCTAAATCCGCCGGTTTGCAATATTTCAAAAAGCAAATTCCAGGAAGAAATCCAAGTGTGATCCTTAGATTTCTGCCATGGATTCCCCAGCTGATTCAGCCATGGCCCAAACATATAGACAAAGCTCTTCTATACATACTTGTGAGAGGTCCTTTTCTTCATCATATTTGCCGAAACACCTGCATTTGCTGGTAGACAAGACAAAAGAAAAAATGTCAAAGTTTCAACAATACGGAATAAAGTAAGGCACTTATTAGCTCATTGTAAAAGTAGACAAATGATCCAAGTGTATAATCCAAACCCCACTGCAAAAATGGTTGTCTGCCCAAAATACATGTATTGATGGGAAAGATTTGCCCCATAAAGGGGTCTGTAGCATTTAATCCCTTAGTGACCACCCTATAGTGTTTTTACGTCCTGCAGCTGCAGGACGTGTATGGAGGGAGGTAGCGCCGCTATCTCCCTCCATACAGCGCAGGCATCAGCTGTTTATTACAGCTGACATCCGCGGGCAATAGCCGCGCTCGGCCGTTCGGGGCTATTAACCCTTTAAATGCCGCTGTCAATTCTGACAGCGGCATTTAAATCCCCTGAACGCTGTTTGGGGGTCCTGCATGACCCCCCCGCGGTGAGGGACTCCGTTGTCTTCAAGTGGGTCCTGCTAGCCAGCAGGACACAGGAGCCCAGCAGCCGCTAGGACACGCCAGATTGTCTTAAAGCCGACGAGGATGTGGAGGTGCTGGTGAGACCCCTCTACAGGGGTGCTCGCCAGACACCGGGTGAGTCAAATTAAATCTCTTTTTACTCATCTATAGTAGTACTCTAATTCATCATTGGAGTAACCATATGGAGAATATATAGCTCCAAGCCAGTACGGGTAACGCCTCCCTGACATCTTTATTTGCATTATTTCCCCCCGCGGTGAGATCGGGGGATCCGTGCAGGTGTCATGGCAGCCGGGGGCCTAATGAATGGCCCCAGGGCTGCCTTAGCAGACTGCCTATCAAGCCATCCACACAGGGTGGCTTCATAGACTGCCTGTAAAAAAGCAGTATGATGTAATGCTATAGCATTACGTCATACTGCAGGAGCGATCAAGGCATGACATGTTAAAGACCCCCAGGGGGACTTCAAAGTAAAAAAAAAAAAGATCAATAAAGTTTTTTAAAATTGTAAAAAAAAAAAAAAAAAAAAAAAGTTATAAAAGTTTAAATCACCCCCCTTTTGCCATATCTATTAAAAAATCTAAATCATAAAATAAAAATATGTTATTTGATATCGCCGCGTCCGTAAAAGTCCGATCTATCAAAGTAGTGCATTATTTTTTCTGCACGGTGAACGTCGTCCGAAAAAAAAAAAAATAAAAAAAAAAAAAAAAAAGAACGCCAGAAATGCATTTTTTTAGTTACCCTGTCTCCCAGAAAAAACGCAATAAAAAGCGATCAAAAATTCATATGTATTCCAAATTGATACTATCGGAAACTACAGAACATCCCGCAAAAAACGAGCCCTTGCTCAACTACGTCGACGGAAAGATAAAAAAGTTATCGCGCGCACAAAATGACCGCAGAAAATAATTGAAAAAAATTAAATATCTTAAAAAAAAAAAAAAATACAAGTACCACAGCAAAAACAATACTATATAAGTTTGGTATCGTAGTAATCGTACTGACCCATAGAATAAAAATATCAGGTCGTTTTTGTTGCAGTTTGTGCGCCGTAGAAACAGGACACAGATGATGGAATGTCGTTTTTTTTCCATTTCTCTCCGCTAAGAATTTTTAAAAAGTTTTTCAGTACATTATATGGTACTTTAAATAGCACCATTGAAAAATACAACTCATCCCGCAAAAAACAAGCCCTCATACAGCGACGTCGATGGATAAATGAAGGAGCTACGATTTTTTAAAAGGGAGTAGGAGAAAACAAAAATGGAAAAAAAGCAAAAAAGCCCGGTCACTAAGGGGTTAAGGGTTTGTTAGCTGTAGGTTGGCAATGGCAGCATGGCTTGCCTAAAACTCTACAGCAAGTATACACTTCATTCATTGGCATCACCAGCGGGTTTATGGAACCCGTCCAGTGGCCACTACTTTAGGCCAAATTCTCAGGGTTCATTATTACACAACCAATAAGTCTACATTGTGTGCATGTTTATTACAAAACCAGGGTTAAAAGGTGCTTCCAGGATCAGAAACTATGACCGATTTTGTCTAGAACTAGCGCCACACCAGTCCATGGGTTGTCTTGTCTTACAGCTCCACTCTATAGAAGTAAACTGGGCTGAGATGCAATACCAAACAGCAAGGATGTGACCCTACTGTTGGAAGAGTCCATGTTTTCCTAATCATGGACAACCCCTTAAAAAAAAAAAAAAAAAGTTATATTTGCAGCAGTTTGGGTCGCCCACCTCATGTGCTTCTCTAAGTTATCGTGCAGGAGAATAAAAAGATACCAGCGGTGACCGGGACAATGTCAGCTATGGAATCACTAAGCTCTGGAGACCGCTTAATTATATTGTTGACTATATGAAATTTTATTCTTCATTGCAGGACTTTGTGTAGTTTCAAAATGGGGAGGGGAAAAAAAAATAAACACGAGATTTGTGCGCTGCGAGAGGAGGATCACAGCTGTACTGAGTGATAGGAGGAGTTTTGACACAAAAGAGCCTCCTGAGCACGATATTGGGCCAGGTGACACGGCTCAATATCACACTTGCCTGAGTAAAGTTAGGCTTATATGGTTTCTCCACGATTACTAAAATCCGGAGTGCTGCTGGTTTTCAGTGCCTTGTGGAGATTCACGACAGTTCCAGGGTTCCATCTAAACAGTAGGAAGTCGGTACGCAGATTGTGGGTCCCCCCCGTCCCATCTTAATTTTATCCATTCAGTGAGATAGACGCCCTCAAACACTAAGGGCCCTTTTGGACAGGCTGAGATCCCGATCGTATTCCCGCGATCAGTGAGAATCTGAACGATCCTTCTTCAGTCCAAACGCATGCATGACTGAACGGTAATCTGTGTGTCCAGTTTCTGCATGCATAGAAACTAAACAACGGATCGGCTCATGTAAAACAGGCAGTCTCTCATATATGAACAACTGCCTGTTTACTGTGAATGGAGGTGGGTGGGCCGGAATGATCCCCGGGGCCTGCTCCGCCTCCCTTCACTAGAGAGGATCGTTCCTGTGTAAAAGTCAAGGAACAATCATCTCTGGGATAACCTGGCATCTGCGCTCTACAGGTTGTTCTGTGTAAAAGCATCCTAAAGCAAAGTCAGCTTAAAATAATCGATCAAATGAAAAGCGCACGATGCCCACGTTTACATGGAACATCGCTTATTTGTGCAAATCTTGAGCAATAACCGTTACATGTAAATGGGCGTTTACTAGCAGCTATAGCATGTCTGTCTGCTATAGTCTCCCTTCAGCCGCTCCTCCTCCTTCTCAATAGATTTCTATGTAACCTAATCTGTGAGATGCTAACCTGTCTTCAGAGATTTGAGCAGTGAACCAAGTGGATGATCAGTGCAGTAAAGAAGCCTAATAAATAAGACATTGAGAGAAAAAAGGTATTACGCTTTACTACCGAGAAAAAGGCTTACATTTCCAGCATTACTTGTGCTACACTTATGAAAGCTTAAAACAAAAACCAAGACAAAAAAGGTACTCCTTTAAAAGGCAACGTCTATGGCAACAGCTTTTGTCTCATTACCTCCAGAAAAAAAAAAAAAAGTTATCGGCCCCCAAAATGGGGTTATTGAAAGATACAGCTGATCACAAAGCACAAGCTATGTTAATGAAAAAGAAGAGAATTTGGCTCTCAATGCAATTACAAAGCAAGGAAAGAAAAAAAAAATTCCTGTAGGCCTTAATGCCAAAATGCTCTCTGTACTTAAAAAAGGTCTTATGGCTGGAGTCATACGAGTTGTATTCTAGGCGGAAATCTCGGGGTTTTGCCGCAGCGAAAAAACGCAAGATTTCCGCTGGAAAAGCGCAGCTTTAAAACCCGCCGCACTTAGCTGCGGTTTTGGAGGAGCTTTGCAGCATGCTTTTCTGTTGCGGCCGGCTCTCCCATAGAGGAGAGCGCAGCAGAAAAAGAATTGGCATGCTGGGTCTCGGGAATCTGCGCCCCAGCATCGGCTTTGCCGCGACGGATTCACTACCCCGTGTGAACGAGATTTTTGACAAATCTTGTCCACATGGCTGGCTAACTCCGGGAATAGTGGCTGCAGGTGGATTTGCCACTGCGAAATGCCAGGCTTAACTTTTTTATTATTGCAATGACTAGTGAACCCTTGAGTCCCAATAGCCTGAGGATACAATATTTTCAACATAAAATGAACTTTCTGGAGACATTTTAACATGAAACAGGGCTCGACATAAGTTACAGACAGCTGGATCTGCGGTACGTGCACTTCGCCAGAAGATCCAGCCAACCAGCATGCGCATTTAACTGGTAAAAGCCCTGTATTACTGAAGTGCACCCACTGATTGGCTGTCTAGCCCAAAGTCAGCAGGGTCTGGCAGCGCCAGAGCCCCCTGACCACTTCATTTCTGACCGGGAAGAGAGTTGCAGGACAGAAAACAGACCTCAGACGCTCTACATTCATAGGGCAGATACAGTATGAAGGACCTTTGAGGAACTTCATGACAACATCATCATGTGCCCAGATGCCGGAAGGATTCAAGCTGGGGCAGCAGGGTAAGAGGACGCTGAACTTTTAGTGTCCAAGTCTAAGATTTATTGTAATTTATTAATCAAGGTATATGTGTGTGTATATAAAGTACTGCATATGTGTGTGTAAACATGGTTTGCACTTTAGAGCTGTGTGCACACATGTTCTGCATATGCAGCAGAGCTGTGTGTATACAGAGCATGCACTGCAGAGCGCTGTGTAGTTTCATTAAAGGGGTTGTCCCGCGAAAGCAAGTGGGGTTCAGCACTTCTGTATGGCCATATTAATGCACTTTGTAATGTACATCGTGCATTAATTATGAGCCATACAGAAGTTATTCACTTACCTGCTCCGTTGCTAGCGTCCTCGTCTCCATGGTGCCGTCTAATTTCAGCGTCTAATCGCCCGATTAGACGCGCTTGCGCAGTCCGGTCTTCTCCCTGGTGAATGGGGCCGCTTGTGCCGGAGAGCTGGTCCTCGTAGCTCCGCCCCATCGCGTGTGCCGATTCCAGCCAATCAGGAGGCTGGAATCGGCAATGGACCGCACAGAGCCCACGGTGCACCATGGGAGAAGACCCGCGGTGCATCGTGGGTGAAGATCCCGGCGGCCATCTTAGTAAGGTAAGGAAGAAGTCGCCGCAGCGCGGGGATTCGGGTAAGTACTAAACGTTTTGTTTTTTTTAACACATGCATTGGGTTTGTCTCGCGCCGAACGGGGGGCCTATTGAATTTTAAAAAAAACATTTCGGCGCGGGACAACCCCTTTAACTGAGTAAAAAAAGAAAACTTAAGTTATAAAATTAAAAGCTAAAATAAAAGGACAATTAGACATATTCCGCAGTCATTTATGAGGTTAGCAGAATGTGCAGCATCTAGGTGTACCACTGCTATTTGTTTCAATCAATAGAGGACGACACACGAATACGAAGTCCATACTGCTGTTTTGGGTCCAGTTTCCTGCTGCATTATGGGAGCATAAAGATGTACGGTAATCCCCTTGCCAAACGGGCCCATCTGATGAAGGCGCTGAACAGACCCCATTGATTATAGTGCGGGGTCTGTTCAGTCTTCATCTGGTGAAATAGCGCAGCATACTATGACAGTTTGTCCGATTTAAATGTGAAACAAAAAAAAAAAAAATCTGCGACAGACTGAATAGTGATGTAAACACGGCTGTAGTTTAACAGGATGGGACTGTTGGCAATTAACCCCTCACCTACCCTAAAATACCAAAATAAGAAAGCACTACTCTAGGCAACCAAAGTTAGTGACTTTGATCCCTCCCCTTCCTTTGACCATCAGGAAAGTTTAAATTGGTAGGAAATATTTTTCTCCTATTTTGTTGTGTAAACATGGGGTGCGTCTTACAGTCCGAAAAAAAAAAAGGTAATTTACAGCAGCTCTGACTTCTAGGTGCTTTTTCTGTAGTAATTATTTGCCTAATTTTTCCTATTCATTTTGCATTTCTTTTGGTGGATTAAGAAAAAAAAAAAAACCTCAGCCAATTATAGATACAGCAAAAAAAAAAGGCCCTGAGAAACCTTTACAAACTCATGCAAGTTGACCAAACTTTTCCTGTTCATTTGATACATTGACAATACTATATAGTCATCTCATGAGTTCCCGGTCGCACCGACAATCCGAGCCAACACACGTTTACCTGCATCAGCTCTTGATCGCTGTGCGGCTGTCTTTCCAAATGGAGTCTTCATTCATCTGTGTATGCAAGGGCAGCAGCGCTGCCAAACTAGGGTGAAGTAGTAGTAGCAGTCTACATGAAAGACGTTCTTTGCTTCCACCTTCCAGACAAAAAGCTATTCAACCATGAAGTGATCTCAAACGATAACGTATCTGCAAAACAAAGCCAATCATGTCATAAGTTGACTGGATAGAATTTATATTATATATATATATATATATATATATATATATATATATATATATATATATATATATACATATACACACACATACATTCATTTAAAAGAAAAAAAACCCACAGTATCAGAGAGGCAGACAGAGATGAGAACCAATCCCCGACTACCAACAGGACACACCAGAAGACGACCAATGCTGGGCTTGTGTATCATGTGGACTTCTGTAAGGGATACACGGTCTTAGGAAACTTCTTTGCAACAAAATCAAGACCTTGATGGAAGATCTTCGAGAAGGGCACTAGTGGGACCCTAAGCAATCAGTAATAACTTCACGATCTTCCAGTTTACAAACCCGATTCCCCCATCTGGCATTGAGATACGCCATAATGCGCGGTGCACAATCTCAGCCAAACACTGCAATAACCGCCTCCCACGGCGGTAAGACGCTACATGACCCAGCAGCATTTTACACGCACGCCCGTGGGGATAAGCCCTTAGGGCAATCATGCTTTCTTTACATTTAGTGTTAAAACACAGATTTTGATAATCAACCTGAGCCTTCAGGGAACGTTCACACAGAGCAAATGGTGTGGGCTTTCCACAGCAAATACATTAAAAGAAAAGAAAAAACCCAGACCACCACAAACACATAATTAGTGCAGATTTTGATGCGGATTCCCAGCAGATTTCACCCTTTTCATGTGGTTTTGATGCTGAATTTCCATTGCGGAAAATCTGCACTTCTTCCGCTTCTAAGGGCTCCCACCCACTGGCGTTTTTTTCTCCACTGCGATGCGATTCTAAAGTTAAAGTCTCGCATCGCAGTGCGAGAAAAACGCAGGCAGATATCCCAAAAATCTCTGGGATATCGCTGCGACATCGCCAGTCTTTTTAAATGGGGCCAGTGGCAGCAGCGCTAGCCCCATTGAAAAGATATGGAGAATGCCGCTGACTTCTGCCACAGCTGTGGCAGGAGTTTCCTTCATCCCCGCGGTCCCGCGGGGATAAAGGAACCCTCTGTCACAGCTGTGGCAGAAGTCAGCGGCATGCTATCCCGCAATGGGATAGCATGCCGCTGACTTTTGCTGCCGCTGGCCCCATTGAAAAGACTGTCGCAGCGATATCGCTGCGATTTCTCACACTGCTCTGCGAGAGTTTTCACTTACTCTCGCAGCACAGTGGAGAAAAAAAAACGCTAGTGGGTGGGAGCCCTTAGGGCTTACGTCCACGGTAGTTTTTTCACCGCGTATTACGTGTGTGATACATGGCCGCGTGATATGTGGGAAATGGAGTCAATGGAGTCAACTTCCATTCATCCGTGCACATGAGCATGTAGACACCGCTTGTGGATACGCACGAGAAACAGATCCTAGTAGGTTCTATTTTTGCGCAAACCATGCAGTGGGACCCCTATATGCAGCGGATGCAAACGTTCTTCATATGCAACACATTGTTTATAGGCGGCGGCTTCATATGCAACAGAGTGGGGAATTTAAAAAGAAAAAAAACAAAACAAAAAAAACCCCGACTCACAGTGTGCATACCCGTGTGATACCCGGGCATGCGCAGCACACTTGCAGCCATACGCGGTCTATGCCAGCAGAGCTGGTATTTACAAAAGCCGGTAAAAAGCTGTGGGGGGTGGGCGGCCACAGCATTTTATCAGTACGACCATGGCCTTACTGTTCTCGCAAAAGCTCTATGTACAAACCTAGTCAAAAATATACCCCCTTCGTGGCATTATTAGGGGGTCGTGGGGGTCCGACACACCGAAGCCTTTTATGTCAAATCGCTGAATGTTAGAGCCGACTTACTAGACGAAGCGTGTGGCCAGGAGCTCATGTACCACATACACATCCATGTATGAAGCAGGGCGAGTTGTGCCGCAGATGTTTAGTACACAAAGTGATCACATTTCATTTTAATGAGAAACGCGACCCCGTGCTATTGGATAATCATTTCCGTCTCCATTGGGAATATGGATTATTCAGAAGACCTCATATCCCATCTGCGACAATTGTTCTTAATTGCCATCACAACACTGCAGCAGTACAAGTAGTAAAAGTGACCACAAGCTACACCCATGGTTGTGAAGCCACGTAACACTACGGCCTATACCGTGCTCGTTAATAGAAGTGTAATCTCTCGTTAGACAAGTAGGATTTTAAGGGTTGGGTACTCGAAGTAAAGCTTGGTTTTCAGTCTGCCCACTTTACTTGCTGCACCTTTCTAGCACCGGGCGCATATTAACAATTTCTGCAACACCTCAGCCGTATTCAGCAATTCCAGCAACCTGATTGGCTGCTTGGGTTGGCCGATTCAACCTGATTGGTTGTGATGCAGAAATTGTTAATATGCGCATCGGGCCGTGTTCACGTGTCCAAGAACAGTCAGAACTTTCCATTTTAGCAGTTTCAAGCCATTCTGTTCAACTCCTGTTTGATGGTAAATACACACTGTCAAAAAAATAAAAACCAGCCCCCCTCCCCAGAAGAAAAAGTTGTTTTGTTGCAAAACTCGCCACGCAGTTACATCTCAGGCAGATAAGCAAATAATTAGAGGCGTGGCATGATAAGAGGAACGGTCTTGTCACCCAAGATCCAAAAAGTGGTTGCACCCTTGGTTTATAAAAAAAGGCCAAATGCCCACAAACTGATTTATACCGCGATTCCCGCGGTGGAATTCCGCAGCTATTCAGTTCTATTGAACCCACTAGCTTTTCTGCCTGCCAATGCAGATACGTGGAATTTTACCACAGATTTCCGCAGCGGGAAATTAATCGTGGCATGTTTTATTTTCCGCTGATTTACATCGCGGGAGGTCTCCATTAATATATTAATGGAGACTGCGGAAAACACGCGTTTTTCTGCAATCACCAGTGGGCGCATTTTGTTTACCGCCGCAGTACTCCCGTGGCGTATTCCACGATGGCTATGGGAGTGAGGCCTTAGAGGCTACTTGTGTGTAGTGGACCTTTTTTTCCACTTGTGCAGAGCTTGTTGACCACTAGAGGCCTCTACGATGCAATTGAAGAGATTTCAAAGGTTTTATGGTCTCTGAATTAGTGTTAGGGAGTCCCCAGGCCAGCAGTGTTATCTGTGCTATAGATTTCTCATACTTCCCAGTCAGGCATAAATCCTCTTGAAGAATTTAGCCCTCTGTTCAAAGTGTCAAATTCTTCTCTGGCTTTGTGATTTGCAATTGCCTTTTAATATGGTGACTTTCATGTGTTCTAGGATTATGTCCGTGACTAGAAAACTGCTCAGCTACAGGTAATTCTGTCTCTCTTTAAGAGGCCTAAATTCTTCAAGAGGATTCATGCTTTACTAGGAAGTATGAGAAATCTATAGCACAGATACCACTCTGGCCTGGTCACCCCCTAACACTAATTCAGAGACCATAAAACCTTTGTCCTATCACCTTGCGCTCCAAGCGGGGTCTTCTGCATCCAGCTGTTTTTTGCTCGGAACGCTAAGCTGCTATACAGCTGAGCGCTCCAAGCGGGGTATGCAGAAGACAAGCGCAGCCGCTAGTCTTCTGTATCCAGCTGTTCTGTTTGGAGCACTCGGCTGTTATACAGCCGAGAGCTCCTTGCAGGATATGCAGAACACACCTGGACCGCTGCGTTCTTCAAACCCCTGGTGTTCACAGAGCGCTCAGCTGGTATACAGCTGTGTGCTCCATGCGAAGTATGAAGAACAGACCTGGACCGCTGTGTTCTTCATACCCCGCCTGTCTTCAGGGAGCGGGATACAGCTGAAACAATAGTATCAGCTGTATCCCGCTGTGAACTCCTGATAAGGCTCATCGTTCTCTTTCAGCAAGCTGAAAGAGAACGATCAATGATTCGTTAACGAAAACTACACGATGTCAGTGTAGTTAGACCCAACGATTATTGCTCAGAAGACGGCTTTTGAGCGAATTTTGAGCGATAGTCTTTGTGTCTAAATGGCCCTCAACTCAGGGACCATAAAACTGTCACATCTTTAATCAGTGGACTATTTATTTCTCTACTCATCCTGTTGTGTGGTATTCTTTTAAGTGCAAATTAAATCACATCCTTGTCTCTGTCTTGTCATAAGTATGTGTCTATAAATATGCATGCCTCTTCCGATCCATTTCATTATGCCTGAGGAAGAATCCTGAGAGGTTTGAAAGCTCGCTAGAACATCATGTATTTTTGTTGGCCATTGAAAGGTATCATATCTACAAGATTACTTTGTTTCTCTTGCTGGGAGCAATCACATTGTGCTCTACTGGCTAACACTTTACTAAAATACTCCTTTCAAGAAGAAGAAGGAAAAAAAAAAAATAAAAGACACTTCTACAGGGGGTGGATAAAAATATGGAAACACCTTACAAAATGTATGCCTTAAAATCAGTCTCTAAATGTCTTCTTGAAATAGGATTTATAATCCCATGTAAGTGGAGGCAATATGACAGATGCTGCCAAGCAGAAGTAAACATGTGCCCGAGCAACAAGGTTTCATTAGTCAGGGGTTTGAGCTGCTCAGCTACTGTAACCAGCAGGCTTCCAAAACCACCCAGAGCAGGGCAAGAGGTGAAGTAAAAACAAATTTGGTGGGAAAGCTCTCAGCCAAGCAGGGATCAAAAGGACAGCTCAGTGCTAATGAGTAAAATCCCATACATATCGTACGACGTTTCCATATTTTTGTCCACCACCTATAGAACGTGACTGTACCTGCGTTTTTTGCCATCACATCATGGTTCCAAGGCTTGCAGCAGAAAGCAATGACATCCAAGTTCTAGCGTACAATAATGCAGATTAGCCGAATAATTAGACTGCCATTGACTGGACATCCATGTCTCGACACAAAAACCCCATTCCAGGCCAGTAAACTAATAAATCATATCTTCATCCAAATCAATTGAAAAACCAAAACTTCCAGAACCATTTAGGTGGAAACTTGTAAGCAAAGCATTGTCAAATAACGCCACAAACATGCCCTCGCACTACAGTCTGTAATTTAGCCTACAAGATATATAAAGTCATGTTTTTCTGAAGATTCTTAGAAAAATAATGTCTAGGGAAATACAATCAGGGAATACCCAACCGCTCCTTCAGTATTAGATTTCATAGCAGATATAAATAAAATAAAAAATTCCACCAGGAGACTCAAGATTGCTACCCCTGGGGTTTCAAAAAGGGTAAATTAATAGGTTAGAAGAACAAAAAATAAATAAATAAAAAATAGGCGTTCCTCTACACAAACAATCACAGTAGAACCAAACAAAATATTTAACAGGATCATCAAGATGTGTTCAGAATAATATTCAACGCCAAAGGCTTCATGCCCACGGATGGACCAGGATACGCCCGACGATTCCTGCCGTGGGAGTACCGCATTTGCCCACGAGCAATCGTGGTGAATTAGAACATGCCGCGATTTTTTTCCCACGTCCGAAACACACGTGAGCTATTCGGTTCAATAGAACCTAATAGCAGCGCAATTCCGCCACGGGAACCGCGGTGAAAAAAAAAAAAAAACGTTTGTGGGCATTAGCCCAAAAACTTTCCAGATCATTTGAATTGGCTCACTAAAAAGTTTCTTTAGAGTGGAAAATCTAAACTGCTGTCATCATAAAGCAGAAGAAACGGCTCCATCAAAGCAACAGAAATTGCTGGTAGCCATTTGTAGTCGTTACCTCTCAGTGGAGGCTTCTTAGACATGAAACCCAGTTAGAGACAAGTGAAAGGGAGCGATCGGGGTGATAGTCCGCTAGGGTAGTTCTAGAAACGAGAGGAGCTTGTACTCTTCATGATCCAGAAGAAGTCGCCGAAGAACCAACAAGCACCAAGAGAATAAAAAGGCTGTCAGCATTATTTTTGCACCCTCTCCTAAAAATCTTCAAAAAAGGTGCTTTCCCACAAGATTTACTGAAAATTCCACACCACAAAATCCACATATAGCAAAAATCTGCAGCTGCAGATTAAATTCTGCTTGTCTGAAAGCACCCCAATACATGTGCCAGTATGCCACAGGAGGCCTAAAAATTGGTCGGTCTGTGTCCTCCAATTCCTAAAATATGTTGAAACTTCAATCCACTCATGGCATTCAAATGCTACTTCATTTAAGTGACTGGAGGGGGTCACAGCGACGGGTCAGAAGAGGTGAGGAGGTGAACCTTCCCTTTCAGGCACCCTTTGATCACAGCTTTTGTCGGGAATGGATGTGTTGATACTCTAACAGATCCGGTTATAAGCTGGATCCAAACTGACATATGGGTTACAAGATTTCTAAAAGGCAGCAATAGCACGGCAGACAGGGCTAAGTCTATAACCAAAAACACAACAAGGCTTCCAATGCAAGTGTGAAGAATTGACCACTTCAAGCCTTTCAGAACCAAGCCAAACTGTAGAAAACTTGTGTCATGTTAACAAACGTTTCATATACTCAAGTAATCCTGACTGGTTTTTTTTTTATCATATTGGTAAAAAAAAATAAAAAAAAATAGATTATTAACCTCTGTATATTAAGAAACCTCAAAATTGAGAAAAATTTTAAAGAAATGTCGTTATCATATTTTTCAACTGCATTGTGTCAAATATGTACACCCTGTACAAGTATCCAATATATATTTCCATTTGTTTATTTTGGAAGCACATTTGAAAATGTTTACATGTTTTTGAGCAATTTAGATTTACTAATTTAACATGCATTTTTAAAATTTCGAAGTATATTTTGTTTAACCATTGCTGAACGCATAGAAAGTCCTCTCCATACGTGGCGGCTATCAGCTGTTGACAGACGCGATTGGAATTGGCTCCGATCGCAGCAGTTAACTGTGTAAGATGCCGAAGTCAAAGCTGACTGCGTGTCTAAACAGTCAGCGGGAGGGAGGACCCCTTCCTGCACCCCCACCAAACACTGTTGGCACTGCGGGGGGTGGGGGGGTGGGGTGACAATGGGCTAGCATGGTGCTGTATATAATACAAGTGATCAAATGAACGCGACTTCAAGTCCCTTCAAGTCAAATAAGTATTTGATGATTTTATTCCATTTTCTAAGAAGCGGTATTTAAATGCCCTGAACAGCCTCCCACAATGAGATTATGGGGTGCAAAAAAAAAAAAAAGGCAGAATCCCCTTTTTGGGTCACCCAGTCTCAAAGAAAAAAAACTAAATAAAAAGCAAATAAAAAAGTGAAATGTAAACCAAAGTGGTACCAACAGAGGCTACAGGATGCCCCACAAAGAACAAGCCCTCACATAACCATGTTGATAAAAATAATAAACGTCATGGCTGTCAGAAGATGGCAGCATTTTTGATTTTTTTCCTCCTCTTTGCGGGAAGAAAAAAAAAAAACACAACTATAAAAACCTATATTGACCTATAGAATAATAAAAATAAAAAGTTATCTTTGCTGCGTGTAGACTGTAAATACAAACCTCGCCCCCCCCCCCCCACAAAAGACGGCAGAATTGCGTTTTCTTCATTACACTCCTTAGAATTTTTTTACTACATTATATGGTACATTAATTTGTACAATGGAAAGATACAAAAAAACAAAACAAAAACAACAACATGTCCTCAGACAGCTACGCTAATGGATATATAAAAGATTATGATGCTTTAAAAGTAGGGAAGAAAACATAAAAAGGAGGGGGGGGGGGCTGCATCCTTATAGCTTAATAAAAGCCATAAAAAAAATTTAAAAAACCACTATATAATATTTGGTATCACCATGGTCGTACTGACCTGTAGTACAAAGTTCATGTCATTTTTACTGCTCTATGAACGCTGTAAAAACTAAAACCTGACAATATGGTGCAATTGGATTTTTGCTCCCTCACCCTTATTTAACTTTTTAAAAGTTTTGCCATACTGTTTAATGTACTTTAAAATGTATCGGTTAAAAAAAAATGGATACAACTTGTCTCGCAAGAAACAAGCCCTCATCTGGCTATGTCAATGGAAGGGTTAAAAAGTTATGGCGCCCGGAAGGCAGGGACAAAAGAAATAGTTTCTTAAAGTAGTTAATATTAACTTAATTTCTATAA
Source organism: Eleutherodactylus coqui (assembly GCF_035609145.1). NCBI lineage: Eukaryota > Metazoa > Chordata > Amphibia > Anura > Eleutherodactylidae > Eleutherodactylus > Eleutherodactylus coqui. Next base: position 200,504,306 of record NC_089841.1, on the reverse strand, counting down.
ATGGTAATTATTCAGTTAAATTGATGTAATAAGCGATGACATAACAGACATGATAAATTTTAAAGCGGAGTTACATGGGGCGTGTCGGCTCTATACTACAACTTTATGAGAAATGCATTTGTACTTCTAGTACTCCTTCCACACATGTACTTGTCAAAGAGACATGTCCCCCTACAGATTAACTGTTGGTCCTGACTGTACAGTTGGAGGGTATAGGGACATACCCCGAATCCCTGGGGACAGGCAATACTCAGCTGCCACAATATTCACATACCCTGTTTCCCCGAAATTAAGACGTGTCTTAGATTAATTTTTGCTCCCAAATATGCGCTACGTCTTATTTTCAGGGGGTGTCTTATTTTTGAAGAATTCACATTTATTATTTAACAAAAAAAAATGAACACTTGTAATCAGGGATGGTATTGCAGCTTCCGGCCACCAGGGGGAGCTCATCACAGCAGACGTGTACAGCAGGAACAGAATGTACAGTATGGCATTTTCCGGCCAGCAGGGGGAGCTCACGACAGCACACTCGTACAGCACAGCAGGGACAGGATAACGGCGGCAGAAAAAGGGGTAACAGCAGACTGTCTGCAGATCTACCGATACATCTGGCAGTAGGAGACAACGGGGATGGCAGCAGGGGACGGGCCTCTTGACATGCCTGCACATTTACAAGCGATGGCCGCGGAAGGGAACATCAGGATCGGCGGCAGGTGGCTGTCTTCATGTCCTGCATGCATCTGATCTGCAACGGACGGTGAAGGTGGGGGACAGCGGCGGCGGGCTAAAAAGCATCACAGCTGCATGCTCTGGTGTTCTGTTCGGCGGGCATGCTTACATACAAACACTTTACTATGCCCAACTATCGGGGGGGGGGGGGGGGTTGCCTTATATTTGGGACTTTTTCAAATGTCTTACTATGTCTTACTTTCGGGGGGTGCCCTATTTTGGGGGAAACACGGTACATCCAGGCAAAATAACCAAAGATTGATGCAACACAGAACGAAGACAAGAAGTTATTTCATAGAGAATAGAAGGGTTTACTAAAAAGTAGACCTGACATGGGAGGAGCGGTGAAAGTAACAGCTATTACGCTGCACCAGAACTGAAGTCATGACATGTGTCCCAATAAAGTTAGGACCGCCGGGGGAGGGGGGGGGGGGGGGGGTGTCGGTAATTGGCCGAGATGTGCAGTTCATTAACAGAGGAGATGTTGGAGCTGCAGGGAGCCGGGACTGGAGACTGTGGTTGGTTTTAATGAAAGCAACATAGTAGGTTAGGCTGAAGGAAGACAATGTACATCTATGTTCAGCCTGTTAAGCAAGACACTCAGGTTGTAGCAAGGGGTATTAATAATCTTTATTTGTATAGCGCCAACTTATTCCACAGCGCTTTCAGGCATGGATAAATGCAAAACAATACAACAAGAGGTGCAATAATGCAAAAAAAAAAAAATTCTTTGAACTGCTTCCTTAAAAAAGTGATCCCTGACAGTTTTTTTTTTTTTTTTTACACTTAGGCCTCCCTCACACAGGGGTTTATGTAGTCAAGCAGAAAAAACAGCCACTGCGCTACTTAGAGAACCCGTTCGAGAAGTTACTTATAAGAGAAAACCTCAGCCAATAGCAAAACAAGGTTTAATACTAGTATAATATAATTTAACAGAGAAAGGCGTTTATTATGCCGAAACGCGTCGCATGTGCATTTTATGGAGTGTTGTCTAGATTGATCTATGAGGCTGTATGTCTCTTAAATTATATTATACTAGTATTAAACCTTGTTTTGCTATTAGCTGAGGTTTTCTCTTATAAGTTACTTCTCGAACGGGTTCTCTATAAGTAGCGCAGTGGCTGTTTTTTCTGCTTGACTATCTATTGCTATCCGACCTCTACGGGGGAACGGATTATTGACCTATCTGCGGCTCTCCAGTTTTCTGGATTTCAATGAACCCTGGATAAGGGAATGTCTATAAGACTACCAGGACCTTTGGTGCAGACATGATCACCTTCGGGTGACATGCCGAGCACCGGGTGAGTTACTAAGTGATCTGTCTGTGGTGCCAGCGCGCTCTCCTCGATACTTCATTCTCTCACTCTTTACAGGGGTTTATGTACAACGTTTAGCGCTGCGCTAAATGTTGTACAATGCTCCCATTCATTTCAATGGGGCTGCCCACACAAGGCTGACAATGCAGCGTATTCAAGGCTGCTCTTTGACAGCGTTGCATGTCCTATTTTTGGCCGTTTTTAGCCCTATGTTGCCCTTTGACGTGAATAAGCAGCTGTTTCAGCGCTACCGAAAACGCACCACAACTTGGTGCCGTGCTCTTGGCAGCGCTAACCACCCTAGCTACACTGCTTGAGTAAAAAAAAAAAAAAAAAAAAAAAAAAAAAAACAATACTTACCTTGCAGGTGATGTCGCTGTCCCCAGTGGTGCTCTCGGAACTTGTCAGCCTTCAGAGGAACTTTCGCTGGTAACGGAGATTCTAAATCCACGCCTCCAGCAAGAGATTGCTCCGATTGGTGGAATCAGGCGAGTGACAGCCTGCTGAGCCAATCGGAGCCAGTGCTGGATACCTCCAATCACAGCCATTCATTCATTGTCTCTGATTGGCTCAGCCGGCTGACACTCAGCCAATCAGAGCAATCTGCCGGCTTCACAAGGTCCCGACAGTGGCTTCATCTGCTAGGTGAGTATTTTTATCAGCAGCCTTGGCTATGTTTTCAGCTGTGCTGAAAACGCAGCCAAAACGCTGGTATAACACATACCAGCGCTGCTGAAACCAGGCGGAATCTGCAGTAAACGCTGCATTGAAAAACAGTGCGTTTCTGCAAACGCCTGTGTGAGGGAGGCCTAAGTGACAGTGGTGCAGAGCATGTAAGTCTGGCCTAGGAGAAGCTTCATATATTTGTCACTAATATTTGGGCCCTGAACATGTAAATACTGCAATCATCGCCGAACATAAGCCTAGCAAACTTACTGAAGGGAACTTGAGCAGCACATAAACTGGTGCAAGGAATAGAAGGACTATTTGTGTTCCAGAAGAGCAGCGCTCACAGGAACCTACTTGTTTATATAATGTTATTGCAACACATTACTACCCAAGCATGGAAGACCGAGGAGAACGGCTGCATTTCCAAAGAGGTTTTCATTTACATATGCTGAACCTCTAAGCATGAATTTGTTTTACAACTAGTGACGTGGGTACAGGCTCGTGAGCAATGGAAATATGGAAAGTGTAGGTCAGCATTTTTTTTTTTTTTAATATAACCAAAACAGGAACCAATTCTGCTAGAGTAACTGTGCAAGTAATGCTACTGAGGAGGGGAAAAAAAATATATATAATTAACATATATTGAAAAAAAAAATAAAAATAAATAAATCTTGTATAGCGCTTATTAAGTAAAAACTTATTCCACAGCTTTCATGTAATTTTATTTATTACCTCCCACCAAGCTGGGTACTCCTTTTACAGACCTCAGAATGATGGAAGGCTGAGTCAACCTTGAGCCAGCTACCTGAACCACACAGGGATTGAACCCGCAACCTTCAGGTTGTGAGCGAGAGCTTAAGACTACATTTCTGCTGCCCTAACACTCTGTGCCACACGAGGCTTCTAAGAGTTATAAATATTCACAGCATGAGAAAAATGGCAGCAAAAATGTAATGCCTGCACCGTGTGAGTACACTCTATGGCCGCCTGAACCGTAATGCAATAAATGTTTCATCACTGGGGGTCTCTTGGGTCAGTTTCCCACCTATAAACATTTCGAGTGGGAAAGTCAAGCGTGTCACTAACGCACCGAACATAGGCAGATTTACTGCAGTTTGAGGTCCACATCAGATATAAACTACGTATGAATCCAACAGTTTAATCCGTGGCAGAACTTTGAGGTTGAACCTCAAAGTTCCGAAACAGATTTAGCACAAGGGCGGCGGGAGGGGAAGAAAAAAAAAAAATCTGTGTGGTCACTCAATGCAGATTTTTGCAATTTTTCCCCACACTGCGGTGGGTGGTCCTTAAGGAGTTAAAGTGCTTCCTTTGATGAAACAGCGCTACTCCTATATGGGATGCAGCTCAGCCCTATTCCAGTGAATGAACTATGGGCAAGAGTGGTGCCGCTTCCAAGGAAGGGAAGAAAAAAAAAGGAAAACTAAAGATACAATCTTATACAACCCCTTTAATGAGACTTAGGCCACATGCACACTGTAGAGTCAGATTTCAAATGCGGGAGCCTAACGGGGAATCTGACCCCAACAGCAGCCGGCGACCCTGCATACCTGTCATTTCCCCTCTATCTGTACTCCAGATGGTCGCTGCGAGCCGTCGGACATGCGCAGTACAGATTTTTTTCTCTTCAAACAATTACTCCGCAGTCACACCGCGATGACGCGGAATCCACGACCTGTCCGCAATATTAACTGCGGACGGGCTGCGGATCGGACGGCTTCTATTGACTTTAATGGAAGCCGTCTGCGCAAAAATGTAGCATACTGTGATTTTACCTCCGCTCATGGAAACTGCAGCTGTGCAGGATAAAGTTTTTTGTTTTTTTTTTTAGATAGCATGCTATGGATGTTTTTTCGGTGATAATCCACGATGCGGACGTCCGACACGAATTCCGCAGCAAAAATCCGCCCGTGTGCAGGTGTCCTTATCCAGTTTAGGCTGAATGCACACGGGCGGATTTGAATCGCAGAATCCAGAGAGGGCGACCGCCTCCAGATTCCGCAGCAAATACTGCCCATAGCATGCAATGCAAAAGTGATTCTTTATGCACACGAGCGGAAACTAATTGTTGAAGAAAAAAAAAAGAAAAAGAAAAATCCCAGCATGCTCCAGTTTTCTGCGGTGTCCACACAGACAGCTTTCATTGAAGTCAATAGAAGCCGTCTGACCTCCCCGATGTTAATTCTGGATGGACTAAGGATTCGGCGAGAAAAGCAGAAGTTTAAAAAAAAAAAAAAAAGAGAATCTGCAGTGTGCATGTGTGACGGCGAGCCGTATGGACCATCCGCAGTACAGATGAAGATCGAGAAGGCAGGTACGTGCGGGTGCCGCTGCTCCCAGGGCCAGGCCCTGCATGCGGGATCCGGCTCTGCCGTGTGCCGGCGGCCTTACATTGGCCGCATCCTTTGCTTTACAGAAACAACAAGCTCATGATTTTGGCTCACAAATTGAAAAGTCTCTTCATGGCAAAAACTGCAGAAAGAGGACTTGTAAAGTTCCTCAGAGGTCAGAGATAAGATCTGGACTGCAAAGCAAGAAGCTTTTCAGACCACAAAATACCTCCTCAACGGAGCGTGCGCATGGAGGGAGAACTCGGCATGGAGGGAGAACTCGGCATGGAGGGAGAACTCGGCATGGAGGGAGAACTCGGCATGGAGGGAGAACTCGGCATGGAGGGAGAACTCGGCATGGAGGGAGAACTCGGCATGGAGGGAGAACTCACGTGTGGCAAGTCTCTGATTGTCCCAGTTGTCTGAATAGGAAACAATCCCATGTAAATGAATGAACCAGTTGTCAGTTCATTCATGCAGAAGTGTCTGCAACCAATCAGTTGTGTTAAGGAGAGCATGGTATTGTATCTGCTGAAATGTATCTTCGCTGATCCTTGCCTCCTGACATCAGTCAGTAAGTCTAATCTGCATCAGCTATAACTAGCAGAGGTTAGTAGATTCCCTGTGACCCTCATCCACGCTCTGCTGAGCCCAAGTGTTTGCAGTAGGGAGAGCGGAACGAGCTGCTGCGGGACACCTCTGCAGACCGCTCCTCTCCCCAGAACATAAGGATCAGGGGATGCTAAAAGCCAACTGTCTGATTGTTTCCCCCAACTTCTGCTGTCAGGGGAGAAATCAGGACAACTCCATAAATATCAGATGATTGGCCGGTCTCACTCACAGCCATCTAAATGTTAGAGGGAACTTACCACCTTTGAGCCCCATAAACTACTATATGTTTCAGACTATAAGAGGCATCACAGGTTTATACAATACAATACAGGGGGGGGGGGGGGGGGGGAAATCATTAATTTAAACATATTTAGGCTGCATTCCCACGAACGTATATCGGCTCGGTTTTCACGCCGAGCCGATATAGGTCGTCCTCATATGCAGGGGGGGTGGAAGAGCCAGGAGCAGGAATTGAGCTCCCGCCCCCTCTCCGCCCCTCTGCACTATTTGCAATGAAAGGGGGCGGGGTGGGGCGGGGCTAAGTTCCGTGGAACTAGCCCCGCCCTGTCCCTCCCCATTGCGAATAGTGCAGAGGGGCGGAGAGGAGGCAGAGAGGGGGTGGGAGCTCAGTTCCTGCTCCTGGCTCTTCCATTCCCCCCCCACTGCAGATGAGGAGGACGTATATCAGCTCGGCGTGAAAACCCAGCCGATATACGTTCGTGGGAATGCAGCCTTAGGGTGGAGGAACTACAGTCATTAATTAGTATAGAAAATGTCTTTAACAGTCAATTGCTTTTAAATCTAATGAATCCCTGGGCTCACCTCCAGCCGGCTGATTCTTCTTCCGATGAAGCATCCATTCTCGGCAGCTTCCTTCCTACGGGGCAGTGTATTAAGGCCCATTTACACTGGACGATTATCGCTAAAAACTTTGTTCATCAGCAATTGTTTTAGCGATAATCTGTGCATGTAAATGGGCGCAGGGCAGCCGCATTTCGGGCTCTTTTCGCTGATCGCTAAAATCAAGTGAGCTGATAGCATTCCCCCCCCCCCCCCCACCTCCATGGAGAACAAAGGATCTGAACACAGCTAATAGCCTCAAGCTATGTGAAGGCTTCATTAACATACATAATTGGTATTTCAGTTGCTGAGAAGCTACTTAAATACCAATTATTTTTTAAGCAAAATAATCGTTCAAAGCTGTCAAACTGTTTGAGCGATCTTTGAGAGATTATCTGCTCGTGTAAATGGGCCTTTAGTGACTAAGCATTCACTGCCTGGCAGGGAATGCTGGGCTATTGCTGAGACCGTGCATGCACGCTGTCTCTCTGCAATAGTATGTGAACACCCGCAGCGGGACAGCGCATGCGAAGTCTCGGTAATAGCCCGACATTTCATGCTAGGCAGTGAACGCTCTGTCAGTAGTGATGTAACCTACACGGACCTGCAGGAAGGAGAATGCCAAGAATGGACGCTTCGTAACAGGAGGAAGAGGATCCGGCAGGCTTGCGGTGAGGTGACCGGGCAGACTGATGGAGCCAGGAGAAGATACGGTAAGACGACTGATGGGGGAGGAATAGGCAAGTATTAAAGGGGTTTTGTTAGGGGGGGGGAGGAAACAAAAAAAAAACACAATCAAGTTCACCTAGCAAACACGGCTCTGCTGCATATGCACACACCACAGCTGGTATTTTTAAAATACTGATATTATCACTAAATCCCCACATCCAAGTGTAGTATTGCATGACACCCTCTCCCTGCTTCTTGATCACACGGTTATGGCATCAAAGACCTTTAATCTCTGCCATTGTCTATCCCTGTGTGCACAGAAGACCTACTTCCCGGGGAGATATGTGAGTGATGTCCAGTGTCATCCGCTGGAGGGGACTGCTCCTGACCTGGCAGTATGTACCGCTGCAGAGCTCTCCCGATTCGGCAGTGCAGGGTCATTAAGGCAGCGGTCAGGGATCCATCAGACCCGCTGCCTCTGAACGGTACGGTGCAGACACTTTTCAGCAATGTTTTACCTTGCCGAGAAATGCATCTTATAGGTCAGAAAAATATATTAAATAATGGAGCTCATTAGGTGAGGGAAGAGGCGGCGGGGTTTGATATCACTGGTTTCCTGTGCCGTGTCCCCGTGAAGTTGGGGTGCGCACATAGCGCGATTCAGGTGGCGCTATGCGCACGCAGGCTTTTGTGGCAGTTTATAGTTTGTTTTTTTTAGCCAAATCAATCTTTTGGCTTTAGCGCAAAAGACAACACACCACAAAACATAAGAATGGGGTTCATATTTGTCCGATTTCTCCCCAGTGTGAAGGCAGCCTTATGTAACTGGCCCCGCAGCGATGAAGGATAATCAGGAGGTTCTCGCTCGTCATTCAGTTTCAACCGACATGAAAATCAGCGTCGGCTCGTTAACTCGTCGGGCAGTTTAAATACTACTGATCGTTCATTCTATCACATTGGCATGGGAAACCCTAAACAGGTGAGCAAGAACCGCACAACTAACGAGAATCGTGCAGTCCAAGCGGGCCACCTCTGCGGGAACGAGCTGGTGAGGATGGCACCAGATTGTTTGCTTGGGCAAAGAAGAGCCATCCCGCGTAAGGCCGCCTGACCACGGGTGTAGCATTTCCCAGCCAACGGATTTCTGCTGTAGGAGAACACTAAAGTCACCACCATTTTCCGCGATGAACCCATCATTAATCATAGAAAAATCTCAGCCAAATTGTGGCCAAATCGCGGCACGCTGCCATTTTTGTACGAGAGCAGAAAATCGTGGCGCTTTTTCCACTCGTGTACATCAGGCTGCGCTTTCCATAGTCCCTTCTATAAAAACGCATTCATTGCGTTGCCCACGTGAGGATTATCGCCGTGGATAACGCAGTGATATATCGCCCGTGGACAGAAGGCCATAAAGAGGTAATACCTTGGTTACTTCTTGCTTTCCATCTTAACTCCTGTGGTCCTTCTCTTCAGATGGTGATGCCCTTTCAATTCTGACCAGCAGGCGCTTTTTTTTGTGATTAACGCAGCGTTTTCGTCATCGCACTAATCGCAGTATAGCGCTCACATTGTTTTCAATGGAGCCTCTCAACCAGCCGCTCGATCACGGCGCTTTCCGGCACCGCGATTTTTGAGTCGAGTTGTTTTATTTTTCCGTGCTTAGCGCACCACCTAAATGACGATAACGCAGTGACATATCGCCGGTGGGCAGGAGGCCTAAGATCGTGTCGCTTTGCCAAACATCTGTATAAGGGAGGCCTCAGATTAACTTGACTGCTCACACAGTTGTAATAGAGGAGATAACATCCAACTGACTATATACTTCTGGACTAACTTATTTAGAGGAATACTGAATGAAATGATGATTAACCCCTCCCCCCCCTACCACTCCCCTCCTTTTTAAAAAATCCTAACTCCTTTATTTATCCTTCAACGTCGCTGCACGAGGGCTTGTTTTTTTGCGGGACGAGTTGTATATTTCTAAGGTTCTATTTAATGTATCATAATGTACTGAAAAACTTTTTAAAAAAGTAGAAGTGGAAATTGAAAAAAAAAAAAGTGAAATTCCACCATTTTTTTTATTGCGTCTTGTTTCTACGGCGCACAAACTGCAACAAAAAACGACAGGATACCTTTATTCTACGGGTCCGTACGATTACTGCGATCCCAAACTTATTTTTATTTTCAAAGATATTTAATTTATTCTCTGCCGCCATCTTCTGCGCGCAGCAGGTTTTATTTTTTCATTGACAGTTGTGCGAGGGCTAATTTTTTGCGGGATGTCCTGTAGGTTCCTTTGGTACCATTCTGGAATACATACGACCTTTTGATCGCTTATTGCATTTTTTTCTTGGAGACAGAGCAATCAAAAAATAAATAAATAAAAGCGCTTTTCTGGCGTTCTTAATTTTTTTTTCTCTGACGGTCATCGTGCGGGGTAAGTAATGCGTTACTTTAATAGATCAGAGTTTTACAGACGCAGCGATATACCAAATATGTATTTTTGTTTGTCATATTTCTAATAAAATAATCTAAAAGGCTTTTTTTCTTTAATAATTGATAAAACTTTATTGTTCTCATTCTCTCTTTTTTTTTTTTTTTTAAGTTCCAACAGGGGACAACTTACGATGCTTTGATCGCTTCTGCAGTGTGATGTAATGCCACAGCATTACATGATACCGCTATCAGGCAGGCAGTCTGTCAAGCCACCCTATAGGTACTTGACAGACTGCCTGCCTGCCTGTCTTGATAGGCATTCTGACAGGACAGCCCTGGGGACTTTCAGAAGGCCCCCTGCTGTCATGACACCTGCACGGCTCCCTGTATCAGAAGCAGCATTTAGAAGGTTAACAGCTACGATTAGCCACGCGGCTGTTCGGAGCTGTTGCCGCTGTGTGTCAGCTGTAAGGAACAGCCGGCGCCTGCGGTGTATGGAGAGAATGCTACGCAATCCCTCTTCATACGTAGACCGCTGATACAAGGTGTCAAAAGGCGTATCAGCGGTTGTTAAGGGGTTAAGCTGTCTACCTAGCAGGCAGAACTGGTATAACCTCTAACTAATGCTGTGCTGACAGATCAGGGGATTGATGTAAAGGTAAAAATCTCACCATCAAGATGGTGCCTGATAAGCATTAGACAGGAAGGAGTTGCAATAAACAGAGGAGACAGGCAATCAGATGAAGAAAGCAGAGATACAGAAAGGCGTTCTCACTGGAGCGGCCCTTTAAATTTTAAGAAAAAAATAAATGCTCCAAAAAAAAAGCAAAACCAAGTTGTCAATCATTGAGGCCTTAGTGGATCATAAAAGTTTGGAATCGATAGATGAAACTTGCATTTCAGAATGGCCTAAGGCCCTATTCACACAGGCGCTTTTTACCGTGATTACTGCGCCGCTTTCAGAACATGCAACGTGATTTTCGAGCCGCGCATGTTCTATCTTTGGCCTTATAACGCTCCACCTCAATGAGCTAAAGCTAAAAACGCTGCAAAGAGCGTGTGCGAGGCAGGCCTAAAGGGGTTAGCTAGTGAAAACCTTTAAGAGCGACTCAGTCTAGTGGAGGAAAGCAAACCGTATCCCCATCAGATACTGGCTGTCCAGTGACTAGGGGCCTGTGGGTCTGGGATAACTATGGAAAGCGCAGCCTACTGCACACATGCAGAAAAGTCATAGCAACTTTCCACTCGTGTGATTACAATTGCAACATGCTGCGATTCTCCAAAGCGAGCTGATCATTTTTTACTGCTGTGGGACCCTGGGGTGGGGGGCACATTGCTACTGCTAGTGGGGAGGGGGGAATTATTACTGCTGGGGAAACTGCTGGGGAGAGGGGGGCATTACTACTGCTGTGGAACCCCTGGAGGGTGGGCATTATTACTGCTGGGGGAACTGCTGGGGAGAGGGGGGCATTACTACTGCTGTGCACAGGGCTGTTTCAAAATAGACCGGGTGCAGATTTTGACAGCTTTTTGGATGCAGAAATGTTGCAGAGTTTTCCACAGACATTTCCGCTGAGGACATTCTGCAGTATTTCCGCATCCAAAAAGCGGTTAAAATCTGCATGCTGTCTATTTTGAAGCGGCCCTGTCCTTTTTAGAACGACGGAGGCAAAAATCATATGTCATGATAAGCCCCGCCCCCTGACATGTTGGCACTTTGTGGTAAATAAGTGGGTTTTGGGTTGCAGTTTGGGCACTCGGTCTCTAACAGGTATGCCATCACTGATCTATAGCAACAAACTGCAGCATTGTGGGTCTAATATGAAAAGCATTGCCCATGGCACCCAGATTCAGGTTCCTGTTATCATACCCAAGTAAACTGGTTAGAAACAGACAAATGAGGACATGGGCCATCTAATCTGTCCTTATTTTTCTTTGTGGATAAATCTATGCTCATGCCAGGCATGCTTCACATTGATTGATTTTCCAACCCCGTCTGCTGGTAGTTTGTCCCAAGCATCTACTACTTTCGGTAAAACATGATTTTCCGACATTGAGATTAGTTGGGGGAAAGATCAAAAGCAGAGTGTGCCCCTTGTTCTAGCGCTTAGCCCCCTAATGAAAATACTAGAATACTCTCCCGAATCATTTATACCTCCAACATATTTAAGGGTGCGATTTGCTGCAGCGTCATGGATTCTGGTGCAGATCTGCAGCAGATTTCACCCCAATAACGGCATTCAAATAGAAGAGGTGAAATAAGCTGCAGATCTTGCTTTTCCTGCTGACGGATTACACCATTGACACATTTTGAGACTGCCAGAAACCAAAAACTCCCTCAAATCCGTCTTCTCTGAAGTCCTGATAACACAGAACCGTTGGTATGATACTCATTCAGGGGATTTCTTCTCTGCAAGTGCATTATTTTACATTTGGAAATATTGAACTGCAGTTTCCATTGTTTTGATCATTTATCCAGTGAAGCTACATTGTTTCCCCATGTTCAAGGATGATATGGGATCAGCAAATAAAAAAAAAAAAGTTGCCATGGTATTAAAAAAAAAAAAAAAGAAATCTGGCAAAAGCATTAGTTCTTTACTAATTATTGTTCATGCAGGCATAAAAAATAATTATTAGTTATTGGCGATCATTTAGTTCACAAACTATTCCCAACCTTCTCTAATGGACCAACCACGGACTTAAAATTTTCACGGTTTAGAATTCTATGCAGCTTAAAACGTAACTTTTAATAAATATCCACTCAAAACTTAAAATAGACTTAAGAAAGTCTAGAAATAGGACACACAAACATAAAAAAGTCACAAAAAAATTCCTTATAGCCCTACTATATGAGTAGAAACCAGGGCTGGAGGGAAAGGAAGAAAGAGGGCAAGAGGCAGAGGCCAAGATCAATGCCTCTATGCAGAAAGCCCTCTATACCAGGACAGGTATCCTTAATCAAGAAAGCCAGACCAAAAAGCGCTTGGCTCACATCAATATACAAGGGTCCTGTACGAGGATCAGAAGTTTTAGTTCCTTTTTGCAGCAGCTTACTGATGTGGCTGCTGGCAGTTTCTTTTTGGTTCCTGACGAAACCAGGCTTACTGGTGGAAACGCGTCGAACCGTTTTATAGAACCGAGTCGTGATAACGATCTCCTTTAGATTTGCTGGTCGTGATAACGATCCCCTCTTTGATTGGCATACATTACTGGTTTATCCAGTCTTTTGGCAGAAAATTGAATATTTTCCAGGATTTAAAGTCACAGGGACATATAATTGTCCTACAGGACCCTTGTATATTCATGTGAGCCAAGCGCTTTTTGGTCTGGCTTTCTTGTTGCTGATCACAGACAACCCCTTTAAAGAAATCCTAAAAGGGTGCGAAAATAGAAAAACATGCATTTCCAATATATACCAGTAAATTTGAACTGATTTAATAGTGTTCTCTTGGGCTCTAATTTGACACTACACACGCAGCAGACTAATGGATAGCAGGGTATTGACCCCCTTAAGGACCTTTACCTCCACCCACAGTTTCATTTTTCCCTTCCCACTTTCAAAAAAAAAATACCTAACTTATTTATCCATCAATATAGCTGTGTGAAGACTTGTCTTTTGTGAGGTGTGTTCTCCTCTCAATGGTAATTAGACATTGATTTAGTCAATCCTGCACTGAGCAGAGGTTGGACCCAATGACCCTGGAGGTCCCTTTCAACTCTAGCAGTCTATGATTCTATGCAATATTTAATATACCATATGATGAACTAAACTTACATAAGTTCCTAAGCGGAGTGAAATGGAAAACAAAAGGCTATACCGGCATTGGTCTTGTTTTTACAGTGTACATGCTTTGGCAAAAACGACAACTTTATTCTATGGGTCATTATGATTACAGCAATGCCAAATTTTTATAATATATATATATATATATATATATATATATAAATATATATATATATATATATATATCACGCACACACACACGTTCTACTTTTCAAAACAAGACCCATCTATGGCCGCCTGCAGACGACCGGGTCAAAAAGCCGTTGCGAAAGTTCTCGCAACGTGATCTGGCCCGTGCCACTGCAGTGACCACGTCTCACCTGCTCCCACGGCTCCGTAGCTCTGCTATGTGCTGGCTGCCGCCCGGGGCGTTACTAGTGACGTTTCTGTACGGGCCTCTGTGAGCCGCACAGAAATAGGACATGCCGTTATTTGTTTTCCGCATGTGTTTTCACGCGAACAAATCGCGGCTGTATGCATAGGATTGCATTTTGTAATTGAATCCTATGGAAGCGGGCACGGGCACAAATTATGCGGGAAATCCTGACGCGGAATTTCCGCCCATGCGCAGGAGGCCTTAGGGAAAAAAATAAAAATTGCTTTCTGTTTTAGACCGGATCTATAAGGAGGCAGTGGCATCAAATAGGTTTTTGTTTATGATATATATATATATATATATATATATATATAAAAATATATATATAAAAGTTAAAAGCAGGATGAATTTTTAAATATAACTTTTTTTTAATTAGTTAAAAAAAAATTAAGTCCCCACAGGGGACTTGAACTTGTGATCGCCCATAGACTTGTATAGGTGAGCCTGTGCTGTGCCCTGACTTCAATGTGGAAAACCAGTGGATTGTGAAAGTGGGTGAGCATAAAAAAAAAACAAAAAAAAAACAAAACATAACCTGGCCCCTGTTGTCCCCCAACAGCGCCATAGCCTTGTTCATGGTGCTGTGAGGACATGATGGGTTGCCTTTACAATATTAATAGCCACAATCAGTGAGCGCTGATTGCGGATGTCAGTTGTGAGAAACAGATGGCACCCGCATTGTTTGGAGAGGGATTCCCTTCCATACAAACCCACAGAATGTAACATTAAAGGGGTTAAAAACCTCATCCAGAGACCCTAGAAAAAGAAAAAAATATATATATTTCCCATTGCAAACTGTCAATTAACCCCTTAGGCCTCATGTCCACTGGACAATTATAATTACAAAATCCGGTCGGGTGTCCCGCTCGCATTTTCCGCGGCCATAGGGATGCATTGGACACCCGCCGATAAATAAATACCTGCGGATGTCCTTTTTCCCTGCCGCGCGGATCGCACATACGGGAAATGATCCACAGCATGCTCCATTTTAGTGCGGGTCTCCCGCAGGCTTCTACTGAAGCCTATGGAAGCCCTCCATATCCGTGGCACACCTGCAGCTGAATTTCTGCTCTCCGGTGCGGGAGAGCAGGAGTTCAAAAAAGAAAAAAAAAAAAAGTGCACGGTGCACGCACGCACGCAGCACGCTTCCAGTGTGCCGAACTTATCCGCCGCAACGGAGGGAAGATTGGCTGCGTCCGGACAGGTAAGAAAAATCAATTTTCAGACCTCATGTTTGCGGGAAAGGAGGGACCCGCTGCGGGATTCTGCATGGAGAATCTGCGTGGGCCTGGGTTTCCTAGTGGACATGAGGCCTTAGTGACGGCCCCATTGTCTTTTTTTTACATCCCGGCTTTGTGGGTTTCGTGGGGAGCCCCACATCCCCGGCAATGCGATCGGCGCTATGGGAGCACTTCAATGGAAAAACTGTGAGTCACGGCAGGGGGAATTCCTTCAGCCACACGGTGGAAAAAACGCACTTGTCAGCCTGTGTTTTAACCACAGATGCGATATATTCAGTCAAACCACCTCGCATCCCTTCTGTGAAAATCCAATCCTCTTGCGCAAGTTTCAGGCGGATCGGAAGGGTTTCCTATTGGAAAAACCGCACAGGCACATCGCGTGGCATTCAAGAGCCCTGCAGTGCGTTTAAGGTCCCACTGAAAACAATGGGCAATGCCTTCTAAGGCACCACAAAAGAAAAAAAAGTAGAACACGCAGTGATTTTTTTTCCCTCCACATCACAATGATGGAAAACAAGAATGGAGTTCATAGTCGGGTGAGTTTTGTGAGTCTCCTAACGCACAACACCCTTGTGATATTTTCGGCCGTGTGAGACCGGTCATAAGGTTAAAAATATACATCAGCCGTATCCATTTCTTTTACCAATTAAAACATTTTCCATTTTTATAACGTGTTGAAGATTTTTTTATTCTGTTTCCTACGCATGACGCTGGGGGTGGCAGCTTGCTTTACAGCAGGCTCACGGGGCCATACACCCAATGGATGGAGACGGCGTGCTCTGCGACCAGTGTGGAGAGGAATAGATGAGCTATCACTATCCATTGTGAATGGAGGATCCTGTGTAATCTATGTCTAGCGTCACCTTTCATTGTAATCACGTATATGACACGACTGCTGAAAGTTATCTCTGCAGAACAGACCCCTTATTAGACTCCGCGGGCAGTGGGAAAAAAATATACAGGATTTTCTTTTAGTACAAATCACCAAAAATCCTTAAAATAGTGTTTAACATTAAAACACGATTTACACAGGAGGTAATTTCCTGATTATACATTTTTCCATCCTTACTCCCTTTATCTGATTGCCTGTCATATTCTGGAGGTTTTCCCCATGTATACCGCAGTCACCTCCATGCGGTGCAGCCTCCTGTCTGATACTTATCAGGCACCAGCTTTCTCTTTCACTATTCTGTGCCATCTATCCATGATGCATCAACACAACATCACATTAACAGCTATGTTATTAGCAGCCTGTTTCAGCTCTGCTGCAGGGAGTACAATAATCATCACTACTACATATACTCCTTGCCTAAAATAAGCTCCAGACCATAAATATGCAGACAGGAGGCTGAACTATCATTATCTCTATTATAACTGTAACAGGAGCTTCTAAGCATCTGAAGTAACTGTGATAGGAGTATCTGTGCCCCCCCCCCCCCCCCCCTCCTAAAGAGCTCCTGTGGTAGGGTCCATCAAACAGGAATTATCCTGACTGAAACAGACTTTGAGAAGCACAAACCCAAGTAATTTAAAATCAGAATTGAGATCACACGACCCACCTGAGGAGAAGGACTCCAGGAATTACAGACAGAAAGGTAACCAAGGTAACACTAGCTGACATATACTATATGTTGGGTGACTAGTTATATAACGAATGAAAAATAAATAAAAGTTACCAGAGTGATTCTAAACATTCCTTTAAAAAAGGTTTTCAATATTTGACATTAAGACTTTTTAAAGATCCTGCAGTTTTCCTGCTGACCATTAAGGCTGGGCTCACATCGGCTGGTCAGATTCTGCAGCAGAAACAAGTTGCATATGGTCGCATGTGTGTGCGGTTTTCCGCACAGGTACATAACATATCTTCCACGCAGAAGGACATCAGAAAGTAGCCGAACCCACTGGAAACACCCTTCTATCACTGAGGCGACATTTTCTTGTGCTGTCATGGTGAGAGCTGTTCTGAGAGTCTTCAGGACGGGATGCTGCTCTCTAGGCTTGGCTGGATTTATACTACTTTTTTGGAAGTAGTATAAACCATTAAAAAAATTATATAATATTTTTGTGGAGGACGGGCCCAGAAGAACAAGGAAGGTTGCAAGCAACAGTCGAGATTGTGTTTTGCTCCCCAAGACTGTCCTGCATTGTCTGACCACAGATTCCTGCTTTCTTTATTCCATTTGTATCTGGTCCCCTAGCAACATACGTACAAATCCGCACCCATACGCAATGTAATTGCATATGCACTGTGGATCGAACGCATCCATATGGAGCTCATACACATGGAAACTGTGGTAAAATAGAGCATGCTGCAATTTTTCTTCCACTCGCGAAATCCGCAATTCCTACTCGAAAAGTGTGAGAGTAAAACGGCAAAGGTCCATGCATTTCAGTGCCCACGTATTACAGTGCATCACAAATGATAATGAGATCCAACACCCTGCACAAATACGAGAAAACGTGGCCCATGTGGCTCACACATTATCCGAATTAAATGAACGAGAGCAATTTAAAGTTATGTTCTGTTATTAAACTGTTTTGCATTTTAAAGCTATAAATGTCAATAAAGAAGAGCTCTTAAATTAAAACTTATCAAAATTTGTATGGAGGAGCAGGAACATGTTGAGCATATAAGAGGGATGGAAGCCCTCAAAAGTATTCTGTTGTAATATAACTAATGTATTTCCTGTCTTCTCCTACTACTAAATAAAAATGTTCAAAACAAATGACAGCAATCGCAGAATCCACAACTCAGATCCGCTCTAATGAGCCCCATAAGTGTTTGATACTTGTCCTGTGGAGAAAACTTTTCAGCAGTCTCATAAATCCAAACAATATTACAATGAAAGGTTAAAGGGGTTGTCCCGCGGCAGCAAGTGGGTCTATACACTTCTGTATGGCCATATTAATGCACTTTGTAATGTACATTGTGCATTAATTATGAGCCATACAGAAGTTATAAAAAGTTTTATACTTACCTGCTCCGTTGCTGGCGTCCTCGTCTCCATGGTGCCGACTAATTTTCGGCCTCCGATGGCCAAATTAGCCGCGCTTGCGCAGTCTGGGTCTTCTGCTGTATTCAATGCAGCCGCTCGTGCAGAATGCCGGCTCCGTGTAGCTCCACCCCGTCACGTGCCGATTCCAGCCAATCAGGAGGCTGGAATCGGCAATGGACCGCACAGAAGAGCTGCGGTCCACGGAGGGAGCAGACCCCGGCAGCCATCTTCAGCAGGTGAGTATGAAGACGCCGGACCGCCGGGATTCAGGTAAGCACTCTCCGGTTTGTTTTTTTAACCCCTGCATGTTGTCTCGCGCCGAACAGGGGGGGGGGGGGGGGGGGGGGGGGTTAAAAAAAAAAAAAACGTTTCGGCGCGGGACAACCCCTTTAATATACCTATAGATAACACAGCAGCCACCATTCACAATATGCAAAGATCACGCCTTATCTACTCCTTTCTACACGGTTCACAGAAGTGGCCTCAGTCGGTACTGCTGCATCTTGTCTCCACCGGAACTATGGCTGGAAGCACGGTTTGTCCTGCCGGACTTATAGCGAAGGCCCACAGCTCTTTCGGGGGATGGGGAGACACTGAGCAGGTTGAGGAGTAGCAGCAGCCAGAAGGAGAAATTAGCAGTACCACTGCTGACACTCTCCACACTGCTCCCTTAACTTCCCCTGCCGCTCTCCCATCATGTCCCCTCCAGGCCCCTGTGCGTGTCCACGGCACACCCTTCTCCGCTGCTGTGAGTGTCCCCAACAGGCAACCACTGTCAGCTGCTGCTAATTTTCCACATTGGCCGTTGCTGTCCCACGCTGTCAGTGCCCCCCCGCCAACAGTGCTATGTGCATGTGGTGGGGCGGAAGTCACCGCATGGGGTCAGAGCCAGATTCCGCTGCAGGGTCCTACATGCGGAATCCAACTCTGCTATCTGCAGCCGGCCTTCATCTTGGTCGAATTAACCAGAAATGAAAATGTATCTATGCAGCGATGTAGAGATGCAGACAAAACAAGCGATAGCATGTGGGAACCTAAATGAAGCTTCATGCAGTAGTGAGGAGACACTGTGCAAAGTTTATCAATGTGGGACTTAGGATACAGAGATGTTGTCATCACAGAGCCCAGAGTTTACAAGACGACTTCTAATCACCTCTGACTGTTAAATAGGGAACGTGTAAAGATGTAATTTATTTTATTCAGTGAATGGCAACCAGACACATTTGGCCAAACTATTTAAAGAGCCAATCCGATGAATTCATTATGTAACGGGGAACTGTTTCTCCCTCTGCAGAATACTCCCTCAGTCAACAGGACTTCCTGTATGGTGAAACTATTGCAAGGACCATACCAAACTAGCTCGCTCTTCACAAGGGGGCAGGAACAAAATTATCGTAGATGGTGCTGATGATTAGACCACTCCTGTCAATCAGTTACAATGAAGATGACCTCCCCCCAACATCGCCATATCAGTATCTGGCACCATCATATCCCCCAGACAGCACGCCTGCTGCTTTGAGGGTCACACTGGATTCTGACCTTTCCTTTACCCCCCACATCCAATCCCTGGCCCGAACATGCCACCTGAACCTCAGGAATATTGCTAAAAGCCAGCCATTCCTCACCACGGACACGCTAAGGACACTCATTGTCACTCGCATCCACTCTCGGATCGACTACTGCAACTCGCTGCTAATCGGCCTCCCCGCACCAGACTCTCCCCTCTCCAATCCATACTAAGGCCGCCTGCAGACGAGCGGGTCGGATCCGGCAGCGAGAATTCTCGCCGCGGGACCCAACCCGAGAGCCTGCAGGGACGAGCGCGTACTCACCCGCGCCTGGCGGCCCCGTCTCTTTCATGTGCCGGCTGCCGCGCAGCCGGCGGCCAGGTGAGTGCGTGCCCCGCACAAAAATAGGACATGCCGCGGTTTGTTTGCCACGCGAGATTTCGCGCGGCCGTCTGCATAGGAGTGCGTATTGTAGTGCACTCCTATGCAAACTTTCAGTGGCGGAAATCCCGCGGCGGGATTTCCGCCCATGTGCAGGCGGCCTAAATGTGGCAGCTAGACTCGTGTTCTATCCAGTCGCTGCACTGGCTGCTCATCCACTACAGAACTCCATTCAAACTCATCGCCCTCACCCATAATGCTCTCCATGGCGCTGCACCACCGTACATCACTTCCTGTCCATACATCATCCAGCCCGCTAACACACTTAGACTAAACACCCCTCTAATACGAGGTCCAGGACTTCTGTAGAGCAGCACCAGTCCTCTGGAAACACTACTCCAAAACATCCGGACAATACCAAACCTCCTGATCTAGCCCCCCCCCCCCCCCCAAAAAAAAAACATGCCCCTCCCTATGGCTCTCCACTTTTGCCTCTCATTTACATTTCCTGCCAGCACCTCCTGTACTACCCCTACCCAGTTTGTGTCCCATTGCTGTGCTCCCTCTTGCTCAACTGCCTGCCCCTTTACCGTCTGTATCCCCCCCACCCCCTTTGTTCCCAAACAATTGAATACCACATGTAACTGGTAATTTCGGTAATTTGTTTGTGTTCCCCATGTGCCTCGAAAGTGCAGCTGAATAAGTTTGCGCGATACAAAGCTTATTATTAAGATAGTATATCCTCCCTGAGTGTATAATTATGGTCTTTAACTTGTTTAGGAAAAACTAGAGGGTAATGATAATTACACTGGCCTTGTAGCAGGCAGAGATGGTACTGGCTCTAGCTGCTCATGTGATGCAGCTTTGGATTACTAGCCCAGCACAGAGGAAGAGAGAAAGAATAAATAAATAGGGGACAAAACTGAAAATTAAGGTAGTGTCTGATAAGTATTAGACAGGAAGCTGCACTGCATGGAAGTGACCGCAATATACAGAGGAGATGCCCAGAGTGTGACAGGCAATCCGGTAAGGCAGGGGCAACAAGGGCTGAAATGGCCCTTTAAGTGAGATACTTATAAAAGCTCTCCCAGCATGCTGGACTCTACCAGATACCTTTTTAGCCAATTATCCAAATTTCTTAAGTCAATCTAAATACTGCGGCCTGGTTTGTTTCTGGGCACAATACTTTCCAGATTCCTTAGACGGTTATTACCCAGCTTTCCTAGCAATAGCTTCTCAACCAGCGCTAGCCCCCCCGCCCGCCTTCCCTCCAAATAACTCAGCTTTACTTTTGTGCCATTCTTTTTGAATGACTATTACAAACTGTTCATTAACAGGGTTGCCCTACTACTAGCCATTTTACTACAGGAAACAGCACTGTACATTTCACAGTGGCCTGGGTTGGTACTGCAGGCTGAGTCCCATTCATTTCAATAGGACTCAGCCTGCATTACCGACTGGGCCACTGTGCGGTGTACAGCACTAGTTTAATGAACCCTGAACAACTTCTTTATTTTAGGTAGTTTTGGCCCCCGTGTCCCAAACTACATAAACTAAACATACACACTGACGTCAGCCCGCCATTTTGGCACCGCGGTATCTAATATGACGTCCCCCAGCCATGTCCTGTAAACCTAACGTGGGCTTCTAATGTAATCCTTGGCAGGCTTACGGGATGCCATCAGTGATGTCCCCGTTGGGCCTTCTATTGGCTGCAGTCATCACAAGCCCATGTGACTGCTGCAGCGCTTGTCAACTTAAGACCTCGCAGCATCGGGAGGAGAGTGCCGTTTTGTTTTTTTCTATACTCTACGCCCTCCCATTGTCACATAATTACCCCAGAAAACCCCTTTTTACTTCCAGTCCATTCAGAGACCTTGTCCACCTACAGGTCATATAATGCATCATCATCAATAAGAGGAGGAGATCCAGCTGAGACCTTCAGGACAGAAGACAAGTGTAACCATTCCTAATAGGGGTCACAAGAGTGTCAACTAAGAAACTCAGCAACTATACATGAAAAGTACTATAAAAATAAATAAATAAAACACAACCAAGCACCCCATCCGCGGGCAAATAACCACTGAAGTGCCATTACCCGCCGGCATGCTGCCAGACCAGCACCGGGCCTTCCAGCGCCCAACCTTCCAGTGCACCCTGCTGTAGAGAAAAGTTTGCCAACTTCTCCCCACAACTAGCACAGGAGCCCCACAAATCACTGAAGGCGATTCTCCATCATCCAGTAATAAAGAACTCATCATGCTGCATCCAACAAGGTCAGAGGGAGCCGCACAGCCGGTCCTCCCGCACAGGGACAATAGGCAGCGGCTTGTCCTTCCAGGACACTTGGGGCCATTCATCTCCGGAGATCCCACGATCACTCCTGAAGAAGGATCCCACAGGATCAAGTGTAATCCAGTAGAGCTGAGCATGCAGACCCTGAAATAGCCATCACACAGAGCTGCTGCATCACTGGGTACCAGGCCTGCTGTTGGGCAGACTTGGCATTCCTGTGCCCAGCTCTTACCCTGCACTGCCAGGGATCCAGCGGGCACTGCTAGCAGGCAGCCATGTTTGTGCAGCTCTTTAGTATTTACAAACCTGCAGCGGCCAGCAATTCAGTCGTAGGAGAAAGAGAGGAGAGGGGGAGGGGGCGGGAGGCGGCAGACAAAGGAACCCCGAGACACAGACAAGACACCTACCGCTGGCCGGCGCTCTCCTCCTCCCCCGCCTCATGTGTCTGCCGCCGCCCCCAGCCCGCCGCCGGTGACATCACGAGCCGAGGATTCCTCAGCCCAGGTGGAACAATAGCAACAGCTCTGTGACGTCATACCTGCTCCCGCCGCGCTGACTGAAGGGGAACACAAGGGGGCGTCGCTGCGCGCCAGGGGAGAGCTCGGCAATGCCGTGTGGCGCTCGCAGCAACAGGAGGGTCGGGGATGGAGAGACAAAGGGCTGCAGGCCGCTCTTACCTTGAGGTGTTTTCCCTCCACTTTCTCACAGAAAGCTTCCAGGTGATGGCGCTGCTCCCCCCTGCGGCCCCCCCACCGCCGCCGCCTTTGTCGGTATTCGGTGGCAGAGCGGCTCCCGCCTCACGCTCCTCTCCCCCCACCGAACTTCCAAAGCCGACGCTCCAGTTCTCGTTTTCTCCCTCCCAACTCCTCCTCCTCCCTCTTTTACACACTGCCAGATTTGGCTCTGCCCGCTTGTATACACCGCGCTGTGTCTCTCCTGCAAGGAGAAGGCCTCGCCTTCCTGCCAAATAATGATCCCCTCAGTGCGGAGCCCCGCCTCCCTGTGTTGGTGCAGCACAGGGCTGCGCGCATGCGCACACCGAGCCCGCTCTCCGCCGCGGTAGGACTCAAGTGCGCATGTGCGCTACCCTTTTTTTATTTGTGTGTGTGGTGACGGGCTGAGGGGCTGTATAGTGGGCGGGGGTGAAAGGGGGGCTGCCACCAGGATTTGGGCTCCTAGCTGAATACACATGTGGCTGCCCAATTATATCAACAGTATAACGGCAGCTTGTTTAGTCTCCAGTGACTCCGCTCACCTCATATATCCGGGCTGTGACATATAATAGATTGATATATAACATGAGACGGCTCAGTCTGGGCGATAACGTGTGTATTTGGGTAAAGAAGTGGCTCAGAGATAGGAAGCAGAGGGTGGTAATAAATGGCTCATACTCTGATTGGGCCACGGTCACTAGCGGGGGGCCACAGGGTTCAGTATTAGACCCCATACTGTTCAATATATTTATCATCGGCCTGATAGAGGGGCTGCACAGCAAAATATCAATATTTGTAGATGATACAAGATAGTTAATGCAACGGAGGACAATGTGCGGCTACAAACGGACCTGGACAAGCTGGGGGCTTGGGCAGAAAAATGGCAAATGAGGTTCAATGTTGATAAATGTAAGACTATGCACATGGGCAGAAGAAATGGCTGTCGCTAATATACATTAAGGCCTCGTGTCCACGGGGAAAATCAGGCCCGCCGCGGATTCTTCATCCAGAATCCCGCAGGGGGTCCCTACATTCCCGCGGACACGAGGCCTAAAAGTAAGATTTACTTACCTGTCCGGACGCTTCAGATCTGCCCTCCATCGCGGCCGGATCTTCTTTCGTCGGCCCGGCGGGTGTGCTCTGCACGCTGGGAGCGTGCCGCGCGCATGCGCCGTGCACCCTTTTTTTTTTTTTTTAAACTCCTGCTCTCCCGCGCCAGAGAGCAGGAATTCAGCTGCGGGTGTGCCACGGATCCGGACGGCCCCCATAGGAGCCTGCGGGAGCCGTCTACGTGGGAGACTCGCACTAAAATGGAGCATGCTGCGCGTGTTTTCCCGCACACGTAATCCGCGCCTCGGTAAAAAATGACATCTGCGGGTATTTAATTACTTGCGAGTGTCCAATGCATCCCTATGGGGCGCGGATTTTAAATTTTATTTTACCCATGGAGGCCTCATGTCCACGGGAAAAATATATATTAAAATCCGCAGCGGATCACCCGCATGTACAATTTCCCATAGGAATGCATTGACCACCCGCGGGTAGATAAATAGCCACGGATGGTGTTTTAAAGTGATTTAAAAATGTCATGTGCGTGAAAAAAAACGCAACATGCTCTATTTTTAAGGCCTCATGTCCACGGGGAAAATCAGGCCCGCTAGGATTCTCCATGGGGAATCCGCAGCAGGTCCCTCCTGCCCCGCGGACATGAGGGCTGAAAATAAGAATAAACTCACCTGCTGCGGGCCGTGCGTGTCTTCCTTCCTTCGCGGCCAGATCTTCTTTCTTCGGCCCGGCGGATGTGCTCGGCACACCGGCTGTGTGCCGCGTGTATGCGCCGGGCACATCCGCCGGGCCGAAGAAAGAAGTTTCCGGCCGCGAAGGAAGACCTGCATCGCCTGAGCAGGTGAGTTTAATTCAGGCGCGGGTCTCCTCCGGATCCGGACGGCTTCCATAGGCTTCAATAGAAGCCAGCGGGAGACCCCCACCTAAATGGAGCATGTCCGGAATTTTCCTGCACGCGGGACCCGCGCCTGCAGGGAAAAATGACATCCGCAGGTATTTAACTACCTGCGGGTGTCTAATGCATCCCTATGGGGCACGGATCCGCGTGCAGGAAAAACGCGGCGGATTTAAATTGTTAATTTGCCTGTGAACATGAGGCCTTAGTGCGGATCACGCGTGCAGGCGCTCATAGAGCTCATAGATCAATTGATCTCACGCATGAAAAAAAATAGAATTTAAGTTCATCCGCACTGCATCTGCAGCAGAAATCCACATTACATATCCACGCGGGCCACATTTTTCCCGTGCACATGAAGCCTAAGGCCTTCTGCAGACGGGCGAAAATTCTGCGGCTGGATTTCCCGCAGAATTTCCGCCTGTGCCTGCTGCCATAGGATTGCATTACATAATGCAATCCTATGCACACAGCCGCGATTTGTCTGCGTGAAAACACGCTCGGAAAACAAATTGCGGCACATCCTATTTCTCTGTGGGTCTCGCGGAGGCCCACACAGATATGTCACTATTGACACGCCGGCTTCGCTCTGCGTATAGCAGAGAGGGGAGACACAGGGAGCAGGTGAGCCGCAGCTGTCACTGCAGCGGCACGGCGTGCATCCCCCTGCAAGAATTCTCGCAGCGGGATCCGACCCGGCCGTCTGCAGGAGGCCTAAATGGGGTACTGCTAGGGAAAAGTGATATGGAAAAAACCTGGGGTACTAGTGGACTGTAGACTTAACTGGAGCAACCAATGCCAGTCAGCTGCTGCAAAAGTTAATAACGTCTTGGGGTGCATTAAAAGGGGCGAGGAACAAGAACATTATTCTCCTACTATATAAGGCACTTGTCAGGCCTCACATGGAATATTGTGCACAGTTCTGGACACCGGTGCTTAGGAAAGTTGTTGCAGTACTTGAGGGGGTTCAAAGAAGGGCAACTAAATTAATAAACAGAATGAGGGGACTGGAATACCCAGAGAGGATATCAAAATTGGGATTATTCACCCTGGAAAAAATACGGTTAAGGGACGATCAAATAACTATGTATAAATACACGAGGGAACAATACAAGGATCTCTCCCATGATCTTTTTATACCCAGGATTAAGACGGTAACAAGAGGACATCCGCTACGTCTAGAAGAAACAGGTTTCATCTCCAACACAGGAGGGGGTTCTTTACTGTAAGAGCAGTGAGACTGTGGAACCCTTTGCCTGAGGACGTGGTGATGTCAAAATCCATAGAGGAGTTTAAGAGGAGACTAGATGTCTATCTAGAACACTATAATATTACAGAATGTAGACATTAGGTTACCAGCAGGGTTGTTGATCTGGGTCTTGGAGTCAGGTAGGAATTTTCAAACATTTCAAACTCCATTATGGAGTTGGGAAGGGATTTTTTTCCCCAAAAAATGGGCTAAATTGGCTTCTGCCTCATTGGAGTTTTTTTGCCTTCCTCAACAAAGAGGGGTGGAAACAGGCTGAACTAGATGGACATTGTCTTCGGTCGGCCTAGCATACTATGTTTGGCTTCTGCGCTATATGCAAATGAAGTTAGATGGGCGTTTTCGTTGTGTCCGTGGATCGGCTGTATCCCCGCCCATCGCAGATGAAACCCCGCCCATTCCGTACTTTGGGACATCTCCAGCTGGAGATGTTACTAATGCGTTTTGTTTCGCTGAGCAAGCAGGCTCATGCAGTGTGATTCTTTCCCAGGCGGAGGGACGCAATGCGCTATCATCAGTGTGGTGCAAGCGCAGTGATGCTGCACACATGGCGATGTATCCAGCTGGCAGAGCTGGAGACGTCACAAAGTACCGAGTGGGCAGGCAGGGATACAACCGGACGGAAGGCACAGTGGGAACACCCATCAGACGGTGCTACCTTCATTTGCATATAGCGTGCAGCCCAAAGCCTCCCAAAGCCCAGGCTATATCAGGCGAGCAGAGGCACACTGGAAAATAAAAAAAAATAGCATTATACTGTTTGTGCCATTGGGTAACCACCTGTGTATTCCGTTAGTAGCCCTGGTGATAGACTTCCTTTACGGCTTATTCAGATGTGCCTTTTGCCAAAATCGCTCACCGCAGCAGCGCAACATATTTACGCATGAACAAGGCTGGATGAGGTACATTTGCGTGTGTGTCTGCGCACAGTACTATACTCTTTGCGCATGCAGGGCCAGTTCAAATGCGCATACGATACACCCATTCAGAGGATTAAAAGGCTAATTAATATAATAAGGTCCAGATGTGTTCCTTTCCCCGCGTTTAATCCTTCCCCTTGCGTATTTGCGCACCTCCCATAGACTTCTATGGAGGTCTTTGCTGAGCAAGACGCAAAAAGATAGAGCAGGTCCTACTTTTTTTCTGCGCACGCAAAAAACGATCATTAGTACAAACCCATTGAAATATATTTCCTGGATCCTATTTGGCTTTGAACCATAGATTTATATACACACTTGTTGCTGCTCCATCCAATTTATTTGTTTTTTGGTGATATTGTTGCATACCAGGACTCCTTTATTTATGTGGTCTCTGGTGATGAATCGTTGTTTTAAAATGTTTTTAGCTCAGTTTTTTGGATGTTTTTGGCATATTGTAATAAAATGTATTTCTTACGTCTTCTGTATTTAGGTGTGCGCCAAGTTTTGTATGGGTGGGTTTTTTTTGTAATACCAAGCCTGGCCACTTCAGTGGAAATGGGGCTGTCTGCTTCCTGCAGAAATCACAAGTACACTGGCCAAACGAACAGCTGATTGACAGGGGTCCCAAGTGGTAGACTGTCAATAGCTGATCTACTATTGATGGTCCATTCGAAGAATAGACCATCAATATTTTACAGCCCTTTTAAAAGGGACCCTGTCACTACCATCTTCCCCCAAACTAACTTCACTGGCCAATGGGGGCATGAAAAATCAATCATGTCTAATGTCTTCTCTTTTACTAAGGGTGCTTTTACACCGGCTGAATTATTGTACCAGGATGCAGTAGAATTTGGAGAAGATTCTGCACCAAAATTCACATAGCTAACATGCAAATGTTGATGTGAAATTGAAGGACTTCATTCTACCTGAAATTCTGCATCAAAATCTGCATTTAACAGTGCAGATTTCTGCAGCAGAAAACTTTGCTGCTTCCTGACAATAATTCTGCCCGTGTAAAAGAGTCCTATTGAGCCCATATACTGCTACAATTCGGCTTCAAAGTAAGGGCTTAGTCAGACGGGCGCATCGGCACCCGTACACAGGAGCCGATGCATCCATGTGACTGAGCCCTTACTGCAGGAAGAAGACGGCCGTACTTCAAGACGGACGACTCCCCGCAGCGCTGAAGAAAGAACACATGACCGGCAATGAAGATTTATGACCTGCTGAGCTAACCACATCCCTGGCACATGTGCAAGCACTAACGAAGAACATATACAAGGTGATCATAATTAAAGTGTTCCGAGATGTCTAGAGAGACAACCCTTCCTGGGTATAATTGAACGAAACTTCGTAATATTACTATCCAGGATGTGCAAATGCAAACTACCATGTTTCCCTGATAATAAGACCTACCCCGATAAAAAGCTCTACTCTGGCTTGAAATATAAACCCTCCTCTGAAAACCTTTATGAAAAAAAAATAAAAATACTCACCTGGTCTGCGGCGTCCCCATGCTTCGCGATGGTCTCTGGCGGCGCTGCTGCAAGCTACAGTGTCCTCCGCACTGACATCCCAACTTCTTTCTGCTGATGGGGCTTTGAATACCTCGCCTCCTGCAAAGCAAGCGCTGTGATTGGATCAAGCGTCGGCCAATCATGGACGGCGCTCAATTATTCACAGCCATTCAGTGAATGACATCACTGAATGGTTGTCATCGGCTCATCGAGCACTGGCTGTAATTGGCTAGCGATCGATCCAATCACAGCGCTCGCTTTGCTGGAGGCAGGGTATTCAAAGCCCCGTCACCAGAAAGCAAGCTGAGATGTCAGCGCGGCGGACACTGTAGCTTGCCGCAGCGCCACCGTGGACCATCGTGAGGCATCAGGATGCCGCAGACCAGGTGAGTATAAGCCCCCCGTCCCCCAAGAAAATAAGACACTGTGCCTCTATTGGGGCAAAAAATAATATAAGACAGTGGAAAAAAAATTTTGTTCCAAATTTCACCACCAGGGGTCAATGTGGTTCTGTGAGACGTTTAAAACAAATTCAAGGAGACTGGGCATAGGAATAAATTTTTTCCTGCTATATATGACATTTACAATACCTGTTAAACCTCAAACAGCCTAAGATACAGAACAGAAGTAACATTTACAGTGTAACGATAATTCCTCAACGTGGCATCCATTATTGTCTACAAGAACTGGAGGGCACAGTTTTTTTTTCTGTGTCTCGGGATAAGGTCAAGGGTGACGTCATAACATCAGCTCTGGATCATGTAGTTCGCCTGCCATTGTACACATCCTTCAGTCAGTCCTGATTATCAAGGGTTAAATATCTTCCTGCTGCTATAAGCTGAAGGATTGTCTGGGGGTTGACTGTCCAGCCTGCTAATCGGTAACCTTTTTAGAGTTGTTTAGCCGATGGGCTGCCTGACTGGATTGACAGCCCAGTCAGCCAGTCTGCTGCTCTCCTATATTAACTGGCTCCTCCTTGCTGTGGGCACCGGTTATACTTCTAGTATTCTGGCTCTGTCAGGACTCTCAGCATACCTGTCTGTGGGTCCCCGGTCCAGTTCCTCTCTGACTTCAGACCTTACTTTATACAAGCAGCAGGGTCTTCCTTTTTGTCAGGGTTCAATCAGGGAGGATCAGGATGTTATCTGTCCGATCCAGCATCTAGCTACCATTATTCTCCCGTATGTGCTTCGGTATCCTACTCATCCTAGTTTTGTCAGCAGTCTTAGACATACCTGACAAGTGTGTTCAGTTGCAGAACGCAAATGATCTTTTCTAATGTTATTCATATGCAATGTTACCGCAATAAGAATATTTTTTTCTGAAAATGACAGATACAGCCTGCAGAGTGAAAACTGCAGGATACAAGTTATATAATGGTCAGAAATAGTGCCACTGCTCATCTACACTCATGGCAGCATATTCTGAAAGGGCAGGTATGGAAACCGCTGAGCTCTGTCAATGGCTGCAGCAGCGGGTTTACGGGATGTCACACGTGACTGCAACCTGTAAATAAAAGGTCACCTGGCCGACCGGGAGTCGCCTGCTGGGGACTTATGGTAGAGGTGAGTATAAGCTTTTTGTTATGTTGTGGCCAATGGGGAGCTGTTTAAAGCTAAAACCTATATCTCGGACATCACCTTTAAAGAAGTGGAGGGGCTAATGTTATCAATTCAGCACAGGTCACAAAGCGGTGAGATATAACACAACAGAGACTATGCAAGCTATGTCCATGGTAGAAAATATATATATTATTAAAAGCATTTTTTAGGGGGATGGGGGGGGGGTATTGGGGTGTAGTAGGGAGCTGTGACTGGAGCTGTTGGCAATTTTTTTCAGTGTTTGTATATACAGTACATGGATGTAGTTGATTGACTATCCCCACTGCATGCAAACAGCTGCTATAACATCACTTCAAAGTACTTTTATTCATTAGTTTTCTATATTGTTTATATATGTATTGTTAGAGCGTTCTGCTGGGATCTGTTGTTCTACATGGTTTCCAGCAGCTCAGCTCCACAGGTGGTGGTTGATTGAGCTGGCTGGGTGTGGATTGCTCCAGCCAGCTAATACCCCAGGTCTGCAGCTCATATATACCAGCTCCTCTGCTGTGGCTGCTCTGTTTGTTCAGAATGAACAGTGTAATGTTCCTCTGTGTCTGGACAGCTTTCAGTGGGAACAGTGTCATATTCCTGTGTGTCTGTGCATGTGGCCAGACATGCGGTGTGAGCAGGCATGTTCAGTGTGTTTTGATTTGATCAGTGTCATGTTCCTGCGTGTCTGTGCAGTTTGCCTTTTGTGTAGTGGGAACTGTGTCCTGCTGTGAATTTTTCATAATCTAGAATGCAGGTAGGTCCCCAAGTTTTAGCGTGGGGTCGTCCCTGTCAGGACGATTGCCCCGCATGCAAGCAGGTGTCCTTGGGGTTAGTTGTCTCATTAGGGTAGGAACACACGAGACAACGAGGACCGGTGAAGTGGGCTCGCGGGCTTAAGTATCTTGGCCAAAGTACGAACGAATACCTCATACATTCTATAGTTATTCCATCTGGCTATGTATGTAGGTGAGTGTTTTGAGCGCTTGTCAGCCATTGTTTTATGTATGTCTTCAAGTATGAAGTCGGTTTCGCAGTTCTGCGGTTCTATCTGAGTTCGCCTGTCGACAAATATGAAGTCGGTTTTGCAGTTCTGCGGTTCGGTCTGAGTTCGCCAGTTCGTGGTTGTGTTTGACGTAACATGTAATATGAAAACTAATAAGTAAAATCACTTTGAGGGCTGCTCTTGTTGTCCCTATCTGAAGCAATTCACACAGGCCTAATGTCATGCCACAGGTGGTTGGATGACCGTATGATGCATAATGGATGTGGTGTAGAAAAAGCAGTGGAGCTATTCCAGTTGTGGTAAAATGCAGTGTGGTAGGAAGGTACTTCTCCTAATTAGGTATCCTGGTGGTGACATAATAGAGATATGTGCATGGGAAACTGGGTGCAGCCAACCCACTATCCATTCTACCCACGGGTTGACGTATAATAAATGTAGTGATGAATGTCAGGAAAAAACTGAGAATTAGGCCTCATGCCCACTGCCGGGTCAGATTCCGACTGCGAAATATTGCAGCGGAATCAGACCCGGCGCCCCCCAGAGACCTTATACTCACCTGTTCGGATTTGCCGCGAGTGTCTCAGCTGGCGCGCATGTGCAGTGCAGCACATGACGCACTGGCGCTTGGCGGTGACGCGGATTCTCGTGATACTTCAGCTGTGCTCACAATGGGAGCGGTTCATGCGATTTTACGCATAAATTAGAACATGCTGTGATTCTTTCCCGCGAGCGGAAAATTGCAGTTGATTTCTGCTCATTGGCAGGGGAGAATCATTTAACATGGCATGTCTATGGACAGACATAGCTACGGAATTTGCGGAGGTGTCTGACCACGAATTCCGCAGCAATAATCAATCCGTGGGCATTCGGCCTAAGGCACAACCCTGAGATGGACATGCACATCCACAAATCCTTAGTCATGAAAAAAATCTTAGTTTTTATTTGATGAAGCCAGCTTAGAAGACGCAACGCATTTCGAAGCCATACAATGCTGCGGAATATGTTGGCGCTATATATATAAAGATTATTATTGCTGGGAGTACACTGTCTACAATATACATAAGAGTGTTGGGAAATATGATTTAAAAGAATACATAGTGGGGAGATGTAGAGGAAATAGAAGTTATGGGGGGAAAATAAAACTATATATATATTTTCCATTGATGGAGCAAATAATCGTGGGATAATATAAGTAGGAGTAAATAACATAAGAATGATTGAGTACAAAAAAGGACATTAAAAATGCAACATGATAAAAGGACATAAAATAATGGTAATAATAGCATTAAAAGCAATATAAATACGGAGTGGATACATACTGAGAGAGTAATACTAGTGGTTTGCGATCGGATGGTTAGACACAAGTGGCTGAGAGGTTGGAAATAAATGGGCATGGCTGCGGACACTTTCAAGCATAAGTGGAAAATGATGAATGATGGGAGTGAGTGGAATGCAGAGAATGTAGGGTTAAGAATTGGAGGGGGGTAAATAAAGGAGAAGAAGAAAAAAAGGACACATGTAACATCACAAGCAGGTGCCCACA
Source organism: Eleutherodactylus coqui (assembly GCF_035609145.1). Classification (NCBI taxonomy): domain Eukaryota; kingdom Metazoa; phylum Chordata; class Amphibia; order Anura; family Eleutherodactylidae; genus Eleutherodactylus; species Eleutherodactylus coqui. Next base: position 200,471,585 of record NC_089841.1, on the reverse strand, counting down.
CATACCACTGTCGGAGATAATGCAGGGCACACTGAATGTACCTACCACTCAAGCGGCGGGAGAGGGGCTAAGGATGATGTAGGGAAGCGTGCCTGGGTTTAAATGTCAAATTTGGCAGGTAGAATGGCGCGCATGTGTGATCCCGCCGCCGGGCACTCGTGGCATGCGTGAGGGAGACACTGCACTAGTGTCTGAGGAATGAAACAGTAGAAGGGGGGGTGGGTGATCTATTGTACAGGTACAATGGGGGAGGGGGGAGGATAATCTGAGTGTGGATCATTTATTTGTAAAGGGGGGGAGGTAATCTGATTATGCAGAATGCAAATGTATGGATATTTGAGGAGAAGGGAGAAATGGGTGTATTGACACAGTTAGTGTATGTGGGATATGTAACAAAGTTAAATGGAAAAGATGTATGGCTTTGGGCTCAGTCAGATGGGCGTTTTTTTACATGCGTTTATTTGCGCGTGAAACAAATTGCGTGCCCACGTCCACTGACAGCCGTATGTTCTATCTTTTGTAGGTGCGAATTTTATGCGCATGTAAAAATCGGACATGTGACTGCGACCATTGAAAAGCATTGGTTCTACATAGATGCGAATCGCAAATGCAAACAACATGCGCAGCAAAAAAACGCCCGTCTGACTTAGCCCTAAAAGACCTGAGTGCTGTACATAATGCTGGCAGAGATATATATATAGTGGGATAGTTATCTAGTAGGATATTCTGTTGGTTCTAATGGAGTGAAAGTGCTAAATGGGTAATGTATGATGGTTTTAAGGCATGTGATTACCTGCATGCAAACAACGCAGACGTCCAGTCTACAAGAATATAAAAGGATCGATGACAAGTGAAAGATGCAAGTTTAAAATATTATTAACCCCTTCCGCTGCAGGGCGTAAGTTTACGTCCTGGCAGCCTGGTACTTCCCGCAACAGGACGTAAACTTACGTCCTGGAGATAGCGTGGGATCACATATGATCCCGCGCTATCCCGCAGCGGGAGCCGGCTGTCAGTCACAGCCGGCGTCCCGCTGCAACAGCGGGGGGCATCGGAGATGCGCCCCCCGCTGTTAACCCCTTCCTTGCCACGATCTAAGTAGATCGCGGCAGGGAAAGAGTTCACAGAGGGATCGCGCTCCCTCTGTGTCTCCGGCCGGCTCTCGCGATGTCATCGCGAGAGCCCGGCCTGTCACCATGGCAAGAGGACGCCAGACACTGGCGTCCTGTATTGCCTATGCCTATGATCGCTGTATAAGCGATAAGGCATGGCAGAGCAGTAGCTCTGCCATGCCTTATGACAGCGATCATCGGTACAGTGATGTAAGTCCCTCAGAGGGACTCAAATAATGTAAAAAAAAGAAAAGAAAAATGTAAAAAAAAAATGTAAAAAAACCCCCTTTTTTATGCTTTTTCTCAGATTAGTATAAAAAAAAGGTAAAAAAAAATTTAACCCCACATATTTGGTATTGTCGCGTCCGTAACGACGCGTACAATAAGTTGCACTTGCTTTTGACTGTGCACGCAAAAAAAAACGCTAAAAAACTGAGGCAAAGTGCAAACTTTTAGCATTTTGCCTCACTAAAAACGCAATAAAAGTGATCAAAAAAGCCGTACATTCCCCAAAATGGTACCAGTAAAAACTACAGCTCGTCTCGCAAAAAATAAGCCCTCATAGAGCGCCGTACATCGAAAAATAAAAAAGTTACAGGACTTTGAATGCAGCAATTTAGAATAGAAAAAAGATTTCCAAAAAAAAGGGTTTTTATTGCAGAAAAGTGGGAAAACCTAAAAAAAATGTAAGAATTTTGGTATCGTTGTAACCGTACCGGTCCGCAGAAAAAATGGAATGTCTCATTTATGCTGCATGATTAACGCTGTAAAAAAAAAAAATCTATGGCAGAATTGATGCGTTTTCTCTCCCTGCTATCATTAAAAAAAAAAAGTTTTACAATATAGTCTATGTACCCAAAAGTGGCACCGATAAAAACTACAGTTCGCCACGCAAAAAACAAGCCCTCACACGGCCGCGTCGACGGAAAAATAAAAAAGCTATGACTTTTGATAAACGGAGAAGAAAATCTGCCAAAAATTGTTGCGTCTTTAAGCCCAAAATAGGCCATGTCATGAAGGGGTTAATAAAGTTATTTGTAAAATAATAAAAGGGGGAGAGAAGAAAGAAAATGTGGTGTAATGAATAGCTTAACATAAATTACCGTATTTTTCGCTTTATAAGACAAGTGCTGGATAAAAGTTAGTGCAGCCACCGCTGATAACTCCGAGAACAAGGCAGCTGTTTTGTATATGCAAATAGTATCAGCGGTATTCCGCTGAGAACTCAGCGTGCGGCGCTGATAAGAGTCATTGATGATTTCTAGCTTGCTAAAAATCATTGATGAACGAATAGTGAACGAAAAGTGCGCGATGGCAGTGCGCTTAGATGCAACGGTTATCGCTCAAAAGATGGCTTTTGAGCAATAATCGTTGTGTCTAAATGGGCCTTTACCTATGCTTCTTCTCCCCTGCTGTGTGATAAGGATCCCAGGTCAGCTCCAATGTAGGAATTGTTGATTAGTGAGCTGGAGAGAACTTCTTCTGCTTCCACTCCCCCACCAATCAGCTGTAGGTATAGACAGCTTTCCTCCACTCCTTATCACACAGCTGTTGGTTACATAGTGGGGGAGGGGTGGGAGGAGAGCAGTAGGTACAACTGATTCCAGCACAACTACCGTATGTATACCTCACACCTCACCATAATCAGAAGTGCCATTCAGGATTCCTGAAAAGTTGGGTGACAACTAATGGAATCATCATTACATTGTCACTCAGTTCTTCTGGATCCTGAATACCAACTGCAGAGTTATGCAAGCATTTAAACCACATACATCATTATAACTAGTCAAACATGGCATTCAGGGCTCCTAGAAAGATGGGAGACACTGACAAGTAATAATATCACCATTTGGGTTCTTCCACACTGGCGATAGATTTTCCTGCGACGCGAAAATGTGAAAACGCATGATTTTGAAGCCAATGGTTTTCAATTATTTCATTCTCATTTGTGCTGTTTTCACTCACTCGAAGTTGCGATGAAAAAAATCTGTGATATCGCCTATTGTTTGTGGCAACAGTGCCGACTCCATTGGAATTAATGGGAGAAGATTGCGAAAGAGCTTTGGAATCCGCCATAGTGAGGGGAGAGAGGGGGCGGAGCCACAGGGGATCTCTTACATATCTCTCCATATTTGAAAAGATAGGAGGTGCGGCTAGAGGGCTTCCCCCAAGAGGGGCAGGGCTAGAGGGGTTCTCAAGGTGATTCTTCTCTAACCAAGAGAAGGGGTGGGGCTAGAGGGATCCGCCTTCTAGCCCCACCCCCTCTCTAGCCTCTCCCCATCTCTTAGGGTATTATTGTGTCTTGTCACCACCGGAAGTGTGGGCAGTGACAAGATACAGGCTGGGCAGTTTTTAATAGGCTGCAGGGCGGGCATTGACTAACAGCAGCTTCCTCAGCGCACAGCGGCTTCTTATCAGGCGGTGACACCGGCTTCCCTGCAGCACACGTGGGACTAGAGAGCGTCGGGGGACAGTGAGGGAGCGGTAGTGCAGCATCGGCCACTGTTACTGCAGTGTCCCCGCTTCCCTCTGGCCTTCCCCACAGCATTCCCCCTTCCTCACTCTCACCCAGCACTGTGATGTCCAATCCCTGATGCCGCGTTCCCTCAGTCTTTACAGCCGCCGCTCGCCGAAGCCGCTGTCACAGCCTCATGCCCCAGTGTCCAGAGCCGGCGCTCTCTAAACCCGCTGTCACAGCCGCCTGATAAGAAGAAGGCCAGTCCCCGATGCCGCGTTGCCACTCCCTCAGTCTACACAGCCACCGCTCTCTGAAGCCGCTCTCACAGTCGCCAGATAATAAGAAGCCCAATCCCTGATGCCGCGCTGCCACTCCCTCAGTATCCACAGCCGCTGCTCTCTGAAGCCACTGTCACAGCCCTTGGGGAAGCCGCTCTTAGTGAATGGCAGGACCTGAAAGCCCGAGCAAGGGGGGCAGCCATGCAGCCAATTACAAACTGGGGTGTGGCTGGGCTGTCAACCAGCCTGTATCTTGTCAACACCCACACTTCCAGTGGTGACAAGATACAATAATACCAGCTCTGGGGGAAGCCCTGGGAAAGCCCTCTAGCCCCGTCCTCTATCTCTCCAAATATGGGAAGATATGTAAGAGATTCCCTGCAGCTCCGCCCCCTTACTCTGGAATGGCCAAGAGATGAAAAGCTGGGTACATGCCGTCCGATCCACGGCACACCGCAGATGACACTGCGGATGTGCCGTGGATCCGCAGGAGGTTTAAAATATATATATATATATATATATATTTAATGCACATGTCTGACAGCGAGCCGTGAGGACCATGCACAGTATAGCAAACCCAGAAGTGGAGGGTTACGCGGACGCCGATGCAGATAAGCAGGGCTCACTGGCCGCGGGCAGTGCTGGATTCCGTGCGTGCTGTGGACATGAGGCTTAAAGGTGTTTCTGTCTAATCTCTTGCTATGTGATCTGAGTTTGAACCAGCAGGCTTTCCTAACGTCTCCAATCCTGACCTTGATTAATTTTTTGACTACACTTTCCTTGTATGCTGCCTGCCCCTTCCCTTGGTCTGATCTGTGTTGTGATAGTAGTCCATAAGAGCAGAGTCTGGTTCTGTTCTACAACTACGTCGCTGTTTACACCCTATAATATCGCATTATGAAAAACCTGATGAAGTACGTCAGCTGCATTTTTACTGAGACTATTTGTAGTTTAATGGTCTGGGGGTCTCCACAAGCCAGATTACTGCAATGGGAATTAAACTGTCTGCTTCCTGCAGAAATCAGCTTGAGCCCCATTTTCATGCAAAGATGATCGCTCAAAATTCGTTCAAAAGATAGGGAGAATGACAGTTTGAGCGATCATTTTGCATAAGCTGCTAATGGGCATTAATGCCCATTATTAGCTTATTAGTTTCATTTGCATGTAAATGAGCCTCCCTGAGCTGTATGCAGATAACAGCAGGTGGTCTGTTATCTGCATACAGCCCCTTTTTTTGCCACAGGACTGCAGCTGAAAACAATGTTATCAGCACTCCCATGGAGAATCACAGCGTGCGGTCCCTGCTATCAGCTGCCCAGTTGAATGATGGATTTTAAACTCAACATAAAATCATAATCACAGAGGTGAGGGGGAACACAAAAACATATTTCACTGGAAAAGAGCCAAAAATGCAATACCTGTTAAAGTGCAGAGCAGGCACAATCGCCATAAGGCCAGCACAATGGCCGTAGACCCTAACAATATGCAGGAAGCCAGACTATAAACTGGAGGAGCTAAATTGTCCACTGCAGACTTATATGCAGTCACCCACTCAACCCAGCCCAGATTGGGGAGGAGCGACTGCATGCAACTAAATCTGCAATATGAACGATACGACAGAAGCCAGCCAATAGATGGGTGTCACTGCTGCAGCTGAGATTTGTGATTGGCTGAACACAACCTGACAGCAGTATGTAAACATATAGCCAGAGGCAGTAGACTGGTTACTGCAGCGCTGGATCTGGTGACTGCAACAATCGTTTAGTTAGCCACATTCACTGGTACAGTAAATGTGAAGGACTGAATGATTCGTGAGCAAACACATTTATCTGCTGTGTAAACAGGCTGCACGACTGAACTTTCTTCATCATTATTCGCTTGTGTGAACAATAAATTGCTCAGTCTAAAAGTACCCTAAGATTCTGCACCACTGTATTTGCAGCTATGTTCAGTGAAGTTAATGGTCTGCGATTGTCTTATTTGAAGGGAACCACTTGTGAGTCACCACATAGCATCCTATAACATCCCACAGGGCTTCAGAAGATTATTTTTACATTTTATGCCCCTTTTTACCTTGGACCAGCTGCTTGAGGAACTTCATCCTGCTTTGATATGAGGAGGTGCATCCCTGCTGATGAACATTTGTTGATGGCTTTTCTGTAAATATCTTTCTTTTACATAAATGTAACATTTTTACATTATTCAAGTTTAGGACATTTTAAATGTTTTTATGAGCATAATTATTTTAGTTTGATGGAAAGATTTTGTTGCAATATTTATGATACCCTGTTTTTTTTAGCTGTGGAGTTGGAGTTGTGTAGTCGGACTCAGAGCCTCATTTTGGTGAAGGACGTAAAAATATACATATATTATAAATATGGTATAATTAAAGGGGTTGTCCCGCGCCGAAACGGGTTTTTTTTTTTTTTCAATAGCCCCCCGTTCGGCGCGAGACAAACCCGATGCAGGGGTTAAAAAAGAAAACCGGAGAGTGCTTACCTGAATCCCCGCGCTCCGGTGACTTCTTACTTACCTGGTGAAGATGGCCGCCGGGATCTTCACCCTCGGTGGACCGCAGGGCTTCTGTGCGGTCCATTGCCGATTCCAGCCTCCTGATTGGCTGGAATCGGCACGTGACGGGGCGGAGCTACAAGGAGCCGCTTTCCGGCACGAGCGGCCCCATTCAGAAAAGAAGAAGACCGGACTGCGCAAGCGCGTCTAATCCGGCGATTAGACGCTGAAAATTAGACGGCACCATGGAGACGAGGACGCTAGCAACGGAACAGGTAAGTGAATAACTTCTGATAACTTCTGTATGGCTCATAATTAATGCACAATGTACATTACAAAGTGCATTAATATGGCCATACAGAAGTGTATACCCCCACTTTGTTTCGCGGGACAACCCCTTTAAAGGCCCATTTACACACACAGATAATCTTTCAAAAGATTGAAAGATCAGTGATCGTTTTGTATAAGGTACTAATAGGCACTTATTGCTATTAGTACTTTACCAGCTTCATTTGCATGCAAATGAGCTTCTGGGAGCTGTTGAAGAACTCATCAGCAGATCTGAGCTATGTAATTAGCTCCATTGATCAGCCACTGGCTGTTAAGAGAAAACTATGTAATCTCTAGCTCCCCGTGGAGAATTCAGCACCAGGGACAGCAGACACAGCTTGTGGTTCTGCTTATCAGCTATTCTGCCGAACAATGGGTTTTAAGCAGAACTGAAAACCGACAACTGAAAGATTGGCACATTTAGACAAAACAATTATCACTCAAAAGATTGCTTTTGAGCGAATTTGGAGCGATAATCATTCGCTCTGTATCTCCATCTGTGTCTTGAAGGTCACATGACTCATCCCGGTCATGTGACCCAGTGATGACGTAATGCCAGGTCCTTTTCCCCCAGCGATCCAGCTGAGCGACAGAGGAGTGAACGCTCTGGTGGACACATTAAGGAGAGCTTTAAATGCCTCTATGGTCTGCTTGGAGGAGCAGGATGCTATAGCAAAGAAAGATGTGCTGTAATTCTTTATTGATGGCTCAAATAAGGAAGCCTTGCTCGACCAGTGGTCTCTCCGCCCACAGGAGGCAGAGAATAGACTTAATTGAAGCTCATTGGCTGCAAGGCTACATACCCCCAAGTAAGGGAGGGTTTATACCACTATAAGAACCTGACCTGACACAGAGCTCATTCATTGCTACCTGCCTACCACTGAGGCTGGTTGCTGCCATTTTTTTATTTTGTTCCTGAAAAATCTTTTCTGGGGGAAACTGGGCTTATCTTTTCAAACCTAGTGATAGTATCGTCTATCTCCTCTGAGTGAATGCAGGGTATCTCCCCACCTTGGGACTTACCTTTCAACCTTTATTCCTGCAGTTTTATTTACTGTCAGGAAGTGGACTTATTTGTTCTCGTTAATTGGTTGAACAGTCCACTTTCCTTCTATTTTAAGAGGGGTGAGCCTCGTTTTTCGGGACTTACCGCTCTCTTTATAGCTGACTAACTGATTCATAATTTTGATGGTTCCTGAGGAGGCTACGTTTATCGTAGCGGAAACGCGTCAAACCCAGTTAAGCATTTTTTCAGCAGTTGATGCACTGCACTTCTTTGGCTAAACATTGGCTTATGAGAACGCCATGTTGAGCCATATTGATTGACGATTGTCAGCTCAAGAAGAATTTTTTCTCTTCGACTAGCCGTAAAAGGTGTATCTTATCTCAGTCAAGAGACATAACCACGGCCTGTTGATGAAATCGACAGCATTCATTCTCATTGAATAGCTGTATTATCTGTTCACCATGGTGGAAACAATTTAGTTAATCCCATTGAGCCAAACCTGATTTTTCTGTCTCAAGTTGTATGCGACAAAAAAAACAAAAAAAAAACTTGAGAAGTATTGGGAATTCCTGATCCCCCGATACTGTGTAACTATACACTTTTTTCAAGGGTGGCTCATTGGCTGTTCTTTCCCCAGAAGGTGCTAGGGGTTAGACTTTTTAATATTTATTTTTTGTCTGTGTGTCTGTAAGCTAGGACTTTGAATAAACAAATCCTTTTTATGTAAGACTGTAATTAAAAGTTACATTTAAGAGATTACTAGATTCTGTTATGAAAGCAAGTGTTATTCCTCAATTATTTGCATATGTTTGAGGGCTATGTGGACCTTTATGACATGTTACATAGCCTGAGCATTCTGTAGTGTAGTTGCCTGAGATGTATTCCCTCAAGCCATAACCAATTTGCAGACTATTTTGTTATCCTTGCAGGTTCAGTTCCATGGCAAACGTTTAAGCTCTATTTTTTTAATTGTATTATATGTGAATTAAATTCAACATATTCAATTTAATATGAAAGGAATAAAGTATATACAATTATTTAAAATATAAATGCATGTGTTTTATGAATGACACACGTAATTTGCATGAAAAATATTATTTAATAATGTACTTCTTGTGGTAAAGCTAATTTGGCTAACAAATAGAGATGAGCGAGCACACTCGTTAAAGGCAGATACTCGAGCCAGCATCGCTCTTCTCGAGTATCTGCATACTCGTCTGAGCAAATACATGCTGCCCCCCCCCCCCCCCCCCGCTTTTTCTCGGACGAGTATGCAGATACTCGAGAAGAGTGATGCTCGCTCGAGTATCTGCCTTTACCGAGCATGCTCGCTCATCTCTACTAACAAACCATGATTAAGTGCCTGAACATGAAGTAAGGATCTTATAGAAATCCATTCAAACACAAAATGTAAAAAATTTTATTTACATTTTGTGTTTGGATGGATTTAGATACATTAGTTTATTTGGGGATCCTTAAAAATTGTCAACATTTTTTAAATTATTAATTGTCATATATGTACAAACCTAATTTTGCCACTCATTTCCTTTTGCAATGGCTTAGGCCTCCTTCCCACGAGCGTGACGGGCTCCGCAGCGTAATATTCCGCTGCGAAGCCCGTCACGGCGCCCCCCAGAGCCCCTATACTTACCTGCGGGAGATAGCGTGAAATCGCTTCCCCGCCCACCGCCGCGCGTCACCGCCCGTCACCGCCCACCGCCCTCGCGTCACCAGCCGTGTCACGTGCACGGCCGGCCGTGTCACGTGACGCGGCCGGACCGCGTCATTTGGCGTCATATGACGCTCGGCGGTGGGCGGGAAAGCGTTTTTTCACGCTATCTCCCGCTGGTTACAGCGGGAGATAGCGTGAATGGACGGCTTCCATTGACTGCAATGGAAGCCGTCAGTGCGTACAGCCCGTCCTCACCCGCAGAAAATAGAGCATGCTGCGGGTGAGGACGGGAGAAATCGCGGTGCGTAATTCCGCGGTGGAATTACGCATCGTGAGCATTGTGCTATTAGGTTCAATAGAACCTAATAGCTGCGGGCAACGCAGCGGATTTTCACCGCGAATTACGCGGCGGAAATCCGTTCGTGGGAAGGAGGCCTTATAGAATAAAATCAACAAATATGTGGTGATTATGTATCTTATTTTTGTTTTCCCTTAGTCCTAACGGCAACACAATACTGTATACTGGTAAAACAGATGGAAATTTTAATGAGAAAATAAATTTTTTAAAAAGCTAATTAGATTAAACCCACCTTTCCTTCCTTTATAAGACCTAACTATACCTAGTCTGGCCAGTGTCTATTATAAGAAACCTAGCAAAAAAATTATATAGGGAGGGAGCTTGTGCTGCTGTTAAGGTACATTTACACTGAAAGATGATCGCTCAAAAATCGCTCAAACAACAGTTTGAGAGACAGTTTGAACGATCATCTTTGCATAACTCTTAATTAGCTAATTAGCTACTTAAAGAGTTAAATGCAGGCAGAGCGGGACACTGCTGATAACTCTGAGAACAGCAACTGTTTTGTATATGCAAACAGCTGCTTTGTTCTTGGAGCTTTCAGCTGGTGTCCCGCTGAGCTGATAGCTCTGAAAACAGCAGGAGTGCTGACAGCTACTTTATTCTCGGAACTTTCAGCTGGTATCCTGCTGAGAAGTCCCAGTGGGATACCAGCTGAAAGAATGCTATCAGCGTCGCCCACTGAGAAAATCAGTGTGCGGCACTGATAACAGTCATTGGTGATTTTTAGCTTGCTAGAAATCAGCGATGAATGAACAGTGCACGAATAGTGCACAATGGCCACGCGTTTAGACACAACAAGTATTGCTCAAAAGATTGCTTTTGAGAGAATTTTGAGCAATAATCGTTGTGTCTCAATGGGCTTTTAGGACTAACAGAGTAATATACATAATCACCACTTCTTTTATGTCCTACCAGCCTCACAATATAGAGAACCAGCAAGGAGATACTCCATCAGGAGGGTCCTCAAGCTATGCGGCGTTCAAGGTGGAATGTCTGAAAGATGCCCTGAAAACCTTGATGCTAGTCATAATGTTTAATAAAAGTATTCTGAGAACTCCAAGAGGCTACCTTGCAGATATATTCTAAGGGTAATGAGGATCTCTCTACTCAAAAATTAGACACAGCCCTAGTGGAGTGGGCCTTAACAAACTGGGGGGTGGGGATCTAACCCTTGTAAGATGAATGCGAGCCTACTTGCCCCCTCAATCCACCTACTAAGAGTGAGTTTGGAACCATTCAGGTCCCTATTTCTACCTTCCTAATTTCCCTAGATCTATTTAGATAAATTCAAAGACATCTGGAGATTTCTAAAGTATGTAGTCTAGCTTCCTCTTCCAAAATTGGGTTTGGAAAAAAAACTGTAATGAGATAACCTGATTAATATTTCTAAAAGATAGGACTTTAGGAGTAGAGGTAGGTAAGAACCTAAGTAATACTCTATCAGGTAAAAATGAAGCCCTCTTATTCTCTTAGCTGATGTAACCGCTAATAAAAAGGTCACCTTCACTGTCTCAAGAGGTTCAAAGGGTGGAAGGGATAATCCCTTAACTACTATCGATAAATCCCATTCTTGAATAGCCCCAAGTACTGTAGGTCACAATGTAGCTGCATGCTTTATGAATCTCTATACCACTCTGCCCTGAAACAAATGTCTACCTAGAAAGGCTGAATATTAAGGCCTCTATCCAGTTCAATATATTGCTGAGTGATGGATCATCAGCGTTAAAGCCCTTCTCCAAACACCAGTCTGTAAGAACTATTTTAATCCTAATATATGCTCTTTTGATAGAGCTTCCCCTGCAATGGGCTAATGTTCTCAAGACCGCTTGGTACAGCCCACTAATATTTAGTAGAGACTGATCAACCTATAGGCTGCCAGGTTGAAGCTCTTAAGATGAGTGCAGAGCTTCTTGCTCTGAGAGACCAAGTTCTGCAATGAAAAAGCCTCCAGTAGTGCCCTCAACTCATGTATATGAGTTTGGTGAACCATGACCTCTTTGGCCTGAATGGTATGATGGCTATAATTGAGGTTTGGTCTTGCCTGATTCTCATCAACACCTTCGGAATCATGGAAACTGGGGAGAAGATATAGGCCAGCCTGAACCTCCTTGGGATGGACAGAGCATCCACTGCTAGAAAATTGACCTCCTGGTATAGGGAGCAGAATTTCTCCACTTTCGTGTTGAAATGTATTGCCATGAGATCTATCTCTGGCATTCCCCATATGAGAGTGATCTGATGAAAAATCAATGGTTTCAGTGACAACTCACCTGCCACTGGGTGACCCTGACTTGGTTGATCTGCCACAAATGTATATGGTCATCAGATTGGATAGATTCTTTTCTGCCCAAGACAAGATTTTATCTGCCTCTTCCAGAAGTGTGTAGGACTAGGTGCCCCCTTTATTGTTTATATAATGTACCACTGGTATGTTGTCTGTCCTTATTTTAATTGCTTTCGCCCTGATTTGAGGGAAAAAATGAAGTGAAAGGCAATTGCTCTAAGCTGTCTTAGATTCAAAGAGTATTGTTGTGCTATACTTCTCCAGGTACCCTGAACTGTCAATTCTTCCAACCTAATTGGGATGCATGTGATTGACAGGGTACAGCAAGGCTGGACCGTGGACATGCTGTCCTTTACACAATCCCACCATATGACTGAGCGATCAGTTTGCCAAGACAGGGTGCATCTTTTGGTCCCAATGCATTGAAACTTCTCTGTGTAGCTTGTAGTTGGAACCATCTGTGCTTTTCCCTAGTTTATGGAGTCCTGGACAAAGACCTTGACCCTTGTCACAATATTTTGAATAATAGGTTCATCAGTCAGATTCATTGACCAACAAACTCTGCAGTGATTAAATTGTAATTATCTGGAACTGGGGCGGTGACTGCAATTTGCTGTGGCCTTGCAACCCCCTTAGTCTCGTTCAGCAGAACCCGCTCTAGACATCCTAAAATGAGAGTGTTTAGTTCCAAAGCGAATGGAAAGATCTGAGTCGACTATCCCTATGAGTCCCATTGAAGTGAATAGAGTGTTGGTTAACATACGCAGCGCCGGCTACCATTTACTTCAGCACTGAGCCGCGGCTTGGGTGTTTGCATGACAGGTAAAACCTGTTGCGAGACAGCCCATTTAATAATTACAATCAGATATATTTTGAATATTGTCATTGTATCATTTGAATATTTATTCAGGAATAGTTTTCTGCAGCCTGCTACACCACTGACTTATCACATGCATGTTTTAGTCAATCAGGTGAAGAAACCTGTTAAAAGTGTTGATTCCCTAGTTATATGGTCAGCGAACGTACTTGCTAAGGGCAAATACTCGAGCAAGTATTGCTTTTTGCGAGTACCTGCCCGCTCGTCTCAAAAGATTCGGGTGCCGGCGGGGGTGGGGAGCGGTGGGGGAGAGTGGGGAGGAACGGGGGGGAGATCTCTCCCTCTCTCTCTCTTTCCCCCCTCCCCCTGCTCACTCCCACAGCACACCGCTCCCCCCCCCCCCCCCCCCGCCAGCACCCGAATCTTTTGAGACGAGCGGGCAGGTACTCGCAAAAGGCAATACTCGCTCGAGTATTTGCCCTTAGCGAGTATGCTCGCTCATCTCTAATGGTCACTCTACTAGAAGACATATATCACTAAAACCAAAGATTACATGTAACGAAAAGATCCTGATATCAACTGTTAGTGGAAATGTTTCCTATTGAGGCTTCTTTGCTACCTCATGGCTTCTCTTCATATAATAATTAATTAACATGGGGCGTTCTTACATTTTCACATTACTCATACATATATACATATGTGGTAGTTTCATTTAACACTTTAAAAAGTATTCATTAAATTAATAATACTGTATATTATTATGTTAAAATGTATTGTGACCTCTTTTCAAGATGCACTTTCAAATCAAAAACCATTTAAGAACAGAATTGATTAAACTATTTTACAATGTAGATTATGCCTAGTTAATTATTAGAGCAGAGCACCCTGCATACCAAGGACCAGCTGTTGCAGACTGCATGTAAAATAAAGAGATTAGGCTGAAATGAATGCAAATTATATAGTGAGGGCTACTATCATTTGCATTATGTGAGTGAAAATGATACTCTTTTGACATTTTCTAGAGTGAATCTTAATGGCATATACAGTGCTTATGATATGATTGCCTGTGACATATGTCTCTGGATAGTCCCATAAGAGCCTCTCAAACATTTCTCCAACAAAGAAAACAGTACTTCAAGAAAGAATTGTACTGCAGCACGCAACACTCAGCTTCTGTCCCTGACGGAATGGGATGTCTATTTTCATAGTGATTATAGAAGATGTAGCTACACTAAAGTAAAACTAGAAGGCTTAGAATGCAAAGAAATATGAAGCCTAGACACGTGTTAACCCCTTCATGCCCTCCAGAATGTTTATGTACGTTCTAGGTGCACAGGGTTAATACGGCTCAGGTTCTGAAGCCAAGCCCACTGAATATACGGCTGGTATCAGCTGTCTTTGATAGCCAATACTGGGCCACAACAGCTGCCAATCACAGGCAGCTCTCACCTGTCATTTATTCAGCGAGAGCTGCCTGTGATTGGCTGAGCACCTCAGCCAATCAGACGCAGCTCTTTCAGCTTCCTTGCAGCGCAGACAGGATGCGGCTGAACCCCGACAGCTGAAGAAAGGTGTGTATGTGTTTTGGGGTTTTTTTGCACTACTTTGGCTTGTTTTTCAGGGAAGGTCTTTTATTTAAGGGGTGCCAGCAACTGGATCCTCTACCGCAGCTGTCATCTGTGACAGCTGCAGTCGGAAATTTTTTATTTCCCGCAGGGATGAAAAACTCCTTTGCTACATTTGTCACATCTGTGACAGTTGCAGCAGGGAATGTTTTATTCTCGACGGGAATGAAGAAAACATCAGGGGAAATGGCAGTGGTGGACAGGTATATATATATATATATATATATATATTTTAATTTTTTTTACACTAAAATGGTTCATTATCAGGGAAGAGCTTATATTTAAAGCTCTTCCCTGAAAAACAACTTAGGGGTGTCGGCAGACCATTGCCTTCAATGGAGCCGCCGGCAGCAGCCGAATTCCTTATGGTGCACGCATACCCTATCTTTACAAGCGCATGCCTGTAAAACATGGACATGTGAACACACCATAGGGAATGCATTGGTTATAATAGCCGAGTGTTTTTGTGCATGCGAACGCACGCACATAAGCATGCGTGTGTGAAGCAACCTTAAGGTGTACCTGTGGCACATCTTAATACAATGCTGGCTGAAATGCATATACTGCAATATTAAAGTATTGCAGTATATGGTATAAGCGATCAAAAGATCATGAGTTCAAGTTCCCTATAGGGACTTAAATTTAAAAAAAGTAAAAAGAAAAGTATTATTGTAAAAAAGTAAAGAATAATAATAGTTGTACCCCCCTTTTCCCATTTACAATAAAAAAATATAAAAATAAAAAAGAAATATTTGTTATCACCGCATCAGTAAAAGTCGGCTCTATTAAAGTAACACATAATTTACCCTGCACTGTAAATGTCTTATGTACTCCAAAATGGTAAAAAACAACAGGATATCCCACAGCAAATGACCCCTCACACAGCTATATCCATGGAAAAGTTAAATAGTTATGGCAGTCAGAAGAAGGTGGCAGAAAATATATTTTTAAGACAGGTGTCAATCAGAGGTAGTTTGCTGCTCATAAATATTAAGCACTATGTTCTGTAGTCAGCTATGTGTGGTTGCACAAACTACTGCACAGATACATAAGGCAGACATCCCTGCAGTCAGTGTGCCTGTTACTACCTTATGCAAACACACAGAATTTGTGCGATTTTCTCACCCATGTAAAAAATCCCTAAGCATTTCTATTCATGGCGCCTTGCATTTAGGTTGCACTAGGGAATGAGCAGGCAAACGCTGAACAGTGACATCACTGACCTCTGCCCATCTGCTCCATAGAGAAAACTATGTTGTTGTCTAATATTGGGCATCACTACAGTCTCAGGGCTTATTTTGACGTGTGTATATCGGCCGGGTTTTCACGCCCAGCCGATATATACGCTGTCCCCCTCTGCAGGGGGAGGAAGCGGGCCAGACCAGGAGCAGTGCACTGATCTCCTGCCCCCTCTCTGCCCCTCGACACTGTTTGCAATGGGAGGGGTGGGATGGGGGCGGAGCTAAGTTCTGCAGCATCCCGCCCCCTCCCATTGCAAATAGTGGCGAGGGACGGAGAAGGGGCGGGAGCTCAGTGCACTGCTCCCGGCCCGGTTCGCCTTCCCCCTGCAGAGAGGGACATTGTATATAGGCTGGGTGTAAAAAAACACGTCCGATATAGGCACTTTGAAATAAGCCCTCACTTTCAAACTACTGCTACACTCCATTCTCCATGGGGTAATGCATTACTCTGAATTATACCAACATGCGTTGCCTTGACTACTGCAATATAAAAAAAGTTAAAAACTATGACAATTTTTTTAGAAATTACAAAGGAAAGGGAGAAAACATTGTGTCCAAATGTACAAAGCTAATTGATGGTTACTATATAATAAACTCATGCAAAACTACCGTGTTTCCCCCGAAAATAAGGCACCCCCGAAAATAAGACACATTAAGAAATTTGCAGAAATCGCTAATATAAGGCACACCCCGATAATAAGGCATACTAAAGTGTGCAGGCAAGTCAAGAGGCCTGTCCCCTGCTGCCATCCCCGTTGTCTCCTACCTCCTCCTGTGCTGTACGAGTGTGCTGTTGTAAGCTCCCCTTGCTGGCTGGAAAACCCCATACTATCGTTCTCTTGCTGCTGCACACGTCTGCTGTGATGAGCTCCCCCTGGTGGCCGGAAGCTGCAATACCATCCCTGCTTACAAGTGGTACAGGAACTTCTGTCTGCAGGTACGTTACTTTTTTTTATGGCTGTGTGTGTGAGTCAGGCAACCATATGTGTGATTCTTAAGGCTGGGTTCTCACGGAGTGTATTTCCAGCCTTAGGGGGTGAGCATTACAGTCTCCAGACAGTGTGTCGGAGCCAGGTACTTTACAGCTCTTATTTTTTGTCATTTTGATTCAATAGGGGGTGTCTGCTTTTTTGCTGAAGAGTCTGTACAAGAAATAAAAAATGTTGCTACTGTATATTTTTACCCCTAGACATGAGCGCAAAAAGAAAGAGCTATTCCGTTGAGTACAAGAAAGGAATCGTGGAAGATTCTTGGGGCAAAAACCTTCCTGCTTTGGCCCGAAGATTTTACAAGAAATGGAGTGTCAAGAAATTCAGCAGGAGATTCCGGGTTCAGATGTTTATGATGATGTGCCAGAAAATGATGACATGACTGTCATTGAGTAATTTTTGCTTTGTTTTCACAGTTTGTCTAGCTATATTGGTTTGTGGTGACAACTACGGTACTGTGCAGTATATACGGTAATAAATGTTCATTTTTTTTGTTAAACAATAAATGTGAATTCTTCTTCATTGAAAAATAAGACACCCCCTGAAAATAAGACGTAGCGCATATTTCGGAGCAAAAATTAATATAAGACGCGTCTTATTTTCGGGGAAACAGGGTATTCAGTCAAGTATCAAATGGTTTTTTCAAAATACACCGTTTTTGTCTCATTTTACTTAATTTTTGCACATAAAACGAATTATTTCACTCTAAAAGCGTATATTTCAGAACACATTTCTATTTATTTTTTAGTGGACAAAAATGATTGTCTTTCAATGTGAACTTCAACACATCGAAGCCGTTAGGGATTTCAGAATTGTAAACATATGCCAAAGGGTGGCACTGGCAAAGATTGTTTAAGTAATAAGTTTTGACATCCTTTCATCCAAGACGTATAAGCTGCCTCAAGAAATTGTCGTAGCTCTAAAAATAAATTAAACTTTTATCATCACCTTGAAAGATCATGATATGCAAAAAATGTGAACAGTGAAAGCAGAATCTGCCTGAACTCTAAACATGTTTCATTTAAGTACAATGAAAGCTATTTAGCGAGTTGAATTCTTAGTAAGGCCGCCTGCAGACGAGCGGGTCGGATCCGGCAGCGAGAATTCTCGCCGCGGGACCCGACCCGAGAGCCTGCAGGGACGAGCGCGTACTCTCCCGCACCTGGCGGCCCCGGCTCTTTCATGTGCCGGCTGCCGGGCAGCCGGCGCATGCGCAGACCAGAGTCGGCGACCGGGTGAGTGCGAGCCCCGCACAAAAATTGGACATGCCACGATTTGTTTGCCGCGTGAGATTTCGCGCGGCCAAACCGCGGCCGTCTGCATAGGAGTGCGTATTGTAATGCACTCCTATGCAGACTTTCAGTGGCGGAAATCCCGCGGGAAATACTGCTGCGGGATTTCCGCCCGTGTGCAGGCGGCCTAACAAGCTGATTGAAATAAAGTTGCATTGATATGGAGTACAAGCGGATGTTCTCACGGGGCACAAATGCTGCAGATTTTCTTTGTGGAATTTCTAGCTGTGCAGTGGATGAGATTTAGGGCTCCCACACACTTGCGTTTTTTTTAACGCTGCGATATCGCTGCGTTTTTTAACGCGATTGTCAATGGGACTTTCTAATGTTAAAAACGCATCGCAAGTAGGTGCTTTGCAATTAATGTGAGATGCGTTTTTAACATTAGAAAGTCCCATTGACAATCATATTAAAAAAAACAGCGATATCGCAGCGTTAAAAAAACGCAAGCGTGTAGGAGCCCTTTAAGAGATCACATTGTTTGCCACCCCAACCCGACCGATTTAGATGTAATTTATGACAGAAATTGATGTAAATTATTCCAGAAATCTACTCCAATATATTTCTGGTGTAGATATGTTTGTTAGCACATGGACAGCCTGACATGCGCCTAATGTATGAAGTGATGTACGGCACGCCATATATTAGGCGCATGTTGCGCCAGCAAGAATCGTGTTATGACAGCAGGTCCTAATATATTCCTCCCTATGTATGCCTAAGACTGTTTTTCTCTAGGTAGCCTTATGATTACTTGCTGCCTTACTAGCAGATGGTTTGGGGCTCTAAGGATATATGCACATATCCTATTTTCAGACCAAGAAATTGGTCTGAAAATCAGATGAAAATAGCATCCATTCATTTGAATGGGCGTGCGCACATGAGCTTCTTTTCGTCTGAGTAAAAAAAACGCAGTATGTCCTATTCCTGTCTGACTTTCTAATGAAAATATTACATGTCAGTTTGTGGTCTTCCGCATATCGGACAGCACACAGATGGGATGTCCACGTGTTGTTCGATCCAAGTTGCACCCGAAAATCTCCACCGCAACCTTTTAGTTCATCTGTATGCAAGTGTATTTACCACTCTTGGTCTTTATGGGGTTAAATAGAAAATAATTGTTCTATACAAATTCACAGTCACTACTGCTGGGTCATAAATGGTCCTTTAAGGCCGCCTGCACACTGGCATATTTGCATTACGGAATCCGAGTCAGGCGTCCTCCCCCGTATTCTGCATCAAATACTGCCCATAGCATGCAATAGAAAAGCGCTTTTCTCTGCACACAAGCAGAAATCAATTGCAATTTTCCGCTTGCGGAGGAAAAAATCGCAGCCAGCTCTAGTTTTGTGCAGTGTCTGTATGGATGGCTTCCATTGAAGTCAATGGAAGCCGTCCGACCCGAGGCCCTTCCGCAATGTGTAAAGGTCGCGGGACCCATGCGGGAAAATCTGAACTGCGCCTGCCTGACGACGAGCCATCCAGACCATCCGAAGTATATAAGAAAGAAGAAGACTGATAGGTACGCGGAGTCACCGGCCGGGCACAGGGTCAGACTCCGGAGCAGGATCCCGCATCCAGAATCCGACCCGGTCGTGTGCAGCCGGCCTATGTTTCTTCACTATTGTGTTATTTGTGATACATTAGTTATACAGCTAATATTAGGCAACCATAAATTTCTTCAGTTTCCAAAAGATGGCAGCAACATGCAAGAATGTAAGAGATCTGTGATCCACAAGCCCTAAGGTGAGGTGGAGCCTGGTGTTATGTAAGCTCTTAAAAACCTACCAACATTAAATCAAACAAATGAAAATAGAAGCGATGAGATAAAACTCCCTGTGAGTATGAATATATAGGAAATGGGTATTTCATAATCAGCACTGAGAATTAACAACTTTGTATACAAGGCTAATTGAGCCCAAACAGAGCACTGTTTTTTTTAACAATTTTACTAGGTGACTAAGCAAAGCAACAACAACATAAACTAGAAAACTGATGTATGAGACTTTTCTTATAGGGTGAACTGCTCTGTAGTAGTTGAAGAACAGATGGCAGCAGGCAATGTGCAGCACAGGGTTATATTGGAATGGGATTAAAAGGAATTAGAAGAAATGAGTATTTATACATCACTGTCAGCTCTTGCTGAGAGCCTTAGGAGTCGCGGCGCACAATAACACATTCCACACTGTTATTCCATACATCTAATTAGAATGGATATATTCACTGGGCATACCCTGGTTAACAAGGATGGGCAAAAGATGGACCCTGAGGAGGCTTTACAGAATAAAATAGTTGGATTATATTTCTCGGCTGCTTGGTGTTCCCCCTGCAGGGACTTCACCCCTGTTTTGTGTGACTTTTACACTGATCTGGTGGAAGAAGCAGACCAGCCTGCACAGTTTGAAATTGTATTTATCTCTATGGATAGAAGTGCAGAAGACATGGTGGATTACATGCATGAAATGCATGGGGACTGGCTGGCTTTACCTTGGCATGATCCATACAAACAGTAAGTAACTGCAGTGTAAGACTTACTTACAAATCTATGTGATTGTCTATTTATTTCTCATCAGCATTACTATTAGTATACATGTATCCAGCGTTTAATATTTGCCCAAAATAAACTGAGTTGAAATGAAATATGACTGATGTGATAGAAATTGGATTTGTTTATCTTTATGTGATAGTATTTGTAATTCCATGCTTCCTCATACCTGCCTGCCTGTAATAATGCAACTCTTCAAGGAGTTCTACAGTTTCAGGTTAACTCCAGAAAACTCCTTGTCTGAGTACACTATAAGAAAATAGAAAAGTCTATGAAGAATAATTCTTCTCCCATTGTGGTCTGCTGCTTTCTCAGTCACTAGTTCTTTGATTAGGTCCACTTCTTCATGATGGCAGTGGCCAGTTATGGCATTATGGTGGACAATTCTAACACAGTACTATGTGGTCACTACATAGCTTTGTAGACAGAAGAGCAGCACTAAGGGAAGCAGTGAACATTGTAACTATGTTTGATCAATTAACCAGATTCACCCATCTGAGAAAACGCTCTTTATGTGAATTACAGTTACTTTATATAAGCAATAGATAAACATAGCAAAGATTAGATC
Source organism: Eleutherodactylus coqui (assembly GCF_035609145.1). Classification (NCBI taxonomy): domain Eukaryota; kingdom Metazoa; phylum Chordata; class Amphibia; order Anura; family Eleutherodactylidae; genus Eleutherodactylus; species Eleutherodactylus coqui. Next base: position 200,450,499 of record NC_089841.1, on the reverse strand, counting down.
CTGCCATGAAATAGTTTTTAGATTTTCCATTCAGCTCTGATCCCTGTAATCAGGATCTGCCATGACATCCATCCCCTGACTGCATAAACATGCATGGCCAGATCGGCAACAAATGATCAGAAGAGTTAAAATCCAACCCGTTTCCCATTCTTAATACTTCATACTTCTTCGCTATGGCGTCTGTTTCATGTACAGTATTGTGCAGGAGTTTGGGGCAGTTGTGGAAATAATGCAGCAAAGTAAGAATGCTTTAATAATAGAAATGTTAATGTGACCAGCCTTTGCCTTTAAAACAGCATCAATTCTTCTAGGTGCACTTGCACACAGTTTTTGAAGAACCTTGGCAGGGAGGTTGTTTCAAATGTAGGTTTATTCAGATCTTTCTATCTTTTCCTGTAATCCCAGGCAGACTCCATGATGAGGAGATCAGGGCTTTGTGTGGCCATATCATCACTTCCAGGACCCTGCGTTCTTTTTACGCTGAAGATAGTTCTTAATAAGATTAGCTGTATGTTTGGGGTTGTTGTTCTGCTGCAGAATAAATTTGGAGCCAATCAGGTGCCTTCTATTTTTGAAAAAATTCTTATTTCGCAGCATTGTCTTCACACCTGCCTAAAACGTTTGCACAGTACCGTAGATGGTGAATACTTCCACTACATTCCTTCCATTACATATAATAAATGCATATCCTTTTTAAGGCTGAGGCATAATATCATGGGATTCCCACAGTGCGACATCAGTGTTTCCTTAAGAGGGTTATCCTCCTTTTAAAAATTGATGGCTTATCCTCAGGATAGCACATCATCTGATCGGTGGGGGTCCAGTACTCAGGATCAGCGCCGATCAGCGGATTGATGGGGCAGCGGGACTCCTGTGAGCGCTTCAGTCTCTGTGCACGATTGCGTTCATTCTTAGAACGCCGTATTGTTTATAGCGGCCTGCCTGAGTACTACAGGCTTGTCCCATTCACTTCAATCAGCTGATCAATCAGACCCTTCAATCAGCTGATCGACAGAGATTCCGAGTAGTGGACCCCCTTCAATTAGATACTGATATCCTATCCTGACGATAGGCCATCAATTTTTAAAGGCTTGATAACCTCTTCAACTCTTTGAGGACCAAGGGACATATTTGTCCCAAGCGAAAGAAAAATTGCAGCTTGCTCTTTTTTACTGCAGGCTCTATGCCCGGAGTCCATACGCAGCGTATGGGCTGCAGGTACCCACGTCATCGCTAAGTGACGGCGCAGGAAATACAAACCAAATTAAAAGCTGTATTGCGCATGACTTCCTGCATATCTCCGCGGTCATACGTAATGCAATTATCTGCCGTATGCAGGGTCACTAGCCAGGCTCACAGGCTGAAGCCGCTGCAGGCCTCCTGCATGGGGAATCCGATCAGGTCGTGTGAGCCCGGCCTTATGCATTAACAAATGTCGCCATGTAGCCCCAGCATTAATTACATTGTAAGCTGTGCTTTAATGATTGAACACACATGCATATTATTAATACAGACTAGCAGGTGATTTGTGAAATAGCATAAAAAAGTAACAGCCAAGAACTTTGACCCAATGGAAAATAACTTAAACTTGGCTCGTATCTTTAGAATCATGATTAAGCAGCTAAAAGCTTTTATGGAAAGGAAGCTGTCACCATGAAAATCTCCCTGAACTCCTTATGTATAATGTGGCCAAAGCTGAAGACACACAGATCCCAAGATTTGGGATATTTTCTGACTGTTGTGGTCATGTTAGCTTGCACTGCTCTAAAGCACTTTTGGCTGCCCGGGGATTTAAAAATCCCTGCCTCCTGAAAGTGCTGTGTCTAATTGGCTGAGCGCTCAGCCAATCACAGGCAGCGCTCAGCCATTCATTGAATGACAACTGAACGTTGCCTGTGATTAGTCACAGCGCTAAGCCAATCAGAAGCAGCGCTCAGCCATTCATTGATGGGAGAACATCGTGTCCACTGCCACAGCTGTGGCAGGGGATTCTTTCATCCCCGCGGGGAGTCCTATCATCACTGAACACTGTGACAGTGCTGTCAAAGAGTTCAGTAATGAGGGGACTCCATGCGGGGAATCTTTAGGCGCACAAAAAATCTTCCCGATGCACGCATGTCCTATCTTTTGCAGGAGCGAGCATTTTGCGCCTGTAAAAAACGTAAACACTGTATAGGGAACCAATGGTTCTAATAGACAAGCTTTTTTTTGTGCACATAGGCTCGCCTGACTTCGCCCTTAAGGTGTGGATTTGCAAATACGGCATTTGTGAAGGCACCCTAATAGATGCTCTGTCATCTACCTAATTCATCTTCCTAAATGATGGACTTTCTTTATCAGCTGACACTGTCCTATCAGTGGAGTTAAAAATGTAGTTTCTATACAAAAAAATTACTTTTGTGATTAAAGCCAGTGTAAAGGTACTGATAAAGTACTGTAAATCCATGCTTAGTGTTTTCAAATACAGTAAAATCTTGCCTATACATTTCCCAAGGAAAAGTAAATATACATATAGGGTTAAAATAATTGCTATAATCGTACAAAACCAAAGGTTAATGCGATCTAAGTTTCACTTTTCTGTTCTAGCATAATGTGCTTTCTCCAAAAACATGACCCTGTTTCGGTTCATCATCAGGAGTAGGCATACACAATAGAGTACTCTAGCAAAACTACATCTTTAACCCAATTTATGCATCCTTCCTCTATTCTACAGTAATGTAGTAATACCTAACCTATCTATTATTTGTTATTATATGTGCTGATTGCTGGCCGACACCCAACTATCATCGACCGATTGGTGTTGTGTCAAATGATGCTTTAAAGTGCTCTCTTAGGCCTTAGTCACACGGGCGTTTTTTCCCGCGATTTGCGGATCAGATGATGGATGCGCATCCGCAAATCGCGTGACCGGGCTGAAAAATCGCCCGAAAAAACTGTTCCTAGCCGCGTTTCAATCGAAATGGGCCGGAGCTGTCCAGCGCATTGAATTCAATGGAGCCGGCAATACAGCCGGCTCCATTGAAAGCAATGCGCTGCGGGCGAGTGCGGGATGAATTGTCGGGAAGGGCTTAAATATATAAGCCCTTCCCTGCAATTCATCCAGAAATGTGTAAAAATAAAAAAAATATATATACTCACCTTGTCCCGGCAGACGGAGTTCAGCCGCGGCCGCCGGCAGTTCTCCTGAACTGCTCTCTGTAGTATTTAGCAGCCGGGGATTTAAAATCCCCACCTGCTGAATGAGCTGCCTCTGATTGGTCACAGCCTGACCAATCAGAGGCAGCTCTCAGTCACACCCATTCATGAATTCATGAATGGGTGAGTGAGTGCTGCCTCTGATTGGCTCTTAGTCTTTAATTCCCAATGATTGTTATAAAGACCCGGATAAAGGGTCGGACATTGATTTGCAGGAATGCTGCCATCCAATAGGTGGTGCTGCAGAAATATTTTTCCTTCTTCCTTATTTGCAAATGTAAATTAATCACACCATTTCTGTTCTGTTGTGTATTGAATGTCTCCTCAGTTATAATCCGACACACCTGATGAAGGGGCATGAAACAGAATCAAAAGTTTGCATATACAGTGGTACCTCGGGATGCGAGTTCCTTAGCTTGTGAGTTTTTTGACTTGCGAGCAGGCTCTCTCCCGAATTTTTGCTCTGATTTATGAGCAAAAACTCATGGGTACGAGCCTGCTTGCAAGTTAAAAAACTTGGAAGCTGAGGCTCGGGGATGTATACTCACCTGCAGCCGGTGTTGAGTCCTCGTGATGGTCTGCGTCGCTGCTGCAAGCTGTCGCTCCCTCCACGCCGACACAGAGCATTGCTTTCTGGATGCGGGGCTTGAATGCTCTGACTCCAGCAAGCTAAGCTCTGATTGGTTAATTCAGCACCGCATCAGCCAATGAAAGCCGGCGCTGGGTTAACCAATCACAGCCATTCAATGTCATTGAATGGCTGTGATTGGTTAACCCAGCGCCGGCTTTCATTGGCTGGCGCTGCTCTGAGTTAACCAATCAGAGCATTAGCTTGCTGGAGGTGGGGCATTCAAGCCCTGCATCCAGAAAGCAATGTTCTGTGTTGGTGTGGAGGAGGGAGCGACAGCATGCAGCAGCGTCGCAGATCATCGGGGAGCGTTGGCGGTAGGTGACTATTGATTTTTTTTTTTTACTTGCAGTTAGTTTCCCCATTGATATGCATTGGAACACATTAATGGCATTTCAATGCATTTCAATAGGGAAAAGTGCTTTGACATACGAGTTTTTGGTTTACGAGCTCCGTCTCAGAATGGATTAAACTCGTATGTCAAGGCAGTGCTGTATAATTTTTCTGTTTAGCCAATAAAGGTATCACCTTTATAATACTTTTGTCTTTTTTTATACAAGAAAACATAACACTACTGAGATTTTCTGGCTAACATGGTACCACGCTATTTTTGCTATACATCCTGATATAATTCAGAATTCATTGTTCCATTAATGATGGCAAGCAATCTTGTCCTAGATGCAGCAGAACAAGCCCAAACAACAATACTAGCACCGTGTTTCAAAGATGGTATGAGGTTTTTATACTAAATTGCAGTGTTTGTATTTCTCCAAACATAACAGTTCTCATTTAAACCAATAATTTCGATTTTGGTCTCATCTATCCACAAAACATTATTTTAACAGCCTTCTGGCTTGTCTGTGTGATCTTCAGCAAAGTGCAGATGTGCAGCAATGTTCTTTTTGGAGAGCAGCGGCTTTCTCCTTGCAATCCTGCCATGCACACCATTGTTGTTCAGTGTCCTCCTGATATTGAACTTAACAGTAACACAGTAACGCTAACATTAGCTAATATACAAAGAGGCCTTTAGTTATTTAAAGGTTACTTTGAGTTCCATTGTGACCTTGCAAACTATTATATGCCTTGCTCTTGGCGTGATCTTTGTTGATTGACTACTCCTGGGGAGGGTAATAATGGTCTTGAATTTCCTCAATTTGTATAAAATCTGTCTGACTGTGGATTGGTAAAAACAAAACTCTTTAGTGATGAGTTTGTAATCTTCTCCAGCCTTATGAGCATCAACAACTCTACTGAGTTTTTCAGAAATCTCCTTTGCTCATGCCAGGATACACTTCCACAAACACATCATAAAGATCAGGCTTTAAAATATCCCTGTTGTTTAAATAAAACATATCGCCCACTCACACCTGATTGTCATCCCATTGATTAAAAACACCGGACTCACATTCAAATCATCTGCTAATCCTAAAGGTTCACAAACTTTTGCCATTCCCAGACATGTTATATTTGATTATTTTCCTTAAAAAAATGGCTAAGTCTAAACTTTTTGACTCATTTGCTTGATTTGGTTCTCTTTGTCTACTGTTAGGACTCGTGCAAAATTCTGATGTGGTTTTAGGTCAAATATAAGCAGAAATATGTAAAATTCTGAAGGGTTCACATACTTTCAACCAATACTGTACATTGATGTGGGTGAAAAATTATTTGTGACTTATGATCTCTAATCAAAATCCAACCGAGATGGATATTTTTGTAACTGTTGGTTCGCAGTTGAGTTAGGTCAAAGGTCGTAATATAAGACCATCAGCTGTCAATAGATTTGCAATCTTTGTGTTGCCCTAGCCTAAAGGACATCTGTCAACATCTCTGGGGATACCAAACCAGGTATGCTGAGAGGTTAACCACACCTCCTCCACTGCTCCGCCAGTCTCAGGAGCCCGGAAATGCTCTTTTCAAACCACTACACACCATATGTAAATCACACTAGGGTGGTCCAGTGGATTTCATTGCTGGATAGTGGTTCTGGGTTTTCTAAAGCAGACTTTTGTCACTCCATCCCCGTGGCTCTTGATTGGCTGATAGTCATCAATCAAGAGCCAAGGGGAGGAGTTGACAATAGCTTACTGCCGCTATTTGATGGGACTTCTGAATAAGGGACTCTTTATTCACAATGCTGTAATAGTGTATTTGAAAATAAGTTTTCTAAACCAGACTTCCACTTATATTTCTCAATATATTTTTTTCTATGTCTATGATTTAACCCTTTCCAATGCACTGTCTAACGTCTGAAGACATTCTGATTGAAGGCTGTACAGCTATGACGTCAGAAGATGTCCGGCAGGGTATTCTTACTGTATATTACTGGCCGCTCTGTTGTTGGGAGCCTCTCCAGCATGTCCTATACCGCAGTACTGGCTCTAGCCAGCAGATGGCGCCATTGTATAATGGCCGAAAGAGAAAGCTCCCTAGGAAACTCTAAATTGAAAATTGGATTGCAAAGGGTTAATTTAAAATGTAAGCTCTTTACTCATATGGGCAGCCTATAGTGTTACATCTGATTCATTTAGAATCCCTTCTGTTTTACAGTGAACTGAAAGTCAAGTACAAGATTACAGCTTTACCAAAACTTGTCATTATCAAACAAAATGGGGAGGTAATTACAGACAAAGGAAGAAAACAGATAAGAGACAGAGGACTTTCCTGCATCCGGACATGGCTTGAAGTCGGAGATGTCTTTCAGAACTTCACCGGCAAATAAGACATTCTTCTTTTTTAATTAAAGCAATATACTGTAAATGAATTCAGATATGTTCTTACATTTTATCTAAACTATATTTTCCATATTTTTCTATGTATTAGATGGCTATAGATTTATTCTATGCACTGCAAAATACAGATTGTTGTATTTCAGGACTCTAATATTCAAATGTGTAAAGTTGAGGCGAAAGTTAGGATCCTTATATCATACCTAACGATCGATGTATGTTATGAAAGAACGCTTGCTGTCTTATGTCAATTCATTTCTATAGCAAATGTGTTATAATAATGAATAATAAATATAACATTTTTGTGTGAGAATTCAAGCAGGGGAGTAAATGATTGTAAATTAATATTAATGAGGATGTTTTCCTTCACATTTGCGATGGTTTGTAGCATGCGACATTGCGGTTCAAAAACCTTGCGGGCTTTGCAATATGACCACAACTTGTGATGTTTTGTAGCCCATGTTTCCCTATGCAGCCTTCCTGTCTGTTGCATCGCATCACACGAAAAACGTGGTTTTCGTGCGGTGCAATGCAACTTTGACAGTAGGAAACTAAGCTCTACCTGCAGGGGAAAAAAACATACATGACCTTAGGCCTCCCTCACACAGGCGTTTGCAGAAATGCAGCGTTTTTCAATGCTGCTTTTACTGCAGATTCCGCCCGGTTTCAGCAGCGCTGGCATACGTTATGCCAGCATTTGGCTGCTGAAAAAAAAAATCAATACTCACCTAGCTGGTGAAGTCTCTGTCCCAGGTGCCACTGTCGGGACCTTGTGAAGCCGGTCGTTTGCTCTGATTGGCTAAGTGGCACTGAGTGACAACTGGCTGCGCCAATCAGAGCCAGCTCTGGATGCGTCCAATCACAGCCATTCAATGAATGAATGGCTGCGATTGGACACATCCAGTGCTGGCTGTGATTGGCTGAGTGGGCTGTCACTCAACGGCGCTCAGCCAATCAGAGCGATCCCCGTTAGCAGAGAAAAAGTTCCCCTGCCAAGTCCTGAGAGTGCAACCGGGGACAGCGACATCACCTGCAAGGTGAGGATTGATTTTTTTATTTTGGACTTAGGCAGTGTAGCTAGGGCATTTAGCGCTGCTAAAAGCGCAATACTAAGTTGTGCCATGTTTTCGGCAGCGCTGCCCATTCCTTTCAATGGGCAACACAGGGCTGAAAACAGCCAAAAATAGAACATGCAATGCTGTCAAAGCGCAGCATTGAAGACGCTGTGTTTTCAGCCTTGTGTGAGCAGGACGATTGAAAAGAATGCCAGCCTTGTACAGCGCTAAATGCTGTACAAAAACGCCTGTGTGAGGGAGGCCTAAGAAGCGCTGTCAGCTTTGCTGCCTCTTCTCTCTGGTCCCCGGCAGTTGTCTTCAGACATGTCGCCTGGCCAGGTATTGGAAAATCCCCACCACAAGAAAGCGCTGCCTCTGAATGGCTGAACGCTGCGGCACTCAGCCAATCATAGCCAGCACTCGATGAACCAATCACAGCCACTCGGTGAATGGCTGTGATTGGTTCATCAAGCGCTGGCGCTCAGCCAATCAGAGGCAGCACTTCTTGGAGGTGGGGATTTTCTAATCTCCAACCAGAAGATATGCCTGAAGACAAGTGCAGGGGACCGGGTAAAGGATGCAGCGAAGCCAGACAGTGCTTCTTAGGCGATGTACCTAGGGCTTATTTTTGGGGTTGGACTTATATTTCAAGCCCACCCCCAAACATCCTCGCACATGATGCTGCAAAGTCGCACGACTTTGTAGCGCCACAAAATTGTGGTATCGCCGCGAGAAAACGCAGCTATATTGCATGGACTACTGATGCGATATCGCTATGATTTTCTCACGGAAATATTGCGTTGCCCATGTGAAACAGGCCTTATACTGTATGTAATGTCTGATTTTGTCTATACAGGTACCCTCTGATCTGTAAAATGCTGCAGAATATGCTGACGCTATATAGAGATTATTATTATTTATACTGTGTCAACCATACGTGAAGAGCCGCTACAGGACACTTACATGAACATATAGATGGAATAAACTTCCTTTTTACAGAGAGGAATATAGAATAAATCTTTTTAAAGTGATAAGCCTGCAAAAAATATGCTACTTACTTTTTCAATCATCACACTGACAGGACACTACTGTATTTCCTAAAAGTAGACCTGTCAGCAAAGATTGGACAGTGTCTGACAATTTAGGGTCACACCCAACTGAAAGGTGCATTGATTTCCGGGAACAATGTTGAATCTTGTGAAAAAAAACCCTTAAAATTAATACATTAGATAAAAAAAGTGTTTTGTCAAGTTCTGTAAAGGGACAGCCTCTTGTCCACAGGGGTTGGAGGTCGTTCACGTCACTGTTTTTGATTTCCGCTTTGTGTTTCTGTAAGATGAGTTGCAAAGCAGAAAAAAAATCATTCTGTTCTAAGTCTCATTGGTTTCAATGGGATTTTCTGAGCTTCAGTGAGGCTCCGTTCAATTTCATTCCTTTTAAGTTTTGTCCTTTTTTTCATGGAAACATTAGCGCAGCAATCGGAGCTATTATTTCCGTTTAAAAAAATGGAAATTAAAAGGATTTTTTTTTTTCACATTATAGTCAATTGGTGACGGAACGGAATGAAAACGCTTCTGTTTGGTCTCACTTTTGATGTCTGTTTAACAGATTTGCTTTAAAATGAGCATGCATAGAAGATTAGAAAGACACAAGAACTAAAAAAAGATCTCTCAAGATAGAATGTAAACTAAAGCAAATGGAAGAAAAAACTGTCCATTTTTTTAACTGAACCATTTTCGGGAACTTTTAAAAACGGAAACTATTGTTTCCATTTGTTTCCCTTTCAATTCCGTTTTGCTAGCTTTTTTTTTTTTTTTAACAGATCCATATCGGAAATCACTGATATGAACGAACCCATAGCTGGTCATTGCGAGTCTTGCTCCCAGCACCCCTGCAAAACTGTTGATTTAGGCTTCTCTTACAAATAGTCTATTTGTGGTGCTTTGTTGGCCCTAAAACTGCATGTAAAATGATTTTTTTAACTGGTACATACATTTTTGGGGTGTTTTTGGGTGCCGTTTTGTATAACTTGAGACACACGCTTCCTGCACAACACACAGCAGAATACATAAAGACAGGCAGGTAGAAACCTATGGCCAAATGCTTAATCCATAGCTGAGGAAATCTATAAATCAACTCTGCTCCATCTGTGCTGCATATCTAAATTATTATAGAAAAGCATGAAAAATAGACTTGCTGCGACTCATAGCCACATGACAACCGCACCCTGTGTGTGCTTACCCTGAGTCATATTCATAGCGGAGGAGACAAGTGCTTGAACTGAAGGATGGAATGCAGATTGGAAAAAAATAGGATATAAAACAGCATTTCATCTCCCAAAAAGAAGACTTCATACAAATGCATCAACATGAAATGATGGCTGTCGGAATGTGGTAAGGCAAAAACTAAAGTATTCTCTTGGCAACTTGAGCAAAAACAGCATCCAAATTTCAATCAGTGAAAGAGTTAAAACATTACGGACAGTTGGACAAATGTGCAATAATGTGGTACTTCTGGAAATATCTGGGAATACTTTCTCCCATCACAGTATGTACAGCATTGCCATAATCTGGCAGTAATAAACATGAGGCTATAATGCAATGGATGCACAGTAGGGAAAGCCTTCTATAGCTCTTACTATTCCCAGTTGTGTAACTTAATACCTGCCCTAACCCACTTTGGTATCATCTTTCTGATTTTCCAACTGTCAGAAACAAAGAATATGAAACCAGGCCCTGGAGTAAATTATCAGGATCACAATCAACTAATGCCGACTCCTGGGCATTCATGCTGATTCTCCACCCTCCATGTGATTATGAATAACAATCTTCTTACTGGATTTGCTGTTAAAGTCTTTAACATATTTGACCTTATTAGAGTAAACATTCATTGGTCACATCTATCTATCTATCTCATATCTATCTATCTATCTATTATCTATCTACCTAATATCTATCTATGTATCTTTCTATCTATCTATCTATCTATCTATCTATCTACCTATCTATCTCATATCTATCTAATATCTATCTATCATCTATCTACCTAATATCTATCTATCTATCTATCTATCTATCTATCTATCTATCTATCTATATCTATGTATCTTTCTATCTATTTCATATACATCTATCTATCTATCTCATATCTATCTATCTATCTATCTATCTATCTATCTCATATCTATCTCATATCTATCTATCTATCTATCTATCTATCTATCTATCTATCTATCTATCTCATATCTATCTATCTATCTCATATCTATCTATCTATCTCATATCTATCTATCTATCTAATATCCATCTATCTATCCAATATCTATCTATCTATCTATCTATCTATCTATCTCATATCTCTATCTATCTATCTATCTAATATCTATCTACCTAATATCTATCTTTCTATCTATCTCATATACATCTATCTATCTCATATCTATTTATCTCTATTTCTCATTATCTATCTCATATCTATCTATCTATCTATCTATCTATCTATCTATCTATCTATCTATCTATCTATCTATCTATCTATCTATCTATCTATCTATCTATCTATCTGTCTCATTCCCATTATGTAATAGTACATCATGGATTGTGAAGGGGTTTATAAATACTAAAACATGCAAAATGAAAACTTAATAAATTTTGTATAGATGTAATAATCATAATGACCAGCGGAATAAAGGTAACATAAGTTTTACCACATGGTAAACACACATAAAAAAACAAAACCCAGATGGTACAATTGCAGTTTATATTAATTTTACCTGTAAAAGTTTTTTTAGGTTCTTTCAGTAACTTATATGGTATTTTAAAAGGTACCACTAAAAATACAATTTGTCGAACAAAAAAACAAGTTCTCATATGGATATGTCTATGGGAAATAAAGTTATGGCTATTGGAAGGTGGGAATGAAAAAAATGAATATTGCTTGTGTCCTCAAGAGGTAAAGTATAATTTTGCAGAATGATAGGGTAGAACTCTAATGTCTTTATTGTAACTGGTTACTTATAGTGCTAAGTTGAAATAAGAAAAGTAATGATTTAAATGTATATTATTTCATATCACCTGGCTATGTAGTTTTGTCAGGTACACGGCTCTACATAGGCAGCAGCACTAATTTCCTTATAGTATAAAAGGACAGGTAACAATGACTGTGTGTTATCCACTGGAGATTCCAGCAAATATTCTGTACTGGGTGAGTGACATCAACTTGTTTTCCCTAAGTGGATCTAGAAGCTATGCAACATTTCCCAGTGGATGGAACTGTTGTCTGAGAGTTGCTTTCCGCACACCATCTGATTACATTACAAAGACTATTCCACAGTTCACTGTAGTAGAATATGAAAGCGGTCATACACCACCTAGTGGATGAATTTGTTGTTACTGCATTATGCGTAAAATGAATAACGTTTTGTACCATGTTAGCCAGTAAAGCAAAATGTGATTGTTCTCAGTAAGAGAAACCAAGTCATCTTGTAGACATGATACCTTTTAATGGCTAACAAAAATACATGATGTTATTGCCAGCTTTTGAACCATTGCAGGGCTCTTCTTCACACTTAATGAAATAGATCCAAAAAGGTGTGTGTGTTTGTGTGTGTGTATATATATATAAATTAGTGTAAAGCCTGGTTGTGTTCTTTACAGTGCAAGGTGATCGCTCCAAAGGGGGTTGCAGAAAACAAGCAGGGCCACTTGTCTTCTGCATTCAGCTGTTCCCTACTCTGAGTGCCCGGCTGTTATACAGCTTTAGGCTGGATTCACACGAACGTATATCAGCTCAGTTTTCATGCCGAGCCGATATACGTCGTCCTCATCTGCGGGGGGGGGGGGGAGCATGGAAGAGCCAGGAGCTCCTGCTGGGTTTTCATGCCGAGCCGATATATGTCGTCTCTCTCTGCAGGGGGGGAGAATAGAAGAGCCAGGAGCAGGAACTGAGCTCCTGCCCCCTCTCTGCCTCCTCTCCACCCCCTCTCCGCCCCTCTCCACTATTTGCAATGAAAGGAGGCAGGGCGGGGCTAAGTTTTGAGAATTAGCCCCGCCTCTCCCCATTGCAAATAGTGCAGAGGGGGTGGAGAGGAGGCAGAGAGGGGTCTGGAGCTCAGTTCCTGCTCCTGGCTCTTCTATCCTCCACCCTGCAGAGAGAGACGACATATATCGGCTCGGCATGAAAACCCAGCCGATATACGTTCGTGTGAATCCAGCCTTAGGGTGTGTTAACAAAAAACCCATACATACTTTGTACTGCATATTCTAATTTTCCACTGCAAAAAATCTGCACTAAATCCACTACACGTGAGTGCACCCTTACACAGTTTACAAATACTTCTAATCTGTAACCATAAAGTCTCCAAAATAAGTGTTATGCAGCCACAGCTGTAGTTAGAATTCTTGCTGCCCTAGGCACTTTTAGGGTTCGCACCTTCTGTGGGTAAGTAAGGTGAAGCCTCTTTCATATGGGCGGCAGCGATATTGCAGCGGTGTTCTGTGCGATATCACTGCATTTTCGCACGACTATATCGCGAATTTGTGTTGCCACAAAGTCGTGCAATACTTTGTAGCGCTCCTTTGGCAGGATGTTTGGGGTGTAGGGCTTGGAAAAAAGCATCACCTAATGAATGGCTGTGATAGGTTCATCGCTGATTGGTTCATCAAGCGCTGGCTCTGATTGGCTGAGCTACGACAATGGAGAACCAATCACAGCCAGTGCTTCCTGGAGGGGTTACCTTACGAGGTAATGCTGACTGAAAACTACAAGCAAGTGTGCTGGGGACCAAAAGAGACGTGTGGCGGAGCGCTTCTTAGGTGATGTATTTTCTTTATGCAGCTAGGGCTTATTTTAGCGCTTTTACAGTAGGATTTCCTACTGTAAAAGTTGCTCGCACCGCACGAAAACCGCATTTTCATGAGATGCAATGCAACACATAAGAAGGCTCTATAGGGAAATATGGGCTACAAACCCTCGCAAATCACGGCAATATGTAGCAACCCACATTTTTTTTTCTCACAATGCAGCAGGCATACAAAACATTGCTAATGTGATGGAACCCATTGGAAAGCATGGGCTTCACATGGATGCAATTTGTAGCGCTGTCGCATCGTGAGAAAAGTCGTGAAACTTTGTTGACTATGTGAAACCTGCCTAAAACTGCTACTCGCACACTTTACATAGCTGTTGGCCAAACGCTGATTAGTCCGACAGCCATCCCACCTCCTCCATAGACGTACAGGCTCAGCTTACAGTAGATGGGTTTTCATTAAGGGGAAGGAAATAAGCTACTGCCACACACCTCTGGCAGAGACTTATCTTTTACTGTCATCCTTTGTTTTCTGCACATCAACTGATTTGAGAGAGTTTGGTGCCCCACAAACACAACCTACAGCAATTATACTACACTATTTATGGTCAAATCTATGCCTCATGAATCCTAAATTCTAAATAAGGGTGACTGACTACCCACTACAGTTTTTTTGACTGCGAAATTCGTTTTTTTTCTGCAGGGGTCTATGGGACTTGTAATGTTAAAATCGTGATCGCACAAAATCGCGATTTCGAGGTAAATTGCGATTTTAATATTACAAGTCCCATAGACCCCTGCAGAGAAAAAAAAAACGCTGCAAATTTCGCAGAGAAAAAAAAACTGTAGTGTGGTAGTCACCCTAAAACAGTATATGGTAAGCATTCAAATAATTTGCAATGGTTTATCTTCGTCAATAATAACAATATGGCAATAATAAATAATAATGCTGTATAATACTAGCAATAAACAATAATAAATAATATTAATATAGAACAGCATATAGTGCAAAAGGGAATTTTTTTGTCTAATCCAGTTTATCTTCACTCAAAACAAGACGGTAATAATAAATAACTATGCTATGCTGATTACTAACATTAGCAATAAACAATAAATTACAATATATGAATATAGAGGTTAAACTTCTTGTGCAACTAGGAAATATTTTGTCTAAAGCCACCCAAAAATGTGTGTACACGCATCTCAGTGAATTATAAAGCAGCACTTCTTCTGATGTGCTATTTGTGCTACAAAACGGTCAATTATATCATCATAATTCAGAGACTTTCTATTACCAACACGGCCAGAGCATTTGGGCGATCTTCACTCATGCTGGACTGCAAATAATTCTTAATTCTCTTTAATGAAGAAAATAAACGTTCTGCAGATCAGGCGTGCACAGAAAGCTTCTCAATTCAATGTCCATATTAAGGTAACTATTATGAAGGTTGTTTTTACAAATCTTCCTCAGGATACTAAGGGGAATTCTGCATTCTTCCTTCAGGTTTAAAAAAGTATCCAAACACGTGTAGGTGTTCGTCATTGAAGTCAGGTACCTCAAGGTCTGTTTTGTAAACTTTTACAATACTGATGAGCAAACTTTTGAAGAGTTCAGTTCGGCCAGTTCGCTGCACTTTTGCAGCCTCCTAAATAAAATGCTGTTTTTATTCTGGTATCCACAGAAGTGCCGGAGGTTCTGTTTTCTATTTGCAACTGGCTAAAGGTAGTGATCATCTGTACGTGTAAGGGTGGCTTTACACGAGCGTGTTTTTGTGCATACATAGGTGCGCACCTATGTATGCGCAAAAACACGCATGTATGAAGGTCCGTGCATTGCCTTCAATGGAGCCACGGCTGCTGCCGTGGCTCCATTGAAGGCAATGGGCTGCCGGTACCCCTGAATTGTTTTTCAGGGAAGGGCTTTACATATAAGCCCTTCCCTGGAAAACAAACATATTAGTGTAAAAAAAATAAAAAATAATGCTTACCTGTCTGCCGCTGCTGTGTCCTCGTGGGGATGAAGAACACATCTGCCACATGCAGCAGATGTTTCCTTCATCCCCGAGAGGAAAAAGAATTTCCGGCTGCACCTGCCACATCTGTGACAGATGCAGCAAAGAAATTCTTCATCCCTGCGGGGAATAAAGAATTCCACACCACAGCTGTCACAGATGACAGCTGCAGTAGGGGATCCAGCTGCCGGCATCCTGTAATTGCTTTAAATATGATTCTTTCCCTGAAAAAGAAGAAAAAAATGGGGATAAAAATAAAAAAATACTCACCTTTCTTCAGCTGCCGGGGCTCAGCCGCTTCCTGTCGGCTCTTCTCCGGCACTGCTCTGAGGAGTATTCAGCAGGCGGGGATTTAAAATTCCTGCCTGCTAAATAGGCTGTCTCTGATTGGCTGAGCACTGTGACCAATCAGAGGCAGCTCTCAGCTATTGACTGACAGCTGAGAGCTGCCTCTGATTGGTCCCTGCGCTAACCTAATCAGAGGCAGCGCTTATTTAATGAATGACAGCTCTGTGCTGCCTCCGATTGGTCACAGCGCTCAGCCAATCAGAGGCAGCGCTTTCAGGGGGTAGAGATTTTTAAATCCCTGGCCGGAAGACAAGGAAAAGAAGAGTGCCGACACCTGCAAGGAAACGCACCGGAGATGACAACGCTCCGTAGGTGATGTATTAGTATTTTTTTTTTCAACAGTCATGTATTATTTTCAGCATGGGGGCATATATATTTCAAGCCCCCCACCCTTCCCCCCCCCCGAAAATCCTCACCACGGACAGTCCCCTGCAACTGCTGCTGCATGCCCCATTGAAATGAATGGGCGAGATCGCAGAAAGAATGGACATGTCGTTAAAGCATCACACATGTGCATGGAGCCATTTGAAGCCATTGGCTTCATAATTTCGCAATTTCTCACAGCGCTGGGAAATCCTGCGATTCCCTCGCCAGTGTGAAGCCATCATCAGTGTTGCTTCTGTAAGCTTCTGCGTCCATGATAAAGCATACAAATCTACAAATCTAATACAATACAGATCAGATACTGATGAAATACTGATACTAATGTCATATGTAAGATGGATTTAGATTGCATATATTTGCTGCTTTTTGCTATTTTCTAGCTTTAAATTTAATACATTTGTCGGACCACTGTTAACCACCACCATAACACTAAACCCAGCCCATTTTCAGTAGTCTTCAGTGCAGAGAAAAGTCTCAAATTTGGCATGCTCCATATTGTGGAATTTTCTGGTACATATGAAATAACCCTATAGTAATTTTCATGCCCATAAATCATTTGATTGCTTAGAAATCAATGTACGTGGCTTGCAATAGA
The DNA here is from genome assembly GCF_035609145.1 of Eleutherodactylus coqui. Taxonomy (NCBI): domain Eukaryota; kingdom Metazoa; phylum Chordata; class Amphibia; order Anura; family Eleutherodactylidae; genus Eleutherodactylus; species Eleutherodactylus coqui. The sequence continues at coordinate 200,433,750 of NC_089841.1, read as the reverse complement.
TGTTCTTGATGGCATATTATGGATCTGATCAGACATGTGCTCACATTATATAAAACTACTTAATATAAATACACATTGGAACTAATAAATAAAATCCTTTTTGCCTGGCACAGTTCTCACCACTAGATGGAAGCACACCACTATGTAAAGCTGCTTGGAAAATACATCCTAAATTTCCTAAATAGCAAACTGCAAAGGAAATTATTCATGTCATTAGTGGCACTTTTTGAAACTGATAGAAAAAGTGATTTTTCAATTTTTTGAAAAACTGATTGAAAAAGTGATGCAGGTGATATATGGCATATTCACACTTGCACCTGTGCTTCCGTGTCATTTCTGTTTCTTTCCTCCATCCTTGGAGCTGAACAACGACAGTATCGGTGCCGCTGAATCCCACTGACTATAATGGGGTTTGTCCAGCTTCCAGCATGCTGGCCCAAACCTTCCCAGACAAAAGTGTGCTGATTCACCCAGGCTTTTCTGGCAAATCTGAGCCAGAAATTTTGAAATGAGTCGCCAACGCCATAGTTATAGGAATCAGTCATTAGTTTTATGTCAGCTATCCAAAAAAAACAGAAGAAAACAGTTATGTGAAAAAAAACAGTTAAACGAACAATTTAATTCGAATTTCTGCCAGTCATTCCACTTGCTCGTAAACTTAGGGAGAGAACTGTTGTTTCTCGCATACAGTCTCTCGTAACAGAAGTGGTCTGATATTGAGTCCAACAGTTCTTTTAACACAGGGGAAGAGGTTGCTCTCCATTTTCTTGCTATAGCGTTCTTTGCGGCCAGTAGAAAATGGCAAATCCACGGTCTTTTTCCTGGGGGGAGAGAGTCGCATTCTAGAAGGAGGAGGGCCAAGTGGGGGAAGTATGTGGGGCATACTCCTGAGATAGATCTGATGGTGTCAAATACCTCCTTCCAGAAACCTTGAATTTGCGGACAGTCCCAAAACAGGTGAATGAGTGATCCTTCACTGCCACATTCCCTCCAACAATTTTTGTTTATGTTCGGGAAACACTTAGCTAACTTTGTGGGTGTGTAGTACCACCTAGTTAGTACTTTATAGTGAGTTTAAAGAAGACCTGCTGAGAGAGTGGCTTTATTTGCTCTGTCGAAGGATTTCAGCCATTGTGTTGTGTGGAACTTCTCATGTAGGTCATATTCCCAGTTTAGTAGGTGTATTTTTTTGTTGTTGTTCATGTTGCCTGCTAGGGTGTCGTAGAAAATTCTCGTTAAGGAGTTTTGGGAAATGGTACATTTGTGGAGCAGATCTTCTAGTTCTTTGGGAAGAACACGCTTAGCTAGTTGGGAGTTGCGGAAAAAAGAGGATATTTTTAAATAGGCAAAAATCTCTTTGTCTGGTAAGTTGAATTTAGATTTGATGTTCCAGAAGGAGGACAAATTCCTTCCTTCCAGAAGGTCTGCGATAGATCTGATGCCATTTCGGAGCCATTCTTTGAGGTTTAAATCTTGTATATAATATAGGAGGGTCTCCAGAGGAAGGTTTGTTAGAGAGCCCTTGGTGTTGGAATTAAGCTTGTGTGCCAAGAGGTTCCAGCAATGTAGAGTGGTCAGCATTAAAGGCGAGAGGGTTTGAACATGCAGAAGAAGAGAAATTTCTGGGTACAGGATACTTAGTGTTGAGGCTTTTATAAGAGAATTTAGGGATTTTGTTTTGGTTTCTGTGTCTTTCTATGAAGTACCAGGGCGGATGCTATGAGTTTTTTAACCAGATATCTGATTGGTTCAAGATAGTCGCGTTATAGTAGGCTTGTAGGTTTGGTACTCCCAAGCCTCCTTGTTTTCTATGAAGGAATAGAATAGATGCTGCGAGTCTGGGTTTATTATTGTTCCAGATGAAGTTTAAGAGCTGTTTTTGAAAGTTGGCAATTGTGTTTCGGGGGAACGGGATGGACAAGGTGCGAAAAAATAAAGTATTTTTGGTAGGATAAGCATTTTCTGAACCATGAGGGATCCATTTTCCTCAGTTCTTCTAGCTCTTTGTCTAGAGAGGCCAGTAGCGGGTCCATGTTTGCTGAGATAATTTCTGATGTGGAGTTACAGAGCGTAATCCCAAGGTAGGGGATTTTTTGCTTCCACTGAAAGGGAAATTCTTTTTGGATGTCATGTTTTAGTGTGCTGTCAATGTTGAAACCCATAATTTGGGATTTGTCTGAATTAAGTTTGTAAAATGAGGCTTGGCTGAATTGAAGTATACATTTGTATGCGCTTCTTAAAGAGTTTATGGGATCCGTTATTGAAATAAGGACATCGTCGGCAAAAAGGCCGATTTTGTATTGCCTTAAGCCAACTGGAATGCCTTTGATTGTTGGCGACATTCTGATCTTTTCCGCCAAAGGCTCTATTAACATTACAAATAATAGGAGAGAAAGGGGGCAGCCCTGGCGGGTCCCATTTGGGATTGGAAATGCTGAAGATAAGGCTCCATCAACTAGAACTTTGGCTGAGGGCTTCACGTAAAGGGCCCGAACCGCTCAGAGGAAATTATCTCCCACACCAAATTTATGAAGGACCGCGAAAGCAAAGCCCCAGTGGACTCTATCGAACGCCTTCTCTGCATCCAGGGAAAGGAAGAGAGAAGGCGTCCAACTCAAGCCAGTCAATTCCAGTAGGTTCTGTACTCTCCGTGCACCATCTGTTGCGTTCCTGCCCCTCGTGAAGCCGACTTGGTCATTATGTATGATCTTTGGTAGTAGCTTTAGGAGTCTATTGGCCAAGATTTTTGAATACAATTTCGTATCTGTATTTAGAAGCGAAATGGGCCTAAAGTTTGCCGGAGAGGTGTGGGTTTTCCTGGCTTCAGTATGGTAATTATTGTGGCTTGCAACATCTCCTCTGGCATCTCTCCTTGACTAATTGAGTCATTGAATATGGATAACATAGGGGAAAGAGAGGAGGCAAATATTTTATAGTATTCGTTAGATAGGCCATCAGGGCCAGGAGATTTGTGATTTTTTAGACTCTTAATAGCATTAGTAATTTCTGGGATGGAAATTGGGTTATTTAATGATTCGTTTTGAGAAGCTAGGGAAGGGAGGGACACAGTGTCCAAAAATTCTTTTATAAGGGTTGAAGTGGGTTGGGAGGTGTTTATGTCTTTGTTTAGGTTGTAGAGGTTAGCGTAGAAGGATCTGAATTGTTCCGCTATTTGTTGGGGATGGGTTATTTTTTGAGTGGGATTTTTGGAATGGCTTATGTATGGGATTTTGGCCTTGACTCATCTTTTTTTTTGCTAAATTGGCCATTAACTTTGAGGGTTTATCCATATAAGAATAATAATTAGCTTTAAGAAAGGTGATATTTCTGTTATAGTTGTCTAGTAGGGTTTTCCTTAGCTCTCGTCTTAGTGTGGTTAGTTCTTGGTGGAGATTATTTTGAGGGGGGTCTTGTTGTGCTTTTTCTAGCGTTTTGATATTATTTAGTAGGTGATCAATTTTTGCTTGTTTGTTTTTTCTTTCTTGAATTTTTAGTTTAATTAGGACCCCTCTAATTACAGCTTTATGAGCACACCACAATGTAAAATTGTTGATGTCAGGGGTGGCATGGGGGTGAAGTATTCATCTATGGCGTTTTTTATTATCTTTTGGTAGGTAGGAGATTTGAGCAGACTTACATCATTGCGCCAGATTCTGGTTGGATTGAAGGGAGCGTTGATATTAAGCTTTAGATATGTTGGAGCGTGATCTGACCAAGTAATGGTGCCTATTGTCGAGTTTATGGCTGAAGCAAGGGTCCATCTGTCTATTAGTATGAGGTCGATTCTAGAGTATGTTTGGTGTCTTGGAGAAAAGTACGTAAATTCTCTTGATGAGGAATTTAGGCATCTAAAAGAATCATAGAGCCCTTCTCCATGAAGCCAAGGCTGGAGCATTGGGGCCATTCTTGTTTGTGCTGTGGAGTCTAATTTACTGTCTGGGGCAGCGTTAAAGTCTCCACACAGAATCAGCTTTCCTAATTGGATTCTTTTGACTTTCTTCATTAATTTATTTAGGAAGGAAATTTGTTTCTTATTAGGTGCGTAAACGTTAACTAAAGTCACCGGGACCTCGTTAAGGGTGCATAGCAGAATAAGGTATCTACTAGAGATGAGCGAGCACCAAAATGCTCGGGTCCTCGTTACTCGGGACGAAATTATCGCGATGCTCGAGGGTTCGTTTCGAGTAACGAACCCCATTGAAGTCAATGGGCAACTCGAGCATTTTTGTATATCGCCGATGCTCGCTAAGGTTTCCATTTGTGAAAATCTGGGCAATTCAAGAAAGTGATGGGAACGACACAGCAACGGATAGGGCAGGCGAGGGGCTACATGTTGGGCTGCATCTCAAGTTCCCAGGTCCCACTATTAAGCCACAATAGCGGCAAGAGTGGGCCCCCCCAACAACTTTTACTTTTGAAAAGCCCTCATTAGCAATGCATACCTTAGCTAAGCACCACACTACCTCCAACAAAGCACAATCACTGCCTGCATGACACTCTGCGGCCACTTCTCCTGGGTTACATGCTGCCCTCTTTAAAAGGGGCGGGGCGATAGCCCACAATGCTATACAGAAGCAATGAGAAATATAATCCTGTGCCACCACCATCAGGAGCTGCACACGTGGGCATAGCAATGGGGAACCTATGTGCCACACACTATTCATTCTGTCAAGGTGTCTGCATGCCCCAGTCAGACCGCGGTTTTTTATAAATAGTCACAAGCAGGTACAACTGGGAATTCCCAACTCCGCAATGGGAAATCCGTGTGCACCCATAGCATGGGTGGCTCGCTGGAACCCACCGGCTGTACATAAATGTATCCCATTGCAGTGTCCTGGACAGCAGAGCTAACGTCAGATTAAATGCCGGTGGGCTTCAGCCCAAACTGCATGCCCCAGTCAGACTGGGGTTCTTTAGAAGTGGACACATGTAGTTACAACTCCGTGTGGACCGACAGCATGGGTGGCTCCCTGTAACCCACCGGCGGTACATAAATATATCCCATTGCATGGTCCTGGACAGCAGAGCTAACGTCAGATTAAATGCAGGTGGGCTTCGGCCCAAACTGCATGCCCCAGTCAGAGTGGGGTTCTTTAGAAGTGGACACATGTAGTTACAACTCCGTGTGGACCGACAGCATGGGTGGCTCCCTGTAACCCACCGGCGGTACATAAATATATCCCATTGCAGTGCTCATCACAGCTGATGTAACGTCAGCTGTAATGCAGGTGGGCAAAAAATTAATTGGATTACACTGTAGGCGAGGGCCCCAAAAAATTGGTGTACCAACAGTACTAATGTACGTCAGAAAAATTGCCCATGCCCAACCAAGAGGGCAGGTGAAACCCATTAATCGCTTTGGTTAATGTGGCTTAATTTGTAACTAGGCCTGGAGGCAGCCCAGTTAAAATAAAAATTGGTTCAGGTGAAAGTTTCAACGCTTTAATGAGCATTGAAACATCTAAAAATTGTTTACAAAAATTATATGACTGAGCCTTGTGGGCCTAAGAAAAATTGCCCGTTCAGCGTGATTACGTCAGGTTTCAGGAGGAGGAGCAGGAGGAGGAGGATGAATATTATACACAGATTGATGAAGCTAAAAGGTCCACGTTTTTGATGGTGATAGAGAACAATGCTTCCATCCGCGGGTGCAGCCTACGTATTGTTTAGGTATCGCTGCTGTCCGCTGGTGGAGAAGAGAAGTCTGGGGAAATCCAGGCTTTGTTCATCTTGATGAGTGTAAGCCTGTCGGCACTGTCGGTTGACAGGCGGGTACGCTTATCTGTGATGATTCCCCCAGCCGCACTAAACACCCTCTCTGACAAGACGCTAGCCGCAGGACAAGCAAGCACCTCCAGGGCATACAGCCCGAGTTCAGGCCATGTGTCCAGCTTCGACACCCAGTAGTTGTAGGGGGCAGAGGCGTCACGGAGGACAGTCGTGTGATCGGCTACGTACTCCCTCACCATCCTTTTACAGTGCTCCCGCCGACTCAGCCTTGACTGGGGAGCGGTGACACAGTCTTGCTGGGGAGCCAGAAAGCTGTCAAAGGCCTTAGAGAGTGTTCCCCTGCCTGTGCTGTACATGCTGCCTGATCTCTGCGCCTCCCCTGCTACCTGGCCCTCGGAACTGCGCCTTCGGCCACTAGCGCTGTCGGATGGGAATTTTACCATCAGTTTGTCCGCCAGAGTCCTGTGGTATAGCATCACTCTCGAACCCCTTTCCTCTTCGGGTATGAGAGTGGAAAGGTTCTCCTTATACCGTGGGTCGAGCAGTGTGTACACCCAGTAATCCGTAGTGGCCAGAATGAGCGTAACGCGAGGGTCACGAGAAAGGCATCCTAACATGAAGTCAGCCATGTGTGCCAGGGTACCTGTACGCAACACATGGCTTTCCTCACTAGGAAGATCACTTTCAGGATCCTCCTCCTCCTCCTCAGGCCATACACGCTGAAAGGATGACAAGCAAGCAGCATGGGTACCCTCAGCAGTGGGCCAAGCTGTCTCTTCCCCCTCCTCCTCATCCTCCTCATGCTCCTCCTCCTCAATGCGCTGAGATATAGACAGGAGGGTGCTCTGACTATCCAGCGACATACTGTCTTCCCCCGCCTCTGTTTCCGAGCGCAAAGCGTCTGCCCTTATGCTTTGCAGGGAACTTCTCAAGAGGCATAGCAGAGGAATGGTGACGCTAATGATTGCAGCATCGCCGCTCACCATCTGGGTAGACTCCTCAAAGTTTCCAAGGACCTGGCAGATGTCTGCCAACCAGGCCCACTCTTCTGTAAAGAATTGAGGAGGCTGACTCCCACTGCGCCGCCCATGTTGGAGTTGGTATTCCACTATAGCTCTACGCTGCTCATAGAGCCTGGTCAACATGTGGAGCGTAGAGTTCCACCGTGTGGGCACGTCGCACAGCAGTCGGTGCACTGGCAGATTAAACCGATGTTGCAGGGTGCGCAGGGTGGCAGCGTCCGTGTGGGACTTGCGGAAATGTGCGCAGAGCCGGCGCACCTTTACGAGCAGGTCTGACAAGCGTGGGTAGCTTTTCAGAAAGCGCTGAACCACCAAATTAAAGACGTGGGCCAGGCATGGCATGTGCGTGAGGCTGCCGAGCTGCAGAGCCACCACCAGGTTACGGCCGTTGTCACACACGACCATGCCCGGTTGGAGGCTCAGCGGCGCAAGCCAGCGGTCGGTCTGCTCTGTCAGACCCTGCAGCAGTTTGTGGGCCATGTGCCTCTTATCTCCTAAGCTGAGTAGTTTCAGCACGGCCTGCTGACGCTTGCCCACCGCTGTGCTGCCGTGCCGCGCGACACCGACTGCTGGCGACGTGCTGCTGCTGACACATCTTGATTGCGAGACAGAGGTTGCGTAGGAGGAGGAGGAGGAGGGTGATTTAGTGGAGGAAGCATACACCGCCGCAGAAACCAGCACCGAGCTGGGGCCCGCAATTCTGGGGGTGGGTAGGACGTGAGCGGTCCCAGGCTCTGACTCTGTCCCAGCCTCCACTAAATTCACCCAATGTGCCGTCAGGGAGATATAGTGGCCCTGCCCGCCTGTGCTTGTCCACGTGTCTGTTGTTAAGTGGACCTTGGCAGTAACCGCGTTGGTGAGGGCGCGTACAATGTTGCGGGAGACGTGGTCGTGCAGGGCTGGGACGGCACATCGGGAAAAGTAGTGGCGACTGGGAACTGAGTAGCGCGGGGCCGCCGCCACCATCATACTTTTGAAAGCCTCCGTTTCCACAACCCTATACGGCAGCATCTCCAGGCTGATAAATTTGGCTATGTGCACGTTTAACGCTTGAGCGTGCGGGTGCATGGCGGCATACTTGCGCTTGCGCTCCAACACTTGCGCTAGCGACGGCTGGACGGTGCGCTGACAGACATTGGTGGATGGGGCCGAGGACAGCAGAGGTGAGGGTGTGGGTGCAGGCCAGGAGACGGTAATGCCTGTGCCCTGAGAGGGGGGTTGGATCTCAGTGGCAGGTTGGGGCACAGGGGGAGAGGCAGCGGTGCAAACCGGAGGCGGTGAACGGCCTTCGTCCCACCTTGTGGGGTGCTTGGCCATCATATGTCTGCGCATGCTGGTGGTGGTGGCTCCCCGGCTGATCTTGGCGCGACACAGGTTGCACACCACTGTTCGTCGGTCGTCTGCACTCTCAGTGAAAAACTGCCAGACCTTTGAGCACCTCGGCCTCTGCAGGGTGGCATGGCGCGAGGGGGCGCTTTGGGAAACAGTTGGTGGATTATTCGGTCTGGCCCTGCCTCTACCCCTGGCCACCGCACTGCCTCTTGCAACCTGCCCTGCTGCTGCCCTTGCCTCCCCCTCTGAAGACCTGTCCTGAGTAGGCGTAGCAAACCAGGTGGGGTCAGTTACCTCATCGTCCTGCTGCTCTTCCTCCGAATCCTCTGTGCGCTCCTCCCTCGGACTTACTCCAATTACTACTACCTGAGTGATAGACAACTGTGTCTCATCGTCATCGTCCTCCTCACCCACTGAAAGGTCTTGAGACAGTTGCCGAAAGTCCCCAGCCTCATCCCCCGGACCCCAGGAACTTTCAAAAGGTTGGGCATCGGTCACGACAAACTCCTCCGGTGGGAGAGGAACCATTGCTGCCCATTCTGGGCAGGGGTCTGGGCACAGTTCCTGGGAGTCTGCCTGCTCCTCAGAATGTGTCATTGTAATGGAGTGAGGAGGCTGGGAGGAATCAGGAGCAGCAGCCAGAGGATTCAGAGTTGCAGCAGTGGACGGCGCAGAACTCTGGGTGGACGATAGATTGCTGGATGCACTTTCTGCCATCCACGACAGGACCTGCTCACACTGCTCATTTTCTAATAAAGGTCTACCGCGTGGACCCATTAATTGTGAGATGAATGTGGGGACGCCAGAAACGTGCCTCTCTCCTAATCCCGCAGCAGTCGGCTGCGATACACCTGGATCAGGAGCTCGGCCTGTACCCACACCCTGACTTGGGCCTCCGCGTCCTCGCCCGCGTCCACGTCCTCTAGGCCTACCCCTACCCCTCAGCATGGTGTATTACCAGTAATGCAGAAACAGAACGCTGTAATTAAATGTGCCGCTTATTGGCCTGTGGTTGGAGGCTAACTTCGCTTACGGAAGGCACAGCAGAGCCAGGAAATAATTTTGCGCAAGCCTGCTGTAACACTTAGCTGGCTGCGTATGAATTAGGAGGACAACTACACCCAGCACAGACCCAGTACACTGAGGACAGTCACAGGCAGCCCAAATAGATTTTTTTTCCCAAATGTTTTTGGAATGGCCCACTGCCTATATTCAATAAATATATGTCTTCTGTCCCTGCCTCACCACTACTGGCCCTGGAGTATGTAAAATAACTGCAGACTGTTGCACTGTGGACTGGAATACAGCGGTGATGTAACAGCCAACACAGAGCCAGGAAATAATTTTGCGCAAGCCTGCTGTAACACTTAGCTGGCTGCATATGAATTAGGAGGACAACTACACCCAGCATAGACCCAGTACACTGAGGACAGTCACAGGCAGCCCAAATAGATTTTTTATCCCAAATGTTTTTGGAAAGGCCCACTGCCTATATGTCTTCTGTCCCTGCCTCACCACTACTGGCCCTGGACTATGTATAATTACTGCAGGGCGCAATGCTCTGCACGGCCGATATCCAAAAAAAAAAAAATGTGCAACACTGCAAAAAGCAGCCTCCACACTACTGCACACGGTTAGATGTGGCCCTAAGAAGGACTGTTGGGGTTCTTGAAGCCTAAAATACTCCTAACGCTCTCCCTATAGCAGCTCGGGCACCAGCAGCACTGTCCCTGAACTATGTCAGAATGCATCTGTGGCGAGCCGCGGGAGGGGCCGATTTTTATACTCGGGTGACACCTGATCTCGCCAGCCACTCACTGCAGGGGGGTGGTATAGGGCTTGAACGTCGCAGGGGGAAATTGTAATGCCTTCCCTGTCTTTCTATTGGCCATAAAAGCGCGGTAACGTCTCAGAGATGAAAGTGAAAGTTATTCGAACATCGCGTGGTACTCGTCACGAGTAACGAGCATCTCGAACACGCTAATACTCGAACGAGTATCAAGCTCGGACGAGTACGTTCGCTCATCTCTAGTATCTACCTTTTGCATCAGTGATTAATTATTTTAGGGAGAAATTTATACTATTCCTCAGGGCTATTAAGACACCTGTATGTTTTTTTGGTGCGTTTGCGGGGAAGATATTTGGATAAGAGGTGTTGGTGAACTTGTGGGGGAAGGGGAGAATGTTGCGCGAAGTGTGTTTCTTGAAGACACAAAATGTCAATGTTTGCTAACCTAGCGTCCTTCCAGACCATCACCCTTTAAAAAGGAGAATTGAGTCCTTTGACATTTAGCGAGCAAACATTGACTGACATTGTATATTTTTAGTATTTGCGTTGAGAGTGGAATTAGTGTGGCAGCAGAAATAACATGTAATACATGAATAAATGAACTTACATAAAGCAGAAACAAATACAGATCTACTTGTGGAAGGTAGCGAAAATAGGTTTCTTGCAGAGTAGATTCTGGGAACTTGGTTAACGACAAAAACAGAAGCAGGTCTTCTAGTAGAAGGAGAATGAGGTGTGTCTCCTTTGGAGTTGTAGGTGGTGAATACTCCAGGAAGGTGAATGGCGACCTGCAAATAAGAACAAATAAAACAGAGAAAAGTAGCAGGTGTTAAAACCTGGTTCATTTGGGGGGAAAAGTCTGGCACATAGACAATAACCTTTGTCTTGTGTTAGAGAAATTTAAGGGTCCAGCATATTGAGCTAATTCAACGGAGTAGAGGAGGTTTGAAGATACGCTTATTTTCTTCAAGGAGGAGTAGAAGGTAGCGTGCGTCGATTAGTAGTTTTTGGTGGTCTTTGAGGTTTAGCTGGAGGAAGAATTTCTGGCATAGGAATATCCCATTTAGCTAGGGTTATGGCACCATCTTCTGGTGAAGAAATTATTTGAGTGGAGTTATTTTTGTGGATTATTAATTTGGCCGGAAAGCCCCATTTGTAGGGTATTTTGGCGTTTCTCAGGGCTGATGTGATTTGAGAAAAGGACTTCCTGGCCTGAATCGTAGATTGAGAGAGGTCGGTGTAGAGCTTGGTATTGGAGAATGGAGACGGAAGGAGGTCAGCATTTCTCGACGCTAGCATCAAAGCCTCCTTTACGTGAAAGAAGTGAAGTCCTGCAATCACGTCGCGTGGGATTGAGTCGGGTAGAAAATTTGGCTTTGCTAGTCTGTGAGCTTTATCCAGGATGCACTCTTATTCTGTAGAGTTTGGGAGAATTTGTTTTATTAGTTTTGTGAGAAAATCTTTCCGTTCAGCTTGGGATACGTTTTCCGGGATGCCTCTGAATTTGATATTATTTCTTCTGCTCCTGTTTTCCAAATCGGTCAGCTTGTTTTTTATGTTTTCCACTTCTTTTTCCAGCATGTAATGCGCATCAATTAACTTGCTGTGGGAAGATGTTATTTCCCCCATTTTGTTTTCAATATGGTCAGTGCGCATTTCCAGGTCTTTTAGGGAGACATTAAGTGAATTAGAAAGAGCTTTAATATCTTTTTGTAGTGAGCCGCGTAGTGCTAAAATCATATTATTGATAAAGTCCTCGGAAGCAGGGAGACTTGATGAGGGCAGATTATTGATAGGATCATTATCCTCTGCTTGGTATAACTGCTGGCAGGTGGTTGTGGGGGGTGAGAGACGTGGTCTCTGCTTCTCAGGGCTTGCAGAGGGAGTAGAGGGAGCAGACATGGAGTGAGGGCGCTCCGGCGCCATTTTGGGATCAGCCATGAGGTTCATGTCGGGATTATCAAAATAGTCACTTACCCAACGCTGCAGTGAACCTCCTGACAGTTCATCCCGGCGTCTCACCGGCTTGTCAGCTGAAGCAGGAACAGCTCCATTGGATCGTGCATCTGTGCAGGCTGATGGTATGTCACGCTCCGGAGCTTGTGGACTGCCTGTCGGCCCCTGCTGTCCCGGCCGCGGGAGGAGAAGAAGTCGGACACCTTTTGTAAAGGTGCTTTAGATGTCCTTCTCTTCTGCATGATCTGCCCGGGGTCCTCCAGTACTTGTTAAAGTGTTTTGTAGTGCTGGTAAAGCTATATTTGTAGCATAAAGGCTAAGGTCTAGACGGAGCTCGGGACTACACGTCTAGTATTGCCTGCATCTAGGCCATGCCCCCCAAAATGGCTGCATTTTAAGACACTACTTTGGTGATAGTTGTGAGTGATTGCTGGAAAATACTTTAACCCCTTAATGACGCAGCCCCTTTTTCTTTTTTGCAATTTCGTTTTTTCTCCCCCCTTCAAAAAAATCGTAACTCCTTTATTTATCCATCAACGTCGCTGTATGAGGGCTTGTTTCTTGCGGGATGAGTTGTATTCTTAAATAGTGCCATCTACTGTACCATATAATGTACTGAAAAACTTTAAAAAAATTTTAAGTAGAGTAAAATGAAAAAAAAAAAGACATTTTGCCATCTTTCAGTGCGTCTTGTTTCTACAGCATACAAACTGCAACAAAGACGACATGATAACTTTATTCTATGGGTCAGTATGATTACTACGATACCAAACTTTTTTACCGTACTACTCTTTTTTTTTTCAAAGACATTTAATTTTTTTCAATTATTTTCTGCCGCCATCTTCTGCGCGCAATAACTTTTTTATTGTTCCGTCGACGTAGTTGTGCGAGGGCTCATTTTTTGCAGGATGGGCTGTAGTTTACGATAGTACCGATTTTGAATACCTACGACTTTTTGATCACTTTTTATTGTGTTTTTTTTCTGGGAGACAGGGTGACTGAAAAAGTGCATTTCTGGCGTTCTCTATTTATTTATTTTTTTTCTGTCGACATTCACTGTGCAGGGAAAATAATGCCATACTTTGATAGATCGGACTTTTACGGACGCGGTGATACCAAATACATATTTTTGCACACGGGTGGATTTGCATTGTGGAATCCGGAGTGGGCGTCCGCCTCCAGATTCCTGCAGCACATACAACCCATAGCATGCAATGCAAAAAAGTCACAGCATGCTCCATTTCTGTGCGAGCTCCGCATGGACCGCTTTCATTGAAGTCAATGGAAGCCACCTGACCCGCAGCCAATCCGCAATGTCAATTCTGGATTGGCTGCGGTTACCCGCGACATTGCCTAGCGACATCGCAGGAAATTCTGTACTGCGCATGTGCGACGGCCGAACCATCCACAGTACAGAAAAAGAAATAAGAAAAAAGTTACACAGGGATTCCGCTGTTGGCCATAGCCTCCAAAGTTGCTGCTCACACATTTTTAGCGAAATACGCGAACAATTAAGATCATAGCATGTTCTATCTTGGCCCGATGCATACTTGCTGCTCACCGTGTGGCTCGTGTCACTCAGGCGGCACACAGCAAATTATGCTTGTGTGAAGGCACCTTTACAGCTTTTTTGTGGGCACTGAGAACTACAAAATATAGAACTGTATATTTTTCATGTATATATTTCCATAGTATTAACTCCCATGAGATGTAAATGCTGATATTCTATATGGATGAATAAACCAAACTTTGGGATATCATGTGTAACTGCACTATGAGTTAAAAGGGTTGATACTCCAGTTTCTAGTAGCTATATCTCTTATATATATATATATATATATATATATATATATATATATATATATATATATATATATATGTATATATATATATATATATATATATATACATATATTCATAGTCTTTAGTATTTTGTTATTGTGGGGATAAAATACAGTCTACACTAGTATCTAGTTTAAAGACTCCCAGTAAAATCATTACATAGCTATAGTGTGAGCTATGTTTTGTGGTGGTCTGTATGTCAGCACATCATTCTTTCTGTGGTCTGACCAGCTTCCAATAATTCCCGCTCCCAACACCCCATGTATTCGTCCTTCTACATATTCTGTGTTAAATCGCACGTCTCCATGTCCTGTCAGTGACAGATGCTCTCATGTACAGTGCTTGTTCTGCCATTGATGAGCATGAGCTATGGCTTCTTGTTGCCCTTGGAATGGCCTCTTCTGTGACTCTTTCCAAGCAGCTGTGTTGTCAAGAGCCAAGAAAGTTCTGATCTTTGCGTGCGGAGTTGTCAGGCGTTGGGTGGGGTCATTAATAGCTAGTTTGGACAGCAAATACAACATTGGCTGGTTGCCCCTCCTGGAGAACGAGCAAGATATAAGGGTTTATAAAGAGGCCCACGCTATAATCTTCCAGTGATTTAATTCCTAAAAATGAATTGTGAATAAGCCCTATGAATTACACATTTTCTTAGATTTTAACATGCTTATCTTATTTTATTTTTTTATACACAAATGGACATAAGAAGAGTTAACTAAATAAGACAAACGATGTAAAGCAGAACTAGTGTGAAGGTTTAATTGGTCTCTGACTGAGATCTGGTCTACGGTTATAATGCCCAATTTGAGGTGTGAGGGGCAGAAATCTTGCTGAAAAGCATTTGCACCTTATTGTCCAGAGGCAGGGAGGTCTGATTGATCCAGAGACCCCTGACCGCAGCCTTTATGATTCGGCAGTATGCTGATCGATCATCAGGAGGACTCTGCAGCCACACATGCCCTGACTGCACAGTCCTCCCTTTCCCTGCCAGATCAGCGTAGGGCAAGAGCAGTCCCCTCCGGCAGATAATGCTGGAGATCACTCACATATCTCCCTTTAGTTAACCCTACAACATATCTTAACATCAGCAATACTGTTATATTTGAAAAGAAAACCAATTCTTCATCCCTCTGTTATCTATACGCATAACAAATAAAACGTGCAGCCAGTCTGCTATGTTTATATCATCCAGGTTACTGAGATACCTGTATAAGCGTGCACAAGTGCGCTGTGCGTTGCGAGAAACACAAAACTAGCTTGAAAAAAAAAAACCCATTACGGGTGTATTTACATCAGTAATTTTTCTCTCACAGCACTGAAAAATCGCAGGATGTCCTATTTTCGTGTGAGTCTCACATAAGAATAGAACATGCAGATGTGCGGTCTCCTGCACATCACACAGCACACGGATGGACTGTCCATGTTCTGTGCAATGCAAGTCACACCTGAGAATGTCAGGCGCGACTCGTTATCGTCCGTGTGAATGCACCTTAAACGTGTTTTGGATAGTCTGAAGCTGATTTTTGATCATCCCAGCGGCTGATATCTTGTGTGACCAGGCCATCATCTGTTCTCTATTATCATACGGATGAAGTGAGCAGCATCTTTAGTGATTCGTTCTTTCCTGAGAACTTGCATCTGTTTCATGTTAGGCCATGAATCAGCCAAGGCTAATGATTTACTGTTGGAGCTAGTAGAATTATCTCACAGCCTGATTTGAAGAAATGTATGAATATTTTTATAGCACATTATGTGTATCAGTGTCATTGATATTACATAATCTGATTGTTCTCATTAAGAGAAAACAGGTAATCTTGTAGATATGATACTTATTAATGGAATCAAAGTCTTTGGAGTTTCTTTTCCTTAATTGAAGTCTTTAATATTACATACAGACACCAATATGTCAAATGTATCGATTTGGAAAAAGGAAATACTATCGGTAAGGGCTTTTTCACATGGACGTATATCGGCCAGGTTTTCATGCCCGGCTGATATACGCTGCCCCTCTCTGCAGGGGGAGGAGGCGGGACAAGCGCTAGTGAGCAGAGCTCCTGACCCTTCTCTGGCCCTCACCACTGTTTGCAATGGGAGGGGCAGAGCTTAGCCCTGCTCTACCCCTCCCATTGCAATCAGTGGCAGGGGACGGAGAGGGGGCGGGAGCTTAGCACACTAGCTGCCACCCTGCCCCACTTCTACCCTTGCAGAGAATGGCAGCGTATATCGGCCGGGCATGAAAACCCAGCCGATATACGTCCATGTAAATAAGCCCTAAACCTGTTTTTCACTGTTTAGTATTAATGTTAAATAAATGTTCTTAAAGACAATCTGGTAGGTGGATATAGTTTGTCCTGCTTGATCACTGCTGGAAGCTCAAGTATCCATTTGTTAAAAGTATCCCTTCTAAAGACAGGAGGGTCAATATTTTAATTTACACATAATTGGAGATCCATTGTAATACCCACTAAATGCAAGCACCTTGTCATTGTCTGCAACTATTCATCATGAATTCTGGGAATAGAGTCTAATTACATCATGAAATATTATTTTATTGGAGTCCTCAAAAGGACAGCTTAGGTGTGACTCATACCACGTTGATGGGTATTGTCACCAGTATGTTTGAATATTGAAAAGAGTACCCCAACATATAGTGTGATGTATCCATAGATCTACATGGGACAAATGTTAAAACAGGGCTCTTTTGGCCAAGATGTGTTATATAAATAGCTGTATCCTGTTTTTTGACTGCAATAAAAAGTGTAGTGGACTACTCTCTTCAATATAAGGGGGTACTGGAAAAAAAAAATCCTACGTAAGGTGTCAATGGCTAACTTGTTATGTGCAGGATGGGATTTAATACCTTATCTTCCCCTTGTTCAGAGGCCCACACTGAGACCACTTTCACATGTCTGTAGGAGCTTTTAGGTGCGCCCGCAGGCGCCATAAAAACGCGTAAATGAGCGCACAAATCCAGCACTTGTGCACCCGTTCAGAAGGCACAGGCCCTGGGGCATATACGCTGACGCCGCAATGCTGTTGCCTCCCTTTCCCTCCCCCTCACCGACTCACTTCCTCTCTCCTTCCCTCCGGCTTTATGCAGTGCAATGGGAGTAGGTGGAATGGGGCGGAGCTAAGCACACGCCTCTTGTTCGCAGCCAGCAATGGGAGGTGTGTTAAGAAAATTGTAGATCAATGTATCAGTTAATTATTCTATATTGCCTTGTAGAGCATGATACTAGTATGAGTAGTGAAAGAGTTAAATATATCCCTTCTTTAGGCCTCCATGTCTTCTCAGGAAAGATGATAGTCTACTAGACCCCCCATGTATGCATATCTATAGACAGGAAGCTACACACCACAGGGGATAGGTCTGGAAAGTATTACATGCATTCCTTTCTCCTGAATTCATAGTGGTCTCATTGTATGTAATAGATACACCCTAGAAGGTGTAACCTATGTTAAGCATTTTTTATCTTAACCTATCATATATTCTATCCATTTTTGGAGGTATAATCTTTACTGTGATGTCATTTAGACTATATATGCTTTGTCCACTTCAGAATAAAGCAGAAATTATTTGATACCACATAAGTGGTTTGATTTGAATTTCTCCTGAGCTCAGATTACTACACGGAATCTGATAGTCTTCTTCTTGAAAACAAATTCTCTCTACATTTTTGGTCCTTCGAGCCGGAATCACTCACTGCAGAGGGAGAGGACAGCCTGGCTGTGAAAAGGTGGGTCTGAAGTACTCTCCGATCATTAAAAGACCTCCGTCTTGCTTAGACGTAATTAGAGGCCAGTCGGGCATCCTGTCTGAAACAGTGACGTTTTTCCGAACTAGCCGGAGAATTTGGAAGCCTCCCAGATAACGTGTAGTAAGTATAACAATGGTTAAACTTTTCTTCTCTCTTCTTCTTCTTCTGTATACTTTAGTGTTAGTAGAATTTACAATGTGTATTGTAAATGAGAGGCAATCATAGACGAAGGGACAATAGCAGTAGTCTATGTGAAATGTGTAAGGTAAATGAGAAGTATAGACGAATGGGTTGCCAAAGGGGCAATAGCAGTAGTCTATGTGAGACCATAGCCATTGTGAGAAGGCTACAGGAAAGAATTAACTCCGTGCGACACGTAAAAAGTGGTTAGATGACGTCATGGGACACAGGGGTGTCCAGGAACTTTACTTCTTATCTTTCTATTACTTTCTCTTTGATATTGTGTTATAGAGTAACTAAGAATATGAAGAGGGCGGCCGCCTACTAACATAATGTACTATTTGTATTGCTGTCTTATATTGCATGAAGCGAATGTGTGAGTGATTGAGATGAGTGGAATAAATAAATAAATTAAAAGTTCTAGTTGTAAAGAATTATGTGATACAATACGGACAAAATCAGCTAAAAGATCAGCAGAAATACGGATTATCCGCTGCTGAAGTCTGGTTAAAAGAAGCCCCAAACTGTCACGCCCGTATAAAAATAGACCCCCGACAGTTTGATGGACAATTCAAAGGGTTAATGGGGAGTTCCAATTGAATGAAAAATAGAGAGAGCAGATAGAAGAATTCTATGGCCAGATTGGAGTTCTGTAGAAGGAATTTAGAATGGGAGGGGAGGAGATGGTAGACCCCTTCCATAGTATAATCAGGGGGCATGAGAGATGATCCTAATGCTGCATATAATCAGCCATTAAGGAACACGTTTGTAAGTGCAGTAAAGAAGGAAATAGGAGGTTATATAATGAGATACATAGTTACCCTGAGGATGGGATCGTTGCAGGATGTTTTGCAATATGCAAAACATGCAGAAAAGTGTTACAAAGAAAAGGGTCAGAAAGTGAGGTTTTTTATACAGGGAGAGGAATGTGATATGATGGTTCAAGAAAGTCAGAGAGGTTATTGGATAGCAAGAGGATGTGAAAGTAGAGACAGAGGGAGAAGCAGATGTGGGATGCAGCTCGGGGATTTAAATGTGTGTTTGAATAATGGAAGTCTAGTGATTTTGCCCGAGAGTGCCCTGAGAAACAATGTTCTCAGCGACCTTGGGGAAAAATGACTAGGAGGGGTGGATGTACAACACTTGGAGGATCTCATGGCAATCTCCACTGCCTGAGATAGATCTCCAGGTGAATGGGCGGATGATTACTTTCCTGGTGGGCTAAGGAGCCACCAGGGCATTAATACATCCCAATATGTAGCCAATGTTAAATGTAGTAATAGTCATATCCTGGTAAGAGGGGTTAATGGCCGGACCCACAGGGAATCCCTCTCTGAACCAGTTATAACAGACCTAGAGACAAATAAGCCTGTGAATGTCAGATTATATAGTCTTGAATATGACCAGTAAATGTGTGGAGATCAGATATTATGATAAAATTAGGTATACCTTCACCAGAGTACCTCAGGGCTGCTGTGAACCTCCAACAATTGTCTCCCAGGCTATGTCAGCACACTTAGCCCAGTTCCAGCCTCTTAGAGGTAGTCAGCGACTACTGCATGTTGGTAGTCAGCAGCAGACAGTGGAGAGCATTGTGGAGGGACACAGTCGTACTCTTGAGGTTTATTTATGAGCAAGGCCATAAAGTAAACATGTAGAAACTCCAATACGGTCAGCAAACGGTTAAATATTTGGGGTATAACCTGTCAGATGAAGGTAGGCAAGCAATTCTGGAGGTCCCACAACTATGAGCAAATGATCTCCTTTTTGGGAATGAGAATGTTACGTGTGCTGCTGGGATTTGTTGTTCTATTGTGTTTCCAGCAGCACAGCACTCACAGGGTTAATGATTGAGCTGGCTGGGTGTGGTGCTGTCTGCTAGCCAATCCCCTGGTCAGTCTATCAGGTGGGCCGTCATGAATGCTTGTCTGGTGAGGGTTGCAGTGTGACTTGGTTCATGTCCGTTTGTACGTTTAAATTCTGTCAGTTTTGTGTTAGCTTGCTGTGTGTCCTGCTATCTGTGTCCTGTCCTGTGGCTGCGTACGGTGTGAACGGTGTCCGGTTCTGCTGGACTCCTGGTTAGTGTAGGGACTAGCAGTATAACCAGGAGCCATGAAGTGGCCTGCTAGCTTTCAACATCTTGTACAACATGTCAACCAATACCTGGTATTTATATTCAGCTTCCAATCTGTTACTAGTGGTTGTATGTTGTATGCGGTGTATTCTGGGTCTGTCATGTGGCATGTGAATGCATCCTGTTCTGGTGTGTGGCTCCTAGGATCAGCTAGGGCCCAGATCCGAAGACCGCTGGGCTGCCCTTATTAGGGCAATGTCCCCGCTTAGGTAGGGCCACTATCATCCTCCCTTGTAGCACAGGGTCAGTTGCCTGAAACCGGTGTGAGTCCCGTGTGACCCTGGTGATACCCGTGTGCGTCCCCTTTGGTCATGATCATGTGGGTTCCGTGCTTTGCTTGCCCACACGATCGTAACAGACAAACTTCTATAGCTCCTGGATCTCAAATTCTGCATCTCTGACAGCGCTTCTTACCAGAATCATCTATGATGACCCTCTGGCTGCAGCCGGCAGGATCCAGTGAGATGGGCCTCTGAGGAAGCCTTTGTCAGGTTAAAACAGACTCTGGTGGGCACATCAGTCTGGGGGGCTGCTGAACTAGAGCAAGCCCTTTGTGCTAACTGTTGACTCAGGAGAAGGATATATCACCTCTGTGTTAACTCAGGAACACGTGGGAAGCAGACCGCTGGCATACTACTCTTGTAGATTAGATCCAGTGGCCGAGCGCTCCCAGCCTGTGTACAAGCGGTAGTCAGACCTTCTGCCACTATAGTGCTGTCCCCCCACACACTGAGTACCGTACGCAGTTAGTTATACTCATATCTTAGTCCTCCTAGACATCCCCCTGCAGGGCACTACTGCTCTCAGCCACACCTGACAACCTAGGGATGTGCTACGCTCCATCCATCCACCTTACTGCCTATTTCTTCAGACGGTCCTCCATACAACTGTCTAGGAGAGATGGCACATGAGGTGTTACTCAGACCAGATCTGCAGGAGGTATCTCTTGTAGATGCTGAATACACTCTTTGTAGATGGGCTGTACATCTCCGTTAAAAAAAAAAAAAAAAAAGCTATCTTACCTAAATTGTTCTTCAGATGTGCAGCAGTTTTGAGCCATGGCCTGTGTCATGTCTCAACAGGGGGGATGGTAGCACTCATATGGACAGTGTTCACAGCCTAGGGGTTTACCATCTACTCTAAAAAAAAATTTTTTTTGTCTTGTATTATTTGTGCTAAACAATGCAGAAGGGAGTATAAGACCAGGAGGGGGCGCCGTCCGACACATGGGGGATGCTGGGAGAGCTCTGAGTGTAACTTCTATAGAAGGAGTGACGAGCGCCATACTGGTAGATCTGCTCCCTGACCTACTGACTGCAATCCCTGCTAGCCATCATAAACCGCTCCTGCAGTCACACCGTTTCTGCCGTCACACGGCTAAATGTCTGACCAATGTCTATGTGTATAGCATCCCTCACTCTTCACTTCGCCATACCGTGCACATCTCCACCCCGCCATACAGTGCACATCTCCAGCCCCTTTACCCTCTGTATCACCCCATTACCTGTAGTATGTAAGCTCGTTGGAGCAGGACCCTCACCCCTATTGTTCGCATCGCCTGATTACTATGTAACCGTGGTTCTGTAATGTTTGTACTTTTGTCTTTCTGTATTCCCCTGTCTATGTAAGCGCTGCGGGATATGTTGGCGCTATACACAAAGATTATTATAGATGTGTGTCAGATGAGGGACTTGTTGGCATTGCACACAAAGGGGTAAGGCGTGGCTAGATGCTTGCCTGGCTTGATAGTACTCCTAGTCAGGCCACGTCCCTGGCGGCCATCTTAGTGCTAGTCATGGCCTGCGGCCATTTTAGTACCTGCTGTAATACCTTCGGCCGCCGCCCAGACGCCATCTTGGCTCCTTACATCCCATAGCTGTACCTTCTACCTGGCATCCCAATGCTTGCACTTGTAGTACACAACACCAGTGATTAGTGCCTTCTCTGAACTGCATAGGAATAGTCAGCAGCCTCCATCACTGTCCTCTGTGTGTTGATGATATGTTGTCTATCTTATTAAGTGTGTGCTATAAGATGGGGTCAGCTCACAAATGGTTAAATCGTCTGTTACATGGGAGTGCTACTTTCACCCTCGCCCCCACCTTTCAGCTTTAGAGTTCAGTGAGGGAGGGAGGGGGGAGTGTGACTGACTCTAGCCATGCTCTGCTTGCTTGATATGAATAGACCTGTAATGAAGATGATCAGGAATGAAGTTTAGTATAAACCTGTGTGAACAGGGAACGTCCATTCTTGCTGTTATTTGTGTACATGTCCGTTCTGTGATTGGTTTGCAGTGATTTTGATTGTTAAATGGTGTTTTCAATGTGATAATGTCATGTAAGATATAATAATAATGAAGTTGTTGATAATGTGAGAGCTGAGTGTCCCTATTAAGGGAAGGATAGCACAAGGATGCTGCAGTTATCTGTAGGAGGCAGACACAGCTAAAGCTCTGTTTATCTTACTCCATTACCTCTCCTTGATAAGAGAAATTCCTGAGGGGGGTTGTTAAGGTTGGAGGATCAAGCGACTGCAGATGATTGGAGTAGTAGTAGTTGTGTGAATCTTAATGTTATGCAGTAAATATTGTGTATAGAGAATGTTAATAATTATATGAGATAGAAAGACTTGACCCCACGATAGATAAAAGTTAATGACAAGTCCTCACGCTGTGATGAACGTAAAATGTGTGATTAAGCTTCTTAACTCTACCTACCCCCCACAGATAAGTGATCCATGTTATACATTGAGTTTGCTGTTTCCACCTGTGAGCGGGGACCAAATGCCTGCTGTTGCCTCTGATCCTGGGGTTATACTTGCTTCGCGCTACCTGGTAATGGGACTGAGGCAGACTATGGGAGACTGCCTGAGGGATGCTGTGCAGAGAGGAGAACCGTAAGGGCACGCTGTCTCTGGGATATGGCCTGAGCTACAGAGAGCACGCACAGACGTGTGATGGTTGTGTGGTGACCGGGCCTAGAACAGGTGCCAGGTACAGCCCCTAACGGGATTGTGCTTGGTACAACTGATAATGCCTATATACCTCATGACCTCCGAGGGCAACAGCAAGGGCCGTGTCTGGAGAACTAGGAACACCTCTCCCAAAGGTTCCTCTGACCCATCGGGGTCCCAAGGGGGGTACCGGACGAGTATGGGACGAGAAATCGGATGGCTGCAGGGGGTTTGAGTCTCTTCTTGCATGGTGGGTAACAGTGAATAAAAATGTAGACTGGATTATATATATATTATAACCAACAGAGATTTGTTAATTATACAAGAGATGCAATCAAGGGCCTAGCGGAACAACTAGGACACACCTTACACTCATTGCATGGCAAAATAGAATGGTTCTTGATATGTTACTAGCAGAAAAAGGAGGAGTTTGTAAAATGATTGGAGGATATTGTTGTACTTTCATTCCTAATAACACGGCACCTGATGGTAGTGTTACTCGAGCACTGGAAGGGTTAAATGCATAATAAAATGAACTAGCTGATAACTCTGGCATAGACGATCCATTCACAGACTGGTTGGAAAACTTGTTCGGACACTGGTCACAAGTCATATACTCCACATTAGTCTCTATGTCAGTATTTGCCTCCATTCTAATACTCTGTGGTTGTTGTTGTATTCCATGTATTCGAGGACTATTACAAAACCTTATTAACACTTCCATCACCAAAACTATGTTCCAAAATATACAAGATGACGAAGAACAGGATGATTTACTGGGTCAGGTGACCACCTTTTATGACAAGTGATGGTTAAAAGTTCTATGAAGAAAGCACCATTTTTCTTTGATGATTTTGAAGTGTGACATTTTGATTCCAGTGCGTTCTGATTGTACCGGAGGATCGCTCTAAATCACTGATGGACATTTCGATAAGTAAGATTTTATATCATGATGGACAATCATTTATATATGAAGAAAGGAGCATCAATCTCATAATAAATAAAGGCCAAGCTTCTCTTGGAGGCGGGCCTAATTGTGGGTACAATTGGTGGAATGACTTTATATATATAGATATCAATGTAATATTTTTATATGAAATAATTATATACTTAGTCTTGAAGTGTGAACCCAGGCGTCCTGGTAATAAAGCTTCGGGCCGTAGCCAGGGGGTCTGTGGTAGAGTCATTATATATGTGTATTACTGTTATACTGTGTTGATGTATTGATCTAAAGTGGGGAATGTTAAGAAAATTGTAGATCAATGTATCAGTTAATTATTCTATATTGCCTTGTAGAGCATGATACTAGTATGAGTAGTGAAAGAGTTAAATATATCCCTTCTTTAGGCCTCCATGTCTTCTCAGGAAAGATGATAGTCTACTAGACCCCCCATGTATGCATATCTATAGACAGGAAGCTACACACCACAGGGGATAGGTCTGGAAAGTATTACATGCATTCCTTTCTCCTGAATTCATAGTGGTCTCATTGTATGTAATAGATACACCCTAGAAGGTGTAACCTATGTTAAGCATTTTTTATCTTAACCTATCATATATTCTATCCATTTTTGGAGGTATAATCTTTACTGTGATGTCATTTAGACTATATATGCTTTGTCCACTTCAGAATAAAGCAGAAATTATTTGATACCACATAAGTGGTTTGATTTGAATTTCTCCTGAGCTCAGATTACTACACGGAATCTGATAGTCTTCTTCTTGAAAACAAATTCTCTCTACAAGGTGGCGGAGCAGGGTGCAACTTAGCCCTGCCCCCATCCCAACTCCTCCCCTTGTAAACAGCCAGAAGGGAGGAGAGAGGAGGAGAGATGAGAGAGGTAGTTTAGCGGTCACGCTGCTAAACTCCCTACCACCTCCCTTCTCTGTCATTGGCTACCATATGAGTCCATGCAGCGGCCAACGTATTCCGGCTGGAAAGATAGTTCTAAGACTATCTTTTTAGCCCGGCGTGAAAGCGCCCGCCACTATATTGGCCGGCCAGGCGCTTTTACACCGCTCGAATATGGCCATGTGATCTGATGCATTGGAATCCAGTGCATCAGATGGTAGTGTATATCGGCCAGCTGTGAAAACAGCGGCTGATATACGCTCATGTGAAAGAGCCCTGAGGCTTATTTCACACAAACTTAGCTGTGGAGACATTTCTGCACGTTAAAAAGTCACAAGTATAATCCTCCAGCACCCCTCTCACCCTCTGTGTGTACTTATCTGTAAGTACGGCTTCAGACGGACATATCTGTGCATATTTTTGTGTGTGCAAAATATGCGTGCGCAATTCACAGAGAATATTGGGTTCATTCTCATTAACAAATTTTTTGTTCTTATTTTATGCGCGTGCAAAAAAATAGCACATGCTCTATTTTCGAGAGCACCCTCTATCTGTGAACCTTTTACATGCCGTGATCAGCATTGATTGCTGCATGCAAAGGGCTAACTGTGGAAATGGGTTTTCTCTGGCTAACAGCTGCTTCCACTGCGGATGCTTGCACCATCTATAGGATGGAAGTTTATGACCATTCATGGGAACCCCTTCTCACCCAGGGTGTAAGTATACACCCTAGGGCAGAAAGGGGTTAAAGAGACTCCGTCACCATCTTTTCACAGCCCTTTCTGAGAGCAGCACAGGGTAGTGACATGCTCAGTGATTATGTTTGCTGTATATATCTGTGCAGTAGTTTGGGAGAAACTTGTATTTTATTAGTAGCAACCAGACACAGAGCTCTCCTCACACCATCATTCCACAAGCTCCAACAAACAGCTCTGGAACAAGATCAGCGATAGTTGGTTTATAGACTGACTGTGAGATGACACTGATTATGCAAGTTACATCCACAAATGCTTCAGTTCCCAGTCAACCAACAACAGCGGTTGCAAGAGGTTGAGTAATTTGTCTACTTAGGCATTACAATCACCAATGACGGGAATGCTGAACATGGTGACCAGTGTTGTATCAGGAAGGCTTCAGTTACTTTCCACCATCTACACCCTATATGGGCTGCTGCCTCACTCACATTACAGACAAAGATATGGCTTCTGAACACTATCGTGATACCGATGGCACTATATGCATTTGAAACATAGAAAACAACCAACTGACAACTTGATGTTTTCCAACAACGATGCCTTTGTTAGATGTTTAAGGTCAATTTCCACAATCGGGTTATAAATGAAGAAATTCACGGCCACTCCATTCACAAGTCTTCGAAGGCCAACTCTGTTTTGCTGGACACATCCTACGGAAATATGTCAGATGAATGTTAATTGTCATTCCCTATACACGTTTTGGATAGTAGGTGATTACAGCCATCTGACAATAAGGAAAACTGTGTCAAAGCCAATCAAGTTACACCTCTCATTTTTCAGAGGTCCTTTAGAAAATGAGCAATGATTAATTGACACGGGCAACTACTCAACTTGTCCTTGGCACCAGTTTTAATATATCTCCTCCAACATACTATGACTATGTGTAATTCGCTAGTGTATAGTTCCCATACTAGGAAAACTACACATAGACAGCAACTTATCAGTGATGTCCTATTGATATTCTACAGGGGTAAAATCAGTGTAAATTGATGCGATTCCAGAAATTCTTCAACATTAAAATATACTAAAATATTCGATTTGTTATATAAAAATCATTTTAAACAACAAATGCCATCCCTATCTTGTTAACATAAATAAATCGTGTTTTAATATATTAGTTTAAGGATTTGTTAAGTAAATAAGATGAAATGTGATTTCACTCCAACAAAATCTAGACAGACTCGCAGATGTTTGGATAACATTATCAGGTCACCAGACTGTGGAAACTTACGCACAACTGCCAGTTAACACAATAATCGGCCAACTTCCTTCTAAATGATTCTAAGTGAATTTAATATGTGACTTTCTTTTGGTAAACAGTACAATCTACTTTCTGCAACTTTGCCATGGACAGTGAATACATTTGGATGGTGTTGTACGTATGTAATGAAGAATAAGAAGGATCCGTTGGTATTCTCAGCTGAAGTACTTGGGGATACAGAGATGACTTGACTTTAGGGACATTAGAGTCACTAATATTTTGCCTACTTATATATATTTGTTTGTTTAGATTCAATTATTTCTGAAGCTAGAATATGGGAAAAATTGTACTCTAATTGTGAACAACATTGGCTCATCATCCACCGATAATGTGAGGAAGAAAGTAATCGATGCATTCAATAGGTTAGCAAGAAGCCAGGGATGGATGGAAGAGAAGATGAAAGATGATTATAAGGTCAGACTTCATTGGATTTCTTTGTAGCCTGTAACCATAGATATAGATCTATATAGAAACTGCAAAGACTAAAAATTAGGATGTTTTTGAGAAGGACTATGTACAACATTGCTTCATTGTTTCTCTGTGCATGTCCCTATCTGCAGTGCTTCTACTGTGTCTCCATTGTGTCTTGAGACATTTTCTCCTTTGCCCTTAATGTGTCATGGTCATGAGGCAAGGACCTTTAGTTGCAGACATTTATATGATGCCTAGGTACCATCAATGCTAGCTAGTGTCTTCTTCTTGCCTTTAGGTCCTCTCAACCACCAGGGCACATGTGTGATTGCTACCTCTGCACCTCCTATAACTCTGAAAATGTTCACTGTAGATATATATAGTTCTCTTTGACAAATGATCACAAATAACTTCAACCTAAAAAAATAGTGGCAAAGCTTTATAAAATGCTGACAAATTGCCAATATTTGTTATAATGTTTCATAACTATTATTGAATTACTTACATAGTAACAAAGTTTAGTTCAGCCGGTTCACTGACCTTCTACAAATAGTTTGGCTCAGTCCAAATTAGTTCAAACTGAACCAGAAGTTCACCAAAACCCCTAAACTGGCGTATAATACTGTCTAAGAGCCACAAAAGCCCTGTATAAGACTATGAGAATTATATCATGCTTTTATGGCTCTCAGTGTTATACATCAGTGCTCAATTAGGGTTTGTGCTGAACTGAACTTTTAGCAAAATTTGACCCAAAAATGGGTTCTACTGGTTTGGTTCCCTCAACACTATACTCACATTGAATGTTATAGCATTGTGAGAGCAAACCTCAGTGCTTCTGACAATCGCTGGGGCGTAACGGAAATCTATAGTTTTGTTCCACCACAGCGTAATTTTTTTTGGCTAATGTTCCATATGATTACCATTTAATTAGATTAATTCAATTAATGATACTGATTTGTTTCTAGTTATGCATCTGATCCAGCGTGCTTTTTGTTATGATTTTAGGGCAAAACCATTAACTTTCTTGGTTCGTTAAGAATACAGTGTATCCACTATAAGTAACATCTATAATCGGTTAAATCCTTTTTCAAACTGTGAAGATTTAGTGTGTTTTTTCATTTATTACATGAAAGACACTGAACTGGAGAAGACTAAAGGAAAGACTCATTTTTCTACTCTTTCTTGACTCCATTGTGATTTGGGGTAAAAAAAAAAAATACACAAATGTGCTCAAATGCTGGCTTATGAGTGTTATACACATTTCTCAAATTTTAGTATGCAACATTAGGTACTGGATTATATGTTATTTGTGCCCACTTAATTAAGAACAGTCAAAAAACAGTCAAAAAAAATAATTTAGCCTTTGAAAATAGTCAGCTGACAATGTGACCACCCATCTTTTAAATAACATTCATGAGTCATTTAGTCTTGGATCTAGATTTGTTCACAGCCACGTTTAACTGAAGCAGTCCCCACAGTCCCAAATATGTCCTTTTGAAGCGTGCTGACTTCCTCTTGCACCACTGTTTGAAGAAATTTTCAAATCTTAGCAGTTGTATTGATTTGCTCAATGTACTTGCAACCTGAATGCAGGAAAATCTAAATGTACATTATTCTACTCTAGAGATGAGCGAACGTACTCGGATAAGCACTACTCGTCCGAGTAATGTGCCTTATCCGAGTACCGCTGTACTCGTGCTGAAAGATTCGGGGCGCTCCGCTGCTGACAGGTGAGTCGCAGCGGGGAGCGGGGCAGAGTGGGCGGGAGAGAAGGAGAGAAAGATCTCCCCTCCGTTCCTCCCCGCTCTCCCCTGCAGCTCCCCGCTCCGCAGCGCGTCCCGAATCTTTCAGCACGAGTACAGCGGTACTCGGATAAGGCACATTACTCGGACGAGTAGTGCTTATCCGAGTACGTTCGCTCATCTCTATTCTACTCCTTTTACACATTTATCCGATATCTTGCATATCCAAACATTTTCACTGGTGTAAATCCTTTTTCTGTTAGCAGTAAATAATTTCCTTCCTCTGGATTAAATCACATTTTGCAACCAATTCAGCTAAAATAGAAAAATAACTTCACAAACAGTCTTGGATTAGAGTGGTTTTACACAGGGCATTTTTTGGAAATGAATCACAAGGGCCTAATAGGCCTCTGTAGATGGCAGACATGGAGGCCAAAGCAGACCATAAGTACCCTGCAATTGTGTTGTGGGTGTCCAACGAGTGATAGAAGTGGCCTGCCTTCTTTTTAACCCACTTAGATGCTGCAGTTAGCATTGACTGTGGCATCTAAGGGATAAACAGTCAGAATAGTTGTTATCAAACAGTTGAGCTTCCACTATACCTGGCAGAGAACACCTGAGCTGGGCTTCTGATTCAGTGCTGTAAAAGGGCATATTGGCAGTTACTAATGCGTTATAGCAAATATTCACCCTTGAATACTATTTTCCAATTGACATTAAATTATATATCTATTGTACTAATCCTGAGTTACAGACTTTATTGCAACCTAGAGCTGTATTCATAATTCTGCAAACCTGAGGTTTGAAATTTCCCAGCTTCCCTGGCTGGCATTGTTCTGGTGACAACTGCAATGTTTCCATCATATAGTACACAGAAAAGGTACATCCCCCGTATGATGTAGGAGCTCCACAATTAAAATTAGGTAGTAAAAATGTGCATGATGACAAGTCTGTTGACTGTTCTGGTGACACCCTGTAAATTTAGTTCTTAATCATGACAGAGGCAAGATAAGACTCATTGCATTTAGAACCCCGTTTGCAGGTTCCTGCCCAGGGCTCTATATGAATGGCCGAAAAATTGCATCCACAATGGAACCCTGGATGGCTCCACAGAGTTCTACTACTCCTTTTCTGTATAATCTGCATACCCTCTGACTTTCAGTTGGAACTAACTGAAGAAGCTAATCTAACTGAGCATTAGAAGGCGGAAAATATAAAGCTTGGATAACTGACGAGACAATGAAAAATTTACGACGATTGAACAAAAACACTTACATTTCATAACAATTAGTAGCTGAACTACTATGAAAAGTGGTAGCATTAGTAAAGCCGCAAGCTCCAATGAAGCAGGTTACCCTTCATTTCTGGCATTTTGGCCGGACAGAATAGCAGTCAACTTCCAATTGAGAAAGATTTAAAATGATTGCCTATTCTGTAATTAATGTAAATCTCATTATGGTATATTTCATTGCATTCCAGGTTTTATATAATATTGTCAAATGTAATTTACAGAGCTCTACAGAGTTCAATTCTTTTGTTGGGTAAGCCAGATGACTTGTTAAACAAAACTTTCCCACAGTTTACTCAAATGAAGCAGTTAATTAAAAAAAAGTCAAAAAGACTTTTTAGGCAAACAATACTTCAACACGTAACAGGAAACAGGCGTCCTCGGAGAACATGTTTAACAGTCTCCATATGAGATGCTGATTGTATATTCATGGTGCTTGTAAAAGTAATGTCTTGGTTATTTTCTTTGAAAGTTCACAGAGGGTTTCCATCTGTCACAGATTTGTGGTTTTATTAAATGCATTAAGGAAAATGATATCTGTTACTGGTGACAAGAATAAGAGAAGGATGCTTGGAGGAGCAATGGGATTTACTGTCATATTACTATATTTTCATGCATTCCATCAACATTTGCTTAGGTGTTAGACAGGATGTTACAGGCTGAGATTTACTACTTGTCTTCATTTCAGTGTCACTTCATAGAATTATCCTCTGCAGTGACAATTCTTACCGAATACTTCATTCATTTTCTAGGAAGACAACGGAATCATGTGCTTAAAGCAACTTTGTGTAAAGTTTTTGGACACATTTCAAGCTAAATTTATAAAAATATGAAGAAAATATATACTCATACTAGGATAGATTTGTAGTACATGCACTGCCATTAGTACTCATGAAAATAGTAACCAATTTAATATTCAAGATATAAATGTTAATAGCAAGGAACCTTTAAGAAAATGTAAGGCTGGTGCAAGAAGTAGAGTTTTTGTGCAACACAACTTTCCAATTAAAAACTATTGGGATATAACTGCAGTCTACAGGAACATTTTGAGCTGCATGTGTCTCAATGCACTCATATGGACAGTAGCTGTATTAATAACCCCTTGGTGACGGCCCCATAATGTTTTTACATCCTGGCTTTGTCGGCTTTAATCCTAGAGGACGTAAAAACATGCATCCTCTGAGGATTAAAGCCACGTGGGCTGTGGACGTGACAGCTCAATGCTGTCGGTTCCCGGAAGTAGCGGAAGTAGCCGGTAACATGGAGCTGTAATGGGGGGCCGCGGGAAACCCCCCCGGTAATGCGATTGGCGCTATCACTTGTGCCAATTGCATTAAAGTAAATAAAAAGTTTTTAAAAGTTAGAGTTTCAGCTCCCCTCACGGATCGTATGCCAAAATGGCGGATGCATGCGCAAAAGCCGCGGATTGCCCGGGTAATTTAAGATCTCTCTTCTTCTGGCTACCAAACGTAGTTGAAAGCCTAGAGATTTCACAGGGGGCCACAGTATGCGGTCCCTGGTCATGTTATTGCTGCTATCCAAAGTAAAAAAAAGAGTTACAATTTCACCCACCGTCATGGATCTAATCCGTGAGGGGAGGTGAAGTTACTTACCTAAGGCTCCGGCGATGTCCCCGATGGGATCTTGCTCTGCTGACCTTTCCCCAATTTTGGCGCATGTGCTCATCTGCAAAATGGCAGATATAAGCACAGAAGCTAAGGAGAGTCCAGGAAATTTAAAATCTCCTTGCTCCTAGCTACTGAAGGTAACTGAGAGCCTGGAGCAGTAACTGAGGGCTGTGGTGAGCGTTCTCTGGTCATGTGATCCATGTTATCCAACGAATAATGGCGATAACATAAAAGTTAAAAACAGTTGAAGTGTAATGCTCCTTTTGGTTTGGGCCCTATTGTGCATATGGACATAAGACTAGGGCCACAATGGGTTTATTTATGAACCCAGGAAAAACAGGGGAATCCATTTTGGGGTGCAAGTCTTCATTGATATGTGTGCTGTACAAAAAAAACAGTTTTTAAAATGACACAATTGCCAAAAAATGAAAATCGTACATTTTTTTTCTTCTGCTTTGCTTAGATCAATTCAAAAACTGTGAGATCAAAATATGCAGTACACTCCTAGATGAATTCAAAATGGGGTCATTTGTGGGGGTTCTCCATAGTTTTGGCCACTCAAGAACTCTACAAGTGTGAAATAGGGCCTGAAACACCTTCAAGCAAAATGTCTGTTCTGAAAGACACTGACTACTCCTTTCATTTTGGGCCCCGTTGTGCATCCAGACATAAGATTAGGGCCACAATGGGTATGTTTCTGAACATGGGACATGGGACAAACGGGGGTATCCATTTAGGGGTGTAAATTCTCACTATCACGTGCACTTTAGAAAAAAAAAATATGACTTTAAAATGACATATTTGCAAAAATATGAAATTTTAATTTTTCTCCTCTAAATTGCATTAACTCATGAAAAAAAGCTGTGGGGTCAAAATACTCATGACCCCCCTCAGTGAATACATTAAGGGGTGTAGTTTTTAAATTGGGGTCATTTGTGGGGGTATCTATCATTCTGACACCTGTGAGCCTTTGCAATCTTGGCTTGGTGTAGGAAAACAAAGCATTCCTCTAAATGTTGATAAGTAATGTTAAATTTGTATGTCTCCTAAATGGTTTGAAAAAAAATAAAGTTTTTCAAATGTGCATCCAGAATAAAGTAAACACATGGAAATATTTATCTTATCAAAAATTTGTACAGTAGTTTGCACATATTTGAGATATTGCAGTTGAAAATGTGAAAAAAGTAATAATTTTTTTAAAATTTTCCCAATTTTGGCACTTTTAATAAATATACACAAATTTTAGTGGTCTTTTTTTACCACCTAAATGAAGTACAATACGTGGCGAAAAAACAGAAGTTGGAAGATGAATTAATCCCCTGCCATAGCTGTCACAGCTGTGGCAGAAGTCTAACTCCCTATCTTTTACTTATAAAAGTAGATATTTTTTTTAAGGCTTGATGATGGTAATTTTCTATTTTTTTATGTAATTAGTGTTTAGTATATAATACTCACCATACTGACCAATAAAACATTTTTAAGTGATATCGATAATTTACTACTACTTTTCTTCCCTGTAATAAGTTATTATGTTGCCACAGTAAAACTTTGAAACAGTTTTTTAGAACTGACAGATTCTGTATGATTAACATATGATTTTATGCCATGAGAATCCATTATAAAAAGACGATTTGACCCATATGTCGACATAAATACAACCTACTTCTATGCTGACAATAACAATAGCTCAAGTTGAAAACACTGACAACAACACGTAATTTGTTCATTTATTTTCCGAAGAATCATTTGATATAAATTACCTGTTCTTTGTTCCAAATGGGCATCAAAGCAGATGTTAGTGATTCTTTCCATTATTCTCTGTTGACCTAATAATATATGAGCTACATATGATAGAAGTAAAGCAGAATCGGTTGAAATACTATAAATCATTGTACATTTGGGCATATGTTCATAAATTACTCCTATTTTAACTGAAAGTGGTATCAGACTTTTATGGGATAGCCACAGGAAATGTCATAAACGTCAGATAGGTGTGGGTTCTACATCTGCGATATTTAGCTAAGGAGACCCTGTCTGGATGCAGGATGTGGTCAGGATTATGAAAACAGCTGTTTTCATAAATTCCATGGAAGTCAATGGGAGTTACGCAAAGAGTAAGTACACTGTTTCCGAAATGCTCAAGTTATGCAAATGGAAGAATTCATTCAAGTTAATGGCAGACCTTTTAACAAGCCTTGCAACAGTGACTGGGATTTTAAGCCAAAGCTACATTCTTACCCATAAGGAAAAGATAACCATGTATAGACAGACTGTTTCAGGGGTTCTGCCCCTTATCAATGTGCAGTAGGTTGCTGGCTTGCCTGGGTAAGAGGTCTGATATTGACTTGTAGGAATGCTGACTTCCAATAGGTCTTTGGCTTTGGCTTATATTCCCATCCATTGTTACAAGGCTTGTTAAAAATTCTGACATTGATTTACAGGAATGCTGCCTTCTAATGGGTGTTGCTATAGAGGCACTGATCCATCTTTCCATTTACATATTCCCTGGAGGAGCATGCATGGTCTTAGAAGTCTCCTTATAACCTCTAATAGCTCTCCCTACAGAGAAACTATACCCTTCCCATCCCAGGTTATGGAAACAGCATAGTGCTAGCTGTGCTATGCTGTTTACATAACTCTAATGGACTTTTATGAGAGTTATGGAAACAACATAGCCCAACAATGCTCAGCTGTCGCCATTATCCTAGCCAACTCGATCAGAGAAGTTGTTCCTATTGTGGCCATGCTTGGCCTAGATGGGAACATCTTTTTAACATTAAATTATGTTACATACAGCTGGGTGCTAAAGTTTTTGGACAGTGACACAATGCACTTCAAAAATGCAAATGAAACAAAACCATCAAGATGTGACTGAAGTGTAGATATTGCATTAACAATTTAAGAATGACATTTTCTTTAGAGATGAGCGAGCACCAAAATGCTCGGGTGCTCGTTACTCGGGATGAAATTATCGCGATGCTCGAGGGTTCGTTTCGAGTAACGAACCCCATTGAAGTCAATGGGCGACTCGAGGATTTTTGTATATCGCCGATGCTCGCTAAGGTTTCCATTTGTGAAAATCGGGGCAATTCAAGAAAGTGATGGGAATGACACAGCAACGGATAGGGCAGGCGAGGGGCTACATGTTGGGCTGCATCTCAAGTTCCCAGGTCCCACTATTAAGCCACAATAGCGGCAAGAGTGGGCCCCCCCCAACAACTTTTACTTCTGAAAAGCCCTCATTAGCAATGCATACCTTAGCTAAGCACCACACTACCTCCAACAAAGCACAATCACTGCCTGCATGACACTCCGCTGCCACTTCTCCTGGGTTACATGCTGCCCAACCCCCCCCCCCCTGCACGACCCAGTGTCCACAGCGCACACCAAATTGTCCCTGCGCAGCCTTCAGCTGCCCTCATGCCACGCCACACTCATGTCTATTTATAAGTGCGTCTGCCAGAGGAACCGCAGGCACACACTGCAGAGGGTTGGCACGGCTAGGCAGCGACCCTCTTTAAAAGGGGCGGGGCGATAGTCCACAAAGCTGTACAGAAGCAATGAGAAATCCAATCCTGTGCCACCGCCATCTGGAGCTGCACACGTGGGCATAGCAGTGGGGAACCTATGTGCCACACACTATTCATTCTGTCAAGGTGTCTGCATGCCCCAGTCAGACCGCGTTTTTTTATAAATGGTCACAGGCAGGTACAACTCCGCAATGGGAATTCCGTGTGCACCCACAGCATGAGTGGCTCCCTGGAACCCACCGGCTGTACATTAATGTATCCCATTGCAGTGCCCATCACAGCTGAGGTAACGTCCAATTAAATGCAGGTGGGCTTCGGCCCACACTGCATGCCCCAACCTGACCGGGATTTTTAATTCATAGACACAGGCAGGTACAACTCCCTATTGTGAAGTCCCTGTGGACCGACAGCATGGGTGGGTGCCAGGAAGCCACCGGCAGCACATAAATATATCCCATAGCATTGCCCATCACAGCTGAGGTAATGTCATGTTAAATGCAGGTGGGCTTCGGCCCACACTGCATGCCCCAGTCAGACTGGGTTTCTTTAGAAGTGGACACATGTAGTTACAACTCCGTGTGGACCGACAGCATGGGTGGCTCCCTGGAACCCACCGGTGGTACATAAATATATCCCATTGCAGTGCCCAGCACAGCTGATGTAACGTCAGCTGTAATGCAGGTGGGCAAAAAATTAATTGAATTACACTGTAGGCGAGGGCCCCAAAAAATTGGTGTACCAACAGTACTAATGTACCTCAGAAAAATTGCCCATGCCCAACCAAGAGGGCAGGTGAAACCCATTAATCGCTTTGGTTAATGTGGCTTAATTGGTAACTAGGCCTGGAGGCAGCCCAGTTAAAATAAAAATTGGTTCAGGTGCAAGTTTCAACGCTTTAATGAGCATTGAAACGTATAAAAATTGTTTACAAAAATTATATGACTGAGCCTTGTGGGCCTAAGAAAAATTGCCCGTTCGGCGTGATTACGTGAGGTTTCAGGAGGAGGAGCAGGAGGAGGAGGAGGAATATTATACACAGATTGATGAAGCTAAAAGGTCCACGTTTTTGATGGTGATAGAGAACGATGCTTCCATCCGCGGGTGCAGCCTACGTATTGCTTAGGTATCGCTGCTGTCCGCTGGTGAAGAAGAGAAGTCTGGGGAAATCCAGGCTTTGTTCATCTTGATGAGTGTAAGCCTGTCGGCACTGTCGGTTGACAGGCGGGTATGCTTATCCGTGATGATTCCCCCAGCCGCACTAAACACCCTCTCTGACAAGACGCTAGCTGCAGGACAAGCAAGCACCTCCAGGGCATACAGCGCGAGTTCAGGCCACGTGTCCAGCTTCGACACACAGTAGTTGTAGGGGGCAGAGGCGTCACGGAGGACGGTCGTGCGATCGGCTACGTACTCCCTCACCATCCTTTTACAGTGCTCCCGCCAACTCAGCCTTGACTGGGGAGCGGTGACACAGTCTTGCTGGGGAGCCAGAAAGCTGGCAAAGGCCTTGGAGAATGTTCCCCTGCCTGCGCTTTACATGCTGCCTGATCTCTGTGCCTCCCCTGCTACCTGGCCCTCGGAACTGCGCCTTCTGCCACTAGCGCTGTCGGATGGGAAGTTTACCATCAGTTTGTCCACCAGCGCCCTGTGGTATAGCATCATTCTCGAACCCCTTTCCTCTTCAGGAATGAGAGCGGAAAGGTTCTCCTTATACCGTGGGTCGAGCAGTGTGTACACCCAGTAATCCATAGTGGCCAGAATGCGTGTAACGCGAGGGTCACGAGAAAGGCATCCTAACATGAAGTCAGCCATGTGTGCCAGGGTACCTGTACGCAACACATGGCTGTCCTCACTAGGAAGATCACTTTCAGGATCCTCCTCCTCCTCCTCCGGCCATACACGCTGAAAGGATGACAGGCAAGCAGCATGTGTACCCTCAGCAGTGGGCCAAGCTGTCTCTTCCCCCTCCTCCTCATGCTCCTCCCCCTCCTCAACGCGCTGAGATATAGACATGAGGGTGCTCTGACTATCCAGCGACATACTGTCTTCCCACGCCTCCGTTTCCGAGTGCAAAGCGTCTGCCTTTATGCTTTGCAGGGAACTTCTCAAGAGGCATAGCAGAGGAATGGTGACACTAATGATTGCAGCATCCCCGCTCAGCATCTGGGTAGACTCCTCAAAGTTTCCAAGGACCTGGCAACCAGGCCCACTCTTCTGTAAAGAATTGAGGAGGCTGACTCCCACTACACCGCCCATGTTGGAGTTGGTATTCCACTATAGCTCTACGCTGCTCATAGAGCCTGGCCAACATATGGAGCATAGAGTTCCCCCGTGTGGGCACGTCGCACAGCAGTCGGTGCACTGGCAGATTAAACCGATGTTGCAGGGTCCGCAGGGTGGCAGCGTCCGTCTTGGAGTTGCAGAAATGTGCGCTGACCCGGCGCACCTTTCCAAACAGGTCTGACAAGTGTGGGTAGCTTTTCAGAAAGCGCTGAACCACCAAATTAAAGACATGGGCCAGGCATGGCACGTGCGTGAGGCTGCCGAGCTGCAGAGCCGCCACCAGGTTACGGCCGTTGTCACACACAACCATGCCCGGTTGGAGGCTCAGCGGCGCAAGCCAGCGGTCGGTCTGCTCTGTCAGACCCTGCAGCAGTTCGTGGGCCGTGTGCCTCTTCTCTCC
This sequence comes from Eleutherodactylus coqui, assembly GCF_035609145.1. NCBI lineage: Eukaryota > Metazoa > Chordata > Amphibia > Anura > Eleutherodactylidae > Eleutherodactylus > Eleutherodactylus coqui. The sequence continues at coordinate 200,395,908 of NC_089841.1, read as the reverse complement.
TAAGCTGAGTAGTTTCAGCACGGCCTGCTGACGCTTGCCCACCGTTGTGCTGCCACGCCGCGCGACACCGACTGCTGGCGACGTGCTGCTGCTGCTGACACATCTTGATTGCGAGACAGAGGTTGCGTTGGAGGAGGAGGAGGAGGAGGAGGAGGGTGGTTTAGTGGAGGAAGCATACACCGCCGCAGATACCAGCACCGAGCTGGGGCCCGCAATTCTGGGGGTGGGTAGGACGTGAGCGGTCCCGGGCTCTGACTCGGTCCCAGCCTCCACTAAATTCACCCAATGTGCCGTCAGGGAGATATAGTGGCCCTGCCCGCCTGTGCTTGTCCACGTGTCCGTAGTTAAGTGGACCTTGGCAGTAACCGCGTTGGTGAGCGCGCGTACAATGTTGCGGGAGATGTGGTCGTGCAGGGCTGGGACGGCACATCGGGAAAAGTAGTGGCAACTGGGAACCGAGTAACGCGGGGCCGCCTCCGCCATCATAGCTTTTGAAAGCCTCCGTTTCCTCAAGCCTATACGGCAGCATCTCTAGGCTGATCAATTTGGCAATGTGCACGTTTAACGCTTGAGCGTGCAGGTGCGTGGCAGCGTACTTGTGCTCGCGCTCAAACAGTGGCGCTAGCGACGTCTGGACGCTGCGCTGAGAGACATTGCTGGATGGGGCCGAGGACAGCGGAGGTGAGGGTGTGGGTGCAGGCCCGGAGACGGTAGTGCCTGTGTCCTCAGAGGGGGGTTGGATCTCAGTGGCAGGTTGGGGCACAGGGGGAGAGGCAGTGGTGCAAACCGGAGGCGGTGAACGGCCTTCGTCCCACCTTGTGGGGTGCTTGGCCATCATATGCCTGCGCATGCTGGTGGTGGTGGCTCCCCAGCTGATCTTGGCGCGACAAAGGTTGCACACCACTGTTTGTCGATCGTCAGGCGTCTCTGTGAAAAATTGCCACACCGTAGAGCACCTTGACCTCTGCAGGGTGGCATGGCGCGAGGGGGCACTTTGGGAAACAGTTGGTGGATTATTCGGTCTGGCCCTGCCTCTACCCCTGGCCACCGCACTGGATCGGCCTGTGCCCACACCCTGACTTGGGCCTCCGCGTCCTCGCCCGCGTCCACGTCCTCTAGGCCTACCCCTACCCCTCAGCATGGTGTATTACCAGTAGTGCAGAAACAGAACGCTGTAATTAAATGTGCCACTTATTGGCCTGTGGTTGGAGGCTGACTTCGCTTACCGAACGCACAGCAGAGCCAGGAAAGAATTTTGCGCAAGCCTGCTGTAACACTTAGCTGGCTGCGTATGAATTAGGAGGACAACTACACCCAGCACAGACCCAGTACACTGAGGACGGTCACAGGCAGCCCAAATAGATTTTTTTCCCAAATGTTTTTGGAAAGGTCCACTGCCTATATTCAATAAATATATGTCTTCTGTCCCTGCCTCACCACTACTGGCCCTGGAGTATATAAAATAACTGCAGACTGTTGCACTGTGGACTGGAATACAGCGGTGATGTAACAGCCAACACAGAGCCAGGAAATAATTTTGCGCAAGCCTGCTGTAACACTTAGCTGGCTGCGTATGAATTAGGAGGACAACTACACCCAGCACAGACCCAGTACACTGAGGACAGTCACAGGCAGCCCAAATAGATTTTTTTTCCCAAATGTTTTTGGAAAGGCCCACTGCCTATATTCAATAAATATATGTCTTCTGTCCCTGCCTCACCACCACTACTGGCCCTGGAGTATGTATAATTACTGCAGGGCGCAATGCTCTGCAGGGCCGATATACAAAAAAAAAAAAATGTGCAACACTGCAAAAAGCAGCCTCCACACTACTGCACACGGTTAGATGTGGCCCTAAGAAGGACCGTTGGGGTTCTTGAAGCCTAAAATACTCCTAACGCTCTCCCTATAGCAGCTCCAGCACCAGCAGCACTGTCCCTGATCTTTGTCAGAATAAATCTGTGGCGAGCCGCGGGAGGGGCCGATTTATATACTCGGGTGACACCTGATCTCGCCAGCCACTCACTGCAGGGGGGTGGTATAGGGCTTGAACGTCGCAGGGGGAAGTTGTAATGCCTTCCCTGTCTTTCTATTGGCCAGAAAAGCGCGCTAACGTCTCAGAGATGAAAGTGAAAGTAACTCGAACATCGCGTGGTACTCGTCACGAGTAACGAGCATCTCGAATACGCTAATACTCGAACGAGTATCAAGCTCGGACGAGGACGTTCGCTCATCTCTAATTTTGTTACATAGTCCTTCCATTTTCACAGTCTCAAAGGTAATTGGATAAACTTACATAATTATTAGAGATGAGCAAGGATGCTCGGTAAGGTCAGTTACTGAAGCGAGCCTCGCTCATCTCGAGCAACTGCCTTCACCTCCGAGCATGCTCGGGGGGGGGGCAGCTGGAGGTGGCGGGGCAGAGCGGAGGAGAGCTGGGGGGAGAGTGAGAGAGATCTCTCTCTCCCCCCGCTACCCCCCGCCGCCCCCCCGAGCACGCTCGTAGGAGAAGGCAGTTACTCGAGATGAGCGAACTGACCTTACCGAGCATGCTCACTTATCTCTAATAATTATCAATATAAGGATTATTTTTAATACCTGGATGGAAATCCTTTGCAGTCAATGACTGCTTGAAATCTAGAACTCAATGGATATCACCAAATACTGAATTTCTTCTTATGAGGTACTTTGCCAGATCTATACTGCAGCTGACTTCAGTTGCCGCTTGTGGGTCCTTATGCTACTTTGACATTTGAACATTGTTCTAAAACTGGATGGCTTTTCAAGATGTTTTCTGGCAAAATTTTATCTGGTCTCTCTGTAGTTGAGTGTCACAAGGAGTTTGCACCTTGAGATAAACCCTCTGTATTTACATTACATGCCTATGAAATTGAAGACACTACGTAGAAAATAGCTAAGCCTCTTGAATTAAATACAATAGTCTATACTTCCGTCTCATATTAATAACTTTGTTTCAAATCCATTATGGTGGTGCACAGAGGCTAAATTATGAATATTTTTTCTCTGTTTAAACATTTCTTCCCCCAACTGAATATCTAAAAATGAAAGGATTTGGTTTGTATACAAAGTCTTATTGGCACCAAGAAAGGTTGTATCTATAGAGGGTACAAAGGTAACAGTCATCCAAAAGCCCATCAACCCCATAAGACACCAGTATTATAGATAGCATATTGTTGGTTGGGGCCCCTGTTACAGATTGGGCCTTCGGGACCGAGGAGCTTCAAGTTATACCTATGGCAGCCAGATTAAATTTAAAGGAGTTGTCCCGCAATTGGCATTTATCAGCTATCCATGGGATAGGTGAAAAATGTTTGATTACTGAGGGTCCTGTTACTTAAGGACATGGCAATTGTTTTTTTTTTTCCATCGACATGTTTTTACCAGCTGAATTGTATTTTAAGATTGGCACAATTGTAAGGTACAAATAAAGTATTGTGTAACTTTTATATATTTTTTTTGGAGGAACACGGTTTTGAAAAACACTGCAACGCCACCGTTTTTTCCTCCAAAAAGTTTTTGTATTTACAGCATTCACTGTGCATTATGTACGAATTTACAGCATTATTCTCTGGGTAGTTAAGATCACAGAGATACCAAGTTTATAATAGTTTTTTTTGTTTTATTTTTTATTTACTTTTGGGCAGTAAAAACACTTTATTTTCTAATATTGGATTCACTGGGTGACATTATTAAATAATCTAAAATATTCAGAACAAAGGGACAAACAACATATATAAGGAAGTTTCCTCTAATATTAACACTAGGTAAATAGTAGAATAGCAAAGGACAAGAGAGAGAAAAGCGAAGGTGGAACTGATTTAGAGGGTAGATAACCCAACAACGTTAGAGCGTCCACCAATGTCTTAGTAGATTCGAGGGTTAAGGATGGCAAATAATCTATGAGACTATACTGCCTATACACTGTAGGCTCTAAAAGGCAGTGTATGGTTCTTCAGGTAGCTGGTTCAATGCGTTTCTGCCATACGAACGGCTCTTCAGGAATCACAATAAAACCTCTCTATCAAAATAAGAGGGCAGAGCGAACAATGAACTACACTCTGCACTTAAGGGTTCAGTCACACGGGCGCATCGGCACCCGTACACCGGCGCAATGCGCCTGTGTGACTGCAGCCAGCAGACAGATGTACCTGAAGACGGCCGTTTCTCTGCAGCGCCGGGAGGAAGAACATGTGACTGGCTTCATTGCCGGTCATGTGTTCTATGATCAGCGCTGGAGAGAGACGGCCGTCTTCAGGTACGGCCGTTTTCTAACTGTCAGTCACACGGGCGCATCGGTGCCGGTGTACGGGTGCCGATGCGCCCGTGTGACTGAGCCCTCAGTCCTTGTGGGATAGACAAAAAGAAATCCCAACTTAGGTAATAAAAAGTTCTTTGGATATAATGTCAGGGAGATACCACCAGTCTACCTTCAAGGCTGGAGGCCAGAATCTTTGACTGCTGATTGTTATTTTGGTGGACCTCACCACTACCTTTCCTACTACTGGCTACTTAGACTATGACAGTGTCTTGTTAGTAGTGTAGGTATTAGGATAGCAGCATTTATGCTAGGGGATATTTTTTCCTTTTTCCACACTGGCATAGATATTGACTTTGGCGAGTTCAGGGACTATTAAACTATGTCCTTGAATGATTTATGGCCACTAATTGGTCTGTTCATGTGGATACTTAGTGAATTCTATACCCAAATGGACACCTACCTAACACAGTGGGAATGACCTATGGTATCCACTAGATTGCTTTTACCCCTGATATTAGGGCAGCTTATATCCAAAGAACTTTTTATTATCTAAGGGAGGATTTCCTTTTGTCTATCCCACAAGGACTAAAGTGCAGAGTATAGTTCATTGTTTACTCTGCCCTCTTATTTTGATAGAGAGGTTCTCTTGTGTGGTTCCTGAAGAGCCGTTCGTATGACAGAAACGCGATGAACCAGCTACCTGAAGAACCATACACTGCCTTCAGAGCTTACACTATATAGGCAGTATAGTTTTATAGGTTATTTGCCATCATTAACCCTCGAATCTACTAAGACATTTGTTGACGCTCTAACATTGTTGGGTTATTTACCCTCTAAATCAATTCCACCTTCGCTTCTCTCTTTCTAGTCCTTTACTATTCTACTATTTACCTAGTGTTAATACGAGTGAAAACTTCCTTATATATGTTGTTTGTCCCTTTGTTCTGAATATTTTAGACTATTTAATAAAAGTTATTTATTAGAAGTCACTAGAGATGAGCGAGCACCAAAATGCTCGAGTGCTCGTTACTCGAGTCGAACTTCCAGTGATGCTCGAGAGTTCGTTTCGAGTAACGAACCCCATTGAAGTCAATGGGCGACTCGAGCATTTTTGTATATCGCCGATGCTCGCTAAGGTTTTCATTTGTGAAAACCTGGGAAATTCAAAAAAGTGATGGGAACGACACAGAAACAGTTAGGGCAGGCGAGGGGCTACATGTTGGGCTGCATCTCAAGTTCCCAGGTCCCACTATTAAGCCACAATAGTGGCAAGAGTGAGACCCCCCCCCCTCTGTCAGCGTAAAGATCGTTCTCCTCTACCACAGCTGTAACAGCTGTGGCAGAGAAGAACGATGTTAGCCCATTGAATTCAATGGAGCCGGCAATACAGCCGGCTCCATTGAAAGCAATGGGCTGCCGGCGATCGCGGGATGAATTGTCGGGACGGGCTTAAATATATAAGCACTTCCCTGCAATTCATCCAGAAATCTGTAAAAATAAAAAAAAAATATACTCACCTGGTCCCGGCAGATGGAGTTCAGCGCGGCCTGCTGCAGTCCTCCTGAACTGCTCTGAACAGCTGTGAGTAGTATTCAGCAGCCGGGGATTTAAAATCCCCACCTGCTGAATGAGCTGCCTCTGATTAGTCACAGCCTGACCAATCAGAGGCAGATCTCACTCACACCCATTCATGAATTCATGAATGGGTGAGTGAGTGCTGCCTCTGATTGGCTCAGGGGCAGCTCTCAGCTGAATTTTTTTCAACTTTTTTAAAACTAAACTTCTTTGCTATGTCCCAGTAGGGACTTGAACATGAAATCCACTACTTGCTCATCTAATATGCTGCAATACGTCTGTTTTGCACTGTATTATTACAATTAATGTACATTTTACATGAACAGAAGATCTGCAGGTCACTGCTTAGCTGCCATGTGCCATGGCAACTCATCAGCCCCTGCAATCCTATTGTGGGGGTGGGGCTGATGGGGTGACAGAGAGAGCTGTTTATTTTGACCACGAATTTATATGGTGTAGCAACCCGTGGATCATTGGCTCACATCACAGGTAGACACCAATGGGTTAAACTCCAAATTTCTATTTATTTTCAACTTCTGAGCAATATCAGCTTGCTTCAGCACAGCACTTTATGCAAGTAAATCAACTTAAATGTCCTTTTTCATTAGGTTCAATAAACAGTCCAACTGTGGTTCTCACCCACTCTCCAGGGCAGCTTCATACAGTTGTCTTCAGGACTCACTGTTTTCCCTCAGGAAGGCTGCACCCCAATCTTCCTGAGGCACACAAACAGTCTCTTTCAGCGTCTAGGTCTCTCTCCAGACCTCTTGCTCCCAATCCAGGTTTCCCCCTGGATCTGTCTTGGGCTACCACAGCCCAGGTCCCTCTCACTGGACCTGTCTGGCTTGCAGCCCACTTCACCTCTGACTGCAGCAGGAACAAACACCTTTATCCCCCTTACTGACCACACCTGTGGGTGTTTTCCCCTTGTCTCAGGCACCAGACTGCCTGTCTGTTGCCCCTACAGGCCACTCTCTGCAGTGCACCCCTACAATGGTTAAATGCCAGGATTGGACTTATCTCCAATACCGGCTGCTTCTATGGAATGTCAGCTGTGTATTGCAGCTGGCACCCACAAGTGATGGCTCAGGCACAGCCCCTGAGCCCACACCATCACTGTGTCATAATAGTACAGTGGCTTGTGGGAATCACGCAGTTAGGCAGGAAAGGGTTAAAGTAGAAAAAGCTGTAACAAACATTGCTATGATCGAACAAAGTACCTTTTTTTAGGGTGCATTCAAATCTGTGTTGGAGATTCAGTTCAGAGCCTCCAATGCAGACCAGAAAAAATAGCTTAGCGTACAGAGTTATTTTCTCCAGTAAAATTATGGACACCGTGACAGATACCTTATGCACCCCATTATAGTCACCGGGGTCAATTAGGCACTGTTTGTGTCCGTCATATATAATGGATCTAAAATAATTTTTTTGTGGTTTAACTGTTATGACAGAGCAGAACAATGGGAACAACTTCATGTAGATTTGCAAATACTCTTAAGGCCCATTTACACCAGCAGATGATCGCTCAAAGATCGCTCAGACAACATTTTGAGTGACAGCTTTGAGTGATCATTTTGCATAAAGTATTAAGTAGCTACTCAGCTACTTAAGTACCAATTAGATGTGCAAATGAAGCCTTCACTGAATGCAGTTAATAGCCTGAGGGCTCTAATCTGTGCTCAGATCCTTTGTTCTCCATGGGGAAACAATGCTATCCGCTCTACACACACCCCTCCCCCGTAGAGAACTTCTGATAAGAGTGAAGGATGATTTTTAGGTCAGACTGAATTTAGCGATCAGCTGGTAGTGCCCGAAAAGTGCATGATGGGCACATATTTACACGCACTGATTATCGCTAAAACGATCGCCGATTAGCAATTTTATTTTTAGAGATCATTGGCTGGTGTAAATGGGCCTTAAGACATAAGTCTGTGTACAAACTACTTTATAATAGTAGTTCACTATAGATATAGCTGACGAGTTCAAGATGTCCTATAAATATTGTAGAAATGTTATATTGCGCATGAGGCACAATATATTACAGTGATTACTATAAGGCCAGTTATAGAGACTGCGAAGCATTTACAGAGACCAGGATGGATGAACACAGAACTTGCACACATGTTAAAAATGAAAAAAAATATGTTTATCAAATGGAAAGAGGGGGACATATCTGAAGGTAATGCGGTCTGCAGAAACTGTAGGGCTGATGTCAAAAAAGTTAAAGCTAATAATAATGAAATGAGGCTTGCAACAGAGGCTAAAAGCAATTAAAAAGGATTTTGGGGGTATGTCAAAAGCAAAAGAAAAGTGAAAGATGCTATTGGATGCTTACAAGATGAAAACGGTGAATTGTTTAAGAATGATGTTGAGAAGGCCGAATGTTTAAATTCCTATTTTGCATCTGTTTTCTCTCAGAAAGTAGATGTAACATCAGCTGACCTTCCCTGTGTTATTGGGGGAATAAAAGAATGCAGTCTATCTATAAGCAGAGAGAGGGTGAGGAAACACTTAACTAACTTAAAGGAGATGTCCCGAGGCAGCAAGTGGGTCTATACACTTCTGTATGGCCATATTAATGCACTTTGTAATGTACATTGTGCATTAATTATGAGCCATACAGAAGTTATAAAAAGTTTTATACTTACCTGCTCCGTTGCTGGCGTCCTCGTCTCCATGGTGCCGACTAATTTTCGCCCTCCGATGGCCAAATTAGCGCAGTCCGGGTCTTCTCCTCTTCTCTATGGGGCTCCGTGTAGCTCCGTGTAGCTCCGCCCCATCACGTGCCGATTCCAGCCAATCAGGAGGCTGGAATCGGCAATGGACCGCACAGAAGCCCTGCGGTCCATGAAGACAGAGGATCCCGGCGGCCATCTTCAGCAGGTGAGTATGAAGACGCCGGACCGCCGGGATTCAGGTAAGCGCTGTGCTGTTTGTTTTTTTAACCCCTGCATCGGGGTTGTCTCGCGCCGAACGGGGGGGGGGTTTAAAAAAAAAAAAACCGTTTCGGCGCGGGACATCTCCTTTAAATGAATTCAATTCTCAAGGTCCAGATGAATTACATTCTAGGATACTAAAGGAAGCAGCAGAGGTAATTGCTAAACCACTCGCCATAATCTTTGAAAATTCCTGGAGAATAGGAGAAGTCCTGGAAGATTGGAAAAGGGCAAATGTTGTCCCTATCTTCAAAAAAGGGAAGAAGGTATCTCCCTATACTACAAAGCTATAAAGAACAAGTAAAAAGCTCCTTCTGCGCTCTTTCTTCGGGGTCTTGCGATCCAAAAAAGGGAAACTGACAGGTATCCACAGTACGTTATAAAGTATATTTAATTGTACATTTAGTATATAAAAAACATATAAAGGTTTTGCAACGCGTTTCGGCACTAATATCAGCGCCTTTTTCAAGCATAAATGGACATGAACAAACATCACTTTATATAGGGTTACTTACATTTCATGATAGCGGATATACTACAAAGCTAACATTGCACATTGCGTATGGACTCAAACATTGAGCGACCAAGCTTTGGGTTGAAATAGAATATACCACTGATCCCAGGTTAGCACAGGTTTTTTTTGGCTTCCGGGGGGGGGGGGGGGGGCGCATTGACGAGTCTTTTGATATGTCCCCTTTGCTCTTGCAACTAAGGTCTGCTTGGATATGCTTTGCCACACAGAGTTTATTGGTCTCTATCCCCAGACCTCACACCCCGCTACTAGCTAATCCACAATTTAAGGCCTTTGAACACAGGAAATGTGTATTTAACTTAAGCGGGTTAAAGCATTTTTTTTCTCCCCTGTCCTCCTGCACACAGGACCTCCGACACATTCTATACATCTTTGGAATCGTGTCACCCCTAGGCATCCTGTTGTCCTATCCAGCCGAACTGACGAAGGGGTTCTTCCCCGAAACGCGTATTCCATTGCTGGTTTTTAATTTCTGAAAAATAATAAAAAAGAAGTGCTTTCACCATCACACATTGGACTTTGATCTACATCTTCTAGTAGCTTAGAGTGTTGCGCCTCCATACCAGTTCTTTTCACATCCTTTTCGCTACACTTACGCCCACACTGGTGGAGCGTCATCTGGTTGGCAGCACCTCCACCATTCAAAATACTCAATCATTGAAAACTCTTTGTACTCCATAAATATTCCACTACCCTCACTGGGTCTTGCTCCACCCTCCTTTTTCATTTCGTCTTTAGGTTCAGGCATGGCATAGTAAAAGCTATCTTTGGGCTTGCCCCTGGTTTCCACGGCCTCACATGAAAGAATGTCAGAGATTGCCTGGGTTTCCAACATTTCTACTCGGCAGGATTGATTTATCTTTTCCTACCTACTTTGAGGCCCAGATGCCCCATCCCACTTTTCCCTCCCCTAGATTTCCCTCTCTTATCCTATGTTTGATTTATCTGAAAATCTGTGACATGGGTGTACTCTGTGGATGCTTTTCAAAGTCCACTAGCAGAAGAGAGATGCTGTTAAATTCCTTTTTACAGAGCTTAACCTATCAAAATTATACAGCTGCATATTATTGTTAATTATGTTTTGTCACATATGTCATAATAAAATATTTTAGAACGAAAAAAGGGAAGAAGGTCGATCCAGGAAACTACAGGCCTGTGAGCCTGACTTCTATACTGGGAAAGATCTTTGAACAAATTATTAAACAGCATATATGCAAGTACTTGGATAAAAATGGAGAAATTAACCAGGTTTTGTAACAAACAAGTCATGCCAGATGAATCTAATTTCCTTCTATGACAGAATCACTGCCTGCGTTGATCAGGCAAATCTGGTGGATATAGTATATCTTGACTTTAGAAAAGCATTTGACAAAGTATCTCATACTATACTTATTGAAAAAATGACCAAATATGGGATTGACAAGGCAACTGTTAGGTGGATTCACAACTGGCTGAGTCTTCCAAGAGGAAGAATGTATCAAGTGGGGTTCCGCAAGACTCTGTGCTAGGCCCAGTGTTGTTCAATAGTTTTATAAATGAACTGGAGGAGAGGATGGATGGGAAACTGATCAAATGTGGTGACAACACAAAGCTAGGAGGGATAGCTAACACTAGGGAAGAGAGAGAGAGAGTATTTAAAAAGATCTAGAAAAGCTTGAACAGTGGGCAGCGACTAACAGAATGTTATTTAACAAGGAGAAATGCAAAGTCCTGCATCTCGGCAAGAAAAATGAAAAAAGCACATACAGAATGTGGGCTAAGCATCACCACATATGAAAAAGACTTGGGTATACTAATAGATCATAGACTGAACATGAGTCAACAATGTGATGCAGCAGCCAAAAAGGCAAATACAATTATGGGATGTATTAAGAAAATCATAGAGTCTAGATCACGTGAGGTAATTATTCCCCTCTACTCTTCCTTAGTCAGACCTCATCTGGAATACTGTGTGCAGTTCTGGCCACCCCACTTTAAAAAAGACATTGACAAACTGGAGCAAGTTAAGAGAAGAGTTACCAAGATGGTAAGCGGTCTGCAAATCATGTCCTATGAGGAACGGTTAAAGGATCTGGAAATGTTTAGCTTGCAAAAAAGAAGGCTGAGAGGAGACTTAATAGCTGTCTACAAATATTTGAAGGCTTGTCACATTGCAGAGGGAACAGCCCTATACTCATTCGCACAATGAAAGACTAGAAGCAATGGGATGAAACTGAAAGGGGGGAGACACAATTAGATATTAGAAAAAACTTTCTGACAGTGAGGGTGATCAATAAGTAGAACAGGTTACCACAGGAAGTGGTGAGTTCTCCTTCAATGGAAGTGTTCAAACAAAGGCTGGACAAATATCTGTCTGGGATGATGTAGTGATCCTGCATTGAACAGGGGGTTGGACCCGATGAACCTGGAGGTCCCTTCCAACTCTACCATTCTATGATTCTATGATTTTCACACTCTGGCTTGTTCCTAAGGGGTTGCATTCACAGAATATGGGAATTACATATATACAGTCTTTGTTTCATAAGGGAGGGACTATAACTACAGAATCTTAATAAAGCATTACCTATTTTTATAAAAGAATAAGACTTTATAGCTAACCTTCTCCTGGACTGTTTTATTCAGATTCTATAGTTATTCCTTAACTGGTTTCCTTTAATTAGCAGACTTTTTTTTGTTGTTTTTATCAATATAGAGATTTGTTGCTCTTTGATCTAGGAGCTTACTTTTTACACATGAAATTCTAGTAAACTGTGAATGTGATCCCTGAAGAAGCTCGAATGACAAAAAGGTGTCGTACACATTAGAGAATTCTTAATGTCATCCACCAAGACAGAGAGAGAGGCAAATAGAAGATCATAGTCTGAATAGAGGCCTGAGTGGCTGCAGTGAAACAGGGAATGTGAAAGCATTACAACACGCTTGCTGAGTTTGGTCTTCTGTGGGTATCTGTAGTGTTAAGGCATGGAGGGTAAACGCTCAGTCTATAAGAACAGAGATTTGGGACACTATTTTATCCATATTGTGAACAATTTACTGCTGAGTTTTATGAGCTGTTGCGGAATGGTGACATTAAAAGCACATGGTTCAAATAAGAATCTTTTTAATTAAACCTATAATGACTATTATATTGCACCCTTAGGCATTATTACCCTTACCTTGTATAAACATTTGAAGGTATGGACAATCTTCCTATCGTATACGGCACAACATGATTAAATAAACACTAAGTAAATGTGGAGTCAACTCTAATAATTTGAATAATAAAAATAACCTTGGGTTGGGAGGGATCCTGTTTCTCCTTGTAGAGACTGTCAAGTAGATATAAGGAGACTTATAAGCAATACAATACTCCTTTGGGAAATTTGGTATGTAAATGAAAAATGGTACAGAGCCATTACCTATTGTAAGGTAGCTTCCCTTACAATGCCCATGTCAATGTCCAAGCTTTTAACAGGCCTTGCAACATGACTAAGGATTAGAGATGAGCGAACGTACTCGTCCGAGCTTGATGCTCGGGCGAATATTAGCGTGTTCGGGATGCTCGTTACTCGTGACGAGCACCACGCGGTGTTCGGGTTACTTTCACTTTCCTCTCTGAGACGTTAGCGCGCTTTTCTGGCCAATTGAAAGACAGGGAAGGCATTACAACTTCCCCCTGTAACGTTCAAGCCCTATACCACCCCCCTGCTGTGAGTGGCTGGGGCGATCAGATGTCACCCGAGTATAAAAGTCGGCCCCTCCCGCGGCTCGCCTCAGATGCCGTGTGAGTTAGCTGAGGGAAAGTGCTGTTCTATTGGAGTTGCTGTAGGGAGAGTATTTGTAGTGAGTGTAGGCTTCAAGAACCCCAACGGTCCTTCTTAGGGCCACATCTACGTGTGTGCAGGCTGCTGTTAGCAGTGGAGAATTTTTTTTTTTTCCTCAAAATCGGCAGTGCAGAGCATTGCAGCCGGCATTAGGGACAGAAGTGGTGCTTAGGCAGGGAGAGTGTTAGGAGTGAGTGTAGCCTTCAAGAACCTCAACGGTCCTTTCTAGGGCCACATTTAACTGTGTGGAGTACTGTGCAGGCTGCTGTTAGCTGTGCTGCTTTTTTTTTTTTCTGAAAATCGGCGGTGCAGAGCATTGCACCCTGCATTGATACTACAGGCACAGAATTGTGTAGGCAGGGCCACAACACAGTTATTAGTCATTGAATAGGCACAGTGGGCCTATCCTTTTAAACAAAAGGGAAAAAAGTATATTTGCCCTGCCTCTGTCAGTCCTAAGGGCTCTGGGTACGTGTGTGCTGCGTGGAGAACGTTAAAAAATCAGACGCAACCAGCTACGGTTGAGTGCAGCCTTGCGCCAATTTCTTTCCTGCCTGGGAAATACCTGCTCTGCCACAGTTAATAACTCTGCAACAGTAAAGTTCTGTGACACTTTTGCAGGGCCGCAACACAGTGTCAGTTATTAAACTTATTATTCAGTGAATAGACGCAGTAGGCCTATCCTTTTAAACAAAAGGGAAAAAAGTATATTTGCCCTGCCTCTGTCAGTCCTAAGGGCTCTGGGTACGTGTGTGCTGCGTGGAGAACGTTAAAAAATCAGACGCAACCAGCTATGGTTGAGTGCAGCCTTGCGCCAATTTCTTTCCTGCCTGGGAAATACCTGCTCTGCCACAGTTAATAACTCTGCAACAGTAAAGTTCTGTGACACTTTTGCAGGGCCGCAACACAGTGTCAGTTATTAAACTTATTATTCAGTGAATAGACGCAGTGGGCCTATCCTTTTAAACAAAAGGGAAAAAAGTATATTTGCCCTGCCTCTGTCAGTCCTAAGGGCTCGGGGTACGTGTGTGCTGCGTGGAGAACGTTAAAAAATCAGACGCAACCAGCTACGGTTGAGTGCAGCCTTGCGCCAATTTCTTTCCTGCCTGGGAAATCAAATCACTGGTAATACAGCATGCTGAGGGGTAGGGGTAGGCCTAGAGGACGTGGACACGGGCGAGGACGCGGAGGGCCAAGTGAGGGTGTGGGCACAGGCCGAGCTCCTGATCCAGGTGTGTCGCAGCCGACTGCTGCGCGATTAGGAGAGAGGCACGTTTCTGCCGTCCCCACATTCATCGCCCAATTAATGGGTCCACGCGGGAGACCTTTATTAGAAAATGAGCAGTGTGAGCAGGTCCTGTCCTGGATGGCAGAAAGTGCTTCGAGCAACCTATCGTCCAGCCACAGTTCTGCGCCGTCCACTGCTGCAAATCCGAATCCTCTGTCTGCTGCTCCTCCTTCCTCCCAGCCTCCTCACTCCACTACAATGACACATGCTCAGGAGCGGGAAGACTCCCAGGAACTGTTCTCGGGCCCCTGCTCAGATTGGGCAGCAGTGGTTCCTCTCCCACCAGAGGAGTTTATCGTCACTGATGCCCAACCATTGGAAAGTTCCCGGGGTCCGGGGGATGAGGCTGGGGACTTCCGCCAACTGTCTCAAGACCTTTCAGTGGGTGAGGAGGACGATGACGATGAGACACAGTTGTCTTGCAGTGAGGTAGTAGTAAGGGCAGTAAGTCCGAGGGAGGAGCGCACAGAGGATTCGGAGGAAGAGCAGCAGGACGATGAGGTGACTGACCCCACCTGGTGTGCAACACCTACACAGGACAGGTCTTCAGAGGGGGAGGCACGGGCAGCAGCAGGGCAGGTTGCAAGAGGCAGTGCGGTGGCCAGGGGTAGAGGCAGGGCCAGACCGAATAATCCACCAAGTGTTTCCCAAAGCGCCCCCTCGCGCCATGCCACCCTGCAGAGGACGAGGTGCTCTAAGGTCTGGCAGTTTTTCACCGAGACGCCTGACGACCGACGAACAGAGGTGTGCAACCTTTGTCGCGCCAAGATCAGCCGGGGAGCCACCACCAACAGCCTCACCACCACCAGCATGCGCAGACATATGATGGCCAAGCACCCCACAAGGTGGGACGAAGGCCGTTCACCGCCTCCGGTTTGCACCGCTGCCTCTCCCCCTGTGCCCCAACCTGCCACTGAGATCCAACCCCCCTCTCAGGACACAGGCACTACCGTCTCCTGGCCTGCACCCACACCCTCACCTCCGCTGTCCTCGGCCCCATCCAGCAATGTCTCGCACCGCACAGTCCAGCCGTCGCTAGCGCAAGTGTTTGAGCGCAAGCGCAAGTACGCCGCCACGCACCCACACGCTCAAGCGTTAACCGTCCACATAGCCAAATTTATCAGCCTTGAGATGCTGCCGTATAGGGTTGTGGAAACGGAGGCTTTCAAAGCTATGATGGCGGCGGCGGCCCCGCGCTACTCAGTTCCCAGTCGCCACTACTTTTCCCGATGTGCCGTCCCAGCCCTGCACGACCACGTCTCCCGCAACATTGTACGCGCCCTCACCAATGCGGTTAGTGGCAAGGTCCACTTAACTACGGACACGTGGACAAGCACAGGCGGGCAGGGCCACTACATCTCCCTGACGGCACATTGGGTGAATTTAGTGGAGGCTGGGACAGAGTCAGAGCCTGGGACCGCTCACGTCCTACCCATCCCCAGAATTGCGGGCCCCAGCTCGGTGGTGGTATGTTCGGCGGTGTATGCTTCTTCCACTAAAGCACCCTCCTCCTCCTCCTCCTCAACCTCTGTCTCGCAATCTAGATGTGTCAGCAGCAGCAGGACGTCGCCAGCAGTCGGTGTCGCGCGGCGTGGCAGCACAGCGGTGGGCAAGCGTCAGCAGGCCGTGCTGAAACTACTCAGCTTAGGAGATAGGAGGCACACGGCCCACGAACTGCTGCAGGGTCTGACAGAGCAGACCGACCGTTGGCTTGCGCCGCTGAGCCTCCAACCGGGCATGGTCGTGTGTGACAACAGCCGTAACCTGGTGGCGGCTCTGCAGCTCGGCAGCCTCACGCACGTGCCATGCCTGGCCCACATCTTTAATTTGGTGGTTCAGCGCTTTCTGAAAAGCTACGCACGCTTGTCAGACCTGCTCGTACAGGTGCGCCGGCTCTGCGCACATTTCCGCAAGTCCCACACGGACGCTGCCACCCTGCGCACCCTGCAACATCGGTTTAATCTGCCAGTGCACCGACTGCTGTGCGATGTGCCCACACTGTGGAACTCTATGCTCCACATGTTGGCTAGGCTCTATGAGCAGCGTAGAGCTATAGTGGAATACCAACTCCAACATGGGCGGCGCAGTGGGAGTCAGCCTCCTCAATTCTTTTCAGAAGAGTGGGCCTGGTTGGCAGACATCTGCCAGGTCCTTCGAAACTTTGAGCAGTCTACCCAGGTGGTGAGCGGCGATGCTGCAATCATTAGCGTCACCATTCCTCTGCTATGCATCTTGAGAAGTTCCCTGCAAACCATAAAGGCAGCCGCTTTGCGCTCGGAAACAGAGCCGGGGGAAGACAGTATGTCGCTGGATAGTCACAGCACCCTCCTGTCTATATCTCAGCGCGTTCAGGAGGAGGAGGAGGAGCATGAGGAGGATGAGGAGGAGGGCAGAGACAGCTTGGCCCATTGCTGACGGTACCCATGCTGCTTGCCTGTCATCATTTCAGCGTGTATGGCCTGAGGAGGAGGAGGAGGAGGATCCTGAAAGTGATCTTCCTAGTGCGGACAGCCATGTGTTGCGTACAGGTACCCTGGCACACATGGCTGACTTCATGTTAGGATGCCTTTCTCGTGACCCTCGCATTACACGCATTCTGGCCACTACGGATTACTGGGTGTACACACTGCTCGACCCACGCTATAAGGAGAACCTTCCCACTCTCATTCCCGAAGAGGAAAGGGGTTCGAGAGTGTTGCTATACCACAGGACCCTGGCGGACAAGCTGATGGTAAAATTCCGATCCGACAGCGGTAGTGGCAGAAGGCGCAGTTCCGAGGGCCAGGTAGCAGGGGAGGTGCGTAGATCGAGCAGCATGTACAGCCCAGGCAGTGCAACAGTCTTTAAGGGCCTGGACAGCTTTATGGCTCCCCAGCAAGACTGTGTCACCGCTCCCCAGTCAAGGCTGAGTCGGCGGGAGCACTGTAAAAGGATGGTGAGGGAGTACATAGCCGATCGCACGACCGTCCTCTGTGACGCCTCTGCCCCCTACAACTACTGGGTGTCGAAGCTGGACACGTGGCCTGAACTAGCGCTGTATGCCCTGGAGGTGCTTGCTTGTCCTGCGGCTAGCGTCTTGTCAGAAAGGGTGTTTAGTGCGGCTGGGGGAATCATCACAGATAAGCGTACCCGCCTGTCAACCGACAGTGCCGACAGGCTTACACTCATCAAGATGAACAAAGCCTGGATTTCCCCAGACTTCTCTTCTCCACTAGCGGACAGCAGCGATACGTAAGCAATACGTAGGCTGCACCCGCGGATGGAAGCTACGTTCTCTCTCACCATCCAAAACGGGGACATTTCTGCTTCATCAATCTGTGTCTAATATTCCTCCTCCTCCTCCTGCTCCTCCTCCTGAAACCTCACGTAATCACGCTGAACGGGCAATTTTTCTTAGGGCCACAAGGCTCACTCATCTAATTTTTCGAAACAATTTTTATATGTCTCAATGCTCTTAAAAGCGTTTAAACTTTAACTTGAACCAATTTTTAGTTAAACTGGGCTGCCTCCAGGCCTAGTTACAAATTAAGCCACATTAACCAAAGCGATTAATGGGTTTCACCTGCCCTCTTGGTTGGCCATGGCCAATTTTTTGGATGTACATTAGTACTGTTGATACAGCAATTTTTGTGGGCCCTCGCCTACAGTGTAATCAAATGAATTTTTAGCCCACCTGCATTACAGCAGACGTTACATCCGCTGTGTTGGGCAATGCAATGCGATATTTTTATGTACCGCCGGTGGGTTCCAGGGAGCCACCCATGCTGTGGGTCCACAGGGAATTATAAATGCATCTGTTTCCACTTGTAAAGAACCCCAGTCAGACTGGGGCATGCAGTGTGGGCCGAAGCCCACCTGCATTAAGCACGACATTACTAACTCAGCTGTGTTGGGCAATGCAATGGGATATTTTTGTGTATCGCCGGTGGGTTCCAGGGAGCCACCCATGCTGTAGGTGCACACGGAGTTTAACCTACATGTGTTCACTTGTAAAGAACCCCAGTCTGACTGGGGCATGCAGTGTGGGCCGAAGCCCACCTGCATTAAGCACGACATTACTACCTCAGCTGTGTTGGGCAATGCAATGGGATATTTCTATGTACCGCCGGTGGCTTCCTGGCACCCACCCATGCTGTGGGTCCACAGGGAATTATAAATGCATCTGTTTCCACTTGTAAAGAACCCCAGTCTGACTGGGGCATGCAGTGTGGGCCGAAGCCCACCTGCATTAAGCACGACATTACTACCTCAGCTGTGTTGGGCAATGCAATGGGATATTTTTGTGTATCGCAGGTGGGTTCCAGGGAGCCACCCATGCTGTTGGTGCACACGGAGTTTAACCTACATGTGTCCACTTGTAAAGAACCCCAGTCTGACTGGGGCATGCAGTGTGGGCCGAAGCCCACCTGCATTAAGCACGACATTACTACCTCAGCTGTGTTGGGCAATGCAATGGGATATTTTTGTGTATCGCCGGTGGGTTCCAGGGAGCCACCCATGCTGTAGGTGCACACGGAGTTTAACCTACATGTGTCCACTTGTAAAGAACCCCAGTCTGACTGGGGCATGCAGTGTGGGCCGAAGCCCACCTGCATTAAGCACGACATTACTACCTCAGCTGTGTTGGGCAATGCAATGGGATATTTCTATGTACCGCCGGTGGCTTCCTGGCACCCACCCATGCTGTCGGTCCACAGGGACTTCACAATAGGGAGTTGTACCTGCCTGTGTCTATGAATTAAAAAGCCCGGTCTGACTGGGGCATGCAGAGACACCTTGACAGAATGAATAGTGTGTGGCACATAGGTTCCCCATTGCTATGCCCACGTGTGCAGCTCCTGATGGCGGTGGCACAGGATTCTATTTCTCATTGCTTCTGTACAGCATTGTGGGCTATCGCCCCGCCCCTTTTAAAGAGGGTCGCTGCCTAGCCATGCCAACCTCTGCAGTGTGTGCCTGCGGTTCCTCCTCATGGCAGACGCACTTCTAAATAGACATGAGAGTGGTGTGGCATGAGGGCAGCTGAAGGCTGCGCAGGGACACTTTGGTGTGCGCTGTGGGGGGGAGGGGGGGCGGTTGGGCAGCATGTAAGCCAGGAGAAGTGGCAGTGGAGTGTCATGCAGGCAGTGATTGTGCTTTGTTGGAGGTAGTGTGGTGCTTAGCTAAGGTATGCCATGCTAATGAGGGCTTTTCAGAAGTAAAAGTTTTTGGGAGGGGGGGGGCCCCACTCTTGCCGCTATTGTGGCTTAATAGTGGGACCTGTGAACTTGAGATGCAGCCCAACATGTAGCCCCTCGCCTGCCCTATCCGTTGCTGTGTCGTTCCCATCACTTTCTTGAATTGCCAAGATTTTCACACAAGGAAACCTTAGCGAGCATCGGCGAAATACAAAAATGCTCGGGTAGCCCATTGACTTCAATGGGGTTCGTTACTCGAAACGAACCCTCGAGCATCGCGAAAATTTCGTCCCGAGTAACGAGCACCCGAGCATTCTGGTGCTCGCTCATCTCTACTAAGGATATAAGAAAAATCTGTATCTCCTCCATAGGAAAAAGGTAACTATGTACGGACAGCTAATTTAGGATTTTGCCGATCATCAATGTACAGTAGGGTTCTAGCTGGCTGGACGAGAGGCCTGTAATGTGGGTTTCCTATTTACATACCATGGACAAGAACCCTGTACATTATTATCTATTCCTTCTGGAGAAGATGCTGATTTGGCTTACATCCTTAGGCCTCGGTTACACAGGCGATTTTCCGTGCGACCTGCGCCTGCAATCTGCGATCTTAGAGAACCATTGCTTTGCAATGGTATCGGACACATGAGCGCTTTTTATGCGCTCGTCCGATAAATTATAGAACAGAAATCACAGATCGCACCTATCTGCAATCTGCGATTCCTGTTCTCTTCTCTATATGCGCTCAATGGGGCCGGCGGCAGCAGCGCCGACCCCATTGAGAACATACAGTAGACAAATCATTCTCCTCTGCCACAGCTGTAACAGCTGTGGCAGAGAAGAATGATGTTTGCCCATTGAATTCAATGGAGCCGGCAATACAGCCGGCTCCATTGAAAGCAATGGGCTGCGGGCGATCTCACGATGAATTTTTGGGAAGGGCTTAAAAATATAAGCCCTTCCCTGAAATTCATCCAGAAATGTGTAAAAACAAAAAAAATATATATACTCACCTGGTCCCGGCAGACGGAGTTCAGCCGCGGCCGGCCGGCAGTTCTCCTGAGCTGCTCTGAGTAGTATTCAGCAGCCGGGGATTTAAAATCCCCGCCTGCTGAATGAGCTGCCTCTGATTGGTCACAGCCTCACCAATCAGAGGCAGCTCTCACTTATCCATTCATGAATTCATGAATGGGTGAGTGAGTGCTGCCTCTGATTGACTCAGCGCAGGGACCAGCTCTCAGCTGAATGACCCCAGTCACGCGATTTGCGGATGCGCATTCATCATGCAATCCGCAAATCGCGGGAAAAAACGCCCGTGTGACCGAGGCCTTAAGGCGCTTTTATACGGAACAATATCGTTCAACAAATCATTTAAATGAGCAAAAATTAATGATAATTGTTCAGTGTAAACAGAGCCAACAATCGAACAATGATTTCATGAAATAATTTCATGAAACGATGAAAATCATCATTGGCTCGTTTGCTAATCATTTGGTTGAAATACCGATTGTTCAGTCAATTTAACAAGTGAGCGAGCAAACGATTTATCTGCTTCTATGAACAGGTTGCAGGAGCGAACAAGCAAACTTTAACATCATTTACTCATTCCAATGATAAATCATTAGATGTAGAAGCACTTTTAGTTATGTTGCAAGGCATGTTAGAAGATTGGATATTGACTTATAGGAAAGATACCTTCCAATATGTGAAGCTGCAGAGGTGTTATGTTAAACCTTTTCCTATCTTCAAAATTAAACTTATCACATTACATGCCAAAAATCTGTCAACAAAAGCATGCCACATATTGAGTTTTAATGTAACACTATGCTAACTCTCTTCGAGTTCAGAGTTCCTGTCTTGGGTGCTCTCCTCCCTTCCTCTGTGCTAGCATGCCTGTTGCAGCCATCACTGCTCTCCTCAGTTTTCTGCTTTCTCTGTTGAGTTGCCTTGATCCCAAAGCTGGTAACCAAAGTCTTCAATCAATCCAGATGTTAGCAGTTGCTAATGAAGACGATTTTGGGATTAGCAACCTAAGGATTCCCTATGGGAAAGTCCATATCTACTTGTGGGGGTTTTAAAGTGAAGAAACCACAATTCTTTAGACTCTCCTCCCCTTGTTTAGTCCAACGCCAAATATATAGCAACCTAGTAAGTTCACATCAGTTCCAGTAAGCCTCATGACATAGAAGAATCATAACCCTAGAACACTGACATTTGTGGAAAAATTTACGGACTAAAATATACTAAATCCAATTTCTTCAAAGATGAAAATGAGGATGAAATGATACTTTCTACTCATAAATATCATTCTTGGCACATATACCCAAATATATTGCCAAAGACTTTCTGCACTGGACAGTGTAACACGTGTCTAAATTTACTAGCAGAAATGTACAAAATGTATTTTATGTTTTTTTCCACATATTATTTCTTATATGGTTACTGTATATTGTGAGATTGTTCTCAGTAGGAGAAACCAAGTAATCTTGTAGATATGATACCTTTTAATGACTAACAAAAATACATGATGTTATTGCAAGCTTTCGGGATCAGATGCCTGATGAAGGACCCTGAGAGGTCCAAAAGATTGGAACAACATCATGTATTTTTGTTAGCCATTAAAAGGTATCATATCTACAAGATTACTTGGTTTCTCTCACTGAGAACAACCACACTTTTCTCTACTGGCTAACACCGTACCAAACCTTTTTTTGTATATTGTGTGTAACAAGTAACTCTTGAATGGTCTTCTTCTCATTCCAAAGTTTTCTGAGAGTTTTGATTAATGAGATCTCGTATCGTCAGTGTTTCTCATGGTAATATAGGTATAGACTGAAGACAAAGAGACAATCTGCGCACTATAAAATGTAAGGCCTCATCTTGTTATGCATTTCATTTAGATAACATTTCACAAAAATAAATGTAATTAAGGTCGCATTCATATCTGCATTGGGGCTCTGGGTGATTTCTAGGTACAGAGCCAAACAATGAAAATACCGTAACCACCAAATTCAGCACATGCTGAAGTTGAAAAAAAAATCAAGGGAGAAAAAAAGAACCTAAATTGTCACTAGAGATGAGCGAACATGCTCGTTTAGGACAATTATTCGATCGAGCATCGCTTTTTTCGAGTAACTGCCTACTCGGGCGAAAAGATTTGGGGAGCGCCGGGGTGGAGCGGGGGTCAGCAGGGGGGAGATCTCTCTCTCTCCCCCCCCCCCCCCACTCCCTACCGCAACCCCCCGCTCACCCCCGGCGCCCCCCGAATCTTTTCGCCCGATTAGACAGTTACTCGAAAAAAGCGATGCTCGATCGAGTAATTGCTCTAAACAAGCACATTCGCTCATCTCTAATTGTCACCCCCCCAAAATCTGTCCACATCACTTTTTGGGGAAGAAAAAAAGTCTTTAAAAACATTACTTAAAAGATGTAGATTGTTCCTTGAACTTTAGTTCATCAAGTTTAAATGCTTCTAGGGATCTGGGGAAGATCCACTGTATGATTAAAAGTTATGTGACTTCATGTACTGAGGGCGAAAACAACCCATGATGATCACACAGATACATGGGTTGTTATAAAACAGAGTTCTGATAACTTTATTATACCTATGGCGAGAAATGCAACTATGTGAGCATCACATGATCCAGACAGATTTTTAGCCTCCTAAATAAACAATGAAAGTTCTCATTTACTGATAGAAAGCAGAAACCTTCAAAGCCATGAAAAATATCAGCAAAAAATATATTAGAAATTGTATAACATTTCATTACACAATAAATACACGTTATTTTACTTGCTGACACTGGAAAAGCTATTTGATCTACAGTTGTCTAGGTTTAAAGTCGGCGTCATACAGACGTATTAGCGCATGCAAAATTTACCCATGCACTGCACAGAGAACAGAACCCATTCATTTCAATTATTAGTTCACATTTCCATATTTTACGTGTACCTTTAGGTCACGTAAAAAAAAAACCACATCATCGTCTACTTTTTTTGCGCATTTCCGCACCACTGGTCCCCATAAGGGGTGCATAAATGCATATGCGATACGCAAGGAGATGCGTAATACACTGCGTAATTCTGCTGTAAAAAGAACAGACCTGGAAATCATTAGATGGACTAGCCATTTCAAACAGTTTGTCTTTACCAGTGCAGAATCTGCACTGATAAAAAAAGATAGGACAGCGAGTCCTGACTCGCTTATCAGCCCCGTGCTGTGCCACTGTCCATGGTGCTGACCATCGGCTCCTATGGGAGCCGTGGCAGCACTCTGCTTACAGCACCAAAATGTGGACGGGCTGCTCCGTGGCGCACAGAGCAGCTTGTTCACCACAGATTTCCTGCATGACAGCAGCGTGGTTTACATGCTGTCGTAACAGCGTGTAAACCACGCTCATCTGAATGCACCCTAAGGACTGATTTCCATGATCGTATGCGTAGAACATTTTATACATACACAGCCCTTTAGCTCTGCCAACAGAGAGCCAGCTAAGACCACGTATGGGCTGAGTATGCACTGCGCTTGACGTCATGGAGATGCGCAATGCGATTTTTTTATTTAGTCAAATTCCCCTGCTCTGTTCAGAGTGGGGATGCGTATTAAAACTCTGTCTTCTCACAATGCCTGTATAGGGTAAGCCTTTCGATACGAAGCCCAAAGAAGGGCTCCATACCATACACAGAGAAAGAGTGCATGCTGTGATTTATTTCTCTTGCGTATGTAACGTTGTGTCCACATGCTTGAAAGAATAAAAGGCCATTGAGTTTAATTGCTTCCATTCACAGCGTATCATGTGTACATAATACATTGTGAAAAAATGACCATGGACGGTAGCCCTTAGGCTAACTTTACAGTCGCAAGCGCGATGTGGGACTGTGAATCATGCCCCCATATCTCGCTTCTCACTATTTGAATTCCCCAGGGATGCGAGGCGTTTTATGTCAAAACAGCCTCACATCACTTCAGGGAAGAAGCAATCCTCAATGAGAGACCTCGCAATGCTGCCGCTGGTCCCATTGAAAACAATGGGTGCTGCGATGTGAGAGCACGCAAGGAGATAGAACATGCCACGATTTGTTTCTCGCATCACATCATGATGCCATGCAGGAAAACATCGCTCATGTGTATGACTCCATTCAAATGAGATTTGTGCATCTCACAACGTGTGAAGCTGGCCTTAGGGAGTTTTTTTACATGGATTTTAATGCACATCTGTAGCAGACTCTTTCAATTGAAAGGAGGAAATCTGTTATGGGTCCGTGCCATAATCTGCACCAAAAGGTTTGGACTGCAGATCCGTGCCTAAATCCGCCACATGTGAACGCACCCTTAGGCCTTAGTCAGACGGGCGTTTTTTCGCGCGATTTGCGGATCGCATGACGGATGCGCATCCGCAAATCGCGTGACCGGTGTGCGCAAGTCGCCCGCAAATCGCCCGAAAATCTGCTCCTAGCCGCGTTTCATTAGAAACGGGCCGGAGCTGTCCAGCGCATTGCATTCAATGGAGACGGCAATAGAGCCGCCTCCATTTAAAGCAATGCGCTGCGGGCGAGCCCGGGATGAATTGTCGGGAAGGGCTTAAATATATAAGCCCTTCCCTGCAATTCATCCTAAACTGTGTTAAAATAAAAAAAAATTGTATACTCACCTTCTCCCGGCAGCCTGAGCTCCGCGCGGCCGTCCTGCAGTGGGTGTGAAGGGGGTGTGAGTCAGACCTGCCCCCTGATTGGCTCAGCGCTGAGCCAATCAGAGGCATGCCTCACTCACACCCATTCATGAATTCATGAATGGATGTGAGTCAGACCTGCCCCTGATTGGCTCAGCGCTGAGAGGCAGCAGTCACTCACCCATTCATGAATTCATGAATGGGTGTGTGAGTGAAACCGGCCTCTGATTGGTCAGGGCTGTGACCAATCAGAGGCAGATCATTCAGCAGGCGGGGATTTTAAAGCCCCGCCGGCTGAATAGTGCCGAGAAGCAGTTCAGGAGAACTGACAGCGGCCGCGGCTGGACTCCGGCTGCAGCGGAAAGGTGAGTATACAATTTTTTTTTATTTTAACACATTTTAGGATGAATTGCAGGGAAGGGCTTATATATTTAACCCCTTCCCGACAATTCACCCCGCGCACGCCGGCATCCCATTGCTTTCAACGGAGCGGCTGTATTGCCGCTCCATTGAATTCAATGGGCAAACATCGTTCTTCTCTGCCACAGCTGTTACAGCTGTGGCAGAGAAGAATGATTTGTCTTCTATATGTTCTCAATGGGGTCGGCGCTGCTGCCGCTGGCCCCATTGAGCGCATATACAGAAGAGAACAGGAATCACAGATCGCAGATAGGTGCAATCTGTGATTTTTTGTTCTATAATTTATCGGACGAGCGCATAAAAAGCGCTCATGTGTCCGATACCATTGCAAAGCAATGGTTTTATAAAATCGCCAGACGCATGCGCATGCGCAAATCGCGGCTAAAAACGCCCATCTGACTGAGGCCTTAAACATAATTTTCAAGATCAATGCATTACAATTTACTTTTCCTCAGCAACCATACAGAATCATTCATTTCAAGAATGACTCAACAGACGTGCTGTTAGAGACAACTAAGGCCTCCTTCAGACGAGAATGTTTATGTGCTCACATATGTCCGCACAAAACCACGCGTCTATTAGAACCATTGGTTCAACATGATGTGTTCACATGTCCGTGTTTTACAGGCCTGCAAATACATGTACCAGCAAAACATAGGACATGCGTGCACCATAGGTCTGTGTTGCATGTCAATATTTCCCACGAGGAGTCCCCTTGTCACTGAACACTGGGACAGCACTGTCCCAGTGTTTAGTGACAAGGGGACTTCCCGTGGGGAGTAAAGAATCCCCTGCCACAGCTATGACAGCTGGGGCAGAGGATTGTGATGCAGCGCTTGGAATTCAATGGATGGCCGAGCGCTGCCTGTGATTGGCTTAGCTCTCAGCTAATCAGACGCAGCCCTTTCAGCAGGTGGAGATTTTAAATCCCTTGTATGATTTTAAATCGTTCGTGTGAATGAGGCCTGAGGCCTAAGATATAAGGATATAGTGTGCAGTAAGGAATAATAGTGAAAAATGCAGGAAACTCATACATAATGGTCAGAAATGGTGCTATCACTCATATCGCAACACATTCTGAAAAGACATCCGAAAATGCAGGTTTGCTCTTACTCTGCAAGGGGTATAAATAAAGCAACCTCAGCTTCAACTCCATTAAAAAATTACGATCAATTTTTGGGCAGTTTGTTGCAATGTGGAGCAATTTTGGTGTAGTATTTTGTAGTATTTGAAGCAGTATTTCTGAGACAAAGCCAGAAAAGGAGAGCTGACCCAGCAGGACGGAGAAGTAGTAGATTCCTTTTGAATCCATTCCTGGCTTTAACTCAAAAACCTGCAAGATATATTTGTTTTTATTCTGAGTGTTCCTATAGCCCAATTACTTATCCTGAAACTTGTAACAGATTCTTCAGGCCATTTTTCACTTTCCTCTATGGTCTCATTCAGACGAGCATTTTTTTACTTACAGATAGCTGCACAAAAAGATCGCCGCTCGTGTGTGGAAAAGTCATATGAACTAAGCTAAAGCTGCGATCTACGTGCTGCATGGTAATCCAGCTCCCATAGGTGTCAATGGGAATTCCAACGCAAAACGCACCAAAGATAGGTCAGGTCCTATCTTTTCTCGCAGCACGCATCTTAGATGGGAGCTTTGCACACGCAAGTCCTATCTTTTGCAGGTGCCAGTATTTTGCGCGTCTAAAAATCGTTCATGTGAATGATTCAATAGGAAACCATTGGTTCTAATAGACGTTTTCTTTTTGTGTGACTGTTCGTGCGCAAAAAAATGCTCGTCTGAATGAGGCCTAATACTTATGTATTTTAAATGGATTCGGTCTGATTTGTCTTTTCAGGCTAGGTTTTATTCATTATTATCGGAGGTTATTGTTTTAGATAATTTTTCTACATACATGACGATATCCGCCATTTATGTTTGTTCTCAAATCACATTTATGAAGATATCCAAATCTTTTTTGATAGAGTGATCATAGAGCATCAGAAATTCTCTCTGGATGTCGGCATGTATTTCTGTTATTTGTGCCCTTTAACTGAAATTTACCATTTGAAGTGTTAAATATTCGCATAAAGCGTATGTTTTGTGGTTGTTAAACGTATACATAAGAAAGTGAAATGTTATCATTACCACGAACATCTCTAAAATATGCATTTGAAACTATGTAGTAATTATGGGAACCACAAAACGCGGCATGAAGGTAAGATGGAAGCCCTTAGCTTGTAATTACAGTAGATGGAAAACTAGAGAAACCAAGACAAAAAATCTTAACTATAGGTCAAGAATAAAACAGATGTGTTTTAAAGACCTGCAAAAGGACAAGGGAACATTCAGATGAACTCATAAGCTGACTTTGTTGCTAATATTAAAGGGGACAGAATGGTAATAATATCTTCATAATTTTGCTAATTGTTAAAATATATACTGCTTCTTGCAACGCTGGAGAAGACAATTTGAGTTTGCTGAAATAATTTTCAGATGGATCTTCCCATTTGCAATGCCCCTGAGGTACCCAATACAGTTGAACCCCTAAAAATGTGACCCCATTTTGGAAATTACGCTCCTTATGGTATTTATTTAAGGCCTCAGTCAGACAAGCATTTTTTGCGCAAATTTTTTTTACATGTGCGCAAAATGGTATGTTCAGGCCTAACAATGGGCAAAGTTTCATATGCCCATTCACTGGAGCAACTGTGCTTGTAGAAACGAAGCTGCTCCATGAAGATCCCCTCATCACTGAACACTGTGACAGCACTGTCACAGTGTTCGGTGATGATGGGACTCCCCGCGGGGATGAAAGAATCCCCTGCCACAGCTGTCACAGTTGTGGCAGAGGATCGCGATTTTCAGACAATTAGAAGCAGCGCTTGCTGGAGGCGGGGATTTTTCAATTCCTGGCCACCACGATAAAGTAGAAGACTGCCAGGGACAGGTAGAAGAGCCAGACAGCGCTTCCAGGTGAGTTAAGTTATTTTTTTCTTATAGTTAGGGGTGATTTTCGGGGTAAGGCTTATATTTCAAGCACCCCCCCCTAAATCATCTCTGCAGGGGTTACCTTCATCCCATTGCTTTCAGTGCTGTCACAGTGCTCAGTGATGAGGGAACTCTTCATGGGGGTTAACAGAACCCTACGGGAGTACCCTCATCCTCTGTAACTTCTGTAACATCACACAATGTCTTTACATGCAGCACGGATCTTACCGGCATGCTGTCCTATCTTTTGCAGGTGCAAGTAGGTTGCACCTCTAAAAAAATGGACATGTGAACACTTCAAAGGAAACCAGTGGTTCTAATAGACACGATTTTCTATGTGCACATAAACGTGCAAAAAATAACTCTTCTCTGACTGGGGCCTAAGTGGGGAAAATTTTGTAGTTTTATTTGTAGTTTTACTGGTATATCAGTTTAAAAAGTGCAGGCACATGTAAATTGTTTGGAGGTTATCAGGGCATCATTTTTTTGAGGGGGGATGAAACGAAAATTCTGTCCTTGTCGTATGGGTTTCATTTTTATGGCATTTACCGTGCAGTATAAATGTTGGGTTAATTTTATTTTGCGGGTCAATATGATTACCGTGATGCCAAATTTATAGGGTTTTTTATTGTTTGACTACGTTTGCACAACAAAAGCATTTTTCATCAGCACATTTAGAGAGCTAAAAAAAAGGAAAAACAGGCTCAGAATCCAATCCAGTCCTATTATAATTAAAACCCCTCTTACCATAAGCATTAACTAGAAATTGGATTCCTTTAATATATAACTTTTATTGAATTATACAAAGATTGTACAAGGAAATGAAAATATTTAAAAGCTGAGGATATGCTGCAATCATATTTGGGTATATATGATATATATTATATTGTGGTTTATTACTATCCACATTGTCTATGTTATCCCATAATAAGATAGCTGTCAGTCTATGACTATAGTTATATTTGCATGTGTTATTCAGCAGGTCAGTACTAGAGAGAATGATCAGATGATCAAAAAATAATAAACGGGGTGCCAGTTCCCCATAGAGACCAATAACAACAAATAAATTCTCCTAGCTGGATGTATAGGGAAGCCTCCAGAGCACCGTCTATAGCTTCTGACTAAATGATCTGATCGTGAGAACCTGCTACACCATCCTCCAGCATTTAATATGGAGGGAAACTGCATGATTGTCTAGCTATATTCTGAGTATTAGCAATCCCCCAAAGGATTAATAGAATGGGATAATTAAAAAAGGTTGGTGCCGTGTTAGCCAATAGAACAAAATGTGATTGTTCCCAGTAAGAGAAGCCAAGTAATCTTGTAGATATGATACCTTTTAATGGCTAACAAAAATACATGATGTTATTGCGAGCTTTCAGATCTCTCAGTGTTCTTCCTCAGGCCTTAGTCAGACGGGCGTTTATAGCCGCGATTTGCGCATGCGCATGCGTCCGGCGATTTTATAAAACCATTGCTTTGCAATGGTATCGGACACATGAGCGCTTTTTATGCGCTCGTCCGATAAATTATAGAACAGAAATCGCAGATCGCACCTATCTGCGATCTGTGATTCCTGTTCTCTTCTCTATAGGCGCTCAATGGGGCCGGCGGCAGCAGCGCCGACCCCATTGAGAACATATAGTAGACAAATCATTCTTCTCTGCCACAGCTGTTACAGCTGTGGCAGAGAAGAACGATGTTTGCCCATTGAATTCAATGGAGCGGCAATACAGCCGGCTCCATTGAAAGCAATGGGCTGCCGGCGTGCGCGGGGTGAATTGTCGGGAAGGGCTTAAATATATAAGCCCTTCCCTGCAATTCATCCTAAAATGTGTTAAAATAAAAAAAAATTGTATACTCACCTTTCCGCTGCAGCCGGAGTCCAGCCGCGGCCACTGTCAGTTCTCCTGAACTGCTTCTCGGCACTATTTAGCCGACGGGGCTTTAAAATCCCCGCCTGCTGAATGATCTGCCTCTGATTGGTCACAGCCCTGACCAATCAGAGGCAGGTTTCACTCACACACCCATTCATGAATTCATGAATGGGTTAGTGACTGCTACCTCTCAGCGCTGAGCCAATCAGGGGCAGGTCTGACTCACATCCATTCATGAATTCATGAATGGGTGTGAGTGAGACATGCCTCTGATTGGCTCAGCGCTGAGCTAATCGGGGCAGGTCTGACTCACACCCCCTTCACACCCACTGCAGGACGGCCGCGCGGAGCTCCGGCTGCCGGGAGAAGGTGAGTATATATATATTTTTTATTTTTACACATTTTAGGATGAATTGCAGGGAGGGGCTTATATATTTAAGCCCTTCCCGACAATCCATCCCGGGCTCACCCGCAGCGCATTGCTTTAAATGGAGCCGGCTCTATTGCCGTCTCCATTGAATGCAATGCGCTGGACAGCTCCAGCCCGTTTCTAATGAAACGCGGCTAGGAGCAGATTTTCGGATGATTTGCGGGCGACTTGCGCGCACCGGTCACGCGATTTGCGGATGCGCATCCGTTATGCGATCCGCAAATCGCGTGAAAAAACGCCCGTGTGGCTAAGGCCTCAGGCATATTGACATAGATCTGAAGAGGCATGTATATATATATATATATATATATATATATATATATATATATATAGAGACACATACATATAGCAAGGTACAGACATGGATGTGATTAATTTGCACTTAAAAGAATGCCGCAACAGGATGGGTAGAGAAATAAATAAATACTTAAATAGTCCACCGATAAAGATTTGAAGATTTTATGGTCCCTGAATTATTGTTAGGGGGTCACCAGGCCAGCAGTTTTATCTGTGCTATAGATTTCTCCTACTTCTCAGTCACGCATGAATCCTCTTGAAGAATTTAGGCCTCTGTTGAAAGTGTTAAAAGGTGTTATAAATTTGTACTCCCAAATTCTTCTATGGCTTTGTGATTTGAAATTGCCTTTAAGTATAATAACTTTCATATGTTCCATGTGGTGTACAATTTTGGGATACCTATGACTGTTGAATCTCTTTTTGTTCTCTTTTTTGAGAGGCAGTATGATAAAAATGGTTCTTTTTTAACAGTATTTACCATACCTAATAATGACATATTAATTTTATTCTGTTTGCTAATACCATTATAGCAATACCAAATTAAATTGATAAATACACATAGTAGGTATCGCCATGCTCATAATGACCCAATTAATGAACAATTAAAATATGTATTGATTCAGATTCATTTATAAGGCCTCCCTCACACAGGGCATTTGCAGAAACACAGCGTTTTTCAACGCTGCGTTACTGCAGATTCCGCCCCGTTTCAGCAGCACTGGCATACTTTATGCCAGCGTTTTGGCTGCGTTTTCAGCTCGGCTGAAAACGCAGCCAAGAATGCTGAAAAGAAAAAAAAAGCTATACTCACCTAGCCACTGCAGTCCGGATCGCGGCCGCTGGTCTCTGCCGCTGATCCGGGCTTCCTCGGCACCCCAAAGTCTATTGCCGGAGGCCAGGTTTGAGAACCCCGCCTCCGGCAATAGAGTGCTGTGATTGGTTGTCGGTGCTTGCTCGATGCCCAATCACAGCCCTTCATTGACTGTCTCAGCCAATCAGTGATCAAACAGTGATCAAAAATGTATATGTACCCCAAGATGGTATCAGTGAAAAATGCAACTCTTTCCACAAAAAACAAGACTGACATAACTCTGTAGATAGACAATTTAAAAAGTTGTGGCTCTTCAAATGCAGAGATGTAAATTAAGTTTTTATTTCTATAAGAAAGTGTTTCATTTTGTAGAGTAGTAAAACCTTTTTTTAAAAAAAACTACATAAATGTGTTATTGGTAGAGATGAGCGAGCGTACTCAGAAAAGCACTACTCGCTCGAGTAATTTGCTTTATCCGAGTATCGCTGTGCTCGGGTCTGAAGATTCGGGTGCCGCTGCGGCTGACAGGTGAGTCGCAGCGGGGAGCAGGGGAGAGAGGGAGAGAAAGATCTTACCTCCGTTCCTTCCCGCTCTCCCCTGCAGCTCCCCGCTCCATGCCAGCACCCGAATCTTCAGACCCGAGCACAGTGATACTCGGATAAAGCAAATTACTCGAGCGAGTAGTGCTTTTCCGAGTACGCTCGCTCATCTCTAGTTATTGGTGTAATCATATTGACCCACAGAATCAAGGGAAAAGGTCAGTGAATGCAGTAAAAAAAAAAATTAAAAAAAATTCTAGAATTGCTGTTTTTTGCTACTCCTAACTCTCAAAAAGTGGAATAAAAAATGATCAAAAAATCATCTGTAGCTAAAAATGGGGCCAATAAAAACTACAGAGTACCTCACAAAAACTAAGTTCTTACACAGCCCGATGAAAAAATTAAAGTGTTCTGGGCCAATTAATGCAGCAACAACGAAACAGTTTTACTTTTTACGTCTTTTTTTTAGTGTGTACAAGTATTAACACATTAAAAACTATCTGGACGTGACATCACCATTATCCTGCTGATCCAGAGAAAAACATTGTCAGTTTAGTGTTCTAATTAATAATGTTAATTGGAAGCCAGATTTAGAAGATTTTATGGTTTAAATATTTCAATGCCAAAATGCAACAATATTGTAATGTATCCCATATACCTATTATTCAAATAGAACCAACATACAGGGATATTCTAAAGCTTTGTACACTCACATCTGTCCTATAGCGGCTCCTAGTCCAATATCCTACATACATACTCTAACGACAATGATATAAGAAGCCAATTGGCCTAGTATTACATTACTAGGGCGTTGAGGAGTAGCCAATGAAAACCCACACAAATTCAGGCAGAACATGTAATTTCCATGCAGATGTCCTGATTTGATTCATACACCCAATGCTGTTGTGTTACTACAACATCGAGCCACCATGGTATCCACCAAGAGGGAAATGTATGCTTCTTCAGAAAATTATGGCCCATGAAAAGTGACAAATCAAAGCCAAGCAAACTCCCCCACACCGAAGAGAGCGCCATGTCCTGGGACATACTGACTTAAGTGATGGTTCTGTAGCTAATCTTCACAGCACGTAATGGTCAAGCAATGTCTGCTTTATACGCAGAACGATGGACTGGACTCAAGATAAATATTTTTTTTTATTAAATCATTTATGGCTGTTTCCTAGCAAAGTGATAACTTGTACTTTATGGCCATGTAATAGAGAGCAATAGACACTCAATAAAGCATTATAGATCACAGCACTGACTTCACATCTGGTATCTGTTAGCTGCTATTCACATAAATAATAAATAAGCGACTCATCTGACTGAGACTGAAATACAATTTGGATTTCCTGTTCCAGCAAAGTTTACTTCTGTGTCAAAATCACCGCAGCTTCTAGACTTAGTCTGAAGCTAATGTAGAAGAGAATAGAGAGGAACTTGATCTGCTTTTTGTAATCTGAAACCTTCATTTTAGTTTCCTGAGCTCCCTGACAAGTATCTAAATGAATAAGTCTGATGATAATCTGGAGTCCCAAAACTATAGCACAAAGGATAATACTTCATCATGTGGGAAAATAGACTTTGTTGTACTAATGGCATTTTTTTCCAGTTCATTATATACACAGATTTTTCTTACATGTTCAAAAATTCTTCGCTTAAGTATCTGTGGGCAAAGCATTTCACAATTTGCTGGACGTCATGTAACCATTTACAAACCCAAAAGGAAAGAAACTGAAGTTTTGTTGAACTTTTTCCAATTCACTTTAATGTGTTCTAGAAATGCGATGCCATGAGAAAACTTTCTATTTTTTCCTATACTAAAGTATGGCAATATAAGCCATAAAACTTTTTTACAATCTGATAAATACAAGCAGGTTTTGTGGTTCTCCTTGCGGTGGTTCTAGGATCTGTAGCTTTCTACTCATCTGGTTCAGGTCTGGTATTTGTTTCTCTTCAGCTTCGGGCTCTGGTTGGAGTGGTTTCAGGTGAGACTTGCTTGGTCTCACTGGTGGGTAGTATGGGAGGACTATATAGCCTGGCCTTGCACTTAGCTCATTGCGGTATAATCCAGTCTCCCTCTGACTGTGGTGGAAGTTAGAGCTTGGTGCTGGATCTCCTGCTTTCCTGATTCTTCACTAAGCTATGTACTGATGTTACTATTGTTGATATCTTGCTCTCCTTGGTTTTCTCCTCTCGAACATAGGGTCTGCTAGTGGCCTAGGTATGTGGTCAGGTTCGTTCTTGTTAGGGCGGATTATCTGCGTATAGGCAGGTCCCTTTTCTGGGTAAAGGATTTATAGGAACAGTGTTTCCCAGGGGTCTGCTTTCTTTATGGTTTACCACTGTTATGTGTGCACTTGCAGTCTGTTTGTTCACAGTCCGGCGCGTCCGGATTGGACGTTACAGTTCTCACGAAGGCAAGATATTTTTTCAAGAAAGATTAAAAAGTGCTTTAGGTCATTCCCATTGCGATACTGGTTATAGCTGGACACAACTGTAACATGACATAGTCTTATATTTGTCACTTGATGAAAGAAACACCTCAATCCTTATAGCCATGTCCTGTTGTTGCAGCAACTTTTCCAATGGCAGCCACACTTGGTGAGGTCATAAACAAAAACGGTTCAGTATGTGATTTAGACATGCAAAAGCAATTGAAATTAATCACTGTATATTAGATTACTATTATGCAGTGTGGAACTATAAATTTAGTTACGACTGGTTAAGTGTAATAGATGATCCAATATGCGTCGTAGTCAAATGTTTCTGTGAGACAGTTGGAACAGACATTTAAAAGGGTTTAAGCAGGATTATAAATTATTCCCTATCTACCGAATAGAGGATAAATTGCTAATCAGTGGAAGATTCACTGCGGAGACTGCACTGATTTTGAGAATGGGGGTTCAGTGTCCCCCTCTACCTATCATTGTGGGCACACTTCCCCACACAGTGACTTTAGAATGAATAGAGGGCTGGCCAAGCATTCATGGATGCTGCTCCATTCATTTCAATGGGGCTGAAGGAAATATCCAACTGCTTACCGCTTGGCTATCTCTGGCAGTCCCATTGAAAATGAATAGAGTGCCAGCATGCTTTACTGACTTGTGCTTCATTTAGTCTCCTCCTCACTGCAGGGGATATAGTAAGCTCACAGTGAGGAGGACAGGGGATATGGGACCTGTTCTCATGATTGGTGGGTTTCTCAGTAGAGAGACCCTCAACGATCAGCAAATTATTCTTTATCCACAGAATAGGGGATAACTCGTGATTCTGTTACAACCCTTTAATGTTTTTATGGGACGATGTTCATAAATGTGTATAAAGTGGTTTATAACAGATAGATCAACACAAGAACCATGGGGACTTTGCCAACATTCTCCCAGTGGTAAATGCAAGAAGAATCTTTTTAGGAAGAATCATTACAGATGATGATAATTTGACTTCTTGTTAAGTGCTATAGACAGAAGCATTCCTTCCCTCACTGTCTATCCCCTGATTTCAAATAATTGTGCCCAAGTAGAAATGTTGGCAAATGTAATTTGGGATGTGCTTGCAGTGGAATTCATTCCTCTTAAGGCCTCAATCACACAGGCGCATCGGTACCCGTACACCGGCGCTGATGCGCCCGTGTGACTGCAGGAAGGAGACCGACGTACCTGCAGACGGCCGTCTCTCTGCAGCGCCGGAGGAAAGAACACATGACCGGCAATGAAGCCGGTCACATGTTCTTTCCTCCAGCGCTGCAGAGAGACGGCCGTCTGCAGGTACATCCGTCTGCTGGTGTCAGTCACACGGGCGCATCGGCGCCGGTGTACGGGTGCCGGTGCGCCCGTGTGACTGAGGCCTTAGGCAACTAACAATAGAGTTGTATATTGGTCACCATTTTAAAGTTATTTTTCAGGACTAGAAAAAAAAAAAGTTTATTGCTTTTCGAAGAAACTGCACAATATCTGTCCATGGGCTTTGTCTGGTATTGCATCTCATTCAAGTGAATTGAGTTGAACTGCAATGCAAGACACAACCTGTGGACAGACATGTTGCTGTTTCTGCAGCTGCAAATACTTTTTCTACTCTAAAGCATACTCCTTTTAGTCCTGACTTGACTTTGCGTAATTTTCATCTTTTATCTAAGATGAAACAAAAATATTTTAGTGTTATGTATCCAATTCAGGTAGGTGAGTGAAGATATTCATAAGTCCATCCATGCTCCTCTGAGTAATATGCAAACAAGGGAGATGGAACAATACCTCTGCAGCGTCACCTATTTGATAGCATTCCTTCAAATCAACTCTTTATATGGGTCTTTGATTTTAAGGAATGCTGCTATCCAATAGGTGGCGCTGCAGAGCTATTGTTCCATCCCCCTTATTTGCATATGACCCAGAGGAGCATGGATGGCCTTATAAGTCTTCTTGCTCACCTTCTTGTTGCTCTCCCTAGGAACTGATGTTACCGCTCTTTAACTATGTCAAAGGCCTCTCACTTGCCAAGCCAGGATCCTACTGCACACTGATGAGGGGCAAAAAACCCGAAACAGCTGTCTGTGTATGGATTCTGACTTGGTTTTCAATTCCCAATAATTGCTCTGAAGACCTGCATAAAGAGTTAGGCACTGATTTGAATGAATTCTGCCATCCAATTGGTGGCGCTGCAGGGGATATTGTTCCATCTTCCTTATTTGTATATCCAATGTAATGACAAGACCAAAAAATGGCTTATTGCTACATGAGCAGGATTGACCTGCTGTAGTTATCTACTGGTTATGTGCTACTGCTGTCAGTCAGATGTGTGGAGAAGCTCAATGAAGAGCACTTCATGAAGAAGACTCATCTCTTGAGCACTTGTGGCAGCGTGCGGCATGGAATAAAAAATTATTTTATCACTGCTGCAAATACTAACAGCTTTCACAAAGGTACAGAGCTGGATAAAAATATGGAAACACTGTATAAAATGCATGCCTTAAGTTACATGGGATTATAAATCATATTTCAATAAGATATGTAGAGACCGATTTTAAGTGGAGGTAATATGACATAGATGCTGCCAGGCAGAAGTGAACGTCTGCCCGAGCAACAGGGTTCCATTGGTCAGGGGTTTGAGCCACTCAGCGGCTGTAACCAGCTGCTCCCAAAGCTACCCAGAGCAGAGCAAGAGGTGAAGTAGACACAAAGTTGGCACAAAAGATCTCAGCCAAGTAGGAGTCAAAAGAGCATGTTCAGTGCAAATGATTAAAATCCCATGCATATCGTATGGTGTTTCCATATTTTTGTCCACCCTCTGTATGTATAAACAATGCATCCCTGACCCTACAAAGCACTGTCAGGCTCTCTTTAAACATCAGAAAACTTAGGTATTTTTATATGTTCACAATCATTTGGGGGTTTAAAAATGTAATTGTGAGACTTGAACTAAAGGACTATAGATAAGTATCTATATTTACAGACATAACTAGACATCAGTCCACAAGGAATTTGGAAAACATTTCCATTTTTTATCACATAGACTAGTATACTCTAGTGCACGACTGAATTGTATCAGTCACAATTACTGCCTTTTCTTCTATTTATTTTGTTTGCTCTATTTTTGCCTTGTGTCTAAATTACGTTACATCAGGTAAGTTAGAGCAAGAACATGTAAGGTCAATGCCAGGACTGGTATGTCTGAGACAAGGTCAGATACTGGTAATTAGTAAGGAAGTGTTACTGTGAGTTTTAAGCCACTTCTGCAAAGCCATATACTTTGTGACCAGAATGGAATTAGATCTGGTCAAAACAAAGCAGGGGGAACTTTCCCTAATAAACCATGACAGATAGGACATTCTGTGGTTTAAAATTACAATTCTAATGAAATGGGACCCATAATTGTGTTTGTACTGTCTGTGTTTCAAATGAACACTTCATTTGAAATATTGAGTTGTTGTTGTTAGCCGTTTAGTCATTCACGACCCTCAGTGACCCTAAAGGTGACTCCCTCCATGTTTTTCGGTTTGGCACTGCTTCTTTCAGTTGTGTGATATCCATGCCAGTATCAGCTCTGACAGTATCCGCCATCGTGTTCTTTGGTGCCGGGTCTTTTTTTGCCATTGATTTGTCCAAGTATTATAGATTTTTCTAGCGTCTCTAGTCGCATTACATGGCTAAAACCCGTGAGTCTGAGCCCAGCCATCTTGCCTCGACCTCTCCGCAGCATTTGACACTGTTGACCACAAACTCCTCCTCAGTTTGCTACGCTCCATTGGCCTAAAGGATACTGCCCTCTCCTGGTTCTCTTCCTACCTATCTGACCGCTCTTTCAGTGTCTCTTTTGCTGGCGCTACCTCCCCTCCTCTTCCCCTTGCTGTTGGGGTCCCCCAGGGCTCTGTCCTCGGCCCCCTTCTTTTCTCTATCTACACAGCCCCTATTGGACAAACCATCAGGAGATTTGGCCTCCAATACCACCTGTATGCTGATGACACCCAGCTATACACCTCTTCCCGTGACATCTCTGCACCTTTACTCCAAAACATCACTAACTGTCTGTCCGCTGTCTCTAACACCATGTCCTCTCTCTACCTAAAACTAAACCTCTCTAAAACTGACCTGCTGGTATTTCCACCCTCCACTAACCGACCTCCTCCTGACATCTCCATCTCAGTGTGTGGCGCCACCATAACTCCTAGACAACACGCCCGCTGCCTTGGAGTCATATTTGATTCTGATCTCTCTTTTACCCCCTACATCCAATCTCTGTCCCGAACATGTCAGCTGCACCTCAAGAACATCGCAAGAATCCGCTCTTTTCTCACTGTGGACACGCTAAAAACGCTTACTGTTGGCCTCATCCACTGCCGGCTCGATTATTGCAACTCGTTGCTGATCGGCCTCCCCTGCACCAGACTCTACCCTCTCCAATCCATCCTGAATGCGGCAGCCAGCCTCATCTTCCTGTCCAGCCGCTACTCGGATGCCTCTGCCCTGTGCCAGTCACTGCACTGGCTGCCCGTTAAATACAGAATTCAATTTAAACTCGCCACCTTCATCCACAAAGCCCTCCACAGTGCAGCGCCCCCCTATATCGCCTCCCTCATGTCAATCCATCAACCAGCCCGGGCTCTCCGCTCTGCTAACGAAACCAGACTGAGCGCCCCTTTAATTCGAACTTCTCATTCCCGCCTCCAAGACTTCTCCAGAGCAGCAGCGGTCCTCTGGAACGCACTACCAAAGGCTACCCGAGCAATCCAGGACTCGCAGAACTTCAGGCGTGCTCTAAAAACGCACCTCTTCAGGGAGGCATACCGAATTCCCTAAACAAACCCCTCTGTACTCCGCCTGACAACATGCTCCCTGACGTATTGACTGCAATCCCTGCTAGCCATCTTAAACCGCTCCTGCAGTCATACTGTTTCTGCCATCACATGGTTAAATGTCTGACCATTGTCTATGTGCATAGAATCCCTCACTCCCCACCTCGCCATACCATACTCATCTCCATCTCGCCATACCGTGAACATCTCCACCCCACCATACCGTGCACATCTCCAGACCCTTTACCCTCTGTATCACCCCATTACTTGTAGTATGTAAGCTCGTTGGAGCAGGACCCTCACCCCTACTGTTTCCATCAATTGATTACTATGTAACCATGGTTCTGTAATGTTTGTACTTTTGTCTTTCTGTATCCCCCGTCTATGTAAGCGCTGCGGAATATGATGGCGCTATACAAATAAAGATTATTATTATTATTATTATATATCGGGTCTTATGCGACTTAGGACTTTTCTGTTTGTTACTCTCACCATCCTGGGTATACGCAGCAGCTTTCGCCAGCACCACAGCTCAAACACATCTATCCTCCATCTGTCAGCTTATTTTGCAGTCCAGCTTTCACATCCATACATGGCTATGGGCAAAACAGTGCGTTTAGTTGCTACGTCAGTATCCCTTCTTTTCCAGATATTGTCCATGTTTAGCATTGCGTTTCGTCCCAATGCTATCCTACGTTTTATCTCTGGCATGGATTCTTCATCCTGGTCAATTTTAGAGCCAAGGAAGGTGAAATCTCGCACGCATTCTATGGCCTCATTGTTGATTTTGACTTGAATTTGGCCATTTTGCGCAGTTATACTTTTAGTCTTCTTTCAATCCAGACAGAGGCCCATTATTTTCAGTTTCAGTTTTAATCTTACATATCAGCTGCTTCAGACCGGCTTCTGTTTCTTCCACCTATTTTCACCCCGATTTCCAATTTGTCTAGCTCCATTTTACACACTACTGCATACAGGTTAAACAAGAAGGTTGAGAGGATACAGCCCCGTCGGACACCTTTACCGATCCTAAATCTGTGTCCCCATACTGTGTTCTCACAGTGGCTGTAATATGCATTATCCCTATATTAATCATTAGAAGGTGTTTGCCTAACATGGCTGCTTTCAATTTGTGAGAAATTGCTATAATGTTCACATATGCTACCAGTTTCCCAAAAGTTGCTATTTTGACATATAAGATTGTGAAAACCAAACAAAAAATCAATTCATATGCATCTGCTTTCTCATGCTTCTTACTTCCCCTGTTCAAAAAGGAATGAAGTCATGTCAGAGGCTGACTCAGGGAAACAAGCAGATGTTTGTGGGAATTATCCACGAAATGTTTCCTTCAATTAGTATTTATTATTTAAACACATTTTCTATTTTCTTTTCATTTACACTCACACACTTTTTTTGGTGTTTTAAAATACTTGAAAATACTCTCCATACTTTTCAATTGGCCTTTTTAAGAAGCACTTTTTATTTTGTATCTTTTTGTACATTCACTTTTTGAGGGCATTTTTGAAGTCCTATGAAGAAAAAAACTGGAAGAAAAAAAAAAAAAAAAGATCGCCATACCTAGAACATGCTGCATATAAAGAATTTAAAGTAACACCTGGATGCAGCATTTTTGATTTAAAAAAAAATGCTCTGTGAAAAACATCACCGATAAAGCGGCAAAATGCTGTGTGAATCCAGAAATACACAAAAAGTGTAATATATCTACAGTCTGTGAACTGTGCCATTGTTGAGGGAACAGGCCAAAGTACCATGTAAGGTGTCACTAAGGATCTTCTCACTTACTGGAAGGTTTATTTTATTTTTTTTTTTCAGAAATCAATAAATTACAATCACAGTTGATACCAAGTCTCATTTTTTATATGTGCACTTTTGCTTACAAATAATGCAACATCAATACTAGTATTGGATAGTATTATACTGAGAACTGGGCCTACAACAATTATGTTTTAATACGAGACAATGTATAAACTCCGATTCCTTCTCCATCATCTTAATAGTGTGGATTCCTGCTGTTGTTGGTTTCCCTGTAGTTATAGCATTGCCTGTTTCCAATATAATTTGTACTTGACATTCATGAAGAGAATTTCAGGCCAACATGTGTGGGCAAGGTCAAGATTTGCAGCCGCTGCTAATAAATGAATTCCAGACGTTGCAAAATGTTTGAAATGAAGAATATTTCAAGACTTAATGGTTCTTCAAGTTCACATGATGCAGGCTGGGAAATAACAGGAGGCCCTGTTTCCTGTGCTAGAGAAAGGCCAAAGATGTGTCTTTAAACACTGTGTGAAAGGTTTTCTACTCACCTAATGAGAGCAAGGAAATAAAACAATATAAGAAATAAGGTGCACAAATTTTCATTGTAAGTCAGTCACTCATCAAAATAACCCTATTCCATATCATTGGTAGAAAAAATAAGCAAAGATAAGAAGTATAAAGCATTTAAACTTCCCAGATTAGGATTTACTCTTTGTTTATGGCAAACAATATCTGCACCAAAACTGCACCAAGTAAACATAACATTTTGTAGTATTTTCAACTTAACATTTTGTAGTATTTCATAGATAACATTAATTTTACTTTATCCATATCCACTCATTAGGCCTATGGGATGATTGCTTGGTTTTTCTGGAAAGGGAATCTAGAAGAATCACAAGCCAGTGGCAAATTATGCGGACCATAGGCCCTGGGCTGTTCCCCAACCTTGGTGCCATCTTCCCCACCAGCGCTCTACCACATTGTGTCTATAGTCAATACCACATTGCTGGTTAAATAGCATCAAGTCTGTTATAATTCTATTTGTCAAAGTCCTGTGTCCCTAGACTCTCCAATCACTGTTGACAGCAGGGGTGTAACTATAGGGGATGCGGTTGCACCCGGGCCCATGAGCATTAGGGGGCCCATAAGACCTCTCCTCTCCATATAGGGAGCCCAGTACTATGAATAAAGCATTATAGTTGGGGGCCCCATTACAGATTTTGCATTGGAGCCCAGGAGCTTCAAGTTACGCCACTGGCTGACTGTATTAGTCTGTGTAGGGACACATCCTCTCGAGAAGGGCAATGGTAACACACAGTTGTCAATTAGCTCTGGGCTACATAAAGACTTAATACTTTTTGTGGAATACAAGTATTTATTAAATTAGATTATGTCAGGAGTGGTGACAGCTCCTCTATAAATCCAGTGATTCATAGGTAATATCTTCTATGATTAGAATAGTTGTTTTTCCTTTTCTTCTACATCCAGCTCCACCACCATGGTGACTTCTACTGACAACTGCAGAGTTTGTAGCAAAAACATCTTTCTTTAACCCTTACTTCTGCAGCCATCCCCAGTCTCTGGCAGCACAAATAAATTCTGACCCCAAGTTAGACACCAAAAGAAATATAGACCCTGAACAGACCCCTAGAAGCAGATGCCAGAAAGCAGAGGTGGCAGAAGTTATACTAAATATTTTCCTTATATATAATATAATATAAAATATTTTTCCTACATATAATACACACAGGTACAGTATATCATACATACACTGTATGTATGTATGTATATTGTACCTGTGTATAATACAAATATTAGGCGTATACTGTACGTATGTAACA
The DNA here is from genome assembly GCF_035609145.1 of Eleutherodactylus coqui. Classification (NCBI taxonomy): domain Eukaryota; kingdom Metazoa; phylum Chordata; class Amphibia; order Anura; family Eleutherodactylidae; genus Eleutherodactylus; species Eleutherodactylus coqui. The sequence continues at coordinate 200,352,387 of NC_089841.1, read as the reverse complement.
CGCAGTATCTAATTATATACATGTAAGGTAGTATGAGATGAACCTTGCTCCCTCTCCCATCATTGTTTTAGGGAATACCTCATGGGGGCTTACACCTACTGTACCCCTTCCCTGTTGTGGGCCATCTTGGGTACCCCTCCAGGCTGCTGCCAGGTCACATTGCTCAACATAGCATCCTGATTTCCATGAAGATGGAGTTCTTTGAGGGCCTGACTGCGATGAACTTCAGGCATGGAGGTGAGAGCTCTTTGCCGAGCAGAGCAGCATCAACTAGTCAAGAAATGTGGGAATCACAGGGGCAGGGGAATCCCAAAGGCTTGCTACGATTGTCACTGGAAAGATTCCCAAAATATAACTTTAAATTTAAATCTTTAAAATTGGCTCCAAAAAAACAAACATATAAAGAGATAAATGAATGGATATCCCCACCACCTCTTGTCTAGTCACTGCGACTGCATTGGCACTAAGACCCGCAGAGGCAGACAAGCATATCTAAATATGTATCTCTTCTTAAATAGCATAGATCCCTGACCTATATTAGAGGTACATAGGCAGGGATATTGTATTACGGTCCCTAAAGGTAGCAATTCACTACTATGTTCCCTATGGATACAGCTCCGAAGCATTTGGATGTTTTTAATACATCATCATAACCCAATCTTGTATCCAGTGCCAATTGGCAGTATGAGTTGCTCAAGGAACTTTTTGAAACCATCTAGTTAATGTGCGGGTGGTAGCAGCACTGGTACACAAAATATATCGAAAGGCTGAGGCTAGATCTGAATTTGATCCTGTATAGGGATGGCAATGGTTAAAGTAACCGCCGGATTCCCAGTCTGGATGCTCAATAAAAGGTACCCAGTCTTAACCAATAGTAGATCAAAGTTTGGACCAAACTGGAAACAGCATATCTTAATCGCTCCTAACATCCAAATGATTAGTGTTCGATCATAAGGCACCCACGTACAGATGGTGGACTATGGGATTTATTTATCCCTTTCTATGTTCGTATGGGTTTTTTTTTAAGCTAATTTAAAAAATTTAAATTAAAAGGTATATTTTAGGAATCTTTCCAGTGACAATCGTAGCCAAGAAATGTGCACCCAAGAGGGACTTATAAGGGGGAAAGGGAGGGTGTGAGAAGAGGTGCAGGACGTGGTTGGAGCTTCTAAAGATATTATCAATTTTTAAGGGACATCCACTTTTTGGTAATATCACTGTTGTGCCAAGTTTAATCCACTTTTTGATGACCACCTTCACTTTATTCCATGTTATACGTAACATCTTGGAGATTTTTTGGTACCTTTCTCCTGGCTGATACTTTTCAACAATCAGATCCCTTTGATGTGCTGTGAGATCTTTACGGCTTTTGCTAAATAATGCAACTAAGAAAATGTGAGGAAAATCCTCCTAGAAGAGCTAACTTTATATGGGGGAAATCAGAATCCCTGTGAATTACGGCAGCGGAGTACTGACTACTATTTATCATGAGTCTATAAATGTGATTGGCTAATTCTGAACACAACCACATCCCCAAATATAAGAGGGTGTTCACACTTCTGCTACCACATTATTTTAGAGTTGTTATTTTTACTTTTCCACCCTAAGGCCGGCTGCACACGAGCATGACGGGCTCCGCCGCGGAATATTCTGCGGCGAAGCCCGTCACGGCGCCTCCCAAAGACCCCATACTTACCAGCGGATCCGGTGTCTTCACTCCCGCATGATGCTTCCCCGCCCACCGCCGCCGGGTCACATGACACGCCCACCGCGTCACATGATGTGCCGACCGCGTCATATGACGCGGCGGTAGGCGGGAAAGCGTTTTCACGCTATCTTCCGCTGTGTTACAGCGGGAGATAGCGTGAACGGACTGCTTCCATTGACTGCAATGGAAGCCATCAGCGCGTACACCCGCGGCAAATAGAGCATGCCGCGGGTGAGGACGGGAGATTTCACGGTGCGGAATTCCGCGGTGGAATTCCGCACCGTGTGCCCTGAGCTATTAGGTTCAATAGAACCTAATAGCAGGGGGCAACGCAGCAGATTTTCGCCACGTAATTCGCGGCGGAAATCCGTTCGTGGGAAGGAGGCCTAAAGGAATTTATTTTGTTTTTCAATGGAATTGTACAAATAATGGGTCACAGTGAAGAGGGAAAGAAATCCGAAATGATTCATCCTTGTCGGATTTCTTAACATGACAAAAACCTAAATCTGCCATTGAAACTTTTGATTTTGCTACAAGAGATGACTGGTTGTTTCATGCTGCTCAGACTTAGAACTCTGGTTTCTTTATCTCTGACAAACTGACACGGGAAAGAGAGGATGTTCTGAATTGTTAAAACAAGCTGAGATCTTGAAAATGGTGAAGACTAAAACGATAAATATAAATTGAAGAGTTGCGTAACTTTTACTTTTTAATAAATAGTGAATAAAGATGTTGTTATTAAATAAAATAGGCAAGAGAAAAATTTTTTAAAAAGTAACCGAGTACAATCACCCACCAATCCAGCGCCACTGATCTGGTCTTCTCCACCAAGTTTTGTTGAGGTGTCTGTATACGCATGTAACCACTGCAGCCAATCACAGGCCTTGGTGCTATATCGCTCATGAATGCTGAGGCTAGTGATTGGCTGCAGTGACCACGTGTGTATACAGACATGTCACCACTGCAGTCATGTAAACAAAGCCTGACAAAGAGAATTAGTGCCACAGCGCTGGAGTGGCGGTGGATTGGACTGATGAGTACAATATATTTAGTTGTTTGTTATTTTTAAACATTTTCTGCCCGGCCTAAATCCTAATTTTTTTTTACGCAAACAACCCCTTTAAGCTTATGAACATACAATTAGAGAGATCCTTTAGTATATAACTAAGGGTGGTCTGCAGCAACAGTTTTTATGTGTCAGCTAGAAAATATCAAGTTTCTTTGTGCAGAGTTTTGTAACCTTTGCTGACAGAAGAAAAGCAGATGAGATTTAGGTCAGAGAGATGGAGTTTAAAATGCTTTGCAGGGTATAAATGGCCTTGCGGAGAACAGAGAATGAATGACTGGATCTGCTGTCTCATCCTATTTTTATTGCTCAGTGAACTAGATAAAAGAACTAAGCTGGCTGGTGCATTTATTTCCTGTCTAATGTTTTGTGTTAGTAGATAATAGACCAGGTGTAACATGGTTTGCCAAGAAATCGAATAAATAGAGCATATTTATGTATTTATATAGTGGATTTTGTCTATGTAGAGTCATAGAAATGGTGTATGCTTTGATATTAGTGTCATAATGCTACTCTGTGTAAGGGACGTTTCACAAGGGACAGAATTAGGACATGCAGACATTTCTCCGTCACAATGTTATCCCTATGGGGCTTGGATTCTGCATCTGCTAAAATCCACTTTACTTGAAAACCACAAGATTAAATTCCGCTGTGGAAAAGTTTTCTGCTGTGGAATTAAGAGCGTATTGCAGAATTATTGTTGTGGATTTCTAACATATAGGAGATATAATTCCACAATTAAAGTATATTGAAAAAAACACAAGAAATTTCGCAAGACGTTCCGCGGAATGCAATCCGCAATAGCTGACAAAATCTGTACCTGCTGAAGACAAAAACATTTGTGCTCACCCTCTCTTGTTTTCACCCCATCCTTATACTCCGGCTGTATATCCAACCTTGTTGGCAAGTCGTGCAGTCCTCCACGAAATTCATATGAAAAGTTCAGCCAAAAAGAGTTTTGCCTTCAGAGGTATAGAAAACTTTCGCCTTTATTAATAGTGTCCCAGCATCAATAAAACCAGGAACGCGTTTCGGCCAGCTTCAGACCTTGATCACCCCAAGCATCTGCACCTGTGCTGCATCCTGTGGACAATTCCATCCCATGTGAAGGATCCCTAAGTAATAAATACCTAATGGCTTGCTTGAGGCCTTCTTCACACGGGCGTATGAACTGTGCTCACCATTATGGAACGTAGTTGTGCATGAAAAAGTTAAATTTTTTTTCTTACCTTTCAAACTCCGCACTATTCCATGAGAGTTTGAAAAAAAAAAAAAAAACGAGAGGATAGGTCCTGCCCTAACTTTCTCGCACGTAGTATTAACGAAGTAAGAAATGACAAGTCTTATCATTTCTCTCCTGCACTATTAATGGGAGAGAGTACCCTTAGTGAAAAGAAAACCATTGAAAACAATAGTTTTGTTTAGTCCCGTTATGCAGCCATGATTATCATGGACTAAATCCTGCCCAACTGTTAAAGCCCATAGTTTGTAGTATGGAAGATTCATTCACCATTAATGAGTTCTTCACATTTATTAGTGTGCCATTCCAGAATATTATGTCCATGAGAGTCCAACCTTGGAGACCCCACTAATAAAATGACTCACTCACATTAAATAATAAGTGTATATTCACACAGGCGTTTTCCCACGCGAGTTCTGTCTGCTTCTGTTATGAATAGAGATGAGCGAACACCAAAATGTTCGGGTGTTCGTTATTCGGAACGAACTTCCCGTGATGCTCGAGGGTTCGTTTCGAACAACGAACCCCATTGAAGTCAATGGGCGACCAGAACATTTTTGTATTTCGCCGATGCTCGCTAAGGTTTTCATGTGTGAAAATCTGGGCAATTCAGGAAAGTGATGGGAATGACACAGTGACGGATAGGGCAGGCGAGGGGCTACGTGTTGGGCTGCATCTCAAGTTCACAGGTCCCACTATTAAGCCACAATACCGGCAAGAGTGGGCCCCCCCCCTCCCAACAACTTTTACTTCTGAAAAGCCCTCATTAGCATGGCATACCTTTGCTAAGCACCACACTACCTCCAACAAAGCACAATCACTGCCTGCATGACACTCCACTGACACTTCTCCTGGGTTACATGCTGCCCAACCGCCCCCCTTCCCCCCCCACAGCGCACACCAAAGTGTCCCTGGGCAGCCTTCAGCTGCCCTCATGCCACACCACGCTCATGTCTATTTAGAATTGCGTCTGCCATGACGAGGGACCGCAGGCACACACTGCAGAGGTTGGCACGGCTAGGCAGCGACCCTCTTTAAAAGTGGCGGAGCGATAGCCCACAATGCTGTACAGAAGCAATGAGAAATAGAATCCTGTGCCACCGCCATCAGGAGCTGCACACGTGGGCATAGCAATGGGGAACCTATGTGCCACACACTATTCATTCTGTCAAGGTGTCTGCATGCCCCAGTCAGACCGGGCTTTTTAATTCATAGACACAGGCAGGTACAACTCCCTATTGTGAAGTCCCTGTCGACCCACAGCATGGGTGGCTCCCTGGAACCCACCGGCGGTACACAGAAATATCCCATTGCATTGCCCAACACAGCTGAGGTAGTAATGTCGTGCTTAATGCAGGTGGGCTTCGGCCCACACTGCATGCCCCAGTCTGACTGGGGTTCTTTATAAGTGTACAGATGTAGTAAAAACTCCGTGTGCACCTACAGCATGGGTGGGTGCCAGGAAGCCACCGGCGGTACATAGAAATATCCCATTGCATTGCCCAACACAGCTGAGGTAGTAATGTTGTGCTTAACCCTTTCCAATCCAATTTGTATATGGTTTTCCTAGGGGGCTTACTCTTTTTCTGCCGTTATACAACGGCGCTATATGCTGGCTAAAGCCAGTACTGCATGAGCTGACACGTAGGATAGGCTCCGACAGCAGAGAGGCTGGCAATATACAGTCAGAGAACCCCGACGGACGTCTACCAACAACGGAGCTGTACAGCCTTAAACCCTAATGTCTTCACAGGTCACACAGTGGACTGGAAAGGGTTAATGCAGGTGGGTTTCGGCCCACACTGCATGCCCCAGTCAGACTGGGGTTCTTTACAAGTGGACACATGTAGGTTAAACTCCCTGTGGACCCACTGCCTGGGTGGGTGCCAGGAAGCCACCGGCGGTACATAGAAATATCCCATTGCATTGCCCAACACAGCTGAGGTAGTAATGTCGTGCGTAATACAGGTGGGCTTCGGCCCACACTGCATGCCCCAGTCAGACGGGTTCTTTAGAAGTGTACAGATGTATTAAAAACTCAGTGTGCACCTACAGCATGGGTGGCTCCCTGGAACCCACCGGCGGTACATAAAAATATCCCATTGCATTGCCCAACACAGCTGAGGTAACGTCAGCTGTAATGCAGGTGGGCTAAAAATTAATTTGATTACACTGTAGGCGAGGGCCCACAAAAATTGCTGTATCAACAGTACTAATGTACATCCCAAAAATTGGCCATGGCCAGCCAAGAGGGCAGGTGAAACCCATTAATCGCTTTGGTTAATGTGGCTTAAGTGGTAACTAGGCCTGGAGGCAGCCCAGTGTAACGAAAAATTGGTTCAAGTTAAAGTTCCAATGCTTTTAAGCGCATTGAAACTTATAAAAATTGTTCTGAAAAATTATTTGAGTGAGCCTTGTGGCCCTAAGAAAAATTGCCCGTTCAGCGTGATTACGTGAGGTTTCAGGAGGAGGAGCAGGAGGAGGAGGAGGAGGAATATTAGACACAGATTGATGAAGCAGAAATGTCCCCGTTTTGGATGGTGAGAGAGAACGTAGCTTCCATCCGCGGGTGCAGCCTACGTATTGCTTACGTATCGCTGCTGTCCGCTGGTGGAGAACAGAAGTCTGGGGAAATCCAGCCTTTGTTCATCTTGATGAGTGTTAGCCTGTCGGCACTGTCGGTTGACAAGCGGCTACGCTTATCTGTGATGATTCCCCCAGCCGCACTAAACACCCTCTCCGACAACACGCTAGCCACAGGACAAGCAAGCACCTCCAGGGCATACAGCGCTAGTTCAGGCCACATGTCCAGCTTCGACACCCAGTAGTTGTAGGGGGCAGAGGCGTCACCAAGGATGGTCGTGCGATCCGCTACGTACTCCCTCACCATCCTTTTACAGTGCTCCCGCCGACTCAGCCGTGACTGGGGAGCGGTGACACAGTCTTGGTGGGGAGCCATAAAGCTGGCCAGGCCCTTAAAGACTGTTGCACTGCCTGGGATGTACATGCTGCTCGATCTACGCACATCCCCTGCTACCTTGCCCTCGGTACTGCGCCTTCTGCCACTAGCGCTGTCGGCTGGGAATTTTACCATCAGCTTGTCCGCAAGGGTCCTGTGGTATAGCAACACTCTCGAACCCCTTTCCTCTTCGGGAATCAGAGTGGGCAGGTTCTCCTTATACCGTGGATCGAGCAGTGTGTACACCCAGTAATCCGTAGTGGCCAGAATGCGTGCAACGCGAGGGTCACGAGAAAGGCATCCTAACATGAAGTCAGCCATGTGTGCCAGGGTACCTGTACGCAACACATGGCTGTCTTCACTAGGAAGATCACTTTCAGGATCCTCCTCCTCCTCCTCCTCCTCCTCCTCCTCAGGCCATACACGCTGAAAGGATGACAGGCAATCAGCCGGTGTACCGTCAGCAGCGGCCCAAGCTGTCTCTTCCCCCTCCTCCTCATCCTCCTCATGCTCCTCCTCCTCCTCCTGTACGCGCTGAGAAATAGACAGGAGGGTGCCCTGACTATCCAGCGGCATACTGTCTTCCCCCGCCCCCGTTTCCGAGCGCAAAGCAGCTGCCTTTATGGTTTGCAGGGAATTTCTCAAGATGCATAGCAGAGGAATGGTGACGCTAATGATTGTAGCATCGCCGCTCACCACCTGGGTAGACTCCTCAAAATTACCAAGGACATGGCAGATGTCTGCCAACCAGGCCCACTCTTCTGAAAGGAATTGAGGAGGCTGACTCCCACTGCGCCGCCCATGTTGGAGTTGGTATTCGACTATAGCTCTACGTTGTTCATAGAGCCTGGCCAACATGTGGAGCGTAGAGTTCCACCGTGTGGGCACGTCGCACAGCAGTCGGTGCACTGGCAGCTTAAAGTGATGTTGCAGGGTGCGCAGGGTGGCAGCGTCCGTGTGGGACTTGCGGAAATGTGCGCAGAGCCGGCGCGCCTTTACGAGCAGGTCTGACAAGCGTGGGTAGCTTTTCAGAAAGCGCTGAACCACCAAATTAAAGACGTGGGCCAGGCATGGCACGTGCGTGAGGCTGCCAAGCTGCAGAGCCGCCACCAGGTTACGCCCGTTGTCACACACGACCATGCCCGGTTGGAGGCTCAGCGGCGCAAGCCAGCGGTCGGTCTGCTCTGTCAGACCCTGCAGCAGTTCGTGGGCCGTGTGCCTCTTATCGCCTAAGCTGAGTAGTTTCAGCAAGGCCTGCTGACGCTTGCCCACCGCTGTGCTGCCACACCGCGCGACACCGACTGCTGGCGACATGCTGCTGCTAACACATCTTGATTGCGAGACAGAGGAGGAGGAGGAGGAGGGTGCTTTAGTGGAGGAAGCATACACCTCCGCAGATACCAGCACCGAGCTGGGGCCCGCAATTCTGGGGGTGGGTAGGACGTGAGCGGTCCCAGGCTCTGACTCTGTCCCAGCCTCCACTAAATTCACCCAATGTGCCGTCAGGGAGATGTAGTGGCCCTGCCCGCCTGTGCTTGTCCACGTGTCCGTAGTTAAGTGGACCGTGGCAGTAACCGCGTTGGTGAGGGCGCGCACAATGTTGCGGGAGACGTGGTCGTGCAGGGCTGGGACGGCACATCGGGAAAAGTAGTGGCGACTGGGAACTGAGTAGCGCGGGGCCGCCGCCTCCATGATACTTTTGAAGGACTCAGTTTCCACAACCCTATACGGCAGCATCTCAAGGCTGATGAATTTTGCTATGCGGACGGTTAACGTTTGAGCGTGCGGGTGCGTGGCGGCGTACTTGCGCTTGCGCTCGAACACTTGCGCAAGCGACGGCTGAACGGTGCGCTGAACTACACTGCTGGATGGGGCCGAGGACAGCGGAGATGAGGGTGTGGGTGCAGGCCATGAGGCGGTAGTGCCTGTGTCCTGAGAGGGGGGTTGCATCTCAGTGGCAGGTTGGGGCACAGGGGGAGAGGCAGGGGTGCAAACCGGAGGCGGTGAACGGCCTTCGTCCCACCTTGTGGGGTGCTTGGCCATCATATGTCTGCGCATGGTGGTGGTGGTGAGGCTGTTGGTGTTGGCTCCCCGGCTGAGCTTTGCGCGACAAAGGTTGCACACCACTGTTCGTCGGTCGTCAGGGTGGCATGGCGCGAGGGGGCGCTTTGGGAAACACTTGGTGGATTATTCGGTCTGGCCCTGCCTCTACCCCTGGCCCTGGCCACCGCACTGCCTCTTGCAACCTGCCCTGCTGATGCCCTTGACTCCCCCTCTGAAGACCTGTCCTCCTGAGTAAGCGTTGCACACCAGGTGGGGTCAGTCACCTTATCGTCCTGCTGCTCTTCCTCCGAATCCTCTGTGCGCTGCTCCCTTGGACTTACTGCCCTTACTACTACCTCACTGCAAGACAACTGTGTCTGATCGTCATCATCCTCCTCACCCACAGAAAGTTGTTGAGACAGTTGGCGGAAGTCCCCAGCCTCTTCCCTCGGACCCCGGGAACTTTCGAATGGTTGGGCATCAGTGACGATAAACTCCTCTGGTGGGAGAGGAACCGCTGCTGCCCAATCTAAGCAGGGGCCCGAGAACAGTTCCTGGGAGTGTTCCCGCTCCTGAGCAGGTGTCATTGTAGTGGAGTGAGGAGGCTGGGAGGAAGGAGGAGCAGCAGACAGAGGATTCGGATTTGCAGCAGTGGACGGCGCAGAACTGCGTGTTGACGATAGGTTGCTCGAAGCACTTTCTGCCATCCAGGACAGGACCTGCTCACACTGCTCATTTTCTAATAACCGTCTCCCGCGTGGACCCATTAATTGGGCGATGAATGTGGGGACGCCAGAAACGTGCCTCTCTCCTAATCGCGCAGCAGTCGGCTGCGACACACCGGGATCAGGAGCTCGGCCTGTGCCCACACCCTGACTTGGCCCTCCGCGTCCTCGGCCGCGTCCACGTCCTCTAGGCCTACCCCTACCCCTCAGCATGCTGTATTACCAGTGATTTGATTTCACAGGCAGGAAATAAATTGGCGCAAGACTGCAGGCCAAATATAATTTTTTCCCTTTTTGGAAAACGAAAGGCCCCACTGCCTCTAGTGAATGAATAATCTAAGTTTAATAACTGTGCTGTGTCCCTGCTAATGTGTCACAGAACGTGAGGGTAGCAGAGTTATTATAACTGTTGGAGAGCAGGTATTTTTTTCCCAATTAAGGAAAGCAAATGGCGAAGCCAGCAGTAAAGCGTAGCTGGGTGCGTCTGATTTAGCAATGTTGTTCAAGCAGCTCACACGTGTCCACCGCCCTTAGGACGGACAGAGGCTGGACAAATAGATTTGTTTTCAGTTTTTTTCCACCAAAAGGCAGCACTGCGTATATTCAATGAACATGAGAAGTTTAATAACTGTGCTGTGTCCCTGCTTATGTGTCACAGAACGTGAGGGTAGCAGAGTTATTATAACTCTTGGAGAGCAGGTATTTTTTTCCCAATTAAGGAAAGCAAATGGCGAAGCCAGCAGTAAAGCGTAGCTGGGTGCGTCTGATTTAGCAATGTTGTTCAAGCAGCTCACACGTGTCCACCGCCCTTAGGACGGACAGAGGCTGGACAAATAGATTTGTTTTCAGTTTTTTTCCACCAAAAGGCAGCACTGCGTATATTCAATGAACATGAGAAGTTTAATAACTGTGCTGTGTCCCTGCTTATGTGTCACAGAACGTGAGGGTAGCAGAGTTATTATAACTCTTGGAGAGCAGGTATTTTTTTCCCAATTAAGGAAAGCAAATGGCGAAGCCAGCAGTAAAGCGTAGCTGGGTGTGTCTGATTTAGCAATGTTGTTCAAGCAGCTCACACGTGTCCACCGCCCTTAGGACGGACAGAGGCTGGACAAATAGATTTGTTTTCAGTTTTTTTCCACCAAAAGGCAGCACTGCGTATATTCTATGAATAATAACTGTGTTGTGGCCCTGCCTATACAATTCTTTCCCTGCAGTATCAATGGAGGGTGCAATGGTCTGCAGAGGCGATTTTGAGAAGCAAAAAAAAATGCAGCACAGCTAACAGCAGCCTGGACAGTACTGCACACGGATAAATATGGCCCTAGAAAGGACCGTTGAGGTTCTTGAAGGCTACACTCACTCCTAACACTCTCCCTGCCTATGCAGCACTTCTGTCCCTAATGCCAGGTGCAACGCTCTGCAGAGGCGATTTTGAGAAAAAAAAATTTGCCACTGCTAACAGCAGCCAACACACAGCTATCAGTGGCCCTAATAAGGACCTTTGGGGGGTCTTGAAGCCTACACTAACTACCAATTCTTTCCCTACAGCAGCTCCGGTACAAACAGCACTGTCCCTCATCTAACTCACACCGCATCTGAGGCGAACCGCGGGAGGGGCCGACTTTTATGTTCGGGTGACACCTGATCTCCCCAGCCACTCACAGCAGGGGGGTGGTATAGGGCTTGAACGTCACAGGGGGAAGTTGTAATGCCTTCCCTGTCTTTCAATTGGCCAGAAAAGCGCGCTAACGTCTCAGGGAAGGAAGTGAAAGTAACCAGAACACCGCATGGTGTTCGTTACGAATAACGAACATCCCGAACACCCTAATATTCGCACGAATATCAAGCTCGGACGAACGCGTTCGCTCATCTCTAGTTATGAACAGAACCTTCGTAGGAGAAGAATCCATTCATTTGAATGGCTTAATTCACATGGGCAATTTTTCTCCCTGACCGAGTGGCCGAGATGGAAAAATCACTGCATGTCCTATTTTTCTGCAATTCGTCTTGAAGAATCGCCCATTATTTTTTATTGGAGCAATATAAAAAATGCATAGCAATTGCATGCCATGTGATTTGCATGCAATTTTCATGCAAGTTCAATGCGTTTTTAACACAGGTTACTAAGGGGACCACATGAATAAAAGATCCAGGAAGTGCAGAGCTGAGAAAAACGTACAATATAAATGCGTGAAAATTGCATGGAAGACTGTTTTTCATTGACCAAAATCGCACCCAGTGCCATGACCCCTGTATGCAGGTCAAGTTTCTGAATAGAATTTACTATATGCTGGTTAAGCTTAAAAAGATGGGAGCCTCTATCAGATTTTTGCTTTTGATACCAAGCCCCAGAGTGAACTTTCCTTCATTCAGTATGGCCATACCCGAGGGTTTTTACCTTCTGGAGAGAAGTCATTCAGTTTATGCACTCTAATTTTAATTTTCTAGGTGTCCCCAAACCCCAGATGTGTCTTTGGGGTCTAATTAACAGCGTGGTCCAGGGAATATATGATAAAATATTTTCGCTTTCGACTCCTTTGTGCCAAGAAAATTATTATGGTTTGAAATCCCCTGATGCCCCTCGAATCCATCTTGTAAATAAATATGGTCCACTATACAAAATTTTATACCTTAATAGGAAATTTCCACACAAATTTGAAAAAGTTTGGTTTTGGGTGGCGCTGTGCAGGACCACCTCATGAGAAAAGTTTACATGTTGTGCTCCTCCCTCTGGTTGCCATTCTGGAGGCTGCAATGGGGGATTCCAGGGTAGGGGCCGGGCATATCTATGATTGGTGTGTATGTGAGTGTATGTTGGACAGTCATCTCCTTTGAGCTTCTTGGGACTGTGCCCTCTGAAGTAGCCTGTGACTCTGTTTCAATTATTGTGACATGTATCCTTATATGATTTAGTCACTGTAGGTCTGGTTTCTACTGTTCAATCAACTAGATGCTTTAGATGTCTGGTATAGCTATGTATATGTAATATCACTGTGATGGATGAGCGACAAGACAGATTTTTTTTATGGTTATGCTTACGTTTATTGCAAAAAAAAAACAAAGAAAAAAACAAAACGTTTTTTTTTTAATTCAAAGCACATCTTAGAATAATAGTGAATACTAGTGCACAGTGTGCATCAGGTAGTCAGAGAAGCTGGTGTGGCCATCTTTGCTTGTCCAGGCAGCTGCAAAAAACATAGCTGTTAGGGCCCATTTACACAGCTGTAGGCGTTTTACGTGCACCCACCGTAAAAATGTCTGAACGACAAAGGGCCTGGCGCATATATGCCGAGGCAGCAATGCTGTGGGACCTGGGGAGACATTCTCCCTTCCCTCCCCCTTGCCGGCTCACCTCCTCTATCTCCTTCCCTACGGCCGTTTGCAGTGGGAGGGGATGGGAGGGCATGGAGCTAAGCTCCCGCCCCCTTCCTGCCACTTGTCTGTAGCCAGAAATGGGAGGGGGTGGAGAGCCCCCTCTCATTGCAAACAGCAGCAAGGGGCAAAGAGGAGAAGAGAAGGGGGAGAAAGTCTAGCAGTCACGCTGCTAAACTCCCTCCCTTCTCCGGCAGCTAGCATCGGCTCCCATAGGAAGCTACGCAGCTGCTGCCGCCGGCATGAATGCGACCTGTTAGTCACTTTCACGCTGCAGAAATACGCCCCTGTGCACTGATGCATTGTAAGCCAATGCATCAAAGGGGCAGGGTATATCGGCCGGGCGTGAAAACCCAGCCAATATACGCCCGTGTGAACAAGCCCTAAGGATGATATATTGGCATATATTTGAGAGGAAAAATTATTAGGGATTCTGGAAACAGAGTTATTGGACACACTAGAAAAAAAAAATTACCACTAAGATACAATGTCCCGGAAAGTTAGGAATCATCAAAAAATGCACTAAATATTAAGGGATATTGGGAACGCATCCCAATTTGGAAAATGCACAATACATAAAAAAAAATCTAGGATTTGGAGGGAACACGGTATAATCTCCTGGAGGTCTAGGAAACTAGCAAATACACAGTGTAATTCCATGAAGAAGTACGAAAGATGTGATCGTTCTCAGTAAGAGAAACAAAGTGATCTTGTAGATATAATACCCTTTAATGGCTAACAAAATAAACAAGCTTTCGAAAATACTTTGGTTTCTTCATCGTATCTGCAAGATCACTTTACTTCTCTTACTAAGAACAAGCACATTTCTATTGGCTAACATGGTACCATCATTTTTTCTCTTTACGCAAGATTACTGATGGACTTGATGGATGTGTTGTGTCACATGTCCCTACAGAAGTAGCCATTTTCTGGACAGGAGTCATGCGGCTGTTGCAGGAGAATATGAAACTACCCAGTGGGTGTGACACATGGACAGATATTTGCTGCGGAATTTGTGGTGGGTGTCCGTTTCGCAGATCTGCAGCAAATAGCGCCCATAGCATGCTCTGGGAAATCGACTCTTCCTGCACACTTGCAGAAACCAATTCTGGTTTCCCCAAGTGGAGGAAAAATCGCAGCATGCTCTATTTTTTCCGCAGATGCCGCGCGGATGGTTTTCACTGAAATTAATGAAATCATCCAATCCGCGGCACTTCCGCAATCACACTGCTAGGCGATGATGCGGTAAAAGCAGGACTTTTTGAAAAAAAATCTGTACTGCGCATCTCCGACGGCTCACCGAGCAGACCATCCACAGAACAGAAGAAACTGAAAGCCAGCAGGTACGCGCGGAAGCCAGAGTCAGATTCCGCATGTGGAATCCGTCTCTGCTGCGTGCAGCCGGCCTTATAATTAAAGTGGTACAACCCTTTAAGACCCAATGTTGTAAATAAAAAGATATGTTGTATATTACGTAACAACAGTTCAGCAGAAAGTTATATTTCACGAACAGAAGGTTTTACATCCATGCATTATACTATGTGAAAGTATCATTTATATACCTGATCTCCATCTCACCCCTAAAACTAACTTCAGTGGCTGGCAGGCGATGAAAAATCAATAACTTCCAATCCCCTCTATTGTTGTAAAGAGCTCATATGCCTCCACAGTTAGGTCCCAAAGATATCCTTTCTGTATGCAAATCAGTAGAGAAGCTTCACACTATGAGTCACATTGATTGATGAGCTGCTGAGCTAACCAAATCCCTTTTTGATAGACAGCTGGTTGCATCCCCGATACACAAAAAATCCTAGCAAGAGAAAGAGGGTGTCATGAGATCGGCAGCTCCTGACCATTCTTGGCCAGATGACTTTTTTCTGCTGATTTGCATACAGCTTGGGATAACGTTGGAACCTTATTACGAAGGCACATGGGCTTATTAAGAAAAGAGAGGGCATTAGACGTGATTTTCATCCCCTGTTGTCCAGTGAACGTAGTTTTAGGGATGAGATGGTGTTGACAGGTTCCCTTTAAATATCATCATGGAATATCATAAAATATCCTAGAATTAAGCTGGAGAAAGTATTAATTTCAGAACACACGCCAGAATGTTTTTTAAAGGAACTTCTTTGTTGTCTTCATCACCAAAAACACATGTGGGAAAATCTATGTTGATGTACTTATCCAACTTTTCTTATTCAGCAGTTTGCATTATGTGTGTCCAAACATTTTCTTGCTCCCAAACATTTCCTACTAGGTATTTAGCAGATGCTAAGTGGCAGTGACAGTTAGTTGAAAGGAACTTAATGGACTTAACACAACACACAGTGGTTTTTGTTTCGGCTCATTTGTAGATTCAAACATAGTGCCAATATTATGTACTTACACTGTAAGCCAACATTAAACTTAGGTGAAACACATATCGACATGCATGTCGGTGAATAGAACTTGAGATCATTTTTTGGGGGGTGGGGGTTAGTATAAAGTCCTGGGTTTTTGGCTGTTGAGAGCCTAAAGGGTTGGATTTGCAGCGACTCACTGGTTATGAGAATTGATATGATAGGAAAAAACTGTAGATTTGTAATGTGAAATATCATTCTTTATTGTAGATCATTTCTTTTAGTACATTTGCAGTTGCTATTTTATGACTTTTTCTCGTTAGGGGGTTTGTTTCTTTTAGTTTATAATTATGTTATTAACCCCTTAAGGATGCAGTTATTACCCAAAGGGATTATCCATTTTGGTGGGTGCCTATACCATTAATTAACTTCTATTAACTCTTTCTTAAAGGTGTAAAAATTCTTATTTTGCATTATTATTCTGCACTCTAAATTTTGTGCTGTTCACCGTGCTGCATAAGTAATGCGTCACCTTTTATTCTCTGGTTTCGTGCAATGCAAAATACATATAGTTTTTCTCTACTTTTGCAAAAAAAAAGTATATTTTATTGCACAAGATTCATATTATATAAGAGTCTGGATGCAGGTGCAAAATGTAAAAAAAACTAGCAGTGAAACAGTTACATTTTAAATGCATGGAATGGAATGTTCCAGTCTATTGTTGGTGCCTTAAAAAAACAATCCAGCAATCAATGCACTGAGATGATAGAAGTAAGCTAGAAGAGGAGTAGCTTACTTTGAAATACATGGGCTTAGTTTTGCACAAAACCTAAAGGGAGAATTCTGGAAAATTGGTATCCAGGTATTTGTGATGTGAGCCTCAGATGCTTAGATTGGAGACACCCCGTTGTTCTACCTCCTTAATCCCATGGTGAGATTTCTGGGGAAAAAATACATATTTTTCTAATCCTAGACAAACCCTTTAGGTTGTATTCACATGGGCGATTTTCATGGGCAAGTTGTCTGATTCTGAGCTGGACGAAACTTGCAGACCAATGGGCCAAGTTAGAAAAATTGCTGCGTGTCCTATTTTTGGGCAACTCTTGTTCAAGAATCGTCCATAATTTTCTATGGGAGCTTGAAAAAATGCCTCACACTTGTGTTCTATGCAACTTGCATGTGATTTTCATGTGAGAATAATTTCTTTTTAATGTAGATTACTGTGGGGACCCCATGAAAAAAAAACAGGAGAAACACAGCAGAAGAAATGCGCAATAAAAACATGTAAGAAAAACGCACATGAAAATGTATGAAAATAACAAGAAAATACCATGAAAATTGCATGGAAAGCGGTCAGTTTTTCACTGAGAAAATAAATCGCATTCACCCATGTGTATACAGCCTAAGGGCTCATTCACATAGGTGTCAAAAGCACGGAGAAGCTAGCTGCACAAATAAATCACTTCTAGCGCTGCAGAAAATCGTCTGAACGAATGATTTTTTTGCAGCGCTAGTGTCAGGGCTATTTACACGGCCAGGGCTTATCCAAAAAATGTGCTGCTGGGGAATCTCTCCATCTCCCCCACATGGGAACCCCTCTATCCTCGTGAGATAAAGGCAGACCCTGCCGATGAAGGGAGTCCCCAGCTGAACTCTCTTCATCTGTGTGGCGGGGCTTCCCTTCATCACTCTCTCTCCAGTGAAAGGAAGCCCCACCACGTAGATAATGGGGATTCCCGCAGGGCTTCTCTTCATTGCCGAGGACTCCCTTCATCTCAGCGGTGATGGAGGGGTTCCCATGCCTGGGAGATGGAGGGATTCCCCAGCAGGGCAGATGGAGCAGTTCCTCTGCATTGGAAACGGAGGGATTCCCTAGCAGCACAGATGGAGGGGTTGCCCTGCAGGAGAGATGAAGGGATTCCCCAGCAGTGTGGATGGAGGGTTTCTCCTGGACAGGAGATGGAGGGATTCCCCCACTGCAAGGATTTTATGCAGCTTAAGATCCTGAACGATGATTGTTAAGTGTAAATAACAGCTGTTCAGTATTGAACGGCCGCTGTATTAAGTAAATTGAGAGGAGTGTGGGAGAGCGAGGAGAGAAATCTCCTCCAGCCGTCCCGCCCCCCTGCTGAGCGAGCCAGCGATACTCACTCCTGTGCAGCAGCACGGGAGCGAGTATACACAGGTAAGAGTGTCAGGCATTGTTTGTCCGACATTTGGCCTTAAGTCTTGAGCTTTCAGATATGGTTCAAATGCATTTCTTGTTTTAGTGATAAATGCACTTTCATGTTTCTCAAGGCGTTTTGAGAATTCTTAGTAAGGCTGTTATTATGGTACTTGTTGTAGTAGTCCTGCTAAAAACAGCCTTGCAACAACTGTAGTTCATATACTCCATCATAGATCATAACTTCAGTAATTATATACATGGCTAGCACACAAGTAAACGTTCTGAGTTCTGTGTTTTGGACACAGACATCAGCTTTTTCCCAGAAAGAAGAGACCTGGTTTTATAAAAGAGTGTAATTTCTGTTTGAGGCAAGTGCTTCTTCTGCCTCTGATTACCGAAATGTTACGTAGACACTTTACTAATGTACGATACTGTTGGGTTAGCTCACCCCTGTTCTTATCCTTGTCATTCAAAAATGAAGTGGAAAAAAAGAACAAAAAAACTAACATTCAAATAATGAAAAGAAAACTTCAGATTTTATATTTGTGACTCTAGACAAAACTTCTCTCTATAAAAAGAGTGATATGTACCATTGCAAGAAGAAGTGAGAGAAGCTTTTGAAATTAGCTGGATGACTCCGTTAATTGCTAATACAAAATAAAATGTTAACTGTTTGTTACATAAGCCATAATTATAGACAAACACAATCTATCTAAGCTAATGTCGCACAAACAGTTTTATCGTTCTTGTTTTTTATTGAGCGCACATCCACAGTACAGGGAGAAAAAGTAAATGAACCGTTGAAGTTAATAACCTGTACTTCCTTTATTTAGCAGCAATCAGCTCCACCAAAAATTTTCCTGTATCTGCCAATAAGATTTGCACATTTAGTCCTTAGTCACACGGGCGTTTTTTCACGCGATTTGCGCATCGCATGACGGATGCGCTTGCGCAAATCGCGTGACCGGCGCCGAAAAATCGGCCCAAAAATCGCCCGAAAATCTGCTCCTAGCCGCGTTTCATTAGAAACGGGCCGGAGCTGTCCAGCGCATTGCATTCAATGGAGACGGCAATACAGCGGCTCCATTGAATGCAAGCCCTGCGGGCGAGTGTGGGATGAATTGTCGGGAAGGGGTTAAATATATAACCCCTTTCCTGCAATGCATCCTGAAAAGTGAAAAAATTAAAAAAATGTATGTACTTACCTGCTCCCGGCAGCTGGAGATCCCGGCGGCCGGCCTGCAGTGGGTGTGAAGGGGGTGTGACTCAGGCTTGCCCCTGATTGGCTCAGCGCTGAGCCAATCAGAAGCAAGTCTCAGTCACACCCATTCATGAATTCATGAATGGGTGTGACTGAGATCAGCCTCTGATTGGCTCAGGCTGAGCCAATCAGGGGCAAGCCTGAGTCACACCCCCTTCACACCCACTGCAGGACCGCCGCGGGGATCTCAGGCTGCCGGGAGCAGGTGAGTACATCCTTTTTTTTTATTTTTTCACTTTTCAGGATGCATTGCAGGAAAGGGGTTATATATTTAACCCCTTCCCGACAATTAACCCCGCGCACGCCGGCAGCCCATTGCTTTCAATGGAGCGGCTGTATTGCCGCTCCATTGAATTCAATGGGCAAACATCGTTCTTCTCTGCCACAGCTGTTCCAGCTGTGGCAGAGAAGAATGATTTATCTTCTATATGTTCTCATTGGGGTCGGCGCTGCTGCCGCCGGCCCCATTGAGCGCATATAGAGAAGAGAACAGGAATCGCAGATCGCAGATAGGTGCGATCTGCGATTTCTGTTCTCTAATTTATCGGACGAGCGCATAAAAAGCGCTCATGTGTCCGATACCATTGCAAAGCAATGGTTTTAAAAAATCGCCGGACGCATGCGCATGCGCAAATCGCGGCAATAAACGCCCGTGTGACTGAGCCCTTAGGAGATATTTGACACCATTCATCCCAGAAAATGTGTTTCAGTTGGGGCTAATGCCCACGGAAGGATTTATGCCACATTTCAGCACGGCGTAAATCCGCAGTGGAATAACGCAGCAATTAGGTTCTCTGAAACCTAATAGTTCAGTCCTCACATATGGGATTCTGCCGCGGATTTACACCATGGTGAAAAATATTGCGGTATCTTCTATTTTACCGCCTTTTTCCGTGGCAGGAGATCTCCATTAATATAGTATGATTGTGGACTGCGTTAAATCGCGGTAGAAAGCGTGTTTTTCCGCGATCGCCAGCGGGGACTTTTTTGTTTATTTCCGCGGGATTCCCGTGGCGTAAAACCGCAGGCGTATCCCGCTCCTTCCGTGGGCATGAGCCCTTAATCAATATCTCTGGGATGCCTTGTTTACACAGCCCTCATGTCATGCCACAGCATATCAATAGGATTATGATCAGGACTCTGACTTGGCCATTCCAAAACACAAATCCTCAGTTGATTTGCTTCTGTGCTTTGGGTCATATTCTTGTTGCATCACCCAACATTCTTCAGCTTAAGGTCATGGATTGTTGCCCTCACATTCTCTTGTAAAATGTTTTGATTTACCTTGCGTAGTTCCCTCGATGATTGCAAGTCACCCAAGCCCTAAGGCATCGAAGCAGCCCCCAACTATGATGCTCCCTCTGCCTTGCTTCATAGTTGGAATGAAGTTTTAGTGTTGGTTTGCAGTGTTCTTGTTCCTCCAGAGTTATGCATTTGTGCTAAAAAGATCCACTTTTATCTTAACTATCTACAGGACATTTTCCCAGAAGCATTGTTGTTCATCCGGGTGGTCCTGGGCAAACCCAAGATGGGCTACAATGTTTTTTTGAACAGCAGCGCCTTACTTTGTGGTGTCCTTCCATGAACACCATTCTTGTTCAATGTTTTCCTGATAGGGACTCATGAACTGAGGTTTTTGCAGTTTGCAGAGTCTTCCGTAGTCTTTTTCTGATCCTTGTGCTTTGTTTCACCCTACTAGATTGACCCGATGTTTGCTATGGGAACAGAAAATGTTTGGAAAAATGGTTGTTCTGAACTTCTAAATCTGCTTGGTTGGGTGATTATTCAGAGTGTCACTTTGTATTTGGAGCAGATATCTCTCTCTCGCCACTTCTCTCTCTTTCGCCACTTCTCTGTCCCTCTTCCCTCCCCCTCCCATTGAAAGCAATAGGGGAGCTCCTCTGCTGCGGCTGGGGAACAGGTGGGGATGAAGGGATTCCCTGTAGTGAGGCAAGGCTGTTTTCACATGGTGGAAAGTGCGATATCAGGCTGTGAATCATGGCCCAATATCGCTCTCACCCGTGTGAAACCAGCCTCACTCTCTCCTCCTCGCCTCTCATGTCTTGCGCTACTTAGCAACGCTTCACTCTCCCTAGTGGCACGCACCCATAGACTTAACATTGCAGCTTTGAGCTGCCCTCACAGGTCACTCGATGTATCAAACTCAAAGTTTAGAAATTGACAGCAGTGGTGAGGATGTCACTAATCTTATGACACCAAAATCACCCACCTAGGGTCAGGCAAAGGGGTCAAAGTGGGGTGCAAGAAAAAGCCTGTAGGCTTTTTTATATTAGATTCCAGATTGCCTGTTGCGTTCTGGGAGTGATCTTAACAGGAAGCCTACTATTGGTAGAACAGCAGCAGTCATGAATTTTCCCTGTCTGTGGATAATCATGAATTGACCTACACCCAGTTTATATTGTACAGATAAATATGGGATACATCTTCATTAAAAAAGTAGCATTGAGAACAAGAGTTTACTATGCTTTTTTTAGTACAGTGAAGGCAAAGATATACCATTAAAATGGTTCTGTCAGGAAAAAAAAATTCATACCTGTGCCTGACGGGGCCGGTCACCAGGATCCTGCTGGTCTTCTCCCCTTCCTCCAGCAGCAGTCCATTCGCAGGGCAGAAGCTGGCAAAGTGCCAGCTTCCGCCCCTGCTCCGACCACTGTCGGACGGCAAGTCCTGCCTTCTGGGTCAGTGGTTGACACATCACAAGTGAGATGTCGTCCACTGATTGGCCTGGCCACATCTAACCTCTGCCGCCCTCGGAGACTCAATGGCGAGTGCACATGTGTCCCCCTTTCCGACGCGCTAGCACACTCGCCGTTGACTCTCGGACGGCAGAGGTTAGACGTGGCCAGGTCGGCGGGATTGCGCATGCAGGAGCCGCTGGGAGATGACCTCTGACGTGGCACCTAAACAACGGAGGGACAAAGTACAACAGGATTGGATGAGTGTGCTTTGTTTTTTTAACTTTTCTCTTTCCACAGGTTAGACTTAAAGAGATGCCTGCGCAGGATGCAGGTGAGTATCATTTTTTTTATTTTAGTGACAGAACCCCTTTAAAGGTCCCATACACTTAATAGGACTAATGTGCAATACCAAACACTACCAACCAACAATGGTGGTGCTTTTTGGGGAAAACAAGTGCACACAGCACAGCCTCTTTAAAGGGAATCTGTCATGTCCTATATGTTGTCCTCACACTGGGCAGCATAAAGTAGTGACAAACATACTGATATCAGTGGTCTGTCGCCTATGGTGTAATGGGCAGTGGATTTTAAGAACGTACATCTTGTTCCTGCAGTTTCTGGTAAGTGATAAGTTACACAGATTAATGAAGTGCTATTAGCCTGCTCCACCCTCCCTGATTGGCAGTTTTCTCGGTATGCTGGGTAATAAGTAGAAAACTGTCAATCAGACTGGAGCGAGCAGCACTTCATGAATAAGCTGGACTGATCTCTTGCTAGAAGCTGCAGGAACAACCTGTAAGTACTTAAAAACTACTGTACATTACTCCATAAGTGACTTACTGAAATCAACATGTCTGTCTCTACTTTATGCTGCTCTCAATAAAGGCAGCATAAGGGACATTACAGATGCCCTTTAACCCATCCTGTAAATGCATATATTGTTTAAGATAATATATAAACTGATTTATGAGTATGTTAGTGTTAAAGATTCTCTTTACTGTTACTAGGTTCATGTCGTCCAATCCACAGGCGGGGTTCCAGGACACTGTGGCCCCATGGAAGTGTTATTCTGAAACATTGTGCCATTTCAGAGTAAACACTCTTTAAAGTTTGACTTGGGAAAAGAGCTTGTGAGTCAAAAAGGTGGGCCGCGCTGGCCTTTTCCCACCCTAAGCATGTTGACTGACAGCTCTCTCCCTATATACTAGCAGGGAAAGAGCTATTCATCTACATGATGCATGCAGGAAGAGACCTCTTTGACTCAAGAGCTCCGTTCTGAGTCACACTTTAAATGGTATTTGCTCTGAAATGCCACAATGTTTCAGAATAACACTTGCATGGGGGCACAGGGCATACCTCTCCCGAGTCGGGCAACATGAACCTGATGGACCTGCTGTCAGGTTTCCTTTGAATATAGGGTTTATTTTGTAAATATGAATAATCTGCAACCCTATCTAACCCATGAGATCATTTTTTAGTTGAAAACTATAGTAAACATTTTTAGTTATTTGTTTAATTACATTTCTAACATAGATGTGTGTGAACTCGCATTACATGTAAACAAATGGACAAAATATAAAGAAAAGTTCATTCTAATCCATATAAAGAATGACTGTGTCCATCCTGTAAAGGCTTTATTCTTGACAGTTTGTTTTAGTGCGGTTATTAAGATATACAGTATTTATTTAAACAACAAAGAAAACTATAAATTTCAACATTTACACAACACTCTTCCCAGCATCAGTCCCATCATGAGAAAAGAGGGTGAGTCAGAGCTCTAGTTTTTGTGGATGAAGTGATACAATCGTTAATTGCTGGTAAATACTGACTTGAAGGAGGCCAACAAACATTTTGGATTTACTGCACCAAGGGACATTTCCCATGCGTAGAAGTAGACCACGGGATGCACTGCTAGCCGCAATAAATTCTATTCAGATGTGGAACTGAAAATGACTTAATTCTGCTGGCAATTCTGCATCACAGTCCACAATGAGACTTGGGGTGGAATTTGCAGCAACGGGCTAAGGGTAGAGTCATATAAGCATAAGCGGAAAAACACTCGCCGCAATTTGCATGTTGTACACGTGTCTGCGTACAGTACTGTAAATTTTGCGCACGCAAGGCCAACACACACATGTGCACGACACACCCTTTCCATGGATTTCTTGGCTAATTAACCCCTTTCCGCTATAGGGTTACGTCCAGCAAAGTCTGGGTATGTATGAAGGTGCTCGGGTAAATTTCAGGAGAGAGAGAGGGAGAGAGAGAGAGGGAGAGAGAGAGAGGGAGAGAGAGGGAGGGAGAGAGAGGGAGAGAGAGGGGGAAACAGAGAGATTGTTGGAAAAAAATAATAAAAAGTTAAAAAAAACATTCTTTTACCATATTTACAATAAAAGAATCTAAATTCTAAAACAAAAATACATATTTGGTATCACTGCATTCCACAAAAGTCCAATCTATCAAAGTAACACATTATTTACCCACCACGAGGAATGTCGCCTGAAAAAAAAATAAAGAACGCCAGAAATATGCTTTTTTGGCCACCCTGTCTACAAAAAAAACTGCAATAAAAAAGCGATCAACAAGTCGTATGTATTCCAAAATGGTACCAATGCAAAAATGTGCGTGCAAAACATACTTATACATATTCTCTGTGTTCAGCACACACAGATTTTGCGCAACACGGTCATGTGACTATGCCCTAAGGTGTGGATTTGCGTGCATAATGCGGACTAATTCTGGACCATGGGAAAGCACCCTAAGGACACTCTCACATAGACGTCTTTTTCCGCGATTACCGTGGCAGTATATTGCTCCCATTGATTTCAATGGAGCCTCACAGACGTGCTCGAAGACGGTGCTGGAAAACTCCATTGATTTTCAAACCTTGTCTGTTCCATTTTTTGTATTTGGCGCACCTCATCAATGATGGGGTGTGTCAAAAGCCACTGTCGGAGGCAGGAGTGCCACCTCCGAAAATGAAAGTAAAATCGCGGTGCTTTGTCAAAGCTATGAGTAAGAGTAGCCTCAGGCCTCACTCACATGAGTTCTTTTAAATGGCTTTTTAGGTGTGATAAAAAGTCCGAAAATCACGGCAATGTGAAGCAATGGATTCTAATGCATTCAGTCACATGGGCGATTTCCGAGCGCATAAAAAATCGCAACGTTAAAATGTCAAATCGCCTACCGTTTTTGTTCCTTTAGGAAACCATTGGTTCTAATAGCTGCGTGTTTTTTAAGCACGTGAATTTTGTGCACCTAGCTCCCCACGGGAGACGAAGAGACGAATTTCAAGCTTGTGTTCTATCCAATAGCAAGAACGACAGAACTTACACGTGAAAAGAACCAATTAATGTCTATGGGTTACTTCGCATGAAGGATTTCTCTTTTGGATCAAGAGTCTGAGATTGAAAAACAGCAGTGTGTCCTATGCTTGGGTAATTCTTGTTCCAGAACTGCCCATATTTCCTATGGGAGCGTGAAAAATGCATGTGTACAGCAATGTGATGCGTTTTTAATGCCAAAATGCATCACAATCGCAGAAAAATCGAGTGTTTAATAGTTAATAAAGTATAAATGAGTGAAGTTGCTAGTGCAAAAACGTCAGTTTTCATATTTGCTTTCATACTGAATGGTAATGACTTTTCCCACAATCTGGTCACATGATCGTGACATCAAAAAGTAGTCATGGGAAATCCGGACCTTTTTTAGTGAGCCTCATCATTTGGCTCGACTCACTAAAAATATTAGGCTTTTAACTTCCCATCAGCTCTTCATTCCGAGTTGTTCTACACTTTAGCCTGACTACATAGAGGAGGGCAGAACAGCAGACGGGTAGCCCCTGTATATATACCATACCAACATTAAGGGTTGGGGCTCCCTGTTCTGTCCTCCTCTTGTTCCTATGTAGTCAGATCAAAACGCAGAACAGCCTGAGTGACCACTGAACCCAAATAAAAGAGCCACTAATAGTCACTTCTGGATCACTGAAAGGGTCCGACTCTCATCATTGCAGTAAAGGAGCTCATCACTACTTCAGGTCAGTTCATCCCCATTCTAGACACGACCTCTCCATTATTGTGGTCTGCTACATTCAGGAGGGGGAGCGTTGTTGTTTAAGAGGTAGAGATGAGCGAGTATACTCGCTAAGGCACATTACTCGAGCGAGTAGTGCCTTAGCCGAGTATCTCCTCGCTCGTTTCTAAAGATTCGGGGGCCGGCGGGGGGCGGGGAGAGCGGGGAGGAACGAGGGGGAGATCTCTCTCTCCCTCTCCCCCCCCCCCTTCCCCGCAACTCACCTGTCACCCGCGACGGCCCCCGAATCTTTAGAGACAAGAGGGGAGATAATCGGCTAAGGCACTACTCGCTCGACTAATGTGCCTTAGCGAGTATACTCGCTCATCTCTATTAAGAGGAAAACACTTTTTAGCATGCTTTTTTCTTGCTAAAATTGCATTTTGCAATAAAAAAAAATATTGTTGACAACTTAGATATCTTAGACATAGGACCATGGAGGAAACCTTACCCAACCCAGAACATCCTCATGTATGCAAACAATAGCTTATTCTGAAAAGTCATCTGAAAAGTTAAGTACACCTTGAAGGACGCTGATTTCTAATATCTACTTTTTATGTTTACGCTCATTTGCATCTTCTCATTGCGCATCGGCAAGTGGGCAGCATGCTTCATGCCGATTCATAGTGAAGACCAGTCCGCTCCGTTATGTGCACACATTCAGTAGTCCTCTCTATGCATTGTGAGTATAACCATGAAAACAGCCAATTGTAGATCAGTGTCCTATAAAGCTAACTTCACACGGGTGAGTGCGATATCAGGTCGTGAATCATGGCCCAATATTTCACTCGCCAACATGTGATTTCCTCTCGGATATGAGGCGTTTTTATCTCAAAACCACCTCACATCACTTGGGGAAAGTGGCGATCCTCAACCGCGGCTGACAGCAATGCAAAAGAATGGGGATCATTTTCGTGGCAGATTTGAGAAAACAGCCTAAAATTAAACTATTCACTAATGACTGTAATTTCCAAAGAGGCAGAGTGTCTTTAAAAGGGTGTTCTTTATTAGACAACCCAATTAAAGGGGTTGTCCGATTACTGGATAGCTCCTTTTCAGGGCTGCATTCCCAGGATTTGTCTTGACAGATGATGTCACAGGAAATCACATGACTGCTGCAGCCAATGAGAGCCTGCAGTGCCAAGTTCTTGATGTCCTAGAATAATGGCAGTCATCTGATTTCCTGTGACATCATCTGTCAGAAGAATCTCCAGGCCACAGCGCTGGATTCTAGCATTTGTGGAGTGCAAAGTATCTTCCTGTTTATTGTTTTACCGCAGGGGGTCCTTTTGAAGAGAAGTTGTCTAGTAACCAGACAACCCCTTTAAGTAGATTAAACAAGATTTCATACTTTATTAAAATTAATATGTATAGTGAATATGAAAGCTTCGCATCTTTTAAACAGAATACAACTGTGAAACATCACATAGTTCAGTTAGCTGGAAGCTGTGTGTTCAGCCGGGGGGGGGGGGGGGGGGGGTAGGTGCCTGGCACTGTCATTCTAGAAGGAGGTGTAGCAGAAGGCCAGGGCTCCAGCTGCAGCCCTTCATGCCTCACAAAACCCAAATAAACTTTAGTCTCTCTAGTGTCCACTGAGCATCAAAGCTCATCCGCATTCACTGCTCATTACTTCATATCAACAAGTATACATGATTCAAAATACAAAAGCCTTTTAGGATCATCAAGGCTTCATACAAAGGCTTCAGATGTTCAGAATATTGTTAATAGTTCTGCAATTCTACAATAATATTTATTCGTAATGACAAGAATAAAATATTTCTATTTGAGCACTATTGTTGTCATTAAGAAGAATGCCCTCCAATTACCCCAAGTTCCCATGGGGTTTAGAGAGGGAGTAGAGAGGAGGCAGAGAGGGGGCGGGAGCTCAGTTCCTGCTCCCGACTCTTCGAGCCTCCTCCCCCTGCAGAGAAAGACGCCGTATATCGGCCGGCATGAATACGCAGCCGATATACGGTCGTCTGAATAAGCCCTAAAAGATATATGCGCACTGCAAGCAGTCAGTACGGGATGACATAGTGTACTTGCTGCGTGCCGCCTGTCGCCATATACTATGTGCGCGTAATATGCACCAAGATAGAACATTGTGTGATTTTTCTTGCTCGGGTATTCCACACAATGTGTGTGAGCGGTAACATGGCACCTATTGGCGATCGGTACAGCATATTCCGCGCACAAAACAAATACAAGAGTTGAATTTCGTAGCTGTTCCACAAGGGAAACGTGGCAAATACATACCGTTTAGTTACAGATTTGACCACCCCGGAATTCTTGTAGAATTGCTGCAGGTATTCCATTGTGGGGGGTGTAGTGAGCCTGCAGTGAAGAGGACAGTGGAACCTTGCTCTCAGAATCAGTGGTCAGACCCCCACCAATCAGACTTTGGATAGGTGATTAAAGTCTATTCTGGTATAACCCCTTTAAGGACAGATGTATAGGAGCTTATTACCCCCCTGATGAGGTTACATGGGGGGTAGTTGGGGGTTCTTCTCAAAGCAGCTCCAAGCAATGATTCATTTTAGCTGGTGCAATTCCTCTGTTTTTACTTGGGTAACAATTTAGCCCATTTGAGACTTTATTACTTGGATTTCGCAGCCATCAGATTGTTTTATAGTGTATATCTCATATTTGCTTACTTATTATTTTGTTTATGAGTGTTTTTCTTATTTTGGACATTGTGCAATATATACATTATTTTATTTAGAAATATGCACTCCAGGACACTTCTGCCACCCATGTTACATATTTTCCACCATTGCTTGCACTTTATTCTTCTATGGGCTGCCATGTGTTCCTTCCTATTAATCTCCTTGTTCTTTTGATTTTAGTGTTTTTAATGTTGTTGCTCTTTCATAAAGTTTTGTGGATCTATTATTTTGAAGCATGCATAACCTTACTGTGTCACTCTCTTTTTACGTTTTTCATCAATGGACCATGTGCTCTTTTTTGGTGTTTCTGTTCATTTTTGGCAGCTTATTTGCTTAGTAGAAGATGTTGGTGCTACATGATGTGGAGTCATTTCCTCGAGTTTGCCATGTCAATACTAGAGGGATGTTAATGCTCATTTTATAAATAAAGCTCTGCCTTGGGAGAGAAATATAATGACTTGCAGCTGCTGGTGGAAATCATGCTTTGAGCAATGTGTGCTTATCATACAAGAGGAAGGAACATTCTCATTAACATGTTTTTGCTGATGACAGAAAACTATGTTGAATTTTCAGCACTGATCTTGATTGTAAATTATTGCAGAAAGACATAGATAAGCAATCAGTCTGGACAAGTACATGACAAATGAAATTTAAATAGTTCCACTTGTGAACTTTTGTTGGCCTACACTTAGGATAGATCATTAGTGCCAGGCTGCTGTGTTTGTGCACTGAGCTGATTTCTGCAGAAAGCACACAGCTCCGTTCTCAGTGCAGTGGTTGGGCTTGGTACTACACGCAAAGTTCCTACTGAAGAAAATGGGAATTTAGCCTGCTATACCAAACCTGACCACTACAGTATGAATGGAGCTGTCTGCTTCCCGAAGAAATCAGCTCAGTGCATGAGTATACTGACCCAGCAAATGGCTAATGAGCAGGAATCCTGAGTGAATATGCATGAGCTTCACCAGAATCATTTCCAGTCCAATGCCGCAATCCTTTTAAAGTCAGATTTTTAAAATTACTTAGCCTGTGACTGTAAATGACAGACAACTGAAATCAGCATGTCTATCTCTATACCGTGCAGCCAGAGCAGATTAGTGGACCTGGCAGAGACTCCTCAACTAAAGAAAATGTGTCCATAGGCTTTAGGCTGCATTCCCACGAACGTATATCGGCTCGGTTTTCACGCCGAGCCGATATACGTCGTCCTCATTTGCAGGGGGGGAGGGTGGAAGAGCCAGGACAGGAACTGAGCTCCTGCCCCCTCTCTGCCTCCTCTCCGCCCCTCTGCACTTTTTGCAATGAAAGAAGGCGGGGTGGGGGCGGGACTAAGTTCTGAGAATTAGCCCCACCCCCGTTCTGCCTCTCCCCATTGTCAGCTGCCAGAGGAAGAAGGAGGCTCATATTGTCCAGACTCCACCCCTAGCAGCACAAATTAGCAGCAGCACTAAGAAAAATGCATGTATGCAAAAATGAATTAATGTTAAAAACACTAAATTACTTTAACCCATTAGAGACTGCAATATAGCATTTTACTGAGCTAATTAATAGCATTAAAAAATTCTATAAAATTTAATTTGAAGAAAAAAATCCAGTTTAAAAAAAATATGCATTTTTTCCCTCCCCCAAAAAAAAATCTGTTTTAGGGTTTGTTCACATGAGCGTAGACGTTTTTACGTTTGCCCGCCAGCACATTAAAACCACATGAATGGGCGTTTTTTCTGTGATCCCGGTCAGCGTTTTCTCACCCATTCACGCTGCAAAAATGCCTCCTCCTCCCTTTTTTTCCCTGCTTCCATACTCTGGACGTATTTCGGTCACGTATGTTCTATCTTCAGCGGGTTGATGTTTTCATGCGCCGTATATTCACCCGTGTGAACAAATGCATTGGAAACCAATGCTTCAGATGGTCGTGTATATACGTTCAGGCATAAAAACACGGCATATATGCACACGTGGGAATAAGCCCTCAAATGCATAAAATACTTCAAAAATTGTATTGCCTCCAAAAAAATCCAATAAAAAGTCACATGTACCTCAAACTGCTACCAATAAAAACTACAAATCTCCCTGCAAAAAACAAGCCTTCTGCTGCCAGGAAAACAAAAATATTTTAGTCCTCAGGGCCCATCTACACGGCCGCAGGTGTTTTACGTGCACCAGCCGATGCCGTAAAAGTGCCTAAACGGCAAAGGGCCCGGCGCATATGCGCCGAGGCTGCATTGACGTAGGGCCTGGGGAGACATTCCCCCTTCCCTCCCCCCCGCCAACTCCCCTCCTCTCTTCTCAATTTGCAATAGGAGGGGACAGGACAGGGAGTGGAGCTAAGCTCCCGACCCTTGTCTGCAGCCAGTTTAGCTCCGCCCCTGTCCTACCCCCTCCCATTGCAAACAGCGGCAAAGGGGAGAAAGGAGAAGAGAAGGGTGAGGGAATTTAGCAGTCACGCTGCTACACTCCCTCCCACCTCTCTTCTCCAGCAGCTAGCATAGGCTACCATAGGAATCTATGCAGCTGCCGCCAATGGCGTGAAAGCGCCTGGTCGGGAGCTTTTACGCCACGGAAATATGCCCCTGTGCACTGATGCATTGTAAGCCAATGAATCAGAAGGGCAGCATATATCAGCTGGGCGTGAAATCCCCTTATTCATACGCCCATGTGAATAAGCCCTTAGAAACTGATGATTCAGATTGAATTGTTTTACTTTTTTTAAAAATTTAAAAATCTATATAAACTTTGTATGGCATTAATCCTGCTGATCGACGTAAGAAAATGCTCATCTTGTTTTTACTGAATGGTAGATGCTGTAAAAACAAAACCCAAAAGCAATAACAGAATTTCTGTATGTTTTTTCCATTTTCCCCACCCCTCAAAAAACTGTAATAAAATTAGTTACCCAACACATTATATGTACCCCAGAGTGGTGCCATCACAAAATAAACTCTTCTTCAAAAAACAAGCTCTCATATAGCTATGTCAACAAGTTATATGTCTTGCAATGTGATGACAAAAAGCATTTGGTCCTTGACCCCTTAACACTACAGGACCACCGTAGTTGGGCAGCACAGATCTCAGTCCCTCTGAGAACTTTCTGCATTATTAAAAAGAACTTTGCATTATTGAGGTTCACAAGGGCATCAGAAAGGCTTCAGGCTAGCCATAAAATACTGCCGTTTTCACACAATTATTGCTACGCGTGTAATTCTTGTATCTCCATTTATTTTGAATCATTTTTAACTCTTCTGGCAGCTTCAGTAGAGGTTTCTGCAATTAAGAGGTTTGTTCCCACAATGACAAGTATTTTATCTCACGACACGCAGGACCTCCTCGCTGCATCCACACCTCTGCTTCAGCTGTTCTGGCAAATGGTTTTCTGTGAATCAAGTAAAATAACATGCGACAAAGTTTGAAAGCCAAAAAAATAGTATCTTGAAGTCAAAAAGCCGTCTGTAGATTTTCCTGTAGATCTGGCCACTGACTTGTCTGCATATTCTTTGCGCATTAACAACTGAATTAGGATGTTCTGCTCCGTTGACGAATCACTCATTATGCACTTCCGCTCATATCACAAAGATGGCTGGACGCAGTTTTTAAAATAAATTCTCATAAAGAGTTCCAAGTATGACATGGGAGTTTATTTTTTTGGCAGACATCACTAAATCTATTACTCTGAGCAATCTTAGGCCATGTTCAAACACTGCAGATGCAGATGCGCATGTTTCCCGCTCAAGGATGGCTTCTCACAATGCATCTTTGGGAAAAAGTTGACGTTTTGGTGGAAGTTTTTCTTGTAGTTCTTTGAGCCAATGCCAGAAGTGGATCCTATAGAGGACGGACTCTTACTCCTTCCTGCTGGATCCACTACTGAATCTGGCTCAATAACTGCATGAAAAATTGCAGTGGTGTTTTTTTTTATTTAAAAAAAAACATTTTGTGAAACTTCTCTTTTAAAGGGATTTGGTAATCAGGTTCATGCTAGCGGAACCACAAGCAGCATGAACTCGATGCAGGGATGCCTGTTGCCCCTGTGAATGTTTTATTCTGAAACACTTTGACAACTCCTCTCCTTGCTTGTGTATAGGGAGAGAGTTGGCAGTCTTTATGCAGCGGGTGGGGAGAGGCTGATGTGGCCGACCCCCATCTACTGTGTTATTTTTTTTCCAAAATGTGTGAAAGGGTTTTTTTCGTGGCGATATTGCAATTTTGTGATGCTACAAAGTTGCGTGACTTTGTAGCGCTCTTTTGCCGGGATTTTCGGGGGGCAGGATGGGAAATGAAATATAAGCCCTACCCCCAAAAATAAGCCCTATCTGCATCAAAAAGCAAATAATAATAATCATTATTCCCCTATTAGGCACTATCAGCTCTGGTGCGCGTCTCCTCTGCAGCTCTGGCACACTTTTCTTCAGGCAGCCCTTCCTGGATTGGAGGTTTAAAATCCCTGCCTCCAGGAAGCGCTGACTATGATTGGTTCTCCAACACCACGGCTCATCCAATCAGAGCCAGCGCTTGATGAACCAATCACAGCCATTCAATGGCTCCATAGCTCTTATTAATAACTGTATGCATACCTGCCAACTTTTGAGTTAGCCCTGCGGATATTGACCTGGAATTCTGCAGTGGCAAAATCTGCTGTATCCTGCTGCAAATATTCCTGTCATGTGAATGGGCCCTTAGTCTATTAGGCCAAATGCCCACGAGCAGATTTTTACCGCGGTTCCCGTGGTGGAATTCTGCAGCTATTAGGCTCTATTGAACCTAATAGCTTTTCTACCAGCCAGTGCCGACATGCCGAATTTTACCACGGATTTATGCAAGCAGTAAAAAAAGCGTCATGTTCTATTTTCCACGGATTTACACTGCGGGAGGTCACCATTAATATAGTATTAATCGAGACAGCTGAAAAACGCATGTTTTTCCGCGAGCGCGTTTTGTTTACCACTGCGGTATCCCACGACGATCGTGGGCATGAGTCCTCAGGGTGCTTTCACACAAGTGAAATATTTGCACAATCCACAATTTAAGGGCTTCTTCACGTGGCTGTATGCACAACTACGCGCGCCACTACGGAGTGTAGTTGCACATGAACAGCTTTTGTTTTTTTTATCAGGCCATAACGTGTGGGTTTGAACAAAACAGCTGGAAGATAGAATACCGCAAGTGAAGACTAAACCATTGAAATCAATGGTTTCATATCATTTCATCCCGTTGTGCAGCTGTGATTATCGTGGCACCATAACGGGACAAAATCACGCCCGTGTGAAGAAGCTCTTAGGTGCGGATGGTGACAGTACCCTTAAAGGGGCTGTCCAGGATTAGAAACACATAGCTCTTTCCTTTTAGAAACAGCACCACAGATGCCCATGGGTTGCACTTGGTATTGCAATTTGGATTAATTGAAATGAATGGGGCTGAGTTGCAATACTTCACACAACTTGTGAACAGGTATGACACTGTTTTTGGCAAAAAGCAGCCATGTCTTTCTAACCCTGGACAAGCCCTTTAAGTATTTTCATATAGACCAGGATTGTGTTAGGGAGGTAATTCCATTTTTTTTTTTTGTAATCCTAAATTTTTGTCTGACTGTCTGTTATAATGAGAATGGTGGCTCATAAATATTTACAAGTGTTTCTGCAACATCCAGCTCCAGGGTACCTAATCTAGCAGCTTCCTCTACATGCTAATAGCTGGATCACCTGTGTTCGTCATTGCTTATCTGCCTCTTTACTGTGAATGACAATTTATGGAAGAGGTGACCATATTCAGAAATAATCTACCGGGGCACTTATAACTCATGACATTCGCTGGTCCAAGATGTTACTACATTGTATTCAATGACATTCACTTTTACACCCTTCATTCCACAAGTTTCCCAAAGGCCCGCTGCACACGGGCGGTAACTTCGCGGCGGGATTTCCCGCAGAATTTCCACCTGGGGCCGTTGCCATAGGATTGCATTAAAACGCATGAAAACGCAATCCTTGGCAGACGGTCGCGATTTGTCCGCGTGAAATCACGCGCGGAAAGCAAATCGAGGCATGCTCTATTTCTGTGCGGGGCAAAACGTCACTCCGGCTCCGCTCTGTGCATACGCTGGCTGGCCGGCAGCTGGCACATCAAAGAGCCGGGGCCTCGGGAGAGGTGAGTGCTGCGCTGGTCCCTGCAGGGGCTCGGGTCTGGTCCCCGACCCGGCCGTCTGCAGGCGACCTAATGCTTCACTCCTATCCTTGGCACATGCAGATTTAGCTGCATGATATCAGATGTAATATAGGATTTAAAGACTGGGTGTATAAAATTGTATCCTAATGTAACACCATTTCACAATTATCAGCTTTTTTGTGTTTCAATGTAACAGGCTGTAATATAAAATTGAAATTTATTGCATAAGTATGTGCGTTATTCAAAATATATTATTACGTAAAAATATCATTGTTACAAGGCTTGTATAAAGAGTCTAACTTTCACTTGAAGGAATGCTGCCTTCCAACAGGTGACACTGTAGAGGTTTTATTCCATCTCCCTTATTAAAAATCTATTGCAATGTTCAATCTTTTGCACAATTATACAAATCACTATGCAAAGAAGAGCCAGCCAGAGTGCATGATCAGTGGGCGATCCATGTATCATCCTGACTCTGAACTCTGTGACTACATCTGTGTGGCACTCGGAGTATAAGAAGCTGGTGGAAAGAACAGATTTGTAACTTGTGGGTGGTTTTCTCCAGTGACTTGTTACTCAGCTACAAGTCTCATTCTGCAGGATACTTTACTTTCCCAAGAAGCAGAAAGAGCACAGCTGTCCTACTGATGTAGCGTTTTGGAATCTATTCATAACTTAACTTTCCAAATTGCTTTGTTAGTTAAGGGATATTTGAGGGGCCATGGAGATAGCACTGTTACTTTGTGGGGTCACAGAGGGGACACTATTACTTTGAGTCCACAGAAGGACCACTATTAGAAAGTGGGACCACAGAGATGCATTCTTATAATAGGGGAGTACTGAATGGGGATTAAGGGTAACTGCAGGATGGGGAGAGTGTGCAGAGACATGTCCAGGCTGGAAGTCATCATGGCGGTCTGGGCCAGGTTAGACAAGAAAAACTAAAGCCGATGACTCTAAAAAGAGAAGACAACACTTGTGATCACTGGCGGTAACTGCACTGTAATCACTATCACTAGAACTGGTATCTATTATGTGGGGAAAGCATTATTTTGATTTATACTAGATATGAGCCACTGTTTCTAAGCCTGCTGTCTTTTAAAAGTTGTCTCATGCTGTTTATGACATATATAATTTTTTTTTTTTTTGGAAGGGGGGGTGAAGATGACATATATCTTGAGGTTAGTGCCCCTGATCTTTTAAAACTCTAGGCATGAATCACAGCCAGCAGCTTTGAAGAGAAGTTGTGCATCAGAAGAGGGCCCAGGCTAAATTTTAGTAGCAAGGCCTATTATAAGCCTTTAACTATGGCTCTACAGGGGCTTAACTAAACTATTCTACCAAATATATTTGGACACTCCTATCAGTAGAATGGATCTTGTCTTATTAGTATGTCACATGTCCTAAACACTGCTACATAAGACGCAGACCATTGGAGGTGTCAGCCATAGTTTGTGATGGAAATGGCACGTTATCACACTATATGGGTTATACCGCTGCACTCAAGCCATTCATCACAAAATGCAATGCATTGACCCTTCTACAATGGTGCAAGAAGTGTGGTCATTGCACACTTGGGCAATTTAAGAATGTTCTGTGCAGTGGCAAATCATGCTGCTCCATCTTCCCCAGGCACCTTCTACATGATGGGTACTTGCATATGGAAGGAGCCTGGGGAACTTCTCTTGCCTGTTTGTGTTGGGCCAGCAGTTACGTACGGCAGAGGTTCCATTATGAACTGCAGGTGGTTTACATGGCATGGTCTTGGTCTGTTGGTTATAGTGGCAAGAACCATATATATCGACATTCTAGAAAATAATGTGCTAATGACAATGTGACAATACTCTGGGTCAGCAATACTTCCAACAAGACAATGGCCTTGTCACAAATCCAATGCTGGTTTACATTGGTTTAAAGATATTTGTTCAACTATTTGATATTTCATTTTTTATACTAATCCATCATGACTTGTACATTTTATCTATTGTTTCTGTTGTTATGTTCTAGTTTTTATCTCATATGCACATTTATATATGCATATATTACATATATTGTATATTTTTATTAGTTTTATTGTGTATCTGTTTTACAAATCCGGTCACATGCGCCTCTTATTTTTTATTTTTTGTAAATATTGGCATTTATCGTTATGCTGCTTTTTGTGACAGGTCCTTCAGCGTGTTGTGCCATTGCACAACCACTTCTGGTAACAATATTCCTATCTGGTCATCCATCTAGGTTGTTACTGCTGTGCTACACCATCGAGCTCTATTTATTTTCCTTCCAAGATTGGACTGGCCTGCATAGAGTCCTACTGAACATCTTTGGAATGAACTGGAACTGGGTCAAGAAATATGAACAGCGTCCATCAGCAATACCAACTGAAGTGTATCAAACATTTGTAGAAAGTATGCCATGGAGTATATTGAATGTCATTAGTGTCAAAGGAGGCCCTACTAAGTATTAACATGTGTAAATAAATACTACTTTTGATTCTTGCTCAGGTTTGTCAACATCATACGTACTCTTCAGCATTCTCTCACAGAAAGTGGAAGTACTTTGTACATGTGTAATAGGGGGGAAGACAGTGTAGACAGAGTGACCTGGGACCAAGTATTGGGAATGGGGGTCGAGCGGGGGGTGGGGTTAGTACAGTTAGAACAGATAAAACAGCTAATAGAACCCTAAGTAGCATAATGAATATAAAGAATAGCAACAACCATATAAATTGTATGGCAAGAAGTCTGATTAGTAAAGTGGGTGAGGTTGAAGTGAGAATGTCTGACGAAAATTACGACATACTGTAGTAGCAATAACGGAAACCTGGCTTGATGATCAGTGCGATTGGGCAGTGAATTTATAGGGTTATCTCCCCCGCTTGAGTCTGCAGGTTCGGGTGCCGGCGCGGGGGAGCGGCTGTCAGCAGGAGGGAGCGGGGGGGGAGGGAGGGAGAGAGAGATCTCCCCTCCGTTCCGCCCCGCTCTCCCCCGCAGCCGGCACCCGAACCTTCCGTCTCGAGCGGGGGAGATACTCGCTAAAGGCAATGCTTGCTCGAGCAATTGCCTTTAGCGAGTATACTCGCTCATCTATACTTATAATCTCTTCAGAAGAGACCGTGGGAACCAGAGAGTGGGAGGGGTATGTCTGTATGTTAAATCCTACTTAATGCCGAGGCTACGGGAAAATATAGGTACAGGAGATGAACGCGTGGAATCTCTGTGGGTAGAAATACAGGGAGCAAACAATAACAAAATCCTGATTGGGTTTTCCATAGGACATCAAAAGCAAGAGAAGAAACTGAAACCTTCCTATTAATGCAGAAGATAAAAGAGGTGTCAAACTGCAATGAAGTAATTATTATGGGGGACTTTAATTATCCGGATATAATATGGGAAAACGAAACCTGCGAATCTCACAAGGGGGATTAGTTCTTGAGAACAATTAAAGAGAACTACCTTACACAACTTGTATGGGAGCCAACTAGAGGGAGGGACACTCTGGACTTAGTACTAACAAACCAGACCAAATAACGGGGGTACAGGTTGAGGGGCACTTGGGAAATAGTGACCACAATATAATTAATTTCCAGCTGTCATTCAATAGGAAGCCTTATCAGGGAGCGACAAAAAAATGAAACTTTAGTAAAGCAAAATTTGATCAGCTCAGAACTACTACCGGTAACATTAATTGGGACAGCGTCCTCAAAAATATCAGTACAGACAACAAATAGGATATTTTAAAACTTTTACCAATTACCTCATGTGAGCAGTTCATACCCTTTATAAATAAAAGAACTACAAGTAAAAGGAAACCAGTATGGCTCGACAAGTTTGTAAGGTGGGCTATAAGCGAAAAAAAGAAAGTGTTTAAATTATTAAAACAAGAAGGCAGCGAAGAAGCACCAAAAACATACAGAGAAAAAACAAATTATGTAAGGAAAAGATAAAAACTGCAAAGTTGGAGGCAGATAGACAGACTGCTAAACATAGCAAGAATAACCCTGAACTATGTTTCAATTATATAAACTGTAAAAGAATTTGCACTGAAGGTACTGTCCCTTTAACAGATAATGCAGGTGAAATCATAGAAGATGATTGGCACATTGTCAATGTGGTTCCAATATACAAAAAGAGGTCAAGAAGGGAGCCTGAACTACAGGCAGGTAAATTTTCCTTCAGTTTAATTCAATTTAATTGGAAAAACATTTGATTGTTTCTGAGAGATGCCATTCTGGAATACCTCAAGGAAAATAACAGCATAACTCTCATCCACATGGGTTCATGACCAATCTGATCAGTTTCTATGATGAAGTAAGCTCTAGGCTGTACCTGGAGAGTCTATTGATCTCGTATATCAGGATTTCTCTAAAGCATTTGACACCGTGCTACATAATAGGCTGATATGTAACATGAGACAGCTCCGACTGGGTGAAAACGTGTGTATTTGGGTAAAAAACTGTCTCAGAGATAGAAAGCAGAGGGTGGTAATAAATGGTTCATACTCGAATTGGGCCACCGTCGCTAGCGGGGTGCGACAGGGTTCAGTATTAGGCCCCATTCTGTTCAATATATTTATCAATGAGCTGATAGATGGACTACACAGTAAAATCTCAATATTTTCAGATGATACAAAATTATACAAGGTAATTAATACAACAGAGGACAATGTATGGCTGCAAAAGGACCTGGAAAATGGCAAATGAAGTTCAATGTTGATAAATGTAAGGTCATGCACATGGGCAGGAGAAATGGATGCCACCAATATACATTAAATGGGGTACTGCTAGGGAAAAGTGACATGGAAAAAGACCCGGGGGTACTAGTGGACAGTAGACTTAACAGGAGCAATCAATGCCAGTCAGCTGCTGCAAAGGCTAATAAAGTCTTGGGTTGCATTAAAAGAGGTATAGGGGCGAAGGACGAGAACATTATCCTCCCACTATATAAGGCACTTGTCAGGCCCCACATGGAATACTGCGTACAGTTCTGGACACCAGTGCTCAGGAAAGACGGTGCAGTCCTTCAGGGGGTTCAAAGAAGGGCGACTAAATTAATAAACAGAATGGGATAACTGGAATACCCAGAGAGGCAATCAAAATTCTGATTATTCACCATGGAAAAACGACGATTAATGGATGACCAAATAACTATGTATAAATACATTAAGCGACAATACAAGGATCTCTCCCATGATCTGTTTATATCCAGGACTGCGACGGTAACAATAGGGCATCCTCTACTGTAAGAAAGAAGGTTCCCTCACTAACACAGAAGGGGGTTCTTTACTGTAAGAGCAGTGAGACTGTGGAACTCTCTGTCTGAGGACGTGGGGATGACAAAATTGATAGAGGAGTTTAAAAGGGGACTAGATGTATTTTTAGAGCGCTATGACATAACAAGATATAGACATTAAATAACCAGCGGGGTTCTTGATCTGAGTCTTGGAATCAGGTAGGAACTTTCAAAACTTTGATTCAGGGATTATTCTGACTGCCATTATGGAGTCAGAAAGGAATTTTTTCTCCCAATGGGCAAATTGGCTTCTGCTTCATTGGTTTTTTTTTTGCCTTCCTCTGGATCAACAAGGAAGGGGGTGAAAACAGGCTGAACTAAATGTACATTGTCTCCCTTTAGCCGAACATACTATGTTACTATGTGTGAAATGCATGCGCAAAACTGAAAGTGAGAATGAACCCATTAAAAACAATAGGTTCTATTCTCTGAGCATTTAGGGTTAGGATGTACAAAAAGAACACAACAGTTTTGATAAATGAGACCCTTATACTTTTCCTTTCTACTGGATCCATCTCTGGCTTTGTCTCACAATGCATAAAACTGACGTGAGATTCGCGCTCATGTGCATCTAGCCTAAGGGTACTTTTACACATAGAAGCAAAATGCTCTATTTCATGAGGCTTTTTCCTGAGGTTTTGTGAAGCATTTTTATCTGCAAATAAAGTGCTGCAGCAAAATATTTGCTATGTGTCGATAGGAAATTATTAAAAGCACTAAAAACAGTGTCTTTTTTGTGTATTTTCTTTTGTTGCATGTTTTTGGTATTATTATTTAATTTGCAGCATGCTGTGGGTATGATGTTTTTACAGGTGTTATCACATTGACTTCTCTGTAAGAATGAAACCACTTAAAAAAACATGTCAAAAATGTGTGAACAAACAAAAGGCAGCTCAAAAATGTTTGTAAAAAGCATTAAATTCATGGCATTTTTTGAAGCCAAAAAAGACCACAAAAAAGCATGTGTGGCTTAAGGCTTCCTATTGACCTACAGCCTAAGTCATGGTGTTTTTGCTGCAAAAAATGAAAAATGTGACGTTGTAATGCAAAACTAAAGCCAATGACTCCAATCAGAGAAGACAACACTTGTGATCACTGGAGGTAACTGCACTGTAATCACTATCACTAGAACTGGTATCTATTATGTGGAGAAAGCATTATTT
This sequence comes from Eleutherodactylus coqui, assembly GCF_035609145.1. Taxonomy (NCBI): domain Eukaryota; kingdom Metazoa; phylum Chordata; class Amphibia; order Anura; family Eleutherodactylidae; genus Eleutherodactylus; species Eleutherodactylus coqui. The sequence goes on along the minus strand of NC_089841.1, from coordinate 200,311,458 downwards.
AGATTTATACTAGATATGAGCCACTGTTTCTAAGCCTGATGTATTTTAAAAGTTGTCTCATGCTGTTTATGACGTATATATAATTTTTGTTGGGGGGGAAGGGGCGATGAAAATAACATATCTTGAGGTTAGTGCCCCTGATCTTTTAAAACTCTAGGAAGGAATGACAGCCAGTAGCCATGAAGAGAAGCAGAAGGGGGCCAGGCTATACCTTAGTAACAGGGCCTATTATAAGCCTTTAGCTATGGTTCTACAGGGGCTTAACTACACTATTCTACCAAACATATTTGGACACCCCTATCAGTAGAATGGATCTTGTCTTATTAGTATGTCATATGTCCTAGACCATGCTACATAAGATGCTGACCGTTGGAGGTGTCAGCCATAGTTTGTAGTGAATACTGCATGTTATCACACTATATGGGTTATACCGCTGCACACAAAATGCAATGCATTGACCCATCTACAATGGTGCAAGAAGTGTTGTCATTGGACACTTGAGCAATTTAAGAATGTTCTGTGCAGTGGCAAATCATGCTGCTCCATCTTCAAGTCTGATGGGTGCTTACATGTGGAAGGTGCCTGGGGAACTCCTCTTGCCTGTTTGTGTTGGGCCAGCAGTTACGTACGGCAGAGGTTCCGTTTTGAACTGCAGGTTGTTTACATGGCATGGTCTTGGTCTGTTGGTTATAGTTGCAAAAACCATATATATCGACCTTCTAGAAAATAATGTGCTAATGACAACGTGACAATACTCTGGGTCAGCAATACTTCCAACAACACAACGGCCTTGTCACAAATCCAATGCTGTTTTACATTGGTTTAAAGATATATGTTCAACTATTTGATATTTTTTATACTAATCCACCATGACTTGTACATTTTATCTATTGTTTCTGTTGTTATGTTCTAGTTTTTATCTCATATGCACATTTATTTATGCATATATTGTAATGCAAAGCTCTATGAGTGAAACCACCTTAAGAATGTGTGGAGATATACTGTGTGGAGATATATATTACAAGGAAAATGGTAACACCCAACTAGCCATTTATTCATGCATTTCCAGGAAGAGTAGCCATGCATTCTACTCTATTCAGCTGTGGCAGCCATCTTTGTAGTATAGGCAAACATTAGAGCCATACTGACTGGTTCCTTTAAAATAAGCATCTTTGCACTGCCTTGCTAAATACAGTATATGGCTGTTCATTTGTTCTGGATAGTAATTGTGCTGAAAATGTAGGTTCAAATAGGTACACATAAACTCTTTACACAATAGAAAAAAGTCATAAAAAACAATTACTTATAGAGACCAAGCTTTTTTAAAGCTGGAACACGGTATGCAAATATGTACAGAGCGAGATGTAGAGAGAGTCCTATTTCAAAATAATGCACTATGCCATGTATGGTTTCAACATCCCAGCTACAGCACCAAATCCTGACCGATTGGTAAGGTGCCCAAAATGTCACCTTCCTGCCACAAACTTTGAGCATGGCATATGGTCATGTGCACAAATAAACTTATTCTAGGGATCTATAGCAAAATATATCCAAACTAAATGGAAGATAAAAGTAGGCTCTCCCAACTTTTCCATGTTCAACCGCAAGAGACAACAGATCTGCCTATTCACAGATAACCCGCTCTAACAAGGGTGAACCTGACCATGTACCTAGGCCACTAGCAGACCCTACAGGGGAGAGGAAAAAACCACAGAGAACAAGATATCAAGAATAGTAACATCAGTACTTAGCTTAGTGAAGAATCAGGAAATCAGGAGATCCAGCACCAACTCTAACTTCCACCACACTCAGAGGGAGACTGAATTAAACAGCAATGAGTTAAGTGCAAGGCCAGGTTAAATAGTCTTTCCAAACTACCCACAGGTGAGACCAAGCCATTCTCACTTACAACCACTTCCACCAGAGCCCAAAGATAAAAGGAAACAAATACCAGACCTGACCCAGATTACTAGAGAGGAACAAATTCCAGAACCACCGCAACAGTATCCTTGCTCAGTGTAAACAGGAGTCGCTCAATCATTGAGCCTGTTTGCAGTGAATGTAGGTAAACGGCCAGAAGAGATCTCCATGCATTTGTCTGAGGGATCTTGGGACTCTTGTTATACATTCTACTTTTGTTACAGAGGGTTTGATAACAGCACTGCACCAGATGTTGAATGCTCCATTAAGGAAATGAATGGTGTAGCGGTTTGTGTGTTATTAGTTTAGCTAGACTAGTTTCTGTATAGTTGTGACTTAAATAACAATTGGACCAAATTTTATTAGCAATGAACGTAGAAATCCAGGTAATTTCAAAGGGTTCACTTTTTTTTTCTTTTTGCAACTATAAGTTCTTTCACTTAAATTTGCTTTTCCCCAAGTTCTCACTCAAGGACTGACATCTGGGTCCAAGCTGCAGCATTATCCAAATGTTTATGATATAATTAAGTCTGTCTGAAAAGCAGCAGACCTTCTGAAATCTTTGTCATATGTCAGCATTTTATTTTCATTCTAAATATAGGCCACAATTTGTAAGCCTGGAGGAATGATTTATGTATTATTTACTCATATCCCGTATGCTTAAGAATTTCATAATGAGTTCTCATGCTCTATGCCAAGATTGGTAGTAACTAATTTCTAAAACAAATTCCTATGATCTTCTTCACATTTCATTGAAAGCACACCAGTGTGGAATCGCTGAGAAATTCTAGGTAGGGAATCATGTCTTCGTAAGCAAAGAGCAATTCCACCAAACGTCATTCATGCCTTCCAATGACTCACTGTGAAAGCTAATCCTAAATTGTCCAGCACTCAGGTAGCTTATAAGGATGACAGCTTTACTTCTTTCCTAATCAGCTATTTTCATTATTTGCATTCACACGAGCGAGTACTATAACAGTCCGAGAAACTTGCACTGATATCGTACTTGCAAAGCTGTGATTTTTTTTCTGCAAGTGTGATTCTTTTTGCAAGAAAAACGCACAGCATCACACATGATTAGAGATGAGCGAGTATACTCGCTAAAGGCAATTGCTCGAGCGAGCATTGCCTTTAGCGAGTATCTCCCCCACTCGAGACTGCAGGTTCGGGTGCCAGCGCGGGGGAACGGTGAGTAGCGGCTGTCAGCAGGGGGGAGAGGGGGAGAGAGAGATCTCCCCTCTGTTCCGCCCCGCTCTCCCCGCAGCTCCGTGCCCGCTGCCGGCACCCGAACCTGCAGTCTCGAGCGGGAGAGATACTCGCTAAAGGCAATGCTCGCTCGAGCAATTGCCTTTAGCGAGTATACTCGCTCATCTATAGTTATGATGTTATTGTTCATATTTCTCCACTACAATATGTGTTCTGACTATATTCTCCAGTCCCAAGTGTTTACAGGTCTGCTAGCAACAGCCAGGGGAGTGTTTAGCTAGGCTTAGCAAGAATAGAGGGCCTGGGATTGGTGGTTTAGATCCCAATCTCAGGTTGATCTAGCTTGGTTGTATAAAAAGTAGAAAGTGGCTGGAGTTAAGGGAGTCTGACCCAGTAGTTTGATCCAGAATCCCAGTCAGAAGAGGCCTGAGATGAAGACCGGGGAGGAACAAGGAGAAAGCCAGTGCGGTGGGAAGTTGAACGTCTAAAGTGTGAGTATTGAAGAACATTTTAGTAACAGAAGAGAGAGAGAGAAGAGGAGAGTGGAAGGAGATGTAAGTCAGTCATTTCTAGGCACCAAGCAAACAAGGGAAAGTCAGTCGGTCAGAATCAGGCCCAGCCAGGGAACAGAGCTAAAATGCAATACAGAGAGGATAAATGTAGTTCCCTGTATCAAGTCGCTGAGGATCTGGAGAAGTAATTAATGTCTGGAGCTATAACCATTTCTACTAAAGTCTGTCAATGTGAACTGTATGCAACAAATAAAGTTTTTCTCTCATCTGCACTTGAAGAATAAAACAGTTTTGGTTCACTGTATGACCCAACTCCTGGAGTTACTTTCCACGATCTATTCGATCTTTGATATCTGCACTGAGGTACCACACTAAGCACTCCAGGTAGGACAGAAGTTATCCCTAACCTATCTATATTCGAGCTTTAGCATACAATATGCTGACCATTTCTCTAGCGATACCTGTTAAAGACAACTGTCATATTATCATTAGAAATTAATGTCCAATACATTTATGACAGATGAAAAAAATTCTGTCAGTCCAAAAAGATTTTTTCAACCTCTGATTGTCATCATAAATAACTGCTTTCAACTGACTATAGCATAAAACATAATACTTTTCACAAGAACTGTGAACTGCGTTCGCCAGAGTTATAGTGCTCTAAGAAAGATTAAACAAAAAATGTATAGATAGATGACCGCCAAAGAAGTGAATAACATGGGAATTCAGACAGCCAACACATAGAGACACTGAACCAAACTTCGGGCAAGTATGCAGTACTTGTGAAAAGCATCAGTAGAGTTAAAATCCCAAATTTAATCTACACATAAGAATAAAGACAGCTCACACATCTGCAATAAAAAAAAGTCGATTTACGCATTTCAAACTATTTGGGTCCTTAGTCATAGCATAAAGTGACATAGAAAGCACAACTTTTTTAATGCAACAGGGAATGACAGAAATACCTGATGTGGATTGGCTCCATATAAGTATAACAAGAAAGAGCAAGGAAATTAGAAAGGTTAAACAGGAATGCATAAATCAGGGAAAAATTGAAAAAATATCAATAAAACTACAAATTAGATCTGAAATTTAGGTTGATTGAATCATGAACCCCCAATCTCAGAATCCAGTACACTTCTCAGGTAAAAACAAATATTCAACCCAATCACTCCCCTCCGTGGTTTGCTGACCCTTGTAATGGGGGTGACTCGTAAAGTAGTGACACTAATATTATTACATTCCAAAAATTGTCTAGACAGAACACAGAGGTTGCCATTAAAAGTAGGGCAGCTGAAACGGCTCCAGCAATGTGTTCCACAATCCTGACTTCTAGTCTTTGACTAGTACACCCCACGTACTGAATCCCACAGGCAGCGCTTTCATAGCAATAGTCATAGTTCTTGAGGACAAAGTAATTGCCTTACATATATACTTACACAAGGCGCATACTTGCCACATGCATACGAACCTCTAAGTAAACGCCAGGTTCAGGAAGAAGTATCATAAAGAAAACTAGGGGAAAGAATATTTCCCAATGATAACCCTTGTTTATCAACACACTGATAGCCAGACTGTAAAACATCATACAGAGCGGGGTCTTGATACAACTTTGAAATATATTGCTATGATATATTTATGACCTGATCATATTAATTACTAAAAGGCTTAGAAAAAAAACTCTATGTGGTTCATCTGTTTTGCATTTAGAAGAATTTGCCATATACACTGATGTTATAGGTTACACATTTACATCTTACAACAAAGTGTCCTTCAGCCACTTTTTAACAGTGCTGAAGAATACTACTTAGCTATTTGAAAGTAGATTAAAACCCAAACTTTAGCTATATCAACAATATATTGTGTATAGGCCATTTTGCATGGGCCAACAATTGGGCATGACCATTCATATGAATGCTTGCTTGTCTGACTGTGTAAAGAAGCCCCTGATCAGCCAATGAAAGACCAAATACTCGATTTTCGGCTGATCACATCTTCTGTGCAAACAAAAAAAATCATTGTGCCTGCATATCTCCCTCCCTACATAGGATGAACATTAACATGTGCTTGAATCGGCCCATGCTAACACCAGGTAGTTGTTCGGTGCTCCTCTACAGGAACAAAACGCTCCACAAAGAGGACTATATAGTGGCAACTGACTGTCCACCTCCTACTATTAAGAAAAACAGTCGTACGTATGTTGCATTATAACATATTTGATCATAAGTGTCCTCTGGAGATAAGACACCTTAGACTGCAGGTTTTCCCCTGTAAGTAAACACGTATGCTTGTAATACTGCGTGGGAACGTAGGTATCCTAATTAGGGATGGGCGAGTATACTCGCTAAAGCACTACTCGTCCGAGTAATGTGCTTTAGACGAGTATCTCCCTGCTTGTCCCTGAAGATTCGGGGGCCGCCGTGGAGCGGGGAGCGGCAGGGGAGAGCGGGGAGGAACAGAGGGGAGATCTCTCTCTCCCTCTCTCCCGCCCGCTCTCCCCTGCTCCCCGCCGCAACTCACCTGTTAGCTGCGGCGGCTCCCGAATCTTCAGGGATGAGCAGGGAGATACTCGTCTAAAGCACATTACTCGAGCGAGTAGTGCTTTAGCGAGTATACTCGCTCATCCCTAATCCTAATGCAGAAATCAATGTCTTAAGCCAAGTCAATTATAAGATAAATAAAATATTTACTGCAGTATAAAGATGCATTTACACACAAAGATGATTGCTCAAAGATGGCTTTTGAGTGATCATTTTGCATAATCTACTAATTGGTCCAAATTGAGATGAGCGATCACGCTCGTTTAAGGCTGGTGCTCTAGAGAGCATCGGTCTTCTCGATGAACTGCTTACTCGTCCAAGCACCATGCGGGGGGTGGCGGGAGCGGGGGGGAGAGTAAGAGAGATCTCTCTCTCTCGCTCCACCCCGCTCCCTGCCACCCCCCGCATGGTGCTCAGATGAGTAAGCAGTTCATCGAGAAGACCGATGCTCTCTAGAGCACCAGCCTTAAACGAGCGTGATCGCTCATCTCTAGTACTAATACCTATTAGTAGCATGTGAGCCGCCAGGAGATGAATTTATTTAGAGGACCGCCCACTGTTCTGCCGTGCTAATTACAGCTGAGGCAATGTAATCAGCTGTCATCAGCGGTCCACGGGCAGAACACTGCATGCGGTCCATCTTATCAGCTGTTCTGCTGAACAACAGATTACAAGCCGAACGGAGGTTCATAATTCGGCAGAAAAACTGAAAGATGGGTACATTTACACGCAACAATTATCGCTCAAAAGATGGCTTTTCAGCGAATTTTAAGCGATAATCTTTGTGTCTAAATGGGTTTAAGAGTGATAAAAAGTTCAAAAGTGTAATAGAGGACAATACAAATAAAAAATAAAGTAGAAGTTTACAAGATTCTTAGCTCATCTGGAGGAGTAGACGAGTCTGAGACACGGTAATGTGACCCCAAAAGCTACTGTATCACAGTACCAGAAGTCCAAAAACTTCTGCCTGGTGTGGGCTTCCGAATATCTTATCGTTGCTTTACATAAAAGATAATCACACGTTTCAGCAGTAAGAAATTTAACAATCAAACTCCCTTCTAATACTTACATACTATTATTCACATTTTGAGTGAAACTAGTTGCACCCAGACTAAACAGAAAGGAGCTTATGATGTACAGCCTTGCAGTTGCAAATATATATGTCCAATAGCACATCATATAATGGAGTCTGATTTCACAAAATCTAAAAAAGTTACAATCTTAGGGTGCGTTCACACGAGCGCATAAACGGCACGTTTTTGCGACCAAACGTATATACGTGACCATCTGAGGCAATGGTTTCGAATGTATTCGTTCACATGGGCGATTTTACGGCGCGTAAAAACGGCAACCCGAAAAAAAACGGAACATATGTGACCGAAATACGCGCCAACGCATATTCGATGGCCGAAAAGATAGTTTGCAAAGTAGGAACAAACGAAAATACGCTTTCTAGCTCTGGTCGTGATCGGCAAAAAACGTTCTCTCCGGCGAATATACGTTGCGCTCGTGCGAACGTAAATACGCCTACGCTCGTGTGAACGCACCCTTAAAATAATCTATTGTTCAAAACTCTAAATGGAAAGAGTCACAAAGTCCACCATGTTACAAAGGTCAGCCACTGAATTGGCATAATAATTGTGGTCACATAGGGCACGACTGTGACCAGGCCTGGGTCTGACTTACAAGGGGGCCTACATTGATTCCTAAGTAAGCACCACTATCACCTGATCTGCAGAACGTATCCAATAGAAAACACAATAGAGCAGGCAACCGTTGTTCCCCTCCCCACGACTTACTTTGGTAGGCAGCAGGCTGCTTAAAACCTATGGCCTACTAGAAGCTTTGGCCATGCTAAGAACAACAGGTAGCATAATGATGGCACTGCAGCATGATGCCTGTACAAGGCCTAGGACTGCACAGAGAACCACCAGGTCATAGTAGCAATAGACAGGAGAGTTTCAATTTCTTTGTTTATTGTCATTGGTTCTTGGGACATTCTTACACAAATTAGATTTTCCAAGTACATCTAAAAACAGAGAAGTCAGTTGCCTGTGGATTACCCTGTACTTTTCCTACCACAATTAAAAAAGTATATTAAAATAACATTTAGTCACACTGTTTTGTATTATAACTAGAGATGAGCGAGCATACTCGCTAAGGACAATTGCTCGATCGAGCATTGTCCTTAGCGAGTATCTCCCCGCTCGGGAGAAAAGGTTCGGCTGCCAGCGTGGGTGACAGGTGAGTTGCGGCAGTCAGCAGGGTGGAGCGGGGGGGGAGAGAGGCAGAGAGAGATCTCCCCTCTGTTCCTCCCCGCTCTCCCCCACAGCTCCCTGCCCGCTGCTGGCAGCCGAATCTTTGCTCCCGAGCGGGTAGGTACTCGCTAAGGGCAATGCTCGATCGAGCAATTGTCCTTAGCGAGTATGCTCGCCCATCTCTAATTATAACCCAATATTGTTCATTAAATCAGGCTACATTTTAAAGCTTTAGTAACAAAGAGCACTAAATATTTTTTTCAAAACACCTTATCTTGTGGTATATTAAACTATACTTTCTACACAAAATCATTGCCAGTTTTGTGGAGATTAAGTTGCAACATATTATGTGCATTCTCTGCTTGTGGACCTGTAGGTTCAGAGCTCAGTGTTTGTATTCCCTAGTTTCTTTTAGTGTTCTACCCTGCCTGCACCTTCTGCTCTTTCCTCCCTAAGGTTCTGTTCACATATGTGTTAGAATCTCAGACACAAAATGTTGGCTAAAATAGCGCACCATGCTGGGCTACTTAGTCTAGTAATGCTCTTGTTTTGAAATCTAGTCTGAACAAAATCATGAGCAGTTTATAGACGCTGGAACGGGAGAACAAGGATAGTTTTTCTTTAAGGAAACAACCATCCATATTGAATTTCCAAATGAATAACATCAAAACTGCTTGATGCTTCTTCCAAGAAAGGATTACAATACACACTTATGAGTAATAGAGTTGTGGAAAGATCAATATTGCATTAACTGTGAACAAAAATTTATACACTAATGATATCAAAATATGGAAAGATTACCTTCAGTACAGCAACATGAGGAAAAAACTGTACAGCAGGCTATTGATTATATGAGGACACCTTATCTGCAGTACAGTGAGAGGATGGAAGCATCTTTAAAGGAGAATATTGTTTAATTATTTAGTAGGTCGGAAAGTTCCCTTTTTATAATATATTTAGTTAATGTTTTGCTTTGTTTCCTAATGTAGTTTGATTTTCTTTTACAGAGTTGGTCTTGGACATCTGAAGCGATACACTGAAAAAGGTTTCACACCTGTGCCCGGGGTTCTGCGTTCCTGCTTCATTTGGGGAGCAGGAAAGGGAAATCTCCACAGCCGAATAGTTTAATCTCAGAAAGGAACCTAAGAGTGCCGAGCAGACCCTATTGATTATAATGGGGTCAGTTTGGCTTCCATTCAGCAGCCCAACTTTTGGATGGAAGAAAAAGTTGTGCATGCAGCGCCTTTTCTTCAATTATTTTGAGCCGGATCTGTGATGGAACCTCCGACCGGAGGATCCAATGCGGATTGTAACTATACAATTTTAGTCATTGCAGTATTAATAACTTCAGTTACTTAATACAAGGGAGCCATGATTTACCTTGACCTGGATGTAATACAAGTAAAACTTGTTTGTGTCCCTGAATCCTCATATGCAGTGATTGGATTTATGCTTAATCTTGACTTCAATTTCTAGGAGAGTAAGTAGCAATCTGACTGCTACAGCGCTCATGGGGTAAAGTTTTCTGCCAGCAGTCACTCAGAATATTCCTTCCCTTTCTATTTTTTTGTTCTCCCTTTTAGGTTTCCCTGAGAAGAGGACATCATTAATTAATGAGTTACATAAAGGAAAGATAAGAGACATACTATAAAGAGAAAGGGGATTTTAACTGACTGGACATCGGTCCACTGGTGGAAATAAGAGGGAGGGAGAGTGTAGATACAAGCTGAAAGATACAGTATGAAGACAGTAATACCAATTTAAGTTTGCATTTCACCTACCTTATATTGCTATAAAGAAATAATGTCTGCAGTAGACTGATATCACACATAATCTATTTTTCAAAAACACTGTCTTTTTGCCATGTTATTTGTGGAAAAGAATGCTGCATCTAGATGGTAGATGTAGGTCATTAGGGGAACATGAGTACTACAAACAATGCATATGTCTTTAAAGGATAACAAGATCAGAAGTGCCGCAAAACATTTATTGGAGATTAATCGCCTTCTCTCTGCTTGGGTCCCTGTTGCAGTGCAATTTACATGTTGTATACATGCCTTAATCCTTGGGCAACATCCATCATACATGCATGGCGAAGGTATTCTAACAGTGGCATTAAAGCTCTTCATTACTTAAATGGTCCAAATAGCTCGCTCACAATGAGTTTGTGGGTGGCCATTCAGGTGTCCTGGTATACTGGGGCTCTGTGAGGGCTGCCATGTGTTTCTGTCTAAAAAGTCTTTCTTGTGCCTATAGCATGTCTTAATACAGTGCTTAAAGAAATGCAATATACTGCAATACTTAGGTATTACAGTATATTGTATATGCAATTAGCAATCAATAGTTCAGGTCCCCTTATGATTGTAAAAATAAGTGAAATATAAAATATACTAACAGCTAAAAAAAACTTTTCCCATAAACATCTTTGAAGAAATCTAAACAAAAAAAACATGTAAGGTTGACCATGACTGTAAAAGTCCGGTCTATTACAATAACACATTATTTATCCCACATTGTTAACACCACTAGAAAGAAAGTAGACAATGACAGAATTGTGCATTTTAATGTAATAAAAAGCATTCAAAAAGTCGTATGTAGCCCTAAAATGATGCCAATAGAAAGCACAAGTTGTACTGCAAAAAGCAAGCCTTCTCACAACTGCATTGACAGAAGAATAAAAGAGGTATGGTGGTCAGAAGATGGCGATGGAAAACATATTTTTGTTAAAAAGTAGAGATGAGCGAGCGTACTCGGATAAGCACTACTCGCTCGAGTAATTGGCTTTATCCGAGTATCGCTGTGCTCGGGTCTAAAGATTCGGGTGCCGGCACGGAGCGGGGAGCTGCAGGGGAGAGTGGGGAGGAACGGAGGGGAGATCTTTCTCTCCTTCTCTCCCGCCCGCTCTCCCCTGCTCCCCGCTGCGACTCACCTGTCAGCCGCAGCGGCACCCGAATCTTTAGACCCGAGCACAGCGATACTCGGATAAAGCACATTACTCGAGCGAGTAGTGCTTATCCGAGTACGCTCGCTCATCTCTATTAAAAAGTGTTTTATTTTTTCAAAGTGGTATAATAACAAAAAAAACTATATAAATTTGGAATCATCATTCTGACCATCAGAATAAAATGATTACATAATTTTTGCCACAATGTGTTCACCATAAAAACAAGACAGCCCCCTCACCCAAAAATATGGTGTAACTGCTTTCTTTCCCCATTTCACTCTACTTTAAAAACTTTTAACATTTCTCAGTACATTATATGGTACATTCAAAGGTACTATTGGGAAAGAACTCATCCCACTGAAAACAAGTCATCAGACAGCTACATCAATGGAAAATAAAAAAAGAGTTATGAGTTTTGAAAGTGGGGAGGAGAAAACAAAAATGAAAAGATAAATAAACATCCTCAAGGGGTTAATATTAAGTTTTGAATTAGTGGTCATCGCTGATGATAACTTTGTAAGTACTGTCACCAGTAAACATCCGCTTATCTAAGTGATTCTGTGGCTATTCGCTAGAACAATGGAAATGTATGGTTTGGGGTGGGAGTGAAACAATCATCAGGGAAATTTTTAAGCAAGCTACATATGTCAGATCTGAATCAGAGGCACAGAAATTAAAGGATGTCAAGATTAAGAGGAAGTCATCAAATAAATCATGAACTCTGTTAAAAAGATAATGAAAGAAGCATTTGTCAATTAAACAACAATTATCAAATTTTTTCTAAACTTTTATAACATCATCAACTTTTACCAACTTTATACATTTGATATGCTCTGTACAAAGTAAGAGCTGGCCGCCAAAGAATGCACTGGCTGGATACTATCAAAGCTGACACCAACATGCAAATGATCGAGCTGAAAGAAGCCGTACAAAACAGAACCGTGTGGAGAGGGACGATCCATAAAGTGTCCGAGAGTCAGCCCCGACTAAATGCATAAAGATAGATAAATAGTACAAGATATATTGCCTCACAATTAGAGATGAGCGAGCATACTCGTTAAGGGACACTACTCGAGCGAGTATAGTCCTTTTCGAGTACCTGCCTGATCATCAGAAAAGATTTGGGTGCCGGTGGGGGTGAGCGGTGGGTTGCGGGAGTGGGCAGGGTAGAGCAGGGGGGAGGAGAGAGAGATCTCCCCCCCCCCCCCCCCCCGTTCCCCCCGCCACCCCCCGCCGGCACCCGAGTCTTTTCTGACGAGCAGGCAGGTACTCAAAAAGGACAATACTCGCTCGAGTATCTGCCCTTAACGAGTATGCTCGCTCATCTCTAATTGTGAGGCAATATATCTTGTACTATTAATCTATTTTTATCTGTTTTAGTCGGGGCCGACTCTCTACTCACAATTTTTAATATAGCCTGTGTGACTCATTTCCTTTTAATGCACAACACTTCCTCACCTCTTTCGTTTTGCACCTTTTTTTTTTCTACAGAAGTTTATAAATAGCACAGGAAGAACTTTCTAAAGTAAACAATATAATAATCAGTAAATCCCCCAAAGGACACAGACATTTTATCTTTCCGTCAACGAAGGCGTCAGAAGCCTTATTTTTTGTGGGATGAGTTGTCTTTTTCATTGATGCTATTTAGTGTACCATAGGATGTACTGAAAAACTTTAAACATTTCTAAGTTGAGTGAAATTGGAAAAAAAGAAATTTCGCTATTTTTGGGCGTATAGTTTATATGGCATACTCTGTGCTACAAAAATCACATGATAATCTTATTCTGTGGGCAGTTTGATTATGACAATACCACATTTATTTTATTTTTTTCCACTGTGCTACTTTTAAAAATATATATATATTTTTCAAAAAATTCATATACCATTGTAGCCATCTTCTGACCTCTTTAAAATCGGAACTTTTTAAATTTTCCATCGATGTGTTGTGTGGGGGCTTGTTTTTCGCATGGCGACCTCTGGTTTACATTAATACCATTCTGGGAATACATAAGATTTTTTGATCTCTTTATCAAATTATTTCTTGGAGACAAGGTGACCAAAAAAGCGCAATTCTGCTGTTGTGTATTTTGTTTTCTGTCAATGTTCACCATGCAGGATAAATAATGTGTTATTTTGATCAATTGGACTTTTATGGACACGTTGATATCAAATATGTTTTGGGGTTTTTTGGTTCTGATTTTTTTATTATTACATGGAAAAAGTTTATTTTTTTACTTTTAATATTGTATATATTCTATAATAATAAAAAAAATATTTTCCACTTGTTCTTACTTTTTGTTAGTCCCCATAGAAGACTTGAACTTGTAATCGTTTGATTGCTTATACCATATACTGTAATACTTCAGTATTACAATATATTGTATTTCTATTAGGATGATCCACAGGTCTGTCCTAATAGACAGAACTACATGGCAGCCCTAGGGTGCCTTTACAAAGTCCTGGGCTGCTATAACAATATAACGGCAACTCGCAATGTCAGCGGGAAAGGGGAGGTGCCGATCGAGACCCCTGAACTCCCATTGGACCATTTAAATATTGTCAGATATAAATATAAAATATAAAATATAACTTTTATTAGGATTATTTTAAAAGAACGAAACATGGGCAAACATAAAAACACTTAACAAGCATATATTGACAAGACAAACAAGAAGGAGGTATAGAGGTACTGGATAATGAACTCTACACTCAAGTATGTAAGCAATTCGTTGTTTACTGTCAATCCACTCTAATGATACAGGGGTCAATGTATGGCAGAGTGTAGCTGTCCTAGTCTAGAGTATTAATACACCATTCTTAGATCTATCTTTTCATGGCTTAGGTTTGTCCAGAACCTTATTTAGTATTCGTGTTACCTCTTCGTATCTTTATTTTACTTCGATACTCAAATTGGTATCAGCGCTTTTTTTAGATGTAAGTTTGCGTGCTTTATACATTAAGTGCTCTTTCAAGTGTGGATTTATGTACTTTATAGGTTAAATGCTCGACGCGTTTCTCTTTCTCGATGTTCGACAGTTCCTCAGGAGCGGGGTATAGGCAATGCCCCAAAGTATAAAGGATCGAATTAGAAAAAGATGAAGTATAACATAATTTTGTCTGTCAGATCAATGCATAGACCGTCCCGGAGTCCACATATAGGAGTCCTTGTTCTGTCTATGTTGTATACTCTGCTCTATTCAGTCCCTAATCAGCTTCTTCGTATGGGCCCTAGGAGTCTGATGCCTTAATAGAAGATATACCTGCTGCTCACCATCAGAGCAGCAGGTGCTATTGGCAATCTCTCTGCTCTATAATCTACTTCACTCCATCTATTTCCTTACCTAGTAGTGAGTCAGAAAAATCTACACTGCCTACGTGCAGTTTGAGCAAGCTAGTCTTAAAGTAATCTCTTATCCTTTTTCTATTACTTTTGGCTACACTGCACGTAGGCAGTGTAGATTTTTCTGACTCACTACTAGGTAAGGAAATAGATGGAGTGAAGTAGATTATAGAGCAGAGAGATTGCCAATAGCACCTGCTGCTCTGATGGTGAGCAGCAGGTATATCTTCTATTAAGGCATCAGACTCCTAGGGCCCATACGAAGAAGCTGATTAGGGACTGAATAGAGCAGAGTATACAACATAGACAGAACAAGGACTCCTATATGTGGACTCCGGGACGGAGTATAACAAAATTATGTTATACTTCATCTTTTTCTAATTCGATCCTTTATACTTTGGGGCATTGCCTATACCCCGCTCCTGAGGAACTGTCTAACATCGAGACAGAGAAACGCGTCGAGAATTTAACATATAAAGTACATAAATCCACAATTGTGAAAGAGCACTTAATGTATAAAGCACGCAAACTTACATCTAAATAAAGCGCTGATACCAATTTGAGTATCGAAGTAAAATAAAGATACGAAGAGGTAACACGAATACTAAATAAGGTTCTAGACAAACCTAAGCCATGAAAAGATAGATCTAAGAATGGTGTATTAATACTCTAGACTAGAACAGCTACACTCTGCCATACGTTGACCCCTGTATCATTAGAGGGGATTGACAGTAAACAACGAATTGCTTACATACTTGAGTGTAGAGTTCATTATTAGAGATGAGCGAATATACTCGTTTTGAGTAATTACTCGATCGAGCACCACGGTTTTCGAGTACTTCCATACTCGGGTGAAAAGATTCGGGGGGCGGGGGGAGGCGTGGTGGAGCGGGAGGTAGCAGCGGGGAACAGGGGGGAGCCCTCTCTCTCTCCCCCCCCCCCCCGCTCCCCGCTGCAACCCCCTACTCACCCACGGCGCCCCCCGAATCTTTTCGCCCGAGTACGAAAGTACTCGAAAATCGCGGCGCTCGGTGAAAAAGGGGCGTGGCCGAGTAGGTTCGCTCATCTCTATTCATTATCCAGTACCTCTATACCTCCTTCTTGTTTGTCTTGTCAATATATGCTTGTTAAGTGTTTTTATGTTTGCCCATGTTTCGTTCTTTTAAAATAATCCTAATAAAAGTTATATTTTATATCTATATCTGTGACGGGCCTTTAGAATTGTGAAATATAGATTCAATACATACCTCTGTGACTTCTTTATTTAAATATTGTCAGAATCGATAGCGGCATTTAAAGGGTTAATAGTCAGGATGAGTGTCGGTGCTGATCATGGCTAATGCCAGCGTGTGTCAGCTGTCAAAGATAGCTGATACCTGACGTGTATGGTGCGGGTTGGCTCTGGATTACACTCCATGCAAACAAAGACACTAGAGGGCATATACATACTCCCAAAAGTATCAAGGGGTTAAATAGCTTAATACTAAGGGTAGAGACACATGCAAAAATTAATTGAACCGGTTAATAATTGGTGCTCTACAACTGTTACAACTCCATAGGGTATTAGTTCTAAAAGAATTCACAGATTACATCAACCCTATTTACATATACAATATAACTTTTATTAAAGGGGTTTTCCCATTACTTAAAATTGATGCACAACCGCTCTTTACTTCCTGATTGCTGTTGGTCAGGACATGTGACTGCTGCAGCCAATCACTGGCTATAGAAGGTCACTGTTGTGGTCAGTAATTGGCTGCAGCAGTCACAGGTCCGGGTCAGCAGGAACCAGGAAGTACAGGGTTGCTATGGAGCAATTTTAGGTTATGGAAAAACCCCTTTAAAGGGTTTTTCTGGGACTTAAATATTTATGGACCGATCAATATCATCAGCTCTTTGAAGTGGCTGTGGCACTCAACTGAGCACTGCAGTTTCTTCTTCAAGCCTGTAATATCACATTTATCAGTCACATAGCTTTTTCTACAGCTCAGTCCCATTCAAGTGAATGGGATTAAGCTGCAATGCCAGGCACTGCTGCTACACAATGTAAAGTGCTGTGCCTGGTATATAATGAAGAGACCTCTTTAAATTGCTGATCAGCCTGGATGCTGGAAGTCAGATCCCCACTGATTTGATATTGATGACCCATCCTAAGGACAGATCATCAATACTTAAGTCCTAGAAAATCGCTTCAAATACTAATAACCTCATAAAGCACATAACAGACACAATCAAGAGTAATAATGGAATAGGTTATAGGCTAACCGAGGCCTATGCTTGCCATACCAAATCTCCTTAAAAATCCCTTTTATATGCAGCAAAACTGCTGTGATAACCCTGGAACACAGAAGGTGAGTCTCTCAGACTCATGCCATGATTTTTTTGAGAATTTGTGGTACTTTCTTTTAGCTTTGTGTCATATATCCCCTTCACTATTCCTCCACCATATTGTTCCACGCATAACACGATTTTGCACTTTCTTTCCATATTATGTATGAACCATACATAATAATGAAATTATTATATTACTATATAATGAATTATATTACTTACTTTTGTTACATAGACACTAAATATGAGTTTCCGTGCCACGATAAGTAAGGGAAGATTTAAAAGACCTAATGAACTTCTTGAGATTTGATGACAACTTGTTTAGAAGCGTTAGAAGTGCTACAGACAAATTTATGTTTTTTCGTGACATATGGGATCAGATAAATCATAATCTTCAGGTGTGAATCTGACTACTGATAAGCAATTGGTCCCATTCAGAGGTCGCTGTTGCTTTCGCCAGTACATGAGTTCAAAACTAGCAAAATATGGAATGAAGATCTTCTCGATATGTGACTCCAGCTACTTTTAGCCACTGAAAGGCTTGCCCTATTTGGGTAAAGAAGGTAATGTCAGGGGAACAAATCTTGCATTCATGGTGGTGCATGAATTGGCAATAGGGTATTTTGGCACCCATTGGAATATTGCCATGGACAATATCTTAACATCAATGGAACTTGCTGAACGGGTTAACACTGGTTGGCAAAGTGCATCAAAACCAAACTTTTATACCAAAGGATTTTTTTCCCCAAAAATACAGGGCATTAAAAAATTCTCTTTTCGGTTTTGCCAGAGACCCCTCCTTAGTGTTCTATGTGCACAAACAGGAAAGAGTGTTGTGCCTCTCTCCACAATGCACTGCATCTCTGAGGCTATTGTGGAAGAGTCTTGAAAACCAGAAATAATTCTTCACTATGATAACACAAAAGGAGGTGTTGATACTCTTCATCAGATGTTACACACCTACACAGGTAAAAAAAAAACCTGAAGGAGATGGCCACTCACAGTATTCATGTACTCTATTGATGCAGCCGGAGTTGCCTTGTATGAGGTCATTTTGGCAAAGAATCCTGCAAAGAAAAAGAAAACCAGAAGACAAATCTTCCTTACTGATCTAGCTTATGATTTTGCTCAGGAACACATTAGAAGAAGGTTAAAACAGGGGCTGCAGAAAAACATAACTCAGTCTCTAGAGAATGTTTCCGCTCGTGCCACTGGAAGCTCACTTGCTTTTATGTCAGATACACCAAAGAAAAGAAGGTGCCACTTATGTGATCCCAAAGAGGATCCATGTAGAAAAACCTGTATGTGATAATTGTAAGAATACTGTCTGCAGTGAGCAATCTTCAGGAAATGCCAAAATGTATAAAGTAAATTAACAGCGCAGAATCACTTGGTAACACTAGGTTTAATATCTTGTGTAAGAAAAGAGATTAGTAAAGAGTTTCAAGGATAACTTATAATTAGAGATGAGCGAGCGCACTCGCTAAGGCAAATTACTCGAGCGAGTAGTGCCTTAAGCGAGTACCTGCCCGCTCGTCTCAAAAGATTCGAGTGCCGACAGGGGTGGGGAGCGGCGGGGGAGAGTGGGGAGGAACAGGGGGGAAATCTCTTTCTCTCCCCCTCTCTCCACTTCCCCCCTGCTCACTCCGGCAACTCACCGCTCACCCCCGCCGGCACCCGAATCTTTTGAGACAAGCGGGCAGGTACTCGCAAAAGGCAATACTCGCTCGAGTATTTGCCATTAGCGAGTACGCTAAGTCTCTACTTATAATATGTTAGTGATTTTCTCATCCACTTAATGATAAAATAACAGAAAGTAATAATTAGTCATGACAGGGGTCTTTTGAAACCATATTTGCTGTGAAATGTGCAATATAGTGCTCAGAATTGACTGTGAGTCTAATGGACTCACATTGGGGGTGTTCCGGGGATAATGGTGACCCCACACACCAGTCTTACCCTAGAAGCGCATAAAAATCCCTGATCTTGTTGAGAAAGGAGCTGAGATGGGGTAATGGATATGGAGAATAGGATAGTTATAGGGGCCATAGCAGTGACAGTTGCAACTGGTCCCTTAAGCCCTGGGGAGAAAAATAAACTTTATTACTCATGTCAGTGCATGATCCAGTGCAGCAGTATACATAGCGTAACTCCTGTACTGTTTCTTGCACTCAAAGTAAAGTAGGCACCAGGGTGAGTAGTACATTTTGCTCTACTCTGCTGAATGGAACTTCATGGTTGGCAGCTATGGACTACAGGAGGCACAATTGCCTTGTGGGGGTACAGAAGAGTATTACTAAATGGAGGGACACAGATGGCTCTATTACTTTGTTAGTGCATTTTTAAGAGACACACTATAACTTTGGGGGCACAAAAGGGGATTATTATTTTTAGGGACACAAAGTAAGCATTATTACCTTTTGCGGGGCACATAGGAGAATCAAAACTATGTGGGGCCAAAAAAAGGATATTATTATTGTGTGGGGCAAAAAGGAGAGCATTATTACTACCGGGCACAATGAAGCTATTATTTTTGTGTTGGGCTCTATTATTTTTTTGCAGCACAAAAGGGGGCACTAGTACTGTATGGGGCAGACAGAGAGGCACTGTTACTATGGAGAGGTACCGAGATGCACATTGGGGATAACAACAGAACAGGGAGAGTATGCAGAGACAAATCATGGCTGAAAGATGTCTGGGCCAAGAGAGAGAAAAATCAGCAAAAGTGGATAACTCTAGTCAGAGAAGATATCACCAATAAAAATAGATGTCACCTGAGGCACTAGAGGTAACTGTGCAACACGCCAGAAGGATGACCCCGGACACTTGACTAACGTGTAGAGCTGGAAGGGATAAGTGTTGGCTTTTCACAGCGGCACTTACCAGGCTCTGGTCCCAGAGGGATGACATGCAGTCAAGGCCAGAGCAGGATCACAGGCTACCTTCGACACCCCTAGGAATGCCAATAAAGGGAATCAGTAGTACTTATCACTCGTGACGCCACCATTCCCACACACCGATATGCTATGTGGCGGAGAAAAGAACACAGAGACTTGTGTATAGTACCTCAGGTCCCCAGGAATGGTTAGGGTCCGGTATAACTTTACTTAATGAATAAAGTTTACAGAACAGGTATTCAATGAAATGCAGATACAATTCACTTTAAGTGACAGCAGGCTAGAGCTCAGAGGTCGGGAGGATACACAGGATGAAACCCTACAGTCCACGTTATCTGTATGGCACTGCTCCTGAATTGGGAGCACTCCGGAGGAAAAGGGGGTAGGGGTCACTCTGCTGACACTCTGGCAGACAATTATTTAAATGATGGCTTACACAATAACACCCGCACGACAGGCGCGTGGGTGTGTCTCAGTAGAGTACCTCTGTGCAGTGATCCTGACTTTGGACAGCCGCACAGGAAAAGCCTGTAGTGTGAACTGGTAACTGTACAATGGGTTCCACTATACAGAATTATTGTAAGGCTCTTTCTCTCTGATGGTGGGACTCACTCTATTCACATCCATACTCCAAACACTACGGGATGTCGCTCCTCTTCCTCTATCTTCACCTACATAGAAGCTGAAAGTGCTTCCATGTGGCTCTGTGCTAGCACTCTCTCCTCCTGAGATGGATCTCTTTTCCCGCTCTCAATCACTCCTATTTATACCTTCTCTCATACCATATGACATGACAAACTGTTACATTTACATGCAGGCAGTGATTTTATTAATGTTAACCTCTCAAGCGCCACAGCTGTGCAACACACACACTGGATATAACAGGACAAGCTTTGTACAGTGCATCTACATAGGACAAAACATGTATGACATTTATGGAGGGGACCAGGATGGTGTTTCGGACCACTACACCTGCACTGTTTTCACTTTTCATTGTGTAGAACTGGTATCTTACTGCACTATCTAAAGGTATTCCAGTGCTGAAACGCTGTAGCTCAGCCTGCTGTGTTATAAACGTTGTCCTATGTATATGCTGCTGAAGCAAGTGGTGTTATATGATGGTGTGGCAGTGACAGACAGAGGTAACATAGTAACATAATATGTGAGGCCGAAAAAATGTCCATTCTATTACCCCACAATGTTGAACCAGAGGAAGGCAAAAAAATTAGTGAGGCAGAAGCCAATCCTCCCCATTTAACCCCTGGATGATGCGGACCCTTTTTTTTTCCATTTTCGGTTTTTCCTCCCTCCTTTAAAAAGATTATAACTCCTTTATTTATCCATCGACGACGCTGTATGAGGGCTTGTTTTTGTGGGACGAGTTGTATTTCTTAATGGTGCTATTAAATTTACCATATAATGTACTGCAAAGCTTAAAAAAATTGTAAGTGGAGTAAAATGAAAAAAAAACCAACATTCCGCCATCTTTTAGTGTGTCTTGTTTCTACGGCGCACAAACTGCAACAAAAATAACATGATAATTGTATTCTATGGCTCAGTACGATTACTACAATACCAAACTTGTATAGTGTTTTTTTGTTTTGCTGTACTACTTTTATTTTTTTTCAAAGGCATTTAATTTTTGTAAATTATTTTCTGCCGCCATCTTATGCACATTTTTTATTTTTCCGTTGACGCAGTTGTGCGGGGGCTCATTTTTTGAGGACTGTCCCGTAGTTTACGTTAGTACCAATTTGCAGTACATACGACTTTATGATCTCTGTTTATTGCATATTTTCTGAGAGACAGGGTGACTGAAAAAGTGAATTTCTGGCGTCCTTTATTTTTTTTTTTGGATGACGTTCCCCAAGTGGAGTAAATAATGTGCTACTTTGATAGATCGGACTTTTACGGATACCAAATATGTATTTTTCTTTTATGATTTAAATTTTTTATTATAGATATGGCAAAAGGCGGGTGATTTAAACTTTTATTCCTTTTTTTTTTACAATTAAAGGGGTTGTCTCGCGAAAGCAAGTTGGGGTATACACTTCTGTATGGCCATACTAATGCACTTTGTAATGTACATCATGCATTAAATATGAGCCATACAGAAGTTATTCACTTACCTGCTCCGTTGCTAGCGTCCCCGTCGCCATGGATCCGTCTAATTCTGATGTCTTCTTGCTTTTTTAGACGCGCTTGCACTGTGCGGTCCTCTTCCTGGTGAATGGGGCCGCTCGTGCCAGAGAGCTGGTCCTCGTAGCTCCGCCCCGTCACGTGTGCCGATTCCAGCCAATCAGGAGGCTGGAATCAGCAATGGACCGCACAGAGCCCACGGTGCACCATGGGAGAAGACCCGCTGTGCATCGTGGGTGAAGATCCCGGCGGCCATCTTGGTGAAGGAAGAAGAAGGAAGAAGGAAGGCGTTGCAGAGCGGGAATTCGGGTAAGTAATACATTTTTATTTTTTTTTAACACATCCTTTGGTGTTGTCCTGCGCCGAACGGGGGGGCCTATGGGGGGGAAAAAAAAACGTTTCGGCGCGAGACAACCCCTTTAATAAAACTTTTTTGATCTTATGTTTTCTTCTTTTTTTTTTAACCCCCAGGGCAACCACAACTAGCGATGCTTTGATCGCTCCTGCAGTATGAAGTAATGCCACCCCATGGGGACAGATTGATAGGCAGTCTGCTAAGGCAGCTCTGGGGCCTTTCAGAAGGACCCCGGCTGCCATGAGACCTGTAAGGCTCTCTGCGATCTTACGTGGGTGAGCCGTACAGGACCTACAAACATCGTTCGGGGGATTTAAATGCCGCTGCCAGAATTAGCAGCGGCATTTAAAGGGTTAATAGCCACGATTGGTTCTGTGGCCGACTGCAGCTATTGCCCGTGGGTGTCAGCTACAATAAACAGCTGACTCCCGCGCTGTATGAAGAGAGGAGAGACCTATCTTCCTGCTTTTTTTTTTAACTTGCGCACACTAGTGCGGAGTTTGAATACTCAAAAACAAAAACCTCAGTTCACACACTAATCTGCTTTGTAGTAGAGAGCGTATTAGCACATGCACCCGTGTGTTTTTGCCCTCAAACACTTTGAAAAAGTTCAGATGAGATCTAGTGACTCTCCCCGGTCAAGTCTAGAACCTGCCTCCTCATAGACGCTGACCAGTTGGTTTGACAAGAGCAATCTCTCACAAACCCATGCTGATACAGAGTTAGGGCGAGCACCCACTGGCGTTTTTTTACCTGCGTTTTGCGTTTTGCGTTTTTCCTGCACAGGCATAGAGATAACATGTGTTCCTGTCCACTGGCGTTTTTTTTGCGTTGCGTTTGCGTTTTTAACATAGGAACTGTCAGTTGCATATGTGTCCTTATTTTTCTCCTAATGCACCCATGAAAGTCAATGGAAATTAATGGAAAAGCCGCGAAAATGCCGTTAAAACGCCGCGAAAAACGCCACGAAAAACGCGCGGGAAACGAGGCGAAAACGCTGCGTTTTTTTCCCGCGGAAAACGCAAACGCCAGTGGGTGCTCGCCCTTATACAGTTATTTTCCTTGAGCTATTCCAGGATAGCATGTCTTAGAAACCTTTCAAGCATTTTACCCACAATAGAAGTAAGACCGGCCTGTAATTTCAAGGTTCACTTCTTGGCCCATTTTTGTATATCGGCACCACATTAGCTATGCACTTATCCAATTGAACAGACCCTGTCACTATAGAGTCCTTAAATATAAGAAACAAGGGTCTGTATATCACATTACTTAATTCCCTTAAAAGCTGATTGTGTATGCCATCGGGACCCAATAATTTGTCTATTTTAATCTTTTTAATATGGCTCCACACTTCTTCCTGGGTTAAACTGGTGACATTTAGTGGAGAGTTTACATTATCTTTCTGTGTCTCATCTGACATTTCATTTTCCTCTGTGAATACACTAGAGAAAAAAATATTTGCTTTCTCCTCATCATCCTCTACAATTTCTCCGTCATTATTTATTAAAGGGACAACACTTTCAGTATTATTTTTTTACTATTCATATAGTTGAAGAACAGTTTAGGATTAGTTTTACTCTTTGGCAATTAGTCTCTCTGTCTCGACCTTTGCTGCTTTTATCTGATTTTTACCTAATTTATTTTTTTCCCTATAGGTTTTTAGTATGTCTTTACTGTCCTTCTTGTTTTAGTCATTTAAATGCTTTCTTTTTCCTGTTTTATTGCCCCCTTTACATCTATATTGAGCCACTTCGGTTTCCTATTTATTGTTTGCACTCTTATTTTTGAGGATATTGTCCCAGTCAATAAGGTTTAGGGCATCACTAAGTGGATCGAACTTCTTAAAATTTAGTATTTTCATAGCTCCACTATAAAACTCTCTCTTGAAAGAGAAGTTGAAATTTACAATATTATGGTCACTATTTACCAGGTGTTCCCCAACCTGCATCCCAGTTATTCTGTCAGGTCTGTTGGTTAATATTAAATCCAAAATGGCTGTCCCTCTAGTCTGTTCCGACGATGACCTAGACGTAAACGGACAGAGTCGACGCTGTCAGTGAGTTCCTGTACCTTGGAAGCGTTCAGCACACAGATGGGAGGACACTTCCGGACATCCTACGGAGAATATCGCTGGCAGCCTCGGCGATGGGGTCCCTGGATAAACTCTGGTGGAGGCAAAACATAACATTCAGTATTAAGATTCGATTTTATCAGACCTGCGTAATGCCAATATTATTGTACGGCTCGGAGACTTGGACCTTGCTGTCACAAACCACTGAGCATCTGGAGTCCTTTCAAATGCGATGCCAACGCCAGATTCTCTGTGTCTGTTGGTTTGACTTCATCAGAAACAGTGAGATACAGGCTTGCACGGGGCTTGAGTCAATCACAAAAACAATAACAAGGAGACGACTTGCACTTTTTGGTCATGTTGTACGCTTGTCAGAAGCTGTCCCAGCCCACGGTGCTCTAACAGCAGCAATTGCTAGGAAAATCGAGAGACAACCCCCTGCCAGATGGCGGAAGCCTCCTGGTCATCCACAGCGCTCTTGGGTGCAACAGATAAGCAACGGTACTTCCTTGAATGGATCAATGCTCTCGGTTGTGGTCATTCTAGATTGGCATTACAGACCCTCGTTGTCCAAGCGGGATAACTAACTAGTCTGCTCCTGTACAAGTTGGGTAAGGTAATTATCTTTAGTAATCAACAGAACGTTGTTACCTCCCTAATCCCCAGCTGCTTTTCTAATGTAGCACGTGGTACAGGTAGTATTTTAGATCAGGTCCTTGCCCTGAGCTTACATAGTAGTTCCATGAAATCATTTTTAAGGACCTTACACCTATCTCTAACTTTGTCATTGGTGCCAATGTGTACCATGACTACTGGATCCTCACCAGCCCCTCCCAGTAATCTTTCAATCTGATCCGCAATGTGTCAAACCCGAGCGTCAGGAATAATAATAATAATCTTTATTTGTATTGCGCCAACATATTTCACAGTGCTTAAAAATCAGGGGGAGAACAGATACAAAAAACAAAGATACAAAAACCACAGTTACAACTAGTAATCAGTTGATAGAGACAGTAGGGATGAGAGTCCTGCTCCAACAAGCTTACATACTACAAATAATAGGGGTGGTACAGAAGGTAAATGGGCTGGGGATGTGCACGATATGGCGACGTAGAGAGTGTGGAAAGCTATACACAAACAATAGTTAGACTTAAGCTGTATGGTGGCTGGTTTGGTGTAGTACGTTCCAGAGGACTGGTACTGCTCTGGAGAAGTCTTGGAAGAAGGAAAGAGAGGTTCGAACTAAAGGGGTACTTAATCTGATTTCGTTAGCGGAGCAGAGGGTGCAGACTCGGTGGTGGATTGAGATGAGGGAGGCAATGTAGGGCAGCATGACGCTATGGAGAGCTTTATGGGTGAAGGTATTGAGTTTGAACTGAATTCTATATTTGACAGGCAGCCAGTGCAATGACTGGCGCAAGGCAGAGGTATCCAAGTAGCGACTGTACAGGAAGATGAGCCTGGCTGCCGAATTCAGGATGGATTGGAGAGGGGAGCGTCTGGTGCAGGGGAGGCTGATCAGCAACAGGTTGCAATAATCGAGCCAAGAGTGGATGAGGGCAACAATGAGCATTTTTTGAGTGTCCACTGTGAGAAAAGGGCAGATTCCTGCAATGTTCTTGATGTGCAGGTGACATGTTCGGGCCAGAGATTGGATGTAGGGGTAAAGAAGAGATTGGGGTCGAATATAACCCCAATACAGTGAGTGTGCTGTCTGGGAGTTATGGTGGTGCCACACACTGAAATTGAGATGTCAGGATGAGGTTGGTTACCAGACGGTAGAAATACAAGAAGGTCAGTTTTTGAGAAATTCCGTTTTAGGTAGAGAGAGGAGTTAGACAAGCGGATTACACTTGTGTGAGCCCAGCCTAATTGAAAAAAAAAAAATCTGTTAAAAAAATACACATTTTCTCTCACAACAAACCTGTTTTAAATAGATAACATACACTCCCCCAACCCCCCCAAATTTAGGGCTCAGTCACACGGGCGTTTTGACGGCCATTTTTCCGCATGTAAAAAAGATCGCACTAAATAGAACCAATGCTTTTCAATGGCAGCAGCCATGTATGCGAATTTTAAATGCAGAAAAACATCTGCAGTAAAAATTATAGGACACCGTTTTTGAAATCGCAGGTAACTGCGGCATCGGTGTTTTTGGATTGTGAAACTCCTGGATGCCATCGCATCCAGGTGTTTCACCTTGTGCTCAAAGGGGCCAATGGCAGCAGAGGTGGTCCCATTGACATACAGAGAACATCATGAATTCATGAATGGGTGAGTGCTGTCTCTGATTGGCTGAGCGCAGGGACCAATCACAGGCAGCTCTAATTCATTAGCTGAGAGCTACCTCTGATTGGTCACAGTGCTCAGCCAATCAGAGGCAGCCCTTTCAGCAGGTGGAGATTTTAAATCCCACCTGCTGAAAGCTCTTCATAGCAGTGCAGAAGAAGACCCGGCAGGATGCGCCTGAGCCCCAGCAGCTGCAGAGGGGTGAGTATATATATATTTTTATTTTTCACACATTTTAGGGATGATTTTCAGGCAAGGGCTTATATTTAAAGCCCTTCCCTGAAAATCACTGCAGGGCTTGCCAGCAGCCCATTGCTTTCAATGGAGCCGGCTGTAGTTCCGGCCCCATTGAATTCAATGAGTGAACATTGCGGTCCACAGCTGTGGCATAGGATTTCTTCATCTCTGCGAGGAGTCCCACTGTTACTGGAGACTGTGCTGTCACTGTGTTAAGGGACAAGGCGACTCCCAGAGGAGATGAAGAAATCCTCTGCCACAGCTATCACAGCTGTGGCAGAGGATTGCGATTTTCTCTGCATGTCAGTGGGGCCGCCGCTGCTGCCGCCGGTCCCATTGACCAAAGGTGAAACCCCTGCATGTGACAGCATCCAGGGGTTTCATATCCAAGGAATCCCCTGCTGCAGCTGTCACAGCCGCAGCAGGGGATAGCGGGCAGCCCACTTTTTGAGCGAAAAAATGCATCCAGGTCCGGTTTTTCCTGCGTGCCACCTGCTTCGGTCATGCGAATTTTTGAATGCATGCGTTATGCGCACAAAAATTTGCACGTTAAAACATCTGTGTGACTGAGCCCTTAAAGAGTAACACACAATAAGTAAGTATCACGTCTTGTATAACAATCCAAACAATGAAAATATTTATTGCGCGTGATGAACGCCATAAAAAAATAGGAATGCTAGAAATGCATTTTTTCGTTTGTTTGCCTCCCAAAAACATGCTAAAAAGCTTTTTAAAAGTAACATGTACCTCAAAATGGTACCAATAAAAATTACAACTCTTCCATCAAAAAACACGCCCTCACATAGCACCAATATTATGAATCTAAGGCTTCTTTCACACGAGCGCATATCGGCCGGCCGTTTTCACAGCCGGCCAATATACGCTACATTGTTAGCAAAAAATCTGGTGAACAGGCGCACAAATCAAATGTTTGTGCGCCCGTTCATATGGCCCGGTGAGGCCAGCGCAAATGCGCCGACCTCCCCAGGCCATCTCCCATTTCCCCTCCCTCCTCATTGCAGACTCACCTGTCTTACTCCCCTCTCGTTCTGTGCAATGGGAGGGGGTAGGGCCGGGGCAGAGCCAATTGTCGGTCCGCCCCACCTCCTCCCATTGATGGCTATGGACAAGGGGCGGGGAGAGGGTGGATACTTAGCTCCGCCCCCATGCTGGCCCTTTTAATTGGGAGGGGGCGGGGCAGACCGGCGCTTAGCTCTGCCCCCACCCCGCCCCCTCCAATTGTACAGAACGAGAGGGGAGGAAGACAGGTGAGCCTGCACGGGTGGGGGGGGAGAACAGCGGGAGGGAGTTTAGCAGCCACACTGCTAAACTCCCTCCCACCTACGGCCACTGCCATGGGCTCTCATAGGAGCCTGTGCACCAGCTGGACGTATTTCTACCAAAACATAGTTCCAGAACTATGTTTTGGGTTCGACGTAAAAACGCCCGATGCTATATTGGCTTGACCGGGCGTTTTTACGTCTCACAAATACGCCCATGTGATCCAATGCATTGAAATCCAATACAACAGATCACAGCGCATATTGGCCAACCGTGAAAATGTCGGCCGATATACGCTTATGTGAAAGAAGTCTTAGAATGCAGTGATGCAGAGTCAATTGTTTTTTTTCATGTTTTTATTGTGCAAAAGGAGTTAAAAATAAAAACACGTATATAAACTTGGTATTACAGTAATCCTAATGATCCAGATAAGAAAGTTATTTTATTTTTACCAAATGGTGAACACTGTAAAAACAAAACCCAAAAACAATGTCAGGATTTCTGCAGGGCTTTTTCAATCTCCCACCACCAGCCCAAGAAAATATAATAAAAGTTATATCGCACATTATATATACCCCAGTGAGGTGGCATTAAAATATACAACTCATCCCCCCAAAAACAAGCCCTCATACTGTTATGTCAACGAGTTGCGGCTCTCACAATGTGACAATGAATATCACTTGGTCCTTAAGGCACAAAATAGGCTTGTAACGAAGGGGTTAAAATAGTTTTTAAGTCCTTTCCACAGTGCCACTACTTGTTCCTGCTACAGAATGAATAACTCTACCACAATTTGCAAGATGCGTATATTTTGCAGTACATATACAATATAGTTCCTACCTATCAGTCTCCAGATTTATGAAATTTTGCACATCCAGATGCAAAATCATAGCTTAAATATCCTAGACCCTTAGGCTGGGTTCCCACGGGTCGTATACTCGTCAGAAATCATGCGGTTTTGCCGCAGCGAAAAAACGTGAGATTTCCACCAGGAAAGCGCAGCTATAAAACCCACGGCAAGTAGCCGTGGGTTTTGGAGTGACTTCGTCGCATGCTTTTCTGTGGCGGACAGCTCTCCCATAAAGCAGAGTGTGGGCAGAGCAGAAAAAAAAAAGAATGGACATGCTGTGACCCGGGAATCCGAGCTTATGCCAGCTTTGCCAAGATGGAGTGTCCGCTCCATGTGGACAAGATTTTTGACAAATCTCGCCCACATGGCTGGCTAACCACGGGATTAGCGGCCGCAGGCAGATTTGCAACAGCAAAATTACGCACGGAATTTCAGCGGCAAATCCGCCCTGTGTGAACGCAGGTTAAATGTAAAATCTGCAAGGAGGCACCTAATCTTACCATGAATAAAACAGGTGTCCTTTTATGTGTCAGAGGGGTCTTTAGACCTCTGAGGCACCACGGTCCGTATGCTAATGCTACATCTGCCTCCACTATAGCTATGACCCCAGGCGCACACACAGACAAACACAGGTAAATTTGTTCAATTGCAAATAGAATATGAGAGCTCCTACTGTTATCTTACCAACTATTGAAGAGGAATGTCATTTGACACTGTAGAAGAATTACCATTACAATGTAGTCATGCTGATGTGCAGAGAGCTAGAGGGACAGCATTACAGAGGAGGAGAAGGTGGGACCTGAGGCAAGCCTCTGGTAGCTGGGTTGTGCTGCTATCATTCACATCTTCCAGAGTGGCCAGAGAACATTCCCATTCAGGACAGAGAACCCCTCAGAAAAGAGGATAAAATCATCCTAGTAATCTCTTGGACCCTTCCTTGTCTACATCCGGATTCTTCTTTTTCTGAGGAATGTGTATGAGCCTGGAATTACTTACAAATTAATTTGCAAGTTGTATTATTAGACTTCTTGAAAGTATTTACACAGTTTAGGTAAGTGATTAAACTAAACATCCCTACAGCTTTAAAAACTTCTATGAATGTTCTGTGTATGTTCCCTATGTGTGTTTATATTCTTCTGTTTATGTTTTGGATGCATTCAGGTACTTTTGAAACATTTAGCATAATACTGTAGAATTCTCTTATTTCTTTCTTCTGTGTATATTCTGTATACAGCCATAAATTTTGTGGCTAAACTATACAAATCAGGTATACATCTGCAGACCTCCATGCATGTATGATCTATATCTATATGTTATACACACATTTCTGATTATATTCCATGTTCTTCTTAGGTGTGTATATTCTATAAACTTTCATTTACTTCTGTGTCTATATGCATTTGCATAAGTTTATCAGAACTTTGAGAGTGACTATAAAAGGTTTCAACAGTAAAGTCAAAACCAGTTAAAATAACAGTAACTCAGTGATTATTTCAAAGACTATGGAAGTAGCAGAAGAAAAAAGAATCCACCAGACAGCACTGGCAAAATAGAGGTTAATGACATAATTCTGTGGATGCCAATGTAAATTACAGACTATAGTTGCAGCCTGACTGTAAATATTGTGGTAAGACTGTTCACATTGCCAGGAACAGCCCTAAGAATTCATTTACATCATTTAGTATTTTTACGTGTTTATATGAAATTATTTTCTCAAGCACATTTCCCCGCACAGCTTGGACAATGATTCATAGGACCCTTTTAGCACTTTATCAGACATCCGCCTGACGTAAAGACAGCTGGCTGCATATTCTTCAGTCTGAACTGTCTCATCGGATGTCTTATTTTGCAGAGCTTTGGTTATACAGTCCATATTGGGCAAACGACCTCTGAAAACTTACAGTTATTTCCATTAGATTAGACATCATATATGTATGATGCATGAATCTTTCTACAGTATTCTGTAGTGGTTCATTGGCGTAATTTGGTTATTCAGCTAATTTGGCATGTATGTTCTGCTGTACTATCTAATACTAAACATAGAGACATCTCTAGCAGTTTGCAGTCCCAAAACAGGAAATAGAATCATATACTTCATGATTATGTATATTCACCTTCACTTTAACTTTTGACAATGAGCATGGACTTGGACAATGCAGAATACAGTAGTGTGACATTCATCTTCTGTCTTGGATGGTGGCTACCCCTCATTACTCATCTGGTATAAGCTGATGCATTCCAATAGTATACTGAGAAATGATATTTTATCTAATGTGTATTTACCCTGCAAGACCATGCAGTAAGGTGAAAGTAATATGAAAAACCCCTGCAGAATGGCATTTACATCCAGTCATGTTGGATACTTGGTAGCATTTATAATGTATAACCTATCCTGGTCAGACACATAACTTACTTATTTACAGCTCAGTATGGAAACCGGAAAGAACGATGTAAAGGTGCGCTCAAATGTTGCTGCTTTGTTGTGGATTTTGTTGCAGATCTGCAGTAGATTTCACCTCTTCAATTTAAAGTCAATTGCAATGCTGAAATCTGTTGCAGATCTGCACCAAAATCTGCGACAAAGTCTGCAGTAGAACATGTGAACGCACCCTAAAGTATTTGTATCTGCATAATACAGTTTCACACAATAAGGTCAATTATTTACTTAGAGGGGACATAATATATCAGTATAGGTATTTGTTGTTTTTTTTTTTTTTTGAGGAGACGGAATGGGACCTGCATCATCTATAAAAATCAATATTTAAGTGTCTTCTACAGAATGACTGTAGGGAATGATGCTTAAATATTATATTTCATGTTCCATTATTACTGAGCCATATAGATATATGATAATGAATTAGATGTAAGTTATGAATATGGACTTTCACCTCTCATTGTATTTCTTAATATCTGTATCAGACTGATTTTAAATTTGCCAGAAGCATAGACCACAGATTAAAAGTGGACAGCGCCCCAGTGGCCTATTTACCATTAATCCCAGTATAGTGCTGTACTTGCTTTATTACGGTTACCAGAAGCGGACAGTGAATCTGTCAGATGTGATATTACATTGTTCTATCCTTTATTTCATACAGCTCATTATGAACAGCAGGGATAACTCATTAGTAGGCAGGTGAAGCTTTAGACTAGAGCTATGCGGACACTTTGTGGCACTACTGATACATTGTAACTATTGAGTGACAAATCCAGTCCACAACAATGTATTTCTTTGCACAGTAGCTGTCGCTCAACCATGAAATTCAATCAGCAGCTCTCCGAATAGTCTCCATCTCCAGCCCTAACCGTAATGATATTTAGTATATTATAGGGGTTACATGCGGATTTTGCAGTGGATCGTGCTTTTAATTTGCAGCGGATTTCGCTCCATATGGTTCATTGCAAGGGTGAAATCTGTGGTCAAAATCCGAGACTTTTCCACAGGATAATGAGTATTCTGCAGATTTGTCTGAGCATATTATATCATAGATTGCTGCAGATTTGCAGTAAAAACATCCGAACTGGAAATGTGCATCAATTCGACCATGCGTGAACAGCGCCTTAGTCTACAGCAAATGGACACAGTATATAGGGAAGATATGGTAGGATTCCATGATTTTTAGTTCTATATATGAGTTACGTATCTTGAGAACTTTGTGTTTCTTTAAGATACATGTTCACAATATTGTCAGTACTTTACATTATACTCATATGCAGGTCAGCTTAGATAAGGGTCCTTTCACATGTGATGGATAATTCTGTTACAGACAAATCTGCACCAAAATCTGCCAGATTTGCCACAGATTTCGTACTAAGAAAATTCACAGCAATTATGCAGAAAATCCATGTCAAAATGCACGTTGGACACGGAAATATTCGTGTACATGGTGTACTTTGCATGGTGGAACTTTCAGACAGGTGTACTTTTACACTGTATTTGGTCCGTGTTTTGTGGACCATCACGTGGAGCTAATGTAAATCTATACAATGGCCATATTTTTCACAGCCATGTTTTAAAAACCCAGCATGTGCTAATTTTGTCCATTTCTGCATTCATTGGTATCATTTTCTATTGGGCAAATACAGATCCATATTTACCCAGTTGATACCAAGACCAATCACAGCAAGTATGGAGGCAAATACAGATCAACCAATGATGAAATATGGTGGAAATGTCATTTAACACGTCCGTTTTACGGATCTGTTACTGACGTGTGACAATAAGCTCATCTGACACTGGTCTAACAGAGATAGCTGCGCTCTTAAATTAATACATATTACTTAGTGCTCACAGTCCTATATCTACCAAATCCAAAGATCATTAAAGGGAATTTAGCAAGGAATTTAAGTAATAAAGGGCGGTGAGAATGGAATTTGCTGTAGAGGAAGTAGTTGGAGGAAATTCACCAGGGGAATTTAAGATGAAATAGGATAGGTTCCTTGAGAAAAGTCCCAGAGCTATAGGAATCCGTAGGTCATGTTAGGGTTCTCTATCAATAAACATATATCTCCAGGACTCATTAAGGCAGCCTTGCTTGTCTGCACACTGAAACTGAAGAAAAAACAAGAAAACATGACATTTTACAGGAAAGATCATTTCATTTGTACAATGTTTCTTCAACTTGTCCTTAAAAACCCAGGTCATATTATAATTGTATGCATAATGACATCATTAAAATGTAATAGCTATTGTAATGGTTGCCCTAAATATGCTTTAAAAATATAAAATATGTAAAAAGTACAAATCCATTGGAAAATAACCCATAGCTAGGAACGGAATGACTCATCTGGTTCATATTTAAACTTTAAAATCAACAATGATTTCACATGCATTTTAAAAGGCATTTTAGAGAGACTTTTTTTTATACACGTGCCTTTTTCAAGGATTTTTTGATTTCCTATAGAGACATCTATGGAAAAACACCTAAAAAAGTGACTACCCTAGAGTATGCTGAGTTTGAACACCATACAGCTAAAAAATACAAGACAAGGAAGAAAAAACATCACAAAACAATAAAGTATATGTGAAGTGTGTGTAATATTTCCCATTGACCTACAGCCACCATCTGGTCAGGGGATTTTTGCTGCAAAGACACCGTGAAAAATGTAGAGTTTTGACTCAGAACGCTATGTATGAAACTTCTCTTAGGGACCTTTCACATGGGTGGAATATTTCTGCCAAGAGGCATCACAAGACGTAGAGCTATGGAATCCCGCACCAAAATCCGCAGGTCTAACTTCAGATTTTGATACATAATTACAGGTAGATTTAGAGTCTCTTTACACAGACGTATTTGCATTCGTATTTTCAATGCAATACGCAAAGAATAGAATCCATTGATATCGATGAGTTTGTTCTGATGTTCCGTATTTTGTGTGTGCATTTCTCGCACTTGCAAAAAAAAAAAATTGGACATGCTATATTTTGTGTGAATTTGTGCACTAAAGCAAGGGTCTCCAACTCCAGTCCTCAGGGACCACCAACAGGTCATGTTTTCAGGATATCCTATGGTAAGAACACCTGTGGCAATGTCTGAGGCACCGACAATAATTACATCACCTGTGCAATACTGAAGAAATCCTGAAAGCATGACCTGTTGGTGGTCCCTGAGGACTGGAGTTCTGGAACACTGCACTAAAGAACCCCATAGTAGTCTATGGGGAGGTGCACAAATGTGCACGCAATACGAAACAGGATGCACAAAATACAGCAGGAAAATAATGCATCTTGACCTCATTAGGCTAAATAGCCTTTTATATCACAGTGGGGGGGAGGGTCTCGCACCCATGGGAACATGCCCTGTGATCGCAGAAAGGAAAGTAAAATGCGCGATACACGAGCAAAAGCAACTTGTTCACGGCACAAATGTACTGAGCATAGACAAGCGGAAAAATGTAATTGCTTATCTGAAGGAACCCTTAGGCTGGGTTCACACAGGGCAGATTTGCCGCGGAAATTCCGTCCGGAATTTTGCCGTGGCAAATCCACCTGCGCCGCTAATCCCGGCATTTGCCAGCCATGTGGATGAGATTCCTCAGAAATCTCGTCCACACGGGACGGTGAACCCGCTGCGGCAAAGCCAACAGAAGCCGGCGCTGCGGCATGGATTCCCCAGCCGCAGCATGTACATTTTTTTCTTCTTCCGCTGCGGCTGCGCTCTCCTCTAAGAGCAAGCGGGCAGGCCGCTTCAAAATCCGCGGCTAAGTGCCGCTGGTTTTAAAGCAGCGCTTCTCCCGGCGGAAATCTCACTTTTTTTGCTGCGGCCAAACCGCAAGATTTCCGCTGGGATTCCAGTGTGTGTGAACCCAGGCTTGAGCCATTTGCAATTCTGCAGCAACATTCACAGGTAGCCTGCAGATTATGCTCACGATAGGTCTTCAATAGTTGATTAGCAGCGCTCCTCTGCTTGGGATCCCAGCTTATCCACTGATTCTTGGTACTACAGTCAGTACAAACAGTGCGAGAAGCAGTTAGTGAAGTCCATATTGCAGTGGTCCGTTGTGGTACTGCAGGCACTGGCCCCATTGAATTTAATGGGAGTGGTGCCTGCAGTATCAAACCAAGCCACTACAATGTGGACAGCACTATCCACTTCCAGCACTGTTCACACATAGGCCTCATATCCACGGCACATGCAGATTCCACATGGGGAATTCCGCACGAAATCTGGCCGTGCCCGCGACCGGCGACCCTGCGTACCTGTCCGTGTCTTCTTTTTCAGTACTGTAGATATGTGTGGACATTTCAGCCAGCCCACCGGGACATGCACAGGATAAGTCATCAGTAGTTGAATGGTGGGCTTCACTGCACAGGTTTTTTTTTTTTTTTAAATCTCCTGCTCTTCCTCTGGAATCCTGCGGACAAGCTGTGGTTCAAACGGCTTCCATTGATTTCAACGGAAGCCATCCGTATGGGAACTGCAGTAAAATGGAGCATGCTGCAATTTTCATCTGTGAGTGGAAACCGCAATTGGTTTCTGCTCATATGCATGAAGAATCGTTTTTCCATAGCATGCTATGAAGGGTTATTGCTGCGGAATCCATAAGCGGACGCCCACTGCGTATTACGCAGCAAAAATCCACCCGTGGATATGAGGCCTAACACAAGGTTTGGGCATCAGTTGATCAGCTGGGGTCACGAGCGGTGAAGTCCACCATTCAACTACTGATGACTTATCCTGAGGACAAGTAGTAAAAGACTTGGAGAACCCATTTAGTATAGTAGGCTCTCTGACATATTCTTATTTATATGTCATCAGCATATTTTACTGTGCTGTATGTATGATTATATCAATATATACATTAATTCTGATCTGTCTCTTAGATCAATGGAAAGCGCAGGCTAATAAAAGGACATAAAGGTGGTTCTGTCTTTGCAGACACACAAATATTGTTATGGATGACAGTCATCACATTATCATCTTGTGCTAAATTACGTGTGTTTAATCTAAGAGGCCACAAAGTACTAATAAGTGAAAAGAGCTCCAAAGTAACAACAATTAGTTTTATTCATGTCTCCAGGCTATTAAGTTCAGCAAGTTACCTATTAACCTAATAGTACAGCTGGAACTCAATCTATTCTTTTCCACTCTGTTGACATGCAAGCGGTGAACACACCCGGCCATTTCAAAGCTGCTGTTCTTTATAAGTGCTAACACATTGCTTATAATGACTGCTTGTTTTGGAAACATGTCTATCTCTCCAATGGCAGTGATGTGCTGATCATCTAAGTGTATATATACAAATGCCAAGTAAGGCGTAAATACAGCGCTATTGATGTACCGCTTTAAAAATTCATTAAAAGAAAATCTTCGTTTAAGCTAGACTCACTCTGGGTTCCAGCGCGCGCCCAGCTTTTCCATTCTGTCTGAATTGCCGAAAATGTCTTACACTAGTTAAATGGAAACCAAAAGTTTATCTCCATTTGACCCGGTAGCCATTCATTTCCATTATTCTTACCTTATCTTAAAATGATGGAATGGAACAGAAACCAGGTGAAGGGAAGACCACATTTGTATCTTTGCTCTTCGATAAACTAAAGGCGGCTTCACATGGGCATATTTGCACATGCAATAAACAGTGAATAGAACTCCTTGATTTCAATGGGTTTGTTCACATGCACGTAGTTGGCATGCACATTCTGGCCACGCATGCACATGGACTTATATCCTCATACATATATTTAGAATTTGGAAACATTAAGGTACAGTAAATAAGCATCTTTGCATTGAACAGACACAATAGATATGCAGTGAACCTCTTAGGTGAAGTACGGTGAATATGGCAGCTCTGTAAGGGATGATTCATATCAGTATCCAGGGGTACTGTTTTGCTGCTCCATTTAAGGAGCAGGAAAATGGCACCTCCTGGCTGAATGGATCCATCTTATGATCATTTGCAGAAATGATCTGGAGGAGGGAATTGATGGGGAACTGAGCAAATTTGCCAATGACACAAAACTAGAGGAATAGCTAACACTAAGGAAGAGAGAGTATTCAAAAAAATCTAGAAAAGCTTGAACAGTGGGCAGCGACTAACAGAATGGTATTTAACAAGGAGAAATGCAAAGTCCTACATCTGGGCAAGAAAAATGAAAAAAACATATACAGAATGGGAGGAATTGGGCTAAGCAGCAGCACATGTGAAAAAGACTTGTGTATACTAATAGATCATAGACTGAACATGAGTCAACAATGTGATGCAACAGCCAAAAAGGCAAACACAATTCTGGGATGTATTAAGAGAAGCATAGAGTCTAGATCACGTCAGGTAATTATCGCCCTCTACTCTTCCTTAGTCAGACCTCATCTGGAATACTGTGTCCAGTTCTGGGCACCCCATTTTACAAAAGACATAGACAAACTGGAGCAAGTTCAGAGAAGGGTTACCAAGATGGTGAGCGGTCTGCAAGCCATATCCTATGAGGAACGGTTAAAGGATCTGGGAATGTTTAGCTTGCAAAAAAGAAGGCTGAGACGAGACTTAATAGCGGTCCACAAATATCTGAAGGGCTGTCGCACTGCAGAGGGATCAGCCCTATTCTCATTTGTACAAGGAAAGACTAAAAGCAATGGGATGAAACTGAAAGGGAGGAGACACAAATGAGATATTAGACAGTGAGGGTGATCAATGAGTGGAACAGGTTACCATGGGAGGTGGTGAGTTCTCCTCCAATGGAAGTCTTCAAACAAAGGCTGGACAGATATCTGTCTGGAATGATTTAGTGATTCTGCACTGAGCAGGGGGGTTGGACCAGACGACCCTGGAGGTCCCTTCCAACTCTGCCATTCTATGATTCTAGAACCGAACAAACCTCATTGGATTCTGTTTACTTTCCAACTGGACTTCCAGCTTGATGCAGGACAAAATAGCGCAGCGTGCTATACTATGTCATCCTGTTGTAAAACATAATTTAATGACACAGGTTCCAAATGAAAACTCCAAACCTGATGTGAATGAACCCTTAGGGCGCCTACCCACTGGCGTTTGCGTTTTCCGCGCGTTTTTGGCGCATCTCCGCGCGTTTTTTGCGGCATTTTTGCGGCTTTTTCGCGCCTTTTCCGTTAATTTCCATTGACATTCATGGGTACATTAAGAGAAAAATAAGGACACATATGCAACTGACAGTTCCTATGTTAAAAATTGCAACGGACCGAAAAAAAAAACGCAAGTGGACAAGAACACATTCTATCCTAATTGCTCTTCAGAAAAAACGCAAAACGCAAAGGAAAAAAAATCGCAAGTGGGTAGGCGCCCTCAGTTTGCCTTTGAATTACAGTCAGAACAGAATATTATCCACACGTTCATTCCATTTTCTTCACGCTGCATACTTTGCTTTATATACATTTTAGTTTTTAATCCCACACCCTGGTGCGCCGGCTATATGCATGCCCATAGGAATCAGCCCGGCCGCTCTTTAGCAGTATTTCATCTCAGGGTTTTAAATTCCTCATTTTAAATACAGTAAGAATAGAGAAATGATGGCTCCTCGGTAACCGCTGGCTGACGTGAGGGGCTCACCTTGCTTCACATCAGGAGCATTATACTTTGTGTGACACATCATAAATTATGTCCAGCATCTAGCTGATAGCTTCACTTTAGTTTGTTCCCAGAACAGCCATTTACAGCACTAAACAGCCTATAATGAGATTAATGTACACAATTACCATTATAGGACGAAAAAGGAATCACGCACATTTCAATCGTGGTTGCATCTTAGGTTCCAAAAACACATTGGAAAGACTCCCAGGTCATAATGATCCAGTTTCTCGGAATACACACATTAATATCCTTAATCCAGAACCTAATTGTCTGGATGAGTTCAGAAATAACGACTTTTTAGTCTAGAATCACATATTAGTCTGGAATTTGGAGGATTTAGAGGTAAAAGTTCAGGTAGTGGAAAAAGTTGCGAGATTTCAGCAATAGGACAGACAATTCAAAATCAAAACTATCATGGAACCTGGCAGATCATGACCTTCTTTCCATTGGGGGTGGGGGGGAAGCAATTGTACAGTTAGAGAG
The DNA here is from genome assembly GCF_035609145.1 of Eleutherodactylus coqui. Lineage (NCBI taxonomy): Eukaryota > Metazoa > Chordata > Amphibia > Anura > Eleutherodactylidae > Eleutherodactylus > Eleutherodactylus coqui. The sequence goes on along the minus strand of NC_089841.1, from coordinate 200,271,767 downwards.
TACATGCAAATATTATCTGATTCACAACCCTGTCTCCACTTTAGGATATGGAGAATTTGCTGGACGGGAATTAGTGGACTCCTGGTCACCTGATAGGTGTAGATCAGAGGTGGCATTTATGGCATATCCAGCAATGGCCACAGTATGGCCGAAAATGGCACCGATACGCAGTTTTTTAAATTGGTTTTTAATGGTTGTGGAGTTTTCAAGGTGATACCAGCTTTACCTGTAAAGCCCTGTGTCTATGTTCTGAGCTTTCGGGTTCTTCTTATCGACCCTTCATCAGGCATGGCTTTTGTGTGACCACAGGCTTTAGAAGGCTTCCTGCTGAATGCAATCTGTGGAGAAAACAACACCATTGTGCAGCTGTTTGTGCAAGTCGTAGATGACTCATGGGGAACTGGGGGACCACTCCACGCCAGGGCCCATCGGAGGATTCACCTGTTCCCCTGTGGTCCAGTGCAAGGCTGGCCTCATACACAGAGCTCTGCTGTGCATGACCCCTTTGACTTGCTAAATGATGATTATGCTGATCTGCAAATTACATGCCCTATAAGACAAGACATTAGTTAAAAAAAACTGGATGCATAGATGTAGCAGACGTGAATATGTCATAATAGCAAAGCGTTAAAGGGGTTGTCCAGTTCTAAACTATTGACTGCTTATCAGTAGGAAAGGCCATCAGTAGTGCATCTACAAGGGTCTGCCCCATGGGATTCCAATTGATCTTCTGTTCACTGGGTCAGTGCGCTTGTTCACTGAGCTGATTTCTGCAGGAAGGAGACAGCTCTGTCCTCACTGCAGTGGCCAGGCTTGGTATTGCAGCCAAATTGCCACTGAATTGAATGGAAACTATGCCTGTAATACCAAGCTGGGCATCTGCAGTGAAAAAGTTGCTATATACTTTCTGCAGAAATCAGCTCAGTGCATAAGCACACGGCCTGGATAACAATTCATCAGCATGGGTCTTGGGTGGCAGACTGCCACTAATTTACTATTAATGGCCTGTCCTAAGAACAGGACATCAATCGTTTACAACTGGACAACCCCTTCAAAGTGCTATTCCCAAAATTTTAAAGAATAGATGCTAAAGGTCTGATTGGTGGAGGTCCCATAGCTGAGGCCTGACTGATTCTGAGAACGGGGGTCCCCCTCTGTTCCTCACTGTGGGCTCATTGCATCCTCCACAGTGATGTGGAGGGTGAATGGAGCATGTACCATGCTGCTCCATTCCTTTCAATGGGGTTGACAGAAATAGCTGAGTACAAGCTGAGTACTAGCTCTGGTAGTCCCATTGAAGGTGAATGGAATAGCATCATGCTCAACTGCTGCTCCACACAATCTCCACATCACTGTGGAGGGTACTGTGAGAAGGAGAGGAGAACAAGGGACCCCCATTCTCAGGATCAGTGATGATCTCAACGATGAGATTCCCACCAATCAGACTTTTATCACCTGTCCTGTAAAGAGCTGATAAAATCAATTTTGAGAATAACCCTTTAAGGACTGTATGGACAAATGTCAAATTCAACTTTGCTACATTTATACCTGATAAAATCAGACATCTCTATTTTATAAGTACTTATGAAAGCTACTTTTTGAAACTTTAAAAATATGTTTCCCTTTTAAACGGGTACATGCATAATTGACAATGTTATAAACATTACTAAAAGGATATGACAAATGACTATTGGGTCCCTGTCGTAAAGTGCATTATGAAACTGGAACACGATGACCAGCCATAGCATAAATCTGGTGATAGCTACATAAACCATTGAAGCTTCCCTATATTTTACTGCAACTTAGAAAACATATAGCTTGTATTGTAATTTGGGTTCACGCATGACTTACAGACCGGAGAGAAGCAGAGAACTGAAAAACAAAATTTGTGGTTTGGAAATGCATTCTACGGCTCATATCCAGTCATTTATCTTTTATTTTGCAGGATTTGCTCCGCATTTCAGGATGTCCAGCTCCCTCCCTCCAGCTCATTCCAAAGAGATGCTGCAGAAGATGTGGCTCCAGTGCCCTCTTGTGGATTGTGTTTAAATTACAACATTGAAGTTAACAAGTCTTGTACACTCCAAACTACCATGGGTGGTGATCACTTAACGTCTACCAACCTGATTGTCCAAGGAAATCAGAAATGTGATATAACTATCAAACTTCACTACAACTACACAGGAAGATCTCTAAAAACCAATGTGGATCAATTGGACAAAACCAGTTTGCTATTTCTTATCATATGCAGCTTCATAGTACTGGAAAACCTCATGGTACTGATCGCTATATGGAAAAATAACAGATTCCACAACAGAATGTACTTTTTCATTGGCAACTTAGCACTTTGTGACTTGCTAGCCGGCATAGCATATATAGTGAACATCCTTATGTCTGGCGCTAACACCTGTAATATCTCATTGACGGCATGGTTTGTACGGGAAGGAAGTATGTTTATAGCCCTTGGTGCATCAACATTCAGTTTGTTGGCCATCGCTATTGAAAGGCATTTGACAATGATAAAAATGAGGCCTTATGATGCCAACAAGAAATACCGTGTATTTCTCCTCATTGGGACCTGCTGGCTTATTTCCTTTTCATTAGGTGCCTTACCGATCCTTGGCTGGAACTGTCGTAACAACTTAGATGATTGCTCCACTGTGTTACCATTGTATTCTAAAAAGTATGTTGGCTTCTGCATCAGTATTTTCATAGTCATCTTGATTGCCATCGTCATCCTTTATGCCCGGATCTACATCTTAGTGAAGTCCAGCAGCAGAAGAGTCACAAATCACAGCAATTCGGAGAGATCAATGGCCCTTCTGAGGACTGTGGTCATTGTGGTCAGCGTATTCATCGCCTGCTGGTCACCTTTGTTCATTCTTCTCTTGATCGATGTTGCCTGTAAAGCAAGGGAGTGTCTCATCTTGTATAAAGCCCAATGGTTTATTGCTCTGGCTGTACTTAATTCAGCCTTGAACCCTCTTATCTATACGCTGGCCAGTAAGGAGATGCGCCGGGCTTTCTTCCGCCTTGTGTGTGCTTGTTTGGTCAAGTCCAATGCTTCAAGGTCTTTGCCAATTCAACCAACGCCAGATCAGAGCCGGAGCAAATCCAGCAGCAGCAGCAACTCCCCGAAACACAAGGGATTTATACAATCTCACTTCCAAAGTAAAGAGGACAAAAGCGAATCTTCAATTCAGAATGGGAATATCATCAAATGATTGTTGCCCGGTCAGTACCAGCTCTGTGCCAAGGAGCTTTGGGAAACGGAAACTGTATATTTTTTACAGTTGTTTCTGCACTTAAATTATGAGAATTCAGTGAATTATACAAGAATATGTACTTCTATATTTAATGCATGAACCCAGACATTATCAAGTGTTCTAACTCAGGAAAATAAAGTGCATGCTCCACACACTTGCATCCTACATTCTGCTTCTCTGTACCATTCAATAAGAAATATTCTATATATCTGTATGTTTGTAACACTAATATATCCTACCATAGTTATAGAAGTACCTTTAGTTCAGCATTGTTTGATGTCTGGTATGCATGGGATGCGAAACATGAAATGCCAGTCAGGATCTTTTAGCCATATTGAAGAGGTATATGCATAGATATGACTTTTTATATATGCCAGTACCTCACTGTTATTGTGAGACTACCATACAATATAGTGACAGCGGACTGTAAGGTCAGTCAACATTAACTTTTAGTACTCTGTATGATTGAATAGGCTTGCTTTTAAAATCTGTCCAAGGTGCCGATGTTTATTTTAAAAAAGTGTAATTTTGATCATTCTCTGTCAATGGTGCAATTTTTGCTTGAAGTGTGTCAAATTCAATACTTAAAGGGAACTTGTTGGCTCAATCACAATGTCTAATTTTCAGCCATGATGTTATAGAGCCGGAGGAGCTGATCAGATTGATATAAAGTTTTATGGGGAAAGATTCAGTAGAACTTGTATTTTATGCATTTATATCTCTGCTCATTCTGAACTGAACAGTCCAATGGGCGGAGCTATCAGTGACTGACGCCTATCTATAGCTGTCAATAGCTCCACCCATTGGACTGTTCAGTCAGAATGAGCATAGATATAAATGCATAAAACGCAAGTTATACTGAAACTTTCCTCAAAATACTATATATCAATCTGCCCATGTCCTCCTGCTCTATAGAATGACAGGTTCCCTTTAACCCTTTCCAATCCAATTTTGGATTCAGGGTTTCCCAAAAGGCTTTCTCTTTTTGCTGTTATATAACAGTGCCATCTGCTGGCTAAAGCCAGTGTGTGTGCGCCAGAGAGGCTCCAACAGCAGAGTAGCTGGAAATAGATGGTAAGAATACCCTGTCAGACGTCTTTTAACATTGGAGTTGTACAAGCTTCAAATCGGAATGTAGGAAGACGTCAGACAGTGGATTGGAAAGGGTTAATTGCAGAATTTCACCATTTAGAAATATTCTTCAACAATGTATGCTTTACATGACTTGTTATCAGCTGGAGTACAAAATATTGTACTTACTTTATAAATGTAGCCCATGCTTCTGATCAATTTGACCACATTGTTGAATGGAAAACTGGTGGAAAAACATGCAAAAAATAGCAACAAGACACTGGATGAACTTGGCACACATATGGCTGTCATGTTCTATTTCAAGGAATTGTTTGTATTGTATAATATATACTGACCATCCGATACTAATGCATATAATGAATTGGCATATTAGCAACTACATGTCACTGTTTTATCTTTGACTTCAAAATTAATCTAATTTAGCTATTAGAGTAATTTCATGCACAGGTTTTTATGGCAGTTTGTCATGCATTTTTTTGAGCAAAAGCCAGAAGTGCATTCAACGAAAAATAGACATTTAAGTCCTTCCTTTATATTGCCCTTATCTTTTGAAACCACTTCTGCATTTGGCCTAGACAGCATAAAAACTACCACAGAAACCTCTGTATGAAACTACCCTCAAGGGGTTGTCCCACGTCTAGTTGCTTCGCTACAGGAAGCAGACAGCTCCTTATATTACACAGTGGCCTGGGTTGGTATTGCAGCCTGAGTCTTATTAAAGTGAAATGGGACTCAGCCTGAAGTACTAACCTGAGCAGCCAAGCAATGTATGGAGCTGCTTGCTTCCTGCAGAAGTGCAATAACCCCTCTAAAGTGTAAACCACCTTACAGTGGAAACATACCATTCATAGACTCTCTATTTGAATTTCTTAAGAAGACATAACTTATTTTAACATATAGATCAGGGTGAAGAGCAGCATATAAGACTATTGATTATGTCCAACAACAAGTTTCTTCACGGGGACACAGCCATTTTATGTGTCATTTCACTTAATTCTCCTCCAAAACCACTAATCCACCTGGCCTCCAGAGCCAAAGCTCCTACCCTGGTCAGCCAACGGTCCACATTGCCGCAGGGTTTTCAGAGTTCAACAATGCTACTCATACTAAAAGTAACTGGACTATTAGTTTGGCAGGTGCAATATTTGGAGCTACTATGTTTCCATCAGCACATTTTCTTTGCTTCTATAAGTCTCTGGTTACTTTCAAGTGTTCACATGCTCCCTTTGTAGCTTTATGGATTTGTATTGCTTTATCTACAAGCTTGTGTGGAACGGAAACAATTTATTTTCTAGATGTCATATCCGATTTTTAGCTGATAGGCAAACAACTCCTGGCTCAACTGGATATTTTCTACTATTGCTTAGAAGGGCAGAGCAAGCAATATTTGAATTATATCACAGTACCATAGAAATTCCTATTAGCATTGCTATTTTACATGCCACTCTAACTCTAAAGTGCACTGAAGTGGTGTGCGCCACATTTATTAGAAGGCGCATGCTTCTTAACCAATTTGCTGCATGCCTGGCCAGTGCATGTGTAAGAATGTGAGGTCTACACCGGCTATGATTTATGCCAGTTTCTATCATAAATTATAGTCCACCTCTCCAGTTACTGGAGGTCCTGCTTTTTTTTGTAAACAATGCCCACTTTTAGAACAGCGCCAAGTGGGTACTAAAAGATGGGTGCAGGCTAAGAGGGGAAAGAAGCGTCAGCAGTAAAGAACAAGCAGTTAGTTAGCAGCCAGCACTTTGTAGTTAGGTAGAGTAAATTCTTATTAAATTGCTATATACAGTGTGTCACTCCATCTCATCCCTTCCCACTGCTGCAACTAGGATTTAACACATCTCTCCCCCTCCACCTGCTATAGAAGTTAGGGCTTAAACACATAGGCGTTTTACTAGCTCCTTTCTCGGGCAGAAAGATAGGACTTGCCCTATCCTTCCTGCATGTAGTTAAAGGGGTGGTCTCGCGAAAGCAAGTGGGTCTATACACTTCTGTATGGCCATATTAATGCACTTTGTAATATACATCGTGCATTAAATATGAGCCATACAGAAGTTATTCACTTACCTGCTCCGTTGCTAGCGTCCCCGTTGCCATGGTTCCGTCTAACTTCGGTGTCTTCTTGCCTTTTTAGACGCGCTTGCGCAGATCCGTCTTCTCCCTTCTTCTCCCTTCGGCTCCGCTCGGCAGCATCGGCATTTTGGCTCCGCCCCCTTGTACGCATCATCGCGTAGCTCCGCCCCATGACGTGTGCCGGTTCCAGCCTCCTGATTGGCTGGAATCGGCACATGACGGGGGCGGAGCTACGCGATGACGCGAAAAGGGGGCGGAGCCAAAACTCCGATGCTTCCAAGACCAGCCGAAGGGAGAAGATGCATCTGCGCAAGCGCGTCTAAAAAGGCAAGAAGACACCGAAGTTAGACGGAACCATGGCAACGGGGACGCTAGCAACGGAGCAGGTAAGTGAATAACTTCTGTATGGCTCATATTTAATGCACGATGTATATTACAAAGTGCATTAATATGGCCATACAGAAGTGTATAGACCCACTTGCTTTCGCGAGACCACCCCTTTAATACTACATGCTGGAAAGATAGGGCAGGACTTGGGTGATCAATGAGTGGAACAGGTTACCACGTGAGGTGGTGAGTTCTCCTTCAATGGAAGTCTTCAAACAAAGGCTGGACAAATATCTGTCTGGGATGATTTAGTTAATCCCGCGCTGAGCAGGGGGTTGGACCCGATGACCCTGGAGGTCCCTTCCAACTCTACCATTCTAGGATTGTATGACTTATCTTTCCACATTTGTTTTCCAACTCCTGTGCTATGGCACGAAATTTGAACAGCCAGAGGAAAAAAAAAAACACGTTTATGCGCTACTATGATCCATAGTGGCGAGCGTAGTTGTGCATATGACCACCTAAAACCGCCCTTATGTTACACATCCCCCCCCCCCCCGCCCCTTCTGTCACTAGTTTCAGTTTCCCGTCAGTCTTCCTGACTGATAGATTCTGCTAAAATATTAGCCCCCCAACAGAGCAGTATGTTGGAGCACATCGGGGGATAAAAAGTAAAGGGTTAATAATTTTTAATAACAATCAAATGTGAAAATGATTTTTATGTAAAAATACAAAATGGATGTACAAAAAAAGTCAGTGAAAACAATGAAAAGCAGAATATCTTCCAATACACTGCAAAAACTGGTGATTTATAATGTCATACGTGATTAGCATATTTTTGGGATAGCTTAGTTACACTAAAATCAAGTTCACCAATAACAGCTAAAGGGGTCTGAGAGGACTTTTTTATATTAATGGGCTAACTTCAGGATAAATATCACATCTGTGGAGACCCAACTACCGACACCCCCACTTATTTCAAAACACATGGCACCTCAGCAGGCATCACGTCATCTTCATTGTTTGCCAGGTACAGCACTGTTCATTTTGTTGTGGCTGTGTCTTGAATTGCAGCTCAGTCCTGTTTATTTAAAAGGAACTATGCAGCAGTGAACTGCAATACCAGGCGCTGTCAGCACAAACTGTATGGAGCTGTGTCTGGATGTGAATGGGTGAGGTTGGACTTGATTTACAGTCCAATGTTACCCACTGACACTGATCATTGGGGAACGCCCATTTGGCCCATTGACAGTGGCTGGAGCCAGACCAAAGAAGAGCCCATCTAGGCGATTGGAGATGTGTATTCTTGCCATGATTTCTGAATCTGCAGCATGCTCTAGTTGTTATATGCCACAGACTTTCACTATAGATTTAATTCATTTCAATAGAATGAGTGAATTCCATAACAAAATCATCTAAAGATTTCATTATGGATTTTGGTGCAGAATCTTTGTGATTTACTGTCATTTAAAGACTATGTGTGAAACTAGCTTTAAGTTCCCAAACTTCTAAAGTTAAACCCACTCAAACAAATAAAGGAAAGTAGTAATACATCAAGTGAAATTAAACAGGCATCAAATAATACAGAACGTCTGATACCTGGCACTCAGGCTCGCTCAGGTGCTGCATCAACAGGTATGCTTGGCTCACAGATCTGAGAGGGACCCTCATACAAGACAAAGGGGCAGGCAGGAAGGTGCTACTGGGAAAAAATATGTGTACCCCTTTTCCTATTAGGAAATTAAATAAAATTCATTTTCAACTTCCTGTAATCCCTTCCATGGCGTACTATAACTCCCAGTATGCCCTGAGAGCGGTAGACCTTAAGAACCTGCAGGTAGTTATATTTTTCCCACAGATTACTTTCCACAAGGAGCCTTTTTAAAGGGGTTTTGACATTAAAACAAAACCCCTCGTCCCCCAGCTGGGTCATGTCTCAAATAACAAAGGAGGGTACACTCACCTCTCCTGTGGCCCTTGGATGCCGCAGCTGGTGCTAACATTGACAGTGACTTCCAGTTATACTGGCCGGCCAGTCAGTGACCGCAGCGTTATTTCCCTAAACTCCTGACATCATGGCGGCCAGGATATTCGCACTGATGGTGACGCTGCGGCATCTGATTGCCGGTAGTGGTCACATCCTTCTGCCGATACCAGTGCTGGGTGTCAGCTGGGGCTCCAGGACAGGTGAGTGTACCCTCATTTGTTATTTAAAGCAGGGCCCAGCTGGGAGACGGGGCTTTGTTTTAACTCTTTCCAATCCACTGTCTGACCTCTGAAGACATTATGATTTAAGGCTGTACAGCTCCGATGTTGGAAGACGTCCGTTGGGGTTCTCTTACTGTATATTGCCAGCCTCTCTGCTGTCGGAGCCTATCCAACGTGTCACCTCATGCAGTACTGGCTTTATCCAGCAGATAGCGCCGTTGTGTAACGGCAGAAAAAGAGTAAGCCCCATAGGAAAACCAGAATAGAAATTGGATTGGAAAGGGTTAATGACAGAACCCATTTAAGGGTTTGGTCAAACGAAAATGATGCTGATAGTTGGTTTTATTGTAAATTGGCATGGTTTTGAAGTTAATTACTAATTGCTACAAAATTTGGGGATTAAACTTTTTTACACCCAGTCTTTACAAGATATGGCCTGCATGGCAGCTCTAATATCTGCCACTCAAGAGTGAGCACGAGTCCACCAATTCCCGCTTGCTACATTCTCCATATACTTCAGTTATGCATATGCTCGTCTGAAACTGCCTTTAGTCATTTGTTTTTCTCTGTAGCTTCCACTTCTGATTTTGGCTCACAAGTACTAGAGCAAAGTACTGCCATAATGATAAGAAATAATGGTAATAACAAAATATGATAATAGAAGATAATAATAAGAAAATACTTTTGATTGGGCTGTACCTCTACATAATCAGTGTGATTCTAATGAACTCGCTTGTGGAAAGGAGTTTGGATGAACTCATCAAATACTCACAACTATTGTCCGAGATGTTCTGCCTGCAATGAGATGCAATGCTCCAATGTGATAGCCCTATTACCATTAATGGCATAGCCTCTCCTTAGCACACTATCACTGGTATATAACTCGGAACTGCAATCTCTTTGACTTGAAGCCAGCACCTTTACTGTCAGACTGGGGTGTCCAGAGCGCTCCACTAAAATCCATTCTAGGGGCTTTCTGGACAGTTGCATGCAAATATTACCTATCTAAGATTCTATACATTGCCTATCCATAGCTGACCCTACATTTCTCTTGCAGTACCCACTGCAAGGAAATTGAAGTGCTACATGCCTGCCCTTTATATGAATGGTTGATCATGTAATATTTGGGCATCACCTACATAGCAAAAGTCTGTCTTTTCGAGTGACTCTTCTTTCAGAGGGTCTTGAGCTAGGTACTTACCCTATGAAGTTCTAAGAATAAGATGGGTGGGAAAACCCCTTAACAAATCATATGTGCCTTTCTATATACATGTATATATGCACTTTAAGACATAACTAATGCTCATAACACAGAGATCTGACATCCATGTCATCATTTCTAAGCACACTAATTGTCACGCATTGTTTGTATAGACCAATTATTGTTTTTTTCTTTTTTAATAACACTATTGTCAGAACGAAAATTCTGATTTAGGACAAATCTGAAGACTGTGCAATTTTTCCGTCCAAAAAAAATGGAAACCTGACGGAAAGGAACCAAACAGCACAGGCTCCTCCAAAAACGGATCAAAGAGACGTAAACCCTGAACTGCCCCCCAACGCAGCTGTGAAAGCAGCCTAATTAAAGATTAGCTTTGCATGTAGGTAAAGTAACAAAATGGTTGATATAATAGCATGAGGGTGTATGCATTGTATGCTATATGGTTTATATTGTATGTAAAAGCAATATTTATACTACCAAGTAGTATTTCGATCTATTCCTATTAGAGATGAGCAAGCATACTCAGTAAGGCGATTGATTCGAGAGAGAGAGCATCGCCTTTTTCGAGTACCTGCTGGCTCGTCCCTAAAAATTCGGGGGGGGGGGGGGCCACGGGGTCGGGGACGGCGCGGGGCAGTGGGGGGGGAGCAGGGAGGAGAGTGAGAGAGATCCCTCTCTCTCTCTCTCTCTCTCTCTCTCTCCCTCCCTCCCGATCCCCTCCGCAACCCACCGATAACCCCCACGGCCCCTCCGAACCTTCAGGAATGAGCCAGCAGGTACTTGAAAAAGGCGATGCTCTCTCTCGAGTCAATCGCTTTACTGAGTATGCTTGCTCATCTCTAATTCCTATGCAGATGTGAAATATATATTTGTTTTATCAAAATCTTCAAGCAAAATTAATTTTATTTTTGTATTTAATCTTGTCTGTAGGAAACATATGCATTGCTTTATTGAACGTATATGTCCTAGGTTCACTGCCTGTAATATTTCAGAAACATGCATGTGCTGGGTGCATTTGAATAGATAGAATTTCTAAGAGGCATATATATATATATATATTGTGTATAATATGACCCTTTATATATGCAAGTGCTGTGCATAGCTTTTATATCCCTCAATTGCCTTCAAGACATGGAATAATGTTTGTGTATGACAACACTGTTAATAATGAAGTATATGTTTCTTGGTTCTATATTATGTAAAAATGTATTTTTGTAGACTAAATAAACATGTATAAAATTTCTCTTTTGTTTCTAATATTATAGCAGTCCCATTGATTGGATGTTTCATTGTTAGTCCTCTAAACAATTTGAAGGGTTCACCTATTTTGGGGTGTCATGGAATATAAAGTGTTAAGTTTCAGAATGCAATAAGTGTATGTTTCTTACCTTGTATTGGACTATTGACCCTTAAATAGAAGACTAAAACATATGCTTTGTAGTGCCGCTAACTAGGATTTTAAGATAAGACGTCAACAGACAAATTAAATAAGGCTAAGCTATGTTAACAGAGAAGACACACAGCTATAGCAGAAATATTGTCTAATGCAGCAGCAATATCCTGACAGGTAATTTCTATGTCTGAGACGGGCCTAAAGAGCTTTGAGAATATTTGGTAGATGTCAATAAGCCTTATGATCAATAAGCTTTGTCACCTATGTAACACAAATCTTTATACCAAGTAACTCTTGAATCCGCCTTCTTCTTTCTGTATAAGAGTTGGTAATGTTGATAATAAAGTAGAATTCATTGAGTTCTCATGGAGAAGTGTCTTGACATAACATGGAGTGATTTCATGCTATTGATAGATAATTGCTAGCAAATCTTCTCATCACGGGCTCCCATATCTACCAATTTGGCACCTGACAACAAGGTCATCAGATCGGTACCGGTGTGGTCCGATAACAGGGGTACCTAGGATACTTACACCAATGACATCAAATACATCAGAAATATTGATGACATACTGTAATGCATCCATATTGAGGATTCGTATTACAGACGTGTGACAAAATGCTCTTCTGAAACTACCCTTCCGCTGGATTCAGACGAGTATACTGTAACACATCTGTAATACGAATCCATATTGGGGACATGATAATCGTATGTCTTTAGTATTTCATCAGTATTTGATAAGTATTTGCCTCCGTATATTTTATTGGCTCCAGGATAAATCTTGACCTATATTTACGCAATAGAAAAGAATAGCAATACAGGAAAATAGGACATGCTGCATTTTTAAAAATGGCCATAAATATCCTGATAGAAATATATTAGCTCCGTACTACGATCCCCAAAACATGGACAAAATATACAGTTAAAATATGCTTGTCTGAAAGTGGCCTTATGTCTGTTTTTATCCGCAGATTGATTTACTATTCTGAGCCAACAGCTACTATCGTTGGATGCTGCCTTAGTGTTTGCACATGGCATGCTCTGGTGAACTACGTTCGAGGAACTCTGTCTGGACTGAGAGTGAACCCACCGTGTCAATGTTGGATTTGGCTTACTTACCATAAAAGCGGAGTCTAAGACATTGTTTGATTTTGACCATGAAACACCCCTTATAGGGTTATGGACTTTACACAGAGAACCCCTAGGTTTATCCTTGAGCCACAATTCATCTTGGCAGAATCTCCAACAGCAACAACTGATGGCTTGAAGATGGTAATTTGAAGCATGGTGCAAAATAAAAAGAAAACGTAACTGTGGTCAAAGAAGCTCCATCACGGCCATCACTAGCGCAGTTCATACAATACAGAAACACAGATATGGTTAAGGGCAGGCACCCATCAGAGGATATACTTAAAAAGCAGTTTGGGCAGATCGAAAAATAGGGGAAAAACATCTCTATATATTAACAGGAGCACAAATAGAAGAGCCGTCAAGCCGCAATGAAGTAATTATTATGGGAGGCTTTAATTATCCGGATATAATATGGGAAAATTAAACCAGCAAAACTCACAAAGATTATAAGTTCTTGAAAACAATTAAAGATTACTAGTTTACCAAACTTGTACGGGAGTCAACTAGATGGAGGGCCACTCTGGACTAACTATTAATCAATAAACTGGACATAATCATGGGGGTGCAGGATTAGGGATATTTGGGAAATAGTGACTACAATATAAGTAATTTCCAGCTGTCATTCAATAAGAAGCCTTATCAGGGAGCGACAAAAAAACGGAACTTTAGTAAAGCAAAATTTGATCAGCTCAGAATTACTCTCGGCAACATTAAATGGGACAATTTACTCAAAAATAACAGTGCAGGCGACAAATGGGAGAGGTTAAAAAACATTCTAAATACCTCATGTGAGCGGTTCATATCCTTCAAAAATAAAAGAACTACAAATAGAATAAAACCAATGTGGCTCAACAAGACTGTAAGGGGGAAAATAAGTCAAAAAAGAAAGCATTTAAATTATCAAAACAAGAAGGCAGTAAAGAAGTGCTAAAAACATACAGGGAAAAAAATAAAATATGTAAGGAAAAAGATAAAAACTGCAAAGGAGGAGGTAGAGAGACTGATTGCCAAAGAGAGCAAAAATAACCCTAAACTATTTTTCAATTACATATACGGTAAAAGGATCTGCACTGAAAGCACTGTCCCTTTAACAAATAATGCAGGAGAAACCATAGAAGACGATGTAGGTAGGCAAATCTATTAAATAGTTTTTTTCTCAAGTTTATTCACGAAGGAGAAAGAAATGTCACCCGAGTTGCAAGGGAATAAAATGAACCCCCCACTAAAGATCACCTGCCTAACACAGGAGGAAGTACAGGGCCGGCAAAAAAAATGACTAAAATCGACAAATCGCCAGGCCCCAATGGAATACACCCCAAGGTTCTAAGGGAACCAAGTGACGTGATAGACAGACCGCTACTTCTTACATAAATTTATGTCATTTTACATGTACCGAACATATACATTCTCTTTTAGGCCTTAGTCAGACGGGCGTTTTTTCGCGCAATTTACGCATGCGCATGCGATTCGCGCATATATAGAACCAATGGTTCGCTATGGTATCGGTCACATGTCCGCTTTTTATGCGGATATGCGATAAATTATAGGACACGACGATTCGCAGATCGCGCCTATCTGCGTTCGGCGTTTTATGTGCGCACCAAAATCATTTTTTTCGCCGGCCAGTCTACGTTTCATGCGCATTTTGATGCGCACGGCGATTTTTCTCCGGTCAGACGAGCGTTTTGCTGCGACGATTAACGCGGCTAGGTGCAGATTTTTCCCGCGATTTTTCGCCCCCGGTCACGCGATTTGCGCATGCGCATCCGACATACGATCCACAAATTGCGCGAAAAAACGCCCGTCTGACTAAGGCCTTAGATTTACGTTTTTTGTCATATATATTTTATGTTCTTAATATATATTTATCGTATTTATTGATACATTCATAAGATTTCATTATGCGTATAGTTTTTGCTTGTTTTTCTCCTCCCCTCTACCCTTTTTTTTCTTCTTCCCTTTCTTTGTTAATTACTCCTCCACTATTTATTTACTTGTGAATATCACTCAGTGTTTAATTCAGCCAAACTGACGACGGGGCTCGTCCCCGAAACGCGTTTTCACTTGCTGTTGTTTGATTTTGTTAAAAAATAAAAAAGAAGTGCTTTCACTATCGCATATTGGACCTTAATCTTCTACTAGCTTAGAGTGTTGCGCCTTCACCACCAGTATTTTACCACAATCTCTTTCGCTTTACTCACACCCACCTTGGTGGAGCGTTTTTTTCCCCCCAACATTTGAAACACTTTTTATTCCAGAACTATTTCACCACTCTCACTGGGTCTTGCTCCACCCTCCTTTTTAATCTTTGTTACTCATAAGAGGGGACTACATGTCTTTTTAGAGCACTACAACATTACGGTATATAGACATTAAATAACCAGAAGGGTTGTTGATCCAGGTATCTTTAGACTGCTGGTCTTGGAGTCAGGTACGAAATTTTAAATGTTGACCCAGGGATTATTCTGACTGCCACTATGGAGTTGAGAAGGATTTTTTCCCACAAAATTGGGTAAATTGGCTACTGCCTCATTGGGGGGGTTTTGCCTTCCTCTGGATCAACAAGGGGGAGAGGGAGGGGGAACAGGCTGAACTGGATGGACATTTGTCTTTTTTCAGCCTAGCATACTATGTTACTATTATGATCAGAGCAATGAGAAATGAGAAAAAAAAAGTGAAATATGTTATAAATTCTGTTATCTGCCCAGGTAACTAACTTTTCAATGTCTTTAAGAGACATTCCAGTGGGAGGGGTGCCTGTAGCCAGACAACAGAGTGTAGTTCAAGAAACTGCTTTTTGGTAAAAAACTGCATATTAAGAATATGTAGTAGTATAATTTTATTTAGTTAGCAGGCTGTAATATCACTGCATAAAATATAGGATATCATTTTTGTTAAATCTGATCTTGTTATTTGATCATTAATAATGCTGATTTGTTATTTTTGTGGCTTTTGTGTGTGTGAATGGCCCGCATAAGTGTCTGTTCTGTTCCTAATTACATGTAATTTTTTATTATTTGTCTGAATAAGTTATATGGTTCATTTGTACAATTGAACGGCTGAGTATAGACTGGGAGAGACATGCCCAAACAGTTAGCCAGACCACAAAGGGTGGAGCTAGGTGATGTAAGGGGAAAGAGGAGACATAGGTAGGTGTAAGTATCTAACATTAATTGCACTGGAAGCAGTTAAATATCATTTAAACGAGTTTAGCGATTACACAGCACAATTAAAATAATTTATTATGTTATTTGTGGAATTTTTGTTAAAGCACAATTTTTTTTTTGTTTAATAATGATTTTTAGTTACAGATTTCTGGAGCCCCTATGGGCTCCAGAGTCTCCTCGACTATAGCAAATTTGGTAATGAGCTGGTGGGAGAGTAGGTTTATTTTTACAGATGGAAATCCTTTTTTTTGCCCCATGGTGTGTTATGCTCGATTCATAGATGACATAGTCATTGCCTGGGAGGATAATGAGGAAAAATGCTTGGTAGATACAGATGTGGATAATTTTGGAAGTTATATTAACACCGATGTGAATCTCCGGTTTGTCTTTTCACATGAAAAAATTAATATACCATTTCTGTATCTTAAGTTACGAGGCAACAGCGAAATAGGGAAAATAGAAACAAGTTTGTATAGGAAGCCAACTTCTGGAAACACCATTTTACACGCTGCCAGCGGACATCCTGGTCACACAGTGAAGGCAATACTGACAGCAGAGTTTTTGAGGGCAAAGAGAGCCTGTTCCTATCCAATTGTGTTTGATATGGAAAAGAAGGAGATTTACCAAAGATTGCAGAAACGGGGGTATAAATAATCCAATAAATCATACAATAAGGTTGATGCCATCACAAGAGAAAATTCAATGAAGGATGAAAACCAGATGACATAAAAAAAGAAGAATAGGGGTTTAGTCTTTTCAACATCATATAATAAAGATTTTCACAATATTAAAAAAGTTTTTTACAAATTCCTACCAATTTTAGGATGAAATTATTAGTGACATACAGGATGAAGGCATTTCAGTTGTTACAAGGAAAAATAAAAATCTGGGAGATATTTTATCTCCCAATTTGTATGTCTCCATTAAAAATAAACCTCATTGGTTGATACACAGAGGTTTTTAACAGATGTGGAAATTCTCGGGGCAGTGTTTGTCACTTAGCGTTAAGGAAAGATAAATTCAGTAATAGCGACTTCAATATTAGAAGCTTCATTATTATTAACTGCAACTCTGAAAATGTTATATATATAATAACATGTACAGCATGCAGCATTCATTATGTGGGGTGTACCACAAGTAAAATTTAAATGCACCTTGCAGAACATGTTAGACAAATAAAAAATGCTAATCCGAATAGTTCAGGAGATGCCAAACATTTCCTAGAAGTACACTCAGGTGACTTAAGAAACTTTGCATTTTTTGGCAGAGAGCCAGAAATTACAGGAAGCAACAAGGTTAGCCAAGAAATGGTTTTAAAAAGAGAACCTTATTAGATTCTAACATTTGACACTGGATCCCCAGGAGGAGTGAATACAAAAACAGATTTACTTTATATTTATTAGACATGATTTAAGAAAAAAGTTTTAACAGAATTCAAGACATAAGTAGCAGAGTTTATAAGTAAGTAGCATATAGAGAATCGTGGATACATACGTTTTCAATACTGCTAGATATTACAATACAAATTGAATATTTACTTCAGTAACGTTATTTATATATTGTCATTTATTGAGACGAGTATAACCTTTCCAATCCACTGTCTGACGTCTAAAGACAATATGCTTTAAGGGTGCATTCACACGAGCGTGTTTTTGTGCGTACATACATCCGCACCTAGATACGAGCAAAAACACGTGTGAACACAGCTGCGTGCTTGTTTCAATGAAGCCCCGACTCTATTGAAAACAATGCTCTGCCGGCCCCCTGCATTCTTTTTCAGGGAAGGGCTTTACATATAACCCCTTCCCTGAAAAAGAAACATTTTAGTGCAAGAACAAATTTACCTCTCTGCCGCTGCCGTGACCCCCGCGGGCCTGAAGAACACATCTGCCGCATGCGGCAGATGTTTCCTTCACCCCCGCTAGTTAAAAGAATTCCCTGCTGCTACATCTGCCACATCTGTGGCAAATGCAGCAGAGGAATTCTTTAATTCTCAACCGCAGCTGTCACGCATGACAGCTGCGGTAGAGAATCCTGCTGCCGGCATCCCCGTCAATGATTTTTCAGGGAAGGCTTTTCATAAGCCCTTCCCTGAAAAGCCATTTAAAAAAATTGCAAAAAAAATCAATACTCTCCTCCCTTCAGCTGCCGGGGCTCAGCCGCGACTTTTGGCGCAGTCCCCGGCTCCGTAGTTTTGAGCTATCAGCAGCCGGGAATTTAAAATCCCCGCCTGCTAGTAGCTCTGAATGTGATTGGCTGAAGTGCTTCAGCCAATCACAATCAGAGCTACCAGCAGGTGGGGATTTTAAATCCCCGCATGCTGCTAGCTGAGAACTATAGAGCCGGGGACAGCGGCAGAAGTCGCCGCTGAGCCCCGGCAGCCGTCAATGGTTTTTCAGGGAAGGGCTTCACCCCTGAAACGCCTTTTAATATAGAGTGAAAAAAAAATCTATACTTACCTGCCGGGACTCATATACATACATAGTTACATAGTTCGTTAGGCTGAGTGAAGACAATGTCCATCTAGTCCAGCCTGTCTATCCTCCTGTGTTGATCCAGAGGAAGGCAAAAAACCCCAAGGGCAGAAGCCAGATAGCCCTTTTGGGGAAAAAATTCCTTCCCGACTCCCTAATGGCAATCAGACTGTTCCCTGGATCAACCTCTAATAGTTCCTACCTGCCTGTATACCCGGATTAACAATTTACCTAAGATTTATATCCTATAATGTCCTTCCTCTTCAGAAAGACATCAAGTCCCCTTTTAAACTCCTCTATGGATTTAGCCATCACCACATCCTCAGGCAGAGAGTTCCACAGTCCAACTGCTCTTACAGTAAAGAATCCCCTTCTATGTTGGTGATGAAACCTACTTTCCTCTAATCGTAGCGGATGTCCTCTTGTTACAGTCACAGTCCAGGGTGTAAACAGATCATGGGAGAGATCCTTGTATTGTCCCCTCATGTATTTATACATAGTTATTTGGTCACCCCTTAGCCGTCTTTTTTCTAGAGTAAATAATCCCAATTTTGATAGCCTCTCTGGGTATTCCAGTCCCTTCATTCTATGTATTAGTTTAGTTGCCCTATTTTGAACCCCCTCCAGTACTGTAACATCTTTACTGAGCACCGGTGACCAGTATTCCATGTGAGGCCTGACAAGTGCCTTATATAGTGGGAGGATAATGTTCTCGTCCTTCGCTCCTGTACCTCTTTTAATGCACCCCAAGACTTTATTTGCCTTTGCAGCAGCTGACTGGCATTGGTTACTCCAGTTTAGTCTACTATCCACTAATACCCCCAGGTCCTTTTCCATATCACTTTTCCCTAGTGGTACCCCATTAAGTGAATATTGGTGACATCCGTTTCTCCTGCCCATGTGCATAGTCTTACATTTTTCAACATTGAACTTCATTTGCCATTTTCCTGCCCAAGCCCCCAGCTTATCTAAGTCCGTTTGTAGCCGCACATTGTCCTCCGTTGCATTAATTATATTGTATAATTTTGTGTCATCTGCAAATATTGATATTTTGCTGTGCAGCCCCTCTATCAGGTCGTTGATAAATATGTTGAACAGAGTGGGGCCTAATACCGAACCCTGTGGCACCCCGCTAGCGACTGTGGTCCAATCAGAGTACGAACCATTTATTACCACCCTCTGCTTTCTATCATTGAGCCAATTTTTTACCCACTTACACACGTTTTCGACCAGTCCGAGCTGCCTCGTTTTGTATATTAGCCTATTATGTGGCACGGTGTCAAATGCTTTAGAGAAGTCCAGATATACAAGATCAATAGATTCTCCCTGGTCCAGCTTAGAGCTTACTTCATTGTAGAAACTGATCAGATTTGTCTGACATGAGCGACCCTTCATGAATCCATGCTGGTGAGGAGTTATTCTATTGTTCTCCTTGAGGTGCTCATCGATGGCGTCTCTCAGAATCCCCTCGAAAATTTTTCCCGTTACTGAAGTGAGACTTACTGGCCTGTAGTTACCAGGCTCACTTTTGCTCCCCTTTTTGTAAATTGGAACCATGTTAGTAATGCGCCAATTCAATGGTACTACACCGGTCTTGATAGCGTCTAGAAATATTAGATATAGCGGCCTAGCTATCTTGTCACTTTGTTCCCTTAGTATCCTTGGGTGTAATCCATCTGGGCACGGCGATTTATCGATTTTAGTCTTCTTTAGTCGCTTCCGCACCTGCTCCTGCGTTAGGTATGAGATATTTTGTGATGGATTCATTTTATTCTACTGCATCTCGTGTGGCATTTCCTTTTCGTTTGTGAATACACTTGAGAAGAAACTGTTTGGTAGATTTGCCTTCCCTCCGTCATCTTCAATGATCTCACCTGCATTATTTTTTAAAGGGCCAGTGCTCTCCCTGAAAAATGCTTTTGCTGTTAATATAGTTGAAAAATATCTTCAGGTTGTTTTTGCTCTCTTTGGCGATCAGTCTTTCTCCTTCCTCCTTGGCAGTTTTGATCTTATCTTTGCATATTTTTTTCCCTGTACGATTTTAGCACTTCTTCGCTGCCTTCTTGCTTTAGTAGTTTGAACGCTTTCTTTTTTTCATTTATTGCCTCCCTTACCGTCTTGTCGAGCCACATTGGTTTCCTTTTAGTTGAGTTTCTTTTATTTTTAAAGGGAATGAACTGCTCACATGAGGTGATTAGGATCCTTTTGAACTTTTCCAATTTGTCCTCTGTACCGTTATTTTTGAGGATGTTGTCCCAATTAATGTTACCGATAGTAGTTCTAAGCTGATCAAATTTTGCTTTACTAAAGTTTAGTTTCTTTGTCGCTCCCTGATAAGGCTTCCTGTTGAATGACAGCTGGAAATTGATTATATTGTGGTCACTGTTCCCCAAGTGCCCCTCAACCTGTACCCCCTTTATGCGTTCCGGTTTCTTAGTTAGTACTAGGTCCAGAATGGCCCTCCCTCTTGTTCGTTCCTGCACAAGTTGGTTCAGGTAATTATCTTTAATTACTCTCAAGAACTTATCACCCCTGTGAGATTTGCAGGTTTCGTTCTCCCATGTTATACCTGGGTAATTAAAGTCCCCCATGATAATTACTTCGTTGCGGTTTGACACCTCTTCTATCTGCCTTAGTAGTAAGTTTTCAGTTTCTTCTGTTGCTTTTGGTTGTCTATAGAAGACCCCTATCAGGATTTTGTTATTTTTTCCTCCCTGTATTTCTACCCACAGAGATTCCACCTGTTCTTCTCCTACCCCTATATCCTCCCGTAGCCTCGGCTTCAAGTTCGATTTGACATACAGACATACCCCTCCCCCGTTCTGGTTCCTTCGGTCCCTTCTGAAGAGATTGTACCCCTGCAAATTCATCGCCCAATCGCACTTATCATCCAGCCATGTTTCCGTAATTCCGACTATATCATAATTTTCATCAGTCATTCTCGCTTCAAGCTCACCCACTTTACCAATCAGACTTCTTGCATTCGTGGTCATACAATTTATATAGTTTTTTTTGTTTTTTAAATTTGTTTTGTTGCTATTCATACTTATGGCTGATCTATCAGTTCTAACTGTACTAACCTCACCCCCTGCTCGACCCCCATTCCCTTTACTTGGACCCGAGTCGCTAGTTACATTGGCTACCCCACTATTTCTCATTTTACCCTCCCCCACAGTCCCCAGTTCAG
Organism: Eleutherodactylus coqui; assembly: GCF_035609145.1. Lineage (NCBI taxonomy): Eukaryota > Metazoa > Chordata > Amphibia > Anura > Eleutherodactylidae > Eleutherodactylus > Eleutherodactylus coqui. The sequence goes on along the minus strand of NC_089841.1, from coordinate 200,250,220 downwards.
GACCAGCCTCCCTGGATCTATTCCCTCTATGCCTCCTTCTATCTGTCACCCAGCTTCTTGCCTGCTCCCCCTGCTCTTCCGGACCACCATCCGCCACAACCTCTACCCCAGCGAGTGTCTGCTCAGTGAGCAGCAAACTCCTTTCCATGTTGTCAATGGCTCTCAGTGTTGCCAGTTGCTCATTTAGATCCAGAATTTGGGCTTCTAAATGTGCGACGTGCACGCATCTTGCGCAACAGTATGCACCCTTGGCTGATCGAGGACCGTATACATTGCACAAGTAGCACACTGGATGGCATTGCCAGGCATGAAGCTTATTCTAATGGGGATCTACAATTTACTTGTGGAAGTAGTGAAGATAGACTTGTTCACACTCCGCTCACACGCTGCCGCCTCTGCGCAACCGCTCACACGCTGCTGTCTCCGCTCACACGCTGCTGCCTCCACTCAACCGCTCACACGCTGCTGCAACCGCTCACAGGCTGCTGCCTCCGCTCACACACTCACACGCTGCTGCCTCCGCTCAACCGCTCACACGCTGCTGCTCCGCTCAACCGCTCACACGGTGCAGCCTCCGCTCACACGCTGCCGCCTCTGCGCAACCGCTCACACGCTGCTGCCTCTGCTCACACGCTGCTGCCTCCGCTCAACCGCTCACATGCTGCTGCAACCGCTCACAGGCTTCTGCCTCCGCTCACACGCTCACACGCTGTGGCCTCCGCTCAACCGCTCACACGCTGCTGCTCCGTTCAACCGCTCACACGCTGCTGCCTCCGCTCACACGCTGCTGCCTCCGCTCACACGCTGCTGCCTCTGCTGACACGCTCACACGCTGCTGCCTCCGCTCACACGGTGCAGCCTCCGCTCACATGCTGCTGCCTCCGCACAACCACTCACACGCAACCGCTCACCCGCTGACACTTACGCGCAACCGTTCACACAAAAATTTTATTTTTTTTTTCCTCACAAACACTTAGACCCACAGACACAGACACACACACACAGAATACACAACTAGGGCACACTAGATACACAGAAGACACACACTTAGCTCACAAACACACACAGAAGATACTTATCGGCTTCTGCGGCTCCTCCACTCCTCCTGGTGACGTCACCTGCGCTCTCGGCGGCCGCTCACTCTGCCCTCCTGTCTCAGCTGCTCTGCCGCTCTGCTCTGGTCCCCTTCGCTGCTGCTGGCGCTGGACTCCTGGTGGCCTCTTGGCGCCGGGTGCCGGCTACTGCTCTGCTCCACTCCGCTCCGGTCTCACCTTACTGCCCCCGCACCTGCTTCGGCGCCGGTATCGGCACCTGCGCTGCTGCGCTGCTCCGATGTCCCCTTCAGCCCCCCGCTCGTGCCTCTGTCTCGGCGCACTGCTCCTGGCGTCTTCCAAATTAAACTCACCTGCTCTGGGCAATGCAGCTGTCGCCGACTCTGTAGTACTGAGCTATCAGCAGCTGGGGATTTAAAATCCCCGCATGCTGGTAGCTCTGATTGTGATTGGCTGAGCAGTTCAGCCAATCACAATCAGAGCTACCAGCAGGCGTGGATTTTAAATCCCCGGCTGCTGATAGCTCAGCAGCGCTACCGAGCCGGGGACAGTGGCAGAAGTCGCCACTGAGCCCTGGCAGCTGTCAATGGCTTTTCAGGGAAGGGCTTCATAAGCCCTTCCCTGAAAAGTCTTTCAAAATAGTGTGAAAAACAAAAAAATATAATACTCACCTGCCGGGGATCAGCCGTGGCTACTGCAGCTGTCCCCGGCTCTGTAGCTCTCAGCTATCAGCAGCTGGGGATTTAAAAAAAACCTCCATTTTATCTGTGATTTGCACATTTTTATGAAATAAAGCAGGAAGATTTACACACAAGCAATACTCCTGTCTATGAAATCCTCTCTGCTGTCGGAGCCTATCCAATGTGTCACCTCATGCAGTACTGGCTTTAGCCAGCAGATAACGCCGTTGTATAAAGGCAGAAAAAGAGTAAGCCCCCCCTAGGAAAACTACAAATTGGATTGAAAAGGGTTAAACTGTATATGTTCCTTCAGAAATCTTTGGAACAATTCAATTAGATGGGAATTTTCAATGTGTTTTTCTATCTACAAGGAAGGGGAAACACTGGTGTATCCGCTATGGAAACTAGCGTACACAAGTATTCTCCATCCACGTAAAGGAGAAAGGGTTAAATTACAGTTGTATAAGGAAGGAGAGGAGAGAAAGCTGATGGGGTGATCAAGGTTCCGTGGGAACTGAAACGCGTTCTCCTAGGTTTTTATCCTGTATATGAGCAGATTTTAAAATAAAGCAGAGTTTTTTCACGAAACCTTTTGTCCTTATTTATATGGATTTCTTTGAAGGAGTGCCGTAGTGACTGGGCGGTGTGGAAGGCGAGGAAAACTATCTGCGCTCATAGAGTGGAAGCAGAAAACCACAAGCAAGGTGGGACTGCTATTTCTTTATACTGTGTAAGTTGCTATCACTATTTGCTTGAATTGAATGTCTGGCAGTAAATAAAGACCTAAGTCATACTTTAACAGTATGATCCATATTCTTAATTAGCAAAGTAATATGTTCTAACTGTAATATATCATTATTTTGAAGGTGTCAGGTCTAAAACCATAGATAGGTTATTTATTGCTGTACATCTAGATGTTGTCCCTTTTCTTGTATTAGTGCCGTAGTTTCTGCTGCATCTCTCACAGACATAATCCTGGAATATGATTTCATTTTACTGGTCCTTAATGGGGTTCAGGAAATTTTTCATCAGATATGAACTAAGTACCTTTCTGCTGGCAGGCTCACTAAATACTCTCCTAACCCCATCTAATCTCACCAATAGCTAGATTCGGCAGGCTACAGGAGCAGAATTTCAAAATTTTATCCCGCTGGTATTGGACGCCGTCGAGGTTGCATCAACTCAACAATCAGATCCCCCTGATATGCTGGAGGTGCCAAAACGGCCCCGGAACAATGTTACACATATGGTGGGAATGCCCTCCAGTCAGAGACCTGTGGTGCAATGTAGAAACAATTTACAACGAGATGGCGAGGTCAGCGGTGTCCATAACAGCGGAGATGGCCCTTCTCCTGATGCTTCCTGGGTCCATTGCCAGAATAAAGGCGGACCTTCTGAGGTTGGTCATATGGGCGGTGAGGATGTCTGTCCCTGGTTTGTGGAGGTCCACGACCCCTCCCTCGAGATTGATTTGTACTGAGAAGTTAAACCTACTCATGAGATACGAAGAAGAAGGATCCGAGAGCGAGGAAAAGCGAGTGGGCACCCACGACCTATGGAGCCCCTGGTTTGCGATGAGAGCCTCTGACCACTTCAAATCCTGGCTGGAGACAGGCCGCCTGGCTTAGCAAACAATACTTGACACGGGTAAGCGAGGTCGCCTCTATTTCCTACCCCCCGCTCCCCCCACCCCCTGTTTTCCTATTTTCTCCATTTCTCCCCCTCCCTGATACGTTTTGTTTAGTTAAGATATTTCCTACCATGTGTAATTTTCAACCTTTTTTTGTTAGAAGATACAGAAGTATTATGTGATATTTGTTATACGATACCTTGTACCAAGTTGTGACGGTTGTTTTACCGATAAGGTCATGGGAAAGTATCTCTGATGGTGGTACTGTTTCTAAAGTGTATTCCTGTAAATTTAATAAAATTTTATTGAACCTAATCTCACCAATAGGAGATGTTCTGTGTTGAACCCAGCTGTATGGTTCCAAAGGAGAAAGGGAAGACGAGAGTAAGCAGAGAAATGGTAAAGACCACACCTGCCTTTAACTCATAAAATCAGAAAATTAAAAAAAGCCACAACTTTTCCCACCTAGAATGTGAGCCTAGACGGTGCAGATGATGGCACTCATTGAGTCAAGTAAGGTGGCTGGAGGTAAGACTGTAAGCTGCACAGAAGGTCGAGATACACTTTGAGCATTGCCCACAGTTAAAAGCTTTGTGGGGTCCTCGGGCAAGCCAATCAGAAATGCAGAAACATTAGAATTGTTGTTGGCATTACCTCTACCCAAACAGGTGGCGATCGTCAAAGTTCAGGCTCACCCCATAGACCACTCCAGGGGTGAGAGGAAACAAGAGGGTGGATGAAGCTGCTACGGCTGTTGCTTTGTTGCCCCTGACCAAGGTAATGGTGGCTGCTCCCGCACCCCATGATAAGGGGATGAACCTTTCCTTGCTATCTGTATTTTGAAGTACAAGCACCATAGAAGGAGGTAGAAGAGTTGAAAGCAAAAGGAGCAGGGGGAGAGGATGGTATCTGGTGCAGAGATAAACTGACCTGCCTTGCACATGTGTTATACGCCACGATCATGCATCTAACCTATGGACTGACACATCAGACAAAGGAGGCAATGTATAACATAATACCTTCTGCTTGGATTGCCTCATGGTTCGTCAGTGGCATTATCTGTGTCTGTCATAGCCCAGGTAAAAGGTACCTGCCCAACACACTGTATGACCAATGACCATCTTACCCATTTAAGAGACTGCAAGTAGGCATCATCAAACTGCCAAAGTTGGACCAATACGAGTGTATCCTTGTCTGTTTTGATCTCTTTTTAAGCTGCGACCACAGCTACAGGAAAACAATATGGCTAGGAAGCTATTGTCTGAGGTAGTATGTCCATATGGAATCCCTTAAGGTAATAGAGGGTGATAGGGGACCACATTTTGTTGATGGAGTTCTGGAGAAGATTCATAATCTCTTCATGATTGTACAAGTGTCTCACACTTCATATTACACACAAAGTAGTGGCAAGGAGGAAAGACTCTTTGGAGCCTCAACCTTTAGGATTAGCAAAACCAAAGAGAAGAAACAGAAACCATGGATAATGTCTACTAAACCTTATACTTTATCAGGAACACATCCGATGGAACACATTATCAGGAACACATCTCACTTAATCCTTTGAGATTTAGTTTGGCCGGACGCCTGGTATAGAGTTGTGCTTCGAACAACAGACACAAACTATGCACAAAATAATGGTAAAAGACTAGCATTTGATGGTGATTTATTGTCAGACCCTATAAAATTCATTCAGGGGCATTATAAGATGATTTTTCTGGAACTATATATATTAGCTCAGACATTGATAACAGCACGAGTCTGCTTCACGTTTATTGTTACATTGTTTATCAGATGTATAATGGAAATATTTACATTGCTTTTCATAGCAGCAGACCTCTCAATAATGCGAGTCCGATACTTACAAGAACCTCTCCTCTTTGTAAGACGACTCATCTCCCAAAAAGAGACACAGCCAAATGTACATCAAGTCTTAAGACACAGCCTAATGTACTTTTTAGACACAACGAGAACCTCACGATTCTCACTTGCCTGAGCGAATGAGCTCGTTCGCGCTTATGTAGCCAGTAAGTCACAGGGGAGACTTAGAGCTGCCAGCACAGAAGATGCGGCAACCCTGGAGAGGTGAGTATAACCCCTTCATGACACACCTTTTTACTGACTTCACTAATGGGCTTTAAACCTGCACATACATCTTTGTAAGGCCTCTTTCACACGGGCGTTGTGATTTTCAGCCACCTGCATTGCGAGCGAAAATCGCATGAATGGGAGAAAGCCGTGACCAAGTCGTGGCTAAATCTCCCGTTTTCTCGCCCGTATATATGGTTGGGCTGCGACGTATATACACCGCAGCTCAGACTTCTGTGGGCTGGACAAGAGACCTTAGCACTGCTGATAGGGGCAATAGAAGCTCCCATAGAACCCTATGGGAGCTGCCGGCAAGGAGAGGGGGAGGGACTTTAGCAGTGCTTGCCATGCTAAAATCCCCCTCCCTCCCCAGCCTAGTGGAGCTGCCAGCAATGGGAGGGGGAGGGACTTTAGCTGTTAAACTATCTCCCAACTCCCTCTTACAGCAGCTCCCATAGGCATCTATAGGCTCCCATGGTAGTATGGGAATGGCCGACATATTCCAGCAAAAGATAGGACAAGTTCTATCTTTTCTGACCGTGCGTAAAAGCAGCTGGCCGGAATGCACACCGGATGCGCTATCTTTTCTGGCCGGCCGATTTTACGGACCAGAAAATCGCCCTTCTGAGCAAACGCATTGAAATCCAATGCTTCAGATGGTCGCGATTTTCGGCCGGTGTTTTATCACGGCAAAATAGCCATGATAAAAAACACTTTTCAAAAAGTGGTTAAACTCACTTCTCACAGCCAGGCTCCTACTCTAACAGCCAGGAATGGAGAAACCTCAGATTCTGAAAGCTTTAACCCCCTTGCATGTCACAATCAATTACAACTGTAACATGCAAGCAGTTGACAGGGGCAGTGTGATCACGCTACAGTGTGATTGGGAAGTACTAAAAAGAAAAATGTAATACAAATTCTAAAATACATAATATGTACCCCAGAGTGGTGCCATTAAGACTAAAAAAAGTCCTCATACAGCTATATCAGCAAGTTATAGCTCTTGAAAATCACTTGGTCTTAAGTTCTTAACCCCTTAAGGATTCGGCCCTTTTTTTATTTTCCATTTTCAGTTTTTCCTCCACATCTAAAAAACTCTTTTATATCAGTCAACATTGCTGTATGAGGGCTTATTTTTTCCAGCATGAGTTGTATTTTTCAATTGCACTACTTAATGAACCATAAAATGTACTGGAAAACTTAAAAAAAATTCCAAGTGGAGTGAAATGGAAAAAAAAATTAAATTCTGCCATCTTCGGGGAGACGATGAGTGTCTTGTTTCTATGGTGTCAGCTCGTCTGACTGCTGACTGCAGCTATTAAACTCAAGTGTAATGATTGTACGGCGCCGGTGAGCATGTGTGTCATTTAATGACACCAAAATCAGCCACCAAAATTAAAGCAAAGTGGTCAAAGTGTGGTGCACGAAAAAGCATGTGGGCTTATTTATATTAGATTTGCAGTATCACATTATTAAAGGGCCACTCGGGCGAACTCACATTTTTCTATCCCTGCCCCACCTACCTGATTGCCTGTTCTCACTTTTCTGCAGTGCAGCCTCCTGTCTGATGCTTATCAGGCACCAGCTTGAGAGATTTTTTTACTTTCACTTTTTTATCCCATAATGCATCAGAACAGCATTAGCTATACCATTCTGCTTGCTGTGGAGATGTATAATTATCATTACCTTCTATATTCACCTAAACAAAATCATAGGTATACAGTCAGAAGGATGAGCTGTGATCTCCTCTGCTATAACTCTTTAACAGGAGCTATATGATCATCATCAGTATGTCCCCCTCCAAACAGTTTCTGTGTTAGGGTCCGTCTAACAGCATCATACAGACTGAGAAACTGACTCATTTAAGACAACATAACCCCAAGGAGATCAGAGCTGGTCAGAAGAGAGAACACATGACTATCTCAGGAGAAAAAGGCTGGGAGTGTCAGATAGAAAGGAATAACTAACCAAGGCAACACTAGGTCACATATATATGTATACTGGGAGGAAAGACTACATAATTGATGAAAAAAATGAAAGTGCAAGTAATGCATGCTTTTCTGGGAAATGTATTCAAAGGGAAAGATGGAACAATACCTCTATAGCGCCACCTATCAGAAGGCAGTATTCCTGCAAGTCAATGTCAGACCTTTCAACAAGCCTTGTAACAATGACTTGGAACACGAGCCAAAGCCAGAAGGAAAAGATAACAATGCACAAACTGTTTTGGGGTATTTGTCCCTCATCAGTGTGTAGCAGCTTTTCTGGCTTAGCTAGTAAGAGACCTATAGAATACAAATCTGGGCCAAGAAGAGTATGATTTTTCCTTAGGGATAGCAAGTAGAAGCTGTAAGGCGACTGAGGCCAAGTTCATACAGGTAATAGGAGAACACTGCAATCTTCTGCTGAGACCGTGACAGCATATCCCTACATCCCCAAAGTGTTGCAAAGCTCTTTTTACATGCTCACTTATGTGAAGTTAGCCTTATAAGGCCATGCATGCTCCTCTAGGAAATGAATGCGAATGTGAAGATGGAAGAATGTCAGCAAACCTACTGCACACTGATGAGGGGCCAATACCCTTAATATCTGTTCCTTCTGGAGAAGATTCTGGCTTTGGCTTATATTCACAGTTATGGTTACAAGACTTATTGAAAGGTCTGACTTTGACTTGCAAGAATGCTGCCTTCCAATAGGTGGCGCTGCAGAGGCAATGTTAATAATAATAACCTTTATTTGTAATGTTCCATCTTCCTATATACAAAATATAACATAACTTATGATTCTTTCTCATTATGTTTCCAATCATAACTAGATAAAAGGTTGATTGTTTAGTATTAAAGGGGTTGTCCCGAGGCAGCAAGTGGGTCTATACACTTCTGTATGGCCATATTAATGCACTTTGTAATGTACATTGTGCATTAATTATGAGCCATACAGAAGTTATAAAAAGTTTTATACTTACCTGCTCCATTGCTGGCGTCCTCGTCTCCATGGTGCCAACTAATTTTCGCCCTCCGATGGCCAAATTAGCCGCGCTTGCGCAGTCCGGGTCTTCTCCTCTTCTCTATGGGGCTCCGTGTAGCTCCGTGTAGCTCCGCCCCGTCACGTGCCGATTCCAGCCAATCAGGAGGCTGGAATCGGCAATGGACCGCACAGAAGCCCTGCGGTCCATGAAGACAGAGGATCCCGGCGGCCATCTTCAGCAGGTGAGTATGAAGACGCCGGACCGCCGGGATTCAGGTAAGCGCTGTGCGGGTGGTTTTTTTAACCCCTGCATCGGGGTTGTCTCGCGCCGAACGGGGGGGGGGTTTAAAAAAAAAAAAAACCCGTTTCGGCGCGGGACAACCCCTTTAACAGCAGCATTTAGATGTTAATTTAAAATATAATAATATGATAAATCTATTTATTGCGCAGTAATGGCTGTTAGAGATTAAGAACAGTACAACAGCGCTATCTAGTGTCCAGTTTTATTATTGCGTAGGAATAAAAATTGTTGCTAATCATGTTAGTTACTAGGTAACTACTTGTAAATCGTGAGGCTCCTTAATATTACAAACATTGATCAATGACAGAAAAATGCTACATGGTCCATCTAGACTGCTCTTAAATGATTTCTCTCTTAGGACAGATCTATGCTTATCCCAGGCAGCTTGCGTTCATTTACTGTTGATTTTCAACCACATTTGCTGGAAGTTTGCTCTAAGAATTTACTACTCTTTCAGTAAAAAATATTTCTGATGTTGCTTCTGATCTTCCCCCAACCCCTTGTTCTAGTGCTTATCTCCCTAATGAATACATTTCCTTCCCTAACCTTTTCTATACCTTTAACAAGGGGCATCACTAACACTGGTGATCTGGGGCATATGCCCTGAACCTGCAGCCCAGTGCCCTGAATCCTCTGGTAAGTGCCACACTCAGCTGTACTGGTGTCTACAGGATGCCAATAAAGTAGATAACAATAGTAGGCAATGACTGTAGGGCAGGGAGTCATAGGTCCCCTGTCCTATAGTCACCGGAGCCACTTTGTACTCCCCTAACCAGCACAACCTACCATTTTCTGCAGGGTAATGGCTAGAATATATTAATACCTGGGAGATGGTCACTGTCCCAGCGCAAGTGACAGGATGATGTCACTATACTGCGCCGCCTACGCCGGGTCGGCAACAACGTCTGTAGTAAAGGAGATACTGCCCTGCCCCAGGATTAGGTAAGAATAATGTTTGTTTTTTCTCTTGGGCAGACAACAGAAGCATTATTATTATATGAGAGGGGAAGTATCCAAGGGGGTATTATATAAGGAAAGTATTGGTTTTACATAAGGGTGTCTTCATGGGGGTATTATACAAGGAAGACATTAATATTATATCAGAGTGTCTCCAGAGGGTATTATACAAGGAAGGTATTACATTATATAAGGAGGTCTCCAGGGGGGCATTCTGTAATGAGGATATTAATATTACATATGAGGGTCTCCAGGAGGTCACTTTTATATAGGGAAGACATTAATAAAGGGTCTCTCTATGGGGACATTCTGTAAGAAAAACATTAATATTATATAAGGCAGTGTCCAGGGAGAAATTCTATTAAGAAGAACATTAATATTATATAAGGAGTGTCTCCAGTGTGCATTCTATATGGAAGACATTAATATTATATAAAGAGTGTCTCTAGGGAGCATTCTATATGGAAGACATTAATAGTACATTTTGGGGTCTCAAGAGATGCATTGTTATTAGAGATGAGCGAACGTGTTCGGCTCCGCCCCTTTTCGCCCGAGCACCGAACTTTGCGAGCAATTCCGTGCTCGGGCGAAAAAAGTTCGGGGGTCGCCGTGGCAGCGCGGGGGGGTGCGGCGGGGAGTGGGGGGGAGAGGGAGAGAGAGAGGGCTCCCCCCTGTTCCCCGCTGCTGCCGCCCGCGCCGCCGCGCCTCTCCCCGCCCCCCGGCGCCGGCCGAATCTTTACGCGCGGACACTGAGGTCCTCGGTAAAGCCGGTGTCTGGGTGCGTAAGTGTTCGTTTAGAACACGTTCGCTCATCTCTAATTGTTATATAATATATACATTAATATTATGTAAGAAGGGTCTCTACAGAGGCGTTCTATAAGGAGGATATTAATATTATGTAAGAAGGGTCTCTACAGAGGCATTATTATATAAGAAGGACATTAATATTATAGAAGGGGGGTTTCCAGGGTGGCATTCTATATGGAGGGCATTATAGGGAGAGGGTCTTTAGAGGGGCATTATAATATAAGGAGGACATTATTATTAGATATTGGGGGATCTTCTGGGGTGCATTATTGTAGTAGAAGGATATTATTATATAAGGACGATCTCAAGGGGGGCATTATTATTATATAAAGGGGCTCTCATGGAGGCAATATTATTAGTGTATAAGGGGACTCTTAAGGGGTCATTATTACTTTATAAGGGGTACTCAAAGCTGGAGTTATGAACTTCAAAAAGGTACACAGGGGGCATTATTAATATTTAGGGGCAAAAGAGGGCATTAATTTTACAAGGCACACAGGGGGTATTATTTCTTTCAAGAGAGCACTACATTATTACTATGGGGAGACCAAAAAGGGACATTATTAACATGTGGAAGCACAAAGGAGACACTATTTTTGCATGGTGCACTAAAAATGTTCGCTACTTATGTGGCGCTATTTTCTGGAGGTGATTTTAGTTAGGTCACTATTACTTCTGAAATACAGTATTTGTGGGCACCATGCCACACAGCAAGTAGCAATACAGTAATAAGGGCAGATAGGGCAGTCATAGGCACAGAATTGGGGGAAGCAGGATGAAAAGTTTGTGTATGTTAGAAAAGTTTTTGGGGTTCTGGAAAAGCGAGGAGTTAAAGATGTCTGTGTTAAAAGCTTGCAGAAACAAATTGTGGGTGGAAGTAGTTATGATGGTGCTCTGAGGCGGATAGAAAAGAAGAGAAAAGTAGACTACTCCAGTCAGAATGGACATTACCTCTGATCACTGCATATAACGGCACTGTAGTCACTTATACAAAATGCAGAGCCCCTGTGTAGAACTGATATCTACCACTATATGGTCACTGTAGGGTGGTAATACTGGTCATTGTACAGTGGTTTATAATATTCAGCCACTGTAGTGTCGTAGTGTGGTGGTATTATTTGGGTCTTATATAGTGGTAACATTGGTGTTTGTAGAGTACATTTTGCTCAATAACATTATACAGATAATATGACTGTACGGTGGTAACATTTGCCTCTGGTGTAGTGTCCGATTAATGGTATGTTAATGTATTAACGGAAAATAGACAAATTCAATGATTCTTGCATTTACATTTTTATTATATAACTTTTACTGCGAGGCCTTTTGATAACAATGTTCCTGGTTTTTCCATCAGGGAGGTAAACAAAAATATTTTTTCCATTTCCAACCCTTAAAAAAAAGCCACGTCCAACTGACCGTGGGACAAGCAGGACTCCTCCAGGTTAATTCCCGCCACCTTCAAGCTTTGGCCCTGGGCTTTGTTGACGAACCGAGAACTAAAGGCGCTTGAAATCGAATGGCATAGCTGGCGGAATCATTGGCATTCTGGGAATTAATATATCCTCCCCTTTTGCACATCCGGTCAAAATGGTGGCTTCTATAATATGAGGCAGCATGCTTTTAACACACAACTTTGTTCTGGTCCGATTTGAGTAAAATTTGGCATTTTGTGTAGCCAATAGCAACCAATCACAGTTCAGCTTTCATTTGTTATTTTGCTGAGATAACATGAAAGCTGCGCTGTGATTGGTTGCTATATACTATACTGCTGAGGTAAAATGAAAGCTGTGCTGTGGTTGGTTGCTATGGGCAACAGCAATTTTTTTTCACTTTTATTTTTTATTTGAAGTTTATGATGGGCAACAGTATTTAATCCTCAGTGCTGAGATAAAGTGAAAGCTGCCGGTTTTGCAGCCCATCTCTGCACTCGTTCTAATTTATCAATGTCTTATTTAGCAATATTTATTTTTTGCAAATTGAGCTTACTATCTTTTTATTATAATGATTTTCTAAATAGCATTTATAACTTCATTATACGGGCATATTATGGTAATGCAGAAGTTCATTTTAGGTTTTCAGGATTCTTCTTTGTTAATAAAATGATCTAAGGCCAAATTAAATAATAGTAATCAGAATGCTGCATAATATTTTGTGTCTCCTAACATAACTGTGCTAACCTTGTGGGAAGAAGTGACTTGCTTGTTGATGGGATTATGCAGGTGTAACGCCCCATTTACACGCAAAGCTGATCGCTCAAAATTCGTTCAAAAGATAGCTTGATTAACAGCGATCACCTTGCATAAACTACTAATGGGCACTAACGCCCATTAGTAGATTATTATTTTCATTTGCGAGGAAATGAGCCTCCGTTGTTCTCCCACAGGATAGCAGCTGAAGACAATGTTATCAAATAGGAAAAGAGAGTAACAGTAGCACTCCAAGTTGAAAAACACCACTGGTGCAAGGCGTCTCTATGCAAAGCCTGGATCCGGGACCTGACTCCAAAGGTCCACCATAAAGTACAGATGAGGAAATAGAAGTCATCCAGGCAGCATCCATTAAAAGATTGCTTCTTTATTCAGTGCATAACATCACAGGTGAGGCAAGCAGCAGCTATGTATCGACCCTATACATAGTCAGCTTGAGAAAGACCCATGCATAGGGTCGATATGTAGCTGCTGCTTGCCTCACCTGTGATGTTATGCACTGAATAAAGAAGCAATCTTTTAAACGGATGCTGCCTGGATGACTTCTATTTCCTCATCTGTATTTTATGGAAGACAATGTTATCAGCACTCCCGTGGAGAATCACAGCGTGCGGTCCCTGCTATCAGCTGCCCGGCCGAACTATAGTTTTTATGCTGAACTAATCCTCATTTGACAGAAAAGCAAACAATGGTAGCATTTACATGCAACGATTATTGCTCAAAAGACATTGTTTTAACGCATTTTGAGCGGTAATAGTTGTGTGTAAATGGGCCTTAAAGGGTCTGCAGGGCAGATTAATCCCCAAGAGTTTTTAAACTCTAATAATCGCCTGAAAATACAGGTATTGTGGAGAGTATATATCAAATGTATCAAAGTTATTTAAAGTTGTGCTTTACACTGTCACTTTAATAAAAATGACTTTAAAAAAGTATAATGGTGCGCAGACAGAGTACTTCATGGCAATTGTTTGTGTTGGAGGCATGGCTGTGGATGTCAATGGTGCCTTAAGTAGTGGGTTTCCATGCAGAATCTGGAAATAAAGTTACATTTTAGCACAAATGCGCAGTGTGTGGCAGAGCTGAGCTGGTGTTAAATCCTTGCTAAAAGTATTAATGGGTGCTGTCCACCATCTAGCGGCTGGATTGTGAAATTACTTGCTGTTCTTTTGAAACTTTATTAAGTATTGAGCCGGCTTTTGAACAGGAGAAGGTCAGGTGACAGCACAGTGTGACCACGGCAGAAGAAAAGTGAGTGTCTCCCTAAAAGAAAGTGAGGTGGTGCTAAAGAAGGAGAAGTGAATAAAGCTGAGCCAGGAACTCTTTGTGAGGAGTCTGTTCATTGCATTGAAATGCCCTACAGGCCAAATTAGCAACGCCAATGCTTATTGCAAGTCGTTTGGTCCGAGACACTAATTGAGTCTGCTGGGTTTGGAACCAGATCTTGTCCGTCTGGTACCCAGAAAGCCTATGTGAATTTCAGACATTGGCTCCAAAACTAAAAGTTACAGTTTGAACATCAACAGGTATATCTCTTCATTCGATTCCTGCACCTACAGCTGAGAACACCGCCCCGATTGATAGCCCCCCAAACAATCAAACTACAGTTAGGGCCAGAAATATTTGGACAGTAACACAATTTTCGCGAGTTGGGCTCTGCATGCCACCGCATTGGATTTGAAATGAAGCCTCTACAACAGAATTCAAGTGCAGATTGTAACGTTTAATTTAAAGGGTTGAACAAAAATATCTGATAGAAAATGTAGGAATTGTACACATTTCTTTACAAACACTCCACATTTTAGGAGCTCAAAAGTAATTGGACAAATAAACATAACCCAAACAAAATATTTTTTTTTCAATATTTTGTTGTGAATCCTTTGGAGGCAATCACTGCCTTAAGTCTGGAACCCATGGACATCACCAAACGCTGGGTTTCCTCCTTCTTAATGCTTTGCCAGGCCTTTACAGCCGCAGCCTTCAGGTCTTGCTTGTTTGTGGGTCTTTCCGTCTGAAGTCTGGATTTGAGCAAGTGAAATGCATGCTCAATTGGGTTAAGATCTGGTGATTGACTTGGCCATTGCAGAATGTTCCACTTTTTTGCACTCATGAACTCCTGGGTAGCTTTGGCTGTATGCTTGGGGTCATTGTCCATCTGTACTGTGAAGCGCCGTCCAATCAACTTTGCAGCATTTGGCTGAATCTGGGCTGAAAGTATATCCCGGTACACTTCAGAATTCATCCGGCTACTCTTGTCTGCTGTTATGTCATCAATAAACACAAGTGACCCAGTGCCATTGAAAGCCATGCATGCCCATGCCATCACGTTGCCTCCACCATGTTTTACAGAGGATGTGGTGTGCCTTGGATCATGTGCCGTTCCCTTTCTTCTCCAAACTTTTTTCTTCCCATCATTCTGGTACAGGTTGATCTTTGTCTCATCTGTCCATAGAATACTTTTCCAGAACTGGACTGGCTTCTTGAGGTGTTTTTCGGCAAATTTAACTCTGGCCTGTCTATTTTTGGAATTGGTGAATGGTTTGCATCTAGATGTGAACCCTTTGTATTTACTTTCATGGAGTCTTCTCTTTACTGTTGACTTAGAGACAGATACACCTACTTCCCTGAGAGTGTTTTGGACTTCAGTTGATGTTGTGAACGGGTTCTTCTTCACCAAAGAAAGTATGCGGCGATCATCCACCACCGTTGTCTTCCGTGGACGCCCAGGCCTTTTTGAGTTCCCAAGCTCACCAGTGAATTCCTTTTTTCTCAGAATGTACCCGACTGTTGATTTTGCTACTCCAAGCATGTCTGCTATCTCTCTGATGGATTTTTTCTTTTTTTTTCAGCCTCAGGATGTTCTGCTTCCCCTCAATTGAGAGTTCCTTTGACCGCATGTTGTCTGGTCACAGCAACAGCTTCCAAATCCAAAACCACAGACCTGGAATCAACCCCAGACCTTTTAACTACTTAATTGATTACAGGTTAACGAGGGAGACGCCTTCTGAGTTAATTGCAGCCCTTAGAGTCCATTGTCCAATTACTTTTGGTCCCTTGAAAAAGAGGAGGCTATGCATTACAGAGCTATGATTCCTAAACCCTTTCTCCGATTTGGATGTGGAAACTCTCATATTGCAGCTGGGAGTGTGCACTTTCAGCCCATATTATATATATAATTGTATTTCTGAACATGTTTTTGTAAACAGATAAAATAACAAAACTTGTGTCACTGTCCAAATATTTCTGGCCCTAACTGTATATAATACAAGAGATGTGGTGAGGAGGACTTTACCGAAAGGGTCTGAGTGGGCATAGTTGGCATACCCCTACCAAGTGCTGAACCATTGCCAGAGTGAGACTGAGTACTGCCAGATGAGTAATACCTGGAGAACACGATTGTTAAAGACTGAGTAGTCCCGAGCCATATCAAGTACCAATTGCCATACACTGTTTCAGTCTGCTTCCACCAGAATGAAACTACATGTTACCGCTGTTGCTTGAAGATTCCACTAAGTGTTGAAATCGTTCTGCAGGATTATTGGATCCTGAGTGTGCCAAGAAAATATTGCCCACACCATTACTCTACCAGCCTGAAGTGTTGACACCTGACAAGAAGGGTTCGTGGTGTTTGCATCAAATTCTGATCCTCCCACCAGCCAACTAGATTGGTGTTTCAGTGTATATGGACCATTATTTTTAGATGCAACATTTTACCCAATATTAGGCAATATACATTATATTGCAGCATCTGTGCAGATAAGGAAAAATGTCCACAATCCTCAGAAACTATTTTTTCAAGTCCATAATCCAGGTGTAATCTTCAACTTGTTCGGTTATAAAAAGACTGGTTTGAAAAATGACAAGCTGATGCCAGTTAGTAAAAAACAATAAATGTACTTATATTCAGAATCATTTTGACAAAAGAGAAGTGGAACAGCTTCACTAAGCTTCCCATCAATGTGGAACTAGCCCTGGGCTAATAGTGCCAAGAACCAGACTTTCTCCTCAGTTCCTGAGTTCCTGCTAACTAGGTGGAAGGACCTGCAGAAATTCAGAGTGTACATTAGGGTTATGACTTTTTAACCTTTTTCAAAATATTAATTTTCCTGATGTTCCATTTCATAAACTTTTGCCTATATGTTAGTTTTAAGGTGTCCTTTTCTTTTGGTCATATAAAAACCTCCTGCACCCAATATCATTTAATTTTGGCCATGCACGGCAAATAACAAATAATAGGAGTTTACAAGTTGTAAAACATAATAAAGACAAGAAGCTTATCCACTAAGAAAGGGTTAATGCAAGCTTGAATACAAGAATTTCTGTCAGCAAGGTTGCTAGGTCATGTGCAAAGTTTAAATAATCATAGAGGATGGATAAGGCTGGATAGCGAAACTTGGTTTAAATATTGTTAGCATCGTCAATTCAAAATTCTCATGTCTAATGGTATGCATTTTATTTTCAGATTTCATGCTTCAGGCTAAAACAACATCTCGTTAGGTGCAGAGGTTTTTCTTACAATTTAACAAAATAACCTTTTTTTTGAGAGTTATATGCTAAAAGTCATTGTTTACCACCTCAGGCTTTCAAATTTGAAAAAAGTCATAACGGTATTGTACACGTGTATACATGTGGTATGTCTATAGATATGTGCATGTGTATGTATATATGCAAAATCTTACTTTTAATGTTTCGTGCTCTGTATAAAATTCACCATTTTCAGTCACAGAGATGGCCCCACCATTGCTGCAAGTCAGCGTATCATCACATGAATCCAGCCTCTCCTTCTGCTCATCACCTCCCCATCTTTTGACGTCCAGCTGGTAGCACTGAGATTTCGCATACACACCATGCAGCCCTCCGGCTATGTCTTTTCCAAACATGGCAGTGTAGTGAGACGTACACACCTTAACTTTACCGTTGCACTATTTATGCAGCGGGAAATGTGGCACACATTATCTTTATACTTGGATACCACAACTAAGCTGGCTTCGATCTGGCTGGGTCTTCCGGCACATGGGGAGTGTGTCAGTGAGTCAAGGTGTATACAACGCGCTTCATTGCGAATGTGCTTGGAAGACATACCCGGAGGGCCACTAAGTGGATGTGAAGGATTTTAGCACTACCAGCGCTGACATAAAGATACCGGGGAAGGCGGCAAGCAGGAGGAAAGGTTGGGTTTATGTGATGACCTGCTGACTTGAAGACGGTGAATTAGCATACAGAGCGTGCAGCACTAAAAGTATGATTTTGGCGTGAAGCTAAAAGGCTCTTTTTGTCCAAAAACGTGACTGCATATGTCATGCCCCATCATTTTGTTTGACCCTCAAGGACATTTAAATTGGTATGGAATATTTCTTTTTTGTTGTCCAAACCTGGAGTATGTCCTGGGGTTCCTTCACACGCGCATATTTGATGTCTATATTACTTCCATATTTTTTATGGACAAAATACGCACAGTATACAACATCATTGATTTGCATTGGTGTTTTCAGAGGAGCATTTTTTTTTCTTTTTGCAGGCTGATTTTTGCGGCATATCCTATTTTCATCTGTATTTATGGACTGAAATTAGGCATTTAAGTCTGTGGGATTGCAAAAAAATGTAACAAACACACAGTTGTATGCTGTGTATATTCGCTGCGTTTTTTAATGCATTTTGCCAGAAGACAGTGGAGAAATAAAGTGAGATAATGGGGCCTTTTTGCTTTTTTATGTATATGAAAAACGCTGTCGTTATGGATGGAATATGGAGATAAAAAACATGCAAAAAACACATGCAACATACACAGTGAAAAAGGTGCACTTCTCACAGACCAATATTGCATATGCCTGTGTGAGTGAGCACTTATAGTCAGGGCTCAGAGGCATAACTTGAAGCTTCTGGGCCCCAATGCAAAATCTGTAATGGGGCCCCGAAATATAATGCTTTATTCACAGTACTAGGCTCCCTATATGGAGAAGAGAGGTCTTATGGGTCCCCTAAGGCTCCTGGGCCTGGGTGCAACCACCTTCCCTGCATTCCTTATAGTTACGCTAGTGAGTCAGGTGCATCTTATCGTCTAAAAAATACAGTAGAAAAACTTTTCTTTATAAATAAAAATATTTTTTCCTAACTGTATGATATTGCATGGGATATAGAATCAGTGCAGCAGCGTATCCACTGTATATGGTACAGGTAATGTATGAAAAGCAGGCAATGTATAGAATGCCTAGACAATCTATAGACTGCATGAGGTTTTTAGGCAAAGTACTAAATGTGTGTTTTATTAAAATATACTATATACTTTCCTTAGACACTGTATAGAATACTTAAGCATTATACAGAACGACAGGTTCTATTTAAGCAAGTATGAAAAGGGAGTCATGAAAAGGTCTTTATTGGAAAAAAGATGTATATGAAAAATGCAACAAGAAATACAAAACTAAAGTATAGGACTTTTTTAATGGAAAAGAAAGAGAAAAACACAAGTATTGACCTAGCGGCACACAGTGCCTGCGGCTCCGAGTCCTTCATGGCCCCACTGTGGTGAGCGAGCCCTCCTCTGTCTTTCTCTCTTTTTCAAGGTCACCTGGAGCTGGATGGGTCCTTGACTCCTGTCCTAATGAGCCCCAGTAGCAGACATGACACCACTGGAAATACAGTTGGGCAGCAGTACATAGGGCCGTGAGTGAAGGGAGCCAAAATTGACCTGCACCCCAACACCATGTGACATTATCATGGTAATAGACGGAGAGCCAGACCTCTCCAGCCTTGCATGCAGCCAGTCTGCAGTATGTGAGCATGAGTGCAGTGTAGGAGCAAGACAGAGGGGAGGTGGGGAGCTCAGGCTGGCTTTGTCAATGGTGACCAACTATAGGACTGTAGTAGTGCACATTGGAAAAAAAATGAAGGTTGCATTGTGGGACCTTGTAAGACAATGGGAGTTGCTTGTGAGACATTTGAAAAGGATAATGGGAGTTGGATTGTGGAAATTGGAAGAAGATAATGGAGGTTGGATTGTAGAATATTGGGAGAAGATAATGGAGGTTGGATTGTGGAACACTGGAAAAAAATAATGAGGGTTCAATTGAGGGACATTGGAAGAAGATATTGGAGGTTAGATTTTGGGACATTAGAAAAGTAATGGGGAGGCTGATGGTGAGAAGGATGGAATTATTTATTTTGGTGTAGAGGAAAATGGGGAGCCCAGGAGAGAGGATGCCCAGTCCACTGCTGACGGGAACATTCTGTACTTTGACAGTTCACCTTTTGACATTGCATAGAATGCCCAGGAAATGTGTGAAATATTCATCATTTCAGACTTTGACATCCCATTTTTGTCATTGTACAGATTACCAAGGCATTCAATACGATGACATATTTCACACATTGCCTGCAACATATACATTGCTGCACTGGTTCCATATACAATATAGTAAATGAGGCAAGGGGTGATGGTGAAGAGGGGGATTTTTGTGCAATTCTTATTATAAAGAATTAGATAATATAATAATATATATAATAATATTATATAAGAATTGTTGTTTTTTTTAAAGATGAAGTACTGAAACAACAGAAATAGTAAAACATCCCTGTTTACAGATATTTTACAAATTTACAAAGCTCAATAAAATATGTGATATAGTGATATATGAATGAAATGATATTAAACAGCAAAAGAGAGCGTCACCAATGTGAAGACTTTTTTTCCCCAAATGGGAATTCTGCAATTAGCATATTTCATTAAAGATAATTATTTAACTGTGCCCTTAGCGGTCATTTTCAACCAATTCAAATGCAAGAAATACATTGGTACAGAAAGCATACTGGAAACCAAACAAATTGATCTGACCAAGTTTTATTCTAATATTTGCTTGACTAAATAATTTGTTGGACTGATTTAAAGCTGTAACAGTAACACATTGTTTCAATAGACTATAAACCAAAAGGTCTCCAATAACAATACAGAATAGAAAGGTTTTTTTTTCTGGATATTAAGATCCTTTTCATGTTACTCGTGCTCATCCTACAATTAGGTTTGTATGGACATGAAGAGAGTATCCGTATTGTCAATTGAACAAACTGTACAAGATACAAATTTCTTTCAGTACACATATGCAAATAATGCCAAAGCCAGCATAGCAAGCATTTCAAATTGCTGTTATCTGTGTTCTGCGTTAAGGCATTTGCTTAGAAAATCTACAAAGAAGACCATGATAAGATGGCCCTTTCAGTATTATTACATTCATATGTATTTATAGATGTATAGTTAAAAAGTGTCTTAAGTTGGACTATAAAAAAGTCAAATTTGGTAACATCGTGGCTGTAAAACTAGCCATGACTGTTACTTCCATAAAATTTGTACAAATTGCTGTATTTTACCTATTTGAATACATACTTGCATCTCTGGTAGGTTTTAAAGCAACAGGAAGTCAAAGGGGGTTTCTAGAACTCAACTATTGATAAGTCATCAATAGTCAATTGGCAGTGTCTACTACTTGGGATCCCTACTGCTCACCAGGCCTGCTGTCACTGAATTTAATGAGAGCTATGCCAGCGATACCAACCCAGGCCACTGCAATGTGGACAGAGCTGTCTGCTTCTGTTCTATCCACAATGACAGCAGGCCTGGTGAACATCTGATCAGTGAGGATCCAAAGTAGTGGACTCCTGCAGGTCATCAATAGTTAAGTCTCAGAAAATCGCTTTCAAATGTCAGGAACTAGAAGTATTGTGGACATCTAAAGAAATAACCATTTTACACCAGTAAAATAAAACATTGACAATTGAAAATAAAGGAATACAGATGGTTGCAGTGAGATTAAAGAGAAACCAACATTTTGCTTCACAAGACTCATTCAACATCATTTTGACACAACCCTCACATTTGCATGATGAATTCAAAAAATACATTATATACAGCTATAGCTTTAACATAGTAAAGACTAAGAATAAATAGTAATAAATAGACATTATATATATATATATATATATATATATATACATATATTTAGACATATATATAGAGATATATATATAGACATATATATACACATATATATATATATATATATATATATATATATTAAACAGGATTATGAGCCTAGAAGCCTTGCATTTATAGAAATACACCTTAGGCGTTAAATTGATGTTCATTTTTATGCTGTTCACAAAGGTGTACAATGGGGGATTTGTAGATTGATATACTTTACAGAGATAAGCGCCATGGTTGAAATGGGTGGAGTGAACCACTCGAAATAAATAAGTTTAGAAACCTGCTACACCTAAAATTGTCCTTATTCATAAAAGTACCCAGTACATCGAAAAAGGCAGGTTAATAAAATACAATTTTCGTTGTCTTGACAAATGTAATGTGCCTTATGTTCAAAAAGCATTTTATCCTAAAAATCATTGAATTCAGAATATTAAAGCAAGTACCATGCCTTTAACGGAATAAAGATTCAGGTATCATCATGCCATTACCATCAGTAATGGTAACTAAAAAGTCACTAGCTTAGAATTGCATAGGGACAGCGGAGTCCAGAGTATAAATGTTCACAAAGGAAAAGAATTACAGCAAAGGCATATGTAGTGGAAAACCAACTGTAAAGCAATAGCATACCGAATAGCATAGGGCAAATGAATGCAGAGTACAGACACTGGGTCTGCTTCCTGTTGCTCAACACATGGACTTTCCTGAAGTCAGCTCCATCCGCTTTTAATATACCCATAGAGTGTTTCAAGGGAACGCAGGTTCCAAGTCGGTCAGTTCTTCATCTTCCAAGACTTCATAACTATCCCATATACATTAGGTGAGCATAAAGATGTTCACCAATAGGATTTCTAAACTGGGCTTAATTGTATTATTGCATCTTTCCAATGCTACAACTGAATAAGCAGCTCTGACCAAAATGTGGAACTATGGATCCGCCACTCAAGTAAACTGGTGGAAGCCGATTGGTCATTTTTATGTGCATTCAATGCATGATTTCTTAGCTCAAGAGTCCATGCAGTTTTAAATCTCTTGAATTCTAAGTTTTAAGCAAAAGTCTTTATATACACCTCAATATGTTCTGTTAGATTAATAGAGAATTATGTATCCAACCATTTATTTAACCGGAGGTATTGTGGATCCACCGGCCATATTTACAATTGTCAGCGCCGTTATAAAACAGATTCTCGTATTATTCCAGATTACAATAGTGTAGAACTTGTGCAAAGACGATAATGTAATATAGTTCTATGTACTCAAACGGCCCACACTGCATTTCCCATGAGTGCGATGAATGGAAGGGAAATTCAGACATACATGTAAAAACAAGGTACTTAAACATGATAAAATGTTAACAATTAACCGTCTTCAAGTACAATATGCTGCTTTTAATGCAATTATATCACGACTGAAGCGGTTATTTCAATTGGGTATTTTTAGCTTAGATCTAGATTTAAAAAAACAGAACAAAAAGGCAGTGCAAATATTTTTAAAAATTTTCTGACTTTTTTGACTATTTCTGAAGAGACAAAGCTGACGTGAAGCGTAAGGGTGGGTTCACAGGTGGTGTGATTTTATGCCACAGACGAATCTACCACTAAATTAATGTCTTGCATGCATTTTTGATGTATATTTGCCAGGGAATTTCTGCAGATTTGAAAAGGACAAAACCTGTAGTAGTTCCATGGTAAATTCCCATATTCCAAAAGTTCAGAGAAAAGCTACCAGGATGATGAGCTGTCTGCAAATCATGCCCTATGAGGAACGGTTAAAGGATCTGGGAATGTTTAGCATGCAAAAGAGAAGGCTGAGAGGAGACTTAATAGCTGTCTACAAATATCTGAAGGGCTGTCACAGTGCAGAGGGATCAGCCCTATTCTATTTTATACAAGCAAAGACTAGAAGCAATGGGATGAAACTGAAAGGGGAGGAGACACAGATTAGATATTAGAAAAAACTTTCTGACAGTGAGGGTGATCAGTGAGTGGAACAGGTTACCACAGGAGGTGGTGGGTTCTCCTTCAATGGAAGTCTTCGAACAAAGGCTGGACAGACGTTTGTCTGGGATGATTTAGTGCATCCTGCACTGAGCAGGGGGTTGGACCCGATGACCCTGGAGGTTCCCTCCAACTCTACCAGTCTATGATATAAAACATGCAGATTCTGTGTTGGATGTGTCAACGGTAAAAAATTACGCCACGTGTGAATCTACCCTTATAAACAATGCTCTGTTGAGAAAAAGTATGCAAATAGAGTATTGCCTGTAAGACTCTGTACCAGTTGGGTCTCTTCAATAAGAACCAGTTCCCCTCAAGAGCAACACCAAAGGCTTTTCACCTAGCACCCTGCTCTGTACTGACAAGGGTCAAGAACCTTGAATCAGCTATCTACAGATGGAAATCTCCTTCAGTAGGAGGCTCTGACTTGGCCGAAAACCTCTGTCATGTTTCAAGGCTCTTTTGACATACAAGTTAACTACCTCCAATAGGTGGCAGTCCAGAGACAGTATTTCTCCTTCTGGAGTAAACCTAATTTGCATTCTGAAATATTAAGCATACTATCATTTATGTGCACTACATTATTTTTTACTACATTTGAGTGATTGTCAGAATGTGCAATCCTTAAAAATCTCCAAATAATAGTTCTTCACCAATAAACAGCAGAGCAATTACACTGGCAACTATCAGTCTATGGCTGCCAAACAATTAACTGTTGTAGCTAATAGTGGGAACCCATTTTTATAGCCAAATATAGACGATCATACTTGTTAACAGTATGTATGTAATAAAAACAAAAAACCTACAAAACCGACCTCGGCTGAGCAGGACTTTGCTACATTTCCATATAATACTGTACATTTGGTTGAGAAATAAGTTGAGTCATTTTGCTACAATACAACTTAGACATGCAAGAGACACGTTTGCCTATACAGTGTGAATTATAGTGTTAACCCTTTGCAATCCAATTTTGGATTCAGGGTTTCCTAGGGGGTTTTCTCTTTCTGCCATTATACAATAGTGCCATCTGCTGGCTAGAGCCAGTACTACAGTATGGGACATACTGGAGAGGCCCCCGACAACAAAACGGGCAGTAATCTACAGTAAGAATACCCTGCCGGACGTCTTCTGACATCGGAGCTGTACAGCCTTCAATCAGAATGTCTTTAGAGGTCAGACGGTGGATTGGAAAGGGTTAAAGGAGTGGGCACATGAACATCGTACAGTAGGGTCTTCTGCTCAGGACCCCCCCTCTATGTACTAGAATGGAGAGTCACTCAATAAGGGTAGCTCCAATCCTGGCGGATGTTCTGCTATCCTGTCATTACAGCATGGCCATTCATGTGAACAGCTGTCATGTAATGCTGCATTTGCCCTGCAAGAAAGTTCAGGCTGGCCATGGCTTCTCCTGCGGAAATCAGCTGATCACCCAAAGCCCCACATTCTGGAAGTGGTTGCGCATCTTGGCACAATCCCTTTAATACCAATACAAATGAGTCTACAAAAACTGTCAGCCTCACTGCTAGATGCCCAGATTCTATCTATCAGCCGGCATTTATAATATTATGAAATTTACAATCTAATATGAAAGAATTTTCGCAAGTGGTTGTTATTAAAAAATGTTAACCATTTATTTACTATGCTTGCAGAGTGCTTTCAGTGTAATGCTACTGAGAGAGGGAAGGGAGCAGGGGTCCGTACACGGACTGATAGAAGAGATGAATGTAAGGGAATCTTCTGCTGCTGAATGTTCAGGGGAACAGGGGGGACATCAGTGTTTTGGGGGGGCACAGGGAGACATCAGTGTTTTGGGGGGGCACAGGGAGACATCAGTGCTTTGGGGGGCACAGGGAGAAATCAGTGCTTTGGGGGGGGGGCACAGGGAGACATCAGTGCTTGGGGGGGCACAGGGAGACATCAGTGCTTGGGGGGGCACAGGGAGACATCAGTGCTTGGGGGGGCACAGGGAGACATCAGTGCTTTGGGGGGGCACAGGGAGACATCAGTGCTTTGGGGGGGGGGCACAGGGAGACATCAGTGCTTTGGGGGGGGGCACAGGGAGACATCAGTGCTCTGAAGGGGCACATGGGGGACACCAGTTCTATGGGGACATTAGTAGTATTGGGGGAGTGACTGATTAGTTCATTAGAGGTAGTAGCAGGAAGGTAAGGACCATTTTACATGGGCCGATCATCGTTCAGATTCTTTCTGGATCATGAGAATCTGAAGAATAAGAATCCGTATAAATATCATCAGTGACTGAATGACAAATGAGAATTTTTGGGTCGTTCAGTTTCTCAAGGTATAAAAGTCAACTGAAGATCAGTCTGTGTAAACAGGCCATCGTTCTTCTATGAACAACGGCCTGTTTACTTTGAATGGGGGAGGGAGGCCAGAGCGATTGCTAACCAGCTCCGCCTCTATTCGCTGAATGATCATCGCGAAATGTGAAAGAACAGGAGCAATTATCGCTGGGACGACTGCCACTGTGTAGACTGGTAACTAAGCAATGCAGTCACCATATAATAGAGTAATACTTGAGCTGAATCGCTATATCTAAGCCCACCATATTATACTGCAGAAATTCTGCCTCTAAAATAAATAAAAATATATATATATATATATATTTATTTTTTTTTATGCGGAGCAATACACTCGCTCATTATTGAGCTCTAGGACTCAGCTTTATTCTAAGAGATTCATTTGTTTTCACTCCTTTTTTCACTCCTGCCCATACAGTCAGGCTTCTCTTTACCTCTCAGCCTGTATCCATCAGAGTAGCAATGAGAGGGGCAGTGAAAGGAAATGAACTCTCTCTCAGAACAAAGACAGTTCACCTGGAGCGTTGTAAGGGCCCTTTTACATGGAACAATCAGGTAATTGCTGGATCACGGGAAACTGAACAAAAATCATTCAGTTCATATATGGCCAAAAGAGATGAGCGAACGTGCTCGTTTAGAGCAATTACTCGATCGAGCATCGCTTTTTTCGAGTAACTGCCTAATTGGGCGAAAAGGTTCAGGGGCGCTGGGGGTGAGCGGGGGGTTGCGGTGGGAAGTGGGGGGGGGGAGAGAAAGCTCCCCCTGTTTCCCCCTGCTACCACCCGCTCCACCCCACCGCCCCCTGCCCCCCGGCGCCCCCCGAATCTTTTTGCCCAAGTAGGCAGTTACTCGGAAAAAGTGATCCTCGATCGAGTAATTGTCCTAAACGAGCACGTTCGCTCATCTCTAATGGCCAACGATCGAGCAACAAATGATAATCGGTTCACTTACTGTTTGTCATTCATTTTATACAGGCATAAAAATCAGACAACAAGACTGTTACAAAAAAATGTTTTTTATTTTTTCTGGACAAATTTTTTGTGTTTTTGTGGTTTGGGTGCCGATTTCAAATTTGTGCTTGGATTTTGGCTGTCAAGAACAGATATACAGACAATAACCTTAACAGCAGAATAAAGAAGTGTAGATATAATTGCAATGAAATATGTTTTATAAATGTCCTTATAAACAGTAAATCCTGAATAGCGTAACTTACATTTATGAGCAGGACATGAGATCACCAGGTGGCAAAGGTATAATACTAAAGAACTTCCATAAGTGGCATGACAATATGGGAACTTAGAAGCAATGTTTGCATACGTCACCCATGTCTTTCATATCCGCCAGTGTTCTCCATCGGAATATTCCAGCGGTAATCAGCCGGCATCACAGGCATCCACTTTCCTTCATACCGTTTTTCAGTTGCACGCATGTCCTGGTGAAATCTGTCACCATGCTCATCTGATAAGTCTCTGCATCTCTCTGGGAAGTAGTCAAGGTGTGAGTGCATAAGATGTACTCTGAGGGACATGTTGCATCCCAAGTCTTTGTACGATTTCAACTTGGTGGTCACAATCTCTTCGAATACATTTGATCTTGTTTTCTCCAAAAATGTGCCTGTCATATTCTTGAATGCCATCCAGACAGACTTTTCTTTGCTTGTTAAGCAGTCATTGAATCTGTTGTGACATTTCAGTTCTCTGATCTGTGGACCCACCAAAATATCCTCTTTTATCTTTGCTTCTGAAAGATGGGTAAATTTAGTCTTGAGATAGGCAAATCCTCTGACATTTTTATTTATTGCCTTGATGAACTGTTTTATAAGGCCAGTTTCATATGTAATGGAGGAAGCAGGATGCCTTCAGAGGGCACAAGACGTTCCCGTTGAACATTTTTGTCCCCAACTCTCCAAATTCTGTCTGGCCAATCCTTTCTTATATAGTGAAATTGCTTGTCACAGCTATCCTACTCAGACAGAAAACAGGAATACTTTGTGAACCCGGTCTGCATTATCAATATACAGTAATGACCTTCGAGTCTCCACAGATCTTCCACTTATGTTCAGAGTACCAAGTGAAGCATATGCTGCAGCATTTTATCGGACTTCTTTGCAAGACTGGCATACCTGACTTGATCAGAACGCAGCACATTGCTGTTGTGGAGCAAAACTGCTATCAAACTGGTTTCTGAGGCGTCTACGAAAAGAGTCCACTCTTGGAGATAAGAGCGACCCAGAGCTAACAGCAAACCACTTATGTAGTTACAAAAAGTTAGGGTCCCATCATAAGTGAATAAATGCGCAAGATTTTGTTCTCCGTGTCTTTAAAGGAGATGTCCCGAGGCAGCAAGTGGGTCTATACACTTCTGCATGGCCATAATAATGCACTTTGTAATGTACATTGTGCATTAATTATGAGCCATACAGAAGTTATAAAAAGTTTTATACTTACCTGCTCCGTTGCTGGCGTCCTCGTCTCCATGGTGCCGACTAATTTTCGCCCTCCGATGGCCAAATTAGCCGCGCTTGCGCAGTCCGGGTCTTCTCCTCTTCTCTATGGGGCTCCGTGTAGCTCCGTGTAGCTCCGCCCCGTCACGTGCCGATTCCAGCCAATCAGGAGGCTGGAATCGGCAATGGACCGCACAGAAGCCCTGCGGTCCATGAAGACAGAGGATCCCAGCGGCCATCTTCAGCAGGTGAGTATGAAGACGCCGGACCGCCGGGATTCAGGTAAGCGCTGTGCTGTTTGTTTTTTTAACCCCTGCATCGGGGTTGTCTCGCGCCGAACGGGGGGGGGGGTTTAAAAAAAAAAAACCCGTTTCGGCGCGGGACATCTCCTTTAAATTGTTACACTTGTTTCATGTTGGAGAAGATTCCACTCTTGCAACATGGAGCCCAGAAGTTCCGTCACTGACTATGGCCGCCTGCACATGGGTGGATTTGCATTGCGGAATCAACGGTCTGCATCTGCACCACGGTTCTGCTGCAAATACCATTCATAGCATGCTATGGAAAAATGCTTTTTCCTGCACACTTGCGGAAACCAATTGCGATTTCCGTAAGTGGGGGAAAAATTGCACCATGCTGCATTTTCGTGTGGTGTCCGCACGGACTGCTTTCATTGAAGTCAATGGAAGCCATCCAAACCCGCGGCCCGTCCGCAATTAACATTACAGACAGGTCGCGAAATCTGTGTCATCGCCTAGTGACAGCGCGGGAAAAATAAACATTTGAAAAAAAAATCTTGATGCTGACATTTCTCCCTGCTTTTTTCTTTCATTATTCTGTGCTATGAATCCCTTGATGCATCAGCAAAACATTACATGAGCAGATAGAGCTTGTACCATCTCTGCCTGCTGGGAAGACAGTGTAATTTTCCTTACCTTCTTTATTCACCTAAATAAGTTACAGACCATAAGTATACAGTCAGGAGGATGAGCTACAAATGGGTTTTTCTTTAGCTTGACTCTTAATGCAACGTGATAGCCCCGTGTTTTGTGCTATCAGGGTGGTTTATTTACACTTTGAATTGCTTTACAATGGGTTTTGATGTGTGAAGATAACAGAATAGCTTCTTAATGGATTAAGATATAATGACTTTCTGTGCCCTGCTATCACAATCAATGTAAAATATTTCCCATACATATCATCTCCTTCATTATTACTGTGTGACAGGAGCCTCTAATCAACAGCAGTAACTGCAATGGGAGTTTCTGTGTCCCCCCCCCCCCTAAAGAGCTTGTGTGGTAGCTGCTTGACAGCAGGATAAATCCAAGTAAATCTCAAGTGGTCAGAATTAATTCACATGACGCACCAGAGGAGAAGGACTGCAGGATCTTCAGATAGAAAGACATAACATGATCTGGATGGGGAAAGGTTGGCGTAGCTGCCCCATAATTCAGAGCTATGTTCCAAAAACATTTTACAAAAGAATATAAGGGCAGCATTTCATGCCTTTAAGCTGGAGAGATGTTAAGTGATACAACTGTGACCGAAAGCACAGAAGTAAATCAATTTAACAGTAGTTGAAAAAGAACATTTGCTTTTTAGAATGGCCAAGTCAGAATCCTGACCCTAATCCTATCAAAATGTTATGGCATGAACTGAAGAGGGCTGTGTACAGAAGGGATCCCAGAAATAATCATGAACTGAAACACATTTGCAGGGAGAAATGGTCAAAAATTCCTCTTCAACATTGTACAAATCTTATTTGCAGCTACAGGAAATATTTGGTGGTAGTGATTGCAACTATAGGCCCATTTACACGCAACGATTATCACTCAAAATTTGTTAAAACAATTACAAATGAGCAATAATTGTTGCGTGTAAACGCGGCTATTGTTCATTTTTCTTCTGAACGATGATTTTAAGGTGAGCTTATAATCCATTGCTTGGTTGAAGAGAGGTAACACAGACCATATGCTGTTTTCTCAGCGGGTGCTGAGAGATTACATTGTACTCTGCCGACAGCCCGTGTGAGACAAATGCAGCTGTGTGCAGAGCCCAGTCCACATGCTTGGCTTTGCAAACAGCTACTGGAGGCCCTTTTGCATGCAAATGAAGGTGATAAAGTGTTAATGAACATTAGTGTCCATTAACACTTTATGCAAAATGATTGCTAAAACTGTCAATTTTTCAATTGTTTGAAAGATTGTTGTTGCGTGTAAACAGGCATTAAAGGTGGATCAACAAGTTTTTAAATTCAAGGGTTCACTTATTTGTCCTCCCTACATTGTGGGTGTTTACTCAATCTGCTCAATAAAAGGCATGAACAATACAATTGTTTTTGTTATCGGTTTAGTTAGATTGTGTTTATCTCTAATTGTGATTTATAATCAGACCACATTTTATTAGTAATCAGTGCAAAAATCCAGTTAATTCTAAGGGTTTCACCTACTTTTTTCTTGCATCTGTAATTACACATACTAACAATAGTCTCTGAGAAGATATTATAGTAGGTTCTATTCTATCAAGAGGTGGAAACTACTGGTGCTATAAAATGAAACCCCAATATTCTACTAAATTGAACTCTCCATTACGCACTACTTTCTAAACCATACCTATTCTTACAAAAAAAAATTACAATCTCTCTCTTGTGCAGCTTTAGGGCTTAGTCACACGGCGCATCGGCACCCATACACAGGCACTGCAGGAAGAAGACGGCCGTACTTCAAGACGGACGACTCCCCGAAGCGCTGAAGAAAGAACACATGACCGGAAATGAAGCCGGTCACATGTTCTTTCTGCCGGCACTGCAGAGAGACGTCCGTCCTGAAGTGCGGCCGTCTTCTTCCTGCAGTAATACGGGCGCCGATGCGCCCATGTGACTAAGCCCTTAGATTTGCATTAGATGAAGTCCAGCCGTAAAGCTGTGCAGAAACTGCATTTTCCTTTCCATTCTCTCTGCTGGTTTCCGTAAATACACATTTTCTCTCTATATACTTGCTGAGTAGCAAAACTCTATGTGAGAAAGAATGGGCAAGTCCTATCTTATCTCGCGCCTAGTATTAACACGCAAGAATCCTGCTAGTGAAAACGAAGCCATTGAAATCTATGGATTTGTTTTATCCCGTTTTGCGAACGTGATTGTCATGGCCACAAAACGGGACAAAAACACGCCCATGTGTTTAAGCCACCCACTCAACCCTGCTGCCCCCCGGCACCCCTCGAATCTTTTCGCCCGAGTAGGCAGTTACTCGAAAAAAGCGATGCTCGATCAAGTAATTGCCCTAAACGAGCACGTTCGCTCATCTCTATTTCTGATCATTTTATTTGCAAGGTAGTTACCTACTGAAGTTCTCTAAATCAGCACAATTTGTAAAGTTTGACAAAAATATTTAGGTTCTATTCACACGTGCACTACAGGGAGTGTTCTTCCAATTTTTGCAGCATTATGGACGGTAAGAATAACACAATTTTGCAGTACTGTTCTTGCATTTAACCTAACTAAACCCCGAAGCAGATCCTATCTAGGTAATTTAGATTAATCAGGATGAGTTTAGATCCATCAGAAAATGGATCTATCCCAGCAGTCACAGATCGGTTATAGATGGCCGATAGTGTGCAAAGAGCTCAGCCATTTTATTTAGCCTATAAAGTGATCATACAGAACTGTGTAAATGTTTAGGCAGGTGTGGAAAAAATGCTTTAAAGTAAGAATGTTTTTTTTTTTAAAAGTGTTTTTAGTTTTTTTTTGGTTAATTAATAGAGATGAGCGAGTGTACTCGGAAAAGCACTACTCGCTCGAGTAATTTGCTTTATCCGAGTATCGCTGTGCTCGTCCCTGAAGATTCGGGTGCCGGCACGGAGCGGGGAGCTGCAGGGGAGAGCGGGGAGGAACAGAGGTAAGATCTTTCTCTCCCGCCCGCTCTCCCCTGCTCCCCGCTGTGACTCACCTGTCAGCCGCAGCGGCACCCGAATCTTCAGGGACGAGCACAGCGATACTCGGATAAAGCAAATTACTCGAGCGAGTAGTGCTTTTCCGAGTACGCTCGCTCATCTCTATTAATTAACAAAATTCAAAGTGAATGAACGAAAGAGAAATCTATATTTGCTGTGCTCACCCTTTGCCTTCAAAATAGCATCAATTCTTCTAGTTACGCTTGCACACAGTTTCTATAAGAACTCAGCAGGGAGGTTTTTTTTCAAACATCTTTGTGAACCAATCACAGATCTTCTGTGGGTGTAGGCTTTCACAAATCATTCTGTCTATTCATGTAATCTCAGGCAAACTTGATGATGATGAGATCAGGAGTCTGTCAAAGCCATATCATCACTTCCAGGACTCCCTGTTCTTCCTTACATTGAAGATAGTTTTTAATGACACTGGCTGTATGTTTTTGGTCGTTGTCCTGCTGCAGAGTAAATTTTAAAGCCAATCAGATGCTTTTTACTTTTTCCACACCTGCCTAAAACTTTTACACAGTACTGTATTTAATGGAACTAAAAAGCAGGGTTGGAGGTGATATAGTCATTAGAATACTCAATGTATCTTTGCTATTATGATTATTATTATTCTTCACCTACAAGTTTTCCAGTATTACACGTAAAATTATTCATCAAAACTATTCGAATAAAAATGTTAATCGTTGGTTATTTTGGAATTACAGAGTACTTCATGCAATGGCTTTACACAATAGTGTAAGGTTATTGTAATCTTTGCAGTTTATATGCCATTCGTATATGCACCATTTTGATAAACATATTAAAAAGGTGAAGAAATACAAACACCAATTTGGCTGTTACTTGATCCAGAATCGTTTGCACCAGTTTGCCATAATTGCTTAAGGGAAATCTGTTACCACCTCAGAGAGGGCAATACAAGGTAGTGACAGGAATGCTGGTTGCAACAAGTCTTCCTTATGTATCTGTGACAGGGGGGTAACTATAGAGAATGCAGGGGATGCGGTTGCACCCGGGCCCAGGAGCCTTAGGGGGCCCATAAGGCCTCTTTTCTCCATATAGGGAACCCAGTACTATGAATAAAGCATTATAGTTGGGGCCCTGTTACAAGTTTTGCATCAGGGCCCAAGAGCTTCAAGTTACGCCTGTGATCTGTGAAGCAGTTTATTAGAAACCTCCATTTTATCAGCAGCAGCAGCCACACATAGATGACTACAGGAAGTAGTCCACAATATTCAATTCATAAGCTGCTGGCTAGCCCTGCCCAACCCACCCTCCATCCACTTATTGACTGCTGTCTGCCTATTATTCTACATAGAGAGATAGCTGTCAATCAGTGGCTGGAAGACAGGACGGGCAGGGCTAGCCTGCAGCTCATGAGTAGCAGGACTACTTCTTGTAGTCCTTCATGCGAATGCAGCTACTGCTTCTGATAACTACTTCCTAGATACATAAGACAAACATATTGCTGCAATCAGCCTGCTCGTCACTACTCTGTGCTGCCCAAAGAGAGCAGCATAATGATGGTGACAGATGCCCTTTAAAAAAGGATACTCTGTAAAAAATGAACAACACAGAAAACATGTCAGCCTTTCTAAATATAAAGCACACATACATACAATGCAGCTTCTCACCATTTCTCTAAATGAAATTCGAAATTCCCGAATATACTTAAATCATTACTTGCAGATTTGCGGAATTCCCACTGCTGCCAGTCCCACTGGTCATATGTCCCCTATGTTTATGGCTGTCTCAATTTTTTGGATGCATGGCCACCCTGTCCACAGGAACTTTGAAATCAGGTAGCTGTCAGCTCACTGCATTAAAACAGTTCAGATCCTGAAACATAGCCTATTCTTCCTATGTATATAAATGTAACACCCCAATAATAAGTGAAAAGTGGACCCCCAAAGTCAAGCTACGCTTTAAAGTAGAAAAAGTAGCTAAAAGTTTCTCATGATCAATGAATTATTATACCTCCCCTCAATTCAAACTCCCTATGACCTATGACCATACTAGCGCCAACGTATGCATATGGTTTATACATCCCACCAATATTTGGTTACCATAAACCCTTGACTTCAGTTCTGATAAGCTCCGGCGAGTATAAATCTTCCAAGCGTATCACCGTCTACCATGCCAAGACCATTCTTAAGTTTAAAGCGCTTTTTTTTTTTTTTAGAGCATGCACCAACATTAGAACATGGTGTATACTATACGGGAAGAAATTGGATGAGAGTCTACAGTACATAATACTGCCATTCCGAGGCAGCTAATGCTACATACTAATAATGCATTATAAAGATGAAAAAATATCTATGCTTTTCACATATATGATAGTAGGAATATACATATAAAACTATTTAGAAATGTGTACAAGAAATTGTAGATAAAAATAACAATTTCATAGGCTGGAACACAAATAGGCCTTCAAATAGAATATCATATAGAATATAGAGTTTGTTACATACAGCAATACACCTGAAATACAAGAAACCAAACATGTGCATCCTATCAAGGGGATGCCTTAAAAGATACCAATTTATACATTTCTTTCTTTTGCGATAAAATGCTTTTTGAATAAATAGGTACCACTATGCTAGCTTCATCAGTGCAAAGTTAGTTTGAAAATTTGTAGTACAATGGGATACTAGTACCCCTAAATGCTATATCCAGCTTAGACTACCTGTGGCTCCTAGCAGCTAGAGAGCTGCATGTTCTGTAATCGTGCTGTATATAAACTGCTAACGTTCTATTGAAAAGCCTACAAAAAAAAAATCCAAAGGGGTTGGATTTTTTTTACTGCTATGTAACAGTACATATACTGGATGGTGTGTTCAAGCAATCACATCCACCGACAGAAAAAAATTCTTTTCAATTCTGCAGGTATCTCCAAAAAAAAAAAAAAAAAATTCTCAACACCCTGCAGCACCAGATAGTATTTCTCGAACTATTGTCCAAGTCTTCTTGTTTTGTGCTTATTAGGTAAAACCATGATCAGATCATGCAGCATTATATTTATTAAATCAGAATGCTGCATTCAGTATCAAGCTAAAGTACCCCTAATTATTGTTCTGTTATCATTAAAACATACCAGTCTTATTATTCTTTTCCCGCAGTCTCCAAAAATATAAATATATTTGTATCTATATATACAGATTTCAGTGTATATATACACACACCTTATATTCACATTAAGGGATCAAACAATTTTATAAAAATTATGCTTCGAGAAGTGCGACGTAATTGTATGGGCCAAGTATAGTGCGTTGACTCATACGATCTGTGTTCCTATTGCACTGACTTCTGTTGTAGCCTCCATGAAGATACATTGACATACGGTAGGAAAGGTAACCATTGGGATCAAGGCTTCCCTTCCACTGGTTGTTTCAAGCATAATTCGCTTCCGGAGGACACAATGGGCAAATAGTTTTCCAGGTGGTGATTGATAAGATGACCGATGCTGTCAAAGATACGATCTTTAGTTCTGACCTGTAGGAAGACAAATATTGAATATAGAAAATATTTAATAAGCTTAAGTTAAAGGTATTTTCATCTGGGAGCTTTATGGCTTATCATGGGAAAGTCCAATAGATGAAGGTCCCCACCTATCTTGAGTCTTGCCCCCACTAACCTCGGGCCATTTGAATGTGAAGGCTAAGGGGTGATCGAAACCTATGGAAACAGCCGAGCAGGCAAGTGTTACACTGTTTCCGTAACTCCCATGGAAGCCAATGGGAGTTATGGAAACAGCTTAGCACAGCAAGCTATGTTGGTTTCACCCAAGTTACAGTGTAGCTTGTTGTGTTACGCTTTTTCTGTAACTTCTATTGGCTTTTTAAGGGAGCGATGGAAACAGCCGGCTTGACTGCTTCCATTAAACCCAGCAACAATGGACGCCATGTTCGGCCGGCCAAGGGTGGCGGGGCCTGAACTTAAGATGGGCACGGGTCCTGTGGATATGCCATGAAGGTTTCAGATGAGAATACCTCTTTTCAGCAAACAGATCGGACTACAGTGAAAATAATGTTCCAAGACTGCAGTTGAAAACTATTTTCGAAAATGTAATGAGTGTTTGAGAGTTAGCACCTTAGAAAGCCAAGACATTTGAAATGTAATAAGAAAAGAGATGTTAAAAAAGTATATTTTTTAGTAGTTAAAAATAAATAAGTTGATACATTTAAGCATAAAAATCTGCAAAATCCATACTTTTCCTATTGTTACTTTAGTTTCTTCTTACTATAGCATTGTGCAGTTCAACCAGTGCATGTTGTTACAACTGACAAAGAAAAGGATGTTGTCATGGCAATGTTTGAGGCCCTGATCTTTACAGAATATATCCACTACTGTGCAAGACTTGTATTATACCTATACAATAGTATATGACACAATGAGGTAAAAGAAATGGAAAATATCAATATTTGATGTCATCATCTTTTACCAACAGACCTGTGGGAGTTCAACTGGAAAAACTTTTCTGTAGTGTTTTAATAGAATCAGCTTGTAGATTCTTTCATTGCATAAAAGGTAAGTATCAACTAGTGGAATGCAGAATGGATTTCTGAATGCATAACATATGAAGCCTTGGAGCTGATGGACTACAACAACAACAGACCACATCAGGCTGCATTCTAAGTAGCTAAGAACAGGAAACCAGTCTAACAAACACTTATTTATGCTTTAGGGTTAATGCCCACAGACGGATTATCGCTGCGGAATTCACGGCCAGACACCCACCGCGAATTCCACAGCAATAACCGTCCATAGACATGCAGTGGTAATCAATTCTCCCCTGCCCACGAGTGGAAATCAACAGTGATTTTCCACTCGCGGAGGAGAATCGCAGCATGTTCTATTCTGTGCGGAAAAACGCATGGATGGCTTTCATTGCAGTCAATGGAAGCCATCCATTCCGTGATACTTCCGCTGTGAGCACAGAGGAAGTATCACGGGAAATCATGTCACCGCCAAGCCCTGGTACGTCATCAGCTGCACTGCACATGCGCGCCGGCTCACCGGCCGGGACTCTCGCCATGGATCTCTGGGAGATGCCGGGTCTGATTCCGCTGTGATATTTCGCAGGCGCAATCTGACCAGGCCGTGGGCATGAGCCCGTAGGGTATGCTCATATGTGGCGGATTTGCCGCAAACCCGTAGCAGCAAATCCACAGCAAGTGGTGAGGATTTTCTTTCCTCAACTGCAACTGCAACTTGAAGTCTACAGTGAATCTACACCAAAATCCACACCAATGTGCTGCTGCAGATTTGCTGTGGATTTTCCACTGTGTAAAATCTGCAGCAAATCCGCCATGTATAAACATACATTTAACCCCTAATC
Organism: Eleutherodactylus coqui; assembly: GCF_035609145.1. NCBI lineage: Eukaryota > Metazoa > Chordata > Amphibia > Anura > Eleutherodactylidae > Eleutherodactylus > Eleutherodactylus coqui. The sequence continues at coordinate 200,212,513 of NC_089841.1, read as the reverse complement.
AATATGCAGTGCCCATGTATGGCAGGCTTCACCATACATGGCGGGTGTCAGCCATCTTCGACAGCCAACACCTACCCACAACAGCCCCAATCAACTCCTGTCGCAGTTGATAGCGGCAATTTAAGGTACCGATCAAGCTTGTGGCCCCAACATGATGAGACTGTGGGATGCCATCCAGGATTTATGAATGACTGCCTATTAAGATGTGCCTAAGGGCTTAGTCCCACTAAGTGTGACTGAGCCCTTACTGCAGAAAGAAGACGGCCGCACTTCAGGACGGACGACTCCCCGCAGCGCCGAAGAAAGAACACATGACCGGCAATGAAGTGAATGCAAGAATTACATTTTTCTTGTCTAGCTGTCTCCAAAAAAAACTTGAATTAAAAGCTATCAAAAGTCGCATGTACCTCAAAATGCTATCGATAAAATTTACAGTTCATCCCACAAAAAGTAAACCCTCGTACACCTAATCAACGGTAGAATAAAAAATGTATACAAAGATATCCACAGAAAGCAATTAAAAAAAGATATTTCATTTCTTTTAAGTAGTTCTACATAAAAACCTATATTAATTTGGCATAGACTTAGGCTGCCTGCACACGGCCCTGGCAGCAGCGGCGTCCGCGATACCTGCTTTCTTTTTCTCAAATCTATAATGTGCATGGTTTACACGGCTCACCATGAGAACTGTTTTTTTTTTATTTGCTGCGGGACCCAGAGGCGGACGCCCACTCCAAATTCTGCAATGCAAATCCGCCCGTGTGCAGGCGGCCTTAAAGGGGTTGTCTCGCGAAAGCAAGTGGGGTTAAGTACTTCTGTATGGCCATATTAATGCACTTTGTAATATACATCGTGCATTAAATATGAGCCATACAGAAGTTATTCACTTACCTTCCCTGCGCTGGCGTCCCCGTCTCCATGGCTCCGTCTAATTTCAGCGTCTAATCTCCCGATTAGAAGCGCTTGCGCAGAAGGGTCTTCTCCCATCTGTTCAGTCCGTCACGAGCGGCATTTTGGCTCCACCCCCTTCTACGCATCATCGCGTAGCTCCGCCCCCATCACATGTGCCGATTCCAGCCAATCAGGAGGCGTTTTTTTGCGCGATTTGCGGATCACATGACGGATGCGCATCCGCAAATCGCGTGACCGGTGCCCGAAAATCTGCTCCTAGCCGTGTTTCATTAGAAACGGGCCGGAGCTGTCCAGCGCATTGCATTCAATGGAGCCGGCAATACAGCCGGCTCCATTGAAAGCAATGCGCTGCGGGCGAGTGTGGGATGAATTGTCGGGAAGGGCTTCATGGTGTGAATTCATGAATGGGTGTGAGTCAGACCTGCCTCTGATTGGCTCAGCGCTGAGCCAATCAGGGGGCAGGTCTGACTCACACCCCCTTCACACCCACTGCAGGCCGGCCGCGCGGAACTCTGGCTGCCGGGAGCAGGTGAGTATATATATATTTTTTATTTTAACACTTTTCTGGATGAATTGCAGGGAAGGGCTTATATATTTAAGCCCTTCCCGACAATTCATCCCGCGCACGCCGGCAGCCCATTGCTTTCAATGGAGCAGGCTGTATTGCCGGCTCCATTGAATTCAATGGGCAAACATCGTTCTTCTCTGCCACAGCTGTTACAGCTGTGGCAGAGAAGAATGATTTGTCTTCTATATGTTCTCAATGGGGTCGGCGCTGCTGCCGCCGGCCCCATTGAGCGCACATAGAGAAGAGAACAGGAATTGCAGATCGCAGATAGGTGCGATCTGCGATTTCTGTTCTATAATTTATCGGACGAGCGCATAAAAAGCGCTCATGTGTCCGATACCATTGCAAAGCAATGGTTTTATAAAATCGCCGGACGCATGCGCATGCGCAAATCGCGCGAAAAAACGCCCGTCTGACTAAGGCCTAAATGTTAAAATTGTTGCGAGGGCATCTGTTTAGTATATAACTACTTTTGATCTTGATAGCAACAGCTACAATACTGCCACTGGTATCCATAGCAGTTCACTATGGAAAAGCCCATAGGTAGTTGTGGGCTGCAGAGAATGTACACTACTGGGGAAACAATTTATAGGAACACTGTAGTAAGAAGAAGTAGCACAAAACCTTGATTGATGCTCATAAAAACTAATTTAAATATAATGAATAGAACTCCAGATAGTTGGCTAGACAACACAGTCAGTATCCCATGTAACATGGAAAGTGCATACTTACTGTGCCTTCAGGATCTACCAGAAGAAGATGCTTGGCTTGTCCATTGTGCATGCCAGTTAGCACATAAGAACCAGGATTATTGATGCTTTTTCTAACAAGGAAATCACCGTCCTTCTTAAGTAACTTCTCTGCTTCTTTTCTGCACATTTCCCCAACATACCAGGTTTCTGATTTCAGTTCGTCATTAATAGTTAAGATGGCCGCTCTGGATAACAGTGGACTGGAGCAGTCTACCGAAGCATCTTTATGTAGCATGGGCTGGGTCTTCAGAGCATCTTCAAATGGTTCTAAAGGAAGGTTAGAAATTTCAGTTTATTTGTATAGAAAAATGTCAGAGTTGAAAAGATACTTCTGGACATGAAGGTCAGAAATATTGTTTTAACCCTTTCCAATCCAATTTGTATCCTTGTTTTCCTAAAGGGCTTACTCTTTTTCTACCGTTATACAACTGCGCTATATGCTGGCTAAAGCCAGTACTGCATGAGGTGACACGTTGGATAGACTCCAACAGCAGAGAGGCTGGCAATATACAGTAAGAGAACCCCGACGGATGTCTTCCAACATCGGAGCTGTACAGCCTTAAATCATAATGTCTTCAAAGGTTAGACAGTGGATTGGAAAGGGTTAAAGCTAGAGCAGCTGAAAAGATAGTGCTTTGTCTCCTTAGTGACTTGGCCTACTTTGGCCCGAAGGACGCAACGAAGTTTGGGGAATTTTCATCTCCACTTTTCAAAAGCCATAACTTTTTTATTTTTCCATTGACATGGCATATGAGGGCTTCTTTTTTGTTTGGCAAACTGTAGCTTTTAATGGTTCCATTTTTGGGTTCATACAATGTGTTATAAAACTTTTATTAATTTTAATTAGAGGGCATGGAGAAAAAAACACATCAATTCTGCATGTTTTTTTTTACAGTGTTAATTATGCAGCATAAATAACATGATACGTTTTCCCTGAAGGCTAGTACGATTACGGCTATACTAAACTTATGATTATTTTTTTAGGCTTTTCCACTTTTGCATAAGGGCTCAGGCAGACAAGATTTTTTTTTTGTTGCCCCCTCCCCCTGCTCCACGCATGTTAAAAATGTAAGTATGCAAGGAGCAATGGACTGTGGGACTGATGGAGGTGCTGTAGGTGAACCGCCTAAGAGGACACCATGGTCCAGAAAGATGACCCATCTTTCCTCGAGAGCGCAGAACTGTGCGACAGAATAAAGGATCAGGACACTGTGGAGTTTGAGAGCATCAGATTGTAAGTAAGCCGGCCTCAGACAAAACTGATCGGTGTACAGCGTGTATGAGACTTGTTAATTATTTAGCAGGCCTGCTGTTGGTGTAAGGAGGATGCAAATAAAGATTCGAGCATAGACTGTGTTAAGTAGGGTTATGCATCTGGGTTTCTGAGTTGTGAGTTAATGCAAAAGTTTGACTCGCTTTATTGCTAAAATGCTACATGTAAGGACACAATGAGTCTCTGGGGACGGCAAGCATACTTAGTAAGTGTTTCAAAACCGGGAAGAGAGCTCTTTGATAATTTGGTAAATTGTGGTGTTGATGCCATCTGACATCTCAGGTGTGGAAACGTGGCCTCTACATGGTGTAATAAGGTTTACGCAATAAGTAACAGTATCAGTAATGGCCAGTGGTCAGTAGGCGTTAGCCAGGTGACCTGTTGTGGCCCAGTCCAACACAACTGTTATATTATAACATTCAAGTATTTTTTACCCTACTATGGAGTGCACGTTTGTTTTATAAAAAATGTATGCTGCCTCCGCCTCCATCCTGTCCCCACTGTGCCATAGTATCATCCCCTTGTTGCAACTTACGCATCTGTGTTCTCAGTGGGGAGAGAGAGAAAGGTTGCAACCAGATACATGGTGGCGGCTTCTGTCTGGTAAGAAGAAAGGATCGGGCATGTTGAAATCCAACTCCCACAGTCAGATAACCCCCATACACATAGGATAGTTAGCCAGTTCCATCTGAATTAGTGGGTTTGCGTAACTTTGCTCTGATGCGTGTGACATCTTAAGAAGAGGTGGTACTTACTCATATCAAACAGATCCTTTCTAGGGCTTATATCCTTGCAGCTATCCACCGATCCACAGAACATTCCATCCAAACTCCTCTGAAAGGCTCCAAGCATTTTCTTGTTTATGTGTTGGGTGTTGACATATGTGGGTGCGTTGCTTGCATGATTGCCTGTTGATTTTCCTTCTGGAACACTGTATATATCCAAAGAAGCTGTAAAAGTTATTATATTATTATTCTAAAAATGCCACAAAAGGAAGAATATTCTGGTCTGACTTGGGGTATAAATGTTTTTCACTATATCACTCTCTTAGGGTGCATTCACTCTTTCACTAAAATTGGCCAGTTTTGAGAGTTGCGAGACGCACAAAACTCGCAAGAAAATAGAACCCATTATTTTGGATCTATTTACATGGGCAATTTTTCACTCTCAGTGATACTGCAAGACAGAAAAATCGAGAATAGAACATGCAGATGTGCGGTCTCCAGTGCGATGCGAGTTGTGCCTGAGAATGTCGGGGGCCTGTGTGAGTGCACCCTTAGGCTGATTTCACATGGTTGAGAAGACGCACAAATCTTGCGCGAATATGAACCCCTTTCTTGTGAATGGGGTCATATACACAAGTGAGGCAGTGTGGGAAAAATCTCTTCTGTTCCTCGGGGTGCATTGCCAATTGATTTCAATGGAACCTTCAATGCATCGCATGGCTCTCACATATTCAATAGGAAACACCCCCGATCCTCTATTGCACGTGAAATTCGCGCGAGAGAATCGGAATTTCATAAATGCAATGTGTTTTTGCTTGAAAATTGCAAAATTGCATCCGCGGGTAAGTCGCACACTCATGAGCACAATATCGTGCCTATTTCTCAACTCGATATCGCGCTCACCCGTGTAGGTTGCCTTAAGCTGCTTCTACACTGGCATATTTTAAGATATAGCAAAGCAATGTAGGAACCACCTGATGATGACAGAGTTCAACTTGTCGTACATCAGATAAACAGTGTAGCACAAAAAGAGAAAAAAGATAAAGGTACTAAGAGACAAGATGGCTCCAACCAATATTACAATATTAACATTGAATAGAGATAATCTTTCAGACAATATTTGACAAGCAAAAAAAAGAAAAATGTAAAACATATCAAGAGTACCCAATAATACATCAAAGAACAACAGGATATAGATATAAAATATAACCATCCCCATTGATAAATCCAAGAACAGCCATTAAAATGGAAACATATGATCATCTAATGACCTGACAGCACCCAGGACCAATAAAGAAGCCCACATGAGGTCTGTTACCAGAGGACATACAAGGCTTGGAGACTCTTTCACCCACTCTAATTGTACTGTACATCTTCTATGCACTGAGGTCTACTTCATTTTCATGTTGCCTTGTCTTATAAGATAACCTTGTACTACCAGAGCAGTATTTGTCTACTAACTGTTTACCACTTTATTGGGATGTATATCTTCCGTACTTGTGTCATATTAGTCCTGGGCATTGTCAAGTTATTAGATATATGTTTATGCAGGGTGTAGTCAAAAAGATGGATCCAGCGCTATATCTCAACACTGGTTTCCTATACTGAAACAATAGTGTACTTGAATAGGAAGGCATAGTCATACTACATGATGGAATGCCGCACTGGCCCCCGGGTCTGCTGAATATAGATTTTAATTTTGTATTGTGCCCCTGTAAGAGATAGAAAGTAAACCCCAATTGCAAAGTGTAAGAGTAGCATGCGAGAAGCAGAAATCCGCTTTCTACATCTCTCTAAGTCCCGTGAGACCACTACTATGACTGAAGTAAGGAAAGTGTACTCGAAGTAGCCTCCTTCTGTTACAATAGGGGCATATCATCTAGGAAGTCATCCATTGCCTGCAAGAGATACCGGTACAGATCCACATTGAGGGCTCAGTCACACGGGCGTTTATTGCCGCGATTTGCGCATGCGCATGCGTCCGGCGATTTTTTAAAACCATTGCTTTGCAATGGTATCGGACACATGAGCACTTTTTATGCGCTCGTCCGATAAATTAGAGAACAGAAATCGCAGATCGCACCTATCTGCAATCTGCGATTCCTGTTCTCTTCTCTATATGCGCTCAATGGGGCCGGCGGCAGCAGCGCCGACCCCAATGAGAACATATAGAAGACAAATCATTCTTCTCTGCCACAGCTGGAACAGCTGTGGCAGAGAAGAACGATGTTTGCCCATTGAATTCAATGGAGCGGCAATACAGCCGCTCCATTGAAAGCAATGGGCTGCCGGCGTGCGCGGGGTTAATTGTCGGGAAGGGGTTAAATATATAACCCCTTTCCTGCAATGCATCCTGAAAAGTGAAAAAATAAAAAAAAAGGATGTACTCACCTGCTCCCGGCAGCCTGAGATCCCCGCAGCGGTCCTGCAGTGGGTGTGAAGGGGGTGTGACTCAGGCTTGCCCCTGATTGGCTCAGCCTGAGCCAATCAGAGGCTGATCTCAGTCACACCCATTCATGAATTCATGAATGGGTGTGACTGAGACTTGCTTCTGATTGGCTCAGCGCTGAGCCAATCAGGGGCAAGCCTGAGTCACACCCCCTTCACACCCACTGCAGGCCGGCCGCCGGGATCTCTAGCTGCCGGGAGCAGGTAAGTACATACATTTTTTTTTTTTTTTCACTTTTCAGGATGCATTGCAGGAAAGGGGTTATATATTTAACCCCTTCCCGACAATTCATCCCACACTCGCCCGCAGCGCTTGCATTCAATGGAGCCGCTGTATTGCAGTCTCCATTGAATGCAATGCGCTGGACAGCTCCGGCCCGTTTCTAATGAAACGCGGCTAGGAGCAGATTTTCGGGCGATTTTTGGGCCGATTTTTCGGCGCCGGTCACGCGATTTGCGCATGCGCATCCGTCATGCGATGCGCAAATCGCGTGAAAAAACGCCCGTGTGACTAAGGCCTGAGAGTCCCTGGAACAAGGGCGTAACTATAGGGGATGCAGTTGCAACCCTGGTCCAGGAGCCTTAGGGGGCCCATAAGGCCTCTCTTCTCCATATAGGGAGCCCAGTACTATGAATAAAGCATTATAGTTGGGGGTCTTGTTACAGGTTTTGCATAGGGGCCCAGAAGCTTGAAGTTACGCCTCTGCCCTGGAACACCGATCCAACAACGGCTCCATGCATGGATCATAGCAGAAGAAGGCCACTTCGAGTACACTGTCCTTACTTTAGTAATAGCAGCAGTTCCACAGGACTTGGAGAGATGCAGAAAGTAGATGTATGGTTCTTACATGCTACTCTCTATATCTTACAGGGGCCTTAACACAAAATTGAAATCCATGTTCCGGGGCCCCCAGGAGCCTATGCATCATACTATTGTGTAGTGTATCCATGCCTTCCTATTCAAGTACACTATTGTTATTTTAATATAGGACACCAGTACTTAGATATAGCGCTGGATCCGTTTTTTTGACTACACCCTTTATTTTAGAGGTTGCTCTTGCATTTATCATTGGGTATGTTACAAAAGGGATATTTCAGCATATTTTATATCTGTACCCCAGATTTCCCTGTGATGGATTGATTTTGGTACTTTTTAAATGTTTTTCATTTTTCTTTTTTGCGTTTGCCAAATACTGTATGTGAATAAAAGCACGGCTATGTCTGTTCAGCACTAGCATATTTTTAATCAGCATTCCATCTGTTTTTTCCATCCAACATGAAGTTAGTAGAGATGAGCGAGCATACTCACTAAGGCAAACTACTCGAGCGAGTAGTGCCTTATTCGAGTACCTGCCCGCTCGTCTCTAAAGATTCCGCTGCTGGCGGGGGGCGGGGAGCCGCGGGGGAGAGCGGGGGGGAATGGAGGGGAGATCTCTCTCTCTCCCTCTCTCCCCCCCGCTCCCCTTTGCTCACCGCCACAACTCACCTGTCACCTGCGCCGGCACCCGAATCTTTAGAGACGAGCGGTCAGGTCCTCGCATAAGGCACTACTCGCTCGAGTAGTTTGCCTTAGAGAGTATGCTCGCTCATCTCTAGAAGTTAGTTATAATCTATTACTCTATTTACATGAGCATAAAAAATATGTGCATGCTTTAGGCCTTTTTCACCCGGGCTACAAAATCATCGCAACAAAACGCATGTATGTGAAGCTCAGGTTTTTCAATGAGTTCTCCTCGCTACAAAACATCCCTCATGTGAAATAACCCATTGGAAACCCTGAGCTTCACATACATGCGTTTTTTGTAGCAAGATTTTGTAGGCCGTGTGAAACACAGCATGCACTAATTCTATCCATTTTGTGAGTAAAATATTCCCATAGAAGTCTATGGAGTCTAATTAAAATATGGATACATCTGTATGCGATCCCTATAGGATCAGGATTTGCATCCATATTTGCTTTCATTAGTATCATTTGTTTTGGGGGGGAAATGGATCAATTATTGCCCAATAATAAACAAAGAATGCAAATACCAATGCAGTATTGATAGTATAATGATGCATCCCGTTTCATTATATGTCTGTACTATGGATGTTTTTCAATATGTTCATGTGGTAGAGGCCAAAAGTAACATTTAAAAACACAACAGAAAAGTAGGATAAAAATCAAGAACAAAGAAGCCCAGACAAAAACTAGATTCTGGCCACCGGAGAGGAAAAGCTGAAAATATAATGCTACAGTATATGCGGTTGTCACGGCAGCTTGTTTGTAAAGAAAATCTTACCTTGCCTTTTTATAGCTTGTTGAAAGTTTTCATTGGACTTGTCAACCAGATGACGACCTTGGTAATATGTTTGTTCTATTCCAGAGGAGGTTATAAACTAAATGAGCAAGAAAATAGTTCCTGTGAGTCCTTTGAACTTTTTCATTAACCTAGGTCAATATGGTCAAAGATAATGGATGACTGGTGAATTCTTTAGTTAAGCCTTTTAAAATGTACACTTGTCTTTCATGCAGGACCAGAATTGGGGGCAAACTGGGCAATTACCCAGGGCGCCTATACATAACGGTAACCCATGGAATGTCCTCCTTTAAACTGCTCAGCACCTTAGGTGCACATCTTACAAACTCCTTCCCTTAATTATTGGGCTGAGCACTAATGAAGATATCTGTCTGATCGTAGGAAGAACTGTGCAGCTATACAGTAGCTGTGTGGCCCCCTTCTCTCTCCTCCCTGCACTCATCTCTCTGATCATTGAGGGAGGAACAGGAAGCTGAATTCAGCAGTGTTCAGCTTCCTGCTACAGTTCATGGAAAGAACAGGGACATAGGGAGCTTTCTATGTGGAGGAAGGTAGCAGTCTAAGAGAGAAGGCATAAGAAGTAGTAGGGGAGAGCATAGAAAGCAGTATACAGGGAGGAGAAAACATTCTGTCAGAGGGGCCATAATAAGCAGTTTGTGAGAGAGGGATGAAGGGAAGTTTGTGTGCAGGGGAACAGTTTGTGTGAAAAAGAGTGGGTATAGGGAGAAGTCTGTGTGAGGAGGGGACACAAGAAGCAGGCCATGTGAGAGAGGAGTACATGGATAGCAGTGTGTGAGAGGTTGCATGGGGAGCAATCTGCGTAAGAGGTAGCATGAAGGGCAGTCTGTCTGAGAGGGGAATAGAGAGCAGTCTGTGTGAAGGGGAAGTAGTTTGATTAAGAGAGGGAGGAATGTGGAGCAGTCTATGTGGGGAAGAGCAGGGGGAGCAGTCTGCTGTATGGGAGGGAAACAAGCAAAGAAAAGGGCATGGAGAGCAGTGTGAGAGGAAGAAGAGGTCATTGGTGTTAGGTTGAGCTCCTGGGACCTGTAGTTCTATGGGTTTCCAGGAGCACACTTCCACAGGCATGGGATAATTGAGTTGCCTGGGTTTGGAATTCTCCAGCCAGCCAATCACCATTTGTCTGCTGCACATAAATACCAGCCCCTCTGGCTGGAGGGTGCTGGTTTCTTCATTTCCCTCCCAGTACCCTTGTGCTTGCATTCCTGCATGTTGTTCTGTAGGTGTGAAGAGCAACATCTTCCATATGTCTGTGCAGGTGACTGGACATAAGGGGAACAGTTCTGTTCAGGGTGTATTGGTGTGAGCAGTGACGTGTCTGTGCGGGTGGCCGGATATGTGGTGTGAGCAGTTCTGTTTCGTGGGGTATGCATTCCCTTGTGTGTTGGTGTCAACAGTGTCCTGTTCTGCTGGTATGGCATTTACCATCTTTGCAAGCCAGGCCCCTAGGTGTCAGCATGGGGCCATTCCTATTTGGATGATCACCCCACTTGCAGGCAGGATTAATGGGGTACGTTTCTTGTGAGAGTAGGGACCCACGAGACAGGGGCTTAAGTATATTGGCCAAAAATACGAACCAATACCTCGTACCGTAGCAATTCTATCTGTTTATACATGCAGGTATGTTAGGTCAGTGTCACGGGTGTTTATCAGTCGTTGTGTCATGTTCGCTCGCGAATGCTGTTAGTAGTTCACTAGTTCACGTATGAAGGAGACGTGACAATTGAGATCAGTCTGTTAGGGAGGGGGGCATAGAAAACAGTCTGCATAGAGGGAAGCAATCTGTTTGAAAGAGGAGGGCGTGGGTATTAGTCTGTGAAGAAGAAGGGGGCATGAGGAGCATTCTATGAGAGAGATGAGGCAATGGAGAGCAGAGTAAGTAACAGAGGGTGGCATGGGGAGCAGTAGTATGGGTGAGAGGGAGGGGCATCTTTGAAGAAACATTAATTGTAACACTATTGCTGTGTGTGGAGCACAAACAGGATTATGCTTACTGCTCGGGATATGAAAAAGGTCACATTTTTTATATGGTGCACCTTTACCAACTGGTGCATGTCCAAAGTTTTCAGCTAAGTATGAGGGGGGGCATCTGTTTGGCACTATTATTTTTTTGGAACACTATCTATACATAGAGCATACTGTACGCCTAGGCACTCGTACCAATGTCTGTTAAGACTATAACAACACCCCTGGAAGAGCTAGAAATCAGTGCTGAAGATCTATTCACACTGCTTTCTGAAATGAGTGAATGAATGCTTTATTGCTAAAATATTCTAACACTTGGAAATATAAAAAATTTTAAAAAACCTTTTCGCATTTTTAAGATAAAAAAATGTGGTATTGATGCGTCCATTAAAGTCTGATCTATTAAAATAGTACAGTACTAGTGGAGACACAGTAATAATTTCCCCATAATAACCACCACAGGAAATATTGCCTCCTTCCTGCCTCACAGTAATAGTGCCCTTTTATAATGTCAACTCTGTGTTCTCACAAAGAAATAGCACCGACTTTGTACCCCTACAAATTAATACTGTCTTTCTCTACCCCCACAAAGTAAATTCCATAGTCCTCACTACTGCTTAAAACTTCGGCCAACAGAGGAGAAACTTCATTAATCATACTGGCTTGCTCAAACAAGAATTGTTTAGAATCGTTCAGTTTTTCATATTCACTATCGCTATATAAGTGAATGCGAGGGGCTGAACGATTGCCGTTTAAACCGAATGATAAGTGAACGGAGTTGTCTTGGTCTATCACATGCCGTATTATGGAGGTATTTTCCAGCATTGCTTCTAGAGAAGTAAACTCCAATATACGTCACTACCGTAAGATATGACCCATAAAAAACAGACCAATTTGCTGAAACCTATTTGGAAACTTCATACTCAGAAAAAAAATACAACCCCCTAATCCCATCAGACGACTTCATGGGGTTATGGAATATACCTGTGAATTATCTCCTTGATTTGGATGCTGAGTTCTTAATCTCTCATCAATAATCCCTCCTGGAGGGGGCATTTTATTGGGAATACTGTTGTAATATTGTGGTTCTGTTGTGGTCCCATCTTCTTCTGGCCATAATGGGTCATCTAAGCTTTGCATTCTGACAAATAAAATACATTTTTGTGATTAATATAAATGTAGACAAGTATGCTGCTTTGCTTATAGAAATTAAAGTTAATAGTCCAGTGTATACATATACTAGTAATTATTAGGAAATTATAGTACCAGTGTTTCTGGTGGCACAATGCACCACTTACTAATACAATATAGTGAGAGGGATAAGAGTTGGTCACAATTGCTAAACCAGCAGAGCCGGACAGCAACCGTGTGCTTACAGTACCTGTGATGATGTCACCGTCATGTGATCAGTCTCCCAGGCTCTGAGCTCCGCCCCTGAACACATGATGGTGACGTCATCATGGGTGCTAAACCAGCAGAACCGGACAGCAGCCGTGAGGAGCCCCAATGACTGATAACATGAAATCCCTCATTTAGTGCACAGGGATGAAGGACTTGCGATGACGTCAGTCATGTGATCAGGGGCGGAGCTCAGATGCCCGTTGACTGATCACATGATCGTGATATCATCACATGTAACTCACTCACAGACAGGTGGTGGTTAGTATTTTGATTACATACAGCCACACACATTCCCAAAGAGGTCCAGTAACAAAGTAGGGCCGATTTTGAGAAAAGTATTATCCGCTACACTAAATATAAATCATAGTGCACTGTTATTAATGTAATTGTCTGATTAAACCTTGTACACAATCTATATATATAAAATTGAATGTATGTCTGTCTGCGTGCGTGCGTGCGTGCGTGTCTGCGTGCGTGCGTGTCTGTTTGTCCTTTATGCGCTACTACACCATTCATCCGATCGCCATGAAACTTTGGGAAGTTGTTAAGTACACTCCTGGGAAGATTATAGGCATAGTACAAATATCCTACGATAAATGGCGCGCGAGCGTCGTCGAAAGTTACGCCCCCCCCACGTAGATCGAATAAGTAAGCCACCTGCTATTGTGATGTCATCACTGATGTCATCAACATCGGACGCCCTTGAACATGCCCCAACATGTTCTATAAAGCTGCATTGTGATGTCATTAAGGCTGTATTATGACACGTACAGCTTGGAACCACTAGAGCACGCCTGCCAATTACCATTGGAGTTGGAAGTGGGTAAACAAGTACTAGGATATCTTCCTAAGAAGCCACAGCAGCCGGATAAATTGTATGTTCCACCCAACGGCTATTTTATTCAGCCCGCAAGGGGGAAGCAGCGGCCTACAAAATCTCATTCAGGTAGGTAGGTTCAGTTCTTGGAGGTTGGGGAATGCTTATGGGCAAGGCCTTATGTCTCATCCCAACTTAATTCTCTCACTTCCCAATGTCATAGAAACTTAAAATTTGGCACGAGCATTGATTATGTCATAAATAGGAAAAGTTAATGGGTCCCAACTCGATTATTCAATTCAAAGCGCCAAAGAATTAGCGTTCAAATTTTACGTACGGAATCTAATTCTCTCATTTCCTGATGTCATAGATAGATAGATAGATAGATAGATAGACTGTATGCAATAACCCTGATAGATAGATAGATAGATAGATAGATAGATAGATAGATAGATAGACTGTATGCAATGACACGTACAGCTTGAAACCATAAATACTAGAGCACGCCAGCCATTTACAGTCAGTCTCCATTGGAGTTGGAAGTGGGCAAACATGTACTAGGCTATCTTCCCAAGAAGCCACAGCAGCCGGATAAATTGGATGTTCCACACAACGGCTATTTTATTCAGCCTGTAAGGGGGAAGCAGCGGCCTACAAAACCTCAGTGGTCGCTGCTGCCGTCATCTAGATATATAAAAACGAATGTATGTATGTATGTCTGTCTTCGCAGCAACGCGCGACGGGTACGCTAGTTTTGAATAACTGTAACATCACATTGATGAATGCTGTAAAGTGTGTTTAGTTCTATTACGAGTGTCACTACTAGCTTTAATCAAGAAAAGTACAATAGTAAGGATATGTGCTGTGACTTAAAATCACCTGTCAGGAAATGCCGGCATCTTAGAAGGACACTGCAAATACTGTTTAAATCGGAGTTCAAATGCTTGGCCGATAGTACTGATGACATCTTGAGCCAGTCCATCACTGCATTCCAGAATATGACAAGCTGAAAGGAACATAAAAAGATGGATTAATAGTGTGCCTGTATTATCTCTCTCGGGCTTCATTCACACGAGTGTATATAAGCTGCCGTTTTCACGGCCGGCCGATATACACCCCCATCTGATGCATTGGATTCCACTGCATCAGATCACACAGGCGTATTCCCGCGGCGTGAAAGTCCCCGGACGGCCAATATAGCGCCAGGTGCTTTTACGCCGGGCAGCAAAGATAGTCCTGGAACTATCATTCTGCTCAGAATATGTCGACTGCTGCATAGACTCCTATGGGAGCCCATGACAGCGCCGGGAGAAGGGAGGTGGGAGGGAGTTTGGCAGCATGACTGCTAAACTTTCTTCCTCTTCTTTCCTCCTCTCTCCTCCCCTCCGGCTGTTAGCAATGGGAGGGGGAACGATGGGGGCCCCCTCCTATTGCTGCCTGCAGACAAGGGGAAGGTGCTTAGCTTCGCCACCGTCCCACCCACTCCCATTGAAAAAGGTCGGAGGGAAGGAGAGAGGAGGTAAGCCAGCAAGGGGGGGGAGGCAACGGCAGTGCGTCCTCGGCGTATATGCGCCGGGGCCCATGCCGTCTGAACGGGTGCACGTAAAAATGCCTACACTCACGGGAAAGAGCCCTCAGAGCAGCTTCACATGAGCATATGTGCGATTGCATATGCTGCAGCACAATGTACATGTGCTATGAACAAGGTAGATTTGTGCACGTATCAGCACTTTTAACTGCACTTTTCTGTGCACGCATGGCATGTTAACATGGGTGCGGGCCCCCCCTGCCATGACTTAAAAGGATATTAAGCCTAGTGAGGACCAGATGTGTTCTTTTCCCTGCGGTTTTACACTGTATTTTGCGCATCCCATTATGGGTTCTATTCTCTGTCTAATGCACACTCAAATTTTGCGCTCACAAATATGTCTGTGTGAAGCCGTCCTTACATTCATAATAATGCTAATTAATCCTATTAGATCTTACCTCGACGATTAACAGGATCTTTTGCCACATAAGCAACATAATCTGTAGCATCCTAGTAGACAAAGAAAAGAAAGTTGCAGATTTATTTTTTTGTAGTTTATTTGAATAGCTTTGACTTTTTTTGCATTTGATTGGGTTATGGTTTAACCCCCAGGTCTAATTTGTCTGGACCGCAGGAATTTCTACATTTTTCATCGCTGTCTTCTGACAGGCAAAATTTTTTTTTTTATGTAGCCATATGAGGGCTTCATTTTGCAGAATGAGTTGTACTTTTAAATGATACTATTTTGGGTTACAATTGGCTAAATGAATTTTATTAAAGCTCACCTAACTTTTCCAACAACTTGTGAAAATAAGCCTCCATTAGGAATAACCCTATTTCTGGACTTATGCGGCTTTTATCTTTTTTTTTTACCCATTTTCCCCCTCTGCGGTAGGTGCCTTTGAACTCAGGACTAGTGGGAGGAGCCTGGCTGCTGTGCTGCTATAGACTGTACACAGAAAACTGCAAATCCTGCTCTCTGTCTGTAACACACCCACAGACCTAACATCAACATGTAGTACAGTGTAAAGCAAAAATGAACAGAGGTGTGACTTCTGTAAGCAGTGACTTACTATTAGTTTAAATAACCTAATAGGTTATAATTAGAGATGAGCGAACGTACTCGGATAAGCACTACTCGTCCGAGTAATGTGCTTTATCCGAGTACCTCCCCGCTCGTCCTGAAAGATTCGGGACGCGCTGGGGAGCTGCAGGGGAGAGCGGGGAGGAACGGAGGGGAGATCTTTCTCTCCTTCTCTCCCGCCCGCTCTGCCCCGCTCCCCGCTGCGACTCACCTGTCAGCAGCGGAGCGCCCCGAATCTTTCAGCACGAGTACAGCGGTACTCGGATAAGGCACATTACTCGGACGAGTAGTGCTTATCCGAGTACGTTCGCTCATCTCTAGTTATAATGGATCCATGTGATGTCTGGGAAATACTCAGACAGCAAACAGATGGAAAATATAGCTGTCTGAATGAGGCCTAAGAAGATTTTCCTAGGATACCTTACATGCCAACAGAATACTATAGTGATGTGAATTGAGCCTAATTCATACCATTAAATAATCTTCTCAACCCCCTGGGCATAAAGATACCAAATATACATGAGATTGCACTAGAAGAGCTATACGCTTCCATGACGGAAAAGACTAAAGAGTGAATAATAATAAGTGAATGTAAAGCAGAAAAGAAAATGTAAGTAGCAACTAAATAAGGGAGCGTTCTATGGACATTTTCATAGATCTCTGTCCTTCTCTGATATGTACTGGAGCTTACTCGTGTCTGTGCCATATATACTGTAGCATATGGCAAAGTCTGCAGCCTTTCATGTGCTTTATACTTGCATCTCTGATTTTGAAGCCTCCTACTCAGCATTTTGGATGATCTATATAATATTACCTATTGGTAGATGTGTCTCACCGAAGGGAACCAATGATTACTAAAATATAACTTTTATTCAAATAAAATTAAAAAACGTGCGGGATCAAACTCGTGAATTGTGTGCCTCTTTTTTATTTTCTAGGGTAACACTGATATATTGTTATTTCTTTGTTATGTTTATGTCCTGATGTTTTACGCTCACTGTGAATTTGGAAATAGAAGATACCCCACACTCAACTTAGTTGCGTTGGAACAAGAAAAATTCCTTTATTACTTTTATTCTTCTATTTCGTAAATAAAGGCTCTGTTCACCATCTTGGGTTTATCTAGTGAACAGCAGATTATCAGTCACCGATTATTCTGTATGTTCACTCCACCAGTGATTTGGTCAAAGACTGTAGCGTAGTATAGACCAGACACCTGTGTCCTTTAACACACTGATATCAACGTTATTACAGTCAGCTTCTGATATCTAATACCGTGTTCCCCCGATAGTAAGACACCCCCGATTGTAAGACGTATCGGGGGTGTCAGGGGGGTCGGCCAATGTAAGCCGTACCCCGAAAGTAAGACATACCGTAGAAAAAAAAAATCATTACTCACCTCCCCCGGCGTTCTGTCGCGCTCCGGCAGGATGTCGCTCGGTCCTCGTCCCCGGCGCAGCATTGCTTTCTGAATGCGGGGGCTTGAAATCCCCGCTTCCAGAAAGCTAATACACACGCCGTCAGCCAGTTACAGAATGGCTGTGATTGGCTGAAGGCGCACGTGGCTTCAGCCAATCACACTATTCAATGACATCATTGAATGGCTGTGATTGGCTGAAGGCGCACGTGGCTTCAGCCAATCACACCCATTCAATGATGTCATTGAATAGTGTGATTGGCTGAAGCCACGTGCGCCTTCAGCCAATCACAGCCATTCAATGCTGTCATTGAATGGCTGTAACTGGCTGACAGCGTGTGTATTAGCTTTCTGGAGGCGGGGATTTCAACCCCCGCATTCAGAAAGCAATGCTGCGCCGGGGACGAGGAACGAGCGACATCCTGCCGGAGCGCGACAGAACGCCGGGGGAGGTGAGTACTGATTTTTTTTTATTATAAGACATACCCCGAAAGTAAGACATAGTCTGGCTTTTGGGGATAAAAAGAAAGTAAGACACTGTCTTACTTTCGGGGAAACACGGTAGGACATATCCCAAGCCATCTATATCAGTGTTCAGCGCTGTGATTACAACTAATGGCGCTGTATTAAACTACTGCATAGTATGTCATTGCATTCATTCATTACTCAGCCATACTGTTTCCTTGCGAATAGCTGGTATAGGGTTATGACAGACCCACACACACTTTATTATGTGGAGGCTATCAGCCCTTTATTTACATATTCATGTTCAACATCTCAAATTGAGGGGACTGAGTATTGGTCTGATGGACTTAGATTTTTTACCCATCAAGACTCTCTAACCCCTTTTTTATAGTCATATTCAACATCCAAAATTTAGGGGATTGAGTATTGGTCTGATGGAATCAGATCCTATCATTCATCAGGACTCTCAATAACCCCTTGTTTATCCCTATAATGCATTTTTATGGATTGTTTTGTTTCGTTTAGTTTGTGAAAAGAGGCTTGCTACCTTTTCCTTTTTATCAGTATTAAACCTCTTTTTGGTATAATTGAGGTTTTTCTTTTATGTGATTTTGAACGGGTTTTCAAGCAAGTAGCGCAGGGGCACATTTTTTTGTTACATTACTTATTGAGGGGAATAGGGGATCACTGCTATCACACAAGCTAGGTAAGGGGTGCTAGGAATCAATCCAAACGTCTGCTGGCATTTCTCTTTTGGGCGAGTTATTACATAAAACAAAAAAATTTTAGTACTTACTGGGTCCCCACCCGATGCAAAGGAAATGGACTGCATATGATGATTTGCTATGATCTGCAAATGAACAAACAGAAAATTATAAAGACTGATCCATATGTATTTTCAAATGCATAAAACAATTCATTTTTGCATATTAAGAACACAATAAGAATAATGTCTATTGGCTAGTGTACCTAAGGGGGTTTTCCAGGACCAAAAGGGAGTTTTCAAAAAGTTTTTCAAGACTAAAATAAGAAAAATATGATCCGGGAATGCTATCATATAAATGAATAAGTATTATCACCTATTAAATGCTCTCCTCCCTGATACAGCACAGCCGCCATGGTCACGACCACTCTGGTGCCAGTCAATGTTCATGTGACTGCTCCAGCTAGTCATTGACTTTAGAGAGGATACTGCCATGAACAACAGTAAAGCCAGTGATTGCTGCAAAAGTTTCCAGGACCAGGGCTGCCATGACTGGGGTCACTGTGCTAGAGCAGATGGCCATTTAACAGGTGAGTAGTGTTTATTTTTTATTCTATGCCATTCCATGCCCATAAATTTTTTTCCTAGTCTTAGAAAAACTCCTTTATGCTGCGGTCCATTCACAGATTTAAGATTCCTGGCACCTACTAGTGTCTTGGTGCATTGTGTTGTGGGTATGACACTCAATACACTGAGACAGGGGCATGTGCGATGTAAAGAGGAGAAGCCGTCTGCTGCACAGGACAGCTTCTCATAGTATGTTAGGTTGAATGAAGACAATGTCCATCTAGTTCAGCCTGTTTCAACCTCCTTGTTGATCCAGAGGAAGGCAAAAAGCCCCAAGAGGCAGGTTCTCCTCACATAGTGCCCGGGGACAGAGGATGCATGAGCATTTTACAACTAAACTTTGGGGGAAATCCGTATTTAAATTATTAAAATAAAAGGCAATCATTTACTGTATTAATATACTTTTCTATGTAATCTGCTGTGCTTGTACTGCAGATGACTGCAGGCACAGGGAAGAAGGGAGCTCTATAGTCAGCTATGCAGCTGGCTGAGGATGGATTTCCCTAGCAGCAGCTTATCATAGCTGAATAGGTGGTTTTCTGGTAAAAATGCATAGAAAAGGCTGGGGAAACATATTGCAAAAATTCTTGTAATTGTCTATTCTATACATTAAAATGACGATTATGCTTTATAATGATATGCGCCATTCAGTCATTGTTTCACGTCTCCATCCTTCTTTGTTAATACGTTAGTCAATGCATGTCTTCACTGTGTATGTTTATCGCAGACACCGATACTTGGGCTTTCTGCCATGTATTCTTTTCCATGACAAATGTATTTCAAACTGTTGCTTTGGCAACTGCTGCCAGCCTCAGCCAACACTTACATTCTGCAGAGGCATTCCATGTTCATTCATTGATTTGATTTGCTTTAGGAATACAATGCCTGCAAGCTTTCTGCAAGGCATAGGGGCCACTAACTAACCAGCTAAATATCATACATTGCTGGAAAAAGTTGCTTCTCTTTGAAGACTTCCCCAAAGTCAAGGAATCTAAAACTGGACTTTAACAGTAATTCTGCATTTACATGAACAGTCATTCAAACATTCTGAAATAATACAACATGTTGGGTTACACAACGTATATGACTCTAAATGGGAGCCTTTCAGACATAATATGACAATTGTCAATGTTGATGGATGGAGGCCACAGGGAACTCCATGCATCAACTACTTAGAAAGGTATTGTTCAAATCTGAAACATCCATTTGTAGTTATGGGACACTTAACTGGTATCTGTGTTAACATAGTAACATAGTATGTAAAGCCGAATGAAGACAATGTCCATCTAGTCCAGCCTGTTATCCTCCTGTGTTGTTGATCCAGAGGAAGGCAAAAAACCTCAAGAGGCAGGAGCCAATTAGCCCTTTTGGGGTAAAAATTCCTTCCCGACTCCCTAATGGCAATCAGACTAATCCCTGGATCAACCCCTAATAGTTCCTACCTGTTGTAAAATATCTAACAGGAATAACTACTTTCTTATTTAGTAGGGCTTCATAGTCTTCTTCACCTGGTTGATGAGAACCACATTTTTCCTTATATGCCTTCAATTTTTAACAAAGCAAAATAACCTGCCTGCCTGTCTTATAATACTTCTTGGTCAACCAAACTATGGTATGTAGAAAACGCAAGAGATCCAGAAAAACAAGTAAGCAGCTCGAAATCTAATACGCTTAACCCAATTTTGGTTCTTCTAAATCGATTACATCTCAGTCTTCCACATCAGGTTTGATAAGATTCCAAATTCTAAGCATAACCAAGCTGCCAGATGTTAGGTTAAAGGGGTTTTCCAGGCATTTACCATGATGACCTAGCCTCAGGATAAGTCAACAATAGTTGATTGGTGCCGTTCCGCCATTCGGAATCCCCACTGATCATCCTCCGGCCTACAGTCACTGCAGTCAAGCCAGGTGTCTGTTTTGGGGTCAGAGCCGGACGTGTAACAGAAGGCCTCACGCCCATTGATTTCAATGGGCGCAATGCCTTCTACTACACTTGTACTCCTTCTGTAATGAGAAGACGGAAAAGTAATATAAGGCATCCATTACACTTAATGGAAGACTTAGCAAAGTCTTCCATTACACTTCTGGCTCCAACTCCAATGTGGATGCTCCGCTCGGCTGCACTGACAGGAGGCTGGAGGATCAAATGATTGTCAAAAATCCCAGGAGGAGGACCTGCGCCGATCAACTATTAATTACGTTTCCTGAGAATAGGTCATCAATAGTAAATGTCTGTAAATCCCTTTTATATCTATTTTATTAGGATTTAACTATACTATAGTATATTGCGCATCATTAATCTATATTCTAGTAGTCTAATATTTAGTTTATATTTATATTTGTTTGATAGATGACACGACTCGATCACGAAGTTAAATGGATGTGGTTACAATAAGTAGCAAAGACTTACATTATCTGCCGTAACCTAAAAGGGATTCTTTCCAGAATATGGTGATATGATCATACCTGTTTTGAGTCTGGAGTCATCATATTTAAGCTGGTTGTAGATATATTCAGCGTTATACACATTCCTGCGAACTGGAGGTTGCTCTTTCCAAGGATGCTAGAAAGGATTTTATTTGCTGGCTAAACAAAGACAAACAGACTTGCTTAAGAAAAGTAGAAAGCAATGGTTGTTGCACATTGGTCCTATTCATGTTTTTCTCCAACTGTCCTTAATACTAGATATTTTCATTAAGGCAAAACGATTTTTTAGCGAACTACAATTTCATGAATCATTAGCGCACATACTGTACTGCACATGTCAAAAGCCTGCTGGTATTAAATCGATTCTCCAGTTTTGTGACAAAATTCTCTCCCAGGACCAGAGAGGGCAAGTGGTATATTACCTGCTGCTGTTCTTCCCAGCCATACATCCGATTTGCTGGTTTAAGACCCCATTTTGGCTGTCCAAGATAGTCGACACAATCTTCACACTATCTAATCCCTATAGTGCATTGGGGTAGTGCTAGACTACTAATCCACTATACCTGCTCTCTGATTGGGCAGTGCTGGTCAAATCATCACAGTGTGCAGTTAGCCAATTAGAAAATTGCAGCGGTCCTCTGGGACAGCCAAAAATACTGGATGAGAAGTGGTGGATTGGATGGACAGCAGACAAAGAGTGCAGGAAATATAATCCCAACCCCTCCACTCTCAATAATAAAAAGTTCAGGAGCTGCTTGCCCACCACTGACAGGGACTCCTAGTAACTATCCAGGGGGGTAGTAATGAGGTATTAGTCCCCACTGCTATGAAGCTTGCGAGGAAGATTCACTTGAGCTACACATCAAATGGGATACAGCTGCTAGACGAGTAAGAGACCGGTCTCTGACTAGCTAGTGTGTGCATACTAATAGGAACAATTGCTTCACGGACTGTACGGCTCACAAGGGGCCGGTTACTGTGGACAGGGCCAAGTTAGTGGAGTATCTTCTCCAAAAGACTATCGCTAACATACCTTTTGGGCAGTATCGTTAATGGACTCTACATTGCAGACAATGGTTGGCAGTATTAACATGACGTTATTGCTGATTTTGGAGTTAGACAGAAATACCAGTATTTTTGTTCCCATGTCTCCTTATTCCGCATCATAGAAAAACCCAGTCAACTTATATGCAATTTGTTACAATGATAACGAGATGACAACTAAAAATTGGGCTTTCCAAAAGTATAGTTGACCGGGTGAGTTTTTAAATATAATGTAGAAAATGACATGGGAAGAAAAACTATTTTTAAAAAATATGTTTAACATAAAAACCTGACCAAAACCATAGGTCATTTAAGTAAGATGTCTGTATTCTGTAGGAGTGCAGCAGATCATGTGACATTTCACTGCAGCCCACCGGCTTTATTATTATGCCAGCGTATACACCCCTCTGGTATTTAATTTAATTACTCAGATAATCATTACCAATATTGTATAGTTGTATGGTACTGTGCAAAAGTTTAGACAGGTGTGGAAAAAAATGCTGCAAAGTAAGAATGCTTTAAAAAACAGAAGTGTTAAAAGTTACTCCTGGTACTCCGTTTTCCTCTGACACTGGTGTGACCGCCCTTTGCCGACTTCAAGAGAGCACCAATTCTTCTAGATACACTTGTACACAGTATTTGAAGGAACTCGGCAGGAAGGTTGTTCCAAACATCTTGGAGAACTAACCACAGATCTTCTATAGATGTCAGCTTGCTCAAATCCTTCTGTCTCTTATGTAATCCTAGACAGACTGGATGATGTTCAGATCAGGGCTCATCACTTCCAGGACTCCTTGTTCTTCTTTACACTGAAGATAGTTGTTAATGACATTTGTTGTATGTTTGGGGGGTTGTTCTGTTGCAGAATACATTTGGAGCCAATAAGATGCCTCCCTGATAGTATTGCATGATGGATAAGTATATGCCTGTGTTACTCAGTATTGAGGACACCATTCAAGGGAGTCTGCAAGTTTAATCATGCTGTCCAGACTTCAGGCATCATGTTATAGAGCAGGAGGAGCTGAGCAGATTGTATGTATAGTTTTATGGGGACAGATTCAGTATAACTTGTATTTTATTCATTTATATCTCTGCACATTCTGAGCTGAACAGTCCAATGGGCGGAGCTATCAGTGATTGACAGCTATGTGTGAATGACTGTACATACAGGTATAACTTGAAAAGAGGAACGGACAGCTCCTTGAATAGACGACAAAGAAATTACTAGGGGGTAACTCCTTGATGTGTTCTTCTTAACCTCTCATGAAATCCACAATGGTGGAGAGCAGCACATGCATAACAAAGAGAAACCCCCCAACAAATCCCATCCTCAACTAACCCCCAGATTGTGCTTGAGAAAGGAGCTTGTTTTGCTTCGAAACGCATTGCATGTTTTCGTATTATTTGCATGCTGTGACCTTTTACCACTATGCGTGGATTAAAGTTTCTAGTGAAATCATTCATCCCTGGAGGACGTGGATTTCTTCCTTAGCAGCCACTTTGGGACCTCAGGGAGGAGAGTTACCCTATCCTTCTATAAGGGGGATCTCCTCCTTCTCAAGCAAGTTCAGATACATTTTTTGGTCTTGACCCCATTGGAACGTGCACGCTTTGTTCTAATAGAGGTGTAGCTGTCAATCACTAATAGCTCCGCCCATTGGACTGTTCAGCTTAGAGTGTGCAGAGATATAAATGAATAGAATACAAGTTATACTAAATCTTTTCCCATAAAACTATATACCTTGCTAATACAGTATAGCTGCCTTGTGTCCTGCTGCTGTGCTTAGTCTTGCCATGGTGTATGACGTGACATAAAACGGTCTTCCACAACCTCACCTTTGCTGCAGTGTTTGGCTGTGCCTCACTCACTATTAAGCCTGTCACACAGCTGTTTCAGTATTTTAACCTACATATGAAAATGACGATCATTACCACCTGTTTGGTATAATTGGTTTATCATACACCTGACTATATTCCTACAACCCCCCTGACTGTGTGCAAGTGAACCTAGAAGAATTGATGCTGTTTTGAAGGCAAAGGATGACCACACCAAATATCGATTTGATTTACATTTCTGTTTTGTTAATTCACTTTTCATTGTGTTATTTGACAAAAAACAAACTATTAACACTTCTACTTTTGGAAGCATTCTTACTTCGCAGCATTTTCCCCCACCTGCCTAAAATCTTTGCACAGTACTGTATATTATAATGTATGGCAAGTACTGGATCTACGGAGTATTTTCTGGTCTTGCGGTTGTATATATATTAAATATGGTCTTAGTAAATAACAAAGGCTACTCAAAGATTAAATTTAAAATCTGCATATATAAAAAATGAAGCTTATCAAAGACATCTGAACAGTGCGGTAATTTACTATTTATACCTGCATCTTCACACAAGATTAAGAAAGTGATATAATCTCACTGCCAACAAATTTATTCTCTGTGCCTTGGATTTGCATAGTATGAGTCACGAATCTCACTTTAAATCATGCCAGGATTCATCAGCTTTGTGAGTAATACAAGTGTTACCAGATGGCCCTCATTCCATGTATTTATTCAGATTCGGCTTTATAGCATAATATACTATTACAGCATTACCTATAGGCAATGGGATATTATATTTTTCATAGAGTTTGTGTTACAATGTATGCTAATAGAGTCTTCTCACAAAACAATATGAAATTATTTCTGTTCATGGCCCATACGCATGGACAGTCTACTATTGTCCCCGTGCCCGGTTAGCCCTACATGTCATAGTGGAAGAGTAACAGCTGACAAATAATGGGGAGTTGTAAATAAAAGGGCTGTCTCTGTCTATATGGCCTATTCGCCTTCTATGGAAAGCTCTTTTTAAGAGCGCTTTGCCTGTAGCAGACTCCAGCCATCCAAGTATTATCACATCGATGGCCATTCATATTATGAGTGGATGCCATATGATACTGAATTTCCCCTAAAGCAATCGGTGCAATGGAATATCTAACTGTCCAAGGCTTCTCCCAGCAATATCAGCTGAGTGAGACTAGTGGAGGTTTCCCATACCTTTAATATTGATGGGCCTCATTTCGGAAAACTAATTAATAGAAAAACTAGCCTTGTTGCCATAGTAACCAGAACGGTTATTTTTTTAAAGATTTTTTGCCACATTTTTCTACAAACATTATAAAAATACATATGGTTTCAAGAATGCACTTTTTGGTTTGGTTCTTACCACAACCAAACCCCCCACTGTGAATGGAGCCTAAGAATAAGAAAATCTGTCTGCTTTGGGTCTCCAGTGTATGGATTGTAGCAATGAATTCACAGTGAATGATCAGTGCAGGAGGAGGAAGAGAAGTGTCTGATAAGGGGGGAAAGGAGCATTTCCTGTAACAAGTTATTTTACTAAGGGTCAACAATCATTCGAATGATAATCACTAGAGATCGCCCTGGCAGCCCACCTCCATTCACAGTGAACAGGCAGTCATTCATAGATGAATGACTGCCTGTTTACACGAGCCAATCGTCATTCTACTTTTATGCCTGCAGAAACTGAATGATGGACAAATTATCAATTACCGTTCAGTGCAAAAGGGTCCCCTCCCCGCCCCTTGTCCGCAGCCAGCAATGTGAGGAGGTGGGACGGGGCAGCGCTTACCTCCTCCCCATCCCACCCCCTAACATTGTAATAGTCAGCCAGAGGTCCAACCAGAGGGGAGGAGAGAGGAGGGGAGCCAGCGAGGGGGAGGGAAGGTGCATGGCGGCCTCAGCTAATAAGTGCTGGGGCTCATGCCGTCTGAATGGGTGGACAAACATTAGATTTGTGCACCCGTTCACAAGTTTTTACACTTCACATCACAGCGTATATTGTCCGGCTCTGAAAAAGGCAGCCAATATACACTCATGTGAAAGAGCCCTGAGATCGAGCCGGACCGGTGGGCATATACTAAATACAAAACCAGGGGTAAAATGTAACATTTTCTGAAGAAGGTAAAGATAAATAACTACCTTTCTTTTCTTGAATACTCCTTTGGTGCCTGGGACAGCTTCACATACTCTGCTGAAAGCTTCTCTACAATGGAAAACATTAACAAATAGTCATTATTTTATATATTCTTAAATATTATTAAAACAGCCCAAATACGTATTTATATATGTTGAAAAAAATCCTAGTTTTCTTTTTTTTTTTGTTCAACACATAGACATTTCCTTGTCACCTTAGATCAAGGGCACATAAACACAGATTCCACTTTTATAACTGATTAAAGAGGTATTCCGGAGACTGGGCAAAATGTTCTAAATTTCCATATCATTTCCACTTATTGCCATTATTCCAAACTTCCATCAAACTAAAACCAACCTGCGCCACCTCTGCGTTCTAGCCAGCTTCACATTTCCACATTGTTATTTAAAATGACAGCTGGGGAGTGCAAAAACGACACACAATGCCCCATTGCTAGTTACTGAAAAGTGCACAACACAACTGTACAAACTGTGCCGTCACACTGAGCATGCCTGACCAGTAAACCGGCAGAGCACACAGGTCATAACCATTGGGTACCAATGGAGAACTAAGCAGGAGACCGCAGGTAAAGCAACATCTCTGCAGCTTCTAAAACAGGCAAAATGACATGTTATTGCCTTATGAAGCAAGTAACTTTCATTCTGAATTGTCGGGATACCCTTTAATGGGTTGTCCGGTTACTGGACAATATTTCTGCAATAGCTTCAACTGTCTTAGAATAACAAATAGAGCAGCACCTACCTATCCTCTGCCACGGGGATCCAATGATGCTGCCCAACATCCTCCTGATGGTTGTTGTGATAGATGATGTCAGCGGAAGTCACCTGATTACTGTAGCCAATCAGAGGCTGCAGTGTCTCTGTTCTAAACTCTTGGCATCATGGTGCCTAGAATGTTAGCTCTGATGCCAGAAGAACAGGTGGTGACACTGCAGCCTCTAATAGGCTGCAGCAGTCATGTGATTTCCGCTGACGTCATCTTCCACAAGAATCACCGGGAGGACGGCAAGAAAACATCGTTAGATCCCCGTGGCAGAGGATGGGTAGGTAATGCTCTGTTTGTTATTTTAAGACAAGTGGAGCTATTGCAGAAATGTTGTCCAGTAGCTGGACGATCCCTTTAAAATATATTGTTTTTCTTTTTAAAAAATTTATCAGTAGGTTCTTTTCAGGTGTGAATTGCTTGTATATAGGACATTAGCTGGATCAGTAGCCCATACTTAAAGTTGGCCATATAAGTGCACAGTAGCTCAAAATTGGCCAAATCAACCAATTGGGACGGGGTTGATTGACATATCTGTCTTTTCATATAACAACATGATGTCATCCTAAACATATTGTTCACACAGGGAAGTTTTCAATGTCTCTTTTCAGGAATTGGTCAGTAAAGGAGTTATGTGTGAACAAGAGGTAAAGATATTTATCTTCTCAAACAAAGCCCTCACACTACATCCCAGTAGACTTATAAAGAACAATGTATTACTTACATTTCTGTATGATTCCGTATTCACTGCTTCGCCAATAATTCAAACTCCGCGCCAAAGCGCAGGAGTTTGAAAAAAAGAAGCAAGAAGTCAGCAGCTGCCTCTAAGTCATATTATGGGGGCTTCCTCAATAATATTCCACAGAAAAAACAAAAAAAAGTCAGAAAATGAAAATAAATTTCCCAAAAATTAGTTTCAGTTAGTAAAAGCAAACGTAGACGTGATACATTCTCTCTAAGGGCGCCTACCCACTTGCGTTTTCTGCGCGTTTTCCATGCATTTTTTGCGCGTTTTTCGCAGGGGTTTTTGCGCGTTTTTTGCACCCCTCCATTGACAATCATGGGTGCATTAAGAGAAAAATAAGGAGACATATGCAACTGACAGTTCCTATGTGAAAAAACCCCACGAAATGGAAAAAAAAACCCAGATGGACAAGAACACATTCTATACTAATTGCTCTTGAGAAAAAACGCAAAACATCACAGGAAAAAAAATCACAAGTGGGTAGGCACCCTAATACTACCAAATCACCTAAAGGGTATATTCCATCAGGTAATTGGATTAACCCTTTCCAATCCACTGTCTGACATCTAAAGACATTCTGATTGAAAGCTGTACAGCTCCGATGTCAAAAGACGTCTGGCAGGGTTTTCTTACTGTAGATTACTAGCCGCTCTGTTGTCGGAGGCTTCTCCAGCATGTCACATACAGCAGAACTGGCTCTAGCCAGCAGATGGCAGTATAATAGCAGAAATAGAAAGCCCCCTAGGAAACCCTAAATCCAAAATTGGATTGCAAAGGGTTAAATCGAAGTAAGTTATAAAAAGTCCTCATAGTTATAGAGCAGCATAGAGTATTTTCACATTATAGCACAAGTTCTGCTAAGTTAATAATGTAAGGAATGGAAGAGTTTCACATTACGGATTTGACTTCTAGGTTTTGGAGCCGAGTTACTAGTGGAGGATATCACCGGTGATCACAGAGAGAGGTTTCAGGAGTAGTACATCATTTCCGGTATCACATGAAGGGGCATGGGAGGAGGCGGCATGTTTGAAAAGGTTAATGGATGAATAAAATAGAAGTGACCTGTCCAGAGATAAGCTGAGTTCCTATGGTTTAATATTTTATGTACTAAGTTTTAATAAATTAGCACTTTATTGATCTGATGGTAAAGTTGGATCTTTTATAGCTGAAAAAAATATTAGTTGATAGGTTTTGATGTGTCAAGTAGGGCATACGATCCTGCTGGCCTCATCTATATAACGGCATATAAACCATTGTACCAGGATCCTTGCTGAATTCCTGTGAACTTGCTCCCTAATTTTTCTTAATGTTTTATCTTTATTGCCTATATGGGGTCCATGCATATGGAATTTGAGAGAGGAGTGTAGCAGGTGTGAAGGGAAGGAGGAAGAAGCGCTTCAGATGGTAGAACGCTGCCACTCACATTATAAGTGAACTGTTCCATCATCGACCGTAATTATATTTTTTATACTTTTCCTGGCTGAGAATTATTGCTCAGTTCTAAAAGTTTTTTTTTAATTTTTTTTTTAAGTCCAGGACTATTTCATCTCAGATAATTCCCCTTCCTAACTATAGTAAACAGCGTTTTGTTACAGTCATGCACTTTACTTTCGCATTACCATTGGAGCCTTACTGTGCCCCAATGGTACTGAAAGATGCAATTTACAAAAAACAGTCACGTTGTTCTCATGCAGATGTATTAATGGATGACCCTTTGGCTGGTGGTAGTAATAGGGGGCATTGTGGCTGGTGCCGATAAGTGAGGGAACTGTGGCTAGCACTAATGGAGAGTAGTAATTGCCACTAAAGGGGGCTTCTGTCAGCGATAATGAGGAGGGACTGTGGCTGTCACTGCTGTGGGAGGCAAATTTGTTGTCACAGCTATGAAGACATTGGCTGTCACTAATATGCGGTGCACTAAAAATGTCAATGTTTGGGGATACTTGGTTCTCTCCACTATAGCAGGACTAGGGCTGTCACTACTATGGGAGGACTAGGGCTGTCACTGCTATTGGAGGACTAGGGCTGTCACTACTATAGAAGGACTAGGGCTGTCACTACTATGGGAGGACTAGGGCTGTCACTATTATGGGAGGACTAGGGCTGTCACTATTATGGGAGGACTAGGGCTGTCACTACTATGGGAGGACTAGGGCTGTCACTACTATAGAAGGACTAGGGCTGTCACTATTATGGGAGGACTAGGGCTGTCACTATTATGGGAGGACTAGGGCTGTCACTATTATGGGAGGACTAGGGCTGTCACTACTATGGGAGGACTAGGGCTGTCACTACTATGGGAGGACTAGGGCTGTCACTACTATGGGAGGACTAGGGCTGTCACTACTATGGGAGGACTAGGGCTGTCACTACTATGGGAGGACTAGGACTTTTACTGCTATGGGAGGACTAGGGCCGTTCAACCATCACAGCCTCGTGTATGGCCAGCATCATCTTACAGCAAACAGGTTTTCTTTAATATAATAGACTTTAGCCCTGGTTAGCAGTTCGATTACACTTCTCATTGTGCCTCCTACAAGACAGAAGGTGATATGTAATTTACTAGTATTAATATAAACACTATTATTATGAGGTTAATATGAGCACCGCTGAACACAGGTATTTGACCCAGTAGATTTATTGTATAGATGAATATACAGCAGATACAATCGTTTAAACACAAGTAGTATATATAAGAAGAATGCCCAAAAGTACTCATTGTCAAAAAAAATAATCAAGCACCTACAAGGAGTTGTCGGAATCAAGTGTAACTTTCTACGTAATGTTGATATACATCAGAGCAAAAGGATCATTTTTTTGTGGAAAACTTACCCCTTGGAGGGAGGCTCTAGTACCCTGTTGGGCCACCTCTTGCACGGATACAAGATGTGTTATGGGTGGGCATGGAGGCTCTAGTACCCTGTTGTACTTCCTATAGCTTGGATACTAGATGCAATACAGACGGGTATAGAGGCTCTAGTACACTATTGTATCGTGTCTAGCTTGGATACAAGATGTGATACGGCTGGGCATGGAGGCTCTAGTACCCTGTTGCACCAACTCAAGCTTGGATACAAGATGCGATATGGGTGGGCATGGAGGCTCTAGTACCCTGTTGTACCAAGTCCAGCTTGGATACAAGATGTGATACAGGCAGGAATGGAGGCATACAGGTTTCATATGGTACCCTGCAGCATATTGGTTCACATTTGCTTTAACTGAGCTTCTAGATTGTGCAAACTCATAGGCTGTCAAAGTTGGCATCCCAGATGGTCTCATGCATGTTGTATTTGTAATAAATTTGGTGACCGGGCAGCCACAGAAGTGTGACAATGTTGTGGGGACATTCCTGTGACCCCCTTGTGTGTGCGGCCAAGCATTATCCTGCTGGGAAATGCCCCCTGGAAGCCGCCATAAGAGGAACACTTGTGGCTACAGGATGTCCTGAACATATCGCTGAGCTGTCATTGTCCCTCGTACCACTACTAGGGGTGACTGACTGTTGTATAAGTTGGGCCCCTAGACCATCACACCAGCAGGGGGGCAGTGTGCCGCTACACAGCAAAGGCAGAATTGAGCCCGCCCTAGATCTACAAACACAAATATGGACATCGTCAGTGCCCAAGCAAAACCTAGATTTGTCGCTAAAGACAACCTGGTTCCATTTCGTAGCAGTCCAGTTTCATCGTTCACGACACCACTGCAAATGAAGGTGACGGTTGGTGGATTTCAAAGGCAGAACACATAATGGACACTGTCAGAACAAACGTCCTTCAGCCGAGTGCCTGGAAATGGTTCAGACAGATACGGGCCTGTTATGATGGTGCCACCTGTTTCTGTATGGTAGGCAACAAAACAGTTGGAGCTGCTAGACCATTAGACCATCCTCTCTACTGCTGGTCTGTTGAGGACTTCCTGAGCCTTGCCGCCTTGGGAGCAAGCCCTCATGCATCCACTGGTCCCAACATATCCTAACAGTCTAGACAAAACAGCCCAGGTGGCGGACAATTCATCAACACGACCATCCAGCTTCTCGCATTCCAATAATGCGCCCCTCTCAGACTCTGCTAAAGGGGCATAATCTCTTTGATTGCACTGTAGAAGCGTCTAGTGGTCAACAAGCTCTACACAAGGGGAAGAAGAGGTCCACTACACACAAGGAGCCTCCGAGAGCCTTTATATAGGCCAAGGGGGGGGGACTACTTTTAGGGTCTCAGGTGACAAGACCGTTCATCTAATCACAATGCAAATCTAATCATTTGTATATCTGCCTGAGATGTAACTGCATGCAGAGTTTTGCAGCAAAAAGACAACTTCTTCTAGGTGCTGGATTTTTTTTGTACTGTAGGTTTTTCTTTGCTGGAGTGTAGTTAGTGAGCAGGGCAATAAATGTAAAAATATTACTAATGCCACTTTCACGCAGTGCAAATTTCTTTTATGCAACCTCTTTTATTGGAAATGAATAGAATACCTTTCACAGCATACTGTCAGGGTGGGAGATGCAGGACTATGTACAGAATATGTAGTTACATGCTATATATATGGGTCCTGCATGTCTTTTTGCATACATACTTTTAAGCAAAACCAAAAGGGCTCAAAAATTAGAGTAAGCAAATTTTTCCACGATACTTTTTATTTTTAAGTTCCAGTCTTGCTTTTGTCTTAAAATGCAGATATAAAATACTGACCATCTGCACCGCGTGAAAGTGCTCAACCAAGGCAGATGAAAAATTAAAGGGACTGTCCAGTTTTGAACTACTTATACAATAGTTGATAGGCAGGGGTCCACCACTAGGCACCCTCACTGATCAGCTGTTTGCTGGGCCCTTGCCACTGCATACAAAGCCAAAATAGGCGGCTGCATTGACTTTTCAGCGCCCCAGGCTGCTATTGCCAATTTAATGGGAACAGCACCTGCAATACCAAAACTGCTTCCAGCTGCCTACACAGTGCCCCAGCAAACAGTCAAACAGTGAGGGTCCCTAGCAGCGGACCCCCTCCAATCAACTATTGATGACCTATGCTGATAGGTCATCAATAATTTAAAACTGGACAACCCCTTTAATGTTTATTAGTGTGAAACCCTGGGAATATTAGTGGCAATGGAAATATAAGGCCGGATTGACGCATCCGTATTTGCGCACATATCTGTGTGCACAAAAATGTGTGCGCAATTCGCAGTGAATAGAACCCATTGATTTCAAAGGATTTGTTCACAAGGGGCGTATTTTGCATGCACAATTCTGTCATGCAAAAAAGTACACAGCTTGTTCTATTTTCCTCTGTATTTGTGCAGAAAATAGGAAAAGACACTACAAGATGGACATAACAAAAATTACATTTTTACATGTTTTCACAGGAAAACTAAAAAGTACAAAAACAGTCCACTACGTTTGTTTGGATGTATTTATTATACAATACAGATCACAGCCTCAGTAAGGCCGCATTCACACCTGCGTTGGGGTCAGTTCAGGCTTCCCGCCTCTCTGCTCCGTTTTTGGAAGAGAGAAACTAAAATAAAACGGAAAAAAACATATCAGCATTTTTCTACATTTTCCCAATGGGGATTCAAAAAACAGAAAGCAAGCAGAGAGGCTTATGTTTGCTTCCCTTCCGTCAGATTAGTTTTGTTTTTTTTAATGGTAAAATAACGCTGCAGACTGCACTGTTTTCCCATCCAAAAAAGACCCAAAAGCATAAACAGAACGGAAGCAAACAGAAGCCTTTTCATTTAGTTTCCGGTTTTTTGAAGTCCGATTGAAATCAATGAAGAGAAAAACTGATGTTTTTCTCTGTTTTGTTTCAGCTTCTCTCCTGCGAAAATGAAGCAGAAAGACAGAAACCCCCGAACTGAGCCCCAATGTGGTGTGGAAGCAGCCTAACTCTGTCTTGAGGATTTCCAAAACTTGTCGGTTATTTTCTTTCAATGATCTCCTCAAGATCTGCAAACATTCTCCTAGAAAGAAAGAGCAGAATTAGAATTATAAGAAAGATTGTTTTCTGATGATTCTTTAATAGCCTGTGAGAATCAATAAATTTAGTTTACTATCGTTATTTACTGGGTGGCATGGAAAAAGTGGGTGACGATTTCAAACCTCCTTATTAACCTTTTCCAATCCACTGTCTGACGTCTAAAGACATTATGATTTAAGGCTGTACAGCTCCGATGTTGGAAGACATCCGTCAGGGTTCTCTTACTGTATATTGCCAGCCTCTCTGCTGTCGGAGCCTATCCAACGTGTCACCTCATGCAGTACTGGCTTTAGCCAGCAGATAGCGCCATTGTATAACAGCAGAAAAAGAGTAAGCCCTCTAGGAAAACCAGGATACAAATTGGATTGGAAAGGGTTAAAAGGAGTTGACCCATTTGATCAATCCTGTTTTATTACAAGGATCACCCAAAAATAAGGTGATGGCTGGTACTTCCAGCGAACATCTGTAATTTAAAAGATAAAAAAACAAGCAACAGATATTGAATTCTCCTACAATGTTACCGTAGGACTAAATCATTAGTACTATAACTAACTAGTACTATCTTTTCTCCTTAGGGAGAGCATCTAGACAGTGATACACTGACGAAGGGCAAAAACCCTGAAACAGCTGTCTGTGCATGGGTTCTGGTTTTGCTTTCAATTCCCGGTCATTGTTACAAGGCTTGAATAAAGAGTCTGACTTTGACTTGAAGGAATGCTGCCTTCCAATAGCTGGCACTGTGGAGGTATTATTCCATCTCCATTATTTGCATATTACCCAGAGGAGCGTGCATGGCCATTTGAGTCTCCTCACTCACCGTCTAGGTGCTCTCCCTAAGGAGAAAAGATAGCGTACAGGTATTATTCCATCTCCCTTATTTGTATTTTTAACTAGTACTATGAACACTACTATTATGAGGTTAGCGTGAACACAGCTAAATACAGATATCTGGCTGAATAGATTTACTGTATCAACGTAGATGGAGCAGATACAATCACTAAGGCTAGTTGCACCAAAGTTCTGATCTCAGATCAACCAGAGTGATCTAAGATAAAGTAGAAAACACTGCACCAACATGGTTTAGACCGTGATCTTCATTCAAGTCTAGGTTCAATTTGATCCCCCAATTTTGGCAGATCAAACTAGTTGAACTTCGTCGAGCAGCCCAAATTAAAGATGGCGGACTCAACTGCTAGGCTTTGCCTATGTGGTTAAATTACATCCACATTTGCGCTGGTAGTGGCCATATATTTACTATCGCTTTGAATACTGGGAAGATCACCAATCACTGTGTGCGACATTTCTTCTAGGTTCAGCCTTTGTCAGCAGATCAAGTAAACTTGGTTTTGCAAATCTTA
This sequence comes from Eleutherodactylus coqui, assembly GCF_035609145.1. Classification (NCBI taxonomy): domain Eukaryota; kingdom Metazoa; phylum Chordata; class Amphibia; order Anura; family Eleutherodactylidae; genus Eleutherodactylus; species Eleutherodactylus coqui. The sequence continues at coordinate 200,177,197 of NC_089841.1, read as the reverse complement.
CATCAAAGAATGTTGGTGTAGCACTTTTTCCTTGGACCACGTTCAGCAGCCAATCGCAGTTTAACTAATCCTGGATCACGATCATGGTTGGTGCACACAGCCCTTAGACACAAGTATAATAATACCAACGGAAATCAATGGGCTGTCCATGTAATGCACAGTTGTGCCAAGCCCTCTGTTGGCATTCTTTCGCTCTGATGAGGGACCCTCCTCTATTAATTCAGAATTCGCTAATAGGGTACTTAAGAATGGGTTTACTTAACCAGAGAGCCTCTTTATTGTTACACCCCGTGGATATGTATTCTTATGAAATACATTGGAAGGTAGTTGTCTGTATGTTTTGTGTAAGTAACTGGTGTAAAGTGTATTTACATGTATATTTGTGGTTTCCCAGTACTGTATGGTTACTCCATCAAACAAATCCACCTTGTGTAGGTGTTTTACAATGACCTCAGCCTTTATGCTCAATGTGCCTCATGGGCAAATGTCATTCTCTTCTTTGATGTGACAAGTGATTCAGGTCATCATTAGGCAAACCGTTGGCCAAGTCTCCAAGCTGAAGACAATAACAGACTGATTCTTCCCTTTCCACTAATAGTGCATGTTGGACTGAATGTTGGACCACAAGCTCTGGATTACACTGAGGTTAGGGGCAACAAAGACTGTTTTTCTTTTAGACTATTTTTATATCTATTGATTTCCGAAGGGACTAACCCATATGCAGACCTGTTGGTCAATGCATGGCAGAAATCTGAGTTTCAGACTTGGATTTCTACTGCAGACCCATTGAAAAATCTGCACTAAATTTGCTTATGCCAAAATTGATCTGTGAGAACATACTATATATAGCTGCTTGGGGTGTTTATTAGAACTCATATGGAGGTATATAGATGTTTTTGATAGATTCTGCACCAAAGCTGATGCCAAAGCTTCTCCTGATGCCCACAACTGTTATAAGCAGCCTGGGCATAGGAACAGGACCACATATAGTGTGGGACTCTTCTTCTGAAGTGTTATAGTAAAAGATATCTTCATATGGATAGGGGGTTGTCTTCATGAAAAAGTCCCTTTAAATGATATGTTCTCCTGCCACCCATACATTTACAGTCTAACCAATCTCTGTATAGAAAAGACCAACGATGTAACAAGCATCTTATCCTTCAAAAGTGCTATGGAGTAGAGCTAGGGCTCCATAATGAGTAATGAACAATGGATAACCCCTCAAAATATAGGCAAGTATAAATGCCTGTAACACTACCGACCTGTTGTTCACTCCTCTCGCTTACGCTTGCTTCCATTGAGCTGAGACATTCCTGAAGAAAATGAAGAAAAATAATCAGATGATGAATTCTAAAGACACTGCAATCCAATATAACATTGCACATGCATTATGAAACCACAGAAGGCATCCCATGCTGTTAACTAGGGCTGGGCGATTCGGCCTAAAAGTAGAATCTTAATTTTCTTTCCAAAGTTTTCTCAATTTAAGGCCTCCTACTCACAGGTGGATATTTGCTGCGGAATCTGCTGCAGGCATTCACACCGTGGATCCCGCGCAAATACAACCCATAGCGTGCTATGGGAAATCGATTCTTCCTGCACACTTGCGGAAAACAATTTCCACAAGCGGAGAAGAAAATCGCAGCATGCTCTACTTTTGCACAGAATCTACTCGGACGGCTTCCAAGTCAATGGAAGCCATCCTATCCGCGGCCCTTCTGCAATGACATTGTGGAAAGGTCACAGATTCTGTGTCATCCCTAGGCGTTAATGTGGGGAAAGCAATAGTTTCTAAAGAAAAAATCTGAACTGCACACATCCGACAGCTTGCCGTGCGGACCATCCGCAGTACAGATCAAAGCGGAAGTGACAAGGTACGGACGTACCCCTCTGTTCCTAGGGCCGGACTCCACTGCGGGATTCCGCATGCCAAATCCGGCTCTGCCATGTGCAGGAGCCCTTAGGCCTCCTTCCCACGAGCGTGACGGGCTCCGCCGCGTAATATTCCGCAGTGAAGCCCGTCACGGCGCCCCCCAGAGACCCCATACTTACCAGCGGAAGATAGCGTGAAGACGCTTCCCCGCCCACCGCCGTTGCGTCATGTGACACGCCCACCGCGTCACATGACGCGGCCGGCCGTGTCACGTGATGCACCGGCCGCGTCATATGACGCGCGGCGGTAGGCGGGGAAGCGTTTTTTCACGCTATCTTCCGCTGGTTGCAGTGGGAGATAGCGTGAACGGACGGCTTCCATTGACTGCAATGGAAGCCGTCAGCGCGTACACCCGCAGCAAATAGAACATGCTGCGGGTGAGAACGGGATATTTCACGGTGCGTAATTCCGCGGTGGAATTACGCATCGTGTGCATTGTGCTATTAGGTTCAATAGAACCTAATAGCAGGGGGCAACGCAGCGGATTTTTGCCGCGGATTTACGCGGCGTAAATCCGTTCGTGGGAAGGAGGCCTTAATCTCGACTTTCTTGTTTATTTAATAAACAAACTAAAAATTCCAAAACGCACATTTTTACATAAGGGAATTGCATGCACAGTAATTCCTTAATATATACTGATTATCTGAATAGTTTGGGACAAGTTCTGATAATCAATACTGGTCAGCACCTACGGGGCCACTAAATCACCAGCCTGCTGTTACTATTGCAGAGTTTAGCTTTCTAAAGATTATCTAGAAAAGGGAGTTATAACTTACCAGAGATAAGTCCAGGCTTTACCTATTCTGGCGGCTCCCCGTCCGGCGCTGCCATCGGGATGCCCGCCGCATGGAACCCAGAAGAAACGGTGGGTGGTTACGTGCTGTGCATGTGACCGCTCAGCCAGTCACAGGCTTCAGAGGCGATTTTCTCACAGCCACTGAAACCTGTGACTGGCTGAGTGGTGGTCAGATACGCTATCTTTTCTCCTTAGGGAGAGCACCTAGACGGTGAGTGAGGAGACTCAAATAGCCATGCACACTCCTCTGGGTAATATGCAAATAAGGGAGATGGACTGTGGAGGTTTTATTCCATCTCCCTTATTTGGCTGAGCAGTCACACGCACAATGAACGGCACATGACCACCTGCCCACTGCTTCTCCTGGGTTCCATGCAGTTGGCACTGGGGCTGCAGCGCTGGAGAGGGAGTCACTGGAAAAGTGAGTAATCATTTTTTCTTCATTTTATACAATTTTAAGCCCCTATAATTTTTTTTTCTATGTCACGGACAACCCATTTAACATGGAGATAAACACACATAGACTGACTGCATCCAGCAGTATTTTGGCTACTTTAAGTAAAAGTTAATTGCTGCAGGAATCGCTCCGACACACCTACTAATCAGCGACTTGTAAGCACGTGTCAGGTCCGCCTGCCACTGCAATTGTCTTTCTTCTTTTACTGTAAGTGGCTAACTCACAGTGTGTGCCCATTTCCCCCAATGCTTGGGGCGTTCCTACAATATTTCATTGGAATCATCGATGGAAAATTAAAGAGACTCTGTCACCATCTTTTGCACCCCTCTCTGATGGCAGCATAAGGTAGTGACAGTCACACTGATCACAGTGATATGTCTGCTGTGTGGATCTGTGCAGTAGTTTTTGAGAAACCTGCTAGCAGCAAATGCATAGAGGACTACTTCAAGTAGTCCTATATATTCATGAGCTGCAGGGTAGTTCCACCCATCGCACCCTCCAGCCACTGACTGCTATCTGCCTTTTACTTTATATGGATAGATTGGCTGGAGGGTGGAGTGGGTGTGACTTGCTGCAGCTCATGAATATCCAGGACTAATTCTGTGTCTGGCTGCCACTAATAAAATGCAAGTTTCTCCAAAACAACTGCACAGATACATACAGTAGACAATCAATGGCAATCAGTGTGACAGGCACTATCTTATGGTGCTCTCAGTGACAGGACCTCAGTAAGGGAACTCCAAATCGCCCAGCCCTACTGTTAACATTAAATCAAACACTGAGTATGATAAACTAGTTCAGGAACAACATATGTCATGCCATGAAAAGGACACAAACTCCATGCACATGATCACAGCATTTTTTTTACCTTTAATCATCTTCTGCATGTTTCCCAGTTGTTCCTATTGACACTTAAGAACCGTAAATTTGTGTTTTTGGATGATTTTCACTGGTATTCTGTAACTCTATTGATATTGATGCTGGAACATGTATAATGCCAACACTTTACTCCGTTTTGCATATTGTCCATTTATAATCCGCACAGGAAATTATGTTAGCCTTCTGCCAGTAACTATTTCACTACTTTAGGTTAAACTGTCTTTCATTTTCAAATAATATAAAGCATACCTACAGCCAACCATGAAAGCTTGACTGTAACTCCTGAGTCCCAATGTGCAGCAATTGTGCGCAGTCTTGATTTTGTACTTATTACTTTTCCTGCTTTCAGTTGCTGAGACAGGAAATAACTGTTTGACAGCAACTAATGTCAGCAACCTTCTGTCAACCAGCCATTGACGGAATCCTCTTCATTCCGTCAGGTATACCTACTGGCGAAGTTGCAGTGCGGAGCTGTGCCGCAGAGCGGAGTGGTCAAGATGACAGTGGCAAAGGGGGGCTGTAGGCCCCCCTCGCTTGGGGCCTGGTCACAACTTCGGCCCGACAACCTCTATAGCAATTGCACTGGGTCTACTTGACAGTCCTAAGAGTAAGACTCCTATTCTCTTACAATGTGGATACAGCATAAATTAGAGTTGAGACTAGACTGGTGGCCTAGACGGTTAACAGAGAAACGGCTCAGTAGGCAGTAGTTTGTTTCTGCATGTTCATACTTTATATGTAAATTATTTATGTTATGCTGTGTACATTATGTTTTCGTATCGCAGGTCAGCTACATAGAAAGTCACTACCTGGCTGTAGGAATGGCAGTCTACTTCACTCTCCTCTACAGGCCAATGTATCGATGTCAACATAGACCCAGAAAGAGCCTGATGCTGACCGAGAGGTGTGTGTGGTCATGCGTATACACTGCACCACCATGCGTCTGGGGGTAGCAGTAAGTAGCAAACAAAAGGTAGAGGTTTCGCACCACTAGAGAGAGTAAAGATGGTCCGCATTCAGAGTCTAGTGGAGTTGCAATTTGTGTATGAGGCAGTTAGGCCTAAGAACTGTCCATCAGAGAAGTATCGGTGAGATATAAGGTGGAAGCTGTCATCAGGAGCAGTCATGTGGACTGATTGCTGGAAAAACGTGCCCACTGAAGAGATGGCAGTGGGTTGGAGGCCTAGAGGCGTGATGCGAGGCCTGAGGAGAAGATATGCCAAGGTTCACCTGATGATCTGACTAGGTCTATGAAGAGTAGCAGTTCGGCTGTTATGGCTTCTCACATCATGTTTTAGCCACCCGTGAAGCATATATGTTTTAATGCAAAAAAATGTATTGAAATGTATTCCTTGACATACACATAGACTATAATTGGTCAAAAATAGTTGAAAAGTGAATACTCTTGACAACATTTTACCTCCCTCACATTTGTGAAAATTTTTTTGTAGGATAGAAAATTGTGGCATACCTCACTTTTTCTATCCCATAAAAAAGTATACTTGACGGTTACTTTTTTTTTGCATTATAGTTAATAGGAAACATAAAGCTGCGCATTTCCACAGGTTTACTGCATACATGTTTTTGGTCTCAAATACAAAATTTTATTAAAAAAAAGACTCTACAGTGAAAACCATATCTTTTAATGCAAAAACAGGCACAAAACATATAGAAACTAATCAGTTTTTTTTATCCTACTAAGGGCTGGTTGCACCAACAAGATTTGATCTAAGATCAAGTAGAAAAATGATGCATCAATAGCCCATGATCTTAATCGAAATCTAGGTCCAATTTGATCCCCTGATTTTGGCAGCTCAAACTAGTTTAACTTAATTTAGCAGCCAAAATCATAACTTTCAGCTGATAGGCTTTTCCTGGGAGGTAAGATTACACCCACAGTGAAAGTGGCTGTTTTTACTATTCATTTGAATGCTGGGAAGATCACCTGACTACAGTCACCAATCACCATCCATGTGCAAAATATTTCTTCTAGGTTCAATTTTTGATTGCAGATCAAGTGAACTTAGTTTTGCAAATCTTAGATCAAAAAGTGTTTGTGCACACCTTTCTTCTTAACCCCTTAGTGACGGCCCCATGGTGTTTTTACGTCCTGCTGTTGCAGGACGTGTATGGAGAGAGATAGCGCCGCTATCTCCCTCCGTACAGCGCAGGCGCCAGCTGTTTATTACAGCTGACACCTGCGGGCAATAGCTGCGATTGGCCGTGCGGCCGATCACAGCTATTAACCCTTTAAATGCCGCTGCCAATTCTGACAGCGGCATTTAAATCCCACAAACGATGTTCAGGGGTCCCGTACGGCCCCCCCGCGGTGAGATCGAGGGAGCTGTGCAGGTGTCATGTCAACCGGGGGCCTTCTGAAAGGCCCCAGGGCTGCCTTAGCAGACTGCCTATCAAGCCATCCCCGTGGGGTGGCTTGATAGACTGCCTGTCAAAATGCAGTATGATGTAATGCTATAGCATTATGTCATACTGCAGGAGCGATCAAAGCATCGCTGGTTGTGGTCCTCTAGGAGGACTAAAAGAAAGTGTAAAAATAAGAACAAAAAAGTTTTACTAATTATTTTTAAAAAAGTTATAAAAGTTTTTTTAAAAACCCTTTTGCCATATTTGCAAGAAATAAATCAAAATATTAAACCAAAAATATGTGTTTCATATCGCTGCATCCATAAAAGTCCGATCTATCAAAGGAATGCATTATTTACCAGGCACAGTGAACGTGATCTGAAAAAAAAAATAACGCCAGGAATGCACTTTTTTTGGTCACCCTATCTCCGAGAAAAAATGTAATAACAAGCGATCAAAAAGTCAATGGTACCAATGAAAACGACAGGACGTACCGCACGAAATGAGCCCTCACTCAACTATGTCGACAGAAAAATAAAAAAGTTATTGTGCGCAGAAAATGGACACAGAAAATAATTTTTAAAAATTAAATATCTTAAAAAAAAAATACAAGTAGTACAGCAAAAAAACTATTTAAGTTTGGTATCGTAGTAATCGTACTGACGACTGCTCATTTTTGTTGCAGTTTGTGCGCCGTAGAAATAGGACACACCAAAAGATGGCGGAATGTAATTTTTTTCCCATTTCTCTCCACTTAGAATTTTTTAAAAGTTTTTCAGTACATTATATGGTACAATCAATAGCACCATTGAAAACTACAACTCGTCCCGCAAATAATAAGCCCTCGTATAGCTACGTTGATGGATAAATAAAGGAGCTACGATTTTTTAAAAGGGAGGAGGAAAAAATTCAAAATGGAAAAAAGCAAAAAAGCTCCATCACTAAGGGGTTAAACCAAGTTCAACAGCTGATTGACATTTAACTAAACCTGGTTCAACAGCCCGGTTGGTGCAACCAGCTCTCGCGGTTTGATTGTTATCTGTATTTCTTTTTATTTATTGATATGAGTTTAGTATAATAATGATGTTCAACTTTAAAAATCCCATTGTGTTCACATTTCCTGCATTGTGTGCGATATAGTGGCATGAAAATGTTATTATTAGCAGCAGGCAAATAATTCCTCCGTAGATATTAGTTCCACTATTATGAGCATTGTATGTATTTATGTTATGTTTATTATCTCGGATCTTTTTATTCAACAACCTTGGAACTAATACTCCAACCTCAAAGTACATAGTATACATTAAACATAAAGTCTATATTATGTTTGCTCTGTAGTAAATAGCAGATCACTATGCAGAGTTCTGGCTGTGGGGAGAGTGTGTCCTCCAGCACTCAGCTCAGTAGGTGGATGTGCACACTGATATACACTTTGGACACCAGGTGGTGCCGTTCTACATAAGTCCAAAGCTATGTATGTCATAACTCAAACACTTAGGCTAGTTCCACACGGGCGATTGTGATTTTGCTGCGAGAAAATCACGGCAAAATCGTGTCTTTGTAAAAACTATTACAAATTACAAAAACTCTTTTCCTATTTTTGACAGAAAACAATCTTTAAAAAAACATAATTGGGGGGCGTGGCCAGCGACCGGCATGAGCAGTCGCACGTGAGGAGAGCTCCCTACGGGAAAGCCTAAAATCCTGCTATAATCCTGGCCAGAGTCACATCCTGAGACCCCAGACATTATCCAGGACCTCCTAAATCCTGAGGGGACGTTGAAACCGCGTCTGGAGGAGATTGGAGTCTCCTGTGCCCTTAACGGAGCCGCGGGCCGAGGAAGAAGAGGAGCGGCGCCATTGCCTGTTTTCCCGCGCTCCCTCCGACGCTGACCTCCCGGGCCTCCTGCCCACAGAGCTGGGTAGGGACCTGTGGGCTCGCTTCTGCTGGCTGAGACCTGCCCGGTGAGCCTTCCCCGAGACCCGGTCACCCCACTCGGGCCGACCCTCCCCCCCCGATCACCGCCGGCTGGATCCCGGGACGGAGTGGCTCACCCCCACCCCCCCCGGGAGGAGGAAGGAGCTGCTGCGCTGAGACGAGGGGGAGAGCTACGGCTCGCAAGCCGCTCCGGCCGCCCCGCTGCCCCGAGACCTCCGCTGCCACCTACTTGTGCCGGCGCGCGGACCGCGCGGGAACCATCCCTCCGGGCTGGGGAGCCCGCCCCGCTGGCCCGAGACCTCCGCTGCCACTTACCTGTGCCGGCGCGCGGACCGCGCGGGAACCATCCCTCCGGGCTGGGGAGCCCGCCCCGCTGCCCCGGGACCTCCGCTGCCGCCTGCCTGTGCCGACGCGCGGACCGCGCGGGAGCCATCCCTCCGGGCTGGGGAGCCCGCCCCGCGATCCTAGGAGAAGCGGTACCTGTTGCCGGGACCCCGGCCGGGTCCGCGGCTCGCTCCAGCGTTCGACTCCGAGCGGCTGGGGACTCTGCAGCCGACGAGAGATTAACCCCCTCCTGGACGGGGGGGGCTGCCTGGCTCGCAGCCTCCGGTTTTCTTCTCCCCGTGCAGGGGCTGTGCGGGTAAACACAGCCTGGTAGACCATCCTGCAGCGTTCCACCACGGTCCCCCAGTGGGGCTAGACGCCGCACAAAAGCCCTGATTTAAACCTCAGCGGCCGCCTCACCTGCAAATCGGCGAGCTGGGAGTTCTTCTGGCCGGTACGGCTACCGGATAGACGGCCACGGACCCAACCGGAACCGAGGCCGGCCTGACCATCACACCGCTGACCAGCTACCTGCGGCCCAGCTCGCGACACCTGGCGGCCCCCGAAACCTTACACCGCAATATTCTCCTTCTCGAACCCGGTCCTGCGGAGCCGGCAACTGAACTGTAAGTAACCAGCAGAGAGACAACGCACTCATCAAGAGACATTGATCCCTCTATATACACCAGGCATATAATCTACAACAATAGACCCCTGCTGCCCCGCCTGGGGGGAACAAAACATCCTCAGCTATTGTCATTACTACATAACAACACCTGAGGGAGGGCGCGAGGAACGGACTACTTACGCTCAAAACCCCCGTCCGCCCGACCCTCTGCTCGTGGCGAATAGTGTCGTGGCAAGGAGCCAGCGCCACTTTCTAATTTTCTTTTACAACTGGGCATAGACTCAACTAAATCCTATACAATTGCGACCCCGGACGCGGGACCTTCACCCTCTAACAACTACGGCAACCACATAACTAAGGACTGGATAGCTAATCACATCTAAATCCTGCAAAGCCGCACCAAAACTGTCGACTTTACCATAAGACGCCCGCCATAAGTCACTTCTCTCATACCCGTTATACACTGAACGGGAAAAGGCAGAAACTTCCGCTTCTTAACAACCAATATAAGTGCAAATTACAAGGACTGTGCAACCGTTAACATTTAAGTGTTACAAAACCACGCCAAAACCACCGGAACTGCCCTCTAGACTTTATTATAATCAATATCTCTCGATACTTTATATACCACACTACGCTAAGCGGGAAAAGATTCCTACCCTCTAAACAACCACTTACTGCATAACTACAAAGACCCTTGCTGATAACATCTGTAAGAGACGCATTAACCCACTGTAACCTAAATCTCGGGGCGGAGAAGAGGAAAGGCCACTTACTTCCATAAACCACTATACCAATCCACGTCTCTCACCATGAGCACACGAGCCAAAAGTGGCTCGGCAGCAGAAAAGCTAAAAGAGTTTGCCCACTCTAAGACTCCAGATCATACACTGCGGCCAGTACGACCCACTCAGATGAGGGAGCCCGAAGACGAGAGCGGGCAGCCGCTGGAACCGACTATGCGACAGCTCCTCGAAGCAATCAATACCTGCAAGTCCTCTCTCACTAATAAAATAGCAGAGATAAAGTCTAACGTCTCGCTCCTGAGACAAGACTTGCAGAACATGAGAGGTAGAATGCGGGAAATGGAAGATCGCATCTCCAACGCAGAGGACTCCTTACGCCCGCTCTCTGCGGCAGTTAAAAAAGCCACGCGAGTAGCAGAATATTGCCAATCCAAGACGGATGACCTAGAAAACAGGTCACGCCGTAATAATCTACGAATAATTGGCCTGCCCGAGAAGTCCGAAGGCTCCCACCCAGAAACATTCGCCGAAACATGGCTGAAGTCTTTGCTAAGTGACGAGACCTTCTCCACGCACTTTGTAGTGGAAAGAGCCCACCGGGTCCCAACAAAACCACCGCAACCGGGAGCCCCCCCGCGCCCTTTCCTAGTGAGGATTCTGAACTGCAGAGATCGGGATGCGGCACTTCGTCAAGCTAGACTAAAGGGCCCATTAAAGTATAATAACGCAATAATCTCGATATTCCCTGACTTTTCAGCCGAGCTACAAAAGCAAAGGGCTACTTTTATAGACGCCAAAAGAAAGTTCAAAGAAAGAAACATCCCTTATTCAATGGCGTACCCAGCCCGCTTACGTATCGTAGCCCAAGGAAAAGTGGTTTTTCTTCAATCCCCCACCGAGGCCTCGGAGTGGCTGGATATGCACCCGCAAATACTGGAAGACGATTGAACCCACAACATCTATGGCGGGACTCTGAACTCATAATCTTGTGCGACTGATACCCCCCTGACCTATAGACGCTGAAGCATGGGGCGACAATATCTTTAAATTGCCAACAGATCTGGCAAGCGCCCATGATCCTCTGTAGGCCACCGGGATATTTCCCCCCCCCCCCCCATATTAGAGGAACATCTGCTACTTCTGTATAGATTGTAGCTAAATTGTTTTATTCTTGTTTGATGTTTTTGACATTTATGCCGAAATTAAGCAAAATGTCAGAGGTTAAAGGTTTAAAATGTTATAATCTGCTCTCCAATAATATTCTTAGCAGGTCTGCATCGACACAACTCCCCTCCCTACACCCACAGGTTTTCCCCCTCTCTCCCTACTCTAGGGGCACAGAGGCAACACTTCAAACACATATCCACACAGTCAGCAATGACCCTAAAATGTATTAGTTGGAACGTCCGAGGTCTCGGCACCGCCCTTAAGCGAAGAGCGGTCTTCGCGTATATTCGGCAAACTAACGCACACATTATAAGTTTGCAGGAGACCCATCTTATTGGGGAAAAGGCCGACACCCTGGCAAAGCCTTGGGTGCAATGGGCGGCTCACTCCTTCCACACCTCCTCCTCTAGGGGCGTCTCCGTGCTCATCCATAGGTCATTACGTTGGAACCCCATCAACACTCGCAGGGACCCCGAAGGAAGGTTTATATTCATATTCGGAGAAATAGACTCCAAACCTTACATTATCCTATCTATCTATAACCCACCTCACAATAACCTCCATCTTTTACAATCCGCTATAACATACGCTCATCAATACCCCTCGGCGGGGGTGATTTGCCTAGGGGATTTTAATATGGTAATGGACTCAGCCGTAGACAGATTCCACATATCCCCTAATACGACCCCCACCCAAAGCTCTTCCCTTAAACAATTAATCGACAGTGTCGGCTGGATTGATCTCTGGCGACTCAAACACCCTGACGTGCAGGAGTTCACCTGCCATTCCCCGGGACATAGCGCACTGGCAAGAATTGACTATATATTTAGCTCAGCGGAACTGGCAATATTCCTTTCTAAAATCACGCACTGCCCACGCGGCGTATCCGATCATAGCCCCATACTGCTAACGTTGAAATTCCCCCAACAAAATATAGTACCCACTTGGAGGCTACATCCCTTTTGGTTGAAGCTAATCGGACCAGATGATCAAGTACCTTTCCACATATCCCTGTTCTTAGAGGCTCACAGTGAGAATACCCACCCCGCTCTGAAATGGGACACCCTAAAGGCCTACGTAAGGGGATTCCTCAAGTCCGCCATATCATACATTAAAAAATCGACAGCCCAGGCCGACAGAGAATTAGAATCCCAGACAATAGAGGCGGAAAAGATATACACATCCAACCCTACAGATGCCAATAAAATAGCCTGGCTTAGCCTACTTCGACTCCACAAACACCAAATATATGCTAAAGCTAAGCGCAAATTATTCTTTACCAAACAACATTATTTTGAACTAGGAAATCAATCCAGTCACCTACTGGCCAGCCTCATTAGACAGGGAAATAAAACTAATACGGTCCTTAAGATCAAAAACCAGGGCGGGGTGGAGCTGACTGACGGCCCATCTATCACAAACTGTTTTAAAGATTTTTATAGCAATCTGTACAACTCTTCCTCTCAAAGTACAGTGGCAGACGTCCTAAGCTACTTGGAGGATTTAGACTTCCCAACCTTATCCGCAGATCAGGTCGAACTTCTGGAAGCCCCTATCACGCTAGAGGAGATCCAGCAGGTAATCAGAGATATGGCTTCTAATAAATCACCCGGCCCAGATGGTCTTCCGATAGAAACATACCGGAAATATAGTGAACAACTAGCCCCATTACTACTTGAGACACTAAATCAAGCCCAAATAGATAATACCCTCCCACCCTCATTCTACAAAGCCTCCATAGTGGTGATACAGAAACCCGGAAAGGATCCGACAGATTGTAGCTCCTATCGCCCAATCTCACTGGTAAATGCCGATTACAAAATCCTAACCAAAATCCTAGCAACTAGACTAAATCAAGTGATTCTGTCCATTGTCCATCCGGACCAGACGGGCTTCATGCCTGGGAAATCTATGACAATAAATATCCGTAGAGTCCAGACGGCCATGCAACTGGGAAAACAATATAATATGCCCTGGGCCTTGGTCTCGTTGGACATGGCAAAGGCCTTTGACTCACTGGAGTGGGCTTTTCTCGAGGCCTGTCTGACCCGCTTTGGATTTGGACCCATGTTCCAACAATGGATCAAAATCATATATAAGTCCCCGAGCGCGAATGTAGTGGTAAATGGCATTCCATCACCAGAATTCCAACTGGCAAGAGGTACCCGTCAGGGATGCCCTCTATCCCCGGCTCTATTTGCCATAGCCATTGAGGCGTTGGCAATACGTTTGAGAGACGCCCCCAGTGTAGAGGGTATTAGATGGACGGACCTCGAGAGTAAGGTGGGACTATACGCGGACGATACAATTCTTTTTCTATCAGACCCAATGAACTCATTTTCCCAAGCCATGACCCACATAGATAGGTTCTCCAGTTTCTCGGGTCTGTACGTCAACTGGTCTAAATCGACAATCCTATATACAAACTCCAACCCCGGAAATGACCCCTGTGTAACTAAGTATGGGCTAAAACCAGTCCAGACATTCAAATATCTGGGGATACTAATGCCGTATGATCACAATAACGCCATAGCAGAAAACATGGACCCGCTGCTGGACAACATAAAACACACATTAAAAGGATGGACCAAACTACCGCTCTCTGTGGCAGGGCGCATAAATCTTATTAAAATGGCCATACAGCCTAAATGTTTGTATATACTGCAGCACATGCCAGTAGCAGTCCCCAAACGCTTCTTCCAGACATTAAACTCCCTAATCACCTCCTTTGTATGGAACTCCACTCGCTCCAAGCTAAGTCTGTCGATATTACAAAGGCCCAAGGAGCAGGCCGGAATGGCCCTTCCGGACCTCCGACTCTACTATTTGGCAGGACAACTGAGAAATATACGGACCTGGGTCCTGAATAGGGAGCTGCCCATAGCAGACAAACAATTGGCAAAGCAAGTAAAAGGCAATAATCTTCTAAATTACCTAGAATTCCCGCAATACACTAACCCCTCCGACGTGGTCCCGCTTCATAGACTGGCCCTTGGGGTGTGGAGGGAGGTGAAGGCGTTGCAACAATACCGAGATACACTACCCGAGCTCTGTCTCTGGAATAACCCTGGCCTCACTGCCCTACAATCAATCCCAGATCCACAATATTGGATGGCTCAAGGGGCACACACACTAAACGACATATATACAGACGGAATACTCCCTACATTCACAGAACTACGCGACAAGCTGCAGTCCCCACATCTCCAACTATTCAGATTCTTCCAGTTGAGACACGCTCTGAACTCCCAATTCCCACCCACATCAACACATATATCTAAATTCCCTACAATTGGTATCCTCAAGTCTCAGGGACCCAGGGGGCTAATCTCGGCCCTATATACGCATCTCCTTTCGGCCAAAATAGCTCCTAACCCACCTACAGCATACGACAAATGGAGACGAACTATTCCATCTCTCACACCTGAGGAATGGCAGGACATCTCTGAGTCCCACCTGGTAGTTTCCCCCGCTGTAAACAACAAATTAATCCAATTATACATAACATATCAGGCCTATCTTACCCCTAGCCGCTTATATAGAATGGGCACCGCATCCTCAAATGCTTGCCACAGATGTCGTCAACCAGGCGCGAACTTTTGGCATCTGATATGGGAGTGCCCCTTAGTTAATGAGTACTGGTCGGAAATCACTAACCTTATAAACGCACTACTACCTCCCCCACTGACTATAGATCTAGACCCCAAGGTGGCGTTATTTGGCCTACTGGAGGAGGAGGTATGGCCACATCACATCCGCATATTTCTGGAAAAGATCCTGTTCCTGGCCCGCAAGACAATAGCCATGAAGTGGATGGCGGTGGAGACTCCCTCTACCCCACACTGGATACAAATGGTGAATACCGTAATCTCTTACGAAAAGATCATTTACCAAAACAGAGGATGCCCGGCCAAATTTGGGAAGGTGTGGGGGATATGGATCGACTCCCACTCTACCTTACAAACGGAATAACCTCGAACCCCGACCAGTACCCCCCCCCCCCCTAGATAAGTGTCCGCAGACCTGCAATACAGCTCTTCTATCAAAATTGAAATAAGTTAGAGCAGAACCGTTTTTGGGAAAAGTTAAAAGTTTATTGTTGTCAAGTTATCCGAGGAATACAGCAATGAGATATATCGATCCTAATGTAATGGAAATGTATGTATGAACAATGCCATGCCTAACAAAACTCTTCTTATTCTGTATTCTACAATGCCTTTGTTTGGTTAAAATAAAACGAATTTAAAAAAAAAACAAAAACATAATTGCCATTGCCAAAAAATCCTTAACTAAGGGTGCATTCAGACAACCGTATATCGGCTGGGTTTTCACGCCCAGCCGATATACGACATCCTTCTCTGCAGGGGGAGGAGGCTGGAAGAGCCGGAAGCAGTGCTCTGAGCTCCCACCCCCTCTCTGCCTCCTCTCCACCCCCTCTCCGCCCCTCTGCACTATTTGCAACGAGAGGAGGTGGAATGGGGCGGGGCTAAGTTCCTGGAATTGGCTCCACCCCTGCCCCGCCTCTCCTCATTAAAAATAGTGCAGGGGGGTGAAGAGGCAGAGAGGGGGCGGGAGCTCAGAGGACTGCTCCCGCCTCTTCCAGCCTCCTCCCCCTGCAGAGAGACGCTGTTTATCGGCTGGGCGTGAAAACCCAGCCAATATACGGTCGTCGGAATGCACCCTAAGTATCATATTATTTATACCACATGGTAAACGCTGTAAAAAAAAAAAAAACAATGCCAGAGTTGTGGTTTTTGGTCACCTTATCTCCGAATAAAAACTGAATAAAGAGTGATCAAAAAGTCACAATAGTGGTAGCAATAAAAACTACAGCTCGCCCCACAAAAAAATATTTCTCACACACTCACATCAACAGAAAAAGAGACAAAAAGTAATGTTTTAAATAAAAGGGTTTGTCTTTCTTTTTTAGAAAAGCAGTAACACATGAAAAAAATCTATAAAGATACAATCTTCAGAATGGTATTGACCCATAAAATAAAGCTAACAATTTTACTGCATGATGAATGTTGCAAAATCAATCCCCTCCCACCTTCCAAAAAAAAAAAAATTGCACAGTTGAGTATATTTCTCCCCCACTTAAAAATGTGAAATATTTTCCAATACATTTTATGGCACATTAAATGGTATTTTTTAAAAACACAAAACATCTCCTAAAACATAAGTGTATCTTGACGCCACCGTAAACTAGGGGCTTGACAGGGAGAACGCCCCTGTCACACCCCCAGCTCACGATTGGGTCAAGTCTACAAGGTCCTAGCAGCACACTGCATAGCTGTTTGCCGGCCGTGCTGCCTTAGGGTGAGGATTGCTTTACTCCTTAGGCTTACATTGTGAGCAGTGAAGAAAATAAGGCTAAGTAGAAAAATAAGCCTCACGGTAAGGCAGCACGGCCGGCAAAAAAGCTACGCACACGCAGCAGCATGGACTCTGACCACTGGGTCGCATGGCACTTCAGAGGGATTCGTCCCTGGTGAAACCCGATGGATGAGGCCTCAGTCCTGGGGCGAGGCTGCCTGCTTATTCTATGCCGCCACCTGTCACAGCGGATGCATTCAAGGCGGCCGCCGCATGAGCCCTCCGTCCCATCCACAAGCTTTAAATTTCGTCCGGCATGGCTGTGCAGTGGACGCCGGCGCGACTCACACCACTTTTCCCCACTGCTCTGTCCCATTCCTGCTCTGCTGCTCCACACAGCGCCGGACGCCTGTCAGACAGTCTTTCTCTCCTGGCACTGTGGACTCTGTGCTGCCGGCCAATATCTCGCACTGACATTGGGGCAGAAGGAGGCCAACCTTATCTGCCAGCGCTGGGGATGAGCCTTGCACCAGGGGCTCCCTGGCTGCAACCCCAGGCCGATGTATGCTTCTCACAGTAAGCCCTTGGATTTTCCTTTTGTGCTTACTGGGCTTCCAGGACCTGCAGCCCACGCCGCTGTGCAGCCAATCAGCATCAAGGGGCATCACCCCCCTGTCAATCTGGACTCCACCAGGACTTCCAGGTGGTGTCAAGATACACTAATACCCAGCTGACAAACCATCCTGTCTCTGATTGATTGCAGAGCCAGGAGGCTTAAAGCGCCGCTGTACTTTTACTATTGGTGGGGCTTTAAGCCCAGGACCAGGTGCCATATATTTATGGTGACTGGTCCTTAATGGGTTAAGTGCCATCTCTGCATTGAGTTGCTCCACAGCTGTGATAGACAACTGTATTTGTCTCCTGACTGAGTATTATAGGAATCACACTTTGGGGAGATATGCAAATAAGGGAGATGGATCAATACCTCTGAAGCGCCACCTACTGGAAGGTAGCATTCCTGCAAGTCAATGTTAGATTCCTTATACAAGCCTTTTAACAATGACTTTGAATTGCAATCCAAGCCAGAACACCATACACAAGCAGCTGTTTTGGGGTGTTTGCCCCTCATCAGTGTGCAGTAGGTTTATGGCTTGGCTAGCGAGAGGCCTGTTATGTGAGTCAGGAACACTTCAGGGAGACGGACTGCCCTGCAGGGACTTGCTGGAGATGCACATACCAGGATCAAGTTTATTTTTTACACTGTTATCTCTAAAAAGATACTCAAAGGTATATTTAACCCCAGACTACTACCTTGGGTGGAAATTCAAATTGCTTCCACCAGAGAGCTATTAATTTCATTTTATTTAATACTGCAACAAAACTATATTGAGCTCTTATATGCATGATGATATACTTGGCAATTGTTTTACGACTACTTTTAAAAAGTTAACCCTTTCCAATCCACTGTCTGACCTCTGAAGACATTATGATTTAAGGTTGTACAGCTCCGATGTTGGAAGACATCCGTTGGGGTTCTCTTACTGTATATTGCCAGCCTCTCTGCTGTCGGAGCCTATCCAATGAATCACCTCATGCAGTACTGGCTTTAGCCAACAGATAGCGCCGTTGTATAATGGCAGAAAAAGAGTAAGCCCCCTAGGAAACCCAGGATGCAAATTGGATTGGAAAGGGTTAAGTGTGATATTAACGTCTATCCAGAAGGGTGTAATTTTGCAGGATTAAAAGACTGTTCCCTGCCCCAGCCTAGTTTTGTCAGAGGTTTTTCCATCATCGAAAGTGCTGAGAGACGCCTTAAAACTGGTTGTCTAACTGCTTTGCAATATTTTAAACAGAAATCAAATCTGTGAAAACAATAAAAGCAGCAATACTCACCTGTCCTCGCCCCGGCGCTCCAACACCGCAGGTCCGCGGTCATCCTGGTCTTTGTTTTGGAACGGAAACCACATTCTCCTGGCAGCCGATGCCAGGAGCCACACATCGGCTGGCGGCTTATCTACCTTCAGAATAAAGGATCGGGCATGTTGAAATTTGGCAGATATGACCCTTCTTTTACTGGCATCTAATGTCAGGGGGCCACCTCTAGATCTGCTATAATTACTTGACTTAATGTCATGGGGTAAGGATATATCATTAAGTTGTTTTGCTTCATACTTCAGCCTATATTTAAATTGATTTATTTCCAAAATGTTATTTTTCGATTTTTTTCGTAGCAAGAAAAACAGTTTGTCCAAATAAACAGCATAATACATCAAAATGAAGTTTCATCAACATAAGAAAAGGAAACATTCATGAGACAATGGTGGCTCATTATTCCTGTACGAGCTGCATCGTGCATTTGGTAAATCACTTCAGCTGTTTAGTAAGCCTGTGATTCTCCATGGTAACAGGCATTCCTTTACTGATAGCAATGCCCTGGAAAATGCTTCACGATTGCTAGCTTGAGCATACAGAAATAACGCTCCAGGTTTGTCAGCACCGCTGAAAACAGCTTTCAGCAAGACCAAACAATCAACGCAGTCAACATGTGGACATACAGTAGGAGAACTCAATCATGGGAGATCTTCCATCTCATACATCACTCTTTCATCAGCAGTGAAAATGTTCCCCAATTATATTAGCTAAACTAAGCATATACAGGGGGTGGACAAAAATATGGCAACACCGTATAAAATCAATGCCTTAATTTACATGAGTTCTAAATCATAAGTGGAAGTAATATGACACAGATGTTGCCAGGCAGAAGTGAACATCTACCCGAGCAACAAGTTTCCATTGGTCAGGGGTTTGAGCCAATCAGCTCCTGTTACCAGCTAACTCCCAAAACCACCCAGAGCAGGGCAAGAGGTGAAGTAAACATAAATTTGGTGGGAAAGCTCTCAGCTAAATAGGGGTCAAAAGGGCAGCTCAGTGCTAATTATTAAAATCCCATGCGTTTCGTAAGGTGTTTCCATATCCCCCCCCCCCCATACTTCTTTTATTACACACAGATATAACATTCTGCAACCATAAAATTCCATAAACCATGAAGCAAATTTATCCTAACTGCTGTGTCACAATTAAGGTGATGGTGAAAATGGAGCGAAATATGCAAACTTTTTCAGTAGGGGTATGTGCCATAATGAATTTCATTAGGCATGTTAGTAACATATCACTAAGATATGACATCAATTCATAATCAACTGACCTCTGAAACCCCTGTCGAAACTTGTAGTTGCATATGCCATTGCCCTAATGTATATGCCTTAATTAGCGATACAGCCTCTTTATTCAGAGGATCGGTAGGGTCCCAGGAGTCAAATGCAACTATGCCATCACTTCGAATAATAGGGAAATTCCCGCCGTACAGTATGCGATGTTGGTGAAATGAGCATGTATACCTAAAAATTTTTGGTATATATCTAGCAATGTGTGCATGCGCACCATAGAACTAGTATCTACAATGGTGTTTTTTTTCAGGGGTTCAGTGGAGTTTTTATTTCTCACGTTGTGTTTTGTTTTTTATCCTTTTATTCCCGAGTTCCAACATTTTTGGCACTCGGGAGATCAGAAGCTCTGTATGTATTTAATAACGGCATTATCTTATTTACCCTTTATACATGAAATGGTCCAGTGCGGCAGCAGTGATTGAATGAAGACGCCTTCACAGCTTCAGCTCACTGACCATAAAAGTTTGAAGTTCTAGACGTCTCTTGTTGTATTACATAACCCGGTGTATTCATGAAGAAACATTAATACAGCTTGCATATCTCATATCGCTCCATCTGATACTTTTCTGAGCAGATGGCAAGTGAGATGACTAACACAGTAAAGTCATATCTCTGCTACTGTATAGATTTAAATCTTTATTGTATCATTTGAAGACATTAAGCCAGTCTCTGCCATTTTTGCCTAACTTTCAATACTAAAAATTGATTTTAACATTATTTTTTGCTTAAAAAAAAAATCATATGATTTCTAATCTAGGTCTCTGTTTTGCACAGTAATATGGTATAACCCATGGATCAGTCCTCTTTAACCCTTTGCAATCCAATTTTGGATTCAGGGTTTCCTAGGGGGCTTTCTCTTTCTGCCATTATACAATGGCGCCATCTGCTGGCTAGAGCCAGTACTGCTGTATGGGACATGCTGGAGAGGCCCCCTGACAACAGAGCAGCGAGTAATCTACAGTAAGAATACCCTGCCGGACGTCTTCTGACATCAGAGCTGTACAGCCTTCAATTATAATTTATAATGTCTTCAGACATCAGACAGTGGATTGGAACGCGTTAATGCTTCAATTAGCTAACTGAATAGGAATAAACATGGCATCAAATGGAGTAAGTGACCACTGGCATCCAATTACCGATAAGATTACATGACACATGTGTTCGGCCTACAAACGGCATAACCATATAACAATAGAAAAATTATGATTATTATTATAGTTATTGGGGCATCTACTATGTATTTGTATCACACGGCTGCCTATCTGTTAGTGATGTATATTGTGGCTGACTGCCCTGCTGATACAAATGCTCTATAAAATCTGCTCTTCAATAAACTGCTGTTCACCTGTTACATACACTACCGTTCAAAAGTTTGGGGTCACATTGAAATGTCCTTATTTTTGAAGGAAAAGCACTGTACTTTTCAATGAAGATAACTTTAAACTAGTCCTAACTGTAAACAAATGCACTCTATACATTGCTAATGTGGTAAATGACTATTCTAGCTGCAAATGTCTGTTTTTTTGTGCAATATCTACAAAGGTGAATAGAGGCCCAATTCCAGCAACTATCACTCCAGTGTTCTAATGGTACAATGTGTTTGCTCATTGGCTCAGAAGGCTAATTGATGATTAGAAAGCCCTTGTGCAATCATGTTCACACATCTGAAAACAGTCTAGCTCGTTACAGAAGCTACAAAACGGACCTTCCTGTGAGCAGATTGAGTTTCTGGAGCATCACATTTGTGGGGTCAATTAAACGCTCAAAATGGCCAGAAAAAAGAGAACTTTCATCTGAAACTCGACAGTCTATTCTTGTTCTTAGAAATGAAGGCTATTCCATGCGAGAAATTGCTAAGAAATTGAAGATTTCCTACAACGGTGTGTACTACTCCCTTCAGAGGACAGCACAAACAGGCTCTAACCAGAGTAGAAAAAGAAGTGGGAGGCCGCGTTGCACAACTAAGCAAGAAGATAAGCACATTAGAGTCTCTAGTTTGAGAAACAGACGCCTCACAGGTACCCAACTGGCATCTTCATTAAATAGTACCCGCAAAACACCAGTGTCAACATCTACAGTGAAGAGGCGGCTGCGGGATTTTGGGCTTCAGGGCAGAGTGGCAAAGAAAAAGCCATATCTGAGACTGGCCAATAAAAGAAAAAGATTAAGATGGGCAAAAGAACACAGACATTGGACAGAGGAAGACTGGAAAAAAGTGTTGTGGACGGATGAATCCAAGTTTGAGGTGTTTGGATCACAAAGAAGAACGTTTGTGAGACGCAGAACAAATGAAAAGATGCTGGAAGAATGCCTGACGCCATCTGTTAAGCATGGTGGAGGTAATGTGATGGTCTGGGGTTGCTTTGGTGCTGGTAAGGTGGGAGATTTGTACAGGGTAAAAGGGATTCTGAATAAGGAAGGCTATCACTCCATTTTGCAACGCCATGCCATACCCAGTGGACAGCGCTTGATTGGAACCAATTTCATCCTACAACAGGACAATGACTCTAAACACACCTCCAAATTGTGCAAGAACTATTTACAGCAGAAGCAGGCAGCTGGTATTCTATCGGTAATGGAGTGGCCAGCGCAGTCACCAGATCTGAACCCCATTGAGCTGTTGTGGGAGCAGCTTGACCGTATGGTACGCCAGAAGTGCCCATCCAACCAATCCAACTTGTGGGAGATGCTTCTAGAAGCGTGGGGTGCAATTTCACAAGCTTACCTCAACAAATTAACAGCTAGAATGTCAAAGGTGTGCAATGCTGTAATTGCTGCAAAAGGAGGATTCTTTGACGAAAGCAAAGTTTGATGTAAAAACAATGTTATTTCAAATACAAATCATTATTTCTAACCTTGTCAATGTCTTGACTCTATTTTCTATTCATTTCACAACGCATGGTGGTGAATAAGTGTGACTTTTCATGGAAAACACAAAATTGTTTGGGTGACCCCAAACTTTTGAACGGTAGTGTACATGGACAGCTTCGGGGGTCAAGTGATCTATAATAGAGGGGGTCACATGACTGGCGCCTTGCCTACTCTTATTCACTTACCCCATGGATGCATTCAAGGGGTATTCAGATATTTTTTATAAGCTGCTTGTACAAAGAAATAATAAAAGAGCCTAAAGTCACCCGCCCCTGCAACTTCTTCGCCGGCATGCCACAGGCTGCTGTAGCTAAGCACAGATCTCAGGGGTCGACCACTGAGACCTGATTGACTGCAGCAGCCTGTGACGTTCTGTTTGCAGCCTGGCGCTGCAGCTTGTAAGCAGATTTAGTTCACAGCAAGTCTGGACACTATGTTTGGCAGATGTATGCCCATGTAGCTGCATATGCCACTGACTCCGAGTTGGACGCTGGATGTTACATTTCATTTGCTGAGGGACTTTTCATACAGGATGGAATATTTCGCAGCAGCGTTGTGGAATATGTCGTCCTTGAATTTTGCGCAAAAATCCACATGGCTAACAGCAGATTTTGATGTGGAACTGCTGGTAGAACACTGCTATTTTCAATTCATCACAATGTTAGCTGTACAGATTTTAGGGCTGAATATTCCGCAGATTTGGGGGCTGAATATGTTGCGGAACATTCCATCCTGTGTGAAAGTGCCCTAAAGGTGCTTTCACTCAGGCAGGAATTAGCCTGTAGGACGCACCACTACTCGTAGTAAATTCTGCACCAACATCTGCAGGCTACCTGTGGATTTTGATACAGAATTGAAAATGGCTTAGATCTTAAAGGGGTTGTCTCGCGAAAGCAAGTGGGGTTATACACTTCTGTATGGCCATATTAATGCACTTTGTAATATACATCGTGCATTAAATATGAGCCATACAGAAGTTATTCACTTACCTTCCCTGCGCTGGCGTCCCCGTCTCCATGGCTCCGTCTAACTTCAGCGTCTAATCGCCCGATTAGACGCACTTGCGCAGAAGGGTCTTCTGCCTTCGGCTCGGTTCGGCAGCAGCGGCGTTCTGGCTCCGCCCCCTTCTACGCGTCATCGCGTAGCTCCGCCCCATCACGTGTGCCGATTCCAGCCTCCTGATTGGCTGGAATCGGCACACGTGACGGGGCGGAGCTACGCGATGACACTTAGAGGGGGCAGAGCCAGAACGCCGCTGCTGCCGAGCCGAAGGCAGAAGACCCTTCTGCGCAAGCGCGTCTAATCGGGCGATTAGACGCTGAAGTTAGACGGAGCCATGGAGACGGGGACGCCAGCGCAGGGAAGGTAAGTGAATAACTTCTGTATGGCTCATATTTAATGCACGATGTATATTACAAAGTGCATTAATATGGCCATACAGAAGTGTATAACCCCACTTGCTTTCGCGATACAACCCCTTTAAGGTCGTAGTTAGAGATGTGGATTTTGGTGTTACATGTGGAAAATAGCCGCTATTGAAGTAGTGTCATTTTATTCCATTTGTATGTTTTTGCTGGTTTATAAGAGAAAAAATTATTTACTCAAAATCATAACATGTGCACATCAGATCAAAACCTCCTTACCAGTGATGAGCGATTAGTGGAATAATCGGTTCGTGTGGGGATTGGGACGATTTTAACAAAATTATACTAAATCATGGCGGCAGATTCTGACTCCAATTAAAGTCAATGGGAGTAAAAATTTGGTTCACTAATTTTCCCTCCAGAAGTTTACCAATGCAGCCAAAGCCTCCAAAGTTGCATGGGATTACAGCTACACATCTGGGAAACACTGTGCTCCTCCCAAATATTGGTTAAAATAGTGTACCGTGGTGTGAGGGTCACTCAAAGCACAGGGGTATCACTGAAAACGAAAGAAGGCCCACATAGGTCTCCTAGATCAAAAATCACACAAAGGCACACGACAGCTGTGTTACTTGCTTTAAAAGCAATGTCATAAATTTTGCCAGGTGAACAGAACACTCAAGCATGGACCTACTCCAAGGAATAATTGTAGAGCCACAAAAATTACATTAAGCTTGAAAGCAGGAGCGCTGCTTGTTATAAAAGCAATGTCCTAAATTTTGCAAAGGACAAATTCTACCAGATGAACAGGGCCCTTCTCCAAGGAAAAGTTGTAGACGTTAAACCGTTTCTTGGGTTTTAGAAAATTTTCATTTTGGGGAATTAAGGGAGGAGGAAACATGGTGGAAGCAGGGGAAGAGCAGCAGCACCTTGAGGGTAGAGTGAGCTCTTTGTGGAAACTAGAGAACTATAGTTCTGTATTTCCATATTGACATATTTTTCATTTGGTGGGAAAAGTAGGAGGAGGAAACATGGCTGAAGCCAGTGAAGGAGAGCAGCAGCAACAGCACCTTGAGGGCATAGTATAGTCTTTGACATAAATCTATGCTCAGTCATATGTTGCCAGTGTGCTAACTAATCAATGAAATCTGCCATGGCGGTGCAGAAATCAGGTGAAATCCGTGCTTGGTTTATTTTTATAAATGCCAGATCCACATTGTCTGCGGGCAGATTGGGTGGTCTGTCACTTATCACCCCCAGCTGTGCTGAACACTAGAGATGAGCGAGCACCAAAATGCTGGGGTGCTCGTTACTCGAGACGAAATTTTCGCGATGCTCGAGGGTTCGTTTCGCGTAACGAACCCCATTGAAGTCAATGGGCGACCCGAGCATTTTTGTATATCGCCGATGCTCGCTAAGGTTTTCATTTGTGAAAATCTGGGCAATTCAAGAAAGTGATGGGAACGACACAGCAAGGGATAGGGCAGGCGAGGGGCTACATGTTGGGCTGCATCTCAAGTTCCCAGGTCCCACTATTAAGCCACAATAGCGGCAAGAGTGGCCCCCCCTCCCAACAATTTTTACTTCTGAAAAACCCTCATTAGCAAAGCATACCTTAGCTAAGCACCACACTACCTCCAATCACTGCCTGCATGAAACTCCGCTGCCACTTCTCCTGGGTTACATGCTGCCCAACCCCCCCCCCCTCGCACGACCCAGTGTCCACAGCGCACACCAAAGTGTCCCTGCGCAGCCTTCAGCTGCCCTCATGCCACACGCTGGCCTCATAGCCACACCACTCTCATGTCTATTTATAAGTGCGTCTGCCATGAGGAGGAACCGCAGGCACACACTGCAGAGAGTTGGCACGACCAGGCAGCGACCCTCTTTAAAAGGGGCGGGGCGAAAGCCCATAATGCTGTACAGAAGCAATGAGAAATCCAATCCTGTGCCACCTCCATCAGGAGCTGCAAACGTGGGCATAGCAATGGGGAACCCATGTTCCACACACTATTCATTCTGTCAAGGTGTCTGCATGCCCCAGTCTGACCGGGGTTTTTTATAAATAGTCACAGGCAGGTACAACTCCGCAATGCGAATTCCGTGTGCACCCACAGCATGGGTGGCTCCCTGGAACCCACCGGCTGTACATAAATGTATCCCATTGCAGTTCCCAGCCCAGGTGAGGTAACGTCAGGTTTAATGCAGGTGGGTTTCGGCCCACACTGCATGCCCCAGTCAGACTGGAGTTCTTTAGAAGTGGACACATGGAGTTACAACTCCATGTGAACAGACAGCATGGGCGGGTCCCAGGAAGCCACCGGCGGTACATGAATATATCCCATTGCATTGTCCATCACAGCTGAGGTAACGTCCGATTAAATGCAGGTGCTCTTCGGCCCACACTGCATGCCTCAGTCTGACCGGGGTTTTTAATACATAGACACTGGCAGGTACAAATCCCTAATGTGAAGTCCCTGTGGACACACAGCATGGGTGGCTCCCTGGAACCCACCGGCGGTACATAAATATATCCCATTGCAGTGCCCATCACAGCTGAGGTAACGTCAGGTTTAATGCAGGTGGGCTTCGGCCCACACTGCATGCCCCAGTCAGACTGAGGTTCTTTAGAAGTGGACACATGCAGTTACAACTCCGTGTGGACCGACAGCATGGGTGGCTCCCTGGAACCCACCGACGGTACATAAATATATCCCATTGCAGTGCCCAGCACAGCTGAGGTAACTTCAGATTTAATGCAGGTGGGCTAAAAATTACTAGGATTACAATGTAGGCGAGGACCCAAAAAAATTGGTGTACCAACAGCACAAATGTACTTCAGAAAAATTGCCCATGCCCAACCAAGAGGGCAGGTGTAACCCATTAATCGCTTTGGTTAATGTGGCTTAATTTGTAACTAGGCCTGGAGGCAGCCCAGTTAAAATAAAAATTGGTTCAGGTGCAAGTTTCAACGCTTTATTGAATTGAGAATTGAAACGTATAAACATTGTTTACAAAAGTTATATGACTGAGCCTTGTGGGCCTAAGAAAAATTGCCCGTTCGGCGTGATTACGTGAGGTTTCAGGAGGAGGAGCAGGAGGAGGAGGATGAATATTATACACAGATTGATGAAGCTAAAAGGTCCCCGTTTTTTATGGTGATAGAGAACGATGCTTCCATCCGCGGGTGCAGCCTACGTATTGTTTAGGTATCGCTGCTGTCCGCTGGTGGAGAAGAGAACTCTGGGGAAATCCAGGCTTTGTTCATCTTGATGAGTGTAAGCCTGTCGGCACTGTCGGTTGACAGGTGGGTACGCTTATCCGTGATGATTCCCCCAGCTGCACTAAACACCCTCTCTGACAAAACGCTAGCCGCAGGACAAGCAAGCACCTCCAGGGCATACAGCGCGAGTTCAGGCCACGTGTTCAGGTTCGACACCCAGTAGTTGTAGGGGGCAGAGGCGTCACGGAGGATGATCATGCGATCGGCTACGTACTCCCTCACCATCCTTTTACAGTGCTCCCGCCGACTCAGCCTTGACTGGGGAGCGGTGACACAGTCTTGGTGGGGAGCCATAAAGCTGGCAAAGGCCTTGGATAATGTTCCCCTGCCTGCGCTGTACATGCTGCCTGATCTCCACGCCTCCCCTGCTACCTGGCCCTCGGAACTGCGCCTTCTGCCACTAGCGCTGTCGGATGGGAATTTTACCATCAGTTTGTCCGCCAGGGTCCTGTGGTATAGCATCACTCTCGAACCCCTTTCCTCTTCGGGTATGAGAGTGGAAAGGTTCTCCTTATACCGTGGGTCGAGCAGTGTGTACACCCAGTAATCCGTAGTGGCCAGAATGCGTGTAACACGAGAGTCACGAGAAAGGCATCCTAACATGAAGTCAGCCATGTGTGCCAGGGTACCTGTACGCAACACATGGCTGTCCTCACTCGGAAGATCACTTTCAGGATCCTCCTCCTCCTCCTCCGGCCATACACGCTGAAAGGATGACAGGCAAGCAGCATGGGTACCCTCAGCAGTGGGCCAAGCTGTCTCTTCCCCCTCCTCCTCATCTTCCTCCTCCTCCTCCTCCTCACCGCGCTGAGATATAGACAGGAGGGTGCTCTGATTATCCAGCGACATACTGTCTTCCCCCGCCTCCGTTTCCGAGCGCAAAGTGTCTGCCTTTATGCTTTGCAGGGAACTTCTCAAGAGGCATAGCAGAGGAATGGTGACGCTAATGATTGCAGCATCGCTGCTCACCATCTGGGTAGACTCCTCAAAGTTTCCAAGGACCTGGCAGATGTCTGCCAACCAGGCCCACTCTTCTGAAAAGAATTGAGGAGGCTGACTCCCACTACGCCGCCCATGTTGGAGTTGGTATTCCACTATAGCTCTATGCTGCTCATAGAGCCTGGCCAACATGTGAAGCGTAGAGTTCCACCGTGTGGGCACGTCGCACAGCAGTCGGTGCACTGGCAGATTAAACCGATGTTGCAGGGTGCACAGGGTGGCAGCATCCGTCTTGGACTTGCGGAAATGTGCGCTGACCCGGCGCACCTTTCCGAGCAGGTCTGACAAGCGTGGGTAGCTTTTCAGAAAGCGCTGAACCACCAAATTAAAGACGTGGGCCAGGCATGGCACGTGCGTGAGGCTGCCGAGCTGCAGAGCCGCCACCAGGTTACGGCCGTTGTCACACACGACCATGCCCGGTTGGAGGCTCAGCGGCGAAAGCCAGCGGTCGGTCTGCTCTGTCAGACCCTGCAGCAGTTCGTGGGCCGTGTGCCTCTTCTCTCCTAAGCTGAGTAGTTTCAGCACGGCCTGCTGACGCTTGGCCACCGCTGTGCTGCCACGCCGCGCAACACCGACTGCTGGCGACGTGCTGCTGCTGACACATCTTCATTGCGAGACAGACGTTGCGTTGGAGGAGGAGGAGGGTGGTTTAGTGGAGGAAGCATACACCGCCGCAGATACCAGCACTGAGCTGGGGCCCGCAATTCTGGGGGTGGGTACGACATGAGCGGCCCCAGGCTCTGACTCGGTCCCAGCCTCCACTAAATTCACCCAATGTGCCGTCAGGGAGATATAGTGGCCGTGCCCGCCTGTGCTTGTCCACGTGTCCGTTGTTAAGTGGACCTTGGCAGTAACCGCGTTGGTGAGGGCGCGCACAATGTTGCGGGAGACGTGGTCGTGCAGGGCTGGGACGGCACATCGGGAAAAGTAGTGGCGACTGGGAACCGAGTAGCGCGGGGCCGCCGCCGCCATCATGTTTTTGAAAGCCTCCGTTTCCACAAGCCTATACGGCAGCATCTCCAGGCTGATCAATTTGGCTATGTGCACGTTTAACGCTTGAGCGTGCGGGTGCGGGTGCAGGTGCGCTCAAACACTTGCGCTAGCAACGGCTGGATGGTGCGCTGAGAGACATTGCTGGATGGGGCCGAGGACAGCGGAGGTGAGGGTGTGGGTGCAAGCCGGGAGACAGTAGTGCCTGTGTCCTTAGAGGGGGGTTGGATCTCAGTGGCAGGTTGGGGCACAGTGGGAGAGGCAGTGGTGCAAACCGGAGGCGGTGAACGGCCTTCGTCCCACCTTGTGGGGTGCTTGGCCATCATATGTCTGCGCATGCTGGTGGTGGTGAGGCTGGTGGTGGTGGCTCCACGGCTGATCTTGGCGCGACAAACCTTGCACACCACAGTTCGTCGGTCGTCTGCACTCTCAGTGAAAAACTGCCACACCTTTGAGCACCTCGGCCTCTGCAGGGTGGCATGGCGCGAGAGGGCGCTTTGGGAAACACTTGGTTGATTATTTGGTCTGGCCCTGCCTCTACCCCTGGCCACCGCACTGCCTCTTCCAACCTGCCCTGCTGCTGCACTTGCCTCCCCCTCTGAAGACCTGTCCTCAGTAGGCTTAGCAAACCAGGTGGGGTCAGTCACCTCATCGTCCTGCTGCTCTTCCTCCGAATCCTCTGTGTGCTCCTCCCTCGGACTTACTGCAATTACTACTACCTGAGTGATAGACAACTGTGTCTCATCGTCGTCGTCCTCCTCACCCACTGAAAGCTCTTGAGACAGTTGCCGGAAGTCCCCAGCCTCATCCCCCGGACCCCGGGAACTTTCCACAGGTTGGGCATCGATCACGACAAACTCCTCCGGTGGGAGAGGAACCATTGCTGCCCATTCTGGGCAGGGGCCCGAGAACAGTTCCTGGGAGTCTGCCTGCTCCTCAGAATGTGTCATTGTAATGGAGTGAGGAGGCTGGGAGGAAGGAGGAGCAGCAGCCAGAAAATTCAGAGTTGCAGCAGTGGACGGCGTAGAACTCTGGGTGGTCGATAGATTGATGGATGCACTTTCTGCCATCCACGACAGGACCTGCTCATTTTCTAATAAAGGTCTACCGCGTAGACCCATTAATTGTGAGATTAATCTGGGGATGCCAGAAACGTGCCTCTCTCCTAATCCCGCAGCCGTCGGCTGCGATACACCTGGATCAGGAGCTCAGCCTGTGCCCACACCCTGACTTGGGCCTCCGCGTCCTCGCCCGCGTCCACGTCCTCTAAGCCTACCCCTACACCTCAGCATGGTGTATTACCAGTAGTGCAGAAACAGAACGCTGTAATTAAATGTGCCGCTTATTGGCCTGTGGTTGGAGGCTGACTTCGCTTACGCACAGCAGAGCCAGGAAAGAATTTTTCGCAAGCCTGTAGTGAAATGTAGGTGCGTATGACTGAGCTAGTGGAATTCACAGCGCAGAAGCAGTCAAGTGTCCAAAGGCCACTAGTAGGCCTTAAGTATTTTGCTTAGCTGAGACAGCAGAGCTGAGCTGAGACAGCAGACAGATACTGTAGTCAGCGTATATATGTATACTGTTTCCCTCTGGACGGGATGACGGCGGTGATGTAACAGGCAACGCAGAGCCAGGAAACAATTTTGCGCAAGCCTGCTGTAACACTTAGCTGTGTAATAATTAGGACTACTACCCCCAGCAGAGACGCAGTACACTCAGGACGGTCACAGGCAGCCCAAAGATAGTATTTTTCTCAAATTTGTTTGAAAAAGCCCACTGCCTATATAGACATATATCTCTTTCACCTTTCCCACTGTCCCTGCCTCACCAGTACTGGCCCTATAGTCTGTACAATGACTGCAGACTGAGGACGCAATGCTCTGCACGCCCGATATACAAAAAAAAAAATTGTGCAACACTGCTCACAGCAGCCTCAACAGTACTGCACACGGTCAGATGTGGCCCTAAGAAGGACCGTTGGGGTTCTTCAAGCCTAAAATAACTCCTAACGCTCTCCCTATAGCAGCAGCAGCACTTTCCCTGATCTCTGTCACCATGCATCTGTGGCGAGCCGCCGGCGGGGCAGATTTTAATACTCGGGTGTCACCTGATCTCCCCAGCCACTCACTGCAGGGGGGTGGGATAGGGCTGGAACACCACAGGAGGAAGTTGTAATGCCTTCCCTGTCTTTCTATTGGCCAGAAAAGCGCGCTAATGTCTCAGAGATGAAAGTGAAAGTAACTCGAACATCGCGTGGTACTCGTCTCGAGTAACGAGCATCTCGAACACCCTAATACTCGAACGAGCATCAAGCTCGGACGAGCACGTTCGCTCATCTCTACTGAACATCCTTTCTGGTAGCACAATGGCAGCTAGACCAGCACACACTTCTAAAGCATGTTATGCAAGTTCTGGTCACTAGTCCAGCTTAGACACCCGTGGTAATTTCGGTATAACGCTCCCATTGATTTCAATGGGGTCTCGCAGATATGAGTTGAAATGTGGCATTATCTAACGCCGTGATTTTCGAGCATGGTCTGCTCTATTTTCCTGTGTTTGTGTGCTTTTTTAACGCACCTCATCAGCCATTACAATGATGGGGTGAGTTAACCCCTTAAGGACATGGACTATTTTCGGCTTAAGGAAGCAACGATTTTTGGCGGATTTTCATCTCCATTTTTCAAAAGCCATAACTCTTTTATTTTTCTGTATGAGGGCTTGTTTTTGCGTTGCAAACTGTAGTTTTTATCGGTGCCATTTTTGGGTACATAGACCATATTGGAAAATATTTATTATTTTTTTTATGATAGCATGGAGAGAAAATGTATCAATTCTGCCATGGATTTTTGGGGTTTATTTTTGCAGCGTTAATCATTTTTTGAGCGATGACTCAATTCATTTTTTCTGCGAGTTGGTACGATTACAGCGATACCAAAAGGCTTATATTTTTTTAGGTTTTTCCACTTTTCTGCAATAAAACCCCTCTTTTGGAATTTTTTTTTTTTTTTTTAAATCGCTGCATTCAAAGTCCTCTAAATTTTTATTTTTCCATAGACAGAGCTCTGTGAGGGTTTATTTTTTGTAGGAAGAGCTGTAGCTTTTATACCATTTTGGGGTATATACGGCTTTTTGAATCACTTTAATTGCGTTTTTTGACAGACAAAATGAAAAAAAATAAGCATTTGGCTCCAGTTTTTTAGGTTCTTTTTTTTGCTTTTTGCCATGCAGTGTTTTTACATTTTTTTTAGATTTTTCTTTTTTTTTACACTATTTGTGTCCCTCTGGTGGATTTGCACAATAACACCTATGATCGCTATGATAAGGCATTGCAGGACTTCTGTCCTGCAATGCCTTATCGCTTGTTGCAACGATTATAGGCAAAGGCAATGCAGGACGCCTGTATCTGGCATCCTGTTGCCATGGCAAACCGTTGGGCTCTCTGCGATTATATCGCGAGAGTCCAATGATGTCACAAAGGGAGCACGCTCCCTCTGTGAACCCTTTGCATGCCGCGATCTATATAGATCATGGCAGGGAAGGAGTTAACAGTGGGGGGTCGCTGTCCCAATGCACCCCCACTGTTGCAGGGGAAGCCCGGCTATTGGTGACCTCTCCTGCTCTCTTCTGATCTTGCGCTATTCTCAGGGCATAACTGTACGCCCTGTTGCACGAAGTACTTCCCTGCCAGTTACGTGTGGCGGGAAGGGGTTACAAACAGCTGTCGGATCAAAATTGCATTATTTTGCCGACACTGTGTGAGTAGCATAACTCTGTAGTTTGCAGAAAACCATAGCTAGCTGCTTAAAGCGTGCACATAATTCATAGTGGCCAGACTTGCGACTTTGAACATCTCAGGCCACTAACACGCACTATGTTTTTTGCTGTTTCCCTGTCTTTTTGCTTTAGATTCACAAAAACTGCTGCCAACTAAACAGGGTGCAGTGCTCGGACGGCACAATATACAGCACCATATATGAGAACCAAAGTCGATAAGAGTATAGCTTTTATATTGTGAACTGTCCCTGTTTTGCTCAGTGTAATATAATTTCCCGCGCCCCACAGGAAGCTGCAATATTCCTCTTACCAAAGTGTAGTTTGTATGTCTGCTTTGCTGATACATACGGTAACAGCAACAGAAATATATGCTCTGCAGATTCTCTCTCCCAATGTGCAGACCATGTTTTGTATAGGCATATAAATGTGATGCAGCTTGTTTCTCTGCTCCCTCCAATATAACCCATTTAACTTCTCTGCCGGTATACAAGTTTTCACACCAGCAACAATACATCATCAGAATATCTCTCCCTAAGTAGAGACCACATTTTGTATAGGCATATAAATGTGATGCAGCTTCTCTGTCCTGTGCTCAACTGTAAAATAGCCACTGGTTACACAGCGTCTATGTTATATTTGGCCAGGTCATGTGATGCAGGCATGCAATTAAACTATTTCCCATATGAAAGATGGAGGACACATTTTGTGACATCGTCAAGGTGCTCTAGCTGCTGTTTGTTTGCACTCTGACCTCTGTAGCAGCATTTTGGGAAATTTGATTGTCCTGCAATTTGCATTACAAATCTGATTTAGCGAAAATCGGTGTAGACTATGGGTCTACCAATTAGCGGATACAGTAGCTTTATAAAAATAAACAATTAGATGTGGAAAATAAATGCATGTATACTATACAGCAATTATTTCACATATTCTGCCCTTTTTATCAAATGTAATTAATTATTAATTGTAATCTTGTTTAAAAATCTGTCAGATAAGACAGTGACCTATAAATTAAGCATTGCTTCTTTCGATACTATTATTTCAAGAGCATTTCAAGATTTTTCATGGATATACCAAGAACTGATATCAACTATTTGATAATGCAGGCGCTATATGTATGATTTATGTATATTTAGAATAAAACAAATAAAAGGTTTGGTGCCGTGCTAGCCAGGGTCCATAGAAGATCTGAAAGCTCGCTGTAACATCATGTATTTTTGTTAGCCAATACATTTATATGGACTGGAAAAAAACGTTTTCTCTCTGTTTTTCTGTTCCCATGTTGGACACAGCTAAACAGAAAGCAAAACACAAGTATGAAAAGGCCCTAATTCACCTAATGAAATGATGGATGCATTCACACTGTATACGGTTTTATAAATGAAGCTCTGAGACAGCAGTGCACGGCTCTGTGCCCAATACAATACGGCCAACTTTGTACTCTGACTACAAGTATGAAACTGTGCATTGGAAACAAAGCCAACAACAATGAAAACAAAAGAGAGACAACAAGCGAGTAATGCAGAACTGTAAAATAAATATGCCTGTATGGAGACCAGAGCTTAACCCTTCCAAGGCCAGATATTTATCAATGTTTCATTTTTTACGTCTTGGTCTTCCAAGAACCTTAACTGTATTTTACCATCGACGTACCTGATGAGGGTTTATTTTTTGGCAGGATGATTTGTATTTTTAATAGTAACATTTAATGTACCCTATAATGTACTGAAAAACATTATAAAAAATTGTGATGGCTGTGGGGTGAAATGTGAAAAACATACAATTGTGACATTTTTGCCATTAACGGGATATCAAATTTATATAGTTTTATATTGTTATACAGTATTTAAATAAAATAAAAAGTTTGTTAAAAAAATGCATTTGTAGCCATATTCTGAGACCCATAATTTTTTTATTTCTATGGGCTGTGTGAAGGCTGTGGGGAGAACTGTAATATCTATTACCGTGTTTTCCCAAAAAGAAGACCCTGTCTTATATTAATTTTTGCCCCAAAAGAGGCACTAGGTCACAGCCATCACGTTGTTTTATTCAGCGCTGTATTGATTGGCTGGCAGCACTTGAGAGCCAATCAGACCCATCATTTCCTGGTGGTGGGACTTATAAATCCCGGAACCAGGAAGCGATCTGCTGTCATGCGGCTGAGGACTGCAAGCAAGCACGCCGGAGGTCCGGAGACTAGTGGGAGTACACGGACTGTGGCTGCTGGGTAATGTTTTTTGTTTGTTTGTTTGTTTTTAATGTAATTCAACTAGGTCTTATTTTTGGGTTAGGGCTTATGTTTCAAGCCGAAAATCCTGAAATATCAGGGTGGGCCTTATTTTTGGGAAAACACTGTAGTCGCATTTTGGTGAACATATACGTTTTTATTGCTTTTCCATTGTTTTTCTTGGAGATGGGGGTAAGCAAAATAGCGCAATTCTGGCACTGTGTATTTTTCCTGATGGCATTCACTTTGTGGGTAAATAATGCAATATTTTAATCTCTTCCCATACATGTACAGCAAATATCTATTGTTACTGCATGTAGCGGGCTTGGATGCTGAATTTGTCACATACACAGTAGTTGTTGCCCATCTTTGACAGCAAACACAAGCCCACAACAGCCATGGGATAACTTAGATTGCAGCTGTTAACCCTTTAAATGCCACTGCTAATTCTGAGAGCTGCATTTAAATATCCTAATCTGGTAAAATTACGTTTTTTTTAATTATTAGAAAAAAATGAAAAATATTAGTTTAGAAAACCTTTTCCCAATTGTTGCATTAAGAAATAAAAGACATAAAAATAATTCAAAAATCGCATATCACTGCATTTGTAAAAGTCCAGTTTATTGAAATATTACATTATTAATCCCACGTGGTGAAAGCCATAACAAAAAAAAACCAATGCCACAACTGCACTCTTTTGTAAAAGTTAAATGAAAAGTGAACAAAAAGTCGTATGTACAGCAAAATGGTATCAATAAAACTTTATTATTTCACAAAATATACAAAGCCCCACATTACCCCATCAATGGAAAGATAAAAAAGCTATGGGGGTCAAAAGATGGCGAAAGAAAGCACATTTTTTGAAAGGCATTTTATTTTTTTAAGTAGCAATATTATATAAATTTCATAACGCCGTGATCATACTGACCCAGGGAATGAAGATAAGATGTCATTCTACTGCACCATGACCCCCCCCCCCACCCTCCCCCCCAACCTCTCTCAAAAATGTCACAATTGCGTTTCTTTTTCCATTTTACCTTAGGGTGGCTTCACACAAGCGTGTTTTTGTGCTGCATACGCGTGCGGCTGATGTGTTCTTCATCCCCACAGGGATTTAGAATTCCTTTGCTGCATCTGTCACAGATGTGGCAGGTGCAGCAGGGAATTCTTTTTCCACACGGTGATAAAGGAAACATTTGCCGCATGCGACAGATGTGTTCTTCATCTCCACGGGGGACACGGCAGCGGTGGACAGCTACGGTTTTTTTTTTTACACTAAAATTCTTGTTTTTCAGGGAAGTGCTAATATGTAAAGCACTTCCATGAAAAACAATGCAGGGGTGCCGGCAGGCCACTTTCTTAAATGGAGCCGCCGACAGCAGCCGCGGCTCCATTGAAAAGACTGCACGCAGCTACATACACACGTGTTTTTGCTCGTACAGAGGTGGGCACATATGTACACCCCCTATGTTCGCACAAAAACACGCTCGTGTGAAGCCACCCTTAGTTAGAAATTTTAAATAGCTTTCTAATACATTATAATATATATTCAATGGGATCATTGAAAAATACATCTTGTCCCGCAAAAAACAAGCCCTCGTGTAGCTTTGTCGCCGGAAAAATAAGAAAAAGTATTAGAAAAAGTGGGAAGCAAAAAATGAAGATGGAAAAAAAATACAAAAAAGGGCTACAGTGGGAAGGGGTTAATAGAGCGGACCTTTAAAGACGCAGTGAGAGAAATTTTATTTTTTTGTGTTGATATTTTTATGGGTATACTGGGAAAAGAGTAGTTTTCTGAACTTTTAATATTTTTTATCTGTAAATGCTTAAATAAACTTATTTTTAATTTTCTTTTTTTGTGGTCAAACTAGGGTCTTCAACTTACAATTGTTTGATCACTTGTATGATATACTGCAATACTTCTTTATTGCATTAGATTTAATTTTTAATATCAGCCTAATAAGTAGACAGGGATTAATTAACTGGTATCTATGGCAGGCCTAGCAGCCTTCACAGGTCTTAGGCTGCCATGGCCAACTACATGTTAAACCACGATCTCATCAAAGGGGGTTTCATTGGTTAGAGAGAGAGCCCCCTCCCTCTGCCCATCCATTTAAATTCCATAGTCAGCATGACCATGACCTTCTAAATGGTTAAGCAGCCAGGTATCAGCTGTATTTTCAGCTGGCACGTTCTGCATATGGAGCAGGATTGGCTAAACTCTATGCCAACCCTACGCATTTATGACATTAATTCATTTCTGATTGCGTGGAAGTTACAACCACTAACGTCCCTAGTGTCGACCATAAATTAGCTTTGTTAAGAACAAAAGACAGTAGAGAAAAAATATGGCAGCTGGAATGTGGCTGTTTTCTGCAAGTACTCCTACAATTTCTACTTCTTTTTTTATCACCTGACCTGCACAGAGCTTCAAGTTCATGAGCAGTATATTCTTGTATGAGCTGTATATTCCTAGGAAAATAGTGTTTTCGTATAATATACTACTTATTTAGTAAATTAATAGATTACAAAATACTGTGCTTCTCCCAAAATAAGCCCTAATCCAAAAATAAGCCCTATCCTGATTTTTTGGGATTTTCAGGGAGGCTTGAAATATAAGCCATACCCTGAAAATAACCCCCTGGCTGCATTATATTTTTTTAAAGCTATTTATTACCTAGCAGGCTCGGTCTGGGTCCCTCCCGCTGCTCTCCGGAGCTCCAGCGCACTTGCTGCAGTCCTTGGCTGCCCACAGAAGATCACTTCCTGGTTACGGGATTCATAAATTCCGCCTCCAGGAAACGATGGCTCTGATTGGTTTTCGTGCACTGTTCAGCAAATCAATGCCACGGCAAAGCCAATTCATAAATCCTGCCTCCACAATGCAATGACTGTGATTGGTTCTCAAGCGCTGCCAATCAATTCAGCGCTCCATGAACCAATTACAGCCATCGCCATCAGCAGGAGCGACTCGGACCAAGCCTGCTGGGTAAGTATAATAAGACATCCCCCAAAAATAAGACCTAGTGCCTCTTTTGGGGCAAAATTTAATATAAGACAGTCTTATTTTCAGGGAAATCACATTTAAAGACACTTCTTTTTTTCTTAAATCAATGTTTTTTTTGTAGACTTTTTATAATTGGTTTTCATAAACTTTTCTGATTGTTTGGTTTCTATGTATGTAATGTTCTATGTAATGTAATTTCTATTCTATGCTTGTAATGTTTTCCAAAGCCCTAATGTTTGGAGGACTGATGTCTTAGTAAATTCCATCAGTCACAGTAAACGGAGGGGTTGTTTCTCAGCAGCTCCCTTAACCTGCTCCACTGTTGTGAATAAGCATGCTGTGTCTGTGTGTAGGGAAAGGGGGGGGGGGCACATTACATAATGAGGAATTTCAGAAAGGCAACCACTCAGGGGCTTTCTGCAGTGACAGCAAGGCAGCACATTGTCATTTGTAAGTTCATGTGAGTCTTCTACGCAGGGAAGTGCAGTCTGTGGAAAGCAGCGTGTGATTGTTTTATTACATTCACTTCAAGTCACAAGT
The DNA here is from genome assembly GCF_035609145.1 of Eleutherodactylus coqui. Lineage (NCBI taxonomy): Eukaryota > Metazoa > Chordata > Amphibia > Anura > Eleutherodactylidae > Eleutherodactylus > Eleutherodactylus coqui. Next base: position 200,138,369 of record NC_089841.1, on the reverse strand, counting down.
AGTAATAAAGGATAAAGGAAACCCTTTCATACTTCTGGAGTGAGAAAACTACTATTACAGAGGGCTGTAGACAGTGTCAGGAGATTAGGGGAGATGCTGATCCTTTCACCGAACCCCAAGCCTTGTTATGCTCTGCTTTCCATCCAGATCGTTTCTCCCCCCCGCCCCCCACCCACACACACATAGTACAATTAGGGCTCTTTTACAAGGAAACATTATTGCTCAGATTTTCCCTGGATTGTGCAAATCTGAACAATAATTGTTCAGTATAAACAGTGCCAGCAAATGAATGATAAACGATAATTCATTCACTTATCATTTGTTGTTCAGCTTCTTCAAGCATAAAGATCAAATGATGTGTGAACAGGCAGTCGATCAACTATGATAGAATGCCTGTTTACTGTGAAAAGAGACGAGTGGATATAAGCAATCTTCACCCCACTCCACTACCATTCACTGAGCAATCATTGGTCCTGCATGAAAGTACAGGAGAGATAATCATTGGGACGATTGCCAACAAATGTCCTGTGTAAAAGGATCTCTAGGCTCAGTTTGCAGATCTCCCATCAGCTTGTCAATTGGTCTAGCGATAGAATTGAATTGTAATCAACTACACTGTGCCTATCTGTTCCACCACCAGCAGCAATCTATCCCCACCAGTAAATAGTAAATGAGATAGACAGAGAGATAGCATAGTGTAGAATTGAGAGAGAGTGACTGCACAACCTCTGAAAGACAAGAGATGAGAAAGAGTTGAACTTGTGCTCCTTCATGGAAGAGACCAGCTGATTCCCATCACTGCTGGGAATGGCCCTCAGCCACAAACTTGAATATAACAGACCTTGCATATTAAGTATGAGACTTCCTACATGCATGAGAAGGAAAACTCAATGCAAGAAAAACACAGATATGTGAATCTTTTTTTTCCAGGCACCTAGTAAGATATGTGCATATTGATTCTCACACACAAATGTTTCCATAGTCTTTAAAACTAGATTTCTGATTAGTTTATTAATTTTTGACCTGTTTTCAGAAAAACTACATGTTCATGTCATAAAAAAGCATAAAATTTGTCTTACCTTGTTATCTGTGTTCTTGTGTTGAAATCTAAGGATCTCATGGAGCGTAAAACTTCTATGCATCCCAAATACTGCAAGAAGATGACAGAACTTGGTAAGAAAAAAACCATTAAAATATTGTACATGCACATTAAAGAGACTGTCACCTTCTTTTTGCACCCCTCTGAGGGCAATATAGGGTAATCACAGTCACACTAATTGCAGTGATATGTCTGCTGTGTGGATCTATGCAGCACTCGTGGAGAAACGTGTATTTTACAAGTAGCACCACATGCTTAGAGGCTTACATAAAGTAGTCCTGGATATTCATGACTTGCATGCTAGTGACACCTACACCGCCCTCCAGCCACTGATTGACAGCTGTCTGCCTATTACTATGCATAAAGAGAGATGAAGGACCAGTGATGCCGTCATCGCCCTGCTCTTCCCCTGATCACATGACAGTGACGCTTATCCTGACGCTTATCCTGATCACATAATGATGATGACGCTTATCCTGATCACATGACGATGATAACATCCTCATGCTTCACCCCTGATCACATGACGATGATGCCATCAAAGGTCCTGCATCCTAGTGCAGATTATGGGCTGACTACAAAACCCCACAGCCTCAGTTGCTATGGAATACTAACGAACATGTAGCCGGACAGCAGCCAGGTGCATACAGGACCTGTGTCCATCATGTGATCAGGGGCAGCGCATGTAACTCCCTCACTGGGGATGAAGGACCCTTGATTATGTCACCGTCATGTGATCAACGGGTGGACCATGTAAGTCACTCACAAACCCTCTCACTCATGCACGGATGGACAGATCATCGTTAATAGGTTGATAACAAAATAATTCATCCTTCATAATAGGTGATGGTCACAGCTCACCTCCTCCCCTTTCCTCCACATGATTATGCATGTCTAGAACAGTCTCCCATAGAAATTCTGTACAATATGTGAATGGCCCTTTAGGCTGCTTTAAAGCATATCTCTACAGCAAAGGCAAGATGGTCGCCTCTATAGTCATGAATATAATAAAAAATGTACCATCAGAAAATACACACATTAGAAAAATGTTTGACTATCTGGTTTTAATTAGTAGAAAAATATAAGCAACACATTCATTTTAAAGAGGTTGTACAGTTACCGGAAAATTCTGCTTCAATGGGGCCCCCTTATTAAAATAATAAACTGAACTACACTTGCCCTACCGTCAACACTGGGTCCAGCGCTGCAGCCCCACTGTGGTCCCGGCGTTTGTTGTGACAGATGATGTCATAGGAAATCAGGTGGCCGTTATAGCCAATGAGTGGCTGCAGCATCACTACTCATTCTTCTGACATGGGCGCTCACCTCTTGAGCGCCATGATGCCAGGAGATCAGAAAAGTGACGCTGCAGCAGTCCCCTGATTTCCTATGACGTTATCTGTCACAACAAATACCGGGACATGAGCAGGGCTGCAGCACTGGGTCCTGGCGTTAGAGGAGGGGTAAGCATAATTCAGTTTATTATTTTAAGCCATTATGGACCAAGCGCTGTAAATATACAGTGCTTAGTCCTGAACTTTAATCCCGGGTGACAGTAAATATATGGCGTAGGATGAAAGTTCCTGCAGTCTAGGTGGAGCAGGTTTGGTTCTCACCCATCAGACACAGCCGAGAACCTGGATGAGAAAACAGAAGTAGTTTTTAATCACTTCTACCTTCTCTTTAAGGCCTTAGTCACACGGGCGTTTTTTCGCGCGATTTGCTGATCGCATGACGGATGGGCATCCGCAAATCGCGTGACCGGGGCCAAAAAAATAAATAAATAAATAAAATAAATAAATAAATAAAATCGCCCGAAAAATCTGCTCCTAGCCGCGTTTCATTAGAAACGGGCCGGAGCTGTCCAGCGCATTGAATTCAATGGAGCCGGCAATACATCCGGCTCCATTGAAAGCAATGCGCTGCGGGCGAGCGCGGGATGAATTGTCGGGAAGGGCTTAAATATATAAGCCCTTCCCTGCAATTCATCCAGAAATGTGTAAAAATTAAAAAAAATGTATACTCACCTTTCCGCTGCAGCCGGAGTTCAGCGGCGGCCGCCGGCAGTTCTCCTGAACTGCTTCTCTATAGTATTCAGCAGCCGGGGCTTTAAAATCCCCGCCTGCTGAATGAGCCGCCTCTGATTGGTCACAGCCTGACCAATCAGAGGCAGCTCTCACTCACACACCCATTCATGAATTTATGAATGCGTGAGTGACTGCTGCCTCTCATTGGCTCAGCAGGACCAATAGCAATGCTATGGAAAGCTTCAGCCTGCGTGATTCGCCAGCGAATTCTCGGTCGTGGACAGGGGGCCTAAGGGTGAATGCACACAGATTCCGCAGCAAATGCCGCCCATAGAATGCTGTGCAAAAGTGATTCTTCATGCACACGAGCGGAAACCAACTGCGGTTTTCGCTCACGGATGAAAAATCACAACATGCTCCATTTTCCTGCAGAGTGTGCACAGACAGCTTTCATTGAAGTCAATAAAAGCCGTCCGACCTGTGGCCCATCCAAAATTATCTGTTCTGTGCATGTCGGACAGTGAGCCATGTGGACCATGAAAGAAAAAGAAAGCAGGTATGCCCGGGGTGCTGCTGCTGACAGGGCCAGATTCCGCTGCAGGATTTCACATGCGGAATCTGACCTGCCAGTATGCAGGCGGCCTTAATATAAGAACAGATCACCAGCATTTATGACTAAATCCTTAATCCAATAAACAAGGTGGTATGGACCTTGTGGTTAGATGCATTAACATGAAGACGTGGAACTATGAATCTTTCATTTAACCCTTTGAGGACCAGGCTGTTTTATACCTTAAGGACCAGACAATTTTTAGGGACTTTACCCAAGTGGTGGTTTTAATGCCCTATTTTTTTCCATCAGCTACCAAAATTATTTTTGCTAAATTGTTTTTTTCCGTGATCTATAGGGCTATTTTTTTAATATCTTTTTCACTGACTTTTCCCCCCATTTTTTAGTTTTATTGGGGGTAAAAAGCTAAAATGTGTTTTTTTAAACATTTTTAAATATATATTTTTTAATTTGTATATTTACGCTAAAATAAAGTATATAACGGGTTCCTCATTTTGTTTCGGACATTTTTAAATATAATATGTATGATTTTGTTTTACAGGGTGCATATGGCGGCGGTTTTGGTTGGCGTTAGCTTTGGGATATTTTCTTTTTTATGTATAGATTTTTATTTTATTCTGTAATTTTGTTTTACTTATGTATGTAATTTTTTTTAATATCTATGTACCCCATGACGTCATGCAAGACCTAAGGGGGTCATTTTTACTATCAGATGGCTTTAAAGCCCAGGGCCAAGTGCCGTAAATTTACTATGCTTGGTCCTTAATGGGTTAAAAAAGAACCTGAAGTCAGCTTGAAGTTGGTGAAATTCCCGTCACCACCCCATTGAAAACCTGTGGAAGCCCCTGGATGCGGCAGCCATGCATCCCTGCAGGAAACCTTCACCGCAACTGTCACAGCCGCAGCAGGGGATCACAATATTCTCCCACTGGTTTCAATGGAGCCGGTGGCAGCATTAAAAATAATGGGCGATATCGCAAAAAAAAACCCCCAAAAAATATGCTGCAATTTTCCCTTTCAGGCCTTAGTCAGACGGGCGTTTTTAGCCGCGATTTGCGCATGCGCATGCGTCCGGCGATTTTATAAAACCATTGCTTTGCAATGGTATCGGACACATGAGCGCTTTTTATGCGCTTGTCCGATAAATTATAGAACAAAAAAATCACAGATCGCACCTATCTGCGATCTGCGATTCCTGTTCTCTTCTGTATATGCGCTCAATGGGGCCGGCGGCAGCAGCGCCGACCCCATTGAGAACATACAGAAGACAAATCATTCTTCTCTGCCACAGCTGTAACAGCTGTGGCAGAGAAGAACGATGTTTGCCCATTGAATTCAATGGAGCGGCAATACAGCCGCTCCATTGAAAGCAATGGGCTGCCGGCGTGCGCGGGGTGAATTGTCGGGAAGGGGTTAAATATATAAGCCCTTCCCTGCAATTCATCCTAAAATGTGTTAAAATAAAAAAAAATTGTATACTCACCTTTCCGCTGCAGCCGGAGTCCAGCCGCGGCCGCTGTCAGTTCTCCTGAACTGCTTCTCGGCACTATTCAGCCGGCGGGGCTTTAAAATTCCCGCCTGCTGAATGATCTGCCTCTGATTGGTCACAGCCTGACCAATCAGAGGCCGGTTTCACTCACACACCCATTCATGAATTCATGAATGGGTGAGTGACTGCTGCCTCTCAGCGCTGAGCCAATCAGGGGCAGGTCTGACTCACATCCATTCATGAATTCATGAATGGGTGTGAGTGAGGCATGCCTCTGATTGGCTCAGCGCTGAGCCAATCAGGGGGCAGGTCTGACTCACACCCCCTTCACACCCACTGCAGGACGGCCGCGCGGAGCTCCGGCTGCCGGGAGAAGGTGAGTATACAATTTTTTTTTATTTTAACACATTTTAGGATGAATTGCAGGGAAGGGCTTATATATTTAAGCCCTTACCGACAATTCATCCCGGGCTCGCCCGCAGCGCATTGCTTTAAATGGAGGCAGCTCTATTGCTGTCTCCATTGAATGCAATGCGCTGGACAGCTCCGGCCCGTTTCTAATGAAACGCGGCTAGGAGCAGATTTTCGGGCGATTTGCGGGCGACTTGCGCGCACCGGTCACGCTATTTGCGGATGCGCATCCATCATGCGATCCGCAAATCGCGCGAAAAAACGCCCGTCTGACTAAGGCCTCACGCTGCATCGCAGGAGTGAAAACATCACAAATGAGAATGAAAGCATTATAAAATCATCGGTTACATAATCATGCATTTTCACTCACTCTCACATCGCGAGAAAAATCGCACGATTTTCTCGCCAATGTGAAGGAGCCGTTAATCAGTCCGTGCTCTATTTAAGTTACCGTAACCCTGGAATGTCTGGTGATTGAGCCCGGGCTGCCTCTACTGCCTGTACTGTGCTTTAATCCTCAGTCATTCTCTCGTTGAGTGACACAGAGTGGCGTATGACGTGGATGACCTCTTCTACATCATCTACAGTTCCATCCAAATCTGTACTACAAACCAGCGGGTGTGCAAAAAGACCAGGCGATTCTACCCACAACAGAACTATAGGATCTGCGCATGTGCCGGTCAGCGGTGCGGTGGAGATTTGTACAGGACTGTGGATGACGTAAAAAACGTTACCCATTTCACACGTCACTTACAGAGTATGACTGGGGATTGGGGCACTTTGCAAGCAGCAAAGACAGCCTGGGCCTACCTAATGCACTGTCAGGGTATATTTTACATATCGCATGGGACGGAATAAAACTACATTTGAGAAAGTAGGAGGACATTAAGAAGCCAACTTCTCTAATGCAGATGGCCTTAAACCTCTCATTCGTTTGAAACTATACGGCCTGAAAATAGAATTTTTTCAAGAGAATCTGTCAGATTCTAAGAGCCCCATAGACTAAGGTAATGGACTTACAGGAGCTGACAAATTCCTCTAAGTCAATGAGTAATACGCCTATCATAGGCAGATTGGACAACTAATGGGAGAATGCTTCTGGTGGGATTCAGTTGGACTCCACTAGCAGAACACATATCCTGGTGCTCTCTATTCCTCTGCAATACCTGCCATGGCACCACCGTTGCCTCTTTAAGGTTTCCTCACCTATGCTGCCCTTTCCTTCCCCCTGCACCGACAGTCTAGGTGGTCATGCCGAAACCGACTCCCCTGCACCTCTTAAGTCCTGTGCACTCAGCAAATCAGGTCACCATGCAGCAGAATAACGGGCAGACACACTCAGCGTCCAGTTTCCGTGGAAACCGTTGCTGTACAAGCACTGGTCTTGCTGCAGGCTCATAGTCTGTATGGCTCAAAGCAATTAAAACTGCCCTGCTTCTACTCTCCCATGGACCCAGTGGAGGAAGAACAACATTGCAGCACACAGGAAGGAGGCCAAATGTCCAGTGCTTGGATTCCCAGGGACCCCTTTGGTAACTATTTACCCCCTTCCCAATACTGGGCACAGTTAGGGCAAGCTTGTATCTGTTGACATTTCTTGAATACCCTGCCACAGTTTTTTTGCATCAATGTATATTATGTATTAAACACTTTGTCCAAAAAAAATCAAGCACCTAGGAGTTGTTGTTTTGTTGCAAAACTCGGCATGCAATTACATCTCAGGCATGATTAGATGAACGGTCTTGTAAGTGGTTCTACCCTTGGCCTATAAAAGGGCTCTCAGAGGCTCCTTGTGTGTAGTGGACCTCTTTGTTCACTTCTGTAGAGCTTGTTGACCACTAGAAGCCTCTACAGTGCAATTGAAGAGATTTTGCCCAGTTAACAGAGAGTTTGAGGGGCGGCGCATTATTAGAATGCGAGAAGCTGGAAGGTCCTATTGATAAACTGTCCACACCTGGCCCAATCTGACCAGATTGGAGGACTAGGAGGTGTTGGGACCACTGCATGTGTGAGGGTACTCACACAAGGCCACCAGGCTCAGGATACCCTTGACAGACCACCAGTAGAGAGAATCATCTGACAAGCATGAGCAGCTCCAACTCTTTCGTTGTCCACCATCCAGACACAGATGACACCATTGGTGCACACCTCTGTGTCTGTCGAAACAATTTCCAGGTGGTTGGCTGAAAAACATTTGGTCTCACAGCGCCAATTATGTGTACTGTATTTGACACAGACCCACTATCACCTAGATTTGCAGTGGTGTCCTGAATGATTAAACTGCACTGCTACAGAGTGGTACCGGGCTGTCTTCAGTGACAAATTCAGGTGTAATTAAGGCACCAACGACATCCGTGTTCGTACCTGGAGACCTGGGGGTAAGCACCTCAAACTTGCCTTTGCTGTGGAGCAGCACACTGCCCCATTGCTGGCGTCATGGTCTAGTGACAATGATAGCTCAGCATTATGTTCAGGACATTATGCAGACAAATGTGCTGCCTCTCATGGCAGCGCTTCAAAAGGGCATTTTCTAGCAGGATAATTCACGGCCGCACGTAGCAAGGGTATCACAACCTTTCCACACTTCCTTGGCCTGCCTGGTCGCCAGAGTTATCATGAACAGAAAATGTTTGGGACCATCTAGGATGCCAATGAGTTTGCACGATCTATAGTCTCAGTTACAACAAATGTGGACCGATATGCAGCAGAACATCATACGCCATGTCCACCCACATCACATCTTGCATCTAATCTAGAGGCAGCCCAACAGAGTACTAGAGCTTTCATGCCCTCCCGTATCACATCTTGCATTTAATCTAGAGGCATTACAACAGGGTACTGGAGCCTCCATGCCCGCCCATATCACATCTTGCATCTAATCTAGAGGTGGTACGACAGGGTACTAGAGCCTCCATGCCTGCCCATATTACATCTTGCATCTAACCTAGATGCGGTACAACAGGGTACTAGAGCCTCCATGCCCACCAATATCACATCTTGCATCTAATCTAGAGGTGGTACGACAGGGTACTAAAGCCTCCATGCCCGCCCATATTACATCTTGCATCTAATCTAGAGGTGGTAAAACAGGATACTAGAGCCTCCATGCCTCCCTGTATCACATCTTGTATCCAAGCTAGAGGCAATACAACAGGGTACTAGAGCCTCCATGCCCACCCATATCCCATCTTGCATCTAATCTAGAGGTGGTACGACAGGGTACTAGAGCCTCCATGCCCACCAATATCACATCTTGCATCTAATCTAGAGGTGGTACGACAGGGTACTAAAGCCTCCATGCCCGCCCATATTACATCTTGCATCTAATCTAGAGGTGGTAAAACAGGATACTAGAGCCTCCATGCCTCCCTGTATCACATCTTGTATCCAAGCTAGAGGCAATACAACAGGGTACTAGAGCCTCCATGCCCGTCCGTATCACATCTTGTATCCAAGCTAGAGGCAATACAACAGGGTACTAGAGCCTCCATGCCCACCCATATCCCATCTTGCATCTAATCTAGAGGTGGTACGACAGGGTACTAGAGCCTCCATGCCCACCCATATCACATCTTGCATCTAATCTAGAGGTGGTACGACAGGGTACTAGAGCCTCCATGCCCGCCCATATTACATCTTGCATCTAATCTAGAGGCGGTAAAACAGGATACTAGAGCCTCCATGCCTCCCTGTATCACATCTTGTATCCAAGCTAGAGGCAATACAACAGGGTACTAGAGCCTCCATGCCCACCAGTATTGCATCTTGTACCCAAGCTAGAGGTGGTACAACAGGGTACTAGAACCTCCATGCCTGTCTGTATCACATCCTGTATCCAAGCTAGAGGAGGTACAACAGGCTACTAGAGCCTCTCTTCAATAGGTCATTTTTTTGCAATAAATGATCCTTTTGCTCTGACATTGTAATCACTTACTTATATTAATGTTACAATCACACAAAGTTTCATTTGATTCTGACAAATCTTAGCTGCTTCATTTTTTGACAATGATTTATTTTTGGGGTGAATTTTAATAGCTATTAAATAAAATTAGGTTTTACATTTTTTTTAGTAGTTAAATAAAGTAGTGTTAGTAGTTTTATCCTGTAAACACGGTCTTATCTCTGCCACTATTTTACTTTGGAAAATAGTATGAAGGACCCTGTACAAATGTATGTATTGGTGAGTCCTCAGGCCCAACGCAACACTAATCAGGACAAGAAAGAATAAGTAGAAAACATTCACTTTTAATGTAATATAAAAAGGACCAAACGGATAATACTATATAATTAAATTCAACAAAGCTCAATTTAAAATGATCATCTGGTTCACAGAAAAAATTAACACTAAATATTTAAGTATACATGTAGAACACATAGTTACCTTACTTGGTGCCCTCATTTTCAATGTTGCTGCCATGTTTCATCCCATTCCCTTCTTTATGTGTGTAAAATGTCTGTCAGATTCCCAGACTGTCTAACACATAGTGTGCTTTAGTAGTCTCAGACATTCGCCCCTGCTCTCGGAGCAAGGGATAAAGAATGAACGTCATCAGTGCTGGTTCCTCCAAGAGCAGAGGGAGTGTCTCAGACTACTGAAGCACACTGTGTATAAGGTAGTCTGGGAATCTGATGGGACTGAGAATGAGACTAAACAACATTGCAGAAGCAACACTGAGGAGAGTACATCAGGTATGGTAACTATACAAAACATTTTGCTTGTATACCTAAATATGTATTGTAAACCACTACAGTTTAAATAAAATAAGTCTGGTTATTTGTGTAACGCCAACTTATTCCGGTAATTTTGTTTATTACCCACCATGCGGGGATTGAACTCGCAACCTTCAGGTCGTGAGCGAGAGCTTAGGACTGCATTTCCACTGCGTTAACACTTTACTGTAACACCTTAATGACCACCACTGGCACTTCAGAAGAAGATAGCAGTGCTGTTTGCGCTCCAGTCCCCATGTCTAAGGCTGTTACAAACATTGGGTAATGATCAGACACCTATATTGTTGTCTGAGTTTAAGTCCCTTAGATGCCATAGTCAGTGCTGACCACGGCATCTAAGCAGCCTTGAGCCGCCTCTCTCAATCTAGCCCCGCTCAAAGTTGCGATGGCAGCCAGAGGCCAAATAATGGCCTCTGGGTCTGTCATGTAGGGGGCCTACCGTAGTCTGGGTCTTAGAGGCCTATCTATCATTGAAGAAAATTACAGCCACAGTGTACTATTTAAGTGGTCAAACCATTGCCTGTTCAAGTTCTCTTGTGTGAGGAATAAAATGTCATAAAAAATGTTTTCACTTGCACAAAAAATTCATAAAAAATAATTAGAAAAGAAAACAGCTACCCTATTTCCACTGAAACGTAATTCATAACAAAACCACAAAGAAACTACAAAATTGCCATATTTGTAACAATCTGTACCATAAAGTTGTTATTTATCCTGCATGGTGCACACTGTAAGGCAAAGAGAAAAACGATATGAGAATTGCAGATTTTGATCATTCCGCCCTTGAAAATAAACAGAAAAAAAAGTGATCAAAAAGTCCTAAAATGCAAACAATTAAAAATGTCAATATATATTCATATATAGAAAAATAAAAATAGTTACCGTATGTCTCTCTAAATATGGGGTTACAAAAAATAATCTTCATTCTATGAAAACTGCTTTTATTGTGCAAGAGCGGCAAAGTATAAAACAAAAAAATTCTATATATATATATATAGTATTGCTACAATCCAACTCTATAAGCAGAATAAAGTTGACGTGATTTATTCTACATAGTACCGTAAATAGGATATGAATGAAACACAAAGCTGCAGGTTGTTTTGTATATCTGAGATCTCAAAACAGAAAATAAAAAGCGATACAGACTTGTATCTACCCCAAAGTGGTAACAATAAAAACGTAAGCTCATTCCCCCCAAAACAAGGCTCCACAGAGCTCCATAGACAGAACATTAAAGAAGTTATACTCTTCTGAATTTGGCCATGAAAATGATGCTATTGTGCAAATGCGATAAGAAAAAAAAACTATAGAAATTTGAATACTGACCCACAGAATACAATTAAAAGTGATTTACGGCACGTGGTGAATAATATAAAAAGGAAACCCATACAGAGATGACTAAAAAAATGGATGTTTTTTCCATCTTCCACCCCAGCAGAGCTTACATATAACCTTATATTATAAACTGGCAGAACAGTAAAACACCAAAAAAAAAATTATCCCGCTAAAATTGAGCTCCTCCCTTTCTGCTCCCTGCTGTGTGCCCAAACAGCACTTTACATCCACATGTGGGGTGTTCCTGTACTTGGGACTAAATACGTTGCAAAATGTGAGGTGCTTTTTAGCCTACCGCCCCTCATGAAAATGAGGAATTTAGGGCTAAACCAATGTACTATTGAGAAGAAATGTTATTTTTCATTTTCATGGCCCATTTTTAACACGGTGGACAAATATTTGTGAGTAAAAGGGGCAGTACACCCCTTTCTGAAATCCTTGAGGGGTGCAGTTTCCAAAATGGAGTCACTTTTGGAGGTTCCCGCTGTAGGAATATCTCAGGGAGTTGTGCAAATGCGATATATAGCCTAAAAATTATTCCAGCAAAATCTGTGCTCCTGCCATTCTCCGCAATATCAGGTGTCAAACAGCACTTTATGTTCACACTAGCTTGTTACCCGCTACCTGGTCCGTGTGGAATTTGTAGTTTTTTAATCTAATCTGTGTTTTGCTGCATATTAAAATGTAACATAAAAGCAGCACTGTGATTGGTTGGTATTTGTTATACTGCTGAGCAAAAATAAAAGCTGCGCTGTGATTGGTTGCTAGAGGCAACACAGATTTTCTTTAAAATCTCAGTCCATGTTAATGTGTCTTTCCTTCAAGTTTTAATCCCAAATTTATGATGTGCACCCCCTTCCACTCCATCTCGACGTGCGGTGCGGCGCTGGAGTAGAGGTGCACCTGCGTATCACCAAATAAATCTGTCTTGTCGTGCTCCCTAGAGAACTCAATAATTTTTCGGGGTAAAACATAGCCTATCTCCTTCCTGCAAGTTATCTCCCTGCCAAGTTTCATCAAAATCGCTTCAGCAGTTTAGCCGTGAAAAGGTAACAAACAGACAGAAAGAGTTACCTTCACATCTATAACATTAGTATGGATATGGGGCACATAAGTCCTCGTGAGAAATTGGGTAGAAATTTCTGGGGTGCTTTTTCTTCTATTGCCCTCATGAAAATGAAACATCTAAGACCAAACCTACTTATTAAAATCCTAATAAAAACGGAATCCTCAAAATTGATAAGGTGGTAAGATTTCTTGTATTTGATTCATGGTGCACACTGGGGCTACAATGTGATATTTTTGAAAACATTATAATTAGGGTAAATTAATATTGAGTGTTGTTTACCTGTTAACTCCAACTATGTTATTGAAAAAATTGTTTCATTTTTCTGTAAGGCAGAGACTACTTCTTATACCTTTAGCAGTGAAGGCAGTTTTGCCCTACCTGACCAAGCCACATTTTTCAAATCTGACATGTGTCACATTCTCTGGGAATACCTTTGAAAAAAAATGTTTTAAAATCTGAAATTTGAAAAATTTATTTAAAAATGTCACCTCCTGGTTACTTTAATTCCTGTGAAAGACCTAAGGGGTTAACAAACTTTCTAAATGTCCTTTTAAAAACTTTGAGGGGTGTTGCATTGTGGTATAACTATCTGTTTAACAGGAGGAAAATTCAAATAATGACAAATGTTTTTTTTTTTTTTAAATAAACATAAAACATATTGACCAAACTTTACCACTAACATAAAGTGCACAGTGTCACATAAAAAGGGAAGCAATTGTCCTCCTTGGCCCAAACTGGAAGCAAACATGAATATTCTACAATTCAATAACAAGGAGCGGTCATTCCATCCAGATTGAACAATTCTGTTGAGGCATTTCATGTTGCCTTTTTACATGTAGATGCTCAAACCTTTTAGAAGGTATCAATAATTAACTCTTTAAAGAGGTTATATTGTTTAAGAAACTTTTTATTAAAGTAGGAAAAGACAATGAACATGTCTAGGGGTAAAGGTTCCTCACATAGTGCATGGTCTCTGAGCCATGGACTACTACTGTACACAGGTGGGATGCACAGATAGACGGCGCTTATTTGCATGCAGGTTGTCTACCTATGTGGTTGATAGATTTGAAAAGCAATGCACATATCTTGGCCGTACAGAATCACAAGCCTGCAGGGTGCACATGTGAGATCAGCAATGACGCATCTGAAAATGTACTTTTTTTTTTAATGAAGATTTACTTATTTTCTATGAAAAAAGACAAATATAATGACACAGTCTCATGAATACTATTACACACGTGGTAAATAGTAATATTAGTTACCAGATTTATTCCATACCGGCTATAGTCTGTTAACGAGGGTTCCTTATGGGCAAATAGTCATAAATTCAAGATCACAAAATGCAGTTATCATAACACCCCATAGGATCCTCATGCTTATGCTTGCTACATAAGAACACCCTGTACTATGTTACAAAATAATGCCCAAAATATTGGCTGTATACTACTGTAAAATCAAAACCCCAATGTAGCTGTGCTATATAAAATCAATGATCAGCCATAAACATATACCAGGTGCAAAGAGGAATATAAAATGATGTATTAATTGTAATGCATTATTTCTTTCTAGAAGGAGGAAATTCCAAAAATATGAAAATATTACTAGCAGTTAGTGCAAAATTTGCCAGTATGATTTCAACAAAAATAGCTAGTCTAAGGCCAAAACTATACAGATAAAGGCTGTTTTGATTGAATAAGTCAACTTTACACTAGAATGTACATAAAAAAACCACAGTCGATATTTTCCATCAGTCTGAAGGTCCTGACCAAGTGTACAAGTGTTCGAGGTATTATCCTAATGCATACAGATTTTTAGGAGTGCAGAGAATGGGATTAAGTGTATCTAGTGTCAAATAAAAAGGCAATCCTAAATATTTAGCTACATGACTTCATTGATGCTTATGATTGTATGTCAAACATAAAAGGACTATTAAATGTATTTACATGTTGGCAGAAAGAGTGACGGATTTATACATACATTTTAGAAAACCACCATATATATGGCATATTTTGTTTCTATGACACCCATAAAGCAGTTAACCTATTAACATGTGCCACTTTTTTCAACTAGTGGTGATCTCGGGTAGGGACTGTGTTACAGAGGACATCCCTGGTGGTCAGCAGCACTGAGATCAGTGATTGAATGCAACAGTCACATGTTGTTGACTTGACATCAATGCTGCAGCCCTTTAAACAAAGACTGTTGGGTAGCATTGTGGAGAGGCTTTGCTGGATTGGCTGGGGATTCGACCAATAACCTTACTTTGTAATTTTGCAACACCCCCACCTCCTACTCAATGCTGTCTGATCCTGGGCAACCCCATTAACGGTAATTTTGCAGGGTAGAGTGTTCACTTACACAGACTGCATACGCAGCTATCAGCCAATCACAGAGCAGCTCATCCAGTCTTACAGATTATGTAAAAAGCTGATTGGTGAGAGCTACAGACCTATGAAGCGTGTGTATCTATAAGAGTCATAGACCTATGGAGAATGTGAGCACGGGGAAAGATACTTTTTTTTTTTAATGCTTCCGAACCCTTGTGAAGATGAAAAGGCTTCAAAGGCTCTGCACAAATGTAGCAACGCTAAACCGAATGTTCATCACGCCATTTGTTCAATGTGAAAAACATTTGTAGTCAATATGTATAACACACCCACTACAATACAACCAAATAGGCGGTCAGGCTAAGCAACCAGCATAAGCACGACGCAAAGGATCGTTGAAACACCATGAACATTTGCGTTAGAATTGTTACATCTGTATCTGTCTTGCCTTGAATGATCCCATTCACCACAGATGTAGTTAGATTATCTTGGAAAATGGCATGATACTGTACTTCCTTCTATTAATAGGGCTGTGATAGTTATTCTTACTTGCCAATGGTTCAGATAGCATGATCATTCATTGGTATTGTTAATAGTATGTGTGATGTATAGGCAGCAGTATAGCGCTAATGTTCAATAATAATTAGAGATGAGCAAATATACTCGTTTCGAGTAATTTCTCGATCGAGCACCGCAATTTTCGAGTACTTCCGTACTCGGTTGAAAAGATGCGGGGGGCGCTGGGGGGCGGGGAGAGGCGTGGCAGAGCGAGGGGTAGCAGCGGGGAACAGGGGGGAGCCCTCTCTCTCTCTCCCCCCCGCTCCCCGCTGCAACCCCCCACTCACCCACGGCGCCCCCCGAATCTTTTCACCCGAGTACGGAAGTACTCGAAAATCGCGGTGCTCGGGCGAAAAAGGGGCGTGGCCGAGTAGGTTCGCTCATCTCTAATAATAATTAGAGATGAGCGAACGTGCTCGGCCACGCCCCTTTTTCGCCCGAATACCGCGATTTCCGAGTACTTCCGTACTCGGGCGAAAAAATTCGGGGGGCGCCGTGGCGGCACGGGGGGTAGCAGTGGGGAGTGGGGGGGAGAGGGAGAGAGAGAGGGCTCCCCCCTGTTCCCCGCTGCTACCCCCCGCACCGCCATGCCTCTCCCCGCCCCCCGAATCTTTTCACCCGAGTACTGAAGTACTCGAAAATGGCGGTACTCGGGCGCGTAAGTACTCGAAACGAGTACGTTCGCTCATCTCTAATAATAATACATTCATGGGAAAATATATCCAACATAGTTCAACAGCCATCCCAGAAAGAGAATATGTATGGTATATTTCCGAATTGGATTTTCGACTTGGTTAGTGTCGTTAAATGAACACTATATACTAATGTGGTCCCTATGCTAGGATCTCAGAGACCAGCCCGACACATTGGCATTGTGTAGTGTTTACACACACAGGTCTTTGTGATTTGAAACTGGTCATTGAAGTACAGTATATGTATGTAGTGTGTTTAAACAATACACAGCATTTCTGACATTTACGACATGCTCATCTCCATTAAATATTTATAATACATCTCACCAATTACAGCTATAGTATTTGTTACTACGATGAAACACATATGCCTGTTGCCAGCAAAAGCCTAGGATGAACATTATTTTACTGAAAGCACAGGAGATGGATGCAACAATGATATTAAAACGCAAGAACAATGTTGGAAAGAATTTGAATAAACAAAGAGTCTTCATTGAGAATAAATCCCTAGTGCTGGGAGGGATATACAATAATGCACAGGTTATTTACTTTAGACTTCAGTAAAGACACAAAAGAACAAGAATTGGATAATAAGGTGAAAACACCAAATTAAAATAAGTTGAAAAATTCACTATGACCCTCGAGTGTTGACCTTGGGCATTTGGACAGTAATATATATCATATATGATATATATATATATATATATATATATATATATATATATATATATATATATATATATATATATATATATATATCCTGCCAGTGTATATGGGAGGAATGGAGAGTGAGAACTGCCATATTGTGCGATTTCTGTTCTATTCACAAGATTCTGAAAACTGGAAGCGTTCTATCAATGTAATTCATGCAACAGTTTCTTGTTATTTTATATGCCTGAAGTGGATTTTTTTTTTTTGCATTATATATGATGATATCAGATGAAACATTATATCTAGGCAAACACTATATAAACACATGGATGATTTGCATAAGAAACTGTCATTCAAGAAGATATCTCAACAATGCACTCTGTCTTTAATTATTCTTCCGCAGGTATGCAAGATTTAAGATAATGAAAAAATACATAGCCAAAACAATGACTAAAAAGTGTAATTGCTTACTGACCTGGATATCCCAAAGAACAGCAAATTAATTAGCATAAGACCTCCAAATGCATTCATTAATTGACCTGCTTTACTCTATGGCACACAAATAAAAATCTACTGTAAAATCTGAAGACGTAACAATTCTATATGGTCATAAGGATGGTAACAATGTATTGTATTTGACGGTATGTTACATAAAATAACTTTGTACAGGCGGAAGAGATCATAAGACCCTTATTAATTAAATGGCATTACTACAGCTAAAGCAAACTGTTCCTTTCTTAACACGAAAAAAGCAGACAAGGAGAAAGCAGCAGACCAACCTTCACAATGTACGTCACTCCAGGTCCCTGAATCTTCTCATTCGAGTGCAGCCATCCTCGAGAAGGCTTATTGACGAGGCTGCTACTATGATTCCAATCTTCGCCTCCCAGATGCATTTCTTCCGATCGTGATTTTTTCCCGGTGCTCATCTTGCTCATGTCCTGCTGAGAACACGGAGGGGTAGAGACAAGGTTACATGTGTTGTCTGAAGACCCCGCTGCTGTACTAAGAGCAGGAGGGCTACCCTGTAACTTGGAACCAGCAAGCTCCTTTACTGCAGAGGAAAGGTTTTTGATACCCAACAGGCTGCCCGTGCTGGAGAGTTTCATGTGAGACACTTTGTGAATAAATGTACAAAGAGAGGTGGGTCCATCTTCCTGGTCCTTTTGTAAGTCTGTGGTCGGAACCAGGCAGGGAATTGTAGATGGGTTACCGGCGACTGTAGAGGCTTTACTGTTCGTGGACAGGTTGTGCAAAAGATCATCGACCGGTGTCACAGATTCATTCTTAAAGCGGTTATACTTGGTACGTTGAAGCATGCCCTTTTATCTAGTTTCTTTCATATGTTGTGGCAAATCTGATGCCAGTCTAAGATACACCTTTGTTAACATTGCCAGAGGTTCATAGTGGCACCTGTAAAAAAAAACAAAAAACCAAATGCAATAAACAAAATCAAATTAAAATAGTAGAAATGACTAAAAAGAGCATTAATTGTTGATATTTTTCATCCAGAAGAAAGGAATAAAAAAGGCTTCTGCGTCCGTGCAGCTATAGGTTGAGAATAAAAAGCAGGAGCAGACAGTTCTATATGACATTCCACTTCTGGTTAGAGCTGCCAACTCGCTCACAGCAAAAGCATGACTCACACAAATGAGGAGACCCTTTTCAACAAAAGCCTCAGTGTGCACTGCAAATCACTTCCTGTAGCACAAAAAACATCCACCCACTTACAGCACACTAGAACCAATCAATTCTCAAATTTCCTTTTCCCAACTTCGCAAAAGGATATTTCTTCAAGTTCTATCCATTTTAGCTACCTTCCTAAAAAAAAAAAAGGTGATGTGCACCTGTAATACCTAGAACAGGTCACCTCTGATGTAGGCCATCACAAAATACAAATCAACAGAGCAATCAATACCTGCGTAAAGACTTTCTGTATAGGAGTCATTACACTGTTTGTGTGAATGGTTACAAATACACCCTATTTGTAAACACTTTCTTTACAGGTGAAAATAGCAACATTACATCCTTAACAGCAGTTTGTGTAAAGACTATACAAATCCCCATATGACAGCCAGGCCCCCCACAATCAAGCATGCTGCTTGCTACATTGTATCATTTCCCATGTCTCCACCGGCCACAAAGGATATTATATAGACGTAACCAGTTGTTTCTTAAATGATCTGTCAATTCTGCCTCTGCAGCATTATTACAAACACACACTACTAATAGCTGCAGCAGTGAAAATGTAAAACAAGCGCTAAATAAACTTTCAAATGGAGCTATTTAATTAAGTTTCATTTCCGCCGTGTCAAATAAGTCAGCACCTCTGCTCCCAGGAGTGATGAATAATGGAAAGCTCCTATTTAATGTTACAGCGAGCTTCCAGTGAAGTGCAGAATAGCCTTTCATTAAGCGCACGACACAACCCGCTGCAGTATTCTCTCCCAGTCTTCATCTTACCCCTTCCCAGAACAGGAACAGCGAATACTCACATCATAGACTGTTTCAGTTGTTATCTAACACAGAGAAGGAGCTACAATTCCCCAAACGCTTCTCTTCATTACATACAGTGCAAATAAAGACTGCAAAATGTGAATGAAACTCTTATTTATGTGAATGAAAGGGCTGGCTCGCATATCAATAATTCTGTGAATGAAGCAGGGCCATGCAGCCTCTGCCTGGCAATCCCTTCGGTGCTAACCGTTCCATCCAATGAGAGACAGCCTGGATGACTCATTCAACAAAGGCTTGCTAAATAGTGGAAGAGTCCATTTTGATCACAGGCAGCATTTCTTAAGACGACAAAAATCTAACCTAATTAAGCAGCTTTTTGAAAAACAATTACATCAACTGCGCTTGACAAAGAAGCAGATGTTAGGGACAAATAAAATCTGCACGCTGCTGAATGCATGCTGTAAATCCATCTCTTGGAGGAGTATTTAACCATACCTGCTTCATTCATGAATGTGCTCATTGTGCCCAATATTCCTATTGCAGCACATTAAATTGACATATTGAGCCGTAGAGTCTTATATGTTGTTCTCCTGGGAAAGGCATTGTACAATGCATATACTGGGGATTTAACCCTTTGCTTTACATACCTGCACAGATTTCTCTGGGGTTGGGGGGGGGGGGACGACACAATTTATTCTGAAACATCTGCACTGATGACGTCTTTTAGACTTAATGCATTGCAACAAAGCATAGTAATCCCTTTGGACTATCACTAACATGTGACGCTATAGAATTCTTTCAAGTGCAGCAGCCAGAACTATGTACAATTTATTCTTCTTTTGAGACAAATAGTTAACAGCAAATGAGTAATTATAACTAGCTGGTTTATGTTAAACTACCCCTGTTTGGTGGCTTCTATTGACAGCGAGCTAATCCTACGGGTAGGGAGTAACGTTGGATTCACACAAAGGAAGTGTTACTTGCAGCGGTTTTGCCTACTTTTACTGACAGTAAGGTTGGCATCACACTGGCAGCAAATGCTGCGGAATATCCGCCAACAGAATCGTTGCAGAATTTACAGCACAAGCTATACGGGAGATTTCAGAAATCTGCTTCACATGGTGCAGAAATTTTCTGCGACCAAACGGCAGCGATTCTAAATCCGCAGCATGTCTATTTATGTTGCAGAATGATGCTGCAGAATCCAACGCTTGACAGGGTTGAATTCTGCAGCAGTTCCGCAATTAAAAAACACAAGTAAATCCACATCATTTAGGTGCCGATTTGGCCATTGGGTTTCCTGAGGAATTGCTGTGGGTATTCCATTGTGGAATGCTTGCAGTGATTCGTCCCTGTGAGAAGGCGGCCTAAAAGCTCTCTCAACATATTTAGCTGCGCAGGGGAGCACATAATATGCACCAAAATAGTGCATGCTGCTATCTTTTTTGCACGTGCATTTCAAGCATTGTGTGTGAGAGGCAAAACTGAAAGTCATATTATACAGTTGTGTGAGAGTCCTAGCACAATGGTGAAATGTTACTTTAACCCGTTAGAGACCACAATATGCCTTTTTACAGACCTCTTTAATGGGCTTTAGGCTACTATCACACTGGCAACAAAATCACGCGCTTTTTTCTTGATGCAGCAGTGCTACAAGTTGCATGTATGTGAAGCCCATGCTTTCCTATGGGTTCCTTCACATTAACAATGGTCTGGGTACTCCTGCTGCTGTCCGGAGCTCCGCCGGGCGTCCTGCAGTGCATGTTCGCCCACAGAAGATCACTTCCTGGTTTTGGGATTCAAACATCTCACCTCCAGGAAGTGATGGCTCTGATTGGCTGAGTAGTGCTGGATGAACCAATCAATGCAGCACTCATTGTGGAGGCAGGATTTATGAATTGGCCAATTCATAAATCCCGCCTTCACAACATGATTGGTTCTTCAAACTCTGCTCAACCAATTAATGCACAGCTGGATGAACCAATCACAGCCCTCGCATTGGTTTATCGAGGGCTGCATTGGTTGGTTCATTCGGCACTACTCAGCCAATGAGAGCCATCACTTGCTGGAGGTGAGATTTTTGAATCGGACAATCAGAAAGTGATCTTCTGTGGGTTGAAAAAAGACTGCAGGATGCCTAGAGGAGTTCCGCACAGCAACAGGAGGACCTACCACAGTGTTTCAGAATAAGACATACAGGATGTAATGAATATAGCTGTCCAGGGTTCATGTTGCCTATGATTCAGGCAGCATAAACCTGGCAACCAAATCTCTTTGAGGCCCAATGCACATGCGCGTATTTGCATTGCGGAATCTGGAGCGGGCTTCCACCTCTGGATTCCGCAGCAAATACTGCCCATAACATGCTATAGAAAATGGATTTTCCATGTCCACGAGCGTAAATCAATTGCAATTTCCGCCTGCGGAGGGAAAGCTGCAGCATATTCTATTTCAGCGCGATTTCCGTGCGGACAGCTTCCATTGAAGTCAATAGAAGCCGTCCGATCCGCGGCCCATCCGCAGTTGTCACTAAATGCAGGCCGTGAAATCCACATCATTGCCTACCGACGGCACAGCATTACCTGTACTGTGCATGGGCGCCGGCTCAACCGCAGCACAGAGAAGAAGACAGCGGATAGGTACGCAGGAGTCACTGGCCGGGCACTGGTTCGGATATCGCTGCAGGATCCAGCATGCAGAATCCAACCCAGCCGTGTGCATTCAGCCTAATGGAAAACACCTTTTAATCGATTCAGACTGCATAGAGCAAGTGCCATAAACACTCAAGACGTGGCAATATACATATGTTAAGCAGGATTTCTATCCAAAAGAGTGATTGCCAAAATTGGTAATTAATATGCTTGTTGGATGCTGACTGGATACATATATAAAACACATATGACATGGAAAACATCTCCAAATCAAAAATAAAGCAGACATCTCGCAGAAATACATAGAATAACACTTTTGTGGAAAAAAATTAAGTATTCTCTCTTATCACTCAAAGGATAGATTTTGAGAAAGGGTGAAGTGTACAAGCAGTATAAAGAAAAAAAATCCTTCCTGGCCTTTGTGTGAGGTGGCCCTGTTGTGGTTGAGTTCAATATACGACATAATGTATTCCTAGGCTTGTAGAGCTTGTACAGTGAATCATTGTGTTTTCATCATAATGCTTAGGAGCGATGAAAAGAGAACGTTGTTTTAAACCTGTATAATGCACTTCCTCTGCAGCTATGTCATTAGTGACATATTGTAATTCTATTTCTCCTTAGTGCTTCCAGCACAGGAGGGGTTTATAAAGCAACAATGTTAGCACAAACGGCAACATTTCAGACTACCTGACTTTCCAAGGGAACAATTCATACAGCTGCAAACAGGATGATATACTGTGAGAACCCTCCCCTAGCAACAGGGGTTGCCATGGAAACAGGAATATGTTGGAATTTGTCAATGAAATCATTAGGATCTGATAAGAATAAAGAAAAACAAATAATGGTCAATTATTTATTGAAACATCGTGGGTGTATTACAAGTTTGAGGTCGATATAGAAAAACGTCTTTTGCCAAATGTGTATCCAGGCAATTTAAAAAGGGAATTCATTTTCCTGTGGATTAGGAATGCATGTTATCATGTAAGCAGTTACTCTAGAGAAGTGCCTATGGATCCGCAGAATGAAATTAACCTAAAAGAACTATTTACAAACATATTCAGGATCTCTAAACTGTAAAATATAACAGGTGCTCAGCTATACGATAATAAATTAGACAATGACCACAGCTTGTCTCTGACCACATCTAGTGATATTCATCGTGTACAAGCAATGCAAAGCAGTAGCCTTTTCTATAGCAAATGTAATCTGAACTATTATGCATAGAGAGTGTAATATATATGATATATAGTTGGACACTCAGGAAGGCAGATAGAAACAAAATTGATCCTTTTGAACTATGGTGCTGGAGAAGAATGCTGCGTACACCATGGACGGCAATGGTCACCAACAAGATGGTCCTGGAGCGTATGAAGCCAATAATACCACGAGAGGACAAAATCAACAAACAATGGCTCTCATACTTTGGGCATATCATGCAAGTTAATTCTCTGTAAACAACATTGATGCTCAACATAGTTAGTGGGTCGCGAAGAAGAAGACGACAAAGAACACGCTGGCTGGAGACGAGCAAGGCGGATGCAAACATGCACATGGAAGAACTGAAGAAAGCGGCCAAGGAAAGGAAAGCATGGAGAACCTTGACCCATAAAGTGATCGAAATTCAGCATCAACTAAATGGATAATCTAGTCACCGGTGAAGAAATTAATTAAAACCTACTAACTTTATTAAAGAACCTTAAAATCAAACAATGGACAGACCAAAACATATAGGAAAGGAGATCTGGGGTTTTGATAAAGATATGAATCAAGATCTCCCCTAGCTCCAAGGAGTTTTGGTCTGGCCATTTTTTAACTTTAGGGTTCTTTAATAAAGTTAGTAGGTTTTAATTAATTTCTTCACCGGTGACTAGTTCTAATTCTAATTTGAGGAAATTTACTGTCTCTGTGACGTAAACAGATAGTCTCTCTCTCGCTCGCTATATATATATATATATATATAAACACACTATTCTGTCACAGTCAGTCAAACTGATGCAAATGAAGTGATCAAAGAGCTGATACCCTGATGCTGCCCGTGATGCCTAGTCACAGCTAGTGATGAGCAGTTGCCGTCACTGCAATGAAAGGACTACCATTGGCCAGCTTTCGAGTTGAAGAAGGTTTCTAGTGCCAAAATATTGGATACGTTTCTGCTACTTCAACATCTGAACTACATTATTGTTCTCCACAGTCAGGATTACATTGTACCTGTATAATTACTCACACCCTCCACATGTTCCTGAATAGGACTGTGGCAACTAGGTGACCACCCTCACCCTGCTATGTTTGCAATTGGATACAACAGAGATTTCTTTCAAATTTAGTTTTTTCTTCTGGCAACCTTGGATGAATTATGCCCATTCCCATTTGTCCCCTCTTGCCACATGTCATGGCATAATTTACCTCTTTTTTTCATTACTTCTCTGATCCCCAACCTTTCCCAGATCCACCACTTCCTCCTTTCCTTTTCTCCTCTCTTTTCTTTCCCCCTGTCTTCTTTCTACTTTTCGTCTTTCTCTTTTTCTAGCTGCACTTTATAATTGGTGTTTGCTATGTTTACATTGCTTAGTCTGAAGATGTTGTTTGCCAGTTCTCTTGGTCTCAGCGAGCTGTTGCCTGTTCCTTATATATGGGACCTTGTCTAGACTTCTTGATGTTGTCCCATTTTTTATTTGTTCCCTTTACTTTAGGCAACCTTTTCTCCTGTGTTTGTAACACTGTTTTCCATCTCTGAGTGCCTTACGTCTGAAATACTGAAGCATCAACATTGTATTTTGTACCTGCACTGAAAACTACTTGGATCTTTTCTTTCTTCTAATGAATATGCCTTTAGGGTGAACTCACACATGGCAGGTTTTTGGCAGAAATATCTGTGACTGTCCCATTCATCTGAACTGGGCCTTGCAGAAAACCATGCACTTGCAGCCAAAACAACCTCATTCAGTTGAATGGAACTGACTTTCTGTCACTGGACTTTCTGCGGCATGTAAATATACTCCATAATCTATATGTTTGAAGCACTACTAAATAGAGAGTATACAAATGAACATTTTGCCGTTTTTGTAAGTTAAGTATTTTTTTCTAGAAAACAAATGAGAGAATATATTTAAATAATAATATATTTAATAATATATATATAATAATAATATATTTATATATCTCTACTAGAGATGAGCGAGCATACTCGCTAAGGACAATTGCTCGATCAAGCATTGTCCTTAGCGAGTATCTTCCAGCTCGGAAGAAAAGGTTCCGCTGCCGCCGTGGGTGAGAGGTGAGTTGCGGTGGTGAGCAGGGGGGAGCGGGGGGGGGGGGGGGGGAGGGAGAGAGAGATCTTCCTCTAAATGGTTAGTGTTAGGCTTTGTTCATATCAGTGATCGGGGCTCCATTCTGAGCCTCTGTTGCTGAATTTCATTAAAATTCATTCAAAATAGCACTGCAGGCTATTTTCATCCAGACAGCCAGGTGGAAACCAAACAGACCTCATGATAGTTAATGGGTAGGTTCTTGGCCATTCAGTTCTGTGGATCCATTCAGCCAGTGGATTCCGTTTTCGTGCTCCCATAATGGGATGTGAATGAGTCCTTTTTAAAAGTAAAACAAGGATCATTCAGTTGATTAGTGTATTAAAATAGATTCCATTTTTAAAGACCCCCCCCCCCCCCCCCCTTCCCCCAATATTTGAGGTATTCTCTCTGTTTGGCTCTCCAAGGAGGAAAGTATGAGTTAGAGATGTGGCTACAGATGAATGTGTCTCTCTAGTTCATGGGAGTTTCAAAATGTTCAGCGGATTCTGTATCTCTCAAACTGCAATATAACTAGTGTAGCTCCTGTGCAGTTATTCTCCCTCTCTGATGTTGTGAACCAGGAAGCCCCATTCTCTGATAAGAGGGTCTCAGAAATGGAACCCTCACCAATCAGACATTTTTAGAACACATGGTTGATATTCCATAAATGTCTCAGATGGGAATATCTCAAGTTTTATTGTGGCCCTCACATAGAAGGGAAGAGCGAAGCTCTCTGTTATGACTGTTTTGTGTATCACCTGTTTATGTAACACAGAGTTGTTCTTTAAAGAAAGCAGTGATAGAATGAGGATGGGAGCTGGTGGCGACCCGGCCTATCGCAGCGAATGGCAACGGTATTGTGCTGCGCATGACAGCGTACCTCATGCACGCTGTCACGTGCAGTCTTCCTTTTCTTTTTTTGATTAACTTTCCTGCGCGTCTGTACGCCACCCATATGCAATGTAATTGCATATGGGCATCGTTGATTACGCGCCTATAGAGAGCAATGGGCTCTCTCGTTCTTTTTTGAGCTCATGTATTACGCGATTTCTACACGCAAGGCAATGTATTTGATTGCCTGTGAATTACCATGTATCACATGTAATCTTATACTCGTGTGAGCACGGTCTGAAATGTATATATACATTAGATAGGTCTTAGGGCTTCTTCTCATGGGCGTGTTTTAGTCTCGTTATGGGGCTGTGATAATCGCGGCCGCATAACGGGACGAAACGAAACCATTGATTTCAATGGTTTCCTTTTCATTATTAATAATATTAATATACAAATAAAGATTATTATTACTAACGCCAACTTATTACCCAGCGCTTTTAAAACACAGGAGAACATAGACGATACAACAATTAGATGTAGTATTCAATTATTGGGAACAGAAGAGGTGGGGGTGCTGTACCAACGAGCTTACACACAACAAGGAGAAGGTGATGCAGAAGGGAAAAGGGGTAGGAGATGTACACGATAGGCAGAGCGGAGAAATGTGGAGTGCTACACATAGACCATAGTCCAGGTGTGCAGGGGGAGGGACAGGGGCATGTTGTGAGGGTGGGGATTAGTTCAGAAGATTTGATATGCTTCTTTGGAGAGGTACGTTTTTAAGGCGCATTTGAAATTCCGTGCGTCGGGGATTATCCAGATGTTTTGGGGTAGTGTGTTCCAGAGGACCGGTGCTGCTCTGGGGAAGTCCTGGAGGTTCGGATTAAGGGGGTGTCTAGTCTCAATGTGTTAGCGGAACGGAGTACGCGGGCTGGGTGATGTATGGACAGGAGGGAAGTAATGTACGCTGGTGTAGTGCCATGTAGAGCTTTGTGGGTGAGGCTCATGAGTTTGAATTGAGTTCTGCAGTGGATGGGCAGCCAGTGCAGCAACTGGCATAGTGCAGAGGCATCTGAGAAGTGGCTGAATAGGAAGATGAGTATAGATGCCACATTTAGTATGGATTGGAGAGGGGAGAGTCTGGTGCGGGGAGGCCGATTAGCAGCGAGTTGCAGAAGTGGAGCAGAGAGTGGATGAGGGTGACGACAAATGTCTTTAGCGTGTCTGTGGTGAGAAACGGATGAATTTTTGCAATGTTCCTGAGGTGCAGGTGGCATGTTTGGGCCAGAAATTGGATGTGCGGGATAAAGGAGAGGTCTGAATCCAGTGTGACCCCAAGACAGCGAACGTGTTGTCTGGGGGATATGATGGTGCCAGATACTGAGATGGAGATATTGGGGGAGATCGGCTGGCAGAGGGTGAAAAGATGAGGTCGTTTTTTGAGAGGTTAAGTCTGAAAAAAAGGGAGGACATGGTATTTGAGACAGCGGACAGACAGTTGGTAACATTTTGGAGGAATGGTGCTGAGGTGTCACTGGAAGAGGTGTATAACTGAGTGTCGTCAACGTAGAGATGGTATTTCAGCCCAAATCTACGCATGGTTCGTCCAATAGGGACTGTGTAAATAGTGAATAGGAGGAAGCCGAGGACCGATGGCGAGAGGAAGCAGAGAGGAGGTAGAGCCAGCAAAGGAGACACTAAATGAGTGGTCAGAGAGGTAAGAGAAGAACCAGGAAACAGCAGTGTCCTTTAGGCCAATGGAGCAAAGAATTGCGAAGAGGAGGTTATGATTGTTTGTTACTTCTGTGGGGGCGATTTCCATCGAGTGTAGGGGGCAAAAGCCAGACTGTAGGAGAGAGTTTTCAGAGAGAAAGTGTGTGAGGTGGGAATAAACCTGGCGTTCTAGAAGTCTGGAGATGAAGGGGAGATTTAAGATGGGTCAGTAGTTGTCAATGTTAGTCGGGTCAATGGTCGATTTCATTAGCAGAGGGGATATGATGGAATGTTTGAGTGTAGAGAGGAAAATGCCTGAGGTTAGGGGGAGGTTGAAGAGAGTGGACAGGTGGATAATGACAGTCAAGGAGAGGGACCAGAGGAGGTGTGAAGGGAGAGGGTCGCTGGCGCAGGTGGTGGAGCAAGCAGAGGAAAGCAGTATGGAGGCTTCTTCTTCTGTCATTAGTTTGAGTACAGATCGTGAATCAGTGATGGATGCAGTACCGAAGAGACCGGGATCGGGGCTAGCTGTGTAGTGTGCGGTGTTTTCTTTTCATTAGTGGTATACTTGCCTATTAATAGCATTTGCTCTATATTTCCTGCATGTAGTCTTAACTACATGTGGGAAAGATAGGGCAGGACTAGAGATGAGTGAGCATACTCGCTAAGGACAATTGCTCGATTGAGCATTGTCCTTAGCGAGTATCTCCCCGCTCAGAAGAAAAGGTTCAGCTGCCGGCACGGGTGAGAGGTGAGTTGCGGCCATGAGCAGGGGGGAGCGGGGGGAGAGAGGGAGAGAGAGATCTCCCCTCCGTTCCTCTCCGCTCTCCCCCACCGATCCCCGTCCACCGTCAGCAGCCAAATCTTTGCTCCCGAGCGGGCAGGTACTTGCTAAGGGCAATGCTCGATCGAGCAATTGCCCTTAGCAAGTATGCTCGCTCATCTCTAGGCAGGACCTATCTTCCTGCTGTATTTTTCAAACTCGGGTGCTATGGCACGGAATCTGAATGGCCTGATAAAAAAAAACCTGGGTCATGCACAACTACTCTCCATAGCAGTGAATGTTTTTACCTTTCGTTCCTACATCGTTAAATTCTCAGTGCTGTATGTGTATGCATTTGAGAGTCTATAATTTAAAAAAAAAAAAAACATTTTTGGGGGTAGCAAAGGAAAAAAAATGAATGTAGTATGACTTTGGGCAGCAAATTCAAAAGATCAAAGAAATAATTTCCTTTAATAGAAACCAAGTTACAAAGAGATCTCATTTAAGGGTCCTGAGATTACACAGACCTGAGAAAGAGAGCTTGCAAGAGATTCCTCCCACTGCAGGTCAATTACCTCCTTTTATCACAGCAAGACCAAAGCCGTGTCATGTCTTATGTACAGATAATAATTACTATTGTATGAAAAGTAGTGGCAAACAGTAGAAGGAGAATTTGCGTATGTAAATAAAGTCTTAAAATCCTGGATCTTTAAATGATGGTAAAATGTAGAAATACTTTCTCAATCTTCCATCTCATAAGACAGTGGCATTAACAATAAGAAGTTGCATCACTCTGCTGTATTGTCAGTCTTGGTTGTATAAACGAATGCTCTGTTTTGTTCGGCTTCTATAATCTGCGGGGGGGGGGGGGGGGGGGGGATATGCGTGCTAGACCTGCGCATTCCTTGTATGGAAAGGAAGCTCAGACACGCGAGGGTTAAACTGCTGAGTCGTGACTGCTTGTAGCAGTCAAATTCTCTCCAAGGATAAATAATTAAAGCTTCAGAAAGAATAAGCACACAGGAAGCAGCAGAGATTGGATGTACGTAGGTGTTAAGGGCATTCATTTTTATCCAATCGCTGAATAAAGAGTGCGATATTCATGCAATCTTGTTCATTCACTGATACGTGACCTGCACTACAATGGGAGTCTGCAGCATTGAGTTCTGCATCACAGACAAGAAAGCTTTCCACACAGTACTGTAGATGTATCCATACTGGACATTCCTAAAGAAAGCGCAGTAGGATTGGAGGTTATGTGTTTATCTAAAAGAGATTGGTCAAACAGATATATACTCTAGTGATAGGAATAACATATGATAGTATATGTTCATGAACCTATAGTGTATATATCCGCAATGTACAAATGAGAAAATAAGTCACATCATGAAATTCATCTAACATTAACCCCATAACCAATCCAACATTCCACTGATGACGGTGCAAACGAAGCATCTGATGAAATTATCTATGTAGCGGTTGATAACCCATTGCACTGGAAATCTGATACTTTGGTTGACTGAAAATGTACAATTTCAAGTAATTGATTTTTAATAGAGATGAGCAAGCGTACTCGCTATGGGCAAACACACGAGTGAGTATTGCCTTTTGCGAGTACCTGCCCGCTCGTCTCAAAAGATTAAGGTGCCGACGGGGGGCGGGGAGAGGCGGGGGAGAGCGGGGAGTAATGGGGGGGGGGGAGATCTCTCTCTCCCCCCCGCTCCCCCCTGCCCACTCCCGCAACTCACCGCTCACCCCTGCCGGCACCCGAATCTTTAGAGACGAGCGGGCAGGTACTCGCAAAAGGCAATACTCGCTCGAGTATTTGCCCTTAGCGAGTATGCTCGCTCATCTCTAGTTATTACATATTTTTATAAAGATTTCATAAAATTTAAATGGCCAGTATAAGGGATTGGATTAAAGGTGATATCTGATTTTAAAAAAAATTAACTTTAGCTGCCATTGCTGTGAAACCTAAAAAGAAATCTCTTGTTTCCCCTGAAAATCCAGCAGTGAAGCTCAAGCAGTCCCCCACTGGTCTCTGTTTCTAGGCGGGCTCCCATTCCATGAGCGGTGATGCCAGTAGTATGTCACATTACCGCTAGTGTAGTGACCCGGAGAGTCCTACAGGGTAGTCAAACAGTTACCAAGTCCTAGATACTTCGCTATGAGTTCCTAGGAAAACATAGGTATAGGATGTATCCTATAGGAGAAAGACCCTGTCACTCTCTTGATATCGGTCTGAGTCTAGTCTGCTTGGCAACGGCTCTTTTCTGAGTGGCTGCTTATTAGTAAATTCTCTGATTGGTGGAGTGGGAGGATTTGAATCAAGCCCGGGAAAAGTGGGCATGGTGGAGGTGGAAGTGAGTCAGCGGGGAGAGTAAGAGCAGGAAAGCGACAGGAAGAGATGGGGAGTTGGTCATCGGAGGTGGAAGAGAGAGGAAGGAGTGTGTGGAGCTGCAGCAACAAAGAAGTCACCAGAGGTCGGGGGTTGGAGAAAATTGTCAGGAACAAGTCACAGTGAGGAGAAGGAACCCGAAAGAACACTTCTCAACAGTGAGTGTATCGTGCCCCTGTGTAACTAGGAGTCAGTGGGAGTACAGTAAACTCTGCATAAGCACTCCATTCCTCCACAAATACCTGTCTGAAAGAACCACCAGATAACTTAGACTGGTGGGCTCGTCTTCCTGAACAGGGGAAAAGTTAAAGAATTAGTACATGTATTTTCTGCTCACAGCAAATCTGTTTAAGGTAATGCTAATTGGAAACTCTGCAAAGTGTGAACTGTTGTAAATTTTCAAAGCGCTAAGTAAACTATGCACCTTTGGTTTACTTTATCAAATCTGGTTTGGACTCTTCATTTTACTGCTACCAGAACGCTTCACTAAAAAGGTACTGGTGTCACATGAACATTCAAACTACAGCATTCATCACCAAGGTTATTACTTATGCCACTGTGCTCAGCTGGGCCAGGCCATGTCTTGATATTCTGGGAAGGAACAGTAGAGCCACTATTGACAACCATCTTATTCCTCACTGTCTCCCCATAAAGGTCTGCGCTCGGCTGCCATAGTAGGCCACGGATATACTTCAGCAGTCACATGCTGGGGGCTTGTTAACAAAATCCAGGAGGATGACACAGACATTAGCACTGGATTATCAGGCTAAACAAATGGTGAGCAGTGTTTTTTTTGGGGGTTTTTTTACCAATGGCAGTGTGTCGTTTTAGGACTTCCATTTCAATGACGTAAACTCAGCTAAAATTTATTATACATGGAAACTTTTTAAAGGGGTTTTCTGAGTTATTATTCCTTATAAAAATCCTGCTGCACATGTTCAACAATAATAAAAGAGCTGATAGTCACCTTTCTGTAGTGGAAAGCCGAAGGTCAGCAGCAGGAGGTAACAGTATGCAGTACAAATGGATGGGACAGAAGTGTGGTCAATAAAAAGCCAAAGGTCAGCAGCAGGAGGTATCGGTATGCAGTACAAATGGATGAGATGGAGGCGTAGACAATGGAAGACAAAGGTCAGCAGCAGGAGGTATCAGTATGCTTGTGCAGGAGAAGGAGGAAGAGGAGTTTGGTTAAGGTGGTGTAACCCAATAATCATGTAATGAGGGAGTGGCAAAGCCAGGCTTTTATAGGAAATGCAATCAAGGCAAGAGGCAGGGTCAGGAACAGGAGGCAGGAGCTAGTTAAATAGGATCAGAGAACAAGGCTGGAAGTTATGAAGGCAATATGTTCACAAGCTGGATAGCTCAATAAGAAGGGTCAGTGCTTGCAGTACAAGAGGTTCTTGGTTCAAGTCCTGACAATAGGTAATCAAGCGCTGCAGACAAAGCTCAATAAGGACTTGTAGTAAGCAGCAGGAGAAGAGGTAGACAGATATGGTCCAAAGATGAAGTAACATACACAAATGTATCACCCAGAAACACTAAGGCAAAATATCCCAATCAAATGAGCAGTACCAGTACACCCAAGTATATTACCAGCTTCCTCAGAAAGAAGAGCCAAAATAAATACCTTAAGCTATCCACTGATAGGTTGACTGAGATGATAGATAGCTCAGCCAGCCTATCAGTGTTACAAAGCCTGTTTCTCCCTCTGTGTCCAGTGCTGAAAGACACCGTGACGGTGCTGACATTGTGATATAATTCCAAACCCATGCATATGCCCAGTGTCAGCAGTGTGGCCTGTCAGTTGCAACAGCATTGTGGCATGACCTGTTGCCTTGTTATGCAGGACAGGGGTTAATGCACTGGGTGCTGTCTCTCTTTGCATGGATGCATGCGCTGTTAGTCATGCCTGAGAAAAGATTGGAGGTGTGTTTCTCTAATTGCCAGTCCTCAGGTGTGGAGTAGCTTTATATTCTCACCCCACCCTTTGCTCAATGCTGCTTATTCAGCTCCATAGAGGAGTACTGGAGAGTCGACCTCCTTTGTGCTGGGTGTACTGCTACTTCCAGATAAGTTGCTGCGGGTTTACTTTTCAGTCGTATTTTGTTTTCATTTCTGTATTGCTTTGCTGTTCGGTTTATCTCTGCAGGGGCCTCCAAGGGACAATCGGGGTCCAGGAAGAAGACCGTGGGGCCGCTTCTACAAGGCAATTACTCCGCTTCTAGGCAGGGACCCTTTACCCCCCTAGGTTAGGGCCAGGCTTCCTTCTCCCTGCAGTGGTGCTATTGTTCAGCATAGCGTGGTGTGCGTCTTTCCAGCAGTGTGTACATTCTCTGATGCGGTGCTGAGCGTAGTACTCTTGTGTCGCACGGGCTTCACATACTGGTTTTTGTACTCATGTTGTGGTGAGCACTCTATAGTGCATAGTATTATCCCCTGCAGTGCTTGTGTGCCGCATGCACATGACAGGCACCATGACAATTGTTAATTAAGGGGTCAGAGTGTAGCTATTATTAATTAAGGTGGACATTGTGGCTATTATCAATTTAGCGGACACAGTATGGCTTATTATTAATTACTCATAGGACACAATGTGGATTATTAAGTACTCAAGGGACATTGTGTGTTACTCTGTTTAACAGTATTTAGAGGAAACTGTGTGGCACTTATTAAACGGGTTGTTCAGAGTTAGAAAAACATGGCTGCTTTTTTCCAAACACAGAGCCACCCTTGTCCATAGGATTCTGTGTCATGTTGCAATTCAGCTCCATTGAAGTGAATGGGAACTCAGCTGCAATACCAGACACAACCCATGGACTAAGTTGTTTTTTTTTTTTTGAAGAAAGTAGCCATGTTTTTCTAACCCTGGACAACCCCTTTAAGAGTTTACCTTAATATAGGGATTAAGTATACGAAAAAGCAAAGATCCAAGGACATTTTTGTGGCAACCTTTAAAAAAGGCTGCATTCATGAGAAGTTGCCAAGTTAGTCTGAGCCGGATGGAGAAGAAAAGGGTACCATCTCCAATTAGAGATGACATCACATGAATGTCACAATATCATTGCTTATTCCCACTCCTCAACTATCTCCTCCTGACAGTCCTGACACTTGCCACTGACCTGCATCAGGACATTGCAAGTGGAATTTTGTAATTCAATTAATTTGATTGATCCGCGTATTACCGCAGATCAAATGCTTGCGGAATCCGCGATTCCTATCTGGTCGTGTGAGACCAGCCTTACTGCTACCTATTCTTTACTTGATATGTTTTATGTTGAACATTAATGCAGAGCAAACACCCCCAAAAAACTGAATATTGCATAATCATACCGTAATAATAGGACAACTCATTACCAGCAAAGAGTTTTTTACCTTAAAGTGGTTTTTGTCAGGACAGTGTCCGGGATATGGGGGTCCCTGAGATATCCCGCAACCCCTGTCCCTGCCTACTTGCCCCCCTGGGCTAACCCCCAGGGCGACAACTGGGCGGCGGTCCCTACCCTCACTAGGGAAGCGGGACACGGGAAGACAAACAGACACTGAAGACAAACAACGGTAGAATGGTCAGACAATCCGGGTCGGCAACAGGAGGGTACGCAGTACAGGGGGGTCAGGCAAAACGTAGTCAAGGTCCAAAAGCAGAGGTCAGGAAAGCCGGGGTCACAAACAGGAGTCAAAAGAATACGCGGGTGCAGCTGGAAGACCAAACTAACACTGGCAAGGCCTGAGAGGAAAACACACCTATTTAAATGCTGTCAGCGCTCCCGCCCCAGAAGCTGATTGGGGCGGAGAGCCTGACAGCAGCAGGGCTAATCAGGGCGGTGCTGGGGGCACGCCCCCAGTCTAGCTGCACAGACAGTTACTAGGGAAGCCAGCCTGGTAGTCGAGCGACTAGAAGCACCAGCTGCCTCCCTAGCAACCCGGCGGCGACCAGTCTTACAGCGGCCCGGGGAGATCACCAGAACCGGGGTACCTCTGCGCCGCGCTCCCGTACCCCGGGTGGCCGGACCGGTGGTGCGGGCACGGCGGCCCCGAGAGTTGCCGGTTCTGACAGTACCCCCCCTTCTACGGGGGGACACCGGACCCCCATGGCCAGGTGCGGGCTTAAGCGGGAAAGCCCTGTGGAATGCCTGGACTAGGCGTGGCGCATGAACGTCCCTGGCAGGGACCCACGTCCTATCCTCAGGGCCAAATCCTCTCCAGTGGACCAGGTACTGCAGCACACCTCTAACCCGTCGGGCATCCACCAGCCTTTCTACTTCATACTCCAGTTCCCCCTGTACCAGAGAAGGAGGAGGCGGGTTCTGGGTGGGTAGAACTGGAGTCACATACTTCTTAAGTAAGCTTTTGTGAAAAACCTTGTGGACCTTCCAGGGGTCAGGAAGTGCCAACTTATATGACACCGGGTTGATAACCTGAGAAACAGTAAATGGGCCAATGAACCGAGGAGCAAGTTTCAGGGAGGGAACCTTGAGTCTCAGATTCTTGGATGACAACAAAACTTGCTCCCCGACTACAAAAGGTGCAGAGATGGTACATCTTTTATTTGCGTATTTACGCAGTTTCTCTTGGGAACCCTGAAGGTTCTTACGAACCTGGGCCCAAACTGTGCACAGTTCCTCAGAGGATATGTCGGCGGCCGGATTGTTCGAGACCACAGGAGTGGAAAGCGAGAACCGGGGATGCAACCCATAGTTACAAAAAAAAGGTGACAATTGGGTCGACGAGTTAACATGGTTGTTGATAGCAAATTCGGCGAGAGGTAAGTAGTTGGCCCACTGATACTGGTTATCAGAGACAAACAGTCGCAGATACTGGATAAGTTCTTGGTTCATTCGTTCTGTTTGTCCGTTACTCTCGGGATGGAAAGCGGAGGAGAAGGACAAATTTACGTTTAGATTTTTACAGAAGGCTCGCCAGAAGCGAGCGACGAACTGAACCCCTCTATCTGACACAATGTCCTCGGGGATCCCATGTAACCGAACAATCTCCTTGATGAACATTTCAGACAGAAGTTTGGCGTTAGGCAACTTGCAAAGCGGAACAAAATGTGACATTTTAGAGAAACGGTCTACTATTACCCAGATGACCGTATTCCCCAGCGAGGATGGCAGATCCGTAATAAAATCCATGGACAAATGGGACCATGGCCTGGACGGAATGGGCAAGGGAAGAAGAGGACCCTCAGGACGTCTCCTGAGATTCTTCCCCCTTGCGCAAACCGGGCACGCGGACACAAATACCCGTACCTCCTTGGCCATGTGCGGCCACCAATAGAGTCTGGACACTAACTCCAGCGTACCCCTGATGCCGGGGTGTCCAGCTAGGACTGAAGCATGTGTCTCCTCTAACACTTTCAATCTCAGTGATAACGGGACAAATAATTTGCCTTCCGGAAGGGCTTCAGGAGCAGATTGTTGAGCGGCGTGAATGAGAGGTGAAAGGTCGGAGGAGACAGCAGCGAGGACCACCCCAGGGGAGAGAATGCTCTCAGGCTCCGGCTCGGCAGGTTCCGGAGAACCAAAGCTCCTAGACAGGGCATCAGCCTTGACATTCTTAGAACCGGGTCTATAGGTAACAACAAAATTGAACCGAGAGAAGAACAAGGCCCAGCGGGCTTGCCGAGCATTTAACCTCTTAGCGGAATCTAGATAGGTGAGGTTTTTATGGTCTGTGAGTACCGTGATCTGGTGATGGGCTCCTTCCAAAAAATGCCTCCACTCTTCGAAAGCCCACTTAATCGCCAGCAATTCCCGGTTGCCTATATCATAGTTCCGTTCGGTGGAAGAAAACTTCCTAGAAAAATAGGCACACGGTCTAAGGTTGGTGAGAGTGGAGGGACCTTGGGACAGTACCGCTCCCACACCAAACTCAGAGGCATCTACCTCCACCACAAAAGGGCTGGACAGATCCGGTTGTACTAGGACAGGTGCAGAAGAGAACGCCGCCTTTAGGGTATCGAAGGCCCTCAGAGCCTCAGAAGACCAGGTCCTCACATCTGCCCCCTTTCTGGTGAGGTCCGTTAGAGGTTTAGCCACCACGGAGAAGTCTTTGATGAATTTGCGATAGTAGTTGGCGAAGCCGAGGAAGCGTTGAAGGGCTTTCAACGACCCTGGCTGGGCCCACTCCGTGATGGCTTTCACCTTTTCAGGATCCATCTGGAAGTCGCATGGCGTGATGATATACCCCAAAAATGATATCTTTTGTACCCCGAAAACACATTTCTCGAGTTTAGCAAACAGCTTGTTATGTCTGAGTCGAGCTAGTACAGTCTGAACGTGAGTATGGTGACTCGGCAAGTCGGAGGAAAAAATCAAAATGTCGTCTAGATACACAACCACGAACACCCCCATGATATCCTGAAACACTGAGTTCATGTACCCCTGAAAAATGGCGGGGGCGTTACACAATCCAAAAGGCATAACTAGGTATTCAAAATGCCCGAGGGGCGTATTGAAGGCGGTTTTCCACTCATCCCCCTCCCGAATGCGGATGAGGTTGTATGCTCCCCTGAGATCAAGTTTAGAAAACCATCGGGTACCAGCGACCTGGTTGAGGAGGTCAGGAATGAGTGGAAGAGCATACTGGTTTCGGACTGTGATTTTGTTTAGCTCTCTATAGTCAATACAGGGCCGGAGACCCCCATCCTTCTTCTCAACGAAGAAAAACCCGGCACCCACCGGGGATTCTGAGGGCCGGATGTGCCCCTTGGCCAGGCTGTCCTGGATATAGTCCCTCATGGATTCTCTCTCAGGAACCGTAACGTTATAAATGCGGCCCTTGGGAAGTTTGGCCCCAGGAATCAAGTCTATTTTACAGTCCCATTCCCTATGAGGGGGCAGAGCTTCGGATAATTGTTTGGAGAACACGTCAGAAAACTCGGAGAGGTATTCTGGTAGGGGGGTCCCCTCGCAGGTGGAGATTCCCACCTTCACCGCACAAAGGTGGTTGGCACAGCGGGGACCCCACTTTACCAGTTCCAACGTGTCCCAATTTACTACCGGGTTGTGCTCCCGGAGCCAGGGGAGGCCTAGGACGACGTCCACAGACAAATCTCTCATCACTAGAAAGGTGCAGGTTTCCACGTGTAAGGCTCCTATGGTAAACCTTACTTCAGGGGTAACCAGATTAACCACCCCTGCTTGCAATGGGGTGGAGTCCACTCCTGAAACCAGAATCGGGGTCTCTAACCGTAAAAAAACCCCGGACAGTTGAGCAACGAAATTAAAGTTAACGAAATTCGCCGCAGCCCCAGAATCAACAAAGGCTTGCCCAGTACGGTGGAAAGCATGAAATTCTAGGGTGCAAGGCAATAACATTTTGGACAACACAGGGAGTACCTTGGCTCCTAGACAGTCCTCCGGACAACTGCCTAGGAGCGGACGTTTTCCCTGCCATGGCTTCTTGGCGCAGGTTGCAATGCGGTGACCCGGCTCCCCACAGTAGAAGCAGAGGTTCTTCTTCAGGCGATTTTCCCGTCGTTGCTTGGGGTTCATGGCTCCCAGCTCCATGGCCTCGGTGGTGGGAGGTGGAAAAGTCGGGTCAGTAGAAGAAGTGGGCGTGGGGAGTGGAGTGGTCCGAGCGGCGTGTCTGGCCCTCAAACGTCGGTCAGCCCGAACAGCCAGCGACATGGCTTGCTCCAGGGTTCTTGGCTCCGGGTGGGCCACGAGTAGGTCCTTAAGACCCTCAGACAGACCGGTCAAAAATAGGTCTTTTAGGGCGGCATCATTCCACCCGGATTCTGTACAGTGCTGGCGGAATTGGGAACAGTAGTCCTCCGCCATCTTGCAACCCTGGCGCAGGGCCAGAAGCTTGGAGACTGCGTAGCCGGCACGGTCGGGTTCGTCATAAATTTGACCCAAGGCGGAAAAAAAGGCGTCAAGGGATAGTCGGGCGGGAGAGCCAGCAGGTAATGAGAAAGCCCAATTTTGGGGCTCTCCCCTCAGGCGGGTAATTACAATTCCCACCTTCTGGTATTCAGTACCAGAGGAGTGGGGGCGGAGATCAAAGTAGAGCTTGCAGCTCTCTCTAAATGCGAAAAACTGACTTCTCTCTCCGGAGAAACAATCCGGAAGCGTGGCTCGAGGTTCTGTCATTGTTCCTGGAGCGGAAGGGGGCTGCATGGGACCTGCAGCTGCCGCTTGTTCCTGTCGCTGCAAGCGGGCTGTTAGGTCCTGGGCAAGGTTCGTAAGGAACTGGACCTGGTTCGCTAAAGCTGCCATGGCCTCCATCGAGGGGTTCAGAGTTGCCGGGCGGATGCAAGGGTCTGACCTTCGTTCGGCCAGTGTTACTGTCAGGACAGTGTCCGGGATATGGGGGTCCCTGAGATATCCCGCAACCCCTGTCCCTGCCTACTTGCCCCCCTGGGCTAACCCCCAGGGCGACAACTGGGCGGCGGTCCCTACCCTCACTAGGGAAGCGGGACACGGGAAGACAAACAGACACTGAAGACAAACAACGGTAGAATGGTCAGACAATCCGGGTCGGCAACAGGAGGGTACGCAGTACAGGGGGGTCAGGCAAAACGTAGTCAAGGTCCAAAAGCAGAGGTCAGGAAAGCCGGGGTCACAAACAGGAGTCAAAAGAATACGCGGGTGCAGCTGGAAGACCAAACTAACACTGGCAAGGCCTGAGAGGAAAACACACCTATTTAAATGCTGTCAGCGCTCCCGCCCCAGAAGCTGATTGGGGCGGAGAGCCTGACAGCAGCAGGGCTAATCAGGGCGGTGCTGGGGGCACGCCCCCAGTCTAGCTGCACAGACAGTTACTAGGGAAGCCAGCCTGGTAGTCGAGCGACTAGAAGCACCAGCTGCCTCCCTAGCAACCCGGCGGCGACCAGTCTTACAGCGGCCCGGGGA
Organism: Eleutherodactylus coqui; assembly: GCF_035609145.1. NCBI lineage: Eukaryota > Metazoa > Chordata > Amphibia > Anura > Eleutherodactylidae > Eleutherodactylus > Eleutherodactylus coqui. The sequence continues at coordinate 200,098,448 of NC_089841.1, read as the reverse complement.
GATCACCAGAACCGGGGTACCTCTGCGCCGCGCTCCCGTACCCCGGGTGGCCGGACCGGTGGTGCGGGCACGGCGGCCCCGAGAGTTGCCGGTTCTGACAGTTTTGTCATTTAAAAAAAATCTATATTTACCTATTTCTTCCCTGTTAGTCTACTTACTAGATCTTCACCTCACCTTTTGTCTCCTGCAGTTCATAGGGGTCACCCCACCTCCATTTGGCTGATTCCTTTGCTTCATGTGAAGGTTATGTACTTTCACAGGCAGTATTTGCCCGGCAATGTATACTACGTCACAATTCACAGCCCAGCACAGAAAGTGCCAAGCTATTGCAGAGACTGCTCATGCGTGCAGTCTCTGCAATAGATTAGCATTCCATCCTAGCCAGTGAATGCTGCTATGTCACAGGGATGTGACTTTTTACTGAAGAATGTCAGGAATGTCGGCTTTATAACAAGCCGGCCAGCAGGAGAAAACCTGACCTGGGGGACTGCAGAAGCTCAGGGAGGGGAAGATGTGGTCAGGAGTCAGCCTGTAGAGGAATAGGTAAGTATAGAATTTTATTTTTTTTATGACAAAAACCCTTTAATTAACCCCATTTTGATGTTAATATGGCTATGATACTCTCTATGTAGTGGGGCATCATCCTAGCCTAATGCATCCCTTTTAAGACAACAGATACAAAAAGTGGTTGAAAATGATGGAAGTTAGAGGAATCATTGATTGCTGAAAGAAAGCATAAGCATATGATATTTCCAAAGCACAATTGCATTTGAATGCAACCCAGCTGTGTTGGGAGAAGTAGGGAAAGCAATGGCAAACTACTCCACTACCACTGCCAAAATACTTTATGGATCAAAACCAAATGAGTCCAAATATGGTGCTGGAAGGCTGGTCAGGGCCCCCTGGGCTGGAAGGCACCGATCAAGCCACCAGGGAAGCACAGGGACGAAACTCGAATAACTTAGGAATTAATGATGCGGGCAGGACAAAGCCATTTGGACGCCGGTCTGCTGACACAGCTCAAAGCAAAAGGTTTTGTTTGTGTTTCTCAAAGATTCACAACATCGGCACATGGAACGTCCGTGGCATGAACACTGGCAAATTGGAAATCCTAAAAAATGGAATGGCTCAAAGTTAACCTGCTGGGTATCATCGAGCTTCACTGGACAGGCAACGTTTTTTCAATAGCGATGATGCTACTCAGGCAATGACACCAACAGACACAATGGAGTGGCATTCATAGCAAACAAGGCAGTCGCCAAAGCTGTCCATTGTTTCAATGTCATAAACGATAGGATCATATCCATTCACATCAATGGGAATCCTCGCTCGATCACAATTCTGTAAGTTTATGCGCCCACAACCGATGCAACAGATGAGGACATTGAAAAATTCTATGCTGATCTCCAGCAAGCAATCAATTAAATCAGACCCCTGTCAAGAGGATTTCAATGCAAAAATCGGCTCTTGAGAAGAACTACCAGTCGCTGGCAAATTCAGATTGGGTAAGCGGAATAATACAGGCGATCGTATGGTCTAATGTTGCACGGAAAACTGCCAATCGATCATGAACACATGGTTTGAGCAGCCAAAAAGCCATTTGTACACATTGACGGCCCCTAATGGCGTTCACCAAAACCAAATCTACTAGTTACTATGTGAATTGCGTTGGAAAAGCTCAACTCTGGCCGTGAGAACACTACCGGGTGCAGACTGCTCCTGCGCATGTGTTCGGTGTTTTGCCGGCGGTCGCTTGTGCAGAATCCAAGAAGGTTCATGGAGGAGGATCACGTCGGGGTTCAAGTACAAAGGCCTCCGGTAAAAAGTTTCATCTCCTCTCACCGATCGCATCCGTGAGGGGAGATGAAACTTCAATTTTTTAAAAAACTTTTACGTGACTGCCATTATCCATTGGATAATGCCGAACACGTGACCAGGAACCGCTCACAGCGGCCCCCCGTGAAATCTCCAGGCTCTTGGCTACGTTTTGTAGCCAGGAGCAGGGAGAATTTAAATTACCCTGGCAATCCACGGCTTTTGCGCATGCGCCTGCCATTTTGGCGACGGGCGCGTGCACAGAAGCTAGGGTAAGGTTCGTGGATAAATCCAGGGGCCTTAGGTACAACTTTCATCCTCCCTCACGGATATGATCCGTGAGGGGAGTTGAAAAGTAAGCTTTTTAAACTTTTTTAAACTTTTTAAACATTGCGATAATTGTTGAGCAGGAACTGCCAGACGTTCAAGCTGGCTTCCACAAAGGACGTGCCACCAGAGGCCAAATCGTGAACCTGCGCTGGATCAGGGAGAAGACCCGGACGTATCAAAAGGACTTGCACATGTGTTTCATCGACTACTGCAAGGCATTTGATTGTGTCGAACATGACGAGCTTTGGAAGTGTCTGAAGCAAATGGGCGTCCCAGAAAATATTGAACAGCTTACAACATCCAAGAAACAACAGTCAGGACAGCTTATGGAAACACGGATTGGTTTGAAATCGAGAAAGGTGTACAGCAAGGCTGCATTCTATCACCAGTCTTTTTCAATCTGTACGCAGAAACGATCATGAGGCGATGCATTTTGGACAAATTAAAAATCGGAGTCAAAATCGGTGGCAGAAATGTCAACAACCTTCAATACACAGATGACACCACCCTGCTTGCGGACAGTGAGAGAGACCTGGAATACCTTATCCAACGAGTGCAAAAGGAAAGTGAACCTATGGGACTGTACCTCAACAGCAAGAAAATGAAAGTCATGACCATGGTAAGCAACGGTACAGTGAACATAAAAATTACCAACGAAGAAGTAGAGATTTCATCCTTAGATCCTTGCATCCAAAATTGATTGCAACGGGCAATCTGAACTTAAGATCGATAGACGGATTACACTTGGCAGGATTGCAATGCAAGAAATGGAAAAGATCTGGAAAAGCAAGGATATTGGCATTGAAACAAAAACCAGGCTGGTCAATGAAATCGTCTTTCCCATAACGATATATTGTTGTGAACGTTGGACGCTCAGGAAAACAGACAGAAGGAAAATTGATGCGTTTGTACTATGGTGCTGGAGGTGAATGCTACGGACTGCCATGACAATGATAAAGGTAGTGTTAGATCGCGTCAAACCGAAAATATCACTAGAGGGCAAAATCATCAAACAGCGACTCTCTTTTTTTAGCCACGTGACGCTTGCTAACTCACTGGAAACAGTACTAATGCTTGGCAAGGTCAGTGGAAAGAGAAGATCAGGATGACAAAGAACAAGATGGCTAGATACACTCAAGGCCACCACGAACATGTCAATCGCGGAACTGAAAGAAGCCGTGAAAGACAGAAATGCGTGGAGAACATTGATCCATAGAGTGACCGAACGTTGGATACGACTGAACAGATAATTATCATCACATGATGACAACGTAAAGAAATAAAGAAAAATAGACTACTTTCCCAACCTTGATCAGCCATCCTTGAAAAACGACTGTGTTTTAAAGTACAGTGACCTAGCCAGCATGAGAAAAACATGAAAAGTATCATTATATGAGAACATATATACACTACAGCTCCTTGATGTCAGTACACCACAAATAAACATGTTTTGTATTCATACACATTGTTTACTAATGTATTGAGCCTTGATTTTCTTAACTTTTTCTACCATCAAAGTAGCCGCCTATACCAGTGATCGCAATATTAATTTACTTGCCCAGATAAATCCATACCCATGTTTCCCCGAAAATAAGACAGTGTCTTATATTAATTTTTGTTCAAAAAGGTTTAACTTTTTTACATGTATAGCTGCCTGGACACTATTTAAATTGACTGACTTTTTTAATTAATTGTTAGCAGGGCTTAATTTTGGAGTAGGGCTTATATTTCAAGCATCCTCAAAAAGCCTGAAAAATTCTTTTGCATCCTCAAAAATTCTGGAAAATCATGCTATGTCTTATTTTCAGGGTATGTCTTATTTTCAGGGAAACAGGGTATTCATCAGAAACTGGCTTGTTTGTTCATTTCCAAAAAAAACCAAACGATAATTTGGGTGCTGCGCTGAAATTAATAAACTGTAGTATATGTATATAGGGCAGATTAATATTGAAACATGTAAACAGTTAAAGATTATGTTTCAGCTCACCAACTATCTATTAGCGGATCTCCATATTCAAACCAATGGTGCAAGGGGGAAGCCTGGCAAGACCATATGGAATGCTATAAGTGAATCCAGTTCAATTCAAATTCCAGCATGCATCTTCATAAAAAACACTTCTTTATTGAAAACCCATTTGTATAAAATGCATATGTGATGCAAAAAGATGCTTATATATTTTTCGAACCTTTAAGGCTTTTAATTATAGCTTAAATCCTTGTATATTAACATTTCTTATATAGATATTCCCATTCAGTTGACTAACTCCATACATGCCAAACCTTAAGGCTTATTATTAGAGATGAGCGAGCACCAAAATGCTCGGGTGCTCGTTACTAGGGACGAAACTTTCGCAATGCTCGAGGGTTCGTTTCGAGTAACGAACCCCATTGAAGTCAATGGGCGACCCGAGCATTTTTATATATCGCCGATGCTCGCTAAGGTTTTCGTTTGTGAAAATCTGGGCAATTCTACAAAGTGATGGGAACGACACAGCAATGGATAGGGCAGGCGAGGGGCTACATGTTGGGCTGCATCTCAAGTTCACAGGTCCCACTATTAAGCCACAATAGCGGCAAGAGTGCCCCCCCCCGCACTGTCAGCGTAAAGATCGTTCTCCTCTGCCATAGCTGTAACAGCTGTGGCAGAGAAGAACGATGTTTGCCCATTGAATTCAATGGAGCCGGCAATACAGCAGGTTCCACTGAAAGCAATGGGCTGCCGGCGATCGCAGGATGAATTGTCGGGAAGGGGTTAAATATATAACCCCTTCCCTGCAATTCATCCAGAAATGTGTTACAATAAAAATATATACCGGCGTATAAGGCAACGGGGCGTATAAGACGACCCCCCCAACTGTCACCTTATACGCTGGCAATACAGTGGAGCAAAGAATAAAAATCATTACTTACTTCTTCTGACGTTCTGCGGCGCTCCTGCAGGCTGTTGCTCCCTCCTGGTCCACGGCAGAGTATTGCTTTCTGGACGAAGGGCTTGAAATCCCCGCCTCCAGAAACACAGCCAATCACAGCCATTCAATGACATCATTGTCATTGGCTGTGATTGGCTGAAGGCACGTGTGTTTCTGGAGGCGGGGATTTAAAGCCCTCCGTAGAGAAATCAATGCTCTGCCGGGAACAAGGAGGGAGCAACAGCCTGCAGGAGCATCGCAGAACACCAGGAGGGAGTGACAGCCTGCAGGAGCGCCGCAGAACGTCAGAAGAAGTAAGTAATGATTTTTATTCTTTGCTCCACTGTATTGCCGGCGTATAAGGTGACAGTTGGGGGGTCGTCTTATACGCCCCGTCGCCTTATACGCCGGTATATATTTTTATTGTAACACATTTCTGGATGAATTGCAGGGAAGGGGTTATATATTTAACCCCTTCCCGACAATTCATCCTGCGATCGCCGGCAGCCCATTGCTTTCAGTGGAACCTGCTGTATTGCTGGCTCCTCTGAATTCAATGGGCAAACATCGTTCTTCTCTGCCACAGCTGTTACAGCTGTGGCAGAGAAGAAGGATTTGTCTTCTATATGTTCTCAATGGGGTCGGCGCTGCTGCCGCCGGCCGCATTGAGCGCATATAGAGAAGATTTATGGCCTTAAGAAGGACCGTTGGGGTTCTTGAAACCTAAAATACTCCTAACACTCTCCCTATAGCAGCTCCAACACGAGAGCACTTTCCCTGAACTAATGTCAGAATGCATCTGTGGGGAGCCGCGGGAGGGGCCAATTTTTATACTCGGGTGACACCTGATCTCGCCAGCCACTCACTGCAGGGGGGTGGTATAGGGCTTGAACGTTGCAGGGGGAAGTTGTAATGCCTTCCCTGTCTTTCTATTGGCCAGAAAAGCGCGCAAATTTCTCAGGGAAGAAAGTGAAAGTAACTCGAACATCACGTGGTACTCGTTACGAGTAACGAGCATCTCGAACACCCTAATACTCGGACGAGTATGCTCGCTCATCTCTACTTATTATATAATAACTCAATACAAATAAGTTGGATCTATATAATTGAAGCCTCTTGGCGAGCGGCTGTCTAGGTTTAAAATCCAAAAAACCTCACGTTTTATCAACGTGTAATCAAAATCACCAGCACTTATTGGATAACCAAATTCCGCCACTACAATAACCTCAAACGAGTCCCAATGTCCCTGCTGGTGAGCCACAGAATGACGGGAAGCACCAGATAGCATCTGGGTTTCTGAATTACGTATATCAAAAAGGTGTTCCCCCATACGTTTACGTATTGTGCGTGAAGTAAACTCTAGATATTGTCATCTACATTTAATACAACTTATGATACAGATCATGTGCGGATTCACAATTGCTGTATGTTCTAATAGTTTACAATCTACTATAGTGCATAGACTGAAATGTTTTAGTTTTGGGTACAAATTTGCGTAAAGCGCACTTAAAACAAAACAAGTTGTTCTGAGCCAATCATCACTTTGTACATTCCTACCAGGAATCAACAAACTGAGTGAAACAACTCCATTTTCGGATGTTTTCCTGACCGTTGATAGACATACTGGAAATGTAGTGAATAGTGTTTACAGAAAACTCATTACCAGCAATTCCACTCTACAAGCATTGAGTTGTCATCCTCATTATGTCATTAATAGTTTGCTATATGGTGACTTCTTACAGGCTAGAAGAATATGTAGTAATTTTGGAACCTATGAACAGGAGGCAAAACCTATAACGGGTCGCTTAAAATCTAGAGGTTATTCTACCCCCTTACTTAAAGCCTCATGTTCACGGAGAAAATCAGGCCCGCCGCGGATTCTTCATGCAGAATCGCGCAGCGGGTCCCCCCTTTCCCGCGGACATGAGGCCTAAAAAGAAGATTTACTTACCTGTTCGGACGCTGCAAATCTTCCCTCCGTTGCGGCCAGATCTTCTTTCTTCGGCCCGGCTGCGGGTGTGCTGCGGATCCGGACGGCTTCCATAGAAGCCTGTGGGAGCCGTCCCCGCGGGAGCCCCGCACTACAATGAAGCATGCTGCAGGTGTTTTCCCGCACACGCAATCCAAGCCTCAGGGGAAAATGACATGCGCAGGTATTTAATTACCTGCGGATCTGTCCCCGTGGACATGAGGCCTAATACTGCTAAATAAAAAGCAAGTGTAAAACAGCAACACAATTTGATACACAACACTAGTAAGTCCAAACATGTTTCACAATTGTTGATGTTTTCCACACAATATAGTACAGAATATTATCAAATTGTTAAAGTTATTCAGAAATCTCTGCCTTTACTGCTTAGAGATAGAATATTCAAAAATATTTTGCATATGAGCCGCAAGTTTGTTGCTAAAAAGTCCCTTTCATTGTTTCTTCCAGTTCATTCATTTCTGGAGGGGATGTACAAAATGACTGTTGGCTCACAACAATTGGGTCTTGTGCGGTAATGCTGGGTGCACTTTATGCAAATTTGTACACAAAGCTAAAACACCATAGTGGAGTGTATGATATTAGAACATTTAGCAATTGTGAATCCACAAATGTGATTTATATCATAAGTTGGAGTAAATGCAGATGAAAATTTGTAGGGTGTACTTCACACATCTTATGTAAATGTATAGAGGAGCACCTTTTTGATATATATAATCCAGAAACCCCAGAGTTTATCTGGTGCTTCCCATCATTTTGTGGATCACTAGCAGGGGCTTTTGCACTAATTTGAGGTTAGTGCAGTGGAGAAACATAGATGTCCAATAAGGGCTGGTGATTTAGATTACAGGTTGTTAAAATGTGAAGCTGTTTGGATTTTAACCCTAGGCACCTGCTCAACCAAGAGGTTTAAATTCTAGATCTAACTTATTTGTATCGAGGCACTTGAAGGGAGTGTTGGGCTGCCTCTAGTTTGGATACAAGATGTGCTAAGGGCAGGCATGGAGGCTCTAGTACCCTGTTGGGCTGCCTCTAGCTTGGATGCAAGATGTGCCATGGGTAGGCATGGAGGCTCTAGTACTCTGTTGGGCCGCCTCTAACTTGGATACAAGATGTGATATGGGTCAGCATGGAGGCATACAGGTTCTGTATGGTATCCTGCAGCATATCGGTCCACTTTTGCTGTAACTGAGCCTCTAGATCGTGCAAACTCGTAGGCTGTCAAAGCTGGCATCCCAGATGGTGTCACATAGGTTCCATTCACAGTAAATCTGGCGACTGGGCAGGCCACGGATGTAAGTGTGGTAATGTTGTGGAGGCATTCCTGTGACAGCCTTGCATTGTGTGGTCAAGCATTATCCTTCTATAAAATGCTTTATGAAAGCCCGGCCATGAGAGGAACACATGCGGCTGCAGGACGACCTGAACATATTGCTGAGCTGTCATTGTCCCTCATACTACTACTAGGGGTAACCATCATATGCGATGGCTCCCCAGTCTATAACACCAGCAAATGAAGAATTGAGGCATCACCCCAGGTCTCCAGACACAAACCTGGCCATCATCAGTGCCCTAAATTAAACCTGGATTCATCACTGAAGACGACCTGGTTTCACTAAATAGCAGTTGAGTTTCGTCGTTCACGGCACCACTTATAACAGATGGTAGATGTCACAGGCGGCACATATAATGAGTGTCGTGAGACCAAATGTCTTGCAGCCAAGCACCTGGAAATGGTTCAGACGAATGGCGGACAACAAGACAGCTGGAGCTACTTATGCTTGTCGGATGATCAGGTAATCCTCTCTACTGGTGGTCTGTCGAGGGTGTCCTGAGCTTGGTCGCCTTGTGTGCGTGCCCTCACGCATTCACTGGTCCCAAGACCTCCTACTAGTCTGGTTAGAGCTGCCAAGGTGGCAGGCAATTCCTTGATACAACCATCCAGCTACCAAATTCCAATTATGCACCCTCTCTCAAGCTCTGTTAAAGAGGCAAAGTCTCTTCAATTGTGTCATAGAGGTGTCTATTGGCTCAGCCGATCAGAGCCAGCTCTTGATTAACCACTCACAGCCATTCATTGAATCACTGAATGGCTGTGATTGGTTCAATCGGAAGCAGAGCTTCCTTGAGGCGGGGACTTTCAAAGTCTTTACCAGGAAGCTCTGCCGGAGAACTTCAAGCAAGTGCCCGGGAGGGAGTTTCAGTGAGACGCACAGGGAGCTGACAGCGCCTGAGAGGTGATGTATTCATTTTTTTTATGCAGCTAAGGCTTATTTTTGGGGTAGGGCTTATATTTTAAGCCCTCCCGACCTTCCCAAAAAACCTGGTAAAAGAGCGCTACAAAGTCATAGTTGTAGTGACAAAAAATGGCAATGACACAGAACACAGATGTGATATCACTGCATTTTTTATCGCGCCGCCTATGTGGAAGCGGCCTAAAGCTGTGATTGATACGTTACACAAACAACAACAGTGCTCAGTAGACTTTGCTAACTTATAATGGGATCCATTGGGTTCTGGCATGGTGTATGTCATTTATCGAAGAAATAGTACTGCATGCTGTGCTAAGTTTCTTTTTCATCAGATGTGATGAAATATGTGATGCATCCTCTGACTTAAAGGGGGAATGTCGCCTGCCTAAAGCACCGTGAACTAACTTATGGTGCTGTTAGGCAAGGTGACAGGAAGCCGGGTGCTGTTTTTTTTAATACTCACCGGCTTCCGGGTGCCAGTTGCTAAAGTCTGCGTGCTGGATGCATATCTGACTCTCTTCAGAGTTCTGTGCATGCACTCTCTTACACAAGTCTATGAGAGAGCACGCATACAGGACTCAGAAAACAGTCAGATTTTTGTCTGGCACACGAACTTCAGTGGCAGGCAAGACGGGAACCAGGAAACACCTGACTATAAAAAATACAGCACCCGTCTCCCTGTCACCTCACCTAACAGCACCATAAGTTAGTTGATGCTGCTTTAGGCAGGTGACAGGTTCCTTTTAAATGTGCACATAGCCTTCTGTGGAGGTGGAATTTGACTTTGGATTACATAAAACCATTTTGTGCTACTGAACTGCGAAAAGAGATCAGATACTAATTTTACAATTATGCATTAATGCAGCAGCAGCGAACATAATTATCACAGAACAAACACACCCCTGGGGCTCTTAAGAGAAACAAAAAGTAGTGAAACGCCCTAAACCTCCAGGGAGGTAATTATCTACTGATGGATAATCACTGAAATTACCTGATTTTAAGACGCACTTAGAGGAAAAGAAAATTCTACATTCTACCCTTTTATATCTAGGAATTGGTCGATTCAAATTGTGCCTCTCTTATATAACACGAGGGTAAAAAGCCTGCTACTATCTTCTGGTATATTCACACCACAAACTTGTTAGAATTCTATGCAATGATCGGGCTCACAGGAATCCAAGAACTGTTCATGCGCTAAATTCAAATGTATGGAACAAATTTTCATTTGCAGAGATTTCGGCAAGAAATCAGCCATTCTGTATGTAACCTAAAAGTGACCCCCCGGTTTCAGGACAACATTCTGTCCTGGGAGAGAAGTGGGAGGAGGGTATAATGCCTGCAGTAGTTCTCTGCCGTCCGTCCAATTCCAAGCCCCATTTTCAACTGTCCAAGTTGGCTGCAGCATTTGTCTAATTACCTAATCCATACTGTGCGCTGCACTCTAGTTGGCCAGACCAGATCACATGAGTAACTCTAGCCAATCAGAGAGCAGGTATAGTGCATTGGTAATCTAACACTACCAGCACATTGTGGGAGGTTAGGTAGTCTGAAGATTGTGTTAGCCATCTTGAACGGCCAAAAACAGAACCCAGAAGCGGTGGATTAAAGGGAAGGCAGAGATGAACAACTGCGGGCACTATACAACCTCTGGCCATGGGGCAGAATTTTATCCTGAAACTAAAGTATTGCTTTAACCCTTTCATGCCTAGAAGTATTTTATGCCAGAGCAAAATTTGCATTTTTAGTATGTGCCACATTACAATGTTATGGGGCTCAAAAGTCAAGAAACAAAGTGTCTGAGAAGCGGTGTTTTATACTCACCGGGTACCCCGTTCTTGTGCTGTGTCCCCCGAAGTCCGTGCGTGCAGCAGTGTGCCCCTTTTTAGTCTGCTCTCTGTGCTTGCCATGCCAGAGATGAATAGGAGAGCGCACACACTGAGTGGACTGAAAAAGAGTCCCGCTACTGGCCCACACAGACACAGCACAGGAAAGGGGCACCCTTTGAGTATAAACACTGCTTCGTGGGCTACCCGTTCTCTGACCTTTGAGCCCCATAATGTAGTTTATGGGGTTTAAGGTCATAACAGGTTCCTGTTGAATGAAATACAATTCAATCATGTTTGTGATACTAGGAAATAGTGTGAGAAGGATGGTGAATATATCAGATTTCAAGGTTTCAAACTTTGTTATGCATTTTTTGACAACATCTGAATGTGTCTAACTTACTGATCTTTTAAAAATCCCTAGGAAAGCCATACCACCTAAACAAATAGATATCAAGGCTATTATGTATTGTTTCAGAAAATGTACAAAAGCATAAAATAAAAAATGTTAGAAGCTAAAAACACCTTTTCTTCATGAAAAATCGAAACAAAAAAGAATCTACTTGGTATCACTCTGTTTATAAACGAACTATAAAAATATTGTACTATTTATTGTGCACAGTGAACACCATAAAAAGGCACAGAATTAAAGAAACAACAGGTCTTGCAAAAGATGAGGCCTCATGCAGATACATTGATGGAAAAATGAAAAAGTCTTTGGCTCTTGGAAAGCAGGAACAAAAAAACCCTGAAAATTATAAAATGAAACATCTCTGGTCTGGAAGGGGTTAAGCTACCCACACACATAAAATGTGGATCAGATACAATGCAGAGAATCAATTATCCATTGGATTTGCTCTCAAAATTGGCCAACGAGGAACAAAGTTAAAAAACAAATCTGAGTGGGTTTGCTGTACACCTTATTGTCAGCAGACCACAGATGAAAAAAAGCCAACCTTACACGTCATATTTTTGAAGCAGAGAAAACCAGATAAATCATGGCGTACTGGACAGAACCAAGAATCGTCAATGATATGGAGAAGCTTTTATTAGCGACATCGTGTTTCTGTGCTGAATAAGCACCTTCATCTGGCCTTATTACTGATTAATGGAATACTGAAGAGTATTTAGAAGCTGCAGGCAAGGGTGGCGGGTGACATCACAAACACATGATTACTGTCACATGATGTAATGCAGCAAAGACTGACAAAGTGAATATAAGGAAATGTACAAAGTGAGTACCGCTGGGGGGATGCGGGGTGTGTCCTCCTTGTCTCCTTTCTTCAGGGACTGTGTATTGCAACATGATAGTTCAATTACAGTAGAGGGAAGAGCAGTAGACCTGTCCCTTTGGATAGAGAGGCATGACTCAAGCGCTTTCCAAGGGCAATGGGGGATGACCATATGGTCCCTACTAACAGCTGAGCAAGAAGCTGCTTTTTGGAATGCACACCAAGGGGCAAGTGGTGGAGTTTCTCCTGAGTAAGTGTTTTAGGGCAACTGACATCTTTGACATGATTCACTACTACTCCATCTATAACTATAGCTTCTGTGTTCCTGTTAGCTCTCTGCTTCACAACTAACAACCATTGTCCACCTTCAGTGCATTCCACCCACATCAGCCTCTCTCTCCCCCCCTCGCCCATGCACAGTCCACGCACACTCTTCACTTTCTTAAACAGCTTCAACCCATCTGACTCTGCTGTGGAACAGAAAAACTGCTCATGTAAATCTCTGAATCATCTCCTCACTCTCTATCCTCCTCCTACTAGCTGTGGGGCACATCTCTCCTAACCCTGGACCACCTTTTATTTCCACTAGTTATATCTTATCTGCCCCACAAAGAATCCCTCAAATCTGTTACCATTTGCTATACACCATCTTCTGTATTTTTTAGGTGTGTGTTCTGAAATTGTCAGTCAGCTTCAAACAAGCTCACCACCATTCATGATGGCTTCATTACAAAATCTCTAAACCTGCTGGCTCTCACAGAGACATGGATTAAACAGTCTGACACTGCTTCCCTCGCTGCTCTATCTTATGATGGCCTACACTTCTCTCTTACCCCAAGACCTGAGAATAGGCGTGGAGGAGTAGGTGTTCTCTCTCCACAATGCACCTTCCAGGTCATCTCCCAGTACCCTCGCTCTCTGATCGCAACTTATTTTCCTTTACTGTCAAGTATCCTTGTCTTTCTAAGAACACTCCTACCTACTGCACATGCAGAAATCTACAGGCCGATTACACCCACAATTTTCAGACACCTTAGTCATCAATGTCCCCAATCTCTTCCTTCTCTTCTACAATCTGGTTGCTGATCACTACAAGAAAACTGCACTTAAAATTCCACTAGATGAAGTGCCGCCCCCCTATGCTCCTACCCTTCCAAAGCAGACCGCAGCATCCCTGGCTAATCCCTCAAACAAGCCTACTACACCTCTCTCATCTCATCAGTATCCGAAAAACCCAAAAGACTATTAACACTTTTCAAAAAGTGTTTAGCTTTGATCCTCTTCTCTCCTGCAACTCCTCTAGTTCACTCTCAGCATTTGACCCAACAAACAGAAGGGTCCTCTCTTCTTCCCACCCTACTACTTCCATTAGTGACCCTATTCCGTCTTACTAGCTATCATCGGTCACCTCATAACAATATTCAACCTGTCTCTTCTGGTATCTTTCCCTCCTCCTATAGATATACTGTCATATCCCTATTACTAAAGAAACAGTCACTTGACTTGTCTTGCGCTATCATCTACAGACCCATTTATAATCTCCCGTTGGTCTCCAGACTCCTGGAATGTCTGGTCTCTAAATTCTACAGAAATTTTTCCTACTAAAGTGTCAAACGATCTTCTGATGGCTAAATCGAATGGCTACCGCTCTACTGATTCTGGATCTCTTTTCGGCTTTCGACACTGTAGATCACCAATTTCTCTTCAATATGCTCTACTCTATTGGCCTTAAGGATACTGTGCTCTCCTGCTTTTTCTCCTACATCTCTGACTGCTTGTTTAGTGTATCATTTGCTGGTTCTACCTCTTCTCCTTGTTGTTGGAATTCCTCAGGGTTTGGTCCTTGGTCTTCTCCTCTTTTTTAGCTACACGGTCCCTATTGGTCAAACTAACAGTAGATTTGATGAAATCAAGATTGAACTTTTTACCTTAATTCTAAGCATTGTGTCTGGAGGAAACCAGGCACTGCTCATCACCTGCCCAATACCATCCCTACAGTGAAGTGGTATTTTTTAGCGGCTGGGACAGAGAAACTAGTCAGGGTTGATGGAAAGCTGAATGGAGTAAAGTACAGAGACATTCTTAATGAAAATCCGATCCAGAGCGCAAGGGACCTCAACTTTGGCAGAAGGTTCACTTGCAACAAGACAATTACCCTAAGCACACAGGCTTAGGGACAACTATGTGAATGTCCTGGAGTGGCCCAACCAGAGTATTGACTTAAACTCAAATCAAACATCTCTGGAGAGACATGAAAATAGCTGTCCACAGACGGCCCCCATCCAACCTGAAAGAGATTGAGAGGATCTGCAGAGAAGAAAGACAGAAAATCCCCAAATCCAGGTGTGCAAACCTTGTGGCATCATATCCGAGAAAATTGGAGGCTGTAATTGCTGCCAAAGGTATGCCAGCTAAGTACTGAGTGTGAATACTTATGTCAATGCAAAATGGTATATTTCATTAAAAAAATATATGTAAAGATTCCTAACATTCTGTTTTCACTTTGTCATTATGGGGTATTGAGTTAAAACTTGACATTTTTTTTACCCCACCCCTCTAGGCCGTACAGAACAAGCTCTTGTGTCACCCCTACTTCCTTATAGTCTATAGGCACTTGCAAGTACAGCCAGCATCGTATTGTTCAAGCTTTGTATCGGTCTTAGGCCGGGCTCACACAAACGGGTCGGATTCCACATGTGGGAGGCCTGCAATGGATTCTGGCTGTGATCCCAGCCGCTGACCCCGCGTACCTCATTAAACTGTATTGCGGATGATTGCAGAGGCACACAGATGGTCATGCGCAATTTTTTTTGTATTTCCCACGCCGTCACTTAGCAATGACGTGGGTACCTGCAGCCCATACACAATATTAATTGCATATGGGCTGCAGATCGGACACCTCCACTAACTTTAATGGAGGCCGTCTGCGTGGATTCTGCTGTGATTTTTCTTCCGCTTGTGGAATATGCAGTTCGTATCCGTGATTGTGACATTAAAAAAATGAAAATACATGTCTTTCAATGCCCGCGATTTACCGCAGATCGTCTGCACGGAATCCGCGATTCAAATCCGGTCGTGTGAGGCCGGCCTAATACTGCAAATTTTGACTTATTTTGTGTTGGCTTCCCTTGATTTGCAGAGCACTGTGGAATATGTTGGCGTTATATAAAGATTATCTACATCTTCCTACAATATCTCTATCATTAACTCATGGACAGGACTCCAAATTCTAAGCATGTTCTTGGTTCAGGTAGCCGGCCCAAGGTTGACTCAGCCTAACATCCTTCCTAGGTCGGTAAGATGAGTACCCAGCTTGGTGGGGGGGTAAAATATGGTTGGGGAAGGCAATGGCAAACCACCCCGCAAAAACAGTCTGCCTAGAAAACATCACGTTGTGATGTCACCTGAGGAGTTGGTCATGACTCAGTGCTTACACCAGGGGCCTTTACCACAGCCATGACTCGGAGCTTGCACCAGGGGCCTTTACCTCAGCTATGACACGGTGCTTACAATAGAGGCCTTTATCTCAGCCATGACTTGGTGCTTTCACCAGGAGACTTTACCACAGCCATGACTCGGTGCTTGCACCAGGGGCCTTTACCTCAGCCATGACTCGGTGCTTGCACCAGAGGCCTTTATCTCAGCCATGACTTGGTGCTTTCACCAGGAGACTTTACCACAGCCATGACTCGGTGCTTACACCAGAGGCCTTTACCTCAGCCATGACTCGGTGCTTACACCAGAGGTCTTTAGCTCAGCCATGACTTGGTGCTTACACCGGAGGTCTTTAGCTCAGCCATGACTCGGTGCTTGCACCAGGAGCCTTTACCTCAGCCATGACTCGGTGCTTACACTAGAGGCCTTTAGCTCAGCCATGACTTGGTGCTTACACCAGAGGCCTTTAGCTCGGCCATGACTTGGTGCTTACACCAGAGGCCTTTAGCTCGGCCATGACTCGGTGCTTACACCAGAGGCCTTTAGCTCGGCCATGACTCGGTGCTTACACCAGAGGCCTTTAGCTCGGCCATGACTTGGTGCTTACACCAGAGGCCTTTAGCTCATGCTTGTCTACTACTGTTGTGACTCTACACATTATTTTTTTATGACAGTTTTATAATCTCCTCTGTATGATTTTTCATAATTTTGGAACACCTTATCCTTGTAACAAATGCAATTTTTTCAACTTGCAGTTTGTATAGAATAAAATGAATTATTAATTGTAATAAGGCCGGTCGGAGGGACTATTTTCCTATTTTGGGGATATTCCTCAGATATCCAGCGCTGGGTAATATTACCAGCCCCAGTTTCAGGAGGGGGAGCAGATACAGCCGGCCATTATCTAGTCATTCTGTTTCTATCATACATTTTAGTGAGAGAGAGTTTTTCATTGAAGTAATGTCTGCCTGACTGACAAGCAGGAGTTCCGCTTGTGGTTTAGGACCACTAAAAGCCTTCAGCCTCTCCTTCAGTCTACCTTATTCTGCTCGGCTATTCCAGAGTGACTTCACGCCGGGGACACGCCGCCATACACGGCAGCGCCTCCACACATGCGTCACACGGCGGAATGATCTAGAACGAGCTCACTCCAGCCATAGCCGTCGTGTTACGTCACGACTTCCCTCATGACTCCGCCCACCTGCGTCGGCTCTCACTGGCAGAGAAGTCTTAGCAACAGGCTTCTGATTGGTCAACTGGTATTTCCCGGCAGCAACGAGAAGCTCCTACGTAAGCTGTGATTGGCTTTGCGCAACTCCCTAATCGACCAATGGCAGAAGAGCGCAGCGTAATTCAAATCGCGAACTCGGAGAGGGAGTTACGTAGTAAACCGTCTCACTCGGCGGCCGCCATTCTCTGCTTGCTTGTGTGGCATTTGCTGCCGGGACTATGTCATTCAAAAACATCTATTACTCCGACAAGTACACGGATGAGAAGTACGAGTACAGGTAAGACGGTGAGGGGACGGACCGTGCGGCGCCCTGTTGTCCGGCACGCTGAGGTGTCGCCACCATTGT
This sequence comes from Eleutherodactylus coqui, assembly GCF_035609145.1. NCBI lineage: Eukaryota > Metazoa > Chordata > Amphibia > Anura > Eleutherodactylidae > Eleutherodactylus > Eleutherodactylus coqui. Next base: position 200,081,088 of record NC_089841.1, on the reverse strand, counting down.
GGTGTGAGCTCGCTGCGGTCACGTGGGCGGGTCGGCCGGCGCTGTGTACACGCCGCCCGCATGGTGGCGGCTGCAATGTGCCGAGGAGTCCCCTATGGCGGCTTGTGGCCGCGGCCCACAGAACCTATTAGGAATGCTGTAGAGTTAATCTATCGTCCGGTGGCAGCGGTGCCCGCTCCTCTGCCAGCTGGTGGTGATGTCACGTGCCCGTTTCTGGTGTCGATCTTACATAGCAGTGTTGGGCTGGGTGCTATATCACCACCTTTTTTTTTCTTTTCTCTAAAAGTGTCGACAAGCGGCGCTCTAACCGAAGGTGGCGACCGGCGGCGCCAAATTGTACGGCAATGTGTTTTATTTTTTTACATCAAAAACATTGATTAATCTGTATTTCTGGAAAAATTTGTAGTTGAACCTTTTGGGTTTTCTTGTTGGGGCCGGGCTCACGCGGCGGTAAGCTTGGAACACTAGGGGGCCCCACAGCCGCTGACAGCGTTTTTACAGCTGTGGAAGCAGTCCTGATCTTGCGTATGGCGGCGAAATAGTAACACATATGCTGTCATGTGCGGTACACTTGTTGTCCCCTGCCGGCGCGAGCATGGTGGCATATGGGTGCGGGCATACATACACTAATAGAGAACAACTGATTCTATTCTGCGTGAATACGCGGCAAAATAGGACATTTTGTGATCACGTGTTGCACAACTCCGGCACACGAATGAGTGGAATAGATGTAATTGATTGCCTGCGAGTTATCATGTATCACACGTGTGTTCGGAGTCCTTGTAATGTGCGGTCAACACACGCCCCTGTGAGTCATCCCCATTGTAAATCAGTGGAAGTAATCCACTGCAGTAACGATCATGCTGTGTATTATATAATCCACTGCATGTTGTTGTTTTTTTTTTTTTTCTCTTCCTCCCATGGGAAACCCTTGCCGATTCTCCGCCACTGTTAGCTGCACTGGGGATCGCTACTTGCCTGAAGTGATGTGAGGCGTTTCACAGTCCGATATCGCACTCGCCCGTGTGAAATCGGCCTAAGAAAAATGCATAAAAGGTTTCCAGATGTGTATAATGCTACAGTTATCACCTTCTATATTCTCATAAGTATACAGTCAGGAGGATGAGCTGTGATCTCCTCTATCATAACTGTGTGACAGGAGCTGTGTGATGATTAGTAACTATGACAAGCAATTCTGTGTCCCCGCTCCCAGGTCCTGTGGTAGGGCATGTAATAGCATCACACAAACTGATACATTTTGACTAATTTGAGAACGCATAAACCTAAGTAAATGTGAGCTGGTCAGGACTGAGATCACATGAGACCGAAAAAGTCAGGTGGGAAGAAAGTCTTTTCTTTCAGAGGTGACACAAGCCCACTTCTCTATACTGGGGGGATAGCTGCACATCTTCTGGTTAGGTCATCAGTGGTTGGACAGGCGTCTGCTCTGTGGGACCCCCATCCATTAGTTGATTGTTCAGCAGGCCAGAGGTTGTCATTAGCGGACTGTGGAGGACACTCCCACTTCCGGTGCTGACCACTAATGACGGCGTACGCCCACTATACTGATAGCTGGCTAGGGGATCAGCTGATGGACGAGGGTCCTGAGCAGCAAACAGACCAGCTACTGACAAGGACAAAAGGGCAGAAAACCCCCTTTTAATCTTCCCATAAATATTAGACTAAAGTTGAGAAAAACAATCATGCCAAGTGAAATGTAATCCTTGTTTTAACCAACCGCTGACAGGCCGTCATGTGACGTGTTCAGCCGATAGTCTAACGAAAGATCTTTCTGTGAAACAATGATGCCAGACAGATGGTCCATGTTGTCCCTGAACACGTCCGGCCACTTTGTATCATGCTATCTGTGACCCAGTCATTTACCAGCTGATCGTTCAGCTACCAACCTACGTCTAGGCGATGTGTACGGCCAGCCATACTGCCTGATGTCACTTCAACCCGCAGTTCACTGCAGAATGTCATTTGGCTCACAAGTCAAAACCAGAGGCACATCTGCATTCACACTGCTGTTATTCAGTGCTGGCATAGGAAAAGGAAAATCACAGCACTGCCAGAAAGTGCCAGACACCAACAGCGCTCGATGGACCCCATTGATTGTTTCCATCGCCTTACTACTGTGGGGTCCCCCCAATTATTTTTTTTCCCCTCTTTGATGCCCTGCTCTGTTATAGAAAGCCGCTTTGTTGAGCTGAATTGAACCGATTGCAATTATGTTGACACTTTGTGGCCATCTGCATGTCTTCTCTGTAGGGCCTTAGCACACAGATTGACTGCCATGTGCGGAAGTGCCCGCAGTCGTCCCTGTGATTATTGCTCCTGTGCGTTCATGCAAGAGCGATGATTGCTCAGTGAAGAGAGACAGAGCATGCCAGAGATCCCTTCCGCCCGCCCGCCTCCATTCACAGCAAACAGTCGTTCCTGGATGAATGACTGCCTTCCTGGGCCGATTGTGGTTCAGTTTTTATGCCTGCTTAAGTAAACAAATCATATCGTTCAGATGTTGGCAGCATTTAGACTAATCGACTATCGTTGTGATTCTTGCGATCCAGCGAGAATCTGAAAAATGATTGTTCCGTAAAGAGGAGCCCTTAGGCCGATCTCACACAGGACGCTTTTTACCGCAACTGGAATCGTGTCCCAAGCCCCGCGCTAAATACGATACAACGCTACTATTGATTTCAATGGGGCCTTACAGACCAGATTGAAACACAGTGTTTCTAATACCGGGATTGAGTGCAGCCTGCTCTATTTCTGTGTGTTTTGCATTTTTTTTATTTTTTTTTAACACTCATCACCCATCACTGTAAAATGCGTTTGAAAACGCTGCACAAAAACACTGTAAAACTCCATGGTTTCGTGCAGCGTTTTTTGGACGCCTACGTGGGCAGCGGCCTAAACTAAGGCCATGGGGTTTCTATGTACTCTCACTAGAGCTACAAATGATTTTCCAGTTCATAAGATGACTTTTACTTTCATGTTTGTTAGGCATGTCATGCTGCCAAAGGAGTTGGCAAAACAAGTGCCAAAAACACACTTGATGTCTGAAGAAGAGTGGAGAAGACTTGGTGTTCAGCAAAGCCTTGGCTGGGTTCACTATATGATCCATGAACCAGGTAAGCAGTAGATGACACTTGCCATGTAAATAATACAACTGCAGTGTTTCCCTGAAAATAAGCCCTATCCTGATCTATCGTGATTTTCAGGGAGGCTTGAAAAACAAGCCCTAGCTAGACTACATAAAAAAAATTATATATAGATATATAATTTAGCGCTTGCTAAACTAATCAATGCAGTGCTCGCTGAACCAGCACGACAGATTGGTTCTTTGACCGCTGCATTGATTGGCTGAGCACAAGTTGAAGAACAAATCACACCTGTCGTATTGTGGGGCAGCATTTATGAATTGGTCAATCAATGCCGTTGCTCAGCCAATTCAGAATTGCCACCACCACAATGCTATGGAGAGCAGTGGGAGGGACCTGGAGTCATATGACAGGTTCTTATTTTTGGGTGAACACTGTAGTATAGCCTTTAACACTCTCTAATCTGGGCAGCGCAGGTGTTGAAGCCATGGGGGGTCATCATAGTATGTGTAAGGGCTCATTCCCACAGCTGTGTGTATAAAACGCTGCGTGGATCACGCAGTATTTTACTGCTGTGGGAAGCGGCTATCGCATCGTATCGCTGTGACTGCATGAAGGCTGTCTCACACACACACACAGGTCATGCTCAGTGCGACTTGTGTTTTTGTCTTTTTTTGTTTTTATTCCTCACTCTACCTCATAGTGGCGTTGTGTATTGCATATGGACAGCGTTTAAAACGCAACCCATAGATAATGCTTGTACAGGTAATATGCGGTAAAAGAGAAGATGCTGCGTTCTTTCACACGTGTATTACACACAATGTATATACGCCATTGGCTTGAAAAATGTATCCAACGCAGTGGCTTAAAGGGGTGGTCTCGCGAAAGCAAGTGGGTCTATACACTTCTGTATGGCCATATTAATGCACTTTGTAATATACATCGTGCATTAAATATGAGCCATACAGAAGTTATTCACTTACCTGCTCCGTTGCTAGCGTCCCCGTTGCCATGGTTCCGTCTAACTTCGGTGTCTTCTTGCTTTTTTAGACGCGCTTGCGCAGATGCATCTTCTCCCTTCGGCTGGTCTTGGAAGCATCGGAGTTTTGGCTCCGCCCCCTTTTCGCGTCATCGCATAGCTCCGCCCCCGTCATGTGCCGATTCCAGCCAATCAGGAGGCTGGAACCGGCACACGTCATGGGGCGGAGCTACGCGATGATGCGTACAAGGGGGCGGAGCCAAAATGCCGATGCTGCCGAGCGGAGCCGAAGGGAGAAGAAGGGAGAAGACGGATCTGCGCAAGCGCGTCTAAAAAGGCAAGAAGACACCGAAATTAGACGGAACCATGGCGACGGGGACGCTAGCAACGGAGCAGGTAAGTGAATAACTTCTGTATGGCTCATATTTAATGCACGATGTATATTACAAAGTGCATTAATATGGCCATACAGAAGTGTATAGACCCACTTGCTTTCGCGAGACCACCCCTTTAATATATAAATAAGGGAAAAAACCACTTCCTTAGGCCTTGTTCACACGAGCGCACAACGCATGCCGAAGTTAGCCGCACACAGAAAGCCCGGCTATTGGGACCAATGCTTTCCTATAGAAGCGTTAAGACGAAAGAATTTTAAGCACGTAAAAGAAACGCAGCTAAAAAGATAGGACATGCGCAATTGAAATTTCCAGCTGCGTAAAAAGTAAGGACCCGACCTATCTCTGGTGCACTAAGCACAGGCGTTTCCATAGGCTCTTATGGGAGCTGGATAATGGGGCAGGTTGATTAGGTAAACTTTTCCGATTGTTTAGTGTAAACGTCTAAACAATGGGAGATGGAGGGAGTGCTGCAATACTGCTAAAGAGAGGCACATTTTCAGTGTCCCACTGTAAAGTCCCATTTACAAACTATTGTCAGTCAAGGTTCCTTCAAACAATGGCATATGAGCGATTATCATTGCGTGTAAACGCTGCCATAGTTTACTCTTCAGCTGAACAATGATTTTAAGGTGAGTTTATAATCCATTGTTCCGTTGGAGAGAAGATAATGGTGACCACTGGATGTGTTCTCCACAGGAGTCTGAGATTATATTGTATTTTTCCAACAGCCCATGTGAGGGCAAAGGAGCTGTGTGCAGAGCTCAGACCACATGCTGTGCTCTGCAAACGGCTCTCAGAGGCCCTTTTACATGCAAATGAAGTGTTAATGGACATTAGTGCCATTAACACTTCATGCAAAATGATTGCTAAGACTGTCAATCTTTCAATCCTTGGAAAGATTCTTTGCATATAAATGGGCCTTAAGCTCCTGTTACCCCCCCCCCCCCTCTCATCCCTGTGGGGACTTACAAGAGTTTAGAGCTAGACATTTAAAGTGTGCTGTTCAGCTGTCCCGGACAGAAGGAGTTCCTTTGTAGGGGAACCTCTCTCTGTAGCGGTAGAGGTATGAAGGAAATCCCTGGGGAACCCCCTTCCCTGCAGAGCTTTTCTTCATCTCTCTCTTCCCCCGTCTCGGAGCAGTGCCCATTTTCTGTGTTGTGCGTTGCTATTGCTTTTAGCCGTGCTAATTCCTTTGTGTGACTAGATACATTTTACGCGAAGCAAATTGGCAGAAAGATGTCCGATCACGCTAGATTTGCGCAGTTACTAGTGTTTGTGGTTTGTTTTTTTTTTTTCTTTTGTGCACTTGTGTGAACAAGGCTTAGGTTGAATTTAGCATCAGTATCTGCTCAATTCCTGGTTTTGGCTAACTGCTGATGCAAAATACTGTCCAGGATGCTGCTGTGTGACCTCTTAAAGGGTCTTTACCATGACTTGGCTGCTCCGCCCCTCTGTCCTTCCTGTCTCCTGCTGACCAGGACATGTGACTGCTGCAGCCAATCACTGGCAGTAGAAGGTCACTTTTGTTGATATAATCTCTACATTGAGTAACATGTAACGTAATTTGCTCTAATCTTGAATTGAAGACTATACAATAGTCCAGAGCTGCCAGCTGTATAGAAAAAGGTCAGTTGTTTTGTACCCGAGCATCCTGTGCAGACTGTACAGTGTGGTATTCATGGTTTATATATTCCCGTCGACCACCTCCTAGTTGCCTATAGGTGATCTATGCCCATATAAAGGTATATATGTTGGGAAGTCCCCTAGTTTATAGCACAATGGGAGAAATAACTTAACTCTGACAGTTCCCAGACTGTAAGTCACTAGAGAGATAAAGCCTTGCACTTTAACATATTTTTATCATTTTTTTTTTTTTTTATATGAAACTGTAAAATGATGTGCTTATATGCATTAAAGGGGTATTCTGGTTTTAAGCAATTATCAGCTAACTGCTAAATCGGTGAGGCTGAGCGTGTGAGCTGCCAGTCTATGCAAAGTGGTTGGGGCTGACCAATAATTTGATTTGCCGTATGTTTATTGGCACCTTCAGTAATGGTTAGGATCGGTCAGTCTGACCTCTACTTTGGGTTTTCTATACCGTTCTTCACTAGAAAATGAAACTAATGGTTCACTAACCGCCAACTGGTAGTGGCTTATTCTGAAATGCTTGGGGGTCCTAATGGCCAGACCCCCACCAAGCTAATCTCCTGTGTTCTCATTAAAGTGACTTTTTTTTTAATCTTTCAGCAACTACTTAAATCATTGTTAAACTAAAGAGGGTAAATTGCTATGAATGTTGTAACACATAATAGTAGATAATGTCTCAGCAATGACATCGGTGTGATGAACTATTTTTTTCTCTTTGACAGAGCCCCACATACTGCTTTTCAGAAGACCCCTTCCAAAAGACCAACAGAAATGAATTTTTCTTCACTTCTACCTTTTGGGACAATCTGTATATATTGTAGTATTCAATGAATACAAGGACTATGGCCATCGCAACCACAGCTGTGCAAGAGCTGTATTCTTAACAGCGCAAGAGCTCAGTTCGTACGTCTACATGATGGAGCTGCTATTACTTTCCTCTCCTCTGTCTGCTGTCACGTCCCGTCAACCTTGTTCCTTTCACACGACTGTTTAATAAAGTTTCAATGTTCCTCTGTGCGAGTGTGATCTTAGACTGTGGCTTAAGGTTTTGTGGGAGAAAAACATTTTACACTTGGAATGGCATTTTATGTAGAGATTAAAGGACCCTGCCACTAACTATGAGCCCCCATTCCTACAGTGTTGCCTGGCGACATCTGCACAGGCACAACCTTCTGAAAAGGGCCCCCAGCTAAACTATTAGCACCGTAACTTAGTTTATGGTGCTTCATAGTTGATGGGCTCCCTGTTGAGCGCGGTAGTTTCTAAGACTTGCTGTGCAATGTCACAAGACGCACATTTGTGTATTAAGGAGCCTGTGCTGCCATGTGTGTTCAGGTCTAAACAAGAGCTGTTCTTTCAGATGGGGATTACCTGTGAGATCTGTAAGTCGGGATGTTTTATTGCTGCCTTCATAATACAAGTGTTTGCTGAATTCTAAGTGGAGCTGACCTGGCTTCAAAAGCTAAAGACTACTGAACCTGCTAAGAAGGCTTTTTACACCAACTACTTTGAATGTATGACTTTTTAGTGTTGCATTTCAATAAAACTGCAAGCCCTGTTTTTGTGTCTATAAAGGGGAAAACGATAGTCATGATTAATTTACTACATATGTGCAGAGACTGTGTAGTTAAAGCTCGCGCACGGTGGATTTGCAGTGCAACTCGAGTGGATGGGGTTTGCAAAACCTCATCCTTGCGTAGTGGGGAAAAAGCTGCACAAAGCTAATTTGTGGCATGCTCATTCTTGTGTGGGAAAAGCTGCATGTTTCATGATTGGCAATTAATCCACTGCAAAATCTACACGTAGCCTGCAGGCGGATTCATGGCTAAATATATGGTGGAAACTATTTGCCACTTGGGCCTCATGTCCAGGGGCACGGATTCTGAGTGGAATCCTGTAGCGGATTCCGGCCGTGCCCGCAGACATGAGGCAAAAAATACATTTTACTCACCTGTCTGGATGCGGGTCTCTGTTGCAGCCGGATCTTCTTTCTTCTGCACAGCAGATGTGCTCACGAACCGCCGGCCGGTGGGCCGTGGCTCTTCTTTTTTTTTTTTTTTTAATTTCCTGCTCTCCCGCGGCACGTCCGGTGTCAGTTGCAGGTGGACCAGAGGGCTTCATTTACTCCGATGGAAGCCGTCCCTATGGGATCTCCAGAAAAATTGAGCATTTTCCCCCTTTTCAAATACTTGTGATTGCCCAATGATGGACTATGGGCATATTGAACTGTGGATAATCCGTGCCAGTGACCCACATGGATTCCGCAATTCAATTATGCCCGTGGACATGAGGCCTTAGGAAATTGCCCGTAGGCCAGTATCACAAGAGAGTACGTGCATATGAACGTTTTACAGATGAAACTGTGTACGTATTTCACCAATATTTGATTCTGTAGGTTTTATTTTCTACTGGGCAGAAACTGATGTCTTGAGCAAAAAACAAATGCAGGTGACACTGATGCGATAACAATTGGGGTGCAGGTGTATCACTTTCCATAGACTAACTGGTGTAGTGTTCATCACAAAAACTGACCAAGTAGTGCATGTTGTATATTTTAAATGCAGCCAAGATAAACTATGTGAATTGACCCATAGACTTTCATTACTTCAGTATTTAGGACCATAAAACGCAGATCACAAGATTTGAAATGCGCTTGTCTAAAATCAACCTTGGGTTACTTTCACATGGTCAGTTGGTAAGCCAAAAGCTGGAATAGAACACAAAATATGATTTGGGGAACTATTCTGTGTTAAGCCGCATGCGGGATTCCCGCAGCAGAGTTCGACTCGGTGCCCCGAGCTTACCTGTCCGGCGGCTGCTCCTCTGCTGTGATTGGGCTGGCACAGTACAGAGGATGTTAACGATGACGCGGCCTTCTCTGCTGCAAATGTGCCAGCCAGCACATACGCAGTTGAGAGGATGCCGCACTGTCCCTATGCCGATGAAGCGGCTCTTGCTGCCTTTCTGCAATGACTGCAGAATGGCCGTGGGATGAACGGCTTCCATTGACTTCGCTGGAAGCCGGACGTGTGTAGCCCGCACAAAATCGCAGCATGCTGCGATTTTCTCCCGCAAGCAGAAAATTGCAATCTATTTCCGCTCGTGGGCAGGAAGTCGGGTTTTCTCATAGAATGCCATAGGCTGGATTTGCTGCAGAATCTGGAGGCGAAATTCTGCTCCGGATTTCGCAATGCAAATCTGCCGGAGGCCTTAGGCCTAACCTTGGTTTTGGCTTACAAATATTATTGCAAACTACTGCCAGGTGCCCTTGGGGTGACTTCACTCATGGTAGGTTTGTTGCAGAAACTTCAACAGCTGCCCTAGTCATCCAAACGTCTGCAACAAATCTCCTGCATGTGGACTCTCCATTGGATTCCTATAGGGTTAGACTGCTATTACATGCGTGCTAGCATATTGCCCAACAATTGTAATGATACTTGCACAGGCATTACCTGGCAATTACCACTATTACAACTTGTTTATTTTGCAAACTGCGTGGGTGACACCTGGGCTTACAGGTGTCGTCCTGAAATTGTTGGGAAAACTTGAGCAGTAGTAGCTAGTGCTTCATTTGCCTGACAATTGCCGGGTAGCACTTGTAAGCACAGATGCTGCCTGGCAATTGGCAGTATTACAGCTTTTTAATAGTGTTAATTGCCAGGCGGCAATTGGCAGTACGACATGAGCAGTAGCGAATAGCGCTTGTGTAAGAGGACTTTTCCCCGGCGTCATCCTGACGGCAGACATGGAGGTTGCACCTTGACCTTGTAGGGACAGAAAGCAAGAGACTTCAAAAGGCTCCTCCCGCCTCCCATTCATCAGTGCTTCCTGTCCCTACAGGGACATGCAAGAGGAGCTCCCTCCAGGGAGCCACAAGATGACAGCCGGGATTGACGATCCACGGGGCCGCTTCCCCTCTCACCTTCCTTCCACTAGGAATCTGGCTGACAGCGGGGCTGACGGTCCGGTCCACAGGGCTGCTTCCCCTCTCACCTCCCCTCTGGAGAGTCAGCGCGGTCCGGGGGCACGGCGGGCCACAGGTCTGACCGCCCGGGAGATCACCACCGCAAGTGCATCGGAGCGGCGGACCAGAGGCCCTGAGTCCCCTCCTGCTTCTTCCACGGGTCCCTGAATCAAGAGGAGTTTCGTCTTATTACAGAAACCTGGGGCAGTCCACAGGTGGACCTGTTCGCGAGCAGCAAAAATGCCCCGCCTACTTTTCCCTAGATCCAAGGGATAGGGCCGAGGGGTTAGACGCCTTTTCCCAGAGTTGGGACTTCAGTCTGGCATACGCCTTTCCCCCCATACCCCTGATCCCGAGAGTTCTTCAGAAGGTCCAGCAGAGCAACATCACGCTGATCCTAATCGCTCCACACTGGGAAAAAAGGGCATGGTTTCTGGTACTCCTAAAACTCGCCATCACGGAGCCAATCCGCCTTCCATCCAGGAAGGATCTTCTAGCGCAGGGCCCAGTTCTGTGCCCCAACTTAGAGAGGCTGAACCTCGCGGTCTGGATATTGAGGAACAGACGCTACTAAGACAAGGTCTGTCCTTCAGAGTTATCGCGACGCTACGCCAGTCCCGAAAACCCGTGACCTCAGCTATTTATAATAAAATCTGGAAAAGATTCTCCTGGAGGGGGCTGGAAGTCTCCAATCTCGACACTTCGGTGGCGGAGATTTTGGATTTCCTCCAGGAGGGTCTAGACAAAAACCTGAGACCGGGAACCCTGAAAGTGCAGGTATCAGTACTCTCGGCCATTCTAGACCAACCCTTAGCGGATCATAGACTGATCCGCAGGTTTATGAAAGCGGCAGAAAGAATGAGGCCAGTTAGCCGTAGTATGGTCCCCCCATGGGACCTAAACTTAGTCCTCCAAAATCTGTGCAAAGATCCCTTTGAGCCTATCGATCAGATACCAATTAGGTTCCTCATGTTTAAAACTGTGTTCCTGGTAGCTATCACAACAGCGAGGCGTGTAAGCGAGCTCCAGGCCCTATCTTGTAAGACACCTTACCTATTAGTCCAGGATGATAAGGTCATACTAAAAACAGACCCCTTCTTTCTCCCAAAGGTAGCCTCAAAATTCCATAGACAGCAAGAAATTATTCTCCCATCCTTCTGTCAAAATCCCCAAAACGATAGGGAAAGAGACTACCATAGCCTGGATGTAAGGAGGGCCATTCTATGCTACTTAGAACAAACATCATCCTTCAGGAAGGCTGACTGTCTTTTTGTCCAATTCCAGGGGCCGGACAGAGGAAGAGCGGCTTCTAGGAGATCCATTAGCCGCTGGATAAAATCCACCATCCAGCAGGCCTACTCTTCCTGCAACAGCGCTATCCCGGAAGGACTCAAGGCCCATTCAACCAGGGCAGTATCCTGCTCCTGGGCAGAGAGGGCTATGGCGACGCCGGACCAAATTTGTAAGGCAGCCACATGGTCCAACCTGCACACTTTCGCAAAACACTACAGGCTGAATACGGACCTCTCCTCCGATCTCTCATTCGGGAGAAAGGTCCTGCAGGCAGTGGTCCCTCCCTAAAGAGTTAATCTGGTATACTCCATGTCTGCCGTCAGGATGACGCCGGGGAAAAGGAGTGAATTTCTTACCGAAAATTCCTTTTTTCCGAGTCATCCTGACGGCACGTATTTACCTCCCAAAATTCACACGATTATATCTACGTCTATGCGGGCACGAACCAGTAGCCCAGAGGCTCCTATGTTGGACATTCCTGTTTATGCGGTAAATTTGTGCATATTTCCTTTGTTTAATCCGGGTAAGCTACCCTCTTATTGTTTATGCTCAAATAGAACTAACCATGTTAATTTTGTCTCGGAGCAATAAATATCTTCCTTGGTTAACCACGACATGTCCATGTAAGTAATTTAGAAGTCACTGGTGAATGGGAGGCAGGAGGAGCCTTTTGAAGTCTCTTGCTTCCTGTCCCTACGAGGTCAAGGTGCAACCTCCTTGTCTGCCGTCAGGATGACTCGGAAAAAAGGAATTTTCGGTAAGAAATTCACTCCTTTTAGGCTACTCTTGTCCCGAGCGCTGCACTAACTGCAGACCGCCACCATTGATTTCAATGGGACCTTGCATACCAGCGCTCGAATGTGGCATTTCTAAGGCCTCTTTTACACGATGCGTCTGGGGCCATTGAAGTTATCACTACTACTGGGGCCACTAAGGAGGTTACAATCGCTTCTGGAGCCGCTATCCTTAATGGCACCATTAGTTATAGTGGCTCCAGTAGTAGTAGCCACCTCCTTAATGGCCCCAGTAGTTTGGTTACTATTGGGGCCACTAAGGAGGTTACTACTACTACTGGGCCTATTAACGAGGTTGCTACTACTGCGGCCTCTAGAACTGCTGGGGCCATTAAGGAGGTTACTACTACTGGCCCCATTAAGGGAGTTACTGCTACTACTGCAGCCATTTTAACATTTGGGACAATTAAGGTTACTACTACTATTGGGGCCATTAAGGAGGTTACTACCAACACAATAACTATTGGAGCTGCTATTCTTAATGGGCCCATTAGTTATAGTGTCTCCAGTAGTAGTAACGTCCTTAATGGCCCCAGTAGTTAGAGTGGCCTCAATAGTAGTAATCATCTCCTTAACGGCTCCAGTAAATATAATGGCCCAGCAGTTCTAATGGCCCCAACAGGAGTAGTAACTTCAATGGCCCTAGTAGTTATAGTGGCCTTAACAGTAGTTGAGTAACTACTACTAGGGCCATTGAGGTTACTACCACCACCACCATTGGGGACATTAACGAGGTTACTACTACTATTGAGGCCACTATAACTACTGGGGCCATTGAAGTTATTACTACTATTGGGGCCACTACGGAGGTTACTACTACTCATAATAATAATTATTGAGGTTACTACTACTGTGGCCACTAAGGAGGTTACTACCACTACTATTATTATTGAGGTTACTACTACTGTAGCCACTAAGGAGGTTACCACCACCACCACTATTGAGGTTACTACTACTAGTAATAATAATAATGGGGCCACTGAGGAGGTTATTACTACTACCACCACCACCACCATTATTGAGGTTAGTACTATTATTATTGAGACGACTACTACTACCACCACTACTACTATTGAGGTTAGTATTATTATTGAGGTTACTACTATTATTATTGAGATTACTACTACTACTGTGGCCACTAAGGAGGTTGTTTCTACTACCACCACTACTATTATTGAGGTTACTGCTGCTGCTGCTACTACTACTATTATTATTATTGAGTTTACTACTGGGGCCACTAAGGTTACTACTACTACTACTGAGGTTACTACTACTACTACCACCACTATTATTGAGGTTACTACTATTATTGAAGTCACTACTACTGTGACCACTAAGGAGGTTACTACTACCACCACCAGCACTATTATTATTGTGGTTACTACTATTATTGGTGCCATCATAACTTATGGGGTCGTCGAGGTTACTACTCCTGGGGCAATTAAGGCGGTTACTACTACTATTGAGGGCCACTATAATTACTGGGGCCACTAAGGTGGTTACTACTACTACTACTGTGGGCCACTAAGGCGGTTACTACTACTATTGGGGGCCACTATAATTACTGGGGCCAGTACGGAGGTTACTACTACTAATGGGGCCACTAAGGTGGTTACTACTACTATTGGGGGCCACTATAATTACTGGGGCCACTAAGGTGGTTACTACTACTATTGGGGGCCATCAAGGTGGTCACTACTACTATTGCGGTCACTATAACTCTTTCACTTCAGACTAGTTCCAATTCTTTAATATGCTCTGGGTGTGTCTTGGCCTCGGGCAGCACAGAGGCTTGGGGCCCCTCTCCCATGACGAGTGGACGGTTCTCCATCAGTCTTTGGGCTCTTCCGTATTAGGTTCGGTCTGTCAGCAGTCGCAGCACTATGACACGATAAGGAGAAACCGCAGAGCCTGATAACACCGCAGCTCCCACGGAGCAGCCATATTTCCTGAGCTACAATCCCACAGAGTAAGCCAGGGGCTCCGCCAAAATGTCCGCCGGTGTGGAGACAGCGCGGCCTCCTGCGTCAGCGCCTCCAGCCGGTGACGTCACGGCAGTCCCTGGAAGGGGAGGCACCATGCCTGCTCGTCCGCTCCTCACAGTCCTCCAGCCTGGACTTCTCAGATGACGTCAGAAGAGAGCCGCCGCTTGTCTCCCAGCACAACTACTAGTAGCTCTAGCGGCTCCTGTGTTAGACATGTCTGCCGTGCAGCCCGGGGGTAGGTACAGGGGCTCTGCAGGAGCTGGGTGCTTCCTCTGCTCCGGGACATGCTGGAAGCTTGACTCTCTCTGGGGGTGATCAAAGCTCCTAACACCAGGGGGCGCTGTCACGCGGAAGAAATAGCTCCTGCGCGCTATCACTTCAGTAGTGAAAGTTCAGGGGGTCTTGGCGCCACCCAGATGTCACAATCCTGCTGCTAGGGACTTTGTGGTTTGTGTGCTTTCGGGTATTTGCGAATTGGGACCATATAAATTGGACCAATTTCGCAACCTCCATTCCTGTGATTTCCACGCGTACTTGCGATTTCACGCGATGTTTTTCTTTGGTATGTGTATTTTTTCACACGTGTAGAAAAGCAAATCGCCTTTTAGGTTTTTGTTTTCTCCCTATTTTAATATAATTTTTTTCTACTATGGTTTCCATGGTTACCTGTGTTAAAGTCGGATTGAACTTGCAACATGCAAGTGCAATCCGATTTAAAATTATTCTTTTTAAATGCAGCCACAGACTTGCATGAGCGATCCTTGCCCGCAATTTGCACTAAAATAGGACATGCAGCGAATTTTCTACTCTGACTTTTTCGTCCAAGTAAGAATAAGCCGGTGTGTATAAACCCATTCAAAGAAATGGGATCTGCTTACATCCGGCTTCAGATGGAAACATTGCTTGTGTTAACCCTCTGCAATCCAATTTTGGATTCCGGGTTTCCTAGGGGGGCTTTCTTTTTATGCCATTATACAATGGCGCCATCTGCTGGCTAGAGCCAGTACTGCGGTATGGGACATGCTGGAGAGGCCCCCGACAACAGAGCGGCCAGTAATATACTGTAAGAATACCCTGCCGGACGTCCTCCGACATTGGAGTTGTACAGCCTTCAATCAGAATGTCTTTAGACGTCACAGTGGATTGGAAAGGGTTAATAGACCCTTAAAAAAAAAAATCCAAAACGCGTGAAAAATGACCTGCATTTTATATCAGTGAGAACAATTAAAATGAATTAATGACAAAATAAAAAAAAGCGCTGCTGTGTGATCGCGCCCTGAAATTGCATTAACCCCTTTTTTATGACACTACCATGCGATTCAGAGTCCCATACCATGTACCATTTTGGGGTACATATGTCTTTTTTGATCATTTTTATTGCATTATTTTGGGAGTCGAAATGAACAAAAGAAAAAAGCATTTTGACTCCTCAGGTTTACTGATTTTTCTCTTTTTATAGCATTCGTCATTCAGAACCCCTCCATGGGGGGTGCGTGCGCAGAAAGAGCCAAACGGCTGGTGAGGGCTGACTTTGCTGGGGGACAAGGGACCAGGCTCTCTGGACTCCGCGTCACCTAAACTATAGGCACCAGAACTTAGTTACTTAGTTTACAGTGCCTATAGTTTGACAGGTTCCCCTTAATTCTTTACCGTTTTGAAGATCTGCTTTTGTTGTCAGTGAATAGATACATTCTTGTTTACATCCGGGACTGAAATGTTTCTGCAGAAGTGATACATTGTATCGTTTTCTCTAATTGTATCCAGTCTAGGCAGTTCTCTGGGAGTGAAATAAATCAGGAGGCCAGACCTTTATCTGTAGCAATGTATTCATTGCTGAACGTAAGGCCGCCTGCAGACGAGCGGAAATCCCGCCGCGGGATTTCCCGCGGGATTTCCGCCGCTGAAAGTCTGCATAGGAGTGCATTACAATACGCACTCCTATGCAGACGGCCGCGGTTTGGCCGCGCGAAATCTCGCGCGGCAAACAAACCGCGGCATGTTCTAATTTTGTGCGGCGCACGCACTCACCTGGCCGCCGGCTCCGGTCTGCGCATGCGCCGGCTGCGCGGCAGCCGGCACATCAAAGAGCCGGGGCCGCCAGGCGCGGGTGAGTACGCGCTCGCCCCTGCAGGCTCTGGGGTCGGATCGCGCGGCGAGATTTCTCGCTGCCGGATCCGACCCGCTCGTCTGCAGGCGGCCTATAGAAGGAAGCCTTTTACTAAAAGAGTAGTAGATACTTGGAATCAATGTCCAGCAGTTATGGTGGCAAAAATCAATAATATTGAATTTTTACATGTCTGATATAAACATATATCTATCCTAAGAAAGAAATAGAAAATATATAAGGACAGGAGGTCTAAAAGGCGGGCCATGTGGGCCTTTTCTATCCTCGGTCTTCTATGTTTCTAAGCCATGTGCCACTGTGTGAAATCTGTTCAGTGTTAGGCTTTAGTAATACTGGCGTTTTTTTCGCGCGATTTGCAGATGCGTTTGCGATCCACATCTATATAGACCCAATGCTTTGCAATGGGAGCGGTCACATGTCCGTTTTTTAATCAGATGGGTGGAAAATTATAGGACACAACGATTCGCAGAACGCATGTAACTGCGTTCTGCGCAAATCATTGTTGTATATGTGCTCAATGGGGCCGGCAGCAGCAGCACCCACCCCATTGAGAACATATACTAAAGATCGTTCTCCTCTGCCACAGCTGTCACAACTGTGGCAGAGGAGAACGATGTTCTCCCATTGAATTCAATGGACTGCCGGCAAGCGCTGTAGTGGAAGGGTTTCAAATAAAAGCCCTTCCCTGAAAACCATACTAAAAAAAACAAAAAACAATACTCACTTCTCTGCAGCCGCTGGGGCTCAGCCACTTCCAGCCGGCTCTTCTCCTGAACTGCTTTCAGTAGTATTCAGCAGGCGGGGATTTAAAATCACCGACTGCTGAATAGGCTGCCTCTGCTTGGTCACAGCGCTCAGCCAATCAGAGGCAGCACTCACTCACCCATTCATGAATTCATTACACAGCTGTGGCAGAGGAAAGTGGGCAGCGCTCTTTTTGAGCGTACAAACGCCCGTGTGATTGAGCCCTTTGGGCTGATAAACACTGCTAATGCCGGCCTCAGTCACGTGATTTTTTGGGGGCGCACCCGTTATGCACACAGCAAATCGCCCGTGTGACTAAGCCCTAATTGTGAGGCCTCTTGGTTAGTTCACTATAGTCACTGGCTGCCTCTTTTAGTGATCAACAGGGGTTTTATAAGTTGGGCCCCAACCTACTGGACATTGATAGTATATCCAAGGTGCATACAACCAATGCTTATGCTGAGGCAACCTTTATAAATTTGATATAGTTTCAATCTTTTAAAAAATTGATCCGTCGGAAACTGAAGTCTTTACACAAATGTGAACAGAGTGTAACAAAAAGTAAATATTTTCTGAGGAAGACCCCAGTCACACACACTAGTCCAAATGTGGATGAAAAATGGTGCTGAATACAATGCTCAGTACAATTATGTTCTGGTTATATTTGCTCCTGTATTCATAGTTATTATGCAAATGTGAAGATGGAACAATACCTCTGCAGCGCCACCTATTGGAAGGCAGCAATCCTGCAAGTCAGTGTCAGACTTTTTTTTTAAACAAGGCTTGTAACAAAGACTGGGAATTATGAGCCAAAGCTAGAATCTTCTTCAGAAGGAAAGGATAAGCAATAACCATACACAGACAGCTGTTTCAGGGTGCATCAGTGTGCAGCAGGTTTCTGGCTTGGCTAGGTGAGAGGTCTATAGATATGAGTCAGGAAGGGTATCATTCTCCTTAGGGAGAACACCTAAAAGTGTGAGGAGACTTAAAAGGCTGTGCATGCTCAACTGGGAAATATGCAAATGGTAAGATGGAACAGCTGTCTGTGCATGGTTATCTTTTCCTTCTGGAGAAGATTCTGGCTTTGTCTCTCATTGTTACAAGGCTTGTTAAAAAGTCTGATATAGAAGGGAGCATTCCTACAAGTCAAATAGGTGGCTCTGCAGAGGTATTGTTCCATTTTCACTTTTGCATATTTTCTAGAAAAGCATGGATGGCCTTATAAGACTCCTTATAGGTGCTCTCCTTAAGGAAAAACGATACCCTTTCTGACCCATAGTTATCATGTCACAAACAGCCATGTATTGCTACATTGACTTATAGACCCCATGTTCAGGACCTCATAGAGCAGAGCATATGCTCATGGGAATGTCATCTTTTACTGCTTCTTTTAGCAGATAAGAAAGAAAATAACGTGACTGGTTGTCCAATTTATTTTTATTCGTTTTTGCCTTCTTTAGCTGTAGCTCACATTTCTTCTGAACGACCACTTCAGACCGCATTATGGGCTAGGAAAGTAAAGCAACCACCAAAAAATGTGACCACTTCACCTACCTCAGTAAAGGCTACCTTCTCCGGACCTTACAACACCAAGGATCCAAAATTACAGGGTTACAATAAGGTAAGGCTCGGTATGTGCTACATGAACATGTGGTTACGTCTTAATCATTGTGGAAAAATGGCAGTTCTTCCTTATTAGATAATTAAGAACAGCCAATATTAACACGGTTTGAAGACGCAGGCCCCTTCTTCAGAAATCGCTATGAAAAGTGAGGGCTTTAAACGAAGATTTCTTACTTGCCGCATTTTAAGTCAGTAGATCATTTCTTACTTGTTGCACTATAATCTAGGAGAACAGGCTGTCCTCCTGATTTAGGCCCAGTGTCCACGGGCAAAATGGAATTATTAAATCCACGCGGGTGTCCTGCACGTGTGATCCGCACCCACAGGGAATCACTGGACACAGGCAGGTAATTAAATACCTGCGGGTGTCATTTTTCCCTGGCGCGTGGATTGCACGTGCGGGAAAACACCCGCAGCACGCTCCATTTTGCGCGGGTCTCCCGTGGCTTCCATTGAAGCCTATGGGAGCCATCCAATCCAGGAGTTCAAAAAAAGAAGAAAAATGATCCAGCCGCTACGGAGGGGGAATCCACAGCGTCCGGAGAGGTAAGTATAATAGATTTTCTGGCCTCATGTCTGCGCGGCAGGAGGAATCTGCTGCCGGATTTTGCATAGAGAATCCATGCGGGCCTAAATTTTCCCGTGGACATGAGGCCTTATAGTGCGGCCAGTAAGAAATTTTCTTTTAAAGCCCTCACTTTTCTCAGCTGTTTCTGAAGAAGGGTCTGCGTCCCTGAAATGCGTCGACAATGGTGAGCACGCATCTTGAGTAAATTTGGCTACAGGAAAGGAGATTATTAGAAAAAGGCTACCTTCTCTTATTTACCTTTTATAGTTGATTCACTATTGGTGTACCTCTTGCAGATACCACTAACACCTAACAGAATTACAGAAGCAGAAACCGGAAAAGTGGTAACAAGGAAAAAGAAAAAAAAGAAAAATAGCAATGAAGTGCCAGAAGCTGCGAGGTCCACAAATGAGAACATCGTCTATCAAAAGCCCCCAAAATTTGAGGTATGACTGCTGACTATGTGCAAATAGAGAAATCACTTGGAAAGACCGCCACAGATCTACGCCAAATTTTTCTGTGACTGATTTTTGAGAGGACAAGTCTGTTTATACACCTGATTGTGGAGTTTAAATAGCGAGACTTCTCCATATTTAACTCTTGATATATTCAACTAAGTTCTGTGGAACTCCCATAGAAGTGCAAGGGAGAGATATATTATATGGTAGGCAGAGAAATAATTGCTATATATCTCCATAAAAGAAATAACATTGTATTATTGACGAACAATACTTCTTCCATGCAGGATGATGAAGAATTCCCTCACTTGATCTCTTCTACAGCTGTTAAGCCTGAAAATAAAACCAGCTCTGGCAGCAGCTGGGGGCCTAGAGGGTCTGCGGTAAGGAGTCATTGACTAGGATTTTATTAGCTTATTGTCCAAATGTAATAAAAAAAAAGTTAATTAAAGGAGATGTCCCGCGCCGAAACGGGTTTTTTTTTTTTTAACCCCCCCCCCCGTTCGGCGCGAGACAACCCCGATGCAGGGGTTAAAAAAACCACCCGCACAGCGCTTACCTGAATCCCGGCGGTCCGGTGACTTCAATACTTACCGCTGAAGATGGCCGCCGGGATCTTCTACCTTCGTGGACCGCAGCTCTTCTGTGCGGTCCACTGCCGATTCCAGCCTCCTGATTGGCTGGAATCGGCACGTGACGGGGCGGAGCTACACGGAGCCCCTCTCTGGCACGAGCGGCTCCATAGAAGAAAGCTGAAGACCCGGACTGCGCAAGCGCGGCTAATTTGGCCATCGGAGGCCAAAAATTAGTCGGCTCCATGGAGACGAGGACGCCAGCAACGGAGCAGGTAAGTATAAAACTTTTTATAACTTCTGTATGGCTCATAATTAATGCACAATGTACATTACAAAGTGCATTATTATGGCCATACAGAAGTGTATAGACCCACTTGCTGCCTCGGGACATCTCCTTTAAGGATTTCACTGTGCTTCATGTGAGTTCCTATACATGCAATGGGCCTATGTTGTTTGTTAGCTTTAGGTATCATACACATAGCATGCTAAAGGCAGTGAGTATTTACAGCAGCGCAGCTCCATGGTTCAGTATTATTGAGCCATCGTAGGTATATCTAGGAAAGAAAACCGCTGCTATTCAACATTCGATGGGAAATGCCACTTTTTCTTTCTCCTAGCTTCTGCATGAAATTTATGGCGCACAGAAGTACCGGATTTCCCTTCACATATCTGCTACAATTTACCTTACAATACACTTGGATAGGGTTTTTAAACCGCCCCACCATCCATAGTAGCTAAAAGAATTGGCATGAAATTAAGAACCTGCTATGGATTTTAAAATCCATAGAATACGCCTTATGTTGCATAAATGCTGCTTATTTTCCTCACAATGATGGAATGTGCAGTAAATCCATAGCAGAATCTGCTGGTAAAACCTGAGAATTTTGCCATTATTTTACTGCGGATGTGCCACAGTGGAAAGTATCTTCCATCTTTGACTGTGACTGTAGTGCATTGAGTATGCCAGTATAGCATATTGGCTGTAATTGTAGTGGTAGTATTAATGTCATTTGCCAATTAGCATAATGTGTATCGCTTCACAAATGTGTAAGAATGCCAGTTGGACACAAGACCCAACTGGACTTCGCCTGTAGCAGTCACCTTTCCTGTGTACTAACGGTTTTTCCCATTACTTAGATGCTCCCAGAACTTACAGTAGGACTGATGTATGTAACTAATAGATAGTCAAATGAGCAATAATATGAAGTACGTATCAAAACTAGTAGGTACTAACAATTCGAGAATGGGATCTTGCTAGTAGAAGACAGGAGCAGAATAATAATCAGATGAAGGCACAAAAGGATGATAGTGATGGTAATTAGACAGTAGAGCATATGAGTGATGAAGAGATAATAAACTGACTATCTGACCCTAAATCTAACTTTCCTTAAGTCTTCCCTGATCTATCTCTGAAGTTGACCCTAATACCAGGCACCACTGTCCCTGAGACAGCAACTTTAAATATTGTGAACCAGCTCACCCTGCTAATCCACTATTCACTGAGTGCGCAGAGATACATAACTCTGCATCTGGTCACAGTACTCAACAATAGATAAAAGGTAGATCCTGGCACCTCAAATATAAAGTGAAAGAAAAAAAGTTATTAAAAACTGCAAGAGCACAAGCTAAACTCCTTCTGGCCAAGCAGCCGTTAATCATAGCATGGCCCACAGAGAGACAAGCAATCCGTTATAGAGGAGAGTGCAATATGCAAATAAGTATATTTGTATATAACAAATCTAAGTACTAAGTGCTGCTTTTATAATACAAAGTAACTTAAGATTCCTCTTATAGCTTTAAACAGGTGGCTTTACATGGGACGAATGTTGGGTGCACAAACGTCCTACAGTCGTCCCAAGACTTATCGCTCTTGTGCTTTTACTCAGGACCGATTTGTCATTCAGTGAATGGAGCCAGAGCGTGCTGGAGGACTCATCTGGCCGTTTGCCTCCATTCTCTGTGAACAGGCAGTTCATAGATGAATGACAGCCTGTTTACACTAAGTGAGAACTCGCTAAATAGTCGCTTCATAAAAGTAAGCTGAAACAAAGCTACTAGCGACTACTGAGCAATTTCTCACTCCGAATGCTATCAGGTCCAGCGTTTAACGCAGCGATAGTTGTCCCATGTAAAGGACCCTATTAGAGATGAGTGAGCGTACTTGCTTAGGGCAAATACTCGGGCCAGTATTGCCTTTTGCGAGCACCTGCCCGCTCCTCTCAAAAGATTTGGGTGCCGGTGGAGCTGAGCGATGAGTTGCGGGAGTGAGCAGGGGGGAGCGGGGACGGGGGGAAGAAAAATTTGCCCCGCCGGCACCCGAATCTTTTGAGACGAGTGGGCAGGTACTCGCAAAAGGCACTACTCGCTCGAGTATTTGCCCTTAGTGAGTACGCTCACTCATCTCTAGACCCTATGTCTCGGGTCTGTTATGTATAAATGCTGAGTTTTAATCCTACTACAGCCTCATGAAGGCGCATTAAACACCCTTGAAAGCTTTCATATATCATTTTTCTGGTTAGCCAATCGGGGTATCAGCTCTGTAATACTTTTTTTTATCCTTAATAAAGTATTTCCTTTATTCTTTTGCATGCATTTATTTGTTGCTTTAATGCAGCACCTGCATAGAATGTATATGGTAGACAGATAAATAATTACTATATATCTCCATGAAAGAAATAACATAGTATTAACAATACTTCTTCCATGCAGGATGATGAAGAATTCACTGACCTGATCTCCTCTTCTACAGGTGTTAAGCCTGAAAATAAGCCCAGCCCTGGCAGCAGCTGGGGGCCTAGAGGGTCTGCGGTAAGGAGTCATTGACAAGGAATTTATTAGGCTATGTCCAAAGTGTACTGAAGATTGTACCGCAGATATTTGCAGTGATTTCAGGGCAAAGTTCACGTGTTGCATGTGAATTTCATGCCCATACTTTTAAGGCCTGATCTCCACGGGCAGGTCGAATTCTGCATGAGGGAGCCTGCAGCGGAATCCGAACCTGCCTGCGGCCGGCGACCTCACGTACCTGTCCAGGCCTTCGTTTTTCTGTACTGCGGATGTGTACGGAAGCGCCGGCTTGTGCGCATGCGCAATATGTTTTGTTGTTTAAACACTAGCTTTCCTGCGGAATCGGTAGCCCATCCTCAATTCAATTGCGGACGGCCCACGGATCAGGTGGCTTTCATTGACTTCAATCGAAGCCATCCATGCAGGAACCGCACTGAAATGGAGCGTGCTACGATTTGTCTTCCGCACCCAAAGGTCTGCCAAACACATCTGCATGCTTTAATTCAGGTGCGGATGCCCATGATTCCCTATGGGCGGGTTGAATTGCGGATCCCGCAAACCAAATCCGCCCGTGGACATTGGGCCTAAAGGATGAAAGCGGTTTTGAAAATCTGCTGCGTTTTTGTAATATAACTATGGTGTTTGCCTTATAGAAATTTTAAACTACATTGGGATTAGTTTTTTTAAAACCGTCTTTATGTATTGTTCTGTAATTTATTGCAGATTTCCAATTGAACTCGCATTTAGTCTTTTTTGGTAATCTGTTCTTACACATTTGTAATTGGGCCTGTGTTACCTCTAAGCCTCATGCACAAGCCATGTACAGTGAGCCTCTACAGCAGCGTAGCCCCATCATTCCATAGTACTGAGCCATCGTATGTACTTATATATATTTGTGCTCACTGTTTCTGCATGCAATTTATGGCACACAGAGCTGCCAATCTGCTACAAATTACTGTAAAATATATGCAGACAACTCCCCCACCATCTGTAAGTAGCTAAAAGAATCCGCACAAAATGAAGAATATGCTACTGATTTGCAAATCCACAGTAGGCTCATTATATTTTGTACTGTTTATTTTCTGTATGGATTTACCTTTTGCAATGCAAAAGATAAAATTTGTGGTAAATTTACACCAAAACCTGCAGGTAAAACATAAGAATTTTGCCGCTGAAGGCGGATTGTTCACAATGTAAAGTATCTACTATTAACCATGCCTGTAGTGCAGTTAGTATGCCAGTGTATTATCTTGGCTATATTTGTAACGTCGCTTGACAATCGGCATTGTGTATATGGCTTCACAATGTGTATGTACAACGGCCCAACTGGGCATCATCTTTCTTGGGTACTAAGACACCCCCAGAACTTACAGTAGGGCCGAATTATGTAACAGCCAGATAGTCGAATGAGCAATAATATGAAACTCTTATCAACTCCATTAGGTAACAGAAATGCAAAAATAGAAACTCGCCAATAAATGACATGCACAGAATAGTGATGGTAATCAGATGATTGCACAAATGCATGGGGATGATTGTAGTTAGAAAATGGAATAGATGAGTGATGGTAAACAAATAATAAACTGACAATAACTGACTCACATCTGGTTCTTCATAAGTCTTCCTTAATCTCTTTCACGCTGACCCTAATACCAGACACCACTGTCCCCGAGTATCCCTAATGGAAACCCTATCTGAAACACTGACCCTGACTAACAATGAAAGGATACTATAACCCAGAGACAAGAAAACCAAACTTACCAGAGCT
Source organism: Eleutherodactylus coqui (assembly GCF_035609145.1). Lineage (NCBI taxonomy): Eukaryota > Metazoa > Chordata > Amphibia > Anura > Eleutherodactylidae > Eleutherodactylus > Eleutherodactylus coqui. The sequence continues at coordinate 200,056,276 of NC_089841.1, read as the reverse complement.
GAACTGAGAAGCAAGACAATACAGATACACGCAGGAAAAAGGCAAAATACAAGGCTAACTCTAGCAAGGACTGGACTAGAAATAACCATAAGAACAAAACTACACTGGCAAGAAACAAAGCTTAGTCCAGCAATAACATACTAGAAATATTATATTTTAAGGCACATAGTTTGTAACAGAAATGAATTGCTGAAGACAGGAATATTTCAAGAGAGGTTAGACTCCAAAGCAAACCCCGTTAATCAATGTGGTAGTAGACAGGAAACGATGAAACCGTTGGACCACTCCTGCTAATTGTAACAGCATGAAGACAACCAAGTCAGATTTAGAAGGCATTTTAGCATTGAATGTCTATTAATTACCATGAATTAATGTTGCATACTCATTGAGTTTTAGAGGGGGCCAGCAAGTGCCATTACAGCAATTGAAATTATATATCTATAGATTACCTTGAAATAAACACCTTTTACGACAGACCTTCAAAAAAAGAATGAATGAAAAATAAGTTATTACTGTACGGTTTCACTTTTTAGGCGTCGACAAACAAAACAAGTAAAGGCAAAAAGAGCAAAGAACGAGTGCAGCTGGATTTAGGAGGCATGCTGGCTGCATTGGAACAGAGGCAAACTACAGAGAAAAACAAGCAGATTACCAAACCATTAGTCTTATCGGGTAAGTGGAGCCACCCACAGTTACTACCTTCTACTCATCACGCCCAACTATATTTATATTCAGTATGACATGTACAGTTGCTATACTTATAGCAGAAGTTGTTCATTAACTATTCCCCCAACTGTTCATTGGCATTCAAGTACATACGAGTAGAGTGGTCTCTAGCCTATCATAGGAGTACTAACGGTCCTCAATGAACGTTTTCCATCTAAAGTTCAAGTAATTTTCTGGAACTATCCTCAGGATAGTCGGAACTTCGCACGGAACTTCCGCTGATCAGCTGATTGAAGAAGCCATGGTGCTTAGGTGGGCACCATAGCCTCTTCAGAGGCACTTGACGTCATGTTCATTAATCACGTGTCCTGAAAGGGCTTGGCCCCATTCAAGCGATTGGGATTATGCAGCTATACCTGGCAAAGCGATTGGTGCTGTGCCAGTTAGACTGAAGCAGCCACAGTACTCATCCAAGTGTTGCTGTCACTTCAATTGGCGGAGATCCTGAGCAGCGAACCCCTGCCGATCAACTGTTGCTGACCTATCCTGAGTATAGGTCATCAATGGCATAGTCCTGCAAAACCTTTGGTATGAAAGATCTGATGACAGATGCCAACTGAGTTAGCGTGTAACATGACCTAAATGTTGTCAAGCTCTTACTCCGGAAGGGCCAATCTCACTAAATCTGTCCATACATCAGAGATTTAAAATGAGGTGTTGGTCTGTGAAGGTTGCCTATCTAGATGACAGTCCCGTAAGTTGAAACTATGAATTGCCAATAATTGGCGGATAGACCTCTTGTTTGGCACTTATGATTTTTTTTTTACAAATGACTGCACCCAACAACAATATAGATTGACTTCTCCACTGCTGTCTGCCTTTGTTCGGTGAAAGTAAAGTTTCTGTAAGCGGACAATCCCCTAACCGGCCTGTTAGAACATGTAAAATCTCCAGTATATCGCCAGCTTCAGTCACAGCTTACAACAACTAAGTCCATTATTCTCTTCCACTTGCGCTTGGATCACTGTGTATGACCTCCACAGGTTTGTATACCTGTGCAGCTTCTTCTGTCCCTCTGCACTTTGTAATAGACACCCTTATTTAACTCCATTGGTGCCATGGAGTGAGCACGCTCCCTCTTAGTACAGAGAAAGTAGAGCAGGAAATTTGAAGGCCTACATCTGGAACACGTGGGAAATGTGACAGAAGAGGGCATCTGACTGAGTATATTTCAGAAGAGGGGAAGAAATCAGAAATACTTCGGTAAAGTAAAATGCAGGGTACATAGAAAACTATTCATTTCATTCATCAGTCTTCAAGAAATTCCTACTTTTGTTGTAATAGTCCTCTTTTCAGAAGGGTCCTTAGTTTTGGTAAAGTTAAACACCCTGTGAATAATAAGCTGCTAGGTCTTGTGCTGTATTGACACAAGACCGTTATTTGTTGGAAGAAGCCATAAATCTCCCCAACACACTTACTACAGTTTGACAGAGGCATCCTGGGGGAAAAGCTGCACACACACAAACAGCTTAACCCTTTCCAATCCAATTTGTATTGTGGTTTTCCTAGGGGGCTTACTCTTTTTCTGCCGTTATACAACGGCGCTGCATGCTGGCTAAAGCCAGTACTGCATGAGGTGACATGTTGGATAGGCTCCGACAGCAGAGAGGCTTGCAATATACAGTAAGAGAACCCTGACGGATGCCTTAAATCATAATGTCTTCAGAGGTCAGACAGTGGATTCGAAAGGGTTAATCCTCTCCAAGATGCATCTAATGCCATAGGAAGGAATGTGGGGCAGTTTTATAACTTCTCATACATGCAGTAGAACCGTGAATACAGCTATGAGCTTCCATACAGGCAGTAACACGTGACCTGTATATTAAAAGTAATGTAATGTATCTACTTAGTTACTCTAACTTATATGTAGACTAGTAATTATTAGAAAATTTCTAGTACCAGTGTTTGTAGTAGCACAATGTGCCGCTTCCTAATATAATATAGTGAAAAGGATTGGAGTTCTAAGCACACGGCTGCTGTTTTAGGACCTGTGATTACGTCACTGTCCTTGCGTCTCTAGGGTGTTTGATAGATAATAGAGAGCTCTTCTGCATGCACGCACACACAGCTCTGCTGCATGCACACCACGTGCGCGCACACAGAGCTGTACTGCATGCACGTCGACCAGGGGTGGAGGTCAGAGCCCAGGTGACTGATCACATGATGATAACATCATCACAGGTCCCGGCTGCTCTCCGGCTCTGCATGTTTTAGATCCTGTGGTGACGTCACAGTCACGTGATCGGGGGCGGGGCATGTAACTCACTCACGGACCAATGGTTCTTAGTTTATATAAACAATTAATCAAAATACTGTGTCCAGAGATTAACTTACACTAGAAATACAAGTATACCCTGAAATGTTCTACTACATGGATGGACCGTGTTAGAATAAACTTTACATCCTGATTTTTTTTTTTTTTTTTCATTTCAGTTGGAAGTGGTGTTCCTGTAAAACCCAGACAGCCAGCAGCTGTAGGAAAGAGCTTACAATCAAAACAGAGTTTGGCGCCTCACAACCCCCTTGACTCCAGCTCGCCACTCGTCAAGAAAGGAAAGCAAAGAGAGGTGCCCAAAGCAAAAAAACCAACTTCACTTAAAAAGGTATTTTGTTGTTTATGACTCTAAAAATGTCATTGACTCGTGTGATTTTACTTGTAGCTGCTATTGTAAGTGATGTAAACTGGAAGTGCAGCCATATTGGTTGCCATTATTGAATTAGCAACTGATGGTAACATATCATTGTTATTATTACGAGGTGCCTTCAAGTTCTGAAGTCTGTTAATTTTTAAGAAACAATTACTTACACCAGAAAGCTGAAATCACCTATAGTGTCACTTCTCAACATAATCTCCTTCTTAACATTATGATCACATGGCCGGGGAGAACATTTCTTTAGGGGTCTGCTTTACCCAATGGAAAATCACTGATGGAAGAGTGGCACAACTGGAAAACATGCGACCGTGGAAAGCATCCTTCATCGTTGGAAAAAGCCTAAGATTGCTAGGTGCGAGGTCAGGTGAGGAGGGAGCATAAGGAACCACTTCAAAGTTTTTGTAATGAAGAAATCCCTGCATAAGGGCTGCCCGATGAGCAGGAGCGTTGTCTCAATGGAAGACCACTTGCAGTTTTTTTTCTAGCAGTTTTTTTTTTTCAATGTGCGAAGGAACTTCTTTTTCAGAACAACTTCATAGCATTTAGCCATCACCATAGTGTCCTTCGGAACGAAATGAGTGTGGATTATGTTTTTGCTGTCCCAAAACATGGCCACCATCATATTCTCAGCACTGGCAGTAACCTGCAATCTCATTGGTGGCGGTGAGTCGGTGTGCTTCCATTGCCATTATGGTTTAAGGATTAAAAAACTGCATCCACATCTTATCTATTGAAAACACCATTCATGCCATCATCACATGTCTGGATCGCCTGACACATAGCCACATGTGCAGTCTTGGTCAACATTCGTGGCACCCAGCTAGAGGAAACTTTCTGCATCTCCAGGTCTTCATGCAGGATGGTGTGCACAGATCCTACGGAACTGGTAACTTTGCGGGCATTTCCAGTCAATTGGCGGTCCTCCATAACTACTTGCTTCAGTTGTACAATCATGTTGTCAGACCGGCCAGTGCATGGTGCAGATGTCTTTGGTTTGTTCTTGCACGACGTTTGGCCTTCTTGCACCCAAATGCACATTTTTTAGATTTTTTTTTTTTTAATTTCACTTCCACCTTTCACCGCACGTCTGTCTGAACCGACAGTAAATCTCGATGGTATCCTTCCACGCAACAGGAAAGTGGCTGTTCTTGGAACGTGAACGTCGTCCTCCAGCCGCTGTCACGTGGCTCCTGTGCTCTGGAGGATGCTTCCATCTATCACACTCATCCTTGAAGAATGCCATCGTCTTTTACAATGTGTCCCATGTTTCAATATGCTCCTATTCCCGAGAATTAGAAGACCTTAGAACTTGAATGCACCTCGTATATTTGTGTGGCAACATTACATCTGGTCATATTTCTGAAAAATGAAATCAAAAGTGCCAATCGCTGTGTGTTCACACATGGTTCAGACCTGCACCAAAATCAGCAGCACTTTATTCACTGTGGATTTTGATGCAGATCCACAGCATAATAGACTTTTTCGGGTGAAGGTGAGAAGTTTGTTGTAGATCTCTATGAAAATCCACACTATGGTACAGATTTTAAGGCGGAATTCGGTGCGGATTTTCTGCTACAGCAAATCTGCAGCAATCCGTTACGTGTGAAGACACCCTAACTCTCTAACTCGTATGGGGTAACTTAAACTTTTTTCTATTTATTTTTCTTAAATCCTGTGTTACTGATAGTTATGGGAAGATGAAAGACAGAAGTGTCCGGATCGGTGCAGGGTTAAGTTAAAGCTGTCTGTTTATGTGTAGTCAGAAGAGTCTCCATATAAGAGGGCTTTCATAATGTGCAAGAAACTGTTTAAAAGGTATTGTCATGTTTCATTCCCATAGACTAAGAATGGTACAGCAGGAGGTTCTGTTAAGAGTTGCAGGTTTTATGCACTTAGCAAATTGGTTGAAAAACAGTAAAAATAGTGGGGGAATTTATCAAAACGGCTGCAAAAATGACAGCTGAACTATTCTGGATGTCTGCTGCTGACGGATTAAGTCCATGAATGTAATTGTCTGCACTTTGTTGCATGTTCACCGGAGGCTGACTTCCTTTTTATGGTCTAATCTCGCATGGCTAAACAGTATACATGTATACGTTGTATCACAGATTATTTTGAAAGAACGAGAACAACGCAAACAGCTCCATTTGTTGCACTCCCAAGATGCACCTCAGCAAGAGATGTGTCCTCCTAGTACAGACTCACCAGAAGAAAGCCAAGCTCTAACTGAAATGTCTCCACCTTCTCCAGATCAGCAGGATATTGGTAATTATGATCAAGTCCAAGGGCCACCCAAGTAGAAATAATGGGTTGAGCATTTCCAGTTGGATCAGTTAGAATTGGACTGGCTACTGCCAGTCCAATTTATATTGGCCTGTTGTATAGCAGAACACATTTGCCTCCTTTCCTGCAGTTACTTTTTCAAAATATACTACCATGTTTCCCCAAAAATAAGACCCTGTTTCATAATTTTTGGCCCAAAAGAGGTACAAGGTCTTATTTTCGTGGGATGTCTTATCATACTTACCTAGTTGTGGCCGTGTGAATGGTTCATTGAGCATCGCAGTGATCAGCTGAGCCACGGCGCTCGAGAACCAGTCAGAGCAATCGCTTGCCGTAGGTGGGGTTTACAAACCCCCATTACCAGCAAGCGATCTTCTGTTGGCAGCTGAGAACTGCAAGGAAGTTCCATCCTCCAATCCCCCTCCATACAAACCACAAACTCCCGTGATGTAAATGTATGTTCTAAGGAGTTAAGATAGAAAATAAAATCTAAACTTGCTATGAGCTGTCATAGCTTTGCACTAGATTCTGGCTTAGAGCTTGATAAGTAGGTGAGAACAATGCCAGCCATGCCACCTCTGGTTAACACACATACACCATAATTTACAACTTTTCTACTCCAGAATAGTGGCACCGACATAAGTATTCACTTTGTCCCTTTTGTCAGGCTATAAGCTGCATGCACAATGTATCTGGAGTTCTATGACTGGAAATGTTTGTAACTAATCGTAACTGTGTTGTATTTTGTGTTGTAGTAAAGGTGCTTTTTGTATATTTGCAAAGGTTGTATTTTATTCCAGCTCATATTAAAGGTTTGTAGGTTTCATATATGCACAGATATGTCCACAAACTAACAAACTAGGAAGTTTAAAAGCTAATATGAACTATTCTCACCATATGTATCATTAACTAAATAGAGGATTATTCAAAAAGAAGGAGCAGATTTGGCGATTTAATTACAAACTACAAAAGACAGGTACACAATCTGCACATCACTGAAAAGAGGAAGGTCCAAAAGCTTATGACATACTAGTAAGTTCCATTCTCGGCCACGTTGGCGTTCTGGTTGTCTCTTTTACAGTTTCACAGAAGACCTTGGGTAAAGCTCCTGCTGCTAGGAGGCGGAAACTAAAGTAAAGTTATATTCCTCTTATTGGCACTGAGATAAATCAGTTTTAACTTCGGTCTGCCTTCTACAGACACTATCTGCTTTTCTTATTTTTGTTTATTATTTTTTCCTTTTCCCCTCTAGGTGGGAATCGGGGTTGAGCTAACTTCTATGATTAAGTAATATATGAGACATATTGTTACTCCCTCCTCCAAGAAGACAAAGTAGGACAGAGCGGCACTAACCACTCTGCTTCCTCTAGCCATAGGGTTACCCACTGGTCCTGACTGGTCCTCCCAATTCAGCATATTCTCCATATGGGGCGTAACAGGCTGAAGGGGTAAACCTGCTGGTACTTAGGGGGAGCCAAAGCGAAGAGGAGCAAGATGAGGTGAGTAAACAGGATTAGGTAAGTATGTTGCTATATGCCCCTTCCCTCCACCAACGAATATTATATACATATTCTTTACTTGGGTCCCTCTATCCTCCTTGCTGCTAGGGCCTACTCTTCTTTATTTGGGACTCCCTCGGTATTAAAACTTGAGTAGCCTCACTAGGGTGCTCAGACCACCTCACGTCTCCTGGAAGGAATAAGAGTAGTTAGAACAGTGTGACGCTTTCTCCCCCCACCCCATCTCCTCCCCCATCCAAGACACAGCACCTCTCCTCTCGCTCTTCTTGGCCTGCTCATAAAACCCCCTGCTAAGGCACCGGGAAAGCCTTCCTTCCTCACCAGCGATCGGGAGGGCACCTCTGCAGAAGGTCCACTACGCAAGCTCATGTAAGAATCTCACCAGCCTCTCTAACGCTTCATTGTTGCCCCGCCTGTATCTCTAATGTAGGTCCCAAATTCAGGCCTGTACAAGCTGCAAGTCTCAGAGGTGGGATTTCTGGTACATGTGCTCAAGGAAGGGTCCTCTGCTTCCTCCTTCCCAGTGCGACCTGCATTCTCCCCTTCCTGCAAAGCCCCACTAGCACCTAATACGCCTCCCTGATGCTCCAATTCGTCCCTCGGCTGTATCTGTAATCTAGGCCCTGGCTTAAGGCCTGCACTATTGTCCCTCTAAGGAGATCCCAGTAATTCCTTTTGATCATTCCAGGACATGCCATGAGAATCCTACTTTGAGATCATCATCTACGTTCTTCTTGGTACCCTTTTGTTCTTCAGACACCAGACTTGCATAGTTCTTTACTCTAGGCCACTCGAAGCAGACTACACCAAAGGCCTACCTAGCCAACCAGGCGCACACACAAAAAAACTCATTGCTTCAGCTGTGTCAGCAACATCAAGCGTACTGTGGTGAACTTAGTCCCATGTTACAGCGCTATTGGCCTTCTACATCCAAAGGCAGGCAGCAGGAGGGCTAGCAGCAACTGTCGAGCACAGAGTAGCGCAGATCGTGGGTCAGCTAAGCTGGAGAAGGCCAAGATGTAATCTCCTTTTCATCAATGCTCGTAGTTTGCCTTTTTGGTCAGTCGCAAACTAGAGATTACACAGTACTTTCCTCTCTTGACTTTCTAGCTTGTTCTTTAGCCTTTTTGCAGATTGAGTATGTCTTTTTACCCATCTACTACACAAATCAGTTGTCTTTGGCAAGCATGGCTCTGACTATACCTACCGCCATCCAATCTGTCCATCTGTTTTCAGCAGAACAAGGGCAGCACCCTATTAAATTTGCATATGCTTTCTTGACAATCGGCAATTTCTTCTGCCTTCCTAGTGATGGGAACAGTTGCCAACCTTCATAGTCTTTTCGTCCTATTGAAAGCATTACTTGACAGCTGCCGGCAAACCGGACGCTTACTAATGCTCACTGGAAACGGGTCTTCTGTGCCTCCAATGACATGGACGAGAAAACAGGATTTTTGTTATTTGCTGTAAAATCCCTTTCTCATTACATTCATTGGGAAACATGGCTCCTGCCCAGTTGTTTATTTTTTGCTAACACTGGTGGTGTTTTCTCAAAGTTTTCTTCAATCTGGCCCGGTTTTTACCTAGCACTGTTGTTTTCTGGTTATGGTCTGTATTGCTTAACTTAAGGGGTTTAATTTTCTCTCTCCTACTGCTTACATACAAACCGATTTAGTTCAGTCCCTGTAGGAGGGACTAACTTTCTTTACTTAGTGCCCGCCTCCTTGTGGCAGCAGCTATACCTAAGGTCTGTGTCCCCCAATGAACGTGACGAGAAATGGATTTTACAGTAAGTAACCATGTTTTTTTATGGTCCCCGAGGTGAGTATGCAACCAAGTTCAACAAATTTTATGTGCCACCTGTAAATCTTCTTGTGACAAGCCGTCTGTTTTTGGAAATGACGCCGGAATTCACGTTGCACTTGTACAATGGATTCACATTTAGCAAACTCAAGCATACACACTTTCTCCTGTGGTGTCGCTATTTTCCATTGAACTGTAAACAACAGGAAACCTTGCTGCAATGTGGCAGAAATTCAAACGTACTAGTAGGTCATAAAATTTGAACCTTCCTCTTTTCAGTGATGTGTGGATTGTGTACCTGTCTTTTGTAGTTTGTACTTAAATCCCCAAATCCCTTTTTTGAATAAGCCTGTATACTCTTCTATTTCACGTACCTAACCTATGCATAAATCATGCATGTGAATATTTGAAAATTCTGAAAAGTATCCTGAAGAAGGCTTTCTATCATAGTAAATGCTGCATATCACTAGGATATGCTCTTGCTTACTGATGTGTAGGGGTTCAGCTGCCCTGACCTCCACTAATCCTTAGGGGGCGTGCAGAAGAGGGAGACATCTGATTAGATGAGAGTGCACAACACAAAGCTTACATCACCAGGAAGCGTGAAGAGAGAGAATGTACAGAAACCATCAGAGAAGGCAGAGAGGGACATAATGTGGGCAAAAGTTTTTATTTTTTTTTGTCTGGTATTGATTGTTTTTGTTGTTGTGTTTTTTTTTTTTGTTTTTTTTTTACATTTATATATAAAGTTAATTTCCATATGGACTGCGTACAGTAGTAATTTGGCCCCTAAGAGCGTATGTCCTGTACATATTTTTTATTTTTAAAAAGCCAATATCTATTAAAATAACGCAGAAGTATCTAACTATAATACAGTTTTTGGACTGAGTAGTACCTGTCATCTTTATAACAGCAGAAGAGAAGGCAGGAGCGGCTGATTCCTGTGCATTTCCTCCTGATGAACCGTCTCAGGATGTTCCCGATACCACAGAAGTTTCTGCACCTGCCCCACAGCCAAGTTCCAACCTCCCCAAAATTCATAGCAGAAGGTTTCGTGAGTGAGTAACTTCAGAATCTCATTCATTTTCTGTACATAGATCTTGTCTTGGATGAATCAAATTATTTCATATGCAAGTAGGAAGCCTCATTTGAACAGCAGTGCTCCAGATTGTGGTGGAGAGCACCGAGATGGCACTGATCAGATCCTTCTTTGTCATGTTGGGTTACTTCTTGCTGTGTTTATCCAGGTACTGTAGCCAGGTTCTCAGCAAAGAAGTGGATAGTTGTGTGACCGAACTGCTTAAGGAGCTCGTACGTTTCCAGGATCGTTTGTACCTTAAAGATCCAGTGAAAGCTAAAACCAAAAGGCGCCTGGTGATGGGTCTACGGGAGGTGCTGAAACATCTGAAACTGAAGAAACTGAAATGTATTATCATATCTCCTAACTGTGAAAAGATACAGTCTAAAGGTAAACTGGGAATGCTTGTCTGATAATTCCTAATTCTTTGTATAGTAATACGGTATGGCTTAAAAAAAGACACATGTCCATCAGGTTTAACCAAGAGATGGGGAGAAACACAGTTCACCCATGTTCATTCCCAACTGATTCGGAGGAAGTCGCAAAAAACAAAGTGTTGAAACAATCTGCCTTGAGAGGGAAAGATTTGCCTCTTGATCCTAAGTGGTGGCCAGACAGAATCGACAACCAAACGTGCATTACGTACATCTACATGGAAGTGATGTATCAGCAATCAGGTTAGGGGATAACTGGCTGATCGTTGGGGGTTTCACCACTGTGACCCCTGCCGATCTCAAGAAAGGAGATTCCGTGTCCCCCATACTCCTCACCGGGGTTACTGCACTTCCTGCTGTGAGGAGCAGACTGAATGGAGCGCTGATTGTGCAAGCGCTCCACTCATTTTCAATGGGACGGTCATGTACCTGAGTGACACCCCCTGAGGTATTTCTGTCACTCCCATCTAAGTGAATGGAGCGCTGACCACGCATGCTTGGCCAGCGCTCCAATCAGAGTGACGTCATTGCAAGGGGAGAAGCGACCCCCGTAGTGACAGGAGAGCAGGACACGGGAGTTCCATTCTCCAGATCGGCGGGGGTCTCAAAAGTGAGACCCACACTAATCTGCAATTTATTCCCTATACTGTGCAGAGGGGATGATTTAATAATCTGGTACAATCCCTTTAATCTTATTTTTGTCTAAGCCTTTTTTAAAGCTATTAGTTGTCACGGCGGTAGAGCATTTCAAAGATTCACAGGTCTTATCCTACAGAAGACTTGTTGGCCTCTAGGGGTTAACCCTTTCCTGACCACCATATGGCTATATACATCCTAACTGCCTATGCCCCGTGCTGTTAGGACGTGTATAAATGTTGGTGTATATACTGGGTATGGAGCAGGTGCAATTGGGGATAACTCCGACTGCTGTTAACACTTTAAATGGACCCCCACCGATCAACAATTGATTACCTATCCTGAGGACAGGTCATCAATGGAAACAGCCCGGAAAACCGCTTTAAAAGTTTACCCTTTTAACCGTTTGAGGACCAGGAGATATATTTGTCCCATAGTTTTAAACTGCTAATTGTGATTGAATCATTTACAGTCCTGAAAGGGTTAAGGGAATAACGAGATGAATAGGTAGTATTGTAGTCAGTGTGGGTATATCTCAGACTAATGCTGAAGTACGGATTATCTTCTCACTTCTGTCTCTTTCTCCAGGGGGGTTGGATGACACTCTGCAAACAATCATTAACTGTGCCTGTGAACAGAATGTCCCCTTTGTATTTGCTCTTAATCGCAAAGCCCTGGGTCATTGTGTGAACAAAGCTGTACCTGTTAGCGTGGTTGGCGTGTTCAGCTATGATGGAGCTCAGGTGAGGCACAGAGGATGAAACCTCATGGCAGCTCAGTAACTTCCATGCATGGTACACTGGGGTACCTTCATACGCAGCGGCGGCCATTGCTACACCGCAAAGAACAAATGTGGTTTGGAATATTAAAAACTGCTATTGTAATCAGGAAAACAAACTTCTTGTTTGCTGCGTCTCCTAATGGCGCACTTTTTTTGTTGCTCTTCTCGCATGCACATGTACCCTAAGGCCTGTGTCACACAGGCGGAGGCGGATTTACATGTGGATTTGCACTGCGTATTTGTGCAATGGGCAGTGCGTATACTACTGTACTTCTTGCACGTGCAATTTGTGCATATTTGCGTGTGCAAAAAAACAAAACACGCAACCATGCTGCTATTCATTGAATTGACAATGTAATTAGTTCAATATGTTCTCTTTCCCTGCACAAATATGCAGGAAAGTAGAGAATTCTGCATTATTTTTTGTGAACAAAATGTGTGCGCAAAAGACGCTTATGTTTACGAACCCATTGACATTCAATGGATTCTATGCAATGCATATTGTACATACTGCGCTGCACTAAACAGTTTGTGTGAATCCGGCCTCATGTCCACAAGTGGGTGAGATTCTGCATGCGGGAGCCTGCAGCAGAACCTGACCCTGCCCGCGGCCCAGGACCTTGCATACATGTCCGGGTCTTCTTTTTTCTGTACTCCGGAAGTGACAACCGGCGCAGTACATTTATTTATTTTCTTTCAAACTCCTGCTTTCCCGCTGAATCCGTGACCCATCCGCGCATCGGATGGCTTCTATTGACTTCAGGGATCCACACTGAAACGGAGCATGCTGTGATTTATTTTCCGTAAGTGGAATCCAGAAAACAAGTCTGCAGGTGTAATGTGAAGTGCGGACGCCCATGATGTGATTAATAGGTTGTGAGCCTGCATGGTGGTCTGACACCCTGCATTGACTTTCTTGTGCAGGCATAAACACTAAGCAACCCCACCCCGATTATAAAAATAAAATAAAAGGGGGGTTGTCAGTGGTTGATGCATCAGTGTCCTCACACGTCTGTTTTTCGCTTCTCAGTATAGCAGATTTGCATGTTTGAGGGACATGTGGTTTATATGCCTGCCCTCTTGTAATAAGTATGGCCGCTTCCTGTGACTTTTGCTTATTTTCTCCTAGAAGCATTGTTTCTAGGGGTGAATAGCTCCATAATATATAACTGTGAAACAACGCATGTGGCGCTGTACTCTGCCCTGTACAAGGGGCCGCAGTAATACAAACTATCATGGAACCTCTCACAGCATTGTTCTCTGGAGCAAGAATCCAGCAAAATTCTGCATGTACTTCAACCCCTTCCCGCTATATGGCGTACATTTACATCATACAGATGCCGGTATGTATAAAGAGAGACCACGGGGCGTTAGCTGTTTATTATAGCTGATACCTGCAATCGGCCCCGCGGGAAAGCACGTCTATTAATCCTTTAAATGCCACTGTCAATTCTGACACCAGCATTTAAATCACAAACGCCACCCCCCCCCCTCTTTCTTACCGCGTGAGATCGCAGGGAGCCGTACAGGTGTCATGGCAGCCAGGGTCCTTCGGAAAGGCCCCAGGGCTGCCTTAGCAGACTGCCTATCAAGCCGTCCCCATGGGGTGGCTTGCAAGACTGGCTGTCAAATCGCAGTATGATGTAATGCTATGGCATTACATAATACTGCAGGAGCGATCGAAGCATTGCAAGTTCTGGTCCCCCAGGGGAGGGCTAAAAAAAGTAAAAATAAGAGCAATAAAGTTTTATTAATTGTATAAAAAAAGTAATAAAGTTTAAATCGCCCCCTTTTTGCCATATCTATAATAATAAAAAATCTAAATCATAAAACCAAAATACATATTTGGTATCCGTCAAAGTAGTGCATTATTTACCCCACGCGGTGAACGTCGACCGAAAAAAAAAAATGAAAATAAAGACCGCCAGAAATTCCATTTTTCAGTCACCTAGTCTCCCAGAAAAAATACAATAAAAAGCGATCAAAAAGTTATATGTATTCCGAAATGGTACCAACATAAACTACAGGACATCTTGGGGAAAAAAAAAGAGCCCTCGCTCAACTACGTCGATGGAAACATAGAAATGTTATTGCGCGCAAAAGATGCAGCAGAAAATACTTTTCATGTCATTTGTGTTGCAATTTGTGCGCCGTAGAAACAAAACGCACTGAAACATGGCGAAATGTCATTTTTTTTTTCATTTTACTCCACTTAGAATTTTGTAAAAGTTTTTCAGTACATTATATGGTGCATTAAATAGCACCATTGAAAAATACAACTCGTCCCGCAAAAAACAACAAGCCCTCATGCAGCGTCGTCGATGGATAAATAAAGGAGTTACGATTTTTTTAAAAAGGGGGGAGGAAAAACAAAATGGGGGAAAAAAAGGGGCCGCGTCACGATGGGGTTATTGCATCAACAAAATATTTAGCATTTGCTTTTCTAAGGATGTTTTGCAATCATGTTTAATATTGTGTCTGATATGTGCTGCAGGATCATTTTCACAAATTGTATGATCTCACAATGAAGGCTAGACAAGACTATACGGAAATGATTAACTCCTTACAAAGGCAACCAGCAGACGATGAGGGTGAAGAAAATGATGTGGAAGCCGTCTCTGAGGACCGCCAACAAGAATCTCCGGAGGTCACTACAGGATCTTCCATAGAAGAAACGGATGAGCCAAACTACAGTGAGTTACTCCGACCTCTTTATTTTCACAGTCGCGTTCATCACTTCACATTGTTCTGCGTTTACCTTCCACATATCTGCACATAATCTAATCTGTCCCATATGAGAAATGGTTAAATGGGTTTTCTAGTGTCGGTCCTTTTTGCAAGAACAATGACAGAATTCACTTGTGCAGCCTATTTTTACAGGCAGAAAGAACATTCACTCGCAAATTGTTCAGTCATTCACATTCGCTCTACCAGTGATTGAGAACGACTGAAGGAGCGGTATTTAAACTGAACGATTAGCGAACAAACCAACGATTATTTTCTACTAGCAAACATCTGAATGTGTGGCGTAGAGTGTTAAGGTAGCAGGAAATGCAGTCCTAAGCTCTCGCTCATGGCCTGAAGGTTGCAAGTTCAATCCCACCATGGTTCAGGTAGCCGGCTCAAGGTTGACTCAGCCTTCCATCCTTCCAAGGTTAGTAAAATGAGTACCCAGCTTGGTGGGGGTAATAAAAGAATTAGCTGGTAAGTTGGTGCTATACAAATAACAAGATTTTTTTTTAAATGTCAGCATGAACCGCGAATGCTAAGCAAACAAACCTGTTGTTCAATCATTGGTCATGTTTACACGATCCACTGACTTTTTGAACAATAATCATTCCATGTTAAAGGGCCTTTAAAGAAATTGATCTCTTATAGAGATGAGCGAGTATACTCGCTAAAGGCAATTGCTCGAGCGAGCATTGCCTTTAGCGAGTACCTGCCCGCTTGAGATTGAAGGTTCGGGTGCCGGCGCGGGGGAGCGGTGAGTAGCGGCAGTCAGCAGGAGGGAGCGGGGGGGGGGGGGGGGGGGAGAGGGAGAGAGAGATCTCCCCCCCGTTCTTCCCCGCTCGCTCTTCCCTGCAGCTCCCTGCCCGCCGCTGGCACCAGAACCTTCAGTCTCGAGCGGGCAGGTACTCGCTCATCTCTAATCTCTTATGCTCACTGAAATGGAATGGTCAGCTGATCATTGGTCCTTTTACACGGCCCAGCTGTCAGGTGAACAAGCGTTTGGCCCATGCAAAAGTACCATTAGTTTCATACATGGTCTCCATTGCTCTGTGTTATTTCCTGACGATCCCGTGGCTTTGTGTTCTTTTCTGATGATTCCTTCCTTCCAATCATGGTGCTTTCACCATATCTGGTTAATCTGTGGCCGGTATGTCCTATTGTAATTTCCAGCTGCACCAAAGATTTTATGACTCCTGTTTACACTTTTTTGTCTGCAACAACTGAGCGACTTCTCAGTGCCCTGTCGGGGGCCGTGTGTCCCTGAGCCAACAGTCGCCACTCATTTGAGCGATTATTAGGGCTCAGTAAATAGTCTTGGTGGTCTAGGGTACTGAGGGGTTAATACATAATATCCCTAGGCTTGCTGTAAGTAGAGGGACACTTTTTACACAGTGTGTAACGACTGTACGGTCTTATAAGTGTAACTTTCTTCTTTTTTCAGTTAAAGTATGGAGACGGATGCTAGAAGAGAAGTACACTCCATATGCCATGAGCCTTGAAGAATCTGTTACGGATGATATGTTTAATTTTCATCTTTGATTACGGTTTCAATTATTAACTGAAGCAATTTCCTTCTGAGAGCTGAAGAGAACGGAGATTGGTCCTATTGAAGTCTATGGACCAGTTCAATGAAGGCAAGTGCTGGTTGTAGCACTCTGTGGTCTTCCTGGGACAATAGCTAGATGTATCGCAGCTCTTGCTAAGTGGGGGACCCCAACTCTAGTAAACCTGACCTAACCAGGTATATAGTCTACGCCCCTCCACTTATCTATAAAGCTGAAGATGCTTTCCGAGCATTATAATTTCATTGATTTACTTTACTGCATTTCACACCACTAATTCAGGAATGTACCTGTTCCTATGTGCCTCCAAATCATCCAATCTAAAGGAAGTAGCGGCTACTACTAATCACAGGGAGTGGAGCTGTAGATCTCATCAGTCAATCACGTTGCTTGAGGAAATGGGACAAGTACATACATGCTCCCGGAAGGAATAACCACTGTGTACACCGCTGGCTGCCAGAGACATTATAAGGCACAACATTGATTTATCCATAAAGGAAACTTCGGCTAATCCAGCTAATCCGCTTTGGGTTGATCGAACGTATTACCTTTTTCACATACTAAGGTTTTCTGTAAATATCGTTGCTCCTGAACTGTTTTTCCTGCTAAATCTGGCATTAGGAGTATTTTTGTTAAGCAGTTGTATTTCAGATTCATGGAATGTTTCTTTTCTACAAATGATTAAAAAGGAAATATTAAATTAAAAGTAAAGGGAATACAGTGACAACTACATGAAACTACATAAAATTGGAAAAACCCTCCCGAAAATGTAGATTTTAAACTTGTTTCATGTAAATGTATTTGATGCAGAACTCTGTTGCCTTAAAGGGGTTCTGTCAGTAAAATCACTTTTTAGGTTGGGCCCTGTATTCCTGTACAATCTAACCACTTGAAAGAAAAAAGCTAAAGAAAGGAAACTGGCCTAATCTATTGTATTTCTTCACTCCCTTGTTTACCTGTCGCGTGAGGGGTCATCACCCACCGACTCCTGCGGGCTGACGCCGACCTGGCCGCGGCTAACCTCTGACGTCCTCGGAGAGTCGAGTGCGTAAGCGCGCTGGGACTGGGGCCGCATGTGCGCTTGCCGTCGACTCTCCGAGAACGTCAGAGGTTAGACGCGGCCAGGTCAATCAGTGGGCAACGCGTCACTTGTGACACGACGACCACTGACCTGGGCGGCAGTACTTGCCATCCGGCAGTAGCTGAAGCAATGGCAGAAGCTGGCACTTTGTCAGCTTCTGCACTGCAATAGATTGCCTCCAGGAGGGACATCGGAAGAGCAGCAGGTTCCTAGTGAACTGCCCGTTAAGGCACAGGTGAGTATAATGGGTTTTTTTTTATTTTGTTGACAGAACCCCTTTATGTGCATTTTTAACCCCTTAGTGACATAATTCAGTTTAGTCTTAAGAGCCAGTAAGGCTGAGTCCACACGGAAGCTGATTTGCAGTGGACAGTCTGCTGCAGATCAGTAATGGAAAGCCTGTCTCCAAATCCGCTGCAGTTTTTTTTTGTGTGTGTATTTTTGTGTGAAATTCACCTCCTCATTGAATAGACCCTTCACAGAAGGGAACTCCCTATAAAGTTTAAAACAAGGGCTACACTTCGAACAAAACTTTTTTTAAAAAGTAGAGGCACCCTATATTTATATCACTCAGTTTCTTGATATAAAGAAAATGATAGACCCCGTACCCGGCTGACAGTACTAACTCCAAAGATGGATATCGGGTCTCTTCCAAAACTGGATTAATCTTAGGAATGCGTCAGAAAAGGAATCAAAATCAGAGTACACATGCTTAATAATTAGGAAATGCCTTAGCCAGAAGTATAGTCTCATGAAACTTGAGTGAAAAATTATTTTTTTGTACAGTGTAATAAAAAGAAAGCATCAGAACTGGGACTACAGCGTAATGATGTACCAGATTAAGGCCTCATGTCCACGGGGAAAATCAGATCCGCTGCAGATTCTCCATGGAGAATCTGCAGCGGGTCCCTCCTGCCCCGCGGACATGAGCGCTGAAAATAAGAATTTAAAAGCATTTACCTATCCGGAGCGGGCGGGGAAAGCTTTCTCTTCCTCACGGCCGGATCTTCTTTTCCGGCCGGCGGATGAATTCGTCGCGACATGCCGCGCGCATGCGCCGGGCACATCCGCCGAGCCGAAGCAAGAAAGATCCGCCCGTGAGGAAGAGAAGGCTTTCCCCGCCCGCTCCGGTTGAGTAATTCTTTTAAATTCCTATTTTAGGTCTCCCGCTGATCCAGACGGCTTCCATAGGCTTCAATAGAAGCCCGCGGGAGACCCGCACGAAAATGGAGCATGGTCCGGATTTTTTCATGCTCCATTTTTTTTAAAATCCCTTTTATTGACCATCCGCGGGTATTTATCTACCCCGCGGGTAGATAAACTTTTTATAGCCTACCTAAAAAACACAAGGGAACTAACCCCCTCAAAGGACGACCTATAGTTTTGGAGATTGATAACATGTCAGAATTCACGTATTTATAGTGATGGAATTCTGCGCTCCTCTGTGGTGTCCCTTCCGTCTTACACAAGGGACACTGTGGATGTCCTTCGCCATCTGGAAGGAATAACTGTTGAGGCTAACGTGAAACTAGCTAGTCTAGATATTGAGGCTTTATATATTTTTATCCCACATGAGGGCAGTTTGAAGGCAGTTAAATTCCTCATTGGACTGAGGGGTGCAGATTTTTGCCGGCATAAATCGGTTTGTAATGGATCTTTTGGAATACATTCTTACCCATAATTATTTTCTGTTTAATGGACACTTCTTCCACCAACTGCCATGGGGAGCCCATGGGCCCCCTCGTATTTAAAACTATACCTGGGCTGGTGGGAGAAGTTCATTTTCTCTGACATGTCAGTTGCCTGGACTGACAAAATCCTCCTTTTGCTACATTACATCGATGATGTGTTTATCTTGTGGGCAGATACTATATCCTTTCATAAATTTGTTGACCACCTGAATGTCAATGATTTGGGATTACAAATCACCTCTGAGATGCATGAAACATCCATCTTTTTTTGGATATCATTCAGAAAACCAATGGTGGCTCCCTTTCGTCTACGATTTCCTGGAAACCTACAGCGACTAATAGTCTTTTAGCATGGAGGAGTTCTCATCCGGTGCCCTTAAAAAGAGGGATTCAAAAAGGGTCAGAAGGAACTGCCCCGAGGAATCTGAATTTACCTCTGAGTCATCCAAATTACGAGAGCAGTTCCTACAATGAGACTACCACTGAGACATAGTTGACAAGGCCTTTTTGCATGCATCAAAACGGAAAAGAGGGGAATTACTTATACCCTGAATATGGGAAACATCAGGTGACAAAATTAGTCATTGGCACCCTTGACACCAGGTCTGTCCAGGTTTGCTCAATTTTAGAACGTTACTGGGTCATTTTGCAGGACGCCGCTGATGTCAAATATCTGTTACCAAATACACCTTTGATCACCTACCACCGGAGTAGGAATATCAGGGACAGATTGATCAAGTCACCTTGCACCTCAGGTCACAAATGGCATGTGGTTGGGGAACAGTAGATTTGTGGGCACTTACTCCTGTTCTAATTATTTAGCAAGTCAGTACATTAACAAAAGTCACACCTTTCCTCAGTGCTTGTACTAAAAAGGTTTATCATAATAGGGAATTAGTTAATTGTTGCACGAATATTGTGTACTTGGCTAAATGTTCTTGCTCCCGCGATTACATGGGTAAGACATCCCAGCAATTGGCCCACATTGGCAACATCAGACGCGGTGAAGAAATGCCACTTGCCCTACAGATGCGTCAACATCGTGGCAATGATCTGACCCAGCTGAGCTTCCAGGGGATGGAACTAAATCACACTAACTGAAGGAGAGGAAATATTGATGAAAAAAACTTGTGTAAAGGGGCTGCGTGGATCTTTAGAATGAACTCTGTAGCACCAGCAGGACTAAATGAAAGGTTCAATTTAGAGATGAGCGAGCACCCAAATGCTCGGGTCCACGTTATTCGAATCGAGCTTTTCGTAAAATTTGAGAGCTCTACTCGAGTAGCGAACCCCATTGACTACAATGGGAGACTCGAGCATTTTTGTATGTGGGATGCCGGGTGCCGAGCTTTTTTTTTTCCCCCCTAGGTTCGTGTTCTCTCTCGTTCTCGTTCTCGTTCTCTCTCTCTCTCTCTGTCTCTGTGTCTCTCTCTCTCTCTCTCTCTCTCTCTCTCTCATCGAGTACGCTACTGCTCGAACGAGCATCAAGCTCGGCAGAGTATGTTCGCTCAACTCTATTCACCTTCAATTGTTTCATTTAGCAGTATGGATACCTGGATTGTTCCTAGCCTTCTCAGTGGCTTTTCTCTGTGCTGCTTCTCTTTCTGTTAGGTACCAGGGTTGCTTATGACTGCGACCTAGCCATTTGTAACATATTTAATAACTTAATAGTCAGTGGCTATTCCTTGTCTTTACTTGATGTGATGCCCCTTTTGAGGTTACCACATGAGTATTTGGACAATCCTGGTAGTATTTGGTTCCTTAGCTAATCCATCTATCTCTGATCTGGCTAGGAAACTTTGGGTGCAATATACTCTGTGAAGTGTTTTATTTAGATACACTAGGCTCCTGATGAATTAGGAGTATCCTAAAGAAACTCGTCCAGCCCTTTAAACCATCTATGAGCCTTCAAAAAAAACCATCTCTACAGATTTATTCTGTTAAATATTGAGCTACATATATGGTTTGAGCTATTGTTGTGTGACTAGTTCGCTCTTCGGACATAATAGACAGTGAGCCTTACGATTTCTTTAGACTTTTGAGCCAAAGCATGGATCAAAATATTTCAACATGTTCTGAGCCAAAATATAATCATGAGTTGGAATGTAGATGCCTTATTTGAACCGGCCCATTTCCAATATTTGTGGTATCACGTTTACTCATTGTGTGTGATTTACCTCACTGGGAACTGATCGTCTCGACTTGGAATCTCATCGCTCGTATTTAGGTCTTGCACTCCAATATGTGGCCTGGTTATAGTCACGAGACTATACTTCTAGCGAAGGCATTTCCTAATAATTGAGTATGTGTTCTCTGAGTTTGAGTCCTTTTCTTTTTTTTTCAATATTAAATCTTTATTTGGGATATAGACATGTAATATACACACAGTTTATAAGACATGTAATAGTTGCAGACATGTTAACATTACTATGTTGTTGTTTTCTATTTAAATCATGCAATTGTCAAATCCCATTTTTTCCTTATATCAATAATATTAGAACGGATAAACATTTTCAGAAATTGTATATAAAAGAAATACTTCGATACAACATGTATCGTATTGAATGAACTTGGCATTTTTGTGCAGCTTTAACTTTTTCTAATAAGGTTACCTCCATAGCTCCCATGCCTCTTTGTGTTTTTTTAAAGAGTTGTTTCTTAGTGCTATCCACTTTTCGAATAATTGTTGTTCTGCCATACGGTCCCTAAATTCCCCAAAGGATGGAGGTGTGGGCTCTCTCCATCTTCTCGCAATGAGAGATTTTGCTGTCATAAGGGCATGACCCAGCAAATAACTAATTTTTGTAGGGTATTTATTTAAGCCAACCAATAATAAGGTTAGTTTTGCGGATCTTGTGATACGGGTTTTTAGAATTTCGTCTAGATGATTAAGAATAAGATCCCAGTATCTCTCAAGAGCAGGGCATGCCCAAAATATGTGCGTTAGAGTACCCTTTTGGTCACAGTTCCTCCAACATTTGTCATTGGTGTTTTGGAATCTTGTGGCCAACAAGCACGGTGTGTAGTACCATCTCAGATTTACTTTAATTTGTGTTTCCAGTATCCCCAGACCTTTGGTTGAGCCACATGCTGTTTTATACGCCTTTTCCCATGATTCCGTTGAAATAACTGTACCCAGTTCGTTTTCCCAACTAAGCATATGTGTTTTTTTGGATAATTTGTTGTCGCCTGTCAGAATATCATAGAAATATCTGGTTTCGGACTTTCTCAGGAGGGGTTCTGATGTGATCTTTCTTTGGACTTCCATCGGGATTTCTATCTTATATATAGGAGACTTTTTAAGGAAATTTTTTATTCTGGTATAATTGAAGAGGTCTTTTTGGAGAAGGTTACATTGTTCCTGTAGGATTTCAAAAGGTTTTAGTTCCTCTCCTGTCATTATGTCCTCTAAGTTTTCCACACCCCTTACTCTCCAGGTGTCAATTCTTAAATCAGATATAAACAAGTTTAGTATTTCAATTGGCAGTTTTGGTTTTTTGTGGGTATCGTAGGTGGCTACTTTTTTTGTGTATTCTTCCCAAATTTTTAGGGAGGATGCCACTGTAGGAGGCAAATTTTTGGGAGGGATGTTTAGGGCAAGGTTGGTTGACATGGCCGCGAGTGATGCGCCAAGTAGCAGTAGGTGTCCTTTGGGTGTTTTTGTGAGGCAAGTTTCCATGCCTACCCAGGCCATTGTGTTGTCTCTTTTTGTCCAGCATCTGGTTTGGTTCAGGATAGTAGCTTTAAAATATTTTTCTAGGTTAGGTATATCTGCGCCTCCTTTTCTCCGGTTTGAGGCTAAGATTGAAAGGGCTAATCGTGGTTTATTTCCCTTCCAAATGAATGCAGATAGTTGTGCTTGTAGTTTTTTGATTGTGCTTTTTGATATGGGGATCGGCAGGACCCTGAAAAGGTATAAGATTTTTGGCAATATTTTCATTTTATAGGTCATGATCCTGCCTAGCCAAGATAAATTTATTCTTGATAGATGGTCGATTTCTTTTTGGATTGTTTCTAAGAGTGGAGTATAGTTAATTCCCTCTAGTTTATTTATGTCCGCAGAAAGTAATATGCCCAGATACGGGATGTTGTCAGCCCCCCATTTGAAAGAGAATTCTGATTGGATTGCGTGCTGTAGGCTTTGTGGGATGTTTATGCCTAGTATTTTTGATTTGTCAACATTAAGCTTGTAGTAGGATACTTTGCTAAAATGTTCGAGGATCTGGCAGGCAGCTCTCAAAGACTCCAGGGGGTGTGTTAATGTGAGGATAATATCATCGGCGAATAGGCCAATTTTGTGTTGGCGGGAGTTTAGAGGAATTCCTCTTGTTTCTATAGAGGATCTTATGATTTCGGCCAGGGGTTCCACCATGAGGACATATAGTATAGGGGAAAGTGGGCATCCCTGGCGTGTACCATTGGAAATGGTAAATTTATCTGAAATGTCGCCATCTATTAACACTCGAGCTGTGGGGTAGGAGTACAGGGCCCGGACGGCGCGAATCACACCCCCCCCGAGGCCAAATTTATTTAGCGTTTGAAACGCATATCCCCAGTGAACCCTATCAAAAGCTTTTTCTGCATCCAAAGCTATCATAGTTGTTGGGGATCTAGAGATTTGTGAGGAATATAAAAGGTTGAGAACCCTCCTCGCGCCGTCCGAGGCCTGCCGCCCCTTTACAAAACCCACCTGATCAGAATGCACAACACTCGGTAGGACATCGAGTAATCTATTTGCTAATATCTTTGCATATATCTTGACATCTGTGTTGAGCAAGGAAATGGGCCTAAAGTTTGCTGGATCGTCTGGCTCTCTTCCTGGTTTGGGCAACACTACCACCGTAGCCTGGAGCATCTCTTCAGGAAACGATCCTTTTTCCATAGCTGAACTGTAGAGTTTTCCCAAGTAGGGAGATAGGGAGTTTGAGAACCATTTATAATATTCTGCCGAATATCCATCTGGGCCAGGCGCTTTTTGGTTTTTCATGGAGGAAATTGTTTCCGCCACCTCGGATACCGTTATTGGGCGATCTAAACTAGCGGCTTGGACTGAGTTTATTGATGGTAGTTTAATTTTATTCAGGAATTTTTCTATATCTTCGTTGTTAGGGTGGGAAGTTTGTGGGTCATCTTTTAAGTTGTATAATTTACTATAGAATAGGCGGAATGCTTCCAATATTTGTTTCGGGTGGGATATTTTAAATTCTTTGTTTTTTGAGTTCCAAATGTATGGGATGTTAGTTTTAATTGACTTTTTCTTTGTCAGGTTTGCCATCCATTTAGAGGGTTTGTTTAGGGATGCGTAGACATTAGCACGTTGGGAGGTTATTTCCCTGTCGTGATCCCCTTGCAGCACCCTACGCAGTTCTAATCTTGTTTTGAATAGGTCGTTATATATTTGCTGGTTTGCATTAGTCTGGGCTAGACTTTCTAATTGTTGGATTTTTGTCAGTAAGGTATCAGTTTTTTCTAGTTTTTCCTTTTTGTACCTAGCTCCTAGTTTTATAAGGATACCCCTCATGTAAGCTTTGTGTGCTGTCCAGAGCAATTCAGGGCTTACATCAGGCGTATTATTTAAAGTGAAGTAGTCTTCAATTGCGTTTTGGATATCTTTTTGAAATTTGGGTATTTTCATTAGATAAGTATTGTTTCTCCACATTTTATGAAGGTGGCGGAATCCCCCAATTGCCAGAGATGTCAGTATCGGGGCGTGATCCGACCAAGTTATTGTGCCAACCTCAGCCCTGATTGTAGAGGTTATGAGAGACCTGTCTACCAGGCACAGATCTATGCGAGAAAAGGACCTATGTCTTGCAGAGAAAAATGAGTACTCCCTGGCGGAGGCATTGAGACACCTAAACGTGTCAAAAAGTGCGGCTTTCTTTATCCAGTTGCCTAGGGACATACCCCCTCTCACTTTGTCGCTTGTGGTGTCGACAGATCTCTCTGGTACCAGGTTAAAATCGCCATTTATGATTATAGATCCCTTGGCTACTTTGTTTATTTTTTTGTTTATTTTGTTTAGAAATTTGATTTGGTTTGAATTTGGGACGTATACGTTAGCTATAGTGACCTGTGTGTTTTTTAGCGTGCCCACCAGTACTATGTAACGTCCTTTTGGGTCACATATTTGTTTATCAATTTTTAGCGGGGCTGTGTCTCTAAATGCTATCAGCACTCCTGCATGTTTCTTTTGTGCGCAGGCTTGTATAACCTGGGGGAATTTTTTGTGTGTCATTCTATGACTGTCTGTGTCTACTAAATGTGTTTCTTGGATACATACTATATCCGCGCCGAGACGGCATGCTTCTCTCCACACGGAGCTTCTTTTGTAAGGGGAATTCAGGCCATTGGCGTTCAGAGACATCAATTTTGTGGCCATTTTCGCATGGCGGGTCGTTTGCACGGGAGGACGGAAGACTGGAGGTATCTGTGTTTATCTGCCAAAAAATAATTGAAACGAGAAACAACAACAAACGAGTAATGCATCAGATTACCAGTATCAACCTTGCTACCAGAAGTGTTTTTGCCATGTGAAGAGAATACCGCACAGGATAGTATTGAACAAGTTGTAACTGTTCCTTCGCTGGTAGCGGGTTTTTGCATGAGACGCAAGGTGAAACAACAATAAACCTTCAAAAAAATGTTTATACAAGCTTGTGCCTGCATGTTCGGTGGGGGGGGTCAAAGTCACTAAAGTGAGAGGACTCACATCTCTGTATTCCAGAATGGACTGTAGATTTAATGTGTCCTTAAGTGTCCTTTGGTTTTTTAAACGGTTTTTTTTTTCTTCTTTTTCCTTTCCAGGAACATAAAGAGGGAAAATTTAGTGGGATCTTTTCTTCCTTCTTCTTGTTCTAGCTTTATTTTCCAAACTTGTCGGAACTGCTTTTCTCGGAGGTAGAGGGCGGAACTTGTTTAGGGGCGGGGGTTGGTACGCCCCACGATTTTAGTGTCTCCATAGCTGTAGAGGGGCTGTGAAATACATATACTGTATTAGCTTTTGTAGCAATGATTTTTGTGGGGAAGCCCCATCTGTAGGGAATATTTGCCTCTCTCAATGCCGTTGTTACAGCTGCAAAACTACGTCTCGCCTCCATAGTAGCTTGTGACAAGTCTATGAATAGACGTATGTCAGCATAAGGACTTGGAAGCACCTTTAGCTTTCTCGCAGTGTTCATGAGTGCTTCTTTGGTGCTATAGTGATGTATGCGTACTATGATGTCTCTAGGTGTATTTTCCTTGAGAAACTTTGGGAGGGGAAGTCTGTGGGCTCTGTCTATCTGCAGCTCCTGTTCTGGGATGTTCGGGAGGATCTTTTTAAGGAATCGTGTGATAAATCCCTTTATTTCAGAGTTGGAGATTTTTTCTGAGACACCTCGCAGTTTGACGTTGTTACGTCTATTTCTGTCCTCAAGATCCGTTAATTTTTGTTGTAGTTTGGCAACAGTCCCCTCTAATTCGTAGTGGGCATCAATCAAGGAGTTGTGGGATTTAACTATCTCTCCCATTTTTGTTTCTGTTTTTTCTATACGGTTGTTAACCTCTTGAACTGAAGTGTCAACATGAGATGTTAGGCTTTTTAGATCTAGCTGTATAGTTTCTCTCAGAGCTAGTACTATCTCTTTAATATATAACTCTGAGGCTGGCTTATCTGAGGCTGATAGATTAGCTAGCCCGCTCTCCTTCTTGCTATTTTGAGCATTTGCAGGAACTTCAGGGGCTTCTATGCATGTGTTATCTGACATTCTCTGCCTCTGCTTCTCGGGACTGCTTGTGGGGGAGGGGGCACTCAGTGACAGCGTGTCCAAAGCCATCTTATCTCCCTTAGAGCGCTTTATGCTGTCTTCTATCAGGGGAGGGTTGCTTGCTCCCATCTCTTGTCCTGTCTCTGGGATATCTCCTGTCTCCTCTATCCCCTCTGCAGTGTCCCCTCGCTCACCTTTGTTAGCTGGGATCGGAGCCTCCTGCACCTTAGCTGTCTGTGAGCTGTCGGCCATGTCAGAGGGGGGGCTGCGTGCTGGGAAGAAATCCTCCAGCCTGGCAGGTTTAACTTTTGTTGTTCTCCTCCTTGTTGCCATAGCTGGGTTCCTGGTAGGTTCCTGCAGCTTGTGGTGTATTTTTTGTTCTTCTGGAGTTGCTTTGATGTTGCTTAGAGTCCTGTTCTAGACGGAGCCTATGCAAAAACTTCCATCTTGGTGCCTCTCTAAGCCACCAGTTTGAGTCCTTTTCTGAAGCATTCCAAAGATTAATCCAATTTTGGAAGAGACCTGATATCCATCTTTGGAGCTAGTACTGTCAGCCAGGTACAGGGTCTATCATTTCCTTATATCAAAAAATTGCGTGATATATATTGGGTGCCTCTAGTTTTTTGTTTTTTTTAGGTTGTGTTCGTTGAGTAGCCCTGGTTTTAAACTTAGCAATAAAATTGTTATTTAGGGAGGAGTTCTTTACTGTGATGGGCTTTTGGGTTTATTATTTAGATCCCCTCTGTCTCATTTCATAGTTTTGATAGGAGCCTGTTTGGGGTACATATAATGTATTCAATAATTTTTTATTTTTTTTTTTTGCTGGGGCAGTAGAAAAAACCAATTTCACGATTGTGTTTTATTTTTATGGCATTCAGAATGTGGTATAAATATTGTTACCTGTATTCTATAAGTTATGATGACTATCAAATATTTAGAGTTTTCTCTGTTTTTACCTCTTTTGTACAATATTTTACAAAAACTCCTTGTCTGGCACCAGAACAGTTTTATTTTACCATCACCATCTGGATCAAGCGTGTTTTTTGTGGGACAATTTTTTTTAAATTTGTTTATTTTTTTTTTTTTACTGGTACCGTTTTGAGGTAATAAGACTTTCTTTATTCCGGTATTGGGCAAGAGAAATAAGAAAACTGCTTTTATTTTATTTTTTTAAGGGGGGATTTTTTGTGCTTGACAAATATTTTAGTCATTATTGATACCAATTATGCGTAGGGGTTTTGTTTTTATTTTTTCAAAGTTTAATTTTTTTTTTTTTTTTTTTTTTTAGTAAAAGCAGTTGGATTCCACGGTCAGCAATAACTGCAGAATATGTGGGATTAAACTGTTTAGAGTGCATAGATGAGTAAGTCCTCACCATTTCACTCCTTTTCTAGGAAAGGCCCTGTTTGTAACAGAAAATAATGGAAAGAGAGAGCTGACTTCCCGTGAAGTATACTTTGCCTTCATTATCAAATAGTGCCACAATACATCAGATTAAAACAGAACGTGTTTAACCCCCCTCAGGTCTCGACCACCTCAAGCCGGCTCTCCCTTTCCATTATTATTTGCTTGTGGTGCCGCCGGGACTGGGCAGTGAAAGCCTAATCTCCGTGATTTACTACCTCTGTGGATTAAGAACCGTCTGGGTGAAGGAAAGGTGAGCAAAGCCTTGTTCTACTTTATACCTGTTTGTAACAATTGGAGAGCAAATATGCTGTCTGATTGATGAAGGGGGGTGGTGGTGGGGTTTATATCAAACAAAATTCATGTTACACTTCCCCAGGGACAGAGAGTTATACAGGAGCATCATGCGTGTTCTCTGTTGCCCCTGGTCTTCCCTCTTCTCTACAAACAGACTAAAAACTATAGCTGTAAATTCAATATTACAAACCCCTTTTAAAATGGCGGTAGCTCTGCTTCTGTAGGGGCTAAGAACATGTTTTTGATGCCATTTTAAAACCAAGAATCACATTGCATATAGCCTCAAAGACTATGGCAAACTGTATTTGTGTTTTTTGTTTTTCCAAATCCATAGGTTTAGCCAAAAATTAATCTCTATAAAATTAGCCACTTTGGAAGAAGACATATCAGCCTTAGTTCAGAAGGGGTTGTATGTTTAGTCCCTATGGAAGAGGTAGTGAAAGGCTTTTATTTTCCATCATTCTTGGTTAAAAAAAAAGCTCAATGGTTATTTTCGAGTCACCAATTTAAGACAAGTGAACAAATCCCTACTTTACAAAAATTGAGAATGAAAACCATAGCCCACAGTAAACTTGCTTTTCAAAGATTTTATCAGTTACAGTGAACTTTAAGCTTTCCCATTTCCCCATACCAAGTCACCTAAAAGTTCTTAAGAGTATAAGTACTCATAGGTTTTTAGGTATAGAGATATGGTTATATGGCTTGTCCACCTACAGTCCAGGGTTCTTTCATAATCTTTATGAACCTGCTTGTGGAGGCCACAGCATCTGTGAGATCAAAGAACATCCTCCTCATACCATGTCTAGATGACATCTCAATAGTATCTTCCTCCTCTTCTCATGCCTAGGTTGGAACGTGAACTGTTAGAAATGCGCACCAACACCATCCACAGCTTGTGCCTTCCTAGGCATTCTACTGGATTCCTCACACCAGAAATATTTACTACCACCCAAAATACAGTTACTAAAGAACAGACTGATGGCTTTTTTCTTTCCTATAGATGCTCTTTCAGGGAAGCAATAACGATGCTAGGACTCATGAACTCTACACTCCCTGCCATAAAATGGGCATAATTACATTCCAAGCCCCTTCAGACAGCGATTCTGTAAAAATGGGCTGGCTTCCTAGTCAGCGAGCTCAAGAGCTATCATCTTTAGTGCACTCATGTAGAAAATGTGTAATGAGGAGTTCCCTGGGCACTCCAGGATCCATTCATCCTCACAACAGACACCAGTTCCTTGGGTTGGGGAGCATTTTCCCAGTTTGCCCGCTGAGAGGATTTCTGGGAGCAGAAAATATACCAGACATCTTCCAAATTCAAAAAAAAAAACTCCACAGTTGGGTTAGGCCGCAGCATTGCAGGTCTTCTGTTTGTGAGAACAGATGTGGTGTCTCAACAGTATAGACATACATCAACCATCAAGGAAAAACAATATTTTTGCCTCTACTAATTCCATCAGATATTTTTTTTCTGTTGGGTAGACTGGGCACAGGATTTTTTTTGGCCGCTAGAGTACTTTTACATAGGCTGACTAGCAACATCTAGGGTACCCGCCATTCCATTTCAATGGTCAAGACAATCTGGTGGCAGGCTGAACCATAGTAAGAGGAGTCAGACAAATGCTACATAAGAGTGCCTTTTTGTGAAATGTGGAGGAGGAGGAAAAAAGAGATGGTGGAGCAAAACCTGTACGTACGGTCAGGTTAATTGTGAAGGACGACTCTATATAGAAGGTGAAAAGAGTAGAATACCTTCAATGGTGGAGGTGCTGCCTGAACCAATGATGCACCACCTGGGTGGGCGTAATACAACAAGAGAATAGGACTAAAAGCTGACAGTGGGGGAGGTGCAACACTCCAGGTTAAAGCATGTAGGAAGTGACCAAAGGTGTGGAAAACTTCTCCTTTTCTATATATATAAAATTGAATGTATGCGTGTCTGTCTGTTTGTCCTTTATGCGCTACTACACCATTCATCCGATCGCTATAAAACTTTGGGAAGTTGTTGAGTACACTCCTGGGAAGATTATAGGCATAGTACAACTATCCTACGATAAATGGCGCGTGCGAGCGTCGTCGACAGTTACGCCCCCCCCCCCAAGTAGATCGTTCGATTTCCATCATTGCCACTAATTCTCTCACTTCCCGATGTCGTAGAAACATGAAATTTGGCACGAGCATTGATTATGTCAAATTGGAAAAGGTAATGGGTCCCAACTCAATTATTCAATTCTAGCGCAAAAGAACTAGCGTCCAAATTTTACGTACGGAATCTAATTTTCTCACTTCCCAATGTCATAGAAACTTGGAATTTGGCTCGAGCATGGATTATGTCATAAATAGGAAAAGCTAATGGGTCCCAACCCGATTATTCAATTTTAAGCGGAAAAGAATTAGCGCCCAAATTTTACGTACGAAATCTAATTTTCTCACTACCCAATGTCATAGAAACTTGAAATTTGGCACAAGCATTGAATATGTCATAAATAGGAAACGCTAATGGGTCCCAACTTGATTATTCAATTCTAAGCGCCAAAGAATTAGCGTCCACATTTTACGTACGGAATCTAATTCTCTCACTTTCCAATGTCATAGAAACTTGAAATTTGGCACAAGCATTGAATATGTCATAAATAGGAAAAGCTAATGGGTCCCAACTCGATTATTCAATTCTAAGCGCAAAAGAATTAGCGTCCAAATTTTACGTATGGAATCTAATTTTCTCACTTCCCAATGTAATTTGGCACGAGCATTGATTATATCATAAATAGGAAAAGGTAATATGTACCAACTCGATTATTCAATTCTAAGCGCAAAAGAATTAGCGTCCAAATTTTACGTATGGAATCTAATTCTCTCACTTCCCAATGTCATAAAAACTTGAAATTTGGCACGAGCATTGATTATGTCATAAATAGGAAAAGCTAATGGGTCCCAACTCGATTATTTAATTCTAAGCGCAAAAGAATTAGCATCCCAATTTTATGTACGGAATCTAATTTTCTCACTTCCCGATGTCATAGAAACTTGAAATTTGGCACAAGCATTGATTAATTATATCATAAATAGGAAAAGGTAATGGGTCCCAACTCGATTATTCAATTCTAAGCGCAAAAGAATTAGCATCCAAATTTTACGTACGGAATCTAATTCTCTCACTTCCTGATGTCATCTATATAAATAAAAATGAATGCATGTCTGTCTGTCCTTTATGCATTACTACACTAGATATATAAAAACGAATGTATGTATGTCTGTCTTCGCAGCAACGTGCGACGGGTAAGCTAGTATTTAATAAATACATGATCAGCATTTGGAAACACGTTTTGGGGATAACCCTTTCATCGGGTCAGCTGGTATTTAAAACATACAAGTAGAGATGAGCGAGCACCAAAATGCTCGGGTGCTCGTTACTCGAGACGAACTTTTCGCGATGCTCGAGGGTTCGTTTCGAATAACGAACCCCATTGAAGTCAATGGGCGACCCGAGCATTTTTGTATTTCGCCGATGCTCGCTAAGGTTTCCATGTGTGAAAATCTGGGCAATTCAAGAAAGTGATGGGAACGACACAGCAACGGATAGGGCAGGCGAGGGGCTACATGTTGGGCTGCATCTCAAGTTCCCAGGTCCCACTATTAAGCCACAATAGCGGCAAGAGTGGGCCCCCCCCTCCCAACAATTTTTACTTCTGAAAAGCCCTCATTAGCAATGCATACCTTAGCTAAGCACCACACTACCTCCAACAAAGCACAATCACTGCCTGCATGACACTCCGCTGCCACTTCTCCTGGGTTACATGCTGCCCAACCCCCCCTGCACGACCCAGTGTCCACAGCGCACACCAAACTGTCCCTGACCAGCCTTCAGCTGCCCTCATATATATGTCTTCTGGCCCTGCCTACGCAATTCTGTCCCTGATGTGTGTGACGGAACTGCAGTGTTGCACTGTCTGTTATTAAGTGCAACAGAGCGGTGATTTCAGAGCCAGGAAATAATTTGGCGCAAGCCTGCTGTAACACTTAGCTGGCTGCGTATTTATTTGGAGAAATTTTACCCCCAGCACACACGGACCCAGAACACTGAGCAGAGTGACAGGCAGGCCAAATAGATTTTTTTCTAATCTTTTTTTGCACAAGGACCACTGCGTATATTCAATCTATATATGTCTTCTGGCCCTGCCTACACAATTCTGTCCCTGGACTGTGTGACGGAACTGCAGTGTTGCACTGTCTGTTATTAAGTAATACAGAGCGGTGATTTCAGAGGCAGGAAATAATTTTGCGCAAGCCTGCTATAACACTTAGCTGGCTGCGTATTTATTTGGAGAACTACAACCCGCAGCAGACAGAGACCCAGAACACTGAGCAAAATGACAGGCAGGCCAAATATATGTTTTTCAAAGATTTTTTTGCAAAAGGACCACTGCGTATATTCAATCTATAATATATGTCTTCTGGCCCTGCCTACACAATTCTGTCCCTGGAGTATTACTGCAAGGCGCAATGCTCTGCACGGCCGATATAGCAAAAAAAAAAGTGCAACACTGCTAAAAGCAGCCTCCACACTACTGCACACGGTTAGATGTGGCCCTAAGAAGGACCGTTGGGATTCTTGAAGCCTACAATAACTCCTAACACTCTCCCTGCCTAACCACCACTTCTGTCCCTGTAGTATTACTGCAGGGCGCAATGCTCTGCACGGCCGATATACCAAAAAAAAAAAAATGTGCAACACTGCTAAAAGCAGCCTCCACAGTACTGCACACGGTTAGATGTGGCCCTAAGAAGGACCGTTGGGGTTCTTGAAGCCTACACTAACTCCTAACGCTCTCCCTACAGCAGCTCCGGCACCAACAGCACTGTCCCTCAGCTATCTCACAACGCATCTGAGGCGAGCCGCGGGAGGGGCCGATTTTTATACTCGGGTGACACCTGATCTCCCCAGCCACTCACAGCAGGGGGGTGGTATAGGGCTTGAACGACGCAGGGGGAAGTTGTAATGCCTTCCCTGTCTTTCAATTGGCCAGAAAAGCGCACTAATGTCTCAGAGAGGAAACTGAAAGTAACTCGAACATCGCATGGTACTCGTTACGAGTAACGAGCATCTCGAACACGCTAATACTCGAACCAGTATCAAGCTCGGACGAGTACGTTCGCTCATCTCTACATACAAGCTATATAGTACATAGCGGAAGGCCGAGTTAGAGATGGAGGGTGAGAGCATAAAAAGGAAGTAAAATCATAGGACATATTCTATGTATATGTTATATAAACACATGCAAGTTAAGTGTAGTCATAAATATATATATGGAAAAGATTCCTTGGTTAAACTACAGGTGAAGTCACGATTGTTATGGCACATATTGATACAGCTTTTACATTTCTTTTTTCAGACTGGAAACGCCCAATAAGTGTAGGGAATATGATGATTGGGTGTCGATTGGAGATTGTGTGTGGGGGAAAAAGAAATGTAAATGCAGTATCAATATGTGCCATAACATACGTGACTTTACCAGCTGAACTGATATAGGGGTTATCCCCGAAATGCGTAATCACATGCTGATCACGTATTTTATTAAAGAAGTTTTCCACACCTTTGGTCACTTCCTACATGCGTTAACCTGGAGTGTTGCGCCTCCTCCACTGCCAGCTTTTAGTCCTATCCTCTTTTTCTGGAATGGGCGTTGTGTATTTGCACTTGCATAGCCGCATTTTATTGTACTTTTTGATTCCACTTGTCATGCACAATTGCGCACACTGAAGCCCGTATTCATTGAAATGGACAGTTAGCGAAATAAGTTCGATATGTGCTCATTCCTTGCACAAATATGCAGGGAAATCAAGCATACTGCATATTTTTGGGTGCAAACAATATGCATGTGCAAAATACTTATGTGAATGAACCCATTGAAATCAAAGGGGTCTACTCACTACATATGGTGTGTGCAAATACGTTTGTGTGAATAAGCCCCTACCCACTTGTGAGGGTATATGTATATATTGCCAAATGTTTTTTATGCTTTTATACCTATATGCAAGTTCTATTCAATTCCAAATGAGAAAAAACTTATATGTCGCCTTACATCAGATATTCCAAAGGCCTTGCAAGGCGAAGACAAAATGTATCTTGAACAAAATGTATTTTAAACACAGCAAAGAAGAATCGGACGAAGGACGCGTACTTGGCTGTTTTCCCGGAGGCGCCAGTATTAAGATAACAACTGTTCAACTATGCATCTGAACTTTCACTGTTTCAGGCCGGAAATCCGGACTTCCCATATATGGTTATGAGCCCATCACCCATTCCTGGTGATGAGACAAAGGGTATAAGATCTCATGTAATCTGTAATAAAGCGAAAAGCGCAGTCATGTCCCCGTGTGAGGAATTATACCAGACCTCCGTGTGTGTGGTGTCTCTTCTTTACAGCTGGCAGCGGGGCAAGTGGGGTGGGCCTGATTGGTGCTGTACTTAGAATTACCCTGACACACTGGTCCTGATCCCCAAAGTGCTACAACTGAGAAGACGGGACATCAGTGATGCTAGTGGCTCTATGTTGGCCTGATTGCCCTTATGGTGTGCTTACACAGAATGATTATCAGTCACAAAATCATTCAAACGAACTAAAGTGAGCGATAATCGTTCAGTTTATACGCGAGCCAAAGTTGTTTAGTTTCAGCACGTTGGAGGGCACTTTAAACACTGATTGTTCAGAGGAATATGAAACACCGAACCATAAGACGATGACGCTATTGTCAACGAGAATTGTGCAGTCTAAAACAGGCTCGATCGAGCTGGGGGTGACAGCACCCAGCTTGTTTGCTTGGGCAAATGAGAATCGTGAGATTCTCGTCCTATCTAAAAGGGCCCCTCTTGGGCAGAGCGCTGCTACCTGGATCTCCCACCACATTTTTTTCCCTTTTTTTAAACACTTGAAGTTGCAGCTCCATTGATGTGAACTTGCCTTTGGCTCAATAGTCGTGCTGCAGGCATTGGGCTGCTTCCTTCCTTCCATTTAAATTCCTAGTTTAGGCTCGGACTATACTACAATTTCAGTCACATGGCACCAAGCTGCATGCAAGTTTTGCAACCAAAAGCACTTGTGTTACTTGTTGTGCAACTATTATAGAGTTACAATTTGTCTGTTAAAAAAAAAAAAACCTACCCAAATTGAAAACCAGTCAAAGCATGTTGCAATTGCCCATGACTTCCATTGTTACGGATCTTGGAAAAAACTTGCAGCTGAGGATTCAACAGTGTTGGATGTTTTGTGATAGATAGTTGGATCACAGTCATGTGTCGCTGTGACTATAATATTAATAATTGCATGCAATGTTGCAGCAGGACCCAATTTGCAATGTAGTCCCAGCCTTCATCGTGCATGTATGCTGTCATGGGCATTGGGAGAATAATTATTTTATCTAGTACTTGTTTTGCTAGCGCTCATGAGAGCATCCTCATTAATTAAGTGCATCAGTTACATATATTTGCTAAGAATGTTCTATTCCTTTATAAATATGAACATGATGCCATAGTTGGTTCCCTCTCTCATTTTTCTTTTTTGTCCTCCTCTGTTGGGTTGGTGGCATTTTGGTTTGTTACCATTCGTATGCACACCCCTCCAGTAAATTTCTTACCAATCGCTAATGATTAGAGATGAGCGAGCGTACTCGCTAAGGAAAATTACTCGAGCGAGTATTGAATTTTGCGAGTACCTGCCCGCTCGTCTCAAAAGATTCGGGAGGCGGCAGGGGAGAGCGGGGAGGAACCAGGGGGAGATCTCTTTCTCCCCCCGCAACTCACCGCTCACTCCCGCTGCCACCCGAATCTTTTGAGACGAGCGGGCAGGTACTCACAAAAGGCAATACTCGCTCGAGTATTTTGCCTTAGGGAGTACACTCATCTCTACTAATGAGCCTTTTACACGGGTGGTCACTGGCCAAGCATGATACCTGCCAATTGTGAAAGTGTGAACATGCCCAGTTAAAGGACAAATTATAATTTTTTAGAATCCTAGAATGATAGAGTTGGCAGGGACCTCCAGGGTCATCGGGTCCAATCCCCTGCTCAGTGCGGGATCACTAAATCATCCCAGACAGATGTCTGTTTAGCCTTTTGTTTGAACATTTCCATTGAAGGAGAACTCGCCACCTCCCGTGGTAACCTGTTCCACTCATTGATCACTCTCACTGTCAGAAAGTTTTTTCTAATATCTGATCTGTCTACCTTTCAGTTTCATCCCATTGCTTCTAGTCTTTCCTTGTGCAGATGAGAATAGGGCTGATCCCTCTGCACTGTGACAGCCCTTCAGATATTTGTAGGCCGCTATTAAGTCTCCTCTCAGCCTTCTATTTTGCAAGCTAAACATTCGCAGATCCTTTAACCGTTCCTCATAGATGTCCTACAGACCGCTCACCACTCAGGTAGATCATCTCTTAACTTGCTCCAGTTTGTCAATGTCTTTTTAAACTTACGGTTCATTATCATTGATTGTAGACATAAAATTATCGTTTGTTGGCACCATGTAAAGTAGAGGTGGTCCAGACTATAGTGGAAATAAAGAGGCATATAAACGATCATCACTGCAAAATGATTGTGCAGCCGTTCTTTACCAATTAAATTATTGGTAAAAAGTGTGCACTGTATGGGGACGTTTAACAAGCACAGATAGACTTGCTACAGCATTAATCAGCACCTGTGATGGGCAATTAATCTGCATGTTAACTCCTTAATGACTGGTCCATTTTATGCCCTAACTACCACCAAATTTTACAATTTTTGTTGATTGTTTCATTTCAAGAGCCCCGACTTTATTTCCCTGTTGACATGGACCTGGAAGAGCTTATTTTTTTTTGTAGGACAAGTTTTATAATACCAATATTCTTGGGTACAACTTCAAATGTATTTATTTATTTGGGGGGGGAATGCTCTATTTGTTTGGTTTTTTTTTTTTTACAGTGTTCACCACATGGAACAAACATGATAACCTTCCCTGGATCAGCATGATTAGAGTAATACCAAATTTACAGCTGCTTGTTACATTTGCAGACTAGAATTTTTTTTTCTCAATCACACGCCACGAGCCTGAACTTTTTTTTATTTTTCTGTTGACCTGACCATGTAGGGGCTTGATTTTTCAAGACCAGTTGTATTTTTTTAATACCATCACTAGTCTGAAATATTATATATATATATATATATATATATATATATACATTTTTTTTTGGGGGGGGGGGGGGAGGAGGGAGGGTGGAGTGGTTGACAAATGGCACCATTTCCTTTGGGCTTCCTGGAGGCAGGATTCATGAATTCAACAAGCAGGAAGTGATCTGTGGGTGCACGAGGACTGCAGGACACCCTGGTGGAGCTCCGGAGAGCAGCGGCAGTGCCCAGACCGACCCTGATAGGCAAGTATTCCCTTGTTTTTTTATGGCGTGCAGCTGGGGCTTAGTTTTGGGATAGGGCTTATATTGTAATATTAAAGTCGCATCACACGAAAAACACTATTGTGGCGGCCGTGTGAAAACGGCCTCACTGATCCCTTTGTGTATTTTAGTTGATGTATCTTTCTTTTCTGTGTAATAAGGTGTTGATACATTTTATCTTTAGAGTATACTGCCCCTGCTGTTGTGTTGCTCCACCTAGTAAAGATTTTTCTAATTCCTCTCTGAGACATCCACTCACTATCCTTCAATACAGATTCAATGTTTGCTCCCAATGGATACAAATCTGTTTTGGTCATATGATCGACTCAAAAGTTCAACGGTTTGTTCTATGAAACAGGTCTGATAACTGGACTGTAACAAGTCCTACAACTGTGTGTGCCCATCACATGACCAGGACAGATTTATAGACATTGGGAGCAAACAATGAAGGGGTCTGTTGAGCAACTGTAAGATGAGATCTTGAAAACCAAGTAGCTGATACAAGGTACAATGGAAAATTGGATAAATGCAAATAAAGCTGAAACTAGAATACCCCTTTAATCCCCCCTTTCGGCATTGGAGTACATGTTTTTTTATACAAAGCACTGATATTTTTGTGACTGTGTTTAACTTTCATAATATCAAGGTAAAAAAATGTGCTCAAAAGGTAATTTTTATTCCACAAAGCTCAATGGGTGTAATTAATGTTTTGTATGGCACAACACAACCAAATTCAAGGCATCAACTTTCATTAGTTCCTTCCAGGGTTGCCAACAGGCTGTAAATACGGAGTGCCGCTTTCCTGGCTGTAGCATCGAGCAGGAAAAAAATCCGTCCACAAAGTTTTCCTTTTTAGTTTCAAGTCTGTACTGTGTATGTACAATGCAAACAAGGAACGGGGATGACGAGAGCGGGGATTTTATTCAGCCAATCCCTATTTATTGCCAACCCAAGGCCACCCACCGTAAGAACGGAGTAGCTGCTTATAGAACGTGATGTTAAGAGTCTGCAATGAGTACGACGTAAGCTATGGACAGTAAATGTTTGAGTTACAGAATAGACTAACACCCTTGTTATTGTGAGCGATTACAAGTAGATTAAGTGGTACTTCACACAGGCGATAAAATTGTGTGGGTTTTTTTTGCCTGCGGCGATAGTCAGTAAGAAATCAGAAAACTAAACCCATGATTTACAATCGATTTATTCCCATCTGCGATGTTTTCACTGATGCGATATTAAGAGGATAAAAAAAATCATGGCAGGCGCTATCTTTCTGCAATGTGCGATATTTTATTTTTTTTAAATCTCCTGTGTATACCTATGGAGGCTTCTTTTTATTGCATTGCAACGCTACAAACGCGCTTTGCCATGTTAACATGACAAAGTCCCATAGTCTTTTGTGATAACTAAAAATAGATTATACCTACCCGATAATCGGGTTTCCAGTGGTCTCCACGACAGCACCAATTGAGATTGCCTCCTCCTGATAGGACAGGAACACACTGAGAGGTTAAAAGCTCCCCCCCTTCCCCAATTTCCTCAGTGGATTCTAACGAATTGTCGGGGTAGGAGCTCAACTTAAATTTCTTCCCTTAACCGGGTTTTTTTTGTTGTTTTATTTATTTTTTATTATAAAATTATATTATATATTTATTTTTTTATATTATATTCTATAGTTTCTTTTCTATCAATTTAGGGGGGGGGGGGGTACGGGTTCTGTCGTGGAGACCACTGGAAATTATCGGGTAGGTATAATCTATTTTTTTCCCCAGTCGTCTCCACGACAGCACCAATTGAGACGTACCAACTAAAGTTTCCCTAGGGTGGGATTGCTGCTGAGAGGACTTTGCGGCCGAAGGCCATGTCCTCTTCCTGCTGCACTTTTACCCTATAGTGTTTAACGAACGTGTGGGGTTTCTTCCAGATTGCGGCTTTGCATATCTGCTCGACCGAGCTGAGCTATGTTCGGCCCATGAGGATGCTACTGCCCTTGTAGAATGGGCTTTAAGAGCTAAGGGGATTTCCTTCCCGAGGGCCTTATAGGACTCTATGATGGCTAGGCGGATCCACCTGGCTATGGAGCTTTTCGCTGCTTTGCTCCCTTTATTTGGGCCACTGAACTGGACTAACAAGTTGTCGTCCTGCCTCCAGTGGCTTGTCACGTTTATGTAGCCTAGGACTGCTCTCCTAATGTCCAGGCAGCTTAGGGTTTTTTTCTTCCTCGTTTTTAGGTTTACTAAAAAATGAGGGGATTATTATGTCTTGAGACCTATGAAAATGTGATACTACTTTTGGCATAAACGCCGGGTCCGTTTTAAATACTAATTTGGTGTCCGAGATTTTCAGGAACGGGTGGCGAATGGACAAGGCCTGCAGCTCGCTAACCCGTCTTGCGGAGGTGATGGCTACTAAGAAAATGGTCTTGATAGTAAGCATTTTTATGGGTAGTGCTTCGATCGGCTCGAATGGTACAGTTGTCATGGCCCTTAGAGCCCAATTAAGGTTCCAGTCTGGAAAAAGATTTATGGGCCTAGGCCGTAATCTAGTTGCTGCTGCTAGGAACCTGTTGACCCATCTGTTGTCTGCGAACTTTGTGTCACATATGGCGCTAAGAGCTGCGACCTGGACCTTCAGGGTGCTTGGAGAGAGGCCCATCTGTAGGCCCTCCTACAACAACTCTAAGATTAGAGGGATGTCCAGGATAGAATCCCCGTGATCCCTTCCCTGTCTCCATGAGGAAAACCTTCTCCAAACTTTCTGGTAGATAAGGTGGGTCATTTTTTTTCTGCTGGACATTAACGTTTCTACTACTCTCTCTGAGAATCCCTTCTCTTTTAGTGAGGATTCCTCAAGAGCCATGCTGTTAAGTGGAGCTTGTCTAGGCTCGGATGGTTCAGTGGCCCCTGCGATAGAAGATCTGTCCAGGTAGGGAAGGTGACTGGGTCCTGGACGCTCAATGTTGCTAGAAGACCGAACCAGCTTCTCTTGGGCCAGAAGGGGGTCACCAGGATTAGTGTGCATACCTGGGTTCTGAAATGTTGTAAGACTCTGGGGATCAACAGTATAGGAGGAAAGGCGTACGCCAGCCCCTCTCCCCAGTCTTGGCCTAGGGCGTCTACTGCTGTCGGCCGATCTCCCGGCCGGAGGGAGAAGAAGTTGCTTACTTTGGCATTTTTCCTGGTTGCGAACAGGTCCAATTGTGGGGTCCCCACCGGTTGGTCAGGATTCTGAACGCCTCCAGGGAGAGAGACCATTCTCCTGGGTCTATTTGCCTCCTGCTCAGAAAGTCCGCTTTTTGGTTTAGCTTCCCCTTCAAGTGGGTTGCCGTGATCGAAAGGATCCGGCCCTCTGCCCAGTGAAAGATTTTCTGTGCGATGTTTTCTAGGGCGGGAGATCTTGTGCCCCCTTGGTGTCGTATATGGGCGACCGCGGTGATATTGTCTGACAGTATCTTTATATGCCAGTTCCGTAGCGAGTTCCCTAACTGCTGTAGGACCTGCCATACGGCCTGTAGTTCCCTGTAATTTGAGGACTGTTCTTTCGTCCTTTGAGGCCAGGGGCCCTGAAAGAACTGGTTCCCCACATGCGCTCCCCATCCCCAGGCGCTTGCGTCCGTTGTGATGTGAGTGGCTGGGTTTTGTAGCCAATGAACCCCTCTCCGCAGGTTCTCTGGGGATGTCCACCAACGCAGGGATGTTTTCACCATGCTTGGGATGTACATTCTTGTCCCTAGAGAGGACTGCCTCTTGTCCCACATGGATAGGTCTGAGGCTTGCAGGGCTCTGGTGTGAGCCTGGGCCCATGCCACTCCTGGAATGCATGACGTCAAGCTTCCAGGAGAGACATGGCTTCCCGAATTGTGCATAATCGTCTCCGTAGGAAGGTCTTGACTAACCGTCGGATTTTTTCCTTGTGTAGGCAGGAGCATTGCGATTCTGAGTTGAGCGTTATTCCCGGAAACGTCTTCTGCTTGTCGGGATCTAGGCTGGATTTTTCCCAGTTTATGATCCATCCTAAGGATTGGAGAAGTTCTAGCACTATCCCCAGGTGTTCCGTTAGGAATTCTCTGGACTCTGCTATTATTAAAATATCGTCCAGGTAGGGTACTATTAGGACCGACTTCTTCCTCAGGTAGGTGGCTACCTCTGCCATAATTTTGGTGAAGATTCTGGGTGCTGAGGAGATCCCGTAGGGAAGGCATCTGAATTGATGGTGCTCTATTCCCTTGCCCATATCCACTGCGAACCTTAAGTATTTCCGGGACCCCTCGTGGATCGGTACATGGAAATAAGCATCCTTTAAATCGATGGATGCCATGTAGGCTCCTTTGGGAATCAACTTTATCGTTGAGGCGATGGACTCCATCTTGAATTTTCTGTATCTGATGCAGGTGTTCAGAGGCTTCAGGTTTACTATCATCCGCTGCTTCCCGCAGGGTTTTCTTACTAGGAAGAGCCTGGAATAATGGCCCTGGGTTTCCTCGTCTTGCTGTACGGGGGATATTGCGTTTAGTTGTTGCAGGTCCCGAACGCTTTGCCTTAGTAGGTGTAACTGTTGTTTGGAGCCTCCCGTGATAATAAATTTTCTTCTGGGGAGGGACACCAGCTCTATCCGGCATCCCTGCTGTAAGATCTTTGGGATCCATGGGCCTTCGCAAATCGCGGCCCATTGATCCACAAAGCTCCCCAGCCTTGCCCCTACGGGGATGGCGTCAGGGTCTCTGCTTTGGCTCCCCCTGGTGGGGGTTAAAGAGAATGTTCCTTCCTCTGCCCCACTTGGGGTAACTCCAGCGGCCTGTCTTGCCCTTGCCTCGGTAGGCCTCGGGTTGTTGCACTGGGGTCCGGAAGAAGGTCTTCCCTCTCTGTGGCTTTTCTTCCGGGAATCCCTTCTTTTTGTCGGCCACCTTCTCTAGAATCTTGTCAAGGTCCGGTCCGAACAAAAACTGGCCGTAGAACGGGAGGGCACATAGCTTATTTTTTGAGGCTAGGTCGCCTGACCACGATTTCAGCCATAACACCCTTCTGGCTGAGTTAGAGCGGGCTGTAGCTTTTGCAGAGAGTTTGACCGTTTCGGCCGCGGCGTCCGCTAGGGAA
Source organism: Eleutherodactylus coqui (assembly GCF_035609145.1). Lineage (NCBI taxonomy): Eukaryota > Metazoa > Chordata > Amphibia > Anura > Eleutherodactylidae > Eleutherodactylus > Eleutherodactylus coqui. Next base: position 200,013,332 of record NC_089841.1, on the reverse strand, counting down.
TTTGTTGCCATACGCAGGATCGGAAGGGAATTTAGAATCTGTTCCCTCGGCGTCTTATTGGTTAGGTGTAGCTGTAGCTGTTCTTGCCATACCCCCAGAGTCCGCGCCACACAAGGGGCTGCGAACACTGGCCTAAGTATGTTTGCCGCTGCCTCCCATGATTTCTTTAGAAGGCCCTCCGCCTTGCGATCCATAGGATCTTTTAACTGTGCGGCGTCCTCAAAGGGCAGGGTCGTTCTCCTGGCTACTTTGGCCACCGGGACATCTACCCTAGGTACTTCCTCCCAGCTTGCGCAGACTTCCTCCTCGAATGGGTACCTTCTTTACGAATCGGAAAAAAAAACGTTCATACTCAATCATCAACCCATAAAAAAGAGCCTTAAACATGCTCCTATCTTTGTAGAAAGTGATTTGCAGGTTCTAGCAGCATCACAAACTGGCTTTATCTACATTGAAGCTAATATATAACACTGTATGTTGAAGTAACATTGCATTATGTGGTCCCTCAACATACAGTATTAATTGATAGTTAACCATAAATGTTAATCAGAATTGAAAACAAATATTCTCCTACTGACCTTCTCCAAACGCTACTTTTTATTTGGGAATAGTTTTATAAAAAAGTTTATTAGTAACAAAAATTATGCTAATAAATAGTAATTTAAGAATAGATCTATTAGACAAAAATAGCACATTATGGAGTTGCTGGTAAGAACATAATAAAAGAGCTGCTCTTTGCAGCGTCCAGCAGGTGGTGCTAGCCACCCATATACACTCCTACACATAGAAACATTCACTTCTTAAATATGCAATAGAATATTGTCATGTACCCTTCTGAACAACCAGATGCAATTTGTTCCTCTAGAGGCCATCTCGAAAGCCACTCAAAATTACCATAACGTGTCATAGTTGCAGAACCGGGCATTTAGTGTGCTTTCTCTTAGCAGATGAATTTGGCTCAGCAAACACATACTGTGTATCAATTATTTTATGCAGGCTAGGATCGCAGGGTGACACAAGGTTAGGCAAACGCAGATGGCAGTGCCTCATATCTGGCACAGGTACCAACAGGGCAGAAATGTCAGGCAACATTTTAGCAGTGCTTTTTCAAGGGTTATGTCACAAGAACATTATTTGTCTCCTACTGCCAAATGTGGGTAGAGTTAGTACAGCAGCCAAAAGGGACAATATACCATCTATATACTGCATTAGAAGGAATTGTATGACTAAAGGTCTGCAATATGCATCCCGCTGCCAACTTCCCACAGAAGGGCATATATGACTTGGTGCACAGAATATCATGTTTAGATGCAGGACGGGGGGTGGGCTGTGGACTTTGCTGACAAAAGTCCAGATTCAGTCACATGGTTGCTAAGGTTGCAGAAGGCACATGTCCTTCAAGTCCAACCCTTGATTTTACTGTTTTGAGACAGAGGAAAGCAACCCCCTTGAAGTGAATGCCAAGTGCCCCATATTAGGGGAAAAATAGCTGCCTAGGACTACATTCACATGAAGGAGCAAAACAGGCCAAGAAACCCGGGACTGATACCGTGCTTGCCAATGTGTGATTTACCTGCGGATGCAAGATGTTTTTCATGCAAAAACTCATTGCATCACTTCTGTGAAATTACAAGCCTCCAGCGCTTATTTCACGCATGCCAGAGAATTGGCAAGGGTTTCCCATTGCTTTCAATGGGAAACATCACATGACACTAGTGTGCACATCGGACAGTATGTGACCTGTTTGACTTTCCCATGAAAACAATGGGCGATGTGTTCCGAGGGACACAAAAAAATATGTCTGACTTAATGGAAGAGTCCGTTTTTCAGTTCTGTTTAACGGATATTGTTGTTACACCTGAAAGTCTAGCTGGATTTTCTAAAACATTTCTTTCCTTTATCATTCCAAAAATGCTAAAAGACAGGATTGAGCTCCTTCAGGATTACTACCGATAGCATTGGGAGAGTGGTGGAACTCATGGGCAACAATATTTTGGTGTTGGTGTCAAGCACACTTCAGTGCTGTAGTGCAGACATTAAAGGCAAGACAGGATAGAGGTATGTCCCAAAAACAATGGATATGCTTCCCCCGATTTTGTTGTGATCAAACAACTAAACTACAAACGAGGGATTTGGTACTTGCCTTTCTTAATTTTTTTTCATTAGTCCAGGGTTCTTCATGCTCCAATGGAGGAGATGGAGGATTATCTTGTCCATATTGATAATGAGCTCCGCTTACAAATGGTGCAGGAATGGGAACCTGTAGACTAGAAACATGGTCACATTAGGACCACATCCTAACCTGGCACCTCTCGGAGGGGATTCCCTGGGCATTATCCACTGGCTGGGATAACCTGAGTCCCGCAGGTAGACAATGCCCAGTAAAAAAAAAAAAAAACGTGGTAATTGTAATATAAGAATTATATGTACTGTGCCTCTGTACACCAGAATAAGAACCACAAACCTAAAGGAGAAATTTTTTAAAATAATTTTGAACGGTAGACCTTGTAAATGCTGTCAATATGGTTTAAAAAAAATTGTCACCTACGCTCAAGTCTGACCCTTTTTTTAAACAGAAGAAACTGCAATATATTGTTTCGTCTTTCAGGTGAAGTGGGAATGCGATGTGGGGTGCCTGTGGAGATTAGACAGAATTCGGATGGGTGTCCATGTTCTGTCCTCAGGATTTGAAGCTTGTGTTTCTCAGGCAGAGTACATACGGCACAGAGTATGGCCTATGCTGACTAAAGTTACAGACAAAAAAAGTTACCTTTTTTTTTAAATGTGCATTTAAAAGAAGAAAAAAACCCTCTCCCATGCTCTGAGAAGCCGCACCGGTCTGCATCCAAATATTCCGGTAAACTAAAATGTCATTTCCTTATGCACTTTATGGTGCTAAATACAAATCTGGGCTTCAAATTTCTTCAGCACTCAGGTTTCTGAGAAATAACATGTTTAGTAATAACAAAAATACAGAAAACTGAACTGCCAAGGAAGACCTAAACATTTTTTTGTGGTCTTTTCTCTTGACTCTTTCCAATCCACTGTCTGACATCTAAAGACATTCTGATTGAAGCCTGTTCAGCTCCGATGTCAGAAGACGTCCAGCAGGGTATTTTTACTGTATATTACTGGCTGCTCTGTTGTCAGGGGGCCTCTCCAGCATGTCACATACTGCAGCACTGGCTCTAGCCAGCAGATGGTGCCATTGTATAATGGCAAAAAAAAGAACCCCCCCCTAGGAAACCCTGAATCCAAAATTGGATTGCAAAGGGTTAATATATTTTGAGGAAAATCTCAAGGTAAGATCTAGGGGGTTCTTACCTTATGCTTGTGAAATATTGTATAATCATATTTTCAAAAATTATTAAATTGTATTGTCCATATATTTAGATGAAAATTAAGTTTGGAAATATAGCATATCTTAATTTTTTTAAACATTTTTCCATAAGATATTGGAATAAAGCAGATTCTAAGCTTTAATTGGTGTATTGTGAATTAGAATTGTGCCAATCAAAGCCCATAAAACTAGAACTATAATAAAAAGCACAAGTTTAAAAATCAGTAGAAATAGTAGAGGAGATGCTTATGCTTATATCAGACATTAGGCTGTACGATGTCTCTCAAAATTAATTTCCTCCATGCATATTTGGATTACTTTCCAATTAACCTGGGAGCAGTCTTAAATGGTAATACATTTTTTTTAGTCCTGACAGGGAATGTGAACGTAATATGATTGTTTAGACAGTATAATACGATACTACAGCATTGCATCATGCTGTATTTTGAGCACCAATTAGGACAGTGTTTCTCAACTCCAGTCCACAGGGACCCCCAACAGGTCATCTTTTCAGGATATCCTATAGTAAAAACACCTGAGGCACTGACAATAATTACATCACCTGTGCAATACTGAGGAGATCCTGAAAACATGACCTACTGGGGGTCCCCCGAGGACTGGAGTTGAGACACTCTGAATTAAGACATGACCCAGGAATGTCTTGATAGGCAATCATTCCTAGAAACCATGGTGGCTTCAGAAGGCCCCAGTCTGCCATGATACCTGGACAGCTTCCCACGATCTAATCATGGGAAGGGGGTATTCTAGACTCCAAAACTCTGTTCGGGGCACTTAAAGAGTTAACTGCAATCGGTGTTCTTCGATTGCCGCTGTCAGAGATGCTTAACACCCACCTTGTATGTAGAAGGCTCGGCTCCCGAGCCCATTCCACGCAGACACCAAATATGCCGTGTGTGTATGGAGCATGTCTGGAAAGGGTGAAATGGAGGCGACGAAGAGCAGTTGCACCCTGTGCCCAATGGGACCACTTGTTGACTTCCCATGACTCAAATGTTTACCTGCATCTTCATTGCAGAAATTTTGTTTTGTTACTTCAGTTTTGGTGATTTTCTGTCTATACAGCAGTCGTTAAGAGGTTAAATGTTGGTGTTGTTCTAAAACAGAGTCTTATCTTTAAAATAAGACCAGAATCACAACTCTATCTGCAATACTGCCAAAGATACAATGCTAATCTGGAAGGATGTAGAAGATGCATCAACGTCAGGGAGAGGGTTAAAAGTTTGTGAAACAACCTTTAACTTTTTTTTTATTACAAACTCCCCCTTTGATACAAAACTGGATTAAGGCCTCCATGAATGTTAAGTAGTGGGTGGAACTATAATGTGTACATCTCCAAAGATATAAGGGGACATGACTAGAGATGAGCGAACGTACTCGGATAGGCACTACTCGTCCGAGTAATGTGCCTTATCCAAGTACCGCTGTGTTCGTGCTGAAAGGTTCGGGGCGCTCCGCTGCTGACAGGTGAGTCGCAGCGGGGAGCGGGGCAGAGCGGCCGGGAGAGAAGGAGAGAAAGATCTCCCCTCCGTTCCTCCCCGCTCTCCCCTGCAGCTCCCCGCTCCGCAGCGCGTCCCGAACCTTTCAGCACGAACACAGCGGTACTCGGATAAGGCACATTACTCGGACGAGTAGTGCCTATCCGAGTACGTTCGCTCATCTCTAGACATGACATGATTGTTTTAGTGTTCACATTTTAAGATGTTCCCATAGTGAACGGGTTAGTTTCCCGATGAAGAGTTATGAGGATAATAGTTTTATGCAGGAAGTAGTTTTTAGCCTGATTATAATCTAATGTGAGGAACACATAACTTACGTGCACAGTATAAAACAATTCACCTTTTATTTTATGTATCCTCCGGTTTCCCTGAGTTAATATTGTGGAGTTCATTCTTTCCTTTTTAATTAACAGAGGACAGAACAAGCCCAGAGCACTTTGGATGGTTTAATTTCCTGAATAAGAACGGCCATAAAACAATAATAAACTACATTTACAATGGAATCTATGTATTGTTTTGGTATTGAAGAGCTACAGGTAATGCCTCCGGACTATTTGTTTCAAGACCTGCTGTCATACGTCATTTTGATACATTACTTGCAGATTACAGTGAAGGTGATTGGAGGAATCTTCACTTCTGATTTTCAATCTACGATATTTAGGCTACTATTCAAAACATGCTAATTTATTAAAAATGCTTATCTTAATGATAAAGCTAGAAATCTTTTACATTCTTACACCACAAGCAGCAGAGTTGCCAACTACAACCAGACTCCAGTTGCCATTTTTTGTACAGATCAGAAATACATCACAAATGAAAAACTGGTGGATTTGTCTCTGGCTTTTAACTGTATCATGTCCAAGGGCCTATGATCGCTAAAAGGCGATCGTTTTAGCAATAATCGTTGCGTCTAAACGCGCGCCCATCATGCACTGTTAGCTGATCGTTAAATTCAGGCCAACCTAAAAATCGTCGTTCAGCCTTAAGGCCCATTTACAGTGGACGATGATCGCAAAAAATTTGCTAATCGGCGATCGTTTTAGAGATAATCGGTGCGTGTAAATGGGCGCGGGGCACCCGCATTTCGGGCACTATTTGGTGATGGAATGCAAGAGGTTAAAATCAAGCTCACTTGATTTTATTGATCACTTTTATCAGCAGTTCTCCACAGGGAGTGCTGATAGCATTGTTTCCCACTGAAGAACAAAGGATCTGAGCGCAGGTAAGAGCCTCAGGCTATTAACTGCATTCAGTGAAGGCTTCATTTGCACACTTAATTCTCTTAGGTAGCCAAGTAGCTACTTAAAAGTTTATGCAAAATGATCGCTCAAAGCTGTCACTAAACTGTCATTTGAGCGATCGGCCCATGTAAATGGGCCTTTATATATACCCTAAAACAGTCACTACGTTTTTAACATTGAGTCCTTAGATGATGGCCAGTATGATAACTACCAAGAGTGTCATTTACTTTATTTACCTAAAATTACATTTTTTGTGCTGGAAAAAAAATCACTAACATGCTGGCCAAAAAGAATCTCTCGTCTTCCCAACCTGCTGTTCATTGCCTACTGTTAAGTGATGCAGTGGAGGAGGAGGATTTGTCATCCTGCTTACTGAAATCTATTAGAGCAGAGAGGAGTGAGAGTCCCACACGGGCACTGCCTGCAGCTAATTGTGATCATTTACTGTGTTTCAGCTAATTAAATCACATCTACACTTCTCAGTACTGCTTGGGTGACCTCCCTTATATTTGTGTGTGATATTTCTACAGAGAGATAAGAATCTCTGTGCACAGTGTAAAGAAAGCATCACAATAGCAGGCTCCTCCCACCATTTCTTATCGGCCAAAACCGGACTACAATAATCAAAGGAATTTGCAGAACTGCATATACAAGCTTGTGGCCCCAGTTCTGCGTCAATTCATCCACTGCAGTAGGATAATCTCGTGGATTGAGTGAAAAAAATTTGTTTACTTTGCAATTTTTTCCTGTTGGAAAGAGCTCTGAGTGAATCCCCATTTGTATATTGGGCTCTGAGATACCTCTAGGGAAAGAGACCATTACCCTGGATCTAGTGTTTGGCAACCAAGGAAATCTGCCTTTGTATTTAGATTTCCTTTCAGCTGAGTTGTTGAGATGGAAAGAACATGCTGCTCCACCCAACTGAATATCATTTGCGCAAGACTCTGTAGAGAAATGTGCCTTGTTCCCTCCCAGTGACGAACAAGTTGATAAAGGTCATCTGAGCCCCCCACAACTGAAAGAACTGTCATCTGTTGTGATCTGAATCTGAACAGGTCCTTGAAACAAAGTGAACCCCCTCGTCAAATTGATGTTCGATAGCCACCATTGTAGGCTTTTTACAGTATTCCCTTTTACCACATTTCTGACTAGAAAAGTGTGTTTCTTGTCCCAGACAGAAAGAATTGCATTCTGCAGAATATTTGTATGCAACTGGGCCCATGCTACTTCTGGAATGCAAGAGGTTAGTTTCCCTAGCAGTTCATTGGATAAAACAAGCTTAAGGTTCAGAAAGGTTTTGATCTGAAGGTTTTGTATTTTGTCTACATTGCTTTTCTGAGTCCAGAATTATTCCAAGAAAGCACTCTCTGAATGGGAGTTATTTCCCATTTGTTCCAATTGATTCCAGCCCAAAGACTGAAGAAGCTGGATAGTTATTAGTAGATGAGAATTTAAGAGCACCTCGGTTTGGGCTACGATCAGTAAGTCATCCAAATATGATTTTTACTTCTGAGTCGGGGTTGAAGAAAAAGTTTCTTCCTCTACCTTTTTCCAGTGTTCCGTTTTGCTTTTACCTCTGCTAGCTTGTTGAGTTTGCCCTTAAAGGGGTTGTCCCGCGCCGAAACGGGTTTGTTTTTTTTTTTAAACACCCCCCCCCCCCCCCCCCGTTCGGCGCGAGACAACCCCGATGCAGGGGTTAAAAAAGAACACCGGAGAGTGCTTACCTGAATCCCCGCGCTCCGGTGACTTCTTACTTACCTGCTGAAGATGGCCACCGGGATCTTCTCCCTCGGTGGACCGCAGGGCTTCTGTGCGGTCCATTGCCGATTCCAGCCTCCTGATTGGCTGGAATCGGCACGTGACGGGGCGGAGCTACACGGAGCCGGCATCCTGCACGAGCGGCCCCATTGAGAAAAGAAGACCCGGACTGCACAAGCGCAGCTAATTTGGCCATTAGACGGCGAAAATTAGTCGGCTCCATGGAAACGAGGACGCTAGCAACGGAGCAGGTAAGTGAAAAACTTCTTATAACTTCTGTATGGCTCATAATTAATGCACAATGTACATTACAAAGTGCATTAATATGGCCATACAGAAGTGTATAGACCCACTTGCTGCCGCCGGACAACCCCTTTACGTACGAAAAAAGGCTTTTTGGTGGTTTTTCTTCAGGAAAACCTCTTTTCCCATCTTAAGCTTTCTCCAAGATTTTATCCAAGTCTAGCCCAAAGAGCAACTGACCATGGAATGGAAATAAGCACAACATTTTTGAAGCAATTTTCTCTGACCAGGATCTAAGCCATAAAACTCTTCTAGTAGATTTAGACATGGCTGCAGTACGTGCTGAAAGCTGCAGAGTCAGTCAAAGTAGGTCTGCCAAATAGATTTAGTGTATCCTGGAAATAATTTTTTCTTACATTAAGTACATTTTTCAGCCTACTTTTAGCAGAACCACAGGGACAAGGATCTGTAAATATATTTAGACATAAATTGTATGATACACCCAAATGGGTTACTTACAATACCAGGGTTTGTAGCCAGTTCTGGGTTGTCAGATGCTGGAGTGCTCATATCTTGATGGCACTGCAGGCAAATTGTACTCAGCCCAAAATGGAACTCGGACAAGGAGGCTTGTTCCCGTATGTCTCCTGTCTTTTATACTGACTGTCAGTATTCCATCACTGGAGCACGCTACGTCCCTCCCTCCACCGACAACACCACATTCCCATGTGACGCTCGGCATCAGAAAGCGATGCCTACTCCAAACACGTTGGCCAGTAAGCTACACCCGTGACATCAGCGGCACATAATACCGCATCAGTGCATTACGAGCAAACAGTCAGGTGCATGCTTAGGTGGGAAACTAGGAGCATGACAGCACCATCCATTGTTCTCCTTCATTTAAAACCACCCTTGGCCACTGTCAAGAGGATGCTAAGCTAGGGAGAACTGCCCCCGGCAGCGTTTTGGAAAACAGCAACTCTAGAAGGGAGACAACAGCCTCCGATCATTAAACAAAAAAACTTAATCTTCATGGCCCAGAACTCCCAAGAGCTCCCTGCACCTTTCTGTATATCTGCCTATTGACAGGTTAGGAAAAACATGGAGGAGGGTGGGGTGCTTTAAACCACTGTTTTTCCTGTCCTACCAGGAGGCAATCTGAGATGGTTCTGTCCTGGAGATTACTGAAGAAAAACAAGCTTTCTGCACCGCATGGTTCGCTTTACAAAAAAAAAAATCTCTTAAAACGAAGTTAATTGCTAATCTGAGGGAGTATTTTTATTGCTCCGTGCTTGCAATATTACTGCTGACTGCAGGGGAAGAGAATGGTTTGATCCACTGCTTATGTTCATAGCTATGAAGACAAGTCGGTTACATAAACTAAGCACATTGTGAAGAAGTCTAAAGACCCATTTATACCGGATGAATGTCAGGCAAACGATGACTGACACTCGTCCCCGCACATACAGCTCCCGTGCACCTGCTAGTATCGCTGGCTCACAGCGGGGAGGCTGGAGATTTCTCTTCTTGCTTTTTTCCCCCACCCCTCTCCATTGATGTAACATAGTGGCCATTCAGTACTGAACAGCTGCTATTTACACTGAGCGATCAGCTGATTGTCCATTGTTTATGCTGCAGTGTAAATAGCAGTCCGCTATGTTATGTCGATGAAGAGGGGCGTTGGAACCCGAGGAGAGAAATCTTCTGCAGCCTCCCTGCTGCGAGCCAGTGATACTAGCTCCCATGCAGTTGCCCGACACTTGTCCCGTCTAAATGGGCCTTAAAGGGGTTGTCCCGCGCCGAAACGGGGTTTTTTTTTTTTTCAAACCCCCCCCCCCCCCCCCCCCCCCGTTCGGCGCGAGACAACCCCGATGCAGGGGTTAAAAAAGAACACCGGACAGCGCTTACCTGAATCCCCGCGCTCCGGTGACTTCTTACTTACCCGGTGAAGATGGCCGCCGGCATCTTCTCCCTCGGTGGACCGCAGGGCTTCTGTGCGGTCCATTGCCGATTCCAGCCTCCTGATTGGCTGGAATCGGCACGTGACGGGGCGGAGCTACACGGAGCCCCATTGAGAAGAGCAGAAGACCCGGACTGCGCAAGCGCGTCTAATTTGGCCATTAGACGGCGAAAATTAGACGGCAACCATGGAGACGAGGACGCCAGCAACGGAGCAGGTAAGTGAATAACTTTTGATAACTTCTGTATGGCTCATAATTAATGCACAATGTACATTACAAAGTGCATTAATATGGCCATATAGAAGTGTATAGACCCACTTGCTGCCGCGGGACAACCCCTTTAACAGTTAACCTTGTATTTATTTAGAAGCCATAGGCCGCATGCACATGGGCAGGTTGGATCCCGCATACGATATCCCACAGCAAAATCCGGCCCTGGCAGCAGCGGCGTTTGCACGTACCTGCTTTCATTTTCTTCTTTCTGTACTGCAGATGGTCCACACGGCTCGCCATCGGCCATGCGCAGTACAGATTTTTAAAAAACTTCTGCTTTTCCCGTGGAATCTGCGGCCCGTCCAGCTTCCATTGACTTCAAAGGAAGCAGTCAGTGTGGAATTCGTAGGAAAATGGAACATGCTGTGATTTTTCATCCGCGAGCTGAAACCGCAGTTGGTTTCCACTCGTGTGCATGGAGAATAAGTTTTGCACTGCATGCTATGGACGGTATTTGTTGCGTAATCTGGAGGCGGTCGCCTGCTCTGGATTCCCCAATTGAAATCTGCCGTGTGCATTCACCCTAGGATTGCTTTCACATCCACACATGACTCTGGGGAACATGGTGGTTTGCTCTATCCTGCGTTCAGTTGCTATACAGAGATCCCTACTTTTCCAGCTTTTGTCCATGTTTAGCATTGCGCTTCGCCCCAATGCTATCCTACGTTTTATCTCTGGCATAGATTCTCCAGCCTGGTCAATTTTCAAACCAAGAAAAATGAAGTCTCGCACACAAAATACAAAAAACACAACATAAGCAGATGTAAATATACTCATACTTCTGCACTAAGACTTCTTTTTCCCTGACAATTTTTATTAGTTTTTGCATCACCAACAACAATGTAACAATACAACTGTCATACAAAAAATAGTTTTTAGATCAAATTGAGGAGTCAACACACTTGACAAAGCAATAGAAAATCAGAACTACTTAAAAAAAAAAAAGCAATACTGTCTGGAATCCTTTTTACGGAGGGTGCGAGCCAATATGGTTATCAGGGGCTTTCATTTTGTGGAGTTGCAACTCAAAATGGCTACTTAGGTAGATGACAGATGACCTGCTCTTCTTCATAACCTCCCCGCAGAATCCAATTCCGGTCCTCCTAGCAGAATTTCACACTTTTCAGTGAGTATCTAACTTTAAAATAAACTTCTTGAAATCTGAAGCAATAAATATCACCTTGCCCTCCCCCCTACAAAACCTGTTGGTACAGACCTTCCTATTCCGTTAGACTTCTGAAGCTTTGACGTACTTGGCAGTCTGGATCCCAAAGCAGCTAGCTTCTTTTTTTTCTCGAAACCATTTAAGCCTCATGATAACAATTAGAGACAACCTTCATAAGTGGTCCACAAACTTCTATACTTGGTTTGGCTGTTGTGCAATTATAAATATGAATAGTAGTCTTCCTCCCCTCCTATACCACCCTCCAGGCTCTCCCAGTCAGAATTCCAAATAAGTTCTCCCAGCCTTTAAATGTAGACCTAACTCATTTTATATAGACGGGGAAATCGCTCCATTCTTTTTTTTACCCAAAATCAGAGGTGGGATTGGACTCCCAGATGATAAGTATTATTATTAGAGATGAGCGAGCGTACTCGGAAAAGCACTACTCGCTCGAGTAATTTGCTTTATCCGAGTATCGCTGTGCTCGTCCCTGATGATTCGGGTGCCGCTGCGGCTGACAGGTGAGTCGCAGCGGGGAGCAGGGGAGAGCGGGCGGGAGAGAAGGAGAGAAAGATCTCCCCTCCGTTCCTCCCCGCTCTCCCCTGCAGCTCCCCGCTCCGTGCCGGCACCCGAATCTTCAGGGACGAGCACAGCGATACTCGGATAAAGCAAATTACTCGAGCGAGTAGTGCTTTTCCGAGTACGCTCGCTCATCTCTAATTATGATGCATCCCATCTCCAAAGAATATTACGACTGTTGCCACCATGCAAATTCCAAACAATAGGTAACCATCAAGAATTATCCTATCCCCGACCCCTACCATTTCCTCTCTTGCCCATTCAACCCCACTTTCTGCTAATACTACACCCTTTGCACTCTCCTCATTTAATCTCTCCTCCCCTCCTCTAATCTCTCTACCAATGTATGTAGCTTTTGTTTTGCAATGTTTCTTTGTTTCTGGATTTAGGTTAACCCTAATGCTCATCACCTCAGTCTACTCATATAGGGCTCAGTCACATATGCGCGTCGGCGCCCGTGTTACTGCAGGTAGCAGACGGCCGTACCTCAAGACGGACGTCTCTCTGCAGCGCCGGGAGAAAGAACATATGACCGGCCTCATTGCCGGTCATGTGTTCTTTCATCAGCGCTGCAGAGAGATGTCCGTCTTCAGGTACGGCTGTCTTCTTCCTGCAGTAACAGCTCAGTCACACGGGCGCATCGGCGCCTGTGTACGGGTGCTGATGCGCCCTATGACTGAGCCCATAGACTGATCCCCAATGCTTGCACCCCTATTTTATCATCGCATCTTCAATCTTGGTCTCCTTACTATGATGATGGGTGCAGGCACCCAGTTTTGGAATCGGAATAATTCTGTTTGTCCATGGTGGTGTGCTTATTTTAAAACATGTAGTTCATGATGTATTCTTTGCTGTGCTTGGGCTTTTCGTTGCCCAAATGGTTGTCTTTTTAAAGATGTATAAAGAATTTAAAAAAAACAAACCTGTCATATCAACAGTGAAGAACTGGAAGTTTGCAATGTCTTCAACAACTGTATTCTTTGCTTAGTAATGGCATATACAGTTTTAAACACATGCCTGGCAAGACAGATTTTCTTTAGGCCTCCTGCAGACAGCCGGGTCGGACCCCGCTGCGAGAATATGCAAGCCGTGCCCCTGCAGTGACCACTGTGGCTCCCCTCCTCCCAGCATCTTCTCCGCTCTGCTTTGTGCCGGCTGCCACCCAGCTGGTACATGCGCAGCGCAGAGCCGGTGTGTCAGCCATGACGTTTCTGTGCAGGCCTCTGCGAAGCTCGCACAGAAATAGGACATGTCGCGATTTGTTTACCACGTGAGTTCTCACACGGCCAAATCACGGCTGTCTGCATAGGATTGCATTATCTAATGCAATCCTATGGCAGCAGGCACGGGCGGAAATTCTGTGGGAAATCCCACCACGGATTTTCCGCCCGTGTGCAGGAGGCCTTAGTGAAAAGAGAAAAAAAAAGTATAAACAAAAGACATAATACATACAAATCAATTTTATTCCATGGGAATGGTCAAAAGGTATTCACCACTTTGTAAACTGAGTCAGTTTCTTCACCTAGTTCAGAATTCCCTATGTAGGCTAGCAATGATTTTATAGATTAAGCTGGTTATACAGTTATAAAATAAGTGCAAAATATGAATTTTCACATTTTTCAAAATAAACTAAATAAAATTCATAACTTCACATGGCAAATTCTCATAATACTAAATTACAGTCCCTCTCCCCATCAGTGGCGTAACTTGAAGCTCCCGGGCCCCGATACAAAACTTGTAACAGAGCCCCCAACTATAATGCTTTACTCATAGTACTGGGTTCCCTAAATGGAGAAGAGAGGCCTTATGGGCCACCTAAGGCTCCTGGGCCCGAGTGCAACCGCATCTCCTATAGTTATGCCCCTGCTCCCCATAAAGGTTGAATGGAAAAAAAAATGTCTTGTTGATCCAAAAAATGGCAGTATCCTCAAAATCTCACACTATATCATTGGCAAATACAGAAGAGCTAATTGCATGAAGCAGCAAAATCATAAACAAAGTCCCCCCCTTCCCCAGGCCCATAACACAACACTGTTGATGACGGCCTGGCTGCTTATTCCAGGAATCTGTCTTGTTGCAGTTTTGCCACTTTGTCTAATTGCCGTCCTTCTTGTTGCAGCTCTCCTACAATAACAGAGAACGGTTTCAGCACATTCCTTGGGACAGTTTTAATCAGGTTAAGTGCTATGGCAGACTGACATGAATCCATGCTCAACCCTTTGTAGAAGTGACCATGTTTATAAACCTGAGTGAAGTAAGGTCCAAAACTAAAGTTCAAAAATAAAGAGGAAGTGAGTAACTGAAGTAAAGACTTTAACCAATGAAGCTCTACAAAACAGGAAATGGGGAAATAATTTACAATGTAAGAAAAAAAGAAAAACAAATAGAAATGTTGCTATTAAAAAGCTGAACAGATAAGTTTAGATGATTGTTACTTTGGAAAGCTACATGTTTTTGCTTGAAACAAACTAATATAATTCAGATTACAATATGGGGTTTTGTGCCTTTATTAACCTTCCCCGTTTTGTGTGTAGTTACCTCAGCAGCTCACTCTTTAGTCGCTGTTAAATTGATTACATGTGCTATTTATCTAAAGATTATAGTTTCTTATTATCGTATATACTAGAGTATGAGCAAATTTTTTAGCACTTTTTTATGCTGAAAAATCCCCCCTCGGCTTATACTTGAGTGAGGTAAAAAAAAAACAACCAAAAAAACCCAAAACGCAGTATTTACCACGTCCCATCCAGCGTCTGTGTCCCTGGCCCGATGGTCTTCCCAGCGGTGCGGCAAGCTGCTTGAGAATTCTCCTTGCTGTCATCTACCTGCTCAGCTTTGAAGTGCCCTGCTGTCAGCGCTGTGATTGGATCAAGTGCCAGACAATCACAGCCAGCGCTCGATCATTCACAGCCATTCAGTGAATGACATCACTGAATGGCTGTGATTGGTTTATCAAGTGACGGCTGTGATTGGCTGGCGCTCGATCCAATCACAGCACTTACTTACACAGAGCTGATGGCGAGGGAATTTAAAGCCGAGCAGGGAGATGACCATTTTTTTTTACCTAGTATATACCGGAGTATAGCTGGGCTTATACTCGAGTCAATAAGTTTTACCAGTTTTTGTAGTAAAACTTATTGATTCGGCTTATACTCGAGTACATACGGTAATTTAAAATGTAAATTAAAACAATATCATACATACCTTTAATGGGGAGAACTAGAACAAGCAAATTACAAATAAATGTATAAACTTAGATATAACATTTAATGATAAAAAAATATATAAAATCCAATATAAAATCACACAATCACTGTACCCATGTTTTTTTCCAGCCCTCCATTATGTTGCTGTGCTCGCTAACAGCACTCTTCCATCTTGATAGTTCATTTGACCAGCCGTGATTTACTGAACCTGGAGAAATAATGGAAGCAAATGATGCGCTACTGAATTAAAACCCTCAGAAAGTTAGTATTTATCAACACAAAAAGCGTTCTACATAGCAGAATAATCTTGGTCTAGCGAGGGCCACTATGCAAGCAGTCCCCCTAGAATGATTATCTGTTTAGCGAGGGCACTACGCAAGCAGTCCCCCTAGAATGATTATTATCTGTTTACCATGTTCTTTTGCCAAGTAGCAGCTTAAATCAGTCTGAGAGATTGCTTAACAGAAATTGCAGTTGATAGGCGACACTGCCTGATCTCCACACTCACTAACACACTGGTGACATGCGATATGGCATTCCTGTCTGAGACTGAAGATAACCGCTAGAAGCCAGCACTGAACCATGGATCTAAAGGCAACTTCTTTTTTCTTCTTACAAGGGGTGTACACCTTTTCAGCAGCTTCTCATGGTCTCCTTAGCAAAGGCTACAAATATTCTGCAGGTCTGATGCAAATAACCTGCAGCAAATGTGCTGTGTGTGTGCAGGCACCCCAAGTAGGGACAGATGATCAACATCTACATCTTAAGACATACCTGTTTCCAAATAGCATGTTTTAAGTACATAGATCTTTTAGGAATGTTGCATCACAAGAGGTGGAGACAGTAAAGAATCTGTACCTGTTACTCTAATGAACACTTTCGCAGACTTCTGTCCAGCTTCTGATTCAATTGTGCAATGATACTCTGCATCCTTAATGGCAACATCTCTCACCCAGCTGAGGATGTGCACATTGTCTTCAGCCAGTGGGAGGATAGCATCCTTAGCGCAACTCTCCATTTTTATTCCATCTTTTATCCACACAAAATGTGCATCTTTTGGCCCTAAAGCACAAAAAGAGAAGGTTTAGAACTTACAAATTATAGACCTCTGGGAAATTTTTAAAAAACCTATAGATGCACACAGCTCTGTATACTGTGCAGTGGCCCAGAATGGTATTGCAGGTTGTCCAGGAATACATGTGGATATTACTCTGACGTGTGCCACCCACCTAAACAAGACCAAGTACATCCATTCATAGCCACAGTATTCCTTAATGGTAGTGGCCTCTTTCAGGTAGAGAATGTGCCCTGTCACACTGTAAAATATCTTCAGGAATGGTTTGCAGAAAAAGAAAGTGTCTTGGGTGTCGTCTTGGTCTACAAGTTCCCCAGATTTCAATCCGATTGAGTATCTGTGGGAGGTACTAGAAAAACAATTTGGATCCATGGAGGTCCAACCTCACAACTTACATGTCCTGCTGTTAATGGCTTGGCGCCAGATAGCATAGGAGACTTTCAGAGGTCTTGTGGAGTTCATGCCCCAATGGGTCAAAGCTGCTTTGGTGGCATGAGGTGGGCTTACCAATATTAACCCCTTAGTGACGGAGCTTTTTTCTGTTTTTCCATTTTCCTTTTTTTCCTCCCCCTTTTAAAAAATTGTAACTCCTTTAATTATCCATCAACGCCGCTGTATGAGGGCTTGTTTTTTGTAGAACGAGTTAAAGGCCCCTGGATGCCATGACACCCACACAGCTCCCTGCGATCTCATCGTGGGGGGCCGTACGGGATCCCCAAACATCGTTCGGGGGATTTAAATGCCGCTCTCAGATTTGACAATGGCATTTAAAAGGTAAACAGCCCTGATGAGCTGCATGGCTCATCACAGCTGTTGCTGCTGCAATCGCTCTTCATACATAGACTGCCGATACAGGCAGTCAAAAGCCGCACCAGTGGTCTTTAAGGGGTTAATGTTATGGCTGATTGGTGTATATGAGCCATGCAGAGTAGAGCTGCTCTCTGTGAAAGTGGCTTTAGAGTACAATGAGAGCGCTATGGCCCTGCATGAATCAGAACTGTCACAGAGGAGATGTAGCCCAGCGAACTAGAACACACTGACACTGGAAAAAGTATACATGAACTATTATGTGCAGCAAGGACACTTTTTCGACATTTCCCAATAGTCTTAGAAAAATCAATAATGAACGATTTCTGGCAGATTAAAGTGAAAGTAAAACACACTGAAGCTAGGACTATACTATGTAGTCAATACTGTGATATTAATGCTAGTAGTCTTAAAAGGATCTCATTCCATAACTTCATACAGCTTAAAGGGGTTCTCCCACTTCGAGCTGTTTTCAGACAGCTCTGTACATTGCGCAGTGGCTTGGGTTGGTACTGCAGGCTGAGTCCCATTAACTTCAATAGGATTCAGCCTGCAATGCCAATCTGGGCCACTGCACAATGTACAGAGCTATCTGAAAACAGCTAGAAGTGGGAGAACCCATTAAGGTGCAGTATATTTCAGTGTTTCATCATAATCTGGGAAGAACAGGATGTTAAATGTAATGTGGCTGCATAGTTCTGTGTATTTTAAAGTGACAGCTTTAAAAAAGGTCAATGGTTTAAATTCGGCTACATTTCATTAACAGAAGAACGAAAACAAAAAGCTGTTCTGTACATTCTTTTGAAAGCCAGTACTTACTGTTGCCAGTCCAATAGAGTATGCTTAAGATTAACAAAAGGGACAGAAATACAGATTTAACAAGTTAGCAATATAAAGCAATATTCAAACTGTTACAAACTAGAAGCAACCTAATACAAATGTAGTCTTGGCGTGGGTGGCTATTTCAGTGTTGCAGGTTTGTCCCTATTTGCATACATTGGAAGCAAACATGGGCAAAGCTACATAAAACTGGGTTGTTGGACTATGGAGTAAACCAGATATAACAGGCTGCTGTAAATGGAATCAGAGGACAATAGGAGGCTGGGTACTTGTAGATTGTCGGCAGGATGATCGCTTCTACCTTTTGTTGAGCAGTCTGGAAAAAACAAAAACACACAGACCCTGTGGTGTCCTCAAACATTTGGGGAATTGTGCTTCCTTATCAGTGTTGTTTATACAGGCTACACATATACTTGGAGGGACAGATATTGGTCTGTGAAAGCCATGAACACAATCCCTGTGATGTCATCAAATATTTGGGACTATTACTCTTTATCAATGACCTGGCTTAACAAAGATTACTTCAGACCCAAAAAGTACAATGACTTATTTTAAGGGGCTGCCCGGGACTTTGGGCGTCTGCCTCTCGGGATTCTCACCACCGCTGTTAATGTGGTCAGTGCTGGAAACAGACAGCACTGATATCACTACAAGGGCAGTTCCCCTTGAATTCAATTGGAGCTGTAACGGCAATGCCAACCCAGGCCACTGCCCTAAGGACAGCGCAGTCTGCTTCCTGAGCTGCCGTGTTTACAGCGGCACCAGGAATCTGATGATCAAGTGAGCGGGTCAGGGATAGAAAAATGTGTTTTTGCTGCAGTGGCCTTTTGATGTTTTAGCCTGGGTTCACATAGCCAGCCATGTGGATGAGATTTCTCAGACGGCCAATCCGCTGCGGTAAGTCCGGCTGAAACCGCGGCTGCCACAGCCACGGTTTCAAAAGAATGCAGCATGTCTATTTATTGTTTACTTCCGTCGCGGCCGGCGTCCTCTATGGGAGTGCCGGCCGCAATGGAAAAGCGAGCGGCCGGGCCGCTTCAAAGCCGCCGCGGGTTTTTCAGCAGCGGTTCTCCCGTCGGAAATCTCGCGGTTTCGGCTGCGGTCAAACTGCGGGATTTTCGACGGGAATACGCCTAGTGTGAACCCAGCCTTAGGCTTCCCTCAGACAGACGCTTTTTTCCGCGATTACTGCAGCATTTTTAATGGAGCCCCTCAGACAGGCGCTCCCGTGCCGCGATTTTCGAGCGGAGTCTGTTCTATTTTCCGGCATTTAGCGCACCTCATTAATTATGGGGAGTGCTAAAAGCCGGTGTCAGCCACAGTATCGCTGTGGCCAAAAACGAAAGTAAGTCACGGCGGTTTGCCGAAGACCTGATTCTTTTCAAATAGAGGACATTGAAGGAAGGTTTTGCCAATTATGCTGCTTCTTTATTATGTTTATTTTAAATTTTATTAATTTGATTAAATAAGCCATTTTCCTTTTTAATATATGGAATTTTCATCAAAGTTTTATTCAAAGCGCATCTAGAATATGGTAGTTAACAGAAGCACTTATCCCAATATTAGGCTGGGTTCACACAGGGCGGATTTGCCACGGAAATTCCGTCTGGAATTTCTCTGTGGCAAATCCCACCTGCGGCCGCTGATGCCGGGATCAGCCAGCCATGTGGATGAGATTTCGCGGCAAAGCGAATTCGTGGCTTGACGTGATTTGCCTGCCGCGAGCGAAGAATCGCTATGATTCTCTTCTCGTGGACAGGGGGGGCCGTGCTTTCCATAGCAACGCTATGAAAAGCGTTCACTGCATTGCCTGCGGCCGGATTATCTCCGCAGGGAACGCAGTGAGAATTCGCCCGTGGACAGGAGCCCTTACACTGAACTATCGTTTGAATTCACTTTTTCAAGCGGTTATTCAGCCAAGAGTCATCCCGCGTAAGGTTCGTTTAGATGTAGTCTACACAAAGAGATTGTTTTTTGAGATGTTGGATTAGAACAATTTTATATTAAATTTGTGTATATGCTTTGTACACACAAAAAAGGGATGATAGTCCTGGTTAATAACAGACATAATGCACACTTACTAACTAATGCTACTTACCAGTTCCATGACAAAAGAGGTGAAACGATCCATGGACATGAACCAGCTGGCCCTGATCACTTAGGAAAGGAGGGAGCAATTTAAGTACATCTGTGTCTGTACTAGACAGAACCTCAAGTGGCATGCTGGATAATGAAGGAGGCAGTTCAGAAGCCATAGAAGACACAAAGGAAGTGACGGAAGGAGGAAAAAGTATGGGAGATGAGGCTGTGTGACAGAGACAGGGATAGAAGAGAGAAAAGGGAACTAAGAAAATAAAGAAGTATAACCCAACAAAATAAAACACACGCACTAAAGTACAGGAAAGAGACATATGGAAGATGAAAAACAATACTGTAAAGGTGTGAAAGCCAACGAGTCACAACACTGGCCAATTCTCTCAAAACAATAAAATAATACTTTATTTTAGGGCTTTCTGATTTGACATTTATACAGAACTGGTATAGAAAAATAGACATTTTTGAGAAATATAAACAGCAAGAATCACAGTGTATTCTCCCCTACAGTCTTGTATATAGCCTATGGAAAGTACGCCCTAAGCAATATTACCGCTAGAGTTCTTTCAGATTTCAGTCTTTATGTCGATGCAAGCTTATAAGATACTGCATTCACTCCAGTGTGTCGACTGGTAAAATATATTACTAAAAAGGAACGTCTCTGCTGAAACAGTTTGTTTTCCCTCATCGTCCAAATACACATTGGCGTATATTAAAGTAGTCACTTCTCATTTTTGAAACCCTGACCAAGATGTCATTGCGGAAAGCAGGGATTATTTACATCTCCCCCACGTAATATTCATGCTCTGGTTCCAGTGTAGACTGTAGAACGTGTGGAATTTCTGTGTTATATCGTAGATCGTAAAAGGAAGGACACCAAAAATTGTTCTTTTTTTTCTCCCTGAGAAAGCAAATCAACTTAAAAATATATCTGTCAAAAAGCCAGGAGGCAAATTCTACGCAGAACATATGTACAAGCAAGTTGCCCTTAACTTTTCACCTTCAAGTACTAAAAGAGAACAGATGGGACCTATGTGGGCCCAAGTGAGCAGATTTTTACCAATCTGATAAACGATTAACTTCCAATTTGGAATTCACTTCATAATTCGGTATTGTGCAATGACTGAATATACGTCATCAGTCTGCTGAGAAGAAAAAAAACAAAAAACATCGAAAAGGAATGTAAATGAAGCGGTAGAATCCAGTTGTATCTCAGGGCTTAGATGGGAACATCCCTATATCCACGCTTCCTTTTACGAAATGGAGTGGACTGCAACATAGCCCTCTTGCTTATGGCTCAGAACGCTTGAATCCCAATTAAGTCTTTCAATCGCCATCGGAATCTGCATATTTTATCTCACACTTGACGTCGAATGGTTGGTCCATTTCTTTTTCTGGGGTCGTCTCATCTTCCTTATGTGTGATGTTCCCATTGCCACAGTCCGGCTCGGTCTCGTAACCGGTGTCATGAGGAGCTTTCTGGGTATCGCCGCATTGGTTCTCGGGGCACACTTTCTCCACCAAGGTTTCTTTAACCCCTTGTTCACAGTCTTTCAGGTTGAGAGGGGTCTTCTTCTTCCCATGCACCATAGCATCACGATACTTCAGACAAGTGGCTGGAAGAAATCCCTTGTAGCAATTGTATGTCAACAACAAGACGAAAAGGAAGAAGAAAAGGATGACCAAGATTATAAGGAGGGAGCAATCATTGGTGTTTGTCAAGTACAAAGCCTTTCCAACTCCGACATCAGCCACGGAGCTGTATACCTCCATAAGAGATACTGTGGGTGTTATTTTGTTGTTTAAATTGGTTACGCCGACAAATGGCGTCGCTGCTTGAGTGGTTGACATTTTGGTGGTCCCCTTTGCAAGTACATAGAAGCGAGTGGTCTCTATGCTTTCTTTCCTCTGTGTTGTAGATTGCGCTGTGCTCGTCAGGGGGATTGGTGTCCGTTCAATCTCCAAATCATGTTTCATAACCACCTGAGAAAACACTTTATCCATTATGGTCTCCTTTGACCAGCAGTGGTAAGTGCCGGCATCCCACTCTGTCAAATTGAGTATTATTAAGGTACTCTGCAGAAGATATTTAGGTGGGCTTATTTTCAAGGTTTTGTTATTGAAAGTCCAAAACACTGAAGCCAAATTAGACTTGTAAGAGCATTTCAGCTCTACCGTGTTTCCTGCTTTCACCTTGTACCTCATACTTTTCCGGATTCCTTTATCAGCAGAATCTAAAAAAGTGGGTACATATAAACAACCATTCTGTTAAATGAGTCTACATTGCAAAGTTTTCACTTTTAAAGCACTGATGGAAGGCTTTAATACCTTTGCATGCTTGGTTTTAAAGTATAACTTAAAACTGATAAAAAAGAGAAGTAGACAGATCACTAGAACATGTCAGAAGTTGTAATCGGTGGGGGTCCGAGGGTTGAGACCCCCACTGATCGCTAAAACAAACTGACAGAAGCAGTCTTCTGAGCACTGTGCCCGTGTGGCTGTCACTGGCGAGCAGTTTACAGACTCCATAGACTAGGAATGGTGCCGTAAAACGCTCCTAGGAAGAGCGTAAATAGCCAAACAGGCAGAGTACTGATATAAGTGCTTTTGACAATTTGTTTTAGCATTCATGGAGGTCTCAGCCCATGGACCCCCAACAATTATAACTTTTGACATAACACTCCAACATGTTAAAAGTTTTTAAAAAGTTTAGTTACACTTTAATCCCCACATGCTTCTTCAAAACAAAAATCATATACTTTGATAAAAGATAAAACACTGGGCTAGGTCGTATTTAATAAATAACCTAATAATATATGTTTGTATATATATAAATAACCTAATAAAATCATATATGAAGGGACCTCAAATGTATTATGAGAAAAGGCCAACTGTCCTCAAATCTCCCCAAGATTATTAGACTCAGAAAATGTTTAAAATGAGAGAACGTACCTGGGCATTGAGATGCATCTCCATTCAGTGCCTGGATCAAAAGCCTGTAACCAACAATGTATACATGACAATCAAGATAACGGTGACTTTGGAATGTATTAACACTGAGTATTTTAGATGCAGTTTTCGGGATGAGATCAATGTAATAAACCATGTGAAATCATTAACATACGGAACTGTTTAGCATTAAACGTTATGACACCTTTCTACATGTTATTGGCTGCCTTCAGTTACCTACACTGGTGGAGGCTGCAATCTTCATTTATTTACAGAATCCCTCATAGGAAGTTTGCAACCTAGTTTCTTAATTTTCTCAGAAATGGCCATCCCTCC
Organism: Eleutherodactylus coqui; assembly: GCF_035609145.1. Classification (NCBI taxonomy): domain Eukaryota; kingdom Metazoa; phylum Chordata; class Amphibia; order Anura; family Eleutherodactylidae; genus Eleutherodactylus; species Eleutherodactylus coqui. The sequence goes on along the minus strand of NC_089841.1, from coordinate 199,989,948 downwards.
CAGTAATACATATAGGATGTGAGCGCTGTGTGTTCAGGATGCTGCTGTCTTCACTAGATCTCATGTATTAGCACAGCTTCGCTCCTGTACCAAATTCTCCCACTACAGCCCATTAGAGAGGTCTTCTCGGCATCAATGTCTGTCAGCGCAGAGACGTATGCAATTCTCCCTCCCTGCAGTCTGCCAAGAGTTCTCTTGTCTCTGTACACTGATACATAAGCCTATGTGATTCACAGTCTCCTGTGTAGACTTTCCTTCCTATCTACAACTTGTGTGAGCAGCCTTTCCTGAAGACCTGGATGCTCGTCCCTCTCCCCTCTCTGATCTGCCACATACAACATCCTTCCCCCTCTCCATACTGCCATTTGTAATACTGAAAGAAAAACGTCTATATTGCAACCATCTGCTCTGTGCCATCACATAGGGGCTACGAATGCTGCAAGATCAGCATTTACATCTACAACTAAGGGGTTAAAAAGCCTGTTGCACTAGCTGTGTAGCACAGCTGTCACCCAGCAGTTATATGGAGCAGGGTCGGGTCCCAGGCCCAATCAATACAACCCCCAGCGTTGGAGGGTACCTAAGTCCTCCCACTTGCACACGTCCTCCCTTTCTCATGTAGGCTGTAAATGATTGAAAATAGATTTTCAGTGCAGTCCATAACCTTTAACTGGTTTTTACCTTGACAAAAATGTCCCATCTTTGTTTCAAAAATGAGTAATATGAAAAAAGTGCACATAAACCACAAGCGCTAAGTAAATGAGGCCCCTTTGATGGAGGTTAGGCAATTACTATTCTGCTTATATTTTATTTTTTAACTTTGTTAGGTCACATTCAAATTTGCATCACAGGCTCCGCTCAGAGCCCCGGCACAGCCCCAGCAGAAAACCCCCCAAAAATAGTGCAGCAATCTGTGCCATTTCATCTGGTAAGGTACCGGAGGGCATAACAGAAAGCAGACAGATCCCACCATAGTCAATGAGGTCTGTTCAGCATCATTTAATTCATCACTGGATGGATGTGTTTGGGTAGGGGGTTCCATTTTTATGCTCCCATAATGGAGCAAGAAAAAACGGAAGCCCAACGCAAGTGTGAATGTAGCCTTATTACTATATTTATGAACTGTTCCATACCTGTCAGTGTTACTTTCATCAAGGATAGAAACACAAGAATTCTTGACCGGGTGCCAAGCACAGTAGGGATCCCTTGTCAGTATGCACTCTGTGCAAGAAGTGAGCTTCTCACAGAAGGCAACAGGAGACTGCACCACCTCAGTGTTGGATCCAGCATAGATGTATCTTTTGCTCTAAATTAAAACAATGGTAGAAATCATGAATTGTAGTGATCTGAATGGGCAAATGAGAGACTAAAGGCCCATAAACACAGAGAGACGAGTGCTCAAAATCGCTCAAAAGTCGCTAAAAGCGATCTTTTGAGCGATAATCGTTGCGTCTAAACGCGCTGCCATCGTGCACTTTTTGTGCACTGCTAGTTGATCGTTAAATTCAAGCCAGCCTGAAAATTATTCTGCAGTCTAATCAGGGCCGCATGCTGAGTTCTCCGCAGGTAGTGCTGATAGTATTGTTTCAGCTACTTAACCTATTGGAGAACAAAAGGAGCTGAATGGAGATAAGAGCCCTTGGGCTATTAACTGCATTCAGCTAAAGGCTTCATTTGCATGCTAGTAACCTACTTAATAGTTTATGCAAAATGATCACTCAAAACTGTCACTCAAATGGTCGTTTGAGCGATCATCGCTCCGTGTAAATGGGCCTTAAGATAGTATTTAGAAAGTAATACACAACTAATTGGCTATCCCGCATGCAATGAATTTGTATGAGATAAATAAAAATGAAATGTACCGTTATTCTAATTATATTCACATATACTAAAAGAAGCCAAAATTAAAAGATAAATAAGTAAAAAAAAAAAATAAGTCGAACATTTAAAAGTTTTGAGAAAAAAATACTTTATAAAGAGTTAGGCTTACCTGCTTGTCTGAAAGTAATAATGTCTTGACTGACTGATGAGCAGGGAATAGGACTATTTCTTCAATGATCCGTATCTCTGTATCATGGCTGATTGCTTTGTGCAACATACCTTTGTCTACAAAAAATAAAAATAAAGTAAGCTGTCAAAACCCCCAAGTTCCCAGTAATGTGGTTCAGGCACTAGTGATGTGCACTAGACAGCTCATATGCCCAGTGCTACTTACTCGCTGCTGTTCGTATTTGAAGGGTATGGAAAAGCGTAAGATTGGCGATGATTACTCATTATTGAGCTCCTGCTGACAGTACGTATTTACATACTATATTTTTGACCCTGGCAGCCCACCAAGTTAAACAAAACAAAAAAAGGGCTTACAGAGAAAAATAGCATTTAGCTAATGTATACAGTGGATATAAAAGTCTAGACACCCCTGTTAAAATGCCATGTTTTTAAAAACCCAACAAAGATGGATCCTTTCAGGTTTATTTCCACCTTTAATGTGACCCCTTATCTGTACAAATCCATTGAAAAACTGAAATCTTTTAGGGTGGAAAAATATAAAAAGAAAACTAAAACAATGTGGTTGCATAAGTATGCACACCCTAAAACTAAAACACTGTCGATGCACCCTATTACTTTAATGACGGCACTCATTCTTTTTGCATAGGTGTCTATCAGCATGGTACATCTTGACTTGGCAGCCTTTGGCCACTCTTCCTTGCAAAAGTGGTCCAAATCTGTCATATTGTCAGGTTATCTTGCGTGTAGCGCCCTCTTCAGGTCAATCCAAAGATCTTCAATGGGATTCAGGTCTAGACTCTGGCTTGGCCATTTAAAACTTTGATCTCCTTCTGGCTTTGGGTCATTGCCATACTGAAAGGTGAAATTCCTCTTCATCTTCAGCTTTTTAGCCGAGGCCTGAAGGTTTTGTGCCAAACTGGACTGACATTTGTAACAGTCATAACTCCCTCCACTTTGACTAAAGCCCCAATTACAGAATTCAAAAATCAGCCCCAAAGCAAAATGCTGCCTCCAACATGCTTCACTGCGGGTCTGGTGTTTTGGTGATGCGCAGTGTTGGCTTTGCACAAAACATACCTTTTGGAATTATGGCCGAAAAGTTCCCCCTTGGTCTCATTAGACCAGAACCCGTTCTCCCACAGACTTCTAACAGATCTGAGGTTTTGGCAAAACATAGCCGGGCTTGGATGTTTTTCTTTGTTAGAAAGGCTTCCTTCTTGCTCTCTACCCCACAACCCAGACATATGACGAATACGGGAGATGGTTGTCACATGCACTACACAACCAGTGCCTGCCAGAAATTCCTGCAGCTCCTATAATGTTGCTGTCAGTCTCTCTGCAGCCTTCCAGACCAATTTCTTTTGGTCTCTTTATCAATTTTTCAGGGGTGTCCAGTCTTTTGTAATGTCCCTGTTGTGCCAAATTTAAACGTTTTGTTGACCATCTTCACTGTGCTACATGGTATATGTAATGCCTTGGAAAGTTTTTGGTCCCCTTCTGACTGATACCTTTCAACAGGTAGATTCCTTTTATGTGCTGCGAGCTCTTTATAGCTTTTGCCGAAAAACTCAACTAAAAAAAAGCTTAGGAAAATCCTACTAGAAGTGCTGAACTTTATTTGGGGTAAATCAGAATTCCTGTAAATAATGGTAGGTATGTTCTGACTACTATGTAATAGGAGTTTAACTGTGATTGACTAATTCTGAACACAGCCAGAAATTTTCCACCCCAAACGATTTCAGTTTGTTTTTCTATGGAATCGTACAGATAAAGGGTCATATGAAGGTGGAAAGAAATCCGAAAGGATTCATCTTTGTCGTATTTTTTAACCCGACAACATGGTGTTTTAAAAGGGGTGTGTAGACTTTTTATATCCACTGTAAGATGTCAATGCAATACACAATAATACAAACAATATGCCATACCTGAAAGTACACCTATACTTTAAAAAAATAAGGCGAAAAAACATACACTTTAAAGGAAAACTTTATCTTAGGGATAATGTTTCAGTGATTAGTAGTGTCTGTGTTTCTTTCTATAGATCAGGAAATTCAGGAGAACTTCACTGATCTCGGTATGTTGCCATTTGTTACTGGGCAGTAACTACATTCAATGAATTGCTGAGCACTATCTGTGATTGGCTGAGCGCTGTGACCAATCACAGGCAGCACTCAGCTGTCATTCAATAAATGGCTGAGTGCTGCCTGTGATTGGCTGAGCACTTAGCCAGTCAGATGCAGCCCTTTCAGCAGGCAGGGATTTTAAATCCCTACCTGCTGAAAGAACTTCCTTACAGTGACAGGACCCAAGCAGCTAGATGTGCCATGCACCCAGCAGTGGCAGAGAGGCAAGTATAGATATTTTTTTTTTATTTTTCGGGACCCTCACTCGAGTATAAGCCAAGGGGGATTTTTTTCAGCCTAAAAAAGGTGCTGAAATAGTCGGCTTACACTCGAGTATATATGGTAAGTTGGTTCCTGTCAGTTAAGGCCACTCTCACCACATGTAAAAAGGCTAGGTTTTTTAATGTTTACTGCGGTTTCAGCTGTTTTTACATGTTTTTGACAACGTTTGACTGCGTTTTCAGCAGTTATAAATGCAGCCAAGCAAGCTGATAATGCCACAACTGAAAAAAAAACAGTCAAATATGTGGCAACCACATTCTACCGCGTTTTCGGCGGTTCTGAAAACACACCCGTTCATGTCAATGGGCAAAGCAATGCGTTTTAAAAGCGCAGAACTGCATGAAAATAAGACAGACAGCGCGTGAAAAATGCAGCATTACAAACGCTACGTTTTAGCGCATGTCTGAGAAGCCCCACTGAAATCAATGGTAGCTTTTGAAAGCATTTAGCGCTGCAATGAAAACAAAGCATTAAACGCTGGAAAAGAAATACATGTGGGAGAGCGGCCCAAGACTGAATGGCATTTGGTCCTTACTGGAATCTCCACTTACATTTTTGAAGACAAATACTGTATGCAGAAACAAATTAAAAAAAAAAACATTGACAGCAATTTTTTATTTCACCTGTACTGATAAACATGACATCGTAGGTGTGACCGTCCAACGCTTTGACCTGGTCTACAACTATCTGGGTATAGGACACATTGGGATTCACAAGCTTGGGTCTCTTTCCTATAGGAGCCACGGAGTCATCCATTAGAGGGTGGTCTTTCACAAACTGCAATGTCTTGTCTGGTAGGTTTAACGAGCTGCTATAGTTCATGGCTTTAGCTTCATTGTTTATACACTGAGAACAAGAAAATAAAAGCTCATGAGTCAGGATGAAATTTATGGCTCTTAAATGTAGATGAAAAATGTGCAAATTGGGGAAAGATTTATACTGCTGTGAAAAACAATTACATGAAAATGGCAAAAATATAAAAATGGTGCGCAAAGGATAAACTGGCTAGATATGTTACAGTTTCCTCTTCCTTACGCCATCTCAAGGCATTCATCAATGTTCAACCTCTAATCTAGAAATAAATTCTACTTAAATAGAACTTCAAAACTAAAATATACAAAAGGCAACCATGCACAAATCTAGCAGGTCATATCAAGGAGCCACTTTTCCTCTAAAGAGAGCCAATACATTTTCTAGTATTTCATCAGGGTATGTGAAGAGTAATAAGCTTAAAATTATCACCGAATTTTCAAATCAGCATTTCTTTAGTAAAACAGAACTTACTGCTCCGGGCCGGGGCTTAGGGATTTCCCCATTAAACTGCACCCACTTCGTGTGTGCCTGCTCCACAGTAGCGCTCTGCATGTACTTCCCCTTAGTGAAGACATCTTCCACAGCAGATAAACTGTATGAACACACCGCCGACATGCCGACATTGTTTCTAGAAGAAAAAGAAATCTGCTAAATACTTATACGGCTTTTAGAAAACTAATTACACAAACACAAAGGTTTCAGTATTTATTGATATTTAGTAAAACCGCTTGTATGGTTGAAAAATAGACACACGATCTTGTAGTTCAACTAAGGTGTAAGAGACAACGTGGAGGAAGCGAAAGAATGTTGGCACATTTTAGAACTTCGTTTTCGCTATAATGATCCAGGGTAAAGTAAAAGACCCCTCAGGCATGAACCAATGCGCCCTAAAAAAGGAACACATTTCCCTCCTGTTCTCAAGTTGCTTTACAAAACACACACACACACACACACAGAAGCTACAATGTTTTAGAATAAGACTAAGGCTTCATGCCCACAGCCGTATTGGACTATGCCAGCGGAATATTGCAGCTGAGTCTAACACGGCGCCCCTCAAAGAACCCATACACAGCTCTCCGGATCCGCCACGCAAGTTCTGTCTGGTTAACACGTAATCACGCGATACTTCCTCTGTGCTCACAGCTTAAGTATTGCGTGACTTACGGTTTCCATTGACTACAATGGAAGCCGGACGTGCGTTTTCCCGCGGCAATTTCAGAATGCCGCGATTTCTTCCATGCTGCGGAATTATCAAGTACAGCAAAGCCTTTGATTGCATTGAACACAAGTTGTGCCATACTTAAGACAAATGGAAGTCCCGGGACATCTGGAGCAACTCATACAGTCGTTATATGCAAACCATGAAGCTACGGTCAGGACCTCCCACGGTGACACGGAATGGTTCAGAATCGGGAAAGGCATACGCCAAGACTGCATCTTATCCCCTGCATTGTTCAACCTGTATGCAGAGATCTTGAAACAATGCAATTTAGACAAATCCAACATCGGAGTCAAGATAGGTTAAAGAAACATCAACAATCTCAGATATGTGGATGATCCAACCTTACTGGCAGAAAGTCAGGGAGATCTCGAACAACTCATGCTAAAAGTTAAAAGGAGGAAGTGAAAAAGCAGGTCTATACTTGGCTACCAAGAAGACTAAGATTATGACAACAGCCGGTAATGGTACAGGAAAAACCAGAAGCAGTTCAAGACTTCATCTTCCTTGGACTGAAAATCGTCCACAATGAAGAATCGGGACCCAAAATAGAGTGACAAATCAGGCTAGCTTAAGCCCAGTGTTAGGTATGGATAAGATCTGGAAAAACAGACATAAGCATTGCAACAAAATGTTGGAAAGTCAATGCAATCATCTTCCCAATTACAGCTTACAACTGCGAAAGTTGAACACTGAAGAAAACGGACCGGAGGAAGATTGTCGTTGAACTTTGATGCTGGAGGAAACTCCTACAAATTCCTTTGACTGCCAAAATCACAAATGAAACAGTCCTGGAGCATCAAACCAAAGTTTTCATTTGAGAGCAAAATTACAAAACAAAGGCTCTCATACTCCGGCCACATAATGCAATTGAATTCATTAGAAACATCAATAATGCTTGGAGTGGTCAGCGGCTAAAGAAGACCTGGTGCCAAAGAACTGGCTGGCTTGATACTATCAAAGTTGACACCAGCATGCAAATGATCGAACTGTAAGCAGGCGAACAAAACAGAACCGTGTGGCGAGGGACGATCCATGAAGTGTCCGAGAGTCGGCCCTGACTAAACAGATAAAGATAGAAGATGGACGTACATATGTACACATGCACAAGACGTACAAGATGTACACCTACACAAGCTAAAGGCTACCATCTAACATACTTTACATACAAAGAGCATATAGATTTAGCAGTGTGAACTGCAATACCAAAGCAGTCATGACATAAATGTTCAGATCTAACCATGTCAAGTAGTGTATAGCCTATAGGGTAGGGAAGCATAGGTTAGTAATTATAATTTACACTTACAGGTGAGAAGTAAAAACTCCATAGATGACGGGTTCTTTTAAGGTTGGGGATTTCAGGATAAAAACATCATTGACAACATTGAAAATCAAATTATTCTCTGCCGAGTGACAAATCAGGCGGGCTTTGAGAAACGTTGTCCACTTCTTCTGCAACGTTCGCAGGCCTCCCTGATCGTTCTGGGACATAAAATAAAGAGAATGTATAAAACAGCAGCACCAACAAAGCCACAAAGGCAAGCTCAACTAAAGTGGATTGGGAGGAACCACATGCATGCACGTTGGCCACAGAATGTACAGCAATTACAAGAAACAGCTTAATAAGTGCTGAATAATATTTTTAAACCCTTGTAACACTGAACTTGTGTAAAAAGCAACACTTGTACACTTATCCGCGCTATTACTGCACACTGTATCCCACAGCGGAATCCGACCCTGTGACCAGCCGGCGACTCCCACGTACCTGTACGGATTCGTCATAACCTGTATTGTGGATGTGCTGACCCGCATGCTGGCACACATGCGCAGTACAGATTATGCCGCACCATCGCTATGCAAGACGCGGACTCCGCGGCCCATCCGCAGTGACAGCTGCAGACAGGCCGTGGATCGGACGGCTTCCATTGACTTCAATGGAAGCCATCCGCGCTGAAATAGAACGTGCTGCGATTTTTCCTCTGCGATCGGAAAAATCTCAATTGATAGCCTTTCGTGGCCATGGAAAAGCGATTTTCAATAAAAGGCTTATTTGCAGTATTTGCTGCGGAATCCGGAGGCAGACACCCATTCTGGATTCCACAATGCAAATAGGCCTGTGTGCATTAGGCCTTAAGATAAAAGGACTAACTTTCATGTCTATGTATAAGATCAAGGTTAAGTATACAGTCTTCAGAGTGTGCGCTATAGCTAACCAAGCATCTGTATAGCAAACTTTTTGTGGCCATTTACCAATACTGGCAAATTGTCATATCCCCAACATGGTTCATGTCTATTGGGATACATGAAGCAATGGACATATTACTTACACACGTTGTCCCTGGCTGCACTCAACTCCACTTTATGCCTCATTTACTAATTGTAGTTGAGTTGCAAAACTACAGCAAAATGAATAAAGCCGAGCTCACATCTGCATTGGATCTTCCGGTCGGAGGTTCCATCACAGATCCGGCTCAAAATCGCTGCATGCATCACTTTTTGTTCTGTCCAAAAGTCGGGAAGCTGAGCAGAAACCAGACGGCCCCCTTTATAGTCAATGGAGTCCGTTCGGTGCTATTCGGTTGCATCCAGAGACGGAGTTATTCGGCCACAGGGATTCCCATTTCCTGGTCCCCAAACGGAGCAGCAATGCGGACCCCCGGGCACAGGTGTGAGACCACCCTAACTCAACATCAACGTGACAATGCAGTCCTAGGTCTGTCCTATGTGGATCAGTTCTCAATTATCAAATCGCATTGACAAAAAAGAGGCAGTTGAACTCCATTACTGTGTATTTACAAGGCAGGAAAAACAGCCCGCGACGCTTTCACTGAAGTATGAGAACGGCTCCTGCATCAATAAAGCCACATTAACCCCTTAACGACCAGCCCATAGTGTTTTTACGTCCTCCCGAATTGGGCTTTATTCTCTGAGGACGTAAAAACATGTGTCCTGCAGAGAATAATGCCCCTCGGGCTGTGGACGTGACAGCTTCATGCTGTCGGTGTCCGCAGGTAGCTGACAGCATGGAGCTGTCATCCCGGGCTGTTCGGAGCCCCCCCCCGGCATTGCGATCGGCGCTATGCAATGGATAGCGCCGATCGCAAAAAAGTAAATAAAAGTGCAATAAAAGTTAAAGATTCAGCTGCTCTGATGGATCGGATCCATCGGAGCAGCTGAAATTACTCACGGAGGTCCTCCGCACGACTCACCGCTGTCCCGATGCTTCGGGCGCCGTAGCCGTCCTTCTGCGCATGTGCGCCAGGCGGTATTACGTCAGCCGCATGCGCAGAAGGCCCGGCGGCGCGGGAGACTTAAAATCTCCTGGCTCCCGGCTCCTGTAGGTAGCCGGGAGGCAGGAGATGTCAGCGGGGACTGCGGTGAGCGGTCCCCGGTACCGCGATCGCCGTTATACAATGGATAACGACGATCGCAGAAAAGTGTAAAAAAAGAAAAAAAGTTTCACCTCCCCTCATGGATCGGATCCATGAGGGGAGGTGAAAATACTCACCTCAGGTCCGCCGATGTCCTCCGGCCGGTGTCGGGACCCCCCGCTGGCTTCTGCGATGTGCCGATGCGGCGCGCATGCGCAGAAGCCGGCGAGCCCGGCAAATTCAAAATCTCCCTGCACCCGGCTGTCACAGATAGCCGAGTGCAGGGAGATATGACTGGAGACCGCTGTATGCGGTTTCCAGTCATATGACCACCATTATCCATCGGATAACGGTGATCATATAAAGTTAAAAAGTAAAAAAAAAAAAAAAAGTTAAAAGTAAAAAAAAGTTTAAAAAGTTAAAGTTTCATCTCCCCTTATGGATCGTATCCGTAAGGGGGGATGAAATTACGTACCCAAGGTCCCGGATTTGTTCCCTGGTGGGATGTTGATCCGCGGATCTTACCCCAGCTTCGGCGCATGCGCCCGTCAGCATGATGGCGGACGCATGCGCAAAAGTGAAATATTGCCCAAGAAATATAAAATCTCCCTGCTGCTGGCTACAAAAGGTAGCCAAGAGCCTGGAGATGTCACGGGGAGCCGCGGTATGCGGTTACTGGTCACGTGATCGCCGTTATCCAATGCATAATGGCGATCACGTAAAAGTTCTTTAAAAAGTGGCAGTTTCATCTCCCCTCACCGATGCGATTGGTGAGAGGAGATGAAACATCTTCTCGGAGGCTTCCGCATTTGAATCCAGATGCGATTATCCTCCATGGACCCTTCCGGCTGCTGCGCATGCGCCCGCCGGCAAAATGCCGGACACATTCGCAGGAGCCGGGGAGCCCAGGAAATGTTAAATCTCCTTGCTCCCAGCGACCAACGGTCACTGAGTGCTTGGAGCAGTGACTGGTGGCCTCGCTGAGCAGTCCCCAGTCAAGTGATAAAGTAGCGATTAGAGATGAGCGAGCGTACTCGGATAAGCACTACTCGCTCGAGTAATTGGCTTTATCCGAGTATCGCTGTGCTCGTCCCTGAAGATTCGGGTGCCGGCACGGAGCGGGGAACTGCAGGGGAGAGCGGGGAGGAACGAAGGTAAGATCTTTCTCTCCCTCTCTCCCGCCCGCTCTCCCCTGCTCCCCGCTGCGACTCACTTGTCAGCCGCAGCGGCACCCGAATCTTTAGACCCGAGCACAGCGATACTCGGATAAAGCCAATTACTCGAGCGAGTAGTGCTTTTCCGAGTACGCTCGCTCATCTCTAGTAGCGATCTAACGTTAGGCCGGTCACGCGTGACCGGAGAGGAATTACAGGTTCCGCATGCGCTTGATCAGTGGTAATCCACGGATCAATCACATGCATTGGATTACACAATTCCCCCCAATTAGCGGGTCGGAATTACGTAATCCACTCGCAGAAACAGAACACAGCATGTTATATTTTACCACGAATATCTGCGACCTAGAGCACTTTGTGCTCTATGACCGCGGATATACCCGCACCCCATATGCAAACACATTGTGTACGGGCTGCGGGTACCCGGGTCATCTCTAAGCGACGGCACGGGAAATGCAAACAAAAAACCGCCTGTGTGAGTAGGCAGTTATGCGCAGTACATTACGCAACCGTACGCAGGGTCACAGCCGGGCTCACAGATGGAATCCGCTGCGGGCCTCGGCAAGCGGATTCCGCCTACGGTTACGTGAGCCCGGCGTTATTCAGACTGCTACCTGTAATCCGTAATTTACAAGAAGCCCCGGGAACGTTCTTCTTCCTGCAGTTCCAGGAGCAGCTTGTTGAGCGCCTTCTCTGTGAGACCGCTGCACCGCAGCAAGATTACAAAGCCTCACAGCGCCACTTTCTACACCCCATCCCCACCGCTGAGGTTACGAAATACACCCCAAAATACATGAGAGGAGGGGGGGGGGGGGGATACCCGGTTTTCTTGCCCCATGTGCCCAACCCAACCAGCCTCCGTAATTACCCGTCTTTGGACATAAAACGCAGTTTATATTATTACCTTTATCTAATATTTAGGGAATGCCAAAAAATGGGGATGTCGGGTGGTGGTGGTGGGGGGATTATTTTTAGGAAGTCAAATTTTTTTCCGTATAAGTGGGCAATGGGGCCTGGAATTTATTCAGTTCTGCCCTGAAATCCAGCGGGCATTCCCTCCATTATGGGCCTAGCCATGTGTCCTGTAAGTAGATTAGGGCCACAAGGGGTATGTTTCTGAACACGGGACAAATGGGGGTATCCATTTTGGGGTGAAGGTCTTCATTCCTATGTACACTGTACAAAAAAAACTGTTTTTAAATTGACAAAATTGCCAAACAAATGAAAATCGTAATTTTTTCCTTTTGCTTTGCTTAGATTCATTCAAATACTTTGGGGTCAAAATATGCAGTACACCCCTAGATGAATTTGTTAAGGGGTCTAGTTTTTAAAATGGGGTCATTTGTGGGGGTTCTCTATCGTTTTGGACGCTCAATGGCTCTACATGTGGGCAATGGGGACTGGAATTTATTCCGTTGTACCCTGAAATCCAACGGGTGCTCCTTCCATTATAGGCCTAGCCATGTTTTCTTTAAGTAGATTAGGGCCACAATGGGTATGTTTATGAACACGGGACAAATGGGGGTATCCATTTTGGGGTGAAAGTCTTCATTCCTATGTACACTTTCCAAAAAAAAACAGTTTTTAAATTGACACAATTGCCAAAAAATGAAAATCATAATTTTTTCCTTCTGCTTGGCTTAGATTGATTCAAAAACTGTGAAGTCAAAAAAGTCATCATACCCCTAGATAAATTCGTTAGGGGGTCTACTTTTCAAAATAGGGTCACTTGTGGGGGTTCTCCATCGTTTTGGTCACTCAATGGCTCTACAAGTGGGCAATGGGGACTAAATCTCCTTCAAGCAAAATTTCTGTTCCGAAAGCCACCGGTTGCTCCTTTCATTTTGGGCCCCATTGTGCATATAGACGTAATACTAGGGCCACAATGGGTATGTTTCTGAGCACAGGACAAACAGGGGTATCCATTTTGGGGTGCAAGTCTTCATTCATATATGTGCTGTACAAAAAAACTGCTTTTAAAATGACAGAATTACCAAAAAAATGAAAATTGTAATTTTTTTCCTTCGGCTTGGCTTAGATTCATTCAAATACTGTGAAGTCAAAAAAGTCATCGTACCCCTAGATAAATTCGTTAAGGGGTCTACTTTTCAAAATGGGGTCACTTGTGGGCGTTCTCCATAGTTTTGGTCACTCAATGGCTCTACAAGTGGGCAATGGGGCCTAAATCTCCTTCAAGCTAAATTTCTGTTCCGAAAGCCACCGATTGCTCCTTTCATTTTGGGCCCCATTGTGCATCCAAACGTAAGATTAGGGCCACAATGGGTATGTTTCTGAGCACGGGACAAACAGGGGTATCCATTCTGGGGTGCAAATCCTAATTTTCATGTGTACTATAGAAAAAAGTCCTGTCTTTAAAATGACATATTTGCAAAAATATGAAATTTTTGTTTTTCTCTTCTAAATTGCATTGACTCCTGAAAAAAAACTGTGGGGTTAAAATACTCATGACACCCCTCAGTGAATACGTTAAAGGGTGTAGTTTTTAAAATGGGGTCACTTGTGGGGGTATCTAATTTTGACTCCTATGAGCCTTTCCAATCTTGGATTGGTGTAGGAAAACAAAGTGTTCCTCAAAATGCTGAAAAGTAATGTTACATTTGTACGTCTCCTAAATGGTTAAAAAAAAAAACGAAAGTTTTTCCAATGTGCGCCCAAAATAAACGGATGGAAATATAAATCTTAGCAAAAATTTCTATATTATGTTTGCACATATTTGAGATATTGCAGTTGGAAATGTGAAAAAATGACGATTTTTTCAAAATTTTCCCAATTTTGGCGCTTTTAATAAATAAACACAAATTCTATCGGTCTTTTTTTTCCACCTAAATGAAGTACAACATGTGGCGAAAAAACAATGTCAGAATCGCTTGGATATGCAAAACCTTTCTGGTCTTTTTCCATGCTAAAGTGACACGTGTCAGATTTGCAAAATTTGGCCTGGTCATTAAGGCGTAAACAGGCTTGGTCACTAAGGGGTTAATGGTGCGCTGATTAACAACTTTTCCGTTTTTACTTATAAAAACCTATGGTGTCCTTTTACTGGCAGAAGCAAAAATTATGCTACGGCATTGAGAATTTATAAATCTAAGCCGCTCACTACACATGCCACCAACTATTACAGCCGGGTCAGAGAACGGACAAAAGTATAAATCTTCTCCCGTGTGTCTGAAGTATGATGGCTCACTTTCCGGGAAATCAAAAGCTTTTCTATTCAGCACCTGCTCCCCACCTCCTTTATGGAAGAGGCCTAGACATATCCTAAGATATGTATCACATACATCACTTGTACTGGAGTCTGATTTATAATCATTCTGTAGGATCACATTGACCTTTTAATGAATGCATGTCACAGCTGTAAAACTAAAGTGAATGATGCGTTATATGCTCCTGTCCCCTTCTGGTGGAGGGTCACTTACCAGTACTGTAAAAAAAAGGCAAATCTGCAATGAAGCCAAAAGCAACTAAAGATGTAGTCTACTTACAGAGTAAAGGCCCATTTACACTAGCAGATAATCGCTCAAACAATCGTTTGAGCAACAGCTTTGAGCGATTATTTTGGAGAACGACTGATAAAACGGATTGCTAAAATCAAGCTCAATTGATTTTAACGATCAGCGAAAAGAGCCTGAAATGCGGGTGCATTATCGCTAAGACGATCGCTGATGAGCGAAGTTTTAGCGATAATCGTCCAGTGTAAATGGGCCTTAAGTTTTAGAGCAAAAGAAAGTATGTGACAGCATAAATGGTGCAAAAAAGAGACTTCATTCCTCCATACGAATGTGCGATGTTTTGACTTGGTAGTCTTCATCATGCTTGGATTCGTATGGAGGAATAAAGTATATTTTTTACTTTTTTTGCACCGTTTATGCTGTCACACTATTTCTTTTGCTGCATTTGGTGGATCCCTGATTTGGGCTCCTGCCTGTCACTGTGCATTTATGATCTGCCTCGCTGGGAACAGCAATTCAGGTTGTGTTGCTGACAAATGTTTTTCTTTAACTGCAGTTTTGGGTGACTGTTCAAAATCAGTTGTCATGTGCAGTATGTCCCAATATCCACGGGCAGATGTGATTTGCGGGAGATCCGCTAATCAAGCTGCCCATAGAGAAGCATGGGTATCCGCAAATGGATTTAACCATGCGGACTTGTTTTGCGGACATTTTGGTCCGGAAAACAAAATATCAGCATGCTCCATTTTTGTGTGGTTCCTGCATGGACGGCTTCCATTGAAGTCAATGGAAGCCGTCCGATCCATGGCCTGTCTGCAGCCGACACTGCGGATGGGCCACGGATCCCGCGGGAAAGCAGGAGATTTAAAAGATAAAATAAAATCTGTACTGCGCATGTCCAACAGTGCGCTATGCGGACCACAGTACAGATAACCTGGAAGTGAAGAGGTCTGCGCGGACACATCCGACTTCCTGCACAGGTATGCAGGGTCCCCGACTGCTGGCAGGGTGGGATTCCGCTGTGGGCTCCCACCTGTGGGATCTAACCCGACCGTGGACACTGGGCTTATAGCAAGTATTTCTGGCCACTATATGACTTGTATATGAAATTTTTCATCTCTTTTCCCCTCTGCAGGTTCTATCTAATATTCAGTTTTTCCTGAGATCACCTCAGCAGGAGAGTCTAGCTGCTGTGTCGTCTCCCATATACAGAACACACAGAAGAGGATGTTCTGTTCCCTTATCATTATCATTTACATACACAGCTGCAGCATGGAAAACATTATACAGTAGTCATAAACAGTTCAGCTGTGAATCCAGCACTACTGTGAAACAGGAAAACACTTGCTGGAAGCTGCAGCAGTATCTCTTTGCCTCCCTCTACAGCTGCTCCCTCCTTATCATTAAGGGGCATTTACACGGGACGATTATTGCTCAAAATTCGTGCAAACGAACATAAATGAGAGATAACAGTCCAGTGTAAATGCAAAAAAAAAATTTTAAAAAAAATCGCTTACTATTTTGTCATCACTGACTTTCAGTCTGCATAAAAAACATTGCCGGCTTCTCGTTCTGTGTAAATGCTCCCTACTTAGCGATTCGCATAGAAGTTGAAGCTCTGAGCGAGAAGCCTGAGATCCAGTGGCGCTCTCAGTTTGTCTAAATGCTCTACACGAGTGCTAATGACCTTAGCCGTCAGCGGTCATACAGTCGTTTAGACAACTGTTGTCTCATGTAAATGGGACATTAGACTTCTATGTGCAGCAGGTGCGAGCTCATCTCTCAGCAAACTAATATTCCTTCACTTCTGTCTCACTGAATTCACCGTCTCCTGCACTATTCACTCTGAATTCAGGGATATGCTGAAAGATTTTATCAGTGAATTCAGAGTGAGTAAGGCTGAATGTACACGGCCGGGTCGCATCCTGCATGCGGGATCCTGCAATGGAATCCGACCCGATGCCTGGACGGTGACCCCTGCGTACCTGTCCGCAGTGTTCTTAATCTGTAATGTGGATGTACTGGCCGGCGCAAAGTACAGATGACGCCACTCTGTTACTAGGTGATGACGTGGATATAGCGGCCCGTCCACAGTGACAACTGTGGACGGGCCGCAGATTAGACGGCTTCCATCGACTTCAATTGAAGCCATCCGTGCTGAAATAGGACATGCTCGCGGAGGAAAAAATTACTATTGATTTCCGGTTGTGGACAGGGAAAAGCGATTTTCTATAGTATATCTATGGGCACTTGCTGCGGAATCCGGAGGCGGACGCCTGCTCCGGATTCTGCAATCCAAATACACCCATGTGCATTGGGCCTAAATAGTGCAGGAGACAAGGAGGTTCTGATAAATGGAGAAAGTCATTTTCTGTAATACTAACTAAAACCTTTCTTATTGCTAAAGCATCTCTATACAGAAGCCTTCAAAAACCACTAAAATACTAAATGCATTAATTAAAGCATCACACAAGCCATTTATAGTAAGTGAAAAAAACCACACTTCCTTTTCTCTATATATAATTTTTTCAGTGTTACGTTGTTTTTCCCCTTAAGACCCGTAACTCCTTCAGTAAATCGCAGCTGAAATGTGTGGCTGTCCGACTAGATGTCTCTCAGGCCCTCAAGTTGCTGTGGAAACTTCCAGGATTAGAATGAACATTTTCAGCTGCGGACCGCCACTATATTCAGCGGGGCACATCTTAGCTGGATTTGTAGCATTTACCAAGAATCTGTCATTACCTGTAAATTAATGCTGATATCATATGCTGTAATGATGCTCATTGGGTTCTGTTGAACTCAAGAACTTAATATTAAATGGGTGTGTAAGTCTCTAAAAACGTAAAGTGTTCCAATCATCAGCGCACCTTCACAAGTACGTAAGCGTGGCTGATTTTTAGTAAGATTTAAAATCTCTCAGTAAACACCAGTATGGGTGGAATCGTGCTGCTTAAATTACTGTAATTAAGCCCGGATTTCAGTTTGATCGCTGTTGCTGAAGACGCCCATGAACACCAATAAAAGCGATATCCGTGCACAATTGAGATTGTCAATTAGAAAGCCTTGCCAACCCTCTCCACAACCCAGTGATAGAAGCGGGCAGCTGGGCTCATTTTTTGGTTTGAGTGATGACAGCTTAGCATGAATTTCCACCTGTCATCACTGGTTAAGACAAAACACAGCCTGTCAGAAGCATCTTATAACACTTAAAGAAAATATGTGAAAGGCGAGCTCAGATACATTTCCAACTTAACTCGTTCCCCAAACTACAATTCGTGTTTATGGGGTCACGGATGCAGCTGCAGCAGCGCAGGCTTGGAATACTCTATATGCCCCAATCTATTTTGAGGAGTATGATGAAACTATGCAGCGCCTTTTAAAAAGTTTTCCCAATCATTAGAGTCGCACTACCGGCATCCACATGAACCCAGAGAGGGGCTACCATAATACAGTATTAGTCCATAGACCGTCAAAAGGAAAATTTTACTTTTAACCTTATAATTTATGGAGTAACTGCAGGAAAGTTACTTTGTTTTCAGAGTTTGTTTCATCCCTGCAAACAAAGGCAACTTTTGTATACCGTCTTTTAACCAGGTGCAAAAACATTTCACACCAGAGAAAGAGAATGCCGTCATTCCTGACCTGGAAAAAAAACTGGAACATTCTGTATACACCCGTGTGAATGAGCGCTTATTGGAATGGATGTATGGGAAATATGAATATGCTGGAAGAGAATCTGCCACAGGACGACATTAACACCTTATATGAAAGTGTGCTCAATGGTTGACCAGAATTCCGTATAATGTAACATGACGTCCGCATGCCCCAGCAATAGGCTTTATTATGGCTTATGAAGCGGTTTAACATGCCAGCGATTCTCCCAGTATTAGCAGGTGATTATTTACAGTCATATTACTTTAGGCCAATTATAAACCCTATATATAGTGATGATGCATCCTCCTCATTGTGGTGCAGTAATTAAGGTTCTCTTTATATAGATGAATGACCGGTAACCCACCTTGCAAACTCTGGCTATTCTCGGTATCAGAAGCTTGTTGAAGAAGTCATACTCTACAGACACTTCAGTGAAGAAGAAATAAATTTTGTCATCGTCGCCTTCTGGGTTATTGTCAGGGGCCCTGATGACATCCGCATGCACAAATCTAGGCTCTGTGAACACAATGGATACAAAATATTCATGTGCAACCAAAAGAAAGCAACCCACATGAAAACCAATTGTGATCTACCACGAAAGTCATACAAGTGACCATTAGAATCCCTCAAGCTGGTTTCACGCAGTCTTTTGGCGTTTTGACGCAGTGATGTTTTTTCGGGCAATGAAACCCTTCATCCAAACGTTTGCTGTAGTTCAACAGTAAAATATGAAAAGCCCTACAAAACATTGTGCTTTGAAGAGGCTTTTTTTTTTCTTTTAAATCGCTGCATTTTTTGGAACCATGGCAATTTTTGCAAATTGTAGCATGCTCTGAATTTGCCGATTTTTTCTGGTATTTTTCCGTGGGCTCTATAGGAAAAAATATGCGAAAGGGAAAATGCTACAAAAAAAAAAAACACTAGTTAAAAATCACAAACATGATGAAGCCAAAAACGCTTATGATTTCCTGCTGTTTTTCTTCATCCAAAATGTACCCGAAAAAAAGTGTGTTTTATTGCATATTTTAAATGATTTTTTTGCTTTTTTTTTTTTTACACATATCATTGTTTGTGGTGCATTTAATATTTCACTATAGACTATAAAGTACTGTTTAGACTGTCTGAAGCAAAGAGATGGAGAGGGCCCTTATACACGGGCCGATAAATTGTTCAGATTCCAGCATCTAGCAGAAAAGCATGCCCTGACTGATGGACGAGCAAGAATTTGTTTACTACTCATTAGTGGTTTAGTTTCTGCATGCAGAAAACCGAACAATGAGTCGCTGGTGTAAACAGGCAGTCGTTCACTTATGGACGACTGCTTCCTTATTGTGATTGGAAGTGGGTGGGCCAGATCAATCCCCAGCCTTACTCCACCTCCATTCACTAGCAATGTTCGTTCCAAGCACAGGAACGACTATCGATGGGATGACTTGTCTGGCATCTGCGCCCAACTAGTCACCCCATGTAATGGGCCCTTACAATAAATATTACAACATAATTTCCACTGTGGAGAAACCTTCAAATCAGGAAGAAAAAAACAAACAAATACCTTGCAGACCATTTTTGATTTCTCAAGCCCTGGTTTGTATTGGGTCCTGGCTTCATAGGATGCTGTAATGGCTCCTCATATAAATGATCTGAATGGCAATTGACACAACCCACTGACTTAAGAAAGTGTGTTGGCATTCCATTGATGTTACTGTAGCTTTGACAGCAAGAATAGTGATGTGCCATTCTTGCTATCAAAAGTGACGTATGGCGTGAATATGGCCTATACATTCTAGATGACATCCGAGTTAGTTCTTACCGTTAAGCCAAGGGACAGCATATTCCGTCCTCAGGTTGCTAAGTAGTTGGGAGTGTCTACATATGATTGGTTCACTGCCGAGGAAGGTAAAGGAAGTTCCAGAGTACAAGTCTCCATCTTTTGGGAGCAAAAAAAAAAAGTTTCAAATGTTTATGGAATGTCGGCCTTCGCAAGTTTTTCCTTAGTGTATACATTTTTGGAAGATGAGAAATTACTTCATAGTAGCTCATGCGGTAATGGTCTGCAAGCATAACAGAGCATTCGCAATCTTTTTCAAGAAACCAGTGCAAAAAAAAAAATCACAAAATTCCAGTGTTTCTATAACTGAAGAGCTACCAGAAATATAGGAAAGTATCTAAAAAAACATAATTGCTGAAGTTTGCTGAAACTACTCTGCTTCTTTAACTGTAATATTTAGAAGAGCATTAATAGGCATTTCCACCTCAGCTTTCCATGGCCGAGATGGCAAAGCCCATCTTCAGTCCAGCGCCATTTCCGTAACCCTTATTGAAGTGAATGAGAGTTAGGCCGCCTGCAGACGAGCGGGTCGGATCTGGCGGCGAGAATTCTTGCCGCGAGACCCGACCCGAGCGCCTGCAGAGACGAGCGCGTACTCACCCGCGCCCGGCGGCCCCGCCTCTTTCATGTGCCGGCTGCCGGCGCATGCACAGACCAGAGCCGGCGGCCGCGTGAGTGACGTTTCTGTGCGAGGCTCTGCGAGCCCCGCACAAAAATAGGACATGCCGCGGTTTGTTTGCCACACGAGATTTCGTGCGGCCAAACCGCGGCCGTCTGCATAGGAGTGCATATTGTAATGCACTCCTATGCAGGCTTTGAGCGGCGGAAATCCCGCCGCGGGATTTACGCCCGTGTGCAGGCGGCCTTGAACAAACAACGCAGCACAATGCGCTACACTGGGGAGGGGGGGGGGGGTGTAATGGAAACAGTATAGTGCACTGTGTTACGCTGCTTCTGTAGCTCCTGTTCACTTTAATGAGACTACGGAAACAGCGCTGGGCTGATGCTCTTAGCCGTTTTTGCATTTACCAGCTACGTGGCCGGTAACTATAGAACTATAGCACTGGTTTCCCCATCTCTATAGCACTGGTTTTTCCATCTCGGCTCTGAAAAGTTGTGATGGAAGTACCGCTTTAAGGTACTAGAGAAAAACAAGCTTTGTACTGCAATAAATAAGGATACTTTTGCATATTCTAGTTTATTGTTTAAGT
Organism: Eleutherodactylus coqui; assembly: GCF_035609145.1. NCBI lineage: Eukaryota > Metazoa > Chordata > Amphibia > Anura > Eleutherodactylidae > Eleutherodactylus > Eleutherodactylus coqui. The sequence continues at coordinate 199,968,792 of NC_089841.1, read as the reverse complement.
AGATTATACACAAAACAATGGATTAAAGAAGGTATTAGATAAAAGCCACTTACCAACCATTATCGAAGTGTAACTTTGTGCGGGGTCAAACGGACATCTTCCTCTACCATCTTCATTTTTGCCCAGTAACTTAAACTTTTTTAATTCCTATAAATGCCACACAAAACATATTTTTTTCCAAATAGACAAAAACGTGCAAAATCAGTAGTCTAATAGTCTACATCCTACTTTACTGCCTTAAGGCATTGTCTGACTTATTCAATTGTTATGTAAATAGGCCCCCCATGTGTAAAGATAAACAGGCCAATCATCACCTCTCTCCGCTCCCCCTGTGTTCAGCACCCCAGCTCTAGGTCTTCCCTGTGGTGTATTGCTTTACAGGCTGCAAAGCTCAATAGCTGGCTGCAGCAGCCTATGAAATCCTATAGACAGGCGCTGGACACAGTCGGGAGAGGGGAGTAGAAGCTTTTTATTTTTACACGAGGGGGATGGGTTTATTTAAAGACGGAATAACCCCTTTAAAGTGATATATACAATATCTACCAAATGCCATGTAACATGCACACATATGAAAGTTGACAGCTGCCTTAATAGGACTAACCAGGATGTCACAGACGGGCTGAAATGCATTGGTCCCACACACAAATAAAGCACTTTCATTAAATGGCTGTAACACACGAATGTAGTTCAGACACTCCGTCTAAAAAAGAGAATAGGTATAATGAAGATGTGACCGACAGTTTATAAACAAAAGGTAGAAAAAACAACTGCCCAGGTTAATGCGCAACTTATATGAGATTTGTATTACCCAACGGTGGTAGCTGTGAGGCAGAGAACTGCTCCACCACCAGATCTAAAGAAACTAGACCAAAAAAATAATATACATGGTTTGGTTAGTATAAAAATGTAGTACGAGCGCAACTACGGAACAGTAGGGCAGATTTACTAACCAAAGTGCACCAGGATTCTGGCACACGTGCCTTGTGCCAAGTGAGACACTTTTTACATGTTGCCAGACAAGAGTTGTGGATTAGATGGAAAGAAAATTTGTTCCAAAACTTTGGCCTAAACTAATTAAAACAGTAGTTGGTGTAAAGGTAGACAAAAGTGTCTACAAATACACCACATTTACAATCTGCCATGAGCCACTGTGACAAGTTTGGAGCATTTTAGATCATGTAGTCTACATTTTAAAACGGTCTAAATATTAGATAATTAATAAATCTGCCCCGGTGGGTATAACATGTGTTTTCTCTGCTGAAGTCAATGGAGTAAAAAAATAACACAAAATGAGAGGGGTAGGACTAATAAAAAAAATAAAATGCTACAGCATGCCCCAAATGTATTACCAGTGTTAACCCTTTGCAATCCAGTTTTGGATCCAGGGTTTCCAAGGGGGCTTTCTCTTTCTGCCATTATACAATTGTGCCGTCTGCTGGCTAGAGCCAGTACTGCGGTATGGGACATGCTGGAGAGGCCCCCCGATAACATAGCGGCCAGTAATATACAGTAACAATACCATGCCGGATGTCTTCTGACATTGGAGCTATACAGCCTTCAATCAGAATGTCGTCAGACAGTGGATTGGAAAGGGTTAAAAAGTGTTCCGCAGTGCTTTTCTGTAAGTGTGAATAAGCCTTAAATAGTTAAGAATACAAAGTACCTGTTTCGATTTGCCTTTGCGAGAACATTCTTCCTTTTTAACTTCAGTAACTTTCCAGTAAGCCTAGAGCAGAAAGGGAAGAGGTAGCTGTTAACTGGCATATAAAGCAAGAACCTGGCACCAGGCTTAAAAGGGAACCTGTTATCTGAACCTAGGACATACATGGCTACATTGTCCACAGCGTCCTATGTTCATGCCTGCTGCTCAGGCCGCATGAGACAAGTAATACATGTTCATTTGGGGGAAAAAAACACAAAAACAATAAAACCAATGATCTAAAATTTATAGCAGTAAAACCATATGCACCTTTAAAAAGACAGTCATAAATAAAATGCTACACTAAATCTGCTACTTCACCTCTGCTTTCATCAGAGTAATGTCTAATTGGGCCATCTCTAATCTTTTGCTACTGGGCTCGTTAAATTCCACATTTCATTGCAGTTGTGGGCTGCAAATATGTCATTATCAGACTTTCTAGATTCTCAACTGAAAGGGATTTCGCTATATTGCTTGCTACTTTTATATAGCCCATGCATGGTAGATCTCATGTATATAGGTTTATCTTTATCAGCATGGCGACCATTTGAACTGTAATTTGCAAATGGCGAGAAGAGCTTACAGTCTTATCGCCATTTGCGAGTAGTGCTGCTGCCTGTAATTTAGGGGCTGCATATAGAGGTGGACTGAGCAGACATTTGTGGTGTGTGATGTGTCTGTTGACTTGAAAGGCGAGTCTAGTAAGCCACTCTGAGAAATAATTACTTATGAGTGCGTCCTCATGACGAAAGCAGATTTGATCTGGGAATGGCCTGCATGAAACAGGCCCTACAAGAGCGGCTGGCTAAGTGTTCTCAGCTCATGTAGTGGTCACCGACAGTTGCGGCACCACATTTCTGCTTCCGCTGACATTTGTGGACCACCACTAGCCTGTGAAAGGAGAGGTGAAGGTGAACAGCTTGCACTGCACTGGTCAGTGGATGGGGGCTTATCAAGAATATAGAAAAAAATACTGCGGGTACAAAATAGGTTTGTGTGCAATGTATAAATACATATTTTACCCACAAGCACATATACACTGTAACTCATTGTAGCCACAGCTTGTTTCTATATTACTGATACATTTTCCACTCCCCCACTGACAAGTACAATGCCATATATATATATATATATATATATATATATACACTTGTCAGTAGATGAAGGAGAAATCTGTCAGTAATATAGAAACAAGCTGTGCGTAAAATCTATATAATTACTGAAACTCACTTTCACACAATGACACATAGTTGATTCATAGTTTTAATAAGGACTCATTAACATCTGCATCAGAGCTTCCGTTAAGAGCCTCCAAGGTAGATTTCAATGAAATTACCAGGAAAATGCTGGACCCCATTATATATAAGGGTCCTTCAGGCACAGTTGGTGTCTAACATATGATGGATCGGGCACTACCACCACTTTGATTGCTCTGGTGCTATAATGGAGCAGAACAGAAGGTGTAACGACGATATGAATGGAGCCTTAATTGCCGGTGTCCTATTTCTGACTAGGGGTAGGTCCAGATATGGCAGATTTGCCGCACATCATTTCCATAGCAAATTCACAAACAGAAGAAATCCACATTGAATGGTGTGGATTGTAATACGGATTTGCCATTGTGGCTTTTGCCATGGAAGCTTAGAAGTGGGAAAAAGTCAATGGTTTTGAAATCCGCACTTGCAGATCTTGCTGTGGATGTGGGATTAATCCATTATATGTTACTCAGGGATTTTATTGCAGTTTTTGACATTCCCCTATTTGTGCAAATAAACAGCACAAGTCTGGAAAAAACTCTGCAGCGGAGCAACGCTACTTCCACTAAGCGATCTGATATAAAATATCCCCATCGCATGTTGGCAAGTGTGATATTGGGCCATGATTTACGGCCTGATAACGCACTCACACGTGTGACGTTAGCCCTAGTGAACTCTGTTTAAAAAAAAAACTTTAGAATTGCTGTTTTTTCTTTATTGTAACTCCCAAGAAATGGAATGAAAAGCATTCAAAAAGTCATCTGTACCCCAGATGGTAACAATAAAGCTACAGGTTGTCCCGCAAAAAGCAAGTCCTTACACAGTTCTGTCGGAGAAAAAGTATAAATCTTATGGGTCTTGTAATGCAGCAACAGAGAAACAATATTATTTTTCAGCTGTTTTCAGTGTTCATAAGTAGTTTGATTAAAAAAAAAATGAAAAGAAAACATGACCTTGGTATTGCTTTAGTAGTGCTGATAAAATAACCTTATTCTATGGGTCACAGGGATTAATACGATACCTTTTTTTTGGGGGGGGGGGGGGGGGGGTCTGTGTCACTTTTTCTCATAGATATTTAATTTTTTTCAATTATTTCCTCCTGACATCTTCTGACAGCCATAACTTTTTATTTTTCTGTCAACATACTTGTGCGGGCGCTCACTTTTTGTGGGATGTCCTGCAGTTTCTATGGGTACCATTTTGGAGTACATGTGACTTTTCGATCACCTTTTTTCTTGGGAATAGGGTTACCAAAAAGCGCAAATCTGGTGTTTTTTTTTTCTGATGACGTTCATCCTTCGAGGTAAATAACGCATTACTTTGGTAGATCGGACATTCACGGGACGAAAAAAACAACAGGATTTTTCTGGGGTTTTATTACTTAGATTCTTTTATCATAAATATGGCAAAAGGGTTGTTTTTTTAAAACTTTAATTACCTTTTATTTATTTTTTAATAATTAATAGAGCTTTTCTGAACTAATTTATAGAGGTTTTTTTTAGCCCTCCCATAGGGAACAAGAACTTGCGATGCTTTGATCGCTCCTGCAGTCTGATGTAATGCCATTGACAGGAAATCTATCAAGCCACACCACAGGCAATCTGCAATGGCAGCCCTAAGGTCTTTCTCTGACATGGCAGCTCCACGGCACCTCACTATTTTATCGCAGGGGGCAGTGCAGAACCCCCAAGCATTGATCGGGGCATTTAATTGCTACTGTCAGAATTTATATGGTTAAGAGCTCCGACCAGCGGTGATGCTGAACGGGGTTGTTGCGAGCAGGCGTCGGCTGTAAGAAACAGCCAGCACCCACATTATATGGGGCGGGATCGACCCTGGATCCCAATCCATACAAACTCCTAACCTCCAGGATGTAAATGTACATCCAATAGAGTTAAGCGGTTAAAATGACGATGAGAAAAAAAAAACGGCTTAGTTGAAGGAAACGGGTTACCTGTGTGAGATCTCTAGGAGTCCGGTGATTTACTTTTTATACTCACCCAGCTCTCCGTTCCCACACTGTCACCCGTGGAAGTTGGCGAGCGGACAGCGCAGCAGACTCATCCCTGCAGGCTGTGTGCGCACATTCCCATAGAGAACAATGTATGTGTATGCGCCCAACCTGCAGCGATGACTCTACTGCACTGTCCGCTCGCCAACTTCCACGGGCACAGTGCAGAAATGGGAAGCCAGCCAAGTATTTAAAAAATACATCCACAGACTCCTCAGCACCTGCCCAGTGAGCTCCATAACTTACCGTATTTTTCTGACTATGAGATGCAGTTGCGCCTTACCGTCCAGAGGCATAAAAAAAATGATACATCACTATTTATTATATCAATTACCTCATGCTTCTTCTCCGTTATATTCCTTGAATTCACAGCAAAAATCACTTCGCGGGCCCCAATGTACAGAATATCCCGGTTGTCACTCAGCAACAATGTAGAATAGTTATAAACGTCTTGCACTTGAAAACGCGTTAGGCTAATTTCTGAAAAAAATAAAAAAATCTTGCAGCAAAAAAATGAATATATAGTTGATGCTTTATAAAACCGATAAACAGACTTCAAAGGGACACATCATTAGTGCATATTTGTTATGGCACGCCATTCACATAAACATCAGTTGTAAGTTGTCAAGCCATGTAGTGGTTTTCATTACTGCATCTTTGCATGGTAAGGGATCAAGTGACTAAGTCGGTGTAGCGTCTTCCTGTGGACTGCGTGCTTTGGGAGTCTCAACGGAGAAGCCCAAACTGCCACCGGCACCCTTGTAAAGGAACCTCCTAGTTAGGAGGAGTGAAATAAATGTGGTTATTTTCAGATTTTCTTATCGATGGCTGAGATTGAAGTGTAAAACTACGAGAAGTTTCTTTAACTTCAATATGCATGGCCAGGAAGAGGTTACAAACAAAGCTGAAAGCTATAATTATGCTTAGGAGTTACTCGAACAGCTGTGCGAGCGAGTTTACCAATCGCAGTAAAAATAATACGTTTAAGAGGTGTCACATCACCGAGAAATCAGAGCCGCTAACAACTTATAAGGCCGAACGACACAGGAAATTCATTCTAGAGCAAATGTTTACCTGCTTCTTGCCATGTGAGTCTCGGCTCTGGAGCAAAAGCTTCAGCCCTCAGTAGGAAACACACGAGCGTGCAGAGAAAGTAAAAAGCCATCGCCACGGAAATCTTCAAAACGTAGTATATACAGTTTACAACCCAGCACTTGTAATGGAGAGGAAGCAACAAGTTGATCACAAGTCTGAAGAGCCCATTATCTCCAAGTGGAAGACGCTGTGTGGAGTGCACCACAATGTGACTCTGATCGCGGTTCTTCTTCCTTTATACATCATCTGAAAGAGTCATATAGGAAGTGGGGAGCCAATGGTTAGCGACAAAAGGACTTCCTACACATACATGTACATCAAGGAGTAGAAGAAAGCATGCTTCAGAACAGGTGCAGTATACTCAGGATGACACAAAACGCAACATTTTACTTCATTTTTGCAATAGTTCCCGATCCGACTACTTCTTCATATTATTCAAATATCTATTTAAACCATACAGACATCTTAGTACAGATTATTTTTTATTCATTTGCTGTCTAAATACATGATAAGCAGCTTCCTAAATAATCTTCACTAAACATTTCTGACCATTTCTCTGCTGTAGAGCCTGCTCAACCTCTTCTCCTAGCTGGCGGTGCTGCTGCTTCTGACAGATGCCAACAGCGCAAAGTGCAATTGGAATCCGTTATGTGGAGTTTGACCATGCCAGATCCATTCTTCTCACAGCAGATAAGCTGCCATCACTCCTTTCTCTACGTTGAGAACACATACATGTTTAGCTGGGGGAAGAGAGGGGAGGGGGTGTTCGGTGTCTGGAGGTATAGCTGTTTACACGGGATGATAATCGTTAAAAAAATTAGATTGAATTTCAACGAAAATCTTCAGTACAAACACGGCAACAATTGAACTATGAATAATTTGTCCACTTTTCGTTCATTTCGTTCACCGTTAGGCCGGCTTCACACGACCAGGTTGGATTCTACATGCGGGATCCCACAGCAGATTTGGACTGTGAAGTCGGCCAGTGACCCCGCGTACCTGTCATTTCTGCATTGCATAGGACTGCAGTGGCTTGCCGGCAGTCATGCATAGTACAGTCTTTTTTCCCCTAACATGTGTATTTTCCGCACCGTCACCAAGCGATAACGCGGGTACCTGTAGCCCATGTGCAATGTTAATTGTGTATGGGCTGCGGATTGGGCGGCCTCCATTCAATGAAGGCCATCCGCATAGAGTCTGCAGCAAAACAGAGCAAACTGCGATTTTGCCTCCGTTTGTGGAATATGCAGTTTGTATCCGCAAGTGAGAGCAAAAAAACTAAATTATATACATTTCAATGCGTACAATTTGTTGTAGATCCTCTATGCAGACGCTGATCATGGATTCCGCAATAGGAATCCAGTCATGTGAAGCCGTCCTTACAGAAGGCATGAGGGACTGAAATGGTGGAACGAGCGACATGTAACTGATTTATCTGCCTGTACAAGCAAACTATCAGTTTGCTGGTGTGAAGGACCCTAAAGTGTATAGCCACCTTCAGCAGCGAGAGGGTTGACAGGGCTGTGTCTGTGGCATATTAGGAGGCCAACTACAACAGAATGGGTGAGGAGAGACGACACACAAGCTGCATCATTCCCTGGGTTGGCACAGGAGCGAGGAGATCACATAAGGTTTTATCATGAGGGGAAATCAGTCCAGGAATCGAGCCGTCCTAATACATGAGAGCAAGTGAAGGCGGTGCATTCTGGAGCCATGGAAGACATGTCCAGCGTGTGTTACTGGGACACATGAGCCAAGGCTGAAAATAGGAGCAGGTTGAAAACTGCATATCAGGGTGTTCTATTGCAGCCGGAAACTTGATTTTTGTGCAGATTTCACATTGAAGATCTGCAACAAAGTACATTACAGAACAAATGAAGAGTTTTGCAAAGCCCCATTCACACCCCACACAGTAATTAAAGGGGGTTTCCAGGGAGAATATTAGTGATGACCTATCCTCAGCATAGGTCATCAATAGTTGGACCCTGATCGATCAGCTGATTGTTCACCCACTGTCAGCGCCGCAATAACATAGCAGAAGTCTGTATAGTAAGCCTGGGTTCTCACATGCCGGATTCCCGGCGGAAATCTCGCGGTTTGGCCGCAGCGATAAAACCGCGAGATTTCCGCCGGGAGAAGCGCCGTTTCAAAACCCGCGGCACTTCTGCTGCAGCTGGCGCAGCGGAAGAAGTAAAAGAATGAGCATGCTGCGGCTGGCGAATCCGTGCCGCAGCAGCGGCTTCTGCCGGCTTTGCTGCCCCGTGTGGACGAGATTTCACATGGCTGGCTAATCCCGGGATTAGCGGTCGCAGGCGGATTTGCCGCGGCGAAATTCCGGACGGAATTTCCGCGGCAAATCCGCCCCGTATGAACCTTAAAGTATCACTTAAAAAACATGAGTCATATATGAGGGAATCTGAGACAGAGTCTGGAAAAATTGAAGATTCAGAGGTTTGGCTTACCTGCTCCCAAGTACTAAACATATAGGACACCAGAAGGCATAGGACACTGATGTACATCACTCCAGGAGTAGAAGCCAAGCCAGGCTATGCTATGGCTCTATAAGTCTCCTCACTAAGAAAAGATAGCGTTCCTGACCCATGTCACAGGCCTCTCAGTAGCAAAGCCAAACTCCTACTGCACACTGATGAGGGGCAAACCCCCTGAAACAGCTATCTGTGTATGGATTCTGGCTTGGCTCTCAATTCCCAGTCATCATTACAAGGCTTGTATAAAGAGTCTAACATCGACTTGCAGGAATGCTGCCTTCAAATAGGTGGCGCTGCAGAGGTATTGTTCCATCTCCCTTATTTGAATATGTTTTCTATTACATGTTAATGGCAATTTCCCTTGAAACTTAACAGGGGTATTCCCATCTCGGCCGTTCAATTTCAATATCTTCAAAAATCGCCAAACAATACACTCACCCACAAGATGTCTATTTCCAAAATGCTCCGTTCTCCAGATATAGATTCCTCTGTCTTTTTTAACCACTTGCTGCCAAAGAAACAGACCACCTCTTCTATGGAAAGTAGCAGCAGAGAAGGTGAGTGCTTGTGCACATTTTTCACCTAAATCTGATGGGCGGGATGCACACTAGCTTTCGCCCCGACCACCAGATATTCCCCCGTGTTCTGCTATCTCTTTCCATAGAGTTGGTCTGCTTCCTTCGCAAGGAAGAATCAACATCAGGAGAACGGAGCATTTTGAAGATAAACATCTTATGGGTGAATGCATTGTGTTGCGATTTCGAACAGATTAAAATAGGATTCCTGAGATGGAATACCCCTTTAAATGTGATGGAGACAGAGGCTGATGATGGACCCAGGGGCAGGATAATACACAGAAATAAGACTTGTGATTACAGCTCACAATGTTAAAAAAAAAAAAAAAAAGGGAACGTCACGAAAAGAGACAGTGGATCCGGTAGATCACATTGGTTGCATGTTTGGAGGACCGATACGTTGCGCTCCTCCCAGGGCAGAATTATTGCCATTAGAAGATCCTGCACAACTTTCTCTAACTTTCGGTATTCTAAATGTGAAGAAAATGTGGCAGCGTCCGCTGCTTACCAGCGTGAATGAAATCTGGTACACGCATATTAAACACTAGCCGGGAGAGCTGCTCTTTGTTCTCCATTGCTAAGCGGGTCAACGTCTCACATTTCCCCAGCATCCATTTGGCAGGACATTTATCATTCTCTTTACAGAACAATTGTACTCCGATACCAACAAGTACGAGAAAACAAAAGGCCGGCTAAATCTGGGCTGCCATCGCTCCTACGGCTTGTTGCTAGGAAACCTTTCAACTCTTAAGCAGCTTGTTGATGCTCATCATTTATTAAACTGCGAGCGGTAAGAGGGAACGTACAAATAAATGCAGCGCTAATTTACTGCAATGTATGAAGTTAGAAAAACATGCAAAGAGGGAACGTGCTCACCAAAAAGGGGGAAATTATGAAAAAAAAATAAAAACTTATTTTCTGATGTGGATTATTTCCTGCTTTATAGAATAGGAGATTATTCATGAAATGAGCTATACAGCGGGGATGTTAGACAACACACAAGTGATATATGGAGTTTGTACATAAGTGATATGTGCTATGTAGGATAGCCGTTATCTGCATACCACTACATAGGAAATGATCTTAACCCCTGAGTGACCAAGCTTGTTTTCGCCTTAAATGACCCATTTTTCGTTCTTTTTTAATCACAGCATTCCAGGAGCCATAACTTTTTAATTTAATGACATGACTATATGAGGGCTTATTTTTTGCACAAGTTGTATTTTCAATGGCATCATTTTGGGTTACATAAAACGTATTGTATAACCATTAGAGATAAGCGAGCATACTCGCTAAGGATAATTACTCGAGCGAGCATTGTCCTTAGCGAGAACCTGCCCGCTCGGAAGAAAAGGTTCGGCTGCTGGCGTGGGTGACAGGTATTTGCGGCAGTGAGCAGCGGGGGTGGGGGGTGGGGGGGGGGTAGAGGGAGAGAGAGATCTCCCCTCCGTTCCTCCCTGCTCTCCCCCGCCGCTCCCCGCCCGCTGCCGGCAGCGGAACCTTTCCTTCCGAGCGGGCAGGTACTCGCTATGGACAATGCTCGCTCGAGTAATTGCCCTTAGCGAGTATGCTCGCTCATCTCTAATAACGATTAGAATTTTTTTTTTTTTGTAGGGAGATTAGGGGGAAAAAATTCTGCCATTTTTGGGGATTTTAATTTTTACTTCGTTCAATGTGCAAACTAAATAGTGCAATAACATTGTTCTCCGGGGCGGCGCGGTTACGGTGATACCAAGTTCAGACAGTTTTGTTTATGTTTTGCTATTCTTGTACACAAAAAAATTTTTTTTTTGTTTCTTTAGATTAAAAGATTTGCTTTTGTGTCGCCGCATTCCAAGAGCCGTAACATTTTTATTTTCCATCGACGGAGCTCCATGAGACCTTGTTTTTTTGCCGGGTGAACTCTAGTCTTCATTTATCCAATTTTTGGGAACAAACATTTTGCCTTTTTTTATTTTCTAGAGGCAAGAGTAACAAAATCTACAATTCTGGCAGGTTTTTATTTTAACGGTGTTCACCTTGCAGTATAAATATGTTACATGACTTTTTAGGCCAGTACGATTACACCAATACCAAATGTATATGTATGTATTATTTTTGCAACTTTTTCACAGTGTATAAAAAAAAAATATATATATTTTTTTGTTTATCTCTTCATTCAAAGACCCCTAATATTTTTCATTTCTTGTCAACAGTGCAGGGCTCACACGACTGCATTGGAATTATATATTACTCGAGCTCTGTACGTTCGTGTAATATGCAGAATGTCGCAGGCAATCAATTACTCCGCTCACATTAGCGTGTCGGAATGAAGTAATCCGCAAGAGCAAAATAGGACACACTCTGTTCTATTTTGTCACATATATATATACACACACACACACACACACACACACACACACAAGATAGAGCCCACTGTTCTCGCAGCCAATACACAATTACATTGCATATGGGCTGCAGGTATACATGTCAGTGCCAAGCAACCATGTGAAACACATAAAAACACTAAACAGATGTACTGCACATAACCACGTGCGTGAGAACGCAGTCATGTGCAGTACAAATCTACCGCTATATGCAGCCATACGCAGGGTCACGGCCAGGTTCACAGCTGTAAAGTGCTGTGGGAGCCCCACAGTGTTTTACGCTTATTGCCGTGTGAGCCCGGCCTAAGGGTTTTGTTTTTTTTTGCAGGATGTACTTTTGTAAAAAGTTGAACTTTTTAATGGTACTATTTGTTGATGCACACGACGTTTTGATAAGTTTGTTTTCCGTTTTTTGTAAGGCGAGACAGGCAAAATTAGCTATTTACGTCATGTGTTTTTTTTCCCGTGGCGTGCACCGAGCAGGTTAAATAATGTACTAGTTGTTTCCTCTGGGTCGCATTCTGAACATAGTGATACCATAGGTATAATTTTTTTTTTACATAGTAAATGGGGAAAGGTAGGGTTTTGAAGTTTTTCTTTTTGTCCCACAAGGGCACTTTAATAGCTGCATCCTTTGTCACTCGTCTAATACACTACACTACTCTACTCAAGTATAGTAGTGTATTAGAAATCCTATGAGTCTCATAGGCCACTGTAGGCCTGCAGCCCTAGAGGCTTTATTCAAGCCTCTGGGTGCCATAGCAACCCATCAGGACCCCGCGATCACACTGTTGGGGTCCAATGGGTGAGACGGGGTGCTTTTACACAATTATCGTTAAAAAAAATAAAATTATTTATCTTTTTGTTTAAACTGACTGGCCAAGCGAACAAGCAAACTGGGACTTGGTTGGCTTGTTCGATTATCGTTACGCCTGAAAGTACCCGTAGACAGTAGCTGTAGAGTATTTTCAGATTACTTGAGCGATATAAATCACTATTTACTGAGTTCCCTAAACACATTCCAAAAAAATTTACTTATCCAAAGCTTCAACGGAGGTCAAATTGGTCATTGTGAATTGAATGCTAGTAGCTCCCTGCTGGCGGCTATGAGCAGGGAACTGCTTGCACTGAAGTCAATGTCAGCAGCCTGTCCTCTCTGCCAGTCACTCAGGATGCAGTTATGGGTTAAATCTCTGCCCGGGTCCTCATAAAGCTGCAGATTGTTCATACTGCTAATAATGCAAAAAATAAGTCATTACCATGTTTAGTGCAATTACTTGACTCGTTTACAACCCTTCTAACATCTATACATCTCCTATTTCTCTGTCGCTGCGAGGAGCTTAGGTTGCGGCATCCTACATTATGCCCCCGTAGAGTGACATCTGTGCAGGGAGGTCGTTCCCATATGCTGACATTCCTTCATCCTTTCAGATTACAGCCACTTGGTACTACCATACAGAAAGATGCAGTGACAGCAATCATCATTAATTAGAATTAGTATACAGCATTTATAAAAGGTAACAAATATACAATGAGGTCGGGCTCACACGACCGTACAGTAATAGGCTGTGTTAAAAAAAAAAAAAATATTGCAGCGTTTTACCAGTGTAGGGGATTGCGTACTCCTGTGTATTGTCGCATTTTTACACACATATGCCTGGAGATGCACAGCGTATTAAAAGCACTGGCTTCTTGGTTTATTCTCGTCATGTTTCCTAGCACTATTGCGTATGCCCTGCTTTCCGAATGCACCCAAAAACAATAATACGGCAGTACGCACATAAAAAGTGGTAACATTGAACATGCTGCACTCTTTTTTTTTTTACAGGTGTAATATATGCAACAAATATACACAAGTGTGAATGGAACAATGAAAATCAATGTGCTTTCACTGATGCCATTCACCGCGTAGGTGTGCGTAGATTGTGCGCTTAATACGCAATTCAAATCCGTTCGTGTGAGCCCGGCAAGTATTAGTACATGTTCATTTTTAACCAAAAGTTTTGTTTGAGAAGTATTCGACAAACCTGATCACTTGTACATCTTCAATGTAACGCGGCGAGGAGTAGAGTTTCTCCAGCGATCAGTTCCTTCGTCTTGTTTGGCAATGTGAAAAGAAAACAAACGCACGTTACTTGCGGAACATCTTAAGTGGAAAGATACAAGTAGTGACATGTGACAGTGAAGGCGCAGATTTGTTAAGCATCTGATAGAAATGACATTGCTGCGCTACATGCCTTGGGGAGATGCCAAAAAATAATCTGTGCCGGGAGCAGAGGAGTCCGAGCGGGATGGATGCATTGCATACCTAAAGGGCCTCCTAAATCGCCTCTGTACTTAACAGCTTGTTGTCTTTGATGCTATCCCTTTATGATAGAAACCATGCCAGTGTGTTCCGGGTCATTGAGCCCACTACAATTAGAGACATAATGTATACATTGTGGCAAGGAAAAACAAAACGCATCCATGAGCAACAAGACGCTCCTCTGCAGTCGGCTCTGTGGGCTTTACTTTATTAATGTTGCAATTTTTCAGGCATAAAGATACATTTTCGTTCTCTCGATTAACAAAACATTTATGGAGCCTCTACAAAAGGCTGGTCGATTCTAAAAGGTCCGGGTAACTTGGAGAGCATACAGCTTTGTGGGGCTACACATCTCCATAATATTAGTAGATGCCGGATGTTCATGCTGAGCAGCAATAGCCTCCGAGTAAACAGCCTTCTAGATGCACGAGAGAACTGTGATAAGTCAGATTCAGGGGGAGCTTTCAGCCAATGCAAAAGGTCTGGGGAGAACATTAAAGACCCGTTTACATGTAGCCATAAGAATCCAAATGAGTTAGGAGCGGAACTGCATAACGTAAATGACGATAACATTATGGGTGGGGAGCTTCATTTCTCATATATAAAGCGACGTTCTCATGTATTTGACCCCGCTGAATTTTAAAGTGAAAGGTCAATAATCCAAGACCACAGGAGAGGCGTTCCAGCATCATACTATGGCCTCATATACAGGACCATCAACTGTTCCTCCTGAATCCTCCACTTATTGCCCATTCAGACGTAGTGATTGCCGCACAAATTTCATTGAAACGTACGAAAATGTGCAAAAAAAAATCATCGCTGGTTCGCTCACGTTTTGCTGCGCCTAAACGCTCCCCGCTCAGCGCTTTACATAGAATGTGAGGCGCTGAGCAACAACGGAGAAATTCTCAGTGATTATCCGCCTGCTTAAACATTCTGTACAAGAGCGAACAATTAGCGGTGACGTCACCGCCTCATTTAGACGATAGTCGTTCCCTGTAAATGGGGCATTAAGGCCTCCTGTCCACGGGCGATGTGTCACTGCGTCATCTGTGGCGATAATCTGGCCGTGGGTAACACAGTCAACAGTTTCCAAAGGCTAACTTTGGAAAGCGCAGCCCAACGTCCACGAGCAGAGAATCATAGTGATTCTACGCTCGCGTGATTAACCCCTTCCACTCCAATGCCTGACCTGTTCCAACATCATGAGCTTCCTCTATAGTTCCAATGTCGGAGCAGGTCCGCAACTGCAGTGCAGGAGTGCATCTGTACCCGCTCGTCCGACACATCGGGTTACACATTACATAGCGCTCAATTAGCGCTATGTAATGCTGAGACATTGCGAAAGTAACACTTCCACATTCCGCCTGGCAGTCATGTGACCACCGGGAGCCTCCTGACCTCACCGTCTAGGTTGGGAGGATGAAGAGAGATCATGTGACCCCGGCAATCATGTGACCACCAGCACCCTCCTGATATTGGCTGTCAAAGATCAGGAAGGTTAAGGGAGAATGCTGAATGGGCATTCAAATAAATTGTAGCTGGGGGGTTGGGGGGTTGGGGGGTGGGAGGGTGGGGATGGATTGGAAATGGGTTAAAGATCGCGGCATTAGATAGGCTCATTGCGGAGACCTGTCAGTGCTCCCCCCCTCATTCCCTGCAGCAGAATATCACTAGTGATATTCCGTCCCGGCCGCAGCCTAACTATAGTGAGCAACCTGCCATCCTTGGAGTTACACAATAACAAAAATGATTATGCTCCGATTTTCTACTACCGCATTAATATTGAATACACAAAGTAAATTCTAGTAGATATAAAACAAGCAGACCTCCTCTACAGCTGTAACCATTTGGAGTCAAACTGGCTATTAACCCTTTGCACTCCAATTTTTGATTCAGGGTTTCCTAGGGGGTTTTCTCTTTCTACCATTATACAATGGCACCATCTGCTGGCTAGAGCCAGTACTGCAGTATTGGACATGCTGGAGAGGCATCCAACCACAGAGCAGCCAGTAATCTACAGTAACAATACCCTGCCGGACGTCTTCCAACATCGGAGCTGTACAGCCTTCAATCAGAATGTCTTTAGACGTCAGACAGTGGATTGGAAAGGGTTAATAGTTACAAATGTAAAAATGATTGTGTATAAATAGGTGTTTAATGAAAATCATTTGTCAACAGATGGCAGTTTTTGTTTGCGCTTAAGGTAAGTGGGATAACTAATTAGCCGACGCCTGCTACACACACGATACAACTGCCACATGGAAAGGAGATTTCCTAAACTACACAACAATTTACGAAGGACCGTCAGCAGCGCAGCGCTCTCACCTCAGAGACCGGCATGCAGTCCCAGTGCGTTACATGGCGTCGCACTACAAGGTATAGCTAGGGTACTGTTTCTCCTTGAGGAGAGCAGCTAGAAGCTTAGGAGACTTATAAGACCATCCATGCTCCTCTGGGAAATATGCAAATAGGGAAGATGGAACAATACCTCTGCAGCGCCACCTATTGGAAGGCAGCATTCCTGCAAGCTAATGTTTACACACACATAAAACAAAGTTTATTTGAGCTTTGTCAAAAGTTAACAAGGTTTCTATACTGCGAATCACTGAAAATTTGTTTTGCTGGAAATTTCCCAATAACAGAGCTGTATTTCACTCATATAATACAGTGGAGGCTGAAATTAGTATCTATAAAGAACTGCAACATGTGTAGGAAACTCACCCGGCCACAAAATAACAGCGAAGCAAATTTTCTCAAATTTGCTAATTTTTAGTTTTAATACTCCTCAGGAAATGAGTTGAACAGAGACAACCCAGCGCAGAACTGTACAGTCAAAAGTACAGCAATAAACATGCAAAACCTTCCAGGAAAGCTACATATTGCCTGAAAATACAATCCATTAAAACTAAAACAAAAAGCATGAAGTAATGGACTACCACACACAATTAGGTCACAGAAGAAATGATATTATGTGGTCTAATGCTTTGCTCTGCAGCAATATCGATCGCTAGAGACATTGCGGGGGTTAAATGGCCGTCTCCTAGCAACCAGGCAGCCGTGGGTAAAGGTTATATTGATTGATCCTTGCAGAGAGCAGGAGACGGGTGAGCACATGACAGGGCAGCGGGCATTCTCCGGGAAAATGGATGCGAGTACTCATAGAAAGCAGAGCTATGACCGCTCCTCTGGGGTTACCAGTGTGACACAACCCTCACATGACTCCGACCTGCTGTTTACCGAGTAATAAGACGACAAAACTTCCTGATAATGGCAATCTAAAGAAAACAATAGCGTATACCACTGGGGAACAAAAAACAGTTTTTTTTCCATGGTGCCTGGAATTTTTGACATTGAGTATTTTTGGGGTGTTGATTCTGAAAATCCCAGTTCGCTCTAGGATCTCTAGTTTTTGAGATATTCCTGACGTCATTATGTAT
The DNA here is from genome assembly GCF_035609145.1 of Eleutherodactylus coqui. Classification (NCBI taxonomy): domain Eukaryota; kingdom Metazoa; phylum Chordata; class Amphibia; order Anura; family Eleutherodactylidae; genus Eleutherodactylus; species Eleutherodactylus coqui. Next base: position 199,951,556 of record NC_089841.1, on the reverse strand, counting down.
CATCGTTATATTATTTTCCCGCCAGCACTTGCTTACTATTAGTACATATGATATATATCGCCACGGCTGCACATCACACTTGATGAAACAATGTGTAAAGACATTGGAGGGAAATGCAAGGCGTTTGGGCTACAAATGTAGCGACTTTCCAGCGATGAGCATGGAGAAGATAAAAGCAGGTAAATTCAATGGACCACAAATCGGGAACTCCTGAAAGACCGGCGTCTCCAAGACTCAGTGGACGAGGCGCATGTGCGGTCATCGTTCTGTATGGTTCTAAGGCATTTCCTTGGGAACTATAAGGCCGCTAACTCCGGTGAACTTGTGGAGAACATGATCACTGCTGTCCCTGAACACTTGGGTGTAACATGAGCATCAGATTGCAGGACCAGCAGGCATTGCGGATGTCCAGATTGTCTTCGTGATTTATGAGATGAATAGGGTGAAGGATTTCACCAGGAAATAAGGACCATGGAATACCAGTACTGCGGACGATGGGATACACATATGATAGCGGACTACTGGTGACCGTGGAAGAACAGTACTGCAGACGATGGGATACACATATGATGGTGGACTACTGGTAACCGTGGAAGACCAGGACTGTGGACGATGGGATACACATATGATGGCGGACTACTGGTGACCGTGGAAGACCAGGACTGTGGACGATGGGATACACATATAATGGTGGACTACTGGTGACCGTGGAAGAACAGTACTGTGGACGATGGGATACACATATGATGGTGGACTACAGGTGACTGTGGAAGAACAGTACTGTGGACGATGGGATACATATATGATGGTGGAATACCGATGACCGTGAAAGACCAGTACTGCGGACGATGGGATACACATATGATGGTGGACTACTGGTGACCGTGAAAGACCAGGACTGCAGACGATGGGATACACATATGATGGTGGACTACTGGTGACCGTGGAAGAACAGTACTGCAGACGATGGGATACACATATGATGGTGGACTACTGGTGACCGTGGAAGAACAGTACTGCAGACGATGGGATACACATATAATGGCGGACTACTGGTGACTGTGGAAGAACAGTACTGCGAACAATGGGATACACATATGATGGCGGACTACTGGTGACCACAGAAGACCAGTACTGCGGCTGATGGGATACAGATATAATGGCGGACTACTGGTGACTGTGGAAGACCAGTACTGCGGACGATGGGATACACATATGATGGCGGACTACTGGTGACCGTGGAAGACCAGTACTGCGGATGATGGGATACACATATGATGGCGGACTACTGGTGACCGTGAAAGACCAGTACTGCGGACGATGGGATACACATATGATGGCGGACTACTGGTGACTGTGGAAGAACAGTACTGCGAACAATGGGATACACATATGATGGCGGACTACTGGTGACCACAGAAGACCAGGACTGCAAATGAAGAGATACACATATAACGACGGACTACTGGTGAAACATCCAGCATGAATGTCCAGGAAAATCTCATCGCAGGAAATCATAGAAATGTAGTTTCATCGACTTTTCAATAACGAAACTCTTATTTTATTTGTGTTCATGGCTTCTGGGGATTTATTGTTGTACCTTCAGATTTGATTGGCAGTCATTAGATGTATAATACAATGTGTGCACATTTCTATGGATATATGCTATATCTTAATAAGTGGACCTGATGAAGAAATTACTTTTATATCACATAGACAGGCAGGTGCTACAAATATAATGTCCCAGTTCCACATGGGAAACAATCCAGCATTCCCGCTGTAATCCATCTAACTTGTTTTACTACAGGATCCCTACATGATGAACCATAAGTGCTTCCTATCCGGCCCCAAGATGGCGGGACAGGGCAACAACTCCATGGGAACCCATTCTGCAAAAATGTAGCAATCATAGTCATATTCTTTAGACCGCCTGCACACGACCGGGTCGGATTCCGCATGGGGGATCCTGCTGTGGAATCAGCCCCATTGCCTGGCTGGTGAACCCGCGTACATGTCCAGATTCTTCTTGTTCTGTACTGCGGATGTGTCGGCCGGCACACATGCGCAGTACAGATTATGCCGTGCCATCGCTAGGCAATGATGCGGATCCCGCGACCTTTCCGTAATGATGTTCGAGGAAAGGCTGTGGATCAGACCGCTTCCATTGACTTCAATGGAAGCCGTCTGCACGGAATACGCCTAAAAATACAGCATGCTGCGATTTTACCTCCCATGAGCATGCTATGGCAGGTATTTGCTGCAGAATCCGCAGGCGGACGCCCACTCTGGATTGCGCAATGCAAATCCAGCCGTGTGCAGGCAGTCTTTTGCACAGGATTATATAGCCAGCGTGTGTAATATGCGGTGGGTAGAGTCTGTATGAAAGTACATTGATTTGCATTGATCCAGTCACACTTACATATATACATCACGTATAATATGCACGTAAAAAAGAATGCATGTTCTAATTACAGCGTATTACGCGCAATACAGCCCTATTGTTCTCTATAGGCTCGTAATAAACACTGTATGTACGCAATTACATGGTGCGTGTGCGGCGTTTATACGCAACGTTGCTAAGCGACCTTGTGGGAAATTTAAAAAATGTATTAATTAAACCAGGAAGACTGGCATGACAGCGTGCGTGAGATACGCTGCAACGCACAGTGCAAAAATCGCTGCCACACACGGTGATATGCCTGCTCACCACTGGCTCATACTCAGGCGGACTTAATTTGCTGCGAGACGCCCACAAGACGCACGCAATGAACATTGCATGCTTGCTGCGGGTCACTAATCCCATCCCTTATCTTTAATACATGCCAAAGTAGAACATCCTGCGATTTTCACGCACATTGTAAGTCTATGGCCGCTTGATACAGGGTATTACACATGGGTAATACACAATTCCAATACGGCCGTGTGAGAGCGCCCTTCTGTATATATAAAACCAATGTATGCCGATGTCTAGTGCTATGTAAACACTACTGCTACATTGTGAATGTATTCTGTGACACATGAAGAGATTGTCGGGGGTCTGTGGGCTGGGACCCTTCCAACAGCCCCAATGCCCAGCGAAGCATACAGACTTGGCTCGGCTCAGCTTTCCAGCGGTAGAAGCTATGACCCAGATCCATTCATGTATTACTAGACTGATTATATCCTATTGATCCCTCATATTAGAAACAAGTGCGCTCCCCATACAGATAAGCCATGCAAGGTCTTCTTCAACCTTGTAGCTAATGTCAAAAATCTAGTGAATACATCAATAGTTATGAGATGAAGCCAACAGAATGTGCTGGTTGAGTAGTTGGCACAGCATGATGTACGAGCGAGCAGACATATCTGCAGGCAAGGTGAAAGGAGCAGCGCCAGCCCACGCCCGTCAGCGCCACATGTTTACTAGCACCAAGCACTGTGCCAGGGGAGAAACTACTACTAAAAGCCATTGTAAAGTTCAGCAAACAACTCCCGTCCCACTGCTCTTACCTCCTACAATATATACATATATACTCTTATTACAAGTAATACCAGCTGCGTGGAGCACTTTTCTCAGCTCTCCATCACAACCAAGTCTTTGAATATATACTCTGTTTCCCTGATAATAAGACAGGGTCTTATATTATTTTTTGTTCCAAAAGATTTTTCTGCCTGGACACTGCTTACATTGGATTTTTTTTATTAACTGTAACTAGGGCAATATTTTGGAGTAGGGCTTTTAGTTTAAGCATCCTCAAAAATCCTGAAAAATCATTTTCTAGGTAGGTCTTATTTTCAGGGAAACAGGGTAGTATTTCCTTTCTGTTGCATCACATGAACATGCACTTTTTGTGCGGTGCAACTTTCACAGTAGGAAATCCTACTGTTTGTCCCCAAAATAAACCCTAGCCGCATTAAAAGAAAAACAAAGAAAACTGTGCATTACCCAACAGGCGCTGTCCGCTCCGCTGCACTTCTCCTCTGCGGCTCCGGCACTTGTCTGAAGTCTTCAGCCAGCGCTTCCTGGTCAGGGGGTTCAAAAACCCCGCCACCAGGAAGCGCTGGCTCTGATTGGTTCTCGAGCACCGTGGCTCAACCAATCACTGCAGCGCTCGATGAACCAATCACAGCTATCGCATTGAATGGCTGTGATTGGTTTTTGAGCCAATCCGAGCCAGCGCTTCCTGTAACTCACGTTAAGACTGCAGCCAGCAGCACTGAATTTTTAAGCAAGGCTAAATCTACTTTAATCGCTGGGATTACAGTCTATACTGTTTGCAGCAATATATGGAGTATTAAGGGGGAAAAAAGGATTGCGTAGAACAAGAGTGAACGTGCGCTTGTATCGGAGAGAGACGGTTCGCCGCCTGCCAGCTACACGATACATAAATTATTATCCGGTTTGTCACAGTGAGGATCTGACACTAAGTCACTTACAGCGTTTAGAGGCCCGGCTAATCTGCAGTTTAAATGTAAAGTACATAAAGCTGATAAACCAAATACGTAATACAGTAAAAGTGCTTCCCAGACGCACCTCTCGGGGAGAATGCTGCCATTGTGCAGTATGTAACAGGTAGGTCCATGTAACGCAGGAGCCTAGGTAACCAAGACTAGCACCTAGTCACAGGAGAGATGATAACAAAGGCAAATGTCCATCCAGTTCAGCCTGTTTTTGCCCCCATGTTGATCCAGAGGAAGTCGAAAAAAAAACCTCAATGAGTTAGAAGCAAATTACTCCACCCTGGGGAAAAAGATTCCTTCCCGACTCCATAATGGAAGTCAGAATAATCCCTGGATCAACACTCCTCAGAGAAGGTTCCTTCCCGACTCCAAGTCCGGCTGTCCGAAGATCTTGGGATCAACAACAATCAATTCTGGCTAATTAATGTTTAAGCCCTGTGATGTTGCAGCGCTCTCCAAAGACGTCTAGTCCCTCTTAAACCCCTCTACCGATTTTGCCATCATCATGTCCTTCTATGATGTGTAGAAACCTCCTTCTTCCTCCTAAACACAGAGGATGCCCTCTTGTTACCGTCACAGTCCTGCTTTTCCCACGTCATCACTAGGCAATGTTAATTGCGAAAGGGCTGCAGATCAGATGGCTGCCATTTACTTCAATGGAAGCCAACTGTGGGGAATGTGCGAAAAAAAGGAACATACTGCGATTTTTTCTGCATGAGCAGAAACCGTAGTTGGTTTCGGCTCGTGTGCAGGAAGAATCACTTTTCCATAACATGCTATGGGGGGTATTTGCTGCAGAGTCTGGAGGCAGGCGCCCGCTCCGGATTCCGCAATGCAAATCCGCACGTGTGCAGGAGGCCTTAAGGTCCATCACCATTTGTCATAGACTTCAATATTATTAATAGGTCGATGACCAACAGCAATATCTGTTTAATGCATCTGCCAGAGAAGGTGAAAAAAAGATGTACAAATCCTCCTACTAACACAAAACCCCTCACCACAGGCGTCACACAAGCGGGCTGTACGTCCGGTCATTTCCTGACAGTTCACCTATACATAGAACCTATGGTATGGTGCAGGATGTAACAGTCGCCTGCATGCAGCCACGCCGCAGTGACCACACTGATTTAGTATGGGCTCCTTCAGATTCCACCAGGGACACATCATTCTGATGGGGGGGGAAATAGCCTCCAATGCAGATGTTAACGGCCTTATGAAGCAGCAGATTATGCCAGTATAGGATGGGACAGGAACGCATATCAGGAGCCATCAGAAGGATACTACAATATTTGTATGCTAACTACAAAAAGCACTGGCTATATACGGTATACTTGTGGAGGAGCTGGCCAGCTAAATAGTGTGACACACAACATTATATAGAAGTGTGTATGCGTCCTGCTATCCCCCCACAGTGCGGAGTCATGTAGACACTGCTGAGGTCTTCTGTATAGTGTCCTCCATGCTGCTGCTGCCTCTGTGCACCTATGTGTGGAGCCTGCAGACACAACAGGTAATCAAAGCACTCCAAGTGAACCTCGCAGCCTAGGTGGGCGGGGCTTATGCTAACACCTACGGCCAGGTCCGCCCACTAGATCAGACCGCGGACATTTACATGCGGCATGGGAAATTTTAAGTCATTTTATGCAGGTATGCTTTCAAATTGAAAAAAAATAAATAAAAGTTATTTATGGAAATTGCTCTAATTCAGTGATCTGCTCCTATAGTCATTTAGTCCGGCTTAAACTGCTGACAGGTTCCCTTTAAGGTCTGATCGTACTGCTGAGGCAGCACTTATTAACAGGGTATTCTGCTTTGAGCCCATAAATATTCATCCACTATATAATGAAACCTAATGCACATTTCTAATATACTTTGTATATCAATTCCTGACAGTTTTCAAGATCTCTGCTTGCAGTCAATGACTGCAAACCTTCACTGTTTACATGTTGCTTCGTTTTTCTCTATGCTTATTTTATATTGGCTGCTTGTTGCCTTCTTGTTTGTCTTAATTGTAAAATCCTCACATGACTTTTTAATACCCAGGTCGATCACGTGATTTGCCCACATGATCCTACGATGTCATCGGCCTCCTGCCTTATGAATAATCGGTATTCTTTAGATTTAAACTATTTATTTTTTTATGTTCTTTGTGTAATTTTTGTGACTGCTGCCTTGTTTTGTTGTCAATCTGCTTTTGTTTTTCTAGGTTTTTTTTTTGTTATCGTTGGTAATGTGTCTTTGGTCATGTGACTTTTTAAATGCTCTGGTCCCGGGACCGGGTCACGTGATACTGTGACATCACTCACACTTTAGCGCCCCCGTGTTCTGCATAATTTAATAAAGGCGCCGATAGGCACTGAAAAGTGTTGCCAATCCACCACTGATCTCCAGGTCTCCTCCGCTGTCTGAGCGCAGCGCTACTTACTCATCTACACACTCACTTCAAAGTCGATCTTAAAATATATAACTTGTGGTTCAGAGACGAGCCAAGTGTTTGTATCAGGCCCGTCCCTACTGTACCACATTTATAAAATAGGCCTTCTGAAATCTGCCTACATATTATATATATACACACACACACACACACACACACACACACACACCTTCCACCGTATACTGTAAAGCAGCTTCTGAAACAGTATAAATAAGCAGTAATTACTGGAATGAGGAGCCCAAAGCCTGAAACCAGACCCCTCTGCAGGCGCAACCTTCAATTACTTTTTATGAACTTCAGTAATCTGATAACGTGAGGAGCCGGAGCTGCAGTAATTAGATGGAATAATCTTTATCATGGCAGAGACTTCCTTGCATGGTCCTTCCTCTAAGCGGCCTGTACTTGATCAGGTGACCACATTAATGGAACAGTCAGTCAGTATACAGTATGCTGCCTTTCCGTTACAACAGTTCCTCATCTCATACCATTACTTCATATTTCCGGTAGATACTCAGAAGTTCCCTAGTAAACCCCCCGATCAGCATCGCCCTCTATTTCTGATGAAAAAATACACATATTTCATCAATTCATGACTGCAGTCACATAGCTGAGAGCTCTGGAAAGGATGCGGTCATACATAAAGCTACGCAGAATTAAAGGGGTTATCTGGCTTTATAAAACTGATGTCCTCGGGACAGGCCATAACTATCTGATCAGCGACAGCCCACCACCCGGGATCCCCGCTGTTTCCATACTGCTGCCCACCAAAATCCAAGACAAATCCACAGTAAATCAGTTGCATGTGAAAATACCCTTAATGGATTTTTTCTTAACTTCACAATCACTGTCCTTCCTGGTTGTCGCTGACCAGGCCATGTGACTGCTGCAGGGACCTTCTATAGACCGTGATTGGCTGCAGCGGTCACATGTCCTGGTCAGCGGCAACCAGGAAGTACAGAGCGCTCGTGAAGCAATTTGAAGTTATGGGAAAACGCCTTAAAGGTGGCATTCAGATGAGTGTACTGTAACTCAGTATCTGGGCCTATCTCTTGCAGACTGTGGTAGGGAGTGAATGTGAAGATGTATGTAGTCATATGACAGTATTTTTGATGGCTGTTTTTTTTTAGCATTTGTGCACCAAAAGTCACCATAATAGACAATGGATATGCGCAAATGTGCGCGCAATACGCTAGGAGATGCTGCGTAATTGCACAGGAAAAGAACAGATCTTGAACTTAGACTAATTAGCCATTGCAACCGCAGGGAGCATCAGGGTTTTTTTGTGCGTGCCAAAAAAAAAAAAAGCAAAATATACTCTGATGCAAACGCAAAAAAGGCAATATGCGTGCAAATACGTGTACACTGCCAGCCAAAGTACAATTGTTACCATAGTTTATTCATCATGGCAAGAAGAATGCCAAATGAAATGTCCCGGCCGACTAAATGGTATTTCTGCAGCATCTTATGTCTATGCATCATGTTACATCAATCCATGAATGCAAAAACTAATCCATAGGATCTGAAAAAACGAGTCCCTAAAGACAGACACTCACATGCAGTCCCCTCACATGCAGTCCCCCTCACATGCAGTCCCCCTCACATGCAGCCCCCCTCACATGCAGCCCCCCTCACATGCAGCCCCCCTCACATGCAGCCCCCCTCACATGCAGCCCCCCTCACATGCAGCCCCCCTCACATGCAGTCCCCCTCACATGCAGTCCCCCTCACATGCAGTCCCCTCACACGCAGTCCCCCTCACAATGCTGGCAGAAGAGTGCAGGAAGCTCAACTTGTCTATCTTGGAAAAAAAATGGACAATGAGAAAAGATCAAATGATTAAGCTGAATGCAGTTGAGGCTTGCCCTTGCATGACGCCAAAAGGCACTCTCTATGACACGGCATCTAAACCCTTTTAAATTACATGGTTTTAAGCGGATCAGTCCAGAGCCATGTGCTGCTTGCTAAACTTACAGAAGTGTCAAGATGTTGGAGGGAAGGAGGCTGAGCACATAAACACAAGGATGAACGGAACGTTTAGAAGGAATCTGAGCTTTAAAGACAAAAATGCATAAAACAGGCGCACGGCTTTAAGAGTCTCTGATAACACCTGACTGCTGTCATGTTTGAACAGTATAATAATTGCAGCACCACCATGGGGGGCATTAGTAGGGCCGCTCCACAAAGTTGCACCATGCTTGAGGCACACATCAATTTAGACAAATTTACTACTGATTTGCACTAAAAAGAACAGATGTCACGCCTCTCGCTTCACTTTTCAAAAGGGTCCTGAAAGGGGGATGAGGTTTGAGTTAGGCAAAGTAGTGCAACATTATTTTAAAAAGTTGCAAAATGTCTTACAACTTCACTCTAGTACATACTTAAAGGGCACCTGTCTCTATAAGCAACACAACTTTGTTTATGATCTTTATAGTTGTTGACGGATTCCCTTTACCGGGAACCTGTCACCTCCCTATAGCACCATAATCTAAGTCATAGTGCAGTTAGGGGAGCGGCGTGATCTATTTTATACTTGGCCGCTCTCTGGTTCTCTCTGTGTCCTCCTTTGAAGATCTCAGATTGCCATGCGTGCGCTCTCCCATACAGTTCAAGTACAGGACTCTGAAGAGTCAGATTTTTGTGGCACGCGCCGATTTTACCGGGTGACAGAAACGGACCAGTATAAATAAGACACATCACCCGGTTTCCTGTCACCTCTCCTAACCGCACCATAACATAGTTCTATAGGGAGGTGACAGGTTCCCTATAAAGATGCAACAAATTAAACAACATTGTGCAACATTTGATAATTGTGTTGGATTTTAAACTGTCGAGAAGAAAAAAAATAGCATGCTAGAAAAGTGGCAGAAAACTTCCTGATAACTTCCCATGCGAGAGTCTAGTATAGGTCTTAGGACTAAAAGTAGAGCAGTTTTAACAGTTCTAACTCTTAAAGGGAACCTGCCCCGACCTTTGAGCCCCATAATCATACCGCCATACTGTTTTATGCTCGCCTACGCTGTGTCTCCCTGAAGTCCGTGTACGCCAGCAGCGTGACTCTTCCCAGTCTGTGCACACGCTCTCCCATTCATCCCCATAAAGCAGCCCCCCCAGACTCCTTATTCCCTGACCTTTGGGCCTCGTAACTTAGTTTATGGGGCTCAAAGGTTGAGTCAGGTTCCCTATAAAGGAGTCATCCCATCTCAGCACTTCCTGGTTAAGATGAGAATCCTGGCCACCTTGCCGATGGTTATGTAAACAGCCGAGCAGGGCAGCCTTACGCCATTTCCCAACTCCCATTTAAGTGAATCGGTGGTACAGAAACCGTGCAGCACAAGGGAGATAAGCCAACAGCGCAGCATGCGGCGCTACGCTTTTTTCTTCACGAAACTGAATCAAAATCCACATCACAATTAGTATCTAAAACACAGGTCTCACACCATCATTTAACTCCCTAACGCTCCAGGAGGTACAATTATTACAATTACATTGTGGAGGTTCGGGGTTTGTATGGAGCGGGATCGAAAGTGGATTGCAGCTGTTAACCTGTTTAATGACATCAACTCTGACAGCATTTAAATGCCCCCAATCGCCTGGAAAACCGCCCCTTTCCGACCTTAGTGACATCATGCAATCCACTGCAATGCACGTGCACCACTGAGCGATAAGGCGCATGCGCGGGGATGTCAGTGTGCCAAAAGAAGCAGTCAAAGCGCATGCGCCTGATCGCCATTGTGGTGGGACGCATGCCGGTTCCAGCAGGCGGATCTAGAGAGGTTACCAAGGATGGACAGGGACAGTTTTTCAGGCGATTGGAAGGCTGCAAGCCTGGCCTGGAGATGGAGCACCCATCAGACAGTCTGGGGCTAATTTGCATGTGGTCCGCAACACTATTGAGGGATTTCTCAAGAATGACAACGCACTGGAAACTGCTGAAGGTATCTATGGATTCATCATAACCGTGCACAAGGCCTCCTGCACACGGGCGGATTTGCATTGCGAAATCTGCAGCGGGATTCTGCCTCCGGATTTCGCTGCAAATCCAGCCCATAGCATGCTATGGAAAAACGCGATTTCCTGCCCACGAGCGGAAATAGATTGCGATTTTCGCACGTGGGAAAGAAATCACGGCATTCTCGATGTTCCGCATGCCACCATTCTGCAATCATCATTATGGAATGGCCGTAGGAGCCGCGTCATCGCTATGGCGATGGCACAGCATTCTCTCAACTGCACATGTGCCGGCTGGCACATCCGCAGCACAGGAAGCTACGTCATCGCCATAGGAACGGCGCGGCGTCTCCTGTACTGTGCATGTGCCATCCAGCACATTAGCAGCATAGAAGAAGACTGAGAAGATGCCGGACAGGTAAGCAGGCCTGGTACTGGTTGAACTCCGCTGCGGGAATCCCGCATGCGGGGTCCGACCCGCCCGTGTGCTGGAGGGCCTAACTCTGCAATCTGTCACTAAAATGCAACGATGATGCCATCTGTCTCTGGATGGAAGGCAATGAAACAGTTGGAGCTACATGTCAGACGATCAGAGGATCCGCTCTACTGGTGGTCTGTCGGGGGGAGTCCTGAGCCCGGTCACCTTGTGAGCCCTAACACATCCACTGGTCCCAACACCTCCTACCAGCCTGGTCAGAACGGCCTGGTGGTGGGCAGCGAGCCTACATGCCCGTCCAAGGCTTCCTTTGAACTCTCCATGATAATATTGTTCAGCATCACATAAAGGAGGGATTGAGCAGTACATTACTTCTTCACCATCAAACGCCGATTTGGCTTGTGCCCAAACTAATACCATTCCAAGCAAAAAAAGGAACAATTTACAAAAGTCTCTATTTTATATCACATCAAATATTTCTGTCTGCGTGGATTTGCTTTTCTTTCACAGTATCACTGTGTTCATTGTTTTGTCACTAATGTTAGATCACAAAAGCTAATACTTCAAAAGCTGAACCCAAGATGTGCAATAACTACTCATGACAGCAGAACAGCAAATGGAGAGCCACTTAGAGTCGGGAGCACCTGGATCAAAGAGATCAAAAGCCGCGAAGGGGGTAAAACAGTCATTTACACTCCACACTAGTCACAACTGAGAGAAGACAGGAAGCAAAGCTCTCCTGCGCTCATAAATAGCTCTACATGAAGGAACTTGCACTTCTTTCATTGCTTGTTAATAGCTGTATTGTATCCGCAGTTCAACTAATAAACATTTAAAAGGCCTCTCTGGTGATTTTTTCCCCCCATTCAATATGTAGCTATCCGCCCCCCCCCCCCCCCCAACTGTGTATGTGTGTATGTGTATATATATATATATATATATATATCAGCTAGCATATTACCTTACTTAGTTATTCCTGGGAATTACTTATGTCTAGGCTCCTCTAAAACCATTAGTCAGTATAATTCCTGTGTGATGGACATTACCACACAAGCTCTTTAGAGGGCGACACGGAAACTTATCCCATTACCGCTGATGATTAGAGGCTGCCGCCATAGGATGATCGTTCGGTCTCCAGACTGTATACTTATGGTCTATGGCATTTGTAGATGAATATGCAGAGTAGTAACAATCACAGTTTCTTCCCTGCAGACAGAAATGGTATTGACTCTAGCTGTTCATGTGATGCATCATGGGATTGATAGCACAAAATAGTGAAAGAGAAATCTCAAAATGAAGTTGGTACCCGATAAGTATCAGACAGGAGACTGCACTGCATGGAAGTGACTGCAATATATAGAGGGGACGACCAAGGTGTGACAGGCAGTCAGGTGAAGGGGCTGGGATGGAGAATTTTTTTCATCAAAGTGGCATTTTAACCCTTTCCAATCCACTGTCTGATGGCTGAAGACATTGTGATTGAAGGCTGTACAGCTCCAATGTCGGAAGACATCTGGCAAGGTATTCTTACTTTATATTACTGGCCGCTCTGTTGTCAGGAGGCATGTCCAATACCGCAGTACTAGTTAAGCCAGCAGATGGCGCCCTTGTAAAATGGCAGAACGAAAAAGCCCCTTAGAAAATCCTGAATCCAAAATTGGATTGCAAAGGGTTAATGCATCTGTCTCAGTTTATTAGACCATATAATAATGGACACAATTACCAATATCTACCCAAGAACGCACAGTCTGTCTGGCCGCACACAACCGAACCCTGGCCACCCATAGCGGTCAATGGCCAAACAATTTTATGGAAAAATGTTGTGGGCACCGGGCACCGCAGATGGGTTGGCTTCGTCCAGCCGCAATGCCGGACCAGGTCTCCTTAAAAGGGAGCACAGCTAGAATAATAACTGTAATAGTTTCCCAGCATAGCAGCAGCTAGAAAGGAAACCTTATACATATACAGCAGATATAAAAAAAGACATTCATAAAACAATACAGAAATGACTAATTCAACTTTCCAGCGGTTACTGCAGACTTCCTCTATGTTCATTTTCTAATTTTAAGTGTGAAAAATGCTAATGAGATTTAAAGTGTACCCGCTCTATCAGAAAGTACATGTACGAGTCAGGTCTTACTTCTGGCCGTTATATGACTCGTATGCTGCATTTTACCGGTTTTCCCCTCTGCAAGCACCCTATAGGGATGCATTGACCACCCGCGGGTAGATAAATACCCGCGGATGGTCAATAAAAGTGATTTTAAAAAAAAAAGGAGCATGGAAAAATCCGGCCCATGCTCCATTTAGGTGCGGGTCTCCCGCGGGGACGGCTCCCGCGGGCTTCTATTGAAGCCTATGGAAGCCGTCCGGATCCACGGGAGACCTAAAATAGGAATTTAAAAGAATTAACTCACCCGCAGCGGACCGGGAAGGTCTTCTCTTCCTCACGGCCGGATCTTTCTTGCTTCGGCTCGGCGGATGTGCCCGGCGCATGCGCGCGACACGCCGGCGACGGGCTGAGTTCATCCGCCGGCCGAAAAAGAAAGATCCGACCGTGAGGAAGAGAAGACCTTCCCGGTCCGCTGCGGGTGAGTTAATTCTTTTAAATTCCTATTTTAAGTGCCCATGTCCGTGGGGCAGGAGGGACCCGCTGCAGATTCTACATGGAGAATCCGGAGTGGGCCTGATTTTCCCCGTGGACATGAGGCCTTATAGTCTTCCCTGAGCTAGAGTGGAGATTAGCTGCTGTGTCGTCTCTGCAGAAGAGAGCAGATTCTGCTCTCTGTAACACACAGAGAAATAGCAGCATCATAGAACAATGCAGTAGCGAGCAGTATAGATATGATAGGAATTACACAATAAATCACTTACTACTAACTGCAGCAGCCAATTCTATGTTAATCTCTGCAGCAGCTACCTACTCCATCCATAGACTTCTATGGGCAGCATGAAACACCACCCACCTCAACTTCCTGTAACCCATCTCAGTGTCTTTTAATAACGACAGTCTTCACATGACAACAGGCGGTAGACCGTAAAAGTAGAAGGAAGGCAGACCCCTCGTGGCAAGCACTTTAGAGGATTTTTTTTTCAACATTAAAACCTTGTTTTAGGTAAGGTGAAATGTATTTTTGCTAATTACTACAACGGCTATAACATTAACCCAAGTTGTTTCTAAGTGTGGTGACCATTAATCAAACTACCTAAACATGATGCAAGCATAAGGGCGTCTTCAGACGTGACAGTTTAGTAGAGTTTTTCTTTTTAGCCACGAAAAAAAAAGGCCCAAGCGGCGCACCGGCACGTGTCCTTTAAAAGCTTGGCCTTCACTGCACACAGTTGTGTTACAAAACATAGCAGATTGTGCTTTTCTATAGTGTTGAGGCTGCTGGATCACAGAACTATATTTTTGTACAGGCTTGGCCATTAAATTCTAAGACACATGGAACATACAACATTTACTGAGCAACGATCACTCCTATGTGAGGGCGATTACTGCGGAGACAGCCGTCGGGCGCCTCTGCACCCGATAGTCATCTTGTGTAAAGAGCCCCAACTCACAGCCAATACAGTACCCAACCATAAGATGGCAGCTGATGAAGTGGCACATGGCCCGTCCATCAGTGGCCTCCACCAAATAATGTATACGGTATTAGAGCTCATCTTTATTTCCCGATTGTAGACTTTTTTTTTATTGACCACAAAACCATTATTTGCATGTGGGCCCTTCCCATTTCTCCCCCATTGACTGATGTCAGGAAGAAAAAGAGTTGGGTAAGCTGAATTTCAATATGCCCAATCCTTTTGTTCTCAGGGGAAGATAAGCTGCCCCCAACAAGGATGGCAGCAGCTTCCTCCTCTCTCCCCACTGAGATCACATGCATGCTCAGCCGAGCCGAGTACGCCCGTGGAGGTCAGAAGGACCAGTATGGTGGCTGCTAGCTAAGACATTTGGACGGCCTTACATAACATCACAAGAAAAATCACCAATGCAAAAAAAAAGAAGGCGACTCCTTGACTATAGAAGCTCCTGTACCCGCTCGCTGCCAGCAGCTCTGGGGGTGGGCATCATCTCGGGAAGCATGGACAACCTATAGTTATGTGCTCTAACAATGGGGCTGGGAGGTTGCTATGGCATTTCCTTGCATGTTTGCTCAGCAGGACACAAAACGCCTGGTAATTATCGCCCCAGTTTACTCTCTGCTACAGCAGATCTGAATCTGGTCCACTATTATCCACGTGTTATATACTTTTCATGATGCCTGCTGTATCATTAGCAACAGGTTATCACCAAAAATCGCTAAATTACTTACAAAACATTCGCTGCAAAGATCATGTTTTAGTCCGAAGTGTCCAAAGTCACACTGCAGAAAATGGTGAAAAAATGGCTTTTGTTAGATTTAAGTCGCTTTGGAAATCGCCTCTTCACTTCTCAATAGAGCTGAATATACCAACAACCCATATGGGAAGCGGCAGGACAGTATAGATGTACTGAACAACATATGGAGGACCCAGAAGGCAACATAGCACCTACATAGCAGGCTTTACTTGTAAATGAACTGCTTAAGAAAAGCTCTCCAGAGACACTAATAGACAAGCGGATTTTAAAGCACCCCTCTGGTTTCAGGTCTGAAGGGAGGAGAGTACATCACCTGCTGTCACTCTTCTCTGCCATTGGCCCTCCCATCCACCAATCCAGGGTCCTGTTTCCAGTTGTCCACTGCAATTTTCCAGCTACCTAATGAACAGTGTACTACTGTTTAATTGGCCAGTACTGATCATGTGATCGGTGCTGGTCAGAGAGCAGGTATAATATAGTAGTTTAACACTACCAATGCGCTGTGGGTATTAGGCAGTCTGAAAATTGCCTTGGTCATCTTTGACAGCTGAAAAAGGTACCGGCGGATCAGAGGGGCATCAGCAGGTCATATAACTGCCCCCTCCCAGGGCAAAGTTTTATCAAACTGGAGGGCTGCTTTAACTCCATATTTGGTCCGTGCTTTGCAGACCGTAACATGGAGCCAACGAAAATCTATATAGCTATTCCCATGGCAATGTTGCCGTATTTTTTTAAAAATGCAGAATTACCTATATTTTTTTTGCCTCCGTATTGCGATTATTTCTATTGAGCAAATACAGATTAGTATTTGTTCAGTAGAAAAAAAAAACGATGACCGTAAATAGCGAGAAAAATACCGATGTCACCTTGAACACGTCGGTATTGCGTCTGAAAGTGGCCTAAGTACTGAAATGTCGCACCGCTGTAACAATGGACCTTGAATACAGAATGCTGCCTAAGGCCAGCTATACACGGACGAGAAAAATCATGCGAGATTTGTGCGTTGCGGGACACACAAATATGAACCCCGCTCTTTTGAATGGGGTTATATACATAAGCAAGGTTTTCCTGTATAGCGATGTGGGAAACAAATCGCGGCATGTTCTATCTGGCATCGCAGTACCATTGTTCTCAGCACCAGCCCCACTGAAGACAAAGGGAGAATCTCTGTGATCCTCTGCCGCGGCTGTCACAGCTGTGGTGGGGGATTCCCTTCATCCCGCACTAATAGGGCTTTTACATGGTGAGCAGCGCAATATGGGGGCCGGATTCACGGCCAGATATCGCCCTCGCCTGTGTGAAGTTAGCCTAAGGCTGGCATTACATTTTTGCGTGAGATTAGTGCGTTGCACGACTATGAACCCCATTCTTTAGAATGGAGCCATACACATGAGCGATGTGGATAGGAGATAACTTTAAATTCTGGTACACCCCTTAAATCTGACGCTGCATGATTGCACTTCAAAGCACACATATCTACTTGTTAACACACAAACACTGTATGTAGTAGCGGCCTTTGGGACCTAATTGGAATAATTCCGGGACGCAGCAGGATTTGCACCAAGATCCTCTGGACTCACTGCGGACTGATGCAGAATTACAGGCTGTTTTAAGCCATTTTCTTTCCACATCAAAATCCGTATGAAGTCGTGCAGAACTTACTGCGAATTCCGTCCGTATGAAGGGTCCCTTAGGCTTTAACACCGTTTCTAACCGGGACCCAGTAGATGCTCCCAAGATGCAACACTGGGTCTCCACCTCACTAGGATTTCTAGAATTTCAGTTGTGCAATGAGAGATTAGTCCGAAAATGAGAAACCTTCAAACTAAAAGTGTAGAAGATATCCACTGAGGTTGGTTATTCTTACATATAGTATACCAGCTGCGGTATGTGATAATGTTAACTTCAGGCTCACTCACAGTTGCGTATGTGCCCCGTGTATTACATGTGTAAAATAAGCTACACAGCAAATATGTACGTACCGATTTGCTGTGTATGTTATGTGCGTAATAAATGTGTGGGGGGAAAAAAGCAGGTGTGAGTGGTGCAATATAAATCAACGGCCTTTTAGCACCCAGCGTTACGCCGTAGCAGCGAGCCCTTACACATATCCACCTGCTGCAATTGAAATCCACAAGTTTGGGACAAATGTTAATATTCTCCAATTTCAACGTGAAATTACATCCAGAGTAAAGCCAGAGCATTCTGCGTGATATAATGGCGTCGCCCCGGACACACAGCCCGTACAAGTTTACAATGGCATCAGCCCAAAACGCTCAACTCCGCTGGACATCTAACAGGTGCAGAGCTGCAATTAAATCTCGGTACCTAGCTTATTACACATGGAAAGCACAAATCACAGAACCTGAATCTCGGGACATATTCATCCACTGGGGAAGGGGGGATGTTAATATGACAATGACAGTAAAAACAAGAAAAAAAAATCTATTTTTTCCCAATTAACCGGAGTCAACAGAGCGGTTTACAATGTAGTGAGCAGCAGATCCATTACTGCAGTGTAAGCTATAGACTGGTTCTGAGCGCTGCTGAGGCATTGTAGGTCAGATACAGCCCAGAAGTTTCATCTTAGACTGGTTTTATAGCCACAATCACAACTCTAGCCGCAACAAGGCAAACAAACGAATATGAGCGATAATCGTCCAGTGTAAATGCAAGAAAGTCGTTTACTATTCGTTATCCTCTACTTTCAGTCGGCATGCAAAACAAACATTGCTGGATTGCTCCCCGCACATAGAAGGTGAAGAGCTGAGCAATAAGCCGGCGATCCAGGGGTGAAGTATAAGCACTCTGCATGAGCCCCAATGACCCTAGTGGTGTCGCCAGCGCTCGTGCGGTCATCCACCAGTCTGTCGTCCCATCTAAACAGGACATAACTTAGGCTGTTTATAGACTTCAAGACCAGATGTTTACCAGCAGTCAGATTGCAGGGTCAAATGAGTCGTAAAAACACCAATAAAAAGTTGATATATTTTATATTGCCCGTATTTGGTTTGTACCTGATCTTTAGCATGAAATACACCTGTTATGCTTCAGCTTTAGCCAGAATTACTACTAAAGGAACGGAAAGAGTTCCACCCGTCAGAAAAGACATTTTTATCCTCTGTCGCCATAAATGATCGTTCGCAACTAGTTCTACAAAAGAAAAGAAAAACACTACTTGGCCCCTTTCAGGAAGGGGTTAATGTGGGTCTTTTTTGTGTTGTATTATGGAGAACACCCCAAAACCTCGCATGGTTCATCAGAACTGGCGTTGTGGTGGCCTACATCCGATTTAAGTGAACCACGGGAGGAGATTCAGAAGTTGGGTCCATGAAGCAGAAGGAAGCATCGGGTTACATATATCTGAGAACGGCCTTAACACGTTACATAAGAAAATGTATACCTATATAATCCCCAATTTAATATGGATGTGTGTTGGCGCATTCCTGTGGTTTGGGCTTTTCTTTAAAAACTGGCACCTGTGAATGCAGACAAGTGCGGCGTGCATGAGCGCTCACGGCTCGCTTACACACGGGGGGGGGGGCTGTGCGAGCATTGGAGGTGGGAACTGGAATGTTCATGTTAGTTAGAATTACTGTTTGGTGCAAAGTTGCATGAAGGTGGCGGTGTGTATAAATGATTAAATAGTATCTTTATACACAATGTGCAAAAATGGAGGACTTTCCTAGCATTTGCACTATATATTTGTAACACACTATGGTGGGTGCTGACATGTTTGGCTGGTGTACACGGCTGAGGAATACATGAACTTGGTACACTTCGATCCATTATGTTTATAGTGTAAACCTCTGCTTGTTTCTGAGATCTACCGCTTTGTCACCTTGTTACATGAGGGTGGACATAAATAGTAACAGCAGGTCAAGATGCCTACTTGGTTGTCAGCTTTCAGGAAATACATAGGATTTAGGGGTGCACTTACTTTCCACGGTGTCTATTTTACAAACTATTCCAGCTTATAATCAATTTTTGTTGTTTTTTCCCCCCGATCCGGTAGTTTCATGAAGATACGTGCGAGTAGACACAGGTCTGAGGGCTCGTTCACGCCGGCATTAGGGCTTTCCATCTCTGTTCCGTTTTTGGAGCAGAGAAATGGAACTGAAACGGAAATAAGGGCTTGGGGTTTTTCCCCCCCCCCATTGATTTCATTGGGTTTTCCAAAAGTGGGAAGCTTTCAGTTCGCTTCCATTGCGTTGGGTTGTAATTAAACAAATGGCGCTGCAGACTGGACTTTCTGTTCTTTTAGTCGGTAAAAAAAAAAAAAAATACGAAACAGAAGCAAAATGAATGCTTTCCGTTTCTTTGAAAACCCATTGAAATTAATGGGGAAAATGCGTATTTCTGTTTTAGCGTAAAAAAGTGCTGAATGGCAGTTTGACAACGCGTCGGGGGTCCGCTTACAGGAAAGAAGAAGTCATTATAGGGGGTTAGTATGTTTTCTCAATGTAACTGTTTAAGCTTTATTTGTACAAGTGAAGAGTGTGACAATTGTCCCAGAGCATATTACTGTATAAACCATGGTTTTTTTTACTTTTTAAGCTCCACACTAATGCACTGGCGTTCGGGGGGGGGGGGGGGGGGGGGGGGGAGCAGGAAGACAAAACCCTTTTTAATCCAATTTTGGATTCAGGATTTCCTAGGGGGCTTTCTGTTACTGCCATTATAACAATGGTGCCACCTGCTGGCTCGAGCCGGTACTGCGGTATGGGACATGCTGGAGAGGCCCCCCGACAACAGAACGGCCAGTAATATACAATAAGAATACCCTGCCGGACGTCTTCCAACATCGGAAGCTGTACAGCCTTCAATCAGAATGTCTTCAGATGTCAGATAGTGGATTGGAAAGGGTTAACGCCTGAGAATACCGCTAGGGGAAAAGGAACCATTGAAATCAGTGGTTTCCCTTTGTTATGCGGCTGTAAGGAGTCCTTACGTCCCCCGCCGCCCCTGTAATGCAGTCCCGCAGGCACTGAGGTACTGTCCGTGTACACCAATTATTGTTTGGACAAGTGAAGGTCATCAGCGTTCGCTCCTGCAGGCTGATTATACCGCAGATACATTGTTGCCGCCTTCAAATGAGAAACTGTTCAGTCGTTCACATGCACTGTATTAGCGATAACGACCGAATGACTGGTATTTAACCCGATCGGTGAACGAGCCAATGATGGTTTTTAGTCCCGTATAAAATGACTGAACAATTCATTGTTGGCTGCGTTTAGACTGAACGATTATCTTTCCGTGTAAAAGGGCCTTCATACGGCGTGTGACGGAGCAGAACGTAAAGGCACAAGGGTCAGTATGGGTTCCCAGACCACGGCTGGTGGGTACGTGCGCCCATCAGCACATACAGGTCCATACTGGTCCGCCGATCGGTCTTCCACATATCACAGCACACATGTACATGAGATAACTGACTTATTCTATGGTGAGATATATTATCAATCACTTATTACTCACTACAAGACTGTTCTAGTATGTTCCTGTCTGCGACAGTGGCACGACCAGTACCTTCCAGAGCAGTCCGGCTCGGCACGATGCTACTGCCAACCAATCATCACAATGCCAACCGTTTGATCAAGCGGATAAGACTAGACTTATTACTGACCGCTGCGGTCTCCTCCATCCTTAATGTTCTGTTCAGGCCGAACTCACACGGGAGTATCCGCACATATATTTGCACATGACATTTTTGCATTTTCAACACGCAGAAAAAAGAAGCCATCGAAGGGGTTCGTTCCCGAGCGTGAGATATGCGTGAGCAATTGCCCCACCCCGAAAAAAAAACAAAAAACAGCATGCTCTATTTTCCTGCGTATTTGCACCTCTGGCGCTTATTAAATGATTTCGCCATGTCGGTGGCGGGGAGCAGCAGTGCATTTTTTTTGCACATGTAAAAGTACATTAAAAAACGCAGTTGTATGCGCAAATATGCAACTTTCATTCCGCAAAAACACACGCATGTGCGCTTACACTTGTGTGAAGCCGGCCTACGGGCTCGTGTGCGCAGACGGACATTTGCTGCAGAATTCGCCGCAGTCGGTGTCCGCACCACGGATTTACATCAAATGCCGTCCATAGAATGCTATGGGAAATAGATTCTTCCTGCGCACGAGCGAAAGTCAAGTGCGGTTTCCGCTCATGGAGGAAAATAATATATATATCGCAGCCTGCTCCATCTTTTCGCAGATTCCACACAGACGGCTTCCATTGATGTCAATGGCAGTCATCCAATCCGCGGCCCGTCCACAATGACACTGCGGACAGGTTGCAGATTCCATGTCAACCCTAGGCGATGTCAACTCTGTGCTGCGCCTGTGCGACGGCGAGCCGTGCGGAGCACCGCAGCGCAGGTGAAGATGAGAGTGACAAGGTAGGCGTGGGCGCCGCTGCTCCCAGGGCCGGCCTTGGCTCTGCCGTGTGACACAACAGTGTATCCAGCGTGTCCCGTGCGTATCTTTGGCGCAGGCCGTGTATGTAGAATATGGCGCAAATTTTTTTGCGTGCGGCTCGTGTAACCAGGACTATGACCGTGTACAGCCGGGGCTCCCGTGTTGTGAGGCGGTGTCTAATGCCGCCTTTTACCTCCCGCCGCGTATCTCTGCGCAGGCCGGCATGTTTCTTGTTTTACTTTCTTGTTGTGACGTATAAACGCCACATAGGCAATGAAATCGCGCCCGTTCGGGTTTATTACGCACCCGCAGAGAACAATACGGCTCTATTGCGCGTAATACGCTGTAAAATACAACACGCTGCGTTCTTTTTTTACAAGCATATCCGATGCGACGCAGGTGCGAGCGGACCAATGAAAGCCGGCGTAAATGCGTATCATATGTGCGTAATATGTTATTACAACGCCGCCCGTGTGACCGCTACAGCGTGCTACACGGATAATACGCCCGTCCCAAACGATGAGAGCGTCGTCTCCAGAAGGCAGCGGTCTGCGGCGTGCAAATAAATCATTTCTATTAACCACTTAGCTGCCGCAGCGGCAAGGTCACCGGGGCAACCAGTGGCAGGATGACACCGCCATAAATAGCGCACGGAAGAATGGCGACCACCACCACCGTGTCTCCTTCAGGAGGGGGCTACCACACAGTAGTCATGAAAGTGAACCCACTATGGCTCTCTGGTATCAGCCACCCCAGCCTCTGCTGGGTAATATCAGCAGCCGGGGTGTATACGGAGGTAAGTCAGCTTTGTAATAAATAGAAACCCCTCAGACACCGCCGGCGCTATCCCGGCGCTAACCGCCGCAGTCCCCGTCTAACCTGCCGTCACGTGACCCCGCAGCACCTTCCCCGCCATGTCCGGAGGTAAGCCCCCCTCAGCCCGCGCCGCTGCACCACCTGACAAAAGGAATGTGCCCTTACTACCGGACGGAGGAGAAGCGGCTGCCGCGGCTCTTACCTGCTGCTCTCCACGGCCGGGGAGTTGGCTGCAGTATGGCGGGGCGCAGAGCTCATCACCAGCAGCAACTCCGGCGAGCTGCACACAACGGTGGCGGCGGGAGGGGGCTGTGACACGGAGGGGGAGGGGAGGTAACAGGAGCCGGGGAGGGGAGAGCCTGAACAATCCTGGACCGTCCGCAGGTCTGCTGCTCGGCGCATCCCCCTGCCGCAGCGCTGCTGCACTCGTTACAGAGCAGCCGCACAACTATAGATATATATATACTGCACTAGACTGACACCCCAGCGGTTGCCCGTAGCAACCAGTATTGTATGAGCTGTTCTTGCAGAGGAGGGCAGGTTATTACAGACACCTGGGTACATACTTGTTCCATCCCAGGACCGAATACCACACATTATGGAAGATGGGCACTAATGGCGCTCAACTTGGCAGAATGGGGTCTGTTGGCTTTCCACCATGCCGCCTGGTGTTTTCACGGCCATAGTAGCGCAACCTGCTGCGCCGTTTTTCTGGGCTTCTGCTGCAAACAAATCCGACAGCGATGTGAATAAGCCCCCCGCGGAGCCGGATCCGCAAGTAGCTGGTCTGTCGCCGGGTAATCTGTACAGCGGAAGGACTTCAATGGAAGCCGTCGGCGTGGAAATATGGAGCATGCTGCAATTGTTCCTCTACTTGCGAAAACCGCAACTGATTTCTGCAAATGTGGAGGAAGAATTGATTTCCCATAGCGTGGTATGGGCGCTAGGTGCTGCGGGTCCGTGGTGCAAATATTCACCCTAAAGCCTGACCGTGTTGACGTGGGTTCCCTACAAGGTGCTCCGGTTCCCCCCCAACACCCCAAAAACATACCGATAGGCGATGGCACACTGCAATAAAAACATCAGGCACCTAGAAGGAGTTGTCGGAATGGAATGAACCAATAGATGTGATCGTAAGGCTAAGTTCACACAGGTGGGGGCATTAGCGGGCAGTGACGGATGTATCGCCCTCGCCATCCATGTGAAATCCACGAGGAGGTCACACGTTTGCATGTGAAAGCAGCCTCGCGTCACTTCGTGGATGCCAGGAACCTCGGGCGTGGCAGATTTCAATGGCATCGCATGCACCTAGCACGTGTGGCGATGCTGCCGCCGGCCCACTGCAGACAATGCGCGATGTGATGCGAGAACATGCAGCTAGATAGAACATGCTGCGATCTGATTCCTGCATCACAGTGCCATGCGGGAAAACATCGCTTACATGTATGACCGCATTCAAAAGAACGGGGCTCATATTTGTGCGTCTCACAACACACACATCTTGCAGTTTTCTCACCCATGTGAAGGCGGCCTTACACTGATATAAGTAAGGGATTACAGTATCGGTGCAAAAGGAGAAACAAAGTGGAAAATGGAACACTTCACAGGGGCGTAGCTAAAGGCTCATGGGCCAGAGTGCAAATGTTTATCTTGGGGGCCCCCCAACTTCTCTTAACCCCTTCAAGGGAGGCTCTAGTACCCTGTTGTATCACCTTTAGCTTGGATACAAAATGTGATACAGGGTGCATGGAGGCTCAAGTTCCCTGTTGGGCCACCTCCAGCTTGGATACAAGATGTGATACGGCCGGGCATGAAGGCTCTAGTACCCTGTTGTACAGCCTCTAGCTTGGATACAAGATGTGATACAGGCTGGCATGGAGGCTCTAGTACCCTGCTGGGCCACCTCCACCTTGGATACAAGATGTAATACAGGCGGGCATGAAGGTTCTAGTACCTTGTTGTACTGCGTCTAGCTTGGATACAAGATGTGATACAGGCTGGCATGGAGGCTCTAGTACCCTGCTGGGCCACCTCCACCTTGGATACAAGATGTGATACAGGCGGGCATGAAGGTTCTAGTACCCTGTTGTACAGCGTCTAGCTTGGATACAAGATGTGATACAGGCGGGCATGGAGGCTCTAGTACCCTGCTGGGCCACCTCCACCTTGGATACAAGATGTGATACAGGCGGGCATGAAGGTTCTAGTACCTTGTTGTACTGCGTCTAGCTTGGATACAACATGTGATACGGGTGGGCATGGAGGCTCTAGTACCCTATTGTACCATCTCTAGCTTGGATATAAGATGTCATTCGGGCAGGCATGGAGGCATACAGGTTCCGTATGGTATCCTGCGGCATATGACTCTACATTGGCTGTAACTGAGCTCCTGGATCGTGCAACCTTGAAGACTGTTGAAGTTGGTGTTTCAGATGGTCTCATACATGTTCTATTGCTGATAAATCTGGTGATTGGGCAGCCACAGAAGTGTGACAATGTTCTGAGGCATTCCTGTGACCCCCTTGTGTGTGCGGCCAAGCATTATCCTGCTGGAAGCCTCTCGGAAGCCACCATGATAGGAACACATGTGACTGCAGGATGTCCTGAATATATCACTGAGCTGTCATTACCCCGCATACCACTACTAGGGGTGACCTACTGTCATATGCGATTCTCCACAGTCCATCACACCAACAGGGGGCAGTGTGCTGCTCCACAGCAAAGGCAGGATTGAGCCACTCACCCCTAGATCTCCAGACATGAGCACGGCCAAACAGTGGCCAAACTGAACCTGGATTCATCACCAGACAAGCCAGTTCCACTCTGTAGCGTCCAGTTTAGCGGTACATGTAATGGGACCGTGACCAATCTGTCTCCAGATGGCGGACAACGAAACAGTCGGAGCTGATTGTGTTTATGGGACGATCAATCAGACGACCCTCTCTACTGGTGGTCTGTTGAGGGCATGCGGAGCCCGGTCACCTTGTGTGTCAATTTGCTTTACTGTGCACTAGCTGTTCATCAGGACGATTCTTGACATTCTACTCAGGCTTCATTAGTCAGTGAGTTGTTTGCATGCACAGGATCCCCTTTTTCTGGATATTTTTTCTCGATCACACCATTCTTGGTACAATTGTGACACTTTGCACCAGAAAACTGCACAAGGTTGGCAGTGAAATGCTGGCCCCGCTAGTCTAGTGCTAATGGGTACTGGTGTATCTTGTTTTCCCCGGAAATATGGGTGGAGACCTGCACAGTGAGAGGTAACACCGCGTTAACGCCCCTCTCAGCTTCCAATTTTGTCTGCGCTCGCTTCTGTGCTGCAGCTGACGAGGCTGTCACTGTCCTCCCTGCTGCTGTAACGCGCTAACAGCTCTGCTCGCCTACTGCTGGCGCTTTTGATTCCTGCTGTGATCCTCCATGATGCCTGTGTGTCCCTCCATGGTGCACACCCCACTGCCGACACTCCCCCCCCCCCCCCCCCCCAACGCTGTAGCGGCACTTGCCGCAGGTTCCCCCCGGCAGCTCGGCAGCTTATCCCTAGTGGATGGAACAGAGAGGGCACATGGTGCACACCTCGCTGCCAACACTCTCCTCAACACTGTAGGGGTGCTCGCCACAGCTACTCCCCAACAACTCGGCAGCTTGTCCCTGGCAGATGGAAGAGAGAGAGAGCACATGGTGCACACCCCGCTGCCAACACTCTCCTCCCCGCTGTAGCAGCGCTTACTGCAGCTTCTCCCCGCTGGCTTGGCAGCTTGTCCCCGGTGGCTGGTAGACGGAGGGCACATGTGTGAGCTGCCAGGGCCATGTCACAGGAGGATGCCCTGTGTGTGTTTCTCAGCCTCTTGGCAGCAGCTGAATACTCCGTCCTCCCCTGTCAGTGTCTCCACAGCAGCAGGGACCCCAGCAATCACAGTTACAGGGGGGCAGCCTGCTGTTGTTTGACGGTGGGGGAATATGGATGCTCAAAGCGGGGAGTCCGGCTACGAACAGTGTGGGGAGGTATGTGCGCCAGCCAGTCCCCAGCTCTGGCCATCACCTAGCCCTACCCTAACTCCAGACTCCCAACCCATGTCTCCACCCATTTTTCTGGTGGAGACAAGATACACCAGTACCGCACTAATGACCAGGCCTCGTTCGAAGTCTCCCAGATTGCTCAATTTTTCCTATTCTAATGTGGATTCACACAAACTGATCCACGGGAAATGTACTCACTTGATTTTATGCTGCACTCCGGGGTCCCGGGTCTAATTTCCATACAGGAAAGCTCCAATCGTGAAAGGATTGGCGTCTCTAACACAGTGCCATTCAATGTACATGGAAACTAAAAATCTCTTTTAATATTATATATATTATCCTAATCAGATAACATGTTTGTGTTGATATTATTAAGAAGAGTTGATTCTTAGAAAAATAAAACTTGTGGGAACCAAAAGTAGTGGGGAAGGCAAAATATGCCAGTACTTCCTATATTCGAGGACGATAAAAGAGGAACTGGTATATGAAGAAAGAAACATGCCATTAAGAAATAAGTGTAGAGTGTGACCTATCAAGGTTTCCAGTCACATTTAGCTCTGGCATGCTTTGAAACAGTCATATGTTTTACGAATACAGGAAATCTCTACTCAGAATATTCCTACTAAGTGAAATACAGTATTGCTCTTATTTTACTAGGTGACTTCCCCCATTAGATCAGTTCTTAAATTGGTGCATCCAAAATTCACATTTATCACCTATGTTCCCCTTTCCTCCTTACTGCACCCCCCCCCCCCACAATGAGGAACATCTTGAATTGAGCACGCTGCCAAGCTTATGCGTTGACCACTTCTTTCAACTCTATGGAATTGTAGTCGGCAGTCTACAATTCCATAGAGTTGAATGGAGTGGTAGCGCACATGCCCGGCTGTCGCTACATTTAGGCTCTTCCTCATTTTCTGTGGAGGAGGGGGGGGGGGTGCGAGTGAGGAGAAAAAGGGTGCATGAGATCCCTGTTCCTGTGAGCGGTGGGGATTCCCAGCAATAACTTATCACTCATCCTGGGGATAGAAAGCTGGATGCTCATGCTGGACCTTTAAGAAGGGGGCCATTTGCACCCTTTGGGAGACGATGAACAGGTAGGGGGACGTGGCTTATGCCGCAGGGGATATGCATTACCCAATGCCGATGATGGCTGGACAACAGTCCATACTCCCATGGTGTATGTTTTAAGCCGAAAATCACAAAATCCCATAGATTCTGCCCCTGGTTTAGTCCTAAGCAAAATTTAACAGTGACACATACGTTCCAAGCAACTGTCTAGAGGCCTGTCCGAATTTGTAGGAAATATGTAGAATTATTTGTATAGAATAAAGCTACAAATTTCATAAAAATTGTCAGGAAATTGGGGTGCCTTGGGCAATGCAGATGTGGTCCCCTCAAGGGTGAGGCCAGCAGAAATGACCAGGGAATAAAGTAAGACAGGAAACTCCAAGAATGGGACACTCACAGATACGAAGCAGGCAAAGCAGAATGCACAGGAGCAGAACGGGTTACTCTGGAGAAGAAGCATAGGAGAACGCTAGCAGCCCTCAAGCAAGGGAAATAGGAAAGTGCAATAGCGAACATAATTGTGGAAACCTTTTGGAAAAAAGTGCATTTTTGATTTTGATGGCTCTTAGCACCATTTTTTGTAATAGTACCAGGAAAGTATATATCATTGGAAAGATAATTTAGTGTAGAATGTAATGCAACGAAGTTTGTTCAATTCAGTTATAATTAAACAAACAGAAAAAGCAAACACAACAGCCTCAAGTTGGTATGAACTGGTTTTCCTTGACTGGAATATACCCAATGAGCAGAACTGCCTAGAGATCACATACCGTATTTTTCGCTGTATAGGATGCACCGGATGATAATCGCACCCTTGTTTTAGAGGGGGAAATTAGAGGAAAAATATTTTGAACTCACCCAGGGATAGTGCCGGGTGACGGAGCAGCAGCAGAGGTCTGAAATACCGGAGCTCGGTGTCACAGCGGCGCTTGTTCGGCAGGAGGAGGGGAAAATTAGTGGAGGCGGGGAAGCAGGAGCAGTTCCCGCCGGCGCTCACCACCAATCGGGCACATATGGGCGGCAGTGGGGAGGAGAGAAAACTGGTAAGAGATTGCACATTTGTTCACGCGATCATGAGTTTGTTTCCGCGACCACAATTCAGTTTAATCGTGCGTTTAAACTCATGATCACGTGAACAAATGCCGATGCAACAAATATCATCACTTTCACTTTATAAGGCGCAGCGACTTTTTCCCCCGCTTTGGGAAGAAGAAAAGTGCATCTTATAAAGCAAAAATTACGGTAAGTATTCAGCTATCAAAACCATGCATTAGAGATGATCTGTCTTTGGGTTGTGCCATTGTTATCAAATTGGTTGCTTTTTCTGTTTTCCCCTGTGTAGTGAGGCTTGTAGAACTTAGTAAAATTAGAAAAAAAAACTGAAAAGGGTCGACTGGTCATCCAAAAAGCAATGCAAAATAGTAATTTTGCATGAATAAGGCTACAATTACGGTGAAATTAGAAGATAAACAAATGTCACCAAAGGAGGTATTTAGAAACTTTTGAAGAGACGTAAGACAATGTCTCTACAAAGTCAGACTGATGAAGACAGGAAGAGGGGTACAACTTCAGGGGGTGATAGAAGAATTAAAAGATTGTGTCTAGGTAACAGAAGAAACTCACCTGAGTCTATAGAGAGTGGACTGTCTCAATGTTCTGTGAAGTTGAATGCAAGGACTGTTCAGAGCGTGAATGAATTTGGTCTAAATGCTAGAATTACATGAAAATAGCCATTTATATCGCTCAA
Source organism: Eleutherodactylus coqui (assembly GCF_035609145.1). Lineage (NCBI taxonomy): Eukaryota > Metazoa > Chordata > Amphibia > Anura > Eleutherodactylidae > Eleutherodactylus > Eleutherodactylus coqui. The sequence continues at coordinate 199,921,895 of NC_089841.1, read as the reverse complement.
ACAAAGTCTGAAAGGATTACAGTGGGCTAAAACACGTTACCAGCGAAACAATGGGGCAATCATCGGAGGGATGAGATCAGAATCTCCCCATTCTGTAGTGATGGAATAAAGTGTAAAGTACACAAGGAGAAGAATTGCAGAAGATTTGCAACCTGATTGCCTTAGAGCTACCATGAAGCACCCAGAGAGCGTTACAATCTGTGGGTGTATGATAGAAAAGGTGTGGGCGCAATTTGTGTGATAAATGGCATTGTATATGTCCAAAAATACATAAATTAAATACATAAGCCCAAACTGAAGCCTTCTGCGAGTGATGTGTTCTAAGATAATGAAGCCTTTATATTGCAACAGGATTCAGCTCCATGTCATGTTGATGCTGTGTTCAAAAAGTGGATTCCGGATAATCACATTACACTACAATGGCCTGGAAACAGCTCTGATCTTAACCCCATCAGAAATAATATTTATTTGTAGAGTGCCAACTTATTCTGCAGCACTTTTCATGCACAGGGAGCTCAATCAGGAGTGTACATGGTGGGTGATTTGAAGGCAGGTGACTAAATTAGGAGAGTTGGTATGCTTCTTTGAAGAGGTGAGTCTTTGGGGCACATCTGAAAGTCAGGGATTGTCTGGATATTAAGTGGTAGAATGTTCCATAGGCTCGGTGCTGCTCTGGTGAAGTCCTAAGGGCAAGCATGTGAGGTTCGTATTAGGGGGACGTCTAATTTGACTGCGTTGGCAGAGCAAAATGTGCGGGTTGCTTGATGTATGGACAGGAGGGAGGTGATGTAGTGGTGCAGCGCCATGGAGAACTATGTGAGTGAGGGTGATTAGTTTAAATTGAGGTCTGTAATACATGGGCAGCCAGTGCAGCGACTGGCATAGTGCCGAGGTGTCTGAGAAGTGGCTGGATAGAAAGAGGAGTTTAGCTGCCACATTTAGTATGGATTGGAGAGGGGAGAGTCTAGTGCGGAGAAGGCCAATTAGTAGCGAGCTGCAGTAAGTCCAGTCTGGAATGGATGAGGGCAACAACAAGAGTCTTCAGCGTGTCCATAGTTAGGAACAGATGAATTTATACAATATTCCTGAAGTTTAGGTGGCCTGTTCAGACCAGGGATTGGATGCGGGGGGAGAATGAGAGGTCCGAGTCCAATTCGACCCCTAGGCAGCGGGCGTGCTGTCTGGGGGATATGGTAGTGCCAGCTACTGATATGGAGAGGTTTGGGAGAGGTTGGCTGGTAGAGGGTGGAAAAACAAGAACTTCTGTTTTTGAGAGGTTAAGTTTGAGAAAAAGGAAAGACATGGTGTTGGAGATGTTTTGGAGGAAAGATGCAGAGATGTCACGGGAGGAGGTGTATAGCTGGGTGTCGTCAGCATAGAGGGGATGTGGGAGGCCAAATCTGTGAATGGTTAGCCCGATTGGGGCTGTGTAGATAGAGAGGTGAAGGGGGCCAAGGACCAAGCCCTGGGGGACCCCGATACCAAGAGGAAGTGGAGAGGAGTTAGAGCCAGTGAAAGACACTAAAAGTGCGGTCAGAGAGCTAGTAGGAGAACTAGCAGAGAGCAGTGTCCTTTAGGCTGATAGAGCAAAGCATGGAGGAGGTTACGATCAACAGTGTCAAATGCAGCAAACAGGCCAAGGAGCATTAGTAGGGAGTAGTTGCCCCTCGACTTGGCCATTATCGGGTCGTTAGATACTTTTGTGAGGGCGGTTTCGGTCGAGTGGAGGGGGCGGAAGCCAGACTGAAGGGGGTCGAGGAGGGAGTTATTAGAGAGAAAGTGTGTGAGGCGGAAATAGAGCAGGTGTTCAAGTAGTTTGGAGATGAAGGGGAGGTTAGAGATAGGCCGGTAATTGGCAGCATCTAGGGTCGGTTTCTTTAGCAGAAGGGATATGATGGAATGTTTGAAAGAGGAGGGAAAAAATGCCAGAGGTCAGAGAGTGGTTGAAGATGGTAGTAAGGTGGGTGATGACAGCTGGGGAGAGGTACAGAGGAGGTGTGAGGGGAGAGGGTCGCTAACGCAGGTGTTGGGGTGAGCAGAGGAAAGCAGTCTAGAGACTTCTTCCTCTGTCGTTGGTTCGAGTACAGATAGTTTGTGAGTGATGTGTGATGGAACTGATTAGAGAAACTTGTAACCAGAAGCAACTAAGGAATAAAACAATAGAAGCAAAAATGCAAACTCCATAGGAAAGTGTTGTAAGGCCATAAGTGAGATAAAAGATATCTTAATTTTGGCCACTAGTCTGTTTGGATTATTGGGTATTGGGTATTATTATATCTTGATGCCACCAGAAGGTAGGGGTGTGACAGGGCTTAGATAGAGGGATGGCCCTGTTACACCCCTACCTCTGGATTGGCTGTCAGTCAGTGTGCTGTGCTGTCCCCCGAAGTCTGTGTTACCAGGCCGCGGCTCTGTTGATGTCTGGTACCGCGGCTATTTTGGGGGCTGCTTCTGCTGGACTGGAGGCTGGACCTCTATGAGGCCTCCCAGTACAGCGCCGGAGGAGCAGGGATACGCAGCGGTGGGGAGCTGAGCCGCAGACACTGCAGTGCAGGACCAGAGAGCGCAGCAGGGCACCTAAGGCACCGGAACACAGCACCGGAGTGGGGAGCGAAGGCGCAGAGGCACTGCAACAAAGCGCCGGAATAGAGGTGGTGAGGCACTGCTACAGAGTGCCGCAGCGGGGAGCGGAGACAGGGGGAGTTGAGCCACGGCTGTTACTACAGTGCTGGAGCGTGGAGTGCAGGCAGGAGGAGGTGAGCTGTGAAAACTACAGTGGCAGACCGGGGTGCAGAACCAGGGGGAGATGAGCCAACGCAATAAGTGCAGTGCAGGAATGGAGGAGCGCAATTCCGCCCCTGTGACCCAGGCCTGCTGTCAGTGTTCCCTGCTCTCCGCACCTCTGCTCTGACTGTCTTCCTCTGTACTTGCCAATCGGAAGCTAGGGGCTTGGAATGGGGCGTAAACCCCAGCAAAGCCAAGTCAGCCCCTAGCTTCCGGTGTTGTCAAGGTACAATAATACCTTTGGATTGTTTGATAAAGACTGAAAGCTTTTAACCCAATGCTGGACTTTTTCCATTTTCCTGTGCATCAGTTGTGGTTTCCAGTCAGCCGTTGCGTGGGAGCGACTGCAGAGTTGCTGGTTTCTGGTTTGCATTTCACTAGTGTATATATAAACCTAAGGAGGAGTAGGTGAAGTGGTGAGCAGTCCAAAGCAAAAGGTTAAGGGCTCACTGATATTCATTCTCTGAAAAACGCTGTGTTTTCACTGCATGTATATGTGCGTGTTACATGTGTTTTTGATGCGTTTGTACTTTTTTCAAGTCTGTATTGCATTCATATTCACTGTTTTTCACGCACAAACAGAAAAAAAAAATCCCCCACTATCTCCTGGCAGCATGCACAAAAAATGCAATTCGTACGCAAGCAACTGCATATTTACGTAATCCCATTGATGTTAAAGGGTGATTTCAGTCTACAAATCTGTACGAAAATAGGGCATCCTGTTTTTGTTTTACGTGAACGATCGTTCAGCGAAATAAACACTCATTTGAGTACAGCAATGCAAATCAATAGGATTGTTTGCTGTCCGCATTACATCTGTAAAAATATGGACGTATTACAGACAGAAAATACGCCCCTGTGAATGGGCCCTTACTGTTCCTTAGCTGGTTAAAACACAGACGCCTGGGTCAAAAGCCATCAAGCTCTTAATAACCGCCCATATGTCTTTTGACGGCGGCCATTAAGGGAGAGCAGGTGCTCAGCTATCAACAGCCTGACACTTGCTATAAGACGAAGAAGCCACCGATCCCTGGTGTTTAACCCTTTACACGCTGTGGTCAGTGCAACTGAAATATAGTTGTGTATTAGAAGAATCATAAAATATGCTGATGATCAAGTTCCCTACTGGGACAAAAATAAAAAGTATTAAAAATAAAAAAAAACAAAAACCCACCTTTCCCCGTTTACTACGTTAAGAAAAAAATAAATAAAAAAATCACATATGTGGTATCTAGAGATGAGCGAGTATACTCGCTAAGGCACATTACTCGAGCGAGTAGTGCCTTAGCAGAGTATCTCCCCGCTCGTCTCTAAAGATTCGGGGGCCGGTGCGGGTGACAGGTGAGTTGTGTCGGGGAGTGAGAGGGAGAGGGAGATCTCCCCTCTGTTCCTCCCCGCTCTCCTTCGCCGCCTCCGCTGCCCCCTGAATCTTTAGAGACGAGCGGGGAGATACTCGGCTAAGGCACTACTCGCTCGAGTAATGTGCCTTAGCGAGTATACTCGCTCATCTCTAGTGGTATCCCTGCAGAGAAAAAAAATTGTACATTATTTAACCCACCTGGTGTACGACATGAAAACAGTTATAAAAACATGGCAAAAATCGCTAATTTTGCGTATCTCGCCTTACAAAAAACAGAATAGGAAGTGATTAGAGATGAGCGAGCATACTCGCTGAGGGCAATTACTCGATCGAGCATTGCCCTTAGCGAGTACCTGCCCGCTCAGAAGAAAAGATTCGTCTGCCGGCGACGGGGCAGAGCAGGGAGGAACGGAGGGGAGATCTCTCTCTCCCTCTCTCTCCCACCCCACCCCCGCTCACTGCCGCAACTCACCTCTCACCCGCGCCGGCAGTCGAACTTTTTCTTCCAAGCGGGCAGATACTTGCTAAGGACAATGCTCGCTCCCAGGAGGCAGGGGATTTTTAAATCCTCGGCCAGAAGAAAATGCTGAAGAACACGATTCTGGTGATACGGGTGTATTTGCATTGTGGAATCTGTAGCAAGCGTTTGCCTCTGGATTCCGCAGCAAATACTGCCCATAGACATGCTATAGAAAATCACTTCTGCTGACCCAGAGAATAATGTTATCACACTATTTATTTTGCCCACTGAATGCCATAAAAATCAAATCCAAAACGTGGCAGAATTTCTTCTTTCTCACCAAACCCCCTAAAAAAACTAATGAAAGTGAACTATACATGTACCCAAAAATGATGCCATTAGAAAAGCCAACTTGTTGCGTAAAAAAACAAGCCCTCAAACAGCTATGTTAGTGGGAAAATGTAAAGGTTATGGCTCCTGGAATGTGACAATGAAAAAAAACTGAAAAATTAATTGGTCATTAGGGCGCAAACAGGCTTCGTCACTTAGCTCGCCTGCACAAGAATGGATTTGCATTGCGGAATCCGCGATCGGCGCCCGTACCGCAGATCCGCAATAAATACCGTTCATAGCATACAATGGAAAATCGCTTCTTCCTGCACACTCACGGGAACCAACTGCGGTTTCCACGAGCAGAGGAAAAGTCACAGCATGCGCTATTTTTGTGCAGTGTCCGCACGGACAGCTTCCATCGAAACCAATGGAATCCGTCCGACCCGAAGCCGTCTGCAATTGACACTGCGCATTGGTCGCCTAGCAACGGCGCGGGAAAGATAAAAAAAATTAAAATCTGTACTGCGAATGTCTGACGGCAACTCGCCGCAGCCATCCGCAGTACAGAAAAAGAAAACTCAGGTACGTGGGGTCGGCGGCTGGGCACAGGGTCGATTCAGCTGCGGGCTGCCGCAAGCGGAATCTGACCTGTTCGTGTGCAGGCGGCCTAAGGGGTTAAGATGGGAAAGTTCATAACATAAATAATATTATTCCTATTAAATTGTAACCCCTGAGATGTGGTTATGGGGATGCGGCTGCAGTGGGGGTGACTGTCTACATAGGTAGCTGTATGGTTGATCCAGTTATTATACGGACACGCTACACTACTAACTAGAGCTAACTAACAAGTGCAGTAAGCAGGGCGATTTCAGTAAAGTAATCAGTGAGGAAAAGAAACTGGAAGTACAGTCCATCATAGGAAGTTTTCCATGACTAATATCTTATTTTCACTGTAATGCAGTAGCATGGGTTCTTTGTAAGGACTGGCGGTTCGCGGGTCCGTCGTGCCCGCGGGTCCTGTCACACGTGCGCCTGCTGTGCGGCGCAGGGGGGCCCCGGTCCTCGTCACCTCCCCTGGCCGCTGAGCTCCACGTCGCCGCCGGGTTGCTAGGGACACGGTGGGTGTTGCCCCGCGTTGCGTCCTAGGTATCTTAGCAACCAGACATGTGTCTCCTTTCCTGCCTCCTGCAGGGCTGGGGGCGGGTTCCCCAGAGCTGCTGGGTGCACTCAGCTGCTGTCAGGCTCCCCGCCCTAACCAGCTGTTTGCTAAGCTTGAAAAAGGTGTTTTTGGAGTGCAGAAGATAACCTTTTTAGGGTATATCATTACTCCATGGGATATCCAGATGGATCCGGGGAAGGTGAAAGGCATCACAGAGTGGGCCCAACCAGTCACTCTCAAGGCCCTCCAGTGCTTCTTGGGCTTCGCTAATTATTATCGGAAGTTCATTAAGAACTTTTCTGTGGTGGCTAAACCCTTAACGGATCTCACCCGGAAAGGGGCAGATGTGAGTACCTGGTCTCCAGATGCGCTGGCGGCCTTCGCTACCCTGAAGGCTGCCTTTTCCTCCGCACCCGTTCTTGTCCAACCAGACCTGTCATGCCAGTTTGTGGTGGAGGTGGATGCCTCTGAGTTTGGAGTAGGGGCGGTACTCTCTCAGGGGCCGTCTACACTCACAAATCTCAGACCGTGCGCTTACTTTTCTAGAAAATGTTCCCCTACTGAACAAATTATGATATAGGCAATCGTGAGTTACTTGCTATAAAATGGGCGTTCGAGGAGTGGAGGCATTTTTTTGGAGGGAGCACGCCATCAGATCATGGTACTCACAGACCATAAGAACCTTATATATTTAGATTCTGCTAAAAGGTTGAATGCGCGACAAGCTCGTTGGGCTCTGTTCTTTTCTCGTTTTAATTTTCTGGTTACTTACCGACCCAGTTCAAAGAATGTTAAGGCAGATGCCCTATCTAGGAGTTTTGGTATTCCGGAACCTCCTGAGTCGGAGCCTGAGACTATCCTTTCCCCTGAGGTGGTTCTCGCAGCTGTCTCCTCTGACCTCTCGCCGCTAATTCAGGCTGCGCAGCAAGCAGCCCCTGAAGCACTTCCAGAAGGCAAACTCTTTGTTCCTTTACGATTAAGTTTGAAGGTGTTGGAAGAGACGCATGCCTTGGTCCTTGCTGGTCACCCCGGTATCCGGGGAACTCAGGAATTACTTTCCAGAACTTATTGGTGGCCTCATATGAGTAGGGATGTTTGGGCTTTTGTCACTGCTTGTCCGTGGTGCACCAGGGGGAAGAGTGTCAGGAGACGTCCTGAGGGGCCTCTTCTTCCCCTGCCCATTCCGTCCAGGCCCTGGACACATCTGTCCATGGACTTCATCACAGATTTGCCGCCGTCACGGGAATACGGTCATTTGGGTCATTGTAGATCGGTTCTCCAAAATGGCACATTTCGTTGCTCTGAGCAAGTTACCAAATGCCAAACTGTTATCTGACATGTTTATTAAGGAGGTGGTGCGGTTGCATGGGGTTCCTGAGGACGTGGTCTCAGATAGAGGTGTACAGTTTGTCGCTCGCTTCTGGCGAGTTTTCTGCAGGAAATTGAATATTGGTTTGTCCTTTTCGTCTGCTTTTCATCCTGAGTCGAATGGGCAAACTGAGAGGATGAATCAAGAATTAATCCAATACCTGCGACTGTTCGTTTCTGACAATCAACATCTGTGGGTTAACTTCCTACCGCTCGCCGAGTTTGCTATTAACAACCATGTAAATTCGCCTTCTCATGTGTCGCCGTTCTTTTGTAATTATGGTTTCCATCCTCTATTTTCTTTTTCTGCGCCCTCAGTTTCTGACACGCCGTCTGTGGACTCTGCCATTAATGAACTGTGCACAGTTTGGGCCCAGGTTCGTAAGAACCTTCAGGGTTCCCAGGATAAACTTCTTGGTCAAGCTAATAAAAGACGCACGATCTCTGCACCATTCGTGGTTGGGGAGCAGGTATTACTGGCCTCAAAAAATTTGAGACTCAAAGGTTCCATCCCTAAAGCTTGCTCCCCGCTTTGTTGGTCCGTTCACAATCTCCCAGGTGGTCAATCCTGTTGCGTACAGACTATCTCTTCCGCAGTTGTGGAAGATTCATGACGTCTTTCACAAGGGGCTGCTGAAGAAATATGTAACCCCAGTTCTGCCCGCCCTCTCTTACTCTTGTACAGGGGGAACTGGAGTATGAGGTAGAGCGTTTGATTGATGCTCGGCATGTGAGAGGTATCTTACAATATCTGGTACATTGGAAGGGTTTTGGCCCTGAGGACCGTACATGGATTCCTGCCCGGGACGTACATGCACCACTGTTGGTTCGACGGTTCCACAGAGCCTTTCCCCTCAAGCCTGCTCCGGGCTGTGGGGGTCCAGTGTCCCCCCGTAGAAGGGGGGGGTACTGTAAGGACTGGCGGTTCGCGGGTCCATCGTGCCCGCACCGCCGGTCCTGTCACACGTGCGGCTGCTGTGCGGCGCAGGGGGGCCCCGGTCCTCGTCACCTCTCCTGGCCGCCGAGCTCCACGTCGCCGCCGGGTTGCTAGGGACGCGGTGGGTGTTGCCCTGCGTCGCGTCCTAGGTATCTTAGCAACCAGACATGTGTCTCCTTTCCTGCCTCCTGCAGGGCTGGGGGCGGGTTCCCCAGAGCTGCTGGGTGCTCTCAGCTGCTGTCAGGCTCCCCGCCCCAATCAGCTCCTGGGGCGGGAGCTCTGACAGCATTTAAACCTGCTGGTGTCTGCAGTCCAGTGCCAGTGTTAGTTTGGATTTCCTGCTACACCAGCGTACTGCGTATTTCTGACTCCTGATATTGACTCTCTGCTTTTGACCTGACGTTGCCTTTGCCTGACCCTCTTGTACCGCATACTCTCTCGTTGCTGACCCGGATTGTCTGACTCTCCTTGCTGTTGTTTGTTCCAGTGTCTGTCTGTTTGTTAGTCCCAGTGTCCCCCTTCCTTAGTGAGTGTAGGGACCGTCGCCCAGTTGTCGCCCTGGGGCTTAGCCCAGGGGGGCAAGTAGGCAGGGACAGGGGTTGCGGGTATTGTCAGGGACTTCCAGTTTCCCAGACCCCGAGTCCTGACATTCTTGTTTTGAAAAGCAGGACAAGTTGTAGTTTCTATATGCCATTTTGTCAGACATATACATTTAATAGCATTTAATTCTTATTGATCTTGGAGGGACAAGCAAAAAAAAACACACAATTGCACAATACTTTTCCTATGATTTTGTTTAGTTCCTTGCTGACCTGCAATAACAGTGATGGAAAGTCCACATTTATGTTATATTATTGTATGTGTTTTAGAACATGAAATTTATTTTATGTTCTAAAAGTGTTGAATTCTTTCCTTTTTTTATGCTATAAAAGTACCTTATAGGAGATGCCCAGGACACAGGATAGATCATCAGTAGATGCTCATCAGGGTCCACTGCTTAGGATCTCCGCTGATCACCCGATTCCTGTGGCCGCTGTCATTGGGGTCAGCACTGAAAGCAGACAGCACTGGCAACACTGCAGTAGCCTGGTGTGGTTCTGCAGGCAGAGCTCCCATTGAATTCCTTGGGAGCTGTGCCTGCAATACCAACCCAGGCCACTAAACTGTCTGTTCTGATAGTGGCACTGAGAATCCACTGCTTGTTGGGGATCCCAAGTGGCGGATCTCCTCTGATTATTTTATTGATGATCTAACCTTATGTCATCAATAGAAAAAGCACCCCAAGTCCTGGGCAACTCCTTTAATTCAACATCTTTTTTATTGCCATATGTTTGCATGCCTGTGCATAGAAAAAAAGCTTACATTTATAATTGTTTATCTTTAAAATAAGTATATTTATGCTAAAATAAAGTACAGGAATGGGTCCCTCATTTTCTTTTGGATGTTTTGATATATAATTTGTATAGATTTGAATTACAGGATGCATATGGTGACAGTTTTGGTTGGCATAGGCGGTGGGTTCCTTCCTTTATGAAATTTTTAGTTTATTCTGTAATTTCTTTAACTTATTTTTGTAAATATTTTGTTTACCATCTATGACCCCCATGATGTTATTTAAGACCTCTGGGGGTCATTCACATTCTTTTTTTTTTTTTAATCTCACACTTTTTCACTGTAACTGGAAATATTCCATGGGTGTCCCAGTGACAGGGGCATAGCTAAAAGCTCATGGGCCTGGGTGCAAAAGTTTGTCTTGGGGGCCCCCCAACTTCTCTTAACCCCTTAATGCAGAGGTGCATCTTGAAGCTCCTGGGATGCATCTTCCCGCTCTAGGCCTGCAGAGCAGAATGCTAACTGTCCTGTATCTTATGAGAGGAAGATACCCTTGGTTTAGATATATGTTGGATATTTACTGCCTTCTCCCCTTCTACGGTGACAAGGAAGCTACTATAAAAGTGAAAATATTTCAGCCACCGATATGCTGCATCCAATAAATGAGAGCATAATTCAAAACTACTTTTTTCATATACAGTCGACTTCCGACAACGATTCCAACCTATTCCCACATCATGGCTTACCAGGTCCTCTGTGAGTGTCTCTGCATAATGACATGTTGATAGTAAGCTGTTCATAATGTGCCAGACTGCTGGATATACAGTGCTTTTAGACAAAACAATTATCGTTTAAACGAACAGTGAATAATCGTTCAGTCTAATCACGAGCCAACGACTGAAGAAGTGAACGATTCTCATTGAACGAGTCAACGAGGAACTTGCCTGTCCAAACAAACTGCAGGACGCGAACGAGCTGGTGATGACGTCACTTGCTCGTACACTGGTGTAAATCACAATTATGTCATCTAAAGCGAGTTTATCTGTGGGAGTACTCAACAGCAAGTGTTTAACCACTTAAGGACAGGGTGTTTTGATTTGAAATCGATTTTACATTAGTGAACCTAAACAATCCTTTGAGAATACATATATGAGCACAGATACTTCGTCTCCAAAATGTAAAAATGCCTTCTGGAAATGATAAATATAGTGACATTGTTTCTCTTGAAAATTTGCCCAAACTGGCTTCTATGAGGACAAGCTCTGCCATATTGCCAATCCACACTGGCATGTTTACCAACTCTACCATCTGAATATTTTTTTTTGTCTATTTTTAAGTTAATTTTATTTTCCACTTATTTTGTTGTTTTTGTTATTCATTGCAATAACTGTATGCGTGTGACTCCTGGAGTGCAGAAGACTATTTGGTTGCATCTTATTAGTGGATATCACATGTTCATTTGTAGTTTGAATACAGAAACTGACAGTATGCAACAAGCTAAATATCACATGCTTTTTGATAGATTGACTAATTGTGTTGAAGGAAAACAGGACAGTGAATGGTATAAACACTGAACTATTCTGAAAGATCTGAATTCATGGACCATGATATGCCCTTGCTTTAGACCAGGGGTCCCTAACTCCAGTCCTCAGGGACCACCAACAGGTCATGTTTTCAGGATATCCTATGGTAAGAACACCTCTGACAATGTCTTGAGGACTGACGATAATTACATTACCTGTGCAATACTGAGGAAATCCTGAAAACCTGACCTGTTAGTGGTCCCTGAGGACTGGAGTTGGGGAACACTGCTTTAGACACAGCAACTTTATTCTCAACCTCTTCAATCTACCCCCTTATTCCATTAGGCTGCCTTCATACTGGCTAGAAAATTGTACGAGATTTGTGTGTTGTGAGATGCACGAATATGAAACCCATTCTTTTAAATGGGTCCACACACATTAGCAATGTTTTCTTGCATGGCACCACGATGCAGGAAACACATCATAGCATGTCCTATCTTTCTGCGAGATCACCCATTGTTTACCATGAGGCCAGCAGCAGCAGGGGCTGTTAATCCCTGAGGGTAATTGTCACGGCTATTTACTCTGCCTGAGGCTGGACTGAATTGCCGTTGAATCTTCAGTCTAGCTCTGACTATAGTCTCAGTCAGAGCTTGGTCCTGGACCTATCATTTGCCTGCAGCATCGCAAGGTTAAGTTTGTGTTTCTTCTTTTGTGTTTCTTATGTTATTACCTTGTCCCATGTAGGGTTAACTAAGGACCGAGCTACGACGTCAGGTACGTCCTTGTCAGGGTGAATTGCCTGCATGTAGGCAGGTCCCCGTCCCTGAGGTTATTTAGATAGGGAAAAAATTCCCATGTTTTAGTTTATTGTTTTGACACAGTTTGTGTGTTTATGTGCGAGATCTGTGGGTTACGGGTCCAGCACATCCTGGGTGGACGTAACAAGAATCTTCCCAGGAGTGTATGTCCCAGCAAATTCATCCCAAGGTCAGACTGTGCAAAACTCAGAGAAATTGCAAAAAAAACCCAAGAGCTACATCTCAGACTCTAAAGGCCTCAGCATGTGAAATGTTCAAGTTCCTGAGAGTGCAATTAGAAAAAGACTGAACAAATATGACTTTTTAGAAGGGTTGCCAGTCAAAAGCTTCTTATTTCTAAAAAAAAAAAAACTCAACACAACAACATGGCTAAAAACTTTGCAAAGGGGAATCTGAACAAACCACTAGACGTCTAAGACAATGTCCTTCGGATAGATGAGACCAAAGTGGAGGTGTTTGGCTCTTATGCCCAGTGCCACGTTTTGCAAAAACCAAATATAGTATATCAGCACAAAGACCTCATACCAACTGTCAGGCACAGTGGTGGAAGGATGATAATTTGGGCTTGTTTTGCAGCCATGAACTCCTCTGTATACCAAAGTAGTCTAAAGTCAAATGTGAGGCCATCTAGGCAAAAGCTAAAGCTTGGCCGAAACTGGGTCATGCAACAAGACAATGATCCCAAGCCAACCGGCAAATCTACATCAGATTTGCTGAAAATGAAAAGAATCAAGATGTTGCACTAGCCCAGTCAAAGTCCAGACCTTAACCCAATTGAAATGCTGTCGTGGGACATTAAGAGAGCTGTGCATACATAAATGCCCACAAAGCTCCATAAATTGAAGCAATGTTGTAGAGAAGAGTGGCCCAACATTCCTCCAGAACAATGGGAGAGACTGATAAAGTCATACAGAAAACATTTAATACAAATTATTGCTGGTTCTACAAGCTATTGATTCATGGGGTTTACTTAATATTTCACACACTGCTTCTGCATTTTGGCTTAGTTTTTGTTAAATAAAAAGTGACTCGGTGTAATTTATGTGTTTTTGTTCATCTGAGCTTGTGTTTTCCTAATTTTATGACCCTTTAAGGGCCAGATTTTTTTATGATGCCCTGATATGTATGACCATCAAATTCAAAGAGGGTGTACTTAGTTTTTCTCATGACTGTATGTGCTTGCTAAATTGCCTATAACTACTTACTATATAAATTAGCACAGGAGATGATAGTGCTATATAAAGAATAATCTTTATTTGTATAGCGCCAACATATTCCACAGCGCTTACATAGACGGGGAATACAGAAAGATAGAAGTACAAAAATTTACAGAGCCACGGTTACATATAGTAATCAGTTGATGGAAACAATAGGGGTGAGGGCCATGCTCCAACGAGCTTACATACTACAAGTAATGGGGTCATACAGAAGGTAAAGGGCTGGAGATGTGCACGGTATGGCGAAGTGTGAGCGATGCTATACACATACACATACACGGCTAAGCTAGGGCCCCTGCTATATGGCCTCCATGCTTTGCCCTTATGGTTCATACATTCTTGGGCTGCCTGTCCACGGGCGTTGCGGTATCCCACGGTGGATCTCCGCCACCAGGAGCAGGAGCCAGCAGGCGAATCTCTGTGGTGAGCCTATCTGACAGATAGGCTCACCGCAGAGAATCGCGGCAATTCGCAGCATGCTGCGATTTGCTGGCCGTGAGCGGAGAATCACTAAGATTCTCTGCTTGTGGACAGGGGGGCTGCGCTTTCCATAGCAACGCTATGGAAAGCGTGCACTGTTTCCCGCGGCTGGATTATCGCCGCGGGGGAACGCAGTGCAATAACGCCCGTGGACAGGCAGCCTTACTCTGGAGCACAGATCAATAAGAATAACTGTTTTATTAGTGCTACATAGAAGAATTTTAACACAGATTAGACAATTGCCACATAGAATTGTAGCAATTGTGGTAACACTCCTAGAATTATGGGTAACACTCCTCCATTGAGGATCTAAGCAGCAACCTTAACTGTCACACTGAGGTCCATTTAACTGTATCCACACTGTCGAAGAGATAAATAGTAAATTATTCTTACATTTAGCAGGAGACAGAATTATGCATTTACTCCACCCAAAGCTCTTATTTGCTCCCGTTGGGGAGTGATTAGGTGATTTTCAGTCACCACTGTGCCATTCTTGCTTCTATCTTACGATGACTGTTATATCCATGTTTAGACAAGAGAACAAGATTATCCCTACACTTGTTGAACAAAATAAGAAAATAATGAAAAAGCAACATGCCTGAACCTTCACAGCTGCTGAGGACTTCAGGGAGACGTACTACAAATTAAACAAGAAATATTGACTACCTTTTGATAAGTACTTGGCTTTTTAGGTAGTAATGAAAAGTGTGAAATGCAAAAGGAACCTAGACAAGATGGCTTGTTGAACGGAACAGAGGGTAACCATGGACAGCACTGAGAAGTCACTTCTGAGTCACTCTCTGATATTCTCCTCCTAAGGTCACACTTGTTTATTCAGCATATAAACATGACAAATGAAGGCCAAATAATTCTTAAGCAATATAAATCTAAAGCAAATCGATAACAAATATATATATTAAAGAGTTTTTATTTGGCCTTCAGTCTTACATCATTAGTAATGCGGAGGTCAGCAAATGCAAATACAATATATTAACAATTATTTTAGTACCCTACAAGATTTTAGATTTTGTGGCTTTTACAAACAGTTGCCCATCTTCATAGGAAGTCCTGCATGCTGTGTAATAGTATGGAGCCTTATTTAAACATAGTGTATTACACCTATACAGTGATAGTAGTAAAAAAAACTATATCGTTCACATGTTTATGGCCACAAAAAGCAATTGCATAAGTTAACTGCTATCATGTAAAGCTAATGCGTTTTTAAATTGTTTATTGTAAATTAGAGATGAGCGAACGTACTCGTCCGAGCTTGATACTCGTTCGAGTATTAGCGTGTTCGAGATGCTCGTTACTCGAGACGAGTACCACGCGATGTTCGAGTTGCTTTCACTTTCATCTCTAGCGTGCTTTTCTGGCCAATAGAAAGACAGGGAAGGCATTATAACTTCCCCCTGCGACGTTCAAGCCCTATACCACCCCCCTGCAGTGAGTGGCTGGCGAGATCAGGTGTCACCCGAGTATATAAATCGGCCCCTCCCGCGGCTCGCCACAGATGCATTCTGACATAGCTCAGGGAAAGTGCTGGTGCTGCTGCTATAGGGAGAGCGTTAGGAGTTATTTTAGGCTTCAAGAACCCCAACGGTCCTTCTTAGGGCCACATCTAACCGTGTGCAGTACTGTGGAGGCTGCTTTTTGCAATGTTGCACTTTTTTTTTTTTTTTTTGTATATCGGCCGTGCAGAGCATTGCGTCCTGCAGTAATTTTACATTGTCCAGGGCCAGTAGTGGTGAGGCAGGGACAGAAGACATATTTAGTGTATATAGGCAGTGGGCCTTTCCAAAAACATTTGGGGAAAAAAAATCTATTTGGGCTGCCTGTGACCGTCCTCTGTGTACTGGGTCTCTGCTGGGGGTAGTTGTCCTAATTCATACACAGCGAGCTAAGTGTTACAGCAGGCTTGCGCAAAATTCTTTCCTGCCTCTGTGTTGCCTCTTACATCACCGCTGTATTCCTGTCCACAAGTGTACTGGGTCTCTGCTGGGGGTAGTTGTCCTAATTCATACGCAGCCAGCTAAGTGTTACAGCAGGCTTGCGCAAAATTCTTTCCTGCCTCTGCTGTGCGTTCCATAAGCGAAGTCAGCCTCCAACCACAGGCCAATAAGCGGCACATTTAATTACAGCGTTCTGTTTCTGCACTACTGGTAATACAGCATGCTGAGGGGTAGGGGTAGGCCTAGAGGACGTGGACGCGGGCGAGGACGCGGAGGCCTAAGTCAGGGTGTGGGCACAGGCCGAGCCAGTGCGGTGGCCAGGGGTAGAGGCAGGGCCAGACCGAATAATCCACCAACTGGTTCCCAAAGCGCCCCCTCGCGCCATGCCACCCTGCAGAGGTCAAGGTGCTCTAAGGTGTGGCAGTTTTTCACAGAGACGCCTGACGACCGACGAACAGTGGTGTGCAACCTTTGTCGCGCCCAGATCAGCTGGGGAGGCACCACCACCAGCATGCGCAGGCATATGATGGCCAAGCACCCCACAAGGTGGGACGAAGGCCGTTCACCGCCTCCGGTTTGCACCACTGCCTCTCCCCCTGTGCCCCAACCTGCCACTGAGATCCAACCCCCCTCTGAGGACACAGGCACGAGTGCCTACCGGCCTGCACCCACACCCTCACCTCCGCTGTCCTCGGCCCCATCCAGCAATGTCTCTCAGCGCAGCGTCCAGACGTCGCTAGCGCAACTGTTTGAGCGCAAGCGCAAGTACGCCGCCACGCACCCGCACGCTCAAGCGTTAAACGTGCACATAGCCAAATTTATCAGCCTGGAGATGCTGCCGTATAGGCTTGTGGAAACGGAGGCTTTCAAAAGCATGATGGCGGTGGCGGCCCCGCGCTACTCGGTTCCCAGTCGCCACTACTTTTCCCGATGTGCCGTCCCAGCCCTGCACGACCACGTCTCCCGCAACATTTTACGCGCCCTCACCAACGCGGTTACTGCCAAGGTCCACTTAACGGACACGTGGACAAGCACAGGCGGGCAGGGCCACTATGTCTCCCTGACGGCACATTGGGTGAATTTAGTGGAGGCTGGGACAGAGTCAGAGCCTGGGACCGCTCACGTCCTACCCACCCCCAGAATTGCGGGCCCCAGCTCGGTGCTGGTATCTGCGGCGGTGTATGCTTCCTCCACTAAACCACCCTCCTCCTCCTCCAACGCAACCTCTGTCTTGCAATCAAGATGTGTCAGCAGCAGCAGCATGTCGCCACCAGTCGGTGTCGCGCGGCGTGGCAGCACAGTGGTGGGCAAGCGTCAGCAGGCCGTGCTGAAACTACTCAGCTTAGGAGAGAAGAGGCACACGGCCTACGAACTGCTGCAGGGTCTGACAGAGCAGACCGACCGCTGGCTTTTGCCGCTGAGCCTCCAACCGGGCATGGTCGTGTGTGACAACGGCCGTAACCTGGTGGCGGCTCTGCAGCTCGGCAGCCTCACGCACGTGCCATGCCTGGCCCATGTCTTTAATTTGGTGGTTCAGCGCTTTCTGAAAAGCTACCCACACTTGTCATACCTGCTCGGAAAGGTGCGCCGGGTCAGCGCACATTTCCGCAAGTCCAAGATGGACGCTGCCACCCTGCGAACCCTGCAACATCGGTTTAATCTGCCAGTGCACCGATTGCAGTGCGACGTGCCCACATGGTGGAACTCTATGCTCCACATGTTGGCCAGGCTCTATGAGCAGCGTAGAGCTATAGTGGAATACCAACTCCAACATGGGCGGCGTAGTGGGAGTCAGCCTCCTCAATTCTTTACAGAAGAGTGGCCCTGGTTGGCAGCCATCTGCCAGGTCCTTGGAAACTTTGAGGAGTCTACCCAGATGGTGAGCGGGGATGCTGCAATCATTAGCGTCACCATTCCTCTGCTATGCCTCTTGAGAAGTTCCCTGCAAAGCATAAAGGCAGATGCTTTGCGCTTGGAAACGGAGGCGGGGGAAGACAGTATGTCGCTGGATAGTCAGAGCACCCTCATGTCTATATCTCAGCGCGTTGGGGAGGAGCATGAGGAGGAGGGCGAAGAGACAGCTTGGCCCACTGCTGAGGGTACCCATGCTGCTTGCCTGTCATCCTTTCAGTGTGTATGGCCGGAGGAGGAGGAGGAGGATCCTGAAAGTGATCTTCCTAGTGAGGACAGCCATGTGTTGCGTACAGGTACCCTGGCACACATGGCTGACTTCATGTTAGGATGCCTTTCTCGAGACCCTCGCGTTACACGCATTCTGGCCACTATGGATTACTGGGTGTACACACTGCTCGACCCACGGTATAAGGAGAACCTTTCCACTCTCATACCCGAAGAGGAAAGGGGTTCGAGAGTGATGCTATACCACAGGACCCTGGCGGACAAACTGATGGTAACATTCCCATCTGACAGCGCAAGTGGCAGAAGGTGCAGTTTCGAGGGCCAGGTAGCAGGGGAGGCGCAGAGATCAGGCAGCATGTACAGCGCAGGCAGGGGAACATTCTCCAAGGCCTTTGCCAGCTTTATGGCTCCCCAGCAAGACTGTGTCACCGCTCCCCAGTCAAGGCTGAGTTGGCGGGAGCACTGTAAAAGGATGGTGAGGGAGTACGTAGCCGATCGCACGACCGTCCTCGGTGACGCCTCTGCCCCCTACAACTACTGGGTGTCGAAGCTGGACACGTGGCCTGAACTCGCGCTGTATGCCCTGGAGGTGCTTGCTTGTGCTGCGGCTAGCGTCTTGTCAGAGAGGATGTTTAGTGCGGCTGGGGGAATCATCACGGATAAGCGTACCCGCCTGTCAACCGACAGTGCCGACAGGCTAACACTCATCAAGATGAACAAAGCCTGGATTTCCCCAGACTTCTCTTCTCCACCAGCGGACAGCAGCGATACCTAAGCAATACGTAGGCTGCACCCGCAGATGGAAGCATCGTTCTCTATCACCATCAAAAATGGGGACCTTTTTGCTTCATCAATCTGTGTATTCTATTCATCCTCCTCCTCCTCCTCCTGAAACCTCACGTAATCACGCCGAACGTGCAATTTTTCTTAGGCCCACAAGGCTCAGTCATATAATTTTTCTAAACAATTTTTATACGTTTCAATGCTCATTAAAGCGTTGAAACTTGCACCTGAACCAATTTTTATTTTAACTGGGCTACCTCCAGGCCTAGTTACCAATTAAGCCACATTAACCAGAGCGATTAAGCCACATTAACCAAAGCGATTAATGGGTTTCACCTGCCCTCTTGGTTGGGCATGGGCAATTTTTCTGAGGTACATTAGTACTGTTGGTACACCAATTTTTTTGGGCCCTCGCCTACAGTGTAATCCAATTAATTTTTTGCCCACCTGCATTAAAGCTGACGTTACATCAGCTGTGATGGGCAATGCAATGGGATATATTTATGTACCGCCGGTGGCTTCCTGGCACCCACCCATGCTGTGGGTCCACAGGGAGTTGTAACTGCATATGTCCACTTCTAAAGAACCCCAGTGTGACTGGGGCATGCAGTGTGGGCCGAAGCCCACCTGCATTTAATCGGACGTTACCTCAGCTGTGATGGGCACTGCAATGGGATACATTTATGTACAGCCGGTGGGTTCCAGGGAGCCACCCATGCTGTGGGTGCACATGGAATTCCCATTGCGGAGTTGTACCTGCCTGTGACTATTTATAAAAAAACGCGGTCTGACTGGGGCATGCAGACACCTTGACAGAATGAATAGTGTGTGGCACATAGGTTCCTCATTGCTATGCCCACGTGTGCAGCTCCTGATGGCGGTGGCACAGGATTATATTTCTCATTGCTTCTGTACAGCATTGTGGGCTATCGCCCCGCCCCTTTTAAAGAGGGTCGCTGCCTAGCCGTGCCAACCCTCTGCAGTGTGTACCTGCGGTTCCTCCTCATGGCAGACGCACTTATAAATAGACATGAGGGTGGTGTGGCATGAGTGCAGCTGAAGGCTGCGCAGGGACACTTTGCTGTGCGCTGTGGACACTCGGTCGTGCGGGGGGGGGGGTTGGGCAGCATGTAACCCAGGAGAAGTGGCAGCGGTGTGTCATGCAGGCAGTGATTGTGCTTTGCTGGAGGTAGTGTGGTGCTTAGCTAAGGTATCCATTGCTAATGAGGGCTTTTCAGAAGTAAAAGTTGTTGGGAGGGAGGGGGGGGGCCCACTCTTGCCGCTATTGTGGCTTAATAGTGGGACCTGGGAACTTGAGATGCAGCCCAACATGTAGCCCCTCGCCTGCCCTATCCGTTGCTGTGTCATTCCCATCACTTTCTTGAATTGCCCAGATTTTCACAAATGAAAACCTTAGCGAGCCTCGGCGATATACAAAAATGCTCGGGTCGCCCATTGACTTCAATGGGGTTCGTTACTCGAAATGAACCCTCGAGCATCGCGATAATTTCGTCCTGAGTAACGAGCACCCGAGCATTTTGGTGCTCGCTCATCTCTATTGTAGATGCATAACATAAAGTACTAAAAAAAATTCTTAAAGAGGGTCATGTGCTTTAGATGAGCGATATTTAAATGGGTATTTTTGATTAACTAAAACATTTGTTTATTAAGGAATTTCCATAAAACTTTATTATCCATTCTTCATTGTTTACAAGATCTCTGCTTTCAGTCATTAAATAGTGGATAAAAATCTATTCGGCTCATGTTATAGTGCAGATTTTTGGCAGATCTGCAAAAAATAAATCTGCCATGTGGGCACACCCTCAATCTTTATGTGAAACCCCCCCCCCCCCACAAATTTCTTGCTTCCTGCTATTTACTATGTGGGATCTACTTTGTACGGAGGATCTACTATATGACCCCATTTACACTTAAAGATAATCGCTCAAAACTCACTTAAACTATAGTTTGAGTGACAGTTTTGCGCGATCATCTTTGCATACTTTATAGTAGCTAATTAGCTACTATAGAGCTATGCAGGCAGAGCGGGACACAGCCGCGACCCCTAATAGAACTATACAGCTGTTTTGCATAAGCAAACAGATGTATTCTTCTCAGCGCTGACTGCTACTGTCCCTGCTGTGAATTCACAGCAGAACACAGGCACAGAGAATTTTATCAGCGCAGCCGGCTGATAACAGCCTGCTCCGCTGATAACAGCTGGTCACTCAATTCTAGCAAACTAGAATTCAGCGATCAGCGACTCGTGCACGAAAACTGCACAATGTCAGTGCATTTAGACAAAACAAGCATCACTCAAAAGACGGCTTTGAGCGATTTTTGAGCGGCTCTCATTGTGTCTAAATGGGCCTTAAAGCAGTACAATATCCATCCCTTGAGTACAGTGCTTGGCTATTTCCAGCAGTCCCTTAGAGTTGAATGAGCACCAGCGTCCATGCTTGCTCAACCATCACTCCAATGTGGTTAGTGCCATTAGAGAAAAAGGAGCTTGGTACCCCTGTTCCCATGATCGATAGGGGTCTCGGCAGTGGCACCCACAGTAATTAGACATCAATCATCTATCCTGTGAATATCCCTTAATAGTATTTATGAATCCTAGTTAAACTCATGATGTCAACTATATGACAAACACTCTAGAGGAAGGGCAATGATGCAGAGATACGAGACTGATCTGATTTTTGTAGTCACACCATCTACAGGTGCTAGAATGAAGTTGAAGAGAAACCTTTACCAATGTTCCGAAATAACAGATTAGCTTGGTCATATCTAATTCAAATCTGAATATTGTCTTTGGTTGGAGTTACCGTTTCACTTGATCAAAGGTTTGTATGAGAAGTATAGCTAACGAGAGGAAACAGGTTTAGAACATTAACAACAATAGAAGCCAAGAGAATACCAATCACACCAAGACAGTATTGTATCCTCTCTGATGAAATGAGAAGGTTGATAGCAGGGGGTAGGAAGCATCACGTCCTTCAAGAGATCAATAAACTTATAATGAATGGTGGGATGTCATTCTAAAGGCGGCAAGGATGTTAAAAAATGTATCCAAGAGAATGGAGGAAATGTATGCTGAGAGACACAGGAACATGCTAAAAAGGTTTCCAAAACATGACCTCTAGAAAGTGGATGTCCTTCGAAGGTGGTAGGAAGTCCATGTCTACTAATATGTCTATGAGAATAATGGAACTATCTTGTATTATAGCCCTACCTCCTACCTGGAACAAATTACATTTTCAGTAATTAAGAGTAATGCTGACGGATGGATTATTCAGCTAGTAGATTATGCAAATGTTCAGCACTATAATGTCAACACCAAGTTTACGTATGCAAAGCATTCGAGCGACAAAGGAAGAGTGTTTCTGGGCAGAGATTTTTCGCACCATAGCAAAAGACAAGAAACACTTTTAAGGAATATTGACAATTTTCATTTAATATCATTCTGTAAAAATAAAAAGTAGCAGTATACAATCCGTACATGATCAGTTGGGAATGTGTTATTGCAGTCATTAGGAGAAATAAGGCAATCTTGTAGATAGGATTCCTTTGGAAGGGAATCTGTCATGCCCTCGGAGAGGTTAGTATACGGTAGTGACAGGCATGCTGACTACAGCAATATGCTTATTTTATGTATCACTGCAGTAGATGGGTAAAACAGATTATATTAGTGGTGGCTGCAGATAGAAGACTAGTTCTCAATATTCATGAGCTGCAGCATGGGGGTAACCCTGTAGCTTTATCCACCCCACTCTATGGCAACTGATTGACAGCTGTCTCCCTATGCACAGTAATAGGGAGAACTGTCAATCAATGACCTGAGGGCGGGAGTGGCTAATTCCAGAAGTGTGTGGGGCTAGATGCAGCAACAAAATATCGAGGACTACTTCCTGTAGTCCTATACGTGTAGCTGCTCATAATAAAATGTACGTTTCTCCCAAACTATTGCAGCAATCCATAAAACAAGCATATCATTGTAATCCGCATACATGTCACTACCTAAGGGCTAATGCGGAAATACACGGCGTTTCACCGCAGCTATTAGGTTCTATTGAACTTAATAGCTCAATGTTCACGCTGCGGAATGTGAAATAACCTGCGGCAAATTTGACATGCATGAATATGCATGGACGGCTTCCATTGTAGTCAATGGAAGACGGCCGTCACGCTATACTTACGCACAGCGGAAGTATAGCGTGAATACGCGCCCTGCCCACCGACGGCCGCATCATATGACACTGCCAGCGCATCATGCTCTCTACTGTGCTATGCGCGCCCACACGTCATGCCGGAGCTGCGCAGCGGATCTGGACGGGAGTAGGGGGGTCTTTGCGGGGGGGGTGGGGGGGGGGGGCGCCGCGACGGACTCCGCTGCGGTATTACGCTTGCGGAGCCCGTCACAGCTGTGGGCATGAGGCCTTATGCTGCTCACAGTGAGGACTGCATAAAGGTGATCACAAAAAGAAATGATACATCACAAAGCAGTGGAAACCATTTTATTTTGTTTCTCTTACGGAGAACAATAACACTTTTTCTATTAGGTATTAGTAAAACATAAATAAAATTGTGCAATTTATATTTTCTGGCTAAAAAAATATGTGAATTTAAATTATATTAAAATGTTTCAAAATCTGCAAAGATCTTTACTGTAAGCCTGCTACTTGCACATTTCATATTTTATCTCTATCTAGTGCGGATGAAAAAATATGAATGCCATCTATGTGAACTCCCGGCGTGTTTGTGCATGTAAGGCATGTTAGTGAGCCATCCTGGAATGCCATATTATGAATGGCGGATTAAGAAACCATAAAACGTTCATAAATTAAACACATAACAAGCCACCAGCAACAGATCAGTGATAGAGTTATTACTTTTGTCATTCTCTGCAGAGAGCTTGTTGGCTTTTGTTTTATTTAGTATGCTGTTTATGAGGTTAAATACGGAACAAGGCAACTATAAAACAAAATACCTCGCTCTATAATACTGTAGCTGGCTATGCTATTCTATACAGGAAAAAAGAGGTATAGCGGGCAGAGGAGAAACAAATATTTTCGGGTTCTGTCAGTTGAATGGAAGCATATGGATACGTTTGACATAAACGCCAGGAGCTTTCCCAGCACATGTGCCAAACATATGCTGCAAATACAGTATGGATGCACCCTTACTTGTTACTGTGTCTGCTCAAGTTTCACATCGCACTACAAGGATCAAGTTTAATCCATTAGACAGAGGATACAAAGTAACGTACTTGTAGAACAGCGACCATTCTATCTGGACTTTAGTTTAAAGGGTGTTGGGATGGGGTTGAATCATGATTTTGGGCTTGATGCTATTGTATAGAAAAGTAAGGCCGGTCGCACATGGCCAGATTTGCAATGGGCGTCTACCTCTTGATTCCGCAGCAAATACCGCCCATAGCATGGAAAACTGGCTTTTCCTGTCCATGAGCGGAAATAAATTGTGTTTTTTATTTTTTTATTTTCCGCTTGTGTAGGAAAAATCGTAGCTTGCTCTAATTCAGTGCGGATTCCGTATGGAGGCTCTTCCATTGCAGTCAATGGAAGCTGTCCAACCCGCGAACTCTTCCGCAATGACACTGCCAAAAGGTCGTGGATTCCGCATCACATCCTAGCGATGACGTGGAAAACCCTAAATTAAAAAAAACTACATTGTACAGTCCATGTCCAACGGTTCGCTGTGTGGACCATCCGCAGTACAGAGAAAGAAGAAGAAAAACAGGTACAGGGTCGGATTCCGATATGGGCTCCCCACACAGTTGTGTGCTGCCAGTCTAATTGTCAGTTGGGAACAAGCACTGCAGGCAAATACTGTTAAATAATATCTTTATTTATATAATGCCAGCATATTCCGCACTACTTTACAAACCAGAGGGTACAAGAACAGACAAAATCAGTCATTACATGCAGTATTAAACCACCAAACAAGTTGAACAATAGGATTGAGGGCTCTGCTTGTAAGAACTTACCATTTAAGAATTGTTCCTTCCCACTTTGCCTTATGTAAAGTTAAAAAACAAACATTGACGTTACACATATGGCACAAAACTGCGGAGACCGTGAATGACTGGAGCCGTCACATGGGAATATGGCATACAGGAAAGTTAGCATGTGGCTCCAGAGAAGATCCAAAACTATAAGTCCCAGCATGCCCTAACAGCTTGCAGCTGACAGGGCATGTAGGGGTTGTAGTTTTGCAACAGTTGGAGAACCACAAGTTGGAGGCCACTATATTAGATTGTACAACAAGTTGCCTTGTAAGTTGTAATAACCTCACATATAATTGGAGGAAAAACGCAAGTTCTATGCTCCACAGTTAATGGCTTGATCTTTGGCTTTGACTATCACAACGTCCTGGGAACTGTAGTTTCACAACAGCTACAGATTGGAGGCCCCTAATCTAGAGTATGGATGATAATGAAGGATTGTGTAGAACAATTAACATAAAGCTAGATGAAAAGTATAAAAAGTAGATGAATACTGCTTGAGGGTAAAACAGTTAGCCCAGTGAATGGGATGCCTGCCAATACTTGTGGGATCAAATTTTCCTTTCTCGACATAACAATAGGCTTGCTTAATACTGTTTTATAAGTCCTGAAAGAAAGTGCAATGTGTGAAAAACAGAGTTTTCCAAAGAATCTATGGGAATATTTTACCAAACAGAACTCCCATAGAACGGCCATAGAGTGAGGGAATGAACTGAATATAAAGACAGCGCCGAACAAATAAATGGAAGCTAAACACTTTCTGGTTGGTTTGTACAAACTGTAGAGGAAATCATTGGTTATATATGTTCTAAAGCTTTTCATTATATGTCGCTTACACTATTTTATGGTGCAATACAAGATATAGAGAGCTAAAAAAAGGACACAGGAATCTCTGTAGCTTCCAGTCTCCCTTGCTGAAGTATTAACACTCAAGCCTAGTATTAGGGTTCATTTAAAAGTGACGAATGTTGGGCAAACAATGGACTCGTCCCTGTGTGTCCTTGCTCCCGTGCTGTTGCATGGGAGCTAGAAGCGCTGGCTCACTCACAGAGCGGCAAGCAGCGGGGAGACTGCAGGAGATTTCTCTCCTCGCGCTCCTCCATCCCTCTCTATTGCTTTAACATAGCAGATGTTCAGTACTGAACGGCTGCTATTTACGCTGAGTGATCAGCTCGTAATCCATCGTTTATGCTGCATAAACGATGGAGGATGAGCTGATCCCTCATTGTAAATAATTGTTCAGTACTGAACAGCCGCTATGTTAAGTCAATGCCGAGGGGTGGAGGAGTGCAAGGAGAGAAATCTATTACAGGCTGCTAGTCACAAGAATAATCGCTCAAATGAGCAATTTCAGGTGACTGTCATCTCATGTACACATGACCATGGGCAGGACACTGAGTGAGAACTCACTTAGTTGTTGCTAGTCTTTCCATTTCAGCTAGCTGAAAAGGAACAACTGCTGAGCTGCTTCTTGCTTACTGTACAAAGGAGTTGCTCAATGTTTGAGCGACTGCCTGCTTACGGTGTATGGAGGCGGGCGGGACGGAACAATCCCCAGCCCACTCTGCCTCCATTCACTTGTACGTCTTTTGCTCTTGTGTAAAGTATAGTCGATGGATTGGCTGTCGGGTGCTTATGTGCCTGAAAGTCATCCAATGTAAAGGGGCCTTTAGAGCAAGGTAAGCAATCATGTTGAATGAAGCTGTCTTCTCATATTGGGGGCATACCATGACAGCCCGATATAATGTGATAAGAGACTACTGGCCACTGCTCAAGAGGAATTTTGCTACAAAGTCTCTGGCCATTGGTGACTGTGACATTAAGCCACCAGAGCCTAAACTACTTGTAAGTGGGGTTGAATGAAGTAGTAAAGCAGAAGAACTTTTTTTTACTCTTCAACAACAGTAACACTAAATGCTTAAAGAATCATCCCCTGATTATTATTTTTTATTCATTATGTAGCTAGCCATCCAGCTAGCTACATAATCAGCTAGTCTTACCTTGTTTAGTTATCTATCTGAAAAGTTGCCTTCAGCTAGATCATTTGATCTCATGGTGACCACACCTGAGAATTTCTAACCTTCATATTCTCCGAAGGAGGTCATTACTACAACTTTCTGTGGATAGCCTGTACCACACACTCTGTTATCAGGGGCACAGATATTCCTATCACCAGGGGCGTAACTATAGAGGATGCAGGGGATGCGGTTGCACCCGGGCCAGGAGCCTTAGGGGGCCCATAAGGCCTCTCTTCTCCATATAGGGAACCCAGTACTATGAGTAAAGCATTATAGTTGGGGGCCCTGTTACAAGTTTTGCATCGGGGCCCGGGAGATTCAAGTTATGCCTCTGCCTATCACATTACTGCTGATGATTAGAAGTTCCTGTCACACAATTATAATGAAGGAGATAGTTCATCCCCCTGACTGTATACTTATGGTTTTTAGGTTAATGATATTTACACTGTCCCCCAAGCAGGCAGAAATGGTATAAGCACAGCATTAGCTAGTGGGATTGATGAGAAAGTGAAACTAACATCAAGATGATGCCTGAGAAGCATCAAACAGGAAGCTGTACTGCATGGAAGACAGTACAATATGCAGAGTGTGAAAGGCTGACGGGTGCAGGGATGGAAAAATGTGTTTTCAGGGGAGGCCTTCTTTAAAGCGACCCTCTGGTCAAATAGAAATGGCTGTACCGATTCTCTGACTACCTGATGCACACTATGCATTAGTATGCATCATTAGTCTAAGATACTACACGCTACTTGGATTGGCCAGTGCTGCGCAGTTGAGCAGCACTGGCTAGTCAGAGTGGCGTGTAGTGCAGACTACCAATGCATACTAATGCACTAATGCATCAAGTAGTCAGAAACAGTAGTCATCTTTGTCCAGGACCAGAAGGTTGCTTGAATGGTCATATAATTACAGCATACTGTACTTTACACTCACTTGGCTGAACTGTATTTCCAGGTTTCTCATTGGGCCTAAGGACAGCCAGTCTCTCACTATCCTCAGGGGAATTAATATAGGGTCAGTGAATCCACAGCCCACACCAGCAGCAGTCCCCCAAAGAATCTCCAATACCTCTCCTTAGTGGATATTTCTTTTACTTTGGTCTAGTCCATACTCAAAGCCGGAGCAGGCTGCCATGGCAATACTTATGGCTTCCACAGCACCCCAACTATCATTACCAGAGCAGCATCTCCCAGCATTGAGCTCCATCCTTCTCCATACTTGAGTGCTGGATCTTTTACCTATACTGGGCTGTCTGGGCAGGAGAAAAGTGGAGGAAGAGAAAAGAAAAGGAGGGTGGGAAGGGGACCAGGTGGAGAGGGAAAAATTGAGGAATGGGAGGGATATTTATCATTTACAGAGGAACAACATGTGAAAAAACTAGGACCATGACATGAAACACAATCAGAAAGGCAGAGAAGTGATGAACGAAGGTGGTAACTTTATTTCCTAATCCCACAAGTGACATGTTTCGAGGCGATGTTCCTCTTTCTCTAACACATTACACTCTGCTGATGGCTGCAGAGTCTTTGACTGCCATCCATTAATGGTACTATTGATCTGCTTGTGCACATGTGATTGAATGTGAGGACATTATGATCAATGCCTGAAATTTACTGTCCAGTTGTTCGAAAAAGAGGCTCATCATCTCGAAACTTCTTCTTGCTGGTTTAGAAAATAAACTTCCGATCAGCATTCATCACTTATCTGCCTGTTTTATGGTTCGTGCCAGGGTCCTAGTACTTTTATATATTCTGCTCCATATATATATATTGATGCTATATAGCCTTATGGCGAATCAGTGTCACTAGGCTGGCAGCCCCCTTCATGTTACATCTCATGTCTGTACTCTTCTCACTTCCTTCCCATACAGTGCTCTGCCCACCTTAGTTTTCCCTACATCTCACATTTGTTTTCATTTAGTAATATAGTATATCAATTTACATATATAACCAAACAGCGTGATAAACTGTAATTATATATCAGTATAACCTGTTTTCCACAGTACCTAGAATAGACTGCAAACATAGAAGAAAAGCATATTTCCACCTCTTACATGCTGGTCATACACACCATGCAAATTGGCAAATGGAGAATAATTGTCACTTTTGTTCGACAGCCATGTACACCATAGTAGCTTGTTCTGTCAATGAAAACAGTTCCATCCTTGCCTAGAAGGGAAATTATAATGAATTGAAGACAATGTGACGATGGGTGGTCTTGAGGAGATGGGTACTGGAATAACACACAAGTGTTTGTTACATGCATTGACAAGTGTGTAAATACTACCCATTATTGAATGGCTTGGCAAATGTTTAAACAAGACAACTGTATCAAGATATCTGGGAAATGTGTGCAGATAGAAATTACTGCAATGACAAAAATGTAAATATTAAAGTCCATACAGCTAATATATGACGTACATAAGAACCCGATCTCTAAGTGCAATGATGATTGATATAGTCAACAGCCCATTGCAATACTTGTAAGCGAGTTTACTTTTTTCCAGACAGCTGTATCTCACCAATGAGCAGCTGTGAACACTTGTCTGCCTATTACTAGCTTGTGCCCCCGAATTTGAAAATTTCACACATCTACCAAAACTAAGTAAATGGATCCAGGGATTAAGGGGGATACGGAAAGCTGTGCTTAAATGCATCTGACTCTGAAAGTTGCAGTTCAGGAGCTTAACAATTAGCCAGTATTCCTCAAGTATTTACTCCATAACTGACCTGAATTTTACACATAACCAGAAACTACAGTGACCCAGTTACCGCACTATGTTTTGTAGGTCAACGAATATACCACTGAGATATTTATGAGCCAAGTGTAAGAAATAAAGTAGAGATAAAAAATTGGATGAAATTCAAAGACTCTTTGTGCATCCCCTGATCTTTAACAAGGCAGTATTTTGCTTCAGTATTTGTAATTCAAAGCCAAGAATGGGTCCAAAAACACAGAAAAAGTATAATGTAAAGATTTCAACCATTTTCTGCATTTTGGATCCACTCCTCGTTTTGGCTTAAAAATATTGATACAAAACACTGACTAAATAGTGTCATGTAGAAATGGCCTTTTTCTTTATGGACAATGTTCTAACATAAGGATATTCATATTTGCATTAACCCATTCCCCACATCTGCCCTACATGTACGGTGGATGTCGGGTGTTATTGTACAGAGCAGGCTCACTGTATAAATTGGGATTCTTTTTTTAAATGTGCAGTAGCATATGTTACAGTATGGTATAGAACACATTTCTTGGCTAAAGCAGTCAGGACATCTGTTATCTTAAGATGAACATGTTGTACTCAAGTCAGAGTTAAGTGAACTACAGCTAACCCTCACATTTTATGACCAGGGTTAAGACAACATTGATAAAGGTATGTTGTACTATTTTGTTTTCTATATTTAACATGTTTTCTTGTTTGAACTCATAAAATGCTGACTTTCATATTGGAAACTGAAAACGCTCATGATGGCTGATATAATAGCTTTAGACAATCAAGACATTCTTTCTACAATTGCATTCAGATATCATTCAGAAATTTCTTCCCAACATTGTTACAGAAGTTCCCACAAATGTGCTGCACTCGTAGGTTGCTTTGCTTTCACACTTCTGTCATGTTCATCCCAAATAAGCTCATTGGGGTTTAAGTCTGGAGACTTTGTAACCTATTCCTTTCTTGGAAACATACTGGCTGCTTCTTCTCTTCTTCAGTAGTTCTGATATAACCTAGAAGTGGGTTTTGCATAATTATCTTGTTGTAATATGATCGCATGACCAATTAGACGTATACCAGAGGGTATTGTATGGTATATCAAAATGCTGTGGTAGTCCTTTTTGTCCAGTGTGCCAGTTACCCAAACAAGTTGCCAACTCTGGATCCAGCAAAAGAGCCCCAGACAATCATGCTTCCACCTCTATGTGTAACAGTTGGTGTCACACAATCAGGAACTATCCTTTCACCTACTCAATGGAGTACAAAAACCATGCATAATGTACCAATGATGTCAACTTTTGATTCATCAGACCATAAGACCTTCTACCACTCTTCAGTAGTCCCCTGGAGGTGCTGCTTGATCTAGGCAAGTATTTGTTTTATTTTGCTATCTTAGCAGTGGCTTTCTAACTGATACTCTATCAAACCTGCAGATAGAAGTCTTCTCTTCACAGTTGGAATGGAGACTTGTTCATTTCTGTTGCATTAAGTTGTGCCTGAAGATTTTGTGCTGTGATTTTGTAGTGGCCCCTTCCTGTCAGTTTCCTCCAGTTTTCAAGTGCCTTTGATGGTATAGGAAACTGTACTAACTTCCACCTTGGCTTTTTTTGGCATTTTCTCTGTAGGACAGAACTACACTTCTAAGGGTTATCATTGTCTGTCTATATTGTAAGATTGCCCTAGGAATACTCCGGGTTATATAAACATAATTCTAATTGCCAAAGGCAAAAAATACCCATGGGTAATATCCCCTAAAATATAAGTGCTTTATTATTCAAAAATAGATGAAGACAACATAAAAAAAATAAAGGATCAAATGTGGTAGCAATATAATGTGACCAACAGTCATCAATCAGTATTGTGTGTAATTGTGCATATATACTTAAGCATAGGCCTGGATGGCCAACTTCCAAAAGCCTGTGTAAAAATTAGTAGGTCAGCGCCACCAGAACCCTATTAAAAGTCTAACCTATGGCCACCCCGACATGTTTCACCTTACGGCAACCTCAGGGGGAACAACAACCAGGGCTATATACATATAATTTTAGAATTACAGACATCAGTGAGGAATGTGTTCTTCCCTTTGGTGGTGATAATGTAGAACTGATCCGCAGAATTTAGCGGTTTTCTTATTCCCAAATATTTCACTAGTTCCTTATAGTTATATAACAGTAACCAAATGACTCTCACGTTAAGGAAACAGTACAAATAGCGCTTTATTTTGGATAATTACCACACTACTGTAATTACTTTCCTTTCCATTTCAAAACAGGTTAGTATAAAACTATGATTATTATAAGTACATATACTGTATAAACATCAGGATTCCTATTGAAGCAGTAGCATGAATTATATGCTGAGCTTGTTCAGTTGACAGAATCGTATACAGTTGCAATCAAAATTATTCAACCCCCCCATTGAAAATTAGGGTTATACGCCAAGTTTACAAACCTTCAGCTGTTTGCAAATTTGGCATATAAAAACAAACAAACAATAACTATTTATATAGCTTAGCACAACTAATGTAACAAGTGGCTTCTACAAATTTAACACTAAATGCCACTTTTAATGACTTCTGCAGTCTCACAAACACATACATTTGTCACAGGTGGTATTCATTCTCCCAGCTACTGTCTGCTTGTTTCGTATGAAGGCACTGTCAGCCATTGGAGGGTGGAGTGGGGTAGATGAACAGCACATGGTCTATCCAGTAAATTACATGTAATTGATATCAAAAATAGAAAACAAAACTTCCTTGTATGTACTGTAGATTGCATTCAGGCCTGTACAGTTGTCTAAAGTTATGTAATATGGAAACCAGGGAAACATCCTGATAAATTCATGGACTCGGGGACTTGGTGTGTTCTTTATACCCGATACGGACATTACATTTATTTTATTAGTGTACTCTGGTTTACACTATTATAGGGGCACTTTGGATGGTGTAATGGTGTTCGGGGCTTATGAATACACAGTGTTTATGGAAACCAAGTAAACAGTGCTTTTCTTTAAGCTTTTAGCGAATAGCCTATTTGGTGCTTTAATGAGTAGGCAATGTTTTCTTTTTCTATAGTCACATTTCAGGAACCATAGCATTCCTATTTTTTCATTGATAGAACTATACAAGGACTTTTGTTAGGTGCACTGGTCAGAAACAATACTCTGCTTCTGTGTCTGGCAGGCGAAGGCATCGTCCTGCTCTCCCTGTTCACTGAACTTTCATTTATTCTCTTCCAGCACTCCGGGGGTTAATTGCTTCTGGTTCTCCTACTCAGCTGATGCATCTTTTCTAATCAGCGCCCTATATAGCTGCCCTGGGCCTTTCAGACAGTGCTGTAGTGTTGTTGTGTGATTCGTGTCCATAACTCCATGTTTTGCTGCTGCTCCGGCAGTTTCCTTGCTACTTTGCTTTCTGCTCATGTTCTGTGTCCTCCGTTCATGTATCCTGCTGTCTGTTATCCTCGTGAGTCTGCTTCGCGATTTATTCTTGTCTGCCTGTACCTCCTTTGTTCCTGTACACCCTGGTGTTCTGTCATTTTGTTTTATAGGCGTTCTGTCCTGTCAGGATCAGTCAGCGCCTAGAGAAAGACCATGGGGTTGTCCTTATCAGGACGAGTGCTCTTCTTATAGGCAGGGGTTTTACTCTCTTGATTATTAGTTCAGGGCAAGATACCTTCCCTAGTTTCCATCTGCATACTGGGTTCGTACATCTTAATGTCAGAACAGGTCCGCAACTGCAGTGCAGGAGTGCATCTGTACCCGCTCGTCAGACACATCGGGTGCAGAGACACTCCTGTACTGGTCCTCATCGAGGACCCCCGAGGAGAAGGCAGAAAGGGTTTAACCTCTTCTGCCTTCTCCTTTACACATTACATAGCGCTCAATTAGCACTATGTAATGCAGAGAGAATGCGGAAGTAGCACTTCCGCTTTCCGCCCGGCGATCATGTGACCACCAGGAGCCTCCAGACCTCAGCTGTCACTCACAGCCTAGGTCGGGAGCATTTCCCTGGTGATCATGTGACCGTCGTCACCCTCCTGATCTCAGCTGTCAAAGATCAGGGGGGTGAAGGATGAATGCCAATTGGGCATTCAAATATATTGGAGCTGAGGAGAATGGAGGGGAGGGGGAAATGGATTGGAAAGGGTTAAACTAATGATAATCCTCTAGTTCCACCAATTTTTTCACAAAGCTGAATAAGAGGTAGAGCCTGTATCACTGTCACCAGCTATAGCTGCAATGATCATTTACTTTCATATATATGAAAATGTTATAGATTCATTGAAAATATATAATGCGTAGGTATGTATGTCCTTCTAAAAAAAGAAAACTATTTAAGTTCCAAATAAATATATACACAATATCAAAAAGGTAGGTTTCAGCTAGGATTTAAATCTCAGTCTCCTGTATTGAAAGCAGCATTCTTAGCCACTACACTTTCCAGTCATTCCATATAAGAGAAATACATATGCATAGTGTGTGCTGTAAATTCTCCATACAGGGCAATACACACATTTGCCTTCCAAATTGTTTTCCAGTGAATACCAATGCTGTGGAAAAAGATGTATATTCATTATACATACCATCCAGAAATGTAACCTATATAGCTCATTTACCCACTGCTTATACATGTTGTCCATGAATAAAACATGAGCTCCTATCTACGAGTAGATAACATTCTACTTCCCAACGCATTACAGCCATCAGAGCAATAATAACTACAGGGAGAAGACAGTGATGCTGGGCTGTGTTAGTGAGCAAGCAGTATCCTCTTCTGAGGTTATAGACATAATATTGTGTCCACGCTCCAAGGAGTGGATGTGTAAATAATAGTGAGTGTTAAGGCCCATTTACACGCGAAGATAATCTTTCAAACGATTGAAAGTTTTAGCGATCATTTTGCATAAAGTGTTAATGAACACTAATGTCCATTAACACTTTATCATCTTTGTTTGCATGTAAAAGGGCCTCTGGGAGCTGTCTGCAGAGCACAGCATGTGAGCTGGGCTCTGCACACAGCTACATTGCTGTCGCATGGGCTGCCGGCAGAATACAATGTAATCTCCCGGCTTCTCCTGAGAACACAGCGTGCAGTGTCTTAAGAGATACTTTATCTTTCTGCAGCTGAATGATGTATTTTACGCTCACCTTAAAATCATCGTTCAGACGACAAGTGCAAGATGGTAGCATTTACACGCAACAATTATTGCTCATCTGCGGCTGTTTGAGCGAATTTTGAGCAATAATCGTTTTATGTAAATGGGCTTTTAGTCTAGCTATAGGTGCTGGTAGAATATCAAGCAGTGGACTGTCATAGACAGAGCTCCATACCTTAGGTCAACGTTAGCCTCCAAACGTCCTCACAGGTATATAATCCCACTGGAATTGTGCAGGTAGGGAGAGCAGCATTGGAAGGGCAGCATATATTATACTTGTTTTATGCACTCCTATGTTATATACTTTCTGTGACATTAATTGGAAAATAAATGACTGGATAAAGGACCCCCGTGACCTTCAAACCTTATTCTTCATCAGCTGACCTGGAGTGGGGGGAGTTGGTTGTAACCCAAACTCACCCCAGTGAAGTAAATTCTATATTATTTTCTCCTACCATCAGGGTAGAAGTAGCGCTTATAGGATTTTTTTTATCACTTTATTGTTACATCTCTTCTGAGGTTAGAACTGTGCTCACTCGTAACTCTGGGTAATCCTCTGCTCCTGACTGGCTACCCAGCTCATAAATATGCGTGTGGCAGAGAAAGGATGGTCAGGACTGGAAGCTAAGAGCTTCTGGCCATGGTCATTATATCAGAGGAAATCTCAAAATCAGGTCAGTGAGAGTCATGTGACACACCCTAATTGAGGCACAGGAACTCATTTAAGGTAACCCAAAGACATTGTTGAATGCTTCACTGGGGCTGGCTGTGTATAAGGTTAGAAGTTTGTAAAGTTCTGGAATACCGTTTTAAAGCCCCTATAATCTAGTAGTCATCAATGTTACCAAAGGTGAATGTGTTCACCTGTAACTGTTTAGCCTATGGATAGCTGACATAATATATTTATAGTGCGGGTCATTAGGAACTCATCAATACCTAAAATTTATTTCTTTATTTTTTCCACAATTAAGTGGGTTTTGTAAGGAAAACAGTTTTTATACTTTTTTTGGTTTTTATTTTAAACTTTATTTAACTTTTTTCAAGGGGACTAGAAGATGTGATCATTTGATTGCTGGTATACTACACTTACAGCTCTGTCCTGGAGGCAGGGTCCGATAAGCTGACTTGCATGGCAGACTTGAAGACTTTGGTCAGGCCTCGAGCTGTCATGGGAACCTCATAATCGCATTGTGGGGTGTTGATAGGTGACAGAAAAAGTCCTCTCCCCTTATCAACTAGTTACATGGTGCAATCGCCATTTTATCATGGCATGTAAGGGTTAAACCACTGGGATCAGAGGTTTCTCCACACCTCGCTTTTAGAGCAGGATACCTGCTGTCAATAGACAGCTGACCCTCGACTCTTTCTGGCATGGGACTCCTGTGCCGGCCTTCGATTAGGCCTCCATGTTTTTATAGTGCTCTAACTTAAGACCCCTTAGTGACCATTGTAAAAACATATGACTGGTCACTAAGAACCCCCAGTGATCCCAAGATCCACACACATCAAATCTTCCTTGAAAATGGAGGAATGGTGCAAATACATGACCACCACGTCATTCACTTCCATGGGATAGCGAAAGATTGCCAAGCATATTGATCTACCTCTGTCCCACAGTAGCGAATAAAGTGGTGGTCTCCAACAATCAGACATGTATTCCCCGGATAGGGCATACATATTATTAATGAGAAAACATCTTTAAGAAACTACGGTTTCTGAGCCACTGAAAACACTGAAGATGTAACAATGATTTTTTTTTTGGACTCTGAGAAGTGAAGATGATGCCGCTTGGTACATCATTTAATTAAATGATATCATTTGAAGGTATTTATGGTATGACATTCATGTTTCTATGACACCGGGAAGTTACATTACATAGAGGTGCCACTACTTTTGAACTTGGCATTGAATAATCAAGTTGTGACCCCTGTACTTTTTCTATTTAGGACCTAAAGAATGGTCGTGCCAAATTTCATGTTCGTACGATGCCGGAAAGTTAATGAATTAGATTAGGTACATTACATGGGGGTGCCAATACTTTTGCAATTAGCATTGAATAGTCGAGTTGTGACCCCTTTACTTTTCCTATTTAGAACCTAAAGGATGTTCGTGCCATATATATATATATATATATATATATATATATATATATATATATATATATTTCCAATGGAAAATACGATAGGGTATATCTATAGAATAGTGGTGTATGGATTGAGTACTACGTATGACCCAATGTAATGCTGACTTGTTATGAGTATCACAGCCATTGCCTTCCTGATTACAACACAGGGCTATGAGACACAGACATTGTGGATAGCAGACAGAAGAAAAATTGACGCTTTCAAGCTCTGGTGTTGGAGAAAACTTCTACGAATTCCCTGGACAGCTAGGGTCACCAACTAAGCTGTCTTGAACCGCATCAACCCAGAGGTGTCCCTGGAAGGCAAGATCACGAAACAAAGACTGACTTACTTTGGACACGTCCTGACTGCCCTACCCTTACACAGTGATTGACAGCTTTCCTTGTATCAGTTTGTTTACAGAGAAGGTTGCCAATTCTGTGCATCAGCAGGGTAGTCAGGACTGACACTGTTTCTCTTAGAAGCCTGATCAGGATGTAGGGCCCTTTCAGACGGGCATATTTTTGATATGTGCTTTTTTTGTATATTTCACGAACACACAGACCCATTATAGGCTATTAGGAGGGATTTTCCACACAGATCGGTGGTCCATGTGAAAAAAAATCATTATATGTCCCGTCTGTTTTCACGGACAAAAAATAGGATGTGCAGTGTGCACTGTCCATTCAGATTGGACGGCACTTGGATGGGCGTCCATATACTGTGATGCATACATAAATCCATCTGAATGGGATTCTGAAATCCGGCAGCAAATCTAATAAACCTGTATATCACAGAGCTCAGCATTTTGCCATAGGTTTTGGAGCGGGTCGGCCGCTGGCATTCCGTTGCGGCTTTTTCTCCCTATGGAGATGAGCAAGGCTGCAACAGTAGAAAAAAAGAATTGACATGCTGCGGCTCTCAATTCCGCGCCACATTGCCGGTTCTGCCCGGCTTTGCCGCCACGGGTTGGCCACCCCATGTGGATGAGATTTTTGTAAAATCTTGTCCACATGGCTGGCCAATCCCGGAATTAGAAACCTCGGGCGGATTTGCAGTACAGAAATTCTGCACAGAATTTCCGCGGCAAATCCGTCCCGTGTGAACCCAGCCTAAGGATAGCAATAGACTGAGGTCTGCTTTGTGTACTGTCTTATTGTGTTCCTTTTACCATCCTATCAATTCTCCCAGTCTCTGTTGGCCCATTTACAGAAGACGATTACCTTTCAGAATAGTTCAAATCGTCCCGTGTAACCGCATACAGCGGCTGACCAAGAATTGTTCAGACGCTCAGATTCTGCATGCAAAAAACTGAGCAGCGCGTCGTTCAGTGTAAACAGCAGTCGTTCACTTCTGAATGACTGCCTGCTTACAGAGAATGAAGGCAGGCGGGGGAAGAATGCTCCCCGGCCCGCTCCACCTCCATTCCGGCAGCTCTGCCAGCGATACTTGCTCCCATGTAACAACACAGCAGCACTGGGATGAGAGTCGGGCATCGTTTGCCCAACAGATCCTCCCATGTAAATGGGCCTTATGTCTCCCATCTCTCCAGAGTTGATGCAACAGCTACATGTTCTGTATCTATTGCTGTAATGAAATGTATTACTCCCTGCTTACAATAAAATCAGAACTGAGACTGCTCACTTGTATTAAGTTTATAATCTGGAGAATATGATCTCATACAAGTCAATCATTTAGGTCTTCACCCACCCACTTCAATATAGTCGGCTGGACAGGATAAACTTACTTGGCAACTAGAGACCTATTTGTAATTCTAGATATATGCACAGCTGCGCAACAGGACTTCCTGCGTCTTCCAAAACCGAACTACATTTAACACGAAGAATCACTTTACTTTTTCAATCCGTCATGTCATGATTGCCTTACCAGCGATTTTAGATATTATATGAAATAAGGTGACGTGCAAGTCATATGTGAACGAAAATGCAACAGATCACTTCCTGTTCTGTTTGGGCAGCTTTCATAGTGTATATTGTACAAATGATTAGAGCCAAAATATGGGATTATCCAGGATTTAAAGCAAACTGCACAAACGAAGATGGCTTCTCGGACTACGTGATGCACACTGTGTATTAGTAAGTACTGGTAGTGTAAGACACTACATACTGATATAACTGGTCAGTGCTGCTCATGTGGGCAGCACTGATTAATCAAAGCAGGTGTAGTGTCTTAGACTAACGATGCCTGCCAGTAGACAGTGTGCGTCTGGTAGTCAGAGAAGCCATGCGGCCATCTTTGTCTGTCCAGGTCCGAAGGGCCGCTTTAAATATTGATGACATATCCTTAATGTAGGTCATCAATCTCAGATCAGTGGTGATCTGTTGGCACAAGCTACTTCCTAACATATTATTTTACTACTCAGGTACCAACAGCCTTGATTGTTTAAAAGAGGGGCTTGTTTAAGCAGTCTATATCCCATATCAAAAAGCAGTTTTTAACCAACAGAATAATACTAGGGTTACATGGCAACTTTGGCTACCATGGAGGTCACATGACCAAAGATTGCTATGTAACACTGTGACCTCGCACTGCCACTGAAGTTAATAGTGTTGCAGTATGATTCCCAGGTCATGGCAACATGCAACCCATACTGCAAGGATATTGACTTCAAAGGCAGAACGAGGTCACCGTATAGGCCTTGCCTTAAAATGATAGCCTAGAGCTGTATATACACTTTCTAACAGTCCGGGCTGTAACCCAAAATGTATTATCAGTTTTTGACTGGCATGTCTTCTTAAAGGGAATATCCACCTGTAACACTGTGGGATAGATCTAACCAATATAGTGGAGTACGACGCACACACCTTAATAAATGTGGCTCCCCATTCATGTCCATGCAGCACAGTCTAGGTGGACATCCATGTTCCTACCGGTAACTTCAGACCCTTCTGTATGGACATAAATGTGTAGATAAAAATTACAATACATTCACAGGCTATAATATCTCAGCATGGGGTTGCATTGGCTTCTAAAATAAATTACTTTTTGTGCTATTCATGAACAGATTAAATATAGTCTTTAAACCTCCTTAAACTGGATGTGTCCCCTCCTGGAGCACAAATCTGGGTTGTGACTTTATTCCTCCTGGAAACTAATAACTGGGCATTACCATTCCCTTGTCAATAGGGTGTTTTTATACACAGTCTGACAGGGTCCTTACTTAGGCCGCCTGCAGACGGCCTGGTCGAATCCCGCTGCGAGAATTCTCACAGCGGGACCCGACCCAAATTCTGTAGAGACCAGTGCGGCGCTCACCTCTCCTGCGGCTCCGGCTCTCTGATGTGCCAGCTGCCGGCCTGCCAGCGCATGCGCAG
The DNA here is from genome assembly GCF_035609145.1 of Eleutherodactylus coqui. Taxonomy (NCBI): domain Eukaryota; kingdom Metazoa; phylum Chordata; class Amphibia; order Anura; family Eleutherodactylidae; genus Eleutherodactylus; species Eleutherodactylus coqui. Next base: position 199,881,874 of record NC_089841.1, on the reverse strand, counting down.
AGCAGCGCCGGCGGCCCGGGAGTGTCATTTCTGTGCAGGCCTCTGCGGGACCCGCACAGAAATAGAACATGCCGCGATTTGTTTTCCGCGTGTGATTTCATGCGGACAAATCGCGGGCGTCTGCCTAGGATTGGGTTTTTTAATGCAATCCTATGGCAGCTTCCACGGGCAGCAATTCTGCGGGAAATCCCACCGCAGAATTTCTGCCCGTGTGCAGGGGGCCTTAGACATAAAATGGTTCCATTCGTAGGAAAACTGAACCCAGAAGCGCCGCCATGAATGAGCCCTTAGCCAATATGCAAATCATCATCAAACATGGCAGATATTACTCACTTTTGAGTGGATGAAGAATCCGAACCGATTGGTTCATGTATAGTAATTTTCCATTTAATGGCGATGAGTGTGTTGTAAAACAGCTGTAATACAGATCCATATTACGGATCTCAGATATTAACAGGGAAGAAGTAGCATTTAATATGAATTGTAACATGATAATTATACACCCACTGACTTTTTCCATCTTCAAAACTACTACCAATCTTAGTATGGCTATGAATAGTAAGTAATTACTGTAGACAGACTGTGTATTCTGCAAATTGCAACTGCTACAAACTGGGAAGAGGATGTGAGAGTGCCGTCAGGGTCAGAACAGTAACCGAAACCCCTTGTTATTTTGAAACAGCACCAAAAAATTGAAACTGGTAGGAGAACTTGGTCAACTAAAAGGAAGCTAAAACCCTGTCCTCACCTTAAAATATATTATGTCAGAGCAAGCCTCAATTCAGGTTTTAGATAAAGTAGGTTGGTTTGTTGCTGCATGTTTTGTCTCATTAAAGAAACTTAATGATCATATATCCTATCACTTTTTTGTTTTGCCATGCTTCATCTGTTTACATTTTTCTCTTGAAGTTTAATTAGGCCCCCTGTCCACGAGCGTTGCGGTATCCTGCGGGAGCCGCCGCCCGGGAGCAGGAGCCGGCAGACGGTTCTCCGCATGTCAGCCTGTCTGACAGATGGGCTGACTGCGGAGAATCGGGGCAATTCGCAGCATGCTGTGAATTGCCGACCGCGAGCGGGGAATTGCAATGATTCTCTGCTTATGGACAAGGGGCCAGCGCTTTCCATAGCAATGCTATGGAAAGCTACAACCAGCGTGATTCACCGGCGATTTACCGCCGGCGAAATCACTGCCGTGGACAGGGGGCCTAACATTGCTAAGGGTACTCTTACATAGGCCGATAGTTGCCTGAATAATCACTCAAACAAGCAATTATGGACGACTGTTCTGCACGGGACTCGACAGGGCAAGTGAGTGAGAAGCTATATACACCACATTTTGGTGCATTTATGTTCAAAGCAAACCCAGGAAAAGTTCTGAATTTATATACTGAGTGTATAATTCAGATGTATGCAACTGTATGCCTTTGTATTGGAAAAGCTAACTGACAGGTACAAAAAAAAAAGTTTCCAAAACATATCTGTTGGTATACAACTAGTTCATTACAAGTGTTGCAACCTGCAGGTAATGCGCTCCCGGGATTTCCATCTTTCCTCCACCTTGATGGGTGGTCGCACCTTAGTAACCCACGTCCAAGCCAGATGTTTTGTAAATATTCTGTCTTTATTATGGTACCATATCGGGCAGCAAAAGTAGCAATCTTTACACTGTTGTAAAATGTCACAGTATGTACATACAAATCAACACATCCCTGACCCTCTCCTCGCTAAACATAACCATCTTGCTCTCTCTAAAATAGGCCCAGTGTCTTAAACACAGAGAAAAAGTCCATCAGCTTTACCCAACCAATGTGTCAATCTAGGGGGCGTCCTCCCCTGTCAGACTCATGGTAGCAGCTTGATCTGCAAAAGACCACTCTTACAAAGGGGGGTTCTGAGCTCAGCCAGACAGGAGCTTTTTTCCTCCATGACAGGTGTTCCCTAATTAATGAGTAGGCTACACCCTGCCAAATCTGCCAGGAATAAGTCCACCCTGTGGTCTGTGCATGAGCGCTGTATGTCACAATAGGTAGTAACAAGTAACGTTGTAAGTAGCTGCTAAAAAGTGTCTCTTCGATTCACCTAATGGCTAGAGTCATGTATTCAAGTTATTTCTTGTGCATCTGAATGATTATCTGTATAATCATGAATGCGTCTTTGCTTGGTCTGCAGTCTGTTAAAAGGAAGGAAGAGTTTAGTAGTTGTAATATATTAAGTGATACATAGTGTACTTGTCCTTTGCATGGAACTCACAGTAATTACATCGTGATTCAGCATGATACAATCGTCTGAGTACTTCCTTTCCCCTTCTTAATTTTTTTACATTAGGGTTTAGGAAATATCACAGACCTATTCTGTACGGAAGACAATGACAAGGCCCAGTGTCTGTAACTGCAAACCCAGCACAATCTGTGCCTCGGGCAGCTCCAACTCAATTGGAAATTTATGAGCGAGTGCCTGTAAAATTCCTTGTACAGTACCCTGTATTTTCCCACTGGTTTATATGAAATATCAACTGCATTATAAACATTAACCCTTTCCTATTCCTGCCTGGAACAAATACCAGGGGAACAGATTCAACCAAGAATAGTTTTGAGCACACCTGAAAGTTTGACTGTTGAACAGCTTTCCATTAAAACATTGGGATGTACACAAACCAAATCATATATCCCTATGCCTGGTACGCATCCTAGTGCTATTTACTACAGTAATTATCAACCCATTTCACTTAACATATGTGCTGATGTTGTAAGCCTTGATGGGTACAGGCCAAACAACTTTGTGGCACTCTGTCCATTGGCTTCTACAGTTTGCTCATTCATTCTATGCCTCACACTGTTGTGCTCTCTTTACACAAGTGTGCCCATTGGTATCCCAGCCAGTTTTGGCCTTTATAACATGGCAATAGCAGTTGTCTCCAATCTCAGGGGTTGGTATACTCCCTTTCCTCACTGAAATAAACACACTCAACGGATCCGAGCATGCAGGGGGATTAGTTATCTAATGGGTATAGCCCACTTTACTCATTTTGTTCACATTTTGTTGAGGAATTTGCCTTAAAGTGGTTTTCCAGGGTGAATACTATTGATGACCTATCCTCAGGATAGGTCATCAATAGTTGAACAACTTGGTCTGTCCCTTGGTACCCCGACCGATCGGCTGAGCGGTCGCATGCTGTCAGAGACGAAAATGCACAATTGTCCAAGCGGAAGTCTCTGCACCGACCTCTGTGTAGTGCCCAGCGCTTGTAACTGCAGGCACAGTTTGCGTTTATTTGAATGAGAGCCGTGCCTGCAGTTACAAGCGCCGGCCACTAGATTTCCGCTGCTTCTGCTCTGACCTCTGTGTATTTGCGCCGCTGACAGAATGCGCTTGCTTAGCTGATTGGTCGCGGTCCTTAGCTACGGACCCCAGCCAATCTTCCCAACACATTTGTACATCACAGGCGCTGCATAAATATGGCTTTCAGCCCGAGTACTATAGATTTATGCCAGGAAATGTGTGTACATGCATTAGTAAATCTGCTCAGTAAAGCCTTGCATGAGTTGGATGAAACCCTTTTGGAACTCGAAGCAAATGTGGCAAAATGTGCCCATCTTCACAGGGCTCCAGTAGTATCAGCCATAAAAGCCGTCCACATAGTTGTGTGTACTAGGCCAAACTGACCTGAGATGGTTGCAAGGAGAAAACATCAATCAATCCTCAAAATTGATTTTTCTGCAGGACTAGCTAGCATGCTTAGTTTTTTCAAATGTATTTTTATAAAAAAAAACTAAAGAAACACAAATTTGCTTACACACAAGTGACTGAAGGTCATTTCTAGGTTATTACACTCAGGTAATACAAGGCAGCAGAGTTTTGTCTGGTAAGTAATTGTGAGTTTTAAAATTGCATAAGCTCCAACTACCCACTTAAATTAAAAGCGAAGAGTAATAACAATAGTTTGCCTCAGTGTGGAATTTTCTGTAACTGGAGATTCACGGGGTGTAATTATTTTGAAGCTCTTTCTTAGATTACTAAGGAACTTTATAGGCTGCTTATCCCTGCGTTTGGGTTTACCATGCTGATTAAAGGACGTTTAACTCTCCTGTGCGACTCTGCAGTCTACCAGACAAAACCATTTCAAATGGTCAGATTTGCACCACATAAAACAACCATATTGCTGATTTCATGTCTGTTCTTTTTCTAAGCAATATGGTGAGTAAACACTGGTTCTCCCTGAAGACTTCATTTCTGAGTACAGCTAAAAATGTCTAAAAAACAGCAAAAATGCACCATATTTTTCTACAAAGAAGCAGACCTATTTTCTAGTTTAACTGGCTGCTTAGTTCACTTTGATCGATGACATCAGTAGACTTTTGGCATCTGGATACCGGCTACTCTAACTAGCCTTACTACCACCCACTCCACCCCCACTGCATATTAGGCACCTCCCGAGTTTCCCACCTTCACCATGATACAGCATGTAGCATACCTTCTTTCTCCAGTGTATTACATTTTACCAATATTAAGTCCCATTATGTGAAAACAGTTAATAGGAGAACCAAAGCTGCACATTGTAAGTATTCATAGGCCTGCTGGCCAGCTTCTTAATGATATTGTATCACTGCCTAGCGACCTGTGAAGGTGACCACTCTGGATCTGCATGCCCTTGTGCAGTTATGTGCGGCTACATTCCACAGAGTAGAAGTTCTGGTATTCTGACCTCCACTATTTTTTCTCTCCTGCACCTTAAAGGAGAATGTGGCTGCCAGTCCAATGTACTACCCTGTTGAGTTAAAGGGTTTTTTCTAGCTGGATGTGAAAATTTTACACCAACTTTAATCTTGGCCCTACTGCAATGGAGAACCACCCACTGCCTTGTAATCGCTGATCAAGATTGTTTTAGACCTCACAGTTTAGCTGCCACAGTTTATAAGCGTAATTTCCACTGTAACTACGGGGGCAGTGTCTGCCTTAGACATCCCAGGATAGCTTACGAGACAGGGCTGTTCTGACAGTCGGTCACCCCTAATAGTGGTATGAGGGACAATGACAGCTCAGTGATATATTCAGGACATCCTGCAGCCACATGTGTTCCTCTTGTGGCGGCTTCCAAGAGCCAGCAGGATAATGCTCGGCCGCACACACAAGGGGGTCACAGCAATGTCTCCACAACATTGTCACACTTCTGTTGCCAGATTTATCACCAATAGCACATGTATGGGACCATCTGGGACACCAACTTAAAGTCTGCCCAATATCGGCCCCCTTAAAGCAAATATGGACCGATATGCAGCAGGATACCATATGAAACCTTCATGCCCGCCCGTATCACATCTTGTATCCAAGCTAGAGGTAGTCCAACAGGATACTAGAGCCTCCATGCCTGCCAGTATCACATCTTGTAGACAAGCACCTCGCAGCCGGTGTCTGTGTCCCCCACTATGGTCTGCCCAGCGGTGCAGCAGGCTGCTCTGTAATCCTCCCCGTTGTCATCTCTCTCTGCCTCCAGCAAGTAAGCACAGTGATTGGATCGAGCACCGGCCAATCACAGTTGGCATCAATGAACTAATCACAGCCATTCAGTGATGTCAATGACTGAACGGCTGTGAATGATCGAGAACCAGCTGTGATTGGCTGGCGCTCAATCCAATCACTGCGCTTACTTGCTGACGGCAGGGGAATTCAAAGCCCTGTTTACCAGAGAGAGATGACAGCGGGGAGGATTACAGAGCAGCCTGCCGCACTGCCGAGGAGACCCTAGCAGGGGGACACAGATGCTGGCTGCGAAATGAGTATTGCTGTTTTTTTTTTACCTAGTGTAGCTAGGGCTTATTTTCTAGGGAGGGCTTATATTTCAAGCCCCCCTGAAGATCAGGGTAGGGCTTATTATCGGAGAAGGTTTTATTTTCAGGGAAACTAAAATTGATAAATCACCGGGCCCAGATGGATTACACCCAAGGATACTAAAGGAACTAAGTGACGAGATAGCTAGGCCGCTATACCTAATATTTCTAGACACTATCAAGACCGGAGTAGTACCATTGGACTGGCGCATTGCCAACGTGGTTCCAATTTACAAAAAAGGGAGCAAAAGTGAGCCTGGTAACTACAGGCCAGTAAGTCTCACTTCAGTAACGGGAAAAATTTTCGAGGGGATTCTGAGAGACGCCATCGATGAGTACCTCAAGGAGATCAAGGGAATAACTCCTCACCAGCATGGATTCATAAAGGGTCGCTCATGTCAGACAAATCTGATCAGTTTCTACGATGAAGTAAGCTCTAAGCTGGACCAGGGAGAATCTATTGATCTTGTATATCTGGACTTCTCTAAAGCCTTTGACACCGTGCCACATAATAGGCTAATATACAAAATGAGGCAGCTCGGACTGGGCGAAAACGTGTGTAAGTGGGTAAAAAATTGGCTCAACGATAGAAAGCAGAGGGTGGCAATAAATGGTTCGTACTCTGATTGGACCACAGTCGCTAGCGGGGTGCCACAGGGTTCAGTATTAGGCCCCACTCTGTTCAACATATTTATCAATGACCTGATAGAGGGGCTGCACAGCAAAATATCAATATTTGCAGATGACACAAAATTATACAATATAATTAATGCAACGGAAGACAATGTGCGGCTACAAACGGACCTGGATAAGCTGGGGGTTTGGGCAGAAAAATGGCAAATGAAGTTCAATGTTGAAAAATATAAGACTATGCACATGGGCAGGAGGAACGGATGTCACAAATACTCACTTAATGGGGTACCACTAGGGAAAAGTGATATGGAAAAGGATCTGGGGGTATTAGTGGATAAAAGACTAAACTGGAGTAACCAATGCCAGTCAGCCGCTGCAAAGGCAAATAAAGTCTTGGGGTGCATCAAAAGAGGTATAGGGGCGAAGGACGAGAACATTATCCTTCCATTATATAAGGCACTTGTCAGGCCTCACATGGAATACTGCGTACAATTCTGGACACCGGTGCTCAGGAAAGATGTCACAGTGCTTGAGGGGATTCAAAGAAGAGCGACTAAACTAATACATGGAATGACGGGACTGGAATACCCAGAGAGGCTATCCAAATTGGGACTATTTACTCTAGAAAAAAGAAGGTTAAGAGGCGACCAAATAACCATGTATAAGTACATGAGGGGACAACACATGGATCTCTCCCGCGATCTGTTTACACCAAGGACCACGACGGTAACAAGAGGACATCCGCTACGATTAGAGGAAAGTAGGTTTCATCACCAAAACAGAAAGGGGTTCTTTACTGTAAGAGCAGTTAGACTGTGGAACTCTCTACCGGAGGAAGTGGTGATGGCAAAATCCATAGAGGAGTTTAAAAGGGGACTTGATGTCTTTCTGGAGAAGGATATTACAGGATATAAATATTAGGTTAAGTGTCAATCCTGGTATATAGGCAGGTAGGAACTATTAGGGGTTGATCCAGGGAACAGTCTGATTGCCATTAGGGAGTCGGGAAGGAATTTTTCCCCCAAAAGGGCTAATTGACTTCTGGCCTTGGGGTTTTTTGCCTTCCTCTGGATCAACACAGTAGGATAGACAGGCTGGACTAGATGGACAATGTCTTCATTCGGCCTTACATACTATGTTACTATGTGGTAGAAAGTATCATTCAATTCAGACAACTCCTAGGGGAGAGATTTTTTTTGGACAATGAGCGTGTGTGTGTATATATATATATATATATATTTTTTTTTTTTTTCAATATTGCAGTGTTCAGATATCACAAAGAGAATAGTTCTAACACTTTGGCCCTCCCAGACTTTGGTCAAGGCAAAAATCTGTAGGAATGTAAAGGAGGCAATAGAGGAAAAAACATATGTAGTTGCTTAATTCATGATTCATGGCCATAGTCCCTATCACTTGGCACAACAGTGTGCCGACCATGGCAGACTAAAATCAAATATTACTGACTTTCAGCTCAGCTCTGGATTTGAACTGTGCTGACAACAGAGAAGAGAATTAATTATCAGTTTGACAGCTCTATCTCAGGCCTCATCCTCACTTAGGCCTAGTGCCCATGGCCGTGACGGGCTCCACAAGTAGAATTCCGCAGCGGAGTGCGTCATGGCGCCCCCCCCCCCCCCAGATACCCCATACTCGCCTCCGGATCCGCTGCCCAACGTTCTGCATCCCGTGCCTGCCCGCATGCGCAGTACAGTGCGTGACGCGCCGGCAGTGTCATGTGACGCGTCGGCAGTGTCACGTCTGCAACGTCACATGACGCGTCAGCCGCATCATAGGACGCGGGCGTCGGTGGGCGGGGAAGCGTTTTCATGCTATCTTCCGCTGTGCTATAGCGGAAGTTAGCATGATGGACGGCTTCCATTGACTGCAATGGAATTCATCTGCAGGTACGCCCGCGGCAAATAGAACATGCCGCGGGTGATTACGGGTTATTTCATGGGGTGCAATTCCACGGTGGAATTCCCCACCGTGAGCATTGCGCTATTAGGTTCAATAGAACCTAATAGCTGCGGGGCAACGTTCGTGGGAATTAGGCCTAAAGCATTAAAGCTAGTATTTGTTACCAAAACCAGCAGTGGAACATAAACAGAGAAAGTATAATGCAAAATTTGCATCTCTTCTGTGTTGTGGAGTCACTTATATTAGTGACCGAGTGATCACAATACATAAGTGTGAATGAGGCCTAAGACAGAGCTGCTCTTTAACCCTGTAAAGGGAATCTGTCACAAGGTTTATGCTGTTCTAGCCGAGTTTAGCATATACCAGTGACAAAGACCCCAATTCCAAAGCTGAATCACTGCTTAACTTGAAGCTTCTGGGCCCCGATGCAAAACCTATAACAGAGCCCCCAACTATAATGCTTTATTCATAGTACTGGGCTCCCTATATGGAGAAGAGAGGCCTTATGGGCCCCCTAAGGCTCCTGGGCCCGGGTGCAAAACCTGTAACAGGGCCCCCAACTATAATGCTTTATTCATAGTACTGGGTTCCCTATATGGAGAAGAGAGGCCTTATGGGCCCTCTAAGTCTCCTGGGCCCGGGTGCAACCGCATCCCCTGCATCCTCTATAGTTACGTCGATGGACACTGCATAACTGCAGTGGATGATGCAGTCTGAGTCTCAGTAGGACTGACTGTATATTTTCCCTCTGCTCCCTCTTCTCCTGCATCTACTTATCAGCTAATTTATTATCATTTATATATTAGCTGAAGTAGGTATATGAGATAAAGGAAACTAAGCAGTCAGTCCAGCTTCAATGACAAATCTCCTACTAAAGCCAGGCTCACACAGGCAGATTCCAATTGCAGAATCCACAAACGACATCCGCACAGATGATCCACGGCAAAACATGGGCATTGAAAAGCACGTACTTACACTTTTTCGCTCACTCTTGCGGATACGAATTGTGCATATCATGAGCGGAAGAAAAATCGCAGCATGCTCTATTTTGCTGTGGATTTAGAGCAGACAGCATCCATTGAAGTCAATGAAGGGTGTTCAATATGCAGCCCATACACAATCTAGGATTGCATACAGGCCGCGGATACCCTGGTCATCACTAAGCGATAGCGTAGGAAATACAAACATTAAAAAAAACTAAACTGTACTGTGCATGACCGAGGGCAAGCCGCTGTGGTTATCCGCAATACAGGAAAAGAAGCTGCGGGCCGCCCGCATGCGGAATCTGGTACGCCTGTGTGAGCCCGGCCTGAAACTTAGACTACAGGTTCTATATACTGTACTGTGATATGTAGAAGTTGCTGAAGACAAACAGTACAAAATTTTTATTCAACCCTATTGCAAAAATGTTTGTCAGCCCAAAATACATGCATTTAAGTGGTAAACGTGTCCCCAAAAGGGTCCATGGTGTATCAAATCATGGCCGAGCAGCTGCAGTGCAAGCCGAGCACTTGGTAGTCCACTCAATGTTGTGCGCAGGCTCTAAAGTGATCTGAATTTGTGATGACTACACCTGCCAGTCAATGGCTCCTTCACCACTTTGTTGCTGATTGAAAGTCTTCTTCCTAAACTATGTATAGGGAGAAAACTGCCTATCATCTGCAGGAGGCCTAGGGATGCTAACGGCTCATGACTACTAGGACTCAGCAATGAGCTTGCTTAAAGGGGTTGTCTCGCGAAACCAAGTGGGGGTATACACTTCCGTATGGCCATATTAATGCACTTTGTAATATACATCGTGCATTAAATATGAGCCATACAGAAGTTATTCCACTTACCTGTTCCGTTGCTAGCGTCCTCGTCTCCATGGTTCCGTCTAAATTCGCTGGCAGCTTGCTTTTTTAGACGCGCTTGCGCAGTCCGGTCTTCTCCTTTCAGCACGAGCCGCTTCAGTGTGCTCCCCGCATGCGCAGACGAGCTGTCACTGCTCGGGAGCGCGCTGGAGCGGCCATTCTGTACCTTCCTCTGTTAGAGGAAGGTGCAGAAACTGGAGCTGCCCAGCGGAGAAGCCCAGCCCAGCTGTCCAGCTGTCCCGAGAAGCCGCCCAGGTAAGTGATGGGTCGGGGGGTGATCTTCACTAACAGGTGAAGGTCCCGGGCCACAGCGGTAGGCCCCGGAGCCCAGCGCTGGGCTCCGAAACCTAGCGCTGGGCTCCGGAACCTAGCGCTGGGCTCCGGAACCTAGCGCTGGGCTCCGGAACCTAGCGCTGGGCTCCGGGGCCTAGCGCTGGGCTCCGGGGCCTAGCGCTGGGCTCCGGGGCCTTCGTCTGTTGTCAGGGTCTAGCGCTGGGGAGCCGGGAGCGTAGCGCTGGGGAGCCGGGAGCGTAGCGCCGGTTACCTGCTGCCTGGCGGTGGGTGACTGGTCGGCGGCTGTGGTGGGTCCGGTCGGCGGCTGCGGGGCGTCTGGTTGCCATGGAGACACAGCTGGCAGCGTCTCGGGAGCGCGCACGTCGGGCTGCAGCAAGCGAAGGGAAAAGAGCCGGTGGCCATCTTGGGGAAACTTTTATAAGTTGCTGAAACGCTGGAACGGTAAGTACAAACCAGCTAGAAAAGTCATTTACAGGGGGGCTTAGTAATGTATGCTTAATTAGGGGGATTGGGCAAAAAAAATAATTCACTGCTTCCTCGAGACATCTCCTTTAATGATTTATGTGAGCTGCTCTGCAAGTGCTATATATACTATAGGTGCTGGTGTGGGCAATGGCTAACTTGTAAACCTGGGTGTCACATACAAGCGGGACGCACTGGATCCATAAACCTGAAAAACACACAACATTGCACACCAAACAGTGCAAAACAATAAAGCCGACTGCAACAAAGGAAAACACTGTCCCTAAGGAACCTTACCTAGGGAAGGGACCTGCCTAAACACAGGTTACCCATCCTGACATGGACGCACCTGACCACGTACCTCGGCCACTAGTTGACCTTACGTGGGATAGAGGAATAACACAAGAACCAAGATGGAAATTATAACAAATGCAGTAGTTAGCTTTCAGATGTCACAGGTAAATGGGAGATCCAGAACCAAGCTCTGACTTCTATCACAGTCAGAGGGAGACTGAAGATTAAACAGCAATGAGCTAAGCATCAGGCCAGGCTAAATAGCCCTAACCAATACCCACAGGTGATACTAAGCACGTCTCACCTAACACCACTCCCACCAGAGCCAGAAGATGGAGAAACACCTACAAAACCTGTACCTGACCATCAGAAAGGAAGCAATCCCAGGACCGCAGCAACACTAGGGTTATCTTATATTCCTTCTAGCTGCTAATCTTTTTATGTAGAATATCCATGTATAAAACTTGGTGACAATAATTTGAAGTCTGCCACATGAATTGCCAATGTGTAAATTCCCAAGATTACATGAATCTGCATCATGAACCCCTTACCTTCACACAGAGATCCGCGGTCATTCTTATGAACTTCTGTAAATTTCCTCAAAATTTGGGGCAGTCATGAGGAAAGAAGAAATAAGCTCCTAAATTGCTTAAGGCTCCTTTTACATGGAGCGATAACTTATGCACACAAGCGAACAGTGTCAGAGTTCGCTCGTGCAGCCTGTTAATACAGGCAGATAAATTGTTTGCCCCTGTGTTCACAACTGTTTTTCTATCCAGTGGACAGAACTGACAAGGAGAATGTGAAAGGCAGAACAAAGAAGCCTTCATCGTTCTAATTAAACCCTATGATTCAGTCATGGTTCCGCTGATCACTTGAATGTATGGGAGCCTTGCCTGTAATATCAACCAAGCCTTGGATCTACAGGGGGGGGGGGGGGGGGGGGGGAGGGAGGGGCAACAAGGTTCCAGTGGTCAAGGGTTTGAGCCACTCAGCTGCTGCTACCAGCTGGCTCCCCAAACCACCCAGAGCAGGGAAAGAGGTGAAGTAAACACAAATTTGGTGGGAAAGCTCTCAGCCAAGCAAAGGTTAAAAGGGCAGCTCAGTGCTAACTATTAAAATCCCATGCATTCCGCATGGTGTTTCCATGTTTATGTCTACACCCTGTATCTGCAACGACTTGCTGGCCTGAAATTAGCTGATTAGCGGGGATCCTGAACATCAGACCTCTACTGATCAACAATTGAGCTATCCTGAGGACAGGTCAATACTGAAGACCTGGACAACTCTTTCAATACAAGAATGAAATGGTGCCACTAGTGCCATCTTGTGGTTATACAGATTATGACACATTTATGAGATGAAGGGTTTGGTGGACTATTTCCTAGACATTTTGACCAGTTAACACCTTTGTCAAATGACCCTATCCTAGCAAACACAGTTGCTATGAGTTCGACTGAGCTACATGTATGTTGGTGTTGGAGCCTGGAGGTAGCTAAAATATTAATGGATCACCATGGTAGCCTATAAAACAGCAGTGTGAGGCTAGGTTGACACTGTGTTCAGAGTTCACTTTTGTGGGGGATGTATAGTCTATACAGTTGTATACAACTGTCATTGACGGCAATAAAAATCATTTACTGCATGTAAGTTTTACTTCTAAATACAGTTGCATTAAAAGGTGCAATCTCATCTGCTTTTCAGTGCTTAAAAGGTTTGTCTGAGTTATTTATGGTAATTAGAGATGAGCGAACGTACTCGTCCGAGCTTGATGCTCGGGCGAATATTAGCGTGTTCGGGATGCTCGTTACTCTTAACGAGTACCACGCGATGTTCGAGTTACTTTCAGTTTCCTCTCTGAGACGTTAGCGCGCTTTTCTGGCCAATAGAAAGACAGGGAAGGCATTACAACTTCCCCCTGTGACGTTCAAGCCCTATACCACCCCCCTGCTGTGAGTGGCTGGGGAGATCAGATGTCACCCGAGTATAAAAGTCGGCCCCTCCCGCGGCTCGCCTCAGATGCCTTGTGAGTTAGCTGAGGGAAAGTGCTGTTGTGTTGGAGCTGCTGTAGGGAGAGCGTTAGGAGTAGGCTTCAAGAACCCCAACGGTCCTTCTTAGGGCCACATCTATCCGTGTGGAGGCTGCTGTTAGCAGTGTTGCCCATTTTTTTTTTTTTCAAAATCGGCTGTGCAGAGCATTGCGCCCTGCAGTAATACTACAGGGACAGAAGTGGTGGTTAGGCAGGGAGAGTGTTAGGAGTGAGTGTAGGCATCAAGAACCCCAACGGTCCTTCTTAGGGCCACATTTAACCGTGTGCAGAACTGTGCAGGCTGCTGTTAGCAGTGTTGCATTTTTTTTTTTTTTTTTTAAATCGGCTGTGCAGAGCATTGCGCCCTGCAGTAATACTACAGGGACAGAATTGTGTAGGCAGGGCCAGAAGACATATATTATTGATTGAATATACGCAGTGGGCCTTTTCTTTAAAAAAAAAGGGAAACATTCTATTTGGCCTGCCTCTGACAGTCCTCAGCGTTCTGGGTACGTGTGTGGTGGGTGGAGAACGTAAAGAAATCATACGCAGCCAGCTACGTTTAACAGCAGGCTTGCGCCAATTTCTTTCCTGCCTGGGAAAAATCACCGCTCTGCTGTAGTTAATAACTCTGCAACCCTGCAGTTCTGTGACACATTTGCAGGGCCAGAAGACATATTTATTATTGATTGAATATAGTCAGTGGGCCTTTTCTTTAAAAAAAAAGGGAAACCTTCTATTTGGCCTGCCTCTGACAGTCCTCAGCGTTCTGGGTACGTGTGTGGTGGGTGGAGAACGTAAAGAAATCATACGCAGCCAGCTACGTTTAACAGCAGGCTTGCGCTAATTTATTTCCTGCCTGGGAAATCAAATCACTGGTAATACACCATGCTGAGGGGTAGGGGTAGGCCTATAGGACGTGGACGCGGGCGAGGACGTGGAGGCCCAAGTCAGGGAGTGGGCACAGGCCGAGCCAGTGCGGTGGCCAGGGGTAGAGGCAGGGCCAGACCGAATAATCCACCAACTGGTTCCCAAAGCGTCCCCTCGCGCCATGCCACCCTGCAGAGGTCAAGGTGCTCTACGGTGTGGCAGTTTTTCACAGAGACGCCTGATGACCGACGAACAGTGGTGTGCAACCTTTGTCGCGCCAAGATCAGCTGGGGAGGCACCACCAACAGCATGCACAGGCATATGATGGCCAAGCACCCCACAAGGTGGGACGATGCCTGTTCACCGCCTCCGGTTTGCACCACTGCCTCTCCCCCTGTGCCCCAACCTGCCACTGAGATCCAACCCCCCTCTGAGGACACAGGCACTACCGTCTCCTGGCCTGCACCCACACCCTCACCTCCGCTGTCCTCGGCCCCATCCAGCAATGTCTCTCAGCGTAGCGTCCAGACGTCGCTAGCGCCACAGTTTTAGCGCAAGCGCAAGTACGACGCCACGCACCCGCACGCTCAAGCGTTAAACGTGCACATTGCAAAATTGATCAGCCTAGAGATGCTGCCGTATAGGCTTGTGGAAACTGAGGCTTTCAAAAGCATGATGGCGGCGGCGGCCCCGCGCTACTCGGTTCCCAGTCGCCACTACTTTTCCCGATGTGCCGTCCCAGGCCTGCACGACCACGTGTCCCGCAACATTGTACGCGCCCTCACCAAAGCGGTTACTGCCAAAGTCCACTTAACAACAGACACATGGACAAGCACAGGTGGGCAGGGCCACTATATCTCCCTAACGGCACACTGGGTGAATTTAGTGGAGGCTGGGACAGAGTCAGAGCCTGGGACCGCTCACGTCCTACCCACCCCCCGAATTGCGTGCCCCAGCTCGGTGGTGGTATATGCGGGGGTGTATGCTTCCTCCACTAAACCACCCTCCTCCTACGCAACCTCTGTCTCGCAATCAAGATGTGTCAGCAGCAGCAGCACGTCGCCAGCAGTCGGTGTCGCGCGGTGTGGCAGCACAGTGGTGGGCAAGCGTCAGCAGGCCGTGCTGAAACTACTCAGCTTAGGAGATAAGAGGCACACGGCCCACGAACTGCTGCAGGGTCTGACAGAGCAGACCGACCGCTGGCTTGCGCCGCTGAGCCTCCAAACGGGCATGGTCGTGTGTGACAACCGCTGTAACCTGGTGGCGGCTCTGCAGCCCGGCAGCCTCACGCACGTGCCATGCCTGGCCCATGTGTTTAATTTGATGGTTCAGCGCTTTCTGAAAAGCTACCCCCACTTGTCATACCTGCTCGGAAAGGTGCGCCAGCTCTGCGCACATTTCCGCAAATCCCACACGCACGCTGCCACCCTGCGGACCCTGCAACATCGGTTTAATCTGCCAGTGCACCAACTGCTGTGCGACGTGCCCACACAGTGGAACTCTACGCTCCACATGTTGGCCAGACTCTATGAGCAGCGTAGAGCTATAGTGGAATACCAACTCCAACTTGCGCGGCGCAGTGGGAGTCAGCCTCCTCAATTATTTACAGAAGAGTGGGCCTGGTTGGCAGCCATCTGCCAGGTCCTTGAAAAATTTGAGGAGTCTACCCAGATGGTGAGCGGGGATGCTGCAATCATTAGCGTCACCATTCTTCTGCTATGCCTCTTGAGAAGTTCCCTGCAAAGCATAAAGGCAGACGCTTTGGAATCAGAAACGGAGGCGGGGGAAGACAGTATGTCGCTGGATAGTCAGAGCAACCTCATGTCTATATCTCAGCGCGTTGAGGAGGAGGGGGAGGAGCATGAGGAGGAGGGGGAAGAGACAGCTTGGCCCACTGCTGAGGGGACAGATGCTGCTTGCCTGTCATCCTTTCAGCGTGTATGGCCAGAGGAGGAGGAGGAGGAGGAGGAGGATCCTGAAAGTGATCTTCCGAGTGAGGACAGCCATGTGTTGCGTACAGGTACCCTGGCACACATGGCTGACTTCATGTTAGGATGCCTTTCTCGTGACCCTCGCGTTACACGCATTCTGGCCACTACGGATTACTGGGTGTACACACTGCTCGATCCACGGTATAAGGAGAGCCTTTGCACTCATATTCCCGAAGAGGAAAGGGGTTCGAGAATGATGCTATACCACAGGGCGCTGGTGGACAAACTGATGGTAAACTTCCCATCCGCCAGCGCTAGTGGCAGAAGGCGCAGTTCCGAGGGCCAGGTAGCAGGGGAGGCGCAGAGATCAGGCAGCATGTACAGCGCAGGCAGGGGAACATTCTCCAAGGCCTTTGCCAGCTTTATGGCTCCCCAGCAAGACTGTGTCACCGGTCCCCAGTCAAGGCTGAGTTGGCGGGAGCACTGTAAAAGGATGGTGAGGGAGTACGTAGCCGATTGCAGCACCGTCCTCGGTGACGCCTCTGCCCCCTACAACTACTGGGTGTTGAAGCTGGACACGTGGCCTGAACTCGCGCTGTATGCCCTGGAGGTGCTTGCTTGTCCTGCGGCTAGCGTCTTGTCAGAGAGTGTGTTTAGTGTGGCTGGGGGAATCATCACAGATAAGCGTACCCGCCTGTCAACCGACAGTGCCGACAGGCTTACACTCATCAAGATGAACAAAGCCTGGATTTCCCCAGACTTCTCTTCTCCACCAGCGGACAGCAGCGATACCTAAGCAATACGTAGGCTGCACCCGCGGATGGAAGCATCGTTTTCTCTCACCATCCAAAACGGGGACATTTCTGCTTCATCAATCTGTGTATAATAATCCTCCTCCTCCTCCTGCTCCTCCTCCTGAAACCTCACGTAATCACACCAAACGGGCAATTTTTCTTAGGGCCACAAGGCTCACTCATATAATTTTTCTAAACACTTTTTATACGTTTCAATGCTCTTAAAAGCGTTGGAACTTTAACTTGAACCAATTTTTCGTTCAACTGGGCTGCCTCCAGGCCTAGTTACCACTTAAGCCACATTAACCAAAGCGATTAATGGGTTTCACCTGCCATCTTGGTTGGGCATGGCCAATTTTTTCTGAGGTACATTAGTACTGTTGGTACACCAATTTTTTTGGGCCCTCACCTACAGTGTAATCATAGTAATTTCTATGTTCTTCGCCTGCACTCATGGTACAGAAAGGTGTGTGTGGGGTTGGCCTACACTTTAGCTACATAAATGTCTATACTGCAGCTACTGAAATGTGAAAGAGACTGTTATCTCCCTAAACTGCTGCAATGGGAATGTTACTGGGGCCTGTCTTGAGTGCTACTATTACTGAAATGGAACTAAGACTGCGCTCCCCCTATACTGCTGCTAGTGATATGTTAGTGGGGCCTGTCCCTAATGCTACCGCTGAAATGTTAATAATTGTGGGCTCTGCCTATACCGCTGCTAATGGTATGTCACTGGGGTGTGGAAACAGAGGCTTCACAAAGACATGATGGCGGCGAGGCCATTTCCCACCAACGCTGTTACTGTTAAGGTGCATATAACCACGGACACGTGTAGAGGACACATAGTGCCTCCAAAACATCCCCCTCCTCCTCCAACAATGAAAACATTCTTGGCAAATACCTTTGCATTGGTCCGTCTGGTGGCAGTCCAAGAATTTCACCTTTAACGACACAACAAGAGAGCACCACCACCATCCCCCCGCCACGGCCCACTTAATCCTGGCCACATTCCGAAAACCAACTACATAAAACCGCGCTACCAGGTCCGCAGTCACCACCACATTACCACCAACGAGGTTACTGTTAAGGTACATATTACCAGTCTGACTGGGGCATGCAGTGTGGGCCGAAGCCCACCTGCATTAAGCACAACATTACTACCTCAGCTGTGTTGGGCAATGCAATGGGATATTTTTATGTACCGCCGGTGGGTTCCAGGGAGCCACCCATGCTGTCGGTCCACAGGGACTTCACAATAGGGAGTTGTACCTGCCTGTGTCTATGAATTAAAAACCGCGGTCTGACTGGGGCATGCAGACACCTTGACAGAATGAATAGTGTGTGGCACATAGGTTCCCCATTGCTATGCCCACGTGTGCAGCTCCTGATGGCGGTGGCACAGGATTATATTTCTCATTGCTTCTGTACAGCATTGTGGGCTATCGCCCCGCCCCTTTTAAAGAGGGTCGCTGCCTAGCCGTGCCAACCCTCTGCAGTGTGTGCCTGTGGTTCCTCGTCATGGCAGACGCACTTATAAATAGACATGAGGGTGGTGTGGCATGAGTGCAGCTGAAGGCTGCGCAGGGACACTTTGGTGTGCGCTGTGGACACTGGGTCGTGCGGGGGGGGGGGGGGGGGTTGGGCAGCATGTAACCCAGGAGAAGTGGCAGCGGAGTGTCATGCAGGCAGTGATTGTGCTTTGTTGGAGGTAGTGTGGTGCTTAGCTAAGGTATGCATTGCTAATGAGGGCTTTTCAGAAGTAAAAGTTGTTGGGAGGGGGGGGGCCCCACTCTTGCCGGTATTGTGGCTTAATAGTGGGACCTGTGAACTTGAGATGCAGCCCAACATGTAGCCCCTCGCCTGCCCTATCCGTTGCTGTGTCGTTCCCATCACTTTCTTGAATTGCCCAGATTTTCACACATGAAAACCTTAGCGAGCATCGGCGAAATACAAAAATGCTCGGGTCGCCCATTGACTTCAATGGGGTTCGTTACTCGAAACGAACCCTCGAGCATCGCGATGATTTCGTCCTGAGTAACGAGCACCCGAGCATTTTGGTGCTCGCTCATCTCTAATGGTAATTTTATTTAAAGTCCTTCCATGTGTAAAAATAGTAGATTTTATACTCCCCTTTTACATAGCAGCTGTGTATGGGAGGTCACAAGTTGCTGCAGCGAATCACAGAGCTCGGCAATTAAGCACTGAGCTCTGCAAATGGCTGCAGCAGCCTGTAACCCCCTGTCCGTAGGCTGCTGCAGACTGTAAACAGTATGTCACAGAAGAGGCTTGAAGCTGGTAGATACAGCGGGGAGGCGGGAGAGATGAGTATACGATTTATTATTTTACACATGGATAAACTGTTTAAATAAAAAAATGTAATGAAATAACTTGGACAACCCCTTTAAGTCTGCTAACAATTCTAGATACAGATCATTGGCCACCATCATAGACAAAACAAAGTACTCTTGCTGTTGCTACCATACATTTAGTACTTCCCCAATGATTTTTAGGATTTACATGCAGCAAAGAACATTTGACTTGACAGTTTTCTCTAAGGATTAGTAACCTGATTTCTGATTGACTAAGGTGAAGCAATGTTTTGTCAGAGTGTCTCGGAGTAAGGGAGAAGATTATATAGAAAACAATAACTTATAATTTTTTATACAGTTAATGAAAAGAACCTAAAATGTCACTGTGAATTACATAACGCTAACAGAAAAATATACTAACACATCAGTTGGTTACCCTGTTCAACAGTATTGTAATATCGCCATCTGCTGGACGTTTCATGTGTAATTCTTAAAGTTTGCCAGAATCACAGTACAGTCTCAGGCACAGAAGAGAATGGCTCGAAAAATTTGACAAGAAGTCATGAGCAGACCTAATTTATTTTAGGTGCCCTTCCAGCTTGGTTGGACAATCATTCCTTGAATAAGTATTCAGTAAAGAAAAAGGGACTACCTCTATGGTGTTTCCCTCTTATTTAATATATTTTGCTGTTCTCCACATCTGTTTTTTTTAATCTTCCTTTTTTTTCTATTTGTTTGCTACTTTTTGCTGTCTTCATCCACTAATCCTACCATATACTCAACTCATGTATATTTGTTGTCCTCTTTTCTATGCAGTAATGCTAGTACTTCTATTCACATTGTCTTGGTTTGTTCCTGATCTTAAGTCTGGTTAAGTTACACACCCCTTGAGATTTAGACATGGAGTGGACGGCAAAGGACAGTGACACTAAGGGCTCCTGTCCACGAACGAATTTTCACTGCGTTCCCCACAGCGATAATCCGGCCGCCGGGAACGCAGTGAATACTCTCCATAGTGTTGCTATGGAAAGTGTAGCCCCACTGTCCACAAGTGGAGAATCATAGTGATTCTCTACTCACGGCCGGCAATTCGCAGCATGCGAGGTGTGAAATGGGCTTCTACCTCATTGGGTTTCTTTTGCCTTCCTCTGGATCAACATTGGTGGGTAATAGGCTGAATTGGATGAACATATGTCTTTTTGTTGACCACAAACTCCTCTTCAGTATGCTTCGCTCCATCGGCCTAAAGGACATTGCCCTCTCCTGGTTCTCCTCCTACCTATCTGACCGCTCTTTCAGTGTCTCCTTTGCTGGCTCTACCTCCCCTCCTCTTCCCCTTGCTGTTGGGGTCCCCCAGGGCTCGGTCCTCGGCCCCCTTCTTTTCTCTATCTACACAGCCCCAATTGGACAAACCAACAGGAGTTTTGGCCTCCAATACCACCTCTATGCTGATGACACCCAGCTATACACCTCTTCCCGTGACATCTCTGCACCTTTACTCCAAAACATCACTAACTGTCTGTCCGCTGTCTCTAACACCATGTCCTCTCTCTACCTAAAACTAAACCTCTCTAAAACTGACTTACTGGTATTTCCGCCCTCTACTAACCGACCTCATCCTGACATCTCCATATCAGTGTGTGGCGCTACCATAACTCCTAGACAACACGCCCGCTGCCTTGGGGTCATATTTGACTCTGATCTCTCTTTGCCCCCTACATCCAATCTCTGGCCCGAACATGTCAGCTGCACCTCAAGAACATCGCAAGAATCCGCTCTTTTCTCACTGTGGAGACGTTAAAAACGCTTACTGTCGCCCTCATCCACTCCCGGCTCGATTATTGCAACTCGTTGCTGATCGGCCTCCCCTGCACCAGGATCTACCCTCTCCAATCCGTCCTAAATGCGGCAGCCAGGCTCATCTTCCTGTCCAGCCGCTACTCGGACGCCTCTGCCCTGTGCCAGTCACTGCACTGGCTGCCCGTTAAATACAGAATTCAATTCAAACTCGCTACCTTCATCCACAAAGCCCTCCACCGCGCAGCGCCCCCCTATATTGCCTCCCTCATCTCAATCCATCAACCAGCCCGGGCTCTCCGCTTTGCTAATGAAACCAGACTGAGTGCCCCTTTCATTCGAACCTCTCATTCCCGCCTCCAAGACTTCTCCAGAGCAGCAACGGTCCTCTGGAACGCACTACCAAAGGCTACCCGAGCAATCCAGGACTCGCAGAACTTCAGGCATGCTCTAAAAACGCACCTCTTCAGGGAGGCATACCGCATTCCCTAAACAAACCCCTCTGTACGCTGCCTGATAACATGCTCCCTGACCTACTGACTGCAATCCCTGCTAGCCATCATCAACCGCTCCTGCAGTCACACCGTTTCTGCCGTCACACGGCTAAATGTCTGACCATTGTCTATGTGTATAACATCGCTCACACTTCGCCATACAGTGCTCATCTCCAGCCCCTTTACCCTCTGTATCACCCCATTACTTGTAGTATGTAAGCTCGTTGGAGCAGGACCCTCACCCCTATTGTTTCCATCAACTGATTACTATATGTAACCGTGGTTCTGTAATGTTTGTATTTTGTCTTTCTGTATTCCCCCCTGTCTATGTAAGCGCTGCGGAATATGTTGGCGCTATACAAATAAAGTTTATTATTATTTTTCTGCCTTGCATACTATACTAATAGATCACAGACCGAACATGAGTCAACAGTGTGATGTAGCAACAAAAAAGGCAAACACAATTCTGGGATGTATTAAGAGAAGCATAGAGGCTAGATCTGTTATCTCCTCATATGGGATCCTCACTGTATCATGCGACATGGTCTCTCAGTTACAATAACCCTTTTTCTCTTAGATTCAGCGACCATTGTTAGTCATATTCTTTTCAGTGTTTTCTATTCAGTTTTTTGTATTCATAATAACTATGTATTGACATTGTTCCTTATATCTTCTTATTTTGTGGCCTGCATGCCATACACAACATCCAAATGCTCGTTATCCTTGCCAATATTCTGATGTACATTATAATTTCATGTTTATCAAGACTTAATAAAATGATTTGCAAAAAAAATTCAAAAGCAGAACCACATTGCAAACTTTAGGAACTTTTAATTATCATTCATTTGACAGAAAATTTGCGTAACCAGACTACCCCTTTAAAGTACGTTCAAGAAGGAATTTAGTTTGGTTCCAAAAACTATTTAAGCTTGGCTAACATGGGGCGGAATTGCTGCGGAATTTCCGTGCAGACTTTTTGCGCGGAAATTCCGCCGGCAATCTTAAACCCAAGCCTAACCAGCAAAGTGGACGAGATTTGCAAAAACTGTTGTCCACACGCTGTGGAGAGGTCATTGCGGCCAAGCCACACTGAAATTGACATGCCGCCCGGAATTCAAAGCCGTGTTTCCACGACTGCCTCTCTCCTCTCCATACAAAGCTGCATTTCTGCGTGGAAATCTCGCGGTATTTCTGTGCGACCAGCTGTGGTCATACCACAAGATTTCCGCCCCATGTGACCACAGCCTAGTACTTGGGCATTCCCAAAAAATGCTTTACAAAGGTTCCTTTGCTACTAGAGCATCTCCAGCATTTATCTGAACCCATAGGATAAATAGCAGTAAGGTGTATAGGAGTGAGATACAATGATGGACAAGCTTCTTTTTCAACTCTAAGACCCCCTGTGCACGGGCGTTGCAAAGTCCCACGACAGAGATTCGCCGCGGGAGCCACGGCCCGGAGCAGGAGACAGCAGACGAATCTCCGCGGTCAGCCTATCTGACAGATAGGCTGACCGCAGAGAATCGCGGCAATTCGCAGCATGCTGCGATTTGCCAGCCGCGAGCGGAGAATTGCAATGATTCTCTGCTCGTGGACACGGGGCCGGCGCTTTCCATAGCAACGCTATGGAAAGCTTCAGATGGCGTAATTGGCGGGCGATTTACCGCCGGTGAAATCACGCCCGTGGACAGGGGGCCTAAATAAGATGTCCTTTTTGAAAAGGAGCTTGCTAACGTAAACATTTTATTCTAGACCTCTGTACCTATAGAGATACGTAGATCTATTTCCCAGTAAAGTAAGTAATTTATCTAAAACAACTGTATAAAGTCTTGAGATGCCATTGGTAACTTTATTTAAATTAGGGAACACTAATTCAAATGTAGTTTTGGGTACAGAACACAAGTTAGGAGTTTGAGTAATAAAAAGACATATTTTGAGGAATGCATAAAACTCTTTGTTGGAAATGTGAAATTTAGCAGAAATATAATTAAATGACATTAGTTGATATATGACTTTCCCATATATCTAAAAATAGAAGTTACCCCTGAAGTGATCAAGTTACTAAATGAGATATCTGGAATAACAAAGACTATCATCTGCAAAGAGGAGACAACAATTTGCAATGCTTTGATTGATCCTGCAGTATGATGTAATGCCATAGCATTACCTCATACTGTGATCGCGCAGTCAGTCTATCAAGCCACCCCACAGGCATGGCTTAATAAGCATTCTGCGGCTGATTGGAGCTGTTGCCAGTGGGTTTCAGCTGTAAGAAACAGCCGGTGCACGCATTGTATGAAGGGAGATCACCGTGCGATCTCTCTTCATACATACCCCGATGCTGCAGGATGTAAATGTATGTCCTATAGCATTAGGGGGTTAAGGGGCAAAATGGAATTTTAAAAGTTCAATATCTCCACAGAAGTGGGTTGGAGAGTTGATGGGCTATCTCGGAGATTATAAAGTGAAGCATAATAATCAGCTATAGTATTTACTATAGTTAAAGGGGTTGTCCCGCGAAAGCAAGTGGGGTTATACACTTCTGTATGGCCATATTAATGCACTTTGTAATATACATCGTGCATTAAAGGGGTTGTCCCGCGGCAGCAAGTGGGTCTATACACTTCTGTATGGCCATATTAATGCAGTTTGTAATGTACATTGTGCATTAATTATGAGCCATACAGAAGTTATCAAAAGTTATTCACTTACATGTTCCGTTGCTGGCGTCCCCGTCTCCATGGTTGCCGTCTAATTTTCGCCGTCTAATGGCCAAATTAGACGCGCTTGCGCAGTCCGGGTCTTCTTCTGTAGCTCCGCCCCGTCACGTGCCGATTCCAGCCAATCAGGAGGCTGGAATCGGCAATGGACCGCACAGAAGAGCTGCGGTCCACGGAGGGAGAAGATCCCGGCGGCCATCTTCAACCGGTAAGTAAGAAGTCACCGGAGCACGGGGATTCAGGTAAGCGCTGTGCGGTGTTCTTTTTTAACCCCTGCATCGGGGTTGTCTCGCGCCGAACGGGGGGGGGGGGGGGGTTGAAAAAAAAAAAAAACCCGTTTCGGCGCGGGACAACCCCTTTAATTATGAGCCATACAGAAGTTATTCACTTACCTGTTCCGTTGCTAGCGTCCTCGTCTCCATGGTGCCGTCTAATTTCAGCGTCTAATCGCCCGATTAGACGCGCTTGCGCAGTCCGGTCTTCTCCCTTCTGAATGGGGCCGCTCGTGCCGGAGAGCTGCTCCTCGTAGCTCCGCCCCGTCACGTGTGCCGATTCCAGCCAATCAGGAGGCTGGAATCGGCAATGGACCGCACAGAGCCCACGGTGCACCATGGGAGAAGACCTGCGGTCCACCGTGGGTGAAGATCCCGGCGGCCATCTTCGCAAGGTAAGTAAGAAGTCACCGGAGCGTGGGGATTCGGGTAAGTACTATCCGTTTTTTTTTTTTTAAACCCCTGCATCGGGTTTGTCTCGTGCCGAACGGGGGGGCTATTGAAAAAAAAAAAAACCGTTTCGGCGCGGGACAACCCCTTTAAGGTGGCCAGACGTCCCAATTTAGGCAGGACAGTCCCGCTTTGCGACCCTGTCTCACGCTTTCTGCCAGGACCCCAGCGGGACAGACATTTGTCCCGCTTTTGAGATGTCTGGTCACCAGCCACAGTGGATGCACACATTGACAGCAGTGTGTGCATCTGGAATCTTCCTTCCCCCTCCCATGACCTCTCCTCTTTAATTCTGCAAGTTGGAGGAGGCGCTGCTGTGGGTACACACACACTTCCTCCCACAGCAGCGATGAGAAGAGGAGAAGTAGCGGTGCTCTGAAGACGAGGAAGAGGGTAAGTATATGGATTTCATGGGGGCTCTAGTATTACTTTTGGGGTCACTGTTACTACTGGGGTTGATATAAGGGACACTACTAGTAATAGTGTCCCCTATGTCAGCCTCTGTAGTAATAGTATTAGCTCTGAGGGCCTCTGTGGGAGTCACTATTACTACTGAGGGCCACTGTGGGGGGTCACTATTACTACTGAGGGCCACTGTGGGGGTCACTATTACCACTGAGACCACTGTGTGGGCCACTATTACTACTGAGGGCACTTGTGGGTGAAACTATTACTACTGAGGGGGACACTATTACTACTGGGGCCAATGTTGGGATCACTATTACTACTGGGGCCACTGTGGGGGTCACTATTACTACTGAGGGGTACTGTGGGGGATCACTATTACTACTGAGGGGGACACTATTACTACTGAGGGCTACTGTCAGGGACACTATTACTAGTGGGGCTACTGTGAAGGACACTATTACTACTGAGGGCCACTGTGGGGGTCACTATTACTACTGGGATGACTGTGGGGGACACTATTGCTACTAAGGGATGCTGTGGGGGACACTATTACTACTGAGGGCTATTGTGGGGGACACTATTACTACTGGGGCTACTGTGGAGGACACTATTACTAGTGAGGGCCACTGTGGGGGACACTATTACTACTGAGTCCACTGTGGGATGTTCCTATTACTACTGAGGGCCACTGTGGGGAACACTATTCCTACTGAGGGCTATTGTGGGGGACACTATTACTACTAGGGCTACTGTGGAGGACACTATTACTAGTGAGGGCCACTGTGGGGGACACTATTACTACTGAGTCCACTGTGGGATGTCCCTATTACTACTGGGGTCACTGTGGGGAACACTATTCCTACTGAGGGCTACTGTGGGGGTCATTATTACTACTGGGATGACTGTGGGGGACACTATTGCTACTAAGGGATACTGTGGGGGACACTATTACTACTGAGGGCTATTGTGGGGGACACTATTACTACTGGAGCTACTGTGGAGGACACTATTACTAGTGAGGGCCACTGTGGGGACACTATTACTACTGAGTCCACTGTGGGATGTCCCTATTACTACTGGGGTCACTGTGGGGAACACTATTCCTACTGAGGGCTACTGTGGGGGTCATTATTACTACTGGGATGACTGTGGGGGACACTATTGCTACTAAGGGATACTGTGGGGGACACTATTACTACTGAGGGCTATTGTGGGGGACACTATTACTACTGGGGCTACTGTGGTGGACACTATTACTAGTGAGGGCCACTGTGGGGACACTATTACTACTGAGTCCACTGTGGGATGTCCCTATTACTACTGGGGTCACTGTGGGGAACACTATTCCTACTGAGGGCTACTGTGGGGGACCCTATTACTACTGGGGCTACTGTGAGGACACTATTACTACTGATGGCCACTGTGGGGGACACTACTACTACTGAGTCCACCGTGGTGATCACTATTACTACTGGGGTCACTATGAGGGACACTATTACTACTGAGGGCTACTGTGGGGGACACTATAACTGCTAAGGACTACTGTGGGGGACACTATTACTACTAGGGCTACTGTGGAGGTCACTATTACTACTGAGTGCCACTGTGGGAGACACTATTACTACTGGGGTCACTGCGGGGGACACTATTATTACTGAGGGCTACTGTGGGAGTCACTATTACTACTGAGGGCTACTGTGGGGGTCACTATTACTACTGAGGACCACAGAGGGGTTCGTTATTACTACTGGGGCTACTGTGGGGGACACTATTACTACTGAGGGCTACTGTGGGGGGTCGCTAGTACTACTGAGGGCTACTGTGGATGACACTATTACTACTGAGTAAACTGTGGGGGTCACATTTACTACTGGGGCCACTATGAGGGACGTTATTACTACCGGGGCCACTGTGGGGGGTCACTATTACTATTGAGACCACTGTAGGGGAAACTATTACTACTGAGGGGGACACTATTACTACTGGGGCCAATGTTGGGATCACTATTACTACTGGGGCCACTGTGGGGGTCACTATTACTACTGAGGGGTACTGTGGGGGATCACTATTACTACTGAGGGGGACACTATTACTACTGAGGGCTACTGTCAGGGACACTATTACTAGTGGGGCTACTGTGAAGGACACTATTACTACTGAGGGCCACTGTGGGGGTCACTATTACTACTGGGATGACTGTGGGGGACACTATTGCTACTAAGGGATGCTGTGGGGGACACTATTACTACTGAGGGCTATTGTGGGGGACACTTACTACTGGGACTACTGTGGAGGACACTATTACTAGTGAGGGCCACTGTGGGGGACACTATTACTACTGAGTCCACTGTGGGATGTTCCTATTACTACTGAGGGCCACTGTGGGGAACACTATTCCTACTGAGGGCTATTGTGGGGGACACTATTACTACTGGGGCTACTGTGGAGGACACTATTACTAGTGAGGGCCACTGTGGGGGACACTATTACTACTGAGTCCACTGTGGGATGTCCCTATTACTACTGGGGTCACTGTGGGGAACACTATTCCTACTGAGGGCTACTGTGGGGGTCATTATTACTACTGGGATGACTGTGGGGGACACTATTGCTACTAAGGGATACTGTGGGGGACACTATTACTACTGAGGGCTATTGTGGGGGAAACTATTACTACTGGGGCTACTGTGGAGGACACTATTACTAGTGAGGGCCACTGTGGGGACACTATTACTACTGAGTCCACTGTGGGATGTCCCTATTACTACTGGGGTCACTGTGGGGAACACTATTCCTACTGAGGGCTACTGTGGGGGACCCTATTACTACTGGGGCTACTGTGAGGACACTATTACTACTGATGGCCACTGTGGGGGACACTACTACTACTGAGTCCACCGTGGTGATCACTATTACTACTGGGGTCACTATGAGGGACACTATTACTACTGAGGGCTACTGTGGGGGACACTATAACTGCTAAGGACTACTGTGGGGGACACTATTACTACTAGGGCTACTGTGGAGGTCACTATTACTACTGAGTGCCACTGTGGGAGACACTATTACTACTGGGGTCACTGCGGGGGACACTATTATTACTGAGGGCTACTGTGGGAGTCACTATTACTACTGAGGGCTACTGTGGGGGTCACTATTACTACTGAGGACCACAGAGGGGTTCGTTATTACTACTGGGGCTACTGTGGGGGACACTATTACTACTGAGGGCTACTGTGGGGGGTCGCTAGTACTACTGAGGGCTACTGTGGATGACACTATTACTACTGAGTAAACTGTGGGGGTCACATTTACTACTGGGGCCACTATGAGGGACGTTATTACTACCGGGGCCACTGTGGGGGTCACTATTACTATTGAGACCACTGTAGGGGAAACTATTACTACTGAGGCCACTTTGCATGTAACAGCATAAATCAAGCTGACTTACAGTATGTTTGCACATAGCGGAATGCTGCAAAATGTCCACAGCAGAAATTTCCACTGCAAATTCTGCAGCATCTCTGCATCCCCCAAAAAATAGTCAAAATCTGTACCACTGGTATACTGTATATAAGTGGTGACAGCACTTGGATCCCGTCCTTGGGATCGGGACCAAAAAGATGTCACTATAACTAAATCATTCAAAGATAATTAGCTATAGAAGTTTAAACAAAGTGGGACAAAATTGCAACACGTTTCAGCAGGATGTAGGGCCTTTCCCAAGCCTGTTTTTTGGGGTGCAGAAATGCTGCAGAATTTGCTCCGTCCTTTTTGAAAATGCCCTATACTTTTTATAACAGAGGTAAAAATCATACTTTGTGATAAGCTCCGCCCCTGACCACACCCCTTTGTCCCGATTTTACCATGGGAAAATCTGGTCACCTTACTATAGTTTGAGGGTTGAATATTTCTTCATTTTGTGCATTAAGAAGATCTTTTAGGCCTCATGTCCACGGGCAAAAGAAGAATTAAAATCCGCAGCGGATTTTAACTCTTCTCCTGCCTGCGGATCCGCACCCCATAGAGATGCATTAACCACCCGCAGGTAGATAAATACCCGCGGATGGTCAATAAAAATGATTTAAAAAAAAACGGAGCATGAAAAAATCTGGACCATGCTCCATTTTCGTGCGGGTCTCTCGCGGGGACGGCTCCCGCAGGCTTCTATTGAAGCCTATGGAAGCCGTCCGGATCCGCGGGAGACCAAAATAGGAATTTACTCACCGGCTCCGGATCTTCCCTTCGCCGCGCCTCCATCTTCTCTCCGTCGCGGCCGGATCTTTTTTCTTCGGGACGGCGCATGCGCGGGGCACGCAACCGACGTGCCCTGTGCATCCGCCGGGCCGAAGAAATGAAGATCTGGCCGCGACGGAGAGAAGGTGAAGCCGCGGCGAAGGGAAGATCCGGAGCGGGCGAGAGGTAACTTAATTCTTATTTTCAGCGCTCATGTCCGCGGGGCAGGAGGGACCCGTAGCGGATTCTCCATGGAGAATCCGGAGCGGGCCTGATTTTCCCCGTGGACATGAGGCCTTAGAGTTAGCAGCTCTGGATTTGAGACCCGATGCTAATTATTAGAGATGAGCGAATATACTCGTTTCGAGTAATTACTCGATCGAGCACCGCGATTTTCGAGTACTTCCATACTCGGGTGAAAAGATTCGGGGGGGGGCGCCGGGGAGTGGGGGGAGGCGTGGTGGAGCGGGGGGTAGCAGCGGGGAACAGGGGGGAGCCCTCTCTCTCTCTCTCCCCCCCCCACTCCCCGCTGCAACCCCCCACTCACCCACGGCGCCCCTCCGAATCTTTTCGCCCGAGTACGGAAGTACTCGAAAATCGCGGCGGTCGGGCGACAAAGGGGCGTGGCCGAGTAGGTTTGCTCATCTCTACTAATTATGCATTAGCTTTATTATTTTGACTATAATACTTGGCTTCCATTTTCTGCAGCGCTTGTTCATATTCATATAAATCTAAGCCGTTATTTGATGTACATCGCTGGGGCCATATCCAGTATCCCATCCATGTCTTTGCTGTTTGTTATTTGCTACATATTATGTGCTTTTGATTACATTATTCTTCTGTTTTCATCTTTGTTGTAGTATTGTATAATAAAGAGATAACATAGCCTGAAACGTTGCCAAATTCTGTACATATGGAGTCACCAATAAAAATATTTACATGAGTATTGCAATTGAAACTTCTGTTTGTGCTGTCCTTGCATATTCAGAGACTGGCTGGCTATAGGCACTGGCGTCCTGATAGTTTATTTTCAATGAGGTGTGAAGCTGTGCATTGCGTGTACTAACATACCATACATACCAACAACACGCCCTGGGGCTTATGTATGAGACCTATCAATGGTGGGAATGGCAAATATCAGAAGCCAGAGACAGTAAATCTACCCGAGGCAGAAAACCTGGTGGACTGCATGTAATAGGAGCTTCTGCCAAATAGCTGAGTGCATCATGCAGCAGCCATTCACAAGCACCATGTATGCACTCACTAGGCTAGATAGCTGGGATTACTGATGGGGAGCACCGGGTAATCGCTTCTTCACATGACTGTATTTGCGCATTTTATTGCATACGTATAGGACCCATTGAAGTCAATAGATTTGTTCATGAGTGTGTTTTGTGCGCCCGCAAAAAAGTAGGATCTGCTTGCATATTGCACAGCAAAGTCTATGGGAGCTGCGGAAATACCCAGTGGTAGCATGAACCGCTGCGCAAAACCGCAAAAAAAGAATGCATTTGGACCTCATTGAACCTCATTTTAATCCAAAGGTTGTGTCGCACACACGTGTGAACTATCTCTTTGCGCGCAAAAAATACAGTACTATACGCAGACACGCGCAAATGTACCTCATCCAATCTCATTTGTGCGCAAATATGCTGTGCGTTTTTGTGTATACCCCCAAGGGAAGAATTCTACCTCATTGGATTTTTTTTGCCTTCCTCTGGATCAACATTGGGAGGTAAATAGGCTGAACTGGATGGACATGGGGAGAGCGGGGAAGAACGGAGGGGAGATCTCTCTCTCCCTCTCCCCCACCCCCCGCTGTCTGCTGCAACTCACCGCTCCCCTGCGCCGGCAGCCGAACCTTTTCTCCCGAGCGGGCAGGTACTCGCTAAGGACAATGCTCGATCGAGCAATTTTCCTTAGCGAGTATGCTCGCTCATCTCTAGAAAGAAGCCATGAGATAGAAAACAAATAGAAGCATGTCCTATTTTGGAGAGATTCTTGTATACGAATCGCCCATCATTTCTTATGGGAGCCTGGGAAAAAAAATTCCACCACACTCATATGTAAGGCCGGTTTCACATGGGCGACAAAATTGTGTGATTTTTTCCAGCGATGCGATAGCGTGAGAAAACGCATGTTTGTGAAATCCCTGCTTTTCAATGGTTTCCTCCACATTAGTCATGTTTTCACTGATGCTATATTGCGAGAGAAAAAAAATCGAGGCACGCTTTATCTTTTTGCAATGGGCTATTTCTTAATCTCCGAAGTCTCTCTATGGAGCCTCCTTGTTTATCGCATTGCATGAACTTGTGATTTTCGTGTGATGGGATGCGTTTTTACCAGTAGAAAGTCTTATTGACTTTCCTGATAAAAAAATAGTGCGATTTTAGACTTCTATGTGGACCTTTGGTGCGCAAATGTGCACAAAAACAGAGAAGGCTGCATCCAGGAATAAATTGCAATCAATGGGTTCTATTCGCTGCGTACTGCGCGCGCAAATATGTGCTCAAATATGGTGGTCTAAAGGAGCCCTTAGAGAGAGGAGTGTGGCCTCCTGCAACCTGTCAGATTTACTAGGATTTATTCCAGAGATTGGCATAAATTATAGTGAAAATATGCCTCAACTCATAGCTGGGGGAGATGTTTTCGGAGCACATAAGGCATTAAGAGGCATGTTCCTCTTGATACATCAATATATAGAAATAGCAAGCACCCACACACAGTAATGCAAAAAAAAACAATTTTTAATTTGTGTAGCTCCAGAAAATACAACATTTTAGGTCAGCAACCCTTCTTCAAACTGTCTCAAATGGGAGTGTGCAGGAGTATATATCACAGCCCTGGCGGTCAATGGTTCCTATGACATATACTCCTGCATACCCCCGGAGCGAAACTTAATGAGCGCTATGTACTTAAAAGTGAAAGTGGGAGCCAGCTGTTAGAGCAGAGCTGCAGGGTTCAAGCAGATCCTGATCAGCTCTGCCAGTGACTGAGGTCACTGCAGGGGGATGTTTTTCCTTGCAACTGGGGCTTCTATGACAATTCAGTGAGACTCGACCCACCCTCAACTCTCAACTCGGGGACTTTACTGCTTCTCTTCAGGCAGCTGAACAACAGATTCTGCAGGAGGCTTTTCAGAAGAATATTCCTCCCATATCTGCCAGAAATATGAAGAGTCTCCAAAATACTGCCAAAGCCCCCTACAACTGCAAAAAAAAAAGCCTTCCATATGGGTTTGTCAATTGAAAAATAAACAAGTAATAGGTCTCACAATGAGGTGAGTCAAAAATGTAATTCAGAAAAAAGTACTAAAAAAAAAAAGCATATGTTTGGTATCTTTTATAATTTTACTGGCTCATAGAATAAAGTTAACATATTACGCAAAACCACATGGGCTCCCTTGTTCTCCACTTGCTGTCAATACTCTTCACCGCTACCAGGAGGCCTTAGCTTCTCCTCCCATAGTTCTATTCCTGCCTCGGTAACTGGGCTGGCTCTGACTGTCCGGCTAGCATTGTCTCTCCTCACTGACTGCCACTGCTCTGCTCTTCCCCCTCCTGTCCCAGCCAAAATCTACCCGCATGGTCATCCTGACCAGGACTCTGTCGCCCTCTGCTGTAGGATGCAGGTACGCCAGAGTTAGATGCTGCAGTAGTGTCCTTGTGTGTTATATGTAATCTAATATAGTGGCAGTAAAAAAATGTAACTTGTCCCATAAAAACGAGCCATCGTACAGTTCTAGATCTTAGAATGCAGTCATAAAAAATTATCACTTAGTGCTTTATAGTATTATAGTTGGGGGCTCTGTTACAGGTTTTGCATTGGGGTCCAGGAGCTTCAAGTTATGCCTCTGCGTTAAGGGGTTAATAGAAGTTGGGGGGCCCCAAGATAAACTTTTGCACCCAGGCCCGTAAGCCTTCAGCTGCGCCCCTGCCTTACAGATCGTCCTGTGTAAAAGCACCTTTACTATCCACTATTACAATGTTATTACTATGGAAAACATATCATGGTGTACTAATAAAAAGTATATTTTAAAAGTTTTTCACTTTTTATTTTGAGTCCAATCTGACTTTATTCTTGTATTCTTTCTGAAAATCCCCCTTGTAAAGGGAGGTGTCATCAAAAAATGACCTACTGTATAAATCAGATTATTTTAAACTTTTTTTTAAAGAACTTTTAGTGATTTTCTTTTTAACTTTTGATCTCACGATTTATATTAAAAAATCCTCATATCTTGCATTTTTTAAAACTCATCCCTAATCCAAATAATAGCTGTTCTGTAGAGAAAACTTTTCAGCAGTCATCTCATTATCATGACAGGCAGGTAACACCTATATATAGATAACACACGATTCACCAGTTACAATAGGTGATGGTCACAGCTTACCTCCTCCCCTCCCGGTACAATTACTTTTGCATGTCACAGAGCCTGCCTAGAACACTCCTACAGAAGTGAATGGGTCAGCTCCGGTACACTTTGTGAATGGTCCATTAGGCTGCTGTTAAGCATATCTTTGAAGTAAAGACAGGATGTATCAATATTTGGTTTAATATTGGTAAATAAAATATATAGTTGATACATACTAAATGTCGACTAGAAGCTCTAAAGTAGTCCACTAGATGGCACAAACACACCATGTCAGTGGACTGTTAGTACATAGCATAGCGATATTATACAGGCAATGTAGGACAAGCAAACACAAGCGGGATCATCTGATGTTATTAGAAGTGATAAAAGCGATGTGAAGGCTGTTCCTCCAAAGGGATTTCTTGCTAGTGGAGGCGGCTATTATTCCTTTACTGTATAACATATAACAGTGATTATAACTATTATGAAACACTATTAATATGACACTAAAGAGGCCATATTCACATGATTTTGCCATCATGGAATCCATGTTGATTCTGTGCGAAATCCATGCAATTAAGTGTCCCATTCACCTTTCAAATTGGTGTAACAAAAAAAAGGTGACCTGTCCCTTCTTGAGGCAGATTGTGCATCCGGATCTCTGCATGTGGATGGGTCCCACAGAACTGTGCTAAATCTGTCTGCAGATCTGCAACTGCTACAAAAGGAAATCCCCAACAAAAATGCGCACTAAAAACATGGATTTTTGCCATGGTCTTCATTGAAATCCACACCAGAGTTTTCCAACACAGATTGCAATCAAGTAAGCATGCCCTTAAATATGAGGTAATACTTTAGTTTTATCTCACACACGCCTTTTTCAAACACTATTGGAGAAATGTACTAAGAGCGGCATTTCAGACGCCGGTCTTAATATAATTTCTTCCGGTATACCATGCAACTAATACACTCATTGTAAAAAAACTTTCCAAGAAGAAGTTGTCGGAATTAAGTTGAAACTTTCTCTGTGTGATTCTAACGTTGTATATAAGTAAGTGATTACAATATCAGAGCAAAAGGATACTTTATTGTGGAAAACTGAACACTTGAAGGCAGGCTCTAGTACGCTGTTGTACCACCTCTAGCTTGGACACAAGATGTGATACGGGCAGGCATGGAGGCTCTAGTACCCTATTGTACTGCCTCTAGCACGGATACAAGATGTGATACGGTCGGACATGGAGGCTCTAGTACCCTGTTGTACCACCTCTAGCTTGGATACAAGATGTGATATGGGCAGGCATGGAGGCTCTAGTACCCTGTTGTACTTCCTCTAGCTTGGATACAAGATGTGATATGGGCAGGCATGGAGGCTCTAGTACCCTGTTGTACTTCCTCTAGCTTGGATACAAGATGTGATACGGGCAGGCATGGAGGCTCTAGTACCCTGTTGTACTGCCTCTGGCATGGATACAAGATGTGATACGGTCGGACATGGAGGCTCTAGTACCCTGTTGTACCGCCTCTAGCTTGGATACAAGATGTGATACAGGTATGGAGGCTCTAGTACCCTGTTGTACCACCTCTAGCTTGGATACAAGATGTGATACGGGCAGGCATGGAGGCTCTAGTACCCTGCTGTACCGCATCTAGCTTGGATACACGATATGATACAGGGGGGCATGGAGGCTCTAGTACCTTGTTGTACCGCCTCTAGCTTGGATACAAGAAGTGATACAGGCAGGCATGGAGGCTCTAGTACCCTGTTGTACCACATCTAGCTTGGATACAAGATGTGATACAGGTGGGCATGGAGGCTCTAGTACCCTGTTGTACCACCTCTAGCTTGGATACAAGATGTGATATGGCAGGCATGGAGGCTCTAGTACCCTGTTGTACCACCTCTAGCTTGGATACAAGATGTGATATGGGTGGCATGGAGGCCCTAGTACCCTGTTGTACCGCCTCTAGCTTGGATACAAGATGTGATACAGGCAGGCATGGAGGCTCTAGTACCCTGTTGTACCGCATCTAGCTTGGATACACGATATGATACAGGGGGGCATGGAGGCTCTAGTACCTTGTTGTACCGCCTCTAGCTTGGATACAAGAAGTGATACAGGCAGGCATGGAGGCTCTAGTACCCTGTTGTACCACATCTAGCTTGGATACAAGATGTGATACAGGTGGGCATGGAGGCTCTAGTACCCTGTTGTACCACCTCTAGCTTGGATACAAGATGTGATATGGCAGGCATGGAGGCTCTAGTACCCTGTTGTATCGCCTCTAGCTTGGATACAAGATGTGATACAGGTGGACATGGAGGCTCTAGTACCCTGCTGTACCGCATCTAGCTTGGATACACGATATGATACAGGGGGGCATGGAGGCTCTAGTACCTTGTTGTACTGCCTCTAGCTTGGATACAAGAAGTGATACAGGTGGGCATGGAGGCTCTAGTACCCTGTTGTACCACATCTAGCTTGGATACAAGATGTGATACAGGTGGGCATGGAGGCTCTAGTACCCTGTTGTACCACCTCTAGCTTGGATACAAAATGTGATATGGCAGGCATGGAGGCTCTAGTACCCTGTTGTACCACCTCTAGCTTGGATACAAGATGTGATATGGGTGGCATGGAGGCCCTAGTACCCTGTTGTACCGCCTCTAGCTTGGATACAAGATGTGATACAGGCAGGCATGGAGGCTCTAGTACCCTGTTGTACCGCCTCTAGCTTGGATACAAGATGTGATACAGGCAGGCATGGAGGCTCTGGTACCCTGTTGTACTACCTCTAGCTTGGATACAAGATGTGATATGGGCGGCATGGAGGCCCTAGTACCCTGTTGTACCGCCTCTAGCTTGGATACAAGATGTGATACGGTCGGGCATGGAGGTTCTAGTACTGAAGAGTACTGAAGACTGAAGAGTGTTTGACTGAAGAGTTGCATACTAGGAGGGTCAGTAGTCAGAGGGCTCTAAAGGCCCTTTTACGTGGAATGATTATAATTCAAAAAAATCATTCAAACGAGCGAGACTGAAGGATAATTGTTCAGTGAAAAAGTAGCCAACGATCGAACGACGAATGATAAACTGTTTGCTTTTTGTTCATCGTTCACTTTATGCAGGCATAAAAACAATTGCTGGCTCATTCACTAATCATTCTCATCATTTGGTTTAAATACCAATCGTTCAGTCATTCTCAGTCACTTATACAGTTAACACGAACCACTGAATGATTTCTTGTTTGAACGAGCCAACGATGTATCTGCCTGTATAAACAGGCTGCACAAACAAATAGCGAACTCTGACATTGTTCACTCGTGTAACCAAACATTTGGCAGGTCTAAATGGACCTTTAGGAATAAGGATGGGGATAGCGGTGACCCTCCTTCAGCTGCCATTATTCTTACTTCCATTGCCTGCTGTCATATGGTGCAGGGAGAAGGTAATGTTCTGCAGCCAGATTACATCAACCAGCTTTATTTCCTTAGCAAATGACTGGCATGGGCCAAAGTAATCACCCCACTTTCAGAAGTGTCTTGGTCCAAACCCCTCCAGCCATTGCTGGATGCGTTGCTTTGTCTACCACATTCAATAACCGCTGTCCTGCTCAATGAGGCCCCATTGTCTCATCATCTGGTCTATGTCACCTCATATAACCCATTCTGATAGTTTAACCCTTTCCAATCTAATTTGCATCCTGGTATTCCTCAGGGGCTTACTCTTTTTCTGCCGTTATACACTGCCTAAAGCCAGTACTGCATGAGGTGACACATTGGATAGGCTCCAACAGCAGAGAGGCTGGCAATATACAGGAAGAGAACCTGACGGATGTCTTCCAACCTCTGAGCTGTACAGCCTTAAATTATAATGTCTTAAGACATCAGACAGTGGAATGGAAAGGGTTAACGGCTCCTATTATATGAGCACTATCAGAGAGAAATAATTAAAGTCACGAACTTCAGATTTTAAATTAGGCCGGGCTCAAATGAGTGTAATCCACCACATATTTGCTGCCAATAGCCAATCACAGTCTTGTCATGTGTGCGTCAGTAATACACATCAAGATAGAAGGTGCAGGGATTTTTCTTGGTACGTATTTAGTGCAATTCGTGTGAGTGGCAACATTTCAGCCTATGGCAGATTTGTACAGCGTATTGCGCACAAGAGCGGCGCACGTAATACGCTGTGACGAGCCCGGCCTTAAGCAGGGTGAATTTCTAAGTGTTTCTAATTAAAAATTAGCATCAAGCAAGCTTTCAACGGCTTTGCATCTGGCGTTCCATGTCATCAGCACTCCATGGCCATAAACACATTTTGCCTCCAGGCAGCTTTCGCCAAATCAAATAAACACTTAGTTTTTCACGAGTTTATTATGTAATTCCTTTTCCTTTTCAGTCTAGTAAACATCTGCAGACGAGACACAACAAAATTAAGCCCTTTGATTTATGGCTACTACGGATGTCAGATCTTCTGGTCTGAAAAGTGAGTCGCTTTATGAACCCTTTACAAAGTCAGCGAGCAGTTGTGGTCAATGTGGACATCAATTCCAGAAAATGAGTGTGAGACGCGATTTGCTTCCTCCAGAACCCGTCCTTCGTGTTACCACAATTATAGTAACTGCATAGAAGACGAGGTAGAATTTTCAAGTAGTCATTCAAAGGAGTGAGTACACGTCAATAGTTACAAGTAGACATTAACCCCTTAGTGATCATGCCTGTTTGCGCCTTAGTGACAAGGCCAAATTTTGGAAATCTGACATGTCATTTTAACATAGAATAACCCCGTAAAGGTTTTGCATATCCAAGTGTTTCTAACATTGTTTTTTCGCCACATATTGTACTTCATTTAGGTGGTAAAAATAGATCGATAGAATTTGTGTATATTTATTAAAAGCACCAAAATTTGGGAACATTTTGAAAAAAAATTGCCTTTTTTTCACATTTTCAACTGCAATATCTCCAATATGTGCAAACATACTGTACACATTTTTTTATAAGATATTTCCATCTGTTTACTTTGTGCGCATATTTGAAAAACATTAGATTTTTTTAGGAGACGTACAAATGTAACATTAATTGTTAACATTTTGAGGAATATTTTGCTTTCCTACAGCAAGCCAAGATTGCAAAGGCTCATAGATGTCAGAATGATAGATACCCACACAAATGACCCCATAAAAAAAAAAACTACACCCCTTAAAGTATTCACTGAGGGGGGTCATGAGTATTTTGACCCCACAGTTTTTTTCAGGAGTTAATACAATTCACAGGAGAAAAAAATTTTAAAGACAGTTTTTTTTTTTCTATAGTGCACATGAAAATAAAGACTTGCACCCAAAAGTGGATAACGCTGTTTGTCCCGTGTTCAGAAACATACCTGTTGTAGCCCAAATCTATCTATAGGACACATGGCTGGGCCTGAAATGGAGGGAACCCCCTTTGGCTTTCATGGCATAACTGAATAAATTCCAGGCCCCATTGCTCACTTGTAGAGCCATCAAATTGCCAAAACAATAGAACGCCCCCCACAAGTGACCCCATTTTGAAATCTAGACTCCTTAGCCCATTTATCTAGGTGTGTACTGGGTATCCCTCCTCCCCCCGTGCTTGCTGCTAACCCTATTTCTTGACCTCAGTGGCAGTGATAGGGTGTAAAAAGTGGTGTTCTGTGAGCCTTCGCACCTCCTCAGACTCATAAGCTTGTTGAGGTGCAGTGGTCTCAAAAAGAAGGTTCTCAACAAGCTGCTCCTGGAATTGCAGGAAAATGAGCGTTCCCGGGAACTTTCTGCTAATTATGTAGGCATTATAGGTAGTGATCTGAATAAGGTAGATCATTGCCTCTTTACACCATTGGATAACAGCGATCACATGACTGGGTCCTGCTTATCGGGACCTCTAGTCACTGCTCCAGGCTGTGGTCCACCTTTGGCAGCTTGGAATAAGGAGATTTAAAATTTCCCAGGCCCTCCCCGGCTTCTACGCACGTGTTTGCTATTTTGTGGGTGATAATGCAGTAAAAAGTGTAAAAGAACCCGCGCCGTGAAAGAAGTTCCCTTTATTGCTAGCTACGCGTTCTGACAACTAAAATGTCTTTTTCAAGCTATTGTCGAAACGCGTAGCTAACAATAAAGGGAACTTCTTTCATGGCGCGGGTTCTTTTTTACTTTTTACCGCATTATTCTTTTACCGACTGTGCTTGCAAGCACGAGTCAAGGATTTCCCTGGATGCCGCTCCCGGACTACACAGCCGACAGAGAAATAAGAGACCCTTGTTCTACAGACGTGGATAACAGGTGCCGGAGGGTTAATTCCTTTACCATCGGGTTAACCCTTCGTGCACCAGGTGAGTCCTATTCATTAAGCCATTTAAGCAATTGCTTGAAAAGCATGTGAGGCGCATCGTACAGTTCTAATTAGAGATTTTACTATTTTGCGGGTGGGCGCATGTGCAGAAGCCAGGGTAGGTCCGTGAAGGATGATTGTGTCGGGGGACAAATCTGGGGGCCTTTGGTAAGAAATGTAATCTTCCCCTAAGGATCAGATCAGTGAGAGGAGATGAAACTAACTTTTTAACCTTTTTTCTAACTTTTATATGATCGCCATTATCCATTGGATTCTAAATAAGTTAGAGACCATAAGTATACAGTCAGGAGGATGAGCTGTGATCTCCTCAATTATAACTGTGTGATCATAATCAGCAACTGTGACAGGAGTACCTGTATTCTTCTTTAAGCAATTTCTGTCATAGATCCATATAACAGCATGACACAAACTGAAGACTCTGATTAGAAAATGAACCCATAACCCCCAAGCAGATCTCAGCACATCAGAACTGAGATCATATGACCATCTGAGGGAAAAGAGGCTGGGTGTATCAGACAGAAAGAAATAACTAACCAAGGTAATACTAGCTCACTTATATATACAGGGGGGATGGTTACATCATGAATGAATAAAAAAATCAGCGGAAAGGCCCTTTTACTGTAGGCCATCAATATTACAATCCCAGAAAAACTTTTAAGTTCTATTCATTGAAGCACACGGCTGCCCTGTAAAAACAAATAATACAGGAAGGAGTATGTTCTACCAATATGGCCGCCCTCAGGCATCACATAAATAGTGGGGGATATTTATGGAGCACTTTCCATTAAAATTCTGGTGTGAAAAAAGTTGCAAATTTTGACAGAAGTCCCACCTGCACAAAAAATTTGAGAGTCTTCTGATTTTTGCGCCGGCATTGTCACTTTCATGAAAAGTGGGTGGTGTGTTTTGCTAGGTGGCGTGGCCGCACTGAACCGACACATTTAGGAATAATTTACTTCAGAAACTGGTGTAGATTTCTATATCGGAGCATGGAGGAGCCAAGATGGGCCTAATATATGAAGAGACATGTGCATTGGAAATGATGGTTTACTAAATATCCCCCATTTGTGTTAAGGCCCATTTACACGGAGCGATGATCGCTCAAGTGACAGTTTGAGTGACAGCTTTTAGCAATCATTTTGCATAAACTATTAAGCAGCTACTAAGCTACTTAATAGCTATTTAGCGTGCAAATGAAGCCTTAGTTGAAAGCAGTTGATACCCAGAGGGCTCTTATCTGCTTTCAGTTCCTTTGTTTTCCTACGGGAAACAATGCTATCAGCACTCCCCGTGGAAAACTCCTGATAAGGCCGAACGCCGATTTTTAGGTTGGACAGAATTTAACGATCAGCTAGCAGTGCACGAAAAGTGCACGATAGGCGCGCATTTAGACGCAACGATTATCGCTCAAGCTATCGCTTTTTAGCAATTTTTTTTTTTAGCGATCATCACTTCCTGGAATGGGCCTTTACACAGTACATTATCTTGCAGTAAGGGCTCTTTTTTTGCCAGCAGACATGTTCATTTGCACGCGGCAAACAAAATGCACCGCTTGAAATGGCTAATTAGTTCCAGATGTGTTCTTCCAGTTTTTCATGCATCTCCTTGCATATTGTGTACATATTTGCACCCCCGTC
The DNA here is from genome assembly GCF_035609145.1 of Eleutherodactylus coqui. NCBI lineage: Eukaryota > Metazoa > Chordata > Amphibia > Anura > Eleutherodactylidae > Eleutherodactylus > Eleutherodactylus coqui. Next base: position 199,839,928 of record NC_089841.1, on the reverse strand, counting down.
CCAATTGACTTCTATGGGGACCTTTGTTGCGCAAATGCTCAGAAAAGTAGAGCATGCTGCATTTTTGTTTGCACGCACAAATTGTGCACGCAAAATACGTAATGCGAATGAACCATTTGAAATCAACAGGTTCCATTCTCTGTCTATATCAAGGTCCTTTAACAAGAAGTAACACAAGTTCAGCTGCATTTCACTGTGGTATCTAAGAAGTAGTAAACGGACACATCATTACAGGGTTCTGAAAGCATCAGCCCCTTCTTGACCTTTATGACAGAGCACCGTGCTGCTTTTAATTGACTGCTGCATGATTAGTCAGCTGAATTGATTTTTGGCTCTTGTATAGGTGTACAGTCATCCCTTATTGAAGAGCACTGTATTCCCACAAGAAGTGCTTATCACTAACGCCACATGCTTCTGACCTCAATAGCTTCATCATACCGGAGCAAGAAGACACCGTTAAATATTAATATGTAAAAACTAGGTAAAACCAAGTAAAACTATGTCAACCCCATATTCTATATAGTTCAGTGTAATGGGGATAGTTAAAAGTAAACTTAACTTCATGTTCTCCATGAATAATCTGTGATGTGACTTTTCACAGAGTTGAGTATGAGGCTTCTTTCCCATGAGCATATGTCGGCCGCCGTTTTCACGTCTGGCAGCTATACGCTACGTTGGGAGAGATAAAACTGGTGAACGGGTGCACAAATCAGGCGTTTGTGCACCCGTTCAGACGGCATGGGTCCCGGCGCATATGCGTCAAGACTACCATGCCGTCAACCCTTTTCCCTCTCTCCCCATCGCAGGCTTAACTCTCTTCTCCTACCCGCTCGTTCTTTGCAATTGGAGGGGGTGGGATGGGGGCGGAACTAAGTGTTGTCCCATCCCGCCTCCTCCAATTGATGGCTATGGACAAAGGGCGGGAGCTTTGCTCCACCCACATCCCGCCCCTTGTCCACAGCCAGCAATGTGAGGAGGTGGGGCGAGCCAGCACTTAGTTCCGCCCCGCCCCCTCCCATTGAAAAGTTCGAGCAGGGAGGAGAAGAGCCTGCATAGGGAAGGGAGGGGGGGGGGGGTCCCAGGGAAGGGCCCAGGGAGGGAGTTTAGCAGCCCATGCAATGGCCGATTTATTTCGGTCCAAAAGCTAGTTCCAGGACTATCTTTTGGGCCCGACACAAAAATGCCCGGCACTATATTGGCCAACCAGGTGCTTTTATATTGGAATGCAATGCATCAGATCACAGCGTATATCAGCCGGCCACTTTATGCTCGTGGGAAAGAAGCCTTACAAAGGGATTCACTACTTTGGAAAACCCCTTGCACTATGCTCTATAAGGTGACTGTGAGTTAAGAGAAGGGACAGTCTTCAGGTAAAACATTGAACTAATTATAACACTAGGCAACAAAAAATTTTTTGGGGTGTGTCAGGGAAATCAGAGGTATTTTCACATTATTTGGATAACAAACAAATGCTTTTTAACAGTTATTTTAGCCAAAACTTTGATTGTCACATTACTGACTAAAGGCCCATTTACATGCAAAGATAATCGTTCAAAAGATGGGTTTTGAGCAATTGTTTTGCATAAACTGCTAATGGACACTAATGTCCATTAGCAGCTTATCATCTTCATTTGCATGTAAATGAGCCTCCAGGAGCTGTATGCAGAGAACAGCAGGCTTCTTTGTTCTGCCGTGGGACTGCAAGCAGAATACAATTTAATCAGCCCTCCCCGTGGAGAATACAGCACCATGGACAGCAAACATAGCATGCGGTCTGTGTTATCTTCTCTCCAGCTGAAGGATGTGTTTTTTTGCTCACCTAAAACTCATCGTTCAGCCCAAGAGTGAAAGATCAGAGCATTTATAAGATTATCGCTCAAACGATGGATTTTAAGCGAATTTTTTTAGCGATAATCATTGCATGTAAATGAGTCTTAAGATTATATGTAGAGTGCAGGTTCATGATTATACATGTACAGTAATTATTTTGTATGCTAATATAACGCTGTTATTTATTTATTTTTTTAACATCTGCAGATAAATTGGTGATTATTTGAATCAAGTATGGCATCAAGAGGCTGTACATATCCTGCAGATGCTTTCTGTTATGTATGCGGAGAGTTCATCAAAACACAGGAAAAGAAGCACTCTTTGGCAGCAATGGCAAAAATGAATGCAGCCTACAAGGCATATTTCGAGATGAATGTGGGTGATCAAGATAAGTTATGGGCACCTCACTTCAGCTGTGATAATTGCAAGAAAATTCTTGAAAGTTGGTTCAGAGGCAAAAATAGAGCCATGAAGTTGGCAATACCAAGAATTTGGTGGGAGCCAATGGATCATTCCACCAACTGCTATTTCTGCATGGTAGACCCCTCCAAATGTCGAAGTGGAAAAAATGCAGTTGCTGTAACATATCCAACATTCCTTCGTCTATCACCCCAGTACCACATTGCTCCCCATTCCGATGCCTCCACATAGCATGCATAGCGTGCAGACGTATTTGGAAAAATCGGCTCAGACAGAAGACGCAACTGATTCTTTCCATGCTGGCTAAGATAACAGAAGACCATGCTACCCAAACCAGAAGGATGTTAATTATTTGGTAAGGGATCTTACAAAAGCTAAAGCAGAAATTCTGGCATCCAGGCTGAAACAGTGGAACTTTCTGGATGATACCGTGCAAGTTACAAATCAAAGAAAATGTCATCAAATGTTTTCTACCTTCTTTACCCTTCAAGATGGACTCTGTTACTGCCATAATATGACAGGTCTATTCAGTGAAATTGGGATACCTTGTAACATACAGGATTGGCGCCTTTTCATCGACAGTTCTTCCAAGAGCCTGAAAGCAGTTCTGCTCCACAATGGAATTCTCCTTCCATCTATTCCAGTGGCTCACTCTGCACATCTCAAGGTGTACAGTAGTGGCAAATTCCTGATGCACGTTCTGAAGTACGAGCAGTATGGTTGGGAGGTAATTGGAGACTTCAAGATGGTTGCTTTCCTAATGGGTCTTCAAGGTTGTTTCATAAAGTTTCCTTGCTATCTTTGTCTTTGAGATAGCAGAGCCAAAACTGAACACTACCATTGACGAGACTGGCCTGAACGTATTGACTTCACTGTCGGACGAAGCAATGTCAAGTGGAAACCCCTAGTAGATCCTAAGATGATTCTGATGCCATCTCTTCATATAAAACTCGGGCTTATGAAACAGTTTGTCACAGCTCTAGATAAAGAATCTACAGCGATGAAACATCTATTAAACTTCTTCCCGAAGCTGACTGAGGCCAAGGTAAAAGCTGGCATCTTTGTGGGACCACAAATCAAGAGGATCATAGAATGTCCAAAATTTTTTGACATGCTCACAGAAGTAGAGAAAGCAGCTTGGAACAGTTTTGTTGCCGCAGTTCAGGGGTTCTTGCGAAATCACAAAGCAGGCAACTATGTGGAGTTAGTGGAAACGATGGTGAAGAAATACCGTGCTACGGGCTGCAGGATGTTGCTCAAGGTTCATATACTGGATTCTCATCCACATAAATTCAAGCCAGACATGGGAGCATACTCCGAGGAACAAGGAGAAAGGTTCCACCAAGATATACAGCAGTTTGAGCGTCGCTATCAGGACAATACAACAAGAATATGATGGGCGACCACATGTGGGGGCTGGTATGTGAAAGTGCCCAAGTACACAATCGTCAAGAGAACCAGACATTTTCATTAATTGTAAACTGTATGGACACACTCTGCATTGTATAATGACTTTGGCTCATGATTGTAAGTAATTGCTTTTCTCACTGTGTATGTCCTTGAAACACTTAAAATTCAAAATCATATATTTTTAATTATCGATGTCCTGACCACAAAAGCAAACTTTTTTTGAAATGAATGTTATTGTCCATTATATTTTACAATAAGCTAACAGGAACAAATAAACTTTTCTTAGACACAAAAATCGTGTTGCCTAGTGTAATCTTTAATCCTCGCTGGACTCACTAGGACCCATATACTTAATGTCTGGGTCTGAGTCTTTTGCATTATTTGATAGCTGACCGCCGATCATATACTGTCCCTTTCTGATGAGGTCACAGGTGTGGGTATTCTAGGAAGAACGCTATGCCCACGGACCACTACTATAAAAATGTCATTATTCTAGTGAGTGATATGCTTGACAAAGGAGCCCTGTTTTGAGCCCCGAAACACGTTGCATTATACCTGTATTCCTTGGATATTGGCATCTAATCCGTATTCCCTGAATATTGGAACTTTTTTCGTGTATTTGGAAGACCTGTGAAACTTCCTATTTTCTTCTGCCATTTGACGCTTTAGGGAGGTCTCAAGGATTTGGACCTCCCACGGATGTAAGTCTTTCCTAACATTTCTACATAGCATTGATTCCCATGAGTGCAGAATTTATACTTTTCCTGATTTATACTTTCTTTCCTGGATTGCTGCGGTGATCTGGAGTTGATTACTGGCGACTCTCCACCCCCCCCCCCCCCCACACACACACACACCCGTGGATGTACCTAGTATATGGGATTCTATAATATTGCCTCCATCTTGGGGATGTTTCATTGACTTGTGGCTCGCTATTTCCAGGCAAAAGTGCTCGGTGAGTTCCACTCTTTCACTTTCACATTTTTTTCATTTACCCTGAGTGCTGTCCCTAAACACTGTTCAGATTCTTTAACCGTTCCTCATAGGACATGGTGTGCAGACCGCTTACCATCCTGGTAGCTCTTTTCTGAACTTGCTCATTCCACACAGATGTCAGTCACAGCCTCTGTTTAAAGACTTCCTTTGGAGAATTCACCGCCTCCTGTGGCAACCTGTTCCATTCATTGATCACCGTCATTGTCAACTGTTCTTCATAGCACATGGTTTGCATACTACAAACCATCCCGGTTAATCTTCTCTGAACTTGCTTTACTTTGTCTATCTATTTTAAATTGAGGTTCCCAGAAGTGGAGACCGTATTCCAGGTGAGATCTGACTAAGGCGTAGTGCACAATACTGTGACGGACTATGCAAGCAGAATTCCGCAGCGGAGCCTGTCACGGCGCTCCCCCAGAGACCCCATACTTTCCTCCGGATCCGCCACCCGTCGTCCCGCATGACGCTCCGGAGCGCATGCGCAGTAGAGTGCATGACGTGCCGGCAGTGTCATGTGACATGCCGGCCGCGTCATGTGATACTCCCACAGCGTCATATGACGCGGCTGGCGGTAGGCGGGGAAGCGTTTTCACACTATCTTCCGCTGTGCTACAGCAGAAGATAGCGTGACGGATGGCTTCCATTGACTGCAATGGAAGCAGTACGCCCGCAGCAAAATAGAACATGCCGTGGGTGAGTACGTGTGATTTCACGTTGCGGAATTCCACACCGTGAGCACTGCTCTATTAGGTTCAATAGAACCTAATAGCTGCGGGGCAACGTGGCGGAAATCCGCCCGTGGGAATTAGCCCTAAGGAAGAGTACAGTAGGATAATTACCTCATGTGATCTAGACCATATGTTTCTCTTAATACATCCCAGAATTGTTTGCTTTTTTTGCTACTGCATCACACTGTTGACTCACATTCAGTCTGCAATCTATTAGTATGCCCAAGTCTTTTTGCACATGCTCTGAATCACCAGCTCACTTTGGTTGGCAATTAGCTGCAGTGGTTGCACATCCTGTTGTAAGGATGTCATTACTCTGCAGCCCGAAGGGAAGACCAGCGAGGACAGGGATATTGCGGTGGAATGTGAGCAACAAGGGAGGGGAGTATGCCTTCTTTTATGTGGACAAAGCATGGTGAGCACCTTTAAAAAAACAAAAGCTTTAGTCCCTGGATAACCCGTCTAATACCATCAAACATAGACATGACTGGCTAATATGGGAAACATGTTTACATTTACTCTTTTTAATACCAGATGCAATAAAATGGATCTATACAAATAAGTCAATTCTTTGCAAGACATTCCACAGACAGCTGTAATGCACAGTTAGTCAGCATATGGCCATTATATGCACAGATATTCCTTACTGTTTGCAAATATAGCTTACACTGCAATCAAGCAGAGACGCCGCATATGGCAGCTCACCTCACCCTGGTGTCTAGTCAGTCCTACACAAAGACCCAAAAGCCCACTCTATGTCAGGACTCAAACCCAGAAGCTCCTGTACTCCAGGTGGCAGCTCTACAGGATGAACTATCCAGCCCTTTAGATAGCTCCCCTGCATAACCTTGTTCTTATCCCTAGCTCCTGCTCCTGGTTCCTGATTGGCTTCACCCTGTTCGTTTAATGGGACTTCCTATAAAAGCCTGACCCTTCCTCCAATTTCTTGCGAGATTATTGTGCATATAGTAGTGAAGCTGGCTATTACACTTCCAGAGATGACAATGTCCAACCCGCTGCCCTGACAGCAGGTGGAACAATCAGCTGATCACCGAGGTTCCAAGCAGCAGACCCCTTACTGATGATCTATCCTGATTATGGGTGATCAGTAGTTAAAGTCCCGGAATACCCTTTAATGTTTACTTTCTTCTATGAAAAAGAGCATGAGAATATTTTTTCACAGTAATTGTTCTTTTTGCTCTCTTTGAATGATTATACGTCATCCACAAGTACTGCCATATGAGACAGAGTTTCCTGTTTGGCAAGCTCTGCCATAGCTGATTAGCTGTCATGTACATTGCTGTGAAGTCGCTCTGTGCTTTTAGTTACAATCTTTATGAATTTTTATTCAAGCTGTGAAATCCTTCTTTGGAAGAAATTACTCTGAATCAATGAACAATATGTGAACAGCCACACATTACTCAGAAACAGGAAGTGGAAGAAAACTGCATTGAATAAAGGGAGCTGAAATAACTGTCAGCTTCATACTAACAATTGATAATAGCTACATTTCTTTGGGACAGGGGTGCACAACCATGAGCCACATGCGGTGTGTAATGACATTTTTTGGGGTCACTGACAATCTGGACACAGAAATGGTTGTCCCATGGAGAATAGGTTCCCATAACTCTAGTTTGGTTCTCCAGGATACAGTGTATGCGTTAGGGGTGGCCATCTATGTCTTCAGCTTCCTCCATTGTAATTGATGAGAGCTGTGAAATGCTAGATTGTTACAGACTCATCATCTACAAAGAAACCACATGCTTGCATGGTCTCCTCCTCTTTGCAGTGCAGATTGAGGGAAGAAGGGGACCCTAATCCTCCTGATAGGTGGGAGCCCTGGAATTGGAACCTGCTTCTATCAGATGTTAATGGCATATATTTTTGATATTGAAATAGCAGTTTAAAGATTATTGATGCCCTTGCTTTAATCACATTTGGAAGTAGAAAGCGGATTTATATGCAATTGCTCTTTATAATGATTTATAATTATATACACACTTGCCATATATGGCAAGTGAGAAAAACACTATTAGCTCACCATAGCTTAGCTTCCAGGACCCATGATTGACAGTCCGACATCGTCCATTGAGAGTGTGGAAAAAAACAGGGATAGAATCAGCAGGGTCAAGACTGCAGAGCCATGCTGCAAGCCTAGCTGACGTTATCCAGCGACAGGCCCTCTTTAACAGCATTTAGAGAGATCCTTTATAGTAGAACTCATGGACCATTCAAACAATAGACAGGAAGGGACCTATTGACTTCTATGGGAGATTGTTCTGGATGTGCTCTGTGACCTGTGCAGAGGTCATTGTACAGGGAGATGAGCTGTGATCATAACCTATTGGGAATAATGGACTGTTTGTTATCTGTATACAGGTGTTATTTTTCATTTTAGTCCTGCCTGTGATGATAGTGAGATGACTGCTAAAAAGTTTTCTCTACAGAACAGGAAGTATCAGACTACTTTAAGTTCACTGGTAAGTGTGAAAGCTGCAGGCTTTAAGGATCTTTCTTAAAATGTAGATCATGATGTTGGCAGAAAGAAGTATTGGAGTATTTTCCTGGGAGAGAAGTCACTACTAGAGCTATTTGGCGCTTACCTCTCTGAACAAGTGAACACTCAGCCGAACCCAATGTTCATGTGTATAGGGGAGTCGGGGGAAGCAGTTATTGGCCAAAGGGTTATTTGGCCAACAGCCATTGGAGATGTATGGACACATTTATTCCCTAAGCTTTTGCACTTAAAGGGGTAGTCCAGTCACTGGACTGCATGGGCACTTTAGTGCCTCCTGTGCTAAGATAAGAAGAAAAGCAGTTCCCTGCCCCTGCAATCCAGCTCTGCCTGTATCCCCTAACAATAGCGCTTGTACTTCATCCAAACTTTGGGGTGCACTTTGTGTTCAGTCCAGGTGTGCTTTACTCCTGCTGCTCTCCACACATAAAGGCTGAGACTACTTTCTGGGCTGGCAATAATGCTACCAGTTACAGATAATTCCCTACACTCTCTGCTCTGCTCTAACTCTACACAGTACTCTACTGACCCAAACAGGAAGTACCCCATCCTATATTACCACCCCTCCCAGAAGCTTCTAGCATCCCCTTGCTCTTCCCCTCTTCTGCCATTCAGAGCTAAGGTAACACAGAGGGACTGACTAACTGTAAGGCATTTCCCAGTTGCTAAGGGCAGGCAGAGATACAGGAGATACATCCATATAATTAAATACAGTATAATATATGTATATGGTGACAGTCTCCCATAGATGTTAATATTACTCAGTAGTGCCAGTAATGGGTCACTACAATGTCATGTTGGAGATGCTCAGCAGATCCAATTTTGGATTCAGGGTTTCCTAGGGGGCTCTATCTTTTTGCCATTTTACAATGGCGCCATCTGCTGGCTAGAGCCAGTACTGCAGTATGGTATATGCTGTAGAGGCCCCCCAACGAACAGGACGACCAGTAATATACAGTAAGAATACCCTGCCGGACGTCTTCCGACATCGGAGCTGTACAGCCTTCAATCAGAATGTCTTCAGACGTCAGACAGTGGATTGGAAGGGGTTAAGGTCTACTTCCATTTTAAATTATTATTAGTCTAGTTTTTTGCTGACTCTCGACAGATGAATGTTTGCCAATTGCCTGTCAAGTTTGGCCAATGAAATGCTTTGCCAAAACTGTAGTATGGAAGACGACGCACAGGTTTCCTTATTGTTACTCTTCCTCTGATAAATATTCTTGTGTTTTAGAATTTGAATCTATTGCAAATGTAACTCTGAGTTCTTGGAGAACAGGGAGCCATGGTGATGCGATTCTCCAGGGAGCATGTGTCTGAAGGGGGTTGGCAGATCGCGCTGCCTGCGTGGGTGGTTCGGGTAGAAGTGAGGATGCAGTAGTGCGTTACCACCATGATAGACCAGCAGCCGAAATCTGCAGAGACTCATTTAGTACAACTAATTCTGCACTTACCATTACCTATCTTGTGGCAGCCTTTCCTCAAGCATCCTTGCTGGAGAAGACATAGTTCAGCTCATCGTTCCACGGGAAGGAATGGACAGCTTGGGATGTGACGGTTTTAAAGGTCATTTAATACAGTATTACTCCTCTCTTGCCTCAAGCTGTGTAGCAATGAACCGAACTACTAATGCCTGCAGTAGAAAGAGTTCCTTTGGAAATAAAAGTGCGGAGATTGATTGGCAAATGCAGGCACAGAGTGGGAAGTGGTAAATGAGAACGTAGGTACTAAATGAGTCATTGAAATATCAAATAAAAAGACTTAAGACTTAATAAATACAGAGTGTATAAAAGGAATAATAAAGTCAAAAGAAATAATGCTAAACACGAAGTAAAAGTAACAAGAGTCATAAAAAGGTCATTACTATGTTGCTAAAATCGTGATGCAGATTGTTGTGAGGGTAGATTTAGAGTCCAGAAATACTGAAGTTGTAATGGTTTCTAAGAAAAATAATTAGAGATGAGCGAGCACCAAAATGCTCGGGTGCTCGTTACTCGGGACGAACTTTTCGCGATGCTCGAGGGTTCGTTTCGAGTAACGAACCCCATTGAAGTCAATGGGCGACCCGAGCATTTTTGTATTTCGCCGATGCTCGCTAAGGTTTTCATGTGTGAAAATCTGGGCAATTCAAGAAAGTGATGGGAACGACACAGAAACGGATAGGGCAGGCGAGGGGCTACATGTTGGGCTGCATCTCAAGTTCACAGGTCCCACTATTAAGCCACAATACCGGCAAGAGTGGGGCCCCCCCCTCCCAACAACTTTTACTTCTGAAAAGCCCTCATTAGCATGGCATACCTTTGCTAAGCACCACACTAGCTACAACAAAGCACAATCACTGCCTGCATGACACTCCGCTGCCACTTCTCCTGGGTTACATGCTGCCCAACCCCCCTCCCCCCTGCACGACACAGTGTCCACAGCGCACACCAAACTGTCCCTGCGCAGCCTTCAGCTGCCCTCATGCCACACCACCCTCATGTCTATTTATAAGTGCGTCTGCCATGAGGAGGAACTGCAGGCACACACTGCAGAGGGTTGGCACGGCTAGGCAGCGACCCTCTTTAAAAGGGGCGTGGCGATAGCCCACAATGCTCTACAGAAGCAATGAGAAATCCAATCCTGTGCCACCTCCATCAGGAGCTGCACACGTGGGCATAGCAATGGGGAACCTATGTGCCACACACTATTCATTCTGTCAAGGTGTCTGTATGCCCCAGTCAGACTGGTTATATGCACCTTAACAGTAACCGCGTTGGTGGTAATGTGGTGGTGACTGCGGACCTAGTAGCACGGTTGTATTTTGTTGGTTTTCGGAATGTGGCCAGGATTAAGTGGGCCGTGGCGGGGGGATGGTGGGGGGGCTCTCTTGTTGTGTCGGTAAAGGTGAAATTCTTGGACTGCCACCAGACGAACCAATGCAAAGGCATTTGCCAAGAATGTTTTCATTGTTGGAGGAGGAGGGGGATGTTTTTGAGGCACTACGTGTCCTCTCCACGTGTCCGTGGTTATAAGCACCTTAACAGTAACCGCGTTGGTGGGAAATGGCCTCGCCGCCATCATGTCTTTGGGAAGCCTCTGTTTCCACACCCCAGAGACATACCATTAGCAGCGGTATAGGCAGAGCCCAGAATTCGTAACATTTCAGCCGTAGCATTAGGACAGGCCCCACTAACATATCACTAGCAGCATTCTAGGGGGAGCACAGTATTAGTTCCATTTCAGTAATAGTAGCACTCAAGACAGGCCCCAGTAACAATTCCGAAGCAGCAGTATAGTGGGAGCGCAGCCTTCATTCCATTTCAGTAATAGTAGCACTCAAGACAGGCCCCAGTAACAATTCCGAAGCAGCAGTATAGGAGGAGCATAGTCTAAGTTCCATTTAAGTAATAGTAGCAGCCTACACAGGCCCCAGGAACAATTCCGAAGCAGCAGTATAGTGGGAGCGCAGTCTTAGTTCCATTTCAGTAGCTGCAGTATAGCCAAGGCCCAAGTTACATTTATGTAGCTAAAGTGTAGGCCAACCCCACACACACTTCTGTACCATGAGTGCAGGCGAAGAACATACAAATTGCTATGATTACACTGTAGGTGAGGGCCCAAAAAAATTGGTGTACCAACAGTACTAATGTACCTCAGTAAAAATTGGCCATGCTCAACCAAGATGGCAGGTGAAACCCATTAATCGCTTTGGTTAATGTGGCTTAAGTGGTAACTAGGCCTGGAGGCAGCCCAGTTGAACGAAAAATTGGTTCAAGTTAAAGTTCCAACGCTTTTAAGAGCATTGAAACGTATAAAAAATTTTTAGAAAAATTAGATGAGTGAGCCTTGTGGGCCTAAGAAAAATTGCCCGTTCAGCGTGATTACGTGAGGTTTCAGGAGGAGGAGCAGGAGGAGGAGGAGGAATATTATACACAGATTGATGAAGCAGAAATGTCCCCGTTTTGGATGGTGAGAGAGAACTATGCTTCCATCCGCGGGTGCAGCCTACGTATTGCTTAGGTATCGCTGCTGTCCGCTGGTGGAGAAGAGAAGTCTGGGGAAATCCAGGCTTTGTTCATCTTGATGAGTGTTAGCCTGTCGGCACTGTCGGTTGACAGGCGGGTACGCTTATCTGTGATGATTCCCCCAGCCGCACTAAACACCCTCTCCAACAAGACGCTAGCCGCAGGACAAGCAAGCACCTCCAGGGCATACAGCGCTAGTTCAGGCCACGTGTCCAGCTTCGACACCCAGTAGTTGTAGGTGGCAGAGGCGTCACGGAGGACGGTCGTGCGATCGGCTACGTACTCCCTCACCATCCTTTTACAGTGCTCCCGCCGACTCAGCCTTGACTGGGGAGCGGTGACACAGTCTTGCTGGGGAGCCATAAAGCTGTCCAGGCCCTTAAAGACTGTTGCACTGCCTGGGCTGTACATGCTGCTCGATCTCCGCACCTCCCCTGCTACCTGGCCCTCGGAACTGCGCCTTCTGCCACTAGCGCTGTCGGATGGGAATTTTACCATCAGCTTGTCCGCCAGGGTCCTGTGGTATAGCAACACTCTCGAACCCCTTTCCTCTTCGGGAATGAGAGTGGGAAGGTTCTCCTTATAGCGTGGGTCGAGCAGTGTGTACACCCAGTAATCCGTAGTGGCCAGAATGCGTGTAACGCGAGGGTCACGAGAAAGGCATCCTAACATGAAGTCAGCCATGTGTGCCAGGGTACCTGTACGCAACACATGGCTGTCCGCACTAGGAAGATCACTTTCAGGATCCTCCTCCTCCTCCTCCTCAGGCCATACACGCTGAAATGATGACAGGCAACCAGCATGGGTACCGTCAGCAGTGGGCCAAGCTGTCTCTTCCCCCTCCTCCTCATCCTCCTCATGCTCCTCATGCTCCTCCTCCTCCTCCTGAACGCGCTGAGATATAGACAGGAGGGTGCTCTGACTATCCAGCGACATACTGTCTTTCCCCGGCTCTGTTTCCGAGCGCAAAGCGGCTGCCTTTATGGTTTGCAGGGAACTTCTCAAGATGCATAGCAGAGGAATGGTGACGCTAATGATTGCAGCATCGCCGCTCACCACCTGGGTAGACTGCTCAAAGTTTCGAAGGACCTGGCAGATGTCTGCCAACCAGGCCCACTCTTCTGAAAAGAATTGAGGAGGCTGACTCCCACTGCGCCGCCCATGTTGGAGTTGGTATTCCACTATAGCTCTACGCTGCTCATAGAGCCTAGCCAACATGTGGAGCGTAGAGTTCCACCGTGTGGGCACGTCGCACAGCAGTCGGTGCACTGGCAGATTAAACCGATGTTGCAGGGTGCGCAGGGTGGCAGCGTCCGTGTGGGACTTGCGGAAATGTGCGCAGAGCCGGCGCACCTTTACAAGCAGGTCTGACAAGCGTGGGTAGCTTTTCAGAAAGCGCTGAACCACCAAATTAAAGACGTGGGCCAGGCATGGCACGTGCGTGAGGCTGCCGAGCTGCAGAGCCGCCACCAGGTTACGGCCGTTGTCACACACGACCATGCCCGGTTGGAGGCTCAGCGGCGCAAGCCAACGGTCGGTCTGCTCTGTCAGACCCTGCAGCAGTTCGTGGGCCGTGTGCCTCCTATCTCCTAAGCTGAGTAGTTTCAGCACGGCCTGCTGACGCTTGCCCACTGCTGTGCTGCCACGCCGCGCGACACCGACTGCTGGCGACGTCCTGCTGCTGCTGACACATCTAGATTGCGAGACAGAGGTTGAGGAGGAGGAGGGTGCTTTAGTGGAGGAAGCATACACCGCCGAACATACCACCACCGAGCTGGGGCCCGCAATTCTGGGGGTGGGTAGGACGTGAGCGGTCCCAGGCTCTGACTCTGTCCCAGCCTCCACTAAATTCACCCAATGTGCCGTCAGGGAGATGTAGTGGCCCTGCCCGCCTGTGCTTGTCCACGTGTCCGTAGTTAAGTGGACCTTGCCACTAACCGCATTGGTGAGGGCGCGTACAATGTTGCGGGAGACGTGGTCGTGCAGGGCTGGGACGGCACATCGGGAAAAGTAGTGGCGACTGGGAACTGAGTAGCGCGGGGCCGCCGCCGCCGCCATCATAGCTTTGAAAGCCTCCGTTTCCACAACCCTATACGGCAGCATCTCAAGGCTGATAAATTTGGCTATGTGGACGGTTAATGATTGAGCGTGTGGGTGCGTGGCGGCGTACTTGCGCTTGCGCTCCAACACTTGCGCTAGCGACGGCTGGACTGTGCGGTGCGAGACATTGGTGGATGGGGCCGAGGACAGCGGAGGTGAGGGTGTGGGTGCAGGCCAGGAGACGGTAGTGCCTGTGTCCTGAGAGGGGGGTTGGATCTCAGTGGCAGGTTGGGGCACAGGGGGAGAGGCAGCGGTGCAAACCGGAGGCGGTGAACGGCCTTCGTCCCACCTTGTGGGGTGCTTGGCCATCATATGTCTGCGCATGCTGGTGGTGGTGATGCTGTTGGTGGTGGCTCCCCGGCTGATCTTGGCGCGACAAAGTTTGCACACCACTGTTCGTCGGTCGTCAGGCGTCTCTGTGAAAAACTGCCAGACCTTAGAGCACCTCGGCCTCTGCAGGGTGGCATGGTGCGAGGGTGCGCTTTGGGAAACAGTTGGTGGATTATTCGGTCTGGCCCTGCCTCCACCCCTAGCCACCGCACTGCCTCTTGCAACCTGCCCTGCTGCTGCCCTTGCCTGTCCCTCTGAAGACCTGTCCTGAGTAGGCGTTGCACACCAGGTGGGGTCAGTCACCTCATCGTCCTGCTGCTCTTCCTCCGAATCCTCTGTGCGCTCCTCCCTCGGACTTACTGCCCTTACTACTACCTCACTGCAAGACAACTGTGTCTCATCGTCATCGTCCTCCTCACCCACTGAAAGGTCTTGAGACAGTTGCCGGAAGTCCCCAGCCTCATCCCCCGGACCCCGGGAACTTTCCAATGGTTGTGCATCAGTGACGATAAACTCCTCTGGTGGGAGAGGAACCACTGCTGCCCAATCTGAGCAGGGGCCCGAGAACAGTTCCTGGGAGTCTTCCCGCTCCTGAGCATGTGTCATTGTAGTGGAGTGAGGAGGCTGGGAGGAAGGAGGAGCAGCAGACAGAGGATTCGGATTTGCAGCACTGGACGGCGCAGAACTCTGGGTGGATGATAGCTTGCTCGAAGCACTTTCTGCCATCCAGGACAGGACCTGCTCACACTGCTCATTTTCTAATAAAGGTCTCCCGCGTGGACCCATTAATTGGGCGATGAATGTGGGGACGCCAGAAACGTGCCTCTCTCCTAATCGCGCAGCAGTCGGCTGCGACACACCTGGATCAGGAGCTCGGCCTGTGCCCACACCCTCACTTGGGCCTACGCGTCCTCGGCCGCGTCCACGTCCTCTAGGCCTACCCCTACCCCTCAGCATGCTGTATTACCAGTGATTTCCAAGCCAGGAAAGAAATTGGCGCAAGCCTGCAGCCAAAATAGAATTTTTTCCCTTGTTTTTCAAAGGACAAGCCACACTGCGTGTATTCAATGAATACTACTAAGTTTAATAACTGTGTTGTGGCCCTGCAAATGTGTCAGAGAACTGCAGTGATGCAAAGTTATTCGCTACAGCAGATCTGGGATTTCCCATGCAGGAAAGAAATTGGCGCAAGCCTGCAGCCAAAATAGAATTTTTTCCCTTGTTTTTCAAAGGACAAGCCACACTGCGTGTATTCAATGAATACTACTAAGTTTAATAACTGTGTTGTGGCCCTGCAAATGTGTCAGAGAACTGCAGTGATGCAAAGTTATTCGCTCCAGCAGATCAGGGATTTCCCATGCAGGAAAAAAATTGGCGCAAGCCTGCAGTAAAACGTAGCTGGCTGCGTCTGATTTTTTTTAACGTTCTGCACGCAGCACACACGTACCCATAGCCCTGAGGACTGTCAGAGGCAGGCGAAATAGAATTTTTTCCCTTGTTTTTCAAAGGACAAGCCACACTGCGTCTATTCAATGAATAATGTATGTCTTCTGGCCCTGCCTACACAATTCTATCCCTGTAGTATTAATGCCGGGTGCAATGGTCTGCACAGCCGGTTTTGAGAAAAAAAAAAAAATATGCAACACTGCTAACAGCAGCCTGGACAGTACTGCACACGGATAGATGTGGCCCTAGAAAGGACCGTTGGGGTTCTTGAAGCCTACACTCACTGCTAACACTCTCCCTGCCTAACCACCACTTCTGTCCCTATTGCAGGGCACAATGCTCTGCAGATCCAATTTTGAAAAAAAAAATAAAAATACAGTGCTAACACAGTACTGCACACTATTAGATGTGGCCCTGAGAAGGACCGTTGGGGTTCTTGAAGCCTACACTAACTCCTAACGCTCTCCCTACAGCAGCTCCAGCACGATACCACTGTCCCTCAGCTAACTCCCAAGGCATCTGAGGCGAGCCGCGGGAGAGGCCGATTTTTATACTCGGGTGACATCAGATCTCCCCAGCCACTCACAGCAGGGGGGTGGTATAGGGCTTGAACGTCACAGGGGGAAGGTGTAATGCCTTCCCTGTCTTTCAATTGGCCAGAAAAGCGCGCTAACGTCTCAGAGAGGAAACTGAAAGTAACCGGAACACCGCGTGGTACTCGTTACGAGTAACGAGCATCCCGAACACCCTAATATTCGCACGAATATCAAGCTCGGACGAGTACGTTCGCTCATCTCTAAAAATAATCTGACAATATCATATGTAGAAACCCAAATGTGATCCTATTACTTTATACCCTGTATGTCCACAATGGGGGGATTTAAGAGCTTGTAACACTTTGTGTCAATTGTGGCATCTAAATGCCCCAATCAGAGTTTGCAGGTCCCAAACAGCCCCCCCCCCCTGTGAGATCAGTTTGGTTGCCATGGCAGCCAGGGCCTTCTAAAAGCCCACAGGGCTGCCATTGCAGATTGCCTGTGGCATGGCTGGATAGATTGCCTGTCAGATCACGGTAGGATGTAATTCTATCTTATTACATCATACTGCAGGAGCGATCAAACCATCACTTTCGTGCTCTCTATGTGGACTAAAAGAAAAATTAAATAAATCAGTTTTAAAAAGTTTTCTTAAGTATTTAAAAAAAAAAAAAAGTAAATAGAAGTTTAAAAAAACAAAACATTTTCCCATATTTATAATTTAAAAAAAAATTGAAATAAAAAACAAACATATTTGGTATCGCTGCATCCATAAAACTCTAATCTCAATCCACCACCCAGCCCGTGCCCTCCGCTCCGCTAAAGAAACCAAATTAAGAACCTCTTTAACGCGAACCTCTCATTCTCACCTCCAAGACTTCTCCAGAGCAGCACCAGTCCTCTGGAACGCGCTACCCTAAACTATCCAGGCAAGCCCTGACTTACACAATTCAGGCGTGCCCTAAAAACGCACCTCTTCCCCTCTGTACTCCGCCTGATAATGTGCTCCCTGTCCTAACGACTGCTGTCACTGCTAGCCGCCATCAACCGCCCCCTGCAGTCATACCGATTCAGCCCCCACACGACTGAATATCTGACCATTGTCTGTGTGTATAGCACTCCTCACTCTCCACCTCTCCACACCGTGCACATCTCCAGCCCCTTGACCTTCTGTATCACCCCATTATCTGTAGTATGTAAGCTCATTGGAGCTGGACCCTCACCCCTATTGTTTCCATCAATCGACTACTGCATGTAACCATGGTCTTGTTTCTGTTCCCCCTGTCTATGTAAGCGCTGCGGAATATGTTGGCGCTATACAAATAAAGATTATTATTAATAAAGTAATGCATTATTTATCCCCATGGTTTTTCTTTAAGATTTTAGAAAACACATTTTTTGTGTGTTTTAATACATATTCTCTCGTCAGACTGCCTCAACTTGAGTCTTGGGTATGTCCTAAAATACTGCACATACCAAACTTTTTTTATTTTCATCATCACATTCTGCCATGTCCCATATCATTATCTTTATATCGGTTTACAGAGAGCTGTACCATAACAGTCACTGCAGGTTTGTGATGCCTGCTGGGATTTGGGAAGATCTGAGAGTTCTAGTAGCAGTGTTTTACCAGGTAGCATGTGCATAGTGGATGAAGTTATCTCACTGGCAGGAAATCCTTTCCACCCCTTGTTAAACACACAGTGAAGAGAAGGAGGAAATCAGGACAATAATTAGCCCCAGCAATAAGATGAGAGGTTTCTCTATCAGAACCTTGTGACCTTCGGTAATGGAGCTGTCTGCTCTGCGTCCTGGCTTCACACAGATGTTCAATAAAACCACTGCATGACCGCTCCTTTTCACGATGTTTTGGCTGCAGACCATGCCTTTCTTCTTGTATCATAGCTTAACATCAAAAAGAATGGGGCTCCGATGGAGGAAATATGTCAGAAGTTCAAAAAAGCTTCCACGCACCAAAAATGCCAAGGTCTGGTTTAACTTAGTTGTATTGCTAAACTGGATCTAATAGCGGGATCATTCTTCAGGATTCACTGTAATTCCCATCATTTTTTCTATTTGGTTATTTATTATCTGCTATTTATATGGAGCTCACATAATTGTGGAGCGCCAAGACGTCTGGTGCCACTTGTTTCCAGGGAAAACAAAAGGACCAAGCGAGAAACATACATATTATCGGATGCTTGTTTCCCCACAACATCCGTCCGTAGCCCTATAGATGTTACATTACTAGTGGTTACAGCTAAATTCGTGTAGATCAGTAGGCAAAAAAAATCTAATGCTTATACAGCGGTGCCGCGTAATGAGGTGAGGTAAGAATTTAGCCTCCCGCAGCAGATATCTATCAAGAGTCAATGTTTACCGTGTTTCTCCGAAAAAGAGCCCTATCTTATAATAATTTTTGCCCCCCCCCCAAAAAAAACAGGGTCTTATTTTCAGGGGGATGTCTTATACTCACATAGCAGGCGCTGTCTGGATCCCTCTCGCCAGGCTGCGGCGCTCCGGCAGGCTTCCGTATAGTCTTCAATGCCAACTGAGAATTTCTTGCTGGTCACAGCTATTCAATGATGTCACTCAATGAATGGCTGTGATTGCTTCATTGAGTGCTGACTCTGATTTGTTGAGGCGGCGCTTATGAACCAATCAGACCAATCACTTGCTGGAGGTGGGGTACTCAAGCCCCGTCACCAGCAAGAAATGCTCCATCTGCATTGAGGGCTGCATAGAAGCATCGGAGCACCAGTGACCAGTGAGGGGGATGGACCCGGATGGCACCTGCTAGGTGAGTATTGCTATTTTTTCATGTAGTGTGGCTAGGACTTATTTTCGGGGTAGGGCTCATATTTCAAGGCCTCCCACTCCCCACCTGAAAAATGGGTGAAGGGCTTATTATTGGTATAGGTCTTATTTTTGGGAAACACAGTAGATTTAAAAAAAAAAAAAACGGACATGACCCACTTTTATTGTTTCAGACAACAAAATTAAATAGTGCATAGCCATTGTATGTCCAGCTTTAAAGGGAATGGGTCACCCAATTTTGTAATATGTTTTTGTCTTATGATTTTAGATTTTTTTAAATTCTGTAGTCTATACATGACTATGGGGCTGCCATCTCGTCCGAGCTGCAGTTCACAGCATTTAGAAGTTTTGCTTTACTGCAGCTTCATGGGTCATCCACACAACGGACAAGAGGGGACCCATAGCCTATAAGGGAGATTGTCCTCGGAATGCAGTGTGACATGTTCAGAGGGGATTATAAAGAGAAGGGGACAAGGTGAGCTGTGACTATCACCTATTGTGAATGGTGGCTCCTATGTTATCTATAGATATGTGTTTTTAAAAGGGGCCCCTGGTTGGCAGTAAGGTCCACAGGTTAGGCTTTAGGGGTCTGAGGATCACACAATGTTCTCGTTTTGTGCCTGCCAGGATTGCCAATGGAGAAAATAGGCTTCTTTCGACCCAGGAGGGGGTTTCTAGAGTGGCAGTGCATAAACCTGACTCTAGGCCAGGTTTATACTTGTGTATAAAAGGTCCAATCGCAGGGCTGTAGAATGGTGGCCAAGTGCCTCGGACAATAACCAAAGTTTTGCAATACTTTGCTGCTCACAAACTTTACTGAACTATTGAAACCAACATAATACGGGGTTAAAAGAAAGGCCTCAGCGATTCCAGGAAAAAACCCTTTTTGAAACAGTCAGCATAGGCTGACTGTCGCATCCCATTGAAACGGCAGTGGGCCAATACGTGGTCAATGGATCTTGCTTGGTGAAGACAGTGAGAACAGAGTCTGTGTCTGAAACCGGGTTCAGTCTTCAGTGACAGAGTTGCTTATCCTGAGGATTTATCGCTTCCTCAAGCGTATTACCAACCCCAGGTACTGAGGTATGGTGCAGGCCAGTGTACAGTGGGACTGATTCAGCGTTCTACTGCCACCTTCTTCTGGGGTAGACTAACCCCAGAGGTATCGCACACCCTCAGCTTGACCACGTGGCACTGCGATCCAATAGAGATAAACATGTTAACATAAAACAGTAAGGCCAAATGCACATGGCTGGATCGGATTCCGCATGTGGGATCCCCCGCAACGGAATCCGGCCCTGTGCCTGGCCGGTAACCCCCGCGTACCTGTCTGCAGTTGTTTCTTCTGTATTGTGGATGTGCCAGCCGGGGCGCAGTATAGAAAATGCCGCCCTGTCGCTAGGCGATGAAGCCGAATCCGCGACCCTTATGTAATGTCATTGCGGAAGGGCTGCGGCTCGGACAGCTTTCATTGACATCCATGGAATCCTTATGCGTGGAATCCACGCTGGACTAGGGCATGCTGCAATTTTTCCTCCGCAAGCGGAAAATTGCAGTTTATTTCCACTCGAGGACATGGAAAAGCGATTTTACAAAGCATGTCTATGGGCAGTACTTGCTGCAGAATTCGGAGGCGGACACCCGCTCCAGATTCCGCAACTCAAATACACCCGTGTGCATTGGGCCTACGGCAATAAAAGCAGCTGACCACCAAAGGTAAGGCTTCACCACACATAAAATATACCAAACAACGCTAAAAATGTGAATAAAAATACTAATGTTCTCACGAGCATAGGGCGCTCTACTTCACAACACCCCTCCTGCATTAATCCTCCCTGTGATGATAATGGGATGACTGCTGAAAAGCTTTCTCTACAGAATAGGATGTGTCAGACCATTAGGCTTTGTAATGCAAGAATTGCAGGATTTTAGGATTTCTTTTGAAATATACTGTAGATCGTGACCTGGAAAATAAAAAATCAAAATCACCAAAAAGTCTTCCAACATAAAAACTTTTTTTTACAATAGGTCATTTTCGGATGTCACATTTCATATTCACTTTACAGGCCCTTTTAATTTGGCCAAAGATTATGAATAGGGATGAGCGAGTATACTCGCTAAGGCACTACTCACTCGAGTAATGTGCCTTAGCCGAGTATCTCCCTGCTCGTCCCTAAAGATTTGGTGGCCGCCGCAGCTGACAGGTGAGTTGCGGCGGGGAGCGGGGCAGAGTGATCTCCCCTCCGTTCCTCCCTGCTCTCCCCCACAACTCCCCGCCCCGCGGCGGCACCCGAATCTTTCGGGATGAGCTGGGAGATACTCGGCTAAGGCACATTACTCGAGCGTATACTCGCTCATCCCTAATTATGAATGCGCGTTCCTTAGAACACTTGTGCTGGATCAGACAACGAACTTATGAATGATTGTTCATCAACTGCGATTTTCCGCTCGTGGGGTAAAAATTTCCGCATGCCCTATTCCTAGGTGGAAAGGTCGCGGAATCTAGCGACAGTGCGGCATTATCTGTACTGCGCATGTGCGCCGGCCAGCACATCCGCAATACAGAGAAGAAGACTGCAGACAGGGTCACTAGTCAGGCATAGAGTCAGATTCTGCTGTGGGATTCCCCATGTGGAATCCGACCTACTCGTGTGCAAGACGGCCTATAAGGACCTTAAGTTCTTCCTTAAGATGGGGTACCATGCAGAAGTAGCAATCTGTAACGTGATTACCTGGATCCCTCCATACCATTGGGACTGCAAATGGCATGACGCATCTCTGCCCAAAAATGTGGAGCCCATGGTTCATCCTGAGACAACCAAAGTATACGAAGTAGGTTTTTCATATGATTACTGTAATAATGAATAATTATGTACTATATCTAACAGTATAAGCAGATGTGGAATAAAAAAATAAAACATTGTAACAAATACAGGGAGAGAAGTTTAACCCCCCCAAAAAACCTGCGTTTTTAAATTTTTTTCGTCTTTAACATTCAAACAAGAACCAGTCTTGCATTTTCAATGTCCTTTTTGATGGACAGCACGACCCAATCATCATTCTCACTGGATAGCGGAAATCTGAACAATAATTGCTCTGTCTAAATACCCACAGCGACTAAATGATGGTCAATCACCGTTTGTTTGTAGCAGTGAACGGGTGATATTATGGGGGGTGTGGAAAGTATATACTTAGTTGTTGTTTGTGTAGAGATGGTACTAAACCCCAATCTGCTGGTAGTATTGGAAAACCTTGTTACCGCTTTTGGATTGGGACCCAGGAGTCTATGGCTCTACATTCTGCCCATGTTATAAGTTCATCTTCCATAATGTACATATACTGTATATCGCTTCACGTTCCTCTTTTTCATCCATGCTTGATCGGTCTATATATATAACCATTGTGATTTTTTTAAATTAGAGGCTATGAACACTGAAAATAATTTGTAAATAGACCTTAGAGTTAGAGAGCCTTGTGTGCCGCAGAGAGTTGTGAGTTCAATCCCCGCCTGGTTCAGGTAGCCAGCTCAAGGTTGACTCAGCCTTCCGAGGTCGGTAAAATGAGTTCCCAGCTTGGTGGGGGTTAATAAACAAATTACCTGATTACACTGATCTTTGTAAACATGTTTTTTGGTTCCTTTGTAAATTTCAGCAATGAATGGACCATCGTAAAACCCTTCATTTGTATCTTGCAAACATAAAGAGTTCTTAATAAAACAATGACTGGCATTATCTGATCAGAAATAGGAAGTCTGACATTCGTTTTGTGACTCGTTTGCAGCAAATATGACTTCACCGACCCCAACAGATAACAAGAAATACAATATCTCAGAAATCACAGCTGTGTATTATGACAAATAGTTTTCCTCGTTCCGCCTTTGACATAGTCAGCTAATTGCCAGCAATAGATTTCCTAGAAATGAAACAAGTCTCCACTGCTCAGTGTACTTTATAATTGGGAAATGGACTGGACTGGCAATAGTAGAATTAAAAATGTAGATAGGCCATAGGCTATAACTATAGAGGGGACAGTGGTTGTGGTCACACTAAGGCTGGGTTCACACAGGGCGGATTTGCCGCGGAAATTCCGTGCAGAATTTTGCTGTGGCAAATCCGCCCGCGGCCGCTAATCCCGGGATTGGTCAGCGATGTAGTAGAGATTTGTCAAAAATCTCGACCACACGGGATGGCCAATTTGTCGCGGCAAAGGCGGCGCTGCGGCACGGACTCCCCGGCCACAGCATGTGGTTTTTCGCTACAGCAAAGCCGCGAGATTTCCCCTGAGAATACGTCACGTGGGAACCCAGCCTAAGGGCTCTTTCACATGAGCGCATAAACGTCTTCAATTTTACGCCGGGCTAATATACGCAACCATTTGAGCCATTGCTTTCCAATGCGTCTGTTCACATAGGCAAATACGCATAAAAATGTTGAACTGTCACAAATGGAACATGCATGACCGAAATACACGCTGACGCATATACAATGGGGAAAAGATAGTTCTGCAGCTATCTTTTGCCCAATTTATGTCGGCGGCTCCCATAGACTGGATAAAGAAAGGGAGGGGGAGGCATTTTTCCAGCGTCCAATGCTTACAGGCGCCTCTATATAGGCATTGGAAGGCATCCCAAGGATTTTTGCAGATTGAGGGTTTTCCAGGGTTCAACATATTTTTTTTTGTTAAAAACGACGCTCACAGTCAAGAGAATTGTCGCAAAAACGCTGGCCGTGTTAGCAGAAAAATGCCCATTCATGACAATAAGCGGCGTGGACATGAAAATGTAAAAATGCCCACGCTCGTGTGCAAGAGCCCTAAAGATGCAGAGGCTGAGGGGGCCCAAAAGTTCCCTCTGTCCCATAGGTGGAGACCAGCACATAGTAAGTGGGGGGCTTTGTTCTTTTGGCTCAATAGTGATTGCAGCAAAGATATGGCCAAATATGACCATCCATTAGAATTAGTGGCCCCATGAATGGTGACATTTGGCCACATATTCATCCAATTCCCGAGCGTTAACTTAGATTGTTTGTGTATTGTACTTAATTTCCAGGTTTAAGGTGTCCATATACATTAGAAGTCGATCAAAACAGATGATTTAAGCAAAAATGATTGTTCTCTGTTTACCTGATAAGCAATCATCTTAGCCAGCCTACGATAAACCATCATCCTTTCGAAAGAAGTCGGTCATGTTTGAAATTTTCAGTCGAAGTTGGATAAAAGATTTTTCATTGTTATAATAGATCTGTCATCCACATATGATGTGTCCTTGTAAGAATGTTCCTGGAAGATCTTCACCTTCTCCGGACATCATTGAATATGTATGACCAATTGGAATGACCATAATGGCCAATATGAAGTAAAATATGTATGGCTGTGTCGGTGATAAGATCGGTCATCAATCATTTGTGTCTTCAACGTCAACCTACTTCCAACTATGCCTGTATGGTCTCTGTGGAACTTTGATTTGCATTGGTAAGTTGAAAGGGGTGGCGGGGGGGGGGGGGGGGGGTTGGGGAGGGGGGTTAACTTGGCTAAACTTTCTAAAGTTATTTCATTGAGACGATGTGTAACTGGGTTGGCGGTACTATTCCTGCTGTCCAAAGCAGAATTGTAGATTACGTCTATATCCTGTTATATAAAATCATACATGTCTTCTTGCCATGCAAGTCCTAGATTTCATTTAAGCCAAAGTAATCATTATCAGTTCAGTGCCCTTTTTTTTTTTCTTCAGCTGGGCGCAATTACTTATGGGCCATCTATGAACAATAGGAAGCGTTCAACATAACTTTTGTCTCTCTGTGGTACAATGCATGTAATACATTTAATAATAGGGAAGATAATTAAGCTTGACTTACTGCTATAGATGTGCGTCAAAGAATGAAAACAGATGTAACATGGTGACAATAGACAGAACATGTTAAGGGCAAATGAGGACAAACCAGCAGACTGGGTAATGATACAATAACTGAGGTTTTAGACAGAAGTGAGTTTTCAGGTCACAGCGGGTCTATCACCAGATCTGTTATCAGGTTGTATGGACACAGTCTTATCAACTTCAGTCATGTTTTAGGAGACATCATCAGACTCGGACACATACTCACTGGATTAGATCCCAAGGCTTCATGGCAACGGTGAACATTTTACCTGTCGTTAGAACTTACTGGTTGATAAAGCTATTAAATTTGGCATCCGATTAAACACAAATAAAATGAATGGTAACGTTTTCATGAAGGCTGTCTGCACTTTCAGGTGACTTTTCAGAATAAGTTGCTATGTATGTGTACATGGGGGGCAGCACTAATGGTGGCCATTAGATAACCTTTATCCTGTATTTTTCACCCTCTGCAGATTCCACAGCTAATTTTCAGTCTTCCCTGAGCTGCTGGGTGGAGACTCGCTGTTAGGATGGCTCCCATGTATAAACCAGAACCATAGAAGAGCAGGATATCTTCTTCTCTGTCACACATAGAGGCTTAATGATTTAGGCCAGGCTCACATGAACAAGTCAGATTCCGTGTGTGGATATCCACATTGGAGGACCTGCGAATGCTTGCGGAAGTAAATTCCATATGGTCACGTATTTTCCGCGTGGATGTACTGCATTTGACAGCATATTGTCTGCGCAAGCAGAGAATGACATCATAAAGTAGCCTAACCCCCTGGAAAACCCTTCAACCGACCGTGTTGTCATGGCGAGAGCTGCTCTGAGAGCCCTCAGAACGGGATACTACTCTCTTGGCTTGGCTGGTTTGTACTACTTTTTTTGGAAGTAGTATAAACCACTTTAAATAAAAAAAAATCACTTTCTTCTGGAAAAAGAGCCCAGAAGATCGAGTGGAGGTTGCAGACAGCAATCTGGATGGGGGTGTTGCTTCCCAGACTCTGTCCTGCATTACCTGCTCACAAATTCCTGCTTTCTTTATACCATTTGTATCTGGTCTCCTAGCAATGCGCGTACAAATCCGCGTCCATACACAATGTTTGCATATGCACTGCGAATCGAACGCATCCATAGAGATCAATGGAGCCCATACGTGTGGAATCCGTGGTACAATAGAGCATGGTACCATTTTTCTTCCGCTTGCAAAATCTACAATTCTTACATGCAAGTGTAAGCGAACTGGCGATAGTCCTTGCATTTCAATGCCCATCACAAGTGCGGATGGTGATTGTGGAATCTGCAATTCAAATCCGCTCATGTGAGACCGGCCTCATACTTTCTGTAAGTAATCACATTGGCTATCACCTAGGCAAAAGTTTGGTCAAAGTCCAGTAACTATTTAATCCTGAAAAGTAACTGTAGTAAACATCATTATATAATGTTACCAAACATCCACTAGCAAAACAACTTGTTCTCCATATTCATGGATTGTCATGTCCCTTGACAGAACACAGATTACTTCCTGTAATTTCAGGCCTAATTATGTAGTAAAGCGGCGTGCCGTTCTGTGAACTCACCACTGAGCTACTGTAACTCCGCGCTCAGCAGATCTGTCATAGCCCCAAGGGGAAGAGCTTGGTTCTCCTTACACAGTTCCTGTATTTCCATGAGTCATAGTCTGAACGGTTTATGCCCCTTGTTTGTGACAAAGAAATGTCACTGAGCGACTGCCACCGAGTACATCAGTTAGTATTATGTTACCTATCAGGAGCCCACAGAGTGTATGTATCATGATGGGAAATCAAAGCATAAGACAAACACATAGTAAGAGGATCCTAATGGCCAAGGTGTGAGTCACCTGTAATGTAAGCTACACGTGCGGCAAAGAGGTGACTAAACTGTTTTCTTATCACACAATATACACGTTAGGGGAAATGTTAAGTGCGCACTGTGTAATATATAGCAACTAAGTGTCAATATGGACTGTTTACACAAACATATTGTATCTAGTATCCCTTAGGGCGGCTTCAGATGTGACTTAGCGCGATCTTCAGAGCATGAAATCATACATTTTAGCACATTGTACTGTACTTTCTGCGTTGCTGGGGACCGTTCACATTGGCTCAGGACACATCCGTGTTGTAATTGGAAGGGCTGTGTAGCCTAATTACTCCCTGGTATTAAGACGCATTTAGACCCAATGATTCTCGCTCAAAAATTGCTCAAAGCCGTCTTTTACGAGAATCGCTGGGTCTAACTGCACGGACATCGTACAGTTTTTGTTAACGAGTCATTCATCGTTCTCTTTCTGCAAGCTGAAAGAGAACGATGAGTCTGATCAGGACCGCGAGGTGAGTTCTCAGCGGGATACCGCTGATACTATTGTTTCAGCTGGTATCCCGCTTGG
Source organism: Eleutherodactylus coqui (assembly GCF_035609145.1). Lineage (NCBI taxonomy): Eukaryota > Metazoa > Chordata > Amphibia > Anura > Eleutherodactylidae > Eleutherodactylus > Eleutherodactylus coqui. The sequence continues at coordinate 199,812,508 of NC_089841.1, read as the reverse complement.
AGAACACAGCAGGAATATGAAGAAGGCAGCGCTCCAGCTGTGTCCTGCATAGCCCGCTTGAAGCGCTCAGCTATATACCAGCTAAGCGTTACAAGAAGACAACAGCTGTATACTGAAGACAGGCGTCCCCGCTTGTCTTTTGCATACACCGCTCGGAGCGCTCAGCTGTATACCAGCTAAGCGCTCTGAGAAGACAACAGTTGTATGCAGAAGATAGTATTCCCGCTTGTCTTCTGCATACAGTGTGAGCCTTAATTTACACAATTATGTAAAGTGAACGCTCAAAACTGTCACTCAAACTGCTGTATTTTTATTTTTTTTTTAAATCAATTTTTGAGCGATCATCTTGCCGTGTAAATGCACACAACGATTATCACTCAAAAGATGTCTTTTGAGTGATAATCATTGTGTCTAAGGCCTCATGTCCATGGGGAAAATCAGGCCCGCTACGGATTCTACATGGAGAATCTGCAGCGGGTCCCTCCTGCCCCGCGGACATGAGCGCTGAAAATAGGAATTTAAAAGAATTTACTCATCCGGAGCGGGCGGGGAAAGTCTTCTCTTCCTCACGGCCGGATCTTCTTTTTCGGCCGGCGGATGAACTCGTCACGCCGGCGGCACGTCGCCGACGTGCCGCGCGCATGCGCCGGGCACATCCGCCGAGCCGAAGCAAGAAAGATCCGGCCGTGAGGAAGAGAAGACCTTCCCCGCCCGCTCCGGATGAGTAAATTCTTTTAAATTCCTATTTAGGGGAGACCCGCACGAAAATGGAGCATGATCCAGATTTTTTCATGCTCCATTTTTTTTAAAATCACTTTTATTGACGATCCGCGGGTATTTATCTACCCGCGGGTGGTCAATGCATCCCTATGGGGTGCGGATCCGCGGGCAGGAGAAGAATCAAAATCTGCTGCGGATTTTAATTCTTCTTTTGCCCGTGGACATGAGCCCTAAATGGGCCTTTATTGATTTCCTCATGAAATCGTGCAGTTTTGCGGGGGTCTGGTGCGCATTTGTGCACCCCCATAGACTCCAATGGTGCCTTAGCTGTACAAAAATAGGGCATTAAAATAATGGTGGGAATGAACCAATGGGTTCTATTTTCTGTGTGATGTGCGCGCAAAATTTCATGGTAAGCAGGTAGTCATTCATAAGTGATTTACTACTTTCTGTCCTGTATCATGACACATAAAGCCACGTATTCAAACAACTAGATGGACTGATGAGTCCTACAAGATCAGCACACTCATCTTCTGGAACAGCCAGTGTTGCTGAGAACATTCTTCTCATCTGATTGTCCATGTGTGTTCTATCTCCACTCACTTCACAGCTGGGAACAAACTGTAAGCAACATTGTATTCCCATGAAACATACAATACTATGTTCTTCACTTACTCATGCTGTCCTATGGGCATCAGGTCACACCAGTAATCTAAACTCCATCACAAACATTGAAGCTAAACTCCAGACAAATATGACGGATTCACTTAGTCATATAGTAACATACTATAAGAGGCTGAAAAAGACCTATGTCCATCCAGTTCAGCCTATTACCCCCCAATGTTGATCCAGAGGAAGGCAAAAAAACAATGAGGTAGAAGCCAACTTTTTCCATTTAAGGAACAAAAGTTTCTTCCCGACTCCAATCCAGCAATCAGAATAATCCCCGGATCACCAACCCTTCTGAAGTTATTAATGATTATAACATATAATGGGTTGGGGGTTGTTGGGTATCTGTCATGCAGCTTTTCTTGGCAGAAAGCTGCAGCCAGACAGCTTTTGTGGAGGCTTATCTCCAGGAAGAACAAAAGGATCAGGGATGAAATTTAATGTGCCGATCCTTCTTTCCTCCAACATCATCCGCTAGAGGACAGTTGGAGACCCCTATATACATGCAACAGACGGCTGGTCCCACCAAAACTGGGGGGTTCAGATAACTTTTCACTAATGTGTATGAGGGCCTACAATATTTTTAGATGGAGTATATTATAATAGACAGAATTGCATTATGGGAATCAAGCGCCACACAAAAATACACATTTACCAATAGAAATGTGCTAAAAAATGTATGTAATAAGAAATGTCGCTGATCCAGGGAGTATTCCGATAACCAGACTTGGAGTCGGAAAGGAATTTTTTCCTTTAAGTGAGGAAAATTGGCTCCTGTGTCATTGTTTTTTTTTGCCTTCCTCTGGATCAACATTGAAAATCAACATAGGCTAAACTGGATGGACAAATATCTTTTTTCGGCCTGACATACTATGCTGCATCCAGGTGGATGATCAATGGAGAAGTGCACGTCCACTCTTCTCTCTGTTCACTTCTATGGACATGCTTACTTGGTTCTTTCCGTAACTCCCATAGAAGTGAATGGAGAGCGCGGTGCTCATGTCGGTCACCTGCCTATTTATTCTCCCCAAAACCCCTTTTAAACTAAAAGTATGTAACTGCTAGAGTTTGTTTTATTTTCTATAGTCCTCTTTGTGAAGCTAATTTCACACGTGTGAGTGCAGTATCGAGCTGCGAAACTCAACCGATATCGTTGAGAAAGACCCATTGGTGGGGTCGAAACGTTGCTGGTATGACCATGGAAGAATGAACTACTCCTATTTGGATAATCCTGTGCCTCTGGATTAACTATTACACCTCTGATGCTGCTTTGGTCCTTGGATTTACTGTGTAAACAGGATGTAAGAGCGCACTCTGACATCGTTCGGTTGTTCAAATGAGAAATTGGCAGGTCTAAACACATCTTCAAGCCACATGGGCGTATTTGCGTACGAAACCTTTCATGCACATATGCAGAAAATAGAACACATGGATTTTAATAGGTTTATTCACAAGTGCGTATCTTGCGTGCAAAATCATATTGCGCGAAAAAAAAGCAGCATCTTGAACACACTAATTGGTCATTTCAATGGCTGAGAGCACTGATGCGTGTTTTTTGCGGGTGCCAAAAAAGTGTACAACTTGTGCCTCAAAGAGTAAAAAATGTTGATGCGCATGCAAATATGTGATGCCTTGTGTGCAAAAACACGACGCAAATACGCATACACTCATGTGACACAGGCCTTAGTCGGGCTTTCTTCAGACTATTCTGTAGGAGTGATTTGAAGAGCGGTGTAAGGCTCCTGCAAACCGGCGAGTGCGATATTGGGCCGTGATTCACGGACCGATATCGCCCTCGCAATCCTTCTAAAAACCCATGGATTTTCACAGGGAAAGATCCTTGCATCGCTGCGTTCCCTTCATCCTCGCTGCAGCTGCCACAGCCACGGCAGGAAAGCATGATGTTCTCCCATTGTCTTCAATGGGGCTGTCGCTGGCCCCACTGAAGACAATGAGCGATATTGCAAAAAGAAAGAACATGCTGCAATTTTTTTTTTCACGCAGCATCACTGGAGTGAAAACATAAGAAAAGACAATAAAACCATTGGTTTCATAATTATGTGTTTTCGCTCACATCGCGAGAAAATCACACAACTTTCTTGCCAATGTGACAGAGCCCTAAGGATGATTTTACACGGGACGATCTGACAGGCACAGATGCCCAACAGGTCGCCCCAGCGATAATCATTCCTGCACTTTTACATGGGGGTGATCATCGCTAGTGAATGGAGGCGGAGTGGGTTGGAGATCGTTTCCGCCCGCCTACATTCACATTAAGCAGGTAATAGTTCATAACTGAACGACTGCCTGTGTACATGGAACATATCGCGTCATTCAGCTTTTTACATGCAGAAACTGTATGGCGAATGAGACGTGAAAGGCGTCTCATTGGTCGTTCCATCACTACATGCATTTACATTAAACAGGTTCTCACTGATCGCTGGAATCCGAACAATAATCATTCCATGTGAAAGCCCCTTAAGCAAGAAGCCTCCTAGCAGTCTGATGGCTGATTTGCCATCCAAGTAAAGCTTTCCGAGTACAGCATGCCAACATCTCGCCCAATGTCCTCCGTACATTAGTAGGTCTCCTGCTGAATAATCCTGCCACAATGATGGAGTCTAGAAAGCTTCCATTATATTGCACAGTCCCAAGGAAGTACAGCAAACAATTCCTAACACATGAGACTCCAGTACTAATGTCACTACTAGCACACAATGGCGGCACTGTGAATCAGAGGCATACTGTAAGTGCCAGTACATTATGTTACTGATTACTTCATGTGATGCCATTATAATTATATGTCCCAGTGCAGTACATTACATGAATACACAGCAGGTCAGTTTTCCAACTGGTAACAAAAATGACAGACTGGTAAGAGTATGCAGAATAGTCTATCCATTCCAAGTAATAAATAAAGCACATGAATGTGACAGAGGCAGGAAAGGGTTAATTATAAAGTACATAAAGTTATAAAATATCCAAAATCTAGCAAAATAAAATAAAAGTTAACTTTTCTCAGCTACCTGGCTCCCCATCATCTCTCATTCCCCGGAGACAAGCTGAGTAGTCAATATGAATGTAGTAATACATTTTTACCACAAGAGGGAGCTGTTTACAAAATAAATGTGATATAAAGCTAAGCAAACATGAATACTGGCAATTTCAGCAGGGTGTTTGAAGTAGTAATGTTTTCCATTTGCAAATTTACATCAATTCTGCAGTAAATCTGCATCAAAATCCACATCTTAGACTTGCAGACTTTGGTGTTGATTTTTCTAGGGTGGAAGTTTCCTACTGAGATGTGAATGAAAGCTTCTTATAGAACAAAATGATATTTTTTTTTCAATATAGGGATGCCACAGTACAAACATGAAAAATATTTGTAACGATGGGAAGGATTTTTCCACATGGAGGATAATTTAAATATCTTTCCAGGACGGTGCTGTACATCTATTTTCTCATCTGAAAACTGATTATAAGGAATTCTACATTTATCAGACATGACTGAGAAGAAAATCCCCCAAAATATATATATATAGTCATATTGTAGTCACACTGAGGTCCTCTTAGACCGGCCAAATTCTCGGCATTCTTTAAATTTTCATTTATACAGGCCAAGAATTGATTTATGGGGACGAATGATCACTTGTACGATATTCGTCCCCATCAATGGGCCGTACTTCCATGCCTGAAGAAATGGGGGACAGCGATCACAAGAGACTTTCTCCATATAACCCCATGAGGGTAAATCCATGCATCCCGGATAAAATCTGCCCCAAAGTCCGGGTTCACTCACTGTATTGCATTGAAGCAAAGCAGTGAAAATACACAGCATTCCCGCAACAAATAGAGCATGCTGCGCATTTCACAATTCGCCATATTACACTACTTTGCACTGTGGATTTTTTTTTACCGTCAGTGAACCGGGTTTGTTAAACCTCCATTTATTTACATTGTACTGTACATTGCATACTGCGTACATTCAGAGGGAATTCCGAAGTCGCAATTCTGCCGCAAATCTGGGATGTGTGAACGCCGTCTGCTCTATTTTAGTGCATTTCAGTGATTTTTAACTCACCTCATCACCCGTTGTAATGATGGGGTACGTTAAAAAATGCTGGTGAACGTGTCGAATACATTTAAAAAGGCTGTGTTTAAAACACAGCCTTTTAACATATGCCAGTGTGAGAGTAGCCTTAGAGAACAGTCCACTAATCTAGTTGATAACAGGGAATAATAGCTTGTATTCAGGTGCTCAGTGAATGAAGATTAAAATAGACTAAAAAAGAGCAGGGAATGAAAAAAAAAGGTAAAAACCCTCACACTGCGCATGTCCATGTGTGTGTGTGATATGTGGGCATGCGCAGTGCCATTCGTGGTCTCTGCCAGCAGAGCGTATGCCTGCATGATGGGTAAAGATGCAGGGAGACCCGCAGCGTCTTACACATACGGCTGTGGGCATGAGCCCTATATGTTCAGGATTTAAAGACCTGCTAGAAATACCTACAAAATACCTCTAAGGTTCCATCTCCACAATACTGAAATAAAGGTCTATAAAATGAGCTGCTATCATTTACTTCCATGCATACAAGCAATGGGAGATAGTGGCCTTTATGTGTATAATTCCAGTAAAGAACACTACAGTCAGCCTATCTGGCTGATAACAGAGAATAATAGATTGTATTCAGGTGCTCGGTGAATGAAGATAGAATTGACTTTGGTTAAGTACATTAGGGGGATAAGGTACCTTATTACACGGGCCAAAAGTCGCAAGAATAATCACACAAATAAGCAATTATAGGCGACTGCCACCCATCGAGGCATTGATAGAGAAGTCGCTCAGTAGTCGCTAGTCCATCCAGTCCATCTCACTGAAACGGAACAACGACTGAGCGACATCTCGTTTAGTGTACACAGGAGTCGCACAGTCTGTTTGCAGTGAGTGGAAGAGATCTCCGGCACGCTCTGCCTCCATTCTCTAAAAGCGCAGGAGTGATAGCCGCTGGAATAGATATTGGGCACTTATGCGTCAGACAGTCGTACCGTGTGAAGTTCCTCAGCCTATTTAGAACATACTGTAAATATAAATGACACAGCACATGATCATAACGAATGCACATACCTCCAAGTATTATGTAACTATATGCAGGGATGCAGTAATTCACTATGGGCTTCAGTAACTTAATGACATGAATAGGAGTGATGATATACACCAAAGAATCCGAATCATCCAGTCGAGAAGGGAAACGGACAGAACACTCTGCACAGCATGGCTTACATTGTGTTCTTCATTCCAATCTGCTGTGTGCATCGGTTTGTGAAAGACAGGTCTGTCTCCACCAGGTGGCGCCTCATCACCAGTTCTCACTTTAAAGTGCCCAAGAAAAAGCAGCAGCTGTAATCTGTGAACTTCTGAACCTGCAAGACCTTTTTTCCAACAAATGGAAAGAGAACTGCCAAGCATGTGAATGTTAATCACTTGTGCAAAAATATTTGCCTTACACTAAATCTCAGCTGGCTACTAAGGTCAGGGATGGATACTCAGTGCTCAAGATACCCAGGGTCAGCCTTCATATAAACTATTATTCAAGGGCTCCTTAGAATATACTCAACCGTTAGGGTATCAATGACCAGATTCTGTACACAAGGGCACCGCATGTGACCAGATGGCCAAACACACCTGTAGGAAGAACGGCTCCTGCTTAATGGGGCAGATCCAGGACCCAATAGACAAGGACGTCTAGAGGGAATAAGACCCCTGATTGATGGTTACTGATAATCTGCAGCCATCTGCCCCATACAAGCCGCTGCAATGTCAGTTACTAGAAGCACCGTCCCCTGCAGGCTTCCTGCCTCTTGTCCTTTCCTGTCATTGTCAATGTAATATCACATCCTAAATTATATTCTTGCAACTGGAAATTCCCATTAGCAGCAACAGAGGCGCCAAGCGGGCAGCGTGCCATTTTTCGGGCATGATAATGAATAATAGCAATATTATTGGAAGTCATTCATTTGAAGCGTGCTGCTAATGTGCGGACCGCTAAGAGAACTAAGCCTATTAGCAAAAGTTCCGTCTGCAAACATAATTTACTTCCCCCCCCCCGACTAAGTAGCCTTGTGGAAACCTGCTCAGGTTATTCGAGTTTTGTGTCAGTCTGATGTTGTTTCCCTTGCACATAGGATTTCAGGACAAGTTGCTCTAAGGTTAGCTGTGTTCACTTTACAGCACTGTGGCCAGCAGGTGGCGCTGCAGGTTGATTTCTGCCAGCCTGTTCCCAGCATGAATAGACTTTACCAGGAAACCTTAGCATAGCAGTAAGGGACAAACCCAGGGAAGTTGGTCACTGGCCGCGTGCTCCAGCCCTTATTGACGCTTCTTTTTCCGACAAACTCAATGCCCGCAGTTAGCTGGAAAGAACTTTTCGGCTATGCTTGTTAACCCTTATGAAGCTGCAACATATTTTGCGTTCTGCTCTAAAGTTGATCTAAACTTTTCTGGATGCAATTCTATGGAAAGCCAATTAAAGGGGTTGTCTATTTGTAAACTATCAGTCTGATGAATGTCCCTTTTACACGGCAGGATTGTCATTCAGAATCCCGCGCAGGATTTGAACGGTAATCGCCCTGTATAAATGCATGCAGCAGCTGAACGAGAATCCTTCTGTCGTTCGCTTCTGAACGGCTGCCTGCTTATTGTGAATTGAGGCGTAAAAGGACCTTATCGATGGTCTATTTCAGGATAGGCCATGAATAGCAGATCAATGGGGATCCCCACTGATCAGCTGTCCGCCCACTTTGTACTGAGCTGATTTCTGCAGGAAGCAGACAGCTCCGTTCCCACTGTAGTGTGCAAGCGTGGTATTACAAGTAATGGTACAATTGAAGTAAATGGGATTGTTGCATGTCACTTTAGTGGGAACATAGCTTTCTGCAGAAATCAGCTCAGTGCACAAGCACACCGGTGGGTCGGGCAACTAGCTGATCGGAGGGGATCGCAGGTGGCATACCTATTCCTAAGAACAGGCCCTAAATAAGCGGACAACCACTTTATGCATTGTGCAATAAAACCAAAGTACTCTGCATGAAAACATGGGGAGAACATAGAAATTGCATGCAGCTGGATTAACCCCTGCAAGGCTTGTAAAGCATAAAGCAAGGCTGCATGCATATAGAAGATCCCTTGTGCATCCTCTACCCCCAGCACATTCCTGCAGGTCTCCTCTCATGCTGGGACCAGTGCAAGAACTGGGCTGGAGAGGCATCCTGGCAGCACGTGTCTGCAGCGCAGGGGGGAAAGGGTTAACACTGCCAGGAGCCCCCAGAGCCATGTGTGCCCCTCATCCCCCACCCCAGTGGCAGGTGGACAGTATCCCTAGAAAGGGACAATTGTCTAATCTCCAAAGTGCCACACGCCAGCCCTCCCCCATTGTGTGCCCCCCTATAGAAATGCTAAACAGCAGCGTGTGCCATTCACAACCTGCTCCATTATCTCTCGTCAAGCTGCACATTAGTGACAATGGCTGGAGGTGATAGGACTGTCCTGTCCCCTCTGCCTGGTAACAGCGTGACAAAGGACATTAGACTTTGGAGTCATTGTAAAGCCCCCCACAGACACTACTGCCCCCTCCCCCACGTGTGCCCTTCTGGCACAAGCCACACTGTTCGGCAGCTCCTATTAGCATTACAATGCCACCTCCGTGCAGCCAATCAGAGCGCAAGAGTGTGTGAAGCCACGCCCCCGGCAGGCAGCGCATAAATAGACGAGCGCTGGCCGGAGCTCGGCACACACAGCCGGGACTCTCATACACTTGGATTAACTACTTGCTTACTTCCTTACAAGAAGCCTTTGTGGATTTTTCTGGCTATTCATCTTTGTGATTTACTAAACGACTGACTATGACTCTTGAAGAAGTGCACGGACAGGAAGCAGTTGTGGAGAGCGCTGAGAGGTGATTACATCTTCTGTGCTGGGATCTGTGTGTGTGTATATATATATATATATATATATATATATATATATGGGGGTGGTGATGGTATATAGTAATACTGTATAGTGCAGTACTTAGATTGCTGTATGCACCTTGGATCTAATGCATTGGTCTACTTGTGTCTTGCCCAGGATGCACAGTGCCGGTAAAGCCCTGCATGAGCTGCTCACCTCCGCCCAGAGACAGGAGTGTCTGACAGTTGGAGTCTATGAGTCTGCCAAAGTAATGAATGTGTAAGTATCTCCTGAGCTCCCACACACCCATTACTCATGCCAACACTTCTATGCCCACACTCCGACCCACCAGCTGCACGACTAAACTTTTCCTTCTCTTCTCTCCCTTCTCCAGAGATCCAGATAATGTGACCTTCTGCATTCTGGCTGCTGATGAGATCGATGAAGGGGACATTGCCCTGCAGATTCACTTCACTCTGATCCAAGCCTTCTGCTGCGAGAACGACATCAATATTGTACGACTGAATGATACCGAGAAGCTGGCAGAGATCCTGGGCAGCACAGATGATTCTGGAGAACCCAAAGATCTGCATTGCATCCTTATTACGGTAAGTGTCCGGTTCCTGCTTATCTGCAGACTTTGGCGTTGTGCCCCTTTGGCTGTGTCTCAATCCTTTTCTTGTAAGCAGTTTACTCATGTTCCTTTTTTTTCTTTCATTTCTCAGAATCCCAGTGAGGATGCTTGGAAAGACCCAGCTCTTGAGAAACTTGGTCTATTCTGCGAAGAAAGCCGTAATGTGAATGACTGGGTGCCAAGTATTACCCTGCCTGAGTGAAGAAGCTACTAGTGCATTCGTTGGTGAAAACCTTATTGCATTCTTAATCACGGTGTTGTGCGCCTGGTTGGGCCAGCTGCATTCCCAGGTCTGTGGATTACGCTGGTTGAGGTCGGAATATGTCGCCAAGACTAGCAAGATGTTGGCTCTTGTGGAGCAAAAGCGTAAGGAGGAAGATTGACATGGACTGATCTACAGATGGGATGGTTCAGACCAGTGCAAAGCCTCCTAATAAGCACTGAAGATGGGGCAGTCATACCGTGGAGTTGGAGTATATTGCATGTTTGCAAGCCTGGAAGGACTTTTGCAAAGTGGAGATGCTTTTTTGGATTAGATGGTGCAAGCAAGACTGTGGCAGGTGGAAAACAACTCTATATGCTCAGATCCTATGGAATTACTTTCTGAGCACTTTATGAACTTTTGAATGGACAAGCTTAAAAAAAAAAAAAAAAAAAAAAAAAAAAAAACCTGGACAATTTCTCACTTGATATTCTTGGTTCTTTCTATGTGTCCTGAAACATCTATGAACTCTTATATACATAGACTATATTTTTCTGTGCCCTATTCCCTTGGCACTTGAATCATGTAACCATTGACTACATCTGTCTGCATTGTTGCTGACTTTTTAAAAACTTGTCATTGTTTCAATAAACTACTTGAACTTTACTTTACTTGTCAGCCTACTCTGTCCATGATGCCACCTGGGCACTAATGCTTGTGCAGAAGGTCCAGACAGACATTTGGTGTAATTAGCATAATATATATATTTATATTCTATATGGCTGTGCAGTCTTTTGTCTGCTTCCCTTTCTTCTAGCAGAAGGGGGTTTGACTGCAGATAAGCAGTAGCAGGGGCTCCTAATTCTTCCTATTTAAGCAGATAATTTGACCTCTGGCCCTCCTGCAACAGCTGCTTATCACAGAGGCTTGCAGAAAGGAGACTGCATTGTAAATGAGTGTATTATTCTAGTAGGAGGTCTTTACAGACTGGTTTCTATTTTTCTCTAAGCGTGCAGCTGGCCATGTGTCAGTATGAGGGGGCTTTCCTGCCAGCCCACACAAATCCCTGCTCACGCATTATGTAGGATGTACTACGCAGTGTGCACACACATTTCATATAGTACCGTAATCCAGTACGTTGTATAATAACCATTGGGAAAAGTTTCATCAGCAAGCTTTCACTCTTCACAGGGTTAATGGGCAAACAAATGTGCTATTCTACATGCTGATGAAACACAATTGGTGATTTTTATGAGAGGGGCTTAAGGTTATCGTGCACCATGACTCGCTGGCAAGTGCATGCTACTAATCAGGATGACCTATGGTGCCAATGAATTGTCCCGCGTCTCTGAATTTCCAGGAACCAATCCTTTGCACCCTGTGTGCCTTGTGTAAGCATTGTGTCCCTTCAGAAAGCCTAGGTGTGACTGCCAAGAATGCTATAAGGGGAATGATCACCATACAAACACAAAGTAGTAGTGTGTCTGAACACCGAGCGCTTTCTTGGAACCGTTACAGGTATTATAGCTGGAAGACTATGAGGGCCAATGAGACATGGAGATTATATACACAAGTTCCTAGAGAAAGGTCAAATTGTTCTGCAATGGGAGCAAGGAGAAACCATTCTAAGCAGTAAATCAGTGCCATACTGTTCACTGATTGAAAAGGCACACTGTGTTTTTACGGCATTCATTCCAAAGATGCACATAATGCTCTACTAGCAATCAAGTAACGTTCTTTTTAGTAGTACTGTATTTCACTACATGAGGACATGATGAAACTCTTGCGGTTGGATAGACAAAAAGTCTTATCGTGCATTAACACTGTCTCAAAAGGTTCACTTCCAAGGAAGGGGTACACAGGATTAACTGTGCCACTACCACATCAAGCCCAGCCATGTAACAAATTGCTCACCACAGCACTTGAGCTTCACGGTTACATTGGCCCTTCGGTAAAAGGGATCCACTGTCTATAATGCAAATAGTCTGCATGTCATTTTCATATAGTGGTTATACAAATGAGGTCTATTTTGAATACATCTTAGCAGGAACCAAGTATCTAGAAGAGGAGCCAAGGAATAGATTTCAGTAAAAACAAAACATTTAGTGTTTCTTTAGTGCCTCAGGGTTGCGAAACATGCAAATCTGGAGTAACAATGAAGTGCTTAGGAATGGATTCCCCTCTCCTCGTGACATAGTGTACGATGTAGAGAACATATTATGGTCAGTGTTGCTCTTACTTTTTACAATTGTCAGTTGGCTGTAATTTCATTGAGATGACAAGGGGATCACATCTAAAGGAAATCCTCTAAATATTAAGTGTATCAATCCAACAGGATTATATAGGAGTCCATATAATAAGGTGCTTAGAAGTGTCACCAGTTAGATAATCCATTTCCCAGAAGGGATGAGTTGAGAGGTGATAATGGGTTTTCCTTAGTTCATTTGCATAGGGCTATTTAACATCAATTCCATTATCTTCACACATCATCTTTTCCTATGTAGATATAAGGAGTAGATTGCACAATGGAGTGATGTCTAGACCTTTGCAGGGCAAGGAATACCCCCATCCCACTTTATTTACATAGCAGGATACAAACACTAGTTACAATGTTACTGTAAATGCATGCCTTTATTTGTCAACACTATAATACCAGGACAACAAGGCTGCTAATTGTGAATGGTTAAAATATCATGGCAATGCAAATTGTAAAACAGTCTCTCTATATGTGGATCAGGAGTCTTTATTTTGTGTAATATCAACTGAGCATTTAATTGGGGCTTGTAAAGCTGGCCACACACATTAGATGAACATTACCGAAACATGATGATGTTGGTGGGACTGGCCAACCAGTATGATGGTGTCAGGGCAAAGATGGACTGGGCATGCAGAACTTCAACATGCCTGATCCTTTGTTCTCTCAGGAGATAAGTTGTAGGTATGTGGCAGTGGCTTATTTCTTCTCCCCGCTGAAAACACATGTATGGCCGGCCGAGTGTGCATGGATAAGAGGAGGAATAGTTGGCCAAAATCTTGTTTGATGAATAACAGTGATCGAATGCATATGGCCATCTAAGAATGGAAGAGTCAAAACCCCCACTGTTCCCACAGCAGAGATGTGAATCTCAGTGCCAGTTCACACGGGCATAAGTGCATAGGACATGCCACGTATTTTTCACGTGATCACACATGACGTGAAAAAAATATGCTCATGTGAACGAACCTATTAAAATCGATGGGTTCTATTCACTGCTTATTATATGTGCAAAAATTGCGCATGTAATACACAATGCTAATTGCTTATCTGCAGATAATTGGCACATAAAGTATTCTTGCTGACAATCTGATGTCTTGGGGGGGGGGGGGTCATAAACAGAAGATTAACTGCAGTGCTACTACAATACACTGGATTTGCCAATGGTCTGCAGATAAATATCTAATGTCTGATGTCAATTATAATGTATTGGCAAGCAACTTACTATTTATGGCCATTGTTAACTTTACTGGTAAAGGGGGCTATAAACCTTGAATTGGCCATATATTTTAGACAAACTTGTTTGACCACCAGCTATCTCTCCCGACACCCACCCCTATACACATGCACACTCAGCCGAATGGGGGTAATGGGGTAGTGGCCAGGAAGGGACTTGTACTTTTTCCTGCTGGATGCACCTCTGGGTTTGGCTCAAAAAACTGCATCAAAATCTGCAAGTTTTGTGTGGGAAGCCACCCTAACAAATACATCATGTCAAAATGTTATGATGTTTGCAAATGGCAACTGGCTAACCTAGCAGAGTATGCAAAGCTCCGCAGCAGCTGGGGAGGCACATACTATATACACCTGCTTAGGATAATGATAAATGAGTTAACTATGGATATGATGTGTTACAAGCAATACATGCTGCCCGACAGCTACTACACCCTCAGGCCTGTTTCACATGGGTGCTGCGATTTTTGGCCACCTGCATCGCGGCTGAAAATCACATGAATGAGAGGCAGACTCGACCAAGTCGCGGCTTCATCTCCCTTCTTTTCACCTATTCAGATGGCCGCGTGCGGTGTGTATACTGTCAGCCGGGTGGAGAGAGTTCAGCTCTGCTAAACTCTTCCCTCCTTCCCTTTCCCTCTTTGGCCCTTGTCGGCGGGACGGGGTGGGAGCTTAGCAGAGCTAGCCATGCTAAACTGCCTCCCCCTCCCTCCACAGACTATGGGAGCTGATGGCAAGGAGAGGGGGAGAGACTTAAGCAACATGAGTTGCTGCTATACTCCCTCCCCCTTCCCTTTTCTGATGGCCCTCATAGGCTTCCATAGGAGTCTATAGGAATGGCAGGCGTATTCCTGCAAAAGATAGGCCTGCCGTAATGCGCACTGTGCCGCTATCTTTTCCAGACAGTCGATTTTACGCACCGGAAAATCGCCCATCTGAACAAATGCATTGGAATCCAAAGCTTCAGATGGTTGCGATTGTCGACCGGCATTTTATTGCGGCAAAATAGTCGCAATAAAACGCTTGTGTGAAAGAGGCCTGAAGGCCCTTTTACATGGGCCAGTAAATCGTTCAGATTCCCGTGCTCAGCAAGAATCTGAATGATGGTTGTTCAATGTAAAAGCATGTAGATGAATGACAATTTATTAGTCGTTCGGTTCATGTATGCCTAAAAACCAAATGACGAATCGCCCCCTGTGAACAGGCAGTCATTCATCTATGAACGACTACCTGTTCACTGTGAATGGAGGCCGGTGGGCCTGAATGATCCCCAACAAGTCGTCCCATGTAGAAGGACCTTAAGGCTGCTCACACACTTGCCATATGTAATACAAAAAAGATTGCAGTTAGTCAACAGCCCCTCCAATTCACCAAATGGTGGGATTCCCCATACAAAGCCGCTAAGATCCCGAATTCACAGATCCATATAATTCATATCAATTCCCAAATTGTGGGAATTTAGAGCTATTTTATTGCCTTTGTGTTTGTCGTATGAATACTGGTGGCCATGTTAAAGACGGTATTGTGTTGGAGGCCGAAGGCTGGATTCACAAAGCCACATGTGGGTCGTGCCCGAGAAGCATGGGTGCCATTTGCGCCCACCCATCTCCATAGGCACATTGGATGTCCTATTCTTATCTATGAAAACGGATGAGAACAGGACATGTAGTGATTTTTTTGATAGTCCATGTGAGAAATTGGGTATATGAATAGCGTCATAGGCTCTTATTGGAGCCGTGTACTGTGACCCCAAAATATGCCTGTGTAAATGAGCCTTTTAAGGGTTCTTTTTCTTTAAATGCAGTTTTAAATTACACTTTAAAAATAGCAAAATTGCAAAGATATAAAAAGTGCTTTACTTTTGCCTAGAATGAGAGGGAAATTTTCACAGCTCTCATGAGTAAATGGCATCGGTTAGCAGCTTCCCATGCATTGCTATGGATTGATCATCAGTCATAGGAATAGTCATGCAGGAGGTGAATGTGCTGACCTGGTGGTTGGCAGTGACTTGTCCCCTCATGTGATTATGTCATTGAGGACTGGCCTGCATGTGACATGGGCTGTGTCATGACGTGAGGCTTAAAATGGGAAGTGGGTGTGCGCAGAGAGATACAGCCAGGGGTGCAAAGTAGTTTCTGGTAATTAGAACCAGAAATCGTGGACTCCTATATGAAACTTCTCAGCTTTACAATTCATTATGGCACTTCATTAACCTTTGCACCGACTATGTGGATTGACAAAGGTATGCCTATAAAACAACATGTTAGATCATTGGGGAATACGTTTAGTAGACGTTCCTTCAATCCACAGCGAAAAACTAATGCACTTTCCGTAATGTACAATATGTACTATATTGAAGTCTGCATGTCCAATCTTCAGGAGCGCAGGCACCTCCAGGCTCTCTTCTGTGCTGAGAAAAGCCATTCTCGGTGCTAGAGATTAGCAGGAAGTGTTCTTATCTTGCAGGAGCCTGCTTGAGGTTGATTAGGTCTTTAGGGAACAGTGGGAAGCAGCAATAGGGAAATAGCATTGACAGCGAGGTTACTATAATATGCAATAAATGAACAATGTATGAGATGGGGTAATGTAATACGTGTGATCGGCTCATCCATAGTAGTTGATGCAGAAAACCTTTTTATTTTCAGATAAAACCCTAAGGACTTATTATGTAGAGCCCCCCCCCCCCCCCCCCGCGCGCTCTACCTTACCACAGACTTTAGTCTCTTCTCAGGCCTACTCCACACTCTTATTGCAACATGATGCTACTGCACGTGCTTAGGGCCTTATTCACACAAGCGTGGCTAATTAAGCCGCAATAAAAAAATCCCGACCATCTGAAGCATTGCTTTCCAATGTTATCATTCATTCACGTAAAAACGTCACGCCGGCAAAAATAGGTGACTGAATACGGAGGCCGATTTTATACACGGCCAGAAAAGATAGATCTTGTCCTGTTCTTTGGACAAAATACGTTGGCGGCTCCCATAGACTTCTATGGGAGCTGCAAAACAGAGAAGAAGTTTAGCAGCGTCCAATGATGCAAAGAGATTACAGCTGGCTATAGTTAACCCTTCCAAGGATTTATGCTGACCGAGGGATTTCCTGGGTGGGACGTATATTTTTGCTAATATGCCGCAGCCGCCTTCGATCGCTGTTTTTTTTCCCATTCACGTGATTTTGGCCGCAAAGTGGCCAGCATAAAAACGCATTGACTGTGCGTATAAGGCCTAAGAGTGGATTCACATCTGCGTTGGAACCTCTGGTTGGAAGTTCCGCTGCAGATCTGGATCAAGAAAAAATCTCTGCACGCAGCGGTTTTTCTTCTGTCCAAAAACTGGGCAGCTGAGCGGAAACTGAATGGATACCATTTTAGTGAATGGGGTCCGTTCGGCACTCATTCCATCCTGAAACAGTGCCGTTTAGCCATGGGGATTCCCCTTTTCTGCTCCCCGAATAGATGGTGGTGGTGGGGTTACAGAAACCTCCTTAGTATCCAGGTACACCAAAAAAGAAGGATATCGGCCACTATCAAGAGTCATGAGGATTCCCAGACCAGTCTGATCTGTTCCCATAGTGATAGCAATGTTAAACACTGAACTATTAATGTACGAGAACTTCACGATTTGCAATGTTGAGAGTCGTGCAGTCTAAACAGGCTGCCCAAAGGGGAACAAGAATCGTGAGATTTAAAAAGGAGCATCAAAGTCCCGGATAACCACTTTAATGATCCTGTCATTCCAAGACCAAACTGAATGACAATGAGTTGCATAATTTGAATGTATTCAATCCCTCTAAATAGCCGTTGTGTGATATATATATATATATATAGCTCTTTAATGAATTTTATGAATCTTAGGAAGTAATTAATTTTGGTAATCTTGCACTAAAGAGTGAATATTTAGTATATAATGAACTTTTCAATTTCATCGTTAGATCAAATGTTGTTTCGGATATTGAAACGGTATGATAGGAATTCACCTTCGAGCAAAAATAATGACTCAAGCACATAGCAAGTCACTTTGCCATACCTATGCGGTTGGCTGTTCGGTCTGTACAGTATGTACAAGTAAGACAGGTTACCTGACAGCTCACTGCCTAATATCATCTGAGACATGCGTGCACGTGTCATATAAAAATAGTATCACGTCTCTGGGGAGAGAAGTGCTTGGGAAGCGGCATTACCACATATCAGCAGTGATACTTGATTTATTTAGCTTTCTCCTGTTTAATCATCACGTTACAGCATGTACTTACTGTAGAGGGTGGGAACATTGCTATACAGAAACCTGTTGGGCTAGGCAAATCCTTTATCGAGCATTCATTCTCATGCTGTAATCCTTCCCATCATCAAATAGTGCAAGGTGTATTCTAAGACGCACTCTCTCATAAAGCTGGCATTGCCCGGGTTTCACCACCTACAGCACATTCTAGGAGGCTTCCTTTTAAATTCCTTGGCATGACAAAAGCTACATACTACTCAAAATAACTTGTAGGTACTGAATCATTCCAAATATTCAGTAATGTTAGATATTGCATGAAGAAAGGCATTACAGCACAAATTACAGACCAAGATTATTATATGGTCTAAATTGACTGTTTAAACACACAGGAATTAAGGGGGTTATTATATGGACTCCAAAAAGGGGATCCCCGTACGGAATCCAAATCTAAGGCCGGATTCACACGAACGTATTTGCGTATGCAATATGCAGGAAATAGAACCTATTGATTTTAATGGGTTTATACATGCAAGAATTTGGCATGGTCAATTCGGTCGAGCCAAAAAATACGCAGCATGCTCTATTTTCCTATGCATTTGTGCAGGGAAAGAGAACATTTTAGGCTGGATTCAATGTATATCGGCTGGGATTTCACGCCGAGCCGATATACGTCATCCTCATCTGCAGGGGGGGGGGGGGGAGGATGGAAGAGCCAGGAGCAGGAACTGAGCTCCCGCCCCCTCTTTGCCACTCTGTACTATTTGCAATGGGGAGAGTCAGGATGGGGCAGGGCTAATTCTCAAAACTTAGCCCCACCCCCGTCCCACCTCCTTTCATTGCAAATAGTGCAAATAGTGCAGAGGGGCGGAGAGAGGGTGGAGAGGAGGCAGAGAGGGGGCTGGAGCTCAGTTCCTGCTCCTGGCTCTTCCATCCTCCCCCCTGCAGATGAGGACGACTTATATCGGCTCGGCGTGAAAACAGAGCCGACATACGTTTGTGTGAATCCAGCCCACAACTCATAAAACTACTGCCATTACAACGGCTGATAACATCACTGCGTGTTTTTTTGTGAGCGCAATTATGAACGACTTGAGCAGGCGAAAAGTACAATAAACATGCAAATACGCAACGTCCATTCTGCAAAAAATGAGTGCAAAATACAGAAATGTAAACAAACACATTGAAATCATTGGGTTCTGTTCTCTGGGTATTGCGCACACAAGTACCCCCGTGTGAAGCCGGCCTAAGAACTGCAGCAAACGGCTCCCACATAGTTTCCCACACTCTGACAGCCCCAGGTTATCCATGTATAATATGGTCAGCACTTCATTTGTATAGCCACCATGAACTAGTAGAGTTCTGCCAGGAAAATGAGCGGCCTGCTGCAGCTTCTATGTAGAATGCAGTTGTCTTCATGACAAAGAACATCAGATTTTGTAAGGAAATGTTGAAAATTATAACTTTTCATAAAAAAAAAAATAAAAAAATTAAAAACCTATTCCAGCATCATGAGTGCTACTTTGTAGAATCTTTCAGGAGTTAAAAAAAAGCCCACATAACTTTCTCTGCTGGGTAACCTGAATTCACCTTCTCCTGCCTTCCATTCTCCCCAGCAGCAGTTGTTTTCCACATTACTATGGTATAAGACTAGCTGCACAGGGGCTTTAATGCCAACATATTTTTTAGATCAGATTTCTAGGTATTTCCTATTTGGGAAGAGAATGTGAAGTGTGTTCTAGGTCTTGAGATCCTGTAAGAGAACATGAGGATTGCACAATTCATGCTATGCACGCCTTGGTTTCTTCTCCACGTTCCATTCATGCCTGAGATGTTTAATGAGTTGCCTGATGAGCAGTTGTGACTTTCTCTTATAGGCCTCTAAAAATAGTCGTCCGATGTGGCGGTACGTCTCATCACCGCGGTGAGCCCTGGATGTGACTGTGTGCAGTACTAGCTTCCACAATGGACATGAAGGAGCTGTGAGGGAGGAAGTTAAACATTCATTGCAGTGTACTAACAGGCCTTAACAAGTCAGCCAGCTTGTTACCACCTTCATGCATTAGTAGAACGGCTATTATTTCACTTTGATGATTTACTTGTGTTTTATTTTCCAATATTTTACTAGTACGAGAGCAAAATGTGTCGAAATACCTGCGGTCTACAATAGCGAGCTACTTGGTCATTTTTGGGTTTGTTTATTTATTACAAAATTAAAGGGAATCTGTAAACTGGAACTTGATATATAGATTTATGGGGAAAGATTCAGTATAACTTGTATTTTATTCATTTATATCTCTGCACATTCTGAGCTGAACAGTCCAATGGGCGGAGCTATCAGTGACTGACAGCTGTGTATGACTGTACATACCGGGAAGGCTGTCAATCACTGATAGCTCCGCCCACTGGACTGCAGCTCAGCTTGGCTGACAGCTATTTGTGAATGACTGTACATACAGGGGTAGCTGTCAGTCACTGATAGCTCCGCCCACTAGACTGTTTAGCTCAGCTTGACTGACAGCTATTTGGGAATGACTGTACATACAAGGGTAGATGTCAGTCACTGATAGCTCCGCCCATTGGACTGTTCAGCTCAGAACCTGCAGGGATATAAATGAATAAAACACAAGATATACTGAATCTTTCCCCATGAAACTATATATCACTCTGCTCCGCTCCTCCTGCTCTACAACATCATGCCTGCAATTTAGATAGCAGGTTCCAACTGACAGACTCCCTTTAAGTACTATGGGTATGTTCACACAGTTTGGAAATGCATCAGATTTTCAGCAGCAGATTTAGCATTTACAGTACAATCATTGTAGATGGAATTAAAAAAAATGCAAATCTGCCTCAAAATCTGCACCATTTGATTGCTGTGGCCTTTTTTCAGCCCTGTGACATCACGTTCATCGGTCACATGGCCTAAGAGCAGCTCAGTCCCATTTGACACAATGGGACTGAGCTGCAATACCAGGCACAGCTGCTAAGAAGTGAATGGCGCCATGTCTGGTATGCAGTGAAGTGGCTGCCACACTGAGCACTTCAAGCAGCTGAACTGTGTGGGTCGTGAGCAGCAGACCCTCTCTAAATTCATATTGATGACCTATACTGATATGTCGTCAGCCCTGTGACATCACGTTCATCGGTCACATGGCCTAAGAGCAGCTCAGTCCCATTTGACATAATGGGACTGAGCTGCAATACCAGGCACAGCTGGTAAGAAGTGAATGGCGCCATGTCTGGTATGCAGTGAAGTGGCTGCCACACTGAGCACTTCAAGCAGCTGAACTGTGTGGGTCGTGAGCAGCAGACCCTCTCTAAATTCATATTGATGACCTATACTGATATGTCATCAGCATTTTAGACCCAGTGCAGCTCATGTAGAAGCTTCTTGTTGTGTAAGCTATAAGCAGGCTTGGGCAGCTGTATTGGTACCATATAATAATAATAATCTTTATTTGTATAGCGCCAACTTATTCCGCAGCGCTTTACCATTGCATGTATGGTCCATACTGAAGCTTCACACAGTCTGAGATCAACAACTCATTTATGTCAAATATTTTCATTCATCTCAAAACTTTTCTACTGAAAAGAAGGACCTATTAAGCCCCATTTAGACGGGACGAATGTCAGGCAAACGATATCCGAAACTCGTCCCCGCACATACTCGCGCCCTTGCTGTTGCACGGGAGCTAGTAGCGCTGTCTCGCTCCCAGAGCGTTGAGTAGGGGGGCGGAGAGGGTGCAGGAAATTTTTCTCCTTTCTCTCCCACTCCCCCCTCTATTTGAATTAACATAGCGGCTGTTCAATACTGAACGGCTGCTATTTACACTGAATGCTCATCGTCCATCATTTATGCAGCATAAACGATTGACGATGAGCTGAACGATGATTGTTTAGTGTAAATACCAGCCATTCAGTACTGAACTATGTTAAGTCAATGGAGAGGGGGGGAGAGCAAAGAGAGAAATCTCCTCCAGCCTCCCTGCTGTGAGTCAGTGATACTAGCTCCCATGCAGCAGCACAAGAGCGAGTATGTGCGGGGACGAGTGTCGGGCATCATTTGCCTGACAATCGTCCCGTCTAGATAGGCTTTTAGTTATACTAGAATAACCCTTCTCTGTGATTGATGTTCAGTTATCCATTTATCTTCAGAGGAGGACAATAGAAAACAAATTAGCACATGAGTAGAAAGGGTCTGGTTCCAGCAAACAGTTTCTCAGATGTGTGGAGGACAGCAATGACTAATTCCAGCTCTCATCAACACAGCAGGAATGTTTATACCAATTGCATTTATATCATTGGAAATGAATGCACTAGTAGTTGACCCACTCATCTGCTTGTTGGCTAAAGAAGTAACCAATGGGAGACCAGAAGTAAGCAATGGGAGACCATGGACCATCAAGACTATAGAACATCTTAACTAATAATATACATATACGTTTCTTTGCTTTCAGTAAGGCCGCCTGCAGACGGGCGGAAATTCTGCAGCGGGATTTTCCGCGGAATTTCCGCCCCTGGAAGCTGCTCAGGATTGCGTTAACAAACGCAATCCTATGCAGACGGCCGTGGTTTGTCTGCGCAAAATCTCGTGCTGCAAACAAATCGCAGCATGCTCTATTTCTCTGCTGGGCTCTCACAGAAATGTCACTCACCGGCCGCCGGCTCCACTCTGCGCATGCGCCGGCTGCCTGGCAGCCAGCACATGAAAGAGCCGGGGCCGTGGGAGTGGGTGAGTGTTACGCTGCTCTCTGCAGACGCTCTGGTTGGGTCCCGCTGCGAGAATTCTCGCCGCCGGATCCAACCTGGCCGGAGGATTCTTGCCATGGGACCTGACCCGAGCACCTGCAGGGACCAGCGCATACTCACCCGCGCCCGCGGCTCCAACTGTCTGATGTGCCGGCTTGCCGGGCAGCCGGCGCATGCGCAGAGCGGAGCCAGCAGCGGGTGAGTGACATTTCTGTGCGAGCCCCGCACAGAAAGAGAGCATGCCGCGATTTGTTTGCCGCGCGAGATTTCGCGTGGCCAAATCCCGGCCGTCTGCATAGGAGTGCGTTTGTTAACGCAATCTTATGCAGGCTTCCAGCGGCAGAAATTCCGCGGGAAATCCTGCCACGGAATTTCCGCTCATGTGCAGGCACCCAAAGTGAGATAAAATACAGTAGTAGTCTTGAAATTATGGTAGTTATGATACTTTTAATGGCTAACGCATATCTGCTTTAGAGCTTTTGTTAGGGGCCTTCTTCACAGATTCTGTCCAAAATACGGAATAAATAGCACAGCAAGCAGTTGTAGTGCTATTATAGTAATATAGTGTACTTATAGTAATACACCAGACATCATGACGGATACCCAATGGACCCCATTATAGTCACTGGGGTCCGTCAGGTGCCACTGGTGTCCATTCTTTTTCTTGCTCTGCTCCTATATGGTATATAATTTCTCAGAGAATATAACCAGACTGCAATGGGATCTAAGAAATGAGGCTTCTAACTTGTACCTAGGTTCAGACCGGCCTACAGCGGAATAAGTGAATCGCCTGGTTGGCACTGAGGCAGAGGTTGGTTCCTCCCACACGAATAGCGGACAGCACTGTACACCTTCTGCAATACATACTGATAGACAGAGTACAGCAAAGAAAACAGATAGCTCCGTTCTCACTGCAGTGGCCAGGCCTGGTATTGCAGGCTAAGTTCCCATTTATTATTAGACAACCCTTTAAATTTATCTGGAATAAGAGCGGAATGAAAACCAGCTAATGTTGGTCATCACAAAATTCAGGATTAATTTTGGCGCCTTTCAATGCCCTGTTAAACTGACATAGAAATTTAAATCATTTATTGTAAGATTTAGCGGAAGGCATAATGCAAAAATATTAAACTCCAGAATCAGACGCTACAGAACATCGAAATTCTATATTTTATATATGGATTGTTGTTCACGATTGTGATGGTTCCATTTTTTGGTATCATCAATACAAAAAGCTGATAGTGTAGGGTAACTGTGCTTTCAGTCAGGCGTATGATAGACTGGGCCCTGCATAGGGGCATAGCTATAGGGCGGCAGGGGTAGCAGTCGTACCCAGGCTTTAGTGTCTGAAGGAGTGCAAAAGCCCCACTGTCATATAAAAAACACCAGTATTATAAATGATAAATGGTAAATGGGTTCTTTTACAGATTCGGCATTTGGACCCCATACCCAGGAACTTCAAGTTACTCTTCTGGCCCTGTGCTATATATACAATGCTACAGGATGGGGGAAGAGAGGTTTAGGCTGCTTTCCCACCTGTGCTTGCCGTCCCGCTTTCCTGCTCCCTTATAGGAGCAGGAAAGGGGTATCCCCTGGCCAAACCGATCCGTCTTATGATTAAATCGATCAGCGCCAAACGGACTACATTGACTATAATGGGATCTGTTTGGTTTCTGCTCAGCTGTCCAGGATTTTACTGGATGAAGAAGCGCTGCATGCACCGTTTTTTTTTCTGGTATTTCGTCCTGGATCTGCGACGGAACCTCTGAACGGAGGTTGTAGCGCAAATGTGAGGGCAGCCTAAGCTGAGGAATACATTGTTACTCTGTCTTGTTTGTGTAACTGATCCAGCTACAATTGTTATGACTACCTACATGTACAGATCTGAACACATAATTAAAGTAATAATAATTTTCTAGACTAGAGGAAAATATGTTTGTCTGCAAACAAAATCTTAAGTGTCTGTGAAGCGTATTTGCTCCCCCTTGGACTCCTTCATAATTTATTGTGCAACAGCATTGAATCACTGTTTTACCTGATCAACAGAAAATAACTCTTCCGTGCCAAAGTGAAAACACATCTACAAAGTGATCTGCAATAAAACGCATAACTATGTATCACTATTACACTCCTTGTAAAAAAAAAATCCAGCACCTGGAAGAAGTTGTCGTTTTGTTGCAAAACTTGGCATGCAGTTACATCTCAGGCAGATATGCAAATGATTAGAGTTGTGGTGGGATTAGATGACTGGTCTTGTCACCTGAGTCCCTAGAAGTGGTTCCCCCCCTATGGCCTATAGAAAGGCTCTCGGAGGCTCCTTGTGTGTGGTGACCTCTTCTTCCGCTTGTGTAGAGCTTGTTGACCACTAGACGCCTCCACGACGCAATCATAGAGATTTTGCACAGTAAACATAGTATGACACGGGGCGCATTAGTGGAATGCGAGAATCTCGATGGTCGTATTGACAAATTGCCCACCACCTGGGCTGTTCTGACCAGACTGTTAGGAGGTATCAGGACAAGTGGATGTGTGAGGGCACAAACACAAGATTACCAGATTCAGGACACCTTTTACAGACCAGCAGTAGAGAGGATCGTCTGATTGTCCGACAAGCACAAGCAGCTCCAACTGTTTCATTGTCCTCCATCCAGACACAGGTGACACCATTGTTATACCCCTGTGCCTATTGGAACCATTTCCAGGCACTAGGCCGAAGGATATTTGGTCTCATGACACCCATTATGTATACTGCCTTTGACACCCACCCACCATTGCCTTCATTTGCAGTGGTGTTGTGAAAGATGAAACTGGACTTCTACGGAGTGGAACCGGGTTGTCTCTAGCAATGAATCCAGGTTCAGTTTAGGCACACAGCAAGGGTGTCACAGGAATGTCTCCACAGCATTGCCACATTTCTGTGGCCTTCTCAGTCTCCAGATTTATAACCAATAGAACAAGATATGTGACCATCTGGGATGCCAACTTTGACAACCTATGCGTTTGCATGCTCTAGAGGTTCAGTTACAGCAAATGTGGACCGATATGTCGAAGAATACCTGTATGTCTCCATGCCTTCCTGTATCACATCTGGCATCCAAGCTAGAGGCAGCCCAATAGGGTACCAGAGCCTCCATGCCCGCCCATAGCACAACTTGTATTCAAGCTAATAATAACCAAACAGGGTACTAGAGCCTCCATGCCCCCATGAATCACATCTTGTATACAAGCTAGAGGTGGCCCAACAGGGTACTAGACCCTCCATGCCCCCATGAATCACATCTTGTATCCAAGCTAGAGGCGTCCCAACAGGATACTAGACCCTCCATGCCCCCCTGTATCACATCTTGCATCCAAGCTAGAGGTGGCCCAACAGGGTACTAGAGGTTCCATGCCTGCCTGCATCACAGCTAGCATCCAAGCTAGAGGTGAATTTAATCCCAGTTTTCTGGTCCATAATACAGAGTTAATGAAAATTTATAAATCTATTAACATGGGCACATATTTGAAAAACACACCATGCGTTAGTTTCATCCATTTTATTAAAGCAATATGCTCATTGAAGTCTATGATGAGTGATTGAGATACAGATGCTTCAGTAGGTCATCCGTATTTCATCTGTGTTTGCATTCATTGGTATTATTTTCTTTTGCTCAAAGTTGGCTCTGTTTTTGCCCAATAGAAAATAAAATCAATGGAATCAAATACAAAATAAAAACTGATGACCTACTGATGCAATAGCCTCTGTTATATGATAATATATTTATTGATATCTACAAATATGCTTGTTTGAAGGAGGCCTTATTCATAGTAGGGTCATTGGAGCCACTTTAATGATTCCTTCTAAAATGTAACACTTTTCTGCTTTTAATATTACTATTTTCATGAAGGACAGAAATCACATCTTTTTTACCTTATTAAGTGATTCCTAGGCTTCTACGACATAAACGGTCTACTAAAATACACTCCAATTATCCTAAATCCACCCAATATTAAATCATTCTGGATCCAAGTAATGGTGGGCCTGTCATTCATTGTATTTGCTGTGCTGTTATTAAGTTCTCAACATAAATAGGTGGTCATACTTAACCGTCCGTAGCCCCTAAAAACAAGACCTCTGTGCAATGTATCGCAACGAGGATCCTTTGAACATGTCATCCACCCAAGTAGCATTACAATGCAAACTATTTTATTGCACCTCCACACAGGTCTTATCTCCATCTGAAACTGCCCTTCTAGTTCCTAGTGCCCTAATAATTGCTGAGTGCTGGGTTAAGGTAATGTTTTAGAGAAAAATATACCATATACATCTTTATTGCCTTTGAAAGCAAACCTTTATGGCTCCCTTTCCCACTGATTGCTCATTTATTATGCTCTTGTAATTAGGTTAACTCTACAATTACATTACTCCGAGAACTTCCCTTTCCTGAAATGACCATTTCCATTAACAAATTTCCTTCCTACTGAAGCTATACAGAAAAGCCTTATAATATGTTTTTATTTATGTTTTTTTAATATACCACGACCGGGCTCACATGACCATATACTCACTTCGTATTACCCGTGCAGTTTTTGTGCGTGTAATACACTGTAGCAGTCTCCCATACACTTTGTATTACCTGCATACAGGAGCCATGCGAAATACACATGCAAAAAAAAATTGCGGCCTGCACTATCTTGGCACATATTACATATGCATACAAGCCAAGATAGTGTGTGGGGATTGGCGTCACGCAGCAAGTTTGCATGTCATTGCATATTTGCTGTGTGCTCGAGTGCTAGACATAGAATATATGTGTATATCTATCTCTATGCACGCACAGGGAAAGAAGCAGGATTTTGTCAAGTGGATTGGTTCTCAGCCATACTTAGTACCATCACCAGCATACCACCAACCACAGTGCCCCACAACAGTGCAAGCTGTAATGCCTTCATAACTACTGAGTACCAATACAGTGCTAGGCGCAAAGACTTCATTTAGTGCCAATGACATTGTCTCTGTACAGTGCAAACTACAAAGTCCTCATATAAAGCTAGCCTTGGGGTTCCTCTGTAACACTCGCCTCCATGTAGAGCTAAACACAGAACTCTAATACTACCCAGTGGAGTAAGGCAAGACAAAAGTACAAATGGAAATATGCTGTGCCTAACAAGTAAGGGGTTTTAATATGCAGTTGTCGGACAGAATGTCCATAAGAACAACCACATTATTCATGTCTTCAGCACAAAGCCGAATTGACACATAGATGTGGAGAGAATGAGCTTGTCGGTGCTCAAACCAAGCTTTCCCCTATCCGTTACCCCCCTGCACAATGCAGAGCTGGATTCTGCATGCGGAATCCCATAGCGGAATCCGGCTCTGCCAGCAACGGCGTACACCCGTACCTGCTTGCTTTCCTTTTCTTCTGTATTGTGGATGGTTCATTCGGCTCGCCATCTGACATGCACAGTACAGATTTTTTGAAACTTTTGCTTTTCCCACGTTATCTCATAGCAATGTGATTGCGGAAGGGCCGCGGATCGGATGGCTTCCATTGACCTTACTGGAAGCAGTCAGTGTGGAATCAGCACAAAAATGGAGCATGCTGTGATTTTTCCTCAGCTGGCAGAAACCACAATTGGTTTCTGCAAGTGTGCAGGAAGAATCGATTTTCCCATAGCTTGCTATGGGTGGTATTTGCTTTGTATCCGCAGTGCGGATGGCTGCCACGGATTCCGCAGCAAATATCCATCCATGGGCAGGAGCCCTTACTCTCATAGTAAACCGTTTTCTTTAGATATATCTATCAGTACAGGGTGTGTATAATAGGCGGCCCATGATACCATTTTGTGCAGCCCCCAACCTTCTGGATACAGAAATGCTTGTCTGTGTCTGAAGTCTATTCACTTGTAGTTCCCATGGCAGAAAAAGAGGAGTGGAACCCAGCTCAAGAGCAGGGCTGGGTAGGTATCATTGGTTCAGCATTCTCTGGGTCCTCCAAATATTTGGAAATTGAGGTCAATTGACCCCAATTTTGCACTCAAAAGTGAATATATGACTTTGGCAGGGTTCACATGGGGCGTATTCCCGTCGGAAATCTCGCGGTTTGGCCGCAGCAAAAACCGCGAGATTTACGCCGGGAGAACCACCGCGGTTTAAGCCGCGGCGGCTTTGAAGCGGCCCGGCCGCTTGCTTTTCCGTTGCGGCCAGCTCTCCCATAGAGGAGAGCGCGGCCGTGACATAAATAAACAAAAAAGAAAAGATAAACCGACATGCTCAATCTTTGGAAACTGCGGCTGCGGCGGCCGCAGCTTCAACTGGATTTACCGCTGCGGATTAGCCGTCCACATGGCTGGCTAATCCCGAGATTAGCGGCCGCGGGCGGTTTTGCCGCGGGCGGATCTGCTGCGGCAAATCCGCCCTGTGTGAACCCAGCCTTAAAGGGGGTCGCCTGTGCATGCACCTTTCCCCATTTTAGTTTTTCATAGAGATGAAGTGCTAGGCTGCTACTGTACCAAAACATTCATATACTACAATAGAGAGCCACATGCATGGTTCCTCCTCTCTAGAGTACTGATTGGGAGAGAAAAGGACCCATATGATGGCCTTTTTGATTTTCCATAAAGAGTTGTTACCATCCAATATATTTAAGTTTTATTAAAACCCTTGGAAGGAGTTCAATATGACAATGTGGCCCTCAATCAGAACAGGTTATGCACTGCTGGTATAGGAGAACCCCCTTTATAGAACATTTTGCACCGGGAGTGCTACCATCATACATCTGTCATTTCTATTATTTAGAATAGAACTTCTTATCACAAGATGTATATTACTCTACATACGCATTATATGGAGGTCAGGTCCATAGTAAAACGAACCTAAGCATTCCTTCCTCATGTATAACCTCAGCTGTTAGCTGCAGCACAGCCTCTTTTTTACTCAGCTGTACCCTAAAACCTAAAAAGACCCCACTGGCCCTGTATTCATCCACACACTTCCATATCTGTGACACAAGCCATGTGGTGCAACAGACCCATTTAATTAACTTTATAATGTATACTCTACTAAAATAGGTCCTATTTACTGCTCCTGAGGGCCATGGTTGGTGGCACTGGTCAGAGGCACGTTGGTCTCACTAGTGTATAGCATATATCTATAGGGGCCTACAGTACATGTAAATGTTCTATTTTATACCACATTTGCTGATTATTAAAGTTGTTCATACAGTAAAAATGAAACAGTTCTATATTGTGTCTATACAATGACTTGCTTTTATAATCTACAGCCAGTTGACCTTTTCCTGGAAAGACTCTTCACATACTTTATAACCAGAATGCCGAATTGTGCTAAAGACATTAAGGGGCAGAGAAGAGACGGAGACAGTGTCTGAAGTGTGTTACTCACAATGAATACTGGTCTGGACACCTTCTAATTAAATTCTTTTTAAGTCAGACAAGGGGAGGTCAGGACTTATGAAACCAGTCTGATTCCCCTCCTAGTTTCAGTAATACCAGCAGTAGTTACAGGGAAAGCCGCCGTGACTCAGCCCGCATAAGCCTCTCAGGGATCACTTTGTATAGGAGCCAGGCATAACAGAGACACTGCTGCATTGCTTGTTGACCAACTTGTACTGTTTATCAGGGAAACTCCCTGCACTCTTTCCACGACTCCATAATATATTCCACAAGTTGAAATGCAGTGTGATTGACTCTTGCGAAATCCCCTGAATTCCCATCATTGAGTAGACTGGAGGAAAAGTCAGGTTGCTATTAATAGACAAACTGGTTTTCTATTTTTAACACATTTCTGGAGTACGGAAGAACCATATATGGTCAAATTGCTCCACTCTGTTTATACGAAGACTGAAATGACACTGAACACAATCGAAGATATCTGATATGTAACTTGTTTTAATGCATCAGTGTGCAATGGCAACAAAGTAGGTAATTGTCCATTGCTATGTGGTACAGGGGCAGCAGACCTGCATGTGAAAGGGCTTGCTTTGTTGCCTCTGCATCTCCCATAATTCTAGGCCATTGGAAAATGACTGCTGAAGCATTGTACTTGGCTATCACCGTTGAATAGAAAAGTACATGTTTGACTGCCGCTCCATTCAAGTATGGGACACGGAACCAAGGTCATAATATAAATACAGCTCCAGAATTAAGCTAATGCTCATGCTTAGCTGACTGTTAGCGGGATCTGTGGCCCGAGCAATGTGGACCCACTGTGCCACAAAATCGATTTTTTTCTGAGGACTAGATCCAAGAGAAGGTGCTGGGGTTACTAGTATTTACCCTTTAACCTCACTAATCAGCATCTAGTCTTCTCAATAGGGAATCCTGGGCTGTTAATCCTGAAGATCGCTATGTGGACGCTGACAAGAAGCTAGTCAAGGTTACCGTCATAAGCTATTGGAGGAGCAGACAGAAGTGGCCGAAGAATGGCGCAGGTTGAATTCTTGTGTATGGGTAAATCAGACTAAGGGTCATGGCAAGCATGGTCAGTAAGCAAGTCATGGTCAGTAGTAGAGAAGATGGGAAGCTGAGTGGAACAGGCATGGATGAAAACCAGGAAACAAAAGAACATAGCACTTTTGCACACTAGACAGACTAATTAGTCAGGAACCCCCTAGAAGAAAAGGGAGCCTTAAATAGACCAAGGCCAGTCTGGATTTGCTGGGGAGGGAGTGCTGACCGGTATTAGTGTATCTTGACGCCACCGGAAGCTAGGGGTTTGACAGGAGGAATGCCCCTCTCACACCCCTAGCTCCCGATAGGGTCAACGTAGTACGGTCCTAGCAGCACAGTGTGGATTGTTTTTTGCGTGCAGGCCACGCACAAATCAATGCACAGTGTGCTGCTGCCTGTGCGTGCTGTGGGCCGACCGTCATTTTAGCCATGCTTTCCCCCCCTCTTCGGGTACATCACAGAAGGGGAAATATAGAAAAATAAAAACAATCAGAGAAAACGGCCAAATACTTACTGACTAACGTATGCATATAGATGCATCCTCTCAGCATGCAGGTAGCAGACTACCAGATGAGGGATCTAATTGCACCTGTGTGTGACACCGATGAGACAGCCACTCACACTGCCTCTTGATATAGAGGGGGGTAGTTGCTTGGTGTATACTCTCACAAAGAGTGGATACAAAGTGGCAGACTATTCTGATACATGTAGTACACCATGCAGACCAGCAACCTATTAATGACGCCATAATAATTCGGGGAAGTGGCTGAAGACTCTCTGGCATCTGCCGGCTGCGTGCTCCCTGCCGGGGGACGACTGACTGGTGTGTCTTGCGCGGGGCGGCTCTCTGCTGGGTGACAGCCGCTCCCCCGGTGGCAGCTCAGAATACTGCGTTCGCCTCTCTGGTGCGTGAGGGCGGCCGGCTATGTGCTGGGGGCGACAGAGTGCTGTGTCTTGTGCTGGCCGGCTCTCTACTGCCTGTCGAAAGCTCCCCCGATGACAGCTCGCAATACGGCGGCCGCCTCTCTGGTGGGTGAGGGCGGCCGCCTCTGTGACCCTGGACGGCTGCTCCACCGAAGAAAAATAAGACACTGGCGGCAGGTTATATTGCCCTCCCTGCTGGGGTTCAGCGTTGCGGGCATGGCAGTGCTCCATTAAGAACGCTCCCCTGCTGACAGCTTCAAAGCTGGGTGCTATCCCTTCAATGGCCCAGCTGGGCAATGCACTTGCACCAGGGGCTGTGCGGAAGGCACGCCTGCACCCGCTGTATGCCTTCTGTAATTAATTTTAGTGCCCTTGCAGGACCTGAGGAATAACAACTATGGCAGCCAATCAGGTAAGGGGGCATCACCCCCCTGTGAATCTTGACTCCACCAGGAATTCCTGGTGGAGTCAAGATACACTAATACTGTGCTGACCTTTTAAGAGATGGGCCAAGCGAACTTGTGCACACCCTATGGCTGTCAGAGGACCTGTATCACAGAAGGATATGGCATCTGCCACAAGTAACAGGAGAAGAAGGACAGAGGCCACAGCTGCCACACAGAGGAAGTAGGAGAAGGCGATAGCTGCAGTCGATATTAGTATATCTTGACGACACCGTAAGCTAGGAGTTTGACAGGGGGAACGCCCTTGTCACACCCCTAGCTCCCTATAAGGTCAAGGCTGTAAGGTCTTGGAAGGCGCTAAACGTACTTCATGTGAGGCGTACTTGTGCGCAGCTTACCAACTGTCCCACGGCCTGACACTGTGGCCTCCCAGGTGTCCTCTTCCTGCTGTATGTGGCAGCAGCCAGTTACAGAGTGTGCACCGTTCCTGTAGGCTCCCTGCTCTCCTGCTGCAGTGTCTAGGTGACGGATGTCAGGAAGTGCAGCGCGCCGCTGCCGGCTCCATGCTGCGCTCCTACTGGGTGTGGACGGCGTCTGTCACTTCCTGCACCCCCGGCGCTGTGTCCCTCAACTGCCGACCAGAATGTTTAGGACGTCTGTGGCCAGAGGAGCACCTTCTGCGATGCCTACGGCAAACACACCTGATGCCAGTGTGGCCTCACTGATGCCGACCCCGCTGTACTTTTCAACACAGAGCGGGGTGCTGCGTTGTGGCCCACCGGCGGGGAAGGGCCTTTCAACTGTCCCAATGCGCACCTGCAGCGGGGTCCCTGAAGTTAATCCGGTCCATGGCGCCTTTGATGAAAAACCACTTGCTGTAGCTGCTTAATGTCACTGGCCTGCCAGGACCTGCCGACAAGCCAGCTATACAGCCAATCAGATACAGGGGGCGTCACCCCCCTGTCAACCTTGACTCCACCAGGACTTCCTGGTGGCGTCAAAATACACTAATACCGCTGCAGTCACCCAGTGTGATACCTATAAATACAGCACCAGAACCAAGCTCATAACAAATACATAAGCATACCCATCTAATCAAATAAATATGGTACAAGAGCCAAGCTCATAACAGTAAGGGTGGGTCCCCACTGGGCGCATTTCCGCCGTAAATCTCGAGGTTTGGCCGCAGCAAAAACCGCGAGATTTCCTCCGGGAGAAGCGCCTCGGAAAAACCCGCGGTGGCTTTGAAGTGGCCCGGCCGCTCGCTCTTCCGCTGCGGCCGGTGCTCCCATAGAGGAGAGCGTGGCTGCAGCGGAAAGAAAAAAGAATGGACATGCTGCGGTCGGTAAAGCCGTGGCTGCGGTCGGCAAAGCCGCGCCGCAGCCACGGTTTCGGCCGGATTAACTGCAGCGGATTGGCCGTCCCGTGTGGACGATATTTCTGAGAAATGTCGTCCACATGGCTGGCTAATCCTGAGATTAGCGACCGCACGCGGATTTGCTGCACAGAAATTCCGTCCGGAATTTCCGCGGCAAATCTGCCCTGTGTGAACCCCCCCTAATACTGCAACAGAACCAAGAATATTACATACATACAGCACTAGAACAAGCTCAATACAGGTTGTCCACCATGTAAAGACAGGAGAGCTGTAGGGTATGTGCAGTGCACTGCAGCAAATCTCCTATCCCTTCTTCACACCCCCACATTATGCCCTACATAAGTATAAATACAATGTCAAAACCAAGCTTAATGTACCAGAGCGAAGCTCATAACAGAAATACCTTTGCAGAACCAAGCCCTTTAATAAAACTTTGAGACACATTGTTTCCTTGAATAGAAGAAATGCCCACACTCTGCAGCCTGATAACTGAATAAAAAAAGAAGCCCCCATCAACACTGTAAGGACTACTCTTCTCCTGCCATTCCCATAGCATCATCCAGCCTGACCTCTTTTGGCCTCGTTCCTCACACTGCTGCATCTCATAAAAGAGGTCAAGCGGTGGTGCAGGGAGCCTAACAAGCCTCCTTTGCACCCTCTATTGCCCTACTGTATTCAGTTGTATCCACATCCTAAGGATGCTAATGTAATTGAATTAAAAGAAGGGGGAGCAGCTCAGCAGTCCATCTCCCCCAGGTTCTGCAAACTGGTATTGTTTTAGAAACTGGTTCTAGAAGACTGAGGGTATTTGTGTGCAGAGGGTGTCTGGAAGGTGCAGACTTCATGACTCCCTCCCCATGTATGTCAATTGGCAAGGTGTGGAGGGGAAAACAAACACCAGACCCTACTGAAGGACCCCTATTACTCTTTGCTATGAGGGTCTCCTCTCTGTGTACGCCACTGCAGATAGTACAAGGGCTAATGATGAATTGTCATGTACAACAAATGTTCCAAACTTAATGAAATGTCTGAATGTGGATGAAACACTCTGCTCAATTTCTGCTAATAAAAAAGGTGTGCGATTTGTGTTAGAATTTGGAAAAATCTTTGCCCCTATCTCCAGCTAAGAGCAAATAGCAGACAGTTAAACACATAAAAACAGCTCAGATACAGTTTGGATGCTAAAAGCGCCAAGCTGCCGGCTCTGCATGCTATCCCTCCTTGAGAAATTACCCCTTCCAAATCCACAGTTTCAGTTTCTTTTTTTTCTCCCTATTTGAAGCAAATGGGTGTTAACTGTCTGGTAATAGATCAAAG
Source organism: Eleutherodactylus coqui (assembly GCF_035609145.1). Lineage (NCBI taxonomy): Eukaryota > Metazoa > Chordata > Amphibia > Anura > Eleutherodactylidae > Eleutherodactylus > Eleutherodactylus coqui. Next base: position 199,777,411 of record NC_089841.1, on the reverse strand, counting down.
AACTGTCTCATTTGCTTGCTAAACTTAGTTCTACAGGAGCCCAGGGGGATAACATTTCCATAGATATTTGCAAAAAAACTTTTGGCTGGCTGAAGTGGAAACCTGAGGAATATTACAGAGTGAGCCTTGGAAGCAAGGTGGTCTGTTTTGCAGCAGTCCGCTGTCTAGCCCTTTGCTTTGCTATTTTTGTGTGTGGTATTTCTCTGTCTACTTGCTGAACGATTAAGACATGACACAGCTCAAACAAAGGAAGTGCTTTGCTTACAAGTATCCTAGTAACACCTTCAGCCCTCTTATATGGCCAGGGTGCTTGGAACACAGCCAGCCAATCTGTTCTACTGTATGATATTACCAACTGCAGTGACACAGTGGAATGCATATCATACAATGTTACAATGTATACATCATATCAAAAACAAGCATGTTTGTTTTCCAGCAGTCAAAATCAACAGGTTTTGTTAAAAAATATATTTTGAGTTGTAGCAATATTGACAACAAGAATAGCAGTAATACTACAGCAGAAAGAACAAGAAAACAAACTCTGGTGTGCTTACGACTAAAACTGTCCCAACTCATCCAAGGGCATACTTACCATAGAGACAGACCATGCACAGTTATGGGGTCCTTGGAGAGAGGAGGTCCAGTCCTGATTAGTCCTTTACCTTTTACTATTAGGGGCTAACCACTCTGTTTTTAGCTCCATCCGTTTCACATACGGAGTTCCGAAGTGCGTCTTGACCTGACCGCGAGTATCTGGACCTGAACTGCAAGCATCATACAAGTATGTTATGCTCCAAGTTGGGGTCCAGAGACCCGCAGTCAGTCCGAGACGCATCTTGGATCTCCATTCGTGCAATGCATGGAGCTAAAGACTGTGTGGCTAGCCCCTAAGGTGCAGGACTTTCCCTTCCAGAGGAACTGCTTTGTTAGCAAAAAAGGTGGTGGTAAATTCTGTTTATTCTGCTTATTACATTTTAAATATAACATACGAAAGGCAAACAGAGGTACAGTTATATATTTTTAAGGAATGGCCTTGAATTCAAAGTGGTGGTAAATTAGCACAAGGGTGGTGGAAATGGGTTGAAGGTGAAAAGCAACACCAGGGCCTTCTGCCCTGGTTGGAAAACATCGGCACTCTTAGGGCGCATTCAGTCAACTGTATATTGGCCGGGTATTCACGCCGGCCAATATACGGCGTCTCTCTCTGCAGGGGGAGGAGGCTGGAAGAGCCAGGAGCAGTGCTCTGAGTTCCCGCCCCCTCTCTGCCTCCTCTCCACCCTCTATCTGCCCCTCTGCACTATTTGCAATAAGAGGAGGCGGAATGGGGGTCGGGCTAAGTTGCGGGAATTAGCTCAGTTTGAGTGACAGTTTTGAGTGTTCACTTTGCATAAGTGTGTAAATAAAGGCTCACGTTGTATGCAGAAGACAAGTGGGACTGCTATCTTCTGCATACAGCTGTTGTCTTCTCGGAGCGCTCAGCTGGTATACAGAACAGGGTATAAAGAACACAGCTGGAACGCTGTCTTCTGCATACTCCTGCTCTGTTCACAGAGCACTTAGCTGGTATACAGAACAGGGTATAAAGAACACAGCTGGAGCGCTGTCTTCTGTATACTCCTGCTGTGTTCTCCGAGCAGGGTATGCAGAAGACAAGTGGGGTACTTGTCTTCTGTATACAGCTGTTTGCTTCTCGGAGTGCTCAGCGGGTATACAGCTGAGCGCTCCGAGGGGGTTATACAGCTGGAGCGCTGTCTTCTGCGTATGCTGTGCTCTGTGAGCGGGATACCAGCTGAAACAATAGTATCAGCAGTATCTCACTGAGAACTCAGCATACGGTCCTGATAAGACTCATCGTTGTCTTTCAGCTTGCTGAAAGACAACGATGAGCGAATCGTTATTGAAAACTGCACGATGGCCCACGTTTAGACCCAACGATTCTCGCTCAAAAGATGGTGTTGGGCAACTTTTGAGCAAGAATCATTGGGTTTAAATGGGCCTTAAGCTGGTTGATCTTATCTTATAAGACAAATGTACAATTACTATTCTCTGTTGCCATACTCTGGCTTAAAGGAGTATTCCCATCTTGGCCCTTTATGGGAATGGGAGTTGCAGAAACAGCATAGCACAGCTGACTTGGCTGTTTCTATTCTCCTGACCACCCCTGGCCACCATTATTTTAGGCTGGAGGCTGGGTAGCCAAGTTATTGAGGCACTATGTGCAGTTTCCCATCCACCTACAGTATCTATAAATCTCAGCTGGAAATACCCCGGTTAGGCCTAAATACATAGGCCAGTGAATGGCCGAATGAACATTTGTTCCTGATCATTGTCCCATGTAAACTTGCCCTGTGATTGCATCTTGTATGTGGATATAAAAATTGTTTGTCAGAAGCACATCCCCTTATGTAATGCCCCATTTAGACAGGACGAGCTGTTGGGCACACAATGTCAGACAGCACGTCCAAGTGATGCTCGCTTCTGCAAAGTTACATAGGAATGAGTATCGCTGGCATCACTGAAAGTACTGCTGGCATAGCGGTGGAGCAGACCAGGACCATTAAACAGACAGTCGTTCAGAAGTGACCAACTAAATGGCTCGGCGTTCAGTTTCTGCATGCAGAAATTGAACAAGGGAACAATTCTCCTTCAGCCGCTGCATGTGTTTACATGGGACAATTATCGTCCAAATTCCTGCGGGAGCGTGTGAATTTGAACAATTCTGCCAGGGATGCCATTAGCCGGGGATGCCATGCTGACAACAATGTAGACTGTGTAGGAACAAATGATCATGCTGCTGCTTATTTCTGACCATATAGTTTGCATACCCACGATGATTGCCACATGTATCTGAAAGTTTAACGAGTGCCAGTCAACATGCTAGATCATCCATTGTTTCAGGTAAATGGCCCTGATGCTAGGTCAAATAACAACTCCTACTCAAAGATTGATGAAACTTCTGTTCATTACTGTGTCTGTATTTACAATGAGTGACCTTTTAAATATACCTGGGCTACAGATTGCAAAGCATGTCACTTCACCCACGGACACGCCAGTGTTTTTTTTCATGAAGCACAACACCACTTTTAATTAAGTTGATGATTAATTAATGTTATATATAGAGATGAGCGAACCTACTCGGACATGCCCCTTTTTCGCCCGAGCGCCGCGATTTTCGAGTACTTCCGTACTCGGGCGAAAAGATTCGGGGGGCGCCGTGGGTGAGTGGGGGGTTGCAGCGGAGAGTGGGGGGAGAGGGAGAGAGAGAGGGCTCCCCCCTGTTCCCCGCTACTACCCTCGCTCCGCCACGCCTCCTCCCGCCCCCAGGGGCCCCCCGAATCCTTTCACCCGAGTACGGAAGTACTCGAAAATCGTGGTGCTCGATCGAGTAATTACTCGAAACGAGTATATTCGCTCATCTCTAATTATATACCATATAAAGACATTTACCAAGAGGCAACTAGAGTGTGTTGATGTAGTTGTGACTAGAAGCTATTTCTCCCACCATGGATGCCATCCTTATAAAGGTGAACATCCTTTAGCCTCACTGTGCCTGTACATGCAGCATAGTAAACCCAAAGTCTGCCACTCTTATACGGTAGTAGTCAATCGATAATCTCCAGACTTTCATTTGAAACATTAAGAGGAGAGTCCAGATGGGCCGGATTTGCAGCGAAATTTCCATGCAGACCCCCCACATGGAAAATCTGCGTCATTTACTGTAGTGGCAAAATGGAGGAGATTTTGAAAATCTCACCCAGATGCTGCAGGAATACTCCACACAAAATTGGAAATTGACATTTGGTGAGGAATTCAACTCCACAGCATGTCAATTTTATTGCTGTTTCTGCTGCGGAATTCACCTCTTCTCAATGAGGGGGAATATGTAATAAAATGGTGCAGGTGTGGAAGCAGACTTTCCGCTACTGATCCGCCCGTGTGCACCAGCCTTAAATTTACCTGTTATGGATAGCGATTTGTATACTCCCCTCTCCCCTTCCACATTGGAGGTAGTAGACTGAACTGGATGGACATATGTCTGTTTTCAGCCTTACTTACTATGTTATTGGCTCCCTGTTCCTTCACTGTCATCCCACAAAGCCATCAATCAATCCATTAAGCTTGCTTTTATTGCATGAATGTGCATGTGCAAGTAAGGAAGAGAACATTTCAAGTCTCGAAAAAAGTCCCAGTAATTGGACTGGGTGAATAAACACTATTGCACCTTATCTACCTGGCAGCGCTACGTAGATTTGGACATCATCTATATATCTGCCTATTTCTCTCTGTACAAACTTCATAAGAAAAATAGTAACAAGAAATGCAACTAAAATAGTATTCTCCTGTTTCTTAAAACATGAAGTCAATAAAATGCCCAGGAGGTACTTATCCTCCAACCAAAACCTATAGCAGTGAATGCTAAAGCCAAGATTTTACTGTACTCACATAGAAGTACACATTGTGATACATTGTGTCAATTATGAAAAGCATATGCAAGTTGTTGACAATGCCTCCTTGTATTTGTCAACCTTGGTACAAAATGTATTTGAAGCGTATCTGATATTATGCTCTACTTTTTGCAACCAACAGACTGTGATAAATAAAATACATTTGCAGAATCCTTTGAACACTTAATACTTGCTTCATGATTCGTGTCCCAAATGCTGAATAAAACGTGTTATGTTGTTGTTAATGATAATTAATGTTAATTATAAATCTTTTCGCCGTCACACCAGGCAACCAAAAGCACAAAGTCTCGTTAAATTGGGACTGCTGTGTTCTAGTCTCTGCGGTAATTGAGACAGTATTTCAATGCCGTTTAATACAGTAAAAAAAAATAGTGCCAGGGAGGCTGAGTGGAAATGAACAGAGGTCTCCTGTGGAAGCGTTACAGTGTAGGAACATGTACATGACGAAAGGAGATTCGTAGACTGTACATCATGTTCTGTTCCCTGCCTGCTATCAGCCAATTCTCTCAACTGTAGCTGCGTCGTTATTAACCTTCTTCCACATCTGTTGCAGGTTTTCACCAGTTTCGTCACTTTTAATAGAATTTTGGAAATGATGTTTCTAACAGAGATAAAAGAATTCATTATGCCATGGGTGTGATGTATTTTTATTTTTTTTTGCAATAGTTCTGACAGTATATTTTGGCAGGATGACATTGGTCATTTCTCCCTCCCAGAATGCACTTGGATAACATAACACATATCCTTGCACAATGACACTTATGTTTCATTCAATGCGCCTCTCTACTTTGCTTAATGCTGTAATTTCTTGTATATTATATAAAAAATTATTCAGGCCTCCCACTCATTAAAATGAGCGGATACACTGGCAGTATTCATTGCGATACATTACTATGATAATAAACTCAATTTCTGTGCCTCGAAAACAATTCTGCGGTCTTTTAAGGGAAGAAACATTCTAGTTTTCAGACTGGAAATATATCCTTGTTGCTTTTTAAAGGAAAATACCTACCTTATGCAACGAGGTGTCATAGAGAAAAATGTAGGGAGGATCATAAGGGGGTGCTGCATGACGTATAATAGTTTCATACAACTTACCGAAAGCCAAAGGATAAGTTGTAGTCAGCAGATGGGGACGGTACAGATCCAGAGACAGCGGAGTGGAAGACGTATTTTCTGCTATCAATGTCAGACACAGATCAGACACATTTTCTATTTTTGTGCACGTGCAAAAAAAAAAGGACCTGCTCTACTTTGTGCGCACCAAAAGTCCCCATAGAAGTCTATAGGAGGCGTGCAAATATGTGTGCAATGCACATGCAGATGTGCAATACACTGCGAGATTATGTGAAAAAGAACACATCTGGAAATCATTAGGCTCAATAGCCATTCAAATCAAGGCAGGTTCATATGCTACACGCAAATGAATGCCCTGTGTGTGAAAAAAATGCAATAAAATGCACCAATATGCACGCAAAAAAACCTAGTAGTACCGCAAATATGTTGTACTAAGACGTGCATAACAACGCATGCTCCCGTGTTAAGGAGCCCTTAGACGGAACAATTCCTTCCAAAAAATAGTTCAAATGCGCGAAAGGGAACGATAATCAGTCAGTCTAAATACACGCCAATGACCCAATAACAACAATAATCGTTCCCTTTTGATTCGTCGTTCATTTTCTGCAGGCATAAAAATCATCATCGGCTCATTAACTAATTGTTGAGATTAAACAGTGCTCATTCCGTCGTTCACATTGACTTAGGCTTTATTCACGCGAGTGCATATACTCCGCGTTTTCATGCCCAGATGCATATACGCTACCCATGTGAAGCATTGGTTTCCAATGCAGCCTTTCACACGGGTGAATATACGGCGCATAAATATGCCGATAGGGCAAAAAGTAGAACATATACATGGCTGGCGCATATACGCTCAGCCAAAACATAGTTCTGGAACTATCTTTTGGCCAATATACGCCGGCGGGTCCCATAGATTCCTATGGGAGCAGGGAAACAGAAGGGAGGGGTAGGGATTTTTGCAGGGTCCAACACTGCGAAAAGCTTACAGATGCCTCTATATAGGCACTGGAAGGCATCCTGAGGATTTTGGCAGAGCGAGGGATTTCTGGGGTGCGGCATATTTTTTCGCTAAAAACGATGCTCACAGTCATGTGAATGGATGAGAAACACTGAACGTGATCGCAGAGAAACGCCCATGCAGGCGCTTATACGGAGCAGGCGTGAAAGCGTAAAAACGCAGTTGCCATATATCCGCTTGTGGGAAAGAGCACTTATACAGCAAATGTCAATGCCTGAATGATTTCTCGTTTGAACATGTCAATACTGTATCTGCCTGTATAAACAGGCCCGCACGAGTGTACGAGCGAACTCGGATGTCATTCGCTTGTTCAAACGATAATCGTTTGGTGTAAACAGACCCTAAACACATTTTTTTGGGACCAAATATTGATAGCTTAAACAGTTTTTTTCATACTGTAATGGTACTTTTATATGAGGCAACTATCGCCGCCATGCTTTCACACAGGAACGATGATCGCTCATGAATGGAGGTAGAGCATGTCAGAGATCTCTTCCACTCATCTGCTTCCATTCTCTGTGAACAGGCAGTTGTTTATAGATGAATGACTGCCTGTTTAAACTAAGCAATAAGCCGCTCATTAGTCGTTTCATTTTAGTGAGGTGTTATGAAGCGACTGATGAGCGATTCCTTGCTGAGGACCCTGTTGGGTTTCACTTGTACACCGGACAACTATCGCTGGAAATCACTGGTTTGAGCAATTTTTTGTCCAATAGTTGGTCTGTGTAAAAGCACCCTAAGAAAAGGTAATGAAAGGGGATCTGCTTTGCCACTTAGTTATCATGACTTTGTCCAGCAGCCTTTGTCTGCCATTGATGTATGGAGGATGGTATAAGGCTATGTGCTTTAAAAATAACATCAGGCAGTCATTGGCCATAATCCAATTCAATTAGATGAAATGGTTGCCTTTTTCCAAGACGGCTGCATTTAACAAAACCTGAGTGGGAGACAGTTGAAAATTAAAGGATTTGTCCCACTTCTAAGATTGATGAGTCACAATGAGTTAAGTTCTCTTTTCTTACAGTTTTGTTTGCACAAAGCCATGCTTGTGGTGAACAGAAACGGACAAAATGACTTGAAAAATGCTAAGGAAATTTGAAGGCAATTTTACAGTTGAATGTATGGGACTTACTAGGAGTTAATATATAACTTAGTCATAATTAATTAAATGGGTTGTCCCGCGAAAGCAAGTGGGGGTATACACTTCTGTATGGCCATATTAATGCACTTTGTAATATACATCGTGCATTAAATATGAGCCATGCAGAAGTTATTCACTTACCTGCTCCGTTGCTAGCGTCCCCGTCTCCATGGCTCCGTCTAATTTCAGCGTCTAATCGCCCGATTAGACGCGCTTGCGCAGTCCGGTCTTCTCCCTGGTGAATGGGGCCGCTCGTGCCGGAGAGCTGGTCCTCGTAGCTCCGCCCCGTCACGTGTGCCGATTCCAGCCAATCAGGAGGCTGGAATCGGCAATGGACCGCACAGAGCCCACGGTGCACCATGGGAGAAGACCCGCGGTGCATCGTGGGTGAAGATCCCGGCGGCCATCTTAGTAAGGTAAGGAAGAAGTCACCGGAGCGCGGGGATTCGGGTAAGTACTATACGTTTTTTTTTTAACACATGCATCGGGTTTGTCTCGCGCCGAACGGGGGGCCTATTGAAAAAAAAAAAAACCGTTTTGGCGCGGGACAACCCCTTTAAGTAATTTTTTCTTGAGGGAAAATCTTAAAATCCGATGTGCTGATTTACTCTTGGTTGGAGTAAAAATAAAATAAAAAATTAAATCTTGTTATTTGTACGGCGCCAATCTATTCCGCAGTGCTTTAATTTAATTTATTTATTACCCCCCACCAAGCTGGGCACTCATTTTATCGACCCCGGAAGGATGAAAGGCTGAGTCAACCTTGAGACAGACTAAAGCCCCATTTACACACAAAGATGATCACTCAGAATTTGTTTAAAAGATAGCTTGAATGACAGTTTGAGCGATCATCTTGCATAAACTACTAATGGTCACTAACGCCCATTAGTAGCTTATAGAGATGAGCGAGCGTACTCGCTAAGGCAAAATACTCGAGCGAGTATTACCTTTTTCGAGTACATACCTGCTCGTCTCAAAAGATTCGGGTGGCGGCGGGGGTGAGCAGTGAGTTGTGGGAGTGAGCAGGGAGGAATTGGGGGGAGAGAGAGAGATCTCCCCCCGTTCCTCTCCGCTCTCCCCCGCCGCTCCCTGCCCCCCCCCCCCCTCCACCAGCACTCGAATCTTTTGAGACGAGCGGGCATCTACTCGAAAAAGGCAATACTTGCTCGAGTAATTTGCCTTAGCGAGTACGCTCGCTCATATCTAGTAGCTTATTTGCTTCATTTGTGTGTAAGTGAGGCTCCCTTTGCTGCATGCAAATAACAGCAGGTGGTCTTTTATCTGCATACAGCTTCATTGTTCTCCCACGGGCAGCAGCTGAAAACAATGTTATCAGTGCTCCCTTGCAGAATCACAGAGTGTGGTCCCTGCTATCAGCTGCCCAGCCGAACAATGGTTTTTATGCTGAACTAAAAATCATTGTTCGGCATAAAAGCCAACGATGGTAGAATTTACATGTAATGATTATCACTCAAAAGACATCATTTGAACGAAGTTTGAGCAATAATCGTTGTGTGTAAATGGAGCTTTACTTTCAAGCTAAACAAGGGCTGCAGTGGTAGCAATCTCACCCAGGGCTTGAGAGAGGATCCAAAGACCCCTCTGCCACATATAAAAAGACCAGTATTATAAATGGTACAAGGTAGGTTACAGATTTTGGTGTAATTCTGAGATTTATGTATAGACCTGTGTAATACTAGTTTATAGCTCTGTCTTTGTTGGCCTGTTCTTTACATCAGTTAGCCATAACATTAAAACCTAATACTGTGTGGGTCTCCCTTGTGATGCCAAAATAGCTGTGACCTGTTGACGCATAGACTCCCCAAGATCTCTGAAGGTGTTCTGTGTTATCCGATGCCAAGATGTTAGCAGTAGATCCTTTGTGCCCTGTAAATTGCAAGGTGGGGACTCCATGGATTGGACTTCTTTTTCCAGCAAATCCCACAGATACTCAATTGGATTGAGATCTGAGGAATTTGGAAGCCAAGTCAACAACCTTTAGCTCTTCTGCATGTTACTCCAACCATTCTTAACAGTGTTTGCAGTGTGGCAATACACATTCTCCAGATGTTAGAGGCTAAGATATTAGGGTATACTGTTGCAATGAGGGGGTATAATTGGTCTGCAACAATGTTGTAAACGTTGCCGAGTGAATCACAATGATTTGCCAGCTTGCCTTTTTCCCATAGCACATCCTCATGCGAACTCTTTACCACTTAAGCAAAGCACATTCTTCTGCGTGTTCATAAGATGTAAAAGAAAATGTGATTCATCAGACCAGGCCACCTTCTTCATTTGCTCCATAGTCCAGTCCTGATGCTCATGAGCCCATTGTAGGTGTAATGGTGGACTGTATGTTCCAACACCTTTGTATAATAGTCAGCATTATCTTTTCTGGCAATTTGTGCTACAGTGGCTTTTCTGTCTGAACAGACGAGGTGGGCTAGCCTTCCCTCTCCATGCACATTGATGAGCCTTGGGAGGCCAGCACCCTGTCGTCTTTCCTTGGACCATTTTTTATAGTGATTAACCACCGTATAACAAAAACAGCCCCCAAGACCTGGCATTGTGGAGTCATCTAGCCATCACAATTTGGGCCTAGGTAAGGTCACTCAGATTTTTGCCTGCTTCCACTATATTTACTGTAGGAACTGACTGTTCACTTGCTACCTAATATACCCCTTGACCAGTGTCATTGTCATGAGATAATCAAGGTTTGTTATTCATACTACCTATCAGTAGTTATAATTTCCTATGAAAGATTATGGGAACGTTTAAATCACACATTGGACCTTTTCCAAAGTTGAACATTTTGACTGATACTAATAGTGTGACTCATTGAGAACAAAATGACGTATTAATGGTCAGTGGAAACCAAGTAATTGGGGGCTGGATTGCAAGTCACCCAAAAAATCAATTTAGCCGGTGGATACCAATTGGGCTGCATGATGCTGGGCTGTAAGCATAGGTCCCACAACAGGACATTGGCCTCTCATGCCACCCTCCTGGAGTCTGCAGAAACATGCAGACCAAAAGTCCGCTGGAGGTCACTTGTAGGACTCTGGCAGTACTCCTCCTGTTCCACCTCACACAAACATTCCAGTCCTGATGCTGGGTTCATGCTTTTCTACAGCCCTGTCCAACTCGTGTAAGTGCCCATTACTTGGTATCTGCTCCATACTCTTCAGACTGTGCCGGGAGACACAACAAGCCTTTTTACGATGGTGCGTATGGATGTTCCATCCTAAAGCAGCAGGACTACCTGTGCAAACTGATTGGGCGGCGAATACCGTCTCATACTTTCCATTTTTAGCCTGACGAAGAGCCTGATAGGTTGGCAAGCTCGCTATTACATCATGTATTTTTGTTAGCCATTAAAAGGTATCATATCTACAAGATTACGTGGTTTCTCTTGTTGGGAAGAATCACATTATACTATCAGTAGTGAAAAAGAAACTAGGAAGATGCAAAACCAGAGAAGGTTCAGTCAAGAGTGATAAGGAGAGAGTAATTGTCTGTGGCCACCATCTGCAAAGCCATTCTCTTTTTAGGGGTGGTCTTAATGTTCCCTCTCTGGTGCACCTGTTGCCTCTTTTATTTGAATCAAAGCAGTTGAGAATGATTCACAGTTACTTATATTTCCTAACTGGACAGATTGATATTCCTGAAGTTTAGGTGTCTTGGGGTTATAGGATTGATGCTGAATAGAAATGAGCGAGCATACTCGCTAAGGCAAACTACTCGAGCGAGTATTGCCTTATGCGAGTACCTGCCCGCTCGTCTCTAAAGATTCGGGTGCCGGCGGGGAGTGGCGGGGGAGAGCGGGGAGGAACGGGGAGATCTCTCACTCTCTTCCTCCCGCTACCACCTGCTCACTCCCGCAACTCACCGCTGTCCCCAGCTGGCACCCGAATCTTTAGAGACGAGCGGGCAGGTACTCGCATAAGGCGAGTAATTTGCCTTAGCGAGTATGCTGGCTCATCTCTAATGCTGAAGTGTTCCCTTTATGAGCTGTGTATATACAGTATATCAATAGTGCAGAGGTTGTAAATGCACCCACAGTGATCCACAGCTTCTACACAATAAGTTATCCGTAGAGCTACAAACATGTGTAAAGATACAGCTCCATCTGTTAATGTACACCTAAAGGTTGGAACGGTGATGTCATATGTGATAACGTACTTCTAGAGCAGGTTGGGACATGTCTACGTCAGAAGACACTCCCGGATGATGTCTGACTCATTCATTGGGAAGATGTTACATAGTTATTGCAGCTATAAGGTAACAGTCTGAAGATAACCTTGAGATATGGACTGTAGTTTTCTTTGATCGGTAACATGTTACATGGAGATTTTATCACAAGAAACAGGAAAAATAAAACGGATTTGTTTACATGAACCTTTCATAAGCCTAAAGGTGCAGGAGATGAGTAGTGAGGGCAGGTTTCTGGATGACATATATCTCTGGTCAGACTTACTATTTTACATTTACCTTGACCCTGGTATAGCAGTCATGTATCGCTGTGCCCTTCACACTACACCTAGTACTTTCCACCCATCTCGATCCCTCCCCCTTCCCTCTTCTAGCCCAAGCAATAAAACACCAACACTGTATATTTTGGATCATTTTGCCCACAGCCGCCATTTATTTACCAATATGAAACAATATTAAAACTCTGATTAACATTCTATTAAATACGAAGGTAATTCCTTGGAGCTACAAAATCTGATGCAAGACAGTAAAACTTTTTTTACTACCAGACGCCCCCACCATCTCGGAGTCACCGTTAGCCACTGTAGATGACTATTTTTTGAAAGGCCAACAGCTCTGAGGGACTCCCACCCTATCAGGGCCACAAAGGTACCAGACCCAACTACTATTACATAGGATCAAAGGAAGGAGAAGTGAAGGGGAGGCCATAACCACCTGACTCCCTCCCTCCAGGGACCCCCCACATACCAATTGCTGCCATGACAACATACAACCCCACCACAAAACCAACCTTTAATTCCATATTCTGTGAAAAAAAACTCCCCATACAACTTCGAATGAAACCTACAATACAAGTGTAGGGCGGTGGGGCAGGACTGCTACAAGCACTTTTCTAAATTGGCGCTCCCTGAGAGGCCATTCCCTCTTGCGTAGTCTGATCCTCTAACAACCTTCCTCTTAACATTAACCCCTTAGGTCCCTCACTCCCTGTTCACTCTGTCATGTGGACCTTCTCCCATGGCCCTCGTTCCGGACCCTACCTTTTTTTTATCTTTAATCTCTTAAGAAACAATGAAAATGCTAAAATTTCAAAGTCCCTTTAACAGATTTTGAATGTTTTTCTTATCCAATTAAATATGAGAACATTCAGCTCCCCATCATTCCCAGCTTTCCTCTTTTTCATACACCTAATAGTCCTGTTCTTCTATAGCTGAAAATTCTAAACATTTAGGGTTTTTCACACGGCCATAGGCATTTTTACGTGTGCCCACCGGTGCCGTAAAAGCGCGTGAACAGGCGCACACATCTAACATGTGTACGCCCGTTTAGACAGCACAGGCTCAATGCATATACATCGAGGCGGCAACACTATTGGCAGCGCACCTCCTCCCCTCCAGCTGTTTGCAATGGGAGGGGGCGGGGGTGGAGCTAAGCCCCCGCCCCTTGTCTGCAGCCAGCATTGGAATGGGGCAGAATGGGGATGAGCTTAGTTTTGCCCCTGTTCCGCCCCCTCCCATTGCAAACAGCCAGAGTGGAGGAGAGAAGAGGGAGGGAGTTTAGCAGTACTCTGCTAAACTCTCTCCCATCTCCCTTCTACGGCCGCTATCATTGGCTCCCGTAGGAGCCCATGTAGCGGCCGACATATTCCGGCCGGAAAGATAGTTCCAGGACTATCTTTCCTGCTCATTTAAAAGCGCCTGGTGCTATATTGGCCGTGTGATCTGATGCATTGGAATCCAATGCATCACATTGTAGCATATATTGTCCGGCCGTGAAAATGGCGGCTGATATACGCTCATGAGAAAGAGCCCTAAGGCTGAGACATACCATCAAATGGCACAAATCATAGATGTATTGCTTTAATTAATGATGATATTCTATCTATGGTACCAGAGAATTGGTTCAGAACTTTGGAAGTTGCTCCATCTACTGAAATAACACTGTTATTTATACAATACATTTCTGAGAAGTTTAGTACAAGAAGGCAGTTTCTGTGGGAAAACTACTGCAATAATATTTCAGGGGAAGCCATTCCTATAATACTCTAGTAACCTATTTCTGAATCACTTCTGAAGAAAATTTCAAAGCACTTTTCTAAAATAGCATTGTAACTAATTTAAGGAATTTTAATACTCTGGCATAGGTGTACACTTGTAGGAACCTGTTGTTATTCTTAGTGCATCTAATGAAAGTGTTTCCCGGTAAACTACATTCCCATTAAGTTTGTTGTACAGGGCAGGACATGGAAAATTAGCCTGGCACCACACTCTTAGGGTGCCTACTAGAGATGAGCGAGCGTACTCGGAAAAGCACTACTCGCTCGAGTAATTTGCTTTATCCGAGTATCGCTGTGCTCGTCCCTGAAGATTCGGGTGCCGGCACGGAGCGGGGAGCTGCAGGGGAGAGCGGGGAGGAACAGAGGTAAGATCTTTCTCGCCCTCTCTCCCGTCCGCTCTCCCCTGCTCCCCGCTGCGACTCACCTGTCAGCCGCAGCGGCACCCGAATCTTCAGGGACGAGCACAGCGATACTCGGATAAAGCAAATTACTCGAGCGAGTAGTGCTTTTCCGAGTACGCTCGCTCATCTCTAGTGCCTACCCACTTGCGGTTTTTTTTTCCTGCGATGCTAAAATGCGTTTTGCGTTTTTTCTCAAGAGCAATTAGTATAGAATGTGTTCTTGTCCATCTGGGGTTTTTTTCCGTTTCATGGGGTTTTTTTCACATAGGAACTGTCAGTTGCATATGTCTCCTTATTTTTCGCTTAATGCACCCATGATTGTCAATGGAGGGCTGCAAAAATGCAACGCCTCATGTTGTGCTCCGAAATTAATGCGCTAAAAACACACGAAAATGGCACGAAAAACACCGCAAAAATGGCGCGGAAAACGCTGCGTTTTTCACGCGCGAAAATCGGCAACGCAAGTGGGTAGGCATCCTTAGGGCTTATTCAGACAGGCGTATATTGGTCAGGTTTTCACGCCCGGCTGATATACGCTGTCCCTCTCTGCAAGGGGAAGAGGCAGGCCCAGCCGGGAGCAGTGCACTGGGCTCCTGCCCCCTCTCCGCCCTCTCTCCATCAAAAGCTGAGCCCCCTCTCCCCCCTATCTTTCGTCAAAAGATAGGTCTTAACTAGAGATGAGCAAGAGTACTCGATAAGGCAAATTACTCTAGCGAGTAGTGCCTTTTGCGAGTACCTGCCTGCTCATCTCAAAAGATTCGGGTGCTGGTGGGGGTCAGCGGTGAGTTGCGGGAGTGAACAGGTGGGAGCTGTGGGGGGGTGGGGGGTGGGGGTTTGTGGGAGAGAGATCTCCCCCTGTTCCTCCCCGATCTCCCCCACCACTCCCCGCCCCCCGCCGGCACCTGAATCTTTTGAGCCAAGTGGGCAGGTACTCACATAAGGCACTACTCGCTCTAGTAATTTGCCTTAGCGAGTACGCTCACTCATCTCTAGTTATCTTTTGATGCAGCGTGAAAAACCGATGACCGAAAACGTTCGCCAGTTTCACGTTTCAAAGGTGCCCGCAAATCGCCCATGTGAATGAATGCATTGGAATCCAATGCTTCACATGGTCACGATTTTCTGATGGCGTTTTATCATGTGAATGAGGCCTTAGGTGGATCATCAAGAAAAATCTAATGTTTATGGCCAGCTTTAGTTTCCTCTATGTGGCATAAAAGATGGAGACACTGTATATGGGGCATACATAGCCAAGAAGAATAGCTAAACATTAAACATAAAGTTCTTGAAGAATTTCAGTCATGTAAAAAATGTGACTAAAACCTCACATGCTGAATTTTCTGAATGAAGAACCATACATGGACACGATTCCCTACAACTATTCTTCTGGATACATTTTTATAGTTGTTCTTGAAACAAACATTGATAAATGAGTCAATGCCGTAAAAATGTGGATTTTGTGTATCTCAATGCCAGAGACTAAACAATAGAACATAACAGAACAATCCGAAAAGTTGGCAGCCTTCTGTCCTTTCCACACAGTTCTAACGCATGACGTTCAGTGTCTAGCTCTTGCCAATAGCCTTTGTGTCTGGAAGTGATGCTATTATCCAGTTACTTCGCCAGACTGAACTACAAACCTGGTAGAGGAAGGGTAGATTGTCAGCCAGGATCGACCTGGCAATTGCTAAAAGCTCCTATCTACCCAACCTCCAGAAGTATCAGTAAGGTCTTTCTTACACATTCGGATTTTCGCCCTAATCAGTTTAACGCCCCGCTGACATTTTACTGGCATAGGAACAATTTTTACTGGAAAGAAGAATGCTTTCTCTTATAGCTAAATAAATCCAGCTTTGGTCCACAATGGGACTTTTATACTTTTTTATTGTGATAAATCTGATCAGGGTCTGCCAACAAGCCCCTGTCTGTGGTGGCCGGTAGACTACGCGGATCAGACGGGTCAAATTCCAGCCCATTCAATCCTAATGTCTGCCCAACCTGATATAACTGTTATGGGTGGTTTCTGGCAGCCGCTTATCCCACCCGCAGAAATAACACATCCATTTGGTCAACTTGTTGAGGATGATAGGTGACGGTTATTTAATAAAGGGTTATTACAAATGATCTTCCCAATTTAAATCCCTCATAATTAGAGATGAGCGAGCATACTCGCTAAGGACAAATACTCGAGTGAGTATTGTCCTTTTCCAGTATCTGCCAGCTCGTGAGAAAAGATTCCGGTGCCGGCGGGGGTGAGCGGTGTGTTGCGGGAGTGAGTAGGAGGGAGCATGCGGGTGGGGGGGGGGGTGCAAGAGAGAGAGATCTCCCCCGTTTCACCCTGCTCTCCCCTGCCGCCCCCTGCCAGCACCCGAATCTTTTCTCACGAGCGGGCAGGTACTCGTTGATAGCTGTGAGGGGTCAGGAAGAAATTCCAGAGAAAGTTAGCAGCCTTGTGGTTGTAAGGACCATAGGAACTGCCAGGGCAAGCATAGACAAGTGGCTGGTGCAACCCTGCAAATAATGTCTAATTGGGGCAAGCTGTGGTAGGGTGCAGCCCCCCCTTTTGACCACTAGTGGTGCTGTTGGCTTGAACCAAAGCCATCAACCACCTTGGGTGTAATTTGTGTAACATAGTACTTCAGGCCCCAGCAAGAGACAGCTGAATTTTCTGCAACTGCTCTACCGTTCAAGTGTCAACTTCTTACTGCGTGTAATCACTAAGCTTGTTTAGCACTTTAAGTGACAAAGGTCTAAGAAACAGGGAAGAAAAATGAACCAGTGGGGTGTAGTTTCCTGACAAGTCATTAATAGGTGCAGCATAATGAACAAAGATGCACATTAAGAGTCAACAGAGTGGTTGCTAGTGGATATGCAAGGTCCAAGTGCTGATCACGGGAGGCGCAGGTCATATTGATATATGCAGGACATCAATATATCTAGTTTTTTGGCCATTGCTTTTCTTAAGACCTTGGATTGTAACAAGGATCAAATAAGCAATAACTTAAAATTAGAAAACTCTCAGGGATACCAAATGCCAGAACCTGGGTGTGCAACAGGTGGCACATTTTAATCAAATTGTATTCATAAGGCTTCTTTCACATGCGCCGCAAAATCATCGCTACAAAACGCATGTATATGAGGCCCAGGGTTTCAATTGGGTTTCTTCACACGAGAGATGCTTTGTAGGGAGATATTGTAACCCATGTGAAAGAGGCCCAAGGCCTAATGTCCACGGCACGCAGTGCATCCGCTGCCGATGTGATGCAGATCATCTATAAAATGCTTAAAAATGATTTTTAAGCATTGCGGGTTATTGCGGACTTAGTTTTTTTTCCACGCAGATGCACTGTGGATCACCCTCACAGAAAAAATCTTCAGCCCCACCTCCAAGCATTTTCCTCACCTCCCTAATTGCTTCTAACCTCCAAATGTGCAGCAGATCCGCAAATGCATTTAAATGTATTTGTATCATGCACTGCGGATCCTAAGCTCCCATAGAGATGAATGGAGCCACCTCCGTGTGGAATCTGCAATGAAATGGAGCGGGCTGCGATTTAAATCCACGCAGATACTAAATAAATAGAATAAAATCAAATCCGCAGACCTAAAATCATTTGCGGAAGCCCCATTCATTTCTGTGGGTAGCAATCCGCGCAGATTCCGCAAATAAAATCCGCAGGGGGACATTGGGCCTAAGGGTACGTTCCCACGGGATGGAAATAATGTAGAATTTCCACAAATTTCACTGCATTTTCACATCCAAAACTGAGTGAATATTTGCACAATCGGTGCGGATTTGGGCTCAAAATCAGTGGTGTATCCGCAGCTGATTTCAGAAGATACCGCGCTCCTCCTCACCTCTGAAGCCTTCGCACCCATCAGCCTTTTTTTCATTGAGTTCATTCACATTTTCATATTCTGTGCATGCATTTTAGTCAGCGCAAAAAAAAAAAACTTTGCTCAAATGTGTGCGCAATATGCAAAGAGATGTGTGATACGTAATTCCACTGGAAAAAGAACACATCTGGAACTAATTAGCCATTTTAATCAGTGCGTTTTAATGCCGCACGCAAATAAACATGCCAGCGAAATACGTGATGCATGCGCAAAAAAGCAGAGTTCATTCCGCAAATACACAGCACTCAGGCATACGCAAACTTCCACTGTCATGTCCCCTAATAGCCGGCGTAACGCAGTTTCTAGCACTCTCCGGAAGCCTGCTAATGCTAGTGGAATGCATTGTGTGGTTTACTATTCTGTTATCCACCCAGCAGGTGACTAAAATACATTTCTTATTAATCTAAGGGGGCGTTGAAGACAATCTGTACAGTATCAGATGCAAGCAGTACATTGTTGTAGCAGTGGAGGGTTTCATGCCGCTGCTCAGTACAATAGTCATTTTATATTAAAGCCTTCCTTCGTACGGTGTCACCCTCCTATAAGAACGGACAGCTGCTGCGGATTATGGCAGCTGTGCCCGGTCAACATGCTGGAGTGCGGTGCTGTGATGTCACTATACAACAAGCAGCGCACTGTTCCCTATAGCTGCAGGGAAGACAGCGGTAATCAGCGGGGTCATGAAAGCTAAATGTACATTAAATCTTCGCCAGTATTCCTAAACATTTCTACACGAGGCTTCAGTCACACTGAATGCCCGGAAGCACCTGTCCATCTCCAGCATCTTCTGTGCCATGCTGAGGTTTTATAGGCTTACTTCTCATTGGTTATGCATAAGACCACACTATGGGTTCACATTTGATATGAATATTTTATCTGTTGATGGGGACCCACACGGAAAAGAGGGGCCCATAGCAAATATTAACCCCTTAAGGACAGGGCCCTGTGGGATTTGATGTTCCATATAATTAGTTGGAAAACTTTTTAAAAAGTTGAGTTAAGTGAAGAAAAAAAAGTAATTCTGCCATCTTTGGGGAGGGTTTGTTTCTACGGCGTACACATTGCGGCAAAAATAACAAGCTCTCTTTATTCTGGGGGTCAGTCTGATTATGATGACACTAAAGTTATATAGTTTTACTTTTGAACGAGTTCAAGAGACTTTTGAATCACTTTTTATTAAATGAATAATGTGTTTGATAGATCAGATTTTTATGGATGTGGCGATAGCAAATATACTTTTATTTTATTTTTTGTATTATTTATATAGGAAATGGCTTTTTTAAAACCTTTGCTTGCTTTATTTTTGTCCAATAATTAAAAAAAAAAATGTAGTTTTAGTTTTTTTAAAAATTTCCAGTAATTAAAAAACTTATTTTTTTTAACTTAATGTTACATTTGTTTTTAGTTTACATTTGTTTTTAGTTTTCTGTAGGGGACTTAAAGTTGCGATCGTTTGATCACTCATATAGTATAATGTAATACCACAGTTTTACATTATACGACATTTTGACAGGCAGTCTATGTATTGATGGCACCCCTAGCGGCCTCAGAAGGACGCCTGGTTGCGATGGCAACTGAACGGCACATCGCAATCACATTGCCACGTGATCGCATGAGAACAATGATTGGGGCACTTAGTTATAGGGTTAGTACTGATTGAGGCTGTTGCAGGCAGATATCTACTATTACAGACAGCAGCGACCTGCCTTGTATGGAGCAGGAACGCACACCCCTAGAAGAAGCTCTCTCTCTCTCTCTCTCTCTTTCTCTCTCTATATATATATATTGCACTGATAGGCAGTCTGTCTGTATTCTGCGTGTGCAGAAAGCAACAAGATAACAGCACAACCATACCACAACTAAAGGTCGCCAATGGGCCAACTGCGGCATTAGGAGGATGAAGACCGAGCCAGGAGGATGAAGATCCATGTAGCTCCACAAGACACTGCAGCATGAAGGAGGAAGGTCATCTGGATGAGTAGACCTAAGGGGAATGATTGCCCCCAGTCTACATCCGCCTACTGCCCCCCACCAACCCCCATACAAGCCAGCAGCTGGCACCCTGAGCGATCACATTGGTCACATGTAGCTAAGGCCGCCATGTCTCCCAAAATAAGTGGGGGCTTTTTGGACCCTTGTGGATACTGTGGTGGTCACTTTTATGGTTCTGTGGTTTTGGTTAGTGGGGTGCTAACACGGAATTATGGAGACATGACAATATTCGAGGGCATTTAAGCTTTTCCCCTAATGGTGATATTTCTTAGAAGTACACAAATTATGAATAACAGTTAAGCCACATTCCCATTTGTATGATCTTATAACAGAATGACACACACAGATTGGATATTAATTAGCATGTTCTTGCATTTGAAGAAATTTGGTTTCCTTGGTAACAGAGAAGCTTTTCTTTTAATTACTGTCAAATAGGGACATAGGAACGAGATATTTGATGCTTATTAATAAACTATTACATAAAAAGCTGCTACAGTTATGTGGAAAACCTCTCAATAACCATCACAGCTGTCTCTGGCTTGGCACCAAAATAAATCCTATAAGGTGTCACCCTGTACCAGCCATTCTGACGACTACACCAGGCACACGGACAGCTGCACAGTTGCTGTACTAAGCAACATAAGCATTTGGTAGGATTCAGGCCAAAACCAGTGAGTCTGCAGTAGTTTCAGATTGGCACAACTCCCATACAGAGGATAGAAGGGAAGGGTATCACCACCGGTCACATATACCTAAGCAGGTCAAGCATTGTCTGTGTAGCTGATGGTGTGAATAGGCACATTAATGGTCAGTTTGAGTTCTTCTGCATTAAGGGGGAAAAAGGTTAAGGCACATTTAAATGCAAAGATAATCTTTCAAAGCATTGAACATTTTAGCGATCATTTTGCATAAAGTGTAATGGGCACTAATCTCCATTAACACTTTATCATCTTCATTTGCATGTAAAAGGGCCTGCAGGAGTTGTTTGCAGAGCCCAGCATGTGGGCTGGGCTCTGAATACATCTGCATTGTTCTCATTGGGGCTGTCAGCAGAATACCATGTAATCTCCCAAATCCCGTTTAGAACACAGCATGTCGTCTGTTGAGAGATGCTTTATATGGTTTTTAAACTCACCTTAAAATCATCATTCAGACAGAGTGAACAATGCCTAAGTTTACATGCAACATTTATCGCTCATTTGCTGTCGTTTGATTTAATTTTGAGCAATAATCGTTGAGTGTAAATGGGCTTTTAGAATGGAGGTCACACCTGCACCCGGCGTTCCATTTTCCTGCTCCATTCGATAAGCAGGAAAGGGGAATCCCTGTGGCCGGACAGCTCTGTCTTAGTATGGAACTGAACAGTGCCAAACGGACCTCATTAACTATAATGGGGTCCATTCGGTTTCTCCTCAGCTGCCCACCTTTTAGACACGCAGCACTTTTTCTGTATTCTGAGCCAGATCTGCGGTGGAACCTCCGACTGGAGGTTCCAATGCAGATATGAAACCGGCATCCCCTTCAGCTGTATTCACCTGCCCATTATACCGTACATGGCTAATAAGAATTATTTATGCAGTATAATGCCATCGAACCTCATGAAGTTTCATGAAGGCTCTTGTCCAGAATTTTAGTCAGCAGTTCATGCAGTAGGACAACTAGGCCCACCATTAGTAGGAGGTCCAAAAGACAATTTTGAGAAGACAAGTCCTACATGTCCTATGTGTATCGGCCCTCCTTTTTGAGAGGAGCACCCCTTTGGAAGATCGTTTATCCTTAGGGAATGTTCTCCCTAACCCTAGAGCCAAAATCTGATCTTCTCTTTGATCTCAACGACCTGCAGAAGGTCTTGTCATATCCTGACAGTAGACACACGTTCTGCACATAAAAGGACCGCTGAAGCTTTGTGCTCATTGCAAACATGCTTTTGTACACTCTCCGTGGTTTATACTTTCTTTGTTGCAGAACTGCAGATGATTATCTCTTTCAGAGCAATTATCTTTACAAAATGATGCCCATTATTAATTTCAGAATCATCTCAGACTTGCTTAGGATATTGTGATATAAAACAAAAGCCGTCTGCTTCCGCAGGATCATATTTTGAAATCTGTCCAGGACAAGATAGATCCTTTTATTCCTGAAAGTACAGACTGATGAAAGCGAGAAATGACACTATTTTCAGCAGGTTTCTCTTCCAGTTACAAAATGTTCTGTCCATGAATAGGGGTTAATCGATGGGTAATGAAGTTGATCAGTCCATCAATAATACACTGTCTAAACATTCAATAATCTCTGCTGCTTTCAGCGGAGAAGAGCAGGGTACAACAGATATTGCAAGTGACCCCATGGATTGCTTCCACACGTACAGCACTCGCTTGTATGAATGTCATTGGTTTCTAGAACAGAAAATAGATTTTAGTTTGCATTAAAATTTACATATATTCTTCCACTGTATGTCACGTCCTGATAGTTTGTGCTCCTGGGGCTTGTAGTACTATGTACTTCAGTAGCACACTGCTGCAAGTGTGGGTTGATTTGGCTGGCTGGTTGTGTGGATTGCTCCAGCAGCCAATCATATGGGTCTGCGCACGTAAATACCATATCATCTCCTTCCAGAACCGTGGTGTATGTGCAGGAGGTGGACAAAAATATGGAAACACTGTATGAAATGCATGCCACAAAAATCGGTCTCTACATGTCTTATTGCAATATGATTTATAATCCCATGTAACTGGAGGTAAAATGACACAGATGCTGCTGGGCACAAGTGAAGATCTGTCTGAGCAACAAGGTTCCATTGGTCAGGGGTTTGAGCTACTCAGCTGTTGTAACCAGCTACTTCCCAAAACCACCCAGAGCAGGGAAAGAGGTGAAGTCAACACAAATTTGGTGATAAAGCTCTCAGCTGAGCTGGGGTCAAATGGGCAGATCAGTGCAAATTATTAAAATCCCATGCATTTCGTATGGTGTTTGCATATTTTTTGTCCACCCCCTGTATGTATGTATGCATGCATGCGGTTCTGTTTGGTGTTCCCTCTGTCTGTAGGTGTGTAGACACCTGGTGTGAAACATGTTCTGCTTGGTTATGTCTGGATCCCCCTCCGTCTGTAGGTGGGCTTGTCAGCTTGCGTATTTTGACCAAAATATTAAGCAATACCTCATATTTATTGGCATTTCTACCTGCCGTTTTGTATTCTTGGGAAGCATTTGGCCTGTGATGTAGGGGCTGACTTCCCCCTTCCATTACTTTTTTCATCTATAGTTTATGTATGGTGGTCTTGAGTATATTCTTCTCTTTAGGTTTACATATATCCCGATTGTGCATGGCTATTCACATGCCCTGCATGAATGTAACACTGTAGTCCAGGTTAAAATATGCCCCTATGTAGGTGCCACCCACCATATGATACCAATGTAGGGACTGTTTAGAACGGTGCATCCTGATTTTCCTGGTTCATAAATGAGACGTAAGAGATGTTGTTCCACAATGGAGATTTTCTATCTAACCCCAGGATAGGTGATAAATGTGTGATCGCCAGGAGCCCCACTCAACTTAGCTGTTTTCAACAGCCCACAGACATTGAAAGGAGTAGCATAATACATACATGGGAAGATGTATAACTGCAGATTAATAAACTGTTCATGTTCAGTAGAATGCTAGACAGCAAGACCTATAGAAAATAAATGAAGCTCACTGCTAACCGGCAGATATCTGTGCAGGAGACATCGCTAACCGGCTTATATCTGTGTAGGAGACATTGCTAACCAGCATATATCTGTGTAGGGGACATCGCTAACCAGCATATGTCTGTGTAGAAAACATTACTAACTGGCATATATCTGTGCAGGAGACATCGCTAACTGGCATATATCTGTGTAGGAGACATCGCTAATAAGCATATATTTGTGCAGGAGACATCGCTAAGTGGCTTATATCTGTATAGGAGACATCGCTAACCGGCATGTATCTGTGTAGGAGACATCGCTAACCGGCATAGATCTGTGTAGGAGACATCGCTAACCGGCATGTATCTGTGTAGTAGACATCGCTAACTGGCATATATCTGTGTAGGAGACATTCTTAACTGGCATATATCTGTGTAGGAGACATCGCTAGCGATCGCTAACCAGCTTATGTCTGTGCAGGAGACATCGCTAACTGGCATATATCTGTGCAGGAGACATCACTAACCGGCATATATCTGTGTAGGAGACATCGCTAACTGGCATATATCTGTGTAGGAGACATCGCTAACCGGCATATATCTGTGTAGGAGACATCGCTAACCGGCATATATCTGTATAGGAGACATCGCTAACTGGCATATATCTGTATAGGAGACATCGCTAACCGGCATATATCTGTATAGGAGACATCGCTAACTGGCATATATCTGTGTAGGAGACATCGCTAACCGGCATATATCTGTGTAGGAGACATCGCTAACCGGCATATATCTGTATAGGAGACATCGCTAACTGGCATATATCTGTGTAGGAGACATCGCTAACCGGCATATATCTGTATAGGAGACATCGCTAACTGGCATATATCTGTGTAGGAGACATGTTAACTTAGCAATTGCTTCATGTTAGAGGAGGGCTCACTTGACTTAACTCAAGTTTTTTCCTTTTAACATAAGGTAGGAATACTTTTAAAGGGGAAGGCCTCTTTGGATAATCCATTTTTTAAAGGGTCACTTAATGATAGACTTATATCTGACACTACCCTCTTGACAGCTTGGATCCAAGAAGAGCCTGCACGGATGGACGGAAATGAGTATCCAGAAAAGTCAAGCAGATAGAGTCAGTAGAGCTATGCAGCCTACCCCGCGGACCTTACCACCACAAGTCCTCTTTAAGTAAATTAACTTTCTTTTACAGGCTGCGAGAAACAAAACAGATGACTGAAGAAAAATAGTTGATAATTGTGCGCACAGAATAGCGGAACAGTTCTCCTTATCAGGAAAACCCTGCGCTGCAAGGGACAAGTGCTTTACAGTACCACTGATGTAACAATTGCGTACTTCAAAGTTTATTTCCTGTCGGGACTCAGAATGATCTCTATCACACTAAGGAGA
The DNA here is from genome assembly GCF_035609145.1 of Eleutherodactylus coqui. Lineage (NCBI taxonomy): Eukaryota > Metazoa > Chordata > Amphibia > Anura > Eleutherodactylidae > Eleutherodactylus > Eleutherodactylus coqui. Next base: position 199,752,067 of record NC_089841.1, on the reverse strand, counting down.
CACAAAGGATGTGATGACATCTTGTACCTTTACTAAGGAAATGCTGCTCACTGTTCTGCTGGCTTGGACTTTCTGCTGGTATAGACTGTTGGCCACTCTCATATAAGGACCTTTTTCTTTAATTTAACATTTTCATATCTGCAAAGAAAGTCAAAATTAATGTAGTAATTCCCAACAAGTTCTGTGTACATGTCCCGCTGGGCATGTTGATGTCATAACCCACTTTTTTCTCTTGATATCCCACTCTATTAGCCACAGTGAAGAGCCAGTAACAAGCAGATTTGACCTGGTCATTCATAGATTTTAAGGGCCCCTTCACACAAATGTATTTGCTTGCACAAAGTTTTCCCATGCATTTCGTAGAGAATGCAACTTATTGATTCCAGTGGGTTCACTCATTATTCTTTTATGCACGTGCAAAAAAATTGCAGCATGCTGTGTTTTTGTGCACATTTGAGCACTAAAAAGTGCTCATAGAAGTCTATAGGAACGGTGCAAATGCGCACTCAGCATGCACACAATTGGGCAAGATGCTGCACAATTGCATGGGCAAAAAAGAACACATCAATAGCCGTTAAAATAACCGCCATGAGGCTTTCTGTTCAATGAATAGGACAGTATGGGATATCTTCACACAGCAGAATCCGAAAAACTTTTCTGCTCTGATTGCATCTCCAAAACCAATCCAGAAACTAGCAGCTAAGCCTCATATTTCTTTCTTTTTTTTTTTTTTTAAGCCTCAGGCCTCCTTCCCACGAACGGATTTCCGCCGCGTAATTCGCGGCGAAAATCCGCTGCGTTGCCCGCAGCTATTAGGTTCTATTGAACCTAATAGCACAATGCTCACGATGCGTAATTCCACCGCGGAATTACGCACCGCGATTTCTCCCGTCCTCACCCGCAGCATGCTCTATTTTCTGCGGGTGAGGACGGGCTGTACGCACTGACGGCTTCCATTGCAGTCAATGGAAGCCGTCCGTTCACGCTATCTCCCGCTGTAACCAGCGGGAGATAGCGTGAAAAAACGCTTCCCCACCTACCGCCGCAGCGTCATTTGACGCGGCCGGCGCGTCACGTGACGCTGCCGGCCGCGTCACGTGACGCGGTGGGCGTGTCACACAACGCGACGGCGGTGGGCGGGGAAGCGTTTTCACGCTATCTCCCGCAGGTAAGTATAGGGGCTCTGGGGGGCGCCGTGACGGGCTTCACTGCGTAATATTACGCGGCGGAGCCCGTCACGCTCGTGGGAAGGAGGCCTCATATTTCTGCTGTGCATTTTGCTGCAGATGCACATTCATATTTAGCCCTTGTGAATGGGAAAAATCCGCATGTGGAATTTCCGAAGTGTATACCCGATGTCACTTTTTTCTCCACAACGCGAATTTTAAATCCCCGTCATGAACAGAATTTAGCAGATTCCCATGTAAACGAATGGGACACAAATCTGTTGCAGCTCTTGGCTCAGAAACCGAGTGAAAATCCGCAGTGTGAACATACACTTAACATGCCATTACATGGTGCGACTAAGTCACAATAACCACATGATATTCATTACTTGGTTTCACGGCAAGAAGCGGTAGAGCACATTATTTTTTACCGCTCCATCAGTACTTTCTGCAAAGTAGCGGCAAATAGTTGTAACATGTAATTGCTCTCCAAATATAGCTGTACCCCATTACTGAGGGTTCATGGGGTCTGTGCATACACACCATGTACAGTGATGACATTATAATGTAGGAGCTGAATTTATGTGTTGTCCTGGCTTGTAGAACTTCTTGGAGTGACTGTATCAATACATAATGCTACATTAACACGACTTTATTTATAAACAGCTCAAACTGTGCAATGCAAATTAAAGCACTGACTTGCAGGTGATACATTTGAGCTGTTAGTGTAAAAATAGTCAGTGGAGATAATTTTACATGAAACAGTGAATATGGGCTGCAGACCATGTGCAAATAAGTGTAGGCAGAAGAGCTGGAGTGCAGCTGCCCAGCCAGCTATAGTGAAACAAGCGAAACCGCTCAATCATGTGACCACATATTGTGCATCTGCAGCTGCCTGCGACAGCGGGCGGTGTGTTCTTCCAGTAAGGCTTATGTAAGGCCAGGTATTGCTAACTCATTGTATTCTGGTATATAGGACTTTTCTGGAAGCATGAGTTGCAAGCAGGTTATGTAGGAGGTCTGCTGTTGGACAGTTACAATTTCCTCCCATGTATTGGGTTGTATATACCATTCTGTGTGACAGCTGCAAAGTGCAAGGTGAATGAAACCATGAGAGTCCACCTATATTGCAGTTGTCAAGTGCATACATATAAAGGAATAGAAAGAAGTAAAGAACATTGAAGCTTTTGTAGGTGACTTTCTATCTAGTCATTACATGCAGTGACTAGGAGAAGCTTGAAGATATTAGTCATATCATATAGTCATTACTCTTGAGTTTTCCCACAATTTCATGATTCAAATGATCCCAGAAATGATTGAACTTTCAGAAAGCTTGTGTAAATCCATCCCTGTGCACTGACAAAAGCATGACACATGTGACATTGGAACTTCCTTGGAAACATCTGTTACACAACATAGTAACATTCTCATTCAAATAGTACAAAGAATCTTTACAATTGCAGATATTTGCTGAAGGTCCGCTTCTATGAAGCAAATATTGATCTGATAATATTCTTGGTATTTGCAATAGAACCCTTTAGAAATGAAGAAAACCATGTAGATGAATTATTGTTTTCCTTCCCATTGGTTATATAGCAGCAATATATACCGCAGCACTGTACGTGGACTGTAACCGCTTACACCCAGCCCTGTCTTCTCTGGGATTCACTATTTAAGAGCTTAAGCAGATGAATGTATGTGTAAATATGCTCGCTGCAATGGAGTTTATTTGTGCATGAACTAGGTTTGGAGATGGCGCTAAACAGGCTGAACCGCACGAGTCAGAGCATATTAACTTAATTTTCGTACTCGAAATGCTAGTTCACATGTGCGCGTTATTCCCATTCCGTCGAATAGAATGGCAATTAGGGCGAGCTGTCTATTTTTCACCTGCATTTCACACGGGGTAACTCCCCCCCCCTCCCTTTTTGTTAGCTGCTATAGACTTCTATGGTAGCTTCCTGCTTAAGAGCTTATTCACACGGGCGTATATCAGCCGGGTTTTCACGGCCAACCGATATACACTGCCCCTCTGATGCATTGGCTTACAATGCATTAGTGCACAGGATTGTGTTTCCGTGGCATAAAAGCACCCAAACGGGCGCTTTTACGCTGCTGACGGCAACTGCATAGATTCCTATGGGACCCTATGCTAGCTGCCGGAGAAGGGAGGTAGGAGGGAGTTTAGCAGCATGACTACTAAACTCCCTCCCCCTCCTCTTCTTCTCTCCGCCCATCTCCGCTGTTTGCAATGGGAGGGGGCACGATGGGGCGGAGCACGTAAAACGCCTGCGGCCATGTAAATAGGCCCTAACACAAAGAACAATAGGGCAAGACCTTAGTTTTCTCGCATGCAGTATTTGTTGCTGAGAAACTCGCTCATGAGAATGAATACATTGAAATCAATGGCTGCGCCTCGTCACATTTTATGGGCTTAAATTTCACATGCGCAAAAACCTCCACAAACGCATTTGTCTGTTTAAGCCCTAATTCCATGATGGTTTCTCTTTGTATAGACTAACGAAAATAGATTAACGTATTTTGCTCACGCATTGCAGTCACACCAAAATAATAGAACATGTTCTATCTCTCTGCATATTTGCACACCAAAGGCCCCCATAGAAGTCAATAGGGGGTGCACAACATGCAAGGAGATGTGCTAAACACTGTATAATTGCACTGGAAATAGAACACATTTGGAACTTATTAGCCATTTCAATCGTTGTGTTTGTAAAAAGCACAGTAAAATATGCAGATATGCACCCAAAAAAGCCTCATTCATGCAGCACTGAGGTACTCGCAATTGCGCTCACACTCGTGTGCAGCCGGGCTTAAACAGATGTGCGTGTTTTCGGAAAGTTTTGCGAGCGCGAAAAAAACAGCTGAAAAATGTGCCGAAGCAAAGCCATTCATTTCAAAGCTTTTGTTTTCCCAAGTGTGATTCTCATGCTATATTCTTATGCGCCAGAACTATAAATATTGCGCTGTCTTTCTGACTTTTCTTCTTTTTGCGCGTGCAATAGCGTGAAGTTTGAATGGTAAAAGCAAAGACTTTTGACTGGTAGTGGCGAGTATATTTGCATATGGGCTCATCTGTCGAAGCCCTAAAGAGAAGAAAATGTAATCTGACTGATCCATCATTAAGGCGGCCGTACACATTTGATGTATTTTGACCAAACCCGTAGATTGCAGTTGGATTTCAACAACCCAACACTTTTGTTCTCGAGTGATAAACGGATTCCATAGGTGTCTGGCAGCGGCTTTCCACCTTCTCTGCATTGGGAGCACACACACTTTCTTGCAACTGTACAAATATATCACACAGGGGTGACATTGATAACCCCACCAGGCCAGTGTTAAATTTGGAAACTTCCACATCATACTGTAGAACCACGACCGTATGACTCCACGGGATTAAGGTAACTGCAGCCAAGATTGCAGATTAGAGGAAGTTAAGGCCGGTGGGTGGACAGTGGATTCTCCCTTCAAAGATCATATACTTTTAGCAAAAAAGGAACTTAATCCTGATTCATTTACATTGAGATTACACAACAGTCCCATATTTGGTCACCACTGCATATTTTTGTTATGGAGAAGGCTGTTGGCGTCAATGCGGTAAGGACGGAGGTCATTGTCATTCCTTGTAGATGTGTCACATACTATATGACTACTTACTGGAGCGTTGCCAGTTATAATTTTAGGTCAAAAAGTTTCTTAATTTTCCATGGCGACAAATTATATTGTTGTATCTGTTTGAACTGCCCACTACAACGGGCATGGTGGTACTATACACAGTCATGCAGGCTTACTGTATATACTTGTCTCTTTCAGAGATGCCCCATTGCACATTAAACATTAGCAACAATCTATGATTACAGAACATACATTTCTGCAGTATGGGAGGAGTTGTAAGTCACATCACATTGGGAAGATAGTTACACAATAATGTAAGATTGTCATGTTTTGCATTGTGGCACTACAATTCCACTAAATGCAAGCATGCCCTTTACAAGATGCAGTTAGCCAGTAGAGGCAGGTATAGACTCAGGGACGTAAGAATAGGGGGTGTAGAGGGTGCTGTCGCACCTGGGCCCAGGAGCCTTAGGGGGGCCATAAAGTCTCTCTTCCCCATTTTGCAAACCAATACTGTCAATGAAGCTTTATAGTTGGAGGCTCAGTTCCAGATTTTGCACAGGGGCCCAGCAGCTTCAAGTTACGCCTCTGGGTATAGTGTTTGCACTGTAACAAAGGGTCCTCAAGCTTCTTTGGGCATTTTGATTACTTCTTTTACTCTAGGTATTAGTATTTGATATAGGAAAAGAGATTTGTCTAGCCTGATGGTTTGGGAATGAAAAATATATTTATCGGACACAGTCAAAATGCAAAGCAAGTGGACCTTTTACATGCAAACACGTTAAAGACATGTAGAAGGACATCTTTAATGCCTGAGATGCATTTGTGTGGGGAAAGTCAAGTTGCTTTAAAATTTGTCTCCAATAAAGATATCTTTTAGGGCTTCTTCACATGAGCATATGCGCAAAAACGCTCACCGCAGGGCAACCTATCTGTGCATGAACTGTACTTTTTATGCATGGGCAACACAAATTCTTCTGTGGATTAAAGGGCTATATAGCCTAATGAGGTCAAGATTAGAGATGAGCGAGCATACTCGCTAAGGACAATTACTCGATCGAGCATTGTCCTTAGCAAGTTCCTGCCCGCTCAGAAGAAAAGGTTCAGCTGCCGGCGCGGGTGAGCGGTGAGTTGCGGCAGTGATCAGGGGGGAGCCAGGGGGGAGAGAGGGAGAGAGAGATCTCCCCTCCGTTCCTCCCCGCTTCTCCCCGCTGCTCCCCGCCTGCCGCCGGCAACCGAATCTTTGCTCCCGAGCGGGCAGGTACTCGCTAAGGGCAATGCTCGATCGGGTAATTGTCCTTAGTGAGTATGCTCGCTCATCTCTAGTCAAGATGTGTGCGTTTCAAAGTTTTGCAAAGTTTTACAAAGTGTTTCATGCACTGCCTTGCGTATTTGCACAGCTCCTATAGACTTTTATGGGAGATTTTGCTGCATAAAATGCAGAAAAATAGCAGCTCCTACTTTTTTTTGTGCGTGTAAAAAACACTCATGAGAAATCAATGGGTTCTATTCTTTATTCTTTGCAAGCGCAAAAATATGAGCAAGTACGGTCGTGTGAAGAAGCCCTTATTCACTAACCATCGAGCTAGACACGCTCTTCTTCTACATGATGGCTGCTGGGCTATGCGGGATCCGTGCTCCAAAATAGTTGATCATGCACAGCGGTGGTGAGCCGGTTATCTTTTCCCTACTAATGCATATACCGTCTTCTAGTATTTCTTTTTTTGCTGCAGATCATCCCATCTTCACAGCTAGAAAAAAGGCTGATGTATCCAATAGCAACCGGGTTCTATTCACTCCATCCATACGAAAACAAATACCACCATGCTTTCGTATTGAAGTTTGGCTATTAAAGCCAGCCGGTACATAGTTTACAATAGGTTCCAGTACCTTTTACAAGGGCGCCAATTTTCATCTTCTGCAGGTATCTTGTCTTTTACATAATGTTTTACAGTAAAGAGGCAGCCAAACCCAGCATTTATATGTCCATCTGATAGTTTGCCAGCATCTAAATCTAACATCACTATTTGGCAAGCGGCGGCAGAGCATGCTATTTAAAAGCATACTTATTTTGTACTGTGTCATTACAAGAATTTGTCGGCTTGGCCAATATTCTGAAAGGTGAAGCCAAGAAAAAAAAGTTTCATTTTCTTCTCATTGCAATTTAAAAATGTTCACAGCAGAAGTAACTATCAGAAGTAACAGAAGTAACCATCTGTAACATGACCGTCGGTCTAATATTCCATTTTTGTCTTCAGTTTAAGTGCTCTATGTGTTTTTACATCAATAAGCTGCTATATGCACTGCAAACAAGAATGCTACACTTGGAATAGCCAGTCTGAAATAGGAGTAATAGTATGCAGGGTATGTATCATCAAATAGTGCAAATGCATTGGACATGTGTTCTAGGAAAAGCACAATTTATTTATATGGCATGTTCTTCAGTCTTTGCTCTTCAGTAAATAACTCAGTTTAAAGGGGCCTTTTAATTGAAGCAGGTCTGGTGATCAGCATGGGGCAAACTTTGGGTATCTGGCGTCATTTTTGGAGGAAGCTGAAGTGGCTGATACATCTCTTCTGTAGCTGCCTCTGCTGGTAACCAGTGGTATTACATGCAAGCAGGGGCGTAACTATAGAGGATGCAGGGGATGCAGTTGCACCCGGGCCCAGGAGCCTTAGGGGGCCCATAAGGCCTCTCCTCTCCATATAGGGAGCCCAGTACTATGAATAAAGCATTATAGTTGGGGGCCCTGTTACAGGTTTTGCTTTGGGGCCCAGGAGCTTCAAGTTATGCCTCTGCATGCAAGACATTCTATTGAATGACCAATCATGTAATCCATGGGCAAGCGAGATCTGCAGAATGAGTACTGCTGTAAATGGCTTTTAATAGAGGTTCCCAGTAGGGATGAGCGAGTATACTCGCTAAAGCCCTACTTGCTCCAGTAATGTGCCTTAGCCGAGTATCTCCCTGCTTGTTCCTGAAGATTCGGGAGCCGCCGCAGCTGACAGGTGAGTTGCAGTGGGGAACAGGGGAGAGCGGGCGGGAGAGAGGGAGAGATCTCCCCTCCATTCCTCCCCCCTCTCCCCCGCCGCTCCCCACTTCGCGGCGGCCCCCAAATCTTTAAGGACGAGCAGGGAGATACTCGTCTAAAGCACATTACTCGGACGAGTAGTGCCTTAGCGAGTATACTCGCGCATCCCTAGTTCCCAGGTATTGGGGGGGGGGGGGGGGGGGGAATTTTATGGTAGTCTGGGCTGGATGGAGAAGAAAAAAGAAAGTGTATGACACAAGTCAGAGTAGATGTCACCTGTGATCACTGTGTAGCTGTAGAACTAGTATCTATTATATTGTGACTGCATTATATTGAGCTTACTAGAGCCCAGCTACTGTATCTAAACTGTCAAGATAAAAAATGTCTTAAGATATGTCATCTATTATATATAGAGAGAGAGAAAGACAGACATACAGACAGAGAGATATATGGAAGTACACATATGTCATCTCAGCATGTATGTTTTTTTTTGGTGCTGCCCAGAGTCGGTAGTCATGCAGAGTAGCTGGGGTGATAGGAGGGGGTGAATAATATAAGGATGCATCCATAGCTCATTAGCATTTGTTCTGTATTTGCCCCCGTTTTGCATTCATTGGTATTCTTTTCTATTGCGCGAATACAAATCCGTATTTGCCCTGTAGAAAATAAAACTAATGGCAACAAATGCGGATGAAATTCCGATGACGCGGGGTTGTTACATCATCTGTAACACATCCATAATACTGATCCATATCACAGATGTGTTACAATACGCTCGCATGAAACTGGCTTATGTCCAAGAGTGATCATGTAGTACATCGTGTAATCAGGCTCTCCAGAGTGAGAGCTGTTCTTACTAGGCGCTCTCTCCGTTGGCGGAGACTTCCTCTATTGCCTCACTATATAGACTGGACAGAAAGAAGGCTGCTTGCGTCATATGAAAATGCAATAGGATAGTGTAAAGCACATTGGGTGTTTCATATTACCGGCTTCCAAATCTCTTCCTATAGTTCGCATGCTGGAGAATAATACAATAGAGGTTTATATAAAGACTTGTTTTGGCAAGTATTCTCAGATGTCTAATAAAAGATATCCATTAGATTCCTGTCACATTTCAGTGCATCATATTCTCAATACTAACATACTTTGGCATAATCATCATGGGTAATTTAAACATAAGCTTCAGTTCTTTGCAGCAGCCACCCATGAATACTATGTTCCTTTCGTTGAATACAGGGTGTAGTCCCAAAAAGACGGATCCGGCAATATACGGTATCTCAATACTGGTGTCCTGTACTGAAATAACAATAGTGTACTTCAATAGGAAGGCAAGGATGCACTATAGAACATGGATTTCAATTTTATGTTGTGGCCATTGTAAAGGCCCATTGAGACACAACGATTCTCGCTCAAACATCGCTCAAAGCCATCCTTGAGCGAGAATCGTTGGGTCTAACCACATGGACATCGTTTTCGTTAACGAGTCGTTCATCGTTGTCTTTCAGCAAGCTGACAAAGAACGATGAGTCTTATCAGGACCGCACGCTGAGTTCTCAGCGGGATACAGCTGATACTATTGTTTCAGCTGGTATCCACTTGAAGAACACAGCAGAAGTATGCAGAAGACAAGCAGTCCAGCTGTCTTCTGTATTCTCTGCTCAGAGCGCTCAGCTGTATACCAGCTGAGCGCTCCGTGAACACAGCATGAGTATTCAGAAGACAGCACTCCAGCTGTGTTCTACTTACCCTGCTTGGAGCACTCAGCTGTATACCAGCTGTGCGCTCTGTAAACACAGCAGGAGTATGCAGAAGACAGCGGTCCAGCTGTCTTCTGTATACCCCTCTCTGAGCGCTCAGCTGTATACTAGCTGAGCGCTCTAAGAAGAACACAGCTGTATATAGAAGACAAGCAGCCCCGCTTGTCTTCTACATACCCCGCTCGGAGTGCTCAGCTGTATAGCAGCTAAGCGCTCCGAGAAGACAACAGCTGTATGCACAAGATAGCGGTTCCGCTTGTCTTCTACATACAGTGAGAGCCTTCATTTACACAATTATGCAAAGTGAACGCTCAAAACTGTCACTCATACTGCCATTTGAGTGAATTTTGAGCGATCATCTTGCCATGTAAATGGCCACAATGTTTATCGCTCAAAAGATGTCTTTTGAGCGACTTTTGAGCCATAATCGTTGTGTCTAAATGAGGAGAGAGAGAGAGAGAGAGAAACCCAATTGCAAAGTTTAAGAGTAGCATGTGAGATACCTGCTTTCTACGTCTCTCTTAGTCCCGTGGGACCACTAAGAAAAGCGTACTTGAAGTGGCCTCCTTTTGCTCAATAGGGGCAGATCATGAATGATATCATTCGTCTATAGGAAATTCAGGTAGCGATCCCTTGAATGAACACAGGTCCAACGATGGCTCCATACATGTATCATAGTAGAAGGAGTACTTAGAGTACCCTTCCCTAACTTCAGTAATAACAGCGGTGTCACGGGAATACAAGAAATTACCTTTCCGCGTCTCTTTCTCAAATGCTACTCTTCAACTTTGCAATTGAGTTTTACCCTCCAGCTTTTCAACCACACAAAATTGAAATCTATATTCCACGGGCCTATATGCCATACCATCCATGCCTTCCTATTCAAGTATGCTATTGTCATTTCAATATAGGACACCAGTACTGAGATATAGCGCTGGATCAGTCTTTGTGACTACACTGTTCGTTGCAGGGGAGCTTAAACTACAAGACATTTGGGAAATAGCTAAATATTAATTAGTTCAACGGAGTATTGTGAATGTTTATGATTGATATATCATTATTTAAATATTTTTTAAATAAGTTTTATGAAAGGGTTATGCACCACAGAGGCAGCCCATGCACTTGCTACGGGGGCCTCTAGAGAGAGTATTGCGTCATGGAAAAGAGAGGTGGGGAAGTGGGGCAAATAAACATAGAGACCTCCAGTTATAGTGGTGTGGTAGGGGGTCCAATTTGAACTTTGCTATGTGATTCACTCACATCTATTTACACTCCTGGGCGTATCATTGGAATTGATGGTTTAGTGTGGAGATGAGAGAGCACGCTCGTTGAAGGCTGATGCTCGACCGAGCACCATTTGGGGGGGGAGCGGCGGGGGGCGCCCCCCACTGCCCGCCGCTGCCCACCTGCATGGTGCTCGATCGAGTAATCAGTTACTCGACAAGACCAATGCTCGATCGAGCATCAGCCTTCAACGAGCGTGCTCTCTCATCCCTAGTTCAGTGCGATAAATGCACGGTATTAATAGACTTGCAGTACTGAGGAATTTAAAGGCTTTGGACATCTCAGGGGGATTGCATGTATTTCGGGCTGACAATCATTTTTGCAATAGGTTTTCAGTAGACATGAGCTAGTATCAGAGGTGTAACTAAAGGGGATGCGGTTGCACCTGGGCCCAGGAGCCTTAGGGGGCCCATAAAGGCTCTCTTATCCATATAGGGAGCCCAGTACTATGAATCAAGCATCATAGTTGGGGGCCCTGTTACAGGTTTTGCATTGGGGCCCCAAATCTTCAAGTTAAGCCACTCGCGAGTACCAAAATGCTCGAGTGCTCATAATTCGCGTCAAGCTTTTCGTAATATTCGAGAGCTGTTTCCCTCTGCTTTCTCTTTTGCTGAATGTTTTTATGAGCTGATCTATGACCTCAACAAAGTTTACCTTTGTTGCAGTCATTAATTAGCTAATAAGAGTGTGCAGGAGAGAAGAGATAAAGTCTGAAAATTAAGCCATTAGCTTGACTGACAGATCTCCCACTGAGACTCAATCTGCAGGATATATATACAGTGATAAGAAGAAGTTGCAGAAGGGAAAAGTGTAACACTTGTAATCAAACCCTATTGCAAAAATGATAATTATCAGCCAAAATACATGCATTTGAGTGAACAAAAATACCCATAAATGTGTCTATAGCCTTTAAGGTCCTTGCTATGGTGTTGCCATGTGAAATAATTATTTCCCTATGGGCCCAAAAGAATTCAAATTATATCGGGAATCTTGAGATAGTTGTGTGACCAAAAGTTTCTGGAGAGCCCCAACTTAGAGAGAATGGAGGCTTCTGTTTATTACAGCCTGTAACTAGCTAAAAAGGTGTCATACAATAACCTGTGTGTGCTGGCAGGTAGAAAGGTGAGCCACTGTTAATACACGTCCCTGTTCCTTTATTGTATCAGTTCCTCTTAGAGTTCCGATAAAAGGTACCGTATATAGTAGGGAATTGCTAGCTTAAAATTTCCCTAAAATATTTCCCCCCAGCGTCCTTGTTTTATTGTCAGTCTTTCCTGCTCATACAAGAACCGAGTCTGATAAAAGGTGCATACGGGAATTGCAACTCATGTGCAAGGTCAGTTTGCACCTGACTTTGGATGTATGCCTTCTCTTCAGTCCGCTGTAGAATAACAAGTACTAAATGGATAAGACAAGCAGCACGTGGAGAATTTGGAGGAAAACATGAGGAGATTCTCGGAACTGAATATTCCATTCTATTTCCCTGGAACTTCCACTGCATTTCTATTTCCTTGGACCTTAGCCATATCCCTTTCAAGAACATAAGGACAAGTAGTATTAGTTAACAAGAACTAAATGTGAAGGAAGGCGGAGAACAACCTGAGTATTTATTCATCGCAGTTGGTGTCCCATTATCTTTGTTTTGAAGTAGATAGAATTCTTCGGAAAGCGATAACTTTGATTAAAAGTACCTAAAGAACAGGAAGTGAAATATGGGAGGGGATTTGGACATTCATAGGGTTAAGCTTGATAGTTATGGATTTTCTCCAAGAAGTGATAATTGCGTAGGGAACAGGGCTTGTAGATTGGCTCAACTTCCTGATGTGGATAGGTTATACAGAATTCTAGGAAGCCTTCTGCAGATCCTGCATTGACTACTGGAATCTTGCACTAACGCTCATTGGATTTATCTATTGCTAAGTAGAGATGAGCGAACACCAAAATGTTCGGGTGTTCGTTATTCGTAACGAACTTCCCGTGATGCTCGAGGGTTCGTTTCGAACAACGAACCCCATTGAAGTCAATGGGCGACCAGAACATTTTTGTATTTCGCCGATGCTCGCTAAGGTTTTCATGTGTGAAAATCTGGGCAATTCAGGAAAGTGATGGGAATGACACAGTGACGGATAGGGCAGGCGAGGGGTTACATGTTGGGCTGCATCCTAAGTTCACAGGTCCCACTATTAAGCCACAATAGCGGCAAGAGTGGCCCCCCCCCTCCCAAAAACTTTTACTTCTGAAAAGCGCTCATTAGCATGGCATACCTTAGCTAAGCACCACACTACCTACAACAAAGCACAATCACTGCCTGCATGACACTCCACTGACACTTCTCCCGGGTTACATGCTGACCAACCGCCCCCCCTCCCCCCCACAGCGCACACCAAAGTGTCCCTGCGCAGCCTTCAGCTGCCCTCATGCCACACCACGCTCATGTCTATTTAGAATTGCGTCTGCCATGACGAGGGACCGCAGGCACACACTGCAGAGGTTGGCACGGCTAGGCAGCGACCCTCTTTAAAAGTGGCGGAGCGATAGCCCACAATGCTGTACAGAAGCAATGAGAAATATAATCCTGTGCCACCGCCATCAGGAGCTGCACACGTGGGCATAGCAATGGGGAACCTATGTGCCACACACTATTCATTCTGTCAAGGTGTCTGCATGCCCCAGTCAGACCGGGCTTTTTAATTCATAGACACAGGCAGGTACAACTCCCTATTGTGAAGTCCCTGTCGACCCACAGCATGGGTGGCTCCCTGGAACCCACCGGTGGTACACAGAAATATCCCATTGCATTGCCCAACACAGCTGAGGTAGTAATGTCGTGCTTAATGCAGGTGGGCTTCGGCCCACACTGCATGCCCCAGTCTGACTGGGGTTCTTTATAAGTGTACAGATGTAGTAAAAACTCCGTGTGCACCTACAGCATGGGTGGGTGCCAGGAAGCCACCGGCGGTACATAGAAATATCCCATTGCATTGCCCAACACAGCTGAGGTAGTAATGTTGTGCTTAACCCTTTCCAATCCAATTTGTATATGGTTTTCCTAGGGGGCTTACTCTTTTTCTGCCGTTATACAACGGCGCTATATGCTGGCTAAAACCAGTACTGCATGAGCTGACACGTAGGATAGGCTCCGACAGCAGAGAGCCTGGCAATATACAGTAAGAGAACCCCGACGGACGTCTACCAACAACGGAGCTGTACAGCCTTAAACCCTAATGTCTTCACAGGTCACACAGTGGACTGGAAAGGGTTAATGCAGGTGGGTTTCGGCCCACACTGCATGCCCCAGTCAGACTGGGTTTCTTTATAAGTGGAAACAGATGCATTTATAATTCCCTGTGGACCCACTGCCTGGGTGGGTGCCAGGAAGCCACCGGCGGTACATAGAAATATCCCATTGCATTGCCCAACACAGCTGAGGTAGTAATGTTGTGCGTAATACAGGTGGGCTTCGGCCCACACTGCATGCCCCAGTCAGACTGGGGTTCTTTAGAAGTGTACAGATGTATTAAAAACTCCGTGTGCACCTACAGCATGGGTGGCTCCCTGGAACCCACCGGCGGTACACAAAAATATCCCATTGCATTGCCCAACACAGCTGAGGTTACGTCAGCTGTAATGCAGGTGGGCTAAAAATTAATTTGATTACACTGTAGGCGAGGGCCCACAAAAATTGCTGTATCAACAGTACTAATGTACATCCCAAAAATTGGCCATGGCCAGCCAAGAGGGCAGGTGAAACACATTAATCGCTTTGGTTAATGTGGCTTAAGTGGTAACTAGGCCTGGAGGCAGCCCAGTGTAACGAAAAATTGGTTCAAGTTAAAGTTCCAATGCTTTTAAGCGCATTGAAACTTTTAAAAATTGTTCTGAAAAATTATTTGACTGAGCCTTGTGGCCCTAAGAAAAATTGCCCGTTCAGCGTGATTACGTGAGGTTTCAGGAGGAGGAGCAGGAGGAGGAGGAGGAGGAATATTAGACACAGATTGATGAAGCAGAAATGTCCCCGTTTTGGATGGTGAGAGAGAACGTAGCTTCCATCCGCGGGTGCAGCCTACGTATTGCTTACGTATCGCTGCTGTCCGCTGGTGGAGAACAGAAGTCTGGGGAAATCCAGCCTTTGTTCATCTTGATGAGTGTTAGCCTGTCGGCACTGTCGGTTGACAAGCGGCTACGCTTATCTGTGATGATTCCCCCAGCCGCACTAAACACCCTTTCCGACAAGACGCTAGCCGCAGGACAAGCAAGCACCTCCAGGGCATACAGCGCGAGTTCAGGCCACGTGTCCAGCTTCGACACCCAGTAGTTGTAGGGGGCAGAGGCGTCACCAAGGATGGTCGTGCGATCCGCTACGTACTCCCTCACCATCCTTTTACAGTGCTCCCGCCGACTCAGCCGTGACTGGGGAGCGGTGACACAGTCTTGGTGGAGAGCCATAAAGCTGGCCAGGCCCTTAAAGACTGTTGCACTGCCTGGGATGTACATGCTGCTCGATCTACGCACATCCCCTGCTACCTTGCCCTCGGTACTGCGCCTTCTGCCACTAGCGCTGTCGGCTGGGAATTTTACCATCAGCTTGTCCGCAAGGGTCCTGTGGTATAGCAACACTCTCGAACCCCTTTCCTCTTCGGGAATCAGAGTGGGCAGGTTCTCCTTATACCGTGGATCGAGCAGTGTGTACACCCAGTAATCCGTCGTGGCCAGAATGCGTGCAACGCGAGGGTCACGAGAAAGGCATCCTAACATGAAGTCAGCCATGTGTGCCAGGGTACCAGTACGCAACACATGGCTGTCCTCACTAGGAAGATCACTTTCAGGATCCTCCTCCTCCTTCTCCTCCTCCTCAGGCCATACACGCTGAAAGGATGACAGGCAATCAGCCGGTGTACCGTCAGCAGCGGCCCAAGCTGTCTCTTCCCCCTCCTCCTCATCCTCCTCATGCTCCTCCTCCTCCTCCTGTACGCGCTGAGAAATAGACAGGAGGGTGCCCTGACTATCCAGCGGCATACTGTCTTCCCCCGCCCCCGTTTCCGAGCGCAAAGCAGCTGCCTTTATGGTTTGCAGGGAATTTCTCAAGATGCATAGCAGAGGAATGGTGACGCTAATGATTGTAGCATCGCCGCTCACCACCTGGGTAGACTCCTCAAAATTACCAAGGACATGGCAGATGTCTGCCAACCAGGCCCACTCTTCTGAAAGGAATTGAGGAGGCTGACTCCCACTGCGCCGCCCATGTTGGAGTTGGTATTCGACTATAGCTCTCCGTTGTTCATAGAGCCTGGCCAACATGTGGAGCGTAGAGTTCCACCGTGTGGGCACGTCGCACAGCAGTCGGTGCACTGGCAGCTTAAAGTGATGTTGCAGGGTGCGCAGGGTGGCAGCGTCCGTGTGGGACTTGCGGAAATGTGCGCAGAGCCGGCGCGCCTTTACGAGCAGGTCTGACAAGCGTGGGTAGCTTTTCAGAAAGCGCTGAACCACCAAATTAAAGACGTGGGCCAGGCATGGCACGTGCGTGAGGCTGCCGAGCTGCAGAGCCGCCACCAGGTTACGGCCGTTGTCACACACGACCATGCCCGGTTGGAGGCTCAGCGGCGCAAGCCAGCGGTCGGTCTGCTGTGTCAGACCCTGCAGCAGTTCGTGGGCCGTGTGCCTCTTATCGCCTAAGCTGAGTAGTTTCAGCACGGCCTGCTGATGCTTGCCCACCGCTGTGCTGCCACACCGCGCGACACCGACTGCTGGCGACATGCTGCTGCTAACACATCTTGATTGTGAGACAGAGGAGGAGGAGGAGGAGGAGGGTGCTTTAGTGGAGGAAGCATACACCTCCGCAGATACCAGCACCGAGCTGGGGCCCGCAATTCTGGGGGTGGGTAGGACGTGAGCGGTCCCAGGCTCTGACTCTGTCCCAGCCTCCACTAAATTCACCCAATGTGCCGTCAGGGAGATGTAGTGGCCCTGCCCGCCTGTGCTTGTCCACGTGTCCGTAGTTAAGTGGACCGTGGCAGTAACCGCGTTGGTGAGGGCGCGCACAATGTTGCGGGAGACGTGGTCGTGCAGGGCTGGGACGGCACATCGGGAAAAGTAGTGGCGACTGGGAACTGAGTAGCGCGGGGCCGCCGCCTCCATGATACTTTTGAAGGACTCCGTTTCCACAACCCTATACGGCAGCATCTCAAGGCTGATGAATTTTGCGATGCGGACGGTTAACGTTTGAGCGTGCGGGTGCGTGGCGGCGTACTTGCGCTTGCGCTCGAACACTTGCGCAAGCGACGGCTGAACGGTGCGCTGAACTACACTGCTGGATGGGGCCGAGGACAGCGGAGATGAGGGTGTGGGTGCAGGCCATGAGGCGGTAGTGCCTGTGTCCTGAGAGGGGGGTTGCATCTCAGTGGCAGGTTGGGGCACAGGGGGAGAGGCAGGGGTGCAAACCGGAGGCGGTGAACGGCCTTTGTCCCACCTTGCGGGGTGCTTGGCCATCATATGTCTGCGCATGGTGGTGGTGGTGAGGCTGTTGGTGTTGGCTCCCCGGCTGAGCTTTGCGCGACAAAGGTTGCACACCACTGTTCGTCGGTCGTCAGGCGTCTCTGTGAAAAACTGCCAGACCTTAGAGCACCTCGGCCTCCGCAGGGTGGCATGGCGCGAGGGGGCGCTTTGGGAAACACTTGGTGGATTATTCGGTCTGGCCCTGCCTCTACCCCTGGCCACTGCACTGCCTCTTGCAACCTGCCCTGCTGATGCCCTTGACTCCCCCTCTGAAGACCTGTCCTCCTGAGTAAGCGTTGCACACCAGGTGGGGTCAGTCACCTCATCGTCCTGCTGCTCTTCCTCCGAATCCTCTGTGCGCTGCTCCCTGGGACTTACTGCCCTTACTACTACCTCACTGCAAGACAACTGTGTCTGATCGTCATCGTCCTCCTCACCCACAGAAAGTTGTTGAGACAGTTGGCGGAAGTCCCCAGCCTCTTCCCCCGGACCCCGGGAACTTTCGAATGGTTGGGCATCAGTGACGATAAACTCCTCTGGTGGGAGAGGAACCGCTGCTGCCCAATCTAAGCAGGGGCCCGAGAACAGTTCCTGGGAGTGCTCCCGCTCCTGAGCAGGTGTTATTGTAGTGGAGTGAGGAGGCTGGGAGGAAGGAGGAGCAGCAGACAGAGGATTCGGATTGGCAGCAGTGGACGGCGCAGAACTGCGGGTAGACGATAGGCTGCTCGAAGCACTTTCTGCCATCCAGGACAGGACCTGCTCACACTGCTCATTTTCTAATAACCGTCTCCCGCGTGGACCCATTAATTGGGCGATGAATGTGGGGACGCCAGAAACGTGCCTCTCTCCTAATCGCGCAGCAGTCGGCTGCGACACACCTGGATCAGGAGCTTGGCCTGTGCCCACACCCTGACTTGGCCCTCCGCGTCCTTGGCCGCGTCCACGTCCTCTAGGCCTACCCCTACCCCTCAGCATGCTGTATTACCAGTGATTTGATTTCACAGGCAGGAAATAAATTGGCGCAAGACTGCAGGCCAAATATAATTTTTGCCCTTTTTGGAAAACGAAAGGCCCCACTGCCTCTAGTGAATGAATTATCTAAGTTTAATAACTGTGCTGTGTCCCTGCTTATGTGTCACAGAACGTGAGGGTAGCAGAGTTATTATAACTCTGGCAGAGCAGGTATTTTTTTTCCCAATTAAGGAAAGCAAATGGCGAAGCCAGCAGTAAAGCGTAGCTGGGTGCGTATGATTTAGTACTGTTCTTCACGCAGCTCACACGTCTCCACCGCCCGTAAGGACGGACAGAGGCTGGACAAATAGATTTGTTTTCAGTTTTTTCCCACCAAAAGGCAGCACTGCGTATATTCTATGAACATGAGAAGTTTAATAACTGTGCTGTGTCCCTGCTTATGTGTCACAGAACGTGAGGGTAGCAGAGTTATTATAACTCTGGCAGAGCAGGTATTTTTTTTCCCAATTAAGGAAAGCAAATGGCGAAGCCAGCAGTAAAGCGTAGCTGGGTGCGTATGATTTAGCACTGTTCTTCACGCAGCTCACACGTCTCCACCGCCCGTAAGGACGGACAGAGGCTGGACAAATAGATTTGTTTTCAGTTTTTTCCCACCAAAAGGCAGCACTGCGTATATTCTATGAACATGAGAAGTTTAATAACTGTGCTGTGTCCCTGCTTATGTGTCACAGAACGTGAGGGTAGCAGAGTTATTATAACTCTGGCAGAGCAGGTATTTTTTTTCCCAATTAAGGAAAGCAAATGGCGAAGCCAGCAGTAAAGCGTAGCTGGGTGCGTATGATTTAGCACTGTTCTTCACGCAGCTCACACGTCTCCACCGCCCGTAAGGACGGACAGAGGCTGGACAAATAGATTTGTTTTCAGTTTTTTCCCACCAAAAGGCAGCACTGCGTATATTCTATGAACATGAGAAGTTTAATAACTGTGCTGTGTCCCTGCTTATGTGTCACAGAACGTGAGGGTAGCAGAGTTATTATAACTCTGGCAGAGCAGGTATTTTTTTTCCCAATTAAGGAAAGCAAATGGCGAAGCCAGCAGTAAAGCGTAGCTGGGTGCGTATGATTTAGCACTGTTCTTCACGCAGCTCACACGTGTCCACCGCCCGTAAGGACGGACAGAGGCTGGACAAATAGATTTGTTTTCAGTTTTTTCCCACCAAAAGGCAGCACTGCGTATATTCAATGAATAATAACTGTGTTGTGGCCCTGCCTATACAATTCTTTCCCTGCAGTATCAATGGAGGGTGGAATGCTCTGCAGAGGCGATTTTGAGAAGCCCAAAAAAAATGCAGCACAGCTAACAGCAGCCTGGACAGTACTGCACACGGATAAATATGGCCCTAGAAAGGACCGTTGAGGTTCTTGAAGGCTACACTCACTCCTAACACTCTCCCTGCCTATGCAGCACTTCTGTCCCTAATGCCAGGTGCAACGGTCTGCAGAGGCGATTTTGAGAAAAAAAAAAATCCCACTGCTAACAGCAGCCAACACACAGCTATCAGTGGCCCTAATAAGGACCTTTGGGGGGTCTTGAAGCCTACACTAACTACCAATTCTTTCCCTACAGCAGCTCCGGTATAAACAGCACTGTCCCTCATCTAACTCACACCGCATCTGAGGCGAGCCGCGGGAGGGGCCGACTTTTATATTAGGCGAACACCTGATCTCGCCAGCCACTCACAGCAGGGGGGTGGTATAGGGCTTAAACGTTGCAGGGGGAAGTTGTAATGCCTTCCCTGTCTTTCAATTGGCCAGAAAAGCGCGCTAACGTCTCAGGGAAGGAAGTGAAAGTAACCAGAACACCGCATGGTGTTCGTTACGAATAACGAACATCCCGAACACCCTAATATTCGCACGAATATCAAGCTCGGACGAACGCGTTCGCTCATCTCTATTGCTAAGCTAAGAACTAGTTTTCAGTTCTCAATGTGAAAAGTTAATTTGGATGCACCAGTACTGTCTGTATGCTTAAATAACATCTGTAGGCAGATATCTTAACCCTTTCCAATCCACTGTCTGACCCCTGAAGACATTATGATTTAGGGCTGTACAGCTCCGATGTTGGTAGACATCCATCGGGGTTCTCTTACTGTATATTGGCAGCCTCTCTGCTGTCAGAGCCTATCCAACGTGTCACCTCATGCAGTACTGGCTTTAGCCAACATATAGCGCCATTGTATAACAGCAGAAAAAGAGTAAGCCCCCTAGGAAAACCAGGATACAAATTGGATTGGAAAGGGTTAAAGGGAATGTGCTATCCGAAAATGGCTTATATTATAAATCAAGCATTTATGTTAAAGATATTTGTAAGTAATTTTTGGTGACTCTTTCCTAAATGTTTAAAGTCACTATCTATAGTCAAAAAAACATCCTAAATCCTGCAGGTTTTCACACTGATCACTAAGTCTGGTGAGATGAAACTTCCTGTTTTGTAGAGAAAACTTTTCAGTAGTCATCTCATTATCATCACCTGCAGGTTTACAATGAAAGGTGAAACCTATATATTGATAAACACAGGATCCGCCATTCACAATATGTCATGATCGCAGCTCGCCTCCCCCCACCCTGTATAATGACCTCTACATGTCACAGAGCATGCCTAGAACACTCTTTTATTGGAATCAGTGAGTCCTCTCCTGTCCATTGCGTCTATAGCCCATGATGAGTTCTGCTGTAAAGCATCTCTCTAAATACTGCAGCAAAGGCAAGATAGCTACCCCTATTTGCATAGACAGTTCTAAAAAAAAATCTACAATAAAAAATAAAGATGGATAAAAAAAAATGGAAAATTGTCACTATAATGTTAATTAGTACAAAAACTAGGTGATAAATTTGCTTTAAGCTGGTCATGGACGATAAGTTGGAAGGGACCTCCAGGGTCATTGGGCCCAACCCCCTGCTCAGTGCACGATTCAATAAATCATCCCAGACAGATATTTGTCCAGCCTTTGTTTGAACACTTCCATTGAAGGAGAACTCACCACCTCCCGTGGTAACCTGTTCCCCTCATTGATCACCCTCACTGTCAGAAAGTTTTTTCTAATATCTAATATCTTCAAGATGTGCCCAGATTTCATCATTATTCAGGCCAAGTCCCTTTGACATGGCCATCTTCTGTCCCCTCTGAACGGTGCTCTTATCCATAGGATGGTTGCGCATGAATGGAACCACATGACCAACAAGTCATCATGCCTCCTCTATAGATGCACTGTGTGCCCCCAATCTGCATGTGTGCTGGTCCGGGGCATCAAGACTTGAGTGCACTATTCATCTATGGACAGGCATGATGACGTGTTGGACACATGCCCCTCCATCTGCAGCCATCTAATAGATTGAAATGCCATCCAGATAGAACACAAGCTCTCATAGCTAAGGGGGGCATGGGTTAAATATGAAGACATCACCACATATATTGAAGGAAAGATATATTACTAAGATGGTTTGCACACGTTTCTATTCAGAACTGATAAATGGGCAACGCCTTTAAGGTGAGTACTGGGATCTGTTTTATATAATCACTAGTGTATAAGCATATTCATTAATAATGAATACAGTATTAACTTCTCAACAGAAGACATTAATCGCATGGAAGGCGACCAACATGGCAGCTTGTAGCCAAGAGTTTATTATAGTAGCGATTCATTCTACAAGGTCTAAAACTATTATTTTATATAGGTAGTAATACTAATAATACCGTTTCTTACCTTGTGTATCGGGATATTGATAAAGAACTTGCAGGACCTCTCCAATGGGGAGATATCAGTAAGGATGGAAGAGCTAAAAACAAACTTGTACTAAAGTTCAGTTGAACCAGATGAAGAAACTCAATAAATTGCCATATGGCTAATATCGTTTGTATTAATGTTAATATTGTGGCCTTATGCAGCTTCAATTTGGGATGGACTGACACAATCTACGGCCTTATTCACATGAGCGTTTTTACGTGGCTAATATAGCTACACTAATAGATTGTGACCATCTGAAGCATTGGTTTCCAATGTATTCATTCAGATGAGTGATAAAAACATTGTGCCGGGAAAGACAGGACATTGATGACTTAATATGGTGGACGATTTAATATGTGGCTGGAAAAGATAGGTCTTGCCCTATCTTTCGACCGATATATGATGGCAGCTTCCATAGACTCCTATTGGAACTGCTAAAAAGGGAGGGGGAGGGAGTTTAATAGCAACCAGCGCTATGAAAAACTTACAGCTGGCTCTTTTGAGCCATTATGAGTTATCCCGAGGATTAATGACGACCGAGGGAATTCCACGCTGCAACTTATTTTTTCGCTAATACGCCACACCTGGCTGTGTGAATGGACGAGAAAACGCGAATTAAGATCAGGACTTGATTGTGTGAAAACGTCTTTCCAATGCTGTATGGGCAAACATATAAACGCATGCCCTCTAGTGAGAATTTATGCCCTGTGTAAAGGTACCTTAAAAAGAGTTTTCCTACAACTTCAAACTGCTTTAGGCTGGTCTCACACGGGCAATGCGGATTCCGCATGGGGTGTTCCTGCAGCAGAATCCCGCTGTGATCCCGGCCAGCAACCCCTGTACTGCGGATAACTGCGGACACTCACCATCGGGCATGCGCAGTACAATTTTTTTTTTAAATATTTGTTTTTCCCACCCGATCGCTAGGCAATGACACAGGTACCCACGTCCTATCTACAATGTTAATTACGGACGACCTGTGGGTCGGGCAGCATCCATTGACATCTGTGTGGGGTCTGCACAAAAATAGAATATGCTGTGATTTTAAATCTGCTCGCGGAAATCTCTGTCGCTATCCGCTCATCTGAGCGGACATGTAAATGTTCTATTTTTTCAATGGGTTCGAAATATCGTGGATCATCCATGCGGATTCCGCAGTTGAAATCTGGTCGTGTGAGACCGGCCTTACAATCACTGTCTTGCTGGTTGCTGCTGGCCAGGACATGTGACTACTGCAGCCAATCACTAGCTATAGTAGGTAACTTCAGTGGCCAGTGATTGGCTGCAGTAGTCACATGTCCTGGTCAGCAGCAACCAGGAAGGATAATTTGGTAGTGAAGCAATTTTCAGTTATGGAAAAACCCCTTTAACATGCCCATAAACTTTAGCTTACATTTGATGAAAATGGATGATTTCAAGCAAGATGATAGTTCGTTAGGTGACGTAATGAATGATTGTTGGAAATCTTTTTCCGATAGTCACATCAAAGACATTTTGTACTTACAAAAAAATTCTCAATTATGAACCATCCTTCTTTGAAAGAATGTTTGGCCTTCACCCGGTGTCATTGAAAATGTATGGCCAATTAGAATAACTGTAATGGCCAATGTGGACTAAAAACGGTGTATGGTTGCGTTGGAAAAACAATCGATCAGAAAACAATGACTTATTTAATGGTTGTTGAACCATCAACCTACTTCCAATGACCACCCTCATACAGTTCTGAATAGTCAAGAATGTGCAAACACAAGGCTTGTTGGTTTCACACTCCCCACTTAATTTTCTATGCTCCTCTTGAAACTCACTATACTTATGGGATGGAGTGAAAACATGCATAGAATGATGAATGGGGATTTTTATGCTGCATTATGATCATGTTATTTTACCTCCCCACCAACAAAACTTCATATGCACACCTCATGTATATAATGGAGAACCAGTTGGCGTATAGGAGATGACCATTTAAATGTATGGGACCTGGATATTTAGTATTATGGTCTTGGTTATGCTGCCCACTGTTAGGACAACATGACTTTGCCAGCAGGTTCCCTATAGAATGGTTATAGGAGGAAATGGCAGGATTGGTGTATACTGAGGCCAGGGGCATAACTATAGGGGATGCGGTTGCACCCGGGCCCAGGAGCCTTAGGGGCTCATAAGGCCTATCTTCTCCATACAGGGAGCCTAGTAGTATGAATAAAGCATTATAGGTGGGGGCAGAGGCGTAACTTGAAGCTCCTGGGCCCCAATGCAAAACCTGTAACAGGGCCTCCAACTATAATGCTTTATTCATGCTACTAGGCTCCTTATATGGAGAAGAGAGGCCTTATGGACCCCCTAAGGCTCCTGGGCCCAAGTGCAACCGCATCCCCTGCATCCACTATAGTTACGCCTATAGGTGGGGAGTCCTGTAACATATTTTGCATTGGGACCCAGAATCTTCAAGTTACCCCTCTGACTAAGGCTACATTCACACTGGTGAGAATCCCGCATCAGTTTTGTGTGTTTCCTCATCCAAAGTGTCCTTAAAAGACATTGCACGCCATGTGATGTGCATACAAATGCGATATGGTTTCCCATTGAAATCAATGGGAAACACTTGTGATCCTCTGACGCACGTGAAACACGTGTCTGAAGATCGCAATATCACCAAAGTGAAGCAAGACGTTTTTGAATGTAAAACGCCTCGCACCGGCGTGATAAATACATGTTATAAGGCGCGATATCGGGTCAAGTTTCTCAGCGCTCGTCCTTGTGAATGTAGCCTAAGCTGCTCATGTGATGCACACCTTCAGTCCTGGAATGGGCAACTACGCTTTTATGCCACAACCCCAGCTGGCTCAATAAATTGGGAGATTTCAAGCTCAGCAGGACTTTATAAAAATTCTTGATACAAAAATAAGGGTAGCAAAAAACAAATAAGCTCACTACAGACGCCTGAATCACGTGCTGATGGGGCTTGCAATGTTCTTGCAAAAATTGTAACTCCTGCTGACCTTTTGTCCCATTATATCGTGCACGATTCTGTCTTTCAGCTACAGGTACCGACCTCGTGATGTCCTACTGACTGCTTTAGGCCTCATGTCCACGGGGAAAATCAGATCCGCTGCAGATTCTACATGTAGAATCTGCAGCGGGTCCCTCCTGCCCCGCGGACATGAGCGCCGAAAATAAGAATTTAAAAGTATTTACCATCCGGCGCGGGCGGAGAAGATCAGCTGTTCCTCACGGCCGGATCTTCATTTTCGGCCGGCGGATGAATTCCTGACGCCGGCGGGCACATCCGCCGAGCCGAAGCAAGGAAGATGCGGCCGTGAGGAACAGCTGACCTTCCCCGCCCGCGCCGGATGGTAAATACTTTAAATTCCTATTTTAGGTCTCCCGCGGATCCGGACGGCTTCCATAGGCTTCAATAGAAGCCCGCGGGAGCCGTCCCCGCGGGAGACCCGCACGAAAATGGAGCATGGTCCAGATTTTTCCATGCTCCATTTTTTTTTAAATCCCTTTTATTGACGATCCGCGGGTATTTATCTACCCGCGGGTGGTCAATGCATCCCTATGGGATGCGGATCCGCACGCGGGAGATCCGCTGCGGATCTTAAATCATATTTTGCCCGTGGACATGAGCCCTTAATGTTCAAAAGGGGAAATGAGTTGACAAAATTCTTCTGTGTGCTGGAAGAAAGAACTATGTCACCGCTCTTCTGCCAAAGTTCACCAGCTCTAATCTTTGTTCTTCATTGGTATTCTGCCAGGATCAGCTCAATTTTCAGACTTACGGGAAAATGTTCCATAATGGACAATATTCGCACAAAATTACCCTAATTATGGGCCATAGAACGTCTAAAACTGCTGTGGAATAGCAACTCCTGCATGTCTTTAGAACATAAAAAAAATCTAATGCGTTCAATGTGACTCTGGGGACTGTGTATGCAGAGAGCTATATATTATAGCCCTATGCTCTCTGCAGATGAACACTAGTACTTGTCCTCTCCGTACAATGTATATAGTACGAAGCATAGTCCTGAAGCAATGAGCTGTTATTGTCTGTGGAACCGCAGACTGGTTGACTTTGCAAGTTTTTGGAGTGGGTGTACAATTCATATAAAAAGGGATTTGGGGTTATTTTTGTGCATTGTGTTATTGAGCTTATAGGCACACACTTCATACTAATGCATGCTTAGGGTGGGTAGAGCTAGGAAATTATTCATTTTTGACCCTTTAGGTCATCATGCAGCCAAAACCTCTGGTGTATAATTCACACATATAGCCTAAACATATAGAGTTTTTTGTTCCACCTTTCACTATGATGCTCTAACAAGCCTCTAACAACTGTAAGCAAGATATGGATCACCAAGTAGTACGCAACTGAAAACACCATTCTCACCTAAAGCTCCATCTATTGGCGCCAGAGATGCAACTTGAAGCTCCTGGGCCCCAATGCAAAACCTGTAATGGGGCCCCCAACTATAATGCTTTGTCTATAGCACTGGGCTCCCTGCATGGAGAGGAGAGGCCTTATGGGGCCTCTAAGGCTCCTGGGCCCGGGTGCAACCGGATCCCCTGCATCCCCTATAGTTAGGCCAGTGATTGGCGCCCCCTGCAGCCAGAATACTATAAATCAAAGGGTTTTTGTGATCTGAGCAAGTTAGGCCCTATCCATAGGATCGGGGGGGGGGGGGGGGGCGGGGGGCATCCATTGAACCTGAGATTTCACCTGCGGCTCATCCTGAAGTTCTGGCAGTGCCAGAAGTCTTCTAGAAGACTTTGGTACCGTGTTAGCCAATACAGCAAAGTGTGATTGTCCCCAGCAAGAGAAACCGAGAAATCTTTTAATTATGATACCTTTTAAGGGCTAACAAAAATACATCATGTTATTGCAAAAATTTGGGAATATAACTTTATAACTATCTTTGATACTATCAGAAACGGTATGAAACTCAGAGTTATTTTCTAACACAAGTGGAGATTGTGAGAAAGGAAAAACCCACAGTGGAAGTGACAGGTTGGCCTGGTGTTGACCCCCTAACAGCAATGTAGAGATTATAAAATTTCACATTTCTTGTCACTCGACTAATTATTTACTGTTTTGCTCATCCCTCCTTCCCTGATATTTATCTAAAGCTGGCTTTACATGGGACGAATGTCGGGCAAACGATGCCTGACACTCGTCCCTATGTGTCCTCACTCCAGTGCTGTCACACAGGAGATAGCAGAGCTGGCTTGCTCACAGAGTGGACAGCAGGGGGGCAGGGCAGTGCAGAAGATTTCTCTCCTCTCGCCCCCCTGCACCTCTCCATTGACATAACACAGCAACCGTTCAGTACTGAATGGCCACTATTTTCACTGAGCGATCAGCTCATCGTCCATAGTTTATGCTGCATAAATGATTAGCAATGAGTTTAACTATAACAGTGCAGTGTAAATAGCAGCCGTTCAGTAGTGAACGACCACTATGTTAACTGAATGGAGAGGGGTGGGAGGAGCGAGAACTGAAATCTGCTCCTGCCGCCCCGCTGTGAGCCAGCGATACAAGCCCCCGTACAGGAACACGAGAGCGAGTATGTGCGTGGACAAGTGTCGGGTGTCGTTTGCCCGACATTCATCCCATCTAAATGGGGCTTTATCTTTTTAGAGGTGTGTTTCTTTCAGTGTAATCCTGCGTGTGATGTCAGTGAGATGGCTGCTGCAAGGCTTTCTCTACAGATCAATAAGTGATAAACTAGTATTAGGCTCTGAGGTCAGTGTGAAAAATGCACGATTTAAATAAATAAAATAGAAGAATTGAAGTGTTTTTTTTCCCCCCTGCTATTAACAGTAATAAAAGTTCTGCGCATGTTGCTTACGTTTGCGATCCGTATTTATTAAAACCAATGCATTTCAATGGCAGCTCTCACATGTCCGTTTTTTTACGTGCACACAAAAATGCGCAGCAGTAAATATAGGGCAGCAGATTTAAAAACGCAAGTAACTGTGGGATTCTGGATTTTTTGGGTGTAAAACCCCTGGATGTTGCACATACAGGGATTTCAGCTTGTGGTCAGTGGGGCTGGCGGCAGTTTCATTGACATACAGAGATGATTGCGATCCTCTGACAGCTATGGCAGAGGATTTCTTTATCTCAATGGGGAGTCCCCTTGTCACTAAACACTGTGACAGCATTAAATGGCTGAATTCAATGAATGGTTGAACACTGGCTCTGGTTGGCTGAGCGCAGGAACCAATCACAGACAGCTCAGCTGTCATTTAATGGCGAAGTGCTGCCTCTGATTGGTCACAGTGCTCAGCCAATCAGAGGCAGCCCTTTCAGCAAGCGGGGATTTTTAATCCCCGCCTGCTGAAAGCACTTTAGAGCAGTTCAGCAGAAGAAGTGGTTGGATGCGCCTGAGCCCCAGCTGCAGCAGAGAGGTAAGTATATATATATTTTTTATTTTTTACACATTCTAGGGATGATTTTCAGGGAAGGGCTTATTGACCACAAGGTGAAGCCCCTGGATGTGACAGCATCCAGGGGTTGCACATCCAAGGAATCCGCTGCTGCAGCTGTCACAGCTGCAGCAAGGGATAGCGAGCAGCACACTTTATGTGCGCATAAACGCAGTCAAGTGCATTTTTTTCAGCATGATGCCCGCTTCGGTCACGGAAACTTTTGTGCGTTTGCGTCTTGTGCAATAAAATGCGCAGCAAAAAACGCCTGTCTGACTGAGCCATTAAAGAAGTGGAGATAAAAATCCTCCAAAAATCGTTGCATCCTTATGACCAAAATAGGATGTGTTCTTGAGGGGTTAAGAAACTAGAGTGCCCCCAAGCTTTCGAAGTGTGTTTCTTATTCTTATAGCCCACCCTCTCAACCCCTCTAACTTCTATTCCTGGTTTTGTAAAAAAAAAGTTTATGTACAGTTGTCTCCGATGTTGTTTTTTTCTGTTGGCACTCAACCCTTTGTGCTATTTGTTTCTATATAAGTATCTCTGCTGAGACTCTAATTACTTGGTCATAATCAGAAGAAGATGCTGACACTCTATTGTTCCACTCCGATTTTGTACTATTGTGAAAATTCAATAACAACACTGTCTGAAGAAGAGATTAGGGCTTACACTGTAATATCATGTAACCCGCAGAGGATTCCTGCCATTCAAGGCTCACAATGTACTGATATGACAAAATAGATCCTGATGAGCTTGTAATCTAAAGGTCGTTATACACCGCGAGACTATGGTTTCACACAGGAGCAATAGCTGTTCAGTGAATGGAGGTGGAGTGCAACGGAGATCTCTACCGGCCGCCATTCACTGTGAACAGGCAGTCGTTCATAGATGAACAACCTCCTGTTCACACTGAGTGAGAAGTTGTTCACTAGTTGTATCTCTCAGTGAGCTGAAACAAAGCGGCTAATTAATAATTTCCCGCTCAGTCAGTTCTACGTTTACACATGACAAGTATTGCAGAAAATCACTAATTTAAGTACTTTTTCAGCCAATAGGTGGCCTTTGTAAAATTGGAGGGCTGTTGATCCGAGGATCTTCCGACTGCTGGATTTTGGATCAGGTAGGAACTTTTCAAATGTTGAGCCAGGGATTATCCTGATTGCCATTATGGAGTTGGGAAGCAATTCTTTCCTCCCAAAATAGGGTAAATTGACTTCTGCCTGCCTCATTGCGTTTTTTTTTTTGCATTCCGCTGGGTCAACATGGGAGGGGGGGCGAAACAGGCCGTACCTTACCATCATTGTTCGTCTGCCGCTGTATCGTTCTGTAGAAACGGGTGTAGTTGGATTTTTCGAATAGAAAACAGTGATAGAAGGGTTGACTAGAGGAAGGTTATGTTCCACTGAAGGACTGAAACTTCCCAGTTATTGTTTAGAGTAAGGGCTAATTCTGCGGAATTGCACCATGGAATGAAATAAACCGCGGCATGTCCTATTTGCCGTGGGAATACATGCAACCGGCTTCCAATGTAGTCAATGGAAACTGGCCATCACACTATACTTCCACTGTCAGTACAGCGGAAGTATCGCATGAATATGCTTCCCTACCCACCGCGCCATGCGTTGTACTGCACATGCGCGTCAGTGCGTCATGTGGGATGCACACAGCGGATCGGGTAGGTAAGTATGGGGTCTTTGGTGGGGGCGCCGTGACGGACTCCGCTGCAATATTCCGCTGGCGGAGTCCGTCACGGCCATGGGCATAAGCCCTAAATTCATTATTGGAGTCAGGAAGGAATTTTTGCCCTTAAATGGAGAAAATTGGCTTCTACCTCATTGGGTTTTTTTTGTCTTCCTCTGGATCAACATTTTAGGGTAATAGGCTAAACTGGATGGACACTTGTGTTTTTCGGCCTTACATACTATGCTACTATGTCAAGAGTGTGATATACGACAACTACGTCACTGCTGGCCATATGCTCCTTCCAATTTATCTTGCTGTGTTAATGGGCCCTTTACATTCTAAATCAATAAAACCTCCTTTACCCCCAATTGAGTGCCTTTAAAAAAAACAACAATACAGATTATAGAGCACAACCTTATAAAAGATCTATAGATACCCTACTGCTAAGAACTTACAATCTGCAAGAAGGAACACTGGAGCATACACTATCTAATACTAACTCATGTTGTCTGAAGCCTGTCTTTGTCTTACAAATCGGCATCTTTGTTTTGCCATGTCTGCATCTTTGTCTTTCTCTTATGATATCTGAGTCTGTATCTTGTGATGTCTATGTCTTTGTCTTGGATGAACTTTGCTTTGCAATGCGACTTGCTCTGTTCCATCATAAAACAGAGTTTATCTCTGGCTCTTCGCTGTTGTACGTCTTTCCACACTCTTTAATAACAAAAATCCTCATAGCCCCATATTCTTTGCTCCATGAATATAGTACTGTCACATCCTGTGTCACATGAGTACAATACTGCCACACACACTGTGTCAAGTGGACATAAAAGCATCACATGCTTATAATGACACCATAGATTGTTCCCCTAAATAGAATACCATTTTTAAAAGATACACGCTCACTTGACCCTGTTCCCCTGCCTTACTCAAGCAGCGCAAGCAAGCACTGGCCTCTTCAGGGTTGGCCTCATTCTTTCGGAGCATCACAAGTGACGTGATAATGTCATTGCACTGGTGGCATCTATTCAGAAGGTGCTGGATAGCAGACCATGGAGCTTAAAGGGGTCTTCCCATCTCAGAACCATATTTCAATGTGCTTGAAATCGGGAAACAATACACCCCCATAACATGTCTAGTTTCAAAATGCTCCGTTCTCCAGATTTTACAGCTATTGATTCCTCTGCCCTTCAGCCTTCTCTGCTTCTCTGCTATTTCTTTCCATAGAAGAGGTGGTCTGTTTGGAAGTGGGGCATCAAGCTTCGGACTTCCATGTACCAATTGGCGCCTGTAAAGACACTTCTTATTCAATGGTATCCGTGTCCTCAAGATTCAGATACAATTGCATCTGGTGGGGGCTTCATCAGGGACCAGGGTCCTCTCCTTGAACAAGTTGGTATATGTAGACATGTAGACTGGAGCTAGAGCTCTATGAATGCCAATTCAAGGATATGCCATCATTTTATGATTGGTGGGAGTTCAACTAATGGGAACCAATTAGAACATGCTGCGATTCTCCCCTGCAAGCAGAAAATTGCAGTTGATTTCTGCTTGTGGGCAGAATCTTTTACCATTGCATGTCTATGGACGGACATTGCTGTGGAATTCATGGTGGACGTCTTGCCGCGAATTCCGCAGCGATAATCCGTCCGTGGATATTCGGTCCAAGATAGAGACATTGAGGCTAAAATGTGGACGGCTATGTTGATCATTGTTCTTATGGATAATTTTTTCTCCTTTTAGGAGGGTATGAAAGCAAACCTGTCATATTAAAAAATTAGTAGTTTAATCTGTAGGCAGCATGTTATATAGCAGGAGGAGTTTACTAGACTGGTATATGGTATTGTTATGAAGAACTGGGATTTAAGTGGAATAAATAAGTTATAGTGGAATTTTCTATGCTTAGGAGTCCGGTGTTGGTCTTATTCTATCAGGTAACTGTCAAGCAGTGAGTAGTCCCGCCCACTGGACTCCTAAACCCAGAATGAGCAGGGACTCAAATCAATAAATGAAGAGTCATACAGTTTTACTAGAAAAGTTCTAGTATAACAATCTACTCAGCCCACCTGCTCTATAATCTGTTGGCTACGGACTGGACTGCATTTTCAATGCAAGAGGTCTCTTTAAAGGGGGTCCAATCATCTAGATTATGCAAATCTGACCTCAGTTCTTGGTGGCTTTCCATTAAGCCTATTTGTTGTTATTCGTTTAGCAGTTCTGGCATTGCCCTCATTTGCATTACCCCATCTATACGTACTGTTATTTCCCAACCAGCAAAGCATGTTTATTGTTTTGCAGCCATATACTGTGTGCCATTCCTTTGATTAAACATTTAGCCGCTGCGTCATTAGTAAATACACGTCACATGAGCGTGTGTCCTTTAAAACCTGGACAGTTGAATGTTAGGGAACAATGTCGTGAAAGATAAGCTGCTCAGGAATTAACCATGCAAAACAGAATTGCATAAAAACACACACAAAAGCCGTCGCAGCACACGGTTTTATGCTGGTCTGGATGCAAGGAAAATAAAAATTTGCTATTATCCGCAGTGTTTCCTCTTTGTTTGTGAATTAAATACAGTCGTGGACAAAATAATTACCTCGAAGGAACAGCCAGGGACAACGCTGTGTTGTGCTACAGTGAATAATGGAACTCGTCTGAACGTGCACTCTGCATTTGTGTACTATGCTCGGCATATACAGGGGTGGACAAAAATATGGAAACACCACAAATTGCATACCTTAAGATACATGGAATTATAAATCATACATCAACAAGCCTTGTAGAGAGCGATTTTAAGTGGAGGTAATATGATACAGATGCTGCTGGGCAGAAGTGAACATTTGCCCGAGCAACAAGGCTCCATTGGTCACGGGTCTGAGCCAGTCAGCTTTGGTGGAAAAGCTCTCAGCCAAGCAGTGGTCAAAAGGGCAGCTCAGTGCTAATGATTAAAATCCCATGCACTTTGTACGGCGTTTCCATATTTTTGTCCACCCCCTGTATGTCTAATGCACCTATAGACTTCTGTTAGGCTCTCCTCACACTATTGTCATAGCTATCATTATATTATAGGTATTTCTATAGATCAGAATGAACACTGACAGATCTATTGACCTTAATATGGTCTGTCAAAGTTTCAGCATTTTTGATAGCAAAAAACTGTGCAAGTCAAAAAATAACAGAATGCTCAGTAAAACCCCCAAAACACAAAATGTCAACATGGGCTAAACTTGTGTCCTTCTGGCATAATGTTTGGTAATACACATTGTGGTATACGTATTTTTCCTATAGGAGCCAATAGCATAAGAATTCAATACAGCAGCCTAGATCTGGGCCATACAGTAAATTTCATAGCTCTCAATATAAAGACTATTATGTGATCCCAGCCTAACGCATAAATTAAGTTACGGATATCTTTAGAGATAAGACAAATACGTACAATTTCGATCTCCTGACTGCTGTTCATATAGGTTCACTTTTATTATAGCAGGTCTGTAATATCTACCTATATAAGATTATTATGCAATCTTCTATCTACTAGTATCTCCCGACATACTGATGACTTTGAGGTGAAATAAGGATCCTTTAAACAGAGACAAGTAAATTTTACTTCTCTCCATGCAGTCACAGTATGTTCCATTCACTAAATTCCTTGGAGTAAAAGGAACAGCTGCTACAACTGCTACTTCAATGTGGAAAGACAATCCAAATTTCCATCTCGATTACCGATGGTTTAACAGGTGGTGCTTCACCGGTCCATAAGGTTCCTGAGTGCATTGCTTGAATAACTACTTTGGGATTTACTGTATATAGGAAGAGAATATACAAGTTGGTGCAAATAAGAAGCAACAGGCAATCATGGCTTTCAGACGTTGGGGAACAGATTGCACAAGACGTCGACCCATGCCAGCCACAGCAGCTCTGTCAGTTGGTGCACATGTTGCAGATAAATAGAAGATCTCAAAGCCCTTTCCAGCATATCCCAGTATGTTCAAATGGGTTACAGTCCGGTGAGTCTGGGGACCAAGGCAGTGTGGGGAATTCATTATGTTCCTTCAACCACTCTCTAGTGATCTGAGCTCAATGACACAAAGTTTCGACTTGTTGAAAGATGGCACTGTGGCCTCATAGACTATGATGGGTCTGTGTGCTGTCCCCGAAATACATGGCCAGCACAAGGATGGAAAATACCACCATCTGAGTAAGGCCTTATAGCTACTTGAGGAAACTCATTCTAATAGTAAAGCACTGCTTAATTCAATATCCATCGTATTGGGCCAGCTCTCATGCATTCTTGTAAATTAAAGGGGTTCCCCTACATACCAAAGGTACACATGCACATTAGATGACTGTCCATCGAACGCTTGTTCGGCCAACAGCTATCTTTTCCAACCTCCACTATACACATGCAAGCATGACTTGGCCAAGTACGCATGTGTTCAGAATAAAGAGAGGAGAGATAGCTGCTGACAGACATCTATGGTGGTGTCTAAAGTCTCAAGAACAAAAGGAATGGTCAGTTGAAGTCCAAATCTGCAGTTGCGTGAATACGGACTTACATATTGTGGATTGAAAGGGTGTCCATTAGCGTACCTGAAGAGATCTGGCATGGACACCTCACTACAATCCCAAAACAAATGGAAATCATCTATATAGCAGCTGCACCAGACGATACTGAAATGATATAGATTAGAGGTAGAAAACAAGTTTGTCTCCTCCCAGTATGCCATACCCTTTTGAGAGCAGTGGGGTGTACTGGATTTGTAAAAAAGAAGTGGAATCAAACTTGAAATGGGACAATCTCTGTTATAGTGAAGTGAAGGGGGGGGGGGGGGGGGGGAGGGGAGGAAAAACACTCTGTGGTTTTTAGGGACCCCCTTAAATATTCCAATACCCAAGAAAGATTTTGTTTAAGCCATTATCCCCTTTTCAGTTTTGGCGTTCCTGATCAGGCCCCATTTTTCAAATCTGACATGACTTTAAGTGGTAATAACTTTGGAATGCTTTTACTTATGCAAGCGATTCTGAGGTTGTTTTTTCCTGATACATTTTACTTTATGTTAGTGATGAATTTTTGTTGATACATTTTACGTTTATTTATAAAAAAAAAATTTGCAAAATTTACAGAAATTTTTGAAAAATTTGCTATTTTCAAACTTTTTTCTGCTTGTAAGACAGGTAATCATGCGATGCAAAATAGCTAATGAATAAAATTTAGCATATGTGCATGGTATGTTGCTACCATTTTGAAAGTGTCCTTTTATTTATTTTGGACCTCAGAAGCCATGTAAGTATAGGCCAGGTTTTTGTAAAATTTGTAAATATTCAAAATCTATTTTTAAAAATGGGGCCTATTGAATAGACTTTGGGGGGCCTATAGAATAGAAACACCCATAAATTACTCTATTTTAAAAAGTGCCCCCCTCAAAGTTTTAAAATCGGCATTTACAAATTCTGTTAACTCATAAGGTGTTTCACAGGAACTAATGGTATGTTCACATGGTGGATTTCGCAGCGGGATTCTCTGCAGCAAATTCCACTTCAAAAGCCATTTTAAAATCCAAATTTTTCTGCCACGGTTTTTGGCGAAGATCCACGTGCAGAATTTGCCCTGTAAATCCACAAAATTCATGTGTGGAATTCCACCACAGAAAATCAGATTTCTGTGATTATCTGCATGAGGCAATGACATGTACGTTGGACTTGATGGACTTGTATCTTTTTTCAATCTTATCAACTATGTAAGTGAGGATGTGTCTCGTATTGCAACTGCTCCCCATCATAGTGAAAGGAACTGACAAATAAATTCCATATTCAGGCATTGTGCTGTTTATGGAAAAAGTTAATCTTTTTTTCTAATCCTGGACAAAGCCTTTAAGGCTTCTTCAAATGATCGCACACATTTTTGCGTGCGTACAATGCGCAAAGAATAGAAAGAATAGAACGCATTGATGTCAAACATTTTTGCATGTGCATTTTGTGCAAGCACAAAAAATAAGTCCTGCTTTATCTTGCTGCGTACTGTGCAGCCAAGGCTCCAATAGAAGTCTATGGGAGGTGCACAAATGCGTGTGCAAAATGCAGGAACGTGCACAATATAGGACACCTTTAGATCTCAATAGCCTTTTAAACCATGGTGGCGGCGGCAGGTGCACGTAAAAAGGCCTTGTGTGTGCAACAAATACAATACTATGCGTCAGAGGTGTAACTCGAAGCTCCTGGGCCCCAATGCAAAACCTGTAATGGGGCCCCGACCTATAATGCTTTATTCATAGTACTGGGCTCCCTATTTGGAGAAGAGAGGCCTTATGGACCCCCCAAGGCTCCTGGGCCCGGGTGCAACCGCATCCCCTGCATCCCCTATAGTTACGCCCCTGCTATGCGTGCAAATCTATCTCATCAACCTTGGTCACTGAACAGATACATTGCGCTGAAGTTTGTGCAATTGCACATATGATCGAAGGCCTTAGGTAAAATATGATATCTGCTCTGACATAACACTGTGTACTTTCAAAACCTCGAGTACGGAATTTGTACAGTTCTGACATAGATTTTAGAAAATAATTGGTGCTAACAATTAACATATGACCTAAAAAAAAAATGTCCCGTCAACTAGTCGATATAAGTTGAGCGCACCACCCATGTACATTTCTTAAACACTAAGCATACCTCTTAAGCGTTAGGTCACCTTGCACTGACGCATGTAAGACGTACGTACCATCTAGGTGTCGATGCCATTTTGCATGACATAGATCTAATATTATCCTTAATGTAACCTTAGTATTAATGCCATGAGCTGCACAGTCTTTAGTATTAAACTTGCTCACATTAGCAGGTTACGGGTAATACGAGCAGTTCTATGGAAAGGCATAAGATTGTTTACAGCGGCTTAGTGCTGTCTGTCTCTAATAAACACGGTCATCTGTTGGGTAGAGCCGGGGCAGGCTCATTCAGATGAAATGATCTACTCAGTACAATTTCCATTACCATGGCCAATACACTGGTCGTGGTGCCAGGGACATCTTATGATGTAAGAGGATTTTAATTGGATTTGAATATGTGTCTATGCACAGTGCAGACACTTCACGGAATGACATGTACTTGTTCTGCTTGCGGTAGGACTTGGCTAAATAAGCGACTTATTTACTAGGAGTCTTCACTTATAAGAACTATGCATTGTTCTATTACCTCCGTATAGCAGCAGAGAACGGTAAATTACCTTGCATGGATTTATATATATATATATTAGTGTGGAGCGGGTTATATAAAACTAGGTCCTCTTAGGGTGGGGTTGGTCCACCATCCCGTCATCACTATTTCACATGATACATTAACATCATATAATGTACAGATTTCTCTGGAATAATGTGTTTTTCTGCTTTACTTTCCAATTGAATCACATGAAACATATATATATATTCTGATTTTCTAGTCAAAACTGGACCACCTGGGGCTATGCATGAAGTGCTAACACTTTGTAATGTTCATTGTATTGAAATCTTGAAGTTACAAAAGGAATAGGAGCTTATAGAGAAGCTACTCATCCCGCCGGGCGGGTGCAATAGAGTTCAGTGGAAGCAGGCTCACCATTGCAGCCGTATGCTCTTCAGGAATGAAATTCAATATGTTTGGGGTTTTATATAGCAATTATTTTCTGAGGAATGCTTCACTCTGTGTTATCCTATCAGTCATCTACCGTTGGGGGCTAACGGTTTTCCATGCTTCTGTTAAGACCAATGTAGCCATCCATCTGGGAGCTGGAGCACTTACTTGTGCCATATGTTGATGATACACAACCTACTGCTCTCAGGAACTCACCTGGGAAGGTCTGATGTATTTCATAGAAGTGCATTGTTGAGAGAGGGGGCACACTTTGCACTTGTGGCATTGTTGAGAGAGGGCGGGCACACTTTGCACTTGTGGCATTGTTGAGAGGGGGGCACAATTTGCACTTGTGGCATTGTTGAGAGAGGGTGGCACACTTTGCACTTGTGACATTGTCAAGAGGGGCACACTTTGCATTTGTGACATTGGCAATAGAGGGCACACTTTGCACGTGTGGCATTATCGAGAGGGGGAGGGGGCACACTTTGCACTTGTGGCATTATCGAGAGGGGGAGGGGCACACTTTGCATTTGTGCCATTGTCAAGAGTGGGATGGGGCACACTTTGCACTTGTGACATTGTCGAGAGGGGGAAGGGGCACACTTAGCACATGTGGCATTATCGAGAGGGGGAGTGGGCACATTTTGCACTTGTGCATTATCGAGAGGGGGAAGGGGCACACTTTACACTTGTGGCATTGTCGAGAGGGGGAGGGGGCAGACTTTGCACTTGTGGCATTATCAAGAGGGGGAGGGTGCACACTTTGCACTTGTGGCATTGTCGAGAGACGGAGGGCCGACACTTTGCACTTGTTGCATTGTCAAGAGGGGGAAGGGGCACACTTTGCACTTGCGGCATTGTTGAGAGGGGGAAGGGGCACACTTTGCACTTGTGGCATTGTCGAGAGGGGGAGAGGGCACAATTTGCACTTGTGGCATTGTAGAGAGGGGGATGGGGCACACTTTGCACTTGCGGCATTGTCGAGAGGGGGAAGGGGCACACTTTGCACTTGTGGCATTGTCGAGAGGGGGATGGGGCACACTTTGCACTTGTGATATTGTTGTTCAATTAACCCTGATCGAAGAGCAACCAGTATGCAGGGTAAAGGGCAGACCTGCTGATCAGAACTGTCCCATCTCTCCACAGCCCTGCATGCTTCATTACTGTTTCTTTATTACCTGATAGTAAAAGGTTGCAGTTTTGTAACCATAGAAAAAAACCCAAAGATGACTCTGATGCAACAGAGGTGAAACCCATCCATCATGCAGCAATATACATTCCGTTTGTAAATTGTTTCCGCCTCTACTAAAACGTTAAATGACAGTGTCCTGATGTTTGGACAACATGTCCTGCTTTTAATTATAGTTCTCTTCAAATAGTCTAATTCAAGAGGCCGTTTCTTCACTGCATGTGCACACCGAGACAATAGTGCCATATTCCTCTTCCTCAACGATATTCTAGAAGTGGCTACAAGTTCCTATTGTTTATATGAGAATTCCGTGCCAAAGTATCTGCGCTAGACGTCTTTGTGCTTCTGGCAGAACGTTGTGTTTCAAGACTCTCTTGCACTCATTTCCCCATCATGTTATAATCTAACAAGGTGAGATGAGTTTCTATTTACTATCCCATGAAGGGATGTTAATATTGTGTTTGCACATGTTAAGGTCACGCATTAGGCGAAGCCTGCAAGGAACAAACCCATTTGACTTTCTCAGAGTGACACAATTCTCTCTGGATGCTTTCCAACGCTTTAAAAAAAGATCCTGTAGGGATCTCTGCCAAGAAAGCTCAAGGCTAAAACTCCGCCAGAGTTCGGAACATATTCCTATGAAATCATCTGACATCAGAACATTCGAGTCTCAAGCGTCCCGATGGGTCTTAGCAAAGAGTGCTCATAAACACGTTGGAGAACAGTCTCCACCCCATTACGGGGTGTCTCTTCTGGTTAATTGAAAACTTCAGCAAGTTCTTGCTGCCAGATAATGTTGTGTTCCTCTCGCGTTATCCCGCCGTGTTTATGTGCTAAATATGGGGAGTTGTTTTGAACGGTTAAAAGATCTTCTGTGAAGTCAAAGATGAGGATCTGCAGGAGGAGACGGTTCAAGAAGGACAGGTCGCGAGTGCAGCCTTCTCTTGGACAACCAGACGGGTTGCGTAACACATCTTGATGTTTGTCATTCTGCTTGGAAGTTTGAGCATAACAGTCTGCTGATCAGAAGAGGAAAATAAGTTGTTGCTTTCTGTTCCCGGGTTACCAGGGTTTATCTCGAAATTACCAGATCATGTTATCAGTCTGCTAATCCAGAGTGTTTTTCCCGGCTTTGCAGCTTCTTCTAATCTCTCTCATATCTAGACAATAAGCAATTTGCCCATCTGGTCTGTGAGCTGCAGTTGCTGGGGAGAATCTTCATGTATTTCTTTAACTCCTAAAGGCCCATTTACACACAACGATTGTCGCTCAAAATTCAGTCAAAAGCCATCTTTTGAGCGATAATCGGTGCGCGTAAATGTGCGCTCATCGTGCACTAGTCATGCACTTTTCATTCATCGCTGAGTTCAGCTCAGTTAAAATCCATTGTCCCTGATAAGAGGGACCGAAGGCTGGGTTCTCCGTGGGCAGTGCTGATAACATTCTTTCAGCAGCTGTCCCGCTGGAGAACAATAGTGATGTATTTAGAGAACTGAAAACTCGCTGTTCTCTAAATACATGCAAATTAAGCTAGTTAGGTGCTAATGGCCTGATTAGCCCATTAGTAGCTATTGCAAGATGATCACTCAAAACTGTCAGTTTCTGAGGAATTTTCAGTGATCATCTGTGTCTGTAAATGCACCTTCAATGCTACCATTGTTAGCTTTTCGGAAGAACAATGATTTTTAGTTCAGCATAAAAACCATCGTTCAGCCGGCCAGCTGATAGCAGGGACCGCAGTCTGTGATTCTTCAAGGGAAGCGCACAATTCTCATTCATCGTTCAGTTAATGGCTCGCTCATTTGAATGATTTTCTGTACAATAATTGTTTCGTGTAAAGAATCCCATTTATATCTAGGAAGATATAAATGGGGTTCTAGAAGGGCTTCTTCAGATGAGACTTGTGCAGCATATTGCAAATTGGCGCGCATTTGTGCAACTCCCCTGGACCTCTATGGGGACCTATGCTGCGTAAATATGTAGAAATATACAGTAGGTCCTATTTTTTTGGTACGCGACCAAAATGCATGCGGGGAAAAAAAATCGTTCATGTGAAGGAATGGACATCAATATATTTTATTCTCTACATATTGCAAGTGTGTATTTTTTTTTGTAGGCGCAAAAACGCCCACATATACAACCGTCTGAAGAAGCCCTACATGAGAGATGAGGAAAATATACAGCAGTTGCTCAGTGCTAGAACGGATGCTGGAAATTATTCCAGATGTGTCGATGTTAAAAGAATATCAGGATAATACTTGGCTTTACACTTAGCAATACTTGAAGTGTTGGGTCCAAGATTGCTGGCACATAGGGATCAGCAAATGATCAAATCCATATATGGGAGCTGCATCATTTCTTCATCCCATTATTACTATAACTGTAGCATGGGAGTATTACTTGGAAGGGAAGTCCCCTGATTGGGGCAACAAGGGGTTATTGTGATTCTCTTTCTGTTCAAAGCGTGAAATAATATCTCTGTGTAGAGTGCCAAATCCGACTTTCCAATATTTATTACGGCGAGTCCCACTCTCATTACCTCAAAGGACCCCATAAAATATGGTTTCAACCCCCACTGACTTTTAGAGCTTATTCACGAGAACTTATTTGTGCTGCACATTAATTTGTGCACGTAATACACAGTGAATAAAGCCCATTGATTTCAATGGTTTCGGTCACGTGCGTTTTTTGAGCGTGCATTTCAATTGCACCCGTAGCATGTCCTATTTTCATGCGTATTGCACACCAAAATAGCACATATTAAACTAATTAAACCTAATCGCTCATTAAAATCAATGGGAGCATGCCTGACTGTTTTTTTTGCGTGCAAATACAGAGGGCATGCATGCACAAAAAAATACGTGCACACTCACGTGCAAAGATGCAACGCCCATCGTGCAGATATACAGCACAAATGTGTGCATAAATACGCTTATACCTGCATGAGGCTGGTTTTATTCACAAAGCTCGATGTAGAAATGTCTAGAGTATTTTATAAGGCCGGCTTTAGAAGGGGAATTTTATAGCGCAATTTTGTGGGAATCGGGTGCGCACCACCATAGCCTTCTATGGGGCTTTTGGTGCGCAAATGGGAAATGTGCTTGCAATAGTGAGAATGCACCCGCTAAAAACAATGGGTTCTATTCTCTGCTCATCATAGGCTACACACATATCCTGTGTGCAAGTTTTTGGTGTGTTTATCCCAAAAAGTGAACTTTTTTAAACTTTCCTTTAGGAGTCACTCTTGGTTTTGGGTACAAAAAGCTGCAGCAAACTGCATTGTATGAACAGGGCCCAACGTCAATTCTACAAGCAGTTCCTCATGACCTGGTTGATCTGAAACCATCACGAAGTACATTATGTGGCGCTTTATGGATTATTTCATGACATATTGTTCAATGCAGCTTTTGTTTCATGTTTTATACTTTTTTATCGCAACCCCTTATATAACACTTTACAAAGAAGCGTATCTGCCATACAAGACTTGGAGAGACAAATCTAGGGCAGCGCGGTTCTAGGGCAACTCTCAAGCATTAGAGAAAAATAACATCTTTTTTCTTCTTTTCCCATCTAGTGCGTTCCAGTTACCCAGTTGTGTACCGAAGAGCACGTACTATACTGTACCTCGCTGACTTTCTAGCATGAGACACACAGATCTAGGTCATACCTACCACAACACATTGCAGCGCATGCTGTCAAATATGCTAATTAGCGATCTGGACATTTCCTCCCATCCAGTTTGTCTTGTTTTTTCACTTTCTACTGTTTCTTTTGTATTTTGCGTTATTATGACAATTTTTTTTGTATGGAGCTGAATAGGACAGAAGTAGGTTGTTCACATCCGCTGACGTGCTCATCTGTGTAGTTCGGCCACTTTCACACAGAAGTATTTTGGTCAGTATTTATAAGCCAAAACCAGGAGGGAAACCAACACAAAGAAAAGTTATAGTGGAAATATTTGCACCTTCGTATTTTGGGTTTAGGTTTCCTGGTTTGGGTTAACAAATACAGATACAAAACGCGGACCAAAACCTGCAAGAGTGAAAAGTGGCCTTACTCATCCCCTGTCTGAATTTTGTAACTTAGGAACTTAGTAACTTAAGTGATTTCCACCGTCACATTGCAAGAGCCATAATTCATTAACATGGCAGTATGAGGGCTTGTTTTCTGTGTTTTGGAAGGTGGGTGGTGGTGGTGGGGAGTTTTAATGGCATCACTCTGCAGTAAATGTGTTGGATAACTTTTATGACATTCTATATATATTTTTTTTGGGGGGGGGGGGGTGGAAAGAAGAGCAGATGGGAAATCCTACTAATCCCATGAATGCAGCCTCTGCAGGAGGTGGGCCTGATAGGCTGAATTACATGGCAGACGTGGAGGTCTTCGTCAGTCTTCCAGCTACCATGGGAACCCGTTGAGAACCCCTTTCCCTGTTACTTGCTTACATGTTCCAGTTGCTATTGATTGAGGTGTGTAAGAGGTTAAACTACCAAAATCTGAGGTTTCTCTGCTCCTGGTGGTTAGAGCAGGAGCCTAGCTGTCAGTAGTCATTCAAGTCACGGCCTTAAAAGGATGTATATGCCTGTAAGATCAGTAAAAGGTGTATTGTGGTCACAAAGGGGTTAATGAGCGTTTTACACGTAAAAGGACCCCAAGCCTGTATGAAAAGGAAGTTAAATATAGTCACAAGTTGGCTATCAGATTTGCTTTAGGCAAAGCCAACTGCATGTTGGATCAACATTGGGAGTTAATAGGCCGAACTGGATGGACATATGTCTTTTTTCAGCCTTGTCTACTATGTTATTATGTATTCTCTCTTGTGTCAAGTTTTTAATATCCCTATGGCAGTACTTTCTTTGCAGGCAGCAGTCTGAAATCAGAGGCTCATTAAAACTGCAAGCTGCAGTAGAGTGCAGCCAATGTGCGGATACTAGGTATCTGTAGGCTCTTTATATGTGGCGGCATTGTATTATGGAGATATCCATCCCTAGATGCAATGTGTCTAGTAGAGAATATGGCAATAGTGCATACATTGGAGCCGACCTACGTGTACAGTAGGTTTCATGATGACATTGGAGTCATGCAGCGATGTACAGTATGGCCCCATAGACTTTTATAGGTGCTGTGTCCCAGCTCTGTACATCGTGGAGCTTATACGTAGCTATGACATGAGGCCTTAATGGGGTTTTCCAAAATGTGGAGAATTTAAATAAAATTGTTTATTATGTGTAACAAGCGGATTTGATCATACCTTTGGTAAATGTGTCTACATAAGCAGAGGACAGTGATAGGCTGACTGTACACATGGCTCCCTCGGTGGTCTGCTCTGCACATTAAATCAACTGTTAGAAAGTTTAGGACGATTATTTGTGCAGCCACCCAAAACATAAAATGCTCATGTGTGTGGCCAGGAGGACATTACTGTGTGTATGCCGCATAGAGTGTTGTCTTTACGCTTCAGCTTGCTTTATAGTCATTAACAAGAAGCCAGTTTCACCACGCCGGCCACAATGCAATAATAATTTCAATGTATAAGACGTAAATAGCTCTCCAAAATATAATGTTGGAAGGAACATTAATTCTGCTTTGAAGATGAGAAGAAAGAATGTGAGTGCAGTAAAGTATATAGATGTAGCAGTGTCCCGGCCCCGGCACAGAGCCATGCCAAAGACATGCTTCCTGGCACCAAGACGAAGTA
Organism: Eleutherodactylus coqui; assembly: GCF_035609145.1. NCBI lineage: Eukaryota > Metazoa > Chordata > Amphibia > Anura > Eleutherodactylidae > Eleutherodactylus > Eleutherodactylus coqui. The sequence goes on along the minus strand of NC_089841.1, from coordinate 199,707,346 downwards.
AACCAGGCAGAGGAGAATCCAGGTGGTGGAGCATGTACAGGGCCTATGTGCACATTTACATCTCCAGCAAGGGAACTCTTTGTTCTCCAATTTGCATAGTTCTGGAAGCTCCGCATTGACACGTTTTCCCATTCTGGCTAATTGTCTAAGCAAATACGCTAGCACACAGAATTCTGCATGGATGGAGCTCATTGAATACCTGTTGCCTAAATATTTCTTATATTCAGAATTTATACAAATGAAGGAGGAAATAAAGTTATTAATGGGCCCAAGTGCAAAAGTTCAGTGTAGCTCCCACTCCATGCAGCTTCCCTTGTGTGCACTTACTCTAAAGCCCCATTTACACGCAAAGATGGTCGCTCAAAATTTGTTCTAAAGATAGCTTTAATGACAGTTGGATGGATCATTTTGCATAAGCTGCTATTGGGCACTAATGCCCATTAGTAGCTTATTCGCTTCATTTACATTTAAATGAGTCTCCTTTGCTGTATGCAGATAGCGAGCGGTCTGTTATCTGCATACAGCTCCTTGTTCTGCAGACAGCAGCTAAAAAAACAATGTTATCAGAGCTCCCATGGAGAATCACAGTTTGCAGTCCCTGCTATCAGGTGGATGGTTTTTATGCTGAACTAATAATCATTGTTCGTCCAAAAAGCCAAGGATGGAAGCATTTACACGCAATGACTATCACTCAAAAGACATTATTTGAGCGATGATTGTTGCGTATAAATGGGGCTTAAGACAGTAGCTTCATACAGCAGTATGTATAATTCCCTATTTATTTAAAAGATGGCTTGCCCAGAACAAGCACTTTTATTTCTTGTGTCAGCCCTATTTCTCATAGCCTGTGAGCTCTTGTGAGCAGGACCTTCACTCTTATTCTTCAAATTGTTTATTAGTTTTATATGTTAATGTAATGTTTGACTTTGTTTTGTACCCTCTTGTAAAGTGCTGCTGAATATGTTTGCCCTGTAGAAATAAAGATTATTACAAGCTCATTCATAACTATCCACTCCATGACTGGATCTCTTGAGGCTGAATGCACACAGCCGGGTTAGATTCCACATGTGGGATTGAACAGCGGGATCCGACCCGGTGCCCGGCCGGTGACCCCTGCATACCCTTTCCAGATTCTTCATAATCTGTGATGCGGATTGGCGCACATACGCTGTACAGATTATGCGGCGGCATCGCTAGGTGATGACGCGGATTCCGCAACTGTTCCGCAATTAACACAAACAAACTGACAGAAAAATACATCTGCTTGCATCAGTCCAGTCAGGTGCTGTTTTTTTTAGGATCAGCCCATTATATTTTTGGATTCTGAAAAGTAGATCTTCAGCAGACCCAGGATTGAAAGCCCGATGGAACCTGACATCCACTTATGCAATCAGATCAGTTGTAGAAGAAAAAAAAAGGATCAAAAATTGTTTTACAGCAAAACAAAGCTAGTGTGAATATTTCCTAAAGCTAATCCATTCATATTTCACAATTGTTTGGTTTCCAAAACTCATTTTCAAATACCATTTTATGGAACTTTGAGCATGGTGGGTCAGTGGTTAGCACTTACAGCACTGGGGTCCTGAGTTTAAACCTGACCAAGGACAACATCTGCTGGGAGTTTGCATGCTCTCCCTGTGTTTGTCTGAGTTTTCTTCCACATAAAAAAAACTAAACAGAAACACTAATAGGTGAACCAGATTGTGAGATTCAAGGGGGACAGAAACCAAATTAAAAGGGGTATACCAGGACTTATTTTTTTTCTATTGCTGACCAATAGGTCATCAATAGATGATTGGTGGGAGCCAACTGCTTTTATCCCGCCAATCTGAGTGTCTCTCTCTATTGGAGACCCAGGGAATTACATGGACATCTATAGGACATCATGCTAAGCAGCAGCACATGTGAAAAAGTATTGGGTATACTAATAGATCATAGACTGAACATGAGTCAACAATGTGATGCAGCAGCCAAAAAGGCAAACACAATTCTGGGATGTGTTAAGAGAAGCATAGAGTCTAGATCACGTGAGGTAATTATCCCCCTCTACTTTTCCTTAGTCAGACCTCATCTGGAATACTGTGTCCAGTTCTGGGCAACCCACTTTACAAAAGACATAGACAATTGGAGCAAGTTCAGAGAAGAGTTACCCAGATGGTAAGTGGTTTACAAATCATGTCCTATGAGGAACGGTTAAAGGATTTGGGGATGTTTAGCTTGCAAAAAAGAAGGCTGAGAGGAGACTTAATAGCTGTCTACAAATATTTGAAGGCCTGTCACAGTGCAGAGGGATCAGCACTATTCTCATTTGCACAAGAAAAGACTAGAAGCAATGGGATGAAACTGAAAGAGAGGAGACACAGATTAGATAATAGAAAAAACTTTTTGACGGTGAGGGTGATCAATGAGTGTAACAGGTTACCACGGGAGGTGGTGAGTTCTCCTTCATTGGAAGTCTTCAAACAAAGGCTGGACAGACATCTGTCTGGGATGACTTAGTAAATCATGCATTAAGCAGGGGGTTGGACAAGATGACCCTGGAGGTCCCTTCCAACTCTACCATTCTATGTTTCTAAGTTCTTTATGTAATACACCATCTCAAAGCGGATACCTGAGGAAGACCCCAGGGTTGAAACGTGTAGCTTGTTTTTACTGTGTTTTGCAAATAAAAACCATACGCAGACTGTGAAGGCAGCAGAAATGCAGTCCTGAGCTCTTGCTCACGACCTGAAGGTTGCAACATTAATCCTGGCATGGTTCAGGTTGCTGGGTCAAGGTCAATTTAGCCTTCTATCCTTCCGAGATCGGTAAAATGAGTACCCAGCTTGGTAGGGGGTAATAAATAAATTACTTGAAAGCGCTGCGGAATAAGTTGGCGCTATACAAAATAAGATTTTTTTTAAACATATGGCTTTTTTTACATGATTTTTTGGGGAGCAGCATCCAGTTCTGTTTACCTATATTTGCATTATCTGCCCATTTTGGAGCTTTTGGGGAATGCTCTCATTAGGACAAAGAGTTGCAGCTCCATTGTGCAGGATACATATCCTTCCGTTTCATCTCTCTGAAGTGTTTTCATGTGGTTGAGCTCTTATTGAGCACAACAACCCTATATGCACAAACTAGCCCTCCATTTTTCACTTCTGGTTTTTCCAACATTACTACACTCAGATAACGCCTATCTATTTCCTCCCATCTTGTGTTCTTTCTTCCTTGAGAATTGCTGAAGTCTACCAAAAGAAGTACAATTAGAGGTGAGCCTATCAAAGAGTATGTCATCATAAGTACAGGGATGAGTCTTGATCTATGGGACCTCACAGATAAAGGAGAACGGAAGTTCTCCATGTAAAACAATGTGCACTTCATCTCAAAGCTGAAGGCACTCCTAGAATGTGCTCATAAAACTGATACTACAAAGTAAGCATGGGAAGTCACGGTTGAACATTTGACACAGTGAGTTGCATAATTTACTGTTCCTGAGTTAGTATGACGCAGCAGAAAAGACGTCTACCTGTGCAAACATTTTAGCATCCTGTATGGAACTGACTTGAGACACCTCAAACATGCAAATGAGTATAATAACCGGAAGAAATTGCCATATTTAGAGTGCATTAGCAAATCGAGCCACTCTGGCACTAGCATTGATTATATTAGATACCGGATGTAAGAAGTAATAAAAACTAGAGAAAGTCCCAATTACTCAGAATTCCTCCATGGATTACACAAGAAGCTCTCAGTGTGTCTCTACATTCCACCTTAGATCTCGGAGTGTCTCTACATTCCTTGTAGGAACCTCACAGTAGAAGGCATTCCAAGCATCTTCAGAATCAGTGAAAACAATACCATGTAGGTGGTCTCCTGAAAATTCTTTTTTTAGCTGCCTCCTGCTAATTGTTCTAGATTATGTTCCCCATGTCAGTTTACCAGCTACAGACTATATACAGTAGCAGTAGGCTGAACTGCTAATATATTACTTTAAAAGAAAAAGCTGGAAAGGGTATATAATTTATAACTCCTTTCCAAGTATACTGCTAGGGCATAAAGATTTCAGTATAGAGAGGGGGGTCCCCTGCCCAGATGGGAGAGATGCTAACAAACAGCGGCAATTGAGCGAACCTGGCCAACCATCAATGACCATTAACCCGAATGACCACCATAGAATGCTAAATCTTGCCTGTAATAACTGCTGCAAGGGAGATGTCTAGGAGGCTGCAGCTTCTCACAATGATATCAGCTGATCACAGGGGAGCTTTGAATTTTCTATAGAAGGCAGTAGCAGCAAGGCCTTTCACTTTTAAAGGTAAAAGGTCCCTTAGACAGTACTGGTGTATCTTGTCAACACCTGAAGTGGTCAGTGTTGACAAGGGTAAGGCTTATTGACAGCCAGGTGACCCCCCCCCCCCCCCTGTTCCTGATTGGCTGCACAGCTCGCTCTCAGTCATCGGTTTCCCAGATCATGCGACTCACCACTCCGGTCTCCCTTCTCCACTGCCAGGTGGCTCATGCTTTGCTGCTCCCATCGTCGGCCTCTCAGGTCCAGTAACTCACCACCCCGGTCTCCATTTTCCGCTGATGGCTCGCTGCCATCATCCGGCTCTGGTGTCCTGCCACTCATCCCCCGCGTCTCCCTTCTTTGCTCACGGCTCGGTCAGCTGGGACGCTCTTTCTGCATGGCTGCATGGACTGGCGCGGCATCTGCAACAGTTTGGTGGTGGCAGCTGGGGGGGGGGGGGGGGGCTGCAGGGGAGTTGAGGTTACATGGCCGCCAAGCTCCTAGCAGCATAGGGATTTAGTTATGGCTGAGATGGAGGGTTAGGGTTCGTTTCACTGTTAGTCTTACATTATTAGCTGTGCATGCTTCCATGTGATTGCTGCCCCACTCTCACATAGAAGTATTTACAGCTAATAATATAAGCCTAACACTGAAACTAACCCTAATCCTCCATCCCAGCCATAACTCAATCCCCACACTGCTAGGACCTTGCAGCAGCCAGCCAATCACTTTTGGGGGTGTTACCTAGCCCTAAGCTGTCACTCAAGCTCTCCTTCCAATATTCTGGTGGAGACATAATACAATAGTACCCCTTAGACATGCCAGGTTTCTCTGCTCAAAAGCGCTCTACACCAAAATCTGGATTTTGAGGTGGTTTTGCTCCAGAATGCTGTGAATTTTCCATTGGCGACATTGCTTGTGACACAAATTCATATCAAAATCCAGGAGTTAGGCCGCCTGCACACAAATGGATTTGCATTGCGGAATTTGCCGCGTGTGTTCGCAACACCGTTTTGCAGCATATACCATTCATAGTATGCTAAAAAAATAAATAAATCACTCACTTCTTCATGCACACTTGCAGAAAGTAATTGCGATTTCCATGAGCGGAGGCGAAATCTCAGTATTTTTGTGCGGTGTCCGCATGGAAGTCAATGGAAGCTGTCTGACATTGCGGACAGGTCACGCATTCCGTGTAATTGCAGGAAAAAAAAAGTTTAAAAAAAAAAAAATCTGTATTGTGCATGGCCAACGGCGAGCCGCTGGATCCATCCGCAGTACAGTTTATGAAGAAAAGTGACACGGACGCTGGCAGCGGTCAGGGCCAGAATCCGCTGCAGGCTCCCGCGTGAGGAATCCAACCCGTTCGTGTGTAGAAACACCTATCAGAAAGATGTTGACCTTGTTCCACCAAGTAAACTCTTACCACTTCTCTAGCCCCTTTTCAAATCTGACAAGTGCAGAGAAAACGTGTGCATTTTTATGCAGAGAATGAACTGTGCCAAAAGTTGCAACTTTTCTTTTTGTTTCAAAATCTGCAAAGAAATTGATAAAACTCCTCGTTTCTCCTCTAGAAATGATTGAAAAAGGGATAACAAAATGCAAACTAACACATTTTGTTTACTAAGAGAAAGTGCAGCAGGATAAACATGTTTTGTGCTCCACTTCCATGTATTGAATTCCCTCCTGCTAGTACAACAACATGAAAACATATCCCGTGGCTTTCTCATCAGTTTAAGGGAAATTCTGATGTAATATGTGGAGACTGTTGTGATCACCATATTCCTGAAAATGCTAAGTCACAGTCAGCTGACCTATAGTACAATGTGATGCAAGCTAATTTTGGACAGTCACACGTCTAGCTTCACCCCTCCCTGAATAAAGTTCATGTGAGTGCTGAAAAGAAAGAAGCCGAGTTGCAAACTGTCAAATATAGGGATACTGCATATAGTGTATTTTCTATTATCTGCAGTAGTATGTGTGAGCAGCTGAACCACACCAATATCTATATAGAATAGCTGTTATTATTTCATACAGGAAAGAGAAATCACTATAATGTTCTAATAAAGACTACTTCTCTCACTAGCCTATATGTAATATAGTATCTCTGCAGATTCTTGCCAATACCTTTTAGGATTGTGTGGTTATTCTACAGAATATTGAAAGAAAGGGAACGTACTAAAACTAGTTTCTCACAGATCAGCACACTTATGACATATCCTGTCGACTTGTCAGAAAGGTCACTTTAACCTTGATGCAGTGTTTGCATATGAACATTACACTGTGCTTGGTTCATTTCAATGTCCTTTCAACTATGCATTTATATGGCTTTTACTTCAGCAGTATACAAGGATGGATATAGAGGTATGGTCTACATTGCTTGAAAGAGCCCTAGCAGTTCAGGGCTTCTTGGGTCCGCCGGTGGGAAGGATCCTGAAGGCTGACCCTCCATCTATATAGAACTTGAGCAGTTTTCATTTTATCACCATTTTATTGTTATAATTGCACACACAGAGCATCAATAAGGTCTAATAGGTCATTTGTATAGCAATGTATTAGAAATCAGCACTGGTGACTGGTGATTGGCTCCAAACAGGGTTGTCTTCTGCAGGACTTTTGGCTCACATTATTATGTTACATGAAAAATCTTTTGGTGCTTTTGAAACAGGTTGCAGGTGTGGAATAGGACGCCGGTTATGGAGAGGCTTTACACCAGTTCAGTTGAAGAAACAATGCTTTACTGAAAGTACAATGAAGAATCATGTGGCAATAACATGCAACAGTATTATTTTGATGCAATGTAGTTTACTGACGTTTAATTAACCCTATAACTCACTCCATATCTTACAAATAATGCAGCATTCCGTAGGGTGACCCTGGACAGATGGTATGCGCTGAGGAGCAGAGAAGGCAAGATGCTTGCTTGTCATGGTGGCACTTACCACACTCCCTCCGGGAGGGACGCACGCAGCCAAGGCCAGGGTAGCGCTGGCCCTCTTCCGGAAACCCTCAGCATGGGGATCCCCAATAAACTGGGGAGGGTCGTGGTTGTCACGGTTGACGCCACCGTTCTGGTACCCCCTCGGCATGAACATCAGTGGGGAAATAAATGAGCCACAGACAGTAGTATAGTGCTTCAGGTCCCCGGGAATGGTCAGGGCCTGGAATAACTTTTACTTGAAGAATAACTGTAGCGATACAAGGCACAAATGACATGCTTGAAAAGTTCAGGAATCAGAGAAACTAGAGTACCTCCACTTAGCGGGATCCAGCCCTCAGGACACTTGAGTGTGAACAATGACTGTATAGTACAGACCTGGGCAAAGCACGGCCCGCGGGCCACATCCGGCCCGCTGAATAGCTCGGACCGGCCCGCAAAGAGTGTCCTGGTGACTCACCAATGAGTCCGGTGCTCATGTCCACGGGGAAAATCGGGCCCGCTACGGATTCTACATGTAGAATCTGCAGCGGGTCCCTCCTGCCTCGCGGACATGAGCGCTGAAAATACAAATAAATGACAATAAACTCACCTCCCATCCGCTCCGTTTCTTCTCTTCGCGGCGGCGTCATCTTCTCTCGTCGCGGCCGGATCTTCATTCTTCGGCTCGGCGGATGTGCACGATGATGTCGGTGACGTGCCCCGCGCATGCGCCGGGCCGAAGCAGAATGATCCGGCCGCGGCTGAGAGAGGATGGCGCGGCGCCAAAGAGAAGAAACGAAACGGGTAAGTAAAATGTGATTTTTGTGTCCCGCGGATCCGGACGGCTTCCATAGGCTTCAATAGAAGCCCGCGGGAGCCGTCCCCGCGGGAGACCCGCATGAAAATGGAGCATGGTCCAGATTTTTTCATGCTCGATTTTTTTAAAAATCCCTTTTATTGACGATCCGCGGGTATTTATCTACCCCGCGGGTGGTCAATGCATCCCTATGGGGTGCGGATCCGCGCGCGGGAGAAGAGTTAAAATCCGCTGCGGATTTTAATTCTTCTTTTCCTCGTGGACATGAGCCCTAAGTGATGCCACTGTAACTTCTGAGTGGAGATGGGAGTGCTCCTTACCGCTCCCCTCTCCATTGGCAGACACGGGGGCCGCGCCGTAAAACGGGGTGAAACACCGGGTGTTCACCGCGCCGTATTACAGCGCCATTCATTTTCAATGGCGGCCGTATTCTGGCCGCAAATCGGGCGGCTGGAATACGGCCCCATTAAGGCAATGTGCATGGAGCCTTCGTATGTTGGTCTGGCCCTCTAAAACCATTCCAATTTCTCATGTGGCCCCATGGGAAAATTAATTGCCCACCCCTGGTATAGTACCTCCACCGGGCGGTCCCAGACTTCAGGACGCGGGAGTGTAAAAAATAATTAAGTACCTCTGCACTAGGCCTTGAAAGACTGTACTTTGGGAAATCTCTCCTCCTCCATTCTTCACTACATGAGGGCTGAAGGTGCCCCCATTTAGCCGGTACTCTTTGACAGGAACCCAGAAGACATGGACCTTTTCCCGCTCTCAAGCACTCCTATTTATAGCCTCACTCATACCATGTGACAGGACAGAAATTGTTACATTTGCAGACAGTCAGCTCTCTTTTTGCAGACATTAACACATCCCACGCTGCAGTTGTACAATACACATAACAGAATGACAAGACAGATTTGCGCAGTGCATCAACATAAGACATACATGTATGACATTTATGGAGGGGGCCAGGAAAGCATATACTAGGCCACTACAATAAGGTGTCCTTAATATTGTGCATGCAATATAGAATTATCACAGTCAATAAATGCTTTACCCAGACCAGGGGTAAATAGCTCCAAAGATGCTGATTGAAAATAGGAGTCTTCTAAAGTAACTTAGTTTTGCAGAAACATTGGTTAAAGAGTACTTGCATGTTCACTTCGGAAGTCTCCTGCTCCGTCGGCCATTTTCACTCCTTCCGGCAGCGGAAGACAGTCCCACATAACAATATGTGGGGTCATCTTCAGCTACCAGTAGCTGAAAATGGCCGACGGAGCAGGAGACATCCGAAGTGAACATGCAAGTACTCTTTAACCAAATTACTAAATCCTAGCACAGTACCTTCGGGGAGGTTGTACAGCGATTAAGTCAAACAATCAGTTTTACCGGTGAAGATCCCAGGTAATGGTACTCATGGCTACACATCAGCGAAGCTTGAATATCCGGATACTCACTGTCGATCCATCTGCTCTTGCTATTGGTCTCTCTCCCAGTGATGGATCAGTGCTTGTGGTCAGTAACTGCAGCTGATGTTTCCTTGGATGATCAACAGATCTCCCTCTGGCATTCATGTTGCAGCAGATGGGTAGCGCCACTCCAGGAACCTCAGTTGTGCTCTCTCTCCCTGGTACAGCAAAATCCAGCTCTCCAGCATCACTGGGGCAACAAATTCCCCACAAGGCTCTCTGCAAAAACTGCTAAGTCACCATGTAGCTGTCTTTTTTACTTAGCCCATCAGCCAATCAAAGGGCAGCTCAGGTTCTGTTAATCCACAGCAGCAAAGCTAGAGTAAAAGAAAAAAAAGTTATGTGACCTCTCTAGGTTCTAGAAGCAACAGCTATAAAGTCTAGCAATAATATACTGAGATATATATGCATGGGTATTTAACCCCTTACATGTTGATGGGATACTTTGACCCTGCTAATGGACTAGTGCCTCTGTCCCTCATCCATAATCAAGTGTCTATTAACCCCTCCCTTTTTTCTGCCAAAGTGAATGCATTACCAGAAAGTGATCAATTGTATAACTCATGTTTAATATTAAGCATATTTTTAAAGAATCTTTTGTGTTTTCTTTTTATAATTTTCAGTGTGACCTTCTATCAGTTAAAAATAAATCATAAAATCCTGCAATTTTCAATGAGCACTAAACCTAATAATAATCTGACACTTCCTGTTCTGTAGAGAAAACATTTCAGCAGTCATCTCATTATCACTAACAGGATTGCATTAAAAGTAACATCTACAGTACATATAAATAATACAGGATCCCCAATAGGTGATGTCACAGCTCACCTCCTCCCTCCTCTGCACAGTGACCTCTGTCACAGAGCACGCCTAGAACACTAGTCAAAGGGTCAGCTTCTGTTCCGTGTTTCAATGGTTCTGCTGTAAAATATATTTCCAAATTGTGTTAACTGCATCTCAGTCAAGATGGCAGCATCCCTAGTCCTGTACATGTTAGGGACTCATCCTTAAATGGCTAATAGACGAACTAGAAAATATGCACCAAAAATTTGCACCAGAAAAGTTACATGTGCCAAAATTTGCATGACTGAACATGCTCCATGGACACTTGCTGATTGGCTGGTTCCTGCCCGTAGAAGGGACATTTTTTGCTGTGCAACAGGCATGCAGGAACTGAAAATGATAGGTGAGAAGCTGCTGACGGACTGAGAAAGGAGGATGCCAGCCAGGAGGACAAGAGGCTGCTGGCTGAGAGGATACAGGAGCAGGAGACCAGACCACAACTGCCCTAAAGACGGGGCGAGAAGCAGAAAGGAGCACTGCTGACTCCCAGAGGACGCGGTGGGACCACTAGGTTGCTAGTAACTGAGACATGACACTTCATCAACAGCTGGTAAGTAAGGCCGACCTCAGTAGAAACCACTAGGTGTGCACACTGATAGGGACAGTGACTAAGTACTCAGCAGGCCTGCAGTTGCATACATGGACTACAACAAGGAGATGGGACAGAAAAATGTGGTGCTTCATGAATTCTTGAGATAATTTGCAAGATTAATGGACATATGGTTATAGAGTTGAAGGGTGTTAACTCTAAAAGAGAAAACGGTTTATTGAATTTCTGAGAAACAGTACCGTTATCAGCAAAGTGTTACTGATATTGTTCGCAGAGTATTACTGTTACTATGGACTGCTCAAAAGGCTTTATTATTCCCACGTTAGTTAGCAGTAGATTGTGCATAGGTATTTTAAGCTACAAATTTAATTGCATAATCCTTATTATTCCATTGTTCACCTCTATTCCTATATTGCTAAATAACTATTTTATCCTTTGGTTACTCCTTCTGCTGCATCATATCCTGAATCCTTTGTTGCTGCACCTCTACCAGCAATGGAATACAAGAAAAATCTGCAATCAGAAAATAGTAAAACATATAACATTTTTCTAATCTGTTTTTATGTGGTTTTAATTAGTAAAAGAAATTCCAGATTTTGATGTCTATAATCTGTTGGTAGAGGATGTTGGATGGTAGTAAGACTTGTTGGCTATTGGGAACCAACCTGTTGATACCAGGTTCCTCTAATGATCATCAGGATAGACTGTTGTAGTAGTGATATGAGATTTCGAGTACAGACAGTGGTTGTAGTATCAGGCATCCCCCCTAGAGAGGTTAAAACTCTGCCCGGCAACTAGGCCATACTCCATCTGCTGTCATGCATAATGAGCTCGAGCCTGATCTCCGGCACATGCCAAGTTTTATTCCCCTTTTCACTCTGATTATCCTGTCAGCTTTTTATTGTTCTTTACTAATGGTCTTACAAAGGCCCTGCCTATTTCCTTTGTGACCACAGTGAGGGCAAATGAGGAAAGCCTTAATCCCTGCCTGAAATTAAAGCTACTTCTCTGAATTTGTAATTGCAGCTGTAGGCCAGCCAGGGTAGCTGCTTCGGTATAAGTGGATGTATAGCACTCTCCAGCTATCAGCTGCTGTGATTAACTAAGGCTTGGAGTGTCATGTCACTTTATTGCACTCTCCATCCTCCAATAAGCACTGCGCTCCTGTCCTCACCCTCTTTTTACTCTGCAGGGTTACCACATGGCATTGTCTATACAGTCTTTTCAAGCCTTACCCAATTATGCAGCCAAGATGCCCCAGATACAGTGACAGATGGGACTGAGCTTGTCTGAGTCTAGCGTGCAGCCTCGGGGCACACACTAATAGTCCAATTCAGCTTAGCCTGCACCAATAAACTGGAACGGGCAAATGTTGTCCTAGACAGAACTAAACTTTTTGGAGTACATTTTTAAATATTCTGATTATTCTCCACTTTTGTTTCTTTTCCACAACTTTTCAAAGTGAAAGCAGAAATTGAAGATATTCTAAAAAAGACTTTTAAAGAAAATAAAAAAACTTTTTTTAACAAATTTAAAATAGAACTCATCAATACTTTTTCTGAATGTAACACGTAAAAAAATTACTTATCTTAAAGGGGTCCAGTAAGATAATGTTATCCCCTCTCTGCAGGATAGGGGATAACTAGCTGATTGGTGGGGGTCGGATTGCTGGGACTCCCACAGTTCACCAGAATGGGGGTCCCATGTCCCATTGAAAGACTGGCAAAATGAAAGGAGTTGAAGCATGCATGCTCAGCTACCTCTCCATTCATTTCAGTGGCAGTGCTAGAGATAGCCAAGCGCTTGAATGCAGCAATTTTCGGCTGTCCCACTGAAATGAATGAAGCGGTGGCTCTGCATGCATACTGCCATTACATTAATTTTGCCAGTCTCTCATAAGGCATAGGACCCCGCTCTGGAATCGGTGGGGGTTCCTGTGGTTGGATCCCACTGATCAACTGGTTATCAGCTATATCTTACCAGAATACTCCTTTAAAGCAATTACTTCTGCAGTATGACTACCAATCTAAAAATGTTAACTAGTACCTACGACTAATAAAAAGTTTGTATTAATTACAATCTACTATTTATATTTTTACTAGTACATCTCTAATACTACTACCACTATTAATAATAGAGTCTCAGCCAACTATGATACTACTATTAGGTTATTTGTATTAATAACTTACTGTGATACTACTATTAGGGTATTAATACAAATAACCTACTATGATGCTACTATTAACATAAAATTACATTCAGCAACGTTCTGCTCCAGTCCTATACCAGCAGGTGGACCACCCCTGACTCTACGGAAGTCAGATTAGTTCACCCTAGAATACTAGGGCGATACAAATTCAGTTCTCTAGGAACTTCTTGCCCTAATATGAATGCTACAATTAATCTTTATTATCGTCTTGTGAAACCAACATAGAACTACCTTGAATTAATGATAATTATGACAACTACTAGTATGTTTTTTAATTACAACCTATTACCAGCACTGTGGGTACTAATAATATTAGTTATGTAATAAAGAAGTTGAAAATATCAATCTATACGTGGTCATACAGTTTTCAGGGTAAAAGGAAAAATGGCCTTGGATCAAATGAAAGCTAATTTGATTGGTCATATCATGGCACAGTATAGGAGTGCCATTAAACAAGTCAGTCAATTGTATGTACTAATGCAGTTTGCTCTCTTTAGCTCCCTTCACACGGGACAACTGTCAGGCAGAAAAGCGCAAAAGCCGTCCCACGGACTCCCTTCCAACTATCACTCCCATTGATTTCAATAAGTTTATTTCTCCCGCGCATTTCAGTCTTGCAAACAAAAATGAAGCATACTCTACTTTTCTGCACATTTGAGCACCAACGGTCCCCCTAGAAGTCAATAGGGGGTTGAGGGGTGGGGGTACAAATATGTGTGCAATATGCAAAGAGATGCATGATTCCGCTGTAGAAAAAGAACACCTGGAACTTAGCGATATTAGCCACTTCAATCGGTGCGCCTTTGCTTGCCATGCGCAAATGAACATACCTTGCGGGCTGAAAAAGTACAGTAAAATACGCTGAAACGCACATAAAAGCATCAAGGCACGTCCAAATGCATATATGCTTGTGTGAAGGAGCCCTAAAATGGATGGGGGCAGATAACCTTGTCTTGTTTATGTGTTCTACTTCTTGCAGACCTTTTAAAAGGGAAGGAGTCATCAGAAAAACACTTATGTACAGAAAGTTTTTATATTAAACATATTTTCAAAGAAATTTTGGTGAATCCTGCATTTTTCACACGGACTACTAAACCTAATAATAGACTGAAACTTCCTGTTCTGCAGATAAAACTGTTCAGCAGTCATATCATTATCACAAGCAGGATTACAATGAAGGGTGACACCTATATGTAGAACTAAAGTGATAATTACAGCTCACCTCTTCCCCTTTCCTGCACAATAACCTCTGCACAGGTCACCGCATATGCTAGAACAGTCTCCCATAGAAGTGAGTGGGTCCCCTCCTGTCCGTTATGCCCATGTCCCATAAGTTCTGGTGTAAAGTATCTCTAATTGCTATTAACTGCAGCAAAGGCAAGATGCTGAACCCCCAAGTCATATACAGACAATTTAACGTGGAGAATGTTTTAAGACCTGGTTTTAATTAGTGAAAAAAATATAGACAATCTTTAATCTTGATGATTGAAAACGGTCAAAGCGTGTGCCTACCATCCCGTATACTTCCCCCCTGATTTGCTATATACAGGAGTCTCCCTTCCTGCAAGCAGGTGTGGAATACGAGGCAGGTGTAGTGTTTACCATATGTCTTGTCTATAGCAGGAGGTCTCCGAATGTAATGAAACTGTACATAAAGCACCAGTCTGGACAAGTAGACCGCTGGCTGCTCTACACTTCTTAAACATGAACAAACCTGACAAATAAGGGATTATACAGATTATTTCTTTCAAAGAGAGCTCATTATGATCAAAAGCTGTGCCATCCTCTCCCTTCACCTGCTACAGGAGGACAACAACAACTTCTGTATTGTGCTAAAGCTGGGAGCGGAACAATTAGTAATTTTTCAATCATATTCATTGTTTACTTCATCTGCCCAAAATCAGGAGAGAAAAATGCCCAATTAATAGTTCCTAATGCCCGCCTTTATCTTTAATACAGAGGAAATAAAGGTTTCTGTTAACTTTAGTTGCACGGTCCAAATAGTAGTTTGTAGCAAACATACGCCAGCTATTGATTGGCCAGTGCATTTAAATGGAACGGGTCACCGGGCTGCACAAACTGTGGGCAGCATGAACCAGGACAGAGATGCCCATTGTCCCCATGTACGTGTTAGTCGGAAACTCTGCGGCTTTTTAGAATAAACACACTTTGAGGCTTGACTTGGAATGGAGTCCTGAGTCAAAGAGACGAGCCGCACCAAGTTCTCTCTGCCGCAGCATGTAGACTTCAAAAGTGGAGAGCTGCCAGTCTACGTAGAGCCCTCCTGCAAAATTCGGAGCTCCGTTCTCAGTCTAACTTCAACATTTCAGAATAATGTATGGGGTATGCCCTGCACCCTCGCTGACATGCTGCAGCCACTCGGCCGATGCATTAAATAGCCAGGACCACCATATGTAGGCCCCAACCCCACTGGTATTATACCAGGCTGGAAGGGGGAGCAGGGAGACAGAGGAGACCTGGAGAAGTCTGAAGAGCTCTGGCCAGCGCTGTACAAAGGTCTCCTCCGCTGGCCATAGTCACAGTTGGGGAGGGGAGGCAGATGAAGGGCGCATGGAAGACACTATTTTGTTGTGTCTTCAGGAGGGGCCAGGCAGATGCTCCAACCCCATTCTTGACATGGGTAACATAATATGCGAGTCTGAAAAAAGACATATTTCCATCCAGTCCAGCTTATTACCCCCCAATCGTGCATCACCACCCAGAAGACTTGACCCCATGCAAGGAGAATGTGAAGGGGGCTCAGCCTTCCCCCTTCTCGGAGAGCGTGGCAAAGTTTGACACCACAGGGTTTAGTATGAAAATGGCTGAAGCTGCGCCACATCGCCAGGTGAGAGCAGACACAGCGGTGATAGGGGCCAGCAGCAGGACTGTATTGTCCAGCAACTGCAATAGAACGGCAAATTTGAAACACGTTGGTGCTGCATGCGACTTGGGGGTCTATCTGACATTCAGAATATTTTATTCAAGTATGTAATAAAATTTTGGCTTTTGTTCTGCTGGCTGAGCTGCACTTATTCTTCTATTGAGACCAGGCCTAAACCGGCATTTGTTTAGCGAGGATCACATTGAGTAGGGGCTCACAGAGATGTACTGTTAGCCTATGTATTACACGCTTTTTCCCCCATGTAATAAGTAGTAAATTCTGCATGTAATGGGTCTTTTATGCACCAGACTATGATGATTGTGTGCAATATGCACCAAAACAGTGTTTTCACGCACATGAAAAACGCAGGTCTGAATGGCCCAGTGTCCATCAATGAGCTTTTAGCACGACGCATTACACGCACAAACATTCTGCACATGATATGCCATCTGAATAGGCTTGTCCAAGTGAGCCCTAAGAAGTATTGTTTGTTTAGGATGACTTCACACAGACATTTGCGCAAATACGCATGTGTTATCGCACGTGTTTTAGCACATTTTACTGTTGGTTTTGCGCTGCCGGGGGTCATTCACATCAGGCTTAGGACACCCCTATGTCGTTATTTAAAAGCCTGTGCAGCCCAATTAGTCTTCAGTGTTTTTGATTTCATAGTTCGATGCATTTGCGCACCCTCCATAGACTCCTATGGTGCAAATACGCACCAAAATAAGGGATGTAGCCTTGAATCCATTGCAAAACTTGTAACGGGGCCCCCAACTATAATGCTTTCTTCATAGTACTGGGCTCCTAATATGGAGAAGAGAGGCCTTATGGGCCTCCTAAGGCTCCTGGGCCCGGGTGCAACCGCATCCCCTGCATCCCCTATAGTTATGCTAGTGGCTGCAGGTATTTGTGCACAATTTTGCAGTGTGTTCTTGTGAAATGAAAGTGGCATATTTGTGCATACAGCTGCATTTCTGCTGCACTTTTTGCATGCGCATGACACGTGCAAATAAAATGTGGACCGATGCCCATAGCCATTGAAATGGCCAGATGTGAAAATGTGCATAAAAAATAGAGCATGCTGCATTTGTTTTGCGCATGCAATTGCACATGCAAAATATGCCCTTGTGAACGAACCCACCCCATGGGTTCCATCTTCTGCATATTGCGTGCGCAAACATTGCATGCACAAATACACCCGCGTGAATCTGGCCTTTGAATTAGAATAGCATTCATGGGTGAATCACATCCATGCAGGTCTCCACAAAGTGTTAATGGGTGTTAATGGACACACATGTAGCCTTCAGCAGGCATTGCAGTAAAATATCTAAGGGTTTTATACTTAATTGTTTATGCAGATTCTATGAAAAGTGGAGGCTAACCTGAAAGATATGAATCAGGTTTCATACTTCTGACATTCAGTGCGTTTATCTGTGATGATGAGCCCACACATCCTTCGCTACAGAATGGGAATTAGCAGCATTGCCTTTATTTTTCAGCAGATCGCAGGGTATGATAACACCTACATGCAGTGTTTATCTCATGTCGCACCGACCACAGACACATCACACTCTGAATCATACTGCAAGTTCTGCTTGCTGGAGTCTAATGTCACCGAAAATGTTAGAGGGAAAACCCGTTTACAGTTTCACCTCCTACGATTGTTTTCCTTTTAGTGAAAACACATAAAGGTCTAAATGTAACATTTTGCTTTGGATGATTTTCAATAGATGATTGCCTACATATAAACAAGCTGCAATGACCTCAAATAAAAAGGATATTAAATTAGTAATCAACTTGCACATTTTGCTACACCAGTCTACTACAGTACATGGATACAATAACTATATGACTGCACCTGGCAATGCTGCTGCTGACATTTCCAGGGAAGTTTTCAGGCAGTCACAAAGTTTTCTGTACCAACATTACTTCTGTATGACCAGGACTTACCCCGCTTCTGGACCTAGTAGTGCACAGGATATGATACCATTGATGGAAATCAGCCATGGAAGTGTTTGGCAAATATAAACACAATGTGAAGGCGGCGTCAGATGAGCGCCTGTGAAGTACGCTCACCGCAGCGCAACGTATTTGAGTAGTGAACAAGGCTGATTTGCCCGAATATCGATGTATTGTGCTGTACTTTTTGGCGAATGCATGAACAGTTCACATGCGTGCGACATATCCCCGTCCTGAATTAAAAGGCTATTTAGTCTAATGAGGTCCAGATATTTTTTATTTTTCACGGAATTGAGCACTTGTGAACCTTCCATATACGTCTATATGGAACTTAAGTGTACAAATACACAGAAAGATAGAGCAGATACTATTTTTTGCATGAAACCGAAATGCGCGCAAAAAAAAATCAGGTTATATTTGCTGCATAATGCACACCGTGAGCGCTTATTTACATGAGCGTAAATTGGTCGGGTTTTCACGCCCGGCCCATATACGCTTCCATCTAAGCTGTTCACCCCTTCCCTCCCACTCACCTCTCTGTGTCTCTCCTTCCCTCCGAGTGGTTTGCAATGGGAGTGGGCAGGACGGGGTGGAGCTAAGCTCCCGCCCCTTGTCCATAGCCAGCAATGGTAGTGGGTGGGACAGAGCGAATCTTAGCTCCACCCACTTCCATTGCAAATGCCGGACTGGAGGAGAGAGACAGACAGCCGGTGAGGAGGAGAGAAAGGGGGGAACTGCTTAGATGGATGCATATATTGGCTGGGCGTGAAAACCCAACTGTAAATAAGCCCTTATGTTGTGTGCGCAATGTGCAGCACAAATACGTCAGTGTGAAGCCGCCCTAAGGACTCCTTCACATGGGCGTATTTAGGCACGTGTTTGCTCAAGATAAATTTATGTGCACCATACGCAAAGAATAGTACAAATTTGTATCAATAGGATTGTACACATTTTCCGAATTTCGCAAACCCATTTTACGTGTGCGCAAAAAAAAAGGACATGCTCTATTTCCTGTGCATTTGCGCAACAAAGCTCCCATATAAATCTATGGCAGTGGTGCACAAATGTGCACGCAATTGGCAACGGGATGGGCAATATGCTGCGCATTTCTGTGAAAAAAAGAACACATCTTGAGGGCATTAGGTTTAATAGCTATTTAAAGTGGGGCATGTTCGTCTGCCAGGCACACATGAACATACCCTGTGAGCGCAAAATGTGTAATAAAATACGCTGATACACACTTGTTCATAGTGCAAATACATTGCACAGAGTCACGTGCAAAAACGCATATGCGTGTGAAGCCACAATAAGTCCTTAAATCAAACGAACATATTCGCGAGTTTCGAGGGTGCAAAATTTGCATGCGCAATGTAAAATGCAGTTTGTGCAAAAAAAAAATGCAGCATGATGTATTTTCCTGCGCATATTGAACTACTTAACCTAATTGCCCATTTCAGTGAATGGGAGCATGGCTGCGTGTTTTTCTGCCTTGCAAATGTACATGATTTGCACGCGCAAAAAGTACAGTAAAACACGCACTTGTACACAAAATATGCAATGCCCATTGTACAAATATGTGCTTACGCCCATATGACAGCGGCCTTAATCCATATGTACATGGTAAGGGCTTTATTCACCCGAACTTTCACACTCGGCCAATATAAACTGCCCATCTGATACATTGGTTTACAATGCATCAGTTTACATGGGTGTATTACTGCGGCGTAAAAGCTTTTACGACAGCCAGGAAAGATAGTTCAGAAACTATTTTCCTGACAGGAATATGGCAGCGGCTCCCGCAGACTCCTATGGTAGCTGCTGGAGGAGGGAGGTCGGAGGGAGTTTAGCAGCGTGTCTGATAAACTCCCACCCCCTGCCTTCATTCTCTCCACCCCTTGCCGGCTGTTTGCAATGGGAGGGGGAGGTACAGGGTGGGAGCTAGTTGCTATGCTCCCACCCCATCCTGACCCCTACCATTGCTGGCAGCTGACAAGTTATACCCATGACCAGTGTTCTCCAGTATCCGTCAGTGTTCTCCCTTGGAATATTCCAGCGGTAATCAGCCGGCATCGCAGGCATCCACTTTCCTTCATACCGTTTTTCAGTTGCACATATGTCCTGGTGAAATCTGTCCTCGTGCTCATCTGATAAGTCTCTGCATCTCTCCTGTTAAACTGTTTTGATACATGAAGCCCTATGTGGTTTTAATGGTCAAACTACTGTAACAAAATGGTACAACATTGAATATACTACTATCTTATGATATCTATAACTCCATTATCTTGCTGATAGACAAGTTTGATTGCCGTGTTTGCATTCAGCACCCTGTATATAGATACTATTGTGCATTTAATGCCCATGAACAAAGAAATTTGAATATAGTAGGTAAATATTAGAAAACGTCAATATAATATTATTGTGGCAGCTCCAAAAATGAAGTAAAAAAACTTTCAAAGTAAGTACTGCACAATTAAACAGGAAATAACACTTTCAAACCAGGACCAGAAACTTTTTCAAACTTTGTTGCCTAGTGTAGAAGTGCTCTCAGACTTGATGGATCTGTGTCTTTTCTTCCATCCTACGCAACAAACTTAGAGTTTAGACATTAAGCCTCATGCACTTTATTCTAAACCTGTTTGTATGGAGCCTTAATACCTTCTGCATGAACCGGTTGTATATGTAGACACACAGTTTCATCCTTACAGATTTGTGGCACGCTTTAGAACACAATAGTAATAGGATACAGTCTGCAACTATGTATCTTTATTGCTACATACTATTTAGCTCTCCACTTTCTTTTCATCCTTCCATGTCTAGAAGCATAGCGTCATCTGTTCCAGTGTTTCTCTTTCCCTCGACCTCTATAATTTAGCCCGTAGATCATTTCATAGTTAATCTATAGTAAAGCGAGCCATGAAGCCTGTTCTTTGAAGCTGGAAGTCATATCTATTGCAAATTCAGTTAAGACTCTTACAGGGAGTTTTAATGTGAGGTTAAAGGAGGATAGTGGTTTTCATGACAATGTAGAATTAAGACGCACGTGCTGTCTACTGTTTCAAAAAGAAAAAAAAAAAAGCACACACACACTTTTCTTCTATTTCTCCTTTTTATGATGGCTTTCAGAATGCAGGCAGCAGGCCACGGCCGACAGCTGGGAGTTGCGTGTATCAGTAGCAGCTGTCTCTTGCTGGGGAGAAATTAAAAGATTAAGGGCACGTGCTGGCTTCTGGAGGCCCAGACAATACTTGATTTAGGCTGGAACTTGTCTGCAGAGGCTCACAAAAGAGGTAGACTCCAGTTTGCATCAGGGGTCAACGGGGGCCTTGCATTGACAAAGACAAAAGCTGTAGAAGAGACAAGTGAAAAGGGTGCTCAGTGCAGCTCTGAAAGAGGCGGCTCAGCCCCACAACAGCTGCTCAGGCACATGAAATTTGAAACGGTCCCTTCACAAATACAACAGGCCGCAGCGAGGACGGGGAGAGGGGCCGCACACTTTTGGCAATAATGAATCGTGTGCAAATGAAAAGGGAGCTCAGGCTATTTTAAGCATTTGGATCTGAAATAGTAAAACAACCATTAGTCAAACTACTAGGTGATCATACATCAGGGCGAAAGTGTGCGGCGCACAAGCCACATCAAGGGCCGTCATTCTCTCCTGTGCACGAGATTTACATACGAAGTCATTCTAGACTGACAGTCATTTAATAGGCAGCAGCGCTTTCCATCCATTGCAAGGATAGATATCATACAGCAGCAGAGTCTCATAGGCTGAGGCTACAGAGGATCTGCTGTCTCACTACATAGGAGTACATTGTGGTTTACGTGTCACCGTGACACGACTTTCTCTAGATGCACATAATCACAAATCTTTACTTCCACTGTAGAGGAAATTCCGCTGTAGAATACGTCAGCAAATCCACGACAAAGATTTTTCTGCATTGATTTCACCCTAAAATCAAAGTAGGTTTTTCCTGGTATTTTGTAATAGTCCATTCACTTACAGTGAACTGCAACGCACTTATTGCAGTTTGTAATTTGCACTGATTATCTGCCATCTGCAGCAATCTCATCAAGAGTGAACATGGACAAAGTCTACTTGGGTTATGTGAGTTTCTGGGAAGTACTGCAAACTACATAGAGTATGATGAGATGTATTACTATAAGGGCGGTTTCAGATGGCCGCTTCAGTGCAATGTATTTCGGCAGTGAACTAGGTTGATTTGTGTATCAGGGCATAGCACTGTACATCTGGCGCATGCAGGGCCTGTTCATATGTGCGTGCAACACGCGCTTGCTCTGATTTAAAAGGCTATGTAGTCTAATGAGATCTAGATGTGTTATTGTCCCAGTGGTTTTGCGCAGTGTCTCACACATCCCCGTGTTTATTGTGCACACATTTACGCACCTCCCATAGACTTCTGTGGGGACCCTTGGTGCGCAAATACACAGAAAATAGAGCAGGTCCTAAATGCATGCAAAAGAGTCATTGATGTGAAAGGACCCATTGACAGCAGTTGATTCTATTCTCTGGGTATTGCACGGGCAAATTCTGTGTGTGCAAAAACGTGCAATTATACAGTCACCTGAGACCACAGGGCGGTTTCACACGGGTGAGAAAATCGTGTGATTTTCACGTGATGCAAGTGTTAGTAAAAAAGCAGATTAATGATTTTCAATGATTTCTTTCCCATCCGCAATGTTTTTACCGATGCGATGTTGAGAGAACAAAAAAAAAAATCGCAGCATGCTCTATCTTTCTGCGATGTTGCGATGCGATTTTAACATTTGAAAGTCCTATTGACTTCACTAGAAAATCGTGCGTTTTTATTGCGGGTGGCAGCAATGCGATGCAGGATTATTCTTAAAAAAAAAAAGCATTGCTGATGCACAAAAATCGTGGGAACAATGGCGCAATTTTACCGAGAATTTCGAGCGGCAAAATCGTGATCCCCCATGTGAAACTAGCCTAACTGTGGCTTCTCACGACTTTATAAGCAAAAACGCTCACATGAGCAAGGTTTGAAGAGGTACATTTGCACGTGTGCCTGCGCATTGTACTGTACTTTTTGCGCACGCAGGGCCAGTTCACACGTGTGACACTCCCCTTCCATGGAATAAAAGGCTAAATAGCCTAATTAGGTCCAGATGTGTTCTTTTCCTGCATTTTGCGCAGTGTTTCACGTTCCCTCTAGCATATTTGCGTAGTCCCCATAGATTTCTATGGGGCCTTTGCTGCGCAAAATGCTAGAAAATAGAGCAGGTGCTATTTTTTTTTTGCGAGTGCGAAAGCATGCATAAAACCCGTTGATGAGAACGCACCCATTGACATAAATTGGCACAAAAACATGCACAAATACGGTGGTGCGAAGAAGCTGTAACACAAAGAAAGCGATGTTGCTTTGAACCTGCTGCTGTAAACACAACCTTCGTGCTTCATTCTGATCCGTACCGCTTTACCCAGAAATAGCCACCGGGCTGAACCTGTTCCCGGGGCCGGGCACACGGCTGTATGATGTCTGTTCCTTCATGTATGTTTACAGGTTAGACATTCTTGTTTTCACTTGGAGAACGCCACACAAATAAAGGAAAGTCGGACTGCAGCGTGCTGCGAGCGTTTACTGTACACAATCCATACGCTGATACCAAAACACCTCCCAGCACGTATAGACAGTTCAGGGCGCTGCTTGTCTCCTCCAGCCCCCCCCTCTAGCATGTATAGACAGTTCAGGGTGCTGCTTCTCTCCGCAAGCCCCCTCGCAGCACGTACAGGCAGTTCGGGGCGCTGCTTGTCTCCGCCAGCCACCCACTTCTAGCATGTATAGACAGTTCAGGGCACTGCATCTCTCCGCAAGCCCACCCTTCCAGCATGTATAGACAGTTTGGGGCGCTGCTTGTCTCCGCCAGCCCCCCACTTCTAGCATGTATAGACAGTTCGGGGCACTGCGTCTCTCCGCAAGCCCACCCTTCCAGCATATATAGACAGTTCGGGGCGCTGCTTGTCTCTGCCAGCCCTCAACTCAAGCAGACAGGAGCTCTGTGTATCGCACTGTACAGTGTGCCTGGCATATATGTAAGGTTTTTTAGGGCGGCTTCAGATGAACATTTGCGCAAATATGGTTGCCTCAGCGCAACGTATTTCCACAGTGAACAAGGTTGATTTGCCCGTGTATTGGCACCTAGTACTCTACTTGGACCTGTTCATATATACATAACACCCCCACCCTGATGTAAAAGGCTATTTAGCCTAATGAGGTCCAGATGGGTTTTTTTGCTTTTGATTTGCGCAGCATTTTGTGCATGTTCTTGCATATTGCACGCACAATTGCGCACCTCTCATAGACTTCCATGGGGCCCTTTGGTGTGCAAATCTGCAGGAAAATAGAGCAAGAAATGCGTGCGCAAAAGAAGGAAATGGGAAAAAAATCAATGGGTTCTCTTTTGTGTTTTGCGTGCACATGCAATTTTTGTGTGAGCAAATACATCTGCGTGAAGCCGCCCTTGGGGCTTAGAGTGTGTTTCAGGGCTCCTGCAGATGGGCGTATGCGTAGATATGATAGTGAGACGTAATTGCACTAAGAACGGAGCGCCCTTGCTGGCTAACACGCGCATATCCATGCATTCTACTGCACTTTTCTATACTGCCGGCCTGGTTCACATTGGAGCAATTTCAAGTGGACGGGTGCGCATTTGTGCAACATAATAGATGCCTGTGGTGTCCAAATACGCACAAAATAGAGCATTCGAAAATATAGCACAAAAATGTGAGGGAACCCATTGAAATCAATGAGTTCTATTTTCTGCATTTTGCCGTCTGCAGAAGCCCTTACCGCATACCGCAAAGATTGATTTCAATGGGTTCATTCTCACTTCTTTTTTTGTGCCCACTGTTTTTGCAGGCGAAAAAAAATAGGACCTGCTCTATTTATTGCGTATTTATGCACCAAAGATTCCCATAGAGGCCTATTGGAGGTGCGAAAACATGCACATCTGCATGTGCGGATATACGCTAAATGTTGCACATACCCACCATCACTGACACATTAAGTGGTTAATTAGCCACTTAAATCAGCTCTAGGTGATTCCACCGCCCATGTGAATGTGCGCGGTATTTGCACTGGCACGCACGCTAAATACACTTATTCAAGCCTCATTCACATGAGCTTTTTACGTAGCCAATTTAGCTGCAGCAAAAATTGGCAACCATGTGAAGCGATGGATTCCAATGCGTTCATTCACATGGGCGATTATTAGTCGCTGAAAAAAGTCCATCCGGCAAACATAGGACATCGGCAGCAAAATACGCCCTACCTTTTGGCCACGGTCAGCCAGCAACTCCCATAGGCTTCTATGGGAGCTGCTGGCAAAGACGGAGGGAGGGAGTTTAGCAGTGGCTAGCGCTGCTAAACCATGTCAGCTGGCTCTATTAAGCCAGTTGAAGGATTTATGCGGGCCAAAGGAATTCCAGGCTGTGGTGTATATACGCCACAATTGGCCGTGTGAATTAGTCGCGGCTTTCTCTCATTCATGAACGATTAGTGAATGAACCAACAGTGATTTTTTATGCCTGCATGAAATGAACAATGAACGATAAGTGAATGAACTATTGTTCATTGTTCGATCGTTGGCTGCGTTTACAATGAACGATTATTTAGATTCAAACACTCCAGTGATATATATATATATTTCTCTATAATCGCCCCTGTGTAAACCCACCCTCAGTATAAACATCAGCACAATACGATTGTACGGTCAGACAAGAAGTGTTTCCAAGCACCTTCATGGCTGGTTTACGGCAGCAGGTGCCACCTGTTCCCCCACTACTATAAAGCAGAAGTTGAGGACGGTGTATTAACATATCTCTATGGGAAATCCCAGCTTCATGTTGGTGGTGAGAGTAAAGCCAGAAACCTGAATCACACACTCATATCTGCAGAACTGAGGAACACGCGTGTTAAGGCTGCTTCATACGAGCATAGGTGCTTTTGCGCATTACTTAGTGTAACGCATTAGCGCTATGAATGAGTCTTTTTTTGTGCACGTATGGCGCATTATACTGTACTTTTTCTGCTCGGACAGCATATTCATTTGCACGCGGCAGACAAACACACCGGCTTAAATGGCTTTTTAGCGTAATGAGTTCCAGACGTGTTTTTCTCACGGAATTGTGCAGCATATTGTGCATTCTATTGCACACACATTTGCGCACCTCCCATAGACTTCTATGGGAACCTTTGGTGCACAAAAATAGAGCAGGTTCAAATTTTTTGTGTGCAGAAGTGTGGAACTAATCTGTCTCCCCACCGTCTGATGGTATTCCGGGTGCGGTGTATAATCACAGCACTCGGCCATCTGAACAGGCGTTGAAACAGGAATTTTAACATATGTTCATGCGATTTTCGCCCACACTGTAGCCATGACACGGCAGGCCGAAACTCTTCACACCCATGTGAAAGAGGCCTCACAGATGTGTATTTTCTTTCCAGCAGAATTGCACAGTGTTTCACACATCCCCTTGAGCATTGTACGCGCACTTGGGCAGCCCCCCCTTATTGACTTCAATCGTTTTCATGCCGGCTGAAAATCGCAACTACTTGAGGCATTCACATGGCCGAGTTTGCGTCACGTAAAAACGTTGCGCCAGAAAAAATAGGACATACGCAACCGAAATTGGCAAGCAAAATTATACGCTGCTGGAAAACATAGGTCTTGCTCTATCTATCGACCGATTTACACTGGCGGCTCCCATTGACTCCTATGGGAGCTGGAAAAAAGGGAGGGGGAGGCAGTTTAGCAGCGTCCAGCACAAGGAAAAGCTTACAGGTACTGCTACACCGTTTCCCTGCAAATAAGACTTGCCCCAAAAATGAGCCCTATTATGATTTTGCAGGATTTTTGAGGATTCTTGAACTATTAGCCCTACTCCAAAATTAAGCCCTAGTTACAGTTAATAAAAAGTGTCCAGGCAGCTATACATGTAAAAAGATGAAATCTTTTGAAGCAAAAATTAATATGTGACATTTTTTTTTCCGGGGAAACAGGGTATATAGGCATTGGAAGGCATCCCCGGCATTTATGCAGAGTGAGCGATTTCTGGGCTGCCGCATATTTTTCGCTAATACAACGCACCCTGCCATGTGAATGTACGAGAAAACGCTAACTACGCTCGGGACTTGATTGCATCTTTTCTTCATTCACACGATTTAAGGGTGTGTGCAGGCAACCATCAAAACGCATACGTTTGGGTGAAGGAGCCCTTAACAAAATCCTCTGCAGCCATATGTTAGGGCATAAACAGATGGGCGTGAGTCTGTCCTGTTATGCGGCTGTGAAAACACGGCTGCATAATAAGCCGAAACCAAACCATTGATATCAATGGTTTCGTTTCCACTATCGAGAGAAAAGATCAGACTTGCAGGACCTATCTTCCTGCTTGTTTTTTCAAATAGTCAGAACCTCCCACATCCCCCCCCAAACAAAAACTCTGTTCATCAGCTAATATTCTCTGTATCGGCGAGAGTATTACCGCATGCCCCATGTGTTTTTTCCTTTAGATTTACTATATTATCATATATGGTGGTCCACATATAGCTCATACTTTGGCCAGTAGCACATACTTTGCACAGGGACACAATTCATGTATATGTGTTATCTCCCCTTATTAAAGTCCTGTGTACACCACTTCGCTTTGTGATGACTTGTTTGCTAAGCTATACATGAGGGATTAGGTCAGTCAGCCCGGGTCTATTCAGTGCAAACAGGTGAACATTGGTCTCATTAAAAAATAAAGTGGTGCCAGAACATAACAACAATTACCTAGAAGCATGAATTGCACTTTTTGAGTTCATGGCCTACCAGTGTGTACTAACATTACGTAGGTACAATGATCAATGTTCTTCATATTGGCAGCTTGTGACTGCATTGTGACTCTATCATGTGCTGCAGCAGGCAGTCTGTGTGATGGGATAGCAACAGGCAATGAAATATGGGGAATATATATATATATAAGCCCCTTTCACATCTGTGTTTGGGCTTTCCGTTAATAGAGAAGAGAAACTGAATTTAAATGGATCCAGATTTTCCCATTGAAATAAATGCTAGAAAAAAGAATGGAGATGTTTCCGCTTGATTTCCGTTTTTTTTTTTTTACAGGAGTCATAGCACCGCAGACAATCTTTAAAAACAGAAGTCAAATGCAGCGGATTCAAACAGAAACATCTCCGTTTTTTTTTTCTAGTACCAAAAAATTTGGATCGGTTTACATAAATTTTCTCTGCTCCAAAAGCAAAACAGAGAAATGGAAAGCCCTAACGGAGCCCAAAGGCAGATGAGAAAAGGGCTACAACTCAATAGAAGCAAAGGGCAAAAGAAACAGATATGTATATAAGTGGCTTATATATAAATGTGTGGTGGAGAGAGCCTGAGACATGCAGAACCGCATGCAGAATATTCTATTTCATCACATTCCAGGAGGGCGTCATTCAGAAGGACCTACAACTAGAATCAGGAGATGTCACAGATGGCAGCTGCTGCCCTGAATCTATTGATGTGGAAGGCAACCTCAGCTCAAGGCCTCTTAATTAAGAGCATTTTATGACAATGCACTAAGGACAAGCCACATTTCACTGGTGA
This sequence comes from Eleutherodactylus coqui, assembly GCF_035609145.1. Taxonomy (NCBI): domain Eukaryota; kingdom Metazoa; phylum Chordata; class Amphibia; order Anura; family Eleutherodactylidae; genus Eleutherodactylus; species Eleutherodactylus coqui. Next base: position 199,678,793 of record NC_089841.1, on the reverse strand, counting down.
CATTTGTGAATAGTGACACTGTGCCATCAGGAGAGAGGCCACTCCTCCGCCATATCACCAGTAGGTCAGCCTATGGCTTCCAATTGTTGTCTGTCCCTTTCAGAGGGAGCAGGTGGGATGCAGCCAGCTGATTTCTGTTGACCTCTGCAGATGCCATCTTTATTCATTTGTTGCATTCTATCCAGGAATTATTCATTATTTTACAGTGTTTCTATATTAATGTGTAAGTATGTGCACCTTTATGGGATTCAGGTTATCCCTTTGAGTTCACCTTAAAGGGGTTGTCCCGCGGCAGCAAGTGGGTCTATACACTTCTGTATGGCCATATTAATGCACTTTGTAATGTACATTGTGCATTAATTATGAGCCATACAGAAGTTATAAAAAGTTTTTTACTTACCTGCTCCGTTGCTAGCGTCCTCGTCTCCATGGAGCCGACTAATTTTCGCCCTCCGATGGCCAAATTAGTTGCGCTTGCGCAGTCCGGGTCTTCTGCTCTCTTCAATGGAGCCGCTCGTGCAGAATGCCGACTCCGTGTAGCTCCGCCCCGTCACGTGCCGATTCCAGCCAATCAGGAGGCTGGAATCGGCAATGGACCGCACAGAAGAGCTGTGGTCCACGGAGGGAGCAGACCCCGGCGGCCATCTTCAGCAGGTAAGTATGAAGACGCCGGACCGCCGGGATTCAGGTAAGCGCTGAGCGGTTTGTTTTTTTAACCCCTGCATCGGGGTTGTCTCGCGCCGAACGGGGGGGGGGGGTTAAAAAATAAAAAAAAAAACCCGTTTCGGCGCGGGACAACCCCTTTAAGCATTAGAATTAACATTTGTTTCAGTGAAGTGACTATGATAACGTCCTAACATCCACATATGTATCAATTATACATTGATGTAGCGCTTCTCAGCAATATTTATAAACATGAGGTACTTTGTTACATTTGGATCAAATTGTATAAACCTGCTAGCTACTGTACGGGGACGTCTTTTTAAGTTGGTTCTAGAGGCCTGCTGCATGGGGGCTGCTGTTGCTGCTGTGTCTGTGGGGTGGTGCAGTGCTTAGTCTAGGTCTAGGACGTTCCCAAGACATTTCATGAAGCAGTGTTGACGTGGCATGACTATAGTGGGAAGTGGCTTAACAATGGATGTAAGGCTTTATTCCCACTCATATATGGTACCCATGTGAAGCATTGGTTTCCAATGCAGCCATTCACATGGGCGAATATACGACATGTAAATACGCGAAAAAAAGAACATCTACACTGCCAGTGCATATACACTCAGCCAAAATATAGTTCTGGAACTATGTTTTGGCCCATATACGCAGGGGGGTCCTATAGACTCCTATGGCAGCAGGGAAAGAGAAAAAAGGGGGAGGCATTTTTGCAGCATCCAACGCTGCGAAAAGCTTACAGGTGCTTCTATATAGGCATTGGAAGGCATCCCGAGGATTTTGGCAGAGCGAGGGTTTTCTGGGGTGCAGCGTATTTGTTTGCTAAAAACGACGCTCGCGGTCGTGTGAATGGGCGAGAAAACGCTGGCCATGATCGTGAAAAAATGCCCATTCAGGCGCTTATACGGAGCAGGCATGAAAACGTAAAAACGCCATCGCCGTATATGCACTCGAGGGAAAGAGCCCTAAGGTGAATGTACCACAGAAAATTGGAGAACGTACGATCAGTCAGAGCCGGAACGGAGCTTAAGATACTATGATAAAGAAATTAGACAGTGCTCGAAGTTCAGATGAACAGAAAATCAAATGTGGAAAGTGGAAACAATCTCACCTGGTGCTTCAGTAATTTTCACTAAGGGGTCACTGTCATACCAACAGCCTAGAAAGCCTTAGGGTTCCTTCACACGGGTGTATGCATTTTTGCACAAGGCTGCAGCGCAATGTATGAACGAGGCTTTTTTGCGTGTGTACTGGTGTATTTTAATGTATTTTTTGCACTCCCGAGGGAAGGGTTTTTTTTTCAGGTGGGACACAACCACGCCCCACCTTAAAGGACTGTTTAAATGAATTCCAGATGTGTTCTTTTTCCAGGAGAATTGTGCAGCATATCGCGCATTTACACACTGCTCCATAGACCTCAATGGGGACCATTTGTGTGCAAATATGCACAAAAGTGGAGCCTGCTCCTTTTCCCCCCTGCTTGCGCAATATTCAAACGGAAAAAAGGAAGTGTGAGCTAACCCATTTTAATCAATGGGTTCTATGCTTCGTGTATCGCAAACGTGCGTAAATATACCCATGTGAAGAAGCACTCAGGCCTTGTGTGTGGGGCCAGGTGCTGTCGGTGTAATTCCGTGCACAACGCACAGTCCCATTGTAGCCTATGAGGCTATATACATGGACGTTTTTTCACACGGACTAACGGTAGGCGTGAGAAACCTCATGGCATTTTTTATTCCTACTTATTTTATGGACAAGAAATATGCCATCCCATTGAATGTCAATGTGCAGATTGCATGTATATCGGACAGCGCATGGATGGGCATCCATGTACTGTCCAAAGCCAGCTGCATTATGGCTAGTGTGCACCTAGCACTAAGTATATGGTGTCTGCACTGTTTATGATATTGTATTTATCACCTGATAGTATATACATAGTTTATGTGGATGGTTATAATTCATAAGGCATTTAAGACTGCAGTACTGATCTCAGCCTGGTGAGGGCCATATACAAGATTACTATGTGTGATGACCTACTTCCAGCTTGTGGCACGTGTCTGGTTTCTGGTGGGTGGAACCCATGGCATTTCCTGCTACCCAAAATTCCGGTTTCTAATCCAGAAATGGGTAGGAGACAGAGAATATGGTATGTATGCACATAAAAGTATTTGACATATCATTATTCCTGTCATTAGGATTGAAAAAGCAGGCACTCCATAAGCCTCCAATACATGTAATTTGGAGCATTACCTATAAAAGGGCCACTCTTGCGAAAATACATTTTTCCAACCTTGTCCCCCTCATCCAATTGTCTGTCAAACTCATCTCCCATGTACATTGCAGTCACTTTCATGCAGTGTAGCTTCCTGTCTGATACTTATCAGGCACCATCTTAATGTTGAGATTTCTCCCTGTTCACTTCCTCTATGCTCTACTAACACTTCTGGTATTAGTGTACCTTGACACCACCAGGAAGCTAGGGCTTTGAGAGGTCAACGCCCCTGTCACACTCCTGGTTCCTGACTGGCTGCATTCGTCAAGGTTCTTGCAGGTCCTTTACCATGGTCGTGGTGAGGACTTTGCTGCCAGGCCAATGTAGTGCGTGCAGTGATGTGCCTTCTTGGATACCGGAGTGGCTATATTCATATATTGGTGTTAATCACTGCTCGCATGTGCCTGGAGCAGGATCCCACATGTCTACCTGTGCCTTCCCCGCATTTGTTGGCTGTGCGGCTGCCAGCAGTGAGGACAACCCGAACTGCCTTCAGCACTGTGCACAGATGAAAGGCTTTCAGCATTGTGCCGACCCCACTGCTGGAACTTACCTGTTCCCCTGTTCAGCCCTGTGCAGCTGTGGCCTCTGAGGAGAGTCCGGAGTGAAGTGAAGTGCGGCTGCAGTTTGTCCCCAGACGCCGCTGCTGTAAGTGTGCTGTGGCCGCTGTTCTACCCTCCTGTCGCCTCTCTGGACTCACTGGCCTACAGTCGCAAGTGTGCACTGATGTGCGGCTGACGGGACTGCAGGGACACCACCGCTGTACATGTGCCGCCGCCGCTATGCTTTAATGTGCATCCCCGGGCTGGTGACAATGGGGAGGGGGGTGTGAAATAACTCACCGGCAGCTCAAAAAATGGAGGCACAGAGCCGCTGCCAGGGGAGCAGCTGTAGAAAACCATAACGCACAGCCTGCTAAAGGACCTTAAAGGGGTTGTCCCGAGGCAGCAAGTGGGTCTATACACTTCTGTATGGCCATAATAATGCACTTTGTAATATACATTGTGCATTAATTATGAGCCATACAGAAGTTATAAAAAGTTTTTTACTTACCTGCTCCGTTGCTAGCGTCCTCGTCTCCATGGAGCCGACTAATTTTTGGCCTCCGATGGCCAAATTAGCCGCGCTTGCGCAGTCCGGGTCTTCAGCAGTCTTCTATGGAGCCGCTTGTGCCAGAGAGCGGCTCCGTGTAGCTCCGCCCCGTCACGTGCCGATTCCAGCCAATCAGGAGGCTGGAATCGGCAGTGGACCGCACAGAAGAGCTGCGGTCCACGAAGACAGAGGATCCCGGCGGCCATCTTCAGCGGTAAGTATTGAAGTCACCGGAGCGCGGGGATTAAGGTAAGCGCTCCGGTAAGCTTCCTTTACCACCCTGCATCGGGGTTGTCTCGCGCCGACCGGGGGGGGGGTTGAAAAAAAAAAAAAACCCATTTCGGCGCGGGACAACCCCTTTAAAGTTCCTTGACGAATGCAGCCAATTGGGAGCTGGGGGTGTGACAAGGCCATTCCTCCTGTCAAACCCCTAGTTTCCGGTGGCGTCAAGGTACACTAATACCCACACATCTCTTATGCAGTGTTACAGCATCACATAAGCAGCTAAAGCCTCTACCATCACCGCCTGCAGGGAAGACACTGCCATAATCCTTCTGTATGGAGGGGGTGCACAAATGCTCATGTAATAGATGAGGAGATGTGTGATACGCTGCATAATTCTGCTGGAAAAAGAACACAGCTGAAGTTCGAATTAGCCATTTCAATCAGTACGTCTACGTTTGCTGCGTACAAATGAACATGCCTTTCTAGTGCAAAAAGTACAGTAAAATACGTAGATCTGTTCACAAAAAAGCGGCATGTGCAAGTATATACACATAGGCTTGTGTGAAGCTGCCCTAAGTGTGCTTTCACACATTGTGTGTTCCACCTTGCATCTATTGTGGTTACACCCCTGAGCACTGGTGGAGCTTGAGTCTGTTTAAGCGCCAAACTTGTGATAGGAAAGATAAATATGCCTGCAGTTGTCAACATTAAAATAAGCATAAATATATCACGTTATTGTATATGAAAATACACCCAGGTGATATGTAGCCTTGGATGTATTGATGGAGGCTTCTACTACATGAGCTCTGATGTATCCCCCACTGTGAGCTGTTGTGTCATCCACCTCTGCATACTGTGGTTGACATTTACAGTAGTTTCACTCCCCGCTGCCGCTCGCCCTGCTCTGCTACCCTACATTTGCACAGGTACAATCAGTGCACGGCCTTCTGCCCACAAATACTTGGCATATTACAGCGGTGACCTCCTTTGCTGCGTCACGTAAATGGTATGTGGATTCTCTGCCGGCCCGACACTCCCAGTGTAATTGTGGTTTACATAGGTTAATGCAATATTCCCCACGCTGAAACTGTCTACTTCACATACCTGTGAGAAAGAAATATTCCAATGCTTGTAAAGGTGTGTCACTAAACCTTTATGCCGTTGTCACATGTAGTGTGCTATATAGGGCATCAGATACCTCTATGGAGCCCACTAAACTGTACTCCGAGGTATACGCCGTACACTGCTTGCTGAGTCAGCAGAAAAGGCAGTCCAGCTCTTAGGCCCCTTTCTAGCGGGCGTATTTGCGCATGTGAAATACACAGGGTATAGAACCCATTCATTTCAGTGCGTTCTTTCATATGTGTGTAATTTTTACTACGCATTTCAATTGCAATAAAAATGCAGCAATGTGCTCTATTTTTGTGCACATTTGCGCACCAAAGGTCCCATAGGAGTGGGTGCGTAAGTGCGTGTTCAATGTGCACAAAAAAGCACAATATGCTGCACAATTCTGTGAAAAACAGAACCCTTGCAAGCCTCTAAATAGCCTTTTAAATCAGGGTGGAGGTGTTTTGGGCACGCAAGGGGACATTACCCTGCGGCTGCAAAAAGTACAGTACTATGCAGCGATACGCAAACACAAAGCTACCTTGTTCACTGTGCTGAGGTGTATGCAATTGCACATACAGTCTTCTGAGGAAGTGCTAAGCATGTGGAAACCATGATTAAACCGGATAGAGGCCCCCCCCCTTCCCGGGATGTTGCCCTATGGGTCACATCTAGAGATGAGCAAGCGTGCTCGTTTAAGCCTATTACTCGAGCGAGTAGCAGTCTTTTTGAGTAGCTGTGTACTCGCCAGAGCAGCATGTGGGGGGTGGCGGGGGTGGGGGAGAGAGATCTCTCTCACTCTCCCCCCGCTCTCTCCTGCTGCCCCCCGCCGCCCCCTCCCGCATACTGCTCCGGCGAGTACACTGTTACTCGAAAAGACTGCTACTCGCTTGAGTAGCAGGCTTAAACGAGCATGCTCGCTCATCTCTAGATGTGTCCCATAGGACAGTGTGTGTATATGTATGTGTGTGTGTGTGTGTGTGTGTGTATATATATATATATATAATTATATACATGGCCTAGTGAGTCCTGTGTCGGTTTGGATGACCACATGACACACTAACGCATTTATATACGTGGGTCAATAGAAGGGGACTTATCACCTAATTGTTTATACTGTAAAGGATCCTGTGGCCGAACTCACCAGCTGGAGGGCTGAGGGAGAATGATGCCGCACCGCCTACTCATTGGGGTAGTGGAGAGCGGCTCCTACTACATTTACAGTCAGCACCCACATTCTTTATAGGAATGTGCAGCATGATGTGTGCAGTACCAAGCGGGGGGACAAGTGAGCCATCTCATTCAAACTCACTGCGCTGAGCCCTGTAGCGGACAGCGGCCCCCACTACACTAACCTGCCCATTTGGCTCAGCTGCTTCTACTTCACCAACCTGTGGCATGCAGCACCCACAGGAGGCGTACAAGATGTACAGGGTGATGCGGGTGCTAGCAGGCACAAGGCGGTCCATGCTTAGTGGCTTCTGTGCCAAGCAGTTCCTGCTGCCCAAGCACAAGGGGGTGGAAGACGCTTGCCTCTTGGATCAGTGGCTCATAAACTCTGCCTTTAAGTGGATGCATGCTCTCTCATCACCTTCCTGAGATGGCTATCCACTGGTATAATATATGGGTCATTGGTAGAGGCCCGGGCACATTCTTTACTCAGACAGGCTGATGGTTTGTTTGAAAAAAAACTCTGCTGCATGCCCATTTCTCGCCAGTTTTCACGGATGAGAGTATAGCATGCTGAGAATGGGGGCTGTCAAAATTGGACCCCAAATCAAACTCAGGGGCAACTTGCATACGGTTGTCTGAATGCAGCCATAGAGATAAGTAGCCTGAATGCAGGATTGTTTCCAGCTATGTTTCAGTGCAGTGAGATAATTCCATGAGATTGGGTGTGAGTGTTATTACAGATCAGACTGCTGGAAAATACATTGTGCTCCCAGTATGCCTGTGCATGTGCCGTCCCCGGAGACAAGTCTACCCCACCAGTAATGACTTCATGCATTCTTCATCATACTGGAATGCTCCATGTAGGAAAAGCTGATGTGAGGCATACGAGAGATATGTTCCTGCCTTACCTGGGAGAGCGGGCGCACCTGCCTGCTCTCAACCACAGCTATTAATACCCTGCATTTGCATACTATGGTGCAGAAAATGAATCATGTCAGTGGAGAGTTCGGGCGTAAGGAGAGAAATACCAGCGGGGAAAGGAAAATAAAAGTTTACTAATTACTTCACTGGAATTCTGCACTAAGAATAGTAACACTGTAGCTCTATTGTGAAACCTTCTCCAAAGTAGGTAAATATAGTAGCAGCGATAATGAGCACTGTACTGCGCAGCGAATATGACTGCAATGCAAAGGTATTTCCCAATCCTCAAAAATAGGGCACTTTTTCAATGTCCATGCAATAAAAAGGCATCTGTAATGCGGGCAAAAATTGAATGTAAAGAAAAAAGCCCCGATCAAGTCCTAATCTTAATTTGCGCTTTCTTGTCCATTCACACAGGCTGCTGCGGCGTATTAGCGAAAATATATGCTAGCAGCATGGAAAACCCTCATAGATTCTTGGAATGACTTCACTTGCTTAAAAAGAGCCAGCTGTCTTCTTTTCCCAGCGCTGGACAAAGCTAAACTCCCTCCCCCTCACTCTTTTTTCCTGCTCCCATAGAAGTCTATGGGAGCCTCTAGCATATCTGGTCAAAAGCTAGGACAAGAGCTATCTTTTCACGCATAGTCTAAAATCAGTCGCCCTATTATTCCCGGCGCGGCTAAAAATCACTCATCTGAATGAATACATTGGAAACCAATGCTTCAGATGGGTGTGATTTTTTTGAAGCGGCTAAAATAACCACATATATACGGCCTAATTATCATTAGAGATGAGCGAGCGTACTCGGTTCGGGTGTTTTTGCACTCGAGCACCGCTTTTTCCGAGTAACTGCCTACTCGGACGAAAAGATTCGGGGGGCGCCGGGGGTGAGCGGGGGGTTGCAGAGGGGAGGGGGGGGGGGGGAGAGCTCCCCCCTGTTCCCCACTGCAACCCCCCGCTCCACCACGCCGTCCCCCAAATATTTTGGTCCGAGTAGTTAGTTACTCGGAAAAAGCGGTGCTCGAGTGCAAAAACACCCAAACCGAGTACGCTCGCTCATCTCTAATTATCATCCTTTTAGGCTTCCTACATATGGTTGAGCGCAAAATCAGGCTCTGAAACGTGGCCAGATATCGCGCTCATGCATGCACGATATACCTGCGGATGCAAGGCGTTTGAGTTAAAAATGCCTTTCATCGCTTCAGTAAAGTAGCGATCCTCCAGCGCGCCTTTTAGCTTCGTTGGAGGATCATGAAGTGTTTCCCGTTGGGAAGCTTTGCATCGCACGCGCGAGAATCTCGTACACTGTGTGATGCGTTTTCCTATCTTCTTGAAAGCAATCGGTGATGTGTTCTGAGGGACGCGAAAATATAGGACATACAGCTCATGCATATGACTCCATTCATAAGAATGCGGTTCATATGCGTGTGAGTGCGTCTCGCAAAACACAAATCTTGCGCAATTTTCTTGCCATGTGAAAGTGGCACTACAAATCACAGTCAGGGCTTCTTCAGACAACCACGTTCATTTTTGGGTGCATAGAATATGTACGTGCAATGCGCAGAAAATAAAGCCCATTGATGTTAATGGCTTCATTCTCAAGAATGCGCTTTTTCCATATGTGCAAAGAAATAGGAGCTGCTCTATCTTTCAGCAAAGGCCCCCATAGAAGGCTACAAAATATCTCTTATGTGAAAGAACCCATTGGAAGCCACGGGCTTCACATACATTTGTAGCGAGATTTTCTTGCCTCTGTGGATACGACCTGATTGATAGAATTAGGCCACGAGATTACCTTCAGCGACAATACCTTGTTGTGCTTTGTAACGCTGCTTGGACCAATGTCCCAGGTACACTGCCCGTTCCTTATGAGCTCCCATGTGCTTCCGTGTTCATTGGATTATATACAGATACATAGTTTTTGGCATGCTGCAAAAATGGAGATATACACTTTCTCAAAGAGAATATGGTGCCTTATGGGGTCAACAGCACATGGAGTGTAATATAGATAGTACTGCAGTCTGTGGACCACCGTATGACTGTGCATACAGAATTGCGGTATATATAAGGTTCAGCCTTCAAAGTGGACCATATATATCCAGTAGGGGCATCATAGTTTAACACTCAACAAAGCCCCGTTCTATGGACAAGACCCTGTGCTTGTGTGAAAGGGCTGCAGATCTGGCTGGATCACTGTGGTTCCTTCATTCTGGGTCGCGCCCCTGCGGATCAAACATTGATGGCTTGTTCTAATGATAGGCAGTCAATATTTTCTTCCCAAGCAATCCCTTTAAATGAAGACCAATTGATCCTTGTAACAGTAGTTACCAAAAGAACAATTATTCAAAGGCCCGTTGAGCAGTGGGTGAGTGTTGAGAAATCACTTCTTAGGCCGGATTCACAGAGAGCGTATGCGTATTTGCACATGCATGAGTGCAGCATTTTTGCGTGCGCATTGGCGTATTTCAGTGTAGCTTTTTACACATGCAAGTTGTGCGGGCAAAAAAACCACCCCAATGCTGCCAGCCACAATTAGTCCAATGAGTTCAAGATGTCTTCTTTTTCTGCCCAATTACGCAGTGTTGCACGCATCTCCTAGTGTATTGCATGTGTATTTGCGCATCCCCGTTGGCTTCTATAGGGAATTGAGTGCACATATGCGCTGGAAAATAAAGCATGCTGCATTTTTTTGTGTGTGACCAAAATGTGTACGAAAATATGCACATTTGAATGAACCCATTAACCCTTTCCAATCCACTGTCTGACGTCTGAAGACATTATGATTTAAGGCTGTACAGCTCCGATGTTGGAACACGTCCGTCGGGGTTCTCTTACTGTATATTGCCAGCCTCTCTGCTGTCAGAGCCTATCCAACGTGTCACCTCATGCAGTACTGGCTTTATCCAGCATATAGCGCCGTTGTATAATGGCAGAAAAAGAGTAAGCCCCCTAGGAAAACCAGGATACAAATTGGATTGGAAAGGGTTAAAATCAATGGGTTCTATTCACTTCGTATTGCATGCAAATCTGCCGTGTGAATCCTGCCTAATAGAAATGTCCAACACGTGTGCCGCATTTGATGACTAATAACTAAAATAAAGCATGGCCGTGCAGCCTGTTCTTTAGTTTTACATGCTATCCTCAGGCATGGAGTGTATACAGTGAACTGCGCACATTCTTTCTCCTGTCCGTAAATAACAGGTAATTAGCATGCACAATTATGCCGAAGTCATACTCTATTTAAAGCTCTCCATCATGTGCCAGTTTTATGTTCCGAATTGTGCATGACTGAGTCTAAGGTGTTATTAAGTAATAGCACTTGTCTTAACAAGAGCACATAGGTGTAAGACAAGTATCACAAACTCACTGATGCAGATGATAACTGGTTTAGCCTTGGTTTCATATACCTCGTCCTAATAGAGCCTGGCGTGACTGCTCAGAGAAAGCTCTTCCTGAACCAATGTGCTATTTTTTTCTCCCATGTTGACTTTTGCATTAGAGAAATGGCTGTAAATCGTGCATGATCAGCTCATATTTAATGGCTGCATAAGTAACCAATTCAGAAAAACACATTAAGCTTCAACTTTATACAGCATATGTCCCCGTCATTTACTGCATATGTCCAGAAGCTGACCCTTATACCGTCCAGATTAGACAAAGCCGCCACTTAAATATAACTCTGCAGGGTTATTACGTACCTGAGCAGAGGCGTAACTTGAAGCTCCCGGGCCCCGATGCAAAACTTGTAACAGGGCCCCCAACTATAATGCTTTATTCATAGTACTGGGCTCTCTATATGGAGAAGAGAGGCCTTATGGGCCCTCTAAGGCTCCTGGGCCCGGGTGCAACCGCATCCCCTGCATCCTCTATAGTTACGCCCCTGTACCTGAGTTTACTTCATATACTCACATTTTGGCCTCCGTCAGAACGTGGTCCGTTTCGCTAATTCTTGGGACAACTGCCTGGCCAGATTACACACAGTTATTTGTTAGCACAGGATGGAGAAACTGTTCTTGCCATGGAAAAAAAATTGTTTGGAAAACTTCTTCGCGCCTCCGATCAACTTCAGATTGGATTACGCCAGTGTCGTATTATTTACATACGGCTGTTTCTATGATTTGACACGAAAGGGATGATCATAGTGAAAATAGTTCTAAAGCTTTAACGTGAATGTTCACCCTTGGGCACCATTTATATGTTGTCTAAATTGGTCTCAAGCTTCTCGCTGATTAATTTCTTAACGAATCTTGGCAATAACATATCATAATTTGGCTCTCAGAACTCATTTTCCGTTTTATTTTCCCGTAGCACACTCTTAAACCATTGCCTAGACCTACAGCTAGATGATAAAATTCCACTAGGGAGAGCTCGCTAAGTGATTTTTCATTATTGGTTGTCCGGGACTTTACTACTGATGACCTATCCTCAAGGTAGGTCATCAATAGTTGACTGACATGGGTCCGCCACTTGGGATCCCTCAGAATCCCTTGGGAGCTGTGCCTGCATTAGCAAACCACTACACTATGGACAGAGCTATCTGCTTCTGGCTCTATCTGCAATGTCAGCTGGCCCAATATCAGCTGATATTGGCAGGGGTCCCAAGAGGTGGACCCTTGTCAAAAAATTTTTGATGACCTATCCTAATCAGTAGTAAAATCGTGAACATTCCCTCCACAGAAGATTCTCCACAGTGGTGGCAAAACCCACATTAAATGCAAATTTAGCGAAGACATTTTGTGCAGATTCTCTGTGGTTTTCACTCCCTGCAATATAAATTGATATGCTACGGGTTTTAAATTTGCAGCGCAAGTCAATTTATCCTGTAGATTTTTTTTCGCAGCCCATAGATGGAACATTTTGAAAACCCATCCACATTGCTGCTACTGCAAATTTTTGTAGCCAATTCTGCTGTAGAAATCCTCCGTTATTGAGCAGACCTGATGGGTGGTTGTCCAATGTTGACAATCTGAATCTGATCACCATGGGGTGGTTTTAGAGGACTTCCATTCTATGATGCCCAAAGCCATATACTTAAAGGGGTATTCCGAGTTATTTCTTTTAGATAATGCCATGGCATCTGACAGCTGATGTCACCCAACAGAAGGCCTTGTGACGTCCCGAAAACCTGTAACTTGGGCATCTAATGTAGTGGCCAATCACTGATGACGTCCCTGCCAGCCTCCTATTGACTGAAGTGGTCACATGGGTAAACAACCCACATCACCACTGCCGCCCAAAGTAAACAGTGACCGAGGGAGTGGCCAGCAGCAGCGCAGTGGCAGGAGGTGAGTTTTATAGTTTTTTGTTTTTTTTTATATTTGCCTCATCCCCCACTGCCACCAATGTCTGTTATAATTGGAAACCCCTTTAAAGGGATTGTCTTATCTCTAAAACCCCTTCAATATATAACCAGTATGCAGATGATTCTTGCCTTTGTCTAGATAATGGGTACCTGAGGAAAACTCAATGTACAGTATTTTCCAATGTAAGTCCAAACCTTGTCAGAACTTATAAATCAATTCTTATTGTACCCTCCAGAGAATACAGGACTCATCATAAGGTTGGGGGAAATAGCTTTCAGCTCAATGCAATCTTGCAGGTATGACTACCTTCAGTTGGGACACAGATGGCATAACTAATAGCCCAATAGTCATGGAATGGCACCTCCTGGGCAGTGTACCCCTCGATCTATCAACATTTTCATCCATCCATCCATCCATGTCATTTGGCATTCTCCTTGCTATCGTGAGAACAGACTTCACTGTTTGTAGAGTATCTTTCCAATGTATTGTTCATCAGGCAGTTGGGCAAATATTGTAAAGCCAAAGAGAAACACTACTTGTAAGCTTAAAGGTAAATTAGTTATGAGAACAATCTTTCAATCAGATTCACAAGAGTCCTAATCTCCAATAGAGAACAAGAATCCCTTCCTAGATCTATTCCAAGGAGTTTCTACTGAACTACAAAGAGAAATGTTCTCTTTGTGCAGATAATCCTTCCATAAACGTCTTCAGCTGGAGGTAAGAACAACAAGATTGGTTGTCTTGAAAATGATGAATAAGAGGTTTCAGGATATCGTCAAGAACAACCTTTTACAGGTGTAAGCGATACTGAGGAAATCTAATATTAGAAGCGTATATTTTAAGAGTATTTGTAATATTTATAAAAGTTTTTGATTTGCACAGATAGCACCATTTGAAGGGGTTGTGCCAAGTTATAAAGTTAGCCAGCATCCATGTGATTGGGGATTCATTTATGATCGGTAGGGGTCTGACCATAGACACCCTCACTGATCTTGAGAAGGGGATCCCGCATGAATGAGCCACATGCACACCTCAGTTCTATTCATTTCATTTTCAGCGGTGGTATTCAGCAATTTCCAGCGCTTGCATTGAAATTAATGGAGCAGTGATGTGCATGATGCTTCATTCATGCGGGCATCTTCAGGACCCCCATTCTCAAGATGGGTGGTCCAACTGCTGTTACGCATAAATGATACATATCATATATTTTTAATGATATTCTGTCGTGCTAACATAGCATTGTAGAGCAAGTCGAGTTTTCGAAAAGGGAGGAGTTTAATGTATATTAGACAGTTGCAAAAACTTTCAGTGTACAGCTATTAACCCCTTTAGCGGCACGCCCAGAAAATCTACGGGGCTTGCTGCACTGACCATTCAGTTAAACCCCGGAAGATTTCCGTGGACAGCTCTAGTGCTAAAATGCATAGAGCACTGACCTGTCATCTGAAATCTTCATTGGTTTTAATTGCATTGTTGACTCGTTTAAAAAACCTGCCCTGGGGAGCATGACATGGTAATAATAAACCTGCCACTGAAGGGGTTAAAGGGAACAAGGCATCTTCCCAATTAAAAAAAACTTTTTCAGTATCTTTTCTTAGAACTGTGCATCATACTGTTTGTTTCACACAGGTTTTTGTGACAGTTTTCCATGCTGTTGATTGAGCCAAAGCCTATTATTACTGAATAGGGGCAGGCGAGGTTACTATGACTCAATGAGGGCATAAAAAGGTGGTGTTATTACTGAATAGGGGCATAGGGGTGCTTTGTGACAGAGTGGGAGCATAAGGGGGAAAAATGACTCAATGAGGGCATAAAAGGGAGAAGTATTACTGAGTGTGGAAAAGGGGGTATTATTTCTGAGTGAGGGCATAAAGAAGGCATTATTATGGAGTATGGTCACTTTTAATGTGTGGAGAGCATTAAAACAGGCACTTACTGTATCATGCCTTCAAAGAGCACAAAAAGGTGGATACAATCAATGTGGGGCACCATGGGTGGTATTATTATATTTTGAAGACTATAGATGTGGAAAGTGTAGAGGTGGGGAAAATAAGGTAATATGTTGGAAAATTGAGGAGCCAAAGATGTCTGTATGTCATATTCTGCAGAGACAAGTTGTGACTGAGAGAAATCATCATGGTAGTCTTGGCTGGATGGAGAAGAAAAGGGAGGGTGAATGAATACAGTCAAAGAGGACATGATTGGTGATCACTGGAGCTAACTGTACTGTAATCACTTACACAGTCTGCAGAGCAGCTGTTTAGAGCTCACATCTACCGCTACATAGAGTACTGTATGGAGAGCAATACTGGTCTTTGTATAGTGTTTTATTGTAGTAACAGTATGGTGTTACCAGAATAAAAACACTATGTTATGGCCTTCATGTTGGTAACATTGATCTTTTGTAGTGGTCTTTATTCAGTAACAGTATGGTATGTTATCATGGTGTGGCGGTATTATGGGCCCCTTATATAATGTTATTATTGGTAATGTTGGTCTTGGTATAGTGGGTTTCCTTCTGTAATAATATGGAAGTAATATGAACTGTTGTAATTTGCATCTTCTATATATACTGTGCCATACTATTTAGGGTTCAGCTCTAGAGTAACATATTAGTGCTTAGCTGTTTGTTACACCCTTCCTAAACCTGTGAGGGTAAGGCCAGATTCAGATGGGTGTTTTTGCGCTTGTATTTGCGCACATAGCGAATAGCACCCATTGATGTTAATTGATTCGTTCTCATGAATGTTTTTGTGTATGCATTTTATGCATACACAAAAAAGTAGGCCCTGCTCTATTTTCCTGTTTATTTGCAAACCAAGGGCCCCATAAATGTCTACGGGAGTTACGCAAATACGCACTTAATGTATGCGCAATATGTTGTGCAATTCCATGACAAAGAAGACATCTAGAGCTCATTGGGCTAAATAGCCTTTTAAATCATGGAAGGGGTGTGGAGCATGTGAACTGACCCTGTGTGCAAAAAGTACAGTACTATGCGCACAAATCTACCTCATAAAGCCTCGTTCACTGTGCAAATACGTTGTGCTGAAGCGTGCGCAATTGCGCATACGGTCATCTGTAGCCGCCCTTAGGCTGGGTTCACACAAGGCGGATTTGTTGTGGTTTTGCTGCATTTTTTTCCGTTGCGGTTTTGCTGCAGAAGAACTGCTTCTGCGGCAAAACCGCTTCAAAGGTTATTTTTGTCTTGCGGAAGAATCCGCAAGTGTTTTTTTCCGCAGCGCTTTTTTAACTTTTGCAGCGGATTTTGCTGCTTCCATAGAAGTCTATGGACAAAAAAGCGCTGCGGAAAAGTCAAAAGAATGAACATGCTGCGTCTTGAAAAACTGCGCAGCAGTTACATTTCCGCACTGCGGCTGTGCGAAAAAAATCCGTCCTGTGAGAACAGCTTTTTGCCCAAACACATTTGTACTGCATTGCACTGCAAACGCAGCGGTTTTGCCGCAGTGCGGATATGCAACAGCAAACCGCGGCAAAACCGCAGCAAATCCGCCCTGTGTGAACCCAGGCTTAGGGTGCATTCACACAAACGAGTTTCTCATGCCAGTTCTGCGCATTACAAGACGCACAAAGCTTGCACTGAAATAAAGCCTCTTGTTTTCAATGGGCCTATCATCATGTGCGGTTTTTTTTCTCACTACTTTTCCGTGAGTCTGTAGGACTCTCGCCCATTGTTTCCAATGGCTGAGAGAAAAAAATCGTGTTGCACTCGCATCACGCTCGCATGTATAATTTAAACACTTTTCTACTGCAAAAAAAAAAAAATGCCTTTTTGACGCACGATGCAATGAAATTTTCTCGCAAATCGCAACGCACTCGCAATTTTACATGCACGATATTGATCGGAGTTTCTTGGACCGATATCACACTCGTCCGTATGAATGCACCCTTAGACCAATTATTAGATTTTGCTGCAGCTTCTTCAACATGTGTGGTCAGCATGAAGTATGAATGGGGAAGCTATGTGTGGTAGGGTAGAAGCTCGGTATCCCATGCAAATGTGATCTTCAAAGACACTTCAATGAAGAAGGCTCTGACGTATTTTACCACAAAGTAACTGGAAGAATTCATGAGTCTTGGAGTAGTTGTATGAGACTCCAGTATACTTCAAAGCTTCTGGAAACTGGATGACATAGTAAAACTCATTACCTGGTATAAAGATGTCAAAACCTCCTCATTATTCGATGAGTAATATGCAGGGAATGGCGGGAGTTTTTGATCAGTAAGAAAAGTTTCCTTCATGAGTATTCGGCCGATGTAGATGAAAGAGGGCTTTGATTGCTGGTGACTGATACCATGTAAACCACAGTCATGACATCATGCATGAGGCAGTGTGAATGTCGGCATCACAGACCAATATTAAAATAGAAAAAGAAGCTGTATCTGCACCCTTCAATTCTATTTAACCACTCAGTATGTCTAATAATAAGTAAGGGGTGTCCTCCGGGCCCCCCCTTACATGTACTAAAGTCCTTCCCATTGAAGTGCTGTGTATGCTGTTCATATAACTTTGTTCCCAAGAGCGGCTTCCTCTACGCCACGTGGCCCGAGGTCGTCCTGTTCCCTCGCCAAGTATTAGTGCTAAACATTGGTGCTTGGCACTACATTGCCCATTGGATCGGTGGTTCATCCAAAGACTGTCTCCTTGTGAATGCTGCTGCATCGGTCTCGCTAAAGGGCCGAAATACAACTTTTTGCTCTCACTGTGTATACTGAAATGTTATTGTTGAGGAGCTACAACCTGGTAAAAACACGGGAGATACGTAAGCCGCCTACATTCATTAATTTGGGAAATAAAGTTCTGTGATTTAAGAGCAATTCTAAACCGGCCTGGATTCATCCCTCCCTCAGAGCAAGTGCTAGCCAGGACTCAAGCTCATGGAGGTCAGCTACCTTGATGGGGGCAAGGCCATCGACAAAGCTGAGGATGTGCCTCTGGGTATCCGGTCAGTAAGCCTGCCTCCCAGAGAGGGCTATGCCTATCTGGAGCTGGGCCATGTTTCACAAGTGCTATACTGTGAACTACTTGTATCCATAAAATTATATTAGGATTTGATATATTTTGGCAATAATTTAGCAATTTTCAAATAAATAAGGACAGGAGGGTATCACATGCTGAATGTTCTAATAATTTCTTGATAAGTAAGGTACTATAAACTCAACATAGATATGTGATGGCTGAATGATCATTCAGCATCAAAATAGTTTGCATTTTGGTCAAAACACATAAGCTGACAGGCCACGGCAAGGCCACCACACATCCCTTAGTACCTACGGCCCGTCAGCCTACGTGTTTTGGACAAAAAGCAAACTAACACCCGCATTTAGCAGTGTGTTTTGCATGCAGCATGCTATAGATGCTGTGGTGCACTGTGGTGATACAGGGCAATTTACTGCTGTCCCCCCCAAAAATAGATTTTCGGCGGATCTCATTAAAATCACCATGTAGAACTGGAGAGCATTTTACCATGTCCACAGATGTTAAGCAAATCTAATTTAAATCACGTCAATCTAGTGTGTATGAAAACTATGATACATACTAGAGATATAAAGCAGCCTAAGATCTGCATGTGAGCAAGTATAGCTAAACTTCCTTGCCACGCCTCCGTCAGATTGGTCATCACTAGATGAGCAATTGTGATTACGGTCTAACTTTCCTCTACATAAGGCCATTGTTACTCATGCAGTTCATTTAATTAGAATTAATTTAATAATTGCTTTTCTAAAAAATGTTATCACTGTGAATGATTTGTCCCTAAAGATAGATTCACGAAAACGAACTGCATACAAAGGAGCAGCTGAAAGTCCAGCGATCCCTGCTGCTGCGGGTGTTTGCTCAGGAGAGTGTCCACACTGATAATGCAAGTGAAATTAGGTGGAAATAAATGAAAAAAAAATAGAGTAGGGTGGAACCAATTGCAGGCAAACGTCATGAGGTTTCATCAATCAGCAGGCGTGTTGGAAAAGTTTGTAAAGTATACAGTATAAAATGTATATTTGGAGCAAATGTAAGATTAATTAACAGAAATCATCAAATGATAGATTGATGTTGCATTGACATTCTCCCGCAAGACACCCTTAATCGTAAAGTTTAAAAATCGTAGAACAGAAACATAGAAATCCTTCCTTTAAAGGGGTTGTTAGAAGATTATCCCCTTTCCACACGATCCCAAGAATGGGGGTCCGGTTTGTCCCCAAGTCATTGGAGCAGAGATTATGCAGCTGCACTGCTGTTCCAACCACTTCAATGACAGCATTGGAGGTTGCTGAACTGCTTGGTGGGATTTGCTAATCTCTGGTGCTGCATTTGGAGCGAAAGGAGCAGTGGCGTGCTTATGCAACCTCCGCTTCTTTTATTCAGGGACCAACCAGACCCCCGTTTTCTGGGGCTGTGGGGGACCCAACTGATCATAAAGTTTGGGGATAACTTTATAACTTGATACAACCCCTTTAACTCCTCTCTAAACCCAACAAATGATTCTATGGTTCTAAATGTATTTCATGAGATGTTAAAAACCATGAGTAAGAACATATACGTCTGATGGATGCCATCCAACAGCTCTCTGTCACCCATAATGCTGAAAAAAACATATACATTTACAAATACAAGTTTTACTGAAGTCTGTGATGGTTGCCTTCCATTGGACATCCGTCACCTATTGGCTCCTATGTAAAAAAAATAAAATGTGTACATCATGTTGTACTAGACTGCACATTGAATTGGCATCCTAGCAAATTGTATAGCTTAATGAATTTTTAAGTCAAGTTGAGGGTGAATTGTACATGCAATTCTGCTTCCTGCACTGGCTGCAGTAACAATGGCCCTGGGAATCAGCTGATCAGTGGGGATCCGACTGACTGGTTATCAATAGAATTTTTTTTAAAAAAGGCTCATAATACTCAATCACCTACACACTGGTTTCGGACCAACCTTATTCTGTTCTGTGCCCATTTCCGGACCTCTAGCTCTATGGCTGTGCCCACCTTTTATTCTTATTATTCTTAACCCATTTTCCATGTATTCACTGCCATGTTTTCACTGTGGCTCCATAGCCTTCATGTTTCTATGCTTTTTCTGTGGCTTTTTATTAAAATGTTTCACTAACCTAGTGGTGGTCGGCCCTTAAAACCTTTTACACGACCCGATAATCGGGCAAGAATATTAGTTTGTATATGAATCTGCCCGATCATAGGGGCCTGCAAAAGAACAAGCACTTTGCCACCTAACGAGCAAATGCTTTTTCATTGACTAATTGTATCTTTTAAGTGATCATGTAAATGCTCGCTGGTCAGATGTGCATCTCCCCGTGTAACAATCATGGTAATGATCATTTGTCTCCATACGGCGGAGCATCTGCCCCGGGTGAACAAAATGAATGAGTACTGACCGACCTGCTCATTGCCGGTGAGCGTTTGTATGGGCAGATGATCTTCATGTGACCCTTACTCCCAGGAGGCTAGGATTATACCTACAATTCTCCTCATCCCCACCTGTGCAATAAAAGACATCTATTCACAATACCCAGCACCAAAAGCTGCCTAGAATAAAATGCACTTAAAAATGAAGAGAGACAATATCAAAGACATAAAAAGATGAAAAATATTTAAAAACTGCTTTGCGATGCACACTAGTGCTCAAATATATAAATATATATCATTGTATATACTCAGCAGACAGATAATCCATGATTATCCAATGAAGTGACCTTTTAGCTCCCAATCAATATATAGAGGGATGACCTCCGAAGAATGTGAGGGATGGCGCTTTTAACCTTTCTGCACTCTTCTGTGATGTTCCAAGGTTTGTCTTTACAGCTGAATTTCATAGACGAGCTAGAACTCTAGTGGATGTTCATCCTCTAGCACTGACTGAGAATGGCAAAGACTGTTCAATTAATAGCATTTAGTTCCAGACTCGCATTGATCAAACAGATAGAGCTCTATTATACATTAACAATGCTGGTGCCACCATGACTATAAAACCCCTCGAAGCCAATGCTGTTAGATTAGATGCTTTATCTATCAATATTTACTATATATTCACACGAGCGCATATACACCGCGTTTTCACGCCCTGGCGTATATACATTATCCATTGGAAACATTGGTTCACAATGCATTTGTTCACATGGGCGATGATACAATGTGTAAATACGTCAGCAAGGTGAAAGATGGGACATAAGCGGCTGAAATACGTCCGGTGGATATACGGTGGCCAAAAAGATAGTCCTGGAACTATCTTTTGGCCAATTTATGCCGGCAGGTCCTATAGACTCCTATGGGAGCAGGGAAAGAGAAGGGAGGGGGAGGCATTTTTGCAGCGTCGAACGCTGCAGAAAGCTCACAGCCTCTATATAGGTATTGGAAGGCATCCTAAGGATTTTGGCAGAGCGAGGGTTTTCTGGGGTGCGGCGTACTTTTTCTGCTAAAAACGACGCTCGCGGTCATGTGAATGGTTGAGAAAACGCTGGCCATGATCACGGAAAAACGGCCATTCAGGCACTTATACGGAGCAGGCGGGAAAACGTAAAAACGCCATCGCCGTATACCTGCTTGTGGGAAAGAGCCCTTAGGCTAACAATCTAATTAGCATTTCTAATGCTCTCACACACGCACACGTCAAATTAATAGAAACATCATTAAAGTTGACTTCAAACGGCATTATAGCGGCCGGCTATGTCATGCTATGAAGCCGCAGGGGCCCTGGATGCTGTTGTTTTATCCTGCTGGGTGCTATTTGTCAAGATTTTCCTAGAACCAATTCTTCTAGAGAAGAGAACCTCCGTGATGGGCCATGTGAGGGAGCGGGCCGCTGCTTGTTTTTCAGGTGAAAAACTGAATATAGTATAGTAAAGCCCCATTCACTCTATGGCAGCCTTATTACTGTTCCATATAACATGGAGCTGCAGTCCAGCCATGTGCATGGATTCCTAGGTACATTTTAGGGAGTGAAAGGCAAAGGGAACCTTATATGAACATAGGGAGATAATCCTAACTACAGGTGATGACCATGATGACATAATTGCACATATGGCCCAAGTCAGCAGGGCTGGTTGTTGAGCCACCGTGCTTTTCCAGAATTTAAAACACTATAGGGCATTAACGTAATCATGGAGCTCCGGACCGGATTTACTTACAGGAACGGTTGACCTGTGCTTGTAGCTAGTCTTGGGCACTGCCGTAACTATAGGGGATGCAGGGGATGCAGTTGCACCCGGGTCCAGGAGCCTTAGGGGGCACATAAGGCCTCTCTTCTCCATATAGGGAGCCTAGTACTAGGCATAAAGCATTATAGTTAGGGCCCCCGCTGCAGGTTTTGCACTGGGGCCCAGAAGCTTGAAGTTACGCCCCTGGTCCTGGGGTAAGGGCTTCAGATGAAGTGAAAGTTAATTATGCTTCCTTTACATGGAATGGAGTATTCCATAACAGTGTTGTAGAATATATTAGCCTGCAATTCCGTATCAAAATCCCCACGTTTTAGGCCAGATTCACACAAGTGTACGCATATTTGATTGCACATCTTTACCCTTTTTTTGCAGAATGGGTGTTGCGTATGCTATGATGTTTATTACTGTACTGTTTGTGCACACAAGTAGTGTGCAATTGCACATGCCACAAAATACGCACCGATGCTCCTAATGGCTAATTAGTCTAATGAGTTCAGGATGTGTTCTTTTCCTGCTCATTTGCACAGGAAAATAAAACATGATGCATTTTGTTTCACAACCAAAATGCGCAGGAATGTGAACGAACCCAATGACATCAAAAGGGTCTATTTGCTGCGCAATGCGCTCACAAAAGTTTTATGCTCATGTAAATACGGCCTAAATATGGATTTTGATGTGAAATTGCTGCCAGAATTCTGCCATTTTCGAGTCTGCATCAAAACCTGCACGTTAGCAGTACCGACCTTACTGCTGACTATTCTGCACGGCGGTTGTGAAATATTCCATCGTGTGTGAAAGCACCTTTACAATTGTGCTGAAGTCAGCATTTATATCAATTTTGTACTTTATCTACAAAATAGAAGTTAACTAGTTCTTTTTAACAATAGACTGCAAACTCCTACTAAGGGCAGCTTCACACGCTACTATGTGCACACGCAAAAATTGTGCGAGCAATATGCAGAGAATAGAACCTATTGATGTCAATGGGTTCTTTCACATTAAAGATTTGCATGTGCATTTCGGTCGTGTGTCAAAAAATAGGACCTACTCTATTTTTCTACATATTTGTGCACCAAGCATCACCATAGAAGTCTGTGGGAGATGTGCAAATGTACACACATTACGCATGGCGATGGGTGAAACCCCATGCAAAACCATGGGGAGAAGAACACTTTGGGACTTCAGTAGGCTAAATAGTTTTATGAAACAGGGCGGTGAGGTGGGGGGTGGGAGGGAGAGAAGTCCCGTGCATACGAACAGGTCTTGTGTGCGCAAATAATAGTAGAGGCATTTGTTGAAGCCGCTGAGCCTCGGTGCAAAGTAGCCTCGACGTTCCCATGGGCCATTTATAATACTGGCGCCTTCTTCTCTGGCAGAGCGGTCTTCGGCCCCCTTGGCACCTGGGGTAGAACTAATCATGGTTTAGTAGGTTGCTGGCTAATCAATCCCCAAATATTTTTAACCCCAAACCTCGGGGCAATAGAGGAGCTGTCGCCCCTTCATGAAAGGAAGCCGGTGGAACACAGTGAGCAGACAAGGGGAAATATCTCACAAAGATGGCTACTTCTTAATATGCCGGTACAGAGCTGCTCAATGATTCTACGATGTCTGCGTCTCCCAAGATATAAACAAGGATTGTTGTCCTGAGATAACCCAGTTACTAAGACATAAGCTGGGGTGTGTAGCATAAGCTCCGTTCCTTCTCCACTCTTCTACATATACTACAATGTACTCTACCGGTATTAATTACAAGTACTTACGTAGATTTTGCAAACAAAACCTTTTTTTCGTCTACTTGTCAAACAACATACTCAGAAGACTTGCATCATGGAAAAAGTTCAACGTCTCTTAGCTAAAATCAGGGCAGGCTTAATATGTCCTGCATACATGCCAAGGCAATCATGTATGCTTTGTGTAGATTGTAAGTAACCTTTTATTGTTTCTGATTTCCCACTTACACTTTTCTTTCAATCTGCAGTATATGTAATGCGTCTTGTATGTCCAGGGCAGTAGGGATGAAAAAAATCAGAAAACCTCGGTGAAGTAGAGAGAAATGAAACTGATAACACTTCCTGGCAATTCAGTAAGAGCAAAATGAAAGTGACCTGACCTTTAATGTGACAGAAATGCTGTGACCGAAAGAAAAAAAGAGAACTAACCGAAGTGATGCTCTTACTAACCTTCTCATGGTATCACACCCTCGCCCCCACATGGGATTCCCCCTCAACCTATATGAATACCCCTGTATTATGACATTTTTTATGAGAACTTTCAGGAAATTAATCAAGCATTTACTATATATTTCTTAGAACATTGAGAATTGGGAATGTCCATAGAAAGGCTGGGGGGATTCATTTTATTGAGCTACTCCTACTTTTACAGTGGTGAGCACTGAGGGGGTGTTGGGGTTTCTGGCTTACTACAAATGACTAATTTTTCAATAATGAAAAATACAAAAACCCTTCTCATATTCAATTATATATATTTTTCAATTCGTATTAACCCCTTCATGACCAAAGGTCATTAATGCAACTGTGTGCAGTTCATGTATCCCTACTTTCAAAAAAATCACAACTTTTTTATTTGTCTGGTGACTTATTTACATGAGGTACCTGTACCCGTACCCATACCTAAACCCTAAACTGTGCTGCATACAGCTGTAAAACGTATTTATATACATGATTTAAGGTTGGTTTAGACACAACGATTATCACTCAAAATATCTTTTGAGCGATAATCCTTGTGTGTTTTTTGCAAGGTGATCACCTTGCGCTCTAAGCGGGGAATGCAGAAGACAAGCGAGGCCGCTTGTCTTCTGCATCCAGCTGTTCCCCGCTTAAAGCGTCCGGCTGTTATACCGCTGGATGCTCCGAGTGGAGAATGCAGAATACAAGCGGGGCGTCCCCGCTTGTCTTCTGCATCCACCTGTTCTCTGCTTGGAATGCCTGGCTGTTATACAGCCGAGCGCTCCGAGCGGGGTATGAACACAGCTGGACTGCTCTGTTCTTCATAACCCGCTTGTCTTCAGGGAGTGGGATACAGCTGAAACAATAGTATCAGCTGTATCCGCTGTGAATTCCTGATAACTGATCACTGAAAGATCAGCGACTGCTTAATGAAAACTGCACAATGTCAGCGCAGTTAGACACAATGATTATAACTCAAAAGATGGCTTTCAGCGATTTTTGAGCAAAAATCATTGTGTCTAAAAGGGCCTTTAGCTTCTTGGCGTAAGCTTTCCAAACATGACTAATTTCCTGGACTACGTGAAAATCTGTTTGTAAGCCGTTTTCGCACAACCGAAAAAATTGCACGAGATTTGTGAATTGCAAGACGCACAAAACTCGCACGAATATGAACCCCATTCTTTTTTGTTTCTGCATCGTGGGAAAATATTATGGTATGTCCTATTTTTGGACGTTCCCTTGGAACACCTCGCCATCGCCCAATGTTTTCAATGGGGCCAGCACAGCATTGCATGGCATACGCGGTGCATGCGAGTGTGATGCGATGCAAGGTGTACCCATTGAAAAAAATGGGGAAAAACTTTGCGATCCTTTGCTGCAGCTAAAAGCATCACAACTTACCTGATGTGATACAAGCTGGTTTTACCACAAAAACGCCTTGCATCCGCGGGGACATCGCTCACTGGTAATTGTGATATTGGGCTGAGTTTCATGGGCCGATATCAGACTCACCCATGCAAAATTAGCCTTAGGCTGTGTTCATGTTTTTTGTTGCATTTTTGAGCCATAATTAGAATCAAATCAAAAAACTGCATGCATTTGCAGCATCCGAGAAGTTGGCATCAGCCTAAGGAGACAGCGGGATAGAGTTGTCACGGTTGCTCTACCATCTCTGACCCGGAGAGTAACCAGAGACACGTCCAAGGGGCCGAGAGCAGGTTATTAAATAGGGCAACCTAACAGTGGTTTACCTTGAGTCCTTTTGCCACTTGTGACGCCACCGTTCCGTCCTCCGTGGTGAATTCTAGATGGTGTAATAAAGAGTCCACACACACAGAGTTGACTTTTTAAAGGCAGAAATGGGAACGGTCAGTAAAGCCATTTACTGTAGGATAACTTGCAAACTTGGAACAGTCCAAAAAAACTGTACATCCACTGGCAAAAGACACGGGTGCAGAAGAACACGTGGTGTGTCAGGGAGGAAACACGGGAGGCCAGAGGGATTCTCACAGGCCAAGTTATCTGTGGCTCTCTGTTCCCAGAAACACCTCTTCTTCCACTCACCAACTCTCTAACGGTGCACACTCACGGTTGACGATCCACACTATACTAGTGCTACACAGTGGGTTCACGCGGTCTTACGGTTCCTTTTGCGGTACTGCATAGGGACCTTATGAGATAGGCCCTGCACTCACACAGCATCCTCTCTACCTCTTCCAACTTCTGGGCCCACAGACTGAAGGTGTCTGTGTGCCCCCAGGCTCCTCTCAGGAACACTCTAAGTAGGAGACCCACAGAAGAAGATGATGACTACTACTATCATGCACCTTGCAACCACATATATAAGACAAGGTCACATGACATACAAAAGATACATTTCCAGACATAACCCAGACGGTAACCCATTCAGTGCTGCAGCTATGCAATACATGTCATATTCACTCACATGAAAGACACCGACAACACATAGGCACAAGACATACATAGACCATTAAGAAACATCTAGAGAACTTGGTACATTGACTTCTGTACTCTACATATTTTTAAGAACCTGCATGCACTATTAAAAACCGTATGTGGATTTAAAAAATACACGCATTTTTTTTCCAACTGCATGCAGGTTTTTGATGCATTTTTTAATTGTGTGTAAGGGCTCATTACATGGACGTATGAGTACAATGCTGCGAGTCTTGGAAAAGCCGGCAGAGATCACGTAGGGACTGCGATACGCACTGCACATGCCTAGGATTACGACATCACGGACATACGCAGTTTGACTTTTTCTGTGCAGAGCAGGGCTCTGTATTATACACTGTCGTTTCGCAGGCATTGCTAGGGGGCATCGTATCTATATGCAGCCATTCAAGAGCTCCATATAAAACGGGGAGAACTAGAGCGTGCTGTAATTTATTTCTCCTGTGTTTGATATGCAGTGTCCCCTTGCAGCTCCAACGCAGGTGTGAATCGAAGAATTGCCTCCGATCACCACGTGTTACGCACAGGAAATACGCGTGCGTAATACACGGTGACATGGGAATGGTGCCCGTGGGAATGAGCCCTAATGTGTATAATCATATATAGGAGATACCCAGGTTATACCAGCATGGTCAATATCACTATATACAGGAGATGTATCACTTATACCAGTTGTACATATATAATTATATACAGGAGATACCCATGTTGTACCAGCATGCTCCATATTATTATATATAAGGGAAAGTATATACATCTTCTATATGCAATGATATTGACCATGCTGGTGTAAGACCGGTTTTACATCTGGGTCAAAACCTCTAGCCAGACATTGCAGACAGATGTGGCTTGAAATACCGGAAGAAAAAGCACTGCATGCAGCGCTTTTTTATCCTTCCAAAAGCTGGGCAGCAGGGTGGAAAGAGGATGGACCCCAGGTTATACCAGCATGCTCCATATCACTATATAAAGTACATGTATAACCCCCTGTATTTTTGTATATAGTGATATGGAGCATGATTATGTAACCTGGAGATCTCCTGTAAATAATTATGTATGTATAGCTGGTATAAGTTATACTAGGTATACATATTTGACTACATACAGTACTTACCGTTCTGTAATTGGGATCAGCCCTATTCTCATTTGCACAAGGAAAGACTAGAAGCAATGGGGTGAAACTGAAAGGGAGGAGACACAGATTAGATATTAGAAAAAACTTTCTGACAGTGAGGGTGATCAATGAGTGGAACAGGTTGCCATGGGAGGTGATGAGTTCTCTGTCAATGGAAGTGTTCAAACAAAGGCTGGCCAGACATCTGTCTGGGATGATTTAGTGAATCCTGCACTGAGCAGGGGGTTGGACCAGATGACCCTGGAGGTCTCTTCCAAATCTACCATTCTATGATTCTACCCCCATATGTACTTCTGCTCGGCTCTCCTCCTCCGGTCTCTTGCTCTGCTCCCCAACATGTCCGTGCGTCGTCAGAAGGACCAATCACACGGACGAAAGTGCACTGATAGACTGCAGTTGTAACCAATCACAACTGCAGTCTCTCAGTAGGAGGAGCACGTGCCCAGGGAGTTTGCAGCCTGTAATTGGCTGCTTGCTCCCCTGGTAATGGCCCTCCCAACTTCAAATGCCGGCCTGCAGGCCATGGCAGTCAGAGTGTATCTGATAGGGGGCCCATGGGCCCTTGTTTGCTAAGGAGCCCGGTCGCCATTGCAACCTCTAGCGGTATGCCAGTGATGAACTCTTTTGTATTTAATAATGAAGTAGTTGCAAAATATATATCTATCTCTTGGAGTTTTTTCAATGGTAAGTTCCTGTAAATATACTCAAGGAGATACTATAAACTCTTGATGTTCCCAAGTAGCAGGGAATTATTGTAATTATGGAAAATTATGGTTTAATTCACTTGGTTATATTATAAAAAATAATTATGGTGCCGATTTAAAAGCTTGTTCAGTCATAGAAGCTAATAGAAATGTGCACATGGCCCTGAAAAGACTCAAGTGATGTGAAAATATACCATTTACTATAAGAAATATCTTAAAATAGATGTCTATAGAACAGAATAACTTGAGCGGATCGATTCTTGGTGCATGAGTCTTCAGGGTAATTTATCCTCTCATTGTTTGAAGGTACAAAAACATCAGCATTTGATTACTCCTATTAGGACAGATCAAGGGTATGGTATGATGGCATGGAGCAGTAGTTTGGGACCCTTCAAATAGCCCATATATGGATGTAGATTTCCAATGTAGGGCTTAACATACCAATGAAAAATTTTCATATTCGTATTTATCGGTATTCGTTGGTACATATCAGTAACCTGCAGTGTAGCAGTGGGTGCCAGTGCCAGTGTTGGCGTCTCTAATGGGTGGTAGGCCCTCATGGTGCACTACGCATACTATGTAGCCTGATGTCTTATGCTTTACCTATGTGCTAGTACTAAACAGCCGCCTGATCAATATAAGGAGGGTGTGTGATTGGCTGTTCACCTGTGCAATGGCTCCTCCATATAGCAGTTTGGCTGTCTGCATGTTGAGGGAGGTGCTGCATTTACTTGCCCCCTTGTATCAGCACATTGGTAAGCATATGGCCATTTTTGTGTTTAGTTTTTAATTTTGTCTGCTTATGTTCCCTTTTTTGTGTTTTTAAACTCCTATGATGTCATCACATGCACTACTGCCCTACAAGTAACCCACCGGCTTATGTCCTTATCAATCTACTCCAATGATGTTATCAGCAGTGACTTTTCCGAGGCAGTAAAATTTGGCCAACATCTTCAATAGCTATAAAAATCCAGTGGTGAAGCACCATAGAGATATTTCATCACTGCTTCCCGGTGTGGCTGTGGATCTTATTGCTCATTTTATAGGATAAACCACAAATGTGAAGTCACATTTACTACACCTCCACTTGTAAAATAATTTAAAATGTCACGTATCAGGCAGTCTCTCTAACATTGCTCATTATGGTATCCACTAGCACCCTAAAGGGAACCCATCAACCCAGTCTTTTATCACATGCATTGATGCCCTACAAAGAACTCACCAGCCCATGCCAACCTCCTGTTGATGTCTTTCCTTCTGGTTTACTGAGTAGTTAATTGATATTGACCAGTTTGAATGTTTGAATCTGGTAGAACCACACTACCTGCCAGCCACAGCCTGAAAAGCCCCATAAGGGACAGTATTTTTTTGCATTATGGGTATATCTCATTGAAACTTACTCCAGATATGCATTTTCAGACCCAGTAATACACAGTGTACAATCTACTCCTAGTTTCAGACTTTTCTCTAGGTGAGATGTAGGCTGTCCATCTCAGTAATAGATCTTGGGTGTGAGGTCAACTTGTCCAGGATGCTGCTGTCTTCACTTGCTCTCATGTATCAGCACAGCTTTGACTGAGTTCTCCTTCTAGAACTCACAAGGGACCTCTTCTCTCTTGTGCTGACAGACACTGATGCTTTGGAGTGTGCAATTCTCCCTCCCTGCAGTTTTCCATGAGTTCTTCTCTCTGTACATAGCCCACCTTTGTGCTTTCCTTCATATCTGAAGCCTGAGAACCAGAAGCAGTGTGCTGTCAGATCTATGTCAGCTTCAGCACAGTCAGCTAGGTGAAGGAGTTACATCAACTCTACAGCAGTACATTTTTAATGACTATTTAGAAAGTCACTTGATTTTGCATTTGGGAAGCAAATGAATAAATTAAAACTTCAATGCAAAGGTGTTCATAGTCTTTAATATACATGTTTATTCAATTGGAATTTCCAGTGCGTACAGTAATGTTTCCATTAGCCACTAGGAAAGAGATTATTTTGGATTCATGTTCCATTCTCTGGTTGAGTGTATAAATATTATATATCACAGAAAGTTTACTATGAATTTCCTGTTGGGTCTTGCATCAAAGGCAGTAACAAGGCTGGCTGTAGACGCACAGTCTTACACAGGAAGCTGTAAGAGGAAGCATTCTGAACCACTGATCTCCGTAGGATTGTGCAGTACAGGCAGCTTGTTATCGCTAATAATGGAATGTTCCAACAATCTGTTTTCTTTTTTAGAACATACTTTTATCTATGAATGATATTTTTTCCCTTGCTAGGTATTTTCTGTTTACGAGAAACTGTGGTGGACTTTACATCAATTCTGGTTGATGTAGAATGTGCTGCAGAGATTTCTCCACTACATGTAAAACCAAGATTTCTTTTTCTACATTAGGTGCTATCTATGGCTTAGAGGAAATGAATGGTCTTTTACCAAAGAGAAATTGTTTGTATAGTACGTAGGAAAATTATGGTTTAGCTTCAGCTCTTCAAGGCTGCACTCCGGCCAATCTCTTGAGAGTAGTGAAGAATTAAGCCCCATTACAGAACTGACAGTTCTGAGTGATCATTTTGCATTAGGGATAAATGGTTAATCAGTCCATTAGTAGCTAACTAGCTTCATTTACATGTATTTAGAGAACAGCGGGTGGCCTCTTCTCTAAATACATTGCTTTTGTTCTCCTGTGGGCTGCCAGCTGCATACAATGTTATCAGTGCTGCCCGTGGAGAACACAGCATGCCGTCCCTCCAATCAGGGACGAAGGATTTTAGGCTGAGCTGAATTCAGTGATGAACGAAGAGTGCACGGTAAGTGCACGATGGGCACACATTTACATGCAACAGCTATTGCTCAAAAGCCGTCATTTGGACGAACTTTGAGCGATAATCATTGCATGTAAATCAGCCTTTACTGTGAAAAGAAGTTTCTGCAGATGGAAAAAGTACAGTATAGCCATATATATATATAGTCGAAAAGTAGCATTTTATAGGGACATTTTCAAAATTGGAAATAGGAGCTTGCATAGTAACACAAAATAGCTCTTTGCCTGCCAAGCAATAATTCTTTAAATGGTCAGTGTCGTCTCAGCAAGCTTATGTTAATATGATAGCCAATGTGATGACTAGGAGAATTCCAATTTACCTATTTACTTTCCTATTCTTCTAATATGCTGTCCACTGCCAGTTGTCAAGCGATGCCTATCTCTAGTAAAAGATGGATTACAGGAAGTGGGGGCGGGCACTAGCTAGCATAAGGGAGCTCAGGGTAATATATAAAGCTCATACAACTTGTTCATTCTGCCTTCCTCAGCTGCTACACTCTGTGTACTTAGTGTACCACCAATCCATCCTCTTGTTGCAGCTCTGTGCAGTAAGTAGTCATCAGTCCTGATAATACCCTGTCCTTCTATAAGCCTTCTATGAGTGGTAGCACTTATAGTACTGGCAGAACTCCCAGGCAGGGCTGCCACCCACTGAAATGAGTGGATGGATTATAGTAGTGCAGAAGCTCTTTGGAATTTTTTTTTAGGAGAATAAGCATAATTAAAGGGCCACTTCAGTGATTGTTTGTCATTTATTCATTATACAGGCATTCTTGTCACAGTGACTGATGATAATCACACAGCTCCTGTCACACAGTTATAATAGAGGAGATCACAGCTCATCCTCCTGACTTTATACTTATGGTCCGTAGCTTATTTAGGTGAATATAGAAAGTAATGCTAATTGAACTATTTCCCCTACAGACAAAAAAGGTACAGCCTTAACTAATGTTAGGTTGATGCATCATAGGACTTAGTCAAAGTAAAAGTAAAAAATCGTACCATCAAGATGGTGCATGACAGGGAGCTGCAGTGCAATGAAGTGACTGGAATACATAGAGGAGACCTCCAGAGTGTGACAGGCAATCAGGTGAGGGGGCAAGCATGGAAAAATGTTTTTTTCGCTGGAGTGGATCTTTAAGCTGATCTAAAAAGCAAGCACTGTGGGGAAAAATAGCAAATAATCATAGATATCACTGACATGTGATTACAGAACTCAGCATTTGCTTTAAAGAGTACCTAATATTTCAGACAACATATATTCCTCTAATAGCCTGTGTGTTTCATCAGTCTTTTAATAAGACTTTAATTACAATCCACTGCTTCTTGTTAGGCACACAGATTCTCTAGCAACTATGATGCTAGGACGTCGTCTTAGGGCTCATTCACACTAGCGTTTTCCCTCCATACAAGCTTTCCACTTCTATGTTCCAATTTTGGAGTAGAGAAACTGAATTGAAATGGAATTAAACAGTTGAGTTTTTCCCTAATTGATTTCAACGGGGCTTTAAAAATGTAAAGCAAATGGAAAACTTTCTGTTTGCTACCGTTCCGTTTGGTTTCCGTTAGAGATGAGCGAGCGTACTCGGATAAGCACTACTCGCTCGAGTAATTGGCTTTATCCGAGTACCGGGGCTAAAGATTCGGGTGCCGGCACGGAGCTGGGAGCTGCAGGGGAGAGCGGGGAGGAACGGAGGTAAGATCTTTCTCTCCTTCTCTCCCGCCCGCTCTCCCCTGCTCCCCGCTGCGACTCGCCTGTCAGCCGCAGCGGCACCCGAATCTTCAGGGACGAGCACAGCGATACTCGGATAAAGCCAATTACTCGAGCGAGTAGTGCTTATCCGAGTACGCTCGCTCATCTCTAGTTTCCGTTTTTTTAAACGGAACAATATGCGAAAGTATATTACAGGAATGATAAGACACACACATTAGATGGGCATAGGTTGTCTGAAAAGATAAGTAAGCTTTAAGGACTTTATTTATAGCAGCTTTTTTTTTAAATTACCCCAAATCCTGTATTTATGTAATGAGGTATTCCTGTATACATTTGTTTACTATGGAAATTTTTCTTAATGTTCACCTGCTTATTCTTACATTGAACATTTTCATCTGTATAAAACAGCCATGTGACTAAAGATTTGCCAACTTCCGTCAGTGATCATCATCCCCTTCCTGAATGCACGTTCTTTGGCCAACTTGGTCTATACACAGAAGATGTAGAACCTAGCAAAAAGGAAACAAAATATCCAGTCTGAAAGAAAGTATCTAAAAGTTATATGTCGCAGCTCCCCACAACTTATTGACAAGTAATGCAAACAAGAAAGAGACAACTGTGTGTTCTTGCCATGGACTCTATACATTTAAATTCCCATTTAAACCCTTGAGTGCACTCAAGTTATTCACCACAATCCACGTGACTGGTCTTGTCAAGGGGACTTTGTTGACCTTGTCTGTTGACTTGATCAATGCTTTTTGTTGTGAGGCTTACAGCTTAATTTATTAGTGATTACAATGCTTATGTTTAGATATGCATGTATGTATATATGTATCTATAGGAGTACAGCAGATGCAAAAACATACACTAATAAGGGCCTGTTCACATCAGCATTGAAGACTCCATTCGGAAACTTCCATTGCTGAATATCATTTTAAAAAATTGGATTAAATAGCATAGCATGCTGCTCCATTTCTACCTGTAAAATGCTGGAACCCAAGCCAGAAAGCGAGTGGACCCCATTATATAGTCAATGGAGTCCGTTCGACATCTTTTGGTTCCATCATATGACTGTTCAGTTCAGCTTCAGGGTTCCGTTTTTCTGCTTCCATAACAGGGCAGAAAAATGGAATCCATAGCGCTACTGTGAACTAACTCTAGCCTGCCCATTGTCCATCAGCAGAGGAGCTCCGTTATCAAATGAAAGGTATCGTGAAGTCTCAGTAGTGTTAGACATATATAGCCTTCATTTGGTCACAACAGACTGTTATACAGTATTTTATTACTTTTGGATTAGTGTTCTTTTCTTACATCTACCCTTTGAAGTTTTGAGAAATATGACTTTTGCTTTTCTTATATCAAGGGCTTCACATTTGGTTTTCAGAATTTCACTATCTAACTTTTAAGAAGTGCACATTTGAAAGCTTTATCCCTCATATAGATTAAGGCATAATGGTTGCATCAACATAGTCACCACCTGCAGTTTTTGAACTTGGCCAGTTTTTGAACTTTTGGGCTAGGTAAACTCAAGCATTGCTTATAATGACATCTGAGCACTGGAAAAGATATTTTTTTTTACACGAGGCAATTATCACCCAAATAATTACTTGGAAAACAGTGAATTTGAGCAATAGTCTTCCTTTGTACATGTGGCTGCCGACAGGGCACTGAGCAAGAAATCGCTCACTTCTTGGAGTCGCTTTGTTTGTAGCAGAAGTGAAAATCAAGTGACTATCGACCCATGTAACAGGCAGGCATTTATACATGAATGACTTCCTGTTTGCAATGACTGGATACGGGCAGCCAGTAGAGATCTTTGGCGCGCTATGCCTCCATTGACAGAACAACAATCGCTCCTGTGTAAAAGCACAGGAGTTATAGTCGGTGGGATGGCTGTTGGGCTCATATGTGCTCAACAGTTACCCCATGTAAAGCTTCTTTCAAGCACTGATACTTAATACAACTCTAAGTAATTAACGAGAATATCAAGAAAGGTAAAAAAACAAACAAACTTGACAATTCCTAGACTCTAACCATTACCAGCCGATATAATCTCCCTAAATAGTTGCCTAATCATATGTTATAATGTTTGATTTATTGATGATAAACATTTGTTGCAATTACTATGATTGTATAAGATCAGTCATAAAAGTGAAATTCAGAAGTCCTAACTATGTATAATCTATGTATTCTCCGTAAAAAATGGAGGCATCTGTCAAAGTGCTGCTAAAGATGGGACTCAAGTCATAATACAGTGCATTACCTAATGCATTACCTCTAGGGTTTGAGAAGTATGTTTAATACTTCATGGAAGTAATGGTAAAAATCTTCCAATCCTAAATTGTAGAAATCACACTGCTGTCCCAAGACAGGAAGCAGCATCAGTTCTTGGCACCTAAGCACAGCTTTTAGGGAGGAACTCCTCTGCATTGAGGGAGATTGATCATCTACAAGGAACAGGAAGTGACCTGAAGGACCTCTAGGTGACATTTTGGTGATATCACGATGGCAGCATGTGTTCTCAGCACAATGTAGCATGTAGACATCACCCTGGTTTCTCAAGGCAGGAAACACGGGCATATGGACATCATAAGGAGGGGGGAAGTCTCCCATCTTACGATTCCCCTCTATGTGCTAGAACAGAGAACTACTCTGTAAGAACAGCTACCACTCTGGTGTAGTCCAAGTATTACACAGGCAACCATTTAGTTTAATGGTTGTCATGTAATGCTACATTGGTGTGGTTAGTCGTGGTTTTCCCCTAACCTGGGGTTAGAGAAACTAGTTTCTTTTTTAAAGTCTTCATGAGAAAACTCTTTTAAAATGGCTATTAAGAAATGATTCCAGGAATGGCTTTAGCTGTGGGAATTTCCCATTTTGCATTTTTCCCCCCAAGAAACGTCTTGCTAACATTGGATTCTCAGGATTCCTTATTATGATCTTATTACCTTGTCATCACAACATTCCAGGCACAAAAGGGGATAATAAAAAGTAAACACCTGACACATTTTCAGGGCTAAAGCTTTTCTTAAGAACCAGATGGAATTCCAAGTTCCATCGGAAGAATAAATATAACTATCAACTGTTGACCAATAGAATAAACGCAGCTGATGCAGAGATGCCGTAAGAGTCCACTCGGACTTACCTGTCCCCTAGATAAGACATATAGCGCTCCTCAGTCACAAAGTCCAGCTGATTTCTAAGTATTGTTTGTGCTTGTGTATTTGTGGAAGTTCTCTCTAACTAAATAGATGACTCTCTGTGTAAGCATCACTTTGTACTGATACGTATCTTGCAGAGTTGTTGACAGCAAAAGTGCATGATGTCTATATTATGTGTCTGATCTGATCATAGTTTCAGAGTATATCCCCTTGGGAACTGGGCATCTCTTTCTTGTATATAATCACAATTGAACTATAGATGGAGGATTGGAGGAATCATCCATCTATACCACAGGGCAGTGTCAGATCAAGCATATAAAAAAAACACTGGTGCCTGACAGAGCCCCATTGACTTATAAAGGGGTCCATGTTCTTCTATCAAGGCTTCTTTTACTTTGACCAGAGGGTAGTGCAGCACTCAAACTACTCTACCCTTCAAATCTGATGGAATTTGTGACAGAGAAGCTTCAAACTCCGATGTGAACAGAGTCTTCAAGAAGAGCTTGAGTGTATTGGAATGGCCAATGTGTTAGGATCAAAATTTAATCTGGTTTGCCCAACGTATTCAACTGCATGGAGTTTGTATATTCTTCAGGTGTTTCATAATAATCCCCTTTATTTATATAGCACATGTGCAGTCTATTACACAGTACTTTACATCATTTAATATTTTCTTCCCCACACAAACACTAGGAGAATATGCAAGCTCCATGCAGATGTTGCCCTCCCTTGGTCAGATTTGATCATAGGGCCCCAGTGCTGTAAGGCAACCACTAAGCCACCATGCTTCTTCTTCCTCCTGAGCTATATAACTAAAGCATCACATGGTGTAAATGAAAACGGGATTCATCAGACTAGGCCACCTTCTTCCATTCTCCATGGTACAGTTCTGATGCCCATCGTAGGTGCTTTAGGTGGTGGACAGGCATCAGAATGGGCACTCTGATTAATCTGCAGCTATAAAAGCCTAAATGCAGCACACTATGATACAATGTATATTCTGATAGGTTTTTTATTTTAATCAAAGCCAACATATCATCAGCAATTTGCGTTAGAGTAGCTGTTTTGTGCCATTGGACCAGACAGGCTAGCCTTTGCTCCCATACATGTCATAGAACAATGACTTTGTCACTGGGTCACTAATTGTCTTTCCTTTGACCACTTTTGATGGATACTAAGTATAGCATACCAAGAACACAAAACCTGCTGTTTTAGAAATGCTCTGATCTAGTTGTCTAGCCATCACAAGTTGTCCTTTGTCACAGTCACTAGGTTGTGCTGCTGGGACCTGTAGTACTATGGTTTCTAGGAGCACTTTTCCACAGGTGTGGCATGATTGTGCTGGCTGGGTGTGGTGATCTCCTGCTAGCCAATGCCCTGGGTCTTAGCTCACATACATACCCAGCTCCTGGCGGTGTCTGTTTGGTGTCCAGGGTAAGCAGTCATGTTGTCCATTCTGTGCAGCTTGCCGTGTGATGTGTTCTGTTGTCTGTGCTGTTGCAGATTGCTGTGTGAACTGTGTCTGGTGCTGCTGGATCATGTGTCTTGTTAGAGTAGGGACCACAAGACATGATGACCCTTGATCACTGGGCTTGCGGCTTAAGCGACTTGGCCAATTCACAAATTAATCCCTCGTATTCCATCAGCTTTAGTGTACGGGGATGTTTGGCAAGTATGTTGACCATTTGTCCTATGTTAGGTCTGTCCATCAGTCCAGTCCACAGTATGCAGTTCTCTGGTGTTTCCATCAGTGCGGCCAGTCTGAAATCCGTTTTAGGATCCTTGACTTTGTGATATCCCCGTCCCCTGGGCATGTTTGTGTGGGCCTTGTGCTTATTTGCCCACCTGAATGTAACAGCTGGGGTTTTGGGTTCAAATCTGGCCAAGGCCAGCATCTGCATGGAGTATGTATGTTTTTTCTGTGTTTCTGTGGGTTTCTTCTCACATGCCACAAACATACTAATAGGTGACTATACATTGTGAGCCCCAATGAGAACAGAAAATATCAAGTGATGTAAAGAGCTGTTTAATATGTATGTGCTATATAAATAAATAAGAATATTTTGAAACACAGGGAGAACATACAAACTCCATGCAGATATTGTCAGACTTAAACCTAGGAGCCCAGCACTACAACTCAACAGTGCTAATTACCGAGTCACACCACCCTCTTTTGCAGTGGGCTGGGCCCGGACAAACTGCCTGAGGTATGGGTTTGCTGTGAACTGAACTTTTAGCAAATTTTGACCCAAACTGGGATGTGACCGATTCATTTAATTAATCACCATTTAAACACTTTCTATTCTTAGTCTGTACTGTCTAATTATTAGATACGCTTTGAAAATCTGGCCCAGTAGTAGGTCAAATTGCATCAAATTTTGATTCAAAGTAAAGGCTGGTTTAGACACAACGATTCTCGTTGGGTCTAACTGCACTGACCTTGTGCAGTTTTCATTAACGAGTCGCTGATCATTCTCTTCCAGCATGCTGAAAGAGAATGATCAGCTTTATCAGGAGTTCACAGTGGGATACAGCTGATACTATTGTTTCAGCTGTTATTGTGCTCCGAGAACAGCCGGAGTATGGGGAATACAGTGCTCTAGCTGTGTTCTGCATACCCTGCTGGGAGCGCTCAGCTGTATACCAGCTGAGCGCTCCGTGAACAGCCAGGGTATGAAGAACACAGTGCTCCAGCTGTGTTCTGCATACCCCGCTCACAGCGCTCAGCTGTATACCAGCTGAGTGCTCAGAGAAGAGAACAACTGGATGCAGAATACAAACGGCCCCAGCTGTCTTCTGCATACCCTGCTCGGAGCGCAAAGTGATCGCTCAAAACTGTCAAGTAAACTGCCGTTTGAGTAATCACCTTGCCCTGTAAATGCAGACAATGATTGTTGCTCAAAAGTCACTCAAAAGACATCTTTTGAGCGATAATCATGTCTAAACCAGGCATAAGCCAACTAAAATCTAACATGAGATAAAAGTGTAATAAAGATGCACCAAATTTATCACAAAACATGAGCCACTATTTATATATATGCGCATCTTTAGACTGCCTTGTCTAAATGTACACTGTCTCAATAATGAACAGGATAAGTAAATCTACCCCTGTGTGCCAATTAGTAATCCAGGAATTTTCCGTCTTATTTCCTTTTATTTCTTCAGTGAAATGACACTGGCAGTATAACCAAGTTATTACCATTCCTATCTCATTTCCTTCCCGTGTGGCAGGTAGTACCTTAGGTCATGGCACTTCATGTGTTGCTGTTGTGCATTCTCCAGACACGTGCTCAAGTAGTGAATTTGGAACAGAATGTTTTATAGGCAGCAGCACAACACATTTAATTCCAGTCATGAGCAAGCTTGTTTACATAGCTGGATATGATACATAAAAACTGAGCCTGTGATATAAAGTCAGCAGTGCTGTTTGAAAGTGCAGACAAGTTGCACCACAATTCACTGCGCCCCCTAGTGTTCGGTTCATTTATTGGTACAACAGTGATGTAAAGAAAGACCTGCAAAGGTGTTGTAAAATGTTAGATGTTTACTGTGTG
Source organism: Eleutherodactylus coqui (assembly GCF_035609145.1). Lineage (NCBI taxonomy): Eukaryota > Metazoa > Chordata > Amphibia > Anura > Eleutherodactylidae > Eleutherodactylus > Eleutherodactylus coqui. Next base: position 199,639,098 of record NC_089841.1, on the reverse strand, counting down.
GTTTAGAGATGGAGTAATCACAACTGTGATAGTTCCTTGTACTCAATCATTATTTCCATGAGAATGTAATGCTAGGAGGAAATAGTAGACCTAATTTACATATTGCAAAACAAGGGGCAGTGGATTCCTTGGAAACACTCTGGTATCGGTTGGAAAAAGGAGATACAAAAACACGTATAAAGTAAACAACATTAAAGGGGTTGTCCCGCGGCAGCAAGTGGGTCTATACACTTCTGTATGGCCATAATAATGCACTTTGTAATGTACATTGTGCATTAATTATGAGCCATACAGAAGTTATAAAAAGTTTTTTACTTACCTGCTCCGTTGCTAGCGTCCTCGTTTCCATGGAGCCGACTAAGTTTCGCCGTCTAATGGCCAAATTAGCCGCGCTTGCGCAGTCCCGGTCTTCTTCTTTTTTCAATGGGGCTGCTCGTGCTGGATGCCGGCTCCGTGTAGATCCGCCCCGTCACGTGCCGATTCCAGCCAATCAGGAGGCTGGAATCGGCAATGGACCGCACAGAAGCCCTGCGGTCCACCGAGTGAGAAGATCCCCGCGGCCATCTTCATCAGGTAAGTAAGAAGTCACCGGAGCGCGGGGATTCAGGTAAGCGCTCTCCGGTGTTCTTTTTTAACCCCTGCATCGGGGTTGTCTCGCGGCGAACGGGGGGGGGGGGGGGGGGGGTTTGAAAAAAAAAACAACATGTTTCGGCGCGGGACAACCCCTTTAATTCTCGTAGTTTCTTACCAGTAATAGACATCACAATCTAATGGATACAATGTAATCTAATTTAACAACAGCGTTCTACAAAACTTCTGCTTTATACATAACTATAATAGGGCTAGCATAAAGGACTTTGAGGCATCTACATACCTCTATATGCCTCTGATGTCTTGTAATAAATTGGGGCAAGCTCCACTTGACTTCATATGTATGGAGGAAGGGGCATAACTATAGGGGATGCAGGGGATGCAGTTGCATCCGGGCCCAAGAGCCTTAGGGGGCCCATAAGGCCCATCTTCTCCATATAGGGAGCCCAATACTATGAATAAAGCATTATAGTTGGAGGCCCTGTTACAGATTTTGCATTGGGGCATATGGAGGTATTCTCTTCTAGGAGTATGGTAAGAGGTGGACATTGACTTTTAGAGTTTTGCTTGTATTGATCTCCTAACCTTCATATTGTAAATGACTTTTGCTTTGTGTGATTAGTTGCCACCAGTTGCAAAAGAAACTTCTTTTTTGTGCCATATTTTATCCATGAACCACGGTGTTTGTTTTTAATATTCCTGCATTAAAATGAATAATACAATACCCAAGTGGAAAGTTTTGTAGTATATCTTCACTGGATGTACAGCTATGTGAACTATCCTAGTATTGTACACATAGGGAAAATAATTACATATGCAATTGTTGATCTGGGGATTATTCCGATTGCCAGATTGGAATCAGGAAGGAATTTTTTGCCTTAAATGGGGAAGATTGGTTTCTACCTCATTGGGTTTTCTTTGCCTTCCTCTGGATCAACATTGAGGGGTAATAGGCTGAACTGGATGCATATGTCATTCTTCCGCCTTACATACTATGTTACTATGTAATGCATACCTAGTTTTCCAGGGACAAAAAACAAATATACGGAATAAAAAGATTAGTCCCCAAAATCTTTAAGCCTGAACATGTGTGCCAAACACACTTATATAATGCAGCTGTCTGACCCATTGTAATCTCTCACCATTCTATACTGTATTTATAGCAGTACTTAAAAGGTCAATGCAAATGTAGCTTCATAATACAGAACATGCAAATAAATCCTTTTCAGAAGAAGTCTATTACTGTGCAAAAAAGTTTCACAACCCTTTAAGATAAATCTGGAGTTGTTGGTGTTAAAAATAAAAGTGCCAATTCAAGTACAAAATCACTAGGCTGAAACCGTCTCTAATACTAATCATATACTGAATATTGAATTCTATAATAAAAATCCAAATTACTTACCTACTTGTGAAAACCCTTTTTGTAGCAGGTTAGTAGCATTAATCTTGTAAGCCATGTTCATGAGTATTGATGTGATTAGGCAATGCCGATGGGTTGCTATGGCACCCAAAAACTTGCCATTGGCCACCAGGTTTGCCATCTACAGTGGCCTATGTGGCCCTGCTAAAAGCAAGGTCTAATAGGCCAATGCAATACACTGCAATATTGAAGTATTGCAATATATTATAAGAACACTCATTCCTAATGACATTCAAGCCCTCTAGCTGGACAAGAAGGAAAAGAAAAGTTTAACAAAACTGGTAAAAAAATACGTTATTGGTTTAATTCATTTCTTAAGAAACTGACCTCAGTACTGGTGTATACAGAATAAATTGAAACCTCAAAAAGGAACAGAGATTTACGTGAATGAATACCTTCTCTATATAATATACATGGCTGATAGAGAGTCGAACCCAAGCTTTTCAAGCGTGAGTCGCATTGCACAGAGCACAGACATGGCAAGAGAGCAGTAGTTCTCCAGGTGGGGGGGATTGCTGATAGCATTGTTTCCCCATGGAGAACAAAGTATCTGAGGGCAGATAATAGCCTCAGGCTATTCGCTGCATTCAGGGAAGGCTTCATTTGCATACCTAATTGGTATTTAAGTAGCTGAGTAGCTATTAAAATACCAATGTATTTTTATGCAAAATGATCACTCAAAGCTGTCACTCAAACTGTCATTTGAGCGATCTTTGAGGGATCATCTGCTGGTGTAAATGGGCCTTTACTAGAGATGAGCGAGCGTACTCGGATAAGCACTACTCGCTCGAGTAATTGGCTTTATCCGAGTATCGCTGTGCTTGGGTCTAAAGATTCGGGTGCCGGCACGGAGCGGGAAGCTGCAGGGGAGAGCGGGGAGGAACGGAGGTAAGATCTTTCTCTCCTTCTCTCCCGCCCGCTCTCCCCTGCTCCCCGCTGCGACTCACCTGTCAGCCGCAGTGGCACCCGAATCTTTAGCCCCGAGCACAGCGATACTCGGATAAAGCCAATTACTCGAACGAGTAGTGCTTATCCGAGTACGCTCGCTCATCTCTAGCCTTTACACAAAAGTACGACATGATGTGATTCTTCTATCTTGCAGCATCTCTGCGAGAGAAAAATTGCCCATGTAAAAAGACCCAATGCAAACAATGGGGTCTATTTTTGTGCAAGTTTTGTGCGTCTCGCAATGTGCTTCAAGTTATGGCTCTGCTTAGACGTAAACTACTATAGATAGATTATAACACTGAACAGAGTTTGCAGGATCTTCTAGATGCTTCTGAATCAAACTGATATAGAATTTTTCCAGAGAATTAGGCCACCTGCAGATGGCCGGGTGCGGACCTGTGCCCCTGCAGAGGCCTGCAGCTTACCCGCTCCCGTGTCTTCACTCTCTGCTATGCGCTGGCTGCTGGCCAGCCAGCGCATGCGCAGAGAGGAGCCAGCCCGTCACCGCTGACTTTCACCCACACAGAAATAGAACATGCCGCAATTTGTTTTCCGCATGTGTTTTCACGTGGACAAATTGCGTCCGTCTGTATAGGATTGCGTTTTCTAATTCAATCCTATGGCAGCGGCCAAGGGCAGAAATTTCCGCCCGTGTGCAGGGGGCCTTAAGGTAGGGATTTCCTTCAGATTCTTTTCCATTTTCAGCCTGCAGAAGTATGGACCTTATTAGTGAAGGAAGGTGTTCCTGGTCTTTTTTTAACTTTGGAATGGCATGATCTATTCTAGACCAAGGAGGTAGCTTGCTTTAGCCGTCTCCTTTCTCTATAAGGGTATATTCACACGCAAATGGGGTTGTTTTGCCAACAAGCACCCAAAAGGTCTTGGACGGAGACAGAAACTGGCTGGTGCTGGGATGGAACCATAGTATTTAATGTGTTAAACATTACCATCCCTTTAGTGTCTGTCTCACAAGGTTTCTGTCCTTCCAGACATAACCGACACTGGATTCCAAAACGCTATGTTAAATTTGCCTTATTAGCATATGATTTCTTCTGACCTCGAAATGAAAGCTTGCTTAATTTTCTGGGAAAGAAATAAGGTGGTCTAGTCCTGTTACAAATTTAGTATTCACTCTTGAGAAAAACATCCTTCAAGGTGGATATTTGTGAGCTTTGGCCGGCAGATAAAAGCCTTCATTACTGTCAATGTTTCTTTAACTTGATAGTGTGCAAAAACAGAAACCACATCCTTCCCTGCCAGCTGTCCCAAACTAACTGACTGTCTGCAGGTACTAATGGGAAAACAACTTTTTACAGCTTTGGTCAGAAATATATTTCCCCGTAGTTTTTGATTTTTTTTTTTTTTGCTGGACTCATTTATTTCTTTTTTTCTTTCTCATAGGTTGGCCCTTTTTGTCAAGTGTTCTCTGCCATTTATCTGTCCATGAACTAATCTGTCTAGAAAGCTGTAGATAAGTGGTAGTCAATCTGCCTCATTGTTTGGATCTCAAGTGGCCAAGGACACTATCAGAGGGCCAAGACAACACATTGACCCACTTTTTTATTTTGTTTAGCAACACATGCAGATTTTGATGCAGGTTTTTTTTTTTAGCCAAAGCCAGAATGGGGGTCCGCAAGAAGAAGTATAAGACTTCCCTCTATATATGACACATGGCTATTATATTCACTCCCGCTTTTGGGTGAAACTGAATCACCAAAAAATGCAATGAAAAATAGTGCAATGCCAACCTAAAGAAAATGGTTGGAGTTATTTGCATCAAATCTATTAATAAAAGCATGCCAATTGATACATTTAGTACATTTTTAATAGTCCGACAGTGGTGAAACATAACATACAGCTATGATCATTTCCTTCTATTGCACATAATAAAGATGACCTAAACTATATCTTCTTTGGAGAACATGTAAACTTTCCCCCTGACTTGCAAAATTTCAAGAGCTACGAGAAAAGTGGCAATTTTTGCCCCTAAAATGTTACATGCCAACACTTGTGACATTTTACCAACACAGTATACCCTCAAAACAATGTACATTGCCCACAATGTAGGCCATTGGATCAAAAAATATATACAAAAGAAACACAGACTATATATATAGCCCTGACCTGACAGAACAAGTGAGAGGAGGATTAATGAGGGCGTCTCAACAAGATAAAAATGTGAGGAAGGCTACGGCCTCCGTGTTACAGAAATATGGGGGATGCTGGGCTTTAGTGTAACAGGATGATGAGTTCAGAAGGCCAAAGCTCAGGGTAACTGAGGAATGCTGAGCCAACAGCGATCTCTCCTAACCCGACCCACACATAAATATGTACACTCCAGTTGGCTGAGCATGCAAATTTATTTCCAAAGGAATAGGGGGAAAATGCACTACCAGACACTATATGCATTGGATGGCTTATCTTATGGGAGATCAAATGATTAGGCATGTTGAAATCCAACATGCCTGATCTTTCTTTGGGACGGTTTGCTAGTCTTTTGATGGTAGACATAAGAAGAGTGTCAGGAGTCCAGGAGGTTGGCATCATTTACTTAAAGCGGCTGTTCCAAGTTATAAAGTTATCCCTTATCCATAGAATAAAAGATACTTTTATGATGGGTGTCCACGTGGTCCTCGAGTGAATGGAGTGGAAGACATGTTGGTGCGCCACTGCTGCATTTACTTCAGTGATAGCACCAGAGTTATTCCCTGGCCATAGGCTGGTTTAGACACAATGATAATCGCTCAAAAGATGTCACTCAAGCGACTTGTGAGCGATCATTGTTGTGTCATTTACAGCGCAAGATGATCGCTCAAGATGAGCGATCACCTTGCGCTGCCAGAGGAGGATGCAGAAGACAAGCAGGGTGTCCCCGCTTGTCTTCTGCATCCAACTGTTCCTCCGCTCCAAACACCCAGTTGTAATACAGCCTGGCACTCGGAGCAGAGGATGCAGAAGACAAGCGGGGTGTCCCCGCTTGTCTTCTGCATCCAGATGTTTTCTGCACGGAGCGCCCGGCTGTTATACAGCCGAGCGCTCCGTGCCAGGTATGAAGAACAGAGCTGGACTACTCTGTTCTTCATACTCCACCTGTTATCAGTGAGCGGGATACAGCTGAAACAATAGTATCAGCTGTATCCTGCTGTGAATCCCTGATAAGGCTCATTCTTGTCTTTCAGCGCACTGAAAGACAACGATGAGCGACGGGATAACGAAAACTGCACAATGTAAGTGCAGTTACACAGAACGATTATTGCTCAAAAGACGGCTTTTGAGCGAATTTTGAGCGATAATCGTTGTCTAAATGGGCCTTATAATAGTAGCAGGGCAGAAGGCCTATCGGTGACAATGCCCTTTCTGTGTGATGAGCTATGCTGTCTGTAAGTCGGCACATAGACGACTGGAGCAGATGCCCTGTCCTGTGCACCTTTCCCTCCAGGAGGAGCATGCAGTGGCACCTCAGACCTAAGCCAAGTCTTAAGTAGGTTGTACAGGATCCACATATTGCAGGTCTTAAGGCAGCTTTTCTGCATTTGTTTGCCCAAAAATCTCTCTACATCAGGAAAACATCAGAACTGATTTGGTGCACCTCTGAGGAGATACCACCAATGCCTTGTTGGCCATACAGGCATTAGTAGATGAACTATGGCCATACAGGCATTAGTTGTTATAGTGTTTAAGGGTCTGTGCCTCTCCTATTGTGCCGCTCTGCGTGTCTTGATATACCACCATCCCCCACAGTAAAGTTTGTAGTTTCCAACAATTGTACTGTACCTGCAACATTCTACAACAGTGACTTCCCTACACTATGCTACACACTAGACATTTGGGAGAGATTGCCTCCTGGACTACTTCTAAAAACATTAAATCATTGACTGATCCTGCCGTAATTGGCCAGTTTGGCTGAATTTAGCCAAATGTGTATAGAGTGAAGCAGCGGCTTAGGATGACAGGAAGATGTATTTGCAGTAAATGAGAAGGGAAATAAAGTGGTGCAGACGAAGTGAGACCATTGCATGTCTTACTATTTCTTGCTTTTTTCCTTAATTGTGGTCAGGGAATACTTTAAGGCTGTCAGTAAACTCTTTAGCTTTCTGAAATGTGGACTAATCCCCCTCTTCTCCAAGTCTTTCTAATATTAGATTCTCTGTTTGTGGGAAAAGTTGCCTTCATGGTCGTGGCAGAGAACCTGGCAGTGGTTTTAAAAGGCTGTAACCACTGGTATAGATAGCTATATCTTTCTAAACCTATCCCTAAGTGACACCAATAGTACAGCCTACCCTAAAAAAGGAAGTTTTATTCTTCACTAAACTGAGAAGTTTTATTCTCTCCCATAAGTTTTATTCTTCTCCTTGAAGGAAGATGTGTCCACTGGGTGTATCATGAACAGCAAAGAGTTCACCAACCTTGGGTCCAATCCTGCCTAGCTTCCTTTGATATATCAGATAGCATGGACTAGAATAGGCCTTAAGTGTAGTGGAAGGCGCCTGGCCTGTACATCGGCTTCACATTCCTGCTGTGTATGTACCGGTTCAGATCTTGGGCTCATGTTAATTTTGCTTTGTCCTCTAGTTCTAGCTATGACATGGTGGTGGGGACACATCGTGTCATGTTGCTAAAGGCTTTGACGTAGTCTCCTCAGCACAGGGAGTCTTGCCAGCTGCAATGTGGTGCATTTTGGAAACTGCCAAGATAGTGCCTTCAGTGTGACTGTAACCACCAAGTCTGTGACTGACTGCATATTGTTACAACCACTAAGATTGTTGCCTCCAAGGGAGTAAAAAGTTAGATTTCCTGGTTTTATAATTGTTTGCATTGTCAACTTATTTTAGTGCGCCATCTTGTCACTGGCAGACCCCTCACATTCAGCTTCTTAACCCATTTGGTACTATCATACTTGTACACCTGGTATTAGTCTGCTGCTCGGCAGAATATGTTGTATCTGTATGAACCATGCAGCCCAAACCTGTCCAAGCATCACTTACCTTGGTGCCCATGGTCAGTACTCTGCTTCAGTTTCATTTCTCTAAATATGTAATCATTTCTTTAAAACTGTAACAAAATGAACATTTCCAGTGTATTTCACACCTTTGACACTGGATCAATAGCACATTTATTTTCTTGAGAGCTTAGGCATTTGAGTTCTTGGTTTCTGACCTACTTAAATACCTTCTGCGAACTTGTATAAGGATGTTGAGGGCATAGTGACCACATCTATAAAGGGTCAGAGCAATAACTACTGAAGTGTTCAAATGAAGCATGATTTTTTTTTAGACACATTTTAGCTATCCGGAACATTTGGAATATAATAGACAAAAGGACCAAAAAAAGTACAACTGAAATGAGATGAGTTATAAATGTTCTTTGACAAACTCTTGATGTTAGTTTATCTAAGCTATGTATAAGAAGTCCTAGTCGAAGTTATTGGGTGCATGTACTTACATCAAATGCTCGCCAATTTTTGTTTTTGGGAGGCACAATATTTCATACTCATTGGCCAATCAGATGCCGAATATAGATCGCAGTGGTAACTTTTGCTTGCAAACACAAAAACTGTTGGCGAAATCACAGTCCTGGGGCATGACTATTAGTATAGCAGAAACAGCACCTGTTGTGGGGTTCAGCAGTTAAAGGGCCAATCTCCAGTCATAGGTGAGGTGCAGTTACTAAAAAAAAAACTTTGCATAACAAAAAGTCAGAAACTGAATTTAACATAGTGGGAAACCACAGGAAGGAGGTACAGGCATGGGGAATAATGGAACCTCTCTTATTCTGATGAAGTGGGGTCCCATCCTAGGTATTGCTGTGGGGCCTGAAGGGCACTTGCTACAACCTTGATGACACATTTTAACAATGTGCCCATTTTGTTCCAATCTATGGAAGTATGCTTTACGTAAGGGTGGTCATGGGGAGGAAAGAGTCTTTCCCACTCTTTATTTTAAAGTTTTGGGGGGTTAAAGTTTGAATCAGCTTAGTAATAATTATAACAGTTTTATTTTGTTATTGATGGTTTGCTTATTTTTCTACAATGGTGTGAGTGATCGTGGTCCCAGTGGGGTCATCGTAAAAAAGATTGAAATAACTGATCACTACACTGAGGGATGAAGGGTGTTGTAAGGTCTGTCCCCTGGAAAAAAGGGTTGCGAGAGCTATAAGTGAGAGAGCTTGGCGCAAAAGAGGTGGTGCTGTTGGCAGAGTATGTGTTGTGCCGGAAGGAGCAAGAAGTTGGGCATGGCGAAAAAGTTTGGTGGAGCAAATGTAGGCAGGACCTCAAACTTCCTGGTTGCAAAGAGCTTCTCTAATTAGTATGACCTGGCTGGATGGCCTTGAAAGAGTTTCTAATGGTCATGGACTGAATACACTGTTGTGTGTGTGCAGATTATGACTGGAGGAGTCATGCCGGGCCTGAACCACTGCCTGTAAAAATTGTTTCTTGGGCCATAAGGTTGTATTGCCTGATATATATTTTTTTGCTTAATTGGCACATGCTTGCCAGAGAGAAAAAGTGTTTGAGTTTCCACCACACTTGACTTAACTGTTGTTTTACCTCTTGATGTTTAACTCTTCTATGTTTTTCATTTCCCTTATAGTGAATGCTGAACTTATACACCTCGTTTTGCCAAACGCTGGACCGTTAGCAAGACATTAGTAATGATAATGATATATGTATTGTTATATGTAATATAAACAATATGATTGCCCTGTAATCTGGCTGTAACTGGATGGTAAACTTATGGTAATCTTGGCTAACAAAATTGCAATGAATACGGCATTTGTGGGTATGTGATTTAGATAGATGCAAGTTCAAAAGACAATAACATATCTTAATATAAAAATAAAACCTATGTATGTACTGTATACCAGCTGACATGCCCGGCTTCGCCCGAATTAATTTGGTACAAGCGTTTATCCGTTGTTCGCACGGACAATTTTATGAAGCCATGATTACTTCAGAGGAACCGAGGAATAAAAGATGTTCATTTTGCATGGTTCTTCATGTTACCCTGGAGATACCACGTGAAGATGACCAGACAGACAGGAACCATCCGGAGGAATATTTACTACTTTGTGTGGGATAGCGCGTTCATCAACAATAATGCATTCAACAGACCTTTTGTTTAGAAATAAGTTTAGATAAGATAGATATAATAGTTCAATAGGAAATAGATTTAATTTTATTTACCAAATTTTCAAGATTTGTGTTTTGCTTGCAAATTATCGCGGTTGGACAAAGAATTTCTCAAAAAGGCATGCTTAGTACGCCTCCACGACCTGAAGGTAGGGTGTGTGCAAAGAATCATTTCCCTAGGCTTTATGGTTTTTGAGAAAATTATTTTGCAGATTTTCATGCTTAGAATTGAATAATCAAGTTGCAACCCCTTTACTTTCCTATTTAGAACTTAAAGAATGGTCGTGCCTGATTTCATGTTTGCACGACACCAGGAAGTTAGAGAATTATATTAGGTACATTACATAAAGGTTCACTTACTTTTGCACTTAGAATTGAATAATTAAGTTCCAACCCCTTAACTTTTCCTATGTAGGACCTAAAGAATGTTCATGCCAAATGTGACGCTCGTACGGCACCGGGAAGTTACATAACATAAGGGTGCACTTACTTTTGCACTTGGAATTGAATAATCAAGCTGTGACCCCTTTACCTTTCCTATTTAGGACCTAAAGAATGGTCGTGCCAAATTTCAAATTTGTAGGACACCAGGAAGTTAGAGAATTACCGATGAGTCGATCAGTAAGGGCTTTCGCGTTTACATGTATGGATTATAAATAGGCTTAAGAATACATTGGTAAACTAATTGCCTTAGTACACTCTCACTGTGGATTTACAATGTCAGAAAACCTTCGGAGCTCCGCATTGTTGATTTAGAGAGGCTACAATGCCATAACATAACTATTATGGGAGGGATAAAAATATATCTTGTTCTTTTTTTAACTCTCAGTGAATCTAAATTTAGACTTGTGTTACTATTCTGCTTCAGAGCACAAACTACAGCCCATAGATTAAAGAGAGTCAGCGTCTTGGTAGGCTAACAGAGTCACCAGGCTGACAGCTCTGGGACTTCAAACATCTGTGTCCATTATGTACAACGTGACGATTCCTTTCAAACGTTCGTGTTTTTAGAAAGGGGTAAAATGCAGGTGAAGCTTATTCTGCAAGTTGGCAGTTCTTCACAAATCTCTCCCACATGAGAAGCCAAGTATCCTTGTGGTTAAGCAAAAGAGGGTTTATGTTTTTGCTTGTTTTGTTTAGATGCTCAAAAGTTTTTGTTCTTTTTAAGTCTAGATCTTTTTTTCTTTTTTACTGTCCACCATGCAGGTGTTTTGTAGAAGTGCACAGAAGAGTTTGTACTTTCATGTGTCCTCCAGTTACTGATGAAAGGGGAATTAGGAATCTCTTCCTGACAGCAAATTTCGAAAATAAATAAGGGAAAGAGTTCAAAAGACGGAATAGAAGACATGAAAGTAAGGTGGTTCTCGGTCCAGGTGTCTACATGCTGTAACCTCAGAAGATTTGTCTGCAATTTTTAAAAAAAAAGTTATTTTTCCTGTATAAATTTGGGTTAAATGAAACCACTCTGCAGGTGCAGAAACTATTAGGGGGTGGTGCAACGTGCGGAGGGAGGATATTATAAGTTCATTGAGTATTACTACACATGTACTCGCGTGTCATACATTTTGCCACTATAACATTTTATTCAGTAATGTCTGTATGATATTATTTGAAGCATTTAAGATGTCTTATGCCTCTTCATAAATTTCTCTTTCAGGATTAACTTGTCAAGTACTTCACGTTAGTAAGGCAAATAAGGCAGATGTAAGTGGCATGCAGCCCATCCCAGGTATTTTCCCATTCCCCCACAAAATGATAAAAAAAAAGAAACAAAAACAGACTTTGGCAAACTGTAGTGTAATCCACTGTAACTAACGGTTTATATATTATCCATAAGCATAAAACAGTCAGCCTGGCATTACCCCAAAACCTCACTAACGTGCTAATACTGTGCATGCTTCCTAGGCTGTCAGTCCTTCAGATGAGCACATCTGCCCCGACTGCCCACCTCATCAAACTAACCAAGTCCTCACCTGTACGCAGATGGTTCCTGACACAATGACGGGTCCAACTGGCCATCTTTCATTACTATATTGGGACCCACTTGAACAGCTGATGTCTGCACCAACAGCTGATGTCTGCACCTATGCTCCAGTCACCATGATGTTAATTTCATAGGTTCCATTGCCACATCAAAACCTCCAACCTACTATTAGGGCCCCTTTATGACTCAATATTTGGAATATCAATTGAAGGCCCATTTACACCAGCCGATTATCGCTAAAAAAACGCTAATCGACAATTGTTTTAGCGATAATCGGGGCATGTAAATGTGCGCCGATTGTCTGATCGTTAAACTCAGTCCAACATAAAAATCGTTCCTCACTTTTATCAGTAGTTCTCCACGGGGAGTGCTGATAACATTGTTTCCCCATGGAAAACAAAGGATCTGAGCGCAGATAATAGCCCTCAGGCTATTAACTGCATTCAGGGAAGGCTTCATTTGCATACCTAATTGGTATTTAAGTAGCTGAGTAGCTACTTAAATACCAATTAATTTTTATGCAAAATATTCGCTGAAAGCTGTCACTGTCTTTGAGCGATAATCGGCCCTTGTAAACCAGCCTTTACAGTGATAACTCAAAAGTCTCGGACTCAAATTTAAATTCTGTACTTGGACCGACCACATAACCAGCAATGACTTACGGTAGTATTCCACTATGTGTCACTCTGTTATACAGAAAACACCACCAAAGAGTGAGGTATTTATTTGTATAGTGAAATAGTTGCATAATGTGAAATTACATCATTGTTAGCTTCTAATCTTGTTATACACATCAACTTTTGACATTGTTTTTTCCTTTTTTGCAGTGAGTATTATGTTCTCTGCCCCAGACTAGGGCAAATTACAGCTAAACTTCTGCACTCCCAATAGTTCAAAATAGATGAAAAGTATACTGAGACCAGATAATGTAACAGATTCTGATATGAGTAAATCTGCAATTCTAGGTATCATTAAAGATGGTCCTACACATAAAATAACTTGGTACTATTGTATCTTGTCACCACCACAATAATGGTTGGAGACCTACACTTAGAGCTAAGGGCTAGGGTACGCCCCCAAAGGTCCGCATTGGCTGCCTGCAGGAAGGTCCTAGCAGCGTGGGTATGCAGCTATGCCTGGGATGGAGGGTTGGGGTTAGTTTCAGTGTTAGGCTTACATTATTAGCTGTAACATAATGTAAGCCTTACACAGAAACTAACCCTCCATCCCAGCAATAAATCATTGCCCACACTGGGAGCAGAGTTGGAAGACTGCCGCCGATGGGACGAGAGTGACAGCGGGGCCGATAAGGGGAGCGGACGGGGGTGGGAGACTGCCGCCGGGGAGACTGAAAGTGGGGCCGGTAAGGGAAGCGGAGGTGGGAGACTACCACTACCGCCGGGGAGACTAACAGCGGGGTCGGTAAGGGGAGATGCAGTCACAGCAGTGCTGCTGGGAGGGCACAGCCAGCGACTACAGTCAGAGCGGGTGCAGGAGCAGCCCTGCTGCAGCAGCAGCAGATGGCAGTGGCACACTCACATCTGCGGCTTGTGTGAAAGGCAGTGGCACACTCCCATCGGAGACCAGAGTGGTGAGTGCCAGGACCTGTGAGGCCGAGGAATGGGAGCCAGCCGTGCACCCAATAAGGAATAGGGGGCATCACCGACCTGTCAATCTTGTCTCCACCACTACTTCCGGTGGTGACAAGATACAATAGTACCAAATAACTCTTTAATGATCCTCTGATACCATTTATCTTATGAGAAGATAATGATTCAACATGTTAAAATCCAGCATGTCTGATTGCTGTTTCTCAAACTGTAGACATTGAAGACCGAGAATATTGGTGTAATCCCAATGGAACATGTCCAGATAGTAAATATAAAACATGAACATGGGGTTAATCATCATTAACATATATGATGGATGTGGAAAAGAATGGAAAAAAATAAACCAATTAGTTAAAGGAAGAAGCTACTGGAAGAAAAATGAGATTTTAGTGGTCCCATTGAAAGAGATGAAGAGAATTTGAGAGGAATGGAGAAAGGAGCTGAGAAGAAAGAGTATGGACAGGTATGAAGATGTGAGGACTTACGATTAGTCTCCTTTGCATTGAAAGAAATACCACGTCAAAAATAAATATGATTCAGTATGACCTAATCAGCCAGATCAATATTAGGGGGGATTGCAGCATGACAGATACTATCAAGGATATGGAAAGACAATGATATAAAGCTAAAAGAAAGAGTCTAGGCACCAAAAATCCATACATTTTAATCCACAGCTGCCACATCCTTTTAAACGAATCCATTGAATTGTTCAGCATAACAGACTGTTAACCCTAATATTTTAACTTTAATTTGAAATGTTCCAAGATAATCTATAGGTATTAGTTATTCACTAATTTCTTAATCCTTTGGTAAGTGGTTGAGTAGTCCATTCATATTTGCTGAGTGCTCTGCTCAAAAATAAAAAGTAGAGAACCAATATTTTGCACTTGCTCGTTTCTTCTTCTGACTAGCAAAACTGAATGTGTTCCTCGGCTCTTAAGGTGGCCATACGTATTAGAGGTATATCAACCAAACCTGCTGAGTTTGGTGGTCCCGACTGATCATATAATATGTATTGAGGCCATGGGCATAGTTAAAGGCTCATGGGCCCAGGTGCAGAAGTTTATCTTGGGGCTTCCGAACTTCCCTTAACACAGAGGCGTAACTTGAAACTTCTGGGCCCCAATGCAAAACCTGTAACAGGGCCACCTATAATGCTTTATTCATAGTACTGGGCTCCCTATATGGAGAAGAGAGGCCTTATGGGCCCCCTAAGGCTCCTGGGCCCGGGTGCAACCGCATCCCCTATAGTTATAGCCAGTGATAGAGGCCTATGGACTTGCTCCTGACCCCATATGATCGGGAAGTTGGACTTCGATTAACCCATCCCATTGCTCCTGGGAGATAAGCCACTACTAGAGGAGTCTGGCAGCAGCTTTCTCCCCTCTCTACATTCAGAACACGTGCACGATTAGATGAGCCAAGCGTGCTTGTGTATGGGGAGGACAGGAGAAGTTATTCAACTATCAGTCTACTTTAATTTCATGTGTATGAGCATGTTCAGACTGTGCCATACATTCACTTTAGTAGAGTCCCAGGTTGTCTAGGAATGCAGGCAGTTAAACACAGCTACAGTGTGTCTGTCTGAATGAGGCCTAGTTCCTTTATCTGGGTTGTCCATAAATCCACCGACCCAATGTCTGCAGTTCCTCTGCATTTTGTTCCAATAAAAGCTCTATCTGTCTCTACTAGTTACAGATGTAGCAACTCCAACGAGGATGTTTGGCCTACTACATCTGTAGTGCAGTCTACCGGGCACCTTTCAGCTATGCTATGCTAGTTGATCAGCGCAATTAATTAACAGACTAGTGCACTAATGCAGCATGAATTAGTACTGCTAGATCTGTATTTAACTCATTTATACTTATTCCACTGCTCTGTACATCATAGGGTTTTGTCCCCATTGGGACTCACACTCTCAATTCACCACTTAGTGCGCTTTTGGAGTCAAGAGGAGAACATGCAAACCTCATGCAGATGTTGTCCTTGGTCAGGTGTGAACCCAGGATCTTGGCGCTGCAAGGCATCAGTGCTAACCACTGAACCACCATACTGGACTCTACTTGGCCCTTGCCAACAGACCAACTGCTCAAGCCACTTAGTATCTCACTTTTAATATAGTTTGTTATTTGGTCCACACAGTATCCCTATAGCAGAACCAAACTAGTAGATTCCAGGACAGGTAGTGCTGGGATCTGTAGACCAAAAAAGCAGCGTTCATTAACTAACATTGTCCATATAGAGGGGCTGGACAAAAATATGGAAACACTATACAAACTACATGGGATTTTAATCATTGGCACTGAGCTGACCTTTTGAAGCCTGCTTGGCTTTCCCACCAAATTTGTGCTTACATCACCTCTTGCCCTGCTCTTGGTGGTTTTGGGAGCCAGCTGGTAACAGCCGCTGAGTGGCTAAAACCCCTGACCAATAGAGCCTTGTTGCTCAGGCAGATCTTCCTTCTGCCCGACAGCATCTGTGTCATATTACCTACACTTGAAATCAGTCTCTACATATCTTATTGAAATAAGAGTTATAATCCTATGCAACTTTGCACTTTGAAACTTTGCATTGCATTTCCATATTTTCGTCCACCCCCTGTATATTTAATGAGCCTTTTTTTTTGTTATAAAAGTTCAAGTAGTTCTTTTTTAAATGGGATACTTCTGCACTAGAGATGAGCGAACGTGTTCTTAACGAACACTTACGCACCCGAACACCGGCTTTTCCGAGGACTTCCGTGTTCGCGCGTAAGTATTCGGGGGGCGCCGGGGGGCGGGGAGAGGCGCGGCGGCGCGGGCGGCAGCAGCGGGGAACAGGGGGGAGCCCTCTCTCTCTCCCTCTCCCCCCCACTCCCCGCCGCAACCCCCCGCGCTGCCACGGCGACCCCCGAACTTTTTTTGCCCGAACACGGAATTCCTCGCGAAGTTCGGTGTCCGGGCGAAAAGGGGCGGAGCCGAACACGTTCGCTCATCTCTATTCTGCACCCTTTCATTGTTGGCTGCAATCCCCGTCTAGTATAGTCATTAAACATAGACAGCGCATGAAGCATGGTATAGTTTGCATATAAGTGTCTGTTGTGTTCCTAGAGTATGGTTTATGTGCTGGCGCTGCGACCCTACAAAGGGATCTGTTATACACGGTTACAACATGCTTTGCACTGAGCCTTTGCTTTGTTCAGCAGGCGCTTACCTTAGGTAACCCTTGCAGCAAGTCAACACAGTTTAATCCTGTGGTTGGGTCTGTGAAGAGTGTGCATAATCAGCAAGCCGGAGTGTTTGTGATACAAGAACAGCCACTTAAAAAGGAGAAAATAATCATTTCAGAAAACGTGTTGAGCGAGTTACACAAAACATCTAACCAAATAAACAGCAGAGGGACAAAACAAACACAGAAGCCAGATTTTGGCAAATTTTCTAAGTTTTCTGCAGAATAAACCGATAAAGTCCCTAAAAATACACAGAAACATCACTCTGGGAAATAGTCCACTATCAGCTCCTGTATGAATGGGTAGAGCCATTTTTCGTAGTCTTTGTTCCCCTCATACAGCCATTCCTGAAGTGCACATGGTTAAGTTCTTTTTGTCACCGTGCCAAGTTAGAAATATTATTTAACGTCTCCCTGCCAGCTATTTGGGTGTCCTGCTATATGCTTGACCACAATTACCACCCACTTAGAGCAACCGGTGGTAAATTCAGGGTTTTATCATACATCTCATACCAGGGGATGAAACACTGAAAAATAATTGAAAATTACATTGAAGCAACCTCCCAGTAACCCTTTTATTGCCGCGTTCCTTCTTTGTTTTGCATTACCAGGTTGACATCTACTTGACATTTCTTGTTAGGGCGGTTTCACATCTGAGTTGCGGGATTTTGATTTCCTGCTCCGTTCCAGGAGCAGGAAAGGGGAATCCCCATGGCCGAACGGCTCTATCTTTGGATGGAACTAAACCGCGAAGATTGAGCCCCATTGACAATGGGGTCTGTTCGCTTTCCACTCAACTGCCCGCTTTTAGTCGGAAGATAAAGCGCTGCATTGCAGTGCATTTTCCTAATCAAAAACTGACCTAAAAATGTAGCAGAGCTGAATGTGTCATTCAACACTTTGGCCTTCATTGTTAGTGTACCACGATAAAGGCCCATATAGACACAAAGATTATCGCTCAAAATTTGCTCAAAAGCCATCTTTAGAGCGATAATTGTTGCGTGTAACTGCACTGATATCGCGCAGTTTTCGTTATGCCATCGCTCATCCTTGTCTTTCAGCATGCTGAAAGACAACGATGAGCCTTATCAGGGATTCACAGCGGGATACAGCTGATATTATTGTTTCAGCTGTATTCCGCTCTCTGATAATGGGCTGGATATAAAGAACAGAGCAGTCTAGTTCTGTTCTCCATACCGGGCACGGAGCGCTCGGCTGTATAACAGCCGGGCGCTTCGTGCAGAAAACATCTGCATGCAGAAGACAAGACAGGACACCCTGCTTGTCTTCTGCATCCTCCTCTCCGAGCGCTCAGCTGTATAACAGCCGGGTGCTAGGAGCGGAAAACAGTTGGATGAAGAAGACAAGCGGGGTGGCATCCTCCACTGGCAGCACAAGGTGATCGCTCATCTTCTGTGATCATCTTGTCCTGTAAATGACACAACGATGATCGCTCAAAAGTCTCTAAATGTGTAGAGCTAATACAGTAGGGTTATGTTGTATGCATAAAGCATACATTACATTGTGGTATGATAATGAGCTCAGCTCAGACCAAGGAAATAGCAATTTTTGGAATCCAGCCCCTCTGATGCGACTAGAGCATTAGGATGCACACATGTATGTATTGTGGCAAACCGGGGTTACTCTCCTTTTGGATCCCCGACCTCTCCATTAGGAATTGGCACCTCTCATGTACAAACGCTCCAGAGACAGGAACTTCTTTAAATCTGGCGCCTGCCAGTTTTATTTTCTCATCAAAGCCCCGCAAAACTTGTGGCACATGCAATGTCCAGGGTTACCAACCAAAAGGGTCCCTGTCAATAACCCTCTTTCAGACAGGTGACAGGCCAAAACTGGTCCGCACCAGACCTCAGGCTCCCAGTCCTGATGGCTGCTTCTACATCCTGTCTCTCTCTGGCTACGGTAGCAACAACGTTTTTTCTCCCCTGAGTTTGGCAGGAACTGTTCCTTTTACCTCATCTCCTGCCAGGTGTTGTCTCTCTCTGCAGGTATCAGATTGCCTGTCTGTCACCCCCTGCAGGCCATTCTGTACACTGAACTCCTACAGTATGTATATGTGCTTTAAGTGCACTTGCTGCCCTTGTGTGCTTTACTGGGGAGGGGGGGGGGATTTCATATTAATGCTAATTAAGTGGCTGCAGCATGATTCACCCCTCTAGCCAGCAATATTGCAGCCCAGATGGTCTTTGTATGCACACCCTGCTTACCTCCTATTGGAAAAGTGTGGTACATTCCATAGCTAACTCAAATGGTCCCTAACTTTGCAAATAACTTTTTCTTATATGATAGCCAATGTGATAACAAGAAAATGTTCAATTTACCTTATTTACCTAAAGTGACATTTTTATTCTAAAAAAGCCCTCTAAAGTGCTGGTCACTAGAGCTCTCCCTTCCTCTTAACTTGCTGTCCCCTGCCTGTCGTCAAGTGATGCTCTTTTACTGGGGATGGCACAATGGCAGAACAAGACCTGTAGGAGGAGAGTCACCCCGCCCATTGAATTCTATGAGAGCAGGGTGGAGAAGGGACAAAAGGATGGACTTAGAGTTGAGCGAACGTACTCTTCCAAGCTTGATGCTCGTTCGAGTATTAGCATACTTGATGGTGCTCGCTACTTGAGCGAGCATCACGCCATGTTCGACCCTGCCCCAGTTTTGGCGCCTCCCCAACGCTGACGTGTCAGATTTGACGCCTCTCCTCTGCAACGCACATAAATGGTAGTTTGTGGCTGGCGTGGTGGAGGAGAGAGAGAGAGAGAGAGAGAGAGAAGGAAAAAAAAAAGCATGGCAACCGGCGGGTCCCATACAAAAATGCTCGAGTCTCCCATTGTAGTCAATGGGGTCCGTTACTCGAAAAGAGCTCTCGAATTTTATGAAAAGCTCGACTCGAATAACGAGGACCTGAGCATTTTGGTGCTCGCTCATCTCTAGAGGGATTCATACAGACATTCTTAGAGCTACTGATGGGTGATTTACTGCTATTTGTTCACATCTGCACTGCTCAGTACTCCAATACACTGTCCTACATGATGATATATCTGTATGTGTATACAGACAACAGAATCTAAGGACCCTTGGGGCTTCTTCACACGGGCCATTTTGCACGCTCATAATCGTTCTTGCAAACCGCAGAGAATAGAACCCATTAAATTCAATGGGTCTCCGCACATTCTACGTTTTTGCGCTCAATTTTCGCGTGCCAAAATATATGTGACATGCTTTATTTTTGTGTGCATTTGCACAACATAGGCACCATAGGAGTCTATGGGGTGTGCAAATGCACACCCTGTCTGTACAATATCGTGCGCGATTTTGCGGTGTTAATCAATTAAAACATGGGACTAATTAGATTGCCCAGCCAGTGCAATCACTGTTCCGGTTGTCCAGTGCCAATATAAACTGGCCTGGCAGCGTAGAAAAGCACAATAGAATGCGCAGATTCACATACGATAACCCATAAAAGCGCTCCCTTCACAGCGCTATTATAACACTTTTTCGAGCGCATTACTGCATACGCTCGTCTGCAGGAGCCCTTAGACTCTACATGCTGCTCCGATTAGCTAATACCGCTCACCTGGACAGTACTGGTCAATCAGAGCAGCATGAAGTGTCTTACACCTGAGCATCAGGGACTCAGAAAAGTGGTGCGGCCATGGTTGTCCAGGACCGGAGGGTTGCTTTAAAGAGCTCAGTATCACAGCACTATGCATAGAGGCCGCTTGATAGATACCCGTGCATTTGGATTAGAGAAAAAAATGCAGGTTTAATCAGGTTACAGTAATTAAACAGGTTTTTCCTGCATTTCTGAGTCTTAATTTGTATGTATTGTGCTATCGACAGCGTTTTCACGGTTTAACCTTTTGTGGGTTGACGTCGTTTGGTAGGTGCTGCTGTTTTTCCTATTTTCTAGACATACTAGTTTTTTTCTTACTGGAAGCGGAATGAATAAAAAGCTACCGTAATTTGAAGCAAATGTGTGTATAGAAGCAGGAATCGTATTGAGCTATTTGTAATGATTTGCTTTCCCTTATAAGGCAGAGTCTACATTCCACTGACGAGTTTTACATTCCAAGCATTGTGTTATAAAAATACCTCTCTTCCCAGGAAATGTGGCTGGGTTAGCGGGAGCCAAGATCCCAAATGAAATGGCAGGTCTGACTGGTAGAACTCGTGAGAAACACAAACAATAACACACGTGGTTCGGTGGATCGGGACATGATTAGCTTTTGTTTTTGAATGTGCTTATTACAGTTGTAGTACTTCGGGAGATGGCACAGTCATTGTTCTCTTTCGAAAGACTTTTATGGGTAGCAGGCTGCTAGTAATTGGGTAGGATATAAACTCCGGGGCCTGGCAGCGGCGCATATACAGGCCACTGGTATTCTTATAAAGCTCGTTAGCATGCAAACAATTGTTACAGCTATTTACAGATGGAACATAAAGGCTGCTACTATATATGGTGCCTCTTGAATAGACGTGAAGTGATGATTCGGCTTTGGAACCAGATTGAACAAATTGGTTCTCAACACAGCCTAAATAACAGCCCCCTAATATTATTATGGGGACTGTTGACCTTAGACATAGAAGCTTTCTCATAATAACAGGCTAGGGCACTTGGACAGTACAGATTAGGGCCAGGACATATGATCTTAGTGCTCCCAACTGTTGGTCCCTGAACCTCATATGCCAGATGTGTAAGTGGGTTCTAAAAGGCTACTGGGGTGATGGGTGGAGATCAGATAATTTGGTCTCGGGTGACAGTTTAAACCATGTATGCCTAGAAAGACTTTCAGTGATTGCCTACTTTCTGGCTGATAAAAGGGAATTAGTTGCTGCGCCACAGGCAGAAGGAGACGGGGCTGCAGAGTGAGTGAAGTGCAGCCAGTTACAGAGAGGGATTCAATAGAGAGGAACTGGCGGTGCAGAGACAGCAAAGGGTACAGAGCGAAGGTGAATGCAGATTGGGTGTTATAGCCTGCAGAAGAGGAAACATTGACTGTGTAACAGATGTAATGTTCTGCAGGGCCTTTCAGTGACTATGGGCAGGGAGATAGAAGTTGCTATTAGAGAGCAACTGTCTGCAGAGGACTGAAGGAGAACTGAGGGAGCATTGAAATAGTTACAGGACAACCGGATCAAAACCAGGAGTACTCTTGCATCAGGACCGTAAGTGAGGATGGCCTCCTAAAACACTAGATAACGCGCAAAATGAACGCAAACCTATACAGACGTAGGAGGCCTGCTGTTAGGGATTCAGGACTGACCCTATTGAAATTGGAACTAAGCATCTGTCTGTGTGTTAAGACTGTGATTGCTAGCCTGAACTAACCTGGCACAGCGGGGATGTTTGCATTAAAGAATTTTTATAAAAACTTCCTTTGGAATCTGCCCATTGTGGAACACGTTTCCTGATAAATGAAGTGCGAGCGTTACACTGTAGTATGTTATCTTTCTAAACTGCGGTGAACTTAAATTTATCCGTTTTCCCACGTGTTACTAATTGTGTAATCCTTTTATACTTAGTGTGAATCATAGTCTTTGTTCTTATATGCAAACAGTCACTGTTACTAGACTGGTTAGATGGTAATTAGGATTCTGTACTGTACGGTAATAAGCCATTCATGCCTGAACCATTTACATACTGCTTAATTCCATTCCTTTTCAAATCATTAGATCCAATAAAAGTTCCTATTTTTGTAACTTCGTTGTCCGCCTCGTATCCTGTTACCTGTGTTGTACAGCAACACCTGTGACAGAGGAACAATTATTGATCTCGCTGTCAATCTGAAGTAGAGTCCAGTGGTTCTTGCAGCTTTTCTTCAGGCTCCATCTCTCATTTGTCCAGCACTAGCTGGTTATTGTGGGCTGCAATCACAATGAAAGTTTATTTCCATATTCTAAGCTTTGTTTCCTTGCATAGGAAGGTGATACAAAGGCTCAGCTCAGGTGCACACCACAGGCTGCATGAAGTGTGTGGAAAGACTTTATTTGCAGGATCCAGGTACCTAAAGTATGGCATCTAGGCAGGGGCGTAGCTAAAGGCTCGTGGGCTGGGTGCAAAAGTTTATTGTGGGGCCCCCCAACTTCTCTTAACCCCTTAACACAGAGGCGTAACTTAAAGCTACTGGGCCGCAATGCAAAACCTGTAATGGGGCCCCCAACTATAATGCTTTATTCATAGTACTGGGCTCCCTATATGGAAAAGAGAGGCCTTATGGGCCCCCTAAGGCCTCATGTCTACGGGGAAAAGAAGATTTAAAATCTGCAGCGTTTTTCCTGCACGCGGATCCGCGCCCCATAGGGATGCATTGGACACCCGCAGGTAGTTGAATACCTGCGGATGTCATTTTCCCTTCAGGCGCGGATTGCGTGTGCGGGAAAAAAAAACGCGACATGCTCCATTTTCGTGTGGGTCTCCCGCGGGGACGGCTCCCGCAGGCTTCTATTGAAGCCTATGGAAGCCGTCCGGATCCGCAGAACACCCGTACCTGAATTAAATTTACCTGTCCGGACGCTGCGGATCTTCCCTCCTTCGCGGACGGATCTTCTTTCTTTGGCCCGGCGGATGTGCCCGGGGCATGCGCGTGGCACGCTGCCAGCATGCCGAGCACATGTGCCGTGACGAAGAAAGAAGATCCGGCCGCGACAAAAGGAAGATCTGCAGCGTCCGGACAGGGGAGATTAATCTTATTTTTAGCCTCATGTCCGCGGGAAAGGAGGGACCCGCTGCGGGATTCTGCATGGAGAATCCGCGGCGGGCCTGATTTTTCCCGTGGACATGAGGCCTAAGGCTCCTCGACCCGGGTGCAACTGCATTCTCTGCATCCCCTATAGTTACACCAGTGCATCCAGGTACCGAGAGTATGACAATGCATTTCCACTGTACTAGTGATTTCATCAAGCAACATCCTGATGCCCTTAGTACAGCAGTAAAATAGGGTACCATATTCTTGGTACCTGGATCCTGCAAATAAAGTTAGACTAGTGTTTCTCTACCTCCTGCACTGCTGTGTGAATGGGGCTGGAGGCCACCTGATAATGCATGTCTAGTGCTGTGTTATGTACAGCCTTACCAGGTGAGCAGTTTCGCAATGGGAAGTATTTTGACATTACTCACTTGTGTTGCATATAAAGACGAAGCTCTTCTGTTAATATTTTATGCCATGTGTCCTTGCAAATACACTAAAGGAAAAGTAGGAAAAGTGCTCATTGTACCAGTCACCTACTACGATATCTTCAAATACGACCTGCATCCCATTGGTTGTACGAATACATTTTTTGGCACAACATTGTTCTTGATCCATTAATTTTGACCTCACTCAGGTGGCGACCTACTACGCTTACCCTGCTTTGTGGTCGTGGTGTGGACTGTAGACTGTCATAAAATAGCCTGGTCAGGTCCAATCTGCAGGTCAAACACAAGGAGCATCAAATTCCCTACAGGCTTGCATCTTACTTTTGGAAAGCCATGTGTTTAAAAAAAGAAGAGTATACAGGGGTGGACAAAAATATGGTAACACCATACAAAATACATGCCTTAAGTTATATGGGATTATAAATCATATTTCAATAAGACATGTAGAGACCAATTTTCAGTGAAAGTAATATGACACAGATGCTGCTAGGCAGAAGTGAAGATCTGCCTGAGCAATAAGGCTCCATTGGTCAGGGGTTTAAGCGACTCAGCTGCTGTTACCAGTTGGCTTCCCAAACCACCCAGAGCAGGGCAAGAGGTGAAGTAAACACTAATTTGGCAGACAAGCTCTCAGCCAATCAGGGGTCGCCAAGCAGGGGTCAAAAGGGCAGCTCAGTGCTAATGATTAAAATCCCATGCATTTTGTATGGTGTTTCCATATTTTTGTCCACCCCCTATACGTGTTAGAATAAAGCTACTCTAGATGGCACTAACTTTACCACGCATGTCATCATACTCCTTTACCATGTAAAAAGATACATATTTTTAATGTGATCACAAGTTACTGTGCAATATTGCAACATTGTACTTTTTACTGTAATCAAGAGATTTTGAAGCAAATATTAACTGTGATGGCAGACTGGGACTTTTCCAGCCCCTCGCAGCAGTTATAATAAACACAATCGGATAAATATGCGTTTGGAAAAGACGGGGCGTGTTAAGAATACTTTAACCATCCTGTCACTATGCAAACTGTTCACTTGAGCGATTCGAATTCCACAGCGTTGGCCACCCTCCAGCATTCCTCTTTGGACTTCCCAAATATGCAGGTCTGGCTGGAAGAGTGTGGGTGCCAGTAATATGGTGTTCGTAAATTAACTGGAAAAATTCTTGATCTCATTCACATTCCTTTCATTCCAGAGTTCTGTTCACCATCTATTTACATATTCAGCTGTTTTGCTTTTCACTTTTCACTGCTGCAACATTTATCAGGTCTGCAAAAAGCCCCCTTGTTCTATACTGACGGCAACAGTCTTATCAATACAGGAGGGAATGCTCGACAAAGCCCCCTATGGGATTAAATGTGATATATGTCTGCTGGATACATAAGGACCATTTGATAACTTCACACCCGGATGAATGCCATCACTTTGTACAGATTTTGATCATCGGGTCAACAGTCTTATCAATACACAACACTGAATTTGACACATTTTTAGACCTGCAACGTATACATTGCTTTGCACTGTGACATAGTACATGGGACCAGGACCAGGGTTAGCAAGAAGAGCAAATGCTACAGCCTTTGTGTATTTTATTGCCCTTAGTGCCTCTGCAGACGGTCTTTTTTGCGCATGCAAAATCATTCGCACAGAATCGCTTGCACAAACCACATAGAGTGGAATCCATTGATTTCAATGGGTTCCTTCACATTCAGTATCTTTGCACTATATTTTTGCGCATGCAACAATATACGTGACATGCTCTACTTTTGTGCACCCAGGGCGCCATAGGAGCGCACACCCTGCCTGCATGAATACGCACACTGAACTGCGTGATTTCGGAGTGTTAATCAATAACATCGGGGACTAATTAGGCCGCTCAGCCTGTTTCAATCATGGCGCAAATGTGTCCCGTGCCGCTGTGAACTGGCTCAGCAGCATTTGAAAAGTACAGTAGAGTGTGCGGATACAGGAGCGATAGACCGGCGAGAGCGCTCCCTTCATAGCGCAATTACGTCACTCTATTGCGATCATATATATGCATACGTTTATCTGCAGGAGCCCTCAGGGCAGCTTTACATGACCGTATGCGCAAATGTGCTCACTGAAGCACAAGGTATTTGGCATGAACGAGGTTGCTTGCGTATCTGCTAATAGTGCTGTACTTTTTACGCACATAGGGCCAGTTCACATTTGTGCGCGACTCACCATTTCAGTGGATTAAAATGCTATTTAACCTAATGAGGTCCAGATGTGTTCTTTTACCAGTGTTTTGTGCAGTGGATCTCTTTGCATATTTGCGCATCTCCTATAAACCTCTATGGGAGCCTTTGCTACACAAAAAACTGAAAGATAGGACAGGTCCTACTTTTTTCCGTGCACGTAAAAAATGTACAGAAAATACGCTCATGAGAGCGAATCCATTGACATCAATGGGTTTTATTCTGTGTTTTGCCTGCATATATTTTATACAGGCAAAAATATGTGCAAATACGGTCATGTGAAATCAGCCTTGTACTGCCGTGAACAACTGTCCCATACAGAAAGTCACATACTTGCATCTCTTACATGTATATGGTTTACCAGAGATATTAAAGGTTTGCCGTGAGAGTAAACTGTCCTATGAAAAGTGGAGATATCAAGCAAAACGAGTCAAAGAAATACGTTGCTTGGTTAATAACTGGAAAAGAGAATGCAGCAAGTGGTTATAAGGGCCAATGTCTACGGGCGGATTTCTGCCACGTGTCACACGGCGGAAATGCGCGCGTTATCCCGCAGCTATTAGGTTCTATTGAACCTAATAGCTCAATGTTCACGCTGCGAAATTCTACCACGGAATTCCGCTGCGTGAAAGAAAGCAGTCAATGGAAGCCGTCCGTCATGTGATACTTCCACTGTGAGCACATTGCCCACCGTCGGCGCGTCATGCGCTGTACTGCACATGTACGCCGGTTCGCCAGACGGGACTCGCGCAGCAGATCCGGAGAGGTGAGTATGAGGTCTTTGTGGAGCACCGTGTCGGATGTTCCGCTGGTGAAGTCTGACATGGTCGTGGACATGAGGCCTTAGTCAGCTGTATCCATGAGGAGAGTTTTCATTATGAGAGGTACATTGTACAGGAATAAGAGGGTTTGAAATAGGATAAAATCTATGTGGATACATAAAGATGCAAAGGAGCCAATAAACAACAAAAGGAAAGCATTTAAACTGCTATAACAGGAGGAGAGTGAAGTAACACTATAAAGCTATAAGGGGAAAAATAAATTGTTTAGGAAACAAATAAAAGTAGGAAAGGAAGAGCTAGCGAGACTCCTTGCGAGAAAAGAATAAATCTAACCCTAAAGTGTTTTTCATTTATATGAATAGTAAAAAGGAGGAATTGTAAAGTGTGATGATGAGAAAGTGAACTGAGTAAATATTTTTTCTCTACTGTATTTACAAAGGAAAATGAAAGGTCAGGTGAAATGCAGAGCGATAGAGTAAACTCTCCACTAAAATTGTATCAGCATAAAGTTACTTCAGATAAAATTGTTTGGGCTTGTGTTTTAATTTTTATCCATGCAACATCCCAACTATACCTTGCCAAAAATCCTACTTATTATATCTGTCTTGTCAGTAACGCTGCTATGCATTTCTGGATCTGCTGTGGCATGCATGGGTATGCTTTAGTGATGCCCATATAATTAGACTGTATTCTGTGCCTCTTGCTAGAGACATAGGATTCAATGCACATGCTCTCCTTTACTTTGCATTCTTTGTATCAATTTTTTTTTACAGGGCCACATCACTACTGTGGTCTACAGCACCGTCCGTGCAAACCACTGCACATAACACAGAGCATGAGTGATATCAGTCTATACTCTCTGTAACTTCAGCGCCTGGGTCTCAGGGTCTTTTGGATCCTCCTCTTCACTCGCAGCTCTTGGGGCCTTTTCCTGTACTACTCCCCAGTTTGGGGACAGTGTTACTTGTGCTGCCATGTGGACCCAATAGCAGCTGCCGTGTACAATGTAGTCCTTCTTGTGCCCCATCTCATAGTCCTAGGGACCTCTGCTGTATGCTACTCACAGACTCTCACTGTACTGCATACATTTCCTCTGATGCAGCTCTCTATTACTTTTATCTGGCCCAAAATTGCCACCAACATGTGACCTGAGGGTGAGCTCGGCAGGTGATGTCACAGGGGTGTAGACCCTCACATCGAGGCTACAACAAAATTGAGCCCATCATTCCCTATTACCCTGCCTCTTTTTCTGGCAGGAAAAAGGGGCTTCACACTGCCTGCTGCCCTCCCTCTCTGTCCCTAACATTGGGCCAGCAGAGAGGCACACACACGGTGCTGCAGCGCTGTACTCTGTGGCGCGGCCTGTCCAAGCTCCTGGACGCATCCCAGGCTGAGAGGAGGCAGGGCTTAACATTGTGGCCATCAACTGCTCCTGACAGCAGCTATCCGAGCCGTCAGGGAGGAGGAGTGGCGCACCACTACCCCTTTACAGTCCTGCTGCAGAAAAAACTTGGAGTCAATCAAATACATTCTACTTTTGAAAAAAAAAATCATTTCTTTGTAGAATTTTTTTCACACCTGTCTAAAACTTTTGCACAGTACTGTAAATCACACAGTAATAAGCCTTGTTACTCCAAAACGAGGAGTCATTCCTAAACTAAGAACAAGTACATTACAAAGGAAAGACTTAATGATACTTCATTTTTATGCTTCCATCCTGGTTTTGGCAAAATTCAAAAGAGCTTTAGAAATGAATAGTGTAATATAGCACTTAGATTGTTTGAGTTGTTTGTGAAGGACATATAATAGGATCCCAGCAGAGGTGTTACCTGAAGCTCCTGGGCCCCAATGCAAAATCTGTAACAGGGCCCCCAACTATAATTCTTTCTTCATAGTACTGGGCTCCCTATATGGAGAAGAGAGGTCTTATGGGCCCTCTAAGGCTCCTGGGCCCGGGGTGCAACTACATCCCCTGCACCCCCTATAGTTATGCCAGTGATCCCAAGTAATATGGACAACCAATGAAGAATGATAATCAGCTGGATCTTGTCCATTTAGATTATCTGAGTACCATTAGACCACTGAGGAACAGTGTTCTTGAATGTCAAGCTGAAGGAGCTATCAGTCAACGGGGGCCATTATTCTGGTGCCTTGCATTAAGTACTGTAGCAGGCAGAAATGTTGTGTTGCAACACTAGGTGGGTTAAGATACATTTATGTAAGTTTGTTTTAGTTCCTTGATGATCTTATGTAGCTATAGGGGGTGCAGGGGTAGCAGTCGCTACCTGGCCCTTATGTCTTAGGGGGCCCGAAGGCCCTTTTATCACATAAGAAGACACTAGTATTATAAATAGCACATGGTAAAGGGGATCTGATACAGATTTTGCATCAGGGCCCACGAGCTTCTAGTTACGCCCCTGCATATTACGCTATTGTTTGGTTAGTTTGTGAAGGATAAATAATAGGATCCCATGTACGGAAAAGATACCTGCTGAAACTTGAGCAGACATTTGGGTTAGTCATCAACCAAAGAACATGCCATTGGACTGAGTCATAAAGAAAGGAGGAGTAACTGAAGACTGAAGAGAAGTGAAGGCTGAGCTTGTAAGAGGGTCGATTTTAGTGTGTGACCCTTGACTCTGACAATGTAGTCCATGCAAGGATGGCACAGTAATGGAGGCAGACAAAGCACAATAATAGAAATGTACTTTGTTTGAAGTACAAAGCATTATGGCTATAAACAGTGGCACATAGCTTGGTGGTTTACAGTCTCTAGCAAGCAGAAAACTTAGTGGTTACAGTCTCTAATGAGCATACAACTTGGTAATTACAACCTCATTTGGCCACACAACATGGTGGTTACAGTCTTAATAGGGCACAGAGCTTAGTGGTTACAGTCTGTAATTGGCATACACTTTGGCACTTAGGGTCTCTTATAGGAAAACGTACATAATTTGGTAGATTTGGGTGACACTGCAGGTTTAGCACTGGCTCAGACTCTGTTTTTTGATCACACGTAGGCAAGGGTGACAAGGTTTTCTCCTGCCCTCTGGTTGAAAACGACTTTTAGGATACACAGGGCCTGTAAAATCCAAGTGAGGGCGAGCACCCACTGGCGTTTTTTTTACCTGCGTTTTGCGTTTTTCCTGCACAGGCATAGAGATAACATGTGCTCCTGTCCACTGGCGTTTTTTTTGCGTTGCGTTTGCGTTTTTAACATAGGAACTGTCAGTTGCATATGTGTCCTTATTTTTCTCAATGGAAATTAACGGAAAAGCCGCGAAAACGCCGCGAAAAACGCACGGAAAAATCGCGGGAAACGCGGCGAAAACAGTGGGTGCTCGCCCTAATACAGCAGTATGATTTGGGATGTTGCCAGAGCCTTTATAGGCATCAGGCATCCTTACACAAGAGGCTGGAGCAACCTCACAATCTAAAGCTATGTGCAGCATGCTGTGGTATGGAGTGAACACCTCTTGACCCATAGCAGAAACATCCTCTTGGAAGATTCGTGGTCTGCTGCACAGTCCTCTGGGCCCCTGCAAAGAACTGTTCGTGGTTCTGCAACTGTTTGAATGGTTGAAGCGTACATTTCTCTCCAGGTGTGAGTGTAACCACTATGCTGTTGGTTCCACTATAAGTGACTGTAACTGCTAAGCTTGATGTGCTTCTCTGTGAGAAGAATAAAAGGATTTGCTCCTGCAAAAAGTGCCTGCAAAAATTCCAACGGGGTGTTGTAGTTTCCTCAACAAGTTCCTGTCACATTTTGCAATATCAAGTGCGAGTGTAACCACCATGTTGTTGTACCACTATAAGTGACTGTAACTGCTAAGCTTGATATGCCTCTCCATGAAAAAAAGAATGAAATGGTTTTCTCCTGCAAAAATTGCCTACAACATTCCAGCGGGGTGTAGTCTCCTTAACAAGTCCCTGTCCCACTTTGCAATATCAAATACATACTCGGGCCAGTGAACAAATTAGAATATTTTAGGAGGGTTGAGGAAACCTGTGCAATCAAAGGGAGACTATACAAATCCATACAGACTTGTACTTGGTTGGATTTGAAATAAGGACCCTATTACTAGTGACTAAGCCACCACATGTAATGAAATGTAGCCTGTTCTAGTTAGAACTGGGTTTAAATAACTTTGCAAACAGAATGACTCTGCTTTCTCCATGATAGTGAATAGAAATAAACCATTTCTCAGAACTCTGCCTTAGGCCTCTTTCCCTTGAGCGTATATCAACGACCAGCTGATATACGCTGTACTCTGATGCATCAGATCACATGGCCGTATACCTGAGATGTAAAAGCACCCGGCCAGCCAATATAGCGCCGGGTGTTTTTACATCGGGTCCAAAAGATGAGACTACTATGTTCAGTCAAGACAATGTTAGGAGTGTATATCAGCAGGCCGTTTTCACGAACAAGGGGCGGGATGGGAGCGGGGCTAAACTCACACCCTCTCCCTGCCCCTTGCCCATAGCCATCAATGGGAAGAGGCCGGACCTGCTGACGCTTAGCTCTGCCCCCGCACTGCCCCCTCCTATTGCAAAGAACAAGCGGGGAGGAGAGCAGAGGTGAGCCTGCGATGGGGAGGGAGGGGAAATGGGCGACGGCATAGTAGTCTGAGCGTATATGCGCCGGGACCCATGCCATCTGAACGGGCACACAAACGTTTGATTTGTGCTCCCGTTCACCAGTTTTATCTCTCCCAACGTAGCATATATTGGCCAGCCGTGAAAACAGTCGGCTGATATACACTCGTAGGAAAAAGGCCTAACATTGTCTTGACTGAACATATCATAGACCGAACAGCAAATCTTTCAAGGAATTTATAATACACATTAATTGTTCTTATGCCGCAGCCCTTCTTTTTTCATGATAAGCAGGAAATCCTTTTTAAAGAAAACTTTTTATAAAGTTTTAACATGCATGCCTACTCTACAAGTATTTCACACACACTATCTTGAGCGGGGACCTAAAATAGTTAAAAAGCAGAAATAGAAAATGTGTCTCCAAATGTGAGATTCTCTCTCTGTAATTTCGTGCCCACCCATGACCATCTGCAAGACTTAAATTCACGATCAAAAATAACATCTTGAAAATGCAAACAGCAGAGAAGCGTGTTACTCCATGACAAAACACTGCGCTGTAGGTGGAAGAGATATTTCAAGTGAAGGAATGAGATACAACAGTAAACAAAAATGTTTTGCATGAATCAGCTGAGCTAATAAATTCACGAAGAACAGAACAAAATGTGCAGAGAGCGAATTTCATTTGTCTTACCATTATTCACGTATAAATCAGGAATTCACAGCATATAAACACAGTCTCTTAGATTAAAGGAGTCTTCTGAGAATTAACTATTGATGCCCTATCCTGAGGTTAGGTCATCACTAGTTGATCGGTAGGGGTCTGCTGCTCGGGATGCCTGCCAATCAGCTATTTGCTGGGCTTGCTGTCAAGGCAGATAGAGCAGGAAGCGGACAGCGTTGTCCACACTGCAGTGGCCTGGGCTGGTAATGCAGGCAGAGCTCTCATTGATTTTGGACTCCACCGATCAATTGATGACCTATATCAATAGGATTGATACCACAGTCCACTAGTAAAGAGCTCTGTGCGAAGTACTGGGAAGAAGTAGTAGATAGAATGGCTTTGCCATTGATAAACAACATTAGAGAGGAAATTATCAGATTTGGAGTCATTCCCTTGGCTATAATAATGGATCAGAGGGGAAGGGGTGTCCTGAAAAAACACACCACAACCACCATTACAAACCAACCAGCTGTATACTCAATTAAAGGGGCAATTCCAAAGCTGACAAGTCCAATACTTTCCCAACAATATACAATTTTTGTACTTCTTGCACCTGGAGAGTTTTCTCTTATTTAAAGCATGTATATGTATTAAACAGTCTTTATTACTAACCTGTACAGATGTTAGTATACACCGAATGATCGCTGCATTAGGAAGAGCTGGCATGTGACATCCTGTGATCAGTAACAGTGCCATGTGATGGCCATGTCACAGTCTGCTCTCAGATACTGTGCTAACCTCTCCTCTGTGCAGCAGCATTGGGCAGTCATGGGTAAATATGGTAACTTGAGTGACATTGACTGTTGGCAGAATGTTGGTGCCCAGTGGTGTGATGCCAGTATTTCTGCAACAGTCACACTGGTTTATTTTTCCCAAAACAAGAGTGTACCAAGGCTGGCTGAACCATGGCTAGTCATCGGATAGAAGATCATATAAGGACAGGCCACATGTGAATAATCCTAGAGGCAAACATCAGGTGGCGAGTTTGGCATCTCAGCAATGCCTTGCCACAGTGGACCAACTGATCCAGCAGTGCAACAGCAGGGATGTTAGACAAATTTGCACAATGGCCATGTGGCATACTTGTATCGATTGGGGTTCAATGGCCGAAAATCAGCAAAGGGTGCTGCTGCTGATCCTTTATCATGACCAATAATAACCATGGGCCCAGAAAAGACATCATGAAGGGGGGCCATTCCAGTCTCCCCTCCACCCGCAGCATGCAGAGTGATAGCTCCTTTCCTATACACAAAAGAGGAGAGAGTTGTCAGTCTACATGATGTGGGAAGGGAGAAGCCGGCATGGCCCCCCTCCATGACTCACAGCACAGCTCCAAGTCAAATTTCATGAGCCTGGCGACAGAATCCCTTTAATAGCCAGCGAATAGGAATTCATATAGCCATACAAAAATGGCTATTCCAGCCACTGGTCTGCAGAGTCCATACCCACTCTTCACAAGTAACCATGTTGTAATGGAAAAGATCATAAAACTAAAACTTCCATTTGTATGTGCAAAATGTATTGATGACCTGGTGCTAGCAATACTCCAGGTAGAGATGAACAAACTTTTCAAAAGTTTGGTTTTGGACAGTTTGCTGAATTTTGTCAAAAAGTTTAGATTGATCCAAAATAGTTCAAGCTGAACCAGAAGATCCTAAAACCCCCTAAAACTAGTATTGAATACTGTCTCGGAAGGTGGTGGTTCTTATCTTTATACACCGAATAGTACCTTTTTTTTTTAGAAAAACCTATCTAGTAGCAGGTTGGAGCTCCATTGGCCTTTAGAACTGTAGCAATTCATCGTTGCATAGACTCCACCAGGGGAAGAAATCATTCTGCAAGAATGTTGGCCCAAGTGGGCCAGATTGCTTCTTGCAGTTGTGCAAGGTGTAACAGAAATCTGGATTCATCTAAGCAAGCAATGTTTTTCCACTGCTCAGTGATCCAATTTTTTATGGGTGAAGTTTGGGTTCGGTTCAAATTAATTCGGACCAAACATTTGAGCTAAATTCAGCAAATTCGGCAAATGGCTGGAGCACATTTTTGAACAGTTTGCTCATCACTATGTCTATAAAGAAAATCTGCCCATACTTTATAAGAAAACAGTATTTTCACGTACCGAATAGCAAAATACTGTAGCTGTGACAAAAACGTGGTGCCGTTGAGCTTTTAATTTGTATTCTGATGTTATTCAATAAAATCTGACATTGAGACAGAACACATAACTATCTTGGCACAATCTGCAGGCTCTCTTATGTCCGCAGACAAAATGTAATACTCGGAGTTATTGTAAAGCCGGTCGCACACTCACTGAGCATGTGAGAGCGATGCTTTTATATAACCGCCAGCATGGCTTGTGCAGGGAGCAGCTTCCCGCTATCAGCTTGCATCTTAGGCTTCCCTGGGTAAGCAATTAGTAAAGTGAAGGCTGCATAACTGTCACATTCCTACTTCCCCGACCTGTGTACAAGTACGAGGATAGAGGCGAATGGCCGCAATCTGTACATAATTCTGTTTATGTGACCTATGCCACGTGGATCCAGTAGTTCTAAACCTCGTCTGCTGCTTCTTTGCTATATGATTTCATGGTCTTTCTCCTTAACAGTAAGGACGGCTTCAGACCAGCGTATGCACAAATATACTCGCCTCAGCGCAACGTATTTGCACAGTGAACGAGGTTGATTTTCCCGCATATCGGTGCATTGTACTTTTTTTTTGCATACATAGGGCCTGTTCATATACACGCATGATAGCCCCTGCCCTGATTTAAAAGGCTATTTAGCTAATGAGGTCCAGATGTGTTCTATCCATCATGGAATTGTGCAGCGTATTGCACATTAGCATGCACATTTACGCACCTCCAATGGTCTCTTTGGTGCAGAAATGCGTGGAAATATAGAGCAGGTTCTGTAGGTTCTCACAGAAGCATGTAAAAGTAGTATTTCCTGTTAGTACTCACATTTTCACCTTTCCACTGCACTGTCTCTTCTTTCCAGGCCTTGCTTCTCTCTCCTTCCTCTGTCCTCTCTCAGTCAAAACCAGAACTATACTCTCTCTAACCACGCGCCTCTCTCTATTTTATACTCAGGGAGCTGACTAATGCTCCAATCCCAGGCTTGCCCTCTGACTGATACTTGGCTAACCACTACCCTAACAACTGTGGTTAGGGGATATAGAACCCAATGGAAATGGGGAACTCGTCTAAGAATAGGGTACAGTGGTATATAGAAGGCAAAGATAAGTGCAAAAACATACATTTTAACATTTACAATCAATTAACATATTTACGCCAGAAGTGACCATAAAAATTGTTGAAGTGTTCCAAATCAAGAGCACTACACTGCTAAGGGCTAGTAGTATGTGTGCTGCATGGTGACACTTGTTTGGCTCTGTTGAGGGTAATATGGGTGCTACATGGTGGTATTTGTCTGCGTGGTAGTATTTGTTGGTAAAGTTCTATTATTACCAAGGATTGGCTACTGAGATCTGCATAGAAAATGTTTGAGAAGTCCCAATCTATTGGATTAAACCCATGCATAACAGCAGGTATTACAACTCAAATTCCAAAAACGCTGGGAATCAAAAGATTCAGAGAATCTGGAGAAATTCATGTGCACAAGGGGCAAGGCTGACGGTCAATATTGAATGCTCTAGATCTACGGGCCCTCAGGCGGTACTGCATTAAAAACAGGCATGATTCTGTAATGCAAATCACTGCATGGGCTCAGGAATACTTCCATAAATCATTGTTTGTGAACACAGTTCGCAGTGCAATCCACAAATGTAAGTTAAAGCTGTATCATGCAAAAAAAGCCATGCATCAACACTACCCAGAAACACCAGCATCTTCTCTGGGCCAAAACTCATGTTAAATAGACTGAAGCAAAATGGAACACTGTTTTGTCGACAGATGAATCACAATTTGAAATTATTTTTGCAAACCCCAGACAATATATCCTGTGGACTCAGCAGGAAAGGAACCATCCAGCTTTTTATCAGCACACAGGTCAGGAGTAGAGATGAGCGAACACGTTCGGCCCCGCCCCTTTTTCGCCCGAACACCGAACTTTGCGAACACTTCAGTGTTCGGGCGAAAAAGTTCGGGGGCCGCCGTGGCAGCGCGGGGGGGTGCGGCGGGGAGTGGGGGGGAGAGGGAGAGAGAGAGGGCTCCCCCCTGTTCCCCGCTACTGCCGCCCGCACCGCCGCGCATCTCCCCGCCCCCCGGCGGCACCCGGACCTTTACGCGCGAACACTGCAGTGTTCGGCAAAGCCGGTGTCCGGGTGCGGATGTGTCCGTAACGGACATGTTCGCTCATCTCTAGTCAGGAGTCTTCATATCTGATGGTATGGGGTTGCATTAGTGCTTATGATATGGGCAGTTTACACATTCTGAAAGGCACTATCAAGGCTGAGCAGAAAATAGAACCCATTGGTTTCTCATTTATGTATTTTACATGCAGAGAAAAATAGGACCTGTTCTATTTTCCTGTATCTTTATGCACCAAGGGCCCCATAGAAGTCTATGGGAAATGTGCAAATGTGCACTAAATATGCGCATAAATGCACAATACATTGCACAATTTCGTGGAAAAAAAGAACAAATCAGGACCTCATTAGGCTAAATAAACAAAATACAGTACTATGCGGAAATACACACACCTAATCAAACGCAAATACGTTGTGCTGAAGCGTACGATTGTCTGAAGTCGCCCTTATGCAGCATTTCAGCAGAACTACTTGTGTGTACAGATACGCAAAATACATATAGCTGTTAAAGTGGTGCAAGTGCAGATAATGGATAAGCACGATAGCACCCCTAGTGGCTAAACTAGTGCAAACAGACATCTGGGCAAATTTGTTCCAATCTACACTTGGCAACTTCAAGAAGTAGTGCCAGAGGTAATGGGCATACTGAAATAGTTAGGAGGGCAATCAGCATGGTAACCCTTTTTACAAGTAACAGACTATTGTACAATCAGATTTCATTCCAATAGTCTAAGCACATTTGTGCTACTTGATTACAAACCAAAAACATGACTTTCATAATGTGGGTGGTTACTACTCAGAATTGGAAGGAAAATAGGTTTTAACAGATGTATAGGCTGATTTTGTTCTAATTATTCTAAACATAGAAGAAATTATTTATAGGTTCTACATCTAATAGTTGACCAGAGATCTAACGAAGTAAGGGTTTTCTTTCTTCTTTGTCTTTTTTTGTGGTTTACCGCTAAATATTTTTTTTAACTGAATCAGATAATTTCTAAAAACGTCAACAAACTGACTTAAGTTAGAAAATAATTTTCTTTGTAATTGTTTCAGAATCTAAGAAACCAAGAGGATGCCTTCTTAAAGGAGATCTCACAAGATAGTCTTATGTTAGAAGAATCCCCCAAGAATGATCATCCCCACTTCTGGGTGCCCCAGATATAACCTGTTGGGGAATCTTAGTGTTTAATTTTCCTGCACTCAAGGAAGATAGCATTAGGGTATCTTGATTACATGCACAACGCTTGTTCATATGACTTATTAGGGCTTATTAACATGGCAGAGCAGGGTATCCTGCTCAAGAGTTCCCTCTATGACCCAGAGCGAAGAGCCACTCAGTAAGAGAGCGGCTCCCATTGTGGCGGAGCTTGTATTATAGGACAGTCATTCATGTGAATGGCTATCCTACAACACCACATTTCCCCTTCAGCAGAACGTCTGGGTTGCAGTGGCTTTCCCCAACAAAAACAGCTGTTTATTAGAAAAGTAAGGAACAGGACCTGGGACCATCAACTGCTTGCCTTCAGCTCTCCATTCTAGTGGCTGTGCAAGTTGGCATAATCCTTTTAAATCCATGGGAAACATGGACATATAGCTAAATCAGTGTGCCATAAATGGCTTGAATGGGAAAAACTCTTTAATCCTTTAAAGTTTAAAACCTTTTTTATTTGTTGTTTATGGTCATTGAGGAATAACTAATGGGTTACAATTCATGGAAATCTCTGAATACTACCATACAGGTTTAAAGTGCAGTACTGAACACCGCAATACCATTGTTCTGGAATCAAGCAGGAGCCCGGTTCACAGACCTCCACTAATGTGCTAACATGTCCCTTAACCCTCAACTGTGGATGTGATTTACTTGTTACACTTCTGTGGATGTGAGGTCTCACAGTCTTCTATATATTGTGGTTGAATTTTTTGCCCAATAATGAACTGGATGTTTACAATTACTTGTTTTTATTAATTTTCAGGTTATAAATAATAATTAAAAAACATTTAGAATTAATCAAGATTTATTGATATATTTTAGTAATGTTACATAATAAAGAGTGGGCAGGTACGCGATTCTCGGAAAACTAGAATCAGGAGGAGTCCGTGAGACTCCAAGTCCACAGTTAAAGGTTAAAATAAAGTGTTAACTGTTATACTTAAAGGAAACCTGTCATGACCTTTGAGCCCCACCAAACTTACATTATGGGGCTCAAAGGTCAGGAAATAGGTGTTCGGAGAGCGATGTTTTATGCTGACTGGGCATCCCATTCCTGCACTGTGTCCCCCGAAGTCCTCATGCACCGGCAGCATGACTCCTTCTGCACACACATTTCCTATTCATCTCTATTCTCCTCTACAACGCAGGAATGGGGCCCCTGGTGAACATAAAACACCTCTCCACAGATACCCTATTCCCCGACCTATGAGCTGCATAATATAGTTTATGGGGCTTAAATCTCATGACAGGTTTCCTTTAAGTCATTGTAATTTACATATTTGGTTTTGGGTCATTTCAAATAGGTGGTAATTAGAGATGAGCGAACGTACTCGTTACGAGTACATACGCACCCGAGCACCGCCATTTTCGAGTACAGCAGTACTCGCGCGTAAAGATTCGGGGGGCGCCGTGGCGGCACGGGGGGTAGCAGTGGGGAGTGGGGGGGAGAGGGAGACAGAGAGGGCTCCCCCCTGTTCCCCGCTGCTACCCCCCGCACCGCCGCGCCTCTCCCCGCCCCACGGCGCCCCCCGAATCTTTACGCGCGAGTACTGAAGTACTCGAAAATGGCGGTACTCGGGTGCGTAAGTACTCATTACGAGTACGTTCGCTCATCTCTAGTGGTAATTCATAATTGGGAATTGTAATCTGAATTGTATGCAGATTTCCATCAAAGTGTTTTCAGAGTTCAGCAGATTTATTATAGAGGTTTTACGGGACTGTTTTATTGATGAGCTGTCCTCATGATCAGTTATCAATGTAAGATCCTTGAGGGCCCAACACCTGGTATTCCTGCTGGAGCCACCGTGCACCTGCAGGAGGTGCTGTGCACCAAAACTAGCACAGTTCTGAACACGGTGCATTGCTCTGAAATGGTCCTACAGGCTCAGTCCTGTTCACGTCTGGGTCACTGCACAATGCATGGAGCTGTGCTAGTCCCAGTGCACAGTGGCTTCGCCAAACAGCTGATCGGAGGAGTTGTCAGACCCCACTTATCGGATCCTGATAACCTATCCTGAGAATAGGTCATCGGTACTATTGTATCTTGTCTCCAGCACAAGTATAGCTGGAGACCTAGTGATGGGCTGTTTCCACCCATGGTACGCCCACAATGTACTGATTGGCTGCCTGCAGAAAGGTCCTAGCAGCGTGGGGAGTGCGTTTTGCCTTGGATGGAGGGTTAGGGTTATGGTCGTTTCAGTCTTAGGCTTGTATTATTAGCTGCACATGCTTCCATGTGAAATCAGGGCCGCATTAACATTCCATGCTCCTAGGATCTTGCTGCCCATATCACCCTATCTCCCCTGCAGCCTCTAACCCCTCGGCGCCAAGCTGGTATCAGGGCCGCGTCCCTCCATTCAGTCATGCAGAGAGCAGCCCTTGCTTCAGCCACGCAGAAGGAGGACAGGAGCAGCTATGGCTTCAGCAGTGCTGGAGGACGACGGCAGCACTGATCTCTGTGCCCATTCCGCACAAACTGATAGCACAGGAGCCATGAGCAAAGAAGGGAGACGGGGTGTGAGTGGCAGGACTCTGGAGGCCAAATGCGCCAACATGACTGACAGGAGCTGGGAGGGCCGGGAGGCCGGAGCCCAAACATGAGTGGAGGCGTGAGGGCACAGAGGAGGACCCGAGGACAAGCCACACCGGCAGGGTTACTCACCGCAGCCAGTGGGGATAAGTTACAGCAGCCCAGCACAAGGCACAGTGGCGGAGGGGTGAGTGCAGCCAATCAAGAACTGTGGGCGTCACCTGGCTGTCAAGCAGCCTAACACTTGTCTCCACCCATACTTGTGGTGGAGACAAGATACAATAGTACAATGGTCATCATTAGTATAGTCCTCAAAAAAATTTTTAAAGGCAAGCATAAAAGATATTTGTGGGAAGTTTTTCTTTGTGGTTGTCCGTTGCGGGCAATTTTTATGTGTTTTGCAAATTTCAGCAATGGGAAAATGCAATAAGAAGACTATTAATTTTGCTAACAGGGCGTGCATGTGTTTGTGTTCATATCTGACTTTCTGCACTGCTGAAGGTCATCACATTTACTCCAATGAAAAGTAAACAGAATGAAAGTCATTTATGACCACATGAAAAGAAAACCCTTCCTTGCTTCATCAGTATCATCCAGGAGATGTTTTTGCCACGGCATGTATCTTTTCCTCTTACAATTCCCAGACATTATTGACTTGTGAAACTATTTTCACTGCTGACTAGACTGCAGATTTACCCAATTGACATACAAATGACTCCAGATGACAATGTTATTTTTAAATCTGCTTTAATACTTACAGACATCCCTGTTTCACCGGATACTTCAGATTCCTTAGAGGTAAAACAGCAGGAAAACATCCAACATGAACTAACAATTATGCTTTATTTTAGACGAGCTGCACTTATGACAGGCAGACAGACAGACAGATTCTGTTGTGTAGGCTGTCTTTCGTAGGCTGCCAGTTTTCCTTGGACGTTTCTTCCAAGTTGTAAAAAAGTAGTGAGAATCTTTTGCCCTTACCATAGCAATGAAAATGAGACACTGCTGTCTGCATGAAGTCTGTACATCAGTGCACATAGGTTGCATTGCTTCCTATTACAGAGCTGGATGGCCTCATTTGAGTAACTGCAAACCAGAAAACTGGCTCATGTTCAGATGAATGGCCAATAATGTAATTCAGAGACAGCCTGTGTTGGCAAGACTGGAAGCCACTCTTTGTTAGCAGCTGTCTGCTCTGGCCCAAAGAGGAGAAGGGCTTATGAAGTCCATTTGCCCTATTAGAGTATTGAAATTGGTTGCATTTATTACACACTTCCTTTAAAGTATATAGCTTTGCTGTAGGGATTTTAGTAATACTGTAAGGGGTTAAATTAATATATGTATATGGCTGAACTGTGTATATTACCATTCAAGGACCTTTGAGAGAAGGTCACATTTCCCTTGTGTGTTCGGTGTTAATGATTTTATCTGCCAGGACCTGAAGTTTCTACTGATTGGCTGTGGTGGCCCAGTATAAGAAGAAGGGTTTTCCGCATGCTTTGGTGTGACGCACTAGCTAGAGAGAAGTGCAACCGAGCAGTGTTGAGTAAATGTTGGCAGCACTGCCTTCTAATCCCCCATGTACCAGCAATGGTCCTGCCTTCCAGAGCAGGCACACTCCTGACAACATAAAACCATAAGCCCTGGACCATTACGTGAGGGACATCTCCAGTTGAAGGAAAGTAATGGAAAAGTATGCATCCAGATACTTTACTGCCGATAGTGTCTGATAGTGAGTGTAATAATCCCTTATCATCTCCCAAACCCTCTGAAATGGAGGAGACGCTGAAAGACATCTGTCTGGGATGACTTAATGAATCCCACATTGACCAGGGGATTGGACCCAATGACCCTGGAGGTCCCTTCCAATTCTACCATTCCAGCGTTTTGAATGTAAGCATACTTAATGGTGGAATAGGCACCTCAAAGAGCATACAGTAAAAATAATCTAAATGGAAGAGTAGGGACTGCCACTAAAACTTAGTACACAGACAGAAATACCCACTACATTATGCTAATATCTGTGACTCTCCGTAATTAACCCTGAACCAGATCGGAGTCAGTTGATATAATAGAAAAGCTCTTAAGCGCCATATGGGACTTCCCTTTATGTTAAATCCCTGGCTAGGGTGGACTATTGAGAATAATCATCAGAAGGGTTAAGGTTTTTTGAATGATAAATTTATAGGCAAATTAAGGAATTGTGAACACAGTTTGGTAAATCTTATAGAACCGGTTGCTGTTACAATATTTTCAATAATTCAATCATCTCAGCAAAGAACTGTTACTACTAAAACGTGTGAAGCGTCTCCATACTTGGTGTCATATTCCACACCTGTTACAATGTTGCATGCAGTAAATGTTTTACTTATCTACCTACGTTTCTACTACGGCTTACAGCACTCTCATAATGTTTCTGTATTTGGACATACAAACTGCATACAAGATCTGGTTGTTAGTGAGGGGTGATTGACGGGTCATGTTATGAATCATGCAGAGTGACTCAAGGATAAGAAGCCCTGACTGAAGAACTGAAGCGAGACAGGAAAGCGAGATGAATAGACAGGAAAGTAAAAGGAATATCCCAGTGAAAACAATGTTGCAGTAATTCGGTATTTAGTCTGGAAGCCTATTTTGGCTGTTGACCTTTTACACAATAGCACCAGTGATCTTACCACCAAGTTATTTCTAACCTGCGGTGCTCTACAAGTCTCTGTCTAGTTAGCAGACAGTGTATGATGTCTACCAGGACATAACTCATAGACAGTAGTCAGCAGAAGAATGGCTACACACTCAATTGGCTTTTCCTGACGTCAGATTTTCCACTACACTGAAATGGAAACTGTTGAGTGAATGTGTGTATTTTTTTTGTTTTTGAGGGATTTCCCTCTTGAGCAACACGAGTTCCCCTTAAAGGTCCATTTAGACACAATGATGATCGCCCAAAAATCACTTAAATGACAGTTTGACTGACAGCTATGAGCGTTCATTTTGCATAAACTACTAAATAGCTACTTAGTAGCTTATTAGGGTGCAAATGAAGCCTTTCACTGAATGCAGATAACAGCTGTAGGTCTGTTATCTGCATTCAGCATTGTTCTCCAGAGGGATAGTTG
This sequence comes from Eleutherodactylus coqui, assembly GCF_035609145.1. NCBI lineage: Eukaryota > Metazoa > Chordata > Amphibia > Anura > Eleutherodactylidae > Eleutherodactylus > Eleutherodactylus coqui. Next base: position 199,595,608 of record NC_089841.1, on the reverse strand, counting down.
CTGAAAGAATGCTATCAGCGCTACCTGCGGAGAACTCAGTGTGTGGTCCTGATAAGCAGGAACGATGGTCTTCAAGCTGCCTTGAAGTCAGCGATGAACGAATAGTGCACGATGAGCGTGCGTTTAGACACAGCGATTATTGCTCAGAAGATGGCTTTTGAGTGACTCTTAATGGGCCATAATGCTGTTGGGAAAGAACCATTGAAAGGAAGGAATGATCAATTTCTAAACTAATTTTATTGCTCTTCTATTTTTTACCATTTTGTATCTGCATTCTCTAGATCGGTCTATGAATGTCTGTGCTGGAGGCTGAGACGTCTCTGGCTGGATTTACACAGCGTAAGTTCTATCAATAGTTTTGTAAAATGCATAATGCCACCGTTTGTCAAAAATGAATCAAATTGTGGCGGCTGACTAGGCATGGTAAGCACATTTGTCTTCCTGATACCAGAATGACTGGTATACATGATAATATAACTGATATATCGAATATTGTGACTCTTCTTAACCACATCACTTTCTCAAGGTTTGGCATTCAGCCACAGAAGTTGATTAGTGGCAAATCCACAGCGAATCTGTAGAAGTTATACAGCAACAAAGACCGCTCCAAATAGTGTGACTTTTGTCATGGATTTTAGTGCAAAAAATGCTGCGGAACTGCCGCAAATTTAATGCTTTACATTGCAAAGGTTGAAATCTGTCCTGAAAATCTGAAGCTTATATTAATATGCTGAGGATTTAGTTTTGTTGCAGATTTTCTGCAGAATTTTTCCGCAGCATGTGGATGAGATTGTTTGAAATCTAATCCATTTAGTTACTACTGTAAAACGAGGCAGATTTCTTGCAGGAAATTCAGATGTGGATTTTCCAGTTCTCACGTACTCCCACAATGTTATTTCAAAACACATAATACATTTGCAAACTACATCAGCCTCTTGGCGCAAGCCCATGATGGACTTCTTTGAAGTCAAGAGAAGCATGTTGTGGTATATGGGTAATAAGAGGCCATCCTACTGGATGAAATGGAAAGATGTTTGACAGTTTGGTACCCTTTGGGTTGACTACATTAGTCCAGGGCAGACCTCCTCACTGGAGGCCCTTTAGTTCAGTGTATACCTTACTGGCTGTTTCTTGACGTTCTCCTTTCCTACTATCTTTTCTCTTCTACTTTCCTTCCTCATCCTTCTTTTTTGCATCACCTTTTATTCTTTCCTATCTCCCATTTTCTTTGTGCTTGTCTATTCTTCTTCCTATTCTATCTGGCTTTAAGGCTGTTCGAATCTCTTGTTTTTTATACCTGCACATTGGTTGCCCAGTGAGCAACTTTATTTAGTTTTGGTATTGTATGTCTTTTCTTCTTTTTGTGTGTTCCACCATTGTTGGTCCACTTTTAGGCCCATTTAACAAACATGTACTGTATGCTTCTCTGCAGAAGCATAACTTGAAGCTCCTAGGCCCTAATGCAAAACCTGTAACAGGGGCCCCAACTATAATGCTTCATTTATAGTACTGGGCTCCCTATATGGAGAAAAGAGGACTTATGGGTCCCCTAAGGCTCCTGGGCCCGGGTGCAACCGAATCCCCTATAGTTACACCAGTGCTTCTCTATTATGTTCAACAGACACAGTATTTCCTTTTTTTTTCTTCAATGGCTTATTCTGTCATTGTATTGTTGTTCCTGCATTAGGAAATAATGGAAAATTTCCAAAACTCAGTAAAACTTGCTTCTAAAAATTAACCCCCCCCCCCCCCCCACACACACACACTCACAAATTTGATGCACACCATGTTCATTTATTGTGATTATATTGTGATTTGTGGCTCGTTTTGCTTAGTAAGTGTCCATATGTAAAGTGCAAGTTACACTTTGCTCATCATTGAGTCACATCCAAAAGCTCATAGAAGCACATATTTTAGTGCAGTGATCTGTGTGTTTTTACTTTGACAGCTTGTTGTTTTATACTTATTTAAAAGGGGTTTTCTGGGGAATTCTATTAATGACCTATCCTCAGATTAGTTCATCAATAGTTGATCCCTCAGGACCCCTGGTGATCAGCTGATCGCCAAGCTTGCTGTCAGTGTAGCAGGGCCAAACGTTGTCATGGAGTTGGAGGCAGAAGTATAATAGTAAGCGGTGCTCCCATTGATTTCAATGGGAGTGAAGCCCTCTATGATGCTTCCACCTCCAACCTCAATGATGATGTCTGGCCATGCTGCACTGACAGCGGGCTTGGCGATCAGCTGATCACAAGGGATCCCAAGTGGCAGGTCTCTGGCCATCAACTATTGATAACCGATCCTGAGGATAGATAGTAGAACTTGCCCGGAAAAAAAACCTTTAATTAGCTGAAAAGAGATATCACTTAAACCTTCCTATTTCATTTAAGACTGGTAGAACATATTGTTACAACCAAGGGCTAAAGAGATACATATGTAGTTATCTTTCACTACTAAGTCTTTATGTATGTCTGCAGATTTAATTCATTTTTATGCTTCGTTATGCCGCACAGTGCTACCTTCTTGTCTCTTTGTGAAGACCAAATTTCTACTTAAGGATTTAATAAGTATATTATTTAAGTGCACCTATTCCTGTAGACATGAAGGACGGTAGAAAATGCCACACTGCATTTCAAGCTGTGTGCTGACATTAAGTAATAAAACAAGTCTAGCCGTCCGGCACGAGGAGGCTGTGAATACTGCTGTGTATGTCTGAGTGCATACTGATGACTAAGGGTTATGAAAGAGGCAGGTATCTAGAGATTTCTCCACGACTTGTCATCATGTTACACCTGTCTGGAAGCTGCGGCGGCTGACAAATGCTGGAATGACTCTTACTTTGGGAACTAATTGCACCCAGCAGTGTCTGTTTTTCTGTCTGAACCACTTTCCCTGACTGTTGACCTCTGTATACATTAGTCTACTTTTTTCTACAGTATTAGATACATGTTGCCTAAAGCTGTACAAACTTTTGTGGTTATGAAGAAATCTATTTATTGACTTCATGCAAAATGTTTCACTATTTTGAGAAGTCATTACTAATACGATGTATAATGAAAGTAAGCCCTGTTTTGTATAGTATTTGTAGGGTTTTCTATCAATAAAAAAAGGTCTGCCTTTTTTTTGCAATCCTGTCCATGGGCTGAGCCAGGTATTAACCAGGGGTGGGCTGGAGGGCATGTGACCCTGGTCCGGTCCTCCACTAGAGGTTCCAGACCGCCTGGCCCACCATTCTGACCCATGACGGCAAAGTAAGCTGCGAGCATGGCCATGTTTTCACTTCTGCCGGCGCACCATTCCGTAGTTAGTCCCGACTAGTTAGGGTCAAACATCTCCCAGCTGCTGTTAGCTGACGTTTTAGCTGGTGATTTACAGCTCTGCCAGCTATTTAGTATCCTCATTAACTGTGTCAGCAACTGTGCTGTCTGTGAGGATTGACAGCTCTGTCGGCCAATCAGCAACTTCCCTTTCTATACATAATCCGGCTGTTCATGGCTGGAAGTGCCGGTTATACTTCTTGTATTTTGGTCTTGCCAGCACTCACAACATACATGGCTGTTGTCTGGCTCATACTCTGCATTTCTGTCTGTTTTGTATTCTCTGCATTTTCGTCTATTGTCTGCAGTTTGTTTGTTGTCAGTTTTGTTGATGTTCTGTGTTTTATGTTCAGTCCTTCTGTAGCCCCCGGATTGCTTCTTCAGTTTATCTCTTGACTTCGCATCTTGCCTCGTTCAAGCAGTGGGGTCGTCCCTTTCAGGACGGGTGCTTCACTTCAAGGCAGGTCCTGTTGGAGAGGTTCAAGGTGTTCCACTCAGGTATTTACCCAATTGTTTAGTCTGCTCCTGTGTCTAGCCACCATTAGTCTAATGTACACATGCCTGTCCGTTCTGCTCTGGTACCTTGCTCACCATTATTTCGTCAGCAGTCTCGGATGGACGTGACAGCACTTTATGAAAGGGAGAACTGGGATAGGCCGTCAGCAAAGGGCGTAGCCGGGACAGTGCTCAAATCCTAGCTTACCAGTTGTCCTGGATGCAGAATCTGAACTCTCTCCCACCAATTAGGGCACCAGCCGTAGGGTAGTGATAGGGCAGAATGGGTGTGACCACTTCACGATGCTACCTTCAAAGTATCGATGTGGGTCCCATTGATCTAATGCATATCTACTCAAAAACAATCAAAGATCTACCAGTTAATCTCAAACCGTTGGTTTCCTAAATAGCCACAAGAGAGTTTGAGGCGCTCCCTAATAAATACTTACAATAGAAAAGTCCATTTAAAATATACTTTATCCTAGACTCGGACTGATCTGCAGGGGGACAGGTGAATCCCATGGTGAACCCTGAGCTAGGTGGGGACCCCACTCCTCGGTGTGCCACAGAATCTGCACATATTGGATAATGGTAGTCTACCAATTCCTGCCCGCAGCATTCTTAATATACTTCATTGCAGACAAGGATGCAAGCAAACACAGCCACTTTTCTGCTGAAGCATTTGGAGAACACAGCGGCAAAGAAATCGTGGATGGGGGATCAGGTAACATTTGCATGGGGGCCCTAGGATGAATTTTTCTGTCCATCCTCCAGTCTAGCTAAAAGTTTCATATCTAATAACACTGACTAATGTGCGCAGTCTACTAGATTTGCAAGCCTGATAACAATAGGAGAAACAAAGATGTCAAGGCTCAATATGTTTCATCCTTAGAAATTACAACTTCATCAAAAGTTTCTGGCTTTACTTCCTGGCCTTCACTTTGACTCCTAAGAGCTCATAAGATTATTTCAGAGAGATTACTCTGCAGTTGACTTTCAGCTGGCCTTTTGGCTTGCACTTGTCAACAGCACTCCATCTATGTATATCCATAATACACATAACATCAGAATTTACAGCGAGATCTTGTGACTTGTGTCCTCTGCCAAAGAAGGCATGTGTCCTGTATTCTGCAGCTGTATTCAGTGACCAAAAGCAGAATGTGGCCTTTGTCTGGGCACTTTGTACCAATCAATGGTATGTGTGACTAAACTGGATTATCACTGTCTCCTAGCTGTCACATGCAAGGTACAGAGAGGAACATTAACTAATTAACCCCCCTTGGTTTTAGAATGTTCTTTACAACTGTCAAAAAAATGATGGAAACATTATCATTCCAGGAGCTTCTGCAGTGTTAATGTAAGTCCCCTGCCCCGGAAAATGGAAGTTTTAGCCATTCACCTCTCATATTGCTATGGGTTCTACTTATCTGCATTCACATATAGCTGATTTTGTGTGGATTTTGTTGCAGATTTTGCTGTGGATCTGCAATAGATTTACACCTTTAATTGAATTAAAATGGGAGGGGCCCGCAACAAAATCTGCAGCAAATCAGCAATGTGTGAATGCAGCCTATGTGTACGCAAGTTGGCTCTGCAGTGTAGGGGCTTAAGGCCCATTTACACGCAGCAATTATCGCTCAAAATTCAGTCAAATGCCATAGTTTGAGCGATAATCGTTGTATGTAAATGCTACCATCTTTCACTCTTTAGCTGAGCGATGATTTTTAGGTGAGCATAAAATCCATCATTCAGCCGGACACTGTGTTCTCCACAAGGGCGCTGATTACATTGCATTCAGCTTGCAGCCCCGCGGTAGAACAAAGGAGCTGAATGCAGAGTACAGACCATCTGCTGTTCTCTGCATACAGGTCCCTGAGGCTCATTTACATGCAAAGAAAGGTGATAAGCTGCTAATGGACATGTGTCCATTAGCAGTTTATGCAAAACAATTGCTCAAAACCTATCTTTTGAATGATTATCTTTGCATTTAAATGGGCCTTTACTCACACAAGCGCATTTGCATGGCAAAAAAACCCGCAACATGCTTTTTCTGATGCATATTTGCTCACCAAAGGCACCAAGGGAGTTTATGGAGGTGCACAAATGCGCACCCAGTCCCCGTGCAATTGTGCAATGAATTGCGCAATTTCTCTTAGAAATCAACACGCTGGGGACTAATTAATACTGCACAGCCCTTAAAATCACGGTACGGACGTGTCCTGCACCGATGTGAATGGTTCTCGGCAGCGCAACAAATACAGTAAAAAGGGGAGATACGTGTGTGATAGCACAAATTTCATGGCAAAAAAGTCACATTATTGCAAGTGTTTTTGCACTTTCATTCGTCTAAAAGAGCCTCAAGCCCGGATGAGCAAAAGCGCACGCAGTAGCACAGTGCATTAGCACCGTGAACAACGCTTTTTGTGCACATTTTTGCGTATATTCCTATATTTTTTGCACTTGCAGGACCTTTTTAAATGGGCGACGGACACCACTGCCTCCAGATTTAAAAGGTTACTTAGCCTAACTAGTCCCAGATGTGTTCTTTTTCCCGTGGAATTGCATTATTGGGTGACTTCTATGGGGCTTTTGGTGCACCTATGCGCACAACAATACAGCTTTTTTTCTCTTGCAGAATGTGCGTACAAAATCCAGTAAGAAGAGTGAAGCCATTGAAATCAATGGGTTCTCTTCTCTGCGTATTGCAAATACATGCACCAACACGCTCGTGTGAGTCTGCCCGTAGACTGTCAGGGCCCATTCATATTAACGGACATAATACGGACAGCATACAACACCATTGATTTCAATTGTTGTATTCGAATAAGTTTTTTTAACAGACCAATTGGTTACATAAAAAAGACCATAACAAGTGCTATTCATGTCTGTTTTATGGACCAAAATCATCCATAAAACTCAATAAGATTGTGCCAAAAAGCAGCAAATACGCAGTTGCATGCATATTCACAGCAGCACAATGGATTTCAGGAAATCCCAATGAGTATGCTCCTGGGGTAACAATAGCTTTAGCCCGTTTAGTGATTCCTAAAAAAAAGAAGATGGTTTCTCATTTCAGCAGATGACCCGATCATTACTCTTTGGCCGCGTTGTTACAGTACATTATGGCCTTGCAGAGGAGAACATTGTATGGGCCTGTATATAAAGAGGGAGTGGACAAAAATATGGAAGCACCATACGAAATGCATGGGGTTTTAATCATTAGCACTGAGCTGCCCTTTTGACTCCTGCTTGGCTGAGAGCTTTCCCACCACATTTGTGATTACTTCACCTCTTGCCCTGCTCTCAATGGTTTTGGGAGTAGCTGGTTACAGCTTTTGAGTGGCTCAAAACTCTGACCAATAGAACCCTGTTGCTTGGGCAGATATTCACGTCTGCCCAGCAGCATCTATGTTATATTACCTCCACTTAAAATCAGTCTCTACACATCTTACTGAAATAGGATTTATAATCCCATGTAATTTAAGGCATGCATTTCTTATGGTGTTTCCATATTTTTGTCCACCCACTGTAACTGGGAGGTAATATGCTCATCTTCATGTGGACTTTGTATAATGAATTTATGTTTTGTATTCAGAAGAATTTAAAAAGAATCCAAGGTTTTCTTTGGAATCCCCTCCAGCTGTTGTGGAAGCAATTAGCAGTCCAACCAGCAAAAGATTCTGTGTAAAACCCGAAGACATGTACTGCAGGATTCTGACCCAAGTGTTACATCACGTGACCTGGGATTTCCATGTAAGCATCTGTTGGCTTCTTACTATCTCTATCTGGATTTGATTAAATAGAAAAATAAAATAACTTCTTATTATCTTGCAGAGTTTTCTCCATCTGTTGTATTCAGTGAAGCGCGGCTGACAAGTGTTTCATCAGGACTTGCACATCCGTGCGAAACTTTACTGCTTGTCACTTGGTTACAGGGGCGTACCTATAGGGGATGCAGGGGGTGCGGTTGCATCTGGGCCCAGGAGCCTTAGGGGGCCAATAAGGCCCCTCTTCTCCATATAGGGAGCCCAGTACTATGAATAAAGCATTATAGTTGGGGGCCCTATTACAGGTTTTGTACCGGGGCCCAGGAGCTTCATGTTATGCCTCTGCAGTTGGATATGAGAGATACAAAGTAGTTTTAAGGTGTGTTTAGATGGAACGATCATCGTTCAAAAAATCGTTCAAACAAGCAAAAGTGAACGAATTGTTCAGTCTAAAGGCGAGCCAACGACTGGAAGATAAACGAGAACCGCTCCCTTTTCGCTTGTCGTTCATTTTACGCAGACCCACAAACCATCGTTGGCTCCCTCACTAATCTTTCAGTTTAAACAGCACTCGTTCAGTTCCTCTCAGGAGGGTTTAAACACATGAGCGTGCTCTTGTCCCGTTTTGCGGACGTGAAAAACATGGCCGCAAAAGTGGAAGAGATGTGACCACTGATTTCAATGATTTCATTTTGACTATCAGGATTCTCGCACGCTAATACTACGAAATTTGAATGGTAAACAAAAAAATGAATCGTATCTTGTTCATGCGTTAATGCGCTCTGTAGGGTATTAGCATGCGTCCGTCTATGTCCTCATACAGAAAATGGGAAAGACTGAACAATTCTGAACGATTTCTCTTTTGAACGAGCTAACGATGTATCTGCCTTTCCAAACAGACTGCCTGCGCGAATGAGCCACCAATGACGCCCCCCGCTCGTTTGCTCATTCGAACAATAATCAGCTCATCTAATAGGACCCTTAGGGCTTTTTCATATGGTCATATTTGTTGGCACTATTGTGCGTGTAATATATATGTGCACTGTGCGCAAAGGATAGAACACATTGATGTCAATGGATTCGTTCTCACAAATGTGTTTTTCCCGCAGGTGCAAAAAAAATAGGACCTGCTCTATCGTTCTGTGTATTGTCTAGCAAATCTACCTCCTCAACCGCATTCACTGCGGAAATATGTTGCAATGAAGCATGCGCGATTGCACATACGGTGGTCTAAATAAGCTCTTAGGCTGATCAGAAGAGTGGGTATAGTAGATGAAATTACCCTTAAAGGGAGGCCGGAACCAGGGCCCGCAGGGCTGTAGGTGAAGGCGAACATGACGGGGTTAACAGGGAGGAAAGGGTTAATATTTTAAATGAAAATAAGGTGAGGTGGAGGTTAAAAGGGAGGGGGTAATGAGGGGGAGCGAAAGGATTATGGGATAGAAAGAGCGGGAAGGAAGGGGGGAGGAGTCATTCCGGGAGCAGCAGCGGAAGAAGACGGACCTGGAGCCTGGACGGGGAGAAGAGTGAAGACCAAAGAGGGAAGACAGCAGAAGAAGTATAGAAGCGCAGCGGCTGAAGAAGGACGGGAGGAGCTGAAGCAGAGGACGATCGGGTGAAGACAGAAGCAGTAGAAGACTTACCTTGAAGACCGGAGGAAGAAGACCGCTGGGGAGAAGACCGGAGGTAGAAGACCGCTTGGGAGAAGACAGGAGGTAGAAGACCGCTTGGGAGAAGACCGGAGGTTGCAGCCATCAAGAAGAGAATAACAAAGTCGGCATCGGGGAGAAAAAATGGAAGCGCTGATGGAGAGGATCCGGGCAGCGGCAGCTGAGCGAGGAATCAGTTGGCTCGAGAGACTGGCAAGTGAGGGAGAGGGGGGAGCGGCGGCAGTTCCGGAGAGGGAGAGGAGGCCGCGTCGGGCGCGTGCGCCGGAGAGGCTTAGCCCCGAGCACACGCCTGTGCGCCGGCGCCGCACAGGGAGCCCATCCGTGGAACCTCCAACCGGGCCATCCCCCGCAGCGGCAGGCGGGGGGGCCAGGGCTGGGAGGAATCCTAACCGGCGGCGTAGCGCAGCGTGCAGCTCAGGTACCCGGGCTGGGAGGGGGCCGGGACCTGCGGCTGCACAGTCGGCTCCAGGAGCAGTTAGAGGGGGGGCGCTCCAGCGGTGAGGGTAGCAGAGAGGAGCGCCCTTGTCCCAGTTCGTCAGGTGGATCCGTGGTGAGAGTGAGCAGAGGGTCCAGAGCTGCTGGAGGTGAGCAGTGTGGACTCAGTGGGAGGGTTAGCCGGGGGACCAGGGGGGGGGGAGTCGGAGCAGGTGATCGAGGAAAGAGGGAGACAGCAGCAGGCTGGTCCTGAGGATGTCACTAATGCCGGTTTTTTTAGTTCCAGCGGGGCGGCTGCGCGAGCAGCAGAGAGGTGGCAGTCGGCGGAGGAATCAGATGGACCGAGCGGAACATGGACGGATTCCAGAACGAGATGCCAGGAAGACGGAGCGGCGGCTGGTGGGCCCACAGCACCTGCGCAGCCCGGTGAGTTTACCACACAAAACACTTTAAATGTTATTGCTAGATCTGTGCCCGCCGGGGGGAATAGAGGTATAGCTAGTGGTGCGGTCGGTTTTGCCGGTGCGCATGGGGGGGATAGCGATTTGAGGGCACTGGTAGGTTGTATGTGGGAGTTCCTGCGAAGGCAGGAAATGGGGTCGGTCGGTTTGCCTGGATCGGCGTTCAACACGCCGGGCAGTGGGTCGTCTGGTAGGGAGGGCTCCTTAATGGGAGCCCCCGCTGGGGCGGCTGGGGGAGTGCAGGCAAGTGGAGCGGGAGGGCTAGGCGCGGGGCCATCGCCGGTGGCGGCATGGAGTACTTCAATGGCAACCCACTCCAGTAGGGTAAGTACGCTGGGGGGCAGCTCGGGGGGGGGGGGTAGAGGAAACGGCGTCGGGGGTGACAGTTGCCATACAAACGGAAAGAGATGTGGAAGCGGTGCGGTTGGACGATAGGGCAAAAGGGGAGGTATATGTGTGTTTTGAAGGCCCATTAGGGGCACACCTTAAGAAGGAAACGAAGGAAAAGATATGGCGGGACGAATTTGTAGAGATATTCTCCCTCTTGCCTTTGGAGAAATTTAATTTGGACAAAGGCAAAAGGACGGAATACAAGAAGGAGGAGGAAGAAAAAAGCAGATGGCGTTTAATTCCTCAAACATTTAATAATTGGTTGCAGGCATTCGCCATATTGGCCAGCGTAATAGGGGAGAAGGCGTCGGAGAACTGTTCCGGCCTCTTCTGTTATCTAGATTCTATAGGCGAGGCGTATCGTGTTTACGGGGGTCAAACCTGGTTAAGGTATGACGAACAATTTCGGCAACGTAAGGCGGTGAGGCCGTCAATCCGGTGGGACCAAAAAGATATTGGTCTATGGCTTCGGGTTATGGCACCTAGTAGATTCGGGCAGCCTTTTCACGGGGGAGCCGGGCCATCAGGCCTGGCTTCGATCTCACAGGGGGGAAACCAGGGGGGTCAGTCGGGGGGTAACAGAGTCGGTTTGTGTTGGCAATTTAATGAGGGCCAATGCAAATTTGGGCCAGGCTGCAGATTTAAGCATATCTGCTCACACTGTAATGCCGGGTCGCATGGAGCATCTAAATGCTTCAAGAAAGGAAAAGGAAAGGCCGCAGGGGGGGGGGGGGGGGTGGAAAAAGGGAGGACGCCGGTGAGGCTGGAAGAGATGGTCAGGTTCCTAAATAGGTATTCTGACAGGGACAAGGCAAAATTGTTATTAGAGGGTTTTTGGGAGGGGTTTCACATTCCTCCCCCGATGCACGAGATTCCATTCTCGACAAAGAATTTACTCTCGGCCATGATAAATCCGGAAGTTGTTTCGGAGAAACTCGCAAAAGAAATTAGCTTAGGAAGGATGGCAGGCCCCTTTCAGGAGCCTCCCTTCCGGAACTTCGTGGTGTCTCCCCTCGGAGTAGTCCCTAAGAGGGAACCGAATAAGTTTCGGTTAATACACCATCTTTCTTATCCGAAAGGGGCATCAGTGAACGATGGTATAGATCCTGAGCTCTGTTCGGTGGTTTATACATCGTTCGATGCGGCACTGAGATGGGTAAGAAGGTACGGGAGGGGGGCGCTGTTAGCGAAAGCTGACATTGAGTCGGCATTTCGTCTTTTGCCGGTTTCTCCGGATAGTATTCGCTTACTAGGTTGTTTTTGGGGAGGTAAGTATTTCGCCGATAGGTGTTTGCCCATGGGATGTTCAATCTCATGTGCATACTTTGAAGCCTTCAGCACTTTTTTGGAATGGTTAGTGAAAGACACTGCAAAGCTGCAGTCAGTAATTCACTACCTGGACGACTTTTTGTGTATTGGTCCAGCAGAGTCGCCGATGTGTGCGACTCTGCTGAGAACGTTACAGTGGGTAGCGGACCGGTTCGGGTGCCTTTGGCTCCCGATAAGACAGAGGGCCCCGCAACTTCCCTTCAGTTTTTGGGATTGATACGGAGGCGATGGTATGTCAATTACCGGAAGATAAGTTGCGGGATCTAAAATGCGAGGTGGAAAAGACACGGAGCGTTAAGAAAGTCACGCTGAGGAGGCTTCAGTCATTATTGGGCAAGTTGAATTTCACTTGCAGAATAATGCCTATGGGGCGAATTTTTTGTCGTAGAATGGCGTCGGCCACGGCGGGAATTCAAGCCCCGCATCACTACATCAGAGTGGGGAGGAGTTTAAAAGGGGACCTAGCAGTCTGGGCGTCCTTTTTAAATAAATACAACGGGAGGTCCATGATAATCTTGGAAGTAAGTGAGAACGTGGACTATGAGCTATTCACAGATGCGGCAGGGAGTGCTGGATTCGGGGCATATTGCCAAGGGCAATGGTGTGTTGGGGAATGGCCGGACACATGGAGGGAGGAAGGTTGGACAAAGAATCTGGTATTGTTGGAATTGTTTCCAATAGTGGTGGCCGTCGCGCTTTGGGATGATCGCCTTCAGAACAGGAAGGTGCGGTTCCATTGCGACAATATGGGGGTGGTGCAGGTGATCAATTCTTTGACTGCCTCATCACCCCCGGTGGTGAACTTGTTGCGCCATCTGGTATTGGAAACATTGCAGTTGAATATTTGGATAGTGGCGGTGCATGTGCCGGGGATTGAGAATTCAATCGCGGATGCTCTTTCTCGGTTTCAGTGGGAGCGATTCAGGACCCTGGCCCCCCAGGCGGAGGACCGAGGGAGGACGTGCCCGTCTCATCTTTGGAGTGTGGTAAGAGAGCAGTGGGGCACCTAATCGAGAGGTCACTGGCTCAGGGTACCAGAGCTGCGTATATCGCAGCGTGGCAGGAGTGGGAAGGCTGGGTAGGACAGCTTAGGGTAGGAGAGGCGGATGAGGATAGAGTGGGGGCGTTGTTAAGTTGGTTGGGGAAGGTAGAACAGGATAATGTTTCGGTGTCACGAGTTAACCGGTTTATGGCAGGGGTAGCGTTTGGGTGCAAGTTAAGGGGGGTGGGGGATATAACAAAGAATTTTTTAGTGAGACAAGCGTTGAAGGGTTTTAAGAAAGGTAAAGGGAGGGTGGATTTACGTAGGCCAGTCTCGTTTGAGTTGTTAGAAAAAATTGGGGGGGTACTGGAAGGCCTCTGCGATGCGTTGTTCGAAAGATCGTTATTCAGGCTAGCTTTTTCACTGGCATTTTTCGGGGCATTTAGGGTGGGGGAGTTGATCTCCCCTAGTAAATCAGTTGGAGGAGGTCTACAGGTGGGGGATGTAAGGCAAGTTGATGACCATTTAGAGTTGGTCATACGCCGATCTAAAACAGATCAGGCTGGGCGGGGACAGTTGATTAGATTGGGTAGGATTCACGGGTCAGTAATGTGCCCCGTGACGGCGTGGGTCAATTATACTGGGGTAGCGGGCAAGAGATTAGGTCCTTTACTGCAGCACGAGGGGGGCCAGTTTTTGTCACGCTTCCAGTTTACAGCGATCTTTAAAAAGGCGCTGAGGGAGCTCGGTTTAGATGAGTCGCAATTTGGGACACACTCATTTAGGGTGGGGGCGGCGACAGAGGCACAGGCGCAAGGTTTGTCAGGCGAGTCGATCAGGAAAATCGGTAGATGGCAATCTGGGAGATATAAATTGTATGTTCGCCCCCAGTTGCTGTAAAAGTGTTGGGGGGGGGGGGGGGGGAAGGGGGTCTAATTATAAATAAGGGGTGTTGGTCAATTTTGTTTTTTCCCTTTTGTTTCAGGTCCACAATCGGCGTTAGTGTGGATTATGGGCCACTCATATGTTTATTGGGGGGCAGAGAGGGCTAGCGTAAGGCAGGACGGGAGACAGTTGAGGTTTCCTAGGTCAGAGGCGGTCTGGAGATGGTTGGGAATTAGAGGGATGTCTTGGTGCAAAGTGTTGCAGAAGTTTGAGAGGATGGTGGGTTTAGACAGGGCCCCGGACATAGTCGTTATACATGCCGGGGGGAATGATTTGGGGAAAAGGCCGTTTAGGGATTTATCAAGGGATATCAGGTATGATATCCTGAGATTGTTAGCGGCGCATAGGAAGATGGTGGTGGTGTGGTCGGAGATTGTGCCAAGACAGGTATGGAAATTTGTGCGGACGGCAAGAGGCTTAGACAAAGCGAGAATAAAACTTAATAGAGAAGTGTCTCGCTTTGTGGGAAGGAATGGGGGGGTCGCGGTGCGACACATAAACCTGGAGTCTGGCAGGGGGAATTATTGGAGACAGGATGGGGTTCATTTAAATGACATAGGTTTGGATTTGTGGTTAGAGGCAGTTCAGGAGGGAGTGGAGCGCGCCTTGGTGTTGTGGAGGGCGGTGCAGGCTTGAGGTTTCAAGCCGTGCTGGCTGTGGCGGTTAGGGAGGGGTCCTTGGAGTCAATATACGAGGGGGTAAGGGGGGAGGCAGGGGTTAGTAGAGTTACCTCCTCCCCCCCTCTGGTTAGTTTTAAATTGTAGGTGGGTCTGTCGCCTCTTGTTTTTGGCAGGGGGTTACCTGCTAAAGTGGTGGTTGTTGATAGCCGGGGTATGGCTAGATAGCCTCGGGGTCGGGAGGTTGGTGACTCGAGGTAAAATGGCGAGTCTCCTGAGTCAGGTGATTGGAGACGGGAGGCGTGGTTTGGAAAATAGGGTCTCCCGAGTCAGGATTTTTTATTAGACGGGAGACAGTGACACCTATTTTCCTTGGTTGGTGAGGCGACAGATAGTTTTGTTGGGAACTCCAAGGATCTCTCCATAGTAGTTAAGATCAGGGTTAAAAAAGTGTTATTTAGGATTTATTGTTGTATATTTATAATAAATTGGCTGCTGTGGCCAAATTTAATCCAAAAAGAAGTTGTCGGTGTTTATTTTAGATGAGCTAGGTTAAAAGGGGTAGGGGGGTAAGAGGTCACAGCGACAACTCCGTTGTACCTAGTCAAGGAAACATCCAAGTCCAGGCATACACTGTAGGCAGTACACCCCCCCCCCCCCCCCGATGTAGGGATGATTCTGCATACCATCACTGCTAGATGTGTATTACTGGGTAGGAGCTAATTCCTTACTGAACTGCCACATGAGTATGGGACACAGCCGCGCCCTGAGTTAAAAGGCTATTTAGCTTAATTAGTCTCTGGTGAGTTCAAAATTGCGCAGCATATTGTCCAATTTTGTGGGTCTAGGGTGCGCATTTGTGCACCCCTCCCCCCCTACCCCCTAGACTCCTATGGGGCCTTTGGTGCACAAATATGCTCGAAAGTAGAGGATGCTGCATTTCTAATTTTAAGTGAAAATGAGAATTAACCCATTGAAAACAATGCGCACACAAATACGCCGTGTGAAACCGCCCTGAAGCATACCTTACTTCTCACATGACATTGCAGTACAAGCTGTTGTGTGTACATGAGCAACATTATATATGTTCATTTTTTGATTTATATATGGCATTTTTTCCCAATTCACCCCTCTGTAGGCTGTATCGTTTTAGTCTGCTCTGAGCTAATCGAGGAAAGGCTAGCTGCTATGATGTCTACCATATACGCAAACTTTAAATGCGCTCATGTGAAATAGACTTGACTGTAGCAGCACATCTTTGTGAGTCTCTCTGAGCTTCCTTCTTCTCCCCCCTCTTCTTTCCATAGATTTCTATGGGCAGTATGAGACACCAACAAGCAAGACTTCCTGTAGTCTGTCTCTGTTACTAGAGAGAAACTTCACATGACAACAGGCAGTGGACAATAAATTAGAACCAAATAAACCCGTAGTGACCAGCACTTCAGAGTTATTTTTTAGCAAAAAAACATAATTATAGGTAAAAAAAAGCCAATTTGCATCACGTTGGCTATCACATAAGCCCAAGTTTGTTCAAAATGCAGTGACTATTAAAACTTTAGTTATGCTGCTTTCAATTTCCTTTTTGCTTCATAGAGTTAAAGGGGTTGTCCCGCGCCGAAACAGTTTTTTTTTTTTTTTCAACCCCCCCCCCCCCCCCCCCGTTCGGCGCGAGACAACCCCGATGTAGGGGTTAAAAAAGAACACCGGAGAGCGCTTACCTGAATCCCCGCGCTCCGGTGACTTCTTACTTACCTGATGAAGATGGCCCCGGGGATCTTCTCACTCGGTGGATCGCAGGGCTTCTGTGCGGTCCATTGCCGATTCCAGCCTCCTGATTGGCTGGAATCGGCACGTGACGGGGCGGAGCTACACGGAGCCGGCATCCAGCACGAGCAGCCCCATTGAAAAAAGAAGAAGACCGGGACTGCGCAAGCGCGGCTAATTTGGCCATTAGACGGTGAAAATTAGTCGGCTCCATGGAAACGAGGACGCTAGCAACGGAGCAGGTAAGTGAAAAACTTCTTATAACTTCTGTATGGCTCATAATTAATGCACAATGTACATTACAAAGTGCATTAATATGGCCATACAGAAGTGTATAGACCCACTTGCTGCCGCGGGACAACCCCTTTAACATGTGAGTTGGACAATGTAGGAAATGACCATTTTCATTTTCAGCCCAGACATGTTTGCAAAAGATACTAAAACTTTGATACTGTTACTACAAGAAAAATGTATAAATGTTGGCAGCATTCTTGCTGATCGTTCAGACAGTCCCTTAAAGTGTTGTTTTTCCCCCCAATTTTATAGATATTCAAAAAGTTATTTCCAATGTATGTAATATTTCTATTCAGTCAATATGTATATTCATTCACATATGGTTTAGCGGACTGACTCTTAGGTGTGATGATCACTCTGCTTGTCACGCTGTCGCCTACTGTTATTCGTATGTAAAGTGAAGCAGTCATGTGATCTGCGGCTGACCCCGAGCAGATTATCCCAGGTACCATTACCGTTTATTAGTTTGTCCGGAATACTTCATCAGACTGATGCATATACAGCAGGAATGTATTTAGTGGCGGCAGCTGGTAAAGTTAAATTGTATCTTATGGGAGACTGTTTAGACATAGTTTACAGAATTAAATATTCAATGTATTTTCTCATTGGCTATAAA
Source organism: Eleutherodactylus coqui (assembly GCF_035609145.1). Lineage (NCBI taxonomy): Eukaryota > Metazoa > Chordata > Amphibia > Anura > Eleutherodactylidae > Eleutherodactylus > Eleutherodactylus coqui. The sequence continues at coordinate 199,578,529 of NC_089841.1, read as the reverse complement.
AGTGAAAACAGATATAATATACAGAACCTGATTAAAAATATAAAATGTACAACATGCTTCGTGTAATTGATATAGTTGCAATTTTTTTGGAGCTCTGGGTTTAAACCACAGCAGTTTGCATCTTCTGATGCTTTTAGGGATTTCTTCAGGCTTTTACCCACATTTAAAAATAAAAATACTGGTGGGCCTGTGAGCTTCCTGGGGAACTGTCCATAGAGTCCACTTTTGCAAGCTACACTTTCCCAGATCCTAAAGAGCTCATGCCCAGAGCCGGGTCGGATTTCAATGGCGAAATCTCACAGAGGAATCAGACCTGGCGTGCCCCAGAGACCCTATACTCACCTCTCCAGATCTGCCGCGAGCGTCTCGGCTGGCAAGCCGATGCACATGGGCAGTGCAGCGCATGATGTGCCGGCACTGGGCTGTGACACGGGTTCTCGCTGTACTATCGCAGTGCCCACAGTGCGTAATATCGCGGGACGGACTGCTTTCATTGACTGCAATGGAAGCCATCTGTGCGATTTTTCGCCCAGAATAGAGCATGCTGCAATTCTCCTTGCTGTGGATTTCCATTCATGGGCAGGGGAGAATCTTCTAAACATCTATGAATGGACATCGCTGGAAAATTCGTGTCGGGTGTCTGGCCGAGAATTCCGCAACGATAATCCAATGGTGGGCATTAGCCCTTTACCATGTCCTATGAGGAATGGCTAAAGAATCTGGGAATGTTTATCTTGCCAAAAAGAAGCCCAAGGGGAGACTTAATAGCTGTCTACAAATATCTGAAGGGCTGTCACAGTGCAGAGGGATCAGCCCTATTCTCATTTGTACAAGGAAAGACTAGAAGCAATGGGAGGAAACTGGACGGGAGGAGACACAGATTAGATATTAGAAAAAACTTTCTGACAGTGAGGGTGTTCAATGAGTGGAACAGGTTACCACGGGAGGTAGTGAGTTCTCCTTCAATGGAAGCCTTCAGAGGCTGGACAGACATCTATCTGGAATGATGTAGTGATCCTGCACTGAGCAGGGGGTTGGACCCGATGACCCTGGAGGTCCCTTCCAACTCTACCATTTTATGATATAAGAAAATTAAATTGTGAGCCCCCACTGGGAACAGGAATTGTTGTGAGTGATAATCTGTATACAGCGCCGCAGAATATGGTCTATGTAAACATCCTCTTCTTCTTGCTCACTTTACCAGCAGCTGATTGCATAGCTAAAAGAGGCCAGAAGTTTCAGATAGAAAGGAATAACTAACCAAAGTAACACTAACTTAGGGGAAGGTGATAGCTACATTCATAGATTAATTTAAAACATGCATCGGAGTGGCTCTTTAAGGCCGCCTGCACACGGGCATATCTACATTGGGGAGTCCGGGGTGGGCATCTGCCCCCAGATTCCGCAGCAAATACCATCTATAGCATGCTATGGAAAAGCGCTTTTTCCTTCATGCGAGTGGAAACCAATTGCGATTTTCCGCTCATGGAGGAAAAAAATCACAGCAAGCTCTATTTTTGTGCGGGCTCCACATGGAAGGCTTTGATTGTACTCAATGAAAGCTTTCCGCATTTAACATTGCATAAAGGTCACTGGACCTGCGTCATTGCCTAGTAACGGCACAGAAAAATCTGTTTTGGGCATGTTGAACAGTGAACCGTCCGGACCATACACAGTACAGAAGGAAGAAGAAAATGTCTGGTATGCGGGGTCACCGGCTGGGCACAGGGTCAGATTCTGGTGCGGGATACAGATTACGGAATCCGACCGGGTCGTGTGCAGCCGGCCTAAGATGAGCGCATTAAGATCTGGTAGCATTCCTTTTCTTATGACAATCCTGCACATGAAGCACCTGTCTTGACTCCTCTTTTCATACCATTTTAATGGGGTGGTGGGGGAGCGGTGGTCTTGAGTGCTGAATTCTTTAGCAGAGGGGAAGTTTAATATAGGTAACCGGTGTATGACAAAGAAAGTATCTGGTAGGAGAACTGTTGGAAATTTGGTGTCATGAGTTTTCTAACTTTGTGTCATCTTGGCTAAACCTATTTGGCCACCATTCATTACATCTTTCCCACCACTTTGTCTATTGTTTATATAGCAGGCACTGCATCCTTAATTCCGTTTTAAACAGGTACATTTCGAAAGGTTCTTTGGTGCTGTCATTTCATGTTCATTATGCCTTGACCTGCAATCACCCAGAAGGATTCAACCCCCTTTTCAACACATGTACTTGTGAGGTTAAGCCAGGTCAATCCTCGAGGAAGCAGCTGATCATAAAACTGTCCATGTTGCAGGATCCGGTTAAAGGTCTGGTGTATGTGATCAACCAGGAGCAAGGATTATGGTGGTGTTCACAACTTACATCGGTGTTCATTGGATAATAGTAATAGTCAAGTTTTGGTCCCTCCATGCTGAGTGATAGTGAAATAAGAGTGAAAGAAATGTCATTGCCTAGAATGATTCTGCTCATTGTGCACGTGGCCGAGGTGGTCCCTGGGATGACCTCTTAACCCAATAATTTCCCAGTCTACTCCCTTTTACCTCTCCGATAGTCAGCAAGAACTCATTAGTTCCTACAAGCAGGTAAATCCATCAGTAAATACTGAGGTTTGCGGATGCTTCTTGGATTTTACTTCAGTCTCCTTGTAGTCCACCTAAATGATTGGCAGTGAATATAAACACATTTCCATTGGATGTATAGTGCACTTGGGTGGAAGTTGAGTCGAGTCCATATCTCCATAATATCACATATTCCTAACCTCCTGAGCCAGTCTGCCATAGTTTATCTGTGTACCATATGGGACATTATTTGAACAGGTTTATCATCCGCCATGCAGATGCTTATCCCAATAGACCCACAGTCAATAAATACTGCCTGTGGCTGAAGTGACACCGGATGCTACTATTGATCTTTATGGCATGCATTAGCAGATGTGGGCATATGACCCTTATGCTGCGTTTACATGAAACTATTATCGTTTTGCGCTAAACGAATGTTATCTGTTCTATTTTAGTGTGTCATAGTGCTTTTTAACGCACACCATCACCCAATGCAATGTTGGGGTGCATTAAAAACGCAGACGTAGGCATTTACAAATGCCGTTCTAAAAATCTGTAAAATGCAGCGTTTTTGCAAACACCTGTGTGAGACTGGCTTAACTGTTCATATTGCATAACTCGTCAGATTGAACAGAGCTTGCAACAGAACATGGCACTATGGCATTGAGGTCTAGGAAGGACCCCTTGTCATTTGACGGAATTGTTGGCCACCAACTATGTCTTTTGGGACAGCAGTGTCAGTGTTACTCCAGGTAAGAACCTCGTGTGTTGCAGAGTGTTAGGGCAGCAAAAATGCAGTCCTAAGCTCTCGCTCACGACCTGAAGGTTGTAAATTCACTCCCCGCATGGTTTAGGTAGCCGGCTCAAGGTTGATTCAGCCTTCCATCCTTCCGAGGTTGGTAAAATGAGAACCCAGCTTGGTGGTGGTGGTAGTGGTGGGGGGTAATAAATAAATTACCTGAAAGCACTGCGGAATAAGTTGGCACTATACAAATAACAAGATTTATTTTTTATGTATTTTATTTAGGTTAAAATGTGATTTTCCAATTTTTCTTGATGATCCTATTTAAAAATGGCAGTGCAACGTTTCAGAAGACGGACATAGCAATTTGGTTCTTTTTTGGTCTACTAAAGGAATGTTGAGAATAAACTTCTGTGGAATTCCATATTTATCCTCTGAAGAACAAAGTCCAAACATTAATGTATCATTACAGTTTTGAAAGGGAGAATCTGGAGTTCGGGTAATAATACACACGAAACAAGGACCAACTTTCTGTATTTAAGAACAAAGAGGTGTGAGGATATGAAAGAACGTGGCTCAAGGAAACTCACCTGCAAGATTGATGTGGTTTATTGAGCATGAGACCGTTAATATGACAGACTAGAGTAAAGAACGTAAAAAGATCTGACGGACAGAACATGTAACCTGATGCTCAGCACAGGTAAGAACCTTACAGCTGTCCTGTCAAGAAAGCCTTGCTCTTTATTGTGTACGGCTCCACATGAAAGACTCTTTGTCAACTTTTATTTTAAGAGAACCTTTTTATGACTTACAGTCCTTAAAAAAAACTTCAAAACTTTTATCCATAATGGCTCATCATCACTTAGCTCATTAATAGTTTTCAAAGAATGACCTCACAAAGCAGTGGGACGTCAGCTTACTCTTGACCTCTCTAATATTTACCTCTGCTAAATAGGTCTCCGCAATGTGATTTCTTGTCATTTGAATCTCTTGCAATAAGGTTAATCTACAATCTTCTGCCCACATGCAAGTCTGCAGAAAAGAATGGCATCTTCAAGCTCTGATATGCTGAGGTCAGAGCCTATACGATATAGGTATGGTCTTATATAGGAGTTATCAGGAATAGATGAGTCACATGCATACAATAGTATGGTGATTGTGACCATTCCTGATCATGGGTGGATAGAGATATAAAGGACTTCACTATCTGCCCAAGACTTCAAAGGGTCCAAAGGGACAGATTTCTATAAAGTTCACCACTCAATATACTTCACTTGCAAGTTAATTGCTGAAAAAAGCGTAATTCTAAACACTTTTCTGACAATTTTCTGTATGGATTTGTATGGCACCCTATTTTATATTCATATTCCAAGGCCTACTATGTGATAAAAGACTTACTATTTTACCAACCTTTTCCCTTTAAATAAATCCCTGACTAGTCTATATATCAGAAAAGATAAGAGAGAATTTAATTAAAAAGGATATTTTCATCTTGGGAAGTTATCCCCTATAGATTGGTGGGGGTTCGACATTGCTCATCCCTCATGGTGGCTGCTGCTTTATTGATAGATCTTTCATGGTGTTCAGTGCCTCAGCCCAACTACATTGGGTAACCCTATTCCTACCCCTGGCTCTCCCAGTTACAGTCGCCGTTATACACTATGGAGGGCTATTTGTTTTTATATTGCAATCAACTATTGATGACGTATCTTGAGGATAGGTAGTTCAGACCCAGACAACCCCATTAAGTCATGCCTCAGGGAAGGCCTTAGAGAATTACTATTGTGGCAAACATGGGGGCCTTCATTTGGGCCCTCTGCCACGTAAATTCTTTGGTTCCCCACAATGCCTACTTCCTCTGTCACTATTAATTTGGAATCTATGGGGTTAAACAGCAGGGATCTCAGTTAATGTACAACTAACACCTTCTGCACATGAAGTGGGTTCAACTCCTGAGCTTACTCCATATACTACCTGACACCATCTGCCCTAAATATACGACAGATAGCACCAATGGGTTAGAAGTACTATGTAATACTTCATTTGTGCCGTGGTGGCGCTGCAAGACAATTAAACACTTGCTCTCTGCGTCCCTCATAGATTATAACTTATCCCTGTGTGCCCCAACTAGTGGAATACTCCGTGATAAGCATAAAGTGCTTTTAGACGGAACGATTACCATTCAAAAAAGTGATCAAACAAGCGAAAAGGAACATTGATTGTTTGGTTTGAATGCAAGCCAACGACTTAATGATGAATGATAATTGTTCTTTTTTCATTCGTCGCTCATTTTCTGCAGGCATAAAAATCATTGTTGGCTCGTTCACTTATTGTTCGGTTTAAACAGCAATCGTTGAGTCCCTCTCATTCACTTATACAGTGAATGTGAAAAACTGAATGATTCTGAAAGATTTTCCTTTGAACGAGCCAAAAGGACAGATACCCTTCTAGCACAAAAAGGGATTATACAAGGCAGTTTATCGCTTTAGGCCTCATGCACATGGCTGATTTTGCACCCGTTTTGGCACCCAGAATTTCAGTTGCAAAAACCGCATCCATTAAAACACATTGATATCAATGGGCTCCTCACATTGGTGATTCTTCCATGTACACTTCCGCCAATGACATGCTCTATTTTTGCGTGGAATTGCCCACCAACGAAGTCTATGGGGGCAAATGCGCATGAACTGCAAACGAACATGTGTGGAAAACGTCGATTTTCCGCAACCACCTGCCAGGGTGTTATAAAGTTTGCAGCTAATTGCAGGGAAGACATGGCAGACATCTTGGATTTTTCTTAGGAGAGTCTCCTTTTAGGAGCAGCCTCAATTTGGGGATGGAATTGCTGATAAATTTCGTAGATAAGACCCCAGAGAATGGACCCCAAACCTCCTCCTCCACCTCCTTTTCAGAACAACTTCCATCATCTCAAGTTCCTGTCGACAGCAACCAAGGCAAAAGAACATCCTCGGCATCAGAAGACGTCTCTAACATCAGCTACTCTCTTCCAAAGCCAGAAAGTACCAAAAGCACCGCTGGACGGCATCTCGCCGCACGTGTTGAATATTTATGGGTGGTTACAGGCGGCTGCGTCAATGATGACAGCGTAACGTATTGCTAGTGTGATTTTTATGTGAGCACAAAAGCGCAGCTGCCGTGAACGAAAAACGAAGAGAAATATACGGCGTCACGCACAGAAAATAAACACGCTTACTGTGCAAATGTGTAACGTAGGAGTGACCGAAATTGCGCTTACACTCATGTGCAGGAGCCCTAAGTGCCTCCCTATTCCTTCTACCTATAATGACTTGTCACAATTCGTAACTAACCGCTGATTTACCATCTGCCACTGAAGTCCGCAAATCATTTACAATGTATCTATCTAGTACATTTATTAACAGTGTCGGTTTCAGCCATGCATGTGTTCCTACATATGGGTCTATCTATTTAGCTATACATGGTAGATTATTTCTCATGCTTTTTGAAGAAAAACTTAGATCTAGTCAAAATCCTGGTGTTAGCGCTCTCAGGAATGAAAAAAGGTAAGCGAGCCGGCATATGTGCATCCCTGACAGCTGGCGAATGGTGCTGCGAGCCTCGCTACTTTATAGGTGGCCTGCAGGAAAGAGGAATCAGTTTTCAGGATACGCTGCATTCTTCTCTCTGGTCGACTACCTGGTTTTGTTCTCCTTTGCAGGATTAGTTATGAAACCTATATTTCATGTCTGGATAATGTGTTTGAACTTGTGATAAAAAGATTGAATGCTATATGCTACTAATGTGTGAAAACGGCTTGTCAGCTGATGTAGCATGCTCCAACCCCAAATGTTTCATTAAGTGAAGTGCAAAAAAGTTACTAACACACCACAAAAACTACATAAGGGGTCATTTATTACACTTGAGGGCTCTAAAGGTATTCTTAGACGGAACAATAATTGTTCAGATTCCGGTGAACAATTACCGTTCAGTGTAAAGTCATGCCCCGAATGAACGATGAATGAGAAATTGTTCGCTTCTCATTCGTCATTCAGTTTCTGCCTGCAGAAAACTGAACAACATATCGTTCTGTGTAAACAGGTAATCGTTCACTTATGAACAACTGCCTGCTTACTGTGAATCCCTGGTCTGCGCCATCTCCATTCACTAGCACAGGAACGATTATCGCTGGAACGACCTGTTGGGCATCTGTGCCCGACAGACCATCCTGTGTAAAAGCACCTTAATGCTGCCTGTCCACGGGCGTTGCGGTATCCCGCTTCTCTAGCTCCATTACTCGTTACACCAGCACTTTTGGGACCCATATTCTTAAAGTCCTAGAAGTGATCTCCCACCCAGTGTAACTGAAGAAGGGGTTCACCCCGAAACACATATCCTATGCTGTTTTTTAATATACTCAATAAAAGAGAAGTTGGATAATCTATCCTACCGTCCAACTATCTTTTCTGGAGAGTTGCAACCATCCACCAGTCTTTTCTCTCTATAGCTTTTCACACAAAATCACAGTGGTACGGGAATCTATATATAGTTGCTGAAACCCTTCACAGATATAGATTAAAATTAAATAACTTTTATTGGAATATTCTAAAAAGTGTGGGCTCACATATAACACTTATAGACGATAACAAAAGGAAAAACAGGTAACATATAGACAAAGACTAGGCCCTAATGGAGATGTATAAGATGCCGTATCTCTCAGATCGATTTTTGGAGATCGGTATCGCTCAGGAATATGGAAGAGGATATAAATCCAGATGTAAAGAGGATAGTATCCAAGTCCAAGAAATAATTATACCTGAACATTAATGCGGTACGAAAATTAGTACCTATTAGGGCACGATATTATTATATATTCATGTTGCTAGAACAATATTCAATGACTTCCCATTAGTGGCACAATTACCACATATATAAGTACTAGATAAATGGGCTCATTGCGGGTCAGTAGTCCTGACCAGGACAAAAAGAGGTTCGCTCGACGCGTTTCCCTGCCCCTGTAAGTGGCAGTTCCTCAGGAGCACGGGTGCTGATTGCCCGTAGGTATGTGTTTCTATGGGTGTCGTCTAGAAACAGTGGAGCAACAGGATTAGTGTGTCAGGACGTCGTCCTGCTCCAGTTTAGTCCTGTTAAGGTGATGCCACCTGTTCAATATTAGCCGTGCAATAACGGTTACCTCTTCTTACTTATTTGTTCTGACGCGGTATCTGTATTGGTGCCGCTGTCGGACTTTCTCTTTCGATATTCGGAAAGAGAGAGGGTCATTCATTCAATCTGGTATCTTAGAATGATATACCAGCATTAGAATGTCTTAACTGACACTTCCAAGTAGCAGATGGCGACCGCAGATTCAGCTTATTCATCAGCTACTGGAGTGATGTCAGGTGATGCCCTCCTCAAAAGTTCCTGCATTTCCTATTGGGGTAATCGCATTGGTCTATGGATTTCAATGACCAATATAGATTAATGCCCCGATAGGGATTGTTCTGTCGCTCGATATTAGCCGAGACGAGTATTATTCCAAGGTCTCAAATCGATCCTGTTATTACAGCTGGTAGATATCCTGGCTGTGTATAACAAGGACAATGCCTTCACGAGTGAAGCTGAAATAGATAGCAGTATATGCCTCAAATAGGATTAGCTTCAAGGATTCTTTCGGCTAGATCCGGGGAGTAATGCCCCGTATTCAAGTTCTATCGTCGAGACCAAGAAGGACAGAACCCCTACAGTGTCAATCCTAGCTGGATTGACCAGGGGTAAGAAGCAGGGATAGAGTAAGATAGGTAGCGCCGGCCGCTCACCATCAGAGCCGCAGGCGCTACCTATCTTACTCTATCCCTGCTTCTTACCCCTGGTCAATCCAGCTAGGATTGACACTGTAGGGGTTCTGTCCTTCTTGGTCTCGACGATAGAACTTGAATACGGGGCATTACTCCCCGGATCTAGCCGAAAGAATCCTTGAAGCTAATCCTATTTGAGGCATATACTGCTATCTATTTCAGCTTCACTCGTGAAGGCATTGTCCTTGTTATACACAGCCAGGATATCTACCAGCTGTAATAACAGGGTCGATTTGAGACCTTGGAATAATACTCGTCTCGGCTAATATCGAGCGACAGAACAATCCCTATCGGGGCATTAATCTATATTGGTCATTGAAATCCATAGACCAATGCGATTACCCCAATAGGAAATGCAGGAACTTTTGAGGAGGGCATCACCTGACATCACTCCAGTAGCTGATGAATAAGCTGAATCTGCGGTCGCCATCTGCTACTTGGAAGTGTCAGTTAAGACATTCTAATGCTGGTATATCATTCTAAGATACCAGATTGAATGAATGACCCTCTCTCTTTCCGAATATCGAAAGAGAAAGTCCGACAGCGGCACCAATACAGATACCGCGTCAGAACAAATAAGTAAGAAGAGGTAACCGTTATTGCACGGCTAATATTGAACAGGTGGCATCACCTTAACAGGACTAAACTGGAGCAGGACGACGTCCTGACACACTAATCCTGTTGCTCCACTGTTTCTAGACGACACCCATAGAAACACATACCTACGGGCAATCAGCACCCGTGCTCCTGAGGAACTGCCACTTACAGGGGCAGGGAAACGCGTCGAGCGAACCTCTTTTTGTCCTGGTCAGGACTACTGACCCGCAATGAGCCCATTTATCTAGTACTTATATATGTGGTAATTGTGCCACTAATGGGAAGTCATTGAATATTGTTCTAGCAACATGAATATATAATAATATCGTGCCCTAATAGGTACTAATTTTCGTACCGCATTAATGTTCAGGTATAATTATTTCTTGGACTTGGATACTATCCTCTTTACATCTGGATTTATATCCTCTTCCATATTCCTGAGCGATACCGATCTCCAAAAATCGATCTGAGAGATACGGCATCTTATACATCTCCATTAGGGCCTAGTCTTTGTCTATATGTTACCTGTTTTTCCTTTTGTTATCGTCTATAAGTGTTATATGTGAGCCCACACTTTTTAGAATATTCCAATAAAAGTTATTTAATTTTAATCTATATCTGTGAAGGGCTATAGCTTTTCACACAACTATCGTACCCATTATTGGTGGGTTCTCCTCATTGGCAGCACCTCCACAGCTCGTTCAATTTTCACAGCCCATTCTATGGCTTTTTGGTTTCAAGACATCATCTGGGACCAAAACCACAGATACCATCAGGTTTTCTCCACCCCTCTTCTTTCCTACATAAGTAAAACAGAAGTATTGTATATGTCGAGAACAACACACCGAGGCTAAAATACTTCATGTTCACATGGCCATTATGTATGAGTGGCTACATTTATAGAGTTGAATCAATAAATGAAGAATGTATGGTCAAATGGAGTGAACATTTATACTATACTTTGTTCTCATTCACATAGTTCCTCTATTCATTTCTAAATCTGCTGGGGTTGCAATTACCTGTAAACTCAATCTACTATCTTGAATAAACTAACTGAATTATGGGCATAGCATTAATCTGAACATTTTCACTTGTGAATAGCATAGGCATACATAGAGAAAGTGTGTTAAATTCTAAATGTTGTGAGAATGCAAAACAAGTTTTGTTTCTACATTGCAAAAAAAAGGCTTCATATTTATCCATTCTTGAAGGAGGGGCTGGCCGGGAGTGTGCCCCGGGCGCTCAGTGTGGTGGGGGAGCACAACTGGTACCCACACCAACAGTTAATAATGAAGTTATAATACTAGAACTGTACTCTTTTGTCAACATAATCCCTTTGCATGAGGGTGGGGAACATGGCGGCCTACCATCATCATCACTGATGCCTGAACAGCTAAGATGCAAATACATGTATGGGTATTTCCATACAGGGATTTAGTTATATGTATTAATTTGTGGAGAAGGGGTGTCAAACTAAATCTTTGTTTCTGGTTGAAAGAAGGTCTAGCTTCATCCCCACAGTACATTACTCTCTCTAGGACTTCAAGGAAGAGAGAATTTAATTTGGATCAGTCCTTTCTCTATTTATGGAGAGGATGATTTATTGCATATTCAGTGACATTTTATGCATTGATCTCATGATTAGTCATTTAGCTGCCCAAGTGGGATTAAATATCCTGCAGTCCTAGATATCGTTGCTGTTTTTTTTTCATTCTACACTAGTCTAATACAGCATAGATGCGTGTCAGAGAAGTTAACCCTTTGAATGTAGGAGAACTATCATGTCTAGTTAGAAAGTGCTAGCTATTGATTGAAAAATACCTGAGTGTGTTAAAGGAGATGTCCCGCGCCGAAACGGGTTTTTTTTTTTTTAAACCCCCCCCCCGTTCGGCGCGAGACAACCCCGATGCAGGGGTTAAAAAAACCACCCGCACAGCGCTTACCTGAATCCCGGCGGTCCGGTGACTTCAATACTTACCGCTGAAGATGGCCGCCGGGATCCTCTATCTTCGTGGACCGCAGCTCTTCTGTGCGGTCCACTGCCGATTCCAGCCTCCTGATTGGCTGGAATCGGCACGTGACGGGGCGGAGCTACACGGAGCTACACGGAGCCCCATAGAGAACAGCAGAAGACCCGGACTGCGCAAGCGCGGCTAATTTGGCCATCGGAGGCCAAAAATTAGTCGGCACCATGGAGACCAGGACGCTAGCAACGGAGCAGGTAAGTAAAAAACTTTTTATAACTTCTGTATGGCTCATAATTAATGCACAATGTATATTACAAAGTGCATTATTATGGCCATACAGAAGTGTATAACCCCACTTGCTGCCTCGGGACATCTCCTTTAAACCAAGACTCAGTAATGGTGCTAGTTACTAAAGGAAATGCTGGAGTTGCTAGAATACTCACCTGGGCAACAGGTGTGTGCATAGAAGAATAACGCTGGAGTTGCTAGAATATTTAGCTGGGCAAGTATGTATACGTAATCACAGAGTGTTAAGAGTAATGGCCCATTTAGACGGGATGACAGTTGTCTAGATGACTGCATGAACACTGGCGTCACCGCTAAGGTCGTTAGTGCTTGGGCAGAGTGGGTAAACAGGCAGAGAAAACCGCTGGATTGCGGGCTTCTCGTTCGGCGCTTCACCTTCTATGTGTATGTTCTTCACCTTTCAGTTAAACGAAATTTAAGTGATAATTGTCCCGTGTAAATGGCCCTTAAGGCTGCTATACTTAGAGTTTACATATAGAGTGTAATATATGGGAATTCTCTTTGCGCACACCTCAGCGGAATGTATTTGCACTATGTACGAGGCTTTTTTGCACGTGTATCAGCATATTTACTGTACTTTTTGAACATGCAGGAAATGTTCATTCGCGCGGCAGACAAACAAGCTCCAGTTTAAATGTGTATTTAGCCTAATGAGTTCTACATGTGTTCTTTTATCACGTAATTGTGCAGTGTGTTACTCATACCATTGTGGATTTCTATGGGAATCTTTCATGCGTAAATGTGCTTCTGCAGGTTTAGAAAAACCAGGACCGTTTTAGTTGTGCGCGCACAAAATCGGGAAGTGAGGACGAACTAAGTGAAATCAATTGGCTCTATTATGTGTATTGAGGATGTAAATTTAACTCATACAAAAACGTGCACAATTGCTCCAGTGTGAAATCGGCCTAATGCTTTAACAGATAATGGTTATTGCAGATAGTTGTGACAAGCAGGATAATGATGTAACATTCAAAATCTGTGTTGACTATGTTTAACTGTGTAATTTGGTATTTGTAACAGTTCCTGCCATAGCCTATGTGGATGTATGTACATGGTCTTGAACCCAGACATGGTGACAATTGGAAACCGCTCTGTGCCATCTCACCGTACTGAGTGGGTCTTGTGCATGAGTGAGCGAATTAGAAACATGGTGTGCCCTGTGTGGTGTTACTGAATGAGGTATAAAGGTGCAGTGTGGCATGGAAGTTGTGATTATTGAAGTTGAGCAAATGTTAGCTGGTGGAGCAAGGTTGGGTGTGGCTGGGTTAGGGAACCATGTGGAAAGCCCTGACAACCTGTGCTACAGATTGGGAGTGCAGTTGTGTGGAATTTTCCTGTAGTCTTCTGCTTGGACTGGTGTGCTGGACAGTCGACAATAGAAACGTGGGAGTAGTGGTCATTTCTGCTATTTTGCTAAAGAGTGAGAGAGGTCTCAAGCACAAGAACTGTAAGCGTTTATGTATAGTGTGAGTCCACAGACCCAAGAAAAGCCTGATGTTGATTAAGAGACAGTGTAGCTAAAATGGTCTGCAACACAATTATTGTATGAGACTGTAACTAAAGCGGCCTGCAACACAATTACAGAATGAGACTGTAACTAAAGTAGCCTGCAACACTATTACTGTATGAGACTACAACTAAAATGGCCGGCAACACAATTACTGTATGAGACTACAACTAAAGTAGCCTGCAACACAATTACTGTATGAGACTACAACTAAAGTAGCCTGCAACACAATTACTGTATGAGACTACAACTAAAGGGGCCTGCAACGCAATTACAGTATGAATCTGTAACTAAGGTGGCCGGCAACGCAATTACTGTATGAGACTATAACTAAAGTAGCCTGCAACACAATTACTATATGAGACTGTAACTAAAGGGGCATGCAATGCAATTACTGTATGAGACTGTAACTAAAGTGGCCTGCAACGCAATTACTGTATGAGACTACAACTAAAGTGGCCTGCAACGCAATTACTGTATGAGACTACAACTAAAGTAGCCTGCAACGCAATTACTGTATGAGACTGTAACTTAAGTGGCCTGCAACGCAATTACAGTATGAGACTGTAACTAAAGTAGCCTGCAACGCAATTACTGTATGAGACTGTAACTTAAGTAGCCTGCAACACAATTACTGTATGAGACTGTAACTAAAGTAGCCTGCAACACAATTACTGTATGAGACTGTAACTAAAGTAGCCTGCAACACAATTACTGTATGAGACTGTAACTTAAGTGGCCTGCAACGCAATTACTGTATAAGCCTGTAACTTAAGGGGCCTGCAACACAATTACTGTATGAGCCTGTAACTAAAGTGGCCGGCAACGCAATTACTGTATGAGACTATATCTTGTTCATGCAAAAACTGAGCTGCTTTGAAGTTTGTAATGTGTTCTGAACTGTGTTCCTGTTTTCTAAAACTGTGTGAGAGTGAATGTACTGCTCATTGACCTATCCTCAGGAGGGCTGGGGTCCATCGCTCTGGACCATGACTGATCAGCTGGCCGGGCGCATTCTGTCAGCGCTACAAATACACAGAGGTCGGAGCTGAAGCAGCAGAAGTCTTTGTGCCGACCTCTGTGTAGTGGCTGCAGCTTGTAACTGCAGGCACGGCCCTCCCTGAAATCAATGTGAGCCATGCCTGCAGTTACAAGCGGCGGCCACTACACAGAGGTCGGTGCAGAGACTTCCGTTGCTTCAGCTCTGACCTCTGTGCATTTGCGGCGCTGACAGCTTGCACCCGGTCAGCTGATCGGTCGGGGTCCCGAGCGACGGTCCCCAACTGATCAATAGTATTTTCCACGGAAAATCCCTTTAAGTAACTGTATCATTGAAGCAGCCAAGTAGAGTTTATTGTTGCCTTTCGGTTCGGCACAAGCAGATATACTAAGACCAAGCTCCATCATCTTATAGCTGTGATACATAAGAGAAAAAAGAAGCAGCCATTCCATGATACTGTTGAGTGTATCACTTTCTATATAAAGCCATCTGATATCTTGTATCATTCCAGCAGCTGCTTGAAAGGAACAAATGTCTTTTTAAGTTTAGTATAACAGGAGAATGCGTGGAGGAAAAGTTTGATCCCCCATTCCCGTTGCCTCGCTGCAAGAATCACAACCTCCCATATTGTTCTAACTTTGATGCAGGAAAGATGAATCAAGAGTGGAGACGGATCGTCACCTGGCAAGTGGCCTGATGTATGAGGACTGGGCAGGTACAAATGTATGTAAATCCCTCACTCAGCACAGATCAAATACCAACACTGTCATGCATATAGGCCCATTGTCTTGGATCTGGAGGCTCTTGAATGAAGACTTTACATCTCTTTTAAGAAACAAGATGTTTGTTTTTCTAATGAAGCGTCTTCTGATAGCACATTCAGTACAAACATGCAGATCTATTTTGATAATACATTCTTTGATCTTGTTTAGCATGCTGTACTACAAAGAATACAGACAGTGCCGGTCTGAGGGCTGCCAGTCACAGACAGTGCTGGTCTGAGGGCTGCCAGTCACAGACAGTGCCGGTCTGAGGGCCGCTGTTACAGACAGTGCCGGTCTGAGGGCTGCCAGTCACAGACAGTGCCGGTCTGAGGGCTGCCAGTCACAGACAGTGCCGGTCTGAGGGCCGCTGTTACAGACAGTGCCGGTCTGAGGGCCGCCATCACAGACAGTGCTGGTCCGAGGGTCGCTGTCACAGACAGTGCCGGTCTGAGGGTCGCTGTCACAGACAGTGGCGGTCTGAGGGTCGCTGTCACAGACAGTGCCAGTCTGAGGGCAGCTGTCACAGACAGTGCCGGTCTGAGGGCCACCATCACAGACAGAGCTGGTCTGAGGGCAGCTGTCACAGACAGTGCCGGTCTGAGGGCCACCATCACAGACAGTGCCGGTCTGAGGGTCGCTGTCACAGACAGTGCCGGTCTGAGGGCTGCCAGTCACAGACAGTGCCGGTCTGAGGGCTGCTGTCACAGACAGTGCCGGTCTGAGGGCCACCGGTCTGAGGTCCACCATCACAGACAGTACTGGTCTGAGGGCCGCCATTACAGACAGTGCCGGTCTGAGGGTCGCTGTCACAGACAGTTCCGGTCTGAGGGCCGCTGTCACAGACAGTGCTGGTCTGAGGGCTGCCAGTCACAGACAGTGCCGGTCTGAGGGCCGCTGTCACAGACAGTGCCGGTCTGAGGGCCGCTGTCACAGACAGTGCCGGTCTGAGGGCTGCCAGTCACAGACAGTGCCGGTCTGAGGGCAGCCGGCATTTATACCAAACATGTGTACACTGTTAACTGCATCCTAAACTATGGGGCCTGTGCAAAAGTGCCCTACGGCCGGCTACACGCGACTGGATCGGAATCCGGCTGTGACACTGTCCGGCAACCCCGCGTATCTGCAAAATCTGTAATGCAGATGACTGCGGAGGCTCACCGTTGGTCACACACAGTACAGATTTTATCTTATTTTTTTTAAATTGTATTTCCCGCACTGTTGCTAGGTGATGATATCAATAGAAGCCATCTGCCTGGAGTCTGATGCAAAATAGAGCATGCTGCGATTTTTCCTCCGCTTGTGGAATACGCCATTCGTATCCGCGTGTGTGAAGGGAAAAAGCGAACATACATACCTTTCAATGCGTGCGATTTGCTGCGGATTCTCCGCCTAGCCCCCAATCGCGAATTCCGCATTGTGAGAAGCCCAGGTGTATTTCCACGCACAAAATTTGCATGCACAATATGCAGTGAATAGAGAACATTGATTTCAATGGGTTCGTTCACATGTGCGCAGAAGTCTAGGGGATGCAGAAATGCCCTTTCAATTCCCTAAGAGATTCTTCCTTTTACCATTGTAGTGATACATCTTTGAGAAGACTTTTCAGGATTTCATATGAAATCCTGGTCTGGATAAGGGGTGGTCTTCTCAAAGAGGTGGTCTTTTTAGGAGGTTTCACTGTATTTTCTTATTGGCGGAGCATTTGATAGCAGACAACTGCACTTTGCATCATGTAGCCACATCTGCGCTTCTAGATACATGAAACAAGGAGACACTCAGCATTTCTACTGCTCCAGAAGTAATCGGATCTTTGCTACCCCTGCACTAAACTTTGTTGTTGGCCTAAAATTATACTGATTTATCTTAATCCAAAACCTAGGAATATTTTAAGATGTCTTTGATGTTTCCTGTGCAGAGACAAAGCAAAAATAACAACTTCACTTATAATTTCTGCTTAAAATAGTAACAATGTTAAAAATTGCAAAGCTGAGTTGAATTTTACAGGCAATTTAAAGAAGTTAGTGATTGAAGAATGTCTGGGAGCCACATCACAAGGCCAACGGATAAACATGAGGCCGTGCAACAAGCTGAACTGGACTGAACTCCTCACCTACTACAGGCGGCAGCGGATGAGATATGCAGTCATCTGAACTCACATTATCAGGGTGAAGAAGAAACGTTTTCTGTAAGCTATGCAAAAACTTTCAGGTTCTTGTAAACTCGGCAGCAGAGATTTTCCATGCCCTCTGTTGCTCTCATGATTGGAATCACAAGAAAGAAATGTATTTAGACATCTTCATATGTAAACGATGACTTCAAATCAAACACGATCATGAACTCGCGTGCTGCTCTATTGCTCTCATGTATAAAGGCCCATTTACACGGAGCGATGATCGCTCAAACGACAGTTTGAGTGACAGCTTTGAGCGATCATTTTGCATTAACTATTAAGTAGCTACTCAGCTACTTAAGAGCAATTAAGTGCGTAAATGAAGCCTTAGCTGAAAGCAGTTACTAGCCCGAGGGCTCTTATCTGCATTCAGATCCTTTGTTCTCCACATGGAAACAATGCTATCAGCACTCCCCGTGGAGAACTGCTGATAAGGCTGAATGCCGATTTTTAGGTTGGCCTGAGTTTAACGATCAGCTAGCAGTGTACGAAACGTGCACGATGGGCGCACATTTAGACGCGACGTTTATTACTCAAATGATCACTTTTTGGCGATTTTTGAGCAATCATCGCACCGTGTAAATGGGCCTTAAGGCTGGGTTCCCATTTCAGGATGGAAATCTTGCAGAGTGTCCGCAGCGGGGCCGAATAGAAATTCCACGAGATTTCCACAGCGGAAAGGCTGCTTCAAAACCTGCGCCGCTTGCGTGGATTTGAAGCAGCCTGTCCACCTGTATTTTGCTGCGGGAATCTCTCCCCATAGAGAGAAGAGAGCCCACAGCGGAAACGGCAATACAATTGACATGTCGCGGAGTTGAATTCTGTGTCACATGTCAGTTTCCATGCAGCTTGAATGTGGATGAGATTTTTGCAAATGTCGTCCACTTTGCTGCTAAGTCTCAGGCTTAAGAATGCTGGCGGAATTTCCGTGCAGAAAGTCCGCACGGAAATTCTGTGGCAATTACCCCCTATGTGAACCCAGCCTAAGGCCCCCTGTACACTGCAGAGCCACATTCTGCATCTGGCTCTGACAGTAGTGGCGTCTGTGCGCACCTGCTCTGTCAGCTTCTTTTCTGTACTGTGGATGGAACATGCGTCTTGCTGTTGCACATGCGCAGTACAGATTTTTTTTCAATTCTTTGGCTCTGTGCTATTGCTTGGTGACAACATGGAATCTGCGGCCCATCTGCAATATCGGCAGGGTCGGCCGGCTTCCATTGACTTTAATGGAAGCTGTCTGCAAGGAATCTGCGGAAAAATGGAGCATGCTGCAATTTTTCCTATGCTTGCAATGGGTTTCCGCAAGTATGCAGGAAGAATCGATTTCCTATAGCATGCTATGGGCGCTACTTTCTGCGGATCCGCGGTGCAGATCCGCATTGTAGATTCTGCAGCAAATATTCGGCCGTGGGCAGAAGCCCTAAAACTTCAAACTGCTTCTCCTGGGATTACAGGTTTTATGCTTAGTTATTGATCACTCATCTATATGTACATAGTAGCAGACAGACAGATAAATACATTGATAAATAAATCGCTGATCGCCAGGGTCTCTTCTATCTATCCATCAATAATAGTGGGGTCTTGCTTCTCCAGCCCCAGCTGTTGTTATGGTGAGAAGCTGCAATGTTCTTTTCTGCTTTGTGACAATTCAAATAAATGGGCAAAGTTTAATATGTGTATGATGATCCCCTTCTACGACATCTATATGTCCTAATAGGGCATGATATCAGGGACTGATATCACAGAACAGCTTGTTTCATAGTTTCATATATCTCATTGACTACTAATGTGTGAAATGAAGGATTCTAACTTTGGAAGTATTTGTTGAACTTTTTAGTGCATGGAAAGAAATTAGAAATAGTCTTAGATGAACGGGGATGCGAGAACATAACAGAATGGCATAATATTCTGCAGAAAGGCTTGGAGAGCAAATAAGGCAGGGTAATAATTTGTCCAGATCTAGGGTTAGATAGGGTTAATATGTGTATGTAGAGTGTTCAGAAACTTTTCATCAGTTCTGAAACTAGTTTCAAAACTAAGGATAATGATGCCCCCTAGTGGAATTACTTTTTTGTGTGTAATGTACTTTTACAAACTGTAAAACTGGTTGCATGTAAATCTAATGTTATCATTCAAGGCAGTATTAGGAGCAACAATTCCATGTTTCCTACCTCTCTATGTGATTGTTCTCAGTGAGAGAAACCAAGTAATCTTGTAGATATGATACCTTTTAATGGCTATTAAAAATATATGATGTTACAGCAAGCTTTCGGGGATATCGTCAGGCCAATGAAGAAGGGGGTGATATATCCCCGAAAGCTTGCTGTAACATCATTAAATGGTTCTATAAGTTAATTATACTCATTCAAGAATCATTTAGCCAATGGAGGGAATTGATTCTGTGCATTGCTCCATTCACTTCTATGGGAAGGAGGGAGATTGATGCAATCGACCTGTCTCTGTCCCATAGAAGTGAATGAAGTTGTAAATAGGAGATAAGCATATTTAGTTTGAAAACCACTTTAAATGGCGCTATCCCCTTAAGTTAAAGCTAAAATATGTATCGTTAAAACTTACAAATGTAACAAATAGAGAGATGAGCCTTTTGGCGAAGATGAGGTGTATCATCATGAGTTGCTTATAGGGGAGATGGAGCAGTTGTGCTATTCCCGTGACCAAGTGTGCGCAGGTTGGCATAAATGTTACCTGTAGACACCCTGGGGCCACCTGATCGTTGCCATGAGGTTGGGTACTATAGTTTGAATGCCTGAGATGTGAACTGCCCCTGGAGTGGTAAGTCCGTAGACACCCTAAAGATCACTTGGGGATGAGAAAGCTACTTGACTAAATGGGTGCACTTACACAGCACCTCTTTCACATTTCTCCATTTTAGCCTGGCCTTCTGGGTATGCCTCTATATTATATGTTAGTCAGCTAACGGTGCATATTTGTTATATTTTTGTTTAATGTATTTTTAATGCTTTTAATATCTGTCTGTCAGGAAGATTTTTTCCGTATTCTGTGCTCTTGAGTGATTCCCATCCTGATGGACTAGGGATTTGTGCGTTGGCATCAGTTTCTGCCCCCCTCCACAACATGGCAGTGCCCTTTGGCATTAGTGTAGCATTAATCTCCACATTCCAAAAAATACATTTTGCTCTAAAATAGCATGTCTCCACATCCAAAAGTTCCGTCCCTATTATAGTAATATACTGCTACTTCTCAAAACATAAACTAAATTTACACTAAAGGGAACTAATAAGAAATTCTAGCAACAATATCGCTGAGTGCAGTTTCCTGATACTGCAATTTCCACCAGTACTCAGCTAAATGTCCCAGTGGCAGATTTACTGAAGTTTCACACAACTTTTATCTGACCAAATCAGTGATCCAGGATCAACATGATGCGAAATAATGGCCCGAAGAGTCAATTCATTTCAGCGTAAAACGTTGGGTGCCAATTTGTTATTTACGAACAGTGCGAAAAATCCAAGGGGGCGAGCTATCTGGCTCACGATATGTGGAGATGTGCATAACCACTTTCTGAATGTGGAAACATGCTACATTAATAGCGCCACCTTTGAGGGGGTGAAAATGATAGTTTTGAGCTCTGAGGAATACTTAGGCGACAACCTAAGCAGATGCCAAACCACAGACTGGTATTTCGTGCTTGACCCTTGTTGGGCCTTCTGGCTCAGGAAACAGATTGAGGCCCTCCTCCTTTTGCAAAAGGTGTGCGAGAGAACACAACATGGCATGTTTATGATTTTTGAGGAATATTTGGTTGAAAGAATACATGATCTCCAAAGAAAAAAGTTAAAGTACATTGAAAAAACAAAATTATGGCTCTCAAAGTTTGTAGGTCAGTTGGCATTTCCCAATGCACTCAGGTCGTCCTCATGACCCTTACCATAATCAGAGGATACACTTCTATAATTCTATAAGTGTAGTAGAATATACAAAAAATATATATTTCTAGAATATATATATATATATATATATATATATATATATATATATATATATATATTGCATAAATGATGTAGGATGATGATGATATGAATAATAACCACTATAACAAAAATACAATGCAGCCCCTGTAACATGTATGTTTCTTACAATGTGTATCGGCTCTTTTGGCACCAAATGAAATGCATGGGAAAATAAAGGTTAGTAAATATAATTCATACTCTAAATATATAAGTATATGTGCATATCTGAATAAATTATCTTCTATACAAGCAGCCTGAAGAACTGGTGTCCATATAGCATATGATTTATTGCTATCCATCTAATTTTGTTGAAGTTTCACCAATAGGTTGGAGACACGGACATTATCCTTGATTGCAAACCGAATATACTGTATGACAGTGATGGCGAACCTTTTAGAGACCGAGTGCTCAAACTACAACCCAAAACCCACTTATTTATCGCAAAGTGCCAACACGTCAGGGGGCGGGGCTTATCACGACATATGATTTTACTCCCATCGTTCTAAAAAGGACAGGGCCACTTCAAAATAGACAGGGAGCGGATTTTGACTGCTTTTTGGATGTGGAAATACTGCAGAATGTCCTCAGCGGAAATGTCTGTGGAAAATTCTGCAGCATTTATGCATACAAAAAGCAGTCAAAATCTGCACCCGGTCTGTTTGGAATCAGCCCTGCCATTTCAGCCACATGTAAACATACCCCAGCGATAATAGTGATGGCCCCAGCGATAATAATGACCCCCCAGCAATCCCCGGTGATAATAGTGACCCCCCCCAGCAGCCCCAGCGATAATAGTGACAGCGACACCCCAGTGTGACAGCGACACCCCACAGCGGCCCCCAGTAGTAAAAGTGACACCCCACAGCGACCCTCAGTAGTAACAGTGACACCCCCACAGCAGCCCCCAGTAGTAATAGCGACACCCCCACAGCAGCCCCCAGTAGTAATAGTGACACCCCACAGCAGCCCCCAGTAGTAATAGTGACACCCCCACAACAGCCCCCAGTAGTAATAGCGACACCCCCACAGTGGTCCCCAGTAGTAATAGTGACACCCCACAGCGACCCTCAGTAGTAACAGTGACACCCCCACAGCAGCCCCCAGTAGTAATAACGACACCCCCACAGCGGCCCCCAGTAGTAATAGTGACACCCCACAGCAGCCCCCAGTAGTAATAGTGACACCCCCACAACGGCCCCCAGTAGTAATAGCGACACCCCCACAGTGGCCCCCAGTAGTAATAGTGACACCCCCACAATGGCCGCCAGTAGTAATAGCGACACCCCCACAGTGGCCGGTGAGGAGATAGAAGTCATCCAGGCAGCATCCGTTAAAAGATTGCTTCTCTATTCAGTGCACAACATCACAGGTGAGGCAAGCAGCAGCTACGTATCGACCCTATGCATGGGTCTTTCACAGTGGCCCTCAGTAGTAATAGTGACACCCCACAGCAGCTCCCAGGAGTAGTAGTGACACCCCACAGCAGCTCCCAGTAGTAATAGTGACACCCCACAGAATACCCCAGTGTAATGGTGACACCCCACAGCGGCACCCAGTATCATAGTGACACCCTTACCCCCCCCCGAGACCCACATATTTACCCCCTCCTCCTTGTGGAAGCGCAGGTCCTCCTCTGCTCGGCATTGCTGCTGGCACTGATCCCGATGCGCAGCTCAGTGATTGCCGGCAGGGGAGCCGTGATCACTGCCAGTATTCACAAGTGGTGAGCGGCCGATGGCGGCGCGTGCTGGTGGGGAGGGCTCTGTGTGCCACCTCTGGCACGCGTGCCATAGGTTCGCCACCACTGCTGTATGACAATGTTGGAATATTTCTTCCTGTATGCTTTTGATATGGTGAAAGAGTTAATAAAAAAAGTGTTTAAAAGAAAATGACCTTCTAATGATAATGATAGCACTAATGTTCACACCTAAAAAGGACAATGTGATAGTGGCCACCTGAGTGTGGTAGGTGACAGTATTGAACCATTTCAGGGTTGATCTGTGTGTGACAAGAAGGCTTTTACAAGGTAAGCAGACTTTGAGATTTCCGTCTGGCTACATCATCATGTGATGCGGAGCATTGCACAGACTTTATAATCTGAGCCTTCCACATTACACCAAGTAAGGACATATGCGAGGAACTTCCTGCCTGCTGTGTGAACAGAAACAGATTACAGCTGTAATTTGCATATTGTTGTCTGGATGCCCAGAATAGCTATTCTTTCATGTTTAGAAAAAGTCATTCATATGATAAAAGAATAAAGCCAATCAGCATGACCATAAAAGCATTAATAATCCCTGCAAACTAGCATGAAAGCGAGTTCTGGACTTGGTCTTTTCTGGCCAAATTGGGACCTATTTAGTTTTTTTTAATCTAAGTTCCATGAAGCAAGTATCCTCAATTCAATCAGCACTTGATCTCTGTTTCAGGCCTCGTTCACACAATATAAGATCTGCGTCTGGAAAATGTCATGGATTTCTGACCCGGATTTTCATTGGTAGACACTGCATACACATGAGTCCCATTCCGTACCTCCTTTCGAACAATGAAAAAATTGCCAAGTCTTGTGGCATGCATGGCAACATCTAATTCAGGGGCGTAAGTAAAGGCTCAGGGGCTCTGATGCAAAAGGTAAGCTGGGGCCCCCCCTCTATCTGTATCTGTACCCATACCCATACCTAAACCATGCTACACAGAGACATAACTTGAAGCTCCTGGGCCCCAATGCAAAACCTGTAACAGGGCCCCCATCTTTAATGCTTTATTCATAGTACTGGGCTCCCTATATGGAGAAGAGAGGCCTTATGGGCCCCCTAAGGCTCCTGGACCCGGGTACAACCGCATCCCCTGCACCCTCTATAGTTACACCCCTAATCTAATTACTCCATCCTGCTCTGAGTATAGAGTCCGAAGAGCAGGAGAGAGGAGTCAGGTGATGCTGCATACAGATCCGTGCTGTCCAGGACTAGTGTGTTGGGGGGAGGAAGAAGGTCCTTGGGGCTCATGGCCATCCAACTTGCCTATGTGCTAATTCACAGCTTTGTTTGCAGTATGCGGTTGCCAGGCTGCCACTTGATAAAACAGATGTGTCGTTTTGGTTCTGGTATCGTACGTATGTTGCAAGCTAGGTTCCAGTACAATATTTATGTTAGTAAGCTTAGTTTTTTAATTGTATGAATGTAGTAAGCTTTGTTTTCGTACTGTATCTATGTCGTAAACTTGATTCTAGTACCAGATATATGCAGTAGGCTTGGCTCTGCACTTGTATCTATACAGTAGGCTTGGTTCTGTTACCATATCTATGCAGTAAGCTTGGTTTTGGTACCATAGCTGTCTAGTAAGCTCAGTTCTGGTAACATATCTATGCAGCAAGCATCAGATCTTTTTAAAAGCTTAGACTACTGGGGAGCCCGCAGTCTTCATACAGCTCAGGGCCCATGATAAACTTAGGCCTCGTTCATACAAACGTAATTTTAGCTCTATGATAGCCACGCTAAACAATTGCAGCTATCGTAGCGTTAAATCGCATTAACGAAGAATAGCCACGACCAAGCCGCTGCTATTCTCCGTGAGTTTACACTGACACTGCAGCCCCAAAATCCCTCGGCTGCCAGAATAATGAAGGGAGTCCCCACGAGGATTCCCTTCATCGTTCTGGCAGCCGTGGGGATTCCCTTCATTGTTCTGATGGGCTCGGGATGAAGGGAATACTCATGGGGATTCCCTTTATAGTTCTAGTGCTCTGCTAAACTACCTCCCCTTCCCTTTGCCTGCTGCCTCCATAGACTCTCATAGGAGTCTATAGAGTTGCTGGCATTGTGCCGTCAGAAGATAGGACTTGTGCTATCTCTTGATGGAGAGAAATCTCGGCATCAAAACATCGCGCCAAAGGAAACCATAGGTTCTTTTAAGCCTGGTTTAGACACAACGATTATCACTCAAAAAACATTTAAACGATTTTTCTGTGATAATCGTTGTGTTCTTTTACAGCGCAAGGTGATGCTCAAATGTTGATCAATCACCTTGCGCTCTGAGTGGAGGATGCAGAAGACAAGCGGAGTGTCCCCGCTTATCTTCTGCATGCAGCTGTTCCCCTCTGGGAGCGCCCGGCAGTTATACAGCTGGGCACTCTGAGCAGAGGATGCAGAAGTGTCCTCGCTTGTTTTCTGCATCCAGCTGTTCTCTGCTCGGAGCGCCCGTCTGTTATACAGCCGAGAACTCTGAGCGGGGTATGGAGAACACAGCTGGACTGCTTTGTTCTTCATACCCCGTCTGTCATCAGGGAGCGGGATACAGCTGAAACAATAGTATCAGCTGTATCCCGCTGTGAATTCCTGATAACTGATCGCTGATCTTTCAGCACGCTGAATGATCAACGGTCAGCGATAGCTTAACAAAAACTGCACCATGTCAGTGCAGTTAGGCACAACGATTATCGCTCAAAAGTTGGCTTTGAGCGATTTTTGAGCGAAAATCGTATCTAAATCAGCCTTTGGATACCATTTTTTGACAAACCTACTCTGCATCAAAACAACATTCTTGTGAAAGAGACCTTAATCCGCCCGTGATTGCATCTTCTGATCATCTCCTTCACATGACTTGTACTACATACGCTGCATGGGAAGATGGCCGAAGAATTACATTGTATTATTTGTACACTAAGAAATCTCAAAGCAGATCAACATGCTAACAAAGGTAAAAACTAAGTGAAAGTTCAAGGCCTAGAAGTTTACTTTGGAACAACTTCTGTTTCTAGTGATAAGAAGGTACCGTGCCCAAGTTAATTTTTAAACATCACTTATACCATAGTAGTGTTTATTAAACGAAGTCACCTTCACTACTGCAATTCTTGTAGGTAAACAACAGAGCGTCTGTACGTCTCATCCTTTGTTAGAATCAGTCCTACAGATCAGGAAAACAATGATAGACAAAACATCCAAAACAAAGTGACATAAGTGGATGCAGGCGCCCATTAAGGCTCATTTAGACACAATGATTATCACTCAAAAGATGTCTTTTGAGCGACTTTTGAGCGATAATCGTGTCATTTACAGCCCAAGGTGATCGCTCAAGATGAGTGATCACCTTGCGCTGCCAGTGGAGGATGCAGAAGACAAGTGGGGTGTCCCCGCTTGTCTTCTGCATCCAGATGTTTTCTGCACAGAGCGCGCAGCCGTTATACAGCTGAGCGCTCCTTGCGGGGTATGGAGAACAGAACTGAACAGCTCTGTTTTTCATATCCAGCCCGTTATCAGGGAGCGGGATACAGCTGAAACAATAGTATCGGCTGTATCCCACTGTGAATCCCTGATAAGGCTCATCATCGTCTTTCAGCACGCTGCAAGACAACGATGAGCGACGGCTTCCAAAATGTCAGTGCAGTTACACGTAATGAATATCACTCAAAAGATGGTTTTTGAGCGAATTTCGAGCGATAATCGTTGTATTTAAATGGGCCCTTACTGTGGCTGTACAGCAGTATTGTAAGTCAATATTAAGCCTGGCCACTGCAGTAAGAATGGAGCTGTCCGCTTCCTGCAGAAATTAACTCAACACACAGCTATTCGGTAGGGCTCCTGGACTACTGACTCCCACCAATCTACTATTGATGAAATGTCTTAAGGATAAGGCATAAATAGTTTACAACTAAACAACCCCTTTAATGCACATTTTGATCAAATTGCAAATGGGAAGATGGAACAATTCTTCTACAGTGCCTCTTATTGGAAGGCAGCATTCCTGCAAGTCAATGTCAGACCTTTTATCAAACCTTGTAACAATGACTGGGAATATGACTACTTATCTGCCAGTGACAGGGCAACCTCTTCAGAAGGGACCCTACTCTGCCATACTTACCTCTCTTTGTTCCTAGGCTTTGAAAATGAACTGAGGGGAGACAGAGTACAGCCTTACTCTGTTCTAGTTAAAATCAGATTTGGACAAATGGAAAGTCCTACAAATTAGGAATCTCAACCTGGAGCTCTCAAGCTGTTGAAAAAGTACAGTTCTCAGCACAAGGGCTGGAGAACCACAGAATTAGACCTACAATCTGTATAGTATGTTCTCCATGTTTTCAACTCGGAAAACCCTGTTGGTCATAACATACTCTTTGTCTTGATTCTGGAGCGCATGTAACAGCAGCCAATAAGAGCTGTTATTCATACTGTGCGGCTGACCAATGTTGACTGCATGGCTTACATAAATGTTAGTCTACAGTCTCATGTTACTAACCCTCATGACTGTTAGCTGATTATCTTTCCATGACTATATCTAGCATTTTCAGGAGCAAACATAATGTCCTTGATCTAAAGTAGTGGACAGTGCATGACCTAACTAACAGAATGTACAGATTCCCCAGATCATGTGACATATGGAGAACTTTATTTTCTTGCAGGACACAACCAAAGAAGGTGGAGAGAGAACGATTTGGAAATACATCAGTACTGGATGCTATTGGGAATTTTTTTTTTACTTAAACTTGTTTAACAATATGAGCAAAAAAATGAATAGTTTTTGATTCTTGCACTTTTCGTTAGTGACACTTAACCTTAGGTTTACGCAGAAAAAAAAATTGCCATGAAATCTTAAGTCACATTTTCTCAAGGTGAGCAATTTCAATGGTGTTGAGGACAATATTTGTGTTCAAGATGTGATTCCATAATAACTTGCTAGTTTTATTTAAGACGTTCCTGTTGCATTGTACAGTATATAGGGCAAAAAATGACGCTTCCCTAGGAGGTGGCAACATGTATCTTGAGCAAGTTGTTGTCACAGCACTGCCGGGATCAACAGAGTCCGGGTGCAGGCACTGGTCTGGGATGACATCATGGTGCCAGCGCTGGACCACGTGATGCGCCGGCCGGCACATGTGCAGTGACATTTGGCGCTGGACACCAAAGGAGAAACATTCCCTGCTGTGATAATGCTGATAGGCTGGCTGAGCTATCCATTGTCACAGTCAGCCTATCAGTGGATACTTAAGATATTTACTCCAGCTCCTCTATGTAAAGAATGTAGGGAATACTAACTTGTTGGTCTCAAAGTCTGACTTTGGTTGTATTTGCCTGTTTTTTTGTGCTCCGTCCTTATTTATTCCCTCTTCTCCCATTTTACATCTAAGGATGTTCAGGGAATCAATTTATGTTTCAGCCATGGGGTTGCTTTTTCTGAGCGGGTGCTCCACTTTATTGTCAGGTCCAGTAAGGGATGATTTAAGGAAAGATCCCAGATTGCTTTTGTTTCTCCCACTGTCACTTGTAGTATTCCACATGTCAAGCTCTGACATGTGAGAAGAATTATGTAAGTGCCCCATGGCAATGTTAGTGCATCCTGGATTCTGTGCAGCCTAACAGATTTTTGTGGTTTGGGCATACCACTTTTCCACACATGCCATCATAAAACTTAACGCTAGACACAAAAGGTGACGTCATAAGTAGTCTCAGTACACTTAGATGGGTAAGCTGTAGGTAGCACTGGAGGGTAAGTTGTGTTTACAGGTTTTGCCTTGCATACTCAGTGACTGTGTAGATGGTTCTCCAGATGTTATTCTGTAGAACCCTGAAAGCTACGGATATTACAAGATGTTTAAGAGGCCACGGGGTCGGCTTGTTTTTAAGTATGGGGGGAACTGTAGTGGTCCAGTACAACAGGCCCCTCCATAACTATATGCATGCACTTGTCTTGTCAGTGTCTTCTGTGTTCCAAGAATGGTGTGCATTGCCTACCTGCAGCACTGGAAGAGTTAACTGTATGGTGTGTGAGCTGACTGTCTGGAAAATGCATCTGTTTGTTTGTCATGTGACTTTGTGAGATATATGTGCTTGCAAGGCGTGAGCAAAGTACTTCTGTTCTGAGTTCTGGCTGAAAGCGTTCTGTTCTGGACTTGCAGCAGAGAGATCTTCAGGAGTTCCACACAGGTACCTTCAGCCTGTGTGGTTCAGAATGGAAGAGGCAGAGAGAATAGCCTAATGACTGTCGGGGACTACTACCCCCCAAGAGTTTGGCAGCATGAACCTGACCATGAGTGTGGACTCATAACTGTGGCTGTGGTTTCTCTTGACGTCCCGTCCCGGCTTAAGTTGAGTAAAATGAACGGTCAACCATCCGTTTCCGGAGGCCGTGTCTTAAAAAGTACATGTGTGTCTGTGGATTTACTCCGCCAACCAGGAATTCCGCCATGGAAGCTGCCTGAGAGAGGATTTACTCCAAGAAACAGTGGCATCACAAGTGACTAAAAGGACTCAGGTAATCCCTAAGTGGGTTTCTGTTTATTAACCTGGGCGTGTCACCGGTAACCCTGGGAGACGGTAGTGTCACCATGACAAGGCCTAAACTCTACCCCACCATCTCCTAGTCCGGGGCCCACTTCTTGTGTGCTGTAGTAGAGTAGGGATGGCAACACTGACAAGAAAACACCACATAATGGGAAAATTTATGAGAATGCGCAAAATTTGCAAATCCATTTATTTTATTGTTATATTCATGCTATATTAGCAATAGGAAGTAAATAGGCAGCATAAATCATGCATGAATTACAGCATCATATCTGCTTCCAAAATATAACACAGATGCTATATGCTGTAAAAGGTGTCACAGTCATGGGCAGTATCATAAGACTTACATGGCAAATAGAATAAAGGGCATAAGAGTAAAAATGTGATTATCTCTATATATAAAGGTGAAAGTCCTCATTGACTGACTCGCCACTAATGCTCTAACTTTCCAGTGTTGTACCAACATGAAATTTGTCATGACCATTCTTTAGGTCCTAAATAGCAAAACTAAAGGAGTCACAATTCAATTATTCAATGCTAATTACAAAAGTATTGGCATCCCTATGTAACGTACCTAATCTAATTCTTTAACTTCCCGCTGTGGTACAAACATGAAATTTGGGAGGAGCATTCTTCAGGTCCTAAATAAGAAAAGTAACGGGGGTCACAATTCGATTATTCAATGCTAATTGCAAAAGTAAGTGCACCCCTATATAATGTAACTTCCCGATGTCGTAGAAGCGTGCACTTTGGCACAAGCATTCTTTAAGTTTTATATAGAAAACGTGAGGGGGTTACAACTTGATTATTCAATGCTAAGTGCAAAAGTAAGTGCACCCCTATGTAATGTAACTTCCCGGTGTCGGACAAGTGTGAAATTTGGCATGTGCATTTTAGGTCCTAAATAGTAAAAGTAAAGTGGTCACAACTCAATTATTCAATGCTGATTACAAAAGTAAGTGCACTTCTATGTAATTTAACTCTCCGGTGTTGTACAAGCATGAATTTTGGAACGAGCACTCTTTAGGTCCTAAGTGAGGAGAGTGGGAGGGACATCGGTACATGCAACCTGAGGAAAATCTAACGCTCCTTTACATGTAAACATATTTTATTCCTCGGTTACTCTAAAGTAAACTTGACTTTATAACATTTTCTGTACGGACAACCTGTATCAAATTAACCCTTTCCAATCCACTGTCTGACCTCTAAAGACATTATGATTTAAGGCTGTACAGCTCCGACGTTTGAAGACGTCCGACTGAGTTCTCTTACTGTATATTGCCAGCCTCTCTGCTGTCAGAGTCTATCCAACGTGTCACCTCATGCAGTACTGGCTTTAGCCAGCATATAGTGCCATTGTGTAATGGCAGAAAAAGAGTAAGCCCCCCTAGGAAAAACATAGAATAGAAATTGGATTGGAAAGGGTTAACTTGGGCGAAGCTGAATATATCAGCTAGTATAGTTATATAGTGAAGTCTCAGGCACTTGGTAGAGCCATGTGCAGAAATCTGTATGATAGTACACAGAGTTCATACAGCTCCCTACAATGGCATCACTCATTGTGGCATTGTATAGCACTCCATACGCACATTGGGGATATTCTCCCCTAGATACAATGTATACAGAGATGAATAGTTTTGCAATATAGTATTTTGAGTAGCATGCTACACTTTGCTTTAGGCCTCTTTCACACGGGCTACAAAATTATCGCTACAAAACGCATGTATGTGAATCCCATGGTTTCCAATGGGCTCTTTCACATGAGAGATATTTTGGAGCCTGAAAGAATCAATTGAAAACGATGGGCTTCATATACATGCGTTTTATAGCGAAAACGTGATGAGTTTTTAGCAAGATTTTATAGCCTATATGAAAGGGGCCTTATGTCTCCTTATGAAATTAGAGGCATACTGGGGTACAGTAAGGTCCCATACACTTCCTATTGATTCATAGGGTATGTCTTGCTTTAAAAAGTACAAAACTGCATGCTGAAAATGTAACAATTCTGTACAATCTTGTCAATCTATCTAATATTAAGTCAGCTATCATAGAGTGTATAGTACCGTAAACTCCAGAGAGCTGATCCCATGTTACTGTTCTAATAAATGTAAACTTTACATGGAGAACTTTTATCATACTCATGAATCACATCAGGTCATTGCTTGAAGGTCAGCTCCAGTCACCTTTGTTTCTCTGTTATCAGCACCTTTGAAGAGGTGTTCTATGGCAGTATAAAGGAGACAGGTTGTATTTCATGAAGATTTGTCATCCAGAGAGCTTTGATCTTTTACTAAAAATAATGAATTGTATTGCTCCATGTACCAGGAAAATGCTTTATGTACACTCATTGTCAAAAACGTCAAACAGCTAGAAGAAGTTGTCGGAATCAAATGAAAGTTTCTTAGTGATCACAAAAATTATATAAGTAAGTGATTACAATATCCGAGCGAAAGGATCATTTATTACAGAAAACTGACCCCTTGAAGGGAGGCTCTAGTACCCTGTTGTATTGCCTCTAGCTTGGATACAAGATGTGATACAGGCGGGCATGGAGGCCCTAGTACCCTGTTTTACCACCTCTAGCTTGGATACAAGATGTGATCTGGGCAGTCATGGAGGCTCTAGTAGCCTGTTGTACCGCCTTTAGCTTGGATACAAGATGTGATACAGGCAGGCATGGAGGCTCTGGTAGCCTGCTGTACCACCTCTAGCTTGGTTACAGAATGTGATACGAGCGGGCATGGAGGCTCTAGTACCCTGTTGTACTGCCTCTAGCTTGAATACAAGATGTGATATGGGCAGGCATGGGGGCTCTAGTAGCCTATTGTACCGCCTTTAGCTAGGATACAAGATGTGCTACAGGCAGGCATGGATGCTCTAGTACCCTGTTGTACCGCCTCTAGCTTGGATACAAGATGTGATACAGGCAGGCATGGAGGCTCTAGTAGCCTGTTGTACCACCTCTAGCTTAGATACAGGATGTGATACGGGTGGGCATGGACGCTCTAGTACTCTGTTGTACCACCTCTTGCATGGAAACAAGATGTGTTATGGGTGGGCATGGAGGCTCTAGTATCCTGTGTACCACCTTTAGCTTGGATACAAGATGTGATACAGGCAAGCATTGAGGTATACAGGTTCCATATAGTATCCTGCAGAATATTTCTCCAAATCTGCTCTAATTAAGTTCTAGATTGTGCAAACTTGTAGGCTGTCGAAGTTGGCATCCCAGATCATTCCATAAATGTTGTATTCATGATAAATCTGGTGACTGGGCATCCAAACAAGTGTAAAAATGTTGTGGGGACATTCCTGTGACCCCCCCTGTGTGTGCGGCCGAGCATTATCCTGCTGAAAGCCTTTTGGAAGCTGCCATAAGAGGAACACATGTGGCTGCAGGA
Source organism: Eleutherodactylus coqui (assembly GCF_035609145.1). NCBI lineage: Eukaryota > Metazoa > Chordata > Amphibia > Anura > Eleutherodactylidae > Eleutherodactylus > Eleutherodactylus coqui. The sequence continues at coordinate 199,545,417 of NC_089841.1, read as the reverse complement.
TGTACTGAACATATCGCTGAGCTGTCATTGTCCCTTGTACCACTACTAGGAGTGACCGACTGTCATATGCGATGCTCCACAGTCCATTACACCAACAGTGTGTGCAGTATGCAGCTCCATGGCAAAGGCGGAATTGAGGGTCTCACCTCGAGGTCTCCAGACATGAGCACGGCCATCATCAGAGCCTGAACCTGGATTTGCCACTGAAGACCACCCCTATTTGACTTCGTAGCAGTCCAGTTTCGTCATTCACAACATGACTGCAAACAGAGGCAGCAGTGGGTGGCTGTCAAAGGCCGTACATGTAATGGGTGCTGTGAGACCAAATGTCCTTCAGCCAAGTGCCTGAAAAGAGTTCAGACCTATGACAGTGGTGCCACCTGTCTCTGGATTGCAGACAATAAAACGATGAGAGCTGCTTATGCTTGTGGGACGATCAGACAATCCTCTCTACTTGTGGTCTGTTGAGGGAGTCCTGAGCCCGGTCGCCCCATGTTTTTGTGCCCACACGCATCCACTGGTCTCAACACCTCCTAAAAGTCTGGTCAGAACTGCCAAGGTGGCAGACAATTCATCGATACAACCATCCAGCTTCTCACATTGCAATAATGTTCCCCTCTCAAGTCGGTTGCTCTCCCCAGTGTGCTATCCAGCTTGGTAGACAAGCTCCCCTGTACCTAGTTCTTTTCCCTAGCTTCTGCTGCTGGTTCTCGATTGGCCCCCCCCTGTTCCACTTTCTATAAAAGCCTGGCCCTGCCACTCCCTCAGTGCATGATTATTCTGCTCCCCAGCATTGATTGATCAAGCTCCCCTTCTGCCTGCTGCTCTGCTAACATTACAAGACTTCCCATTTCTGGCTTCCGATTCTGGATACCGATTTCTGGCTTCCCATCTGACTACGATTTCCGCCTCATCCATGAGTACTGCAAACCGAGACCTCCTGTTGCTGGCCACTGGCTTCCCATCTGACTACGTTACCCGCCTCATCCATGTGTACTGCAAACTGGGACCTCCTGTTGCTGACTCCTGGCTCGCCCCTATTTACTCTCCAGACCTGCGGCTACTACACCTGAGTCTCCACCTTAGTGCCTGAATTACCTACAGTAGCTGTTTACTGTCTTGTAACCTGTTGCTTCTTTTGTTGAATCCGTTAATCCATATATCCCATGCACTCTCAGAGCTGGGTGCCACACCGATACAAGATAACAGGATTTCTAATTGCGCAACATATTTTAGTGCATATGTCAAGAAGATCGTCTCTTCATTGTTCAGCAGTCAGCTCAAGCTGGAATAGAAAGAGGTATGCTAATATTAACCACACATAGCAAGACTAAGGAACTATATTAAGTGTTCGAAAACGTCTTAGTAGAAAAATGTCACTATTTGTTTTGACAGACAGAAGTAGAAAGCAGTCAGGAAGATGATAATAGTATTTCTTTCCACAAGTTTGTTCTTTTTTAAGACTCTTTAGAGGAAATATGATGCAAACCATGAAATAAATGCAAATTGTGGCAGCGGCGAATGACGTTAAGCAAGAGCTTCGATGACCTAGACACTTTTAATGCATTAAGTTAAATATATTTATATCGATTTCTATTTATACAAGAGGCTTTTTTATTGGCTTTTCAAAATAGCATATGGTAAGAGTGTAATATAGCATAAGATAGTCAAATAAGTAATAATATTAGAAACTAACATACATCTTTCCACAAGTTTTTCGATGCTACAAACCCGTCCCATCAATATTGGCACAGTTATACCGGGGGTAATGATTCCGTTCATTGCCCTAGCTCTGTATCTAAATACACTTGCCAAGACAGCGCGCACAGACCGCATGGCTTGTCAGCACTCCCTCAAGCTATGCTGCGGTATAAGGCCGGTTTCAGACAAACGTATGCGTAAATACGTTTGCCGGTACGAAATGTATTTGCACCTGAACGAACTTAGGAGATGGCAAGAAGCAGGCTGCTATGTCCATGCCAGCAGATAGATCGTTTTTATTTTTGCGATTGGAATAGCAGTTCATACACTTGCATGTTACACCCTAGAATGGCAATTAAATGCCTAATTTGGGCTTGCTGTCTTCTTTTCCCTCTGTTGTACGCAGGGTAACTCTGTCCTCTTCCCTTTTTTTTCGAGCTGCTATAGAAGTCTATGGCAGCCTTCTGCGTAAAACGGACAATGATAGAGCCAGTTCTATCTTTTCTCGGATTTTGAGTGGAAAAAACACGTTCGGCTGAATGAATCTATTGAAATCAAAGGCATTGCTGCGCCGCGTTATACGGGCCAGATTTTCACGTGCGGGAATGCCTCTGTAAATACATTTGCCTGGAACCCCCCACCCCTAAGGCTACTTCAGATCAGCACATTTTAACGTCTTTTTGTGCGTATAAAAATCCAGCGCGCAAAACACATTAAAAAAGTACTCATTGATTTCAATGGGTTCATTCTCATTTCTCTTTTTTGTGCCTGTAGTTTTTGGGGGGGCGGCAAAAAAATAGGACCTGCTTTATTTTGTGGGCATTTACACACCAAAGAACCTGATAGAGGTCTATGGGAGGTGCGTAAATACGTGCGGGTATGTGCATACTCATAAACAATGGTGCCTCAGTTGGCTTAATAGCCATTTAAATCAAGGTGGAGTGATTCCCCCGCCCGTGTGAACTAGTTGTACCTGCAGAAATACGCACAGTATTTGCGCAGACATATGTGCAAAATACACTTATGTACTGTACTAAAAAGTTGTGCAGGAGCGTGTCTGAAGGAGCCATGTGTGTCCATTAAAGATAGGTATTCCATATTTTTGTAAAAGGACAGTAAAAAATACTCTAAAAGTCTGTAAAATGTATAGAATATAAAAATGCTCATTCCTGCATATCACAGAACGAGTGTATTGTGTGCGGTTGCCTGCGCAAATACTTTTCACGCGGGCAGAGGAATCATCCCGCCCTGATTTAAATGGGTATCAAGCCAAATGAGGTCCTGGTGTTCGCAGGTATGTGCATGCCCTCGTGAACATACCTCACCTAGACCTCTATGGGGCTTTTGGTGCGCAAGTGCCCGTAAAGCAGAGCAGGGTCTATTTTTTTGCATCTGTGACGTCAAAAAATACACTTGTCTGAAGGAGCCCTTCGTTTTTTTTTTTCATCCCCTGCATTCCGAGCAACTTTTGGTGCTTTTACACATTCTGGAATACTCTGCAACATGTAGAGGAACACTTCACCTTAGAACTCTACACCCAGATACACATGCCTAACATGACAACTTTGACACAGATTTGTAGCAGAATTTAGTCACTTTTAAATCTGTGTCAAATTCCACATTAGACTCGTGGATTTTCCGGCTGCTGGAATATTCCGCTGCATGGCGTTTTATTTTGTTAATTTCTATCTTTTAATGGCGCCGTATAATATGCTGAATTGATACATTTTTATACATTTTTTTTTTAGGAGGACTGGAAGGAATTCACCATTTTATTAGTTTTTCATTTTCACGGCATTCACCTTGCAACATAAATGACTTGTTGTTTTCATGTTTTCTTTTACCCAATAAAATTACTTATATGAATAATTTCTTTTCCATTGTGAGATATTTTGGGATATATTTTATGAGCTGTCTGTGCCTTTGCTGGGCAGATTCGCATTGCTCATCTGAAGGACACTCATGTGAGACCTGTTAGTGGGTCTCAGGTGGCAAGAGGGGTAGCATTTGGAGACAAACAGGCTGCTAGCAGAGACGGTCCGGCACGCCCTCTGGACTGCTTTGCCTCATTTACATACGGAGCCAGAGAACTTTGAGCACCAATTACAAAGGTATGCTTTCATTATCAGACCAATCAAAAGGACTTGAGAAAACAGACCACTGTCAGTATTGCAGTGCTGCTCTGGGCTTACGTTACTAAAATCTGATGACAGCTTCCCTTTAATATTGGGTTGTGTTCCAATTGGGGGTCACAATCTATATTTATAGTTTACAGTTTTTTAGTCCCACTGGGGGCTGTGTATGAGTTTTATTGCTCATATAATACACTCCAATACTTCTGTACTGCAGTGTATTATGCCTGTCAGTGTAAAACTGATATCCAATCTGAAGTTTAACTTAAAAAGCAGTTAACCAAAGTTGAAGCAACTAGCTTACTGTAAGTCTCTCCCAGAAGGCAAAAACTTGATGGTTACACACAGTAATGTGGTGCTGAGCTTGGTAATTACAGTTAAAGGGCACATAGATTCATGGTTGTCAATAGCAAAGTAATGGTCTCTATATACAGTGCATATAGTGCTACAGCAAGCGATTGCCAATGGGACTGTCTGTTCCCTCAGTACAGTGTTCTCACAGGCAATGCTTGCAGGGCTTTCAGGATGGCTTGGTCACAGTCTATGGTCATCGAATAAATTAAAGTTATCTGGCGTTGTGCTGAGGCTGAGAGTGTCAGGAATGGCAGGGAATGCAGTGACTTGTTTGCTAGGAGAGAATGCATCTGTACAATGAAGGACTGCAAAGGGACAAAGGGCAAGGAGGCCTGATTGTGCTATTTGTGTCATCATGTGAGCGATTCCTAGGATAACTGTGCTGTAGAGCAAGTGTATTGGGACTTAGAAAAGGCTGAGCACCGGTACCGGAACGAAAGCCATCCAGCAATAAGTGAGGTCAGCCTTAATAAAGGCCGAGCAATGTGCACACTGATAGTGACTAGCAGGCCTGGAATTACTATAGAAAGAGTGATGCTGGTAATTGTAAGCAGGCTCGGACTAATTGAGTCTGGAACTTCTGTTGGGTTCCAGCTTGGGATCCTTAGACACAAGTGTTGGGATTCTTGAAAACTCTCTCAAAATTCTGCTGAGTGCAGCGAGTATTGTAGCTACCTATGAATCGAGTGTGTTAAGGCCCATTTACACGCACGGATGATTGCTCAAAATTTGCTCAAAAGACAGTTTGAGTGACAGTTTTGGGCGATCATTTTGCATAGCTTCTAATGGGCACTAATGCCTATTAGTAGCTATTTAGCTTCATTTGCATTTAAATGAAGCTCCCTTCACTGTATGCAGATAACAGTGGGTGATCTGTTATTTGCATACAGCTTCATTGTTTTCCCATTAGACAGCAGCTGAAAACAATGTTATTGGCACTCCAGTGGAGAATCATAGCCTGCGGTCCCTGCTATCAGCTGGCTAGCCGAACAATGGTTTTTATGCTGAACTAAAAATCATCGCTCAGGAGAAAAGATAATGATAGTAGCATTTACACACAACGATAATCGCTCAAAAGACATCGTTTGAACGAATTTTGAGTGATAATCGTGAGTTTTAGTTCAATTTACCTTGTTTTTATGTTAACAATATAATCACCAGAACGAAGAGTGGAAAGCTTAGTTTCTCATACGCATAGCATAACAGTTATAAATCTGATGAGCCATTTACACAGGTGGATTATCGCTCAAAATTCATTGAAATGAACGAATCTGAGCGTTAATTGCGCAGTATAAATGCAAAAAAATTGCTTACTATTCATTCACTTGTTGTCGCAGCATAAAAACTATCGCTGGATCGCAGGCTTGTCGTTCTTTGTAAATGCTCCCTGCTCAGCGCTTCACATAGAAGGTGAAGAACTGAGCGAGAAGCAAGTTGTTGCAGAGATTCTGCCTCAGTACTCAGTCTGCTGGACCAAAGATTGGAGTTCAGCCTCAGATAGGAAATTCCGGACCCTCTATGAGGGAGCAATGCTTGGTGGTGGACGCTAAGCATGAAGGACTAAGTAAGAAAGGAACACTGCTAATTCTGAGCTGCGCTACCCAGCTTACGTGAACTGTATACTTGTGAGACAAATTAATTGTGTATTAAGGGCCACTTCACACGGGCGTAATTGCATACGTAAATGTTCTGCGCACAATAGCAGAGAATAGCACCCATTGATTTCAATGCATTTGTTCACATCTCCGCATTTTACATGCGCTTTTTGCAGCATGCACTACTTTTATGCGCATTGCGCACCAAAGGTCCCACATAAAAGTGAATGGGGGGGGGGGGGTCAAAAAGAACACATCTGGAACTAATTAGACATTTCAAGCAGTGCGTCTTCAAGCATCGTTCAGTGCATAAATAAGTTAAGCTAAGAGGTGCGCAAATGTGCATACTCGCGTGTTAAGAGGCCCTAATAAAAGCTGTGAAGCATTTAATTGGACTGATCAATCATGTGGTCCCAACCTACATTGCCCCTGTATGCACCTTACATCAGGAACCTGTGTGATATGGTTTTTGGCCAGGCTCACCCGCTCTTGTATCTCCCGGGCCCGGTGCAGCTCCACGATTCAAGTTGCCCTGCATGTAACATCCCCTCTGCCCATCTATCAAACGCCTGGCTCAGTCCATTTTCATGGTTAGTCAGTCCACAAGCAAACCCGGTATAGTCCGCCCTCACAGTCACACCTTCTTCCTTTACTTATTACTAATGTACATTTGGTAGGTTAGCAACAGGGAGAGTTCCTTTCAATCAAGACTATTTCAAAGTTCATTAATTTTTACCTACTAGATTGACCCGATGTTTGGAAAAATGGCTGTAAATGTTTTAAGAACTGTTGAGCTGAGGATTTGGCTTAAACTGTTAAATGTCCACGGCTTGGTCTTCCACGTTTTGAGGACATGGCGACAGTCAAACTGGTAAGCACTTGAAATGAATGGCACTTAGCAATACTTGACTCAGGCTAGCAGCGCTGTTGGCTGAAGCACCACAGCGACGCTAGACTTAACATAGGAACTTTGACCCGGGCCTGACAGGAAACTCAATGTATCAAACTCAAATTTTATGATTTTACAGTGGTGGTGAGAATGTAGCAAATCTAATGACACCAAAATCATCCACCGAAGGTCACGCAAAGGGGTCAAAGTGTGGTCCAACAAAACGTCTTTAGGCGTTTACAGCTAGTCAGGATAGAGGAAAACTTGCTGATTGATGAGGGTCTGACTGATCCTGAGATTTCATCCCCAGTGCATCCCTAAGTTCTGGCAGTAGAAGCTGCCGCACATACATGCCTCCAATCCATTGTCTTCACTGGGGCCACTGGAGAAAGCCAAGTTCAAGCGGTTGGCTATAGTCTGCTGTCCTATTAAAGTGAATGGAGTAGAGGTGCACATGTGTGGCCTCCTCAGCTAGAACATTGGGATGCATTGGGGCAGAGATCTTGGGATCGCAATGTTTTGACCTGCACTGATTAGCAAGTTATCCCCTATACTATGGATAGGTAATAAAAACTTTCTGTGATGGGACAAATTTAAGCATGTTTGAAAACTTTTTTTAAGTGAACCATTAATGGTCAGTAAAAACCAGTTCCTTCCATGTACGCATATAAATATTATTATTGTTATTACTGCTCATCATTAAATGTTTTGGTCAAATGATGCTTGACCAAATAGTGTAATTATATGACGACCTCCTTCATTGCAATGTCAATAGTTAAATTCTTCAATTGGACATGCAGGTATAAGACTATCTGTACCACAGTATCCTAGAAAATGCTGGCCTTCCAGGAATATCCGTGGAGATACATGGTTCAATTTCTGAGTAAAGTGCGTGCATCCTGTTTTCCGAATGCCTCTGAAACTAAATTAACATCATTTGCTGAGAAGATATTGTCCCTGAAAGCTCCGCTATAAGAGTGATTTACAAAGATGCATATGCATTCCAGTTTATAGCAGGCTTCTTGGTTACCCACAGATTTCCGGTGGTGTTTTGCCTCTGCCAGTAACAATACATTTCTGAGTAGATGGATACAAGGTACATAGCAATAAATGATAAAATGAAAGATTCTAGTGATATTGTAGTAAACAAAATATTTTAATGAGGATATAATATTCAATCCTCTATTTCTGGAGTGACAACATCTATAAGGCTAGAACCTCATGGCGAAATAGGCAACAACACAAGTTGTGCAACCAACGATCATTATGTAGCCCTGCAAGCTTGTACTTTCATTAAAATCAATTGGGGCAGCAATGCAACTCAAAAATTTCTGCGCCCAAGACCCACAGATTGCAAAGAATCCATTAAGATTAGATTTTTTGCAATCTGTGGTTCGTGAACAGTGCAACATCATGCGAATCTCACCACGACGCCATTGATTACAGAAGGCAGGGTATGTTCACAGGGCTACACAGCAATCGTTGGTTGTGTAACCAATCTGAACGATTCTAAATGACAATCCCCCCATGTAAAAGGGCAATTAGTTACAATACCAGTTGCAACCCACTGACAAGAAGAGTTACATTTCTGTAACCCCTTTAGGACCACAGATTTTCCATTTTTTTATTTTTATTTTCTCATCCTTGTCTTCCAAGAGCCATAAATTTATTTGGGCTTTTTTTTGTGGGACAAGTTGTATTTTTTAATGATACCATTTAAAGGGATTCTGTATTCATCCTCTGGCTACTTGAACCACGGTCAGTATCAGAGGCGTAACTTGAAGCTTCCGGGCCCCGATGCAAAACCTGTAACAGGGCCCCCAACTATAGTGCTTTACTTATAGTACTGGGTTCCCTATATGGAGAAGAGAGGCCTTATGGGCCCCCTACGGCTCCACGTCTTGGGTGCATCGCATCCCCTGCATCCTCTATAGTTACGCCCCTGGTCAGTATTAACTCTGGACAGGGTGTCTGTTGTCCCTATGGGCATTTTATTCTCAAAAGTGGTGGTGTTTGAGAATACAGAAACTTTAAAGTTTGACTCAGAGCCAAGCTCAGAGTCATGGGGACAGGCCGGGAGATGAGAGGAAGAGCTGCATATTATGAAATCAGCTGCGGATATGTGGCTGATTTCCAGTCAAAATCCGCACCAAGGACATGGATTTTGACTATTTTTGGAAGCAGAAATGCTGCAGAATTTTCCACGGAAATTTTCACTGCGGACATTCCACTGCATTTCTGCCACTTGTAAACATACCCTAAGTCAGCTTGAGGTATGCTTCCACATGCAGACTGGCCTCAGTAGTATTTGTGTCTCCTATATCGGTCCCAGTAGTAATAGTGACCCCAACAGTAGCCTCAGTACTAATAGTGACCCTCCACAGTGGACTCAGTAATAATACTGTCTCCTATATTAGCCTTAGTAGTAATAGTGACCCAAACAGTAGCCCCAATAGTAATAGTGTCCCCTATATTGGCCCCAGTAGTAATTGTAACCCCCCATAGTGACCTCAGTAGTAATAGTCCCAGTAGTAATAGTAATAGTGACCCCTACATTAGTCCCAGTAGTATTAGTGACCCTCACAGTGGCCCCAGTAGTAATAGTGTCCCCTACAGTGGCGTGGCCTGAGTAGTAATAGTGTCCCCTACAGTGGCGTGGCCTCAGTAGTAATAGTGTCCTCTATATTAGCCCCAATAGTAATACTGACCCCCACAGTGGCCCCAGTAGTAATAGTGAACCTCATAGTGGCCCCAGTGGTAATAGTGACCCCTATATTCGCCCCAGTAGTAATAGTGACCCCCAGAGGCGTGACTTGAAGCTTATGGGCCCCAATGCAAAAGCTGTAACAGGACCCCCAACTATAATACTTTATTCATATTACTAGGCTTACTATATGGAGAGGATATGCCTTTTCAACCCCCTAAGGGGTTCTGGGACCCTTAGCAACCGCATTCCCTGCATACCCTATAGTTACACCCCTGGGACCCATATATTAGCCCCAGTAGTAATAGGGACCCCTATATCAGCCTCAGTAGTAATAGTGACCCCCCCAATACTATCAATTCTATTACAACTGGGGCTGATATATTACTAATACTGACACTATTACTAATAGTGTCCCCTATGTAGGCCCAATAGTAATAGTGAGCCCCACAGTAGCTCCAGTACTAATAGAGCCCCGCCAAAACCCATATACTTACCTCCTCCCTGTCATCAGAGTGCCGCTGCTCCTCTTCTCAGCGCTGCTGCGCGCGAAAGTGTGTGTGCCCACAGTAGCACCTCCTCACTTCTCCTCTCCTCTTGAGGAACCAAACAGGAGAGGTCAGTGAAGGAGGGAAGGAAGATCCCGGATGCAGACTGTGCATCCGGTAGTTGTGCCGCAGGATGATTACCAGCTGGCGAGCTGTGGCACCCAGCTGGTAATCATTTTATTAGTGACCCCGCTTCCCAAAAGCGGAACAAACGCAGGACAGACGTCCCCGAAAGTGAGACAAATGGCTGTACCGCCTGGGTCCCTGGGGAAAGCGGGACACAGGGTCCCAAAGCAGAACTGTCCCACCTAAATCTGATCACCTTACAGAATCTCATTAATGCTCAAATAGAAAACAATGCCGTTGTCTAATATACACCTTGCTTTACTTGTCTCTCCTGATAAAACTGCGGCACTAATAAAACGAACATGCTTGCTCTAAGTTGCTATAGTAGAGTCAGAGAGTCGGCAGGCTTATCTGCGGTGACGTTTGTTAAGTGACCTCCTCCCATACGAACACAAGAGTTAGGTATGTTCACATTGAAGCAGCAGGTACAAGATCAAGGTAAGGACAGAAAAACACGATCAGCTCTAGATTAGTAAATATTACTTTCAACTAAAAATCAGAAGGCCTCTAAAATAAATCATAGATAAAGTCATGGCAGACATACCATCCATTCAACCCAAGGGTGTAACTATAGAGGATGCAGGGGATGCGGATGCACCCGGGCCCAGGAGCCTTAGGGGGCCCATAAGGTCTCTCTTCTCCATATAGGGAACCCAGTACTATGAGTAAAGCATTATAGTTGGGGGCCCTGTTACAAGTTTGGCACCGGGGCCCGGGAGCTTCAAGTTACGCCTCTGGTTCAACCTATGCAGTTGAGCAGGGTCCTGTAGGTAACAGGGCTGACTGCTACTGTAAGAGGGGTGAGCAATGCCCCGCTACCCCTTTTACAGGCAGCGGCCACTCTGACAGGCGGTTCTGGCCTCCAAGGAGATGGTAGAGAGGCACTTGTCAGTGCTAGTCAGTAAAGTACCTACAGCGCTTGAAGAGACCCCACCGCTGGGGTGACATGGTCGGGGAGGTAGGGTGCAGACAGTGCCAGGAAGTGCCCTTGGAAAGTTCTTGTCAGCACTGTAAAGGAGGATCCGCAGTGACGTGCCTAGCAAGTCATCATTCAGAAGATTCTGCCCCCTTCCTACATGGGGAAGAAGTGACAGGAACTAAGCTCTTCCCCTTACTGAATGGGGGAGAAGGTTCAAGTTGCCTCAGGTGTTCTATGAAAGGATTATGAGCTGCATCATAAGAGTTAGTGGTGCAGCATCAAAAGAGACAGCACAGCAGCACCAGACCAGCTCTTACAGTGGTGGAGGCCAGACACAGCAGGAGTGACCAGCAGCCATTTGTCCATGCAGTGGAGTGGCCAGGGGATCGAGTGACTGGACACGAGAGGGCCATGTTGACCCGGGGGCTGAATATGAAGAATCGGTGCCATATGGAGTGGCTGGACTACTGTGGCAAAGGACCCTGCAGTGTGTGGGAGGAGAGGAAATCTCTCTCCCCACAATTTCTGGACACTGAGGTGTCAGTGTCAAAGTGCAACCCAACCAGCAGTATGTAGAGGCTGATACTCAGCGAAAACAGATGCTGACACCCCTAAGTGTACCAGTTCTTCTATGACTGTATAACGTAAAATCCATGGCCAGTGTGGGAGGGTCCTGGACATATTGAACGCTAAGGTATGGACTAACATTTGAGTTAGTGCCATAGTTTAGTGCATAATGCAAAACTTTGTGTTCCAATGATGCTATGTAATTTGCTTGTAGAGTTTATGGGATGAGGATGTAATGTTCATGATAAGGGTGTAATGAGACAGTATGGAACCGGATAGAGGGTGGCAGTTTGCATTCAAAAATATGTCTGATGACCTCGGTAGTCATGTGCCTTGCTGCCGCCAGTAGGAGGAAATATATACGGTGATATATTTTGGGTAATGAAGACAGCATTTTAGTTTATAATACGTAATTATGCAACGTTTAAGTATACAAACCCTCCTATGAGGCGAAATCATGTTTATTATGCTTTTGGGTAAGGTTACTTTTGAAAAAAACCTGTCTGCCTCCATCTATAATCGCAACGCCATCATCCAGCTCTTACATTACCTTTAAAAAATTGTGGTTTCTACTGTGTAAGGGTTTACACTTCTTTCTATCCATGTCTCACAATTACTGGTATATGAGGTGGTCTATTACTAGTGCCCCACTGTAATCAAATTAGTAGTTATAAATCAAGGAACCCAAATAAAGATCTTAGCAGACTTGCTAACTGCAATTCAGTCCTAGATTACTGTCGTGACGCCAGTGTCCCTAGATAAGTCATCAGTTACTCGCGATGAATAAATGAGTTCATAGACAAACAAAATGCTTTTCAAAACCGGGTACACGGGGTTTCCTTTTACTCACGATCCAATTTTGATTTTCGATACAAGCAAATTACTTGTACTTCTCAACATGAAGTTACAGGCTTTGGGACAGATTTCTGAACTCTACTTTTCCAAGCACATTTGACAATAGATGGTTCTTCTCCCCAAGACACACACATCCTCAGTTGCTGTTATCTGAAGAAAACTTGCTGGGGTTACACGGTCTCTCAAATCAGTCTCACTTTAGCAGTTAGCTGTAACAGACCTCTGTGCTTCCATTCCAGAAGCAGTTCAGCTGGGGCGCGTACGCTTCTTGCATCCCCATGTCAAACCAATTGCATAATACATTATAAATGTCAGCAATTATGTAATAATCAGTTTTCATTGCAGCATTTCTCCTAATAAACCTCAGCATCCACATATCAAACATCAATCTTTATAGTATTTTTGCCGTGAGGAATCAGTATTAATATCACTTTCCCAAATAAATATTAATTTTCTATGTTATCTCCCTAAATAAAGTCTAACAAGTGTAGTATTTACCCAACTAGATTAACTTTCTCAACCCCATTACAAGCTACTATGACATTACAGGTAGATTCAGTCATACAAGCACCTGGGCTGCATATGTACAATCAAATTAGCAGTTAGAAATCAAGGATTTATGTCAGTGTTAACCCCAGCATAGTCTGTGAAAAATTATTTAGGCCCTTTCCAGAATCTTCAACAACCAAAAAGGGTCACAGGGCCCAAGTGCTCCCTATATAGAGGGTAGAAAATGTGAATTCCCTATTATACATGGTAAATATATCATAAATGTCTCTGACTGAAATACCTTTTTAATATCTGTCTACAGGAGCTATAGCAGCAGTAATTACAGCTTGCAACAAAAGAATCAGTCATTCCCAATGCTGAGAAGGATATTTCGCTAATTTATCTTTGCAACAACTGCTTTAAGGGCTTATGAAGAGATCAGATCCTGCCGTGTCAGCCCAGGGAAGCCTCTACCAAAGTAATAAGCTCTTATGCAACAAGCACTCCAAGCTGGTAAGTATTCAGCTCAAGCATTGCTGCTATGGAGTTCTAGAAGGACAGGAAATAATCAAAATAAGTGTTACGTCCGCTGGGCGCACTAACGCGTCGCTCCACAGGTAGGACGCAAACGTGTCCATTTAAAACCGCAAACACACACATAGAGTACTTGCATGGACCAATTGCACCTCTCCAGGAGGAAGAATGGACAACTGTCCCTAACTGATCAGGGAAAGAGGAGCACCCCTGCCTAAAAGTAGAGTCATCGCCTCGATAAAGGCGGCCCCACTGTTTTCTTCTACCGACCTGACTATACCACACACCAGCTCTGAGTGGGATTAACAATGATACATAAGGCACTAAAATGACTTGCAATCTCTCACAAGAGTTTGCTGGTATTTATCTGCTGCAGACCAGAGGGATTGGCTGCTGGAGAATACCACACCCAGCCAGCTCAATTACCTGTGAAGGTGTGCACAAGGAAGCCTGTAGAACCACAGGTCCCAGATGCACAACCTTAACAGTAAGGCTTCATTCACATGGGGCGTATATCGGCCACGTTTTCACGGCTGGCTATTATATGCCACCCATCTGATGCATTGTGTGCCCCCTTCAGGGAGGGGGCACACAACCCAGAATGATCTGTTATATATGAGAATAATTAATTCCATCTTCAGAATCCAGGAAGCTGATCACTTACCATGTGTGCAGCCTTTTGGGTGCGGGATCATTTTACTTTTACTATACTTTACGCATGCATTTAATGTTACATTTTTAATGGGACTTTTCTGTAACCGGGCTTTATAATTTTTTATAAAACCTTTACCTGTCTGCAAATGAATCTTTATGGAAACAGTGGATAAGCCTTGAAGGTAGATTAAAAGAACAACAAGCAAAGAATGGAGCCTCGTAGTATTAGGAGCCGATAATCTCTAGCCCATTATTTAATCTGGCAATATGGCCAATTTTATTCCAGAAGGAAAGTGACGCCTGAAAACATCAAATCAAAAAGCCATAACATTGGCCAATGTCCAGCAACTGATTACAGAGCAGCTCGTTTGTGTTTCCATTGTCTGCCTGGAAAGTATTTCCACGGTAATTACAATAAGTTTCCAGCTAATTTTCCAATGATATTAAATATTTATAGATCACAGCATACTGCTGCCACGTGAAACAGGTTATCAGCTGGCTGGACTTTCACAGTGCTCTTTTAAGCGGTAACACAGACATAGATACGATGTAGATGGCAATCCAGGACAATGTTACTGCATTCAACACGCAATAACCTGTATAGAGTATGTAGACTTCTTTGGCGATTTTGTTATAGCAGGCGCTGAAAATACGTCATTCTCCTATTAAAGGGCCACTCAAGCGAAAACAGATTTTTCCATCTCAGCCCCATCACCTGATTGCCTGACATGCTCTGGAAGTCTCCTCTGTGTATTCTAGTCCCTTTATTGCAGTGCAGCCCCTGTTTGATGCTTATTAGGCACCATCTCAAGAGTGAGATTTTTTTACTTTCAATCAATCCCATGATGCACCAGCTGAGGTTATACCAAGTTTTTTTTTCTTGCAGTTTAATTATCATTACTTTCTATAGTCACCTAAATAAGTTACATACTATATGTATACAGTCAGGAGGCTGAGTTATGATCTCCTCTATTATAACTGTGTGACAGGAGCAGTGTGATCATCATTAGTAGCTGTGGTAAACCTATGTCATAGCATCACATAAGCTGAGAATCTAAGTAGAAAATGAATCCATAACCCCAAGTAGATCTGGACTGCTCAGAATTGAGATCACAAGGAAAAAGAGGCCAGGAGCTTCAGACAGAAAGAAACAACTAACCCAGGTAATACTAGCTTACATATATACTGGGGGGATAGCTACATCATGAATGAATAAAGAAAAAAAATCACCAGAGTGGCCATTTAACAGATAATACTCTACTGTATCCATCCTATCCAACTAGACTAATAAACTACATTTATGGGTTCATAGGCCACAGAGGTTGGAGTGCGTTAGTAATACTTAGCTGGCTCCCCTTTCCAATGCTATTTGACCTAGAAGCCACTGCTCAGTCTGTGCATCACACTCATCTCTGCATTCAACGTGCGCACATTGTTCTCTATGTGTGCGTCAGCACTGATTGCAAAGAGGAGTTCAGGATGCCACAGGCTGCTGCAGCTAATGACAGGGCTCCGTGATTGGCTGCAGCAGTCAGTGATGTTCTGAAAAGAGCCTGAAAACAAAGAACATGCATGGAGGACCGTGCAGGAGATATATGGAGGATATGTCTGTCTGTTGGATTCTTACACGTTTTGGGGGGGGGGGGGGAAACCTACTCAGACAACCCCTTTAAGTAACATTGTGCATTAGGAGGAAGTGAACATTAAATAATACTTATTTTGATGGCTTTTTCCTTCTGTTGGAAGATAATGCATTAGATTTAGCCATAGTTCTGGGCATAGAACAGCATGTGACTATTTCAACTCAAGCATGAGAACATTTGCTGATAACCATAGGCCATATTTCTGAAGTATATTTTTAGGCTATCCCACCCATTCACATTGCAAGCTCATGCAGCATTCATTATGTAATTGAAAAGGCCTGCCTGATCTTAGTCACCTGCAATAGAGTACATTCCCCACTTTATGTTCTCGTGGGGAGATTAGCGCTACATAGATTTACATTTGATGGCATAGATCCAGAGTACAATCCAACCCCGGCACATGATATTCTAGTGAGGTAACCGGGAAACTTTTACCAGTCTGTCTGACTAGACAGACTGCATAGAGAGTTAGTTGTGCACAACTTAAATCCCATGCGGACAGAATGAGGCACTGCATGAAGAATTCTTCACCCAGCTTAAAGCGGTTTTCCAGGTATTAAAAATTGTAGGTATAAATAAGCAAAGAAAAAAAATCAGCTCACCGCTACTTACCGTATTTTTAGCTCTATAAGACGCACTTTTCCTCTCTCTAAAGCTGGGGGAAAAAAGTCGCTTCATCTTTTCTCTCCTCCCCACTGCCGCCCATATGTATCGCTGATTGGTGGTGAGTGCTTGTGGAAACTGCAGCTGCTCCCTGCCTCCACCAAATGGCTTCTTCCCTCCACCAAACGGCCGCTGTGACACGGAGCTCCGTTTTTTCAGACTCTGCTGCTTCTTCTGCTCCGTCGCCCGGCACTACACCTGCGCTGTCCCTGCGTGAGTTCAAAATATTTTTACCCAATTTTCCCGCTCTAAAACAGGGTTGCGTCTTATAGTCTGGTGCGTCTTATAGAGTGAAAAATACGGTATACAGGGGGATACACACAATTCAAGCCCAGAAATCAATGCAAGAAGAAGTGAATGCAAGACTGGTTCTCAGGTAAGGATATGCCGTAACAATGGTGGACTCCGGCGCTGAAAATTAAAACTGCATGCTTTATTATTAAATAGGTTTAAAAACTCATGGCATCCAGACAATAAAAACACCACGTTGACACATGTCTGATTCCGTTTGACTCATAATCAGTCGGTTACAAATAAGTTTCAAATTTACTAACCCATTCATAGATTAGGTAATCAATAGCTGACTGGTGGGGGGCGGCTGTCCAGGACAGCAGTTGATTAGTAGTCCTGTGAATAGGCCATCAATTTTTAAAACCCGGAAAACCCCTTTATACTTGCTGGTAGTTCACAAAGCGTATTTAACAGCTCTTTAAGGCCCAATCTCCATGGGCGGGTTTTAATTATAAAATCCGCACATGTCTCCTGCGCGGGAGATCCGCACCTCTTGCCGCCCAAAGGGATGTATTAGCATCAGCACGGCAAGTAAAAGCATGCGGATATGATTTTTTTCCCGGCGTGCAGGTCACACGTGCAGGAAGAAATCGGAGACTGTTCCATTTTCCTGCGGATCCAGCAGCAACTTATTCCATTGAGGTTAATGGAAGCCGTCCCCACAGCCACACACCCGCATCTGTCACTGTGGAGGTGCCGCGGATCTGCAGGAAAGCAGGAGATTCAAAGTAAAAAAAGTGGCACGGCACATGCGACGGGCGCATCAACCGGCGCGCTTGGACACATCTGCCGTGCAGAAGAAGGAAGATCCGGCCGGCACGGAGGGGACCCGCGCTGGATCCGGAGAGGTAAGAAGCTGCCTTTCTCCTGTCATGTCTGCGGGCACGCACGGATTCCACTGCGGGATTCAGCAGTGGTATTCGTGCATACAAGTGGACAGGAGGCCTAACAGCTAGATCATGATTCTGCGAGTCATGATTAAATTGATTTTTTATTGAGGATCGCGGAATGCGTGTTTTTTGCCGTGCGGATGTACTCGGAGGCAAAGAAAAAATCTGCAACCAAACCTCCCAGCTTTTTCACTACCGCACTAATAGATTTTAACCTTCAAATCCGTAGTGAATCCACAAATGTATTTAAATGTATTTGCAGATGCACTGTGGATCGTAAGCTCCCATAGAGATAGAGCTACATCCGCAGGGTGAAAAAGGAGCATGCTGCGATTTATTATCCGCGCATGGCATCCACAAATCATTTAAAATCAAATCTGCAGGTGTTAAATGAAGTGCGCATGCCCCATGCTTCACTATGGGCGGCTTGCACTCAGGTGTCCCGCACAGATTCTGCAAATTAAATCCGCCTGTGGACATTGAATCTTAGTCAATGTCTGTTAGTTTAAACGGTTTTTATAGAGGTATTTTCAGGAATAATATGCTAACATACAGTCTTATGTCCCCGCGCAGGGGGCTAAGAGTTGGCAGTTTAGTGCAAGTCAGCTTTTAATAAAACCTTTTACTTCTAGTATGGAGTATTGGGAGGGGATAACAGGGGGAACAAAAGAGGGGGTCGTCAAGGATCCACACAATCTCCCTGGCATGGCTTATTGGGAGTCTGAAGCCGGTTTTGGTTGGGGGTTTTCAAGTGGATGAAGAAATGTAATGTAGTCCTGGGACTGCAAGATAGCTAATCCAAGGTTACCATGTAGTTAGAAAGTTTGTTAAGGTATCCATCCGGATAGCATGGATCCTTACGTATAGCATAATTGTAGAGATCCTATTAGACACCTCCGAAAAAGAAAGGTTCGGTGATTTCCATCTGGAGGCGATGTGGATCCTTGCGGCCATACAGATAACCTGTATGAGCTTATGGGCTTTAAATCTGATCCCAGAAGAAAGACTGTGGGTGATTTAGGTATCGGGCCAATAAAAATTTGGTTTAACAAATTGTGGATTTGCGTCCATAACTTTGCCACTTCTGGACAGGACCACCAGGTGTGAATCATACTGCCCGAAACCTGGCAACCTCTGAAACAAAGCGGAGAGGAGGATGGGAATAGGCAGTGTAGTCTCTGTGGGACCAAATATGTCCTGTGTAGTATTTTGACAGAGGTTTCCATAAGGGAGACCTGTTGGCTGCCCTTCGTGATCGTGGTGCAGCAGTGCCGCCATCTTTCCAGGGACATCTCCATTCCCAAATCCTCCTCCCACCTTCTCATAAACATTAACTTTTCCTCGGCCTCAGGCTTATTTAACATACTATAGATATTTGAAAGGATTCCTCTCTGGGAGGGATCTCTTGCACACAGCTTTTCAAATAGGGTGGGTAGGGGGATTATAAGGGCACCGATAAGGAGCGGATAAAGTGAAATACCTGGTTGATCCTGAGTAGAGATGAGCGAGTATACTCGCTAAGGCACATTACTCGTCTCTAAAGATTCGGGGGCCAGCACGGGTGACAGGTGAGTTGCGGCGGAGAGCAGGGGGGGAGAGAGGGAAAGAGAGATCTCCCCTCCATTCCTCCCCGCTCTCCCCCGCCACAACCCACCCCCCACCAACCCCCGAATCTTTAGAGACGAGCGGGGAGATACTCGACTAAGGCACTACTCACTCATCTCTAATCCTGAGGTATTCTTGTGTAGGTGGTTTAAAGGTATCTATGAATTGTTGTATGGTTAAAAGTTTCGTTTTGTTGTAGAAATGGTTAAGTGTGGTTATACCGTTTATTCTCCACCATATAAAACGAGATAGGTCAAGACTTGTGGCGAACTGCGGGTTGGGGATTATCGGTAATAATGGGGAGAGGTTAGATGCGAGATTATACTTAAAGCGGGCGCTTCTCCACATTAAAAGGGAATAGTATGAGAGGGGGCTCATCTGGAGCAGTCCTGGGGGGAGGGGGGTCTTGGACGAGGTCAGGAAAGATACAGACTATGGCTTCATGCGTCTTTTCTCTATTTCTACCCAAAGCGGGCCCTCTGCATTGCCTAAGCAAATTGCCCATTGGGCTATTCGTGCTGACTTGTAGTATTTCACCAAGTTGGGCACCGAAAGATCACTCAGACTCCGAAAATAATGCATTACCGTATGCCTTAGTCAATGTCTGTTACTAAGGTACAGTAAGGACAGTGCATAATGCAACCTCTTAACTTTTTATTGCTTGCTTTGTCTATGTACCCTGAAGGTCTGCTCATTACAATGTGTTCTCTTGGTTCTAGAAGTATACTTATAGCATGTTGCACCTTTTTGAGAATACTATTGCAAAATGAAATAAAGTTGCAAATACATATCAGGAGGATAGAGAGAAAAGGTATGTGATGCAACTACGTGATACTATTTCCACAGTAAGCAAGAAACATACCTAAGCCAACACTTCTGCTACAGAGATGAGCAAATAGCAGGTGGCAGGCAGCAGCCGACAGTACATATAGTACTTTAATGTTGCTGTTTCCACAACCTATTTAACAATTTCTGGAGGGACGTAGAATAAGTTATATCTAACAGTGGGTGTATATACAAAATATTTAGAGAAGCCTATGCGAAAACAGAAGGAAAAAAAAAAGCAAACTTACAGCTTACCGTGATTGTAAAAACACAGCTGACCCAAAAAATGCACAATTAGGGCTTCTTCACATGAGCGTATGCACAAAAACGAAAGATTTGCGCACATTTCTGTGCATATTAGCGTCCTTTTTGCGCACACAGGGCCAGTTCCTGCTTGCACGCGACACACCTTCTCCATGGATTAAAAGGCTAATTAGTCTAAGAAGGTCCATATTTATTCTTTTCCTATGTTTTGCGCAGTGTTTCACGCTTCCCCTTGCGTATTTGTGTACCTTCCATAGACTTCTATCAGGTGTTGGCTGCATAAAACACAGAAAGACAAAGCAGGTCCTACTTTTTTCTGCACATGTGAAATGAACGTGAAAAACACATGCATGAGAATTAACCTATGGAAATCAATGGGTTGTATGTAGTCTCTGTGTTTTACCCATGCAAACACAGTTGTCTCAATAAGCACTAATTCAATAAGAGCTACAAAAACCACACTCTGTAGCGTATTCTGTATTCCCCTAATGACTTTCAGCAAACATCTAAGGAGGAAGTGAGGAAAATCACAACAAAAAAGTGTCTTTTTCCCCTAGGACATTGGCTTACCTATAAGGGATGCAGGGGATGCAGCTGCACCCAGGCCCAGGAGCCTTAGGGGGCCCATAAGGCCTCTCTTCTCCATATAAGGAGCCCAGTACTATGAATAAAGCATTATAGTTGGGGGCCCTGTTATAGGTTTTACATTGGAGGCCCAGGAGCTTCAGGTTACGTCTCTGCCTTAACACACTATGTGAAGAGAAGATGTGTGATCCTCCTTACTCTCTCTCCCTGTGCCAGGAAGGGGGGACATGAATTTTGGTTCTGCTCTTGGTTTTGCTCTCTGACTGTTACATACATTTTTTTCCCAGAAAAGGAATGAAATGATGAGAACTCGCTCATCTAATCACTCATCTACATCATTTAACCCTGCAGATGCTACAGTCATTGCTGACCACGCCATCTAAACATTTTTACAGAAAAAAATGTAAAAACATTTCCCCTTACACAAGGCTTTAAATTTTGAAAAAATGTATAGAACAGAAAAAATCTATGCGGAATTGGTATGCAGAATTTCCATGCGTACTTTCCGCATGGAAATTCTGCCTGCATTTTTAAACTTAAGACTAAGGAGCAAAGTGGACGAGATTTGGAAAAATCTCGTTCACACGCTGCGGAAAAGCCATACTGAAACTGACATGTGGCACGGAATTCAAATCCACGACATGTCAATTGTATCGCCGCTTCCACTGCGGACTCTCTTCTCTTCATGGGGAGAGATTTCTGCCATGGAATACAGGCTAAAAAGCCGCTTCAAATCCGAGTTTTGAAGCAGCCTTTCTGCTGCTGAAATTTAGTGGAATTTTGTGCGGTCCTGCTGCGGACATTCCGCTAAATTTCTGCAAGCTTTCCGTCTGGTGGGAACCCAGTCTTAATGAGCATCAATGGTCATACTGCCCTTCTATCTTGCAAGGCATGACGAAAGGGACTAAAATGGACTTGAAGAATCTTTCTAGATGCCAGACCATATCAGCATTCTAGATAGTGACCATAATGGTTGCCAATGCGACCTAGATTTTGCAAATGGTGAGATGATTTTCCATTCTTGTCACAGTTATAGACTAAAATGTATATACTTTAATGGAAAATTAAACTTAAAAACATGAATGGGCTCACACACATGCGTATCGCATGGACGAACAAAACAACCACACAAAAACACAAAGGTCGCCTCTTCCTTATCTCAGGAAACTTATGGAGGCTAGAAAAATCAGTATTGATAAAGGACTCCTAATGTTATGTCCTCTATTTTTTATTTATATCACATAGGAGGTAGGAGGAAGGCTCTATCTGCTGTAGGGCGCCTGTAAGTATAATGCCCCCCGCAGAGTATTTTAGGTAGGGAACCTCTTCCTAACAAAAATCCGCCCCTCTGTGATTACAATATAGCGCTTAGCGCATGACGAGATGGTTCAAATAGGAGAAACTCCAAGAGAACTAGACCCTTATGCGCAAGAATTACGGCGCAGACCAGGGTTATTCAATTGCAGTATGCTCGACTCTGCTCAACGCGTTTCCCCACACGAATGTGGTTCATCAGGAGAACATATATTTTGAAGAAAGAATAATAAATCAGGATGATAACTGATTCTGCTTTTTGTTGTTTTTCGTGATGAATAGATATTTTAAAATATTAGAAGAGGGTGGCTTGGGAAAGCGCAATTTATGTGCTCGATCATATATAGACTGGATCACAGCATCTGATTTATTCAGGACAATTTCGAGCACTAAATCGCCATGGCGTGTCTCTATAGCCAAGTTCTTGGGAAATCCACACAATGGATAGCTATAGTGACAAATAACAGTACAGCTAGGGCTGAATGCGATTCACCACAAAAAGCCCACAAGTAGATCTTGCCCAGAACTAGGTATTGATTGCTGCAGGCAAAGCAGAGATAAATGCAACAGCCCCAAAAAGGCTAATAAGCCCTAGAGATTTTTTTGACTCTTATTTGGTGTATTAGCTGCAGATGGTGCAGCCAGTTTCAGGAGTCAGCAGCTCATGAACAGCAAATAGTTGTTGCAGAGATAAATGCAACAGCCCCAAAAAGGCTAATAAGCCCTAGAGATTTTTTTGATCCTTATTTGGTGTATTAGCTGCAGATGGTGCAGCCAATTTCAAGAGTCAGCAGCTCATGAACAGCAAATAGTTCTATCATAAAACCCAGTGAGGGTATTAGAGGAGCTATCTAATAGAGCCTGCAAATAGATGTCAGATATCTAATTCGCCAAAGTATCCCTAAAAGCACCCAAGAATAGAAAAACAAATAAATAAAAGGATAAAGCCTGTGGCTCTGATGGTGAGCCACAGGAGTAATTACCATCAGAGCCACAGGCTTTATCCTTTTATTTATTTGTTTTTCTATTCTTGGGTGCTTTTAGGGATACTTTGGCGAATTAGATATCTGACATCTATTTGCAGGCTCTATTAGATAGCTCCTCTAATACCCTCACTGGGTTTTATGATAGAACTATTTGCTGTTCATGAGCTGCTGACTCTTGAAATTGGCTGCACCATCTGCAGCTAATACACCAAATAAGAGTCAAAAAAATCTCTAGGGCTTATTAGCCTTTTTGGGGCTGTTGCATTTATCTCTGCAACAACTATTTGCTGTTCATGAGCTGCTGACTCCTGAAACTGGCTGCACCATCTGCAGCTAATACACCAAATAAGGGTCAAAAAAATCTCTAGGGCTTATTAGCCTTTTTGGGGCTGTTGCATTTATCTCTGCTTTGCCTGCGGCAATCAATACCTAGTTCTGGGCAAGATCTACTTGTGGGCTTTTTGTGGTGAATCGCATTCAGCCCTAGCTGTACTGTTATTTGTCACTATAGCTATCCATTGTGTGGATTTCCCAAGAACTTGGCTATAGAGACACGCCATGGCGATTTAGTGCTCGAAATTGTCCTGAATAAATCAGATGCTGTGATCCAGTCTATATATGATCGAGCACATAAATTGCGCTTTCCCAAGCCACCCTCTTCTAATATTTTAAAATTTCTATTGATCACGAAAAAACAACAAAAAGCAGAATCAGTTATCATCCTGATTTATTATTCTTTCTTCAAAATATATGTTCTCCTGATGAACCACATTCGTGTGGGGAAACGCGTTGAGCAGAGTCGAGCATACTGCAATTGAATAACCCTGGTCTGCGCCGTAATTCTTGTGCATAAGGGTCTAGTTCTCTTGGAGTTTCTCCTATTTGAACCATCTCGTCATGCGCTAAGCGCTATACTGTAATCACAGAGGGGCGGATTTTTGTTAGGAAGAGGTTCCCTACCTAAAATACTCTGCGGGGGGCATTATACTTACAGGCGCCCTACAGCAGATAGAGCCTTCCTCCTACCTCCTATGTGATATAAATAAAAAATAGAGGACATAACATTAGGAGTCCTTTATCAATACTGATTTTTCTAGCCTCCATAAGTTTCCTGAGATAAGGAAGAGGCGACCTTTGTGTTTTTGTGTGGTTGTTTTGTTCGTCCATGCGATACGCATGTGTGTGAGCCCATTCATGTTTTTAAGTTTAATTTTCCATTAAAGTATATACATTTTAGTCTATAACTGTGACAAGGGCCAAATAATTTAGTCTATAGACTTTTTCCGTCTCTGTGACTAGATTTTCCATTCTTGTCTCGATTTGCAACCCACCCTGCCCCGCCTCACAGTTTTAATAAAAGGAACATTTACTCTGCACCTTGCAGACACTCCACATGCTAGGCACATGGCATAGACGACCAAACCCTCTAATGCACAGTGTGCCCGGCAGAAGAAAGTTTATGTTAGTACTGCCTGCTGGTGAGTTCCCTACAGCACTGGCTGAAATATGAGTATGTATTACAAGCCATGGTTCCTTTGGCTGTGACTACTAGGGGGCAGTGCAAGTAATTCCTGTCACTAACTACTGAGGGGGGTGTAAGCAGCCCCTGTGACTGTGATTACTGGGATAGGGGTTTGCAAACATTTCCTGTGCCTGTGATAACTGGAGGTGAGGGTATGCACAGCTTCTCTGACTGTGATTACTATGGGGTGGAGGCATGGATCTGGTGAATGAGAGGGGGTAAAGGGGGCTCTATATGTGATTATACTGCAATGAGGAGTGAAGTACCATAATAGGTCAGTCTCTAAAGTTAGTTTGAGTGAGACTTTTTGAATATGTGATGGAACTGATTAATTAATGTAAGTATCAATATAGCTGTCGCCTTAGGTAAAAGAAGCTACAGTCATATTCTCTTTTCTTGCATTCTGAATTGGATACATTTGGATTCCACATGTTGGAACAATATGGAACCTTATTTGTTGCCTATTTTAAACTCAAGTCAACAAGTAGTAAATGAGTGTTAGTAAATGATACACATTTGTTTATATACACAACAGGCTGCACTTAGGCAGAGTTGCCATAACATAAACGTTTTTGATTAGTGAAGCATGTGCTGTTCTGCAGACATGTTAAGGTCCTGTACATTGCAGTCTCAGCTCACATTCATGTCAACTGTACAGTTTGAAGCTTTCTGAGATTTTGGTTAGCAGTCAAGTCATGTAAACTAGAGACTTCTGAACTTCATGCAGTCATTTAACAAGTGGTTGAAGCATTGGACTAAACAGAGCAAACAAATAAAAAAATGTAATGGGAAAAATAAATAAATATATATATATATATATATGTGTATGTGTGTGTATGTATATATATATATATATAAATATATATATATATATATACATATAATATACAGTTGTGATTAATGTTATTGGCACCATTTAACATTAGGCACATCATATATCGCTAAAGACCTTGGCATCTTGACTTCAACAGTTCAAAGTGTTATCAAGAAGTTTGCTAATCATGGAACAGTCAATATCCTTTCAGTACCTGGTGGAAAGAGTGAAATCGATGAGTGAACCCCACTGTTTACAGACAGACATCAAAAAGAGTGACTGAATTGTGCCAAAAGTTACATGGACAAACCACAATCCTCCTGGGAAACAGCTCTATGGGGAAATGAAATCAAAGTCGAGTTTTTTGGCAGTGTATACCTGTGTTATGTTTATAGACAATGAAATGCAGCCTATAAAGAAAAACGCACCCAATCTACAATGAACATGGTCTATTGTCTCTGAGGCTGAAGGACTCGAAGGTGTTACAGAAACAATGCCATCAGAGAACTATCAGAGTATTTTATAGCGAAATGTGCTGCTAATACGGGGAGATCTATAAAACTGTCAGAAACTGTCTTTGATGCCCATAGCAACTAATCACAGCTCAGCTTTTATTCCTCAGAGTGCTCTTGAAAAATGAAAGCTACGCTATGATTGGTTGCTGTGGACAACAAAGACAGTTTTCCTTTTGGCCAGTTTTGATAGATCTCTAAGAAAAGTAGGTTTAAATTAGAGATGAGCGAGCGTACTCAGTAAGGACAGATACTTGAGCGAGTATCGTCCTTACTAAGTACCTGCCTGCTCGCCCGCAAAGATTCGGGTCCCGGGGGGGGGGGGGGGAGCAGTGGGGGAGAATGGGGGGGATCTCTCCCCCCCCCTTGCTCCCTCCTGCTCACTCCCGCAACACAGCGGTCACCCCCCATGGCATCTGAATCTTTGCGGGCGAGCAGGCAGGTACTCGGTAAGGACCACACTCACTCGAGTATCTGTCCTTACCGAGTACGCTCGCTCATCTCTAGTTTAAATCAAACAAACTGGGTCCTACTGTAGGATTATGTCCCAGAGCACACATCCAAAAGTACACATGAATGGTCAAGAATGGACTGCTTTAACTGGACAGCAATGAGTCCAGATGTCAGTCCAACTGAAAGTCTTTGGAGAGAGCTGAAGTATGCCATTGGGAAAAGGGATCCTACAAACATTTAAGAGCTTGAGAGTGTCGCCGGTGGTGATATCGCCACACAGATTCAGTATGCGATGCAGCAGAAGGAGTTGCAAAAATATACAATGTTTATTTCTGAACAAGAAATGACAAATGAGTAATGTTATAATAAGAAGGGAGCAATTTAACTTTTACCATAGGTTGACCTTATGCAGAATAAGCTATAATACAGGCAACACAGTATCAAATAATGCAGTTAGAGATCAGTTTTATAATGCAGCAAGGCAAATTAAATAGAAACATGCAGCTCATCTATTACAGGTGATCTTTGCCCACAAACCAGCAAATCAGGGACGCTCTTGAGATAAATCCTGGTATAAGTGTCTCCGGGATTGCAGGCTCAACTAGCATCAATAAAACTGTCTTTAATCCACTCTTGAATATTTAAGTACAGAAATTATAATGCCTCTTGCACACTGGTCTGCAGCACTCTGGTAGCACCTCTAACTACGGTCCCACACTATGCACTCTCTCCTGATGGTGTAGCATGACTTGTCCTCCTCATTTGGTAAGCCGCAGGCAACCAATAATCATCCCTCAGTCTTGCTCTGTTCAGCCGCACCCAAGTTTAGTGCAATTTCTGGAGCAACTCACAGTCCATTGTATAACAACCATTTAGCTCCTTACATGCCTTTCCGCCAAAACATGCCAGTCCCTAGCAAGGAAACTCTACGTTAACTCATGACATGTACATACAATTAGAGCTCAAAAACATATTGGCTTTTTTTATACTAAACAATCAAGGATGCCAATAATGTGGACCACAACTACAAATATGTAGCTCCATTGGAGACTGGAAAATGGGAGAGGAGTCCGTCTGTGTAATGGCACATGGTATCTGGCAGCAGGGAGAGTAAGAAAGATTCTTCTCTGTGGACATAAAAAAGTACAGCGGCTGAAGGAGGTGATTCCTCAGTGCTGTTTAACTGTATCTGCATCCTGAGGATGCAAATACAGTTGAAAGCATTATTAGTGACAGGGAGCCTTACTGCCTGTGGGCCCAATGGAAGAGCGCCATTTGTCATATGGTTAAAGCAGCCCTGCCCCTATAGTGGTCCTCTGTGCTTTCATTTTTTTTAAAGCGGTCCTCTGTTTACCCCCAAAGGGCCCATTTATATGGCCGTAGGCATTGTATGTGCGCCCGCTGGCACCGTGAAGGTGCCTGAACGGCAAAGGGCCCGGAACATATACACCAAGGCCGGAATGCCTTGGAAGACATTCCTCCTTCCCTCCCCTCACCGGCTCACCTCCTCTCTCCTCCCCTCCGGCTGTTTGCAATGGGAGGGGGTTGGATGGGGGGCGGAGTTAAATTCCCGGCCTTGTCTGCAGCCAGCAATGGGAGAGAGCAGAGCAGGCAGAGCTTAGCTCCACCCATGCCCCTCCCCCTCCTATTGCAAACAGCGGCAAGGAGCGGAGAGGAAATACGCCCCTCTGCACTGATGCATTGTAAGCCAAAGCATCAAAAGGGCAGTGTATATGCCGTGTGAATAAGCCCTAAGTCATAGTGGTCCCTTCATTCACTCCTCTTTTAAAAATGGTCCCTATTTGGCCCTCTCAGTTCATAATGGTCCTCTGTGCCCCCGGAAGGGAAAAAATCATATAAAATACGTGTAAAAAATAAGAAACAGCTAAGAAAAAAAATACTCCTAAAAAAGCATGTACCAGCTAAAAAAAAAATCTGCGTTTTTTTAAATGCATTTTTTAGGGTCAAAAACATTACCAAGAAAGTGTTTCTGGTGGAAGTCTAAAGAGGTTGAAATAAAAAAGGCTATCCTTTTTAAAAGAAACTTTGAAGCAAGGCCACTCTCAGGCTGCATGTGCCTGGCAGAGCCATGCTTTACTGACAGCCAGCGATCTTATAATCTACAATTAATTGAGTTGTAAATTATAATAGAAAAAGTTGTACAATAAATAAATGAAACCTCTATAAGTAAAGCTTCAAAAGTAACTTTAGTATTCCCTGATTTCTATTGTATAGTACAGAAGAAAAAACTTCTATTCATAAGTTTCATTTGGAGAGAGAATAAAGCTGCCCAGAAATGTATGACTCCTTGGAGATGATTACTTCTTGTGACACAGAGGTTTGTGGAAGGGCAAGGTGCTTCATTGTGCTGATCAATGGACTGAGCAATATCACTGGCAGGTCCTCACTGCAGGGATTCAAGCTTTTCCTTTTATTAGTCAGAACATTTTACTGATGGCTCCTTTAATCCATTCGTGGCAGGGGGGAAATGACTGCGGAGAGATCACCGACTGCTCTACACTACCCAGTTTTGGTGCTAAAGGTGCGCGAGTCAGTTTTTGTGCACGTGATTGGTTGGTGTTTTCATGCTAATCATGTTGTAAGAAGATAGGAATATGTGATTGCCAGATTCAATTATTTCAATGGCATTGTTGATCTCCGCTTTATTACACACCTTGATGGAACTCTTAAACGTAACCCTCTTGGAAGGGCTCACTATCAGAGTAGGGCAGCAGCTGGGCAGGTGAATGACCGGTAAATCAGCTTGTCATCTCCACTGCCATATGTTCAAACATGAATGTTACTAGGTAGAGTGCACTCTTCTATGTACTACAGCAGCTGTGCAGACATATCACGCCAGCAGTTGGGAGGCAGTTCACTCCTTCATGGTTATAATTCATTGTCTATAGCCATGACCTCTTCTGGCCTTCTCTAGCAGTCACACTTAAGGGACCTTCTACACGGGATGTAATAGGCTGCATGCCGCATCGCAGGACGTGGTAAATTCCCCCCCCAAAATCCGCAGGCTCTTTGCAATTCCGCATCAAATGCTGCAGTTAGACCTGTGGATTTGGGTGTGAAATTTCACAGCTACCTATCTGGCTGATCCTGCAGTGTAATTCTGTCCTGTGTGGAAGGTCCCTTGAGTAAATGGTGCCGATTCTGGCCTGGGGGAAGCAGGTTACTTTATAGCCAATAGTAGCAGCAGTAAAACACCCATTAATAAATGCTATTGCAGGCAAAAAGTGGAGGCAAAGCCAATGCCAACCAGTCAGATCACAATATTAATATTATTACATGCACTGGATAAATGGCCTGTTGGGTATGATATCTCGCTGATTCGATACTCATTGTGAGCGTGACTTAGCTACACTAATGCCATATTCATATGCAGCATTATATAGGGGGTGAAAAAAAATATGGAAACATGAAATGCATGCCTTAAGCTACATGGAATTATAAATCATATTTCAATAAGGCATTTAGAGACCAATTTTAGGGCTTATTCTGACGTGCGTATATCGGCCAAGTCTTCATGCCCGGCCGATATACGCTGTCCCTCTCTGCAGGCGGAATAGGCAAGCTGGGCTGGGACCAGTGCACTGAGCTCCCGCCCCCTCTTTGCCCCTCGCCACTGTTTGCAATAGGAGGACGGAGCTAAGTTCTGTCCTGCCCCGCCCCATTCCATTGCAAATAGTGGTGAGGGGTGGAGAGAGGGCAGAGAGGGGGCAGGAGCTCAGTGCACTGCTCCCAGCCCAGCCCGCCTCCTCCCCCTGCAGAGAGAGACAGCGTATTTCGGTCGGGCATGAAAACCTGACCGATATACGCACGTCGGAATAAGCCTTTAAGTGGAGGTAATATGACACAGATGCTGCTGGGCAGAAGTGAACATCTACCCAAGCAACAAGGTTCCATTGGTCAAGGGTTTGAGCCACTCAGCGGCTGTTATCAACTGCTCCCAAAGCCACTCAGAGCAGGGCAAGAGGTGGAATAAGCACAAATTTGGCAGGAAAGCTCTTAGCCAAGCAGGGGGCAGCTTAGTGCTAATGATTAAAATCCCAAGCATTTTGTAGGGTGTTTACATATTTTTGTCCACCCTTGTATATGCAGCAGAAAGCTGCAGACCTGTAGGTTTAAAAAAGCAGTAAACAGGTACACTAAAGGTCCATTTACACGGGACGAATGTCAGGCAAACGATGCCCAACAATTGTCCCTGTATGTCCTCACTCCCGTGCTGTTGCAGGGAGCTATTAGTGCTGGGTCGCTCACAGAGTGGACAGCAGGGGGGCGGGGCAGCTGCTGGAGATTTCTCTCCTCCTACTCCCCACCCCTCTTCATTGACATAACATAGCAGCGGTTCAGTACTGAACGGCCGCTATTTACACTGAGCGATCAGCTCATCATCCAGGATATTATGCAGCATAAACGACTGACGATAAGCTGATAGCAGCCATTCAGTATTGAACAGCCGCTGTGTTATGTCAATGGAGAGGGGTGGGAGAACATGAGGAGTGAAATCTCCTGCAGCCTCCCCACCCCGCTGAGAGCTAACGATACTAGCTCCCTTGCAGGTACACGGGAGCTAGTATGTGCGGGGAAGAGCATTGTTTCAACGACATTCGCTCCATCTAAAAGGCCCTTAAGAAATTAAGCTTTCATTGCACTGTTGATATGCAGTACTGATGGCATAATGATTATAAACAGATATGTGCACACTCCATAAAGGTTAATTCATATTTTCCACCTGCAAAACAAATGAAAGTAGCGTGTAACGGGGTTGATGTAGATGACAGCATGCACCCGCTCAGCTGATCGGTCGGGGTCCCGAATGATGGACCCCAGCCGATCAACTATTAATGATTTATCCTGAGGAAAGCTCATCAGTAGTATTCTCCCGGGAAATCCCCTTTAACCCAGTGTTTCCCAAACTCTAGTTCTTACAACCCCTAACAGGTCATGATTTGAGGATATTCCATAGAGAGAACACCTGTAGCAATGTCTGAGTTACTTATAATAATTGCATCACATGTGGAGTAATACTATGGAGGTTGTGAGGACAGGAGTTTGGGAAAGCCGCTTGACAAGTTCAGTAAATTGGCTACTTTTGATTCACAACTATTACCCAGTCATTGGCATATGCATCATTCCAGATCAGTACATTTTCTGGGCGCAGGAGTGGTTTCTGTCCGAGCGTTACCCCTGCCTGTAATAGGTGCCAGCGTACGTTGGCTGGTTATATGCACAGCCTCTCCTGTGAGTCAGGAGCTGACCCACATGTTACATTAGCAGACAGGTGACAGATTACTCATCGGCAGCACTTATGTGATCCTGCCTTTACCCATCTGCTAGACGACTTATAATACTGTTTGCAGTCCATGTGTCTGAGCTGGGATAAGACAGCTGAAGTCAAACACAAAGGCTATCACGTTTGCTTGCAGGACCCCTTGTTTTCTTGGTTGTATGTAAGGTCTTGAGACATGTAGAAAAATACGCCAACATCAATGGTATACAGTATTTGTATTAGCATGTGCCATCCCATTAACACTGTGCAGTGCCAAATAGAGATTTCCATCCTTCAGGGCAGATCAGACAACTATCTCCAGCTGTTAATGGGCTATTATACCTGGCTGGGTTACAAAGCATGCGAAGAGTCATAATGTAGCAACAACTGGAAAGTTACATGTTGTCTACTGCTTGAGGGATAATTGCTACTTTGATCCATTCTTCAATAGAATACTGAAAGTTTGCCTTCACGTCTTATGGTTGTGTTTTCACATCAAAGTGCAGCATACCATAGGAGGGCACAGTCGGTAAGGTTTTGCTTGAGGACCTCATCACTCTTGCGCAAAATAGGCTGCAGCAATAAATGCTTGGCACGTATTTATGGCGGAAACCTGTGAGAATGGTCTTGCGGCCCTGAGCACGGATGATGAGAATAAACTAAAATTTGCTCTAAAACCGCTACAGTGTTTTACAAAAACCTAAGTGCTGGATAAAGATACCCATAAGTACCCAACAGCCATTCCTTCAACTATCGCTCTTCCCAGGATCTCTTCCGGACGCTCGCCTCCAATCACTGCAAAAAAACGGTGATTCATAGATGAACGACTCCTGGTTTACACGGGCCAATAGTCGCCTGGTTTGTAGTTCAGCTGCAAACTAAGCGACTCCGACAGGTGAGTGATTTGTGGCTCAGTGCATGGTTGGAGGCTGCATGTACATGGGACAACTAGCAGAGCTGAAAACAGCGAATTCGGCCAATAATCACCCCGTGTAAAGGTACCTTCCAGCTGCCTTCTTACAGGCTGGAATTGCTGCGACATTCCGCAACAGGATACCTACAGGAAATCTACGGAGGCCAAATCCGCACATAAAGGGTACAGATTTGGCTGCATTTTTAATTGTGGAACTGCTGTGGAACTCAAGCCTTGTATTTCGAGGGTTGAATTCTGCAGCATCAATAGATTGTTTTAAAATGCAGTGCATTAGTTGAAGAAAGTTTCCACGCTATAAGGGCGGACTCACGCGAGCGTGTTTGCACGTGCACAGCACAGAAAATAGAGCCCATTGTTTTCAATGGGTTCATTCTCACTTTTGCTCATGCACACTCATTTTGTGCGCAAAAAAAGACCGCAGGCTTAAGAGCCCAATGATGATGAGTTTTATACCACTCCTGTTAACCCTTCGTTTAGAGCTATAGGCACTACAGCTGTTTAAGTTGCATGTGCCTTTCACTGACAGGTTCCCTTTAGGATTTTACTTTGGACTGTCTGAGTATAGAAGCTAACAGGTCAGGTGAGGCAGAAGGGAGTAAGTAATCCATATAAGGGCGCCCACCCACTGGCGTTTGCGTTTTCTGCGGGGGAAAAACGCAGCGTTTTCGCCGCGTTTACCGCGATTTTTCCGCGTGTTTTTCGCGGCGTTTTCGCGGCTTTTCCATTAATTTCCATTGACTTTCATGGGTGCATTAGGAGAAAAATAAGGACACATATGCAACTGACAGTTCCTATGTTAAAAACGCAAACGCAACGCAAAAAAAACGCCAGTGGACAGGAACACATGTTATCTCTATGCCTGTGCAGGAAAAACGCAAAACGCAAAACGCAGGTAAAAAAACGCCAGTGGGTGGGCGCCCTAAGGGAGCACCGGGGTGGCCTTTCTTTTTGACCACTTACCTAGCAAAGACATATTATAGCAGCTTCCGTCAACACTTTCATTTTCTCTGTGATCATGTTTTTAGGCTTTTAGGGTTTGATAATGGTTTATAATTGCAGTAAATTACAGTATGATAGCAATATTTACAGATGATATTAAACTATGTAAAGTCATTAACACAAGAAAGGATGCAGGACAGTTGCAAGAGGATCTGGATAAGTTGGGGGCAGAAAAGTGCCAAATGAGGTTTAAGGCCCAATGTCCACGGGCAGATGCGCAATCCGCATATCAAGCCGCCCATAGGGAACATGGGTGTGTCCACGCATGAATTAAAGCATGTGGATTTGTTTTGTTCTCGCATGGATAGCTTCCATTGAACTTACTGGAACCTGTCTGATCTGCGGCCCGTCCGTGGAAAAGCAAAGTTTAAAAAAAAAAAAACTCCACTGTGCATGTGCGGTGGTGCGCCAGCCAGCACTTCCGCACACATCCACAGTGAAGAAAATAGAAGACTTGGACAGGCACGCAGAAGACCCGGATGTGTAAGAAGTGTCCTTGGCCCCGGGTAGGGTCGGATTCTGCTGCAGGCTCCCGCATGCATAATACGATCCACCCGTGAATATGAGGCCTAAGACTTCCTAATGCAGAGGAAATACATGTCACCATTACATGCTAAATGGGAAACCACTGGGGAACACGGACATGGAGAAGGACTTGGGGATTGTAGTTAACTGTAAGCTTAACTAAAGCAACCAGTGTGAGGCAGCTGCTGCCAAGGCAGATAGGATCATGGGGTGCATCAAAAGAGGTCTGGGGGCACATGATGAGAACATTGCTCTTCCTCTTTACAAGTCACTGGTCAGACCACATATGGAGTGCTGTGTACAGTTTTGGACACCGGTACTCAAGAAGGAAAAATCAGAGCTTGAGCGGGTACAAAGGCGGGCAACTAAAGTAATAAAGGGAATGGGCGGACTACAATACCCAGAGAGGTGATCAAAATTGGGATTAGTCAGTGTAGAAAAAAGACGACTGAGGGGCGACCTAATAACTATGTATAAATATATCAGGGGTCAGCACAGAGATCTCTCTCATCATCAATTTATACCCAGGACTGTGACTGTAACAAGGGGGCACCGTCTACATCTGGAGGAAAGAAGGTTTCTACACCAACATAGAAGAAGGGTTCTTTACTGTCAGAGCAGTGAGACTATGGAACTATCTGCCTGAGGATGTGGTCATGGTAAATTTGATAAAAGAGTATAAAAGAAGCCTGGACGCCTTTCTTTAGTGATACAATATTATATGTTATAATCACTAATAACTTCAGGAGGGTTGGCGATTCCGGGATTATTCTGATTGACAGATTGTAATCAGGAAGGAATTTTTTTGCCCTCAAATGGGGAAAACTGGCTTCTACCTCATTGTTTTTTTTTGTGTGCATTCCTCTGGATCAACATCAGGGGTAATAGGCTGAACTGGATGGACATGTGTCTTTTTTCGGCCTTACATACTATGTTACTTTTCTAATTGCATTTTCTATTTGTTACTGTTATCACAGCTCAACATCTGAGAGGACCTTGCAGTAAAAGTTGGAACAGCCAAATAGGCCCCAAGGTGGATTGACAAGGATGCGCCAACCACGGGAGCCTTGGCATTGCCATTCTGGTGACCTCTTAATTCTACATTCTTATTACTAGTAATCGCAAGGTTTTCCTATGCAAATTTAAATAAAGACAGTGACAACCCCCTCACATTAAAAGTTATGTTATTTATGGCTTTTATTTTAACACTCTCAATCTACATTTGGTGTCTAGACATCTGTAGGCTATGTACTTGGTCATAGCCCTAGTCATGGCGACTTCAGTCTGGAGTGTACCCCAATCCATAAAGCTCATAGCAAAGCGTTTTGTCCTCATGCTGTTACTATAATCAGCTTAGACTTTTATAGTGAGGACAGTTTATATGTGCTTTGCGCTTTGGTGCTCATTGGTTCCATTCTGTAAGATTGTGAAGCTTACTACAGTATTTCATGTTTGAGCTGGCGCTCCTTCCAGATATGTCCAGTTCACTATAACAACATTTATAGTTGACCTGGGTGGGTCCATCAGCAGAAAGTGGAAAGGCTAGTTGACTGGTTTGGATAGTGAACATCCTATTAGTGTGCAACGGTGATACTCACTGAAGGTCCTTTTCTACCACTAAATTCTTTGCCCGATGCAACGAGTACTGATGAACAAGCAGCACTGTGGAATAGGTTGGCGCTATACAAATAAAGATTATTGTTATTATTACATAGTAACATAGTATGTTAGGCTGAATGAAGACAATGTCCATCTAGTTCAGCCTGTTTCAAGCCCCCCTTGTTTGTCCAGAGGAGGGCAAATTTGAGATAAACAACGCCGCTGGTCACCTAATGTCTATATCCTGTAATATCATAGAGCTCTAGAAAGACATCTACCCCCCTCTTAAGCTCCTCTATGGATTTTGCCATCACCGCGTCCTCAGGCAGAGAATTACACAGTCTCACTGCTCTTACAGTAAAGAACCCCCTCCTGTGTTGGTGATGAAACCTGCTTTCATTGTTCATTTACTTTTCATTTTCATGGGCAAAGAATCACATAAGGGGCTAAATGATCGTAACGATGACTGTTCATCCTCATAGGCCGGCTATAAATCTCCATATTCAGACAGGGAGATGTACAGCTAGTCAGCAAGCACTTTTATGCATGCTAAAAATCAGCGCTCAGCCAACTAATGAACATTCGCTTGACAATTTGTGTAAAATCGTCTTTAGCTATTCAGTACAACCCCTTCTACTTCTACTGCTGATGTTTGTCCATGGAGATGGGTTGTATACATATATGTGTATGGTTGTATATATCATTTCATGCACCTGTTAGATGTGTTCAAGTAGTTAAAGTGCTTGTCTGGTAAAACTAAATTTCTAGAACCCTATTGGATAATTCTCAGGTAAGGGGTTGTGCAATTCAGGATTCTCAGCTATCAACCAAAGTGGAGATTAACTACAAAGAGGACCTCTGTAGGATCTGCAGGTCTGTGTATTCAGGGGCGTAACTGGGGGTGGGTCAGAGGGGGCGTGTGCCCTGGGTGCAATGAGAGAGGGGGTGGCAGACCAGCCTACAGTCAAAGGAGGTAATCAGCTGCTTGCTATGGGAAAGCAGAGGAAGAGATATCTTTACAGCTAAAGGACCATTGATGAAATGATCATGCAAACATTCACAAGTATAGGAGAACTGCTGGAGAAGGTGAAGAAACTTTGATGATATTAAGAGAATGTGATCAGTCAAATGTGTGGGAAGAGTCAAACTCCAGGGGAGTTTCTTGCAGTGAAGAAAATGAAGATCCTCTTGACCAGATACGAGAGCTCTCACACTTTGTGAAGGCACATAGGAGGGCACTATCATTGTTGAGGGGGCGTAAAGGGGGAAATATTACAGTGTGGGTGAAGGACAGAGAATGTAAATCTTGGAGATTGTGCCCTTGATCTGCTAAGAGCCTATTAACACCCATGGCTGCTGGTGCTACATCAATGACTTACTTAAGACCATGTTCACATGGTGGTTTTTAACTGTGGGTTTAAAGTGGCATGCGCGCCAATTCCACATCAAATCTGCAGCGAAATCCGTATCTGAAGTTTCTCACTAGTTTTAATGGGAATCCGCATTGTAATGTATATGGCGTGGATTTGAAATCCACACATAGAAGAGTAGTGACATGCCACTTCTTAAGAGCTTATTCACACGTCCCGGGCTGGGAGCAGTGCACTGAGCTCCTGCCCCCTCTCCGCTATTTGCAAAGGGAGGGGGCGGGATGGGGCGGAACTTAGCTCTGCCCCTCCCCTCCCATTGCAAACAGTAGCGAGGGTCGGAGAGGGGGCGGAGAGAATACAGAGAGGGGGCTGGAGCTCAGTGCACTACTCCCAGCCTGGCCCGCCACCTCCCCCTACAGAAAGGGACACCATATATCGGCCGGGCGTGAAAACCCAGCTGATATACGGACCTGTGAATAAGCCCAAAGACAGATTCTGCATCAGAAAATTACAGATTTTTCTAATTGAATTTGCTAAATTTGTATCGGAAATTGGCAGCAACCATACAGATTTCTGATGTGGATTCTCATTTAAATTGACTGTGTGTGAACAACGTAACAGACCCCATGATGCAGCGGAAAGTTACGGATGGAACGTCGCCAGCAACCATAAAAATAACTTGCACCAGACTCCGTGAGCCTTCAGCTGCACTCTGAGACTTTAAGTAGGGCACAGAGCGGTGCAGTCATAGCTCAGATAAGAACCC
Source organism: Eleutherodactylus coqui (assembly GCF_035609145.1). Taxonomy (NCBI): domain Eukaryota; kingdom Metazoa; phylum Chordata; class Amphibia; order Anura; family Eleutherodactylidae; genus Eleutherodactylus; species Eleutherodactylus coqui. The sequence goes on along the minus strand of NC_089841.1, from coordinate 199,507,509 downwards.
TGCTAAGATATGGTTGGGTGGGGTTCCAAATTAGTTGTTAAAAGTCTGCACAATTTTGTAGGTAAGCAGCAGATTTACCTACAAAATCATGCAGCAATTGCGCAATGCTCCTATGGGGCCTTTGATGCACAAATGCAGACTTAAAGGGGTGGTCTCGCGAAAGCAAGTGGGTCTATACACTTCTGTATGGCCATATTAATGCACTTTGTAATATACATCGTGCATTAAATATGAGCCATACAGAAGTTATTCACTTACCTGCTCCGTTGCTAGCGTCCCCGTCGCCATGGTTCCGTCTAATTTCGGTGTCTTCTTGCCTTTTTAGACGCGCTTGCGCAGATCCGTCTTCTCCCTTCTTCTCCCTTCGGCTCCGCTCGGCAGCATCGGCATTTTGGCTCCGCCCCCTTGTACGCATCATCGCGTAGCTCCGCCCCATGACGTGTGCCGGTTCCAGCCTCCTGATTGGCTGGAATCGGCACATGACGGGGGCGGAGCTACGCGATGACGCGAAAAGGGGGCGGAGCCAAAACTCCGATGCTTCCAAGACCAGCCGAAGGGAGAAGATGCATCTGCGCAAGCGCGTCTAAAAAAGCAAGAAGACACCGAAGTTAGACGGAACCATGGCAACGGGGACGCTAGCAACGGAGCAGGTAAGTGAATAACTTCTGTATGGCTCATATTTAATGCACGATGTATATTACAAAGTGCATTAATATGGCCATACAGAAGTGTATAACCCCACTTGCTTTCGCGAGACCACCCCTTTAAATAGAGCATACTGCGTACACCTATTGAATGCACGCGCAAAAAGGTAAACTGGGAATTAATCTAATGAGATCAATGGGTTCTATTCTCTGCATATTGCGCTCAAATTTTACAGGAAAAAGAATATCTGGAACTAATTAGGCTAATTTTAAATCACGGAGTGGGTGCATCCCGCGCCCATGTGAAAAGTCCTCAACAGTGAAAGAAGTACAGTAAAATGGGCAAAACATGTGCGAAAGCGCAACTTTTGGTTTTGAGTGTTTTTTTTGCAGACGTAAATGCGCTCTGTTTACAAGTGCACAAAAAAAATGCCAAAAGGCATGAAATACGTGATGACTACTGCGAGGTTAGGTCTATAAATACGTTGCCTATTTATGGACTAAAGGCGTAAACATATGGGCTTGTTTTTGTCTCGTTATGCGGCCATGATAATCACGGCCGCATAACGAGACAAAACAAGACTATTGATTTCAATTGATTTCTGTGCTTTCGTTTTCACTATCGGGATTCTCGCCCATTAATCGTACTAGTGAGAAAAGATCGGACCTGCCCTATCCTTCCTGCACATAGTATTAACTGCATACAGGAAAGATAGGACAGCACCAATCTTCCGGCTGTTTTTTTTTCAGACCCCTGCACAATGGCACAGAGTTTGAAGAGCCCAAGAATAGTGAAAAGAAAAAGCCATTCATGCGCAACTAAGCTCCGTACCGGCGAGTGTAGTTGCTCATACGGCCGTCTCAAACTGCCCTAAAACATGCAATTTTCACGAGAGTGAGGGCGAGCACCCACTGGCGTTTTTTTACCTGCGTTTTGCGTTTTGCGTTTTTCCTGCACAGGCATAGAGATAACATGTGTTCCTGCCCACTGGCGTTTTTTTTTGCGTTGCGTTTGCGTTTTTAACATAGGAACTGTCAGTTGCATATGTGTCCTTATTTTTCTCCATGGAAATTAATGGAAAAGCTGCGAAAACGCCGCGAAAACGCTGCGTTTTTTCCCGCGGAAAACGCAAACGCCAGTGGGTGCTCGCCCTGAAAATCGTATGTTGCAGAGATGCAATCCAGCTTACTTGCAAAAGCACGGCACTCGCAGCAGAAATCGCAGGTGTAAGGGTGACATCACGCGGGCGTATTTTTCTGCTTGGAAAATTCCCGCTGGCAAAACATGGAGAATAGAGCCCATTGATTTCAGTGGGTGCCTTCTCATTTCTTTTTTTTGTGCCCTATGTTGTGCTCACCAAAGAGGCCCATAGAGGTCTACGAGAGGTGCACAAGTTTGCACATATGCGCGCGCAAGTATGCGCAAAATGTTGCGCAAACCCATGTCCACCAGCACTTTGTTTGTCTTAATAAGCCATTATGGTATGTACAGTGTACAACATTGCTCAACTTTTGCTACTTTCACACTGCGTTTTTTCCAGTGTCCATTGGAGTATATTGCCTGCAGTATATTTCTCACGGATGCCACTGTATATTGCAATCTGTTGCGTTATTCAGCAGAAAAGCTATACTGAAGCAGACTAGCCCTACAAAGCCATAAGGACACTTTTGGCATCCGTCAGTTGTATGAGCGCCTGTAGATACGGCTAAAGCTCTGTAGGAGCCGCACCGGCTGTGCTCACAAGCTAGAATAGGCTGATTATGTTATCCATTTTCTTAGAAAGAAGTTGGCAGGGCATGGTACTTGATGTGTCACAGTGACCGGCAGATCCTGAGCACTCGGATCGGGATATCTGCAGACCTTTATTTTGCTTGTATAAAGAGAATGATTCATTTGTGTTTTGTCCATTTGTTCCTCTGGGTGTTTCATCGTGTCCGTCTTCTGTAAATATCACCTGTCTAAACTCTCTGGCACAAATGACAAGCGTGAAAGTTGAACAGTTAGCTCCTGGTCATACCGTACTGCAACTTCAACCAACAACTGGGTCAAGTAAATGCAATTTGTGTTTTGCTATATCACTGGGCCATGTATAACACCCTTGGGTTTCAGTTATAGTGTCACTTTATGATGACTATTGTGGCTCGGAAACAGATTTCTATAGTACGAACGCCGCTTATCTTGTAGCTGATGGCAAGAATCGGAGCGTGTGCTTGTTATACATACGCTGAACTCTACTGCTCTCTGGTGGTAAAACTAAACTTGTTCAACTGTTTGGAGTGTCGTTGACTGCAGAGTTCGCTCTATAGGCACAGTTCACACTTTGCCCGGCAAATATAACCCAAATTATAGTATCTCCTCTACTAAATGGTATTAGAGATGAGCAAACGTACTCGGTAAGGGCGATTTTGCAATCGAGCACCGCGATTTTTGAGTACTTCACTACTCGGGTGAAAAGTACTCGGGGGCGCTGTGGGTGAGCGGGGAGTTGCAGAGGGGAGTGGGGGGGAGAGGGAGAGAGAGAGGGCTCCCCCCTGTTCCCCGCTGCTACCCCCCACTCCGCTCTGCAACCCCCCAGCCCCACAGTGCCCCCGAGTACTTTTCACCCGAGTAGTGAAGTACTCGAAAATCGCGGTGCTCGATTGCGAAATCGGCCTTACTGAGTACGTTCGCTCATCTCTAATTGGTATGCATAAAAAATGGGTATTTAATAACCCAGTATCCTCCTCATGCTGCTCTTCTTACTGAGATTAAAAAGCAACAAACAGCCCCCCTAACGTGTTTCACCATCGCAGTGGCATCATCAGGTGTTTGAGCCTAAATAGTGACACCTGATGATGCCACTGCAACACATTTTGGGGCTGTTTGTGGCATTTTAATTTCAGTAAACTCAACAATTGTTACTAGTACACAATAAGGCCCAGTGTCCACGGGCGAATCTGATTTGCGGATTCCGCGCGGAAGATTCACAAACCAAGCCGCCCATAAGGATACATGGGCGTCCGCAAATGAAATAAAGCAAGCAAATTTGATTTGCGGACCCTTTGGTCCAGAAAAAAAAATCGCAGCATGCTCCATTTCAGTACAGATCCCATACGGACGGCTTTGATTGAAGTCAATGGAAGCCATCTGATCGGCAGCCCGTCTGCTGGAAAGCAGGAGTTCCAAAAAAAAAAGAAAAAATGTACAGCACTTGTGCGCCAGCGCTTCCTCACGCATACGCAGACCCAGGAATAGAAGACAGAGACAGCACGCAGAAGACCCGGACAGGTAACCGCTGGGTCCTCGGCTGCCAGCGGGGTCGGATTCCGTTGCAGGCTCCTGCATGTGGAATCTGATCTGCCCATGGACATGAGGCCTAATAGTTAGATAGGCTTCTTCCTCTTTTATATACCATGCTATCTAGGAAATACAGAATATATCTAATATCTGTTAGAGCAGTATGTGGAGGATACTGTTTTTAAACACCCCTTTGTAATGCATGCCAATAAAGATGTTACCTTTTAGTAAAGAGATACCATAATTTGGGTTACATTACCTCAGGCAAAGCATGAATGGTCTGTTATATCCTGGTTTCCCTGGGGTCTTGCAATAGATCTGCTCTATATGAAGCCACAATTTGAACCGGGCATAATAAGAATCATTTGATGGAATATACATGAATGTAAATATACTGCATGTGTATAGTAAATATGATCCTAGAGCTGTGGTCCCCAATCTTTATTACCTTGAGAGCCACAATCAGCACTGGGAGTTGGTCGCGAGCCATGTTGAAAAATGAGAGCTGTCACTGCAATTACAAGCCCCAGTTACTACACAGGGGTAGTAGTGTATTGGCCCAGAGTTAGGGGTCCCCTCCATCACCTCAAAATACATGTTTCATGTTTGTCTCGTGCACTGTCATGTTTGTGGGTTGCATCAGTTATGTCTATTGGATGGCTGCAGGCATGAAAGGGTTATGTCTGGAAATGTATCATTTTGTCCCTCGTGTTGTATAAAAGAGTGGTCACATGATAGGTAGATGTAGCAGGGAGAAGGAAGAAGTAGAAGTAGAAGGAGTAAGAGTAGTAGAAGAAGAAGTGAGAGAAGTAATAGAAGGAGAAGTTAGAGACAGTTTGTCAGTATAGAAGAGTCCGAGATGTGGTCCACTGCTCCCATTTGGGCCTAGCCCTTCTGGAGGAAACTCCCCAGGACTGCAATCCAGGAAAAGAGACATGACAAACACATGAGTCTGGAGAAGGAGAGAAAACCGCTAGGAAGCGAGAAACATGTGAGTGACTGGCAGTGAAGAGAGAAAGTTACCAGGAGAGAGGGGACCGACAGATAACTAGGACTGCGGCTGAGTAATTCCCTGGGAAGCCTCCCTGTTCCAGCACTATTTCTAATGAGTGTTGTTCTATGTTAAGACTGTTTCATTTTTCTATTGCCATGAAGAGACGTTAAGTAAACGGGTAGAACTGAACGTTCCCGATTCCTACTCAGAGAAGTATACTTTCTATGAGGACTATTTTATTCCCGGAATGGATGTTGGAGTGATCCACCACAGAGGACGGAACGTTGGCGTCACGAGTGACAAATACTGGACTACAGGTAATCTTGGTTACTATGCCTGTGATCTCCCTCAGCAATACCGAGGTTGGGTCCCGAGTTACCCCTAAGGAGGGGACGGTAGAGCCCCGTGACAAGGCTAGCACTCTACCCCGCTGTCTCCTCTGCTGAGTACCTGCTCCTCGGACGCTGCAGTAACAGCGGCTTCGGCTCCAAATTCCGGTATACCCTGGCAATGACAGCCATTGCTACTTGAAAAATCCATCTAACACAAAGCTTGATAGCCTTTGTTCTAATCCAGGCTGCTGTGTCTCAACCTTCTTGCGGATTCCATTAAATTACAGCGACTATCTGACTCAATCTACTCTCTCTAGTCCCGCTGGATATTAATCCTAGAGCCGAGGAATTACCATGCCATTACCTTTTCTGGTGGCCTGACTGCCTCTGACTGGAGCTTGAGTCAAGGCTGTGTAATTAATCTGGCAGCCAGCAGGGGGGATTATTTTTAGGATGCAGGCCCTTACCGCAATGGTTGCATTCACCTCTTGTAGGCGTAACTTGAAGCTCCCGGCCCCCGATGCAAAACCTGTAACAGGGCCCCCCAACTATAATGCTTTATTTATAGTACTGGGTTCCCTATATGGAGAAGAGAGGCCTTATGGGCCCCCTAAGGCTCCTGTGCCCGGGTGCAACCGCATCCCCTGCATCCTCTATAGTTACGCCCCTGGTAATGTTGATGACACATGCAGCCTGTTAAATCGAAAGGTGAAAGAGAACCACCTCTCCCTGTGCTCCAACCTCCAGGCCACCGCTCGGATGCCCCGCTGTGCAGGCGCAGCACTCTACTTTTTTCTGACTGTGCCTGCTTTCACTGTAATACATCGGCTGTCTGCTAGTGTTCTGGGTCTAGCAGCCAGGCACGAGGCATGCAGCAGAGGACATCGAGCCGAGCTACACGGTGGGGGTTCTGTCCTAGAGAATGACCAAACTATGTTTGCAGGGCCAGCAATGAATTTCCCCGTGTGACAAATTTGTCTGCATTCATCTAAAAACTTTTTTTCTTCCACTGAAAATTTTTTTATTTTATTTTTCTATGTAACTATGCATAGATTAGAAAGGCAAGAGCCTGACTGACAGTGATATAGCTAGATTTGCAGCTTTAATGTTTTTCCCATAATAATGGCCACCTGGCAGTGAAGAGTAGCAGCAGATATTACATGGTGTATAGCGTTTATTATCTTTGTACATGGCCATTAATCACTCCAACTTTTAATTTTGTGAATGGCTTCAAAAGATGGAGCTTTTTGCATCTTTCTTTGAACTGATGATATAGAGTAAACTGTGTCTTATCTAAATGTAGTACTCAGCCGCAGTGTTTCCTGTCTTACAATATCCTGTACTGTTATATTACTTATCAGCCTAACTCGCCTTTACATTTTTGTCATTTCCCTCATTCTGTGTATTTTTCTCTTTACAATGGAAGACTTTCTTCAGAAATGAGACAATAAGCACTTTATATTTACTCTATATTTTTGTTCTCTTTTTAGTATTTCACTTCTTGTTACAGAAGCAGTTTGTGCTCCTGAGCTGCTCTTCATACTATAAACTGAGAATAAACTGTTCTAATCCTATTCAGCAATAAGAGAGGTGTCATAATCAGGGGCGTAACTAAAGGGCTCAGAGGCCCAAGTGCAAAGGTTCAGCCTCTCACACCTGTACCCATACCCATACTTGTACCCATACCCGTACCCATACTCGTACCTACACCATGCGGCATACAGCTGCAAAACAAATTAACATACATGATCTAGCCCCTTGGCTCTCCAAATATGACTCAGATCCTGGACTTCATGAAAATTTGTTTGTATCCCTTTAGCTGTGTTCATGATTTTTGCTGCATTTGTATGCAAATCTCCTGTATATAGTGATACTAGTAATTATTAGGAAATTATAGTACCAGTGTTTCTGGTGGTGCAGTGCACCACACAGGTATGCTACATGGTGCATCCATTATGATTACCAATACACACAGCTCTACTGCATGCAGCAGAATCATTGATACAGTGATCAGACCCTGGACATGTGATCCGTAACCCCACCCATGCAGATGATCACATGATGGTGACATCATCACAGGTCCTGGTGGCTGCTGTCGGCTTATCCAGCATACAGTACTTGCTACCAAACTGCCCAATGGCTCCTCCCACAGCAGTGACATCACTGCATATCCTTCAGCCCATCGGATCTCTGTGGAGGCAGTAGGCCGGTGTCTCCTGTCAGGACCTCTAAGTTGTGTCTGAGATAACGGCTTAGTTATATTCTCATTTTGTTATTTTTGTCCTCCCCTTCCAAGAGCCCTAACTTTGTTGTTCTTCTGTCAGTCAGACTCTATATGTTGTAGGACCTGCGATGACGTCATCAGGGGCGGAGCATGAGAAGCACCCACACACAAACATACATACTCACAGTCAAGTGGTCGTTAGTAGTTTGATGGACCATGCTGATATATAATCTGGGTATAAGTTATAGTATAAGATACTCAGGGTATACCAGCATACTCTATATCAGCTACCATGCACCGCTGCATGTGCTCCCTCCCCTCCTCCACAATCAGACACCGCTGGCCAGATCGATCATGCCCCTGGTAGTGCACGGACAGGCTGCAGTTGTGGTGAATCACAGCTGCAGTCTCCCGGTGGTAGGAAGACCACGCCGGTGAGTCTGCAGCTGTGCCGCACACAAGATTAGGGTCACGACAGTGAAAAAATGTATGCTACAGTGCACATCAGTACACAGTGGGGGTTTTTTGGGCCCCACTAGCTAAGGGGCCAGGTCACAATTGTGTCCCCTGCGACCCCTAGTGCTCATAATATATATAACTTAACAGAAATTATTCCAGTTATCTCTTCCTCTTTCTCCATGTATGTTCTTTATATCTGTGAAGCATTTTTATCTTGCTCTTATAACCAAAGCTCTTGAATTCAGCACCAACCTGGACTAGAATGTAAGAGAAGGAAACATTTAGGGCTTAAACAGATGGGCGTGATTTAGTCCTGTTGTGCATCTGTGATAACCACGGCTGCATACCGGGAAGAAACAAAACCAAGGATTTCAATTCTTGATTTTCACTAGCGGTATTCTTGCCCGTTAATACTACGTGCGGGAAAGATAGGGCAAGACCTATCTATGGCGTGGAGTTTGAATGGCCCAATAAAAAAAAGGTAGTTGCTAGAGATGAGCCAGTATACTCGGTAAAGGCAAATGCTCGAGCGAGCATTGCCTTTACCGAGTACCTGCCCGCTCGAGATAAAATGTTCGGGTGCCGGCGGCGGGCAGGGAGCTGCGGGGGAGAGCGGAGCGGGACGGAGGGGAAATCTCTCCCTCCCTGTCTCTCCCTCCTGCTGACAGCCGCTACTCACCGCTCCCCCGCGCCGGCACCCGAACGTTTAATCTCGAGCGGGCAGGTACTCGCTAAAGGCAATGCTCGCTCGAGCATTTCCCTTTACCGAGTATACTCGCTCATCTCTAGTAGTTGCGCGTACGCCCACATGTTTACGCCATTATATTAAGGTTGCCAATGCTTGCTGACCACAATCACCCTGCAATATGTAGGAGTTCTCACTTTCCCTCTAATGGCTTGCATTAACTTCCCTGGAAGTTCCAGCCCATAGCAGCACTGCTATAACACTATGATCAGCCTTCTAGCTGTGTCACATGTATGCAAGAAGTTCTGAACAAGCTGGAAATATTGCTTAAAAATAGAAACATCGCCCTTTGGACTATTTCCTAATTCTTTGTATTGTTTGTTGAGTTCTTCAAAGAATGCGTCGAATGGTATCATTATTATCATTTTCTCCTCTGCTTATCGGCACGAGTATTTCCTATCGCTGGCTTGGCAGCCGTATGCATCTTCTGAGAAGTGACCTAAAAGATGAACAAACACATTTTCACAGGGGAAAATCCACAAGCAGCACTTTTATCACCACTTTGTGGCTGCTCAGCAAAGACCTAACCAAAGCACTAAATGAAGAGGGGCATGACTATGAGTCGGACGGATGTAAAGCCTGCATTAGGTACTATATGTGTGAGCCAACATTCACACGGTCGCTCAAATCCCGCAAAATTAATACGTTGCGAGACGCACAAATCTTGCACAAATATGAACCCCATTCATTTGAATGGCGCCATATACATGTGATGCAGGAAACAAATCGCGACATGTTCTATCTTGCTGCGTGTTCTTGCATTGTAGGGCCCATTGTTTTCAATGGGGCTGGAGGCTGCATTGCAACACTTGCTGGGTGCATGTGATGCGATGCAAGACCTCCCATCGAGAAAATCCGCGAACCTCCTAACAGCCACGGCGGAGGATTGCTTCTTCCCCAAAGTGATGCGATGGTGGGGAGCGCAATATGGGGGCGGGATTCACAGTCCCATATCAAAGCTCGCCTGTGTGAAGTTAGCCAAACTGTATGCGCTAAGGAACATGTTTGCACTGCGTTTGTGCGCGCAATATGCAGTGAGTAGAACCCATTGATTTCAATAGATTCATTCACATATGTCTATTATGCACAAAATTTCCAGAGTGCAGGAGTTTCAAAATAACCGCGGGAAGATAGCGGCTGCACGATGTATTCACTACACGCAATGAAGATAGGGCAGCTCCTATGTTTTCTCGGACGTAGTATTTACGGCCAAGAAATCTCAACTGCTGAAATCCATTGAAATCAGTGGTTTCATTTTGTCCCGTGATTATCACGGTTGTATAAGGGTTAAAAACCGCTCATGTGTTTAAGTCCGTAGTTTGTAGCATTAGACAAAAAATTGCTTATCCTCTTTCAGTCAATATTTTGTACAATGTTCTGAAAGACTAACCCCAATATCCAAGGTTTCTTAGGCCGTCTGCATACGACCAGGTCGGAATCTGCATGCGTGAGCCCGCAGCGGAATCCCAACCTGTGCCCAGCTGGCATCAGTGCGTACCTGCTTTTCTTCTTTGCCAACTTCAGGGATGGTCTGCACAGCGTGCCATCAGACATGCACAGTACAGTTTTTTTTTATCCCTGTTTTCCCGCGTCATCACTAGGTGATGACACAAAATCCGTCACCTTTCCGCAATGTCATTGCGGAAGGGCTACGGGTCAGACGGCTTCTATTGACTTAAATGGAAGCCAACCGTGCAATTTCTCCTCCGCGAGCGGAAAATTACAATTGATTTCCGCTTGTGTAGAGAAAAAAGTGTTTTGCCATAGCATGCTATGGGCGGTATTCGCTGCAGAATTTCGAGGCAGATGCCTGCTTCGGATACCGCAATGCAAATCTGCCTGTGTGCAGGAGGCCTTACTTTTACTGCTTATCTTCTTAGATGCTCATAAAACAATAGTAGGGAGCAGTAGTTCCGATTCTATCCAAAATCCGTGGGACTCACAATATTTTGTTTCTCGAGACACAACTATCTCCTAATTCCAATCATTAGTTTGTGCATATAGATTTTGTATGACACGGCATCATTATGTGCAGAACATAGACTTTACAGTATTGGATAAGTAAATTGACATGTAAGAGCGTCTTCAGACAGACATATTTGCGTGTGTTGTTGCACGCACGGAATTTAGGTGCGCGATATGCAGAGAATAGAACCTAAATATGCACTAAGTGCGCCTTCAGACTAGCATATTTTTCCACGGTTTTGCACCGCCATTTAAATGGCTAATTAACTTAACGAGGTGCAGGTGATCGTGGTTATACGCAGCGATCAGTGTATTCCCCCACAGGCAGATGTCCGTGTTTACGCACCTCCCATAGACCTCTATGCGGCTGTTTGATAGAGCAGGTCCTATTTTTGGGCACCTGCAAGAACAACAGGCGCAAAAAAAAAAAAAGACGTGAGAATGAACCCATTGAAATCAATGGGTTCTATTCTTCGCGTTTTGCATGCGGGATTTTTCCGGGTGTAAAAATAAGCAAAGACACGCTTGTCTGTTTAAACCCTAAGGGCTTTTGAAAACTGGTGATTTTGCGCACATTTTTGTACACTTAAAATTGCTTGTGCAAAATGCAGAGAGGAGAACCCGTGGATTTCAATGGGTTCGCTCACATTATGGGTTTTTGCACTCAATTTTCACGCGCGCAAAAAATATTAGCGACATAGTCTAGTTTTGTGTGCCGCTGTGCACTCTAGTCACCATGGGGGTGCACAAATGCACAACCGTACGCACAAAATCATGCACTAAACTGCGCAATTTTGTGGTGCTGTTTGACAACACCGGCAACTAATTAGGCTTTACAGCCTATTCAATCACAGCGTGGGTCTATCTCATACCGATGTGAACAGGCCTGGTAGCGCAGAAAAGTACAGTAGAATGTGTGGGTACAAGCACGATAGCCTGCGATAGCGCTCCCTTCACAGCACTATTAGGTTACGCTGTCACAAGGTTTTCTACGTCTGCACTCGTCTGCAGAAGCCCAAAGTCTGCATTTAAAACACATGCATTTTGCAGTGGATTAACCATGGATCTCGCTATATGTCCATAAACTTTTTTTTCTGCTGTACGGAATAGCTGAGCTTGCTGTGCTCTTCTACACAATGGCAGCTAGAAAGGTGTACTTTTTAACATGAGCATTCCCAGGGTGAAACTACTGAAAGTGTAAATAAGGAAGTTGTAACAATACTTTATTTGCATATTACCCAGAGGGGCATGGGCCTCATAAGTCTCCTCACCCACCTTCTTGGTGCTCTCCTTAAGGAGAGATGTTACCCCTCCTAACTACTGAAAGTGTGACACTAGAACTTTGCACATCTTAGTATTTAAGCCAAAAGTCATGATTCTTCTTTAACCCCTACTAACTTTTCTTCTTGACATTAGAGTAGAGCGACCAGACCAACTGTTCTGGGAAGCTAACTTAAAACCATTAATTTCCTTGAACAGTCTGCGTAGAAAGTAGACGAGCATAAAGCCTGCCTGTGACGGATCATTAGGCACCTTGTGGCCTACATTTACTACTCATTAGCATATCCATCATTAGATTACATAGATTAAGTAGCTTGCAGAACAGCTTGTCTCGTCTGCGGAATAAACTGTGTCACCGTGGTCAGAGTTACCTGCGCCCCTATCTCACCGTCTTGTCAAAGCTTACATGTAACTACAAGTGGGTTATAAAGACTGTCCGGAGTATTTATAGATGGGCGCATCCTATTACAATCTGGGTCATTTGCTATCAAGGATCTATTTAGATACATCAGCCGTATTTTGGAGATATTTATTTGTCCACTTTATCACCCCAATTCCAAAAAAGTAGGGGCATTGCATACAATGTAAATAGATGTAAAGTAAAAAAAAGAATGCGATGATTTGGAAATCTCATCTAACCATATTTTATTCACAACAGAATATAGAACATATCAGAGGGTGGAAGGGGGACATTTTTCCATTTCATTTTTAAAAAATTAACTAATTTAGAAATTAATGGCAGCAACACATCTCAAAAAAAGTTGGGCCAGGGCCGTGTCTACCATTGTGTAGCATCCCTTCGTCTTTTTATAACAGTGTGTCAACATCTGGGAAATCAGGAGACCAATTGCTGCAGTTTTCGGAGAAGTATGTTGTCCCATTCTTGTCTGATGTAGGATTCTACCTGCTCATCAGTTCTGGGTCTTCTTTGCAAGAAGGTCTCGGCTGCTGGTTCTTGAGGAGGTCCAGCATGCTATTCAACTGCAATTCCATGTGGACCGCCCTCTGCCGTGACTAAATCAATGGCTCTTCATGTCCAAAATAACCCAATGGGTTCCCTCTAGAGATGAGCGAACGTACTCGTTTAGGGCGATTTCGCACTTGAGCACCGCTTTTTTTGAGTAACTGACTACTCGGGCGAAAAGATTCGGGGTGCGCCATGGGGCGGGGGCGGCGTGGTGGAGCGGGGGGTAGCAGTGGGGAACAGGCGGGAGCTCTCTCTCTCTCCCCCCCCTACTCCCCTCTGCAACCCCCTAATCACCCCCGGCGCCCCCCGAATCTTTTCGCCCGAGTAGTCAGTTACTTGAAAAAAGTGGTGCTCGAGTGCGAAATCGCCCCAAACGAGTACGTTCGCTCATCTCTAGTTCCCTCACATGCAGCGTTTTTGCGCCATAGGGCTCTATTTTTGTGCATATTTGCACACCCGAGGCTCATTAGGAGTCTATGAGGATGCACAAATGTGCACCCTGTCTACACGAAATTGCACAGTTTTGCAGTGTTAATTGCTAACACTGTGGACTAATTATGCCGCTGGGCCAGTTTATAGCCCGTGCAGAGGTCAGTAAAATGTACAGGACGCGCGTGAAAGGACATGATCGTGCTCCATTTGGTTATGTAGGTACGCTCGTGTGCAGGAGCCCTAAATAAAATAATGTCAAACCAGTTTCAGGCCGAACAAATCTAAGTATCTTTGTGTAGACGTAAATACCAAATAGTCAATGTTTCACAGCAAGGACTGGGCAGCTTATCCTTCTGCAGATCACTTAACATTCTGAGTAGCTGATTTGTTGGCACTTGGACTGTGTGAAAGTATGTTTCCTTCTATAATACACACGGAGAAAACAATCCAAGTCAGCATGTACTTGTTCTAGTTCGATTGCTTCTTGTTCCTTCTTTGGAAGTAATAAAAAGGCTTGAACAGCACAGCTCTTATTAGCCCAGCAGTAAAATATACAACCCGTTCCCGAAATATGCTGCATTCCAAGTGAAAGGAGCTCGCTCTTAGAAAAGCACCATTACCAGGGCTGAGCCTCCTGGATACATGTAAGTTAGCACAAGGCTATCCTATTGCTTCAGCGATGGAAGCTAGGTCTAGTTCTTCGATAAGTTATCTATTTTACATTGATTATTGGCATAAATTGTTTTTATTTCATATGTTAATTTACATCAAGGTACATTGTAATTTTTCAGGGTGTTTGTCCTCTCCTTCCGGTATTTGGCTCTCACGCCAGGGGCGTAACTATAGAGGATGCAGGGGATGCGGTTGCACCCGGGCCCAGGAGCCTTAGGGAGCCCATAAGACCTCTCTTCTCCATATAGGGAGCCCAGTACTATGAATAAAGCATTATAGTTGGGGGCCCCGTTCTAGGTTTTGCATTGGGGCCCTGGAGCTTCAAGTTACGCGTCTGTCTCACGCCATACGTATGCTTCATGCAACCTTTTGTTGAGCCTCACTCCAGGGACGTGCCTGCTTCATGGCAGTGTTCCACTTTTGGACATCGGAACACATGTCCAGAGTCAGCGCGTTTTTACTGGAATGTATGTCTATTTTAAGAGCCATGTTTCGTGAACGTGCACATTTGCTTACGAATGTAATAACAGCCACCCAACCCCTACACAACCGCTAACGATATACACTTTGCCTGTGATATACTTGTGCTTGAGAAAGCAGAACTTCACCTCCAAAATGCGTTACACTGTTCTGATACATGTAAGGGCCTCGTGTGGCGCAGTTTTGCTTGTTTGAACGATTATCTGAATGGAATCGTTTTATTTAAACGCAACGTTACTCACAGATCAGGCACGGTTTTTCAGCAAACAATAACCGGAAACAGTTGGGTTCCACACTAGTTCTCTCTTAGGGCCCCTTCACACGAGAGGAGGTCATGATTGCACTCTGAATGGAGCCCGACCACACTCCTTACTGAACTTTGCCCTGCTTGTGGCCCTGTTCACATTGGCGCAGGTCACACTCACCCAGGCAGGGCAGTCTCATGAGTAGGTGGGCTAGCCAACTTGGTAATTAGCACTGCACATTTACAAGCATGATTTTGCGCATACGGCATGCATTTTTGTACCCCCATAGACTCCTATTGAGCCTCGGTGTGCAAATGCACACAAAATCAGAGCATGTCACGTTCTTTTGCCGGTTGTAGAAAATGTGCACAAAAAATCAACCAATATGAGTGAACCCAATGGAACCTATGAGTTTTAATGGTTGCGGTTCCAGTGGCCGATTTTCTGCACGTAAAAGCGTGCACAAAAGCGCTTGTGTGAAGGAGCCCTTAACTGGGAAAACTGCCTCCTCAACTACCATCACCATCAGGTTGGTTAGAAAGAACAAGCAGTGGTGCCTCTGGCGTTCACTTAGGGTCACTCTCATAGGGAATTCTCACTTCCACTCTGAAATTATGGGGATACTTGATGCAAAGGCACTCTGCTTCTGTCCCACTATCAGGGTCTGTGTGAGTAAAATATGGATAAGTGAAGAAAGAAGTATTTTTCAGTAATAAGATACATTACAAAGTTTCTTATCTTGGCTTCCACCTTTGATTAATGGAAACATGAGTAAAATGATGGGTACTCAAAAGGTTTGCTTACTGCAACACCTTTCACTTGTTAGAAGATATGGAGGCTTAAAGGGGTTTATGGGACTTTCTATGATAAGATAGAAGAGGGTATGGGCGCAGCAAATAGAGTCACACGAAATGCCTATGGATCTGTAATCAATGTTCCACCGCTTAAGCCTGCTTTAGACACAACGATTATCGCTCAAAAAATCTTTTGAGTGATTTTTGAGCGATAATCGTTGTGTGCTTTTTACAGCGCAAGGTGATCGCTCAAACGTTGAGTGATCATCTTGCGCTCCGAGCAGGGGATGCAGAAGACAAGGGTGGCCGCTTGTCTTCTGCATCCAGCTGTTCTCTGCTCTTAGCACCCAGCTGTTACACAGCCAAGCGCACCGAGCAGAGGATGCAGAAGACAAGTGGGGTAGCCCCACTTGTCTTCTGCATCCAGCGGTTCTCTGCTCGGAGCGCCCGGCTGTCATACAGCGGAGCGCTCCAAGTGGGGTATGAAGAACACACCTGGACCATTCTGTTCTTCATACCCAGCCTGTCATCAGGGAGCGGGATACATCTAAAAACAATAGTATCAGCTGTATCCCGCTGTAAATTCCTGATAACTGATTGCTGATCTTTTAGCATGCTGAACAATCAGCGATCAGCCACAGCTTAACAGAAACTGCACGATGTCAGTGCAGTCAGACGCAACGATTATTGCTCAAAAGATCAAAAATTCATTGTCTAAATCAGCCTTAGGGCTCTATACACAAGGTGTATAAGGTACATTTCTATGTAAGAGCCTCATGTGGAGCAGAGTGCTAAGGCAGCAGAATTGCTCTTGCTCACGACCTGAAGGTTGTGGGTTCAATCCCAACTTGGTATAGGTAGCCAGCTCAAGGTTGACTCATCCTTTCAAGGTCAGTAAAATGAGAACCCAGCTTGGTGGGCAGTAATAAATAAATAGTTTGAAAGAGCTGCAGAATAAGTTGGTGTTATACAAATAACAAGATTTATTTTATTTTTTATTCTGATATTTGACGGAAAAAATAGATCTGCTGTTTTTCCAAAAGAACAATACAGAACCCAGCAGACCCCATTGTCAGTCAGTAGGGTCCATCAGGTGCCAGTGGTGTCCATCGTGCAACGATTAAATGGAACCCACGTGCAGATGTCAACAGAACCTTACTGTCATTTTAGCTCCCACAATGCACTACTCTGTAGCAGAATTCTGACACTAACCGCTTAAAAGATCGTAGAACTAAAAAGTAAAACAAGATACATGAAGTGGAGTATTTATAAACAAACTCAATTCTTTATATGCATATCATTTGTGGATCGTATTATATCTGTCGTGTTAGGCCTAATGCACATGGACGGATTTCACTGCAGCTATTAGGCTCTATTGAACCTAATAGCTCAATGTACATGCTGCGGAATTCCACAACATGAAATTACCCGCAGCATGTCCTATTTGCTGCGGGTATACGCACGGACGGCTTCCATTGTAGCACAGCGGAAGTATAACGAAAATACGCGCTGCGCCCACCGCCGGCCGCGTCATGTGACACCGCCGACGCGTCATGCACTGTACTGCACATGCTGGATATCGAGCGGTGGATCCAGAGGTGAGTATGGGGTCTTTTGGGGGTGGGGGGGGGGTGCCGTGACGGACTCCGCTGCGGTATTCCGCTTGCGGAGCCCGTCACAGCCGTGTGCATAAGGCCTTAGGTGGTGTTCTCCTTTAATATTGAAATTCGGACATATTGCTTAATGTACTTGTTTGAATAGTTTGTCAATCATGTGAGCGTATTTTGGAACATGACACACGTAAATAGCCGAAATCAGATGACTGGCAGGTACCGTATGACTCTTCCCCTGTCAGGAATTCAGCTCCCACACTTCTAGAACAGCTGTCAAACTATTTAACTAAGCAAACTGTTAAAGTGTGTACCTCCTCTGCCTCTTCGGATGGAGGCCAATCAATAACATGACCTTAAGCCGACTGTCCCCGTCTCGTGACACCAGTGTGTTGATTCCTTCCTAGAGAAATCTGTGTATTCAGTTTAAAAGCCACTGCCGTGGGATAAACAATTCCATCTATCTGCAAGATGCCGCTCTCTAATACCTGCCATGAGACTGACTATTTACTAGCAACATGCTGTAACTTGTGAGCACTGATATAGAGCTATAATGGCACGATGTCAAATCATTTACTGCTATTTCACATTTAGTTCAATGTGCCACGAAGGTGCATCGGCCCATGTAATAATTAGTATGAGCCAACTCTTCATATTCTTCCCTTTTAATAATGTTAATGTTTGGCTCTTATCGTTTTAGTAAGAGGAGTGTATCACCACCTACATAAGTCAATGGGAGAAACCAATTATAAACAACTTATTGACACCGGCCACATAGGAATCAGTTAATCATTAGAGCTCCATTAGCAGATGACTGGGAGGTAAGTCACTGACCTTTACGAAAACATGGAGGCGTTTCACCTGCTTGTATTGTGTAATATGTATTTTAGAAAATCTGGTCTCCTAGGAGAAGAGGTAATGCCTTGTCGTGTTACCGTATACTTTCTGCTTTTAACAGATACCTCGACTCTTTTGTATTGAGGACCTTTAAAGGGGTTGTTAGACAATATCCCTTTAATAGGGCTACCTGTAGTAAAATAAACTGCACTTACCTCTCCGCCTCCGCTGGGATCTATCACTGCAGCCCAGATTTGTTGGGACAGCTGATGTCACAGGAAGTCTAGTGACAACTGTAGCCAATCAGAAGCTGCCGCATTACACTCCCGAACCTCTGGAATCCTGGTGGTCAGGATGTGAACGCCAATGCCAGAAGAATGAGCAATGACTTGCACTCTCTGATTGGCTGCAGTGGTCACCTGACTTTTGTAACGTCAGGTGTTACAACAGAGAGACCAGAGCAAGGCTGCAGCACTGGAACCCAGCAGAAGTAGAGAGCTAAGTACTGCTCAGTTTATTATTTTACTACAGGTAGAGCTATTAAAGGGATGTTGTTCAGACAACCCCTTTAAGAATGCATGGTATATCAGCTAGATCAGAGAACACAGTGCAAATCATTGCACTTTAATACAATAGTGGACTTTTTTCGGCCCATTGTAGCCCATTATTCTACCAGATCCGCAGCATGCAAGAATATTATTGATGTCGGACAACTCATTAACACTTATCTCGGGTGAAAAAAAGGATCTGAGAGGTTAAAAGAGCATTCCGAGACTAGAAATAAAAATTTATTAGCATGGAATTGGACAAAATAACAGACTATGATACTACTCAATGGTTATAGCTCCACCCAACCCCAGTCTAGAGCAGCTGATCTGGCCTCCAAATCATCTGCCTTGGTCACATGCTGTAAAGATTTCACATGACTGTTGCAGCCAATCACTGGCTTCAATGATGATACCGCTGTAAGCAGAATGTGACAGGCTCAGACCGCTGCAACAGTCATGGGAACTATCAGCGGCATGTGACCACTGAAGGAGCCTCTGAGATTAGAGCAGTGGAACCTGGAGCAGCTGCACTGGACTGGGGGACATCTAACCAGAGGAGTGCAGAGTTTATCTTGTTCCATTTCCTACCCATATTTTTTATTTAGTCTTGGAAAACTCTTTAAAAATGTAATGTATGTAATCACTCAAACAGTCCCCATAAACAGTAGACAGTCAGTGCATCCTATTAAAATGAACAAGATCTGTAACAAAAAGTCCACATGTAGCTTACTTTTTCCGCAATTCTGCCTGAATGTAGCCTTTCAAGGAATGCACATTATCACATTTAAGCCCCGCCTCCTCTAGACCCTACTGCCAATCTGCAAAGTTTACATTTTCTCTGCAGCTCTATGGGTCATAAGGATTTCAATTAAATACTGCTGCAGAGAAAAATGTCATCAATGCCTAGGGAGTACAAGTGCACTACCCCGACTGTATTAAACATCTATGACTCTTCTATTATAAGTGTTCATAGAAAGTCAGTACCTAAAGGGACACTAACCATTCACACAACTTCTGCTCATTTAATAGCCTATGTGTGTATCCTCAATCTTGTAATATACTTGCATCAAACCTTTTTTGGGTTTACCACTTAAAGTCAAGTTTGAAGTCTCTGCCACTAGGGGTCTCCCTTCCAGCAGCTTAGCAATCACTGTCTTTGATTAGGCATTTGGCTTCTCTAGTAACAGGGACATGGGAACATTGCTAGTTACTGGAGTGGGCATCCAGATGTATGTAAGGCGGTATGGGAAGTGTGGGAGAGGAAGTCCCGGCCAGTACAGTACTGGCAGAATGGCTGGCTCAGGACCCACTCGCAACTGTAAGTGGATTGCAAACAGCAGGGCAGCAGAAAAAAAGGAACATCAGCATAGAAAACTGAACTGACAGCACTCAAACAGGATGCAAACTGCAGCAAAACAGCCAATGAGGAACTCAGCTGCTTTTGAAATGTTTTTGAAAATTCAGGTAGGCTTTAAAGTGGTTAGAAGTGACATTTTATTGGCTAGATAGGCATAGAAAATCCAAGCTCATTAATGTAGTTGTCAGGCATACATCCATTCATGGGTGACATAATACCTCTGATACTGTAATGGCTGTTATAGCCTGGCGGTGTTCTCAATTCTAATTTAAAGGGTTTCTTGTTTTTCAAGTTATATATGTGAAATTCCATCGGTGACAATTGTACAAATGAGTGCTCAGTTGTATAAACAAGGGTACAGTCTGGGTGGTCTGCGGGAACTAGATGTCTCATGATGTGACAGTCTCCTGATGCTTTTTCCCACACTCCCTGCCTTTTGCTGTACACTTTCCTAAACTTGTCACCTGTTCTCCGTGGACTGCACCCCAAATCTGCATTCATCACTATTAACTGTTCAGTTGTGTATTTCTTTGCTAAGCAAATAGGTACCTGATTAATATTCTAAAGTGTACCTATCATTCCATTTTTTTCCAAAAATTGGTAGTACATGGGAATATATGAGTCTGTAATATAAGTTAATAGTGACGACTCTCATATTTCATGCAAGACTATAACTGCCTAACAATAAGTGTGCTTTAAACTTACCAAACTAGGGCATATCTATTGGGGTTGCAGAGCAGTCACCCCCATGCCCTGTTTCTGGAGGAGTCTAATAGCCCTTCAGCCACATAGGAAGATACCAGCATTATAAATAAGACATTGTTAGTATGGGGACGTCTTAGAGATTTTGGGGCATTGGAGTCGGGAGCTTCCAGTTACCTGCGTTACCAGGGGCATAACTGAAGGCTCAGGGATCTGGGTGCAAAGGTTCAGCTCGGGCCCCCCTCACCTGTACCTGTACCCGTACCCATACTTAAACTGGACTGCATACAGCTGAAACATTAATTTACATACATGCAGTCTCTCAGTGGAAGAGAAGACTGGAAGCATGGAATTGGCCGCTGGTAACCCCGGGTAATGGCGCTCCCCTCCCTGAGCGTCAACCAGAGCCGGCCCGCAGGCTGCAGCCATTAGGACAGTATAGGATGGGGGCTCCGTAGGCCCCCTTAGCCAAGAGGCCGGGTCACAATTGTCCTTTGTTCCTCTATGTCTGTTTGTCTGGATCATTTAATAAAGACTGAAAGCTTTTAAACCAATGCTGCTTTCTCCATTTTTCTGTGCTGTGAACCCTAGTGGTATGCCAATGTCCTTTACACAACTGTCAGGGATTACATATTCCCTTGCAAACATCAAGCTGGCATAGTCTGCTCAGTACTGACAAAGAGAAAAAACTCCAAAAAAGTTGTCTACAGTTGGTGTCTCTGGTTTGGTTGATATCCCTAGTCATCTTTCATGGCTATATATTGAAGGCTGTAGGTTCAACATTGACAAGATGGCTACCTAAAGGTGACACTAGAGACACTTTTTTTCTTTAGCTAATTTGCATAAATAGGGAGCATTGCTTGTGAGACTCCTTACCCTAAGGAGGTTTTTTTTTTAACTTTCGGTAGGAGAGCTAATTTGCACTACCATTGATAAAAAAACAAGTCAGATACTTGTAGCCAAGTTTAGCTTGACTATGAATGTCCCCAAAGTAGTCCATAGCCTTTCTTCAACAATTTATCTTATCTTAAGCCAGTCAAAAGCTATTGTTATCTTAATCCAACAGAACAGCTGCCATTGAAAAACTATTGCTATATTAATTTAACAGACCAGCTGCCATTGAAAAGCAATTGAATGAGCAAATAATCTATAGCACAGAACTTTTTATTAATGCAGTTAGACTTTGTTACATCTGCATGTCACATACGATATAGAAAACATGATGATGGCTCTACCCACTAGCCATAGGCATTGTGTGCCTAAAGAGGACCAATGTTACCCACTGACAGTGAGCGATGGGGACCACCCACTTGACAGATTCGTGGAGCCCAACCTAGGTCTTAGAAAAGCTCATCAGGGAAAACGGAAGTAATTGTAAAAGAAAAAAAAAGACAGCAATATAGTCAATGGGGCAGAGCTGTGCAACCAGTCCTGCTGACTTTACAATGTGATGAGAAAGAAACCCCCACTAAAGATTAGATTTTCAATAATTGTCAATCGTTACTGTAAATCAAGTACCAGAGGGGGTCATTATTTGATATATTTAAGTTGTATGCATGACGCTTAGATTTTCCAAATTAGTGCAAATTCTAAATAATTATATTTTAAACTTCCAATACTTGAGACAACATTTATCTGAAAACAAAAGGTCAATTTCTGGGTTAAATTGTAATATAGATTAGTCTATTAATTAGCGGTTAGGATACACAGGGCTGTCTGTGAAGATGATATTTTTAGGTCCACTAATCTAAAATCAAAGATAAACTTATTAGAATGCGAAAGAAAGGCGTGCAGAGGAGAACGAACACCTATAATAAGGTATGTAGGCTAATCTGGTCTTAACCCGTCTCACTGTGGATCCTGTTGTAAATCTCCCGTAGGACATCTGCTTCGCTCACTATCTCTAGTGCCACTGAAAAAGTACAGACAAAAGGTATTAACCTGCAAGGTCTGGTTTAAAAAAAGCATGAAGATCACATCTTGTGTTACTGAGTTTATGTTGCAGCTCCTGATATACAGAACAGTTTTATTACTGATCCCAGATACAGTTATTTACATTTAGTAGTTTACCCAATGAAGTATGAATATGCATATACCTGGATTTTTGCTTTTATCTTGATTTTTCAAAGATGATGACAGCTCATGTTAACCCTTTGCAATCCAATTTTGGATTCAGGGTTTCCTAGGGGGTTTTCTCTTTCTGCCATTATACAATGGCGCCATCTGCTGGCTAGAGCCATTACTGCAGTATGGGATATGCTGGAGAGGCCCCCAACAACAGAGCAGCCAGTAATATACAGTAAGAATACCCTGCCGGACGTCTTCTGACATCAGAGCTGTACAGCCTTCAATCAGAATGTCCAAAGACATTAGACAGTGGATTGGAAAGGGTTAAACCTTCAAGGGAAGCCGTCAGTGCGTGATTTGCACAAAAAAGGAGCATGCTGCGATTTGTTTTACGGACTTTTTCCACCTGGAAAAAGAAGATTCACAGTTGCTTTCACACCCGCGTTGGAGCTCGATTTGGGGTTTCCGCCTCTCTGCTCTGTTTTTGGTGAAGTGAAACTGTTATAAAGTGGAAACCAATATACCTTTTCCCACCATTAATTTCAATGGAGTTTCAAAATAACGGAAAGCAAATGGACAGGTTCCTGTTGGCTTCCATTCCGTCAGGTTTCCGATTTTTTTTGGACTAGTTTCCCAATCACTTTGGGGAGCTTTGAATCTCCGCAAATTTGAGCCCAAGGAGCTGGCAGTGGATCACCTAATGTGAAATGTAGTTATAATATACTATTGATAGATGTGTTTGACATCACCGACTGTCTGTTCGCTGTCTCTAACATTATGTCCTCTCTCTACCTAAAACTAAACCTCTCTAAAACTGACTTACTGGTATTTCCACCCTCCACTAACCGACCCCATCCTGACATCTGCATCTCAGTGTGTGGCGCCACCATAACTCCTAGACAACACGCCCGCTGCCTTGGGGTCATATTCGACTCTGATCTATCATTTACCTCCTACATCCAATCTCTGGCCCGAACATGTCAGCTGCACCTCAAGAACATCGCAAGAATCTGCCCTTTTCTCACTGTGGACACGCTAAAAACGCTTACTGTTGCCCTCATTCACTCTTGGCTCGATTATTGTGACTTGTTGCTGATCGACCTCCCCTGCACCAGACTCTTCCCTCTCCAATCCATCCTGAATGCGGCAGCCAGGCTCATCTTCTTGTCCAGCTGCTACTTAGACGCCTCCGCCCTGTGCCGGTCACTGCACTGGCTGCCCGTTAAATACAGAATTACCTTCATCCATAAAGCCATCCGCAGCGCCCCCCTATATTGCCTCCCTCATCTCAATCCATCACCCAGCCCGGGCTCTCCGCTCTGCTAACGAAACCAGACTGTGCGCCCCTTTAATTCGAACCTCTCAGTCCCGCCTCCAAGACTTCTCCAGAGCAGCACCGGTCCTCTGGAATGCACTACCAAAGGCTACCCAAGCAATCCAGGACTCGCAGAACTTCAGGCGTGCTCTAAAAACGCACCTCTTCATGGAGGCATACCGCATTCCCTAAACAAACCCCTCTGTACTCCGCCTGATAACATGCTCCCTGACCTACTGACTGCAATCCCTGCCAGCCATCATAAACCGCTCCTGCCGTCATACCGATTCTGCCATCACACGGCTAAATGTCTGACCATTGTCTATGTGTACAGCATCTCTCACGGGTCACCTCACCATACTGTGCACATCTCCAGCCCATTTACCTTCTGTATCACCCCATTACTTGTAGTATACAAGCAGGACCCGCACCCCTATTGTTTCCATCAACTGATTATATGTAACCGTGGTTCTGTAATGTTTGTATTTTTTGTCTTTCTGTATTCCCCCTGTCCATGTAAGTGCTGCGGAATATGTTGGGGCTATACAAATAAAGATTATTATTATTTTCTCTCCCTTACACCACCTCTTAGTTGTCTTACTTTAAACCAGCATTTTTTTGCTAAAATTGTTGCACCCTCTGTTAATACATCTAGGGCATTTTAGAGCTTTTCTTAGCCACATTGCCTTTCTAGACACTTCTCAAAACTGTCCAATAAGGCAAAAAAATGTCTAACAAATGAGGCTTTTGGCATGTATTTCTGTTTGGGACAGAAATCAAGCGTATTTTGCTTAGTAAATCTCCCCCAGTGCGTCTATGGTGTTTTCATTCCTATCATTCGTGCAGCAGTGAAATGTATCTTCCTGTTATTTGGTACTCACTGATGCACAAGCACAAACAAGGCCGATTATGCAACTGCTGGATGCAATAACACCCAGTATGTGGGACACGGCATACCTTTAGTGACCTCTAATGGTTGTAATGCTTTAGGATAATTTAATGTGGAATTGTAATTTATATTTTTTTTTTATTTTTTGGTAAAGAACAGAAGATTTCAAGCTTGTTTCCAATATAGTTAACTGACTGAATCAGGACGCTGTGTTGTAGAAAAACTCTCTTGTAAGGCTGCCCCTACCCCTTCTAACCCGCCGTCCACAGCTGTTGTAATGTAAAGTCTGCCTCTTATAGCAGAGACTTAGAGGGATTACAGGAAGTAAGATTGGAGTCTTTTCTTGCTGCTGTCCGAATCAGCGGATGAGGATTTGTTGTGCCAAACACCAAGTCTCCTGGCACAATGATATACCAAGGTGCAGTACCTGAGTGTGTGAACAGTGGCGTAGTCGGAAAAGTCCGGCATAGAGGCAGGCAGTATATACTTCAACATGTGAGAAAGTCAGGGTACACAGAGTAGGTTAAATACAAACAGGTCAGGAGTCGGCGCAGACAGGAGAGTGCTCAATGAAGCCAGCCAAGGTCAGGAGTGGAGAATGCAGAATAGTCAGGGTAAAGTTAGAGTCAGTAACCAGGAAATCAGCACAAATAAATTACCCCATCAGCTGGACAAAGGGACGAAAAACATAGTCCCTTTCCTTAGCTGCTCTGCGATTGGAGGGAAACAGATTTCATGAAGCACACTGGCTCTTTAAAACTGCAGGCCATAACTATATCAGACCAATGGTGAATCCATTACCCTCCACCCCGGCCAGGAATTATACCTTATGCAGTCACAGGGATAGCAGTACACATCTTGCTGCTTACTTTTGCTTCTTTCTTTGTCTGCATCATAGTGGTTTCACAGACCTCTTGCAGTGTCTATTATAGATTTTCGGCACCGCCACCATGGTGTCAGGAACTCTGTCGTAGGGAGACTCTCTCTTCTCCCACATGCTGCAGGGCTCTCCACCCCAGTAATCTGCTTAATCCATTCTTCCTTGGTTGTAAGGACATTTGGTCTCTCTTTGGGCAGCTCCCCAGCATTGGGAACTACTTGCTGCATAGACCCTCTGAGATGGCCGACTCCACTTTCTGGCTCTCTATGCTGCTGGCCCTTTAAGAGACTCTTTCTGCTGCTTTTTCTATTGCTGCGTCAACACTCTGCACTGCACTGGAGTGTGACGCAGCTCTTAATCTATTTACACAGCGCCTGGCTATGCTGAGAACATTGTCTCTGTTATGAGGCAGAGTCTCTGGCAGTGATGGCAATTTAGCATTACTCAAAATATTGTTTTTTTTGGACAAGTTTCTGCCCAAGCAGGCAATTTTCATGAACTGCATAATTAGACATTTTTGTCATTAGAAAAAAAAACATTTACCTATTCCTCCCCAGGCTGTCTTCTTACCGCATCTTCTTTGGAGCATTCGTTAGCTGCAGTTCACTTCCTGCAGGGCAGTGAATGCTACAAGTGATGTAGAGTGCTTTAGCGTGCATGCGCGATATCTCACCGCTAGTGTTTCATATGAAGCGGCGCCCCCCAGGACCCGAGCCATCCGATGTAGACCATGGCAACCCTGGCTCACGCCTCAAACGAGCTTCATCCGGCGGTGCTCTAGAAGTGCTGAACGGCTGTGGAGGAAATCGCAAACGTCCGCAGACCTCCTCCACTACAAATTCATGCTCAGAACCTACAACCTTGCCCTCCACCATGCCAAACAAGTCTATTTCACCTCTCTAGTCTCCTCACTATCCCACAACCCTAAACGGCTCTTTGATACTTTTCACTCCCTTCTCAGCCCTAAACCACAGCCCCCGGTGACGGATCTCAGTGCCGAAGAGCTGGCTGCTTACTTCAAAAAGAAAATTGATGACATCTGTCAGGAAATAACTTCCCAACCTCAGACTAGCCCTGACCCTAGTCTTGTCAGCACTGCATCTAGCTCCTGCTCACTGTCTGTACTCAGACCAGCGACAGAGGAAGAAGTCTCCAAATTGCTATTCTCTGCTCGCCCCACCACCTGCGCTAGCGACCCCCTCCCCTCACACCTCCTCCGTTCCTTCTCCCCAGTGGTCATCTCCCATCTCACCACTATATTCAACCTCTCTCTGACCTCTGGCATCTTTCCCTCTTCTTTCAAACACGCCATCATATCCCCACTGCTTAAGAAGCCGACTCTGATGCTGCCAACTACCGACCCATCTCAAACCTCCCCTTCATCTCCAAACTACTAGAATGGCTGGTTTACTCCCGCCTTGTAAGCTACCTATCAGAGCACTCTCTCCTAGACCCCCTACAGTCTGGCTTTCGACCTCAACACTCGACAGAAACTGCCCTTACAAGGGTATCCAATGACCTACTGACTGCCAAATCGAGGGGTGATTACTCCCTACTGATCCTCCTCGACCTCTCCGCAGCATTTGACACTGTTGACCACAATCTCCTCCTCAGTATGCTACGCTCCATTGGCCTATAGGATACTGCCCTCTCCTGGTTCTCTTCCTACCTATCTGACCCCTCTTTCAGTGTCTCCTTTGCTGGCTCTACCTCCCCTCCTCTTCCCCTTGCTGTTGGGGTCCCCCAGGGCTCTGTCCTCGGCCCCCTTCTTTTCTCTATCTACACAGCCCCTATTGGACAAACCATCAGGAGATTTGGCCTCCAATACCACCTGTATGCTGATGACACCCAGCTATACACCTCTTCCTGTGACATCTCTGCACCTTTACTCCAAAACATCACTAACTGTCTGTCCGCTGTCTCTAACACCATGTCCTCTCTCTACCTAAAACTAAACCTCTCTAAAACTGACCTGCTGGTATTTCCACCCTCCACTAACCGACCTCCTCCTGACATCTCCATCTCAGTGTGTGGCGCTACCATAACTCCTAGACAACATGCCCGCTGCCTTGGGGTCATATTTGATTCTGATCTCTCTTTTACCCCCTACATCCAATCTCTGGCCCGAACATGTCAGCTGCACCTTAAGAACATCGCAAGAATCCGCTCTTTTCTCACTGTGGACACGCTAAAAACGCTTACTGTTGCCCTCATCCACTCCCGACTCGATTATTGCAACTCGTTGCTGATCTGCCTCCCCTGCACCAGACTCTACTCCCTCCAATCCATCCTGAATGCGGCAGCCAGGCTCATCTTCCTGTCCAGCCGCTACTCGGACGCCTCTGCCCTGTGCCGGTCACTGCACTGGCTGCCCGTTAAATACAGAATTTAATTTAAACTCGCCACCTTCATCCACAAAGCCCTCCACAGTGCAGCGCCCCCCTATATCGCCTCCCTCATCTCAATCCATCAACCAGCCCGGGCTCTCCGCTCTGCTAACGAAACCAGATTGAGCGCCCCTTTAATTCAAACTTCTCATTCCCGCCTCCAAGACTTCTCCAGAGCAGCACCGGTCCTCTGGAACGCACTACCAAAGGCTACCCAAGCAATCCAGGACTCAAAAAACTTCAGGTGTGCTCTAAAAACACACCTCTTCAGGGAGGCATACCGAATTCCCTAAACAAACCCCTCTGTACTCCGCCTGATAACATGCTCCCTGACCTACTGACTGCAATCCCTGCTAGCCATCATAAACCGCACCTGCAGTCATACTGTTTCTGCCGTCACACGGCCAAATGTCTGACCCTTGTCTATGTGTATACCATCGCTCACTCTCCACCTCGCCATACCGTGCACATCTCCAGCCCCTTTACCTTCTGTATCACCCCATTACTTGTAGTATGCAAGCTCGTTGGAGCAGGACCCGCACACCTATTGTTTCCATCAATTGATTACTTTGTAACCGTGGTTCTGCAATGTTTGTACTTTTGTCTTTCTGTATCCCCCCTGTCTGTGTAAGCGCTGCGGAATATGTTGGCGCTATACAAATAAAGTTTATTATTATTATTATTATTATTACATCAGGTTGCCGAGCATTCAACATTTCCTGCTGGGTAGTGAACACTACATCACTAGTAAGCAGAATGCCGGCAATGTAGGCTTCGTCACAGGAAGAAGAGGATCCGGCCGGCTAGAGGCGAGGTGACCCGGGGGACTGGAGAAGCCATGAGAAGATAGGTGATGTGAAGATCTTGTAAGAAGACTGTCTGGGGAGGAACAGAAACCCTTTAATAGTAATCACGCTGATCTCAAGAACTCAGAACTCTTGAGGAATCCTAAAAAAAACCTGTGCATATCAATATCGCATTCTGTAGATGTCAAAGATCATTGGCATCTACAGAATTCCATTGCAGAAGGAGGTAAAGATGCTGACTGTGCATTAAATAGACCTATATATACAAAGAACATGTCGTAAATGTCTGATAGGTCTGAGACCTCCTCTAACAGGCATTAATATGGCATATCCTCTAGATGGGAATATCCCTTTAAGAGATAAGTTGCCTTTTATACATAATGTCTGATATATGGGTCTATAAGATATCAATATAATTTTATTGTTTGCTTCTGCTTGTTTATCATTTCAGAATATATAATAGGAAAAAAAACATTAAATGATGCAGACCGGCTGATCAATACAAGTGGGGATATTTGGAGCTTTGCAAGAACTGCCGCAGCACACTCCTCCTCTGACTGGGTACTATTTCTTCATAAAGGTTTTCCAGGAAAGAGAAAAGGCTGAGGAAATCCCACTTCTGTTTCCTGCACAGGAGGTTAATGTTCTCGTAAACACTCACTTTCTAGAGCCCCTCCTTTATAGCACTTTAGGGAGGGCGATGTTTGAAGAGCAAGCGGCTCTGAGTGAGACAAACATGCTGTACAGAACACAGAGAAAATATATTTACCATTGCATGCATTGTAGGGTGTAGAAACACTTTGTGGGACTTTTTCTAACATTTGGCAATGTCAAAAGTTAACTTATTTAGGTGGGCGGCAGGAGCCACTGTACGGAGAGCCCAGGGGCGTAACTATAGAGGATGCAGGGGATGCAGTTGCACCCGGGCCCAGGAGCCTTAGGGGGCCCATAAGGCCTCTCTTCTCCTTATAGGGAGCCCAGGATTATGAATAAAGCATTATAGTTGGTGGCCCTGTTACAGGTTTTGCATTGGGGCCCGGGAGCTTCAAGCTACGCCTCTGGGAGAGCCAATTAGCACCCTGCAGCAAATTATTCAGAATCAGGTGGACATGTCACTGTACCACATAAATGTCACGGTATGATTGTCCAACTTGCCACATCCACAAACAAATTGATCCGAATTCTTACCCTCATAATGGTGTCAAGGATATTGTCAAGTGACACAACTTACGGGATACGATTCAGCCAATGAAGTTACAAAGAAAATAACTTTTATTTGTACTAACCATCTGAAACAGAATGAGATTAAGCAATATGAGACCGGTCCAGGAACGATGAGAATATTACTGTAACATACACCATAAATAATCCTATCTATTATCTAAGCCTACAATCAATGGATGTGATTCACACTCAAAGCAATAGGACAACACAATCAGTGAAGGGCCATTTACATGGGACGATTATCGTGCAAAGGTCATTCAAATAAACAAAGATGCACAATAATAATTACATCTAAATGCAAAGCCATCGTTTACTATTAGTTTACTGGTCATTTGCCGCTCACTTTCAGCCAGCATAAAAATCATTGCTAGTTTGCTAACCTATCACTGCGTTTAAACAGTCCTTGCTCAGTGCTTCACATAGAATGTGAAGCACTGAGCAAGGAGGTAGCAACAAGTGAACGAATCCTAGCGATGATCTGCCTGTCTAAATGTTCTACAATGTGAACGAACCCTTACTCTAATTTCACACACAGTCTGCTGTTTTCTGAGGCCTCCCTCACTTACGGCGCAGTGAGGCCTCACTCACT
This sequence comes from Eleutherodactylus coqui, assembly GCF_035609145.1. Taxonomy (NCBI): domain Eukaryota; kingdom Metazoa; phylum Chordata; class Amphibia; order Anura; family Eleutherodactylidae; genus Eleutherodactylus; species Eleutherodactylus coqui. Next base: position 199,476,787 of record NC_089841.1, on the reverse strand, counting down.
TACATCAGCACAGGAGTACTGGTCTTGATTTGGCTGTCCTGTTAGTGTAGTACTGTACATGCAGTCCTCTCAGAATATGTTCCTGAAGAATCCCAGCGCTCTCTTCCACAATGAGGCAGAGGGAGCAAACAATTTCATAAACCTCTTGTTCTCTTTCTTTCTTGCAGCTCTTCCTCTTGAAATCCCTGGGCACCTGCAAAGCATTGCACCTGTTATCCTTGGGTAGATAGAAGCAAACACCAGCATTCCAGTGTGAGGCCAGGGATATCACAGTGTTTTGCTTGAACTGTGTTGTTGCGGCTATGGTATACATGCACCTTCAACATATAACTTTAGGAAGTGCTGACTGAATTTTTATTTTTTTTGGTTTGTAAATAGGTATTATGATTTATTTGGATATTTGGATGCTAGAAGTAGCAGTAAGGGCGCCTACCCACTGGCGTTGCCGATTTTCGTGCGTGAAAAACGCAGTGTTTTTCACGCGTTTTCCGCGCCTTTTTCGTGGCGTTTTTCGTTAATTTCCATTGACAATCATGGGTGCATTAAGAGAAAAATAAGGAGACATATGCAACTGACAGTTCCTATGTGAAAAATTGCAACGAAACGAAAAAAAAACCCAAATGGACAAGAACACATTCTATGCTAATTGCTCTTCAGAAAAAATGCAAAACGCAATTTAGCATCGCAGGAAAAAAAATCGCCAGTGGGTAGGCACCCTAAGGCTCCTAATAGATATCCCTGGAAACAGTATTATTCATCATTCTTCAAACCGAATACTAAGCACCAGAATTTCCATATAGTACTCTCCATTCATTTGATTAGGTTTCCTAGAAACAGTCTCAAGAAATCATTACAAAACCATGGGAAACGTTCCTACTTCATGCACATGAATCTGAACCCTGCATTAAATATTGGCAACTCTACTCGACTCTTAGAAAGAATATCATAAACATTACTACAGAGAGATTTTCCTGCCAGCTGTACAAAATATGGCTATGCTAATACTAATACCAAACCTCTACACCTTCAACATGTTCATTGAATGCTAATTCATAAATGTACATTAATGGATATAAAATACATTAACCTGTTGATGAGTCAGTGGCTGCCATATTCAGGGTGTAGTCAAGAAGATGGATACAGCGCTATATATCTCTGTACTGGTGTCATATATTGAAATAGCAATAGCCTACTTGAATAGTAAGATGTGGACTCACTACAGAACATTGATTTCAAATGTGTCTTGTGGCCCCTGAAGAAATCCACTTTCTGCATCGCTCTCTAAGTCCCATGGAACTGCTGCTATGACTGTAATAAGGAAAGTATATTTAACTGGCCTCCTTCTGCTATATTAGTGGCAGATCATCCAGGTCGTCATCCACCATCATCTGCAAGAGATTCAGGAACTGATCCACATTGAGAGTCCCTTGAATGAACACAGATCAGCCAAGGCGATCATGCCAAATTCCAAGCCACACGTTCATGATGAAATTTGCATTGTCTTCTGATTGGGTCATGCTCTTACTAGTTACTTGCATTGTAACTGTACCGATTCGGCGCTACGCCATTCACTAACACGGTCCTGCAATGATAACGTCAGCCCTGGACGGCACTGTCCAACAGCGCCATGCATGTATCGTAGCAAAAGGAGGCGACTTTGAGTATGCTTTCCTTACTTCAGTCATAGCAGCAGTCCCACGGGACTTAGAGGGAAGTAGAAAGTGGATTTCTACTTCTCATATGCTACTCTTTCACTTGGCAATTGCATTTTACTCTCTCTCTTACAGGTGTAGTGGCCCAGAGTTAACGGGGCCCCTCCACAATGATAAATGTTTCTCCTATGCAATCGTATTGTCAGTGTCTTCTATGTTGTATGCATTTGATGTGTATTGCACCTCTGCAGCACTAAATGGGTTAATGTCTGGGTTATAAAACAAAAAGAATATGTTCAGTGATAAAATACCCTGTGCTCATAGGATTCACTAAATAATTATAAGTATTGCATAGTGTTTCTGCCGATATTTAGAAACTTACTTTGGAGGAGGGGGATATGGTGTACACAGTATTTGGTGAATACTTATAATTATTTGGTGAATCCTATGAGTGCATGGTATTTTATCACTGAGCATATTCTTTTTGTTTTATTCTATACCGGGGATATTTTTCTTGTGAGGACCCCTGTAACTCCTACAGCTCTCCCCTGATCCAGCGGATGCCATCGGGCATAGGAGTCAAACACACCAGGGACCATCCCCAAACCACAGGTGAGGCAGCGGGTACCTTAGGGTGCCGAGCTGTCCACAGCAGGTAAGACTACAAATTATTATTTATGTCTGGCACTCCCCTGTTATTGAATGTCTGGGTTATGTCCAGTTCCCGCTTTGCTCAGAATGTTATCCCTGTGCGTGAACTACTTTATTTCCATCTCAAGGTTCACCACAGAGGAAGGAACGGTGGCATCACGAGTAACAAAGAACTGTAAGGTAACGACTAGTAGCTACTCTTTCCCTGTGATCTCCCCCAGCAGTAACTTGGACGGGTCCCGAGCTACCCCCAGGGGAGGAGATGGTAGAGCCATTGTGACAGAAATTCCTTATCTACCCCTCCATCTCCTTGGCTGTGGGCCTGCTCCTCAGACACTGCACAGGGGCACAACAAAATTGAAATCTATCTTCTGCGGCCCCCAAGGGCCCGTGCGCCATACCATCATGTAGTACATCAATGCCTTCCTATTCAAGTACCTTATTAATATTTCAATATAGGACACCATTATTGAGATATAGCGCTGGATCAGTCTTTTTGACTACACCTTGTATTAAAATCTATATTTCATTATAGATTTCACTTTATTTATAATGTAGCTGTCAAAAAGGCTTTTTGCAACAAAGCACAAAATGTCAATATCTGTGTATTGAAGATGAGCACATTTACCAATGTTGGGGTATTGCCCCAATGTCTGGTCTTCTAATATATGGCCAATTTCCCTTTTCTGCCATGCAAATGTGTATCCTAAAATTCTACATTAGGAATGTGGTGCATGGTTAACCAAAATAAATAACTGTACTGTAAAAAACAATTCCATATTGCGAATTTAAAATTCTATCTTTAGATAGAATTTTAAGGTTATTTAAGGTTATTATTAGAGATGAGCGAACGTACTCGTCCGAGCTTGATGCTCGGGCGAATATTAGGGTGTTCGGGATGTTCGTTATTCGTAACGAACACCACACGATGTTCGGATGTTCGGGTTACTTTAACATTCTTCCCTGAGAAATCTTTTCTATATGCGCTCAATGGGGCCGGCGGCAGCAGCGCCAACCCCATTGAGAACATATAGAAGACAAATCGTTCTTCTCTGCCACAGCTGTAACAGCTGTGACAGAGAAGAACGATGTTTGCCCATTGAATTCAATGGAACCGGCAATACAGCCGACTCCACTGAATGCAATGGGCTGCCGGCGATCGCGGGATGAATTGTCGGAAAGGGGTTAAATATATAAGCCCTTTCCTGCAATTCATCCAGAAATGTGTAAAAATAAAAAATATATATATACTCACCTGGTGCCCGCAGACGGAGTTCAGCGCGGCAGGCTGCAGTTCTCCTGAACTGCTCTGAACAGCTGTGAGTAGTATTCAGCAGCCGGGGATTTAAAATCCCCGCCTGCTGAATAAGATGCCTCTGATTGGTCACAGCCTGACCAATCAGAGGCCAGCCCTCACTCACACCCATTCATGAATTCATGAATGGGTGTGAGTGAGGGCTGGCCTCTGATTGGTCAGGCTGTGACCAATCAGAGGCATCTTATTCAGCAGGCGGGGATTTTAAATCCCCGGCTGCTGAATACTACTCACAGCTGTTCAGAGCAGTTCAGGAGAACTGCAGCCTGCCGCGCTGAACTCCGTCTGCGGGCACCAGGTGAGTATATATATATTTTTTATTTTTACACATTTCTGGATGAATTGCAGGAAAGGGCTTATATATTTAACCCCTTTCCGACAATTCATCCCGCGATCGCCAGCAGCCCATTGCATTCAGTGGAGTCGGCTGTATTGACGGCTCCACTGAATTCAATGGGCTAACATCGTCCCTATCCGTTGCTGTGTCGTTCCCATCATTTTCTTGAATTGCCAAGATTTTCACACATGAAAACCTTAGCGAGCATCGGCGAAATACAAAAATGTTCCGGTCGCCCATTGACTTCAATGGGGTTCGTTATTCGAAACGAACACCCGAACATCGCGGGAAGTTCGTTTCGAATAACGCGAACCCGAACATTTTGGTGTTCGCTCATCTTTAGTTATTATGTATTTTTTCTGGAATCATGGCATATACAGATGACTAAGTACTATATTCGACATATGTGCTGTCAGTCTAGTAGACTCTCCAGTACTATTCTAGTTACAACATGCAGAATGTAGAGCACTAGCCAAAATGCAAGCAGTAGCCTGTAAACAATTTGCATTGCACATGTAAACTCTAGCTGGTAATGGCCTAAACCTTTATATGTCACTCGTCCCTTGGAACAGTTTCTGCCTGCCTCTGATGAAGCAGCTATAGTATGTCATAGAAGAAGAATTTCCCCGCTATGCTTAGCACAAATAAATGTGCATACTGGAGAGAGCACCTGCTTCAGAGGGGATACTGCAGCTGTTGTGATAGCTGATGACCTAAATTTAAGTTGTGCATGTGTTACTTCTTTCTTTTACACAGCGGCAGGTCACTCATTACCAATGAAAAGCTTATATGTTATCAGAAGTGTGGAAGGGTAAAGAGGTTTTGTACCTAGGAAACCTAGCGGATATGGTAACTCAGTTGTCATTATCATTTTCCTTTGCTGTAAGCTGAAACACTTCAGTAATTTGCATATTAACAAGACTGAGTTACTTTATACCAGTGCTTCCAAACTTTTACCATTATGGAACACTTTTTTTTCGCATCACCTGTTTGAAAAAAATTACACACCAGAAAAAGCTGATTTCAGGGAGAAAATATTTATTTCTGAAGAACTATTAGCAAAAGTATTACTACACAGTTAGATCCAGCGCCTAAATAAAAACTTTAGAGAAATATCTTTCATAAATCATTTCCACCAAGTTTCTACTGGATCCTTCAGTGCGCCAAGGTTGCGTCACAGTTTTAGGCACCAGAGGTCCAGCAGTAGACAACCATACTTGGAGGTAATCACTTAACTGTTTCTTAGGGGTTGATTAAGAAAAAATCTATATAACAAAGGTGTGTTCTTCTATGAATGTGGTTCAGTTGTTAGCACTCTTGCCTTCCAGTGCTGGAGTCAAATCCCATCAAAGATAACATCTGCATGGACTTTGAAAAACTCCATCCAAATGTTGGCCTTGGTTAGATTACAACCTACAAACCTACAACTCCAGCACTGCAACTGAGCCACTGTACGTCTTTCTGCTCCTGTCTCCAGAGGAGGAGAATATGGAGAAGAACAAGAAAAATAAACACAAAGAGAACATACAAACTCCATGCAGATCTTGTCTGTAACAGTCGAGACCGAAGAACCCCAGTGCTGCTACTTAAAGAGTGGTCAAAAATGGCTGCACATCCAATTGGAAGACTATCTCAAGTCGGGTACCACAAGGCTCTGTCATAGGCCCAGTGTTCAACATTTTTATAAATAATCTAAAGGGGCAAATTGAGGGGAAACTGATTAGGTTTGCCAACAATACAAAACTAAGAGGGATAGCTAACACTGGAGAAGAGAGAGGGGATTCAAAAAGATCTAGTAACGCTTGAACAGTGACTAATAGAATGGTAATTAATGAGGAGAAATGCAGAGTACTACATCTGGGCTAGAAAAAATAAAAATGCAAATACAGAATGGGAGGAATTGAGCTAAGCTACAGCACGTGAAAAAGACTTGGGTATACTAATTGATCATAGACTGAACATGAGTCAACAATGTGATGCAGCAGCAAAAAAAGCAAACAATTCTAGGATGTATTAAGAGAAGCATAGAATCATGTGAGGTAATTATCCCCCTCTACTCTTCCTTAGTCAGATCTCATCTGGAATACGGTGTCCAGTTCTGGGCACTCCAATTTATAAAAGAAATCGACAAACTGGAGCAAGTTCAGAGAGCTACCAGGGTGGTGAGCGGTCTGCAAATCATGTCCTATGAGGAATGGTAAAAGCATCTTGGAATGTTTAGCTTGCAAAAAAGAAGGCTGAGAGGAGACTTAATAGCAGTCTACAAATATCTGAGGGGCTGTCACAGTGTAGAGGGATCAACCCTATTCTCATTTGCACAAACAAAGACTAGAAGCAATGGGATAAAACTGAAAGAGAGGAGACACAAATTAGATATTAGAAAAAAACTTTCTGATAGTGAGGGTGATCAGTGAGTGGAACAGGTTACTTCAATGGGAACTGTGCCTGCAGTATCATGCTGGGCCACTGCAAAGTGTGTTGAGCTGTGTGCTTTCTGCTCTATACACCATGAGGATGTCATTAATTTTTTTAGCGCTTTAAAACCCCTTTAAGATGTGAATAATAAAACAGCATATGTAGCATTATGCCTGTAATCACCTACTATCTACAGGTTCAGGAAAACTAAACCATTTACAAAATATTGTTTAGAAAATGTTATCTGGTGGCGGGTCAACCTTAATCTAGATATGATGTAACTGAAGATTCATAGTGCAGAGCATCTCAGGGTCAGAAAGTTCATCTCAGAGTATAGTTCTTCTGCAGCTATGCTTATGAGCGTCTATTAAAATAGAATCTGTGAGATACATACACAAACATATAATGGTATCTCCAGCTGGATTGCTGTTTCATAACTGCATTCTAGTGTCTTGTATTACAGTTCAAAGCTTACTTCACCCTTTGACGACATGGAAGGTACTTGAATGGTGCAGCCACGGCTCTGTATCTAAAAAGTTGAGTTGAGCCCACTGTGAAGGTATATTAGGACATTAATCATAACAGAATTTTGGATCTCGAATAAAATGCTGGCCCTTCATGTTATTGTTATGCATCCCAAGTTTTCAACAGGTTTTCTAAAATACACCAAGTTCTCCTTATCCTTTCTTTTGCTGATGTGTGCACCTTGTTTCATGACTGTAAATTCTCATTTTCAGGTGGTCTTCCCCATTTTTCTGTTGCTCTGCTTTTTGCATTCCGCCTTCAGGCAGGGGGCATGTAGCAAACCTAGCATTCTGCCAGCAGTTCACTGTCCTGACTTCCTTGCCCTTACTTCTCATGCTGCATTGCACAGTCTGTAGTTCAATCAGCAGAGAAGCAGTATCTGAATTCCCCCTCCTCTTCTTGTCCAGAATGATTCAGGCATTTAGAGACATTCTGGCTAAATTGTTAATAAGCTCTTAGGCTGGGTTCACATGGGACGGATTTGCCACGGAAATTCCATGCGGTATTTCTGTGCAGAAAATCCGCCCGTGGCTTCTGATCCCAGAATTAGCCAGCCATGTGGACGACATTTTGCAAAAATCTCATCCACATGGGAGCAGTCAATCCGTCGTGGCAAAGCCGGGCGGAACCAGCGATGAGGCGCGGAATTGACAGCCGCAGCATCTCAATTCTTTTTTTTTTTCCATTGCGGCCTCACTCCTCTCTATGGGGAGAGAAATCTGCAATGGAATGCCGGCGTCCGAACAGCTCCAAAACCCGCTGGGAAAGGCCGCGGGTTTTGAAGCTGTGGCTCTCCCATGGGAATCTTGCAACTTTTTGGTGTGGCCAAGCCGTGAGATTTCCGCGGGATTTCCATCCTGTGGGAACCCAGCCTTATAATCTGTGCGTGTACTGTGTACACACACACACAAATACACCAACATGCTGTAACAGCAGATGAAGCAGGGATTGTGGAGATCATTATCACAGAGTCTGCAGATCTGTCAGCCTGCAGCCTGTCAGTGCAGGTTAGCTGCCTTTGATGGTAGTCCCTCCCCTCTTGCTATGAAAATATTCCTTGTAACTAAGGAAGCTCTATACATAATGACAGAGAATGCATTGCAGAGAAGGGAAGGGAGACCCCTAGTGGCAGTCCCTTCAAATGTGATTTTCAGTGGTAAGGCAGCAACATCTTTAATGCAAGTATATTACAGAAATGATGAGACTAACACAAGATAGTAGACAAGCATAAGTTGTCTGAAAAGTTAATGCCCCTTTAAATGACTTTAAAAGCTTGTTCTTCCTTGCAGTATTTAAATTTAGTGTACAAGAATAACATGATATTAAAAATTTCTCATAAGGCATAAAGCGTTGGTATGTTAGACTAGAACTGTACACTTTACGGTATAGCATTGCCAATAATTAGCCAGGCTTCTCAACATTACAGATCGGAGATGGTTCTCAGCATCTCAGGTAAATCCTATCCGAACTATGTATGATACAGAACTCCATTCCTTTGTCCATCCCCATTCTCCATTGCTCTCGGATTCTGTATACAGCTTGGATAACCTTACAGACTTCCCCGGAGCCTGGGTGGGTGAGATGCCACATTCTGCTTACACATTTAAAGTATCCGAAGCAACTGCTAAATGTGGTAAATGAATCACTGCAGAATGAGAAGTATAGTATGTCCAGCCGCATGCCTCTACACTGAGTGCTGGCTAGTGACACTAGTATACATATCTCAGCTGCTTGGAAAGGGGACTCACGACTCTCCAGGGGATGACTTAAGCTGTACAGTATGATAAAGTCCCCACTTGTTTACAGCATTCTAGTTACTTTTTCTATGCCTGACTTTACTTGTTTTTTCTTTTCTTTTCTATTAAAACCTGATAAGATTAGGTTTCTTGTAAATAAGAAGAAATAAGCGGCCCTATTTATTACCTACACCAAAAGTAAATGATGTTGGACTTCAAATGAATAAAGAAGACACAAGATTTAAATATTCTAAAAATCCATGTTTGATTGATAATATTACAATAGTACATCATAAATTCTTAAAAGCAAATACAACATACTCAGGAACATGTACGAAAATCTGTAGGTAACCCCTCAAATATATAAAATATTTAATCAAGTGTGTATATGCAATATATTGTATCAAATGTGTATATTCAATCCCAAATCTAAATAAACCTATATATGATCAAGTATAGTGCAAGGACCAAAAAACTAAGTGCAGACACTGAAGGAGCACCTATTTCTAAATTGGGCCACAGAGCGGGAACTATTTTTAAGAGGGGCCATAGAGGGGGTACTATTGCTAAGTGCATCTACAGAGGGGGCACTGTTACTAAATGGGGCCACAAAGGGGTGAACTATTGTTATGTGGGGTCATAGAGGGCACTATTGGTGAGTGGGACCATAGAAGAGGCAGTATTAATAAGTGGGGCTACAAAAGGCACATAATTACTTTGTGAGGCTACACAGGGAGCACTAATATTATGGTGGTATTGAGAGGTTCATTGGAGATACTGGCAGCATGGGAAGAGTGAGAAAAGAACAGTCATGGCTGATAGAAGTCGTCATGACAGTCTGCACCCACTTAACGAAAAAATATGAAAACGGGCTACTCCAGTCAGAGAACACATCACCTGTGATCACTGTATTCACTATCACTGTGTAAAAGTGGTATTCTGACTTCAGTATTTGGTGACTGCATGATTTAGAGGTATATTAGATCTAACCTACTGTATCTAAGCCTATCATGTTCTTTAGGTGGGAAGCAAGGGCCTGCCTGGTGTAATTCTGAGTTTTGCAATGGAGGCCTATAAGTTCTATATACACTACTGATGTGAACCCCACACCACAGTATGGTGTAAATAAGGGAGATGTAACAATACCTCCACAGTACTACCTATTGGAAGGCAGCAATACTTAAAGTCAATATTAGACTCTTTATACAAGCCTTGTAACAATGACCAGGAATTGAAAACAAAGTCAGAGCCCATGTACAGACAGCTGTTTCAGGGTTTTTGTCCTTCATCAGTGTGCAGTAGGATTATAACTTTGCTAGAGAGAGGCTATGTGGGTTAGAAACGCTATCTTTTCTACTTAGGGAGAGCACTTAGACGGTGAGTGAGAGGACTTAAAAGGCCATTTATGCACCTCTGGGTAATATGTGTAGTGTCCCAGCACATCATCCTGGTCCCCTCCATAAATGTCATACATGTTTGTCCTATGTAGATTCACTGTGCAAGCCTGTCTTGTTATTTCCAGTGTGTGTGTTGCACAGCTGCAGCACTTGAGAGGTTAACCTTCATAAAATCATAGACTGCCTGTAAATGTATTAGTCTGTCATGTGATGTGGTGTGAGTGAGGGTATAAATAGGAGGGCCTGAGAGCTGGAAAAGTTTTTTTTAGTTCCGTCTTCAGTTCTGTCTTCCATCTTGTCGGCTACCTGAGGTCTACAACACAGAGCCACATGGAAGCACCTTCAGCTTCCTTGTGGTGAAGATGGAGGAAGAAGAGAGATATCTCGTAACGGATCAAAAATTATGTGAGTGTAGTGAGTCCCAAGCCTAAGAGAGAGAGCATGCATAAGTCAGTGAGAGAGGCTCAGTGCAGAGGTACGCTATTAAGTGTCACCCATGCGTCTCCAGTATGTGGTGCTAATCCTGAAAGTGAATTAAATACTGCCAGAGTGTCTGTGGAGTGACCCCTACCCCCTTTCCTCCTCCGGAGTGCTCCCTGTCCAGGAGCGCTACCTGACAGATAATGTGGAATATAGGACCTGTTTCATCCTGTGTTTCCTCCCTGACCTCTGATCTTTTGAGTTACCTGCACTGTAAAGTCTGTACCTCATTTGGTTCTGTAAAATCGTTGTCTACAGTTTTATTCGAGTAAAGTTTGTACCGGTCCCTAACCGTTCCTAGGGACCCGAGGTACTCAGAATCCGTGCCTGTGATTATTCTCCGTCGTGTAGAATACCGGTGTGTAGGAACGGTGGCGTTACCCGTGACAACTACTACCCCTATCTTCCTGTTTATTGGCATTCCCTATCCTAGGGGTGTCTTCGGCGAGCTGCAGATATACTTTGGCCTTGGCTGCGTAGGAAAGGAGCCTGGTAAGTGCCGACTTGACAAACCATCACTTAACCCTCCCAGTTCCCCAGAGTTCTGCTCTGGAGTACTGCATATGCAAATAAGGGAGATGAAACAATGCCTCCACAATATGGTGTAAGGACAGGAAGTGAAGATGCGCTGAGCCTCAGCTGTGTCTTCTCCTGCTCAGTGTAGCCATGAAGGTGGGTCTGAAGAGGGAAAGGCACCACCTATTGCAGGTATCATCAGAGGCATCAGTTCTGTGAGGGCTTCACTAATGGGCACTATTGCTATAAGAACGTCACTTACAGGCTCTATTGCTCCAACAGGCACTTGTACTGTAAGGGGACACAAAGGGCATGGCTTATTTGCTGTTCTCAAAAGTTGGGAGGTATGCCAAACTTGCTAAACTATTTGCAACATTTGTCTTCCAGAAACAGGTGAAAAAAGTCAGTGTGGTCAAATTGTAAATGTACTTTTAGACACCCTTTAATTAACCCCTTAACGACTGCCCACTGTCTTTCAAGTTTGTGCAATTTAACAGGAGCAACTCGGTTGGGAAGATAGAAGCCGTTTATATCTGCTTTTTTCTTTTTGAAGTCTACATAGTAATGTCACAAATAAACAGCATTCCTCATTACCAGAGATGTAACTTTAAGCTCCCGGGCCCCGATGCAAAACTTGTAACAGGGCCCCCAACTATAATGCTTTACTCATAGTACTGGGTTCCCTATATGGAGAAGAGAGGCCTTATGGGCCCCCTAAGGCTCCTGGGCCCGGGTGCAACCGCATCCCCTGCATCCCCTATAGTTACGCCCCTGCTCGTTACTGTACTTATTTGTATGTAATTCCTATTAAGTAACACTGGGATACTTGATCTGATAGGTTGCAGACCGTGACTGTGCCTTTAATAATACTATAATATGATAAATTAGGGGTCCAGTATGTGAAAAGACCACTCCTAAAATATGTGAGATCACAGACTTCATGACATCCCATCTGCCTGACTGATCAGTGTATGGTCAGAGCGTTTCTTCTTGGTGTATTATGAGAGTTTCGGTGTTGAGTAGTAACTCAAACATTATAAAAAGTTTGTTTTTTTAATAGAAAGGCCCATAATTTTGGTTGAAAGAGCTTCAGAAAACAGTAATAACACACAGTTAATTTTGCAAATGTATCATTTCATATTTTCCATTCTTTAATTATGTCACCGTGACCCGAAACTGACTGATAAAAAGCTGGTGATCGCCATCTGGTGTTTAATCTACGAGCTACTTGTCAATGGAAACTTGAGCTATAACAATATGTGATTGCGGAAATATTACTGTTAATGATGAGTCCTCCTGCTTGCTGTTTAGCGATGGGTAGATCAGGATGAAATACTTTCCTAAGAGCATGCAAAAGAACATAAGTTTGTTTTATTACACTGGCGAATTAAAGTCAAGTATGTGACAAATAAAGCAAACAATCATTTCTGTGAAAGCTTGGGAATTCTAGGTGTGGAAGGAAGCTGCAAAATAATTGAAAGCACTAGTATTGACGCACTTACATTTGTCACAAAGGAGGTTGTTACAGCAGGTAAACAAAGGGGATGTAAGATCTGCGTGACGCCACTGTAGCGGCTGCATGTGTTGTTTTCCACTGGTAGAACATCATGTTGTTTTCTATTAAGTGGGTACTACTAAACCGCTGTTCTTTTATGACACATTTTCATTAAACTCTGTATTTACTGAGATTTTGGAACATTTTCATTCTGAAGGTTATTTGTGCAAGACTCAGAAAGTATATGACAAGTGTTTATATACTGCAGCTACTTCTGCCGGCATTTGCAGGGAAGTTTGTTGATGAAGTGAAGCTGTGCTACTTTTCAATTGGCCTCAATGCTTACTTAGGCCTTATTTACACGGACGATATTTGTCAGTGAAAGAACTGATCGATTATTTTTTTTTTTACCTGAATGGACACATTTGAGAATCTCACCAGAATAGGACATGCTGCCATTTTTTTACACGGACCATTATAGTGGCCCAGCGGGTACTACAGAACACTCACAGCACACTTGTCCTGTCTCACCTGTCAGTATGCCATCTATGGATACATAAGGTGCCGTCTGTGGGAGAGACCCTGTGTCTTCCCTTCTGCTCTAAGCATAGAGCTTAACCCTGATGTCAGCTGGTCTCTCATTAGCTGACAGTCAGGTTTAATTCCGCTGGTGCAGAGCCCACGGGCGAGGAAGCAGCTTCACAAGTCCCTATGCAGGAGGAGGAGTCCAGAAAGTGCGGGAAGGAAAGAGAGGTTTTAAAAGAGAGTGACAGTGAGCCGTTAGTCAGACTCAGCCAGGTGTGAGTAAGGAGAGGTTGCAGTTCAGTTGTCGGAGAGGAGAAGTCAGTTTCATCACATTTGTCACTTGAGGAAGAGTGAGTTGGAAAACCCACTCCCTTGGCATCCTGCAGCAGAGAAAAAGAAGAGCCTTTCAGAGGTCCATCTTTCACAAACAGTGAGTTATACAGCAACCCGGTGAAATCAAAGTCAGGAATAACATACAGCCACTTGCCTTTCTACTTCATAAAATCCTTCAGTCAAATTCAAATCAATTATTCATCTAACAGTTTTTTCATAAAGTTACCCCTATGTCTATAGAATCATGACACCTCTCAATGAAGTGGACTATATACGCGACCATCAAACAGGTATTTGACTCATTGTACACAAGTGTGTACTCAGTTGAACAGCATGCGTTTACTGTTCTTGAATACTGACAAAGAGGCTCATTTCAACAATCTCAAAGGGCCTTTCAGAATAACTATAATTATTAATATTATTATTAATAACAAGAAAATCCGGTATTCATAAATTGGTGAAAAAATTTAAGACAACCAGAAGTGCTCAGGAGGCCAGAAGATGGCTGACCACATAGGTCAGGATGTGAAGGGTTCAATTATTGGCATCGCCTAATCCTTAAGAAGACTCTTGCACATGATCTAGGTTTTCCCAGCATATAATCATTAATAACTTCAGAAGTGTTGCTGATCCGGGGATTATTCCAATTGCCAGATTGGAGTCAGGCAGGAATTGTTTCCATTAAATGGGGAAAATCGGCTTCTACCTCATAGTTTGTTCTTTGCCTTGCTCTGTATCAACATTGGGGTTGGTGGTGGGGTTTATAGGTTGAACTGGATGGACATATGTTTTTTTTTGGCCTTTCATGCTATGTTAGTATAAGGTAAATACGTGACATAAAAGGTAAATGCATAGCAATTTTCGGAGGGAAATATGCAAAAATTACAAAGTTATTTAGCAGGGGTGCTCATACAAATCACGAGGCTCCGTAATAAAAACCAGAAAGTTCCCCCTCACCCTCTGAAACAAGAAAGTTTCCTTGCACACGCCAATTATAATGCTGAAATGTCAAAATAGAGCCAAAACAAAGTGGTTGTTATGATATATTATCCTGTAGAAGGTCCGGTCTGCAGCCTGCTGCAAAATCCATGTTTTTCTGCTATTTTCACGGGATCTTATACAATTCCATTCACTTTAGTGGAACATGCGTTAGTATTCCACCTATAGGGCCTGAGGTCTCATGTCCACGGACACGCATGGTTTCCCCGTGCAGAATCCCGCAGCGGTTCCAAGTCGTGCCCGCAGACATGAGGCCAAAAAATACATTTACTCACCTGTCTGGACGCAGCGCGGGTCTCCTCCGTCGCGTCCGGATCTTCTTTCTTCTGCACAGCAGGTGCGCCGTGCTTTCTTTTATTTTTTTTGACATGTCCTGCTTTCCCGCAGATCCTCGCCACGGATGCAGTGCCAGCTGCGTCTGTGCTGCGGCGCGGACAGCTTCCATTGACTTCAGTGGAAGCCGTTAGTGCAGGAAAACCACAGAAAATAGAGCATGCTGCAGTTGTTTTCCCACACATGCGCCAAGGGTAAATGACATCCACAGGTGTTTAATTACCTGCTGGTGCCCAATGATTCCCTATGGGCGCGGATCACATGTGCGGGAGACCCGTGCCAATTTTTAAATTCCATTTTCCCCGTGGAAATAAGGCCTTATACATGAGCAGATGATTAGGAATAATCTCCACTGATCATTGGTTCGGTGGAGATCAAGTAACAGATGAGCAAAAGCTCATTAATTAGGTGATTGCATTTTTAATACAGCAGTAAAACTTATTGTTGTTGGCAGCACATCCCTCCACTTGTCATGTGCTGGGCCGCTGCCCCCATAGCAGTTCCCTACCCTGCCTCCAAGGTAAGTGCGTCACTGTTATTGATGGAGTTTTGCGTTTCCTAGCAAGAGAATCACCCTGTATATAGTAAGTACTGAGCAGTAGGTATTTGGTATTCCTCCAAGCCGAGAGCCCCTCTATGATAGGACATATGGATAAGAGCGTCCGTAATTGGACAACCCCCTTACTACATTAGCCCAATATTGTAGCCCTTATTTCTCTCCACAGTAATCTACCTGTCCTACTACATACTTACATAGTTAGTAAGTTTACATTCTTTACCCTGTAACTGCTTAAACTGCTTTACAACACTGAGAGGTTAATATTTGTGCTTGCACAATTGATGGCAAGGTTCCTGGTTTGATTAGATTAGATCTCTGAAGTGTGTTCTACACGTGACAAAAGCACTTTTACCTACAGTATCATTCCCTCTTCAGCTTAGGGCTCCATGTGTTTCTCGAAAGGGTCTTTGCCCAGAGTTCTGCCATGCCCCTGTAATCATAAGCCACCGAAACATGAAGCAGTATTAAAGGTGATGGTGTGTGACACAAGTTTCACGATACGACGCACCAGACGGAACTACAAAAACAGAAACTTTTATTACAACTAATATACTGCAAAGAACAATTGGTTATACCCACTGTTTTCCAGAACGGTAGAGAGGATAGGAGAAACCTCAGCTATATCCTGCACCCATTACAGTCATTTCTGCGTCCCTGAAATGTGTATGGGCCATACTTTTATAGGAAGTCCAATTAACAGGTAGGGTAGGGCCAAAACAGGGAGTAGATCAGGGTTACATGAACAAGGCTGAGTTTCAGAAAGAGAACTGCCCAAGGGCTGGATACCTTAATAAGAAGGGCTACTGCTTGGAGTGCAGGAGGTTCCTGGTTCAAGTCCCAACACACAGTTTCTATACAGACCAACCGTTTATTTAGCACTGTTTGGTAGGAAGTCAGCCCTTTTTATAACATTTCTGAATGTTAGGGGGAACAGTAGCATCCTCAAGCCTGATTTATTCTCATATTAACCACTTAGCCATCATGTTGTTCCCCTACAATTATGGCATCTGGGGCTGTACTTCACTAGCACCCTATTGGAATGGGCATAGCCTCTAACAATTCAGCTGGGCGAATCAGCATAATTCTGTACATTGCAAGTAACGGATGCATAGAAGCAATCCTTAACACTATGATGCCACAAATCAGTAGCAGTTCTGCACAACATGCAGGAAGGGGAGTGGAATCCTCCATATCTTACATGCATAAGCCCTTAGATTGTTAACTCGCAGACAGGGTACCCCCATTGTTTTCATTTAGAATTGTATGCTTGCTACTTCCCTGAATTGTGTGCTGCAGAACATGTTGGTGCAGCTGCTCTCATTGACATGACAATGGTCATTTTATAGCATAATGTCAAGTGTACATGCATGTGTTGGGGGATTTACAGGAACAAATGTTCAGAAACCACAGTGAAGTTTAGCACGTGCTTGCTCATAGTAGCACATTAAACGCGTCCACAGCTTGTACTCTGGGGAGGTTCATTCTATTGTTCACGGGGATGAATACTTTCAACAGCAACAGCTGGAGCATTGAATAAGGCGAAAGATCTGCCAGGGTGTCTCAAACAATAGGACCCAACGCACGAACATCTTTGAAGTTAAATTTTAAGGTCATGTGCAACGTATCTTTTTTGTTTTGTAAGGGATGTGATATTCAAATGCTAAGTCACTCGCAATAAGAATATTTCTCTTGCATAAAAACCACAGAAGCCAAGTTGGCTTTGCATTTACGTTTGACGTCTTTATCTTCTCTACCTCCTCCACAACACATTTATCAGAAGCCATTCCCTCCTACTGCCCTCCTCAGCACTGCCTGACAAAGCTCTAAACACTTTACTGGTATTAGAATATACCTCAGAGCAGAATACAGTCAGAACAAAAGTTTCATTTTGAACTTTTGCAGACTCTTCTAGTTTGATGAATATTACTTCTAGAGCAGCCAATTAGAAAAATAACATTGCAATAAAAAATTCCCCTGAAAACACATTATTAGAGATGAGTGAACATACTCGTCCGAGCTTGATATTCGTGCGAATATTACGGTGTTCGGGATGCTCGTTACTCGTAACGAGTACCACGCGGTGTTCCGGTTACTTTCAGTTTCCTCTCTGAGACGTTAGCGCGCTTTTCTGGCCAATTGAAAGACAGGGAAGGCATTACAACTTCCCCCTGTGACGTTCAAGCCCTATACCACCCCCCTGCTGTGAGTGGCTGGGGCGATCAGATGTCACCCGAGTATAAAAGTCGGCCCCTCCCGCGGCTCTGCTCAGATGCCGTGTGAGTTAGTGAGGGAAAGTGCTGTTCTATTGGAGTTGCTGTAGGGAGAGTGTTTGTAGTGAGTGTAGGCTTCCAGAACCCCAACGGTCCTTCTTAGGGCCACATCTACGTGTGTGCAGGCTGCTGTTAGCAGTGGAAAATTTTTTTTTTTTCTTCTCAAAATCGGCAGTGCAGAGCATTGCACCCGGTATTAGGGACAGAAGTGGTGCTTAGGCAGGGAGAGTGTTAGGAGTGAGTGTAGCCTTCAAGAACCTCAACGGTCCTTTCTAGGGCCAAATTTAACCGTGTGCAGTACTGTGCTGGCTGCTGTTAGCTGTGTTGCATATTTTTTTTCTTCAAAAAATTGTCTGTGCAGAGCATTGCACCCTCCATTGATACTACAGGGACAGAATTGTGTAGGCAGGGCCACAACACAGTTATTGTTCATTGAATATCCGCAGTGGGGCCCTCCCTTTGCAAAAAAGCGAATTAATTATATTTGGCCTGCCTGTGTCAGTCCTAAGGTCTCCGTGTACGTGTGTGCTGCGTGGAGAACGTACAAAAATCAAACGCAACCAGCTACGGTTTACTGCAGGCTTGCGCCATTGTCTTTCCTGACTGGCAAATACCTGCTCTGCCAGAGTTAATAACTCTGCTACACTAAAGTTGTGTGACACTTTTTCAGGGCCACACCACAGTTATTAAACGTATTGTTCATTGAATATCCGCAGTGGGGCCCTCCCTTTGCAAAAAAGCGAATTAATTATATTTGGCCTGCCTGTGTCAGTCCTAAGGGCTCTGGGTACGTGTGTGCTGCGTGGAGAACGTACAAAAATCAAACGCAACCAGCTACGGTTTACTGCAGGCTTGCGCCATTGTCTTTCCTGCCTGGGAAATCAAATCACTGGTAATACAGCATGCTGAGGGGTAGGGGTAGGCCTAGAGGATGTGGACGCGGCCGAGGACGCGGAGGGCCAAGTGAGGGTGTGGGCACAGGCCGAGCCAGTGCGGTGGCCAGGGGTAGAGGCAGGGCCAGACCGAATAATCCACCAACTGTTTCCCAAAGCGCCCCCTGGCGCCATGCCACCCTGCACAGGTCAAGGTGCTCTACGGTGTGGCAGTTTTTCACAGAGACGCCTGACGACCGACGAACAGTGGTGTGCAACCTTTGTCGCGCCAAGATCAGCTGGGGAGGCACCACCAACAGCATGCGCAGGCATATGATGGCCAAACACCCCACAAGGTGGGACGATGCCCGTTCACCGCCTCCGGTTTGCACCACTGCCTCTCCCCCTGTGCCCCAACCTGCCACTGAGATCCAACCCCCCTCTGAGGACACAGGCACTACCGTCTCCTGGCCTGCACCCACACCATCACCTCCGCTGTCCTCGGCCCCATCCAGCAATGGCTCTCAGCGCAGCGTCCAGACGTCGCTAGTGCCACAGTTTGAGCGCAAGCGCAAGTACGACGCCACGCACCCGTACGCTCAAGCGTTAAATGTGCACATTGCAAAATTGATCAGCCTACAGATGCTGCCGTATAGGCTTGTGGAAACGGAGGCTTTCAAAAGCATGATGGCGGCGGCTGCCCCGCGCTACTCGGTTCCCAGTCGCCACTACTTTTCCCGATGTGCCGTCCCAGCCCTGCACGACCACGTCTCCCGCAACATTGTACGCGCCCTCACCAACGCGGTTACTGCCAAGGTCCACTTAACAACGGACACGTGGACAAGCACAGGCGGGCAGTGCCACTATATCTCCCTGACGGCACATTGGGTGAATTTAGTGGAGGTTGGGACAGAGTCAGAGCCTGGGACCGCTCACGTCCTACCCACCCCCAGAATTGCGGGCCACAGCTCGGTGGTGGTATCTGCGGCGGTGTATGCTTCCTCCACTAAAGCACCTTCCTCCTCCTCCTCCTCCAACGCAACCTCTGTCTCGCAATCAAGATGTGTCAGCAGCACGTCGCCAGCAGTCGGTGTCACGCGGCGTGGCAGCACAGCGGTGGGCAAGCGTCAGCAGGCCGTGCTGAAACTACTCAGCTTAGGAGAGAAGAGGCACACGGCCCACGAACTGCTGCAGGGTCTGACAGAGCAGACCGACCGCTGGCTTGCGCCGCTGAGCCTCCAACCGGGCATGGTCGTGTGTGACAACGGCCGTAAGCTGGTGGCGGCTCTGCAGCTCGGCAGCCTCACGCACGTGCCATGCCTGGCCCATGTCTTTAATTTGGTGGTTCAGCGCTTTCTGAAAAGCTACCCCCACTTGTCATACCTGCTCGGAAAGGTGCGCCAGCTCTGCGCACATTTCCGCAAATCCCACACGCACGCTGCCACCCTGCGGACCCTGCAACATCGGTTTAATCTGCCAGTGCACCGACTGCTGTGCGACGTGCCCACACAGTGGAACTCTACGCTCCACATGTTGGCCAGACTCTATGAGCAGCGTAGAGCTATAGTGGAATACCAACTCCAACTTGCGCGGCGCAGTGGGAGTCAGCCTCCTCAATTATTTACAGAAGAGTGGCCCTGGTTGGCAGCCATCTGCCAGGTCCTTGGAACATTTGAGGAGTCTACCCAGGTGGTGAGCGGCGATGCTGCAATCATTAGCGTCACCATTCCTCTGCTATGCATCTTGAGAAGTTCCCTGCAAAGCATAAAGGCAGACGCTTTGCGCTCGGAAACAGAGCCGGGGGAAGACAGTATGTCGCTGGATAGTCAGAGCACCCGCCTGTCTATATCTCAGCGCGTTGAGGAGGAGGAGGAGGAGCATGAGGAGGATGAGGAGGAGGGGGAAGAGACAGCTTGGCCCACTGCTGAGGGTACAGATGCTGCTGGGCTGTCATCCTTTCAGCGTGTATGGCCTGAGGAGGAGGAAGAGGAGGAGGAGGAGGATCCTGAAAGTGATCTTCCTAGTGAAGACAGCCATGTGTTGCGTACAGGTACCCTGGCACACATGGCTGACTTCATGTTAGGATGCCTTTCGCGTGACCCTCGCGTTGCACGCATTCTGGCCACTACGGATTACTGGGTGTACACACTGCTCGATCCACGGTATAAGGAGAGCCTTTGCACTCTCATTCCCGAAGAGGAAAGGGGTTCGAGAATGATGCTATACCACAGGGCGCTGGTGGACAAACTGATGGTAAACTTCCCATCCGACAGCGCTAGTGGCAGAAGGCGCAGTTCCGAGGGCCAGGTAGCAGGGGAGGCGCAGAGATCAGGCAGCATGTACAGTGCAGGCAGGGGAACATTATCCAAGGCCTTTGCCAGCATTATGGCTCCCCAGCAAGACTGTGTCACCGCTCCCCAGTCAAGGCTGAGTCGGCGGGAGCACTGTAAAAGGATGGTGAGGGAGTACGTAGCCGATCGCACAACCGTCCTCAGTGACGCCTCTGCCCCCTACAACTACTGGGTGTCGAAGCTGGACACGTGGCCTGAACTCGCGCTGTATGCCCTGGAGGTGCTTGCTTGTCCTGCGGCTAGCGTCTTGTCAGAGAGTGTGTTTAGTGTGGCTGGGGGAATCATCACGGATAAGCGTACCCACCTGTCAACCGACAGTGCCGACAGGCTTACACTCATCAAGATGAACAAAGCCTGAATTTCCCCAGACTTCTCTTCTCCACCAGCGGACAGCAGCGATACGTAAGCAATACGCAGGCTGCACCCGCGGATGGAAGCTACGTTCTCTCTCACCATCCAAAACGGGGACATTTCTGCTTCATCAATCTGTGTCTAATATTCCTCCTCCTCCTCCTGCTCCTCCTCCTGAAACCTCACGTAATCACGCTGAACGGGCAATTTTTCTTAGGGCCACAAGGCTCAGTCATATAATTTTTCTAAACAATTTTTATATGTTTCAATGCTCTTAAAAGCGTTGCAACTTTAACTTGAACCAATTTTTCGTTAAACTGGGCTGCCTCCAGGCCTAGTTACCACTTAAGCCACATTAACCAAAGCGATTAATGGGTTTCACCTGCCCTCTTGGTTGGCCATGGCCAATTTCTTTGATGTACATTAGTACTGTTGATACAGCAATTTTTGTGGGCCCTCGCCTACAGTGTAATCAAATGAATTTTTAGCCCACCTGCATTACAGCTGATGTTACATCCGCTGTGTTGGGCAATGCAATGGGATATTTTTGTGTATCGCCGGTGGGTTCCAGGGAGCCACCCATGCTGTAGGTGCACACGAAGTTTAACCTACATCTGTCCACTTGTAAAGAACCCCAGTCTGACTGGGGCATGCAGTGTGGGCCGAAGCCCACCTGCATTAAGCACGACATTACTACCTCAGCTGTGTTGGGCAATGCAATGGGATATTTCTATGTACCGCCGGTGGCTTCCTGGCACCCACCCATGCTGTGGGTCCACAGGGAATTATAAATGCATCTGTTTCCACTTGTAAAGAACCCCAGTCTGACTGGGGCATGCAGTGTGGGCCGAAGCCCACCTGCATTAAACATGACATTACTACCTCAGCTGTGATGGGCACTGCAATGGGATATTTTTATGTACCGCCGGTGGGTTCCAGGGAGCCACCCATGCTGTGGGTCCACAGGGACTTCACAATAGGGAGTTGTACCTGCCTGTGTCTATGAATTAAAAACCGCGGTCTGACTGGGGCATGCAGACACCTTGACAGAATGAATAGTGTGTGGCACATAGGTTCCCCATTGCTATGCCCACGTGTGCAGCTCCTGATGGCGGTGGCACAGGATTATATTTTTCATTGCTTCTGTACAGCATTGTGGGCTATCGCCCCGCCCCTTTTAAAGAGGGTCGCTGCCTAGCCATGCCAACCCTCTGCAGTGTGTGCCTGCGGTTCCTCCTCATGGCAGACGCACTTCTAAATAGACATGAGTGTGGCGTGGCATGAGGGCAGCTGAAGGCTGCGCAGGGACACTTTGGTGTGCGCTGTGGGGGGGAGGGGGGGCGGTTGGGCAGCATGTAAGCCAGGAGAAGTGGCAGTGGAGTGTCATGCAGGCAGTGATTGTGCTTTGTTGGAGGTAGTGTGGTGCTTAGCTAAGGTATGCATTGCTAATGAGGGCTTTTCAGAAGTAAAAGTTTTTGGGAGGGGGGGGCCCCATTCTTGCCGCTATTGTGGCTTAATAGTGGGACCTGTGAACTTGAGATGCAGCCCAACATGTAGCCCCTCGCCTGCCCTGTCCATTGCTGTGTCGTTCCCATCACTTTCTTGAATTGCCCAGATTTTCACACATGAAAACCTTAGCGAGCATCGGCGAAATACAAAAATGCTCGGGTCGCCCATTGACTTCAATGGGGTTCGTTACTCGAAACGAACCCTCGAGCATCGCGGTAATTTCGTCCCGAGTAACGAGCACCCGAGCATTTTGGTGCTCGCTCATCTCTACACATTATAAAATGTGGGACACATATGGTATTCTGTCTGTGGCATTGCTTGCTAAAGGTGTTGTGGCAACGTCAAATTGTATCCCCTATCCTATCTAGTCGTTCATGACCCTCGGCAGCCCTAAAGGCGAGCTCCATGTTTTTCGGTTTTGCACTGCTACTTTCAGTTGTGTGATATCCATGCCAGTATCGGCTCTGACAGTATCAGCCATCGTGTTCTTTGGCGGTCCGGTCTTCTTTTGCCACTGATCTGTCCAAGTATTATAGATTTTTCTAGCGACTCTGCTCTCATTATATAGCCAAAATACGTGAGCCTAATCCGGTCATCTTGCCCTCCAGTGATATACGATTCAGGAATTCTCTGTTTGTTACTCTCGCCGTCCATGGCATACGCAGCAGCTTTCGCCAGCACCCCAGCTCCAACGCAATAATCCTCCTTCTATCAGTTCCCTTGAAGTCCAGCTTTCCCATTCATATATGGCTATGGGGATAATGGGGGTTTGCACTATCCTACATTAAGTTGCTATGCCGATATCCCTACTTTTCTAGATTTTGTCCATGTTTAGCATTGCGCTTCGCCCCAGTGCTATCCTATGTTTTACCTCTGGCATAGATTCTCCAGCCTGGTCAATTTTTGAGCCAAGGAAGATGAAGTCTCGCAGGTATTCTATGACCTCATTGCGATTTTGATTTGAATTTGGCCATTTTTTGCAGTTGTCATAATTTTAGTCTTTTTTAAATTCAGGTAGAGGCCCATTTTTACACTTTCAGTATTGATCTTACATATCAGCTGCTTCAGACCTGCCTCTCTTTCTGCAAGCAGAGTTGTGTCATCTCCATAATGGAGATTGTTGATGTTTCTGACACCTATTTTCACCCCGATTTCCATTTTGTGTAGGTCCATTTTCCTCATGATCACTTCTGCCTATAGGTTAAACAAGAAGGATGAGAGGATGCAGCCCTGTCAGACACCTTTGCCGATCCCAAACCAATCTGTGTCCCCATACTGTGTTCTCACAGTGGCTTCTTGATTAGTATAAAGTAATTTTATCAGCTTGACTAGATATGCCGATACGTCCAGCTCTTGTTGGGCCTGTCATAGCTTGTCATGGTCGACGCAGTGAAAGGCCTTGATGTAGTCGATGAAGCACATATAGATATTCTTATGGTATTCTGAAGTTTTTTCCATGGTCCATCACTGGTTTGCAATATGGTCGCGGGTGCCGTGTCCTCCCCGGAATCCTGCCTGCACATTAGGGAGCGCCGCTTCAACTACTGATCTCAGTCTTTCCTATATGATTTTGAGAAGGATCTTGCATGCATGCGGAATGAGGACTATTGTTCGGTAGTTGGAGCAATTCTGGGAGTCGCCTTTCTTTGGTATAGGGATGAAGACAGATCTTTTCCACTCCTGTAGCTATTGTGTGGATGCCCATACTGCCTGGCACTGGCAGCAATAGCTCTGGTGCTTTATTTTTTGCTAGTTGTTTCATTGCCATAACCACTTCTGACTTCATAATGGAGGCTCCAAGTCCACAGGCTCCACCTCATGCAATGGTCCAGGTATGTGTTTGCAGGCATATAGTTCCTCTGAATATTTCCTCCACCTATCCTTGATTCTCTGTTGGTCATTCAGTTCCTTCCCACTTTTGCCTTTAATTGTACTGTTGCGTGCCATGAAAGGTGTTCGGGCCATCTTGACCTACGAGAATAAGCCTCGCATATGGCCTTTCATGGCTTCTACTTCGAGTTGTTTGCAACGCTCATTCCAGTCCATTTCCTTGTCTCTCCTTGCCACTAGCTGAAAATCGGCACTTAGTTGGGTAAGGGATAACTTTCTAATTAGTGGGGCTCTGACCAGTGGAAACAGGGAACCCAAAGGTCCTTAAATTAATGAAGCAGTGGCCACATATGGGACCTTGGGATCTTTGAGAGTTTCCAGTGGTCAGAACCCCAGCAGTCAGGAAGTTATTTCCTTTCCTGTGGATAGGGTATAGTTTTATATGTTGACACAACCCCTTTAAAAATGCGAATAGACAGAGATGTATAGGAGCTCACAAAAAACATGAAGCGGTCCAGCACTTCCTGTTACAAAATCTGTATTTAGTCCATCATCCAATGAAACGAGCCTGCAAGTATCCCCGTTCTTAGTCATACGGTAGTATATAGTAGTACATCAGAGTTAACTCTTTAAAACCACAGAGGTCAATAATAATCACATCTTGTTGACTTTGTGTTTTGATACTTGCAACGTTTTATCAGATAATGGAATAAATATGGATTTTATATCAGGAAGTGCTGGATCTTTCCATGTTTTACATAATTTCAGCTTGCAACCAAACAAGGCATCTGTGCATCTGACTATATTAGTGCAGATAACAAAAAAAACGTTGTGGACGCGGGCAAGACATGATGAGTGAAAACATTGCCAAATTAAAGGAGTTATATACTTAGAGAAACACATTTGCTTTCTTTTAAGCACAGTACTACACCTGCCAATGGGTTACGCTTGGTTTTGAAGCCCAGCTCCATTGACTTGAATGGAGTTAAACTGCAATACCTGACATAATCCATAGACAGGTCTAGGGCTGTTTCTGGAAGAAAGCAACAATGTTATATTAATCATGCATTTAAAGTACAGAATGGCTACAGACTATAGTTGTCTGCTCAAAATACTTGTGATTTTAGTTGACATACAATGAATTGTTCTGTGAATAGACTGGAGCCTCTTTGCATATTACAGCTATGTAAGTACATACCAAGTGCATAGTGCTAGGAATCAAACAGCTTTGTACAGTATTTGCAGTGTCAATGCCCAAAACCTCCTTTAAAGGAGTTCTCCATGCGAATACTATTGATGACCTATCTTCAGGACAGGTCATCAGTAATTGATTGGCTGGGGTTCACCACTCAGGACCCTGGCCAATCAGCTGATCAGGTTCCACTGTCAGCGTTGCAATACACAATGTATGGAATGAAAACAGTTGGCTCTGACCCCTGAATGGCACAGCTCATTGCAGGTGCAGTTCTCATTGATTTTAATGACTGCTGCAATTATGAGCACTGGCCACTACACATGAATTGGAGTCAAGTGCTTCCACTCAGACCTTTGTGTATTGTGGCACTGACAGCGGGTGCCCGATCAGCTGATCAGCCAGGGTCCTGAGTGGTGGACCCCAATCGATCAACTATTGATGGCCTATCCTGAGGAAAATCCCGTGAATTTTGAAGCTACAATGTTCCAAATACAGAAGAATAGACCACTCCAAGGTCATCCAGAATCCTTCCAAGATACCCAATAAACAGAAGAGCCCTAGTGATCAATGCATATGGTCTTTAAGCACTAGCAAATCAAACTATTATCCAAGCAACATATCAGGAAAAATAAAAAAGGGTTAGCTCTTCAACTGCTACCTCCACAACTTCATAAAACTATCAAACAAGCTTACATTAAGTATCGGCCTCCATGGTTGCTAAAAGCAGTAGGTCCAAAATTCCAACACTACTAAGTATAAACACTTCAAACGTAACTAAAAAAATCTACTAAAATTGAAAATCAGTAAGAGAATACTCTGGCTTATGAACAAAAAAGGCCTGTTGAAGCTGGTAAGAGTGGGTAAGCAATAAAGCTGTCCCTTCAGCATATTCAGTGGTCTTGGAACCCATCGCCAGATACTCATCAAAGGTAGTTGTTCCATCTCACTCGTAAGAATGATCTATTACTGTATGGACCATACGATATTGACATGTAAATATGCACAATGCTCCTCGAGTGTTTGCCTTTGTGTTTGTTTTATTCGTATTGTTCTGCATTGATACACTTATGCAAACTTCAATAAAGAGATTAAACATAAAAAGTGGCACGAAAGAAAAGAACTTGGGGTGAATCACAGTGGTGAAATCTGCAATGAATCTGCAGCATAATCGACATGCAACACGTGGATTTTGCTGCCTTTTCCCAAATTTGCAGCAAGCTCTTCGGTGAAGATATTCAGCTGCAACTGAATGTATCCTTACAGCCCCCATACACATTAGAGTTTAGCCACCCCAACTTGCCATAACAGAAAAGCCAGATGACTCTCTAAGCTGTATGGGGGCAGATCAACTTTCCTTCGACAGATGATGTCGGTGAAAAGAAGAATCATGGTGTTGAATTTCTACACCCCGATCCTTTTGTTTCCCAAGAGATAAGCGACCACCAGAAGTTCTTGGCTGCGACTTAACTGCATAAACACACAAAAGCTTGGCTGAGACAAAGTTCATGTGTATGGTGGAGTTGTCAGATGAATGGACGACAGTTGTTGAAGGCACTTTTAGAAATGCCCCAAAACATACAACCCATAGGTTGATTAAAAATGGATGTAACAATGACTTAAGCAGCCATGCAATACAAATCTATCAGACACTAATCTAATAAACTAGTCTGCAGGCAATCAAAACACCATGCCCCCATGTCAATTTCATCCTAAAGAAAGAACGTCATGTAGATGGACCTTCTGCTTCTTTTTAGAAATTGGCACTCCTATGGTAGACATAAGCCTACGATAGATAAACAACAAGAAAGAGTCTAGAATCTTTGAGACCCACAAACAGGAAGTAATCCAGGAAATGTAATCCTAAAATCACTCTTGTCTCGTAATGAACCTTCCAATCCAAGAAACAGCCTAATGTTTCAAAATAATTGCAAGAAATAGTAAATCCCATCAGCAAATACAGTATCAACATAAAAAGACCCTTCCAAAAAGCACCCCATGGGGCAAAAACAATTAGCATGAGCTGGAAGGAAACAAAATGCCAACTCAATGTCGGACTTGGCTAACAAGGCACCTCAGCTGGCACCACTGACCAAACACACAGCTGCTTCAAAAGAAATATAAAACACTGTTGCCTCTTCACAGCATATCCAGAATTCCCCTGAGGAAAGACACATAATGAATCATTCAAGACTTCCCTGGATCTTTTTTGGAGACCAAGCCAAGAGCGGAAACCCATACGCTAGGCAGCCGAGAAATCAAAATGTGGACCGACCTTGCATCGTTATATAGTTGATAAGGTTGAAAAAAAGACTCAGGTCCACCATGTCCAACCTGTAATTCTACTGCATTGATCGAGAGAAAGGCAAATCTCTCCCCCAAGGGAGAATGGCAATTACTCCGTGCTATGGGTGGAAAAAATTCTTCCCGACCCCAAATTTAACAATCAGAATAAATCCATAGGTCAACATCCCATTTCCAGAAATCTGGTATCCATAACTTGTAACATTATTATTTTCAAGAAAAGCATTTGGCTCCTCTTGAACTTGCTCAAAGAATCAACAATCACAACTTCTTATGGTAAAGAGTTCCATATTTCATTGCTCTTAAGGCCTTTTTACACGCAATGATTATCGCTCAAAATTCATTCAAACGGCTGAAAGTCAGCGATAATCGTTATGTCTAAATGCTGGCAGTCTAGGACTATTTGCTACATTTGAATGGACATCGTTCAGTATTTTGAGTGGCTTCCCTACTTGAGGGGAGTAAACAATGTACTCATTGTGTATACCTTGCATACACAATGAGCACATTGTTTACTCTGCCAGGAGAAGACAATGGAATCCTGCTGGCCAGATAATCCCTCACATAAACACATGCCCAGCTGAGCAAACAACTAGTTCTCCTTCTACAAAGTTTACTTTAGCTAATGAATGAAATAGAGCTCTTATCTGAGTGTGCAATTTTATGTAAAAATGCCGTCAATTCGTTCAGTTATTCGGCCGTTTAAGCGATTATCTTTGCATGTAAAAGGACCTTTACAGTGAAGAATCACTGTCTATGATGATGGTGAAACTTTATCTCCTATATAAGAATAGATACTAGGCCCAGGTGTAAAAAGAGTATTAGAAAGGTCTCTGCATTTGCACATTTTAATTATATTCTCTCCAAGTGGCCTTTTTTTGGAACCGAATAACCCCAAGTTGTCTAAGGTATTAAGTGCAGTACATAATGTAATACAATATAAGCAATGCAATGTATTTACTAAGTTATGGCTAATTTAGACACACTGATTATCGCTAAAAAGTTGCTCGAAAGACATCTTTTGAGCAATAATCATTGTGTGCATTTACATGGGAAGATGATCGCTCAAAATTCGCTCAAACGGCAGTTTGAGTGACAGTTTTGAGCGTTTACTTTACATAAGTGTGTAAATCAAGGCTCACGCTGTATGCAGAACACAAGCGGGACTGCTATGTTCTGTATACAGCTGTTGTCTTTTCGGAGCGCTTAGCTGGTATCCAGCTGAGTGCTCCAAGCGGGGTATGCAGAACACAGCTGGATCGCTGTCCTCTGCATACTCCTGTTGTGTTTACGGAGCACTCTGCTTGGCATACAGCTGAGCGCTCCGATTGGGGTATACAGAAGACAGCTGAAGTGCTGTCTTCTGCATATTCCTGCTGTGTTCATGAGCGCACAGCTGGTATACAGCTTAGCGTTCAAAGCGGGGCATGCAGAAGACAGCTGGAGCCCTGTCTTCTGCATACCTCTGCTGTGTTCATGGAGCGCTCAGCTGGTATACAGCTGAGCGCTTCGAGAGGGGTATGCAGAACACAGCTGAAGTGCTGTCTTCTTCATACTCCGGCTGTGTTCTCCGAGCAGGATACCAGCTGAAACAATAGTATCAGTGGTATTCCACTGATGAAGCTTATCGTTCTCTCGCAGAAAGAGAACGCAGAAAGAGAACGATGAACGACTCGCTAATGAAAACTACACAATGTCCATGCGTTTCGACCCAACGATTCTCACTCAAAAGACGGCTTTGAGCGATTTTTGAGCAAGAATCGTTGGTCTAAATGGGCTTTTACTCAACGTTTTATGTTGACTACCTTTACTATATATATATGGGCTACAAAATAATGACCATACATTTGAATACTTTGAAGAAAAGTTTTGAAGAAAAAATAAAAAACAGTTCACAAAATATTAATAAGAAAAGATTTTCAGGAATTCCTAATTGTGAGTTCTAGGAAAACGTTTACACTCCATTCCTGTACATTGTAGCTCATCCTTTAGAAAACCACTGATTTTCAGAAATGAAGTCACGGATTGCCGAGCTTCAGATCTTAACTTAAACAACGTGTGCAGATATAATGGCAGATGACTCAGGTTTCTGCTGCACAGTAGCATCGATTCCCAGCAGCACCAATTGCATTTACAATCACTAACAACAAGATGCTTCAAGAAAAGCAGGGAAGCGAAGAGCTCATTTCATGTTTTATTCAGCTGCTTGAGAGATCATTTTGGGCCTGGGTAATATATTCCTGCCAGGTTTCCACTATGAACTATTTTTACAGAACCTCACATGATTTTCTAGCCGGGAGAACACAACATTCTGTTTTCCTGAAACTGAAATCAGATGTGCGGTATCCTTGCAAGCACCGCTTTTCATTCATCACCTAGCATGTGACCTCATCTTATCTTGCGAGGAAGGTACAGTCAGTCTCTTTGCTGAAAAGCCTTCGTGAACGTTCAGTGAATTTCTGATGAGTCAAGACGTCACTTTTCTTAGCAGACATTAAGCACTGCCAGATAAGGAGCTCAGCTCATTCGTAATACTTACTTGCAATCTGGATCTTTTAGATGTAAGGCCTAGCTCACACAAGCATGTTGGTATTACGTATTGCACACAAGTGTTTTGCACATGGAATACGCCGTACCAACCTGGCTTAGGCGGTCATGTTACCGCTCACATGAATTGTGCAAGATGCACGCTCAAGAAAAATCCCAGCATGTTCTATCTTGGCGCGTATTATGCGTGCATACATGCCAAGATAGTACATAGCGATGGCCTGTATGTCGATAGTACATAGCGATGGCCATAAGTGTAAGCTCTTGCCTGCGACCTGAAGGTTGCAAGTTCAATCCCCGCGTGATTCAGGTAGCCGGCTCAAGGTTGGCTCGGCCTTCCATCCTTCCGAGGTCGGTAAAATGAGAACCCAGCTTGGTGGGGGGTAATAAATTATAATAATAATTACCTGAAAGCGCTGCGGAATAAGTTGACGCTATACAAATACCAACATTTATTTAAGGACACCAGACTGGTTTCATAATGACAGTTAAGTTTTTGGTTGTATTAAAAAAGGGTCAAAAGAGGCATAATTCCCATTGACTAACTATAGTGGCTACAGAGGGTGTACGGTACCCCAGTTAATAGTAAGGGTGCCCCCTGACTGATGAGTTTGCTTAATAAAGGTATGGTGGTGGATTTGAGGCAACAGAATGCATAATTATACTGTTGCTTAAAGTGGACCTGTCATGACCTTTGAGCCCCATAATGTAGTTTATAGAGCTGAAAGGTCATGACATGTTTATACAGGCAGATACATCATTGGTTCAATCAGATGAGAAATCGTTCAGTTGTTCACATTTCATATATAAGTCAATGAGAACGACTGAACAATTGGTATTTAAACCAAGTGATTAGTGAATGAGCCAACAATGAGGTTATTGCCTGCACCAAAAATTGTATTTATATACATATTTAGTCATCAAATAATGCCACCATACAAGACCTAAATGATATTGCCATACCATGACCACTATCATTATCACTATATAGTGAGTAATATTATCACAATATAAGAGGTATATTATTACCCTCATACAGTGACCATATAGTGGTAGATACCAGCTCTTCACAGATGCCACAGAACGTATATGTGATTGCAGTACCATTATACCCTTTGATCAGTGTGACATCCTTTCTGTTTGGAGTTACTCATGTTCCATTTTCTTCTTCATCTGATCAGCCCACCATGATGACTTCTCCCACCATGACTTGTCTCTGCAGAATCTGATACAGACATCTTTAGCTCCTCACTTTTACAGCACCCTCCCTGCATCATCCAAATATCCACGTGGATTTCCCATCCATACTGCTCTAGACAGTAACAATGCTATTCGTGATGTTCCACACAACAATAGTATGCTCCGTTTTGTGCCACCTGAAGGCTCCACACTGTAAGTGCCACTTTTAATGCCCCTCATGTACTCCCTTTTATACTCCCACTCACTAATAATGCCCTCTTTATGCCGACCTCAGTAATGTCCCCTTTATGTTCTTACTTTCTAGTAATGTCCCATTATACCCCAAGTGTTTCACAGTGTTCCCTTTATGTCCCTAGCCTTTAACCATGTCCCCTTTCTACACTCATTTTTTAATAGTGCCCCCTTTATGAACCCAGTCTTTAGTTGTGCCCCCTGTATGCCCCAGTCTTTAATTGTGCCCACTTTATCATGCCCCAAGTCTCAATGCCTCCAATCAGTACTAATCATGGCTTTATTTGTACTACAAAATTGAAAAGAACACAGTCCTCACCTCACTTCTCACTTCCCCCACTGCTCTAGTCCACGCTGCTCTGCTCTCCACTCACTTCTGAGGTAACCCAATCACATGACTGCTGCAACCAATCCCTGCTGAGTTGGTGTATCTAAGCCTAACATGTATTATACTGTCCGCTAAGCCGGTATATCTAAGCGTATCGTATGTCTACTGAGCTGGTGTATCTAAGCCTGTCAAGTGTGATACTATCTGCTGAGCTGGTGTATTTGATCCTATCATGTGTGGTACGGTCTACTTAGCTGGTGTATCTAAGCCCAGCATGTATTATACTATCAGCTAAGCCAGTACATCTAAGCCTATCATATGTAATACTGTCTGCTAAGCTGGTGTTTCTAAGCCTGTCATGCATGTTGCTGACTGCTGTGCCCGTGTATCTAAGCTGTCCCGGAGAACCCCTCAGCATTCATAAGGCTACATGAAGACTTCTTGTAGCATGAGTTTACAGTGGTAACTATCCATCAGATTGATGGGTGAGCTGGTGGCTACTAGAGTCTTCATGTAACAAATGTCCAGAACTAGCTTCATTTGCATTTATTTAGAGAACAGCGGGTGGTCTGTTCTCTAAACATGTCACTTTTGTTCTCCTGTAGATTGCCGCTGCATACAATACTATCAGCGCTGCCCCGCGGAGAACACAGCATGCTGTCCCTGTTATCATGGACAACGGATTTCATGCTGACCTGAAGTCAGCGATGGACGAAGAGTGTACAGTAGGTGCACGATGGGCACACATTTACACACAACGGCTATCGCTCAAAAGCTGTTGTTTGGACGAATTTTGAGCGATAATCATTGTGTGTAAATCAGCCTTTATAGTTTAGTGCCGTGCCTGCTGAGAATGGAGCTTTTCTTCTTTGCTAAAGTGTTGGGTCCTAGTCATAATTTCGAGAGCTCTCCCCAAAAAAGGCCAAGTGATTGTGGTCTGAATGATTGCATCATTCATCCCCCATATCAGGCTGTTCAATAGGCTAGTTAATCATGCAATGATCTTGATAACTAGCATTCATTTATTTGTGATAGAGCCCTTACTGTAAAGATATAAAGATGAGAATAGAGTCATAGATGCCTCTAGGTAGCGGAAGCCCCAGTGCAATAGCCCATCCTGGCTTTCCTAGGTTTATGGTGTCTTCAACAGGGTCATATAAGGTTAAAGGGGTTGTCTCGCGCCGAAAGGGTTTTTTTTTTTTCCATAGGCCCCCCGTTCGGCGCAGGACAGCCACAAAGGATGTGTTAAAAAAAAAATACATATTACTTACCCGAATCCCCGCTCTGCGACGTCTTCCTTCTTCCTACTTCTTCCTTCACCAAGATGGCCACCGGGATCTTCACCCACGATGCACCGCGGGTCCTT
This sequence comes from Eleutherodactylus coqui, assembly GCF_035609145.1. Lineage (NCBI taxonomy): Eukaryota > Metazoa > Chordata > Amphibia > Anura > Eleutherodactylidae > Eleutherodactylus > Eleutherodactylus coqui. The sequence goes on along the minus strand of NC_089841.1, from coordinate 199,443,168 downwards.
TCCCATGGTGCACCGTGGGCTCTGTACGGTCCATTGCCGATTCCAGCCTCCTGATTGGCTGGAATCGGCACCCGTGACGGGGCGGAGCTACGATGACCAGCTCTCCAGCATGAGCGGCCCCATTCACCAGGAAGAAGACCGCACAGCGCAAGCGCGTCTAAAAACGCCAGAAGAAAGCGAAATTAGACGGATCCATGGTGACGGGGACGCTAGCAACGGAGCAGGTAAGTGAATAACTTCTGTATGGCTCATATTTAATGCACGATGTATATTATAAAGTGCATTAATATGGCCATACAGAAGTATTTAACCCCACTTGCTTTCGTGAGACAACCCCTTTAAGGCTCATTTAACCCAACAATAAAATCCCCGCCTGCTGAAAAAGCTGTATCTGATTGGCAGCTGAGCGCTGCCTGTGATTGCCTGAGCGCTCAGCCAATCACAGGCAGCACTCAGCCATTCATTGAATTCAGTGAATGGCCGAACACTGCCTGTGATTGGCTGAGCACTGTGACCAATCACAGGTAGGGCTCAGCTGCCAGTCAGATACAACTCTTTCAGCAGGTAGAGATTTTAAATCCCCGCATGATGAAAGAACTTCAGAGCAGTGCAGGGAGAAGAAGGCTACACACGGCTGAGCCCTGGCAGCGGTGGACAGGTGAGTATATATTTTTTTAATTTTTTACACTTGGTAGTGATGATTTTCAGGGAACGGCTTATGTTTAAAGCCCTTCCCCAAAAATCACCAGCTGTGCGTTCCGTGAAGACAACAAGCTTGTCTTCTGCATACCTCGCTCGGAGCGCAAAGTGATCACTCAAAACTGTCAATCAAACTGCCATTTGAGCGATCACCCTGCCCTGAAAATGCACAACGATTATCGCTCAAAAATCGCTCAAAAGACATCTTCTGAGCAATAATCGTTGTGTCTAAATGGGCTCTTACACATAAGACGTAACCAGCCAGTAAGGAAGTAGTCATGTTCTATCTGGTGGTTGCATTGTATTTGGACAGGTCAGACTGATGTGCAATGTCCCTCTTGCAGTGTGACTCAGTGCTGCACTCTGTCAGCTTCTATGCTGAGTAGGTAAGAATCAATGAATGTCAGTAGGTCAAGGTAATCTGAAGAGAGGGTTTGAATAGATGTTAAAGAGAACCTTTCATGTAAACCTACCTAGCATTTTTATTTTGAAACTTAACAGCTCCCCCTAATAAAGGTTTTACTATATTGGGCTTATTTATAAAAAGGCTTCATACTGCTGTGTAAATCAAGTGGGGCATAAGTGGTTGGGAGGTGCATAAGACCTTACTGTACCTCTGAGTACCTCTGATTTCATATGAAGGGACCCAGAAATTGTTTTCTCAGATTTCATAAACATATGACAGAAAAAAAAGATTTTATTACTGTCTCTCAAACTTTGTAGAACTTTTTATATCAAGATTTATTAATTATTATTTCATAGTGAGAAACCCAGACTACTAAATGAATTCAATTTGCAACTCAAAATTAATTGAGACTTCAGACTCCTAAGGGTGGGGTCACACAGGGCGGATTCCCGCCGGAAATCCCGCGGTTTGGCCACAGCAAAAACTGCGAAATTTCCGCCAGGAGAACCGCCGCGGAAAAATCCGCGGTGGCTTTGAAGCGGCTCAACCGCTCGCTCTTCCGCTGCGGCGGCGCTCCCATAGAGGAGAGCGCGGCCGCAGCGGAAAGAAAAAATAAATAGACATGCTGCATATTGTAAAGCCGCGGCTGCGGTCGCCACAGCCGCAGTTCCTGCCTGACTTACCGCAGCGGATTGGCCGTCCCGTGTGGATGAGATTTTTGAGAAATCTCGTCTACATGGCTGGCTAATCCCGAGATTAGTGGCCACAGGCGGATTTGCCACGACGAAATTCCGCACGGAATTTCCGCGGCAAATCCGCCCTGTGTGAACCCAGCCTAAATTTATTTAGACCCCAAAACACCCTCCTAAACTGATGTCCTGTACTAGTCCTCTAAAATGAATCAGACCAGACAAAAGCAAAAGTTCAGCACTGAGGTCAAGTCCTGCTGTGTAATCACAAGGTGCTAATTCCCCAGAATCCAAGCAAACAGTAGAAAGGATCACAACATCACAGGCAGTCCTTGATATCAATCCTACTGTTTGTTTATATACATACATCTGTAATAATGTACAATGTTTCAAAAGAGAAAACAGCAGTACTGACGCACCCAAATAAACAGCTACATAGATACCAATGCTGTGTGCCTTTACTTAATTTGTTGCATTTTAGCATTGCATGCCAATTTTGCTGGAATAGCCAGAAAATCACTCAGATTTCCAATCTAAAAACAGGAAAGTGGGATGTGGGTGGAGACTGGTTTGGGGTCTCTAGGGCAGAACTTAGTCTCTATAAGAGGCTGAGGCCTGGCCTGGGGTTTCTATACAGGGGTGCCTGGCTTCTGTTCTCTATTCATTTAGGGTGTGCGGACATTAGTCTTATATTTGTCTTATAGTTGTCTTATGTACTATTTTTTATATGTACTATTTGAGATCAAATGCCCTAGGTTGTGGACGGCTGAGGAGAACAATGTGCTTTTAGTTCCCATCTTTGGAATCTTTCTAATTCCCCTCTCAAAAGTTATAAAGTATAATGTTACAACTTCTTCTTAGTTGTATAACTATAGAGGAAAGAGCAAAAAAATGTCCACAGCACGTGATAGGTTTGTAAAAGTCTTTTGTTTAGTGGCTTTTCTGGTTTTTATGTAGTTTATAGAAGAATTGTAAATTTGCACCACTTAGAAATATCACAAGGAATGTGATAGAACAATTTTTTTGTAACTGATTCATTAAAAATTTTAAAAAGTATACATTGGGATGGATTTGCAGGTATCTAGAGGTATAGTATGTGGCCATAGACTTCTATTGGTGTCATATTATCGATCCTGGACATTACCAAGCTGCAATATTACAGGTTCATTGAACATGGACGCTAATACAACCATGAGCACGAGGCCTTAGATCTTCTTCCATATGCAAAGTGTGGTAATTGTAGTCTGTAAAATCTCCATGGCACTCTGGCTTTAGAGATACTATAAAACAATTAACATATCACAGACCCTTGGGCATTTCATATGTTGCCACTCAATGTACACAAGCTATCTTATAAGACCTGCATAAGCAAATTTAAGCAGCAATATGCTAATATTAATCTACTGTGACTGATAATCACCATATTTAAATTCATTGCTGAGCCCGGTCTTTGAAAAGAAACAGGCACATATTCTCTGTTTATTAAATTTTCTATTTTGACTTCATTATAGTTGGGTTAGGAACACAAACTGTTTGTAATACAAAATTTATTATCAAGGCAAATATATTGTGTTGTTATAGGTCTTTCTTTGTTGTTACCCATTGCATAAAGTTAAAAAAAATTAGAGCTCTCACTTCAGGATCATGAGACTTTGAACACAAACTTTCAGAATACTGTATAACACTGACATCTAGTGGCCATTTGAGTTCTTTACAGTTTCATAAATTCGTTTCCTACAGTAATTTGCAATTCTGGCCATTTGTTCCTGCTACTAATATTCACCTATCCCTCAAAGCTGCAAACAGTCCACTGATCCCCACTGTAGGAGTAATGCAAGTAGACATTTTATTCTGTAGCTGTGGATTGAGTAAGAAAGTAGTAGCGTTAGTAGAGAGTGCAAGGAACTCTAATGGAGCATGCATAAATTAATTGCGTATTATGTGCTCAATGTATGTGCGCACATAATACATGGTGAATGGAGTGAATGAAAGTACATTCCTTTTTTTGATCTATTCACACTTGGGTAAATTTATGTGCATAAAAAAGAATGTAGCATATTATATTTTACCGTGTTTTACATACACACAGCCCTATTGTTTTCTATAGCCATGTTCAGAAGGCAGTACATCAGAATTACATTGCGTATGTAAGGTGTTTTTTACGCATGTTGTTAGGAAACATGAGTTAAAAGTTAAAAAAAAAGTAACCAGGAAGCCGGTGCAGGACAGCGTGTGTGAAATACTATGTTCAAGCGCAGGTAAAAAGGTGACAATATGCAGGGATGCGCAGTTCCCTGTGGCAGTAAAACGCTGTGATTTTTATGCAGTGTTTTACTGCACGGTCATGTGAGCCCGGCCTTAAATGGACTTATGGCCTTTGAAGTTGGCACCCAACTACTAGAAGCATGACCTGAGTCAGAAGACCCCATAGATAACACTGCAAAGAATCCAGAAGCAGTGCCATCAAGATGCACTTTTCAAGTGCATCTTGAAAAAGACCCCTGCGCGGGTCGAAACGTTGTGTTTCTTTTACTGGATATGGATTAAATAAAGAGGCATCTTATGATGCACTTATAAAGGAAGAACTCACTCCTGGCGCTGCTCATTTTCATGATTTTTGTCGATTACGTATGGAGGAGCCAAGGGAGTCTGGCTCTCTAAGGTGAGCTTGGCGCACTATTTTTGCCTACCTCCCACTGCGGTGGTTGTTGAACTGAGGAGTGCTGCTGTAACATATTTACTTGTTGGATAGGAAGGAATTTCAATCTACTGCCGAGTCTGCACATGCACGCTGTCTCGCCGCGAGTGTTCATATACTATTGCAGAGAGGCAGCGTGCATGCGCAGTCCCTGCAATAGCCCGGCATTCCCTGCTAGGCTAGGAACGCTACGTCACCAGAAGACGAAGAATCGGCCAGCTGGAGGTGAGGTGACCTGGGGGAACTGCAGGAGAAGATCGGCGGGGAGAAGATCCAGTAAGAAGGCTTTCTGGGGAGGAATAGGTAATTATAGTTTTTTTTTCTTTTCTAATGACAGAACCCCGTTAAATAAGAGAGTCCTCCTCCACACCACTGCAGGTTCAGGCTGGCCATGAAGTGTTCCTGCTCATGCTAGTTGGCACCAGCGAAGTAATTATAATAATCTTTATTTGGATAGCGCCAACTCTTTCCGCAGCGAAGTATTAAGAGGAACCATCATGCTATGCTGACTATATCAAGCCTTTTTCCCTATACATGGATAGAAGTTTGAAGGTGCTAGGGCAGTTCTGTCCCAAATACGGGATGCCTGTAAGTAAGTATTTACCTTTGTTAGCAGAACACTGAGGGGCAGAGTGAAGAACCACTGAGAATCACTGGCCCAACCATTCTGGATTCAATGGGACCGTCCCGGATTAAGGCAACTCTTCGACCATCCTGGGTCACTCTCCACTAACCTCTTTCATCAACAGTAAAGGCACCATGATGTGATCACACTCACAGGACCTGACAGCGCGCCGCACACAGCAGAGCCCCACTCCTCTGCCAGACTCCTGCGAGTATGAAGTATGATCACATCATGCCTTCACTGTAGACGAAAGGAATTAGTATAGTGGGGGCACTATATGGGGGCCACAAGGAGGACACCACAATTAATAGAGGGCCACAGAAGGACATTGTAACTAAGAGGGGGCACTATTGCTTTATGGGACCACAGAGGAAACAATATAACTAAGAGGGACCACAGGGGGTCACTATAACTAGGAGGAGTCACAGAGAAGGCACTATTACTGTGGGTAGTTACTGAGTGGCCATATTTGTACACTTGGTTAGTGGCATTTGTCTACACTCTGCTTGCTGCCTCTGAATTTCGCCCTTGGACTTGCTGATACATCAAATGGATATGCAAGATGTAATTTTCATGAAGCAGTTGAAATAGAAGAATGGTGTCAGTGATTGTTATTAATATAAGTACAGTCTCTAATACCGTGTTTCCCCCCAAAAAAATATTGTCCCAAAAGAAGCACAGTGTCTTATTTTTGGGGGATGTCTTATTAATATTTACCTAACAGCTGCGGTCCAGGTCCATCCCACTGGTCTGCGAAGTTCCATAGCTCCGCCGGACTTCCTGTACTCCTCGTCCGCTGACAGAACATCACTTCCTGGTTGCGGCGTTCAAAAATTCTGCCTCCACGAAGCGATGGCTCTGATTGGCCAGTGAGCGCTGCTCTCAGCCAATCACAGCCATCATGTTTTTTCAGCGAGCGCTGCATTGAGTGGCTGAGAGCAGCGCTCGCTGTCCAACCAGAAAGTGGTGTTCTGTCGGTGGCCGAGGAGTGCAGGAAATCTGTCAGAGCTCTGGAACTTCGCATACCATCTGAAGGGACCTGGTCTGCGCTTGCTAAGTAATGTATTAATTTTTTTAATGTAGTCTAGGTAGGGCTTACTTTTGAAGTAGGTCTTATATTTCAAGCCTCCCCAAAAATAGTCAAAAATCCGGGTAGGGCTTATTTTCAGGGCAGGTCTTACTTTTGGGGAAACGCGTTAGCTTACAACATGCAGCCTGGCAAGATCCTTGATTTGTTGCAGAGAGGGTTAGTAAGGGGTATATTAGGGGCAGTGACAGAATGGTGAAAGTATACAGAGATGAGTTGTGGTTGGAAAAAGTCTTAATAGAGGCTTGGGCTCAGGGAGAAGGAAAGCAAAAAATGGATGTCACCTATCAGAGACGTAGCCTGTGATCAGTGGAGGTAACTGCACTGTAATCACTATTACAGTATAGAACCAGTATTTATTATTTTAAGGTATACTAGTACTGGGTCACTGAGGGGCACTATTACTGCAAGGAATAACAATAAGTGAGGCTCAGCGTAAAAGGGGCATGGCCTGGTGTAAAAACAGATTTCAGCTAACAGTTATCCCTCATTTGATTGTTCAAAAGTTGGAAGGTATGCACACAATTACAGTTCATTCAAGCTAGAGCCATTGGCAGTATTGTCGGCTGTTACCAAGAGGTTTGTTGACATCTTGTTGAAGGTCAAATTTGTACTGTGGGTGGGCAACAATTTGGATACTAGAGATGAGCGAGCGTACTCGTCCGAGCTTGATGCTCGCTCGAGTATTAGGGTACTCGAGATGCTCGTTACTCAAGATGAGCACCACGCGGTACTCGAGTCAGTTCCATTTCCTTCCCTGCAGGTTTTGCGCCATTTTCTGGCCAATAGACATGCAGGAAAGGCATTACAACTTCCTCCTGTGATGTTCCAGCCCTATCCCACCCCCCCTGCAGTGAGTGGCTGGTGAGATCAAGTGACCGCCAAGTATATAAAGCGATCCCGCCCGCGGCTCGCCTCAGACACACGCTGGCAGAGATTAGGGAGAGTGCTACTGGTGCTATAGGGAGAGTGTTAGCGTCCTTCTTAGGGCCACATCTGACCGTGTGCATTACTGTTGTGGCTGCTGGGAGCAGTTTTGCACATTTTTTTTGTTTTCATCTTGGGCTGTGCAGACTATTGCGTTGTCAGTCTGCAGCCAATTATACAGAGTATAGGGGCAGTACTGGTCAGGCAGGGACAGTGTTAGTGTAGAATCCTGTCAACAAGTACCCCAAAAAAGCTCCTCCTTAGGGCTACCTGTGAGCGTGTGCATGACTGTTGTAGTTGCTCACTATTAGCCAGCTAGGCCTTTTTGCAGCCTAGCGTATATTTTTTTCGGGCCACAGTGTGCGTTACATAACCGCTGTGACCCTCCAAGTGCAGGCAAATAATTGCCTAATTTTTTACACCGCTCTGTGCGTCCTGTCAACTTCACGCACAGCGTACGCCCACAGCTTCTGATAGAGGGAAGGACATATACACGCTATCTAGGCTGCTGTTTTTTTTTTAAAAAACCTGAAAAAACACTACTCCTTAGGGCTACCTGTGAGCGTGTGCATTACTGTTGTAGTGGCTCACTATTAGCCAGCTAGGCCTTTCTGCAGCCCAGCGAATAATTTTTTCGGCCTATAGTGTGCGTAACATAACCGCTGTGACCCTCCAAGTGCAGGCCAATAATTGCCTAATTTTTTACACTGCTCTGTGCATCCCGTCAACTTCACGCACAGCGTATGCCCACAGCCGCTGATAGAGGAAAAAACATATGCACTCTATCTAGGCTGCTGTTTTTTTTTAAAAAAAAACTGAAAAAACACTCCTCCACAGGGCTATCTGTGAGCGTGTGCATTACTGTTGTAGTGGCTCACTATTAGCCAGCTAGGCCTTTTTGCAGCCTAACGTATAATGTTTTGCGGACTGCAGTGTGCGTAACATAACCGCTGTCAGCCTCCAACTGCACGCCACTAATTGCTTAATTATTCAGACCGCTCTGTGTCTGCTCTATTGGTAATACACCATGCTGAGGGGTAGGGGTAGGCCTAGAGGACGTGGCCATGGACGCGGGCGAGGACGCGGAGGTCCAAGTGAGGGTGTGGGCACAGGCCGAGTTCCTGGTCCAGGTGAATCACAGCGGGCTGATGCGGGATTAGGAGAGAGACAAGTTTCTGGGGTCCCCAGCTTCATATCACAATTTATGGGTCCACGTGGTAGACCTTTATTACAAAATGAGCAGTATGATCAGGTCCTGTCGTGGATGGCAGAAAATGCATCCAGCAATGTATCGACCACCCAGTCTTCTACGCCGTCCACTGCTGCAACTCAGAATCCTCTTGCTGCTGCTCCTCCTTCCTCCCAGCCTCCTCACTCCATGACAATGACACATTCTGATGAGCAGGCAGACTCACAGGAACTGTTCTCGGGCCTCTGCCTTGATTGGGAAAAAATGGTTCCTCTCCCACCTGAGGAGTTTGTCGTGACCGATGCCCAACCTTTGGAAAGTTCCCGGGGTCCGGGGGATGAGGCTGGGGACTTCCGGCAACTGTCTCAATTGCTTTCACTGGGTGAGGAGGTCGATGATGATGATGAGACACAAATGTCTATCTGTGAGGTAGTAGTAAGGGCAGTAAGTCCGAGGGAGGAGCGCACAGAGGATTCGAAGGAAAAGCCGCTGGACGATGAGGTGACTAACCCCACCTGGTTCGCTAAGCCAACTGAGGAGAGGTCTTCAGAGGGGGAGGCAAGTGCAGCAGCAGGACAGGTTGGAAGAGGCAGTGCGGTGGCCAGGGGTAGAGGCAGGGCCAGAGCGAAGACTCCCCCAACTGTTTCCCAAAGCACCCCCTCGCGCCAAGCCACCCTGCAGAGGCCTAGGTCTTCAAAGGTGTGGATGTTTTTGAGTGAGAGCGCGGACGACCGACGAACAGTGGTGTGCAACCTGTGTCGCGCCAAGATCAGCCGGGGAGCCACCAGTACCAGCCTTACCACCACCAGCATGCGCAGGCATATGATGGCAAAGCACCCCACAAGGTGGGACGAAGGCCGTTCACCGCCTCCGGGTCGCACCACTGCCTCTCCCCCTGTGCCCCAACCTGCCACTCAGATCCAACCCCCCTCTCAGGACACAGGCACGATCGCCTCCCGGCCTGCACCCACACCCTCACCTCCGCTGTTCTCGGCCCCATCCAGCAATGTATCTCAGCGCAGCATCCAGCTGTCGCTAGCGCAAGCCTTGGAGCGCAAGCGCAAATACGCCGCCACACACCCCCATGCTCAAGCTTTAAGCGTGCACATTGCCAAATTGATCAGCCTGGAGATGCTGCCATACAGGCTTGTGGAAACAGAGGCTTTCAAAAACATGATCGTGGCGGCGGTCCCACACTACTTGGTCCCCAGTCGTCACTATTTTTCCTGGTGTGCCGTCCCAGCCCTACACCAGCACGTACCACGGACACGTGGACAAGTACTGGCGGGCAGGGCCACTATATCTCCCTGACGGCACACTGGGTGAATTTGATGGAGGCTGGGACCGAGTCAGAGCCTGGGACCGCACATATCCTACCCACACCCAGAATAGCAGGTCCTTCCTCGGTTCGGGTATCTGAGCGCGGTCTATGCCACCTCCTCTAAACCCTCCCCCTCCTCCTCCTACGCAATCTCTACCTCTCAATTAAGAAATGTGAGCAGCACGTCGCCAGCAGTCGGTGTGGCGCAGCGCGGCAGCACAGTGGTGGGCAAGCGTCAGCAGGCCGTGCTGAAACTACTCAGCCTAGGTGATAAGAGGCACATGGCCCCCAAGCTGTTGCAGGGTCTGACTGAGCAGACCAACCTCTGGCTTTCGCCGCTGAGCCTCCAACCAGGCATGGTTGTGTGTGACAACGGCCGTAACCTGGTGGCAGCTCTGCTGCTCGGCAGCCTCACACACATGCCATGCCTGGCCCACGTCTTCAATCTGGTGGTTCAGCGGTTTCTGAAAAACTACCCGCACTTGTCAGACCTGCTCGGTAAGTTGCGCCGCGTCTGCGCACATTTCCGCAAGTCCACCATGGACTCTGCCACCCTGCGGACCCTGCAACATCGGTTTAATCTGCCAGAGCACCGGCTGCTGTGCGTTGTGCACACACGGTGGAATTCTACGCTCCACATGTTGGCCAGGCTCTATGAGCAGCGTAGAGCAATAGTGGAATACCAACTCTAACATGGGCGGCGTAGTGAGAGTCAGCCTCCCCAATTCTTTACCAAGGAGTGGGCCTGGATGGCAGACATCTGCCACGTCCTCGGAAACTTTGAGGAGTCTACCCAGATGGTGAGCGGTGATGCTGCAATTATTAGCGTCACCATTCCTTTGCTATGCCTGCTGAGAAGTTCGCTGCAAAGCATAAAGGCTGACGCTTTGCGGTCGGAACAGGAGACGGGGGAAGAGAGTTTGTCGCTTGATAGTCAGAGCACCCTCATGTCTATATCTCAGCGCGTATTGGAGGAGGAGGAGGAGAAGGAGGGGGAGGAGCAGGAGGAGGAGAGGGAAGAAACAGCTGGGCCCACTGCAGAGGGTACCCATGCTGCTTGCCTCCCATCTGTTCAGCATGTATGGCCTGTGGACGAGGAGGAGGATCTTGAAAGTGATCTTCCTAGTGAGGACAGCCATGTCTTGCATACTGGCACCCTGGCACACATGGCTGACTTCATGTTAGACTGCCTTTGTCGTGACCCTCGCGTTAGACGAATTCTGGCCACTACGGATTACTGGGTGTACACCCTTCTCGACCCCCGGTATAAGGAGAACCTTTCCACTCTCATTCCCGAAGAGGAAAGGGGTTCGAGAGTGATGCAATACCACAGGGTCCTGGTGGACAAACTGATGGTAAACTTCCCATCTGACAGCACTAGTGGCAGCGCTAATGCAACGGAGGACAATGTGCGGCTACAAACGGACCTGGATAAGCTGGGGGCTTGGGCAGGAAAATGGCAAATGAAGTTCAATGTTGAAAAATGTAAGACTATGCACATGGGCAGGAGAAACGGATGTCACCAATATTCACTTAATGGGGTACCACTAGGGAAAAGTGATATGGAAAAGGATCTGGGGGTATTAGTGGATAATGGACTAAACTGGAGTAACCAATGCCAGTCAGCTGCTGCAAAGGCAAATAAAGTCTTGGGGTGCATTAAAAGAGGTATAGGGGCAAAGGACGAGAACATTATCCTTCCATTATATAAGGCACTTGTCAGGCCTCACATGGAATACTGCGTACAATTCTGGTCACCGGTGCTCAGGAAAGATGTCACAGTGCTTGAGGGGATTCAAAGAAGGGCAACTAAACTAATACATGGAATGACGGAACTGTAATACCCAGAGAGGCTATCCAAATTGGGACTATTTACTCTAGAAAAAGAAGGTTAAGAGGCGATCAAATAACCATGTATAAGTACATGAGGGGACAATACAAGGAGCTCTCCCGTGATCTGTTTACACTCAGGACCACGACGGTAACAAGAGGACATCCGCTATGATTAGAGGAAAGTAGGTTTCATCACCAACATAGAAGGGGATTCTTTACTGTAAGAGCAGTTAGACTGTGGAACTCTCTGCCTGAAGAAGTGGTGATGGCAAAATCCATAGAGGAGTTTAAAAGGGGACTTGATGTCTTTCTGGAGAAGAAGGACATTACAGGATATAAATCTTAGGTTAATTGTCAATCCAGGTATATAGGAAGGTAGGAACTATTAGGGGTTGATCCAGGGAACAGTCTGATTGCCATTAGGGAGTCGGGAAGGAATTTTTTCCCCAAAAGGGCTAATTGGCTTCTGGCCTTGGGGTTTTTTGCCTTCCTCTGGATCAACACAGGAGGATAGACAGGCTGGACTAGATGGACATTGTCTTCATTCAGCCTTACATACTATGTTACTATGTTAGAAGGCGCAGTTCCGAGGGCCAAGTAACAGGGGAGGCGCGGAGATCAGGCATCATGTTCAGCGCAGGCAGGGGAACACTCTCCAAGGCCTTTGCCAGCTTTATCTCTCCCCAGCAAGACTGCTTCACCACTCCCCAGTCAAGGCTGAGTCGGAGGGAGCACTGTAAAAAGATGGTGAGGGAGTATGTAGCCGATCGTACCACCGTCCTCCGTGATGCCTCAGCTCCATACAATTATTGGGTGTCAAAGCTGGACATGTGGCACGAACTTGCGCTGTATGCCCTGGAGGTGCTGGCTTGCCCTGCCGCTAGCACCTTGTCAGAGAGGGTGTTTAGTGCAGTTGGGGGAATCATCATGGACAAGCGTACCTGCCTGTCAACTGCCAGTGCCGACATGCTTACACTCATAAAGATGAACAAACCCTGGATTTCCCCAGACTTCTCTTCTCCACCAGCGGAGAGCAGCGGAACCTAAAGATTCTTTTCGCTGCAACCGCAGATAAAAGCACTCTTCTGTATCACCGAGAAAACGGCGCATTTATCTTTGTCAATCTGTCTCTGACATTAGTCCTCCTCCTCCTACTCCTCCTCCTGAAACAAAATGTCATTGCGCTGAACGGCCAATTTTTCTGCGGCCCAAAAGGCTTATCTACATCTAACAATGTTTTTACAATTTTTCAAAGTTTCAAAAGTATTGAGACTGTAACATGAACCAATTTTTTCAACAGGGCTGCCTCCAGGCTCTGTTACAAATTAAGCAACAGTGAGCTGTAGCTTTAAAAAAATGTTTATGGGTTTCACCTGCCCTCTCGGTTGATACACTTTTCAGAGGTACACTTGTACTCTTGGTATACTAATTTTTTGGGCCCACGCCTACACTCTTATCCAACCAATTTTCCCGGCCTTCGCCTACGTTCATGGTATCCCAATGTTTCAGAGGTTGGCCTATACAATTACTACAGAAATTTTACTGGGGTCTGTCTGCCTGCCTATACTTCTGCTACGAGAAAGTTACAGGGGTCTGCCTATACTGCTGCCACTTACATGTTACAGGGGTCTGCCTATACTGCTGCTATAGAAATGTTACTGGGATCTGTCTATAGTGTTACTACAGAAATGTTACAGGGGTCTGCCTATACTGCTGCCACGTCAATGTTACAGGGGTCTGCCTATACTGCTGCTATAGAAATGTTACTGGGGTCTGCCTATACTGTTACTACAGATATGTTATTTGGCTCTGTCTATACTGTTACTACAGAAATGTTACTGGGGTCTGTCTATACTGTTACTACTGAAATGTTACAAATACTGGGCTCTGCCTATACCGCTGCTACTGAAATGTTACAGGGGTCTGCATATACTGCTGCTACACAAATGTTACTAGGGGGTCTGCGTATACTTCTGCTACTAAAATGTTAATGGGGTCTGCCTATACTTCTGGCACGTAAATGGTACAGGGGTCTGCCTATACTTCTGCTAATGAAATGTTACTGGGGTCTATCTATACTGCTACTACAGAAATGTTACTGGGGTCTCCCTAGACTTCCGCAACATAACTGTTACTGGGGTCAGCTTATACCTTTGCTACAGGAATATTACAGGGGTCTGTGTATACTATGGGTGCACTAAGTCTTCCCATCACGGTCTTCTACCTATCTGCCCCCCCAAAAAAACCCAGACTGACTAGGGCATGGCGTGTGGGCTGCAGTCAACATGTATTCCCTCTCACGTAACCTCAGCTATCCGGGGCACTGCAATGGGATTTCTTTCGGTACCGTCTGTGTGTTCCTGCTATCCACCCATGCTGCGGGTGCACACAGATTTGCCATAGCGGAGTTGTACCTGCCTGGCACTTTTAAAAATAACCCTGAATGTCTAGGGCATGGCATGTGGGCCGCAGCCAACATGTATTCCCTCTCACGTAACCTCAGCTATCCGGGGCACTGCAATGGGATTTCTTTCGGTACCGTCTGTGTGTTCCTGCTATCCACCCATGCTGCAGGTGCACACAGACTTGCCATAGCGGAGTTGTACCTGCCTGGCACTTTTAAAAATAACCCTGAATGTCTAGGGCATGGCATGTGGGCCATAGCCAACATGTATTCCCTCTCACGTAACCTCAGCTATCCGGGGCACTGCAATGGGATTTCTTTCTGTACCGTCTGTGTGTTCCTGCTAGCCACCCACGCTGCAGGTGCACACAGACTTGCCATAGCGGAGTTTACCTGCCTGGCACTTTTAAAAATAACCCTGAATGTCTAGGGAATGGCGTGTGGGCCGCAGCCAACATGTATTCCCTCTCATGTAACCTCAGCTATCCGGGACACTGCAATGGGATTTCTTTCTGTACCGTCTGTGTGTACCTGCTATCCACCCATGCTGCGGGTGCACACAGACTTGCCATAGCGGAGTTGTACCTGTCTGTCCCCAAAACACTGACAGACTTGGGTAGCGTTTACCCCTTGTGCTGTATCCGACACCCAAACAGAATGAGTACTGTGTGGACACATGGAGTCCCCATTGCTATGTCACTCGCAGTACCTTGGGCCACACAAGGTGTTTGCTGGGACAGAGGCTGACCCAGGGCCTGCTCACATACTGCCCACACCGAGTATTGCTGCATTGTGGAGATGTGTAGAAGTGCTGGGCTGGCAGCAGGCTCCCCTTTATGCCCACGTTTGCAGCTCCAGACGGAGGTGGCAAAGGATTGGAATGAAGATGGAACGTCAATCTATTATCAATTCTCAACAGCGTTGTGGGCTATCGCCCACACTTTCAAAGAGGGTCGCTGCCTGGCCCTGCCAACCCTCTGCAGTGTGTGCTTCTGGTTCCTCCTCATGGCAGGCGCACTTAGAAATAGACATGAGGGTGGTGTGGCTATGAGGCCAGCATGTGGCATGAGACCAGCTGAGGGCTGTGCAGCGACACTTTTGTGTGCGCTGCGGACGCAGGGTCGTGCGGGGGGGGGGGGGGTTGGGCAGCATGTAACGCAGGAGAAGAGGCAGCGGTGTGTCCCACAGGCAGTGATTGTGCTTGGTTGGAGGTAGTGTGGTCCTTAGCTAAGGTGTGCCTTGCTAATGAGGGTTTGTCCGAAGTAAAAATTGTTAGGGGGGGGGCACACTCTTGCCGCTATTGTGGCTTAATAGTGAGACCTGGGAACCTGAGATGCAGCCCTGCATGTTGCCCCCCGCCTGTCCTATCCGTTTCTGTGTGGTTTCCATTACTTTCGTAGGTTTTGCAGATTTGCACAAATGAAAACCTTAGCGAGCATCGGCTATATACAAAAATGCTTGAGTCGCCCATTGACTTCAATGGGGTTCTTTACTCAAAATGAACCCTCGAGCATCGCGGAAAGCTCGACTCGCGCAACGAGCACCGGAGCATTTTGGTGCTCACTCATCTCTATTGGATACCTGTAAGCTCAATGCCTCATAACAGCGATTGATGGCAACAAGTTCAAGTACAAGGTTTGGTACCGACTGGCTCATAGTAATAATAATGTTGATGGTATATCTTGCAACCCAGTGGAAACAACTAGTGGTCCCACAGATGAAGATTTAGAGAAGATAGAAGTCCTTAAAGGGGTTGTCCCGAGGCAGCAAGTGGGTCTATACACTTCTGCATGGCCATAATAATGCACTTTGTAATGTACATTGTGCATTAATTATGAGCCATACAGAAGTTATAAAAAGTTTTATACTTACCTGCTCCGTTGCTGGCGTCCTCGTCTCCATGGTGCCGACTAATTTTCGCCCTCCGATGGCCAAATTAGCCGCGCTTGCGCAGTCCGGGTCTTCTTCTTTTCTGAATGGGGCTCCGTGTAGCTCCGCCCCGTCACGTGCCGATTCCAGCCAATCAGGAGGCTGGAATCGGCAATGGACCGCACAGAAGCCCTGCGGTCCATGGAGACAGAGGATCCCGGCGGCCATCTTCAGCAGGTGAGTATGAAGACGCCGGACCGCCGGGATTCAGGTAAGCGCTGTGCGGGTTGTTTTTTTAACCCCTGCATCGGGGTTGTCTCGCGCCGAACGGGGGGGGGGGGGGGGGTTCAAAAAAAAAAAAACCCCGTTTCGGCGCGGGACAACCCCTTTAACTTCATGCTATTGACAAAAAGGCAGTGCAGGCCTGCCATGACTTGGGAGCGTACCCCAACAAAGAGTACAGTCCATGTCTACACTATAGAGAGTGTACCAAAAACCTCTCAGAGATGGGATATCACTTCTTCTAATCTCTCATAAAACTAGAAATACTAGAAGGAAGAAATAAATAAATGCTTAAATAGTCCACTGTTAAACATGTGACACTTTTATGGTTTTGGAATTAGTTTTAGGAGGTAACCAGGCCAGTGGTGTTATCTGTGAAATAGATTTCTCATACTTCCCATTCACGCATGAATCCTCCTGAAGAATTTAACCCTCTGTTGAAAGTGGCAAATATTGTTATAAATTTGTACTCTCAAATTCTTCTATGGCTTTGTGATTTGCAATTTGTGAGTACAAATGTATAACAACATTTGACACTTTCAACAGAGGGTTAAATTGTGCAAGAGGATTCATGCGTGAATGGGAAGTATGAGACATCTATAGCACAGATAACACACATGCCTGGTGACCTCCTAACACCAATTCAGAGACCATAAAACTGTCTGTTACATTTGTGTGGGCAAGTGAGCACGGGGCCCACACAAACGTTTCTAAAGATAGGGCACACCAGGTGAAACTACCACCAATTAATCCCTATCCCTATCTTCTTGAAAGGTAAGTGACCACAGACCTAACAGAGACTGGTAATAACTCAGACACTCACCAAGCATCCCCGCACGCATAAGCAGATGGAATTGCTCTAAGGTGTTGGTTCGTATATTGGCCAAAATACTTAAGCCTGTGAGCCACTTCAAGGCTCCTTGTTGTCTTGCGGGTCCCTGCACTTCCAAGACAACTAAAGCCAGACTTGCACACACATGATACAACAAAACACAATTCACACAGCAAGCTGCACCGCAAAGGCAACAAGACATAAATCACTAAGCAAGCTGCACAGACAAGGAAACATGACTGCTCACCCTGGAAACCCAGCAGACACTGAAAGGAGCTAGTGTATATATATGAGCACAGACCCAGCCAGCTAAATCAACGACCTATGAAGCAGATTCCAGCACAGCACAACCCTAACATTGTCACATGTTTATCAGTGGACTATTTAAGTATTTATTTATTTCTCTATTCATCCTGTTGTGGTATTCTTACAAGTGCAAATTGATCACATCCATGTCTGTGCCTTGTCATAAGTATGTGTGTATATATATGCATGCTTCTTTGGATCTATTTCATTATGCCTGAGGAAGGACCCTGAGAGGTTCAAAAGCCTGCTATAACGTCATGTATTTTTGTTAGCCATTGAAAGGTATCATATCTACAAGATTACTTGGTTTCTCTTGCTGGGAACAATCACATTTTGGAAGAAACAGTTTACTCTGTATGTTGATTTATAGTGGCCCATAGTGATGAGAAGTGGAAAATAAAGCTGTTTTATTACTTAGGCCTCATTGGTGTGGCTGTATTCTAGTTTTGCATCAGAATTTGTAAGCCAAAACTAGGAATGGAAAGTAAAGAGAGATAAGTGTAATGGTCCAATGTATTTTGGACCCACTTCTAGTTTTGGCTTACAAATATTGATTCAACATACTGAAGAATGGGAAGGCTAAGAAGATATCCCAGGTGGTAAGCTACAAATACATCTCCTTCTTTGGTCTGATTTCTGATCTGGTGGAGGGAGGACATTGTATGGGTAACCTCTATGTCCAACCCAGCCTGTGCCCTGTTAATGTAGGTTCAGTGCAATTGTTGAGGGAGAGTGTAGGGCTTTCTGATTTAGACACCTCCCCCAGTTTATAGTAGCAGGAGTGGTGATGAGCCAAAGACAGTTAAGTTCAATAGTGAGGTCTTGGTGAAGAGAGGGGTCATCTGTCGTCAAGTGGCCCCAAAATGGATCCATATGCTGGGGGTCACCCAATGTCAGGTGGCCCAGCTTCTGACAGAGGCCTAGTGCTGCTGGTGGGTTATCCAGCATTGGGTGGCCCCAGGAAAAACTCAGCAGTAGAAGCCGAAGGAGAGGGTTGCGCAGATGACCCCAAAAATAGAGATGTTGTAGTGGTATGGGGTCATCCAGTGTTATGTGACCCTCAAGGAGATCCAAAGCTGGGCTCTGAAGGTGGGGTCACCCAGTGGTGGGTGGCCCATAGACCAAGACAATAAACATACAAATAAAAGGGGGCTGTCCAGTTTTAAGCAGTCCCTTAGAATCTCCAGTGATGGGTAATGAAGGAGGGTTTGCCTGGCGTTGGGCAGCCCATGTAGTGGATTAAAGATTGTGGTGGAGAGCAGGAGTGAAGGCAATTTTATTATTGCAACTGAAAGTTCTGTCTGCCAAAATTTAAGCATTGATAGCTGTGGTGATGTGGCAAACATGGTGGCAAGAGGTTACAGGAAGTGAGTTCAAATGAAGTAAACTCAAAAGAAGTGATGTTTCTTATTTATTTCACAGGAATTTGATCCAGTTTAAAAGAAACAGATAATCACATGGTCAAGAAACCTATTATGGGATGCTCTGCACTTTCTCCTTTAACAATGCTAGCCAGGTACAGGGGGTGGGGGGTGGGGGGCGGTCATCAGCAGACCCACTCATATAGGAGTGGTGCTCATGGAGGTGATGTGGAAAAAGAACCATCATGGGGGCTTAGGAGGATGCTTTGCCAGACCAAGTGTAGGGCGTGGTGTGCCCTAAAAGACTAGGGTAGCCCCTGGACCAGGAGAAGAGATAGTTCTTGTAGCTAAGACCCTGAGGGACAGTGATTTGGATGAGGAAAGAAACTAACAGGGCACAGCAGAAGAAAAAACAAGGTAAAGGTAAGAGGAAGAGGAGTTCTCCTTCATTGGAGTGGGATCCCACAGTCTTATTCATTCTGGTCCAGGTATCAAAACCCAGGCTGCCCTCTGATCGACCTCTGAAACTGGTACCAAACCCTTCATAATGGCTCCTCTCCCTTGCCAGAGGGGGATAATGGGGATGAAGTGCTAGCTGTTGTGGCTAGTGTACTGGTGGAGGTTTTAGAGGAGAGAGTCACAGAGCCTTGGGCTAGTGGCAAAGAAAAATCAAAGTTGAAGGGTGGGAGTTAGAGTGAGAATGCGGATGTGAATGGTAGAGAATGTATGGATGTATCTGTATGTTTGAAAAGGCTGAATGGGGGCCTCCTGATAGAGCGAAGGAGAGCAGTAGCCAATTAAATCAATGAGAGTCGTGCCTGCAGTTACAAGCTCCAACCACTATACGGAGGTCGGCACGGATGTGATTGTTCTCAGTAAGAGAAACCAAGTAATCTTGTAGATTTGATACCTCTTAATAGCTAACAAAAAACATGATGTTATAGTGAGCTTTCAAACCTACTCAGGGTTCTTCTGCAGGCTTAAAGGAACAGATCTTCACAGGTGTATATATATATATATATATATATATATATATATATATATATAAATAATTGTGTGATTAATTTGCAATTAAAGCAATACCAGAACAGGATGAGTAGAGGAGTAAATACTTAATTAGTAGAGATGAGCGAGCATACTCGTCCAAGCTTGATGCTCGTTCGAGTATTAGGGTGCTCGAGATGCTCGTTACTCGAGACGAGCACCACGCAGTACTCGTCTCGATTAAACGAGCACTGACCATTGAATTCAATGGAGCCGGCAATACAGCCGGCTCCATTGAAAGCAATGGGCTGCCGGCGATCGCGGGATGAATTGTCGGGAAGGGCTTAAATATATAAGCCCTTCCCTGCAATTCATCCAGAAATGTGTAAAAATAAAAAATATATATATACTCACCTTGTCCCGGCAGACGGAGTTCAGCGCGGCTGGCCTGCAGTGGGTGTGAGTCAGACATGCCCCTGATTGGCTCAGCGCTGAGCCAATCAGAGGCAAATCTCACTCACACCCATTCATGAATTCATGAATGGGTGAGTGAGTGTTGCCTCTGATTGGTTCAGCGCAGCTCTCAGCTGAATGACAGCAGTTCAGCACCACAGTGCAGGGGACAGCAGGAGAACACGCGGCTGTGCCCCGGCAGCTGAAGGGAGGTGAGTATCTATTTTTTTTGTTTTTTAAATCACTTTTAATTCATTTCCAGGGAATGGCTTATATGTAAAGCACTTCCCTGAAAAAGAATTCAGGTGTGCCAGCGGACCATTGTCTTCAATGGAGTCGCCCGCAGCAGCAGCGGCTCCATTGAAGAGAATGCCTGCATTTTTATTCTTTTTTACACTAAAATCTTTCTTTTTCAGGTAAGGGCTTATGTTTTTAAGCCCTTCCCGAAAATTCATCCCGCGCTCGCCGGAAGCCCATTGCTTTCAATGGGTTAACATCGTTCTTCTCTGCCACAGCTGTTACAGCTGTGGCAGAGGAGAACGATCGTTATGCTGACAGTGCGGGGGGGGGGGGGGGTCTCACTCTTGCCACTATTGTGGCTTAATAGTGAGACCTCGGAGCCCGAAATGCAGCCCTGCATGTTGCTCCTCGCCTGCCCTATCCATTTCTGTGTTTTTTACATGACTTTGGTGATTTGCTAAGATTTTCACAAATGAAAACCTTAGCGGAGCACCAGTCATATACAAAAATGCTCGAGTCACCCATTGACTTCAATGGGGTTCGTTACTCGAAACGAACTCTCGAGCATCACTGAAAGTTCGACTCGAGTAACGAGCACTCGAGCATTTTGGTGCTCGCTCATCTCTATTAATTAGTCCACTGATAAGGCATGTTTTATGGTCCCTAAATTGGTGTTAGGGGGTCACCAGGCTTGTGTGTTATCTGTGCTATAGATTTCTCACAATCTCCAGTCACACACGAACCCTCTTAAAATATGTTGAAAGCTTTGAAGATGGTTATTAACTTGTACTCCCAAATTCATCTATGGCATTGAGATTTGAAGTTGCCTTTTTATATAGTGACTTCATAGAATCATAGAATGGTAGGGCTGGAAGGGACCTCCAGGGTCATCAGGTCCAACCCCCTGCTCAGTGCAGGATTTACTACATCATCCCAGACAGATGTCTGTCCAGCCTTTGTTTGAAAACTTCCATTGAAGGAGAACTCACCACCTCCCGTGGTAACCTGTTCCACTCATTGATCACCCTCACTGTCGGAAAGTTTATTTTAATATCTAATTTGTGTCTCCTCCCTTTCAGTTTCATCCCATTGCTTCTAGTCTTTCCTTGTGCAAATGAGAATAGGGCTGATCCCTCTGCACTGTGACAGCCCTATAGATATTTGTAGACAGCTATTAAGTCTCCTCTCAGCCTTCCTTTTTGAAGCTAAACATTTCCAGATCCTTTAACCGTTCCTCTTAGGACATGATTTGCAGACTGCTCACCATCTTGGTAACTCTTCTCTGAACTTGCTCAGGTTTGTCTATGTTCTTTTTAAAGTGGGGTGCCCAGAACTGGACACAGGATTCCAGATGAGGTCTGACTAAGGAAGAGTAGAGGGGGATAATTACCTCACGTGATCTAGACTCTGTGCTTCTCTTAATACATCCCAGAATTCTGTTTGCCTTTTTTGCTGCTGCATTACATTGTTGACTCATGTTCAGTTTATGATCTATTACTAAACCCAAGTCTTTTTCACATATGCAGCTGCTTAGCCCAATTCCTCCCATTCTGTATGTGCTTTTTTTTTTCTTGCCCAGATGTAGGATTTTGTATTTCTCCTTGTTAAATACCATTCTGTTAGTCACCGCCCACCGTTCAAGCTTTTCTAGATCTTTTTGAATACCCGATCTCTTTTCCCTAGTGTTACCTATACCTCCTAGCTTTGTGTCGTCGGCAAATGTTATCAGTTTCCTATCAATTCCCTCCTCCGGATCATTTATAAAAATGTTGAACAACACTGGGCCTAGGACAGAGCATTGTGGTACCCCACTTGATACATTCTTCCACTTGGATGTGCAGCCATTTATGACCACTCTTTGAGTACGATCACTCAGTCAGTTGTGAATCCACCTAACAGTTGCCTTGTCAATCCCATATTTGGTCATTTCATTTTTTCAATAAGTATGGTATGAGATACTTTATCAAATGCTTTAATAAAGTTAAAATATACTATATCCACCGCATTTCCCTGATCAACCAAGTCGGTGATTCTGTCATAGAAGGAAATTAAATTAGTCTGGCATGACTTGTTTGTTATAAATCCATGCCTGCTTGGGTTAATTACTCCATTTTCATCCAAGTACTTGCATACATTCTGTTTAATAATTTGTTCAAAGATCTTTCCCGGTATAGGAGTCAGGCTCACAGGTCTGCAGTTTCCTGGATCCACCTTTTTCCCTTTTTTGAAGATAGGGACAACATTTGCCCTTTTCCAATCATCTGAGACTTCTCCTGTTCTCCAGGAATTTCCAAAGATTATGGTAAGTGGTTCAGCAATTACCTCTGCTGCTTCCTTTAGTATCCTAGGATGTAATTCATCTACCCCATGAGACTTGAATTAATTTAAGGTAGCTAAAGTGTTCCCTCACCATCTCTCTGCTTTCAGATAGCCTACATTCTTTTATTCCCCCAATAGCATGGGTGTTATGTGTGCTGCTGGGATCTGTAGTTCTAAGCTTCCTAGCAGCACAGCCCTCACAGGGTTAATTGATTGAGCTGGCTGGGTGGGATTCTTCCTGCTAGCCAATCCCCTGGGTCTGTGCTCACATATAAACCCAGCTCCTGGTCAGTCTGAAGCTGGTCTTGTACTGTTTGGATTTATCTGTGACATGTGTCCTGTTACTTGTTCTCTGTTCTGTTGCAGCTTGCTGTGTGATCTGTGCCTTGCGGTTCATGTCCGTTTGTACGTTTATTTTGTGTCAGTTTGGTCTGCTGAGTTTGTTTGCTATGTCTGTGCTAGGTTGGCCCCTAGGGCACTCTAGTAGATGTGTCTTGCTAGTGTAGTGACTGCAAGATATGAGAGACCTTGCCGGGGCTTGCAGCTTAAGTTCATTGGCCAATGTAAGAACTAACACCTCGCATTTATATTCAGCTTATCATCTACTATTAGTGTTTGCATTGTGGCTGCTTTATATTCTGGCTCTGTGTGTCCTGCTGTTCAGTCCCTGTCATGTGGCATGTGAATGCGTCCTGTTCTGGTGCGTGGCTCCTAGGATCAGCTAGGGCCCAGATCAGAAGACCACTGGGCTGCCCTTATTGGGGCAATGTCCCCGCATAAGTAGGGCAAGGTCAACCTCCCTATAGCCAGGGCCAGCTGCTTGAAACCTGTGTGACCTGTGTGTGTACTGAGTCCTCTCTTTGGGTACGATTGCGTGGGCCCCCGTGCTTAGTTTGCCCACACGATCGCAACATAATGCCCCCCACTTACTAAAGGGTAATTCTGTCTTTTTAAAAATTGTGTGGCGATGAGATCTCATCCTCGCTTACAGTTTTTGTCCCTTTACTCCAATATAAAGACCCCCAACGGGACATTTACTGCACATGATCAGGTACACAACATCAGACGTGGAACATGTGAATGTCCCCAGGATCTTATAGTCCTGCTGTGTGTTGGGGATCCATATCCTGTCCGCAGTCAGTATATGTGAGCAGGTCTTGCAGCTCCGTACATTACCGGGATAAGTTCCTTTTTGTATGTCAGAGGGCAATGTACTCCTGACTATAAAGTTGCTCAAATTTGGGGGTTGCCTATAACATAGGAACGGAGGGTCCGGGAATATGGTTTTCAGACGGTCATCCTTGTGCAGGGTATGATGGAGTTTCTTTGCAGTTTTCCTTAGTACCTCTAGTTGCGGATTGTAGGTCACTACTAGAGGTACACGATCATTTCCTTCCTTCTCTGTGTATTGGAGTAGTTGTCTTCTTGTATCCTGGTGGCTCTGGTGATTTGGTCATCAATTTATGTGCGATGGTACCCCTGATTTAAAAATGTCCTTTTCAGATGCTGTAAATGTTCATCTCTGTCTGCTGGACTTTTTAATGTGTTTAGAATGGGAACTGTCTCATCTGAGGTATGTGGGTTGATCAATGGGTTTTTGGTATAAGGATGTCTGTTTTGAGTTGTTTGAAATTTTTTAGTGGTGTCCAAAAAGTTAATTTTGGTATATCAGGTTTTTGGTGGGGTGGAATGCATTGAATCTCTCATGGAATTTTTTAGTTCTTGTTTGGTGTTGGTCCAGGTGATTATGATGTCATCAATATAGCAGAAGTAGGCCAATGGTCTGTTGGGGCAGGAGGCCAGAAAGTCACTTTCCAGTTTTGCCATTGCAGCGTCCCGTAGGGTGACCCCGGACACATGGAATACGCTGTGGAGCTGGGAGGGCAAGATGCTGGCTTGTCACGGTAGCAACTACCATGCTCCCTCCAGGAGGGACACACGCAGCCAAGGCCAGGGTAGCGCTGGGCCTCTTCCAGACACCCCCGGCATGGGGATGCCCAATGAACAGTAGAACAGGTGAAGGGGTTGTCACGGGTGATGGCACTGTACCGGCACCCACCGGCATGAACATTGACGGGGAAATAATTGAGCCAAAGACAGTGATAGAGTGCCTCCGGACCCCGGGAATGGTCAGAGCCTGTAATAACTTTACTTGAAAAGACACTCCAACAATACAAGGCAA
The DNA here is from genome assembly GCF_035609145.1 of Eleutherodactylus coqui. Classification (NCBI taxonomy): domain Eukaryota; kingdom Metazoa; phylum Chordata; class Amphibia; order Anura; family Eleutherodactylidae; genus Eleutherodactylus; species Eleutherodactylus coqui. The sequence continues at coordinate 199,418,462 of NC_089841.1, read as the reverse complement.
AGTTAGACAGTGTTCCAAATGCAGGTAGCGTTATAGATATATACAAAGAGACTTGAAGACGAGTACCTCCACACAGCGATCTCAGACTTCAAGACGCTTGGGTGTGAACAATTGAAAAAAGAAGAGTACCTCTGCACTGGGCCTTGTGTAGGAAAACTTAGGACTGGCTCACGCTCACTCTCTGTCTCTGGGGCTCATTTACTGATCATGCTGATCCTTGCATTTCTCTCCTCCTCCTCCATTCTTCCCTACATGAGGGCTGAAGGTGCCCCCATGTAGCTGGCACTCTTTAACAGGAACCCAGAAGACATGGAACCCCTTTTCCACTCTCATGCACTCACATTTATATCCTCTCTCATAACAACTTGACAGGCCATGAATTGATACATTTACAGACAGTCAGCTCACACTTTGCAGACATTTAACCTCTCACTTACTGCAGGTGTGCAATACACATAACAGAATGACAAGACAGTTTTGCACAGAGCATCTGCTTAAGACAGACATGTATGACATCATGGAGGGAGGCAGGAAAGCATATACTGGGCCACTACACCATGAAAAGCTTGGCGTATTGAGGTGCCATTTTACTGCCCATGGTGGTTCCAGTGAGTTGCAGGAATATCTCTTTGTCAAAGGAGAAATAATTGTCTGTCAGGATGAATCTTGTAAGTTGTAACGCTGATCTAGAGGCAACCCCATTGGCCTCAAGGTGCACCTGGCAGGCGGTCAATCCATCTTTTTGTGAGATGTTGGAGTATAAGGATTCCACATCCATAGTGGCCAGAATGGCGCCATCCGGTAGGGGACCTATGGTTGACAGTTTGTTCAGTAGGTCCGTAGTGTTCTGCAAGTAGATAGTTGTATTCCTCACCAGTGGTTTGAGGACACCTTCTACCCATCCTGAGTCTCACCAGTGGTTTAAATAATCATACCATGTCTGTGCCTTTTCATATGTATTATATATATATATATATATATATATATATATATATATATATATATACTTTTGTGGTCTAGATTAACTTAATGGTGAGAGGTGTGAACTAATTTTGGGATGTGCTTGAATTTATTTCTGGTTTTTGAGGGTTAATTAATTTTGTGGTTTGGTGTCTGAATACAATATGGAGTCTGAGTCTGATTTCATTTTAGGTTCTGATTGCAAAACCCTCCAACAATAATGACCCTAATGTGTATTATTCATCATTGTGTACTCTTGCTGGCAACCTGCAAGGGTACAAACTCTCAGATTATGGAGACCAATGAATTACTTACCCAGTGCAGTTACTAAAAGCTCTTTGCAGTTTTGTGGTCAGTTATGGCAATGTCCAGGTGTTGTAGATAGGCATCCTGGATCTGTGATATCCAATCAGGGAGTAGTAAATATCTGCTCGTACTTTGTAGGTTCAAAAGCCAACTTTCCAAGCACGGAGAATTAGTGTTAAAGTGTAAGGCCTCCTTCCCACGAGCGTGACGGGCTCCGCCGCGTAATATTACGCAGTGAAGCCTGTCACGGCGCCCCCCAGAGCCCCTATACTTACCTGCGGGAGATAGCGTGAAATCGCTTCCCCCGCCCACCGCCGCCGCGTCACCGCCCGTCACCGCCCACCGCCGCCGCGTCACCGGCCGTGTCACGTTCACGGCCGGCCGTGTCACGTGACGCGGCCGGCCGCGTCATATGGCGTCATATGACGCGCGGCGGTGGGCGGGAAAGCGTTTTTTCACGCTATCTCCCGCTGGTTACAGCGGGAGATAGCGTGAACGGACGGCTTCCATTGACTGCAATGGAAGCCGTCAGCGCGTACAGCCCGTCCTCACCCGCAGAAAATAGAGCATGCTGCGGGTGAGGACGGGAGAAATCGCGGTGCGTAATTCCGCGGTGGAATTACGCATCGTGAGCATTGTGCTATTAGGTTCAATAGAACCTAATAGCAGGGTGCAACGCAGCGGATTTTTGCCGCGAATTTACGCGGCGTAAATCCGTTCGTGGGAAGGAGGCCTTAGGAAAACATGTGGGTGAACTAAGCAGAAGTCAGACTTAGTATAGTAATCATTTAATGGATCATTATCATAGCTTTAGTTGAAAAAAATCTAGTTAAATGGGTAGCACAGAGCATTCATAGGAAGCATCTGCTATATGGCCATGTCAGCTCCAGTTATTGAGGCTCCCCAAACAACCTTCTGGAAAAGTCTTTTGGGTTGGCTTGAGGAGGAGCTCACTGGTCGTGACCTACCTACTTACTTAGATGCCATTATCTCTCTCACTGCTCCCAGTCCAATTGCTCTGCTGTGACGTGAAATATCCATATTTACTCATTTCAACCACAGTTTTGCAATTTCTACAAATTGCCACAGGATGGCAGTAGAACACACCTTACAGTGAAATATATCTGTGCAACTTCCACCATTTTAAATAATTGTATGTAAAAAAAATTCCAATGTGAAAGTGATACAATGTATTAACAATGTCTTGACACTATTATTATTTGAACATTGTAAATGCCTGTATATAGCACTGGGGTGGGAACCAGTACCTCACATTTATTATGCATGCTTGTTATCTAAGGATCCCACTAGATTATATATAAAGATTTTGGAAAATGGATAGAGCTCTGATTCTAAGGCCTGTACATTCAATAACGGATCCCTTCTGCAATGCTCCTGATGATTAGAACCTGCAGTAAGGATTACAGGAGTCTTACTAGGGTAACAGGCTGCAAAATATACCTGCTGCTAGGTCCTGCATTACAACATAGGTGACGTTTGTTGCAGAGTTTAAAAGGGTGCTCTCATCAGGACCGGCCCTTGCTGTATATGGGCCCTCGGGCGATAGAGTCTCAGCGGGCCCCTTTGCAGTGTGCATGTCTTATTTACTAAAAGGTTAAAATAACATATTGTATTTATTGTGTGAGTCATTACAATTTCAGCTGCTCCAATATGTATCATTGAAATAATGCTTTGATATACTTAGTATACCAATATCCTTAGTGATCACCTGTACAGCACCAGAATCAAGCTCAAAACATGAATACAGCACTAGAACCAAGCTCATAACATAAATACGGCCTCAGAACCAAGCTCAGTACATAGATACAATACCTGAACCAGGCACATAATAAAAACAGAGTAGCAGAATTTGGCTCAGTACATAAATACAGCACTCAAACCAGGTACTATAGAGCAAAAAAATAACTTCTCTTTGGGCTAATGCCCACGGACAGATTTATGCCATGTTCCCTGTGGAGTAAATCCGGGGCAGAATAACGCAGCTATTAGGTTCTATTGAACCTAATAGCTCAGTCCTCACATGCGGGATTCTGCCGCGGATTTGCGCCATGGGAAAAAAATTGCAGCATGTTCTATTTTACTGCGTTTTCCCACAGCGTGAGGTCTCCTTTAAAATAGTAATAATGGAGACCAGGGAAAAACGCAGTAAAAAGCGTGCTTTTCCACGATTGCCAGCGGGGACTTTATTGTTTATTCCTGCAGGATTCCAGCGGTGTAAAACCGCAGCCGTATCCCGTTCTGTCCGTGGGCATGAGCACATAAACTCATTAAAAAAGCTATTGCTCTCCTATCTTATCATAAGAAAACCCAATATAATGTAATTCAAAGTGTAAATAAAGCACCCTGATAGCGCGGCATACCGTGATATCACATTGCATTAAGAGTCAAGTTACAGAATAATACATCCGTAAGATGGCTATTCATTTGAACAAGCAGCAGGTAATACTACATTTGCCTGTAGTTATTAATTGTTTGTGGGACTCGGGACACAGAGCTATCAGCTCATTCTTTGATAAAGGTTGTCTCCAGAGAGACCCCCCCTTTAAGAGAATTCTAAAACTATCAGCCTGGATTACCTATTAAATATAGCAGACAAGCTGACAGGAGCAGGAGACCAACAGAGGCAGACTAGCTAGCACACTGAGGGAAACCAATAACTGGCAGTGATTGCAAGTCTCTGCCTAACCTTTAAACAAAAGCCTCCGCCCAGGGGCGGAGAGAGGGAGACAGCCAACTCCCAACAGAGCACAACAAAAGGGAGCTCATGCACAGCAGCTGCACTCACAGGTCTGCACGCGCATGGTGCCGCGCGCCACCAGCACCATGTCGCCCACGCCGGCCAGGCACCCGCGCCCCTGGCAGCTGGACAACAAGCCAGGGGGATGTGCCCCGACCACGGGACCCCACACACCGCCATCCCAGGAGGACCAGCAACTGCTGCATGGTAACATAGATATTCATTACCTTCCTGCAGCAAGTAATTCCATTTTCCTTGGCTGTAGGCCGGAGCACCCTCCCTGCCTATGAGGGGAGGTGAGCATTCTGCTTCAGGAGTGCCCCTTCCCAAATTCAAGGGGTGGAGATTCTGATGCCTGCATTCAGGCCTATACTACTGGCAATCTACTCAACCAGACAGATTCCCAGTAGGCTGCGCCGCCGCTCGGGATCCATGGGCTGACGGTGCGGCCCGCTTATTCCCTGGCTGAATTTTAAGTTAATTGTATCCATGTGTTTAAGACAAGGTTACAAGTAACTGAGGCTTCCGCACTGCTTGTTAGTGTCTTCTGAGCAGGATATCAGCTGGAAGAGTGCTGGCGGTGGATGGAAGGCACTGTGGGACCATGGGGAAGGTGAGTGACTATCATTTTACTATGGGGTTTCTATATTACTGCTATTACAGGGGATGTTATGGCCACAACAAGAGACAGCATGGCTCCTATTGCATGGGACACTATAGCTACTACAGGGAAAATTTTGTCTACTATTACATGGGATATTATGGCTATTGCTATAGAGAAGTTATGGCTGCTATTAAAGGGATCATTATGGCTAATACTACATAGAATATTATGGCTACTACCAGGGATTTTAGAGATAGTACTACATGGGACAATATGGTTACTACAGGACATGTTATGGCTACTATTACAGGGCACATTAGGACTATTACAGGGAACATTATGAATACTAAAGTAGGTGGCGTTATGGCTATTTATTACTACACAGGGACATTATGCTTATATATTACTACAGAGGAACAGTATGCTTATATATGACTACAGTGGATATTATGGCCGCTATTACAGGGGAGATTATGGCTATATGTTACTACAGCGGGACAGTATGGCTATATATTACTACAGTGGGACTGTTTGGTTATTTATTACTACAGGGGGACACTACAGCTATTTATTAATACAGGGGGGCAGTGCAGCTTGTTGTTCATTACTCATGAGGCGCTGTGAGTTGCACTGTTATACCATGTGTGGCACTATTAGAAGTATATCTTAATATAGATAATATAATGTAGATATGAAAAAGCAAAGAGCCAAAAAAAATCTTTGTGGCAACCTCTGAAGAGACAAGTTGTGCCCAGGAGAAGTTATCATGTCGGTTTGGACTGGAGGGAGAAGAAAACAACAATGCTTATTAGAGGTGACATCATGAGTGAGTTACAATGTGATTGCTTATTCTGCCATTGGCTGCTTTGGATCAGTCCTCTGGTCACTGTAGGGTCTGTAGAAGATGATGGTCAAAGTATTTTCGTTTGTAAACTGACAACTCCCATCATACTTCATCATTGTTCAGGTCGTATTAGGAATTAGAACATTAAATAGCAGGGGCTGACTTGAGTTTACAGTTTATCCCTTTATTGATCTTGGTTCTGCTCCTGTATCTATGTACTGAGCTTGGTTCTGCTCCTGTATCTATGCACTGAGCTTGGTTCTGCTCCTGTATCTATGTACTGAACTTAGTTATGGGTCTGTATTTATATACTGAACTATTCTGTTATAAATGATTACAATAATATATTTTTGGATTATTGTGATTGTTTTATTGGATTAGTTTAGGGATTATTTTCTGCAGTGTGCTACATCACAGGCATTTCACATGCATAATGTAATCACCCATGTAGGGAACAGGTTAAAAAATTTGAGTCCCACCCCTGAAAACACCTCCTCTTGATAATTCTGCCACTGCCACCATCAAATGTTCTGTGCAGGCTGGTGAGATCTGAGTAGAAAACGTTTTTAGAAGTCCTTCTTTGTTTTATTTTCCCAAAAGATAACAGCCAAAAGATACTCTTATCTCCAAAAGTAAAGCAAAATTTGACGCACTATACATTGCGTGCCACTATTTTTCCCATAGGATGGGGGGGGGAGGTGATATTGTATGTGGGCTCGTGAGGTTTATGTGCCAAGGTTGCTTTTTAACCCAGTCCGGGCCTGAGCTGCATTCAACAGACAGCTGAGCTTCAAGGAGCGTGCTCAGCTTCCAGCAGTAAGTAGTGTCCCAGGTCAAACTGGACTGCATAGTCAGAATATATATATGGGGGGGGGGGGGGTGATGGGGGGATGATATTGTATGTGGACTGGTGAGGTTTATGTGCCAAGGTTGCTTTTTAACCCAGTCTGGCCCTGAGCTGCATTCAACAGACAGCTAAGCTTCAAGGAGCGTGGTCAGCTTCCAGCAGTAAGTAGTGTCCCAGATGTCAAGCCACACTGCATAGTCAGAATATAATCTACCAAGTATATATATATATATATATATATATATATATATATATATATATATATATACTTTTTCTTCTTTGTCTTGAGTGAAGTAATGTTTTTTCTTGATAGAAGGGTGGGAGGAGGCGCCTCAAGTAGCAGAGAGGCTAAGGGCAGCCCTGGATAGAGGTTTTCTGCAAATGTTAAGACACTTCAATCTCCAGAAGTGTGTGTCTAATGAAAAATAATAAAAGGAAAACAGGAAGTGGAAGAAGCTGCAGTACATCTCCCACAGTGTTTCAGTGCGATTAGGACAGTAGAGAGGGAGGAGTAGGGGTAGAGTCCATCCACTCAGTACAAATAGGGAAAGAAAACCCACATTTACAGAAATCAGTAGAAGGAAGGAAAAAATGTGCAGGTTATAAATGAGTTACATTTTTTTCTCTGTACTAGTGAATTACATCTTATATTTATCTTATGTAGATCTAGAGATTCCTAAGTATATATTACGATATTTTCTTTTATTGTAACAATTGGAAGATTTCCTCAAGTTTAAGCATTTTTCAGTAGATCCAAAAGTGTGATTTTTTTAGAAGGTCTGAAACTTTTTTTTTTAACTTGTTGGATATTCATCAAGTTGAGTGTAAGCAATTGTTTCCTTTTAAGCCTTTTTGGACTACGGTATTGATGGCCTATCCTTAGGATAGTCAACCCTGCTGATCAACTGACTGATTGGGTAGCACATCCCCTTCATTATTTATCAGGCACAGTGCTTTATTTTTGGTAATGGATGTACCTGGAATTGCAGCTTGCTATAGCACAGTCCCATTCAAATGAATGGAACGAAATTGTAATATTAGGCATGATGCCTACCAAAAATATGGGCATGTGCCTGGTAAACAATGAAGCTGACAAGGCATCTTCAGTCATCTGATCATTGGGAGTGGCAGGAGTCAACCCACACCAATCTGTTACTGATGGCCTGTTCTAATGATAGGCCATCCAGAGGCATAGCTATAGGGAAGGGGGGGAGGGGGCAGCAGATGCTACAGCGCCCTGGAGCTTTAGGGGAATCAAAGACCCCTCGATCCTATTAAAAAATGCCCAGTATTATAAATGACGCATAGATGATTGGGGGGGGGGCATGTTACAGATTTTGTATTAGAATCCCCTACTTTTATCATCTGCCTAATGTTTTGAGATTCTAGCAATGCCCCTACCTGCTAGTGTTGCATAGATGGGCTTCTTAAGAGTGATGCAGAGCAGAGTTGTGGGAGGGCCCCCTGTTGACCTTTTGCATCTGGATCAATGAGCCTTCAGCTACATCTGTGAGGCCATCTATATAATTATTAAAGCACCATTAAAGTCCATCTGTAGTAAAGACGCACTTTGGTTAAAACATTAGGGAAAAGCATTAAGGTACACTCCCTAATATATATTACTAGTGAAATACAAGCATTGAGTATTGGGCTTAAAGTGCTTCTATATATTCACTATGAAAGAATTATATTGTAACTTAGAACAATTACTTTCATTGTGAACTCAATTTACTCAAGAAATCTTTAAAGATTGATTTTGTGTGTCGGCTTCCCTGTTGTGGTTGACTGTGGATCTCAAACTTATTTAAAATATGCATTAGTTCATATTATTCACTGACAGTTTAATCATGTAATTTTAATTTAATTTACATTGTTTGTGCTCATCTCTAGACCTTCGATAAATCTTTCAGCTTATTTATGCCAAAAGTCTTGTCTAGTGTTGATTAAATGTGATGCTTAATGCGGCTTCTTCACTAAATGAACAAAATGCAACCTCTGTGCCTGCAGTCATAAATCACTATAAAAGGTTTGTCTAGATTTGTCCAGAAATATAGGTACAGTCTATGGTCTTTCTAATGTAACATTACTATAACATAATATTATATTAATATCTTATGATTGTAGGTGTTATATGAGATTAGATTTCAGATTCTGATTTTCTTCCAGGCACAGTATCACTCTTGTCTGTGGGCTCTAACTAGTATTGCAGCCTAACTATTGTACGTCTACTGAGACTGAACTGTAATACCAGGCACAGCACATGGACAAGAGGGGGGCTGCTACTTTAGACCCTTTTTCTAATAATGGAAATCCCTTAATACAGTGTTTCCCCGATAATAAGACTTAACTCAATTATAAGCCCTACCCTGATTTTCAGGGGGGAGGGGGGCTTGAAATATAAGCCCTGCCCTGAAAATAAGCCCTAGCCACACTACATGTAAAAAAATACTCAACTAGCAGCCAGATCTTTTGTGCTGGGCTGCGGCGCTGCTTTGCTGTGTTCTCCTGCACACCAACAGAGCGGTTCTTCCTGATAGCGGGGCTTGAATACCCCGCTTCCAGCAAGCTAATGCCCTGATTGGTCAATCGACCGCCGTGTCAGCCAATGAAAGCTGGCGCTTGATTAACCAATCACAGCCATTCAATCATGACATTCAATAAATGGTTGTGATTGACTAATCGAGCGCCGGCTGACGTGACGCTCGATTAACCAATCAGACCATTAGCTTGCTGGAGGCGGGGTATTCAAGTCCTGCTGCTAGCAAGCACCTCTCTGTCAGCGTTCAGGAGAACACGGCAGCCTGCAGCAGTGACAGAGACCAGCACGAGATAACCGAAAGCCAGCTGCATGACATTGAGTCTTGTGCAGGTATTACATTCCCTAAATCCATTTGAACTTAATTAACTAAGGAAATATAGTTTTGTGGAAAAGTTTTAGACAAGTGTGGAAATAATGCTGCAAAGTAAGAATGCTTTCAAAAATAGAAGTTTTAATAGTCTATTTTTGTCAATTAACAAAATGAAAAGTAAATGAATGAATTAGACATCTAAATCAAATCAATATTTGGTGTGACCAGCCGTTGCCTTCAAAACTGCATCAATTCTTCTAGATATACTTGCACATAGTTTTTGAAGGGACTCTCCAGGGAGGCTATTCCAAACATCTTGGAGAACTAACCACAGATCTTCTGTGGATGTCAGCTTGCTCAAATCCGTCTGTCTCTTCATTTAATTCCAGCAGACTCGGTGATGAGGAGATCAAGGCTCTGTGGGGCCTTATCATCACTTCCAGGACTCCTTGTTCTTTAGGCTGAAGATAGTTCTTAATGACATTGGTTGGATGTTTGGGGTCGTTGTCCTGCTGCAGAATACATTTGGAGCTAATCAAACACCTTCAATTTTTGAAAAAGTTCTTACTGTACAGCATTTTTCCCACACCAGACAAAAAATGTTTGCACAAGACTGTATATAGGGATAACACAGAATACATAGATCATATGTTCCTTGCTAACTTATGCCCCCATAATAAAAGAATAATAAGTAAATAAATACAATAAGGTGCAAAAAAACCCCTAAATTATCAGCATGAAAAAAAATAAATACAAACTTATAGGGCCACTCCGGTGAAAACAGATTTTTCCATCACTGCCTCCATTTGGCTGTGTGCGGACATTAATAAAATACGTTACCCCAAACAAGCAATAACTTCAACTGTTACAGTTTAGCGGTTCTACGATTCTCTGGTAAAATAGTGCTTTTTGTGGTTATTCCATTGTTATCTTAGTTTTCTTGGGTTGATTTGCAATGACTGAGTTCTACAAGAGATAAGAACACCTTGTAAGAACACTATGATCTTAAACCGCCAACCAGACATTCTTCATTTTGTGTCTTATATTGTAGATGTTCAGTGGAGCTTCACTACTGTACAAAGTGGCCAGCATGGGGAAGCTCAGTAGAAGAGGCTATGGGCCTGGTCATACTGTGAAAGCAAGTTGCTGCAAAATAGATCTGCTTAAATATCCCCAATACTTCTTTGCTGCCGCCATACGGTGCTTTCACACGGGATGAATTAGCCAGCAATATGCACCAAAAGACGCAGCGTAACCTGCAGATGTAAAAGTGATGTTACAATCAAGCCATTTTCAACTCTGCATCAAAATCCAAACAAGGCTGCAGATTTTTGGTGTGGAATTTACCATGTCTTGCCATATGTAATATGGGCTAATTCTACCCGTGTGTAAACCCCCTAAATGTTATTATTGGGGTGAGTTCTCAAGGGACAGGAGGATTTTCTTTTTAGATTTATTTATGGAAATTCTGCAGCCTAATACAGCAACAGGCAACCTTACTTTGGGCCAAGCTTGGCTAAAAGTTCAGTTAAGTGAGAGCCTGATCCTTTGGCGATTCGTTTTGGCAAACCTGCTAAAAGAAGAAGAGGAATCATTTCCTTCTTTGTTTTCCTTTTTTGATCTTTTTATTTCTTTTTCCTTCTTTTTTTCCCATTAACTTTGTCTCAAAATGTCTCGAAAGTACTTACATAAACTTCTAGGTGAACTTACACAAGGCCTTATGGGTCTTAGTGTTATACCCCAGTTCTAGGTGTATTGGTGAAGTTCTGGCTCAGTTCAAACTATTTCGACCAAACTGTACTTTTTGACTGAATTCGGTGAACTGGCCAATCCAAACTTTTCAAAAGTTTGCTCTTCACTACACATGCGGAATATTTCCGTATTGAAATTGACCTGCAGTGTAGATTTTAAAATCCTCAGCACATCCATTTCTGTTATGGATTTTACCAATTGACTTCAATGGGGAAGTAACAATCCACAATCAAATCCTAGTGTTGCGAGTTTTGAATAGTCATATAAAATAAAACAATCAGTATACTCACTTTACCAATTTTCTGCGGCTCCAGTGCCAAGTCTTTCCTAGTTCCCCAGCCACTTACTATTTGCTGGCTTCCAGCAATGACATGTCAATCGCAGGCTGCAGCCACCATGTGTTGGAGTCACCGCTGGAGCTAAAAGAACAGCAATAGAGATGAGCGAGCGTACTTGGCCACGCCCCTTTTTTGCCCGAGTGCCACAATTTTCGAGTACTTCCGTACTCGGGTGAAAAGATTCGGGGGGCACCGTGGGTGAGTGGGGGGTTGCAGCAGGGAGTGGGGGGGAGAGGGAGAGAGGGCTCTACCCTGTTCCCCGCTGCTACCCCCCGCTCCGCCACACCTCTCCCCGCCCCCCCGGCGCCCCCCGAATCTTTTCATCCGAGTACTGAAGTACTCGAAAATCGCGGTGCTCGATCGAGTAATTACTCGAAACGAGTAGGTTCGCTCATCTCTAAACAGCAATCAATAAGGAACCAGGGAAACCTCAGTACTAAAGCAGCGGGCAACCGTTTTTTGGAATATGCAGGCGGCAAAACTGCACCAAAAACTGCAGATTTGGAGCCTCAGAATTCCATGTGGATTGCTTTGGCACAAAATAAAGTCATTGTAATAGCACCATTAGAACTGTGAGTTGTAATATAGCAATTATTAGTATATTATTTAAAATGACTCCATCTTGACACTTTAATATACAAGAGTAATGTAATTAAAAGTAAACAGATTATTAATTAAAACTCATCCATGATCTGCAAAGGGAATTCACATAATCAGAGCATTTTCTAAGAGAAGATAAGAAGCACCTAAAATAATATTGTACAATATAGTGCAATTAGAAAATGATGATGATCTCAATATGCATAATCAGCTCATGTAGTCAATGAATCCCAAAGGAATGCTTCAAACCACATTTTGGTATAAATTTCATCCTAACTAAAAGACTTGTTTAAAGGCTGGATAGATTGGAAGAATTAATAAGAAATAAATATTTGGCTTCTATAAGGAACCCGATAAGCTTGCTGCGGCTTTGTTATCATTCATGACATTACTAATTTGCTATATATGTTTGCTCTAAAACCCAAAGCAATAGGGGGCTTTTTAGTTGCAGGAAGAAATGAACAACATACAAAGAATAACATCTAGATGCAAACTATGAGATAAAGGATGTGTAGCTACTTGTTTGCTTATGTAAATGGCGGTCCTGACCTAACATTACCCAGACTTATCATAACACATGAATCATAAAATGCAACCTGGCATGAACAAGCAATAGATTTTGGTTACAATTTTAGTGAGTAAACATTAAGTTAACAGAGCATGTAAAGAGCAACATTTTGGAAGTGACCCAGTGGCTTTACCGCGTCTCACGCTATTTTAGACGCATTTATCTACAAATTAAAAAAAAAAAGTAAAAGCACAAACAATCTACAGTAAGTATACAGACACCGATTTATTTATTCTATACAATATATTTTATGGAGGTTACATACTAATGAATGATTAATTAAAGATACAAATGCTTATTAAGTGTGGAACGTTCATCAATCATTCTGACCGCTGACTTCAGCAAAGGACAAAACAGTTTGAGAGACACAGACTCTCTCTATTTAAATGAACTGGCATAGCCATAACTATATGTATATATATATATATATATATATATATATATATACATTGCTTGAAACAATCAAGAGAACACTTTGCTAACAAAAGAAGTACAATTGCACATCAGATCTTGATGTTCTCCATCATCTCCAGACTCTTTCTAATCTGCCGCATGTGTTCAGTGTGAACCAGCTCTCAGCTGTGAAGAGAATTGTGGCTCAGTCATTAGCACTGGTGTCTTGCAGCACTGGAATCTCTTCACTAGGGAGAAGTTTGCACTCCTCTGCCACTGCTGTGACTGCTGTGGCAGGGGATTCCTTCATCCCCCGTGGGGAGTCCCCTCATCAATGAACACTGTGACAGTGCTGTTACAGTGTTCAATGATGAGGGGACTCCCTGCATGATGAAGGAATCCCCTGCCACAGCTGTCACAGCAATGATTTTCTCCCATTGCTTTGAATGGGGTTGGCGCTGCTGCTGCCCCATTAAAAGCAATGGGATGAAGGCAACTCCCGCAGGGATTTTTTTGGGGGGGAAAGGGGTCTTGAAATATAAGCCCTACCCTGAAAATTAGCCCTGGCTGCAGTAAAAATAAAAAAATACAACACCTCTTATCTTTTCCCTGGGTCCCCGGCACTGTTCTTCCTTATTTCTTCTGGCCAGGGATTGAAAAATCCCTGCCTCCTGGAAGCGCTGCCTCTGATTGGCTGAGCGCTGTGACCAATCACAGTCATTCAAAAAATGGCTGTGCTTGGTCACAGCACTCAGCGAATCAGAAGCAGTGCTTCCAGGAGGTGGAGATTTTTCAATCCCGAACCAGAAGAAATGAAGAACAGTGCCTGGGACCCAGGGACAACACATGCCAGAGCCGGACAGCGCTTCTAGGTGATTCTTTCCCCCCTGCAACTAGGGCTTATTTAAGGGCTTTAACAGTAGGATTTCCTACTGTCAAAATTGCATTGCATCCCATGAAAACTGCATTTTTGTGCGAAGCGATGTGCGAAGCGAAGAGGGAGAGAGGCTCTGCTTTAAAAAACGCTGTCCTATCTTTTGCAGGTGCGAATTTTAAGTACTTCTAAAAAAACAGACATGTGACCACTTTCATTGGAAAGCATTGGTTCTAATAGATTGACTGAGCCCTAACTGTTTCACACCTCAGTATGGTACAAAAATATCTTGTCTGTCCTCTGGAACATCATTTGCATATATACATACCCCTACATACGGGTCCAATGAGTCGTCCTTCACACGCCACCCCTTGACATAACCGTAAAATAAAACATAGACATTTTTAAAGGATCAATGCGGTAACTTACAAAATAAACACTAATATTATGACAGAGTAAAAGAAATAAGAGGAAACATAACCCGCTCGTACAGGATGTTACAATTTCTCACCTTTCTTTTACATTACAGTTCCCTGCAAGGGGTACTAAGGAAAACTGCAAAGAAACTCCATCATAACCTACACAAGGATGACAGTCTGAAAAGCATATTCCCGAACCCTCTGCTTCTGTGTTACAGGCAACCTCCTAACTTGAGGAACTTTATAATTAGGAGTGCATTGCCCTCTGACAACCAAAGAAACTTATCCCTGTAATGTAAGGAGCTGCAAGACCTGTTCACATGTACTGACCGCGGACAGGATACAGATCCCCAACACACAGCAGGACTATAAGATCCCAGGGACATTCACATGTTCCACGTCCAATGTTGTGTACCTGATCATGTGCAGTAAATGCCCTGGTGGGGGTCTTTATGTCGGAGAAACAGGGCAAAGACTGAGAGCCAGGATGAGATCTCATCGCCACACAATTACAGAAAGAAAGACAAAATTACCCGTTGTTAGGTTGTGCTGCTGGAGTTTGTTGTTCTACAGGGTTCACAGGAGCACACCTGCACAGATGAGGGATAAATTGGCTGCTCGGAGAGGAAAAGACGGAATTGCCTGTGGCAAAACATTTTTTGAGTCACGAACACAACATGGAACAGATGAGTGTTATACTGAGAGCAACATCAAATCACAGCGTCACAGAAGAATTTGGGAGAATAAATTTATGGCCATTTTTGATACCCACAAGAATGGAATGAACCTCAGAGCAGTGTTCTTGCATCAGTGGAGAATATGAAAGGTCTGAAGGAGGTCAAGAGGGGTGTCCTTAAGGAGAGCACCCAGGGGGTGTGTGGATCAGGGGATGGCATCGTCTCTCCCCAAGGAGAGCACCCAGAAGGGGTGCTATTCTTAATCATTGTTTTACAAACTTGGTAAAAATCATACATTGATTTGAAGGAATGCTGCCATCCAATAGATGGCGCTGCAGAGGTATTGTTCCACCTTCCTTATTTGCAGGTCTGAAAGACAGACAACACACAGGCCTGTGACCACCTAACACCAATTTAGAGATCATAAAACTGTCACATTCTGTACCAGCAGACTAATTAAGTATTTACTTCTCTGCTCATCTTGTCTGGTATTGTTTTAAGTGCAAATGAGTCTCGCTATGTCTGTGCTTTTTCATATGTGGACATTTGTACAGATCTGCTTCATTATGCCTGAGGAAGACTCACGAGAGGTTTGAAAGCTCGCTAGAACATCATGTATTTTTGTTAGCCATTAAAAGATATATCTTCAAGATTACTTGGTTTCTCCTACTGAGAACAATCACAGTTCCCTGCAATGGCATAACATTCTTATTTAACAAATAATTTAGCGACAGAAAACATTACAGAAAGGAACAAAATATAACATCTCTTAATGTTTGGCTTTAAGGGATTAGGGCAAGACTACCCCAGAATGTCCACTTTGTAGAACCTCAAACCAGGTTAATTTGGAGACTTTCTCCATACTTCTCTCATTGGGGTAGATCTGCACAGTCCTGTTTTGGTCTATATTGTGGGGTTTCTGTCTTTTAAGGGAGCTCCGTCTTCTGCCTTTTAGATTCCTCCTGCAGCACAGACCTTTACAGAGGACTGAATCCTGGTTCTTGCCTTTACTACTGCTCCTGGGTTAGTACTTGCCGGGAGGGTCTCTTTCTGCACCTCCAGCAGAGAAGTGCAGTCACATGGTTAATGCTACTTTTTCTGTTTGCTAGTAATTTCTACGACCTTTCCACCAGCAGCTGTATTGCATCTCTCCTAGATAAATACTGAGTACCGTTAGCCCTGCCTATTTACATGATGTCACTGATGAAGATGGCTACATGTTAAGTCAAAGGGGTGGGACTTATAACAAGTGGGCAGAGCTTTATGGATGCTATTTGTTTCTTCAGTGGAGAATACAGGGAGCTCCTCCACTACCTTACACATCCAGAGGTCAGTACATAAGCTTGCAAGGAGCAAGTGGAGGGGCCAGACCTTAATAAGAAATCCAGAGGAGGAGCTAATCAAGGCATAACAATGATTCCAAAATGCAAGGGACTAGGTCAATGAGTAGCAAGGATCAGTCTAGCCAAAGCTAGTAGCTAGTTAGTAGAGTTACCACTTGAGATACGGGAGTCTTCAGATTTGAATCCCGACACTCATTGGAATGGGAACATCTGGATAATCCTCTATAGAGTCTTCTTGGTTTTAAAAAAACTGATTGCATTTTAACCTGCCTAATACTCTACTCCCCTGTGAAAGAAGCAGCTCCAGAGATATCTTATCACACATTCCCTATTTAAATAACTATGTATGTTTGGTCATACAGTTATGGAGGCAACTTTTAATGTCTATGAAAAGCTTAAAGCAGTTGTTTCACTACGAAAATCCCTCTCCATATGCCCTATTAGGAAATACTAATGAATTATCAGGCAAACAACAATTGAAGAAAGTTTTGATGAACAAGTAACTTTTTGGTGTTTTAATGTTTGTGAATCCAGTTTATACATAGTAATACAAAAACTGTTTAAAGGGGTTGTCCCGCGCCGAAACGGGTTTTTTTTTTCTTCAATAGCCCCCCCGTTCAGCGCGAGACAAACCCGATGCAGGGGTTTAAAAAAAAAACGGATAGTACTTACCCGAATCCCCGCGCTCCGGTGACTTCTTACTTACCTTGCGAAGATGGCCGCCGGGATCTTCACCCACGGTGGACCGCAGGTCTTCTCCCATGGTGCACCGTGGGCTCTGTGCGTTCCATTGCCGATTCCAGCCTCCTGATTGGCTGGAATCGGCACACGTGACGGGGCGGAGCTACGAGGTGCAGCTCTCCAGCACGAGCGGCCCCATTCAGAAGGGAGAAGACCGGACTGCGCAAGCGCGTCTAATCCGGAGATTAGACGCTGAAATTAGACGGCACCATGGAGACGAGGACGCCAGCAACGGAGCAGGTAAGTGAATAACTTCTGTATGGCTCATAATTAATGCACGATGTATATTACAAAGTGCATTAATATGGCCATACAGAAGTGTATACCCCCACTTGCTTTCGCGGGACAACCCCTTTAAGGTATATATACAGTAATGACATAGCAACCTTAGTAGAGTAGATAGAGTACAGTGACACATTCCCTTAATGTATGTTTCTCCTTGAAACAAAAAAGAAAATAAACTGTAAATATAAATCTTTGACTTTACTCTTTTGTCAAGCTGTTTACAATTCTCCACCGCCAATTCGTAGCTAAATCTGTTTTTAGAAAACTCGTATGAAAAGCAATAAGTCTGCCAAAACGGCTCCCACAAGGGTAGTCACGGATATAACTAAGAAACTAATGAATATCATTTTAAGAACTTGTCAGACAAAGGGCAACTTGAAGCCTTTTATTTACTGTGTTGTTTTAGGGCAGTGCTGGTCAACCTGAGTTATTGTAGGGTCTTGAACATAACTCTTAATTCAATCTAAGATGAGGACTAAAGATTCCGAAGGAGCTGGGTTAAAGAGGTTTTCTGACTTATTGGTGGCAATGGTGGGATGTAGTGTATATGAAAAAATATATACAGTACTCACTTCCCGCTGCCACTCACCACGCTCTAGTCTTCTGTTTGCATGTGCTGCAGTGGTCATGTGGGTTGTTTACCCACATGATTGTTGCAGCCAATAAAAAGTCCCACAAGAATGTCACTGATGACATCCTGTGAACCTGAGGGGCTTCTACATTGGAATCTGACAGATTTATGGTATGTCACCCAGTCTTCTTGCCTGGTGAAATCCCATTAGATGCCGCAGTACCAGACTTCTGAAATGGCAGTCTGGTGCTATAGTGAGTATATTTATTTCATATAGTTTTGGGCCTGTGGGCCTAAAACATTATAAGATAAATAAGTCAGACATACACAGAAACATATTACACAGCTGTAGTTATGTCTGACATTTCCTCTCTCTACATATATACGGTATTTGTAAAAATCAAGCACCTAGAAGGCGTTGTTGATTCGCTGCAAAACTTGACATGAAGTCAGATCTCAAGCGGATATGCAAATGATTAGAGTTGTGGTATGCTTAATTGAACGGTCTTGTCACCTGAGACCCTAAAAGGTTACAACCTAGGCCTATAAAAAACTCTTAGAGTCTACTTGCATGTAGAGGACCTCTTTTTCCCCTTGCGTAGAGCTTGTTGACCACTAGACGCCTCTACAATGCAATCAAAGAAATTTTGCTCAATTAACAAAGTTTGAGAGGGGGCACATTATTGGAATGCAAGAAGTTGGATGGCCGTTTTGACAACTTGCTAACCACCTAGGCTATTCTGACCAGACTGTTAGTAGGGCATGCACAGAAGGCGACCGGGCTCAGGATGCCCTCAACAGACCACCAGTAGAGTACATCATCTGATCCTCTGACAAGCATGAGCAGCTCCCACTCTTCATTGTCCACCATCCAGAGACAGGTGGCGCCATCGTTACAAGCCCCTTTGTCTGCTGGAACCATATCCAAGTGCTTGGCTGCAGAACATTTGGTCTCACAGCACTCATTAGATGTACTGCCCTTTGACACCCACCATTGCCTCTGTTTGCAGTGGTGTCGCAAACAACTAAATTAGATTGCTATGGAATGAAACCAGATTGTCTTCAACAATAAATCCAGGTTTAGCTTGGCCACTGCCATGTTAGTGTCTGAAGACCTACAGGTGAGGTCCTCAATCCTGGCTTTGCTGTTGAGAGGCACACTGCCTCCCACTGCTGGTGTGATGGTCTGTTGGTCACCCCTAGTGGTACGAGGGAGAATGACAGCTCAGCGATATGTTCAGGACATCCTGATGCCACATGTGTTGCCTCTTATGGCAGGGCTTAGAAGAAGCCTTTTCCAACAGGATAATGCTCTGCCGCGAACATCAAGGATTTCACAGGAATGTCCCCCACAACATTGTCACACTTCCATTGCCATATATTTTGGACCATCTGGGAGGCCAACTTTGACAGCCTATTAGTTTGTATGATCTAGGGGCTCAGTTACAGTGAACGTGGAATCATATGTCGCAGGTTACCATATGGAACCTGTTTGCCTCCATGCCCACCTGTACCATATCTTGTGTCCAAGCTAGAGGTGGCCCAACAGGGTCCTAGAGCCTCCATGCCCACCCATATCACATCTGGTATCCAAGCTAGAGGCGGTGCAACAGGGTACTAGAGCCTCCATGTCTGCCTGTATCACATCTTGTATCCAAGCTAGAGGCACTACAACAGGGTACTAGACCTCCATGCCCGGCCGTATCACATCTTGCATCCAAACTAGAGGCGGCCCAACAGGGTACTAGAGCCTCCATGCCCACCCGTATCACATCTTGCATCCAAGCTAGAGGTGGTACAACAGAGTACTAGAGCCTCCCTTCAAGTATTCAGTCTTCTGCAATAACGTCTCCTTTTGCTCTGATATTGAAATCACTTACTTATATCAATGTTACAATTACACAGAGAAAGTTTTATTGGATTTTGAAAACTCCTTTTAGGTTCCGGATTTTTTTTACAATGAGTATATATTTTATACAGTATTTTCTGTAGCTTAAAGGAGATGTCCCGCGCCGAAACGGGTTTTTTTTTTTTTCAACCCCCCCCCCGTTCGGCGCGAGACAACCCCGATGCAGGGAAGTAAAGGAAGCTTACCGGAGCGCTTACCTTAATCCCCGCGCTCCGGTGACTTCAATACTTACCGCTGAAGATGGCCGCCGGGATCCTCTGTCTTCGTGGACCGCAGCTCTTCTGTGCGGTCCACTGCCGATTCCAGCCTCCTGATTGGCTGGAATCGGCACGTGACGGGGCGGAGCTACACGGAGCCGCTCTCTGGCACGAGCGGCTCCATAGAAGACTACAGAAGACCCGGACTGCGCAAGCGCGGCTAATTTGGCCATCGGAGGGCGAAAATTAGTCGGCACCATGGAGACGAGGACGCTAGCAACGGAGCAGGTAAGTATAAAACTTTTTATAACTTCTGTATGGCTCATAATTAATGCACAATGTATATTACAAAGTGCATTATTATGGCCATACAGAAGTGTATAGACCCACTTGCTGCCTCGGGACAACCCCTTTAAAGCAGGTTTGGAAGAAAATGAAATCTTTACAAAATAAATCTTTTGATATCTGTTCTTATCCTTGGAGAAATATATACGGAGGATACACAGACAACAAGCAGACTGTACATCACCATACACACAACACAACCCAAAAGTTCCTCAGTGCCTGGAGTGCTTCTGTTCATTATGGTTGGGCTGAGCAGGGTATAGTTGTACTTGTGTCTGGTAATTGTCTTGGGGGAAAAAAGCTGTTCCATATTAATTTGCTTCCTGGCAGCCCACACATCGTGCGCAATTGGAGCTGCCTATTGCACATCACAATTTTAAAGACTACTGATGTTTAAACCAGGACAATGAATAACTTTTTCACTGTGGCAGTATTTGTCTATATTTCAAACACTAAGCCCTTCACAGAAAACTAAAAGATTCAATCTTTATTAAACAAATGTTAAAATAGGGGCTACCATGGACAAACTCACATAAACTCATACATCGGATCCTCAATAACTAAGACAGGCTGATCTAAGTCAACTTATGAGGATTCCAAATGTATTTGATCTCACCTTATTCAAAAATTGATTCGATAGCCCAAGTGGCGTAGCAATAGACTCGCTCCGTCAGGGCAATCAAATCAAAATTTTTCCAAGTTTTAAGGGGAATGGGGATCCGAAGCATATGATAACCAGGGGCCTAATTGACTTCTATTATAGCGATGAAAAGATACAGTTAATGTCACATCTCCCCCTTAGTATGACAGTGCATGCAATTGTATGAACCATCCAACCAAGGTGGGCATAAAAGTGAAAAGCTATTTGCAAGGTGTAAGGTTAACAGAGTGATAAAACAATTTTTTGATTTAAGACCAACAGCCATACGGGTTCAACGCGTTTCTCTGTTGATAGCAACAGTTCATCAGGAACCTTTCTAGCTATGTTGCTCCAAGGGAAAGATTTTTTTGAACCTTCTTCGCCTATGAAACTAAACTACAGAGCCTCTAATACTACATAATAGCTGCAGGGTATACAATCTCTCTAGGCTCAGTTGAACATGCCGGGCTATAGGCTAAACACTAGAGATGAGCGAACGTACTCGTCCGAGCTTGATACTCGTTCGAGTATTAGCGTGTTCGAGATGCTCGTTACTTGTAACGAGTACCACGCAATGTTCAGGTTACTTTCACTTTCATCTCTGAGACGTTAGCGCGCTTTTCTGGCCAATAGAAAGACAGGGAAGGCATTACAACTTCCCCCTGCGACGTTCAAGCCCTATACCACCCCCCTGCAGTGAGTGGCTGGCGAGATCAGGTGTCACCCGAGTATAAAAATCGGCCCCTCCCGTGGCTCGCCACAGATGCGTTCTGACATAGAGGAGGGAAAGTGGTATCTTCGTGGAGCTGCTATGGGGAGAGTGTTAGGAGTATTTTAGGCTTCAAGAACCCCAACGGTCCTTCTTAGGGCCACATCTAACCGTGTGCAGTACTGTTGAGGCTGCTTTTTGCAGTGTTGCACCTTTTTTTTTTTTTTTGGTATATCGGCCGTGCAGAGCATTGCGCCCTGCAGTAATACTCCAGGGCCAGAAGCGCTTACGCAGGGACAGAAGACATATTGATTGAATATAGGCAGTGGGCCTTTGCAAAAACATTTGGGGACAAAAATCTATTTGGGCTGTCTGTGAGTGTCCTCAGTGTTCTGGGTCTCTGCTGGGTGTAGTAGTTCTCCAAATTCATACGCAGCCAGCTAAGTGTTACAGCAGGCTTGCGCAAAATTATTTCCTGGCTCTGTCTGGGCTGTTAAATCACCGCTGTATTGCAGTCCACAGTGCAACACTCTGCAGTTCTTTGACATACTCCAGGGCCAGAAGCGCTTACGCAGGGACAGAAGACATATTGATTGAATATAGGCAGTGGGCCTTTGCAAAAACATTTGGGGAAAAAAATTTGTTTGGGCTGCCTGTGAGTGTCCTCAGTGTTCTGGGTCTCTGCTGGGTGTAGTAGTTCTCCAAATTCATACGCAGCCAGCTAAGTGTTACAGCAGGCTTGCGCAAAATTATTTCCTGGCTCTGTCTGGGCTGTTAAATCACCGCTGTATTGCAGTCCACAGTGCAACACTCTGCAGTTCTTTGACATACTCCAGGGACAGAAGTGGTGACACAGAGAGAGAAGAGATATATTGATTGAATATAGGCAGTGGGCCTTTGCAAAAACATTTGGGAAAAAAAATCTATTTGGGCTGCCTGTGACTGTCCTCAGTGTACTGGGTCTGTGCTGGGTGTAGTTGTCCTCCTAATTCATACGCAGCCAGCTAAGTGTTACAGCAGGCTTGCGCAAAATTATTTCCTGGCGTTCCGTAAGCGAAGTCAGCCTCCAACCACAGGCCAATAAGCGGCACATTTAATTACAGCGTTCTGTTTCTGCATTACTGGTAATACAGCATGCTGAGGGGTAGGGGTAGGCCTAGAGGACGTGGACGCGGCCGAGGACGCGGAGGCCCAAGTCAGGGTGTGGGCACAGGCCGAGCTCCTGATCCAGGTGTATCGCAGCCGACTGCTGCGGGATTAGGAGAGAGGCACGTTTCTGGCATCCCCACATTCATCGCACAATTAATGGGTCCACGCGGTAGACCTTTATTAGAAAATGAGCAGTGTGAGCAGGTCCTGTCGTGGATGGCAGAAAGTGCATCCAGCAATCTATCGTCCACCCACAGTTCTGTGCCGTCCACTGCTGCAACTCAGAATCCTCTGGCTGCTGCTCCTCCTTCCTCCCAGCCTCCTCACTCCATTACAATGACACATTCTGAGGAGCTGGCAGACTCCCAGGAACTGTTCTCGGGCCCCTGCTCAGATTGGGCAGCAGTAGTTCCTCTCCCACCAGAGGAGTTTATCGTGACTGATGCCCAACCATTGGAAAGTTCCTGGGGTCCGGGGGATGAGGCTGGGGACTTCTGTCAACTGTCTCAAGACCTTTCAGTGGGTGAGGAGGACGATGATGATGAGACACAGTTGTCTATCAGTGAGGTAGTATTAAGGGCAGTAAGTCCGAGGGAGGAGCGCACAGAGGATTCGGAGGAAGAGCAGCAGGACAATGAGGTGACTGACCCCACCTGGTTTGCTACGCCTACTGTGGACAGGTCTTCAGAGGGGGAGGCACGGGCAGCAGCAGGGCAGGTTGCAAGAGGCAGTGCGGTGTCCAGGGGTAGAGGCAGGGCCAGACCAAATAATCCACCAACTGTTTCCCAAAGCGCCCCCTCGCGCCATGCCACCCTGCAGAGGCCGAGGTGCTCAAAGGTCTGGCAGTTTTTCACTGAGAGTGCAGACGACCGACGAACAGTGGTGTGCAACCTTTGTCGCGCCAAGATCAGCCGGGGAGCCACCACCACCAGCCTCACCACCAAGTGTTTGAGCGCAAGTGCAAGTACGCCGCCACGCACCCGCACGCTCAAGCGTTAAACGTGCACATTGCCAAATTTATTAGCCTGGAGATGCTGCCGTATAGGGTTGTGGAAACGGAGTCTTTCAAAAATATGACGGCGGCGGCCAGCTAAGTGTTACAGCAGGCTTGCGCAAAATTATTTCCTGGCTCTGTCTGGGCTGTTAAATCACCGCTGTATTGCAGTCCACAGTGCAACACTCTGCAGTTCTTTGACATACTCCAGGGACAGAAGTGGTGACACAGAGAGAGAAGAGATATATTGATTGAATATAGGCAGTGGGCCTTTGCAAAAACATTTGGGAAAAAAAATCTATTTGGGCTGCCTGTGACTGTCCTCAGTGTACTGGGTCTGTGCTGGGTGTAGTTGTCCTCCTAATTCATACGCAGCCAGCTAAGTGTTACAGCAGGCTTGCGCAAAATTATTTCCTGGCGTTCCGTAAGCGAAGTCAGCCTCCAACCACAGGCCAATAAGCGGCACATTTAATTACAGCGTTCTGTTTCTGCATTACTGGTAATACAGCATGCTGAGGGGTAGGGGTAGGCCTAGAGGACGTGGACGCGGCCGAGGACGCGGAGGCCCAAGTCAGGGTGTGGGCACAGGCCGAGCTCCTGATCCAGGTGTATCGCAGCCGACTGCTGCGGGATTAGGAGAGAGGCACGTTTCTGGCGTCCCCACATTCATCGCACAATTAATGGGTCCACGCGGTAGACCTTTATTAGAAAATGAGCAGTGTGAGCAGGTCCTGTCGTGGATGGCAGAAAGTGCATCCAGCAATCTATCGTCCACCCACAGTTCTGCGCCGTCCACTGCTGCAACTCAGAATCCTCTGGCTGCTGCTCCTCCTTCCTCCCAGCCTCCTCACTCCATTACAATGACACATTCTGAGGAGCGGGCAGACTCCCAGGAACTGTTCTCGGGCCCCTGCTCAGATTGGGCAGCAGTAGTTCCTCTCCCACCAGAGGAGTTTATCGTGACTGATGCCCAACCATTGGAAAGTTCCTGGGGTCCGGGGGATGAGGCTGGGGACTTCTGTCAACTGTCTCAAGACCTTTCAGTGGGTGAGGAGGACGATGATGATGAGACACAGTTGTCTATCAGTGAGGTAGTAGTAAGGGCAGTAAGTCCGAGGGAGGAGCGCACAGAGGATTCGGAGGAAGAGCAGCAGGACAATGAGGTGACTGACCCCACCTGGTTTGCTACGCCTACTGTGGACAGGTCTTCAGAGGGGGAGGCACGGGCAGCAGCAGGGCAGGTTGCAAGAGGCAGTGCGGTGTCCAGGGGTAGAGGCAGGGCCAGACCAAATAATCCACCAACTGTTTCCCAAAGCGCCCCCTCGCGCCATGCCACCCTGCAGAGGCCGAGGTGCTCAAAGGTCTGGCAGTTTTTCACTGAGAGTGCAGACGACCGACGAACAGTGGTGTGCAACCTTTGTCGCGCCAAGATCAGCCGGGGAGCCACCACCACCAGCCTCACCACCAAGTGTTTGAGCGCAAGTGCAAGTACGCCGCCACGCACCCGCACGCTCAAGCGTTAAACGTGCACATTGCCAAATTTATTAGCCTGGAGATGCTGCCGTATAGGGTTGTGGAAACGGAGTCTTTCAAAAATATGACGGCGGCGGCCCCGCGCTACTCAGTTCCCAGTCGCCACTACTTTTCCCGATGTGCCGTCCCAGCCCTGCACGACCACGTCTCCCGCAACATTGTACGCGTCCTCACCAACGCGGTTACTGCCAAGGTCCACTTAACAACGGACACGTGGACAAGCACAGGCGGGCAGGGCCACTATATCTCCCTGACGGCACATTGGGTGAATTTAGTGGAGGCTGGGACAGAGTCAGAGCCTGGGACCGCTCACGTCCTACCCACCCCCAGAATTGCGGGCCCCAGCTCGGTGCTGGTATCTGCGGCGGTGTATGCTTCCTCCACTAAACCACCCTCCTCCTCCAACGCAACCTCTGTCTCGCAATCAAGATGTGTCAGCAGCAGCAGCACTTCGCCAGCAGTCGGTGTCGCGCGGCGTGGCATCACAGCGGTGGGCAAGCGTCAGCAGGCCGTGCTGAAACTACTCAGCTTAGGAGATAAGAGGCACACGGCCCACGAACTGCTGCAGGGTCTGACAGAGCAGACCAACCGCTGGCTTGCTCCGCTGAGCCTCCAACCGGGCATGGTCGTGTGTGACAACGGCCGTAACCTGGTGGCGGCTCTGCAGCTCGGCAGCCTCACGCACGTGCCATGCCTGGCCCACGTCTTTAATTTGGTGGTTCAGCGCTTTCTGAAAAGCTACCCACGTTGACAGACCTGCTCGAAAAGGTGCGCCGGCTCTGCGCACATTTCCGCAAGTCCCACACGGATGCTGCCACTCTGCGCACCCTGCAACATCGGTTTAATCTGCCAGTGCACCGACTGCTGCGCGACGTGCCCACACGGTGGAACTCTACGCTCCACATGTTGGCCAGGCTCTATGAGCAGCATAGAGCTATAGTGGAATACCAACTCCAACATGGGCGGCGCAGTGGGAGTCAGCCTCTTCAATTCTTTTCAGAAGAGTGGGCCTGGTTGGCAGACATCTGCCAGGTCCTTGGAAAGTTTGAGGAGTCTACCCAGGTAGTGAGCGGCGATGCTGCAATCATTAGCGTCACCATTCCTCTGCTATGCCTCTTGAGAAGTTCCCTGCAAAGCATAAAGGCAGACGCTTTGCACTCGGAAACAGAGACGGGGGAAGACAGTATGTCGCTGGATAGTCAGAGCACCCTCCTGTCTATATCTCAGCGCGTTGAGGAGGAGGAGGAGGAGCATGAGGAGGAGGGGGAAGAGACAGCTTGGCCCACTACTGAGGGTACACATGCTGCTTGCCTGTCATCCTTTCAGCGTGTATGGCCTGAGGAGGAGGAGGAGGAGGAGGAGGAGGATCCTGAAAGTGATCTTCCTAGTGAGGACAGCCATGTGTTGCGTACAGGTACCCTGGCACACATGGCTGACTTCATGTTAGGATGCCTTTCTCGTGACCCTCGTGTTACACGCATTCTGGCCACTACGGATTACGGGGTGTACACACTGCTTGACCCACGGTATAAGGAGAACCTTTCCACTCTCATACCCGAAGAGGAAAGGGGTTCGAGAGTGATGCTATACCACAGGACCCTGGCGGACAAACTGATGGTAAAATTCCCATCCGACAGCGCTAGTGGCCGAAGGCGCAGTTCCGAGGGCCAGGTAGCAGAGGGCCTGAGAGATCAGGCAGCATGTACAGCACAGGCAGGGGAACACTCTCTAAGGCCCTGGACAGCTTTATGGCTCCCCAGCAAGACTGTGTCACCGCTCCCCAGTCAAGGCTGAGTTGGCGGGAGCACTGTAAAAGGATGGTGAGGGAGTACGTAGCCGATCGCACGACCGTCCTCCGTGACGCCTCTGCCTCCTACAACTACTGGGTGTCGAAGCTGGACACGTGGCCTGAACTTGCGCTGTATGCCCTGGAGGTGCTTGCTTGTCCTGCGGCTAGCGTCTTGTCAGAAAGGGTGTTTAGTGCGGCTGAGGGAATCATCACGGATAAGCATACCCGCCTGTCAAACGACAGTGCCGACAGGCTTACACTCATCAAGATGAACAAAGCCTGGATTTCCCCAGACTTCTCTTCTCCACCAGCGGACAGCAGCGATACCTAAGCAATATGTAGGCTGCACCCGCGGATGGAAGCATCGTTCTCTATCACCATCCAAAACGGGGACCTTTTTGCTTCATCAATCTGTGTCTAATATTCCTCCTCCTCCTCCTGCTCCTCCTCCTGAAACCTCACATAATCACGCCGAACTGGCAATATTTCTTAGGCCCACAAGGCCAAGTCATATAATATTTGTAAACAATTTTTATACGTTTCAATGCTCATTAAAGCGTTGAAACTTTCACCTGAACCAATTTTTATTTTAACTGGGCTGCCTCCAGGCCTAGTTACCAATTAAACCACATTAACCAAAGCGATTAATGGATTTCACCTGCCCTCTTGGTTGGGCATGGGCAATTTTTCTCAGGTACATTAGTACTGTTGGTACACCAATTTTTGGGGGCCCTCGCCTACAGTGTAATCAAATGAATTTTTAGCCCACCTGCATTACAGCTGACGTTACATCAGCTGTGTTGGGCACTGCAATGGGATATATTTATGTACCGCCGGTGGCTTCCTGGCACCCAACAATGCTGTCGGTCCACAGGGAGTTGTAACTGCATGTGTCCACTTCTAAAGAACCCCAGTCTGACTGGGGCATTCAGTGTGGGCCGAAGCCCACCTGCATTAAACATGACATTACCTCAGCTGTGATGGGCAATGCAATGGGATATATTTATGTAGCGCCGGTGGCTTCCTGGCACCCACCCATGCTGTGGGTCCACAGGGAGTTGTAACTGCATTTGTCCACTTCTAAAGAACCCCAGTCTGACTGGGGCATGCAGTGTGGGCCGAAGCCCACCTGCATTAAGCACGACATTACCTCAGCTGTGATGGGCAATGCAATGGGATATATTTATGTACCGCCGGTGGGTTCCAGGGAGCCACCCATGCCGTGGGTCCACAGGGAGTTGTAACTGCATGTGTCTACTTCTAAAGAACCCCAGTCTGACTGGGGTATGCAGTGTGGGCCGAAGCCCACTTGCATTTAATCGGACGTTACCTCAGCTGTGATGGGCACTGCAATGGGATACATTAATGTACAGCCGGTGGGTTCCAGGGAGCCACCCATGCTGTGGGTGCACACGAAATTCCCATTGCGGAGTTGTACCTGCCTGTGACTATTTATAAAAAACCGCGGTCTGACTGGGGCATGCAGACACCTTGACAGAATGAATAGTGTGTGGCACATAGGTTCCCCATTGCTATGCCCACGTGTGCAGCTCCTGATGGAGGTGGCACAGGATTGGATTTCTCATTGCTTCTGTACAGCATTGTGGGCTATTGCCCCGCCCCTTTTAAAGAGGGTCGCTACCTAGCCGTGCCAACCCTCTGCAGTGTGTGCCTGCGGTTCCTCCTCATGGCAGACGCACTTATAAATAGACATGAGGGTGGCGTGGCATGAGGGCAGCTGAAGGCTGGGCAGGGACAGTTTGGTGTGCGCTGTGGACACTGGGTCGTGGGGGGGGGGGTTGGGCAGCATGTAACCCAGGAGAAGTGGCAGCGAAGTGTCATGCAGGCAGTGATTGTGCTTTGTTGGAGGTAGTGTGGTGCTTAGCTAAGGTATGCATTGCTAATGAGGGCTTTTCAGAAGTAAAAGTTGTTGGGGGGGGGGCACTCTTGCCGCTATTGTGGCTTAATAGTGGGACCTGGGAACTTGAGATGCAGCCCAACATGTAGCCCCTCGCCTGCCCTATCAGTTTCTGTGATCGTTCCCATCACTTTCTTGAATTGCCCAGATTTTCACAAATGAAAACCTTAGCGAGCATCGGCGATATACAAAAATGCTCGGGTCGCCCATTGACTTCAATGGGGTTCGTTACTCGAAACGAACCCTCGAGCATCGCGAAACGTTCGTCTCGAGTAACGAGCACCCAAGCATTTTGGTGCTCGCTCATCTCTACTAAACACCAGTTGGGAGCACAATCAATGTGGTTCCCTAGTGTTCCCACATATCTAGGTAGCAGCAGCCTACTTTCAGTACACCACTATCTCAGCATATCGATATATTGCATAGCTGAGGGTGTACAACCGCACAGGTATTTTTATAATTATCCCACTCTACAGGATATAGAAGAGTAGTGCCCCACAGCTCCCATGAGAGTAAGGGGTTAACAGGCAAGGTTCTGCTAGATAGTAGCCCTGAACATGGCCCCAGCTGTCTGCCCAGTTTCAGAGATAGAGATAAAACAAAAAACAGATAGAGCCTCAGGCCTGGATGGTAGGCAAGAGGTCATGGTTGGATGGTTCATGCAATTGCATGCACTGTCATACTAAGGGGGAGATGTGACATTGAGGCCTCATGTCCATGGGCAAAATAAGAATTAAAATCCGCAGCAGATTTTAACTCTTCTCCTGCCCGCGGATCCGCACCCCATAGGGATGCATTGACCACCCGCGGGGTAGATAAATACCCGCGGATGGTCAATAAAAGGGATTTAAAAAAAAATGGAGCATGAAAAAATCTGGACCATGCTCCATTTTCATGCGGGTTTCCCGCGGGCTTCTATTGAAGCCTATGGAAGCCGTCCGGATCCGCGGGAGACCTAAAATAGGAATTTAAAAGAATTTACCCATCCGGAGCGGACCGGGAAGGTCTTCTCTTCCTCACGGCCGCATCTTTCTTGCTTCGGCTCGGCGGATGTGCCCGGCGCATGCGCGCGGCACGCCGGCGACGTGCCGCAGCCGTGACGAGTTCATCCGCCGGCCGAAAAAGAAGATCCGGCCGTGAGGAAGAGAAGACTTTCCCCGCCCGCTACGGATGGGTAAATTCTTTTAAATTCCTATTTTCAGTGCTCATGTCCGCGGGGCAGGAGGGACCCGCTGCAGATTTGCCATGTAGAATCCGTAGCGGGCCTGATTTTCCCCGTGGACATGAGGCCTGACTCTATTGTTTCATCGCTCTAATAAAAGTCAATTAGACCCCTGGTTATCATATGCTTCGGGTCTCCATTCCCCCAAAACTTTGAAAAATTTTGATTTGATTGCCCTGACGGAGCATGTCCATTTCTACGCCACTTGGGCTATCGAATCAACTTTCAAATACATTTGGAATCCTCATAAGTCAACGTAGATCGGCCTGTCTTAGTTATTGAGGATCCGATGTATGAGTTTATGTGAGTTTGTGCATGTTAGCCCCTATTTTAACGTTTGTTTAATAAAGGTTGAATCTTTTAGTTGTCTATAACTGTGAAGGACAATGAATAAGGTAAACTAGTGAAACGCTACTGAATTGATAGATCGTTGCATCATCCACACATACATTGTATTTCCTATTAAAAAAGTAACTTGCTGTTATTGATCTAAATGTGCAGATTTTTTTTTACCATATTTGCCAATTTTATTAGTGATCAGAAGTCTTTTGAATTTATGACTAACGGCTCAGAAATGTAATAAAAGGACTGTAGGAATAGAACGTACTAATCTGTATTTGTCACAATATAATCGAAAGAAAATTGCATCCGCAGAGAAGTCGTCTGATGTTATTATTCCTGGTATGTAACTATTTTGGTAACAAAGTGATAAGAACAAGCCGCAGGTGATATTACAGTTTCTCTTCTGCATGTAGAATACCAATTTCATTTCACAAAATAAAGTGAAGATCGGTGATAACAGGAGCATTTTCTTTGTAAATCCTTTGAACATGTTATTTAAGCTAGCAATCTGTAAATAATACGTTCTTAGAACCTTGCTAAGCTGCCCACACATACACCACTACCATCATCATCACAAAACCTGATTCCATGAATTCACTTTATTATAGATTAATAGTAATCATATTTACAAAAATAGTTATTTTACCATTCAATTTTCTTTCATCTTAGTATTTTTTTCATAATTTTCTTGGAGAAATTCATGGCAGTGTATATGAAGTCCATGTTTTACTGCGCTTTAAGGCTTCCGTTAAAGGGGTTTTCCAGGCAAAAATACTACTGATGACCAATCCTCAGAATAGGTGAACAATGGTTGATCGGCCGGGGCCATGGCTCAAGACCCCAGCAACAGAGGCATAACTTGAAGCTCCTGGGCCCCAATGCAAAACCTTTAACGGGGCCCCCAACTGTAATGCTTTATTCATAGTACTGGGCTCCCCATATGAGAAGAGAGGTCTTATGGGCCCCCTAAGGCTCCTGGGCCCGAGTGCAACCGCATCCCCTATAGTTATGCCTGTGCCCAGCAGATCAGCTGATCAGCACATGTTATCAGCACCACTACACACAGAGGTCAGAGATGAAGCTGCTGCTCCAACTTCTGTGTAGTGGCTGGTGCTTGTAACTGCAGGCTGTGAGCCTCATTGAAATTAATGGGAGCTGTGCCTGAAATTACAATGGAGAGGAAAGCAGCAGCTTTCGCTCCGACCCCTGTGTGTAGTGGCGCTGAGAAACAGAGTCCAATCAACTGATCGGCTAGGGTCCTGAACCGCAAACCCTAGCCAATCAGCTATTGACTACCTATTCTGAGCATAGGTCAGCAATAGTATTTCTGCCTGGTAAACTCCTTTAATTGTATGGTTGGAATTCCTTTGGCCCACCAGAGAACCTGTGCACATCCATTTTTAGGCTATGGCTTCTCTGTGACTTTGGCCACAGCAGATGTGGCACAACCAAAGATTGATCTATGATCCTGCTACATCACATCCTAATATAAGTGATTGTGGCCGTGTTGTGATCTGCAAGTTGCAGCAACCATGACTCAACAAATTGAAAGAAAGAAGTCTATCAGTTTTGGAATACTTGTCATTATTGGGTTGTGGTCAGAGGCAACTTGTAAGTTGTAAGGCAACCCCACTGTGTGTTATGACCAAAGTTGCCTTGTAACTTTAGCCTTAATTTCATTGTAAGCTTTCTTGCCATCATTTCATGCATAGGACCTATGTTCAGTAAGGCTTAATAGGTTATTTGTGAATCAACCAATAAAAAGCAGACCCTAGTGGTAGGTGGTTGTCCATCATTATAATCAGGGCCTGGGACCACCAGAAAATCCTGTAGTATTTTGGTTGACCAGTCTGACTCTGTTTTAACTGAACTCTTGGGTTAAGCAATTCTTCTAAATAGCCAAGACTGCCATCAGAGCAGTATAGGGCATATTATCATCTGTCTCTGTTTGGATTGACCAAGGTGATGACAGTAAGGTGCAGTTCTCAACTGCTGTTGGACTGACCATGTCAGGGAAAGGGACCCCAAATGATTAATAATTGCCAACACCGGACCTCAAAAAAGAACTAGAAATGTAAAACAAAAGTGACAGCAGAGTTGGTGCCTCACACTTATATATCCACAACACCTGGTTCCTGCAACTGGTGCCTGCAGATTCCCTCTACTCACAAGCTATAGTACACTGGCCCATACTGTCCAGATCATGTGCTAAAAAATATTTACTGGTACCAATATGTGCAATAATATAGCACCTGCAGTGAAACTTTCTTAAATGTTTTTTCTAAAATTCAAGTTTTCACCTTTAAAATTTCAAAGATTGAATGGAGAGGCAGTTGAGCATGTGCGCTGCGATAACCTTTAACAAACATGAAATTTGAGATGATCATTCTTTAGGTCCAAAATAGGAAAAGTAAAGGGGTCACAACTAGAGATGAGCGAACGTACTCGTCCGAGCTTGATACTCGTTCGAGTATTAGCGTGTTCGAGATGCTCGTTACTCGTGACGAGTACCACGCGATGTTTGAGTTACTTTCACTTTCATCTCTGAGACGTTAGCGCGCTTTTCTGGCCAATTAAAAGACAGGGAAGGCATTACAACTTCCCCCTGCGACGTTCAAGCCCTATACCACCCCCCTGCAGTGAGTGGCTGGCGAGATCAGGTGTCACCCGAGTATAAAAATCGGCCCCTCCCGCGGCTCGCCACAGATGCGTTCTGACATAGCTGAGGGAAAGTGCTATAGTGTTGGAGCTGCTATAGGGAGAGTGTTAGGAGTTATTGTAGGCTTCAAGAACCCCAACGGTCCTTCTTAGGGCCACATCTAACCGTGTGCAGTACTGTGGAGGCTGCTTTTTGCAGTGTTGCACATTTTTTTTTTTTTTGTATATCGGCCGTGCAGAGCATTGCGCCCTGCAGTAATTATACATACTCCAGGGCCAGTAGTGGTGGTGAGGCAAGGCAGAAGACATATTTATTGAATATAGGCAGTGGGCCTTTCCAAAAACATTTGGGAAAAAAAATCTATTTGGGCTGCCTGTGACTGTCCTCAGTGTACTGGATCTGTGCTGGGGGTAGTTGTCCTAATTCATACGCAGCCAGCTAAGTGTTACAGCAGGCTTGCGCAAAATTCTTTCCTGCCTCTGCTGTGCGTTCCATAAGCGAAGTCAGCCTCCAACCACAGGCCAATAAGCGGCACATTAAATTACAGCGTTCTGTTTCTGCACTACTGGTAATACACCATGCTGAGGGGTAGGGGTAGGCCTAGAGGACGTGGACGCGGGCGAGGACGCGGAGGCCCAAGTCAGGGTGTGGGCACAGGCCGAGCTCCTGATCCAGGTGTATCGTAGCCGACTGCTGCGGGATTAGGAGAGAGGCACGTTTCTGGCGTCCCCACATTCATCTCACAATTAATGGGTCCACGCGGTAGACCTTTATTAGAAAATGAGCAGTGTGAGCAGGTCCTGTCGTGGATGGCAGAAAGTGCATCCAGCAATCTATCGAACACCCAGAGTTCTGCGCCATCTACTGCTGCAACTCTGAATCCTCTGGCTGCTGCTCTTCCTTCCTCCCAGCCTCCTCACTCCATTACAATGACACATTCTGAGGAGCAGGCAGACTCCCAGGAACTGTTCCCGGGCCCCTGCCCAGAGTGGGCAGCAAGGGTTCCGAATCCTCTCCCACTGGAGGAGTTTGTCGTGACCGATGCCCAACCTTTGGAAAGTTCCCGTGGTCCGGGGGATGAGGCTGGGGACTTCCGGCAACTGTCTCAAGACCTTTCAGTGGGTGAGGAGGACGAGGACGATGAGACACAGGGAGGTAGTAGTAAGGGCAGTAAGTCCGAGGGAGGAGCGCACAGAGGATTCGGAGGAAGAGCAGCAGGACGATGAGGTGACTGACTCCACCTGGTTTGCTACGCCTACTGAGGACAGGTCTTCAGAGGGGGAGGCAAGGGCAGCAGCAGGGCAGGTTGAAAGAGGCAGTGCGGTGTCCAGGGGTAGAGGCAGGGCCAGACCGAATAATCCACCAACTGTTTCCCAAAGCGCCCCCTCACGCCATGCCACCCTGCAGAGGCCGAGGTGCTCAAAGGTCTGGCAGTTTTTCACTGAGAGTGCAGACGACCGACGAACAGTGGTGTGCAACCTGTGTCGCGCCAAGATCAGCCGGGGAGCCACCACCACCAGCCTCACCACCACCAGCATGCGCAGACATATGATTGCGAAGCACCCCACAAGGTGGGACGAAGGCCGTTCACCGCCTCCGGTTTGCACCGCTGCCTCTCCCCCTGTGCCCCAACCTGCCACTGAGATCCAACCCCCCTCTCAGGACACAGGCACTACCGTCTCCTGGCCTGCACCCACACCCTCACCTCCGCTGTCCTGGGCCCCATCCACCAATGTTTGTCAGCGCACCGTCCAGCCATCGCTAGCGCAAGTGTTGGAGCGCAAGCGCAAGTACGCCGCCACGCGCCCGCACGCTCAAGCGTTAAACGTGCACATAGCCAAATTTATCAGCTTGGAGATGCTGCCGTATAGGGTTGTGGAAACGGAGGCTTTCAAAAGTATGATGGCGGCGGCGGCCCCGAGCTACTCAGTTCCCAGTCGCCACTACTTTTCCCGATGTGCCATCCCAGCCCTGCACGACCACGTCTCCCGCAACATTGTACGCGCCCTCACCAACGCGGTTACTGGCAAGGTCCACTTAACAACGGACACGTGGACAAGCACAGGCGGGCAGGGCCACTATATCTCCCTGACGGCACATTGGGTGAATTTAGTGGAGGCTGGGACAGAGTCAGAGCCTGGGACCGCTCACGTCCTACCCACCCCCAGAATTGCGGGCCACAGCTCGGTGGTGGTATCTGCGGCGGTGTATGCTTCCTCCACTAAACCACCCTCCTCCTCCTCCTCCTCCGCAACCTCTGTCTCGCAATCAAGATGTGTCAGCAGCAGCACGTCGGCAGCAGTCGGTGTCGCGCGGCGTGGCAGCACAGCCGTGGGCAAGCGTCAGCAGGCCGTGCTGAAACTACTCAGCTTAGGAGATAAGAGGCACACGGCCCACGAACTGCTGCAGGGTCTGACAGAGCAGACCGACCGCTGGCTTGCGCCGCTGAGCCTCCAACCGGGCATGGTCGTGTGTGACAACGGCCGTAACCTGGTGGCGGCTCTGCAGCTCGGCAGCCTCACGCACGTGCCATGCCTGGCCCACGTCTTTATGTTGGTGGTTCAGCGCTTTCTGAAAAGCTACCCACGCTTGTCAGACCTGCTCGGAAAGGTGCGCCGGCTCTGCGCACATTTCCGCAAGTCCCACACGGACGCTGCCACCCTGCGCACCCTGCAACATCGGTTTCATCTGCCAGTGCACCGACTGCTGTGCGACGTGCCCACACGGTGGAACTCTACGCTCCACATGTTGGCCAGGCTCTATGAGCAGCGTAGAGCTATAGTGGAATACCAACTCCAACATGGGCGGCGCAGTGGGAGTCAGCCTCCTCAATTCTTTACAGAAGAGTGGGCCTGGTTGGCAGACATCTGCCAGGTCCTTGGAAACTTTGAGGAGTCTACCCAGATGGTGAGCGGCGATGCTGCAATCATTAGCATCACCATTCCTCTGCTATGCCTCTTGAGAAGTTCCCTGCAAAGCATAAAGGCAGACGCTTTGCGCTGGGAAACAGAGGCGGGGGAAGGCAGTATGTCGCTGGATAGTCAGAGCACCCTCCTGTCTATATCTCAGCGCGTTGAGGAGGAGGAGGAGCATGAGGAGGAGGAGGAGGAGGGGGAAGAGACAGCTTGGCCCACTGCTGAGGGTACCCATACTGCTTGTCTGTCATCCTTTCAGCGTGTATGGCCTGAGGAGGAGGAGGATCCTGAAAGTGATCTTCCTAGTGAGGACAGCCATGTGTTGCGTACAGGTACCCTGGCACACATGACTGACTTCATGTTAGGATGCCTTTCTCGTGACCCTCGCGTTGCACGCATTCTGGCCACTACGGATTACTGGGTGTACACACTGCTCGACCCACGGTATAAGGAGAACCTTTCCACTCTCATACCCGAAGAGGAAAGAGATTCGAGAGTGATGCTATACCACAGGACCCTGGCGGACAAACTGATGGTAAACTTCCCATCCGACAGCGCTAGTGGCCGAAGGCGCAGTTCCGAGGGCCAGGTAGCAGGGGAGGCGCAGAGATCAGGCAGCATGTACAGCACAGGCAGGGGAACACTCTCTAAGGCCTTTGACAGCTTTCTGACTCCCCAGCAAGACTGTGTCACCGCTCCCCAGTCAAGGCTGAGTCGGCGGGAGCACTGTAAAAGGATGGTGAGGGAGTACGTAGCCGATCGCACGACCGTCCTCCGTGACGCCTCTGCCCCCTACAACTACTGGGTGTCGAAGCTGGACACGTGGCCTGAACTCGCGCTGTATGCCCTGGAGGTGCTTGCTTGTCCTGCGGCTAGCGTCTTGACAGAGAGGGTGTTTAGTGCGGCTGGGGGAATCATCACAGATAAGCGTACCCGCCTGTCAACCGACAGTGCCGACAGGCTTACACTCATCAAGATGAACAAAGCCTGGATTTCCACAGACTTCTCTTCTCCACCAGTGGACAGCAGCGATACCTAAACAATACGTAGGCTGCACCCGCGGATGGAAGCATTGTTCTCTATCACCATCAAAAACGTGGACCTTTTAGCTTCATCAATCTGTGTATAATATTCATCCTCCTCCTCCTGCTCCTCCTCCTGAAACCTGACGTAATCACGCCAAACAGACAATTTTTCTTAGGGCCACAAGGCTCAGTCATATAATTTTCGTAAACAATTTTTATACGTTTCAATGCTCATTAAAGCGTTGAAACTTTCACCTGAACCAATTTTTATTTTAACTGGGCTGCCTCCAGGCCTTGTTACAAATTAAGCCACATTAACCAAAGCGATTAATGGGTTTCACCTGCCCTCTTGGTTGGGCATGGGCAATTTTTCTGACGTACATTAGTACTGTTGGTACACCAATTTTTTGGGGCCCTCGCCTACAGTGTAATCCAATTAATTTTTTGCCCACCTGCATTAAAGCTGATGTTACATCAGCTGTGTTGGGCACTGCAATGGGATATATTTATGTACCGCCGGTGGGTTCCAGGGAGCCACCTATGCTGTGGGTCCACAGGGAGTTGTAACTGCATGTGTCTACTTCTAAAGAACCCCAGTCTGACTGGGGCATGCAGTGTGGGCCGAAGCCCACCTGCATTTCATCTGACGTTAGCTCTGCTGTCCAGGGCACTGCAATGGGATACATTTATGTACAGCCGGTGGGTTCCCAGGAGCCACCCATGCTGTTAGTGCACACGGAATTCCCATTGCGGAGTTGTACCTGCTTGTGACTATTTATAAAAAACCGCGGTCTGACTGGGGCATGCAGACACCTTGACAGAATGAATAGTGTGTGGCACATAGGTTCCCCATTGCTATGCCCACGTGTGCAACTCCTGATGGAGGTGGCACAGGATTGGATTTCTCATTGCTTCTGTACAGCATTGTGGGCTATCGCCCCGCCCCTTTTAAATAGGGTCACTGCCTGGCCGTGCCAACCCTCTGCAGTGTGTGCCTGCGGTTCCTCCTCATGGCAGACGCACTTATAAATAGACATGAGGGTGGTGTGGCATGAGTGCAGCTGAAGGCTGCGCAGGGACACTTTGGTGTGCGCTGTGGACACTGGGTCGTGCGGGGGAGTTGAGCAGCATGTAACCCAGGAGAAGTGGCAGCGGAGTGTCATGCAGACAGTGATTGTGCTTTGTTGGAGGTAGTGTGGTGCTTAGCTAAGGTATGCATTGCTAATGAGGGCTTTTCAGAAGTAAAAGTTGTTGGGAGGGGGGTGGGCCCACTCTTGCCGCTATTGTGGCTTAATAGTGGGACCTGTGAACTTGAGATGCAGCCCAACATGTAGCCCCTCGCCTGCCCTATCCGTTGCTGTGTCGTTCCCATCACTTTCTTGAATTGCCCAGATTTTCACAAATGAAAACCTTAGCGAGCATCGGCGATATACAAAAATGCTCGGGTCGCCCATTGACTTCAATGGGGTTAGTTACTCGAAACGAACCCTCGAGCATCGCGATAATTTCGTCCCGAGTAACGAGCACCCGAGCATTTTGGTGCTCGCTCATCTCTAGTCACAACTCAAAAATTCAATGCCAAGTGCAAAAGTATTGGCACCCCTGTGTAATGTACCAAATCTAATTCTCTAACTTCTTCATGTCGTACAAACATGAAATTTGGCAGGAGCATTCTTTACGTCATACATAGGAAAAGTAAAGGGGTCACAATTTGATTATTCAATGCTAAGTGCAAAAGTATTGGCACCCCTGTGTAATGTAACTTCCTGGTGTGGCAAGAATGTGAAATTTGGCACGACTATTCTTTAGGTCCTAAATAGGAAAAGTAAAGGGGTCACAACTCGAATATTCAATACTAAGTGCAAGAGTAAGTGCACCCCTATGTAATGTAACTTTTCGGTGTCTTAAAAGCGTGGAATTTGCCGTGAGCATTCTGTAGATTCTAAATGAGGACAGGGGTGGTACATTCTGCAGAGGGACATCAGTATATGCAGCCTGAGGAGAATCTAATGCTCCTCTATGTGTATACATATTTTATTTCTCGGTTACTTTAAAGTAACCTTGACTTCATAAAATTTTCCGTGCAAACAACATGTAAACACCCGTATCAAATTAGCTCGGGCAAGGCCAGGTATATCAGCTAGTATTATTATATTTATAATATTCTATATTTGGTATATGCACCAACTTTTATTGGGTTCTGCCCCAGAGTTTTTGGTCCTAAAGACTTTTGAACATCTCTAGTTTAATTCTGATCACCCTGTATATGCTGTGGTCAGTATGACAGCACCTTCCTCAGAAAAGAGAAGTCTTGGAGTCTAGGAACTGCGAGGTAGATAGACCTGTGGCGGAAAGACACCCGGGCTTTAGTGAGGGCTGCATCTAAGCCTCATAGCAGAGTATACCCCTGTATCAGGGGGATATTTACAAAGATACCACTGAAGGAGAACAACTCTTTTCGCAATTATCACCCTTGTATGCTGGTTGTACTAAGTACTGAACCTAATAGCAGTAACCACCACAACTAAAGTGCCTGGAAATACATTTTAAAGTAAAGTTTTACTGCATGGGAACTCTTGGTATCCGTCTCTCATTATTCTATGCCATTCTTTATCTGCACTTTACACTCTGGTCAGGTCTGGCTCTTGGGCAATGATGCAGGTGGGGAATTGATGTTGCATCACTGTGTAGGTGCTGAATGTCAGGCAGACAATATTCAGTTGTATCCGTATCCTAGGAATACAATGAATACTTTTATTCTTTGTCTTACATTTTAGAGCATCTCTGTATTATAAACCTTTCTTCTTTCACACTCTATATCATATTCTAGTTTCTATGATAATGTAGAACCTTTTTAATGTCCATTTAGAGTAAATATATTTTCATATATTCCAAAAAAACATTGTATGTAAATATTTTGTTCCTTTTGGGTTTTATTCTGGAAATTAAACAGTTAAGAAAAAAATTCTTGATTGTCCTGATTTAAAATGTATTTTCCGCTGTTGTGAAAATAGTAACCAGCGTGCCTTCATTGGCTGACTATGAGAGATTAAACTAGAAAATCAAAAAGTCAAATATAAACACTATTTATTCCATGAACACAATAATAGAGAGAAATGTGTTTTCTTGTCTTCTGTCTCTCTGATTTACGCTTCATTGCAGCATTTATCAAAATTATCTCGCATAATGGCACTGTCATTTTGATTATCATTTCTTCTGACATTTTAGGCAGCGCATTCTGCCTTGATGAAATGAATTGCTTGTTTGTAATTACAAATGTGTGATACAGTTACTAATGTCCCTCCGCAGTTAGTTAAGAAAACTTATTGTGACTGAAATATAAATGAGAAGCAGAGAGCCTCATGGGCTTTACCGAAAGGCCTGAACTTATCCTTATAGGATCATTGAGCTGTATGCAATTAAAAGTGAACATGCCCAATAAAATGCCTTATTATACTTATTGTATATGATGATGATTTTGAGATTTAGTAAATCCCCTTCAATTTGAATGTAAAATAACGTCAATGTGAATTTTAATCTAGGATCAAGAGCAGCGCAAGAGCCACATCGGTCCTACCCTTGGTTACCGAATTTTCCACCATACTTATTCTCCACTTTTTCAGGACAGCATAAAGTAGGGAAAGACACTCTTTTTTACTTGAACTACCTTCCATAAAATCACTGCTTATTAAATGTCACTTGAGCCAAGCACTGGAGTCCTCTCACTGATGTGTGATATTCTCAGCTGATTCATCCACCACTGATTGCACAGTATAGGGAGCAAGCAGTCAATTAGTAGAGGAGGCGAGCATGCTGCTCATGAATATGACTCACACGGCCTTGGGTTTGCACTGCACCCGATAAACAGTGATTTTATCAAAACTACTGCAAGAAAACAAGTGATACAGTGCTATAATCAGCGTGTCTGACACTACTTTATGCTGCCCTCAGATAGTGCAGCCTAAACCCAGTGGCACATTCCCTTTTGAGCACCATTCTTGTTATTTGAAAAAAAACATTAATAGTAATAGTATATAATGACACAGACAATTTTGTTTTAGGAATGTGTATTAGAACATTTCCCCATATAATTGTTTTTATGTTTTTTTCAGTTTTTGGGGTGCAAGTTTTATTTTTATTAAGTTCCATTTAGTGGTATACATGGACAGTTGATTTAGATTGATATTATAGTAGAAATATAGAAAATTACTTTAAAGCAAAACTGTTTCATGTTTAGTCTTTCCTGATCACTATAGCTATGTTGATACATTTATTGCATACATTGCTATAGATGTTGGGATCCAAATTTGCGTATTATTTACTATTTCCAATAGGTATCTAATTTTAGCTGTACTTAACACTTTTTGTATTTTCTTTCCTTTTTTTAGGTTTTTACTTTTTTCCATTTTCCTTTATATGTTTTTTATTAAGATTTTTTTATTTTTCTGTTTAGATGTTTCCTTTTTTACCAGTGCTGCACTGGATTATATTAATACAATAGAGCATACTGAATTGTCCTATACAAGCAATATAGAATGACAATCCTGGAGTTTCTTTCACAGTATTCTAACTGGCTGTCTATGAGACAGTGATCACTCTTGTTTGTGCTCCCTAGTTTTGGCTCCACCATGATTGGCAATGGTTGGTGTTAGTAGGATTTCCACAGGAGTGTTTTGTAAATTCAACTTTTCTTTAGCCATCTACATGAATCTGTTCACAATGACATTATGGTGGCAATTCAGAAAAGATTTTACACCAGTTCCTGGCATAATAAAGGTACAAAGTTTTGTGACTTTAGAACTTTTGCACCAGTCTTGCCACTTTTGTAAAAAAAGTGGACTGTTCTTGTCAGCAGGGGGCGGAGCAACCCCAGACCAACATATCTGTATAAGAATATAAGAATATAAGAGGCATGTACCTCTTCATCTATTAGGTGCATTGTGTGCTGAGGCAATTATAATGGATAAACAAGTAAAGTTGGGTTACTTTTGGTAAGTTATTTACAAATAGTCATTGTTTTAGGCGCTATTAATATTTTTCTAAGCACATTTATTTGTATGCTAAATTAGCAATTTTCCACTCAAACATGTTTATATGAATATACAGTTTGTAAAGGAACATAAATGTTGATATTTCCTTGGCAACTCTCTTTATTATTGCGGATCCCAGTTTAAGCTGTCGAGGCATGTTGCATAATGATAACTGTCATTTGTTGATGTAAGCTGACAAAAGATTAAGAAGAGATTTTCAGGTTATTCTTCTACCAACCATTGACGAAACCAATCACTTAGAATGTTGTTTGTCAAACATACAAGCGCTGATTGTAAAGCCTTGAATATAGTAAGAGATTAGGCAAAGAAATATTCTATTTTTGACTTCACATCCTAGCACAATTTAATAAAGAGATTAAATAGTCAAGTTTCCTGTGTTATGTCACTTTAGGAAATCATGTAAAGATGTTGCTTGATGTAGACAGAGCCTGCAACAGGGGGATGTTGGTGGTTCCTTATTTGGACCGGCTTCTATTAGACTTATCTTAAGGGACAACAACAAAGTTCTCCGTGAGCCTCTGTACCTACTGGATAAGGTAGTTAGGGACTTGGGCAAAATATCTGCTAAACTGCATGATCTGAAATGGTAACAGATGTACATATGCAGCATATAGATATAATTTCTTCTATTAGTGAATTATATCCAGAGGCTGAAAACCTGTGCACATCTAATACTGAGGGATTGCTACCATTCTATCCAGTCAACGCCATCCACTATTAGCTAGAAGAGCTTAACTTGTGTTTATGCATCAGTATAGGTAAAATGTATCACTTCAGGGTTACAAAAGATTTTCTAGACTATATACACTTCTAGGAACCTCACAGGTCTGCAAAGGTTTTCAGCCTTAAAATGTGTACAAGAATTTGTCTCATTTCAGTAAAGCCGGCTTTACACGGGTGTTTTTGCACATGCAAAACTTAGGCTCACAATACGCAGAGAATAGAACCCATTGATTTCAATGGGTTCGTTCACATGTCCGTATTTTATTCTACTTTTCTGCGCATTTGCAAACCAAAGGTCCCCTATAGTAGTCAATGTGGGTGCGCATATGCATACGCAATATGAAAGGAGTCGTACGAAACGAACACAACTAGAACTCATTAGCCATTTCAATTGGTGTGTCTTTATTTGCCATGCGCAAAAAGCATTGTTCCTTATGCAAAAATGCTATGCTCATGCATGCAAAAATACGCATGTGCTCTTGTGAAACCAGCCTAAGAACAAACAAAGGTTTTATAAATGTGTAGAATTGATACAAAAAGTATATATGTAAGGCCTTATTCACACAAGCATATATACGCGGTTAATTTAGCTGTGTTAAAATATTGTGACCATCCCATCCAAAACATTGGTTTCCAGTGTATTCATTCAGATGAGCGATTATGAGCCACGTAAAAACATTGCACCAGAAAAAATAGGACATCGGCGACCAAAATCGCCGACCGATGGTATACCCTGCTGAAAAAGGATAGATACATTGGAGGCTCCCATAGACTTCTATAGGAGTTGAAAAAAAAGGGAAGGGAAGGAAGTTTAGCTGCGTCCAACACTGGGAAAAAAGATTACAGCTGCCTCTATTTATCCATTGGAAGTAATTCCAAGGATTTCTGCCGAGCCTCCCATATGAATGGACGAGAAATGCTCATTAAGCTCGGGATTTGATGGCGGCTATTCTTCTTTCACTTGAGTTTTGCCCGCGAATATGAAAATGCATACGCTCGTGTAAAGGAGGCCTTAGTTGTATAACTTTGCATTCTACAGCAATTAAGCACTAGTAACATGAAATCTATGTTTTTATCATTGTCTAGAAGACTAAAAAAAAAAAATTAGATTTAGAATTGCATCAAATTCAAAATATATGAAGTAAATGCAGCAGGACACGTCTGGGGATGTTCAGCTAATGCAGGGAAGCCATGGTTAAGTTATGAGCTGATTTG
Organism: Eleutherodactylus coqui; assembly: GCF_035609145.1. Taxonomy (NCBI): domain Eukaryota; kingdom Metazoa; phylum Chordata; class Amphibia; order Anura; family Eleutherodactylidae; genus Eleutherodactylus; species Eleutherodactylus coqui. Next base: position 199,374,398 of record NC_089841.1, on the reverse strand, counting down.
GCCTGGAGCTATACATCTTGACATGCATATTATACAAGCGGCTGATAAAAGAAATACTGTACTATACTTCCTGGCTCTCGAATGTCATGGCTAACTGGAAGGAATAACTTTCTTGTGATGATAAATGATATTATCAGCTTCAGAATAATGTAAAGCTATTAGACCTTCTTGAAGAAAGTGTAGAATCTCAGGGAACACCAGGTCTTTAAGTATATCACATGGTGTCTTATTAAACCAGGCTTCAAGATTCTAAGATACAGCACTTTTTGGAAGTTTTAGCCAGGAGTGGAAAAATGCTGAAAAGTAAGAATGCTTTCAAAAATAGAAGTGTCAATAGTTTTTTTTGTCAATTAGCAAATTACAAAGTGAATGAACACAAGAAATCTAGATTAACTCAATATTTGGTATGACCACCCTTTGCCTTGAAAAGGGTGGTGGTCATACCAAACACCTTGGAGAACTAAGCACAGATCTTCTGTGGATGTAGGCTTGCTCAAATCCTTCTGTCTCAGCATCTCATCTTCGATAGACTTGATGATGTTGAGATCAGGGTGCTGTGGGGGGTCATATCATCGCTTCCAGGACTCCTTGTTCTTCTTTATGTTGAAGATTAAATTTGGAGTCAACCAGACGTCTCCTATTTTTGAAAAGAAAAAGTCTTACTTTGCAGCATGTTTTGTACAGCTGCCAAAAAATTTTAGGCCTCATGTCCACGGGCGGATTTGATGCATGGAAGAGTCGCAATTCAAAGTACCCATAGGGGAGCATTAGCATCCGCAACTGAATTTAAGCATACGGATTTGATTTGCGGACTGCAGCATGCTCCATTTCAGTGCTGATTCGATGCGGATGGGTTCAATAGAAGTCAATGAGTGTAGATAGTCCGCAGCGCATCCGCAAATACAATTGCAAACGCACTGCGGATTTGAAGGTTAAAATAAATTAGGGAAAAGGCTGGAAGGTGGCGCTGCAGATTTTTTTTTCACATGGATGATCCGCAAAGCATCTGCATACATCCGCGCGGAAAACCCAATATAGCCGCGATCTCCCGCAAATGGTTTCCGCAGGTCTCCTGCTGTGGAAATCCGCATGCGGAATCTGATCCCCCCGTGGACATTAGGCCTTTTACGCAATATTGTATGTAGGTGCTTTGCATTAGAATTGTACTCTGGTATAATTGCAGTCTTTTCCACTTGTACTGTATGTGTTGAAGTGTCAGACAGACTGGGTAAACACATTTTGTAACCTCTTCCCGCTCCATGGCATAAGTTTACGTCCTGGCAGCGGGTACTTCCCACAATTGGGAGGCAAAATGCTAATTTTTAGCATTTTGCCTCCCTAAAAATGCAATAAAAGTGATCAAAAAGCCGTATGCACCCCAAAATGGTACCAATAAAAACTACAGCTTCTCTCGCAAAAAATAAGCCCTCATAGAGCTCCGCACATAACAAAATAAAAAAGTTACAGGACTTTGAATGCAGTGATTTAGAAAAAAAAAAGATTTCCAAAAAAGGGTTTTTATTGCAGAAAAGTGGAAAAACCTAAAACAAATGTAAGAATTTTGGTATCGTTGTAACCGTACCAGCCCGCAGAAAAAATGTATTCTGTCATTTATGCTGCATGATTAGCGATGTAAAGAAAAAAATAATAATCTATGGCAGAATTGATGCGTTTTCTCTCCCTGCTATCATAAAAAAAATAATAAAAGTTTTACAATATAGTCAATGTACCCAAAAGTGGCACCGATAAAAACTACAGTTCACCACGCAAAAAACAAGCCCTTATACGGCCGTGTCGATGGAAAAGTAAAAAGGTTATGGCTTTTGAAAAATGGAGAAGAAAATCCGCCAAAAATCGTTGCGTCATTAAGCCCAAAATAGGCCATGTCATTAAGGGGTAATGGGAAGAGATTTTTCTTTAAACTGTGGGGTTCATAGACCCATTAGTACGGAAGAGCTAACGGACCATGTATTAAAAATTACCCTAGAATTTTGAGCTAAGTAAGTCAAAATTCTAAAATAAAAAGCCAGAATTCACCCTGAGTATAAAAACTGCCTGCAAAATCTCTAAAGTTTCCCATTCTCAAAATAGCTCAACAATGGCAATTATTACTATAACCACAGGGGTTGTTGTCTAGCGGTGTACAAACCCTGAATGGCATATACAACTGCATTATTATATAGCGTTACCATCCCTAAACCTGCTCCCTTTCCTCTCACTACTGTCTATTTAATTATGTTATCTAAGTAGTAATACATAGGAAGCAACTGTAATGGAAGTGACATGACTCTACACATATCCGTTGTAGAAAGTAATTGTCTTATTCATTGCTTACAAACTCTGAAAACTTTATTCAGAAGCATGGAAAGTTTTTGTCTCATATTTCAAGTCTGGGGGAAGGTTGTATAAATCCTGCCTAGCTTCTAATTCTAGTATATTTATTATAGAGGCTTAGTTATTGCTGACGGTGAACCACAGTAAAATACTGAGCTACGGAACTTATTGATGTGTTGAGCTTTATTACCCCAAAAGGCAATTAAGATGTTCTGTTTTGTTACCATTAGCTATAGCAATATATTGTTTAATTCTGTATGAACATGTTCTAGCACTGATGATGTAAAACTTGCTTTCAGAATGATAACCTGTGGTCATCTAATAGGTATTAAATGAATTTACAGTAAGTGCCACTTCTTAAATAAACCAATGTCATTTGTCTTCCAGACTCTATAGTTTTCGGCCAGTGTAATAGGTTACTCAGCATGCAGTTCAGCTTGACGCTGCACTTACGCTGCTGGACATCTTCTAGCAGCGCACGTTACATTGTCACAGGGAAGGCAAGAGAGCAATTTCAGGCTTAATTTAACCTTTGTCTACACTGCTATCCTTAAAATTTGTTCTGCGCATTGTGGAACTCTGAAGGCTTTCATTTGGTTTCTTTGGAAACAAACTCCAAAGCAAACAATGACCTGCTGGGTACACAGTTGTACAACTGAGCTAAAGAGATGTTGGGCAGTGTTTTAATAAATGTACCTTCTAGTATAATTATATGAATTAACATTATGGAAGTGGCAGCATGACTATGGGATTGCAGATTTGCTCTGTGAAGCTCCCACTACTACTTCCCTTGTAATAATTACACTAGACAAGAACTCCATTAACTACAACCACAGTGATTATCATTAATATTCTAAGGAGAAGAGCATTATACAGTAAAAGAGTCCCTGAAGGCATCCCCAGTGCAATACCAACTCTACCAATAACAGGTCAACACAACTTACCTTTGTTCATGATGCACCTGACCCAAGGACACCTAATACGTCCAAGACCTGACACTCTTGCTTAGGGACCCTGCTCACAGGAATTCAACCATCAGAGTAGAGTAAATTACCAAAGTCCCAAATTTACCATAAGAAGTGGTTGAAGTTTACATTTTCCAAATTTTCACTTAATTTTCTCGAACTTTTCACTATCTGCATTCAAAAACCTCTCCAATTCACACTGCTGCAACTATATTTCCACTTCCTAGCAATTTGGTGCTCTGTTCAGAGAGCAGAAAAAGGGGAATCTCCATGGCCAAATGGCTTGGTCTCAGGGCGGAACTGAACAGTGCCAAACAGACCTCATTGACTATAATGAAAGAAAAAGCACTGCACGCAGCACTTTGTCTTCTGGTATTTTGAGATGGATCTGCGGTGGAATCTCCAACTAGATCCCATTGCAGATGTGAAACCGGCCTAACCATTAAGAAGAGGAGGACAGGAAATGTCACACCTCAGACTCCTCATGTGAAAAGGTCTTTTAAACCTTCTCACGCCTACTAGGCATTCTCCACAAAGAATAACTGTATCCCTTGCAACTAACATGACTGGCCTCTTACCCAACCAGCCAGCAACCTGATGAGGCAAAAATGTCAAAACAGCCTGTGCATGGTTATCTTTTCCTTCTAGTCATATTACAAGGCCTGTAATAAGGTCAGACATTGATTTGTATAAAAGCTACCTTCTAATAGGTGGTGCTACTGAGGAATTGTTCCATCTACCATTTGTATGTAAAGATTATTAAAAAACAATTGTTTTTTATCTTAACACAGCAAAACCCATTGTAAAGCAATTTAACATATAAATAAACCAGCCTAATAGCATGGCACACCGTGATATCACATCCAAACAAACATAGAAAAAGCCAGCTCTTCAAAAAGGAATTATTCTTTATTCCAACATGTATAAAAAGTTACATAAAAAGGTAATTGCAAACACAATCCTCACGCATACACATTTTTGGGCAGAAACGCTCCTTGTACACTGCACTACTCATTCAGCAAACAAGGGGTGTTTCATGCAGTACTTTTTCTTCCGTCCAAAAGCCGGGCAGCTGAGTGGAAACTGAATGGATCCCATTATAGTCAATGGGGTCCATTCAGCAGTGTTTGGTTCTGTCCTGAGACGGAGCTATTCAGCTGCAGGGATTCCCTTTTCCTACTCACCAAATGGAGCAGGAAAATGGAAGCCCGAGTGCAGATGTGAAACCACCCTAACCCTGTCCATCGCATTGTAACCTGAAACCTGCATCGCGCACCGCTACCCACAACATTGGTACTAGTAAGATTTTTCAGTGGGCGATATTATTTGACACTGATTTTAGATAGTGCTTTACTATTGTGCAGACAATTTGCCAAGAAGTATGGATAGATAGTCAGTTCTGTTTGAGAAGTATGTGGTAATATTGTTTGGTCACTATTTTGTTGGACAACAACACCAGTGTTTTGCATATCTTGAACATTCCAGATAGAAAATGCCAACCATGCCCAAATAAGGTGGCAACTCAGTGAGACAAAGTAGATAAAAAATTCCCTACATCTTCCCAGAAAGTCTTTAGTCACTAAAATTATGCAGACTTGAAAGAATTTACATATTCATTAATTCAAGCAGCTCACAGCCAGGACACCTCGGCACAGATTATCTTGGGGAGCAAAACACATTTAAAAAGAACATAACGCTATTAAAAAGAAGTATGTTTGATCGTAGGTCAATAAACTCATACTTCACCAGTGTATGGCAGAGGCTTTCAGTAGAGAACTGAAATAAATGTACTCACAGCAGTCATTGCACTATGGAGCTCAATAGCAGCCACTTTGTTTCAGGTTAGTTTGACACTTTCCATGGGTTAAGGAACAATTCCAGGGAGTTGTGCATGTTGAACTGTGTGGAAACAATTATTTCTTGTGCTGATTATATATTGCAAGTCAACTGAAAGTCTTTTAATGTGCAAATAGGAACACAATATTTTACTATAAGGTCAGGTCAATAAAATAACTTTGAATTTCATTGAAAAGTACACCATGTAAGCCACACTTTTTTTTTCATAAGAAGGACCTTAGAACTGTCTTCTGCTGAAGAGCATAAGGGCTACTGATGTACAATGTAGCACTACGGGTATGTTCTTGTGTTCCAAATCAGGGCTAAGTAAGTGCTGCTCGGAGAATCAAAGGTTGCACAGTCTTTGTGTAAATCATTAATGATTCCATTTATTTGTTAACAAGCTCAAGTATTTATAGACCTTCTAGTCAAAAACATTGAAAGTGAGGCTAAAGATCACTTGACTTATACATATGCATAACTTGTTACAATTCTCTATTATTGGTTACTAATACTTAACACGTGCAGTGAATCTGCAAAACTCTTCTCTGGCCATGCACTGTTTACTTACTGAGATCGTTAATTGGTAATCTAAAAACATTCCTGAGCTTAGTTAAGGTTTACATAGTTAAAGGGGTTGTCCCGCGAAAGCAAGTGGGGTTATACACTTCTGTATGGCCATATTAATGCACTTTGTAATGTACATCGTGCATTAATTATGAGCCATACAGAAGTTATTCACTTACCTGTTCCGTTGCTAGCGTCCTCGTCTCCATGGTGCTGTCTAATTTCAGCGTCTAATCGCCTGATTGGACGCGCTTGCGCAGTCCGGTCTTCTCCCTGGTGAATGGGGCCGCTCGTGCTGGAGAGCTGCTCCTCGTAGCTCCGCCCCGTCACGTGTGCCGATTCCAGCCAATCAGGAGGCTGGAATCGGCAATGGACCGCACAGAGCCCACGGTGCACCATGGGAGAAGACCCGCGGTGCATCGTGGGTGAAGATCCCGGCGGCCATCTTACTAAGGTAAGGAAGAAGTCGCCACAGCGCGGGGATTCGGGTAAGTACTAAACGTTTTTTTTTTTAACACATGCATTGGGTTTGTCTCGCGCCGAACGGGGGGCCTATTGAATAAAAAAAAAAACGTTTCGGCGCGGGACAACCCCTTTAAATGTATGTATAGAAGATCAAATAAAGTAAAACAGGTGATAAATATTTCTATTTGCTAAGCAGAGTACATTTCTAAAACATCTTCTTTAGTCAGCTGTCTTCCCCCAAGCAGACTCTTGTGTGAGCGAAGGTCAATCACAGCTTTCTTCTTCAGGCTTTGTAATCTTCTGATTGTCCTATTCTTCTGAACAAAATATCTGAATACATGTGTCAAGTAACTAGAAAAAGGAGTAGGAACCAGATGATGTTTAAACACTATGGTTTCTCTCACACAAAGAGGAAATGAGACTAAAAAAGGTATTTCTCCCCATTCCCTATATTACAGATAGGAACGTGGATAACAAATTAGTGAAGGTAGAAACAAAATTAACTCACAAATCACCTAACAAGTGACAATATCTGACAATATCTTCTGGTACTAGGGTGGGTTAAAATGTTACTTAAATGCAGACAAGCCAAATTAGGAGGGGAGCTCATAGGGTCAATATACTGATCACTGCCTTGCATATCTAGCATTCAGATGCGGGATGGCTCATTAGTATCGCATCTGCATACAGGTAAAGTTTACATAAGGTGCCAGTCACATGGTTACATATAAGGCACTAACATGTAATGTACCAATAACACTGTCCCCACGTGACACAGATTACTGACACACCATTGTCTCCAGTACGCAGGGTATTAGTTATTATGTTGGCCAAGCTTGCATCATCAAGGGCCCACTTGAGAAACAAATCACTGAAGCTGTTTTAAGTAATTATACCATGAAAGCAAACTCTCAGTAAGAGATCCGGTGTATTGCCTGTAGATACACCCTAAAAGTAGGGTAGCATTGAGGTCAACAGGAAATAGCACCAGAAAAGTGTCAGAGATAGAACATGCTAAATTCAACAGATGAGTAGTATTTCTAATCTAATTTTGCTATAGAAATAAATAGCAGAGAGCGATTATTATTAATACTTGATTAGAAAATCCTAGAAGGTTGTGAAGTGGATCACTGAAGGTATGCTTTAATAAATGAATACAATTAAGTAGCATTTCTTCTTCATTTGTTCATTCATATATTACCATGCATCCCATAGCACAATACTGGGCTATGGCATTGTAACAAATACGAAAAGATGTATCGAATGTGGAACTTCAGCATCAGGGATCCATAATATAAAAATACATGGTTCCAAGTCATCATGAATAACTAGGCGTTTCTGACTTGACATCATGAATAGAGATGAGCGAACGTGTTCTTCCGAGCTTGATATTCGTGCGAATATTAGGGTGTTCGGGATGTTCGTTATTCGTAACGAACACCATGCGGTGTTCTGGTTACTTTCACTTCCTTCCCTGAGACGTTAGCGCGCTTTTTTTGGCCAATTGAAAGACAGGGAAGGCATTACAACTTCCCCCTGTGACGTTCAAGCCCTATACCACCCCCCTGCTGTGAGTGGCTGGGAAGATCAGGTGTCACCCGAACATAAAAGTCGGCCCCTCCCGCGGTTCGGCTCAGATGCCTGGTGAGTTAGATGAGGGACAGTGCTGTTTGTACCGGAGCTGCTGTAGGGAAAGAATTGGTAGTTAGTGTAGGCTTCAAGACCCCCCAAAGGTCCTTATTAGGGCCACTGATAGCTGTGTGTTGGCTGCTGTTAGCAGTGCCATTTTTTTTTCCCTCAAAATCGGCTCTGCAGAGCGTTGCACCTGGCATTAGGGACAGAAGTGCTGCATAGGCAGGGAGAGTGTTAGGAGTGAGTGTAGCCTTCAAGAACCTCAACGGTCCTTTCTAGGGCCATATTTATCCGTGTGCAGTACTGTCCAGGCTGCTGTTAGCTGTGCTGCATTTTTTTTTGGCTTCTCAAAATCGCCTCTGCAGAGCATTCCACCCTCCATTGATACTGCAGGGAAAGAATTGTATAGGCAGGGCCACAACACAGTTATTATTCATAGAATATACGCAGTGCTGCCTTTTGCTTGTAAAACAAGTGAAAATAATTCTATTTGTCCTGCCTCTGTCCGTCCTAACGCCGGTGGACACGTGTCGGCTGCGTGTGCAACCTGTAAAAATCATACGCACCCAGCTACGTTTTACTCCTGGCTTCGCCATTTGCTTTCCTTAATTGGGAAAAAAAATACCTGCTCTGCCACAGTTAATAACTCTGCTACCCTCACGTTCTGTGACACATTAGCAGGAAAACAGCACAGTTATTAAACTTCTCATGTTCATAGAATATACGCAGTGCTGCCTTTTGGTGCAAAAAAACGGAAAATAATTCTATTTGTCCTGCCTCTGTCCGTCCTAACGCCGGTGGACACGTGTCGGCTGCGTCTGCAACCTGTAAAAATCATACGCACCCAGCTACGTTTTACTCCTGGCTTCGCCATTTGCTTTCCTTAATTGGGAAAAAAAATACCTGCTCTGCCACAGTTAATAACTCTGCTACCCTCACGTTCTGTGACACATTAGCAGGAAAACAGCACAGTTATTAAACTTAGATTATTCATTCACTAGAGGCAGTGGGGCCTTTCGTTTTCAAAAAAGGGAAAAAATTATATTTGGCCTGCAGTCTTGCGCCAATTTATTTCCTGCCTGTGAAATCAAATGACTGGTAATACAGCATGCTGAGGGGTAGGGGTAGGCCTAGAGGACGTGGACGCGGCCGAGGACGCGGAGGGCCAAGTCAGGGTGTGGGCACAGGCCAAGCTCCTGATCCAGGTGTGTCGCAGCCGACTGCTGCGCGATTAGGAGAGAGGCACGTTTCTGGCGTCCCCACATTCATCGCCCAATTAATGGGTCCACGCGGGAGACGGTTATTAGAAAATGAGCAGTGTGAGCAGGTCCTGTCCTGGATGGCAGAAAGTGCTTCGAGCAACCTATCGTCTACCCGCAGTTCTGCGCCGTCCACTGCTGCCAATCCGAATCCTCTGTCTGCTGCTCCTCCTTCCTCCCAGCCTCCTCACTCCACTACAATAACACCTGCTCAGGAGCGGGAACACTCCCAGGAACTGTTCTCGGGCCCCTGCTTAGATTGGGCAGCAGCGGTTCCTCTCCCACCAGAGGAGTTTATCGTCACTGATGCCCAACCATTCGAAAGTTCCCGGGTTCCGGGGGAAGAGGCTGGGGACTTCCGCCAACTGTCTCAACAACTTTCTGTGGGTGAGGAGGACGATGACGATCAGACACAGTTGTCTTGCAGTGAGGTAGTAGTAAGGGCAGTAAGTCCGAGGGAGCAGCGCACAGAGGATTCGGAGGAAGAGCAGCAGGACGATGAGGTGACTGACCCCACCTGGTGTGCAACGCTTACTCAGGAGGACAGGTCTTCAGAGGGGGAGTCAAGGGCATCAGCAGGGCAGGTTGCAAGAGGCAGGGCGGTGGCCAGGGGTAGAGGCAGGGCCAGACCGAATAATCCACCAAGTGTTTCCCAAAGCGCCCCCTCGCGCCATGCCACCCTGCAGAGGCCGAGGTGCTCTAAGGTCTGGCAGTTTTTCACAGAGACGCCTGACGACCGACGAACAGTGGTGTGCAACCTTTGTCGCGCAAAGCTCAGCCGGGGAGCCAACACCAACAGCCTCACCACCACCACCATGCGCAGACATATGATGGCCAAGCACCCCGCAAGGTGGGACGAAGGCCGTTCAGCGCCTCCGGTTTGCACCCCTGCCTCTCCCCCTGTGCCCCAACCTGCCACTGAGATGCAACCCCCCTCTCAGGACACAGGCACTACCGTCTCCTGGCCTGCACCCACACCCTCACCTCCGCTGTCCTCGGCCACATCCAGCAGTGTAGTTCAGCGCACCGTCCAGCCGTCGCTTGCGCAACTGTTGGAGCGCAAGCGCAAGTACGCCGCCACGCACCCGCACGCTCAAACGTTAACCGTCCGCATAGCAAAATTCATCAGCCTTGAGATGCTGCCGTATAGGGTTGTGGAAACGGAGTCCTTCAAAAGTATCATGGAGGCGGCGGCCCCGCGCTACTCAGTTCCCAGTCGCCACTACTTTTCCCGATGTGCCGTCCCAGCCCTGCACAACCACGTCTCCCGCAACATTGTACGCGCCCTCACCAACGCGGTTACTGCCACGGTCCACTTAACTACGGACACGTGGACAAGCACAGGCGGGCAGGGCCACTACATCTCCCTGACGGCACATTGGGTGAATTTAGTGGAGGCTGGGACAGAGTCAGAGCCTGGGACCGCTCACGTCCTACCCACCCCCAGAATTGCGGGCCCCAGCTCGGTGGTGGTATCTGCGGAGGTGTATGCTTCCTCCACTAAAGCACCCTCCTCCTCCTCCTCCTCTGTCTCGCAATCAAGATGTGTTAGCAGCAGCATGTCGCCAGCAGTCGGTGTCGCGCGGTGTGGCAGCACAGCAGTGGGCAAGCGTCAGCAGGCCGTGCTGAAACTACTCAGCTTAGGCGATAAGAGGCACACGGCCCACGAACTGCTGCAGGGTCTGGGATTACTGGGTGTACACACTGCTCGACCCACGGTATAAGGAGAACCTTTCCACTCTCATACCCGAAGAGGAAAGGGGTTCGAGAGTGTTGCTATACCACAGGACCCTTGCGGACAAGCTGATGGTAAAATTCCCAGCCGACAGCGCTAGTGGCAGAAGGCGCAGTACCGAGGGCAAGGTAGCAGGGGATGTGCGTAGATCGAGCAGCATGTACATCCCAGGCAGTGCAACAGTCTTTAAGGGCCTGGCCAGCTTTATGGCTCCCCACCAAGACTGTGTCACCGCTCCCCAGTCAAGGCTGAGTCGGCGGGAGCACTGTAAAAGGATGGTGAGGGAGTACGTAGCGGATCGCACGACCATCCTTGGTGACGCCTCTGCCCCCTACAACTACTGGGTGTCGAAGCTGGACACGTGGCCTGAACTCGCGCTGTATGCCCTGGAGGTGCTTGCTTGTCCTGCGGCTAGCGTCTTGTCGGAGAGGGTGTTTAGTGCGGCTGGGGGAATCATCACAGATAAGCGTAGCCGCTTGTCAACCGACAGTGCCGACAGGCTAACACTCATCAAGATGAACAAAGGCTGGATTTCCCCAGACTTCTGTTCTCCACCAGCGGACAGCAGCGATACGTAAGCAATACGTAGGCTGCACCCGCGGATGGAAGCTACGTTCTCTCTCACCATCCAAAACTGGGACATTTCTGCTTCATCAATCTGTGTCTAATATTCCTCCTCCTCTTCCTCCTGCTCCTCCTCCTGAAACCTCACGTAATCACGCTGAACGGGCAATTTTTCTTAGGGCCACAAGGCTCACTCAAATAATTTTTCAGAACAATTTTTATAAGTTTCAATGCGCTTAAAAGCATTGGAACTTTAACTTGAACCAATTTTTCGTTACACTGGGCTGCCTCCAGGCCTAGTTACCACTTAAGCCACATTAACCAAAGCGATTAATGGGTTTCACCTGCCCTCTTGGCTGGCCATGGCCAATTTTTGGGATGTACATTAGTACTGTTGATACAGCAATTTTTGTGGGCCCTCGCCTACAGTGTAATCAAATTAATTTTTAGCCCACCTGCATTACAGCTGACGTTACCTCAGCTGTGTTGGGCAATGCAATGGGATATTTTTATGTACCGCCGGTGGGTTCCAGGGAGCCACCCATGCTGTAGGTGCACACGGAGTTTTTAATACATGTGTACACTTCTAAAGAACCCCAGTCTGACTGGGGCATGCAGTGTGGGCCGAAGCCCACCTGTATTACGCACGACAAAACTACCTCAGCTGTGTTGGGCAATGCAATGGGATATTTCTATGTACCGCCGGTGGCTTCCTGGCACCCACCCATGCTGTGGGTCCACAGGGAATTATAAATGCATCTGTTTCCACTTATAAAGAAACCCAGTCTGACTGGGGCATGCAGTGTGGGCCGAAACCCACCTGCATTAACCCTTTCCAGTCCACTGTGTGACCTGTGAAGACATTAGGGTTTAAGGCTGTACAGCTCCGTTGTTGGTAGACGTCCGTCGGGGTTCTCTTACTGTATATTGCCAGCCTCTCTGCTGTCGGAGCCTATCCTACGTGTCAGCTCATGCAGTACTGGCTTTAGCCAGCATATAGCGCCGTTGTATAACGGCAGAAAAAGAGTAAGCCCCCTAGGAAAACCATATACAAATTGGATTGGAAAGGGTTAAGCACAACATTACTACCTCAGCTGTGTTGGGCAATGCAATGGGATATTTCTATGTACCGCCGGTGGCTTCCTGGCACCCACCCATGCTGTAGGTGCACACGGAGTTTTTACTACATCTGTACACTTATAAAGAACCCCAGTCAGACTGGGGCATGCAGTGTGGGCCGAAGCCCACCTGCATTAAGCACGACATTACTACCTCAGCTGTGTTGGGCAATGCAATGGGATATTTCTGTGTACCGCCGGTGGGTTCCAGGGAGCCACCCATGCTGTGGGTCGACAGGGACTTCACAATAGGGAGTTGTACCTGCCTGTGTCTATGAATTAAAAAGCCCGGTCTGACTGGGGCATGCAGACACCTTGACAGAATGAATAGTGTGTGGCACATAGGTTCCCCATTGCTATGCCCACGTGTGCAGCTCCTGATGGCGGTGGCACAGGATTCTATTTCTCATTGCTTCTGTACAGCATTGTGGGCTATCGCTCCGCCACTTTTAAAGAGGGTCGCTGCCTAGCCGTGCCAACCTCTGCAGTGTGTGCCTGCGGTCCCTCGTCATGGCAGACGCAATTCTAAATAGACATGAGCGTGGTGTGGCATGAGGGCAGCTGAAGGCTGCCCAGGGACACTTTGGTGTGCGCTGTGGGGGGGAGGGGGGGCGGTTGGGCAGCATGTAACCCAGGAGAAGTGTCAGTGGAGTGTCATGCAGGCAGTGATTGTGCTTTGTTGGAGGTAGTGTGGTGCTTAGCAAAGGTATGCCATGCTAATGAGGGCTTTTCAGAAGTAAAAGTTGTTGGGAGGGGGGGGGGCCCACTCTTGCCGGTATTGTGGCTTAATAGTGGGACCTGTGAACTTGAGATGCAGCCCAACATGTAGCCCCTCGCCTGCCCTATCCGTTTCTGTGTCATTCCCATCACTTTGTTGAATTGCCCAGATTTTCACACATGAAAACCTTAGCGAGCATCGGCGATATACAAAAATGCTCGGGTCGCCCATTGACTTCAATGGGGTTCGTTGTTCGAAACGAACCCTCGAGCATCGCGGGAAGTTCGTTCCGAATAACGAGCACCCGAACATTTTGGTGTTCGCTCATCTCTAATCATGAACCAAAACATGCTACTGAGATTCTTCACACAGACATGGACTGCTTGAAAAAACTCATCATGTGCCCTATTCTCATCCCATTTATCGACAAGACTCACCCTTTCAAGTCAACGGGGATAGAAAAAAAGCAGAGGGTAGTCAGACGCCATCTGTGCGCAGTCCATGTGCTGCAGGTTTTTTTTTAAGATGCAGCAAAACAGAATTGCGCTTGTTTTATTTTAATTGTTTTGTAAAAAAATAGATGGCATGCGGAATTAAAAAATAACACACACCAACCAAATCTGGACTGAATATAGAGGTTACACAGAGCAGCATAAGTATGATTTTTTAACGCAAGTGTGTACCTAGTCTTATTCTAATTTTGTCAGTTGCCCACTTTTGGTGTCATTTGTTTCCTGACATGGTTTCTCCCACTTTTGCTCATGGCTTGCCTATTGTTTTTCCTTTGTATATGCATTTTAAAGCAATGCAGCAATGTATGTTTTCATCTGATTGTGAATCATAAGCAATGACCTATTTGGGATGTAGAATTTGGAACAAGTGAAAGTGATTATATTTTCATTACCTTTCTAAAAGATCAACATAGTCATAACCCTCTCTGTCAGTAGTGATTGTAAAACTCATTACTCACCCAGGTTCCACATCAACTGGTGTGAATAGCAGTGGGAATGGGCTTGACATCTTGCTTGACTAATGTTTTACCTTTGCAGTCTAGACTGAGCGCGGAGAGAATTGGCATCTTACAACACGTAACATAAAGTTATATTTATAGAAGGAATATATTCTCGCCAATGTACATTGTTCAGTTTCATGTAGCAACTTTCTAGTCATTCCAAGTTATTGGTGTGATTCCTTGAAGATTCTGAGGATGATTTATGACAACTCACACAATGCGGAAGAGTTGACCCTATCTTTCATTTTTGTAGCCTGTTCTAGAAAATTACCTGTTTATTTACTATAAATTAGCTTCACTATGTTAACACAATATATATAAGCAGGGGTGGATTGGCCGGGATTCTTCTTGGTGGGCCGATTGCTCTTTGGGCTAGCCACTGCAATTCATTATACACTAGACAAGTAAGTACAAGTTGCCTGCCCTGTATATAATGAACTGCAGTGACAGCCGCCCTTTTGCCAAATTCAAACATACTGCCCAGATCGCATTGTGGGAGTAGGGGAAGGCGGAGCCACCCGAGCAAGTGTGAAATCAGCTTGGGCAATCACAGAGCCATAAGATTTTTATTTTTTTGTCAACCAAGCTGTATAAGGGCTTGTTATTTGAGGGAAAATCAAATTTTTGAATTGCACCTCTTCAAGGCACATCTGATGTATTGTTTAACTTTTATTATTTTTTTGGGGAACTATAAAAAAATGAAATTAAGCTAAAAAGAATGCTAGTATGCTGTAGGCCTAAAATATATATTCTCAGCTTACTCATCCACAAGCATCCATACATTGCCTATATTGTCTACTTTTATGATTGTTTTCTGATCCCATTTACTTGTGCTGGCCTTGACTTCTCCCTATTTAAACCCATCTATAGATGTAGCAGTATATCGTAAATCACGCTATGTAGACAGAGTGACCTGGCTAGCGCATTCCAGAGAATTGGTGTGGTTTAGGAAAAATCTTGGAAGCAGGAGTGGGATGTTCGAATTAGAGAGGAATTTAGTTTAAGGTCATTAGTAGAGTGGAGATCATCGGTAGGGTGGCAGACAAAGATGAGAGCGGAGATACAGGGTGGTGCAGCACTATGGAGAGCTTTATGGATGAGATTATATTCTAGATTTAAAGGGCAGCCAATACAGTGACTGGCACAGGGGGGAGGCATCAGTGTAGTGGTTTGGCAACAAGATAAGCCTGGCTGCTGCATTCAGGATGGATTGGAGAGGGGGGAGTTTAGTGAGGGGAAGACTGAGCAGTAGCGAGTAGCAGTAATCAAGCTGGGATTGGATAAGGACAACAGTTACAGTTTTTAATATCTCCACGGCGAGGAAGGCACAGATTCAGGAGATGTTTTTGAAGTGCAGGTGACATGAGCGAGCAAGTGACTGAACATGAGGAGTGAAGGAATCAAATTTTATTTCGATTTAGCCCTGAGAAGACAGTTTGACTCTTTAGTAAGAGCGGTGTTTGTAGAATGTAGAGAGTGAAAGTCAGACTATAAAGGATTAAGAAGCTATATGATAGCTTCTTAGGCAAGGGTAGACTAGATGTTCCAGGAGTTTGGAGGTGAAGGGGAGATTAGAGGCAGGTCAGTAGTTGGCACCACAAGATGAGTCAAGAGATGGTTTCTTTACTAACGGTAATATGACAACATGTTTAAAGAAGAAGGAAAAGATGCCAAAAAAAAAAAGTTGTTTTTTTTTTAGGTGACCATTGACAGCTGGGGAGAAGGACTTACAAAATTGAGAGGGAATAAGGTCATTAATGCAGGTAGTGGGGGCGAGAAGAAGAAAGGAGCCCAGAGACTTCTTATTCTATTGTTGAGTTAAATGCTGAGAGTGAACTAGAGGAGGTGCAGGGGAAAAGGGGATCAATGCTAATCGGGGACTAGGAAGTTAAATAACCCACCAGATCTTCAGCACTGAGATCCGTTACAGGTGGCTATATTTTAGGGCAGAGCAGGGAGTGTAAAGTGTCAAGGTGTCTTTTTGGGTCATTGAATAAAGAACAGATAAGAGAAGAGCAGTACACTTCTTTGGCATGGTGAAGGGCAAGATTGTATGTTCTGAGCATGAATTTGTAGTAGAAAAAATCTGGAGGCATTTGTGCACTGCCAAAGGAAATGCATTTGAGGTATGAGCCAGGGTTGCTGTGGTCTGCATTGGGAAGGTTGTATGGGGAGCACCACTTGATCCAGTACAGTTTTAAGAGTTTTCTTGTAGTGCTCATCAGCCAGAGAGAGAGAAGTCGGAAAGAGATCAGAGATAGCGATGACTGAAAATGGCTGGGTGTAAATGGTCTGTATGTGTGGTAGGAAGGAGTGTCCTTAGAAAGACAAGTACACTTGACAATAAAATAAGTGAAGTTGTGATAAGGAAGCAAGAGAGAGGAGTTTGCAATGTCAGAAGCAGAACAAAGATGGAAGAAAGCCAAAACAAGCGTATTACCATCTTTGTGTGTGGGTGAAGCTATAAGCTGTGAAAGGCCTAGGAACGGGGAGATTGGGTGGTCAATGGGGATGTTGAAGTTGCCCAAGATGATAGTTGGAATTTCACAAGATTTGAAGTGGGGGAGCCAGGCGGCAAAGTGATTGAGCAACAGGCTGGTAGGGCCTCGGGGGCAGTAGATGACCACCACTCGCATGGATGGAAAAGTCTGAGAGCATGAACCTCAATGGAGGCGGATGTGAATGAGGGTACCAGGATAATGACCTGGAAGGTGCATTGGGCAGAGAGAATGCCTACTCCACCACACCTGTCTCAAGTTTCAGGGAGAAGTGTAGACCACCATAAGATAAAGCAGTGAGGGAAGTTCCAGAGCACACATTGACAATAGAGAGGAGAGGGTGTAAAGCAAATGATAATTGGTTACAAGGGGTTTCTTTAAGCAGCAGATAAGTTATAGCTAGTGGAATAAAATGTGGGCTCAGTTTAAAAGAAATGTCCCCCATAGCTAGTATTAGGAGGACAGAGAGCTGCTAACTCTATCACAGCTTTTCTTTTGATCATACTCCTCCCACTCTATTGGCACTCTATTGGATTCAGCTCCTGGCACTTGAAATGTGTCATGTGGATGGTGTCCACCATAATTTGTCAAAGGGTGACATCAGACTTGATTGATAGAGAGTAGTTGGAACCACGCACCTGACACATATTAAGTGCCCACAGAAGAGTTAATTTGACGGAACGGGAGGGGCAGAGTATGAACACAAGAAAAGCTACAATAGGATTAGTGTTAAAGCTCCACTGACATGAGAATATGACGGGTCCTCTTTAAATGAACAGTAAATCTGGAAGTGAGTGATATATATGGTCATTGTTGTTGTTCAGTGGTTAACACGATTGCCTGACTGCACTGAGATCTTGGGTTTGAATCTGACCAAGGACAACATCTACATGGAGTTTGTAGGTTCTCTGTATTTTTCTGTGGGTTTCCTCCTACACTATGAAAGGTCTACGCTCCATTTTATAAAAAAATTTTTTAATGGAGGTAGACAGAAAAAAAATAGCCCCCCAAAAACCAGACAGGGATATAATGGGGTAATTAGGGTATGAAGCACGGTGTTGACGGGTAATAACTTTTTTTTTTTCTTTCTTCTTTTTTTGACTCTATACGGCACACGTTTTTTCTCAGCTATCTTTCTCCTGTCACAAATCTCTCTGTGACTAATCGTGTGCCATATTTATTAAACAAGAGACATGGGTGGCTGTGATAGGTGTATCACAGCCACCCATGTCAGCAGGGACCAATCACTTTGGTCCCTGCAGGTTACTAAGCCAAATGCCACTTTGGCTTTGGCTTCTACTACGCATGTGCCGCCTTTTTGCCAGCGCATGCGCAGATCAGGGTAATGCCCTGTACTTTTTGGGGGACCTTAGGGGAGCATTTTTATCTCCCCTCATGGATTCGATCCATGAGGGGAGAAGAAACGTTAACTTTAATAACTTTTTTGTGATCATGGGCCCAGAGACCGCACTCCGCGGTCCCCAGTGACATCTCCTGTCTCCCGGCTACTGAAGGTAGCCGGGAGACAGGGGATTTTAAAATTTCCCGGGCGATCTGGGCTTCTGCGCATGCACCACCATTTTCCCTTTGGCGCGCATGCGCATAAGTCCGTGGCGGCTCCAGATTGCTGCGGGACATCGTGGAGGACAGGGGTGAGGATTCTCAGTTGCCCTCATGGATCCAATCCATGAGGGCAGCTGAAACATTTACTTTTTTTAACTTTTCCGTGATCGCGGTCCCCGGTGGCATCTCCTGTTTCCCGGCTACTGAAGGTAGCTGGGAGACAGGAAATTTTGAATCTCCCGCACCGATCCGCTCTTCTGCGCATGCGCCGCCATTTGTCCTTTGGCACGCACGCGCAGAAGATGGCGGAGGGTCCACTCCAGATCGAATCAGCGGGGAGCAGCAAGCCGACATCGGTAAGCATTTTCAGCATCTCAGCGTTACCGGGGAAGGGGGGGGGGGTCACTAAGGGGTTAATGTTCCAAGGTGGTCACACATGCTCAGTCTTGCTGCTCTCTCTCAGCTCCACCTGGTATGTGGATGATCCCTGGTGTGGTTAGTGGTTACTACTGTATCTCCAGTGTCTTCCGTCTTCTTTGCCTGTCAGGGGAGATACTAAGTGATAGGAGTGAGACAGTGGAACTGCAAATGCAATAGCTCAGTATCTCTTCTGACAAGCAGAGAAGACACTGTTGCTTCAGAAGCAGCTAAATTACTATGTAAAAGATCCCTCCATATAGCCAGAGCATTTCCTGAGATGGACACAGAATAGAAACAGCAGGTAGCGGCAGGGGTGCCCTTCAGCCTTTCTGCTGCATGAGGCGAATAGCAAAATGGTTCCCCTCCAGAAAATAAAGTATTACTTCACTGACGATAAAAAAAGAGTAATTATATATATAAAATTATCTCTAATTATCCAATAAAACTATTACAATATTCCAAATATATATATATATATATATATATATATATATATATATATATATATATACACACACACACACACACACACACACACACACACACACACATTGTGGGAGGACAGCTCGGTAGAGTGCGGGTTTGCGGCAGCCAAAGATGGAAACAAGTTGGTAAAGTCCAAGTGCAGGTGTGACCTGCGTTTATTTCAGTCCAGAACAATCAACACAAATGCAGCCTTAGCTTCAGGCAAGAAAATAACAGTCCAGCAATCGGATAACAGGCCGTCCCGGCCTGTACAGGTCACGCTCCGCAGGTGCACCACACAGCAGGGCTTTTACCTCTAGCAGGTATCCCAGGCTGCCAGGGTCCAGCAGCCATCTTTTTTCCGCCCTGTGTCAGTGCACTCTGCTATTTATATCCACACCTCATCCTGGCTCAGCCTCAGCACCTGTGCTGATTGACCTCGCACACAACCTGGAGTGGAGGAAGTGGAATGGATGGTCCCACTACCAACCTGACATCCATTCCAAAAATCCAGGCCCAACGACTTTTAAAGAAAAGACCTCCAGCAACTACTTGCTGGAGATTACCTTGCACTCCTGGACTTTCATGTCTTAAACAGCAGGACATGAACTTCCTCCAGCCCCACTAGGCATAATAGTGGAACCTAGGGGCGATGTAGCAACCATCCACTATCACGCCCCTCAGTATTTCACATTATATATATAAATATATATATATATTGCTGTAATCATTAACCCCTTCCCGCTCCATGACGTACCGGTACGTCATGGCAGGCTGGTACTTTGCGCAAAATGACGTACCGGTATGTCATCGGAATAGCGGGAGATCATGACTGACCTCGCGCTATCCCGCAGCGGGAGCCGGCTGTCAGTCACAGCCGGCATCCCACTGTTAACCCCTTCCCTGCCGCGATCCAAGTAGATTGCGGCAGGGAAAGAGTTCACAGAGGGAGCGCGCTCCCTCTGTGTCTCTGGCCGGCTCTCGCGATGTCATCGCGAGAGCCTGGCCTGTCACCATGGCAACAGGACACCAGACACTGGCGTCCTGTATTGCCTATGCCTATGATCACTGTATAAGCGATAAGGCATGCCAGAGCAGTAGCTCTGCCATGACTTATGACAGCGATCATCGGTACAGTGCTGCAAGTCCCTCAGAGGGACTCAAATAGTGGGGGGGAAAAAAAGAAAAGAAAAATGTAAAAAAAAATGTAAAAAACTCCCCCTTTTTATGCTTTTTCTAATATTAGCATAAAAAAAGGTAAAAAAAAATTTAAACCCCACATATTGGGTATTGACGCGTCCGTAATGACGTGTACAAAAAGCTGAACATGCTTTTTATTTTGTACGGCAAAAAGTGTAAAAAAAAAAGCTAAAAAACAGAGGCAAAATGCTAATTTTTGGCATTTTGCCTCCCAAAAAATGCAATAAGGGTGCCTACCCACTAGCGTTTTTTTTCCCTGCGAAATTCGCAGCATTTTTTTCTCTGCAGGGGTCTATGGGACTTGTAATGTTAAAATCGCGATCGCGCAAAATCGCGATTTCGCGGTAAATTGCGATTTTGCGCGATCGCGATTTTAACATTACAAGTCCCATAGACCCCTGCAGAGAAAAAAATGCTGCGAATTTCGCAGGGAAAAAAAACGCTAGTGGGTAGGCACCCTAAAAGTGATCAAAAAAGTCATACATTCCCCAAAATGGTACCAACAAAAAATACAGCTCGTCTAACAAGAAATAAGCCCTTATAGAGCTCCGTACATAGAAAAATAAAAAGGTTACAGGACTTTGAATGTAGCTATAGAGAAAAAAAAAAGATTTAGAAAAAAAAGGGTTTTTATTGCAAAAAAGTGTAAAAACCTAAAAAAATGTAAGAATTTTGGTATCGTTGTAACCGTACCGACGCGCAGAAAAAATTTAGTGTGTCATGTATGCTGCATGATTAACGCTGTAAAAAAAATTAAAAATCTATGGCAGAATTGTTGCTTTTTCTCTCCCTGTTATCATAAAAAAAATAATAAAAGTTTTACGATATAGTCTATGTACCCAAAAGTAGCACCGATAAAATCTACAGCTCGCCACGCAAAAATCAAGCCCTTATACGGCCGCGTCAACGGAAAAATAAAAAAGTTATGGCTTTTGAAAAATGGAGATGGAAAAATACCAAAAATCGCTTGGTCCTCAATGCCAAAATAGGCCGTGTCCTTAAGGGGTTAATACCAGAACATTACATAAATACAGCCCCAGAACCAAGTTCAGTACAAAAGTACAGCATCAGAACGAAGAGCAATAAAGGGATAAACTGAAAAGTCAAGTCAGCCCCTGCTATTTAAGTTTGTACTTCTTAATACGACCTGAACAATGGTAAAGTTTGATAGGAGTTGTCAGTTCACAAACAAGAATACTACTATCCATCATCACTCTACAGCCCATACAGTGACTACATGACTGATCAGAGGCAGCCAGTGACATGATGTCATCTTTAATTAACATTTTCATTTTCTTCTCTATCTAATCCAGACCAACGTAAAAACTTATCCTGGATATTACTTGTCCCAACTGAGGTTGCCACACAGACATGGTTCTTTGCTTCTTCCTATCCGTAATCCCTATACAGATAGTCCCCGACTTGCGAACATTCGACTTACGGATTTCACAAGATACGAACTATCTGTCCTGCACAGTATGATGCTATGGCATTACATCATACTGTGCAGGGACCGGGCAGGCTTCTATCAAGCCTGATAGAAACCTGTCCGGTCAGATCGCGGGACACTGCGGT
Organism: Eleutherodactylus coqui; assembly: GCF_035609145.1. Classification (NCBI taxonomy): domain Eukaryota; kingdom Metazoa; phylum Chordata; class Amphibia; order Anura; family Eleutherodactylidae; genus Eleutherodactylus; species Eleutherodactylus coqui. The sequence continues at coordinate 199,352,472 of NC_089841.1, read as the reverse complement.
TGCTAGGCAGCCGGGGGCCTTCTGAAAGGCCCTAGGGCTGTCTATGCAGAGCGCCTATCAAGCTGTGCGCTTGATGGGCACTCTGCATAGGCAGCCCTGGGGCCTTTCAGGAGGTCCCCGGCTGCCTAGCAACCGCGCAACGTCCCACGATCTCATCATGGGACGCTGTACGGGCCCCCTGAACGTCGGGTGCAGGCTGTTTCTTACAGCGGGCACCCGGCGGCAGCAGTTCCGACGAGCTGTCAGAGCGGTATTTAAAGTGTTAACAGTTCCGACAAGCGTCGCGGCTCGTCGGAACTGCTGCTGCCGGGCGCCCGCTGTAAGAACAGCCTGCACCCGACGTTGTATGGAGCGGGATCCACCCGCGATCCCGCTCAATACAACCATTTGTTCGGACTTGCGAACAGGCTCCTGGAACGGAACCTGTTCGCAAGTCGGGGACCACCTGTATTAGGATAAACTTATAATAGTGCCGTACATGGTTTCCCCTAAATACTGTATAACAGTGTAACTCATAGTGCCTCCTGAGTAATGAATGACAAGCGACACTGTCCCCCTGTAAGGAACAATGATCCATACTGTCTCCCTGTAGTAAACAAGGGGCCATACTGTTACCCTATAGTAAAAAAAAACTAGCTATTAGTATTCTTTATAGTACCAGTGTTTCTGGTGGTGCAATGCACCACTTGTAATATAATATAGTAAATGACGTCATCACATGTAACTCACTGAAGGACCTGTGATGATGGTTGGAGTTGGTCAAAATATTGAAGGACCTGTGATGACGTCGTCGTCATGTGATCAGGGGCGGAGCTTAGAGTTCCGATGATTCAGCTGCTCGCTGAGGTGAAATCATGGCTGGGATAAAGAACCTGTGATGATGTCACTGTCATGTGGTTAGGGGTGGAGCATGTAACTCACTCACTCATTCACAGACAAGATGTTGTTAGCACTTTAATAGACATAATACCCCTATAGTAATAAATAGCTTCAGAGATTCCGCAAATACAGGTGTGCAAATCTTGTAGTGACATCTGCAAATATGCTATGTCAGGTTGCATTGATGTATCACTGCTATAGGTTTCTTCCATGATGCTTGGTAGTATTAATGTATAGCCTCTGGCTAGGCCAGTGAAGGTGAACCTTCACACAAGTCTGAGGTATAGAATGCTGTGAAGCAGATTTTCAACAAGGATCTCTTACATTAGTCTCCTGCAGCTGAAAAAATTCTCCCAGTATCAAAAGAACTGAACAATGGCAGCATCCCAAAGTAGAAAAATGATTGGCTAATAAAGAGATAATTTTGTTTCTACTTTGTTGTGCTGTCACTTTTCAATTTTTTGGATACTTGGTGGGACTGCGTGGTTGAAGCCCTTGTAGAGAGCATGCTGTATATTGATTTATATTATACTGTGCTGCTTTTGCTTTGTTTTTGACAACCGTACAAATGATATTAGCTGAGTGATGAATTACCTATCCTGCAGATATGCTTAGCATTCAGGCCAAATAGTTCAATTTCGGTTTTACCAGACTAGAAAATCTTGTTTTTCATGACCTGGGAGCCCTTAGAGGCACTGAACAGTATAAAGAAAATGCCACAGTCTGTAGGGAAAGGAAGGGTTTAGTAAGTGGGAAAATGGGCTGAAGTGAATGAAACGGGTTGCAGGTGTGGAATATGATGTCGGTTATGAAGAGGCTTGTTTGTTCAGTTGATAAAGGCTAATACAGCAATATCATGCCATACATCATTATTTTCAGGGTGATCTAAACTTAGTTTGGTTACCTTTAACCCTGTCCAACCGAACAACATCAGATTAGGAGAGTACCCTGTGTTCCCCCCACCCATGTTGATCCAGAGGAAGGCAAAAGAAACCCAATGAGGTAGAAGCCAATTTATCCCATTTTGGGGGAAAAAATGAATTCCCGACTCCATAATGGCAGTCAGAATAATCCCTGGATCAACACTCTTCAGAGAAAAGTACCTTCCTGACACAGTAATGGCCCAGAGTTAGGGTCCCTACAGCACTTTTGTGTCTGCCTCATGTGTATGGTCTATGTGTGTACGTCTGCATTGTTGTTGGTTTTGGTGCTATGTGTATTGGCCTGCTCAGGGTTCCAAGTGGTCAATGCCTGGTGTCTGTGTTACCAAACGTTAGTGTGTCTGTACCCCTGTCATCCTAACCTGCTTGGTGTCATGTGGGTAGTGAGTGTTGAAGTTAGGGGCTGAGTTAGAAAGCAGGGGAGAGGGAGTGAGGGGAGATGTAGTCAGAGGAGTAAGATGTGTGGAGGGGGCTAAGCTCAAGTCTGCCCCACCTGGGTATGGGGTGTGACCCCTTTGATGACCGAGAGCAGGGACAGGCGTAAAGAGAAAATCTGCGGAGAATGCTGTGAACTCCTCCACTTAACTACAGATTTCAAGTCAGAGCCGACTTTGCAGATGGGAAGTGAAGGACAAGCCTAGCGTGAGTGAATATATGGCATACCCACTAGGTTAGCAGCGAGTGGCTCGAGGAAATAGAGAGAGACTGTCTGTTTTTTTCCCTCCATGCCCTGAGAACGCTCCCCCAGGATTAGCAATCAGATAATAGAGACTAACGGTGACCACGTTAATCAACCAAGGTTTATCGGTGACTGTTATGGAAAACTTGCAAGAATTGTTGTTAACTAAGACTGTTGTTGTATTACTGAAAAACAACGTTACAAGTGTTATGTCCGGTTCAAACAACGCTTTGACTACTGACTCGTTATTTTGTTCTGATGTTACATTCTACTCAGAGGCACTGGCGTCACAAAAGACTTTATTACTGTGGTCGTCAACCATGTTTGTGTGAGCTGTTAGTTGCATGGCCTTCGTTTCCAGGCAGAGTAACAACCCCTGTGACGAAGCTAGAATCGAAACCAACCCCTTGGGTTACCCCTGCCAACTTCAGCTCGCTGCAACACCAAGTCTTTCTTTTTTTCTTGTTTCTGTATTGCTTTATATTTAAAAAAATGCAAAATAAAATCTTTTAATACTAAAAAAAAGATATAGAGAAAAATAATAGGTAAGTCACAAAAAACGATTTTGACAGATTAATGTATCCATAATTTTAAGTACTTCTTTACTGTACTTAATATAGCTATAAGTCGTCGCTACCAAATAGACCATCTAGTCAGATACATAGTCTACCAGTTAATAATTTTCTGCCCTCAATAATCAAATGGAAAGGTGAGGAAAAAAATGTTTTTGTGTTTTTTTGGAAATGCAGGAAAATTGGACAGGTTGGACAATCAATCAAAAAGTGTTTTGTTTTGCAAATAAAGAAAATATGGAGCAATATATGTCTCGTAATTGTAACTTTCAAGTTTTTAAGATAGGAATGAGAAACAAGTTTGATGGTAACCTTTTAAGCCTACTGAGAGATGTGAATAATGTGGACTATTGTGCCCCATATCAGAGTATCCCCAAAGAGAAGCCATTGAATGTCACTTGTTCAATAGCCAGTCATAGAAGCTCCATATTACTGACAGATAGTGTCACACTCCATAGCATTAACAGCAACAATACCCTCACAAAAGAGCTATCTGCAATGCATCCATAACAGAGACAGCCACAGTGACCCAGAACAGTTCCATCCGTAATGCCTCAATAACAATGCCAACTATGACATGTGCCAAAGTAAGAAGAAGGATGGGTGCAGCAAACCTGATGGTATCGGAGGCTTGGTTCCCAGATGAATATCTAGAGACCAAAATCCTTAAAGAGGGTTGCAAAAATTAGATAAATTGTGGAGGTGCTACAAACCAGAAGAACCCACTCATGGTGGACATGCCAGATATGTGAGAATCTAAAGGAAAAAAGCTGGGGATAGCTCTGCAACTGGTACCACCAGCACTTCTGGGATCCATAGTCCTTCAGTCCCAAGAGTGATGTCCCACCCAGCTTGACTGATGAAGGGGTTGACCCTGAAACGCGTATCTTATGCTTATTTTAAATTTATCTAATAAAAGAGAAGTTGTATATCAAGTCCTATCTTTTTTGGAGAGTCGTGTCTATTCATCAGCTTTTTTCCTTTAGATTCTCACATGGGCCAAAGTAAGGCTCCAGGAGCCTCCAGTAGCAATTTTCTCTGGAACTTGACAAGACTGCTGAAAAGGGCTATGTGTAAATGTAGCTTTCTACCATAGTTTTCCATTTTAGCCTACTCTTTAGTGTACAGTAAAACTGGAAAGGTTAAAAGTCAAAAAAGTGTAACACAACAACCCTAAGGATGCTTAGTGGAGGTTAGTAACAGAAGCACAGGAATGTGTGAGGTGGCTTAAAGTGAATAGCCCAGAGTTAATTTTCATACAGGCAACGTGGAACTCAAATACGCTCTATTTATACTCTGAGGAGGCACATATTCATAATGGTTACAGCTACTGAGAGGCACATAAGCATATTGGTTCTCACAAAGAGGCACACACATGGAAGAAGCATTAAGAGATATTGTGGCTGTATTGGTAACTCCCTACATATTGGATAATGAAGTGCAACTAATTGGTTGTCACAATAATCCTTAAAGCGTAGACATGTGAGCTTCACTTTATCTATCTCTTTGTGGAGAGGCTCTGGTATCAGATCCAGGGAGACTCCACTCTCTACCTGCGGAGACTATCAACACAGAGAGCTCCTCTCATAGGTTGTTGATCATAGAACCTACATGTACAGATGAAAACCATACAAATATCAAGTATTGTGTGAAACATTAACTCACGGTAAAGATACAACACAATCCATGTGCCTGAATAAGAAAATTAACCGAAACAAAGAGAATGCATACATAAATGTATACAATAAAATACTATTTACGATTTATTATCTCATGAGGTTTTTTTGCCTTCCTCTGGATCAACATTCCAGGATATTAGGCTGAACTGGACGGAGTAACATCTTTTTTCAGCCATACAAACTATGTTACTATGCATTACTGCCTATGTATAGCACCAAAATAATTGACTTTGGGGATACCTATGTTATTATATTGCTTGCTACTTCCTAAACATGAACTGAAACAACATCCTATGGCCAGCCCTAAGAGATAATTGTGATATGTAGACTTTCTAGAAGTTATACATTATTTAGAGTACCTGCACTTTCAGAAAACTTTTGACTTATAGAGACATATCAAATGTATTGATCAGTGGGGGTAATGCTGCTGAGACCCCCACCGATTGCTTGAATGGGGGACTGCAGTACCCGCGTGTTGTGCCCGCTCAGATATGTTCGCTTGTTTTTGGCTGCTTTTAGCAGCTGAAGATGGCCTCATAAATGTCTATAGAAGCTTCCTATACACATAGGAAGGCTGTCTATAAGGCTGTCTTCAGCTGCCGGAAGCACCAGAAAATAGCCGAGTGGGCACAACGCTCAGGTGAGCACTGCAGTCCCCCCTCATTCAAGCAATTAGCGGGGGGGTCTCAGCAGCAGGACCTCCACTGATCAATACTTTTGACATGTCAAAAAGTTTTCTGAAGGTGCAGGTACTCTTTAAAAGAAGTCACAGTCATCGCTGTTACTAAGCATATGTTTTTCTATTACCGTCTAAACAAGTCAGCAGAGGCATGGGTCCTCCAGCAATAAGAGCAATGAATTATTCAACCTGTTCCTTCTACTCTGCTGACAAGGTTTATAAATAGTTCAATAAGAGAGATTTCCGAATATGTTAAAAAGCCATTCGGAGTGTTACCCGTTCTATATTGTTAAAGATCACTGTAGATAATTGATAAAAAGTTGGACTTGCAATTATATTAACTGTATGTGTGCTGTATTATCAAGAATACAATATCTTATTGCTTAACACATTGATGGTGTTAATGTTCAAACTTCTGGGAAAGAATGTAATTTCCAAAAGAAGCACTATAGATCACGGTCGCATATATAGTGTTGATTACTTTTTCAGTTCTGTTTAATTAACATGTTATCACTTACGTCAAGTGAGAAAATTGAAGTTTCACCTACCATCTCAAAATAGTAAAACTCCATTAATGCTATGGGAAGTACTTTGCCTTAAGGTGGCTTTTCACACCACATTGGGTGAGAGTTGCGTACGCTGATCACATGTGCTGCTTCTTTAATTAGGTTTCCTATAGAGTATGTGTTGTACTATTTTTCTCCTGGAATGCTAAATGGCACATGTACATAAAGGAATAAATAATTAAATTAACACTTTCCATTCAGTCTGTTCCCATGGTACACTAAAACATTTATAAGGTACTAGCAGGTACCGTGGAAGTGCAAAGCAGGGTCTATGTCGTGTAACTGTTTGTCATGTGTGTGTGGTTAAGAGCTGTGCTTGCTAGTGCCATAAAGCCGACATGTATATATGGACAAGTCATGGGTCACTTGCCTACAGGATCGCCTTTTTCTGTCCTGAACGGGCACCACACATACATAGGAGGCTCAGAGACTTGGATTCTCTTTAAATTTGGCGCCTACCAGCATTTATTCTGTATACAGCACACAAAGCCATAACAGCAACAAAGTTCATTTGTCCTTACCCCACCAGGGTGATTGTCTAGGGGCGTCCTCCCTGTCAGACTCGGGGCTTTTACTGGTCCCCAACAGACCTCTGGCTTGCAGCCCTTTCAGCTCTGCGCAGCTGTCAACATCCCCCTGGGTGTGACATAAACTGATCCTTTTAAGTTGCTTCTTGACAGACCCACAGGTGTTTTCTCTCACCTCTGATACCAGAATACCTGTCTATAGCCCCCAACAGGCCATTCTGTGTACTACACTCCTATAATATATCTCAAAATACTAACGACTTCCTGTCCGTCTGTGAGTGAGTTACATGCTCTGTCCCTGATCACATGACAGTGACGTCATCACAGGTCCTATAGTGAATTGGAGGTGTCTCATAAGAAAAAATGTTTCAGACCAGTCATGCCTCCAAAAAGGAACCCTGCACTTGGACGAAATACTCCTGCAGCAAAGTGCATGACTGCTGCCAGAGCTGCTAAAAAAACTTCTCAGCAGACGTAAGCCTGTCTTTGCGTTTGTATTCCAATTTTTTGCAAATGTCAAGAACAGTAGATCCTAGAGAGCTGAAACCCATCTAAAAACTTCCAAAGTGTCTGATTTACTTGTGTGGCTAATTTGATGCAGATTAGTCCAGGCCTCAGTATACACACCTATCCACGAGGTATGTTCTCCGTAGTATACACACATATATGTGATATATATTTAGATGTGTAAGGTGTATATTCAGATGTGTTGGTTTACTGCAGTACTCAGAGCCCCTGTGACTGACATGGTTAGGACGAGGACAGCAAGGTCTGAGCAGGTACAGAGCAACTAGCAGCTGAAACTGCAGTTGTGTCTCAATTTGCTGGGGAGTTTGCACATCTGATTTTTGTGAATATGTCAAGAATGTTAAGTCCTAGAGAGCTGAAAACTAGTCTAAGGCCTCATTCCGCGGGTGAAATCCGCATTCAATTTTGCCCATAGGGAATCATTGGCCATCTGCGGTCGATTACATTGAATTTTGCACCCGTGGAGGGCAGTTGGCTGTGCATAAAGCAGAATAGCAGAAATTCATATATATTGTGGCAAGGTCTGCATGGGGTTGTGGGGGTCAACAACGACACAATTCCTCACTTAGTCCATATAAAAATCCAACCAGTTTTATTTTTTCTTGAATGCAGCAATAGAATGGAAAACCCAATGGAAACACAGCAGCCACTGGCACACATACACTTAAAGGAGATGTCCCGCGCCGAAACGGGTTTTTTTTTTTTTTAAACCCCCCCCCCCGTTCGGCGCGAGACAACCCCGATGCAGGGGTTAAAAAAACCACCCGCACAGCCTTACCTGAATCCCGGCGGTCCGGCGTCTTCATACTCACCTGCTGAAGATGGCCGCCGGGATCCTCTGTCTTCATGGACCGCAGGGCTTCTGTGCGGTCCATTGCCGATTCCAGCCTCCTGATTGGCTGGAATCGGCACGTGACGGGGCGGAGCTACACGGAGCCCCATAGAGAAGAGGAGAAGACCCGGACTGCGCAAGCGCGGCTAATTTGGCCATCGGAGGGCGAAAATTAGTCGGCACCATGGAGACGAGGACGCCAGCAACGGAGCAGGTAAGTATAAAACTTTTTATAACTTCTGTATGGCTCATAATTAATGCACAATGTACATTACAAAGTGCATTATTATGGCCATGCAGAAGTGTATAGACCCACTTGCTGCCTCGGGACAACCCCTTTAATGAAAGCGAAGGCACTAACTAGACAGTAGTTTTTCTCAGCTACTTCTAACATGCAGCAAATTATCAACAAAACAGCAGCAAGCCTCAATGGTAGATACCTCACCAAACTGGGTGTCAGTCTAGGGGCGTCCTTCCCTGTCATACTCATAGCATTTCAGTTTGATCCGCACCAGACCCCCAGGCTTGCAACCCTCTCAGCTCCTTCTAAGCTATCTCTTGTCCCAGGAAGTAGCTTCTAGCAGCAGTGAGGTTTTAACTCCGCCAAACACACCCATACAGCTGTTGCTTAAGAACAGAATATGCCTGTTCTTAAGCCCCCTACAGGCCATCTCTTGTACTGCATTACCACAATATATATAAGATTTTCACCTACTGCAGTCCTGGTGCTGTTTTTTTTCTCATCAAAATTCGATTCAAATATATATTTTGGCTAAAATAAATTACTATACCCCAATGTCAATCACTAGCCTCTACCTATTTACTTGTGAACTGCAAAATTATTCTTGGCCTTCTAAGTACATATCAACTATTCAGACCAGTATCACAGTTGTTACTGAAGTATATTTAATAATAGTTACGTAATACTTTTTTCAGATTTTAGAACAAATGTTTAAATGTTCATCCTGACAAGCAGAGCATCAATATTCACACCTGTCACGGAGGTTTTGATCTCATCTGCTCCTTTTGGGATGAACCAGGAAGCCTTTGTTCTATGATAATGAAATTAGCTACCGGTAGTTGAAGGAGAGTCCATTATGCTCCTGTTCCACCAATTAATATTTCCACAGACTCACAGGCACTGCTGAAAAAAGTTTCTGTAAAATACATCTTCAGCTATCCAGACGTTTGTCCCTAGTGAGTACTGAGGAAAAGGTCTCTGTACATCGAAACACGTTTCCTTGCTGTTTTTTTAAAATAAATTGAGATCCTTTCAGTACTTATCCAAGTTCGGTAATCTACATTCATCCCTCTGAAAGAAAGTTTTGGGACTAAGATGCAGAAAGGCCATGTAACTGATGGACATGATGTCACAGGCCACAGAAGAGGCTGTAATACTGAGTTTAATTGCCCCATCAAACAGCTAATTGTCACAGGTTCCTGGAGTCAGAAACCCAACAATCTATATAGCTGTGTGATGGCTTGTTTTTTGGTGGATGGGTTGTATTTTTGTCAGGGTGTGCTGCTGGGATCTGTAGTACTAAGGTTCCTAGCAGCACATCTCACAGGTGAGGGTTAATTGAGCTGGCTGGGTGTGGTATTCTCCAGCAGCCAATCCCCATTAGTCTGCAGCACATAAAAAACCAGCATTTCTCAGTAGTTGAGGCAGGTCTTGTAATCTTTGGATGTATCTGTCTTGTTCCCACTCAGATTTGTGTTTGCAAGTAGGTCTTTGTGTCTCTCTGCTTCTGTTACTAGTGGTTGCATTTTGCCTGCTGGATACTGTGTTTTCTGGCTCTGTGTGTCCTGTTGTTCTGTCCCTGTCATGTGGCATATGTATGTGTCCTGCTCTGGTGGCGTGGTTCCTACGAGCAGCTAGTGCCCAGATCCGAAGACTGCTGGGCCGCCCTTTAACGGGGCGATGTCCCAGCTCAGGTAGGTCCATGCCATCCTCCCTTGTAGCACAGGGCCAGTTGTTTGAAACCTGTGTGTACCCGTCTCTCTTTGGTCACGATCGTATGGACCTTGTGCTTAGTTTGCCCACACGATCATAACAATTTTTTTAATGGCACCGCTTTGGTGAACATGTAATGTGAACATGAATCCGTGCATGCCCGTGTGCATGAGGAATGAGAGGTGAAGTGTGAGAAAACACTTTTAAATGATATTAAATGTTGTTATGTTAAATGGTGCAAAAATATAGTTTACGTTTTTCAAAAAAGAATACAAAAACTATTGCAAAAATGCTTAAAAAATATCTATCTAACTTTTTCTACCAGTTTGTTGAATCATATAGCTTATTTCTGTACGAAAACAAGCAAAAAAAAAAAGCTCTGAAAATAGAACAGATTAAATATCACAGCCTGCTGCCTCAGTTTTCATCATCATGAAATTGCCTTGCAGTCTAGAGGATTATTTAAAAACAGCTCACACGGGCAGTAACCTATGACTAGATTTTTTCTGTATATTTATTATATCTTCCAGCTGTTTACCTAGGGGAATCCCACAAATATGATCTTGCTACTAAATAGGTTGGAGACGTTTGTCATTAAATAGATGTAATACTCATCAGGCAAGTCTAACATACTAGAAATCAGTTTCCGGATTTTACAGACAGTATCACTCTGATACAATACAAGCATATCCGAGGCGTCTGAACAAATGTTTTCCTCCCTTGTTAACAGCCCAAACACATTGGGTGATAGCGTATGCGCCAATCGGTTTTCATCATCATACTTTTTTATTTTTTTAGTAACCTTTTTTTTACATTTATGCATGTTTCAAGCAGGATGGTGTTTCAGTTCTGATTAATGATGAGCAATTAGTGGAATAATTGGTTTGTGCCAGGATCGTGCCAATTTCACCAAAATCATCATGAATCAAGACAGTCGCTTCCAAAATTAAAGTCAATGGGAGTAAAAATCTAGTTGACTAATTTGCGTTCCAGAAGGTCCCCATTGCAGCCAATGCCCTCCAAATTGTATGGTAATATTGTCACACATCTGGGTAACACTGTGCTCCCATCAAATATTGGTCAAAATCGTGTACAGTGTTGTAGGGGGTCACTTGCAGCACATGGGTGTCACTGGAAATGACAGAAGGCCCAAAAGGTCTTCTAGATCAGACATTGAGTCAAGGAAGACAACAAGTTTGCTGCTTGTTTTATAAGGAATGTCATACATTTTACAAGGAGAAATTCTGCTAGGTGAAGACAACACTCAAGCACGGACCTGGTCCAAGGAACGGCTGTAGAACTACCAAAAATGTTGCTATGTGCATCAGCAGGTTGGCTGCTTGTTTTAAAAGCAATGTCATAAAGTTTACAAATGACAAATTCTACCAGGTGAACAGAACAGCCAAGCAAGGGCCTTCTCCAAGCAAAAGCTGTAGAGCTACCAATGTTTCTTGTGCTTTAGAAATTTTTCATTTTGGGAGAAGGAGGAGGAAGAAGCATGGTGAAAGCAAGAGAAGGAGAGCAGCAGCGCCAGCACCAGCAGCAGCACCTTGAGGGCAGAGTGAGCTCCTCGTGGAAACATGAGACTTGTAGCTCCTTATTTCAATATTAACGTATATTTGGGGGAAAGTAGTGAATGACTTAATGACTAGCAACAACAATACAAGCTTTCATACCCACCAGCAATATATCCTCTATAGAATATATCTGTCCCTATTAACTGCACACATGTTATACAGGCATATAAGCATGATGCACCTTCTTTGTCCCGTTGTCAACTGTAAAATAGCCACTGGTTACACTGTGCCCGTGTTTTATTTATATATATATATATATATATATATATATATATATATATATGTCATGTGTGGCAGGCGTCCAATGAAACTGCTGCTCATATGCTCTATAAGGCCTTATTCACACTACTGTATATATGCAGCTATTTAGCCATATCAAAAACATCGCAACCATCTGAAGCATTGGATTCCAATGTATTTATTCAGATGAACGATTTTTGGGTGCGTAAAAAAAATTGCAGCCAGACATCGGCGAGCGCTTTCGGTCACCAATTTTATATGTTGTGTCAAAAGATAGGTCTTGCCCTATCTTTTACCAATATACACAGAAAGCTTCCACAGACTTCATACAAACAGGGGGAAAAAAGGGTGGAGGAGGGAGTTTACCTGCATCCAACGCTGGGAAAAAAAGACAGCTGGCTCTATTTAGACATTAGTAGTCATTCCGAGGATTTCTGCCGATTGATGGATTTTAACCTTTTTTTTCCCATCACGCTGCAGCCTTCCTTGTGCATGGCTGAAAATACACTAATTAAGATCAGGACTTGATCACGGCAATTCTTCATTCATGCGATTTTACAGCATGTACGGGCGAGTGTAAAAATGCATATGGTCGTGTGAAAGAGGCCTAAGATGGAGGGCACATATTGTCAATGGTGCCTGCGCTTGGCTAGCTGCTGAACTGAACCTTAGTATCCCAGCTGATAAGGTTAAAGGACTGTCCAACCACTGAATGCATGCGCAATATCAGCATTAGGTCACAGCCTGAGAGCTCAAAGATAGAAATAATATGTTGGCTAATTGTAAACCATTGATTCATAAGAAACAAGCCCACTGCTGCAGCCACCTCGCTGGGTATAAGCTTCTATAGCTCAGTAGCACTGCACAGGATAGCTTGCTCTACTTGCAATGGCACAGCCACTGGGCTAGCTGCTGGGGTAATCACTGATATCCTAGCTAATGATGTTATATAACACTCCTACGCTGACTAGCCGATATTGATGTAAGTGTTGGGATAAAGTTAGAAAACATGTTTCTATACTGCATAAACACACTATTTGCCCAAATAGGTAGAGACTAATGATGAGTGAACGTGCTCGTGTAGAGCAATTACTTGATTGAGCATCGCTTTTTTTCGAGTAACTGCCTAATCGGGCGAAAAGATTCAGGGGGGCACCGGGGGTGAGTGGGGGGTTGCGGTGGAAAGTGGGGGGGAAAGAGAGAAAGCTCCCCCCTGTTCCCCCCTGCTACGTTTTAGGTTCTCCTTTCTGTGATATAGTCTCTGCTAGAAGCTATTTAGCCCTCTGTGGTTTCTATTATATATCACCATGTTCATAATAATCTATAGTACAAAAATATGGCCATTATCCCATGCAAAATTTAAAAAACAATGGAAAAAAAAAACAAAAAAAAAACAACGATTTTTCAGGTAGCTAGCTACCTGCCAAAAAACACATTAAAAAGTGATTACAAAGTCACATGCACCCCAAAATGGTACGATAGAAAACTACAGCTTGGCTTACAAAAAAACGAGGCCTCCCACAACTCATTTGGTGAAAAAAATATATAAATGTTATGGATCGTGGAAGGTGGCGATGCAAATATAATTTTTTTTTTGTATTAAAAGGGCTTTTAGGGCTAATTTACACAAGCATATATCGACTGGCGTTTTCACGGCCGTTCCGATATACACTTCCATTTAGGCTGTCCCCCCCTTCCCTCACCTCACCGGCTCTCTGCCTCTCTCCCCCACTACGGCATTTGCAATGGGAGGGGGCGGGGTGGAGCTAAGCTCTGCTCTGTCCCGCCTACTCCCTTTGCTGGCTATGGACAAGGGGCAGAAGCTTAACTTCACCCCCATCCTGCCCACTCGCATTGCAAACCGCTCGGAGGGGAGGAGAGAGGCAGAGTGCTAGTGAGTGGAAGGGAAGGGGGGGGGGGGAACTGCTCAGATGGAAGCGTATATTGTCCGACCGTGAAAATGCACGGAGCACCACTTTACACCCCATGCCGGCCACTGGGGTGCTGTACAAAAAAACCTGTTTTTAAAATGACACAATCGCCAAAAAAATGAAAATCATAATTTTTTCTTTCTGCTTTGCTTAGATTCATTAAAAAACTATGGGGGAAAAATACGCATTACACCCCTAGATGAATGCGTTAAGGGGTCTAGTTTTCAAAATGGGGTCATTTGTGGGGGTTCTCTATCGTTTTAGCTGCCCAAGGGCCATATAAGTGGGCAATGGGGCCTAAAACACTTTCAAGCAAAATGTCTGTTCCGAAAGCCACCGGCTGCTCCTTTTGGTTTGGGCACCGTTGTGCATACGGACATAATATTAGGGGCACAATGGGTATGTTTTTGAACACGGAACAAACAGGAGTATCCATTTTAGGGTGAAAGTCTTCATTCCTATGTGTGCTGTACAACAAAACTGTTTTTAAAATGACACAATTGCCCAAAAAATGAAAATCTTAATTTTTTTCCTTCTGCTTTGCTTAGATTCATTCAAATACTGTGGAGTCAAAATACACAGTACACCCCTAGATGACTTCCTTAAGGGGTCCTGTTTTTAAATGGGTTCATTTGTGGGGGTTCTCCATCATTTTGGTGGCTCAAGGGCTCTACAAATGTGCAATGGGGCCTAAATCACCTTCAAACAAAATGTCTGTTCTAAAAGCCACCGGCTGCTCTTTTCCTTTTGGGCCCCGTTGTGCATGCTAACATAATATTAGGGTCACAAAGGGTATGTCACTGAACACAGGACAAACAGGGGTATCCAATTTGGGGAGCAAGTCTTCATTCATATGTGTACTGTACAAAACAACCTGTTTTTAAAATGACACAATTCCCAAAAAAATGAAAATCGTAATTTTTTTCCTTCTGCTTTGCTTAGATTCATTCAACTTCTGTGGGGTCAAAATACGCATAACACCCCTAGATCAATTCGGTAAGGGGTCTAGTTTTCAAAATGGGGTAATCTGTGGGGGTTCTCCATTGTTTTGGTGGCTCAAGGGCTCTAAAAGTGGGCAATGGGGCCTGAAACACCTTCAAGCAAAATCTCTGTTCTGAAAGCCACCGGCTGCTCTTTTCGGTTTGGGCCCCGTTGTGCATACGAACATAATATGGGGGGCCACAAGGGGGGTGTTTCTAAACACAGGACAAACAGGGGGATACATTTTGGGGTGTAAATTCTCATTATCAAGTGCACTATAGAAAAAAAAACTGCCTTTAAAATAACATATTTGCAAAAATCTGAAATTTTATTTTTTTTCCTTTAAATTGCATTAACTCCTAGAAAAAAACAGTGCGATCAAAATACTCCTGACCCCCCTCAGTGAATACATTAGTGGTGTCGTTTTTAAAATAGGGTCATTTGTGGGTGTATCTTCATTTGGACACCCATGAGCCTTTGCAGTCTTGGCTTGGTGTAGGAAAACAAAGTGTTTCTCAAAATGTTGATAATCAATGTTAAATTTGTACGTCTCCTAAATGGTTAAAAAAAAACAAAAGCTTTTCAAAAGTGCGTCCAAAATAAAGTAAACACATGGAAATATATATCTTTTTTTAAAATTTGTACAGTATATTTGCACAGATTTGATATATTACAATTGAAAATGGGAAAAAATTACAATTTTTTCAAAATTTTCCTAATTCTGGTGCTTTTAATAAATATACACAAATTATATCGGACTATTTTCACCACCTAAATGAAGTACAATATGTGGCGAAAAAACAATGTCAGAATCACTTGGATTTGCAAAACCTTTACGGAGCTATTGTATGTTAAAGTGACACGTCAGATTTTCAAAATTTGGCCTGGTCATTAAGGCGCAAACAGGCTTGGTCACTAAGGGGTTAAAAGAGAAGAAAAAGTCTAGGCATAAGTTGGGAAATAGCTGGGTATCAGGATGTAGAATTTATGATTAGGGTGTATTCATATGGATATGGTTTGGATGCAAAAAAAAAAATGCTCCAAAAATCTCAACAGCTAAATTTTTGTGAATGAAAGTGCATGTGAATCGTTACGTCTAAGCAAGAGCCATCGCAAATTTTTGTTCGCTTTTCATTTGTCGCTCAGTTTCAACTTGCATAAAAATCATTGTTGACTCCCCACCCAGTATTTCACATAAGAATGTGAAGCACTGAATGAGAGGAGAACAAATCTCAATGATGATCTGCCTGTCTAAACACTCTGCACGAGTGCGAACAACTGCGAACAAATTAGCGGTGACGTCACTTGTTCGTGTGCTCATTCAAACAAGAATCATCTTGTTTAAAAGGGGCATAAGTGCTATCCAAAAAAACTATAACTACTAAGTTGTGTGACCTCAATGAGAGACTGTTACTTGTAATTTGCAACTGGTAATATAAGCGCCCCCTTTGTACCATTACTGTACACTGCCAAACTCTATACCTGCCAAGCTCTATAACTCTTGTAACCAAGACGCTTGTACCTATTGTCACTGTAACTGCTATGCTTTATGCATACTGTGGAGTAAAGAATGAAAACCAATGAAAGCTACAAGTTGTCCCACATGGAAGACGACTTCACACAACTCCATGGATGGAAAATTAAAAATATTATGAATTTATCAATGCAAAAACACAAGTAAATTATTTTCAAAAATAAAGGTTTTTTTTTTTTTGCAAAAGTAGAAAGAAAAGAAACAATTTTGATATCTGGACCAGGCTGCATTTAGTAACTAGACATTATCTTGCTCTGTCTGCTAGGCTTCTATCTTCAGTGTGGGATCGAGTATTGTACAGTCCAAATGGTGCTGACTTCGGTACTGGTGCATCTTGTCTCCACCAGCAGAATGGGTAGAGACAAAAACAAATGTCCACAACTACGCCCACAACTTGGGATTTGCTGGGCCATAAAATGGGTGTAGGCAAAGTGCACGCCCCCAACTTTTGATTGGCTGGCCTGTAGCCCCCAGTGCTGTGCTCACACAGTTCCCTTGTGAGGGGTGAGCTGGCGGTGAAGTGCATTGATCTATGCATCTTTCCATTGCAGGGCGATGAGGAGGGGAGTGAGAGTGGAGCCGGGAGCACTGAGGGGAGGCCAGTGGGGAGAGCGAGCTCTAGCCCATGAGCGGACAGTGACAGGAGCTGGGATGGGGAAAAGTGACAGGAGCCATGAGGGGAGATGAGGAGGAGTACCGGAGCACACACTTAGTGCAGGAGCTGGGAACAGACAAGGAAGAGCAGCTGGGTGAGTGACAATAGCCAGGTCGGGGACACGAGCAGTAAGGGGAGATGAGAAGGAGGAATAGAGCACACACAGCACAGGAGCCAGGAGCAGACAAGGGAGAGCAGTGGGGTGAGAGACAGGAGCCGGGTCGGGGGACACGAGTCGTGCGGGGAGATGAGAAGGAGGACCGCAGCACACACACAGCGCAGGAGCCAGCAGCCGACAAGGGAGAGCGGGGGAATGAGTGACAGAAGCCGACATGGGAAAATGATGGACATTGCATTGCGACTGTTGTGGGCATCACCTGGCCCTCCCTCTAACTCAACCTGGCCAACCCATGTCTCTACCCATAGTTGTGGTGGATACAAGATGCGTCAGTACCGCTGACTTCTACACTGAAGACATTGCTCTTTAAAGGGTTAAGAAGCTACAATCTTCTTGTCGCTCCAAAGCGTTAAAAGATCCATATGGCTACCAATCGTTACTGGAAAAGTGATACACATGCCGCAATTTACCTGTCACTAAACATGATGTCTTTCTAACCTATAGATGTATTTGAGAATGCTGTCATGCTGTGTAACGTGCCTTTATATGCTTAATTCTTTCCATTATTTTTTTAATGGCATACCCTGCAGTGTGTTCTAGGCGCTTCTTAAATACTCTACCGAACACTTAAAACTCCTTATAATTATTAGTTCATTCAAACCTTGTATGAGCACAATGTCTTCTATAAGTCTTGTATAAGCAACAAAGTCACAAAGTAAATGCGCTTTTTGTAAGAGACTTATCTTTAAAATAATATTTGGCAACTCAGTAGTTGGAAATGAATGTATTCATCCAGGTAATATTGTTAGTAAGTGAACACTTTGATAGCATTAGCATTAATTCAGTCTTCAAGCTTTTGACAGTGCATTTATTGCAGATTTTCTCAACTGCTAAAATGTATGAGTTTGCAACGGGAGTTGTTTTGCTCTCAAGGTGTAATGATTAAATTTTGATAAGTTTTAAGGAAGGCAAAAGTAAATCCTTTATTTACAAAGCAAATGATTATTATTAATACATTTAATAATATTAGCAGTTAAACTATAGAGGCATAACCTGAATCTCATGGGCCCCATTGCATATCTGTAATAAGGCTCTTAGCTTCCATGCTCCATTTATAATGTTTTTACGTATGTGGCGGAGAGGCCTCTGGGTCCCTTCAAGCACCAGGACCTGGTTTCAACTGGAGCTTCTGCACCGCCTATAGCTATGCCACTGGTAGAATGTCCACATGGGCCAGTCTGAACTCCATAAAGCTCTATGCATGATTTATCTTATATGCAGATCTTTAGGATTCTCAATTGCATATCATAAAGTGATAGTATCCATGTATATTTTTTAGAGTCATTCTCTTTCTCCTTCCACCTTTTCCAAGCTTAAAGTATAACTGTCTTTTTATAAAGGGAAGTTGGCTGAAGTGCTCAGCTGAGCTTTCCTTTAAGAATGGAACGTGCAAAATATGGACTCTCATACTTTCTCTGAATCCGTACACTGCACGCTTATCTGAGGAGAACCAATCAAACAGAATAAAAGCCAAAGAAGCACTGTGTTCAGCTGAGTACTTTTATCCTTAACGGCATGTCTGAGGCTTTTAATTGCAGAAAATTATAACATCAAAAGTTTGAAATGAGGGGCGTGGCCTGGATGGCAATGGGAGCAGACGTGAAAGAGTGAGCTCCGCTGGAAAAGACCTCAGAAGCATCAGAAAACATAAACAAGACGTAATTGGACTTACCGAGGTGCAGAAGAAGAAAGGAAGATGCCGAAGAGGAAGTCAATGGGAAAGGGGTCTGTGGCACCTGACAGAATTTTTCCTAGTGTGCAATGCTGAAGAGGAGCCAAGGACTCAGGCACAGGCCAGCTGAGGATGCCGGAGGAGACAGGCCTGGGAAACCCCCACGATGAGAACATGGTAAGCGGGCTTTCCCGATCCCCTCGTCTCCTGAGCAGGAGAAATGTTGTGAGAGTAATAATGAGAAGGGCGGTGCAGACACTGCATACCCCCAGAGCCTGAAGCAGCAGAAGAGGGAAGGAGCTGAGTGCCAAGGGGCTACTGAAGGTAGAAGTGTTAAAAGATACGTAAGTGCTCAAAGCCGCAATGAGGATTTTATTCCCACAACAGAAAAAGGAAGGGAGAATGAGGCTGTGGAAAGGGAGATTAATAAAAAAGAAGATAAGGGGAAAGCTCCATGTCCCCAAGCAAGGTTGCATCCACAGAAAGATATCCATGAGGAGAGGGAGAAGAAGCTGGAAGGAGAAGAAGTATAAGAGGTGGAAGCATGAGTGAAGCAAATTCAGAGCCCCAATACCCCACTCACAAAAAAATGCATACAGGGATGCAGATAGGAGGGGAAGAAGCATCCTATGCAGCCAGGAACAGGAAAACAATTCATGCAGATAGCTTAGGTTGTGAAGATGAAGAAGATACAGGAGAGTCAGTAAAATAAGTGACCAAATACTAAAATTCAACTGCACAGATAAGGCAGTGTCAGAGTACTTTATAAGGGAAATGGCCCTAGCATTGAAAGGTTCCTTGCAAAGGGAACTGAAAGCTATGCATGCATCCATAAATTCTTCCATGAAAGAAACGGGAGGCAGAATAAACCATCCTGAAAATAAAATGGGTGAACTGACAAGCTCTCATAATGACCTGATTGATGATCACTAGAGGCTAGCGGGAGACCTTGGGACAGTCAAGAGTAAAATGGCTGGCCTTGAAGATAGGAATCGCCACAACAACATTAAAATTAGAGGGATAGCAGAAACTGTGAAACCTGCAGAGCTCAGAAATTACTTGCAAGACTTAATTAAAATCCTGCTTCCCAACACCTTAAAAGTGGAAGGCATTGTGGATAGAATACACAGGTTGCCGCGACCAAAAATGATTGCAGAAAACCTCCCTAGAGATGTGATGGCACATATACACTACTATCACACAAAGGACAAGCTGATGTTTATGGCTAGAAGACTGAAAGCACTCCCCCACCCCGATGAAAATGTAAAGCTCTTCACAGACCTATTGCAAGCAACCATGTTGGCAAGGAAAAAATATTCCCAAATTACAAGCACCCTCCGCGAAAACAAGATACTATATAATACTATATAAGTGGGGATTCCCAGGTAAACTGATAGTGTCCACGAACGAAAGCAACCACGTCATTTCCAACCTAGAAGGGCTAAAAAGTATTCAAAAATGGGGCTTGGAAGGACACAGATGACAAAGCCCACCCGTATAGTCCAGGAGTGGCAAGGCTGACATGGCACAAACACCTAAGAGCAAGCAAATTTGCTATCCTCCCAGTAAAATAACAAAAATAAAGTTCATTAAAAAAGTCCAAACTTCAGAATGAAAAGAAAAGAGAGATCTCCATCTAAAAATGACTGAACTTTTACCCACCTGAAAAGACTATGTTCACAAAGAGCAGTGAGAGTGCTCAGGTGACAAGATGATGTGAAGGTTGTTATTCTTCCGAAAACCCCTAATCCATTGACCTATCTATACTCAATTTCCTACTATACCTTTAAACCAAATAAAAAGTCCCACAATTTTGAAAAACATCATAAAATACAGAAGAAAACTGGAAAAGAAAATTCTCCACGGCCATGAAAAACACTGGAAGAAAGCAAAAAAGCAAAAAATACAGCACTTTTATAAAAACCCACCATAAGTATAAATCTTTCAATAAACACAAAAGGCTTAAATTCTTCATACAAAATATCTGTTCTGCGGAAGGAGGTGGTTACAGCCAATGCAATAGTGAAAAAACACTGTAGGCCCCAAATTCTCCCTTCCTCGATATTCCACAATTTACATGGCTAGTGCACAAAAAAGGAAGCCGGCATTCCGGTGGCAATAAAGAACTCAGAGGACTTCCAGATGATGGACATGGAGGCAGATGGGGGTGGCAGATATCTTATTCTGGTCTGCAAAGTTAATAGGTTAGTGATAACAATGGTGAATATATCGCAGATCAGATTCTAAACAAAGTTTCTGAAGAAAATTAAGAAAGGCCCCCTATTGATCTGTGGAGACTTTAACTTAGTAGCCAGGGCAGGATGTCTGCACCCTCGCTGTCCCCGTGCTTAGACAAAGAGGTACTGTATGACTCGTTTAGGTGCCTTAACGCACAATCCAGAGAATACTCCTTCTACTCACCCAGGCATAGAACCTTTTCTAGAATTGACATGTTCCTAGTTGATTTCTTCCTCATCCTATTGGAACAATATCATGGTTGGACCACGCCCCGATTACCCTGACACTAAACATGTCCAAATATGCCCATGCAGATAATGCATAATAATACATATCTAATTAGGCTACCTATGCACCAGGAGAAAATTAAACAAACCGTACAAGAATATTTTAACCTTATTGATCTTCCAGGAAGTAACCCATTTATATTATGGAATGCTCACAAATCTGTAGTTAGATCCCTGCTAGATCATAAAGCCTCTATCTACTAAGAAGAAAAAGACAAGAAAATAGCAGCCCTTATAGCACCAATTAATTAAGAAGGTCAAGTTAGGGAAGAACCCAATATAGCTCAACATAAGGAACTAATGAAGAAGCAACATAAACTTAGGGAATTACTGTTGGCAGACTGACAGGCAGATAAGTGCTCTTAAATTATCCTACTACTTGGCCAATAATAAACGTAGCAGGTTGATGGCACGCAGAGTCAAGCAAAAAAAGTTGAAAGCCAAGGAGCCCTATTTGATAAACCTGAGATCCAAACAAAAAATATGTAAGCCAAAAGACAATGCAAAAATGTTATTCAAATTTTATAAAAACCTATATAATCTAAGAGACAACCTTGAGACAACACAACCCACCAATGAAACAATAAAAGCATTCCTAGACCCCATACAATTGCCCAGGCTAAACACAGAACAGATTAACTCACTAAACGTACCCATCCTCCCTCAAGAGGTATTAGAGACAATAAATGCATCTAAAAAAGATAAGGCCCCATGAGCGGACGGATTCTCGAACGAGTATTACCAGACTTATAAAGACACCCTAATCCCACATTTAGTAAAGCTGTTCAATGAAGCTAGAGCCAATTTACTGAAAGAAATGCTTCAGGGAACAATAACGGCCAGAGGCGTAACTTGAAGCTCCCGGGCCCAGATGCAAAACCTGTAACAGGGCCCCCAACTATAATGCTTTACTCATAGTACTGGGTTTCCTATATGAAGAAGAGGCCTTATGGGCCCCTCAAGGCTCCTGGGCCTGGGTGCAACCGCATCCCCTGCATCCTCTATAGTTACGCCCCTGATAACGGCAATCCCCAAACCAGGCAACATCCCAACTTCCCCAGTAAATTTTAGGCCAATTTTGCTACTTAACAGCAATTCAAAACTGTATGCCAAGATTCTAGCCCAAAGACTAGTAAAAATGATCACCTATATAATACATAGCGACAAAGTGGGGTTCGTGAAGGGACGACAAACCCCGGATTGTGCACAACGTATTATTGATCTTTTGTCAAAAGCAGGGACACTTCAGATGCCTTCTTTGTTCTTCACATTAGATGCTTTCTATCACCCATCATATTCATTATGACATTAGAACCATTGGCGGAGACCATAAGAACCAACAGTAATTTAAGAGGGATACCAATGTCTGTTAGACAGCATAAAATAGGATTATTTGCAGATGACATTATATTAACGCTAAATCACCTACTTAGCTCCTTAAGGGTGCCGGCAGACGAGCGTAGGCGTATTTACGTTCGCATGAGCGCAACGTATAATCGCCCGAGCAATCGTTTTTCACCGATCACGACCAGAGCTAGAAAGCGTATTTTCGTTTGTTCCTACTTTGCAAACGGTCTTTTCGGCGATCGAATATGCGTTGGCGCGTATTTCGGTCGCATATGTTCCATTTTTTTTCGAATTGCCGTTTTTACGCGCCGTAAAATCGCCCATGTGAACGAATACATTCAAAACCATTGCCTCAGATGGTCACGTATATACGTTTGGTCGCAAAAACGCGCCGTTTATGCGCTCGTCTGCCTGCACCCTCAGAGAAGTGTCAACCTTATTAGACCAATTTGGGAAGGTCTCTTACTAGAAAAGTAAACTTTATCAAATCTCAAATTCTAGCAGTAAACATACCTAGAAACCTTAAAGAGATTATTCGACAGAAGTTCCCCTTTATATGGGAAGAATCGGGAATTCCATACTTAGGGATAAAACTCTTACCCAACAAAGTGCCATAATTGAACTTAGACCCAATAGTTAATTCTCTACAAGAACTAAAAAGTTTAGCTAAGACGGAACCTTCCTGGCTGGGCAGAATTGTTCTGTATAAGAAGATCCTTTTATATATTTTGCACATTGATAATTCCCATTCCCTTAAAATAATAACCCAAATTCAAAAACAAATGTTACATTGTATATGGAATGACAAGAAGCCAATGGTGGTGGAATCAATCTTATTTTCCCCAAGAAAAAGAGGAGGCATGGGTGTGCTGAAAATTTTGCCATACTATAATGTTATCCTAATTAAACAAGCCAAATATTGGAGCTTACACTCAAAAGATATTAGCTGGCCAGTTCTAGAACAACAGCTTGCAAGAGGTTTACCACTACAGGCATTACTGCTGACCTATGCTTGGAAACCATCTCTTCCACTACCAGAAAGTCCTACAATGAAAGCCTTAATTTCGGCGTGGATCCAAACCTTACAACTCACTAAGGACTCTTCCACCAAAAAAGAAAACCCCCTACCAATTGAGAGCCTTGAAATTGTCATCAGCGTCTTAACCAAAATTTGGATAGAGAGAGGGATCAGATACATTAGGGATATGTTGTCAGTAAAAAAAAATCAAGAGCTTTGGAGAACTAAGAGAGGAATTCGGCATTCGAAGCTTAGAAATATTCCAATATTTAAGAAAAAAAGGTTAAAAAAAAAAACATCTTTTGCCGCCTCAATACCTACTGCATTATATGTGTTGTTTTTAACTCCTTGCTCACCAATACACCACTAAAATGATTTATGATCTCTGCATTGGAGGGCAGGAGGAAGAACAACAGAAATACAAAAAAAACTCACATGCTAAATAAGGAAAAAAGGATATCAAATAAAAATTCACCCCAACGCAGTGGACAAAAGCCGCCTTAGGAGCCCAAAGAGACTCGTCTTACGCCAGTCTTCTGGAGGTTCACTTTAAAGTGGTAAAAAGGTGGTATTATTCCCCCCAATAGATTGGCAAGACTATTCCTGGGGACTAAAGGGACATGCTGGAGGGGCTGTGATGTACTAGGATCCCTGATACATATTTGGGGGGAATAAAAATAAATTATCCCTATATGGAAGGGATTGTAAATTGACAGGGACCTATTTAACCCCAAACCCACAATTAGCAATACTACCCTGGTTCCCTGAAAATAAGACATACCGTGAACATAAGACATAGCATGATTTTCCAGAATTTTTGAGGATGCAAAATGATTTTTCAGGCCTTTTGAGGATGCTTGAAATATAAGCCCTACTCCAAAATTAAGCCCTGCTAACAGTTAATTAAAAAAGTCAATTTAAACAGTGTCCAAGCAGCTATACATGTAAAAAAGTTAAACCTTTTTGAACAAAAATTAATATAAGACACTGTCTTATTTTCGGGGAAACACGGTACTACTGGACATAGAGCTAATCCCAATGAAAGTTAGAATTCTCACAGCTCATATCCTACTTACAGTGAAATTAATGATTGCTAGAAGCTTGTACCTTGTTTATAACAAGTTACTGAATTAATTAGTGACCACTGTTCCTACGAGAAAGTTTTAGCAATAAGACAAAATAACTTACCTGCTTTTAAGGATGCATGGGAGAGTTGGCTTCAATATGTAGATACTTAGGTTAAATAATAAATTAATAAACAGACAATAATATCTGAAAGACCAGCAACATGAGGAGATGACTGTTATACAAACTCATACAGAGGTTTACAAACAGAGGAGAAAACAGAAGTGTCGTTCTTCCCCCATAACCTTTACACCCCCCAACAGTAATCCTCCCCATCCCAAATACCCAAAAGATAGCTGCAGTTAAATAAATAGGAAAGTTACTAACAAACTCTAAGAAATGAAGGTTTATTTACAAGACAAGTGGAACTTAGACTAAAACGTAAAGTATTGGAAATGTCTTTAATTGTGAATGTTCTCCTATATGGTTTATCTACAACAGCAACTCATTGGATTTTTTTGCCTTCCTATGGATCAACATTGGGGGGGGAAGTAAAAGGTTGAAATGGATGAACATGTCTTTTTCGGCCTTATATACTATGTTACTGTCACGTTTGTCCTGGACTGCCAACACGAACAGGGTACGGGGGGGGGGGGGGGGGGGAGTGGGGGCAGCCAAGACAGACGCGGGAAAGCACTGGTACAGTTGGCTAGGTGCAGACTGGACAGAGAGCACCTCTGCAGGAGGGTAAAGGCCTGTATATCTCGACCGTGCAATGTAAATGCAGAATAAACTAAGGGAAATCCTTTCCATGCAAACCCCTACCCCAGGAGAGAACCCTGCCTAATCGCTGCGACAATCACTTCCGACAGGTGCGGACCCACACTCGTACCTAGACCACTACAAATCCCTACCAGGGAACCCTGAACACACGGGGTACAGGACACAGAAATAAACAGAACAAGTACAGACAAACAATAGACACAAACAGGGAACAAACCAAAGTACCGGAGCCAGACACACAGTAGCTCTGAGCAGGCTGACTGCTCAGGGATCACTGGAAATTAATCGACAACTCCCAGTCAGCAAGAGCTGGATCTAATAGGGAAGAAGGAGAAGCCGATTGGCTGACAGACATGTCAATCACCAGGCCAAACCTCTCAGACACTAGCAGCACTAATTAACCTAGACTAGAAAGCACAGGAGCTGTTAATCCTGGCTAGTCTGGATAGAACCTACAGAAAGTAGGTGTGCTGGCAAATACTTAACCATGTGCTGACAGAGACGTGACAGTTACGATTTTACTATGATCCCAAGAGTGTCTACCCTACATGATTGGTTGTGCTCTGATACCTCATTTATGCCATTAAAAAATGTTTCATAACATAGAAATAGAGATGAGCGAGCACCAAAATGCTCGGGTGCTCGTTACTCGAGTCGAACTTCCCGCGATGCTCGAGGGTTCGTTTCGAGTAACGAACCCCATTGAAGTCAATGGGCGACCAGAGCATTTTTGTATATCGCCGATGCTCGCTAAGGTTTTCATTTGTGAAAATCTGGGAAATTCAAGAAAGTGATGGGAACGACACAGAAACGGATAGGGCAGGCGAGGGGCTACATGTTGGACTGCATCTCAAGTTCCCAGGTCCCACTATTAAGCCACAATAGCTGCAAGAGTGGGCCCCCCCCCAACAATTTTTACTTCTGAAAAACCCTCATTAGCAAGGCATACCTTAGCTAAGCACCACACTACCTCCAACAAAGCACAATCACTGCCTGCATGACACTCCGCTGCCACTTCTCCTGGGTAACATGCTGCCCAACCACCCATTTCAGTAATAGTAGCAGTCAAGACAGACCCCAGTAACAATTCCAAAGCAGCAGTATAGGGGGAGCACAGTATTAGTTCCATTTCAGTAGTAGTAGCAGTCTAGACAGGCCCCAGTAACATATCACTAGCAGCAGTATAGGGGGAGCACAGTATTAGTTCCATTTCAGTAGTAGTAGCAGTCAAGACAGGCCACAGTAACAATTCCGAAGCAGCAGTATAGGGGGAGCACAGTATTAGTTCCTTTTAAGTAGTAGTAGCAGTCAAGATAGGACACAGTAACATTCCCGTTGCAGCAGTTTAGGGAGATAACAGTCTCTTTCACATTTCAGTAGCTGCAGTATAGACAAGGCCCAGTTACATTTATGTAGCAAAAGTGTAGGCCAAGCCCCACACCTTGCTGTACCATGAGTGCAGGCGAAGCCCATAAAAATTACTCGGATTACACTGTAGGCGAGGGCCCACAAAAATTGGTGTACCAACAGTACTAATGTACCTCAGAAAAATTGCCCATGCCCAACCAAGAGGGCAGGTGAAACCCATTAATCGCTTTGGTTACTGTGGCTTAATTGGTAACTAGGCCTGGAGGCAGCCCAGTTAAAATAAAAATTGGTTCAGGTGCAAGTTTCAACGCTTTAATGAGAATTGAAACGTATAAAAATTGTTTACAAAAGTAATATGACTGAGCCTTGTGGGCCTAAGAAAAATTGCCCGTTCGGCGTGATTACGTGAGGTTTCAGGTGGAGGAGCAGGAGGAGGAGGATGAATATAATACACAGATTGATGAAGCTAAAAGGTCCCCTTTTTTATGGTGATAGAGAACGATGCGTCCATCCACGGGTGCAGCCTACGTATTGTTTAGGTACCACTGCTGTCCGCTGGTGGAGAAGAGAAGTCTGGGGAAATCCAGGCTTTGTTCATCTTTATGAGTGTAAGCCTGTCGGCACTGCCGGTTGACAGGCGGGTACGCTTATCCGTGATGATTCCTCCAGCCGCACTAAACACACTCACTGACAAGACGCTAGCCGCAGGGCAAGCAAGCACCTCCAGGGCATACAGTACGAGTTCAGGCCACGTGTCCAGTTTCGACACCCAGTAGTTGTACGGAGCAGAGGCGTCACGGAGGACGGTCGTGCGATCGGCTATGTACTCCCTCACCATCCTTTTACAGTGCTCCTGCCGACTCAGCCTTGACTGAGGAGCGGTGACACAGTCTTGCTGGGGAGCCATAAAGCTGTCAAAGGCCTTGGAGAGTGTTCCCCTGCCTGCGCTGTACATGCTGCCTGATCTCCGCGCCTCCCCTGCTACCTGGCCCTCGGAACTGCGCCTTCTGCCACTAGCGCTGTCGTATGGGAATTTTACCATCAGTTTGTCCGCCAGGGTCCTGTGGTATAGCAACACTCTCGAACCCCTTTCCTCTTCGGGTATGAGAGTGGAAAGGTTCTCCTTATACCGTGGGTCGAGCAGTGTGTACACCCAGTAATCCGTAGTGGCCAGAATGCGTGTAACGCGAGGGTCATGAGAAAGGCATCCTAACATGAAGTCAGCCATGTGTGCCAGGGTACCTGTACGCAACACATGGCTGTTCTCACTAGGAAGATCACTTTCAGGATCCTCCTCCTCCTCCTCCTCAGGCCATACACACTGAAAGGATGACAGGCAAGCAGCATGGGTACCCTCAGCAGTGGGCCAAGCTGTCTCTTCCCCCTCCTCCTCATGCTCCTCCCCCTCCTCCTCCTCCAAAACGTGCTGAGATATAGACATGAGGGTGCTCTGACTATCCAGCGACATACTGTCTTCCCCGCCTCCGTTTTCGAGCGCAAAGCGTCTGCTTCTATGCTTTGCAGGGAACTTCTCAAGAGGCATAACAGAGGAATGGTGACGCTAATGATTGCAGCATCGCCGCTCACCATCTGGGTAGACTCCTCAAAGTTTCCAAGGACCTGGCAGATGTCTGCCAACCAGGCCCACTCTTCTGTAAAGAATTGAGGATGCTGACTCCCACTACGCCGCCCATGTTGGAGTTGGTATTCCCCTATAGCTCTATGCTGCTCATAGAGCCTGGCCAACATGTGGAGCGTAGAGTTCCACCGTGTGGGCACGTCGCACAGCAGTCGGTGCACTGGCAGATTAAACCGATGTTGCAGGGTCCGCAGGGTGGCAGCTGACCCGGCACACCTTTCCGCGCAGGTCTGACAAGCGTGGGTAGCTTTTCAGAAAGCGCTCAACCACCAAATTAAAGACGTGGGCCAGGCATGCGTGAGGCTGCCGAGCTGCAGAGCCGCCACCAGGTTACGGCCGCTGTCACACACGACCATGCCCGGTTGGAGGCTCAGCGGCGAAAGCCTGTGGTCGGTCTGCTCTGTCAGACCCTGCAGCAGTTCGTGTGCCGTGTGCCTCTTCTCTCCTAAGCTGAGTAGTTTCAGCACGGCCTGCTGACGCTTGGCCACCGCTGTGCTGCCACGCCGCGCGACACCGACTGCTGGCGACGTGCTGCTGCTGACACATCTTGATTGCGAGACAGAGGTTGCGTAGGAGGAGGAGGAGGAGGGTGGTTTAGTGGAGGAAGCATACACCGCCGCAGATACCACCACCGAGCTGGGGCCTGCAATTCTGGGGGTGGGTAGGACGTGAGCGGTCCCAGGCTCTGACTCGGTCCCAGCCTCCACTAAATTCACCCAATGTGCCATCAGGGAGATATAGTGGCCCTGCCCACCTGTGCTTGTCCACGTGTCCGTTGTTAAGTGGACCTTGCTAGTAACCGCATTGGTGAGGGCGCGTACAATGTTGCGGGAGACGTGGTCGTGCAGGGCTGGGACGGCACATCGGGAAAAGTAGTGGCAACTGGGAACCGAGTAGCGCGGGGCTGCCGCCGCCATCATGTTTTTGAAAGCCTCCGTTACCACAAGCCTATATGGCAGCATCTCCAGGCTGATCAATTTGGCTATGTGCACGTTTAACGCTTGAGCGTGCGGGTGCGTGGCGGTGTACTTGCGCTTGCGCTCAAACAGTTGCGCTAGCGACGGCTGAACGCTGCGCTGAACGCTGCGCTGAGAGACATTGCTGGATGGGGCCGAGGACAGCGGAGGTGAGCGTGTGGGTGCAGGCCGGGAGACGGTCGTGCCTGTGTCCTGAGAGGGGGGTTGGATCTCTGTGGCAGGTTGGGGCACAGGGGGAGAGGCAGTGGTGCAAACCGGAGGCGGTGAACGGCCTTCGTCCCACCTTGTGGGGTGCTTGGCCATCATATGCCTGCGCATGCTGGTGGTGGTGGCTCCCCCTGCTGATCTTGGCGCGTCAATCCTTGCACACCACAGTTCGTCGGTCGTCTGCACTCCCAGTGAAAAACTGCCAGACCTTTGAGCACCTCGGCCTCTGCAGGGTGGCATGGCGCGAGGTAGCGCTTTAGGAAACAGTTGGTGGATTATTCGGTCTGGCCCATCCTCTACCCCTGGCCACTGCACTGCCTCTTCCAACCTGCCCTGCTGTTGCACTTGCCTCCCCCTCTGAAGACCTGTCCTCAGAAGGCTTAGCAAACCAGGTGGGGTCAGTCACCTCATCGTCCAGCTGCTCTTCCTCCGAATCCTCTGTGCGCTCCTCCCTCGGACTTACTGCCCTTACTACTACCTCACTGATAGACAACTGTGTCTCATCGTCATCGTCCTCCTCACCCACTGAAAGCTCTTGAGACAGTTGCCGGAAGTCCCCAGCCTCATCCCCCGGACCCCGGGAACTTTCCAAAGGTTGGGCATCGGTCACGACAAACTCCTCCGGTGGGAGAGGAACCATTGCTGCCCAGGCAGAGGCTGGGAGGAAGGAGGAGCAGCAGCCAGAGGATTCATAGTTGCAGCTGTGGACGGCGTAGAAGACTGGGTGGTTGATAGATTGCTGGATGCACTTTTTGCCATCCACGACAGAACCTGCTCACACTGCTCAGTTTCTAATAAAGGACTACCGCGTGGACCCATTAATTGTGAGATGAATCTGGGGACCCCAGAAACTTGCCTCTCTCCTAATCCCGCAGCAGTCGGCTGTGATACACCTGGAGCAGGAGCTTGGCCTGTGCCCACACCCTGACTTGGGCCTCCGCGTCCTCGCCCGCGTCCCCGTCCTCTAGGCCTACCCCTACCCCTCAGCATGGTGTATTACGAGTAGAGCAGAAACAGAACGCTGTAATTAAATGTGCCGCTTATTGGCCTGTGGTTGGAGGCTGACTTTGCTTACGGAATGCACAGCAGAGCCAGGAAACAATTATGCGCAAGCCTGTAGTCAGACTTGGTGCGTATAACTGAGCTACTGGAATTCACACGGCAGAACCAGTCAAGTGGCCAAAGGCCAGTGGTAGGCCTTAAGTATTTTGCTTCAATTTTTTTTAAATGGTGAGGTGAAAAACCAGACAGACACCGTATGCAGCGTATATATGTATACTCTTTCCCTCTGGCGTGATGACGGCGATCATGTAACGGACACAGCAGAGCCAGGAAACAATTATGCGCAAGCCTGCTGTAACGCTTAGCTGGGTAATAATGAGCGACTACTACCCCCAGCAGACACGCAGTTAACTGTACACGGTCACAGGCTTGGCTGGGTGATAATGAGCGACTACTACCCCCAGCAGACACGCAGTAAACTGAAGACTGTCACAGGCAGCCCAAATCTAGTATTTTTTTCCCAATTTTGGGGAAAAAGCCCACTGCCTATATAGCCTGTATATGAATTTCCCTGTTGGAGGATGACTGTGGTTATTGAAAGCACAGTGCAGCCAGAAAAAATTATGCGCAAGGCTGGGTATTAATTAGCGACTACTACCCCCAGCAGACACGCAGTAAACTGAAGACGGTCACAGGCAGCCCAAATATAGTATTTTTTTCCAATTTCTGGGAAAAAGCCCACTGCCTATATAGCCTGTATATGGATTTCCCTGTTGGAGGATGACTGTGGTTATTGAAAGCACAGTGCAGCCAGAAAAAATTATGCGCAAGGCTGCAGTAACACCTAGCTGGGTAATAAGTGAGCGACTACTACCCCCAGCAGACACGCAGTAAACTGAACACGGTCACAGGCAGGCCAAAGATTTTTTTTCCAATTTTTTTGAAAAAGCCCACTGCCTATATAGCCAGTATACCTCTTTCCCTGTACCACTGTCCCTGCCTCACCAGTACTGCCCCTATACTCAGTAAAATGACTGCAGACTGAGGACGCTATGGTCTGCACGCCCGATATACAAAAAAAAAAAACAATTGCAAAACTGCTAAAAGCAGCCTCAACAGTATTGCACACGGTCAGATGTGGCCCTAAGAAGGACCGTTGGGGTTCTTGAAGACGAAGATAACAGCCTAACACTCTCTCTATAGCAGCTACAGCAAGATGGCACTTTCCCTAATGTCTCTCAGCGTGCATCTGTGGCGAGCCACGGGCGGCCCCAGTTTATATACTCGGGTGGCACCTGATCTCCCCAGCCACTCACTGCAGGGGGGGTGGGATAGGGCTGGAATGTCACAGGAGGAAGTTGTAATGCCTTCCCTGTGTTACTATTGGCCAGAAAATGGCGCAAAATTTTTTGGGAAGAAAATGGAAGTGACTCGAACACCGCGTGGTGCTCGTCTCGAGTAGCGAACATCTTGAGTACCCTAATACTCGAATGAGTATCAAGCTCGGATGAATACGCTCGCTCATCTCTACATAGAAACTCAAATGTCATAAAATTTGCAATTATTAGCTTAATTCATGCTATACTTTCGCCAGTGCTGTGGATAGGCCATCAATAGTTCACAACTGGACTCCACCCCAATTTATTATCTAAGATTCCTCATGCCCCAGGTCATTTGGAAGCCATATAATCAAACAGAATTAAGTCTGAGTGTTAGGGTCCCATCTGATGGAGTCGCCTTGTCACTGGCAGGTGGGCTTTCATGGTAAGATCAAAATGTGTGATAAGAACTCCAACTGTTTTCATACAGCTGATTTGTTTGTGCATAAAACCTCAACAAGCTGTCATAAGAATGGGTGAGATTTGGAGGCAGTGGTCAACAGAACAAAATATGCATCATCATTCAAAGCAAGGCTGGAGCACCAAGATGAATGTTACAGTGCACAGATCAATGTATTTAGTGTCATACAGTAGCAGCTCTACAATCCACAGCTATAAACATTCTGCAGAGTATACGGGCACATTTAGATTCTCCAATATTGAAGATACCGATTTCTTAAATCCTAGCTGAGACAGGTTTGAGGTTAAGCCATCCAGTGCAAAGACTGTACTTCGCACTGCACCATCGTCATTAACATTTGAATTGGTGTGGATGCAGCGCTATCTGACTTGTCGAATATCACAATGTAGGGTTCAACAGCAAATTGAGATTCTAGTTCAGTAATGATCGCCAAATGAGGGTCTGGAGGCAACATGACAATTGGGCTGATCCATCTGCCAATTTAGAGCATCACCCATAGCTTGTCAACGTGGAGTCATGATTTGAGATGTCATTAGCATCAATAGCCACATCTCTAGTACCTCTAGGGCACAATGTTGAAGAGATCCTGCAACCAGTCACACTAACATATCTTCAGGGCATACCCAAGGCCATTTTTCAGCTGGATAACACAAGCCCCCACGCAACGAATATCAGCAGGGATGCTTTGCAAGTTGTCTAGGTGATCCCTTGGCCAGTATGATCCCCAGATCTCTCTCCAGTTGAGAATGTGTGGGGCACGATTGGATTTCAAGTGAATACTCTCCCACGGCTTCATAATGAAGATGAACTGTGGACTGGGGCAATACCACATGGTCAACACTACCCAGGACAGTATTCCAGCACTGATTGAATTGATGCCATGTCACGTTAACGACAGTGTTTTGCTCAGCATGGTGGCCCTACTGCTTACTGATATTTCATATTATTGTACCACAGGAGGCATGTCATTGTTGGTAAATAAAATCAATTGTTCAGAGCTTAATTCACTATGTGTTTCATCTCATTTTTAGCATTTCTTTATAGTGGGTAATTTTCTCTATTTATTCCTTGTCACATTGCCCATAATCCCCATATTTATTGGCCGCTGCAGCCCTGATATATCTTAAAATGTAGTTCTTGTAGTTAGCCTTCTTTACCTTGACTAATGAATAGGTTGGTGTCCCTTTTTTATTCTACATTTTGCTTAAACTGTTTATTACCGAATCCACAATGTCAAAATGTATTTACATTATTTGACTATTTGTAATCTAGCTGTTGCAGTTGAGGTAATGTATTCTTTTTTAGGCTGTGAATTACTATTCATAGACTATCGTTATGTTGGACGCATTTAAATAATTTGAGACTATACACACCGCTTCATATTGTAATAAAAGTTTACTGGTTATGAAAAAAAAAATCTCCAGATAAGCATAGTTAGCCTGGTCCTATTTTTCTTTTTCTTGACATCCAGAGATATCATGTTAAGAGCAGACGTCATCAGCTTCATTCCCATCTTCTCATACCAAATGCATTTCTTTACTTCTATGATCTCTGGTTTTCAAATTTCTTTCCAACCCTCCTGATATTTCCAAACCTCTGAAAACTATCTCCTCTTCTAAACTTGAGGTTAATCAGATGCTTGACTGCAAGTTGATTCAGGACAAACTCCACAACTTAAGCATTTGGAAAGGATATGGTTCTCTGGAGAGATTGGAGGACCAGAGAAAGATGTCTAATTCTTAAAGGGGTTGTTCAATTGTAAACTATTGTTGGCTTATCTTCAGGCGGGTCTATCGTCCAGGATCCCTGCCAATTAGCTGTGCTCTGAATGAATGCATTTGCAGCAAGCAGGAGTTGACACAAGGGTAGCTTGAATGGTTGCACCAATTCTTAATGTGCCATCACGGTGGTGGCTACTCTGCTTATAATAATGGCTTGTGCAGGAGGTGGATTGCAATAGGACCCTAGCCGGGACCATTTGTAGCTAGTGTAGTTTCGATGTAACGCCAGTGCCTTTTAGTGTTATCTGACGATGAAATAAAGTTAGCGAAACCGAAGGAACTTGCAACTTGGAAAACAGGTCAAAATCCAACATGGAAAACTAGATACATTACTGGTGCACTCTATGGAGGAAGAAGTGAGGTAGCCAGGCAGAATTAAGAGTTATCTAAATTAGGAGGTTGTTTGTGGAGGAATGGAGGGAACAGGACAGTCTCCCTTGTAGACACTCTGACTTTCTGACTGAACAGCGACAGATTAGACTCATGATTGCGGTGGCTGTTTTCCTTCCTGCTGACAAAACCACCTTCCCTGGCAATAATCCTTCAGGATAAGGTTGAAGAAGACTGAAGACAACAGAAGACTCTCCTCTGTCCTGCTGTACTCCCCTCCATGGCTGGCCTCCAGGCCTGGTCCAGGCATGCCTAAAGCCTGGGCTAGCCATCTCACTTTCCCATTCTCTAGAACATTCCAGGACTGACTGACTCAGACTCCCTGACCCCTAGGAGTAACTAGGGATACGTGACAGGTAACAGAGTGAGTTGGGTTGCATTCTGCATAGTTTTGTAGAGTTTGACAGACACCAGACATTAACACTTAGGTGACCAATTAAGGCCAATACGCAGATGACACTACTCTGCCAACTTTGCAAACTTATTGGAGTGTGCCAGTTCAGGACTAGCCTCCCTGGATCTTTTCCCTCTACCCTTCCTCCTGTCTAGCTATCTGATCATCTTGCACTCCCAAACTACCATCCACCCCCACATCTGCCCCAGCGAATGCCTGCTCGGTGAGTACAAATTTCTTTACAAGTAAATAATCCACAATATACCTAAATGGATATCTAACTTGAAGGGTAATACAATAAGAGATTATAATCCACTATCATTAGATTAAGCCCTTTAGGTTATAATGTTTACAAATATAGATCCATCTAGGATCCGCCTAGGAGGAGGTACATAATTGATAACTCTGAGTCTCAGTTGATTCACTGAGTGACCGGCTTCCACAAGGAGTCTTTGTACCAGTGAATCAATTAATTTCTTACCAAACATACTGTTTATATGCTCTCGGGATGCTATGGTAATCCTCTATATACAACACATATGCTATGGACATTCCAACATATGAATCCCATAAGTTGATCTGAAAATATTGAATGATTTTATATGTTTATCCTGTGTATGGGTGCTTAAAGGTGGGAATGTTGGAATGTCCATGCAGTAAGATTTATATAGGGAAGACCACCATGAAAATCAAATAGCATATTAATCCCTACAATCCTTTCCAATTTCCAGCAGCTGATGGGAAGGAGTTAATATTAGGCATGCACATATTTTGCAATCATCGACAGTGGGCCCTCTGAATCATTATCTTTGGTACTCCAGTGGGATGCTTTATACGGATATAAGAACAAAACAAGCTTCTAACTTTACCACTAGAACAACTAAGCCTTCTTACAACAAAAGGCATTTCATAGAAGATGCCAGTGAGACGTATGATACAACTGCATATGATATGTGGCTTTGAGGTTAAACTTGGCTGTTATCGCTTTGCCACTTCTAAACGGATCCAATATCAGATGTAGAAATTTATTGAAGTTGACTTTACAAGTATGCTGTTACTGGAGTTCTAATGAAAAAGCGGGATAGCATGACCTAGTGATAGACAAGCTTAGCCAAGCTTAGTGCCAGCATTCTGTTTGTACAGATGTCTCTTATGTAATCCTACATATTTATACTTCTGTTCAAATTTTGAGCATAATTGGAGGTCTTCCCGGGTTTAAATCAAATATAACTGGACATATCTAAGTATATTTCCAACTCGAAATTGTACACTTTATTACTAGTCCTAGGCTCTAGAGTTTTTTGTTTTTTCTGTATAGTTATTATTTGCTTATATTAACAAAATAAGATATGTCACATAATACATATACAGAGCAGAAAGAAATCTTGTATATCCCAGCTACTATCCGACTTATACGCTGAGAGAAGAAAAACATGGAAAGAAACGACTGTTGACAACAATTTTTAATTTTGACAGATAGATTATTCTCCATTGCAATGGGAAATTATCTCTCACTAACAGTAGGATAGCCAAACCAGGTTTCTTTTTAGTTGCGTTGGGGTGGAGTGTTTTTATCATTTTAAACACCTTTTTCCATAGGGCGGAGATTAGGGGGCAACTCTATAAAATATGGAGCAGTGACCCTATTTGTCCGCAGTTTCTCCAACATTGAGGGGATGCTCTGCTATAGATGTATGAGAGTCTTAATGGAGTATAGTATCATCTGATCAGTACTTTATAGTACTGCTCGTGGTGGGATCTGCATGCGGTAGATTTTATGGCCCATTTTAGGGCGGTTTGACATTCTTGTAGGGCGATTTGACTTACAAGTCCCATTTCAGGAACTGTACTGTTTTCTTTAGATAAATGTCGTCAGATAACAATTCGTAGATATGTTTAGCACGATTCTTGTAATTATCTGCCATATACTACACGCAACCCGTCTTACTATAGCACGCAACTGGAAAAGCTCTGAAGTTTCTTCCATAAAGGAAATAGCCTTTACAGTCTCATCTAAATGCACCTATGAAAAAATGCTGGCAGTCCAAAATGGAACATTCGTACCCTTTATATCCAAATGGAACATTTAGCTGACAAATCATCCCTCAATTAATTAGCATACAAATCTCTCCACATATCACCCTTCCAAGTATCTCCATGTCTTAACCTCCCACGTTTCCTTATAGATGCTTTTGCCATAATCTAAAAACCTTCAAGTGGTACAAACAAGTTCCTAGTTTCTGGTTCACAGTTGATATCTAGCACTCAAGTGACGAACTTCATTAACCTGGCAACTATTTTCTTTTCTTTTGTAAAAAGGAACATTAATTTCCTTACTATTCAAGAACGCATTGTATGTTTAAAATATTTGTCATGCTACAGAAATTGTATTCTAATGCAGGAAATTTGTCAACTATCTTTTATTCTCTTTTTATTATAAAACCCACTAAAAATCATTGAAAAGAAAAAAAATAATGGTTTCACAATTAACAACATTGATAAGACAAGAGGTCCAATTATCAAGTGAAGGTAAATTTTTACTAATCCAAAGACATAAGATCACCTGACGAGCAGCATATAAAGATCTCAAAATGTCTGCATTTTAAATAGTTGTGTCCAGGGGTATCTATTCTCCCCAAGACACATGCCACTGGCTCAAGAGTGTGATTGTTCTCAGTGAGAGAAACCAAGTAATCTTGTAGATAGGATACCTTTTAATGGCTAACAAAAATACATGATGTTACAGCAAGCTCTCGGATCTTCTATCGATCCTTCCTCGGGCTAGAATGGAACTGGTTTGGATGGGGCACATATATAATATACAAATTCAGAGAGGACACCCCTCTTGATTGAAACACAAATGTTCACACACAGAAATTTGATACTGTTTTGCACCCAAAACATAAAACAGACAAACTGAGCTGAAATATAAATACTTAATCAGTCCATTGGGTACAGGAATGTGACAGTTTTATGATGTGTCTTATCTCTCCTTCAACCTACACATGGAAGAAGATGCAGCACCACCTATTGGATGGAAACATTATTACAAGTCAAGTTCTGAATGTTTATGAAGTTTAAAAAATAAATGATTAGGAAGAGGACATCCCTATTGACCTCCTTCAGACCTTTCATATTTTCCACGTATGCAAGAATCCTAGGCGGGGGGTTCATTCCTTTCTTGAGGGTATCAAACATGGCCATAAATTTGTACTCCCAAATTCTTCTGTGAGGCTACGACTTGAATCAATATTATCCTATAGAAGCAAGGCAATTTCCTCTTCAAATGAAGCTTCAGACCTTACTATCATGGGAGGTCCTCCCATTAGAGCCCCCCTGTCCTGGAATGCAAGCCTTAATGTCACGTACACCACCACAACAGACTTTCAAGCAGGGTTCCACAGTAGTCTCCTTAGGTTAGTTACAGATATTTATTAGAGATGAGCGAGCGTACTCGGAAAAGCACTACTCGCTCGAGTAATTTGCTTTATCCGAGTATCGCTGTGCTCGTCCCTGAAAATTCGGGTGCCGCTGACAGGTGAGTCGCAGCGGGGAGCAGGGGAGAGCGGGCGGGAGAGAGGGAGAGAAAGATCTCCCCTCCGTTCCTCCCCGCTCTCCCCTGCAGCTGCCCGCTCCGTGCCGGCACCCGAATCTTCAGGGACGAGCACAGCGATACTTGGATAAAGCAAATTACTCGAGCGAGTAGTGCTTTTCTGAGTACGCTCGCTCATCTCTAATATTTATTTAATTATGACAAAACAAAATGAAAAAACAAACAAATGTGCAAGTTACATATAGAGGGCAGGTGTGCCATGTTTCGGGGCAATTGCGCCCCCTTTTCAATCTTATTATAATTTCCCCAGGCACCATTATTTCAGTACCTGGTGACTGTTTTCCTGCTACTCACCTTTTTGGGTTAAAAGGAGCGGGCTCTGTCTGGAGTTTGGAGGGATGTTCTATAGCAGGTGCAGTGGCTGACCTTTGATCCATTGGGTCAAACCACAGTCACCAGACAAATCTTCTTCATATTTAAACTCCCAATCAAAAATTATTACCAGAAACACTATAGTTGTCTATATAATTACACCTTGAGCGCTGTTCCTAATTATTCATTGGTTTCCATCTTGCATATGGGCAGCATTTTCTTTGGATGCCTACATCACATGGCCCAGCCACATATAACATAGGCACTGTGTTACAAATGGTCATTTTACAGCTCAACACAGAACAAAGAAGCTGCTGTCAGGCAAACAGATGTAGATCGGCCATGCCACACACCAGGATGTGTGGGCCAACTTCCACCTGGGGAACCTCAGTTTTCACCTCCAAGCAGGATACTGGCTTTGCTGTGGGCTCCCAAAGCCATTACACACATACAGATAGTCCTAGTTGTGTGCCTACTAATGCTGCACTCAGCTAAGGCATGGTACCTAAAGTTTTGGACAAGTGCATAGCAGAAAGACAGTCTCGAGTCAGGACTAGTAGCACAGTTGTGTAAATGAAGTGCAGGCTGTAGGTCTGGGCAGGCAGCAGACAAAGCAGAGTCCAAGATACAGAGCCGAGGTCAGGGAGCACAGAAGTCAGGATAGTTGGAATAAGCATGGGTGAGAAGCAGGAATGCATGTGTAGTGGCCAAGAGTTTGGGGTCCCCTCCAGAACTGGTAAATTTATGGTTTATGTTTGTCTTAGGTCATTCTCTGTAATATGATAGGAGTCAATGTTATGTGTATTGGAACCTGCAGGCAAGAAGAGGATAATTTCTGGTTTTGTCTGGAAAATATATCTAGTTAGGAAGTAGTGTGTTAGTGTGTGTAGGAGTTGGTAAAGAGTCGAGAGTGGAGTTGGAAGCCAGCCTGTGGAGAGTAGAGAGATGGAGGAAGAGGAGAGATGGTCTGCTGTTCCTTCTAGAGCTCAACCATGCCAGGAACCCTCCATATAGACGCTGCCCTTACAGGGTGTGGAATCCAGGACATGGTGGATACACGTAAAAGTGTGAGCTCAAGAACTGCATGTACCAAGCCAGAGAAACAGCAAGCCAAGCGAGTAAAGTGAGTGTCTACTTAAAGTTGTTTGCAAGTGTGCAAGAGATTCAGAATCTATCCAGTTGAGAGAGTTTCCTCCAAAAGAGAGACCCTACAACTAACTGAGACTGAGGATAAGTAATACCTTGGGAGACCCCAACTGCACAAGTAAAAGGGAGTTGGGCGAGAAATGTAAGCCTGCTAGTAACACTGCTTCAATGCTGTACAAGTTTCTACATACCAGAATGTTCTTTTGTTCATTTACAAAATATTGAAGTAAAGGACAAGACCAAATGTTCACGGTTCTTGTTTGAAAAGTACTCTGTGTGTGGACTACTTAATTCCAGTTGGGTGATCTGCTGCAGAAGAAGGAACGTTGGCATCATGGTGACGAATCAGGACTTAAGGTCAGCCTGGTTACTAAACGTGATCTCCCCCAGTTAGTAACAAGGTCGGGTTCTAAGCCACTTTTCCAGAGGATAGGGTAGAGCACCATGACAAGGTTAATTCTCTTCCCCGCTGTCTCCTTGGCTGAGGGCTTGCTCCTCGGACACTGCACATGAACTGGGATTTTGTCACAATGGTAAGGAGACTAATTGCTTAGGCATTGTCCATAGGGGAAGGATTCCTAACATAGCAGGTGGTTGCTGGTGATTGGTGGGGAAGACATTGAGTGGATGCCCTACAGGCAGAAACCTATGAGCGATCAGAGGTTGAGGAGGACTGTGCACCATTTGACAAGCGGCAGTGACCAACCACAAGCCTAGGAGCAGGTGAGAGGTGGCATCCTACCATAACAGCTGCAAGCTAGTGTGGGGAACATTGAAGCTATACAAAGTTTGTATACCTATAAAAAAAAGATACACTGCATTGTATTTGAGAAGCTGCATCCAGTTTATATGCTTAAACAAAATGAGGTAGCGAAGGCAAGGAGCTACCTCATAGCAGATTGGAGGGAGAGGAGGAAGAGGAGGAAGAGGCGGACATTGTGGGGCAGCAGACTGTCAAGAGTCGGGTGTCACTTAAAAACCAAAGGGCCACATTGCCACCATCAGATATGTTGGAATAGTCCTTTAAATGTAGAACCAGCAATAAGGCTACTGGGACCTGAATTCTCTCATGCATCCAAATTAGTTAGTGATGATCATCAGAGAACGAACAAGAGACATTGACTGTGTGTGAAGTAGCAATTGTATTCTTTCTAAATAGTTTATTAATAGTGTAAATCAGAACAAAGAAATATGTAGTAGTCCAATGACAAGGAACAACACCCTAAGGCCTCCTTCCCACGAACGGATTTCCGCCGCGTAATTCGCGGCGAAAATCCGCTGCGTTGCCCGCAGCTATTAGGTTCTATTGAACCTAATAGCACAATGCTCACGATGCGTAATTCCAGCGCGGAATTACGCACCGCGATTTCTCCCGTCCTCACCCGCAGCATGCTCTATTTTCTGCGGGTGAGGACGGGCTGTACGCACTGACGGCTTCCATTGCAGTCAATGGAAGCCGTCCGTTCACGCTATCTCCCGCTGTAACCAGCGGGAGATAGCGTGAAAAAACGCTTTCCCGCCCACCGCCGCGCGTCATATGACGCCAAATGACGCGTCCGGCCGCGTCACGTGACACGGCCGGCCGTGCACGTGACACGGCTGGTGACGCGGCGGTGGTGGGCGGTGACGGGCGGTGACGCGGCGGTGGTGGGCGGGGAAGCGATTTCACGCTATCTCCCGCAGGTAAGTATAGGGGCTCTGGGGGGCGCCGTGACGGGCTTCACTGCGTAATATTACGCGGCGGACCCCGTCACGCTCGTGGGAAGGAGGCCTAAGGGTGGCTTCACACAAACGTATGTGCAAATACGCTCACCTCAGTGCAACGTATTTAAGTAGTGAACCTGGTTGATTTGCGTACGCATTGGTACTGTACTTTTTTGCATGGGTGACACACCTACGCGCTGATTTAAAATGGGTTCTCTTCTCTGCGTACTGCGTATTGCGTACATATATTTTACATGCGCAAATATACAATTGGGTCCATCTGAAGAAGCCCTAAATTGCACCTTATTGGAGTAGAAAAGTAGCAAATCATTACAAAAGTTTAGTACTGATGAGCGAATACATGTGCATGCATTAACTACAATGACTAAATATGGTCTCCAGGAAACGCTTAGGCCCCCACTAACTGTCCAGTTCAGGACGCTTTTACAAACATCGGGCTGATCTGTATTAACTATAGATGAGCGAGTATACTCGCTAAAGGCAATTGCTCGAGCGAGCATTGCCTTTAGCGAGTATCTCCCCCGCTCGAGACTGCAGGTTCGGGTGCCGGCAGCGGGCACGGAGCTGCGAGGGAGAGCAGGGCGTAACGGAGGGGAGATCTCTCTCTCCCTCTCTCCCCCCCACTCCTTCCTGCTGACAGCTGCTACTCACCGCTCCCCCGCGCCGGCACCCGAACCTGCAGTCTCGAGCGGGGGAGATACTCGCTAAAGGCAATGCTCGCTCGAGCAATTGCCTTTAGCGAGTATACTCGCTCATCTCTAGTATTAACCCTTGAATAACAAGTGCAACATAGGTCATTTCCATACTTTTAGAGCTACTGCTAGCAACCTGCATCCTGCAGCTAGCTCTGTTCACAGGACTTGGGGACTCTTTGCAACCACACATGATCCAGAAGAGTGGTCATCTGTAAGATCTGCAGCAAGCGTTAAAAATGTAGCAAACATTTAAACAACCTCAACACAACGTGTATGAACAGTCGCATGAACTTCCACCACCACTGCCTTTGAAAGTCACCTGGGCCAGAGGGCAAAGAGTCAACCTCATCCTGCTCCCTTGTCCGCTGCTGTAGATGCTTCTTCCTCCATCTACTTCCCTGTTCATGCAGTTGCCTCTGAGCATGGAAACAGCTTTGTGTAGGTTCAAGGAGCTTCAAGTTACGCCTCTGTGTTAAAGGGGTTGTCCCGGGAAAGCAAGTGGGGTTCAGCACTTCTGTATGGCCATATTCATGCACTTTGTAATATACATTGTGCATTAATTATGAGCCATACAGAAGTTATTCACTTACCTGCTCCGTTGCAAGCGTCCCCGTCTCCATGGTGCCGTCTAATTTCAGCGTCTAATCGCCCGATTAGACGCGCTTGCGCAGTCCGGTCTTCTCCCTTCTGAATGGGGCTGCTCGTGCCAGAGAGCTGCTCCTCGTAGCTCCGCCCCGTCACGTGTGCCGATTCCAGCCAATCAGGAGGCTGGAATCGGCAATGGAACGCACAGAGCCCACGGTGCACCATGGGAGAAGACCTGCGGTCCACCGTGGGTGAAGATCCCGGCGGCCATCTTCGCAAGGTAAGTAAGAAGTCACCGGAGCGCGGGGATTCGGGTAAGTACTATCCGTTTTTTTTTTTAAACCCCTGCATCGGGTTTGTCTCGCGCCGAACGGGGGGGCTATTGAAAAAAAATAAAAAACGTTTCGGCGCGGGACAACCCCTTTAAGGGTTAAAAGAAGTTGGGGGGGGGGGGCCCAAGATAAACTTTTGTACCGGAGCCTTTAGCTACACCCTGGATACATCTATTACATGACAATCATAAAATATTCAAATTTACCTAGTCACAGTTCACAAAAGAGTTCAATGTAAATCACATTCATGACTTCATACAGCATATTTTGGAAAATACTCTTGCAGTTTTTGATGCAGCTTTTTGAGCCAAAGCCAGAAGTGGGTTAAAAAAGAATGAGAACTATAAAGGAAGACCTTATACTGCTGGGCCTACTTCTGGCTTTTGCTCAAAATACAGCATCAAAGACTGCAAGTGCATTTTTGAAAAAATGCTGTGAGTGAAGCCACACATTTAGTGTGTATTGAGTGTCACAAATGCCTAAAGAA
This sequence comes from Eleutherodactylus coqui, assembly GCF_035609145.1. Classification (NCBI taxonomy): domain Eukaryota; kingdom Metazoa; phylum Chordata; class Amphibia; order Anura; family Eleutherodactylidae; genus Eleutherodactylus; species Eleutherodactylus coqui. Next base: position 199,308,677 of record NC_089841.1, on the reverse strand, counting down.
TCTGTCACCTCCCCTGACATGCATAGTCTGACACTGTCCTATCAGTGCTCACAGTATAGGGACACACCTCTTTGACAAGGGGAATAGAAGTAGACAATTGTCAATTTATTCATACATTTCTAGGAGGAATAACAAAGGAACAGCACAATGCAGAATCATTAAGGGCTCATTTACACGGGGAGCTAGAGGCGCAAAAATCACGCGCTTAAAAACATGCGGCTATTAGAACATTCAGGTTCCTTCATCTGAACGTTCCGTAGGAAAGCATTGGTTCTAATATTCGCTTGTTTTTTAAGCATGTGATTTTTGTCTGCCTAGCTCCCCGTGTGAAAGTAAATATGATCCAGGATTATAAGTGTCATGGAATATAAAGTGTTAAGTTTCAGAATGCAATAAGTGTATGTTTCTTACCTTGTATTGGACTATTGACCCTTAAATAGAAGACTAAAACCTATTCTTGGAACTAGGATTTTAAGATAAGAAGTCAACAGACAAATTAAATAATGCTAAGCTATGTTAACAGAGAAGACACACAACTATTGCAGAAATATTGTCTAATGCAACAGCTATATCCTGACTTAGGTAATTTCTATGTCTGAGACGGGCCTTAAGAGCTTTGAGAACATAATGTCAATATAGATGTCAATAAGTCTTATGATCAATAAGTAGTTTCACCTTTGTAACAGTAAACTACGTAACACTAATCTTTGTACCAAGCAACATTTGGATACGCCCTCTTCTTTCTGTATAAGAGTTGGCAATGTTGATAATAAAGTAGAATTCATTGAGTTCTCATGGAGAAGTGTCTTGACATAACATGGAGTGATTTCATGCTATTGATAGATAATTGCTAGCAAATCTCCTCATCACGGGCTTCCATATCTACCAATTTGGCACCTGGCAACGAGGTCATCAGATCGGTACCGGTGTGGTCCGATAACAATAAGTTTGGTGACAGATCATCTTTAATCCCAAAAAGAGCACTAAAAAGTGATCAAAATGTAGGTCATCAATAGTAAAGTCCCAGAAACCCCTTTTAATAATCTATAATAGAGTATAATAAAAGATGCTCGTACTGTATTATGGAAATATTTGCATTTCAGGGTCCACGTCTGGTTTTGGCTTACAAATACTGCAATGCAAAATACTGACCAAAATATGCAAGTGTGAAGGTGGCCTTAGAAAAAATATTTTCATAGAAGGTGTTTAAAAAGCTGCAATGTGTCCTCCTAAGGGCTCTTTCACATGGCTGTAGGCGTTTTTACATACGCCCACCGGCGCCGTTAAAACGCATGAACGGCCCAGGCCCGTCGCATATACACCGAGGCCGCAATGCCGAGCTCTGCTAAGCTGTCTCCCCCTTCCCTCACCCTCACCGACTCACCTCCTCTCTCCTCCTCTCCAGCTGTCTGCAGTGGGAGGGAGCTGAGCTAAGCTCCAGACCCCTCCCCACCCCATGTCTGCAGCCAGCAATGGGAGGGGGAAGAGCTTAGCTCCACCCCCATTCCGCCCCCTCTTATTGCAAACAGCTGAAGGGGAGGAGAGAGGAGAAGAGAAGGGGGAGAGAGTTTATCAGTCACACTGCTAAACTCCCTCCCACCTCCCTTCTCTGCCCGCTGTCATTGGCTTCCATAGGAGTCTATGCAGTAGCCGACGTATTCTGAGCAGAAAGATAGTCCCAGGACTATCTTTGCTGCCCGGCGCTATGTTGGCCGGCCAGGCGCTTTTATGCTACGGGAATACACCTGTGTGATCTGATGCATTGAAATCCAATGCATCAGATGGTAGCGTATATATCGGCCGACCATGAAAATGGCAGCCGATATACGCTCGTGTGATTAAGCCCCAAGAAACCACATTTGATAAATTGGATTTATCTGGCTAATTAAGTAATATTTGTGAGCATATCCATAATTGCCTTCTTAGATAATTTGTTTCACATGAGTAAACTCTGTGACCTGCCAAGTACTTTGCACCATGTGAACTACAACTCCCAGCAGTGAAGAATAGTTTGATGACAATGGTAATTTCTCAGTAGTGTAGTGACCGCAGTTCTCCTCTGCAAGCATCCAGTGTGAGGGCTTTTACAGGCAGATAGATAGGACCTCAATTTCATGGTGTTTTACTAATGACTACATATTAAGGAAATGTTAAGCCAAAATGAATCCTTTGGGCTTTCTCGGTCTAAGCTATCGACCAGATCGTCTTAGTTATTTTTAATTACAACAATCTTTACAACATCATTAGTGTTTCCCTGAAATTGCACTGCTCATTTCCCTCGTTTGCTACATCATGGAGAGTTTATAATGAGAAATCTGAGCAGATACTGGAAGACTTGCAAGTCATTTTTATTACACTCTCAGAATAACTTCATAGTTTAACCCTATTGTTACCGGAAACAATTCTCTTCTGCTACAATTGTTTGGTTGGTTAAGCCCTCTTTCCACCTGTGCACTTTGGAGCTGTGAACATTTGTGTGTACAATAGGCCTAAATGGGCCAGCTTCGGTAAAACGCAAGGACCCATTCAGTTGGTATATTTGGTCCTTGCACTGTCCATGTATTCCATAGATATTACATGGACCCATTATAGCCAATTAGGCTGCTCACACCAACATTCTTTCATGTGGTCTGTGTAAAAATAACTTGCTGCATCTCCTATTCTTGTCTGTTTTTAAGGACAAGAATTGGAAAAGGTATCATCTCTCTTTAGGCCGCCTGCACACGAATAGGTCGGATTCCAAATGAGGGAACCCGCAGCAGAGTCCAATCTTGTACCCAGCCAGCATTCCCGCGCACCTGACTTTTCTCTTCTCCTGATGTACTGTGGATGGCTGCGGTGAGCCACCATTGCACATGCTCAGTAGAGATGTTTTGTTTTTTTTTAACTTATTTTTCCTGCGCCATTGGCAGGCAATGACACATGGTACCCGTGACCAATCCGCAATGTCAATTACAGACATGCTACAGGTTGGACAGCTTCTATTGACTTCAATGGAAGCCATCCGTGCAGGCACCATGCAAAAATAGAGATTGCTGCGATTTTTCCTCCGCTCGCTGAAACCGCAATTGGTTTCCGCAAGTGTGCAGGAAGAAGTGATTTTCCATCGCATGCTACGAAACAGTATTTGCTGCAGATATGCAGTGCAGACGCCGACTGTGCGTTTCCACAATGCAAATCCGTTTGTGTGTAGCCAGACTTAAAGGGGTTTTGTCATTAAACAAAAAAAATTCTACACTCCCCTATTCCTCCCCCGCCAAACTCCTTACTGCATCTTCTCCTCTCTGATCTTAACCAGTTCCCTGTGTCAGCTCACTGCAAGCCTCTGCTTCTTGTTATGAAGCCTGCATTCCTCCCATTCTTCTTCCGGCAGGTCAGGAAAGGTCACGTTCCTGTTATGTAGCGTTCACTGACTAGGAAGGAATGCTGATCTATTGCAGAGACAGGAGGCGTGAACAGTCTCTGGAATAGCTCCGCACTCCCTGCCAGACTGTGATTTAGTGACGTAGTATACATTGCCGGGCAGGAAGGAGACTGCCTGCAATGTACGTAACATCACAGGAAGCAGAGGAATCAGCCAGCTGGAGGTGAGGTGACCCCCGCTGAACTGCAGGAGACAGGAGAAGATCAGCGAGGAGAAGATCTGGTAAGTAGACTTGACAGGGAAGGAATAGGGGAGTATAGAATTTTTTATTTTTAGTGACAGAACCCCTTTAAGGAGAGCACCTAGAAGGTGTGTGAGGAGAGTTATAAGGCCTTGCATGCTCCTCTGTAAATTTATGCAAGTAAGGAAGATAAAACAATGCCTTTGCAGCATCACCAAAGGCCCATTTAGACACCAGGATTATCGTTTAAAATGCACTGAAAGGCAATCTTTTGAGCGATAATCATTGTGTGCATTTACACGCTCCGAGACCTGCTGTGTTCTCAGAGTGCTCAGCTACTGTCCCGCTGAGCGCTCCTAGTGGGGAATACAGAAGACAGCTGTAGCGCTGTCTTCTGCATACTCCTGCTGTGGTCACAAAGCATGCAAAACACAGCTGGAGCGCTGTCTTCTGCATACTCCTGCTGTGTTCACGGACCGCACAGCTGTTATACAGCTGAGCGCTCCTAGCGGGTTATATAGAAGACAGCTGGAGCGCTGTCTTCTGCATATTCCTGCTGTGGTCATGGAGCATGCAGAACACAGCTGCAGCGCTGTCTTCTGCATACTCCTGCTGTGCTCATGGATCGCTCAGCTGTAATACAGCTGAGCGCTCCTAGCGGGATATACAGAAGACAGCTGGAGTGCTGTCTTCTGCACACTCCTGCTGTGGTCATGAAGCATGCAGAACACAGCTGGAGCACTGTCTTCTGCATACTCCTGCTGTGTTCACAGAGCATGCAGAACACAGCTGGAGCGCTGTCTTCTGCATACTCCTGCTGTGTTCTCCATTTTGTCTAAATGGGGTATTATTGTCAGCTGTTTCAGGATTTTTGCCCCTTATCAGTATGCCATCCAGTAGGTGGCGCTGCAGAGGTATTGTTCCATCGTCCTCATTTGCATAAGGAAAACTATAGCACACACAAATCACAAGATCTGTGAATATCAGGCAGCAGTCCAATGCAAATTAGGGCAGAGTCACACAAGAGTATCTGCAAAAATGCTCATCACAGCATATTTGCGCATGAACGAAGTTTGAAGAGGTATATAAACTGCATGTTGCACGCGTGTCTGCACATAGTACTGTAATTTTTGCACAAAATCACAGTGGTATTTCAAATCTATATAGTCAGAGGAACGCCCTTCACAGATATAGATTAAAACTGATAACTTTTATTAACAACTAATTAAAATTAGGGCCACATACATCATATAACAAAACAAACGTGGACTAACAACATAGATCGTGCTCAATAACCCAGTGACAGGGTGGTGTGAGGGTATCAATTCCCCTCCAGTAGCCAGTCAGGTTAGACCCTATTAACAATATTAGGGGACTGGGTCACTAGTCTATAGCGGCACTCAGGATAGAGAAAATAGTGACTGGCAGCATTCAGCAATGTAGAAAAATACAAGATTTATTTCCCCATTACAAAAATTTCGGCAACGTTTCGGTCGTAATAGACCTTCCTCAAGCCAATACATATCATATAAAGTGCACCATATATATAGGAAATGTGAACACCATTAACCAATGACATACAAACATGCACAGGAGTGTCTCCTCACTGATTACCTCTTTCCACACGTCTCAGCTGTTGTCCCGACGGGGTGATGACCCGATCCACGAAACGACCACCGCTGATGGACTTCAGGAAATAGTAGGTGTTGGAGCTTGTGAACCTACCAGTGACGGTATTGTAATCAACATTTCTTCTAGGGTATTGACACCAGATGAGACAACTGTATTGGGCAAGGGTCTAACATTTTGCTGTGTAACTTCTATGAATTGGTTTGATCTTAATCTTGATGTACATCGTTTATTCAGAAATTTAAGGCTTAAAAATCAATTTTCCTCACAACCAGCACGTACGGTTGCACAGACCACTACACCAGGGTCTTTTTCCCTGGTTGGAACTGGTCTTCGTAACAAAAGTACGTATCAACCATCTACATCAAATCCTCAAATCGAAGTATTTGCTAAATTAGTATTAAAAGATATTGAAAAACTGAGATCCAAAACATTGGGTAACAAGAGGAGGCTTAAGAATAACCTTAATATGAGGGAAAGGAAAGCCCTTAATTCTCTTGCGCAGGATGATACGATTGTGGTTAAACCAGCCGATAAGGGTGGAGCAATAGTCGTGATGGATACTAGTATGTACACAACAGAAGTGTTCAGACAATTAAATGATGAAAATGTTTATGAGAAATTGCGATCAGACCCTACCATACGGTTTCAATTACAACTAAGGGGAATGTTGAATGAGGCACTATGGGCAGGTTTGATCGATAAGAAGCTGTTGAATTTCCTTGATATCCAGCACCCCATTGTTCCCACTTTATACACCCTCCCAAAGGTCCACAAGGATCCCCAGAACCCCCCTGGGAGACCGATTGTTTCAGGCAGAAACTCACTCTTCTGCAATATCGCACGATTTTTGGACAAGGTCCTGAGGCGTTTTGCAGATGAGGCGGATTCACACATCAGGGATACATCTGACTTTTTGAAAAAAATTGCATCGTTTGATATGACCGAAGATGTTATCCTGGTCACCTTTGATGTGACTGCGCTATACACCTCTATCAGTCATAATAAAGGGATAGATGCCGTCAGACAGTTTCTGATGGCATCGGATATGTCCTCTGAGTGCATGCAGCTTGCCCTGTCGCTGCTGGAGTACATCCTCCGCAACAATTATTTTTTGTTTGGGGGGGTGTACTACAGACAGCGACAGGGCACTGCTATGGGCTCTAATGTGGCGCCAACATACGCCAACATTTTTGTGCGCCAATTTGAGGAGAAGTATATCTATACCTCCATATATGCGGCGTCGTTGGTGTACTGGGGTCGGTACATCGACGACGTGTTTGCTATATGGAAGGGTTCGCTCCAAACACTACAGGAATTCCATACCTTTTTAAATGCTGTTTACCCAGAACTTCAGTTCACTATGTCTTACTCTATTGTGGAAATCCAATTCCTTGACGTTTTGATTAAAAGACAAGGAATGGGATTGGTAACGGATCTTTACACAAAAAAGACAGATCGGAACAGTTTATTGCTCTATAGTAGCAACCATCCGGTCGCCATGAAGGACTCACTACCATGGAGTCAACTCTTACGAGTGCGAAGAATAGCACACGATCAAACCATTGATTTAAGATTGGATGAGATGTGTAGGAGGTTCCTAGACAGGGGATACCCTGCACCAATCATCACAAAAGCTGCCATACGAGCTAGGGCAATACCACAACAAGATCTTTTGACACCTAAATTGAAGAGACAGACAATGGATAGGATTCCGTTTGTCAGTACCTTTAATAGTCTTAGTGGAACCGTTGGTAACATCATCAAAAAACATTGGCCACTGCTGACATTAGATGGGTCTGTAATACCTGAATTTAAAAACAAGCCTCTAAATGCGTATAGAAGAGGTAGAAACATAGGCAACCAACTGGTCCACTCACACTTTGCCTCACATAAATCAGCCGTCCAGAGTTTCTTCAAACCCCCTAGAAAGGGGAACTTCCCATGCCTTGCCTGCAGTTGTTGTAACAATTTGGTGAGGGGTGACGAATTTCGGCATCCTCTCAGGGGCAATAGGTACAAGATACAGGGGAGATATACTTGTGCTTCACCATACGTGATCTACCTCATCACCTGCCCATGTGGCCTTGGGTATGTGGGTGAAACCACTATGGAGGTGAGATCACGTATGGTGAAGCACAAGAGTACAATTCGGACGGAAAATTCACAATTACCTGTATCGCGACATTTTTTGGAGGCTAAACACAACATCAGCCAGTTCAAATTTAGGGTCATTGACCATGTCCCCGTGCTTCCACGGGGGGGTGATAGAGAATTTTTATTAAAAAAGCGTGAGTTGAAATGGATATACGAGTTGGACACCATGCACCCAAAGGGGCTGAATCAGGAGTACATTTTCCAGCCGTTCTTGTAAATCTTGTTACACACATCAGTATATGAATTGTACATATGTTTTATTGATTAGTTTTTTATGGGTATATGTGTAATTGTATTTTTTTTTATTTGTTTACACAGGTTGTTGGTCTCTCGCTGGTTCCCTCGCCACACGTCTGAGAGATGACGGTCCATTATTTCGTCATCTAGAAGAAAAAATATAGATTCATGCATATTGATGTATATTATCAATAAAATCACAATTTGATTAGGCAGTTAACAGTTGTTGTTCTGTCCTTTCTTACTGGGTTTATATAATGGGTCAATATTGGATTATTCATATCTTATGGGTGAGAATGTATATTATTAGATAAGATAGCCTTCGTCAACGTGAATATACTAGGATGGGATGACTTTCTAGATGAATATGGGGACATTATTTGACATAACCAGGAGGTTGTTGATATACCCCTTTTTACCAGATATAGAACATCACAGTAATGATAAAAGGTCATCTATATTATACCAACATGATATACTCTGATTGGATAGATATATTCTCCCTGTGATTGACATGATTGAGAAAGAATTTACTTACTCTTTATTATATCTTCATATTTATCCATTTGATATGTGACATTAATAGATTTATACATCAGGGTCCTCTCAATAGGTGTTGCAGGCTATGCGGTGTGCGTTCAGTGTTAGTCATAGCAACGCATGATCGGCGATCCTGACACTTCTCATTGCATCACTGCTGGTGACTAATACACTGAGGAGGTATCCGAGTAAATAATATGTAAGTGGAATACGGAAGTGAAGTTGAGGCGCGGTGATGGGACCGAGTACCGGCCTCTGTGATGACAGACGACCGGCGCATGCGCAGACGCACTATCAGTACGGTTTGCCCATTTCTGACATGGCCTCTGTGCCCTACTGTGTCTTAGAGCGTGTTCTCGCGATAGTTGTAGCTCGGCACATGCGCAGATGGCGCAGTTCAACCTAGATGGATGCATCAATATGTGAGGAGGTCAATTAAAGATGACATCATCAACGATGCGCCGGATAACAGCTGAGACGTGTGGAAAGAGGTAATCAGTGAGGAGACACTCCTGTGCATGTTTGTATGTCATTGGTTAATGGTGTTCACATTTCCTATATATATGGTGCACTTTATATGATATGTATTGGCTTGAGGAAGGTCTATTACGACCAAAACGTTGCCGAAATTTTTGTAATGGGGAAATAAATCTTGTATTTTTCTACATTGCTGAATGCTGCCAGTCACTATTTTCTCTATCCTGATTGCACCCCCGGAGCCTTTCTGGTTTAGGCTTCCTGACTGGCGTTTGCATACTGTTTTGCCTGGCTCTATGTGAGGATATATGCTGTGCTGCTGAGAACCTCTTTCTTCTATTTAGTCTATAGCGGCACGTCACGATACGTGGAATAGTCAAAAAGTGTCACACTTCCAGTCTTAGGTTATAGAGTAACTCAAATATTCCTATTCATGGTTCAGGAATGGAAGCTAGCTGACTGTTCGTGTCACCGCTTAGATGTTTCTATATACCTTTACACAGTAGGGATTTATGTAACTGGTCAGATGTTTTTATATGTTTCACCATTAAGGGTAAGTAGTCGCTCAGGTGTTTTTACGTGTTTCAACGTTAGAAGTGGGGTAATTGCTTGACGCGTTTCTCCGTCCCTGTCTGGGGCGGTTCCTCAGGAGCGGGGCCGATAATCGCCCAGAAATATGTGTGATTATCCCCATTTGTCCTATCACGGTGATTCAGACCCTTGTTGATAGTCCTTTAGAAAATTAAACTTTGTCATTGATTCAGACAGGATTCTCCTATGACTCCTCTACCTGCACTGACTCAGGACCTTGATGTAATAGGTCACTATTAAAGATGAGCGAACACCAAAATGTTCGGGTTCGCGTTATTCGAAACGAACTTCCCGCGATGTTCGGGTGTTCGTTTCGAATAACGAACCCCATTGAAGTCAATGGGCGACCGGAACATTTTTGTATTTCGCCGATGCTCGCTAAGGTTTTCATGTGTGAAAATCTGGGCAATTCAAGAAAGTGATGGGAACGACACAGCAACGGATAGGGCAGGCGAGGGGCTACATGTTGGGCTGCATCTCAAGTTCACAGGTCCCACTATTAAGCCACAATAGCGGCAAGAGTGAGACCCCCCCCCCCCCCCCCCGCACTGTCAGCATAACGATCGTTCTCCTCTGCCACAGCTGTAACAGCTGTGGCAGAGAAGAACGATGTTAGCCCATTGAATTCAATGGAGCCGTCAATACAGCCGACTCCACTGAATGCAATGGGCTGCCGGCGATCGCGGGATGAATTGTCGGAAAGTAGTATTCAGCAGCCGGGGATTTAAAGGAGAGCTGCCCCTGAGCCAATCAGAGGCAGCCCTCACTCACCCATTCATGAATTCATGAATGGGTGTGAGTGAGGGCTGGCCTCTGATTGGTTAGGCTGTGACCAATCAGAGGCATCTTATTCAGCAGGCGGGGATTTTAAATCCCCGGCTGCTGAATACTACTCACAGCTGTTCAGAGCAGTTCAGGAGAACTGCAGCCTGCCGCGCTGAACTCCGTCTGCCGGCACCAGGTGAGTATATATATATTTTTTATTTTTACACATTTCTGGATGAATTGCAGGGAAGGGCTTATATATTTAAGCCCTTTCCGACAATTCATCCCGCGATCGCCGGCAGCCCATTGCATTCAGTGGAGTCGGCTGTATTGCCGGTTCCATTGAATTCAATGGGCAAACATCGTTCTTCTCTGTCACAGCTGTTACAGCTGTGGCAGAGAAGAAGGATTTGTCTTCTATATGTTCTCAATGGGGTTGGCGCTGCTGCCGCCGGCCCCATTGAGCGCATATAGAAAAGATTTCTCAGGGAAGAAAGTTAAAGTAACCCGAACATCCGAACATCGTGTGGTGTTCGTTACGAATAACGAACATCCCGAACACCCTAATATTCGCCCGAGCATCAAGCTCGGACGAGTACGTTCGCTCATCTCTAGTCACTATGCTAGATGAATTAGCATAGAGTCTAGCTTTACCCTAGATATATTTATCGGAGGCCACACCGAGTCTCTCCGAGGCACCGGTAGGGTATATTAGTCTCAAAGCGGGTAGGTGGGAGTTAGAAATCCTGATACCTCCCAACTGAAGGGATGTCAGGAGGCAGAGATTTATCTCCTATAGCGCATTATATATCATGCCCATATATGGCAAGAGGCTATTCCAGATGGACCATATGGTCCAAGCACAATAGCTCTAGAGTCGTCTCCTGTTATTAAGTAAGGACAGGAAAAGCCTATAGAGGATAATCAGGCTCTTGGTCCATAGAAGATCCCTATTGCGGGAATGGATCAAGTGTCCCAATGCGCTTATGAGGGCTAGCAGCAATACCCAGGCTGCAAGGCAATGCTGCGTTGCCCCACTAGCTAGGGGAGGTATAGTGCAGGTAGAGGATAGGAGAAAAGGTGTAGCGCCTGCGGCTCTGATGGTGAGCGGCTGGCAATGTCCTGAGTCAGTGCAGGTAGAGGAGTCATAGGAGAATCCTGTCTGAATCAATGACAAAGTTTAATTTTCTAAAGGACTATCAACAAGGGTCTGAATCACCGTGATAGGACAAATAGGGATAATCACGCATATTTCTGGGTGATTATCGGCCCCGCTCCTGAGGAACCGCCCCAGACAGGGACGGAGAAATGCGTCAAGCAATTACCCCACTTCTAACGTTGAAACACGTAAAAACACCTGAGCGACTACTTACCTTTAATGGTGAAACATATAAAAACATCTGACCAGTTACATAAATCCCTACTGTGTAAAGGTATATAGAAACATCTAAGCGGCGACACGAACAGTCAGCTAGCTTCCATTCCTGAACCATGAATAGGAATATGTGAGTCACTCTATAACCTAAGACTGGAAGTCTGACACTTTTTGACTATTCCACGTAATGTGACGTGCCGCTATAGACTAGTGACCCAGTCCCCTAATATTGTTAATAGGGTCTAACCCGACTGGCTACTGGAGGGGAATTGATACCCTCACATCACCCGGTCACTGGGTTATTGAGCACGATCTATGTTGTTAGTCCACGTTTGTTTTGGTATATGATGTATGTGGCCCTAATTTTAATTAGTTGTTAATAACAGTTATTAGTTTTAATCTATATCCGTGAAGGGTGTAATTTTTGCACGTGTGAGGCCAATTCACAGGTACGTATGACACACCCTTTCCCTGGAATAAAAGGCTAATTAGCCTAACGAGGTCCTGATGAGTTCTTTTCCCTGTGTTTTGTGCAGTGTCACACCCTTCACCTTGCATATTTTCGCACCCCCCATAGACTTCTGTGGCACTTTTTTGCTGCGCAAATCTTAGGAAAATAAAGCAGAACCTATTTTTTTTTTCGCGTAAGCGCAAAACATGCTTATGAGAGTGAACCCATTGAAGTTATTGAATCGCCTAGTGACGGCGAGGGAAAGATAAACATTTAAAAAAAATTAAAATCTGTACTGCGGATGTCCGACTGCAGAGAAAAGAAGCAAAAGATAGGTATGCGCAGTCGCCAGCTACTGACAGACTCGGCTGCAGGCTCAAGCCTGTTCGTGTGCAGAAGGTCTTATGCAGTTTAATAAATCAGATAACCCATAGTCCAATGCTTATTTGTTACTTTTTTATCTCATAGTTTCCAAGGCATACGTACACAAAGCTTTTTTCACTAAGAGGCTTTATTTACATGACCTATAATATGCAGATATTTAGCTGCATCCAAAAATCGGGCAAAAGTTGTGACCATCTGAAGCAACGGATACCAATGTACTCATTCAGACGAGCAATTTTGGCCACATAAAAAATGTTATACCCTTGCGCTCAAAAATAGGTTTTGCCCTATCTTTGCCGAGATACGCTGGAAGCTCCCATAGACTCCTATTAGAGCTGAAAAAAAGAGTGGGATTTACCTGCTTCCAACGCTGGGAAAAGAAGACAGCTGCCTCTGTTTAAGCATTTTGCACACGCAGGCCTGGTTCACGCATGCACACGACAACCTTTTCCATGAAATAAAAGGCTAATTAGCCCAACAAGATCCAGATGTCTTCTTTTCTCTGCATTTTGCGCAGTGTTTCACGCTTCCCCTTGTGTATTTGCGCACCTCCAATAGACTTCTATGGGACCTTTTGCGTATTTGCACATGCGTGTTTTACCATACCGTAAATGTTTCTACGGTTATACGCACACGGGACGGATACGTTGCGGAATTTGCGTGGCTAAACAGTCTTGAAATCTGCAAGACATAAAGCTGCTGTTTGTTGGGCATTTTGTGGCGTTTTTCTCAGCTAATGGTTCCTTTTTTTAGGTGCGGCTTTTCTGCGGCATTAAAATCAGCTCCGCAATCTCAATTATGCGGCGGATATTTTCCGCTATGTGTATACAAATAATCACCAAAACATATTCATTTGGCTGTGATTTCAAAACGCTGCGGATCATATGCCGGAAATTCTATAGCAAGCATTCAGAAAGGTATCAGTCCCATGTGAACATAGCGTGCGGCTGGTCTCACGTAGGATTCACATGTGATATTATGCACTGAACATCTGCAGACTTTGTCTGAACTTATCATATGAGGCATGAAAGTATCCCTTCTATGCCCTATGTGGGGGTGGGGGGGCTCCCATACTATATGCCCCCAGGGAAACTCTTCAGCCTCAATGGCTCGCTGCCTGCTCAACCTTCAACAAATGAGCCAGTCATCTGATGAGCCGATTCAGAAGACATCATAATTACAGCAATACAAGACAAGGCAAAAAGCACAGCTATGCATAGAGAGCTACAAATGACCACTGAACACAGCTTGAGGGCTTATTCACACAAGCGTATATCGGCCGATATACGCAACCATCTGATGCATTGGATTCCAATGCATTAGTTCAAATGCCCAATTTTCTAGTGTGCAAAAACGTCCGGCCTGAAAAGATAGTTCTGGAGCAATCTACAGGCCGGAATACACCAGCTGGTTCCATAGACTCTTATGGGAGCCTATGAGAGCTGCCGGAGAAGGGAGGTGGAAGGGAGTTTAGCAGCATCTCTGCTAAACTGCCACCCCCTCTCAGCTTCTTGCTAGCTGTTGGCAAAGGGAGGTGGCGGGGTGGGGAAGGAGATTAGCCCACTAGCTTCCGCCTCGTCTTGCCCCTTCCTTTTGCCGACAGCCGGCAAGGGGCAGAAAGGGGGAGGAAGTTTAGCAGAGCTAAACTCTCTCCCCCAGCCCGATGGTTTTCCGGGTGCAGAGTATACTCGCCGCAGTACGGGCGTCTGAATGGGCGCATAAACGGCAAAAGAATGAAAGTTGAGTCTTGGCATGCGAATGCAAATACAATTATTTATAATAATTGCGAAATAACACATGCCTTTAAATAAATAAATAAAACCTGTATACTACCACTTCTTATAACAGCCCACCGTTTGATTTGAATGCTTTGTCATAAAATTATAGTAATTTTTTGGTCATGTTCGTCAGTTATCCAAATGTTATATTTTCATAAACTTTAAGTATTCCTCTACAGAATGCAAGTTTTTGGGATTCAAACTGTGATTTAACAGAAATGTAGAGGGTAGCCGGACTATTATGTAAAAAGGTGGCAAATTTGGTATCATAATCATGCTGAACCAGAGAAAAACTTTATGATGTTATGTATACTGTGTCGGGGACACCCGTAAAACTAGAACCCCAAAAACAATGCCAATTTATAAATATTAGGGCTTATTCAGATGACCATATATCGGCTGGGTATTCATGTCGGCCCATATACGGCGTCTCTCTGCAGGGGGAGGAGGCAGTGCACTAAGCTCCCGCCCCCTCTCTGCCTCCTCTTTTGCAATGAGAGGAGGCGGGGTGGGGGAGGAGCTAAGTCACTGCACTTAGCTCCGCCCCACCTCCTCTCATTGCAAATAGTGCCGAGGGGAGGAGAGGGAGTGGAGAGGAGGCAGAGAGGGGGCGGGACGTCAGTGCACTGCTCCCGGCTCTTCCAGCCTCCTCCCCCTGCAGAGAGGGACACCGTATATCAGCCGTCGTGAATACCCGGCCACTTTACGGTTGTCTGAATAAACCCTAAAGCAGTATTTACCTCAAAATGGTGGAATTTAAAAAATGCATTTTGCCCCCCCAAAACAATCGCTATAGGCATGTTGATAAAACATTTTTTTTTAAAGTTATGGCTTTTGGTATACGATGATGGGAAAAAACAAAAATTGCTTGGTCATTAAAGCACAAATTAGGGCAGTTAGTAAGGGATAAGTGCATTTTCATGGTCTCAACAATATCTGCACTCCATTCCATGTATTCATTGCTTTGTCACTAATTTCATGTTGTAAAGCGTCTTCAGTTCTTATTCCTTCTGGGCTAGCATTTGCACTGAAATTATAGTTATCAGGGTGGCATCTTGATTACAGGTTGCAGGGAAGCAATTGCTTAGTAATTTGATTACTTTGGAGTTTTTGCTAATAAACTAATTAAGTCAATTATGGTGATTGTTAAATGTCTGCTCTTCTTTATGTTAGAAAATTTAGCTTTATTTTTTTATTTGTACACAGCAAATACATACAGTAAATATATATATATATATATATATATATATATACAGCACATACAGCAGGACACAACCCAAGATTAAAAGGAACAGGATAAACTTTCTTCCATATTTTTATTGACAATTTGGCAGAGATTCTGTGAAAATTTGGTAACAAAAATGTGAAAAAATTAACATGCGTAAATAGAATCTGATACTTCCATTAACCCCTTAGTGACCAAGCCTGTTTGCGCCTTCATAACCAGGCCAAATTTTGGAAATCTAACATATTTCACTTTAACATAGAATAACTCCATAAAGGTTTTGCATATTCAAATTCTGTAATTCTGGTATTTTTTCACCACATATTGTACTTCATTTAGGGCACATTCAGATGACCGTATATCGGCTGGGTTTTCACGCCCAGCCTATGTACGGCGTCCCTCTCTGCATGGGGAGCAGGCTGGAAGAATCGGGAGCAGTGCACTAAGCTCCCGCTCCCTCTCCGCCCCTCACCACTATTTGCAATTTGAGCCATAACGAGCTAAGTTCCACGGCATAGCTCCGCCCCCATCCCACCCTCCCATTGCAAATAGTGCCGAGGGGCGGAGAGGGGGTGGAGAGGAGGCGGGAGCTCAGTGCACTGCTCCTAGCTCTTCCAGCCTCCTCCCCCTGCAGAGAGGGATGCTGTATATCAACTGGGCGTGAATACCCAGCCGATATACGGTCATCTGAATGCGCCCTTAGGTGGTAAAAAAAAAACAATCAAATTTGTGTATATTTATTAAAAGCGCCAAAATTGAGAACATTTTGAAAGTTTTACATTTTCAACTGCAATATGTCACATATGTGCAAACATACTGTATACATTTTTGATAAGAAATATATTTCCAGCTGTTTACTTTATTCTGGAAGCACATTTGAAAAACGTATGTTTTTTTTAACCATTTAGGGAAAACGTACAAATTTAACTAATTAAAATTTTGAGGAGCATTTTGTTTTACTACAGGAAGCCAAGATTGCAAAAGGTCATACGTGTCAGAATGATAGATGCATCCACAAATGACCCTGTTTAAAAAAATATAACCCTTAATATATTCGCTGAGGGGTGTCATGAGTATTTAGACCCCACAGTTTTTTTTCCAGTAGGTAATACAATTTAGAGGAGAAAAAATAAAATATCATATATTTGCAAATATGTCTTTTCAAAGACCATTGTGCACATGAAAATAAGGATTTGCACCCCAAAATGGATACCCTTGTTTGTCTTGTGTTCAGAAACATACCCGTTGTTGCCCTAATATGTCTGTATGCACAATGTGGCCCAAAATGAAAGGAGCAGCCAGTGGACTTCAGAGCAGAAATTTTGCTTGAAGGCATTTTAGGCCACATTGCACACTTGTCGAGCCCTTGAGCAGTTAAAATAATGGAGAACCCCCACAAATGACCCCAATTCGAAAACTAGCCCCCTTAACAAATTCATCTAGGGGTGTACTGTGTATTTTGACACCACAGTTTTTGAATGAATCTAAGCAAAGCAGAAGGAAAAAATTATGGTCTTCATTGTTTTTTTGCAATTGTCATTTTAAAAATAGGTTTTCTTGTACAGCACACACATGAATAAAGACTTGTACCCCAAAATGGATACCCTTGTTTGTGCTGTGTTCAGAAACATACCCATTGTGGCCCTAATCTACTTACAGGACACATGGCTAGGCCTGCAATGGAGGGAACACCCATTGGCTTTCAGGGCACAACTTAATAAATTCCAGGTCCAATTGCTCACTTGTAGAACCATCAAGCTGCCAAAGTGATAGATCCCCCCCCCCCTTCAAAATTCCCTAGTTTGAAATCCAGACCCCGTAGCCTATTAATCTAGGAGAGCTCTAAGCATTCTGACCTCACAGTTTTTTGAAAAACGTATTATAAAAAAATGTGAAAACTAAATCAAATGTAATTTTTTTCACAGATGTGACTTTCATGACAGTTTTCTTTGTTTCAAGCAGGGAAAACTGGGGAGACACATCCCAAATTTTATAGCACTAGTTCTTCTGTGTTCAGCAATACCCCCATGTAGCTCCAATCTGCTTACAAGACACACAACTAGGCCTATAATGGAGGGAGCACCTTTTGGCTTTCAGGGCCCAACTGAAAAAAATCCAAGCCCCATTGCATTGAATTTTGTTTAAATTGACTTCCTAAAAAGACCCCCCCCCCCAACCGTTTTTGGCGTTCCCTAAATCTTAGATAAAAGTAATAATGTAAACTCTGTGATATGTCTCTGGTTAGGATGGGCACACGAGGCAATAAAACTGGTTATCCTTCTTCCTCCCATGCTTTCTGCAAACCTGACACTTTTTTGGCGGATACCTGCAACCAGTGGGAATCTGAAGGATAATCGTTCAGTGTAAATGCCTGTCCTGACTGAACAATTAGTGAGAATTTGCTCGCTACTTGTTTGTCTTTCAGTTTCTGCAAGCAGAAAACTGAACAATGCATCGACCCCGGGTGAACAGGCAGTTGTACCTCTATGAATGACTGCCTGTTTACTGTGAATGGAGAAATTCAGGACAGAACACTCCCTGGCCTGCTTCACCTCCATGTATTGAGCCATGCTTGTTGCTGTGTGTAAGCACAGGAACGGTTATTGTTGGGACGATCTGTTGGGCATCTGTTACACGACAGGTCATCCTGTGCGAAAGGCCCATTAGCATACAAAAAGTTTTTAGCTACAATCAGATTGGGTTGCTACTAGAGATGAGCAAGCATACTCGGTAAGGCGATATACTCGAGAGAGAGAGCATTGCCTTTTTCGAGTACCTGCTGGCTTGTCCTTGAAGATTCGGGGGGACCGTGGGGGTGAGCGGGGGGTTGCAGAGGGGATCGGGAGGGAGAGAGTGAGAGAGGGATCCCCCTCCCTGCCCCACGCCACCCCTGATCCTCAGGGCCCCCCGAATCTTCAGGGATAAGCCAGCAGGTACCCGAAAAAGGCGATGCTCTCTCGAGTATATCGCCTCACCGAGTATGCTCGCTCATCTCTAGTTACTACAGAAGCAAAAACTCCCATGAAGTGCATGCCAGTTGTCCCATATTGGGAGTTAATGTCCTTTCCCAACTCCATATTTTACAAACAATGACCCATAATTGAAGTAAAAACAAGAACTGCAATAATATGTAATAAATTATAATACAATGAATGTAGCATTAAAATTGGTTCACGCTGAGGTCTTTTTGGAAGGTTTAACCAATGTCTTTAAACACTGACGTTTCAGCAACTAAATCTTCTTAAAAGATTTACATCAAAAATGTACCGTAAAAGGCAATAATCTTTCACATACTACATATAAATACTGCGGAACAAATTATCATCAGAAACTGTAAAATGAATGTCATATGGATTGTGTTAATGTATCCATTCTTTAGGCCTTACGTACAGAATATTAAATCAAGTGATCGTTTTTATTACTGGATTACGGATGAAATATAAATCTTTGAAATTATGAGTTTTACATTTGTGAGATGAGAAAATTTCCAGGAATTGATGCAATATTTATGACCTTCCTAGAGCCTCCCTATCCAGTCTTATCATCACAGCAAGGTCGTTCCAGGTATATAGAGATTTCTAGAAAATGGATCATTTTTCCTTGCTGCAATGCACAGTGGGAAGATTTACTTATCTTGTCTGACTTAAAAGAGGCAGTAAGGAAATGTGCCAAATTTGTCAAAGTCACACACATTGTGGGAAAGATGTGCTGAATCTTGCAAAACGAAGACATTTTTTCTTATTTAGGGCTTCCTCAGACGTAAATACGTTCGGCGCTACGGAGCATATTTGGCCATGTACCAGTCTAAAGTCTTTTTTTTACCCAACCACAACCTCATGCATGCAACTTACTCCAAAACAGAACATGCATGACTCCAAGCACCAGGGCTCTGAGCAGTAAATAGATAAGGGCCCAAATGACCGGCCCCCTCTAGTAATAGGGGCTGGTATTTATGAGCACAGACTGATGGCGATTTCCTGGTTGGAGAACTCCACACCATCAACCACACCTGCAGCAGCGTGCACAATAAAACCCACAGAAGCACAGGTCCCAGGAGCACAACGGGACACTACATAGCTATGGTAGCAGAACCAAGCTTACTACATAAATAACGATAACAGAACCAAGCTTCCTACAAGGATACAATAACAGAACCAAAATTACTCCATAGCCACAGTACCACAACCAAACTTACTACCGTACATAGATACAATAACAGAACAGAGCATACTACATAAAGACAATACTAGAACTAACATTTGCCTCTGACAGAAAAAATATATCCACCACCAAAAAAACGAATCCATCAAAAACCGCATATAGACATACAGTTGCGCCTCCTTTTTTTTGTAGTAAACGTTTTTTACACAGCAGTGTGCTTTTACATACCTTTTTAGGGTATGTCCACATGTCTTATATACGCTGTGTATTTTCTAATATGGATTTGCATGCAAAAAAAAGACAGCGTATTACGGTACTAGCAGTGTGCATAGACTTCAAGAAACGTATCCACACTACGGGAAAAATGTGCAGCGTAAATTGACCCACAGTGTAGATTTTAAATCTGCAGCATGCCAATATACAATATATAATATCAATTAATAATTCGCAGTTAAAGGTTTTTTGCCTGCTTCTAGGGCTGCCCCCCCATCTCCCAGAGGCTGAACGCCCTAGGCACTGGCCCTCCAATGTCTACTGGCAAATACAGCCCTTCATAAATGGAGAACAAGGATTATTTTTGTAAGGGTTTGGGAAGCCCCTATTCTACATCAAGTGGCTACTGTCACGGCTTGTCGGTCGCGACAGTGTCGTGGCATAGTGGCCTTGACGCGGGCCTAGACCTGTCACCTTGTTGTGGAGGACAAGGGTTAATGCACCATGGGCAGAGACTGCTGGTTGCTGTCTATCTTTGCTGCATGGATGCGTGCTGATGATTAGTCATTCCTGGGAGAAGGTTGGGGGTGTGATTCTCTAATTGCTCTGCTAGGCCTCAGGTGTGGAGAGCTTTATAGTCTTACCCTTTCCTTTTGCTCACCGCTGCTTATTCAGTTCTTAGAGGAGTTGTTGGAGTGTGGTGTTTCTCTGTGCTGGGTGTCTTGCTACTATTTCCAGATAAGTGCTGCGGTTTTCTTTTCAGTTGTATTTTTGTCTCCTATAGGGACAATCAGGGCCTAGGAAGAAGACCGTGGGGCCACCTCTATCGAGGTGATGACTCCGCTTCTAGGCAGGGGCCCTTCATTTCCCTGCTAGGTTAGGGCCAGGCTTTCTACTTCCTGGAGTGGTGCTACTGATCAGCATAGTGTGGTGCGCTTCCATTTCCAGCAATGTATGTTACCTGATGCTGTGCTGAGCGTAGTACTCCTGTATCGCATGGGCTTTACATTCTGGTTTACGTACTCCTGCTGTGGTGCACACTGTTCTACAGTGCATAATATTATCAACTGCAGTAGTTGTGAATGTCACCCTGCGTCCCTGCGGAACGTGCTGCTCGTGTGCCACACAGACGTGACAGCTACATTGTAGCATTCGGATAGGGCATCAATTTCTTAATTTTGGGGGCCTGATACTTATTTATTCCTTTTGTCACATTAATAAGGTCAATATTAATATCACCACAAGGGCATGGTCCAGAGAATTTAAGTGCTCTATTAAAAGTAATCAGCCATTACACTGAAAACGTAGGTATATTTAGTATGTAGACTGGAATGGGTTAAGGATCGAAATAACATAATGACATCAACTAAATGTTTCTGCAAGTATGAGAGCTAACTGTGAATCCTTTCATTAAACCGTCAACTAATGGGCCAGTTAAATCCAGCAGAACCTCCTAAGGCATTCACACGACCGTATGCATTTTTACGCTTGGCCCATCGTGGCTAAAAATCGCATAAATGAAGAATAGCTGCAATCAAGGCCGGAGCTTTAGCCGCGTTTTTTCATCCATTCACACTGGCGGCATATCAGCGAAAAAATACGCCGCAGAGCGGAAATCCTCAGAATGACTAATAATGATTAAATAGAGGCAGCTGTCTCCATATGCAAGCATTGGATGCTGCTAAACTCCCTCCCCCTACTTTTTTTTTCAGCTCCCATAGTAGCCTCCAGCGTATCTGGGCAAAAGATAGGGCAAGACCGATCTTTGCACGCACCATATTTATTTATGCGGCTAAAAATCGCTCATCGGAATGAATACTTTGGAATCCAATGCTTCAGATGGTCGCATTTTTTTAACATGGCGTATATACAGTTGTGTGAATAAAGCATTAAGACCAGCAAAATGGATGGATGATCGATGGACGAATAGATGATGCATCTATACAATATCCAATCTAACCGCTTACTGACTTACTGAACATGGCAAAGCAATTTCTACACCACCAGTGATTCTAGTTCACCGGGAGTTCGCCTTTAATTAGAACTTGGATTGTGCAGAGATCCTGCTAATTCTTCAATCAATAAAGTGTTATCATCTGTTCGTCAGCAGTGGTAGACATTTATTATTCACTGAAGGCAAATAGAGTACAGTCAAATACATTCCCAGTTTTTCTATGCATGCCATTAAATATGAACAGCTGCATGGAAGCAGGCACACAAATCCATCAGCCACGATTGATCAGCCAAGGCAATTTTTTTCCAAACTTGAATCTGGACCAACATTGTTCTCCTCAGAATCATTAAGACACCAAAAATTGATAATTAAGGACCAAATTTTGAAAATACCACAATTTTCATGTGTTTTGGGTGACAGTTTTTCATGTATTTTGAACTTTGGTTTTTTATGCATTTTTTTATTTCTTAGGGTGGGTTCACACGAGCGTGCTTTTGTGTGTGCATAAGCACGCCCAAAAACACGCTTGTGTTTGCAACATTGCATTCCCTATGGTGTGTGCACATGTCCATGCTTTACAGACATGCGTGTACCATTGGGAATGCACACATTGTTTTCAATGGAGCCACGGCTGCTGCCGGCGGCTCCATTGAAAAAAATGCTCTTCCGGCACCCCTGCATTCTTTTTCCGGGAAGGGCTATACATATAAGCCCTTCCCTGAAAAAGAAACATTTTTGTGTAAAAAAAAAAATACTTACCTCTCTGCCGTTGCCGTGACCTCCGCTAGGATGAAGAACACATTTAAAATCTCCGCCTGCTGGTAGCTCTGATTGTGATTGGCTGAGCGTTTCAGCCAATCACAATCAGAGCTACCAGCAGGCGGGGATTTTAAATCCCCGGATGCTGATAGCTCAGAATTACAAAGCCAGGGACAGCGCCAGAAGTCGCGGCTGAGCCCCGGCAGAATTTTTTATTTTTTTTTACACTATTTTGAATGGATTTTAAGGGAAGGGCTTATGAAGCCCTTCCCTGAAATTCATTGACGGCTGCCTGGGCTCAGCGGTGACTTCTCGTGCTGTCCCCGGCTCTGTAGCGCTGCTGAGCTATCAGCATGCTGGGATTTAAAATCCCTGCCTGCTGGTAGCTCTGTTTGGGATTCGCTGAAGCACTCAGCCAATCACAATCAGAGCTACCAGCAGGCGGGGATTTTAAATCCCCAGCTGCTGATAGCTCAGAACTACAGAGACGGGGACAGCGCCAGAAGTTGCAGCTGAGCCCCGGCAGCTGAAGGAAGGTGAATGCTTTTTTTAAATTTTTTTACACTACTTTTATTGGATTTTCAGGGAAGGGCTTATGTTTTAAGCCCTTCCCAGAAATCCAATGACGGGGATGCCGGCAGCAGGATTCTTTACGAATTGAAGAATTCCTCTGCTGCATCTGCCACAGATGTGGTAGATATAACAGCAGGTAATTCTTTTAACTAGCGGGGGTGAAGGAAACATCTGCCACGTGCAGCAGATGTGTTCTTCATGCCTGCGGGGGACACGGCAGCGGCGGAGGGTACGTTTTTTTGGATTTTTTTACACTAAAAAGATTCTTTTTTAGGAAAGGGCTTATATGCAAAGCCCTTCCATGAAAAACAATTCAGGGGTGTCGGAGTGCAGTGTAGGCCACCTTTTCACTGACCTACATCACATTAGCTGGCGAATACAACCCAAAGTCAGTTTCAGACAAGCGTATTGTAACACATCCGTAATATGGATCCGTATTACACATGCTACAACTGTATGTCATCAGAAATTCATCAATATATTTGATCAGTATTTGCTCTGTAGATTTTATTTTCTACTGGGCAAATAAAGATTCCGTATTTGCCCAATAGAAAAGAATCCAAATACGGAGGCAAAAATTGCAAAAAATAGGTGATACAGTGGTTTTTTTAAGAAATGGCCGTAAAAAATTCAGCCCTGTGAATAAATTCATAGATTTACATTAGCTGCATTAGTCTGCAAAATACGGACCAAAATACAGAACTAAAATATGCTCATCAGAAAGCGGCTTTAGGCAAAGATCCTTCCGACTTCACGGACCACAGGTAGTGGTGTTATTGCAACTGTGGATGACTCTATAGCAGCCACTGGTAGCAAGATTAGTCCCTAAAAGCAAACCCACTAACCAAATTATGTAATGGACAGTCGGAGAGGGAGCCTCAGGCAAACTATCATCTGTGTGGCTCTTATAGGGGTTTTGCCATTAAAACAAAACCTCATCTCCCAGTTGAGTCCATCCTTTATTAAAAAACAAGGGTACGCTTACCTCTCCTGGAGCCCCGGGATGCACCTGACATCCCATGCCCAGGATATGAGTGTTGATGCCAGGAGCGCCGCCTTTGGCGCTGTGGCCCCTAATTGGCTGCAGCCGTCACGTGCTTCCGCCAGATCGTCTACCTGGAAGTCACCACGGATACTGACGGCGGCTCAGCCGCGTCCCAGTGAACTGGATCATATTTTCCTCCAGCAGGTTTCGGGGTATTCTGTAGCTTCCAAATTGTATAGTGTGCACACATCATCGACCAGAAACAAGTTATCAGTCTCATGTCCAAAATGGCTCTCTGGGCAGGAACGTCCAGACAGCCTCTTTTATTGAAAGACATAACACCTGCCCTTTAATGGGTGTGCAACAGATTACATCAGTAACATATAGGATTCTCATTTGTCGGATCATATAGAATCCCCCACCCCTCTCCAAAGTCCACTGTGTAAGCCTGTCCTTTGTTCTATCAACGTGCTCAAACTGAAAGTATCTCTTTGAGAAGCTGGAGAGTGGGTGAGGGGGCTTCTTCAGTATTGGAATGTGACTTAACTCTTTAAGAGGCTGCTGTGGAACTGTGTGCAAAGTCAACATTATACCACACACACATCTTTTCACTATGCCATTGTCCAGCAATTACTATAATGAAATTATGCAGTCATTAGCCTCTAAGAGTTAAAGTCACTACAGCTGCGTAATACATCTAGTTTAGTACAAATCAATAGACATTTTACACTGACTAATTATCATGTCTATTACAATCCCCCCTTAAAATGTCTATCCTCTAACTCTTCCCGTCAAATTTTCTCAGTTCTCTGCGTGTGAGCCTATAATCGGAGCGCGTTGAAGGTTCGATTTAGGGCCTTCAAGGGGGTGTAGGACTTGTCCACTCCTTCTGGGGATGCATCCAGCAAACTCATTGTGGGAGTGGCTTTTCCAGCATCAGTTTCACAGGTCTCTCTCTGACACAGGGGATAACATAGCAGACTAGAACGAAAAAGATAATCAGTTCACATACAACAGCGACGCCCGTCTGTGCCAGGATCCTTTACCACCCGCTCATCAATGGTGAGTACTGGTCCCAAAGGTTAGCTCTTTTTAGTTAGTGTGGTCAGCTTCTTTAATGGCAACTGCGTCTTTACCCGCGGGTCACGTGTTGTCTGGGATGTAGGTACAACAAGTCTCCCCTATCATCTTACAGACACTCCCCTTTTTAGCTAAAATCATATCTAAGGCCAGTCTATTTTGAAAAGTCAAAGTCGAGGTAGGTCCTATTGGTCGACTAGTCCCTATAAGGCATCTTTAGTATAATTTATAAACCGCTGCTAATTATAATAAACCTAATTAATCCAGTCAACATTTTATTTACCATAATGATCAGGAAAATGGACTCGGATTTAGTTTTAACTTGGTCTCTAATTTTTAAAACTCGTCAGGTACCCCCCTTGGCTATCCTATGACGTCAACGTACGCGTGTAGATCAAAACTACCACCAGGAGTCTCTCTTCTCGCTCTAGTATAATGTTACAATACTAGTAGTGTGCACAGGTACACAAGGCGTGGGACTCCCTAATCTTCACCCACACCAATATCCCTCCTGGAGATAGCCCCGAAGGTGGACACGTACAGGCCGCCGACACTGACCCTACACTACCTAGTGACAAGACTGGAAGGAGCTGCCGCACGTATGCAGAAAACAAGGATAGACCAACATGACAGGATAACCACAAAACACAGAGTTGGATCGAGATAAAGTAACTATTGGGGGTAACCTCATTATCCTCGATGCTGTCTGACAGGATTCGGAGGAGCATAAGGGCTTTACTAAGGCACACTCCCCTGTCCAATTACCCTCCAGGCGGGTCCTTTACCTCATGTCTTCACAAAGCCAGTAAACGTCTCCTGAGGACTGGACCTGAATCTGCATCCATTCCCCTCCTATCGTACCGTAAGAGGAGCATTACCCGTTAGTGAGTTCCCCAAAAATCTCCCTCCACCCTGCCTATTTGCCTGGCAGGTGTAGTTTCCAGGGTAGTCAGTAATACTCTCTCCGGTGCAAAACACTTAAGTAGTTATAGAGTATTCCTTTTTCCACTTCTCACGGACAGTGTAATTAGCGGAAATGTTCGTGAAGAGACTAATAAACCACTCTTCAGCATCTACAGGGAGATTTAGGGGGACCATCCCCGAGTGTAGTCAGGGCACTACCGCACACGTAACAGTTAGACTTGTTGCTCCTGTTAGCATTGTACCTCATCAACTCCAACCAGAGATTCTGGTCAGAGTAGCCAGTCGCTATTGTCAAGGTGTCCTCAAAGGTAGGGTTGGCTATGATCATCATGTCCGTCAAGGTCGTTATCTTACGGCGGAGGGGGTTAATTATGGGCACGGGACTAAGTGAAGGCTTCCATTCAGGTGCATCTACCATATCCCTTATTTTAAACTTCCCTAAGGGATCTGTCCTCCCGTATCGGTATGTCCCCAGACTGTAAGTGGGTCCCCCGGGCTTGGATCTCCCATGGTTAGTGTAAAAACCACATTAAAACCAAGCAACATACTAAGTTCAGCCTTCCAATACCTGCTGTCCTTATTATTCTCAAGGAGGGTTATACGACTAATTAGGGATTTCCCGCTCTTATCTTTCTTATTTAAGGTTTATAGAACTAGTCTGTTCCTGCGTTCCATCCCACTAATCCCCAATAACGGCAGTCTTCTCCCCAGACATTATCAGTGGCGCAAACATATTGTATTCCCCGGGTATATAAGTCATATAACCAGCTGGACTGGGCTAAATCTGGTCCGCGGTGGGATCTTGCGCCTAGACACGGGACCACAGTACAATAGTCGAAGGAATATGCGGCTACTTGAGTATTGGACGAGTTATACCAGAAGGTAACCATACCCTCATATTCTTCCGACTAAGGATTCCAGTTGCCACCCTCCTCTCTCACTAGCCCTAACCAGAGTAATGTCCTTGGCACAACTAAGACTAGTCTCCCAGATCTGAAGCTTTCTTACAGTATGAAGCATGGATCCATGTAAGTCTTTCGGCTAGTTTCACAGCTGTGGCAGTAGTCAGAAGCACCTGGTAGGGACCATCAAATCGGGGCTCAAGAGGGTGCTTCCTGAGGAACTTCTTGATGCACACCCAATCCCCAGGCTGCAAGTTATGTGTCCCAGTGTCTGCCTCTGAGTCTGGAAGAGAACACCTGTGCATAGGCTTTGGTTAGTGCTTTAACAACGGAAATCACATACTTAGTCAACACATCAGATTTTAATTGTAACTACTGAGGATAGTAACAACCTAGCCTTGGGGCTAGCCCAAACAATCTCGTAGGGAGATAATGCATGATCCCCCCTGGGCTCATATCTAACACTGAATAGGGCTATTGGATGACAGTCTTTCCAAAGTGGCGTCATTTTTAAGTATCTTACTTTTTAGCGTGCCACTAAGTCTCTCCACCTTTCCACTACTCTAAAGGTGGTAGAGTATATAAAAGGCCTGTGATACACCCAGAGAAGACATGACATGTTACATTCACCTGCGAAGTTTGTACCTCTGTCTGACTCTGAATCACTTCTGGTACCCCATATTCACAGTTTACCTCGTTTATGAGCTTCTTTGCGGTTACCTACTTGTTTGCCTTGGTAACAGGGTCGGCCTCCAACCTGCAAAGACATCAACAACAACAAGCACGTAGTCATACTTCCCAACAAGTGGGAGCTGAACGTAGTCAATTTGCAATCCCTGAAATGGGTAGAGTGGTCCCGGCAAGTGTGATGTGGCAAATTTACTTCTGCCCTGACTCACCTATGGCATAGACCATGCTAAACTGGACAAATGATGCAGCAGCTACAGAGAACCCAGAAGTTGCCCGTCCTCTTTCAAGCATTGACGTTATTGCTGCTTTACTAGGTGGGTCTTTCCATCCATCAGCTGGGCCATCATGGGATACAGGAACTGTGGTGGGCAAGTGCTGTTGACTGTTCACCATACACGGTCCTGTTTCTGCTGCTCCCATATTAGTCCATTTATCCTTTCCTTCCTTGCTGGCTTGTAACTGTAAAGTCTTTAGCATATCAAAGTCCAAATTTTGTCAATGTCCAAAGTTTTTGCCACTGACATGCTGTTAGTATCTTTCTTCTTTCTTCCACGGCTTGACGGCCGCTGCCTTTGCTGTGCTGTTGGCGAGGGTGTCGTCTCTCGCTTCTCCAGTGTAGGAATCGGTGCGAACTCTCAACTTTGTCAGGTAGAAGTAGGGCCTCCATGAGACTCTGCACCGCTGCACCATTCTTAATTGGTTGTCCTGCTAAGGTAAAAACTGTCTGGCCTTCCATATTGGGCCGTAATCATGAGCTATGCCAAATGCATACCAGGAGTCAGTGTAAAGGGTTGCTGTCTTACCTCTCGCCACTCTACTCGCCTCAGTGAGGGCCTTCAGTTCCGCTTCTTGTGCTGAGACATGCGGAGGCAGAGCTTCTGCTTCTAGGACATCTTGTTGTGTGACCACTGCATATCCGATGTGGAGTCGTCAATCCTCACCCTGGTACCATCTGCAAAAAGCTCAACATATGCATTGTCAACAGAGGTTCCGGTAACTGTTTGCATACCTGCAGTTTCTTACTGTATTAGTACTAAGTAATCGTGTTGATGTTCTATTTTACATGGCTCGGAATCTTGTAGCACAAAATCATTTATTTCCTTTTTATCTTATTTCATTTATTTATTTATTTTTAAACCCAATAGCTGATCTACAACACCTAGATCATCTATGACCTAGATCACCTATGCCTTCCCCCTTTTGAACCAGAATACTCAATGGAAAAAGAGTAATCGCGTTCAAACTAGTACAATGTTGAAAAAGGAAACCAAGAGGCACAAAAAACAAGCACTTTGTAGGTCAAGGTGACATTGTATGCAGCGAAATCTGAGCAAAAATCAACTTTAGATTTTTTTTTTTTCTTATTTTTCCTCTTCATGTCGCAGTTAGCATTTTTTAACACAAGGGGGCGCAACACAAGCAAAATTTACAATCACCCAGTGTAATAGTATTTCAAGGAACGTCAATGTTTAACTTTCACTCTCCTGTCGGAATATAATGATAGCTTCAGTGTAGACTGACACTAGACTTAAGGAAAAAACTAAAGAATATGGATGAATTGACATCCTACTCTGAGCAATTCAGTCCCTCTTTCTCACATAACTAAAATTACTTCATCAAATTGCGTGAAAAAGTTTGCTGGGTGACTATAGGGAAATTATTCCATCTATAGGAGCCTTCCTTAACATCATCTGTCTGTACATCCATTGGAGAAGCAGGCAGTGAAAAACAGAGCCCCTGGGAACACACCATGAGAGAGAGTCCCCTTTCATGGATCCCTGGCCTCTGTCCCCCATGCATGAACTCCAATCTTCCATACGCTATAAACCAGCTTAGTCGTCTACTATGTCCCAAGCTGCATCTTTACAAAGGTTTGTTTCCCTGAACTTATCACACATCCAAGGTGGCCTCATTTTGGAGTGTAACAAAGTCTGGTCAAACAAAACCTTACTTTAGACAATCATGATGTTAGCACTGGATACAGTGGCATTGGGGAATGTAGGCCTCCCAAGTGCAGCAAAATGGCTGCCAGAGGCAGAAAGGGGCGGGGCTACAAATCTCCCAGGTGAGGCAAGATGGCTGCTGGAGGAGGAAGGG
The DNA here is from genome assembly GCF_035609145.1 of Eleutherodactylus coqui. Classification (NCBI taxonomy): domain Eukaryota; kingdom Metazoa; phylum Chordata; class Amphibia; order Anura; family Eleutherodactylidae; genus Eleutherodactylus; species Eleutherodactylus coqui. Next base: position 199,279,125 of record NC_089841.1, on the reverse strand, counting down.
GCGGGGCTTAGTCCTATCCCAGATTGGAATGGCCGGAAGTAACATCACACACCCTGAAAGTGAGCACATGGGGGGGGGGGGAAAGTAATTTCAGGGTGGGGGCAGAGCTCACCACACTTGCTGCAGAAACATTGCAAGTGCGGCCACCATTATAGGGAGGGGCTGTAGTCAACACAAAGGCATTACATTGTTCATGATTCTCATCTTGAATCTCTTTCCTACATTATACCTTTCCTGTCTGTTGGGCCTCCTGCTTATCTTTCTAACACTTTCTGCAGTCTATCTTACCATATTCATTTTTTTTCTTTCTTTCAAAGAAAACTTTCCTGATCCTTTTCTTTGTAAAACGTTTCTACATGTTTTGCATATTCCAAAACATCCTGCACTGATCCCGTATTCTATTCTGCCTGCTTATTCTATCCTATTTGAAATTTCTGGACACAGTAAAACTCCTTTACCAAATTCCACCTCTTCTTATATCCCTCGTAAATCACAATGCACATTAACACTACAAAACACAAGACAAAGGGAACAAACGGGTTAACTGGGAAATGCTTGCAGTGGCTTAACTTCAGTCCACTCTCTTATCAGTAACCCTCCCCCAATAATAAACACTGCACATTGTTTAAAAAAAGACCTCTGACTACACACAAAGACTGACGATTATTTTCAATGACCAAGACCTCAACAATATCCGGAGACTTCAGCCGTCACACCACGGCTATAATTCCCGCGTATATACCTTTTCACATATGAGAACATAACACGCTCAATCATACATGTAAATACACCTTTTTTTTTATTTTTAAACCCTGTGTATCCTTTCACATATGAGAGCACATAACACGCTCAATCATACAAGTGCATACGCGTATCATAAATCTTCCTGACCTCACACTAGTTACCTAGGAGTAAGTGTCTCTCTGGCACGCTCCCTCAGACTTAAACAGCCAAGTCCGCCCTTCTGACACATTAACCCTCACAGAATTTATGTCTTGGTCTTGTATGCACAATCTTTAACCGTCTCAGACATATCATACCCAGCATGCAAAATACCCCTTAGGCAGGATAAAATGGTGTTTTTTTTCCGAGCAGAAAGGACTATATTACCTGCCTTTCATTGATTTATCACTCTGGATTAGACATAGGCAGATTAACAGTTAGAAATCATCTCACATCGGTAGATTTACATAAAGCAATCTTACCGTGTTCTGTAGATTTTCAGGCCCATGAGTTCTACGTGTTATCTGCCGATCTCTGTATTTTTCCAGAATGAAAGAAATCAAAAATCTCTACTCGGCCCACCCAGGGACGCCAAATTGAACTGGATCATATTTTCCTCCAGCAGGTTTCGGGGTATTCTGTAGCTTCCAAATTGTATAGTGTGCACACATCATCGACCAGATCAGACACAAGTTATCAGTCTCATGTCCAAAATGGCTCTCTGGGCAGGAACGTCCAGACAGCCTCTTTTATTGAAAGACATAACACCTGCCCTTTAATGGGTGTGCAACAGATTACATCAGTAACATATAGGATTCTCATTTGTCGGATCATATAGAATCCCCCACCCCTCTCCAAAGTCCACTGTGTAAGCCTGTCCTTTGTTCTATCAACGTGCTCAAACTGAAAGTATCTCTTTGAGAAGCTGGAGAGTGGGTGAGGGGGCTTCTTCAGTATTGGAATGTGACTTAACTCTTTAAGAGGCTGCTGTGGAACTGTGTGCAAAGTCAACATTATACCACACACACACACATCTTTTCACCATGCCATTGTCCAGCAATTACTATAATGAAATTATGCAGTCATTAGCCTCTAAGAGTTAAAGTCACTACAGCTGCGTAATACATCTAGTTTAGTACAAATCAATAGACATTTTACACTGACTAATTATCATGTCTATTACACCAGGGCTGCAGGAGAGGTGAGTCTGCCCTTGTTTTTTGTTGGGGGTGAGGTTTTGTTTTAATGATAGAACCCCTTTAAGGTAAATTTGATGTTGTTTAAAAAATACATAAAAAGGGGGGGCATGGCCTGGATGACTTAATGGTGGATGTGAGTTAGATAGCTCTGCTGCCTAACCTGCTATAGCAACTCACAGCAACACGAGTTACTCACAATTTCTTCTGTGGAAGTGCCAGAGAGGTTCCTGTACACAGCCATGTCACGGAGGAAGCTGGGGAAGTCAGGTCCTAAGCGTCTGACTGACTTCTATCCAGCATGTGACAGAGAGGAGGAGAAGAAAATGGAGGATCCTGCACCTGGAAGAGCTGGTAAGCGGGCTACTTCTAGCCCCTCACCCTCCCACCAGACACAGCACATTAGGCACCCTCAGCTCCCACACAGCGAGCAGCCATCACTGGAGATGCAGGAACAAGGGAGAAACAGCCTGGCCCATCACAACACAGAGAAGGAGGGGGGGGGGGAGCTGCAGCAGCCTGTCACCATCTTCTCCCCCACAACTAGTGTTGTGTGAGGAGGAAGGAACAGCAATCTCCCCAAGAGAGAGTCCAGAAAAGAGGAAGCCCAGGAGAGAGCTGCCCATGCATAATAACACTAGTCAATCCTGGCTAGAAGATGGAGAAGCTTCAGACCCCATATTAAACATAGAGTGCTCCAGCCAGGCTGCATCTGAGTTTTTTTTATAAGAGACATGGTGCTGGCACTGAGAGGTTCATTGAAAAGGGACCTCACAGAATTCAACACCAAAGTCACCTCTGCTATATCAGATCTGGGTGATAGAGTTGACCATCTTGAGAGCAAAACCTGTGAAATAACAAGCTCTCACAATGAGCTAATTGATGCTCATTACAAACTGGAGGAAGATTTTGAAACCTTGAAACGCAAAATGGCGGATCTGGAGGATCGTAACCGACGTAATAATATCAAATTCAGAGGCATAGCAGAGTCAGTGAGACGAGAAGATCTTAATAAATATGCTCAAAACCTTATGCAAGCTCTACTCCCAAACTCCAAATCAGAGGAACTTATTCTGGACAGAATTCACAGGCTTCCAAAACCTAAGAATGTCCCAGACAGCGCCCCTAGAGATGTTATTGCCAGAGTACATTTCTATCATATTAAGGAGAAAATGATGAAAATCTCCAGGAATCGTAAAGATCTCCCTCCTCCTTTTGATAACATCAAACTATTCTCTGATTTCTCACAATCCACCATGGCTGCACGCAGAAAATTCTCCGCAATCACAGCTATCTTGAGAGAACAAAAAATTTTATACAGGTGGGGCTTTCCAACCAAGCTCATCATTAACAAGGAAGGTAACATCAGTGTCATCACTTCCTTTGACGAAGGTAAATCCTTACTGGAGAAATGGAACCTCCCTCCACCAAAAGAAGACATTCCTCCCTACATTACCAAAGATTGGTCCCCCAAGCAATCTAATAAACCAAACAGAAAACCAACCACTTTTCGTTGAGAACTGGCTCTCCTCTGATATCGACTTACAGTTTTAGCTGTGTCGCTCGTGCTAAATGTTACTAATTCATCCACAGCAGGCTGAACTCTGTACACCCCCAAGCATGACCTTTCAGTTTTGGGTTTCTGTTAGGCCCAAGTCCAGAAGGGTCCATTTTTGTTGTAATTACCCTATTTTAAAGAGATTGATTACCCTGTTATGGAAAGTTTTTTCTATGTTGAACTATTTTTGGATGTGTCTGCAAAATACCCTCAATACTGTTATGCTGGTCTATCAAAAGAATTCTGATCACTTTGAAAGCAGAAATAAGATTCTCTCATTGCTCCTACAAGCGATAAACCTTCACCATAAATGGAGTTGAACCTGCTATCTTTAAATGTCAAGGGACTTAATTCACCTTTTAAGAGATCTGCTATGTGGAGAGAGGCTATTTCATCTAAAACAGACATTCTTTGCGCTCAAGAGACTCACTTCGCCAAAGACAGAGCACCCTCTATTTCACATCCCAAGTTCTCAAGGATATTCACAGCTAATGCTCCTAAGAAGAAGGCGGGTGTTCTAATTGCCATTAAGAGCTCAGTGAACTTTCAGCTAGTAACGGAGGTGTCAGACGGAGATGGTAGACTCTTGATTTTAGTTTGCAAGATAGAAGGCTTCCTCATGACTCTGGTCAATATATATGCTCCGAATTCGAGACAATTAAGTTTCCTGGCCAGGATGATGAGGAAAATAAAGAAAGTGCAACAAGGAAATTTGATAGTGTGTGGAGACTTTAATCTCATAGCAGATGCTAGAAGCTTTAGATTCTAGTCATGCTGGTAGAAGTAGAGGTCCAAGCCTATCCTTCGCGATCCACAATGCAGAATTGTTTGACACTTTGAGATGCCAAAATGTGAATTCAAGAGAGTATTCATTTACTCATGTCACGTTTTCCAAAATTGACATGTTTCTGGTGGATTTCCCTGTTCTTGGAAAAATGTTAGATGCAAAAATTGGAGTGACATCTTGGTCAGATCACAGCCCAATCTTCCTCAAGTTAAGGGTGGGTCCCCAGGTTCCAACCTTTGGGCAATGGAGGAATAACACCTTCTTGATGAAACTCCCAAAATACCAAAAGATTTTCAAAGATGCACTAGAGGAATATTTCCAACTTAACGACTCTCCAGAGACATGTCGATTCACATTGTGGAATGCCCATAAATCTGTTATTAGAGGTTTGATGATACAACAGGGCTCCATATATAAAAGGGAAAAGAACAAGCTTCTCAAAAACACCCTAGCTGAGTTAGCAGTACTGGAAAGATCAATGCAATCCACCCCAACTCCCTCTCTCCAGGACTCTCTTATGGAGACTAGACTTAAAATACGTAATATCCTCTTAGACGAACATGAAAAACACTTAAAATCTCTTAAAACTAACTATTATACTAGCAATAATAAGTTTACACGTCTAATGGCAAACAGAGTCAAGCAGAAAAGAATCAAAGCAAAAATCCCTTTTATAGTTGACCCAGTTTCAGGAAATAAGTTATCTAACCCAACAGCTATAGCTGAAGTATTTAGGAAATTTTATGAGTCCCTATATAATCTTGAAAGGGACCCTTCCCTCTCACAACCCACTAAAGAAGAGATGAGTAATTTCTTGTCCTCCATCCATCTCCCAAAACTTAAAGAAGAACATTTAGAAACTCTGAACTCTCCTATAACTTCCCAGGAAGTTCTGAAAATTATAGACAATTCTAAGAAGGACAAAGCCCCAGGTTCAGATGGGTTCACCAATGAATACTTTAAAATCTACAAAAACCAACTAGTGACCCATATGAGAAATCTATTTAATGAAGCAATGCTGAAAGGCTCTCTTCCCCCAGAAATGCTTCAAGCAAATATCGTAACAATCCCCAAACCTGGCAAAGATACATCTTCTCCCACAAATTTTAGGCCAATATCATTACTAAATAGTGATGCAAAATTTTATGCAAAAATCCTAGCTCTGAGACTCATTGGAATAGTCCCTGACCTTGTACATAGTGACCAAACAGGTTTTGTCAAAGGGCGGCAATCAGCGGACGCAACTAGACAATTAATAGACATTATGAATGAGCTGGAGGTGTCCCGGACGCTTTCTCTGCTTCTTACCTTGGATGCGGAGAAGGCGTTTGACACGATTAACTGGAGTTACGCATTCTCAGTGTTGAGGAAGATGGGTTTTGAGGGTAAAATTTTGGGAGCTATACAAGCTCTTTATGGTGCCCCTTCTGCTAGGGTCCTTATTAATGGGGTTATCTCCAATTCCTTTAGGATAACAAACGGGACCAGGCAGGGTTGCCCGCTGTCTCCCACTCTATTTGTTCTGACAATGGAACCCTTAGCAGAAGCTATTCGCATAAAGAACAACATAAGAGGAGTCCCCCTGGCATTCAGGCACCATAAAAGTGGACTTTTTGCGGATGACATAGTTTTAATGTTAACTTCCCCTCTAGAGTCTCTCAGAGCAGTATCTAAACTTCTTCATTCTTTTGGAAGAATTTCTTATTATAAAATCAACCCGTCCAAGTCAAGAATATTAGGTATTAATATCCCTCCAAAGCTTATGCTTCAAATTAAAAAAGAATTTCCATATGGATGGGACTTGAAAGATACCCAGTACTTAGGTATAACAATTTCTTCCCCAATAAAAAATACAATGGATTTAAATGTAGTTTCCTTGATGGAAGGGATACAGAGAAGTCTTGAAGACTACAACAAAACAGAATTTTCCTGGTTAGGGAGAATAGTGGTTTATAAGATGATGGTTCTCCCGAAAATTCTTTACATTTTTCGAACAATTGCACTTAAATGCCCTACCAAACTACTTAAAGGGGTTCTGACACAAATAATTTTTTTATGCTTTAGCAGCCATTGTTCCCTGGTCTGCCTAATGGACCCAGGGAACCCATGGGTTAATGGCTGCTAAAGCATAAAAATCTTATACTTACCTGTTCTCCTGTTGTTGTTGACATCGGGGGGTCATCTCCCGGCAGCATATTAGCACTTTCTGCTTAGGTTAAGCAGCCTGACTAGAGCCACCTGATTGGTGCACGCTGTGCAGTCACGTGGTGCCGAAGATCCAATCAGGTGGCTCTAATCAGCAGCGCTGCTTAACCTAAGCAGAAAGTGCTAGTATGCATCCCGGCAGGCAGTCTTCTTCCTCCAGCAGCCGCGCCCCTCCGGGATCGCGTGCATGCGCAGTGGAGAGGTGCCCTCTGACAGGAGTCAGGACGGGCCGCGTCTCCACTGCGCATGCTCAGCACTCCGGAGTTCAGCCAGGACGGACGGGACGCCCACAGCAAGCACTGCTTGTGACGTGCTTGCTGTGGCGGTCCATCCGTTGACCTCGGAAGTGCCTGACGGACGGACCAGAGCAGGAAGCGGTCTTTTTGACCGCTCCTGCTCTGCTTTAAAGGCACAGAAGAAGATGCCGGCTGGAGGGGACATGCCTGGCGATCGGGCCAGGCCAGGCAAGGTGAGTACAATTTTTTTTTTTTTCATGTCAGAACCACTTTAAAAGTCTGCAAAAACAACTGATGACATTTGTGTGGGGAAATAAGAAACCTAGAGTTGCCGCAGCCATTATGTATAACCTCAGGAAAGATGGAGGAATGGGGGTCCTAGAAGCTTACTACAAAGCAAATGTAATCTCTCAGTTGAGAGCTTGGTGTATACCACAGAAAGGGATTAGCTGGCCAAATATTGAACAGAGTGCAATAGGAAATAAATCCCTGAGGAACTTGCTACTTTGTTCAAGCGTAGATCCCAATCTTGAGAGTCCAGAAAATCCCATGATTAACAATTCTTTAGCAATCTGGAGACAATTAATACAAATTTCAAAAAATCACTCCCCCAGGAAGTCAATTTCCCTTCCGATAGAGACCCTAGAATTCTGGTCAGATAATTTAAATACACACAACTGGAGATCAAAGGGAATTAAGTTTATTTCAGATCTTGCTGAAGGACCTGAATTAAAAACCTTTAAATGTTTGCAAGATAAATATGGTCTCTTGGATACAGATTTTCTCCTTTATTCCCAAGTCCGTGGGATATGGTCGCCAGTTCCCCTCCACAATCCTTCGCTGCCTCTGTATTTATATAGTTTTATGTTTGACCCCCCTCCCTATAAAGTAAAATTAAAAGATTTATACCAAGTATTTTGTGGAAGCGGAGATCATACGCACAATCCTCAAAAGAAAGCCCATCTACTGAATTGGGAGAGGGAATTGGGAAAGTCTTTCTCAATAACACAATGGAATAGTGCTCACTTGTGGGCTAATAGGGCCTCATCCTGCACCTCATTGCTGGAAGTGCATAGTAAGGTACTTACAAGATGGTATAGATCCCCAGTCAGATTAGCAGACTTTTTCCCAGACGTCTCAGATAAATGCTGGCGAGACTACGGGAACCGGGGCTCCCTATTGCATATTTTCTGGAGTTGCCCCTATATTCAACAGATATGGCAAGAATTCTTCTCTCTCATTAGCAAAATAGTTGGAATTGTCATTCCTCCAAAGCCAGAATTAGCCATTCTTCTGATAGGGCTAGATAACATTCCCATCAAATATAGAAAGTTGGTATCTCACAGCCTTCTTTCAATAAAACTACTTCTAGTGAGGAAATGGAGATCACAACAGATCCCTTCTCTGAATGAAATAACACAACTTCTCTCGGAACATTACGTGTATGAGAAAATATTTGCAATTAGGAATGATAGAGTAAGTCAGTTTGTGCAGACGTGGAGTCCTTGGCAGCAATTCTTCAATTTAGTGAATCCTGTCCCTATATAAGCCCGAGAAAATAACTTTGACAGATCAAATTGTTACAATTAGGTTACTGTTCCCAGGTTCACAAAGAAGGTTTTATTTGTATTTAATGCATTTTGGTTAGGTTAAACGCAATTTACCTAAGGGTATAAAGTTAATTAAGCAGACTAATCCTTACCCCCGCCCCTTTTTGTTTTTCTTCCAACTTCCAACAACGTTTCCACTATATATTCCTTCCTTCCTTCTTTTCCTTGTCTCATTGCTTTTCAATTGTATTTCTAGTTAGATCATTATTTGAACTTAGAGAATTGCAGTACTTGAATGGATATTACAAATATAGTCTATGTAAAGCTTCTGGGGACACTGTAAAATGTCTTGTACCTGTAGATTATATTGATTCACTGTTGTGTCAACCCTGCTGATTCTCAATAAAAATTTATTGAACATTAAAAAAGACATAAAAAGCTCTTTTTGAACGAAGGGTGCAGTAAGCCTGCAGTAGGAGAACGCAGGACCTCCATTCTCGGGATGGGTGGGGGTCTCAGCAGCATGACCCCTACTGATCAGTAAGATCTAAAGATGAGCGAACACCAAAATGTTCGGGTTCGCGTTATTCGAAACGAACTTCCCGCGATGTTCGGGTGTTCGTTTCGAATAACGAACCCCATTGAAGTCAATGGGCGACCGGAACATTTTTGTATTTCGCCGATGCTCGCTAAGGTTTTCATGTGTGAAAATCTTGGCAATTCAAGAAAATGATGGGAACGACACAGCAAGTTCTCCTCTGCCACAGCTGTAACAGCTGTGGCAGAGAAGAACGATGTTAGCCCATTGAATTCAATGGAGCCGTCAATACAGCCGACTCCACTGAATGCAATGGGCTGCCGGCGATTGCGGGATGAATTGTCGGAAAGGGGTTAAATATATAAGCCCTTTCCTGCAATTCATCCAGAAATGTGTAAAAATAAAAAATATATATATACTCACCTGGTGCCGACAGACGGAGTTCAGCGCGGCAGGCTGCAGTTCTCCTGAACTGCTCTGAACAGCTGTGAGTAGTATTCAGCAGCCGGGGATTTAAAATCCCCGCCTGCTGAATAAGATGCCTCTGAATGGTCACAGCCTGACCAATCAGAGGCCAGCCCTCACTCACACCCATTCATGAATTCATGAATGGGTGAGTGAGGGCTGCCTCTGATTGGCTCAGGGGCAGGAGAGCTGGGATTTTAAATCCCAGGCTGCTGAATACTACTCACAGCTGTTCAGAGCAGTTCAGGAGAACTGCAGCCTGCCGCGCTGAACTCCGTCTGTCGGCACCAGGTGAGTATATATATTTTTTTTATTTTTACACATTTCTGGATGAATTGCAGGAAAGGGCTTATATATTTAACCCCTTTCCGACAATTCATCCCGCGATCGCCGGCAGCCCATTGCATTCAGTGGAGTCGGCTGTATTGACGGTTCCATTGAATTCAATGGGCAAACATCGTTCTTCTCTGTCACAGCTGTTACAGCTGTGGCAGAGAAGAAGGATTTGTCTTCTATATGTTCTCAATGGGGTTGGCGCTGCTGCCGCCGGCCCCATTGAGCGCATATAGAAATGATTTCTCAGGGAAGAAAGTTAAAGTAACCCGAACATCCGAACATCGTGTGGTGTTCGTTACGAATAACGAACATCCCGAACACCCTAATATTCGCCCGAGCATCAAGCTCGGACGAGTACGTTCGCTCATCTCTAGTAAGATCCTTTAGATAGTGGAAATCTTGTAATTTTGGTGCAACCCTTTTAATGCGAGAAATCTCAATATAGATAACCTAAATAGCCTTTACACAGCTTAGCCCTGAAATGGTAGAAGACCTTTTCTGACAGTCTACAATTTGGAATCACATTGTAAACCGCAGCATATAAGTACTCTTGTTTTGTGATCTTCTTTACTACTGTCTGTCAGGAAAGATAGTTGTGCTATAAAATATACCCCTGCAGCTTCAGGGATGCTACTTAGGAGTCTTAACAAGTTAGTAAATCAGAATAAGTCTGTCAGAAGTATAAATGACCATTTTGGGAAAAACATTGAGATTTCTGCTTAAAATACATTTTGTAACTCTTCAGTCTGCAAATGTATAACTTATCAAGTGTTCTCCAGTGCTGTACATATAGTCTGCTGGTTTCAGTGTTTTACTTGATTATATAGTTTATATAAAACTGTCATAGCAAATTTCTTCTTTAGACCCCATTTACACTGAAAGATGATCGCTCAAAAATCGCTTAAACAATACTTTGAGTGACAGTTTTCAGGGATCATCTTTGCATAGTCTATAGTAGCTAATTAGCTACTAAAGAGCTATGCAGGCAGAGAGGGACACCACTGCTATTGCTCAGCGAACAATACAGTTGTTTTACATAAGCAAACAGCTGCATTGTTCTCCGCCCTTACAGCTCGCGTCCACCTGTGAACTACCAGTGGGGCACGAGCCGAAAGAATCTTATCAGCGCTGCCTGCTGTTATAACAGCCTGCACCGCTGAAAGTTCATCGCTCAATTCTAGAAAACTAGAATTGAGCGAGGAACAAATCGTGTACGAAAACTGCATGATGTCCTGCATTTAGACGCAGTAGTTATCGCTCAAAAGACGGCTTTGAGCAAATTTTGAACGAGAATCGTTGCGTCTAAATCGGCCTTTACCTCTGAGAAGGGACAATTTTATTCTGATTTATATGAATTTAGTTTCAAATCTTTATTTACTTTATTTAAAATGTGTTTTAAATCCGGATGTGAGAGAAGATGTACAGAATAACTTTGTGCTACAGTGCTTCTGATCTATGATCCTTCCAAGACTTTCTTTCAGAATTAATCTTAATATGTGCTATAAGGTAGAACAATGTTTCCCGGATAGAACTTCATCCTGCCATGTTGGGTATATCCCTGTAGTGGTAATACTGGGCAGGGTTCATCTCTTCGGCAGAAAGTTCTCATGATATTTATATCTGTTCCTTAGTCCAGATGCTGAAGATGTCATTGATGTTGCAAGCTCTGGGACATACTAAAAAGAATGAAGAAAAGCAATGAATAAAAAGAATGAACAATATCGATTTGTCAAAATATAATGAACAGGATCATTTGTTTCCTGTGCTTGCTAGACATGGAATTAACAGGGTTTAAATTTAATTTATTGTGAAAAGAATATAGGTTTCATATAAACAGATGCCAATAAAATTCTCTGTGCTTGACGGACAAGGAATGAACAGTTAATGTGTGCAGTTTACACTAGAATGAATACATATTCCATGTCAGTAGAGGACTAATAATTTTCCTGTGCAAGCTAGATGTAGAGTAAGAGAAAATATATGTAGTTAATAATGAAATAACGAGACATTCCATATAAGTAGATGTCTAATCACTTTGCTGTGCATGATAGATGTGGAATGAACAGGATGTGCGAGTAGTTTAAAGTAAAATGAATACATACTGGAAATAAGTAGAAGCTTAATCATTTCTCTTTGCTTGAGGGCAGTTTTTTTTTCCTCCAACCTTTCAAATCCGCAGCATAGCATAGGAATAGCGGGAAGATTGGTCCTGCCCTATCGTTCTTGCACGTAATATTAATTACATGCGAGAAAGATAAGGCAAATCCTGAATTCAATGAATGGAAGAGCGCTGCCTGTGATTGGCTGAGCGCTGTGACCAATCACAGGCAGCATTTAGCTGGCGCTCAATGAATGGCTGAGTACTGCCTGTGATTGGCTGAGCTCTGTGACCAATCACAGACAGCACTTAGCTGTCATTCAATGAATGGCTGAGTGCTGCCTGTGATTGGCTGAGCGCTCAGCCAATCAGACGCAGCCCTTTCGGCAGGAGGGGATTTTAAATTTCCACCTGCTGAAAGCTTCAGAGCAGTGCAGGGAGAACAAGCGGTGGCTAGACACGCCTGAGCCCCGGCAGCGGTAAAGAGGTGAGTATATATATTTTTTTATTTTTTACTACAGCTAGGGATGATTTTCAGGGAAGAGCTTATATTTAAAGCCCTTCCCTGAAAATCACTGCAGAGGTTGCTTGCAGCCTATTGCATTCAATGGGGCCATCAGCAGCGGTGGCCCCATTGAAAGCAATGCTGCAATGCAGAAGCAGGCTTGTAACCTGAATTTTTGCTCTTAAATCAGAGCAAAAATTCAGGAGAGAGCCTGCTTGCAAGTCAAAAAGCTCGCAAGCTGAGGCACTCGCAACCCAAGGTATCACTGTATATCCCATATACGTAAATGCCTAATAATTTTCCTGTGCTTGATAGCTTTGGAATGAACAGGGTATAACTACTATTTATAGTAGAATGAACACAGATCCCAACATTTTCCATTGCCTGTTAGATATGGAATGAACAGAATACATGTGCAGTGTTAGAGGAATTAACACACTTTCTACTAAAGTAGAAGTTTAATATTTTTCCTGTGCTTGATAGATGTGGAATGAAAAGGATATATATGTGTATTGTATACTGGAATGAGATTAATATCCATATAATCGGATACCTAGAGAATCTCCACTGTTTGGACATATAATAAAGAGACTGCATCTCTAGTATATAGAAAAATGACTACATATTCCATTGTTCTGTCCTCGCTACACATTACCTTGTAGCGTGTGTAGAGTTTAACATGCAGATAAACCGACCAACTCTCCAACAAGGGCTCCTTGGCAAGACTGTATGCATAAAAAATAATACCGGTTCTTCTGGGTCATCTGGGATCAGAGTCTGAGGTCCTGCATTTATTACAGCTGCAATTTCAGCCATAAAGGTTATTAAGCTTTCATGAGTGGGTCCTACTTCCCTATTTGTCGGAGAATGGAGTCAAGAATTCTGCAAACTATTCCAGTCATTCTTTCCCTGGATCCTTCCATGTGAGAGGTAAGGTGGGTTGAATGTCAATGTGTAGCTTGGCCACTCAATCTCTCAATCCCTTTATAGTCCAGAATTGAAGGGATTTTTGATTCTTTGGCTGCACCAACAAACTTAGTTCCTCTGTCAGAACGTATTTGTTTAATGGGACCATGGATGCCAATAAACCATCCGACAGCGTTAATGAAAATTGAAATCTCTAGAGACTCAGTGACCTTTATGTGGACAACCGTGATAGATATGCAGGCGGATGTGTCTGCCCCACACCTACTGTTGGCTTGAGTGCTTCTAGTATGTCATGTAACAACTGATCAAGGTCCAAGAACATCAATGCCAATGCTGGGGAAAGGTAGGTCTGTGACAAGTCTGCTTGCTGGCAGATCAGCCATCCTTTTGGATTTGTGTTGAGCTATGAAGATAACACTACTAATGAGCTTCTTTGCGTTGATAATCCATAATCCAGCAGTTCTTACAGCTCCTTTAGTAAATAGCCTTCCTTGATGTTTGACTCATTTGTGGTAATGCTGCACAATTAAAGAAGCAATGTAAGGATAATGTGGTTTCTGAAAAAGTCCCAATTTGATGTTGCATGGACATTCTTGCAATGATGCCAGCCTTTACATCAGTTTACATCGCAAACTCTGATAACTCTGAATGAGAGAGTTATGTGAATTAAGCATGTGATGGCTCAAACAAGTGACTTCCAGGTTGAGAGCCTGCTAACTCTGTGAGTTGAATATCTGAGGTTGCTGTATGGAGTGTAGACATCTAAGGGCAAACTTCAACATCTAAGTCTGCATCCACTAATTCAAAGGTTTTCAGAGTTTGTTCTGCACTATACAATAATTTGCACTTTCCAGGTGATTTGCAGTGACTGCTCTAGTGGCATGATCTGTGGGATCTGGCCTGTAGGTACATTGTGTCATTAAGGCCCTTTTACATGCAACGGATATCGTTAAAACAACTGCATGATTGAACAAACTGACGGCATCTTTGAATAAAATTACACATACAGAGAATGGCTTTTAATCATCTGCATTTCCTCCATGAATTGTTTGCTCAGCTAGGCGTATGTTTATGCGACTGTACACACATGACCCTCAGAATTATCTGGCCAGCAGATTCCATTGTTCTCTTTCAGGCAGAGTAAACAGTGTACTCATTTTGTATGCAAAGCAAACACAATGAGTACACTGTTAAGAATGACTTTTTAACTGTGAAGCATTGGTTTTTATGCGGGCTAAAAACCAGCACTAAATGATAATTGAACAAATAGTGCACGACTGCCCACGTTTACATGTAATGATTATTGCTCATTTTCAGCCGTTTAAACAATTTTTGAACAATAATCATCGTGCGTAAAAGGGCCTTTACTTTGGATGGATCTCCTAATTTGTAGCACCCTTTGTTGACATAGACATAGAATCATCTGGTTTTATTGTGGATGTATCCTAAAACCCCTTTACTGCTTGTGTAGAACTCCGTCTATTTGAGTTCACTGTCCATTTCACATGCAATGAATTCTGTTAACTCAACTAGTACAGCAGCCCAAAGTTCTAATCTGTTCATGTTTTTATGCAGGCAAAGCAGCCATTGCCTTAACAGAAGCATCTGAGAACGTGTGAAGCTTGTGGTTTTGTATTTCTGTACAAGGTACAGGGGCATATGGTCTTGCCATTCTGAGCTTAGACAAGGCTGTTAGAGAGTTCCTCCACAAATCTAGTTGTAGAGAAGCACCCCAGCCTGATGTAACAAGGGTTACATTTATTAGAATGGCATTGTTAAAGCCTTTGATATCTGATCCATGTTCTGCTTTAACCTCCTGAACAGACCTTTCGAGTCCATAATTGGCGACTGCAGGGGAAGGACTGTTGCCAAAGAGGTGCATCCTCATGCAATACTCTGACATCTTTAGAAAGATCATTGTCTCTGGACCAGAAGAACCTTAAGAAATTCCTGTCTTTTTTTTACAAAGAAGCAGTGGAATACTTTTTTTTATATCTGCAATAAAGGCGATTTAATCTTTGCGGAAATGCATGAGTACTCCCAGCAGTTTGTTGTTAAAGTCTGGACCTCTCAAAAGAATATCACTTAGAGAGATCCTGAACCTCAGCCCTAAAGCCAAACACTACTCTCAAACACTACTCTGGCCTGGTTTCTTCAGCTGGTATACTCCAAATATGGGTATGTACAAGCGTTCTTGGCGTCTTTATGGTGGGAGCGATCTCTGCATGACCATTTTTAAATATCTTTTCTTTGCTGGGCTGTGTTTGAAATAAAGGAGAGTTTAAGAGTAGATTCAATTAATTCACACAAAAAAAGAAAAGAGATCCACAAAAAACATGAATGTATTAAAAAATATAAACGTTATTAGTACAAACTGAATAAAAACAGTAAAATTAAAATAGCGAGGAAACAATTAAGATAACTACCAAACTGAGGGTGAAAAAATGTAGATTATTATACAACAAGATTTCCCACCAGTTAACAGTAACCCCTAAATACAACATATAGCAATTAATGAATACAAAAGTGTTACAATGGCAATTTAATTAACCCTTTGCAATCCGATTTTGGATTCAAGGTTTCCTAGGGGTCTTTCTCTTTTTGCCATTTTACAATGGCGCCATCTGCTGGCTAGAGCCAGTACTGCAGTAGGTGACATTCCGGAGAGGCCCACGACAACAGAGCAGCCAGTGATGTACAGTAAGAATACCCTGCAGACATCTTCCGACATCGAAGCTGTACAGGCTTCAATCAGAATGTTGGAAGATGTCAGTGGATTGGAAAGGTTTAACATAAGCAGAGAACATAATAATATAGAGTTAAATAGTAGAAATATGTTTGGGAATAGCCAACAGATCCGTGGACAGAACCTGGAGGAGAAGCATGAGCTGCCATGGATGTTGTATGGATTGGGGACTGGAGTGGTATATCTAAGCTAGAGTCATATCTAATCCTTGCTTGTTGATGCACAAAATCCTCAAAACCCGAGAAGGGAAGAAATGGAACATTTTGCTGATATTTATATGTGGACCCATGAGTGATCCACTTTTCTTGCAAGTTTAGGGCAATTTTTTAACTATAGGGTTAACACTTCTGGCTGTGTCAAAGCATACAAGTCCTGGTAAATCATCTTCAGATTTAGCGACTTGAAGTTCTATTAGTAGGTCACTTAGTTCCCTGAGCTGCTGAAGGCAGATAGTTTTTAATCTAAGCTATATGGGCTGGAGATCTCACTTCATGCACGTCTTCTACCGATGCTGAAACCTACTCTCCTTGCACTGTTAAAAGACCAACGTTATTATACACCACAGTTTATTTAAATAATTAGTATTATCGCATGCTTACTAAAATTATACCAACATGTCTAAGGAATCCTCTACTAATACTGATATGTCATCTGGTTTAACTTTTAATATAATTAATTGTCAGGATAGGATTAACTGAGCGGAATAGATTTTTTTATTCAAATTGTGAGAATAATGTGTCTGGATCCTCGGAGCTGCATTCACTTATGCATGGGCTTGATCACAGATCAGATATGCACCTGGTAGGTTCGTTCTATATTAATATCTTAATAAAATGATGATTCCGAGGGGTTTGAGAATTTGGAAATATCGGACTATTATTGCCAAGGCAACTGATAGTTATTAAGCACATGTTAGTAAATTGGAAGCATCTGGGAGTAAACAAAGCTCAGTCACAACGCAGTAGATAATGAAAACTCACAGAGTGGGACACTAAATACTGAAGTATATGGTGCAGTGCATTTTTCCTATTCTCATTTGCAGAGTTCCAAATTGCCTCTGGAAGTATGATCAGCACAAGAACTGGGATTTTAAAACATGGCAAATTCAATTTATATGGTCAAGCAGGTAAGATCCCCCAATGTAATGCAAAGTGTTTTCTGGTATGATGTAAAGAGGGCACTAGTTGTCCACGTTGTCCTCCCCCCACTGCCCATCACACAGATCGCCCATTGTTCTCCTCCCCCCACTCCCCATCACAAAGAGCGTCCCTCGTTCTCCTCCCCCCACTCCCCATTACACAGATTGCCCCTTGTTTTCCTCCCCCTACTCCCCATCATACAGATCACCCCTCGTTCTCTTCCCCCCATTCCCCAACACAGATCGCCCCTTGTTCTCCTCCCCCAATCCCCATCACATAGATCACCCCTCGTTCTCCTCCCCCCACTCCTCATCACACAGATCACCCCTTGTTCTCCTGCCCCCACTCCTTATCACACAGATCGACCCTCATTCTCCTCCCCCACTCCCCATCACACAGATCGCCCCTCGTTCTCCTGCCCCCACTCCTCATCACACAGATCACCCCTTGTTCTCCTGCCCCCACTCCCCATCACACAGATCGACCCTCGCTTCCCCCCCTCTCCATTATACAAAGCACCCCTCGGTCTCCCCCCCACACACACACACACACTCCTCATCACACAGGATGCCCCTCGTTCTCCCCCCACTTCCCATCACACAGGATGCCCCTCATCCTCCCCACCCCACTCCCCATAATACAGAACACCCCTCGTTTCCCCCCCCCACCACTCCCCATCATACAGAACACCCCTCAATTCCACCCACCACTCGCCATCATAAAAAACACCCCTTGTTTCCCCCCGATCATACAGTTTAGAACATACCAAACCCCAATTATAGGGTCTATATTTCTTAGAGCTTTTGAGCCCAATTATTTCATATTTGGACATATTTCAACATCAGCCCCAAATCTAGCGGTCTCGTAATAATAATAATTTTTATTTGTATAGCAACTAGAGATGAGCGAGCACCAAAATGCTCAGGTGCTCGTTACTCGGGACGAAATTATCGCGATGCTCGAGGGTTCGTTTCGAGTAACGAACCCCATTGAAGTCAATGGGCGACCGGAGCATTTTTGTATTTCGCCGATGCTCGCTAAGGTTTTCATGTGTGAAAATCTGGGCAATTCAAGAAAGTGATGGGAACGACACAGCAACGGATAGGGCAGGCGAGGGGCTACATGTTGGGCTGCATCTCAAGTTCACAGGTCCCACTATTAAGCCACAATACCGGCAAGAGTGGGCCCCCCCCTCCCAACAACTTTTACTTCTGAAAAGCCCTCATTAGCAATGCACACCTTAGCTAAGCACCACACTACCTCCAACAAAGCACAATCACTGCCTGCATGACACTCCGCTGCCACTTCTCCTGGGTTACATGCTGCCCAACCCCCCCCCCCCCCCCGCACGACCCAGTGTCCACAGCGCACACCAAACTGTCCCTGCCCAGCCTTCAGCTGCCCTCATGCCACACCACCCTCATGTCTATGTATAAGTGCGTCTGCCACAGGAAAAGCAGGCACACACTGCAGAGGGTTGGCATGGCTAGGCAGCAACCCCCCCCATTAAAGGGGCGGGCTGATAGTCCACAATGCTGTACAGAAGCAATGAGAAATCCAATCCTGTGCCACCTCCATCTGGAGCTGCACACGTGGGCATAGCAATGGGGAACCTATGTGCCACACACTATTCATTCTGTCAAGGTGTCTGCACGCCCCAGTCAGACCGCGGTTTTTTATAAATAGTCACAGGCAGGTACAACTCCGCAATAGGAATTCCGTGTGCACCCACAGCATGGGTGGCTCCCTGGAACCCACCGGCGGTACATAGAAATATCCCATTGCATTGCCCAACACAGCTGAGGTAGTAATGTCGTGCTTAATGCAGGTGGGCTTCGGCCCACACTGCATGCCCCAGTCTGACTGGGGTTCTTTTCAAGTGTACAGATGTAGTAAAAACTATGTGTGCACCTACAGCATGGGTGGGTGCCAGGAAGCCACCGGCGGTACATAGAAATATTCCATTGCATTGCCCAACACAGCTGAGGTAGTAATGTCGTGCTTAATGCAGGTGGGCTTCGGCCCACACTGCATGCCCCAGTCTGACTGGGGTTCTTTTCAAGTGTACAGATGTAGTAAAAACTCCGTGTGCACCTACAGCATGGGTGGCTCCCTGGAACCCACCGGCGGTACATAGAAATATCCCATTGCATTGCCCAACACAGCTGAGGTAGTAATGTCGTGCTTAATGCAGGTGGGCTTCGGCCCACACTGCATGCCCCAGTCAGACTGGCGTTCTTTTCAAGTGTACAGATGTAGTAAAAACTCCGTGTGCACCTACAGCATGGGTGGGTGCCAGGAAGCCACCGGCGGTACATAGAAATATCCCATTGCATTGCCCAACACAGCTGAGGTAGTAATGTCGTGCTTAATGCAGGTGGGCTAAAAATTTATTTGATTACACTGTAGGCGAGGGCCCACAAAAATTGCTGTATCAACAGTACTAATGTACCTGAAAAAAATTGGCCATGGCCAACCAAGAGGGCAGGTGAAACCCATTAATCGCTTTGGTTAATGTGGCTTAAGTGGTAACTAGGCCTGGAGGCAGCCCAGTTTAACGAAAAATTGGTTCAAGTTAAAGTTCCAACGCTTTTCAGAGCATTGAAACATCTAAAAATTGTTTAGAAAAATTATGAGTGAGCCTTGTGGCCCTAAGAAAAATTGCCCGTTCAGCGTGATTACGTGAGGTTTCAGGAGGAGGAGCAGGAGGAGGAGGAGGAATATTAGACACAGATTGATGAAGCAGAAATGTCCCCGTTTTGGATGGTGAGAGAGAACGTAGCTTCCATCCGCGGGTGCAGCCTACGTATTGCTTACGTATCGCTGCTGTCCGCTGGTGGAGAAGAGAAGTCTGGGGAAATCCAGGCTTTGTTCATCTTGATGAGTGTTAGCCTCTCGGCACTGTCGGTTGACAGGCGGGTACGCTTATCTGTGATGATTCCCCCAGACGCACTAAACACCCTCTCTGACAAGACGCTAGCCGCAGGACAAGCAAGCACCTCCAGGGCATACAGCGCTAGTTCAGGCCACGTGTCCAGCTTCGACACCCAGTAGTTGTAGGGGGCAGAGGCGTCACCGAGGATGGTCGTGCGATCGGCTACGTACTCCCTCACCATCCTTTTACAGTGCTCCCGCCGACTCAGCCTTGACTGGGGAGCGGTGACACAGTCTTGCTAGGGAGCCATAAAGCTGGCCAGGCCCTTAAAGACTGTTGCACTGTCTGGGCTGTACATGCTGCTCGATCTACGCAACTCCCCTGCTACATGGCCCTCGGAACTGCGCCTTCTGCCACTAGCGCTGTCGGATGGGAATTTTACCATCAGCTTGTCCGCCAGGGTCCTGTGGTATAGCAACACTCTCGAACCCCTTTCCTCTTCGGGAATGAGACTGGGAAGGTTCTCCTTATAGCGTGGGTCGAGCAGTGTGTACACCCAGTAATCCGTAGTGGCCAGAATGCGTTGAATGCGAGGGTCACGAGAAAGGCATCCTAACATGAAGTCAGCCATGTGTGCCAGGGTACCTGTACGCAACACATGGCTGTCCGCACTAGGAAGATCACTTTCAGGATCCTTCTCCTCCTCCTCCTCAGGCCATACACGCTGAAATGATGACAGGCAAGCAGCATGGGTACCGTCAGCAGTGGGCCAAGCTGTCTCTTCCCCCTCCTCCTCATCCTCCTCCTCCTCCTCCTGAACGCGCTGAGATATAGACAGGAGGGTGCTCTGACTATCCAGCGACATACTGTCTTCCCCCGGCTCTGTTTCCGAGCGCAAAGCGGCTGCCTTTATGGTTTGCAGGGAACTTCTCAAGATGCATAGCAGAGGAATGGTGACGCTAATGATTGCAGCATCGCCGCTCACCACCTGGGTAGACTGATCAAAGTTTCGAAGGACCTGGCAGATGTCTGCCAACCAGGCCCACTCTTCTGAAAAGAATTGAGGAGGCTGACTCCCACTGCGCCGCCCATGTTGGAGTTGGTATTCCACTATAGCTCTACACTGCTCATAGAGCCTAGCCAACATGTGGAGCGTAGAGTTCCACCGTGTGGGCACGTCGCACAGCAGTCGGTGCACTGGCAGATTAAACCGATGTTGCAGGGTGCGCAGGGTGGCAGCGTCCGTGTGGGACTTGCGGAAATGTGCGCAGAGCCGGCGCACCTTTACGAGCAGGTCTGACAAGCGTGGGTAGCTTTTCAGAAAGCGCTGAACCACCAAATTAAAGACGTGGGCCAGGCATGGCACGTGCGTGAGGCTGCTGAGCTGCAGAGCCGCCACCAGGTTACGGCCGTTGTCACACACGACCATGCCCGGTTGGAGGCTCAGCGGCGCAAGCCAACGGTCCGTCTGCTCTGTCAGACCCTGCAGCAGTTCGTGGGCCGTGTGCCTCCTATCTCCTAAGCTGAGTAGTTTCAGCACGGCCTGCTGACGCTTGCCCACCGCTGTGCTGCCACACCGAGCGACACCGACTGCTGGCGACGTCCTGCTGCTGCTGACACATCTAGATTGCGAGACAGAGGTTGAGGAGGAGGAGGAGGGTGCTTTAGTGGAAGAAGCATGCACCGCCGCAGATACCACCACCGAGCTGGGGCCCGCAATTCTGGGGGTGGGTAGGACGTGAGCGGTCCCAGGCTCTGACTCTGTCCCAGCCTCCACTAAATTCACCCAATGTGCCGTCAGGGAGATGTAGTGGCCCTGCCCGCCTGTGCTTGTCCACGTGTCCGTAGTTAAGTGGACCTTGCCACTAACCGCATTGGTGAGGGCGCGTACAATGTTGCGGGAGACGTGGTCGTGCAGGGCTGGGACGGCACATCGGGAAAAGTAGTGGCGACTGGGAACTGAGTAGCGCGGGGCCGCCGCCGCCATCATAGCTTTGAAGGACTCCATTTCCACAACCCTATACGGCAGCATCTCAAGGCTGATAAATTTGGCTATGTGGACGGTTAACGATTGAGCGTGCGGGTGCGTGGTGGCGTACTTGCGCTTGCGCTCCAACACTTGCGCTAGCGACGGCTGGACTGTGTGGTGCGAGACATTGGTGGATGGGGCCGAGGACAGCGGAGGTGAGGCTGTGGGTGCAGGCCATGAGACGGTTGTGCCTGTGTCCTGAGAGGGAGGTTGGATCTCAGTGGCAGGTTGGGGCACAGGGGGAGAGGCAGCGGTGCAAACCGGAGGCGGTGAACGGCCTTCGTCCCACCTTGTGAGGTGCTTGGCCATCATATGTCTGCGCATGCTGGTGGTGGTGAGGCTGTTGGTGGTGGCTCCCCGGCTGATCTTGGCGCGACAAAGGTTGCACACCACTGTTCGTCGGTCGTCAGGCGTCTCGGTGAAAAACTGCCAGACCTTAGAGCACCTCGGCCTCTGCAGGGTGGCATGGCGCGAGGGTGTGCTTTGGGAAACACTTGGTGGATTATTCGGTCTGGCCCTGCCTCTACCCCTGGCCACCGCACTGCCTCTTGCAACCTGCCCTGCTGATGCCCTTGCCTCCCCCTCTGAAGACCTGTCCTGAGTAGGCGTTGCACACCAGATGGGGTCAGTCACCTCATCGTCCTGCTGCTCTTCCTCCGAATCCTCTGTGCGCTGCTCCCTTGGACTTACTGCCCTTACTACTACCTCACTGCAAGACAACTGTTTCTCATCGTCATCGTCCTCCTCACCCACAGAAAGTTCTTGAGACAGTTGGCGGAAGTCCCCAGCCTCTTCCCCCGGACCCCGGGAACTTTCGAATGGTTGGGCATCAGTGACGATAAACTCCTCTGGTGGGAGAGGAACCACTGCTGCCCAATCTAAGCAGGGGCCCGAGAACAGTTCCTGGGAGTGTTCCCGCTCCTGAGCAGGTGTCATTGTAGTGGAGTGAGGAGGCTGGGAGGAAGGAGGAGCAGCAGACAGAGGATTTGGATTTGCAGCACTGGACGGCGCAGAACTGTGGGTGGATGATAGCTTGCTCGAAGCACTTTCTGCCATCCAGGACAGGACCTGCTCACACTGCTCATTTTCTAATAAAGGTCTCCCGCGTGGACCCATTAATTGGGCGATGAATGTGGGGACGCCAGAAACGTGCCTCTCTCCTAATCGCGCAGCAGTCGGCTGCGACACACCTGGATCAGGAGCTCGGCCTGTGCCCACACCCTCACTTGGCCCTCCGCGTCCTCGGCCACGTCCACGTCCTCTAGGCCTACCCCTACCCCTCAGCATGCTGTATTACCAGTGATTTGATTTCCCAGGCAGGAAATAAATTGGCGCAAGCCTGCAGGCCAAATATAATGTTTTCGCTTTTTTGCAAAGGGAAGACCACACTGCGTATATTCAATGAACAAGAAGTTTAATATCTGTGGTGTGGCCCTCAAAAAGTGTCACACAACTATAGTGTAGCAGAGTTATTAACTCTAGCAGAGCAGGTATTTGCCAGTCAGGAAAGACAATGGCGCTAGGCTGCAGTAAAGCGTAGCTGGTTGCGTCTGATTTTTGTACGTTCTACACGCAGCACACACGTACACGCAGACCTTAGGACTGACACAGGCAGGCCAAATATAATTTTTTTCCTTTTTAGCAAAGGGAAGACCCCACTGCGTGTATTCAATGAATAATAAATGTCTTCTGGCCCTGCCTACACAATTCTATCCCTGTAGTATTAATGCCGGGTGCAATGCTCTGCACAGCCGGTTTTGAGAAAAAATAAAAAATATGCAACACTGCTAACAGCAGCCTGGACAGTACTGCACACGGATAGAAGTGGCCCTAGAAAGGACCGTTGGGGTTCTTGAAGCCTACACTAACTCCTAACACTCTCCCTGCCTAACCCCCACTTCTGTCCCTATTGCAGGGCGCAATGCTCTGCAGATCCAATTTTGGACAAAAAAAAAAAAATACTGTGCTAACACAGTACTGCACACTAGTAGATGTGGCCCTGAGAAGGACCGTTGGGGTTCTTGAAGCCTACACTGACTCCTAACGCTCTCCCTACAGCAGCACCAGCAGCAGCACTTTCCCTCAGCTAAGTCACAAGGCATGTGTGGCGAGCTGTGGGAGGGGCCGATTTTTATACTCGGGTGACATCTGATCGCCCCAGCCACTCACAGCAGGGGGGTGGTATAGGGCTTGAACGTCACAGGGGGAAGTTGTAATGCCTTCCCTGTCTTTCAATTGGCCAGAAAAGCGCGCTAACGTCTCAGAGAGGAAACTGAAAGTAACCGGAACACCGCGTGGTACTCGTTACGAGTAACGAGCATCCCGAACACGCTAATATTCGCACGAATATCAAGCTCGGACGAGTACGTTCGCTCATCTCTAATAGCAACTTATTCCGCAGCGCTTTCAGAGCATGGGGAAACACAAACAAGACAATTATATGTGGTATACACTTTTTTGGAGAGAGACAGGATAGGGGTGGTTCAGAATGTATAGGGGCAGAAGAGGAGGGGGAGCACAAAACAGTACGAAAATTACATACAGTATTTAATTATTAGGAAACAGAATGGGGAAGGGGTGATAAGGAGGTACAGCGGCCAAAGATGTATACGATAGGCAAAGTAGAAGGTGTAGGGAGCCATAGGGAGGGGCAAGGGGCATGTTGTAGGGGTGGGGGATTGGATCAGGAAATTTGGTATGCCTTACTGAAGAGTTGTGTTTTTAAGGCTCGTCTGAAGATCCATGCGTCAGGGATTGTCCGGATGTTTTGGGGTAGTGCGTTCCAGAGGACCGCTGCTGCTCTAGAGAGGTCCTGGAGGCAAGCATTTGAGGATCAAATTAGAGGGGTGGTTTAATCTCAATGTGTTGGCTGATTGGAGTGTATGAACAGGAGGGAGGCAATGTATGGTGGCGCCGCATCATGAAAAGTGTTTATACTGCAGGGATAGAGGTGGAAAGTTTGTATTTGTGTTTGTTTGTCCCTATTTGTGATACATTACAGAGTCAGGGGATTCTTTATATTTTAATATACACAACTAAAGTTTGTTTTTAATTGATGCTATCATTCAGTGAATCATCCTATTGTGCTTGCCACCATCAGTAAATATCTGGTGTGGTGTAAAGCATGCATTACTGTACATGTTCTCCTGAGTGATGAATCATATTTCTCTATCTGGCAAACTGATTAATGAATTTGTGAGGCTCGGTGAACGTAAATCCATTGGTATTGCTTAGGACCAAATCCAGAGGTCCCAACTGAGGTTCCTCATTCTTCACCCTTTAACCCCACCAATTGGGATGTGGGCTTTGCTGGGAAGTCCCCAGACTGTCCCAATAATGTGGTAACTGAAGCTACTTACTGCACAGTCAGACAATCCGGGTTGGAGCAAGCAGTAGAACTTCAGAACATGGAAGAAGCCAGAGGTCGGGACACACATAGGGGTTCAGTGTGGTATAACAGGCCAGAAATTGGGGTAGTCACCAGATAGACCCAGCTTGTTATACTGACTATGCTCTGTATCTACATATATGGATGCCTCGTATATATAGACTATTCTCTCTCTCTCTCTCTCTCTCTCTCTCTCTCTATATATATATATATATATATATATATATATATATGTCGGCATGCATGTATGTATATTATTTACTATACTATATGTACTGTACAATAGAATTTTGCTGTTTTTATAAATAAATCAGTGTCAGGATTGATGTCACATTCATAGAAAAAATATACATCTCTTAAGGTGTTTTTAATAAGAAATTTTTTTTAAAAATTCTGTACTTTTAGTTCTGTGTGCACGATCGATATCCTGCTGCTTGCATTCACTGCACTAAAGTTTAATTAGAGATAACGCAACTATTATCCAGAATTGATTTCCCAGACTTCACCAGATAGTTATCTGCAAATGTTGGCTAGGTTGTACTCATATGTGTTAATTAGAGATTACTTTACTGTGTAAATAAGCTCATATGGAATGGATAACTGATATATTTGTAACTGTATCTTATACAGAGCGCACTGAGCTCAGTTAGGTACTAAAGTCAACTCTTTATATGAAGATGTATTAAATACTCTCGATTATAGTTTTTTTTCCCCTTCATTCAGTCTTCTTTAGTCAACTAGTGGAATAAACTCAAAAGTAATGCATTAGGGTGGGTTCACACCTGCGCTATGACTTTCAGTCATAATTCCATCTCTCTGTTCTGTGTACCTTAACCCCTTAACCCATCCTCACTTTATCCTATCTTCCTCTGTCCTATTGTTAGAAAGTTGAAATTTGTGGTCTATTTCCATCTCTGCAGTAATGGTCAAACATAATATGTAAATATATGTACACTTATATCTACCATTGTATTGCATATGTTTTTGACTTCAAGAAAAAAACAAAACAAAAAAAAAACTGCGCTTAAGGCGACTGAGTTCTGTGTCAAAAATATTTTCATGAAACATTAACTCAAAATCTACAATAAAAAGAAGCAACATTTTTGGAAGGGTATTTAAATTTTAACATGAATATTGGGGGGGGGGGGGCTAAATTCCATTTCTCTACTCAAAAAACAGAACAGAGACGGAATTCTGAAGCCATAAAGCTGGTGTGAACCCACCCTAAAGAAGCTAACACTTGTTTTCCCGCACATCTCTTGGATAATCATACAAAGTAATTTACCCAATGTAAAGAGATATGAACAAAGAAGCAAACACTACCTACCCCAAGTAAAGACCATTTGTATTCTATCTTGGACTGTTATGTGAATAAAATTTAGAATTAAAGGAGTTATCTAAATAACATGTTTTTATTAGAGATGAGCGAACGCGTTCGTCCGAGCTTGATATTC
Source organism: Eleutherodactylus coqui (assembly GCF_035609145.1). Classification (NCBI taxonomy): domain Eukaryota; kingdom Metazoa; phylum Chordata; class Amphibia; order Anura; family Eleutherodactylidae; genus Eleutherodactylus; species Eleutherodactylus coqui. The sequence goes on along the minus strand of NC_089841.1, from coordinate 199,252,370 downwards.
GTGCGAATATTAGGGTGTTCGGGATGTTCGTTATTCGTAACGAACACCATGCGGTGTTCTGGTTACTTTCACTTCCTTCCCTGAGACGTTAGCGCGCTTTTCTGGCCAATTGAAAGACAGGGAAGGCATTACAACTTCCCCCTGCAACGTTTAAGCCCTATACCACCCCCCTGCTGTGAGTGGCTGGCGAGATCAGGTGTTCGCCTAATATAAAAGTCGGCCCCTCCCGCGGCTCGCCTCAGATGCGGTGTGAGTTAGATGAGGGACAGTGCTGTTTATACCGGAGCTGCTGTAGGGAAAGAATTGGTAGTTAGTGTAGGCTTCAAGACCCCCCAAAGGTCCTTATTAGGGCCACTGATAGCTGTGTGTTGGCTGCTGTTAGCAGTGGAATTTTTTTTTTTCTCAAAATCGGCTCTGCAGAGCGTTGCACCTGGCATTAGGGACAGAAGTGCTGCATAGGCAGGGAGAGTGTTAGGAGTGCGTGTAGCCTTCAAGAACCTCAACGGTCCTTTCTAGGGCCATATTTATCCGTGTGCAGTACTGTCCAGGCTGCTGTTAGCTGTGCTGCATTTTTTTTGGGCTTCTCAAAATCGCCTCTGCAGAGCATTCCACCCTCCATTGATACTGCAGGGAAAGAATTGTATAGGCAGGGCCACAACACAGTTATTATTCATAGAATATACGCAGTGCTGCCTTTTGGTGGAAAAACAAGTGGAAACAAATCTATTTGTCCAGCCTGTGTCCGTCCTTACGGGCGGTGGACACGTGTGAGCTGCGTGAAAAACATTGCTAAATCATACGCACCCAGCTACGCTTTACTGCTGGCTTTGCCATTTGCTTTCCTTAATTGGGAAAAAAAATACCTGCTCTGCCAGAGTTATAATAACTCTGCTACCCTCACGTTCTGTGACACATAAGCAGGGACACAGCACAGTTATTACACTTCTCATGTTCATTGAATATACGCAGTGCTGCCTTTTGGTGGGAAAAAACTGAAAACAAATCTATTTGTCCAGCCTGTGTCCGTCCTTACGGGCGGTGGACACGTGTGAGCTGCGTGAAAAACATTGCTAAATCATACGCACCCAGCTACGCTTTACTGCTGGCTTCGCCATTTGCTTTCCTTAATTGGGAAAAAAAATACCTGCTCTGCCAGAGTTATAATAACTCTGCTACCCTCACGTTCTGTGACACATAAGCAGGGACACAGCACAGTTATTACACTTCTCTTGTTCATTGAATATACGCAGTGCTGCCTTTTGGTGGGAAAAAACTGAAAACAAATCTATTTGTCCAGCCTGTGTCCGTCCTAACGCCTGTGGACACGTGAGAGCTGCGTGAAAAACATTGCTAAATCATACGCACCCAGCTACGCTTTACTGCTGGCTTCGCCATTTGCTTTCCTTAATTGGGAAAAAAAATACCTGCTCTGCCAGAGTTATAATAACTCTGCTACCCTCACGTTCTGTGACACATAAGCAGGGACACAGCACAGTTATTAAACTTAGATTATTCATTCACTAGAGGCAGTGGGGCCTTTCGTTTTCCCAAAAGGGCAAAAATTATATTTGGCCTGCAGTCTTGCGCCAATTTATTTCCTGCCTGTTAAATCAAATCACTGGTAATACAGCATGCTGAGGGGTAGGGGTAGGTCTAGAGGACGTGGACGCGGCCGAGGACGCGGAGGGCCAAGTCAGGGTGTGGGCACAGCCCGAGCTCCTGATCCCGGTGTGTCGCAGCCGACTGCTGCGCGATTAGGAGAGAGGCACGTTTCTGGCGTCCCCACATTCATCGCCCAATTAATGGGTCCACGCGGGAGACGGTTATTAGAAAATGAGCAGTGTGAGCAGGTCCTGTCCTGGATGGCAGAAAGTGCTTCGAGCAACCTATCGTCAGCACGCAGTTCTGCGCCGTCCACTGCTGCAAATCCGAATCCTCTGTCTGCTGCTCCTCCTTCCTCCCAGCCTCCTCACTCCACTACAATGACACCTGCTCAGGAGCGGGAACACTCCCAGGAACTGTTCTCGGGCCCCTGCTTAGATTGGGCAGCAGCGGTTCCTCTCCCACCAGAGGAGTTTATCGTCACTGATGCCCAACCATTCGAAAGTTCCCGAGGTCCGAGGGAAGAGGCTGGGGACTTCCGCCAACTGTCTCAACAACTTTCTGTGGGTGAGGAGGATGATGACGATCAGACACAGTTGTCTTGCAGTGAGGTAGTAGTAAGGGCAGTAAGTCCAAGGGAGCAGCGCACAGAGGATTCGGAGGAAGAGCAGCAGGACGATGAGGTGACTGACCCCACCTGGTGTGCAACGCTTACTCAGGAGGACAGGTCTTCAGAGGGGGAGTCAAGGGCATCAGCAGGGCAGGTTGCAAGAGGCAGTGCGGTGTCCAGGGGTAGAGGCAGGGCCAGACCGAATAATCCACCAAGTGTTTCCCAAAGCGCCCCCTCGCGCCATGCCACCCTGCAGAGGCCGAGGTGCTCTAAGGTCTGGCAGTTTTTCACAGAGACGCCTGACGACCGACGAACAGTGGTGTGCAACCTTTGTTGCGCAAAGCTCAGCCGGGGAGCCAACACCAACAGCCTCACCACCACCACCATGCGCAGACATATGATGGCCAAGCACCCCACAAGGTGGGACGAAGGCCGTTCACCGCCTCCGGTTTGCACCCCTGCCTCTCCCCCTGTGCCCCAACCTGCCACTGAGATGCAACCCCCCTCTCAGGACACAGGCACTACCGCCTCATGGCCTGCACCCACACCCTCATCTCCGCTGTCCTCGGCCCCATCCAGCAGTGTAGTTCAGCGCACCGTTCAGCCGTCGCTTGCGCAAGTGTTCGAGCGCAAGCGCAAGTACGCCGCCACGCACCCGCACGCTCAAACGTTAACCGTCCGCATAGCAAAATTCATCAGCCTTGAGATGCTGCCGTATAGGGTTGTGGAAACTGAGTCCTTCAAAAGTATCATGGAGGCGGCGGCCCCGCGCTACTCAGTTCCCAGTCGCCACTACTTTTCCCGATGTGCCGTCCCAGCCCTGCACGACCACGTCTCCCGCAACATTGTGCGCGCCCTCACCAACGCGGTTACTGCCACGGTCCACTTAACTACGGACACGTGGACAAGCACAGGCGGGCAGGGCCACTACATCTCCCTGACGGCACATTGGGTGAATTTAGTGGAGGCTGGGACAGAGTCAGAGCCTGGGACCGCTCACGTCCTACCCACCCCCAGAATTGCGGGCCCCAGCTCGGTGGTGGTATCTGCGGAGGTGTATGCTTCCTCCACTAAAGCACCCTCCTCCTCCTCCTCCTCCTCCTCCTCTGTCTCGCAATCAAGATGTGTTAGCAGCAGCATGTCGCCAGCAGTCGGTGTCGCGCGGTGTGGCAGCACAGCGGTGGGCAAGCGTCAGCAGGCCGTGCTGAAACTACTCAGCTTAGGCGATAAGAGGCACACGGCCCACGAACTGCTGCAGGGTCTGACACAGCAGACCGACCGCTGGCTTGCGCCGCTGAGCCTCCAACCGGGCATGGTCGTGTGTGACAACGGCCGTAACCTGGTGGCGGCTCTGCAGCTTGGCAGCCTCATGCACGTGCCATGCCTGGCCCACGTCTTTAGTTTGGTGGTTCAGCGGTTTCTGAAAAGCTACCCACGCTTGTCAGACCTGCTCGTAAAGGCGCGCCGGCTCTGCGCACATTTCCGCAAGTCCCACACGGACGCTGCCACCCTGCGCACCCTGCAACATCACTTTAAGCTGCCAGTGCACCGACTGCTGTGCGACGTGCACACACGGTGGAACTCTACGCTCCACATGTTGGCCAGGCTCTATGAACAACGTAGAGCTATAGTCGAATACCAACTCCAACATGGGCGGCGCAGTGGGAGTCAGCCTCCTCAATTCCTTTCAGAAGAGTGGGCCTGGTTGGCAGACATCTGCCATGTCCTTGGTAATTTTGAGGAGTCTACCCAGGTGGTGAGCGGCGATGCTACAATCATTAGCGTCACCATTCCTCTGCTATGCATCTTGAGAAATTCCCTGCAAACCATAAAGGCAGCTGCTTTGCGCTCGGAAACGGGGGCGGGGGAAGACAGTATGCCGCTGGATAGTCAGGGCACCCTCCTGTCTATTTCTCAGCGCGTACAGGAGGAGGAGGAGGAGCATGAGGATGATGAGGAGGAGGGGGAAGAGACAGCTTGGGCCGCTGCTGACGGTACACCAGCTGATTGCCTGTCATCCTTTCAGCGTGTATGGCCTGAGGAGGAGGAGGAGGAGGAGGATCCTGAAAGTGATCTTCCTAGTGAAGACAGCCATGTGTTGCGTACAGGTACCCTGGCACACATGGCTGACTTCATGTTAGGATGTCTTTCTCGTGACCCTCGCGTTGCACGCATTCTGGCCACTACGGATTACTGGGTGTACACACTGCTCGATCCACGGTATAAGGAGAACCTGCCCACTCTGATTCCCGAAGAGGAAAGGGGTTCGAGAGTGTTGCTATACCACAGGACCCTTGCGGACAAGCTGATGGTAAAATTCCCAGCCGACAGCGCTAGTGGCAGAAGGCGCAGTACCGAGGGCAAGGTAGCAGGGGATGTGCGTAGATCGAGCAGCATGTACATCCCAGGCAGTGCAACAGTCTTTAAGGGCCTGGCCAGCTTTATGGCTCCCCACCAAGACTGTGTCACCGCTCCCCAGTCACGGCTGAGTCGGCGGGAGCACTGTAAAAGGATGGTGAGGGAGTACGTAGCGGATCGCACGACCATCCTTGGTGACGCCTCTGCCCCCTACAACTACTGGGTGTCGAAGCTGGACATGTGGCCTGAACTAGCGCTGTATGCCCTGGAGGTGCTTGCTTGTCCTGCGGCTAGCGTGTTGTCGGAGAGGGTGTTTAGTGCGGCTGGGGGAATCATCACAGATAAGCGTAGCCGCTTGTCAACCGACAGTGCCGACAGGCTAACACTCATCAAGATGAACAAAGGCTGGATTTCCCCAGACTTCTGTTCTCCACCAGCGGACAGCAGCGATACGTAAGCAATACGTAGGCTGCACCCGCGGATGGAAGCTACGTTCTCTCTCACCATCCAAAACGGGGACATTTCTGCTTCATCAATCTGTGTCTAATATTCCTCCTCCTCCTCCTCCTGCTCCTCCTCCTGAAACCTCACGTAATCACGCTGAACGGGCAATTTTTCTTAGGGCCACAAGGCTCACTCAAATAATTTTTCAGAACAATTTTTATAAGTTTCAATGCGCTTAAAAGCATTGGAACTTTAACTTGAACCAATTTTTCGTTACACTGGGCTGCCTCCAGGCCTAGTTACCACTTAAGCCACATTAACCAAAGCGATTAATGGGTTTCACCTGCCCTCTTGGCTGGCCATGGCCAATTTTTGGGATGTACATTAGTACTGTTGATACAGCAATTTTTGTGGGCCCTCGCCTACAGTGTAATCAAATTAATTTTTAGCCCACCTGCATTACAGCTGACGTTACCTCAGCTGTGTTGGGCAATGCAATGGGATATTTTTATGTACCGCCGGTGGGTTCCAGGGAGCCACCCATGCTGTAGGTGCACACTGAGTTTTTAATACATCTGTACACTTCTAAAGAACCCGTCTGACTGGGCCATGCAGTGTGGGCCGAAGCCCACCTGTATTACGCACGACATTACTACCTCAGCTGTGTTGGGCAATGCAATGGGATATTTCTATGTACCGCCGGTGGCTTCCTGGCACCCACCCAGGCAGTGGGTCCACAGGGAGTTTAACCTACATGTGTCCACTTGTAAAGAACCCCAGTCTGACTGGGGCATGCAGTGTGGGCCGAAGCCCACCTGCATTAAGCACGACATTACTACCTCAGCTGTGTTGGGCAATGCAATGGGATATTTTTGTGTACCGCCGGTGGGTTCCAGGGAGCCACCCATGCTGTAGGTGCACACTGAGTTTTTAATACATCTGTACACTTCTAAAGAACCCGTCTGACTGGGGCATGCAGTGTGGGCCGAAGCCCACCTGTATTACGCACGACATTACTACCTCAGCTGTGTTGGGCAATGCAATGGGATATTTCTATGTACCGCCGGTGGCTTCCTGGCACCCACCCAGGCAGTGGGTCCACAGGGAGTTTAACCTACATGTGTCCACTTGTAAAGAACCCCAGTCTGACTGGGGCATGCAGTGTGGGCCGAAGCCCACCTGCATTAACCCTTTCCAGTCCACTGTGTGACCTGTGAAGACATTAGGGTTTAAGGCTGTACAGCTCCGTTGTTGGTAGACGTCCGTCGGGGTTCTCTTACTGTATATTGCCAGCCTCTCTGCTGTCGGAGCCTATCCTACGTGTCAGCTCATGCAGTACTGGCTTTAGCCAGCATATAGCGCCGTTGTATAACGGCAGAAAAAGAGTAAGCCCCCTAGGAAAACCATATACAAATTGGATTGGAAAGGGTTAAGCACAACATTACTACCTCAGCTGTGTTGGGCAATGCAATGGGATATTTCTGTGTACCGCCGGTGGGTTCCAGGGAGCCACCCATGCTGTGGGTCGACAGGGACTTCACAATAGGGAGTTGTACCTGCCTGTGTCTATGAATTAAAAAGCCCGGTCTGACTGGGGCATGCAGACACCTTGACAGAATGAATAGTGTGTGGCACATAGGTTCCCCATTGCTATGCCCACGTGTGCAGCTCCTGATGGCGGTGGCACAGGATTCTATTTCTCATTGCTTCTGTACAGCATTGTGGGCTATCGCTCCGCCACTTTTAAAGAGGGTCGCTGCCTAGCCGTGCCAACCTCTGCAGTGTGTGCCTGCGGTCCCTCGTCATGGCAGACGCAATTCTAAATAGACATGAGCGTGGTGTGGCATGAGGGCAGCTGAAGGCTGCCCAGGGACACTTTGGTGTGCGCTGTGGGGGGGAGGGGGGGCGGTTGGGCAGCATGTAACCCAGGAGAAGTGTCAGTGGAGTGTCATGCAGGCAGTGATTGTGCTTTGTTGGAGGTAGTGTGGTGCTTAGCAAAGGTATGCCATGCTAATGAGGGCTTTTCAGAAGTAAAAGTTGTTGGGAGGGGGGGGGCCCACTCTTGCCGGTATTGTGGCTTAATAGTGGGACCTGTGAACTTGAGATGCAGCCCAACACGTAGCCCCTCACCTGCCCTATCCGTCACTGTGTCATTCCCATCACTTTCCTGAATTGCCCAGATTTTCACACATGAAAACCTTAGCGAGCATCGGCGAAATACAAAAATGTTCTGGTCGCCCATTGACTTCAATGGGGTTCGTTGTTCGAAACGAACCCTCGAGCATCACGGGAAGTTCGTTCCGAATAACGAACACCCGAACATTTTGGTGTTCGCTCATCTCTAGTTTTTATTAAAATTACTCCCTGAAAATAAGAGTCCATGCATAGAATGCCATACAAGTTCTGAAGGATTCCTTGGAGCAGATTTACTAATACTCTCTAAGGGCTTATTCAGGGGCGCAACTATAGGGGATGCAGGGGATGCAGTTGCACCCGGGCCCAGGAGCCTTAGGGGGCCCATAAGACCTCTCTTCTCCATATAGGGAGCCCAGTACTATGAATAAAGCATTATAGTTAGGGGCCCCATTCCAGGTTTTGCATTGGGGCCCAGGAGCTTCAAGTTACACCTCTAGGCTTAGTCACACATCCGTATTTTTTATCAGTATTTTGTGAGCCAAAACCAGGAGTGGGTCCAAAATACGGAAGAAATGCAATTGTTGCCCAATTTTCATGGGGAAATCATATTTAAGGCACACTCCCTTTTCCCCAAAGCCAGACCCCTTTTTCAGACTTAGCAATAATAAGTGTTTAAAATTGACTAAAACACATCATAAATGTGGTGCAAAGCGTGTAAGACAGTTTTATGGCGCAATTTCTGCAGGAAAATGCATTTTCAATAGCAAATCTGCCCCTCTAGAGGGGAATAATTTTGTACCTATGGAGTCTGATGGAGCATGCTACTATTTATCTGTCAGATCTGTAAGGAATCATACCGAAAAAAACTTCTCTATGATGCTTGAGTTATACAGAGGTACAGTAAAGGACTCATACAGCCCCAATACAAAATGGAGCTGAAATAGGAGTACATGAGATCATATGTTGTAGGACCTTCAACAATTAGAAGGCTGTAAAGGCAGTAGGGCAGAGAGCATTTAGTTCACTTGAAGTGCCACAACAGGGTAACTTTAGCATTATATAGTCCTCATTGAAATCAATATGGCATCCATGTAGCACAAGTGTGATAGGTCCACCAAGTTAGAGTCTCTTTGTAACCATTCTCTGCTGTGATATGTAGATAAGGATCATAAATATAGAACCTCTGTTAATTAAATTAACGTAATTTAATTTAAAAATGAGTTTTCCAAATCAATCTTTAATTTAAATGAAAGTAACAAACTATTATCCTTCTAAAACACTATAGAATTGTGGTATGTAATAAATATAAAAAATAAAAGAAGCATTGCACATAAATGTAACATTAGTAAATAAAATAAAAAAGAGAGGATCCAACCTACTTGATGCAGGAGTCCCATTCACTTTAATAGGACTGCAGTACCACCCTGGATCACTGCACTGTGTACGGAGCTGACTGCTTCCTGCAGCAATGCAGCTAAAAGTGGGACCACCCTTTCAAATACTATGGAAATCTTTGTGCATGAGAAATCAATACACATATATCTTATTAGGTTCCTGCAAAAAAGTGACCCACTTATCTGCTTTTTGCTGTGAGTTTTCGTTCTCATGCACTTAGAAAGCTTCATACATGCTTTGCCTAAAGTCCTTCACTAAGATTTCTTTTAGAGACTATGTAGCAGCACTTACTCAAAGCTACACAATGCTCTCTGTCTATCTTATATACTATTACCAGTGGGGATATATTGGTGAAATATATAATCACAGTGTAGTTGTTTACAATGCAGTGCTATCTCTAGATCAAATATCAAGGTGGTGGGAGATGATCTGCACTAAAAGGTCTAATTGTACTATGATCTAGATCAGTGTTCCTCAACTCCAGTCCTCAGGAACACTCAACAGGTCATGTTTTCAGGATATCCTATAGTCAGAACACCTGTGGCAATGTCTGAGGCGCTGACAATAGTTACATCACCTGTGCAATACTGAGGAAATCCTGAAAACATGAACTGTTGGGGGTCCCTGAGGACTGGAGTTGAGAAACACTGATCTAGATGGAGAGCAGAGCATAACAAAACATTTCTAGAAGATGCAACATGATAGGGCATGGGGGCTGGTGAGATGATTAGCATCTCCTAACATTGTCCTCTTAATAATAATAACATTTCTTTATATAGCGCCAACATATTCCGCAGCGCTTACAAGTCAGGGGAAATAAAAACAAGACCACAGTTACATGAAGTAATCATTTGATGGAAACAGTAGGAGTGAGGGTCCTGCTCCAACGAGCTTACATACTACAAGTAGTGGGGTGATACAGAAGGTAAAGGGGGCTGGAGATGTGCACAATATGGCAGGGTGGACAGTGAGGGATGCTATACACACAGACAATGGTCAGGCCGTATAGTGGCTGAACCAGTATAACGGCAGGTGCCGGTTGATTATGGCTAGCAGGAACTGCAGTCGGTAGGACAGGGAGCATGTTATAAGGGGAGTACAGGGGGGTTTGGTTTAGGAGGCGGGAATGAGAGGCTCGAATTAAACGGGCACCTTATCTGATTTTGTTAGCAGAGTGAGAGTGTGGGTGGGTGGTGGATTGAGATGAGGGAAGCAATGTAGGGCGGTGCTGTGGAGAGCTTTGTGGATGAGGGTAGTGAGTTTAAATTGTATTCTGTATTTGACAGGCAGTCAGTGCAGCAACTGGCACAGGGCAGAGGCATCCAAGTAGCGGCTGGACACGAAGATGAGCCTAAGATTGGATGTAAGGGGTAAAGGAAAGATCGGAGTCGAATATAACCCCAAGGCAGCGGGCGTGCTGTCTGGGAGTTATGGTGATGCCACATACTGAGATGAAGATGTCAGGATGAGGTCAGTTAGTAGAGGGTGGAAATACCAGTAAGTCAGTTTTAGAGAGGTTTAGTTTTAGGTAGAGAGAGGACATAGTGTTAGAGACAGCATACAGAAAGTCGGTGGCATTCTGGAGGAAAGGTGCAGAGATGTCACGGGAAGAGGTGTATAACTGGGTGTCGCCTCATAGAGATGGTACTGAAAGCCAAATCTCCTGATGGTCTGTCCAATAGGGGCTGTGTAGATGGAGAAGAGGAGGGGGCCAAGAACCAAGCCCTGGGGGACCCCAACAGTAAGGGGAAGGTTTCTCCCTCCAGAGATATCAAAGTTTTTTTTATCCTTTTTTACTGCATAGAACATGGAGTAACTGTAATAAATAATGACAGGCTGCCTTCCATAGACTCACATGAACTTACAAATGACTATGTGCTGCCTTCTTCCTGTCACTGCAGAAAACTCGTGTGGTCGTTTCTCAGAAATCCCTTACTGAGTAATGTGCCCGCCTCATAGCATGCTAGTTCACAACAAGGGAGAAGGCTTGGGAGGGGCTGAGAAGCAGCCATCAGTTTACCCTCACTGTTAGTTTTTGCTAATATGTCAGCCATCCAGTTTGCACTGCCTTGAAAAACAATACAAGTATTGGAACCAAACAATCAGAAATTTTTGATGAAAACCAATTACAAAAAGTTACATTTTCCCACCAAAAAATCAATTAAGGAATAAAAGAAGTGCAAAGGCGTACACGGGCTTTAAGTAATCAGGCCTCTTACTAGCAGTAACAGTCCACTGAGGGAATTTCAGTCCTTTTCACAGAATCATGGAGACCTTGAGTAGAGCTGAGCGAGCACGCTCGGTAAAGGCAGATACTCAAGCGAGCATTGCTCTTCTAAACAATTGCAGGGGGGGGCGGCAGGAGGGGAAGAAGGGGGGAGCGGGGGGAGAGTGAGAGAGATCTCTCTCTCCCCTCCGCTCCCACCTGCTCCCCCTCACCGCTCCCCCCCCCCCACAATTGCTCAGACAAGTATGTAGATACTCAAGAAGAGCGATGTTCGCTTGAGTATCTGCCTTTACCGAGCATGCTCGCTCATCTCTACTCAATGTCTCCATCTCTAACATTGAGTGTTACTTCTCCTTTCTACCCACACTTCACACCAAACACCCGGATGTACAAGTGAAACCTTTATCCAACCGCCATATATGTAAGCACAAGAGAGCTAGTCAACACAGAATAGACTCATGAAATGAATCTCTACATAGTGATCTACATGTGTTACAATTACTAAGACAAATCTTATTATACAAAGGTCTCACTATATACAATTTGTGTCCGATGTCCATGACTAGCAGAGCCTATGACCTGCTTGACCCAATGGCACTTGTATGTCAATAATTATACACATTTTTTATGACTGTCCCATGATGCTTTCATTGATGTTACACAAGTAATTATGTAGGTGTAGCCCTCATGATATTAAACTCCACTTCTCTACCCTGAAAACATTTCATGGAAGATTCATTTTAAAAAAATGGAATTATTTCTTCCAGCGCATTATGTAATCTAAATAGTACAAGATGAGGGTTTGTGAATCAAATGTTATATAACTGCCATTTGTAACATTTCTGTGAATTCGGCTGCTGATGGATTTGTTTAAGAAACAGCTGATTAGATTTTTATGCTTTAGCTTTGTGATTGAGATTAGCAGATTGAAATATTATACGTGTTGTTGAAAAGCTAATGGATGAATCATTGTCAAAGCAGATTAACAGACTTCCAGTGTCCTTCACGCAGTTCGAAAAACAATGTATTCTCCTAGCTATTCACTTTTATTGCTGTAGGATTTTCTCTTCATGGCTATAAAACTAAATCTATGGCCTGAGGCAAGCAGACCTGAGGAATTCTTCCTCCAAAATCATTAAAAATCTCTTTAACTAGTGCTTAACTCCAGTAAACTAAAACTCCCCTGAGCCCTTGTAGGGAGACCAACTCGAGAATATCTTTTTTATTGCATTAATATCAGAATGCAATGTTGCCTGTAACAGCTTTGCTTGTATATACAGACAGATAGGGAAAAGCATCAATCAAACCTCGAGGTGGTGTATTCAGGATTCAAGAAAGGGTTCCGATTGTCCTGGATGTAGCCGGAAGTCCTCATTTCTGGGCTTTGTGTTGCTTTTTCTCCAGCCAACTCCTCAGAGGACTCACTTGAGATTGAGATGAATTACCTTTTTTTTTTTTTTTTTTTTAAATCACACGTTTTGAGGTTCACAGACCTCTTCATCAGGAAGCTGGGTAATTGAGTGGTTGTGGTGAGTGTATAAGAAAACAAGGGGTGTAAATGTAAAAGTACAACAAACATAGAATATAAAGCAAGCAATAAAGGCTTATTTACACACAACAAACGTATAAACGAACGACTCAACGACCTTTTGCGTTCCAACGATGAGTGTTTACGCGTAAAGATGATCATTTGAAATTTTCGCCATGTTGCTTGTTCGCTGGGTCATTTGGTAGTGTTTATACGTAAAGATATGTGGACGATTGTTTGCTCAGGTGGGCGTGCGTAAATGTGAAGAAAAAAAACGTTGGTATTGTGCAAGTATGGGGATTGGCTTTTGAAAGAATCTCTAGGTAGGCGGTTTTTACCATTGTCTACTGCTGCAGTATGTGGATTGGCTTGTGAATAGAGATGAGCGAACGTGCTCTTTTAGAGCAATTACTCGATCGAGCATCGCTTTTTTCGAGTAATTGCCTAATCGGGCGAAAACATTCGGGGGGCGCCGGGGGTGAGCCGGGGGAGTGGGGGGGGGGGAAGAGAGAGAGAGCTCCCCCCTGTTCCCCCCTACTACCCTCCACTTCACCCTACCGCCCTCCACGCCACGGCGCCCCCCGAATCTTTTCGCCCGAGCAGGCAGTTACTCGAAAAAAGCGATGCTTGATTGAATAATTGTCCTAAACGAGCACGTTCGCTCATCTCTACTTGTGAATGAATGATTTTGTTTAGCTGGGCAAACAATCGCCCCTCCCCTCAAGTTGTTTGAACGACTGCTATTTAAACCTAACGACAAGCAAACGAACTAGCGACTATTTTTATGCAACCAACAACAAGTCTTCCCACGTCTTTCTCTATTACTTTCTTCTTCCCAATACCATCATCTCCCAGCCTCTACTGCCATACAAACCCCCATAATCACTCTAGTTCCCCTTTATTTAGGTAAGACACCTGTATTGGAACAGTGTTTATTATCTCTCTCCCAAAATGCTTATTTTGTGCAGCTATATATTGAAGCTTGAACTGGTTGTTTATCAGATACATGAGAACAATTGATTGCATTTTTGATGGTGAATCTTTCAGCTATGCTTGATTTCATTTGCAACTATTATTTACCATTTTGCAACAAAGTAACTTTTTTGAGCTGCTATTAAATACACGAGTAAGGCTTGATTTGGATCAATAGAAAGAGTCCTTTGTACTTTGGGCTTTAGAAGTCTGCTGGGAGCCAATATGGATTTGAAGTTTATCGTTCTACAAAGCATAAAAAGTGGTTTTAGGTGAAGATTGTCTTCTAGATGCAGGTGAACCAGCAAAATATTCAATGCTTGAATAAAATATTTTTTCTTTAATCTTTGGGATACATAATATACTGCGATGAAAGTAGATTTTTATTCTGTAGTTCCCACTGACTTTCTTTTCTTCCATGGTCTTAGATATTGTTTTTCTCTGAACTTCCCTCTGTGTATTTTGGTCTGGTCATCAAAATCATGCAAATTGTTGCAAATCTAATGTTGGTGAGTCATGGTTTATGATTGAGCACTTGTGAAATCTATGTCACTGTTAATACGTACTCTATTAAAGTGCACTTTTTGTAATTAAATTATTATTATTCATTTTCTAGGTCCACAAAAATCAATACTGACTCATCTGAGGAAAAGGCTTGCCTAAGCCTGGAAACGCGTTCTATTGTCCCCGCTGCCTGGAATAAAAGCTTGCTGTATACCTTTCTGACTGTAGTGTGTGCATTGATCTAGAGCTCCAGCATTGTTTGCATTGGTGTACATTATTGGTGAGGCATAACTTTTATGAGGATAGCCTTTTCTGCTACTCCTCAACCACAGACTGACACCAACGACACACCACCCTCAGAAAAAATAAGTTTTTTCCTTCTTTGAATTTATTCTTTAGGGATGAATATCTTTACATTTTTAGTGCTAGATTTTGCAGACACTCAGTCAGCGTCTAGAGATGTAGATCTGTATCAATTGTGTAAAATGTACAGATTTATTAGATGTCATTGCGGTAATCAAATATGTAAAGGTAAAGTCCCCTGGTGCAAATACTGAGTCATGACTCATGACACATCGTGACATTTTCTTGGCAGGCTGCTTTTGTAGGATGGTTCACCATTGCCTTCCCCAGTCTTCTTTTTACCCCCAGAAAGCTGGGTATTCATTTTACCGACCTCGGAAGTCAACCTTGAGCTGGCTACCTGAACCATTCAGGAATTGAACCTGTAACCTTCAGGTCATGAGCGAGAGTAAATGACTATAATTGTTTGCAGACATGTAAATAAATGATTTCATCACCAGAGGAAATGCTTTTATGGATGAAGTGGCAAGGAGAACTGTGTTCACGCCATTGGAACAGATGACTAGTTTGCTCCTGGTTGTGCAGGATATAACTCAGCATGCCTTTTTATTGGAGGTTCTTCAATCATCTGCCTTAGTAGTTGGGCAAAGATGTGGGAGAATACGGGGTTTTCTTCTTCAGACGCAAAAGTAGTGATGTTTAAATTACATATAATTAGAGATGAGCGAACGTACTCGTCCGAGCTTGATACTCGTTTGAGTATTAGCGTGTTCGGGATGCTCGTTACTCGTAACGAGTACCACGCGATGTTCGGGTTACTTTCACTTTCATCCCTGAGACGTTAGTGCGCTTTTCTGGCCAATTGAAAGACAGGGAAGGCATTACAACTTCCCCCTGCGACGTTCAAGCCCTATACCACCCCCCTGCAGTGAGTGGCTGGGGAGATCAGGTGTCACCCGAGTATAAAAATCGGCCCCTCCCGCGGCTCGCCTCAGATGCGTTGTGACATAGCTGAGGGACAGTGGTATCGTGTTGGAGCTGCTGTAGGGAGAGTGTTAGGAGTTAGTGTAGGCTTCAAGAACCCCAACGGTCCTTCTTAGGGCCACATCTAACCGTGTGCAGTAGTGTGGAGGCTGCTTTTAGCAGTGTTGCACTTTTTTTTTTTTTGGTATATCGGCCGTGCAGAGCATTGCGCCCTGCAGTAATACTCCAGGGACAGAATTGTGTAGGCAGGGCCAGAAGACATATATTATAGATTGAATATACGCAGTGGTCCTTTTGAAAAAAATATTGGAAAAAAATCTATTTGGCCTGCCTGTCACTGTGCTCAGTGTTCTGGGTCCGTGTCTGCTGGGGGTATTAGTTCTCCAAATAAATACGCAGCCAGCTAAGTGTTACAGCAGGCTTGCGCCAAATTATTTCCTGGCTCTGAAATCACCGGTCTGTTGCAGTTAATAACAGTGCAACACTGCAGTTCCGTGACACAGTCCAGGGACAGAATTGTGTAGGCAGGGCCAGAAGACATATATTATAGATTGAATATACGCAGTGGTCCTTTTCAAAAAAATATTGGAAAAAAATCTATTTGGCCTGCCTGTCACTGTGCTCAGTGTTCTGGGTCCGTGTCTGCTGGGGGTATTAGTTCTCCAAATAAATACGCAGCCAGCTAAGTGTTACAGCAGGCTTGCGCCAAATTATTTCCTGGCGTTCCGTAAGCGAACTCAGCCTCCAACCACAGGCCATTAAGCGGCACATTTAATTACAGTGTTGTGTTTCTGCATTCCTGGTAATACAGCATGCTGAGGGGTAGGGGTAGGCCTAGAGGACGTGGGCGCGGCCGAGGACGCGGAGGCCCTAGTCCGGGTGTGGGCACAGGCCGAGCTTCTGATCCAGGTGTATCGCAGCCGACTGCTGCGGGATTAGGAGAGAGGCACGTTTCTGGCGTCCCCACATTCATAGCACATTTAATAGGTCCACGCGGTAGACCTTTATTAGAAAATGAGCAGTGTGAGCAGGTCCTGTCGTGGATGGCAGAAAGTGCTTCCAGCAACCTATCGTCCACCCAGAGTTCTGCGCTGTCCACTGCTGCAACTCAGAATCCTCTGGCTGCTGCTCCTCCTTCCTCCCAGCCTCCTCACTCCATGAAAATGAGACATTCTGAGGAGCGGGCAGACTCCCAGAAACTGTTCTCGGGCCCCTGCCCAGATTGGGCAGCAGTGGTTCCTCTCCCACCAGAGGAGTTTATCGTGACTGATGCCCAACCATTGCAAAGTTCCCGGGGTCCGGTGATGAGGCTGGGGACTTCCGGCAACTGTCTCAAGACCTTTCAGTGGGTGAGGAGGCAGATGACGATGAGACACAGTTGTCTATCAGTGAGGTAGTAGTAAGGGCATTAAGTCCGAGGGAGGAGCGCACCGAGGATTCTGAGGAAGAGCAGCAGGACAATGAGGTGACTGACCCCACCTGGTTTGCTACGCCTACTGAGGACAGGTCTTCAGAGGGGGAGGCAAGGGCAGCAGCAGGGCAGGTTGCAAGAGGCAGTGCGGTGGCCAGGGGTAGAGGCAGGGCCAGACCGAATAATCCACCAACTGTTTCCCAAAGTGCCCCCTCGCGCCATGCCACCCTGCAGAGGCCGAGGTGCTCAAAGGTCTGGCAGGTTTTCACTGAGAGTGCAGACGACCGACGAACAGTGGTGTGCAACCTTTGTCGCGCCAAGATCAGCCGGGGAAACACCACCACCAGCCTCACCACCACCAGCATGCGCAGACATATGATGGCCAAGCACCCCACAAGGTGGGACGAAGGCCGTTCACCGCCTCCGGTTTGCACCGCTGCCTCTCCCCCTGTGCCCCAACCTGCCACTGAGATCCAACCCCGCTCTGAGGACACAGGCACTACCGTCTCCTGGCCTGCACCCACACCCTCACCTCCGCTGTCTTCGGCCCCATCCAGCAATGTCTGTCAGCGCAGCGTCCAGCCGTCGCTAGCGCAAGTGTTTGAGCGCAAGCGCAAGTACGCCACCACGCACCCGCACGCTCAAGCGTTAAACGTGCACGTAGCCAAATTTATCAGCTTGGAGATGCTGCCGTATAGGGTTGTGGAAACGGAGTCCTTCAAAAGTATGATGGCGGCGGCGGCCCCGCGCTACTCAGTTCCCAGTCGCCACTACTTTTCCCGATGTGCCGTCCCAGCCCTGCACGACCACGTCTCCCGCAACATTGTACGCGCCCTCACCAACGCGGTTACTGCCAAGGTCCACTTAACAACGGACACATGGACAAGCACAGGCGGGCAGGGCCACTATATCTCCCTGACGGCACATTGGGTGAATTTAGTGGAGGCTGGGACAGAGTCAGAGCCTGGGATCGCTCACGTCCTACCCACCCCCAGAATTGCGGGCCCCAGCTCGGTGGTGGTATCTGCGGCAGTGTATGCTTCCTCCACTAAACCAGCCTCCTCCTCCAACACAACCTCTGTCTCGCAATCAAGATGTGTCAGCAGCAGTAGCACGTCGCCAGCAGTTGGTGTCGCGCGGCGTGGCAGCATAGTGGTGGGCAAGTGGCAGCAGGCCGTGCTGAAACTACTCAGCTTAGGAGATAAGAGGCACACGGCCCACGAACTGCTGCAGGGTCTGAAAGAGCAGACCGACCGCTGGCTTGCACCACTGAGCCTCCAACCGGGCATGGTCGTGTGTGACAACGGCCGTAACCTGGTGGCGGCTCTGCAGCTCGGCAGCCTCACGCACGTGCCATGCCTGGCCCACGTCTTTAATTTGGTGGTTCAGTGCTTTCTGAAAAGCTACCACGCTTGTCAGACCTGCTCGGAAAGGTGCGCCGGCTCTGCGCACATTTCCGCAAGTCCCACACGGACGCTGCCACCCTGCGCACCCTGCAACATCGGTTTAATCTGCCAGTGCACCGACTGCTGTGCGACGTGCCCACACGGTGGAACTCTACGCTCCACATGTTGGCCAGGCTCTATGAGCAACGTAGAGCTATAGTGGAATACCAACTCCAACATGGGCGGCGCAGTGGGAGTCAGCCTCCTCAATTATTTTCAGAAGAGTGGGCCTGGTTGGCAGACATCTGCCAGGTCCTTGGAAAGTTTGAGGAGTCTACCCAGGTAGTGAGCGGCGATGCTGCAATCATTAGCGTCACCATTCCTCTGCTATGCCTCTTGAGAAGTTCCCTGCAAAGCATAAAGGCAGACGCTTTGCACTCGGAAACAGAGCCGGGGGAAGACAGTATGTCGCTGGATAGTCAGAGCACCCTCCTGTCTATATCTCAGCGCGGTGAGGAGGACGAGGAGGAGGAGGAAGATGAGGAGGAGGGGGAAGAGACAGCTTGGCCCACTGGTGAGGGTACACATGCTGCTGGCCTGTCATCCTTTCAGCGTGTATGGCCTGAGGAGGAGGAGGAGAAGGAGGAGGATCCTGAAAGTGATCTTCCTAGTGAGGATAGCCATGTGTTGCGTACAGGTACCCTGGCACACATGGATGACTTCATGTTGGGATGCCTTTCTCGTGACCCTCGTGTTACACGCATTCTGGCCACTACGGATTACTGGGTGTACACACTGCTCGACCCACGGTATAAGGAGAACCTGCCCACTCTCATACCCGAAGAGGAAAGGGGTTCGAGAGTGTTGCTATACCACAGGACCCTGGCGGACAAACTGATGGTAAAATTCCCATACGACAGCGCTAGTAGCCGAAGGCGCAGTTCCGAGGGCCAGGTAGCAGGGGAGGCGCGGAGATCAGGCAGCATGTACAGCACAGGCAGGGAAACACTCTTTAAGGCCCTTGACTGCTTTATGGCTCCCCAGCAAGACTGTGTCACCGCTCCCCAGTCACGGCTGAGTCGGCGGGAGCACTGTAAAAGGATGGTGAGGGAGTACGTAGCCGATCGCACGGCCGTCCTCCGTGACGCCTCTGCCCCCTACAACTACTGGGTGTCGAAGCTGGACACGTGGCCTGAACTCGCGCTGTATGCCCTGGAGGTGCTTGCTTGTCCTGCAGCTAGCGTCTTGTCAGAGAGGGTGTTTAGTGCGGCTGGGGGAATCATCACAGATAAGCGTACCCGCCTGTCAACGGACAGTGCCGACAGGCTAACACTCATCAAGATGAACAAAGCCTGGATTTCCCCAGACTTCTCTTCTCCACCAGCGGACAGCAGGGATACCTAAGCAATACGTAGGCTGCACCCGCGGATGGAAGCATCGTTCTGTATCCCCATCAAAAACGGGGACCTTTTCGCTTCATTAATCTGTATATAATATTCCTCCTCCTCCTCCTGCTCCTCCTCCTGAAACCTCACATAATCACACCGAACGGGCAATTTTTCTTAGGCCCACAAGGCTCAGTCATATAATTTTTCTAAACAATTTTTATACGTTTCAATGCTCATTAAAGCGTTGAAACTTTCACCTCAACCAATTTTTATTTTAACTGGGCTGCCTCCAGGCCTAGTTACCAATTAAGCCACATTAACCAAAGCGATTAATGGGTTTCACCTGCCCTCTTGGTTGGCCATGGGCAATTTTTCTGATGTACATTAGTACTGTTGATACAGCAATTTTTGTGGGCCCTTGCCTACAGTGTAATCAAATAAATTTTTAGCCCACCTGCATTACAGCTGACGTTACATCCGCTGTGTTGGGCACTGCAATGGGATATTTTTATGTACCGCCGGTGGCTTCCTGGCACCCACCCATGCTGTGGGTCCACAGGGAGTTGTAAATGCATCTGTGTCCACTTCTAAAGAACCCCAGTCTGACTGGGCATGCAGTGTGGGCCGAAGCCCACCTGCATTAAACATGACATTACTACCTCAGCTGTGATGGGCAATGCAATGGGATATTTTTATGTACCGCCGGTGGGTTCCAGGGAGCCACCCATGCTGTGGGTCCACAGGGAGTTGTAAATGCATCTGTTTCCACTTCTAAAGAACCCCAGTCTGACTGGGGCATGCAGTGTGGGCCGAAGCCCACCTGCATTAAACATGACATTACTACCTCAGCTGTGATGGGCAATGCAATGGGATATTTTTATGTACCGCCGGTGGGTTCCAGGGAGCCACCCATGCTGTGGGTCCACAGGGAGTTGTAAATGCATCTGTTTCCACTTCTAAAGAACCCCAGTCTGACTGGGGCATGCAGTGTGGGCCGAAGCCCACCTGCATTAAACATGACATTACTACCTCAGCTGTGATGGGCAATGCAATGGGATATTTTTATGTACCGCCGGTGGGTTCCAGGGAGCCACCCATGCTGTCGGTCCACAGGGAGTTGTAAATGCATCTGTTTCCACTTCTAAAGAACCCCAGTCAGACTGGGGCATGCAGTGTGGGCCAAAGCCCACCTGCATTAAACATGACATTACTACCTCAGCTGTGATGGGCAATGCAATGGGATATTTTTATGTACCGCTGGTGGCTTCCTGGCACCCACCCATGCTGTGGGTCCACAGGGAGTTGTAAATGCATCTGTTTCCACTTCTAAAGAACCCCAGTCTGACTGGGGCATGCAGTGTGGGCCGAACCCCACCTGCATTAAACATGACATTACTACCTCAGCTGTGATGGGCAATGCAATGGGATATTTTTATGTACTGCCGGTGAGTTCCAGGGAGCCACCCATGCTGTGGGTCCACAGGGAGTTGTAAATGCATCTGTTTCCACTTCTAAAGAACCCCAGTCTGACTAGGCATGCAGTGTGGGCCAAAGCCCACCTGCATTAAACATGACATTACTACCTCAGCTGTGATGGGCAATGCAATGGGATATATTAATGTACAGCCGGTGGGTTCCATGGAGCCACCCATGCTGTGGGTGCACACGGAATTCCCATTGCGGAGTTGTACCTGCCTGTGACTATTTATAAAAAACCGCGGTCTGACTGGGGCATGCAGACACCTTGACAGAATGAATAGTGTGTGGCACATAGGTTCCCCATTGCTATGCCCACGTGTGCAGCTCCAGATGGAGGTGGCACAGGATTGGATTTCTCATTGCTTCTGTACAGCATTGTGGACTATCGCCCCGCCCCTTTTAAAGAGGGTCGCTGCCTTGCCGTGCCAACCCTCTGCAGTGTGTGCCTGCGGTTCCTCTGGCAGACGCACTTATAAATAGTGGCGTGGCATGAGGGCAGCTGAAGGCTGCGCAGGGACAATTTGGTGTGCGCTGTGGACACTGGGTTGTGCAGGGGGGGGGGGGTTGGGCAGCATGTAACCCAGGAGAAGTGGCAGCGGAGTGTCATGTAGGCAGTGATTGTGCTTTGTTGGAGGTAGTGTGGTGCTTAGCTAAGGTATGCATTGTTAATGAGGGTTTTTCAGAAGTGAAAATTGTTGGGAGGGGGGGGGGCACTCTTGCCGCTATTGTGGCTTAATAGTGGGACCTGTGAACTTGAGATGCAGCCCAACATGTAGTCCCTCGCCTGCCCTATCCGTTGCTGTGTCGTTCCCATCACTTTCTTGAATTGCCCCGATTTTCACAAATGAAAACCTTAGCGAGCATCGGCGATATACAAAAATGCTCGGGTCGCCCATTGACTTCAATGGGGTTCGTTACTCGAAACGAACCCTCGAGCATCGCGAAAAGTTCGTCTCGAGTAACGAGCACCCGAGCATTTTGGTGCTCGCTCATCTCTACATATAATGTCACTGATATACTCCATGGATTCATGGAATTATAAAGAAGACTGTAGATTTGATGGACTGTCGGTGAAATACAGGTTTGTTGCATCGCCTACTAGAAGGGGTTACACGGCTTTGTTCTACTACCCCTAAGTGGAGTGAGTATTAACAGTACTCGTTTTCTATAACTGTTGCTTTCTCTGTTACCTGTGACCCCTGAGTGTTTGTGTGTATATATAAGCTTTTTCTTCTATAAATGGCGTTAAATGTCCTTTATGTAATTTTAACCTTGATACCTATTTAACCCTAGAAGTATTCCTTCTCTATCTACATAATTTGAGGTTTTATCTGACCTACAAAAGTCAGTCACTAATGTGACTAAGAATGTGTTAATTATATTAACTCATCAATAATGAGTCAGTAATGGGTCAATCAATATGTAAGGTGGTTCTTGTTGGCAGATAGTCAAACTCCTGTCTTAAAAATGTATTCCATGAAAAAGAAGGCAGATATTCTTGCTATCTCTGCAAAAAATCTCCATATCCGTATTCTCATTTTCTACTGCTTTTTCCTCTCTTGAATTTATGACACTTATTTTTAATGGTATATACATTTCTTTCTCTTACATCTTACACATTGAGACAAGGTTACTTTGGTGCCCTTATATAGAGAGCCACTTAGTTCCTACATTTTGTACAGTTATAGCAAACTTTAGACTTGAGCAGCCAACCAATTTGACAGGTGCTCGCAGCATGGGACTGAAGCCCCACTCCATAGAAGACATGACCAGCACATCAGGGAAAGTTTTGCCCACCTAATAATAAGAGCAGTGTGATGGCTAGTGTGTCACTGACCCTACAGATCATAGGGAATGTGTTGGGGCTAAGTTCTGTTTCAAGAAGGAAAGGGACTTATTATGTGCATAGCGCCAACCTATTCTGCAGCACTATACAAATAATTTATTTGTTACCTCCCCCCAAGCTGGATACTCGTTTTACAGACCTTAGAAGGGTGAACCTTGAGCTACTTGAACCATGCAGGGATTGAACTCACAACCTTTAGATCATAAGCAAGAGCTTAGGATTGCATACTGCTGCCTTAACACTCTGCACCACAAGGTACAAGCATTGGTGGGCACCATGACAGAGTTGTGCAGCTCATCAAAGCTGTTAACCCTTTAAATGCCGCTGTCAATTCTGACAGGCATTTAAATCCCCCGACCGATGTTAGGGGGTCCCGTACGGCCCCCCCGTGATAAGATCACAGGGAGCTGTGCGGGTGTCATGGCAGCCAGGCACCTTCTGAAAGGCCACAGGGCCGTGATGGCAGAATGCCTATCATCAAGCAAAAATAAGATCAATAATGTTTTTGTAATTATTAAAAAAATAAAGTAATAAAAGTAAAAAAAAAAACCTTTTGCCATATTTCTAATAAAAGAATCGAATAAAAAGCAAAAATACATACATGGTATCGCTGTATCTGTAAAAGTCCAATCTATCAAAATAACGCATTGTTTACCCCGTACAATAAACGTCATCAGGAAAAGGAAAAAAAATGCCAGAAATGCGCTTTTTTGTCACCCTGCCTCCAAGAAGGAATGCAATAAAAAGCATTCAAAAAGGTCATATGTATTCCAAAATGGTACCAACGCAAACTACAGGACGTCCTGCAAAAAATGAGCCCTCGAGGCAGAAAATAATTTTAAAAAATTAAATTTCTTTGAAAAAAATTTGTGCAGGCATATAAATCAAAAGAATGACGATTGGCCTATGCAAACAGGCTGTCATTCATCTATGAAATCTATGAAAGAACTGCCTGTTTATAGTAAATAGAGGAGGGCCAGACGGAAGCGATCTCCAGCTGCTCCACCTCCGTTCACTGAGCGATCATCACTCCTTTGTGAGAGCAATAATCACAGGGATGACTGTTGGGTGCTGAAGTGCCCAATAGTCCTTCCATGTAAAAGGACCCTTACAAACGTTTTAAGGACCTTTTAAAAGATTTTTTTTTCATTGCTAATTATTTGATTGTTTTATTTATAAAACAAGGCAGTGATGTTTACATCAACTAATCAATATCACTCCAACCACAAAGAGCTGCAATATGACAATGTGCTGTTTGTGAAAGCTGGTTCATAATAGAAGATGAAGAGTGATTTCTGTTACTTATTTCTGTTTAATATTTCCATTAGAAACAGGGATGACAAATGTTATTATAGGACGGCGTCAAATTAGTATTCTAATTGAATGCACAGCAACTCTGATATTTACTGAGTGCATCATACACCTACTGTTACAATGAATTATTCATTATAGAAAAAAAAGAAACTGCCAAAACACAATCAAAGGAATCTGAGGAAACAATAAGTAACCTTTAAGTCAGTGGTAGGAGTTTTTAATCACTCTAAAATGCTCCCCTTAGGAAAGCAAGCATTTTTCCCCTGGAATTCTCTATGACCCCTGCAGAACTATTGGCATAAAATGTTAAAGCAGCTTGAGTGCTTGTAATTTCCTGAACAATTGACATGCGGGCTATGTTTTTTGCTATTGCATCTTTCTTTATATTTCCTGTCTAGTATAGAATGTTCTCTTAGATGATGAAGAATGTGATTGGTCATAACCAACAAAGACATTGAATAAAGCCTTTCTATTACATACTGACACTTCTGCCCACCTATCTAAAGCTTTTGACACAAAAGTATTTAAATAAAGTGTAATTAGCAATTAAACCACTTGTATGAATTACAGTCGAGGCCTAAATTTCTTCAACAGAAATGTGAAAGACTCAAGAGGAAATTATAGGAAATGTTTGGTTGTAATTAGAGATGAGCGAGCACCCAAATGCTCGGGTCTGCGTTATTCGAGTCGAGCTTTTCGTAAAATTCGAGAGCTCTACTCGAGTAACAAACCCCATTGACTACAATGGGAGACTCGAGCATTTTTGTATGTGGGACGCTGGGTGCTGAGCTTTTTTTTTTTCTCTCTCTCTCTCTCTCTCCCCGCCTGCCAGACAAAAAATTTGCCAATGACGCGCGCTGCATCGGGGTGGGGAGGGGCCAAAACAGGCACGTCACAGCGGGGAGGAGCCAAGAACTGGGGCGGGGTCGAACATCGCTTGATGCTTGTTTGAGTAACGAGCACCATAAAGTACGCTAATACTTGAACGAGCATCAAGCTCGGCAGAGTATGTTCGCTCAACTCTAATTGTAATCATTATTGCTGTTAATGGGGATGCAAACAGATGGTGATTTCGAAGTTGGGTAACTTTGTGCCTTAAAGAGGTTATCCACCTCTACACTATTAATGATCTATCCTCTGGACAAGTCATCAATAGTCGATCGGTCGGGTCCACAGCTGTTCTCCTGGATGTTAGTGTGTATGGATGAGGTGGACGAAAGCTCTATATATTGCTCTTTACTGTTGTCTAATGTCTTTACTGCTTTCTAAAGACCCATTTACATGCAATTATTATCGCTCAAAATGCGTTCAAACGATGGCATTAGAGCGATAATTGTCGCGTGTAAATGCTTCCATCTTACTTTTCAGCTGAACAATGATTTTTAGGTGAGCATAAAATCCATCGTTCAGTCGGAGAGATATAGCAGGAACCGCACACTGTGTTCTCTATTGGAGCAGTTGCTTACATTGTATTCAGCTGACAGCCCGTGGTAGCCCATTAGTGCCCATTAGTACTTTATGCTAAATGATCACTAGAACTGTGTTAATCTATCAATCGTTTGAAAGATTTTCTTTGTGTGTAAATAAGCCTTAAAGTTGCAATTGCAAGTACTACCAATGGGATTCATTTACTTATCTAAGTCAATCAATCGTCATTGTGCTTCTGTAATAAAGCAACTCGATATGGGTTCAAAAATTAATACATTTATCAAAGGCTATGAATAACTATTCTACATTTTTATGTTAATTGAGTACACTACCTCTTAAAAGTTTTAGAACACCTAAAGTTGAAGTTTTAGAACACTTGAAGTTTTTCAAGTTTGTATTGATACTTACACAGTTTAATGTTTCAAATATACTGTGAAATAAAATCCTAGAACAAATAAACACAAGATGTATAAAAATAATGGATTCATTTGTTTCACCAAATTAAATCTAGATTTTTGATTTTAAAAAGGAGCCCCTCCAGCTGATATAACAGCTTTACACAATCAAGGCATTCTTTCTACAATTGCATTCAGATACTGCTCAGAAATCTCTTCCCACCAATGCTGCAGAAGTTCCCACAAATGTGCTGCACTTGTAGGTTGCTTTGCTTTCACCCTTCTATCCAGTTGATCCCAAACAAGCTCAATGGGGTTTAAAGCCTCATTCATCCTCACGGCTGAGTCGGATTCCGCCTGCAAAATATCACAATGCAATCAGACCTGGCGCCCCCCAGAGACCCTAAACTTACCTCTCCGAATCCACCGCGAGTTTCTCGTCCGGCGAGCCTGCTCACATGCGCAGTGCAGCGCACGATGTGCCGTCGCTGGCCTATGAAGTGGATTTTCTCAGTACTTCTGCAGTGCTCACAGAGGAAGTATCGCGGGACGGACGGCTTCAATTGACTGCAATGGAAGCCGTGTGTGTGATTTTCAGAACAAGATAGAATATGCTGTGATTCTCCCCTGTGAGCGGAAAATCAGGGGAGAATTGTTTAACACAGACATTGGACAGACATTGCTGCGGAATTCGCGGCGGGTGTCTGACTGCGAATTCCACAGCGATAATCTGTCCATGGGCATTCGGCCTAGGTCTGTAGACTGTGCACGTCATTCCATTCTTTGAAGAATACCAGCTGCTTCTTGACTTCTTCAGTAGTTCTGACATAAGCAAGAAGTATGTTTTGGATCATTATTTTGCAGTAATATAAACCCATGTCCAACTAAGCGTATACTAGAGGGTACTGCATGGCATATCAAAATGTTGTGGTAGCCCTTTTTGTCCAGTGTGCCAGTCACTTTATGCAAGTTGCCAACTCTGAATCCAGCAAAATGGCCCAGACCATCATGCTCTGTTTGGCAGTTGGTGTCACACACTTAGGAACTATCCTTTCACAGACTGGATGGCATACAAAAACCCTGTGGGATGCAAGAAAGATGTCAAATTTTGATTCATCAATCCCTAAGACCCACGTCCACTGGAGTTGCTGCTTGGCTCAGCCAAGTCTTCTTTTTTATTATTTTGCAATCTTAGTAGTGGCTTTCTTACCTGTCAAACCAGCAGATAGAAATCTCTTCTTCACAGTTGAAATGCAAACCTGTTTATTTTTTGCTGAATTAAGTGCCAATCAGGCAATCTATTGACTCTCAAAAACTTGTCATCTGATTTTGTAGTGGCCTTTAGTCTGCTAGACGTCTTCCTCTCAGTTTCCTCCAGTTTTTGATGGTACGGGAAACTGTACTGACTGCCACCTTGGCTTTCTTGGCAAACTTCTAAGGGCCTATTTACACACAACAATTCTCCAGAAATTCGTTCAAATGAGCGAAAGTGAGCAATAATCGTTCAGTGTGAAGCGAAAGAATCATAGACTTGTCATTCTTGAACTTTTCCGTCAGCTTAAAAAAAACCTCATTAGCGCTCGCTGGCTTGTCATTTCATGTAAAAGTTCCCCGCTGAGTGAGAAGCAGATGAGAATCCAGTGAGTCGCTGGAAGGACTTTCAGTTTAAATGCTCGATGACGTCAGGGCTCGTGCAGGCGCTGAAAAGAATGTCAGCCCATGTAAAAGGGCCTTCTTAGGTTAATTGCCTTTTTCTTGCCATTATAATAGCAATGTGCTCTGTCCTTAAGAGCAAAACTATTCAAATCCTGCCTTAGGGCTCTTTCACACAAGCACAAGGAGTTTTAACGCCCATTCACGTGATTTTTGGCCGTGACATGGCCGGCCGAAAACCGCATACGCTTGTGTGAAAGAGCCCTTAGAGGGTGCTGTAAAGCAGATTGTTCCACCATTGGTTATATAGAATTAGAGGACTTTAAAGTAATCTGCACAAGTTGAGACACCTGTTGGAATAGTTTGCATCCAATCACAAACCATAATTTGCTGTAGACCAGCTGTCAATGTATTTCCTGAAAGAAAACCCTCTGGTTAAAATCATAAATTCAGACTATCATTGTGTTTTAGGTTTACATTTCATACTGTTTTTATACTTTTATATTCCCTTTGAACCATTTCATGTTATTTGTTGTGTTCTAATACTTTTGACTGGTAGTGTATGTAGATGAGCAACGTATCATAGAATGATAGAGCTGGAAGGGAACTCTAAGGTCATTTGGTCCAACCCCCTGCTCAGGTGTGCGGGATCACTAAATCATCCCAGACAGATATTTGTCCAGCCTTTGTTTGAACACTTCCAATGAAGGAGAACTCACCACCTCCCATGGCAACCTGTTCCACTCATTGATCACCCTCACTGTCAGAAAGTATTTTCTAATATCTAATCTGTGTCTCCTCCCTTTCAGTTTCATCCCATTGCTTCTAGTCTTTCCTTGTGCAAATGAGAATAGGGCTGATCCCTCTGCACTGTGACAGCCCTTCAGATATTTGTAGACAGCTATTAAGTCTCCGATTAGCCTTCTTGTTTGCAAGCTAAACATTCCCAGATACGTTAACCGTTCCTCATAGGACATGATTTGCAGACAGCTCACCACGCGTTTCGGCTAGTCCTGAAGCCTTTTTCAACAGGCTGTTGAAAAAGGCTGCAGGACTAGCTGAAACTCACCCAGCTCCTTAAAAAATTTCTTCCATGATGTCTTTTCCCTGAAAATAAAGAATGAAAAACAAAAATAAAATGTACAGGTTCTCTTGTGCTACAGTACACCTTAATGGAGTTCAAAAGAATCAAAAGCAAGAAAAAAAACTTACTTCGCTGGGGGGATCTGGGTTCAATCATTTCCCTCCATTCCAAGTCAGCTTCAAACAATATGGATGCTGGTATATCCGTTTTCTTTTTTATTCACATGGAGTGATGGTACAACATAAAGCAGGTACACACAGGGCAATGTGTTTCGGGGTACATGAACCCCTTTCTCAAGCCTAATATACTGAAAGAGGTACACTTTTATAGTGGTATGGCAAGAGGTCATGTTTTGTCCACAGCACTTTTGAAATGATGTCAGATCCTGGCGCTAGAGCTATATAAAATTGCTACTATATATCTTATATTACAAGATAGCGGTGATGAGTTTTATCTTTTAGATATTTATATATGTATACATATGTTTTAATTGTTTATTTACATGATATGTGTGATAATTTTTCTCCCCCACCATCACAAATCTTGTTATGAGCTGGTGGGAGGAGTTCTTTATTTTTTCGGACAATAACCCATTATGTGGTATGCTAGATATATAGACAACATTGTCATCATTTGGAAGGATGGTGCAGGTGTCACCAACACTGATGATGTTTTGGAGGAATTCAATAATTACATCAATAATAATGAAATTAATTTGTGTTTTACTACTACACACCATAAAGAAGAAGTACCTTTTGGGGTTTACTCCTAAGGCCTCATGTCCACGGGGAAAATCAGGCACGCCGTGGATTCTTCATGGAGAATCCGTAGCGGGTCCCTCCTGCCCTGCGGACATGAGGCCAAAAAATAAAAATAAACTCAACTCTCCGGACGATGCGGATCTTCCTTCCTTCCCGGCCGGGCCAAAGAAAGAAGATCCGGCCGCGACAGAAGGGAGACCTGCAGCGTCCAGGACAGGTGAGTTTTAATTGTGGTACGGGTGTTCCGCGGATCCAGACAGCTTCCATAGGCTTCAATAGAAGCCTGCGAGAGCCATCCCCGCAGGAGACCCGCACTAAAATGGAGCCTGTCCGGATTTTTCCCGCACGCGGATCCGCGCCTGGAGGGAAAAATGACATCCGCAGGTTTTTAACTACCTGCGGGTGTCCGATGCATCCCTATGGGGCGCGGATCCGCGTGCGGGAAAAACGCTGTGGATTTTAAATGTTAATTGTATCGTAGACATGAGGCCTTAAGGGGGATATTGTCACACATAAAATTGAAACTTGCCTTTACAGGAAACCCACATCGTGCAATTCCATATTACATGCTGCCTGTGCTCATCCTAGGCACACCATAGAGGCTATACCCTTGGTGGAGTTAATAAGAGCCAAAAGATCTTGCTGTGAAACCCATGAATTTGATATGTTTAATAATCTAATCCATAAAAGATTACGTCAATGGGGATACAAAAAAACATACTAAATAACGCCATAGAAAAAAGTAGACAGCAAAGATCATATGGATCTCCTTAATAACACAAATTATAAGATTAATCGGAAAAAACTCAATGGATTGTTTTTTTTCTACACCCTACAGTAGGATTTTTTTTAAGGATTGAAAAGTTATTTCTTCAACATCTCCCAATTCTCAAGCAAGATAATGCGATAAAACACATATTGGAGGAAGGAGTATTTTGTGTGGCGAGAAGAAAAACAAAAACATAGGTAACATCTTATCCCCTAACCTCTTTAAAAAACAGAAAAATGGAGATTCACAGTGGTTAGAACAAAAAGGTCTCTTTAGATGTGGCAAACCGCGTTGCGATGTTTGCAACAAGACTCGTAAACCTCGAATTTCAACAATAGTAGTAACAGTAAGGAGTTCTCCATAAAAAATTACATTAACTGTGACTGTAGGTGTAATTTACATTATAGAATGCACCAAATGCAATGTAAAATACGTTGGCTGCACCATTCGTAAACTCAGGACACAGATTATGGAAACACCTGCGTTATATAAAAAATGGGGATGCAGGTAACTCTGGAGCAGCCAAGCATCATGTGGAGGACCATAAGGGTATTGTGGACACATTCCCCCTCTATGGTTAGAATTAGTACACAATTGTAGGAGGTCAAAAGTTAATCAGGAACAGCTGCTCAAATGTGAGGCTTTCTGGATATTAACACTTAACACTAGGTACCCAAGTGGACTGAATTATAAATCTGGTCTTTTATAAATCTACTGATTTTTCTTCAATTATCATGTAAAAAATATATTCACAATAAAAATAATTTTTTTCTATTTTTGCTATTTTTTTCTATTTCTTTTTCTTTTTTTTTTCTTTTTTTCTTATTATTTAAGGTTGGCCTCTTGGAGACATCTCTGATGTCCTTTTACATTCTCCTTTCTATATCTAAATATTTATTATTATTGGTTAATATTAGAGATGAGCGAGCGCACTCGTCCGAGCTTGATGCTCGTTCGAGTATTAGGGTACTCGAGATGCTCGTTACTCGAGAAGAACACCACGTGGTACTCGGGTCAATTGCCATTTTCTAGCCAATAAACATGTGGGGAAGGAATTACCACTTCCTGCTGTGACGTGCCAGCCCTATGCCCGCCAACAGCAGTGAGTGGCTGGGCCTATCAGGTGACCACCGAGTACTTAAACTGGTCTCGCCCATGGCTCGCCTCAGACGCATGCTGGCAGAGGTTAGGGAAAGTGCTGCTGCTGATAAAGGGATAGTGTTAGCGTAGGATCCTGTCTTCAAGAACCCCAACGGTCCTTCTTAGGGCTACTCCTCATTGTGTGCATTACTGTTGTGGCTGGCTGGGAGCAGTAGTGCACCAAATTTTTTTTAAGCATCTCGAGCTGTGCAGGCCATTTCAGCTATAGCGTTCTCAGTCTGCAGTGTATTACGCAGAGTTTAGGGACAAAGCTGCCTATATAGGAAAAGTTTTACAGGATTTCTGATCCTCTGTGCAAGGAACCCAACGGTCCTTCTTAGGGATAAATCCCACCGTGTGTATAATAGTTGTGGCTGGCTGGGAGCAGTATTGCACCAACTTTTGTATTACACATCTAGGCCTGTTCCCAGCCTTGCAGTTATAGCGTTCTCAGCCTGCAATGCCGTACAACCAGCTCTCACCGTGAACTACACTCTAACATTTCCTAGCCTACTGCAAAGTAGTTCAGTTATACTGTTCTGTGTGTGCAGTGCATTAGACAGAGGTCTCACCACGAAACAGTACTCTAATATTTTCTGGGCCACTGCAAACTATTTCAGTTATATCGTTCTATGTCTGCAGTGCATTAGACAGAGGTCTCACCGCTAAACAGTACTGTAATATTTCCTGGGCCACTGCAAAGTATTTCAGCTCTGCCGCTGTGCAGAGCATCTCACAATACCCTTTCCTTGGTGGGGTTGAGATAGCCGCAGTTACCAGCACTATCCACTGGCTTTAGAGTCTTCTCCCACTCCATACAGCCTCTCTTGTCTACAAGTCTCTGTGAGCGGTAAATCACCCCTAGGTATCAGCGCAAGACAGCGGGTTAATTTTTTCGAGTCACAGCATAGAGCCTCCGCTATCTACAAGTCTCTGTGTGCAGTGAATTAGCCACAGTTGTCAGTGCTGTACAGTGGGGTAATTTTATTGGGCCCTGCTCTATTCTTAATCCGCCATGATGAGGAGTCGGGGTAAGGGTCGAGGACGTGGACGCAGACGCGGGCGTCCAAGTGAGGTTGTGGGCGCAGGCCGAATTCCTGGGCGTGGTGAATCACAGCCAGCAACCTGTGTCGCACCAAGATCAGCTGGGGAGCCACCACTACCAGCTTCACCACCACCAGCATGCGCAGGCATATGATGGGCAAGCACCCCGCAAGGTGGGACAAAGGCCAATCACCACTTCCAGGTCACACCACTGCCTCTTCCTCTGTGCCACAACCTGGCACACAGATCCAATTCTCTCCCAGGACACAGGCATCAGCACCTCCCGGCCTGCACCCACACCCTCACCTCCACCATCCTCCACTCCATCCAGCAATGTCTCTCAGCGCAGCGTTCAGCTGTTGCTAACACAAGCGTTGAAGTGAAAGCAGAAATACGCCGCCACCCACCCTCATGCACAAGCTTTAAACGTGCACATTGCCAAATTAATCAGCCTGGAGATGCTGCCGTAGAGGCTTGTGGAAACGGAGGCTTTCAAAAACATGATGGTGGAAGTGATCCCGCGCTACTCGTTCCCCAGTTGCCACTATTTTTACCAGTCTGCCGTCCCCGCCCTACACCAGCACATCTCTCGCAACATAAATCATGCCCTCACCAACGCCGTTACTGGGAAGGTCCACTTAACCACGAACACATGGACAAGTACTGGCGGGCAGGGCCACTATATCTCCCTGACTGCACATTGGGTGAACTTGGTGGAGGCTGGGACCGAGTCAGAGCCTGGGACTGCTCACATCCTACCCACACCCAGAATAGCAGGTCCTACCTCGGTGCTGGTATCTGCGGCGTTTTAGGCCACCTCCTCCAAACCCTCCCCCTCCGCCACCTCTGCCTCTCAATTAAGAAGTGTGAGCACGTCACCAGTAGTCAGTAGCATGCGGCGCAGCCGCACAGCGGTGGGCAAGCGTCAGCAAGCCGTGCTGAAACTAATCAGCTTAGGTGACACGGCCCCCGAACTGTTGCAGGGTCTAACAGAGAAGACCGACCTCTAGCTTTCGCCGCTGAGCCTCCAACCGGGCATGGTCGTGTGTGACAACGGCCGTAACCTGGTGGCAGCTCTGCAGCTCGGCAGCCTCACACACGTGCCATGCCTGGCCCATGTCTTCAATCTGGTGGTTCAGCGCGGTTTCTGAAAAACTACATCCACTTGTCTGACCTGCTCGGCAAGGTGTGCCGGGTCTACGCACATTTCCGCAAGTCCACCACAGGCGCTGCCACCCTGAGGACCCTGCAACGTCGGTTTCAGCTGCCAGAGCACCGACTGCTGTGCGACGTGCCCACACGCTGGAATTCTATGCTGCACATGTTGGCCAGGCTGTATGAGCAGCGTAAAGAAATAGTGGAATACCAGCTGCAACATGGGCGGCAGAGTGATAGTCAAGCTCCGCAATTCTTTACTGAGGAGTAGGCATGGATGGCAGATATCTGCCAGGTCCTCGGAAACTTTGAGGAGTCTACCCAGACTGAGCGTCGATGCGGCCATCATTAGTGTTACCATCCCGCTGCTTTGCCTGCTGAGAGGTTCGCTGCTAAGCATAAAGGCCAACGCTTTGCGGTTGGAACAGGAGACGGGGGATGACAGTATGTTGCTTGATAACCAGACCACCCTCATGTCTATATCTCAGCGCGTTTTGGAGGAGGAAGAGGGGGGAAAGTGGAAAAGACAGTTGGCCACACTGCAGAGGGTACCCATGTGTACCCATGCGTGTAGGGGATGAAGAGGAGAATGAGGAGGAGGATCCTGAAAGTCATCCTGAAAGGACCCTCGCGTTACACGCATTCAGGCCAACATGGACTACTGGGTGTACACCCTTCTAGACCAACGATATAAGGAGAACCTTTCCACTCTCATTCCTGAAGAGGAAAGGGGTACGAGAGTGATGCAATTCCACAGGGCCCTGGTGGAAAAAGTGATGCTAAAGTTCCCATCTGGCAGCGCTAGTGGCAGAAGACGCAGTTCCGAGAGCCAAGTAGCAGGGCAGGCGCAGGAATCAGGCAGCATGTCCATCGCAGGCAGGGGAACACTCTCCAAGGCCTTTGCCAGCTTTATGGCTCCCCACCAAGACTGTGTCACCATTCCCCAGTCAAGGCTGAGTCTGAGGGAGCATTGTAAAAAGATGGTGAGGGAGTACGTAGCCGATCGTACCACTGTCCTCCGTGATGCCTCTGCACAACTATTGGGTGTCAAAGCTGGACACGTGACACGAACTTATGCCCTGGAGGTGCTGGCCTGCCATGCCACCTGTCAACTGACAGCGCCGACATGTTCATAAAGATAAACAAAGGCTGGATTTCCCCAGACTTCTCTTCTCCACTGGTGGAAAGCAGGATAATAAAGTATATTTTCGCTGCAACAGGAGAAAAATGCATCCTCTATCACCCCAAAAAAGGGGAGAATTAGCTTTATGTTAATATTACTCCTCCTCCTCCTAAAGCAGCATGTCATCACGCTGAACTGCCAATTTCTATGTGGCCCAAAATGCTCTGTTTAAAACTTTTAAAAGTTTTATCAGTTTTTAAAGTTTTGCCTCCAGGCTCTGTTACAAATTAACCAATAATGAGCTGTATCTTCAAAAAATGTTTGTGGGTTTCACCTGCCCTTGCGGTTGGGCAATTTTTCAGGGCTACACTTGTACTCTTAGTACACCAATTTTTCAGGGCATTGCCAATACTGTTTGCGAACTAATTTTTCCAGGCTTCGCCTATACTCTTAGTAGACAAATTTTTACAGGTGTTCGTCTATACTATTGGTACACCAATGTTACAGGGGTTCACCTATACTTTTGCTACAGAAATATTACTGGAGTTCGCCTATACTTTTGCTACAGAAATGTTACTGAGATCCGCCTATACTCTTGCTACAGAAATGTTACTGGGGTCCGCCTATACAGTTTCTACTGAATGGTTTGAGGGGTTCGCCTATACTTTTCCTACAGAAATGTTACTGGGGTCCGCCTATACTCTTGCTACAGAAATGTTACTGGGGTCCGCCTATACTCTTGCTACAGAAATGTTACTGGGGTTCGTCTATACCTTTTCTACTGAATGGTTTGAGGCTTTCGCCTATACTCTTGCTACAGAAATGTTACATGGGGTTCACCTACACTTTTGCTACAGAAATGTTACAGGGGTTCGCCTATACTTTTGCTACAGAAATGTTACAGGGGTCTGCCTATGCTGTGGGTGCACAAAGACTTCCCATTGCATTGTTTTACCTATCTGGCACAAATACACTGACTGACTAGGGCAGAAATGTGGGCTTCTGGCCAAGGTTCTTGGCAGGGTGAAACTCTGCCATGTTTGGGCACGCTGATTTCTTCCTGTGTAATACAATCTTTGTGCACCGACAGCATAGGCGAGCCCAAGGAACTCAAAGACTTCCCATTGCGGTGTTGAGCTATCTGACACCTACACAGAATAAATTGTGTGGGGACACATGGATTTCCAATTGCTATGTAACTCGCAGCACCTTGGGTCACATAAGGCGGAGGCTGGGACCGAGCCTAATCCTGGGCCCGCTCAGGTGCTTCCCACACAGAGTATTGCTGCATTGTGAGATGTGTAGAAGTGCTGGCACCTGAGTCCCCTTTATGCCCACGTTTGCGGCTCCTGTCAATTTTGTGACTGAGGTGGCACGGGATTGAAATGATGATCGTACGTCAATTTATCATTAATTCTCAACAGCATTGTGGGCTATCGCTCACACTTTCAAAGAGGGTTGCTGCCTGGCCCTGCCAACCCTCTGCAGTGTGTGCCTCCGGTTCCTCCTCATCCAGTACGCGCTTATAAATAGACATGAGGGTGGTGTGGCTATGAAGCGAGCGTGTGGCATGAGGCCAGCTGAACGCTGTGCAGGGAAAATTTTGGGTGCGTTGTGGATGCAGGGTCGTCTTGGGAGGTTGGACAGCAATGCCAGCAGATAACCCAGGAGAAGAGGCAGCAGTGTCACCCGCAGGCAGTGATTGTCCTTGGTTGCAGGTAGTGTGGTGCTTAGCTAAGATGTGCCAGCGCATGTGCCTTGCTAATGAGGGTTTGTCCCAAATAAATTGTTAGGGGGGTGACGCCAGACTCTTGCCCTTATTTTGGCTTAATAGTGGGACCTGGGAGCCTCAGATGCAGCCATGCATGCTGCCCCTGTCCTTCCCTATCCGTTTCTGTGGTGTTTCCATGATCTTTCTGATGTTTTTTGGTGTTCGACAAGTCATCACCTATGCGGAGCATCGGTCCCATACAAAAATGCTCGAGTCCTCCATAGATTTCAATGGGGTTCGTTACTCGAAACGAGCTCTCGAGCATTACGAAAAGTTCAACTCGAGCAACGAGCACCCGAGCATTTTGGTGCTCGCTCATCTCTAGTTAATATCTATCTATTGATATGTATATATTTATTCCCTATTCCTGTTGTAACTATGCAGTATGTATTATATAATGATGTGCAATATTTTAGATGGAAATTAAGACTTATAACATTATAATTAGGCTTTAACATACTGATAGTGCAAGAGTTAAGTATCAGATGTTTATCCTTGTTTTTAATTACACATGTTTTTTAAGGAAGTGGTGCGCATTGGGGTAATAAGGTGACCAAGGGCCAAGTCAGACCGAAACGCGTCCTGGGTTAACTTTGATACAATGGCATTAAATTAATAAAGGCTCTGGAATTCTTCATACAAGCAGTTCCTTTCCCCTATTGGATTTGTCTCCTTATGGACTGCCATTGGAGACTGCACGGCGAAAACTGCCTCTAAGAAGGCAGAAGTCAGTGTTACAGGGAGTGTGGCGGTGAGCATTATACATTTTTTTCTAGGTCGACGATAGCAGATCCCCTTGTTTTCTCTTCTACCTTTTGGAAGATAAAGTTGTCAGCAAGAGCAGATAAGAATTTGTTGGATCCATTACTTTTACCTGAGAGAGATTCACAACAAATGTCTGGATAGTTAAAATCTCCTATGATCACTGTCATGCTTCTTTGAGAGCTTGGCCATCTGATGTAGAAATTCATCAATATCTTCTGTTTGTCCAGGCAGCCTACAGTAAATGCCTACAATAGTGTCCTTTCTGTTGTTCTCTACTTGTATTCTTACCCAAACAGTTTCTACAGAACTCCCATGCTCTGAAACTTGAATCTCTGTGGAGATGAATGTTTTCCTAACATACAACACAACACCTCCACCTCTTTCTTTAGGTCTGTTTCTTATAAATAAACTAGCGTACCCGTCGCGCGTTGCTGCGAAGACAGACAGACATACATACATTCGTTTTTATATATCTAGATGACGGCAGCAGCGACCACTGAGGTTTTGTAGGCCGCTGCTTCCCCCTTGCGGGCTGAATAAAATAGCCGTTGTGTGGAACATCCAATTTATCCGGCTGCTGTGGCTTCTTGGGAAGATATCCTAGTACATGTTTGCCCACTTCCAACTCCAATGGAGACTGACTGTAAATGGCTGGCGTGCTCTAGTATTTATGGTTCCAAGCTGTACGTGTCATTGCATACAGTCTATCTATCTATCTATCTATCTATCTATCTATCTATCTATCTATCTATCTATGACATCAGGAAATGAGAGAATTAGATTCCGTACGTAAAATTTGAACGCTAATTCTTTGGCGCTTTGAATTGAATAATCGAGTTGGGACCCATTAACTTTTCCTATTTATGACAGAATCAATGCTCGAGCCAAATTTCAAGTTTCTATGACATTGGGAAATGAGAGAATTAAATTCCGTACATAAAATTTGGACGCTAATTCTTTTGCGCTTAGAATTGAATAATCGAGTTGGGATGAGACATAAGGCCTTGCCCATAAGCATTCCCCAACCTCCAAGAACTGAACCTACCTACCTGAATGAGATTTTGTAGGCCGCTGCTTCCCCCTTGCGGGCTGAATAAAATAGCCGTTGGGTGGAACATACAATTTATCCGGCTGCTGTGGCTTCTTAGGAAGATATCCTAGTACTTGTTTACCCACTTCCAACTCCAATGGTAATTGGCTGGCGTGCTCTAGTGGTTCCAAGCTGTACGTGTCATAATAGAGCCTTAATGACATCACAATGCAGCTTATGAGAACATGTTGGGGCATGTTCGCGCGTTGCTGCGAAGACAGACATACATACATACTACGTTTTTATATATCTAGATGACGGCAGCAGCGACCACTGAGGTTTACCGCTGGGGTATGTCACTCTTATTACTAATGGGGGGAGTGTCACTATTATTACTGCTGTGGGATGTCACTATTATCGCTGGGGTGAAGGTGTCACTATTACCGCTGGGGTATGTGTACATGTGGCAGAAATGGGCAGGGCTCTTTCAGAATAGACCGGGTGCAGATTTTGACTGCTTTTTAGATGCGGAAATGCTGCAGAATTTTCCACAGAAATCTCCGCTGAGGACATTCTGCAGTATTTCCGCGTCCAAAAAGCAGTCAGAATCTGCACCCGGTCTATTCTGAAACAGCCTTGTCCTTTTTAGAACGACGGGGGTAAAATCATACGTTGTGATAAGCCCCGCCCCCTGACGTGTTGGCACTTTGCGATACATAAGTGGGTTTTGGGTTGTAGTTTGGGCACTCGGTCCCTAAAAGGTTCGCCATCACTGGCCTAGTACATGTTTGCCCACTTCCAACTCCAATGGAGACTGACTGTAAATGGCTGGCGTGCTCTAGTATTTATGGTTTCAAGCTGTACGTGTCATTGCATACAGTCTATCTATCTATCTATCTATCTATCTATCTATCTATCTATCTATCTATCTATCTATCTATCTATCTATCTATCTATCAGGGTTATTGCATACAGTCTATCTATCTATCTATCTATCTATGACATCAGGAAATGAGAGAATTAGATTTTGTAGGCCGCTGCTTCCCCCTTGCGGGCTGAATAAAATAGCCGTTGGGTGGAACATACAATTTATCCGGCTGCTGTGGCTTCTTAGGAAGATATCCTAGTACTTGTTTACCCACTTCCAACTCCAATGGTAATTGGCTGGCGTGCTCTAGTGGTTCCAAGCTGTACGTGTCATAATAGAGCCTTAATGACATCACAATGCAGCTTTATAGAACATGTTGGGGCATGTTCAAGGGCGTCCGATGTTGATGACATCAGTGATGACATCACAATAGCAGGTGGCTTACTTATTCGATCTACGTGGGGGGGGGGGGCGTAACTTTCGACGAAGCTCGCGCGCCATTTATCGTAGGATATTTGTACTATGCCTATAATCTTCCCAGGAGTGTACTCAACAACTTCCCAAAGTTTCATGGCGATCGGATGAATGGTGTAGTAGCGCATAAAGGACAAACACGCACGCACGCACGCACGCACGCACGCACGCAGACAGACATACATTCAATTTTATATATATAGATAAACACAAGCCTTGTATTCCAATCACGTGTATCATTCCACCAAGTTTTCGTGATATTTATGACATCATATTTCTCTTTCTGTGTTAGGAGCTCCAATTCTCCTTGTTTGCTTCCCATGCTCTGTGCATTTGGGTAAAAACATTTTAGTTTGTGATCGGTGTCTCTTGCTCCTCTACTTTCCTTCTCAATTATTTTGTCTCTGTTGTTTCTTTCCACTTCTAATAGCAATGTTATCAAATGTATTCATTAGCTGTATATTTTTACCTGGCCTTTCACTTCCCTTCCCTTACCATATTGTTCTAGTTTAAAGCTCTTCTAATGAGTGAGGCAAGGTGCCCACTAAATATATGCTTACCTGTTTTTGTAAGGTGCAATTATGTAGTATTACAGTAATTCCCTAAATGTAGCTATAACACAAATAGACATTAGATATATTATGACTAGAGATGAGCGAGCACCAAAATGTTCGGGTGCTCGTTACTCGGGACGAAATTATCACGATGCTCGAGGGTTCGTTTCGAGTAACGAACCCCATTGAAGTCAATGGGCGACCCAAGCATTTTTGTATATCGCCGATGCTCGCTAAGGTTTTCATTTGTGAAAATTTGGGCAATTCAAGAAAGTGATGGGAACGACACAGCAACGGATAGGGCAGGCGAGGGGCTACATGTTGGGCTGCATCTCAAGTTCCCAGGTCCCACTATTAAGCCACAATTGCGGCAAGAGTGCCCCCCCCCCCTCCCAACAACTTTTACTTCTGAAAAGCCCTCATTAGCAATGCATACCTTAGCTAAGCACCACACTACCTCCAACAAAGCACAATCACTGCCTGCATGACACTCCACTGCCACTTCTCCTGGGTTACATGCTGCACAACCCCCACGACCCAGTGTCCACAGCGCACACCAAACTGTCCCTGCCCAGCCTTCAGCTGCCCTCATGCCACGCCACCCTCATGTCTATTTATAAGTGCGTCTGCCAGAGGAAAAGCAGGCACACACTGCAGAGGGTTGGCACAGCTAGGCAGCGACTCTCTTTAAAAGGGGCGGGGCGATAGTCCACAATGCTGTACAGAAGCAATGAGAAATCCAATCCTGTGCCACCTCCATCTGGAGCTGCACACGTGGGCATAGCAATGGGGAACCTATGTGCCACACACTATTCATTCTGTCAAGGTGTCTGCATGCCCCAGTCAGACCGCGTTTTTTTATAAATAGTCACAGGCAGGTACAACTCCGCGATGGGAATTCCGTGTGCACCCACAGCATGGGTGGCTCCCTGGAACCCACCGGCTGTACATAAATGTATCCAATTGCAGTGCCCATCACAGCTGAGCTAACGTCAGATTAAATGCAGGTGGGCTTCGGCCCACACTGCATGCCCCAGTCAGACTGGGGTTCTTTAGAAGTGGACACATGCAGTTACAACTCCCTGTGGACCGACAGCATGGGTGGGTGCCAGGAAGCCACCGGCGGTACATAAATATATCCCATTGCAGTGCCCAACACAGCTGAGGTAATGTCGTGCTTAATGCAGGTGGGCTTCGGCCCACACTGCATGCCCCAGTCAGACTGGGATTCTTTAGAAGTAGACACATGCAGTTACAACTCCCTGTGGACCCACAGCATGGGTGGCTCCCTGGAACCCACCGGCGGTACATAAATATATCCCATTGCAGTGCCCAACACAGCTGATGTAACGTCAGCTGTAATGCAGGTGGGCTAAAAATTAATTGGATTACACTGTAGGCGAGGGCCCACACAAATTGGTGTACCAACAGTACTAATGTACCTGAGAAAAATTGCCTATGCCCAACCAAGAGGGCAGGTGAAACCCATTAATCGCTTTGGTTAATGTGGCTTAATTGGTAACTAGGCCTGGAGGCAGCCCAGTTAAAATAAAAATTGGTTGAGGTGAAAGTTTCAACGCTTTAATGAGCATTGAAACGTATAAAAATTGTTTACAAAAATTATATGACTGAGCCTTGTGGGCCGAAGAAAAATTGCCCGTTCGGCGTGATTATGTGAGGTTTCAGGAGGAGGAGCAGGAGGAGGAGGAGGAATATTATACACAGATTGATGAAGCAAAAAGGTCCCCGTTTTTGATGGGGATAGAGAACGATGCTTCCATCCGCGGGTGCAGCCTACGTATTGCTTAGGTATCGCTGCTGTCCGCTGGTGGAGAAGAGAAGTCTGGGGAAATCCAGGCTTTGTTCATCTTGATGAGTGTTAGCCTGTCGACACTGTCGGTTGACAGGCGGGTACGCTTATCTGTGATGATTCCCCCAGCCGCACTAAACACCCTCTCTGACAAGACGCTAGCCGCAGGACAAGCAAGCACCTCCAGGGCATACAGTGCGAGTTCAGGCCACGTGTCCAGCTTCGACACCCAGTAGTTGTAGGGGGCAGAGGCGTCACGGAGGACGGTCGTGCGATCGGCTACGTACTCCCTCACCATCCTTTTACAGTGCTCCCGCCGACTCAGCCTTGACTGGGGAGCGGTGACACAGTCTTGCTGGGGAGCCATAAAGCTGTCAAGGGCCTTAGAGAGTGTTCCCCTGCCTGTGCTGTACATGCTGCCTGATCTCCGCGCCTCCCCTGCTACCTGGCCCTCGGAACTGCGCCTTCGGCCACTAGCGCTGTCGGATGGGAATTTTACCATCAGTTTGTCCGCTAGGGTCCTGTGGTATAGCATCACTCTCGAACCCCTTTCCTCTTCGGGTATGAGAGTGGAAAGGTTCTCCTTATACCGTGGGTCAAGCAGTATGTACACCCAGTAATCCGTAGTGGCCAGAATG
The DNA here is from genome assembly GCF_035609145.1 of Eleutherodactylus coqui. Classification (NCBI taxonomy): domain Eukaryota; kingdom Metazoa; phylum Chordata; class Amphibia; order Anura; family Eleutherodactylidae; genus Eleutherodactylus; species Eleutherodactylus coqui. The sequence goes on along the minus strand of NC_089841.1, from coordinate 199,210,022 downwards.
CGTGTAACGCGAGGGTCCCGAGAAAGGCATCCTAACATGAAGTCAGCCATGTGTGCCATTGTACCTGTACGCAACACATGGCTGTCCTCACTAGGAAGATCACTTTCAGGATCCTCCTCCTCCTCAGGCCATACACGCTGAAAGGATGACAGACAAGCAGCATGTGTACCCTCAGCAGTGGGCCAAGCTGTCTCTTCCCCCTCTTCCTCATCCTCCTCATGCTCCTCCTCCTCCTCCTCAACGCGCTGAGATATAGACAGGAGGGTGCTCTGACTATCCAGCGACATACTGTCTTCTCCCGGCTCTGTTTCCGAGCGCAAAGCGTCTGCCTTTATGCATTGCAGGGAACTTCTCAAGAGGCATAGCAGAGGAATGGTGACGCTAATGATTGCAGCATCGCCGCTCACCATCTGGGTAGACTCCTCAAAGTTTCTAAGGACCTGGCAGATGTCTGCCAACCAGGCCCACTCTTCTGTAAAGAATTGAGGAGGCTGACTCCCACTGCGCCGCCCATGTTGGAGTTGGTATTCCACTATAGCTCTACGCTGCTCATAGAACCTGGCCAACATGTGGAGCGTAGAGTTCCACCGTGTGGGCACGTCGCACAGCAGTCGGTGCACTGGCAGATTAAACCGATGTTGCAGGGTGCGCAGGGTGGCAGCGTCCGTGTGGGACTTGCGGAAATGTGCACAGAGCCGGCGCACCTTTCCGAGCAGGTCTGACAAGCGTGGGTAGCTTTTCAGAAAGCGCTGAACCACCAAATTAAAGATGTGGGCCAGGCATGGCACGTGCGTGAGGCTGCCGAGCTGCAGAGCCGCCACCAGGTTACGGCCGTTGTCACACACGACCATGCCCGGTTGGAGGCTCAGCGGCGCAAGCCAGCGGTCGGTCTGCTCTGTCAGACCCTGCAGCAGTTCGTGGGCCGTGTGCCTCTTCTCTCCTAAGCTGAGTAGTTTCAGCACGGTCTGCTGACACTTGCCCACCGCTGTGCTGCCACGCCGCGCGACATTGACTGCTGGCGACGTGCTGCTGCTGCTGACACATCTTGATTGCGCGACAGAGGTTGTGTTGGAGGAGGAGGAGGAGGAGGGTGGCTTAGTGGAGGAAGCATACACCGCCGCAGATACCAGCACCGAGCTGGGGCCCGCAATTCTGGGGGTGGGTAGGACGTGAGCGGTCCCAGGCTCTGACTCTGTCCCAGCCTCCACTAAATTCACCCAATGTACCGTCAGGGAGATATAGTGGCCCTGCCCGCCTGTGCTTGTCCACGTGTCCGTTGTTAAGTGGACCTTGCCAGTAACCGCGTTGGTGAGGGCGCGTACAATGTTGCGGGAGACGTGGTCGTGCAGGGCTGGGACGGCACATCGGGAAAAGTAGTGGCGACTGGGAACTGAGTAGCACGGGGCCGCCGCCGCCATCATACTTTTGAAAGACTCCGTTTCCACAACCCTATACGGCAGCATCTCCAGGCTGATAAATTTGGCTATGTGCACGTTTAACGCTTGAGCGTGCGGGTGCTTGGTGGCGTACTTGCGCTTGCGCTCAAACACTTGCGCTAGCGACGGCTGGACGGTGCGCTGACAGACATTGGTGGATGGGGCCGAGGATAGCGGAGGTGAGGGTGTGGGTGCAAGCCAGGAGACAGTAGTGCCTGTGCCCTGAGAGGGGGTTGGATCTCAGTGGCAGGTTGGGGCACAGGGGGAGAGGCAGCGGTGCAAACCGGAGGCGGTGAACGGCCTTCGCCCCACCTTGTGGGGTGCTTGGCCATCATATGTCTGCGCATGCTGGTGGTGGTGAGGCTGGTGGTGGTGGCTCCCCGGCTGATCTTGGCGCGACAAAGGTTGCACACCACTGTTTGTCGGTCGTCTGCACTCTCAGTGAAAAACTGCCAGACCTTTGAGCACCTCGGCCTCTGCAGGGTGGCATGGCGCGAGGGGGCGCTTTGGGAAACAGTTGGTGGATTATTCGGTCTGGCCCTGCCTCTACCCCTGGACACCGCACTGCCTCTTCCAACCTGCCCTGCTGCTGCCCTTGCCTCCCCCTCTGAAGACCTGTCCTCAGTAGGCGTAGCAATCCAGGTGGGGTCAGTCACCTCATCGTCCTGCTGCTCTTCCTCCGAATCCTCTGTGCGCTCCTCCCTTGGACTTACTGCCCTTACTACTACCTCACTGATAGACAACTGTGTCTCAACATCATCGTCCTCCTCACCCACTGAAAGGTCTTGAGACATTTGCCGGAAGTCCCCAGCCTCATCCCCCGGACCCCGGGAACTTTCCAATGGTTGGGCATCAGTCACGATAAACTCCTCTGGTGGGAGAGGAACCACTGCTGCCCAATCTGAGCAGGGGCCCGAGAACAGTTCCTGGGAGTCTGCCCGCTCCTCAGAATGTCTCATTTTCATGGAGTGAGGAGGCTGGGAGGAAGGAGGAGCAGCAGCCAGAGGATTCTGAGTTGCAGCAGTGGACGGCACAGAACTGTGGGTGGACGATAGATTGCTGGATGCACTTTCTGCCATCCACGACAGGACCTGCTCACACTGCTCATTTTCTAATAAAGGTCTACCGCGTGGACCCATTAATTGTGCGATGAATGTGGGGACGCCAGAAACGTGCCTCTCTCCTAATCCCGCAGCAGTCGGCTGCGATACACCTGGATCAGGAGCTCGGCCTGTGCCCACACCCTGACTTGGGCCTCCGCGTCCACGGCAGCTTCCACGTCCTCTAGGCCTACCCCTACCCCTCAGCATGCTGTATTACCAGTAATGCAGAAACAGAACGCTGTAATTAAATGTGCCGCTTATTGACCTGTGGTTGGAGGCTGACTTCGCTTAAGGAACACCAGGAAATAAATTTGCGCAAGCCTGCTGTAACACTTAGCTGGCTGCGTATGAATTTGGAGAACTACTACCCCCAGCAGAGACCCAGAACACTGAGGACAGTCACAGGCAGCCCAAATAGATTTTTTTCCCCAAATGTTTTTGCAAAGGCCCACTGCCTATATTCAATCAATATGTCTTCTGTCCCTGCCTAACCACTTCTGGCCCTGGAGTATGTCAAAGAACTGCAGAGTGTTGCACTGTGGACTGCAATACAGCGGTGATTTAACAGCCCAGACAGAGCCAGGAAATAATTTTGCGCAAGCCTGCTGTAACACTTAGCTGGCTGCGTATGAATTTGGAGAACTACTACACCCAGCAGAGACCCAGAACACTGAGGACAGTCACAGGCAGCCCAAATAGATTTTTTTCCCCAAATGTTTTTGCAAAGGTCCACTGCCTATATTCAATTAATATGTCTTCTGTCCCTGCCTAACCGCTTCTGGCCCTGGAGTATGTCAAAGAACTGCAGAGTGTTGCACTGTGGACTGCAATATAGCGGTGATTTAACAGCCCAGACAGAGCCAGGAAATAATTTTGCGCAAGCCTGCTGTAACACTTAGCTAGCTGCGTATGAATTTGGAGAACTACTACACCCAGCAGAGACCCAGAACACTGAGGACAGTCACAGGCAGCCCAAATAGATTTTTTTCCCCAAATGTTTTTGCAAAGGCCCACTGCCTATATTCAATCAATATGTCTTCTGACCCTGCCTAACCGCTTCTGGCCCTGGAGTATTACTGCAGGGCGCAATGCTCTGCACGGCCGATATACCAAAAAAAAAAAAAAGTGCAACACTGCAAAAAGCAGCCTCCACAGTACTGCACACGGTTAGATGTGGCCCTAAGAAGGACCGTTGGGGTTCTTAAAGCCTAAAATACTCCTAACACTCTCCCTATAGCAGCTCCACCAAGACAGCACTTTCCCTAAAGTATGTCAGAACGCATCTGTGGCGTGCCGCGGGAGGGGCCGATTTTTATACTCGGGTGACACCTGATCTCGCCAGCCACTCACACACTGCAGGGGGGTGGTATAGGGCTTGAACGTCGCAGGGGGAAGTTGTAATGCCTTCCCTGTCTTTCAATTGGCCAGAAAAGCGAGCTAACGTCTCAAAGATGAAAGTGAAAGTAACCCGAACATCGCGTGGTACTCGTCACGAGTAACGAGCATCTCGAACACGCTAATACTCGAACGAGTATCAAGCTCGGACGAGTACGTTCGCTCATCTCTAATTATGTCTTAAATTTCTTTGTGGATATAACGGAATATCATTAAAGGCATTCAAGGTTATAAAATGAATGACAGCACAAAGGCGTAATCCTGCATATGAACAAAAAAACTGTTTCTGTATATGTGGCCATCTGTCAAACCAGATGTGATAGCAACTCTCATGTTCTCATGTGTTGGCATATTGCATGTTCTATAAATTGATACATTCAAAAGAACAGAACTTTCAACCCTTTGAATTACAGGATTTTTGCATTGATTACTAATAAATTGCAACAGGTTTGTTATCTAAGGGCCCTTTTAGACAGCACAATTGTGCAAATCATTAGATTAAATGATTTGCACAATAATTGTAAGGTGTAAATGCATGCAGTGAGCGAACGACCAGTGATAAATTGTTAGATTATTACTGATTGGATCTTTCATTAGGACTAGAGATGAGCGAGTATACTCGCTAAAGGCAATTGCTCGAGCGAGCATTGCCTTTAGCGAGTATCTCCCCCGCTCGAGACTGCAGGTTCGGGTGCCGGCGCGGGGGAGCGGTGAGTAGCGGCTGTCAGCAGGAGGGAGCGGGGGGGAGAGAGGGAGAGAGAGATCTCCCCTCCGTTTCTCCCCGCTCTCCCCCGCAGCTTCGTGCCCGCTGCCGGCACTCGAACCTGCAGTCTCGAGCGGGCAGGTACTCGCTAAAGGCAATGCTCGCTCAAGCAATTGCCTTTAGCGAGTATACTCGCTCATCTATAATTAGGACCTAAAAATTATTGGTTGTCTGCAAATCCTTTTGTGTACACAGGAGTCGAACAATCAAACTACTAATGACCACTTGTCTGTTGTATGTATGTGTGTGGGTGCTTCTCATGCTCTGCTACTGGTGACGTCATTGTAGGTCCTACAATATATATAAAACACAGAGCCTGACCGACAGAAGAACAACAAAGTTAGGGCTCTTAATAGGGAGGACAAAAATAACAAATGAGAATTCAACTAAGCTGTTATAATCTCAGACACAACTCCGCCATCTTGACAGAAGACACTGACCTACCACCACCACAGAGATCTGGCGAGCTGAAGGACCTGCGTTGACATCACTGCTGTGGAAGGAGCCATTGTGCAGTTTCGTAAAAAAACATCTGGTGGGCTGAAGGATCTGCGGTGACATTATTGCTGTGGGAGGAGCCATTCTGCAGTTTGGTAGAAAAAACTGTAAACTGGATAAGCCGACAGCAGCCACCAGGACCTGTGATGGCATCACCATCGTGTGATCACCTGTGTGGGTGGAGTCAGGGATCAGCTGGTGATGTATAGAAATCAGCATGGATGTACCACAGCTGTGTGTGTGTCATGTGTGGTAATCAGGATGGATGCAGTAGAGCTGAGTGTGTAATGTGTGTGAATCAGGATGGATATAGAAGAGCTGTGTGTGTGATGTGTGGGAATCGGAGGAAGTGGGGGGGTCACCTCATCTCCAGCTGGCTGACCCTTCTATTTCCTGTGACAAAGCGTACATTCACAGGCAGTCTCCTTCCTGCTCGGCAATATACGCTACGTCACCAAATCACCGTTTGTCTCTGCAAAAGATCAGCTTTCCTTCCTAGTCAGTAAACACTATGTCACAGGGACGTAACCTTTACTGACCTGCCGGAAGAAGAATGCCAGCTCCATAACAAGGTGAAGAGAATCCAGACATTTTGTGGTGAGCTGACATGCGGGACTGGTTAAGATCAGTGAGGGGAAAATGTGGCAAGGAGTCTGCCTGTGAAGGAATAGGTGAGTATAGACTTTTTTTAAATGACAAAACCCCTTTAAGTGCTACCTCTTGAAGAAGCTTAACCTTATGAAACTTGGTACAGAAGCGAGCAGGCTTTTTTTAAGGTGTTTTCTAGCAAAATTTTATCTGACCTTTTTGTTCTTGAGTCTTACCTCTAAGTTTGCTCCTCCACACCATTGTCTGGCTGAGTGCATATTTTAGGGCTTAAGGCCGTTGCGCCTGCCCTACGGCGATTGTGCCAATGGCGATTGTGCCTGCCTTATGGCGATCGTGCCTAGGGCGACCATGTCTGCTTTGTAGACTATCAGGTATTGCAATTTTGGCTTTTTCTGTGAATAATTAGTCTTACCTCTGGTTCGCATCTTCAGATAAACCCTCACTATTTACATTTAAGAAGGCATCTCTTGGTTGTAGACTTTGACAATGATATGTCTACTTCCCTGAGAGTGTGAGGGACTTAGCTGGATGTCTTAAAGAGGTTTTTCTTTACTAAGCGCTCCTTCACACGGGCATATTTTTCATCAGTATTTTGTAAGCCAAAACCAGGGGTGGGTCCAAAATCCGAAAGCAATGCAAATCTTTCCACCACACTTTCTCTCTGTCCTGGTTCTGGCTCACAAAATACTGATGAAAAAATGCCCGTGTGAAGGAGCCCTAAGGAAAGAATTCTGCAATCATCCACTTTAGTCATCTTCATGCTCTTCCAGGCCTTTCTGAGTTGCTTAGCTCACCAGTGCTTTCATTCTTAGTAAGAATCTACCAAATTATTGATTTTGCCACTCATAAAGTTTCTTCTATCTCTCTGACAAGTTTTCTTCCAGTCTAATGATGGCCTCCTTTACTTGCATTGACAGCTCTTTGGACCACATATTGAGAGATGTCATGAATGGCTACCAAATGCAAATGTAACATTTTGAATCAAGTCCAGATCTTTTATCTCCTTAATATATAGTGTAATAATGGCCAATTAGACCAATCAATTATCCAATTATTCTTCAGCCTGTGATAATGGAATAGCAAGGTAAAAATGGCTGCAATTTCTAAATAATTACAATATTTTTGTTAAACCTCTGAATTAAAGCTGAAAGTCTACACTGCAATCAAACTTTGCTTTTTGTTTCAAATCCATTGTTGTGATGTACAGAGGCTGGATTATAAAAACTATTGTCCCTATCCAAATCTACCGTGTATATTCTAGCCTATATTATATAAAATATATATCACACATTGAAAGCATTAGCTTCTATGCAATTGCAAACTCTTTACGCCTACCATTCATTACTAACTAAAGCTTTATATTCACTACATGACAATAATGCAATTTGTGCAATATGGTGGATTCTCCCCTTTGTTATTCTGCACTGTTTGAAGAAGACAAACAGCACATCTATTATGCTTTGAAACAAATTTGAATTTAATAGGATGACTGCAGACGGCTCATTTTTCCTGACTGCCAGTGAAAGAGATAGCAGAGACCTGAAAGGTAATCCTGGGCCAGACGCACATTATTTCTTCTTTGCTGATGATGAATCCAAGCATAGAAAATAGAATGAGTCACAGACTTTCCTGCCCACAGTATTATCTCTATGGAAACCACAGTTGCCAGGTGAGGAATTTTGTCATAGTTCATTACAATCACGTTGCCCAATTTAAGCCGTCACATTGAAAAATGTGTATCAATCAACTAAATATTATGCATTGTCTTACTGTGTCATATATAGTATCGTTTTATATTAATGGGTGATTTGTGTATATAATAGGCAGCAGGGACCCCTATAGTCTCTTTAAGATAGTAGCGGCCCCCATGTTTGCAGGGCCCTTGTACACTTGCACAGGTTGCATATATAGCTATCATTTAAACAATTTGATATATCATTAGAATGATGTTATTTGTGGAGTCCAGGCACTGAAGACTCCTGTAGGCAGGGGCATAGCTAAAGGCTCATGGGCCTGGGTGCAACAGTTTATCTTGGGGCCCCCCAACTTCTGTTATGCACAGGCATAACTTGAAGCTCCTGGGCCCCAATGCAAAACCTGTAATAGGGCCCCCAACTAGAATGCTTTATTCATGGTACTGGGATCCCTATATGAAGAAGAGAGGCCTTATGGGCCCCAGAAGGCTCCTGGGCCCGGGTGCAACTGCATCCTCTATAGGTGCACCAGTGCCTGTAGGCAATGAGTTTGTTCCCCTTTGTGCTATATTCTTCATTCAGTTCCTGATCCATTGCTGCAGACTACGAACCCTGTGCATTGTCTGATTCTGTAGTAAGGTTTTCCCATGCTTCTTGCCAACCCACTTTTGAGGAGTGTAAGTTTCCTACACTTTTCCAGGAGTATCTTATAAAAAGGTTGGATTATACGTCCATATTTAAAAATGAGTCAAAAGACAAAAACAATTTCCTAAGAGGCCCATTAATGAGATGTATCCTAGATATACATTATATCTAGGAGTGCACAATATATTCAGTGCACTAATATTCTGAAGATATTCGGCATTTAGATAGCTAGGAGTCATATTGGTGGTAAGACAGGAAGTAATTTTTGTTATTTTAATTATGATAGTAGGAATCTGACTGTACTGTACAATATGTACACAGTTATCAGCTTGTCAGAGCAGATGCTAGCATAGTAGAGGATGCCACGAAAAAAGGCTCTGAACGTCATTAAGAAATCTAGAATCCACAAGGAATCGGAAATGATGTCAAGTAATGCTTTTTTTTGGCATATAAAAGCAAAGGAAAACACTAATTGATGGAGAAGAGTTAAAGATATTGACATACAGTAGTTAAAGCAAGAGTAGACCTTGTATAGTAGCTAAAGGTTGTAGAACATGTCAGGCAGATAATGCTGCGGGTGTGATCTAAGTTGTGGGATATGAGATTTATAGAGGGGGCATGTAATAGATGGCATCTTTTGGGTCTGTATACTGTATTTTGAACTGTAAATAGTAGAAGATTAAAACAAAAAGGGACGAGGAAAAGGTGGATTTAAAGGGGTTGTCCCGCGAAACAAAGTTGGGGTATACACTTCTGTATGGCCATATTAATGCACTTTGTAATATACATCGTGCATTAAATATGAGCCATACAGAAGTTATTCACTTACCTGTTCCGTTGCTAGCGTCCCCGTCTCCATGGTGCCGTCTAATTTTCAGCGTCTAATCGCCCGATTAGACGCGCTTGCGCAGTCCGGTCTTCTCCGTGTTGAATGGGGCTGCTCGTGCTGGAGAGCGCTCCTCGTAGCTCCGCCCCGTCACGTGTGCCGATTCCAGCCAATCAGGAGGCTGGAATCGGCAATGGACCGCACAGAAGACCTGCGGTCCACCGTGGGTGAAGATCCCGGCGGCCATCTTCGCAAGGTAAGTAAGAAGTCACCGGAGCGCGGGGATTCGGGTAAGTACTATCAGTTTTTTTTTTTCAACACATGCATCGGGTTTGTCTCGCGCCGAACGGGGGGGCTATTGAAAAAAAAAAAACCCGTTTCGGCGCGGGACAACCCCTTTAATGAAAAGTCTACTAGTGATATTTTAAAGAGTATGTGCCAAGTTGTTAGAAACAACCAGTCATCAGTTGTGACTGTCGGCACTTATTGTACCTCTGTAGTGTAGTCAAGTTCATAATCTACTCCAGTGTTTGTTTGCTGGAGCAGCTGGTGTACTTCCTCTAGTTGCTCTCTACTGCCACCTGCTTCTCTAAGGCTTTATAAGGACACTACCCAGATGACTCATAATTAGAGATGAGCGAGCGTACTCGGTTCGGGTGTTTTTGCACTCGAGCACCGCTTTTTCCGAGTAACTGACTACTCGGACGAAAAGATTCGGGGCGGCGTGGTGGAGCGGGGGGTAGCAGTGGGGAACAGGGGGGAGCTCTCTCTCTCTCTCCCCTCCCCACTCCCCTCTGCAACCCCCCACTCACCCCCAGCGCCCCCCGAATCTTTTCGTCCGAGTAGTCAGTTACTCAGTAAAAGCGGTGCTCGAGTGCAAAAACACCCGAACCGAGTACGCTCGCTCATCTCTACTCATAATGCATCAACAATGAGCTGCTGCATGTCCTTTATATATTCCAGCTCAGGACTCTTTAACCCTTTCCAATCCAAATTGTATCCTGGTTTTCCTAGGGGGCTTACTCTTTTTCTGCCGTTATACAAAGGCGATATGTGCTGGCTAAAGCCAGTACTGCATGAGGTGACACGTTGGATAGGCTCCGGCAGCAGAGAGGCTGGCAATATACAGTAAGGGTACCCTAACGGATGTCTTCCAACATCGGAGCTGTACAGCCTTAAATCATAATGTCTTTAGATGTCATACAGTGGATTGGAAAGGGTTAATAGTTTTCTGAGTTCCTATTTATTGCAGAAAATGTGCTTTTGACTCTATATACATACTCATCAATAATCTTGCCTATTCTTCATGTCTATATGCCATTTAACTGCCTCAACCTCTCTCCATCCACTCACATCCAACCAAACTCCTCCTGTCCCAATTTCATGCTTATCCAACTACAATCCTGTGCTGCACTTTTCGATTGCTGTCAGCTGTTGCTATTGGAGACCATTAAGGGAACCACATCTAGGGGATGCACTCTGGGAAACTCCATGATGGGGTTAAGCGAGAAAAGGGGATTGTCTCTTAGACTGAGCACTCTTGTCTAGCTCTAAGCCAAATCCAATAGTGGCTTCATGAAGTCACCTCTTGGTTTGGTACAACATTTACGTGCACATACACATTATTTGCATTGCATGAGCAAAAATATTCAGAAAAGTGTATTTGGCAAATCAGTCTTTCCGTATCTTGCATTAAAAAAATGTGTTCTTCAGCTTTTGCAAATGGTAGATGAAATCATAGATAAAAGAACACAAAATGGAAATCTTTCCCCTTTACTAGATTAGGAAAGCACTGGTAATGACGTTATATTTCACCGTGTATGACAAGTGTACACCCAACCATTTAAAAACATTCTCCAAACAGTACTTCGTACTTAAAATTTTATTTCCTTATGATTCTTTATATTCATAACAGCACTGGAAACATAGAAACATGTAGGCACAGATGATTTCTGTATCTGTATATTGAGTAAAGTAGATGACAATAAATACAGCCTGAATACTACACGGTGTCATAGAATAAATATCATGCTGTTGTGTTTAATTGAACCATTCATCTTACATGTTCAACATATCCAATGGTTTATGTACATATCAAAGAATTGGTGTCCAATTGCATACATTCAAAAAGAAACAATTTATTAAAGCTGTATATTATTGGATATATTCTACAAGTTATTGTTTTACTACCAAAATAAGCATCGTGTACCAATTCTACTGTAGGAGAACAATCATTGTAACCAGTGTACTCTAGGCAAAAAGTACTGAAAAAACTACAATAACCATATACAGGTAAAAAACTGGAAAGGAACTACTCGTCCAAATCTAATATTGCTTACTGGTCTTGCTTAATTCCATGCAAGACTCTTACATAAATCATGGCTTTACCATTCGGAGACTGAAGATGAATAAAAGTGTAAAAAGAAGTCTTAACGGTTTCTTGGGAAGGGGTATGAGAATTAGACAACCATAAATAAAAAGTATAAAAATATATAGAACATCAGAGACAAATTATTTGCTTATAATGCTTTGATGATTTTTTGCTTTTGAAGTTCTACTCTTCATCCTTTCGCGTTCTTTATTTACATATTCAGTGCTTTAAAGCATTAGAACTATGCTGATAATACATACAGTAGATCATGTAAACACTGTTTTTGCTATATGGAAACAAACTACCAGTAAACAGACAGCAAATGTTAATAGCTTTCCATCGAAACACAAAAATACCACAATAAATAGAAAATATATTTTCATGCCAGTCTATCATTAAATAACGTCAAGACAAATATAGTGTAGCCATTGTGTATTGTTATAGGTGAGGGCGCGGTGCTTTAAAATTAGAATATATGCAAAGTGGCATCAAATATTTACAAATCCATTCCCAGGACTCTATGATATGCATGGCTTGATATCGTTACCAATCAGCAAAAAGTACCATGTTAATGTTGGCATATGTAGATGAACTTGTTTTTGTATACTAGAGTAGTCATAGTGGTGGTCTGGGCATGGGCGCAGCCCTCCAAAGCCATCTGCACCCTTGGAAGCCTCAATGACTCTTTAGAATAATAGCTGATCCTCAAAAGGCCTCAATAACTGATTCTCAAGAGGCTTCTATAAATATAACCTACATTATGCATAAAAATGGCAAATAAATAGCAAATTTTATTAACACCACTGAACTATACATAATGCAATGTATAGGCCCAGACCTTGAAGCCACAATCTTGTGCTTTGAAATACAGTGTCATATTTGATCTCAAGAGTCTAGTGTTGTATAGTAGTGTTTTATCAAAGTACTATAGTACTACATAGTATTATAGAGATATTGAGCACAGTTCATATTTTTTTGTTGTTGTTGCATGGTTGTATCAAATATCCCAATTGTGCTTAGTTGTAGTATAAAATTATACTATATATTTTCCAAAATTTGCAGTTGTTAGTATATTGTGCCTATAGTAGCACCATTACAACCATGGTCATGTTTACAGAAAAAAAACAAGGATTTCTTGGAGCTAAAGTACAGAATTAGTTTGGTGACTATTCTCAACAAGTAATAAGGCTTGCATGCAGAGGCGCAACTAGAAGCTCTTAAGCCCCAATGCAAAATCTGTAACAGGGCTGCCTACCTACTATGTGCTATTTATAATACTGGTATCTTCTTATGTGAAAAAGGTGTCTTAGCGCCCCCTAGGGTCTGGTAGCGACTGCTACTTCTGCACCCTCTATAGCTACGCCCCATCTTGCATGCATAAATGCATTTGGATAGGTAGTTCACTGAGCAACTACTACTGCTAGGTGGTAGCCCTTCACTCCTACACAATGACAAGCCAGTTTGCTGCCCATTATCAAAACCAGAGCTGACTAGTGTTTCCTCTACGCTGTGTGCTCTAGAAAGCAAATGGTTAACACAACATACTATTGAGAATCAATGAGCCCAATAACACCCCTACTTGTCTGCAGGATTTGGAATAAAGGGAATAGATATGCCAACCCCAATCTTCCCATATCCGGCATCCAGTGTATGTGCCCCACCAGACACTCTTCCTCTTTACAGCCTGAGATGATGTTCATAGTTCCATAGCAATCACTGAGGTTAGAGAAACATAGCACTAATAACATGTACTAATTATCAGTTCCTAATAGTATATTAGACTAGAAGGTGTTCAGTAAGTATATTGCCATTCAATCACCATCATAAAGATCCAGTCCATTAAAAATCAATTTCATCCTAAATAGCTTAGAGTCTCATCTAAAGTATAATTGTAAATAATGCCAAATTAATTGCCGTCCCAATTATAATCTGAGCAAATAATCTCAAAGGAGACCTTAGATGAATAGTAACAGTTGAAGGAATAGACGTTCTTACGCCTTTTACCCTATGCACAGTATAGAAGAGTAATTGCAGAATCAACTAAATGTACAGAATGAATCCCACATTTTCTACCATCCTGTACACACAGCTTGTGCTTTCAAACACAGTTGAAATGCAGTGATTAACATGACATAACAGCGGTTGATGCCTTTTATCTACGCCAATCATACTTGACAGGTAGCTGCCACCTTGGTCTACTGTGTCTTTAGCGGAAATATTGATTAAAAATCTAATGTTACTTTACCACGAGGAAAATCACTTCTTGGTTGGCATTACCTAACAATGTACGGATATATAATAAATATTGTTGCCCTACAAGACATTGCCATCACCACTTTTTATATGAAATCACTACAAACTAAAAAAAAAGGGGGGTTCTCTGGATTGGATAACATTTTATAGAAACGAAACACAATAGAAAGTCTGATTACTGTTGTTGGTTACTTGACTAAGGAATGTGGGTGGCAGACATAGACATCATGGGTAGTAGCAATTGCCCTATGTGCTGATGTGCCCAAATCTTTTATGCATAGTTGAATATTGGGATTTGTGTCAAATGGACATATGATCATTAATTAGTTATGGTGGAAACAAGAGCTCTCAATTTGAGCTCTGAATTTGGAGAGTATGCCAAATGAATGTGCCTGGCATAGGGCAGTATATGTGGGCACTGAAGTTGCAGTACATTACAAGAGCTTGGGGCTGAAAGGCATGAACATATCATCTTATAATAGGCCACTCTATGGTAAACGTTTCATATTCCTCTATGTATGACGATACCGTGAAGTTATTGCTGTGAGCACAGCAGTGAGGTGGATATTAGGAAATAGCGATGTACATTTCGCATAGGTTCATAATATTGGGTGCAGGGCTTCTTCCTTAGGATATAAATATGTCTAAAGGTACAGTGTAATATTAATGCACATAAACTAAGTAATAAAAAAAAATATAAATGCTGGACAGCACTTCAATAGGAAATAATCTATAGAGTTTTACTTGGTTTCTGGGAACTCACTTTTAAATGACCCCAGTATTACACAATTAAACAAGATTTCATATATTTTTAGCAGGGGAAGGATGGGCTACAGGATGGGGTTACCGTGGAGCTGTAGATGAGCCTACTGTAGTTGTCTGATTCGGTATATGCAAAATATGGGCCTTTCTTGAGCACTTTCCCTTCTCTCCGACACAATGCCAAGTGAGTCTGCTGCCCATTATCGAAACCAGGGCTGACTAGCGTTCTCTCTACGCTGTGTGCTATAAAAGAAAACCATTAACACAACATACTAATGAGGATCAATGAGCCCAATAACACCTCTACCTGTCTGCAGGATTTGGAATGGAGTAGTGCTGGCGACCCCAAGCTTCCCATATCCGGCATCTAGTGTATGTGCCCCACCAGACACTCTGACTCGTTACAGGCTGGGGTGATGCTCATAGTCCAATAGCAATCACTGAGGTTAGAGAAACGTAACACTATTAACATGTACTAATCTGTTCCTTCTTTCCTACCTCAATTCCTACTGTACTTCCAAGAGTATTTTCTGGACGATTCCTCCGAGACATGATCTTCTACAACTATGACATAACCCCAACAAGCACACAAAGGAAGGATGATATACGAGTTAGACAGTTATTTAATGTCCTGGTACAGCTTGTGGGACACCATTTTCTAAACATATATGGCTACTGTAAGATAACAGAGTAGATGTATCTGCTGTAGTATAGATATTTCCTCATTATTATACCATGGGGAGCTGTGATGATAAGCAACTCTATTCCATGAGCAGGAAGCAAGGTATACATATATTGAAGGTAGTCCCTGCAATTATTATGTGGCCTATAGAAATTACTCTGACCCATCCATAACCCCAAATGCAAATGCATATTAGTAATCCAGGAAAAGCTTACACAGCACTCCTGTAAGAGATGGGGAGAGGTGAACGAACAGTCGTCCCTCCTCTTTCAAATAGTTGTGTGAAACAACAGAAAAGGGGTGAAACCCCAGGTTATTTTTTTTGCTATGGGACCCTCTCCGCTCCATTGGATTTGTGTCTATATGTACGGTACTTGTATCTTTTTGTTAGCTCTATATATGGAATTCTTTTCATTTTAATCTTGGATCATTCCTTGAAATAAAGCTTCCATTACGATGGTTTCTTATCCTGAAATATTGCAAATGTAATAGGAGATGTTCTTATACTGCAGAATTTGTAAGAACCTAATGTCTGATACCATATCATCATCTTATTGATAGTGTTGGAAAATGACGGCTAATGGCCTTTGTGTGCAGTAATAGACAGTAGTTGTTCTGGAATGGATCCATCCATTGAGCTCAAATGTCTAATTTGGCACCATCTAGTTTCTCTCTGTACCTGAGAAGAAAAACTAGATGTAAAGATTAAGATTTGGGCCCCAGCATTAAATTGTTGGTGGACTACGATTGTTCATGTCACATACCACCAAAAGTTCAGTTCAACTTATTTAGTTAATATTTAGACTCACCTCTTGAAAACCATTTTACATTTTACCTTTAGAAATAATATATAGGTAATGTTAAGTAATTATGGAACTACTTTGCTCTACTTATCTTGTATTGATCTCCAATTAAGGCATGTACTAAGAATTATAGAATCATAAAGTTGGAAGTGACCTCCAGGGTCATCGGGTCCAACACTCTGCTCAATGCAGGATCACTAAATCATCCCAGACAGATATTTGTCCAGCCTTTGTTTGAAGACTTCCATTGAAAGAGGACTCAACACCTCCCGTGGCAACCTGTTCCCCTTATTGATCACCCTAACTGTCTGATAACTAATCTGTATCTCCTCCCTTTCAGTTTCATCCCATCGCTTCTAGTCTTAGTTTGTACATGTGTAATAATTCACTTTACTCCACAGCTTCATTCACCGTTTCGATGACTATTGTTTAGTTTTGACCTCCTATATACCCTACTGGTTCAATTTCTGCAAAACGTTTGCTCTTCTGATCTTCATTCTCAGAGGTTTAGCCTTACACTTGACCAGTAGATTATAAAAGGGGCTTACAGCAAAGTTAAGAATTAGACTCCTATCACGTACTGCTAGACATCACTACACTCCTCGCCACCGGCGACAGAAGATCCTGGTGCCTTAATCTTATTTTCATCATCTAACTTTTCTCCTTCCTTGTTTACTAATATAGCATTCCTGTGTATATTCTTACCAATGTTGATGAGACCAACCTGACCTGGGCCTTTTCTTCCAAGGGTCCTATAGCAGCCAGATGGGCTGTCTCTGCACTAGACAATATTTAATATATAAAATCCAGTTTAAACTAAGCTATTAGGAAGTCAGCAGTGGTAGTGGAAGCGGCAGTCAGTAAATGCTGACGGCTTCCAAGTAGCAACGAACAGAGTCGAGCATGCAGCTCTGCATGCGAATACGACTCAACCAAACAGTATTACAAAATGAGTAAAGCAAAGTAACGCAACTATGTATCCAAAGGCAAAAACAGTAACATGATCTTCACAGGTGAATATACACTTAGAAGAACAAATCGCCATGGGATGCATTAATTGGTGTAAAACCGGCTCTACATCATCACATAGTCCAATCCCTGTAAAATGTAATTGGAGAGAGAAGAATTTCGTTAAGGCAATTAACATTAAGAAAGAAAAATACACAATTAAAACATGTCTGGCTATGTGTTATATATATTTTTATAAAATATGCTCTAAAATGAATACAGCTGTAGTATGGACATGTCCTATCATGCATGAAAGGTACATAGTCGTTTGCGCTTAATATTTCCCCAGGTAGTAAACCCCAAATATACGAGTTGTGAATCCCCAGAAATCCTGCACTATAGCAATACACAGGAAAGTTTAATGTTACTTTAATCTTATTATTAGTTGTATATGCATGGCTATCACATGCAATTTTATATTTTCAGTCTCTATGTATAAATACAAAAATCTAAATTTTTCTCATAAGCATTTCTAGCAAGTTGCATGCTGGAAATGACAAATTAGTCCTATTAAATGATATTGAACAAGATGAAATTGACACTAAATTATTTTCAAGTCTAGTCATTTTCTACCTCAAACATTTCTTGAGGTAAAACTGGTAAATTATGTGCCATTTATTTCCGGATGATAAAATAGTGCATTGCCAAGTGTTGTGCATGCAGTTTCCCTATCATCTCCAGCGCTGCGGGGTTAGAGGAGCACGAAATAGACCTTTACATGACAACACATTTGCCTTTCAGTTTTTCTTTTCTTTTCTGCTGCTTGCTCTTCTTGCCGTCTATCTGAAGGCTCACAGTCCTGCGTTTCTCAAGGTTTAGAAGCTCTTGGAACAGCTCCTTCACATTGTGATTCATCTTGGCCGATGTCTCCATGAAGGCACATTTCCATTTTTTTGCCATTGCTTCTCCATCTGAGCTGTCCACTTCTCTGTTTTGGCTTTCATCACTTTTATTTCCAACCAACATAATGGGAATGCTCTCTACATCCCCCTTAATCTGGCAAATCTGTTCATAGATTGGCTTCAGTTCTTCCAGGGATTGCCTGCTGGTGACGGAGTAAACCAAAATGAAAGCGTGTCCCTTCGATATAGACAGGCGCTGCATAGCTGGGAATTGGTGGCTTCCAGTGGTGTCAGTAATTTGCAAAGTACATATACTTTTGTCACAGCTGATCACTTGCCTGTAGGTGTCTTCAATAGTTGGTATGTAGCTTTCTCGAAATGTCCCTTTTACAAAGCGTAGAACCAGGGAGCTTTTGCCCACACCTCCGGCTCCGAATACTACTACTCTGTAATCATTACTTTGTTCAGGCATTTTCACAAATAGATCAGATGCTTTTCTTGGGTAAACACCTAGGGAAGATAAATACAGAATGGTTTATTAGGGTTTTACAATTATTATCATCATCATATCTATAGTTTCTTTAAATGATGATTATATGGATAAAAATGGGATCAGAGCCGAAAAAGTAAATGATGCCAAACTAATACACATTAGCATGAATTCGTCTGTGCCCTCTTATCCTGTCTCCAGAATTTATATAGTGCAAATCAAGTGCACCAAGTTTGTGCCCTCCCATGTGATCATGTGTCATATTAGAAACGTCTTTAGATTTGTTCCGTTTTGCCTGAGGAAGGACCCTGTGAGGTCTGAAAGCTCGCTATAACATCATGTATTTTTGGTAGCCATTAAAAGGTATCGTATCTACAAGATTACTTGGTTCCTCTTACTGAGAACAATCACACATTGCTCTACTGGCTAAAGGCCCATTCGAACCTGCAGATGATCGCTCAAGGATCGCTCAAACAACAGTTTGAGTGACAGCTTTGAGCGATCATTTTGCATAAACTACTAAGTAGCTACTCAGCTACTTTGGAGCAATTAAGTGTGCAAATGAAGCCTTAGATGAAAGCAGTTAATAGCCCGAGGGCTCTTATCAGCATTCAGTTCTTTTGTTCTCCAGCGGGAAACAATGCTATCAGCACTCCCCGTGGAGAACTGCTGATAAGGCTGAAGGACGATTTTTAGGTTGGATAGAATTTAACGATCAGCTAGCAGTGCGGGAAAAGTGCACAATGAGTCCACATTTAGACACAACGATTATCACTAAAACGATCGCTGTTTAGCGATTTTTGAGCGATCATCGCTTCATGTAAATAGGCCTTAACACAATACATAACTTTTTAAATATATTTTAGATTCACTATAAAAAGGTCTATTCAATCCTGTTTCTGTAACTCCCATAGGAGTGGATGAGAGTTGCGTAAGCAGCATAGCAAGCTACAATGTTTCTGTAATTTTAGAAATATGGAAACAGCATGGCTACGTTGTTTTGCAACTCGGAATAAGTTGTTGCTATACAAATAAAGATTATTATTCTATGGAAGTTACAGAAGCCGTGTAGAACAACCATTTTGCTGTTTCCATAATGCCAGGCAACAGTGGGTGCTGCAGTGACCTGGAACAGGGGGGTGGGGCAATTAGGGAGATCGGTGCATGTCCAGCAGTGAGATATACTTTTATCAGACATTTATGGCATATCCCATGCATATGTCATACATGTTTGAGATAGGAATACCCTTTTATTAGAAGCCTTTGGACAGCCACCTCTAATAGCACTATGGCTATTTATTCGGGACTCACCCCATACAATTCCAATAGTATACCAACTGTAAAGTCCCTACGGCAGAATCAGAGGCGTAACTTGAAGATCCCAGGCCCCGATGCGAAACTTGTAACAGGGCCCCCAACTATAATGCTTTACTCATAGTACTGGGTTTCCTATATGGAGAAGAGAGGCCTTATGGGCCCCCTAAGGCTCCTGGGCCCGGGTGCAACCGCATCCCCTGCATCCTCTATAGTTACGCCCCTGGGCAGAATTCTGGCAGTATAGTCTGGGCAAACCTCTAGAAGTCTTGTTCATAGTCAGAATAGCCTATTAGCAGTTTGACAGTGTAGGCTAGACCAGTGTTTCTCAACCTCAGTGCTGAAGTACCCCAACGGGTCATGACTTGGACATATCTAGTATGTAAAACAAATGTGACAATTCCTTATGCGCTAACAATAATTATATCACCTGGGTTATTAAAGACATCCTGACAACATGACTTGTTTAGGGCATTTTATGACTGCAGGTGAGAATCCAGACTTTGCCGTATAAGATCATTACGGTCGTGCATTCTGGATGTCACCCATCTAAGGTTGTCTTCACATAGATAGCGTAAATGCTGCAGAAACTGTGCAGTGGATTTTGCTGTGGATTTCTGCAGCATTTACAGTTCAAAATGTTCTGCAAGGAACCCACAGATTTTTGGGAAAATGCTGTGGATACTGATTCCACAGCATGTGTATTAATGTTGTGGATTTCAACCCTTGAAATACAGGGGTTAAAATCTGCAGCAGATCCACAACAGAAACTGCGGTAAAATCTGCGCCATTTAGGTGTAGATTTTGCCACTACGGATTTCTTGTGGATTTGCTGTGGGTTTTCCGCTGTGGACTCCCGCACCAAGCTGTGTGAGAGGCAGCCTAATAGTAGTCAGGCTAAGTCATCATTCGAGTTTCACTATAATGTGAAATATAGGTCATCCAGTACATCTAGTTTTATGGAGACACAGAACAAAATTAAGGCCGTGGCTTCCAGTAAAATCTCAAACTCTCATACAGGAATTATTGCAATTCTCAGTAGTCGAAGGAAAAAGAAACTGCTGGGATTGAAATCTCGCTCAAAGCTTGTTGGAAGAAGAAAACTGACTGTCTTACAGGCAAATGTACAGCCAATGTTAAAGGGGTTGAAAACAGGAGACATTTAGGAATCAAATATCTAGTAAGAAAATAAAGTATGGGCAAATGAACGATGGAATAATCCTCTAGAGCGCCACCTACTGGAATGGTAGCTACTTTAAGTAAAGTATATATTCAATCCCTGCATGGTTCATGTAGCCGGCTCAAGGTTGACTCGGCCTTCCATCCTTCCGATGTCGGTAAAATGAGTACCCAGCTTGGTGGTGGTGGGGGGGGGGGGGGGTAATAAATAAATTACCTGAAAGTGCTGCGGAATAAGTTGGCGCTATACAAATACCAAGATCTATGTTTATTTATTTATTTGATATATGAATGCTACTACTATAGGTAAGATATGTAACTTTTTTAGGCCTGGGGAAATTTTATAGACACAACAGGGTTCTCTTTTCTCTTGATTTTAGGTCAAAATGCTCATTTATCAATATGGCATGTACTGAGAGAATACCAATAGATAAGGGGGTCCATCACATTTATATTTCTGTGACTGAGCAGGACACCCAAGAAGAGAGCTCTGATAACTTTGGGGCCGCTTTCATATGAGTGTATTTTAAATCTGTATTTGGTCCGTGTTTTGGGGACCATCATACGGAGCTAATGTAGAACTATGCATGGACACACATGGGCGTAATTTTCATGTTCGTTATTTAAAAATGCGGTAGGACCTATCATTTTCCCGTTTTTGCCTCCGTATTGGTATATTATTTTCTGTTGGGTAAATATGAATCTGTATTTGCACAGTAGAAAATAAATATGACAGTAAATACAGATAAGGCCACTCTGTTGTAAAAACGCAGTATTTTAAATGCAATGTTTTACAGCCTTTTTGGACAGCATTTTCAAATGCATTCGCCAGCGTTTTTTTAACTCACCCCACTATTGCAATGGGTGAAGAGGTGGTTAAAAATTGCGAAACACACTAAAATTGTGTCGGACGCTCGTCTGAGAGGCCCCATTGAGGCGTTTTACAGTGTTTAGCGCAGTGTTTGAGACGCCCCGCTAGACGCAGTTAAAATTGGCCTATGTAAGAATAGACTAAAATGCTGATGACCTACACTTGTAATGTCATCTGTAATTATGGCCATATTACTGATCTGTACACTACGAATACGCGGGTCTGAACTGGCCTAAATGTGTAATTTGTAAATGTGTAATTTGTAAATGTGTAATTTTCTGCAAAACTAAATGGATTTTCTAATGTAGAAAACTTAACTTCAAAATACCCTAATAAGACATTCTGAATTAGCAGAGGCGTCCGACTAGTCCATCGGAGGATCAGGAGATCCCAGTGTCCCGGGGTGACTTCTCCGGGCAGCACATATTTCTGGCTATACAGCGGTTCGACACCATCTCTTAGTGACTCATTACAGAGGCAGGTTCCTAGGAGAGCTCTGTCAGCACTGGCGGAAGTGCTCATTGGTCCAGAACAGCTGCTGCCAGCCTGAGGTCATGTGACAGCTGCTGCCAGCCTGTGGTCATGTGACAGCTGCTGCTTTATGCAACCAATGCTTCTTCAGAGTGCAGACAGAAGCAGCTGATTGAAATGACTTGCAGCAGGAGCAGATCATATGAGCGCTGCCCGTATGGCCTACAGGGGAATGAGCCACAGCTGACCTTTGTTCAAGATGCAGATATCCTTATACAATTCATATTAGGAGATCTATGGAGGCTGACAGACAACATACAGAAGCTGCATACAAGCTTCGGCATACACTCCTGGCATGCCTCATCCGGGAAACTTGTAGAGCTCAATATGGCCGCTCCAAGAGTGTGTAAAGACATGACTGCTCCACCTTCATTAGCCCTAATGTGTTCCATGTCTCGTCCTTATGAAAGTTCACTCTACTGTCTACTGTTAAGGTGACAATATTTGCTGATCTCAGAAGGAAGGAGGATTCATCAACGACATGCTACAGACACCTACCAATACTGGGTCAAGGGCATTTGTGGTTTTCAGTCATGTAAGGGGGTATATCCAAGAGGTTTGTTATTTAAGAATGTTGTGATATTTGGGTTATTGTGCCTTGTAATATAGATCATAGAGTTTGGAGTACTAAAGCACTTAGCATGGGTCTCTAGGTGTGTCCGCTCTTTGTCTAATCTTGTGTAGTCTCTGGTCTTTTTCTGGGCTTCAGTGAGAGAAGGAAGCAAGTGCAGCAGCTCCACTAGACCCAATGGATGACCGGCACCAAAATGTCTTACAGGCGTAGGAGAGGAGGCAATGCCCCAACTGCATTTTCTCTTGTAATGGTCACTCCCAGGATATCAGTTTGTGGCAGCCGGTACTTGAATCTGAAGTTACTAAATGGCACTAGTGAACTTAGACTGTGAGTATCATGTTTGCAACATACAGTAACAAGCACAGTTGTGCTAAAGGACTTGAAACTGCAGTTTGACTCGCTCAGAGAGAGGACTCCTTTAATTTATTTAAAAGGCTGCAGCAGAAAACAGCCTTGTTACTATTGCTGACATATAATCGTAGCACAGATTAAGAAACTGTTATACAGCTGGACCGGGCAGAAAATTAAATTTGCTAATACACTGTTCAAATTTGCCCAGCAAGGATGTCTGATGACTGTTCCTACTCAGGGAACATCTCCGCAGCCCTCAGCCTCCCATATTATCCCGGACACAGTTTAAGGACACTAGCCCCAACATACCAGCACGCGAACGGCAGGTGGTTGTGCAGCGACCTGAGCAGGAGGCCCGTTGCGATGGGGGCGACCACGGGGAAACAAGATAGAATGTCACGGGTGGCTCTGCAATCTCTCCCAGCAGCAGTGCCAGCTTGGCCTAGCCCAGTTGCTCGCAATACATAAATGTAATATTAAAGAATCTGAATGTCACGTGACGCCAGCACCTCTTTTAGGCCAGTATTCACACGGTGCAAAATAAAGAGTCCACAGTCCAATAATAAGTTTTCCAGGAAATCAACCAGAGGTGCACGGTTGTACTTTACTCACAACTTTTCAACTTGGATCCTCCAACAAGTAGTAAATTGTGCAGACATAACAATCTTCTTTACAGATATTCACTTCTCCACACCTTCAATGTTACAGGCTTTCTAGGAGACACTCTTCCCTCTGAACTCCTGACGTCTTCAGTCTCAGTTATCTGATAGACTGTCCGTGGGGTCTGCACTCCCGACTCATTAACAGCATTCACTCAAGTTTTCTATTTGGTTCTCAGGTGTTTTAAATTGCTTCCCTTCCTCTTGGTAGTGGCAGGAGACCCATTACTCTGCGCCTAGCTCAGCGTAGGAACGTCCACCACCTCAGCGCAGGAATGTTCACCACCTCCGACTACATTTTCTCAATTCTTCTCTCTAAACTTCGCCCCTCAACTACCCAAGCCTTTCAATCATGTCACTCACGCAGTTAAAGGGACACACACACATGACTCATCCACAACAGCCAGTTACATACATTCACAACACAACTTCGGGCCACTGCAGTTGCAGATGCCCCCTAGTGGATAGGGAGTCCCTCTGGCCTACACCTGGTCAGCGACCCCCTCTTCAGTCAACAAGTAAGCAAAGTTTAGGACAACGCTCCGAGAAAATGTATTTAAATTAGTAAAGGGTGCAACAGAAAATATATCCATAGGACTCACCTGGTGTGGACTACCTGGCTTGTGACAAGCTGCCACACCTAGTTCGCCATCAATATCCTACTGATCTGCTCTATCAGCTAATCCTTGTGAAGAGCCAGGTTCGTGGGGAGAGCGTCAGAGGAAGAGACGCTGGTATCTCAGTCGCAGATACAGAAAAATATTGGTTTCATAATTCTGCGTTCTTACTTACTCTTGCATCACGTGAAAATTGTGCAATGTTCTCGCCAGTGTGAAGGCGCTCTTACAACCAAATAAGTCCCCTTTATCAAACATGTAACAGTCAAACCGCCCTTGCTTGGATATTCTGGGATCTGCAGTTCTACAAAGCACTTAGCTTGTATAGCATTACTGACAGATGGCCAACGGAGCTCCGGATTCCAGCATTAGGCCTTGAATGGTTTGCTGCGTCATTTAATAGATTCAGCCATAAACCTTCTGCAAAGCCAGTTAATCATAATACAACTTGCAAAACATTTAATAGCACCATATGGTAGAAACTTTTTAATTAAAAAGTAAGACAATGTACCCCTCAGGGTTCATCTGTCACCTAAATGCCTGTTTCTGATTAATTCATTGCAGAATGATATATTAACCCTTTAGTGACCAGTCTTTTTAAGTTCTAAAAACCAACCCATTTTTCAGTTTTTTTTATCCCTACCTTCAAAAGAGCCAAAACTTTAAAAAAAAATCTGTCAACACAGCCATAGGAGGACTTGTTTTTGCAAGATGAGTTGTACTTTTTAATGCCGCTTATGAAGTAGGAAACCGGGAGGTTGAGCCATCTTGGCATATCAGCTACTGTTCTCTGGTACCAGTTATTTTCATGCCTGGAAAAGCTGAATGAATTAAATGCAGATGCCCAGGTGTGTATCCGGTCACAAGCAAAGCTCAATTACAATTTATAAGGCTTCTTGTCACACCTAAATAGGAGTTTTTTGACTCTATCCTCCGTTTTTGTAACTTTGAGGATGCGACAATTAGCATGGCCATGGCTCTTTGTATCTCCATAATGAAATTGCAAGCCAGAAACAACCTCACTATTGTTTCCATCCACAAGCCCAGACTATACGTCCTGCAGATGAAATACTGCTGTCAATCAAAAGAGAAATGAATAACTGGGATTGTGAGTCCCCCGAGGGGTTTAGCACAAAACTAGTTATATTTTTGGAACCAGGAGTCAATTGCAAACTCAATGCATCGGCTCCCATTGTTGTGTGATCTCCAGAACACGTGAATCGCATACCCGCTGGACTACTCATATTTCACATATAATGTTTGCTATCTACTTGTAGGTAAATTTGTTATAAAATGTGACGGCCATAGGTTACCTCCTGGAAAAATATGGCCGAAATATTGAATTGTCTCTTTATCCGGAAAATCTGTGCATCCACTTAACCAGATGCTCCCTGATGTCATGGAGGAGAGGTCAGAGGTGCAGCTAGTAGAGACTTTAAAACTGTGGGGGATAGGGGGATACCCCCCAAACTGCCAGACCAGGGAGCTGTATCTGATACAGGACTGTCCATATTTCAACATGTTCCTCGCAACCAGGACTATTTAGACCGGCTTCGTAAGACAGTTTTTTTTCTATTATATCCATTTTATTTTCAGAACTGTTTTGTGTATATATTGTATGTTCCCTACTAGAGATGAGCGAGCACCAAAATGCTCGGGTGCTCGTTACTCGGGCCGAAATTTTCGCAATGCTCGAGGGTTCGTTTCGAGTAACGAACCCCATTGAAGTCAATGGGCGACCCGAGCATTTTTGTATATCGCCGATGCTCACTAAGGTTTTCGTTTGTGAAAATCGGGGCAATTCAAGAAAGTGATGGGAACGACACAGCAACGGATAGGGCAGGCGAGGGGCTACAGGTTGGGCTGCATCTCAAGTTCCCAGGTCCCACTATTAAGCCACAATAGCGGCAAGAGTGGGCCCCCCCCCGCACTGTCAGCGTAAAGATCGTTCTCCTCTGCCATAGCTGTAACAGCTGTGGCAGAGAAGAACGATGTTTGCCCATTGAATTCAATGGAGCCAGCAATACAGCAGGTTCCGCTGAAAGCAATGGGCTGCCGGCGATCGCAGGATGAATTGTCGGGAAGGGCTTAAATATATAAGCCCTTCCCTGCAATTCATCCAGAAATGTGTTACAATAAAAATATATACCGGCGTATAAGGCGACGGGGCGTATAAGACGACCTCCCAACTGTCACCTTATACGCCGGCAATACAGTGGAGCAAAGAATAAAAATCATTACTTACTTCTTCTGACGTTCTGCGCCGCTCCTGCCGGCTGTCGCTCCCTCCTGGTCCACGGCAGAGCATTGCTTTCTGCACGCAGGGCTTGAAATCCCCGCCTCCAGAAACACAGCCAATCACAGCCATTCAATGACATCATTGTCATTGGCTGTGATTGGCTGAAGGCACGTGTGTTTCTGGAGGCGGGGATTTAAAGCCCTTCGTAGAGAAATCAATGCTCTGCCGGGAACCAGGAGGGAGCGACAGCCTGCAGCAGCGCCGCAGAACGTCAGAAGAAGTAAGTAATGATTTTTATTCTTTGCTCCACTGTATTGCCGGCATATAAGGTGACAGTTGGGGGGTCGTCTTATACGCCCCGTCGCCTTATACGCCGGTATATATTTTTATTGTAACACATTTCTGGATGAATTGCAGGGAAGGGCTTATATATTTAAGCCCTTCCCGACAATTCATCCCCGCGCTCGCCGGCATCCCATTGCTTTCAGTGGAACCTGCTGTATTGCTGGTTCCATTGAATTCAATGGGCAAACATCGTTCTTCTCTGCCACAGCTGTTACAGCTGTGGCAGAGAAGAAGGATTTGTCTTCTATATGTTCTTAATGGGCTCGGCGCTGCTGCTGCCGGCCCCATTGAGCGCATATAGAGAAGATTTATGGCCTTAAGAAGGACCGTTGGGGTTCTTGAAACCTAAAATCACTCCTAACACTCTCCCTATAGCAGCTCCACCAAGATACCACTTTCCCTGAACTAATGTCAGAATGCATCTGTGGCGAGCCGCGGGAGGGGAAGATTTTAATACTCGGGAGACACCTAATCTCGCCAGCCACTCACTGCAGGGGGGTGGTATAGGGCTTGAACGTTGCAGGGGGAAGTTGTAATGCCTTCCCTGTCTTTCTATTGGCCAGAAAAGCGCGCAAATTTCTCAGGGAAGAAAATGAAAGTAACCCGAACACCGCGTGGTACTCGTTACGAGTAACGAGCATCCCGAACACCCTAATACTCGAACGAGTATCAAGCTCGGACGAGTATGCTCGCTCATCTCTATTCCCTACCCCTTTGTACATTATCATTTTTTGTATGTTTTTATATGAGCATTACTACCTTTTAGAATAAAGTTTGAAAACTTTGTTAGTCTGTCCTTCAGGCAATAAGCTATTCATAATCTCAAAGCTGAAGTAACAGTGTTTGGACTGCTGGAAATTGGAAAAGTCCATAATCCAGCTGGTGAGCATAAATAAGGTGGCTGACCTTATGGTCAGTGGTGGCAAGTGTTTTGGGGCATGGAAGCCCATGTTTGGGTGTGATTAGGCTTCATCTTGCATGAGTGTAGGATCCGGGGAGCTGGAAATAAGTTCAACCTGTGGTCTATCGTTGGGTGCTGTAAGTCACAGGTCGGTAATGGCCATGCTGTTACCTTGACAATTGGTGGCAGCGGTGGCGTTTCACATAAAACTTTTTTTGGAGGGGGTACTGAGGGGGTACTTGAATTCCAGGATTATTTTATATGAATAATCTGCAATATTTGAAGACCATTAAAAAAACAAACAAAAAAAACTTGCTATTTTTATAGCTCCAACTTATTCTGCATCACTTTCAGGTAATTTGTTAATTACCCCCCACTAGTGATGAGCGAGCATACTCGATAACGCAAACTTTTCGAGCGAGTAGTGCCTTATTCGAGTACCTGCCCGCTCGTCTCTAAGGATTCGGGTGCCGGCAGGGGGCGGGGAGCGGTGGGGGAGAGCAGGGAGGAACGGAGGGGAGAGCTCTCTTGAGTATGTTGATTGCTGAGAAATAAGTTTATTAAAGTGGGACTTCCTTTAGAGACACCCTGTATATTGTTCAAGAGCCTCTAGTAAATGCAAACAGCTGACTGGCTGTCCGATTGTTCTCATATTCTTTGCCGAGTAACAGTGAACATGATCGGTCAGACAACAAGCAGAGACCTTTTCGAGGAGGAAAAAAACCTGACTTGTTTGACTCTAATTTACATTTACTTAAAAATGTCCCAATGAGTTATTGCACAGAGACATTCTTCACTGTGAAGGACTTTTATGTAATACTGTGTTTTTTAAAACATAACTTTTAATAATTTCATATTTTAAGATTGGCGCCTCCAAGACACCATTAAAGGAGATGTCCCGCGCCGAAACGGGTTTTTTTTTTTTTTAAACCCCCCCCCCGTTCGGCGCGAGACAACCCCGATGCAGGGGTTAAAAAAACCACCCGCACAGCGCTTACCTGAATCCCGGCGGTCCGGCGTCTTCATACTCACCTGCTGAAGATGGCCGCCGGGATCCTCTGTCTTCATGGACCGCAGGGCTTCTGTGCGGTCCATTGCCGATTCCAGCCTCCTGATTGGCTGGAATCGGCACGTGACGGGGCGGAGCTACACGGAGCTACTCGGAGCCCCATAGAGAAGAGGAGAAGACCCGGACTGCGCAAGCGCGGCTAATTTGGCCATCGGAGGGCGAAAATTAGTAGGCACCATGGAGACGAGGACGCCAGCAACGGAGCAGGTAAGTATAAAACTTTTTATAACTTCTGTATGGCTCATAATTAATGCACAATGTACATTACAAAGTGCATTATTATGGCCATGCAGAAGTGTATAGACCCACTTGCTGCCTCGGGACAACCCCTTTAACATGAAACAAAAAATTTTTTTTTTATATATATATATATATTTTTTAAATACACACAAGAAAAAGGATATGTTGACCCCTGCTACTCTCAGGTCTAACTAATATTAGTGCGCGAACACCAAGTATGACTTTCACTGATCCGAAGGTTATAGATACAAAACAAATGATGATTGAGGGATGGTGTCAAACAATGACAGGCCTTGATATAAGGGTATTATGCATAGTGTGTCATTCTTCTAATGACAACCATTCCCACTTGGGTCGGGTAAGTTAGTGGTGCTGTGTTTGTTGTTAACCACTATAGGTAAGTAGGCGAATTTGCACGTTATTATCCTATAGTTCTTCTTTCGACCACTTCTTCATTCACAGGGGTACATGGATGAAATAAAGAATATAAATAAATGAACTGGACTTTCTGTCTTTTGTTACCACTTTAAATCCGCCAGTTATATTAACGTACAGTATGAGCACGCTCACTCTGATAGGACCCTTGAGTTAGTCACTTAGTACAGACGCATTACGGTGAGGCCAAAAGACTGGTCACTCAAATGTATTTTTTAGGGTTAACCATTAGTATCACTCAAATGGGTATGTGGTTTTGAATGAAGATTAACGGATGGCAGTTACATACAGATGCTTAATAGATCAAATCTCAGATCAACGCGTTTCCTCAGCCAGATGTAGATATTATTTAGGCTGATTCATCAGGATCTTGTATAGCTTGATGATGGAATTTACATATGACGCTGTACCGTCTACGTTAAGGTGGTAGAACTATTGGTAAATAGTTTCTAATAAGACAACGCATTTAAAGGGACTGGCCACCTTATATAGAATAAGAACAATTCAGAGGATATGTAGCATTTGGGCCATTTACAGCACTATTGTAATTAGGATAGTTTTAGCTTGGAGCGAGATGAGCCCCATATGAATTTAATGATTGGAAGGAGCGCTTTGGTATTTTTATTGGCATGTGCTGCAAAGTGTAGATGCATTTAGGCTGTATGGCCATTTTGACTAGGTTTATATGTCCAGCCACTGAAAGTGGTAATTTGGACCATAACTTAAACTTCAGCTTAAAGGGGTTGTCTCGCGAAAGCAAGTGGGGTTAAGCACTTCTGTATGGCCATATTAATGCACTTTGTAATATACATCGTGCATTAAATATGAGCCATACAGAAGTTATTCACTTACCTGCTCCGTTGCTGGCGTCCCCGTTGCCATGGCTCCGTCTAACTTCGGTGTCTTCTTGCTTTTTTAGACGCGCTTGCGCAGATCTATCTTCTCCATTCGGCTCGTCTCGGCATCACCGGCATTTTGGCTCCGCCCCCTTTTACGCGTCATCGCGAAGCTCCGCCCCCGTCACATGTGCCGATTCCAGCCTCTGATTGGCTGGAATCGGCACATGTGACGGGGGCGGAGCTTCGCGATGACGCGTACAAGGGGGCGGAGCCAAAATGCCGGTGATGCCGAGACGAGCCGAATGGAGAAGATAGATCTGCGCAAGCGCGTCTAAAAAAGCAAGAAGACACCATAGTTAGACGGAGCCATGGCAACGGGGACGCCAGCAACGGAGCAGGTAAGTGAATAACTTCTGTATGGCTCATATTTAATGCACGATGTATATTACAAAGTGCATTAATATGGCCATACAGAAGTGCTTAACCCCACTTGCTTTCGCGAGACAACCCCTTTAACAGGTTCCTGCAGTGGGTTTATATTTTCTGCTATCGCATTTTTATGGTCGGGGACCATGGTTATTCCTAGGTATTTAAATTTGGAGACCACTGACAAGCGTGTACATGATGGTGGATTTAGACCAATTTATATATAGTCCAGAGAATTGAGAAAAAATATATGTTTCCTGGCGTGGGGAATTGAGTTCTCTGGATTTTTTAGGAACAGAATCATATCATGAGCATATAGTTCCACTTTACTTTCATGTCCTTTCCAGCTAATGTCCATTACGGAATGTAATGTAATTAAGAGTTTTGCACAGCTCTCTTCTTTTATGAAGCCATGTCCCCTGGCAACCAAAGTCATCCTTCTGTACAATGCTGCCTCTCCATCCTGCAAATGGCTGCCGATAGAGGCACATGTCATACAATCCTATCTATCAGCGCCCATGGAGAGGTGGGATTGTATAACAGTGGATTCATAAGAGAAGAGTGCAGAATAGTAGAAAAATGGTGGAGCAACCCCGGCAGAAAATGGAAATATGAAATTGAGAACAATGTGCTTTTCAAAAGGCTGAAGGCTTAGAGGATGGCAAATAACCATTTCTGAGCATATAAAAGAGGAAAGCACAGAACTCCTATATACGTAAGTTTCCCAAATACCACACATCTACTGTCCTGTATTGATTATACAGTATATGGCAGTCAACCCCTTTAACTAAACATTGCTGCCAATGTAAGGAAATAGTGTTAGAGCTACCTGCATAGAAAGGCAAAAACTAATTAAAAGCAACATTTGGTAGATCTTTGGAAGGTCTTGTGTGTAGTAGTATTGGTAAGCCCCAGCATTCGACTCTCTCTAACCGTTGACCAGATATTATTGTGCAACTGCTGCTCCAAAGATGTCTTTACTCCAGGGTCCAAACTGTATAACCCAGGCTAAAAACCATATCAATATTGCCTATCTCAATGGTCAAAATCATATAGCAGGTACTTGGCACCGTGGTCTACAAACTAGACATTAAAAAAAAACGGATATGCAGATGGATATTATTGATAGAACTAGGCTTGTACTTATAAAAATTCTTCCACATTTTCATCAAATGAATTTATTTGAAAGTGGAACGATGTTTCTAAAGCTCAATGTACAACAGATGCCTATACCTTGATGCCAAGTCACTGCCTCCCTGTTATCACAGGCGCTGGTGGCTTTTTATAGCTATATACATGCCTTTGTGTGAGGAAGCAAGCTGTAAATATACTGTCGTCACTAATCAAGAGCAACATATGTTCAACATTTTATAGCCAAGAGCTCATTTGCACTGTAACTAAGCAGCAAGGCTGTAATTGACCACGAGTGCATGTCACGTACTGTGTGGGGGTACGTGGCTTTATTCAATATGTAGCTCTTACTGAGTAAGCAAAGCCTCTTTATTGACATGTGACTCATAGAAGTTCTAACAAGTTTAAGAGGGCAATAAAGATAGTATTGTATTTCTATCAGCAAGTGGCAGAACCCTGTCATTTCTTATACTGCTCTGGTTAGTATTTGGCTGATGAGACTATTGGGAAATCGGCCTGACCATACACAAATTCCCAGATGGCGTAACGCAATATTTTAAACAATAAATTAATTTTTTTCGCTACACAAAGCAAAACCCTTATTAGCACATGAAATCTGTGATTTTGCTGTGAAAAAAGAACTGTTTATGGTGTGAAATTATTACTTCATCTAACAGTGTTATGAAAGGGAAAGCCAATGCTAGGTTCCAGCTAGGTTCACATCTGCATTGGAGCCTGTCATAAAGAAGGAAAAAAATGCAAAAATTATAGGCACCCTGCTGGAAATCTGACAGACTCCATTATAGTCAAAGGGGTCCATCAGTTGCAGTTGGGGTCGTTCATGTGAAGGACACGGTACTGTTAATAGTTTCCTTTCTCTGTTGCTATAATGGAGCAGAAAACCGAAATATAAGGGCAGATGTGGACCGAGCCTAAGAGGAGCCACAGATGAAGTAGAAGAAAGGCGGAGAAGGGAGGGATCAGTAATCGCACATTGCAGAAAAGTTACATCTAGAAATAAATGCTAAAAAAAAGAAAAAATCTATGGCAGTCTTCCTGGTATCAGTTCTGATGGTGCAGGCTGGGTCTGTTGGCAGCCACCCTTTCCCCACCCTGGGTTGAGTTGAGTGGCTGCGCAATCAGCGGGCACCTGAACATTTTTGCTCCTCTTTACAGCAATCTGGCTTACTGCATGCTATCAGGTCAAATGGCGATAGAGCATTTTGTGTAGTATATATCTAATATCTGGCCTCTTTTTCTGTGAGTTAGAGATGAATGCTACAAGTAAACAGATAACACTAGGTAACAGAAAAGTATTTTTTGTTTGCAAGAATTTAATGCTTGCGCTGCTAAGGTTGCATGTAACTGTAATGGACTTTTTTTGAGTCATAACTGGTTTTGTACCAATTGGACCATTATTTTAGCTGGCCTTTATATCTATGGCATATGCAGCATATCACAGCACACATCACACCCACTTGTAGAAGGTTGTAAACAAATGTGTCATTGCGCACGATGCGTGTATCTGTTTGTTTTTGCAAGTTCAGAGCTGCCTAGAGACCTGACGTATACTTTCTGTTGTCTGCAGGCGACAAAGTATAAGCATTGTTTTCCCATGGCCTCGAGAGGTTGCAAGTATATGCATAGACAAATATGTTTACAGCGGCGCCCGGTGGTTGCGCTAAGCTCTGCCCCTCCGGTCAGGCAGTCTTACAGCACAAGTAAGGTTGGGACGACGAAAACCGGTATATCGCTAATGCTTTGGTGATACTTTTTATCGATATTGTTATGTCCGATATATCGGTAACATCGATAGTTTCAGGCGATATACTATCGATTTTTGGAAAGAAAAAATGTTTCTTGCGGTCCAGTGACCAGATTTTCTTCCTTTACATTCCGCCCTTTCCTTTGTGTTGTACAGGATGTAGTTTTGCTCTCGGCACTGATGAACTTATGAACAAGTTCTAGAAACTTTTGGAAAGTTTTCTGAGAGTCAGGCAAAACTGACTCTCAGAAAAAGTGGGGTCTGAGGTCCCTTCTCCACATGCGTTTGTTCATCGCGTTGGACGCACGCTCTGAACGCTTACGTCTAACGCCATGGGTGTGGGCAATGCTTTCTAAATGAAAGCATTTCCACATGCAGATGGAGGGCTGCGCTGAACGCACGAAGGTCGCAGGACACGTGACATGTCGTACGTTCAACGTCTAACGCGAACACAGTGCCCATAGAAAAGATAGGAGACAAATCTAACGCAATTACAATTGCGTTCAGGGCACTGCGTTCGCGTTACCAGGCCCTGCATTGTTTACAAGTTGCCATGGAGACCGTTGGTCACTCAGCGGCAACTTGAAAAAATGCAGGGCACGCAGCTCCACAAATACCCACACACAGAGATCATGCTCACTTCCCGTCAGCTCCAGAGTCCATCTTCTGGCTTCCTCATAGCTGGCAGGACTGTGTTTCTGTGTGTTTGCTGGTTCATTAGATAACGATTATTGGGGCCAATGATAAAAAACTTCTTTTCATATTCCTAAATTTAATTCTATGTTTCATCTGTAATTTTTTATTTTCATTTGTGACTTTAATACATTTTCATGTTATTAATAGTTATAAGTTAATAATAAATTCGGAAGTTTAAAGTTTTTAAAGAAAACTATAATTTTTTTGTTGATTTGTTGCTTTATTAACCCTCGACCTGTTTTATTTTTGTACAGCATTTAAAAAAGTCGATATATTGAAATATCGACAGTTTTCCACCGATATTTTACAATAATCGATAGTTTGTTCAGCGATAGCCGATACTATCAACTATGGATATTTTTGTGTCGATGTCCCAACCTTAAGCACAAGTGAACTCTACTAAAGTTACTGTAACATTTTAAAAGACCTTGGAGGAGATTTATAAAACTGTCTAAAATTAAAACTCTCTTTGTTGCCTATAGCAACCTATCACAGCTCAGCTTTCATTTTATATTCTGCCTTTGAAAAATGAAAGCCACTCTGTGATTGGGTGCTATGGACAATGACGACAGTTTTATAAATCTCCCCCTGTGACTCTCTGTGAGAAGTGACTGTATATATTTCTCTATAAATCTAGATTTGGCTGGTTCAAATATATACTATTATCTGTTCAGAACTTCTGCCTCTGCAACCTTTCATTTATTGAATGACCTAAGAGGGAAGAGCCGTCCCCACACTCCGCCTTACAGCTTGTAAGCAGTGAAGAGAAAGGGGGTGCATCCTCTGGCTGCTTGGCGCAGCATACAGCTGCTTTCAGCGGCTGCCGGTGGTTGCGCCAAGCTCTGACCCTCAGGCCAGATGTTTGGTCAGGCAGAGAGGGATAGACAAAGACGGCACTTCAGGCGCAATTTTGGTGCAGCCTCAGGCAGGGCTGTGTTGAGGGGGGTTCCACCTTAGGTGATACAACTGTGAAGACCGACCCCATCATAGTGGAAAGTGTGAGGGCTAAGTGCACTCCCCTAGGGAACACGGGAGAGAGTTCTGGACACTTCAGGCACCCTGTATATAAGCAATTTTAGCTGCGTCACTGAGGAGTTCAGTGATAACAGCAGACAGACACAACATCTGTGAGGGTCAGCAGAAAGGTCACAGAGTACATGGCAGTGGCCACTGAGAGCTGTGACCAGGGTGTTGTCCTCATACTGGGGGAGTAGAGCAAGAATAGGCTACCAAAGCAGCCTGACGACCAGAGGGTCCTTATGACTCGGGGGTCAAGGTGGAGAAGCAGCTCTGTCACCATAATGGGAAGCAGCACATGGAAGCACTGGGATTATCAAAAAGGCATGATGAGCTGGACGCCGAAATTGTCATCACACTGCGTGGAAGAAGAGTCAGTCTCTCTTCCTGCAAATAAAGCCTATGAATCCAGGACAATGACAGAGCAAGCTGCAGGACATACAAGACTAGTCCAACGGGATGTTAGTTTGCACATACTATGGACTATGACAGACGAGTACAGACAGGGAGAGTACCCCTCAAGGGGACTGTAGTTAGTTGGGAATTGTGGTGCAATATTTAGAGAGAGAATTTAAGGTTATTGTTATTACATAATGCAATATGTAAAACATATTGTTGTATAACAGGGGACAAGGCATTTTTAGTAGGGGCATTTTGCTCCAGCATAAGTTATGTAAGACGGAAGTTAACTGTAGATATCTGTTCACACCTATGATGCATTGAGTCCGCAGTGATGCGAAGCTCCTGAATTGGAGATGTACTGTGACACCTATGGTGCGTGAGGTTGGGATTTTAGTCATGTTGTGACCCCTAAAATTATTTTGTAACCTTAAATTTAATTTGTAAAGCTCTCAGACAAACTCTTTCAGGCAGCCCCAATGAAATGTTCTTCAACCCGGGCACAGCCATCCTTTGAGTCTCTACTGTATTCTTTAGCTATATTCTTTCTGACCATATTTGCATTCAATAAACTAAGTACAGTGAATCTACAGATTTTATGTAGATGAATGTTTAGGAAATACCTTACATAGAAAAAGTTGTTTCTTTAATGACCTCATGAAACGAGAAAAAAAATTACTTTCACTCAAATTGAGAAAATGTTTACTTTTTGTTTTTGAGGTTCCTTTTACATACAATGCCCTGTTGGGCACAGGTGCCCAGAAGGTCGTCCCAGCGATAATAGTTCTTGTGCTTACACACAGGAAAAATCCTCACTAGTGAATGAAAGCAGAGCCGGCCGGGGATCGTTCCGGCCCACCCACCTACATTCACAAAAAAACAGGCAGTTATTCATAAACGAACGATTGCCTGTTTACACGGGCCAATCCGATGTTCAGTTTTCTGCACGCGGAAAGTGGATGATGAACAAGAAGTCAACAAATTCTCATTTGTCGTTCATTTGGGGTATGCAGTTATACTGAACGATAACCGTTCAGATTCCAGCTGGATGCAGGAATCTGAATGATTTATTGGCCCATGTAAAAAGATCCTTAGACCTCTGATTGCCAGTTTCTAGGTTCAGTCTCTGACAGCACCACCATTGGGTGGGCTAGTTGTTCATAAGGTGATCAGCTCATCAATATAGTAAATGGAGAACTTTTTTAAGTATTTAAGTCACTTCCATCATCTTGCAGTTAATTTTAGAATTATTTTCAAGTATATCTGCCATACATCCTTTTTTAAAACTTTACCAACACACCATATTGAGTACTGCTTGGTACCTACTTTAAATAAGGGCAACTACAAGGTAGTTCTGTGGCATTATGTATAGCAAAATATACATCAGGCAAATTGGGGTCCCAACAGTGGATGCTTTGTGATCAGATTATTGTTGGGAGGTCCTACTAATAGAAAGGGATTACCCAGAGCGGACAGCCCTTTTGGCCTAAATTCTCATTCTGTTTTAGCATTCCGTTAAAACACCCATTTAACTTAACAGGATGTTAACAGGATGATAAAATGTGATGTAAACCTAGCCTTACAGTAACTTTACTTACAATTTAATGTTGCTATAATTTTGCATTGCCTATTAAAGTAAGTCTGTCACCCGCTTTTCTCTCCATCTATGAATTCTATCCATAGATAGTGGAATGAAAATAAACCAACCCATGCCTTTAGTATAATTCTCAGCAGCTCAATGGCCAGGAAGTCTCCTGTTTTTCAGCCTGCACACCGTATGCATATTTAGACTGAACCGTCCAATGGGTGGTTCAGTTCTGGGCACTGAGCCAGGCTTCTTCCTCCATTCTAACCCCACAAATTGTCAATTGATTGACATTTTCAGCCCTCTTCAGTTGGAGATTACATGCATTCCAGGCACTGTGCATCCAATGGGAGTAGTGCAGATCAGACCAGTGGGGATATATCGCGAGAGGTGAGTATTCTGTTTTCTATTTTATAACACAAATAAGGCCATTATTAGTACCAAGCAGGGGCATTGAGACTAGGGATATTACTAGAGGCTGGGGCAGTATCCAAGATTGGGCACATGACAAAGGGACATTCTTAAAAAGAGGACATAAAAGGTGCACAATTAAAGACCATGGGCATAAAAGGGAACAATTAAAGACTGCGGGTACTATTATAGATTAGGAACATAACAGGTACATTACTGAAGAGTGAGGGCATAAAGGGAGCATTATTACTGAATGGGATCTGAAGACAGCAGTATTACTGTGTTGGAACACATTTACTGTGAGAGTGGCATTAAAAGCATCACTTACACGGGACACAGAAAGGCATATACTATTGTGTGGGACATCACAGATGGACTTATTACTATCTTGGGCAGTATGGATAGGAACATTGTGTAGAGATGTGGCTAATGTAGGGGGGTGTTGTAAAAGTGATGAGCCAAAGATGTTTATATCAAATTCTGCAGACACAAGTTAAAGCTGAGTAAAAGTCATCATGGCAGTCTGGCTGGATAGAGAAGAAAAGGGAACGTGAATAACTCCAGTCAGAATGGATGTCACCAGTAAACACTGAATATAACGCTACTGTAACAACTTATATGGTCTGCAGAGCCAACATTCCCCACGCTACTGCCAGGAGCAGGGGGCCGTGTCCTTAGAGGACCTGTGGAGTATCATCCCTTGTGAGACTCCCACCACTCACTCCCCCAGGCGCTTCACATGCCCAGTGTCCTAAACATATGGCCTCTTCAGCTTAAAGTTGCTGGAGACATCAATTGGCAGGATTAGCATAGTAGGAGAAGAAGAGACCCAGACCAGTTTAGTCCTAATTTGCATATGGTGCTCAGTCTGAAAAAGGTGATTTTGGGGCTCTGGAGCTGCTGAGATTTATACCAACGGTTGGTCTTCAAAAAGGATTTATAGATGGAGCAAAAATGGGTGCAGACTTTAATATCCTTTAATGTCAATATATGTAATGTACAGTGAAACTATATCAGTATTGATTATTGCTGCTCTACATCTATTTCAATAGAGAGATATATTGAGTAAACACAATCTATTATGATAGATTTCTTTTTATTCCATCCGGCAACTTGATACTAGTCCTTACCTGAAACATAACCTAGTGACTGTTTTCCTTTTCTGCATGTGAAATATGTTGGAGCAGAAGCTTATAATTTCCTTCCCCCCCACAAATCCAGAGCATGGACTAATCTGTTTTTTTGCTTTTAAGTAGACAAAGTCTAATTGTGTTAGAGACACCAGCTGCTATTTTGTCTTGTGTGCAAATCAGATTCATTACCTCATGGTTGCTGCTATTCTGCATACCTGACAATATTCAGTACACTGCTACTTGCAACCATTGTGATATGGATTAGCATGCAGATAACCAAGAGTTATTCTTACCGCTTTAGAACACATGAGAGCTTCAAAAGAGAACACATCAGAGAGTGCAATAATGCTCTCATGTTTGTATTTGCAGTGCCCATAGACATGACTGGCATGAAGGATAATAGGATGGCACATGCCAAGCATCTAAGAACAGTAGAGATCAACTAACTATTGGAAAGGCCTTCTGAGTTGGAATGCGTCTGCCCTCACCACCTTGTGGAATTATGATCAACTCTGACCACCAGTAGGTGCTGGCAAATAGTTAAAAGTATCAAAAATAAATAACCGGGAAATAAAAAGATGACTTGAGATAAATGTGATATTAACCCCCAAACCCACGTTTTTCAGTCTCTTTCTTCTTCAATGTGGTATTCTGATGGTGTCAAATTGGTATTGATTCCTAATAAATTCTGTGCATTTTATAATAATCTGATACGATAGATTACTACACGAATGTGATAATTAGAACGCTTGGTTTCATACCTAGTAATAGCGCTAAATATATATTACTCCTTAATGATTTATGGCATCATTACTGTTAATAGCTCTTTAATCAATATGTGCCACCTATTTTTTGACATAGTGAGTGACACTGCCAGATCTTCACAGGAGTGTAGATCTATAACACTGTCACATTCTGACAATGATGTCTGTTGGCAATCAATGAACTGATCATATTCTTGCTTGTATTTAGTTAATAGTGGCCCAAATAAAATTTGCTAGGTGCACTGAAACACACCCTAGTGTATACTTCTAATGGTAACTACAGTTTAATTATAAAGGTACAGAAAAGTTTAGGTTCACATTGGAATATAATTTTACAGTTTACGAGGGGGTGCTGATAAGCAGGGGCGTACCTAAAGGCTTAGGGGCCAGGGTCCAAATATTTTAGCTTGGGCCCTCCCTCCCTTCCTAAATCGTGCTGCATACAGCTGCAAAACAAATTTCCATTCACGATCTAGCCCCTTGGCATAAGCTTTGCAAACATGACTCATTTCCTGCACTGCATCAAAATTTGTTTATACCCCTTAGGCCACTCTCACACACACACAGACTGGTTTTTACTGCTATTAGCAGCAGCATCCCGAGCGCCGCGCTGACAGTGGTACAATGCTGCCATTGATTTTAATGGGGTTACTCAGATCTGAGCTCGAACATGGTGTTTTTAACGCCGCAATTCTCGAGAATTGTCTGTTCTATGTTTGCCTTTTGGCGTTTTTAATGCACCTCCTCACCCATCACAATGGGTGCATTAAATAGCGCTGTCAAACATGTGTTCAAAAATGCCACTGGAAATTGCGGTAAAAATGCCAGAATTTCGAGCTACGTTTTCTGAAAGCATGTATGAGAGTTGCCTTAGCATGTGTTCATGTTTTTTGTTGTACTTTTGAACCACAATTAAGAAAAACACACAAAAAAACTGCATGCTGTATACAAAGACCACATACTTTTCTAAAGAAATGGCATACACTATTAAAAACTGCATGTGTTTTTTTTTTGTTTTTTTTTTAATTGTGTGTAAAATCTGCAATTATAACAGCATATACAGGGAGATGTATAACTTATGCCAGCAAAAGATAGATATGAGATAGATATATAGTTATCCCACACCATTTTTCTGTGTGAAGAGAGCAGCAGGGCAGGCAGACGTGGCCGCCGTACACTCTGTTAGCAGGAGCAGCAGGATGATGACATCATCATGCTACTCCACTCAGTGCCATGTTGTGCATCTGCCTCCCTCCCTTCACTGCTTCGGCTTTCTCTCCCTCTCTGGCTGGTCACACTGCTGGACGCTTATGTGCAGCAATAAACGCTTTTCCATAGCATGCTATGGAAGGTACTGCGGAATCTGGAGGCGGATGCCCGCTCTGGATTCTGCAGTGTAGGGTGCTGTCACATGCACTCTAATATTCTGCCAAGTGCAAAATCCATATGTTGCACATATGGATTTTTCCACAAGTTGAAAATGAAGATTTTGATGCGGATTCGAAAAGGGATAAATTCCAATGCCAATCTACATCTAAACCAGCATTTTAGATGTGTGGATTTTAGTGTGGATTTCTGTAGCAGAATATTCTACTGCCTTTTGCAGAATATTCTAGTACATGTGAAAGCATGCTAATAGATAAAGGTAAATCAGTTATTCTGCACTCCACCGTATAATAAGTGCTATTTGCAGATGTCACTGGAACAGTAAAAAGCTATGTCTTTTTTCAAATGCTCATCATCACAAGTCGTTCTTTGTAGAACTTTCATTTATCAACTACAGAGATCAAAGTGCTGTGTCACTGGAATCCTCTTAACATTTGTTTTATACAGTAGACAATGTAATTATAGAGGAGTGTAGCTATACTTTCCAGGCCCTTAGAATAAATAGCATGCGCATACATTAAAGAGAACTGTCTCACAAAATACCTTATGGCATATTAACTAGATCATATCACAAAAATGAAATTGCTGGGGGTCCAGCTGCTGGGACCCATACCGGGGCAGAGAACTGGGGTGCCTGGGGGGGAGGTGGGGACACTTGCTAATTAATGTATGACTAAATACTGGCATAGAAAAGTTGCAAATCTTCCTCCTGTTGTGTCAGCATAGCCACTTTTTAAAAAGTGGGTGAGGCTTGTTGAAGGGGGCGTGGCTGCCCTGAACCAAAAGATGTATGTGTAATTAAGCATAAATTATGTCACACATTTACGCCTGGTCGGGGCACAGCATACATTTCTGTGAAGGTGCTAGGAGGTGCTGGGGTTGCTCTAAATACAAGCAGACTGGCACGTCTGCCAAGGAAAATCATACTAAGCCTGTAAATCCCCCCCCCCCCCCCCCCCAGATCTCTAGTCTCTAGGTGAAAACTAGACAAACATGGCTGTATCAAAAATTTGCATGGACGATAACGGACCCACATCTTTATTTAAAGCGAGGTCCTGTAGACATGGAATATTTATGGTCAATAAGCCATAAAAGTTTCAATGTGAAGTTTTTAGATATTTGAATTTTATTTTTCAATAATTTTTTTAAACCATTGGAGAACTGACACACAAGGCCTGTATTCTGTAAACATACCAAGAGGATGCCAGCAAGGATTTAGATTCCATTCTCTCTCCTTCATACTGTTATGAGAGTGTTTCCACTTATAAAGATATCTTTCTGATAATATAATTGAGTTAAAGCCCATTTAC
Organism: Eleutherodactylus coqui; assembly: GCF_035609145.1. Lineage (NCBI taxonomy): Eukaryota > Metazoa > Chordata > Amphibia > Anura > Eleutherodactylidae > Eleutherodactylus > Eleutherodactylus coqui. Next base: position 199,167,655 of record NC_089841.1, on the reverse strand, counting down.
ACTCAAAGATAATCTTTTTAAATGACTGAAAGATTTAGCTAGCGTTTTGTATAAAGTGTTAATGGCCATTAACAATCATCTTCATCTGCATGTAAAAGGGCCTCCTGGAGCTGTTTGCAGAGCCCAGCATGTGATTAATCACACACCCTGCTGTGCAAACAGCTGCATTGTTCTTGTCCTGGCTGCAGGCAGAATACAATGCTGTCTGCTGGCTCCCTGTGGAGATAACAGCCTGCGGTCTACAGAGAGATAAGTGTGTTTGCTTTATCTTCAGTAGCTGAACCATGGATTTTAAGTTCAACTTAAAATTATCATTCAAACGAAAACTGCCCAATGCCCGCTTTTACATGTAATGATATCACTCAAATTCGGTCGTTTGAACAACTTTTGAGTGATAATTGTTACGTATAAATGGGCCTTTACTTGTGCAACAGATGCCAGTTCAAAGGTGACACTGCACAACTACACATTAGACACAGAATGTCTTTGTAACTAGAATTTGTAACTCAACTACTAACTTTCTATTGCTTGTAAATGCTCATGTGAGCAGTTCATACCCTTTAAAAAGAACTTCAAGTAAGAGGAATGTGGCTCGACAAGACTAAGAGGGGCTATAAGCGAAAAAATTTAAAGTACACTATCCTAACCGTTTAAAAAACTTTTGACATGTCATGGTGACATGACATGTAAAAAGGTTAGATCAGTGAGGGTCGGAATGTGGAGACCCCCACCGAGCGCTAAAATGAACAAGCAGAATGTCAATCGATGCCGCAGCTCAGCCAATTCATAAATCCCGCCTCCACAATGTGATTGGTTTTTCAAATTCTACTCAGCCAATCAATGCAGAGCTGGATGAACCAATCACAGCCCTCGCATTGGTTCATCGAGCGCTGCATTGATTGAGTAGCGCTGGATGAACCAATCAGAGCCATCTCCTGCTGGAGGCAGGGTTTTTGAATCCCGCAACCAGGAAGTGATCTTCTGTGGATGAACGAGGACTGCAGGAAGCCATGTGGAGCTCCGAAGAGCAGCGGGAGGACTCGGACTGAGCCTTTTAGGTAAGTATTCCTTTCTTTTCTAAGGGAATTCAGCTATGGCTTATTTTATGGGGAGGGCTTAACCTTCTCATGATAAAATCGCTGGCAGCAGTGAAGCAATGCATGATTTTTCACAAGAAAAATGCATTACTGATGCTACAAAATCACAGGAACACAAAGAAAAGAGGTATTTTGCATTATGAATAGATATATTATTACTTAGAACAGGGGTGCACAACATACAGCCGGGGGCCACATGCGGCCCAAAGTGCCATTCTTTGCGGCCCTAGTCATCTGGACACAGAAATACCTATGCTTGGCTGCTCACATATAGTTCAATGTCCGGATGCAGAGAAGTGAAACATAGTAGGGCAACAGGAACAGATAAGTACTAAGGGTGCATTGTGGTAGCCATGTTTGGGTCCCCTATATATTAGGAGAATAAAGCCTCTTGACTATTTGGCACTTCAGAAATGAGGTATATGATTTAGAGGCTTTGTATATGTATGCAGTTCTCTGCATTTTTAGTTTATCGGACTTATGAAATGCCGGGCCGTTACCTCGACATCTATCATCTACAATGGAAAGAGCCGCATGCATTGTCTCCTCCTTTCTGCAGTGTTGATTGGCGTGGAAAGTAGCTCTCATTTTCTCAAGTGAAAATTTGTTACTTACGCTATAACATAAATGTCTCAGATGGAAACACCCTTGCGGCCCATGAAAGTGGTTCAGTATGGTAATGGGGTCCTCAGACCAGAAAAAGTTGTGCACCCCTGGCTTAGAAATGAAACTGAAACCATAAAACATCATTCTAGGAAGAGTTGCATTTTTGCGCAAATATTGGCATCCTCTTACATGCAACTTTTTAACCTTCGCACTTCTTGCTGAAAAAAGATATAAATTGAATAGTAAATGTGGGTGATTATACTATTATTCAGGATTTTATCATTTTGTACCGTCCTGCACCTGGATCAAAACAAAAAAGGAACTTTGTACATTTAAAGATATTGCTCACATTTACTTTTTCTCTCATTGACTTCATTATTGATTTACTAAGTGTATGCCAAGTTTTGGAGTGAAATGCAATACTATTAAACACTGCAGCATCTCTAGGAAGCGCACAATCAGCAGACACCTTAAGTGTGGTTGAAATAAAACACAATGCAGGTTCTTAAAAGTTTTTCACACATCGATTAAGTATCTAGAATTCTAATAAAGTGAACAAAACTGCTTGATCCTCCAGAATTTCCCATTTTCGTCACTTATATACTTTCCGCTAAACCTTCATTTCTAATTGTGACCTTTTTCTTATTATAGAGAGCAGTGTAAACATTGGGTAAAACTGGTCATAGACATAATGATTCTCTCTCAATAGAAGCATCTCAACTAGAGATAAGTCAGTTACTCAGGCAAGCCTCGCTCTTCTCGAGTAACTGCATTCTTGTCCGAGCGTGCTCGGGGGGGGGGGGGGGGGGTCGGCGGGGGATAGCGGAGGGTAGAGGGGGGAGAGAGTGAAAGAGATCTCTCTCTCCCCCCCGCTACCAACCGCCCCCCCCCCCCCCCCCCCGAGCATGCTCGGACAAGAATGCAGTTACTCGAGAAGAGCGAGGCTCGCTCGAGTAACTGACTCATCCTAGCGTGCTCGCTCATCTCTAATTCCAATGTTCTGTGAATGCTCCTCCAGAAAGGAGGCAACACAAATAGATATTTCCCATAAACAGTTTGCAGAGTAAACAATAAGTGTTTTTAAATCAATGGTGTAGATTTCCATTGGAAGAAACATAATTTCTCTTGACATAATTATTGTTAGTGATTGTAAAATGCTTGCATAGTTTAATAATAATACTGTAGTTGTACATAGCTAATGTTGGCCATCAACAACAGTACTGTGCAAATGTTTTAGGCAGGTGTACCAAAAATGCTGCAAAGTAAGATTTTTTTCCAAAAATGGAAGGCTTCTGACTCTGAATTTATTCTGCAGCAGGACAACGACCCCAAAGAAGAACAAGGAGTCCTGAAAGTGATGACATGGTTACCACAGAGCCCCGACATCTCAACATCAAGTCTGGCTGGGATTACAGGAAGAGACAGAAGGATTTGAGCAAGCTACATCCACAGAATATCTATGATTTGTTCTCTAAGATGTTTGGAACAACCTCCCTGCCCTTTGTACAAGTGCACCTAGAAGGATTGATACTGTTGTGAAGGCAAAGGTTAGTCACACCAAATAGTCATTAGAATTCTCTTTTGTTCATTCATTCATTTTACATTTGACAAAAATAAACTGTTAACACTTCTATTTTTGAAAACGTTCTACCTTTGCAGCATTTTTCCTCAAGTGCCTAAAACTTTTGCACAGCACTGTATATCTAAAAATGACTCAGAGTCTCCAAGAAATTGCTCCGGTACTATTGTATCTTGTCTCCACCACAAGTTTGGGTGGAGACCTTGTGATGGGCTGTATCCACCCAGTGCACGTTATTAGCTGTACATGCTTCCATTTGAGAGTGGGGTCACATTAACATAGAAGCATGTGCAGGTAATAATGTAAGGCTAACACTAAAACTAACCCAAACCCTAACCTTCCATCCCAGGCAATACTCATTCCACACTGCTAGGATCTTGCTGTCCGTGTCACCTCATCTCCCCTGAGGTCTCACATCCCTCTCCCCCTCTGCGCTGCCAAGCTGTTACAGGGGCCGCGACCTTCCATCCTGGCCACGCAGAAGCCATGAGCAAAGAAGGGAGATGAGGGGGTGAGTAGCAGGACGTGGGAGGGCAAACGTGGTGCCATGATTGATGGGAGCTGGGAGGGTGCCAGGAGGCTGAACATGACTGTAGGCATGAGGGGACAGAGGAGGACCCGAGGACAAACCACACAGCAGGGTCACTCATCACAGCCGGTGGGAACAATTTACAGCAGCCCAGCAAAAGGCACAGCGGCGGAGGGGTGAGTGGAACCAAACAGGAACTGGGGGCGTCACCTGACTGTCAAGTAGCCCATCACTAGGTCTTCACCCATTCTTGTGGTGGATACAAGATACAAAAGTACGAATTGCTCTAGTTTGCAACATATTCAATTGCTACAAAACTAACAGTTGCAAAAAAAGTAAGTAAATCATTTAGAATTACTCAAATTTCTGCATTGTTTATTAATTAAATGTAGACCGATTATTTTCTAAGTCCCAATTATACACAAACACAATCTAGCTGAACTAATAACATACAAGCTGTGGTACCATTCATGTCTTTTATTGAGCACACTGAGTCAACATCCACAGTGCAAGATGAAAAAGCAAATGAACCACTATGCTAACTACTTCTCCAAGAGGAAATTGCCAAAAGGCTTTTAGTTCATTAGATTTCTCATTAAACAAATGCATACAAAGCTTGGTTACTGACAAAGAAACATTGGTTTATGTGAACCATGCTTGATGCAAACAACTTTCAAAAGGCCATGGAAGATGTGCTATAGAGGCACATGAAGCTAGAAAAGGCCAAAGGACAAAAGCATTGCCAAAAATCTGTGTATACATCAATCCATGGTTAGAAAAAATATCTATCAATTAAAAATTCAGGGCTTTTGCAACTCTCCCTGGAAGGCAATCCTGAAAGAACTGAGAAAGAGTAACAGCAAGAGAGCTACAGAAGACTCTACAAGCTGAAAGACCTGAAGAGGGCTGTATATGCAAAGCATCCCAGAAATATTGATAAACTGAAAAACGTTTTATAAAATTCCTCCTCAACGTTGTGCAAATCTTATATACAACTGCAGGAAACTTTTGGTGGGTGGTGATTGATGCTAAAAGTGCATGAATAGGTTATTAAATTCAAGGCTCCAGTTGCTTTTTCTCGCTGCACTGGGGATGTTCACTCAATGTGTTCAATTAAAGACAAGAACAATACAAGTTAGTAGATTAGTTAAATTGCCTTTGTCTGTATTTGGGACTTAGTTAACAATTAAACTACATAATGAATGCAGAAATCCAGGTAATTACAAAGGGGTCACTTACTTTCTCTTGCAACTGTTGGTGTTGCACTAGCTACTGTTCTATTTGTTTCCTATGGGAATATCTGCCTAAAGTTTCATGGTTAGTTATTTGCCCCCAGAGAGCTGGCAGCTAGTGAGGAGAGAGCCAGCAGTAAGCAAGCAAAAGAACTCTTATCGTTAGTCCTAAGTTCTATATTGTAGCTGCGACTCTGAATTACCTTGAGGAAACTGTGAAGACTCCTAGATGGTGGAGAACCTAGGCATGTACACAGGTGAATGCAATTTCGATCTATGAAAAATGGAGCAGTTCCACTGCGTTTGTGCGTATTGATTACGTTTTTGTTGCGTATGTGCAGGTTTTTTAACATCCATGTGCCATTCGTCTGTCATCCGTTTTTCATACACACAAAAAAAATGCAGCACGGCTAAACTGGTGGGACTTTTTTTGTTTCCTGGCAGCATGCATAAAAAAAATGTAGCACCACACACATGTAACATTCGTGTTCGTAGTAGCTTTTTACACTCCCATAGACCTTCATGGGTGATTTTGGTTCAAGAATACAGCGCAAAATAGGACAAGCTGCGATTTTTTTCCCTCTTTTACACGCGACATTGGTCTGCATAAAAACCGCCCACGTGAATCTACCAATTTGCTTTATTGGGTCCATATACTGTTCTTATTCAGTAAGCAAAAAATACAGACAGAACACAGACAGAAAATACGTCCCCGTGTGATGCGAATGGGCCCTTACTCAGAGTGAGAGAATTATGCATTGTCAATTGTCAGAATATAGCACTAAATTCTCGATTTCAGAGCAGCTAAGAAAAGAAAGAAGTGATATAATTACTTTCTATGAGCAACCGCTCCGATGTTATATCAAGTCTGTTGTGGCCTTATATATTCAAGCTAAAATGTGTAGTGTGGCCGATAGAAGTGAAGCTTTAGGCATTTTTAAGCTGCGTTTTTCCGCACGTCAAAAAATTCGCACTAGATAGAACCAATGCTTTTCAATAGCAGTGGTCACATGTGCGAATTCTACATGCGGAAAAACGCCTGCGAAAATTATGGGACACTGGTTCGTAGAACGCATGTAACAGCGGCAAACCCGTGTTCTATGTATGTGAAACCTCTGGATGCTTTCGCATCCAGGGCTTTCACCTTGCGCTCAATGGGGCCGGCAGCAGCGCCGACCCCATTGAGAACATATACTGAAGATCGCAATCCTCTGCCACAGCTGTCACAGCTGTGGCAGAGGAGCGCAATGTTCTCCCATTGAATTCAATGGAGCCGGCAATACAGCTGGCTCCATTGAAAGCAATGGGCTGCCGGCGAGTGCTGCACTGATTTTCAGGGAAGGGCTTATATTGGAAGATCAATTCAAAAATGTGTAAAAAAAAAAATCTATACTCACCTCTCTGCAGTTGCCGGGGCTCAGCTGCGTCCAACCGGCTCTTCTCCTGCACTGCTCTGAGTAGTATTCAGCAGGCGGGGATTTAAAATCCCCGCCTGCTGAATGGGCTGCCGCTGATTGGCTGAGCACTGTGATCAATCAGAGACAGCTCTCAGCTGTCATTTAATAGCTGAGCCCTGGCAGCTTCAGAGAGGTGAGTATAGATTTTTTTTTTTTACACATTTTTGGATTGATTTTCAGGAAAGGGCTTATATTTGAAGCCCTTCCCCGAAAATCACTGCAGCGTTTACCGGCAGCCCATTGCTTTCAATGGAGATGGCTGTATTGCTGGCTCCATTGAATTCAATGGGAGAACACCGCACTTCTCTGCCACAGCTGTGAAATTCTGCAGTTCAGTGCACAATTTCATGTGGATCGGGTGCACTTCTGTGGGGCCTTTTGTGTGCACAAAGATAGAGCATATCATGGATTTTTGCAAAATGCGCAAAAATACATAATGCAAGGGAATCCATTGAAATTAATGGGTTTTATTTTCTGCGTTTTACGCGTGTGAATTTTGCACATGCAAAAACATCCTTGTGCAGAAGCCCTAAAGCTAAACTACAGTCAGTTCTATGAGCAGCAAACACATTGTATGGCTCACATGAGCGCATGGTGACAGCGTATTACACGTGTACCTTTTGCCCACATAAAAAAGCATAAATGGTTGCACATAAGTGCAAAAAAATATCAGCGCTACTTACAGGAACTGTAATGGTCAAGAGAATTCACAAAAGAATAATAACAAAAAGGATTCTTTATTGGGACACACGGTCCTTGGTGCAACGCGTTTCGTCTAAGAAAGACTTTATCAAGCACAAAAAAGATATGAACTTTCAACAAGAAAAAAAAAACAAACTGGTTCATGCGCTACTATGCTCCGTAGCAGCAAACGTATTTGAGCATGCGCCAGTCTGAAGCTGCCCCTAATGAAATACTCAATGGCAATGTACCTGTGAGTCTTGACTAATACTAATTGCGGGTGTGTTTTTTTTACATTTAGTATGGTCAAGTCAGGTCAACTCTTTCATACGAGTGTGTTCTCGCAGCGACTAGCTGCAAGAAAATGTTGCCCAAAAATCGCTACCATGTAAAACATTGGATTCCAACGCACTCATTTTACATTGGCGATTTTTAGCTGCGAGAAAAAAAAATTGCGACTGAAAGTCATTGTCAATTTTCAGCCTTGATTTTTTCTTGCGGCTTCAAAACATAAGACATGATGACCTATCTTTTGCCAAAAATCACAGGGAGCTCCCATAGATTGCTATGGGAGGGGGAGGGAGTTTGCCTGCCCTGGCGTTCATTGCAGAAGACAGCTGTCTCTATTTAGCTATTTAAGCTAAATAGAGCCATTCTGCCGAGCGCCGCTGTAACGTCCTTCTGACGTGATGCAGCCATGTGAATCGACGAAAAAACACAAATTCTTTTTGGAATCAGAATGGGACAATGCAGTGTTGCTGTGATTTTTTCACATGATGCGCTTAGTGTGAAAACGCAACACTCATGTGAAAAAGGTCATGTAGAAAAATATGCATCAGTGTCCTTCACATCCCGTATGTCCCTAATGCTAGTGGTTTAATAGATGATCTAACTCAAGCTTCATAAATAGTAGAGCCATCCTGAAAAATAGTGGTCTTTACTGGTGTAATCACTCGAACAGCCATATTACTCTATTTTACATACACCTACTGTGGTATAGGAAAAGGAGGACTCCAGCATCCACGTAGTTAGGAGGTTATTGAGGCTCTGTTACAAAACTACCATTAAAATCCATCACAAAACAGGAATTTCTGGCAATTGTGATACATTTTATGTAAACCCAAATAACCTTCTAACTACAGTATATACAGAAGTTGCTGGAGTCCTCCTTACTAGAGATGAGCGAGCATACTCGCTAAGGACAATTACTCGATCGAGCATTGTCCTTAGCGAGTACCTGCCCACTCGGAAGAAAAGGCTCGGCTGCCGGCGCGGGTGAGAGGTGAGTTGCGGCAGTGAGCAGGTGGGAGCGGGGGTAAGAGAGGGAGAGAGAGATCTCCCCTCCGTTCCTCCCCGCTCTCCCCCGCCGCTCTCCGCCTGCTGCCGACAACCGAACCTTTTCTTCCGAGCTGGCAGGTACTCACTAAGGGCAATGCTCGATCGAGTAATTGTCCTTAGCGAGTATGCTTGCTCATCTCTTCTCCTTATATGTATGCCTCACATGTCCATGCATCATGGCTCCTGTGGTGATAGGACTTTGCTATCCCTAAATTTGTATACCGTGATATAGCTCCATTCTCTACCATAATATAGCTAGATGCCAATGGATGACGCATCATATATTTTAGCTGTACTAAGTACATAACAGTTTTAACCATGTAGAAATGGAACTTCTTATGTTATGGCTACAACATACAATAATTGTAGCTCGTCTACAGAGTAATTTATGACTCGTTTACTAACAGCAATAAATGTAATCAACAAACACAATATCTCCTGTTAGCTAGTGACAGACATATGCTGCCCATGAAGCAATAGAATGAACCATTTGGTTTGATTTGGGATGTTTTGATGACTTGAAACCTTCAAAAAATATCAATAAATTACCAGCAATGTGTGAGAAATATCAAGACTGCAGCATGAATAAGAAGTCAGTGGCTTCTCCAAGTGATTCATGTTTTTCTTATCTTTCCCTTAATCCTGCAGCTTGTCTGAGACATTTATATTTATGTCGTTTTTGTTCGGCTTCTTTTGATTTTTAAGTACAAAAAAGTCACATTTTTCTAAGTGAAAAACTACTGACTTCAATGTGGAACTACAGAAAAGGATTGAAGATTCGAAAGCTGTCTTATGCCTTCCTGAGCACCTTGTCTCTTCAAATTAAAAAGTACATATACAAATGTTTATTAAAGGGGGGCATTCATGACGTATCCACTGAAATACATAAGCTGCTTGAGCTGTGTCTGTAACTTCCATAGACTGCAATGTCCATTGACTCAACTTGTAGAATGGTGGTTGTGGACCTTCGTCCTCCAGATAGGATATGCCATAAATGTCTAAGATGGGAAAACCCCTTAATGTGTAACCTATATATTAGGGCCAAAGGCAGATTAATCAATTTTGAACATCAGTTATTTATTATTTATTTCATATAATATACAGGGTGTAGTCAGAAAGACTAATCCAGCATTATATCTCAATATTGGTGTCCTATATTGAAACAACAGTAGCGTACTAGAATAGGAAGACATGGATGCTCTACATGATGGTATGGTGCATGGGTCTTTGTGGGCCCCGGAACATGGATTTCAATTTTGTGTTGTGGCCAATGTTAGAGAATAAAACCCCAATGAAAAGTTGAAGACTAGCATGTGAGAAGTAGAAATCGGCTTTCTGCATCTTTCTAAGTGCCGTAGGACTGAAGTAAGGAAACATGACTTTTGGTAGTTCGCCTGTGCAAAAGCATACTTGAAGGAGGCAGATGGTGGATTAGTACCTGCATCTCCTGCAGACAATGGTGGATGATCCTAGTTGGAGCAGAAGGAGGCCATTTTTATTAAGCTTTCACATAGGTCATACTTACAGAACTTGTGTTTTCCTACTTCAGTCATAGCAGTAGTCCCATGGCTTTTAGAGAGATACAGTAACTTTGCAATAGGATTTTACTCTCTCTTACAAGGGCCACAACAAAAAATTGAAATCTATGTTCCAGGGCCCACAGTGGCCTGTGTGCTATACCATCATGTAGCGCATCCTTGACTTCCTATTTATGTATGCTATTGTTGTTTCTATATAGGGCACCAGTATTGAGGTATAACTGGATGAGTCTTTTTAACTACACCCCGGATAAATCATTAAACCTAGAGCGAAGAACCCACCATTCCAGCAGTCGGTGGTGATCTCAGCTTATAAAACACTTTAATGATTAGATGAATTAAGGTGAACCAGTATTTTAAGAGTCGGATTCCATTTTTTAATTGACGTGATTTTTATTTTGTTCAATTACTACCTAATGGGTAAACAAAATAAAAAGAATAGCATCGTTTTAGAAAATTTTCGGCTGGTTCTGAGGGTTGTGTCTATCAAATATTATTGGAAATAGTGATTTTTATCATTTGTAGGGCCATGTTCCACCACTGCTGGCAGTAAATACCTTCGCTAAACTTCCACTTTTAAATATGTATATTATTAGGTTTGTAAGAACATGCACATATTTTTATGCCCAGAGCAAAATTAGATTGGATTAGACGATTATCCATTATTTATAAGGCCATAACACATTCAGCAGTGCTGTACGGGGAATGTATTTACCCATAAGTTCCCTTTTTCCCAAAGTAATTTCTTTTCTCTCAGACCAATTTCACAGCAACCAAAACCTTTTGGTCCCATGAATAAGTGACTTGGCATGTGCATACTGTACAACTATGGAAGTGAGTTCACTTTTGCATGGTACAACCTCGGCATGCCCACATGTTTTATAGCAATTACATTATTTTAGAAAGTAGATGAAATTGAATTAAAGATAAGATTCTTTGGGTTGTTGACCTTTTGCACTCAATTATTCTTTACTGCATCCCAGTTTTTCTTCATTTGCTGTTATTGGTGATCTAGCTTACCATTTAGGTAACCGAAGTCAGGTGGTCTGTGTGATGTATGCTATGATATGTATCAGTACTGCATGTCTCAAGACGTATAATAAACGTTATTTTCTGCTATCATGAAATAAAATCTACTTGGAATTGGAAAGGTTTTTCTGACCCTCAAAAATAATGCTAAACTAATTCTAATACTATGAAAAAATTAAACCTAGTAACTTAGTATGTAAGGCCAAAAAAAAAACATATGTCCATCCTGTTCAGCCTATTTCCCTCCCAATGTTGATCTAGGGGAAGGCAAAAAACCCAATGATGTAGAAGCCAATTTTCCCAATTTGAGGGAAAAAATTCCTTCCTTACTCCAATCCAGAATCGGAATAAACTCTGGATCAACAAACCTTCTGACGTTATTAACAATTATAACCATCTAATATTATAATGCTCAAGAAAGGCGTCCAGGACCCTTTTAAACTCTATTGCACTTACCCAATCCCCTTCTGCAGGGGTGATGTGACACCATAGTGCAAATATTGGCTGCAGTGACCACATGATTGGCAAAGCATCCTAACTGTGTGATAGTGAAACATGTTGGTAGATTCTGATACCAGTGGTTAGAAGGCCTCTTTTAAGATCACTGGATTGCCCTCTTATGTAAAGACTATTGGTTTGATTATTATTTTGGATCTGTAGATGCTCGGTGAGAACTATTAATATCAGCCAGTACAGTATCCATATGGGGTTGTCACACAATTTTTAAGGAACCTTGAAAGGAGAGTTATATTGCACTGCAATTCCTTTATGTGCCATTTAGAGCCTATGGAAATCAGTGTGACAATGCCTGTGCAATGGCAAGAAACCTCAAAAACTGCTAAATAGGAAATTAAAGTGAGAGCAGTAAACTGCTACTTGTATTAATACAGATTTTTGTTTTATGCAAAATAACTGCACCCGAACTAATCAGAGATTTCACCAGCTGCCTGTCGTCTTGGATAAAAAACATGCATATAATAGGGAAGATTTACTAAATTCTGGAGTTACGTTATTTGCACCAAAATTTTGGTGCAAATCACTTTAGAGAAATCAATAAATGATTTACGCCAAAAAAAAAACAGATGTTTGCACCTTACTAGACACTTGTTCAAAAGCACCAAAAAAAAGACAATAATTTGTCAAGTTGTAAAATACACCTAGTCTATATACTATTGATGACCTATCCTCAAGATAGACTAGGGTATATCGCCTGGAACCTCAGCCGATCAGCTGTTTTCTAGGTTGATGCAATCGTTTATTGAGCTCATTTCTGCAAGAAGTAGACAGCTCCGTTCATAATGCAGTGGCCTGGTTTGGTAATGCGGGCCGCAATTCCATTGAAGTGAATGGCCTGAAATACAAAATCTAACCACTGCAGAGAGAATGGAGCTGTCCACTTCCTTCTGAAATCAACTAGGTGCACAAGCACAGCAGCCAATAGACAGATCACTACCGATCTCCTATTGATGACCTATTCTTAGAATAAGTCATCACTAGTTTATAACTGGACAACCCCTTTAATTCTGCCTCAGTGTATTTTTTTTTATTTCTGTAAATATTTGATTTTAATACTATAAATATTAGGTATATATCAAGCTATTTTTTTCTTTAAAATATACAATAATTTCATTACCAACCTACTCATTGACCTCAATTGTATATGGTATTGCCTGCAGAAACTCACTGACTGTGCATTATAGTATATACAAGATGATCTGATTATCTAACTATAGATGGCAGCCAAAGCAGCATCCTATGGGAGGGCAAAATCAGAGTAGGATATACTTACTGCAAATGAGAAAAAAATGTGGCAGAGGATAGATGAACATTTTACAGATGTAGCAGAGCTGAATTTGCTCATTTTTCAAGACTCTCTTTTTTGCACTTTGAGTAACGATAATGGGATGGATTCCTCGGAATCCTATGTAAAGCCATAAATATTCTATAATAGATAGCTCAACATGCCATGTAACAAACTCAACTCTGTACATCTGTGGCACATCATTTCCATAATGGTAGAGAATAAGCGTCCAAGTTTCTCTTCATTATACAATTCTGTATGTAAGAATCAATTCTGCACCTTGTTATTTAAGGCAATATTCAAGTGATGAAAGAAAAGTTATGACTTAATAAACATGTCACTCTGCAAATCAACATATTCATAAATAATCACTGTGCTCGTAAATAAATAAAGCATTGCCACAGTGTCTGACAGATATAAATAAATAAGACTTGTTTGTGTTTCCTGCTGGATCAACAACATAAGAAAAACATCATTAAAATATACAATAAAACATTGAACATTGCATTGTAACATGATATAAATGGTGGCAGGAAACCTTGCTGACCCTAACATTTAATCTCTGTTTTCCCCGCAACCATTCACTGCCTTTTGCTGAGAGATTGAGGGAGCTAAGCTGATTTAAAGGCTGTGGTGTTCCAGTATCTCTTTTCTGAATCATTGGGGGTAAGAAAATCAATGGTAATGTTTAACAGGAGTCCCATCATCAAAGGCCAGATTTCCTCCCCTTAACATCCCGCAGCAAGCTATGCTGCTATTCTTTAAAGTTGAGAAAACAGAACAGGGATGTCTAATTGCTTCCCCTGTGCAAAGTATTGATTCTAAATCAGGATTACAGTACATTAACTGAAAATATCCTCCACACAACTGAGATGGATTTGCCTTTTAATGTTGCAGCCCTGCTGAGCATATACATAGTATTTGCAGAGTAAGAGCTCCAAAGCACAGATATGAAAGGAAAATCTATATTATCCCACCCTACGTAGAAGTCTACAAGCATCAGGGGGACATTGTCTTTGTATAATCGGTAGAAAGAAGAGGATCTAGACCCAACGTTATGGAGGTTTATATGTATCATGCAGATATGAGCAATCATGTGTGTTATTCGCACATTGTATCTCTGCATTAGATTATGTTACAATGTAGCTAGACTGTGCAAGGCTCAAAAACAGTGAATTGTTCAGGTGTAGTGAATTGCTGCTGACCTGGATTGTAGCATCCAGCAATGCACAATGAGCATCAGCAGCAGTGTAGCAGAACCCGTAGACATTGTATATAGGTAAATTGTAGAATAAATACCTGATAATGAAGAAATCAACAGGGAAGATCTTCAGAGTTTTGCTGTCATAATACAAACAGAGCTGGTGGGGAAGAAGGAGCTGTCCCTTCTGGAAGTGCTCAATCTGCTGCACTGTGATTCTTGCCTTGTGCTGCTTGGAATTGCTGCGTGCTTCTTGCTCTACTCTCTGGTTGTGTCTCCCTCCCCCTTTTGTCTCTTTCTGCCTTGGCCTGGGCTGTTGCTTTTGCCTCAGTACCTTGGCTACAGTGCCTTGTGCTCAGGGATGGACTGGCTCCAGCCTCTGCTCCTACTCCTGCTTGTCTAATGGCGACTGCAAATTCAAAGAAGCCTTTTAAGTGCCACCTACTGAATGTTCATGTGAACACTCCTTTTTTCTGATACACTGCATATTTCTAGTTAGCAGGTTTATACAAATATAACTGTATTTGAGAAATGTACTGACTGTATAGAACACATCTAATGGAACGGATAGAAAATCACTTAGAGGAAAGAAATATATATATATATATAAAAAAGGACAATATTTGCTAAACCCAACAAAACAAATTAGGGGTTGTGGTGTAACAATGTGTTGTGGTAGAGATAAAAGGTATAATTACATGAGAAAATAGAATCATTAAGATATTCATCCCTATCCCTATCTATTAATCTATTAAAGCATTGTCTACGAGGAAAAGTATGAGGCTAGCACTTATTAAAAAGTGCAATTATTTGCTTATTACAGTAAAATGCAAAAAATGCTACGTTAACCCAGAACTGTAGTCAGTCCATGCTTCTGACAGTTTCAGCTAGAAGATCCCCAGATAAAAATACAAAAAGCTAATTTTACTATTATACAGAAGATATAAAAAGTCTACACACCCCTGTGAAGACGCCATGTTTTTGTCATGTTAAAAAATCTGATAAAGATGAATCATTTCAGATTTTTTTCACCTTCAATGTGATGCATTATCTGTACAATCCCATTGAAATAAACACTGAAATCTTTTAGGGTGGAACCCCCCACTCCCATCAAAAAAAAAAAACTAAAATACTGTGGTTGCATAAGTATGCAACCCTAAAACTAATATTTTGTTAATGTACCCTTTAACTTTATGACAGCTTTCAGGTTTTTTTTTTGGTTAGGTTTCTATCAGCATAGGACATTCTGACTTGGCAATCTCTAATGGACATCTTGACTTGGCAATCAGAGTTATCTCTAATCGTGGCTGTTGTGACCGGGTGCTGCTATGTATGGAGTAAGCTTGGGTCCGGGGCCTACTTCTTATAATGATACCTGACATGCACAACACATGTATGGCACATGTCAGGAAGGAGTTAAGGCTAAAGGTACATAGCAACTTTGGCCATGACACAGCCCACATGGCCAAAGACCAGAATTTGGTGCTGCAAAATCGCACACTAATTAAAGGAGATGTCCCGAGGCAGCAAGTGGGTCTATACACTTCTGTATGGCCATAATAATGCACTTTGTAATGTACATTGTGCATTAATTATGAGCCATACAGAAGTTATAAAAAGTTTTATACTTACCTGCTCCGTTGCTGGCGTCCTCGTCTCCATGGTGCCGACTAATTTTCGCCCTCCGATGGCCAAATTAGCCGCACTTGCGCAGTCCGGGTCTTCTCCTCTTCTCTATGGGGCTCCGTGTAGCTCCGTGTAGCTCCGCCCCGTCACGTGCCGATTCCAGCCAATCAGGAGGCTGGAATCGGCAATGGACCGCACAGAAGCCCTGCGGTCCATGAAGACAGAGGATCCCGGCGGCCATCTTCAGCAGGTGAGTATGAAGACGCCGGACCGCCGGGATTCAGGTAAGCGCTGTGCGGGTGGTTTTTTTAACCCCTGCATCGGGGTTGTCTCGCGCCGAACGGGGGGGGGGGTTTAAAAAAAAAAAAACCCGTTTCGGCGCGGGACATCTCCTTTAAAGTCAATGTCGCCATATTGTGGCTCACAAGCTTCTACAACCTGACAATCACAGAGGTCCAAACGTCTTCCAGTAATTTACAATGTTACAGGGAAACACTGTGATTTTTGGCCACACAACTTGTGTCATGGCCAAAGTCATTCCAACCCAAGCTAAAAGGTTATACAGTCCAAAACATATCTGTAAGGCTCCAGACTCACTGAATAATTGAGAACTATAACCTAGTGTATCAAATGAGCAGCTGAGCCATACGATGACTGCCTCCTTTGCTGATCTAAAATGCTTGCCAGTTCAGGCTGGTCAGTGGGCGATGGTGTCACAGGGGCAGATCACAAATAGGGGGGGGGGGAGAAGCACAGCACAATCCACTGGAGGTGGAGGGTGAAGGGTCAGGCTAAATGGCTAAATATAAGAAAAATATGCTCTCCCTAGTACAGTGGCACAGAGTTAGGGCCCCACAGCACTTATCTAGCTACTTAATTTGGTGTGTATATATGTATGTATGTGTGTATTGTCAATTGGGTTAATTTATGTGTATTGGCCTAGACAGGTCACAAGAATGTCAATGTCTGGTGTCTTCTCTGACTAACCTGGGTATGACTGAGCGCAATTCACCCTAACCCACTCTGTCCCTTGTCAATCACCACTAACTAGCCCAGGATTGGGTATTGGGAACTTCCTTTAGCTCAGAATTGGTTAGAGGGGATAAATACGTCAACCCTTTGGGAGTAAGAAGGAGGAGGGGGAGAGAAAGAAGGAGAGTAGACGAAGTCTGAGCTCAAGTCACATCGAGACTAATGTAGGCTTGACCAAGTCAAGCAGTGCCTCGGGAATTCAAGTTGTGGAGCTGGCCGCAGGAGAGTCTTTTTCTACCCTACCAGAAGTCATATGACAGGCAACTAGAAGGAAATCAGGCCTAGTAACCATGATTTACCACATCTCTGTTGAGTCAGAAGCCATGGTGTCCACGAGAGAGTCTGCATCTGTCCCTCCATTCCTCCACATATAACCACCCAGTGCAGCACCAGCTACCTTAGTCTGGCAGTCTTATTCTCCGAGAGAGAGTTCAGGACAAATAATCTTTAGTTTCATGTGTGAGAGAACAACTGTTGAAGTTTCTACTACCTGCTAAAAACTGTCCAGTGAATTCTAACCTAGTCAGTAGAAACTGTGCGCCTCCAGTTTTACTAAAGCTCTTTGGTCTGGACTCTTTATTTCACTGTTGCATCATACTCAGAGGCACTGGCATCACGTGAGCTTGTACCATTTGCTGTCACCAATCCCCCTTGTGAAATCTGCCTACTGCTCGAGCAATCTTTCTACGCAGAGTAGCTGCCATCGTGACTAGCCCTGAGTTAGAATACCCACTCGAGGTACTTCTGCTAACTTCAGCTCGTTGTACCAGCAGCACGTATTAATAACCCTCCAGAGTGAGGCAAAATTCATCCACAGCCACAAAGGAATCTGAACCTTGCTTCCATAGTAAAGTCCATAAAAAAATGTTCGTGGCAGCATAAGTAAGGTGCAGTAAAATTCAAATACTTAAAGGGGTTGTCCCGCGAAAGCAAGTGGGTCTATACACTTCTGTATGGCCATATTAATGCACTTTGTAATGTACATTGTGCATTAATTATGAGCCATACAGAAGTTATCAGAAGTTTTTCACTTACCTGCTCCGTTGCTAGCGCCCTCGTTTCCATGGAGCCGTCTAATTTTCAGCGTCTAATCGCCGGATTAGACGCGCTTGCGCAGTCCGGTCTTCTTGTTTTCTGAATGGGGCCGCTCGTGCCTGAGACCGGCTCCTGGTAGCTCTGCCCCGTCATGTGCCGATTCCAGCCAATCAGGAGGCTGGAATCGGCAATGGACCGCACAGAAGCCCTGCGGTCCACCGAGGGAGAAGATCCCGGTGGCCATCTTCAGCAGGTAAGTAAGAAGTCACCGGAGCGCGGGGATGCAGGTAAGCGCTGTGCGGTGTTCTTTTTTAACCCCTGCATCGGGGTTGTCTCGCGCCGAACGGGGGGGGGTTGAAAAAAAAAAAACCGTTTCGGCGCGGGACAACCCCTTTAAATCCTCCATGGAAAAGTTAAAAGGCGACATTTCGACCACACAGGGTCTTTAGCAAGCTTAGAAAATACGACACAGTGTCAGTATTAAATAACAGAGAACATACAACCTTACACCAATCCCCTTCTAGTTAACATCCTCTCATAAAATATTCCACACAGGTGGAGCAAATAAGTCCTAAACACCAATAATCTAACGTAGAGATACCATCCATGTGGGTCCAAAAAGGTCCAGGATCCAGGTGCCATCCAATCTGCATGACCTCGCTATGCCAATCAACTCCGGTGTTTCTAGTGGTGTACTGCGCCTGCGCGAGATTTGTTCCCAACATCTCGCGATATTGTGTAGTCATTTATGGCCTTTTAGCTGAGGCACTGCACCTGGCCAGAAAAACCCAGCGTTGTCATACAATACTATATACTCAAGCCCATTCATCAAGTCTCACCCTGGCATCACGCATGTGCGAGGAAGCTTTATGATGTCCCAATTATGTGTGATCATAGTACAAGTATATAGTGGAGCATTATCTAATGATTAAACGCTGCCACAGCAGCCACCAATGTTCCCATTCACAATAATGGCTATGCTTAGACCTCCCCTGACATCCAAAAAGTGCAAGATGGATTTATATTTGTATAGAATAATGGAACTAAAGTCCGAGTCTCGAACAATGAATAAGACAGGGGTTAATTTTTATGCTAGTAGTCACCAATAATTGTACTCCCTAAAATAACCAGGAATGGTGCCCTTAGAAGAAATATATGTGAAGGACTATTCACAGCTCCATGTATCATTCTACTAAGTTATAATCAACCATATCTTCAATTTATCTTTTATATTATCATACTATCTCCACCAGTGAGGTCAAGTGTGTCCATTCAATGTCATTGGCTACCATAACCCTTTCTTTGCATTCAATATTTCCTTAAATATTATTCCCTGTTATTACATTGGATTTGAGTAGAATAAAAAAAAATATATATATATCATCATACCAAGGGTCCTGTTTATATAAGGTTCAACTCTCTCAATACCCAAAAGGGGCCCATACAGAATACTAGAGGAACTATCTATCATTCATTATATATGGACTGATCTTCGTTATATAAGTATCTCTAACTACATTAAATTGAGACATCACACTGATCGCCCAGATAGCAAGAGATTGATGAAAACAGAATTATCTTTATTTAATCCATTATATACACTAAGTGTCAATACACAGGGGAATATATTAATCTAAATCATAGGACACCATATAAAATTAGCATATAAGGCAAGACCAGAAGAGGCACATGTGGATCCCAAGACCACTTCGAAACTTGAACATAAAAATAAAAACAAGTTAAAAGAGAATTGGTACAATATATACCTACTAGAGATGAGCGAGCACGCTCGTTTAAGACAGATACTCAAGCGAGCATCGCTCTTTTGGAGTAACTGCTTACTTGTCCGAGCATGCGGGGGGTGGGGGGGCAGGGGGGAGAGTGAGAGAGATCTCTCTCTCCCCCCTGTTCCCCGCTGCTCCCCTCACCGCCCCCCCCCCCCACATGGTGCTCAGAACAGTAAGCAGTTACTCGAAAAGACCGATGCTGTCTCGAGCATCAGCCTTAAACGAGCGTGCTCGCTCATCTCTAATACCTACACGAAAATCATATTTACACTTTGAGGCCAGCATCAAGGATATTTATGGGGCATAAAATGATAATCCAAGTTTAAACCTTTAGGGGCTAAAGTGTCCAACGTAAAAATCTATTTAAGTTCCTTTTTTTTTAACATTAGTGTGGGTCACCGCCCCTCGTCAGTACGGGAACATGATCTATGACTCTGAATCCTAATTGACTTATAGAGTGTCTCTTCTTCAGGAAGTGCTTCGATAGTGGTAATTCACTATTATTAGTACATATGGTACTTTTATGTTTAACCATACGTGTTCTGACTTCCATCATAGTTTTTCCTACATATCCCAAACCGCATGAACAGGTGATCAGGTACACCACATATGATGAGGTACAAGTGTATCTTTCCCTTATCATATAGTTCTCACCAGTCAGGGGTGTCTGAACCTATCTCCCCTCAGTAAATTACTGCAACAGGAGCAGTTCAGACATGGAAAATTCCTTTACTTAGGTGGAGCCAATGTCCTCTGTACCAGGTTCTTATCTATGTTGAACATAGGATGCATCAACTTGTCCCAAATATTAGGACCTCTCCTGTAGGCTCTAATAGGCGTAGTTGAAAATTCAGCTACATAGCTGCACCCCTTTTCCAACATTAGCCAGTATTTTTTAATAATTCCAGCTATTTTATTAGTAATTGGCCCAAAAATCGAGATAAATGCCTTTTTGTTCCATGTTCCCTTTCTCCTTGTTATCAAAAGTTCTTTGTGTGTCATTAATCTTGCTTTCTCTACAGCATCGTTTATCAGCAACCTAGGATAGCCCCTGGATAAAAACTTGGAGCACATCTGTTCTAATCTAACGTCAATAACTTAATCGTTCACTATTCGCCTGACTTGCAAGAGTTGACCCCTCGGTAAAGAGTCAACCATTCTCCTAGGATAATGGCTATCATAAAGTAAAAAGTTGTTCCCGTCTGTTGGCTTCACGTATAAATCCGTGATGAGTCTCCCAGAACATTTAGACACCATAACATTCAAAAATTGCACTTTATCAATGAAGTAGATCAATGTAAATTGCAATTCACTGCATATAGCATTTAATGAGCTCTGGAAGGCCAAGAGATCTAATTGTGAACCCTTCAAGATCACAAAAATGTCATCAATAAATCTCCACTACCCCTTGATCTTTGTCCATTGGGGGAGACATACATATTGTCTTCCGTAAACATCCTAATATAAATGTTTGCGTATGTTGGCGCCACATTCGACCCCATGGCTGTACCCTGTCACTGCCGGAAATAGACCTTCCCCCCGCAAAAAAAATAGTTTGTGAGGATGTTACTGGAGTGACTCGTTAATATCTCCATTTTAAGTGGTGTATGACGTTATGTATATCCTTGAATTTCCATCTATCAAAGCCCTCTAGACTGGCCAGTTCCAGTAGCTATGGGGTCACTATATACGAGAGGCTGCTGATAAGCCTTTGACTTTACCCAGAAAGAAATGAGATAGGAAGATGAAACTTTACATTTATTCCACATGCTCTCCACTGATGTCAAAACACTTCTTACATCAGTATTCCAAGTTCTGTAAGCCTTGCAAAAGGCAGGATTTTGGTTGTGCCTCAAACCAGTCATCCGTAGTAGCCATGGCATCAGAAATGGTGTGAAATTTGGTACCCTTGAGGTGCTTCTTCAATTTTGGAAACAGATGATAGTCAGAGGGAGCTAGATCTGGTGAATAAGGTGGGTGGTCAACCAGCTGGAAGCCTAGCTCCATCAGTTTTGCCGTGGTTGCTTGTGCAGTGTGAGCGGAGGCGTTGTCTTGCAGGAACAAGATTCCTTTGGACACCTTGCTGCACCTTTTGGCCTTCAGAGCAGCCTTCAATTGGTCCAAAAGTTCAATGTAATTACTTGCATTGATAGTGGAACCATTTTGAAAGTAGTCCACTAGCAGCACGCCCTCCTTATCCCAGAACACGAACGTCATCACCTTAGTGGCTGATTTTTGCACCCTGAACTTCTTTGGGCAAGGAGAACCACTGTGCCTCCACTCTTTTGACTGCTCCTTGGTTTCAGGGTCACACAAATAAATCTAGGTCTTATCCATAGTGACCAGTTGATCCAGGAAATTCTTATCAGTCCAAAAACGCTAACAAATGGACCGGGAAGTTTTCACTCGATGCTTTTCTGATCTGTTGTCAAACATTTGAGGACCCACTTTGCAGATAGCTCCTTCATGTTCAAATGTTCATGGATAATGACACAAACACGTTCACGAGAAATCCCCATGATATCTGCTATTCCTTCTGGCTGAAATTGGCGGATTCTCCAGTATGAGGTTGTGCACAGCATCGACGATCTCCGGAACAACAACCTCTCTTGGTCGTCCAGAACATTCCTCATCATTGGTGCTGAAGTGGTTTGTTTTAAATTTGGCAACCCAGTTCTAAACTGTAGAATATGAAGGGCATGGATCCCCCAATGTCTGCAACAAATCACCATGAATATCCTTCGCGGATTTTCCTTGCAGAAACAAGAATTTTATCACTCCTCCTCACTCATTTGCTGTGAATATCGCCTTAGACTCCACCATTTTGTTTTCCTGCGTGCCTAGATCACTGTTGCCATAAGCTACAAACACAAAATTGTGAAAACATATATTAGACACATAAGGCTCTCATGTGATGTAACATTCATTACCATAGAAACAAAAAAAGAACACAAAGTCAAAGACTTATCAGCACCCCCTTGTAGATGTGTTCTGAATACAACCCATCACATTCAATATGGTTAGCATTTTCTTCCATATTTTTGTATATTGTGTAGAGAGTAGGTACTTGTTGGTAATTAGTTTTAAATTTACGGGCTTCTAGAGCCTCAAGCAAGTGCCTAAGAATTTACACTTCATAGTCCTACATGAGTCAGTATCTGGCAACTCCCAACATCTTGCAATTGAGCTGCTATATAATAAGTCCAGGTGTCTAGGTCCCCTAGCCCACTGCTAGCCTTATCCCTTTCAAAGTTTCCAATTTCATTTTAGCAATGTCCCTATACCACATTAAATCCCTGAACATATGATTAGTCTTTGCGATGCTTCTCTCCTAATGCTTTTTGGCATGTGATAACACCACAGACAGGACATTAGAAGACCTGACCTCACTGTTGGCACCAATAATAGAGACCCCTTAAGTGAATCAGTGCATGTAATGAAGTCACAGGGGTAACGCAACAATACGAGTGATGGCCAATGTCAGTCACATTACTTGACATATCTCCTTCAGGGTCTAGAATGGATAGTGATATCACAGGTATGGGAATAATAGATGATGTCATCTCAAGGGGTGCCATCTCTATAAGTTCAATACCAGAACTCACAGCTGCCAGATAGCCAAGGCTACGCCTAAGAGCACAATTGGCCCATGCAAAAATCCATAAAAGGTGATGTCTCTACAGGTGTGACTTAATAAGAGCTGAACTTAGTACATTGATGATATCATTAATGAATAAGTCATTCAAGGGCTTGTCAGGACCATTGGCTGATGGGTCCCATGATTTGCACTAGTGAAAAGGATGGTGTCACATGGGCGATGACATCATATGAGTGTTAACATATTGTAACAGGAGTAATGCGCATGTAAAATACAAGTCAAATGTTTCTTTTTTAGGTAAATTTAGATGTGGCTATCACACTTTTTGCACACATGGTGTGATACAGCTATCTGTTTTTTGAATAATGCTCAAGTCCAAACTTTTTTAATGGCTGTTCAGTTTCCTGTCAAATAGGTGGAGGAGGCTTATCTCTGAATTTACTATGGAACACTTTATGTTCTAATTACTCCCTGATAGGAGTTTGTTTGTCCTTCACAGATCTGCTCCTAGGCTTCTTACCTGAGGCAAATTGTAAAATAGTGTCTTCTGACTTGAGATTGAAATTGGAAAATGTAGGGATAAACATAAGCTGTATATCTGCCAACATGCTGAAACCCTTCTGTAAAGAAAGCGTACTTCTAGTATGACTTCTAACTTTGCTCTAATGAAGGTGCATGTCTGTGTCTTGAAGCCTGTGCCCAAATCTTTTTGAAAGAGAACACTACAGTTATGCCTCCTTTCCAGCATGAGCCACTTCTTTTCTCAGGGGCAGTCACTATGGTAGTCTGGAAGCTATAGCTGTTGGTGTCCAATTAAAGTCACAATCTGTCCCGGGGCATTAAGGATGCATCAGGTAATGTCACTGACATTTCACATGGGATTGTTCTCAGTAAGAAAAATCAAGTAATCTTGTAGATATGATACTTTTTAATGGCCAACAAAAATACATGATGGCAATAATGGAACAAATCTAATGACATATTTAATAAATACACATGATCACATGGGAGGACAGGAACATGGTCAACTTAATTTGCACTAGATCAGTGATGGCGAACCTTTTAGAGACCGAGTGCCCAAACTGCAACCCAAAATCCACTTATGTACTGCAAAGTGCCAACATGTCAGGGGGCGGGGCTTATCACAAGGTATGATTTTACCCCCGTCGTTCTAAAAAGAACAGGGCTGTTTCAAAATAGACAGGGTGCAGATTTTGACTGCTTTTAGGATGCGGAAATACTGTCCTCAGCGGAAAATACTGTGGAGCATTTCCTCATCCAAAAAGCAGTCAAAATCTGCATGCTGTCTATTTTGAAACAGCCCTGTCCATTTCCGCCACATGTAAATATACCCCAGCGATAATAGTGCCCCCCCGCCCCCGCGGCCCGAGCAATAATAGTGACTCCCACCCAGTGGCCCGAGTGATAATAGTGATCCCCACCCAGCAGCCCCAGCGATAATAGTGACCCCCCCCCCCCCGTGATAATAATGACCCCCTTCCCCCACAGCGGCCTCAGCGATAATAGTGACATCCCACAGCGGCCCCCAGTATAATAGTGACTCCCGCCTAGCGGTAATAGTGACCCTCCCCACAACGGCCCCCAGTATCACAGTGACCCGCCCACAGCTGCCCCCAGTATCACAGTGACCCCCCCACAGTGGCTCCCCAGTAGCACAGTCACCCCCCGCAGCAGCCCCCCAGTAGCACAGTGACCCCCCACAGTGGCCCCCCAATAGCACAGTGACCCCCCCCCCACAGCAGTCCCCCAGTAGCAGTGACCCCCCCTCCCCCGCAGCAGCAACCCAGTAGCACAGTGACCCCCCCCCCCATAGCGGCCCCCGGTAGCACAGTGACACCCCACAGTGGCCCCTCGAGTCCCCCATACTTACACCCTCCTCCTCATGGAAGCGCCGCTCCTCCTCTGCCCGCCGCACATTTTAACACCAGTTCTGCCCTATTCAGCAATTCCAGCAACCTGATTGGTTGTTTGGGTTGACTGATTCACCAAACAATTAATCAGGTTGCTGGAATTGCTTAATAGGGCAGAACTGGTGTGGAAAAAGTTAATATGCCTGCCGGATGCCTCCTCTCTCTGCTCTCACGGAACCAGGTAAGAGACTTCGGGGGAGGGGGCAAGGAGGATCCCGGCTGCACACTGACGTCTCAGTGTGCGCCGGGATCAGCGCAGCTTCAAGCGCTGCTTAGTGAGTGCCTGCAGGGGAGCCGCAGCCCATGCAGGTATTCACTAACATGGTGAGCGGCCATCAGAGATGCGTGCCAGCAGGGATGGCTCTGCGTGCCGCCTCTAGCACATGTGCCATAGGTTCGCCACCACTGCACTAGATAAATACCAGAAACAGAGTGTAGGAGCACAGACATGTTGGGATCAATAGCATTTAGATAAATAGCAGAAGGGGAGATGAACATAAGGGTGGCTTAACACAAGCACTTGTGCCGTACATAGATGCGCACAACAGTACGCAACCACATACATGCAAAAACACTCGTGAATGCAGGTGCGCGCAATCCCTTCAATGCTCTTCCCTGAAAAACAACCATTTTAGTGTAAAAAAAAAATAAATATATATATATATATATATATATATATATATATATATATATATACTTACCTGTCCACTGCTGCCATGTCCCCTGTGGGGAATAAAGAATTCCCTGCTGCACCTGTCACATCTGTGACAGATGTGGCAAAGGAATTCTGATTCCCCGCGGGGAATAAAGAGGTCTCTACAGCAGCTGTCACAGATGACAGCTGCAGTAGGGGATCCAGCTGCTGGCACCCCGGAATTGTTTTTCGGGGAAGGGCTTTAAATATAAGCTCTCGCTGAATGAATAGCAGGCAAGAGCTGTCTGTGATTAGTTGAGCGCCTCAGCCAATTACAAGCAGCTCTTTCAGCAGGTGGGGATTTTAATTCCCCGGCTGCTGAAAGAACTGCATTGCAGAGCTGGGGACAGTACAGAGAAGACGCGGCTGAGCCCCGGCAGCTGAAGAAAGGAGAATATGTGGTTTTTATTATTTTTAACACTACTTTGCCTTGTTTTTTAGGGAAGGGCTTATATTTAAAGCCCTTCCCTGAAAAACAATTATGGGGTGTCGGCAGCTAGATTCCCCCCCCCCCCCCCCCTCTGTGACAGCTGCGGTAAGGAATTTTTTATTCCCCACGGAGATTTAGAATTCCTTTGCCACGTCTGTCACAGATGTATCAGGTGCAGCAGGGGAATCTATATTCCTTGCAGGGATGAAGAAAACATCTGCCACATGTGGCAGATGTGTTCTTTATCCCCGCGGTAGACACAGCGGACAGGTAAGTATATATATTCTTTTTTTTTCACTAAAATGGTTGTTTTTCAGGGAAGAGCTTATATTTATAGCTCTTCCCTGAAAAACAATTAAGGGGTGCCAGCAGACTATTGCCTTCAATTTAGGTGCCATGGCTCCATTGAAGGCAATGTGTGCATTCCCTATGGTGCACACATGTCCCATCTTTGCAGGCACATGCCTGTAAAACACGGATATGTGAACACACCATAGGGAATGCATTGGATGTAATAGACTCATGTTTTTGTGTGTGCTTATGCACACACTAAAACACGCTCGTGTGAAGCCACCCTAACAGTAAAATCAGTCTAGTGACAAGGAATGTGAAATCTCTCCTTTAGACCTGCAAAGAACAAAGATGGAACAATACCTCTGCAGCACCACCTATTGGATTGCAGCATTCCTTCAAATCAAAGTATGAGTGTTTACTAAGTTTGTAAAACAATGATTGAGAAAAGCACCCCTTATGGGTTCTCTCTTTAGGGAGAGACAATGCCTCCCCCCAACCCACTCGCACCCCAGGTGTCTCCACCCCAGCTGAATGCTCTCCTTAAGGACATCCCTCTTGACCTCCTTCAGACCTTTCATATTCTCCACTTATGCAAGAACCCTGCACCGAGGTTCATTCCATTCTTGAGAGTATCAAAGATGGCCATAAATTTATACTCCCAAAATCTTCTGTGACGCTGCAACTTGAAGTTGCCCTTCAGTATGGTAACTCTCATGTGTTCCATGTTGTGTCCGTGACCACAAAAATCTTTTGCCACAGGTAATTCAGTCTTTCCCTTTCTAATCGTGTGGTGTTGAGATCTCATCCTGCCCCGCAGTTTTAGTCCTGTTTCCCCAATATAAAGCCCCCCAACAGGACATTCACTGCTTCGGATCAGGTACACAACATCAGACATGGAACATGTGAATGTCCCCGGGATCTTATAATTCTGTTGTGTGTTGGGGATCTGTATCCTGTCCATTATCAGTACATGTGAACAGGTCTTACAGCTCCTTACATTGAAGGGATAAGTTCCTTTTTTTGTGTCGGAGGGCGATGCACTCCTGATTATAAAGTTCCTCCAATTGGAGGTTGCCTGTAACGCCAAAGGGGAGGGTCCGGGAATATGTTTTTTTTACCCTTATGTAGGGTATGATAGTCAACTTTCCTATACCAATTGGAGCTAAAACACCATCTGTCACTATTATTTATCTAGATCCTATGTATTCAGATTCTATATATATGTCTTTCTCTATGGTAAAATGTGACAAAAAAAGTTATGATTTTTGAACTTCTGTTTGTTCATGTGGTTTTTACTCTTATGCTGTTCTGCATGAAACACCTTAACAAAAATTCTATTTTCTTTCAGTTGTTGTGACAAGAAAAACAGAAATTGCAGAGGAGGTCTTTGGACAACTATCTGGAAAATTAATTAGGATAATTGGATCTGGAGCTTGATCAGTGGTGAAATCTCCTTCGGTATCTGCCAACTATGTGGTAATTTGTTTGTTCTTAGATATTTATTCATTTGCAGTTGGTTTAACACTTTTATATAATAAGATAAAAATTAATGCAATGAGCATTTATATATTGGATTTTATAAAAACTATATTTTAACGTTCTTTCTGGTTACAAGAAAATTGAAAATTAATTTAAATATTCATGTTTTAAGTATTTAACTAAAAACTAAATTTAGATTTCATTGAAACGTATTGGTTCATTTCGAAAACTACTTAAAGTTTTTCCATGAAAGACATTTACAGTGTCCTCTATCCACAGGTTAGGGCTGATCACTGGACTGCTGGCTGTTATTGACTTTATGCTCATACGGTTAATATATTACATTTGAAGATAATACTGACATCTGAACATTTGCCTGCTATATTATCAAAGTTCTGATATTTACGGTGTGCATGTTCTGCTTATATGAATACATATAAAGTACTACTGTTGAAGGTCTGTACTAATTGAGTTTATTATATAAAGACATTCTATTCTGTGCTTCAGTTTCTTATGCATTTGGCAGGTAGGCGGTATCAGAGGTGGAGAGGCGTTCAGTGGGTGGGGAAGCATCTGTGGGATGGGTGGGCTAGATCAGGGGCAGTTTGGTGATGTTAAGGACACTGAAGCAGCACCAAAAACAGCATAGTATCAATAGAGGATGAGTTAAAATAAATTATCTCAAGTGTAGGGGGAGGGGGGGGGAGTAGGGAAGCAATGAGACTACCGGTGTTTGTGTGTGGGGGAAGTGGAAGATGTAGCACAAATAAATGCTAGCAAGGCTGCTATTTTAGCTCACCTGGAATTCTGAGTCACAGTTACTTCTTCCAACCACTCAGCCTGTAAAATGGTGGAAAGAATTAGCCTTGCCTCATATTCCCCTTATATATAAATAAAAGTAGAAAAAATAGGTCTTATTAGTACTGCTAGTCCCAGAGAGCGGAGCTTTTTTCTACTTTTATTCCTTTTATGTGGCTAAAAGAACGGATCACCAGAGGGCTATTAACCTCCGAGACGTCTTTCCTGAACTTGTATGAGGACAAAGAGTGATATCGACACGCAGACCTGGACACTAGGTACCGGTGGGATCCCTATCCAGGAGTCCCACCGTTTACCAGGTAAGTGGTATACATTTACAACATCACAGGGCGCTGGTATATGTCTAGACACCTTCCTTTGTTTATATATAAATAGCCAGCCTTTCCTCTTCAACCTTGCCTTACAATTACATATTTGAGTTTTAAGTATGTAAAGTTCAACTCAAATGTAAATTTAGCTTTTAGTTATTGATATAATTGAAATTAACACATTGGTTTATTTTGAAAAATACTTAAAGGAGTTTTGCTATGGAAGATATTTACAGTGTCTTCTATCCACAGGGAGCCTCGTGTGGTGCGGAGTGTTTAGCCGGCTACCTGAACCACCTGGGAATATGCTGGAAAAACAAGCCTCATCCACGGTGACCTCACAATTTACAGGAATCAAAGGATCTGCTGCTGATGTTTTGTGGTGCAGAGTGTTAAGGCAGCAGAAATGCAGTGCTAAGCTCTCGCTCACAACCTGAAGGTTGTGGGTTCAATTCCCGGTGGTTCAAGGTTGACTCAGCCTTCCATCCTTCTG
The DNA here is from genome assembly GCF_035609145.1 of Eleutherodactylus coqui. Taxonomy (NCBI): domain Eukaryota; kingdom Metazoa; phylum Chordata; class Amphibia; order Anura; family Eleutherodactylidae; genus Eleutherodactylus; species Eleutherodactylus coqui. The sequence continues at coordinate 199,138,041 of NC_089841.1, read as the reverse complement.
AGGTTGGTACCTAGCTTACTGGGGGATAAAAGATGACTGGGTAATGGAAAACCATCCTACAGAAAAACAGTCTGCCAAGAAAATGTCACGATGTAACGTGACCCAAGGAGTCAGTCATGACTCAGTGCTTGCACCAAGGGTACTTCACCTTAGATCTGTACTATATAAGGAAGTCAACTAGAAAAGGCTGGGACCTATTGCAAATGGCTGAATGCCCCTCCTTCCTTCCCCACCAAGCATGAACATCCCTCCCCCCTATGTAAAAGTCCATGTAACCAGTCATGCTTTTAAAAAACCTCCAAAACAAGGCCACTTAGTGTGCGCTTATTCTTAGAAGATTAAAAATAGTGTTTAAACCAGCTAAGCACCGATATGTTTTCCTAGACCCCAAAATAATATTGCTTAATATACACTCATTGGCAAAAACATCAAGCACCTAGAAGAAGTTGTCGGAATCCAATGAAACTTTGTGTGATTGTAACATGGATATAAGTAAGTGATTACAATATCAGAGCAAAAGGAAAATTTATTGTGGAAAACTGAACACTTGAAGGGAGGCTCTAGCATATTTGTGTTGGATGGTCCTATATATGTTCTATTGGCAATATATCTGGCGACTGGGCAGGCCATGGAAGCTTGGCAATGTTGTGGGGCATTCCTGTAATACCCTTGTGTGTACGGCCGAACATTAACCTGCTGGAAAATACCTCTTGGAAGGAGAGGAACACATGTGGCTGCAGGATGTCCTGAACATATCGCTGAGCTGTCATTGTGCCTCATACCACTACTAGGGGTGACCAACTGTTGTATGCAATGACCCCCAGACCATCACACCAGCAGTGGGGGCAGTGTGCCGCTCCAAAGCAAAGGTAGAATTGAAGCACTCACTCCTAGGTCTCGAGACATGAACATGGCCGTCGTCAGTACCCAAACTAAACCTGACTAACCGATTCCACTCCACAGCAGTACAGTTTTGTCTTTAATGGCAGCACTGCAAATGGAGGAGATGGTGGGAAGGCAGTACACATAGGGGGCGCTTTGAGACAAAAATGCCCTTCAGCTGACGGCCTGGAAATGGTTCTAATTGACACAGATGCCTGTAATAATAGGGCCACCTTTCTTTGGATGGGGGGCAAAAAAACAGTTGGAACTGCTTGTGCTTGTTGAATAATCAGACGATCCTCTCTTTTGTTGGTCTGTTGAGCATGTCCTGAGCCCGGTCACCTTGTGTGCATACCCTTACACATCCACTGATCCCAACACCTCCTAACAGTCTGGTTAGAACAGCCCAGGTGGGGGGCAGTACGTTGATATTACCATTAAACTTCTCACATTCCAATAATGCACCCCTCTCAAACTCTGTTAACTGGGCAAAATCTCTTCAATTGAGTCCTAGAGGAGTCTAGTGGCCAATAAGCTCTACACAAGAGGGAAAAAAAAGGTTTACTACAAACAAATAGTCTCTGGGAGCCTTTTTATAGTCCAAAAGTAAAACTATTTTTAGGGCCTTATGTGGCAAAACCGTTCATCTAACCACACCACAACTCTAATCATTTACATACCTGCCTGAGATGTAACTGCATGCCAAGTTTTGCAGTACAACGACAACTCCCAGGTGCTTGATTTTTTTTTTTTTTTTACAAAGAGTGTATATACAAATATTATCACCATTCACATCACTTCCATACTGCTCCTGAACAAAAGACACTATACCAAGACCAACATTAGCTATATTAACACTATATAGGGCTAAAGCTAGGCATGAGCGATTATACTCGCTAAGGCACTACTCGCTCAAGTAATGTGCCTTAGACGAGTATCTCCCTGCTCGTCCCTGAAGATTTGGGTGCCGCTGCAGCTGACAGGTGAGTCGCGGCGGGGAGCAGGGGAGAGCGGGCAGGAGAGAGGGAGAGAGGGAGAGAGAGATCTCCCCTCCACTCCTCTCCGCTCTCCCCCGCAGCTCCCCACCCCGCGCTGCCCCCCGAATCTTTAAGGACGAGCAAGGAGATACTTGTCTAAGGCACATTACTCGAGCGAGTAGTGCCTTAGCGAGTATACTTGCTCATCCCTAGCTAAAGCATATTGCCACACCATGATCATATATACCCACCACATAGTGAAGGAAAAATGTTACCATACAACTAGCAGCAATGAACCCTGTGCTAGCAACTAATTCTTTCCGTATTGTAATAACCAAGGAATGTTGTAATAACTAGTGGCACAGTCTGCAGATAAGAGCCCAGCTGCTGAAAGAGTTGTAGGTAGTATTAGACAGAGATCAGGTAAAGGCATTAGCAAAGCATGCTTGCTCAGTAATCAGCCAGAAGTCAGTACATTGATCGTTGAAGTTTGTCAGGAAGATCACAGTAGAAAGTTGTACGAAAGCACACAAAGTAATCTCAAGGAGAACATTGGAAGACCAAATGGTAGCCAATCAGACAATCAAGGCAACACAGGGCAAAGAATTTTTTAAAATACAAGGAATTAAGTCAATACTGTAGGTTAATAAAGAGAGTCCAGAGAACAAATAGCTCAGTGAGAAAAGACACTGCTGTGACAGTAGCTCCCTCCTTCCAAGATGTCTTCTAAGACATGTAGCCTTTGTTACATGAACATTATACTCTGGTTTCCCAAAATGTTCTTCTGGTTAATATCCCTTCCATTCAACAACTTACTGCAATTTACTTCTAAAAATATAGAGTTCTGAATCTTATCTACAATAAACTCTTCATCTGTAACATTTACAGGTGGTAGGATTCTCCCTGGAAAAGGATTTTCATTAAATGGTTTGAGCAATGGTAAATTAAATTCCTAACGAATTTTAAACTTGTTAGTGAGTTTTAACCCATAAAGCACTAAGCACTAGAGATAAGGACAAATGCCGGCGGCGGTGAGCGGTGTGTTGCGGGAGGGAGCAGGAGAGAGCAGGGGGGGAGGGGGAGGGGGGAGAGAGATCTCTCCAGCCGCCCCCCGCCGGCACCCGAATCTTTTCTCACGAGTGGGCAGGTACTCGAAAAGGACAATACTCGCTCGAGTATTTGTCCTTAGCGCGTATGCTCGCTCATCTCTACTAAGCACCATTAATTTACAGTGCTTGGTCCTAGGCTTTAATCCTGTCCGATAGCAAAAATACAGGATGGGATTAAAGCTCCTGTAATCAAGAAGGAGCAGGTCAGATCCTTAGCTGTTATTCACAACCGAAGACCCGGAGGAGAAGGCAGAAGCATAGTGAAGGGAACTCAATAAGCACTATGTAGTGAAGGGAGAAAGCGGATGTGTTGCTTCCACTATTTGACCCTCCAATCAAGTGACCGTTGGCTGCCCTCTGGCACAGCAGAGCTTCAGGGTCTTAGCAGACCCAGATCAGCTTTGTTAGGTACTACTATTACTACAGGGGGATGTTTTTCTCTGTAACTGAGGCTCCTATTTATGCACCAGCTACAGTGAAAAGATGTGAAACCATCGACGTATGCGCTCTGTAATCCCAGACTATACAAATTATATATCAAAACATCGTAAACACAATTAGGAACCCATTCCTGTACTTTATTTTTGGGTAATGTAATAATTTTAAAAATAAACTATACATTTTAAAAAATCTTTTTTTTTTACATTTTATCCCCAGTAAAACTAAAAAACTAAGAAAAAATAATATGTGAAAAAGATATTAAAAAATAGCCCTATATGTTACTGGAAAAAAAACTCAGCAAAAATAATTTTAACAGGTAAAGAAAAAAAAAATAAAGCAGTGAAACCACCACATGGGCAAAATCCCTAAAAAGTGTCTGGTCCTTTAGGACCAAAGCACCCTGACCCTTAAGGGGGTTAAACAATAAGAAGTTGCTGTACCAAAACAAGTATGGTAGTTATTTCCCTAGGAGGAAGATGAACAATAAAATCCATGAAGATAAAGCCCCATTGCTTATATGGAACTGCAAGCGGCTGAAGAAATCCTAAAAGGACAAGTTTGTGGTGCCTTATTTAGCACAGGTTAAACGGGAGGGCACTTGAGTTTTCATGATCTTAATGTGCCCTGCGAGTTTCAAATTGTGGACCAGTTTAAAGATTTCAAGCGAGACAGATTTAGAGACATTTAAGGAGGGGCTTTGGATGCAGGATCACCATTTAAAAGAGAGATCTACATCGTAGAAGGATGACTGAGGAAAGAGTCATTTTGGTATCCATCTTTGAATAAGGTTCTCCAACTAATCTGGGGTCTCCATTCTGGCATGCTCATCTTTAAAGGGGGTTGTACCAGAATAGCAAATTATCCCCTGTGCATAGAATAGGAGATAACTTGCTGATCATGGGGGTTTCACCACTGAGACTTCCTCCAGTCTTGAGAACAGCAGTCCCATGTTCCCCATCCTCTTCACTGTAGGGTCACTTCATCACTCGCAGTGAGGAAGACTGAATGGAGAGCTGGTTGCCCAAGAAGTGCACTAGTGCTCCATTCACTTTCAATGGGACTACAGAGATAGCTAAGTGACACCTCATCAAGTGTTTCTGTCAGCTCCATTAAAATGAATGGAGCATTGTCTGCATATGCTTAACCAGTGCTCTATTCACAGTGACATCACTGTGGGGGCAGAGGTGACCCCTACAGTGACAGGCAGAGTGGGACACGGGAGTCCTGATTTCTGCATGCCAACAACCAATGCCCACAACTTGATTGGCTGGGCAGGAGAATGGATGCCCATCAACTCACCTCCCACCTCGTGTCACTCACCCCTTTGCCGCTCTCCCTTGTCCCCTTCCCCGCTTCTGCGCTGTCAGTCTCCTTGCTGCCATCACATATTGCAGCTATTATGCGAGCTCGTCCGGCAAGGAGACTGAAAGCGGCTGACCGACTGCGCCAGAGCAGGAAGGGGAGAAAGCAGAGCGCCGGGGCCAGTGACAGGTGAGGGGATAGAAGTCTGTAAGCTGCGGACACATTGCAGCGCTAATGGGAGGCTGGCAGGGAGAGTCTCCATGGAGGACGCACTCCGCTGGAGCTGGTAGGGAGGGAAGATGATGTTACAGCGGCGGAGATGGAATGGCGGGGGGAGAATGACAGCACCGGAGGCGGGAGGGGAGATGGCAGAGCGCACGGGAGAGCTGAAGTTGGCAAGGGAATAATGGGAGAGCTGCAAGAAAAGTCACTTACAGGGTCCCCAGCAGCGAAAGCACACATGGCACCCCGATGGGGGGAGAGTGACAGAGTCAGCAGCAGCGAAGATGGGATATCGCAGCCGGGGACATGATTGGCACCCTTAGCCGTCATTTTTCTAAACTAAATAATCCCAATTTTTATAACCTCTCTGGGTATTGTAGTCCACGTCATTCCAGTTTATTACTGTACTTGTTCAAATTAGTACCCGCTGAAGCTCTGAAATGTCCTACTTGAGTACCGGTGCCCAAAACTCTATTCAAATTCCATGTGTGGTCTGACAAGTGACTTGTAAAGAGGAAGAACAATGTTCCCATCATGCACCTGTAGACCTCTTTTGATGCTCCCATGATTCTATTTCACTTGGCAGCATCTGCCTGACACTGGCTGCTCCAGTTAAGCTTACAGTTAACTAAAATCCCCAAGTCCTTCTCCATGTCAGTGTTACCCAGTGGTTTCCCATTTAGTGTGTAATGGTGACATGTATTTCCTCTTCCCATGTGCATAACCTTACATTTATCAGTGGTAAACCTCATTTGCCACTTTTCTGATCAAACCCCCAACTTATCCAGATCCTCTTACAATCTCCTTGTGTCCTCTCTTGTGTTTTTCCTTATATAGTTTTGTATCATCTGCAAATATCGATATTTTACTGTGCAATCCTTCTACCAGATCATAAATAAATATAATAAACATAATAGGGCCCAATATTGACCCTTGTGGCACCCCACTAGTAATGGTGACCCAATCAGAGTATGTATCATTATTAACTATCCTCTGCGCCAGTTACTCAACCACTTACCCACATTCTCACCCAGACCAAGCATTTTCATTTTATATACCAACCTTTTATGTATCTGATCTGACATTTCATTTTCCTCTGTGAATACACTGGAGGAAAAAAAACGATTTAATAGATTTGCTTTCTCTTCATCGCCTTGTGCAATTTGTCCTACAATATTTATTAAAGGGCCAACACTTTCAGTATTACTCTTTTTATTAGTTATGTAGTTGAAGAACAGTTTAGGGCTATTTTTACTCTTTGGCAATTAGTCTCTCTGTCTCCATCTTTGCTGCTTTTATCTGATTTCTACATAATTTATTTTTTTCCCTATAGGTTTTTAGTGTTTCTTCACTGCCTTCTTGTTTAAGTAGTTCAAACGATTTATTTTGTCTGTTTATTGTCCCCTTTACATATTTATTAAGCCACATTGGTTTTCTCCTGTTACTAAGTCTTTTATTTCTGTAAGGTATGAACCTCTCACAGTAAATAATTAGGAAGTTTTTTTTAAACATTTCTGATTTATTGATTGCACTCCATTTTTTGACAACATTTTCCCAGTCAATAAGGTTAAGGGCATCACTAAGCTAATCAAACTTGGCCTTCCTAAAGTTTACCTATAAAACTCACTCTTGAAGGACAAGTTAAAATTTATTATTTTATGTTCACTATTTTCCAGGTGCCCCCTGACCTGCACCCCTGTTATTCTGCCTGGTCTGTTGGTCAATATTAAGTCCAAAATGGCCATCCCCCTAGTTGAGTCCTCTACAAGTTAGGTAAGATTATCGTTAGTAATCAACAGAACGTCGTTACCTTTATGAGATCTGCAGGTTTCAGCTTCCCAGTTTATATCTTGATAGTTAAAGCCACCCATAATAATTACCTTATTGTGATTTGCTGCTTCATCTATTTGCTTCAATAACAGATTTTCAATGGCTCCTGTTGTATTTGGTGGTCTACAGAAAACTCCTATGAGGATTTTATTATTGTTTTTCCCTCCATGTACCTCTAGCCATAGAGACTCCACATGTTCATCTCCATCCCATATATCTCCCATAGTGTGGGCTTTAAACAGGATTTTACATAAATATAAACCCCTCTCCCTTTCCTATATAAAAACTATTCTTAAGGATTTATTCTATTAGCAAGTTTTCAAAAATAGTTCTCATTCATTTCTATGATGCATGAAACAAAGAGTACAAGAATAAATATAGTGGGAAAATAGGAGACTATGGAAACAGAAAGGAGATAAAAAGAATGGTAATACCGTGTTTCCCCGATAGTAAGACACCCCCGATTGTAAGACGTATCGGGGGTTTCAGGGGGGTCGGCCAATGTAAGCCGTACCCCGAAAGTAAGACATATGTCTTACTTTCGGGGAAACACGGGGGGGTATTGCCGCCTCCCTCTCATCTAGCTGCGCGCCGCCTCCTGCCCACTTCCGCGCCGCCCCCCCTCCATACGTCACCGCGTCTGCCGCCTTTGGCCTCATGTCCACGGGGAAATTAATTAAATCAGAATTAACTTACCTCTCACACGCTCTGGATACTTCCTTCGCTGCGGCGTCATCTTCTCTCGTCGCGGCCGGATCTTCTTTCTTCGGCTCGGCAGATGTGCATGATGACGTCGGTGACGTGCCCCGCGCATGCGCCGGGCCGAAGCAAAATGATCCGGCCGCGACTGAGAGAAGATGGCACCGCGGCGAAGAGAAGAACCGGAGCGTGTGAGTATTTTTTCATGCTCCATTTTTGATCCAAATGAGCGCCGCCTCCTGCCCACTTCCGCGCCGCCCCCCTCTCCATACGTCACCGCGCCAATATAAGACATACCCCGAAAGTAAGACATAGTGGGGCTTTTGGGGATAAAAAGAAAGTAAGACACTGTCTTACTTTCGGGGAAACACGGTATATGCTTCATGTTATCCCCATCCCAATAATGAACATTAAAGAATACAAGATATGTTCATGTAACATTAGTTAATTTGTAAACACTTATTTTGTACAAATATGTTTATATCCAATGATAGAAGCTTAATTCTGCATTAATACTACAGAAAAAATAAGAGACCTAATCTATCTATCTCCTATCTATCTATCTATCTATCTATCTATCTATCTATCTATCTATCTATCTATCTATCTATCTATCTATCTATCTACTATCCATCTATCTACTATCCATCTATCTACTATCTATCTATCTATCTATCTACTATCTATCTATCTATCTATCTATCTATCTATCTATCTATCTATCTATCTATCTATCTATCTATCTATCTATCTATCTATCTATCTATCTTCGTATTGTTTCTATCCAGTCTAGAATAAATTAAGTATCTTGTAATGGAACGTTGCCCTTGGGCTATTGAAGCAGTAGAAGGCAGATAAGCAGTGAATAAGTGTTTGCAGAATTGCAGTGTCATATAGGGGAAGCTACAGCACATATCTATCTCCAGGCATCCCTGAGGAATGTTCCTCCGCATTTGGAAATGTCACGATTTTGGCACTGGTATGCTTTAATTAATTATCCTTTACTGAATATAGTTGCAGTGTTGGTGTATTTGGCTTCATTATACCATGATGTCAGAGTACATGTTATACCACTGATAAGTACTCAGATGTTTTCTTTGCTGTAATGGGAGAATTTACTTATTTAGTGAGTTTTACTAATAAAAAGCATTATTGTGTGTGCACAGGTTAACATGCAGTTTATTGTTATATATACAATGATGTTAGAAAAAGTCACCGCGCTACGTGGTACTTGTGTTATATGTATAAGTGCTTTTTCTCTTCCTTCTAGCAGTGATGCATAAAGGTGAGTAATAGCAAAAGAAAGACACTTACTGGAAAGGAGGGGGGTGTGTATTGCAGAAGCCCCCTCCTTGAAGTGCTGACTCCAATCGCTGACTCCAATCACTGACGAAAAGTACACATCGGTGTACAGGATAAAAATCCAAGATTTATTTCTGATCCACCGGTCGTGGGATCAAATAAAAGGCAACGCGTTTCGGTGTTACAGTAACACCTTTCTTAAGCCAATAAAATCATGCATAAAAACATATAAAACATACTCACATTTATAATGAAAATGAAAGCTCAGCCTGTACATGGGTAGCGCCATATTGTGGGAGGGGTTAGTGATGACAGCATGCTTTTTAATGTCCTGCAGCTCTCCTGAGCTTGCGAAGTTTCTTCGGAGTTTTGAAGATCTTGTGGCGCATTCCTACCCTATTTTAGTTTATTGTTATAATATTCTGCATAATTGAACCAATAAATACATGGTACACTGGCACAAAAATACACCAATGACTTAATAAACAAAAATAAACTAGAGTATTTGTTCTAGATTTGAGGATTAACCCTTTCCAATACAATTTGTATTCTGGTTTTCCTAGGGGGCTTACTCTTTTTCTGCCGTTATACAACGGCGCTATATGCTTGCTAAAGCCAGTACTTTGAGCCATCTTTGTATTATCTTAAAGTAATTCAGATAAATATAACAATACTAAAATGTCTGTCAGGCCACTGCTGGCCCTAACAAATCACCCTTCTCATACATGTAGTGCAGGGGCCCAGCATGACAGTACCAATGTGGTTGACTTTTAAAGGTGCAGGGCAGCCCGCTGAACTATTATGGCATCATTAATAGGCTGGTAGTCTGCATGGTGCACTACATGTATCAGGAGGTCTGGCACTTTGTATCTACTCTGTGCAGGAGTATACACCAAGCAGCAGCCCCCCCGCCCCCTCCTGTATTAAGAGGTTGTGTGAGTGGCTGTCTCATCAGTGTCCTCCACAGGTGTAACTGGCTCCCTCATTTGGCAGTATGGCTGCCTGCATGCTGAGGTTGGTGCACATATTTGCCCTCCTGTGTTAGTGAGTATATGGCTGTTTTCAGTGATTGTTTTTTTTGTATTTCCCTTTCTGTGATACATTGAAAACAATGGGTTCTATTGGACAGAAATAGCACCCATTTATTTGTATGGGTGTATGTACATTTTTTTTTGGACATGGATAAATAGTCCAAGTTAAAACGAAAATCGCAGCATGTCCTATTCTTGCCCAATTCTTGAATAGAAAAAAGGACATGTTAATGTGTGGTGTTCAGAACATTGGGCAGCACAAAGATGAGATCTCTGCTGTCCGATGTACGTTGCACTGAGAGTCTCAGACGTAACTTTTAAATTGCCCGTGTGCAAGTAGCCTTAGGCCGCCTGCAGACGGCCGGGTCAGATCTGGCTGCGAAAATTCTAGCAGCGGGACCTGACCCGAGCGCCTGCAGAGAGCACCACGGAACTCACCCGCTCCTGCAGCTCCGGCTCTTTCATGTGCCGGCTGCCGGGCAGCCAGCGCATGCGCAGAGCAGAGCCGGCGGCTGAGAGTGACGTTTCTGTGCGGGGCTCTGCAAGCCCAGCACAGAATTAGAACATGCCACGGTTTGTTTGCTGCGCGGGATTTTGCGCAGCAAACCGCGGCTGTCTGCATAGGATTGCGTGCTGTAATGCAATCCTATGCCGGCATCCAGGGGCGGAAATTCTGCGGGGAATCCCGCCGCAGAATTTCCGCCCGTCTGCAGGCGGCCTTAGAGTATACGGTATATTGTGATTGTGTGGGAAGCTCTGCCTTATTCTACAGATGATGGTTGTCATTTAACAGGTGCACAATGTGCTCAGTCTCTTTACCCCTTACCCTGTACTGATCTATCCGAAAGAGGCTATAAGAATTATCCTGGCACAGCAGAATAGCACTGGAGTCTGGAAAGGTAGATAACTCACTTGAAATTAAACCCTACCATACTAGGCCACCAGGGCAGTTGGCATTAAACCCCTGACCACCCTAAGCTATATGTTCCATATAGTACTTACGCTATATTTTATAAAATATAGCAAAAGCATACCTCAAATTACATTTTGACCTATGGCCATCCATTTTGAATCAGAAAGCGCTGCGGAATAAGTTGGCGCTATACAAGTAAAGATTACTATTAGAAGAAAAAAGCATGCACAAAATTGTTGCTCATATATTCAGTTGAATATATATAATCTGATCTTGTGCCAATGTAAGGAATGTCAGATGATTTATCATTTTTAACAAAACTATTCTACCTAAAGCAAGAAAGTACCATTAAGTTTTTCCAAATGTAAAATAATGTAGAAGAAATCCTCAGACTTAGTACCCCATGTGTTATCCAGGACTTTTGAAGAGAAGGATTTAGGGGTGCTGATTTCTGACAGCTTTAAAAGGAGTCCACAGTTGATCATGCAGCAGAGAAAGCAAGTAGGGTGCTTGGCTGCATAGTTAGATGTATTACCAGTAGAAAGAGAGAGATTGTGATCCTGCTGTATAGAGCTCTGGTAAAACCACATCTGGAATACTGTGTTCAGTTCTGGAATCCTCACCTACAGACAGACACTGGTAAAACAGAACGAGTCCAAGGACAGGACACAAAAGTCGTGGAATTTCTCAAGAACAAAATTTATCAGGAACGGTTCAGGAGGGAAGTATTTTATTAGGAGAAGGTTCACAATCTGACACTAGCTGGAGGTAGAATCAGAATCAATGTCAGAAAATATTAATAAATAAGTTGACCAGATGTCCCAATTTAGCAGCGACATTCCTGCTTTGCAAATCTGTGTCCTACTTTCCCCATGGTCCCTAAGCGAGATAGCTTTTTGTCCCGCTTTTAAGATGTCTGGTCACCATGAAAGTGATTACCCGTGGTGGTGCTGCGGCTCAGTAGCTGGTAATCCCTCATTGGCACTGCTACGGGCGCACAAACTGACAGCAGTGTGTGTACCCAGGTTCCTCCTCCTCTGACCTCTCCTCCGTGGTTCTACAGGAGGAGAGAAGAAGGGAAGAGGAGTCTGGGCATAGACACTTCCTCCTGCAGCAGCGCCGAAGAGAGGAGCAGCGGCGTTTTTAAGACAAGGAGGAGGTAGGTATATCAGTGTCAGTGGCGGGAGCTATTACTACTGTGGCTGTTGTGGGGATCATGTTGCTACTGCGGCTGACATAGAGAACGCTATTACTACTGAGGCCCCTGTGTGGGTCACTATTACTACTAGGGCTAATATAGAGGACACTATTGCTACTAAGGCCACTGTGGGGGTTGCTATTACTACTGGGGCCAATATAGGGGATAGTATTACTACCGAGGCCACTGTGGGGGAAATTATGCAATAGATTACCATGTTATAGGTGCACTCCTTAGTAAAGAAACTCTTAAACCATTGAAGTCCATCAAAATATGTATCTGACACAACAGTCTCTAACAGTTGACCTAAAGGGCCCTCAACTATCACATATAATAATAACTGGTCTCTACATGTGTGTTAAATGGACCTTTTGTCCTCCTTAGGATCCAGGAACCTCGGCACCTCCTACAATGACTCCCCTGAGTACACAAGCAATAAGAAATGTTTCTAATTTTGTTTTTAGATTGTAGGCAATGTACAGAATATATGGATGTATATAAAATCATGACCACTAAAGTGCACAATACAATATGTGCTTTGTGCTTGTCCAAGGAATTAAGTCATTCTCTGACTGTCCTGAGGCGACAGTGGACAGCTAACTGAACACATATTGTTCGGAGCCAACCATATACAAGTAGTGTCAGCATCAAAACCGTACATCGACATTGCATTGCACAACAGATGGTTTATGTTCTTTTTTTCCTGCTTCTCAGAATAAAAGTGCCCTTTATTTATGTGTTTATTCTTGCAAGTTAAAAGGCTCCTGGCAGCAAGCTGCTCATGACTTCTCAATTAATGCAACCATTACATGCAAAGCCTCCTTCCTATACAGTGAGGGAAATATTTCACATTCGCTCTAAATGCTGATCAATTATGCTTACCAGCGAGTTCAGTATAAAAATATATCTGGTCTTTCCTCTGGCGATTTAAAGCAGTTTTGGCTAAAGAACTGTGTCAGCAAATCCATGCCTCTTCAATTCTAAGAACTTTCTTGCTAATAGTCTTAGACATAATCTTGAGAACTGTAACATTCGTTTTCTGATCCGGAAATGTGTCGCTTGACTGTAAATTACTGAAATGTAGTACAATGTGATTACAACCCCAGAAATTGTGAAAGAACCACAGTAAACAGTTCACCTAAGTATCAACATTTTGGTTACGGTTCTATGCCCCAATTTCCTTGGCCTGCATTTCTTCATAGATATGCAAGGCTCAGACACATTGTAGCATTAGATTCGATCTCTACAGCCATTTTTGCTATGTTAATTTGTAGGAATGCAAAATAAAACCTTTTTTTCATGGCACAACTTATTCTTTCCGAGCTCCATAAGGGGCAATCAGATAAAACACATGGCTCAATCATCCCTGCCAATGTAATGTGATAATTATAACTCAAGATATATATTAAAGGGGTTGTCCCGCGAAAGCAAGTGGGGTTATACACTTCTGTATGGCCATATTAATGCACTTTGTAATGTACATTGTGCATTAATTATGAGCCATACAGAAGTTATAAAAAGTTATTCACTTACCTGTTCCGTTGCTAGCGTCCTCGTCTCCATGGTGCCGTCTAATTTTCAGCGTGTAATCGCCCGATTAGACACGCTTGCGCAGTCCGGTCTTCTTCTTTTCTCAATGGGGCCGCTCGTGCCGGAGAGCGGCTCCGTGTAGCTCCGCCCCGTCACGTGCCGATTCCAGCCAATCAGGAGGCTGGAATCGGCAATGGACCGCACAGAAGCCCTGCGGTCCACCGAGGGAGAAGATCCCGGCGGCCATCTTCACCAGGTAAGTAAGAAGTCACCGGAGCGCGGGGATTCAGGTAAGCACTGTCCGGTTTTCTTTTTTAACCAGTGCATCGGGTTTGTCTTGCGCCAAACGGGGGGGCTGTTGAAAAAAAAAAAACCCGTTTCGGCGCGGGACAACCCCTTTAAGTCTAGAGAGGCATCCATTGGGGAAGAATTTTGCGATCAGTCCTTAAGACAAATAATACTTTTTTTTGCGAATTGTTAATGCTTTATACTTGCATATGCAGTGATAATTACGTGGAAAGCTTGAAAAAGATCATATAGGCTCTGTATAGACTTCACATTGTTATGCAGATTCATTGAACACCGTCTAAATTAAGAGTTAGGAAAATGAGCTGCCTGAATTTGCAAGACTCATACAGTTAGGCCTCATGTCCATGAGGAAAATATATATTAAAATCCGCAGCGGATCACCCGCACGCGTGATCCGCATGTAAAATTTCCCATAGCAATGCATTGACCACCCGTGGGTAGATAAATAGCCGCGGATGGTATTTTAAAGTGATTTAAAAATTTCACGTTCGTGAAAAAAAACGCAACATGCTCCATTTAAGTGCGGATCACGCGTATGGGAGCTCTTGGAGCTCATAGCTCAATTGATCTCTCGCATGAAAAAAAAAAGGAATTTAAGTTCATTTGCACTGTATCCGCTGAGGAAGTCCGTGTTACATATTCGCGCGGGTCACATTTTTCCTGTGGACATGAGGCCTTAGAGTCAACATTATTGGCACCCCTGAATAATATACAAGCCATGTAAATTATATCCTGAAATGAAGTATTTAGTGAAACTGCTTAGATATATATATAAATTAATATGTTAGATACAGAAAAGCTCAAAACACAAAGGTAGCAAAATAAAAATTGACTGGTAAAAAATATTACAAAATTGAAAATAATTTCGGGACACAATGGCACAAAGGACAAAATCAGACTGACCTATGATTAATTAGAAATAAGACTCACACATCGCCACTTGTCAGTGCTCACATGACTTTAAAGGGGTTCTGACATGAAAAAAAAAAAATTGTACTCACCTTGCCTGGCCTGGCCCGATCGCCAGGCATGTCCCCTCCAGCCGGCATCTTCTTCTGTGCCTTTAAAGCAGAGCAGGAGCCGTCAAAAAGACCGCTTCCTGCTCTGGTCCGTCCGTCAGGCACTTCCGAGGTCAACGGACGGACCGCCACAGCAAACACGTCACAAGCAGTGCTTGCTGTGGGCGGCCCGTCCGTCCGGCTGAACTCCGGAGTGCTGCGCATGCGCAGTGGAGACGCAGCCCGTCCTGACTCCTGTCAGAGGGCACCTCTCCACTGCGCATGCGCGCGATCACGGGGCGGCGCGGCTGCTGGAGGAAGAAGACTGCCTGCCGGCAGGCATTATAGCACTTTCTGCTTAGGTTAAGCAGCGCTGCTGATTAGAGCCACCTGATTGGCTCTTCGGCACCACGTGACTGCACAGCGTGCACCAATCAGGTGGCTCTAGTCAGGCTGCTTAACCTAAGCAGAAAGTGCTAATATGCTGCCGGGAGATGACCCCCCGATGTCAACAACAACAGGAGACAAGGTAAGTATAAGATTTTTATGCTTTAGCAGCCATTAACCCATGGGTTCCCTGGGTCCATTAGGCAGACCAGGGAACAATGGCTGCTAAAGCATAAAAAAATTATTCATGTCAGAACCCCTTTAATTAGCCTATGAATGTGAATTGATCCTTTAAAAAGGCAGTTTTATTCCCTTCTCCTGCTCACAATGGCAAAGACAAAAGTGCTGATGAGCAGGCCAGAAATGCTATTATCGCCAAGCACAAACAGTCTAAGGCCTCCTTCCCACGAGCGTGACGGGCTCCGCCGCGTAATATTACGCAGTGAAGCCCGTCACGGCGCCCCCCAGAGCCCCTATACTTACCTGCGGGAGATAGCGTCAAAACGCTTCCCCGCCCACCGCCGTCGCGTCGTGTGACACGCCCACCGCGTCACGTGACGCGGCCGGCAGTGTCACGTGACGCGCCGTCCGCGTCAAATGACGCTGCGGCGGTAGGTGGGGAAGCGTTTTTTCACGCTATCTCCCGCTGGTTACAGCGGGAGATAGCGTGAACGGACGGCTTCCATTGACTGCAATGGAAGCTGTCAGCGCGTACAGCCCGTCCTCACCCGCAGCAAATAGAGCATGCTGCGGGTGAGGACGGGAGAAATCGCGGTGCGTAATTCCGCGGTGGAATTACGCATCGTGAGCATTGTGCTATTAGGTTCAATAGAACCTAATAGCAGGGGGCCACGCAGCGGATTTTTGCCGCGAATTTACGCGGCGTAAATCCGTTCGTGGGAAGGAGGCCTAAGGGTACAACGCTATCTCCAAAGACCTTGGCATCCCAACTTCAACAGTTCAAAATGTTATCAAGAAGTTTGCTACTCATGCAACAGTTTCCAGAACTTTCCAGAAACTGGTGGAAAGAGAAGAATTAATGGGAGAACCCTACAAACGTTGGTTCAAAATGTGGCAAAGAACCACAAAGAACTTCACGCTGAGCAGGAAGACACATCTATAGTGATGGTTTCAACCCATACCACATGCCGCACACTGAATAAATTAGGGAAGGCCAAAGAGGACTTCACAGCTCAAAGAAAAGCATTACAAAAGTCACTGAACTTTGCCAAAGGTTACATGGGCAAACCACAATCCTTTTTGGAAAATGTTCTATGGACAGACAAATCCAAACTAGAGCTCTTTGACAAGGTATAACTAGGTTGTATTTATATACAGCAAAATGAAGCCCATAAAGAAAATTTTGTTTTCAACTACTGCTTCCCATGCCTACAACTAATAAAACATCCTATACTCACTTTTCTTGGGTCCCCGCCACTCCAGCGACGCAACGTCTGGTCTTCCCTCTAGGACGCCATGTTTACAGACTGCAGTCAGCCTGTGTATAGGATGATAGCCGAGGTGTGCAACTGGCGGCAACAGCCTGTTATGTCCCATAAACTGGGTGACCGACTACAACACGGATCTGGTGTGGAGAACATTGCCATGATGCTGCGCGGACCTAAAGGAGGTAAGTATATAATCTTTTAATATTTTTGGGCATGGGGAGCAGGAAAAAAAAAATCGTAACTTGGACAAAAATATGCCATACGAACGTCTATTTTAAGAATTGCAAACAATGTAATAATGGAATAAACTTCAGAATTTATTTAATGGATCCCAATGCACAGATGGCAGAAATGCACGCATACAAAGTTTTCCTTGGTAATGTGAAAACATTGATTTGAAATAGATTTAAACACCATAGCTCCTGTAATTATACCACCATAGCAAACTCATCAATCAAGCAAAAAGAACACAAAAGAGAAATGAAAGAGGAAATTACAAAGGAAACTGTTCTCTGGAATACAATGTTTGTACAAGGTGTTATTGTCCCCGAATCTGTTTTAAAGGAACATAATTAAAAATGGTTTTATAAGAAGCTGACTAAAGGACAGGACATGAGGATGTGGCACGGCAAAACACAGATTGCAGTGTCATATGGCTTACTTCAGTGCACAAAAATAAAGATGCAAAGTCCCAGGCAGTCTAACTCCATAAATAACTTATTTTTTCACTTTTTAATTAAACCATGCTAACGCATTCTAAATGAAGGAGCGTCCATCAAGGTCTTTATACTTTTTAAATTTGCATAGCCCTTCCTTTCAAACTACTAAGCATTTGTGTATTCACGATTCATTCTTTTTTTTTAGCAACTAACCTTCTAGGAACTGTGACCTATTAGCCAAAAGTATAGAACCCCTCTAAATATTGAAAAAGGACAAATGTTAAAGAGATTACCCTTTAAGCAGGTAGTTCCAAGAAAGCAAGTTATCCCCTACCTAGAAGGTAGGGGTTAATTGCTGCTTAGCCGAAGTCTGACCACTGGGACCCCCATCGGTCCCGAGAATGGAGACCGGTGGGGGTCCCGAAAACAGGGAGTAGAGTGTTGTAGAAAAACAAAAGGGCTGTATCATCCCCATCAGCTACTACTAATTGCAGCAGCAACATCATCATCCAGCTCAGAGCCAGGTTTGCTCACACGACTTGCAGAGCCTGGGCATTCTTTGAAACTGCACATGAAGAAGAGTGGTCATGTGTAAGATATGCGGTAAGCGTTTTATACGCGACAAGAATGTAAACAATCTCAACACAAAGTGCATGAACAACCACAAACTGCCAGCCCCCACTGCCTTGGAGAGTCCACTTGAGTCAGAAGCCAAAGATCGGCCTTATTCTACTTCCTCTTTCATTGCTGTAGCTGCCTCTTCCTTCATTTCCCTCCCTGTTCATGTGGTAGCATCTGAGCACTGAAAAGCAGTTTGGTGTAGGGGCAGTAACAGTAGAAGCAGGCCTCTCCTCTGCAATTAACAACCAGGCCACAGACTTCAGAGCCATGGATGGGAGATGGAGAGCAGACATTAAGCCACCACCATTATCACCATTTTCACTTACATTGACGTCATTTCCTTGCCTAAAAAGCCATCCTTGCCCTGCACCACCGTGAGGGATAACGTGACCTTTGCATTGCAGAATGAAGTCAATGGCAGGGTGCACCTGACCAGACACGTAGTCCAGCAAGCATGACCAGAGGCTTTAACATATCCTTAAGAGCACACTGGGTCAATGTCCTGCAGGTGGGACATGAAGCTGAAAGTAGTGGTCCATATTTCATGGTATCCCAAGACATGTAGGGCAGTCATCTGTGTCTGTGCCCTCCTCACTCCACTTTTCCTCCTCGTACAACCTTTGAACACCGTATACATCACAGATATCCGCATGTGAAAAATCCTGGCCTCCATACAGCTCTGCACATGGTAAAAGCCAACATGCTGGCCTAAAACTCATATGTCACACACGATCAGAAGCCAAGCAAGGTCGGGTGTGATAATGGGGCCAACCTGCTGGCAGCCCTTCGCCTTGGCAATCTCAGACATGTACCTTGCCTGGCCATGCTATGAACCTGGTAGTACAGCACTTCCTAAACAATTACCCAGGTTTACATTCATAGCTGGTGCAGTGACCCAAAGTAGGGTCCCTCCATCATTTGTAAGTCTGTTTGTCTGTAAGTAAGTTTGTTTGTCTCCCTGTCCCATAAGTGTGTTGTGATTGGTGGTTTGGGAGAATGGGGAGGAATTTGTGAGTGAGAGAGTAGGAGAAGTAGTATGGTGTGTGGTCGCAGAAGGAGGTGTGCGCAGGAGAGACGGCCTGATGCTCTTGCTGGGGCTAGGCCGTGGCTATGTCTCTGCTGCTAGAAGGCTTGTCTAAGAGATGCTGTTTAACAGTTAGTTTCGGAATGCAAGAGTCATACGCGCCCCTGCTGAACTGCATCTAGAGAGGAAGCGCAGAAACCTGTTACAGCTATCAGCTAAAGTGCATGTGATTTTCAGAGACCGTGAAACACAAGAAAGTGTCCTTCAGGTAACAGCGACTGAGGATCTGTGTGTGTTGGGAGAAGAACCTGATATCGTCAAATGTTTTTAGAAATGTAGAGTTCAGAAAACTGTTCTGAAGCCTGTATCATATTGAGAAGTACAAGTAATTTGCCTGTGTTGGAAAATCTGAGTTGAAACGTGCGTAAAAGGAAACACTTTGTCTGTGAACTCATTTATTTATAGCAAATAACGCATGACTTATCTAGGGGCACTGGCGTCATGACAATAATCTAGGACTGAACTGCAGCTATCAAAGTCTGCTAAAATTTTATCTCCCTTGCTAGTGAATGAGCTGGGCTATACTTCATTTTTGGGGGGAAAGGAGATAGTGAACCACTGCCATCTTGTACCCCACTGTCTCCTCAGCTAAAGGCCTGGTTCTTGGTCGCTGCACTGCAGAGTTGCAACAACGGTTTGGCCTACCACCCAACCGTCTCATCTGTGATGTCCCTGCACAGTGGAATTCCACGTTGCATATGTTGAATAGGTTAATCCAGCAGTAAAAAGAGATCATGGAGTACCAGTTGTTGTGTGTCGTTAGCAGGCACTGAATGGAGGTTCCTCACTTGATGCCTATGAAGTGGCTGCTGATCAAAGATGATCATACCATTTTAGCCTTCTTTGAGGAAGCAACCAAATTCGGCAGTCATGATGATTCAGTGATCAGTATAACCGTCCCTGTTGATTGATTTCTGTAACAGATGCTACAGGGTCTCAGAGACAATGACATGTTGTTGTCATAGGAGGGGTGGGAAGAGTAGGAAATGATACTAATCTACCAACTGTCTGGCCATATCACCATTACTAAACACAACAGGGAGGGTGGCTTTGGGTAAGAAAGGGGGCAACTTCTCCAAAATGTTTCTCCACCCATTGGAGAAGTATAGAGGAGGAATAGTAGAAGTAGGAAGAAGAGGAGGAAAAGGAGGGGGATACTATATAGGTATATAAGTTTATAAATATAGAGGCATGGGAGAGGGCTTTGCAACATTCCTTCCATCAATCACTCCAGCTATTCTGGCAAGACCAACAGGAGGACACTCTTAGACCTGACCTGACCCTGAGGAACGTGTTAAGCACCTTGAACAGAGCATTCCTCCATGGCTTCGGGGATGCATTCTCAATGCAATGACCGGGACTGCTAAATAGTCTACTCATTATAAAATTAGAACAAATGAACTACTTAGCCCTCCACTCAAAGCATTGAGCAATGACTTTCAGAACTGACACCGGGGGAATGTTGGGGGAGGTAAGTATAACATAACCCCAGACTCAGCGGGTCATCTGTTTTCAGCCTATAAGCTTAGCTTATAGGGATAAAAGTAGGTGACAGATTCCCCTTAAATGCCTGTGATACCAAGCCTGGCAACTACAGTGGGAATGGAGCTGCCTGCTTCCTGCAGAAATCACCTCAGTGCACAAGAGCACCAGCACAGAGAACAAGTGATCTGCAGGAATCCTGGGTGGAGGACTCTCACCAGTCCTCAGGATGAGCCTCAAATAGTTTACAACTGAACAACTTCTTTAAACTACCAAATGGGGCAGAGGTATAGAGACATATTAATAAATGGAGAATAGTGGTTGGAAACGCCATCCTATGTGTAGCATGTTGCTAAGGGGAAGGGGAAAATCTGCGAGGTATGGTGTCCAACACGGTTGTAATTTTGAAAGCTGGCATTTTGGAAGCAAGTCAATATTTTCAAATAGGTAGGGGTGCATGTGACATGTATCTGATTGAGAAATTGATAAGGAATCCATATCTGTGCTTAAATGTGAGGTACAATTGTTTTCTGCCAATATTATCAATTTTCTCTTTATTACAGACACATATATAACTCTGAGGTTAACACAACAGGAGAGGACAGAGATTTTGCTGGATTTTGGGAAGTGCAGTACCCAAGTCATTGCAGCAGATTACAATAGTTGACATCTAGAGATGAGCGAGCACCAAAATGCTCGGGTGCTCATTACTCGAGACGAACTTTTCGCGATGCTCAAGGGTTCGTTTCGAGTAACGAACCCCATTGAAGTCAATGGGCGACCCGAGCAGTTTTGTATATCGCCGATGCTCGCTAAAGTTTTCATTTGTGAAAATCTGGGCAATTCAAGAACGTGATGGGAACGACACAGCAACAGATAGGGCAGGCGAGGGGCTACGTGTTGGGCTGCATCTCAAGTTCCCAGGTCCCACTATTAAGCCACAATAGCGGCAAGAGTGGCCCCCCCCCCCTCCCAACAACTTTTACTTCTGAAAAGCCCTCATTAGCAATGCATACCTTAGCTAAGCACCACACTACCTCCAACAAAGCACAATCACTGCCTGCATGACACTCCGCTGCCACTTCTCCTGGGTTACATGCTGCCCAACCCCCCCCCCCCACGACCCAGTGTCCACAGCGCACACCAAATTGTCCCTGCCCAGCCTTCAGCTGCCCTCATGCCACGCCACCCTCATGTCTATTTAGAAGTGCGTCTGCCAGAGGAACCGCAGGCACACACTGCAGAGGGTTGGCACGGCTAGGCACCGACCCTCTTTAAAAGGGGCGGGCGATAGTCCACAATGCTGTACATAAGCAATGAGAAATCCAATCCTGTGCCACCTCCATCTGGAGCTGCACACGTGGGCATAGCAATGGGGAACCTATGTGCCACACACTATTCATTCTGTCAAGGTGTCTGCATGCCCCAGTCAGACCGCGTTTTTTTATATATAGTCACAGGCAGGTACAACTCCGCAATGGGAATTCCGTGTGCACCCACAGCATGGGTGGCTCCCTGGAACCCACCGGCTGTACATAAATGTATCCCATTGCAGTGCCCTGGACAGCAGAGCTAACATCAGATTAAATGCAGGTGGGCTTCGGCCCACACTGCATGCCCCAACCTGACCGGGGTTTTTAATTTATAGACACAGGCAGGTACAACTCCCTATTGTGAAGTCCCTGTGGACCGACAGCATGGGTGGGTGCCAGGAAGCCACCGGCGGTACATAAATATATCCCATTGCATTGCCCATCACAGCTGAGGTAATGTCATGTTTAATGCAGGTGGGCTTCGGCCCACACTGCATGCCCCAGTCAGACTGGGGTTCTTTAGAAGTGGGCACATGCAGTTACAACTCCCTGTGGACCCACAGCATGGGTGGCTCCCTGGAACCCACCGGCGGTACATAAATACATCCCATTGCATTGTCCATCACAGCTGAGGTAATGTCATGTTTAATGCAGGTGGGCTTCGGCCCACACTGCATGCCCCAGTCAGACTGGGGTTCTTTAGAAGTGGACACATGCAGTTACAACTCCCTGTGGACCCACAGCATAAATACATAAATACATAAATATATCCCATTGCAGTGCCCAACACAGCTGATGTAACATCAGCTGTAATGCAGGTGGGCAGAAAATTAATTTGATTACACTGTAGGCGAGGGCCCCCAAAAATTGGTGTACCAACAGTACTAATGTACCTGAGAAAAATTGCCCATGCCCAACCAAGAGGGCAGGTGAAACCCATTAATCGCTTTGGTTAATGTGGCTTAATTGGTAACTAGGCCTGGAGGCAGCCCAGTTTAAATAAAAGTTGGTTCAGGTGCAAGTTTCAACGCTTTAATGAGCATTGAAACGTATAAAAATTGTTTAGAAAAATTATATGACTGAGCCTTGTGGGCCTAAGAAAAATTGCCTGTTCGGCTTGATTATGTGAGGTTTCAGGAGGAGGAGCAGGAGGAGGAGGAGGAATATTATACACAGATTGATGAAGCTAAAAGGTCCCCGTTTTTGATGGGGATAGAGAACGTAGCTTCCATCCGCGGGTGCAGCCTACGTATTGCTTAGGTATCGCTGCTGTTCGCTGGTGGAGAAGAGAAGTCTGGGGAAATCCAGGCTTTGTTCATCTTGATGAGTGTAAGCCTGTCGGCACTGTCGGTTGACAGGCGGGTATGCTTATCTGTGATGATTCCCCCAGCCGCACTAAACACCCTCTCTGACAAGACGCTAGCCGCAGGACAAGCAAGCACCTCCAGGGCATACAGCGCGAGTTCAGGCCACGTGTCCAGCTTCGACACCCAGTAGTTGTAGGGGGCAGAGGCGTCACGGAGGACGGTCGTGCGATCGGCTACGAACTCCCTCACCATCCTTTTACAGTGCTCCCGCCAACTCAGCCTTGACTGGGGAGCGGTGACACAGTCTTGCTGGGGAGCCATAAAGCTGTCAAGGGCCTTAGAGAGTGTTCCCCTGCCTGTGCTGTACATGCTGCCTGATCTCCGCGCCTCCCCTGCTACCTGGCCCTCGGAACTGCGCCTTCGGCCACTAGCGCTGTCGGATGGGAATTTTACCATCAGTTTGTCCGCCAGGGTCCTGTGGTATAGCATCACTCTAGAACCCCTTTCCTCTTCGGGTATGAGAGTGGAAAGGTTCTCCTTATACCGTGGGTCAAGCAATGTGTACACCCAGTAATCCGTAGTGGCCAGAATGCGTGTAACGTGAGGGTCACGAGAAAGGCATCCTAACATGAAGTCAGCCATGTGTGCCAGGGTACCTGTACGCAACACATGGCTGTCCTCACTAGGAAGATCACTTCAAGGATCCTCCTCCTCTACAGATGAGCGAGCGTACTCGGATAAGCACTACTCGCTCGAGTAATTGGCTTTATCCGAGTACCACTGTGCTCGGGGCTAAAGATTCGGGTGCCGGCACGGAGCGGGGAGCTGTAAGGGAGAGCGGGGAGAAACGGAGGGGAGATCTTTCTCTCCTTCTCTCCCGCCCGCTCTCCCCTGCTCCCCGCTGCGACTCACCTGTCAGCCACAGCGGCACCCGAATCTTTAGCCCCGAGCACAGCGATACTCGGATAAAGCAAATTACTCGAGCGAGTAGTGCTTATCCGAGTACGCTGGCTCATCTCTATCCTCCTCCTCCTCCTCCTCCTCAGGCCATACACGCTGAAAGGATGACAGGCAAGCGGCATGTGTACCCTCAGCAGTGGGCCAAGCTGTCTCTTCCCCCTCCTCCTCATCTTCCTCCTCCTCCTCACCGCACTGAGATATAGACAGGAGGGTGCTCTGACTATCCAGCGACATACTGTCTTCCCCCGGCTCTGTTTCTGAGCGCAAAGTGTCTGCCTTTATGCTTTGCAGGGAACTTCTCAAGAGGCATAGCAGAGGAATGCTGACGCTAATGATTGCAGCATCGCCGCTCACCACCTGGGTAGACTCCTCAAACTTTCCAAGGACCTGGCAGATGTCTGCCAACCAGGCCCACTCTTCTGAAAAGAATTGAGGAGGCTGAATCCCACTGCGCCGCCCATGTTGGAGTTGGTATTCGACTATAGCTCTACGCTGCTCATAGAGCCTGGCCAACATGTGGAGCGTAGAGTTCCACCGTGTGGGCACGTCGCACAGCAGTCGGTGCACTGGCAGATTAAACCGATGTTGCAGGGTGCGCATGGTGGCAGCGTCCGTGTGGGACTTGCGGAAATGTGCGCAGAGCCGGCACACCTTTCCGAGCAGGTCTGACAAGCGTGGGTAGCTTTTCAGAAAGCGCTGAACCACCAAATTAAAGACGTGGGCCAGGCATGGCACGTGCGTGAGGCTGCCGAGCTGCAGAGCCGCCACCAGGTTACGGCCGTTGTCACACACGACCATGCCCGGTTGGAGGCTCAGCGGCGCAAGCCAGCGGTCGGTCTGCTCTGTCAGACCCTGCAGCAGTTCGTGGGCCGTGTGCCTCTTATCTCCTAAGCTGAGTAGTTTCAGCACGGCCTGCTGACGCTTGCCCACCGCTGTGCTGCCACGACGCGCGACACCGACTGCTGGCGATGTGCTGCTGCTGCTGACACATCTTGATTGCGAGACAGAGGTTGCGTTGGAGGAGGAGGAGGGTGCTTAAGTGGAGGAAGCATACACCGCCGCAGATACCAGCACCGAGCTGGGGCCCGCAATTCTGGGGGTGGGTAGGACGTGAGCGGTCCCAGGCTCTGACTCGGTCCTAGCCTCCACTAAATTCACCCAATGTGCCATCAGGGAGATATAGTGGCCCTGCCCGCCTGTGCTTGTCCACGTGTCCGTTGTTAAGTGGACCTTGGCAGTAACCGCGTTGGTGAGGGCGCGTACAATGTTGCGGGAGACGTGGTCGTGCAGGGCTGGGACGGCACATCGGGAAAAGTAGTGGCAACTGGGAACTGAGTAGCGCGGGGCCGCCGCCGCCATCATACTTTTGAAGGACTCCGTTTCCACAACCCTATACGGCAGCATCTCCAGGCTGATAAATTTGGCTATGTGCACGATTAACGCTTGAGCGTGCGGGTGCGCGGCGGCGTACTTGCGCTTGCGCTCAAACACTTGCGCTAGCGACGGCTGGACGGTGCGCTGACAGACATTGCTGGATGGGGCCGAGGACAGCGGAGGTGAGGGTGTGGGTGCAGGCCAGGAGACGGTAGTGCCTGTGTCCTCAGGGCGGGGTTGGATCTCAGTGGCAGGTTGGGGCACAGGGGGAGAGGCAGCGGTGCAAACCGGAGGTGGTGAACGGCCTTCGTCCCACCTTGTGGGGTGCTTGGCCATCATATGTCTGCGCATGCTGGTGGTGGTGAGGCTGGTGGTGGTGGCTCCCCGGCTGATCTTGGCGCGACAAAGGTTGCACACCACTGTTCGTCGGTCGTCTGCACTCTCAGTGAAAAACTGCCAGACCTTTGAGCATCTCGGCCTCTGCAGGGTGGCATGGCACAAGGGGGCGCTTTGGGAAACAGTTGGTGGATTATTCGGTCTGGCCCTGCCTCTACCCCTGGACACCGCACTGCCTCTTGCAACCTGCCCTGCTGCTGCCCTTGCCTCCCCCTCTGAAGACCTGTCCTCAGTAGGCGTAGCAAACCAGGTGGGGTCAGTCACCTCATTGTCCTGCTGCTCTTCCTCTGAATCCTCTGTGCGCTCCCCCCTCGGACTTACTGCCCTTACTACTACCTCACTGATAGACAACTGTGTCTCAACGTCATCGTCCTCCTCACCCACTGAAAGGTCTTGAGACAGTTGCCGGAAGTCCCCAGCCTCATCCCCCGGACCCCGGGAACTTTCCAATGGTTGGGCATCAGTCACGATAAACTCCTCTGGTGGGAGAGGAACCACTGCTGCCCAATCTGAGCAGGGGCCCGAGAACAGTTCCTGGGAGTCTGCCCGCTCCTCAGAATGTCTCATTTTCATGAAGTGAGGAGGCTGGGAGAAAGGAGGAGCAGCAGCCAGAGGATTCTGAGTTGCAGCAGTGGACGGCGCAGAACTGTGGGTGGACGATAGGTTGCTGGAAGCACTTTCTGCCATCCACGACAGGACCTGCTCACACTGCTCATTTTCTAATAAAGGTCTACCGCGTGGACCCATTAATTGTGCGATGAATGTCGGTACGCCAGAAACGTGCCTCTCTCCTAATCCCGCAGCAGTCGGCTGCGATACACCTGGATCAGGAGCTCGGCCTGTGCCCACACCCTGACTTGAGCCTCCGCGTCCTCGGCCGCGTCCACGTCCTCTAGGCCTACCCCTACCCCTCCGCATGCTGTATTACCAGTAATGCAGAAACAGAATGCTGTAATTAAATGTGCCGCTTATCGGCCTGTGGTTGGAGGCTGACTTCGCTTACGGAACGCCAGGAAATAATTTTGCGCAAGCCTGCTGTAACACTTAGCTGGCTGCGTATGAATTTGGAGAACTACTACACCTAGCACAGACCCAGAACACTGAGGACAGTCACAGGCAACCCAAATAGATTTTTTTCCCCAAATTTTTTTGCAAAGGCCCACTGCCTATATTCAATCAATAATCTATATGTCTTCTGTCCCTGCCTAAGCGCTTCTGGCCCTGGAGTATGTCACAGAACTGCAGAGTGCTGCACTGTGAACTGCAATACAGCGGTGATTTTACAGCCCAGACAGAGCCAGGAAATAATTTTGCGCAAGCCTGCTGTAACACTTAGCTGGCTGCGTATGAATTTGGAGAACTACTACACCCAGCACAGACCCAGAACACTGAGGACAGTCACAGGCAGCCCAAATAGATTTTTTTCCCAAAATTTTTTTGCAAAGGCCCACTGCCCTTATTCAATCAATAATCAATATGTCTTCTGTCCCTGCCTAAGCGCTTCTGGCCCTGGAGTATGTCAAAGAACTGCAGAGTGCTGCACTGTGAACTGCAATACAGCGGTGATTTCACAGCCCAGACAGAGCCAGGAAATAATTTTGCGCAAGCCTGCTGTAACACTTAGCTGGCTGCGTATGAATTTGGAGAACTACTACATCCAGCACAGACCCAGAACACTGAGGACACTCACAGGCAGCCCAAATAGATTTTTTTCCCCAATTTTTTTTGCAAAGGCCCACTGCCTATATTCAATCAATATGTCTTCTGTCCCTGCCTAAGCGCTTCTGGCCCTGGAGTATTACTGCAGGGCGCAATGCTCTGCATGGCCGATATACCAAAAAAAAAAAAATGTGCAACACTGCAAAAAGCAGCCTCCACAGTACTGCACACGGTTAGATGTGGCCCTAAGAAGGACCGTTGGGGTTCTTGAAGCCTAAAATACTCCTAACACTCTCCCTATAGCAGCTCCACCAAGATACCACTTTCCCTCCTCTATGTCAGAACGCATCTGTGGCGAGCCGCGGGAGGGGCCGATTTTTAGACTCGGGTGACACCTGATCTCGCCAGCCACTCACTGCAGGGGGGTGGTATAGGGCTTGAACGTCGCAGGAGGAAGTTGTAATGCCTTCCCTGTCTTTCTATTGGCCAGAAAAGAGCGCTAACGTCTCAGAGATGAAAGTGAAAGTAACCCGAACATCGCGTGGTACTCGTTACGAGTAACGAGCATCTCAAACACGCTAATACTCGAACGAGTATCAAGCTCGGACGAGTACGTTCGCTCATCTCTATTGACATCCTAACAGACTACCAAACGTCGCTAAACATAATCTGTGTTGGACCTGCCAAAAAGTGGATTTAAAAACTCTTCCACAGATGAAGCAACAACTGCAACAACCCACATCGCAGTTGCTGGGGAAGTGAATCGGGCATTGTGGCCTGGTGAAGTAGCCCTGACGCTCGCCTGATCTCATTCCCTTGGACTTCTACTTGGGGGATGATGTCAAGTCCAGTGGAAGATTCAGAGTGTGGCGCACACACAACAGCGGATCCTGGACACTTGTGCAAGCATTTTTGCTGAGGTGTTGCTATCAGTGCATAGTGAATGGGATAAGAGCATAGCCTTGATGTTTCGAAATAACCCGGAGAACATCGAGAATATCGTGCAGTAGATCGTCGTCGTATTCCATGTCACAGAAAAATCGTTAATAGCTTTGTTAGGAAAGGCGCATGGTATTTAAACATGGTCTTAGATCAAATTCTTTGAGGTAAGTTCACATGCACCCCTTCCCATTAAAAAATATTGACTTGGTTCCAAGATAGCGGCATTCAAAATGGCCGTTGTGTTGGACATTTATTCAGGTGTCTCCATACCTTTGGACCAGCCTGTACAATAAAAGCATATACATTATGTACAATAAACAATACAGCAGTTGTGTTTTTCCTTTATCACCCCTTTAAGACCATCAAACACAGAGTTCTAAAATATCTTTACAGTTCATAGCACATTATCCTGCATTACCATCTTTATCATCACGGTATTACTATAATGATTTTTAATTATCACACACTTTAAGCTGAACCAATCCCAATAAAAAGTGTGCAAACAAAACGCATTGATGTCATTTAGAATATGCCTAGTATCATAAAGATTCACGGTCTTTAGTAATTAACATATTATAGAAAAGGAATTAACGCAGAAGCAAAAGATGCCGTTATAGAGCAATAGGAAGACATAATCAATACTGTCAGCATGTTTCCTAGAGCTAGCCAAAAAAGGATATATTTTGTAATTATATTTGACTCTGTTAATGAATGCACAGCAAGCAGAATGTGTGCCAAATTGTGATAAAAAGAATAAAAATGTGTGGTAGCTGAAAAAGCACAGTTCATTGTAAGCCTCTTAAATTATACTGCTCCTGATAATAGCTATTGCATATCAATGAACATGTGAAGGAAGCTGGCTCCGAGCATGCAAAGGCACTTGGGGAAATAGGTCCTTTGATATGAAAATTGTAACTACCAGACGCCAGATGATGAAAACTGGCAGAGATTCCTTGAAACCACTAGTTTAGTTATATAATGGGGGTCATTTATGAACGGCTGTTGCTCAGCAAACTCTGTACCATCATATTTCAAACTCTTTTTGGGCGTACTGCCTGGTGCCATAGTGTGCAACTGTATTGTGCTACTAAACCGCAAATCTGAAAACTAGCTTCATATCCAATGGCGCATGGCCACATTAGGCTCCATGTGGTGCAAATCCTTGAGGGCGTTATTACACGAGTGCTGTATGCTCAGGTAATAGCGCTAATTGCTGGGCTGCTTCTGCGCTTGCAGGTTCAGCCCAGCAATTATTGAGGAACACTAGCGCTCATGTAATAGCTCCCTAATACATCACCTGCTGTAGGACCACACTGCAATCCCATATGTTGCTGATTTTATAATAAGGACATGGAGTCTGTGAGAATGGGCATGATAAAAAAAAATCATGATATGCTCCATTGTCATTGTATGCTTAGTTGGGGAGATATTCTGTCCTAGAAGCATTGATTCTAAAGAACACTATGCCTCATATAGTAGATCTGCCAAAAATAAAGTCTCAACTTCAACAGCTAATGCCTTCCAGTAGCTGAGGAGGATATGCTACTACGGTAGTAGTGTACTACCAATGGCAGCAGACTACATGGCTGCTGTGGTGTGCCCATGGGGCAGTGGAGCTGAATGACCCACCACTATCCTACTGCTGACTCAACGCTCCCTGAAAGTCAGGCCAGCAGCAGAACTTTCTTCCTGACTCACTGCCCTATCAGATGCCGAGCAGAGCAGGTCCTGACCCCGCCCCCAGCCTCTCGCTGTCTGGAACTTATTGTGCTGAGAGCAGGAGACAGGAGAGAAGTTCGACTATGCACTGCATGGAGCTATGTGGCATCTGGCAAGACTGTGAGTACAAAACAATGGTCTGCAGCCAGACTTTCGAGGGAAGGGGGGCACAGAGAGGGCACTATAATTTTGATGGGCACAGAGGACAAACTAAGGGGGAACTTTAATTTTGGGGGGAATAGAGGGGCATTAATACTTTGTATGGGCCAGAAAGAGAATACTATTACTTTAGGAGGCACAAAGAGCACACTGTTATTTGTGTGGCCACAGAGGGCACATTGTTACTTTGTGGGGCCACAGAGAGGGCACCAGACCAAGGGGAGACACTGAGAGGTGCATTGGTTTAGCAGCAGGATAGAGTATTTGTGCAGAGATGGGTCATGTCTGAAACAAATCTTTTTAGCAATCTGGGCCCATGTAGAAATGAAAAACAAAAACATTATTCTAATTAGAGTAGACAATACCCGATATAACTGCACTGTAATCACTTTTTTTCTGAGCAGAACTGATATCTGACCATTATTTGGTGACTGCATTAATCAGAAGTGTACTAGAGCTGAACTGCTGCATCTAAGCCCACTGAGTTAAAAGTGTATACAGACCAAAGTGGTCAGTGGTCAGCACCTAACAGCAAAATGGCAACTTCAATATCCAACACCTTTATCCCAGGGAAACACAACTTCAGGTCATGTCATTGGGGGGAGTTATAGATACAGAATTGTCTCTTAAGAAGCTGATTTTTGCCATTATTAAATATTCATATTTTCGCCTGAAGATCATTGCAAAAATTAAACACCTCATTTCACTAGAAACTTTACCAACACTGGTAAGACCTTCATAATCTCACGACTGGACTACTGTAATGCCCTATACATAGGCCTCCCAGACAAAGCAATACACAGTCCAAAATGCAGCACATAACACCAATTACTTTTTCACTGCCCTAGTTGCCCATAAAATTGAGGATAGCCTTTAAAACTTGCTTGGTATCCTTTAAAGGGAATCTGTCGTGTCCCCATAGGCACTATAAACTAACTTACAGTGCTGTTAGGGGACTTGACAGTGAGCACGGCACTGAAAATTTGACTCTCTTCACAGGTTTCAGCCCGCA
Organism: Eleutherodactylus coqui; assembly: GCF_035609145.1. Classification (NCBI taxonomy): domain Eukaryota; kingdom Metazoa; phylum Chordata; class Amphibia; order Anura; family Eleutherodactylidae; genus Eleutherodactylus; species Eleutherodactylus coqui. Next base: position 199,106,776 of record NC_089841.1, on the reverse strand, counting down.
TGGCACTGTGAAAAGAGTCCGATTTTTAGTGCCGTGCATGAACCTCAGGCACCGTAGGAACTAGGGACCAGTTGAGTATAAAAACTACCTTCCTTGGTTCCCTGTCATGTCCTCTAACAGCATCATAACTTTGTGACAGGTTCCTTTTAAAAGGGTTGTCCCAGGAGGTGAAATACCAGTTCAGTGGTGTGAGAAGCTCCACTTTCAGCACACTTCCAACACAGGGACACGTGGCATGGCCCTTCCAGTACCCGTGACATCATTGGAGGGGCTGGCTGTTTAACTAATTTCAGCAACTAAACCAGTGCCCCTCTTTTTCACAATTGATCAAGCACATAGCCAGGGCCTAAGTTGTTTATGGCTTTAAAAAAGAAAGGAAATACTTGGTTCAGCTGTGTCAAAAACTCTTCTTTTGGCCCTGTTTTGACACTGGGTCAAATGATATGGCTATTCTGTTGTCCATGACGTCATCTTAGGGGGCTGGCTTAGTTATTAAAATGATCCAAAGAAGTACATATAAAGCTCTAATTTATAAAATGTGATATATAATAGAGTGCCAACAAGTCTTCCAAGCCTCCTACATCTTTGTGTTAAACAGTAGTTTTTAGATCTTTGAATCTAAGGTGACCAGACATCCCGATTTAGGCGGGACAGCTATTTATCTCGCTTTCTGGTGACATCTGGTCACAATTATAGTGATTACTGGCAGGTAATCATTCTGCAGCGCTGCGGGCCAGATGTACACACTGACAGCAGTGTGTGCATGAGTGATCCTCTTCCCCTCACTTCCTTGGTTCCGCAAGAGAGGAGAGGAGGCACTGCTGCAGGTGCATCCACACTTCCGGCAACAGTGCTGAGAGGAGCGTCGGCGCTGTGAAAAACAGTAGGAGGGTAAGTATATGGGTCACTATGGGGATCACTATTATTGTTAGGCTCAGAGGAAGTATCGAGAAAAGCAGCATCAATTGAAGCTATTTCAAAAAGACATCCTAGACTCTTCAGGGAATGCAATTCCAATTTTCATCTTTATTTAGCAAAAGGACTCCATAGGCAAAGACAAAACTTGCAACGTTTCGTCCTACGCAGAGGACTTTGTAAAGCATGTTCACATAGAGACATAGACAGGCATATATATGAGCCCCCACCAATCACAGGATACTCAAAAGACATCCCCCCCCCCCCACAAAGGTGTCAACACAGGATTGAACAAGAAGAAGGAGGTTCCTACCGCATCAGGTGTAGCAAGTTGGAGCCGAATGAAGCTATAATTATCTTAATCCAAAATAGCCAGTGTGGTCCAGGATTTAGATAATTATAGCTTCATTCGGCTCCAACTTGCTACACCTGATGCGGTAGGAACCTCCTTCTTCTTGTCCAATCCTGTGTTGACACCTTTGTGGGGGGTGTCTTTTGAGTATCTTGTGATTGGTGGGGGCTCATATATATGCCTATCTATGTCTCTATGTGGACATGCTGCGTAGGACGAAACGTTGCAAGTTTTGTCTTTGCCTTTGGAGTTCTTTTGCTAAATAAAGATGAAAATTGGAATTGCATTCCCTGAAGAGTCCAGGATGTCTTTTTGAAATAGCTTCAATTGATGCTGCTTTCCTCGATACTTCCTCTGAGCCTGACCAGGACCCCTTAAGTACGGATCCCACGGTGAGCGGGCATCTATCAGCTTGACGCTGTCTTCTACCATTTTGCTATATCTCCCTATCTGTAAGCCTGTGTGGCTGAAGGTGTGCTGTTGAGACCTCTTGTTTTTCTAGTATTATTGTTAGGCTGGTAGAAGGCAGTACTAATACAATGGGGCTACTGTGGGGGGGGGGGGGGGCACTATTATTGCTGGGGCTAGTATAGGGGAGCGTTAATACTATGGGGTTACTGTGGGGGTCACTATTATTGCTGGGCCGGTATAGGGGAGCACTAATACTATGGGGCTACTGTGGGGGGGGGGGCATTATTATTGTATTATTGCTGGGGCTAGTATAGGGGAGTGCTAATATTATGGTGCTACTGTGGGGGGCACTATTATTGCTGGGCTGGTATAGGGGAGTGCTAATACTATGCGGCTACTGTTGGGGTCACTATTATTTCTGGGCTGGTGTAGGCTCCCCCTAACCTCCTCTGAAGGCATCCTGCTGTCAGCGCTCCCTGACTTCCTGTTCCCATCCGCCTGGTCAGGTGCGGCGCAGCTGGGAACTGGAAGCCGGAGAGCGCTGACAGCGGGAAGCCTTTGGAGAAAATGAGGGGGAGCGCTGAATAGTATGAAATCACCTGTGGATATGCGGCCGATTTCCAGTCAAAATCTGCAGCAATGGTACGTGTTTTGACTGTTTTTTGGATGCAGAAATTCTGCAGAATTTTCTCAGTTTTTTTGAACCAGCGCTGTGCTTTTTATAACTATCGAGGTAAAATCACATGTCATGATAAGCCCCGCCCTGACCACACCCCGTTGTCCCGCTTTGACCCTGGGAAAATCTCATCACCTTACTGGATCTTTCAGTTAATATTTACAGGCCGGTCATTCCACTAAAAATATCTGCAATTCCGACATAAATAGGGTATGCTGGCGGTTTAAAAATCCACCATGTGACAGGAAATCCACACCGATTCTTTTCCATCTGATATGAAAAAAAAAAACACATTTCACTAAGATTGTATTGTTTTTCAAGGAATCCAAACTGACAATTCACAAGTGTTAATCTCAACATACAGTAGATTAAGTTGGTACGGTAACACTGCTCATTTTAGGGTAATTCCATTTGCTTTGCTTTTTCTAGTTCTTGCAAATACTACATTTTAAATAAAAAAATTATATATTTGGAAATCCTATAAGATTTTGTAATGTGAATATGTGATCATAAAAAAAAGAATTAATTATTATTTGGTGCTGGAGCTCGTCTGTATACACAAATTCTGCTACATCGTAGTGAGCCCTGTATTTCCCAATGGAGTTGTTAGAGTAATCACTTAATTTAGGTTATACTCAACGGGTATTACGATGCATCAGAGAAGGAAACACGTGACACATTGCAGTGTCTCAGGCGCTCTTCTGAAACATTTTTATTGAATATTCATACATCTTATATAGTCAATCTTGTGTAAGCCAATCACAGGCTCGCCTCGCTCCCTCAGCACCCAATCAAATTGCAATAAGTACAGTGAATAATAGTAAGGTTATTGTGTGTAAAGCATTTCATAAAGAATTTCTCACCAGAAATGTAACAGTTAAAGAATTACAATGTATCGTCTTAAACCCACTAATCTGAGGACACTGTCTGGAAACAATGCCAGTGTATTGTTGTATGGCGTATGAGTTATCCTTTGTTTAAAGACAAAGAACGACTCATTGCACCTTGTGCCTTGTGATATGAAGGCACACTGCAAGGACATATATCACAAGGAATACTATTAGAAATTATATTTAACTACTGCTGACCCACTGCTTTGTGAAAAAAGACAAAACGGCTGAAGTAATCAATTGGCTTTTAAACCATCAATTGATTACTTTGACGGACTGCTGTTACATTCGTGAGGGCAAATACGCACAGGGCCCACACTAAAGTGCCAAAAAAGGCAAGCATATCACAAACATAGGGACCTAAAAGAGAATTCAGACTGGACATACTGGCAGAAGACACAACTGGACAGAACACTGCATACTGCAGACTGGACAGATGGACAGACGTAACATAGGGACTGACAAATAACCAAAACACTCACCTTGAATACTTGCACACATAAGCTGATGCAATAGCTATAAAAGTATTGGTATTGGTTCGTATATTGGCCAAAATACTTAAGCCCGCAAGCCACAATCAAGGGTCCACATTGTCTTGCGGGTCTCTACACTAACAAGACAACATATACCAGAGGACCCTAAGGGCAACCGTAGCCCAGATATGGTAAACAACTCAGCAGGACAAAACAGAGACAAACTGACAGAATATAAACGTAAGAACGGACCAACAAGACACCAAACACACAACAAGCTGCAACAGACAAGGATACATGCTCATCCTGGACACCAAACAGACAGTGACAGGAGCTGGGTATATATGTGAGCAAAGACCCAGGGGATTAGCTAACAGGAGATCACCACACCCAGCCAGCTCAATCATTCCACACCTGTGGGGCTGTGCTGCTAGAAACCTATGTGGTACAACAGATCCCAAACAGCACAACCTAACAACCGCATTAGGTTGGAAAGCTTGCTATAACATCATGTATTTTTGTTAGCCATTAAAAGGTATCATATCTACAAGATGACTTGGTTTCTCTTACTGAGAAATCACATGGGGAACAAAGTTCACACCACTAGAAAACAGGACCTGGCTGTCTGCTGTGCAGCAGTGTCACTATGAGGGGCATTGTACCACAAATATTTTTTCTGCATCACAATTGATGATCAACGATAAAGTTAATATAGCTTTAGCTCCTTTCTTAAGGGCCTTTTTATATGAGCAAAGATATCGTTTAGATTCCCGTGATCAGTGAGAATCTCAACGATTACCGCTAAGTGTAAATGCATGTACAACTGAACGACAAACGATAAATTCTTCAGTCGTTTCATTTTTGCATGCCTAAAAACTGAACAAAGATCAGCCTGAACAAAGATCTGCCTCAATTCACAAGTGCTGACTGTTCCCATGTAAAAGCACAAGAACAATCATCACTGGAATAACCTGTTGGGCACCTGCATCTGACAGGTCGTCCCATGTAAAAGCACCCTGGGGCTGACGAATTATCATCCAAATTAATCGTAAACAAGCAAAGGCCCATTTAGACACAACGATTATCTCTCTAAATTTGCTCAAAAGCCATCTTTTGAGCAATAATCGTTGCATGTAAATGTGCCCATCTTTCACTTTTCGGCATAAAATCTATCGTTCGGCAGAACAGCTGATAACACGGACCGTACGCTGTGTTCTGCCCGGGGAGAGCTGACCAGCTGTCAGCCCCGCAGAGCAAAGGGAATTTATTCAGAGTACAGCGGGTGGTCTGTTCCCTGAATACAGCTCCCGGGGCTCACACGCTGCTAATTGGTACTAATAGGCATTAGTACCAAGTACGGTAGTAGTTTATGCAAAAATGATTGCTCAAATGGCATCTTTTGAGCGATCATCTTTGTGTCTAAATGCACCTTAAATCATGATGATAATTGAGTGTAAATGTGTTTTTAGTAAGGGAATATTCAGGTTAGTACCCAAGATGTATGGCCCGATGTGTGCCTGCTGCCGTTATAGATGGTGCCTGCGTGTGGAAAGGAAGAGCCGTCAACTTATGCTATTCTTGTATCACCTACATTGTGCAAACTTGTGGCTCATACACCATAAGAGCGTGTGGCTTTGGCTAATATTTTCCTGACTCCATCTACATGTTTTTGCCCTGCTTTCACCAATCTGGGCTCACCTAAAAGTGAATCCAAGTTTAGATTTTTTTCTAGGATCATGTTACATGGTCACTGATTTTTCAAACAACCTGTGCTTATGTCATAGCCAATGTGATAACTAGCAAAAGTGAAATCTTTTTACCTAAAATGACATTTTTGTGCTGAAAAATTCCTCTAAAGTATCGGCCACTAAGTTTGCTGTCCAATTTCTGTTGTCAAGTGAAGCCTGTCTCTAGTAACAGAGATAAGAAGGAGATCGGTAAGCCAAGGAAGGTGATGACTCTTGCTGCACATAAAAAATGTTACAGAGAAAAGTAAGTTAATTAATGTGTTACATTTCTGAAATCACCTCTACTCTTTTGAGTACTGCTGTAAACTGTCCTACATACTGATGTTCTCATACTGTCTCTACGTGTGCTATATAGAGTTAGAGAAAAAGAAATCCTGTTTACTCCATGCGCAGTGTGTGGAATACAGCATTATAGCAAGTCTCCTCCAACCAGCTCAGAGAGAACTGACAATTAAATATGCAGCATGCAAATGGGGGGGGGGGGGGGGTGGACAAATGATAAATGGCATATACAAGTCATATAATGGCTCAAATAGTGCTATTATTATGAACACATGACAGCTTTCTCTGAAAAGTCTGATACTTTTTTAAATGTTCAGTCCTCTCCTGTGTACTACAATATCTTACTTACTGCTTGTAAGGGTTAAATAAATTCACCTCTGCTACATTGTAAATAAGCCTATGTAGAAACCCATGCTTGTATATACTATAATGGTGACCCAAAAATGTATATGCACTTCAACATAAAAAAATGCTCGTTTAAGACTGATGCTCGAGTAACTGATTACTCGTCCGAGCAGCACCCCCCCCCCTCACCCCCTCACCCACTCACCCCCCACCCCCTCGCATTTGCTCGGACCAGCAATCAGTTACTCGAGAAGACCGATACTCGCTCGAGCATCAGCCTTAAACGAGCGTGCTCGCTCATCTCTAGTAGACATCATAGGGCAGCTGTAAGCTATGTTCAGCTTCTGCAGTCACATTAGGTACTCAAAGTGGTCACCATTACCAACAAGGCACTTCCGATTTTGGCAAACTACTGCATGAACAACATTGGTGCTCAAAAGTCAAGTGTGCCTCCGCCATTGTATTTGACTATTTGCCTCTCCTGCGGCCACATGGTGGCTTTAGCAATCGTGCAACTACTGACATCTTTATAGACAACATGTTACCACCCTAATTCAATTCAGATTTCTAAAAAGGGCATAAATAACCATTATTGAATTGTGCAAACATTTTTTAGGAGACCCTGTGTTCCTTAAAACACTTTTGCAATGACTAATATCTGAAAGCCATTTGATTTGCTCTTTCCTGCCATCTAGTGGTCTGAATGTAATGTTAGCCTGAAAGGACCTTTGCTTCACTGATCTGTAAATCCTCCCAGTGCTCTGGGACAGTGACTACTGCAACAAATGTATTTGTGCTGCTTTTTGCTTCCACAGATACTTTGAATAACATGGTTCACTGATACAACAGTATATCTGCTATAGCGAAGGGTACAAATGATATACTGTATATCAATAAAAATAATCGGTGACATTAACCCCTTAAGGACTCGGACCCCCTTTTTTTCCCCATTTTCGTGTTTTTCCTCCCTCCATTTAAAAAATCCTATCTTTTTATTTATCCATCGACCTAGCTGTCTGAGGGCTTGTTTTTTGCAGTAATACTATTTAATGTACCATATAATGTACTGAAAACGTAAAAAAATTCTAAGAGTAAAATGGAAAAAAAATGACATTCCACCATCTTTGAGGGGAGGGGGGGGGGGGGGTCTTGTTTCCATTTCGTACACACTGCAACAAAAATGACATGATGACTTTATTCTATGGCTCAGTACGATTACTACAATACCAACCTTTTTTTTTGCTGTGCTGCTTTTATTTTTTTCCAAAGACATTTAATTTTTTTAAATTATTTTCTGCCAATATTTTCTGACAGCCATAACTTTTTTTTTCCTGTCGGCATAGTGCAAGGGCTCATTTTTTGTGTGATGTCCTGTAGTTTCTATTGGTACTGTTTTGGAGTACTTTTTGGTCACTTCTTATTACATTCTTTCTTGGAGACTGTCTGACAAAAAATAAGCGGTAGCCCTGCCATGCCTTATCACAGCGATCTTCAGTGCTGTGCTGCAAGTCCCTCAGAGGGACTCAAATAGTGTAAAAAAAAGATAAAAAATTTAATTAAAAAGAAAAATGTAAAAAAAGTTTTAAAAAATCCTTTTTTATGCTTTTTCTCATATTAGCATAAAAAAGGTAAAAAAAAAATTTAAACCCCACATATTTGGTATTTTCCCGTCCGTAACAACGTGTACAAGAAGATGCACATGCTTTTAACTGTGTACGGAAAAAAGTGTTTAAAAAAACGCTAAAGAACTGAGGCAAAATGCTAATTTTTAGCATTTTGTCTCCCTAAAAATGCAATAAAAGTGATCAAAAAAGCTGTATGTTCCCCAAAATGGTAACAAAAAACCTAACGCTTGTCTTACAAAAAATAAGCCCTCATAGAGCTCCGTACATAAAAAATAAAAAAGTTACAGGACTTTGAATGCAGCGATATAGAAAAAAAAAAGATTTCCAAAAAAAGGGTTTTTATTGCAGAAAAGTGGAAAAACCTAAAAAAAATGTAAGAATTTTGGTATCGTTGTAACTGTACCGGTCCACAGAAAAAATGCATTGTGTCATTTATGCTGCATGATTAACGCTGTAAAAAGAAAAAAAAAATCTATGGCAGAATTGATGCGTTTTCTCTCCCTTCTATCATAAAAAAATAATAAAAGTTTTACAATATAGTTAATATACCCAAAAAAGGAAACAATAAAAACTACAGTTCGCCACGCAAAAAACAAGCCCTTATACGGGCGTGTCGACGGAAAAATAAAAAAGTTATGACTTTTGAAAAATGGAGATGAAAATCAGCCAAAAATCGTTGCGTCCTTAAGCCCAAAATAGGCCATGTCATTAAGGGGTTAAAGAGGATAGCAGAATCCCCTATACTGTCGTAGTACTTAAAAATGATTGCTGCAGCTGGATGTGAAATGAGGTCTACAGGTACTGATCATTCCAGTATGTGAGTGCATGCTGGAATTCAGGGTTGTAGTTAATAGTACCCGGGGTGCTACAAGCTGCAGACAACTGAACATGATCAGTAATGTAAGAGTAGCCTGTAATAGTGCTTTACACATTATTTTATTTAAGGGTGATTATGGTTCATAACTGACTCATAAAGGCAGTCAAAAACAGAAATTACCAGTTCAGTGGGGGAGGCTGCAGCAAAAGTATGTGTTCAGGTAAACTTGAGGTAAGATAACTGTCAGCTTTAGCAAAAGTACATGTTCACATGTAAACCTGAAGTAATGTAACTGCCACGTTAATTGTAAGTTTTAGAATAATTTAATGATTATTGCTGAGTTGGGGGAGCCTAGCCCCTCTGTCATATGATGATTGGATGACAGGCAGTGTCCGCTCATGATCAGCTTGAGCTATGGGGTTTTCTATACAGTATATACTTTTTACTCAATAAAGGGCTTGAAAGGTGGAAATGACGCTTGTCGGTTTCATGCTGTATTTTTTTCCAATGCATCGTATATACTATCCAAAAAAGTACAGTTAAATATGTCAATACGAGCGCAAATACGTTGTGTTGAGGCAGGTACCATTGCAGATACGGCCAGGTGAAGCTCCCCTAAGAGTCACATCCCTGGATTCCGTGTTTCTAAAGTTACAGGCTCATAGGAGCTGACACATTCCCTTTAACACCATATTTATTACGCCCCCATACCACCTTTTCTGACACTTACATATTTTAGTAGATGTAAAAACTGCACTTCGTGTCAATGATTTGTGAAAGTTTTGCACCAGCCATCACATTAATGTAGGGCATTAATAAATGTACCACAATATGTGATGTCACCAGTAGCTGTAGTATTAATGTCAGTGTATGCTCCTGGGTGGCTCAGGACACCGCCGATAACATCATGCTGCCATAGGCAATACAGCTTCAGTGATGGCTTAGTAGAGGGCATCAGAGAATCTCCGTAATGCCATCATTCAAATATTTAGTTGGCGGCAAGTAGAGCTCCATTACTAATGAAAAAAATTGCAATTTTTAGCTTTTGCCTGGCTCCACGACAGATGTTCAGTGCCTCGCTGTCAGTAATGAGAACACATTTATTGCTGGGAGTAGTAAGATCACTCTCTAACAAACAATTACAGGCATCAGAGCAAACAGAGCAGCCCCAGAGCGGCTCAATGTGCATGTACCACTTACACCGTAGTATTAAAGATGGCCCTTGGTGTGTGCCCTGCCTACTAGCTGTTAGTCCTGCGATTTCTTACTGTTAGCGCTGCATCTACTTACTGCTAGCACTGCATCTACTTACTGTTAGCGCTGCATCTACTTACTGTTAGCCCTGCGTCTACTTACTGCTACCACTACGTCTACTTACTGCTAGCCCTGCATCTGCTAACTGCTATCCCTGTGTCTACTTACTGCCAGCCCTGCGTCTACTTACTGCTAGCCCTGCGTCTACTTACTGCTAGCCCTGCATCTACTTACTGTTAGCCCTGCATCTACGTACTGCTAGCCCTGCATCCAATTACTTCTAGTGCTGCATCTACTTGCTGCTAGCCCTACATCTACTTACTGCTAGCCCTGCATCTGCTAACTGCTATCCCTGCGTCTACTTACTGCTAGCCCTGCGTCTACTTACTGCTAGCCCTGCATCTGCTAACTGCTAGCCCTGCGTCTACTTACTGCTAGCCCTGCGTCTACTTACTGCTAGCCCTGCATCTACTTACTGCTAGCCCCACATATACTTACTGTTAGCCATGCATTTACGTACTGCTAGCCCTGCATCCAATTACTGCTAGCGCTGCATCTACTTACTGCTACCCCTGCGTCTACTTACTGCTAGCTCTGCATCCAATTATTGCTAGCCCTGCATCTACTTACTGCTAGCCCCGCATATACTTACTGTTAGCCATGCATTTACGTACTGCTAGCCCTGCATCCAATTACTGCTAGCCCTGCATCTGCTTACTGCTACCCCTGTGTCTACTTACTCCTAGCCCTATGTCTACTTACTGCTAGCCCCACATACACTTACTGCTACCCCTGCGTCTACTTACTGCTAGCCCTATGTCTACTTACTGCTAGCCCCACATATACTTACCGCTAGCCCTGCGTCTACTTACTGCTACCGCTGCATCTACGTACTGCTAGTCCTGCGTCTACTTACTGCTAGTCCTGCGTCTACTTGCTGCTAGTGCTGTGTCAACTTGCTGCTAGCCCTGCGTCTACTTACTGCTACCGCTGCGTCTACTTACTGCTAGCCCTGTATCTACTTACTGCTAGTCCTGCGTCTACTTGCTGCTAGTGCTACGTCAACTTGCTGCTAGCCCTGTGTCTACTTACTGCTGGCGCTGCATCTACTTGCTGCTAGCCCTGCGTCTACTTACTGCTGGCGCTGCATCTACTTACTGCTAGCCCTGCGTCTACTTACTGCTGGCGCTGCATCTACTTACTGCTAGCCCTGCATCTACTCGATAGTACGTCTTGTACGTTGTGCTCCAAGACAGTACGCCTTGCACGTTCTGAAGCCAATTGACAAGCTCCTCCTGTTAGAACCCACATGGTAATGATTTTTAAGATTATAAGTGTATTGCTTGGGAAAGGCGCAAGCCGAAACACGTTGTAATAAAAGTTGGTATGGTTCATACCATTCTGGACTATTGGATTGTCTACCCCGTGAGCGCTGAATCCTTTTTAACTTCCCTAATCCTATGTTGCAGTTTCTGCTCCACATTCAGGCAAATCGAAAAAATGGTTCCAGTTCACATATTGTTTCACTTCTGATTCTTACCTTGAAGATGATGACATTTACAATACTTGATGATTATTGGCTCACACTAGCAATTAATAATGACTAGAGATAACATCACCCTGATTGAGATGTGAACACCATTTATATTGTGCATCACTAATATCTTTACAGTATGCCGTTGACTATTCACTTTTGCTCTTAACCCTTTGCAATCCAATTTTGGATTCAGGGTTTCCTAGGGGCTCTCTCTTTCTGCCGTTATACAATGGTGCCATCTGCTGGCTAGAGCCAGTACTGCGGTATGGGACATGCTGAAGAGGCCCCTGACAACAGAGCAGCCAGTAATATACAGTAAGAATACCCTGCCGGACGTCTTCTGACATCGGCGCTGTACAGCCTTCAATCAGAATGTCTTTAGACGTCAGACAGTGGATTGGAAAGGGTTAATTCAGCTACTTTTAAACTATAATGAAACTTTTTGTTTACAGACTGTCTTTGCCTAGCTCATTTACATTGAGTCAGAAAGTAATCCAATAGGATCCAATTGTATGATACAATCATGTTTCCGTCTTGCTGGAACATACTTATTGACTTGGGAATGACAAAGAAAAAATAGCCAGCCATGTTTAATGCTGGAAGCAGGATATGCTTTGTGTATGGAGGGGACACAGCTGTAGAGTGAAATAAAAAAGGTAAAATGAAAAAAGTTTGGTACGGTGTAAAAAAGGTATGCTGCTGTATATATGAGCATGGAACTAGCATAGTGTAGTTAAGGCTCATACACAACTTTGAACCTTAAACTTCTTCTTTCAACAGAAGCCAACTTATTTGCTTAAAATTTGCTTACTAGCGTAGTGCCAGTGAACCATGCCCGGACTTCTCTCAGTGACACACCTGCTGTTTAGGATTTCTCATTTTGTGTGAGAATTACAGTAGTTTCCTCCTTCTACTACTACGTACTCCTATTTTATAGAAATTATATATACCGCGTCTCCCTCCAAATTATACCCCGGCTTCTATTAGTTTGCCCCCCAAAAGAAGCGCTAGGTCTTATTTTGGGGGAATATCTTATTATACTTACCTAGCAGGCTCGGTCCAGGTCCCTCTTGCTGCTCTCCGGAGCTCCGATGCACTGAGCCATGTCATTGATTGGCCAATTCATAAATCCCGCCTCCACAGTGCAATGGCTATGATTGGTTCTTAAGTGCTGCATTGATTGGCTGAGCAGCGGTCGAAGAACCAATCAGAGCCATTGCTTCCTGGTGGTAGGATTTATGAATCCCATAACCAGGAAATGATCTTCTGTGTTGGTGAACAAGGAATGCAGGACGAAGAGAAGAGCTCCAGAGAGCAGCGGGAGGGACCTGGACCAAGCCTGCAAGGTAAGTATTCCTTTTTTTAATGTAATGAGGCCAGGGCTTATTTTCGGGTTAGGGTTTATATTTCAAGCCTCCCTGAAAATCTTGAAAAATCAGGGTAGGTCTAATTTGGGGGGAAACCAGGTTTTCTCAAATTTTCTAATTATTTTTAATGGCTACAAAAAGACTTTACTACTTACAGCACTGTAGCAAGATAATCAAAATCTAATTAAACCTAAACAGGCACATTAAATGATTTAATTCCAAAACACAAGATTTCTTCCAGCACTCATATGAAATTGAAAACAAAACTTTTATTATAGCATCCTTAAAAACATCCTCATAGAAACGGGAAAAAGGGAACAATTTACAAGCCTCACAAACCGGGCTCTTCCTCATAATGTCATTCCCAACCTTATACCTCTGGTTAAAGGTAGAAGTAGTTTGTTTTTAACCAGAGGTATGAGGTTGGGAATGATAGTGTGAGGAAGAGCCGGGTTTGTGAGGCTTGAAACATGTAAATTGTTCCCCATTTTTTCCTGCCGGCTTCCATGAGGATGTTTTTAAGGACGCTATAATGAAAGTTTTTTTTAACTTCATATGAGTGCTTGGAGAAATCTTGTGTTTTGGAATTGGATCCATCCGTGGCCGAGGTGGCTTCCTTCCCTGCACCATGCTCCTTAGATTCCAGGATAGTGTCCGGTGTGGGTGAGCTGGTTTCACGTTTTTTGGGGGTTTTTTTGAAGAATTGCTTTTCTATAACTTATTGCTGTCCATTATTGTGTTTACTTTCATTGAAAAGTCAGCATAAAATAAATGTTAGTTAAGTATGAAGTAGAGGCAATTATGTGGCCAGAATGTAAGCTTTGAAATCCATTGAAAATCTGCTTCCAAAAGGGGAAAAAAATGCTTTTAAATAGAGCAATTATTTTTTTGTGAAATATGAGCATCTATTTGGCAAAGAATTATTACTATTACAAGGTTATTACCAATGGTGTTGCCAATTTAAGACACTCATAACTCACATTTATTGACACTTAGGCACATAAATTTCATGTCAATGGAAACAGGAACTAAAAAAATTGGTGCAGCACATTAAAACTATTTTCCCCATCAGAGGTGTTCAATGTAAGCTCCCTTGTCACTCGATACACATCGAGCCTGTAGTCAAGTTCCTGCCATACATGATTGACTGATGTAATGGCCTTTGTGAGGCGCACTCACAGATTATGCATGGTGGGTGGTAAGGGTGGCATCTAGACTCTATCACTCCCCCAAAGAAAAAAAAAGTAACAAGACGTGAAATCGGGGGAACGTGGAGGCCAAGGAAGATGATCACTATTGTCACAACCTGCACAGCCAATCCACTTGTTTGGTAGTCACCTACTTAGTTCATTTCTGACTTCATTCTTGTTCCAGCTGTGGCAGAAGCCGGGTCTGTAGCATGTACAGGTATGAAATCCCCATGATTGTTTCTTCATGGAAAAAGAAGGGTCCATACACAGGATTTAGGGCAAAACACATTCATCTTGGAAGAGTCACGCATACGCTCCACATAGGCCTGTGGGTTTTTCTTCCCCAGATTATGACATTAAGTTTGTGAAAGGTACCAAAAAGGTGGAAGGCGGCTTCATCACTAAACACTAAAGATTCCATAAAGCCATCGGTTTCCATCCTCTCACAGAAAGACCGTCGGCTCGCTCTGTCATCAGAATCTTCCACTCAGTCGACTGTAGGATGTCCAACTCTCTGCTTACTCTGACGGTGGATTTCTGAGGACTTCGTGTGAAGCTTGCTCTGACGCTCCACTGTTTCACGCTTACTGGTGGACGGACGGATGATTTTCACTTTCAGATGCAACCCTTATCCTTAAAATCGGAGTAACACTTATGAATTGTTGTGCCCACTGGGTGGATCTTCATGAAACTTTGTTAGAGAATGAGGTTGCCCACCCACAGAATAGTAGACGTGAAAATCAAGGACACAATGTTTTCCACTCTTCATTGGTAGCCATTTTGTCTCACATTTCCTTAGTGACTACAGCAAAATAAAACTTTTTGGGCCTGCCGCATGCGGAATCCATGTGAGCCCTGCCTTAATCATGAGAACACTGATCCCCGCTGTTGCTGCGGGAGGCTGGTTGTTAGTGAGCCCATGCCATCCACATGATATACATTTACATCATGTTGTGTTAAGTACCTCCCAGACATGGTGAAAACTTACATCCTGTGGAATTAAGGCATCAAAGTTTTATTCCAGGTAAATAGTTAAGCTGCATAAAATCCTAAACGATGAGCGATGAGTGTAAATAGCAGCCGTTCAGAAATGAACAGCTGCTATGTTAAGTGAATGGAGAGGGCGGGGGAGCACGAGGTGAGAAATCTTCTGAAGCTGCCCCGCTGTGAAGCAACAAAACTCGTTCCTGTGCAAAAGCCCATGAGCAAGTACAAGCAGGGACGAGTGTTTGGCATCATTTGCCTGACATTCGTGACGTCTAAATAAGCCTTTATCCATTGGCATGACTATTATGTGTTTGTTGAGAGTGGAAGGGGAAAACTCAGGACAAATTACAAACTGGTGGATAAACAACATGGGATGATGCTCCGTTAAAGGAAAAAAATCATATACACCAATCTATGGATATCTTTTGTTATGTCGCCTAGGTGCTTGTTAGAAAGTGGAAATGATGAGATAGGTAGTAAGGTCCTTATATCGGCCATTGAACTGCTTCAGGCTTGTGGCCACTCACTGTTATATTGCAGCGTCTTTGCTGATGAAGATCTGATAGACTGAAATGTTTGATGCTAACATTTGGCTTTACTAGCATCCATATTTCATGTCTTCTTGGTTGATGCTTAGATGAGCTGCTTTGCCTAATGAAATTTTGATTGCTGCAAAGTCTTCGGATTATATGTGTGATGAATACTATAGGCCTTCCTCAATCACATGGATAATACCATGATGTGGAGAACATATTGTACATTAGAAAATTAACAGGTATCGCTGATTTAGGAATTGGAAAAAATGAAAGCAGTAGAGCTCATCTGGTAGAGAAGACCTTCATTTTACCCGTCTGCATAAGCTAGCATTTTATGTAGACAGTTGAAGCAAACCGATATTAATTTTATCATGGGGAGGATGAAAGTGGACTTCCATTTCTGGGTAAAAAGAGGCAGGTTGTATGTAGAATATGGCAAGCTATAGCTCTGTGGTGAGATGGAATTAAGTCTATGGCCCATAGAAGCAAGGCCTGGCTGTAGAATGGAATTGGTAGACGCTATTTGGCTAATTAGCATAGATGCAGGGACAGCTACAAAACATATGTAGAGTGCCTATGTCTCCACAGCCTCTCCAACAATTTGGAGAGGAGTTGGGGTAAATGTATGAAACTCTTAGAAGCAATTGTTGATAATGTTCACAGTGGAAAACACATGACATTGATTTGCAGGCCCATAACAGAACAAGTTTCCACTCCTGGAGGTTTCACTTTTTAAAAAGGCATTTGTCATAGATGAGAAATTAGGCAGTTTACTTGAAGGTTTTAATTTGTAGATATGTTTGAGTCACTCTGTAAGATAAGAGTATTTTTCTTTGAGCTGTGGAATGGATAGGGGGAGTTTTCTGAAATGAACATGTGATGAGTTCCTAATTCCCCGTTTTGCCCATGAATTTAGAGATACATTGGGGATGTGGTTTGGAAGAGAAGAAAAAGGAATATTTAGTTAGGTGACCAGAGATTTTGTGACCCTGGGTGAACAGCATGTTTTCCAAGCCATTAGAGAAAAATGCAACTTTGGAGAAGTAGAAGAAGGAAGGTTAGAAGGGAATGAAATAAGAATAACTTCCAGGTTTCCAGTTTTTTTTATCAACAGAATAGTGCAAAAGGCTATGAAATCTGGAAAGAAAAGAAATGTGAACAGGACCTAAACCCATGCATTGTCTAGTGTTAATGAGGAAGAGTATTGAATCTCCTCTCACTAGCCAAGCCAGAAACCTACTGCACACTGATGAGGGGCAATCACCCCAAAACAGCTGTTTGCATATGGTTTTTCTGGCTTTGCCTTACAATTCCCAGTCATTTTTACAAGACTGGTTTAAAAAGTCAATCATTGACTTGCAGGAATGCTGCCTTCCAATAGGTGGCACTGCAGAGGTATTGTTTCATTTTCCCATTTAGAAAACAGGCAGACTAATAGCCTATGGATGGGTGGCTTAAGAATAGTAGGTGTCCAAAAAAATCTTTAGATACCGTATTTTTTGCTCTATAAGGCTGGATTCACACTAGAATGTATGAGCCAGGTATTCACACCCGGGACGATATACACTGCCACTCTGATGCATTGGTCTAGAATGCATCAGTTCACATGGGCGTATTTCTGTGGTGTAAAAGCACCCGGTCAGCAAAGATAGTGCATTTCGGCGGGGTGCTTTTACTTCGAGGGCCGCTGCATAGACTCCTAGAGGTGGGAGGGAGTTTAACAGCGGGACTGCCAAACTCCCATCCCGTTCTCTCCGCTTCTTGCAGGATGTTTGCAATGGCAGGAGACGGAGCTAGTTGCTAAGCTCCTGCCTCACCCATTGCTGGCTGTGACAAGGGGTAGAGAGGGGGAGGGAGCTTAGCACACTAGCTTTCACCCTGTCCCGCCTCGTTTCTTGCTAAACTGTCTCCCCCTGCTCAACGGCATTGCAGGTTTGGCCCTAGTGTACCTTCTGTAGTCACAGGGGTTGCAATGGCGACCCGGCCCCTGCACTGAGGGGGCCCAAAGACCGCCCTCCGCCATATTACAATTGCACATGCAGTGCATTACCGGCTTGTCGCACTGCCAGCCGCGTGATTGCTGTGCTGCGGCAGACAGTGCCAGCCGGAGAGCAGCAGAGAAGAACAGGGGTAGGAGGAGAGAGACAGGCAGGCAGACACACACGACACAGCCCAGGACAGAGGAAGCCACTGCTGATGTCATCCCCCTGCGCTCCTGCACAGTTTTCAGTGTCTCCTTGCCTGCTGATCTCCTCACACAGAGAAGTGGTCCAGGGCATGTATCTACATGTCTCTCTCATCTATCTAATCCATCTGTCTATCTATCTCATATCTGTCTATCTATCTATCTATCTATCTAACAGAAACAAATGCGGTTATTAATAGTGTTTGCAGCTTCTTAATAACGTATGTGGTCTTTAAATAATGTGTTTTTCTTAATTTAGGTTCAAAAGTATAGCAAAAAACATGAACACACCCTAAGGCCACTCTCACACATGCGTTCAGGAAACGCAGCTCAAAATAGTGGCATTTTTACACCAATTTTGAGGGGTGCTTTTGAACGCATGGTACAGCGTTTGACAGTGCTTTTTAATGCACCCAATCATTGTGATGGGTGAGGAGGTGTGTTAAAAAAAACGTGAAAAGACAAAAATAGAACAGACAGCTCTCGAAAATCACAGCGTTAGGAATACTGCGTTCGAGCACAAGTCTGCGTTACTCCATTAAAATCAATGGGAACAATGTACCGCAATTGGTACGGCACACGAGGCGCAGCGCTAATATCAGTAAAAAGCGATAAGTGAGAGTGGCCTAAGGGACTACAAACAAGTTTTCATGTAGTGCAAGATTTAGACACGGGTACAGGAAGGTGTGTGGTAGGAGGCCCGAGGGCAACCCCGAGCTAAACTTTTGCAACCGGGCCCCTGAGCCTTAAGGAACGCCCCTAGGGTTCAGCGTATATGCGCCGGGCCAGGGTCTTCTGAAGGGGTGCACAAATGTTAGATTTATGCGCCCTTTCACACATTTTTACATCGCTGGCAGGCGAATGTAAAAACCCCAACACCCATGTGAATAAGCCCTAAGATGCACTTTTTTTCCCTGCAATGTGGGGGGAAAACATCAGTGCGTCCTAAAGAGCGAACATGCCAAAATTGGACCCGACCTACAGCTGAAAAAATTGAAAATCCTTCTCACAAATTGAAAATCCTTCTCACAACTGCCAGCCATTCGCATACAAAGCCGGCACAGCAGGAGAGCAGAGCAGCCACACAACAGCTGATTGCTGGGGGTGGGGGAGCGGAGCGGCAGGGAGCTCAGTAATCAGCTGTTGGACCAGCGGCCTGTGGCTCTTGCTATGGAGCTGACAGTGTGTTAAAGTTAGCAGACAGGGGAGAGAATTTGTGCCTCGTTATGCACAAATGTATACATAACCATAATGAGACATGCCATTCAGGGTTCCTGGAAAGCTGGGTGACAACTAATGGAATCTTCATTACATTGTCAGTCACTCAGAATCCTGAATGCCAACTGTAGAGTTGTGCAAGCATGTATACCACATGCATTTCTATAACTAGTCAAACATGACATTCAGGAATCCTGGAAAGCTTGGTGACAAGTAATAAGATCACATTACATTTACACTCAGCTGTCCCTGGATCCTGAATGGCAGGTTGACAAGTGGTATATACTTCATTCGGAGGCAGTACTACTGCTCTTTATTCCTCCTGTAATACCTCCCTGCCTGGTCTGGGGGAGTTCAAAATATTGTTTTTCTATTTTCCTCCTACCCACTTGCGTTTTTTTAACGCGATTGTCAATGGGACTTTCTAATGTTAAAAACGCATCACACAAAAAACGTAAAGCACAAACTTGCAATGCATTTTTGACATTAGAAGGTCCCATTGACATTTGCGTAAAAAAAAAGCAGCGATAACGCAGTGTTAAAAAAACACAAGTGGGTGTGAGCCCTAAAACCTAGGCGCGTCTTATCATCTGGTGCGTGTTAGGGCGCTTTCACACAACAGTTTTTATGTTCAGTTTTTTGTGAGCCAAAACTAGGAGTGGGTCCAAAATACGGAAGAACTGCAAATCTTTCCATTATACTTTGTCTCCACTGCTGGTTTTGGCTCACAAAAAACTGAACATAAAAACTGCGAAGGCGGCCTCAGGGCTTATTCAGACAACCGTATATTGGCCGAGTATTCACGCCCGGTCGATATACTGCGTCCCTCTCTGCAAGGGGAGGAGGCTGGAAGAGCCAGGAGCAGTACACTGAGCTCCTGCCCCCTCTCCGCCCCTCGCCTCTATTTGCAATGAGAGGAGGTGGGGGCGGAGCTAAGTCCCAGAACTTAGCTCCACCCATGCCCCACCTCCTCTCATTGCAAATAGTGCAGAGGGGTGGAGAGGAGGCAGAGAGGGAGCGGGAGCTCAGAGCACTGCTCCCGACTCTTCCAGACTACTCCCCCTGCAGAGAGGGACGCCGTATATCGTGAATACCAGGCCAATATATGGCCGCTGAATAAGCCCTTATAGAGCGAAAAATACAGTAAGTCCTGAATAGGTAAAAAAAAGCAGCAGTTTATCCATTACTGGCAATGACATGCCCAACTGGCCACATTGCACTACTTTAGCCCTTGTGTCTCAGGGCTGTTTCAAACAAGCGTATATCGGCCACCATTTTCACAGCCGGCGATATACGCTACGATCTGATGCATTAGATTCCAGTGTATCAGATCACATGGCCGTATTCCCGCGGCTTAAAATTGCCCAGCCGGGCCAATATAGCACCAGGCACTTTTATGCCAGGCCGGAAAGAACTATCTTTCCGTCCAGAATACGTCGGCCGCTACATGGGCTCCAATGGAAGCCAATGACAGTGGCCAGAGATGGGAGGGAGTTTAGCAGTGTGACTGCTAAACTCCCCCCCCCCCCTTCTCCCCTCCATTCTCCTCCCCTCCGGCTGTTTGCAATGGTGCCAGCAAGCGCACGTAAAAATGCCTACAGCCATGTGAAGGAGCCCTCAAGATCAAGCAAACATGTAAAGCAGCTGAGTGAACAATTCACTAAATGTGAAAATATTGTGCTGCACAAAAAACTTATACCTTAGTTTATATCTACAATGTCCAGGAGGAATGAAGGACTAAAAGTTTATTTTAGAAATGTGGTGATAATGAAGTGAAAATCCACATCCAAAATGATGTGGAACATTGATAAATCCAACTGTCATTTTGGAAAAAAACAATGACAGAAGTGATGGCGGCTCTAAACTGCTGAGAAGTTCTCTAGTTCTTATTCCTACCATAAGCTTATGGAAATGTCTTCCGCAAAACAGCCTAAATGTGACAGCTGTCATGTTGTAGTGGACAGGCAGGAAATTACCCTGAGTCAAGAAATTCTCCCTACGCCACAGCTAAAAATATAGAACATTGGAGAGCTGCCTTTTATGAGTATGTGTGAATCACATGCTAACTCCTAATCTGCTTCAAAAAGCAGATTTTGCTTATTCCCCCGAAAACAGTGGCCAAATGAAGTAACCAGTTAACAGAGAATTTCATTCATGCGTAATTTCTAAGAAATTGTATTGCTTATTATTATGTTAGTAGTTTAGAACACAGATACTAAGATGGGCAAAATAAAGGAGGGAAAACAAATTGGGCCATCTTGCATACGTATCTCAGATCTAGAGATTCCAAAGTTCAAATGTGAAAAATTGGCATTCCACTTGATTAAAGGATATATTTTATTAGCTTAATCGCCTATTAGGGCTCTTTTACACGACCATATATCGGCGGGCATTTTCACGGCCGGCCAATATACGCTACCATCTCATGCATTGGAATCCAATGCATCAGATCACACAGGCGTATTCCCAAGGTGTAAAAGCACCCGGCAGGAAGGATAGTCCTGGAACTATCTTCCTGGCCGGACTACGGCTGCTGCCATAGACTCCTATGGGTACCAATGACAGCAGCCGGAGAAGGGAGGTGGGAGGAAGTTAAGCAGCATGACTGCTAAACTCCCTCCCTCTTCTCTTCTCCTCTCTGCCTCTTGCTGCTTTTTGTAGTGGGACAGGGGGTGACAGGGGCGATCCTGCCCCTTCCCATTGCTGGCTGTGGACAGTGGACTGGGAGGAGCAGGAGGTTAGCTCCACCCTTCTCCTGCCCCCTCCCATTGCAAACAGCCAGAGGGGAGGAGAGAGGAGGTGAACCAGCGAGAGGGAGGGAAGTGGGAGACAGCTTAGCAGAGCTAAGCTGTCTTCCCCCACCAGACGGCATATACACTGAGTCCGTGCATTACATGGTAGCATATATCGGACAGCTGTTTAAAACGCCGGCCTATATACGCTCGTGTGAATAAGCCCTCAATCACATTAAAATTGGAAAAACCCTCCTAAAAATTACACTTTTTTTTGCAGATCTTTAACTTCTCAAGTAAATATATTCTAATAGTCATAACCTTTCTATATTTCATTCAATGTAGCCCTGTGAGACCTTGGGAGGTGAGATGAACAGACAATGACTTTTCTGGCAAATTTATTTTAGGGTATTTACCATTAATTCTATATATGTAGAGATAAGCGAACGTACTCGTCCAAGCTTGATACTCGTTCGAGTATTAGCGTGTTCGAGATGCTCGTTACTCGTAACGAGTACCACGCAATGTTCGGGTTACTTTCACTTTCATCTCTGAGACGTTAGTGCGCTTTTCTGGCCAATTGAAAGACAGGGAAGGCATTACAACTTCCCCCTGCGACGTTCAAGCCCTATACCACCCCCCTGCAGTGAGTGGCTGGCGAGATCAGGTGTCACCCGAGTATAAAAATCGGCCCCTCCCGCGGCTCGCCTCAGATGCGTTCTGACATAGTTCAGGGAAAGTGCTATCTTGGTGGAGCTGCTATAGGGAGAGTGTTAGGAGTATTTTAGGCTTCAAGAACCCCAACGGTCCTTCTTAGGGCCACATCTAACCGTGTGCAGTACTGTGGAGGCTGCTTTTTGCAGTGTTGCACATTTGTTTTTTTTGGTATATCGGCCGTGCAGAGCATTGCGCCCTGCAGTAATACTCCAGGGCCAGAAGCGCTTAGGCAGGGACAGAAGACATATTGATTGAATATAGGCAGTGGGCCTTTGCAAAAAAATTTGGGGAAAAAAATCTATTTGGGCTGCCTGTGAGTGTCCTCAGTGTTCTGGGTCTGTGCTGGGTGTAGTAGTTCTCCAAATTCATACGCAGCCAGCTAAGTGTTACAGCAGGCTTGCGCAAAATTATTTCCTGGCTCTGTCTGGGCTGTGAAATCACCGCTGTATTGCAGTCCACAGTGCAACACTCCGCAGTTCTTTGACATACTCCAGGGCCAGAAGCGCTTAGGCAGGGACAGAAGGCATATTGATTGAATATAGGCAGTGGGCCTTTGCAAAAAAATTTGGGGAAAAAAATCTATCTGGGCTGCCTGTGACTGTCCTCAGTGTTCTGGGTCTGTGCTAGGTGTAGTAGTTCTCCAAATTCATACGCAGCCAGCTAAGTGTTACAGCAGGCTTGCGCAAAATTATTTCCTGGCGTTCCGTAAGCGAAGTCAGCCTCCAACCACAGGCCAATAAGAGGCACATTTAATTACAGCGTTCTGTTTCTGCACTACTGGTAATACACCATGCTGAGGGGTAGGGGTAGGCCTAGAGGACATGGACGTGGGCGAGAATGCGGAGGGCCAAGTCAGGGTGTGGGCACAGGCCGAGCCAGTGCGGTGGCCAGGGGTAGAGGCAGGGCCAGACCGAATAATCCACCAACTGTTTCCCAAAGCGCCCCTTCGCGCCATGCCACCGTGCAGAGGTCAAGGTGCTCTACGGTGTGGCAGTTTTTCACAAAGACGCCTGACGACCGACGAACAGTGGTGTGCAACCTTTGTCGTGCCAAGATCAGCTGGGGAGGCACCACCACCAGCATGCGCAGGCATATGATGGCCAAGCACCCCACAAGGTGGGACGAAGGCCGTTCACCGCCTCCGGTTTGCACCACAGCCTCTCCCCCTGTGCCCCAACCTGCCACTGAGATCCAACCCCCCTCTGAGGACACAGGCACTACCGTCTCCTGGTCTGCACCCACACCCTCACCTCCGCTGTCCTCGGCTCCATCCAGCAATGTCTCTCAGCGCAGCGTCCAGACGTCGCTAGCGCCACTGTTTGAGTGCGAGCGCAAGTACGCCGCCACGCACCCGCACGCTCAAGCGTTAAACGTGCACATTGCCAAATTGATCAGCCTGGAGATGCTGCCGTATAGGCTTGTAGAAATGGAGGCTTTCAAAAGCATGATGGCGGCGGCGGTGGCCCCGCGCTACTCGGTTCCCAGTCGCCACTACTTTTCCCGATGTGCCGTCCCAGGCCTGCACGACCACGTCTCCCGCAACATTGTACGCGCCCTCACCAACGCGGTTACTGCCAAGGTCCACTTAACAACAGACACGTGGACAAGCACAGGCGGGCAGGGCCACTATATCTCCCTGACGGCACATTTGGTGAATTTAGTGCAGGCTGGGACAGAGTCAGAGCCTGGGACTGCTCACGTCCTACCCACCCCCCGAATTGCGTGCCCCAGCTCGGTGGTGGTATCTGCGGCGGTGTATGCTTCCTCCACTAAACCACCCTCCTCCTCCTCCTCCTACGCAACCTCTGTCTCGCAATCAAGATGTGTCAGCAGCAGCGCGTCGCCAGCAGTCGGTGTCGCGCGGCATGGCAGCACAGCGGTGGGCAAGCGTCAGCAGGCCGTGCTGAAACTACTCAGCTTAGGAGAGAAGAGTCAGACAGCCCACAAACTGCTGCAGGGTCTGACAGAGCAGACCGACCGCTGGCTTGCGCCGATGAGCCTCCAACCGGGCATGGTCATGTGTGACAACGGCCGTAACCTTGTGGCGGCTCTGCAGTTCGGCAGCCTCACGCACGTGCCATGCCTGGCCCATGTCTTTAATTTGGTGGTTCAGCGCTTTCTGAAAAGCTACCCACACTTGTCATATCTGTTCGGAAAGGTGCGCCAGCTCTGCGCACATTTCCGCAACTCCAAGACGGACGCTGCCACCCTGCAACATCGGTTTCATCTGCCAGTGCACCAATTGCTGTGCGACGTGCCCACACAGTGGAACTCTACGCTCCACATGTTGGCCAGGCTCTATGAGCAGCGTAGAGCTATTGCGGAATACCAACTCCAACATGGGCGGCGTAGTGGGAGTCAGCCTCCTCAATTATTTACAGAAGAGTGGGCCTGGTTGGCAGCCATCTGCCAGGTCCTTGGAAACTTTGAGGAGTCTACCCAGATGCTGAGCGGGGATGCTGCAATCATTAGCGTCACCATTCCTCTGCTATGCCTCTTGAGAAGTTCCCTGCAAAGCATAAAGGCAGACGCTTTGCAATCGGAAACGGAGGCGGGGGAAGACAGTATGTCGCTGGATAGTCAGAGCACCCTCATGTCTATATCTTAGCGCGTTGAGGAGGAGGGGAAGGAGCATGAGGAGGAGGGGGAAGAGACAGCTTGGCCCAATGCTGAGGGTACAGATGCTGCTTGCCTGTCATCCTTTCAGCGTGTATGGCCAGAGGAGGAGGAGAAGGAGGAGGAGGGGAGGAGCATGAGGAGGAGGGGGAAAAGACAGCTTGGCCCACTGCTGAGGGTACAGATGCTGCTTGCCTGTCATCCTTTCAGCGTGTATGGCCAGAGGAGGAGGAGGAGGAGGAGGATCCTGAAAGTGATCTTCCGAGTGAGGACAGCCATGTGTTGCGTACAGGTACCCTGGCACACATGGCTGACTTCATGTTAGGATGCCTTTCTCGTGACCCCCGCGTTACACGCATTCTGGCCACTACGGATTACTGGGTGTACACACTGCTCGACCCACAGTATAAGGAGAGCCTTTCCACTCTCATTCCCGAAGAGGAAAGGGGTTCAAGAATGATGCTATACCACAGGGCGCTGGTGGACAAACTGATGGTAAACTTCCCATCTGACAGCGCTAGTGGCCGAAGGCGCATTTCCGCGGCCCAGGTAGCAGGGGAGGCGCAGAGATCAGGCAGCATGTACAGCGAAGGCAGGGGAACATTATCCAAGGCCTTTGCCAGCTTTATGGCTCCCCAGCAAGACTGTGTCTCCGGTCCCCAGTCAAGGCTGAGTTGGCGGGAGCACTGTAAAAGGATGGTGAGGGAGTACGTAGCCGATCGCACGAACGTTCTCCGTGACGCCTCTGCCCCCTACAACTACTGGGTGTCGAAGCTGGACACGTGGCCTGAATTCGCTCTGTATGCCCTGGAGGTGCTTGCTTGTCCTGCGGCTAGCGTCTTGTCAGAGACTGTGTTTAGTGTGGCTGGGGGAATCATCACGGATAAGCGTACCCACCTGTCAACCGACAGTGCCGACAGGCTTACACTCATCAAGATGAACAAAGCCTGGATTTCCCCAGACTTCTCTTCTCCACCAGCGGACAGCAGCAAGACCTAAGCAATACGTAGGCTGCACCCGCGGATGGAAGCATCGTTCTCTATCACCATCCAAAACGGGGACCTTTTTGCTTCATCAATCTGTGTATGATATTCCTCCTCCTCCTCCTGCTCCTCCTCCTGAAACCTCACATAATCACACCGAACGGGCAATTTTTCTTAGGCCCACAAGGCTCAGTCATATAATTTTTCTAAACAATTTTTATACGTTTCAATGCTCATTAAAGCGTTGAAACTTTCACCTCAACCAATTTTTACTTTTACTGGGCTGCCTCCAGGCCTAGTTACCAATAAAGCCACATTAACCAAAGCGATTAATGGGTTTCACCTGCCCTCTTGGTTGGGCATGGGCAATTTTTCTCAGGTACATTAGTAGTGTTGGTACACCAATTTTTGGGCGCCCTCGCCTACAGTGTAATCCAATTAATTTTTAGCCCACCTGCATTACAGCTGACGTTACATCAGCTGTGTTGGGCACTGCAATGGGATATATTTATGTACCGCCGGTGGGTTCCAGGGAGCCACCCATGCTGTGGGTCCACAGGGAGTTGTAACTGCATCTGTCCACTTCTAAAGAACCCCAGTCTGACTGGGGCATGCAGTGTGTGCCGAAGCCCACCTGCATTAAACATGACATTATTACCTCAGCTGTGATGGGCAATGCAATGGGATATATTTATGTACAGCCGGTGGGTTCCTGGCACCCACCCATGCTGTGGGTCCACAGGGAGTTGTAACTGCATGTGTCCACTTCTAAAGAACCCCAGTCTGACTGGGGCATGCAGTGTGGGCCGAAGCCCACCTGCATTAAACATGACATTATTACCTCAGCTGTGATGGGCAATGCAATGGGATATATTTATGTACCGCCGGTGGGTTCCAGGGAGCCACCCATGCTGTGGGTCCACAGGGAGTTGTAACTGCATCTGTCCACTTCTAAAGAACCCCAGTCTGACTGGGGCATGCAGTGTGGGCCGAAGCCCACCTGCATTAAACATGACATTATTACCTCAACTGTGATGGGCAATGCAATGGGATATATTTATGTACCGCCGGTGGGTTCCAGGGAGCCACCCATGCTGTGGGTCCACAGGGAGTTGTAACTGCATCTGTCCACTTCTAAAGAACCCCAGTCTGACTGGGGCATGCAGTGTGGGCCGAAGCCCACCTGCATTAAACATGACATTATTACCTCAGCTGTGATGGGCAATGCAATGGGATATATTTATGTACCGCCGGTGGCTTCCTGGCACCCACCCATGCTGTCGGTCCACAGGGACTTCACAATAGGGAGTTGTACCTGCCTGTGTCTATGAATTAAAAAGCCCGGTCAGGTTGGGGCATGCAGTGTGGGCCGAAGCCCACCTGCATTTAATCTGACGTTAGCTCTGCTGTCCAGGGCACTGCAATGGGATACATTTATGTACAGCCGGTGGGTTCCAGGGAGCCACCCATGCTGTGGGTGCACACGGAATTCCCATTGCTGAGTTGTACCTGCCTGTGACTATTTATAAAAAACCGCGGTCTGACTGGGGCATGCAGACACCTTGACAGAATGAATAGTGTGTGGCACATAGGTTCCCCATTGCTATGCCCACGTGTGCAGCTCCAGATGGAGGTGGCACAGGATTGGATTTCTCATTGCTTATGTACAGCATTGTGGACTATCGCCCCGCCCCTTTTAAAGAGGGTCGCTGCCTAGCCCTGCCAACCCTCTGCAGTGTGTGCCTGCGGTTCCTCTGGCAGACGCACTTATAAATAGACATGAGGGTGGCGTGGCATGAGGGCAGCTGAAGGCTGGGCAGGGACAGTTTGGTGTGCGCTGTGGACACTGGGTCGTGGGGGGGGGGTTGGTCAGCAGCATGTAACCCAGGAGAAGTGGCAGCGGAGTGTCATGCAGGCAGTGATTGTGCTTTGTTGGAGGTAGTGTGGTGCTTGGCTAAGGTATGCATTGCTAATGAGGGCTTTTCAGAAGTAAAAGTTGTTAAGAGGGGGGGCGGCCCACTCTTGCCGCTATTGTTGCTTAATAGTGGGACCTGGGAACTTGAGATGCAGCCCAACATGTAGCCCCTCGCCTGCCCTATCCGTTGCTGTGTCGTTCCCATCACTTTCTTGAATTGCCCAGATTTTCACAAATGAAAACCTTAGCGAGCATCGGCGATATACAAAAATGCTCGGGTCGCCCATTGACTTCAATGGGGTTCGTTATTCGAAACGAACCCTCGAGCATCGCGAAAAGTTTGTCTCGAGTAACGAGCACCCGAGCATTTTGGTGCTCGCTCATCTCTATATATATGTATTGCAGAGATAACGATGTTGTGCGTTCTTTTATTTATATTTTTTATTAATAAAACATAGTGTGGCAGAAAAAAAGTGTAGTGGTATAAAACCACTTAGGTTCTGTGGTCAGTGTTGACAGTGGCATCTGAGGAGTTAGACAGTTGGGTTGTAGAGTCAATAAGAAGCATAATTAGGCACAGGAGATTGAGTGGATGAGCAAGTCCACATCTAATCACTCCTTTTCTGGAAGGAAAAAGAACTGCAGGTGTCACAATCGGGTATGCTCTCTGATTGATAAGAAGGGGTAAAAGCATAGTCAGGAGTCCAAGGTACGCTCTACCCTAGGCCTCATTCTCATAGGTGTTGCAATTTTTCGGCTGCCTGCATCGTGGTTGAAAATCGTATGAATAAGAGAACGCCATGACCAAGTGGCGGCTAAATCTCGCGTTTTCTTGCCCATTCAGATGGCCAGGTGTGGTGTATATACGCCACAGCCCAGAATTCCATCAACCTGGGGAGCAGGGAATTTAGCGATGCTAATCTGTCTTCTCCTCACTTTCCCTCCTTTTGCCAGCTGATCATGGCAATACAAGCTCCCATAGAAGTCTATGGGAGCTGCCAGCAAAAAAAGGGAGAGGAAGGGGGAGGGAGGAAGTTTAGCAGCGCTAGCTGCTGCTAAAGTCCCTCCCTTTCCCAGCAGCTCCCATAGGCTTCTATGGCAGCTGCAGGCCGATCGTGGCCAAAAGATAGGACAAGACCTATCTTTCCAGCCATGCGTAAAAGCGGTTGGCCAGAATCTGCAGCGCATGTGTTATCTCTTCCAGATGTTCGTTTTTGTTTTTTTTTACTCTGGAAATACGGCCATCTGAACAAATGCGTTGCAGCGCCATCATACTCAGCAAATGCATCATCTACCATATTTGTAGTAAATCCTCATTAACCTCCACAATTGCAATAGAGTTTTCGTTTTGCTTTTACTTTATTAATGTCTTGTTGGTGGACTTGCTAGCGGTACTTGGTTATAACGTGCTTCTATTTAACATATTGGGTACATAAAGCTGCAGCCAAATATGACTTCAGGGTCACTTTCACACGCGCATTTTGGTTAGTATTTTGCATTAATATTTGCAAGACAAAACCAGAAGTGAAACTTACGGAGAGAAAAGTGATAATGCAAATATTTGTATTTCCTCCATGTTTTGGACCAACTCCTGATTATGGCCTGCAAATACAGATGCAAATAACTGACCCCCACCCGTGTGAAAGTAGCTCATGGCCGCCCGCACACAACCAGGTCAGTTTCCGCATGTGGGATCCAGCAGAGGACTTTGATCTTGTGCCCAGCTGGTGACCCATCAGAATCTTCCTAATCTGTACCGCGGATGGTGCGGTGCCAGCCAGATTTTGCCGCACTGTTGCGAAGCGATGACACAGATCCTGTGACCTTTCCACAATGATGATTGCAGATGAGCCACTGGTCGGAATCCGCCTAATAATAGAGCATTATGCGATTCTTTTTCCTCCGTGAGCGGAAAATCGCAGTTGATTTCCACTTGTGTGCAGGACAAAAAAAAAACGCTTTTCCATTACATGCTATGGGCGGTATTTGCTGCGGAATCCGGAGGCAGACATCCACTCCGGATTCGGTAATGCAAGGCTGCCCGTTTACAGGTGGCCTAAAAGTCTATAATGAATAAAAATGGGAAAATACACAGTGTTTTGGCATCTGGGGTTCTTGCAGCATTTTTTAGGTCATGTTTATTAACCTCTTAAGGACATGGCCTATTTTGGGCTTAGGGACGCAACAATTTTTGGCGGATTTTCATCTCCATTTTTCAAATCCATAACCTTTTTACTTTTCTGTCGACGCGGCCGTATAAGGGCTTGTTTTTTGTGTGGCGATCTGTAGTTTTTGATGGTGCCATTTTTGGGTACATTGACTATATTGTAAAACTTTTATTATTTATTTTTATGATAACAGGAGAGAAAACGCATCAATTCTGCCATAGATTTTTGGGTTGTTTTTTTTACAGCGTTAATCATGCAGCATAAATGACATAATACATTTTTTCTGCGGGTCGGTACGATTACAACGATACCAAAATTCTTATTTTTTTAGGTTTTTCCACTTTTTTGCAATAAAAACCCATTCATGCTCCTCTGGGAAATATGCAAATTGAGGGTGGAACAATACCTCTACAGTGGCACCTATTGGAAAGCAGCATAGTTGGCACTGTACTGGTATTTTTCCATCTTACCATTTGCATATTTCCTAAAGAGCATGCATGGCCTTGTAAGTCTGCTTGCACCTTCTAGGTGTTCTCCCCCTAAGGAGAAACAATACCCTTCCTGACCACAGCTATAGGCCTCTCACTAGGCAAGCCAGAAACCTACTGCACACTGATGAAGGACAATTCCCCCGAAACAGCTGTCTGTGTATGGTTATTCTGGCTTTGGCTCACAATTTGCAGTCATTGTTACAAGGCTTGTTAAAAAGTCTGACACTGACTTGCAGGAATGCTGCCTTTCAATACGTGGCGCTGTAGAGGTATTGTTCTATCTTCCCCTTAGCATTTTTGAGGACACACGCTCTGGTTGGTGTAGATGTTGGTGATATAAATGAACTCTGCACACCCTGATGTATTATTTTTATGTTATTTTTGTGAGCAAACTCTACTTGGATGTGAGTATTAGGCATAAATGTATGTTTTAAAGCATTAAAAAAATAAAATTCCTGTTTGATAAAAGCCCATCAATACAGAATTAGTCCACACGGACATGTCTGTGTCACAATGCTATCCATATACAGCTCGAATTCTGCACCTATTAAAACATATTTGAATGCGGTTGACTTGCGCATGTGTCTGCATTGTTTTTTGCACTTTTTTTGCGCACACAGGGTCTGTTCATATGCACACGTGACACCCCCTCACACTGATCTAAACTGCCATATATGCTAATGAGGTCCAGTTGTGTTCTTTCCCATGCAGTGTATTGCACATGCCCTTGAGTTTTGTGCAACTCCCATATGTGCATAAATACGCAGGAAAAAAGACCTGGTCCTATTTTTTTCGAGCGTGCACGAAATGCATGCAATAAAATCTACCCACTGACATTCTCTGTGTATGTGCGCAAATGCGTTGAAAATGTGGGAGCCGCCTTTACTTCAAAACCGCAAGATTAAATTTCGCAGTGGAAAACTTTTCTGCTGCGGATGTCTTGCAGAATTTCTGCTGCAGTTTTCTAGCACAGAAGAGATGTAATTCTGCAATTAAAGTCTGCATTAAAAAAAACACAAGAAATTCAGCAAGACGTTCTGAAGAACACATTCTGTAGTTAGAAACTTCACAAAATCTGCATTAATTGGCGAGATCTGCATCTGCGCTGCGTCCTGCGAACAATTCCTTCCAGAGTGTTCGGTCTCTTGTAGGTTTACACTTTTTTAAGATGCCTAACTTAAAAAAAATGATTTTAGCACTCTCCAGTCTGAGAAATGCTATGAATATATGCGCATGCAGACAAAATAGGCCTGAGGCTACCTTCACATGGGCAAGCGCGATATTTGGTGGAAAAACCTGACCCAATATTGTGCTTATTAACGTGCGTTTTATCCACAGATTCGAGGCGTTTTTCATGCATGACTCCTGCAAAGTTCCGATCCTCCAGCACTTGTTTCACGTGCGAAGCAGGATCGGCAAGTGTTTCATTTGTTTCAATGCATTGAAATGCAATGTGTTTGACTGTCCCGTCGAAAACAATGGGCGATGCGTTCACAGGAATGCGAAAAAATAGGACGTGATGTTTTACCTTGCTGCATGTCAAAAGAACCAAATTAATATTTGCGCAAGTTTTATGCATCTCTCAACCCCCAAAACTCGCACAGAATTCACACTCGTGTGCATGTAGCCTCAATGAAACCCATGAAATCTACACATCTTGGACTTTAATGTTTAAGAAACATGTTACGTATAATTTTCTGCTTGGGTTGAACTTTTAAGCACTACTATCAATTTTAATGCACTTTTTATGAAAAATTGCTCTGATACAAAATCACAGGAAGGTGCCTGCATGTATACATTTCTGAGTGGTATTTCCTGGTGTGCCAGGAATATATATTAAGAAAATATAAGCCTATGGGTGGGAAGGGGTTTAATTTTTTTGGTATGTTCTAATTTAAACTTTATATGTACATTTCAAAAGTGTTCCAGACATGCAAAATGTCTAAAAAAAAAAAACTCCTGGCAGCGAAAGGGTTAATGGTCCAACAATTTTGAAAAAGGATTCCATTATTAAATAACAATGTATCACCATAAAACAAAATAAAAATTTCGGGAAAGCCTAGCATTCGTCTGAAAGCACATGCAGTACCTGGGTCTATACACCTTATGTTACAGCAGCTTATGAGAAAGTAAATGCTTCTTGTGTCAACATGGCTTTACTGGCATGCTTCGTTATGCAATGTAATCCCTCTGTGATAATAGAGTATACAGAGAACCTACTGTAAAAGGAAGTAATGTGGCAAACAGCCGTTAAGGAAGTCGGTGCAAACAGAACAAAATGAGAAAATGAGGAAGAAGCCGCTCAGTTCCAGTTGATAGACTTTTAGTGTAGGCTTCGTACTTACACACACAGCCTCCTTCTTCTCACTTATTAAGAACACTCCGCTACCACACAGGGGGCACTTGTTTTATTTGTTTTTCTAGAAAAAAAAATAGATTTCTTTGGAGAGATGGATATTCATAAAGTTGGAATTGAAAAGTTGTCTTAGGAGTCTACCCCTCAAGACGAGAAAATATCTAAGCATCAGGTGAGTGTGCAGAATGAACTGTATGGACCTTAAGGTTGGGCGGCAACTTAATGAGATGTTGGTATTTTATTGCATTGCCTGTGGGTAGGACTCAAGAGTTATCGTTGTCTGTGAGTAGGGCTGGAGAAAGAATAAACATGGTGTTACAGTAGGTCTTCTTAGGCATGGCATTGTCAAGGCAGTTGACTATGTAGTAATAGTGTTGTGGCAAGTGTGATAGAACTGGAATCATAGTGTCCAACTTACTAATGTAACCCAACTGAACAAATGTATCATATAAACTTACAAGGACCATGTAAAACCCATTATAATTACAAGGTAAGGGCATCGGATAAGAATAATATGGTAGACATTGCCCATATCACTCATTGTTCACTTGTCCACTCCCAAAGAGCATGTCTCCTAACAAGTAAAATGTCTTCCAAGTAAGTTCATAAGTTTCCTCTTCTGTCATATCAGCTACATCTGCTATGCTGGATGACAACCAATATGGTCACCATTACATTGACATCGGGCTTGTCATCCAGCTTTCCTAAGGGCTTGAAAAGCAAATCTGCCTATATAGACAGTGTTACATTCCCCGCGCTTCCTTAGCTAGCATAAATTATCTTCCCTCCAAAAGATGGTGCCCTCTATTGGCGGTGACTAGAATAAATATCTTAGTATATATCAGCCGTTGAATAAGATATCATGTTGAAGAGGTCTTAATGCATAGCTACAGTTTTGCAAGGATACCCCAAACAGTCATTACCAACCCCACTTGCAACATATCATGTTATAAACTGCAGCTCTATAAGTACTGTGGCTAACAACACTGCAGTCCGTAATCTATTGCTAAGGAGTAAATGAGAGAATTTTGCATAGCTATGCAGAAAATAGTGTATTTTTTAACATTTAAATGCTACATTTTTTCCTTTGCTCGTCATTACTGTTGAGTATACCGAACCAGTAGACCCCTGTTTCAGATCGTACTTGGCTACAAGGTTGCGTCAGCGTGAACCCGATCCGAGCTTTTAGCAAAGTTCTAACTGAAACAACG
The DNA here is from genome assembly GCF_035609145.1 of Eleutherodactylus coqui. Classification (NCBI taxonomy): domain Eukaryota; kingdom Metazoa; phylum Chordata; class Amphibia; order Anura; family Eleutherodactylidae; genus Eleutherodactylus; species Eleutherodactylus coqui. Next base: position 199,072,779 of record NC_089841.1, on the reverse strand, counting down.
TCTACTGGTTCGTTTCACTCAACACTAGTCCTGAACATTGTAAAGCCATATGCCTATCTGCGCACCTCAGTGCAATTTTTGCGCACATATCGGAGTATTTGTACTTTTACAGGGATTTTATGGCTCTCAGATAGTCTTATACGCCAGCTTTAGGTTTCTGGGAACTTCAGGTCTCGTTCAAACTAATTCAGACCGAAACAAAGTTTTTGCAAAAGTTTAGTCTGTGTACTGAATGGTGCAAGGTGCCGTTCAGTTGTCATGGCAGTCAGTTGGTTTCTAAAGGCCTCCAGGGCTGCCATGTATTTCTGCTTATTAAGGGCTTTTACCTACTAGCGTTTTTTTTTTTCGCTGCGATTTCGTGCGTTTTTTTTCCCCAAATGTCAATGGAACTTTCTAATGTTAAAATCGCATCACACAAAAATCGCAGAAACGCAAACTTGCGATTTTTGTGCGATGTGATTTTAACATTAGAAAGTCCCATTGTCATTTGGAAAAGAAAAAAGGTGAAATCGCAGTGAAAAAAAAACGCTAGTGGGTAAAAGCCCTAAGACAGGGCTGTGGCGTGTCTTGATACAATGCTAGCAGAAATACAATATACAGCAGTACTGAAGTCTTGCAGTATATGGTATAGGTGATCAAACAATCACAAGTTTAGGTCCCTTAAGAGTACTAAAAAACATAAAACGTGAATTTTTTTTGCACACTTGTAAATAATAAAGGACAAAGATATAAATAATAAACCAGCAAAAAAAAAAACAGATTTGGTATCACCGCGTCTGTAAACGTTCGAACTATTGTAGTAACATATTGTTTTTATCCCATATGGATCACGTCATCAGAGTACAAAATTCCCAATGCCAGAATGCCAATTCTATGGTCACCCCGTCTCCAAGAAAAAAAATTAATCAAAGGCGATCAAAAAGTCATATGAACTCCAAAATGGTACCAATACAAGCTATAGCATATCCTGCAAAAAAAGAGCCCCCAAGCGACCCCATCAACGGAAAATGTAAAAAGTTATGGTAGTCAAAAGATCACAACATAAATTGTCCTTTAACCCCTTGAGTGGCACGCCCGGAAATTTTCCGGGGACGAGCTCCACTGCCCATAGCGATAAAGCCCGGAAGATTCCCGGGCTATGTATCACTATGGGAGCTGCAGAGCACAATGCCACAAGCTGTGGCAGTGTGCTCTGCCTGCACAGACCCACAGAGAACAAAGCAAGGGCTTTGAAAAACCAGCAGAAGATATTGCCGACATGTCGGCAATGTCCTGCTTTGTTTACAAGTTGCCATAGAGACCATCGGCTTGTCAGAAGCAAGCCGATGGTCTCTGTGGCAGGGAGAGCTGGTTGTTAGCTGTCAGAGGACAGCTAGGTACTAGCTCTTACAGCAGAGATCAGAGAAAACCTCCGATCTCTGCTGTGTTAACCCTTTACATGCTGCAGTCTATGTGACTGCAGCATGTAAAGGGCTGTCACTGCAGCATGTAAAGGGCTGTCACCATCAGACCCCCGGAATGTGATCAGGGGTCCTGATGGGTCCCTGTGAAAGTCCCCTAAAGGGACAAAAAAAAAAAAATTAAAAAAAAAAAAAAATTATTAAAAAAATTTAAAAAACACTTGTCTCCCTTTACTTTGTAAAAAATCAAAAATACAATCACACATGTGGTATCCGTGTGCGTCGTAATGACCCAGAGAAGGAAGTTAATACATTATTTAACCCCTTAATGACATGGCCCCTTTTTGTTCTTTTTTCCCCATTTCTTTTTTTCCTCCCCCCTGTTTAAAAAATCACAACTTGTCCCGCAAAAAACAAGCCCTCACATGGTCATGTCAATGGAAAAATGAAAAAGTTATGGCTCTTGAGACGCAACTGCAAAACTAGTTGAAATTCAATGATTAGACCATTTTAAAAAACCTGCCCTGGTGGGCACGACAGGGTGGTAGGAAACCTGCCACTCAAGGGGTTAAAGATATTTTATTTTTCAAAGCAGTATAGCAGAAGAAAGAATAAATTTGGTAGTGTCATGATTGTACTGACCCACAGAACAAAAGCTATCATGTCATTTTTGCCACAGTGTGTACACCATAAAAACAAGACCTCCCGAAAAAATGTTGGAATTGCATTTTTTTCCATTTCACTCTCCACGTTGAATTTTTTAAAAAGTTTTCTAGTATATTATATGGTATATTAAATAATATCATTGAAAAATACAGCCTGTCCTGCAAAAAACAAGTCCTCAGACAGCTATATTAGTGGAAAAATAAAAGATATAATTTTTTTAAAAGGGGGTATGAAAAATAAAAAATGAATTAAAAAAAAAGGCTGCATCAACAAATGGTTATTGTATCTATTTGTATTGCCCCAACTTATTCCACAGTGCTTTCAGGTAATTTATTTATTACCCCCCACCAAGCTGGGTACTCATTTTACCGGAAGGATGAGTCAACCTTGAGTCGGTTATCTGAGCCATACGGGGATTGAACTCTCAACCATCAGGTCATGAGCGAGAGCTTAGGACTGCATTTCTGCTGCCTTAACACTCTCCACCACAGATGCTACGTATGTGCACAACAGTGACTACAGAGCTATAAAAGTGGACAAGGTACAACTTAAAGGAGTATTCCGTCAATAGCTTATTGACAGGGGTCTGCAGCTTGGGATCCCCACTGATCAGCTGTCTGTAGTTGATGTTGGTCAGGGCCAGAAGTTTAATAGACAGCTTCACTTCCATTCATTTCCATGACTGCAATGAGAAGTTGGTTGTGTAATAAAAGGTATTGCTCCCATTGATTTCAATGATAGTGAGGCTGTCCATTACACTTCTGGCCCTGACCACCAATGATGACGTCCCGCACAGCTGCACTGATGGGCTGGAGGATCAGATGATCGGCACGAATCCTGAGAACCTATGTTTATTGCCAATTTTTATTACAATAAATACATTTTGTGGGATTTATTGATGCCGAATAAGAAAAAAATATAGAGCAGGAAAGCATCAGGAAGGGAGACAGGTAGGGAGCATAGACTCAGTGCAGCTGTATCTAGTGGCCCATTGGCTGTGTATGATTCTATGGCGGCGCAGGAAATGGCTAACAGATACATTAACTGCCAGACAGAAAAGCCCCATTTACATGCAATGATCGCTCAAAATTCGTTCAAATGATGGCATATGAGCGATAATCGTTGCAGCTAAACGCTACCATCGTTTACTTTTTGGCTGAACGATGATTTTAAGGCGAGCTTAAAATCTATTATTCAGCCAGAGAGGAGATAACAGGGACCGCACACTGTGTTCTGCATGGGAGTTGGAGATTACTTTGCATTCAGCCAGCAGCCCATGCGAGAACAATGAAGCTGTGTGCAGAGCTTACACCACCTGCTGAGCTCTGCAAACAACTTCCGGAGGCTCATTTACACGCAAATGAATATTATAAAGTGTTAATGAAAATTAGTGTCTATTATGCAAAATGATCGCTAAAACTCTCCATGTTTCAATTGTTTTAAAGATTGTCTTTGCATGTAAATGGGCCTTTACATTATGCCTGAACCTAGTATTCATATATATGAGTCCTGCAAAGTTCTGTTGAAGCATACGGTGTCCAGCAGCATGAAGTTGCCCTTTCTTGACCAATGCAACTACATAGGGAATACATACAAAAAATGAATCCACAACACATTCAACCACATATGCTGTAAGGCAACGCAGTTTGAATGTGGTCACACCCCTGAAAAGTGGGAAACATGTTTCATTTTGCCCAGAGGGGACCAATTTGAGTTGTGATTTGCCTTCTTCATAGGCTCCAAATGGAACACCTTTACATTATAAGTGACTTCTGGGGAATTTATAGGAATTTTAGATCTTGGTGCTTATCAACATTATATAACTGGAGGGACCTAAACAGCCGGCAATCATGGAGGTTGCAATGTTTTTTCTGAATTGAGTCCATGGAAGCATGTCCATCTCATAATTATATTATGGCTAATGTAAATGATTGTGTCAGGCATACTCCTGGTATATCATAGAATATGCAAACAGTATTGTAGTATTTGCATACATAGATTGTTGGCGCATAGAGTTCCCTTTTACATACATAAACTTTTGCAACACACAATGGGTGGATTATTTCCTCTAATGACTTCCTAACAAGCTGTGGTGGAGCACGGTCTTATAAGGGTTCTGACTAATACAGCTAAGTTTGCCTACAGGGCACCAAGGAGTCTATTGACCCCCCCCCCCCCCCCCCACACCTCTAAGAAAAGAAAAGTGCCAGGCCTCTAGGGTCTGAGGCAGGGTTGGCAGCTTATATGGCACTAGCAGTGAAAGTGAAGTTGCCAGTATAGTATAATATTTGTTGGCATGCACATGAAAATAAATGACATGGTCATGTATAACAGCACCGTACAGTGACTATATAGTGGTGGATAACAGTTACACACAGACACTTTGCAGACTGTATACAGTGGTCTCTCAGAAATACAATATTACTTGGCTCCAGGGTGACCATAGTATGTTAAAAGTGTTGTATGGTGAAACCATAACTCTATAGAAAACTTCTAATTGACTCTGAAGCCTCCAAATATCAATCAAAAGTAATACAAAAAGAAACATTATGCAAGTCGACATATAAAAGTTAGAAAGATCAGCTGGAAGCTCTCATAAGCCAGCATACGAAGTACATAAAACTCACTTTATGAGGTCGACTAAAATATACAGTTACAGGAATTATTTTCTATTAAATCTATATTTTTAAAGGCTTTTTTATGGCCAGTGACCAATAAAGTAGGTTTGCTCCATAAAGGCCCATTTACATGCAAAGACAATCTTTCAAACAGTTGAAAGATTGACAGTCTTAGCGGTCATTTTGCATAAAGTGCTAAGGGACAGTAATGTCCATTAACACTTTATAATCTTCATTTGCGTGTAAATGAGCTTCCGGGAGCTGCTTGCAGAGCCCAGCATCTGGTCTGAGCTCTGCACACAGCTTCTTTGTTCTCGCATGGGCTGTCGGCTGAATACAATGTAATCTCGGACTCCCGTGCAAAACACAGCGTCCGGTCCCTGTTATCTATTCTCCAGCTGAACAATGGATTTTAAGCTCACCTTCAAATCATCATTCAGCCGAAAAGTAAACGATGGTAGTGTTTACACGCAACAATGATTGCTTATATGCCCTTGTCTGAACGAATTTTTAGTGATAATCGTTGCGTATTAATGGGGCTTAACTTAGCATTGGATATTTAATTTACCATGTAGAGACAATTGACCAATTTCTGTGAAATCAGTCCAATCTAAATTGATGTGTGTAAATGGCCAATTGTTCGGATAGAAATGTCTCATCTGCCAGAAAACTGATCTGCTGTCTATAAATGTTTGTCTTCCAGTTACAATGATTGTAACGTGTAAACATAACGTAAAAGACAACTCAACAATAGGGAATAGAAAGTTCATTTTAGGACGATTCTAACAGATGAGGAAGATGAGAGTTTTAATTTAACGAAACATAACTATAAACGGCCAACTCGGACCAATTTCATCATCTGTAAAACCGATCTCCTTGGTCAGAATGCCATGTGTATAAACGGTCCTTTTACACGGAGCAAGTTGGAACAAGCAACAAGAGAACGATGATAGTCATTTGCTTTCAACCTACGTCCGTTTACAAACGCAGATAATTGGTTACAGTTTTGTCAGCTTGGGTAAAATGAACGATCAGTGAAGAAATTATTGTTCATCATTTAATTGTTGGCCGTGTTTACACTGAACGATTCTCATCAGATTTGCATCTCTACCATTCGCCCTCTGCACACCTCTCCTCTGTTCGCTCCAGGCTTCTGCCCATAGGGTTCGTGCACACTCCTGCCCAGATTCTTAAAGAGCCAGTGCATGCTCCAATTATTCTTCCCTCTCCTCTGCTGTTTTTCAATAATTTGAGAATGATGTGTTCTGAGACCTCCTGTATTCCTGTGTGATCATTCACTTGGGTGATATTTGATATTTTCTCATATTACCTTGCATCGCAAGCATGTCAAAACAGACTTACAGAGTTTATGTCAAAAGTGTCTATGTCTATTTGAACAGTCCAGTTTAGTCTTCCTGGGGTATTTGATTTCAGCTCAGGGTCTCAGTATAGATAAAGGTGTCTGCCATTCTCAATTTGCCTAAACCTCAGGGTCGGTAGGCCATCCAGCGATTTTTGGGACTTGCAAATTATTACTGTCAGTCATCTGAGGCTGCAGAAGATTTTGCCCAACTTAATAAGATGTTCTTCATTATCCCGACACCTCAAAACCATTCTAACTGTAGGGTCGTGCTTCCTCCCTGGGGGCTAGAGCCCTTTTATATCAAAAGAAGTCCAAAGAAAAAAACATTAGCTGTGGTTTCTACTCCAAACTGTTTACCTGTGTTAAAAAAAAATTACCCCATTGGTGATTCTGAGACACCAGGAATCAAGCTTGGACTAGAAGAATAAAGACCCCTATTGTAAGGATCTATTCATCTATTCCACATATATACAGATCATAAAAATTTGACTTCAGTCTGCTCAGTGCCTAAATTCTTGTCAGGCCCGTCAGTCACAGTTTTTTTTACCAGTTTAAACGTCCTTCTACATTTCCATCCTGCAGAGCAGAACACTAAGGCCTTGTTCACATGTGCGACAGTGCGTCGCCACTGGAAAATCGCAGCGATATCGCATCACTGGATCAATATCGCTGTTTCTCTTGGTGATGCTGTTATTTTGTAGCACCACATGCGAGGATTTTGTTTGGGGGGGGGGCTTAAAATATAAGCCCTACCTCGAAAATAAGCCTTAGGTGCAGAATTAAAAAAAAAAAAACAGTACACATCACCTAGAAGCGCTGTCTGTGGCTTCGCTGCAGCCTCTTCCCGGTCATCGGTACTGTTCTTCTTCAGCTCTTTTGGCTGAGGATTGAAAAATCTCCGCCTCCTGGAAGCGCTGGCTGTGATTGGCTGATGCTTAGCCCATCAGAGCCAGAGTTCGATGAATGGCTGTTATTGGTTCATCCAGCACTAACTGTGATTAACCCATTGGAAAGCATGGGCAGAACAAACACGCAGATTGTCGCTGAGAGAGAAACACACGAAACAAGAAAAAAAAAAGTCTCGGGACCGGCGTCCCACATACAAAAATGCTCGAGTCTCCCATTGTAGCCAATGGGGTTCGTTACTCAAGTACAGCTCTCGAATTTTACGAAAAGCTAGACTCGAATAATGCGGACCCGAGCATTTGTGTGCTCGCTCATCTCTACTTTTTTCTCATCACTCTTTATGGCTTACTATGGATAAAGACATAAGAGAACTTGTCTCTGCTTGCCCAGTCTGTGCCAGAAAGAAGCCATCACTTCTACGTCCTGCTGGTCTACTCTACATTCTGCAGTCACCTTGGTCACATACTGCAATAGATTTTATTACCAATCTGCCTAATTCCTTGGCTAATACAGGTAGTTGCAGATAGATTCTCTAAAATGGCCTGCTCTGCCCTCTGCATCTCACCTGGCACATCTATTTGTAGCACACATTTTCAGGTTACATGGACTCCCCCTCCATATTGTCTCTAATCGTGGAGTACAGTTCATTTCCAAGTTCTGTAGAATGTTGTCACCTAAGATATGTCAAGTTACACTTCTCCTCCACTTACCATCCTCAGCCCAATGGCCAGGTAGAGTGGACCAATTTTTAGAACCATATCTTTGTCATTTTGTGTCCTCCCAGCAGAACGATTGGGCATCTCTTCTCTCTTGGGCCGAGTTCTCTCATAATAACCATGTTTATGGGCATCTCTTCTCTCTTGGGCCGAGTTCTCTCATAATAACCATGTTTACCAATCCTCTAAGTTTATGTCGTTCTTCATATTCTATGTTCAGCATCGTTGTGGGCCTATATCCGTCTCTTCTTCCATGGATGTGCTTGCTGAGAACCACTGTAACCAGAAATTTTAGAAAATTTGGGAGCAGACTAAGTGCTCTCTATTACATGCTACTGTCCTCATGAAGTAGGCTGCTGATAAAAAAAAGATCACCTCCAAAATACTCTTAGGGAATTGAGTCTGGTTATCTTCCAGTAACATACGCCTCATGACGCCTTCTTTTAAATTTGCACTCCGCTTCCAAGTAAAGTCAACCCAGTGATGTACAAGCTCCATCTGTCATCCACCTGGAGAATTCCGAACTAGTTTCACGTATCCCTCCTGAAGCCATTGATTCTTAACAGATATGCACAATCTTAGGCACCCTCTGCTGTTACTGAAGAGAAATATAATGTCAAAGAGAGACTTTTCTATTCGGTGGTTTGGAAGGGATACGGTCATGGGAACCTCTAGAGAATATCAATGCACTTGATTTAATCAAAAAGTGTTATTCTGCAAGAAGGAGGGGGCCTAAATGAGGGGTTGCTGGCACAGCGCATTGCCGCTGCTCACCTCACTCACCTGCTACTAGGGCTATGGTCAGGCATTGATGCCATTCGTGCTCAGCATGGCAAAGTTCTACCTGAAACATGGTTCTACTGGTTCGGTTCGCTAGTCCTGAACACTGGTGTATAGCACTGTCTCTCAGAGTGTTATATAGGGCTTATATAGGTCTTAAACAGTGTTATACACCAGTTCTAGGGGCTTTGGTGAACCTCTGGTTCAGTTCAAACTAATTTGGACCGAACTGAACTTTTTACAAAAGTTCACCAAACAGACTGAACTTTTCAAAAGTTCATTCAACACAAGTGTTATGTTTACATTGTCTAAATTTCCTTTATCGTTTCATTTGCACAGTGTCCAGCTAACTTCTTTGCATATTTTTGTGTATCCATCTCTGCGAGTTTCTAGAAGTATTTGCATGCATGTGTTATCAGCTAGTTTTTTCAGGAGTAGACATTGTTTAGTGGACCTTAAAATACCATATTTTTGACAGGTTATCGGAGACTGAATAGGCTATCAGTAAAAGAGTTTCTCTAGTATTCCCTTGGCATCACTTCCTGTAATGTATCTGGGTGGTTCATTGTTGTCCTAGTTACAGGAATATCTTTAATTGGTACTTTGGAAAATATGCTGCAGGGGTTTTTATGAAGAAGTCTTTGTCTTTTAAACTTTACTATGCATGTGATCACTTCAGTCTGAAATGTTATAATGAGGTGGTCAATGGATGCCCCAGCAGCTGCAAACCAATTGGTCATATTTAAAGCAACCCCATTATGGAATATTTTGCTTCTTACTTACACTCTGTTTTGGAAAGTATGTAGTACTTTATGTATTTCTAGTGTGAATCTATGAGGACTCCAATGTATAATGCAATCCATTAATTTTTTAGACATTACAATAAAACTCTGTACAAAATTGGACACTGTAAGGTACATGGTCAGATAAACAGGAAACAGTCTGCTAAATATTATCTGCCTACTGGGCTCTTGTGTAGCTACAGGTCGCACATGTGGTATTTCCAGCATCCTGGTTTCAGACACACTAATACATGTGGTATAAGCTATGTTGTAACCGAACAATTCAAATAGAGGATGCATGCCCTAAAGCCATACTTCCATATGCATCCAGGTCTAGATGTAGATAATAGGTCACATAGCAAGGTACTGGAGTATGGAGTATGCAAAAACCCATATAAATGTTAGCAATGTCTGTATGGGGGGGGGGGGGGGGTAACAAAGTCACAGAGGCTCTCACTTAGTTCAGATAAAAGTTTAAGTTGCTTTTTCTCTTTCTTACTTCCAGCAATAACAGGGTAACCCAAGGAAAAACAGCAGCCTCTGGGGGCACATGAGCCCAGCGAGGAGCAGCACATAAAATAAACCGAGGCACGGCAAGCTGCTAGCTATGCCTTAGGCCTGTATGCAGGATTCCCACAGCAGAGTTCGACCTGGTGCCCGTTCGGTGACCCCTGCATCTTCAACTAGCACTTCGTCGTGCATGCACAGTAGCCAAAGGTGCTGGGGGGTTGACGCGTATCCCGCATACTTCCGCAATGGTAACTGCAGAAATGCGGCGGGATGGACAGCTTACCAAACTTCAATGGAATCCGGCCATGCGTAATCTGCACAAAATTGCAGCATGCCCCAGCTGCCCCCTCTAACTACACCCCTGAGTAAAAAGAGAAGATGCATAATATTACGCTTGAGATATTTTTAGAGATGGTTGGTATTGACAGAATTGAACTAGTCCACTAGACTAATCTGGTGAGCCCAGTTTGTGCCACAATAATTGCACTCAAACTATCGGTACAAGACAACCTGATCTGAAACAGACATTAAAGCCAATCATTTGCCAGTAGGGTAAATTTCTTAAACGTTGATAACAAATACCCTATTGACCTCATAGATAATTTATTCAATATCTGCAATACTAGCAAAAACGTTTACTATTCAATAGGTGCGCACATATCTTGCATAGGTGGAAGGTGGACCCTCAGAATGACTTCTTCTAGTGGGCCAAATTAACCCAGTCAAATACAGTACAGGAAAGCTGAAGAGCCAAGAAGTGAAGGTAAATCCTTGGATTGGAAAAATATAGAACAGATAGGGGATTATGTCCATGCTAGTATTTTCCTTTTTTCAGTATGTTATTTAATTACTGCAAACAATTTGCCCCAGATACATGAATAGGCTCTATGGAATGATCTTTCATGATGAAATGTTTGGTGTTGTAAACAAAGCTAGATACGATCAATGCTGGAAGGAAGGTTTGTTGCAAGTCCAGAATCAGTAACTACTTAATAGAGAGTAGAATTAATGTCCTTGCCTTGTCCGAGTTTGATGTTTTGAAAGTCAACGGGTCCTGTGGCTGTACTTTCAAGTTTGCTTCTGGTTATTTCTGCTCTACTTTTGGTGTTACTCTTCTGAAATCTTCTGTTATTCAACTAGACACTGACCTGGTTACCGTCAGTAGAGAAACAGAATGGAGATTTTAAACGAGAAGGTAAAGATATTAAATACAATATTACATTTGAACTATTTATTAATCAACGAATTAAGCCAGATTGACACGAGCGTTCATGCATTTACGTGCGCATTTACACCGTAGTTTTGCTGAATGGGCAAAAAATACGTAGCGGGTTCTATTTTGCATCTGAGCAGGGAAAGAGAACAGTTTAAAATCATGAAACTATTGGCCATTTCAATGGCTGAGAGCATTAGTCCATCTGTTTTTGCGTACACAAGCGTCCCTTTCGGCAGAAGCGTGCACAAATACACTTACGCTTGTGTGAATCCGGCCTTACAGTTGAGAGCCGCTATTAGCGCTGGCGTGAATGATCACGTTCAGAATGGTGTTACTGTGAGTAATCCTCTCATCCTCATCATCATTACAATACATTCCCTTGAAGATTTACTGCACGGCGTCTTCAGGCCGGAATTTGTGGTATTTAGTATTAATTACTTTACTTTCATGTAGAGGCTTTTTTCATATGTGAATGAGGCTATTATGTCCTGTCAACATTGATAACTGAATTTATGGAAACTCATTTGCAAGTGAACTTCAATATAAATTCTCTTTTAGAGCTTATTTTTTCCTTTTTTAGTATTATTTCACAGCCGGGAATTTATGGATCTTCCTTTGGAAGAAAATTCACTGTGCTTAAATTTATGCAAAATAACCTTATTATATGATTTTATTTAGTTCATCTTTAAGCAAAATGCAACTTGGTTTGAGATGTATATGTTAGGGCGGTTTAAGGCGGCCGTATGCGCAACTACGCTTGCCGCTATGTAGTTTTTGCCTTGAAAATTAGACCTCGGAGCGCAGCCTAAAATCACATGAGCATGTTTTCTTTGGATTAGTTATTGTGTAAATCAGCACTAGAATGGGGAAATCGTGCAATGTGAGCGACTTCAAACAAGGTATGTTCATCGGTGCTAGACTAGTCAAGGCCAGTATTTCAAAAACTCTTGACCTTGTGGGGTTTTCTCGTGCAGCGTTGTCAAGAGAATACCGAAAATGATGTGATGAAAGATGAAGATCCAGCAAAAAGGGATCTTGTGGAAATAAACAACAAGATGGGTCAGAGAGGGATGTCAAAAATCATTCTGACGAATAGGAAGTGCACAGTCAAGTATGAATAGTTTTAATCCCATTTTCTGCAATTTTATAGGCCGGATTCACACGGACGAATTTGTGCAATTCGCACAAAATAGAACCCATTGATTTCAAATACACATATGAGAGTCACAGATTTATCTGCGACGGAGTATTTTTCTAGTCATGGACACAACATAAAACATATGAAAGTCACTATATGAAAAGGCAATTTCAAATCTCAGGGTCACTGAAGATTTTGGGAGTACACGTTTATAACCATCTTTTACACTGTCAAGACCAGAATGAACCTCAGAGGGGGCTTCTTGCATCAGTGCAGAATATGGGAAATTTGGAGCAGAGACAATACTCTGGCCTGGTGACCCCCTAACACTGATTTAGAGACCATAAAACTTTCACATCCCTTATCAGTGGACTAATTAAGTATTTACTCTTCTACTCATCCTGCTCTGGTATTGTTTTAAGTGCAAATTAATCACATCATGTCTGTGCCTTTTTCTATGTATATGTGTGTGCGTATATATATATATATATATATATATATATACCTCTTCTGATGTATTCCAATTAAGCCTGAGGAAGAACCCCGAGTAGATCTGAAAGCTCGCTGTCACATCATAGATTTTGTTAGCCATTAAAAGGTATCTTATCTACAAGATGACTTGGTTTCTCTTACTGAGAACAATCACAGATTTCTTCCTATGAACTCTGAGTGGATGTGAATGTTCTCAGCAGGAGAAACCAAGTAATCTTGTGGATATAATACCTTTTAATAGCTAACAAAAATACATAATGTTATAGCGAGCTTTCAAACCTACTCAGGGTTCTTCCTCAGACATAATGACATAGATCTGAAGATTCATATACATATATACTGTATATACATATGACAAGGAAGAGACATGATGTGATTAATTTGCACTTAAAAAAAGAAATTTTCACCAGAACAGGATGACTAGAGAAATAAATACTTAAATAGTCCACTGATAATTAAATTATTATGGTCTCTGAATTAGTGTTGAAGGGTCACCAAGCCAGAGTGTTATCTATGCTATAGATTTCCCATACTTCCCAGCCACGCATGAATCCTCTTGAAGAATTTAGGCCTCTGTTGAAAGTGTCAAAAGTTATTATAAGTTTGTACTCCCAAATTCTTCTATGTCTTTGTGACTTGAAATTGCCTTTTAATATGGTGACTTTAATAATAATAATTTTATTTATATAACGCCAACATTTTCCGCAGCACTAACAAGACAGGGGGAATAGAAACAAAACCATAGTTACATGTAGTAATCAATTGATGGAAACAGTAGGAGTGCGGGTCCTGCTCCAACGAGCTTATCTGCTAAAAATAATGGGGTGATACAGAAGGTAAATGGGGTGGAGCTGTGCAAGGCATGGTGAGGTGGAGAGTGAGGGATGCTATACACATACAGTGCTCAAATTGAGCCATATAGTGGCTGAATCGTTCTGACTGCAGCAGGGATCGCAATTAGTAGGACAAGACGCATGTTATCAGGTGGAGTAAAGAGGGGTTTGGTTTAGGAGATATGGTATGCCTCCCTGAAGAAAGCATGCCTGAAGCTTTGTGTGTCAGGGATTGCGCAGATCAAGAGACCATCTGTGGTCTCAAAGCACGTACTCAGTCTTTGTTAGCTCCTGTATTTTTATGGCACAAGAATCTAAATAAAACAAGAAACTACTTCACTGGAATTTGAGTTATCTGTTTCTCTTTTTGGATTGCCCAGATGTTACGGTATACTGCCCTTGATATGCCAGCCCGGGTTGCCCTGGATCTCACCCACAACCTCTATCCCTGCCTGCTTGCCTCCACTCCTGGCTAACCCCAGGCAGGCAACTGGACGGCGGTCCCTACTCTCACTAGTGACCGAGAACGGACACTGGCGTAACTGATGGAAGGGTAGAATACTGACAGAAAAAGCAGATGAAAAGCAACCAATATGAACAAACTAATCAGAACCGAGGCAGATGGAAAGACCTGGCAGATGGTAGCAACTATAGCAAACAAGCTGATAGAGGCAGGAGTCCTACAGAGGCTGACTAGCTAGCACTTTAAGGAAACCAATAACTGGCAGTGACTGCAAGTCCCTGCCAGACCTTTAAACAAAAGCCTCCGTCCAGGGGCAGAGAGAGGGAGACAGCCCACTCCCAAATGATCATAATGAAAGGGAACTTGTGCATGGCAGCTGCACTCAAAAGTGCGCGCGCGGCACCGCATGCCACCAGCACCACGCCGGGGGGGGGGATTCTTACAATGCTCTTGGGGTGCAGGTGGCATGTTCAGGCCAGAGATTGGATGTAGGGGGTAAAGGAAAGATCAGAGTCAAATATAACCCCAAGACAGCGTGTGTTCTATGTTGTGTCCATGACTAGAAAAGTGCTCCGCCACCGGTAATTCTGTCTTTCTCTGTTTAATTGTGTGGCGATAAGACCTTATTCTCACTTTCAGTTTTTGTCCCGTTTCTCCAACATAAAGCCCCCAAACCGGACATTTACTGCACATGATCAGGTACACAACATTGGACGTGGAACATGTGAATGTCCCTGGGATCTTATAGTCCTGCTGTGTGTTGGGGATGCGTATCCTGTCCGCAGTCAGTACATGTGAACAGGTCTTACAGCTCCTTACATTACAGGGATAAGTTCCTTTTTGTGTGTCAGAGGGCAATGCGCTCCTAATTATAAAGTCCCTCAAATTTAGAGGTTTCCTGTGACACAGAAAGGGAGGGTCCAGGGATAAGGTTTTCAGACGGTTATCCTTGTGTAGGGTATGATTTTGTAGGGTAGGGTTTTGAGTAGATGGGATTCCCCTTTCTGTCATTTGGGTGCACTGTGAAGCAAATGGTAGCCAAATACAATGCTGTTCCAACTAACATATTCAAATGTAGAACTCAATATTATTCCTTAGCATGAATGGGCAAAAACAGCAGGCAACTGCTTCGAATGCCATTACCGTCTAAGGCCTGTGTCACACGAATGCATGCATATTTGTGTGCGCATTTGCGCTGAGTTTTTCTAGAATGGTCATTTTTTGCACTTTTTGCACCTGTGCAAAAAAACACGCAATGATGCTTCCAGACTTTGAGATGGCCAACTAATGTAATGAGTTCAAGATGTGTTCTTTTCCTGCGCAAATGTCGAGGAAAATAGAGGGTTTTTTTGTGCAACACAAGAGTGCAAAATATATGCTTGTGTAACCAATAGTTTTCTGCGTATTGTGCGTACAAAATTTTGGAGTGCAAATATGTCCGTATGACACAGGCCTAAAAGAAACAGAAAGGCAAGACTGCAGCATATGTGCTATGTTCTGTATTATATCATTATGCATTTCTCAGAAGAGGAGATACACAGTGAAAAAATGCAGATTAAGGCCACTTTCACATGGCAGTATTTTGCATCAGTATATGTAAACTAGAACCAGAAATGGGTCCAAAAAATAAAGAGATGCAAACCCTTTCATACTTGTCTTTGGCTTCTGGCTTGAACAGGTGAATGACCCGATGGGCACTGAGCCAAAAGTGGGCCCCCAGCCTCCATACACAAATATGCTGTATCTTGTAGTACACTCATTGCAGTAGAATCATAGAATGGTAGAGTTGGGAGGAACCTCCAGGGTCATCGGCTCCAACCCCCTGCTCAGTGCAGGATCACAAAATCATCCCAGACAGATATTTGTCCGGTTTCTGTTTGAAGACTTCAATTGAAGGAGAACTCCCCACCTCCCGTGGCAACCTGTTCCACTCATTGATCAGTACATACAGATAGGCAGCATGACTAGTTTATTTATATAGACACACAGGCTAGTGCTGAGATGACATCTAGGTGCATTGGGAGTCCTGCATTATCCTCCCTCCATAGGCCCCCCTTCTTTTTCCACTAACATGGGGATTGAGTAATATTTGAATGTACTGTACAATGTACCCCTAGAATGAATTTTACTGGTGGGCCCCAGGCATTCCAGTCTGACGCTGTTTGACTTATACTTACATATGAATCCTGGTGCTAAATACTAACCCAATAGTGCTGTATGAGAATAGCCTACAGGGGTTTTCCAGGACTGCAATATTGATGTTCTTTAGAATAGGCCATTAATATCAGATGAGTGGGCCATCTGACTCCCACCGATCAGCGGATAAAAGCGGCTGCAGCTTTGTACATTTTTTAGTGGCTGTACCTGTTATTGCTGATCAGTCACCATCAATCAGCTGATTGCTGACAGTGCAGTGAGTCGGACCCCCACTGATTGGATATTGGAAACCTATAATAAGCACAGGCAATCAGTATAAAAGTCCCAGAAAACCCCTTTGAAAAATATGGAATATGTCCAGTAGCAACTGCATATTTAATGAGATACAGATATTGTGACATTCTGGAAAGGGGAAGTGGAAAGGCAAGCGAGTCTTCATTCTGAATATAGTCACACTATGGGGAGAGTTCTGAAAAATAAAACCGTCTTTATTGCCAGTAGCAACCAATTACAAAACCGCTTTCATTTTCTGAAAGCTGCTGTGGGTAACAAAGATAGTTTTTGTTTTAGACAGTTTCATAAATCTCTCATTGTATATTTTGGCAGATGAGCACTCAGGTAAATAAACACAAATCAAATATATTACACCGAGTAGAAGAAAACAAAAGAGAAACCAAAAAAAAATGTCTCATACAGCCTCTGCTGGATTGTTCTTTATTAACCTATTAACCCCTTAAGGACGTGGCCCTTTTTTTTTGTCCATTTTCAGTTTTTCCTCCCTCCTTTTTTAAAAATCATAACTCTTTTATTTATTCATCGAAATACCTGTATGAGGGCTTGTTTTTTTAGGGGACAAGTTACATTTTTCAAGGATACTATATGATGTACCATATAAAGTACTGAAAAACGTTTAAAAATTCTAAATAGAGTTAAATGGTAAAAAAATGAACTTCTGCCACCTTTGGGTGCGTCTTGTTTCCATGGCGTACACACTGCAACAAAAATGACATGATAACTTTAATCTATGGGTCAGTACGATTGCTACAAACCAAATTTATATAGTCATTTTTTGCTGTACTACTTTTATTTATTTTCGACGATATTTAATTTTTAAAAATTACTTTCTGCCATCATCTTCTGACCGCTATAACTGTTTTATTTTTTCATCAACATAGCTGTGCAAGAGCTCAGTTTTTGCGGGACGTTCTGTAGTTTCCTTGGTACCATTCTAGAGTACATATGACTTTTTGATTGCTTTTATTACATTTTTTTTCTTGGAGACTGGGTGACCAGAAAAGCGCAATTCCGGCATTCTTTATTTATTTTTTGATGGCGTTCACCATGCGGGGTTAATAATGCATTATCTTGATAGATCGGACTTTCACGTACCTGGCGATACCAAATATGCATTTTTGTTTCATTATTTAGATTCTATTATTATAACTATGGCAAATGGGTTTGTTTGTTTTTTAAACTGTTATTACCTTTTTTTAATAATTAATAAAACTTTTTTAAACTTAATTTTAACTTTTATTTTTTAGTCCCCATAGGGAACAAGAACTTGTGATGTCTTGATCACTGCTACAGTATGATACAATGCCTGTCCGGTCGCAGTATAATGTAATGCTATGGCGTTACATCAAGTCACCCCAAAGACATGGCTTGATAGGCACTCTACTATGACAGCTCTAGGGCTTTTCAGAAGGCCCCCGGCTGCCATGACACTTGCGATCTCATTGCGGGGGGCCATACGGGACCACGGAACATCAGCTGGGGGATTTAAATGCTGCTGTCAGAATTGATGACGGCATTTAAAAGGTTAACAGCTGCACAGCTTATTGGAGTTGTTACGGGCGGGTGTCAGCTGTAAGAAAAAAAGATATAAAAAAGTAGCCCTATACGTCACTGACAAAAAATGCAGTAAAAATCATTTTGGTAGCTGAAGGAAAAAATAGGGCAATAAAGCCACAACATGGGTAAAATCTCTAAATAGTGTCTGGTCGTTTAGGCCCAAAACACCCTGATCCTTAAGGGGTTAATGCGCTGAGCATTACAGACATGTTGCAACAGCTTGCCCCCTTTTCTGTCCTAGTAGCGCCTCCGGGACTGGAAAACAAGCATATAGGACAGGAGGAAGTTTTCATAGCTAGTCTGTACAGCAAGCAATGTTCTCTGCAAGGTCTGCAATAATTGCAAGAAGTGTCTTCAGTATGAGAGATTCCAAAAATAAGACCTTTTAGTTCATTTCAGGAGATTACATATTAAACCTGAAAAACATTGCACTTAAATATCTTCTGCACAACCTGCAGATGCACTAGGTCTTGGCTAGTGAGAAGAAAGACCTTCATCTCATCTTCATGCCATGTGTAGTGGCCAGCGTGTGCACCTGCAGGCGCAGCTGTTATTGATTTCAGCCTGTAGTTACAAATACCGGCCACTAAACAGAGATTGGAGCCGCAGCTTCTGCTTCGAGCCCTGTATATCCTGCCACAGACCACGGATGCCGGATCAGCTGATCATCCGGGCTCCCTAGCAGTGCACTCCAGCTGATCAACTATCGATGACCTATCCTGGTCTGTTTTTTATTGTTTAGTTGTCATTTGTCACAGCTTCTTGTTCCATGGTGGTTTAAAGCCATAGTCACCAGCCTCATTTATTGTCTAATAATCTCAAAAAGTCCTCCAAGAGATTTCAGTAGTTTGGAGTTTATGGGGGGATGGGGTTTCAGAACGAAGACAGCAATAAATAATAAATGTTATTAAACAGTGTATTGCTAAAACAAATACTGCATATAGTATAATGTGTATAGTAATGGAGGTGCCTGTTAATGAAAGACTGCTATAGTAGTGATGGCTGGGGTAGATTTAGCAATGCTGAAAATAATGAGAATTGCACAATAATTCTTTTTCATAGCTGTTTTTGTAATATCCCATGCGGATTAAACATACCGAGTACAATATCAAATAATCACTGATTTGCATATTTGTTCCTGTGAATGATATGTAGGCTTTTGTATATCAATAGTCATAATTGTTTGCAATAATATATATACATTGTATATTGTTAATATATAAACAATATATATTACTGTTCAAAGGTTTTAGGCAGGCGTGGAAAAAGTGCAGCAAAGTAGGAATGCTTTCAAAAATAGAATTGTTAATAGTTTTTTGGTCAACTAGTAGAGATGAGAAAACGTACTCGTCCGAGCTTGATACTCGTTCGAGTATTAGCGTGTTCGAGATGCTCGTTACTCGAGACGAGCAGCACGCGATGTTCGAGTTACTTTCACTTTCATCTCTGAGACGTTAGCGCGCTTTTCTGGCCAATAGAAAGACAGGGAAGGCATTACAACTTCCCCCTGCGACGTTCAAGCCCTATACCACCCCCCTGCAGTGAGTGGCTGGCGAGATCAGGTGTCACCCGAGTATAAAAATAGGCCCCTCCCGCGGCTCGCCACAGATGCGTTCTGACATAGAGGAGGAAAAGTGCTGTTGGTGCCGGAGCTGCTATAGGGAGAGTGTTAGGAGTATTTTAGGTTTCAAGAACCTCAACGGTCCTTCTTAGGGCCACATCTAACCGTGTGCAGTCGTGTGGAGGCTGCTTTTTGCAGTGTTGCACTTTTTTTTTTTTTGTATATCGGCCGTGCAGAGCATTGCGCCCTGCAGTAATTATACATACTCCAGGGCCAGTAGCGGTGAGGCAGGGACAGAAGACATATATTTATTGAATATAGGCAGTGGGCCTTTGCAAAAACATTTGGGAAAAAAAATCTATTTGGGCTGCCTGTGACTGTCCTCAGTGTACTGGGTCTGTGCTGGGTGTAGTTGTCCTTCTAATTCATACGCAGCCAGCTAAGTATTACAGCAGGCTTGCGCAAAATTATTTCCTGGCTCTGCTGTGCGTTCGGTAAGCGAAGTGAGCCTCCAACCACAGGCCAGTAAGCGGCACATTTAATTACAGCGTTCTGTTTCTGCACTACTGGTAATACACCATGCTGAGGGGTAGGGGTAGGCCTATAGGACGTGGACGCGGACGAGGACGCGGAGGCCCAAGTCAGGGTGTGGGCACAGGCCGAGCCAGTGCGGTGGCCAGGGGTAGAGGCAGGGCCAGACCGAATAATCCACCAACTGTTTCCCAAAGCGCCCCCTCGCGCCATGCCACCCTGCAGAGGTCGAGGTGCTCTACGGTGTGGCAGTTTTTCACAGAGACGCCTGACGACCAACGAACAGTGGTGTGCAACCTTTGTCGCGCCAAGATCAGCTGGGGAGCCACCACCACCAGCATGCGCAGGCATATGATGGCCAAGCACCCCACAAGGTGGGACGAAGGCCGTTCACCGCCTCCGGTTTGCACCACTGCCTCTCCCCCTGTGCCCCAACCTGCCACTGAGATCCAACCCCCCTCTGAGGACACAGGCACTACCGTCTCCTGGCCTGCACCCACACCCTCACCTCCGCTGTCCTCGGCCCCATCCAGCAATGTCTCTCAGCGCAGCGTCCAGACGTCGCTAGCGCCACTGTTTGAGCGCAAGCGCAAGTACGCCACCACGCACCCGCACGCTCAAGCGTTAAACGTGCACATTGCCAAATTGATCAGCCTGGAGATGCTGCCGTATAGGCTTGTGGAAACGGAGGCTTTCAAAAGCATGATGGCGGCGGCGGCCCCGCGCTACTCAGTTCCCAGTTGCCACTACTTTTCCCGATGTGCCGTCCCAGCCCTGCACGACCACGTCTCCCGGAACATTGTACGCGCCCTCACCAACGCGGTTACTGCCAAGGTCCACTTAACAACGGACACGTGGACAAGCACAGGCGGGCAGGGCCACTATATCTCCTGATGGCACATTGTGTGAATTTAGTGGAGGCTGGGACAGAGTCAGAGCCTGGGACCGCTCACGTCCTACCCACCCCCAGAATTGCGGGCCCCAGCTCGGTGCTGGTATCTGCGGCAGTGTATGCTTCCTCCACTAAACCACCCTCCTCCTCCTCCTCCTCCAATGCAACCTCTGTCTCGCAATCAAGATGTGTCAGCAGCAGCACATCGCCAGCAGTCGGTGTCGCGCGGCGTGGCAGCACAGCGGTGGGCAAGCGCCAGCAGGCCGTGCTGAAACTACTCAGCTTAGGAGAGAAGAGGCACACGGCCCACGAACTGCTGCAGGGTCTGACAGAGCAGACCAACCACTGGCTTGCGCCGCTGAGCCTCCAACCGGGCATGGTCGTGTGTGACAACGGCCGTAACCTGGTGACGGCTCTGCAGCTCGGCAGCCTCACGCACGTGCCATGCCTGGCCCATGTCTTTAATTTGGTGGTTCAGCGCTTTCTGAAAAGCTACCCACGCTTGTCATACCTGCTCGGAAAGGTGCGCCAGGTCAGCGCACATTTCCGCAACTCCAAGACGGACGCTGCCACCCTGCGGACCCTGCAACATCGGTTTAATCTGCCAGTGCACCGACTGCTGTGCAACGTGCCCACACGGTGGAACTCTACGCTCCACATGTTGGCCAGGCTCTATGAGCAGCGTAGAGCTATAGTGGAATACCAACTGGGCAGCGTAGTGGGAGTCAGCCTCCTCAATTCTTTACAGAAGAGTGGGCCTGGTTGGCAGACATCTGCCAGGTCCTTGAAAACTTTGAGGAGTCTACCCAGATGGTGAGCGGGGATGCTGCAATCATTAGCGTCACCATTCCTCTGCTATGCCTCTTGAGAAGTTCCCTGCAAAGCATAAAGGCAGACGCTTTGCACTCGGAAACGGAGGCGTGGGAAGACAGTATGTCGCTGGATAGTCAGAGCACCCTCATGTCTATATCTCAGCGCGTTGAGGAGGAGGAGGGGGAAGAGACAGCTTGGCCCACTGCTGAGGGTACACATGCTGCTTGCCTGTCATCCTTTCAGCGTGTATGGCCGGAGGAGGAGGAGGATCCTGAAAGTGATCTTCCTAGTGAGGACAGCCATGTGTTGCGTACAGGTACCCTGGCACACATGGCTGACTTCATGTTAGGATGCCTTTCTCGTGACCCTCGCGTTACACGCATTCTAGCCACTACGGATTACTGGGTGTACACACTGCTCGACCCACGGTATAAGGAGAACCTTTCCACTCTCATTCCCGAAGAGGAAAGGGGTTCGAGAATGATGCTATACCACAGGGCGCTGGTGGACAAACTGATGGTAAACTTCCCATCCGACAGCGCTAGTGGCAGAAGGCGCAGTTCCGAGGGCCAGGTAGCAGGGGAGGCGCAGAGATCAGGCAGCATGTACAGCGCAGGCAGGGGAACATTCTCCAAGGCCTTTGACAGCTTTATGGCTCCCCAGCAAGACTGTGTCACCGCTCCCCAGTCAAGGCTGAGTTGGCGGGAGCACTGTAAAAGGATGGTGAGGGAGTACGTAGCCGATCGCACGACCGTCCTCGGTGACGCCTCTGCCCCCTACAACTACTGGGTGTCGAAGCTGGACACGTGGCCTGAACTCGCGCTGTATGCCCTGGAGGTGCTTGCTTGTCCTGCGGCTAGCGTCTTGTCAGAGAGGGTGTTTAGTGCGGCTGGGGGAATCATCACGGATAAGCGTACCCACCTTTCAACCGACAGTGCCGACAGGCTTACACTCATCAAGATGAACAAAGCCTGGATTTCCCCAGACTTCTCTTCTTCACCAGCGGACAGCAGCGATACCTAAGCAATACGTAGGCTGCACCCGCGGATGGAAGCATCGTTCTCTATCACCATCAAAAACGGGGACATTTTTGCTTCATCAATCTGTGTATAATATTCCTCCTCCTCCTCCTGCTCCTCCTCCTGAAACCTCACATAATCACGCCGAACGGGCAATTTTTCTTAGGCCCAGAAGGCTCAGTCATATAATTTTTCTAAACAATTTTTATACGTTTCAATGCTCATTAAAGCGTTGAAACTTGCACCTGAACCAATTTTTATTTTAACTGGGCTGCCTCCAGGCCTAGTTACCAATTAAGCCACATTAACCAATTCACCAATTTTTGGGGGCCCTCGCCTTCAGTGTAATCCAATTAATTTTTTGCCCACCTGCATTACAGCTGACGTTACATCAGCTGTGCTGGGCCCTGCAATGGGATATATTTATGTACCGCCGGTGGGTTCCAGGGAGCTACCCATGCTGTGGGTCCACACGGAGTTGTAACTACATGTGTAAGCTTCTAAAGAAACCCAGTCTTATTGGGGCATGCAGTGTGGGCCGAAGCCCACCTGCATTTAACATGACATTACCTCAGCTGTGATGGGCAATGCTATGGGATATATTTATGTGCCGCCGGTGGCTTCCTGGCACCCACCCATGCTGTCGGTCCACAGGGACTTCACAATAGGGAGTTGTATCTGCCTGTGTCTATGAATTAAAAAGCCCGGTCAGGTTGGGGCATGCAGTGTGGGCCGAAGCCCACCTGCATTTAATCGGACGTTACCTCAGCTGTGATGGGCACTGCAATGGGATACATTAATGTACAGCCGGTGGGTTCCAGGGAGCCACCCATGCTGTGGGTGCACACGGAATTCCCATTGCGGAGTTGTACCTGCCTGTGACTATTTATAAAAAAACGCGGTCTGACTGGGGCATGCAGACACCTTGACAGAATGAATAGTGTGTGGCACATGGGTTCCCCATTGCTATGCCCACGTGTGCAGCTCCTGATGGCGGTGGCACAGGATTATATTTCTCATTGCTTCTGTACAGCATTGTGGGCTATCACCCCGCCCCTTTTAAAGAGGGTCGCTGCCTAGCCGTGCCAACCCTCTGCAGTGTGTGCCTGCGGTTCCTCCTCATGGCAGACGCACTTATAAATAGACATGAGGGTGGCGTGGCATGAGTGCAGCTGAAGGCTGCGCAGGGACACTTTGGTGTGCGCTGTGGACACTGCGTCGTGCCGGGGGGGGGGGGGGTTGGGCAGCATGTAACCCAGGAGAAGTGGCAGCGGAGTGTCATGCTGGCAGTGATTGTGCTTTGTTGGAGGTAGTGTGGTGCTTAGCTAAGGTATGCATTGCTAATGAGGGCTTTTCAGAAGTAAAAGTTGTTGGGGGGGGCCCACTCTTGCCGCTATTGTGGCTTAACAGTGGGACCTGGGAACTTGAGATGCAGCCCAACATGTAGCCCCTCGCCTGCCCTATCCGTTGCTGTGTCGTTCCCATCACTTTCTTGAATTGCCCCGATTTTCACAAATGGAAACCTTAGCGAGCATCGGCGATATACAAAAATGCTCGGGTCGCCCATTGACTTCAATGGGGTTCGTTACTCGAAATGAACCCTCGAGCATCGCGATAATTTCGTCCCGAGTAACGAGCACCCGAGCATTTTGGTGCTCGCTCATCTCTATCAACTAGCAAAATGCTAAGTGAATAAACACAAGAGAAATATATCTTGCAACGGTCGACAAGTGGTAAGAGGCCTGCACTCTCTAAGTGGTTTCTAAGATGTGGCTGAGGAGCCATGTCACGGTGGCAATGAGTGCAGCATGCTCTTTGTAATCTTGTGCACCGTTGAAGGTATATAACGGGATCTGGACGACTCTTGGAATTTGGTGATCGTGACGCCAGTGCCTAGATTAAGAGCACTTTGTAGCGAAATAAGACTAACACACGTATATAGGTAAATGACAGACACACCATTTACTTTCAGAACCGTGGTTGTCTGCAATAATATTATGCTCCAGAAATTGCATATACAACCTGTATATATACTGTTTAACATTTTACACACAGATAAACAAACTTTGAGGAGGCAGCATCTGAGCTAAGGAAGAGCTGTAAAGAGAGAACTGCCACGAAATACCCCTTATAAATCCCACTAACAGTTTTGCCATTCCTGAAACACTGTGCTCAAGTTTTCTTTGGTACTCACAAACTTCTATGAAGAAAGCAGCACTGGCTTGAACGGACATCAAGTTTGGAAAAAACAAACAGTGTCTCTCAGCATCGGGGTAATTTATGAGCAGCTACACACAGGATTTCTTGACAGTTTATATAATGTGTTTCTAATTACAGCAGGGCAGAGGAGAAGGAAGAAACTGGGTCTTTACATGGCTATCCGCTTCCTCTGTGTCCATCTCGGCTCCTCTCCCCTCTGAGTGACCTCTTCACTGTCTCACTCCATACTCCCTATGTACTGCACTTCTCTTCTTTACTGCATATTCTAACACTGTTATCAACTTCTATATGCGGCAATACAAAATGAACCTGAACTCCCACCTGTTCTCAACTGAGGGAGCCTGTCACAGCTCTGCTAGCTAACTGATTTACGACGATGCCTAAACAACTTTAACTCTTTAGTTTCCTGACTCGCTCTTCTTATTAACTAAAGTCCAGCCTAACTATACTTTGAACTGGTAGTTAGAACAGTTGCTGTTTACTTGCAGGTAAAGTACCTTTATTCTGCAGTACCAGTCCAGGTCACTACAGATGTTCCCTTGCTAATACAACAGACATCCTCGGCATTTCTTCTGTGTGTCCAAAGGTTGGTTTGGGTTGACAGCTTGACCTGGCAGCTTGATATCAAAGAACAAATTTGTTCGTTTTACCCGGGAGAATAGATTGAGCTAAGGCGGAACCCTAGGTCTCAAGTTGCTATGGGGTCTATACATTCTACTTCTCCCCAAATACTACATTATGCATTTACATTTTTAGCATAAAATACAGTACACATATAAAACACACTGTCCGCTGTGCAACCTGGAAAGGAGGTAAAATTAGTCAAGTCAAGAATCACAACTGAAATTAGAGTGCCGATTAATGCCGGTGATGAGGTAGTCTGAAAGAGATGATTAGTTAAGGCAACAAGCAAGCAAAAAAGATCAACAACTAAATTGAAAAAGTTCTCCAAGTAATCTCTTGGGGTGCAACCTTTAGAGCATAGTCTATGAGTAGTCTCTCAAGATAAAAGTCTCAACACTTATAAATCCAAGGAAGGAACAAATTGTAATCCAAAGGAAGAAACTGAAAAAACACACCAAACAAATATAAAAAACCCAGAACAAAAACAAACTCCACTAGGAAAAATGAAAACAGAAACAGTTACTCGCAATAACGAACTGGTAGTTGTCCTCTGGTGCTCCTGGTGGACCATCTGGTTGGCATCACTGGAGTTGCTGGGAGTCTTCTCCGAGGTGTAGATGTAGGACGAGTAGGAACAGGTTGCGGACTTGGCTGGTAATATGGTACCATCAAGTGGGGCATCAGAAACCAGGTACTTGGGTTACTATGGTCAAAGACTGAAGGGACTGAATTGTCAGTATCCGAAGTAAGGTCCAATTCTCCACTGGCCACATCGGGTTCACTGTCAGATTCTGAAGGTGGTGGTTGTAAAGAACACAGTTTAAGTCTGTTCCAATGTACGATCTTCCATGACTGATTCTTCTGTGCAATATAATACGGTTCTCTATCAGCGTGGGGTTTGGACAAAATGGTGTAAGGCTGTCGCTCCCAGATAGAGTCCAATTTTACGGTCCGTGGAAGTTTCTTAAGCCAGTCTTTATCATGAATGTTTAATGAGGAAGCTATAGTATTTTTGGCAAAGTCACTTTCCTGTTTCTGATGAACTTCCTTCATGTGAGCATTAACAATTTCCTGGGAGTCTTGAAGTCTTCTTTGATACTCTTGTACCCAATCAGTGGATGGCAACGGGTTGACTTCATCTGTGGTTTGTATTCCAAGGGCTAGATCTGTGGGTAACTTGCCTGGCCGGCCAAACATTAAGTAGTACATAGTGTACCCAGTAGAACAGTGTGGTGTGTTGTTGTAAGTAAATTTCAGTTCCGGTAGGAGTGCAGGCCTCTTCCCGCTTGTCACCCATTGCAGAAAAACTGTACTAAACTATACTGTTTTTAAAAGCAAATAAAAGTAATGATTAAAATGTCTGCTTTTGTTTTCACAGGTCTCAGGCTGCAACTTCTGTTGTGGATATCCAGTCTTAAGTATTTATAGAGAGCATGGCAGACAACACAAACCAGTTGCCATACTTTTTTGGCAACATAACACGTGAAGAAGCTGAGGACTATCTTAAACAAGGAGGTTCCAGTGATGGCCTATATTTGTTGCGGCAGAGCAGAAGTTACCTCGGAGGTTATGCCCTATCAGTATCTCATGGCCGAAAACCTTACCATTATACAATTGAAAGAGAGTTGAGTGGAACATATGCAATAGCTGGTGGAATATCACATAACTCCCCAGTTGAGCTCTGCAATTACCACACTTATGAAAGTAGTGGACTTGTCTGTTTGTTGAAGAAGTCTTTCAGTCGCCCATCTGGTGTTCAACCGAAAATAGGACCTTTTGAAGACCTCAAGGAAAATCTTATTAGAGAGTATGTACAGCAAACATGGAATTTACGGGTAAGGTCAGATTTAATCTACTGTGCTCTACATACTTAGGGTGCTACAGCTTAAAATTAGCTATGGCCACCTAAAGTTTCCGCCGATTCCTAGTTCCTCAGATCGAGGCAGGATCTGCTTTGATGACCTCTTCCTATCTTAATCATCATCTCTCCAATAATCTTGTCATCAAAATTTCCTGTCTTTACTCATCAAGCAAATATACAGTTCTCATTGTAGCTATTTTAAGCCGCTTCCATACAAGTGTATTACAGGTTCATTTATGTGTTTGTAAAAGGGGCCTATGGAAAGGCATTGGAGAGGTTGCTGTAAAATATAAAAGGGTCGGGCCAAATATATTCAGACCCAGTATATTACTGTCAAACCCCAGCTTAGACTTCTAAATTAGATTTATATTTATATCAGACCTCAAACCCCTAGCTTAATTCAGACCCCCGACCATTTACGTTAACCCTTTCCTGCCACGAGGTGTAAATGTATACCCTAGATGGGAGTAGTTCCTGTGAATGGGCATAAATCTATGCCCGATGGATGACGAGGGCTCAGAATCCGGGACCGTTTTTTCCCCAGTGGCAACCAGATGAGCCTAACGGCCTACCTTCCATTGCAACATTGGGGGTTGGTGAGAACTGCAATCCCTACTCTTTAACCTTTATATGACGAATTCTCTGTGGCATCATCGACTCTTCACCATGCAATCAAGGAAGGTCGATGGCAAGTGCACGCTAGACAGAGGCATCCAGATCTGCCATGGCCTGTGATCGCTATGATTAGCAATAATTACCGTAATTGCAATACAGAAGTACTGCAATGTATTCATAGTCAGTAGTAGTCAGTGCAATCATAGCATTTCATGTTCAAGTCCCCTACATAGATATAAAATTTTAAAAAGTGAAAAGAAAATTTTTTTGGTGCACTTTCTGTCCTTGGATTAAGAAAAATTACAAGTTATAGAAAAATGTAGTGATGGCCACTCTTTTCTGTAAATTCTGTGAGTAAAAGAAACGAAAAAGGAAGGGGGAGCAAGTGAGGGTAGTGGAATATTTATGGAGTACAAAGTGTTTCCAATGATGGAGTATTTCGAATGGTGGAGGTGCTGCCAATCAGATGACACTCCACCAGTGTGGGTGTGAGTCTAGTGAAAAGGATGTGCAAAAAACTGGAATGGAGGCGCAACCCTCTAAGCTACTAGAAGATGTAGATCAAGGTCCAATGTGTGATGGTGAAAGAAGTGCTTTCACCATCACACATTGGACCTTGATCTACATTTTCTAGTAGCTTAGAGGGTTGCGCCTCCATTCCAGTTTTTTTCACATCATTTTCTGTAAATTCTGACCACCCACTGCTGCTGCATTCAACTGAGTTGGAGGTGCTGGGGGCCCAAACATAAGCTAAGTGTGCATCCCAGACATGGGACCTGCATGTAATGGACTGTCATGGCATATGCTGTGTGTCAGATGGCAATACCCATGTAAAGCTCAAAATAGGCCACTCACTAAATATCCATTAATATTTCTGTGTATTTTGGAATTTACAGGGCGAAGCTCTCGAACAAGCCTTTATCAGCCAAAAACCTCAGCTAGAGAAGTTGATTGCCACCACCGCTCATGAAAAAATGCCTTGGTTCCACGGCAGCATTCTTAGAGAGGAATCTGAGCAACTACTGCTGAATGGTGTAAAGAGCAACGGCACCTTCCTGTGAGTAACCATTACAGAGGGTAATCGGGGAATCTTGACCATTACAAGCAACAGATATTAAATGGCAATAATAATGCTTTATTGCAACACATAGTGGACGAAGTTAAAAAATATGTTGGTCTTTTATGATTATCTTTAATCCCTTACGGACCGGCCTGTTTTGGCACATAAAGTGGTTTTTCAATATAATTTTCTTTCTAAAGTAGCAAATGCTGTAAGATACCAACAGAACAAATATTACCAGTTCAACCCATTCCCACCAAATATAACAGGCTGCTTTCACATCTGCGCCAGTTTCCCTGCTCTGTTCAGGGAGCAGGAAAGGTGAATCCCCTTGCCAACAGGTCAGTCTTATGACGGAACCGTACAGCGCCGAACAAACCCCATTGACTATGTTGGTGTCCGTTCGGCTTCTGCTCAGCTGCCCGCCGTTTTTTCCCGGAAGGAAAAACGCTGCATGCAGCGCTAATTCTTCCGGTATTTTGTGCCAGATCTGTACCAAAGGTTGCAGCACAGAGGTGAAGGCGGCCTTAACAGGTACGTTGTGTGTGATATATTGTCCATTTACTGCATACCAAAATTCATCTGAAAATAGATAATAGACTGTTTATATGCCGTAGAGAAGTTCTACGAATGTACAATATACTTAATGAGTTATATAATACAGAGTTTTCAGGCTGATTAAACTTTGGCATATTTTATAAAGCTTTCTCCTACTTGTAGTTGACAATACGAATCAGTCAGCAGTCGGTTATTTATAAAGATGCTGTGTTAGACGAGTGCCTGTAAATAATGCATGGAGCCGTTCTCAACCACACTGCCAGGACACCTTTCAATGGCACTGAAAATTTAACCCAGCCTTGACCAGGAAAGAGGGGTTTTCTGCTCCACTTCATATACCCAGTACTACACCCACCTATATGAAGAAAGACAAAAGTCTGCATGCGACTGGATTACAAAGGTCACAGCAGGCGATTTATAAATTGAATACCAACTTTACAAAACTTTCACAAAAGTAACAGAACCCCCGCTCCTTTATACGAAACAGTAAAAGCAATAATAAAACTATTAAATTTACTGTATCATCACTGTTCCCTCTCAATATAAAACAAACAGATAGGTCTTTGTAACGGGGCACCAAGCCTCATAACAACTCTCCCCAGGCACAACAGCGCCACCTCAAGGATTACAACTGATGTTCTATAATACATGCAATAAAACCTCCCTGTCAGACCTTAGCCTCAACAGTCATATCTTTGGCAATTTCTTGCCAACTATGGGTGAATGCCGACAAAAAAACGGATTTCTACCGCATTTCCCACGGCGGAAATCTGCAGCTATTATGTTCTATTGAACCGAAGCTTTCTGCCTGCCAATGCTCACATGCAGAATTCTACAGCGGATTTCCACAGTGGGAAATAAATCGTGGCATGTTCTATTTACCGCGGATTTACGCCGCGGGAGGTCTCCATTAATCCTTTCCAATCCACTGTCTGACCTCTGAAGACATTATGATTTAAGACTGTACAGCTCAGATGTTGGAGGACATCCGTCGGGGTTCTCTTACTGTATATTGCCAGTCTCTCTGCTGTCGGAGCCTATCCAACGTGTCACTTCATGCAGTGTGTCCTTTGAAATCAATGGGCTGTCCATGTAATACATGGCTGTAACGGGGCCTGCAGTGGAAGAACCGCTCTTTGTAACCATTATCTGCTCTGGTTAAATAGAACTACAAGAAAAAGCTGTGGACCTGCGCTGCTTTCATATGTAAAAAACAATATTGAATGTCTCAATAGCCAATATTTGGATAGAGGCAAAAAGAAATTTTTATTTCATGCACATAAAAGAGTGAGGTCTCAACCTCATACAATCGTATAAAAAAATACTTGCGGGATCCTATGCAACGCGTTTCGGCGTAATACACGCCTTTCTCAAGCATACAGATACATCCATTCTGCTCTGGTTAAAGGGGTTGTCTGGTTACCGGACAACATTTCCCCTATACTGTGCTAAAATAAGAAAATCAACTGTACTTGCGCATCTTCTACAAAATTGTAGCCCTGCCGTCCTCCTGGTGTTTGTTATTGAAGATGATGTCATGGTGACATCATGGTGACAGCTGCAGCCAATCAAAGGCCGCAGCATCACCATTCTGAATTTCTGGCATCATGGCAGCCAGGATGCGAGCACTGATGCCAGAAGAATGGGCAATAATTCTGCAGCTTCTGATTGGCTGCAACGATCATGTGATATCCGGTAACATCATCTCCAACAACAAACCCCTGGAGGACAGCAGGGCTACAATGCTGGATTGAGGTGGCAGAGGAGGGAGAAGTACAGCTGATTTTATTTCTTATCACAGCTGGTGATACACAGATGAGTGTTGTCTAGTAACCGGACAACCCCTCTAGGAGACAAGGGTGTTAAAGGGCTATTACGGTGATTTTTTCTTCATTCATTCATTATGTAGCTATCCTCCAGTAAATATAAGTGAGCTAGCTTTGCCTTGGTTAGTTATTAGAGATGAGCGAGCACCAAAATGCTCGGGTGCTCGTTACTCGAGACGAACTTTTCGCGATGCTCGAGGGTTCGTTTCGAGTAACGAACCCCATTGAAGTCAATGGACGACCCGAGCATTTTTGTATATCGCCGATGCTCGCTAAGGTTTTCACTTGTGAAAATCTGGGCAATTCAAGAAAGTGATGGGAACGACACAGCAACGGACAGGACAGGCGAGGGGCTACATGTTGGGCTGCATCTCAAGTTCCCAGGTCCCACTATTAAGCCATAATAGCGGCAAGAGTGGGCCCCCCCCCCTCCCAACAATTTTTACTTCTGAAAAGCCCTCATTAGCAATGCATACCTTAGCTAACCACCACACTACCTCCAACAAAGCACAATCACTGCCTGCATGACACTCCGCTGCCACTTCTCCTGGGTTACATGCTGCCCAACCCCCCCCCCCCCCCGCACGACCCAGTGTCCACAGCGCACACCAAACTGTCCCTGCCCAGCCTTCAGCTGCCCTCATGCCACGCCACACTCATGTCTATTTAAAAGTGCGTCTGCCATGAGGAGGAGCCGCAGGCACACACTGCAGAGGGTTGGCACGGCTAGGCAGCGACCCTCTTTAAAAGGGGCGGGGCGATAGCCCACAATGCTGTACAGAAGCAATGAGAAATATAATCCTATGCCACCGCCATCAGGAGCTGCACACGTGGGCATAGCAATGGGGAACCTATGTGCCACACACTATTCATTCTGTCAAGGTGTCTGCATGCCCCAGTCAGACCGCGTTTTTTTATAAATAGTCACAGGCAGGTACAACTCCGCAATGGGAATTCCGTGTGCACCCACAGTATGGGTGGCTCCCTGGAACCCACCGGCGGTACATAAATATATCCCATTGCATTGCCCATCACAGATGAGGTAATGTCGTGCTTAATGCAGGTGGGCTTCGGCCCACACTGCATGCCCCAGTCTGACTGGGGTTCTTTAGAAGTGGACACATGCAGTTACAACTCCGTGTGGACCCACAGCATGGGTGGGTGCCAGGAAGCCACCGGCGGTACATAAATATATCCCATTGCAGTGCCCAACACAGCTGATGTAACGTCAGCTGTAATGCAGGTGGGCTAAAAATTAATTTGATTACACTGTAGGCAAGGGCCCCCAAAAATTGGTGTACCAACAGTACTAATGTACCTCAGAAAAATTGCCC
The DNA here is from genome assembly GCF_035609145.1 of Eleutherodactylus coqui. Classification (NCBI taxonomy): domain Eukaryota; kingdom Metazoa; phylum Chordata; class Amphibia; order Anura; family Eleutherodactylidae; genus Eleutherodactylus; species Eleutherodactylus coqui. The sequence goes on along the minus strand of NC_089841.1, from coordinate 199,039,974 downwards.
ATGCCCAACCAAGAGGGCAGGTGAAACCCATTAATCGCTTTGGTTAATGTGGCTTAATTGGTAACTAGGCCTGGAGGCAGCCCAGTTAAAAAAAAAATTGGTTCAGGTGAAAGTTTCAACGCTTTAATGAGCATTGAAACGTATAAAAATTGTTTACAAAAATTATATGACTGAGCCTTGTGGGCCTAAGAAAAATTGCCTGTTCGGCGTGATTACGTCAGGTTTCAGGAGGAGGAGCAGGAGGAGGAATATTATACACAGATTGATGAAGCAAAAATGTCCCCGTTTTGGATGGTGAGAGAGAACGATGCTTCCATCCGCGGGTGCAGCCTACGTATTGCTTAGGTATCGCTGCTGTCCGCTGGTGGAGAAGAGAAGTCTGGGGAAATCCAGGCTTTGTTCATCTTGATGAGTGTTAGCCTGTCGGCACTGTCGGTTGACAGGCGGGTACGCTTATCTGTGATGATTCCCCCAGCCGCACTAAACACCCTCTCCGACAAGACGCTAGCCGCAGGACAAGCAAGCACCTCCAGGGCATACAGCGCGAGTTCAGGCCACATGTCCAGCTTCGACACCCAGTAGTTGTAGGGGGCAGAGGCGTCACCGAGGACGGTCGTGCGATCGGCTACGTACTCCCTCACCATCCTTTTACATTGCTCCCGCCGACTCAGCCTTGACTGGGGAGCGGTGACACAGTCTTGCTGGGGAGCCAGAAAGCTGTCAAAGGCCTTAGAGATTGTTCCCCTGCCTGTGCTGTACATGCTGCCTGATCTCTGCGCCTCCCCTGCTACCTGGCCCTCGGAACTGCGCCTTCGGCCACTAGCGCTGTCGGATGGGAATTTTACCATCAGTTTGTCCGCCAGGGTCCTGTGGTATAGCATCACTCTCGAACCCCTTTCCTCTTCGGGTATGAGAGTGCAAAGGCTCTCCTTATACCGTGGATCGAGCAGTGTGTACACCCAGTAATCCGTAGTGGCCAGAATGCGTGTAACGCGAGGGTCACGAGAAAGGCATCCTAACATGAAGTCAGCCATGTGTGCCAGGGTACCTGTACGCAACACATGGCTGTCCTCACTAGGAAGATCACTTTCAGGATCCTCCTCCTCCTCCTCCTCCTCAGGCCATACACGCTGAAAGGATGACAGGCAAGCAGCATGTGTACCCTCAGCAGTGGGCCAAGCTGTCTCTTCCCCCTCCTCCTCATCCTCCTCATGCTCCTCCTTCTCCTCAACACGCTGAGATATAGACAGGAGGGTGCTCTGACTATCCAGCGACATACTGTCTTCCCCCGCCTCTGTTTCAGAGCGCAAAGCGTCTGCCTTTATGGTTTGCAGGGAACTTCTCAAGAGGCATAGCAGAGGAATGGTGACGCTAATGGTTGCAGCATCGCCGCTCACCATCTGGGTAGACTCCTCAAAGTTTCCAAGGACCTGGCAGATGTCTGCCAACCAGGCCCACTCTTCTGTAAAGAATTGAGGAGGCTGACTCCCACTACGCCGCCCATGTTGGAGTTGGTATTCCACTATAGCTCTACGCTGCTCATAGAGCCTGGCCAACATATGGAGCGTAGAGTTCTACCGTGTGGGCACGTCGCACAGCAGTCGGTGCACTGGCAGATGAAACCGATGTTGCAGGGTACGCAGGGTGGCAGCGTCCGTGTGGGACATGCGGAAATGTGCGCAGAGCCGGCGCACCTTTCCGAGCAGGTCTGACAAGCGTGGGTAGCTTTTCAGAAAGCGCTGAACCACCAAATTAAAGACGTGGGCCAGGCATGGCACGTGCGTGAGGCTGCCGAGCTGCAGAGCCGCCACCAGGTTACGGCCGTTGTCACACACGACCATGCCCGGTTGGAGGCTCAGCGGCGCAAGCCAGCGGTCGGTCTGCTCTGTCAGACCCTGCAGCAGTTCGTGGGCCGTGTGCCTCTTCTCTCCTAAGCTGAGTAGTTTCAGCACGGCCTGCTGACGCTTGCCCACCGCTGTGCTGCCATGCCGCGCGACACCGACTGCTGGCAACTTGCTGCTGCTGACACATCTTGATTGCGAGACAGAGGTTGCGGAGGAGGAGGGTGGTTTAGTGGAGGAAGCATACACCGCCGCAGATACCCCCACCGAGCTGGGGCCCGCAATTCTGGGGGTGGGTAGGACGTGAGCGGTCCCAGGCTCTGACTCTGTCCCAGCCTCCACTAAATTCACCCAATGTGCCGTCAGGGAGATATAGTGGCCCTGCCCGCCTGTGCTTGTCCACGTGTCCGTTGTTAAGTGGACCTTGGCAGTAACCGCGTTGGTGAGGGCGCGTACAATGTTGCGGGAGACGTGGTCGTGCAGGGCTGGGACAGCACATCGGGAAAAGTAGTGGCGACTGGGAACTGAGTAGCGCGGGGGCCGCCGCCACATACTTTTGAAAGACTCCGTTTCCACAACCCTATATGGCAGCATCTCCAGGCTGATAAATTTGGCTATGTGCACGTTTAACGCTTGAGCGTGCGGGTGCGTGGCAGCATACTTGCGCTTGCGCTCCAACACTTGCGCTAGCGACGGCTGGACGGTGCGCTGACAGACATTGGTGGATGGGGCCGAGGACAGCGGAGGTGAGGGTGTGGGTGCAGGCCAGGAGACGGTAGTGCCTGTGTCCTCAGGGGGGGGTTGGATCTCAGTGGCAGGTTGGGGCAAAGGGGGAGAGGCAGCGGTGCAAACCGGAGGCGGTGAATGGCCTTCGTCCCACCTTGTGGGGTGCTTGGCCATCATATGTCTGCGCATGCTGGTGGTGGTGAGGCTGGTGGTGGTGGCTCCCCGGCTGATCTTGGCGCGACAAAGGTTGCACACCACTGTTCGTCGGTCGTCTGCACTCTCAGTGAAAAACTGCCAGACCTTTGAGCACCTCGGCCTCTGCAGGGTGGCATGGCGCTAGGGGGCGCTTTGGGAAACAATTGGTGGATTCTTCGGTCTGGCCCTGCCTCTACCCCTGGACACCGCACTGCCTCCTGTAACCTGCCCTGCTGCTGCCCTTGCCTCCCCCTCTGAAGACCTGTCCTCAGTAGGCGTAGCAAACCAGGTGGGGTCAGTCACCTCATCGTCCTGCTGCTCTTCCTCCGAATCCTCTGTGCGCTCCTCCCTCGGACTTACTGCCCTTACTACTACCTCACTGATAGACAACTGTGTCTCATCGTCATCGGCCTCCTCACCCACTGAAAGGTCTTGAGACAGTTGCCGGAAGTCCCCAGCCTCATCCCCCGGACCCCGGGAACTTTCCAAAGGTTGGGCATCAGTCACAATAAACTCCTCTGGTGGGAGAGGAACCATTGCTGCCCAATCTGAGCAGGGGCCCGAGAACAGTTCTTGGGAGTCTGCCCGCTCCTCAGAATGTGTCATTGTAATGGAGTGAGGAGGCTGGGAGGAAGGAGGAGCAGCAGCCAGAGGATTCAGAGTTGCAGCAGTAGACAGCGCAGAACTCTGGGTGGACGATAGATTGCTGGATGCACTTTCTGCCATCCCGGACAGGACCTGCTCACACTGCTCATTTTCTAATAAAGGTCTACCGCGTGGACCCATTAATTGTGAGATGAATGTGGGGATGCCAGAAACGTGCCTCTCTCCTAATCCCGCAGCAGTCTGCTGCGATACACCTGGATCAAGAGCTGGGCCTGTGCCCACACCCTGACTTGGGCCTCCGCGTCCTCGCTGGCGTCCACGTCCTCTAGGCCTACCCCTACCCCTCAGCATGCTGTATTACCAGTGATGCAGAAACAGAACGCTGTAATTAAATGTGCCGCTTATTGGCCTGTGGTTGGAGGCTGACTTCGCTTACGGAACGCCAGGAAATAATTTTGCGCAAGCCTGCTGTTACACTTAGCTGGCTGCGTATGAATTAGGAGGACTACTACACCCAGCACAGACCCAGAACACTGAGGACAGTCACAGGCAGCCCAAATAGATTTTTTTCCCCAAATGTTTTTGCAAAGACCCACTGCCTAAATTCAATCAATATGTCTTCTGTCCCTGCCTCACAATATATGTGTTCTGTCCCTGCCTCACAATATATGTCTTCTGTCCCTGCCTCACCACTACTGGCCCTGCACTATGTCTAATTACTGCAGGGCGCAATGCTCTGCACGGCCGATATACAAAAAAAAAAATGTGCAACACTGCAAAAAGCAGCCTCCACAGTACTGCACACGGTTAGATGTGGCCCTAAGAAGGACCGTTGGGGTTCTTGAAGCCTAAAATACTCCTAACGCTCTCCCTATAGCAGCTCCGGCACCAACAGCACTTTCCCTAAACTATGTCAGAACAAATCTGTGGCGAGCCGCAGGAGGGGCCGATTTTTATACTCGGGTGACACCTGATCTCGCCAGCCACTCACTGCAGGGGGGTGGTATAGGGCTTGAACGTCGCAGGGGGAAGTTGTAATGCCTTCCCTGTCTTTCTATTGGCCAGAAAAGCGCGCTAACGTCTCAGAGATGAATGTGAAAGTAACTCGAACATCGCGTGGTCCTCGTCTCGAGTAACGAGCATCTCGAACACGCTAATACTCGAACGAGTATGAAGCTCGGACGAGTACGTTCGCTCATCTCTATTAGTTATTTCTTTCTGTCAGAATTTCCCAGTCTCTTTTTTTTCTCAAATGGTCATGTGATCTCAGTTCTGACCAGATCAGATCTACTTGGGGTTATGTAGTCAACTCCTAGTCAAATTCTCAGTTTGTGCGATGCTATTACATTGATCTACCACAGAAACTGCCTAGAGGGGGATGCAGACACTCATATCACAGTTACTGATGACGATCACATTGCTCCTGTCACACAGTTATAATAGAGGAGATCACAGCTCATCCATCTGACTGTATACTTACGGTCTGTAGCTTATATTGGTAAATATAGAAGGTAATGATAATTAAACTGTCCCCTAGCAGGCAAAAAATGGTATAGCCTCTAGCTAATGCTATGCTAATGCATCATGGGGTAGATGTGCAACTGAAAGAAGAGGAGGCTGCACTGCAGGCCTATAGAGTGTGAGAGGCAAGCAATTGAGGGGGGGAGGGAGGCATGGAAAAATGTGTTTTCACTGGAGTGGCCCTTAAATATATTTGACAATAACTGATAATGGTCTGCAACAGCTTCACTTGATAAAGTCCTATGTAAAGCCCCTGTAGCCAGTGATATCATATTGTGGTATACCAAATGGCAAACCTAGCCACATCTGACAAACATGAGCTTTGTTATATCAGTATATATGCAAAGATATCTCTGTGCACTTCCTGCTACAGATGTAGATTAAAATGTGTTACTGTATTAACTGTTAGGTTCACATTATAGATAATCTAACACATATAAACATAGTGTCTGCTAATGATCATTCGCTCATGGAAGTGCTGGGGATTCTAGGTGCTTAAAATAACCAAAGGGAAGCAAAAAGTGACAGCACACTAGATGGCAGTTAGCAGTCATGTGAAATCAGTAGATGATGTATGAGCACTAGAGCCTCCATTGGTATAATAGACACAGAGCAACCAATGATTGCTGATTGTGAGACTAAAGGTGCTTTTACATGGGACGATCTGTTGGGCAACAGATGCCCGACAGGTCATCCCAGCGAGCATCGCTGACTCTATGAAGGCGCAGTAGTAAATGGAGGTGGAGCGGGACCCGGATCATTCTTGCCCCTCTCCATTCACAGTAAGCAGGCAGTCGTTCATACGTTTCCAATCATTCCATGTAAAATCACCTTAACTACATACATTACGGTATATCTCAATGTATCAGTGTGTATCATTACATGTCTGTTTCATCTGCAGTATAAGTGCAAAGACTTTGCCCCATTGACTACTCCCTGTCCGTACAACATTGACTTGCATTGCCCGTACATTCTCTTTTAGAAGCTATGCTGCCCTACTGCTCTTCTGCTTTTGGCTAGATGTAAGATTTATACAGACTAACCAGGAACGTAGCTTGGTATGCAAGGGTAACAATTGCCTCTCGGTCCCAGGTAGGTGGGCAATTTTGAGGGCAAAATAGCCTTCAAGTTCTGCCTCAGAGACTGGTAGCGTTTGTAAGCATTCGATTACCAGAAATTGCATGATCTGTGAATGCCCCAAATTTGTTTGTGGTTTCCGACCTGGTAGGGTGTATTTTTATCACATCCTGTACTGACCAGTGGTTAGCAACAAGCTGTTTGTCTAAGAGTGAAACTGTCTCTGTACTTCCAAAATAATCATTACAGCAAAGTCACTCACTATGTCTTGCTGGTGGATACATGCACAGTGCCAGCTTTGTGTTCTGGGAAGTACCTGTCCGGATGATCTTCTGTGCTGCGAATGTGCCGGCCGCACATGCGTAGTACAGTTTATGCCCCGTCATCGCTAGGCGAAGACGCGAATTCTGCAACCTTTCCGCAATGACGGTTGCAGAAGGGACGCGGATCGGACGTCTTCCATTGACTTCAATGGAACACATCCGTGCTCAAATAGACCATACTGCGATTTTCTATCAGCGAGCGAAAAAGCGCAATTGGTTTCTGCTTGTGGTCATGGAAAAGCAATTTTTTCCATAGTATGTTATGAGCAGTATTTGCTGTGGAATCCGGAGGCGAATGCCCGCTCCAGATTCCGCAATGCATTTTTATATAGTTTTGGGCCCCCTGATTGTACGAGCTCTAGAAACATATGATTTGTAAAATCCCTTTTTCACTAACACTCGCGAATATGAATTGTATATTCCGCAAGCGGAGAAAAAAATCGCTGCATGCTCTATTTTGCCATGGATTCAATGCGGACGTCCTTCACCAAAGTTAATGGAGGCCGTCTGAACCAGGTACCCACGTCATCGCTTAGCGATGGCGCGGGACATACAAACAATAAAAAAAACCTGTACTGCGCATGACCAATGGCAAGCCACCGCTGTCATCCGCAATATAGAAAATCCAGGTATGTTTGGTCACTGGCTGGGCTCACAGCCGATACCACTGTGGGCCTTTTACATGCGGAATCTGGTCCGCCCGTGTGAAGCCGGCCTTACCCAAAGAGTGAAGACAGAGCTGATACAAAGTTAAAAAGAAGGATTCAAACCCTGCCTGCCTATTGACAAGAATATCTGTATCAGTGTTCACATTTACAGCCAATGTGGACTGGAATTTCCGTTCTTTATGCACAGGATACACTGTAGAACTCTCCTTTGTGTCTGTGCAAACAATCGCATTATGTAGTGCAAGGTTTATTAATTTGTATCAGTTTTCAGAGAGGCGCTTTGTAAGTTTGGATGAACTGCTGGAATGTAGTTTGCACTAAGCAGCGGCTAATTCTTCCCGTTTCATATTACACATGCAGGCAGATGGCAGAATCCATATAATATTGATTATTTAATATCAATTGTTCCTATTGTAAACCTTCATTAACATTGTATGTTCTAGAATACGAGAACGGGACAACAATGGATCCTATGCTTTGTGTCTGCTTCACGATCGGAAGGTTTCACATTATCGCATTGATCGAGATAAAACTGGAAAACTGTCAATACCAGAAGGAAAGAAATTTGACACTTTGTGGCAGGTATGACTACACTTTTAAGCATTATTGCAAGCAGTAAAATGTCTTTAACCCAGGTGCTATGGTGTTGAAAGATGGGGACACAAGCCCTAACACCAGATTTACACAAGCAAATTCCTATGCAAGGTTTATGCGCTGTGAGATGCACAAAATTTGCATGAAAAAATGAACAATTTTAAATGGGTCTAGTTATATGTGCGATTTTTCTCCCGCCATGGCTTTTAGTTCCCAGGCTTGTACAAAGAGTCTAACATTGACTTGCAGGAATGCTGCCCTCCAATAGGTGGCACTGTAAAGGTAATGCTCCATCTCCTTTATTTGTATATTACCAGAGGAGCATGAATAGCCTTTTAAGTCTCCTTCCTCACAAAGCCAGAAACCTACTGCACAGTAATAAGGGGCAAATACCCCGAAACAGCTGTCTGTGTATGGATTCTGACTTGGCTTTTAATTCCCAGTCATTGTTACAAGGCTTGAATAAAGAGTCTAACATTGACTTGCAGGAATGCTGCCTTCCAACAGGGGGCGCTGCAGAAATATTGTTACATCTCCCTTATTTGCATATTACCCAGAGGAGCATGAATGGCCTTAGAAGTTTCCTCACTCACCTTTTAGGTAGGTGCTCTCCCTAAGAAGAAAAGATAGCGTTCCTGACCAACTTTTCTCTTGCAGTGATGCTACTAGATGGAAAGGTTGAAAAACTGACCCAGTATTTTTTATAGGCCATTAAAAATCTCATTGCACTCGCATCCCACTCACATGCAGGGATGTATTTACAGCTCGGGCTGTCCTAGGCACTGAGCCTGAATATGCGTCCATCATTATGATTTGTTTATAAACAACCATAATGATAGTTGGTCAGTGTTAGAAGATTAAGGTAAACCCATCACCAGGTTCGTGCCGCCCAAACCACACCAGCATGAACCCGGGACAGATATGCTCATTTGGCCCATATATGTTTTATACTGAAACCCTGCTACGTTGCCGAAATAACTTATTTAGAAACTTGACTCTGAGCTCAGCACTCAACGCTCTTGAGCCCAAGACACCATAGTCAAAAACGGCTTCTGCATTTCTAGCTGTGATTGTGAAGCCTCGCTGCTGTTGATCTATGATCAGACAGTCTGGGGGCTTCTTCAGACAACCATATTTGCGAGTGTGACAGGCCTCTTCAGTCAGCTGATTGGTGGGGATCCCAAACGCCATATTATGAAGATAGGTCACCAATATTTTGCTCCTGCATGTCTGGATCAGATTTTTTTAGCATACCCCAGACTGCAGAAGTTATTTTCCAAAATGCTGTCTTGTCCGGTGATCCCTTAAAGGGGTTGTCCCGCGCCGAAACGGGTTTTTTTTTTTCAACCCCCCCCCCCGTTCGGCGCGAGACAACCCCGATGCAGGGACCTAAGGAAAGCTTACCGGAGCGCTTACCTTAATCCCCGCGCTCCGGTGACTTCAATACTTACCGGTGAAGATGGCCGCCGGGATCCTCTACCTCCGTGGACCGCAGCTCTTCTGTGCGGTCCATTGCCGATTCCAGCCTCCTGATTGGCTGGAATCGGCATGTGACGGGGCGGAGCTACACGGAGCCCCATAGAGAACAGAGAAGACCTGGACTGCGCAAGCGCGGCTAATTTGGCCATCGGAGGCCGAAAATTAGTCGGCACCATGGAGACGAGGACGCTAGCAACGGAGCAGGTAAGTATAAAACTTTTTATAACTTCTGTATGGCTCATAATTAATGCACAATGTACATTACAAAGTGCATTATTATGGCCATACAGAAGTGTATAGACCCACTTGCTGCCGCGGGACAACCCCTTTAATGATATGGGCTGGATGTTTTACTTTTCACTGATGTATACAAATGCATGGAGAGTTTCATGAATTCTGATACTTTTCATGGCATATAGCTGTAACCCAACTGACTGACTACAGGACTGTGCAAAAATTTTAGGCAGGCGTGGAAAAAATGCTTCTAAGTGCACGCTCGTCCATACTGGTGTTAGTCTCAGTTAGGCATTTCTGCTTCTCTGTTCCGTTTAATGGAAGAGAGAAGCAGGAATAAAACGGAATTAAATGTGTCCGTTTTGTTCCCCATTGATTTCAATGGATTTTCATTAAAAACTGTAATATTTATATTTAATTATGTTTAATTCTGTTCTGTTTCATTTCTGTTTTTCAAACGGACGTGCTTAACTGAGCCTAATGCCATGTAGGCGAGTCCTAAAAGTTATTTCACTAATTGAACTGTTTATAGCTTATTTTTGTCAGTTAGCAAAATGCAACGTGAATGAACAGTAGATCTCCCTGAATGGGTGATACTCGCACCCAGGCGGAACTGACACATTAAATGCACAAACTCACTTACCAAACAACCTCACACACTAGAGCAGATGGTAAAGCTGAATATAAAAGCGAGGGACTAGTTCGTACATTGGCCAATAAACTTAAACTGCAGTCCCTACTCTAGACACTAAACAGGCAGCACAGCACACTACACACACAGCAAACTGAGCAGACACTACTCACACAGCAAGCTGCAATCTGACCAGAGACTACTCACACAGCAAACTCCAAGCTGACCAGACACTACTCTCACAGGAAGCTGCCAGCTGACCAGACACTACAGATAGTCCCCTACTTGCGAACATTCGATTTACGAATTTCGCAAGATGCAAACAATCTGTTCTGCACAGTATGATGTAATGCTATGGCCCTAGGGCTGTCTATGCAGAGCACCTATCAAGCCGTGCGCTTGTTGGGCACTCTGCATAGGCAGCCCTGGGGCCTTTCAGGAGGTCCCCGGCAGCCTAGCAACCGCACAGCGCCCCGCGATCTCATCACAGGACATTGTATGGGCCCCCTGAGTGTCGGGTGCAGGCTGTTCCTTACAGCGGGCACCCAGCGGCAGCAGTTTCGACGAGCCGCGCCGCTCATCAGAACTGTTAACACTTTAAATACTGCTGTCAGAGCGGTATTTAAAGCATTAACAGTTCCGACAAGTGGTGTGGCTCGTCGGAACTGCTGCCGCCGGGTGCCCGCTGTAAGGAACAGCCTGCACCTGATGTTGTATGGAGCGGGATTCACCCGCGATCCCGCTCCATACAACCATTTGTTCGGACTTGCGAACAAATGGACTTGCGAACAGGTTCCTGGAACGGAACCTGTTCACAAGTAGGGGACTATCTGTACTCGCACAGCAGACAAGACTGAGGAAATACAGATTCCCTGTTGCAGAGGGGCTGGGGTATATATCTACACCCAGACCCAGGGGATTGGCTGACCTGAACAACCATACCCGGCCAGCTCAATTAGCCCCCACCTGTGCAGGTGTGCTCCTGGAACCCTGTAGAACAACAAACTCCAGCAGCACAACCTAACAGTAATCAAAAACAATAGAAAGGATAACACAGCACTTATTTGAAATGGGAGCTTATCACCTAGACTAGAAGATCACACCAACTTCAACCTCTCCTCTAGTGAACTTAAAAAAACAGCCAGGGGGAAAGGGCGGAGTATGAATATAAAGCTCTCCACACCTGCCAATAAGAAGAGCAACTAGAGAACCACACCCTCAACCCTCTCCCGGGTATGACTAATAGTCAGCAAGCAATTATGCAGCATACAGAGAGATAGCAAAGAAATCCCTGCACAACAGGCATTAACCCTTGTCCTGCATAGCAACAGGGTGACAGGTCTGACCCTGCGCCGCTGCCACCATGCCACACCGCTGTTGTTACCGACAAGCCACGACAGTACCTCCCTTCCAAGAAGGGGCCTCTGGACCCTTAGGACCTGGTTTACCAAGATTCCATTTATGATCGTTTTTAATTAAGCGGTCCGTGTTGACCTCAGCAGCTGGAACCCACGTCCTCTCCTTACGACTGTACCCTCGCCAATGCACCGGATACTGCCGAGAGTTCATGACATTCACTGATACAGCTGACTTCAAATTACAGATTCCCATCCACCAACACTGGCGAAGAAGGTGACGACCCAAGTACCGGATTCACCACCTTCTTAAGTAAAGACTTGTGGAACACATCGGTGATCTTTAATGAGCTAGGAATCTCCAATCTAAAGGACACCAGGTTAATGCTCTCATTGATCTTAAAAGGGCCAACAAAACATGGACCCAGCTTAAAATTTGGTTGTTTAAGCTTAATATTCCTCGTCGATAACCAGACCAAGTCACCCACCTGGAAACTAACCACCTCTGAGCAATTGTTATCCACCACCCTCTTATAGCTTCTTACTGAGCTCTTAAGAGTTCTCTGCACTTCCTCCCAGACTGCTTCGAGGCTGGATGAGAATTCATTCTCTTGGGGCACCTCCGATATGAATTTAGCAAATGAACCAAAACACGGATGGAACCCATAATTGCAAAAAAAAAGAGATGTTCCCGTAGACTCTAAAGATCTATTGTTCAGAGCAAATTCTGCTTGGGGTAAATACCCCAACCAGCCTTCTTGGTTATGAGAAAAAAAGCACCGCAGGTACTGATCGAGACTCTGGTTGCACCTCTCTGTTTAACACTTTGTCTCAGGATGGTAAGCTGATGAAAAAGACAGCGGTATACCTAACTGGTGACACACAAAAATGCCAGAACCCAGATACAAACTGAACACCTCGATCAGAGACAATATTAGATGGTACCCCGTATAACCTAACAACATGAGCTATGAACAGCGTAGACAGTTTTTTAGCTTTGGGTAGACCAGGCAAAGCAACAAAATGACACATCTTGCTGAAGCAATCAACCATCACCTAGTTAACAGTGTTTTCCTCTGAGGAAAATTAGTCCACGGTTTTTCTGGTACTGGTAAAGGTAACAACTTCCCAGCTGGGCGATTTCGAGGCGATTTGGCTCTAGCACAGACCTCGCATGCAGAAACAAAGTAAAAAACATCACGTCTCAAACACAGCAACCAAAAAACTCTACTAACCAACTTTCAAGTATTGTTGATGCCTGGATGACCTGCTAGAACAGAGCTATGCATTTCGGAGAGTACCTGAAGCCTCAAATGTAGAGGAACAAAAGGCTTTCCGTCTGGCAGGCCTGCAGCTGCCAGATCTTGAGCCTTCTGAATCTACTCCTCCAGATCCAGGGACACCGCAGACACCCCCATCTTCTCAGACAGAATAGGTGCAGGGGGTTCATCAGAGACCACCGGGACAAAACTCCTAGAAAGAGCATCCACCCTGATATTTTGACTACCAGGCCGGTATGTGACCACAAAGTCAAGACGGGAGAAAAACAAACGACCACCGAGCATGTCTAGGGTTAAGTCTCTTCGCTGATTCTAAATATATGAGATTCCTGTGATTTGGTGATAACTGTTACCTTATGTTGAGTTCCCTCCAAAAGGTGCTGCCACTCTTTGAAAGCCCATTTAATGGTCAACAACTCTCTGTCACGAATGTCATAATTCTGTTTGGTAGAGGTAAACTTCCATGAGAAAAATGAATTAGTGCCTTGAGACAGAACAGCCCCCACCCCAACCTCTGAAGCATCCACCTCAACAGCAAATGGTGTGGATGAATCTGGCTGTACCAGAATAGGAGCAGATGCAAAACACTTCTTCAAAGTCTCAAATGCGTGAATTGCTTTCGGAGACCATTCAGAAGAAAAGGACCCTTTTTTCGTCATATCAATCAGAAGTTTGACCTTCTCCGAAAACCCGTGTATGAACTTACGATAATCATTTGTGAACACCAAGAATCTTTGAAGTGCCTTTAAATTTTCTGGCTGAACCCAGTCCAAAAGAGCTCGGACCTTCCCGGGGTCCATCTTAAATCCCTGTGGGGTTATAACATGCCTCAGAAAGGTAATCTGTACGGTGAAAAAACACTTCAAAATAGATTTTTTTTCATAGAGAGCTTGCAACACTTGATGAACATGCAAAATATGACAATCACAATCAGGGGAAAAATAAGAATGTCATCCAAATAAACCAACACAAAACATCCAATGAATTTCTGAAGTACCTAATTTATGAAAGCCTGGAACACTGTGGGGGCGTTGGTCAAACCGAAAGGCATAACAAGATTTTTCAAAATGACCTTCGTGAGTGTTGAAGGCTGTTTTCCATTCATCACCTTCTCTGATCTGTATTAAGTTGCCCCCCGCAAGTCCAATTTAGAAAACCAGCAGGCTTTAACTGGCTAAACAAGTCGGGAATGAACAGTAATGGATAAGGGTTGTGCTTAGTAATCTTATTAAGTTCCCTGAAGTCCAGACATGGTCGCAGACCCCATCTTTCTTCTTGACAAAGAAGAAACCAGCAGCTATTGGTGAATTGGATGGATGTATATGTCGCTTTCTCAAGCTGTCAGCAATATACTCTTTGAGGGCCTGCCTCTCTGGACCTGACACATTATACATGCAAATCTTAGGTAGTTTGCAACCTGGAATGAGGTCAATAGTGAAATCCCCCTGCCTATAAGGTGGTAACTGGTAACTTATCCGCTTCCCCCTTAGGAAAGACGTCAGCGAAATCCTTGATGCACTCAGGTAATTCCTCAGTTTGTACCGCAGAGACATTAACTGACATGCAGTTCTGTCTACAGGAAAGATTTCACTGAACAACGTCTCCCTTTTCCCAGTCTACCACTGGGTTGTACAACTTCAGCCATAGCAATCCCAACACCACCTATGTAGAGAGAGACTCCATGACAAACAACACTATTTTCCCTCTATGGAATAATCCAATCTTTAAACAAACACCAGAAACACTTCTGAGACAGTGGGGCGGAATCAATGGCTGACACGGTTATTGGGCAGTCCAAGGGCCTAATATCAAGTCTTAGACATCTGACCACCTCATAATGAACTAAATTAACTCTGTCTCCACTATCCAAAAAAATTGTCATCGGATAACTATGCTCAAAAATAAGAATCTCTGCAGGAAGGACCAACCTGGAGGATGATATCCAGGCGATTTGCGGGCCCAAAGGGAACTTCCCCTTAACCTCCAGGCGAGCTAGTTTTCTGACTGAGACCCCCGAAAAGAACACACCTGGAGGAAGTGTCCTTTACAACCACAGAAAAAACAGCAACCTCTGCCCCCCTGCTGCTCCTTTCTCACAGCTCCACCAGATAAAGAGCCCACTTTCATGGGTTCATTAGGCTCCGCTGATTCTACGAACAATGCAAAAGATAGCTCATTTGCCCACTCTCTAACTCGCCTACCAATCCGTATGGCTAGTGATGTGGCCTCATTGAGACCATGGGATCTTTAATTTTGTCACTAAGCGCAAAGCGGGATCATTGCACTGTAGATTATTTGCCCAACAGCGAAACGTGGTGCAATATCCTTACCTCCCACCAGAGATACCCAATCAGAGTCATTGTAGATCAGACTCAAAGCCTGAAAAAACATTTCTACCCACAATAATGCCTCAGAGGTGGGAGGGTAATGAAAAGGCCCACGCCTGAGAGTCTCCCTGCAACCTTGAAATCACCATCCCTGCCTTCTGAGATTCATCACCTGAGGACAAAAGGCGCAGTTTAAAGTATAATTTGCAGGATTCTTTAAACGCAAAAAACTCCTGCCTTTTACCAGAAAACCTATCTGGCAGGTCCAGCTTAGGTTCCTTATTAAACCCATTCTGCGAAGCGTTGTTGCTTAACCTCAGCAACCTCAATAACCAGAAACCTAAGCTGGTTGGACAAGGCCTCAATGGGATCCATGAACCTGCAAGGCAAAAACAGAAACCCACTGAGGAAACGTCGGGCTGGTTATTATGTCACGTCTGTGCGGCACAAGAGCCCCATGCTCAGCATGGACTCACGGTGACATTCACACGGAACGCAAGTATAGTACACCACGCAATGCAGGATGGTGAGCACCACTCCAGGTAGATGTAAAACCTGTCCCTACCAAACAGAGAAGTGAGGAGTCCCTGCCTGCAAGTAGAGCTTTTGTCCTGATAAGCCCTGCTGTCTTCCTCTGGGCCCTGACTATTCCTATAGGAACCCCTGGAGAGATGGACTGCCACAAACAATAAAGGTAACCAAAAACAATAGAAAGGATAATGCAGTACTTAACTGAAATGGGAGCTTATCACTCAGGCTAAAGGATCACCAACTCCAACCTCTCCTCTAGTGAACTGA
Organism: Eleutherodactylus coqui; assembly: GCF_035609145.1. Taxonomy (NCBI): domain Eukaryota; kingdom Metazoa; phylum Chordata; class Amphibia; order Anura; family Eleutherodactylidae; genus Eleutherodactylus; species Eleutherodactylus coqui. The sequence continues at coordinate 199,024,319 of NC_089841.1, read as the reverse complement.
ATAACCAGCAAGGAGCAAGGCGGAAAGGGCGGAGTATGAACTTAAAGCTCTCCACACCTGCCAATAGGAAGAGCAACTAGAGAACCATGTCCCCAACCCACTCCCAGGTATGACTAAAAGTCAGCAAGCAATTATGCAGCATACAGGGGGGTAGCAAAGAAATCCCTGCACAACATGCATTAACCCTCATACTGCATAGCAACAGGGTGACAGGTCTGACCCATCATCGCGGCCACCATGCCACGACGCTGTTGTGACCGACAAGCCGTGACATTTGGGTTGTTGTCCTGCTGCAGAATAAATTTCAAAACAATCGGACATCTCCATGATAGTAGTGCCTGTATTTCTCAGCACTGAGGGCATAATTTTTCTGCACTCCAATTCCTTTGTTTTCATGCATAGTTGAGTCACTTGGCCTCGTTTCTATGTTAAAGGTTTGGCTTTTTGCTGCAATTCTTCCATGGAGACCACTTCTGACCAGACTTCTCCAAACTGTGGGTGGGTGTACCTGGGTTTCACTGATTTCTGCCAGTTCTCAGTTGATGGCACTGGTGGACATTTTTTGATTTCGAAGTGAAGAAAGCATGATGTGTCTTTCATCTGCTACACTAGGTTTCCTTGGCAAACAACTGCCTTTACGGTCCTCAACATTGTCCATTTCTTTATACTTCTTCAAAAGAGCTTGAACAGCACATCTTGAAACCTCAGTCAGCTTTGAAATCTTTGCCTGGGAGAGACCTTGCTGATGCAGTATAACTTCCATGTGTCACATCTTGTCCTGTGCACAGTCTTGCCATGGTGTTTGACCTGTGACATGAAACTGTCTTCCACAACCTCATCGGAGAGCCTAGACTGAGTGGCTGCTGAGTGAACTGTAAAAGAATTGTTTACTGTGACACAGGTGAGTCCAGAAAGAGCAAACTTTAGAGAGAGGTGCTGCCTGTGGAGAGATCAGGACACTGAGGCCTGCAGAGTCTGGTCGCCACCAAAAGGTAGATAGCAGGATGCAGCTCCAAGAGAGGAAAGAGCCTAGCAACAGGAAGAGAGAGAGGTACCTTGGACACGGTCCAGGGTAAACTGTGGGATTATGCTGTTAGGAGGCTCCAAGTTTCAGGAGAAATAGCAGCTGTGAATGCTTTACCAGGGAAGCCACTGTGGTACTGGATAAGGCTCCCAAAGATCATCTACAGAGGTGATCAGTGCAAGGTAATAATAGTGAGTGAGGTCGACCTCCATCTTAGTAGAGAGTGTGCATACTTACAGGGACTGAGTGTAACAGGCCTTTTATGTATCAATGCAATTATCACTTAAAAGGACATCAGTTGCAGGTCACAGACAGAGGCCAAACTCTGTACAGTAACGCAAGCTCTAGGAATAAAGATGCTGAGTATGGTTGGTTCATTATAATAGGGAGGTGCTAACCTCTCTCAGGAAGACTGTATATTATAACCTGTGAACTATACATTTCTGGGTCATAGAAAAAAACCTTTGCCAAAGTAATGTTAATATTATTTTTTAAACTCCCTTGCTCTCTTACTGCTTGTGTGAGTTAGTGCAAGCGGTATTTGGCCACGGTAAAGTAAAAGTCAAGTTGCTTATTCACTCCTTTACTGGTATTTGTTACACCTCCATGTTCTTAAATAAACTTTGCACATTTTTGGCAATTCCGTTGGCTGCATCGTATCCTGAAACCTGCACCACTCACCGCCACACTTTTGTTCATTCACTTTGCATTTTGTTAATTGCCAAAAAAAACTATTAACACCATTATTTTTGAAAGCATTCTTACGTTGCAGAATTTTTTTCACAGCGGCCTAAAACGTGGGCACGGCACTGTACATCCCCTGCACTGAATTGAACATTTTTATTGAATTTTTGATTGTAGCAATATTTCTATAGTATAGCTAGTAGCATACCCATTTTACTGTTTTCTTTTTGGAATCATTATGAATTGCATATGTATTGTATCACTTTTTTAGTTAGTTGAACATTATTCCTACAAACCTGATGGACTTTTGAGGGTGCTGACAAATCCGTGTCCACGATCAAGTGCGAACAGCAGTGCTGCAGGTAGGTGATTCAATGCGGGAATGGTATATAGTATAGTAAGGCCTTATTCAGACAGCTGTATATTTAGTCCTGGAGCTGTCTGTGTATTTCACGGACAGCACATGGACCTTTTATAGACTATGGGGCTATACACACAAGAACTTTTTTACAGAACTGATGGTCTGTGTGAAAAAAATTGCATGTCCTATTTTCGTCCATATCACGGATTAGAATAGGACACGCTCATACAGAATGGACAGCACATGGATGGGTGTCCTTGTGCCATTCGATGTGAGTTGCGTCCGAGATTCTTGGGCACAACGCACAAACAGCTGTGTGAATCCAGCCTACCTATACCAAAAATATACTAGATTACTTAAATATGTAGTAGGTTTGTTTTTTTCACCAGTATAGGAAAATAGCAACAGTATTTAATGGCAGGAACTAAAAAATTTGACATTTGTCAAAATGAGCATACGGAAAACAAAATGTACTACATAATATAATTTTATAATCTACAGAGTATAATGTTCTCTCTCAACCATTTTATTTGACATTTCTACTCGTTGGTTCAAGAATATTCTTTGTAAATTCCAATCATTGGCAAAATTCTGAGCTAATGTAAGAGGGCGGGGCTAGCTGGTTCCGTCCGCTAGTCCCACCCCCTCAATTGGCTAGAGAGAGATTACTATAATAAGCCCTCTAGCCATGCCCCCTCTCAAGACCCGCCCTCTGCTCTCAGGATAACCCACTAGCCCTGCCCCCTATCTCTTCAATCGTGGGGAGATATGTCAGAGATCTGCTGCAGCTCCACCCCCCCTCTCACTCCTCTCTCAGGGGGCATTCCTAGTCTGCTTTGCAATCTTCTCCTATTGATTTCAATGGAACTTACGCTGAAAACAATGGGTGATATCGCACATTCTTCTTTACGATGCGAGGTTAGAGTGAAAACATCACTAATGAGAATTAAACCATTGAAAATCATTGGTTTCATTATCATGTGTTTTCACTCACTCTCGAGTTGCAGGAAAGTCATATCGCCAGTGGGTAAGAACCCTTACTCTGACATTTACTGCCTACTAGAGATGAGCGAACGTACTCGTCCGAGCTTGATACTCAGGCGAATATTAGCGTGTTCGGGATGCTCGGTACTCGTAACGAGTACCACGCGATGTTCTGGTTACTTTCAGTTTCCTCTCTGAGACGTTAGCGCGCTTTTCTGGCCAATTGAAAGACAGGGAAGGCATTACAACTTCCCCCTGTGACGTTCAAGCCCTATACCACCCCCTGCTGTGAGTGGCTGGGGAGATCTGATGTCACCCGAGTATAAAAATCGGCCCCTCCCGCGGCTCGCCTCAGATGCCTTGTGAGTTAGCTGAGGGAAAGTACTATCGTGCTGGAGCTGCTGTAGGGAGAGCGTTAGGAGTTAGTGTAGGCTTCAAGAACCCCAACGGTCCTTCTCAGGGCCACATCTAATAGTGTGCAGTACTGTGTTAGCACTGTATTTATTTATTTTTTTTCAAAATTGGATCTGCAGAGCATTGCGCCCTGCAATAGGGACAGAAGTGGTGGTTAGGCAGGGAGAGTGTTAGCAGTGAGTGTAGGCTTCAAGAACCCCAACGGTCCTTTCTAGGGCCACATCTATCCGTGTGCAGTACTGTCCAGGCTGCTGTTAGCAGTGTTGCATATTTTTTTTTTTTCTCAAAACCGGCTGTGCAGACCATTGCACCCGGCATTAATACTACAGGGATAGAATTGTGTAGGCAGGGCCAGAAGACATACATTATTCATTGAATAGACGCAGTGTGGCGTTTCCTCTGAAAAACAAGGGAAAAAATTCTATTTCGCCTGCCTCTGACAGTCCTCAGGGCTCTGGGCACGTGTGTGCTGCGTGCAGAACGTTAAAAAAAATCAGACGCAGCCAGCTACGTTTTACTGCAGGCTTGCGCCAATTTTTTTCCTGCATGGAAAATCCCTGATCTGCTGTAGCGAATAACTTTGCATCACTGCAGTTCTGTGACACATTTGCAGGGCCACAACACAGTTATTAAACTTAGTAGTATTCATTGAATACACGCAGTGTGGCTTGTCCTTTGAAAAACAAGGGAAAAAATTCTATTTTGGCTGCAGGCTTGCGCCAATTTTTTTCCTGCATGGGAAATCCCTGATCTGCTGTAGCGAATAACTTTGCATCACTGCAGTTCTGTGACACATTTGCAGGGCCACAACACAGTTATTAAACTTAGTAGTATTCATTGAATACACGCAGTGTGGCTTGTCCTTTGAAAAACAAGGGAAAAAATTCTATTTTGGCTGCAGGCTTGCGCCAATTTTTTTCCTGCATGGGAAATCCCTGATCTGCTGTAGCGAATAACTTTGCATCACTGCTGTTCTATGACACATTTGCAGGGCCACAACACAGTTATTAAACTTAGTAGTATTCATTGAATACACGCAGTGTGGCTTGTCCTTTGAAAAACAAGGGAAAAAATTCTATTTTGGCTGCAGGCTTGCGCCAATTTTTTTCCTGCATGGGAAATCCCTGATCTGCTGTAGCGAATAACTTTGCATCACTGCAGTTCTGTGACACATTTGCAGGGCCACAACACAGTTATTAAACTTAGTAGTATTCATTGAATACACGCAGTGTGGCTTGTCCTTTGAAAAACAAGGGAAAAAATTCTATTTTGGCTGCAGGCTTGCGCCAATTTTTTTCCTGCATGGGAAATCCCTGATCTGCTGTAGCGAATAACTTTGCATCACTGCAGTTCTGTGACACATTTGGAGGGCCACAACACAGTTATTAAACTTAGTAGTATTCATTGAATACACGCAGTGTGGCTTGTCCTTTAAAAAACAAGGGAAAAAATTCTATTTTGGCTGCAGGCTTGCGCCAATTTTTTTCCTGCATGGGAAATCCCTGATCTGCTGTAGCGAATAACTTTGCATTACTGCAGTTCTGTGACACATTTGCAGGGCCACAACACAGTTATTAAACTTAGTAGTATTAATTGAATACACGCAGTGTGGCTTGTCCTTTGAAAAACAAGGGAAAAAATTCTATTTTGGCTGCAGGCTTGCGCCAATTTCTTTCCTGGCTTGGAAATCACTGGTAATACAGCATGCTGAGGGGTAGGGGTAGGCCTAGAGGACGTGGACGCGGCCGAGGACGCGTAGGCCCAAGTGAGGGTGTGGGCACAGGCCGAGCTCCTGATCCAGGTGTGTCGCAGCCAACTGCTGCGCGATTAGGAGAGAGGCACGTTTCTGGCGTCCCCACATTCATCGCCCAATTAATGGGTCCACGCGGGAGACCTTTATTAGAAAATGAGCAGTGTGAGCAGGTCCTGTCGTGGATGGCAGAAAGTGCTTCGAGCAAGCTATCATCCACCCAGAGTTCTGCGCCGTCCAGTGCTGCAAATCCGAATCCTCACCGCTCCGGTTTGCACCGCTGCCTCTCCCCCTGTGCCCCAACCTGCCACTGAGATCCAACCCCCCTCTGAGGACACAGGCACTACCGTCTCCTGGCCTGCACCCACACCCTCACCTCCGCTGTCCTCGGCCCCATCCACTAATGTCTCGCACCGCACAGTCCAGCCGTCGCTAGCGCAAGTGTTGGAGCGCAAGCGCAAGTACGCCGCCACGCACCCGCACGCTCAATCGTTAACTGTCCACATAGCCAAATTTATCAGCCTTGAGATGCTGCCGTATAGGGTTGTGGAAACGGAGGCTTTCAAAGCTATGATGGCGGCGGCGGCCCCGCGCTACTCAGTTCCCAGTCGCCACTACTTTTCCCGATGTGCCGTCCCAGCCCTGCACGACCACGTCTCCCGCAACATTGTACGCGCCCTCACCAATGCGGTTACTGCCAAGGTCCACTTAACTACGGACACGTGGACAAGCACAGGCGGGCAGGGCCACTACATCTCCCTGACGGCACATTGGGTGAATTTAGTGGAGGCTGGGACAGAGTCAGAGCCTGGGACCGCTCACGTCCTACCCACCCCCAGAATTGCGGGCCCCAGCTCGGTGGTGGTATGTTCGGCGGTGTATGCTTCCTCCACTAAAGCACCCTCCTCCTCCTCCTCCTCAACCTCTGTCTCGCAATCTAGATGTGTCAGCAGCAGCAGGACGTCGCCAGCAGTCGGTGTCGCGCGGCGTGGCAGCACAGCGGTGGGCAAGCGTCAGCAGGCCGTGCTGAAACTACTCAGCTTAGGAGATAGGAGGCACACGGCCCACGAACTGCTGCAGGGTCTGACAGAGCAGACCGACCGTTGGCTTGCGCCGCTGAGCCTCCAACCGGGCATGGTCGTGTGTGACAACGGCCGTAACCTGGTGGTGGCTCTGCAGCTCGGCAGCCTCACGCACGTGCCATGCCTGGCCCACGTCTTTAATTTGGTGGTTCAGCGCTTTTTGAAAAGCTACCCACGCTTGTCAGACCTGCTCGTAAAGGTGCGCCGGCTCTGCGCACATTTCCGCAAGTCCCACACGGACGCTGCCACCCTGCGCACCCTGCAACATCGGTTTAATCTGCCAGTGCACCGACTGCTGTGCAACGTGCCCACACGGTGGAACTCTACGCTCCACATGTTGGCTAGGCTCTATGAGCAGCGTAGAGCTATAGTGGAATACCAACTCCAACATGGGCGGCGCAGTGGGAGTCAGCCTCCTCAATTCTTTTCAGAAGAGTGGGCCTGGTTGGCAGACATCTGCCAGGTCCTTCGAAACTTTGAGCAGTCTACCCAGGTGGTGAGCGGCGATGCTGCAATCATTAGCGTCACCATTCCTCTGCTTTGCCTCTTGAGAAGTTCCCTGCAAACCATAAAGGCAGCCGCTTTGCGCTCGGAAACAGAGCCGGGGGAAGACAGTATGTCGCTGGATAGTCAGAGCACCCTCCTGTCTATATCTCAGCGCGTTCAGGAGGAGGAGGAGGAGCATGAGGAGGATGAGGAGGAGGGGGAAGAGACAGCTTGGCCCACTGCTGACGGTACCCATGCTGCTTGCCTGTCATCATTTCAGCGTGTATGGCCTGAGGAGGAAGAGGATCCTGAAAGTGATCTTCCTAGTGCAGACAGCCATGTGTTGCGTACAGGTACCCTGGCACACATGGCTGACTTCATGTTAGGATGCCTTTCTCGTGACCCTCGCGTTACACGCATTCTGGCCACTACGGATTACTGGGTGTACACACTGCTCGACCCACGCTATAAGGAGAACCTTCCCACTCTCATTCCCGAAGAGGAAAGGGGTTCGAGAGTGTTGCTATACCACAGGACCCTGGCGGACAAGCTGATGGTAAAATTCCCATCCGACAGCGCTAGTGGCAGAAGGCGCAGTTCCGAGCGCCAGGTAGCAGGGGAGGTGCGGAGATCGAGCAGCATGTACAGCCCAGGCAGTGCAACAGTCTTTAAGGGCCTGGACAGCTTTATGGCTCCCCAGCAAGACTGTGTCACCGCTCCCCAGTCAAGGCTGAGTCGGCGGGAGCACTGTAAAAGGATGGTGAGGGAGTACGTAGCCGATCGCACGACCGTCCTCCGTGACGCCTCTGCCACCTACAACTACTGGGTGTCGAAGCTGGACACGTGGCCTGAACTAGCGCTGTATGCCCTGGAGATGCTTGCTTGTCCTGCGGCTAGCGTCTTGTCGGAGAGGGTGTTTAGTGCGGCTGGGGGAATCATCACAGATAAGCGTACCCACCTGTCAACCCACAGTGCCGACAGGCTAACACTCATCAAGATGAACAAAGCCTGGATTTCCCCAGACTTCTCTTCTCCACCAGCGGACAGCAGCGATACCTAAGCAATACGTAGGCTGCACCCGCGGATGGAAGCATAGTTCTCTCTCACCATCCAAAACGGGGACATTTCTGCTTCATCAATCTGTGTATAATATTCCTCCTCCTCCTCCTGCTCCTCCTCCTGAAACCTCACGTAATCACGCTGAACGGGGCAATTTTTCTTAGGGCCACAAGGCTCACTCATATAATTTTTCTAAAAATTTTTTATACGTTTCAATGCTCTTAAAAGCGTTGGAACTTTAACTTGAACCAATTTTTCGTTAAACTGGGCTGCCTCCAGGCCTAGTTACCACTTAAGCCACATTAACCAAAGCGATTAATGGGTTTCACCTGCCCTCTTGGTTGGGCATGGCCAATTTTTACTGAGGTACATTAGTACTGTTGGTACACCAATTTTTTTGGGCCCTCACCTACAGTGTAATCATAGCAATTTCTATGTTCTTCGCCTGCACTCATGGTACAGAAAGGTGTGTGGGGTTGGCCTACACTTTAGCTACACAAATGTAACTTGGGCCTTGGCTATACTGCAGCTACTGAAATGGAACTAAGACTGCGCTCCCACTATACTGCTGCTTCGGAATTGTTCCTGGGGCCTGTGTAGGCTGCTACTATTACTTAAATGGAACTTAGACTATGCTCCTCCTATACTGCTGCTTCGGAATTGTTACTGGGGCCTGTCTTGAGTGCTACTATTACTGAAATGGAACTAATACTGTGCTCCCCCTATAATGCTGCTAGTGATATGTTAGTGGGGCCTGTCCTAAGTCTACGGCTGAAATGTTACGAATTCTGGGCTCTGCCTATACCGCTGCTAATGGTATGTCTCTGGGGTGTGGAAACAGAGGCTTCCCAAAGACATGATGGCGGCGAGGCCATTTCCCACCAACGCGGTTACTGTTAAGGTGCATATAACCACGGACACGTGGAGAGGACACGTAGTGCCTCAAAAACATCCCCCTCCTCCTCCAACAATGAAAACATTCTTGGCAAATGCCTTTGCATTGGTTCGTCTGGTGGCAGTCCAAGAATTTCACCTTTACCGACAAAACAAGAGAGCCCCCCCACCATCCCCCCGCCACGGCCCACTTAATCCTGGCCACATTCCGAAAACCAACAAAATACAACTGTGCTACTAGGTCCGCAGTCACCACCACATTACCCACATTACCACCAACGCGGTTACTGTTAAGGTACATATTACCAGTCTGACTGGGGCATACAGACACCTTGACAGAATGAATAGTGTGTGGCACATAGGTTCCCCATTGCTATGCCCACGTGTGCAGCTCCTGATGGAGGTGCACAGGATTGGATTTCTCATTGCTTCTGTACAGCATTGTGGGCTATCGCCCCACCACTTTTAAAGAGGGTCGCTGCCTAGCCGTGCCAACCCTCTGCAGTGTGTGCCTGCAGTTCCTCCTCATGGCAGATGCACTTATAAATAGACATGAGGGTGGTGTGGCATGAGGGCAGCTGAAGGCTGCGCAGGGACAGTTTGGTGTGCGCTGTGGACACTGGGTCGTGCAGGGGGGAGGGGGGTTGGGCAGCATGTAACCCAGGAGAAGTGGCAGCGGAGTGTCATGCAGGCAGTGATTGTGTTTTGTTGTAGCTAGTGTGGTGCTTAGCTAAGGTATGCCATGCTAATGAGGGCTTTTCAGAAGTAAAAGTTGTTGGGAGGGGGGGGCCCACTCTTGCCGGTATTGTGGCTTAATAGTGGGACCTGTGAACTTGAGATGCAGCCCAACATGTAGCCCCTCGCCTGCCCTATCCGTTTCTGTGTCGTTCCCATCACTTTCTTGAATTGCCTAGATTTTCACACATGAAAACCTTAGCGAGCATCGGCGAAATACAAAAATGCTCCGGTCGCCCATTGACTTCAATGGGGTTCGTTACTCGAAACGAACCCTCGAGCATCGCGATAAATTTGTCCCGAGTAACGAGCACCCGAGCATTTTGGTGCTCGCTCATCTCTACTGCCTACCTAAACTTTTTTGCATACCAAGTCCATCTCTTCATGGAAACAATAGTACCTAATGTCACTGGTCTCTTTCAACAGAATAATGCCCCTTACCACACTGCAAAATATGTTCAGGAATGGTTTGATAAACATAACCACGGGTTCAAGGTGTTAACGTGACCTCCAAATTCCTCAAATCTCAAGCCAATCGAGCATCTATAGGATATGCTGGAAAAAACAAGTCTGATTCATGGTGACCTCACAACTTACAGGAAACAAAGAATCTACTGCTGATGTTTGGTGGCGCACAGTGTTAAGGCAGTAGAAATGCAGTCCTAAGCTCTTGCTCACGACCAGAAGGTTGCGGGTTCAATCCCTGCTTGGTTCAGGTAACCGGCTCAGGGTTGACTCAGGCTTCCATCCTTCTGAGGTCAGTTAAATGAGGGTGTAAAAGATGACTGGGGATGGCAATGGCAAACCACCCCGCAAACACAGTCTGCCACCCTAGGAGTCAGTCATGACTCGGTTTTTGCACCAGAGGACTTTACCTACTTTTACCTACCACAAGACACCTTCAAAGGTCTTGCAAAGTCCTCCATCTTTCAAGGTTGTTTTTATGGCAGAAGGCAACCTACAGAACATTAGTTAGGTAGTTTTAAGATTATTGCTGATCATGTGTATAATTATGACTTAGTAAATACGTAGTGCAATATATAATATAATAGTTTATTCCAAGCATGCCTTATGTTTTTAAGTATGATATTCTAATTCATGCGCAGTCACGTAAAGTAATTATTTTTTATTTATTTTCAAGGAGCCACTTCTTTCCGTGACTTTGGGCTTCCTTCACCGCCTACAGTGGTAAGCTACGTTAACGAATTAGCATCAAGGTTCAGAGCAGTTGAATGCATTCCATACACATGATTATATTAAGCTGCAAAACATCTTTTCTTCTGGTCTTAATAGTAAAGCGTTCACCTTGCATCCTTCACCTTTACCTTGTAAGCAATCGGAATAAGTGAGTCACCCAATATCTTTATATGCAAAGTATAGTACATTGGCTTAAATGCCAACAGCCGGTTGATAAAGTTCCATCTATTTTTGTAGGTAAACTTCCTTCTCTAAGAACCCATTGATTATAATTCATGGATTTATCAATCCGTACATTGTGCTGAAGTCTAAAAACCATGCAGATCTCTTCTTCCGATGCTGCTTTATTCACTCAGCTCATAATTCGAGTCATGTGCTTATGCCAGACACAAAGATGAAAGTAGAGATTTAGATCTCACAATGCAGTGCAATGTGTTATCCCAACGCATAAATGATCCAAAGTGTTATATGACGGGTTCCACCCCGCTGCATCGGATGCTGTCGTTATATTTATACTGTATTTTCTTACTTGCTTGTGTATTCATGATGAAAACTACATGACATAATTTACCTTTTGCTCATTGTTTCCACCGATTAAAATCCTATTTACGTATTAATGTGCGTAAGTGAAGACGAGCAGTTTGGCGTTTGTTAGTTTGATAAGTTGAGTCACTGAGCCATCTGGTGGGTATCTGGTAAATCCAAGGTCAAACACACTGTATCCGCACTAGAGATACTATACAACATGTTCCAGTAAGTCATGTATCTGACCCTTTGGGCTTCGTGATTAATTCTTATTACCAATTGTTGCAGTTGGTGTAAGAAATAAATGTAACAATTAGCTGCTATTAACCATTAGACTCATTATCCTGTGGTTAGTATCTACGCTAGACACATTCCCAGTAGTTGACACAATATGTTAGCATATGCCACAGCGCTTATTGAGGAACTAGAATTATACATTGAAGACATTGGAGGTTTAGGTAGCACTGGAGGAGTCTTCTATTTCTTTTTTATTCAGCTACCAAAATAATTTTTGCCACTTTTTTTTTCAGTTGGCTATTTTTTATATCTTTTTTTACAGATTTTTTTTTTTGTTTTTATTTTTAGAGGTAAAAATGTAAAAAACAAAGAGTAATATTTTTTAAACACATAGTTGTTTACTTTCGAAATTTGTATATTTATGCCAAAATAAAGTAGAGGGATGGGTTCCTCATTTTGTTTCAGATGTTTTGATATATAACTTACATAGTCTCGGATTACAGGGCGCATATGGCAGTGCTTTTAGTTGTTTTTCACTTATTTTTGTAACTAATTTTTTTACTATTTATATAAGACCTCATGGGGTCATTCGCATTGTTGTTTTCTTTTTTTTTTTTAATTTAATACTGTTCCGCTGCAGCTGCGGCATCCATAGGAGCCCCAGCTATAGGGGAAAACATCCCTTTGTAGTGACAGTAGTCACTAACAGAGCTGATCTACATCAGCTGGAATCCTGCAGCTCTGCGGTGCCAGGGGGCACCCGGCAATCATGTGACCACTGGGTTGATTAGCAATAGCAACACTTCCGTTTTCTCTCTGCACTAGTGCTGTGTAGACTGAAAAGGAGATGGCCAAAGCGATTAAAAAATGGTTCTGCCTTTTCCTCAGGGTCCTTGGCTGTCACTCACAGCCGAGAACCCATCCTGCTCATGCTCCTGCTCATGCTAGATGAGGAGCAGGTGCTTTAATCCCGCGCTGTATTTTTTGTATTGGCCGGGATTAAAGCCCAGGACCAAGAGCTGTAAACTTATTGTGCTTGGTGCTTAAGGGTTTAAAATGTGTAATCCCAGGGACATATAGCTAAAGATAGTGCTGATGTAGCAGTCACACCCAGGCCCTAGTGCGTGAGGAAGCCCAAAAGTCGTATGAGAAGGTACTAGTATCACAAATCATAGATCTGGACTTTGTTACAGATTTTATATTGGGGCCTTGGAGTTTAAAGTGCAGGACACAAGAATATCAAGTACTATTCCTTGCTTCAAGGATTACAATCTGTTCTACTCAACATGAGGCTCTTTCACTTCTCCTTTCATGTGTCTCAGGAGCCCACAATTGACAATGGTGACTTGTTGTCTACAGTACCTGAATAGTGAAGAATTAGTTTGCTCCAGCACTGGATCCTCTCTCTATATAAATATTAAGAGGTCATAGGTTCTCCCCTTTGCCCTTTACTACCCACTTTTGGCATGTTGATGGATGACTCGATGGAACAACGAGGTTCCTTGGAAAACAGTTTAAAGACACTGTCCTAGACCATTTAATACATGCACATCAGTTAAAGGGCTTTTACAGGATTAAACTATTGATCAGCAGTCCTCAGTATAAATCATCACCCAGAGGATCCTGGCACTAGCACAACAGCTTCGGCAATCAGCTGATTGACAGGGGAGCCGGGTGTTAGACCCCTATCTATCTTCTATTGAAGGCCTATCCTGAGGATAGGCCGTCAATAGTTTAATCCCAGAAAAGACCTTTGATTCTAAGTACATGGCTATTAGACTAGTAATGGCATGACATTTCATTTTGTAAAAGGGTTTTAATGGCACATTTACTTTTCCTCTCTGACATTATGGTTTCTAGAATTGGTCAGCAAATGGAATAATCTCAAGAATCAAATCCTACTCCTTTCCCAAGGCTGGCTGCAAAAAGGTGCATAGTACTTGCTCTTTCAAAGCTTTCTAAATTGCTAGCAGGTTTGGCTGCTTTGCTTATACAGCTCACATTAAAGCAGCATTGCAGGATTCATGCACCCTTTGCATCAAAATTCATATATGGAATTTTATATATTGCTATTTTTTTTTTTTTTTAGAAAAGGTGTGTTAGATTCCTTATTGTGTTCTTAAACAGACTAAAAGGGAATGTATCACGAGGAAATCACCTTTATTAGAAACAAAAAATGCATCAGCTCGGTCACTTCCTGGTATCTAGGGTACGGGACTATACGCCATCACTTCCTGGTATTTAGGGGACGGGACTATATGCCATCACTTCCTGGTATCTAGGGGAGGGGACTATATGCCATCACTTCCTGGTATCTAGGGGAGGGGACTATACGCCATCACTTCCTGGTATCTGGGGGAGAGGAATATACGCCATCACTTCCTGGTATTTAGGGGACGGGACTATACGCCATCACTTCCTGGTATCTAGGGGAGGGGACTATACGCCATCACTTCCTGGTATCTAGGGGACGGGACTATATGCCATCACTTCCTGGTATCTGGGGCGGGGGGGAACTATACACCAGCACTTCCTGGAGACCGTAACAGTCTATGACACTTTTTTGTCCATTAACTCCCATTTACTCAAGCTGCCAAACCCAACCACGCTACTTCATAGTCCTATATGGGTACCCCAGGAAAGCTGTCAAAAATTAAATAAATGACAACAACATGTAAAACAATTATAAAAGTATGTCTGCCCCACATACTAATATTTTTTGAATAAAAGTAATATAAAATACAGAATACATTCCCTTTGACTCCTATAATTTAACGGGCCTATTAAAGGGGTTCTCTGTAGAGATAAGCGAGCATACTCAGCCACGCCCCTTTTTTGCCCGAGCACTGCGATTTTCGAGTACTTCCGTACTAGGGCGAAAAGATTCGGGGGGCGCCGTGGGTGAGTGGGGGTTGCAGCGGGGAGTGGGGGGGAGAGAGGGCTCCCCCCCTGTTCCCCACTGCTACCCCCTGTGCCGCCACGCCTCCCCCAGCCCCCCCCCCCGGCGCCCCCCGAATCTTTTCACCCGAGTACTGAAGTTCTCGAAAATCGCGGTGCTCGATCGAGTAATTACTCGAAACAAGTATACTCGCTCATCTCTAGTTCTCTGTGATCTGTGATATAGTAAAATTTGACAGGGAATAGTTAAAAAGAATTACAAACTACTCACTGTTTGGATCCCTCGTTAGTTTACTGTCACCTCCCCCGTTCTCCTCGATCTTTGTTTACACATGTGGCCACTGCAGCCTATTACTTGTCTCAGTGGTATATGGCTCACAAGACCAGGGATTGGCTTCAGTGGTCATGTGGGTTCGTAAACAAAGACCATTGGGGGATGGAAATGGTGACACTGGACTAGCGGGGAATAGGAGCAATGAGTACACTTTCATTTGTTATTTTTTTTACTATTTCCTGCCCTCTGCCAAGTTTTACTATATCTCAGACAAGTCCTTTAACTTTTAATAGTATACACTTTTTTAGTATACTCTAAAGCCTCATGAGCCACTTTGGTAAATATATACGCCTTTCCATTAACCCTTTCCAATCCTATTTTGGATTCAAGGTTTCCTAAAAGGCTTTCTCTTTTTGCTGTTATACAACAGTGCTATCTGCTGGCAAAAGCCAGTGTGTGTGCGCCAGAGAGGCTCTGACAGAGGAGTGGCTGGCAATAGATGGTAAGAATACCTTGTTGGATGGCTTCTGACATTGGAGCTGTGCAAGTTTCAATCACAATGTAGGAAGACATCAGACAGTGGATTGGAAAGGGTAAAATAGCACCAATTTAATGACTCTACTAAAGTAAGTTCTTTCAGCTGGCAATGAAAATGATAAGTGACTCAAGCTACTGTTTAGAAGTCAATATGTAAACATGGATCCTCTATGAACATAAGATGAAGATAACTCAATAGGCTGCCATCTTTGAGGCTCTTCTTCAAGCTAAGAGCACTGGGAGTCTTCCAATGGATTATAAAGGCATTAACCTTCTTTAATTCTGGACATTTTGAACATTTCAAGGATCACTGTAATATTTTTAGGCTTGGAGAAACCAGCAGTGCTGCTTTAATCCTACTAACCGTGTGGTTAACTACTAAATCTTCTCAGCTTTAAGTTTGTGACTCCCTAACACCCTGCTTAATAATATTTTAGGCCGCATTCACATGTGATGGATTTGCAGTACAAAATTCGCAGTAAGGATATATTCACATGTGGCAGTATTTTTTCAGAAACTTCTGTGACTGTCATATACTCTACATCCTAATGGGATTTGTAAGAAAAAATCAATGCAATTCCATAAGGAATGTACAAGAGCATAGTTCTTATTGCAGGTTTGAGAACCTTTAGGCCTCCTTCACATGAGCGTGTTTATGTGTGTACATGGGTGCACACGAAACTGCGCACCCACGTACATGCAAAAACACGTGTGAACACAGGTCCTTGCCCATTGTCTTCAATGGGGTCACCGCTGCTGCCAGAAGCCCCATTGAAAGCAATGGGCTGCCGGCAACCCCAGCAATGATTTTCGGGGAAGGGCTTTAAATATAAGCCCTTCCCTGAAAATCATCCCTGGTTTGTGTAAAAAATATACTCACCTCTCTGACGCTGTTGGGGCTCAGGCGCATCTAGCCGCTTGGGTCTCGTCACTGTAGTGAAGTTCTTTCAGCAGGCGGGGATTTAAAATCCCCACCTGCTGAAAGGACTGTATCTGATTGGCTGAGCGCTCACAGCCAATTAAATATTATCACACAATAAAACATGAAAAACATCCATGGGATGTGAATATTTTTTTCTAGACCCATCAGAATTAGTAGGATTTATTACTACTACAATAATACTAATAGTGAATTCATGTAAACAGGTATGTAAGTACATCAGCGTATAATGGTAATGTATTTAGTCTTGAGTGGTAAATTATTTGCTCTGTGTCTGATCAGTTATATCGTAAGCTGTAATTATATCACTTGACACTTTCTCAGCATATTTCATTCATTAATACATGTGTAGTAAAACACCAACTCAGCAATGCTAGCAGTACATACATTTGGTTAAGGTTGTTACATAAACACTACTTAACAATTTCTGGCAGACTAAGTTCTCATAAGGGCTCTTTCACATTGTAAATTTGCGCAGCTAACATACATGCACAAAAAACATGATTATTAGAACCAATTATTTCCTATGGAAACATTCAGACAAAGGAATTTTAGCTGTGCAAAAAAAAAATCGCACGTAAAAAGATAGGACATTAGCGACTGAAATTCAGCCACTGAAATTCCCTGCTGCGTGAAAAGATAAACCTGACATATTTCTGGTGCACAAAGCGCAGAAGCCTCCATAGACTCAAATGGGAGACTATGCGAGCCAGCCGGCAAAGGGAGATGAAGGAATTCCCCAGCAACAGGGATGGAGGGATTCCCCCGCAGTGGGAGAAACCCTCCATCCACACTGCTGGGGAATCCCTTCATCTACCCTGCAGGAGAACGCCTCAATCCCCATTGAGATAAAGGGAGTCCTCGGCAATGAAGGGAAGCCCTGGAGGAGTCCCTTCACCTCCGCAATGGGACTTCCCTTCCCTGGAGAGATAGAGATGAAGGGAAGCCCCTCTGCAGAGATGAAGGGGGTTCCCCTGGGGACTCTCTACATCTCTCTCTTCAACTGTACATCTTTTCGGTCAGTGCCAGCCGTCTGAATAGCCCTGGCGCTCGCAACTACCACTGCAGAAAATCATCTGTCCAAAAGATTTTTTGCAGCGCCAGCTGAGATTTTTTCTTTCTTTTTTGCGCAGCTAGCTTCTCCGTGCTTTTGACACCCATGTGAACAAGCACTAAGAATGCACTTGGACTCCTGAAGGTTATGTCCTGCTATTGTGTAGAACCATATTTGCTACAGTAGAATGCTATCATCTGCATTTTGCAGTTACTGTACATCATTTTCACTACATTTAAGTTCTGTAGACGGTCTGGACCATTTTTGATATACAATCTCCTTGATAAGGTTTTCCATTTTTTTACCTGAACAAATAGTGCAGTCTGCAGCGCGGTTTGTTCAGTTAAAATAACGGAAATTGACGGTAAACACATTGAAATCAATAAGAAAAAAACTGTTCAGTTTTTATTTTAATTCCATTTCCCAACAGAAAAAAGATGCAATTATAACCGACAGCCTTAAGTGCAGTGTGAATGCACCCTTAGTTGGGAAAAATATTTCAAATAGCGTCATCATATTCTGTAGTATTGTACATACACTAATTTGGTACATTCAATTTCCAGTGTGCCCATGTTAATATATCCTTATATTTCAAAACAGGGGCATCCAAAGATTTCCTCAGAGTCAGGGACGTGTTAAAAAAATCATTATGAAGCATCTGCTGCACATGGTGTATTGTGCACTCTGCACTTCCTTTCATTTTCATACCTCCTACTACAGCTAGCAGAGTAGAGGATCTGACTACTGGGGGGCACAAAGGTTCCTAGTCTGCTCTTTTGGAGAGAAGGCAAGGATCAAAGATGGATTAAGTCCACAATAGGCCTTGGGCGGTATGAAGATTGTGGGTCCCCCACCAGTCTAAAGTTTTAAAATCATCTGATACTTACTACATAGTTATAGTACACATAACCAAGCTTACTATATATATGCTTTACCAGAGCCAAACTTAATGAATAGGTACTAGAACCAAGTTTACAACATAGATACAATATCAGGACTGAGTTTACTAAATAGATACAATATCAGGACTGAGTTTACTAAATAGATATGAATTTACTGCATAGACATGATTCCAGAACTGAGTTTACTACATAGATACAGTAACAAAACTAAGTTCACTACATAGATATGGTAACAGAACCAAGTGCACTACATGGATACGGTCCAAGATTACTACATAGATATGGTAACAGAACCAAGTGCACTACATAGATACAACATTTTTATAAATGATCTAGAGGAGGGAATTGATGGGAAACTGCTCAAATTTGCAGACGACACAAAGCTAGGAGGGATAGCTAACACTGGGAAAGAGAGAGAGAGTATTCAAAAAGATCTAGAAAAGCTTGCACTGTGGGCAGTGACTAACAGAATGGTATTTAACAAGGAGAAATGCAAAGTCCTACATCTGGGCAAGAAAAATGAAAAAAGCAGATACAGAATGGGAGGAATTGAGCTAATCAGCAGCGCATGTGAAAAAGACTTGAGTATACTAATAGATCATAGACTGAACATGAGTCAACAATGTGATGCAGCAGCCAAAAAGGCAAACACAATTCTGGGATGTATTAAGAGAAGCATAGAGTCTAGATCACGTGAGGTCATTATCCCCCTCTACTCTTCCTTAGTCAGACCTCATCGGGAATGCTGTGTCCAGTTCTGGGCACCCCACTTTAAAAAAGACATAGACAAACTAGAGCAAGTTCAGAGAAGGGTTACCAAGATGGTGAGCGGTCTGCAAATCATGTCCTATGAGGAACGGTTAAAGGATCTGGGAATGTTTAGCTTGCATAAAAGAAGGCTGAGAGGAGACTTAAAGGGATTGTTTGCGAAAGCGCATGCGCAGAAGACCTGTGCCGCGCGAGCACGCCAGAGCGGCCCCTTCAGCGCAAGCGCGTCTAATCCAGGCAGAAGGCGGCTTTGGCCGGTGCCATGGAGACGGGGACGCCAGCACCGGAGGGGGTAAGTGTATAACTTCTGTATGGCCAATATTTAATGCACAATGTATATTACAAAGTGCATTAATATGGCCATACAGAAGTGCTTAACCCCACTTGCTTTCGCGGGACAACCCCTTTAATAACTGTCTACAAATATTTAAAGGGCTGTCACAGTGCAGAGGGATTCTCATCTGTACAAGGAAAAACTAGAAGCAATGGGATGAAACTGAAAGGGAGGTGACACAGATTAGATATAAGAAAAAACTTTCTGACAGTGAGGGTGATCAATGAGTGGAACAGTTACCATGGGAGGTGGTGAGTTCTCCTTCAATGGAAGTGTTCAAACAAAGGCTGGACAAATATCTGTTTGGGATGATTTAGTGAGTCCTGCACTGAGCAGGGGGTTGGACCCGATGACCCTGAAGGTCCCTTCCAACTCTACCAGTCTAGGATTCTATAATTCTATACAGTCCAAGATTACTACATAGATATGGTAACAAAATGAAGCTTATTACATAGATACAGTAACAGAACCAAGTTTAGTACATAGATGCCAGAACCAAGCTTGCTACATGGACATGGTTCTGAGAATGCTACACTAAAGTTAAATAGAGGCCCCTTGCAAACCAGCTGTTTTGATACTTTTGGGAACTCTTTTTTGACCAAAAAAATGGATTCAAATGTATACAGTTATAATGGTCATGTACGTGACAGATGTCCCACTATGTTGTTAACATAGCAGGCTGTCATGTTAAAGATTGCTATATCTGTACCTAAAGTATCCAATTGGTTTTGATGGGTGCTAATATTGCCAAAGTGTAATATAGGAGTGTGAATCTAGTACAAGTTAGGCAAGGTAATACTAGCAGTCAGCATGCCATTTCTTTGCTGTCATGGGAGCAGTAAAATGCATTACCAGATCTGTTCTATTACGGAAACAAACGTCACCAGACAGACTCCACTGGCTATAATGGGGTCCATCTGGCTTCCTTCCAGCTCTCTGCCATTTTCCTGAACAAAATAGCACTTTATGCTGCGCTATTTTGTGCAGGATCTGTGCTGAAGGCTTCTACATATACATACAAGCACAGAGGCATACACAGGCACATCTATACACATACAGGGGCACAAACACATAAATATTTCTACATACCTGTATTGACACTACAGCCTGAATCAACCTACCTCCAGGTCAGGGCTCAGGAGGATGGAGGCCAGCAGCAGGTGGTAGCTGGAAAAGAGGTAGTGCCAAAGTGGCAGCTCAAAGCAGGTCACTGTGTTTTGATTGGAAAAACGGCTGTGGGCAAGGATCGAAGGATACATGCTCAGCTCAGCGCTGAGCCAATCAGGGGGCAGGTCTGACTCACACCCCCTTCACACCCACTGCAGGCCGTCTGCCGGGACCAGGTGAGTATATATATATTTTTTATTTTAACACTTTTCTGGATGAATTGCAGGGAAGGGCTTATATATTTAACCCCTTCCCGACAATTCATCCCACGCACGCCGGCAGCCCATTGCTTTCAATGGAGCCGGCTGTATTGCTGGCTCCATTGAATTCAATGGGCAAACATCGTTCTTCTCTGCCACAGCTGTTACAGCTGTGGCAGAGAAGAATGATTTGTCTTCTATATGTTCTCAATGGGGTCGGCGCTGCTGCCGCCGGCCCCATTGAGCGCATATAGAGAAGAGAACAGGAATCGCAGATCGCAGATAGGTGTGATCTGTGATTTCTGTTCTATAATTTATCAGACAAGCACATAAAAAGCGCTCATGTGTCCGATACCATTGCAAAGCAATGGTTTTAAAAAATCGCTAGACGCATGCGCATGCGCAAATCGCGCGAAAAAACGCCCGTCTGACTAAGGCCTAATAGTACTAATTCCTCACATTTCGATGTCATATAAGAGGGTCTCTATAAGCCGGAGCAACTGACAAAGTATGGCTCTTGCACTGGCAGACCTCACCTAACCGGGAACTACATAGATGACTGTTCGTTTGAAAGGCCAACATGTAATACCGCAGTTTCCTGGCAGCACTGCTGCAAAGAGAATTATAGGACCAGCCTCAACTTTTCTCGAGCTGATTGTTGGTAGTTTCTGAACTTTGCTGGACCTGGGAATCCTAATGTGACAACCTTATTTAGTAATAACAATATTTAGTAATTTTCCTTTAACTTATTTTGCAGTGATTATTGCGTTACGTAAGTTGATTTTCTTAAAGGTATTCTATGTTCATTATTTGTACTTATTCTACCAGACTACTAATATTGAACGAACTAGAAGTCTTTCTAAAGCAAACCCTAATGTATACAAAGAAAGACAAGCAGATAGAGGTAAGTTACCATTTCTATATTCTGTCCAACAAAATATATCATACGCCAGTCTTAATCTGAAGCCTGATGGAGAAAGTTGTGCCTAATCTAATAAGAGGAGCAAGCTCTTAATACACTTCAGCATCGTATGCCGTCCGTGTGCCACAATCCAAAATCTACACAAACTTTGAGCTGAAGTACAGTTCTGCTATAATTTCACCAAGTTTTTGGGTGAAATTGTTGTAAATCCATAGGGCAACAGATGGCCATGACCCCCCCCCCATGTAATGTGTGTGAATAAATGCATGTCTGAAAGGCTCAATGTACATCAACAATATGCGCATAGTACGCATCTCCCATATGCTTGTATGAGTGAACCCTTGAGGCTTAAACAATACATAGGTCTGATGCCCACTTTGGCAAAATCTTGTACACTAGGCTAATCGCCCAAAAGGATGCCTATTTAACTGGAGCACAGCTGACTTTAGAACCTGGTATCGCAGTCTTTAATTAGAGTGGTCCCAATGCTTATGAGAGACCGATTCAGTCTCTGGCGGACCCAGCATAGCTTCAAACTCACACCAACAGTACACAGAATAAGACTTACAGTCTCTCCCTGAAGTAAGGCTCTCAGGCATAAGAGGATCAATGACCCAAGTTCCCTCCACTGACTTTCTCCATGTTGGCCCATTCTTCTCTATTTTTGGTTCAACTTGGCTATTTCTCAGCTCCTTCCTTTTTCATTGCCTATCGGCTCTTCTCAACTTGCAGTCGTAGACTCTGACTTGCTTCTAATCTTGCGCTTAGGAGCACTTATAATTTGGGTAGAATAATAATCTTAATAATAATAATCATCAGCTTTTTTTATAGCACAAACATATTTTATTGGATCACCAAGGTCTCACTTTGGTTTCACTTTATTTCTCAGCACTCATATCGGTCTCTCTCTTTCCTGACTCCAGCTCGCTGGTTCTCTCATTATCTCAGTCTCTTTCCACTTGCCAACTCTTTCTCCATGAGGGACGTCACTTAGTCATTCTCCATTGCCTACATCTGCATGCACACATCAACCTCCAGCTGTAACAACCCTCTTTTCCCAGAGTATTCACCAACTTCACATGCTGGCCCTCGGAATATCTCTCAAATTGCAGGGAATCTCTGACTCCTCTTCACTTACTCTCAATCTCTCTCTTCCTCTAAGACATGTAAGTGTCCTTGGTTTGTTCTTGCCATGACTTTCTTTTCATCTTCACAGACCATTACATGATCCCTCTCAACTCTGAGGTCTCTGGCCACTCAGTCCCTCAAGTTCACTGCAGGAATTCTGCCCGCTCTCCAGCATAGTAATACTATCGTACACACGGCCCACACCACTTCTCAGTCCTTTATAATGGCTTCCACCACTGTAAATGCTTTTTTTCTGGCTGCATCACTTTTTTTAAGTCACCACCACTCACTGTAATGGTGCCATCTGACACTATTCTCTGACCACTCTTAAGTCATGTTGCACTCCCCATATCTCCTTGGGGTGGGGCTTAACCCCCACACATATCCCTAACCTGAGGCGAAATCTTCAGGGTTGTGATGTGCTGGTGGCATCACTATCTCTGTAATCAGGAAGGCAGGGCTTCCCTCCTTTGATGCCTCAAGCTCCTCTCATTGCACTGCCTACAGTTCTTCTCCCCTGTTGTACCAGCATCTGTGCTTATCTTCAATGGTAGAAGCAGGACCTTCTTTCCACCCTCTTATATTTCCTCTCATATTTCAATTGCCATCCTCAGCAACCCGGCAAAGTCCTTGAGAGGGTTTGCTGCTGTACTCCACTGCCACTGGTTGCACAATCCTGCCAAAAATTTAAGATGTAGGTGGAATGGTGTGTGATGGTGCAACACTGACAGACGGAGGTAGAGGCAGTTTAATACAGCAAATTAAATTTTTATTGCAGAAAATGTGAATTACGGTTTATCACTCCACGGAGGGTTCTCTTTCTTAAATATTACAGAACGTTTTGTAATACAGTCTGAAACATTAAAGTCTTAAAGATTCCATGGGCCTAATGCCTACTATGAGGCTTCCTCCCTTCCTCGGCATTTGGAGCCCCTCTCTCACTGGAGGGGATGGGAGTTTTGCCCCAGAACTTAGAGTACTTGGGCTTAGCCCCACTGCTACAAGTGCCCTACAACGGCCATATATAATATTCAGTGGAAGGGCCGAAACTCCTTCCACACTCTTACACACCATGCTGCCTGAAAGTTTCTAAGATCCCTTTGCTAACTCAGAATTCATTAGCTTTAGTTTTAGCCTTGTTACAGATTTGGCACTAGGGTCCAAGAGCTGCAAATTACACCTGTGGGCTCTCCATACAATGTAAAGACATGCCAGGTCCTCCACTAGCAAGGCATTCTCTGTCCCCTAACCTCTGTAGTCAGTCACTGGCCACAGCTGGGATGTCAGTAGAGAATCTAATCACTGAGGCATAGGGCTGGTGGCACTACAGTAGTGGGATGTGAGAGAGTTGTTGAGATTATGTGGTTATCAGATGCCTGAAATAAAATATTTGCCTATAACTTTATACCAACAGCTATAGAGGCATCCCTATATTCAATGCCTATGGACACTGATGTATATCGTGGAATATATGAGGATCCTGATGAGCTAAGGGCTCAAACTGTCAAAATACAAAGAGAACAACTTTCTTTGGACGATGTTGAACTGGGTTCTGGAAACTTTGGAACTGTGAAAAAAGGGACTTTAAAGATGACAAAGTAGGTGTATTATACCCTCCTTGTGGCCACTACAAATATGTTTTACGGCACTACATAGTATGCTGCCATTAACCAGCGTGTTTTGGTTCTAAAGGACTAGATACTTTTTAGGGATTTTACCCATGAGGTGGTTTTAGTGCCATATTCTTGACTTCAGCTACCAAAATTATTTTTGCAGCTTTTTTTTCCCCATGACATATAGGGCTATTTTTTATATCTTTTTTCACTGACTTTTTTCCCACTCTTCAGCTTTGTTGGGGCTAGAAAGCAAAAAAAATGTTTTTTAATCTATAGTTGTTTACTTTTAAAATGAGTATATTTACACTCAAATAAAGTACAGGAATGGGTTTCTTATTTTGTTTTGGATGTTTTTATATATAACTTGCATAGTCTCGGATTACAGGGCGCATATGGCGATGGTTTTCGTTGGCGGTGGCCTATTTCCGTATATTTTATTTTTTGGCATTTTTGTAACTACCGTACATTCCGGCGTATAAGGCGACAGGGCGTATAAGACGACCCCCCAACTTTCACCTTATACGCCGGGAATACAGCGGAGCAAAAAAAAAATTCATTACTCACCTTCCCCGGCGTTCTGCAGCGCTGCTGCAGGATGTCGCTCCCTCCTGGTCTCCGGCAGAGCACTGCTTTCTGGACGCTGAAGGCCCGTGTGTTTTAGCCAATCACAGCCATTCAATGATGTCATTGAATGGCTGTGATTGGCTGACGGTGTGTGTTAGCCAATCACAGTATTAGCTTTCTGGAGGCGGGGATTTCAAGCCCCGCATTCAGAAAGCAATGCTCTGCCGGGGACCAGGAGGGAGCGACAGCCTGCAGCAACGCCGCAGAACGCCGGGGGAGGTGAGTACTGATTTTTTTTTTGGACAGTTTTTTTTTTTTTTGTATTACCGCGTATAAGACGACCCCCGACTTCAGAGCGTATTTTTGGGGGTACAAAAGTCGTCTTATACGCCGGTATATACGGTATTATTTTTAACATCTGTGTCCCCATGACATCATATAAGACCTCTGGGGGTCATTCCCATTGTATTTTTTTTTTAGGCTTAGGAATACTGAGAGGGGTTCTCCATGGAATAACTATTGATGACCTATATCAGTAGTAGATTGGCTAAGGTTCTTCATTTGTGTTCCCTGCCAGTCAGCTGATCACTGGGCCCACTATCAGCAACACAGCATACTGGGGCACAGAGCGGACACTACTGCTTCGACTCCTATGTAGTGGCCAGTGCTTGTAAATGCAGCTGCAGCTTCTACTCATTTTACTAAGATCAGCACTTGTAATTACAAGCATTGGTCACTACACAGAGGTCGGAACAGCAGCTTCCACTCCATACCCCTGTGTGTTGCGGTGTTGACAGCTTGTGCCCGATCAACTGATCGGTTGGGGTCCTGAGCGACGGCCCCCGAGCTGATCAGCTATTGCTGACCTATCCTAAGGATACATGATCCCTGGAAAAACCATTAAACCTATGTACGGCTTGGAAAAGCCTGGGATAGTGTCCAACACACGTTTTAGCTGACGTAGCCTTTGTCTGAGGCTACCCCAGCCGAAACATACGTCAGAACATAAAGACTGAAGACACCTCTGGTTGTGAAAGGGTTAAGATTAGAGATTAGCGAACCTACTCGTTTCGAGTAATTACTCGATCAAGCACCGCGATTTTCGAGTACTTCCGTACTCGGGTGAAAAGATTCGGAGGGAAAAGCCGGGGGGCGGGGGGAGGTGTGGCGGAGCGGGGAACAGGGGGGAGCCCTCTCTCTCTCCCTCTCCCCCCCACTCCCAGCTGCAACCCCCACTCACCCACGGCGCCCCCCGAATCTTTTCGCCCGAGTACGGAAGTACTCGAAAATCGCGGCGCTCGGGCGAAAAAGGGGCGTGGCCGAGTACGCTCGCTCATCTCTAGTTAAGATATATCATTTGAAAAAAAAATCCTAAAGTTGAAGACCTAGGTCATAAATGCGATATTACATTGTCAGCTGCAGGTTCAACCCAATTTAACAAAATGCTGTAAATATCTACAGAACTGAAAGAAAAGTGGCAATTAAAATTCTTAAAAATGAAGGCAATGACCCTTCTATCCAAGAAGAACTTCTGAGAGAAGCGACGGTGATGCAGCAGCTGGATAACCCGTACATCGTCAGGATGATCGGCATTTGTGAAGCTGAGTTTTGGATGTTGGTCATGGAGTTGGCAGAACTTGGACCCCTCAATAAATTTTTAACTAAAAACAGGTATGATAAAAAAAACAATCGGGATGTTACGGATGTGACTCAGTTCAACCGGACTGTAATAACGTTCAGTGAGAAATTATCTGATCTGAAAGCTATTGAAAAGCCATTGTTATATTATCTCCACACGACAAAAGCTATTAAAGGGGTTGTCTCATGAAAGCATGTGGGGTTATGCACTTCTCTATGGCCATATTAATGCACTTTGTAATATACATCGTGCATTAATTATGAGCCATACAGAAGTTATTCACTTACCTGTTCCGTTGCTAGCGTCCTCGTCTCCATGGATCCGTCTAAAATCGCCTCTTCTGGCGATTTTAGACGCGCTTGCGCTGTGCGGTCTTCTGCCTTCTGAATGGGGCTGCTCGTGCCGGAGAGCTGCTCCTTGTAGCTCCGCCCCATCACGTG
This sequence comes from Eleutherodactylus coqui, assembly GCF_035609145.1. Lineage (NCBI taxonomy): Eukaryota > Metazoa > Chordata > Amphibia > Anura > Eleutherodactylidae > Eleutherodactylus > Eleutherodactylus coqui. Next base: position 198,997,504 of record NC_089841.1, on the reverse strand, counting down.
TGCCGATTCCAGCCAATCAGGAGGCTGGAATCGGCAATGGACCTCACAGTGAAGATCCCGGCGGCCATCTTACTAAGGTAAGTAAGAAGAAGGAAGAAGTCGCCGCAGCGCGGGGATTCGGGTAAGTACTACCCGTTTTTTTTTTTTTAACACATGCATCGGGTTTGTCTCGCGCCGAACGGGGGGCCTATTGAATAAAAAAAAAAAACGTTTCGGCGTGAGACAACCCCTTTAAAAGGGCAAATAAACAAACTTGACTACATCTGTATTCTCATCCTCATTCACACACTGATCCAAACGGCAATGGTCTTTCCCTCTCATATTACACTCTGTAGAGCATACCATCTCAGGTAAATGTTCACAGGGTCCCATTGTAGAAAAAGATATAGGTATCGGTTTTTTACTGGTCGTATCTGTACATAGTCGTCTACGATATTCTATATGGTAACAAAAAAATGGTAGCCGGTCCAGTGGATGCCAAAAAGACCCAATAGATACCAATCAGATACTCTGCATTTGTCAGGTCAGTTGGACCTTATGAATACGTTCGGCATATGCATTGCACATCCATTGAACATACGCTACCTATGTAGTGTGAACTTAACCCTTTCCAATCCACTGTCTGACGTCTCAAGACATTTTGATTTAAGACTGTTCAGCTCCGATGTTGGAAGACGTCCGTCGGGGTTCTCTTATTGTATATTGCCAGCCTCTCTGCTGTCGGAGCCTATCCAACCTGTCACCTCATGCAGTACTGGCTTTAGCCAGCAGATAGCGCTGTTGTATAATGGCAGAAAAAGAGTAAGCCCCCTAGGAAAATCAGAATGCAAATTGGATTGGAAAGGGTTAAACCTTAGGCCGGACTTGCCCTATCTTTCCTGTACGTAGTTAATAGGACTTTTTTGTTTCAAACTCGTGTATCAAGAACCTACACCCGTGTGAAGAAGCCCTGAGCCTGTGTATGTATCATCCTGGTGCATTGCTGCTTCCCTACTCCCTCCGTCACACTGCAGGCTCCATATTTCATGCAGATCACAGTCTGTCCATCCTAAGATCTTGCTCTATACATTTATCTGTCCTCCTCTATATACAATGCTGGCAGGCAGTATTAATGCAAACAGTCTTTATGCTTTTTGTTATATGTGCTATGTTTCAATTAATATGTATTTTTATTTTGGTATTTAGGAATATTTCAGAAAAAAATGTAACAGAACTCGTCCATCAAGTTTCCATGGGGATGAAGTACTTGGAAGAAAAAAATTTTGTCCATAGGGATTTAGCTGCAAGAAATGTGCTTTTGGTAACTCAACATTATGCCAAAATTAGTGATTTTGGACTTTCTAAAGCAATTGGCTCTGATGAAAACTACTATAAAGTAAGTTTTGAATGCAAATTGAATGTATCCTAATAGTATTTATGATAATAAGACTTTACATTAGTCAAATTAAAGGGGTTGTCCAGGTCTAAATTATTGGTGGCCTATCCTTAGGACAAGTATTCAATAGTAGATTGGTGGGTTCAATCACCCAGAAGTCTCACTGATCAACAGTCCTCCAAAGCCAGCAAGCTCATGCACTGAGCTGCAGAAAGCAGACAGCTCCGTTCTTACTGCAGTGGTCAGTCTTAATATTGCAAGCTCGCATTGAAATGAATGAGAACTTGGCCTGCAATACCAAGCCTGGCCACTACAGTAAGAACGCATTTAATTGCTTATATTTTTGTCTTAAAGGCGAAGAGTTGTGGGAAGTGGCCGGTGAAGTGGTACGCACCAGAATGCATTAACTTCTATAAATTTTCAAGCAAAAGTGATGTATGGAGTTTTGGTGTTCTTATGTGGGAGGCGTATTCGTACGGACAAAAACCATATAAAGTAAGTTTACACATGTATAGTCAGATTTTGTACCAAAACATTTACATAATTACACAATAATTGGAGTGGTTACTTTGTCGCAGCAGTTTAAACTGGTTGGAAATGAAGAAAGAATGTGTCTGTTGCTTCAGTAAGCACTGCCACGCCGGCTCATAGGTTTGTGTAGTGCTGCACTTCAGCCCCATTTACTTCAAGGAATCAGAGCTGCAATGCCAAACACAACCCATAGACAAGTGTGGCGCTGTTTCTGGATGGAAGCAGCTATGTTTTTCTAATAGTGGACAACCCATTTTTTACATAAAGCTTAGCCTTTGCAACCACTTCATATATGAAAATATAGTATTATGTGCAATTACCTAACATATACCTATTACCCTTTCCCTCTATGGAGGCAATAGAGGGAAATGTCTGCAAGGGAAAGTCTTTCCAAAGTTCTCTGTTTATTGTTTGCGGCGGAAGCCAGATGAGCTGATCTCTGTTGCTGCTTTAATATGAAAGCGGTTGTCTCTACATTTAGGGTGGGTTCAGATGGACGTATGCTCAACTACGCTTTGTAGCGTAGTTGCGCATTACCATCTTTTTTTTTTCGGCTGTCGTTCAAACTCTGCATCATAGCGCTGGAGTTTGGGAAAAATAGGGAAGATAAGTCCTACCCTATCTTTTCCGCATGTAGTATTAACTATGTGCAGGAAGGATACGGCAAGTCCTATCTTTCTCGCACTGTACAATTAGCGGGCGAGAATCCCGATAGTAAAAATTAAACCATTGAAATCAATGGCTTCGTTTTGTCCCGTTATGCGGCCGCGGGACTAAAATACGTTCATGTGTTTAAGCCCTCATAGTGACTGGCTTGTTTTTGCTTGTATTTGTGCGTGTGATTTCTCGTGTGAGCATAAAGCGGAGTACAGAACTTTTTTTTTTGCACCCATGAAAATAGGACCTGCTCTATCTTGTTTGTGTTTGCACCCCAAAAAGCCCCATAGAGGTGAATGTGAGTTGCACAAGCGGGTATGCGCTAAACATTTCTCATGCCCGCGATCACAGGCAATGTGTTAGGCTAATTAGCTATTTAAATCAGGGTGGGATGACTCCCCCGCCCATGTGAATGAGCGGTGCCTGTGCAGGTATGAGCGCAAAATACACTCGTTCACTCATGTTTGGCGCAGGAGAGAGCATATTGCATGTCGAATCCCTTTGGTGAAGGAATCCTGAATATTTAGTCTTAGACTAGTTTCACGTGACCATTTTACTGGCGCATTTATGCATACGTGTTGTGGACACATGTCCTGGCCCAACTGTGGGTCTACTGACAGAACTCAAAGGATCACAAGGATCTATAATTTTCCGACTTTGGGTCGCTAGACCCACGGTTGGGCCAGGATACTCGTCCGTATTAAGTTAGCTATAGCATGACATGATAAAACAATGTATCCCTTCAGTTGCCACCAGGGGGAGCACAGTTTAAAGCTCTCATTGAATCATTAATCAGTTCATATTCAGAAGTCCAGCCACTATCTGGCTATTTTTCCATGAACTGCTTAGAGTTTTCTAGGCACTTGGAACATCCCCTGGCCATACGTAAACTATCCGTATTACTCTAGTGTTATGCATAGCATTTTATATTATGAATAAACACTTTCCAGTGTACTTACAGAATCCCAGGTAAGTATCCCCATCCCTTGAAGAACATCACATTCAGATGTTCAGCCGTCAGAAATAGCATCCATTGATATTCAGCCTGCCATCCCTTTCCTCGGGGTTGTCATCAGCTATGTGAGGATCTCGGTAACATGACAGGCTGAAGTTTCGAGAATACCAGTCCATCTATATACCGTGTTATGTGACTGGGATCAATAGAAATACAGCACCTGCAGTGAGTTCTCTCCATATATTCCTTTTTCATATTTCATATAGGGAATGAAAGGTGCAGACGTGTCCCAGATGATTGAAAGCGGAAATCGAATGGAGAGCCCACCCAGGTGCCCACCAGAACTTTATGACCTAATGAAATTGTGCTGGACCTACAAGTGAGTATGCACTAAACAGAGACCGGCATTACAAAATATTGGAACTATTCAAATATAAGTATTTATGTAAATACCTCCCCAACTTCTCCAGCTCTGCATAGGACAACAATGGGCTAGCATTGTAACAATTACAAGAGATAGTTTGATACAAACAGATGAAACAGAATACAAGACACATTCGGTAGGGGGTCTATAAACCATCAACATAATGCACAGATAGGTCCTTCAGAGGGAGAACTACTCTATGGTTTGTTGGGTGTGAATCCCAAGTGGGGGATCCTCTTTATGATATCTATATATTCAGGCATACAGCAAACAACCCTTGTCCAATTTATATTCCATCATCTATAAACCCTTTTTGCTGAACCGCTGGGACCACCACTGCCGGCTTGTGGCAGAGACATGGTATTTCAATCTTCAAATCTTCATATTTGGCCATTTTCTATTCCTCATCGACCCTGCGATCACCGGGTATAGCAATGTCGACAAGCTACACCCTTCTCTTTTCAATGATGGTTAAATCAGGTGTCTTATTAGCCAAGGCTTCGTTTGCATATTAATGTGGAAATCCTAAAGTATTTTTACAGCTTCATTTCCAGGCTTATGGTCCCACCAGTCCTTTGTTGTGGGCACATGTTAGTTTTTCACACATGTATATAATAATATTACAATTATATATACAGCACCATGAAATTAACAGCGCTTTAACCCCCTGGCAACATCCAATGTACATGTATGTTGGATGTGCGTGGGGTTTGTATGGAGCTGGCTCAAAAGCCAAGCCATAAACGGTGAGTGTTGGCTGTCATTGATAGCTGATACCCAGCCACGATCTAAGTTTATTATAGCATTACCGTATACTGTATAAGCGATTAAAACAAATAGAAGTTCAAATCCGATTAGGGAACTAGAAAAATAAGTGAAAAAAGTTGTTTGTTTTTTTGCACAAAATACATATAAAAAGTTTTAAAATGACAATTTTTTCATATTTAGTAGTAATTTTAAACAATCAGAATGAAAAAAAAATTAAATGTATTTGGACCAATCTATTAAAATAATGTATTCTTCATACCAAGAGGACATGAATTATGTATCGAGGCGGGTCATCCAGCACAGTAATGAGGCAGCATCAGCAATAAAGCATTAGCAGTTAGTTAGCACCGAGCACTTTGTAGTTCGAGTCCTTTTAGACTAGCCGATTTTCGTTACTGAGTGACGTTACTGCTCACTCGATCGCACTGGTGCCGCACAAATATGAACCCCATGGCACCGCGATGCGGTAAACAAATCGCGGCATGTTCTATCTTCTGCGTGCTCTCACATCGCAGCACCCATTGTTTTTAATGGGGCCAGCGGCAGCATCACACCATGTGCAAAGTCCATGCAATGTGAGGTCTCCCATTGAAAATAATGGGAGAAACTGTGCGAACCTCTGCCGCAAGGTTGCTTTCACATAAAAATGCCTTGCAACCTCGAGGATTTCCCATGGTGGGGAGCGCGATATGGGGGCGGGATTCACGGCCCCATATTGCACTCCCCCATGTGAAGTTAGCCTAAGTTGCCCATAGAATCAATCAGCGCTCAACTTTCTTTTTACCAGAATACAAAAGAAAAGTTGCGCTGTGATTGGTTGTTATGGGCAACTAAGACAGTTTCTTTTCTTTTAGGCAATTTTATAAATCGGCCTGTATGAGTTTTTGATATCTCAGATTTTGTTTTACAGAGTTGAAGATCGTCCTTCTTTTGTCAATGTTGAGCTTAAACTTCGGAATTACTACTATGATATCGCCCAGTAAGCTCTTTAATAAATCTCCTGGAAATGGTTTATGCCTCATATTTGCTTCCCTGGAACCAAGAAAAGTGTACAAACTGTCAGTTTTATTTACAGACATTGCTTTCTGTATAAACCTTGAGTTTTAGAAACCAAACTATGCTGTATTACTCAATTGACAGTCGCTATATACTGTTACTCTAGAAGAGACTAAAAGCAATGGGAATTCATATGTAATGGACCAAGTAGTTGAGTTTTTACATTTTACGGACTATTTACCTGCTGTTTTATTTAGCTTTTTTTATTATAAATGACACAATAAAATGATCCAAAAATGGTTTCTGGATGAAATATTTATTTACTGGCCAAATTAATCTTCCTACTACAGAGTTCCTTGAGAGGTTTGACCATTTTGTAGTCTTTTGCCTTCGTGCATCTTATGTCTCTCGCTAACCTGCCAAAAGTATGTTAGCGTAAAGTAGGAAACAAATAGGAGGAAATCTACCTTCAGGATTAGACTATGTGTATAGGGGTTGCAGGCACAAAACAAGAGGCTCGGTCTTTAGCACTGTTGTCTTACAGCGTTGGGGTCCTAGATTCAAATCTGAGGACAACATCTGCATGGAGGTTGTATGTTCTTCCCATGTTTGCATGGGTTTCCTCCCAAACATGTTGATAGGTGAATTTAAAAATTGTGAGTCCCAATGGGGACAGAATCCATAATATCAACTGATGTAAAGTGCTGCGATATAAATAAAGGTAATTAATATTAAATTAAAACCCACTGCATTAAGACCCATTTACACGGGCCGATGATCGCTCAAACAACAGTTTGAGTGACAGCTTTGAGCGATCATTTTGCATACACTATTAAGTAGCTGTTTAGCTACTTAATAGTAATTAAGTGTGCAAATGAAGCCTTAGCTGAAAGCAGTTAATAGCCCGAAGGCTCTTATCTCCATTCAGCTCCTTTGTTCTCCAATGTGAAACAATGCTATCAGCACTACCCGTGGAGAACTGCTGATAAGGCTGAAGGACGATTTTTAGGTTGGACTAAATTTAACGATCACCTAGCAGTGCACAAAAAGTGCACGATGGGCGTGCGTTTAGATGCAACGATGATCGCTCAAACGATCGCTTTTTAGCAATTTTTGAGCTATCATCACTCCATGTAAATGGGCCTTTAGAGGCACTGAGAAAATAAATGATTAGGAAGGTTGACAAATCCTTTAAAGCATACACATGATCATGAATATATTCATTTCAGTAGTACATGTGGATGTATGAAACTTTGTTGTACATCTTGGGGCTTATTCTCGTATTATGCGTGTAAAATTTGCTTGCACAATACATAGTGAGTAAAAGCCATTGGTTTGGTGAAATGTACATTTTTTTTGTGCGCTTATTTTGGTCACTTAAAAAAAGAATGCAGCATGTGCTTTTGTCATGCATATTGTGCACAACAATAGCACATATTACACTAATTAAACTTAATTGCCCATTGAAATCAATGGGAGCTTGCTAGTGTGCTTTTTTGCGTGCCCAAATACACAGGGTATGCACGCGCAAAAATAACAGTAAAATACACACAGAATCAGCAAAAACACCATGCCCATCGTGTAAATGCGTACATAAATATGCTTACGTCCATGTGAAGCCAACCTAAGCAGGAAAAATGGGCTATGTTTAACTTCTAGCTGTTCACAAAACTCATTAGTCCCAAGTAATATATTAAAGGGGTTGTACCAGGATTTAAATGCATCCCTCTCCACAGTATAGAGGATAACTTTATCATCTGTGGGGGTCCGACTGCCTGGACTCCCACCGATTCGGAGTATGGTCTTCATTTCCATTCATTTCATTGATTCCATTCATTTCAATGACAGCGTCACAGATTGCCAAGCGCTCCTACTTCGCAATTTCAGGCACTGTCATTGAAGTAAATAGAGCGACGGAACACATCTACAACCTCTGCTCAGTTCATGTGGAATCTGTTGAGACTCCCATTCTCAGGTTCAGTTGGGGTCTCAGTGGTTGGACTTCCACAAATCATAAAGTTATCCCCTGTCCACAATCCTCACCCATCCTAATAATATGCCCTATCCTATGATTAAAAGTCAACTTTAGATCCTGGTGCAAGCCCTTTAAATAGTAAGCAGGAAAGCGGTATCAGATGCTGCTCTGTTACTTTTAGGCTGGGGTCACACAGGGCGGATTTGCCGTGGAAATTCTGTCCGGAATGTCACTGCGGCGAATCCGCCTGCGGCCACTAATCCCAGGATTGGCCAGCCATGTGAACAAGATTTGTCAAATATCTCATCCACACGGGACGGCCAATCCGTTGCGGCAAAGCCGGCAGAAGCCAGGGCTGCGGCGCGGATTCCCCGGCTGTAGCATGTCTATTTTTCTTTTGTTTTTTCCGTTGCGGCCACGCTGCTCTCTATGGGAGCGCCGGCCGCAATGGAAAAGCATGTGCTCCAAAACCCGCAGCAAAGTGCCATGGGTTTTTGAAGCTGCGCTTGCCCAGAGGAAATCTTGCAGTTTTTCACTGCGGCAAAACTGCGAGATTTCCGGTGGGATTCCGCCCTGTGAGAACCCAGGCTAATTCTACTTGTAGGGTGAATTCAGTAGACAGCGGATTGTCTCAGAGTGCAGCACACAGCGCTATGGGATTTGTTGGCAGCAAGAAAATCCACCAAAGTGTAAGTAATTGCGTCAGGAAAATCTTTCTTTGCAAGGAAAAGTACCATACTTACAGAAGGCGCATAATAAACTTCTTCAGCTAACTAAGCAGTAACAATGCTTTTTTTTCTATCATTATTGGTAAACTTTGTGTCAGTGGCGGATTTACCACTATAGCAGCCATAGCGGAGCCCAAAGCACAGGAGGGCATCCTGGCACACATGGTGCCTATCTGGAAGAGAGAGAAGCAGGCGCACAGCCTGTAGTCCGCATCAGACTAGCAGGTATCCTCCAATGAGCCCACCCTTCTGCTATCACTACAGTTCTCCAGGGTATCACAGGAAGGGGCTCCACCGACCTGCAGGGAAATCACATCCACATGCAGCAGTATTTTTCTACATGGAATATTTGTGATGCGGATTTTAAAATCCTCACAAAGTTCATTTCTCTTTTCCTGTGGATTTTATCCCTTCCAATACAGCAAGGATGAAATCCAAGGCAGAGGCGTAACTTGAAGCTCCTGGGCCCCAATGCAAAACCTGTAACAGGGCCCACAACTATATTGCTTTATTCATAGTACTGGGCTCCCTATATGGAGAAGAGAGACCTTATGGGCCCCCCAAGACTCCTGGGCCCGGGTGCAACCGCATCCCCTGCACCCTCTATCGTTACGCCAGTGGTCCAAGGTGAATTCATAGCAAAATCTGAATGTGACACATGCACATACTGTGGATTTGCTGCTGCTTGGTGTACATATTACATTGATAGAGATGTAGACGACAATTCCTTATATATGGCTGTGGATTTCCATTTATTGCAAATTTCTGGCATGTCACATATGGCTGTTGTACCACGAAAACAACAAATTTCCATTCCATTGGATGAAAGCGGGGGTCCTGATCTGTATTTGCCCAATAGAAAAGAATACAAATATGAAGACAAAAAGACAGAAAATGCTGCATTTTTGAAATATGTTAAGCGGTTCATTATAGGCTATATAGAGACTATATCTATATATATATTCACCATATTTCATGACCATTGGCTGGAGCTATAAGCTATATACTGTATTTATAGACTTCTTGCTTTCAGTGATTTTGGTGTCTTTATTACATAATTTGCTAGCAGATGTGGAAACATTTACATATGAAGAGCCTCTTTATGTTTTATGCCGCTGCTGTATCTCAGTGATTATTCTGTAAAACATTTGAGTCAGGAGTTTGACTTTAATAACTGCGGCAATTAACATTTATACGCAAAACATTACAGAACCTTCCACGTTCGTGCTGAAATTGTCTGATTGCAATTAAGCCTGTATCTACTGCGCTTCTCATTTCATAATTAACCAGAATCTGGAAGCAGACTGGTGGTTTTCCAGCATGTTTTGTGAAGAACTCATTGAACTGAGTTACATTTGTGCTTTTGTGTGTAATATGTTTATTCTTTGGCAGTTAAGAGTTAAAGGATTTGTCTACTATGGGCAACCCCCTTGCATATAGCATGCCCCCAAGTTGATTTTGAGCAATCCCATTCTGGGGAACCTCCAAAATCAGCTTCTTTTGCCTATTCTAATATAATAAGTCTGTCGTATATATATGACTACATGGAGTTTTTTGTAACATATGTTATTAGGGGTAAGTGCCATCTTTCTCAACATACACTGTAGTTCACTTTTTCCTGACTGCAAGCTTTTCATATATGTTCTGCCATAGTTGGTGACTTTTCAGAATAAGCGAGCGTGTGTACATGAGGAATAACATTATTTCTGGCCATTATGTGACCTGCATATGGCATTGATCACCATTTTAACCTCTCTAGGCTGTATGTCTAACTTTTAGTTGTCACTGAGCTGGCAGGTGGAAACTAGCTGCTATGATGGCTCCACGCACAACACACATAGGAGAGCAGTATCTCTTTTTCTCTATCTCTCTGAAGTACACTCTCATAAGTAACAGCATCATGGAGGATATGATAGACAATTAATGAGCAGTGTAGATGTAAATCCTGCACTGAGGTGGGATAAAACACTTACTAGAAACTGTCTCCACATCTCTGTGAATCTCTTGGCCTCTGTCTTCATCTTGCAGCTCCCCCTCTCCTCTCCATAGATTTCTATGAGCAGCATACGACAGCAGTAAGTTGCTACACACACATACTGTACACATACATACACACTTCCTAGAATCCTTATTGGTGTTCTGCTACTAGAGACAGACTTTGCATGACAATAGGCAGCAAATTAGGGGGAAGTCAGATCCCTAGTGACCAGAACTTTTGAGCAATTGTTTTTTTTATAGCACAAATATCTCATTTTAGGTAAGTACAATAATCAGCATTTTTGTTTAAGGTTCAGTACCTATTTAATTGAATGGAAACCCTGCATGTAATTCAATTTTCATCATTCTTTCAGTTAAGTTTGGCTCTAAGGCCATGGTTTGTGATAGGTGATTTTACTTATTAAGGAGGTTAAGACAGCCTCGAAGCGCATCATATTATGGCCGCAAAACAAACAGTTCACTACATTATAAATCTGAGAAGTGGAGCCAGACCCTCAATCCCTTGTTTAGACACACTTGGTGTTAGGTCAGCTACCCGTGTCTGCTGCCCTCTTGCTATTCAGGTCAGACGAGGGTGTAGCTCTGCTCCTCCTGTATGAATAGGCTCTTTGCTTCTACTTTCTATCATCAGTGCAGGAGTTAACCCTCCTCAGTGCCCTCAGCCCAGCTGCAAGGTAAATGGCTATTACCTGCCTATTTGGCTGAGCTGTGGCTCCTTCCCACTGTGTGTGACTTTATTGTCCGCTTGATCTTGTACTTGTATCTGTATATCCTTGATGTTTGCTGCCTTCCTGACTTTGCATAAGTTCCTGTTTATGCGTTTGTCTCCATCAGAAGACCCGAAAGCTCGCTATAATATCATGTATTTTTGTTAGTCATTAAAAGGTATCATACCTACAAGATTACTTGATTTCTTTCACTGAGGACAATCAAACTTTGATCTACTGGCTAACATGGTACCAACCCCCCCACACCTTTTTTTGTTTTCTCTATCATTCAGCATAGCTTTCCCATCTCTGACTTTGCTGTCGGCTCTTGATCCTGTTTGCAGTCTGGCGTGTTTCACGGTGCCTTGCACCAGTGCTTCTGCCTCTCGGGGTTCAGATGCCAACTACACCGAGACTTCTCCAGGAGGTAGCGGCCTGGTCGGTTCCCTACAGCGGAGGACAGATCCCTCCCTGTACAGGGGCTAAATGGTGAATACTGGGGAAACGCCAGGATAACGCCCTTAGGATTATCCCAAAGTAAAGCCGGTTGGTTAGCACAGTGGGTCCACACTCGCTGTCCGTAAAACTTGGCTTGTACTTCATCCTGGAAAAGGAACCCCAGAAACTATTCTATTCACTTAAGGTCTATATAGGAAATGTACCTCTAGGACAACATCCAGCGGTATGATTATAGATAGAATACACACTTCCATAGACTTTACATTATAATGTAGGGCTGTTATATGAGAGGACTCTATGTAAGAGGAAGTAAAACGTGTCTACTATTCCACATTGGACTTCCTTTTAGTTCCATACTATCAGATAAGCACACATTCTGTGTAAGTGACAGATTCAGCTGAGAGGCACTACGTGACGTTCAGCTTCATTTGGCCTTTTGGTGATCAAACACTTGGTTGGGGGGGGTGGCTTTAAATTTATGGTGCAGGTTTAAAGTGCCTGGTCCTGGTATCTAAATGTAATGACCAGTAGAGGAGAAACTACCCCTCCCAATTGTTTAATCCCTTCCATGCCATGGAAGCAGGAGGCTTTGTCGGGCCACCTGCTTCCATGGCAGTAAAAAGTAAAATAGCACAACCCCAGATAAAGTGTGAAAGTGGTGCTCAGCTGAAAGTCACACTGTCAATGGCTTTATATTGCTTAATAAAAAGCAAGCACCCACAAATAGTAGATGCTAGAGGTCCCTATGACATATACCCCTGCTTGAAAAAGGGTTACTGACCTGAAGCATTGCATTTTCTGGAGTTACACAATAAAACATTTAATTTTTTGGATTACTATTTTTGGATGCTCGCTATTTCTATTTCCTGCTTCCAATCCCTGACAAAGGTTTCTGTGTCTACCGTGTATCTCAGCCTATCATACCGTGCCTCCAGCAGAGTCTAATAGGCTGTTGTCATATACATAGTATACTGCATTACAGAAGTATTACAGTGTACTATGTAGCAATCAAATAACCGCATCTTTAAGTCCCCTTGTGGAACTCCAAAATGGTGTCCAAAAATGTTCTATAAAGTTTAGTAAAAAAAACACTGCAAAATTAAAAAAAAGAAAATTCCCCAAACAAAACAAAATAAAAAATACATATAATAGGTATTGCCACACTTGTAACGACCCAATCAATTAAAGTATTTAGTAATTTATCCCTCCACTTACAACTCCTCAAGCGCTTCCATCAGCGCTGTCTCCGCACCATTGCTAATTCATTGGTGCAACTTCACTACCAACATTGAAGTCTTCAAACAAGCAGAAATCACCAGTATTGAAGCCATGCTGTTGAAGACACAATTACGCTGGGCAGGACATATATCAAGGATGAAGAATCACCATCTACTCAAGACAGTGCTGCATGGACAACTCAGAACTGGTCACCAAAACAGAGGGACACCCAAGAAGAGGTATGAGGACTCTCTGAAGAAGTCCCTTGAAACCTGCCGTATTAATCACAATGAGTGGTCTACTGTAGCCTCTCATCACAGAGCTTGAAGACACCTCACGTAACAAGCTGCCTCCTCTTTTTTGAGCACTCTTGCTCTCTAGAACAAGATGAGATGGAGAAAGGAACCAGCAAACTGCAGCACCGAATTCAGGACAAACCTTCTCTTCCAATGATTATGACCAGATTTGCCTATCCTGAATTGGACTCATCTGCCAGCTCCAAGCCTGTAGTAGACATGGACAACCACTTAGTTACACTAGAAGTAGAATACAAAAATACGTTTAGGTACTTCAGTTCATCAGCAAAAATATGGTAAGGATCCATTCAGGTCAGGTGCAAGGAAACACATACCACCAGGGAGGATTGACAATGTATTCCTCTGGGAATTGTTCCAGTGGGCCGGCAACCCTTGTGAGTGCATACCGTTGGGATTCATCATACACAGGGCTGGCCGCTGTTTCTGACCAGTAGACCTCTAGTAGAATAGAGGTGAATGTCCCTGTGTGTTATGAAGTGCAGTGGCCTCCAGCCGTCAGCAGGTTCCGATGAGTTACCGCCATCAGCTACCACCGGAGGAAGGAAGAAGTGCAAAGCAGAGGAAGAGCAGCAGTCTCCTTCTTCTCCCTCTCTGTCCTCCAGAACCAGTGGCCTTATTGAATAGTAGAATAGCTGTCAGTCTGCTGCTCCACCAATCACTGTACTGCCCCCCAATCCGCACCTGCATACTATGCCAGCCATGGGGACTTGAATATAAACCAGGCCTAATAGAGTTTACAGCACTCCTTGGATTGAACACTCTTTTTATTGAAGACATTGAGAGCCTTTAATCCAAGGAGTGCTGGAACCTCTATTAAACATGGTTGAAATACTGCAGTAGAAGTATACGGTACTGTTGTACCTTGTCGACACCGGAAGTGGTGGGTGTACACTAGGATTAGGCTCCTTGACAGCCAGGTGACGCCCCTACTTCCTGATTGGCTGTTAGCAGCGGGATCGTGGAGATTGACAGCGGGGTACAGAGAGCGTCAGAGCAGCAGGGGAGAAGGCACAGCAGTGGCGTCGTCTCCGGACAGAAGCTGTTAGCCGTGGGCGATTGACAGCTGAGAACAGAGACTGCCAGAACAGCAGGGGAGAAGGCACAGCAGCAGCTCCAGACAGAAGCTGCTAGCAGCGGCGCCAAGGAGATTGACAGAGAGGGGGCGGTGACCGCTGGAGCGGCAGGGGAAAGGCACAGCAGTGGCTCCAGACCGAAGCTGTTAGCAGCAGTGCCGGTGACATTGACAGAGGGGAATGGAGAGTGGCGGAGCAGCAGGGGAGATGGCACAGCAGCGTCCACAATAACACAGCAGCAACATAACAGGAGGGGAGGGTTAAGGTTCATTTCAGTGTTAGGCTTACATTAATAGCTGTCAATGCTTCCATGTTAATGCTCCCCTGCCACTCTCATATGGAACCATTAACAGCTAATAATGTAAGCCTAACACTGAAACAAACCCTAAGCCTCCAAGGCAAAACTCACTCCCCACGCTGCTAGGACTTTGCACCAGCCAGCCAATCAGCAGCTTGTGGACCTACATTAGGCGGATACAGCCCATCACTAGGTCTCCACCCATACTTGTGGTGGAGACAAGATACATCATTACCGAAGTATACTTACTTAATTCATACTAATACATCTGCATTGGGCTTCCTGCAGTATTAGCCACAGTAGAGAAGCCTGGTCTAGCTCAGGAGCATTTGAGGCTGAGATAGGCACATATCCGGGTGGAGGGCTGGCTGTGGCTCTTTTACATTTTCACATGTAGCCTCTAATGAGAAAGTTCAGGATTCAATTATACTTGTGCACTTGGGTTTGCAATGTGTTTATATGGCACCAGCAATATACAGTTATTATCATTTGGGAGTATAGGACCTTTGGGAAGACAGTTTTGAATTGGATCTTAACTAATTCATATCCACAGTTTATATTTCCTGACAGTGATACTGCAGACGTACATTAAATATACATGTGACTTCTCTTTGTAGAAATATCCTGAACTAGACTATAGGAATCATGCTTCAAAAGGCAAGGGTTAAAAAAATGCTGGTAACAAAATCACCTTGTTTTTATAGCTAAAATATCACAATAATAATAGTAAAATTTACTACAAATGCCATAAACAATATGGACACTAGATGGCGCAAAAGCTCTTTTGATAACTTTATAAACTTCCCGCTAGTACATTGATGGAACTGTGCACTCACTTTTTCTACTTGAATGCTTATGATATAACATTGTATATAATGTATACTTGATTCATTTAACTAATAATATGAAGTCATACACTTTGGGTGTAAAATACAGATTCTGTTAAATCCTAATTCAAAATTTTTGAAATTTGTGAAATCCATGACATAAATAACAATTCTGCAGCTCTGTCCTCACTTTCTTTTAAGAAGTTTTCTGCCGTAGACTAATTATTATTAGAAATTGTAGCTTATTAGAAAACTTCCTAGTTCTTATAGAGGTTCTGCTGAAAACACAACTTCTGTTCATATACCCTATTAGAGCAGGATTTATAAGAGGGGCTTCCATTCTGCTGTACTTTGAGTCATTCCCTGTATTGCAGGTCGCTCATTCATCTGAATGGCTGCTATGCATTACTACATTTCCCCTGCAGTGGTCTCTGTAGAGGAAATGCCTGATTGGCCGTGGGGTCTCCTTGACAAAATCACCTGCTGGGACAAGACTCCGGGTGATCAGCTGTTTGTCCTGGACACCGCATACTAAAATGGGTTGTCTTTGATGGGACAACTTCTTTAATTAAACCTTTGGACCTATCATTTTATGTTTAATTGGAAAAGATTTAAAGAGACTGTGCTTTATGGGCTAATAGTAGGTGACCCGCTGAGTCCGGGGATATAAATGTTATACCTACCTTCCCCATTGTGAGTGCTGGAAGTATGTAGTTTAAGCATTGTCTTGCTGAAATATGCAAGGACTTCGCTGAAAGAGATATTGTCTGGATGTTGTTCTAAAACCTCTATATACTGCTCAGTATTGACAGTGCCTTTCAAGATGTGTAAGCTGCCCATGCCCGAGGCCAGTGGTGGCGAACCTATGGCACAGGTGCCAGAGGCAGCACTCAGAGCCTTCCCAGCTGGCACTCGCCGCCGTCGGCCGCTCACCATATTAGTATGCCGGTATACACTCAGCAGCGCTGCTAGAGGCGCTGATCCCGGCGCACACTGTGATGTCAGTGTGCAGCCAGGATTCTCTTTCCGGCTCCTCTGACATCTCCTACTTGGTTCCGCGAGAGCAGGGGAGGGGAGAAGGTGTCCGGCAGCACGTCACATTGTGCTCCTTGGATCAGTGGCAGCAACAGCACCAAGCAGAGGAGGTGGGGGGGGGGGAAACTTGGGTCTCAGAGGGGGGCGCTATTACTACAGGGCCCACTATGGGATGTCGCTATTACTACTGGGGGCTACTGTGGGATGTCACTATTACTACTAGCTACTGTGGGATGTCACTATTACTGCTGGGGCCACTGTGGGATGTCACTATTATCACTGAGACCACTGTGTGGTGTCAGTATTACTACTGGGGGGCCACTGTGGGATGTCACTATTACAACTGGGGCCACTATTACCGCTGGGGCCGCTGTGCGGGGTCACTATAACCACTAAAGCCGCTCTGGGGGGTCACTATTAGCGCTGGGGCTGCTCTGGGAGGGGTCACCCTTACTGCTGGGGACGCTCTGGGGGGGTCAGTATCACTGCTGGGATATGTTTACATGAGGTGGAAATGCTGCAGAATGTCCTCAGCGGAAATTTCCGTTGCAAATTCCACAGCATTTATGCATCCAAAAGAAGTCAAAATCTGCACGAAGTCTATTTTGAAACAGCCTTGTCCTTTTAAGAACGACGGGGGTAAAAATCATACGTCATGATAAGCCCCGCCCCCTGACATATTGGCACTTTACAATAAATAAGTGGGTTTTGGGTTGCAGTTTGGGCACTCGGTCTCTAAAAGGTTCTCCATCACTGCCCTAGGCACTACTGCAACCCTATACCATCAGAGATGCAGGCTTTTGAATAGTGGGCTGATAAGCTGGATTGACCATCACCTCTTGAGTCCGCAGGACGCGGCAAAAGTAAATCTGCAGCATTATACAGGGTCAGGAGCACAACTCTTCACTCCTTCCTCAGGTTATTCATAGGTACCAAGTGGTTCTCCCTCTTTTCCTCGAGCTGCAGACCCCCAGGCTTCCTTAGAGTCCTGGTACAGCACAGCCGGCAGCTTGTCCCTCTTCAGCTCACTACACAGTAAAAAATGTCTCCAATCACACGAAGTCCAGGGAGCATATTCAGTTCTGCTCTACCATCATGTGGCACACATTGTAATTTTGGTGCAATTTTTGGTGCATTTCCCAGTCTATATTGCATGCCTAACACAGGAGGGAGTACAGAACCGGTTAAGAAGGATTAAAATCGATAAATCACCGGGCCCAGATGGAATACAGCCAAGGATTCTAAGGGAACTAAGTGATGTGATAGCTAGACTGCTATTTCTTATATTTATGGACACTATTGAGACCAGGGTTGTACCACTGGATTGGAGCATTGCCAATGTGGTTCCAATATACAAAAAGGGGTCTAAAAGTTAGCCTGGTAACTACAGGCCGGTAAGTCCCAGTACAATAACTGGAAAAATATTCGAGGGATTTCAGAGAGACGCCATCCTAGAATACCTCAGGGAGAACAACAGTATAACCCCTCATCAGCATGGGTTCATGAAGGGTCGATCATGTCAGACGAATCCGATCAGCTTCTACAATGAAGTAGGCTCTAAGCTGGACCAGGGAGAATCTATTGATCTCGTATATCTGGATTTCTGTAAAGCATTTAACACCGTGCCACATAATAGGCTAATATACAAAATGAGACAGCTCGGACTGGGCGAAAACGTGTGTATCTGGGTAATGAATTGGCTCAGAGATAGAAAGCAGAGGGTGGTAATAAATGGTTCGTACTCTGATTGGGCCTCCGTCACTAGTGGGGTGCCACAGGGTTCAGTATTGGGCCCCATTCTGTTCAATATATTTATCAGCGACCTGATAGAGGGGCTGCACAGCAAAATAGCAATATTTGTAGATGATACAAAATTATACAAGGTAATTAATGCAATGGAGGACAATGTGCGGCTACAAACGGACCTGGATAAGCTGGGGGCTTGGGCAGGAAAATGGCAAATTAACTTCAATGTTGATAAATGTAAAGTTATGCACATGGGCAGGAGAAACGGATGTCACCAATATACAATAAAAGGGGTACTACTAGGGATATGGAAAAAGAACTGGGGGTACTAGTTGACTGTAGACTTAACTGGAGCAATCAATCCCAGTCAGCTACTGCAAAGGCAAATAAAGTCTTGGGGTTTATTAAAAGAGGTATAGGGGCGAGGGACGAGAACATTATTCTCCCACTATAAGGCACTTGTCAGGCCTCACATGGAATATTGCGCACAGTTCTGGTCACCGGTGCTCAGGAAAGATGTTACAGTACTGGAGGGGGTTCAAAATAGGGCAACTAAACTAATACATGGAATGACGGGACTGGAATACCCAGAGAGGCTACCAAAATTGGGATTATTCACCATGGAAAAAAAAGTTTTAGGGGCGACCAAATAACTATATATAAATACATGAGGGGACGATACAAGGATCCCTCCCAGGATCTGTTTATACACAGGACTACGACGGTAACAAGAGGGCATCCTCTACGTCTAGAAGAAAGCAGGTTTCATCACCAACACAGAATGGGGTTCTTTACTGTAAGAAGCAGTTAGACTGTGGAACCCTTTGCCTGAGGACGTGGTGATGGAAAAATCTATAGAGGAGTTTAAGAGGGGACTAGACGTCTTTCTAGAGCGTTATGATATTACAGAATATAGACATTAGGTGACCAGCGGGGCTCTTGATCTGGGTCTTGGAGTTAGGTAGGAAATCAAACGTTGATCCAAGGATTATTCTGACTGCCATTATGGAATCTGGAAGTATTTTTTTTCCTTCTAATGGGCTAAATTGGTTTGTTGGGTTTTTTTTTGCCTTCCTCTGGATCAACAAGGGGGGGGTAGAAACAGGCTGAACTAGATGGACATTGTCTTCATTCAGCCTAGCATACTATGTTACTATGTATCATCATCGCAACCTTTAGAGTGAGTCCCTTACAGCAGCATGAATAGATGAACCCTGCCTGTCAGCTGTTCAGAGCATGTAAGACTTCAATCTAATTTGCAGCAACTGCAAGATGCAATCCTTTCCACAACAACCATATTCTTGTAAACGATCTCAACATTATAGTATACCATGAAAAATTGCTGCAGTTCTCAAGGTGAAAGGAAGTCCAACATGGTACTAAATGGGTGTCTTTAATAGAGTGGCTATTCAGTATATGCGTTTTAATTAGCGCTTTGAGTGAATAAAGATAAAGCTTCACATTTGGGATAATTTTTCGCATCTTCAAGAGTTTAGTGTAGTTCCAGCTGTCGGCTTGTCATACAGTTCTAGGAGACGCTTTTTAGCACCTCGGATCTCAATGATCTCTATTGTCTCCAGACTCTTTTATGTCTGTCACACGTGTTCAGTGTGAGCCTGCGCTCATCTGCAATGACAACAGGGTGCTAATGGATAATTTGCCAATCCTGGTGTTCTCTGGTGAAGGCCAATCAAGCTCCATGGTACCCGGTCACTCGATTTTCTACACTATTTCCTGGTCAGCTGTCAGAAAGATGTTTAAAAAGTTCTATGCTCACCTCTTTCTCCCATGCTGGCTACTTCACTCACTGTCCCTTGGGTTCTTGGTCCTTCTTTCCCTTCCTGGTGTGGTCACATGATCTGTTAATGTGACTGCTGCTGATTGGCTACTGTGGTCTCATGGTCAAGATCATATGACCAGCTGTTGGGAGGACTGTAGAAACTGGGGACACTGAAAGGAGCAGCAAAGAAGATGAGCCAAGAGGTGAGTATCTTATTTTTTTCTTTCTAGTTTACTGCACTGGGGCTAAAAAAGGGGAAATATTATTACTGAAGGGACCTAACTACCATGGAGGGCAAAAAGGTGGAGTTTAACTACTGTGGGGGGCAAAAAAGGGGAGATTAACTACTGTGGGGGGCAAAAATGGTGGGTCAAACTACAGTGGGGGGCAAAAAAGGGGAGATTAACTAGTGTGGGGTGCAAAAAAAGGGAGATTAACTACTGTGGGGGGGGGGGGTTAAAATGGGGAACTTAACTACAGTGGAAGCAGAAAAAGGGGAGCCTAAGTGCTGTGTGGAGTAATAAAGCGAGAACCTTACTACCACGAGGGTAAAAAAAAGTGGGAACCTAACAACCATGAGGAACAAAAAAAGAGGGGAACCTAACAACCATTGGGGGCAAAAAACAGAAGGATAACTACCATGGGTGAATAAAAAAAGGGGACTGTAACTACTATAGGGGCCACAAAGGGGACACTATTATGGGACAATGGGATGAAACTGAAAGGGAGGACACACAAATTAGATATTAGACAGGTTACCACAGGAGTTGGTGAGTTCTCCTTCAGTGGAAGTGTTCAAACAAAGGCTGGACAAATATCTGTCTGGGATGATTTAGTGATCCTGCACTGAGCAGGGGGGTTGGGCCCGATGACCCTGGAGGTCCCTTCCAACTCTATGATTCTATGGTAATTTATTTCTGGTCACAAAGTGTAGTATAATGTATTACGGCGGGTACAGTATATTAAGTTTCTAGGTGCATAGTGTATTATAATTTATTTATGGGAGCACAGTGTGGTTTAAGTTATTTGTGGGGCAAAGTGTATTACACTTATTATCATAAAAGAATCAAACACCTAGAAGGAGTTGTTGGAATCAAATGAACTTTCTATGTGTGATTTTAACATTGACATAAGTGATTACAATATAAAAGCAAAAGGATGATTTATTGCAGAACACTGAACACTTGAAGGAGGCTCTAATACCCTGTTGTACTGCCTCTAGCTTGGATATAAGATGTGATACGGAGGGCATGGAGGCTCTAGTACCCTGTTGTACCGCCTCTAGCTTGGATACAAGATGTGATACGAGCGGGCATGGAGGTTCTAGTACCCTGTTGTACCGTCTCTAGCTTGGATACAAGATGTGATACGGGCGGGCATGGAGGTTCTAGTACCCTATTGTGCCACCTCTAGCTTGGAGGCAAGATGTGATACAAGCGGGCATGGAGCTACAGGTTCTGTATGGTATTCTGTGGCATATCACATTTGCTATAACTAAGTTTCTAGATCATGCAAACCCGTAGGCTGTCAAAGTTCGCGTCTCAGATGTTCCCATACAGGTGATAAATCTGACAACTGGGCAGCCACTGAAGTGTCGCAATGTTGTGGAAGCTTTTCTGGGACAACCTGGTTGTGTGCGGCTAAACATTATCCTGCTAGAAAATACCTCTTGGAAGCCGCCATGAGAGGAGCACATGTGGCTGCAGGATGTCCTGAACATATCGCTGAGCTGTCATTGTCCCTCGTACCACTACTAGGGGTGACCGACTGTTGTATGCGATGTCCCCCAGACCATCCCACCAGCAGTGGGGGCAGTGTGCTGATCCACAGCAAAAATAGGATTGATGCGCTCATCCCTAGGTCTCCGGACATGAATAGGCCATCATCACTGCCTAAACTAAACCTGGATTCATTGCTTAAGACTAGTTCCCCTCCATAGCAGCCCAGTTTCGTCATACACGACACTACTGCAAATGGAGGTAATGATGGGTGGGCGTCAAAAGCAGTACACATAATGGGTGCAAATGTCCTTCAGCCAAATGCTTAGAAATGGTTCTGAATGACACAGGAGATGAAGGACAATGAAACAGTTGGAGCTGCTCGTGCTTCTCAGACGATCAGATGATCCTCCCTGCTGGTGATCTGTTGAGGATCTCCTGAGCCTGGTGGCCTTATGTGGCCTCATGCATCTAGTGGTCAACCAGCTCTACACAAGCGGAATAAGAGATCACTACACACAAGGAGCCACTTAGAACCTTTTATAGGCCAAGAGAACCACTTTTAGCGCCTCCGGTGGCAAGACTGTTCAAAGCATGCCACAACTCTAATCATTTGCATATCTGCCCGAAATGTTACTGCGTGTCGAGTTTTGCAGCAATACAACAACTCCTTCTGGGTGCTTGCTTTTTTTTTACAGAGTGTATAATTTTAGATAAAAATGAAAATATTTCCAAACGTAGAAATTGATCACAAATAGTGTTGCTTGTCTTGATTGACTGGGCAGAAAAATTGTCCAACCTGATTTTTGGTGAAAATTGAAATTCCCAGAATGCCTGCTACAGAGGTTAGAGTGCAGGCAATCGGCAGCCAGGGTGCCTTTATGTCACCAAATGTGTCCTCCATCTTGCAAATGAGAAGCAAGTTCTTGGATGTCTGCATCACATGACCTGGCCATATATAACATTGGCACAATGTAACCAGTGGCTATTTTACAGCTGAGCACAGGACAAAGAAGCTGCATCACATTTATATGCATATAGAAAATGTGGTCTATAGAGATTATTGTGAAGATGGGCATGGGTGGCGGTGTCGTACCCGTCGCTCCAGTTTGTCCCACAAGGGCTCGATCAGATGAATGAACAGTTATTACAAAAGGAGCAGCTTTTTATTTTACCCATGCCCTTCCCAGCATACCATTCGGCAAACTCAGTATTTGCATATTTGCTGATTTTCTGCAGTGTCCAAATACTTTTGTCCATATAGTGTATATTAGCAAAGCAGACAGACAGACATCGCTTTGGCATGCGGAATATTGCAGTTCTCTGTGGCGATAATGGAAAGGGTGTTCAGAACAGCTGGGGTGTGATAACTGACAGATGCATCAGCCTGTCAACAGACAATGGGTATCGCTTGATAGAAAGATGAACAAGACATGGATTTCACCTGACTTCTGCACCCCATTGCAGATCCCACTGATTAGTTAGCACACTCATAAATTTTATATGACTGAGCATAGATTTATATCAAAGACCATACTATGCTCTCAAGGTGTTGCTGGTGGTGGTGCAACTGCTAGTGCTGGCAGATTTGTGCGCCTGTTCATGTGATTTTTGGTTGCGTTGTGGCCGCGACACAGCTGATCGAAAATCACTGCACTCATGCGAATGAGCCCCTAGGGAGGAGAACAAGGTTCCCCAGATGTATTGCTGTGTCTCATGCAATTTTGGGGGCTTTGGCTGCATTGGGGATCCTCTGGAGAGGAAATTAGTGAACTCAGTTTTTGCTCCCATTGACTTTATTGGGAGATAAAATTGGCCATCTCGATTCACAATGTTTTGGATAAAATTGCCCCAATACGGACACAGACGATTATTCTACTGATCACTCATCATTAATCACAAATAAGGTATTGCCATTGAAAGTGGACGGAAATACTAACTGTGAGAATACATGTTTCATGCCAGGCTCGTAATGCATGGCAGTGCTTGAAACACGTAAGCATTATTTTAAAGCCTATTATTTTAATGAGATTTCTCAATAAAGTAATTTCTTTTTACATATTTATAGATGCTGGATTATGGCTATTCTTCGTCATCAACACAATGAGAATAACTAACTTCACACTCCAAAAATATATATTTCAGGGCAATATACTGGTGTGATAATGTGGCGATGTATTTGAAAGATATCTCTTTGTTTGGAAAAGGTCACTAATATGGTTTGCATTATACTTAGTTCTAGGGTGATATTTTTGCATAGATCATGTACACATAATAAGTACTTGGCCTGTATAATGCTGAAGGGGCTATACTGAACCCTATCCTTTTTCTGGAGAGCCATCACAGAGGTGGGCTATGGCTTGCATCGCATTCTCTTAAAATGAACAGTTGGATAATTTTCATTGAATGAACATCCCTTTTTAACAAGCATGGAATACTTGTGATATCTCCCTATTCATTTAAGACATTCTTCTTCTTTTTGCCCTTGTGTAGGGCGCTTACTACAGATATTTATTCCTATACGACCTTCAGCAGGAAGAATTTGGTTATATGGTGCAGAAATTTATAGATTTAACATCTGCTCCAGAGAAGTAATCTACATTCTATATGGCTCTTTTGGCATTTTCACACATTAAAAAATTAACCACAAGACATTGATGCAGCTGTTGATCATGTAATTGCCCTTTTCACTGTTCTGATACGACAAATTGTTGCAATTAATGCATATTACATAAAAACAAGCATTTGATTAAATATTGTAAACCAATCAGAATAAATAAGAATGAGCTGCTTTATTTCCATGCCGCATCTTCATCTTGCTTCCCTAAAGTCTGCATTAATGAAGAAATGTTGCCTGAATCACTCTGAGAAGAAAACCTAATCAAGCGCTATTAATAAACTCAACCAATTTGAAAGTCGATGACTTCATCCAATGAATGAGTAAAATAGCATCTGTTCATCACTGAAGTTATTATAAAAAGGAGTCAAAATATATACTGAAACTGGTCCTATTAATCAAACCACAAGTTTTTAATGTGAACATTGTTTTTGTGTATGGTGAGATATGCAAGAAGACTATCGGATATCTGCTGATGGCTTTCTAGTTTCTTCGTGATTGGCTGGCTGAATCACAGAGTTTGCTCCATCAGGGATTTTTGGCTCCTTCCAGTAGCTGAAGATGCCCATATATAGCCCCATAAAGCACTTACATAATGCTATTGTAAGGAGCTAAAAATGGCTGTTGGAGCAGAAGTGCTTTAAAGGTACAAGTATAGGTACTTTATAATGTTCCTCGTTTTCAAAATGTTCCAATTGCTCAATGAAAATGGGAATTTTTTTTAAAACTATGTATAATCAAGTTTGAATGGAACAGGTTGCCATGGGAGGTGGTGAGTTCTCTTTCAATGGAAGTCTTCAAACAGAGGCAGCACAGACATCTGTCTAGGATGACTTAGTGAATCCCGAATTGAGCAGGGGGCTGGATTCGATGACCCTGAAAGTCCGTTCCAACTCTACCATTTTATGATTTATGATCCTCCAGACACCACTGTCCACAAAGCAGTGCACAGTATAAGCTAGGCTTCAAACAATGAAATCCAAATAAGATTCATAACAAGGTCTCAAGTGTGGTAAGAGGTACAAGAGATATGGTCCACATGGACCAAGTAAAATGATAAAAGTAACACACAAAAAACAACGATGCAGCCTATGTCAGGTCAATCTATCGAAGTGTCTATGGCTGTTTTTGCAAATGTGCAAGAAACAGTGGATGTCAGGCTATAAGAGACTCCTTTGATGGTGCCAATTCTGTATATGAAAAGAAAGCTGTACAGTATAGTGTGGGAAGAAATCTATACTAGCGTTATGTGGAAGCTCACTTCTTCTCAACAGCAGGTTGGATCAACTAGTTGCAGGATGACTAGTTATGTATTGGGTTATGCCATATTAAATTCATCCAGTTTTTAACTCTTGACATGTTACCAATTTGGGTGTGTATATCTTGCATATTGTTAACTAATGGCTACTAATTTGTAGTACTACAACAATACCAAGCATAATGCTCTACACATTAGTATGTTATGTAGTATTTAAGATAATGAAATAATTTAAGATAAGGAAATAGTGGTTTGTTTCACCTCAAATAATAAAACATTCACTTCCATTAGTATTGTCTTAGATGGGAGCTATCCTCTGGACTGGTAGCATCTGTTTATCTCTTCATATTTGATACCTATTTGGTCATGGCAGAGTCACACTAAGTTCCCTATCTTACCCCCTGCTTGATCATATTTAGCCAGAAGCAGGGATTATTTTGGCTGCCATTATGGAGTTGGGAAGGATTTTTTTCCCAAAAAAATTGGGCTAAATTGGCTTTTGCCTTATTGTTTTTTTTGCCTTCTTCTGGATCAACCAGTAGGGGTGGAAACAGGCTGAACAAGATGGACATTGTCATCTTTCAGCCTAACATACTATGTTATGTTGTAATGGGCTCCCAATCCCAATGGACCCTGGCATCTGCCCAGGTTTGCCTGGTGTTGATGACGGCCATTGATTTACTAAAACAAGATACTAAATTACTACTAAACTATTTCTAAAGGATGTAATACAGAAACAATGATTGTTAAAAACTGCTTAACTTTCATTATAGATTTAACTTTTAAAACCGGTCACAATGTGACTGCAATAATTCAATATCTTTGTGTTTCCAAGCCTCTGTTTGATACGAACATGTACTGTATATCCTTATGTCATGTATAATATCATTGTAGCACGGCCTTTGTAACCTTATAGTTATAAATAAATTATACTGTATTAATCCTAAAAAAAAAAAGCATCTGTAAGGCTGTACAGCGGCACTGTGGTAAAGCACTTTAGGGTTTATATGCGTTATATGATTTTGACAACTTTATTATATGGTAAAATTATAAATTATTACATGTTACTCTACATTCTTCTAGACAAAAAGTTATTTCATTGCAAATTGTGTGCCTTGCCTGTTCTAAAAAATTCGGATTGTAGAATTAGAGAACTAAAATCTATTAAGGGTTACTAAATATATCAGCCTTGTCAAAAAATGATCATAA
Organism: Eleutherodactylus coqui; assembly: GCF_035609145.1. Lineage (NCBI taxonomy): Eukaryota > Metazoa > Chordata > Amphibia > Anura > Eleutherodactylidae > Eleutherodactylus > Eleutherodactylus coqui. Next base: position 198,970,835 of record NC_089841.1, on the reverse strand, counting down.
AACACAGTTAAAGAAGTCAACATAGTCATATAGGCTTTGTCTTGTTAGAAAAAAATAGACATATATTTTACGCAACTTTTTTTTTCTTTGTGGTGGGATCTCAAGGCCTGGTATCTGGGACATCTGCCGGAAACAGGTCCTTCTTTGTGGGAGTCAACTCTCATCTCAGCTGTCCGCACTCTACTGGTTATTGAAGCCACAACCAAGGATGGCTCTACAGGTCTGGTTAAAAAAGCATTGCATGTTTGAGCTGATATCATCCCTTATGTTTCCATATTAAGTGGATATTGTACAAATTAGAGAACCTGAGGCTAGCCATCCTATTTCTGTAAGAACACAGAAGTGGGGGTCAGTTAGCATTCATTCTTGCGGCACGCAAGTGTTGGGACCTCAACACCTGTTACTCCTAAATATAGGATATTTGGAGGACTTTAATATAAGTGATATATATTAAACGACTTAACTGTCACTTGTCAACCCAAGTTCCGCATGCTGGGATAAAAATACATTAACACACAAACTGTCTGTTGGATTATTTTTATTTTATGAACCGTCTATAGGGTACAATGAAATATCCTTGCCCTATAGTCACAAGGCTTTCTAGAAGTATAAAATGTTTTTGTTTTTTTTGCTGCAAACCATGTCTGGTATACCTACACACTGGTATAGGACCAAATTAACAATAACATTGTGACCCAACTAATCATAAGTGAGTTTAATTACATTACATTGTAATTTTAATTTCCATTCTACTTTTCATAGAAGAGCCTTAATGTATTTGCTGTTATCCGTTTGACTGATCCACTTCAGCTGTCATGATGGAACCTATGAAGGAATTCTAAACAGATGTATGGCACAAATCACAAATATTATTGTGGAGATATAATAAGTACTGTCACATTTTTGTAGTAATTACTTTGTAACATTTAATTACATTTACAAAATTTATAAAAAGAATACATAAAAATCTGTAAGGCCTACATAAGGATCAACAGCCCAAGAGGACCGAGGAATTGAACCAGCAATCCTGGAGAGTTACTATCTGTCTATATCCTTTTTTCTAGGTATCCCATAGGCCCAGTTATAGAGCAGATCAGTCTCCAAAATAGATCCTTTGTCAAAAAAAATTAAGCACCTAGAAGTTGTTGCTGTTTTGCTGCAAAATTTGGCATGTAGTTACATCTCAGGCTGATATGAAAATGTTAAAGTCGTAGTGTGATTAGATGAACAGTCTTGCCACCTGAGGCGCATTATTGGAATGTGAGAAGCTAGAATGTCGTATCGACGAATTGCCCACCAGACTGTTTGGAGGTGTTGGGACCAGTGGATGTGTGAGAGAATGCACACAAGGCGACTGGGCTTGAGATATCCTTGACCAACCACCAGTAGAGAGGATTGTCTGAATGCCTAACAAGTAAGAGCAGAATCCAGAGACAGGTGGTACCATCATTACAGCCCCCTGTGTCTGTTGAAACCATTTCTAGGTGCTTGGCTGAAGGACAGTTGGTCTCATGGCGCCCATTACATGTACTGCTTTTGACACCCACCAACCATCATCCCTCGTTTGCAGTGGTGTTGTGAATGACAAAACTGGACTGCTGCAGAGTGCAACCGGGTTATCTTCAGTGACAAATCCAGGTTTAGTTTGGGTACTGATGACACTGTGTTTATGTCTGGAGACCTAGGGCATAAAACAGTCGGTCACCCCTAGTAGTGGTACGAGGGACAATGACAGCTCAGCGATATGTTCAGGACATCCTGCACCACATGTGTTCTTCTCATGGCGGCTTCCAAGAGGCATTTTCCAGCAAGATAATGCTCGGCCGCAGACAGCAAGGGGGTCACAGAAATGCTAGAACATGTATTGGACATCAAGTTTGACAGCCTATGTGTTTGCATGATCTAGAGGCTTAGTTACAGCAAATGTGAACCGATATGCTGCAGGATACCATACGGGCCCTGTATGCCTCCATGACTACCCACATAACATCTTGTATCTAAGCTAGAGGCAGTACAACAGGGTACTAGAGCCTTCATGCCTGCCCGTATCACATCTTGTATCCAAGCTAGAGGTGGTACATCAGGGTACTAGAGCAATCATGCCCACCCATATCATATCTTGTATCCAAGCTAGAGGCAGTACAACAGGGTACTAGAGCCTTCATGTCTGCCCGCATCACATCTTGTATCCAAGCTAGAGGTGGTACAACAGGGTACTAGAGCCTCCATGCCTGCTCATATCACATCTTATATCCAAGCTAGAGACAGTACAACAGGGTACTAGAGCCTCCATGCCTGCTCATATCACATCTTGTATATAAGCTAGAGGTGGTACAACAGGGTACTAGAGCCTCCATACCCGCTTGTATCACATCTTGTATCCAAGCAAGAGGCGGTACAACAGGGCACTAGAGCCTCTATGCCTGCCTGTATCACATATTGTATCCAAGCTAGAGGCAGTACAACAGGGTACTAGAGCCTCCATACCCGCCCGTATCACATCTTGTATCCAAGCTAGAGGCAGTACAACAGGGTACTAGAGCCTCCATGCCCGCCTGTATCACATCTTGTATCCAAGCTAGAGGCAGTACAACAGGGTACTAGAGCCTCCATGCCCGCCTGTATCACATCTTGTATCCAAGCTAGAGACAGTACAACAGGGTACTAGAGCCTCCATGCCCGCCTGTATCACATCTTGTATCCAAGCTAGAGGCGGTACAACAGAGTCCTAGATCCTCCATGCCTACCTGTATTACATCTTGTATATAAGCTAGAGGAGGTACAACATTGTACTAGAGCCTCCATGCCAGCCTGTATCACATCTTGTATCCAAGCTAGAGGCAGTACAACAGGGTACTAGAGCCTCCATGCCCACCTGTATCACATCTTGTATCCAAGCTAGAGGCAGTACAACAGGGTACTAGAGCCTCCATGCCCGCCTGTATCACATCTTGTATCCAAGCTAGAGACAGTACAACAGGGTACTAGAGCCTCCATGCCCGCCTGTATCACATCTTGTATCCAAGCTAGAGACAGTACAACAGGGTACTAGAGCCTCCATGCCCGCCTGTATCACATCTTGTATCCAAGCTAGAGACAGTACAGCAGGGTACTAGAGCCTCCATGCCTGCCATATCACATCTTGTATCCAAGCTAGAGGCGGTACAACAGGGTACTAGAGCCTCCATGCCCACTGTATCACATCTTGTATCCAAGCTAGAGACAGTACAACAGGGTACTAGAGCCTCCATGCCCGCCTGTATCACATCTTGTATCCAAGCTAGAGGCGGTACAACAGAGTCCTAGATCCTCCATGCCTGCCTGTATCACATCTTGTATATAAGCTAGAGGAGGTACAACATTGTACTAGAGCCTCCATGCCAGCCTGTATCACATCTTGTATCCAAGCTAGAGGCAGTACAACAGGGTACTAGAGCCTCCATGCCCACCTGTATCACATCTTGTATCCAAGCTAGAGGCAGTACAACAGGGTACTAGAGCCTCCATGCCCGCCTGTATCACATCTTGTATCCAAGCTAGAGACAGTACAACAGGTTATTGGAGCCTCCCTTTGAGTGTTCAGTTTTCCCCAATAAATTTTCCTTTTGCTTTAATATTGTAATGATTTATATCAGCGGTACAGTCAGACATACAAGGTTTCATTCGATTCCGACAACTTCACCTAGGTACTTGATGTCATTTTTGACAATGAGTGTTTTTTGTGCCTCATTTAACTCATGTGATAACCATACTTGATCATATCTTAAAATAATTAAATGGATACTGTGTCAGGGGAATAACAGGTAAATACCTCTCATGGCCCTGAATATCTCCTTTTTTTTAATTAGCTTTTTAATAAGTCTTAGAAAATAATAAGTACGTAGACAAATACCCTTAATGGTGCGTACAGTCAGCTTGGATGAATATTAATTCTATTTTAAAATATATTACAGCGTACTGCAGCAACTTCTATAAGGAGCAAGGTAAAGACCGATTTTATTGAGTTCATGTACATCTTTCCATCTGGTTTCAATCATTAATCATGAAAAGACAACGTGTTACTATACTAGTCTTAAGGGCCTGTAAACAGCCTGATCGAGTAAGAATGTTCGTAGGAGAGTTCATTTGCCCGATCATCAGGCCATGTGAAGATGCAACCGATAACCTGATGATGAGCAAACACTCATGCGCTGGGTGATTGCATCTTTCATGTAACATCCAAATCATTGTTGTTGGCAGCACATCTCCCAATATTAATGGGAGATGTGCTCTGCTAACATCAGTGAAACATTATAGGAAGGGGAACAAACAATTGCATGAACAGTCATTCTTTTCTCATACATGTTGAATCAGCCTGTATGAAGGCCTGACAAATGAGAGCCAATCTCGCTGATCGGATCTCATTACACAGCTCAGATGAAACTGTGAAAAAGTACTCAAAATTGGTCTGAGTAGGCTCTTGACAGACACATACGTTTTGTTAGGTTGGAACCAACATCTTCTTCATTTGTTATGATCATCCTTAAGTAAAACCATTCTATTCCCCATAGTGTGGTTGTCCTTCAGATATCCTTCAGATGCTATTTACATGCTACAATTATTATGATTGGCAAATTTTTATACACGTCAGATCAATTTTTTTGCAAAGAAGAAAGATATCAGATTGACTGGCTATTTACACACATCCATGTACACCGATATTGGCCTGATAGGACAGAAAGTGGTCAAACATCACTATTCGTAAAAGAGGTACAACATTATTTTCTAGTAGAGCGATTTAAAGCTGAAACATCTGCCAATAGATCTTATTATCAGAACTTCATTTACAACTACTACGGTATTAGATCAAAGGTGCCTAGAAGGATTAACCACCAATTAGACATTAATCTAATAACCCATATACTTACCAAGGCATGAAATAAACAAAACTCTGTAGAACCAAGTAGCCTCCTGCCTTTGCTTGCTAGAAATGTCTAGACCCGAGCTTAATTAACCACCAATCAATATGTATAATTACTTATGTCTCATAGTCAGGGTAGTGCTTGTGAGTGAACTGCAACAATGCTGTATGGTCTCATCTAATATATATATATATATATATCTTAGAGCCTCATGTGGTGCAGAGTGCTAAGGCAGCAGAAATGGAGTCCAAGGCTCTCGCTCTCAACCTGAAGGTTGCAGGTTCAATCCCCACCTGTTTCAGGTAGCCGGCTCAAGGTCAACTCAGACCATCTCAAGGTCAACTTCCATCTTTCCAAGGTTGGTAAAATGAGTACCTAGCTGGCTGGGGAGTAATAAATTACCTGAAAGCGCTGCAGAATAAGTTGGTGCTATACAAATAACAAGATTTATTTTTACTATATATCCTAACCTGATGTGATATGGTTTGTCATATCATCATAGCATCTACATAGTAGGCCGGCACCACTATCCTATGAAAGCTGCCTAAAAGAAAATCTGTCTTTGTTGTCCATAGTAACCAATCATAGTGCAACTTTCATTATCTATACTGCTGAAGTAAAATGAAAGATGTCATGTGATTGGTTGATATGAGCAACAAAGATATTCTTTTAGAGAGCTCTTCATAAAAGTGTGGGTCCAGGCTCATTTTCTGTGGTCCACCCTGTACAACAAACTTCATTGACATGTTCTTTACTGCAAAATATTATAATTACATGCACAAAGATAAATGAAAAGCCTTTTGAATGATTCCACCAGTGTCTACAAAAGTAGGCCAGCGGGGCAACATGCAAAGGGACCTCCACGTTGGTTTGTCCTGAGTATTTTGTGTATTCGAAATAGCTGATGCCTGTGTACTGTAACTATTCTTCCTAATTGTTTTGAATAATTTTCCTGAGCATGAAGGTTTATATATATATATATATATATATATATATATATATATATATATATATATATAGATTTCCCAGGGATGGGCTTTTTATTAGTACTGCGTATTTGACAAGCAAAGACAACCAGCAGTCTGTTACATGCAACCTACCATACTGCAGCAGAGAAGCTGCCAGCAGTATTATGGTGTAATGCTACCAGGTGCTAATAGCGCTACTATGGTTGGAGAGTACAATACTATATGCTGAGGGTATGGCAGCGCACATGGTTGTCATAAAACAAGGAGTCCAGGCCCAACAGTTGCAACAACAGTCTTTACTGTGTTGGACAATTCAACCACAAGGATCAGCACAACAAGGCACAGTCTCGGAAAAAGTTAAAACTTTAAACGAGGCAGCTGCTAGGGTCAAGACGGCATCGGGGGTATCCCCTCTATACACTAAGTGGGACAATTTCTCTCTTGCCCTCACTCTCTTGCTCCCTTGCAGCTGGGATACAAGTGGTCACTCTCTGTTGTGTATTTGGCATCGTCTCCCTAAGACTTGCAACACTGAACTCAGAATTTCTTGTAGCTCGTTCCATGTGGATAACTGTTGCAGGTCTGATGCCTATAACATAGACTCAGTCTTCCATGCTCTCCCACATCATTCTTTAAAGGGGTTGTCTCGTGAAATCAAGTGGGGTTATACACTTCTGTATGGCCATATTAATGCACTTTGTAATATACATCGTGCATTAATTATGAGCCATACAGAAGTTATTCACTTACCTGCTCCGTTGCTAGCGTCCCCGTCGCCATGGATCCGTCTAAATTCGCTGTCTTCTGGCGTTTTTAGACGCGCTTGCGCTGTGCGGTCTTCTTCCTGGTGAATGGGGCCGCTCGTGCCAGAGAGCTGGTCCTCGTAGCTCTGCCCCGTCACGTGTGCCGATTCCAGCCAATCAGGAGGCTGGAATCGGCAATGGACCGCACAGAGCCCACGGTGCACCATGGGAGAAGACCCGCGGTGCATCGTGGGTGAAGATCCCGGCGGCCATCTTGGTAAAGGAAGAAAGAAGTCGCCGCAGAGCGGGGATTCGGGTAAGTAATAAACTTTTTTTTTTTTAACCCATCCCTTGGGTTTGTCTCGCGCCGAACGAGGGGCCTATTGAATTTTTAAAAAAACCGTTTCGGCGTGAGACAACCCCTTTAAGTCCCTTCCAGCAAGTCGCATTACACAGAGCTCCACTATAGACTACACAGAACCAATTGCTATAACAGAAAAGGATGCCCCTTTTATACTCTACCACCATCCAGTTCACGCGAGGCATACAACTTCCTCACATCCTTGTATTCTCACCCTAACAGGACAATCAAAGCTACATTTTTTCCCCACAACTATGCATTTTCAGCCAAACCACCCCAGCCATGATCGGCATGCATTAACCTTGTGCCGTAAAATCACTACACCATACAGTATGGCATAATGCAGTTTCTCCACTCTTTACAGTACCATTGACTTGACCTTCACTCCAGATGATCAGGGCACCTCAGTTTGCCAAAATGTCTAATGCATTCATTATTTGCGCACATCCCCTTTAACAGAGTCCATTACAAGAGACGTTACATGAGATCGCTACTGGAGATTTCATTAAAAATGGCAGTGTAGCTGGAATATATGTCGGCAGAAAGTTGTTAGTTGTAACACAAACAAAGGAGCTACTGTGCAGCAGTTCTGTGCTTCGATGTGCTCTACCTGTTTATACTTCCTTCTTTTCATAACTGTATTGCTTTATGTTGTTCTTTCTAGCATCAATATGTTTATCGCACAACTCATACAAGATACAACAACTTCAGGCATCCGCTAGTCTTTTTACCACTGGTACGTGCACTGCGGTCTTCGTGTGGTCAGTAACATTTGGAATCTTCTATTTCTATTTTCATATGTACTCAGGTTGTGCCTCTGCTTGGGGCCCTGTGCAATTAAAAGATGGTGCGGTTTATATTGGCTTTCCTGCCGTGGTATTTGTAACTGCCTCTGATTAACACTTTGGTGCACAAGACATTCACAAGAATTTTCCCCACTAAATGAAATTTCACTTCTTGTATCAAAATAAAATGTAATATGATCATAGCAAAGAATTGATCAAGTTCAACCTTATATACTTAAAGACCACATTTAATTCAGAAGTCAATGCAGCATATTTAGTGATGAGCGAGCGTACTCGCTAAGGGCAACTGCTCGAGCGAGCATTGCCCTAAGCGAGTACCTGCCTGCTCGAGAGACAAGGTTCAGCTGCCTGTGGCGGGGGAGAGCGGGGAGGAATGGAGGGGAGATCTCTCCCCCCCCCCCCCTCCCCCTGCTCATGGCCGCAACTCACCTGTCACCCGCGCCGGCAGCCGAGCCTTTTCTCTCGAGCAGGCAGGTACTCGCTAAGGGCAATGCTCGCTCGAGTAATTGTCCTTAGCGAGTATGCTCGCTCATCTCTAAACATATTACATTGTTAATACTAGAAGGCTCTAATAGTGTTTGTCAAGAATGATGTTTATCCTCTTCTTACAACAATTCACATATCCAGGTACCATATTCTGCATGCTTACTTTAAATGTTAGAGTACTCCTAATGTAGTTTGAGGCTAAATCTCCGCACTTAGCTGCAATCACTCACCTTGTTTTCAACCTAGGACCTTCACCCGGAATCCATTATTACAAAGGTTTAGATAGTGCTCATTTATATAGAGCGACTACATCCCCCTTAATCCTTCTCATTTCTTCTTTAGCCATTTGCATTGCAAAACAATATTAGGATCCTTTTAAATGGAGTGAGAAATCGTTGGAATGAGTGAACGATGATACAGTTATTTGCTATCACGTTGTGCTCCTGGCACCTGTAGTTCTATGGGTTTTCAGGAACTCACTGCTGCAGGTGTGGTTGATCTGGCTAGCTGATGGAGTGAAGTTCTCCAGCCAGTGAATCGCCATGCATCTGTATCTATGCATACCCTCTCTCCCCCCTTGCTAGAGGGTCCTAGTCATTATTCATTCCTCATCCTTCTCTCTCAGAACTCTGGTGTTTGAGTTGTTCTCCCACACTCTTCCTGAAGATGGTCTGGAGACCTGATTCACTGTTTGCATGGTTGGTGAGCCGCTTTTCCCTTACCCTTCTGTTAGGTGTGGTTCCAAACATTGGATGTCCTTTGCGCTGTTAGTTGGGTGATGTCTGACACCTTAATCCCTTCTCCATCAGATGAGTGACCTCTGACACTCTGCCCCTTATGTGTGTGGGTGTTTAAACTATGTCTGTTTTGGTGTATCCAGGCATGTATGAGGTTTTGGGTGGGATTCCCCTGTGTCTGTTGGTGTGCAGACACCTGGTGTGAACAATGTCTTGTTTAGTGTGTGTTAGTTGGTGTGCAGATACTTGGTGTGAAACAATTAGTATGGAGGAGAAAAAGACATCTTCCAAGTATAAACCATGACTGCTTTAATTCTTAGTGCCAATGAAACAGCAAACAAAAGACGCGTTTCGATTCACAGAATCTTGATCACTTACTTGGTGTGAACAATGACCTGTTCAGTGTCTGTCTGTTGGTGTGCAGACACCTGGTGTAAACAATGTCTTGTTCACTGTGTGTTAGTTGCTGTGCAGATACTTGGTGTGAACAATGAGCTGTCTAGTGTCTGTCTGTTGGTGTGTAGATACCTGGTGTGAACAATGTCTTGTTTGGTGTGTGTTAGTTTCTGTGCAGATACTTGGTTTGAACAATGAGCTGTCTAGTTAGTGTATGTCTGTTGATGTGCAGATGCATGGTGTGAACAATAACTTGTTCACAGTATGTCTGTAGCTGTGCAGACACCTGGTGTGAACAATGTCTTGTTCAGTGTATGTTATTTGGTGTGCAGACACGTGGTGTGAACAATGTCTTGTTCAGTGTATGTTATTTGGTGTGCAGACACTTGGTGTGAACAATGACTTGTTCAGTGTATGTTATTTGGTGTGCAGACACCTGGTGTGAACAATGACTTGTTCAGTGTATGTTATTTTGTGCAGACACCTGGTGTGAACAATGACTTGTTCAGTCTCTGTCTGTAGCTGTGCAGACACCTGGTGTGAAGTATGACTTGTTCAGTGTCTGTTAGTTGGTGTGCAGACACCTGGTGTGAACAATATCTTGTTCAGATCTGTTTGGGGGTGAGCAGATACTTGTTATGAACAATGCCTTGTTCAGTGTATGTCTGTAGGTTTGCAGACGTCAGGCGTGTATTATGTTGGAATTCCATGTGTCTGTAGGTGCGCATGTCTGTTCCAGTGTGGGGCCATCCTTATTGGGATGATCACCCCACTTGCAAGCAGGATTTCCCTGCCTATGTTTAGTTATCTTGTTAGTGTAGAGACTCACAAGATAACGAGGACTTTTGATGTGGGCTTGTGAGCTTATGTACTTTGGAGAAATTCTAATTAATGCCTCATACTTATTTGTATTTCAATCTATCTTTGTGTATAAAAGTCCTTTTGCACACAACGATTATTGCTCAAAATTCACTCAAAAGCCATCTCGCATGCATTAATAAGCTACTAATTGGCATTAGTACCAATTAATAGTTTACGCAAAATGATCGTTCAAAAGCCTTTTTTTGAGCGATCATCTTTGTATGTAAATGGGCCTTTAGCCAATGGTGTAGGGTCTATGTCCTGGTTTTCCCTTTGTTGCTTGCACATTTGATTTATGTTTGGTGTAAACAGAGTCCGATTGTGTGTGTATATGCATCCCGCCAACCTTAAATATCTTACCTCCCTGCAGGCAAGGTGAATAAGACCTGCAAGTGAACATAACTTTTGTTTTAACCCCTTAGTGACTGCCCCATAGTGTTTTCATGTCCTGCAGTTGAAGGACCTGTATGGAGGGAGATTGCGCCATATATCACGTGTGTCAGCTGTTTCGTACAGCTGACACCCACGGGCAACAGCCCCGACAAGCCATGCAGCCAATCAGGGCTGTTAACCCTTTAATTGGCACTGTCAATTCTGACATAGGCATTTAAAACCCCCGATCGATGTTCGGGGGTCCCATACAGCCCCACGCGATGAGATCGCAGGGAGCCACGCAGGTGTCATGGCACCTGGGGGCCTTCAGAAAGGCCCAGGGCTGTCTTGGCAGTATGCCTATCAAGCCATTCCTGTGGTGAACGTCATCCGGAAAAAAAATAAAGAACTCCAGAAATACGTTTTTTTTGGTCCCCCTGTCTCCAAGAAAAAGCTGTAATAAAAAGTGATCAGTAGGTCAGATGTATCCAATAATGGTACCAATGGAAACTAGAGGACGTACGGCACAAAATGAGCCCTGACACAACTACGTCGATTGAAAAATAAAAAAGTTATTGTGCGCAGAAGATGGCAGCAGAAAATAATTTTAGAAAACAAAAGATTTTCAAAGAAAAAATAGTACAGCAAAAAAAAAAACTATATACGTTTGTTATAGTAGTAATCGTACGGACTCATAGAATAAAGTCCTTTTTGTTGCAGTTTGTGCGCCGTAGAAACAAGACGCACCAAAGTTTTTTAGTGTATAATATGGTACATTAAATAGTACCATTGAAAAATACAACTTGCTCTGCAAAAAACAAGCCCTCATACAGCGACGTCGATGGATAAATAAAGGAGTTACAAGAGGGAAGGAAAAAGCGAAAATAGAAAAAAACAAAAAAGCTCCATCACTGAGGGGTTAAAAGGCAGTCAGTGTACTCACACAGATAATTGTTTACATTTTTCATAATTTTCTCATTCACTCCATGGTTGGTCTTTCAGGGGACAGTATCAGTAAGCAGGCATTCCCTTCTTCTGCCCTGCAGGCGAACCCTGCTCTCGCTACTGCTGAGGATATCCCTCCAGCCCTGCTGAGATGAAAGGAGGCACTGCAGAGAAGGGGGTTCCCCGGGGCTTTCCAGATGCTTTAAAAGGGACACATAGGTGGTCGAAATGCGTTGCACCGGACGGGTGACCTCATGTATGAGGTATGGACTTTGTGACTCTTGCATGGGTATTTTTATGACACGGTCAGAAATTTTGGAATAAATGAAGATTTGAGCACTTTGGGTGAACAGAATCTGTAGGATTTGACATTCATCCGAGAGATTTAGAAGTGACCTTGGGACACCAGGGGAGGAGGTTCACCCCTGAATGATTACCACCCAGGGGCACCTCCACCCCCCCACAAGTGAGTACCCACATCTTTGATCTGCTCCTCTGTATGATCGCATACACAATCACACTTTAATCAAACATTGATTGGGGCATTTAAAGGTTTAACAGCCAGGATCAGTGGTGGTGCTGATCAGAGCTTTTGCGGGTGGGTGTCGGCTGTAAGAAAGAGCTGGCACCCCCATTGTATGCAGCGGGATCAACCCCCGAACCTCCATCACGGAAATGTATTCCTGTAGCATTGAGGGGTTAAAAGTAGTTTGAGGATATGAAACAGTCAGATGTGATAAGCAAACATACAAGCAATTCGGAAGGGGCAAATCCTTTTTCACATCACTGTACACATTGGGGGCATATATTTTAATTATTGGCCATCACTTTGTGATTGGCGGGGATCGGCGCTCATGTGCCTGAGAGTGAACTGCAGTACTGAACTGCGGTATGGTTTGTTATCTCATTTTTAGGTTTATGGCAAGCACAGTGTAGGCCCACATAACAATGCTTCCTATTTGCACACGGTGTTAATTAAAAGATTAGTTGATAAACATTCCATTTACCTGTAATGATTATTTTCAGTCTTCTGACATTCCATTTTAATGTAATGCAGAAGCAGATAAAGTAGAAGAGGAAAATGTCTTTGTTCTTCAAATGAGATCATGTTATTTAGCTAAGCAAATGGTGTTCATTTTGTTCTCTGATTAAACACAGAAAACACAAAAGCGGTCGCTCATTTCTCTTCCTCACATTGCCCTCCGAGGGGCAGTGTTAACCACCAGAAATATTGCTATAGGAAAAGCAGCTCATTGTAGAACGGTGTTTCCCAGTATTCTTCAAGGAACCTGTACCGATCATGTTTAACAATATCCCATAGAGAGAACACCTGCGAGATATACTAGATTAGAACATAGTTTATATGTAGCTTTTAAGTACATAAATGTGGATGGGTACAAGGACAATGTATGAATTTATAAGATAAGGATTCATTCATAATGTTTTATTTAAACTAGTTTTAGCTAAAATGATCCTAATAAATCTTATAATACATATTAGTGGACACTATTTAGTATACCTTTTTAGTACTACATACCCCGTTTCTCTGAAAATAAGACGTGTCTGGATTTTGGATAAGGCTTGAAATATAAGTCATATCCTGAAAATAAGCCCTAGCGTTGTGGAGGCAGGATTTATGAATTGGCCAAACAATGCTGCGGCTCAGCAAATTCATAAATCCCGCCTCCACAACATGATGGCTATTACTGGTTCCTCGACCACTGCTCCTCCAATCAATGTAGCGCCCGATAAACCAATCACAGCCATCACATTGGTTAATTGAGTGCTGCATTGACTGGCTGAGCAGCGCTCAATCAAACCAATCAGAGCCATCACTTCCTGGAGGTGGAAACTGGAAGTGGCCGAGGACTGCAAGAAGCGGAGAGCAGCGGGAGGCACCTGACCAAGTCTGCTAGGTAAGTATAGTAAGACATACTCTGAAAATAAGACTTGGTGCCTCTTTTGGGGCAAAAATGTATGTAAGACAGGGTCTTATTTTCGGGGAAACAAAATAGAACTTCCAGAATATTTTGAATTCTTCTTAATATGGATTGAACAAAGTGCTCTTAAAGGAGCTCTATCATGATGACAACTCCTATCCATATACCTTATTATGTGATAGGGATGTCTCATGGAGCAGATTCCATTTCCAGAACTCCCACATATAGTCAACTCCACCAATCAGCACTCCAGAGAAATGGGGGCTCTTGCATGCATGTAGCTCTCCTCATTGTAGATTATGGATGTTGTGGTAACAGCCTAGCATTTCACAAATCCCATAAATTAAAATGGAGAGAGCCACTTGCATACACTGCTACCTCTCTAACACATATACTCCAAAAGTGTGCCAAACAGTGGTCAAGGGGTGCCATTCTTCTGATATATGGAAACTGCATGTGAGCAGCCATACACTGGAATCGTTGTGTCCAGGTGGTTGGGGGCTGCACAAAATGTCATTGCAGGCCACATGGTTAGACACCCCTGCTCTAGAGTAAAGAGTTTCTACACTAACATAAAGGGGGTTCTTTACTGTAAGAGCAGTGAGACTGTGGAACTTTCTGCCAGGATGCCTTTCTTGAGTGTAAAATTAATATTACAAGTTATGGTCACTAGATTACTGGAAACAGGTTGTTCCAGGGATTTATTCTGGGTTGGGAAAGTAGTGTTGCAAATGCTGACCATACCTTCTGCTTGGTACAGCAGAAAATAAAATTGATCAGACAAGGATTTTATACAATCTTTAATGTTCGGTTTTGGTAAGCTCAGAACTAGAGATGAGCGAACGTACTCGTCCGAGCATGATATTCGTGCGAATATTAGGGTGTTCAGGATGCACGTTACTCGTAACGAGTACCACGCGGTGTTCTGGTTACTTTCAGTTTCCTCTCTGAGACGTTAGCGCGCTTTTCTGGCCAATTGAAAGACAGGGAAGGCATTACAACTTCCCCCTGTGACGTTCAAGCCCTATACCACCCCCCTGCTGTGAGTGGCTGGGGCGATCAGATGTCACCCGAGTATAAAAGTCGGCCCCTCCCGCGGCTCGCCTCAGATGTCTTGTGAGTTAGTGAGGGACAGTGCTGCTGGTGCCTGAGCTGCTGTAGGGAGAGCGTTAGGAGTTAGTGTAGGCTTCAAGAACCCCAAAGGTCCTTCTTAGGGCCACATCTACCTGTGTGCAGGCTGCTGCTAGCAGTGTTTTTTTTTTTTCTCAAAATCGGCAGTGCAGAGCATTGCACCCGGCATTAGGGACAGAAGTGGTGCTTAGGCAGGGAGAGTGTTAGGAGTGAGTGTAGCCTTCAAGAACCTCAACGGTCCTTTCTAGGGCCACATTTAACTGTGTGGAGTACTGTGCAGGCTGCTGTTAGCAGTGTTGCATTTTTTTTTTTTCTAAAAATCGTCTGTGCAGAGCATTGCACCCTCCATTGATACTACAGGGACAGAATTGTGTAGGCAGGGCCACAACACAGTTAATTGTTCATTGAATATCCGCAGTGGGGCCCTCCCTTTGCAAAAAAGCAGGGAAAAAATTATATTTGGCCTGCCTGTGTCAGTCCTAAGGTCTCCATGTACGTGTGTGCTGCGTGGAGAACGTACAAAAATCAGACGCAACCAGCTACGGTTTACTGCAGGCTTGCGCCATTGTCTTTCCTGACTGGCAAATACCTGCTCTGCTAGAGTTAATAACTCTGCTACACTAAAGTTGTGTGACACTTTTTCAGGGCCACACCACAGTTATTAAACGTATTGTTAATTGAATATCCGCAGTGGGGCCCTCCCTTTGCAAAAAAGCAGGGAAAAAATTATATTTGGCCTGTCTGTGTCAGTCCTAAGGTCTCCGTGTACGTGTGTGCTGCGTGGAGAACGTACAAAAATCAAACGCAACCAGCTACGGTTTACTGCAGGCTTGCGCCATTGTCTTTCCTGACTGGCAAATACCTGCTCTGCCAGAGTTAATAACTCTGCTACACTAAAGTTGTGTGACACTTTTTTAGGGCCACACCACAGTTATAAAAGTTATTGTTCATTGAATATACGCAGTAGGGCCTTCCCTTTGCAAATTTGCGAAACAATTATATTTGGCCTGCTGTGTCAGTCCTAAGGTCTCCGTGTACGTGTGTGCTGCGTGGAGAACGTACAAAAATCAAACGCAACCAGCTACGGTTTACTGCAGGCTTGCGCCATTGTCTTTCCTGACTGGCAAATACCTGCTCTGCCAGAGTTAATAACTCTGCTACACTAAAGTTGTGTGACACTTTTTCAGGGCCACACCACAGTTATAAAAGTTATTGTTCATTGAATATACGCAGTAGGGCCTTCCCTTTGCAAATTTGCGAAAAAATTATATTTGGCCTGCCTGTGTCAGTCCTAAGGTCTCCGTGTACGTGTGTGCTGCGTGGAGAACGTACAAAAATCAAACGCAACCAGCTACGGTTTACTGCAGGCTTGCGCCATTGTCTTTCCTGACTGGCAAATACCTGCTCTGCCAGAGTTAATAACTCTGCTACACTAAAGTTGTGTGACACTTTTTCAGGGCCACACCACAGTTATAAAAGTTATTGTTCATTGAATATACGCAGTAGGGCCTTCCCTTTGCAAAAAAGCGAAAAAATTATATTTGGCCTGCCTGTGTCAGTCCTAAGGTCTCCGTGTACGTGTGTGCTGCGTGGAGAACGTACAAAAATCAAATGCAACCAGCTACGGTTTACTGCAGGCTTGCGCCATTGTCTTTCCTGACTGGCAAATACCTGCTCTGCCAGAGTTAATAACTCTGCTACACTAAAGTTGTGTGACACTTTTTCAGGGCCACACCACAATTATAAAAGTTATTGTTCATTGAATATACGCAGTAGGGCCTTCCCTTTGCAAAAAAGCAGGGAAAAAATTATATTTGGCCTGCCTGTGTCAGTCCTAAGGTCTCCGTGTACGTGTGTGCTGCGTGGAGAACGTACAAAAATCAAACGCAACCAGCTACGGTTTACTGCAGGCTTGCGCCATTGTCTTTCCTGACTGGCAAATACCTGCTCTGCCAGAGTTAATAACTCTGCTATACTAAAGTTGTGTGACACTTTTTCAGGGCCACACCACAGTTATAAAAGTTATTGTTCATTGAACATACGCAGTAGGGCCTTCCCTTTGCAAAAAAGCGAAAAAATTATATTTGGCCTGCAGGCTTGCGCCAATTTATTTCCTGCCTGGGAAATCAAATCACTGGTAATACAGCATGCTGAGGGGTAGGGGTAGGCCTATAGGACGTGGACGCGGCCGAGGACGCGGAGGGCCAAGTGAGGGTGTGGACACAGGCCGAGCCAGTGCGGTGGCCAGGGGTAGAGGCAGGGCCAGACCGAATAATCCACCAACTGTTTCCCAAAGCGCCCCCTCGCGCCATGCCACCCTGCACAGGTCAAGGTGCTCTACGGTGTGGCAGTTTTTCACAGAGACGCCTGACGACCGACGAACAGTGGTGTGCAACCTTTGTCGCGCCAAGATCAGCTGGGGAGGCACTACCAACAGCATGCGTAGGCATATGATGGCCAAGCACCCCACAAGGTGGGACGATGCCTGTTCACCGCCTCCGGTTTGCACCACTGCCTCTCCCCCTGTGCCCCAACCTGCCACTGAGATCCAACCCCCCTCTGAGGACACAGGCACTACCGTCTCCTGGCCTGCACCCACACCCTCACCTCCGCTGTCCTCGGCCCCATCCAGCAATGTCTCTCAGCGCAGCGTCCAGACGTCGCTAGTGCCACAGTTTGAGCGCAAGCGCAAGTACGACGCCACGCACCCGCACGCTCAAGCGTTAAACGCGCACATTGCAAAATTGATCAGCCTAGAGATGCTGCCGTATAGGCTTGTGGAAACGGAGGCTTTCAAAAGCATGATGGCGGCGGCTGCCCCGCGCTACTCGGTTCCCAGTCGCCACTACTTTTCCCGATGTGCCGTCCCAGCCCTGCACGACCACGTCTCCCGCAACATTGTACGCGCCCTCACCAACGCGGTTACTGCCAAGGTCCACTTAACAACGGACACGTGGACAAGCACAGGCGGGCAGGGCCACTATATCTCCCTGACGGCACATTGGGTGAATTTAGTGGAGGCTGGGACAGAGTCAGAGCCTGGGACCGCTCACGTCCTACCCACCCCCAGAATTGCGGGCCACAGCTCGGTGGTGGTATCTGCGGCGGTGTATGCTTCCTCCACTAAAGCACCTTCCTCCTCCTCCTCCTCCAACGCAACCTCTGTCTCGCAATCAAGATGTGTCAGCAGCACGTCGCCAGCAGTCGGTGTCACGCGGCGTGGCAGCACAGCGGTGGGCAAGCGTCAGCAGGCCGTGCTGAAACTACTCAGCTTAGGAGAGAAGAGGCACACGGCCCACGAACTGCTGCAGGGTCTGACAGAGCAGACCGACCACTGGCTTGCGCCGCTGAGCCTCCAACCGGGCATGGTCGTGTGTGACAACGGCCGTAAGCTGGTGGCGGCTCTGCAGCTCGGCAGCCTCACGCACGTGCCATGCCTGGCCCATGTGTTTAATTTGGTGGTTCAGCGCTTTCTGAAAAGCTACCCCCACTTGTCATACCTGCTCGGAAAGGTGCGCCAGCTCTGCGCACATTTCCGCAAATCCCACACGCACGCTGCCACCCTGCGGACACTGCAACATAGGTTTAATCTGCCAGTACACCGACTGCTGTGCGACGTGCCCACACAGTGGAACTCTACGCTCCACATGTTGGCCAGACTCTATGAGCAGCGTAGAGCTATAGTGGAATACCAACTCCAACTTGCGCGGCGCAGTGGGAGTCAGCCTCCTCAATTATTTACAGAAGAGTGGCCCTGGTGGTCAGCCATCTGCCAGGTCCTTGGAAAATTTGAGGAGTCTACCCAGGTGGTGAGCGGCGATGCTGCAATCATTAGCGTCACCATTCCTCTGCTATGCATCTTGAGAAGTTCCCTGCAAAGCATAAAGGCAGACGCTTTGCGCTCGGAAACAGAGCTGGGGGAAGACAGTATGTCGCTGGATAGTCAGAGCACCCGCCTGTCTATATCTCAGCGTGTTGAGGAGGAGGAGGAGGAGCATGAGGAGGATGAGGAGGAGGGGGAAGAGACAGCTTGGCCCACTGGTGAGGGTACACATGCTGCTGGGCTGTCATCCTTTCAGCGTGTATGGCCTGAGGAGGAGGAAGAGGAGGAGGAGGAGGATCCTGAAAGTGATCTTCCTAGTGAGGACAGCCATGTGTTGCGTACAGGTACCCTGGCACACATGGCTGACTTCATGTTAGGATGCCTTTCTCGTGACCCTCGCGTTACACGCATTCTGGCCACTACGGATTACTGGGTGTACACACTGCTCGATCCACGGTATTAGGAGAGCCTTTGCACTCTCATTCCCGAAGAGGAAAGGGGTTCGAGAATGATGCTATACCACAGGGCGCTGGTGGACAAACTGATGGTAAACTTCCCATCCGACAGCGCTAGTGGCAGAAGGCGCAGTTCCGAGGGCCAGGTAGCAGGGGAGGCGCAGAGATCAGGCAGCATGTACAGCGCAGGCAGGGGAACATTCTCCAAGGCCTTTGCCAGCTTTATGGCTCCCCAGCAAGACTGTGTCACCGCTCCCCAGTCAAGGCTGAGTCGGCGGGAGCACTGTAAAAGGATGGTGAGGGAGTACGTAGCCGATCGCACGACCGTCCTCCGTGACGCCTCTGCCCCCTACAACTACTGGGTGTCGAAGCTGGACACGTGGCCTGAACTCGCGCTGTATGCCCTGGAGGTGCTTGCTTGTCCTGCGGCTAGCGTCTTGTCAGAGAGTGTGTTTAGTGTGGCTGGGGGAATCATCACGGATAAGCGTACCCACCTGTCAACCGACAGTGCCGACAGGCTTACACTCATCAAGATGAACAAAGCCTGGATTTCCCCAGACTTCTCTTCTCCACCAGCGGACAGCAGCGATACGTAAGCAATACGTAGGCTGCACCCACGGATGGAAGCTACGTTCTCTCTCACCATCCAAAACGGGGACATTTCTGCTTCATCAATCTGTGTCTAATATTCCTCCTCCTCCTCCTGCTCCTCCTCCTGAAACCTCACGTAATCACGCTGAACGGGCAATTTTTCTTAGGGCCACAAGGCTCACTCATATAATTTTTCTAAACAATTTTTATACGTTTCAATGCTCTTAAAAGCGTTGAAACTTTAACTTGAACCAATTTTTCGTTAAACTGGCCTGCCTCCAGGCCTAGTTACCACTTAAGCCACATTAACCAAAGCGATTAATGGGTTTCACCTGCCCTCTTGGTTGGCCATGGCCAATTTTTTGGATGTACATTAGTACTGTTGATACAGCAATTTTTGTGGGCCCTCGCCTATAGTGTAATCAAATGAATTTTTAGCCCACCTGCATTACAGCTGACGTTACATCCGCTGTGTTGGGCAATGCAATGGGATATTTTTGTGTATTGCCGGTGGGTTCCAGGGAGCCACCCATGCTGTAGGTGCACACGGAGTTTAACCTACATCTGTCCACTTGTAAAGAACCCCCGTCTGACTGGGGCATGCAGTGTGGGCCGAAGCCCACCTGTATTAAGCACAACATTACTACCTCAGCTGTGTTGGGCAATGCAATGGGATATTTCTATGTACCGCCGGTGGCTTCCTGGCACCCACCCATGCTGTGGGTCCACAGGGAATTATAAATGCATCTGTTTCCACTTGTAAAGAACCCCAGTCTGACTGGGGCATGCAGTGTGGGCCGAAGCCCACCTGCATTAAGCACGACATTACTACCTCAGCTGTGTTGGGCACTGCAATGGGATATTTTTATGTACCGCCGGTGGGTTCCAGGAAGCCACCCATGCTGTCGGTCGACAGGGACTTCACAATAGGGAGTTGTACCTGCCTGTGTCTATGAATTAAAAAGCCCGGTCTGACTGGGGCATGCAGAGCCACCTTGACAGAATGAATAGTGTGTGACACATAGGTTCCCCATTGCTATGCCCACGTGTGCAGCTCCTGATGGCGGTGGCACAGGATTCTATTTCTCATTGCTTCTGTACAGCATTGTGGGCTATCGCCCCGCCCCTTTTAAAGAGGGTCGCTGCCTAGCCATGCCAACCTCTGCAGTGTGTGCCTGCGGTTCCTCCTCATGGCAGACGCACTTCTAAATAGACATGAGGGTGGTGAGGTATTAGGGCAGCTGAAGGCTGCGCAGGGACACTTTGGTGTGCGCTGTGGGGGGGAGGGGGGGGCGGTTGGGCAGCATGTAACACAGGAGAAGTGGCAGTGGAGTGTCATGCAGGCAGTGATTGTGCTTTGTTGGAGGTAGTGTGGTGCTTAGCTAAGGTATGCCATGCTAATGAGGGCTTTTCAGAAGTAAAAGTTTTTGGGAGGGGGGGGCCCACTCTTGCCGCTATTGTGGCTTAATAGTGGGACCTGTGAACTTGAGATGCAGCCCACCATGTAGCCCCTCGCCTACCCTATCCGTTTCTGTGTCGTTCCCATCACTTTCTTGAATTGCCCAGATTTTCACACAAGGAAACCTTAGCGAGCATTGGCGAAATACAAAAATGCTCGGGTCGCCCATTGACTTCAATGGGGTTCGTTACTCGAAACGAACCCTCGAGCATCGCGAAAAGTTCGTCCCGAATAACGAGCACCCGAGCATTTTGGTGCTCGCTCATCTCTACTCAGAACCCTGTGTGGTGATGGTCTGCTACAAAGTTCAATTTGCTGCATGGTATCTCTCACTTTCCTGTCAGCTTAAGAAGGATTGATATTTCTCCTTACAGGGACTGTTCACTGTAGAAAACCTATTTTAATATACCTTATTAGGGAATTCTGAGTTCATAGAAAGGGGGGATCCTCTGTTCAGAATCCTCATTTCTTGGCTAGAGTCGTAAAACGTTATAAAGAGTATCTCTTTCTCTGTAGAACCTGCTTGTTCTGCATTACACAGAAAACCCATTCATGTAAATGGACACTGTGTAATTCCTCCTTTTCCCCCTGATAGCGTTACAGAGAAGTAACAAATGTCTGTCTTCCCCACAGATAACAGCTGATCATTGGGTGTTCCAGTTGGGCAGGGACTCTTTACGATCTGCATATTTTTAAGGGACCCTTCTAACACATAGGAATTTATAGGGATCAGTAATAGAGATGAGCGAGTATACTCGCTAAGGCACATTACTCGAGCGAGCCGGCGCGAGTGACAGGTGAGTTGCGGTGGGGAGCGGGGGGAGAGGGGGGAGAGAGGGAGAGAGAGATCTCCCCTCCGTTCCTCCCCGCCGCTCCCCGCCCCCCGCCGGCCCCCGAATCTTTAGAGACGAGCGGGGAGATACTCGGCTAAGGCACTACTCACTTGAGTACTGTGCCTTAGCGAATATACTCGCTCATCTCTAATCAGTAATAATTCAATTCTATCCGTTCAGTCGTGTCAGACTCCTAAATACTCTGTAGGCCGGTCCTCTCCATGCTTCTCAATTCAGTACGGCTGTTTTGAATTGCCTGATGTCCATTCCCATGTCCTTCTTGATGGTGTCCAGCCAACGTGTCCTTTGTCTTACCTGTTTCCTTTTCCATCGTCCCTTCCAAGTAGCATCTCTTTTTCCAGCGACCTCGCCCTCATGACGTGCCCAAAGTAAGTCAGTCTCTGTCTCATGACCTTGCCTTCCAGGGACACCTCTGGGTTGATGCGGTCCAGCTTTGTTGGTGACCCTAGCTGTCCAGCGGATCCATAGAAGTTTTTTCCAACACCACAGCTCAAAAGCGTCAATTTTTCTTCTGCCTGTTATCCTCAATGTCCGCGTCTCATAGCCTTGTGTTACCATCAGGAAGACGATGGCTGTGATTAACCTTTCTTTGATGGTGATTGAGACATCAGTAATAGTTACAAAATACTAATTGTATGCACCAAATTAAATTACATGGACCAGCAAGGTAGGAAATCTTTTATGTTTGTGGGAAGGGAAATACATCATACCATCTGTATGGATTGTCTCAACCAGGGCCAATGGTAACCCCTTTTCAGAGCTATTTCATTATTTCCTATGGGAGAGGTTGTAACCACATGTTGAACGATCACCAAAACTGCTGTCAACTGCATTTTTGGGCAATTGTTTTTTACATGTTTTATATCTTTCTGCAACACAATGATTTACTGCAGGTCATCTTTATGTGCCATATTGCGTTGGGCCAGTAAAAGTTGTTTTCACCATGAAGCCCTCAGCTAAGGTCATTGGTTGTAAAAAAAAATAATATAATTACTATGTGTGATAAAATAAATAATACATATTATCCTACTATACATGGGTGATATGTAGATATAGCGAATCACAATCTTCAAAGGGTTTCCTGCATTCTTTTAGCCAACCTCAATGATAGAATGGAAGGCGTCATTACAGTTAGTAAATATTTGGGAGCTAACAAGGTTCTTCTACCAGATGGCTATGCAAGATGTTATTACAACATTTTCTAAACTCTTAGCTACCCGCTATTACTAAATATGATAAATATTGAGCTTGAAATCTTCACGGGGATCCTCTTAACATCTGCATCTTGGACCCATAGCAATCAAATGCAATATTTTACAGGGAATTCTTGATTAAACACTGAATATGATCATTACCATCATTCTCAGAAAATCCCCATTGTCCTTGTATTATATGCTAAGTATATTATCCCAGTTTTGTGGCATCATTGTGATCCGTAAGGTTCGTTCACGAGAGCAAAAGTACATTTTCTCCACATAAATACGTTGGGTTTATGCAACCAAAAATCAGTTATACCTTTGTATTTTGCCCACTCTGGTGTATTTTTGAGTGTGCCAATGCAATGCGCATTTGCACACAAAAAAAACAAAAAAAACACAAAATTGCATTGATTTTGTGCACAAATATGCAGGTTTCCTTTTTGTGCATATTTATGCACACCCATTGATTTCAATGGACTTCTATGGTGCATAATACACACCAATATAGGGCATACAACCTATTTTTTCACGGAATTACACATTGCGTGAAAAAAATATGCTCATGTGTACAAACCCATTAACCCTTTCCAATCCACTGTCTGACGTCTTAAGACATTATGATTTAAGGCTGTACAGCTCCGATGTTGGAAGACATCCGTCGGGGTTCTCTTACTGTATATTGCCAGCCTCTCTGCTGTTGGAGCCTATCCAACGTGTCACCTCATGCAGTACTGGCTTTATTCAGCAGATAGCGCCGTTGTATAATAGCAGAAACAGAGTAAGCCCCCTAGGAAAACCAGGATACAAATTGGATTGGAAAGGGTTAAAATCAATAGGTTCTATTCAATGCATAGTACGTAATTACGCTTGTGAGAACGAGCCTTATCCATTCATTAGCTGTATTTATGACCATATCTCTTTGGGACTATCACCTCCCTGTATTTATTAGACCTGTACAGCCACATCACGGTTTACCATTTTACTGTTTTATTATCTATGTACTATGATTTCACGGTTTGTTATACCTGTGGGAGGATAGCGTTGTGTGCATTAACGACATTCTGTCACATAACTAAAAAATATTCCTATGCAGCGATATCACTGTGTTTATAATCCCTGTTCTGTGACTTCAATGGTTTATTATCACTATTAGGCCTCATGCCCACTGCCAGGGCGGATTCCGCCTGCGAAATCTTGCAGTGAAATCAGACCCAGCGCCCCCAGAGACCCCACACTCACCTCTCAGGACCCGCGGCAAGAGTCTCTGCCGGCGAGCCGGCACACATGCAGAGTTTAGCGCTGGGTGGTGATGCAATTTCCTGCAGTGCTCACAGCACGGAGTATCATGGGACTGATGGCTTCCATTGACAGCAATGGAAGCCGATCATGCAATTTTCCGTGATGAATAGAACATGCTGCGATTTTTCCCTGCAAGCGGAAAATCGCAGCCTATTTCTGCTCGTGGGCAGGGAAGAATCTGTTAACATGGCATGTTTATGGACGGCTATTGCTGCGGGATTCGTGACGGTTGTCTGACCGCAAATCCTGCAGCGATTATCCATCCGTGAGTATTCGGCCTCGGTTTTGAGTGAATCGAACCAGTAGAACCCTGTTTCAGGTAGAAATTCTCTAAATGTTTGGTTCAGCACCAACCCGAACCAAGCTTTTAATAAAGTTATACTCCAAACTGGGATCTACTGTCTCAGTTTACTCAACACTAGCCCTGAACACTGATATGTGGCCCACACATTTTTCAGGAGCCCCCTTACCAGAATGCCAACCAGGCCTTCCTCCGGTCACACTCTACCCTCCTAAAAATGTTGTTACGGTTGTGAGATTTCATTTCAGCAAACTGATTTATGATATCTAAAAAAAATTAAGTTTTTGCCAACCCATTTTCTATTGCCAGTAATGCTAACTTGTTCAGCCGATCTTGTGATGTGGATCTCCTCCACTATGTTTTTAACTAGAGATGAGCGAACGTACTCGTCCGAGCTTGATATTCGTGCGAATATTAGGGTGTTCGGGATGCTCGTTACTCTTAACGAGCACCACGCGGTGTTCGGGTTACTTTCAGTTTCCTCTCTGAGACGTTAGAGCGCTTTTCTGGCCAATTGAAAGACAGGGAAGGCATTACAACTTCCCCCTGTGACGTTCAAGCCCTATACCACCCCCCTGCTGTGAGTGGCTGGGGAGATCAGATGTCACCCGAGTATAAAAGTCGGCCCCTCCCGCGGCTCGCCTCAGATGCCTTGTGAGTTAGCTGAGGGAAAGTGCTGCTGCTGGTGCTGCTGTAGGGAGAGTGTTAGGAGTAAGTGCAGGCTTCAAGAACCCCAACGGTCCTTCTCAGGGCCACATCTATCCGTGTGCAGTACTGTGGAGGGTGCTGTTAGCAGTGTTGCACAATTTTTTTTTTTTTCAAAATCGGCAGTCTGCAGAGCATTGCGCCTTGCAGTAATACTAGAGGGACAAAAGTGGTGGTTAGGTAGGGAGAGTGTTAGGAGTGAATGTAGGCTTCAAGAACCCCAACGGTCCTTCTTAGGGCCACATCTATCCGTGTGCAGTACTGTGCAGGCTGCTGTTAGCAGTGTTGCATATTTTTTTCTTTTCAAAATCGGCTGTCTGCAGAGCATTGCGCCTTGCAGTAATACTACAGGGAGAGAATTGTGTAGGCAGGGCCAGAAGACATATATTATTGATTGAATATAGTCAGTGGGCCCTCCGTTTCCCAAAAAGGGAAAAATTGTATTTGTCCTGCAGGCTTGCGCCAATTTATTTGCTGCCTGGGAAAAGTCTCCGCTCTGCTGCACTTCATATAACTGCATTTCTGTGCAACACATATCTTACCTGATTAAATATAGTCAGTGGGCCCTCCGTTTCCCAAAAAGGGAAAAATTGTATTTGTCCTGCAGGCTTGCGCCAATTTATTTGCTGCCTGGGAAAAGTCTCCGCTCTGCTGCACTTCATATAACTGCATTTCTGTGCAACACATATCTTACCTGATTAAATATAGTCAGTGGGCCCTCCGTTTCCCAAAAAGGGAAAAATTGTATTTGTCCTGCAGGCTTGCGCCAATTTATTTGCTGCCTGTGAAAAGTCTCCGCTCTGCTGCACTTCATATAACTGCATTTCTGTGCAACACATATCTTATCTGATTGAATATAGTCAGTGGGCCCTCCGTTTCCCAAAAAGGGAAAAATTGTATTTGTCCTGCAGACTTGCGCCAATTTATTTGCTGCCTGTGAAAAGTCTCCGCTCTGCTGCACTTCATATAACTGCATTTCTGTGCAACACATATCTTATCTGATTGAATATAGTCAGTGGGCCCTCCGTTTCCCAAAAAGGGAAAAATTGTATTTGTCCTGCAGTCTTGCGCCAATTTATTTCCTGCCTGGGAAAAGTAACTGCTCTGCTGCACTTCATATAACTGAATTTCTGTGCAACACATATCTTATCTGATTGAATATAGTCAGTGGGCCCTCCGTTTCCCAAAAAGGGAAAAATTGTATTTGTCCTGCAGGCTTGCGCCAATTTATTTCCTGCCTGGGAAATCACTGGTAATACAGCATGCTGAGGGGTAGGGGTAAGCCTAGAGGACGTGGACGTGGACGTGGCCGAGGACGCGTAGGCCCAAGTGAGGGTGTGGGCACAGGGCGAGCTCCTGATCAAGGTGTATCGCAGCCGACTGCTGCGTGATTAGGAGAGAGTCACGTTTCTGGCGTCCCCACATTCATCGCCCAATTAATGGGTCCACGCGGGAGACCTTTATTAGAAAATGAGCAGTGTGAGCAGGTCCTGTCGTGGATGGCAGAAAGTGCTTCGAGCAAGCTATCATCCACCCACAGTTCTGCGCCGTCCAGTGCTGCAAATCCAAATCCTCTGGCTGCTACTCCTCCTTCCTCCCAGCCTCCTCACTCCACTACAATGACACATGCTCAGGAGCGGGCAGACTCCCAGGAACTGTTCTCGGGCCCCTGCTCAGATTGGGCAGCAGTGGTTCCTCTCCAAGCAGAGGAGTTTATCGTCACTGATGCCCAACCATTTGAAAGTTCCCGGGGTCCGGGGGATGAGGCTGGGGACTTCCGGCAACTGTCTCAAGACCTTTCAGTGGGTGAGGAGGACGATGACGATGAGACACAGTTGTCTTGCAGTGAGGTAGTAGTAAGGGCAGTAAGTCCGAGGGAGGAGCGCACAGAGGATTCGGAGGAAGAGCAGCAGGACGATGAGGTGACTGACCGCACCTGGTGTGCAACGCCTACACAGGACAGGTCTTCAGAGGGGGAGGCACGGGCAGCAGCAGGGCAGGTTGCAAGAGGCAGTGCGGTGTCCAGGGGTAGAGGCAGGGCCAGACCGAATAATCCACCAAGTGTTTCCCAAAGCACACCCTCGCGCCATGCCACCCTGCAGAGGCCGAGGTGCTCTAAGGTCTGGCAGTTTTTCACAGAGACGCCTGACGACCGACAAACAGTGGTGTGCAACCTTTGTCACGCCAAGATCAGCCGGGAAGCCACCACCAACAGCCTCACCACCACCAGCATGCGCAAACATATGATGGCCAAGCACCCCACAAGGTGGGACGAAGGCCGTTCACCGCCTCCGGTTTGCACCGCTGCCTCTCCCCCTGTGCCCCAACCTGCCACTGAGATCCAACCCCGCTCTGAGGACACAGGCACTACCGTCTCCTGGCCTGCACCCACACCCTCACCTCCGCTGTCCTCGGCCCCATCCACCAATGTCTCGCACCGCACCGTCCAGCCGTCGCTAGCGCAAGTGTTTGAGCGCAAGCGCAAGTACGCCGCCACGCACCCGCACGCTCAAGCGTTAACCGTCCACATAGCCAAATTTATCAGCCTTGAGATGCTGCCGTATAGGGTTGTGGAAACGGAGTCCTTCAAAAGTATGATGGAGACGGCGGCACCGCGCTACTCAGTTCCCAGTCGCCACTACTTTTCCTGATGTGCCGTCCCAGCCCTGCACGAACACGTCTCCCGCAACATTGTACGCGCCCTCACCAACGCGGTTACTGCCAAGGTCCACTTAACAACGGACACAAGGACAAGCACAGGCGGCCAGGGCCACTACATCTCCCTGACGGCACATTGGGTGAATTTAGTGGAGGCTGGGACAGAGTCAGAGCCTGGGACCGCTCACGTCCTACACACCCCCAGAATTGCGGGCCCCAGCTCGGTGCTGGTATCTGCGGCGGTGTATGCTTCCTCCACTAAAGCACCCTCCTCCTCCTCCTCCTCCGCAACCTCTGTCTCGCAATCAAGATGTGTCAGCAGCAGCAGCACGTCGCCAGCAGTCGGTGTCGCGCGGCGTGGCAGCACAGTGGTGGGCAAGCGTCAGCAGGCCGTGCTGAAACTACTCAGCTTAGGAGATAAGAGGCACACGGCCCACGAACTGCTGCAGGGTCTGACAGAGCAGACCGACCGCTGGCTTGCGCAGCTGAGCCTCCAACCGGGCATGGTCGTGTGTGACAACGGCCGTAACCTGGTGGCGGCTCTGCAGCTCGGCAGCCTCACGCACGTGCCATGCCTGGCCCACGTCTTTAATTTGGTGGTTCAGCGCTTTCTGAAAAGCTACCCACGCTTGTCAGACCTGCTCGTAAAGGTGCGCCGGCTCTGCGCACATTTCCGCAAGTCCCACACGGACGCTGCCACCCTGCGCACCCTGCAACATCGGTTTAATCTGCCAGTGCACCGACTGCTGTGCGACGTGCCCACACGGTGGAACTCTACGCTCCACATGTTGGCCAGGCTCTATGAGCAGCGTAGAGCTATAGTGGAATACCAACTCCAACATGGGCGGCGCAGTGGGAGTCAGCCTCCTCAATTATTTTCTGAAGAGTGGGCCTGGTTGGCAGACATCTGCCAGGTCCTTCGAAACTTTGAGCAGTCTACCCAGGTGGTGAGCGGCAATGCTGCAATCATTAGCGTCACCATTCCTCTGCTATGCATCTTGAGAAGTTCCCTGCAAAGCATAAAGGCAGCCGCTTTGCGCTCGGAAACGGAGCCGGGGGAAGACAGTATGTCGCTGGATAGTCAGAGCACCCTCCTGTCTATTTCTCAGCGCGTTCAGGAGGAGGAGGAGGAGGATGAGGAGGATGAGGAGGAGGGGGAAGAGACAGCTTGGCCCACTGCTGACGGTACCCATGCTGCTTGCCTGTCATCATTTCAGCGTGTATGGCCTGAGGAGGAGGAGGAGGATCCTGAAAGTGATCTTCCTAGTGAAGACAGCCATGTGTTGCGTACAGGTACCCTGGCACACATGGCTGACTTCATGTTAGGATGCCTTTCTCGTGACCCTCGCGTTACACGCATTCTGGCCACTACGGATTACTGGGTGTACACACTGCTCGACCCACGCTATAAGGAGAACCTTCCCACTCTCATTCTCGAAGAGGAAAGGGGTTCGAGAGTGTTGCTATACCACAGGACCCTTGCGGACAAGCTGATGGTAAAATTCCCACCCGACAGCGCTAGTGGCAGAAGGCGCAGTTCCGAGGGCAAGGTAGCAGGGGAGGTGCGGAGATCGAGCAGCATGTACAGCACAGGCAGTGCAACAGTCTTTAAGGGCCTGGACAGCTTTATGGCTCCCCAGCAAGACTGTGTCACCGCTCCCCAGTCAAGGCTGAGTCGGCGGGAGCACTGTAAAAGGATGGTGAGGGTGTACGTAGCCGATCGCACGACCGTCCTCCGTGACGCCTCTGCCACCTACAACTACTGGGTGTCGAAGCTGGACACGTGGCCTGAACTAGCGCTGTATGCCCTGGAGGTGCTTGCTTGTCCTGCGGCTAGCGTCTTGTCGGAGAGGGTGTTTAGTGCGGCTGGGGGAATCATCACAGATAAGCGTACCCGCCTGTCAACCAACAGTGCCGACAGGCTAACACTCATCAAGATGAACAAAGAAAGCCTGGATTTCCCCAGACTTCTCTTCTCCACCAGCGGACAGCAGCGATACCTAAGCAATACGTAGGCTGCACCCTCGGATGGAAGCATCGTTCTCTCTCACCATCCAAAACGGGGACATTTCTGCTTCATCAATCTGTGTATAATATTCCTCCTCCTCCTCCTGCTCCTCCTCCTGAAACCTCACGTAATCACGCTGAACGGGCAATTTTTCTTAGGGCCACAAGGCTCACTCATATAATTTTTCTAAAAAATGTTTATACGTTTCAATGCTCTTAAAAGCGTTGGAACTTTAACTTGAAACAATTTTTCGTTAAACTGGGCTGTCTCCAGGCCTAGTTACCACTTAAGCCACATTAACCAAAGCGATTAATGGGTTTCACCTGCCATCTTGGTTGGGCATGGCCAATTTTTACTGAGGTACATTAGTACTGTTGGTACACCAATTTTTTTGGGCCCTCACCTACAGTGTTATCATAGCAATTTCTATGTTCTTCGCCTGCACTCATGGTACAGAAAGGTGTGTGGGGTTGGCCTACACTTTAGCTACATAAATGTAACTTGGGCCTTGGCTATACTGCAGCTACTGAAATGGAACTAAGACTGCGCTCCCACTATACTGCTGCTTCGGAATTGTTCCTGGGGCCTGTGTAGGCTGCTACTATTACTTAAATGGAACTTAGACTATGCTCCTCCTATACTGCTGCTTCGGAATTGTTACTGGGGCCTGTCTTGAGTGCTACTATTACTGAAATGGAACGAAGACTGCGCTCCCACTATACTGCTGCTTCGGAATTGTTACTGGGGCCTGTCTTGAGTGCTACTATTACTGAAATGGAACTAATACTGTGCTCCCCCTATAATGCTGCTAGTGATATTTAAGTGGGGCCTGTCCTAATGCTACGGCTGAAATGTTACGAATTATGGGCTCTGCCTATACCGCTGCTAATGGTATGTCTCTGGGGTGTGGAAACAGAGGCTTCCCAAAGACATGATGGCGGCGAGGCCATTTCCCACCAACGCGGTTACTGTTAAGGTGCATATAACCACGGACATGTGGAGAGGACACGTAGTGCCTCAAAAACATCCCCCGCCATGGCCCACTTAATCCTGGCCACATTCCGAAAACCAACAAAATAAAACCGCGCTACTAGGTCCGCAGTCACCACCACATTACTACCAACGCGGTTACTGTTAAGGTGCATATAACCACGGACACGTGGAGAGGACACGTAGTGCCTCAAAAACATCCCCCTCCTCCTCCAACAATGAAAACATTCTTGGCAAATGCCTTTGCATTGGTTCGTCTGGTGGCAGTCCAAGAATTTCACCTTTACCGACACAACAAGAGAGCCCCCCCACCATCCCCCCGCCACGGCCCACTTAATCCTGGCCACATTCCGAAAACCAACAAAATAAAACCGCGCTACTAGGTCCACAGTCACCACCACATTACCAACAATGCGGTTACTGTTAAGGTGCATATAACCACGGACACGTGGAGAGGACACGTAGTGCCTCAAAAACATCCCCCTCCTCCTCCAACAATGAAAACATTCTTCGCAAATGCCTTTGCATTGGTTCGTCTGGTGGCAGTCCAAGAATTTCACCTTTACCGACACAACAAGAGAGCCCCCCCACCATCCCCCCGCCACGGCCCACTTAATCCTGGCCACATTCCGAAAACCAACAAAATACAACCGCGCTACTAGGTCCGCAGTCACCACCACATTACCACCAACGCGGTTACTGTTAAGGTGCATATAACCACGGACACGTGGAGAGGACACGTAGTGCCTCAAAAACATCCCCCTCCTCCTCCAACAATGAAAACATTCTTGGCAAATGCCTTTGCATTGGTTCGTCTGGTGGCAGTCCAAGAATTTCACCTTTACCGACACAACAAGAGAGCCCCCCCACCATCCCCCCGCCACGGCCCACTTAATCCTGGCCACATTCCGAAAACCAACAAAATACAACCGCGCTACTAGGTCCGCAGTCACCACCACATTACCACCAACGCGGTTACTGTTAAGGTGCATATAACCACGGACACGTGGAGAGGACACGTAGTGCCTCAAAAACATCCCCCTCCTCCAACAATGAAAACATTCTTGGCAAATGCCTTTGCATTGGTTCGTCTGGTGGCAGTCCAAGAATTTCACCTTTACCGACACAACAAGAGAGCCCCCCCACCATCCCCCCGCCACGGCCCACTTAATCCTGGCCACATTCCGAAAACCAACAAAATACAACCGCGCTACTAGGTCAGCAGTCACCACCACATTACCACCAACGCGGTTACTGCTAAGGTACATATTACCAGTCTGACTGGGGCATGCAGACACCTTGACAGAATGAATAGTGTGTGGCACATAGGTTCCCCATTGCTATTCCCACGTGTGCAGCTCCTGATGGCGGTGGCACAGGATTATATTTCTCATTGCTTCTGTACAGCATTGTGGGCTATCGCCACACCACTTTTAAAGAGGGTCGCTGCCTAGCCGTGCCAACCCTCTGCAGTGTGTGCCTGCAGTTCCTCCTCATGGCAGATGCACTTATAAATAGACATGAGGGTGGTGTGGCATGAGGGCAGCTGAAGGCTGCGCAGGGACAGTTTGGTGTGCGCTGTGGACACTGCGTCGTGCAGGGGGGAGGGGGGTTGGTCAGCATGTAACCCAGGAGAAGTGGCAGTGGAGTGTCATCCAGGCAGTGATTGTGCTTTGTTGTAGGTAGTGTGGTGCTTAGCTAAGGTATGCCATGCTAATGAGGGCTTTTCAGAAGTAAAAGTTGTTGGGAGGGGGGGGCCCCACTCTTGCCGGTATTGTGGCTTAATAGTGGGACCTGTGAACTTGAGATGCAGCCCAACATGTAGCCCCTCGCCTGCCCTATCCGTTGCTGTGTCGTTCCCATCACTTTCTTGAATTGCCCAGATTTTCACACATGGAAACCTTAGCGAGCATCGGCGAAATACAAAAATGCTCGGGTCGCCCATTGACTTCAATGGGGTTCGTTATTCGAAACGAACCCTCGAGCATTGCGAAAATTTCGTCCCGAGTAACGTGCACCCGAGCATTTTGGTGCTCGCTCATCTCTATTTTTAACATATTCGCAAGTCTACTGGAGGACCTTTCTGCAGATGCCACAGTGACTGGTATGTTGGAGAAGAGCCAAAGAGCCAGACAGAAATTTACACATATCCCTTGAAGGTTAAAATTGTAAGCGGCTTGAGGTACACATAACGGGGCCTTTTCTTCATTAAAAACAGTTTTATAAACACTCTTTATGTGTACAATCTCTTCGACTAAATCCTCAGTCAACTCTTTCTTGATCCTCTGTACTAGACTTTTTACTCTACTTGTCATTTCTTTTCAACTTCCATAAAGTTCAAGATCGGGCTAAATAAGTTGCACTTTTTATCGACTGTGGAAAAACCCGTATTTATGTCACTAATTATAGAATCTAGAACAGGAAACATAACTGAAAACTTAAACTGTGGGGTGCTGTGGGGACATGACAGGGTAACATATCCTGTGTTTTGCCTTTGGTATCAGAAAAAATTATTTTTTCTCCTGGTCGGCTGGGACCCCTAAGGCCCAGGCACCCTGGCCATGGCTAGGGCTGACCCCCCATATGGGAGCAATGCACTGATCTATAACACTGTCTAAGAGCCTTTTATGGCTCCTAGACAGTGTTGCAGGGGTATTGGTGAACCTCTGGTTCGGTTCGAATTAATTTTTGAAAACGTTTGGTAAACCAGCCAAACCAAACTTTTCAAAAGTTCACTGTAGTGTGATATCATTATGTGCATTGTCCAGGTTCTGTGTTAGCATAAATCTAAGAATTATTACTGTTCAGTGACATTACGGTATGCATTAACATTCATAGAATCATAGAATGGTGGAGTTGGAAGGGACCTCCAGGGTCATCAGGTCCAACCCCCTGCTTAGGGCAGGATTCACTAAATCGACCCAGACAGATATTTGTCCAGCCTTCGTTTGAACACTTCCATTGAAGTAGAACTCACCACCTCCTGGGGTAACCTGTTCCACTCATTGATCACCCTCACTGTCAGAAAGTTTTTATATAGTGACATCACAGAATTTATTATCCGTCTACTGCTCAAGCACAGAGGTCTATGATTGGCTTCAGCAGCCTGTGACATCCCATACACAGGCTGACTGCACCCAGTATTACATACTAGGCACAGTGGATCGAATTATGTTGTGGGGGATCCGGGCGCTATGAAGAGTGGAGTATAAGCTTGTTTATTATTTTCTGTCATGGGGAAAATGCTTATAAAAAATTATTTCAGGCAAACCTAGAAACTTGTCTATAGGCAAAATGCTACATTGTCACAAATTAGCTCACCCCTAGAAATCAGTATTTATATTGGCTTGTAATATTTTACTGAAAACATTTTAGCGGTGTACTTTCCATATGGATTGCACAGTAATGGAAGGCTTTTATAAACGCTTAGAAGTCACACTTGCGGGGAATTGATATCTATTATGCATTTAAATTCAGATGCTTTGGAAAATTGTTAGCAAAGGGATAATTAACAATTAAAAATTAAAATACAAACAGGTGCAAATTAGCATAAGTGTTTTGTCCTCTTTGAATGTTACCATTGTAAAAAGGGCTAAGCATATGACACATGCATAACGAGGTAAGCCCTATCCCTGCTGCAGTGGTGACACATTTTAGGCAAATGCAACATGATTCTAGCTCTGTAGGGGTATATTCAGATGTGAGGGTCATGCCACAGTCTAGTCCTGCTGCTACCATTAAAAAGTGTCAAAGCATTTTGCAGCAACTTCACAGTAGTCACGGATATATACTGCAACATAACTGCTATGTCTGAAAATACGATTGGTTTCACACAAAGCATTTTTCAGTTTTTCACAGTATTCTTTGCAGCTTTTTTTATGATTTGTTTTCGCAGGCAGCTGTCACTCTAAGGGCTCCCACCCACTGGCGTTTTTTTCTTCACTGCACTGCGAAAGTAAGTGAAAACTCTAGCAGAGCAGTACGAAAAAATCGCTGCGATATGGCTGCGACAGTCTTTTCAATGGGGCCAGTGGCAGCAGCCCTAGCCCCATTTAAAAGATATGGAGAATGCCGCAGACTTCTGCCACATGCCCGTCAGCGGCATGCTATACCATTGCTTTCATTCATGAATAGCTAAGATATTGCTATTCATGAATGAATAGCTAAGAGCTATCTGTCATTGGCTGAGCGCTCAGCCAATAGCTAAGCAGTAGCTGCTATTGGCTGAGCCCTCAGCCAATCTGCACAGCCCTTTCAGGAGGCGGGGATTTTTAAATCCCCGTCTGCTGAAAGAGCTCAATAGCAGTGCCGGGGAGCCAGCCGGAGGGCGCGGCTGACAGCAGGAGAGGTAAGTAACATTTTTATTATTTTTTTAACCACTTTTTTATGATTATCGGGGAAGGGCTTATATTTCAAGCCCTTCTCCGATAATCATTCTGCAGGGCTTGTCAGAAACCACTGCTTTCAATGGGATCAGCAGCAGTACCGATCCCATTGAAAGCAATGGGATAGCATGCCACTGACTTCTGCCACAGCTGTCACAGCTGTGACAGAGGGTCCCTTCATCCCCGTGGTCCCCACGGGAATGAAGGAAACTCCTGCCACAGCTGTCACAGCTGTCACAGCTGTGGCAGAAGTCCGCGGCATTCTTCATATCTTTTCAATGGGGCTAGCGCTGCCGCTGGCCCCATTGACAAGACTGGCGATGTCGCAGCGATATCCCAGAGATTTTGGGATATTTGCCTGCGTTTTTCTCGCACTGCGATGCGAGACTTTAACTTTAAAATCGCATCGCAGTGGAGAAAAAAACGCCAGTGGGTGGGAGCCCTTAGGCCTCCTTCACACGACCGTATGCATTCTTATGTTCACGTGTATGCACCATAAAATTGGATGAATCAATAATTGGCGTGATCAAGCCCCATACTTTAGCTGCGTATTTTCTGCCATTTACATGGGACGCTGTAGAAGTGCGAAAAACCATCAATCGCTGTAAAATGCTCAGAATGACTAAGGCTGCCTGTCCATGGGCGTTGCGATATCCCGTGGCGGAGATTCGGCTGCCGGGGAGCAGGAGCCAGCTGACATATCTCCAGAGTGAGACTATTTGACAGATAGGCTGACCGCAGAGAATCGCGGCAATTCACAGCATGCTGTGATTTGCCGGCCACGAGCGGAGAATCGCTATGATTCTCCGCTCGTGGACAGTGGGGCTGCACTTTCCATAGCAATGCTATGAAAAGTGTTCACTGCGTTTCCCGTGGCCGGAGAACGCAGTGAAAATTCGCCCGTGGACAGGAGCCCATAGAATGCTTAAATAGAGCCAGCTGTCTTCTTTTTCCAGCATTGTACACCCAGTAACTCCCTTTCCCTCCCTCCCCCCCCCCCCCCCCCCGCTTCCATTGAAGTCTATGGGAGCTTCCAGCGTATCTCAGCAAAAGATAGGGAAACTTTTAATGCGGCGTATTAAATTGGAGCCCGAAAACGTTTGCGTATGTACTATTTACGTGGCAAAAAATGGTTTGTCTGAAAATTAAAATCCAATAGCTGCATAAATACTGTCAGATGAATAAGGCCTAAGTCGATAAAATACACTACATACACGGCATTTTTGTTTTGTGTGTTTTTGTGGTGTTTTTAGCGTCTTTGGTATTTTTCTTCTCAAAGGCAGCATCGTTTAGGTTTGATTTTTTTCGTGTATTTCCCATTGGCTGCTGTAGGCATCTTTCACACATGATGGAATTACACCACGGGACGCAGCCAAATCCACAGCTGCGAAGTTCCACACCACAATCCGTAGGTCTAACTGTGGATTTTGATGCATGTGCTCTGTGGATTAGGGTGTGGAATTTACTGCGGCTTACAGTGCCTGATGCGACCTATTCCATCCCGTGTAAAAGATCCCTGATTGATAGGACTAAGCTAAATGTAATTTTAAAAATGCCAATCAAATCACCATTAAAAACACTTTAAATGCTTGGCATTTTCTTATAAGCATCTTCCACTTTTCCTGCTGTCTCCAGCTCCATCACTGGTTACCCGAGCACTTTGGGGATTCATATCCCTGTAGTCCCAAAAGTGATGTCCCACCCAGCATGACTGAAGAAGGGGTTCACCCAGAAACACGTATCCTATGCTGGTTTTTAATACACTTAGGCCTCCTTCCCACGAACGGATTTCCGCCGCGTAATTCGCGGCGAAAATCCGCTGCGTTGCACGCAGCTATTAGGTTCTATTGAACCTAATAGCTCCATGCTCACGATGCGTAATTCCACCGCGGAATTACGCACCGCGATTTCTCCCGTCCTCACCCGCAGCATGCTCTATTTTCTGCGGGTGAGGACGGGCTGTACGCACTGACGGCTTCCATTGCAGTCAATGGAAGCCGTCCATTCACGCTATCTCCCGCTGTAACCAGCGGGAGATAGCGTGAAAAAACGCTTTCCCGCCCACCGCCGAGCGTCATATGACGCCAAATGACGCGGTCCGGCCGCGTCACGTGACACGGCTGGTGACGCGAGAGCGGTGGGCGGTGACGAGCGGTGACAAGCGGTGACGCGGCGGTGGTGGGCGGGGAAGCGATTTCACGCTATCTCCCGCAGGTAAGTATAGGGGCTCTGGGGGGCGCCGTGACGGGCTTCACAGCGGAATATTACGCTGCGGAGCCCGTCACGCTCGTGGGAAGGAGGCCTTAATAAAAGAGAAGTTGAATTTCACATCCTACCGTCCCACTATCGTTTCTGGATAGTAGAAGTATGGCATGGGATTAAAGCCTCTGTTCCTGTTATCAAGCAGCAGCAGCAGGTCAGGTTCTCGGCTTTCAGACACAGCCGAGGACCAAGAGGAAAAGGGAGAAGCAGTTTTTAAGAAAAAAAATAGCCCTATATGTCACAGAAAGATCATCAATAGTTGATTGGCTGGGGTCCATCAATCGGGAGCCCAACCGATCAACTGATTGTGCACCTGCTGATAGTGCTGCAATTACACAGGGGTCGGAGCAAAAGTCTCTGTTCCAACCTCTGTGCAGTGGCCTGCGCTTGTAACTGCAGGCACAGCTCCTATCAATTTAAATGAGAGCTGTAATTGCAATTACATGCTCCGGCCACTACACAGGGGTCGGAGCAGCGGCTTCTGCACAGTCAGTGGGCGCAGAATCAGCTGATTGGTTGTGGTACTGCGTGGTGGACCCCAGCCAATAAAGTATTGATGACCTATTCTGAGGATAGTATTTTCCCAAGAAAACCCTTTTAAGTTTAGTCATAATCTAATGTATTTATATTAATTACAATTCTGTATTAACAGAGCCATGTGTGTGTTAATGCTTAGACATGCTTGATGTGTCCGGACTGGAATGTAATGTTTAATTTGATTCAACACATGTAAGATGCGTCATGGAATTTTTTGATCTGTTCCAGATTTTCAATTTACTACTCGGTTGTAAAGGTTTTCTTCATTGCTGGATTGATATGCTACGATTAAGAGCTCACCTGAGCTCGAAAGGTATAAGTCGTACATTTTATGGGGTTGTACACCCTTACTCTTTTATCAATTATGTTTCAATAAACTTGAATGTTTTTCATACTGAAGCTGGAGGATCTCTTTCCACTTACCTAAACTCAATTTGGTGCATGGCAAATAGTAAATGTCCCCAAATATGGTTAGTACATTAGGAAGAAGAGCCAAGTATTGGTATGTATGCCTATAGAATACCCTTGTTAGTGCAAGTAAACTAAACTAAAGGATAGCCGAGCTCGGGAAATAACTTTCACCACAACACAATGGGACGTGATCAATAGTTATCTATTTATTGATTGACAGGCATCAGTTTTTATAGAGGCACATGCCTCAAATTACAATAATTCAAATTTATTATAATTTATTTATTACCATTGGTTCATAAAAACTAAAACACAAATATGAATATGCAAGATAAAGAATTTAACATCTAAAATGCCAAACGCATGCAGGAGCAGTAGAATCATACATGATTGGCTTTTTAGAACATGGGTACACAAATGAAAAACATTAGAATGTTTAGTATAAATATTTTGGAACATATGTGAACAGCAAGGAACATGTCATCTCAACATGGGGGCAGTCTGGAGGCCTTTTCATTGTCTTCTTGTAGCTCCGGCCTCGACTGTTCACTCAAGGCTTTTTGAACAACTATTTGATATCTGTAGTTTATTATTGTGAGGGGAAAATGACAATGTATGAAGGATCATACAAGAAGGCTATCACATACAAGATTGCTACGCATAGGATAGAACTTGGAGTCATATTCATTTTACTAACGACCTGAATTATTTGAATGGATAGGAGGAGTGTTTTTGTAACAATGGTGTGGTGTAAATCTGTGAGATGAGGTGTAAATCCCAGAGAAGGCTGCTGTGCAATGCACTGCAATATCACTACTGCAGGGCATCATTACATTGTGAGTGTGCACCGGAATATCAAGCACCAATGAAGGGGAAAGTATTCTTCTGGTATCTTTTTATAGGGATTAGACTCAGTTGGTGATAGAGCAATGACATATTGCAGGGGTGCACAAATCCAGTCCTCATGGAACCCTAACAGGTCACGTTTTTAGGATATCCTATAGAAAGAACACCTATGGTAATGTCTGAGGCACTGACAATAATTACATCACCTGTTCGATACTGAGGAAATCCAGTAAACATGAACTGTTGTGGTCTCTTGCGGACTGGAGTTGTGCAGCCCTGATATATTGGGACACATAAATTAGAGGATTAATCTCTATACTACGGGTGCTAATACACATTGGTGCTTTTAATGCCGCAAAAACACATGTACAAATATGTAATAGTATTTCAATGACAATGGTTTAATACAAACATAAATCACATTTGTGTAATTCTGCAAAACTGCTACATGCAAAAATGCTTCAAAATGAATGCCAAAAGGGGTTTCTCCACAAAAAACATATACAGTATCAACTATCCACAGGACGCATGTGGCCTAAAGCTCCATTAATTTCGATTAATTTCTATGGGGCTGACCATAAAAAGCTGAGTATAGAACTCAACTATTTCTCTCTCAGACCGATAGAAACTAATGGAACAGTAGGGTAGGTCCATGACCATACTCCATTTAAACTTAACCTCACTGAGGCCTCTTTAACACAGGGATTGCGAATTTTGGCAACCTGCATCATGGCCGAAAATTGCATGAATGGGAGAAAGCTGCAGCTAAATCTCCTGTTTTCTTGCCCGTTCATATGGCCAGTCTGAGGCATACATACAGCACAGCCCAGAATTCCGTGGACCGGGGTAGAGACCTTAGCACTCTTAAGGTCTCTCCCACTCCCCTTGCCAACTGATAGTGGCAGTAGAAGCTCCCATAGAAGCCTATGGGAGCTGCTGGCAAGATGAGGGACTTTAGCAACTAAACTTCCTCCAACTTCCCTTTTCTGACTGCTCTCATAGGCTCCCATAGGAGTCTATGGGAACGGCCGGCATATTCCCAAAGATAGGACAAGAGTCAAGACCTAACTTTTCCGTCCGTGCACGTCTTTTCCCGCTGGCTGATTTTAAGCAGCGGAACATCTCCCATCTGAGCAAATGCATTGGAATCCAATGCTTCAGATGGTTGCAACTTTTGGCCAGCGTTCCAGTGCGGCAAAATAGCCGTGATAAAACACTCACGTGAAAGTAGCCTGTGGCTGTGTAGCCAGGAGGAACAGGGGGCTCCAGATCTCCTCTCTAGTTATTGTGTGGGGGTCCCAGTGGTGGGACTCGCAGCAATCAGATATTTATCAGCTATACTATAGATATGTGGTAAAGAATTTTTATAGAATAATTCCTTCACACAGGATCTCTTCAGTTCTGTAGAATTATAATGAGTTTGCGGTACTGATGTGGAAAACGTGCCCAATCCTGGACAATATCTAGTGTTTTATAACTCTCCACATATCTATTGATTCCAAGTAAAATATAACCCCAACATAAAATGTTAATGAGCAGCGCATGTACTTGCTGATACTGAGCTATGAAATAACTTACTGCCTCATTTATGATAGCGATCAGTTCACATATAATGGTAAAGGAATTTTATTTGACATCAGACGCAGAGCTGGGCAGACTCTGAGTAAAGTTTTACTCAATACTGTGGAATGAGATGATGAAATCAATAGAGCCTCATTGAAAATCCCCTTTTATCATAAGCCATTGAAATCTGGGTATCTTCTTACTAAACTGAAGGAAAAGGATTATGCAAGATGGTGCAATAGTTGTTTTAATAGGATACATAAGATGTATAATGTGTGTAAAGAAAATATTTTTAGAGTTAATGAATACTATTTTATTCGCACTGAATGTATGACCTAGAAACATGGTTATCCCAATATCCTTGACAGCACAAACCACTGTTTTGGTCATAGTTGAATTCAAGCCTGCAAGACCCAAGAAACTTTGTAATTATGTCCAGTAGTCCCACTGAAGAGAATGGAACAGCGGCACCGCACATGATCAACCGTCACTCTATTCAGGCTCCTCCTCGCTGCAGGCGGTGCAGTGCAGAGGATCGGGGGACACTAGACCCCCATTCTAGGGATTGGTAGGTGAGACCCCACAAATCAGACTTTTATCACTTATCTTGTTGATAGATTACAAAAGACGATTCTGGGATGACTTTTTAAATAGTTGTCATCTGGTATTTTTTCCCTGTGGTGATGAAAATTGGGATTTAAACAAGCTGTCAGATTCTCCTACAAATTACATCAGCTGATCTCATATAATTGACGTTTTCCCTGCGCTAATCTTGTCATGGTAGATATCATCACCATCACTTCAGATCACTTCCAAATCTGTCTACTCTTCTTCAAAAGACCTTGTTAAGTACATTACCATCATCCTCCATGCCACCAACTAACCTGCTTCTCGGCCATCTGCAAGTTCGAAATGTAGGGAATCGAGAGATCAACATCTGAGTTATATAAAAGATTACACTGGGCCTGGGGAATTACAGCATAACCTGAAGCTTCATTAGAGTTGGGTTGCATGAAAGTGATTGTAGGTCCTTTCCCATCCTGTTATGTGGGTCTATGGAAGGCTACTACCAGCCAGAGTTGCGTAAATAGGCTCCTTTGTGGGCTTCAGAGGATCAGACTTTCAGTGCCCACAGATCACTTCAATTCTAGATTGGCCCATCCATAGCCCACACCAAACCTGCAATACTTTACAAAGCCTCTATCACTCTCACCATCTCATCATCTGATCACTCCGCAGGCACACTGCACAGATCCACTCAGGCACCCTAGCCCTGTAAGCCTTTGCCTTCAGCCCACTGGCTTGTGTGACAATGGCCAATACGACATAATACCAATCAATACAAATATGGAAGCAAATACAGATGAAATACTGATAAAATGCAGATACTTTCACATTTTTAGCACTTCCCATGGGTGTATTTTTCATGAAAAATAGAATAGCATGCTATGTCCTATGAACACAATCTTGAAATAAATGGACACGTGAATGGCCATATTAATTTTCATTAGCACCGTGTTACAGTCTGCAAAACATAGATTAAGTTTGGATTTGATCTGCGCTTCTCGAAAAGCAGCTTAAGAGTGTTTTTATTGTGCAGAAGTTTAAAAAAAATATATATAAATTTGGTATTATTGAAATTGTACTGATCTAGAGAAAGTTATCATGTTATTTATGGCACATAGTGAATAGCACAAAATGTAAAGTACTTTGTAGGGGTACAGAGGGATTGTTATAATTATGTGGGGTAATAGAGAGGTCACTATCACTTTGGAGAGGCAGAGAAAAGGACATTCTCACTGAGCGGGCGGGGAGGGGTGGTTGTTACTTTGTGGGGGCAATAGGGGGGCACCTTCCTTTTGTGGGGGCATAGAAGTGGCACTATCACTTTGTGGGGGCACAGAGGAGGCACTATTACTTTTCAAGGGCATAAAGTTTGTATTATTATCTTGAAAAGTGACATAAAGGGGAATTAGTTCTATATGGGGTACAAAGAGGACAATATCACTGTATGGGATACAAAGGAGGGATTATTACTTGTGGTGGGCACTATGAGGAAATTATTGTATCAAGGCAGTATTACTATTATGATGCACTGAGAGGTTCATTGACTGTAATGGCAAGATGGGGAGATCTTAATATATATTAATGGCTGTCTTGGCCCAGACAAAGAAGAAAATGGATGGACACCTATTAGAGAAGATGTCACCTGTGAACACTGGAAGTAACTGCACTGTGATCACTAACACTTTGTAGAACTGTTATTTGATTACCATTTGGTGATCCCAGTATTTAGAGGCATACTAAATTATTTCAAGGCATGCTGGAGTTGACTCTAAGCCGCCATGTTATAAAAGTTGTCCTATAGATATGCTGTTGACTATGTATATGAGGGGGTAAGACATATCTACAGGCTGATGTCCCTAATATTTTCAGACCATAACAACTCACCTGGCTCCTGGTGCTGCATCAATGACTCACTTAAGACCCAGTGATGCAGCAAAAAGTTCCAGAGTGGACTTTTGCACTGGGGCTCATGAACCTTTAGCTACACCCCTGGCTACAGACAACCTGAAACTGACTGTTTAACTCTAAGTTTATGC
Organism: Eleutherodactylus coqui; assembly: GCF_035609145.1. Lineage (NCBI taxonomy): Eukaryota > Metazoa > Chordata > Amphibia > Anura > Eleutherodactylidae > Eleutherodactylus > Eleutherodactylus coqui. The sequence goes on along the minus strand of NC_089841.1, from coordinate 198,927,239 downwards.
AGGAGATTTGGAACTCTGTATCAGAAATATGGAACCCTGACTTCTATAAAGAAATTAGTCAGCACAGCACTTTGGGCCTAAAAACATGATAAAAGTAGACTTTTAGCTCATCTATAGGCAATGCAGCAAAGTCCTCCACTGTGTCATTCTAGGTAAACTTAGGCCCCTGCATGCTAACCATTATCAATACCCTGCAAATGATTAAGCCATGTCATTTAAGGTTACAATGCATAGCAACTTAAAAACAACTGCCAACTTCAAGAACTCGAGTATGTCATGACATTGACTAATAAGGACAAAGCTTTATGAAAAACAATGTCTTTGCTTACTGCTCTTATTATGCATCTTCATTATGTGCTATTAACTTAAATTAAGAGAATCCAAATATTTATAGCAGTGGTCTCACAATAATTATGTGTTTTCTGGGAGGATTTCATTTAGCAACGGAACATTAAAGAGGTTAACGTGTGCAAATAAAGTCTCCAAACGCATATGTAAGTAATTAGGAACTAATGATTTTCAGAAGGTTACATAGCTGTGTAATAGATTCAGTATATATATTTGATGGGATCCTGAATCATTCTGTGGTAGACTCCGCATCTTAATCCTATGCACATAACATCATTATAAGCCGAGTCCGAGTTGTTCACATTTTCCTTGAACAAAAGAAAAAAAAAGTTCTCTGGCTTGTTCATTTTTCCATTTATCACATTCAGCACATTTGACTTTTCGCCAAGATTAGTAATTCAGTCGGCAGAAGTCATAAAGAAATATGAAAAATAGGTATAATGTATAGCAAGCCATGTTTACTAAAGGATTTATACATAAGAAATTCCTCAGTGACAAGACTTAATTGCCGGGCCTTTGTGCTCCTCACGATTTTGTTCCATGTTCCACTCCATCCCAATCCTCCTACCTGTAGATATCAAGGTTTCACCTATTAACTCCCAACTGGCAATAAATAATAGGGGTTGCTTAACTGGAATCACAGAAAGCCTCTTAAAAGGTTACAAATTTTTTGTCATTGAGATAACTACTATCAACTAGCATATATGTAGGAAATTCGTGATTGTTTTCAGCAAGAGAAACCAAGTCATCTTGTAGATATGATACCTCTCAATGGCTAACAAAAATACATGATGTTATAGCGAGCTTTCAAACCTCTGAGGGTTCTTCCTCAGGCATAATGGAATAAATTCGAAGAGGAATGCATATATATACACACATACTTATGACAAGGCACAGTCTTGTCATAAGTCGTGTAGTGTTATAGCTAGAGATGAGCGAGCATGCTCGTTCAAGCATTATCCTGCTCGATGTACTCATTACTCGAGCCGAGCACCACGCGGTACTCGGGTGCTCCAAAAAATCAGCAGCTCCATTGAAAACAATGGTCTGCTGGCACCCCTGAATTGTTTTTCATGGAAGGGCTTTATACATAAGCCCTTCCCTAAAAAACAATAATTTTAGTGTAAAAAATAAATAAAATATAATTCACAGAGGCAGAGGGATACAAAGGAAAGGCTTTTCAACAAATATTCACTGGGTGTATCCCTTAAAATATAACTTTTATTGACAAATATATATAAAATGTTTGGGCCTCACAAAAAACAGACAAAACAAAACAAAACAGAAACAGAGCAGGAGATAGAACCCTGGAAAAGAACCGATAAAAAATCTACGAAGCTGATCCCTCCAAGGTGGTACGGGAGTGTACTGATGGATAAGACACTACTGACTCACTATATCAACCGCTCCAAAATCAATTCAAATCTAATTAGAGGACCATATCGAGGTCTACCCTTATAGAAAAGATGGAAGCGGAAAAAAAATTCCACCAAGTGGGTGGTTTACAGTCAGCTTCTAGTGGTGGCGAGCCCCTGGGTATGCCCTATGTCCCATAAGCTAGACCAGGAGCAAAAATGAGCAAGTGACCCAGTAGAAGCCCCAGAGCTCTGAAAATGACGTCTCGGTAGGAGACAAGTACGGTTCTATCCAGAGGAATGCCCTGTTCAAGTAATAGTAGTGGGCAAGAAGTAATCCCAGAACGAGAAACCAGCAGAAGTCACTTGCTCATTTTTGCTCCTGGTCTAGCTTATGGGACATAGGGCATACCCAGGGGCTCACCACCACTAAAAGCTGACTGTAAACCACCCACTTGGTGGAATTTTTTTCCGCTTCCACCCTTTCTATAAGGGTAGACCTCAATATGGTCCTCTAAATAGATTTGAATTGATTTTGGAGCGGTTGATATAGTGAGTCGGTAGTGTCTTATCCATCAGTACACTCCTGTACCACCTTGGAGGGATCAGCTTCGTAGATTTTTTATCGGTTCTTTTCCAGGGTTCTATCTCCTGCCCTGTTTCTGTTTTGTTTTGTTTTGTCTGTTTTTTGTGAGGCCCAAACATTTTATATATATTTGTCAATAAAAGTTATATTTTAAGGGATACACCCAGTGAATATTTGTTAAAAAATAAATAAATAAATATTCCCTACCACAGCTGTCACAGATGACAGCTGCGGTAGGGGATCCAGCTGCTGGCATCCTGAAATTGTTTTTCAGGGAAGGGCTTTAAATATAAGCCATTCCCTGAAAAACAAGAAGAAATGGTGAATAAAATAAAATTTAAAAAAAAAATTCACCTTTCTTCAGCTGCCGGGGCTCAGCTGCATCCAGCCTGTTCTTCTCCCTGCACTGCTCTCAGTAGTATTATTCATGAATGGGTGAGTGCTGCCTCTGATTGGCTGAGTGCAGGGACCAATCAGAGTCAGCTCTCAGCTGTCATTCAATAGCTGAGAGCTGCCTCTGATTGGTCATATAGCTCAGCCAATCAGAGGCAGCCCATTCATCAGGCAGGGATTTTAAATCCCCGCCTGCTAAATACTACTGAGACCAATTTTATTCACCATTTCTTCTTGTTTTTCAGGGAAGGCCTTATGTCTAAAGACCTTCTCTAAAAAACAATTACCTGGTGCTGGCAGCAGGATCCTCCACCGCAGCTGTCATCTGTGACAGCTGTGGTAGGGAATTCTTTATTCCCCACAGGGATGCAGAATTCCTTTGCTGTCAAAGATGTGGCAGGTGCAGCAGGAAATTATTTTTCCCCGCGGGGATGAAGGAAACATTTACCGCATGTGGCAGATGTGTTCTTCATCCCCATGGGTACATGGCAGTGGCAGACAGTTTGTTTTTTTTTATTATTATTTTTTTATACTAAAATTATTGTTTTTCAGGGAAGGGCTTATGTTTAAAGCCCTTCCCTGAAAAACAATTCAGGGGTGTTGGCAGAGTATTGAGAACAATGCAGAGCATGGGTCACCTTGAAAAATGCTCGAGTCTCCCATTGACTTCAATGGGGTTCGTTACTCAAAACAAGCTCTAGAGCATTACAAACAGCTTGGCTCGAGTAACGAGCACCCGAGCATTTTGGTGCTCGCTCATCTCTAGTTATAGCTGATTGAGCAGTCATCTCGCTGTCATGACTTAGGTATAGCCTATATTTCATTCTATCAACTTCCATTGTTCTGAAGTTATAAAAGAGACGAGATGGGGCACATTTATTAAAAACTATGGCAACGCTGAGTGGTATCTCAGTATGCACACATTGTGCAGGATTTAAAGTATGCCTCAAGAATATGCACACTGAATGAGGTATATAGTACTCTTTATACACTGACAGGTTGTATCCAATATAGTTTCCGCCTTCTTTTCTGCGCTTTGGTGAATTACTAGCATACGGTTTGGTTTGACTTGCAAATCATGCCTACATTTTTCATTATTTACAACCCCAGTCCCTTATGTTGGTGAAAATGGTAGAGTGCTCGTTTAAAGCCTGTGGGATAAGGGTTCCTCCAGACGAATTACGCATGCTTCTAAGCAACACATTTATGATGTGAATGAGGCGCTTTGGCATGTTCGCAGGGTATGTTCACATGGGCGCGGGACCCCCAAACGGGATTAAAAAGGCTATTTAGCCTAATAAGTTGTTCTTTATATCATGGAATTGCGCATTTGTGCTCATATTAAAGGAGATGTCCCGAGGCAGCAAGTGGGGTTATACACTTCTGTATGGCCATAATAATGCACTTTGTAATATACATTGTGCATTAATTATGAGCCATACAGAAGTTATAAAAAGTTTTTTACTTACCTGCTCCGTTGCTAGCGTCCTGGTCTCCATGGTGCCGACTAATTTTTGGCCTCCGATGGCCAAATTAGCCGCGCTTGCGCAGTCCGGGTCTTCTGCTGTTCTCTATGGGGCTCCGTGTAGCTCCGTGTAGCTCCGCCCCGTCACGTGCCGATTCCAGCCAATCAGGAGGCTGGAATCGGCAGTGGACCGCACAGAAGAGCTGCGGTCCACGAAGATAGAGGATCCCGGCGGCCATCTTCAGCGGTAAGTATTGAAGTCACCGGACCGCCGGGATTCAGGTAAGCGCTGTGCGGGTGGTTTTTTTAACCCCTGCATCGGGGTTGTCTCGCGCCGAACGGGGGGGGGGGTTTAAAAAAAAAAAAACCCGTTTCGGCGCGGGACATCTCCTTTAAGTGCACATTTTTGCACCTCCCATTGACTTCTATGTAGATCTTTGGTGCACAAATGCAGCATACTTTATTGTTCGTTCACAGCGCAAATGCGTTGCACTAAAGCCTGTGCAATTGCGCATATGTTCATGTGAAGAAGCCCTCTTTTTTTACACTCCATGTAAAGCTCATAGCCAGGTGCATGGTCCATGTACAGCAATATACGGATTACGTAAAGGTCAATATTAGGAATCCATAGGCATTCCATGTGCTATTATATGGTATCCGTATACCACCATCTTAATATGCATGCCACATTGAAACAGGCCCAATTTTATACACGTATTCAATGAGAAAGACTCTAATGTGCCTCCATATAAAATCTCAGGCCCATTACGGACCAATGTAATCTATTATACAGCTGAGGGCAAGAACCTTTAATACACTCATACCCTGCCCTTGTGATACATGCAGTAGTGCGTAGATCCGTTGTTATCGCAATTGCCTTATTGAAGCTTTCCCCATCTGATGACTATTTAAGCAGTTGTAGGAACAGTATATAAAGCTTACTCATTGAAGTGGTATTCCAGCAATTCAAAGTGAAAGTTATATTGCACTATAATGTTAAAACGTGTATTACAAAGCTGCAGGGATATTGTGTTACCTGTGGTCTATACCTCCCTACACTTAGTTCGCCATTGGCATCCAATGATTACGACCTGTAGGCTCCGCTGCTTTATTGGTCAGGCACGCTCAGTGCCTTCACATTCTGTAATGACGACAAAGTTTGTACAGTCGTAAATGTGCAATCATCAGTAACTGGCAGTGTGGCATTGTGGAATAAGTCGTTTTTAAACTCCATAGCGGCCTCTGATTGGTCCCTGCGCTCAGCCAATCAGAGGCAGCACTGAGTGCTGCCTCTGATTGGCTGAGCGCAGGGACCAATCACAGGCAGCTCTCAGAGTTGCATATAGTTTGGCCTAGTAAAATATTGTTTAGTCCCTCTTCATGTCGTTCAAAATGAATATGACGTTTTAATGACTTTGTAACATTTCAGGCTTTCAAAAAAACAAAAAAAAAACTCTAAATGTGGATCTAAATGTGGAAAAAAATCTAAATGTGGAAACCATTGTGCATGACTTTGAAGACTTGTTCTTGGTACATACTAAGAACATTTTGGACTCTGGGAAATTAATTGGAAATAGTGTACATGATTAAAGAGGAACTCACTTCTATGTGATATATTGTGGTGTCCAGTTTCCTCTTTTCAGTTCTAGTCATTACACCGCAGAAGAGAACGCATGGTGGCACTCACAACACGTGGTTTTATGAGCTTCATCTCCCACACTCGGTGCTCTTTGTTTCCATTGTCTGTGATGAAAATAACTTATGTATAGGGCACAGATGTAACTAAAGTATGCTGTGAATTTCTATACTTTATTCTGAGAAGTTTAAAAGATTATACTTGTACTTGAGCTATCAAGCAAAAAGTTCACCGGCATCAAAGCTTCCATGTTTACAGGAACCATTATGAGATATGATGTCATGATCCATCATGATCTGTTTGGATCCAACAAGAAATGCAATAATTTTAATGGGCCTAACGCTGGACTGAGGAAGAATAGTTTGAGTATTCTCCATTAGAGGTGATTTACTGAAACTTTGACCCCGTTCAATAGGATGATGGATGGAAACCACGTCTTCAAAATTCAAGCAAGAGACTCATAGAGTGCCCAACAGGGCATACTCATTTACATTTATTTTTTATGTTATTGTTAATCATTTATTTTTCGCCCAGGTGCATGTATCTTCATGAATGAAAAGGAAATGGACCACCAAGTTTTTCTTGAATTACAATTACCATAATGGATTTTCAAATACTGCCCTAACCCTAATACTAACCCTAACCCTAAAACTACCCTAACACTAAAACTAACCCTAACTCTAATACTAACCCTACCCCTAACCATTTTTACTGTGCTATTTTATGTGTATTTAATCAACAATAACTGTGACTATATGTACTCCTGTTCACTATTTAGCATTTTCACATTTCTTGGATATTCACATACCTACATTGGCATAATAATGTATTGTCATTAAGTCCGGGCTCATATGAACGTATTTACATTGTATAATACACGGTATATGGCGTAGATGAAAGCACGTTGATTTTTTACTGTTCCACTCCCACTAGCATATATTTATTGCGCATATTGCTCACCACGTTCTATTTTATCACGTATTACGTGCGTAAGAGCCCTATTGTTCTCTACGGCTGGGAATATGCCAAGTAAAGTGTATCTGCAGGTCATTTCATACACCTGAAGAGTTTATTTGTCCAACAGCAAATAATAAAAATACGGAGGCAAATACGGATGAAAAATTAATGACACAAGGATGTGTTTTTATACGCTCATCTGAAACTGGTCTAAAGTAGAGTGCAAAGTACATGTGAAGGAATGGCTTCATAGTAGTAAGTTACTGGAGTCTTAGATAGTTTTGTTATTTACTATTTAACTCTTTCCAATCCACTGTCTGACCTCTGAAGACATTATGATTTAAGGCTGTACAGCTCTGATGTTTGAAGACATCCGTCGGGGTTCTCTTACTGTATATTACCAGCCTCTCTGCTGTTGGAGCCTGTCTAACATGTCACCTCATGCAGTACTGGCTTTAGCCAACATATAGCGCCGTTGTATAACGGCAAAAAAAGAGTAAGCCCCCTAGGAAAACCAGGATACAAATTGGATTGGAAAGGGTTAAACCTAATGCACATGGCAGTGCAATTTATGGCAGCACAAAGTGCGTCTTTGAATTTGTATTACAGACCTGTATGTTCACAATATGGTACTGTATGATGGAGGAAAAGCAGAGGAGCACAGAGGTAATGTCAAGGTTCCCAAACGGATTTCCTTTTTTGTATTATGCACAACTTATCCAAAATTTGCAGACAATCAACATTTCTTACAGATACACTGGGAAACCATAATAAATTACAAATGATAAAAGTCTACAGTCCAGAATACTGATATGAACACATTACCTAGCATTCACTGGGAGATAAAAAATGAGGAAGATTACAGTCACAATGACCTGCACAAGCTTCCCCAAAATCACAGACACATCAATTAGCTTTCTAGACAGTGGAAAAATGTGACCTACTTTTATGGACTGTCCAGGAATTTAGATGTTGGGAACCCTGAGTACAGTATGCGTGTTATCCCAAGTATGTGCAGACAATGTCTATGAGGCTTCAATCCAGTTTGTAAACTCTTAGGGCTTATTCACACATCCGTATATTGGCCGGGTTTTCACGCCCGTCAGATATACGGTGTCCCTTTCTGCAGAGGGAGGAGGCGGGCCAGGCCAGGAGCAGTGCACTGAGCGCCCGCCCCCTCTCCGCCCTTCACCACTGATTACAATGGGAGGGCCAGGGTGTGGGTGGAGCTAAGTTACACCCTGTCCCGCACCCTCCCATTGCAAATAGTGGCAAAGGGTGGAGAGGGGGTGGGAGCTCAGTGCACTGCTTGTGTTTTGCAGAATTTTAGAAATGCAGTGCAATAAATCTATGAAAAATCTTGTAGCTATTGCTGCAAAGTTATTGCTCCTAAAGCAGAATTTGAAGGAGAATATATTGTATTCTGTATTCTATAATTTTATTTGCCAGCTTACAAGGCTTATTTTTTAAAATCCAAAAATGTTAGTTGAGTTTTTTTTAAAACTTTCAGTTGATCCGCCTCTTTGCTTGTCACATGAACCCATTCAGATCACTTTATTTTAAAGTATCTTCAGGAAGCCCAGAGTTATCTATATATATAAAGACAAAAGCCCTCACTGACTCACTCACTGACTGACTCACTGACTGACTCACTCACTGACTCACTCACTGACTCACTCACTGACTCGCCACTAATTCTCCAACTTCCCGATGTCGTAGAAACATTAAATTTGGCACAAGCATAGATTATCTCCAAAATAGGAAAAGTCAATGGGTCCCAACTTGATTATTCAATTCTAGCGCAAAAGAATTAGCATCCAAATTTTATGTACGGAATCTAATTCTGTCACTTCCTGATGTCATAGAAACATGACATTTGACACGACCATTGATTATGTCATAAATAGGAAAAGTTAATGGGTCCCAACTCGATTATTCAATTCTAAGCGCAAAAGAATTAGCATCCAAATTTTACGTACGTAATCTAATTCTCTCACTTCCCAATGTCATAGAAACTTGAAATTTGGCACAAGCATTAATTATGTCATAAGCAGGAAAAGTTAATGGGTCCCGACTCGATTATTCGATTCTAAGCACAAAAGAATTATCATCCAAATTTTACATATGCAATCTAATTCTCTCACTTCCTGATGTCATTTTATATAAAGGAAACGTTGCATGATTACCTCCATGTGGTGTTTCCTGGGTAACGCAAAGAACCATGCAAAATGGTGAACATATTTTTTTTCTCGATATCTCTAAAGTAACCACGACTTCATAAGATTTTCTGTGTAAACACCAGATAAACACCAGTACCAAATTAACTTGGGCGAAGCCGGTTATATCAGCTAGTCTAAACATATGGTTAAGGTTGCTTTCAGATGAGCGTGTGCCTATATAGGTGCGCACAAAACCACATGTCTATTAGAATCATCAATCTGTGAAACATAGGACATGCGTGCACCATAGGTCCCTGAGGTGTATCAATATTCCGCAACGGGGACAGCATTTTAAATCCCCACCTGCTGAAAGAGATTCAAAGCAGTGCAGGGAAAGACAGGCTGGACGCACCTGAGCCCCGGCAGCTGAGGAGAGGTGAGTATATATATTTTTAATTTTTAACACATTCTAGGGATGATTTTCAGGGAAGGGCTTATATATAAGGCCCTTCCCTGAAAATCTCTGCAGGGCTTGCCGGCAGACCATTGATATCAATGGGGCTGCAGAAGCTCCTGTCCCATTGAAAGCAATGGGAGAACATCGTGATCCTCTGCCACAGCCGCAGAGAGGTGGGCATATATATATTTTTTACACAAACCAGGGATGATTTTCAGGAAGTGCCCCATTGAAAGCAATGCTGCATTCACGCGTGTTTGTGCACGTACATTGGTGCGCGGTTTTATGCGCACCTATGTACGCACACGCTTGTGTGAATGCACCCTAAGCCATTTTAAACTATGAAATTTGCCTTTAAATGTTGTATCGTCTACCTGCTTGATCGGGGTTCTCATTCCCTGATGCTCACATGCTTGCTTCGAGCTTAAGATGACGTCTTTCCTCAACACCAATTAGTGTCTTCTGTGCGCCGCTAATTGCACCATGTGATGAAGTTATCCAAGTGTAACACTGAAATTACAATCTACAACTACAAACAACATTCTTAAATAATGGAAAGGAAGAAGTAGAAAGGAGCTGCTTTTTGATTGCTTATTTGCTATATAACAATAGCGGGATAAAGAAGGAATCTGTTTAGTATAAGCCGTAATTGCAGGTTGATGTCCATTCACTTGCATATTTACTATACAATTATCTACAAAAATGTTGTCTTTTATCATAACACAAGTAGATGCTTTATTGTGATTTCTGAAAAGAAAAAAAATTGAAAACCCCAACTGAAGAAAATACATCTACTAGATAGCAACTCAAGTCAAGATAAAGGGAATGGGATCATTGTTCATCTTAAAGGGGTTGACTATTGATGGTCTACCCTCAGGATCGGTCATTAATAGCAGGTCTTCAGAGGGAAATTGGCCTGCAATACCAAACCAGACCACTGAAGTAGAAACGGAGCTGCTGCCTCCTGCAGAAATCAGCTTAGTTAGAAAAACAGGAAAAAAATAGACAAACCAGCTCACCAGCCCACTCCAAACTTCAAAGAGAGCATAGACATGTTTGACTTTTCAGATTCACAAGATACTTTCAGAAGACTCCAGCTCCTCTGGGAACTCATAAAAATATTAAAATACAATTTTATTTAATAGATAGTGAAAAATTGATGACCACCACTTCAAAAACCTTGCTTACCAATTTTTTGGCATGTGATTGCACCCTTTGCGATAGCCAAAATTGGATTTTAGTGTTTTTCTAAATTTCCAGATGAGCTGGAGTTTTCTATAGCAGTGTTCCCCATCTCCAGTCCTCAGGGACCGCCAACAGGTCATCTTTCAGGATTTCCTGAGTGTTACACAGGTGATGTAATTATTGTCGGTGCGTCAGACATTGCCACAGGGGTTCTTACTATAGGATATCCTGAAAATATGACCTGTTGGTGGTCCCTGCTGACTGGAGTTCGGGACCCCTGTTATATAGTATCGTTAGAAATCAGTGCAGCGCATGAGTGCATCAGCCAAGGGCAGAGCTGATCGGAGGGGATTCCTGACAACAGAGACGGAAAAAAGGCTTTGCTGGCCCTAAGGCACATTTTGATAGGTGGCCTGAAAATACAGATATTTTGAGCTCACCAATAAAAGGAAGAAAGTTAAATTTAACAACAGAAAATTTATTACAAACAAATTTTTTAACAGTACTGTAATTACTATAAGATTATAGTAGCTGGATTACAAATTTGCGCGTTCTGCAAATTTGTCAGTTAGGTTTTTGAAGTCAATTTTAGCAAGAAAACCACTTTCAATGGAGAGAAGTGACGGTATACCAAGATGTAGTTGACCCATCGTTGATCGTTTGACATCTTTAATTCTTTTTAGTTGCCAAAAAGAACATTCCCCTGAGCAGTTCGTAGCCATTATAGATAAATAAATTCGGAGTGCATGTTCTGTGTTCGGAAATACTGCACTTAGGATTAAATCATACTGTGATCGGGCAGGCATTCTATCAAGCCACCCCAAGGGCATGACTTTATAGGCATTCTACTATGACAGCCATGGGGCCTTTCTGAAGGCCCCGGCTGCCATAACACCCTCATGGCTCCTTGCGATCTCATTGCCATACTGGACCCCTGGAACATCGGCCGGGGGATTTAAATGCCGCTGTCAGAATTGACTGCTGCATTTAAAAAGTTAACAGCTCCGATAAGTGGCGCGACTTATCAGAGCTGTTGCGGGCTGGTGTTGGTTGAAAGAAACAGCCGGTGCCCTCTTTGTATGAAGAGAGATAGCTGCAGGAACTCTCTTCATAAATACCCCCCACTGCAGGACCTAAGGGTTTCTAGTTTTATGTAAATCATGTTTAATAATGCACCTCATAAATTAAAAGTTCCAAAAGTTGTGCCTCTATTTCTCACCATCTTTAAGATATTTTTCTTTCAATGAATGAGAACTAATTTACATTCAGAGGCTGTAAACCCACGCACACCTAGTCCTGCTCTCAGCTTAGCAGATGATACAATTATATTCAGTCTTGGCAATGCTTTGTGAGCTAAATACATCCACTACACATACATAAATATCAGTCTGCAGTCCAGGCTGTTTAGCTAACCGAGAAACATTAGTCTAGGGACTCGTTCACACGGCTGAATATAGCCTATGAGGCTATTCACATGTACCATTTTTGATAAGGAGCACTAACTTATATGAAACATTGCATGTCCTATTGTGAGTTTTCCCAGCATAACGTATGCAATGTGCGAAGTCTGTGTATACAGGACAGCACATAGACAGGGGTCCCTGTGCCGTTCAATGCGTGCTCCGTCTGAGTTTCTTAGGCACAACTCTCAAATGGCCACTTTAATTCAACATAACATTGTGCTAATTATAATTATTGATTAAGCTAATTACATCACCTGTACCACATTAAAAGGACTATAATGGTGGATCAGTAGGGGTCTCTGGCTCCCTCCATTCCTTAAGTTCCATCTGCCAGCACTCTTCTGAGTAAATGTCCTCTGGAATTACACTAACTCCTCCAACTTGGAATCAAGGAGTCGTGTATGGGGAAAAGCTAAGAGTGCTTTTCCTGTGCTTGCATTTGTGCGAAGTTCTTACCGCCTGAGTGATCACTGGGCCATTCAAAACTAGACTTCCAGGATTGTGTGCATTGGTGGCTTCTGAAAGTGGCGTAATTTCGTGTGATGATGCACGCATTTGCAGAGTCTGGAAGTGATGTCGCGTTGCCAGAAATGGGAAGATGGCGCTGATCATGATGGTGGTAGTGGAAGGAGGCAAGGCTGGTGGTAACCCCTTCCCTCCTAAGCTATAAAATCAGGTTGGCTTATCATGCACTGTTACCTGCCAGGAATTCTGGCCACTGGCTCTGGATCTTTCCCTGGTCCATCCAAGATGGAACATTCGACTGCAGGATGCCTTGATTCAACATTCTGCCGCTACTGTGTCAATGAGTAGTGCCCAGGGCCCATTAAAAACAGTTTTTTCCTTCTATGCTGGCCTAAATTATCTCTATTTCCCTTCCTTTAGGGAGAGAGAGAATCTGTTTGCAAAAGTAAAGTCAGAACAAAAGAGAAAGCTTAGAAAATGCAATATGTGCAATGTTCGCTTGGAAGAGTCATATAAGAAAATATGTCCTCCATGTTCAGACCTTGTTCTGAAGGAGGAAAGAGTATCCATTATAGAGGATATTAGATCTACGGTAAAGAAGGACCCTCCATGAATGAACCTTTTCCCATGCTTCCGTTAGTAGTGAACCTCCTAGGAAGAGAGAGTTGGAGTAAGGTGAAGATTTGGGCTCGGATCATAATCTGGATGACAAAAAATAATACTTTGATTCTGAAGATAGAGAAACTTTATCAAAAGCAGTCCACAGAACCATGGAAAGTGAGGAGGTTAAGAAACCCAGATCTATCCGAGGTAAGATGATCGGTGGTCTTAGAGTTAGGAAAAAGTGAGTATTTCCTATCAACTCTAATCTTAGAGAACTGACTGTAGATGAATAGAAAGATGGGGAAAACATCTCTGTGTTTCTAAAGAATTTAAAAACTGACTTTCATTTGACCCCGAGGATTCTTCCTTATGGCAGGATATTCCAAAAATAAACATTCAAGGTCCAAAGGTTGTAAAACGCACAACTCTTCCTTTTGAAGATTCCTCTAATAGTCAAGATCCTATGCATTGGAAAGCTGACCAACTGCTCAAGAAGGCATGGGAAGATGTTAGTACCATTCAACCTAATATTGCAGCCACTTCTGTGGTAAGAGTAATGGTTCTTTGGATGAACCAATTAAAAAAATATTTGAGATCCCAAGCACCTCTTGAGGATATTATAGAATCTATCTCTTTATTGAAAATGGCTACAGCTTATCTTGCAGACACATCTGCAGAATCTGTACGGTTTGGTGCAAAGAAGGGTGCCATTACTAACTCTGCTCATAGAGCCTTGTGGTTGAAGTTATGGTTAAGGGACACCATTTCTGAAAATAAATTCTATGCCATACGTTTTCATGATAAATGTATTTGGACCAAAGCTGGATAAAATATTAAAAAAGGCAGCAGATAAAAAGAAGGGGTTTCCTGAAGACAAAACATCAAAGAAACAGCAATTTTTTCGGAGACCCAGTACTTCCTCTAAAGAATACAAAAAAAGGGGAAGACAGGGTGTTGGAACTATCCCAAAGGTGGTATGGGAGAACACAAAGGTTTCCTCGTCAAATCTAATCCAGAAAGCTCTTCCAAGCAATGACAGCCTCTTGTGGTAAGAAGATTATTACTTTATGTAGCCCAATGAAAACAAAAAAACTCAGAATCCATGGACGTCACGAATACTAGGGTCAGGTTACAAAATAGAATTCTCTTCTTTCCCAGAAGATTTCAAATTATGCACCCAAAGTCAGATTCTCTTCAAAATCATTTACACACAGGTATTCTAGACCTCATTCCCCAGAATTCCGTGATGTACACAAAGGACTTGAAAGATGCCTATTTTCACATACTGATACACCCTTGGTATCAAAGATTCCTGAGATTTGTAATCAAAAGGGGGAGGTCAATCTAATATTTTTAATTTTGATGCATCTCTTCGGCTGACAGGGTATTCACCAAAGTTGTGATAGAGATGGTGGCATTCCTCAAAGGAAAGTAGATACATGTTTTTCTATACCTCAACAATTTTCTTCTCGTTGCATGTTCAGAAGTAATATTGAATAATTATCTGTTAAGAACATAAACTCTATTTTATAGACTTGGCTAGATCATAAATTTTCAAATATCAAATCTGAATCCCACCAGATACAAATAGTTTCTGTGAGTTCTTCTAAATTTCTCAGTTCAAAATTCCTTCTTGCTGGAAGACGAAAAAAAAATCAAAAATAGTGTCATAAAATTTTGTAATTTTAGAAAAAGAAGACAAGTACAATAAATCTGAGGATGAGTATGCTAGGAATGATAACCTCTTACGAGGGGCTGCTGATAAGTCTTTGTCTTTGTCTTCTTTTTTTGTTTCTATGGTAACGAATGTTACATCACATGAAAGCCTTATGTGTCTAATATAGGTTTTCAATATTTTGTGTTTGTAGCTTATGGCAACAGTGATCTAGGCACGCGGTAAAACAAAATGGCGGAGTCTGCGGTGATATTCACAGCAAATGAGAGCAGAGGAGTGATAAAATTTTTGTTTCTGCAAGGAAAGTCCGCGAAGGATATTCATGGTGATATGTTGTAGACATTGGGGGATCAATGCCCTTCATGTTCTACAGTTAAGAACTGGGTTGCCAAATTTAAAACAGGCTACTTCAGCACCAATGATGAGGAACGTCCTGCACGACCAATAGTGGTTATTGTTCTGGAGATCATTGATGCTGCGCACAACGTCATACTGGAGAATCGGCCAATTTCAGCTAAAGGAATAGCAGAGATCATGGGGATTTCTCGTGAACGTGTTTGTGTCATTATCCATGAACATTTGAACATGAAGGAGCTATCTGCAAAGTGGGTCCCCAAATGTTTGACAACAGATCAGAAAAGCATGCGAGTGAAAACTTCCCGGTCCATTTGTCAGCGTTTCCGGAATGATAAGAACTTCCTGGATCAACTGGTCACTATGGATTAAGCCTGGATTTATTTGTATGACCCTGAAACCAAGGAGCAGTCAAAAGAGTGGAGGCACAGTGGTTCTCCTCGCCCAAAGAAGTTTAGGGTGCAAATAGCCACTAAGGTGATGGCGTCTGTGTTCTGGGATAAGGAGGGCATGCTACTAGTGGACTACCTTCAAAAGGGTTCCACCATCAATGCAAGGTATTACATTGAACTTTTGGACCAATTGAAGGCAGCTCAGAAGGCCAAAAGGCCAAAAATCTTGTTCCTGCGAGACAAAGCCTCCGCTCACACTACACAAGCGACCACAGCAAAACTGGTGGAGCTAGGCTTCCAGCTGGTTGACCACCCACCTTATTCACTAGATCTAGCTCCCTCCGACTAGCATCTGTTTCCAACCCTGAAGAAACACCTCAAGGGTACCAAATTACACACCATTTCTGATGCCATGGCTGCTACGGATGACTGGTTTGAGGCACAACTGAAATCCTTCTTTTTGCAAGGCTTACAGAACTTGGAATACTGATGTAAGAAGTGTCTTGGCATCAGTGGAGAGTATGTGGAATAAATGTAAAGTTTCATCTTCCTATTTCGTGTCTTTCTGGGTATAGAAAAAAACTTATCAGCAGCCCCTCGTATATTCCAGCAGTCCAGTAGACTCAAGCCCATTCAAGATTCTTTAAGCAACTTATTCTGTCTACTAGGGACAGAAAACAAATATCTTTAAATAAAATAATAAAGAGAACAAGGGAAGTAAAAGTTCCCTTTCTTGGTGGAAGCAGATCCCAAATCTATATCAAGGGGTGGACTGGGCTCAAGAATCTCTCTTAACAATAACCAAAGATGCAATCAAGTAAGGCTGGGGAGCAATCTTTCAGGACCATGTTCTGCAAGGAACATTGTCAAAAGAGATCAGAAAGGTATAATCAAACTATGGAGAATTAAGAGTAGTTCGGGAAACATTATTTTGCTTGGAATAGCATCTTTGAGGCTATCATATAAAATATTCTCGGACAACATAACCTCAGTTTTTCTCAGGCATCAAGAGAGGAACTAGAGCCCTTTTGCTACAAGGCTTAGCAAAAAAAAAAATGTTATGGCCAGAAGGTACAGTCAGATCCATATCGGAATTTCGTCTAAAAGGAGAGAAAAATATTGTAGCGGACAACCTTAGTCGAGTAGAAATACAGCCAGGAGAAAAGGCTCTAAACAAGAAATATTGCAACATGTTGGTGTCCAAAGTGGGTCTTACCCAAATGGACCTCTTTGCTTTGAAGAAAATACGCAAACTACGAAATTTTTTTCTCTGCACTCAAACCTGGTACGTGGAACTGGCTGAAGCCTTTCCCCCTCTTCCAGTTATTCTGCAAGTTCTCAGGAGTATTTTGACCCCACAGTAATTTTTCAGGCGTTAATGCAATTTAGGGGTAAAAAAAATTAAATTTCCTATTTTTGCAAATATATCATTTTAAAGACAGTTTTTTTTTTCTATAGTGCACATGAAAATGGGGCTCTGCACCCCAAAATTGATACTCCTGTTTGTTCAGAAACATACCTTTTGTGGCCCTAATCTTATTTCTGTATGCACAACAAAAGGAGCAGCTGGTGGCTTTTAGAACAGACATTTGGCTTGAAGGCGTTTTAGGCCCCATTTCTCACTTGTAGAGCCCTTGAGCGGACAAAACAACAGAGGACCCTTACAAATTACCCCATTTTGAAAACTAGACCCCTTAACAAATTCATCTAGGGGTGTACTGTTTATTTTGACCCTACGTTTTTTGAATGAAATGAAGTAAAGCAGAAGGAAAATATTACAATTCTCATTTTTTTGGCAAATGTGTCATTTTAAAAACATTTTTTTTGTACAGCACAAATATGAATTTCACCCCAAAATGGATACCCCTGTATGTCTTGTTTTCAGAAACATACCCATTTCAATACCCAGAAAAGCGAGTGTTGCCTTCCAACCCTCAGTTTTCTCTGTGGACAAGGGAACACCAAAACGGTACATGAAAAACAGAAGCTATCCAGCAAAAAAAGCGCACTTGTTGCTATCATGCACGCCCACAAAAAGGAAGTCGCCCAGATAGTGTATGATAGAATCAGAGTCTGTTTCTAAGCATATCACTCATTCCAGCAAGGAACTAAACATCTCAAAGAAGTGGCACAGTATGGAAAAGCCCATGAGCTAGCTGGTGTGGAAATAATAGCCCCTCAACACAACCAAAAAGATGGTAATAGTCTAGGTGCACCTGTAACAACTGGAATGCTGGCTCAATATCAGATTTTGCCAGAAGAGCACACCGGTTGACCTCTCATACGAGGCCAGCGGTTCTGTCAAAAGAAATGTAGGAGACGGAAGCCTCCAATGGCAGGATTCCATCAATAACAGACTTGCTCTTGGTGTGAGACAAATGATGGTTTAGACAAAATTTGCTGGCTTCGCATTTAGGGACCACCTCGAGAGGTGACATCCACAGACTAAGAAAAGGTGGGTAGAGGAAGGGGCCTACGATCCTTCCCAGAGTCACCTTCTTAGTGATCTTCTCTCTGAGTACCTCTGGGTGCTTTTCAGCTGAACGTAGATTAGATGCGAAAAAAAGGATCCCTGCGGAAATTGAAGGGGATGACAAAAACATATCTTAATCCAAAACATGGCTACATGTCTGCCGCCTTCTCAGGTTGCAGGTCTTTTTGCTTCTTGGGACTGAGGGGCTTAACTGGCTATTATCCCCCCCGACCATGTATTGCGGACTGAGGCATGTGCAGCCCCCCCAAGAGAAGCACTTATGCCTGAATTTACGGAGACAGAAGAATCTGCACTGACCCTCATTAAAGAACCAGCATCTTCTTGGGCTGCTAATGGCCATTGTCCCCTGGTTGCTGGAGGCAGTGTCCACAGATGGAAAGGGAGAGGGCTTTTGCAAAACTATTAAGTGAAGCCACCCATCAGTGGCTTTAACCCCCCATCTATCCTCAGGCCGAATAGCCAAACATTTCCTCAACTCTTCAACATACTGCCACTAGGTGGAACTCCTATGGGACTTATCGGAGATGTAAATCATGTCTATATAGAACTGAACAGCGCTCAGTGTGCTTCTGACCTATGATGCATTCCAAAATTTTAAAAAGCCTGAAGTTGTTCATAGTCTTGGCTACGAGGCTCCCTGTCAAACAGTTTATCTCCCAGCCTACGCTGTTCCTTATCAATTGTATTCTGGTCAGTGGACACCAACGACCATATGTCTAAATAGGTGTTTCCCAAAATTTTTTTTTGTATCACTGACCAAGTGTGTACTCAGAGGGCTAACCCCACAGTACAAGGTGTCCCTGTATAAGTTGTCAGAAGGGGAAAGAGAGGGCTTAGCGGTGTGGGGAGGAGTGAAAAGTGATGGCTGAAATTTTTCTAAAAAGGCCATAAAAGCAGCAACCATCTCTGCATAATTAAACTCACTGGAAGGTACAGGATTGCCCGGATCTGCAGCAAGTAAAACCAACTGACTGTGGAGCTGGAACCAAGCTAGCCAGCCTAGACAGAATAGAAGACTCCTACTGCCCAACTGTTGTCGGCCATGCGCCCAGCAATTCATCTAAAGATGACAGGGAGCATCATCTAGATGACCGAGAATAGGAACATCTCAGCGAAGCCCTTGATCTGCATCCGTACTGACTGCGATGACATTCCGCAGACCCACAGCAACTATGGTTGCAGTACTCCTGGGAAGGGGAAGAGAAGAGTGACCTTCTTCTGCTGACTCGTGACCAACAGGCATGAGGGTAGTGGGGACAGAAATATTTTAACCATTAGAAAGGGGAGGCACAGCACTAGGAGAGGGTGTTAACACCTTCTGTGCATCATGAAAAATTAGACTGCCTTTCTCAGCAGCTACAGGTGTGGCTTGGGTCTGCACAGTGGGAGCACTGAAAAGTGGGACTGCTGAGGGCAATGGCACAGAGGGTTGAATGGGAGCCTCTTGTGAGGTAGCAGAAGACTCCTCAGATGATTAAGCACTACTAGACTGTGCCCCAATCATACAGGAGGAAGTATTCACGCTCTGTAGAGCAGGCCCAGAACAGAAAAATGGCAATACAGCAGTGGGCAGGCTAATTCTCCAACCGTTTCAGGTACTGCTAGAAAGGCACATGGGGAGGGGCTGGCACTACATGTGAACCACACCTATTACCGTGCTGCCGGGGACCTGTAGAGGGAGGACTGACATGATAGCAGAGGTGTAGCTTGAATCTCCTGGGCCCCAATGCAATACCTGTAACAGGGCTCCCAACTATAATGCCTTATTCATAGCACTGGGCTTCCCGATGGAGAAGAGAGGCCTTATGGGCCCCTTAAGGCTCCTGGGCTCAGGTGCAACCGCATCCCCTATAGTTACACCAGTGCATGGTAGGCAAAGTGGAGAGTGTGGGGTGCTGTAGGTAGACAAAAGTCCAGGCATGTGGTGGGAGGAGCAGAGGGCATTTTGTAGGGGGTGAGTGGGAATTTGTTCAGGGGATTTGGTAAGCTTCTTTGAAGTGGTGCATTTTAAGGCACGTCTGAAGTTCCGTGCGTCGGGGATTGTCTGGATGTTTTGGGGTAGTGCATTCCAGAGAACAAGTGCAGCTCTGGAGAGGTCCTGGTACCTGACAGGACAAGAGCTAACAGCACCTGTCCAAACGTCCTGCCAGAGGGAACCGCAGTGGAAGGGAAGAGGTCATTCCTGCCCATTCCTAAACAACACAAAGGGAGTGATGAAAGGAGCGGGGCAAAGCTCTTACACCCCTTAAGGAGACCACCACCTAATTACCAAGCCCTTACTTGAGAGAGAAGAGGGGGAGAGGTGACTATTTTAACCCCTTCCAAGGCAAGTGCCAGGGAGATGAAACAGAAGGGAACAACTACTACAATCCCCCTTCCTCTATCCGGGGGCGCGCTCCTCATCTAGTCTCATGGCTTTTATACAACATATGCAGCTGAAGAAACTGAATGTAGGAGACTATAAAACAGAGCATGGTTTATGGCAAAGCCGCGTGCTATTAAAATGCACAGATAGATGCCCATACTTGTTTGTGGTTCGTCTATTGCTTCAAATTTCCCTGGGCGGGTATCCAAAACAAGTTTTTTCCCATTAAACTATATTTAATTCCAAAGTCTGAGAGTGCCGAGCATCGAAATGACATCAACCAACAAACACCAGAGGATTGATAAGCGGTTAAAATTAGGTCATCTCCAAACAGCTGCTGTAGATGAAATGCCTAAATGCCTCTGGGTTTCATCCACTGTTGCATCTTTGCGGAGATGCACAAAGCAACAGATACTTCATTAGAATATGATGGTTAAGTTATGATTACGTTCTGATTGTATATCATTCAGTCCGTGCTCAATATTCCGGCCAAGTCACATGATAGCAGATACAAAGCCACCAATATCACTCCTTCGTTGCAGAACCAGGAAATACAATTCCTGCTTTTATCAAGCTGTTTACCCATGAAGTCTGACTTGACATAGTACAAAATGTTCTCCCAGCATGTGCTGAATAAGGACTTTGTATGAGACGTGTACGTGCCTTGGGTGATACAATGTAAACGTGACAGGCAGGAGAGGTAACGCCAGTTCACCAGATATAGGATGTACAGAGTACAGAGTCAATGAGCCTTGCTTCTAAACCACAAAAATGCTAAACTGCTGTGAAGTATTCCTTTATGACATCACATCTGGTCTTTGGCAGCGGCGCAACTATTTTCACAAAGGGCTAATGGGTGAGAAGAAATAGAAATGAGAGCCAGTCTGAGCTGCTAGCGTCTAAGGCTACATACTAACCCCATGGGCATAAGTAGTGGAGGAGCAGAGGTAACAGCTGCTATAGGACCTGGGCCTGACGTAAGGTACACGAAGGGTGGGTTCAAACGGGTGAGAAAATCGAGCAACTTTCATGCAATAGTCAGTAAAAAAGCAGATTATGGAACCAATGATTTACAATGGCTTCATTCCCATCTGCAATGTTTTCACTGATGCGATGTTGAGAAAACAAAAAATCGCGGTACGCTCTATCTTTCAGCGATTTTTTTAAATCTCCCGTTTCGCTATGGAGTCTCCTTTTTATCGCATCACAAATCGACAAACTTGCATTGCGATTTTAACATTAGAAAGTTCTATTGACTTTTGTAATACAAAAATTGCGCGCTTTTTATCATGCAATTCTATCGCAGGCGGTAGCAATGCGATGCAAGACTATTTTTTTTTAAAAAGCATTGCTGACCCCCCAAAAATCGTAGGAGCAAGCATGCGATTTTGACGCTATCTTCTTGAGGCCAAATCACAATCGCCAGTGTGAAACTAGCCTAAGGATTTTTTGTTGGTTCGCTTTGACCCTAAGGCCTCATGTCCACAGGGAAATTTGGGCCCGCACGGATTTCCTGTGCAGAATCCCGCAGCGGATCCCTCCTTTCCCGCAGAGATGAGGCCATAAAACAGATTATACTCACCTGTCCGGACGCTGCGGGTTCCCATCCGGCGCAGCCGGATCTTATTTTCTTCTGCCCGTCGCATGCGCCGTGCACATTTTTTTACAATTCCGGCTTTCCTGCAGTCCCGCAGCACGGGCGCAGTGAAAGCTGCGGGTTTGCCGCGGGATCGGACGGCTTCCATAGCCTTCAATGGAAGCCGCAGGAGCCGTCTGTGCAGGAAACCCTGCAGAAATAGAGCATGCTGACGGTGGTTTACCACACGTGCGATCCGCGTGCCAGGGAAAAATGATATAATTAGGTGTTTAATTACCTGCGGGTGTCCAATGATTCCTTATGGGCGCGGATCACACATGCAGGACACCTGCGCTGATTCACTAATTCGATTTTGCCCGTGGACATTGGGTCTAAGGCTAGTTTCACACGGACGATCAGGATTTTGCTGCGAGGAAATTGCTGTAAAATCATGTCTTTGTTCCCGCAATTCTTGGGCGTCAGCAATGCTTTTTTTAAAAATAATCTCGCATCACATTGCTGACGCTCGGGGTTAAATCGCGCGATAAAAAAGTTTGCTGCGATGCGATATTAAGGAGGCTCAATAGAAAAAGCATGGGAGATTAAAAAAATAAATAAATAAATAATCGCACATCGCAGAAATATAGGACATGCTTCGATTTTCCTTTTCTCCCAATAGCGCATGGGTTAAAATCATTGGTTTCATAATCTGCTTTTTTTACTGAACTTTGTATCAGGTGAAAATCGCACGATTTTCTTGCCCGTGTGAAGCCACCCTAAAAGATGCGTGTACAAAAAAACAGTGATTTAATTTAACTCTTTAATGCTACAGGACATCCTGGCTGCGGGGGAACTTAAAGCAACAGGACATATACTGTGGATGGCACGGAATCAGAAGCAGAGCCTAAGCTATCCCACAGCGAGAGCTAGCTGATAGCGGGCATACATAACAATAGCCATCCCCACTGTTAACCCCACTACATGCCACGATCTATGTAGATCTACATAGATCGTTTAAAGAGGAAGTGCACTCCCTCTGTGCACATCATCAGCCCTCATGAATGGATGAGTGCTGCCTCTGATTGGCTGAATGCAGGGACCAATCAGAGGAAGCTCTCAACTGTCATTCAATAGCTGAAAGCTGCCTCACTGCTCACAGTGCTCAGCCAATCAGAGGCAGCCCATTCAGCAGGCGGGGATTTTAAATCCCCACCTGCTGAATACTTCTTACAGCAGTGCAGGAGAAGAGCCGGCTGGACGCGGCTGACCCTGGCAGCTGAAGAAAGGTGAGTATAGATTTTTTTTTATTTCTATTACCATTTTTCTTGTTTTTCAGGGAAGGGCTTATATTTAAAGCCCTTCCCTGAAAAACAATTAGAGGATGCCAGCAGCTGGATCCCCTACCGCAGCTGTCATCTGTGACAGCTGTGGTAGCTAATTCTTTATTCCCCGCAGGGAGGAATAATTTCTTTGCTGCATCTGTCACAGTTGTGGCAAGTGCAGCAGGGAATTATTTTCCCTCGCGGGGATGAAGGACCAGAGAAACTACGCATCCCAGCCATTTAACACTCTATATACCACAGTCAATGTGACCACAGCATGTAAAGGGCTGATAAAGGGAGGGGGAGGAGCCTGTTCAGATGTCCCCAGCCTGGCGCATATACGCCAAGGCAACAATACTATCAGGCGGGGGAGGTGGAGGGAGGTGGAGAAGGGAAGTGGGAGGGAATTTAGCAGCGTGACTGCTAAACTCCCTCCCTCTTCCCCCACCCACCAGCTCTCGGCAAGGGAAGGAGGCGAAGCGGGAGCTTAGCTCTGCCCCTCCATTTGCAAACAGACAGCAATGGACAAAAAGGAGCTACTAAACTCCCTCCCACGTCCTCTCTTCGGCCGCTGTCATTGGCTCCCGTAGGAGTATATGGCAGTGGCGCTGTATTCTGGCCAGAAAGATAGTTCCAGAACTATCTTACCTGGCTGGCGTAAAAGCGTCCGGCGCTATACTGGCCGGCCGGGTGCTTTTACGCCACAGGAATGTGCCCATCTGATCTGATGCATTGGAATCCAATGCATAAGATGGTGGCGTATATTTGCCGACCATTAAAACGGCGGCCAATATATGTTTGTGTGAATAAAGCCTTATGGCGCCTGTAGGTCAGGGTTTTTTGTGGATGGGCAATTTAGCCTAATGAGTTCCAGATGTGTTCTCTTTTCACAGAATTATGAAGCGTATTGTGTATTTTCACCCCGCCCATAGACAATACAGCATAGTTCCTTTTTGTTTGCACGCAAAAAAAGGGTAATAAGTATGAACCATTTGAAATCAATGAGTTCTATTCTCTATGTACTCCGCGTCTGCGTGAAGCGGCCCTAACTTTTATTTTTACCATATATCAAATTTAAGATGTCTGCATGTAGCATAATAAAGAATTAAATTATCTTCCAGGCACATTTTAATTCTCTAGTGTTAATCTGTATAATAAAATCGTCTCTGTTTATTGTAATTTGTTACATTACATGAGATTCTATGATTCTTGAAACATTTTAGGTCTTCAGCTTTTTTTCTAGCTATTGAAAGATTTTTCGTAGCAGAGCTGAGCTGAAGACTCCATGCTTCCAGGAATCCCATTCATACTTTTCATCCCCCCGCTCTTGGAGCTCTTACTTCTATCAGCTCTGATCACATTGCCTACAAGTATTGTTAATTCCATCTTCAAGAGACTGATTGCTATGATCTGTACAGATGTAAAGACTCGTATTATAACCGTGTCGTGGAAAGAAAAACTCGCAAAATTATTATCCTCAGCTCAAAATTGCATTTACCGCACTACAGATTGCTGCAAGACTCCGTTCCCAATATATAATTGTATGTACTGCAACATAAGCCAATGGAAGCCATTAGGCATATTGCATTAACTGTTTCTTCAAACTGCTAATTTTCCCCTTGTTGTCCTATTCATATACCTGTCTAGTTGTGTATATTAGGCTTGTTAATGTTAACTCTTCTTAGGGTGGTTTCACACACAGCATTTTTTTAGTGACATGTTTCTGAGAGTTCTTTGCCACCTTTTTTGTTAGCTGTGGGACAATGGCAAAATATGAAATACCACAAAAAAACACAATGCTGATAGCGCATATTTCTTCACTTGTTAGGCATCATTTGAGTTAGTAGTGTCCCTTTGCAATCGATGCAGTCTATAGGTTTGACGCTTTCTTCCTGGGATCTTTGCATAGGTTTCTTGATAGAGAGAAAAAAGGTCAGAAAAACACGTATGTAAAAATATGAGAATATATGTAAAAAAAAAAAAAGGCTCCCAAAAAAGGCTCCCCATTCATCTCAATGAATAAAATGCTATATTTTCTCTGTAGTGGCCGCCACAGGCGAAATGTGTGGTCTATTCTTTTTGCTCTGATACTGTAATCACTTACGTTACAATATTCCCAGACCCTCCCCTTCTGTGTTTCAGGCAACCTCCTAATTTGAGGAACTGTATATTCAGGAGTGCATTGCCCTCTGACACACAAAAAGGAACTTATCCCTGTAAGGTAAGGAGCTGCAAGACCTGCTGACATGTACTGACTGCGGACAGGATACGGATCCCCCAACACACAGCAGGACTATAAGATCCCGGGGAGATTCACATGTTTCACGTCCAACATTGTGTACCTGATCCTGTGCAGTGAGTGTCCTGTTGGGGGGCTTTATATTGGGGAAACAGGACAAAAACTGAGAGCCAGGATGAGATCTTACCGCTACTCAATTAGAGAGGGAAAGACTGAATTACCTGTGGCAAAACATTTTTGTGGTCAGGGACAGAGCATAGACAAGATGAGAGTTATCATACTGAAGGGCAATTTCAAGTCACAGCATCACAGAAGGATTTGGGAGTACAAATTTATGGCCATGTTTGGAATGGAATAAACCTCAGCCTAGGATTCTTGCATAAGCGGAGAATATGAAAGGTCTGAAGGAGGTCAAGAGGGATGTCCTCTTCCCAATCATTTTTTTAAACTTAATAAAAATCCAGAACTTGACTTGTAATAATGTTGCCATCCAATAGGTGGTGCTGCATCCCCTCCATGTGCAGGTTGAATGAGAGATAAGACACATCATGAAACTGTCACATTCCTGAGCTCAGTAGACTGATTGAGTATTTATGTCTCAGCTCAGTTTGTCTTTTGTTTTAAGTTTTGAGTACAAAACAGTCTCAAATTTCTGTGTGTGAACATTTGTATTTAGATC
The DNA here is from genome assembly GCF_035609145.1 of Eleutherodactylus coqui. Classification (NCBI taxonomy): domain Eukaryota; kingdom Metazoa; phylum Chordata; class Amphibia; order Anura; family Eleutherodactylidae; genus Eleutherodactylus; species Eleutherodactylus coqui. The sequence continues at coordinate 198,901,071 of NC_089841.1, read as the reverse complement.
AGGAGAGGTATCCTCTCTGCATTTGTATATTATATATGTGCCCCATCCAAAGCAGTTCCATTTTAGCCTGATGAAGGATCACTAGAAGACCCGAAAGTTTGCTGTAATATCATGTATTTTTGTGAGCCATATAAAGGTATCATATCTACAAGATTACTTGGTTTTTCTCACTAAGAGCAATCATACTTTACATTACAATCACACATAGAAAGCTTCATTCGATTCCAACAACTTCTTCAAGGCACTGGATTTCTTTTTTTACAAGGAGTGTATAACTACTTTACAGCACAGTATATCGTAACTTTATGACTTTGGCATCAACCTCCAGACAAGAAAATAATTATTGGCTAAATTTAGAAATGAAAACGTCAGGCAGGGCATTATTTCTTTTTTATTTGTATCAACACGCAGCCTATTTAATGGGATTGTCCAGTTTTATATAAATAAAGCTTAAAAAGAATGTCAGTTTTGAAATTCGCCTAAACTACAGTAATCAGTGAATAATATAAAGGACGTTGATATCAAATATGTACTTTTTATCATTCATACACTCTTGCATTCCCCTGCAGTATGCAAGTAAACTGGGCCTTTGATTATCAGGCCCTTTCTTACACTGCCCCCCCCCCCCCCCCCCACCGCCACCACCACTCCCTCTGGAAGTCTCTTAGTCTCTTGCTGCTTCTGTCACCCACTGCCTGGAAGTATCCTGAACACCGGAGAACCATCTCTGCTGCTGCTTCCCTGATAATCTCTAGCCACTCTCAACACACAAAAGGCTCATAAACCTGCGCTGCTGAGGCCCAGTCCAGGAACAGCCACCGACACCTCAGCTGGCTGTTGAAGTCCTGCTGCTTCCCACTGAGCATGGCTATGTTCCAATCTTGGATGTCCGCTTGCCCTTCCACATTGTATCACATGGGGTGTGAGTGGTAAGCAGGTCTGCTAGATAGAGACCTATCATGCTATACAGTAGGATACTAGCACATTATACCTTGCTATAGATAAGACAGAGGTTATTCAACATTTACCAACTGTTTATTATTAGAGATGAGCTAGCATACTCGCTAATGACAATTACTCGATTGAGCATTGTCCTTAGCGAGTACCTGCCCGCTCGGAAGAAAAGGTTCGGCTGCCGGCGCGGGTGGGGGGAGAGGGAGAGAGAGATCTCCCCTCTATTTCTCCCCACTCTCCCCCGCCCGCCGCTGGCAGCTGAATCTTTTCTTCCGAGCGGGCAGGTACTCGCTAAGGGCAATGCTCGATCGAGTAATTGTCCTTAGCGAGTATGCTCACTCATCTCTATTTATTATCCTTGCATATTTCCCTGCCGTTATCAATTGTAATAAAAATTGGTCATATGTCCTGTGTCTGCTTTATATCCTGTCCTGAACAATGTGTCGCACTACCACCCGTGACAACTGCATATTAGAGTTGAGCAAGTTCTGGCAGTAGAGCTCAGCAGATCCTAAAAGTAAACTAAAGTAGAGCAAAGTAGAGCTGAGCAGTTGAGAAGAGTTTATCCAGAAGGCAAACAGTACTGTTCATAACAGATAACAAAAACCATAAGAAAAAGTGGAAGAAGGTGATGACTCATGCTACCCATAAGAGTCTGTTGAGAGCAAAGGGTAGGAAGGAGGGAGATAGAAGCAGAGACTTACATAGACCTGGCTGCTGGAGCTAATGGTAATTGATTTACTGTCTCACAGCTACTAGAACTGCTCAGAACTGCTGAAAAATGTTCCTTCAGGATGATATTATGTCTGTGTGTATATACTACAGAGAAAAAACATAATTTCCATGTGCAATCTATGGGAGACATCATAGAAGCTAGTCTCCACCCACCAGCTTAGGGAACACAGAGAATTAGAATACAACCCGCAGAAATGATAAATGCAGAATGCAAGTCATATAATCACCAGAAATAGTAATAGTATTATTCCTCAAAAACACACGATAGCTTATTCAGAAAAGTCATCTGAAACGTTAGCTACACTTAAGTAAGGTAAGTATGTTTTTGACATTGGCCATAAGTGCTCATATTCCTGTCTTTTTACTTGATTATTCCTGAACCGTATGATTATCCTGAGGTCCCCACTCACATGTAAACATGGCAGATGATGTTCCCCTACCACCCCCTCATCACTTGACTGTTAATCATAACAGATCTGTAAGCCACCAGATTTATTGCATGAAGTAAATACACGTTTTTCTCTGTACTATGGCATCATTGTTTATTCCTCCTATATTGTGACATCATTGCATAAATAATCCCTATACTGAAAAACTACTTCATTACCTCTGCATTGTGACATTGGTGTGCATTACGCTTGCATTATGATGCTATGTTTAATATCCCTGTGCTATCACTTCACCTTGTGTATTATCCTTTTATTGTAATACTCTATATATCTCTGTACTGTGACATCACTGTTTTCCTAAGACTTTATCAGTGACATCATCTCATTTTATATGCTTGTTTCTGTTCCCATAATGTGACATTTTTTGTGTGCAATAACCCTTTCCTTTAATTGTATAGTGTTATTATTCCTGTATTGTGTAGTCCTGAATGTGACGTCACTTGCATTATCCAATGTAACATCACTGTAACTATCATTTCTCTGGGTTACTTCACATTGGTCACTAGTAGAGATGAGCGAGCATACTCGTTAAGGGCAGATACTCGAGCGAGTATCGTCCATTTCGAGTACCTGCCTGCTCGTCAGAAAAGATTCGGGTGGCGTCGGGGGTGAGCGGTGGGTTGCGGGAGTGAGCAGGAGGGAGCGGGGGGGGGAATCTCCCCTGCCGCCCCCCGCCGCCACCCGAATCTTTTCTGACGAGCAGGCAGGTACTCGATATCTGCCCTTAACGAGTATGCTCGCTCATCTCTAGTCATTACTTGTATGCTGTGAGAACTATTATCTATGAGCAAAGATACAGATATATCAGGCATTAAAGTAACAGCCGCAGGACATTGAGAACGGTGGGCATGGTCTGATTGCCTACATGGTTTTTATAATGAAAAGTTGTGACGTGGCTTGGGGGCAAAGGGAAAATCTTCTGTTAGCGTTCCTTATAGCTCCTGAGTTCTGCTGGATCAGTTCTATTATCTAAAACTAGCAATATGTAAGGAGTAGAGTTAGATAAGAGCATAACTTAATTGCAGATACCTCCCTTTTGACTCATTGAGGACTGGACATACACATTCATTTTCACCAGGTGGGCCGTGATATTGTAGCTTGACATATGGGACCTACCCGCATATTCTCTTCATTCTGATATGATGTAGGCATTTATGCCAAATAAACAGATATTTGTTATTGTGAATTTCACGGGCCGGGTGGCTGGGCAGTTTTTTGTTTTTTCTGGTGGTCGAGAATGAACACTCCTGTGGCCACACCTCGTCTTCCTTTTGGTGTCTCAGTCCCACTCCGTCAAGTTTTTTAATCAAAATCTTCCAGTCCTGAAAATCTATTTTCATATCTACAGATTTATTCTTGTAACGAGCATCTCTGGAATTCGGTCTAGATTCAACCTGTAGAACCACTCTCTTCATCAGTATCATGGCTTAATTTGAAGGACCAAATACTTGCTTATCTTGCATCGCACAGACCTCATAGAAGGGGAATAGCGGACATAGTGGCTCAATTGTCTGGTCTAAATAGCTGCATTCAACATACAAAAGATAACGCAGAAGTTTGTCAAGAATCACTGGTGGTACTAACAAAATGTCACAATATTAACCCTTAATGACTTATTAACTCAACTTAATGACGCAGCCCTTTTTCTTTTTCCATTTTCGTTTTTTCCTCCCCCCTTCAAAAAATTTGTAACTCCTTTACTTATCCATTGACGTCGCTGTATGAGGGCTTATTTTTTGCGGGACAAGTTGTATTTTTCAATGGTGCTATTTAAAGTACCATATAATGTACTGAAAAACTTTTTTTTAAATTCTAAGTGGAGTAAAATGAAAAAAATTTGCCATCTTTTAGTGCGTCTTGTTTCTACGGCGCACAAACGCAACAAAAGCGACATGATAACTTTATTCTATGGGTCGGTACGATTACTACGATACCAAACTTGTATACCGTATATACCGGCGTATAAGACGACTTTTGAACCCCGAAAAATCTGCTCTGAAGTCGGGGGTCATCTTATACGCCGGTAATACAAAAAAAAGAAAGTGTAAAAAAAAAAAAATCATTACTCACCTCCCCCGGCGTTCTGCAGCGCTGCTGCAGGCTGTCACTCCCTCCTGGTCCCCGGCAGAGCATTGCTTTCTGGACGCAGGGCTTGAAATCCCCGACTCCAGAAAGCTAATACTGTGATTGGCTAACACACGCTGTCAGCCAATCACAGCCATTCAATGACATCATTGAATGACTGTGATTGGCTGAAGGCGCACGTGTGTTAGCCAATCACAGCCATTCAATGATGTCATTGAATGGCTGTGATTGGCTGACGGCCCTGCGTCCAGAAAGCAATGCTCTGCCGGGGACCAGGAGGGAGCGACAACCTGCAGCAACACCGCAGAATGCCGGGGAAGGTGAGTAATGATTTCTTTTTTTTTTTCGGACGACGTTCACCGTGTGAGAAAAATAATGTGCTACTTTGATAGATCAGACTTTTACGGACGCGGCGATACCAAATACATATTTTTATTTTATAATTTAGATTTGTTATTAATAAATATGGTAAAAGGGGGCTGATTTCAACTTTTATAACTTTTTTTTACAATTAAAAAAACTTTATTGATTTTTTTTTACTTTACTTTGAAGTCCCCCTGGGGGATTTTAACATGCGATGCTTTGATCGCTCCTGTAGTATGACATAATGCTATAGCATTACATCATACTGCAATTTAACAGGCAGTCTATCAAGCCACCCTACGGGGATGGCTTGATAGGCAGTCTGGTAAGGCAGCCCTGGGGCCTTTCATTAGGCCCCCGGCTGCCATGATTCCTGCACGGCTCCCCCAATCTCATGCGGGGGGGGGGGCGTGCGGAACCCCCAAACATCGTTCGGGGGATTTAAATGCCGCTGTCAGAATTGACAGCAGCATTTAAATGGTTAATAGCCGCGATCGGCCGATAGCGGCTATTGCCCACAGGTGTCAGCTGTTATAAACAGTTGACGCCCGCATTGTATGAAGAGAGGTTGCCACGCAACCTCTCTTCATACATACACCGCCGGTCCATGACGTACAGGTACGTCATGGAGCGGGAAGGGGTTAATAATAAAGTAAAAGTAGATTTTACCCATGGAGTTTGCGATGTATGGATTATCAATATCATTTTTATTTAATCAAACTACTAACGACCACTTGTCCATCAAATTTGTGTGTGTCTGTGGTGTCTGAGTTACATGCAGAGCCTGACAGCAACTGTGATGTCAGTTACCAGCTCTTAGCTCCACCCCTGATAACACGAAGGTGATATCATCACACATCCTTTATTCTCCTTCTGCATTGAATGAGGAATTATGGATGGACTACATCCACCACAAAACCCTGCAGCCTTAGTTGCTACGGATATGGCAGTACTCAGTCTGCCAGTTTGTACCTGGCTGTCAGACTGTTGCACACTTGTGTGGAAACTCCAATAAATGACACCTCACAAATTTACACATACTGGCTCTTTGCTCCGCCCCTTAATCATATGATGATGATGAAATCACAAGTCTTTTATACTCCTTCTGCACTCAATGAGGAATTATGGGCAGACTGCATCCTCCACAAACCCCTGCGTCCTCAGTTGCTATGGATACAACAGTACTCAGTCTGCCAGTGTGTAACTATGACACCTGTCTGGAGACTCAAATGAATGGCACCTCACAAATGTACACATACATAGCTCATATGCTGACAGGAACTGTGATGATATCACCGTCATGTGATCAGTCACATAGTCTCTGAGCTGAATGAGGGATTATGGGCAGACTACATCCCCCACAGACCCCCGTGGTCTCAGTTGCTATGGATAAAGCAGTACTCAGTCAGCAGTTTTTATGTTGTGACACAGAGATGAGCGAGCACCAAAATGCTCGGGTGCTCGTTACTCGGGACGAAATTATCGCGATGCTCGAGGGTTCGTTTCGAATAATGAACCCCATGGAAGTCAATGGGCGACCTGAGCATTTTTGTATATCGCCGATGCTCGCTAAGGTTTCCATTTGTGAAAATCGGGGCAATTCAAGAAAGTGATGGGAACTACACAGCAACGGATAGGGCAGGCAAGGGGCTACATGTTGGGCTGCATCTCAAGTTCCCAGGTCCCACTATTAAGCCACAATAGCGGCAAGAGTGCCCCCCCCCTCCCAACAACTTTTACTTCTGAAGAGCCCTCATTAGCAATGCATACCTTAGCTAAGCACCACACTACCTCCAACAAAGCACAATCACTGCCTGCATGACACTCCGCTGCCACTTCTCCTGGGTTACATGCTGCCCAACCCCCCCCCCCCACACACACACACACACACGACCCAGTGTCCACAGCGCACACCAAAGTGTCCCTGCGCAGCCTTCAGCTGCACTCATGCCACACGCTGGCCTCAAAGCCACAACACCCTCATGTCTATTTATAAGTGCGTCTGCCATGAGGAGGAACCGCAGGCACACACTGCAGAGGGTTGGCACGGCTAGGCAGCGACCCTCTTTAAAAGGGGCGGGGCGATAGCCCACAATGCTGTACAGAAGCAATGAGAAATATAATCCTGTGCCACTGCCATCAGGAGCTGCACACGTGGGCATAGCAATGGGGAACCTATGTGCCACACACTATTCATTCTGTCAAGGTGTCTGCATGCCCCAGTCAGACCGCGTTTTTTTATAAATAGTCACAGGCAGGTACAACTCCGCAATGGGAATTCCGTGTGCACCCACAGCATGGGTGGCTCCCTGGAACCCACCGGCTGTACATAAATGTATCCCATTGCAGTGCCCATCACAGCTGAGGTAACGTCCGATTAAATGCAGGTGGGCTTCGGCCCACACTGCATGCCACAGTCACACTGGGGTTCTTTACAAGTGGACACATGCAGTTACAACTCCCTGTGGACCCACAGCATGGGTGGGTGCCAGGAAGCCACCGGCGGTACATAAATATATCCCATTGCATTGCCCATCACAGATGAGGTAATGTCATGTTAAATGCAGGTGGGCTTCGGCCCACACTGCATGCCCCAGTCAGACTGGGGTTCTTTAGAAGTGGACACATGCAGTTATAACTCCCTGTGGACCCACAGCATTGGTGGGTGCCAGGAAGCCACTGGTGGTACATAAATATATCCCATTGCATTGCCCATCACAGCTGAGGTATTGTCATGTTAAGTGCAGGTGGGCTTCGGCCCACACTGCATGCCCCAGTCAGACTGGGGTTCTTTAGAAGTAGACACATGCAGTTACAACTCCCTGTGGACCCACAGCATGGGTGGCTCCCTGGAACCCACCGGCGGTACATAAATATATCCCATTGCAGTGCCTAGCACAGCTGATGTAACGTCAGCTTTAATGCAGGTAGGCAAAAAATTAATTGGATTACACTGTAGGCGAGGGCCCCAAAAAATTGGTGTACCAACAGTACTAATGTACGTCAGAAAAATTGCCCATGCCCAACCAAGAGGGCAGGTGAAACTCATTAATCGCTTTGGTTAATGTGGCTTAATTTGTAACTAGGCCTGGAGGCAGCCCAGTTAAAATAAAAATTGGTTCAGGTGAAAGTTTCAACGCTTTAATGATCATTGAAACGTATAAAAATTGTTTACAAAAATTATATGACTGAGCCTTGTGGGCCTAAGAAAAATTGCCTGTTCGGCGTGATTACGTCAGGTTTCAGGAGGAGGAGCAGGAGGAGGAGGATGAATATTATACACTGATTGATGAAGCTAAAAGGTCCACGTTTTTGATGGTGATAGAGAACAATGCTTCCATCCGCGGGTGCAGCCTACGTATTGTTTAGGTATCGCTGCTGTCCGCTGGTGGAGAAGAGAAGTCTGGGGAAATCCAGGCTTTGTTCATCTTGATGAGTGTAAGCCTGTCGGCACTGTCGGTTGACAGGCGGGTACGCTTATCTGTGATGATTCCCCCAGTCGCACTAAACACCCTCTCTGACAAGACGCTAGCCGCAGGACAAGCAAGCACCTCCAGGGCATACAGCGCGGGTTCAGGCCACGTGTCCAGCTTCAACACCCAGTAGTTGTAGGGGGCAGAGGCGTCACGGAGGACGGTCGTGCAATCGGCTACGTACTCCCTCACCATCCTTTTACAGTGCTCCCGCCGACTCAGCCTTGACTGGGTAGCGGTGACACAGTCTGGCTGGGGAGCCAGAAAGCTGTCAAAGGCCTTAGAGAGTGTTCCCCTGCCTGTGCTGTACATGCTGCCTGATCTCTGCGCCTCCCCTGCTACCTGGCCCTCGGAACTGCGCCTTCGGCCACTAGCGCTGTCGGATGGGAATTTTACCATCAGTTTGTCCGCCAGGGTCCTGTGGTATAGCATCACTCTCGAACCCCTTTCCTCTTCGGGTATGAGAGTGGAAAGGTTCTCCTTATACCGTGGGTCGAGCAGTGTGTACACCCAGTAATCCGTAGTGGCCAGAATGCGTGTAACGCGAGGGTCTCGAGAAAGGCATCCTAACATGAAGTCAGCCATGTGTGCCAGGGTACCTGTACGCAACACATGGCTGTCCTCACTAGGAAGATCACTTTCAGGATCCTCCTCCTCCTCAGGCCATACACGCTGAAAGGATGACAGGCAAGCAGCATGGGTACCCTCAGCAGTGGGCCAAGCTGTCTCCTCCCCATCCTCCTCATGCTCCTCCTCCTCAACGCGCTGAGATATAGACAGGAGGGTGCTCTGACTATCCAGCGACATACTGTCTTCCCCCGCCTCTGTTTCCGAGCGCAAAGCATCTGCCTTTATGCTTTGCAGGGAACTTCTCAAGAGGCATAGCAGAGGAATGGTGACGCTAATGATTGCAGCATCGCCGCTCACCATCTGGGTAGACTCCTCAAAGTTTCCAAGGACCTGGCAGATGTCTGCCAACCAGGCCCACTCTTCTGTAAAGAATTGAGGAGGCTGACTCCCACTGCGCCGCCCATGTTGGAGTTCGTATTCCACTATAGCTCTACGCTGCTCATAGAGCCTGGCCAACATGTGGAGCGTAGAGTTCCACCGTGTGGGCACGTCGCACAGCAGTCGGTGCACTGGCAGATGAAACCGATGTTGCAGGGTGCGCAGGGTGGCAGCGTCTGTGTGGGACTTGCGGAAATGTGCGCAGAGCCGGCGCACCTTTCCAAGCAGGTCTGACAAGCGTGGGTAGCTTTTCAGAAAGCGCTGAACCACCAAATTAAAGACATGGGCCCAGCATGGCAAGTGCGTGAGGCTGCCGAGCTGCAGAGCCGCCGCCAGGTTACGGCCGTTGTCACACACGACCATGCCCGGTTGGAGGCTCAGCGGCGCAAGTCAGCGGTCGGTCTGCTCTGTCAGACCCTGCAGCAGTTCGTGGGCCATGTGCCTCTTCTCTCCTAAGCTGAGTAGTTTCAGCACGGCCTGCTGACGCTTGCCCACCGCTGTGCTGCCAAGCCGCGCGACACCGACTGCTGGCGACGTGCTGCTGCTGACGCATCTTGATTGCGAGACAGAGGTTGCGTAGGAGGAGGAGGAGGAGGGTGGTTTAGTGGAGGAAGCATACACCGCCGCAGATACCACCACCGAGCTGGGGCCCGCAATTCTGGGGGTGAGTAGGACGTGAGCGGTCCCAGGCTCTGACTCTGTCTCAGCCTCCACTAAATTCACCCAATGTGCCGTCAGGGAGATATAGTGGCCCTGCCCGCCTGTGCTTGTCCACGTGTCCGTTGTTAAGTGGACCTTGGCAGTAACCGCGTTGGTGAGGGCACGTACAATGTTGTGGGAGACGTGGTCGTGCAGGGCTGGGACGGCACATCGGGAAAAGTAGTGGCGACTGGGAACTGAGTAGCGCGGGGCCGCTGCCGCCATCATACCTTTGAAAGCCTCCGTTTCCACAACCCTATACGGCAACATCTCCAGGCTGATAAATTTGGCTATGTGCACGTTTAACGCTTGTGCGTGCGGGTGCATGGCGGCGTACTTGCGCTTGCGCTCCAACACTTGCGCTAGCGACGGCTGGACGGTGCGCTGAGAGACATTCGTGGATGGGGCCGAGCACAGCGGAGGTGAGGGTGTGGGTGCAGGCCAGGAGACGGTAGTGCCTGTGTCCTGAGAGGGGGGTTGGATCTCAGTGGCAGGTTGGGGCACAGGGGGAGAGGCAGCGGTGCAAACCGGAGGCGGTGAACAGCCTTCGTCCCACCTTGTGGTGCTTGGCCATCATATGTCTGCGCATGCTGGTGGTGGTGAGGCTGGTGGTGGTGGCTCCCCGGCTGATCTTGGCGCGACAAAGGTTGCACACCACTGTTCGTCGGTCGTCTGCACTCTCAGTGAAAAACTGCCAGACCTTTGAGCACCTCGGCCTCTGCAGGGTGGCATGGCGCGAGGGGGCGCTTTGGGAAACAGTTGGTGGATTATTCGGTCTGGCCCTGCCTCTACCCCTGGCCACCGCACTGCCTCTTCCAACCTGCCCTGCTGCTGCATTTGCCTCCCCCTCTGAAGACCTGTCCTCAGTAGGCGTAGCAAACCAGGTGGGGTCAGTCACCTCATCGTCCTGCTGCTCTTCTTCCGAATCCTCTGTGCGCTCCTCCCTCGGACTTACTCCAATTACTACTACCTGAGTGATAGACAACTGTGTCTCATCGTCATCATCCTCCTCACCCAATGAAAGCTCTTGAGACAGTTGCCGGAAGTCCCCAGCCTCATCCCCCGGACCCCGGGAACTTTCCAAAGGTTGGGCATCGGTCACGACAAACTCCTCCGGTGGGAGAGGAACCATTGCTGGCCATTCTGGGCAGGGGCCCGGGAACAGTTCCTGGGAGTCTGCCTGCTCCTCAGAATGTGTCATTGTAATAGAGTGAGGAGGCTGGGAGGAAGGAGAAGCAGCAGCCAGAGGATTCAGAGTTGCAGCAGTGGATGGCGCAGAACTCTGGGTGGTCGATAGATTGCTGGATGCACTTTCTGCCATCCACGACAGGACCTGCTCACACTGCTCATTTTCTAATAAAGGTCTACCGCGTGGACCCATTAAATGTGAGATGAATGTGGGGACGCCAGAAACGTGCCTCTCTCCTAATCCCGCAGCAGTCGGCTGCGATACACCTGGATCAGGAGTTTGGCCTGTGCCCACACCCTGACTTGGGCCTCCGCGTCCTCGGCCGCGTCCCCGTCCTCTAGGCCTACCCCTACCCCTCAGCATGGTGTATTACCAGTAGTGCAGAAACAGAACGCTGTAATTAAATGTGCCGCTTATTGGCCTGTGGTTGGAGGCTGACCGCTTACGGAACGCACAGCAGAGGCAGGAAAGAATTTTGCGCAAGCCTGCTGTAACACTTAGCTGGCTGCGTATGAATTAGGACAACTACCCCCAGCAGAGACCCAGTACACTTGTGGACAGGAATACAGCGGTGATGTAAGAGGCAACACAGAGGCAGGAAAGAATTTTGCGCAAGCCTGCTGTAACACTTAGCTGGCTGCGTATGAATTAGGACAACTACCCCCAGCAGAGACCCAGTACACTTGTGGACAGGAATACAGCGGTGATGTAAGAGGCAACACAGAGGCAGGAAAGAATTTTGCGCAAGCCTGCTGTAACACTTAGCTGGCTGCGTATGAATTAGGACAACTACCCCCAGCAGAGACCCAGTACACTGAGGACGGTCACAGGCAGCCCAAATAGATTTTTTTTCCCAAATGTTTTTGGAAAGGCCCACTGCCTATATACACTAAATATGTCTTCTGTCCCTGCCTCACCACTACTGGCCCTGGACAATGTAAAATTACTGCAGGACGCAATGCTCTGCACGGCCGATATACAAAAAAAAAAAAAATGTGCAACACTGCAAAAAGCAGCCTCCACACTACTGCACACGGTTAGATGTGGCCCTAAGAAGGACCGTTGGGGTTCTTGAAGCCTAAAATAACTCCTAACGCTCTCCCTATAGCAGCTCCGGCACCAGCAGCCCTGTCCTGAACTATGTCAGAATGCATCTGTGGCGAGCCGCGGGAGGGGCCGATTTATATACTCGGGTGACACCTGATCTCGCCAGTTACTCACTGCAGGGGGATGGTATAGGGCTTGAACGTCGCAGGGGGAAGTTGTAATGCCTTCCCTGTCTTTCTATTGGCCCGAAAAGCGCGCTAACGTCTCAGAGATGAAAGTGAAAGTAACTCGAACATCGCGTGGTACTCATCTCGAGTAACGAGCATCTCGAACACGCTAATACTCGAACGAGTATCAAGCTCGGACGAGTACGTTCGCTCATCTCTAGTGACACAGCTGGACACCTGTGTGGAGAGTCCAATAAATTACACCTCACAAATGTCCACATACATAGTTGGCGGTTCATATTGTAAGAAATTGATATTTTTAATAATTTTATCCATAGTCCTTCCCCACTATCTTCACATCTCCTGAACGTGATATCATGTTATCTCTAGTGCTAATGCCGCCAACACCAGTCCAGCCTTTATCTAATCGTGAACCATTGTCCAGTGTTGGAACAAACCATCGCTGTTGTGCAAACAGGTCACCACAGAGGGTTCAACCCTGCTATGAAGCTGATGCAGCTTACAGGAAACCGCGACAAGCCACGATTTAACCTCAGCCACCAGCTGAAGATTGTAAAACACATGCAGCTCAGATGCGAAAGCTACAATCGAACATGTCTCCTCAGGAAGCAGCTGAAGTTTGTAAATCACATGCAGCTCATATGCGAAACCAAGATAGCAAAGCTATGTGTGTGTGTGTGACGTGCATGTAGCAGAGCTGTGTGGCGCATTGCACCACCAGAAACACTAATACTATATAATTTCCTAATAATTACTAGCTATATTATTTGGGAGACCCGAGCTTTACTTAATTGTTAGAAATTGATATTTTAAATAATTTTACCCATAGTTTTCAAGTTCTTTAATGAATATCCATGAAAAATGTGCCATTCCAAATTAGAATTTATCTACTGATTAACACAAAGTTGGCCTTACGAAAAAAGGCTGAAATGTAATACTATTTCTGGGATTGTAAAACATTAGCAGATTACTGTTTATGATAAATGATCTTTATATATGAGGCATCCAAAACATGAATCTTACAAAATCCTTGGCTATGCTTTTCCTGAACTATCATTTATCTGGGAGTTGTCTCAGGTTCATATGGTTCAGTCATTTAATATGGCTGGACTTATAAACATTTTATTCTTCATCAATAGGGTTATAAAATCCCCCTCCTACAAAATCTGAGATTATAATTAAAGTGAAACCTTTTAATAACATACAGGGCTCATGAGTTACCTGAAGGCACATATGGGTAACCCCTTTAAATCTTCTATCCATCTTGGTAGGAATAGTGTTGAAACTCCAATGATTTTCTACTGTGGTAAGAAGTACCTAAAAAATTTTAGGTTTTTTTTAAATGGAGGTGACAGTTAGAAAAAAATGTTAGAATTTTAAGATAAACTTTAAATCAAATTGTGCCATCTTAACCTCCTCATTTTTCTCACCGCATTATAGACTCATATGTGGTTGAACTGGTGGTATGAGTGTTGATGATGGAACCTATACAGACTACTTGGGGATTTTCCATTTGGGATGCTTTAGCTAAACTGTGACTAAATTTCTTTTATGCAAATAAAGTAAGGCAATCCGTGCCTCCAAATATGGACTGTACACAGATAACACAGGTCTGACATGAAAAAATTGTAGCATATTTAATTAGTGGGTTTAACAGTATTTTTTGTGCTGATTACAGTAAAAATAGTGAAAAAATTCCATCACCCCTAGATAAGTCACAAATTTCACCTGAAATTTTCTTATTTTCAGGGTTTTTCAGGTTCGGTACGCATATGACAACGAATCTAAACTGTCTGCTAGGCATGACCTTGACTGCAGTCAGTGACTCAGTGTAGAGCCAGCCACTGTGGTGTACGCATCAAACAGTTTTGTGATACGGTATTTAGAAGAAATGGCTACTAGAAGATGTGTCAACTCTCCTAACTGTTTCTGTTATATTTGTGGGTCTTATACCGTCAAGAAGCAACAAAGGAACATTTCTAATTTTGTTCAGAAGGTGTATTTTGCATACTTTGGTATGAAATTAGGGGACCAAGATAAATCTTGGGCTCCCCATATAGTGTGTTCTGTGTGTGTTGAAGAACTGAGACAATGGTTTCAAGGTAAGAAGAAATCATTTCGTTTTGGAGTACCCATGGTAGGAGAGAGCCTAAAAATCACAGTGATGACTGTTATTTTTGTTCTTGTTCAGTGCAAGGTTTCAGGAAGGACATTTCATACCCAACCAACATACGTTCGGCTATTCGCCCTGTTCCTCATGGACCTGACTTGCCTATTCCTTCACCTCCGGATACCCTGGACAATATTTTAGACGATTTAGACCAAATGTCACATAGTAGCAGCGATAATGATGACAGCTATGATCCAGGTACCAATGACCCTGAACTTTTCTCTCAATCAGACTTGAACGATTTAGTACAAGATCTGGGCCTACCAAAGGATTCAGCGGAAGTGTTAGGGTCTAGACTTAAAGAAAAGTCATATGTTAGCCTCCGGTGTTTCATTTTCATGGTACCGACTTAGAGAAAAGGAATTTGTCCCTTTTTTTACACAAGAGGGTGAACTAGTTTTCTGCAACAATGTACCTGGAATCATGGAAATGTTCAACATAACGTATGACCCAGAGGAATGGAGACTTTTCATAGATTCATCAAAAAGGAGTTTGAAAGCCGTACTTCTTCACAATGGTAACCAATATGCTTCTGTGCCTGTTGGACACTCAGTCCATTTGAAAGAATGCTACGAAAATCAGCCAATAAGCTCAGCTACTCTGACCATAAATGGACCATTTGTGGGGATTTGAAAGTTATTTCCATGTTACTAGGTTAACAAAGTGGTTACACAAAGTTTCCATGTTTCCTCTGTGAATGGGATAGCCGTGACAGGAAACAACACTATGTCAAGCAGACCTGGCCAATCAGAAAGGCTCTTATTCCTGGAGTTAAAAATGTTGAAAGACAAAGTTTAGTGGATCCTAAAAAGATCTTACTTCCACCACTTCATATCAAATTGGGACTAATGAAACAGTTTGTGAAAGCATTACACAAAGAAGGAGAGTGTTTCAAGTATCTTTGTGAACAGTTTCCTGGTCTATCAGATGCTAAGCTGAAAGAGGGAGTCTTTGTTGGGCCTGACATAAGAAAACTTTTAAAAGATGAAATCTTTGTCACTAAAATGGAAATGGAAGAAAAAAAATGCCTGGAATTCATTTAAACTTGTTGTAACAGGCTTTCTTGGAAATAAAAAAGACCCAAACTACAAAACTTTGGTTGCTGAATTGTTACAAAACTGCAAAATCTTGGGTTGCAACATGAGTGTCAAAGTCCATTTCCTTCACTCACATCTGGACTACTTTCCAGAAAATCTTGGGCCTGTAAGTGAGGAACAAGGAGAACGTTTCCATCAAGATCTAAAAGAAATGGAGCGCAGATACCAAGGTCGATGGAATGTCAACATGATGACAGACTACTGTTGGATGTTAAAAAGGGAAAATTCACAAGAACACAGCCGAAAAAGTACCAAAAGAAGCTTTGATGGAAAAAGAAAACGTTTTTACAAAGACTTATAATAACTTTGCAACACAAGTGTATCACTATTATGCTTATTTTAGCTAGGTATTGTTGTTTTTTTTTTTTGCTTTTACTTCATGTTAAAATAATAAAAAACAAATAAAAAATTTTCCGTTTTTTGTATTTTTTCCAAATACTTCAACTTTATTTTGTAGGCAAGCCTTACGTGATAGGAAAATACCCATGTCATTTTTGAAATCTGTGCAAAAAACTACATAACGATGATTTAACAAAATCAAAACAATTTTTGAAAAAAGTTTTTTTTGCAGATCTGTGTAATGAATGGAATCACCTGGTGCAGAGCGGGACCCCTCAAGGAGCAGGTACCCGCTCGCACCAGAGATCTTAGCAGGCTTTCAATGGGTCCTTTAAGTCCACCAACGATCCATGCAACAAGAAGAGCAGCAGACAGGGATACCCCAAGTGTTGAAAGATTGCTAAGCGCGGAAGAAAGTTTTTTATTTTTTATTTTCAGCATTTTATGCAAATAAGGAAGATGGAACAATACCTCTTCAGCGCCACCTATTTGATGACAGCATTTCTTTAAATCAATGTACGACTCTTTAACAAGTCTGTAAAACAATGATTGGGAATTGAAAACCAAGCCAGCTCTTTTGGGGTGTTTGCCCCTCATCAGTGCTCAGTAGATTTTTGGCTTGGCAAAACGGCCCATGGTTTGACTCTTGTAACAGGCACATCTACTTCACTCCCCCTATTCATACCCCACCACCACCCCTCTTGACCTAAATTCATTTTAAGACAATCGCTCACATAGTTTACTATTGTCTTCTTCCTGAGCAGTTTTATTAGTTACCCCCTACTCTGTATATGTGACTTGGACATGAAAGTGCAAGTGGCCAAAAATATATCCTTTCTATTATTCTACTATTATTTTGTATACTGTTTGTTTTTGTTCGCTGCTTGTATTGTGTTGGCTTATTTTCGCCAGGACCTCAGCACTAGTTTCCACACATACAGTGACATGAATTACACTTGATACTACTTTTATATTCTGGTGACATAACAGGAGTGCAGCAAACGGTGACATTTATGACTAAGGTTAATGTGCTCTCTGTAACGCACGTACTGCACAGCAAACCGAAGCCACTCAGCAAGATTGATGATGGGTTTTACAGATAATACCATTTGAACTTGTTGAACATTTGTACGAAACAAACATGCCTTTTCCATGACCCAGTCTAAGCTTTTTGCGCGAAGTATTTCAGACTTTTTTTTTTCATTGGGAAGTGAAATATTTCCCATTAAAGCGTACTTCATTTTAGTCAAGCACATCCTTTTTATAGGCACTTCTTTCTAAACAGCACGTCTTCACATTCCTAAAGTCCCTGAGAGTATCCCAAAATAGAGAAAGAAATGAGAATTAATCAGAAGCAACAATCATTGCAACGGACTGCCAGGTTTTTCCCTCCATTCTATTTGTTACTGGGTTGTAAAGCACATTCTCCCTTATATCTTATAATACCTCCGAGGTTCATATTCACTCATCTGTTTAGAAAGATTTGCTGTCCAATTAAGGGAACTGGTGTTATAGTTAATAGAAGTGTTGAAAACTTTACATCTTCTTTATACAGCAACAGGGGACTATTTCTACTTGTTAATACAATAGTTCATTTCCCTGCACAAAATCTGAATATTGTAAAAAGGTGAACTTAATTTGACTGCAAACTTGTAGATTGTGAACCTAAAATACAGGCATTTTTTAATGTAAGAAACATAGCAACTAGATTATAGTCTTATGTTTCCAGCCTGGGTTAGTAATTGATGATCTTCTTTAGAGCTGTAGGAAGTATAGGGCTTCATTTCTGTAGTGAGAAGGTATTTTTCTTGGTTCTCTGAACTGTAACGGTTATGCTTACATTGATTCATACCATAAAGGCAGACTGAATTATTGCTATGGGGCCCTTGGACAGAGGGAACCCAGCCTTGATTAGTTCTATATGTTACAGGGAGGTGAGAACCTTTCCTCTCCAAAGAAAGTAAATTGATAGTAAAAAATGGGATACTGAATAATAGACCAAAGAGTCATGGAAAGGGCATAAAACACCCAGCCCCTTTGGAGAGTCTATGTTGGGTGTAGGGCTCCTCTGATCTATGCACATCATTGCTTATATTTAAAGCAGTTTTCCAAGACTTTGAGATTGATGGCCCATCATAAGGCTTGGGAAAGATCCAAATCCCAATAGTCCCATTGATCAGTTGATTGAAGGGGCTGCTTAGTAGTGGATTATAATAGGGGCGTTTGGGTAGCTACTCGGGCTCTGAGGCTCCCAGAGGGCCCATAGCCACGGAAACCACCATCATCTTACACACTGGTTGTATTTAGATGAGGCCTGTGACCACCATGTGAGTTTGACTGCGGCAAGCCATGGCACACGGACATTCATGGACACTAAGAGGCTGGGGGGCCATGCATTACTGGGACCCTAGTGTTTCCTTCACCAGACTAGGATTCCCCCAGCCAACTCACCTACTTGCTGCCCTGCGTCCTACTGCTTGCTGCTGCCCATCCATCCTGCTGACTGGGAAAAAAGGCAGCGTGGTGGTGGAGGGAGAAAAGAAGAGGCTCATCTGGATGCATTTTTGCAACAGGTGAGATTGTCTCAGATATTACCCTCATGGTATTATGTCAGATTACCCTCAATAATTGTATCAGAGCTGTAACAAAGCTGAGTTAGTTAAGAGGACATTCACAGACAGCACTGGTACTGTAGCTATTGCCAAGAAACCAAGAGCCAAAAGACAAAAAACACACAGAGTTTACTGCTAATTGCCACTGTTTTGTGGCAAGAACAGGTGAAGAACACAAAAACTATGTGCTTCACCTGTACTTGCTATTAGATTACAGCAATTAGCAGTAAAATGCATACACGGGGGGCCACTTACTCCCCCACTGAGGCTGCTGTGCCCTTGCAAACATCACATCCCTTTTATTGTCTACCAGGTACTGCACTATACATTTTGTACCAGCTGTGCCTTTCTCTGCAGCCCACTCCCATTCAGAAGAGTGAGGCTGAGCTGCAGCTCCCTGAAGTACAAGGCATAGGGGCTTATTTACTAATACTGTCTAAACGTTAGGGTGAATGCAGACGGACAGGAATGTGACCATTGCCCCTGCAGTGACCCGCGGCTTACCTCTTCCCGGTGTCTAATCTCTGCTTTGCTATGTGCAGCTAGTGCACAGCCGCACATGTGCAGAGCAGAGGCGGCACGTCAGCGGTGACGTTTCTGTGCGGGCCTCTGCGAGGCTCGCATAGGAATAGGACATGCCGCGATTTGTTTATCACGTGAGTTTTCACATGGTCAAATTGCGGCTGTCTGCGTAGGATTGCATAAACCAATGTAATCCTATGGCAGCGGGAAATTCTGCAGGAAATCTCGTCGTGGAAATTCCGCTTGCGTGCATTCACCCTTAGACAGTCTTAAAATGCACCTGATTTATTATAATGGCCATGCTGAATGATAAATGTGTTGAATTTTAAGACTGTTTAGTCTACGTTTAAACCACCTACTAGTTCACTTAGTTTATGCTAAACGTTGTGACAAAAATTTGGCACAATTAGTGGCAATTTGGCAAATTTTTTGGTGCAATGGAGATCAAGCCTCTTTAACAGACCAATAAAAAAAAACTGTCTGAAAGTCTCCAAAACTCATAGTAAATCTGGCATAAAGCATGTCAACTAGTTTTCTGTAGTAATCTTTGCCGGAAAACTTCTGAATTTTGAATAGTAAAAAAGTCCATAATGCTGTAAAATGAACAGAGTTGGGCCTGGTAAACAAGAGGTTGATGCGGTAGTTGCTGGAGCTGTATTTTTTAGAAGGGAAGTGCCAACTTATTCTGCAGTGCTTTCAGCGAGCTGGGTACTCATTTTACTGACCTTGGAAGCATGGAAGGCTGAGATACCTTGAGTTGGCTACCTAAACCATGTGGGGATTGTGGGGATTGAACTCACAACCTTCAGGTCGTGAGCAAGAGCCTAGGACTGCATTCTGTTGCCTTAACACCCTGCACCCCAAAAAGGGGAACTATCATGATTATTATGACAGAGGATATTATTTGAGGAAGATCTTCGATTCATACAGGTTCCAGGCCCCACAGAACTGATTTTGCGGGTAACTTAATGTCCTGGGACAGTATACTGCTTAGCCACAAATGTTGCAGGCAGCTCTGCCTCTTCCTACCTCAGCAGACAATAATGCCTGCTCCATTTTTGGGGTTCCATTCCTGCATATATACCTAATGTGGCAGAATAGTTATACTTTTGTATGCTGGAATTAAAAGAAACATTAGATCGTAGATGTAAATGCAGAGAACTTTGACAATTACCAAGGACATAATACAAACAGCACACCGAAAACTTTAATAAGCGGGAATATACCTAATAAGTATGGAAATGTTATTCAAGCATTAAGTTCACTTGCGAGATAGCAAGGAGACACATTCCTCTCTATTCTATGCACACATAATCATCTTTATTCTTTTAATCACAAATATAAAAATGCAAAGCGAACAGCAACATTAAAGAGCGTGTATTTCATTTAAGTAGGATTGTCATAATGTTTGGTTACAAAAGTCTTTTCTGCTAGATAATTATTCTCTTTTATATTTAATTGAAGAGCTTCACATTTGGTTAATGTAAGAAAAAGCAAATTAAGTGATTTTCTTTAAATGTAGGCTTTAAAAACCAATTAACATTCCTTTTCAATAAAGATTTTATTTTGCCTTTTCCACTAATCTAAATGCAAAGTTTAACCCCTTAGTGACCACCAATGCGCCTTTTTACGGTGGTCCCTAATGGGCTTTAAACCGGAATACACATATTTTTAAGGTGGTTCCTTGGCTGACTACTGACAGTCAGACCCTTTTTGCAACTGCCAGGAACAGAGAAACCTCGGACCCTGGCAGTCTAACTCCTTACATGCTGCAATTGATAAGCAGATGACAGGGAAAGGGGTTCTTTCTGTCAGCCATCGACATCCCGCAATGTGATTGCAAGATACCAATGGGTGGCTATGGCAGAGTCTAATAGGCTGATGTCATAGGCAATGTAGAATGCGCTACATAAGTAATGCAGTGTACTATCCTAATGATCACATCTTCAAGTCCTCTTGAGAGACTAAAAAATAGTGTCGGAAAAAGTTCAATAAAGTTTGATTTAAAGAAAAGAAAATCCAGTATAAAAATAAAAATCCTTTTTAAATGGATAAAATTCCCAAAAAAGGTTTCAAAAGAAGAACATAATAGGTATTACTGCATTTGTAGTGAGCCAGAAAAATGAAAATATTTAGTTTTTTCGCTCGCTTGGTAAATGCCATGAAAATAATTTTTTTTAAAATAATGCCAGAATCGCTATTTTTCTTTTGTTCACCTCTCAAAAAATCGCAATAAAAAGCAATTCAAAAGTCATATGTACCTCAAACTGGTCATATGTACCAATATAAAATGCAGCTCCGTTGCTAGAAAAATAAAAATATTATGGGTCTTATAATGCTGCGATGCAGATTCAATAGTTTTTTTTAATACTTTCTTGTGCTTAAGTAGTATAAAAAAAAGTCTATATAAACTTAGTATTGCAGTAATCCTGCTGATCCAGATAAGGAAGTTGTCATGTTATTTTTACCAAATGGTGAATGCTGAAAAAACAAGGCCAAAAAATAATGGTGGAATTTCATTGGGGTGGGGGGAATCCATTATATGTACCCCAAAGTGGTGCCATTAAAACATACTACTCGTCTCACGAAAAACAAGCCTCCATTCGGCAATGTCAATGAGTTATGGCTCTTGCAATGTCGCTTGATCCTTAAGGCACAAAATAGGCAGGTCACTAAGGGATTAAAGCATTAGTCTAATTACTGAAGCTGCCACCAATTCATTAATATTCTACGTTATGATTAGAGATGAGCGAACGTACTCGGTAAAGCACTACTCGTCCGAGTAATGTGCTTTATCCGAGTACCTCCCCGCTCGTCCTGAAAGATTCGGGGAGCGCCGCGGAGCGGGGAGCTGCAGGGGAGAGCTGGGAGGAACGGAGGGGAGATCTCTCTCTCCTTCTCTCCCGCCCGCTCTCCCCTGCTCCCCGCCGCAACTCACCTGTCAGCAGCGGCGCTCCCCGAATCTTTCAGGACGAGCGGGGAGGTACTCGGATAAAGCACAATATTCGGACGAGTAGTGCTTTGCCGAGTACGTTCGCTCATCTCTAGTTATGATCCAATTATGTGCTCTTGGATTCTTGCTCCATGATACGGTTTGCCACCTGTGGGCCATGAACAAATTTGAAAGAATGTTGAGTCTGTTGGATTGGATAAGACTTCCATAAAATGTATGACAAAAAGATTGTGGGGTATGTTTACTAATGTAATTGCAGGTAGACCTGATTGTAAAAAAAAAGGAATGCACTGCATCTTGCTAGGCAAGGGGTGTGGCTTAGTACAGAGGGGTGTGGCTAAGCAAGAAAGGGATGTGGCCCTAATGTGCCAATGTGTGTCAAAATTGCACCTATTATATGTGAACCTAGGCCAGCCAATAGGCGGTATAAGGTTAAACATTTATCAATTTGGCACAGCCGCATAAATACGTTGGCCAAAAATCACAACCATCTGAAGCAACGCTTTCCAATGTATTCATTCAGATGACCAACTTTTAGCCATGTAATAACATTGCACTGGAAAAAATAGGACATATGTGACCGAAATCGGTGACCAAATTTATATGCTGCCGGAAAAGATAGGTCTTGCCCTATCTTTCAGCTGATATACACTGGTGGCTCCCATAGACTTCTACGGGATCTGCAAAAAAAGGGATGGGACGGGAGTTTAGCAGCATTCAACACTGCCAAAACAACTGCAAAAAATGGCCAAAGTCAAATCAAAATCGACAATGAGGCCATAGAATGCGTGCGAGACTTCATCTTCCTTGGCTCAAAAATTGATCAGGATGAAGAATCTATGCCAGAGATAAAACATAGGATAGCATTGGGGCGAAGCGCAATGCTAAACATGGACAATATCTGGAAAAGTAGGGATATCGGCATAGCAACTAAACGCAGGATAGTGCAAACCACCGTTTTCCCCAGAGTCATGTAAGGATGTGAAAGTTGAACTTCGAAAAAAGCTGATAGAAGAAGGATTGATGCATTGGAGCTGTGTTGCTGGCGAAAGCTGCTGCGTATACCCTGGACAGCGAGAGTAACAAACAGAAAAGTCCTGAGTCGTATAAGACTCGATATATCACTGGAGGGCAAGATGACCAGACTCAGACTCACGGATTTTGGCCATGTAATGCGAGTAGAGTCGCTCGAAAAATCTATAATACTTGGACAGATCAGCGGCAAAAGAAGACCTGGCCGCCAAAGGACACGATGGCTGATACTGTCAGAGCTGATACTAGCATGGATATCACACAACTGAAAGAAGCAGTGCGAAACCAAAAAACATGAAGGGAGTCGCGTTTAGGGTCGCCGAGGGCCGTGAAAGACTAAAAGGCTAATAACAACAACCTTCATTTACAATATATTTTTAATTGCCACTTCACTGCATGTAATCACTTTTTGTCATGGTCATTGTTTGTTCTTAATTTGTATTACCAGTATCCAGGCCTACAAATGCTCCAGTCATTTTCTTCCCCAATGAGAGGGGCACTATGCCCCATATAGGGGTTAAGAAAGTCCTCTGGGCATCATCGATTGAAACCTACAGCAAAGTGTTGTAGGAATTATAGTTGCAAGAAAAAGTAAGTAAAGCCTTTGAAATAACAATGGATTTCTGCACTGATTTCTGATAAACTGGGGTCTGATTGTTATCTAAGTCACAATTATAGACAAACACATCAGCACAACTGTTTGCCCCTTAGCTATATGACTATAGTCGTGACTCAACTATAGCCTCAGGTAAAGTATTCAGATGAAAGACATTACATATTTCTCCTGAAATCAATTGCATAAGGATTACAAAATCTAGTTGAGTCATGTATTGGCCCAACATTATTGCAGACATTTGTCACAATCACTAAAGTATGGAAAGAAGATCAAATACATTGTTTGATGAAATAGAAACATATAGCTCTTATATCTTACCATAACAATATATCCATCTATGTAACACGGGGAAAGAAGAGTATACAGCAGCTTTTGTATTCTGGAGGCACAATGTGGTTAGCATTGTTTAGAGAGGTTGGCACTAGTATTACAGAACACACTGAGGCTGGCACTATTTGGGAACTCTTGCTGACACTATATGGGCTGGCATTTTGGATGGCACCACATAGTGATCGGCTATTTTAGGGGTATTGCTTAAGTCCTCTGGCTGTCACTGCTTGGGAGTATATAGAAGTTGCCACGGTATGGGAACATTGTTGTTAACACTGGGGGCATTTGTGGCTCACACTGTTATGAGGGGCGTTACTAGGGCCTATCCACAACCTTTCTGTGTGTTCCATGCATGGGTTGCATTAGGGCTTCCATTTAAAAATTTCGAAAATGGCACTCTTGGATGGGACCTGAACAGAAGCTGTCCTGGCCATTAACCCCTTGAGTGGCACGCCCGGAAAATTTCCGGGAGGAGCTCCACTGCCCATAGTCATATACCCCGGAAGATTTCCGGGCTATGTATCACTATGGGAGCTGCAGAGCACAATGCCACAAGCTGTGACAGTGTGCTCTGCCTGCACAGACCCACAGAGAGCAGTGCAAGGGCTTTGAAAAACCAGCAGAAGATATTGCCGATATGTCGGCAATCTCCTGGTTTGTTTACAGGTTGCCATAGAGACCATCGGCTTGTCAGAAGCAAGCCGATGGTCTCTGTGGCAGGGAGAGCTTGGTGCTTGGCTGTGAGAGGACAGCTAGGTACCTGCTCTTACAGCAGAGATCAGAGAAAACCTCCGATCTCTGCTGTGTTAACCCTTTACATGCTGCAGTCTATGTGACTGCAGCATGTAAAGGGCTGTCACTGCAGCATGTAAAGGGCTGTCACCATCGGACCCCCAGAATGTGATCAGGGGTCCTGATGGGTCCCTGTGAAAGTCCCCTAAAGGGACAAAAAAAATTAAAAAAAAAAAAAAAGTTAAAAAATTATAAAAAAAATAATAAAAACACTTGTCTCTCTTTACTTTGTAAAAAAATCAAAAATACAATCACACATGTGGTATCCATGCGTCGTAATGACCCAGAGAAGGAAGTTAATACATTATTTAACCCCTTAATGACATGGCCCCTTTTTTTCTTTTTTCCCCATTTCTTTTTTTCCTCCCCCCTGTTTAAAAAATTACAACTTGTCCCGCAAAAAACAAGCCCTTATATGGCCATGTCAATGGAAAAATGAAAAAGTTATGGCTCTTGAGACGCAACTGCAAAATTAGTTGAAATTCAATGATTAGACCATTTTAAAAAACCTGCCCTGGTGGGCACGACAGGGTGGTAGGAAACCCGCCACTCAAGGGGTTAATGAAAACTGATGAGACCGAGTAAGGGCCTAGGTCTCAAATTTGGCTGGTTTCAGTTTGATTCTGGCATTTTATACTGGAAAAATAATGTCCTGTATTGCACATTTTTTTCTGCCATAATATGCCAGAGACAGCGGAAATCTGCCAAAACGGAGAGCTTTTGGTCTCCGTTTCAGTACTTGAAAACTAATGGCCATAGACTGGTTTTATTCAGATTCTATTCAAGGGTGCTGTTTTCAGTATTTTGAATGGAGGCCCTGATGGGACCCCTGACGGAGGCCATAACGAGGTTTGAACAGACCCTTACTGACATAATGAAATTGATTAATATGGGTTCAACTTGAGGCAATATGGTTGGAATTCTATGGAGCATTGCAGTTGGTTTTGTCACTGAAGAAAACTTAGTTCCACTCTGTCGCAGTCCAGTTTTGTTGTTCACACCACCACTGCAAACGGAGGTGATAGTGGGTAGGTGTCAAAGGCAGTACATGTAATGGGCACCATGAGACCAAATGTCCTTCAGCCAAGCACCTAGAAATGCTTCCAGCATACACAGTGTGCTGTGACGATGGTGCCCCCTATCTCTGGATGGCTGACAACAAAACAGTTTGAGCTGCTCATGCTTGTCGGATAATCAGACTTTCTACTGATGGTTGTCAAGGGCATCCTGAGCCCAGTTGCCTTGTGTGTGTGCTCTCATACATCCACTGGACCTAACAGTCTAGTCTGAGTGGCCCATATGGTGGGAAATTCATCAATACAACCATCCAGCTTCTCACATTCCAATAATTGCTCCCCCTCTCAAACTCAGTTAACTGAGTGAAATCTCTTTGATTGTGTTATAGAGGCGTCTAGTGGTCAACAAGCTCTACACAAGCAGGAAAATGAGGTCCTCTACCCTGTTGGGAGGCTCTAGTACCTCTGAGAGCCTTTTTTTATAGGCCAAGGGTGGAACCACTTTTAGGGCCTCAGGTGACAAGACCGTTCATCTAATCACCACAACTCTAATCATTACTATATCTGCCTGAGATGGAACTGCATGCCGAGTTTTGTAGCAAAACAATTCTTTCTTCTAGGTGCTGGACTTTTTTTGACAGAGTGTACATCCATAGTTGATACCACTTAACATGGGCAAGGTCAGCTATAATAGCATTTTATTCAAGCATTTATTCTGTAAAGGCATTATTATAGGTCTGAAATATGAAGTAATCTGAAGACATGCCTATCATTAATATTTAGTGATGTGAACAGTTTCTCCGAGCTTTTTCTTCCCGAAAAAAGGGGAATTTCCTTGCACAATCATTAAGAATGTAATGCCGTGGCTTCTGGATAACACATTTTTTCTAAGAAAATCCAGATGTGTTTATTTGCTGTTATACATATCATACATTTTGCAAGAATGCATCTGTGTAATGAGGTTGTGTAATGGGAACAGCTTGGATTGCTGTACAATTCTCAGAAATATGACTTACTCAACATTTACTTTGGTCTGTGTTGTTATTTATTTTCAGGGAAATGTGGTTTATGCAATAAAATATATGTAACAGAGAAATCTTATGAAACACTGTCCATTTTTATCTAGTTCTTGCACGCCCCATTTGTATATGCGGTAAGTTTGGATAATTCAAGGGAGTATGATCCCGGTAAGGGAGTATGATCCTGTAAATGCTGGAAGCTCCAAGAGGGTCTGCTATAAACACCACAATTGTTAAGACTCGAGGCTGAAACATTTGCACTGACCGGATTCAATCCTTGGCAAACAAGCAGCTCCTAAGAGATTTCCAACTGTGTTACTGTAATTGTCTAAAGCTCATATTGTATGGGAAGCAGCTTTTGAATGACTGTGTAGTAAGAGTTTTGCCCTTGGAATAATACGTTTTTCCTGCTATTTACTACTTGTTGGATAGTGGTATATTTCCTACATACATTTGATTTACAACCTTTTTGCACTCCAGCTTTAAAACACAGTTTAAATTTAAATCCAGCCATAGCATGCAATCTAAAAACGCAATTTCTTTTCCACGAGCAGAAATCAATTGCGATTTTCCGCTCGTGGAAAAGAAATTGCAGTATGTTTCGATTTTGTGCAGGCCACACACTGATGGCTTCCATTGAAATCAATGGAAGCCTTCCGTTCCACAGCCATTCCAAATCATCATTGCAGAATGGCCGTGGGAGCTGTGTCATCACCTAGCAACAGTGCGGCGTCTTCTGTACTGCGCATGCGTGCCGGAGCACAGGCCAGCACATCCGCTGCACAGAGAAGAGACACTGGACAGGTACGCAGGCGTCACCGGCCGGGCACCAGGTCGAACCATGCTGCGGGATTCCACATGTGAGGTCCGACCTGCCCGTGGGCAGGAGCCCTTAGCCATATATTATCTTTGGAATTCATATAGGGTCCATTATTCATGCCAAAGTGGCTAAAAGCAAAGAAACCTACAGCTGCATACAAATGTATTCAACCATATTCAAGCCCCATTGCAAATTAGGTTTATTTGCAAAATTTACAAACTTTAAGCTGTTTGCAAAAAACATTTGAATAGCTCAACTCAACTGATATGACAAGTTTTCTCCAAATTCAGCATAAATGCCACTTTTAATGACAACTACAGCATTTAGAGGGGCAGTCCAGTTTACAATTATTCAACCCCCTGAATAGAACCCCCCCCATCCTTCCTACAATTTCTAGACATACCCCTCTGCTGACTGAAAAGCACAGGAAAAGTAATCTCAAGCATGCTCAAAACCATATAAGTAGGTTACAGACGTTTTTGGATCCTGTTCTGTGGAGATCAAAACACAACTGCAAATTTTCAGGCCCGTATGTCTGCAGTAAGACTGGAGGAGGAAGAATGAAGCATATGCTGAACACCCTTCCTAGAGGGAAGCATGGTGGTGGTTTGGTAGTTCTCTGGGGCTGCTTTGCTTCATCGGTCACAGAAAACCTGTAATGTACGGAGGACAAGATGGATTGAATCACGTATCAGGAAATCCTAGGAGAAAACATCATGTCTTTTGTGAGGAAGCTGAATTTTGGGTGTCATTTGACCTTCCAACTGGACAGTGATTCCAAGTATACCTCAGAGTCCACCAAGGCTCGGTTTCAGAAGAATTTCTGGAAGGTTCTAGAGTGGCCGTCACAGTAGCCTGCCTGGAACCCTATAGAAAATCATTGGTGTGATTTGAAGAAGGTGGTTTCAGCATGCAAACCCAAGAATATTAGTGAACTGGAGGCCATAGTCCATGGGGAATGGGCTAAGAGTCCCTAGGAACACTACCAGACGCTGGTTCCTGGCTATGTACCAGGTTTGCAGCAGGTCATAACAGTCAAAGGGTGCTCTACTAAGTACTAAAGATACTTTTTTTTTAAATTTGTTTTATTTATTGATAGGTAGACATTTTGTGAAATACAGAGTAATAGAAGATTTGTTCGGTACATAGTGGTATGAATATAATCCTGGTTTGCCTTGTTCCGAATTCTAGTACTGCATTTCTTATGGTATTTAATTACGCATTTGTAACAATAAACTTTTTTAAACGTATAAAAAAAACAACAATAAACTCGGGTCCTGTTCTTCTTTGTTTCGGATCCTGAAGATGGAAAGTTATAAGTTTCAGGCGCTTATCAGTGGGGGGGAAAGGAAGGGGAGGGGTGTTAGGGATCAGGGGGGGAGGGGAGGGGTTAGCGTAGGGTAGACTTAAATTTTAATCAGTGATCAAAGTAGAGTGGGAGCCTAGCCAAGCTCCCCATACTTTTCGGAATTTAGTCGGGCAGCCTCTGTTTTGGTATATGATTTTTTCATATGAGATTACAGTATTGACAGATTCGATCCAGTGTGGGATTGAGGGGGGCTCTGTTGCCATCCATTTTATGGCTATCTCTTTACGGGCCAGGAACAGCGTTCTCTCAAGAAAAACGCGAGTGTAGTGTGGCCACACCTCCTCCTCCAGCAAGCCAAACAGCGCCACCTTGGGGTCTAGGTTGATGGATAAAGGGGGCTGTAAAAGTGAGTTCACGAGGTCTGTCACTTTTGACCAGAACTCGTTAACGAAGTGGCACTCCCAGATTAGGTGCCAGAAGTCCGCCTTCGGCTGGTGGCATCTTTGACATGAGTCTGAGGTGGCGCTGCGCATTTTATGCAAACGGGTGGGAGTAAGGTAGGCTTGATGTATAATGTATAGTTGGATTAGCTTGTTATTTACGGCCGGTGACACTGATAGATGGGATTCAGATATGTCCTGCCATTCTTCAGGTGTAAGGGATGTGATGGCGAGTCTCCATTTGTCATATGCTGGGGGTGGGCCAAGGTCTATTTTGGCTGAGAGGAGATGTGTATATAGGGCTGATATTAGGCCTTTGGGTCCTTGGGATTTGAGGATACCTATTGTGGGGAGCTTGGATATGCGGGTCGTGGCGGGGGGGAATTGGGAGTTCAGGGCATGTCTTAGTTGGAAGAATCTGAATAGTTGGAGGTGCGGGGCCTGCAACTTATCGCGTAGTTGCGTGAATGTGGGGAGTGTTCCGTCTAGGTATATGTCTTTTAGTGTGTGTATTCCTTGGGTTGTCCAGTACTTTGGGTCTGGAACGGACTGTAGCGCGGTAAGACCGGGGTTATTCCAGAGAGGAAGTTCTGGTATCACATCTTGGTATCTCTGCAATGTCTTTGCCTCTTTCCATACGCTGAGGGCCAATTTATGAAGCGGGGTTAGTTCAGTGGGTTTAGTGCATTCCGGAAATTCTAAAAAATTCAGAAGATTATGTCCTGTTACTTGTTTAGCTACCCGCTATGGGTAGTTCTTTGTCTAAGACCCAGGCTCTGATATTTCGTAGTTGCCCTGCCAGGTAATAGAGCCAGAGATCCGGAAGGGCCATTCCGGCTTGTTCTTTGGGTCTTTGTAGGGTTGATAGGTTCAGTTTGGAACGGGAGGAGTTCCAGATAAATGTTATAATTAGGGAGTTTAGGGATTTGAAAAGGCGTTTGGGGACACTCACTGGCATGTGCTGTAGTATGTATAGACATTTGGGTTGGATGACCATTTTAATGAGGTTTATGCGCCCAGCCACAGAAAGTGGTAGCTTAGCCCATCGTTTCAGTCTTTGTTTTATGTCGTCTAGGAGTGGGTTTATGTTATCTGCTATTGCATTGTTGTGGTCATATGACATGAGCATCCCTAGATATTTAAATGTTGAGACTGGTTTTAGTCCATATCTTCAACACAGGGATCATTTTTTGGACCAGTTTCTGTGTAGAGGATTGTTGATTTGGACCAATTGACATGTAGTCCGGAGAAGTGGGAGAATTTATCTATGTGCGCCATAGCTTGGGTAAAGGAGTTTGAAGGGTTCGATAAGAATAGGATTGTATCGTCTGCGTATAGACCCAGTTTGCTTTCGAGGTCTGCCCATTTAATGCCAGTCACGCTGGGGGTGTTTCTTATTCGAATCGCCAGTGCTTCGATGGCTATGGCGAATAAGGCCGGTGATAGAGGGCATCCCTGTCGGGTGCCTCTTGCCAATTGGAATTCTGTCGATATGATGCCATTAACGACTACATTTGCACTTGGGGACTTGTATATAATTTTGACCCATTGTTGGAAGTTAGGTCCAAATCCAAAGCGGGTTAGACAGGCTTATAAAAAGGCCCACTCCACAGAGTCAAAAGCTTTTGCCATATCTAGTGAGACCAGGGCCCAGGGCATGTTATATTGCTTGCCTAGTTGTATAGCTGTTTGGACCCTACGGATATTTATGGTCGTGGATTTTCCTGGCATAAAGCCCGTCTGGTCGGGGTGTATGATGGAAAGGATCACTTGATTTAGTCTTGTGGCTAGGATTTTGGTTAGGATCTTGTAGTCTGTATTTACCAATGATATAGGCCGGTAAGAGCCACAGTCTGTAGGGTCCTTCCCGGGCTTCAGGATCACTACTATGGAGGCTTTATAGAATGAAGATGGAAGTATTTTGTCTAATTGTGCTTGGTTTAGTGCTTCAAGGAGTTGTGGGGCTAGTTGTTCGTTATATTTGCGGTATGTCTCTATTGGGAGACCATCAGGTCCTGGTGATTTATTGAGAGCCATGTCTTGGATTGTTAGTTGAATCTCTTCCAAAGTAATAGGGGCTTCTAGGAGGTCGACTTGCTCTTCAGAGAGGGTTGGGAAGTTTAAGTCTTTTAGGTAGTCTAAGATGTCTGTCACTGTGTTATGAGAGGAGGAGGTGTATAGGTTGGTGTAAAATTCTTTAAAGCAATTTGTGATAGACGGGGCATCGGTGAATTCAGTTCCCTGTTGATTTTTGATCTTAAGGATCGTGTTTGTTTGATTTTCACGTTTGATAAGATTGGCGAGTAAGTGACTAGATTGGTTTCCTAGCTCAAAGTAGTGTTGTTTGGTGAAAAAGAGTTGGCGTTTGGCTTTAGCATGTATTTGGTGTTTATAGAGTCGGGATAAACTGAGCCAGGCTGTTTTATTGGCTTCTGTGGGGGAGGATATATATGTTTTTTCGGCTTCTAGGGTCTGATTTTCTATCTCTTTATCGGCCTGCGATGTTGATTTTTTAATATATGAGATGGCCGATTTGAGGAATCCTCTGATGTAGGCCTTAAGCGTGTCCCACTTCAAGGCGGGATGGGTGTTGTTGCTGTGGGCGTCCAGGAATAACGAAATATGGAAGGGTGTCTGGTCATCCGATCCCATGAGCTTAAGCCAGAATGGGTGTAGTTTCCAAGTGGGCCTTATACTGAGTTGAGGGAATTTTAAGGTTAGCAGTATGGGGCTGTGGTCAGAGATGCCTCTCGGGCAGTGTGTTATGTTTGAGAGATATACTGCCAGTTCTATGGAACTGAATATGTAATCGATTCTTGTCAGCGCGTTGTGACCCGGTGAGTGGCAGGTGTATTCTCGTGTTTCGGGGTGATGGAGTCGCCAGAGGTCAACCCATCCGACGCTTTCGACTAGTTGTCTCAGAGGGGAATTTGAAGTGGAGGTGGGGTTAAGGGGTGCATGGAATTTATCTTTGGTGGGGTCCATTACTATGTTGAAGTCACCTAGGCAAATTACTCCTGCCAGCGGGTAATGATGTGCAAACGCTATGGCAGTCTGCAGAAGGTGAAGATTGTTGTGGGGTGGGTTGTAGATGGATAGGATGACATATGGTTTGGAGTCTATTTCGCCGTATACAAATATGAATCTTCCTTCGGGGTCTCTGCGGGTGACAATTGGGTTCCAGCGTAGCGACTTGTGGATTAGTACCGAGACGCCCCTGGAGGAGGAGGTGTGGAAGGAGTGGGCGGTCCACTGGATCCATGGTTTTGAAAGGGTGTCTGCCCTATCCCTAATGAGATGAGTCTCTTGTAAACTGACGATATGTGGGTTTATTTGTTTAATGTATGAGAATACCGTTCTTCGCTTAAGTGCTGTGCCGAGTCCCCGAACATTCCAGCTAAGGCATTTTAGGGATGTCATTGTTTACGTGGGTGTAAGATTTAACTATCATGCCTGTGCCCTTTGGGTGGGGGAGGAGGTAGGGCATTGGTGGGTATGAAGGGAGGGATTGTGTTAGCGCCTGCCTGTAACAAACATTAATGCAGAACAGAATATAACAGTTTGAACCATCAATCCTTGACATCTCGCTAAAATTACGCCGCGGGTGTCAAAGAACAACAGAGTAAAAAAAAAAAGAAAAGGGGGGGGGGATTTAGAAAATCAAAAAAAAATTTTTTTTTCCCAAAAAAAGGGGGGGGGGGGAAGAGAAAGAAGAAAAAACAATTTAGCTACAATCTAGTTAGAAGTAGCAGATGTTATGCTGTTGGGGGGGGAGTCTCTTGGTGGCCTTTAGAAGTTTAAGGCTGACCGCTGGGTTCCAGAAGTAACTTAGAGGTATCTCGGCTGTGTTGTACGTCGCCTGTGCCTCGAGAG
Source organism: Eleutherodactylus coqui (assembly GCF_035609145.1). Taxonomy (NCBI): domain Eukaryota; kingdom Metazoa; phylum Chordata; class Amphibia; order Anura; family Eleutherodactylidae; genus Eleutherodactylus; species Eleutherodactylus coqui. The sequence continues at coordinate 198,867,941 of NC_089841.1, read as the reverse complement.
GGCGCCGGGAATTCGGGTTGCATCAACATTTAAAGTCCTGTTGCTAAGTGTGATGAGGTCGTTCATTCTCTTGGTGTTACAGGATGCATATCCAGCCACTCCAGGGCTTCCGCAGGGGATTGGAGAAAGACCGTTTTCCCCTGGGCTACTATTAGCAGGCGAGCTGGGTATGCCATTGAGTAGGGGATTTGTCTTTCTTTGAATTTCCGCTTCACTTCTGTGAAGGTGGCTCTCTGTTTTTGTAGTTCGGCAGAGAAGTCGGGAAATATGGAGACTGCTGTGTTTTTGTACTTTAACGGGCCGTTTAGTCTGGCCTGGCGCAGTGCGGCATCTCGGTCTCTGCAGTTTAGGATCCTTACTAGAAAGGGTCGTGGGGGGGCTCCCGGTTGTGGTGGTTTTGTAGGGACTCGATGGGCTCTTTCTGCTGTAAAGTGGGTGGAGAAGGTGTTGTCCCCCAGTAGTGTTTTCAGCTAATTCTCAGCAAATGTTTCCGGGGGAGAGCCCTCTGACTTTTCGGGTAGGCCTATTATACGCAGGTTGTTACGGCGTGAGCGATTTTCTAAGTCATCTGTTTTGGATTGGCAGAATTCTATTGCTCTTGTTGCCTTTTTGACCGCCGTGGTTAGTGGGCGCAGTGAGTCTTCTGCATTAGAGACACGGTTCTCCATCTCCCGCATTCTGTCACGCATATTATGTAAGTCTTGTCTTAGCAGGGAGACGTCGGATTTGATCTCCTCTATTTTGTTGGTGAGAGAGGATTTGCAAGTGTTGATCGCATCTAGAAGTTGACGCATAGTGGGTTCTGGGTTTTGCCCTATTTCGTTTTCAGGTTGTTTCGTTTGTGTGGGTCGCGTTGCCCACGGGGTGTGGTCAGGGGATTCGGTGCGGGAGAATTCCTTTAACTTTTCAGCGGCAGCGCCGCCTTTAGCGCGTGTACTCATGATAGAATTCGTTGGATTGGCGCGGCGGGTTATAGAGGTTGTCGTTGTAGTATAGATGGTATCGGTATTTTCTTGTAGGTGTCTGTGGTTCGTATCTTTATATTGTTATGGGTTGTTGATAGGAAATTGTTTGGTCGCCTGGACCGTGGTAGCGCCTGGTTGTCTTTGGTCTAGGTTAGGTCGCTGTATAAGAGGCGGGGGGCTGCGCCTGTCAGATGCGGTGGTACATCGGCTGCGGGGCACAGCAGGTCGCCCCCGCCGCTATGGTTTAGGGTCCGAGGTGGGCCAGTGTCCGCCGCGGGTCTCTTTATTTTGTTGGTCCGATCCAACCCAGCTCTCTCGCAGGAGAATGTTAGAGTAATCGGCCCCTCAGTTATTTTAGGCGGTAGGGTGGTTTTGTCGTTGGTCGCCTAGCCAAAGTCTGTGGCCGTGGGGGGTCTATATGGTCTGTCCTGGGTGTTGTCCCCCAGCCCCCCGCGAGTGACTTACGGTTTGTCGCCGGCTCCGCAGGGCCGAACCCAAGGAGGAAGTCCTCTCAGGAGTAGGATCCCGGGTGTCGCGGTCCGGTAATGGTCAGGTGGACCGGAGATGAGTTACTGAGAGCGAGCCGTCGGGGGCGGCCAGGTCAGCCGCAACCCGCGCCGAAGGCTGGAGGAGAGGTCGGATCGGCGTGTAGTTCCGCGGACGGCGCGCCGCAAGGCGCCGGGTGCTGTTGCTGTGTAGCGGCAGGGGCCGTAATGCGGCGGCTCCTGCAGACCGCGATCTCCGTCGGGTCCCGCCGCCGGCGCGCCGCCCCGAAGATGTTCCGCGGCAGCCTCAGGAGGGACAGACGTCCGGCGACCCGCAGCGGCTCCAGCCAGGGTGGTGAGGAGCGCTCCGCTTCGTTGTGGGTCCAGCCAGGAGCAGCCACCCACCGGCGGGGAATGGGCAGCCAGCCCCAGCTCGTGAGGTCGGCCTCGGATCGGAGCGGCCGCCAGGAAGTCGCAGGTGAGCGGTGTCGGGGCGGTCGGAGCCGGCAGATGACACTCAGCTCCCGCCCAGGTCTCGCGGCGGCGGCCCGGCTTCGGATGTGGGGGAAGCGGAGGTGTCCCTCTCTTCAGAGGTAGGATTGGCGGTCCCAGTAGGGGGGGTTGCCCCCATCCAACTCCCGACCAGGTGTAGGTCTCCGCGGCCCGAGGGTAGCGTAAGGGGGGTTTCAGCGGGGTGATGCGGTGCAGTCGGCCCCGGGTTTCAAAGGAGTCTTCCCGCAGGGTGGCAGATGAGGGAGAGCAGCCCGCGGGGGTCTCAGCGCGGCCTGGCGGCAAGATATGGTGGCGGGTCAGGCCGTGTGCAGAGCGCGGGAAAGCGGCAGGGCTTTGGCGCCGTTCCACTCCCGCCACAGTCCGGAGCTCCGTTATAGGTGTCAGGAGGGTACAATCGGTCCCAGCTGCGGTCAGGTTTGTCCGTTGGGGGTTAGAAACCCCTTGGTATTGTTTGGATTGTTCTGGTTCTGTTCAGGCCAGGATTATAGGCGGATTTTGATGTCCCCCCTGGGGAGCTCTGCTTACTTGCGACTCTCCATGTTGGTCGCAGAAGTACTAAAGATACTTGTCATAAAAGGGTTCAATAATTCTGAGAATGCAGTAATCATTAAAAGTGGCATTTTCTGTTAAGTTTGGAGAAACCACTTGTTATATTAATTATGCTGTGCTCTTTAAATGGTTCTTGTTTGATTCTTTTTTTGCAAACAGCTGAAAGTTGGTAAATTTGGCAAATAAACCTAATCTGAAATGGGACAATCACAGATTCTGTGATTGTTTTTAATTTTTAATTTTTTGTTTCTCCTTCTGTGATGTACTAATCTGAAATGGGGGTTGAATAATTGTGTTTGCATCTGTATAAACAAACAAGAACCCAGACTAGTGGTTATGTATGGAACCTCGAGGATGAAATAACAGTGTATGTGCTAGTATCCGGCAGCATTTAGAGGGGTAGCCCAGTTTACAAAACTCAGTTCTCAGTTAATGGAACTGGATACCCATTCAGAATCCTCATTAGTCAGAGTGGTGAAAAATTGCATCTCTAATGCTGGAGGCCCTTAAACTCCATGCATTACAACCACCACCCATTGAGTTTATAGGGAATTGTATAATGCTTCATTTCACTGGTGATGATGCCTGAATAATTACTTCATTGTTCTCCAACACATTGTTTCTGATTGTTGGTTGCCCCAGTAGTGGGATATCTTGTGAACAGCATATTGTTGGAGGATTCATCTATCAAAGCAGAAAAACCCTCTTAAAATTTATATTACCTTTTAGTTAAAAAATAAAAACTTACAATTACTACACTAAACTTTTTTTTTTAATTTAACTTAGTTAATATAAGGAACTCCTTGTAGCTTGGGGATCCACCCTGAAGGACAACCATCAGCAGTGAGAACAATTATGATTTCACATATGGTATAAATAACTAGGAGCACTCAGATATCACACTCAGTTATGTTCTTTTATTTGAACTGGAAGAGTTTCTAAAATTTTCTTAGGCTATTAGAGAAACCATATGACAAAATGGAATATTAACTGGAGTGTTTGTCAAAAATCCCAATCACTGTAACAGTTTACTGTGTCTAAGGAGGAATCCTCTTGTATTTGACTACTCTAATAAAGTCATGAACCTTAGTCAAACTACCATTGCAGCAGGTTGAGCTCTACCTGTCTATAGCAAAGAAAAGATAGGGGTGAAATACTGGCTAATTTCAGTATCAATCATCTGCGGTCTACAACCCCAACTCCAAAAAAGTTGGGACATTGTGTAAAATGTAAAGAAATGTAAAGAAAAAAACGCAATGATTTGGAAATGTCATATAATCATATTTTATTCATAATAGAACGGATATTAGACGGTGAAAGTGAGACATTTTTCCATTTCATAAAAAAACCTCATTAAAAAATTGATGGCAGAAACATATCTCTGAAAAGTTGGGATAAGGCCATGTTTATCATTGTGTATCAACCACTTATTCTTTCTACAAGAGCCTGTTGGAGTTTGGGGAGAGGAATGTTGTCTCATTCTTGTCTGATGTAGGATTCTAGCTGATCCACAGTTTTGGGTCTTCTTTGCTGGATTTTGCATTTCAGAATGCGCCAAATGTTTTCTATTGGTGAAAAGCCTGGCCTGCAGGCGGCCGGTTCAGCACCCGGACTCTTCTTCTGTGAAGCCATGCTGTTGTGATGGATGCAGTATCTGGTTAAGCATTGCCTTTCTGAAATATGCAAGGACTTCCATGAAAGAAACGTTGTCTGGATGGTAACACATGCTGTTCTACAACCTCTGTATACTGCTCAGCAGTGACAGTGCCTTTTTCAATAATTTTTATTGGGTTTTATAATAAACAAGGAATAACAGAAAGTTGACATATTTGTTGCGTTAGAATACAATTTCTGTACCGTGACATAAATATTTTATACATACAATGCGTTGCTGAATAGTTTTGAAGTTAATGTTACTTCTTACAAAAAAAAAAAAAGAAAATAGTTGCCAGGTTAATGTACAGATATCAACTGTAAACCAGAAACTTGTGTACCTCTTGAAGGCAAAAGGGTCTATTAGGGAAAGGAGGGGGGTTTAAGACATGGAGATACTTGGAAGGGTGGTATGTGGAGAGATTTGTATGCTAATTAATTGAGGGTTGATTTGCCAGCCAAATGTTCCATTTGGATATAAAGGGATGGAATGTTCCATTTTGGACTGCCAGCATTTTTTCACAGGTGCATTTAGATGAGACTATAGAAGCTACTTCTTTTATAGTAGAAACTTCAGACCTTTTCCAGTTGCGTGCGATTGTAAGACGAGTTGCGTGTAGTATATGGCAGATAACTGTTCTGCATTGCAATGGGAAATTACCCCTAAAAGGGGTAGAGCCAGACCAGGTTTGCTTTTAGTTGCATTGGGGTGAAGTGTTTTTATCATTATAAAGACCGTCTTCCACAGGGTGGAGATTAGGGGGCAACTCTATAAAATATGGAGCAGTGACCCTATTTGCCTGCAGTTTCTCCAACATTGAGGGGATGCGCTGCTATAGATGTATGAGAGTCTTAATGAAGTATAGTACCATCTGACCAGTAATTTATAGTACTGTTCGTGGTGGGATGTGCATGTTGTTGATAGTGCCTTTCAAGATGTGTAAGCTGCCTATGCCTTAGGCACTAATGCAACCCCATACCATCAGCGATGCAGGCTTTTGAACGGTGTGCTGGGTGGTCCCTCTCCTCTTGAGTCTACACGACGCACGGTTTCCGTGGTTTCCAAAAAGAATTTCAAATTTTGATTCATCTGACCACAGATAGTTTTTAAATTTTGCCCAGTCCATTTTCAATGAACTTTGGCCCATTTGGATGGTGTTGATATATGGCTTCTTCTTTACATGGTACAGCTTTAATTTGAATTTGTGGATTGCACAGTGAACTGTATTCACAGACAATGATTTCTGGAGGTATTCCTGAGCCAATGCTGTGATTTGCATTACAGAATCATACCTGCTTTTTAATGCAGTAACGCCTGAGAGTGTGTAGATCTCGAGCATCCAATATCGACTGTCAGCTTAGCCCTTGTGCACATGAATTTTTGCAGATTCTCTCAATCCCTTGATGATTTTATATACTGTAGATGGTCGGGTATTCAAAGTATTCACAATTTTACATTGAGGAACATTTTTAGATGCAATATTTCACAGATTAGTGAACCTGTGATCATCTTTGCTTCTGAGAGACTCTGACTCTCTAACGTGCTCTTTTTGTACAAAGCCATGTGACTTAGTAGAAACTTCACCTTCAACTGTTTTTCATTAGAACTACTTACTTTTCCAGCCTTTTGTTAACCTTGTCCTAACCTTTTTGAAATATGTTGCTGCCATCAATTTCCAAATGAGTTAATTTTTAAAAAAGGGAAATTGAAAAATGTCTCCCTTCCACCTTCTGATATGTGTTCTATGTTCTATTGTGAATAAAATATGGTTCTATGAGATTTCCAAATCATTGGATTTTTTTAATTAACCTTTTTATTTATATTCTACAAAGAGTTTCAACTTTTTTGGAATTGGGGGTTGTAATATAAAAGAAAACACTCATTTAGTTTACGTAGCTTTTCTTAACAGATAATAAAAACGATTGCACTGACTGTGCTTCTAAATAGCCATGGTCCTGGCCTGCAGCTTCACAAATAAAGACATACTACCTTGTTTTTGCTGTTGTCAGAAGATAAAAATCAATACTGATTTGTATTCACGGCCTTGATACACATCACTTCATCTTTTCCTATTTTTTTTTTTACAATTGTACTACAAAGTTTCAATGATGTTGCCACAAGAATTTTAAAAAAGATGGCAGGAGACGTAGGCAGAGTGTTGGTGTTACAATCGCCTTGGCAACACACAATGCCAGAAACCACTTTGAAACGCCATTGTCATACAGTTGCCTAGGCCACTAGCCAACATGCTAACCTGGCTATGGATTCAGCCATCACTATGATATTTCTGGTGGAAGATCTCAGAAGTACCCAATAAATCAAAATGCTTATTGTCTTTCTTGTTCGTCAATTTTCTTTACAAAGGTTTCCAGATATTCTTCACTTTAGTTTTAAAGTTTCTCCCTGTTAGTTTTAATTTTCTGTCCTCGTTGTGATTTATCGACAAGTTTAGAGATGCCTCTTAAGAACAATGAAAGGATCAGCTACTCGATCAACATGGTCATTGCTGAATTCATTGAAGCACCTAATCACCTCCTTCTAGTACTACCGTGATTGGTGCTTTAAGTATCCATAGTGCAAGACGCATATTGTGTCACTTGGCGTAATCCAACTGCTTCCATAGCACCAACATACTCTGCAGTGCTGTACAGAAGCTGTATATTCTTTTAGGTCCCTTAGGTAACTGTGCTATGTCTGATTCTAAACTTATAGGAAGGAAGCAATTTAACTTGTATGTTTTTGTATAATCTTTTTTATAATCTTCTCTATATTCAAATCTGTAGAGGTACCTTAAATCAGTCACATAACCCATATATTACTTCTGGGTGTATATATTATGTATAAAATTGTTGCAAAGATAGATTTCTATCTCAAACCATTGATTGATGCCATTTGAATATAAAGTGACCGCTACTAATTTGTGCCAGCTTATTATTCGGAATATTTAATTACAATACCACTGATATCCATGGCATACCTTTTTTATGTGAGGGCAAATTTAACTATAGGCTACTGCCATTGTTAAATTAACACCTGATTTGTCTTTCTGTGCTGAAAGATCCTACAGTCCCATACAGCAAAAACTGTATGTGGCCAAAATCATGCATGTCCGTAACGAGGAGGAGGAAGTTCAATGGAAGCGCAGTGCTCCCATTGATTTCAATGGAAGATAAGCCGGCGTTCCCACTACCTCCCCTGTCCGTTGATGACGATATCTGACCTTGCTGCGCTGACAGTGGCTGGATGATCAACTGATCTACAGGGATCCTGAATGTCAGATCCCCATCCATCAACCGCTGATGAAAAAAAAACGGAATACCCCTTTAAATGTTTAGCACTCATTGGAACAGGTCATTATTTTCTGTCTGTTGGATTCATGCGGAATCCCACAGAAAAGCCTCTATATGCCTCTATCTGAAATCCCAGGTATACGGAGGTGCAGTGGAGATCCCATGCTCATCTACGGCAGCCTATTAAAAGAAAGCCCTGTGCGCGAGGCCTAAGACAGCATTACACTTTCCGAAGTGTACAAGGAACACATGGTGCCTTTAATATTGAATTGCATCTAATTTTCCCTCTTAAAACTTTGTGTAAATGCCATCAGAGCACAATGTGATTTTCAAATACCACATTCAGCTTGTAAGTGGCAATTCATAGGTAAGGAGCAACATAATTGCTGTAAAACATTAAGCAGACTGCAGAGCTCATCTAATTTGATAAATAGCGTTTCTACAACAACAGATGGCAATTTGTTGACACTTAAATCTTTAAGCATACTCAATTAAACAAGTCCTTAAAAGCTTTCCTAAAAGAATCACATGTGTACATATAGTTTAACCCAAAGAAATTGCTGACAGATTTGTTTTTCACCAAGCTGAATAAAAAGAAAAAGCTGACAACATATTTCTGCGGGGCATGATGTCTTTTGCTCTATTTTAAGGATTTATTACATCTGTTTTAAGCAAAAATAGTAATGATTTTTAAAAATTACCATATGTTTGTTGAAAACACAGTGTGTCTTCAGCTGTAGCAGCCATCACAAGTTTTTCATTTTTTTAGTACCAGATATCGGGTTTGCTTCGATGCTCTTGTTTCTAAGAGAACCGCATATTACACTGCCCTTTCTACAGTACAGTATAGGGTGGTTTCGCATCTGCGTTGGGGATTCCGCTTTCCTGCTCTGTTTGGAGAGCAGGAAAGGAGAATCCTCGCGACTGAACAGTTCAGTCTCAGGAAGGAACCGAACAGCGCCGAACGAACACCTTTGACTATAATGGGGTCCACCCACTTTCCACCCAGCTGCCCAGCTTTTGCACGGAAGAAAAAGCACTGCATACAGTTTCCTTAGATGTATTGATGGAGACAGAGAGACTTATTGGCAAAGACAGTAAAACTAACCATCAACTGTTCTTTAACTATATTAATAGTAAAAATATTAATACTGAAAGCGTTGGCCCTTTAATAAATAATGTAGAAGAAATTGTGGAGGGTGATGAGGATAAAACAAATCTATTAAATAGCTTTTTTCTCCAGTGTATTCACAAAGGAAAATGAAATGTCAGGTGAGATGCAGAGTGATAAAGCAAACTCTCCAGTAAATGTCACCAGTCTATCCCAGGAAGAAATGCAGAGCTGCCTTAAAAAGATTAAAATAGACAAATCACTGGGTCCTGATGGCATACACCCCCGGGTTTTAAGGGAATTGAATAATGTGATATACAGACCCTTGTTTCTTATATTTAAGGACTCTACTGGAATTGCCAATGTGGTGCTGATATTCAAAAAGCGGTTAAAAAGTGAACCTTGAAATTACAGGTCAATAAGTCTAACTTCTATTGTGGGTAAAATGTTTGAAGGGTTTCTAACTGACGTTATCCTAGAGTAACTCAAGGAAAATACCTATGTTACTATTAAATATTAGGTTAAGTGTCAATCCTGGTATATAGACAGGTAGGAACTATTAGGGGTTGATCCAGGGAACAGTCTGATTGCCATTAGGGAGTCGGGAAGGAATTTTTTCCCCAAAAGGGCTAATTGGCTTCTGGGGTTTTTTGCCTTCCTATGGATCAACACAGGAGGATAGACAGGCTGGACTAGATGGACATTGTCTTCATTCAGCCTTACATACTATGTTACTATGTTACCTGTATAACTCCATATCAACATGGGTTTGTGAGAGATCGCTCCTGTCAAACCAATCTGATCAGCTTCTACGAGGAGGTAAGTTCTAGACTGGATCAGGGAGAGTCATTAGATCTTGTATATCTGGACTTTTCCAAAGCGTTTGACACTGTGCCGCATAAAAGGTTGGCATGTAAATTGAGAATGCTTGGTCTTGGAGAAAATGTGTGTAAGTGGGTAAGTAACTGGCTCAGAGATAGAAAGCAGAGGAGGGTTATTATGATACATACTCTGATTGGGTCACAGTTACTAGAGGGGTACCACAGGGGTCGGTTTTAGGCTCTATTCTTTTTAACATATTTATTAATGACCTGATAGAAGGATTGTACAGTAAAATATCAATATTGCAGATGACACAAAACTATGTAAAGTAATTAACGCAAGAGAGGACGCAAGGAGATTACAAGAGGACCTGGATAAGTTGGGGGCAGAAAAGTGGCAGATGAGGTTTAAAACTGATAAATGTAAGGTTATGATTAGAGATGAGAGAGCGAGTAGTGCTTATCCGAGTATGCTCGCTCATCTCTAGTTATGATCATGGGCAGAGGAAATACATGTCACCATTACACACTAAATGGGAAACCACTGGGGAACACTGACACGGAAAAGGACTTGGGGGTTTTAGTTAACTGTAAGCTTAACTGGAGCAACCAGTGTCAGGCTGGTGCTGCCAAGGCAAATAGGATCATTGGGTGCATCAAAAGAGGTCTAGGGGCGCATGACAAGAACATTGTTCTTCCTCTTTGCAAGTCACTCGTCAGACTACACATGGAATATTGTGCACAGTTTTGGGCACCGATACTCAGGAAGGACATATCAGAGCTTGGGCAGGTACAAAGAAGGGCAACTAAAGTAATAAACATAATAGGTGGACTACAATACCCAGAGAGGTGATCAAAATTGGGATCATTTAGTTTAGAAAAGATGGCTGAGGGACGACCTAATAAATATGTAAAAATATATCAGGGGTCAATACAGAGATCTCTCCCATCATCTGTTTACACCCAGGACTGTGACTGTAACAAGGGGGCACCGTCTACATCTAGAGGAAACAAGGTTTCTACACCGACATAGAAGAGGGTTCTTTACTGTAAGATCAGTGAGACTATGGAACTCTTTGCCTGAGGACGTGGTGATGGCAAAATTTGATAAAAGTTCAAGAGGGGCATAGATGCCTTTCTTGAGCAATACAATATTACATATTACAATCATTCATAACTTCAGACAGGTCAGTGATCCAGGGATTATTCCGATTACCAGATTGGAGCCAGGAAGGAATTTTTTACCTTAAGGGCGCCCACCCACTGGCGTTTGCGATTTCCGTGCGTGAAAAACGCAGCGTTTTCCGCGTGTTTTTGGCCGCGTTTTCCACGCGGTTTTCGCGGCATTTTCGCGCCTTTTCCGTTAATTTCCATTGACATTCATGGGTGCATTAAGAGAAAAATAAGGACACATGTGCAACTGACAGTTCCTATGTTAAAAATTGCAACGGACCGAAAAAAAAAACGCCAGTGGACAGGAACACATTCAAAACTAATTGCTCTTGAGAAAAAACGCTAAATGCAAAGGAAAAAAAATCGCCAGTGGGTGGGCGCCCTAAATGGGGAAAATTGGCTTCTACCTCATTGGATTTTTTTGCCTTCCTCTGGATCAACACTGGGGGGGGGGTAATAGGCTGAACAGGATGGACATAACTGTATGTCTTTTTTCGGCCTTAAATACTATGTTACTATTTCTTTAATAAAGTCCAAAATGTGGAATTTAAATAGCTTTTTCTCGACCAGCGTTTTTTAAGATTCTAAACATCTTTGGCAGGAATTATGTAATCATGCTGAAAATATAGCAAAGTAAATGTGACAATAAAAGGATTTCTAGTACTACTTTGCTGTAGCATATTTAGGTTTTTTTTCCACTGTGATTTTTGCAGTAGTGTGATGAGCAGATAATATGTGCCCGGTGGCAAGTTACATGATGGCACGGTGATGGCAGACAGAGGTAGAAATAGAACAATTTTACAAAACAATTTTATTTAACGACAGCAAGAAAAACATTATTTAATTCCATGGGAGGGTTTTTGTACTTAAGTGTTGCATAATAACTTGGTACAAACTCTCTTAAAGCAACAGTACTCTAAATATCTATACATACAATGTACAGATATTGTAGTCCCTTGCCGACACACATTTCACCTCCAGTTCTCCTTGGCAGCAAAGCACATGGAAGTTTTTTGAGCCGAGGGCAGAAATGGATCCAGCAGGAAGGAGTGCAAAGTATAATAGGTGGAGACTAGAGATGAGCGAGCATACTCGCTAAGGGCAATTACTCGAGCAAGCATTGTCCTTAGCGAGTACCTGCCCACTCGTGAGAAAAGATTCGAGTGCCAGCGGGGGTCGGGGAGCGGCGGGGGAGAGCAGGGGGGAATGGAGGGAAGATCTCTCCTTCCCTCTCTCCCCCCCGCTCCCCCTTGCTCACTCCCGCAACTCACCACTCACCCGCGCCAGCACCCAAATCTTTTCTTCCGAGCGGGCAGGTACTCGCTAAGGACAATACTCGCTTGAGTAATTGTCCTTAGCGAGTATGCTCGCTCATCTCTAGTGGAGACCCATGTTAGAGATTTTGTATTAGGGTGTAGAAACTCTAAGTCCTCTGGCCAAAAATTATTTGTCAAGAAAGCCTGAAAGACTGCCCAAGGTGAGTTTCATACACAGCCCTTGTCAGCATTAAATGTCATATGTTCATGTTTCTAGAAATATTTTTAAAATGTTGTAACTTCTCAATTTTCATGATGACATCCCTCTTTTCATAATTTGGTTGTAACAAAAAAGTGAGTATGATTATGGTCTATGGAGTCACAGCTCTACTTCCTCTGGGTAAAAGTCCCTAAAAATTTAAGGCTCCTTTAATTACATGTGGGATTTTTTTAAGCTCAGAGTGACATTTTATATTTTCATGTCATTCAGTTCTATTAAAATGGTTGTAAGAAATAATATTTTTTGTTAAAACCAGGTTCTCCATGGCAAAAAATAGTAAACCCGATAATACTCACCTCTGCTGGCTCCCTGTACGTCCCCCATTAGCAGCTCCAGGTCTTCCCTATGACATATTCTTTACAGGCTGCAACTGCTTGTGTTTGGGACATCAGAGGCTGCAACAGCCAATAACAGAGCTCAGCGATCGAGCTCAGGGCCCTTCGATTGGCTGCAGTAGCCTCTGATGTCCCACATACACGCTGCTGCAGCCTGTAAACAGTACATCACAATGGAGACCTAGGACTGCCAATGAGGAGCTTGTCTTTCTGTTTCAGCAATGGCACATGAACTGGCTGTCTGCTGTTATGGTCCATCTGTTCTATGGAACTATGCATTTGACAAGTTAGTAGGAGCACCAGCTTTGTATTCAGCTGCAATTTACTTGACTGTGCTCTGCCTGTTCATCACAATAATTCTTCACATTCTCGACTGACCCCTTTCATCAGTGAGTTGTTTAAATCCACATGATTGCCTTTCATAGAATGCTTGTTATCGATCATACTATTCTCTATATACTATTAACACTGTTGCATGAAAAAGGTTGTCAGTTTTTGAAATACTGACTCTGGCTGGTCTAGCACCAATGACTGTTTCATTCAAAGTTGCTGAGATTGCTTGATTGTCCCATTCTAATGTGGACTCGCATTGAAATTGGTCCAAGTAAAAACTTGTTCACTTGATTTTATTCTGCATTGTGACGTTACATGTGTATTTTCCTTACAGGGAAGTTCCAATCCTGAAAGGGCAGGTGTCATCAATAGGGTAACTGCTTTATAGTAGCTGCATGGACCACAGGAAACATTAGACAGGAGATGTTCTTGACTTCGATAGGAGAGTCTTTTGGGCATGCTCTGTGACCTATGCAGAGAGGGGGAGTTGGTGAGCTGTGTTGAATCCTTTAGGTGAATGGTGGATCCTGTGTTATCTATACATAGGGGTTACCTTTCATTTTAATCCTTCCTGTGATAAGTATTGAAAAAGGATCTCTATAGAACAGGAAGTATCAGCTTATTATGAGGCTCAATTGTGAGGGTATATATATATATTGCCATATGTGTTTTTTATGCTTTTATACCTATATGCAAGTTTTATTCAATTCCAAATGAGAAAAAACTTTAATACTTCGCCTTACATCAGATATGCCAAGGCTGAGAGAGATGTTCTAAGAAATTCAGAGAAGATACGGAACCAGACAAGGCCGCATGTACTTGGCCAATTTCCCAGAAGCGCTGGAACAAGATATCAAGATGTTCAAATGTACATGACTGTTATATGATTTTCACTGTCTCAGTCCGCAAATCCGGACTGCCCATATATGGTTATGAGCCCATCACCCCCTAGTGGTGAGAGGGCAGAGGGTATAAGATCTCATGTAATCTGTAATAAAGTGCGCAGTTTTTTCTCCCGTGTGAGGAGCTAGACCAGACTCCTGTGTGTGGTGTCTCTTCTTACGGCCGGCAACGGGGCAAGTGGGGTGGGCCCGATTGGTGCTGCACTTAGAATATAACCCTCATAAATGGCGCCCGAACGTGCGGCGGTAAAATCGGAGCTTACAGCGCAATTCACCCGGATCCACGCTACTGAGAAACCGTCCTACTGCAAACCGAGCCTGATCAACTCACTTAGAACTCCAGGTAAGACAAACATATATTTATGTTGTGTTTTACGCTGAGAGTCTTGCAGCAGGACTGACTATCTGTGGTTTGTGACCGGACGGGTTGGGTTAAGAGTTCTACACGGTAACTCGTGTGGGCTCCGGGTTTGCCGTCATGGACCACTGACCGTGATATGCGCACCAATGGCTCACCCAGAAATTAGTCTGTAGTTTATTTGTACTTTGAAGTCCATGGTGTTTTAACGATAGTGAAGGTTGTTTGTTGTATTTAGTCTCACAAGAAAAGGGACCCTCGGTTGTTTGTCCAGTATTTTAAGGGGCTAACAATTTGAAAATTAAGAGAGACGCATGCTGAGAGGGATGCATTTTGTGAGAAGTCTCATAGAACATAGAAATAGGGACTCTCGGTTGTTTTGCCTTATATATGGGGCTAGCGATTTGATTTCAGAGAGATGCATTTTATGGGGCTGGTTCCATAAGGAGAAGGGACCCTTGGTTGTTCTGCCGGTATATAAGGGGCTGACAATTTGAAAATTAAGAGGGATGCATTCTATGGAGCGTGTTATTTTTTGTTGTTTTTGTTGTAATATGCGTAAGACCTTATTAAAGAAGACAGAGCCCCTCAAGGGCTGCCGCCGTGTGGATGAATCTGTAGAATGTAAGAAAACTCTAATGAAAATGTGTGACACCGACCCGCATGGTAGATTACAAAATGGTGTCTGGGAGGGAGGTCTTTAGGACCGAGAGGTGCCTTGGAAGATCAAGGTTTGCTAAAGAGAGAGAGACAGTCAGAGTAAGTTAGGTATATACACATTATTTGTTTAAGAAAGTATCCGTAAGTGAAATGTTGAAAAGTACAGTAAGTGATCAAGAGGGCGTCAGGAGAGTGTCTATTGAAGGTTATATTGGCAGTTAGGTAGGGGAGAGAAGTACAATGCACGTGATTGGTTGGCAAAGAGAGATGAAAATGTGTATAATACAAGATAGATAATAGATAATGTATAATCCATACTAGGTGGATATATATGTGTATATATATATACTGTATGTGCAAATAGTTAGCTGAAGGGGAGAAGAGTCTGTTGACAAGTAGCTGCAAAGTCTGTGTAGCCTTCCAAGGTCAGAAAGATAACAGCGAGAGAGAAAATACAATAACATCCTTGGTTAATATCTTGGCTTGCTTGCAATGAATTGAAATGAATTTAATTAGTTATACTGTCTTAGTAGGCAGGGAAATATAGTAATTTCTAATGTATATTCTTACTTATACAGGGGTTGAAAATGAATGTTGCAAGGTCCCAGCATATGTGTTAATTATGATTTCAAAATGTTTTTTCAACAGTTTAAGCTAAAACAAATCAGTTTGTGTTTCATAGTCGCGGAGAGATAAGAGATTTGTTTTGAAAAAGTGGGGGCTTTCAGAATTCACTCCAAATTCAGGGTCACAGAAACTAAATACTTTAGCGTTTAATACAGCATATAATAGCTTCAGTAGATAAGAAATATAGAATGTATCAGCAAACTTTTTTCACATAATTTGTCAAAGATAGCGCTCATTCACAATCTCATCTCAATAGAATCATGTACTTTATAATAGCACTCACCTCGGTGTTTTTCAGCTGATGTATGTATGTTTGTCAAACTTTTTTTGTCCGTGCATCTGCATGGACTGGTACATCTTCAAGGGGGGTGACGGAGCAGACTTGGGAGCATGGATGGATGAGAGTTGGAGATGTGGACGTGTGGACGGTTAAGCTGAAATGGTTCTGAGAAGACGGACGCACGGAGCCAATATCGAAGGGGTGGAGCTAGATGATGTAATAATACGTAGTAATGTTTCATCCCTCCTGCACAAGGGAGGGGGGAGAATTTTGAGCAGCTAGTTTTTTTGTTTTGTTTTTTTTTTTTCTCCTGTCTCAGATTTTGATAAGAAATTGCAGGCAGGAACAGACTAATAATGAATTCACTTAAAGGGATCTCACATTTCAAATATTAGTAGATGTTTTGTAGGTTATTCTTCCCCGGTGTAACTCATGTTTCTGTTATAGGTGTTAACATCTTACAGGCCTTATCTGCATCCATCAAATCTTTTTACAATGTTATAATAACTTAAACCCGGCTACTATTCTTCTAATTGCGTACCCTGGTTTAAAGGGGGGGAGGAGAAGGCATAGGTGATCTAGGTATTGCAAGTCAGCCATTTTAGGTATTGCAAATCAGCCATTTTTAAATTTTTTGCAAGCCATTTTTAAATTTTTAAATTTTTTGCAACAAGATTCTGATCTTTTTGAAATAGAATACCAGCCTGATTGTCTAGCATTGATGCAACAAGAAAATTTAAGTTTTAAAAAGTTACTGAAAGCCCTTGTTAATAATGCATATTTTGAGTTGTTTTTTATAGATGGTACCCAGGGTGATGGACGACTCCACACTGGATATACGGTGGTTACACAACAAGATGTCCTAAAAAGCAGAATGTCTCCGCATGTCGCAGTACAAGAAGCGGAATTAAAAGCACTCACGGAGGCGTGTGGAGTGGCCACAGGTAAGACGGCAAACATTTACACTGACTCCCGGTATGCATTTGGCATAGCTCATGATTACGGCCCAACATGGAAGGCCAGACAGTTTTTTACCTCAGCAGGACAGCCAATTAAGAATGATGCAATGGTGCAGTCTCATGGAGGCCCTACTTCTACCTGACAAAGTGGAAAGCTCACACCAATTCCTACACCGGAGAAACAAGAGGCAACGCCATCACAGACCACACAGCAAAAGCAGCGGCCCTCAAGCCGTGGAAGAAAGAAGAAAAGAAGAATTTGACTAAACTTGGACTTTGATAAAAATCTTGGACTTTGATAACAACTTGGACTTTGATAATAATTTTGGACTTTGATATGAACTTGGACTTTGATTATAGCTTTGAACTTTGACTAAAACTACAAATGGACTAAAAAGGGACGGCGTATGGTGAACAGTCAACAGAACTTGCTTACCATAGTCCCTGTGCCTTATGATGGCCCAGCTGACGCACGGAAAGACACACCTCTCGAAGCAGCAATGATGTCGACGCTTGAAAAAGGACGGGTGGCTCCTTGGTTTTCTGTAGCTGCTGCATCATTTGTCCAATTTTGCATGATCTTTGCCGTAAGCAACAGGGCAGAAGTAAAATTTGCCACATCACACTTGCCTAGACCACTCTACCCATTTCAGGGATTGCAAATTGGCTACACTCAGCTCCCACTTGTTGGGAAGCATGAAAATGTGCTTGTTGTTGATTTCTTTTCAGGTTGGAGACCTACCCTGTTACCAAAGTAAATAAGCAGGTAACCGCACAGAAGCTCATGAATGAGGTAATCCGCAGATATGGGGTGCCGGAAGTGATTGAGTCAAACAAAGGTACGCACTTCACAGGTGAAATAATGCAACACATCATGTCTGTTTTGGGTATATTCCAGGCTTTTCACACACCCTACCGTCCGCGGAGTAGGGGGAAAGTAGATACAAAAGGCAATGAAGGAAATGGGTAAATTTTGAATTGAGTGTCTTCTATTAGTTTCTTTTTTCCTTAGGAGGATACATGCCACAGTATCTGAGTTTGGGGAATGATTTTCTTGTTAATTTTGTCATAGGCCTCTCCAAGGAATTGTTAGTAATGCATTCTGCAGTCTCTGCTTTTCTCCCAGGTCCTACAGATGAGTGTCACTATCTAAAACCAGGTGACAGGGTCTATGTGGAAAAAGTTTGAGAGAGAAACCCGGTTTGAATGTCCTTACCAGATGTTGCTTACCATCCCAACTGCAGTCAAGCTTGAAGGAAAACCCACTTGGATCCACACTTCGCACTGAAAAAACTAATGATCCTGTATATCCTTTACATGCTATAATGTGGTACAATTCCTCTAACACACACCTTTGACTACTGTACACTAGCCCCTGTTTCAGAACAAATTAATACAATCGAATGTGCAATATGAATCCTACACTGAGGGTGAGAATCCAACACCGCATCGTGCTAAGAGAGAAGTTAACGTTCAAGGTGGTAACTTTAATCCACATGTATACATAGATACAATAGGAGTGCCAAGGGGGGTGCCAGATTAATTTAATTCTAGAGATCAGGTTAAAGCAGGTTTTGAGTCCTTATTTGCTATTGTCACTGTTAATAATAATGTAGATTGGATGAATTATATCTATTACAATCAGCAGAGGTTTGTAAACTACACCAGAGATGCTTTACAAGGGTTAGCCGACCAGTTAGGGCCCACTGCATCCATGGCGTTCCAAAATAGAGTAGCCCTGGATATGATTTTAACAGAAAGAGGTGGGGTATGTAATTTCCTGTTTGTGTATTATCCCTTTAATATGACCAAAATTTCCCTTGTTTGAAAAAAATGAAGAGCCAGTTCCGATAATGCCAACCACGTACGTTACCAGAAGAATGGAGAGATGGACTAGTACTGTGTCTGCCTCAGTCTCATAAGATGGACTGTCAGTGGACTTCCCATTTGCCTAGGGAAAGACAGAAGACCTTAGGTTCCGGCGAGGGCACACCCTGTGGGGTGTTAACTTGTACAGATAGAGGGTATGGAGGCCCGGAAATAAGCCCAGGGAATCCATGGCCTCCTTCTGAGGTTAGGTAGGGATCCCTCCCTTTTAGGAGTAGGGACTTACGGGCAGTGGAGAAACCCTGACGCAAGGGAGAGACGACCGAAGAAGAGAGCAAGGTCTGATGCTTGATCTCCATATTAAGTTTTTTAGGGGGGTTTGTGAGGGTATATATATATATTGCCATATGTGTTTTTTATGCTTTTATACCTATATGCAAGTTTTATTCAATTCCAAATGAGAAAAAACTTTAATACTTCGCCTTACATCAGATATGCCAAGGCTGAGAGAGATGTTCTAAGAAATTCAGAGAAGATACGGAACCAGACAAGGCCGCATGTACTTGGCCAATTTCCCAGAAGCGCTGGAACAAGATATCAAGATGTTCAAATGTACATGACTGTTATATGATTTTCACTGTCTCAGTCCGCAAATCCGGACTGCCCATATATGGTTATGAGCCCATCACCCCCTAGTGGTGAGAGGGCAGAGGGTATAAGATCTCATGTAATCTGTAATAAAGTGCGCAGTTTTTTCTCCCGTGTGAGGAATGATACCAGATCCCTGTGTGGTGTCTCTTCTTACCGCCGGCAGCGGGGCAAGTGGGGTGGGCCCGATTGGTGTTGCACTTAGAATTTTAACCCTCATACAATGATCAGTCTGAAAACTACAGGACTTCAGGGTTCTTATTAAATATAGATAGCCACATGGAATTTTTTTTTAAAAAAATCAGCCACAATTCTTTAAAAATATGTTTAATACACTGACTTGCCAAAAAGTCATGGGATAGGAACTAATGTAATGTAGAGCACCCTGTAGCCCGGTGAAGAGCAGCAACTCAATATGACATCGATTCCACAAGTGGACAGAAGACATCTAGAGGGATGTTGAGCTGTGGGTGCTATCCAGATACCATCTAAATAGTCACCCACAGCTCATTGGTATTTGTAGGTGGAGGATCTTGGGTGCGAATGGACTTCTCCACCACATCCCATAAATGCTTGATTGGGCTTAGGTCAGGCGACCATGCAAGCCACACTATTTGTAGGAACTCGCCAGAATGCTCCTTGAAGCAATTCTGGACAACTTGTATCTGATGGCATACTGCATTATCCTACTGGAATAGCCCACCAATGTGGGGGTACATGAAGTCCATGAAGGGCTGAAAATGGTCACCAAGCAGTGAAACATAAAGGGCACCAGTCAATGACATGTTTAGATGGAACAGCAGACCTAACACAACATGAGAATACACCCCACACCAGTATAGAACCACCACCAGCCTGTACAGTGCCTTGTTGACAACTGGAGTCCATGACTTTATAAGGTCTGCACCACACGCCAATCCTAGCATCAGCCTGAAACAATTCGTACCATGACTCATCATGAGTCCAGTTAGCAACCTTACGAGTCCAGGTGAGGTGCTGTGTAGGTCTTCTGCTCCTATATCCCATGGAAGCTAAAAAACGCTGTACTGACCTGGAAAATATGTGCTTGAGGCCTCCTGCATTGAATGTGGATGTGATTCCTGCCAGGGTTGCTTGTCTTTTGCATAGAAAATTCTAACCAGACACCACCAGTTCTGATAATTAAGCACCGGTGGATGGCCACTGAACTGTCCATTGTGAGTGGTAATGCCTTCTGTGACATACTCCCAGTACACATATGACACTGTGGATCAAGGAGTGTCAAATGCCTGCACAACTTTGAAAATCAAGCTTCATGTCGCCTTGCCATGAGCATGCTGGCCAACGTTCAACCTTGCTCACAACTTATACAAGTGTGGGCATCCCAAAGCTGTCAAGTAACAATTCTGGAGCATCTTTTCTTATAACCCTACATTGTTCAGCTCCTCTGTTATTTCTCCTAGAAATTTATGAATAAATTGACAACCAAGTTTCACCATTAACTTCGACAAGGAGGTGTTTCCTTACACAGTCTGATACACTATGTAACAAATTTTAACTTTTTTTCTGTCCTTGGGCATTAATTGTGTTTTCCTATTTCCCCATGTCAAGAAAGTACAGAAAATGGCCATTATGCCTTCCAAAGTTTGCTTTTGTGCTCAGGAGATTGAGTTCTATATTTTACATATCACCATATACGTAAACGGGTAACAAATTCTTGGTTTTTTTTTATCAACAGACAACATCTAGATCAAAAATAATGTTTATTTATACTTCAACCCATCATTGTGTTTTCATTGGACTACAGGTAAAGAAGCTCATCAAGTGCACTGAATTTCCAAAGAAGCTGACCAGAAAGGACAATGCAGCTTGGAACAGCTTTGTGGCAGTAGTTAAAGGTTTTCTTGGGAATCACAAGGCCAACAACTATGTGAAGCTGGTTGAAACTCTGGTTAAGAACTATGGCAAGATGGGTTGCAGGATGTCTCTAAAACTCCATATCCTTGATGCTCACTTGGATCACTTCAAGCAGAACATAGAAGAATTCTCAGAGGAGCACAGCGAACGCTTCCACCAAGATATTATGGCCTTTGAACGTTGATACCAAGGACAGTACAATGAGAGCGTGATGGGAGACTGCATATGGGGACTCATTCGGGAAAGTGGTCTGCAGTACAATCATAAATCTAGAAAAACCACACATTTCTAAATATTTTCTTTGTTTTCAATTATAAATAAACATTACTTTTGATCTAGATGTTGTCTGTTTATAAAAATGTGTTACCCATTTACATATATGGGGATATGCAAAAAATAAAACTCATTCTCCTGAGCACAAAAGCAAACTTTGGAAGGTATAATGGCCATTTTCTAAACTTTTTAGACATAAGAAAGCAGGAAATAACACTCACTTGCCAAGGACAAACAGTGTGTTACATAGTGATACTCATGGCAGTGAATTTTTTCAGTTTTTCTGGTCATTTAGGGAGGTGTTCCGGTTTTCAGAGAACTTTTTTGTCTTGATTTTTAAAAATCAGCATACTCGGTTACATGAAACCTGAAATGTGCCTTCTATTCAGAGAAAAAAGGTCTCCAACACTACAGGCTATTGGACAATGTCAGAGATTGCTGGGATTCCCCTAAACTGGTAACACCCAGTTGATAACTTAAAGAATAATTTCTGGGAGGCATGATGCAGAGTTATGAGGAAAGATGCTTTAGAAGTGTTATAGAGAAAACCAGTGTTTACTAAAACAGACATGTCAAGACAGGTGACAGGTACTCATTTTCTGTTGACACATTTACTTTAAGATTACCAGTTACCACAAAACTGAGTAAATTTATTAAGTAACTTTTGACAGACACACATAACAAGGATCTGTAACAATCCGCTCATCGGTGAATCTGACCAGTTGTCTTCAGTTATTTTTTTAACCCATGGACTTGTGAATCATATCTAAGTATCTTCAGGTTCTTGTGGATCTGATTACAACTTATATATGCAGCTACCATGTTTCAGATGCAATTTAGCAAATAGTCTATGTGTTGCAGTGAATCCATTTTTTTCTCACTGTTAATAATTTGAACCATGTATGTGTTTTTCATATAGGATTTTCCAGACGAGATGAGTAATTAATTGCATAATGTAATGTATGATGAGTGGCATATTGGCCACAAAGTATTTATGGTATAACCTATCTAGGCATACATATGGGTAATGACTACCATGTTTCCCCAAAAATAAGACACTGTCTTATATTAAATTTTGCCCCAAAAGAGGCACAGTGTCTTATATTCGGAGGTGAGGGGTGTATATTCACCTCGCAGCCTGTGTCTGTGTCCTCCACGATGATCTCCCCGGTGGTGCGGCAGGCTGCCCTGTAATCCTCCCCGCTGTCATCTCTCTCTGCTTTGAATTCCCCCACTTCCAGCAAATAAACGCTGTGATTGGATTGAGTGCCAGCCAATCACAGCCAGCGCTCGATGGACCAATCACAGCCATTCAGTGATGCCATTCACTGAAAATAAATAAATTTCCCCATTGTGCTGTTTTCCTGTATATCTGGCAGTTTTGGTTACATCACTGGGGAGTTAATCTGATTTTTGGACCCAATAATGCTGATGATGATACTAATAATTGTTGATAGCATTATGGTTGAACATAGCAGGCTCTGCTTGTATCGCCAGGTTCTGAGTTGCTTCAAGGAGCAACTACAACATGGACCATGAAGTGTGCACAACAATAACATAAGGTTTAGAAACACTGTATACGTTAATCTGGTTCAACCTATTATCCTGCAGTGTTGATCCAGAATACTTTCCTCTAGTTGAAGCATTGACTGTAGCCCAATAAGACCTTGTCACATTGGCTCCTTGTCCCAAAATTAGCATGGAAAGTTGACTTTGATTATTTCAATACTGAAAATTAATTTTCACTTGAGTAACAAGAAAACCCTTATAGGGCGGAGAGTGCTATGGAATATCACAGTTATGCATTATGGTACGCAGCCTTATTCACATATTATAAACAATGAAGCAATTGCTATGTACTGCTATAAATAAACAAGGAAGATGGAACAATACCTCTGCAGCGCCACCTATTGGATGGCAGCATTCCTTCAAATCAATGCATGACTTTTTAACATGTCTGTGAAACAATGATTGGGAATAGAAAACCAAGCCACCTTGCTATAAATAATATCATATGAGACATATTCACACTAAGTATGTGTAAGTCGAATAAATTACATACATTAGTAATATTCTTGAAATTGGTTTAGCAAGATTAAATGAAATGGAGAAGTTATTCAAACACCAAAGCCACAATGGTCTTACACAAAAATCTGGTATATTGCATGCAACATTTCTGGAAAGTTGGACTGCAGATCTGTATCGTTCCTCTAGAGGGGGGCAATGAGCAACAGTTTGGCTTAAGAAAGTAAAGTCTCCAAATGAAATGTATGAGTATGTTATGTGGAACATAATTGCACAAGTACACAATGCCATAATGTCTATTATCTTTCTAGTAAGTGATTACTAGACCAACAGGCTGGATCTATTCTCATAGTATCAATAACTATTATCTATTTGTTAAACTTTGAGTTTAGTTGTTAGCGCAACATGAATCCCCTAGTTTGCATGAAATCTAATACACCGTACATGGCATCTAGCAGGAACAATCTGTGCTGCAGTAGGGAAGCAATGCTGTTGGATAACAGTGTGTAATATGAAGTATGTAGAGACAACAATCAATGTTGTCAGACTCCAAGGGCAACTATAGGACAAGTAATGGGGTTGTCCAGTTAAGACAATTCATTTTAAAATGCCCTATTAGAATATTCTGAGTTGATTGAAGGGGTCCCCATTCAGGAACCTCATGTAATAGCCAGCAAACTACAAAAAGCATCTGTCTCTCTGAAAGGCCCAGCAAGCCCGTGCATTATACTGACAGTTCATTGATTAAAATGTAAATTATGTAATACTTCATTTCCCCTGTGGTGGCGCTGCATGAATATTAAACATTTGCTGCTCTCTTCCCCACAGGTCACAGTTGAGTCTCTTACTTTTTCACTGTCCTGTAAAATGTTTATGCAGAAACTTTACTGAAGAGCAGATGAGTTCTGTATAAGAGTTGAGCCAATTAGATATAAGCCCTATTTATGAGGCTTACAATGTTAATTATCAACAAATAAATAACCTCATAGTAGAGTAGAAAAGAGTATTTTGGTGATATATACTATACAGCACTGTGCTGAACATAAGGAAGGGTGGGAACATTTGACATTTGCAATAATACCCCATCTCACCATCCATCCACCATCATACACAGAGAAACCTGGTTAAAGGGGTTGCACCAAGTTATAAAGTTTTGCTGTACTTACAGGTTAAGGAAAAACTTTATGATTGGTTGGGGTCCAACTACTGGATCCCAATTAATCATGAGAATGGGGGCCAAAGGTCCCCACATGAATGAGGGGACAGTCACGCTGCACCCTATTCTCAGGATCTCTGGGGGTCCCAATGGTAGGACTGGGTAACTTGGTGCAATGCCTTTAACTGGAAGCCGGCACTTACGATAAAACATCCATATAATTTCTTTCTCATTTAGAAATCTGCAAGACAAAATAAGTAACTTTAAATGTGCAACTTTAATGACTACCGTGCCATATCACATATTTATTCATCTATGGACCAATAAGGGGTAGATAAAGGAATGAGACTGATTGATGGTTAAAAGGGTTTTTTCTGAGTTAATTAAAAAATTCTGTATTGATTAACAGAGTTGTCTGGCTTTGGATAAATATTACTTCTTAAAAGGGTATCTCGACGATAAGTTGATCACAAAGTGTTCCTTGCTGTCACTCCATGGATCAGCTGTAAAGTGTGGGGAAGCCTGGCAGTAAGTGTTCAATTTCCCTACAGCACCACCACAGGACAAACTTAGCATTACACTCTATCCATTTAAATAAATAGGATGGCTGAATAAAGTAGAAGAGGATAGGTCATTCAGAGTGAGAGAGAGGTTCTTTGTAACCAGTCCCCACTTTGACCAAGAGGATCTTGAATATGGGACCCCTATATAAACCTCTATATAAACTTAGAATTCTGAGTGACATCAGATTAGATGGTGGTTTCCACAACACACTGTCAAGCAAATTTAATGTCACTCATTGATAGGGTTACCACCTTTGTCACCCAAAAATTCCAGCCAAGATAAAAGGGGATGTGGTTTAGGGTTAATGGTGCAGAGCATGGCTTATCAGGAGGTACGTTCCACCTTAAAATGTATGAATAAACTGACAACTGACTGTTACCATGCTTATATTAAGGCAGTATACTGTAAGGCTCCTTGTGCTGCGGTGCCAGCCACGAATGCCTCCTATATTGTATTCCATCTAGCAATGGCCCTGTAATAAGACACCA
The DNA here is from genome assembly GCF_035609145.1 of Eleutherodactylus coqui. Taxonomy (NCBI): domain Eukaryota; kingdom Metazoa; phylum Chordata; class Amphibia; order Anura; family Eleutherodactylidae; genus Eleutherodactylus; species Eleutherodactylus coqui. The sequence continues at coordinate 198,842,513 of NC_089841.1, read as the reverse complement.
GCCACAGACTCCCCCCCCCCCCCTCCCTTTCCCATGTTTGGGCACTGGCCACTTCATGAAAATGAAGGTAGTTCAGGGGCTACTCATAACCTGCTATAGTTAGGGGCTTACATAGAACTCAGGGGTCCCATAGCAAAACTCAGAACTTTCCCCTCCCCCCAAAAAATAGTAATACATATATATATAGACTAGAAAATAACCTCTATAACACAATATATTAGATAAAGTATGCACATATATAGTACAGCCACTCAACTGTAGTACATCTCTAAATACTGAAGTTACTATGTAATAGTCAGATACCAGCTCAATACAGTGATACTGATTACAGTGCAGTTACCTCCACTGATGACTAGTGATGCCTCTTCCGATGTTGTTCATTTTAATTTTTCTTCTCTACCTGGGCGAGGACCTTCATGAAGAATTATTTCAGCCATGGCTCACCTCTGCACAATCTTCCTATCTTGCTGCTACTTCTGCACCTCTCAATATCCCCCCCTAGTAATAGTGTCTCCTCTGCAGCCCTATTTAATAATGGCAATCACCATCTGTGGTCCTCTTTAGTAATAATGGCTGTTGACTGTGGTCCACACTATTAATAGTGACCACCTTCTATGGCCCTCATTAGTAATAATTGCCCCATGCGTAGCACTCGTTGGTAGTAATTATCTCTGTCTGTGGTTCTTTCACCTCCCCCTTCCAAATGACTGGGCAGCAACCACTGACAATCTAACAAGCCACATCCCCTTACGCTGATGCTGCTACTATTCTGAGGCTACCATTGCCCGTCTCCCTTCCCCTATACACTACATGCAGCAGAAGGAGAAGGAGCCAAGGTAGTGACTGCCGGAACATCTGATAGAAGGTTGCTGCCCAGCTGGATGTTCGGGAGAAAATCCCAACATGTCAGTAGTGAGATGGGGCAGTTCATCCCTGTGCTGTAGCGCAGGTTTATTACTTTTCACTGGCGCCATCCTCTGCAGGTAATTAGCCGTTGGGTGGCAACCCCACTCATTGACATTAAGCAGTGGGGATTGCCCACTTGACGTATGCACAGGGGTCGAATCTAAGTATAGCCCATACAGAGGAATGGGGGTGAGCAAAAATGAGAGAAACACATCATTGGAGTCAGCAGGGCCATGGATGCAAAGCTATACAGCTGGCCCTACTGACATGAGGACTCTTTAAGGTATACCCAGAAATAGCAAATAGGTCACTAATACTATTCAATATCACATAATCTATGTCATGATTGGTCAAGGAATTTGCTGACCAAGAAAGATAATGTTTTCTAGCCTGACATCTTCTCTCACTACCTGTAGGAGGTATCAGTTGAAGTACCTATGTCTGTATGTATACCTTCACATAGTGTTAAGTCCATTTCAAAAATGCAATAAAATGACAATTATGTATCATATTATTTTAACTTGATATTGGAGATACAAAATGCTACTAGTTCTCACTCTAAAGCCATAAGTAACAAATCTAGAAATGTCTTGTGTAATACAATGTCCAGCCAAATGATACCGGAGTATGAACCTGGTGTAGGCCCTGGTCAGGAATGGTTTATGACAATTCTATGCGGTAAAATGGAAGAAATAATCTACTTTTGTTAATGTGTTCTAAAAATAAAGCAGTCATCAAGGCAACCGTTCACATGTTCAACCCAACCCCAGTCTTCACAATACAAAGTAAAACGAGCAACAGAATAACCCCAGTAAATATGCCATTGTCAATTGTGGTAAGGATTTACTGTTCTTAGCTCAATATACAGAATGTGAGTGAGAATGGAGCGTGGCGGCCCAGATAACAGCTTGATCAGCAGCTTCTGCTTTTTGCTTTCTGTCAGCGTAATGTTTACTCAGCTAAAGCGATTGATTACATAACAATGTGGCTCCCTTGGCTTTTATACTTGCTTTTGATGTTTTCCTATTTTGTGACTAGGAAATAGAGGATATTTCACACATACAGATGTAGTTTAGCTAAAATTATCAATTAACTCTTGAGCAGCATGATAACTCACCAAGTAAAGTGTCCTACTGGATTCACATGTAATCTGAACACCCAGAACAGACTACATTAGAGCTGTCACAGGCATCCACATACTGATACTGACTATGGATATCTAGATCAGGGTGGTTTCACACCTGCGTTTGGAGGCCTTTTAAAGCTGATCAGTTTTTGACTGATTGTGGACTGGTTACAAACTGAAGCTGGACTGATGCATGCATGCAAATACTTTTTTTGGGGGGTAGAGTAGCTGATTGGATATGCAGGTCATTGCACACACCACAAGTTTTACTCTGGGAGGTCTGCCAGAGCTCTTCCTCCAAGCCAGCGCAATGCACACAATGCCCACTCCTGGCTGGTGGGTGGTGGCTCGGCTTCTCCCTCCCTCTCCTCTTTCCAGGGCTTTTCTTCCCTTACCCTCTCTCTCTGGTCACCTATTGTTGTGCTTTGCAGTGTACTGATGCAAAGGATCTGTCCAACATGTTTAACACTGAAAGCAGACAGAAGCCCAATATTTTGCTTCCCTCTGTCATTGACTTTAATGCAAAAAACAAAACGGAAAGGTGCTTTCCGTCCGCTTTCCATCCTCTTTCCGTTTTTTTTATGGGAACAATAACGCTGCAAGCTGCACTTTTTTCCACTCAGAAAAACTGAAAACAAATGGAACAGAGTCAAAGTAAACCCAAAATGAGAGCAAAAAAATCTATGGGTCCAGTTTGCTTCAATTTTTTTTATTTAAGAAAAAAATGAAAACCAAGACTCAAACAAATTTTCGCTGCGTATTTCAGTTGCGTAATGTCAGGGCAGAAAATAAGGAGCTGTCTACGAAGAGGGGAAATACACGGGGCATTCTTTGTGATGCAGAGAGGGTACAACCAAAGAGGTTTCATCAGTCTGTGTAAAGTGAAGGGAATGATGGGAAGCAGTTTGTGCGAAAGGTGAGCAGTCAGCGAGAGAGGGCAGCATGGGGAGCAGTTTGTGTAACATTACTTATTAGAAGTCAAAGCTGGTTGGCATTATTAAAGGGGGCAGCATAATGGAGCTTTGTGACTAGTGTGTGGATGTGGTGTGTGGTGGGAAAGCGTGGAGCCAAAATGTTTGTGTTACAAATTCTGCAGAGACAAGCAGTGGCTGGAAAAAAGTCGACATGGTAGTCTGGGCCAGGTAGAGGTAAAAAACGAAAGTGAAAGATACTAATCAGATATGATGTCACCTATGATCACTGAAGCTAACTGCACTTTAGTCACTATCATTGTGTAGAAGTAGTATCTAACCATTATATGCTAAGTTCACTATTAGACGTACACTAAAGCCAAGCTGCTGTATCTGAGCCTAGCATGCAAGTTATCTGATGTTGTCTTCAATGTGTATATACAGTAAATTTTTTGCTTTTTGTGGGGGAAACAAAACAGATGTCTTGAGGCTTGTGCTGTATAGATTACTCACTTAAAAAGGCCAACGATGCAGTTAAAAGTGATAGGCAAGACATGGCCATGAAGTCAAGTTGTGGGGGGGGGGGGCTAAGCTGAACCTTTGCACCCGGGCCCACGAGCCTTTAGCTACGCCTTTAATGAAGCCCATGGGAGAGAAATCAGCACCGCCTTCTTCCAAGAAACTACTCCATTTAGAAGCAATTGTTGGGATGACACATATATCATATCCTTATTCTACCGTTGTCTCTGAATCAGCATTGCTGTGGGAGCCTGAAAGCTTCAGGGAGGTATCATCCTGCCTTTTAATTAACTTTTTGGGAATTCTCTTTTGTGTGTCTGTTTACTGTCATAGCAACTTCCTCTTTTCTTTAATTCGAATTATCAAACATATTTATTTATAGATGTCATTATGTCTTCTATTAGTACAGTTGTTCATTAGCATCCGTATGTACAATGTGCGCTACATCTACAGTAATTCTACTATTTCCTACTGCAAATAAGGCTGCTTTCACATGGGCTATATAATCACACGATTTTGCAGCGATGCAACGGCGCTAGAAATTGCATGAATGTGAAGCCCATGCTGTCCAATGGGTTCTTCTTCACGAGCGATGTTTTGTAGCCTGCTACATTGCGAGACTACAAAATCGCGGCATGTTCTATGCTGCCGCAATTTATATCAATCCATATAGACACAACTCTATCAAGCACAAGGTATAAATATTTAATATGGGCTTTCTTCATGGTTTGATATGTACAGGGGGTATGTTCAAGGCTGCTGTAGAAGAATTTGTTATTGCCCTATGGGCAAATATTGATTTAGTACTTCATTTTTTCTCCGAGTGGCTCCAATACACAGCATCTCATCTCCTCTCCTGAACGGCCGGTATCTGGCATGTAGATATCTGCTGCTTTTATTCCTGTTGTGGGCCACACTTAACTGTTTCGAGAGAAACTTTCAGCTTATGAGGGTACTGTGAGTACTGTGAAGTGAGTTATCTGCCGACACCGCAATTGTTACTATGTGGGCAGATAGACAGCAGAAAAGGCAACCATGACCCTCCAAAAGGGCTACTACAGACCAAGTTATTGTGTCACCGGTACCTCCTCTAGCCATGGTCCCCAAGTGGATAGGGACTTATTCCAACCACCACCGTGGCACAATTCTACAAGTGGCATAGTCGGCAGGATCTACCAGGGGGTGCCTAAACACCAGGAATCACCATGGGAGGAGCAGGATTGGGCTCTAGCCCGGGGCTAAAAGAGATTACTTGCGGGGGCGAGATGCTCAGGAGATGCAGCTACAGAGATTGCTGTGAGAGTGGAAACCGGCTGCAGCAGAGGGGATTCATCACAGCATGGGTGTTGTGACATTTTGTGACTCTTGACAAGGAGTAGGGATTTATCCATGATTGCAAGCAGGAGGACATAGTATTTGTGTGTCTCACATCTGTATGAGAACTTGAGCAGTCAACGTGGCCCAACGACTTAATGATTAGAGAACGAGTCATCTATATTATGTCTGGAAGACCACAATGCTCCATTACCCTAGATTGATGATGACTCAGACCAGTTTGAAGAATGGCATCTCTGTTTGTAAGCCAACTCTAACACCTTTAGTGAGTGGTCTGCTAGACCAGCAGGAGCGGCTGCTCCTGACCCCCGTGCACCTTTATGGATTGACAGAATGAAGAGCTCCACTTCCTAGTTACAGTAGAAAAAGTGATCATAACCCCAACCAAACAGATTAGGTCCCAGTTATTGTGTCACCGGTAACTACTCTCACCATGGCTCACTTAGTTTATAGGAACTTATCCCAACCCCCACCATGGCATGATTGTACAGAAATGTCACACATCAGTCGATGACATTAGTAAAGAGATTCCTGTTTGCTTTGTATCTTGCTTTTATTTCTTTTTATCTTAACGACTCCATTTGCTTTTAAACATCCAAAGGCTTCTTTCCCACGGGCATATATCGGCCGCCGTTTTCACGGTCAGCCGATATACACTACCACCTGTGGCGTTAAAGCTTGTAAATGGGCACACAAATCTACCATTTGTGCGCCTGTTCACACGGCATGGGCCCCGGCGCATATACGCCGAGGTCACCATGCCGTCGCCCCTTTTCCCTCCCTCCCCCTCGCAGGCTCACCTCTGCTCTCCTCTCAGCTCGTTCTTTGCTATATTGGCTAGCAGGGTGCCTTTACGTTGCGGGAATACAACCATGTGATCTGATGCATTGGAATCCAATGCATCAGATCACAGCATATATATTGGACGGCCGTGAAAACGGCGGGCTGATATACGCTTGTGGGAATAAGCCTTTATACTGGTAAAATGTAATATAGTTACCATTTAGATCTGGTGTCGTGGACATCTGGCACATTGTTACCTTGGCAGGGCTGTGGGGTGTCCTTTGTGGACGGGTGACTACATAGCCAACCTCTGACTGCAGCAGCCATAAAGGTATGTCCAGCCAGAGTTTGGCTGCTGCAGGTACATGTTCTACTGCAATAAGCAAGATGTGGCAGAGAATAAGGCAGCGATGGCGTGGAAATTACAGACAATAAAGGGATGTTCATATGCAGCAGATTTATTGCAGACTGAATATAATCTGCGCACTACACTTAACCCCTTAACGACTGCCCCATCGGGAAACTACGTCCTCAGTAAGTGGGCTTAAATCCTAGAGGACGTAGTTTTATGCATCCTCTTTGGATTGATGCCCACTTGCCTGAGGACGTGACAGCTCCATGCTGTCGGTGCCCGCAGGTAGCCGACAGCATGAAGCTGTCATCCCAGGATGCGGGCAGTCCCCCCCCCCCCCCCCCCCCCGGCATTGCGATCGGCGCTATCCAATGAATAGTGCCGATCGCAAAAAAGTAAAGAAAAGTGCGTAAAAAGTTAGATATTCAGATACTCACCTAAGTCCTCCCCGATGTCCCGGGACCCGAATCCCCGTCTGCGCATGCACGCCCGATGATTGACATCGGGCGCGTGCACAGAGGGGCTCGAGCCCCGGGAAATTTAAAATCCCTCTGCTCTTGGCTGCCATGTGTAGCCAAGAGCAGAGGGATGTCACTGGGGACATGATCACTGTCAATCATGTAAAGTTAAAAAAAAAGTGTAAAAAGTGAAAAAAAAAGTGTAAAAGTAAAAAAAAAAGTTTTAAAAAAGTTAAAAAAGATTGCGTTTCATCTCCCCCCACGGATCATATCCGTGAGGGAGGATGAAATGACGTACCTAAGGCCCGTGGATTTATCCACAGACCTTACCCCAGCTTCTGCGCACGCGCCCGTCGCCAAAATGGCAGGCGCATGCGCAAAAGCCGTGGATTGCCAGGATAATTTAAAATCTCCCTGCTCCTGGCTACAAAACTTAGCCGAGAGCCTGGAGATTTCACAGGGGGCCGCGGTGAGCGGTTCCTCGTCACGTGTTCGCCATTATCCAATGAATAATGGCGGTCACGTAAAAGTAAAAAAAAGGTGAAGCTTCATCTCCCCTCACCGATGCGATCGGTGAGAGGAGATGAAACTTTTTACCAGAGGCCTCCGTATTTGCACCCTGACGCGATCTTCCTCCGTGAACTTTCCCGGATCCTGCGCATGCGACCGCCGGCAAAACAGCGAACACATGCGCAGGAGTCGGGGAGCACAGGAAATGTAAAATCTCCTTGCTCCCAGCGGCCAACGGTCGCCGAGAGCCTGGAGCAGTGACAGGTGGCCTCGTTGAGTGGTCCCCGATCACGTGATAAAAAGGTAGCGATCTACCTTAGGTCGGTCTCACATGACCGGATAGGAATTACGGATTCCGCATGCTTCTGATCCGCGGTAATACATGAATCAATCGCATTGCATTACACAATTGTGCTCACATTAGTGGGTCGGAATTGCGTAATCCACTCGCAGAAAAGAGAACGCAGCATGTTCTATTTTACCGCGACTATCCGCAGCATAGAGCCTATTGTGCTCCATGGTCGCGGATATACCCACAGCCCATACGCAACTACATTGTATACGGGCTGCGGGTACCCGTGTCATCGCTAAGCGACTGTGCGGGAAATCCAAATTTTAAAAAAGTACTGCGCATGACCGCCTGTGTGAGTACGCAGTTATGCGCAGTACATTACGCGGCCTTACGCAGGGACACAGCCGGGCTCACAGCTGGGATCCGCTGCGGGCCTCCGCACGCGGATTCCACCTACGGCCGTGTGAGCCCGGCGTTATTCAGACCACTACCTGTAATACGCAATTTACAAGAAGCCCGGGAATGTTCGCCTTCCTGCAGTTCCAGGAGCAGCTTGTTGAGCGTCTTCTGTGCGAGACCGCCGCACCTCATCAAGCTTACGGAGACTCACAGAGCGCCACTTTTTACACCCTATACCCACCACTGAGGTCAAGAAATGAACCCCAAAAAGCATGAGAGGAGGGGGGATACACGGTTTTATTGCCCCATGTACCCATCCCAACCAGCCTCCGTAATTACCCCTGTCTTCGGAAATACCACACAGTTCACATTATTACTTTTATCTAAGATTTGGGGAACACCGAAAAGGGCGCGGAGTGTGTGGGGGGGGGGATATTTTTAGGGAGTCAATTTTTATTCCGTACAAATGAACAATGGGGCCTGGGACTTATTCAGTTGTGCCCTGCAATCCAACGGGTGTTCCCTGCATTACAGGCCTAACCATGTGTCCTATAAGTAGATTAGGGCCACAATGGGTATGTTTTTGAACACGGGACAAACGGGGGGATCCATTTTGGGGTGAAGGTCTTCATTCCTATGTAAACTGTACAAAAAAAACAGTTTTTAAATTGACAAAATTGACAAAAAAATGAAAAACGTAATTTTTTCCTTCTGCTTTGCTTAGATTTATTCAAACACTGTGGGGTCAAAATACACAGTACACCCCTAGATGAATTCATTACGGGGTCTAGTTTTTAAAATGGGGTCATTTGAGGGGGTTCTTTATAGTTTTGGACGCTCAATGGCTCTACAAGTGGGCAATGGGGCCTGGAATTTATCCCGTTGTACCCTGAAATCAAACGGGTGCTCCTTCCATTATAGGCCTAGCCATGTGTCCTTTAAGTAGATTAGGGCCACAAGGGGTATGGTTCTGAACACGGGACAAACAGGGGTATCCATTTTGGGGTGAAAGTCTTCATTCCTATGTGTGCTGTACAAAAAAAACTGTTTTTAAATTGATACAAATGCCAAAAAAATTAAAATTGTATTTTTTTTCCTACTGCTTTGCTTAGATTTATTCAAAAATTGTAAGGTAAAAATACACAGTACACCCCTAGATTAATTCGTTAAGGGGTCTAGTTTTCAAAATGGGGTCATTGGTGGGTCGTTTTGGCTGCTCAAGGGCTCTACAAGTGGACAATGGGGCCTAAATCACCTTCATGCTAAATTTCTGTTCTGAAAGCCACCGACTACTTCTTTCATTTTGGGTCCCGTTGTGCATCCACACATAAGATTAGGGCCACAATGGGTATGTCTCTGAACACGGGACAAACAGGGGTATCCATTTTGGGGTGCAAGGCTTCATTCATGTGTGTGCTGTACCAAAAAAGCAGTTTTTAAAACAACAGAATTGCCAAAAAAACGAAAATCACATTTTTTTCCTTTTGCTTTGCTTGAATTCATTCAAAAACTGTGGGGTCAAAATGGGCAGTACACCCCTAGACAAATTCGTTAAGGGGTCTAGTTTTCAAAATGGGGTCACTTGTGGGGGTTCTCTTTGGTTTTGGCCGCTCAAGAGCTCTACAAAAGTGCTATGGGGCCTAAAACGCCTTCAAGCACAATTTATGTTCTGAAAGACACCGACTACTCCTTTCATTTTGGGTCCCGTTGTGCATCCAGACATAAGATTAGGGCCACAATGGGTATGTTTCTGAACACGGGAGAAACGGGGGTATCCATTTTGGGGTGTAAATCCTCATTTTCATGGGCAATATAGTAAAGAAATATGTCTTTAAAATGACATATTTGCAAAACTATGAAATTTTATTTTTTCTCCTCTAAATTGAATTAATTCCTGAAAAAAACTGGTAGGGTCAAAATACTCATGACACCCCTCAGTGAATACATTAAGGGGTGTAGTCTTTAAAATGGGGTCATTTGGGGGGGTATCTATTATTCTGACATTCATGAGCCTTTGCAAACTTGGCTTGGTGCAGGAAAACAAAGTGTTCCTCAAAATGCTGAAAAGTAATGTTAAATTTGTACGTCCTATAAATGGTTAAAAAAACACAAAAGTCTTTCAAGTGTGCATTCAGAATAAAGTAGACAGATGGAAATATATATCTTATCAAAAATTTGTGCAGTATGTTTGGACATATTTGAGATATTACAGTTGAAAATTAGAAAAAAATGACAATTTTTTCAACATTTTTCCAATATTGGTACTTTTAATAAATATACACAAATTATATCGGTCTCTTTTTACAACCAAAATGAAGTGCAACATGTGGCGAAAAAACAAGGTCAGAATCACTTGGATATGTAAAGCCTTTACGGAGTTATGCTACGTTGAACGACGCATGTCAGATTTCCAAAATTTGGCTCCGTCACTAAGGCGCAAACAGGCTTCGTCACTAACGGGTTAAAGCCATGTTGACATTTGTGCTTGATGCTCTGTTCGAAGCCCCCAGCACAGATATGGCATGAAATCCTGGACAAAATATAACAGCATGCTGCGCTATTCATTCATGAACATTTTTGCCGCCATGCTAACAGCCAGACCACATTATAGTCAGTTGGCACTGTCTGGGTCTGGCATAGGCCCCATCCAGCACTTCCAGCTTTTCTGTTGTTCAGCTCTGAGACTCAGTAATGAAAAAGATTAACAACTGTGTAAACCCAGTCTAAAGACGCGGAGCAATTATATCAATCAAAAGATCGTTCAAACGAGTGAAAATGAACGCAGTCAAGTATCGAATGACGAATGATAAATTGTTCACTTTTTGTTCATTTTCTGCAGGCATAAAAATCATGGTTGGCTCGTTCACTAATCATTCGGTTTAAATACCGATCGTTCAGTTGTTCTCATTCACTTATACAGCGAATGTGAATGACTGAATGAGCCAACGATGTATCTGCCTGTATAAACAGGTGAACTAAAATCCAAGCAACTCAGAAAAGTGAGCTTTTTGGAATGATTACTTGGGTGACTATGAGCCTGTGTAAAAGTACCCTAAATTGGGTTGTTTTGCATCCTGAGCCTGGATTTAGACGTTCAGTTTACATTTTCCTTTCTAATATTGTCAATATGAAGTAGAAACAATTAATACGTCTACCTGTCGACTTCATTATTATTTGAGGCCTAGACAAGGTAGTTCAAGCAATTGTCAGAAGGGTAGCTTGCTGTTGCACTGCAGGTTTTTAAATTACTCTATGTCATAAAAGTATCTTCTCTGCAATTGCCTCCAGTCTGGGTTATAAGGAACCTGTCTGATTGAGGGCTCTTTCCCACGAGCATATTTTGGCTGTCATTTTCACGGCCTGCCCATATACGCTACGATCTGATGCATTGGATTCCAATGCATCAGATCACATGGCCGTATTCTCACGGCGTAAAAGCGCCCGGCTGGGCACTTTCATGCCTGGAACTATCTTCCTGGCTGGAATACATCGGACGCTGCATGGGCTCCTATGGGAGCCAATGATAGCGGCCGGAGAAGGGAGGTTGGAGGGAGTTTAGTAGCGTGACTGCTAAACTCCCTCCATCTTCTCTCCTCCCCTCCAGCTGTTTGCAATGGGAGGGAGAGAGACAGAGGTGGAGCTAAGCTCCGCCCCCTCCCATTACTGGTTGCGGACAAGGGGCGGGGAGGGGACGGGTTCTTATCTCCGCCCCATCCTGCCCACTCCCATTGCAAACAGCTAGAGGGGAGGGAGAGAGGAGGTGAGCCGAGAAGGAAAGGGGAGGTAAAAGCTTTGCAGCTTTGGCATATATGCATCGGGGCCCAGGCCATCTAAATGGGCGCACAAGCGTTAAATTTGTGTGCCTGTTCATGCGTTTTTACGGCGCCGGCGGGCGCACTTAAAAAGTCCTACGGCCATGTGAAAGAGCCCTGAGCAGACTGTCTGATCTTCAGGCATCTTGTTATCGAGCAGGAGGAGCTGAGCAGATTGATATATAGCTTTATGGAAAAAAGAGTAAGCTGAACTTGACATTTATTGGACTGAACTCCATTAATTGCGGGCTTAAGAGTCCATTGGGTGGTTTCACTCACTAATTGACAATAATTCCCGTAGAGTGTATACAGAGATAGCTATCAATCACTGATAGCTCCGCCCACTGGACTCTTAAGCCCAGAATGAGCAGAGATGTAAGGCAATAAATGTCAAGATATACTGAATCTTTCCTATAAAACTATATATCAATCTGCTCGGCTCCTCCTGCTCTATAACATCATGCCTGCAGATTGGATTGCATTTTAACATAATAGGTTGCTTTTAAATACAGTGTTTTTGAACCAGTCTATATTCCACTTTGGAAGTGTGAATGAATGCGGTGTGTCTGTAGTAGGGTTGCCAGTGCCGACGTGCCGTCTAGTTTCCTGCTTCAGTGACTAGCCTTTATAACCAGTTGTTATCTAACAGGGAGATTGAACTATATTCCTAATTACTCAGGATACTACAAGGATGTTGGAGTTTGCCCGGGGCCTCAGTGCTCCATCACAGCAGGATTCCCGTCATTTACAGCATGTTGTGTCATGAAAACGCTTACATAACAAGGTCTGCTAGTCAAAACTGCCGTGAATAACAAGGAGAACATTGTTCCTGCAATATTTATTAGATTATATGAGCACAAAGAAAACCAAATTAGATGAGGTCACTTTCATAGTTTCTGAAATAGTCTTACACATACACTGCAAACACATCCAAATACTCTGTACTGATAGAATAGAAATAAGCCATAGCTGTAAAACACTTGTCTTTTATTAGTACAGTACAATGCAGAATCTGTTGTCCTGGTTTAGAAAAACATGGAGACTTGCTTCCAAAAACAGAGACAGACCTGTTCCCAGATTGTGTCTGCTATTGTAGCCCAGCCCTATTGACTTCAATGGAGTGCGGCTGTAACACCAGACAGAGTCATTCAATGATGATCAGCAGGGAGATCATGATACCTGATCCCTGCTGATTAACCTGTAATAAATAGTGTCATTTATTGCTAGATGCGGGCAGGTTGGGATGGCACCCTGTCTCAGTGATACAAGGGCCCTTCTACATGGTATCTGCATTTGATGTGCAGGTTTTGATGCAGAATTCCAGGATGGCAGATTTCGCAACACTGTTGCAGAATACTCCGTCTTGACTGAAAGCACCCTAATGCTGCTGCAAGAGAAATGTGTGGCCACCTGCAGTTTTCCCTGGCAATGAAAACTAATCGAGGGACAGTTCAACAGCAGACATGAACAGATCCATTAACCTCTGGGGGCTATTATCTGATGGGAAGTTTCCCTTAAAGGGGTTGTCTCGCGCCGAAACGGTTTTTTTTCTTTTCCATAGGCCCCACATTCGGTGCAGGACAAACCCAAGGGATGTGTTAAAAAATATATATATATATATATTACTTACCCGAATCCCCGCTCTGCGACTTCTTTCTTCTTCCTACTTCTTCCTTCTCCAAGATGGCCGCCGGGATCTTCACCCACGATGCACCGCGGGTCTTCTCCCATGGTGCACTGTGGGCTCTGTGCGGTCCATTGCCGATTCCAGCCTCCTGATTGGCTGGAATCAGCACACGTGACGAGGCGGAGCTACGCGATGACGCGTAGAAGGGGGCGGAGCCAGAACGCCGCTCGTGCCCGGACCGAGCAGAAGGGTAGAAGACCACACAGCGCAAGCGCGTCTAAAAAAGCAAGAAGACAGCGAAATTAGACGGAGCCATGGAGATGGGGACGCCAGCAGCGGAGCAGATAAGTGAATAACTTCTGTATGGCTCATATTTAATGCACGATGTATATTACAAAGTGCATTAATATGGCCATACAGAAGTGTATAACCCCACTTGCTGCCGCGAGACAACCCCTTTAAACTATAATTGAGCACATTGCTCCTTCAGACGACCGTATTTGCGCATGTAAAGTATATGCACAGAGAATAAAACCCATTGACGTTAATGAGAATGGGTTTTGTGTGCAGATTTCATACGTGCTGAAAAAAACAGGATCTGCGCACTAAGGGCCCCATAAAAGTCTATGCGCATTTCCGTGAGAAAAAAACACATCTGGACCTCATTAGGCTAAATAGCTTTTTATATCATGGCAGTAAGGTGTCATGTGAGTATATGAACAGGTCCTTCGTGCATAAAAAGTACAGTACTATGTGCCGCTATGCGCCAAATCTACTTAATCAAACCGTATTCACTGCGCAAATACATTGGGATGAAGCATGTGCAATTAAGCATACATTTGTGTGAAGCCGTCCTTAATGGCCAAATTTTTTACCGCCGTTTTTCAACGCAGCATGAACTATCTTTTGCGTATTTGCCTCCATTTTTGTATTATTTTATATGCTTGTGAGAAACTGGCCTAAGGCTGCATTCGCATTTGGCGTTTTTGTTGTTTTTCGGAACTGCAGGCAAAAACTCACTTCACATCAGGTGGACACAGAGCCTCAGGTGGTACAGAGTGCTGAGGCAGCAGTATGCAGTCTAAGCCGAGGCAGCAGTATGCAGTCTAAGCCCTCGCTCACAACCTGAAGTTTGCAAGCTCAATCCCTTCATGGTTCAGGTAGCCGGCTCAAGGTTGACTCAGCCTTCCGAGGTGGTAAGATGAGTACCCAGCTTGGTGGGGGGGTAATAAATAAAAACATTACTTGAAAGCACTGCGGAATAAGTTGGCGCTATACAAATAAGATTTATTTATTGTAGCTTTCTCCATATGTCAGTAGAACAAGGAAATTTGTATTTAAGAGGAGATGGTGGCAAATTTTGATCCGGCTGAGCAATTTCTAAAGAACTTGCAGAAGCCGTCTTGTTTTCTGTGAATCCCTCTCCACTCTTAGTATGAGTTTTTATTTCTCAGAAAATGCAGCTTCTGCTTTTAGTGCTTTCTTCCAGAAAAGGTGTAAGACCTGTGAGAGGTAAATCAAGTGCAACCAGGAAACAGCAATTCAGTGAACTGGACAGGATGTCTGATGACTAATGCCAGAGTTGTCAATAAATCAGGATGGACTGTCAGGTGCAGAAAATTAGTAATGTGACATGTAGATACATGTTATACATGCCTACTGCTGAGATTTCACATGGTCAAGGGGTTGTCAATGGGAATCTATCACTAGGGTTACAGTGGTGCTTGAAAGTTTGTGAACCCTGCAGAATTTTCCATATTTCTGCTTATGTTTGACCTAAAACTCGGATTTCCACATAAGTCCTAATAGTGGATAAAGAGAACCAAATCAAGTGAGTCAAAAATATTACACTTGGTCCTTTATTTATTGAGGAAAATAATCCATGTCTGTGAGTGGCAAAAATTTGTGAACCTTTAGGATTAGCAGATGATTTGAAAGTGAGTCCGGTGTTTTCAATCAATGGGATGACAATCAGGTGTGAGTGGGCGATATGTTTTATTTAAGGGACAGGGATCTATCAAAGCCTGATCCTAACAAGGCATTTAAGAAAGTGTATCATGGCACGAACAAATGAGGTTTGTGGGGACCTCAAAAGAAGAATTGTTGATGTTCATCAGGCTGGAAAAGGTTAGAAATACATCTCTAAAGAGTTTAGATTCCACCAATTCAAGTCAGACAAAATGTGTGCAAATGTAGGAAATTCAAGATCATTATCGCCCTTACCAGGAGGGGTCAACCAACAAAGATCACACCAAGAGCTAGGCCTATAATAGTCTACGAAGTCACAAAGGAACCCAAGGTAACCTCTAAGCAACTAAAGTCTTTTCTCACATTAGCTAATGTTAATGTTCATAAGTCGACCATCAGGAGGACACTGAGCAACAATGGTCTGCATGGCAGGATGGCAAGAAGAAAGCTGCTGCTCTCCAAAAAGAACATTGCTGCACATCTGCAATTTGTTAAAGATCACCCAGACAAGCTAGAAGGTTATTTGAACAGTATTTTGTGGATGGATGACACCAAAATATAGCTTTTTGGCTTAAATGAGATGTATTGTGTTTGGAGAAAGAAAAATATTGCATTATAGTATAAAAACCTTATAAATCTGTGAAACACATTGGTGGTAATATCATGGTTTGGGGCTGTTTGCTGCATCTGGCCCAGGATGACTTGCCATTGTTGATGGAACAATAAATTTGGAAAGATACCTGCAAATCTTAAAGAAAAAGATTAGGACATGTCCTTGTGAGCTGAATCTCAAGACAATGTTGGTCATGCAGCAAGACAACGACCCAAAGCACACAAATCATTCTACAAAAGAATCGTTAAAGAAGAATAAAGTTAAAGTTTTGGAAAGGCTAAGTCAAAGTCCTGACTCCAAGGGCTCATTCACACAGGCGTAGCCGATTTTTGGTCAGCCATGTCATGGCCACAGCGCAACTGAAGATCGCATTAATGGGCGCACAAATCTCCCATTTTTGCACCGTTCAGATGGCCCAGGTCTGGCAACAATACGCAGCACCCAGAATACTCTGCTAAACAGCCTCTCCCTTTCCGCTCCCTTGACGGCTCTTGGCAAGGGGAGGGGGTGGGGCAGGGGCTGGAGCTAGTTTGCTAAGCTCCTGCCGCCTCTCCGCCCCTTGTCAGCGGTCAGCAATGGGAGGGGTGGGACGAGGTGGGAGCTTAGCAATTAGCTCCCGCCCCCTCCTGTCCTCTTCCATTGCAAACAGCTGACAAGCGCAGAGAGGATGAGGAAAGGGGTTGGGAGTATAGTAAACATGCTGCTAAACTCTCTCAGACCTCATTCTCCGTCAGCTCCCATAGGAGTCTATAGGAGCCACTGCTGTATTCCGTCCGGAAGATAGTACCTGAACCATCTTTCCTGCCAGGCGTAAAAGCGCCCTGTCAAAATGTGCAATGTATGCACTATCTTGGCCGGCTGGGTGCTTTTACGCTTTGGGAGTATGTCCATCTGAACTGATGCATCAGATGGGCAGCGTATGTCGGCCGGGCATGAAATGAAGTCTAATGCTGTAGAAATATTGTGGAAGCACCTGAAGTGAGCAGTTCATGGGAGGAAACCCACCAATTTAAGAATTAAAGTTATTTAAAGTCTAATAGGGTCCAGCTGCCTTCTTTTCCTGCGTTTTGCTCAGTGGCGCACTCTTCCTCTTGTGTAATTTCGCACCTGCAATAGACTTCTATGGCAGTTTCACTGCATAAAATGCTGAAAAATAGGGCAGGATCTATTAGGAAAATAGAGCAGGACCAATTTTTTTGCCCACGCAAAACGCACTTATGAGAATGAAGCCAGTGAAATAAATGGGTTCTATTCTCTGTGCTTAGCTTGCGCAGATTTTGCATGCGCAAACATAGCCGTGTGAAGGAGCCCTAAGATAGCCTTGCTGTACATGCTCATGTCTGCCGCATGCTTTATTTGTTGTGGAAATTAGGTGGATTTTCACAGCGGAGTTCATTCATTACAATACCATGATTTAAAACCGCAGCACGCAGAGTTTGGTGTAGATGAAGGTGTGGATTTACTCTGCAATGTGTGATCATACCCCAATAACCCCACTCTTGCCCAAAACACAGCTCTTGGACAAGGGTGTCGTCACAAGGACGTATTTGCGTGCAAAATTTGTGCGTAATGCGCAGAGAATAGAACCCATTGATTTCAATGGGTTCATTCTCATTTCCTTTTTTTGCGCATGCATTTCTTGCAAGAGAGTAGGACCTGCTCTATTTTTAGGAGTTTATGGGGGTGTGCAAATGGGCACATATGTATGCTCAGGTATGCGCATATACACAAACAACGGCACCTCGTTGAGCTAATTAGCCTTGTAAAACAGGACGGAGGTGGTTCCCGCCCTTGTGTTAACAAGCAGTGCCTTCGTAAATATACTTAGCATTTGTGCAGGCACAAAAAACACTCCTTCACTGCACATACACATTGCGCAATAGTGAGAGTTTTTGTGCTTATGTCCGTGTGTGGCCGCCCTGAGAATCTCGTTCTGGAAAAAAATGGCTCCTCTTTCCAATCTCACATGGCCCTTTTAAGTTTATTGTACTAGAGAGCCTCTTGTTCATCCAGATCCATATTCATCAAGAGCTTTAATGGCTAAAGGCCTATTAAGACACAATGAGCGATAATCGTTGTGGGTAATTGCACTGACATGGTGTAGTTTTCGTTATGCCATCGCTCATCGTTGTCGACGATGAGTCTTATCAGGGATTCACAACGGGATACAGCTGAAACTATTGTTTCAACTGTATCCCACTCCCTGATGACAGGCGGGATATGAAAAACTCAGCTGTCCAGCTGCGTTCTCCATACCTCGCACGGAGCGCTGGGCTGTATAACAGCCAGGCACTCCGTGCATAAAACAGCTGGATGCAGAAGACAAGCGGGGCCACCCCGCTTGTCTTCTGCATCCTCTGCTCAGAACGCTCGGCTGTATGACAGCCTGGCCCTCCCAGCAGGGTACAGCTAGATGCAGAGAACAAGCCCCCCCCCCCCCCTTCCCGGTTGTTCTCTGCATCCTCTGGAGCACAAGGTGATCACTCAATGTTTGAGCGATCATCTTGCAATGCAAATGAGACAACGATCATTTTGAGCAATACTGGTTGTCTAAATGGGCCTTAACTCACCACATAAATGACTCTCACACACAGCATACAAGAACCAAATCCAAATCAGGCAATTTAAGTCTATTGTAAAGAAAAAGGAAAACCTGTTCTGCTGTGTTCATGTTCTTTAGAGTCAATCAATTTTATTAAATTTTCTAATAAACACTTTTGAAGCAGTACAACCATCAAAGACACCTACAATTGTCCATATTGGCAAGCCAGCCATCAAAGCGTGGTAACATTAGGACTATCAAATATTAATTTTCTGCATCTCCGACAAAAAATATAAAAATACAAAGAATAAAAAATATCCAACTAGAAGTGTAGATGGGGGTGGGGGTGAAAGGAGAGAATAGGAAGGCGGGAAAGGGGAAGAGGGGACTAGGAAATAGGGACGACCTCGCAAAATGGCGCTGAATTCTCTTTACGGATCCAGTCGACCTGACTCCAGCCAGGATTTGAAGTGATCGGAAACTCTCATCGAAATCCAAAGACTCCATAGGTCGTGGGTGCCTATCCGCTCCTGCTCGCTCTCAGACCCTTCTTCTTCATATCACATGAGTAAATCTAGCTTCTCTGTCCAAATTATTCTTAATGAGGGGGTCGTAGATCTCCACAAACCAGGGACAGACATCCTCACCGCCAATATGACCAACCTCAGTAGGTCAGCTTTAATCCTAGCGATAGACCCAGGGAGCATCAGGAGAAGGGCCATCTCAGCTGTTATGGACACCGCCGACCTGGTCATGGCTGTGTTCATGTTCTTTGACAAGGATACGATGTTATCACTGTTGCTTTGCAGTGCAGGGGACCTGGGTTCAAATCCAACCTAGAACATCTCCATGTTCTCCTGATGTCTATCTGGGTTTCCTCTGGGCACTCGGGATTCCTTCCACACTCCAAAATATATACTGATAGGATAATTAGCTTACTATGAAACTGGCCCTACTGTATGTGTCTGAGATAGGAAATTAGATTTTGAGCCCCACTCTGTCTGGGTATATCATGAAAAATCTAACTACATTGAGGCATATTTACTTAGACCGAGATTTCACACACTGGTCTAAGTGAACTATGCACCAGCATTGGTGCAACAAATGTATGAAGAGGCACACCAACGTCTGGCAGCACCTTCATACGGATGACTGAAATCTACGCCAGCTAGAGTAGCTTTCAGCTATAATTGATGCCAGTTTCTGCCATAAATTATAATAAATGTAACAGTCACACAGCCATGCTGCTTAACGTTAAAGAAATATATTAAATACAATAAAGGGAAACAACCCTAATCACAAATATGTATAAATATAAGCTACTCCAAACCACTAAATCCAACTCACAAGGCACAGGAGCATCAGAAATAGAATTTAATTAGAACTCAAAATTATTCAAATGATTAGCAAACAGGGACACACAAGCTGGTCACAGTGGTCAACACTGAAAGTGTTACTGACTTAGAAAGGTCCTAATCCATAGTATCTTGGTGTGCTGAACACGAATATGACCATGAAAAAGTTTTATCGGCTCTCGTTTCGAAGATATTTCATATAGTTCATTTTCTGTGTTTTATCGTGTAAATTTATCCAGTAGGACTGTAACAATATCCATACAGTTATGATAACGTAAAGCAGCTACTGAATTCCATTGAGTATAACAAGTACAGCTGGCATCTCTGGGGTGATTTGAAGATAGTTGCCCTTTTAATGGGACTGCAGCAGGAATATACAAAATACTCTTATGTAAGTGGAAAAGCCAAGCAAGGGAATTGCACTATTTGTGGAAGGAATAGACTCACAGACAAAATGTAGCAGTTGGAGAGAAGAATATCCAGCACCCAGCTCTGGTTGAGGCTCACAAAATCCTGCTACCACTCCTTCACATCAAACTAGGTTTGATGAAGAACTTTGTGAAAGCCATGGACCGGACATCGAAGCTTTCCAATACGTTCATGAAAAATCCCCTCGACTCAGTAAGACAAAGATTAATGAGGGAGTTTTGGTGGGTCCTCAGATTCGAGAGCTCTTCAAAGATGACCGGTTCAACAACTTGCTGTAAGGTGATGCAAAACAAGCATGGAATGTTTTTCTCCCAGTGTCTACAAACTTTCTCGGGAATGTTAGAACTAGTACAAGACATGCGGATGCTATATCAGAAACTTGGCAGCAATATTTCTCTAAAGATCCACTTCCTTCTTTTCCATCTGGACCTCTTTGCAGACAACTGTGGTATGGTTAGTGATGAACATGGTGAACGCTTTCATCAAGATATCACAACAATGGAACAAAGATACTAGGAAAGATGGTCTACTACCATGCTGACTAGTCCACAGAGATGCTACCGAACAGCTGGACAGGCAAAGGAATCTAAGACGTAGTCTATGACTTGATTTTTTACAGGTACTAACCGTAAGCCTATTACTATTGGCATGAATTTCGTGATGTAAACAATTGTTAATGCAAAAATCAATATTTGCCATACAATATGCTTTTGGGTTTCAAATTCTTAGTTAAAGGTAAGCTGAGCTCAGGAGATTAACTCTCACCAAATCAACACTTAGTGTGATCAAAGTAATCTGTTTATTGATTGACATACCACAGCTTTTATAGAGGCACATGATCTAATTACAGTAATTCAAATCTATTATAATTCATTTATTACCATTGGTCAAAGAAACATAAAACATGTAAGATAAGGAATTTAACACCTAAATTGCTGAAGGGAAAACAGTGCAGACACAGTAGAATCCTACATGATTAGCTTCTCGGAACACAAAGGTACTTTATAAACAATAATTGTTTAGAGAGAGACAGGAGAACAGGGCGCAATGACCCGAGACACTCAATCTAGTGCCTTGGTATGTTCCAATCATCAAGGTCCCTTATTATTTTTCAATACATTTTAGCAAACCTTGTAAAAGGAAAAGTAGTAAATAATTGACACAGAAGATGGCTACTTCCTCACAAAATGGCTACGCAAAGGATAGAACAGAGTCATATAAATTTCACTAACACAGGTATTGCAGATTGCAAAAAATAGAGACAATTTTGCATTTTGACTGTCATCTTCATGTTGAGTACATAAAAAATGTTCAAAACAAGAAATGACTAATTTTATTTCAGTAACATGACTTTTGTAAAAATGTGTTAAGCAGTGTAATATAACATTTAGACAAGCCAATACATTGGTCTAGAAAATATATAGAAGTAGTCAGTCCTTATATATGTAATACTTTAATCCCAATATGCATAAAGAAAAAGGAGGACTACAGATATACTAGTACTGTGTTCCTCAGCCCTGACACGTGTTTCACCACCTGCTTTCTCAAGGGGTCAATGAACATTAAACATAGGTGGGTATTTATCTACCAAACAGTCAAGTACAAGTGACATCATAGGTGCTTCACCCCCAAAACAGCTCAAATAGTAGAGGGGTTACACCATAAGAAAATATGTTGGAGTCATCACAAGCAAGGCTCTAAACCACCACAAGATACTGAGAATAGTTGCGTCCATCCGACATCACATGCAAGGAAAGAGAAAAGGAAAAAGGGAGGAGTGTGATATGAGGAGTCATATGGGAAAAATTACCTGACTAAGGCCCAATGCACCCGGGCGTATTTGCACTGCGGGATCCGGAGCTCTGGATCCCGCAGCAAATACAGCACAGAGGACATGCATTGAAAAATGCATTTCCATGACCACGAGCGGAAATCAACTGCGATATTCCGCTCGCGGGATGGAAATCATAGCATGTCCTATTCTAATGCGAACTTTGTAGAGGCTCGCACTATCCACATCATCGCCAGCATGACGGCTCTGCACTGTGCATGTGCGGTTGTGCGCCAGCCGGCGCATCCGCGGAGCAGAGAGAAGATGCCAGACAGGTAAGCTGGGTTTTTTTGCAGGGGCACAGGGTGGCATCCCGCTGCAAGGATCTCGCAGTTGGAATCCAATCTGGCCATCAGCATTCGGCCTAAGGCCTTATGCCCACGGCGGGTCAGATTTCGATTGCTAATGATGGCAGCAGAATCAGGCCCCGCACCCCCCAGAGACCCTATACTCACCTCTCTGGATCTCCTGCAAGTGTCTCACCCGGCTAGCCGGCGCACATGACCCGGATTCTCGCAGTACTTGTGCAGTGCTCACAGCGGTAGTATCACGGGACAGATGGCTTCCTTTGACTGCGAAATCGCAGTTGATTTCCGCTTGTGGGCAGGGGAGAATCGTTTTACACAGACACGGACAATGCTGTGGAATTCGCGCCGGATGTCTGACCGTGAATTCCGCAGCAATAATCTATCCATGGGCATTCAGCCTAAATGTCTCACAGGTCTTACAGCACACTAACATAAACAACCTCATAAGTAATAACAGGTAAATAGAAAATGACTAATACAATAATAAATACAATATATGTACAACTATTAATACATACAAATAAGTCAGTGGAATAAGTGAAAAAAGTAGGTTTCAGCTATAATTAATGCCAGTTTCTGGCATAAATTACAATAAATGTAACAGTCCGCACAGCCATGCTGCTTAACATTTAATAAGTGTCGAACCCTAGCGGAAACAATCAAAAAGTCCAAATTTTTGGCACCTGAATTGTGGTGCAATAAATATGATAAATATGCCGCTACATTAATAAGTGAAAAATAACCCAGTAACCTACTCTACAGCATCAGGACTACCACTATCCAGGTGTAAAAGAATGAATGGGTGAAAGAAGAGGAGGAGCGGCGCTGCTGTCTTGGAAGATAGGAGCAAGAATTAATCACGATTGAATCTTATTAGGGCTGCGCGTTACAGAGTCGAACGGACTCCTTCCTCAGGCCATATTACCATCCTGATGTAAGCCTGTCAAACGTATGTCAAAATGGAACCCTTTTTTGATATATATGTGCCCCAAAGGAACCTACAAGAACCTATAGAGTACATTAGACATATAGGACTGAAGGCTCTTTCACATGGCCGTAGGCATTTTAGGTGCGCCCGTTCAGATGGCACGGGCCCAGCGCATATACGCTGAGCCCGTACTGCTGTTAGGCAGGGGGTGACAGTTTAGCTCTGCTAAGCAATTCTCCTCCTTCCCTCCCCCTCGCCGGCTCTCTGCCTCTCTCCTCCCCTCTGGCTGTTACAAAGGGAAAGGCAGGACGGCGTCGGAGCTGAGCTCCTGCCTTATCCCTGCCCCTTGTCGGCAGCTAGCAATGCTTAGCACCGCCCCCATCCTGCCCCCTCCCATTGCAAACAGCTGGGGGAGAGAAGGTGGAGAAAGTTTAGCAGTCAGGCCGCTAAACTCCCTCCCACCTCCTTTCTCCAGCAGCTGTCATAAGCTCCCATAGGTGTCTATGGCAGCAGTCGTATTCCAGCCCAGAAAGATAGTTCCAGGACTATCTTTCCTGCCCGGCGTAAAAGTGCCCAGCACTATATTGGCTGGTCGGGCGCATTTATGCCGCAGGAATACGCCTGTGTGATCTCATGCATTGGAATCCAATGCATCAGATGGTAGTGTATATTGGCCGGCCGTGAAAACGATGGCCGATATATGCTTGTATGAATAAGCCCTGAATCATAGTGTGTACTAAAGTATGTGCACACATAATGGAGAAAATCCGCATTGCAATGAATGAGTTCCACAGGTAAAATCCTCACCATTTCTGCCACAAATAGAGCATGCCGTGGATGAGTATTTTCCACTGCAGATCTTTTCCACTGTGTGAATGGGGTTTGTTAAAGCCGCATGCACTTACATTGTACTGTACATTGCTGCAAGAAAACCACAGACGAAATTCCGCAACATATCCATGACGTGTGAACTTCTAGAAGTTCAGCCAAGTTGTTAGGCATGTGTCTGTTGACTCTTCCCAGTAACAAGCAGTAGTATTGTGAATGCAGCTTGAGATATAATACACGCTGTAATCTAAGACACATAAATTGCTGTAAATATATCATTCTGTATATAAACCGTAGAGCCAAAACCAGTCTTTAACAAAATATTGAAAAAACCATGACAACATAAAGTATAGCTAAGTGTTACTTGTGAGCCTGAAGTGGTGTCCCCTACAAGAGGTAGTTACTGACACAAACATAATGCATTCCAGCCTTTTCACAGTCTGGCCTTTAATGCATTGCACATGTTTGGCGGAGATTATTTTTCAGTAGTGCTATTTTCTGTCGCAGCTTGACACAAGTGTCCACCTAATGAGGGATGTCTGGTTAACTTCGCAAATGCTAGTGACCGCTTTACAGCCCGGACTATTTTTATGATTTGTAGATGCTTGAATTTCAGACATGATGGAAAAATATATTACTTTTATTTAAAAGGGTTATTCTGTTTTTTTTCAACTGATGACTTATCCTTTGGATGGTCCACCACTCGGGATCCACATCTGTCCGTTGATGGTCCAGTCTGCGGTCAGTGCATCGGGCTGGATGCCGTCATTGCATTGTTATTACATTTCCTGTTTCTGATAGGACCAGACATCCTGTTCTGTCCGTAATGAGGAGCAGGAAGGGGAATAGAAGCGCCGTGCTCCCATTGATTTCAATGGATGTTAAGCCGGAGCGGGTCATGACTACGTTTGCACTGACAGTAGGCCAGACGATCAACTGTTGGATGGGGATCCCAAGAGTTGAAGGAAACATCATCAGTTAAAAAACGCCAAGAATATACCTTGAATTGCATTACCCATACAATAATTTGTGAACCTAAACTTCTATGTCTAACTAGAACTCCCATAATGTAGATTAGGAAAGAAAACTCATGCAATTCTCCCAAATGTAAGATATTGCCATGTCCATTCTGAAAACTTTTTTAAGGTAGACAGTGTAGCCCAACATATGATATCCAACCAGTTACATAGTAACATAGTATGTTAGGCTGAAGAGAGACAATTTCCATCCAGGTCAGCCTATTTGCATATCCCCCTTGTTGATGTAGAGAAAGGCGAAAAACCCTCAATGAGGTAGAAGTCAATTTAGCCAATTTTGGGGGGGAAAAAGTCCTTCCCGACTCCATAATGGCAGTCAGAATAATCCCTGAAAGTTCCTACCTAAATGTAAGACCCAGATCAACAACCCACTAGTCACCTAATGTCTATATCCTGTAATATCCTTCTGCTCTAGAAACACATTTAGTCCCCTCTTAAACTCCTCTATCAATTTTGCCATCACCACTTCCTCAGGCAGAGACTTCCACAGTCTCACTGCTCTTACAGTAAAGAACCCCCTTCTATGTTGATGATGAAACCTCCAGTCCTCTAGACGTAGTGGATGCCCTCTTGTTACAGTTGCAGTCCTGGGTATAAACAGATCATGGGAGAGTTCTTCATATTAATATACCAAACTGTGTGATAGCTATAGGGGCTATACTTTACTTAAAAGTTGTATATCACCCATGATGTAATAGAAAAAACTGTCAGACAGTGCGATAATATACATGTTATTGGCTTGAGACATTGACATTTTTACTGTCTATGTTCAAAAGCAAAAATTGTAGTTTTATACTACATACTCAAGACTTGTGATATAAGGTTAGATGTCTGTTAACAGCATATTATTAAGAATGATCTAATCTAGAGTACAGATATGGAGACATTCAGACAATGTTCCTTGGGAAAATATACAGACAAGCTGTCCTGTACTGACATGCTGGCCCCAAGATACTGTACCGTACATCCCAGTGAGTACAGAATGACGTGATTACGTTTGCGAATCATGAAATTCTGCAATGTCTGACTCACAGCCTGGTTCCAAAAGTACAGTAGCTCATTATATCATCATGACTGGAAATCTATGTCCCTTCAGAGAATAGCACTTAAAGTAGTTATATACCACTTCAGAGATAAGGCTTAAATAACAGATCAGGTTTATTGCTCTAACGTCCTAATGCATGATTTAACCCCTAATCCCAAGTAAACCTAGACATTTTCATACATCTGCCAATGATGTGTATTCTACCAAAATATATAGATTAACATTGTTTGTCATTATCTTTGTTCTAAAAAAGTGTTTTTCACTATTGCAGACACAAAGCTGCCAATTGTATGATGAAAGGACACTTCTGGCATATGTCTGCTCCAAAGAATCCTATTGGAACTGTCAAGTATGTTTCTGTGGGCTGGATATTTCTATATCCGAGGTAATAACATATCAGAAAATTTATTAAATGTATTATGCTTAGTAATCTGGCATAAAAAAGTAACAATTTATGCCACAAACTACATTTGTGCAACAATTTACAACTTTTTTTAATTTATGCTCCTCAAGCCAGTGGCGTGACTCATTGGAAAAAGGTGGCGTGACTCATTGGAAAAAGGTAGCGTGACTCATTGGTAAAGGTGGCGCGACTCTTTGGTAAAGGTGGCGCGACTCCTTGGTAAAGGTGGCGCGACTCATTGGTAAAAGGTGGCGCGACTCATTGGTAAAGGTGGCGCGACTCTTTGGAAAAAGGTGGTGCGACTCTTTGGAAAAAGGTGGCGTGACTCTTTGGAAAAAGGTGGCGTGACTCTTTGGAAAAAGGTGGCATGACTCATTGGAAAAAGGTGGCGCGACTCATTGGGACATGGCCGGGCTGCCTCAATTCCACAGATTTATATATAATATGTATGCTAGAAACTGCTGTAAATTATGCCAAAAATCTACTCTAGCTTGTAGCTAGCATAGACACTTTTTAGGCGCTTGGACAGCCCAAGATGTGCCTTATGTATTAACTAGAGATGAGCGAGCGTACTCGCTAAGGGCAAATACTCGAGTGAGTATTGCCTTTTGCGAGTACTTGCCCGCTCGTCTCAAAAGATTCGGGTGCTGGCGGGGAGCGGCGGGTGAGAGCTGGGAGAAACCGGGGGAGATCTCTCTCTCCCCCCGCCCCCCTTGCTCACTCCCGCAACTCACCGCTCACCCCCGCCGGCAGGTACTCGCAAAAGCGGGCAGGTACTCGCAAAAGGCAATACTCGCTCAAGTATTTGCCCTTAGTGAGTACGCTCGCTCATCACTAGTATTAACCCTTTCCAATCCACTGTCTGACGTCTTCTACATTCTGATTGAAGCTTGTACAGCTCCAATGTCAGAAGACGTCCGACCGGGTATTCTTACCATCTATTGCCAGCCACCCCATTGTCGGAGGCCCTCTGACGCACACATACTGGCTTTAGCCAGCAGATGGCACCGTTGTATAACAGCAAAAAGAGGAAACCTTTTAGGAAATGCTGAATTGAAAATTGGATTGGAAATGGCTAAGAGGCATTTCCTTCTTCATATAGGAATCATGGATGCTGGCATTTGAAACACCAGTCCTAATAAATTCTCCCCTATATGTAAAGGTAGCTTTAAACTTATTTTACCGTTTTGCCTTTTCAGTGTTAAAATTCCTATTTGCTTCAATGCGACACGGGACACGGTTGTAAGCAGGGAGCGCACTCCGGTGTAATACGTTCTCTTCCTGCTCTGACTTTTCTAGAATTTTTGGGAAATGCTGCTGAGACTTTTATTAAAACACTTTTCTTTTCCTGTCAATAAATGGAAAGCAAATAAGCTTCAGGTCTGAGACACTTCATCAGTGATTCTGTGTTCTTTCTGAACGTCGGTGTTTTTTTTTTCCCTAAAATCTTGCTAAATAGTGACTAAACACACCCAGTAGATTTCTGACACTGTATTTTGTAAGCTCTGAAACCTCAGAATAACAAGAGGCCTTTCATCTGTACTATTCCAGGAAGAAATGTATGGCATTTCGTCATCGCAGCTGAAAGACTTGCTGGCTCTGCACGTAGGCACGGAGGGGGGAAGTAAGTCCTGTTAACTATATTTAGGCTGCAGTGGTAGTTCGTGCTTAGTCAGAACTTCCTTTTACAACCACCACTTGTGGCCTTTGTGAAAAGAGGCATGGGTCAGTAAAATGTATGTTAATAATGGTGTTCATTTACAAAAAAAAGTGGCCCTCTTACTAAAAAAGTCTCTATTAAAGGCCAGGAAGTGCACAAAAAAGGCGCATGAAACAATAGACCACTAAAATCGATTGAACCTCGGGTTATTAATTCACAGTACTCCTATGACAAACTCTGTCTAAAGGTCAAACATGAAAATTGCGTAAATGCTCATACTAAGAGTATACACAGTAATGTAATATACAAACAGTAAAAGTATAATGATTACTTCTGAGCAAATATGACTCACCACTCATTAGTCATGCACTGGACGGAGTGAAGTTTTTCTTGAAGTCTTCAATCAACTCGCCGACTCTCACCACATTATGTTCTCCGGTGATTTAACATAATTAGTGGAAGAAATCACAGATGTTCAAATTAATCAACTATGGATGCACCCACATATTGTGATATTAGCTGTTTTTAACAGTAGCAGTTCTTGTATTCCTATTTATAGGTATAGATTGCAGAGCATTAAAAGTTGGTTTATATGCAACATTGTGACATCATTTCTTTCTATCTCATCTATCTATCTATCTCTATCTATCTATCTATCTATCTATCTATCTATCTATCTATCTATCTATCTATCTATCTATCTATCTATCTATCTATCTATCTATCTATCTATCTAATAGGTAGATCTATATAAACCACCTGCCTAATATTATTTTAGGTCCCACTTTTGCCACCAAAATAGTTCTAACTAGAGATGAGCGAGCGTACTCGGAAAAGCACTACTCGCTCAAGTAATTTGCTTTATCCGAGTATCGCTGTGCTCGTCCCTGAAGATTCGGGTGCCGGCACGGAGCGGGGAGCTGCAGGGGAGAGCGGGGAGGAACGGAGGGGAGATCTTTCTCTCCCTCTCTCCCGCCCGCTCTCCCCTGCTCCCAGCTGCGACTCACCTGTCAGCCGCAGCGGCACCCGAATCTTCAGACCCGAGCACAGCGATACTCAGATAAAGCAAATTACTCGAGCGAGTAGTGCTTTTCCAAGTACGCTCGCTCATCTCTAGTTCTAACCCATCAAGTTATGGACTCCACAAAATCCCTGAAGGTGTTCTGTAGTATCCGGCACCAAGACATTAGCAGCAGCTAGAGATGAGCGAGCATACTCGCTAAGGGTAATTACTCCATCGAGTATTGCCCTTAGCGAGTACCTGCCCAGTCGGAAGAAAAGGTTCGACTGCCGGCTGCGGGCGGGGAGCGGCGGGGGAGAGCGGGGAGGAACAGAGGGGAGATCTCTCTCTCCCTCTCTCCCCCCCCCTCCCCCCCCCCCGCAACTCACCGCTTACCCGCGCCGGCAGCCGAACCTTTTCTTCCGACTGGGCAGGTACTCGCTAAGGGCAATACTCGCTCGAGTAATTGTCCTTAGCGAGTATGCTTGCTCATCTCTAGCAGCAGCCTTTAAGTCCTGTAAATTACGAGTTGTGTCGTTTATTGATCAGACTTGTTTTCCAGGATACTCACAGTTATTTGATCAGATTGAAATCTGGGGACTTTCAAGGTGAAGTCAACATTGTAAACGTTTTTTGTCATGTTCCTCAAACTATTCCTGAACAATTTTTTTGCAGTGTGGCTGAGTACATTGTCCTGTTGAAAGACACCGCTGCCATTAGGTAATGCTATTGCCATGAAGGGGTGTACCTGGTCT
The DNA here is from genome assembly GCF_035609145.1 of Eleutherodactylus coqui. Classification (NCBI taxonomy): domain Eukaryota; kingdom Metazoa; phylum Chordata; class Amphibia; order Anura; family Eleutherodactylidae; genus Eleutherodactylus; species Eleutherodactylus coqui. The sequence continues at coordinate 198,812,781 of NC_089841.1, read as the reverse complement.
GCAATAATGTTTTAGTAGGTGGTATGTGTCATAGCCAGAGCCATATTTATAACAAGGCACTTGACAGCATGTGCCTGGGGTACATGAAGAAGGGGGGGTGGCATCAATTTACAGCTGGAATTAATAGTTTTTGATGTTTGTTTAACCTTCGTGCTATTAACCATCCAGCTCTAAAGCAGTTTAGCAGCAATAAAATCAGCACACAGTTGTTTGTGTGCTGATAACATCCAGAGCCCAGCACAGTAGATTACATGTCCTCTTGGCTTCTCTGTCATGCACTGCACGGGTTAAAACTTCTCAACATAGCAAAAGTGTAAGGAGGAGAAGCTCTCAGACATCCAGCCTTCAACAAACAGGCAGATATGGTGTGTCAGGGCATAGGGGAATTGGAGTGTACTGAAGTGTTAGACCTCATGTCCACGGGCATAATTGAGTTGCAGATCACCCGCATGAACAATCCGCAGTTCAATATGCCCCATAGACAATCATTGGGCATCCGCAGGTAATTAAATACCTGTGGATGTAATTTTTTTTCCCACCAGGCAGATCGCACGCGCTGGAAATAAAATGCAGCATGCTCCATCTTCTGCGGATTCCCACATGGACGGCTTCCATTGAAGTCAATGGAAACCGTCCGATCCATAGCCTGGCCGCAGATAACTATGCAGACGTGCCGTGAATCCACGGGAAAGCAGGACGTTTTTTTTTAAAATGCACTCGCACGGCACGTCGGCCGGCGCGCTAAGAAATCAGTTCAGAAGATCTGGCCCGGACAGAGAAGACCCACACCGCATCCAGACAGGTGAGTAAAATGTATTCCGCTGCGGATTTCTGCACTTGGAATCTGTGCAGGCCCATGGACATGAGGCCTTAGTCCAGTATGTAAATGTAGGGGTGCAGTGTGTACATACATACATTTGTATATGTGTAAATACATGTGTGTGCAGTGTTGATAACATAAACGTAATACTTGTCAATTCCCGTTGAAATGTCTGGAAAACACCTGGAAAAAGGGGAGATCTCCTGGACTCTTAGAAGAGCCAGGAAATCTCCCGCATGCTGTCTTCAGTGAGTAAAGAAGAATGAAGGAACAGGTAGCTGTGAGAATCAGCATATCTGATCTGGAGAACTCTGCTGTGGGGTCTGTAGTAAGGGGTAGTCAAATCGGACAGCATTTGTTTAGGGGGTCTGGTCTGGGATCTGCATTTCAAGGGTTAAGTCTATATTCCATTAGTGGGTCTAGTCATATATCGTATGCGCAGGACATAAGATATGCCACTATATACATATTTTCATAATATCCCTGATGTCCATTCACAAAAGTATGACTAAGGGTTCATTCACACAACATAATTCATTATGCTGTGACTTTCCATCCTGGGATTCTATTTGAATCACTGAAAATGGCATTCAGGCAAACCCCCAAAAGAACCGATGACTTTAATGAGTCAAATGGAACCACTGACTTCAATGAGTTGTTCTTGAAGGACAGAATAATGTAGTCAACTACACTATTCTGTCTTCCACAAATAAACAGAACATAATGGAAACCATGTCAAATGGAGATAACTTTGGACTTGGTTTGACTAATTAAAATGTATAGTTCCACCTGAACTAGCGATCTTGCTGATAGGGATAGATAAGTTCCCTATTAAATTCGGTAAATTATTTGCACATGGGCTTCTTTCTATTAAACTATTAGTAGCAAGATTCTGGAGGTCGGACCACACTCCAACAAAGGTTGAGAGTATCCAAATGATGTCTGAACACTGCTCATATGAAAATATTCACGCCTACACACATGACAACCTGGCCTGGGGGCCCTGGATAAAACATTTCAAAACAGACATACCCATTCAGTGACATGCACTGGTCAGGAGTACTGTAGCATGGGACCAGAGGGACTGGCAAAGATGCTGTCGATATACAGGTGAAGGTCAGGACAGGTGGACTTCTTGCATAACAATAACACAGGCAGAGGGTCAAGGCAGGCAGTAAATAGATATATAGAAGTCAAAGTTCAAGCTGAGGTCAGGACTGGAGAAAGTGGGAAAGCTGGGATAATCAGGTAAAGGACAGAACCAGGAAGAAATAAGCACATATAAATTGCATATATGTGATTGTTTAAATATCAAAATAAAATTAAAAAAAACACAAAATAACATTAGCTAAGATCATTAAAAGCGGAGTTACTTCTAATATTTCAATAATTTTTAACATGAAAATTCCAACTTTAAAAGACATTAAAATTAGAGATGAGCGAGCGTACTTGCTAAGGCAAACTATTCGAGCGAGTAGTGCCTTATACGAGTACCTGCCCGCTTGTCTCTAAAGATTCGGCTGACGTCGCGGGTGAGCGGTGAGTTGCTGGAGTGAGCAGGGGGGAAAGAGGGAGAGAGTGAGAGAGAGATCTCCCCTCCGTTCCTCCCCCCTCTCCCCCGCCGCTCCCCGCCCCCCGCCGGAAGCCAAATCTTTAGAGACGAGCGGGCAGGTACTCGAATAAGGCACTACTCGCTCGAGTAGTTTGCCTTAGGGAGTAAAGCTCGCTCATCTCTAATTAAAATCCATGAATGTTAAAAATTCATAGTACTAAAACTGTTGAGTGTTTAGGTAATTCCTCCATTTCTTTACGTAATATGGAAACATAATAATGAATGAATGACTAAATAAGGAAAGCAGTAGATAATGAACCAACAAGAGCCCCCCAACTTTATCTTATAGAAATTGGGTTCAGCAATAGGGCAAAATGGAGTCCAGACACAATTCCTGTGTGAATAAACTGAATAAATGAGTAAATAATACATATATAGGTGGATAGCCCTCCATTGATGCAAAGGTTGCAATCAATAAACTGAACGATTTAAATTCACTATAAAATAGGATAAAAGAGAACAACTTTAGATCAATGGTTGGATGGCTGGACGGACAGACGGACAGACAAAATTCCAAAATCCATAATGCTAAATGTCAGGTGGGTCACAACATCAATAAGTAGATATTTGTTAGAAAACAGTAAATGTGCCGCTTGCCATTTCTAGCATGAATAATGACTTAGTTGGGTGTCCTTGGTTTGTACAGAGAAGGAGGCAGTGAAACCTGTGTTGGTTTGGGTAAAAAAATAGATCTTGTGTTGGAAAGCCATCCGTTTCACACCTGGGTACATGTGCAGAAGAAACCTTACCCATGTATTCCTAGAGCTCACCTGTCAAAACCGGTTGGCACATGTGCAGCTACATTGGCAGCAGTGCTTCTGCATGTAGTATAGAGCTAGACTGTGGGAATGGTAGTGCCCATGACTGGAGGCTAAAACTATGGGAGACAGACAGTGCTAGATGGTTAAAGGCAGCCAAGAAAGGATAACAAAACAAAACTGCAGTATCTATGAAGACATAAACCAGACCGAGGACGTGATAGGATAACAAAAGGATGGGGAAGAGTGGCAGGCTGGATTAGACAATGGCAAAGAGGTGAGAATATACATAGCTAAAAGTGCTGATACACTATATAAAAATAAGTACACAGACAGGTTAGAAGCACTGTAGGGCAGTACCAAAGGGACAGGCAGAGATGTAGTGGATATTCAAGCCAAGCTCGGGATAGGTGGAGTTCTTGTGCAAGGGTGAGACAGACAGAGGATCAAGGCATGCAGCAAACAGAGCACAAGCTGAGGTCTGGACGGGAGAAGATGAAAAAGCTGGGTGAATCAGGCAGAGGTCAGGATGAGGAATCGGGCAGAAATCAGAAACAAACAGAACTGATAGCTTAGACACCCTCTAGTGGAAAGGGTGCTTTAAATAACTAGTGAAACATTGGATTGTTTGACAAAGAAAAAGCTGCTGCATGTGCAGCGTCCAGTAAGGTGACCCCAGACACATGGCATACACTGAGGAGCTGGGAGGGCAAGATGCTGGCTTGTCACGGCGGCACTTACCACGCTCCCTCCCGGAGAGACGCACGCAGCCAAGGCCAGGGCAGTGCTGGGCCTCTACCAAGCCACCCCCGGCATAGGGATGCCCAGTAGATGGTGGAACTCGGATTGCAGCTGTCACGGGTGACGCCACCATTCCGGTACCCACTTCGGAGGGGAAATAAATGAGCCACAGACTGGAATAGAGTACCTCAGGTCCCCGGGAATAGTTAGGGCCTGGAATAACTTTACGTTAAATGAAACTTCAGCAATACACAAGGCACAAATTACAGATTGAGGAAATGCAGGCAATAGATAAGCTAGAGTACCTCCACACGGCAGGCCCAGACTTCAGGACGCCTGTGTGTGATGAATTAAAGACACGTACCTCTAGTCAGCAGGACCCAGACTTCAGGATGCTGGAGTGTGAACAATGAAAGTAGAGTACCTCCACCTGGCAGTCCCAGACTACAGAATGCTTGGGTGTGAAACAATTATGAATTGAGTACTTCTGCACTAAGCCTTGGAAAAATGTGCTCACTTACTGCTCACTTTCTCTCTTTGGGGGCTCACTCTTTCTTCATTCCAGGAACATACACACGGTAGAATCTCTCCTCTTCTTCCATCTTCAACACATGAGGACTGAAGGTGCCCTCATATGTCTCTGTTAGAGATGAGCGAGCGTACTCGCTAAGGCAAACTACTCGAGCGAGTAGTGCCGTATTCGAGTACCTGCCAGCTCGTCTCTAAAGATTCGGGTGCCGGCGGGGAGCAGCGGGCGAGAGTGGGGAGGAACGGGGGGGATATCTCTCTCTTCCCCCCTGCTCACTCCCGCAACTCGCCGCTCTACCCCGCCGGCACCTGAATCTTTTGGGACAAGCGGGAGGTACTCGAATAAGGCACTTCTCGCTCGAGTGGTTTGCCTTAGCGAGTACTCTCACTCATCGCTAGTCTCTGTGCTTTACCCTCTGTGATGGGACTCCAGATGGAAGCAAAGATGGAACTTCTTCCCCACTCTCAATCATTCACATTTATAGCCTCACTCATACCACGTGACAGGACATAATTTGATACATTTACAGACAGTCAGCTCACACTTTGCAGACATTAACCTCTCATTTGCTGCAGCTGTGCAATACACATAACAGAATGACAAGACCGTTTTGTACAGAGCATCTACATAAGGCATACATGCATGACATTATGGAGGGGGCCAGGAAAGCATGTACTGGGCCAATACACATGCATGCAACCTAAGGGCGACACTAACAGCAGGAAAGATGGTGCAGCATCTGCCGCACTGGGGGCACTGAAGATGCCTGCAGCCATCATAATGACCCTCACAATGACCCTGCGTCACAGTAACATCTACTTGAATACCCATTTGAGAGATGCTCTGACCTAGTTGTCTAGGCACTACACATTGTGGCCCTGGTTAAACTTACTCAGATCTTTACTCTTGCCGATTTTTCCTGCTTTCAACGCATCATCTGGAAGATCTGACTCTTCACTTGCAGCCAAATATATCCCACTCCTGTTAAAATTAGAGAAAGAGAAATTCTGCATGGCCTTGTTAGTAAGCCGGGCTGTAATCTAGCATGAGCTACTGTAGTCAGCTTCTCTGATACATTCAATTAGTGTTTTCTAAACTCCAGTTTCACAACCCCCCCCCAACAGGTCATATTTTCAGGATTTCCTCAGTATTGCACAGGTGATGTAATTATCGTCAGTGACTCAGACATTGCCACAGGTGTTCTTACTATAGGATCTCCTCAAATCCTGACCTGTTGGTGGATCATGAGGACTTGAATTTGGGAAACACTGTATTAGGCCTCGGTCATGCGACCGTCGATTTTATAGAACCATTGCTTTGCAATGGTATCAGACACATGGGCGCTTTTTATGCGCTCGTCCGATAAATTATAGAACAGAAATCGCAGATCGCGCCTATCTGCGATTCCTTGTGTTTTGTATATGCGCTCAATGTCATTCAATAACTGAGAGCTGCCCCTGATTGGTCCCTGCGCTGAGCCAATCAGAGGCAGCACTCACTCACCCATTCATAAATTCATGAATGGGTGAGTGAGAGCTGCCTCTGATTGGTGAGGGCTGTGACCAATCAGAGGGAGCCCATTCAGCAGGCGGGGATTTTAAATCCCCAGCTGCCGAATACTACTCAGGAGAACTGCCAGCCGGCCGTGGCTGAACTCTGTCTGCGGGGACAAGGTGAGTATATATTTTTTTTTTACACATTTTTGGATGATTTTTAGGGAAGGGCTTATATTTTTAAGCCCTTCCTGAAAATTCATCCTGCGCTCGCCGGCAGCCCATTCCTTTCAATGGAGCCGGCTGTATTGCCGGCTCCATTGAATTCAATGGGCTGGACAGCGCTCCTGTGCTCCGGCCCGTTTCAAAGGAAACGCGGCTAGGAGAAGATTTTTCGGGCGATTTTTCGGCCCCGGTCACGCAATTTGCGGATGCGCATCCGTCATGCGATCCGCAAATCGTGGCAAAAAACGCCTGTCTGACCGAGGCCTTAGACTAAGGAACAAGACTGAATGGCTTTGCATTGTTAACATTGCCTGTTCCCAAGAACAAGATCTTGTAAAACTGCAATGGCATATACAAGGGGTGGACAAAAATATGGAAACACCGTATGAAATGTATGCTTTAAAATCGGTCTCTAGATGTCTTATTTAAATATGAGTTACAATCCCATGTAATTTAAGTGGAGGTAATATGCCACAGATGCTGCGGGACAGAAGGAAACATCTGCCCGAGCAACAAGATTCCATTGGTCAGGGGTTTGAGCCACTCAGCTGCTGTTACCAGTGGCTCCCAAAACCACCCAGAGCAGGGCAAGAGGTGAAGTAAACACAAACTTGGGGCGGACAGCTTTCAGTCAAGAAGGGGTCAAAAGGGCAGCTCAGTGCTAATGATTAAAATCCCATGCATTTCATATGGTGTTTCCATATTTTTGTCTGCCCCTGTATTTAGACTATAGTACACAAAGTATCTGCGTTTCGGGATCTATAGTCTATACAGATCTTTCTTCATCCATAATGGAGAAATGGCACAGTCACTGATTATTCTTTTCTGTTTGAAAAGTTTGTGGTCAGTTGTAAGTACATGAATCATGAGATGATTAGGATGCAGCATGATTTGCTTGTTTGAATTTTAAAGTATATGTTTCTTTATTTCATTACAGTCCAGTGATGTCATAGATAAAGCGTAGAAGGCCGGGATAGTAATCTGCCTACACTTACGTTCTCATGTACACCTCTGAGAAAGAAAGGGCCTAATCATCACTGTATTGTCTATGGGACCAGAACATCTTGTAAACACTACTTTTAACATCTCGGCCTAAAAGGGAGACGGCAAGAGAATAATAGTGCACAAATGCTGATGAGCTGCAGAGGAAGCCTCAGTGGAAACATTCTAACACAAATGTTGTTTGATTTAACATTAAGTACTCTGTGGCCCTTGTTCAATGAAACACATTGTGTGAAACAATCAAGATGCTGAATCACTTCACTGTGAACAATGCAGATACAGAATGCAGACATGTATTGCATAATGATTAGAGAAGAAAGGGCGGTTAAGAGTTTTCCACCAAACACAAGTATTTTATTGCACAAAGCCCAGTGATTTATGTGTCAGCCATGAGGAAGGCAACCAGACAAAATATCATGTTACATGAAGACTGGGGGAGAATAAAGACATTTTTCAGCAATTCACATTAGGAAATGATTATCTCTATTTCATAAAGTGTACAAGAACAAAGCGAGGTGTGTGTAAAGGAGGATTTAAAAAGACCGCTCCTATTTATTTCGCTATGGGATTTGAACCATTTAAGCCTCTATATATATATATATATATATATATATATATATATATATATATATATATATATATGGCAAATACAACTGCTATGTAAATATCAAGGGGGCTACAGCTTAAGGTGGGTGACTCAGATTTGTATTACCCTTACAAAACCTGACTCCTACAACAAACAGATCCCATCAAATTCCATGCAAAGAATCGGAACCCGAAATCAATCAGCAGTAGTTTTTAAGGCTGGAAGAAAGTCTGGTAATATATGGTCAGGTCACTGGAGCAAAACAGACGGGTGCCAGTGTCCATGTATTCATTCAGTGCATTCTTTCATAACATACTCATGAGATGATGGGCAACAGTGTAGCTCAGTGCTTGGTACTGTTGTATGAAGCATAAGTATATTTATAATGACTTTTCAGTCCTCCAGCACCTTGGCCGCATGTATTACAGGAAATACAAAGTTTTTGAGGAAAAGATAAACACTAGACTGGTAGAGTTGGAAGGAACCTTCAGGGTTATCAGGTCCAACCCCCTGCTCAGTGCAGGATTTACTAAATCATCCCAGACAGATGTCTGTCCAGCCAGTTTAAAGACTTCCAACAGAAAGGCTGTTATAAAATCCTCAGTGGCCCTTAAGAGCAGTGTCAAAGGAGAGATTGTGGCTTCTGGTATTTCTCTAGAAGAGCATTCTGAGCCTTCATCAATATCCCTAACAATGATTTTACAAGAACTTAAAGGGGTATTCCAGTAACAAGTATCAAGTTATTTCCTATTGTTAGGATAAGGGCTAACTACCAGATTGATGGGGCTCCAAAAACTAGGACCACCACCAATCACCAAAACAGGGGTCCTGTGTTCCCTTGTGTGACTAACAATGAATGAAGTGGCAGAGCACACTCTTAAAGCGACAGAAGCAGTACACTTTCTGTGCCATTGTACCTGCAATTTTATTTCCTACAGTTGAACCATTACAATTGTATCTGTTCAATAAAGAAATCCTAGAAATTCAACCCTCAATATCCTCAAATCCTTTTATTCCAATTTGTCTTGCCATCAAAACTGTGAGGCACACATATATAAATTGTTCTCTGTGTATCTGTTATAGAGGGGACAGGACGGGTTGGGCTTGAAGGTCTTGAGTCCAGTTGTGGGAACTGGGGAGCAGCTGTGGTTCATCTCGCTCTTGGAGAAGGTTGTGGAGCGTATTGGGCGAACGCTACCAAGTGTTCATAGGCCGATGCTTCCGCATGCTTTGCCAACAACAACTTTATTTAACAAGGAAACAATTCACTGTAAACAACTCACTAATATAGCACCTGGCATAGATGTTCTGGCGCTTTCCCTCTGGAGGAGCCGCAGAGGAGCAAGGAAATGGGGGAAGAGTATCCAAACTGAATCTGGTTTCAATAACTTTCTCTTCTCCAGTGACTATGCCTCCGATGCGGTTCACTCTTGATATTTGTGTTCTTCTACAGCTGGGTCCCTCTTACTGCAGACAGTCCACTCTTAGCCACCTCCTTGCGCTCTGCAGGAGTGCACGGCACCAACACACGGTGTCACTTCTGCCCGAAGCACTGAACTTCTGCCTCCATTCCATCTTCGATGCAATCCCTCTTGTTGGGTTTTCTTAAAGGTATAAAGCACATGTCTAAGGAAAACAATCCCTACTTTTAAAAAAATCCTGTGATTTAATGCAACGCAACTAGTTGCAAAAGTCCCCCCCAAAACACTACTTATATTAGGAGACCTGCTCGCTTTACTAGGCTCCGCCTCTGAGTCTTCTGTGAGCCAAAAATGGAGTCGATCAGGATTAAATTGGCCGTTGTGTTCTCTGTAGAATTTCTACAGGACTGATTGTTTCCGACATATCCAGAGGATCCTGTAGACTGATAGAGAGCTGGATTGAAATAGCATGAAAAAATGTACCAATTATAAATGGCATCTAGATTGGCTCCATTCCTGCTCTTACTGACTTTGACCTTATGCTACCTAATTCACTGATTCAACTATTCTCCTCTTCCAGAAGTTATTTCTATGAAATCATCTTAATGGATTATTACAGGTAGAAAGAGGAAAAGGTCATTTTTTTTCCCATTGTGTTTTTTTTTTTGTTTAAATGTAACATTTTCTTCCATGATTCCCGGCCATCATTTACAGCAGGGGCTGTCATAGGTAGTATGTGTCTACACAATTTATGGCACCATTTGTACCCCACTATTCTAGTATTTCAGTATTTTTGGAAACTTTCAGTATTTATGGGATGCCAAATAGCTAAAAAGGTCAACAGTTCCTAGTAGGATAGATTGACGACTCAACTGCAATGCAACCTACAGAAAGTTGGAGATGCAGAAGCCATCAAACACTAGCTGCATTGAGGATAACAGTAATTTGGTACACAGTACTATACGGAGGTGAATATGCGCACATGATACAACGTTCTTCAATTAGACATGCCTTTTCTTTTGTATTTTTGTACTGAAGTCAAACTATATATTTAGAGCCACAAACCAAATTACTGTATTTTTTGGACTATAAGAGGCACCCCAGGTTTAGACAACAGAAAATATATTTCAGACTCATTTAAATGTCTCTGGGGGTCTAACAAAGTGGAAGGGCTACTGTCATTAACTTTGGTGTTTTAGTATAGAAAAGGGGGTTAACAGTGAACGGTCAGCTCCTGTTAGGGCGGACTCACAGGGGTGTATTTGGATGCACAATATACAGAGAATTCTCTATTTTTGTGCGTATTTGAAGGCCCCATAGAAGTCTATGGGCGGTGCGCACTCAATGCCCGCATGATAGCGCAATATGCTGTGCAATTTCATAGGAAAAAGAACAAATTTGGAACTAATTAGGCTAAATAGCCTGTTAAATTGGGGCTGGGCTGTGTCCCGTGCCCATGTGAAATGGCCCTGCAAGTGGAAAAAGTACAGTAATATGCGCAAAAATGCATGCAAAAGTGCATTGTTCACGGCGCAAATGTGCTGCACTTATGTCAGCATTTTTGCATATATGCTCTTGTGAGTCCACCTTTAAACCTAGTGTGTCATTCAAACAATGGTGCAAGCACATACGTTTGCATTGTACACATACACAGCACTACTGCATGCACATTGTACATGCGCACAACACACACAGCTCTGCAAAATACACACAAGCTCTGCAGCATTCACATACATCTATGCTACATGCACGCACACACGGCTCATATACATACACACATACCTGCAGCTGTCATGTTAAACAAAGATTTTATCACTAAATCCCCACATTCACATATAGTATTACATGACCCCCTCTAGCGGCTTCCTGGTCACACGGTCTTGACATCATCCATGGTCCTGCTGCTACTGCAAGACCTTTGATATTTGCTATTGTCTGTCCCTGTGTGTACAGAGAAGGCCCTGCACCCCGGGAGATATAGGTGAATGATCTCCAGCGTTATCTGCTGGATGGGACTGATCGAGCGGGAAGAGCAGCAGCGCTCTGTATGGCTGCAGAGTTTTCCCGATGATCGATCAGCGCACTGCTGAATCATTAAGGCAGCAGTCAGGGTTCTCTGGATTTGTCAGCGACCCTGTCTCTGGACGATAAGGCGCAGACGCTTTACAGCAAGATTTTATCTTACTGAAAACTGTGTCTTAGACCCCATTTACACTGACAGATGATCGCTCAAAAGTCGCTCAAACTATAGTTTAAAGGACAGTTTTGAGCAATCATCTTTGCAAAGTCTATAGTAGCTAAGTAGCTATTTAAGAGATATGCAGGTGGAGCAGGACACTGCCGCTATCTCTCGGCGAACACTACAGCTGTTCTGCATAAGCAAACAGCTGTATTGTTCTCCGCGATTATAGCCGGCGTCCTGCTGTGAACTACCAGCGGGACACAAGCTGAAAGAATCTTATCAGTGCTGCCGACTGTGATAACAGCTGCACCGCTGATAAGAGTTCATCACTTAATTCAAGAAAACTAGAATTGAACGATGAACGACTTGTACATGAACACTACATGACATCCGTGCATTTAGCCGCTACGGTTATCATTTAAAAGACGGCTTTGGGTCTAAATGGGCCTTTATAGCCGGATTAATAGTGTAGGTCCTTTCATGTGTATTCTGGAAATCCTTTCTCAAAACGTTTTATAGAAAAGTCTGAGCTTATTACACACCAGGATCCGTGAGAACTGTATAGATTTGAAGGTACACTATAAGCTCAAAGACATTTTTGGATAGTGCTCCCAGGATCACTGCATAAAGACTAAAGCTGGCCATACATATGAGAAATATGTCAGATGATAACTATATAACCCAACATGCCATGCATGACCGAGCGTGCATATTTTTTACGTGGCGAGAGAAAAATAAGTCAGTATCAAACACTTGCAGCAGAGGTTCATGTCCCATTGGAACTAAAGTCAGCATGCTGAAATCCAACATACCGGATTCTTATTTCTCCCAGCCACAATGGATGACAGCATTGAGCATGTATGTGGCATGTTTCAGTTCAATAGAAAAATTGACTCGTGTGGTGCAGAGTGCTGAGGCAGTAGAAATGCAGTCCTAAGCTCTCGTTCACGACCTGAAGGTTGCAGGTTCAATCCCCGCTTGGTCCAGGTAGCCGGCTTAAGGTTGACTCATCCTTCTGAGGTCGGTAAAAGGAGTACCCAGCATGGTGAGGGGTAATAAATTACCTGAAAGTGCTGTGTAATAACTTGGTGCTATACAAATAACAAGATTTATTTTATCAAATATGTATGACCAACTAAAGTGTAAGTCAGCTGGCCTACCACAACATTCTATTTGCATGACTTTCTCCGTGTACTTTGTATGAGTAGCCGAAGAGACTACAAGATTCTTGTTCATCGTTCTATTACAATTCAAGTCTTTAGATAAGTTATTGTAGTTGGCTTCTAACCATCAGAATGTACAATCGTACAGTAGAAGGTGACTAAATATGACTAATCACGCGATTACAAAGATCACTTTCATTCATTGCCTTAATCCAGCCAGAACATTGTCCTCTGCTGTTTTCTCAAGCTATTTTTCTTTAAGGCGGTTTATTTTTGCTCTGGAGGTAGACAGTTCTGGGAGCTCTTGACATACTGTCTAAAAGTTGTTTAAGTGGCAATCCAGCTTTAAGAAAAAGTGCACAGTTCTGTAAATGTCAAGTCAAATCTTGACAGGGACAAAGGCAATTTTAAAACCATTGTAAATCAAGTATATTGCACTCCAATAAAGATGTTGCGTCTTAGTGAAACACATTACTCTGAAGCCTGGCTTGAGTCTTCCATATTCATGTGACGAGAGTTATGTCACTGCGTTAATCATTCCCAGGATGCTGGAAACTGTAATGAGAAACTTCTTGTGCAAGGAGTCATTAATCACCGAACATAACATTGCATAATGCGTTCTGGAGCATGTGCAATGTGATCAGAGTACAAGGTTGTATAACTCGAGCAGTGTTTGTGCCATATGTTGACCTTTTCTGAAACTGAAATGCAATCATGTGATGCCAGGCGGCTGCCAGCTCTTGGCCTAATGCTAATAATTAAGTCTGATGATACGGAGGGGAAAGAAACTTACTAGCGTTTATTTGGAGTTATAAAGGGAAGCAACTTTGAAGTTGTTGGCTGCCGTCGCATACAAAAGAAGTCCAACTTGGCTCTGCCTTTTACTAGCTATTATGAAGGACAACGGTACTTTGTTGAAGTGGTTTCTGGCATTAGTTATATGCAAACATTTGCGTCGACTCAATGTCATCTCTTATTCTAGAAACTGCAATATAGATACAAGAAAACTACAAAAGAAGGACATAGCCTGAGGAAGCCAGGGTGCCTACGTGAAGCAACAAGTAAGACTATTACATAACCTCCTTTGGACATACCACCAATGCCCAAGGGAACACTTGCGAAACCTGAAATACAAATAGGTTGGATGCAAAGCTTATGTAGTACAGACTGTTTTCCTCCGAAGCTCACGTACATGAAGTTCTGTGATAAAGTACAAAGTTGTACAGTAACAATCTACGTCATCTGCCTTTCTCTTCGCTCTATACAGACTAAGCTTCAATGTGCTTCTTGTTGCTGATGATTGTTCTGTTGACATCACTATAGCCAACCAATTGTGCAATCTCTCTAGAACGGTTAGCATCACCAGCAGTAGTCTATTGCTGTACACAACAGGATGAACAGGGGTCGATTATTATCTACCCAGGTAATGGATTGACTGTACATCCAGCTTTGGACTGGCTTGCCTTCTATAACTATAAGCTCACAAAGTACACAATGGCCCTTGTTTCTTATTTATTCACTTCATACCCGATTATTGCAGAAATTGCTGGGGTTAGAAAACCTCTACAGTTTGGCTACATTTCCTGGTTATAATAAACATGTATACGTTTTCATCAATAGTAAAGAAAATATGTTGCATGATGTGAAGTTACTTTAGTGTTTGTTTATTATAGAAGACGTACGCAATAGTTCCAGTAGACAATAAAGTCTTTTTCAAGTGTTTCTAAGTGTTTCCAGGAGAATCGTCTTACATTTTCCAGTTATGTATAGGTTTATATTTATTGTACTTGTTTTTGCTACTTTTGGAGCTTCTTCAGACAACTCTATTTGCCCGCGCAATACACAGAAAATAGAACCCAATGAGTTCAATGGCTTTGTTCTCATTTCCGTGTTTTGCAGGCACATTGCGTGTGTGATGTAAAGAATAAGATCTGCTTTATTTTCCTGTGTATTTGTGCACCAAGAATGCCAAAAAAGTGTATGATCATCTGGATCTCTTTAGGCTAAATTGCCTTTTAACCCGTTCCAATTCACTGTCTGACCTCTGAACACATTATGATTTAAGGCTGTTCAGCTCCGATGTTGGAAGACATCCGTCGAGGTTCTCTTACTGTATATTGCAAGCCTCTCTGCTGTCGGTGCCTATCCAACGTGTCACCTCATGCAGTACTGGCTTTAGCCAGCATATAGCGCTGTTGTATAACGGCAGAAAAAGAGTAAGCCCCCTAGGAAAACCAGGATACAGATTGGATTGAAAAGGGTTAAATTACGGCAGAGGGGTGTCGCTTGTGTGTAAACTGGCCTGGTGTGCACAAAAAGTCAAGTATTATGCGCCGATATGCGTACAATTCTATCATTAAACCTTACTCACAGCACAAATACGCTGCGCTGAAGCTTGCGCAATTGTGCATATGGTCGTATGAAGCCACCCTTACTGACAGACGGGTAATGCGCCTGGTTATCCAATAATTAAACTGCATGATGCGCTGCTGCAGATAGAGCCGCTTTGAGTTTCTTCTTATGTGTGAGCTCCTCGCCTTCTACACAGCGGTGGGTTATTCTACAGAATGGCGCACTTCTAGAAATGAAAGGTATCTGTGATACCCTATCGCATGCATTAAATCTTGTTTTCATACTACAGGTCATTGCTACAAGAAGGCGTAAATTCTACATAAATCTGTCACTTCTGGTGACCACACCCCCTCCTGACAAGCTCCGCCTGCTTTTTAAAAATGCCGGGGACGGCGCCGAAAGCAGAAAACTTGCAATTCTTTTGCACGAATACTTGTGCAGAAACTGGTGTAAAAAGTGTCATAAATGTGCCCCTGTGTGTGCAAACCAGTGATTCAGGGATATTTCCTAGAACGGCTACCTGTGCCAGTGATTATGGTAAACCATGCTAAAATACACATTGCAGTGGCAATAAATTAATAGGACAAATGATGTCAAGCACTTTTAGTTTCAACTGAAATGTATTCCAATAGACTGAATGACTGCCAACAGGCTTGCTCCTTGCATTATGACTTCTTTCACTTTCACTACTTTCCACCTCCCTTCTCCTAAAGGCCCTTTAGATGATCGCTCAACAGATAGCTTTTGAGCAATAATTTTGCATAAACTACTAATTGGTACTAATGCCAATTAGTAGCTTATTAATGCGTGTGAGCTTTTTGGAGCTTTATTCAGCAAACAGCTAGTGGTCTGTTCTGCAGCGGGGCTGACAGCTGAGACAATGTTATCAGCTCCCCTTGGAGAACACAGCGTGAGGTCCCTGATATCAGCTCTTCTACTGAACGATGGGTTTTATGCTGAACATAAAATCATCGTTCAGCGGAAAAGTGAAAGATGGCCCCACATTTACACGCAATAATTATCGCTCACAAGATTCTTGTGTCTAAAAGGGCCTTAAGGTGTACTTACTTTTCATTTCCCGATAACAGTTCAGCCCAGTCTAGATCAGAGGAGAAATGGACACCTAGCACATACGTACCTTCATCTACACTGTGCACAACCAATTGTGTGCATACAGTACAATGGGGCACCATTGCAAAAATAAAAATTAGGCCCTTTGAGGAGCTTCCTGACACTAGCACTCTTCTAACTAGCTACAACACAAAGTGTCACCATCCCATTTTCCTTCCAAGTACATTTACCATTTCCTTGTTTGTAATAATATTGTATTTTCATCCATTTGCAGGCTCTACAGACCTATTACATGGGAAAAAGAGCAACCAAGAATGGATTGTCTCCTCTCTCCTTCTGCAGCCCCATAGCAGTCGCATGGCTTACCTTTACGTACGGGCTTCACAATGGTGTACAATGCCTATTATTAACATGTGGCTACTTTTGATGTATAATAAAGCTGAGGCTGTAAGTTTCACCTTCCTTCCTGTTTTAAAGGGGCATTTAAGTACACATTACTTAGGGAGGGATGACCTATTTCGATGTATTTAGTTTTTCCTTTACACCAGATCTTTACACGTGTCTCACAGGAAGCCTGTCCACTTGCACTACAATGTGTGAAACAATGCAGGGAAATTACTTATACCTACACCAAACCCATGACAGAGGAACGTTTTCCTTTTATGTCTAGCTCCAGGCAAGACAGCTCATGTAAAGTAATCCCATGTGAGCATGTCATAATAGAGGGCGTATTCTGCAATACACCTCCATAGGTTGGTGAAGGCTCCAAGGCAAAAAAAAAGTCCATTCAATTTCATGCATGCCTACCTCTCAACTTGCTCTCATTTCCTCAAATAGCCATCAAAGGACCCTCATAGGTGAGCAATATATACACTACCTATATAATGACTGTCTGGAGCGTAACTAGAAAATATTGTACACTCCTAGATCCTCAAGGTGGTGGAGACCCCAGGGCAGATTATAGAACCAGACTTTCAATAGTCTCTCAAATAGTTTAAAGGGGTTGTCCCGAGGCAGCAAGTGGGTCTATACACTTCTGTATGGCCATAATAATGCACTTTGTAATGTACATTGTGCATTAATTATGAGCCATACAGAAGTTATAAAAAGTTTTATACTTACCTGCTCCGTTGCTAGCGTCCTCGTCTCCATGGTGCCGACTAATTTTCGCCCTCCGATGGCCAAATTAGCCGCGCTTGCGCAGTCCGGGTCTTCTGCTTTCTTCTATGGAGCCGCTCGTGCCAGAGAGCGGCTCCGTGTAGCTCCGCCCCGTCACGTGCCGATTCCAGCCAATCAGGAGGCTGGAATCGGCAGTGGACCGCACAGAAGAGCTGCGGTCCACGAAGGTAGAAGATCCCGGCGGCCATCTTCAGCGGTAAGTATTGAAGTCACCGGACCGCCGGGATTCAGGTAAGCGCTGTGCGGGTGGTTTTTTTAACCCCTGCATCGGGGTTGTCTCGCGCCGAACGGGGGGGGGGTTTAAAAAAAAAAAAACCCGTTTCGGCGCGGGACATCTCCTTTAAAGGGATCCTGTCGCCTCCCTACAGCCCCATAAGTTATTGTATTACTAGAGGAAGTGACAGGGAGCCGGGGGATGTATTTTTTTATACTCCCTGGTTCCAACGCTGTCACCCTATGAAGGTCGGGTGGCATATGAAAATCTCTTCTCAGATTGCCGTTTGTGTGCTCTACCACACACGTTTATGGGAAAGTGTGCGCACAAGAATCTGAAAAAGTGTGAGATTTACGTATGCCGTGCGATCTTCAGAGGATAACAGCGCTGGAGCCAAAGAGCGGCTTCATTTATCAAAACTGTCTAATAGAAAAACTGTCTTTGCCGCCCATTGCAACGAATCAGAGCTCAGCTTTCATTTCTGAATCTACTCTGGTAAAATGAAATCTGCACCGTGATTGGTTGCTATGGGTGACAAAAACAGTTTTTCTTTCAGACAGTTTTAATAAATGAGGCCCTGTGCATATAAATACAAAATGTAAGATTATGCTATTATTTGGCCAGTAATGCAAGGAAATTTCTGTTTTAGTGACTTCTCCAAGTGCTAATTGACAAAATGAGATGAGATTGGAATTATTGGTTTCAGGGGGGCTTTGCCTATTAAATAAAGATACAAAAGGCTTGGTTTCTGACAAATCTGTTCTTCTCCAGAATGATTGGATAGTGTAAAACATGCCTCAAAGCAGAAACATTGCTGTAGCGCATGCTTCCATGATTGACGCTCCTGCATAGCAGCTATCTATTGTTCTGGCTCATGAAAAAGACTCAGGTAGTGGCTTCCCATTATACTATAAAGCCATGGGTTTTTTCTCATTAGATGTGCATATTTGAAACAACACAGCAATGAGCATTTAAATTTAATACATTTGATGTTGGACAAATGATATTAATTAAATAATATATGCTTATTACTTATTGAGATTAATCTATGCAAAAAATTCATTTGAGGATAATTTGTAATATGCCATTTTATCTAAACGAAACGTTTCATATGCAAATACAATTGCGAGATGTTTGCTTTGAATCATTTTATTTTAAGATAAAGGTGTTATAAACTATTTGATCTTATTTGACTAAACATAATAGGGTGCATTTATAAAGAGTATTTAGCCGGATTAGAACAGATTTTATGGTGAGGATCGCACTATCACAATGTTTGCTGGAGTTTGTCTTCATTGTTCTTGCTTTATCCACAATTTCACATTTTTTTCACTCCCCCCTTTTTGGGGTTCTTTCTTCGAATTAGTTCATTACCAGAGGTTTGGGGGCAATTTTGACTCTTTAAATCTGAATTATACAATTTATTTAAAAAGTCACAAAGTTATATCCTCATACTTTCTGAAAGTAGACACCTGGCACATCGTGAAAATGCCTACTGCCACTTTACTCTTAAGGCTGCTTACATGCAATTTTGCATCAAAGTGTAATGTTTTGGGGAAAAAAAGAACAAAAATTCATATTTGTGGGTAAAAGTCAAACAGAACAGAAGACACGCATCTCAAAAATAAAATCATAAGATGTGCAGAATGCATAAATATTACTTATGTGTATGTGCACAAATCTTCACATGTTCACCAGAATTCAAGAGCTAAACTATGGTATCTTCATGATCCTAGGGCCGGGTTCAGATAGCCGAGATTCTCATGCACAAATCTCACACAAATATGAACCCCATTCTTTTGAATGAGGTCATGCATGTGAGCAAATTTCTTCCCCACATTACATCGCACCGCGATACAATGTAGCAAGAAAATCACGGCATACCCTACCTTTGTGCGTGCTCTTGCATCTCATCACCCACTGTCTGCAGTGGGGCCAGTGGCAGCACCGCACAGCGTACTAGATACATGCAGTGTGATGCAAGGTTTCCCCATTGAAAGCAATGGGAGACACTTCATGACCCTCCGCCACAGCTGTCAGAAGTGACGAAGGATCGCTACTTCCCTGTAGTGATGCGAGGTTGTTTTAACACCAAAACACTTTGCATCTGTGGGGGTATTGCATGTTGGTAAGCGTGAAATCGGGCCAATTTCACGGCCTGATATCACACTCACCCGCGTGAAATCAGCCCAATGCCTGTAAATACTGGTGTAACTATAGGGGATGCGGTTGCACCCGGGCCCAGGAGCCTTAGGGGGCCCATAAGGCCTCTCTTCTCCATATAGGGAGCCCAGTACTATGAATAAAGCATTATAGTTCGGGGCCCTGTTACAGGTTTTGTATTGGGACCCAGGAGCTTCAAGTTACGCATCTGGGTTAAGGGGTTAAGAGAAGTTGGGGCATCCCAAGATAAACTCTCGCACCTGGGCCCATGAGCCTTTAGCTACGCCCTTACCACTGGCGTAACTATAGGGGATGCAGTTGCACCTGGGCCCAGGAGCCTTAGGGGGCCTTTCTTCTCCATACAGGCAGCCCAGTAATATGAATAAAGCATTAGAGTTGGGGGCCCTGTTACAGGTTTTGCAATGGGGGCCCAGGAGCTTCAAGTTATGCCTCTGCGTTAAGGGAAGTTGGGGGGCCCCAAGATAAATCTTTGCACCCGGGTCCATGAGCCTTTAGCTATGCCCGTGCCTGTAAACATCTGACTCACCGAGTTGACAAATAGCTCTTTTTCGGGTTCTAACCCAGGACTCTATTACTTGTGGTAACTACTGAGCCATAGTGCTAGCCATACAGTATGCCATCTGTTACCATTATCACTGCACTGACTGTATGCATGATGGACATAGATTTACTGTGTTCAGAAAATTGTATAGCAACAGGTAACTGTCAACTGGGAGAAATATAGGTCTACTTCCAGGTATGGGATGGATCAGATCTACGAATGAGCAATTATGTTCCCTGACTAAAGCTTTAAACTGTGTTACTGATCACAAGATGTCACGCGCCAGCTGTCCCTAATACAGTGACTGTTCAGTGTGAAGTTGCCTAACTGTTCATTATACAATGAATAAGCTCTGGGTATAAACTTTTTTCAGAAGTCTTAAGCCAATTCTTTGTTCTTGTGGGTGATAAATCATGGCCAGAGGTATCTGGCAGATATGTATTTCCTTCACCCTATTGAAATAGGGTGAGGTGTATGTTTATGGGGGAGCCAAGTGCAATAGCTGTCAGTCAGATGAGCATTCAGCCGACAGCTATTGGAAATGTACGGCCATCACTACCTATCAGCCATCTATCTTTGCCCTAGACTTTCTTGCTTACTTATTCTGTTGTTCTCTGACTTGTCATGTGACTTTGACATATAACTATAAGTACATAGTGTATATCAAAGAGATGCACTTCATTTAGTCTTGTTGTACCCGAATGTCAAAGACTCTCCAGTCTCCCAAAGATCTATGTATTACAGCACTCCAAAAAGCACCACTGAAATACTGTAATGTATAGTATTGCTCATCTTGATCGGCCGGGCAGAAAAATTGCTCTGATTATTTCCAAATCGAATAAGATAAGTCTGAACTGATTTTTGATGAAAATTGCGGGAAAATCTAATTTTACAAAATGCCTACTACAGAGGTAAGAGTGCAGCTCGGCGGCCAGGGTGCCTTGATGATGTCACCATCTTGCATATAAGGTAGACGTAGTTCAAAGTCATGAGTCCGCCCAAAACGAAAATTTTCTAAAGCACAAGAAACATCTGTAGCTCTACAGCTTGTCCTTGGAGAAGGCCCGTGCTCGGCTGTTCTGTTCACCTGGTAGAATTTGTAAAAATCTTTGAAAAATTTATGACATTGCTTTTAAAGCAAGCAGCCCACCTACTATCTTCTTTGGTGCAAGTTTTTGATCTAGGAGACCCTATGTGGACCTTCATTTGCTTACAGTGACCCCTTCAACAATGTACACTATGTTTATCAATTTTTGTGAAGAGCACAGTGTTACCCAGATGTCTGGATATATTCCCATACAATTTTAGGGGCTTTGGCTGAATTGTGGGCCTTCTGGAGGGCAAATTAGTGAACCTGAGTTTTACTGTGACTTTAATTGGAGTCAGAATCGACTGTCCCAATTAACAATGATTTTGGTGAATGATCACACTGTGCATCAGGTAGTCAGAGAAGTGGTGTGGCCATCTTTGTTTGTCCAGGACCAGAAAGTCACTTTAATGGACAACTTCTATGTTTATATAATTTGAAATGAAAGAGGTTGATTGGCTCCTGGGCTTATTTTGCAGGGAATATGTGTTCGACTTTACATCACCTGCAGTGACTCTTACACGGGTAATGTAATGTGATATTACATACCGCTATTAAAATAAATGTCAGCCCATGTAATACATAGACGGAGGGATCCACCAAGTGTAAGTCATTGCTTGTTAGTGAATCTAAGATGTGGCTCATAAAGAGAGGAGTTCTCTTAAAAAGGGACAGTCCCTTAAATTGGGGAGTTATAGTTTCCATCTCACTATGGAGATTTTACTAGTTACAATACATTTATATTGTGTTTGTGTCTAGATTTTTCTAGACACAAACACAATATAAATGTATTGAAAACGGATCCATCAAAGTCAAGGCTGGATTCACATTTCCGATTTTCTGTTTGTCATAAGAGCAGAAAACTGAAAATGATGGAAAGCCGAATCAATCACATGACAGACACAACAGCGTCCAACGGACCCCAATGACTTATATCGGGATCCATCATTTATGATCCTTCATGGTGTTCGCCATTTTACTGGAAGAAAGTAGCGCTGCATGCTGTGATGTTTTTTCTGTAAAATTAGATGGACTCTATAATGAAGCCATCAATACAGAAATAAATCTAGCCCAAATTGTGGGCTCTCCAACTGGTATACAATTAGGACAAGTCACTGCTTACGCTGTCATCATGTTAAATGTTTCCATGTAGGAGGCCATATATTACATGAACATCTGATATATTTTACCTACATATAGATGTTTGCTTCTCACAGGTTTCTTGCTATATTCTTTGTCTCTTCTTGTCCTTCACTTGATAGCTTAATTATACATCAATAGATGAGTCACTTGATTAAGCAAATTCCTCTACTTGCTTCTGCTCAGAGCCTGTTACAACTACTGCTGGTCAATCATTTGTGTATCTAGAGAATTTCGTGGCAACGTGTTGGAACAGATTTTTGCTTCTGAGCTTTGTTTATAATGGAAATGAGACACTGATTTGGGAATGTCCCATAGGCAGAACTGTATTTTACCGTTAAAAAGTGCATCCTGCCAAACTTCCTAAAAATGAGATCAGATTATATTTTCAAGAATTAGCTAAAAATGAACTTTCCGTGGCTAAACCCAGTCTGAATCTCCTAAGTGTTATTATTTCAATCTGCTGGCACGGCTCCAGCTATAAGCCTCTTATTGGTGTGAAATCTCTGGCAAACATCCTTCTATTGCCACATTGTTCAAGTTTAGTAAAACTTCTTGCATAATAACTTATTGTGTCGTTTTTTTCCCACGTGTGTGAGGCAGGTGTTGGATTTTAGAGCTATTATTTTTCTTAAACAAAGACAAAATAATTAAAGTGTGGCTAGAATTTGGATTTCCTGCTAAGCAATATTTTCTACTAGTTAGTGAGAAAAGCTTTTGCTTTGTTACAAGTGGAATGTGCAAAGTTCTAATACGAAAAAAGTTTTTGAACTGACTCATAATAAGGGAATTAGACACCTGGCTTTTAGGCCTCTTTCACATTTGTGTATTTTGGTCAGGATTTTGTATCAGTATTTGTAAGCCAAAACAGGAGTGAGTTCAAAATAAGGTAGAGGTTCAAAGCTTTCCATTATACTTTTCGTCTGTAGGTACCGTGTCTGTTTTTGGCCTATAAATAATGATACAAAATACTGTCAAGAATAAGGGCCACAGTTTGAGTTACAGTTTTGAGCGATCACTTTGTATAAACTCTTAAGTAGCTACTCAGCTACTTAAGAGTTTATTAGCGTGCAAATGAAGCCTTTTGCTGAATGCAGATAACAGCTGGAGCTCTGTTATCTGCATTCAGCTCCATTGTTCTCCAGCGGGATTGTTGCTGAAAGAATGCTATCAGTGCTACCCACGGAGAACTCAGCGTGAAATCTGATAAGACACATTGCTGACTTCAAGCTGGCTTGAAGTCAGCGATGAACGAATAGTGCACGAAAAGTGCATGATGGGCACAGGTTTATACGCAGCGATTATCGCTCAAAAGATGGCTTTTGAGTGAATTTTGAGCAATAATCGTTGTGTGTAAATGGGCCTTTAGACTGTAACATGGGTGCTCCCATGATATACTTTGATTAGAATTCTGCTAGAAGGCAATTATATTATCACTATTTCTCTATAGTAACTTATGCTCCTATAGCAGGGCAGCCAAGGGTGCTTTCACAAGGGTGGAATTTGGCCGCAAAACGTAGAATGTTCTGGGCTATAAATCGCACGCCCCTGTGTAGAGTTTGATGCAGAATTCATATTGGTATAAAATTCTACCAGCAATTGCACATCAAGATCTGCATTTAGACATGTAGGTTTCAGTGTAGAATTTCCGCAGCAGATTTAGCTATCGTGTCCAAATTCCATGAGTGTGAAAGCGCCCTAAGGGCGGCTTCACACGGGCATATTTGCGCACGCAATACACAGAGAATAGAGCCCATAAATTTTAATAGGTTCATTCACATTTCTGTATTCTGCGTGTGCATTTGGGTCGTGTAATAGAAAAAAAATAGAATATGTTCTATTTTTCTGCATATTTACAAACCAAAGGTCCCTATAGAAGTCAATGGGGGGCACGCAAATACACATGTAATACACAAGGAGATGTGTTAAACACTGGAAAAAGAGCACATCTGGAACTCATTAGACGAATTATCCCTTTCAATCAGTGCATCTTTCAGTCCCGCGTGCAAATGAAGTAAAATATGCCGATACGCGGGCAAAAAAGCCTTGTTCAGTGTGCTAACATGTCGCGGTGAGGCGCACTGAAGCCGCACTTCTGTGAAGCCGGTCTAAGACCAGTTTGACATGAGCATATTGTAACATATCTGTAATTTGGATTTGTATTATGGATGTGCTACAGATGAAATTAGCTCCATATGGTATGGTATGCAAAACACGGATCAAATGCGGAGCTAACATAGTGAAACTAGCCTAAGGCTTAATTTACATGGGCAATTTTCACGCATGGGCTCCATCAGATTGCTAAATCAACGGAACTCGCAATGTATTACCTCACATGAACGATTATTTATCTCCGAGCAATGCTGCGCGATTGAAAGTTACTGCATGTCCTATATTTGGGTGATTTCGTTACATTCTATGGGAACGTTAAAAAATATCACATCGCACTCATGCATGCGAGTGCAATGCGATTTTTACCATTATAACTTTTGGAATCTCTTGCGATTTTTTTCATGTACATGAAAATCACAATTACATCAATGCGATCCTTTTTTAAGCAAAACAGCTTCACACATCAAAAATTGCAGGTTTGCAAGTGTGATACTGGTCTGAGCTTCTCGGACTAATATTATACCCACCTGTGTGAATCTGGCCTTAGGCTAACTTCACACGGGTGAGTGTGATACAGGGCCGTGAATTTCGCCTCCATATTGCGCTCCCCACCATGTGAATTCCCTGAGGATGCAAATCGTTTTCATGGCAAAACAATTTTGCATCACTTCAGGGTTGCAGGGATCCTCCGGCAGAGGATCGTGGAGCTTCTCCCATTGCTTTCAATGGGAGACCTCGTTATGCTGCCTCCAGCCCATTGAAAGCAATGAGCGCTGCAATGCGAGAGCACGCACAAGATAGAACATGCTGCGATTTGTTTCCTGCATCGGATCGCGGTGCCATGCAGGAAAACATCGCTCATGTGTATGACCCCATTTAAAACAATGAGTTTCATATTAGTGCTTTTTGCAACGCACAAACCTTGTGCAATATTGAGGCCCGTGTGAAGGCAGTCTTATAGAGATTCCTATTCCTGGGCAGCTGATGAGCCTAATTAGCAGTCACCTGGAAGAACTCTTTAACGAAGATCTGAGCTACCACATCAATGCTCCCTTACCCTGGGGGAGTCCTGGACACTGTGGTGATGTATACTGTGTTGTGGTTGGCCCAGAGACTGTTAATATGCTACTGTGTTAGCTAGATGCTGGGCTGCCAGGGTTTATATTGTAGCTTTTGACATTATTTCTGTGAAATGCTTTGCCATATAAAAGTGAATAAAAGTTGCCTAAGGTCAATCTTAAACAGAAGGGTGAAAGCAAAGCAACTTACAAGTGCAGCACATTTGTGAGAACTTCTGCAACAACTTCTGAACAGTATCTGAATGCAATTGTAGAAAGAAAGCCTTGATTGTGTAAAGCTCTTATATCAGCTGGAGATGGCTACTTTAACGAGTCAAAAATCTAGATTTAATTTGGTGAAAGAAAGTTAGTCCATTACATTTTTCCATCTTTTTTTGTCCTATGTTTTCATTTCAAAGCACATTTGAGACATTAACCCTTTCCAATCCAATTTGTATCCTGTTTTTTCCTAGGGGGCTTACTCTTTTTCTGCCATTATGCAATGGCGCTATATGCTGGCTAAAGCCAGCACTGCATGAGGTGAAACGTTGGATAGGCTCCAACAGCAGAGAGGCTGCCAATATACAGTAAGAGAACCCCAACAGACGTCTTCCAACATCAGAGCTGTATAGCCTTAAATCATAATGTTTTCAGACGTCAGACAGTGGATTGAAAAGGGTTAAACTTCGTAAGTACTAACAAAAACGTGAACAATTGAGGTGCTCTAAAACTTTTGACCAGTAGTGTATACTGTACAATTTGTCATGATACCAATTCCATACATTCTTGCACTACCTATCAAAAAAACTATATGTTAAACATATACTTTTTTTTTTTTTAAACGAGGGAACCTCTGGGTGACTGATCCGTCACACCGATCCAGTAAAAAGTGCACATTTTGAATAGATACTTATTTTTAATATGGAAACCTATGGTTGATGGATGGCTGATGGATAGCATCAATCGAAAAATTCATCAGATGCATCAACTTTTTCTAAAATACTTGCTCATTGGCTAATTGTATCTTTTACTTGCATATAAAAACATTCACTTGTTCACTAATAGAATCTGAATCAACCTTTGCAAAGGCCTGGTAGACAAATGCTGATCTTATTGATCAGTGCTAGAGATGAGCGAGCATACTCGCTAAGGGCAATTACTCGAGCGAGCCTTGTCCTTAGCGAGTACCTGCCCGCTCGGAAGAAAAGATTTGGGTGCCCGCGGGGAGAGCGGGGGGGGGGGGGGGCGGAGGTTAGATCTCCCTCTCTCCCCCCCGCCCCCCCCCCTCTCACTCCCGCAACTCACCACTCACCGGCGCCGGCACCCGAATCTTTTCTTCCGAGCGGGCAGGTACTCGCAAGGACAATACTCGCTCGAGTAATTGCC
Source organism: Eleutherodactylus coqui (assembly GCF_035609145.1). Lineage (NCBI taxonomy): Eukaryota > Metazoa > Chordata > Amphibia > Anura > Eleutherodactylidae > Eleutherodactylus > Eleutherodactylus coqui. The sequence continues at coordinate 198,785,925 of NC_089841.1, read as the reverse complement.
CTTAGCGAGTATGCTCGCTCATCTCTAATTAGTGCTCATCTGTTGGAGCGAATTGCCCCTTGTAAAAGGCCCCTAATGTACACAAATTACAGTTTTATGCACGAACCCAAGGTAGTTATTTGTCTTTTTCCAGACGAAAAAGTGACAATACAGAAACTACTTCGGTATAGGATCTCTTGACTGCCCAATTAAAACTTTAGCCAGTTACCCAGGTAGGCCTTGAAACTAAAGAGACTTCGAATACTTACATAAATGTTAATATTTGACTTTATTTCAATGTGTGTAATGGCAGGTTTAATTGTACATTCCACTGAAAGGAAGAGAATTCATCACTAACAGAAAGATTCAATTGGAACCTATGGCCGCTCATTACCCTCATGTCATCAAAGACAAGAAGAAGCACTTTCAACTTTTTAATTTAATATGAATGTTCTGATTTTTGTCTTTTCTGCAAATGGCAATTCTAAAAGTTAAGAAGGAAAGGTATTTTTTAGACACAGGGCAAAGCACAGGATTGTGACCCATTGGTGGAATTGTTAACACAACCTCAACCCTTCTCTCCCCTCTCATTCTCAAAAGAATAGCTTGAATTGTTGCGTACTAGAAGTATTCTCTGCTCGGCAGAATTGGAAGGTGTTACTTTTTAATAAAGTCCAGGCTTTACATGAAGCAGTTCTCACTTCTCTCTTACCAAGAAACCACAGAACAAGTTCAATTTTAAACTGGCAGCTGAAATGCCTTCAGTCTGATGCATTTCAACAACTCTTGTGACTCTATATGTGAAGCTGAAGATACTCCCTTGGTGCTATTCATCACCATCCACAAGATTTGGCAGTAGCATACAGCCGGAAAACACATCTGTGATGTAAAGGGAAGGCTTTGATTGGTCGGTGACAGGGCTTACATCATAGATTAAAAAGGTATCCGCAGTAAACTGAAAGTCGAAGGACTTGTCTCAGAATTATAGCCCCGGTCCATATGGTTAATTGGTGTAGTGTAATGGAAGAAAAAAGGGTGGATCAACCCCCGTAGAGTTATGAAATAGAAGTTTGGAGCTTGGTTGCAAGGATACAATGAAAAAAGTCTTTTTGCTTTGGCAGGGTACAGCCCACCCTATATAATGTTATACCCAATCGGTAAATGTATAGAAGGACAAACAAGGGAGGGAAAACGTTCTTTCGGAGGAATGAATGGGGCACGAACTACAGACATATTATAAATGATAGATATTGGGTATTTGCTAAAAAAGAACCAGCTTGCATACACGTTTAGAGGTATGTGAACATCTTTTTCAGTACTCACCAGATATATACGTCTAAGGCCACCTGCACATGGGTGGATTTGCACTGCTCCCGCCTCCGGATTCCGCAGCAGATGCAGCCCATAGTATGCTATGGCAAAACGCGATTTCCTCTATACAAGCCAAAATAGACTGTGATTTTTTGCTCGCGGAGAAGAAATTGCAGCATGCTCGATTCTGTGCAGCTTCAGTGCGGACAGCTTCCATTGAAGTCAATGAAAGCCAACCACCCCGCGACCCTTCTGCAGTCATCATTGCGGAAAGGTCGCTGGATCCGCATCATCACCTAGCAACGGCGCAGCACAAACTGTATTGCGCATGTGCGCCGGCTGGCACATCCGCAGCACAGATTACACAACGGTGGAGAGGTACGCTGGGGTCGCCGGTTGGGCACCGCAGCAGAATCCGATCTGGCCGTGTGCAGGTGACCTTAATCACCGATGGTGTATCTGACAGACCGTTCTTTCGGCAAAGTTTCTACTCCCTTGTTTGATATGCCTAATTGCGGCATATGGATGTCAGAGGTGGTTCAGCTATTCTGGACTCCCCTTTATGTGCCATAGCAGTCCATACATTATATGAATGGCCAATCGGCTAATTGGCTGACATGTAATGCTACATTTCCCCTGCAGTAGCCACTACAAGAGAATTGTATAGCTGGCTGCAGTAGATCACCAGGCTTAAGAAAAGGTGATTACTGCATCAGACTTTTTTTTTTTTTAAAACAAGGGTCGTTTTAATTAGACAATCCTTTTAGTACTGCTCAGTGGAATACATTTGATCAGGTACTTCGTTACAACTCCTTTAAGGCTTTTTGTGCAGGGAAAAGGTTAAAGAGTTAATTCGCAGAGGGAACCGACATTTTCATAAGTAAGTAATAAGGCACCTGGGATGTGAGCTTATATTGATGCAATGTTCTAGTCGGAAGGATTATCTCTCTCAGCACTCTGTGTACTAGACAGGCTCTTCACCAGTGAGGTTTCCTATTGTCACTGTAAAGAGTGATGCTTGTAATGTCACATCAATCAACGAGGTAACAAAAGAAAGTGCTTCAATAAACAATCCTAAAGGGCGAGAATGTGCAAATGTTCCCATAGATGCCAATTAAGTCCAAATTGTCGTGTTATGCCCCAAACAATTCCATGCAGGATTGTAATCAAGGTTACTACAATTGTAGGAAAAAATAGTCACCTTATATAGACATTACCCGTGACAGTTAATAGATGTAATTACCATGAGTGCATTATTTAATAATGCGAGGAGATACGAGGAAGCCTATAATTTAGAAACATGGAAATTCACACAGCAGGAGTTTCATAATAGCATTGTTCTGGATACAAATTACTACATGCGGCTCAGCTACAAAATGCACAAAAGCTGAAATCACAACTCGATGCATGGTGTACAAGTCAAGCTCTGTTTACATTGCGCCAACCATATTTTTCAGATATATGGTTTTCTTCTACTTTGACATTTACTACATAATCTCTAAAAAGACGTGGCTGAAATATATATATATATATGCCTTCCATTATTCTTCTTTTTAAGTGAACCTCTTTTATACACATATAAATACTATGCATCTGACACATATCTCAGTTGCAATGTGTATATCGCTCAACAGCTATTGTTACCTACGCTTCGCATTTTCTGTAATTAATTATACCTACCACCCTTAACCCAAGTGTCCCTTTATTCCCCATACGCAATCTCGAAATTATTTTTAGAAGAAAATATTCCAGTAGCTGTGGTAACTACATGTCTCATAATAGAAGGGCGAGTCAATCATTATCTACAATACAGCTACAAACTGTATTTCAAGAAAAATGAGACCTATAATATAATTTTTCCACATAGCCCTCTTGCTTTCAGAAAAAAATGTTTTTGGCTACTGTACTTCCATCAGTTCTTGGTCCAAGGTGAATTGACAACCCATTATTGTCTCCTTCAGTAGACCAAAGAGGTGATAGTCTGAAGGAGCGAGATTGGGACTATATGTACGGTGAGCCGATAACTCAAACTTGAGTTTCTGGAGGGTTTCAACAGTATGTGCAGCAGTATGGGGATGGGCATTGTCATGCAACAACACAATGCCTTTCGACAGTTGTCCTTGGTGTTTGCTTCGAATTAAAGGCTTCAGCCCGCCAGTAAGTATCTCACTCTATTGAGCACTGATAATGTTCTAGTACTGGGCCTTATGAGTTTTAAAAAACTGTAAGCATCAATTTTCCTGCTGATGGTTGGCTTTAGAACTTTTTCTTAATAGGTGATTGTGGGTGCTTCTATATCATACTATGTTGTTTACTCTTCAACTTGTAAAGATATTTCTCCACCAGTGATGATTCCGTCCAAGAGCGCATCACTTTCATTATCATATAGATCCAAAAGTGGTTCCTTACACAGCATTGGGACCCATTTTGCATAAACTTTATAAAAGCAAGTCTACTGTTGGTGATATCATAGGCAGAACCATGACTAACTTGCCACTTCAGCAAAAGTGAATAAAAATAAATAAATCTTGTTATTTGAATAGTGCCAACTTATTCTGCAGCGCTTTCAGGTAATGTATTTATTACACCCCACCAAGCTGGGTACTCATTTTACCAACCTCAGAAGGATAAGTAAACCTTGAGTTGGCTACCTGAATCATGTGAGTATTGAACTCGTAACCTTCAGGTCGTGAGCGAGAGCTTAGGACTGCATTTCTTCTGCTATAGCACTCTGCGGCACATGAGCCAATGGTCTGCCTAACTGAAACATGCCACATACACACTCATGCTGTCATCCATTGTGGTTGTGGATGGGTATTCGGCTCCTTCTTCGTGCATAACACTTGTGCGACCATTTTTTAAATTTCTTAATCCATTTGAAGGAAATACTGTTCCTGTATTGTGCCAAAAGCCTTCAATGGAATACAGCCCCTGATGCTCCTTTAGACCACCAGATATGAATAGTTCATTGAATGCTGCTCTTCATTGGTGCAAACAAAGTGGAGCCACCATGGTTAACATCACGGCTGTAACAATGGAACTAACCTAGCAACTTCAAACCTATGCAGTAGTAATAAGACGGAAGCTACACCTAGCAATACATGTGAAAAAGACAGAGTTGCCAATAGAGTTTATTCCTCCATAAAAGCTAAGGAAAACAACGTTTCGACCCAAGTGCTCTTTTTCAGGTTCCTTAGTCATACTGAACAAACATACATTTATATAGCAATCTTAAAACTGCCCCAATCAGCAACAGGTGTAGGGCTGGAAAGCAGCCTATCAACATCATCCTTTACTGATTGAGGCATTAACACATTAAATACCGAAAAAGTGACCATGATGTGCTCCAAGGTGTGGTGGGTATCACCGCCATATGTAAAACCCAGTGCCGAAGTCTCGCAGTGTCACTACGCATGTCCAGAATCACAGTGTGTCTCTTGCGTCACATGAGACGGTCGTCATTAGGGTGTTTCTGCGAATGTCGCAAATCATTACCTAGCGCGTATGGACACATGATCAAGGTCATGTGATCTGTTTCTATGGAGACATCACCAAAAATCACCAAAGTCTGCACCCGTTGTCAACACAGCTTGTCACTGCAAGAACGCTATCTGTAGAGAGGTAGTATATGTATCAGCACAGCATATCACGCAATATAACATTACTATGAAGGAGGCTAAGATGTTCACATCAAAGTAATCAACATAGAGTTAAATACTACTCATGGCCTAACATGTTTTATGCACATTATATGAGTATTGTTAGTGTAAGGCAAATATGATCCTCATAATCACCCACAATGAATGTGCATTATGTACAATAAATCTAATAGTTCACCTAGGATACTCTATACATATCATACCTCCGCTGGCAACGCCTGATATATATAAACAGATATATGTGGGAGTATATAATTAGATTCAGTATCCTTCTGTATAGTATTCAACAGGGACAATATGGCCAACGTATAAGCAAGACTCATACGTACATCTAACAATTTCAAGCCATAAACAAATGATGAAAGCATGGGGAGGTCTTCATACTTCTTTATTGAGATTTTATAGTACTTCAAACATAACGCGCGTATTGCATTTTAATAGCCGCTTCTTAAAGTCAGATACGTCAAGTAACATAACAAAGATACAGGTGAATCAAATGTGGAAAGAGATCAATCAAATAAATATAAAAAGTGGTAATCCACATTCAGACCTTTCAGAGTCAGTGTATCTGGAGTGTGAATCCATTTAAGCTCCTATTTCTTCACGGTCACCTCCTCTAGTCAGTGGTGGAACATGGTCGGTTATTTTATATCTGAATTGGCTAATGGAGGGGTTCATATTTTTAAAGTGTTTTGGAATAGGTAAGTCCGTCTTCTTGGTTCTGATCGTACTCTTATGGCTAATCATCTGTGAGCGAACCTGTATCTGCGTCTCTCCCACATACGCCACAAGGGCATATGACGAGATAGACGACAAATGACGTAGTGCAGGTATATCTACCATTGATGTGGAATATCTTGCCCATATGGGGATGTCTAAAAGCATTGCCCTTAATCAGATTGCTGCAGCTCTAACAATTCAAACAGGCAAAACTACCATATTTGGATGTCTTATGCATTTCAGTAGATAGAGGAAAGGCAGCACAATGGAATAGATCTTCTTACCAAATGTAAATCATATAAGGACTTTAATCGTAATCCACACTGAAAAGACGCGACATTTCGACCACTACTGCTGTGGTCTTTGTCAAGCATGTTCACTATCTACTGAAATGCATTAATTTGTGGATGTCTGGAGTCCGACGTCTAGGTGGGCGTGCACACATCGGCTATGCTGTTGGTTAAGGTGCTGCAGTTCCTTATCACAGTTTTTGGATGTCTTATGCAGGCACTGTAAAGGAGTGCTTGGAGGTTCGTAGAGGGGACTGACTAATTAATCCTGTTTTTTGTAGCTCCTATGGAAGGACATCAGAGGGTTGTTCTTAAATTCTGAAGTGTTCGGATTACTCTGAGCAAGAATTGGCCAATGACATCTGAATATGCCCCCAATTCTCCCACTAAGATGGCCAAATGTGGAAATGAATCGGACTCTTTTCAATTCCTTTTTAGCATTTTGTGGTTTTAATAAATCCTCACATTTTTTAGACCTAATCAGATTTTTGGCATGATTAGTCAAGGTGTCTGGGTATCCTCTTGTTTCAAACTTTGCAACCTTATCCTCTTCTACAATCCTCCTAACTCTAAGTAATTGACTAATGGGCTGTGATTCCACCATTTTCCTTGGGTGACTGCCCGAGTATAGAAGCGAACTATTCTTATCTCTCTTTTTGACAAGGAGATCTGTGGTAAGTATATTGGAATTTTTATGAATCATGACATCAAGGAATTGAATATGATCCCTTGAAAAGTTCAATCTAAATAGAAGATCCCTGTCAATATTGTTCAGATAATTACCAAACTCCAAATGTTCATTCTCAGTACCATCCCACAGCATAAAAATGTCATATATGTATCTGAGCCATGTTTTAATCTTCCCATGAGATTCTGAGGGGTAAACATGACTTTCCTCAATCCGTCTCATAAATGTGTTGGTAGTACACTCCCCCCCCCCCCCCCCAAAGAAAAAAAAAATAGTTATTGGTGAGGATGAACTCCAGCATCGACAGGGCAAAGGCAATGCATCCAGAGGACATGTCAGAATGCGATAGATAATTATCAACAGCTTCCAAACCCAAATTGTGTTTAATGGATGTGTATAAGGCTACCACGTCAAATGTGACCAATGGCATGGATTCATCAACCTCCAAAGTAGATATTATATTCAAAAAATGACTCGTGTCTCGGACATAAGATGTTGCATTAGTGGCATGTGTAAGTAAGATGTTATATGCCCTTGTGGCTTGGCGTATATGGGAGAGACGACGATGCAGGTTTGCTCACGGATGATTAGCCATAAGAGTACGATCAGAACCAAGAAGACAGGTCTGCCTATTCCAAAACATTTTATAGATATGAACCCCTCCATTAGCCAATTTAGATATAAAATAATCGAGCATGTTCCACCACTGACTAGAGGGGGTGACCGTGAAGAAATACTGAACGAAAAGGAGCTTAAATGGATTCACACTCCAGATACGCTGACTCCAAAAAGTCTGAATGTGGATTTCCACTTCCTTCCATATATTTGATTGCTCTCTTTCCACATATTTGATTCACCTGTATCTTTGTTATGTTACTGGACGTATCTGACTTTGGTTTTTCTGGCATTTTCTTAATTAATATTGTGTTTCTGTTTTTATTTAGGACACATAATGTCCTCAGGAGACGTGATTCTGATACGATGTAAGAAGCGGCTATTAAAATGCAATATGTGCGTTATTTTTGAAGTACTATAAAATCTCAATAAAGAAGTATGAAGACATCGCCATGCTTTCATCATTAGTTTATGGCTTGAAATTGTTAGCTGTACGTATGATTCTTGCTTATACGTTGGCCATATTGTCCCTGTTGAATACTATACAGAAAGATACTAAATCTAATTATATACTCCCACATATATCTGTTTATTTATATCAGGCGTTGCCAGCGGAGGTATGATATGTATAGAGTATCCTAGGTGAACTATTAGATTGGATTATATTTGCCTCACACTAACAATACTTATATAATGTGCATAAAATATGTTAGACCATGGATACTATTTAACTCTACATTGATTACTTTGATGTGAACATCTTAGCCTCCTTCATAGTAATGTTATATTGCGTGATATGCTGTGCTGATACATATACTGCCTCTCTACAGATAGCGTTCTTGCAGTGACAAGCTCTGTGGACAACGGGTTCAGACTTTGGTGATTTTTGGTGATGTCTCCATAGAAACGGATCACATGACTTTGATCATGTGTCCATACGCGCTAGGTAATGTTTTGCGACATTCGCAGAAACACCCTAATGACGAACGTCTCGTGATGCAAGAGATACACAGTGATTCCGGACGCTGCGAGACGCCAGGACTGGGTTTTACATATGGCGGTGCTACCCACCACACCTTGGAGCACATCATGGTCACTTTTAAGGTATTTAATGTGTTAATGCCTCAATCAGTGAAGGATGATTTTAATAGGCTGCTTTCGAGCCCTACACCTGTTGCTGATTGGGGCAGTTTTAAGATTGCTATATAAATGTATGTTTGTTCAGTATAACAAAGGAACTTGAAAAAGAGCACTTGGGTCAAAATGTTGTTTTCCTTAGCTTTTATGGAGGAATAAACTTTGTTTTTTTGCATCCACAACTGCTGCAACTCTTTCTTTTTTTCTGGATTGTTGCATTGAAGTTATGGTTCAAAACCTACTTTGAGTGGCGTGCAGACCAATTGGAGTTGGAATTCCCTCACCCTGTCTGGATTATTGCTGGTTGTTGCTGCTGTCCAAACTTGGAAATACTACAGGGTTCCCAATAGAAACACAAACACAACTGGATTGCGGATAAATGTTGACTTCAGTGTATCTTGCCAAAGTATCACAAATTCATGTGTGGCCAGATCTATCTATAGCTAGTTACATAGAGCATTCCAAATTTTGAGCAGGATGCAGAAGAGCATTTTGAGGCTTCTGTACCCCCAAGCAAATCATGTTATCTTTATCATACACAGGTCTTCAATGTGGCAGTGAGACCTTTGGGAAAGTAATGAGTGTCATGGATAGGAGTGGGGGGTGGATCCCACCTCTATCACCGACTGTTCTGAGAGCTCTTGCCGCTATGACCGCTTGTCACGGCAGAGCCTCGATCGATCACTCTAGCAGGATTGCAAGCGTGGAGTCGTTAGACTACAGGTGGATCTGTACCCAGCTTTCCCAGGCTTCTGTACGCATGTAGACAAAAAGCTCAGATCACCCCCTGCTACCGTTCTAACGGCCCAGTGCCCTGCAATACCCACACACACATGCAGCCATCACTAGCTGTTAAGGGAAGCTGGGACCCAGACTATGAATTATGAACACAATCTTTGGAGTTTATGGTTTGTTTTAAAACGGACAAGATGGACTAATAAATTGCAAATTTATTCTAAAAAGACTAACAGTGCAAATATACATATATATAAACAAATGATGTACAAAAAGGTTGTTACATGGGAATATAATGGTATACAGGTATACACAACAAGACAGTATTCTAAAATATAACAAGGAGAAAAATAAACAAAAGATACCGGATTTGAGATTCTGATCCATGTGGAGCCATTGAAGTAATGGGAAAGTCCTTATGCTGGGTGTAGCTCCAAAGATCTGACAATTTAGATAAGGAGCCCAAGTAGTTTTAAAACCTCCACAGTACCACACCCCCGACGACCTTTTCCTGATGTCATCAAGGGCGGGTTGAGTAGATGTGTGGAAGATCTGTAGGAAACCCCAATTAAATCATTCAGACATATTTCCCCAGGAGGCACTCCAATGGGGAAGATATGGCCATTATGTTTAATATCAGGAATTTATCTATCCATAGATACTAAGCATGATAAGGGACAGATGATCGGCTACACCTATAAGCAATTTTGGGGTTTGCACAGCAATGGGAGTAACTGTGCCAGGTCTGCAGTGTCCTCTTCGCTCTTAAAATGTACCTGACGTTGAGCTGGGGCCTCTGCATGACCCATAATCTCCAATATCAAATTCTACTTTGATACAGATACAAGCAGTCGCAGTGCCAGCACATCTCTGAGAAATTTCTGAGGTGTGGACTCTCACCAGCAGGAGTTCAATTAACATCTACCTGTCACTGCCTTAACTTTATTGCCATCATGATCAAAGACTTCCTGAGAAAGAATGCATATCAGGGATGTGAGGGAGGAAGGGCTGATTAAAACATTGAATTAATCTTTCCCAGTATCCTGAGCGGCAAGTTGCTATGGATAGTTGGAGGACACTTTATCAATACCTCTATACCACAATGAGATTGATGAATCTGCGGTTACACCCCTGCAGAAGTGTCTCAGACACAGTCTTAAAGTATAAGAAAGGTTGCAGAAGCAGCTGCATAGCTATACGGGTTACAGTGGCACCTGGGCCTAAGGAGCCTTCTCATCACAATAGCAGAGCTGCCATCGCTCTCCCCAAAACTGAAGCCAGTAATGCCAGGCAAACTTCATTACTCACGCTGGTGTCTGGTACAGTGCAGCAGGTGATTCCTTTCCCCATCTTCAGGGTACAGTATTACTGTAAGGCACTAGAGAGCAGGAGACGGGGTGGAGGAGCCAAGCTGTGCTTTGTTGGGCAGCAGCCTGGGTAATGCAGTTTGTCCTGCTGCTGTACAGATCATTGGGCTGGGGGCTATGGCCTGCAAGGGGCTCAATTGCTTTGTGAGGGCACAAAGGGCCACTATTACCTTTTAGAGGCAGAAAGTGGGCATTATTACTATGTGGAGCTTAAACAGGGTATTGTTACTGCATGGGGCACTATCTCTTGGGGTGAGCAGTATGGGAATATTTACACTTAGTAGGAGTGCTAGTATTTTGTGGGGAAAATAATGATGTACTAGTACCCTATAAGGCACAAAGTGGGCCACTATTACTATGGAGAAGCACTGAGGGTGGCATTGGGGGCGGTGGCAGGATTGGGAAAGAGTGCAGAAACAAGTCAAAGCTGAAAGAAGTCTTCATAGTAGTCTGAGCCAGGATAGAGAAGAAAAGGGAAAGTAGACAACTGCAATCAGCATTCAGAGAAGAAGCCACTTGCAATCACTGGAGGTCACTGTATTGGACTACTCCCAATAGAGCTGGTATCTGATCATTATTTGGTGACTGCATTATTTAGCGATAAACCAGAGCTTATCTACTGTATCTAAACCCACTGTGTTATAAAAGTTGCTTTATAGATGTGCTGTCTCCCAGTATATGTATAGAGATAGGCCGAACTCACACGAACGGATTTCAATTGTGGATTCCACGTTCGCCATCCGTGCGGAAATCCACATCTGTAATCCGACCCATTCATATGAGCCTGGCCATACAGTGGAAAGTTCCAGACAGACCATAGTCAGCCGTCATGAAGAATATTTACGGGAGGGGAGGGGGGGGGGCAAGCTGAACTTTTGCAACAGAGCTTTAGCTCTAATCACATGCAAACATTACTCAGTCGTCATCTATGGAAAACAGGCTGGAAGAGAGATAGACAGCAGCAGAATACAAAGCGGTCAGAAGATTCTGGGTTGTTACCTAGAGCATTCCTTGATTGTCATTATGTAATGGCCTAAGCACATTCTGCCCAATACTGTATTTTATCATTCCGACTTTCACATGACATAATGACTATAGGTAATATTTCATCTAGGGATTTCCTTATATCATAAGCATTAGAGAGAGTGCATCTCATTATCCATCTTTTGTCCACTCGTTGGTGAATTTGCTAAAGAAATAATCCATACAATGATACGTTTCAGGCTGAACTCCTTCTTCTGAGTTTTGTTGTAATGGCAGAAAGATGGAAAAGACTAGTTGCAGAAGCACAATACAACTTCAAAGGATCCTTGCTTGCTCAACCAACAACCCACTGTTGATGACATATCTCTTTGTAGAGAACTTCCAAAGGTACATTATGTTATTGCTTCTACTACACACCTAAACATTGTTTGGGGGTGTGATAGAAAACACCATACACAATGTGAAAAATGTGACTGAGGCTATGTAGACTAAAGATGGTCTGTCCACTGAGGCTCTCAGAAGGATTGGAGAAACTTCACTTTGCTTTGCAGTTCTTTGATGCTTGTTTGGCTGATGTCTTCCATACTCTCCTGCTAATGCAGGCACTTTATATCATTGTGTTTATTTACTCATTTTATTTCACCTTTGTTCCTTGTGGCTCCCCTCTATTCACCGTTATGGCATTATCTAGTTCCAAGCTTTCTCTTTACTGCTGTTGTTACTTTGTTTTGTAATTTTAGTACTCCGCAGTTCTTTATTTTCACCTCCAATAACGGATAGGGAAAGTTTCAGGAAGACTAATGCCCCTTTTAAACGGGACGGTTCTCGTTTGGCCGAGCGAACAGGGGCGGCTGTTTAGAATGCATGTTTCTCGTTGAGAATTGTGCAGTTCTTGCTCATTTGTTGTTCAGTGTTTCACATTACTATGCGAGACCCTTAACGATCAGTGTTTCAACTGCAAGACAAGTGAACGAGTCATCGCTGATTTTTATGCCGGTTGAAACTGAACATCAAGCGAGAACCTCATGATTTTCATTCAGCATTGTGTGTGTTTAACCTGAATGACTATCATTCAGTTTCGCTCGTTTGAACAATTTACACTGAACGATTATCTTGATTTTTCAAATCATGCAGGCATAAAAATCAAATGACGATTGGCCTGAGTAAACAGGCAGTAATTCATCTTTGAACCACTGCCTGTTTACTTTGGATGGAAGCGGGCAGCTGGAACAATATTCGGCCAGGTCCGCCTCTATTCATTGAGCGTTTATCACTGTGACGACTATTGGGCACTGCTGTGCCCAACAATCATGCCATGTAAAAGGACCCTAAGGGTGGCTTTATATGGGACAGCTATTATTCAAGTAGTCAACTAGTGACTATTTTTCAGTAAGCTGAAACAAAGTAACTAATGAATAATTTCTCGCTTTCTCGTTTTTCACGCCCGGCCGATATACGCTGCCCCTCCAACTTACCGGCTCTCTGCTTCTCTCCTCCACTCTGAGCGGTTTGCAATGGGAGTGGGCGGGACAGAGCTCCGCCCCCGCCTGCCCCCTCCCATTGCAAACGCAGTAGTGGAGGAGAAAGGCAGAGAGCCAGTGAGTGGGAGGGAAGAGGAGAACTGCTTAGATAGAAGTGTATATCGGCCGGCTGTGAAAACGCCGGCCAATATACGCTTGTAGGAATAAGCCCTTAGGTTGTAGAAGTAGGTTGACGATTGAACCACTGCTGAATGTTCCCTTTGCAGATGCAGCCATACACATTTTAGTCCACATCAGCCATTAGAGTTGTTCAAACTGGCCATACATATTCAATGACACTGGGCGATGGACGATCTTTCTGGGACCATACTTTTCATTAAAGATCCTTCATCCGACTGTCAGATGTAAATTTCAAACCAGGCAGACTTATTTCCAGACAATGACGGTCTCTTATCAATCAGCCAAAACGATCACTCATTATTATATGTTACCTGAAAAACATTTGTTTTAGTTGAAATGGTCCATTTTTATGTGTATAGGTACCTACAGCTTCATCACATCTGTCTTTGCTTCTGTTAAAAAACACAAACCATGATGCAGTACTGGATACATTGCACTGAGTTATAATGGAGTCCATCAGCTTCACCTGACGTTCTGCTGCACATAGCCTGTATGTTTTGTGACTGCACATCAAAATATCTGCACCAACGTAGCAGATTCCCCACATTCATCCTTAGTTTTATTGAGAAATCCCATTCTTTTCCTGACTGGTCAACACATGACATGGCACAAGTGACATGAAACCCCCCACTAACAGTCACATGGAAGAACATCAATGCTTCCCACTGCATCAACTCCATCGCCTTATCATTTGGACAAATGGAAATAGTAACCAAAATATGTTTACAATGTGTAAGTGTACTCAGACATTGTACGTAAGTCTGCACGCACTTATCACTTGTGAATGTTTCGCTTCCTCTTTTATATGCCATTTATAAGCAATGTGAAACAAAGAAACACAGGGTGTTACAATCTAGTCAGATGACAGGGTCTACCCTCCTACCTCCCCAGGGGTATGTCAGGTGATTGTTTAATGTTATTTACACCTACACTTGTAGCCGTCAACCGTAATGTAATGTAGCATTTGTCTATCATGGTTATTATGTGTGCTGCAATGCAGAATTCATGTTATATACAGTTGTAACCTACAATGATTCAACCTTGATTGCTAATTATGTTTATTTCCCAAATTTACAAACTTTCAGCTGTTTGCAAAAAAAAAAACCAATGTAAATAGCTGAACACAACTAATAGAACAAGTGATTTCTCCAAATTCAACACAAAATGCCACTCTTAGGCCTCATGCCCATGGCCGTGGTGGACTCTGCCAGCGGAATATCGCAGCGGTTGACTACAATGGAAGCCAGCCGTGCGTTTTTCCGTGGCAATTAGAACATGCCGCGATTTCTTTCACGCTACAGAATTCCACAGTAGAATCCCGCAGCGTGAACATTGATAGGTAGAAAGCTATTAGATTCAACAGAACCTAATAGCTGCGGGAAACGCGGCAGAAATCCGCTTGTGGGCATTAGTCCTTAATAGCTACTGCATTATTCAACCCAAAGAAGCTAGCAAAGGCACTGCATGTTTCTGGAGCTATAAGCTAGAAGATTTTGAATTACCCTTACAATCCGCGACTTTTGCACATGCGTCCGCCATTTTGTGCGCCCATTCACACGATTTAGAGGAGGAGAGCAGCTACGAATGACTCTTCCACCACCTCATAACTTATGACTGGTCTGCCGCAGCTGCAGTTAATAGAGGTGTGCACTTTTGGGCAATTTAGTAAGAAAACAAGCAGTGTGTGCAGGTGGGTATGGCAGCAAAAGATGTGGCAGCGCCATCTAAAAGATCCCGCTGTAGTACCACTGATGATGTCATCAGCTATGTGGAGGCTATTGTTCATAAAGAATGGGCTAATACTCCTCAGGAATGCTGTCAGACGCTGATGTCTGGCTATATCACATTTGCAGCGGGTCATAACAGCAAAGTGATGCTCTACTAAGTACTAAAGACGCTGGTCATGAAGGGGTTAAATAATTCTAAAATTGCAGTAGTCATTAAAAGCGGCATTTTGTGGTGAATTTGGAGAAACCACTTGTTATATTAGTTCTGCTTTTAAATTGTTCTTGTTTGCTTTTTGGAAACCGCTAAAAGTTTGTAAATTTGGCAAATAAGCCTAATTTGCAATGGGGGGTTAAAGAATTTTGATTGCAACTGTATGTGCAAGCAGAAATACTAAAGGGGGTTTGTGGAATGTGAAGGAATTCAAACACTTTAGGGAAATGTGCTCAGAATTATAGGACTACTTTACGAAGGGCGTAATATCAGTGGGCTCCGGGGTAAAATATTGAATCTGCCTATAAAAGGAACTTGTTAGGAGATTCATGGGCAGCATGAAATACCAACAGGCTCCCTTGTCATAAACAGCTATGATTTACTCTGAAAAGCTTCAAATTGGGAATGAGGAAAAAGTGCCACCTAGGCAGCTTCACACTGGCCCATATAGGGAGAGACCTGACCCGGGCATGGAGAAACTGGAGGGTAGACACCCAGATAACTCTCCTCATCCTTCCCAGCCCTCTTTCAAAACCCCGCAGCATAAAGTAAAACAGAGAAGCCTGTTGGCATGTCATGTTACCCATGGTCTACGCAGCATGAATGTCCCGACAGGCGCTCTTTAACCCTTTCCAATCCACTGTCTGACCTCTGAAGACATTATGATTTAAGGCTGCACAGCTCCGGTGTTGGAAGACGTCCATCTGGGTTCTCTTACTGTATATTGCCAGCCTCTCTGCTGTCGGAGTCTATCCAACGTGTCACCTCATGTAGTACTGGCTTTAGCCAGTAGATAGCGCCGTTGTATAACGGCAGAAAAAGAGTAAGCCCCCTAGGAAAACTAGGATACAAATTGGATTGGAAAGGGTTAAACTATTTGGCTAGAGTGACATGTTGTGTACGGTTGCAAACATATGACGTGACTGCATTGGCCAATGGCTTTAGTGCCGTACGCTTAATATCAACTATTTTCCTACTTCTTATGACATTAGCCACTTACATCATTTCCCGTATTATGGTGCAGCTGGAGTCTGTTTAAATCCTTAAATGCCGGGGTTGCAATTGTGGTTTCACAGCTAAAAAAAAAAAAGTCAACTGTAAGGCTACATTCAGACTGGGGAGCGCGATATCGGGCCGAGAAACTTAGCCCAATATTGCGCTTGCAAATGTGCATTTTTCACGCTGATGCGAGGCGTTTTTTAAATTAAAAACACCTTGCATCACTTCTGTGAAATTGGGTTCCTCTGTGTTTCAGGTGCATCAGAGGATTGCAAGTGTTTCCCACTGATTTAAATGGGAAACATTGCATGCATGCACCACGCACGGCATGTGAGGGCCATGCCATGTCTTTTAAGGTCTCATTGAAAACAATGGGTGAGGTGCTCCTTGGAAACACCCAAAGTTAGAACATGCTGCAATGGAAAAAAAAATTTGCTCATATGAAAAAGTCACCTCACAAAACTCAAGATTCTTGCCTGTGCGAATATGCCCTAAATCTGTAAACCCATTTGTGCTGCAGGGTGCCAATGGGTTGCCACAGCAGCAAGGAGCCTAACAAATAGGCCATGTCTGTAAGCCTATTAAGCCATATCTAAGGATGGGCCTATTAGGTTGCTCGTTAGGCTTACTGCACATGGGCAAGTGTGATATCGGGCCGAGAAACTATGCCCACTATCGTGCTTGTCAAGGTGCATTCCTGTGAGGGAAAACATTGCTCATGTGTATGACTCCATTAAAAAGAATGGAGTATATATACGCAGGGGTTTTGCAACGCACGAAACTCGCACAAGATTAGCGCTCATGTGAAACTGGTCTTAGTGTAAGACTGACGGGCATAATACATTGCAATACAGGGGAATTGCAATTTATTATAGAATCGTACGGTAGGAATAATTGACAGAATATTTGTTTTTTTAGATAATTTAGAATTGATCAGTGGTTTTCAATTAAGAGAACATTAATATAAATTAGACTCCCCTTTAAGAAAACAATTGGCCTATTTTATTGCCAATTAATAGACATTCAGACATATGGGTAAAAAGTTGCCCAAAATGTGTGAGCAGCCCATACCGCGACTGAATATTTGCATTTATAAATATGTATTCAAGCCTGTTATGAACTGCCGTATATGGAATACATCTGGCTTATAATACGGAAACATATCCAAAGACAACAACAATCACGTATACATATGTATTAATATAAATACACAGAGAAGGAAGTACAGCAGGCACAAATGTTTTACTTAAAAGGTAGGAGGAACATTTCCTGTAAATTCAGACATATGGCAAGAACTGTGCTTAGAATGATAGATTGTAAAGTTATCACTGAAAACTACATTTAAAAATACGCATTTTGCATTAAATTTAACTATTTAAAGTCAACAAGACATATTGGCCCAGCAGAAGATTCAAAAGCTTATCATGAATCAGAGTATATAATATATGTATATTGGAACAACTATGCAGAAAATATTTTTCCTTAAAGGTGTTTTCCAGGGAGAATACTATTGATGACCTGTCCTTAGGATAGGTCATCAATATTTGATTGGTTGAGGTCTGTTGCTTGGGCCCCCGACTGATCAGCTGATTGTGCGCTTGCTGACAGCGCCGCAATTACACAGATGTCAGAGCGGAACTCTCTGCTCCGACCTCTGTGTAATGGCCGGTGCTTTTAACTGCAAGCGCGGCTCTCAATTAAATCAACGAGAGCCGTGCCTGCAGTTACAAGTGCTGACCACTACACAGAGGTCGGAGCAGAGACTTCTGCTGCTTCTACTTTGACCTCTTTGCAATTGCGGCGCTGTCGGTGGGTGTACAATCAGCTGATCGGTCGGGGTCCCAAGCGACAGACCCCAGCCGATTTACTATTGATGACCTATACTGAGGATAGGTCATCAACAGTATTCTCCCTGGGAAAACCCCTTTAAGAATTGAGTTGATTGTTAATGGAGTTGTAGCATAGGTTAGGTATAAAAGTGTGATTAGTTGGACCCTCACCCCTGAGACACTCACCGATCCTGAGAATGAGGGTCCTGTGTCCCCCTTATCTCGTCACCATTGAAGAAGATTGAATGGAGCGGTGGTCACACATGCACAGTGCAGCTACATTTTTTTCAATAGAGCTGATGGAAATGGCCTAGTACAAGCGCCTGCCATCTTTGGCCCTGTGCATGCATGATCTGTGGATAGGTGATAAAAGTCTATTTTGATATGACTCCTTTAAAGGAGATGTCCCGCGCCGAAACGGGTTTTCTTTTTTTTAAACCCCCCCCCCCCGTTCGGCGCGAGACAACCCCGATGCAGGGGTTAAAAAAACCACCCGCTCAGCGCTTACCTGAATCCCGGCGGTCCGGCGTCTTCATACTCACCTGCTGAAGATGGCCGCCGGGATCCTCTGTCTTCATGGACCGCAGGGCTTCTGTGCGGTCCATTGCCGATTCCAGCCTCCTGATTGGCTGGAATCGGCACGTGACGGGGCGGAGCTACACGGAGCCCCATAGAGAAGAGGAGAAGACCCGGACTGCGCAAGCGCGGCTAATTTGGCCATCGGAGGGCGAAAATTAGTCGGCACCATGGAGACGAGGACGCCAGCAACGGAGCAGGTAAGTATAAAACTTTTGATAACTTCTGTATGGCTCATAATTAATGCACAATGTACATTACAAAGTGCATTATTATGGCCATGCAGAAGTGTATAGACCCACTTGCTGCCTCGGGACAACCCCTTTAAGGTCTCGTTCACACGGCTTATTTTTTCTGTTGTAAAAAAAATCTGCTGTGTATGTGCATTATTAAATACTGCCGATATGTACACAGATTTAGCCCAATTCAATAGGACAAATCCATGTGCTGAAACCACGTCAAGAATTGACATGCCAAACTATCCCTATTCTGACCCTAACAAAAACTGCTCCCCTTATCAATCTTAGGAAATCCACCCTGACAAGGGCGATCCCAACAAGAACCTCCTGCATATGTCCTGTTTCACCCTATATTCAGGGAATAAAGTGAATATCTCTTTAGCACCTGTGGGGTTAAAATGCTCACTTCACCAGTTCAATATCTGAATGTATATCAGTCTGATTTCAGGAAGGATGCTTTAAAGTATTAATCAAACATGAAAACGAGCTGGAACCAGGCACTTATGTACTATGATAATCCACTGAGATACTTTGATGATGATGAGGATTAATCTTTCAGTCGTTGCTTATGGATGAACTCTTGCCATTTTCGTCTATCAAGTTCAACTCTTAACTGGCAAATAGTCATGCCAGTGCCTGCCATGATTGTGTCTAACCAGCCAGTTTATAAACCACCGATAAATCCCAGCAGAATATCCTTCTCTAGTCCATTTGATTGCATCATGTGTCCAAAATTTGTTTCAAAATCTTCACCCCTAGGGAGGTTTTTGGCTTGACATACAATTTATCCACAATTATTCATGTCATATGCATACCCCTTGTCTGGTGGTCCAGTCAGAAATTATCCACCAAACATACTTCAATAGAATTATATCAAGAATACGCCAGTTTGCCCATTAAGTATCCCATACATAAAACAGTCGGTCATATACCCCGTCACCAATATATCCGTTTCACCTCATGACCACAATATATCTGCTAGGATACACATGTCCACCATCTCATCAAGATGAACCCACTATAGTAACACCTCTTTGAAGAAGTCCCTCCAATTCAGAAGATGCTATACATCTGTATACAATTGCTTCAAATGCAACCAATCTCCTCCAACAAGTTTCCCATGGCTGTTAACTAAAGCCTCAGTTTCTCAGGAAGTTATATTCTATACTGTAGTATCGCGTATTCAAGAGCTAACATTGCTATTTCATAATTGGTACTCATACCCAACTATAGAAAGTTTCATGAATGTCAAAACCACATGATAGTTATGTGTCCCGATACATACACATCCATCAGGCAAACGGTCGGCTCTATTGGAGTCATAGTGTGCATGCCTCAATTAGATGTAGGCTTGATTCTGGTTGTAGAGTAGATCAAATGCCTGCTAGCAAGCCCACCGACTCCAACAGAGCCAAACCTTTGCCTGATGGATGTGTAGATATCGGGAGACATAACTGTGGTTTTTACATTTATGAAACCTTCTACAACAGATTTTTTTTTTTAAGTTTGAAAAGAAGGTTTCAAAGTCGGAAATGAAGAAAGATTGTTGTCCAATTTTACATACTTCTCTCCAGAGAGGTATCAGTAATAGAAAATTGCACATAAATTACCCATCTGGAAGCTATCTGGCAGTCCTGACAAGACCTTGCTGGATTATGCAACTGTGTTATTTTCAAGTAACTTCAAGCTAGAATGATGCAACATGTACGATGTCACCAGGTCGTACGTGAAGCATAGTCAGACCTGTTTATTGTTGCGGGGGCCTTCCTTGGTTATTTCCTTACACAATCTCCATATGGCTTGTTAGAAACTCATCTTTTAAAAAAGCACCAATTAGCCAGCAGTCTGGTTGGGAACATGTTTAGTGTAAATGTTCTCATGTTTATATATAAGTTGTATTCACTACTGTGTAAATAGTGACAACAGACGTGAGGATTACAATGCATGAAAATACATTTCCATACACATGAAGATCACAATGCCAACTTTAAGCTGGAGTAGTCTGACAGCTTGGCAGGATTCCTGGAAAGTTTTGTATCATTGGGTGAGCATCATTTCTCTAAACCCAGGCTGGAAGAGCTTTAATATGTAAACTGTGTAAATATAAAGAGACATGACAGGGATTTACAGGACTTTTAAGTCCCACTCAGAATAGATGAATCATTTTATGGTCCAATAAACCCATGATATCAAGGGATATTTTGAAGGATCTTCTGAAGGTTCCCCTTTTGCTTCTCCAGACTAAAGTGCCCCATGTATGCCAAGACTGTTAGATCAAAACTTTATCAAAGTCCGGCAGTACTTACTACCAATTCCAATCATGGAGAGGTAATATAACTTGCACGCCCTCAGAGGACCAGATCCAAGATAGTAGTATAAAAAGAGCAAACCAGGGCAGCAGCAGTGGAAGGTGCAAAGTGGAACATCCGGCAGGATGAAGCTTTTATTCCCTCGTGTGTCAAAGAGAAACATGCAACGTTTCGACCCACCAATGGAGTCTTTGTCAAGGCTGTTAGGCTGGTAATAGAGCTTCTTTCTGGTGACGGGACTTTGAATACCCCGCCTCCAGCAAAGCGAGCGCTGTGATTGGATCGAGCACCAGCCAATCACAGCTGGCGCACGATGAGCTAATCACAGCCATTCAGTGATGTCATTCACTGAATGGCTGTGAATGATCGAGCGTTGGCTGTGATTGGCTGGAGCTCGATCCAACCACAGCTTTCGATTTGCTGGAGGCGGGTTTTCAAAACCCTGTCTCCAGAAAGAAGCTGAGATGCCAGCGCGAAGGACACTGCAGCTTCCGCAGTGCCACCGGAGACCATTGCGAGGCATCGGGACAACGTGTACCAGGTGAGGATTGATTTTTTTTTTTTAATGCAGGTTAGCTAGGGCTTATATTTCAAGCCTCCCCCGAAAACTGGGGTAGGACTTATTATCTGGGAAACACGGTAGAAGTGTGGCCACACGTGTTGTACCAGGGCAACACATTCCCAGTGAAATTCTCTCCACTGGTAAGAAGGGAAGACCCTAAGGATCACAAAACACCAGGGGGGTCAATACACTCACTACACCCCTTGATGAATCCCCTGAGGGGTCTAATTTCCTAAAATATGGTTAATCCTTAATAATGTAAAAAATCAATTATGATACATACAATTCTAGCTTTTTGAAGACCCCTTGCCGGTCACCACCTGATGCACTTCCCATCCAAAATATCCCTTTTGTCTGTTCTGCACACCCAGATTTGTATGCTAGACGATGATTACCTATAGATAGACTAGCCCCCTGGGTCTGGCAATGAGGGAAATAGATAATTGGGTATAGAGAATCCCTCTCAAGACTCCCATAAATCTCTTCTACATTGGTTAAATCTCCGGGACACACAATACTGGCTTGCTTATGGACTCACCTCCTATAAATGGAGTATTTGTCTCTTTTTAACAATTACAATGCATCAGATTCCCAGATCTGATTTTTCTATATTTTTGCAGCTTGGACATACTTTTCATGCTCAATTTCCAAAGCCACACCAGTCTATCTCTCCATGCCCACTAATAGGTATTCTGCGCACACAGGGGCATAAGGGTCCGATATATACTTTGGATGGCATGGTTATCTTATTCAATCTAAACTGGCTTACGTATGCTTGGGTCTTATGGACCAATGGAGGGAGTTCATTCCTTTTCTCACTGATGAGAATTGGACCACAGCTATATCCTCATATACGTTGGTCTCACCAGCAGCGAATAATAAGCTTATTCAACTATATATTCTCCATCAGTGCTAACAGCACAGTAGCGAGCATCACTGGGACGACTGTTGGCATCGTTTGCCCGACAGCTTGTCCCATGTAAAAGAACCTTAGATGATTGAATTGAAGGTGCGCCCTGTGGACCATAATTACAGGCAATCCCTAGCTAATACTCTCAAAACATGTATCGATGCTAGGTTATTTTGCGTCAATCCTATTTTCTTTTGCAGCGTTTTTAAGCAATATTTTTCCTAATGTAATAAATCATTTGTTGGATTTGTGATTCTTTTGATTTGGTTTTGTAGTTTACATTTTACGGCAGTCTGTTTTTATTTTTTGACATTTGCTTGAAAGAAGGCACTCGGACATAAGAAAACTAAATTAGAAAATGACTTATTGACGTCTGAGAGAGTGCTGTGAGCATGCAGCGGATAGGCGCTCAATGTGCAGGTAGAGAGATGGGTTAGGAGGATCTGAGTTATCTCCATCACTTATGATCAATGGTGTCATCCTGTGTTGTATACCTCCAGCTTTATAATAAAGTTGTTTACTTTCATTGCAATCTGGTCCCCTGATTCTAATGATATGAATGCTTGTCCTGGCCCCGGTATAAGTTGAAAAGTGACAGGAGGTGTAAGCTTGCCGTGAGAAGTCAGTGGGAAACTGAAATACAGTGGCAAACATAACATTGATGATGTTTTTTGCGTATTAAAGGGGTTGTCCCACTTCTAGTTGTTTTCCTGCAAGAAGCAGACAGCTCTATACATTGCACAGTGGTCAGGGTGGGTACTGCATAGCAATAAAGAGATGGCGGCAGCATCAAAGGTGTAAAGTAAAATCCAGAATCCTTTTATTGCTCCATATCATTAAAAAGGTAATGTTTCGACTACATGTCTTTATCAAGCCTAAACACTGCTGATATACACCATCTTAAATATAAATAGTCTACATACAATACATCCAATTAGCTTAGACACCCCACCCACCAGTAAAACATAATGCATTACACCTGGAAGTGTTAACGTGTGATAGGTTGATGACGTCCTCACGATCAGAGTCTCCATGTCTCCAGTTAGGGAGCAGCGTATCAAGAGAGGACCGCGCAGGTGCAGGCTCATTTAAACGTCATCACGGCGCTGCAGGAGCCATGTCAACCGGAAGTGTAAAGATATCATAAGCATATCCGGAGCCAGCAGATCCACGTCATTACCGGAACTTGCCACAACCAAGATGGCCGCTGCCATCATTACTGCGCATGCGTCAGGACTTCAATCAGTTCTAATGGCATAGAGCAAGTATAACAGCAACAGCTCGTGCCACATGCAAGATCGCCGGCTCACTGCACAGTGCGCATGAGTCACAGCGCCGGGATGTATCCAAATGATACCGGTGTCGATGCAGCCCTTTATGGCGCAAGTTACTACAGAGTGTAAACGTCCAATATAGCCTCTAAATTCCACCTATAGGTATACTAGATCTAAAGTGCCTCATCATCCGTTTTTCCACTGATCATCCCATAAATCATCTGGGCACTGCAGGCGGAGTACCATTCACTTCAATAGGACTCAGCCTGCAGTACCAACCCAGGCCACAGCACAATGTACGGAGCTGTGTGCTTCCAGCAGCAAAATAGCTAGAAATGAGACAATCCCCATAAACGACTTAGTTTAATCAATACATCTTTTTCTGATAAGTCTACTAAAGTTGGGACTGTAATCTGCAGCGGAGACTTGTGAGTCATTTCAGTGATACCTTGGGTTAAGAGTGCCTCAGCTTACAAGCTTTTTGACTTGAGGGCAGGCTCTCTCCCCAATTTTTGCTCTGAATTAAGAGCAAAAACTTGGGTCAAGAGCCCTGATCTCAATGGGCCCACTGCTGCTGCTGCAGGTGGTCCCAT
Organism: Eleutherodactylus coqui; assembly: GCF_035609145.1. Lineage (NCBI taxonomy): Eukaryota > Metazoa > Chordata > Amphibia > Anura > Eleutherodactylidae > Eleutherodactylus > Eleutherodactylus coqui. The sequence continues at coordinate 198,761,550 of NC_089841.1, read as the reverse complement.
TGAGTGCAATGGCCTTCCGGCAACCCGTGCAGTGATTTTCGGGGAATGCCTTTAAATATAAGCCCTTCCCTGAAAATCTTTCCTAGCTGTAGTAAAAAATATATACTCACCTGTCTGCCGCTGCCGGGGCTCAGGTGTGTCTAGCTGTCGCTTGTTCTCCCTGCATTTTTAATCCCCGTCTTCTGAAAAGCTTCAGAGCAGTGCAGAGAGAACAAGCGGCAGCTAGACGTGCCTGAGCCCCGGCAGCGGCGGACAGGTGAGTATATATTTTTTACTACAGCTAGGGATGATTTTCAGGGAAGGGCTTACATTTAAAGCCCTTCCCCGAAAATTACTGCGGGGGTACCGGCGTCCTATTGCTTTCAATGGGGCAATGCCATTGAAAGCAATAGGAGGCCGGTCCCCCCGCAGTGGGGGAGCTTCGTGATCCAGAATGGATTAATAGCTTTTCCATTCATTTCAATGGGGAAATTTGATTTGATTTACAAGTGTTTTGGGTTACGAGCTCTGTCACGGAACGAATTAAACTCTTAACCCAAGGCACTACTGCCTACATATGACAAAACACGATTCCATGTAGAGTACTATCCTACATTCTGGACCTACCTGACAAGTTTGCTGACTTGAATAGGTGAGGCTCTGGGATTAATCAAACTTTGGACATAAAGCAGTAATCAAACTTAGCTTTCCAAATACCAGAAGTCAGAACCTATATACAGTGCACTAAAATGGTCTTTAAACGGGAGAATTTAGTAGAGATGTTCGCACCCAGGTATTATTTCAGTTTAGGATAATGAAAGGTGAAGGAGACCTAATTATAGGCTAAACTACTCTTGTAAGCCAAATGGAATTTCTAACTGTAGAACAGAAGGAAATTCTTTCTTTGGTGTTGCTATAGATTGAGCCATAGTGATTTCTTTGCATTGCAAGCTCCCACTTAATATAGTGCAGAGCATGCATGTAGCGTGGCCTTCACATATGTGAATGACTATTGCACTCCTTGTAATTTTGGGGCAGATGATGCGTAGCAGTTGTTTCTACCACTTCTACCCTTTTTATTTCTAAAACCAAAATAAAACGCACTATAAAACAGATTTTGGACTATTACCTAAGGTCATTGCTTACAAAAGCTCAGCCCTGCAGCAGCAGTTTCTATATTCTTCTCCAGCAAAAGCTTATACAGGTAAGTGCAGCTTTATCTTGGGGTCTGAGGTATGATGTTTAAATTAATTTTGGGGGTCTGAATATTGCTTTCTGTAGTCTTGTTTTTGGGTCCATATTCTGGATTCTAAATTTAAGGTTGTAATCGGTTGATGGAGTCATGTGCATTACTTGGCCATTATGTTGGGGGGCGGGGGGGTGTAATTTTGAGCATGTGGCCTATACAAAGGGTCAAAACCCATTCCTGTAAAACTTTTTGAGCTGTCCATGACTCTTGGCTCAGTGTTGATATGTTGTCCATATTGATGACGCATTGTTTAATTGAAGTCCCATCGCCATAGACCACTAGTGTCCATAACTGTCGTTATGAAAAGCTAATTATGGTTGAGCAGTGGGATCTCTAGTTGATTGGGAGTTCCCTTTATTGCCCTCATGCACAGAATACTTAGTGAAGTGCTTTCATGTCCATTTGTTTAAGCCCCTAAGGGCATGGCCTGTTTTTGCCTCTACTACTTCATGGTGGAGGGTCGATGACATCACAGAAGCAGCTCCCTCCCCCTGGTAACTCCATTCATGCCACAATCAGCAAATACTCTACAATTGTTACAATCACCGCTTTCTCCTGACAGATCTCAAGGAACTTGGATGAACCAACGGCCATAAAAACATAGTTTGTGCCTTCCACGGTTTCCAAGTTAAAAAATGATTGACATCTACTCTATGGATCGGGCCCCATGCAGTGTTAGCTCCATGGCTGAATAGATTCTGAAATGTGACCACAATGCAGTCAAAAGCTTCAGCTGGCTATGGCTTAGGAATGATTTAAGTGTTAACTCCTTGTGTATTGTTAATGGCCACAAGGTTTGTGCCGCAGTTTCAGCCATGTAGCTGCATAATCCAGATAGTGAATTGTCAGCAACCTAAATCATACAATTGTAAAGCTTTGCTAAGTGAAGAGTTTGATAATGTAGCTAACACGTTTTGTTACAGCTATGTTATCATAATTTCCACCTTCATATCTCCATGGGATTGGTGACCGTCAAAAATTGTTACCACCGATCATTAGTTTAATCAGAAATCTCTTACTTCAAAAAGTCATGTCAACCCCCAGTTGGAGCCGCTGCCATTTCTGAATATGCTTAAAGCAAATGTATTGGCTACAATTAATAGGACAAATCTAGGTGCAGTTCTAGAAAATAGTTTAGACTTCCTTATTTGAATAGTTACTATATTTATTTATAGTCCTCATCACTGTCTGACAGTACATTGTTACCACACTAGAGACTCGGACAATGCAATTTCTATCAGGGGGATTGTAGTCTTAAGCCCCATTTACACGCAAAGATGATCGCTCAAAATTTGCTCAAAAGATAGCTTGAATGACAGTTTTGAGCGATCATTTTGCATAAACTACTAATAGGCACTAATGCCCATTAGTAGCTTATTAGATTCATTTGCGTGCATATGAGCCTCCCTTTGCTATATGCAGAAAACAGCGGGTCGTCTGTTATCTGCATACAGCTCCATTGTTCTTCCATGGGACAGCAGCTGAAAACAATGTTATCAGTGATCCTGTGGAGAATTCACAGCGTGCAGTCCCTGCTATCACTGGCCAGCGGAACAATGGTTTTTATGCTGAACTAAAAATCGTTTGGCCGAAAAGCTAACAATGGTAGCATTTACATGCAACGACTAATCGCTCACAAGACATTGTTTAAACTAATTTTGAGCGATAATCATTGCGTGTAAAGAGCCTTTATTGTGTAGTGAAAAATGCTTTACCTTTTTTTAATAAACTTGGAGTTTCCACCCATTTATAAAGACTATGAACACCTTTCTACCAAAATAGTTTATTTTTCTTTGCTTTCTAAGTACCGATTTAAGCTACTTTCTAAATAGTTTCCAGTGCAAATTTACTACCATTGTGTTGCTATGAAGTTTGTGTAGGGCGGCCTACACATGACCTGTTCGGATTCCGCATGTGGGAGCCCACACGGAATCCCACCTTGTGCCCAGCCGGTGACCTTGCATACCTGTCATTTTTCTTCTTTTCTCTGGACTGCGGATGGCTAAGGCGGGCTGCGGTCAGACATGCGCAGTAAAGATTTAAAAAAAAAATGTTTATTTTTCAAGTGCTGTCACTAGGGAATGACGCGGCTACCTGCAACCTTTCTGCAATGTCAATTGCAGAAGGCTGTGCGTCAGATGACTTCCATTGACTTCACAAAAATAGAGCATGCTACGATTTTTCCTTTGCTCACGGAAACCACAATTAGTTTCCGCGAGTGCGCAGGAAGAGGCGCTTTCCCGTAGCATGCTATAAATGGTATTTACTGTGGATCCGCGATGTGGATGCCCGCCGCGGATTCCACAATGCAAATGCGTTCCTTTTCAGGTGGCCTAAGGGTACTTTTACATGGGAAAGCTGTCAGGTGCTTAAGCACCCAACAGCTGTCCCAACTATTGTTGCTCCTACACCTTCACACAGGAGCAAGGATTGCTCAGTGAATGTAGGTGGAGAAGGCGGCTGATCTCTTCCGGCTGTCTGTGTCCATTCAGATTACACAGGCAGTTTTTCATGGATGAATGACTGCCTGTTTACACGGGTCGACGGTCGCTTGGTTTTCTAGGTTAGTTTTTTGAGTGATTACTTGTGCGACTGTAAACCTGTGTAAAAGTACTTTAACTCTTTAATATAGGTGGCTGTGCTACCCAATCTGAGATAGATCCAACAACATACTGTTCCTGGCGGTATCAGCTCTTTGCCCCTCCCTTGGGTGTTAGAGAAATCTCCGGAGGGAATGCATGAAGACTGTACAGTGTTTAGAGAGGAAAAAACACCCTAATTTTGAAGAAGGACAAATCGCACCAAATTTAGATAGGAAGAAAATCCCATATGGAGGGAGGGTTAATCACATAGGCTGTGTACAGAGAGAGAAGACATGGCAGATTGTATCACACACTCCTCAGCATCAGTGTCTGTCGGCACAAGAAGAGGCGTCTCTCATGGGCTATAGAAGGAGAATTTAGTGCAAGAGTGAGGCAAGTGAAGGAAGCAGCATCCTGGACCTCATCTATTATTGAGAGTGACATCCACCGATGAGAAAAGTCTGAAAATACCAGGAAACTGCATATTAGGGGGTCTGAAAATAAGTGAAAGAATGAAGATTGCAGCCTGAAACTTTTGTAACAACTGAACATATGGAGAAAAAAAAGGAACATTTTTCTCAATGTCAAAAATATTGATAGCCTTGAAATTATCTGTTGCCTTTGGTGAATGAAACCATGGTGCTTAAAGGCTATGTACACCTTTGGTGGCATTATTTTTTTTTTACTGAAGTGCATGCTAATATTTGCTAATGCGTTTTATTTAAAAAAAATCAAATCATTGGCTTCTACAGTTTCTATGTATCACAGTACATAGCAAGTTGCAGAAAGCGGTTCACTACATCAAACCGGTTGTCTGACGGCTTGGTGTTCAGCTCTTCTTTCATCACTCACCAATTTCAGCAGGATCAAATGATGTATTGCTTTGCTGCTTAGGATCAATGTAGAACGTCTCAGTTGCCAAAGTTTTGCAACAGCAGCTTTCTACAAAAAACCGTCACCAAGTCTGATATTACCACAAGTACAGTGGTCTGGCGAGGTGGCTTATAGATTCTCTTCTTCATGACACACTACACATTGTTTTTTGCTAAATGACCATTTACCATGAACTAGATGGTATATAATCCACAAGTCTGCAGTTTCCAGTATAATAGTTTTATTGGTGCATACACCCCAATGGTGTTCTTTACTGAAAATGCATCATCATTGATAATATGAGTAGTCATTTCTATGGCTTTATTTCACATTACTTAGACATTCTACATATACAGAATTTCATTACTTACATTGCTGCTGAAGCAAAAAAGAAAACAAAGGGATTGCCATTGTGTGTAGTTCCGAAACGTGTGATTGCTGCTGAGGTCTTCCACATTTCAAGTAACTTAGAACAGGTAAATGAGTGACAGTGCATGTGGGCACAGACCTGCCAGAGACTATCAAAATGATCTGAAATACATACATGTATGGGCATATTCCAGGTGCCAAAATGCTTTCAATGTTTACTTCAATTCCCATGGTTGTGAAATTCCACATATTGATACAAGGAACAGAAAGAAGGTCCCTATGACATTTCCCCTTTCTACCCCATTCTCAGGAAAGGCAACGCTGGGCTTCCTTATTCTCCTTTGTAACGTGGAGGCCTTTTTTCTTTAAATGCTAATAAGCCTTCAAGCCTATCCTTTGTTGGGATCACCTATAAATAGGGAATAAGAAAAAATATTTGAATACAATATCAATAATAAAGGAAATAAACCAGAATGTAAATTTACTGACATGTCAGTCCATAATACCCCATTCATACCAAATCGAGAATATGTAAACTCAGAAGCGGACCAGGCTATATAAACAGTGGCGACTCCATGCATTAGAAAAAAGATCATCATTTCAGCTATATCTGGTCTATGCCATATGAATATTCAAAGAATATCACTATCATTTTGTAGTGAAAAGCAAATATACATTCAGAGTAAAGAATTCACCTGTGATACGGTAACCGAAGAGTTCAAAATGATTGCTAAGGCTTTGTAGAAACTAGAGAACTGCTGAAGAAGACTGAGCAGCGGTAGTTTCACATCCGTGTCGGAACCTCTGGTTGGGGGTTCTTTTGCAGATCCGACTGAAAATGCCAGAAGAAAAAGCTCTGCATGCAGCACTTTTTCTTCCGCCCAAAAGCTGGGCAGCTGCACAGACCCCAATATAAGTCAATGGGGTCCACCCGGCACTGTTCGGTTTTGTCTAGAGACGGAACCTTTTGGCCACGGAGATTCCCGTTTCCTGCTCCCCAAACTGATCAGCAAAGCCCTTTCCCCAGCACAGATGTGAAAGTAACCTGACTGCTCTGTGATTTTAATAAATGTCCTTGTATCTTTCCTTTACTTCCAAAAGTATTATATAACTAAAATAAAGTATCAATTTCCTTGATTTTCCACTAAATTCAAAGTATTGAAATTCTAAAAACTTTGAAACGCAGAATAGGGCATGTGTTTTAACCACCTACTACCCGGAACCAGTACTGACCTTTAATACACATGTATATCCATCATCTATCTAGGACTGGCACATGCAGAGCCGCATTAATGTATACATCCAAACCTGTCACCAAAGAAGTCAGACGAATCTGTACGTTCCACACTTCTGTCAAAAACAAGCTCTTTAATAATGTAACTGTCTCGGAATGCCACTTTTGAGTGACTGCTGACAAAGCGGCAAGTAGCAAAAAATGAAATAAAATGCCACTCGTGATAAAATCGCACATATTTTACGGCTGTAAACAACAGCAATGCATATGGTGCGGAGCCTTGCTCAAATTAAAGTAGGGTCGTTTAGGAATCCTAAATTTAGCTAACTTGCATAAACACCATTTGCTGATTTTTGTGTAGGAGGTTTCACATTATAAAATAATAACTCCTTCCTGTTGAAGAAATAAACAAACAACAAATAAAACAATTAAGAACGCCCCTGCATGTAATCAAGTCGGAAAATGTCAACCTCCAATATCTACTACTTTCAAATAGTCAAGTTCTGACACAGGAAAATGTCACTCGGCTTCATATCAGATATGGTCTTGATACTGTTAGCGCGTGGGGGTTAATAGCCGAGATGTGTCAGTGGGAAAATAATTGGAAATGTATTCATTTGTTTAATGTTTTGTTACAACATCATTTCCGAATAACACTTGAACTGGACTCAAATGATGGCATTTCTTGGTAAATACTTGACATTTCATGTATTAAATTATCCATTTTACTCTTCTTTGGGCCTATTTACAGCAAACACGACAATGACAGTACAGAAGAGTCAGATTGTGTTGTCGCTTTTGACAGCTTGCCATTTATGGATTTCATTTACGTGAAAACCTATTATCATAAGCCATGTATTTCCAGGTTTGTGAGGAGCATGATGTTAGGTAACAAAGTTATGGGATTTGATCAAGCAGAAATGCATACCTGAGCATAGCATGCTTCTTCTATAGCTAAGCCTGTGGCCAAATCCACCTGCAATTAGAAAAAGTTACTAGATTTTTCTAAAACCAAATATAATACATAGGCATGCATAGAAGATGGGGGAGGTGGGGGCATAGTAGATATAAATATGGGCCCCTTATTAAAGTGCTGGATTTTGCGATCCCAGGACAGGAGGGTTTGGCATTTGTTTTTCCTCCCCTTTTCCATGAAGCTTAAGACATTTCCAAAACCTTTAGTTTTCAAGCTGTTAAGAAAATTGTAAATGAATGTATCAGTTAATGGTTTTTGCTATTAGATTGTAGACTAGGAAGATATAGCTTACTGCTAGTATAAGTAGTGAAGGGGTTAAACAAAACCTTTTCTATATACCAGTCTCTCAGACTGCCTCCCTTGCATTCCTTTTCACTGAATTCATAACGGTCTTATTGTATGTTATAGTTACACCTTAAAAGGTGTAACTTATGTTAAACATTTTAGTTTCAGCCTATCATGCATTCTTCGTAATTTTGGAGGTATGTACTTTTCCTGTGATGTCATTTACGATATATAAACTACATACAACTTTGAATACATTAGAAATCATTTGATACCGCAACAAGGCTGGTGTGATTTGTATTTCTCCTAGGGGCCCAGACTTCTACACGAGATCTGGGATTGTCTTCTCCTTGCTAAACACATAAATTCTCCTTACACAAGCACTTTAGGGTTTGAGTTAATAAAGGCGGAGTCCCGCTTTCACAGCAGCATCACTGCGCTGCCAACAAATCAAGGAGCATCATATCACTAGGAATACCCCGATCCCGTGACTGCAGTATCATTGGTCAGCCTCTCATGCACAATGCTATATGTGGCTCTGCCCCTTGGTTACCAGAGCTATTGCGTTTCAAAGTTACAGCTGGATATGGCACTAAAGCAATCAGTGGATATCAGAGCAAGATAGAAATCAATATTGAAGAGACACTCAGAAATGTACAGGAGGATAGTATAAAATAAATATCCAATAGGCAGTGAAATTTAGGACCCTCAGAATAATGATAGTAATAAAAGTGACATACACCAAATCTGCTATATACAACAAAGAATACAACTAATGGAGTATGTACTAATCAAAAATGAAGCTAATGTAAGAATAGATCTAAATAGTTATGGGCCCATAGGAAAACTGCACTGTCCAAAGAGGAGGCATATAAAAAATAGGAAAAACAATCAGACAAGACACCCAAACTTGCTGGAAGACAACCAATAATGGATATGTTCTAAACAAGATGGATGGTTACAGATTATGAGAAGCTTGAATACGATTGGGTTTCATTTTAGCCCTAAGGTTGTTTAGACTGCAACCTAAAAATCCATTGGGCCTCTTTCCTCAAAGTTACGTTGTCCAAATTACTGCCTCTACGAGGTGGAGAAATACATTCGATAACTTGAAAACTCAAACACTTGGTGTGCCTCCATGGACTTCATAAATATGTTCAGCTAGGGGCTTATGCCTGTTATTCCTGACGTCACCCAAGTGATTGCCTATCCACCTTCATATCTATCCGATTGTTTTTCCCACACAGTTATGACTGTAGGTAGGGAAGTGGAAAATACTTAGTTTCTTTGTTTTTGTATGATCGACACATTTTTCTTCACACAGTGATTCTTGTGCCATTTAAGCGAATGCTGTAATTGGTTCCTCCCACCCAGTAGAAACAAACTTTGATGGGCCCCCTCTCTCCAGGGGCCCTAAAGCAACCATTTGGTCTGCCTCTGTGGTACCACCTTGGTGCTGTATGACCCTATGAAACGTACAAGGGTCTGACTGAGGTTTAATACAATGTTGTTACACAGTTCCATCTTTCCTACAACAATTTTAGAAAACGTATCTATGCATGAAAAGTAACTTATATGTAATATGTAAGCTTTTTAACTGCCGAGTACTAACTAGTACTGAACATTGACTTATTACCCTGAACACAGTCTAGACATTAAAAAGCTAAACGCAAAGGACTGAACATCATGTAGTGGATACCAATGGAAAGGGTCTTATTGCTACTGCAAAAATTGAACGGACTCAACACTACGTTGCTGCAGCAGTAACAAGGCATACCAACTGGGTCAAGCTTCCCTGCTAGTTTATTAACTACTGAACACTTCCCTCACCAGGTCACCAAAGGTAAAAGTCACCACTGACTAGGTAGTAATGCTACGGAGTGCAGTGTCAATCTGCTTTATAACATGTATAGACGACTAGCATTTCTTAAAGATCTCTCTTCAATAGAGCTTGTCTCGTCACTGAGTGTGGTCAATGTAGCCATACGGAAAAGCATTTTTAATACAATTTAGCTCAATTTTCCCAATTCTATTCATATAAAACAAGCCCCCAAACCAGCAGGCCAGTCCAAAGCTAATTAAAGAAATACATCTAGAGAGTTAGGAGGCAGACACACACTTGACACAATAATAAAAAATTCTGACACTTACCTCTATGCCTTGGTTGATTGCTAACTTAGCCATTCTCACTGCAATTGGTCCCTAGGATTTCAGAAAAGCAATTAATGAACACTGTAATAGAACAGTTACATTCGCCAATCATGTAGTGAATATTGATTATCTCATGAACATGGTAACTGTGAAGGCTGACAGAAACAGGATGAGGATTTCACATGTATTTCTGCTCGAAAATCCACATCAAATCCTCGTTCGGCCCATCTGCCATGCAAGGGAATGGAGATTTTTGCCCACACGACCATTAACATAGAGCCATAGATTAGCTCCAATGAATGATAATGGAGCCAATCTTTGTGCAGATCCACAGAAAACGTGTATTACTGCTGCAGATCCCTTAGTAAAACACGCAAATACACGTCAGATTTGCCATACGCAATTCTTCAATGTGTGGGATTAGGCTTAGGGTATTATAAAATCATGTCTATGCTGTGCAGCAGAATGTGGTTTGTTGAGGATGTGTTGTGGTTTTCCACTTTAGTATGGAGAGTTTTCATGTACAAGGTTTTCCATAGAAGCAATTGTGGAAAATTTCCTATAACGGTATAACTAAACTACATCCATCAAATGCAACACGAGCCACATTTAATTTTGGCTTTCATCATTCTTCAGGTTGAGTATTGGACAGCTTTCTGTATGTGTGAAGGTATCCCTTTGAGTTCGCCAAAAGCGAATTTATGTGAAGCAGTTAAAAAGAATGTTATACTGATTTGATTGTTCATTTGCTTCCTAAATGCAAAATTAAAATAGGCTTTTCTAGGCAATTTTTATTAGTAACATAGTATGTAAGGCTGAAAAAGACACATGTCCATCCAGTTAAGCCTTCTACTGCCCCAATGTTGATCCAGAGTAAGGCAAAAACAACCCAATGAGGTAAAAGCCAATTATTCCCATTTAGGGGAAAAAATTCCTTTCTGACTCTGCAGGATAGGTCATCAATAGTTGATCGGCTGGGGTCTGCCACTCAGGACCCCGACCGATCAACTGTTCGGACAGCCACCATCAGCGCAACAGCAGAGTGTATGGAGAGGAAGCAGATTGCTCTGACCCTTGTAGGCACAACTCCCATTAAAATCAATGACCGCTGTGCCTACAATTACCAGCGCTGCTCACTACAGAGGAGTTGGAGCAATCTGTGTGTTTTGCCTGTGACAGTGTGTATCCAACCAGCTGATAGGTTGAGGTCCCGAGTGGCAGACACTAGCTGATCAAATATTATAAGGATTGGCTATCAATGAAAACAGCTTTTAAGCAACTTTTTAAATGATCTTTATTAGGAAATTACGATTTTTCTGCTCTGCAGTAGTGTCTAAGCAATTCACTCAGATGGCTGGCTATGCGGCTGCTTCTGGTATAGATCTAATAATACAGTGGGGGGTTGTGGTATTTTTCCTCACTTTTGCTGTGATTTTTGGGTCCATGGCATTTTTGTTTTAAAAAATGCAGCATCCTTTGAATGTTTTTTTTCACGCACTCCGCCATAGGTTTTCCTATAGGAAATGAAGATGCCTGGAAAAATATCTGTATATGTCTGCATTAAAAAAAAAAAAAAAAAAAGATGCCACCCAAAAACCACATGAAAATCATAAGATTCATGAAAAGTGTGTATGGAGAAAGCCTCAAGGTTATCTACCAGCTATAAACTTAAAGGAGACGTCCCACCTCTAAGATTGATGACCTATGCTCAGGATGGGTCATCAATGGCTGACCAGTAGAGGTCCGACACCCTGGATCCCTGCCAATCAGGCTAAATGAATCGGTCCCGGCCTGCAGCATCATACTGGGCCACTGTGCAATATATAGATCTGTCTACTTTCAGTAACAGGACAACTCTGTTCATTACAACACTGGTCCGACAATCAACTGATCTGCAGGGTTCCAGAGTGGCACACTCCCAACAATCAGCTATAGATGGCTTATCTTGAGGATAGGTCAGTCTTAGAAGTGGGACAATCCCTTTAAAGAAAGGTGGTAAAAACTTATAATAAAACCCATGGATAGGAAATAGCCTACAGGTATCTACTAAGCAGCACTAACAGATTACCTGGTAGTACATGAAGAGCCAGCTTATAAAAAGGCACCAAGAACTACTAAACAGGCCACATGTCATACCGATATAACATGGGAGTTTCAATACCAGGTTCAGTGGCCAAGACTTAAACTGTTTTGACTGACTGCTAGTTACATACTTCTTTTTCATCAAATCCTACCTGTTTTATATCTCCATCTCGATCTATCTTTCTATATATAGATATATATCCAAATGTATGTATATACGAGTGTATATATATTTACCTATATATACCTAGTTAATGAACCCGCTTTAAGGAAAGCAAAATGCTAGGGTTGTAAAAGTGTTGATAACACCTTGACTTTCCTCATTTCATTCTCAAAGTATATTTAGTTGTCTAATGGATAGAGATAAGCGCATTAGGAAATGTCACAGAGCATACAGCATGTTCTACATCTGTTAGTTACGGACGCAATGCCTCCCTATAAATCAGCAAAATGCTAGTTCTGCAATACAGAGATTTATCTAGAGCAACCCATGAGCCATGGCATCGACGGGACTGAATGTGAATTCACTTACAAAGAACATACTGCAAAAACTCTACAGTACGGTTTTGGTTTTCTTGCATATACAATTAAATACTTCACAATAAAAAAGATTACCTTAATCATATGTTACAGCTCAAGTATCTGCTCTACATGCCAGTATCTATGAACTTTATTGCAAAATATATCTAAATTTATCTTAAATCAGTTACTTGGCTTTCTTAGCCATTTTTACTTGACTTGTTAAGCCTCCTTGTCTGTATGTTGCAGGGTGTGCTGGTCTCGGGGTTGCTGGGGGACCAAACGGTTGGATCCCCAATGATAAAGTCATTTATCTACTATCCACAGGGCAGGGAATAATTGTCTTAATGGGAAACCCTCTGCTATTGTCAGCACTAGAGATACCCGCCACTAAAGGGGTTAAGGCTGATGCTCGAGCGAGTATCTGTCTTCTCGAGTAACTGATTACTCGTCTAAGCAAATGCAGGGTGGCGGCGGGGGTGAGAGTTTTTTCCTTTTTTTTTTTTTTATTATTTTTGTCCCTTTAGGGGACTTCCACAGAGACCCATCAGGGCCCCCTGATCACATTTCGGGGGTCCGATGGTGACAGCCCTTTACATGCTGCAGTCGCATAGATCATTGCATGTAAAGGGTTAACACAGCAGAGATCAAAGGTTTTCTCCATTCTCTGCTGTGTAAGAGCTGGTGCCCGGCTATCCTCTGACAGAGGGAGCCCCCTCCCTCTGTCAGCCCTTTACATACTGCAGTCGCATAGATCATTGCATGTAAAGGGTTAACACAGCAGAGATCAAAGGTTTTCTCCATTCTCTGCTGTGTAAGAGCTGGTGCCTGCTCTGACAGCCAAGCACCAGCTCTTCCTGCCACAGAGACCATCGGCTGGCTTCTGACAAGCCGAGCGTCTCTATTGCAACCTGTAAACAAAGCAGTGCAGGACTTTGAAAAACAAAAGCAGGAAGATATTGCCGATCTGCCGTCAATCTCCCGCTTATATTTTCAAAGTCCTGAACTGCTCTGTGCAGGCAGAGCACACTGCCACAGCTTGTGGCATTGTGCTCTGCAGCTCCCATAGTAAAACATAGCCCGGAAATCTTCCGTGCTATATCACTATCGGCCGTGGAGCTCGTCCTGGAAAATTTCCGGGCGTGCCACTCAAGGGGTTAAACGAGCGTGCTCGCTCATCTCTAGTCAGCACCACTATCAGGATCAGAGCTTGGGTTGCTGTTAATCACAGCCGCCTTCCCGCTGATCATGCTACATGTCATTCTGCATGTAGAGGAGTTAAGATGTGTGTTTGCTAAGAGACAGAACATAAGAATATATTTCTATATAAAAATATATCTAGAGGTTTCTTAATATTGCCATTACCTGAGATACGAATTCCTTAGCTAAAGCAACAGCTCTTTGGTAAGCTGCGTCTCCCTCCTCGTTTTGTTCTACAACATGGCTGACCAAACCAATGGTTTTTGCTTCACTGCCATCTAAGACACGTGCAGAGAATATAAGCTCCTTTGCCAAAGCAACACCAACCGCACGTGGCAGCCGCTGTGTTCCTCCTTAAACAGAAGAAAAGATTTACATGTATTTTTAGCAAAAGTGGAATATACACCGTGATTGCTAATTTCCTCTTAAATCTTACAGTTAGGGAAAATACCGGTTTTAGTTACAAATTGACCAATCGGAATGATTTACATAACATATTAGTGAAATACCATTTTCATACTAAATGATGTGAATATAAGGAATGACCATCTGCAGGACTTGATCTATCTATCTACAATAATACTTCATATATAGTCCTAGATGCCGTTCCCCCTGAGGACGCGGTAAGGTGAAACATGTCGGGGTGGCCATAGGTTAGACTTTTAATAGGGCTCTGGTGGCGCTGACCTACTAATTTCTACATAGGCTTTCGGAAGTTGGCCATCCAGGCCTATGCTTAAGTGTATATGTGCCCAATTACACACACAATACTGATTGATGACTGTTGCTCACATTATATTGCTACCACCATTTGAGCCTTTATTTTTGATTTTGTCTTCGTCTATTTTTGAATAATAAAGCACTTATATTTTAGGGGATATTACCCATGGGTATTTTTTTCTCTTTGGCAATTAGAATTACAGAATAGAAGTACAACACCAAAACTAACGTCGTAACAAATACAACACCAGACCAAGCTCATAATAAACATAGCACCAACATTAACCTCAGTCCATACAGAAAACACCATGCAGCACCAGGACCAATACTGTACATATGGTATACATATGGTAATACACTTCAGACAAGTGTATCACAGGTACATTTTTGCCCTAATAATACAGACGAGTGTCCTGGCCCGACTGTGGCTCTACAGAAACTCTGCTGCTATTACAGTCATGTGCCATATTTGTACATATAACTGTATGGTATGGTACCTGCAAATACTATGCTTATGAAATAACTAGACTTGTCATAACTATCATTACCAACTCAAAAATATAGTGTCACACAGACAGCAGCCTTAAAGAGAAGTGCCATATAGGGCCCATTACTGTGCCACAGATGATAATAGTGCACCACAATAAGTGTGCCATTTTTTTAGTAACCCTTGCAGTAATAGTGCTTCTATTAGTGCCTCACATGGTAATAATACCCCTTTTATGTACCCATATAATAATAATGCCCAACATTGTGCCCCTTACAAAGTAATAGTTTCCCCAATATTGTCACCGTAATAGGAAAATGGCCAAGTGCCCCCTTATTAATAATAGCCCCCTAAATGGCTCTTTAATAGTAACAGAGCTCCCAAGTACTCCTTTAATAATTATATTGCCCCCAAATTACCCCTTAATATTAATAGTGGCGCCAGAACAGTATTTGTGCCCCCAAGTAGCCCCTGAATAGTAACACTGCCCCCCAAGTGGCCTCTCAATGTTAATAGTGCCATTGCCCTTAAGTGTCTTCATAGTAACAGTGCCCTCCAAATACCCCCCAAAAAAACAAAAACGCAAAACAAAAAAGAAAAAAACTCACCTAAACCTGACAGGTGCAGAGTCCTCTGCCCGATGCAGGGGGCACAATAGAATGACCTCATCATGTCAACTGTGTCAGGGAGCTGAAAGTTCCGGCCTCAGTCTGTCTGTACTCCTTTGGTAGGCTGCCGGATCGCATGCTACTCACTATGTCGGCAGATTGTGGTCCCAAACATCTTTTGGGGGCCCATGAGGCTTCTGCTTCTCTGCCTAGCCCGCTCCTGACAGTGGGAACTAGCTACTTGACATTCAGGAACAGGAGCGAATATTTAAAGAAAGTCATTGTAGGGATCAACGGGGCCGCGGCTTCAAAGCTATTCAGCTGGCCCCACTGACATGAGGACACAACGTGTCCTCTTTAAAAATGATACATAAATCAGTACCTATACAGTTAGTGATTTCTATCTGCTATTCAATTACCTCAAACTATGCCCGACACTCGTCCCCGCACATACTCGTTCTGCTGCACAGGAGCCATCACTGGCTCCCAGTGGGGAGGCTGCAGGAGATTTCTCTCCTCGCGCTCCCCTGTCCCTCTCCATTGATATAACATAGCGGCTGTTCAGTACTGAATGGCCACTATTTACACTGAGCGATCAGCTCATCGTCCATCATTTAGGCTGCATAAACGATGGACAATGAACTGATCGTTCAGTGTAAATAGCGGTTGTTCAGTAATGAATGGCCGCTATGTTAAGTTAATGGGAGAGGGGCGGGAGAAATCTCCTTCAGCCTCCCCACTGTGAGCCAGTGATACTAGCTCCCATGCAGGTGCCCAGG
Organism: Eleutherodactylus coqui; assembly: GCF_035609145.1. NCBI lineage: Eukaryota > Metazoa > Chordata > Amphibia > Anura > Eleutherodactylidae > Eleutherodactylus > Eleutherodactylus coqui. The sequence goes on along the minus strand of NC_089841.1, from coordinate 198,745,457 downwards.
AGCTAGTATGTGCGGGGACGAGTGTCGGGCATCGTTTGCCCGACACCCGTCCCATCTAAAAGGGCCTTTGGGGCAGAGCTGTGATCTGTGGTTACAGCTTATCTACAGCGTCTACAGGATGTCTCAGGTAGTCTTGCCTCATAATTCGCCCCAGATGCTGCTCTCCCCCAACCCTTCCCTCCCTTCTACATACACAATGCTACCCTCACTATATTGCCATTATTTTTTGTTGCGTAAACAAGGAAAGCTGCAGACATATGGTTCATTTTAATTTTGCTTGTACTTCTATAAACTATACGTGGTAGTTTAATTTTCATAGATAGCACTATAACCTCTTTTGGCACATAGGGTGGTGTATGTGTTCTAAAGCAATAGTGGAGAAATATCTCTCTGAAGATTTTTGTGGAAAACAACACCTGTTTCAACAAGCATACATATAGGGTCAATATTTCCAAAGAGCAAAAGGAAAAAAATAGAATTTTGCTTTGGATACATGGAAATGTCAAATTTAAAGGGGACCTGTCATCTACTATCAGCACGATAAACTAAGTTATAGTACGTATCGCTCAGGGGATGTGGACTCTGGGGAGCCTCTTTTCATACTAACCAGGTCCTGTCGCTGTATTGTCCCTGGCGAGGTCGGTACATGCACACCAACTTGACACTTTTCATAAGTCTGTGCATTCACATTCCCATTCACCTCTATTGAAGTGCATGGGCCAACTTCATTGGGGGGACATCACAGAAACGGGGGAACATGAAAAGAGGCTCCCCGGACTCTACATCACCTAAACTATAAGCAGAATAAGGCCAGTCTAACATGACCGGATTTGAATTGTGGATTCTGCAATCGTATGATCCGCGCTAATACGCTGTTCAATCAAATGCATTGGATTACACAATTCTGCTCACATTAGAGCACAGGATGGGCTGCGGGTACCTGTGTCATCGTTAGGCGACAGCGCAGGAAATACAAACAAACAAAAAAGGTGTACTGCTCATGACCGCCTGCATGAGTCACTTAGTTTATGATGCTTATAGTTGATGACAGGTTCCTTTTAAAGGGATTCTATCACCAGGTTCATGCTGCCTGAGCCACAAGCAGCATGAGCCCACGACACGTATGTTCATTAACCCCATGTATGTCTTTATTTTAAATTCCGCAACATTTCAGAATAAACACTTTGCAGTTTGATTGGGCGCTGAGCACCAGGTCATGGAGGTGGGCTGCACCAGCCTTTCCCCGCCCACTTCATGCCCACCTCTTTGACTCGGCGCTCAGCACGGAGTCAAACTTCAAAGTGTATTAATTCTGAAACATTGGAGCATTTCAGAATAAAAACACACATGGGGTAATGAGCATATCAGGACAGGTGATAGTTAAGAGGACCTCTGCATAGGCAGTTAGAGCTGGCAGTGTAATAGAAATCAATAGGGGCCATTTCTTCCATTACACTTCTGGCTCCTCATTGCAGTCAGAACCAAAGTGTGATAGCAGGCATCCCGCCCATTGATTTCAATAGGAGCGAAGGCTTTCTATTGCATTTGTCTCGGACTTCTGATAGCTGTCAGTGCAGCTGAACGTCCCTGTCAGAGGATCAGCTGACTGGCGGCGATCTTAAGCAGTGGATTCCCACCGATCAACTATCGATGACCTATCCTGATGATAGGTCATCAATAGAGATGAGCGAGCATACTCGCTAAGGACAATTACTTGATCGAGTATTGTCCTTAGCGAGTACCTGCCTGCTCGGAAGAAAAGGTTCGGCTGCCGACGCGGGTGAGAGGTGAGTTGCGGCAGTGAGCAGAAGGGAGCGGGGGGAGAGAGAGATCTCCCCTCCGTTCCTCCCCGCTCTCCACTGCCACTCCCCGTCCGCCACCAGCAGCTGAACCTTTTCTTCTGAGCGGGCGGGTACTCGCTAAGGGCAATGCTCGATCGAGTAATTGACCTTAGCGAGTATGCTCGCTCATCTCTAGTCATCAATAGTAAATGCCAGAAAACCCTGTGAAAAGTATTGAATAATAATATGAAAGTATTGAACTATATTTGATGTCGCAGTGTGCCTAATATATATAGCAAGATATAGGAGAGTAAGGCTAGTTTCACACTGGCGAGCGAGATTTTGCGAAACCACCATAAAAGACACATTGTAGTTAAATTTTACTAACAGGGTTCCAGATGCTGAGTATGCAGCTTTGTCATAATAACCTTTGTAATGTTCTACTAAGATAGAAGTATCACACATGCTGGAGACTTTGAATTGTTGACTTGTTTAACCATGTAGGGGTTGTTATACTATTAAGCCATCTGCATTGCAACAATAAAACAGAAGAATTACTAGAAACACAACAGTGTCATTTCTCATTCTTCTCCGATACACCGTACATATACATACACACACACATATATATACACACACACACAAATACACACACGCTATATATATATATATATATATATATATATATATACATACACACACACACACACATACATACAAATACACACACACATTATTATATATATACACATATATATATATATACACACACACACACACACACATATACATACATATATATACACATACACACATACACACACACATACCTGTTTGAGAAGGCTACAATACACTTTGAGTATCACCCAAATTAAGGGATTACTTTAGTTTATTCTATTGGGAGTGCTGCATTATTCCTGCACACTTTATACAATATATAGCATCTTCATAGCTTTGAAGAGAGGATTGGCTACTGACAACTATCATCATCCTATTCTTGCATGTGAGCATGTGCACATTCAGGAGAACGGAGGTCACGGGCAGTAGGAAGCGATCTTCCCTCTGAAGCTTTCTGACATCGTTTTGGGCAATCAGAATGAAATTACAAGCCACAAAAGCCCATTACTGACAATGCCCAAAGAAAGGTGAGCTTGCCACAGACCTCCAACGACAGCATCTTCTGCCAAGTGCCGTCGTAAACTTACAGACAGCAATATAATGCACACTTTAACATAGTCTTAAGTCGAAGTATTTCACTGCAACATCTTTATAATATTTACCAACAATTGTGGAAGAGTTCTGCAGTAAATATGTTTTCATTTTTATTGACTGTTTACTAAATCTCACCACATGCAACAAACTATAAGGTGGTTATCAAATTATTACATAGGTTAGTGTAAAATAGAGGAATCCAATGTCCTCATCCGGAGGCTTTAGCAAATGCAAATTAAGCAGTTAGAAATGTGGAAAGTACCTAGACTTCTCCCTCGGTGCTCTCCTTGACCTTATTAGAAAGTAAGTTACAACACAGAAATACTTCCTTATAGACAGTTCGGTGGAACAGGCTTGTTCTAGATGCCAAATATTTTGTAACCTGTAATACTCTTACAATAATTGAAAATTAAAGGGAATATATATATATCCAAAATGTACTCAGCTACCAAATAAACTGTACGTACAGTATTACTGTTCACTCACATCGGCATCAAAGGTTCTGTTTGGAACATCTACCACCGATTTCCAGTAGAAAACAGGACAAATAGCTAGTTCGTCCTGTGAATTCTGGCCAAATGCTGGCAAGAAATTGAAAGGACCCCATTATAAGTAAACGGTGGTCCTTTTTGTTCCATCATAACATGGAACCGTTTGGCCAGAGTGTGCAGTTTCCATGCTCTCTGAATGGTGCAGGAAAATGGAACTCCCTAATGCTGATGTGAATGAGATTTTAGACAGGCTGAAAGAAAAGAGACTGACTCGCCACTAATTCTCTAACTTTCCAATGTTGTACAAACATGAAATTTGGCACGACCATTCTTTAGGTTCTAAATAGGAAAAGTAAAGGGGTCACAACTCGATTATTCAATGCTAAGTGCAAAAGTAAGTGCACCCCTATGTAATGTAACTTCCCGATGTTGTACAAAACTCGAAATTTGGCACGACCATTCTTTACATCCTAATAGGAAAAATAAAGGGGTTGCAACTTTAATATTTAATTCTAAGCGTGAAAAACTGTAAAAGTCTGCCATACATGACAGTTCTTTTCTCGCAAACCATAAATCCTAGGGAAATGATTTGTATACGGAGGAGAGAAACTGGGAGGAGGCTGAAAGCCTGAGGTCTGGGGCATTACAGGCTGTGGTACTGCCACAGAATCTGACAGGGAAGGATGCCCCTAGACTGATGCCCTGGTTGGGTACGCTGTGGATATTGTTGTGACATGTGGTGGTACTAGCACACTGAGTTAGATAGGAGAGCATCCTATGTGAGTTAAGGCCCTTTTAGACGGGACGAATGTCAGGCAAATGATGTCCGACACTTGTTCTCGCACATACTAGCTCTCGTGCACCTGCATGGGAGCTAGTATCGCTGCCTCACAGCGGGGCGGCTGCAGATTTCTCTCCTCGCGCTCCCTGCCCCTCTCCATTGACTTAACATAGCAGCCGATCAATACTGAACGGACGCTATTTACACTGAGCGATGAGCTCATCGTCCATTGCTTATGCTGCATAAACTATGGACAATCAGCTGATCGCTTAGTGCAAATAGCGGCCGTTCAGTATTAAACGCCCGCTATGTTATGTCAATGGAGAGGGGCGGGGGAGTGCGAGGAGAGAAATCTCCTGTTGCCTTCCTGCCTTCCTGCCCCTCTGCTGGCCGGTCTGAGTGCAAGCCAGCACTACTAGCTCCTGTGCAGGAGCACGGGAGCAAGGACACACAGGGACAAGTGTCGGGCATCATTTGCCCGACATTTGCCCCATCTAAATGGACCTGTAGTAGCCAGACGGCTAGGATTTCGTTTGTTAATGCAAGTGTGCACTGTGACTAAACAACAGTGTGAAGAGTTGCTACCGTTGTAACTTTTATTTGTTGCCAAAATGAAATGGACTTCCTGATTTTTACCACCTACTCTGGTCTGGACATGGGTTATTGAAGTGCGGCCACCCATTAAGGTGAAGGAAAGGTGACTAATCTGCCAGTTGTCACACTTTCTAAATTGCCATTCGCAGCTGGTTAGGGCAATAACCTGCACATGTAAAAGGACGTTAAATGAAGGTAGACATACAGAATGTTCCTAAAATCACTACATTATCAACACTGTCCTTTTAAAATGAGTGGTGACCTAAGAAATCAGAAATGCCCCCACAGGAACTACAGTATAGTTGATCACATAACATAACTTTCTGGTTTCAGGTTTCTATAAGGGTGAAAAAAACAACTGACAAAAGTTACAAAACTATTACACAACAGTTTTATCTTATGGGAACAGCATGAAATAGTGCTGAAAGTAAACATCACAGCGAGATGAGGCAATAAAAGTTAACTGGAAATGAGTTCATTACTTTAGAAAAAAAGGATCTTTGTGGTAGTAAATGTAGTATCAATGCCAGCCAAAGGTTTCGTCAGCGTTTGTGATATTGTACATTGGGATGTTACTAAGTATCAGGACCAATTTTCTGGAGAATGGTAAATTTTATGTGAACTGTGAAATTGTATTCAAAAGTGGGCATATATGTGTGTTAGGATAAGAGAACAATAGCTTTATAACGAGTTAAGACAACCTTCTGCACCGCGCTATCATGAAGTAACCGTGTTGCATCAGTATATCACACACTTGCACCCAACCTAGCATCAGGTCATATTAAGAACTCTTCCATGGATTTCTGCCCCTCTCGGAAAATACTGGCAGACCCAGCTGGAGTAGTGAGTCTTACGGGCGATGCTCCATGGGAAAAAGTATGCAAGTCAGGGCTCCTCCGGAAGGCAGAAACCTCTAGTTGGATTTGTGATTAAAAACACTGGAATAATGCTAAAACAAACAGGGACTATATGTCAGGATTTCCATTTGACCACATCTCACACATGTCTAATTGGATATGAATGTATGAACTTATCTGGGAGTGACAGTGCAGGAAAATCTATGAATCTGGTCTGCTGCAATATAAATAACATACATCAAATAATGATGATATCACACAAGTAAGCAGCAGATAAGCCTTCCAACAGATTTGTGTATCAAGGGAAATAATATCTACAAAAACTGGATGGTAGAAACATTATTTCGACATGTACCATCTCAATATATATATATTTTATCACTTTCATTATGCTTTAAACATGCATTTTACATTCGACTTAAAAAAACGCATCAAATAGGAAAATACTATTTACGTATTTCCTTCATACATTACAAACATTTTTTTTTTTGCTTTACAAATATCAAAAAGACCCAGTACAAAACAAGGGGAAGCAAATCTATAAGCAAGCACATTTAACCCCTTAGTGACCACCCATACGTGTTTTCACGTCCTGGGTTCCTGGGCTTTAATCTACAGGGCCGTAAAAAACACGCCAGCCTTGTAGACTAAATCCCCGGGGTCGGCGGGTGTGACAGCTCCCTGCTATCGGCTGCCGGAGGTAGCAGAGAGCCTAGAGCTTGTCACGAGGGGCCGTAGTGTGTGACACTTCGGCACGCGATCGCCGTTATCCGAAGGATAAGGGTAAAATAAAGTAAAAGTTTAATTTCCTCTCACAGATATGACCCGTGAAGAGAGCTGAAACTACTCACCTCCAGCGTCCCGTGGCGATATAGTCCTGCAAGGACTTGAAGTCACCTTCTGCGCGCCTGACGCAAAATGACGAGCGCATGCGCAGAAGGCTGGAGGGCTCGGGAAATTTAAAATCTCCATGCTCCCGGCTGTCAAACGAAGCCAAAAGCAGGGAGAGTTCACCGGGGGCTGTGGTATGCAGTATCCGGTCACGTGATCGCTATTATCCAATGGATAACGGCAATCATATAAAGATACAAAAAAGTTTCATTTCCCCTCACGGATCGTATCGATAAGGGGGATGTGAAATCCCTTACCTAAGCCCTCCGGCAATGTCCACCACTGGAATCTTTATTCATGGACCTTTCCCCAGCTTCTGCACATCCGCCCGTCTGCAAAATGGCGGACCCAAGAGCAGAAGAGGGGGAGGGCCCGGGAAATTGAAAATTTCCCAGACCCTGAGCAAGGAGATTGTAAATCTCCTTGCTCCTAGTTACCACAGGTAACCAAGAGCCTGGAGTAGTGACCAAAAGCCTCGTTGAGTGGTCCCCAGTCAGGAGATCGCCATTAGAAAATAGTACAAAAAGGTAGCGATCTACCTTAGGCCAGTCTCACACGACCGGATAGGAATTCCCCATGCGTTTGATCCGAGGTAATACGCAGATCAATGAAATGTATTGGATTACACAATTGTTCTCACATTAGCGGGTCCGTATTACATAATCCGCTCCCAGACAACAGAACACAGCATGTTCTATTTTACCACAGATATCCGTGACATACAGCCCATTGTACTGTATGGTCGCAGATATACCCGGAGCCCATATGCAATTACATTATGTAGGGTGACGTCGCTGGAAATATAAACAAACAAAAAAAGGTGTACTGCGCATGGCCGACTGTGTGGTACGCAGTTATGCAGCCATATGCAGGGTCACAGCTGGGCTCACAGCTTGGATCCACTGCGGGCCTCCGCAAGTGGATTCCACATACGGCCGTGTCGGCCCGTCATTATTCAGATCACTACCTGTAATATGTAATTACTTTCCTTTTGCTTTGCTTAGATTCACTCAAAACCTGTGGGGTCAAAATATGCAGTACACCCCTAGATGAATGCGTTTAGGGGTCTAGTTTTTCTTCGGTTTGGGCCCGTTGTGCATACAGATGTAAGATCAGGGCCACAATGGGTATATTTCTGAACACAGGAAAAACAGTGTTTTCCATTTTGGGGTGCAAATCCTCATTTTTATGTGCACTATAGAAAAAAAAAACTGTCTTTAAAATGACATATTTCCAAAAATATGACATTTTATTTTTTTCTCCTCTAAATTGCATTAACTTCTGAAAAACAAACATGGAGTCAAAATACTCATGACACTCCTCAGTAAATACATTAAAATGTGTATTTTTTAAAATGGGGTCATTTGTGGGAGTATCTATCACTCTGACACCTATGAGCCTTTGCAATCTTGGCTTCATGTTGGAAAACAAAATGTTCCTCAAAAGTTTAATAATTAATGTTAAATTTGTACATCTCCTGAATGGTGAAAAAACCCAAAGTTTTTCAAATGTGCTTCCAGAATAAAGTAAACAGATGGAAATATATATCTTATCAAACATTTGTACAGTATGTTTGCACATATTTGACATATTGCAGTTGAAAATGTGAAAATAAGCAAAACAAAAATCACTTTTTTCAAAATTTACACAATTTTGGTACTTTTAATATATCACCCAAATAAAGTACAATTTGTGGCGAAAAACAAGGCCAGAAAACCTTCACAGAGTTATTCTATGTTAAAGTGACATGTGGAAGTTAAATAAGAATGACTTCAAATCACTAAGGCGCATACAGGCTTGGTCCCAAATATGATAGCTATATAATAATAATATGAATAATATGAACTTTTGATGCTACATGCCGTCAGCAGGTGCGCCCACTCATTTCCATGTAAGGAGTCCCACATGGTGGCAGACCAGCTCTCATGTGCATTTCTTCAGCGCTAACACTGAAGAATGAACAATCCCTTGTCGTCCACCTCACAGCCTAGCCCTAGCTTAGGTTTCCATTTCCCTGCTCCATCCTGGGAGCAAGAAAGCAGACATAATGAGAAAGATCATAGCATCAGTCAATTGATTTTGTACGTTTTTAGTAACTCCCAGCACTGCATACATATGGACATTAGTCATCTTAGACAACGTTTGTCTCTACAGTATGGAGAAAACACATAAAATGACATGTTCATGAAAAAAGTTAGGGCTCCTGTCCACGGGCGAATTTTCACTGCCTTCCTTATGTCGATATTCCGTCTGCAGGGAACGCAGTGAACGCTTTCCATAGCGTTGCTATGGACAGTTCAGCCCCCCCTGTCCACGAGCGGAGAATCATAGCGATTCTCTGCTCGCGGTCAGCAAATCGCAGCATGCTGCGAATCTCCGCGGTCAGCCTATCTGTTAGATAGGCTCACAGCGGAGATCTGTCAGCTGACTTCTGCTCCCTGGCGGCGGCTCCCGCAGCAGAGATATCGCAACGCCCATAGAGAGACAGCCTTAGAGTAATCTTTGAGGACTTTGTCCTACGATAAAACCCTTCTGTCTATATAAAGTGCTGCTGTGAATAATAATTGGTTTTCTTATGCCCCGGCCGTACACATGTAGCGTCATAAAGGCATGGATTGTATGATGTTTACTCCATGCACAGAAACTTATTTTGGGTATAGACTGACTTTTACATACACACGCTGTGAAGAAATAGTCAGCTTCACCACTGTGACAAAGATTGAGGCGGTATATTGGACGCACAGCTGAGAAAGCTCCTGCATGTCCAATTTCAAGGGCACAATGAAGCAGTACTTGTATGGATGGAACAAGTCCAATGGAGAGATGTAATTTATTACCTCGGCTTTCCAGCAACATTAAAGAAATGAGCGGCCGGGGAGATTTCTGCTTCTCTTTGTTTCTGTTAAACAATCTTAAAACACAATGTCATAAATTAAGAGAATTTGCCCGTCAAAGTGACAACAACTTAAAAGGAGGCCTGTGACAGGAAAAAAGACAACACTTGTCACCATGTGTGATTTACATTTTTAGACTTATTTTAAACAAACACCTGCTCTGAGGCATAGTACATAAGCAATGGCGTCACTGTAGGGGATTCAGGGGATGCAGTTGCTCCCGGGCCCAGGAGCCTTAGAGGGCCCATAAAGCCTCTCTTCTCCCTATAGGGAGCCCCGTACTATGGATGAAGCATTATAGTTGGGGGCCCCGTTACAGGTTTTGCATTGGGGCCCAGGAGCTTCTGTATAGGGAAACATTTTGGTAACCTGTGTGAATGCAGTCATTAGCCGCTATCTGAGTAAATGATGGCGATATAACAACGCTCAACCATTGGTGTGGTTCCTCCTCTCAGGAGCTACAAGGGTGCCGTGTGCCCTTACCAGTTATGGTGGTATGTAGTCTCACTATAGTAAACCACTATTGAGTTCCTAAGGATACTATTAGGAATTCCAAATCTGAGAGCTTTTTCTGTGATACAGTCTTGAGACTAATGGAAGAGAATCCAGCAATAACATTACATTACAAACTGCCATGGTAAAGCCATTTTCTAAGCTGCCATATGAGTCTTTTTATTCCAGAAATGCTGCATCATGCACCACGACTGGATGAACCATGAACAGACTTCCAACAGAATTAATCACGTCGTTGATCCTAGAGGCAAGGATGGCACCTCTGGTATCTCAGCAATAACATGCAGCATTTCTGGAACAGCCAACAAGTGAGACTGTTTCAAAAATACTTGCATCGCACCTCCAGGCAACAACAATCTGCCCCCGGTCAATGTCACTTAAGTGTACAGTGGTTTTGTGCCCAACTTCTTGTGTCCAGGGGTTTAGTACTGGAATACCTCTTGTCCACTGGTTTGATACTCCAGGGGTCACTTACCTTCTAGTTTGCTTTTTATGTTTTGTTTTTGTATACTCATCTGCTAATCTCAGCCAATGAAGTTCTGTATTCAGTCCAGAATTCAGAGAAGGAAGCAACTGTCATCTAACGATCCAGCAGTATAACAGCAGGAAAGTTAGAAAAATTTTCACAATGACCATGCAGTGAACCTTACATCAACTAAGGGTTCAACAGCCAAAGACCGACAGAGATGCCCCCATGTCATCACCAACAACGCCTCGCATGAGCCCAGGACAGATATCAATGGACTTTGGACACACGACAGAAGGTTGTCTGGAGTAACGAGTCCACTGCAGTATATGGATGTCCAGGTCTGTATCAGGCATAAACAAGGGGAAGCTGTATTCCATGGGTGGACCGTTGGGCTTAAACAGGCCAGTGGGGTACAGTGTCATATTTTGGGGAGCGTTTTCCTGCATGGCCTAGGACTGTTCGTCCTTATAACACAATCCTTGAATGATGAAGGGACCTGCTAGCTGACCATCTACACCCATATCTTCAGGGTCTTCCCCGACCACAATGCCATCTATTTTTCATCCGGGCAATGCCGTGTGTCATCGAGCTCGGATCACTAAGGAATAATTGGAGGGAAATGACAATGAATTGTCCACTGTGCCTTGGTCCCCAAACTCACTGGACTGTAACCCCATTGATCATGTTTGGGATATGCTGGGAAGGGCTGAGAAATATACTCCCACTTATCGGCAAAATATGTACCAACTGATGGAGCTACTGCAGAAGGCATGCGTCAAGTTGAGTATGGAGGATATTTTCCACCTTGTGAAATCTCTTCCTTGATGTCTGAAAGCCGTGATCGCCCAAAAAGGTGGACCAATACATTATCGAGTAGGTGTTCCTAATACAGTGATCATTCAGGGTAGATACTATATATTGTAAAAAATGATGCTTAAGAACTGAGGGGGGAAATTACTAAGTCTGGAATTTTCTGCACCAGGCTTCTCATGATTCCTCACAGCGCACTGGCAAGAAATATGAGAATAGAGAATTTATCAACTTCAAGTCCCGGAATTTCATTTACATAGCTACTTGCTGATGCCCCCTGAAATATATTGGGGAAAACAGTACAACAGTTCAGGCATCGTATCTTGGCCCACATTGGCAACCTATTATGTGACGAAGCAACACCCCTGGTGACACATATGAAGGAATACCATAATAATGATGTATATCTCCTTCAGTTTCAAGGGATAGAACAAGTAAGATCTAATGGCCAGCGTGGGAATATGGACAGAAAGTTATTACAGCATGGATTTATAGGTTGGACAGTGATCGTTGACCTCTCCTCTCTTGAGCGCAGCTGAAGAGGTTTTCATTGGATATTCCTCATACCACGCCTTTGGAGAAGTGTCAAGCATTTCTGATTCTAGTATTGGCTAGACAAGCCAAGCCTCTTTTTTAGGGAGGTCTTTTGTGAGAGCTATTTAAAGACGCATGTGGTCATCATGTCAGTGTTTTTCTACCCACTGCCAGTCCACCAACAGGACTGGCTAGTGATAATTATCTTTATCATTTATGTTTTGGTTTTTTTTTAGACTCTGTTTTGCATCACAATTGTATTCCTTTGGTTACGCCTTTTCCTCTGATGATTTAGTGTTCAATAAGACTAAAAGAATCAGGTTTAGTCTAGTGGACCTCCTGGTTTTTGAGATTTGGGGTTATCAGATTGTTTATCAATAATTTTGAGAATTTATTATGTGTATCTTGAGGAACCAGTTGGTCATTGATATGACAGACTGCTAAGAGATGCTACGATTAGCTATCTTTGTTCCCAGAGCTTGTAGCTAGTTGGTATAATGGTTAGTGCTGTGGTCTAGGGATGCTGAGGTCCTGATTTCAAGCCACATTGGAGAAAACATTTATTCTATTCTCCTATGAGAATACTACCATATTAATGGTTTCTACTTATTGGGCTTCAGTCCACTATATGAACTCTCTTTTGGACAGTACCCTTATAAAAGGTAGCCATTTGGTTAAGTCGTTACTGTTTTTGCTTTGAAACTCTGGGGTCCTACGTTCGAATCCTATTATTGTCCTAAATCATGGTTTGGTTGGGTAGCTATAGTCTCTTTTATGGGAACTTCTAAATAGATCATTTCTGACTGTTTAACTATGTCTCTCTCTTTTTATTAATGATACTAAAAGTTCTATTTTAGGGATTATGACCCAATATCCACGTGCGAACTTGAATTGCGAACTCCGCGTATGGCACCTGCGCAGATGATCCGAAGGTTCAAGCCACCCATAGAGAAACATGGGCGTCCGAAGCTGAATTGAAGCATGCAAGTTTGTTTTGAGTCTGGAAAACAAATCGCAGCATGCTTCAATTCAGTGCGGTTTCCGCACGGACGGCTTCCATTGAGGTCAATGGAAGCCATCCGATCAGCGGCCCGTCTGCAATTGATATTGACATTTAAAAAAAAAAAAAAAAAAAACAAAAACTCTACTGTCCATGTGTGGCGGCGCATGCGGAATCCGACCCGCCCATAGACATGAGGTCTTATTCTGTGAAATATTCTAGCTTTTCTGCCTTTCAGTGATTTCACTGAATACACGAAGAGGTGCGTGCCTTTTCATATATTCAGTGCATCTTGGAAGCTCTTTGCACCTTCACACAAACGTACGCCTGGTCCTGACATTTCTGGCATAATCTATGCCATTCCTAGATAAATCTGTCAGTCTGGGTGACAATGCTGCCTCCAAACAGCCCTGCCCACATTTCATAAAAATGGTAGGGCTGATATAGACAGAAGAAAAGTCACAAAATGTTTGCACAAGAGGCGGTTGCGCAAAAATGTGTGACTTTTGTACGCCATATCATAGGGTACAGCTTTTGATAACGGTCTCCCCAGGTGTGTACGTATGAATTCAGAATAAAGCACACAATAAATGTTCCTTGAAGAGCTATGGAAAGTATACCACAAAACTTACAGATGTACGCTCTTGTATTATGCCTTATAAAAGGTGTCCAAAATGGCACTCGCACTGGGAAAAAAAATGTACAGACTATACATGGAGTCTGGCTTTGCTTTTAATTCACAGTCATTGTTACAAGGCTTGTACAAAGAGTCTGACTTTGGCTTGAAGGAATGCTGTCTTCCAATAGCTGGCATTGTGGAGGCATTATTCCATCTCCCTTATTTGCATATTACCCAGAGGAGAGTGCATGGCCATTTGAGTCTCCTCACTTCCTGTCTAGGTGCTCTCCCTAAGGTGGAAGGATGGCATGCTTATCCGAAGCGCCACATTTGCTTTCAAAGCTGTTAATTTAGAAACTACTTGCCAGGAGTTGTTTGAAGGATATTACACACACTCAGATGTATTTATTTGCTATAATAAAATAGATATTTTTTCGGCTATAAAGTTCTAAACAGGAACCTCTCCACGAGTAAAAACCGGAATGGATGACAAATTGTTATCTTAGCTGTGCCTTCCACGGAGACTGAATTATGACTATTATTACTGCATTACCGTTTACTCATATTCCTGTTTTGAAACGAATACAGGAAAAAACCACTGAAACAGCAAGTGAGAGGGTCCTACTCGGTACAAATTACTGTATAAAGGAGGCCTTTGATTGAACAGCAATATTTTTTAATTTTTCTCCTGCAGAACGAACATCCTGTACAATTACCTTTGAATGCAGCACTTAGAATGGCATATTAGAAGCTTTGTTACACTAATGCCAGGTAGTTTAGATGTTAATACATTTTCTATGTCTTCTAAAGCACAGAACACGGCCCACACTAGTAAATTATATTTCTAAAATAAAACGTGTTACCGCAGTTCTGTGCGGTGGGCAGACCGTAGCCTTTACCCGAGTGCGGAATATCAGGCATAATTAGAACTCCGATTGTGGAATGGCAATAGCCTGCTGACAAAACATTTCACTAACCAAACCATACAATTTGATGCGTTTAGCAGAATACAGGCTGACATTCCTTAACATAAAAGACATTACATCTACAGATTAATATCAATCTTGGCAGACTTTGCTTTAAAAATAACCCTGCTTTTACTCACAGCTGACAATTAAGAAAAAAAAAATATATAAAAAAAATCTTTGTTGTGGAGACCATTGCATAAATGATGAAAGGGCTAGACAAGGAAAGCAGGCGAGGAGAGTTATGGCAGATTGTATTTCATCATGGGGACACTGTGTTTAGTAATAGTTGGCTCGCTGAACTCTCCAGGGCCTCATCTTCACTGTGACATAAGCGAGGAAACAATACTGCATAAATCATCATGTCCCGCACTTTTACTGTAAGTTAAGCCTTTTGGTTATTTTTAGGTTAGGCTACTAGTTATCACGGGTTGACAGATGCAAAGTGTAAGATGTGAGTTGGCTTGTGTGTTCTGCAGGAGGTGTTGCCTAGGAACTCATTGTTTTCCTGCCTTGTTGACTAATGTTCAAGTAGTCACGGAATCTTTGGATTAAATTCAGTTTATGGACTTTTGCAACTAATCATATGACCAAGTTTTTGTATAAACATACATCTTTTTCGTTTTATATTAATTTTTTAAAGTTTTTTTTACTTTTTAAATACATTAAAAATGTATTGTTGTGATAAGTGCAATAGGCCGTAGGTCAAAATAAAAATCACATTTTGGTTTATTGCACCCTGGTGGCCAATCTAGTGAACTAAACCAATAGTCAACAGACCAGTGAGAAACCGTCAAATTCCCTGTCTTTCTATAGGATGAAGCAAGGTGATAGGGGCACAAAGGGGATGTTTTTTGTCACTCCTGAAACGTCTAAAAGCTTTGACATACAACCTATTGCAGTTACCACAATGATATTTATTTTGCAGCATTCCATAAGGTGAAATTTAGCTCTGGAGAACGCGGCTCAATACACCCCTGGTTATGAAAGGGATAAACTCTAGACTGTCATCATGGCTAGTTGGGGACTAGAGATGAGCGAGTGTACTCGCTAAGGCAAACTACTCGAACGAGTAGTGCCTTATGCGAGTACCTGCCCGCTCGTCTCTAAAGATTCGGGTGCCGGCGGGGGGCGGAGAGCGGCCGGGGAGAGCGGGGGTGGGGGGGGGGATTGTCTCACTCCCGCAACTCACCGCTCTCCCCCGCCGGCACCCGAATCTTTAGAGACGAGCGGGCAGGTACTCGCATAAGGCACTACTTACTCGCGTAGTTTGCCTTAGCAAGTACGCTCGCTCATCTCTATTGGGGACCCAATCTTATCTCTTCATTGCTCCACCAGGTCTCCATCAATAAAACCCATCTTGGGAAAAGAAACAACTCCTTGAAATATATTTGTGTGATAAATGTATCACGGCGGTCCAATGCTGTATGATAAATTTGCATTTTGCTAGACTTGTAGACATTTTTGTCTAGCTTCCACCATAAGCTGGTTGGCTTACTTCCCTGGTATATTCTGGGCCCAAATGTTGGTAAACAGGGTCACATTTTAAACAATAACTCTTCCCGCTAAAACGTACCCGTTTCCAATGAACTCCCCATAACTAGGGAGGCAGAAAGAGCTAAAACAAATGAAAAACGTGGCACAAGGCGCACATCTATGGCCAAACTGAGCTACATTTTAAACCCTCTAAAAGTATACCCAACTTCAAATATTGAGTTATTAAGTTAGTGTATATGCAATATATACTGCTCATTTCAGAGCACATTGCACTAAGTTGCAATATAACATTACCTCACACATAAAATGACATGGTCTAGTCCACACTATGAAAAAATGTCAAAGGGAAGAAAAAGGGAGGTAAAAGGATGGTGCAGTGGTGTGGTTGGGGTGTTGAGAAATGATAAGCGGGGTCTTCAGAAGTAATTATAGTGGCAGTGGTGTGGTTGGGGTGTTGACAAGCAATGACGATAACAGTGAACTTGTGGTGTGAGAATAAAAAGGTATCAAATAATCAGCTACCACTTACTAATTAACCAACTAACACCCATTTAATACACTCTGTAGCTCTCAATCCTATATAAAAACCTAGCAGCAAAGCTACAATAAAAGACATCTTCATTCTGTCTACTTTTCGAACAGGCCCATAAGACTACATATGTATAAAGAATGTTTGATGTGTTTTGTATTACTGCTATAGTGAGAAAAGCCTGGTTGATACACGGCATAACATTTCCAGCTTATCGATGTAAGAGTATCGTGACACAGTGCGAAAACTGGGCAAAAAACACTATGTGACCATGCCCTTAATGTATTCTTAAATGGTCACTAACTTCAAATAACTTCTGTCTGTGTGATAGCGAGTATGAGAACTACAACAGCAATACTGCAAATCACCTGATTTACTTTATTTGTGCTGAAAAACTCCTCTAAAATCTGTGTTCACCAGGGGTCCCCCTGCCTTGCTGTCCACTGCCTCTTGTCAAGTGATGCCCATCTTTAGTAACAGAGATAAGACAAAGTACAGCAAATAAAGAGTGATGACTGATGCTGCCCACAGAGGTCTAGGGAGAGGGGGAGACAGACTCACACACATACCCACAGAGAATAGTAAATGATTCTTTAGTGTATTATAGCTACTGGAATCACATCTGCACTTTTCAGTACTCCATGACGTTATATATCTGTGTGTGTTACAGACAGAGAGTGGAATCTGCAGTTTTCTCTGCTGCTATGCTGTGTTCTTATACTGTGTACAGTCTTCTTCCACGAGTTGAGAGAAAACTGAAAATCAAATACATAACCTGCAGAGTAGAAACAGGTGATAAATGCAGGATACAGGTCATATAGTGTTATTCCTTATGCGCACACAAGGCAGCCTATTCTACAAAGTCAGACCCTAGGTACACTTTAGTGTCCATTTATTCAGCACACAATAAGAATCCACTGTATAACACATTATATATGTTGTCGTCTGCTTATAAAGACAGCTTTCAAAGTTGGATTTCGCACAGGCTACTCTGGTTAGCAGACCGAGGCCAGTCTCACATAGATGAGGCGGATTCCGCATGCGGGAGCCCGCAGTGAAATCTGGCTCTGACCGCGGCCTGCGATCCCGCCTACCTTATTTTCTCTGTACCCCAGATGGCTGCGGACCCGCACCCAAGTACAGGGATCTAATCTTCACTGTTGGAAATCTTCAGGCCACGTTTTCACAAAAGTTGCCGACTGGTGAGGAACGGTGAAGAGAATAACCAAATTGAGCTAAGGTCAGTATTGATGGTTAACAGATGATGAAGAAAGACAGGTCAGAGGCAAGCCAAGGTCAGTATTCAGCTGTAGTGCAAGTCCAAGAACGGCAGGTAGAATAGTCAAATGGTCCAGAGGTCAGCAACAAAAATATAGACAGATCAGGGGGGAAAACAAGAATAGGGCCAGGTAACAAGCCATGTAAGAACGCCAACTATCAGAGGAGAACCCGATAACCTAAACCAATATCTGGCACCTGAGAAAATCAAACCGAGCTCTCTGCGCCCGGACCACAATGGATCCTATTTCAGCGGTGCCTGGTGCAGTAAGCTTACAGCGCAGTGAAGGTACTATTTCATTGTATTAGTAATATTCATAGTGAATGCTGTCAGTAATGTAAGGCTCTCCAAAACTGATGTGAATAAAATGATGTCTTTATTCTCATTACCATAGACTCATCGATGAGTCAGAGCCAAGTGAACCATCTATTTACACAAATTGCATCCAGACGTCATGGCTTCACATCGCAGAATTGCACTTAAATCGCCCTTTTTAGGAATATTAAGAGTGAAATTCCACATTATACTACAAAATTTTTTAAAAAGGTCTCTGCATGCAATGCAAATCCAGAACTACAGAACATATATTTCCATACAGCTGTCCCGCACAATTCACGTTATACAAGCGCTTTGGAGCCGGGGTATCCGAGTGAGGAAAAACATGTTGGTTTATTTAGAATACATTGTGGAAACATAGCTTTTGGAAAATAGAAGTGATGTAGCCCTACTGAAAAACACCTGTCATGCACCCATAGACACATCACCGGGTACACATTTTTCAAGCATGCCATTTAACTATGTCAGCAGTGATCAGCACAGGCTAAATGCAGCTGGAACAGGTCAATCACTCTACAGCAAGAGCTGCAGTGATATACTTAATCACAGGGGGAGATTGCCATTAGCCTACCTGCTCTTAATATTTAGTGAAGGAGGAAAGGAAAAATCACAAAAGCACCATTAGCTTAAATTGGATGTCCCATTATGTCTCTGCCTTAAAAGGGGTTGTCCCAGGAAAATACTGTTAATAAATAAAATCAGACCATAAAGAAACATGTTGTTTTGTATTTATACATATTTTTAAAGTGTTTCAATACTCAAATATTCCAGAGCTAATGTTAGAATAGCAACCCCTGCTGTTTCTATTGTGTCCACCCCTGTAATTGTTGCAAGGTGGTCACACATGCTCAGTCTTCCCTGCAAGAACACTGTCTCATTAATGCCTCACTAATTACCAAGTGTCAGCCTGTATGAAACTACTGCTTTGTCCATGACTTCAAGGGGTTGTAACCATAGGAGAAGTGCTAATAGTCTGATTGATGGGGATCTCACCGCTGACACCCCGAACAATTCCAAGAATGGCAGACCCTCGTCTCCCTCTTCTTCTCACCGTGCGGATGTTTCCTCCCACGTACTTGTCTAGATTGGTTTTCTGTGTGCTGCGGATGTGCCGACCGGCGTTGACGTGGTTCCATGGTGATTTCGAAATTGACATTTTGGAAATGCCGTCCGTGCGAGTGCTGCATGAAAATAGAGCATGCTGCGATTCTTCCTCCGTGAGGAAAAATTGAAAGTGATTTCCACTTGTATGCGTGGAAAAATCATTTTACATTGCATGCTATGGACAGACAGTGCTGCAAGTCTGCGGCCACACGCCCGCCATGGATTCTGTAGCAAAAATCTGCCCATGTGCATTGGGCCTAACATGATTGATGTAAAATGTGGGAATCCTGTGTGCGCCATTTAATAACATTGTATTCAGCGTGTTCATGCCTAATGTATGTGTGAGTAGCCGTCATCACCAGAGTCTTCCTTCCAGTGAAGCCACATGTTTACGGCTCTTCTTGCAGAGCTGTCATACTTAATAAGAAAGGTTTCACAGCTGAGGGGGTAAAGATAACTTTAGGAGTGCTCATGTTTCTTACAGGAACTGTTCCATATCAATGACGCGGTAAGACATTCTTAAAGGGCATGTCCACTATTGTGCAACCATTTTTTAAAAATAATTTTGAAATATGCAGCCAAAAAGAAGAGCGTCTCGGACAGTGATGGGCAACCTTTTGAGCTTGGTGTGTCAAAATTCGCCCCAAAAAATGAGCATAACTCGGGTGGTGTGTCACTTTGAGAAAAAAACCATAAATTTGCGATATTTATAGTTTAAATAACAAAAATGTATAATTGTAATATATAACTGTATTTAATAAACCCAAAACACCCATAGCACAGGCCCTCGCCTCGCCCAGCCTCCCCCTCCCTTATCTCAGTAATGATGAGCCCCCAGCAGTGGCAGTGCCCCCCAGCAGTGACAGTGCCCCGCAAAGCGGCCCCCAGCAGTGACAATGCCCCCTGAGGCCCATATACTTACCCCCCTTTATAGCCATGTTCAGGAATCTATTTAGCGCCATACTGGGATCCACTCTGACAGCTCAAAGGCCGGGCTCACACCAACATATTCTCGTTGTGTATTATGCGCAAATGCGTGCAAAATGGAGTAAATGAAAGTACATTTAGATTGTTCCTCTCACACTTGCGTGTATTTAATTTGTACGTCATGTGCGTACAACTGATCGCAGCATGTTCTATTTTTCAGTGTATTACATGTGATAGCCCTATTGTTCTCTATGGGTGCGTGCCGAACACAAGGCATACGCAATCACTTTACGTATTTGCGACTTTTGTTTTATGCATGTTGCTAGGAGACACGTGAATGAAGTTAAAAAAGAAAGCAGGTAGTTGCAGACAGACAGTGCAGGACAGCATCCAGGGACCACCGACCCCTCCAAGCTGCTGTCTGTGGATATTGGAGGCCATAATTATACCATGGCCACTTTTGATATGGGCAAACTCATTGCTCTGATGGATCGGACGTGGCAGTGCAAAAGTGGTAAAAACCAGCCAAGCCAAGAGCGTCATCCTCTAGTGAAGACACGGTTCTCAGAGCACTGCTTACTCCACTCACTAACACAGGAGAGCACAAAACAATGGCGCCTCTGCGATCATGTGAGCGCTAGAAGGGAGTTTCCATGGGGTTGGGCAGCTTCTGACATTCTCTGTTTGCACTCTTTTATGTACGCATAAAATATGCAGTACATATGCAAGCATACGTGCAGAAAGATGCGCGCATATGCGGGCAAACCGCTGGGAATGATACGCAGTGTATTACGATATAGTCGCGTGAGCCCCGCCTAATCCACATAGAGACAACAGCCTTCCCAGGTTGGTCCTGTTGGAGCTCCCTCGCTTTAGTTTGCAGGCTGAGGAAATCTGTCTTTTTAATAAAGTATTAGGTGAAAAATCTTTTTGTCTTCAGTGCACCCTTAGAAAGCTTCTGCTGGATTGGTTTGCTTCATTAATATCATAATTGCCATGGTAAAAAATCTATAATGTCTTTTCTTGTTAATTTTACAGATTTTTCCCCCCAAGTTTTCTGGACTGATCATTGATGTTTTCAGAGTATGAATCGAGAAAAAGTAAAACTCAGAAGTAAGAAATTGGCTACTGCTGCTGTCAAGTCCATCCAATTAGAATTATTACAGTCATACTTGTATCATTGGTTTTATGACAACTTGACAGAAGCCACTATCAGTTTGTAGCATTGTGTCCTGCTCCTCAAAGTAACAGCTTATCTTTAAGACTAAATGGATATTACATATGCCGTATTCATGGAGGCCAACAAGGGGCGCACTATTGTCATTTATACAGAACCTTACTTAGGCCGGGCTCACACAACCGTAAGACTGGGTTCACAGGGGGCGGAATTGACACAGAACTTCCATGCAGGCTTTCCACACGGAAATTCCACCAGCATTTTAAACCCGAGACTAAGCAACAAAGTCGATGAGATTTGCAAAAATCCCGTTCACATGCTGCTGACAGTCTGCTGCGGATAAGCCGTGTGGAAACGGACATGCGGCGCAGAACTAAATTCACAACTTGTCAATTGTATCGCAGTTTCTGCTGCAGGCGCTCTTCTCTCTGTGGGGAGAGATTTCCGCAGCAGAATACAGGCGGAAAAGCCGCTTTAGAACCCGTACCAAACGGCGCAGGTTTTGAAGCGCCTTTTCCACTGCGGAAATCTTCCAGAATTTCCGTGCAGTGCCGCTGTGGACATTCCACGCAATTTCCGTCCCATGGGAACCCAGCCTAAGCGTAAACCGCTGCATGTATCGCACAGGGTTTTACCGCTGTTGAGTCGTCCTATCGCTGCTATTCTGGACTGTGCATGGCAGCATATCTCATACACCCTGTCATGTGCAGTCTCCCTGGTTTCTTCGCTTCGCAATGGCGCATATAAACGTATGTACAGCATTGATTACGCGCCAATAGAGAACAATGGGCTCTATCACGCATAATAGAACATGTTGCATTATTTTTTGCGCACGTATTATACGCAATATGAGCAAATGTGAATGAATCAATGAAAATCAATGTACTTTCATAGACTCCATTCACTGCGTTATAAGCGGTAAAATTCCGCTTGTGCGAGCCTGACTTTACTCTGAAGCTTTACTACTTCTGATAACACTATTACTTTACTCATTACTTGCTATTTTCTATACTTTTTCTACAAAACCTTAGGCCCCCTGTCCACGGCAATGAATCACGCTGGCCGACGCTTCCCATAGCATTGCTATGGAAAGCGCTGACACCTATCCATGAGCGAAGAATCATTGCGATTCTATTAGATAGGGCTGACCGGTGGAGATTTGGCGGCGGTTCCTGCGGCGGAGCTTCGCCGTGGAATACCGCATCGCCCGTGGACAGCCGGCCTTACACCCACTGAATTCACTTACATTGGACCAGCTTTTCACTGTAGCCCCCATTCTAATTTCCCTCTCTCAGACACTCGTAGGCCACTGCCTGGGTCGCCAATATCCTCATCGGTATGTTTTTGGGTAAACAAAGGAAATGTGAAAAAAGCACACCGAAAACATCCAACCTCCATGCTCATCATGCTTTGCTTAGATTCATAGCAACGTACCCAGAGCTGCAAAGCTGCAGTGCTACCCACTGAGCCACCCCGCCATACGTAACATGCAGCACACGTTTGTGATATACTGTAATACAATTCTAATACGTAATCGTGCTGTAATGTGGTTTCAGGCCAGCAGTAACGAACATAAGAACAATCTTCATTCAGATCGTCTTCTGAGGCCCCAGTAATGTATGGGGAGATCTAAAATAGACCCGTTCCTGTGATGGCTCACATCTGCCTTGCGTTGCAGCTGTGCTTTTGTATGCTGCATTTATTTCTAGGAAACTGAAACGCTCTCTAATTGAGCGTATAGGTCCATGGGTATAGAGGCCTTCAGAAAGTGGCATTATTATACTGAAGTCTTCGTTTCACTGTTTTCACATAAATTTTCTGCATTTCTCTTTCTGGGAGGCTTTAATAATGTTCTGTAAGATTTAATGGCCGCTTTCAGTTGCTCAGTAGTTAGTGGTAAAGTAAGGTTACCAATCAGTTCATATTGTTCATGGGCAAATGGCTGTGCAAGTCTGTGGCGTACAATAATAGCCAATAATAGCTGAATAAGTACCAATTATAATCAAAGTGGCCATTTTATTAGTTGCAGATTTAAATAGCTTGTTTACGCATTATGGGTCAAAATTAGTATTTTTTTTTTGGAATCTGAAAATGTTCTTCCTGTACAAACGATATATTGCAGAGAACATGTTTGGCAATGCCAAGAGGACATTTCATCTTTAAATACATCATATTATAGCAGGAATTAATGCTTTTTACTTCCAATTTGTTCACTTCTGTTATAAAATATACACAAAAAATGTCAACAGCAGCCCTAATTTTAGAAGGCATTATACTGCATGAGCGGGTCTGATCTAATGGCCATAGAGCTCACACTCCAGGTAAGGGCAATGCTATACACCACTTCCATGAACGGAATCTAGGAGGATGAGAGTCACATACAGTATCTGTAAATGCAGTTGTACCAATACCTCCTATTCAGACGAGCTTGAAGATTGATTGCATGACTTGCCGCAATTAAATAAAATCTTAAAGGGGTTGTGTGGTTATCGGACAAGATCCCTTTAACAGAACTTACCCCTCTGCTGCCAGGATCCAGAGCTGCATTCCAACTGTGGATCAGGCACTTCTTGTGACAGCAGCTGTCATCAGAAGTTATGTGAGCGCTGCAGCCAATTAGAGGCCGCAGCATTACATTCCCAAACTCCTGGCATCATGGCACTCAGGATGTGAGCGCCGATGCCAGGAGGAGAACGAGTGGTGACGCTGCAGCATCTCATTGGCTATAGCAGTCACATGAATTCTGCTGTCAGAACAAAAGCCAAGACCACAGCGGGACCACAGCACTGGATCCCTGTGGCAGCGTAAGTACAGCTCCGTTTATTATTTTACTGCGGCCCGTTCTATTAAGGAGATGTTGTCCAGTAACCAGACATCCCCTTTAAGCAAGAATACATAAACCCATATGATATATGTTGTATGGAGGGCACCTGTTCTGTACGCTATAAGGACAAAGAACCCATCAAGCACCACTACAAACACCTGCAGGTCAGGTCTAGAAAAGCTCTAGTATATCACATAGTAGTGAAGCAAGCCCGCATTTCATCCCTACTAGAACTTCCCATTAATCCTTTCATTCCCAAGGGTCTAAAAAAAAGGGCATGGTCGCAAACAATCAGGTGATTCTGGATTACAATCCTGGTAAGGAATAAGACATTACATATTATAGGTTATAGCAGTTTTATCCACATATACAAGTACTAATATCATTGGAGGAGATGGGTCAAAGCTGTTGGCAAGTAAAAGCAGAGGTGTCTGCTTTTATGTTCTATAAAGCTACTCTGAAACAATAAGAGGTTGGGAAATGGTTGATTGCCATCAACAACTACTCCACTTCTCCTTTACGCCACTTTGGCTACCTCTTCTCTGAGTTATACAGTCAGAGTAGGCAAACCTTACAGACTATTATTGCCACCTACACTGTGTCTGGGTTTAACAGCATTGGATCCATAAAACTAGCATCAAACAATGATTTGGCTCTTTAGCCAAGTGTTAGGTAAAGGATGGTCCACTGATGGTCCCAACTCATCACTAGTGCTGTAGTTGACTATTCTATGGTACCTACAGTCTAATGTATACATGAATGAATCCCACTGAACACCTCACAGCTCTAGACATGGGATGGGGTGTACCTCCTCCCAAACCAAAGATGAGACATGGGGTGTGCCCCCTCCCAAACCAATGACGAGACATGGGGTGTGCCCCCTTCCAAACCAATGATGAGACATGGGGTGTGCCCCCTCCCAAACCAATGATAAGATATGTGTGTGCGACCCCCCACCCCCTGAACCAATGATGAGACATGGGGTGTGCGCGTTCTTCCCCTGAACCAATGATGAGACATGGGGTGTGAGCGTTCTTCCCCATAACCATTGATGAGACATGGGGTGTGCATCCTCCCTTCCCCCCAAATCAATGATGAGACATGGGGTGTGCGTCCTCCCCTAAACCAATGATGAGACATGGGGTGTGCGTCCTCCTTTGAACCAATGACGAGACATGGGGGTGTGCGTCCTCTCTCCCCCCCCAAACCAATGATGAGAAATGGGATGTGCGTCCCACACCGAACCAATGATGAGAGATGAAGTGTGCGTCCTCCCCCGAACCAATGATGAGACATGGGGTGTGCCCCCCAAACCAATGCAGAGACCTGGGGTGTGGGTCCCCCCCCCCCGAACCAATGCAGAGACCTGGGGTGTGCGTCCCACACCGAACCAATGATGAGACATGGGGTGTGTGTCCCACACCGAACCAATGATGAGACATGGGGTGTGTCTCCCACACCGAACCAATGATGAGACATGGGATGTGTCTCCCACACCGAACCAATGATAAGACATGGGGTGTGCCTCCTCCCCCAAACCAATGCAGAGACATGGGGTGTTCCCCCCAAACCAATGCAGAGACATGGGGTGTGCGTCCTCCCCTAAACCAATGATAAGACATGGGGTGTGCCCCCCGAACCAATGATGAGAAATGGGGTGTGCCCCCTCCCAAACCAATGATGAGACATGGGCTGTGCCCCCTCCCAAACCATTGATGAGACATGGGCTGTGCCCCCTTCCAAACCATTGATGAGACATGGGGTGTTCCCCCTCCCAAACCATTGATGAGACATGGGGTGTTCCCCCTCCCAAACCAATGATGAGATACGAGGTGCGCGCCCCCCAACCCCCAAACCAATGATGAGATACGGTGTGTGCGCCCCGCCCACGAACCAATTATGAGACAAGGGGTGTGCATCCTCCCTCCGCCCCAAACCAATGATGAGACATGGGGGGTGCATCCTCCCTCCCCCCCAAACCAATGATGAGACATGGGGTGTGCATCCTCCCTCCCCCCCAAACCAATGATGAGACATGGGGTGTGCATCCTCCCTCCCCCCCAAACCAATGATGAGACATGGGGTGTGCATCCTCCCTCCCCCCCCAACCAATGATGAGACATGGGGTGTGCATCCTCCCTCCCCCCCAAACCAATGATGAGATATGGGGTGTGTGTCCTTCCCCCGAACCAATGATGAGACATGGGGTGGGTCCCTGACTATCTCAGACGTCTACAGATAAACTGAAGTCCCAGATCTCAGCTCAGCCCTAATGAAGCCACGCTAGCAGGTAAGCATGCCCCAATGGCACTGACATATATAACTTTTAAGCTCCTAACTAGGTATCCCTTCTAATCTATGCATCCATCTATTCAACATATGAGATACTGTAACGATATTTCAAGAATTTCATTGTTACGTGAGAATGGAAACCCAGAGTCTATTGGGCAGCAGTTCAACTCCTTTTAATCCACATGGGACTGTGATTCATGTAAATTACATTTTCTAAATGTCTGAGAAACGATCCTGTATTTAGTTCCCCCATAAAAGATGGATTAATGCAGATTCAAATCCTTAACTGGCCAGAGGACTTAACAATGAGAGACGTGACATGGGTCAGGCGCAAGATGATCTCATAGTAAAAGCATGTAGTGGTCCAGTCCTAAAATGACTTTTATTATGATCCTTTCTGAATTAAGAACACCATTTAATCTTAAGGCTAGATTGCTTACATACTAGTTAAATGAAAAAATGATGAAAGTCCAGAACTACTTCATGGTATAAAAACCACCAACTTTATTGAATCCAAGTTAGAATAAAACCCTTCTAGAGCTGTAATTGTATTCTAACTTGAAGGAGTGATGAACTTTCACCATTTGTCATTCTCCTCATTACTTGGAAGTTGTGCTTTGCACCTCAAAGCGAACAGGAACTAAGAGACCATGGAGTGGATTACATGTGATGCAGCGAGCCCGTGTCTTCTTTCTCACATACTAGCCAGCTCGAGTTAGAAGAATCCCAGTTCTGAGAACAGTGTTGGACTGTCGAGCCCATGGGGCATGCTGCCAGTTCAAACTTAAAATATAATATTTTTAAGAGGCAAATGTCATACAGTAAGCAAGTAATCAGATCACTGAGATGTTATGGGGACTTTCAAGTAAGTTTATTTTCTCATGCATTCCTTCTATCAATCGAGAAGACTTCTTTAGACATGTGACCAACACATTAAAACACTTCAAAGCGGTTACAAACTTTCAAATGGCATTAACTGATTAGTTTGTACACCCGATCATCAGCCTGTGTAAAAGAGCCTTAAAGTCCAGAATGGAAAATCTGCCTAATTATGCAGTGATAAAATCCCCATTTGTATTAGTAGTAATTTGATTTGAAGGGTTGGCAAATGAAGGTTGAAATTCATTTTCTAGAAAAATGCAAAATACATTCTGATTAGAGATGAGCGAACGTACTCGGTTCGGGTGTTTTTGCACTCGAGCACCACTTTTTCCGAGTAAGTGACTACTCGGATGAAAAGATTCGGCGGGCCGCGTGATGAAGCGGGGGGTAGCAGTGGGGAACAGGGGGGAGCTCTCTCTCTCTCTCCCCCCTCCCACTCCCCTCTGCAACCCCGGCTCACCCCCGGCGCCCCCCGAATCTTTTCGCCCAAGTAGTCGGTTACTCGGAAAAAGCGGTGCTCGAGTTCAAAAACGCCTTAAACGAGTAAGTTCGCACATCTCTAATTCTGATTCTATTCTATTCTCCCACTAAAGTCTGTATGGCATAAAGATAAGCATTAGGCTTGAAGTACATAACGGTGATTATAGTTATAGTGTATTTACTCTCCTTAGGCTGTGATCAGACTTTGTTACTTTCCATCTGACGGTTATAAATGTACCGTATATACTCGAGTACTAGCCGATCCGAGTATAAGCCGAGACAATAGGTTTTACCACGAAAAACTGGGAAAACTTATTGACTCGAGTATAAGCCGAGCTAGATTCGAGTATATACTAGGTAAAAAAAAAACCTCCATACTCCCCTCCCAGCCGGCGTCTGTGAGACAAGCTGCTTGAAATCTCACTGCTGTCATCCCCGTCCTCTCTGCTTGGCTCTGTCAGTGCTGTGTAAGTAAGTGCTGTGATTGGATTGAGCGCCAGCCAATCACAGCTGGTGCTCGATCCAATCACAGCGCTTACTTACACAGCACTGACGGAAGGGGATTTGAAAGCAGAGCAGGGAGAATTCTAATGCAGCTTGATTGGCTGTGAATGATCGAGCACCGGCTGTGATTGGCTGACACTCTATCCAATCACAGCTCTTACTTACACAGCGCTGACGACGTGGAATGACAGAGCTGAGCAAAGAGGACGGCGGGGGATGACAGCGGAGAGAATTCAAGCAGCCTGCCACACCGCCAACCAGAGACACAGACGCCGACTGGAAGGTGAGTATGGAGGTTTTTTTTTTTTTTTTAAAGCCTTCCCTGACTCGAGTATAAGCCGAGAGGGGCTTTTACAGGACAAAAAAATGTGCTGAAAAACTAGGCTTATACTCGAGTATACTTTTTTTCCCCAATAAAATGACAGAATCGGAAGGCACCCATTATAGCCCATGGGTTCCATCAGGCGCCACTGGGTTCTGTCATCTTGACAGATGTGGCAGCCATTTAATTTTCGTTCTACTGTTCCATAATGAGCTGAAATGTGAACAGAGCTTTACGACAATCACAGGTCATTTGTATCGTTATCTGTGGCATATAGGTAGCGATAATACTGATATCTTAAATTAGTACAAAGTTAGCTTAGGATTTCTATGCAGTAGGGCCACAAACAAAAGTTTGTAGCGGACAGGTACTATGTTGCCTTGCAATTTTCAGGACATTCTAAATGTTCAGATGTGTCATACAAAGTCAATCCCAGTGAAATGCCAAGAATGCTCACAAGTTTGATGCTTTTTACATAACTGGGATTAACCGAACTCTACAACAAGCTGTGCTTGACAAATGTTGATATACTCATTATATAAACACCCTGCCCAACAGTTTAAAGTGGTGTCTCAGATTTCTGTGGAAATATTCTAGTACTGTATATTATGCAGAGCTTTCATAACCGCAAGTCAGTATCCTGATATAGTACAGCTACATGGAAACATATGGATACCCTCTTCCATGATCTGCCACAGAAATGCTGTAGAAAGTCTTACATAGCTGTAGAACACAAGACTGGAGTCTAGGAGGCTTACTACAAGGCTCCCAAACCCTGATACAGTTGTATAGAGAGATTGCCTTCTGGACCATACAGCAGACGTGTCACATCATTTACCGGCATCCTGAACCAGAGCTTATATGTAATACAGCTCCGGGTAGGCGAGTTCCCAGAACTACTTGCTGCCTAGAGGGGTTTACAAGCAGAGGCATAGATACAAATTTTAAACATTTCCCAGAGTGCTTCTTTAACCCCTTAAAGGAGATGTCCCGAGGCAGCAAGTGGGGTTATACACTTCTGTATGGCCATAATAATGCACTTTGTAATATACATTGTGCATTAATTATGAGCCATACAGAAGTTATAAAAAGTTTTTTACTTACCTGCTCCGTTGCTAGCGTCCTGGTCTCCATGGTGCCGACTAATTTTTGGCCTCCGATGGCCAAATTAGCCGCGCTTGCGCAGTCCGGGTCTTCTGCTGTTCTCTATGGGGCTCCGTGTAGCTCCGTGTAGCTCCGCCCCGTCACGTGCCGATTCCAGCCAATCAGGAGGCTGGAATCGGCAGTGGACCGCACAGAAGAGCTGCGGTCCACGAAGATAGAGGATCCCGGCGGCCATCTTCAGCGGTAAGTATTGAAGTCACCGGACCGCCGGGATTCAGGTAAGCGCTGTGCGGGTGGTTTTTTTAACCCCTGCATCGGGGTTGTCTCGCGCCGAACGGGGGGGGGGTTTAAAAAAAAAAAAACCCGTTTCGGCGCGGGACATCTCCTTTAAGGCCTCAGAATCCGTGCGTGCCTGTGGACATGAGTGCAGAATCCCGCAGCGGATGGTTGTGGCCGCAAACATGAGGCAAAATATACATTTACTCACCTGTCTGGATGCGGCTCAGGTCTCCTCCACCACGACCGGACCTTCTTTCTTCTGCACGGTAGATGCATTCGGCACACCGTCGGCGTGCCGAGAGCATGCGCCCTGCCTTTTTTCTTCTTTTAAATCTCCTGCTCTCCTGCAGATCCGCGGTATGTCCGCAGTGTCAGTTGCAGGCGTGCCGCAGTCTGGACGGCTTCCATCGACTACAATGGAAACCGTCACTGCGGGATCCACAGAAAAATGGAGCGTGCTGCGTTTTTAAAATTATTATTTAAATACCTGCAGATGCCCAATGATAGTCTATAGGCATATTGAACTGTGAATCATCCGTGCGGGTGACAAACGTGGATTCCGCAATTCAATTATGCCCGTGGACATGAAGCCTAAGGGCCAGACACTTTTTAGGTATTTTACCTATATGGTGGTTTTACTGCCCTATTTGTTTTCTTTAGCTACCAAAATTATTTTAGTTTTTTTCTGTGTTTTTGTGTTTTGTTCAGTACCCATATGCAGTTAATATTTAATTAGTGTATGGTGGTAATATTGGCTTCTGGTATAGTAGCAACAATGTTATATAAATCTTGTTATTTGCATAGCGCCAACTTATTCCGCAGCGCTTTCAGGTAATTTATTTATTACCCCCCACCACGCTGGGTACTCATTTTACCGACCATGGAAGGATGGAAGATTGAGCCAACCTTGAGCCGGCTACCTGAACCACGGGGGATTGACCTCTTAACCTTCAGGTCGTGAGCGAGAGCTTAGGACTGCATTTCTGCTGCGTTAATACTCTGCGACACAGTATTAATTTGGCGTTGTAACATTGGTCTTTATACAGAATGCTTTATTCAGTACCTGTATGTAGTTAATATTTAATTACTGTATGGTGGTAATATTGGCTTCTGGTATAGTAGCAACAATGTTATATGGTAAATATACACGTATATCATTTTATATAGGAGGGGAGGGGGGGGGGGGGGGGAGACAACACATGCCTTTGGCTTGTGCCCCTGATATTTTAAGACCCTTGCAACATCTCTGCTGTCAGATTTAAATTATTTATTTTTAAAGGGGTTTTCCAGGTATTTTTTTTATTGATGACATCCTCAGGATAGAGAAAAAAATTTCAATTCAAGCTGCACCTGCAATTACCAGCACTGGCCACTACACAAGGATTGGAGCAATCTTCTTCCACTGCATACCCTGTGTGTTTTGCCTATGACAGAGGGCACTGGAACAGGTCAAGGTCTTAAGCAGTGGATCCCAGCTGATCAGCTACTGATGACCTATCATAAGGATAGGTCATTAACTAAAAAAAAACTGGGAAAACCCCATTAAGGCTGCATAGCTTTTTAAAGCCCAATAGACAACATAACTTTACTGTCAGAGAATGAAAGTATTTAGAAAATGTTTAATCTTTTTACTTGTATTGAATAGTAACTCTTTTAAAAACATCGGCTCGTTGCATTGTGCAGAGGATTGTAGTGCTGGATTTCTGGATGCCAGACTAAAGGGATGTCACTGTACATGTCACCTAGTCTCAGTTGTGTCTTTACACTAATCATTCTTCAGCTGTACAGACTACTAGATACCTGGCATTCATACCCTTAAATAACCATTCCACAATGTTATAAGAACTATGCAAAGAATTCTATGCATAAACTCCTAGAAGGAATATATGTTTTCCTCGCTAGTGTAGATAGATTTTGATGAGTTTGCTTGCATATGTTGTGTCGCCCCCCCCCCCCCCCCCCGCACACACAAAAAAAAGTTTATACATGATTATAATATTGTTACTGCTACACCACCTATAGCAATAGCTACATGTTGTTACTGAACAAAATGCACTATGCAAAGGTCAAGAATAGCACTAGGTAAGGCCAAGTCATACCATAACCACTACACAATAATAGAATAATATGACCATACTGCTACTGAATGCAAACTACTGTAAGAAGGCCAATATCACCAATAAGACAAATAGACCGCTACCAGCACAGGGACGGATTACCACCATAATAATACTGAATAAAAACCGCTATGCAAAGAACAATATTACCCCCATCATGTAGTGGTAGATACCAATTCTACACAATTGCTATGAAGACCATATGAGTGCTAACAGTACCATTTCATCTAGCAATCACAGGTGACATCACCTCTGATTGGAGTTCTGCACTTTTCCTGTCGTTTCCATCTGGCCCAGATCTCCATGAAGACATCTTCCAGCCAGGACTTTTCGCTGCAAAGTTTGCAACACAGATATAGCAGTAGAATCCTCGCTGTACCTCAACCCTAGTAACCTTTTTCACCCCTACACAAACTGCCTATCCTCCTGCTATCCGCAATGGTGCTCCTAAAAATAAAAATGCCAAACACAAAAGGACCCAGCCGATAATCGTGCACTACATGGTATACGTGCTATCCTTTGTAAACCCAAACAGTAAAAGTGCTCTATTTGGTGCCCCCTTTGTGTCCCCACTGTAATATCATGCTTTTTTCCGGCACCTGCTGGGAAGGCCACACAGAAAGGAGTCTATAATGAGCCCCTTTGTCGCAGTTTATTAGATCCTTCATCACGTGCTCTTCACGTTGTGGTTCACAGCCCGTATCCTGTATACCTTCATTACCATTCCCGTCTTCTCACCAGCACCTTAGAGAAGAAGGAACCAGAGAGAAGTTGACAGGGAAGCAGTACTGAAGATACATAGGATGCTGGGCCATGCCCTGTGATATGAAGAACATGTGCTGACAGAGCTAATAAACTGTGAGGAAAGACATTAATATAGTTGTAATAGTGCAGTCAGGAAATAAGGGCAGAGAGAGCCGCATTACCGTATGGAGGGCCACGGAGAGGGAAAATTGCTATGTTTTGGGGCCATAGAGGAAGATAATTACTTTGTGGGTGGCACAATAAGGCCAGTTACTATGTGGGAGGGGGAATAAGTACTGTGTGGGCAGCCACATAGGGGACTAATTGTAATGTGGAGCTATAAAGGGTATAATTATAGTGTGGGGGCACTATTACTGTATGTGGGTTGGTTCGCAGTGGATGAGTATAAAAAATATTGGGTTATTCAAAAAGGGGCAGATTTGGGGATTTAATTATAAACAAACAAGAATAGACAGGTACACAATCCGCATGTCACTGAAAGGAGGGAGGTTCACTTTTTTTTTAATGACATAACAGTAAGTTACATTTTCTGCTACATCGCAGCGCTGAGCATCTCATTTACAGTTTTACGGTCCCCGAGCTGCATGGGGTGGTATGCATTCAACATGGGCAGTAGGTGTCGCACAACAAATTTGCTTGTGAGGAGGCGGCAGTTTTTGGAATTGCAGCCAACTACTATAGGGAGTTATGTGCATGTGGAACTATACCATTTGTATAGGATCCAAAAGAGTTTTTAACTCATTCCTGCCTTCTCAATCTATATATTCACAGTGCCCAATGAGTTCTATTGGGACCAGTTTTCTCTGTATATGCACCATCCACTATCAATAAAGAAATCGGACTGTACATTTACTACCAAAATGAATACTTATTTCACATACCTTACAAGCCTCATTAAACTAAGTTCACGGAAAAAAAAACAAGACGATGACCAGTAGTAGGATGCATGCACAAGAATCAGAAACGAACTGTTGAGAAGACCCAAGACAGGACACTCGGAAGAACTATTCATGAAGTCAAAAGTCAAACACCCAATTGATGGCATGTAATTTATGTACAAGAAAGTCCTCTATTTAATTTAGGGTGATAGAATAAAAAAAAAAGGTTAGTTTTAAAGTGTAAAAATATATTTTAGCATTCTGTCCGCCGAGGTAGGAAATGAGTTTAATGATTGTGGTTGTGCTTGATCTCAGTCATTGTAGAGAGACAGAAAATAAGGAAACTACTAGTGTGAAAACGTGAAGTGTCGATTAGTTATTTCTTGGAAAACCTTCACCTTCTACACACATTCTCAAGATCTGTGAGTTAAATTAGGAAATGACTTCAGAGCCTTTAATTTGCAGTATAGTGGTCTCTCTCATCTCTGGTGTGCATACAACTAGACACATCATGGCAGTACCAGTAATGGGCATGTACAGTGCTAACAGTCCTGTAACGGATAGTGTAACAGGCCGATACTTCAGATGTCCTACTGTATCTTTGGTTTCCTATCATATTCATGTAAAACATGGATTTTGTGCACTGGTAGACTAACTGAAAGATTTTGACTAACATGATAAAAAAAAATTTCTTAAAAACAGCCAAAGTATATTTTAACCCTCTGCAGCCCTTAGTTGCTTTTTCATTTTCAGTTTTCCTCCCCAGTACCAAAAAGTCCATCATTTTTTTTCTCTGCCAGCTAAATGAGGGCTTGGATTTTGAGAGATGAGTTGCATTTCTCAATGGTACCATTTAATTTACCGCATAAACATTTCTAAGGGAGGTAAATTGGAAAATATAAAAATCAATCATTTGGTTTTGCAGCGTTCAGGGTGCTGTAAAAATAACATGGTGTCTGTATTTTCTGCGTCAGTACAATTATGGCGATACCACATTTCTATAGTTTATGCTGAACTACCTAAAAAAAAAAATGAGATTTACAAAATAAACATTGCTTTCTTTTGCCATCTTTTGGCCACCCAATAACCTTAATTTTTTAAGACGGTTGAGCTGTGTGGGCTCAATTATGCACGGCGATCGGTAGATTTTTTTTGGTACTATTTTGGGGTATACAGTTAGGGCCAGAAATATTTGGACAGTGACACAAGTTTTGTTATTTTAGCTGTTTACAAAAACATGTTCAGAAATACAATTATATATATAATATGGGCTGAAAGTGCACACTCCCAGCTGCAATATGAGAGTTTCCTCATCCAAATCGGAGAAAGGGTTTAGGAATCATAGCTCTGTAATGCATAGCCTCCTCTTTTTCAAGGGACCAAAAGTAATTGGACAATGGACTCTAAGGGCTGCAATTAACTCAGAAGGCGTCTCCCTCGTTAATCTGTAATCAATTAAGTAGTTAAAAGGTCTGGGGTTGATTCCAGGTGTGTGGTTTTGGATTTGGAAGCTGTTGCTGTGACCAGACAACATGCGGTCAAAGGAACTCTCAATTGAGGTGAAGCAGAACATCCTGAGGCTGAAAAAAAGAAAAAATCCATCAGAGAGATAGCAGACATGCTTGGAGTAGCAAAATCAACAGTCGGGTACATTCTGAGAAAAAAGGAATTCACTGGTGAGCTTGGGAACTCAAAAAGGCCTGGGCGTCCACGGAAGACGACGGTGGTGGATGATCGCCGCATACTTTCTTTGGTGAAGAAGAACCCGTTCACAACATCAACTGAAGTCCAGAACACTCTCAGGGAAGTAGGTGTATCTGTCTCTAAGTCAACAGTAAAGAGAAGACTCCATGAAAGTAAATACAAAGGGTTCACATCTAGATGCAAACCATTCATCAATTCCAAAAATAGACAGGCCAGAGTTAAATTTGCCGAAAAACACCTCAAGAAGCCAGCCCAGTTCTGGAAAAGTATTCTATGGACAGATGAGACAAAGATCAACCTGTACCAGAATGATGGGAAGAAAAAAGTTTGGAGAAGAAAGGGAACGGCACATGATCCAAGGCACACCACATCCTCTGTAAAACATGGTGGAGGCAACGTGATGGCATGGGCATGCATGGCTTTCAATGGCACTGGGTCACTTGTGTTTATTGATGACATAACAGCAGACAAGAGTAGCCGGATGAATTCTGAAGTGTACCGGGATATACTTTCAGCCCAGATTCAGCCAAATGCTGCAAAGTTGATCGGACGGCGCTTCACAGTACAGATGGACAATGACCCCAAGCATACAGCCAAAGCTACCCAGGAGTTCATGAGTGCAAAAAAGTGGAACATTCTGCAATGGCCAAGTCAATCACCAGATCTTAACCCAATTGAGCATGCATTTCACTTGCTCAAATCCAGACTTCAGACGGAAAGACCCACAAACAAGCAAGACCTGAAGGCTGTGGCTGTAAAGGCCTGGCAAAGCATTAAGAAGGAGGAAACCCAGCGTTTGGTGATGTCCATGGGTTCCAGACTTAAGGCAGTGATTGCCTCCAAAGGATTCGCAACAAAATATTGAAAAAAAAATATTTTGTTTGGGTTATGTTTATTTGTCCAATTACTTTTGAGCTCCTAAAATGTGGAGTGTTTGTAAAGAAATGTGTACAATTCCTACATTTTCTATCAGATATTTTTGTTCAACCCTTTAAATTAAACGTTACAATCTGCACTTGAATTCTGTTGTAGAGGCTTCATTTCAAATCCAATGCGGTGGCATGCAGAGCCCAACTCGCGAAAATTGTGTTACTGTCCAAATATTTCTGGCCCTAACTGTATATGACTTTCAATCACTTTATGTTCCATTCTTTTCTTAGAGACAGGGTGACCAAAACACGCGATTCAGATTTTTTTTTTTATTTTACAGCTTTCACCATGCAGAATAAATAAATAATATTTTAATAAACAGCACTTTTACAGATGCAGGAATAGTTTTGTTTTATTTTCTGATGTCATGCCTTGGAAAAGGTTTTCTTTTTAACTTTTAATGTTTTTTTTAATTAAACCAATAATTAAAATAACCTTACATGATTCTCACCTTTTTTTTCTCTGAAGTCCCCATAGGAGACTCGAACTTGTAAACATCTAATCACGTTTAATAGTCTGCAATACAGGCAGGGCTTAATGATTGGCAGCTATTGCTATCATGAATATCCAGGAATACTTTATGTAGTTTCTCTATGCATTTGCTCCTACTAATAAAAGGCAAGTTTCCCAATCTCATTGTTAAAACTCATGTTAACATTTGCTTCATGTATATTTCATGTGATTACACAAAGATATCTTAGATGATACGGCCCATGCTGAAAAACCCAAAAAGCTCCTCCTGTCTGTAACTGAAGACCACTGTTTCCTGTCTCCTTTACACATCCATGTGCCATACAGAGTTGTGGGTGAAATATCAGACTATGTGAGCGAGCATGTGTGATCACGAGAGAGAAATAGATATAAATATAGCATATGTGTATATATATATATATCACACTTTAAAAAAGTAATGATTTCTTTACCATGTCCCTTATGCATCACCCATAGTACAGTGCCTATAAAAAGTATTTACTTCCTTAGATGTACTTATATTTTAATAAACTACAATATAGGACACTATGAAGGGTATTTTCCCCATTGACTTGTTCTATTCTGTGCATTGCAAGTGTACATCTGTGCAAATTTTGGTATTTTATATCACAGTGGCTCATATGTACACGTAGCTACTCCTGGGGCTGTAGTATTATATACAGCTTCCCATTTGTACAAGCCGCTCTGCCCAGATAAACATTTTAGGGAGGGCTCCTTTTTTCTGTTAAGGTGGTCCTGGGTCTTGTACCCCTATTAATCACACATCTATGACCCTAAGGGTAATTCATCAATGTATACACTTGGAAAAAACAGGCAGTTATATCACCTTGAAAATAGTTTGCTTTATCTAATATCACTTTTGCTTGATGCTTTATTAGGCCTTAGTCAGATGGGCGTTTTTTCGCGCGATTTGCAGATCGCATGACGGATGCACATGCGCAAATCGCGTGACCGGGGGCGAAAAATCACAGGCGAAATCTACACCTAGCCGCGTTAATCGTCGCAGCAAAACGCCCGTCTGACCGGAGAAAAATCGCCGTGCGCATCAAAATGCGCATGAAACTTAGACTGGCCGGCGAAAAAAACGCAGCTAGCTGCAGTAAATGATTTTGGTGCGCACATAAAACGCCGAACGCAGATAGGCGCGATCTGCGAATCGTCGTGTCCTATAATTTATCGCATATCCGCATAAAAAGCGGACATGTGACCGATACCATAGCGAACCACTGGTTCTATATATGCGCGAATCGCATGCGCAAATCGCGCGAAAAAACGCCCGTCTGACTAAGGCCTTAGGTGTTCAGACAGAAATGCAGAGAGCAGTGCATTGTGGGAGCGGTGACAGTTACAAAGTTACTAAACTGTTAGATCACATATCAGAATGTTTGGAACTAACAAAACTAGGTGAGTTTAGAACTAGTATTGAAAATACATGCATAACACATGAAATAACATTGAATCAATACAAGAAGTAAATCAAAAAGTTCACTATATTGTTTAACTTGTGTATTTAGTTTGTCATTTTACTCTTGGGCCTCATGTCCACTAGCATGCACAGATACCATTGCTGAATCCGTGCGTGCCCGCGGACATGGGCATGAGAAGACAGTTTCTTACTTCTCCAGATCCAACGCGAGTCTCCTCTGTACCGGCCGGATCTTCTTTCTTCAGCATGACGGATGTGTCCGGTGGCGCCGGCCGACACATGCGCCGTGCTTTCTTCTTTGTTTTTAAATCTCCCGCTTTCCCACGGATCCGCGGCATGTCTACAGTGAGAGCTGTGGCTATGCCACGGATCGGGCCGCTTCCATTGACTTCAATGGAAGCCGTCCCGCGTGAGCTGCAAAAAAAGGGACCATGCTGCGATTTCTTCCTGCGAATGCGAGCCGCATGCTTTAAATTGCCTTGCAGATGCTAATTCATCCCTAAGGGTGGCTAGAGGTGCGGGACTCGCGTGGATTTTATAATTAAGATTCGCCTGTGGACATTGGGCCTTACACACAACACACCCAAAGCAATAATGCTTGGCTGTAAAGATCATCATTATTTTGTTAGTATGAACCAAAACATCATTACCCCTTTGCTGACCGCAGACCCGCTCTACTGGCCTGTGCTAAACAGAGGTGGGCAGAGTGGCTATAGATATTTTGAAATGACACGAGGTGAAGTCATCAGAAGTGGCCAAGAAGTTATGGAGGGACTGCAATTGGCCACACTATGATTAGTAGTGATGGACTGTTGTGGAGGATGACAGCCACTACTGCTGTGTCACGGTATCAATACACACGGTGATCAGAGCAGAGAGAACACACCGGAGGTGGTGAGCCGCTGGTCACTGCAGGGCCATGGACTGCCATATCAATCATTGGCTCCCAACGATCACATTACAGGGGGATAGATGAGGTAGTGCGTGATCTAATATCCACTTAGATGCCATGGTTTTTACTG
The DNA here is from genome assembly GCF_035609145.1 of Eleutherodactylus coqui. Taxonomy (NCBI): domain Eukaryota; kingdom Metazoa; phylum Chordata; class Amphibia; order Anura; family Eleutherodactylidae; genus Eleutherodactylus; species Eleutherodactylus coqui. The sequence continues at coordinate 198,706,176 of NC_089841.1, read as the reverse complement.
TGGCACCTAAGGGGTTAAACAGCCAAGACCAGAGTAATCTCCTATTCCAGTCATTACTGTGAGAACTCAGCTGTCAATCCCTGGAGGGCTCCCACTGTGCGTGTATAGGTATAACGTTGGTGCCCATGAGAGTACCCATGTGCCATTTACCCAGGTCATGGAGCGTAAAAAGATAAAAGGAAAATTAAACTTAGAAATAAACAATAAAAGTACATTTGGCTCCGCTGCTTGTTACTCTAAGGAATTTTCTGCATATTCCCGAGACAAGGTTTTGTAGAAATCCTGCAGAGTACACAAGGGTTAATATCCTGTGGAGTTCTTTTTTTTTTGGCTTGTAAACCGCTGAAAGGGCCTGCTTAGTCAAGAAGGGGCCTAATAATATTTTTCTTCTACTGCAGGCAGCAGGGGCGGATTGGAGCCTAAAAGTGGTCCCGGAAAAAAATTACGAAGTGGCCCCGTGATCAGCACATGATCCCTGTGTTGACATTCAGCTGGTCTCTTACTGTAATGGCCATGATCAGGGAAACATCTGATCCTTGTCATTTATCTCCCTACATGCAGTCAGTGATGACCACGGCATCTAGGTGGTTGGAGGGAGGGAGCTCCCTCTGTCCTCACAGTCCCCATGCAAATACAACTGCCATGACAACTTCTTTCAGCCAAACCTTGCTTCTGCAAAATTTGACACAGACATCTTTGACTCCTCAATTTTCCAACAAACTGGCTTTGATTCTCCTACTGTATATATAAGTTCCCTATCCATAGTATCCCAGGTAGTAGTAATGTTATCCGTGGGGGTCCACACATCAATAGTATCCTCTGTTTGTGCCCTGTGGGGATAGTGCACAATAAATGTCACTTTTAGTGTTCCACACACTGTAAAAGTTCACCCAACAAGTATGGGTGCCCCCTCACAGGCTCCCAGTAAGCATGAGTGCCCCCTCACAGGCTCCCATTAAGCATGAGTGCCCCCTCACAGGCTCCCAGTAAACATGAGTGCCCCCTCACAGGTTCCCAGTAAGCATGAGTGCCCCCTCACAGGCTCCCAGTAAGCATGAGTGCCCCCTCACAGGCTCCCAGTAAGCATGAGTGCCCCCTCACAGGCTCCCAGTAAGCATGAGTGCCCCCTCACAGGCTCCCAGTAAGCGTGAGTGCCCCCTCACAGGCTCCCAGTAAGCGTGAGTGCCCCCTCACAGGCTCCCAGTAAGCGTGAGTGCCCGCTCACAGGCTCCCAGTAAGCGTGAGTCCCCCCTCACAGGCTCCCAGTAAGCGTGAGTGCCCCCTCACAGGCTCCCAGTAAGCGTGAGTGCCCCCTCACAGGCTCCAAGTAAGCGTGAGTGCCCCCCACAGGCTCCCAGTAAGCGTGAGTGCCCCCTCACAGGCTCCCAGTAAGCGTGAGTGCCCCCTCACAGGCTCCCAGTAAGCGTGAGTGCCCCCTCACAGGCTCCCATTAAGCGTGAGTGCCCCCTCACAGGCTCCCATTAAGCGTGAGTGCCCCCTCACAGGCTCCCAGTAAGTATGAGTGCCCCCTCACAGGCTCCCATTAAGCATGAGTGCCCCCTCACAGGCTCCCAGTAAGTATGAGTGCCCCCTCACAGGCTCCCATTAAGCATGAGTGCCCCCTCACAGGCTCCCAGTAAACATGAGTGCCCCCTCACAGGCTCCCAGTAAGCATGAGTGCCCCCTCACAGGCTCCCAGTAAGCATGAGTGCCCCCTCACAGGCTCCCAGTAAGTATGAGTGACCCCTCACAGGCTCCCAGTAAGTATGAGTGACCCCTCACAGGCTCCCAGTAAGTATGAGTGACCCCTCACAGGCTCCCAGTAAGTATGAGTGACCCCTCACAGGCTCCCAGTAAGTATGAGTGACCCCTCACAGGCTCCCAGTATGAGTGCCCCCTCACAGGCTCCTAGTAAGCATGAGTGCCCCCTCACAAGCTCCCAGTAAGCATGAGTGCCCCCTCACAAGCTCTCATTAAGCATGAGTGCCCCCTCACAGGCTCCCATTAAGCATGAGTGCCCCCTCACAGGCTCCCATTAAGCATGAGTGCCCCCTCACAGGCTCCCATTAAGCATGAGTGCCCCCTCACAGGCTCCCAATAAGTATGAGTGCCCCTCACATGCTCCCAGTAAGCATGAGTGCCCCCTCACAGGCTCCCAGTAAGTATGAGTGCCCCTCACAGGCTCCCAGTAAGTATGAGTGCCCCCTCACAGGCTCCCATTAAAGTATGAGCGCCCTCTCACAGGCTCCCAATAAGTATGAGTGCCCCCTCACAGGCTCCCATTAAGCATGAGTGCCCCCTCACAGGCTCCCAATAAGTATGAGTGCCCCCTCACAGGCTCCCTGGTGGGTTGTATGACCAGTTCACCCCGAACAGACAAGGCAGAGCAGGAAGGTTCATGCTAACAACAACTGCATTACAGACAAGGAGGAGAGAGGAAATGACTGACCTCCTGGGATGCCCATAGTAGATTTATTTTCCAATTTCCCAGTCTTATTTGTAATAAGAGAACCTAACGAGTAAAGTCCATCTTACACTAATTCTCATGGACAGGTGATAAACGTATTTTGTAGAAAAAAACTCTTTTGGATAAGTTAGGTCTAACAATTACCCTGAGATATAACACAAGGCATACAATGGCCCCCACAACTATAGTAAAGCGAGTACCAGACTGATCTACAGCAGGTTGCCAACGAAAACACCTGTTTTTTCAGGTTAGAGTGGAAATCTGTCCTTTCTAACTGGGTTGTTGCTTTTCATGAGCTGCCAAGCATTTCAGTATGATCAAAACAAAAAAATGGCAGCCTGAATAGGAATCCTGTAACTAATCACCTAATAGGGTGACCGTGACCATTTCCAGAAGCTTTTTCTGCTTCTGTAAACTAGTGACGGATTGCAGTTGTTACGAGGTCAGAGAATACATTAATTTCAGGGCAATGGAAAGTATGTTTGTGAAATGAAAAGGGCCCTTGCTGACATTGCATCACTATTTCTAGACAGTGCCTTGAGTACAAAATAAATCTCTCATCTTGGATGCATGCCCAAAAACTATGACCTAGTTTCATTAGGGTGGGAAACAAATAAGAAGTATCCTTGAGGGAGCAGATTACCAGAATAACTTCAGGTTTTGTTTTTAAATGCGAAGTCTCAAACTGAGAACAATTTTTCACTATTCTTGAAGACTTTTTGTCCGTGACCATTGTGCTGCTAGGATCTTCTAAGGAGTCGGCACTTTATCTATTGTTACATTAGCTGTATTAATGTGTGAGGTTTCAGAGGGCTTCATTATCCTTCAGTATTACAATTATTTTGCTCTGCTTTTACAAATTTACTTTGGTTTTAATGGACTTTGTTATACATCAAAAACTTGTAATATAAAAATCACTACATATTTTTGTCAATGGAATTCCGTGCACCTTGGAGATGAGCGAGCATACTCGCTAAGGGCAATTACTCAAGCCAGCATTGCCCTTCGCGAGTACCTGCCCGCTCGGAAGAAAAGATTCAGCTGCCGGCGGGGGGTCTAGGAGCGGCGGGGGAGAGCGGGGAGGAACGGAGGGGAGATCTCTCTCTCCCTCTCTCCCCCCCACTCCCTCCTGCTCACTCCCACAACTCACCGCTCCCCCACACCGGCAGACGAATCTTTTCTTCCGAGCGGGCAGGTACTCGCTAAGGACAATGCTGGCTCGAGTAATTGCCCTTAGCGAGTATGCTCGCTCATCTCTAGTGCAAAAGTAATTTTCTGTAATGCGGATGGTCCAGGCGGCTCACAATCGGACATGTACAGTACAGATGTACGCACAAAAATAGAGCATGCTTCGATTTTCCCTCCACTCGCACAAAACGCAATTCGGTTCCGCGAGTGTGCAAGAAGAAGTGCTTTTACATAGCATATAACGAACAGCAATTGCTGCAAATCCAATGCTGACCACAGATTCTGCAATGCAAATCCATTCTTGTGCAGCTGGCCTAAGAGATGCCATGTGAAACGAAGATTGGCAACTAGAGAAGCTGCCCAACCTTCACCACCCACTTGTCACTCTAAGGGTCGCTTCACACTGGCGAGACAATCGGATGATTTTCTTGCATTGCGAGAGTGAGTGAAAATACATGATTATGAAACCAATGAATTTCAATGGCTTCATTCTGATTTGTGATGTTTTTACCCCTGCGATGCTGCACGGAAAAAGAAATCGCAGCATGTCCTTTCTTTTTGCAATATCGCCCATTGTTTTCAATGAAGGAAGATTGCGATTCTCTGTGGCAGCTGCAGCAGGGGCTTCCTTTTTCCAGGGGCTTCACCTTGTCTTCTATGGGGCTGGCGGCAGCAGTGTTGGCCCCACTGAAAACACAGTGAGAAAATCGTGATCTTCTGCCGTGGCTGTGACAGCTGCAGCAGGGGATTCCTTCATCCCCGTGGGGAGTCCCCTAACATCTGAGCACTGTGACAGCAGCGGGAGGATGTTCAGTGATGAGGGGACTCCCTGTGGGGATGAAGGAATCCCCTGCTGCAGCTGTCACAGCAGAGACAGGAGATTGCGATCTTCTCCCATTCCTTCCAATGGGGCCGGTGTTGCTGCTGCCCCATTAACATCAATGGGATGAAGGGAACGCCGACAGTGATGCGAGGCTGTTTTCACAAAAGGAAACGCCTCACATCCAGGGGATCCATATGCATTGTGAGGGCGATATCGCTCTCACCAGTGTGGAAGAGCCCATAGAGGATCAATGAAGATGGCCAAGAATCGTCAGATTTGTGGTTTTCTTTGGTGGGGTGCTTATATCTCAGAGTTTATTTAGTTGTTTATGTCATGAAAAAATGTGATCACCTGATTTCTTACCCCAACTAGCAGCAATTCAGCACCTCAGAGGTAAAGCCAAGATGAACCTATTGATGACATATGACAAGCTGTCTAGTCTAGGTTTGTGCTGTCTAATCATTAGACCATATTAGTATACCCGTCCCACAATATTCTACAACTGCCTGAATCATCCTCCTCCATTGTCATCCCCTTTTAACTTTGTCCAATGGAATTCTTCCATGTTAGAGTGTTTGTATCAATCTTAATACAGCACTATGGCTGTGATGAAAATGCTTAGCGGTTACCTGAGAGGCAAGAAACTGGATGATGCGATCATGTGTCTAGTCATCACTGGATTGGGGCTGAAAACCCCTTTAAATCTGTATTTTTCTAAATGCCACTTGTTTCTTTAAGACATTATTTTTATACACCAGTGAAATAGCTTCTTCAGGCCATTGAAGTATTTATATTGGCCGTACTCCTTGCTTTGCCTAACAGGGAAATCTCTGCAGCATGAGCCAATTTCTCATGAAATCTAGAGGCTATAGAGAAAATAAGAGGAACTTGTCTTACCATTGTCTTATCATATGGTAAGAAAAAAGTCATACAATAGGAAGGTTTCTGTAAAACCATAAGAATAGGTGTTCGTACTGGACAGAAATAGTCAATGCTGACTGAAGGCAAAACGCAATTGGTTAAACCTGTTGCATAAAATAATAGTCTTACGATCCTAAAAAAAAAAACAAAAAAAAAAAAAACATCTATAGGTTTGAGGATAATACTGCATAAATCACTCAATAACGTGAAATAAACCGATCGGACACAAGGAAACCCCTCAGGATTTCCTCCCCGTCTATGTAACCTACGGTAAAGACAAAAGCGTGATCACATGACCCAACGCAATAGACTTGCTAGAAAACGACGGTTTGGATCATAGTACAAATATGCTGCCCAGCATTTCTGCAAACCAAATCCTGGCAGGGAGGAGGCTCCGTGACAGCTGTCAACATAACTCTTCATTCCGAATGAAAGGAACAAAGTTGCCACAGTGTAGCGGGCGGTGCTCCAGGGAAAGCACAAAAATAGTAGAGACGACATCCAAATTATCTAGTGTGGTAAAGTGATGTGCTCCAGAAGACCTATTTACATCATTTCCAGCCTTTGAGGAAAACCGACTGCCATTCCCTGCATTCAGCTACTATAATTAATAGGCGGCTTTCTCTCTATGGTACATTTTTTCATCCCTGCTTTACACAGTGTGATTTGAAATATTGAAGGAGCTGTATGAGATTAGAGAAAAAAAAAGTTTCCTTACAGTAAAACTGCACAGTTGTCCGAGGGCTATGTCTGGATTTGTAGCTCCGCTCCATTCAAATGTGGTGCTCAGCTGCAATAGAGCCCAAGGACAAGAATGGCGCCGTAGTGGAAGGAGGCGATCAATATTTTTTTTCGAATCACTAATATATAGATGCCATGAGTATGTATGCAGTTAATTCCAAATTTACCAATGATTACAGAAAATTAGAACTTCTCGAACCAAATGAAGTCTAACAAAAAGATGGTCAATGTCGGAGTAAGAAGTTCATTATCCTCTCTCTGCTTCAGTGGCTCTTCAGCCTGAAGTCCTGTATAATCAGGGAGAGACTGGTGGGTAGAAATGTACTGCCTGACAACTCCATTAAGAGACTGCAGTTGCTAAACAGTGCATCCCTGGCAAGCAGTCTGTCAGACGTGGCTCAGCGGATCCGCTCAGAGCTGCTTGCCGTGGAGCTAGCAGGACATGAGTGAAAGCTGTAGTTAGAACATGCCATTCCCCGTACCTGCAGCATTAATTAAATGTCAAGATAATGTCATACTATGCTAAACTGGATGCAAAAGTAAGTAGTGGAAATTAGAACACACTGAAAAAAGTACTAAGGAGATTTACTACATTGAGACACCTCAACAAGGATATGGCTAGAAAAGGTTGAACTAGTACATGCAAAGAACTTTGACAATAAGGTCTAAAAACTTTGTGAGCTGTACACTGTGCCTGGCATCCAGCTGAAAAGGACATGGGGCGAGGAGAGTGCTGTCTAAGCTTAGCAGATTCCTGGAGAGTCTGAGCTGCTAAATGTCCTTTTCAGCTGCATGCCAGGCTTGTAATCAACCACACAAGCTACTAGGACCCTCTAGCTTACACTTCTTACATCCTATAGCTGTCCTCATTTAATGTACCTCAGAAATGACAACCAATATTAACTCTAAGGACACCGCGCTGATGGGAAATGTATAAACGTGTTAGATAAATCAAGACATGGTCTCTCCTCCTACTTTTATTCCTATTGCTAATTAGAGATGAGCGAACGTACTCGTTTCGAGTAATTACTCGATCGAGCACCGCGATTTTTGAGTACTTCAGTACTCGGGTGAAAAGATTCGTGGGGCAACGGGGGGCGTGGCGGCGCGGGGGTAGCAGCGGGGAACAGGGGGGAGCCCTCTCTCTCTCCGCTGCAACCCCCCACTCACCCACGGCGCCCCCGAATCTTTTCGCCCGAGTACGGAAGTACTCGAAAATCGCGGCGCTCGGGCGAAAAAGGGGTGTGGCTAAGTAGGCTCGCTCATCTCTATTAACTATAGAAGAATTCATTTTGCTTGTACTAAACACAACAAAAAAACATGAAAAAGAAGGCAGTTTGAGGACCTCCGAAACGCGTTGCTCTACATACACCTTCTGTGACGGTCTCTTGCCCAGTTTGTTTTTTTATTTATTTATTCTTTATTAATAAAGAAAAATCTGATTTTTGCACTACAAACTTGGGTTTATTACAGGTCACCTTGGGTCTTAGAGGAGTCCCACTCACATAGTGGACTCCTGTACGAAGTAAGTGAAGTCAATCCAATTTTCACTACGCATTCACTAAGAGTGCAAGGATTTTATTTCCTCTTGTTCCCTTTTAGATACAACAGGGGTTGGACTCACTAGGTGTGATGGAAATGCTGGACAGCTCTCCCTTATACCACCAATCCCTGAAGGTCTTAAAACAATTAATCACAGATTATTTTCTCAAATCGGTCCCTCTGTCCCAAATGGTCATACAAGCTGATGAGCACACTTGTCTTCTCCCAGTGATCCAATTGGGCCCAGTTCAGGAAAAAAATGGTCCAATTGGGCCCAGTTCAGGAAAAAAATGGTCCAATTGGGCCCAGTTCAGGAAAAAAATGGTCCAATTGGGCCAAGTTCAGGAAAAAAAGGGTCCAATTGGGCCCAGTTCAGGAAAAAAATGGTCCAATTGGGCCCAGTTCAGGAAAAAAATGGTCCAATTGGGCCCAGTTCAGGAAAAAAATGGTCCAATTGGGCCCAGTTCAGGAAAAAAATGGTCCAATTGGGCCCAGTTCAGGAAAAAAATGGTCCAATTGGGCCCAGTTCAGGAAAAAAATGGTCCAATTGGGCCCAGTTCAGGAAAAAAATGGTCCAATTGGGCCCAGTTCAGGAAAAAAATGGTCCAATTGGGCCCAGTTCAGGAAAAAAATGGTCCAATTGGGCCCAGTTCAGGAAAAAAATGGTCCAATTGGGCCCAGTTCAGGAAAAAATGGTCCAATTGGTCTCAGTTCAGAAATAAATGGTCCAATTGGTCTCAGTTCAGAAATAAATGGTCCAATTGGTCTCAGTTCAGAAATAAATGGTCCAATTGGTCTCAGTTCAGAAATAAATGGTCCAATTGGTCTCAGTTCAGAAATAAATGGTCCAATTGGTCCCAGTTCACAGTATATAAAAGGAGAAAACATAAACCAGTGCTTAGAAGTGTAACCAATTACAGTAATGGTCAAGCCATGGCGTTTTTCTGGTAAAATACTCAGACACATTGCTTTTCCGACTATGGCTGAACAAAAACCAAGCTTCTTCACCCAAGAGAAAGTGGGGTTTATGTTCTCGCTCTGTAATTGAATGATTATAGGAAGAGCAATCTTGGATTTGGGTGGATTAAGTGAACTATTTCCCCCATGAAGTGATAATCTACTAGCTTTTTGCCTTCTAACCATTACTGTGATTGGCTACACTCCTTAGCGCTGGTTTAGATTTTCTCCTTCCATACACTCCGTAATGACAGCGGCACACTAGGCAAAAAACTTGTTAATGTGCAATATAGACCAAGATGCACATGTTATCAATTTTCCAGATCAATTATACCTATATGTCCTGATTTTCACCAAAAATGATTAAATAAAAGAATGTACTTGGTACCCAAGACCTCCAACTAAAACGAACACAGTTTATAATTTTAATGAGTATATCAAAAGTTATTGAGAAACACCAAAGTGCAGCGATACAAACTCTGCAAATACAAAAGACAACATGCAACACAAGGGAATATAAAAAGCTGATCCTATGAGCTCCAGATACTGCAGGTGGCAACTGCAAAACACATTGGTTCATTAGCAAAGATTACCATATCCTGTATGACAAGATAAGTTACAAAAACAATGTTTATTTTTTCATCATATGTTTCTCTTAAACGCAACACATTTTAGCAAGATGTTAATTCCCATCATTTAAATAGTCATTACTTAAACTGACAGCTGAGACAAATAATAAAAACCCACATTAAAATATTGCTATTGTAAACTGCCTGTCTTTCATCATGTGAAGAAATAACAGCCTACGCATATGTGCTGCAAATTAATAAAATCATATGCGGTTATACAAATCACAAAAGCTGGCCATGGAGGGGATGCATTTCCCACGTGTTAACAGGCCGATCAAAAATAATGTAGTCATCAGATCTTTGTATGTCGTTCGGTTTGTCTCAGGAAGACTGGTCTCACACGACCGGATTTGGATTGTGAAATCCGCGATCGTCACGCGCGTGGATGATCCGTGGTATTCTGCATCCACTAACAAGAATAGAACATTCACGTCTGCTCACATGTGGAAATAAAATCTCAGCATGCTCTATTCTTGTGCGGATTCCGTGCCTTCAATGGAAGCCGTCCGATCCGTGGCTCATCTACAATTAACATTGCAGATAGGTCATGGGTACCTGCATCATCACCTAGTGACGGCGCAGGGATAAAAAAAAAAAATTGGAAGAAAAAAAATCTGTACTGAGCATGTGCGACAGCGAGCCGTCCGAACCATCAGCAATATTGACTTAAACATTTCCGCACAAACGCTGGCCCGGGAGCTGGAATCCACTGTGGGCTCCCACATGTGGAATCCGGCCCATCCATGTGAGACCGGCCTAACTGAAGCAGGTAGAATGACAATGGCAAAATAGTTTGATCACTCTATAAAGATGGGTTACTTGTAAGACATGTTGATAAGTGGTCAACTTTAACAAGTATTCTAACCCCTTAGCACCCCAGGTGGCTTTATACATGGCCAGCGTCGGCTGTCTTTGACAGTTAACACCCAGGCGTGATCAGAGTTCATGGTGATTGTAGCTGTTAACTCTCCAGCTTAATTGCAAAGCTTCATATTCTCATGTAACATGGCTAAATTCTTGTTTAACAACCTCATTTTCTAAAAGAACTTCAAACTGATGACTCAAAGGCAGAATCTGATATTAAATGTGAATTAAAAACAAACATTTTAAACATTCCATTAGGGAATTCTGAATGAATAGAAGGGAGTCACCTATTCAGGACCCTCATCTATTAGCAAGAGTTGAGAGAAGCTACAAAAGAGCATCTCCTGCCTTGGAGGACTGACACATCCGTGCATCACAAGGACAGTCAATTGATTTCCATGAGAACTGTGCAATGCCTAAAGTCCCCTGTGGTGGCAGTGCAGGGAAACTGCTGCCGGCTTCCCCAATAGATTAGGGTGGATCGCCTGGGAAGCTGGTAGCGGGACAAGTTGTGATCAGCTTACCACTGATTGGAAGAGAATGTCCAAAATAGACAAAAGATTTAATGCAAGACTACAAACAGGCGCCTAATAAGCATTATTCTCTTGTTTTCTAAGTTAATCTCTATCTAATAGCTGAAGTATACATATAAAAACACTACTTTATTTTGTGTGAAGTATTTACTAAAATGTATTTATTGGCGCTTTTCTATATAAGCCCAATAAGTCACTGTATATGATTAATTGCACATGTAAATCAACCTCACCTGCTCCAGGAATTATAGCAAGCTTGGTTTCAACAAGGCCCATTTTCGCTGAAGAAGCTGAAAAAGAACATACATGAGTATATAAAGCAATGTTGCCATTTTGCCTGACAATAATCTGATATACCTGTAACATGTGGAAACAAAGGCTTTCTATGCAGCATTACCAAGCACTGGTTAAGGGGTACATTAAGTTATAAAGGAAACCCTGGTTATACCCCTAAATCCTTAAAGGAGTTTGCCTATTACTTGCTCTACAACCACTCTGCACTTCCCAGTTGCTGTTGACCAGGACATGTGACAATTGACCCCAATCAGTGGCCATGGGAGGTCACTGCTGTGGTCGGTGATTGGCTGCAGCAGTCACATGTCCAGTTCAACAGCAACCAGGAAGAACAGAGTGGCTTTGGAGCAATTTTATGTAATGGAAAACCCCTTTAACACGGAACGACCATGAGTCATCCCAGCAATGATCGTCCCTGTGCTTTTACATGGGAACAATCATCACTCAGTGAATGGAGGAGCAGCAGGCCAGGGATCATTCCAGTATTTTAAAAAGTACAGCAGGAAAAAAAGCTATATAGATTTGGTATTGGTGTAATATACCAACTCATAAAATAAAGCTATGTCATTTTTACCACAGTGTGTACATAGTAAAGACAAGACCTCCCACTCCCAAAGATGGCAGAATTTTGTTGTTTTTTTTTCAATTCAACTTCACTTAAAAATTTGTAAAAGATTTTCAATTTATATGGTACATTAAATAGTACCACTGAAAAATACAAGTCATCCCGCAAAAAAAGGCCTCAGACAGCGACGTTGGTGGGAAAAAAATTACAATTTTTTTTTTAAAGCGAGGAGAAGAAACCAGTAACTGCGAACAATAAAAAGGACAGGTGCTTAAGAGAATAAAAAATGCCTTAAAAAGGTACTACGTTGGTCAGATGTAGACCTCATAGATGTAGACCTCATGCACTAAAAGTATATTAACAAGAAGTGTCAACCAGTCAAACTGCAGCTTTTATTTTATATAGCAGGGGCTTACAATGAAAATCGTGGTCTGGTTGGCTGCTGCGGACAGAATTTTTTCCCCCACTATGGGTCCCGCTATGTATAAAAAAAAATCTGACAAAAAATGTCAATAAAGCAATAAAACTTGGAGTCTTTTATTTAAAAAAAACAAAAAAACACATTTGTAAAACTTTGACCTAACCTATACTTCTCTAGTTATTGCTCCATCTACTGCCTTGTCTGCAAAGTTACAAACTCCTATTCTTAAAGGAATTAAAATGAACTTCCAAGTTGTAATCTACTTCTCCTGTTCACCCTTTTTCTCCAAGGTTTTCCAATACATAAGGAATGCAGGACACAAGCTGTTTGCTATCAGACAGAGGTCTGTGGGAGGACAAGTATTCTGATGACTGTACATTCCCAAACTGGCTTGGTACTCCCCCCGGTCATTACACATGACTGGTAAATGTTACTGACCGCAGATACCGATGCTCTGCTGACCCTGTGCATTACACATGAGGCAGGTGAACAGACCAACCATTCCCTGTCATCACCTGTTTCACGATGACAGAACAGTTGTGTTCATGTGTTCTCCATTGAACCATTTCCATTTCTCTTCTCTAGACTTCCATCTGTCCCTTTCACTTCCCTGCCTGAACTCTTCTTGTTGCCCCTCCAACACATCACCCTGCTTTACTAGACCCAATATCCAATTCCACCTTTTTGTATATTTGCTTTCATCCTATGGGGTCTTCACAAAAACCCAACTAATAGTACAATTCATAGCACAACCATACTAACTGGAAGAATGTGCAGCTGCCGAATGCCGTGCGGTTAGCCCATCACTGAGAATAAGCGGGGGCTCTACATAGTAACCAGAATTAGGGGGGAGGTCTTGCTAACTTCCCAATGTGGATAGCATTTGGCTGGATGACTGTATGGGTTGAAGGGACTAGAACAAGCTGTCACCTCAGTAAAGTGACTTCTGTATGACCAATTCGCTCCTGTTCTGAGCTCGCTGTGCCAATGAAAGCGTCGGATACACAAGTCCCAGTCATGTTTACAGTATGTGTCGCGGTCGAAGACAGGAAAACGGGGATTGCTTGTGACTCACTAGTAATAGCACTCAAATGGGTACGTTTCTGCACCCCGCAGATCATCACTCATTATCACTTTCCCCGGCTTGGAACGTACCCCTCTACACTCCATTCTGAATTACACCAGCATTTGCCTACTGCATGTGAAAATGGCTCTCACTACAGGGAAGGATTCCCTTAAGTGGGATCATAGTTTCACAGTTAACTTCACAGTTCAGAAAATCATCAATGACAGCATGGCAATTATCAAGGACAACATTAACCCCTTAAGGACGTGCCCCCCCCCCCCTTCATTTTTGTTCTTCTTTCCCCCTTTTAAAATATTGTAACCTTTATCCATCGATATCTGAAGGCTTGTGTTTTGCGGGACGAGTTGTATTTTTCATAGTACTATTTAATGTACCATACAATGTACTGAAAAACGAAAAAAGTTTTAAGTAGATGGAAATGAGAAAAAAACAAAACAATCCGTCATCATAGGGTGCGTCTTGTTTCTACGGCGCACAAACCGCAACAAGAATGGCATGATAACTTTTATTCTATGGGTCAGTGCGACTACTACCATACCAAACTTACAGATCTTTTTTTTTTTGCTGTACTAATTTTATTTTTTTCTTTTTAAAATTATTTTTTGCCGCCATCATTTGCGCGCAATTTCTTTTTATATATTTCCATCGACAGTTGTGCAAGGGTTCATTTTTTGCAGGATGTCCTGTAGTTTGCATTGGTACCATTTTGGAATTCATACGACCATTTGATTGCTTTTTATTGCAATTTTTCTTAGAGACTGGGTGACCAAAAAAAGCGCATCTCTGGTGTTTTTTTTATTTTATTTGGACACTGTTCACTGCGCAGGGCAAATAATGAGTTACTTTGATAGATCGGACATTTACGGACGCAGCAATACCAAATATCGATACAAGCCTTTTAGACAGTATTGTAGCAAGACAAACACAAGCAGGCAGCAGAGATGTTTTAGGCACACATCATGTAAAAGGCAAGAGATGGCCTGATGACCGCAGTCCCTCCTGACAAGGTAGAGCCCTATGCGGTGCTTTATAAACGTATGTATCAATAAAACTCTGCTTATAACCCGCTTTGCTATTTCCATCGGCCCCATTGCAATGTATAGGGCACTGGCTGTACTGCTCAGCCAGCGTTCCATTCACAGTGATAGGCAGAGTGGGATATGGGAGTCTTGTTCTCAAAATCGTGGGGGTCTCAGCGGTGAGACCCCCACGACCAGCAAGTTATTCTCTATCCCCCGTGGATAGAGAACAACTTGCAATTATGTTCTGCTTGCAATTAAAATACAAAAACAAAAATCAGTGAAACAAGATTTTATCTTGCTTTTTGGCCAATTAGAATGTATTCTTGTTCTGGTCTAGACTAGTGCTATTAAGTAATCCTTCAATATCAATGCACTCAATTGTGGTGCGCTGCTAAAGCTTCCATCTACTTGAAAGCTGTGCCACGGCACAAAGATGACATTTAACTGGTGAGCTTATTATGTATCCTTCTAGCTTGGCTCTGAATAACAATACAGTCCAGCAACCCATGAGAAAGGCAAATGTGCGGCTGTATATCCCAAGAAGGCAGGAAAGACGTGCTTCAATACGTAACAGGAGCGGTACCCCAACCTTACCTGCCACAATGATGTCACTTGCTAATGCCATCTCAAGGCCTCCTCCTAAGGCTGCTCCATCCAAGGCCACAATGGTTGGCATTGGTAAATTAGCTGAAACGACACGATAAAAACATATAAAAACAGCCTCTACCTTAATATCACAGCATGATTTTTTTAGCAATCTACTCAGTACAGATCTCGTTTGGTACTTGATGATGGAGTGATTTTGGGGGGGTTTAATCTCTGTATTTCAAAAGCCATAACTTTATTTCCCCATTGACATAGCCATACGAGAGCTTGTTTTCTTTCCATGGAACTGGCTGTATTTTTTAATGCCACCATTTTGGGGTACATAAGAAGTATTGTATAACTCTTACGACGTTTTTTATTCTTTATTTTTTTTTGGAGGGGGGGATGGGCAGGGGGGGGGGGAGGAGCCATTCTACCATGGTTCTTTGGGTTTTATTTCTACGGTGGTCACAATATAGTATAAATGACATAACATTATCCTGCAGGTTACCATGATCTATTTATCCATCTATCTATCCTTTTATTTTTAGGTTTTTTGCTTTTGCACAATAAAAA
Organism: Eleutherodactylus coqui; assembly: GCF_035609145.1. Taxonomy (NCBI): domain Eukaryota; kingdom Metazoa; phylum Chordata; class Amphibia; order Anura; family Eleutherodactylidae; genus Eleutherodactylus; species Eleutherodactylus coqui. The sequence continues at coordinate 198,690,961 of NC_089841.1, read as the reverse complement.
TACTTTTTTTTTAACATTTATTTTTGGCTTTGCTGCATTAATAGAGCCTTAACGTTTTTCTTTTTCCATACACAAAGTTATGTGAGGGCGTGTTTTTGGTGGGATGAGCTGCAGATTTTTTGGTATTACTGGTACAACTTTTTGAACATTTTTAAAATATTTTATTTTGGAATTGGGGAGGCAGTTTTTGCTTGCGTTTGTTTTTTTACAGTGTTCACCATGTAGGACAAATAATGCATTAATTTTACTGTACAGCTCATTACGCAAAAGCTGCTCCTTTTTTTTTTTTTTTTACTTGAATTTTTTCCTGAAAAGAAATCACCCCCTTTTGTTAACCACTTAGGTGCTGCAGTCCGTTAGCCACAGTGTCTCAGGAGTTAAACATCCAGAATCAGAGTACCATTAGTGCAGGGTGCAAGCTGTAGAATACAACCGATACCCACAATTGATGGCTTAGGCACATCTCCCGGGGCTGTACCATCACTGCCCTGTACTATTATGGCACTTCATGGGAACAACCTTAATCTGTACAAACCTTTATAGTATGGCTCTGAGCAGGATGGGGTTAAACTGGATGCCTGGTTGAGTAGTGAGTAGTACTTATTTGCCACATACATTTACTTTCTTTAGGCCTCATATACATGCTGCATTACAGCTCCATGCAACCTCCAAATTCTAAAGGAGCTGTAATAAAGTGCCCATAGGAATGTAGGAGACCCTACTGTAGTTCTGTACCATGACCTGTCACACACCGCTAGATCTTCCCAAAACCTCTTTCTGAAATATGGCATTGCAGGGCATACCATATGGCAACACATAATGTGCCCAAGTGCCTCTGTAGTGTGGAGCCTTCTGTACACCACTCTGTCATTTGCATCAAGTGTAACAGTTTGCCACTTGGAAGCTTTTAGCGCTGCTCCACTATGGTACAGATATAGAATATTTCTCTAATTGCATTGTCTATTGAAGTCTGAAGTGATCAGAAAGATTTATTTACTTGTAGCCTTCCAAAATATGCAGCAATGCCAGAAAATGCTATGCCAAATGAAAAAAGTATTTCTTAGGAGTTTCCCCTAACATGAGAATGGGTTACTTAGGTGACGGGCAGTGGTGCGACTTGTGCTACAATTTGTACGGGGCATGATCAGAGGGACTTTCAGTGATAGGCTACTCTTTGGGCAGAGAAGGGGAATTTTGGACTGCGACACGAAGGTGCTGCATGCTGGGAGAGCAGCTCAAGGGACATCCTCAACAGAGCCGGCCGTGCAGGGTTATTGACTAGTGTAGAGCCCAGAGGACTTCAAAAGTCAGAGTAGCACTCCTGTGTGGACAGAAAGAATAGACCCACACAAAGCAGTACTCTGCAAGTACTCAGAAATCATCTACAGTGGAGCAGCTGCTACAAAAGCAGTGCCAGAAGTTTGTGGAACTAGTTGCTCTCCTTCGTACATCATTGAAGACAGTGACAGAAATCTTTAGGAGCATTTTCTGAGAGGACAGAGCAGAGCGTAAAGTGTACATATAGGACAGTCGTTTAGAACCAGAAGTCCTCCTGCATCTGTATCGTAAGTGAGGGAGACCTCGGAAAAAAACAGACAGTGTGAGCACTGAAAGTAACCTTAGATAAACTAAGCAGATCTGCCTATAGGGATGCAGGACTCAGACCTCGTCTTCGGGATTAAGTAGCCAGTTAAGTAGTAGGATTGTTTGCGCCAGCTGGAACTAGCCTTGGACCATAATGTTAAATAGCAAAACGGCTTCGGAGCTGTAATGGTTTTAGTCCCAGCATTTCCCAAGAGGAGGCAGATCCTACAGTATTGTAAGTATTGTAGTTGTGCAGAATTACACATTGTACTTCTCCAAAACAGAAAAGTTGAGCAAATAATTAGTAACTATGCCCTCCATTTCTGCCCCATCGTGTGACAAAACCCAAGCAGAAGAGAAGACGGTGGGAGGGAAGTTTGCAAGTGTTAACGTTAGTAACACACTGATGGCAGGATCAAATCCAGACCCTAACACTACAATTTATTGTTCGAGTAGGAGTGAAAAAGGTGGTGGGATCCTAATCTTCTATTAACACTGTAATGGTGTCAGGGATTTTTACGCAGTCCCTACGGAATGATTATAGCCAAAGGAAAAGTTCTACAAAACAAACACTTTAATGGTAAAGTTTGAAGCTAAAGTTACATTAGATTTTTAATTAATGGTGTTCTACTTTTAGGCTTCTGATAAACAATATACAGTATCGTCTTCAACTTAAAAATCATTGTTATGGAGCTAAAATAAAACAGCCCATCTGCCAGTGCATGCCCATTATATAGACAGATTGCATTCCATCCTTTGTCAACATCCACCCCCACCAAGCAGATGAACTTGAGGGAAAGATGTTGATGACTGTCATAGTGATCATCTCCACCAGTTCATACAGTACAACCAGTTTTATCAGCTGCATGAAAAAAAACAAAGCGCGGATCTTTAGTGTGAAGTGGGCAGATGACGCCATAGAAGTGACACAGACCACAAAGCAGATTATTAGCAAAACATCCCTTAATGACTATCCAGTTTACAGACAATGAAACACGTTCTCCTACAGACTGCACCTACTACAAATGATCAATAGCGACCCAACGTGCACTTGGCTTTGTCTTGCAATAAGACATGTAGTAAGGTTGAAGTTTAGGGTGACTCTACTAGTAAAAGACAACCCGGTGGGGGAAAGCTGGTTCAGACGTAACCTCTTAGGGCTCACTTACACAAATGTGTTTTTGGCTGTGCATTACGTGTTGTGATAGACATGATGATTAGTTAGTATAAAATGTCTATTGATTTGTATAAACCAAATGTATTATGCTATTGTAATGACTTTTAACTTAGTGGAGGGTAATGGCCACGCAATCTCATCATGGTATTTACTAGACAATGGGATGGTGAAGATGTGTGGTATAATGTTAGCTGAGTACATAAGTTGCACAAGCAGCCTCTAAGAGTTAAAGGTCATAGTGTTATATGTATACTTGTCCAATACTGAGTGTTTACCTAGCCCTCTTCCACCCCCATACTGAGGTTAGTTAAATAATGAGTTGACATGCACACAGAAATGCCTTCAGCTTGGACAAAGTCCACGCTACATCAAGACTTGAGGAAAGGTGGGCAGAGAGGCGGGAGATTCTATATGATCCGACAAATGAGAATCTTATATGTTACTGATGTAATCTGTTGCACGCCCATTAAAGGGCGGTTATCATGTGTTATAATAAAAAGCCTCAGCCTCTACACAGTGTAGAGACTCTCCCAGTTTTAGACCAGCATTTGTGTCTGATCTGGTCGATGATGTGTGCACACTATACAATTTGGAAGCTACAAAATACCCCGAAACCTGCTGGAGGAAACCATAATCCAGATCAGTGTGTTTTTACGGCCATTTAATATCATCATTAAGGGATTTCACAGATTCCACCCAAGATCTCCTATAAGAGACGGCATTTCATGTTTGAGTTCTGGTAGGTTTTATTTCTAGATATAAATGTTAACATAATTCAAACATTGTGCTGGTATTTTCCTTCTGCAAGTAGAGCAAAAACACGGTACCGAACCTTTGTTTTTATTATACCGCCTGCGAGTGTCACCCATCTAGAAAAAGAGCTTTCCCTACAAGTTACTAAATCTGGAAATAGTCAGAATGACCATCATGACCAGACAGGCCGTTTTCAAAACCATAATCATTGCTACTAAAATCAAATGGTTACCACTGGTGGAAATTTGCTCCATTGGTCAGAACACACAAGGGGGAATCCATTAACGGATTTGCGTCAGATTTCTGGTGTCAAAAATTTGCAATTACAGCTTAAGTAGGGTTTTTGTTTTTCAAAAATTGTGACTTTGTTTTTTACACCAACTTTGCCACTTGGAAAAAAAAAAGTGGGTGCTGATCTGCCAAAGGGGCCATGATTTCTTCAGACTGGGAAATATATTTTCATATCGTCCTCTTTCCTGACAATAGTCAGACCTAAAGATATGGTTGGATTAGAGGGTGGTTCCCAGAATTAACATTTATCACCTATCCATAGGATAGATGATAAGAGCTTGACTGGTAGGGGCCAGACCATAAAAATGACCCCCATCTGTCACAGAAATGGGTCCGGTGTACAGCTCTCCTCCTATCTGCAATCACCACAGTCAGGCGAAGGTTAAATGGTGTGGCAGCTGAGCATGTACACTGCCGCTCCATTCAACTTTAGAGGACTGCCAGAGACTGCCTAGCGGTGTACTCCACTACGAGAGACTCAAAGTTGGATTATGCTGCAGCGCATGCTTGGCCACTGCTCCATTCAAACTCCTCCTCACTGCAGAAGGGTGAAACGAGAAGCAAAGGTGAACACAAAGCTCCTGTTCTTGTGATTTCTAAAGCATCCCAGCAGGCAAACCCCCATCATTCAGGTATTTACCAGCTGTTATGTAGATAGGAGATATAAATGTTAATTTTGGGAATACCCCTTTAAATAAGAGCTAGGAGCAGCTAGACCCACCACTAATATCCCTTCATAGACAGATGGTAAATACTACATCCACTATAAGTGATCCTTTACTGTACTCAAGTAAGAATACAGAGCACAATAAAAGATCACTTAAAGTAGATGCTGTCAATTGTCACCTGTCCATAAAGATTTGGTATATGGGGTTTGGAGATGATCCCCATTTATGAGTGACATTGCATGCAGTGGACTTTCTTCTCCGGATGCTGTTCTACCTTTTCATATCTGTTAACACCTTTTACATCAGGATTAAATTAAATTCATAACTCTAGAAGAAAGAATTCACCCTGTGGGATAAGAGTACAGTGGGGTAAATAGAATCAGCCCTACCGGTATCACAGGGATTCTCCGGAGGAAGAAAACCGTCTAGTTAGTGCAGAAAAATGGCTAAAAAATAACACTCAGAGGTTTAGCCTTCTCCTCACAGAGATAACGAGCCTGCAGGTGCAGAATAAACTTACTTCACTGAGGGGTAACCGATAGAGAGAATGCATCACCAACTAACCCCTTCGTAGGGAGCCGTTTTTGTATAGTTAACTCTTTATATAATTCCATGTTTCCTGTGGATTGTCTGGTCCCAGTCAAAGGAGACTATGGACAAAATTGCCAAGACTTTGAATAAGTTTACAATACATTCTCTATATCCATTAGCTCTTTAGTGAAGTAAGTTTATTCTGCACCAGCAGTCTCGTTATCACTGAGCGACGTTTTTACCTGTTTCTATGTAAATTACAACACCAACACCAGCTATGGACGATGCTGCATAAACGACGGACAATGAGCAGATAGCTCAGTGTAAATAGCAGATGTTCAGTATTGAACGGCCGCTAGGTTAAGTCAGTAGAGAGGGGCGGGGGAGAGCAAGGAGTGAAATCTCCTGCAGGCTCCCCGCTGTGAAACAGCCATACTAGCTCCTGTGCAGGTTCACGAGAGCAAGTATGTGTGGGGACGAGTGTCGGGTATCGTTTGCCCGACACTCGTCCTGTCTAAATGGGCCTTACGTTTTGGGATCTTTCCCCAGTGCCCTCCTTTTTTGAAATCTTGCTCAGAGAATTATGGCCCTTGGCAGTTTTGAAGGCTTCTGTGGCTTATCAGCATGATCGTGACATCTGGGCTCATACGGGAGACCACCAGGTCAGTTGAAAGTTTTGTATTTGATTGAATCAGCACAAATTTTCTGAGTAAGACCACTGTCTGTGTTTACTTTTTTTTGTTGTCTAGTTAGTACAGGAGTAGATTGGGAATTCAAAGAGGCCCTGGAAATCTAAAAGTGGCCTCATCTTGTAGGTGGGTGCATGGTATGGGTGCCCCTAACCTATGGGAACAGAGGATGACCCCGGACTGTTGTCAATGGGATTGCCTATTCTCTGGTTCGCTTTCCAGCTCTTACCTGAGCTGTACTACCATCCTTGGTCATGGAACCTCTTTAGGACACTCATTTTTCCAATGTTCTCCCCAACCAATGTTTCCTCTCTTCTTCCTATCTCCACATGCACTGCATGCTTCTAGTCTCTGCATCTTCCTGTCCTGACTCCCCTTTCCAGTAGCCCTCCCCTTGGCTGAGTCACCAAAAGCAGTGTAAATAGTGGAGCAAGGAGCTGACAGATATCAAAGGTATCTACGTCCTAATGATGAAGAATCACTTGACAATGGGTCTTGCCGAGGACACTAGGCTGGGCAGGCTGCCCCACCATCTGAGACTGCAGGCTCCACAGAAGGAACTGTGTGTGCTACACCGACCTCATGACTCAATGAGCATATTGGGATTTCACCTCGTAGGGTCAATGGCCAATCTGCCCCTGCTCTAATGTCACCTATAGGTAGCTACCTCTGTAAGCAATGGTTGTTAAACAGCCTTGAAACATGGCTAGAGATATCAGTCAAACGAGATATAGCCATGTGTAGACAGCCATTTCAGAGTTTTTGTTCCTCGTCAGCACAGAGTAGGGTTCTGGTTGGTTAGAGAGATACCTTTGATGCAGCTTTTGGCAACCAGTACCAAAGAGAGATCCGGAAAGGAATTACAATGTGTACAAGCAATGTTGGCATTAAACACACTTACGTATTGGGCTAAACAAAGACAGAGAAGTTGCACATTGATACAGTTTTGTTGCGATTTGTAAAGCACTACAGTAGAAGTCAATCAGGACAATGGCATTTGCACAATTGTTGAAAAACCTTTCCCATTCACTTATGCAGCAGCACGAATCAATCAGGGAAAAAAACTGACTATCTGCATCAACATCACATTATACTAGTTCAGTTACATAACATGCGTATGGCTGGGAACCATTGCTTTAATCATCATGAGCACTCTAAATACCTTATTCCAACATCTTTTTTAGTTTTTGTAACTCAGCCATACCAGTTATAAAAGTAACGTAGGGGCATGACCTCTAGGTCCCCCACGAATGCCAAGTACAAGAGGCCCCAAATTCCTGTTCTCAGCTGAGGACCAGGATGAGCCTGGTTATTTCTGCTACTCCCATTCACTGTGAATCATCCCGAGCCAAAACCTCTTGTCCATTCTGTTCCCACAGAGGATGATACAGCCACCCACACAGTGTGATGTTCAGGATGTAAAAATAATCCAGGTTTCAAGCTATGCAGAGAACTATTGTAAGATAAGGGTCACATATGGTCGGCAGTTGTAAGGGTAGCAATCCCTCCACTATGGCAGCAGAACCTAAAAACTTGAATAACAAGATCTGTTTATTCCCAGGGTTTAGCATTTAACACAAAAAGGTAAAACTTGTTCACGGTATGGTTTCAAAATGAGTTGGTTCATTTGTCACTTAACTAGAATATCCTGAGGTGTTAGTATCACCAAATGTATTTCTAGCAAACCTCAAAACACATCAAGCCTAATTCATATATAGACAGTGATCAATGGACACTGTGCAAACAAGTTCTTGGTTTCTAATACAAGAGATTCCCAGCACTATACCTGAAGGACAGGTGTAAAGCCCCAAAACGCTGACTTATTCACTCTTTAGTTATTCTGTCTAGTATTGTAATTTCCAGGCAAGGGTATTTACAACATACAGCCGTCATGACTCACAAGGGATCCATGGTCCACTGGCCAACGTCGCCCACCACTCCTATTTGTACATTAATCATCACCAGCTAAGTATGCACTTCCCTCTTTAGAAAATGTCCAAGAGATTGTTACTGTGCTCTACACTTTCAGTATTACTCAGCTATTCATGAATGTGAATGGGGGTTGTGTTAGATGCTGCCAATGACCCATCTTGAATAACATTATGTTAATCAAAGGGGTGGTACTGGAATCAACTTTTATTACCTATGTACAGGATTGGTGATAACAGTCTGATTGGTGGGGGTTTCACTGCTGAGACCCACACTGATAACCAAGACCCGGGTCCAATGTCCCACTCTCTGCACCTTCTCCCCCGCAGTGAAGAGGAGCTTCAACAGAGTGGCAGTATAGAATGTACATTGCTGCTCTATTGATTTCAGAAATAGCTAAACACTTGTACTTCACCATCTCTGTCAGTCACACTGAAATGAATGGATCGGCAGGGAGCGTGATTGGTCGCTACTCCATTTAAGGTCGCCTTCACCACTGGGGTGAGCAGCAGTGAGGGGACAAAGAACCCCCCCCCCCCTTCTTGAAGATTTTTAGTTTTTTAACCATTATCTGCTGTTTGCTTTCCACTTTCAGGGATGGAGCGTGCAGAAAGTCTAGCATTCTGCCAGTAGTTTATGCCCTGACTTCCTTGTCATTACTTCCCATGCTGCATTTGCACTGTCTCTGATCCAATCAGCAAGGGACGGTATCTGAATACCCATCCTTCTGCTCTCCTAGGATCATCAAGCATTCAAAGACATTCCAAATGGTCAGTAAACCCACTATAATGTGTGTGCATAATTTGTACACACACACACACACACACACACACACACACTGTAATAGCAGGAGAGGCAGAGACTTTGAAGATCATTATCCTAATGTCTGCAGATCTGTCAGCCTGCAGGCCTGTAAATGCAGGGAAGCAACCTGTGAAGATGGCACTCCCACTGTTGCTATAAAAACGTTTGTGCCCTAGTTGCTAAGGAAGCTCTGTACTCAACGACAAAGTGGACTGCAGAAAAGCTGGAAGCGAGACCCCCTAATGGCAGCCACTTCAAACATGGTAAAGCAACAAAATTTTAAATGCAGGTATATTACAGAAATTATAAGACTAACACAAGATAGTAAATGAGCATACGTTTGCTGAAAAGTTAGTGGCCCTTTAATTTTCCAGCTGCATAGTAAAAAGCTTATAAGGGTGTGACCGAGCTGCAGTAACTGCAAGTGGTCTGCCACCAATTGCCATGCTTCACCTGAATTTTGATGTGCTTTTTATGTCAAGAACAGGTGAAGCATGGCAATTAATGGTAAACCGTGTGCGGTTACTATGGCTTGGCTGGAACGTGTAATAGGTATAGTTAGCCTGTAGTGCAATAAATTGCAAAGATCACTCCTATTCTCAGATTTAAACATTAACATACAGTAATTATATTGAACCTGTGGCCTCCTACTATCTTTATTCTGCAGTGAGTATGCATGTCCCGGTGCTTGCAAGTGATTCTAGGTATTCTGGTTTTCCGGCAGCATCCCAAAACACACTGAAGATCAAAACAAAATTTAGTTTTGCTGCAATTCTCTCATGCATTTATTTGGCAAACCTATGAGTGCAGAAGTCAAGGGTCATTTTTTTCCCTGTCTTAACCTGGAATAGATTAATTTCTTCTACAGCCTTCCATCCTACAGGATCTACTTGTCTCTTTGGCTAATAAAAAAAGAAATCAAAAACGCAGTAAAAAGTGCACCATTCTTCTCTTAATAAAAACATCCAAAAACTGCACTGAAATGTGTGGAGGGAGCCTAAGCTTTTATCCTCTTGTTATAAGAATGTGTGCATGCCTCAGCTAGAGAGGAGATTGTCCCTTTTACCAGCGCACAGATGTCATGTCAGTAACCTCAATCTGTCTAGTACGCTGCCACTATTTAACCCTCTTAGTGACAGGGCCTGTTTGCGCCTTAATGACCAACCAATTTTTCAGTGATTTTCATCACCACATTCCCGAAGTCATAACTTTTTAGTTTTTCCGTCGACCTAGCCATACGCGGGCTTCTTCCTTGCTAGACAATTTCTGTCTTTTAAGGACATCATTTTTGAGTACATATAACATACCGTATAATTTTTTTTTTTTTTGAAGGGGGTGGGGGGGGGGGGGTGGAAGATACAGAGTTTATACAGTTTTTTTGCGTTTTTCTACACAAAAAAGCGCTTTAAAAAAAATTCTTTTGTGTCGCTGCATTCCAAGAGCCGTAGCATTTTTATTTTTCCACCGGCGGAGCTCTTCAGGGGTCCTTGTTTTTTGCTGGATGAACTCAAGTCTTTATCAGATTTTTGGGAACATATAATATTTTGATTGCCTTTTATTCCATTTTTTTTCTAGAGGCTAGATTAACAAAATCTGCAATTCAGGCAGGTTTTTAATTTTTATTTTTACAGCATTCACTGTGTAGTATAAATAATATATAATTCTGCAGGCCAGTGTAATTATGTCAATACAGATTTTAGAGAGCTTTTTTTTCCTTGCAACTTTTTCACACGTTTTAAAAAAATATTTTATGTTTATCGCTGCATTCAAAAGACCCCTAATATTTTTTTTTTTTTTGCTTTTTGTCAATAGTGCTGTGAAAGAGTTTTTGATTTTTTTGTGGTTCAAGTTGTACTTTTTAATTGCACCATTTGTTGATCCATGCAACGTTTTGATCTCTTTCTACTCCGTTTTTGTAAGGCGAGATGAGCAAGATTAACAACGCTCCCAATGGCTTCTCAGACCTGCGCTCAATTTTCAAGGGCTGTCCGTTCTATTTTTCAGCGTTTTCACATTTTTTAACGCACCCCATCACAATAATGGCGTGCATTAAAAAGCTTTACAGCGTGTTCGAAAACGCCGCTTGACATCACAGTAAAATGCAGTTATTTTTTGCAGTGTTTTTTAAACACATGTGGAAGTGGACTATGGGGTTAAACACCAGGGATCCGAAGTTTCTCTGGTCCCAATGTTAGACCAAGTGCCTGGCTGTCATCCGACATTCGAGCATCTGCTCCCATCGGCACGGGAGACCCACTTCAGGCTTCTGTTGCAGCGCTGTCAAAAGACAGCACTGTAGACTAAAGCCTCTTAACAGTCGCCGTAAAGACGTATGGGCAGTCATTAAGGGGTTAACCATTCTAATGTAAATAAACAAAAATTATTATTATTTAAAAAAGAGACTATGTACATCTTTGCACTTTAAATAAGTGTATTTTGGGAAATCCAGAGTTTTTGCAATTGGTTTTCAGTAAAGAGTTCTGATTGTTTGATCTCTGTGCTTTTTCCAAGGCAGTGCAAACTGGAGGACTGAAATTTTAGCAATTTCCATCAGTCAGAGTAAACAGTCTTGACTCCTGCCCTAGCCTGCTCTCCTGTTGTGAACATGCATTTCCACATTTGTACTGAGCTAATGCAGAGAGCTGTAGGACAGTGCTGGGGCATAGTAGAGGAGATCAGGAGGATAGAGAGCAGAGAAAACTACTATTACAGTGGTCTGTAAATCACTCCTGGTGAATTTTCTGCTCTTATCAACAGTGAGGGGAAATAGGACCAGCAGCTACTCAGAGAGAGGATGGGATAGATGGAGAGACAGCTGTGTAGTATCGAGTGGGCGTAATTATGCTACACAGCCTCTGAAAGAGGAGAGGGGAGAGGGGAGCGGGGAGCTTAACTTTTTTCACATTCATAAGAGAGACCATCTGATTAATGCTGGGAACACCCCACAGCCATAAACCTGAATGTAGAAGAGCCTGCAACCCGCGCATAAGGCTAAATCATGAGAACCCCCCCCCCCCCCCCCCCCCCCCCCACACACACACACACAGATAAGTGCATTATATTTTTTTCTGCAGAGGCTTAGTAAGATATATGTGTATTGAATCTTATTATTTTTCATTAATCCTTTAATACTATTATTCTTATATACTATGACCAGTGATATTTCTAGCCAACAAAATATGCCATAGCTCCTCTGATTTTGACCAAGTTAGCTTACAAATTGTTAGTATACATAGTCCTCACACTCTGTCGTTGCTCGCTTTTAACATTTTTCAATTAACAGAAGCTGCAGAACCACACATCTAGAGAGAGCAATGAAACTAGAGGCTCGACTATTCTAGCAGGGGCAATTACAAGCCTGCATCATGTGCTTATGCTTCATAACCGAGTGTGATACATGGCAGCTCCTTAAATTTACAGTAGCAGCAGTGTGCTTGTTCCTACAGGATATGTTATAAAGGTATGATTGGTGTAGGTTTACATGGGACCCCCCCATCTATCAGGAGAATGGTATTATAGAAAGGCTAGACGAGGTGGCTGCACATGCATGTGGCTCTCTTCATTGTAGTTTAGTGGCGTTGTGAAATGCTCATATATTGCCCATAAATTAAAATTGGGACAGCTCCACACATACACCTCATGATCTATTCTCCCTGGAGTGCCTAAAGGGAGAGCAGGGGCTCCCATTCTCCTGTCAGGTGGAACCCTTACCTACTCCATAATTATTAGAGACACACAGAGAGAGACAGACAGACAGAAGAGAGAGAGAGAGAGAGAAGGAGAGAGAGAGAGAGAGAGAGAGAAGGAGAGAGAGAGAAGGAGAGAGAGAGAAGGAGAGAGAGAGAGAGAGAGAGAAGGAGAGAGAGAGAGAGAAGGAGAGAGAGAGAGAGAGAAGGAGAGAGAGAGAGAGAAGGAGAGAGAGAGAAGGAGAGAGAGAGAGAGAAGGAGAGAGAGAAGGAGAGAGAAGGAGAGAGAGATATATAGATAGAGATATATCCTCTCAGATGGGAATACCAGCTTTAATTTCATTACGGCTCTTGGGAGTGGAATAATGTGGTCATCGGACCAGAAGAGTTTGTGAGCTCCCGATCCAAAGGAACCAGCCCTCGAAGAGATTTTACAGTATTACCCAGAGACCAGCACGAGACAGACAACACTGGCATCAATCATCGTGGGAAACTATTGTTTTTACTGGAGCTTCACTTCATCACTAGCCATCATAAAATATGTGTATGCAATGCAAACTCTTAAGAAAATGATATCCAAGTATGTAAACCTATGTCCAGCTATGGAGCTGATAAGCTTCTGCCTGCCAAGTGTCCGAATGACAGCATATCTAATATAATAGAAACTGGATGAGCATGGAGAAAAAGCTCGTCATGCATGGAAAGAGATATGTAATATTTTCCTCAGAGTTTGTGCTCCTGAAAATACAAAGAACCTCGGCAATCCATTAAAAAAAAACAAAGACAGAGAAAGATGTCAAACGATGATGAAATGTTTAACAAAGATTTAGCATCATTTCAGCTAAAAGAAAGGACAAAGCAAATGATTTACCAAAGGAAACCACTAAAGATATTTCATTATGTAACATGGCAACCAAACAACACATACACAAATACGTCAAAGCTGCCAAGTAGCTAATAAAGGGCAGTGGCGACACGGATGCAGAATTCCTGGGAAATACTGAAGCAACACTTAATTCAGAGAATGCCAAACAAGAATAAAATGTAGCTCGCCTATTGCATTCTGTCAGCCGTAATTGAAAAAAGGTTAATTTATGGAAGCAAATAGTAAAGCAAGTATCAGTGAAATTGTGTTGAGCCAGGCAGTGATTTTCCTGCTGGGCATGGAGTCAACCAGACATTAATTATGTTCTTAAGCTACAACAAGCATCACATAAATACGCAGTAGTCTTCAAAGAGCTAAACAAGTGGGCACTGAGATCACTACACCGACCCCACGCTGCAGCTACACCGGGCTCCGTGTCATCGCCACCTCCCCACTGGGTGGTGTACTGTGAGGAAGTCTTGCCCATTTCCATCATCTTGGGCAGTAATTAGCATCTCCTGCCTTTACTGAATGGCAGTATGCAGAGAAATTAACAAGAATTCCCTTATAACGAGTCACTATCACAGTGGAAGCAGTGAGCCATTTAATAAATCACCTTATCTAACGTAAATGCTTAAAGGGGTATTCTCATGCTAAGAAGTGATAACATATTACAAGGGTGACTGTTGGACAAATGTCTTTTTTTCCCCAGTCTTAAACACTGTAAAGCCCCATTTACACTGATAGACGATCGCTCAAAAGTCGCTCAAACAATAGTTTGGGTGACAGTTTTGAGCGATCATCTTTCATACTTCATAGTAGCTACTATAGAATATGCAAGCGGAGCGGAACACAGCCGCGGCCGCTAATAGAGGAGTACAGCTGTTTTGCATAAACAAACAGCTGTATTCTTTTCCGCTCTGACTGCCAGTGTCTCCACTGTGAATTCACAGCAGGACACAAGCACAGAGAATCTTATCAGCTCAGCTTGCTTCGCTGATAAAAGCTGATCGCTCAATTCTAACAAGCTAGAATTCAGCGATCAGGGACTCGTGCACGAAAACTGCACGATGTTCCAGCATTTAGACAGAACAAGAATCGCTCAAAAGACGGCATTGAGAGATTCTCGTTGTGTCTAAAAGCGCCTTTACTATGATTTCCCATCTATTAAAGCCTATTACCCCCTACCACCCCCCCCCCACCCAATGTTGATCCAGAGGAAGGCAAAAAACTTTGAGGTAGAGGCCAATTTTCCTCACTTTAGGTGGAAAAAATTCCTTCCCGACTCCAATCCGGCCATCAGAATAACTCCTTGGATCAACAGCCCTTCTGAATTAATCAGTGACAACAGTATGCAATATTGTTACACTCAAGAAAAGTGTTTAGGCCCCTCTTGAACTCTTAGCAGTTTGCCATCCCCACGTCCTCAGGCAGATTGCTCCATAGTCTCACTGCTCTTGCAGTAAACAACTCCCTTCTATGTTGGTGTAAAAATCTTTTATCTAGACATAGAGGACGCCCCCTTGTTACAGTCACAGTCCTGGGTACATATAGATGGTGGAAGAGATCTCTTATTGTCCTCCGATATATTTATAGATAGTTATTAGGTCGGCTCTCAGCAGTCTTTTTAATAAATATATAATCATAATTTTAATAACCTCTCTGGGTATTGTAGTCTGCTTATTCCATTTATTAAAGATGCCTGTCTTTGTGCCCACTCAAGCTCTGATATGTCCTTCTTGAGTACCGATGCCCCAAACTGTACACAATGTTCCATGTGTGGTCTGACCAGTGACTTGTTCTAGTCATGTGCCCCTAGACCTCCTTCGGTCCATTATCTGGAACTCCCAGTGATCAAATGACTGAAGGGTAGAAGCCCCTTTGGCTTTTTTCTTCCTCTGTATTGCTTCTCACCACTAACTGTGTAGAGAAGTGGAACACAGCACTATATAAGTGAAAGGCAGGGTGTAATAGTTCACTACATAGCGAGTTGATAGATACCTCTTTGCAGGAAAATTCTGTGAAGATACTAAGTGGTGTAGACACTTAATTCATGTCAGTTCCCCACCAATTAGAAAGTGATAGCATAGTCTAGCAATACGCTAACACTCCTGATCATAGAAATACTCCTTTAAGGGTTTGTAATGTCCTTCTAGCCAAATCATCATAATATAGTTGACGTCCCTTTTAGCTAACTACAATTCATGGGATCCAATAGCAAAGTTGGGAATGGACTCCCAACTTGTTTGCAGCAGACAGCACTATAGTGGCAGCAGCCAAACTATTACTTCATAAGGAATTGGCAAAGTGCAGGTAGTAGCCCCAAAGGAAGGTAAAGTAAGAGCGGCTCATCTGAACCAAGGACTAATGACACAGTAGACACAGCAGGAAGTGAGCACGGGGATTTCCCACTGTAATCATGAACTTCTGCACCAACATGGGCCCTGTAACAGCTACTCATTTCTCTAGTCACATAACCCTAGTATGTATATTTACAAGGAAAAGCCATACGAACAGACATTCCTTTCAAAGTATGAGAAATATTGCATTTTGCTTTACATACTGGTAAGTGTGTACTATAATGACAAGAGCTTCTGCGCTTAGTTGGGAGGTCTTCCTGAAGATATAAATACATTGAATAACATGGTCAAAGATCAAAAAGCAATAATATGTCAAGGGAACGAGACACACATTACAAGACAGTCTGCTGTGACATTTCAACTAAGACAATGGAAGACTGACACTATTAATGTCTCATCACCACATTCATGACATTTGTTACAGCCGATGGG
Source organism: Eleutherodactylus coqui (assembly GCF_035609145.1). Taxonomy (NCBI): domain Eukaryota; kingdom Metazoa; phylum Chordata; class Amphibia; order Anura; family Eleutherodactylidae; genus Eleutherodactylus; species Eleutherodactylus coqui. The sequence continues at coordinate 198,675,192 of NC_089841.1, read as the reverse complement.
CAAGGTCAGTCTATGGTTCTCCAGGCAATGTCAGCAGCTAGATGGCTGAAGACGTAATCACTGCAAACTCCCAACAAACTGATCTAGACAACGAACGCTGCCATACACAATAGTATATACACACATTATATATCATATGTAATATTATGTATACATTATATACACACACACTATTGATTATATATGTATATGTTATATAAGTGTTACAGTTATATATATATATATATATATATATATATACATATACACACACAAACACACATATATTGATAAAAAGATGCAAGTTAAAAAAATTAAAATAAACCCATTGGTAAGGTCTGGATTTCACTAAACTAATGGCTTACAAACAGTTGTACTGTTCATGTCTTTTATTGAGCCCACTGAGTAAACATCCATAGTGCAAACAGAAAATATATGTGAACCTCTGCATTAACATTTTGGAAGAGCTAATTAGCAAAAGGTGTTTCAATTAAAAGAGATGAGATTGGAAAAGTGGGTTTCACAGGGGCTTTGCTCATTAAATAAAGGCACACATTGCGTGGATACTGAAATGTGTTCTTTAAAAAAAAAAAAAGATGGGTTAGTATAAACCATGCTCTGATGCAAACAGAATCCCTTTAAAGTTTTCATTTTAGTTTGTCAAGCTGCTTTTTTCCAATCTTCCATACCTCCCATTTCCCCCTATGTTCTGATAATACTCGATGTGTTGCGATATTATTGTAATATTGGTCATTGTGTAGTACATTTTGTTTAAAAACCAGTATGGAGGTAATATTTAGTCCTGGTATTTGATAACTAGAAATGTACATTAAGAATTTTTTTTTGTGAGACCCTAGCAACACCCCTGGAAGTACAAGAGTTCAGTGATGCAACACTCTGCACGCCATCTCCTGAATATCTTAAATGTGACTATTTACCACGGTATTTTAGTAATAATATAAAATGACCCACCGCCAAGGCCGACCTAAACAGTCACCATGTCCGTTCTGTAATCTGAGACTATACAAATTATATATCAAAATGTCTGAAACAAAATGCAGAACCCATTCCTGTACTCTATGTTTTAAATTAACATATTTATGCTAAAAGAAACTATAATTTTTTTTTATTTTTTTTTTTAACATTACGCCTCAACAAAAAAAATGGAAATAAAAATAGAAAATAATAAAAATAGCCGCATGTGTCACAAAAAAAAAATGCAGCAACAATAATTTTGACGGTCCAAAAATAAAAAAATAAGTGCCATAATACAATCAAGTGTAAAATCGTTAAGTAGTATCCGGATCCAGCCTAGCTTTAAAATGAGGCATATACTACAAAAAAACTTTATTCAGGGTTATTACACACAAGAACACATGAGTGTGTGAAGAAATACTCACACACAGTAGAATTTACCAATTTTTTCACATTAACAGGGTTTTCCCATTACATACTGTACATAGTCATTTATGGCATATCTAAACCTTAAAGGGGTTGTCCCGCGCCGAAACGGGTTTTTTTTTTTTTTTAACCCCCCCCCCCCCCTCCCGTTCGGCGCGAGACAACCCCAATGCAGGGGTTAAAAAAACAAACCGCTCAGCGCTTACCTGAATCCCGGCGGTCCGGCGTCTTCATACTTACCTGCTGAAGATGGCCGCCGGGGTCTGCTCCCTCCGTGGACCGCAGCTCTTCTGTGCGGTCCATTGCCGATTCCAGCCTCCTGATTGGCTGGAATCGGCACGTGACGGGGCGGAGCTACACGGAGCCGGCATTCTGCACGAGCGGCTCCATTGAAGAGAGCAGAAGACCCGGACTGCGCAAGCGCGGCTAATTTGGCCATCGGAGGGCGAAAATTAGTCGGCTCCATGGGAACGAGGACGCCAGCAACGGAGCAGGTAAGTAAAAAACTTTTTATAACTTCTGTATGGCTCATAATTAATGCACAATGTACATTACAAAGTGCATTAATATGGCCATACAGAAGTGTATAGACCCACTTGCTGCCGCGGGACAACCCCTTTAAGTACTAAGTGACTAAAATTTGCCTTGTCCTTGCCAGCTGGTATAAAGGCTGCTACATATACATGGTCACTCTCCATTATAGTCTATGGTGAAAATAGTGGAACAGCCCAATGAGAATATTTAGCCATTCTTTTAAATGTATTCTTAGGCTGGGTTCACAGGGGGCGTATTCCTGTTGGAAGTCTCGCGGCGGCTTTGAAGCGGCCCGGCCGCTCGCTTTTCCGTTACGGCCGGCGCTCCATAGAGGAGAGCGCGGCCGTGACGAAAATAAACAAAAAAGAAAAGTAAATAGACATGCTGCATCTTCTGAAACCGCGGCTGCGGCCGCCGCAGCCGCGGTGTCAGCCGGACTTACCGCAGCGGATTGGCCGTCCCGTGTGGACGAGATTTCTGAGAAATCTCGTCCACATGGCTGGCTAATCCCGAGATTAGCGGCCGCGGGCGGATTTGCCGTGGCCAAATGCCGCGCGGCAAATCCGCCCTGTGTGAACCCTGCCTTATAGTGACCACACATGCACAGCAGTAATTCAACAATATATTGGCAAACATAATGTTACAAACTTTCTATTTATTCAAGAAAACATTACTATAACTTCTAACAAAGCTTCCTTGTATAAATAGAGAATTTAGGGAATTCTGTACCTATTTTACAAGCTATGCTGAGCATAAGGCTGTGATGTGTGAAGTCACATGGATGACAGTAGCCTAAAATTAATGCAGAGAACAGCCCGCCACTGTTTAAAATGGGGCTTTCGGAAACCAGATTTCAAACACTGTGGATGGGGGATAACTTTCAATCGTGACACAACCCCTTTAAGTGTAGGCTTGGCTTTCGCTTCGAATGCATGTTGTTGCAATACTTTTGAAGAAAGCCAATGGGCTCTTAAAAGTCAAACAATCTGTGCAATTCAATGAATAAAATTACACGTAAAGGAATATTTCAGTTCCACAGAATAGGGAATAACTAGCCAATTGGTGGGGGACCTTTGGGACCCCCACTGATCACAAGAGCAGTGGCCCGGTTGGTCCCTGAACAAAAGCAGTTGAGGCAGTATGGGATGCACAGGTCAGGCATTCAGTGAAAGCACTTGGAAATCTTTGGAGCGCTCATTGAAATGTATAGAGTGTAGTGCACTTCAACCTGCACTTTCTTTATTCAGGGACTGACCAGACCCCCATTCTCATGATCAGTGGGGGTCACAGCAGTCGGACCCCCACTGATCAGCTAGTTATCCCATATCTCATGGATAGGGGATAAGTTGTTGAAAGCGGAATACCTCTTAAAGTTGGACTGAACTTTTAAAAAAAAAAAAAGATAAACAGGTGCGCTGTAATAGAAAGGTAAATATGACTCAGTGGTTAGCGCTGTTACCTTGTAGCACTGGGGCCTGGGTTAACATCCAACTAAATCCAACGTCTGCATGTTCTCCCCATATTGATGTGGGTTTCCTCTCGCATTTCAAAAACTAATGGATTGTTTACAAATCCCAATAGGGTCAAAACCCTAAAATGTACAACGATGCAGAGTATGCGAATAATGAACGTTTTCATTGAATTACAGGGAAGCTGCAATTGTGGTTGCTTGACTGGCTAGCATCTCAGATCCCTGCCACGGATTTATTGATCAAGAACCTTTAGAAGACATGTTACACACTGCTTGTTTTGCTTTTTAATGCAGAATAAAGCCCCTTCAATCGCATGAAAATCAACCAACAACTCTTATGGAACCCTGTCTTGGGGAAAGGACAAAGTGGCATATTTACTATCTGGCTTGCACCGGAATTGTGGCATCAAAAAGTCCCAATTTTGGTACCCAAGATTGTGCACCTACAAATATCACAGAATAGTGGGTGGCCATCCAGGTGGCACGGCTCAACATCCCACCACAAGTGAACGGAAGACACATGGAATCAAATGCTACATGAATTTGCTGCATTTCGCTGGACTAGAGGGGGTCCTACATCATATTAGTTCCTGTTTTTGGCATGTGAGTGTAAATATATATATACACACACATGCAAGGGGTCAGCAATATGTTCAGGAACGATCGCTTCACCATCACTGAGTGATGATGTGAAATACTGTACACTTCTCTTCGGGTGCAGTAGATGCACTTCATAAGTTTTCATCCCCTAAGCAGCATGCATGTAACTGCCAAGATATGCTACTGGTAAAGAGAAGTGTGGAGATGCCTTACAGATGGGAGAAAGCAAAAGGAAACTGCTATTAAGAAAGGACAAAGCGGCACACTTGTGAATCTCTGAGCACGGAACCAAGTCAAGTATGAAGCAATTTCAGCGAGCAGACAAACATGTTATCATCATGTAAAGGAAAAATGCAGATCGGATTTCTCTGGCTCGTGAGGCGAGGGATTTTTCCATAGAGTTATATTTAGAGTATTGATTAGAACCTCTTGATCTTTTTTTAGTGCAAAACAAAACACTCAGCTGTTGATGGTAAGAAAAGCATAACTCCAGCAATGTCAGACATGTGGGCTACTTAGCGGCTTTCTTTAGTGTAGCAAGCTAATTGGTCTTCCTGTGCCATCTGATATGATAATCTGCAATAGTTAACCACTTCACACTAAGCTACATCAATAACTAAGGTTGTTCTGATAGGCCATGAAAGTATACTGATTGGATAAAGAGCAGTCGCCTACAATGAACAACCAGCACCATTGTTTCTGGTGGCGCAATGCGCTACTTACTAACATAATATAGTAAAAGGCACTGGAGCTGGTCACAGGTCCTAAACCAGCAGAGTCGGACAGCAGCCGTGTGCTTGCAGGGCCTGTGATGATGTCCCCGCCATGTGATCAGTCACCAGAGCTCCACCCCTGGTCACATGACTGTGACATCATCACAGGCCCTAAACCAGCAGAGTCGGACAGCAGCCGTGTGCTTGCAGGGACCTGTGATGATGTCCCCGCCATGTGATCAGTCACCAGAGCTCCACCCCTGGTCACATGACTGTGACATCATCACAGGTCCTAAACCAGCAGAGCCGGACAGCAGCCGTGTGCTTACAGGACTTGTGAGCAGTCACCAAGGCTCTGAGCTCCGCTCCTGATCACATGATAGTGACCTCATCACAGATCCTGTATGCACATGTCTGCTGTCAAGCTCTGCATGTTTTAGGACCTGTGATGACGTCACAGTCATGGACCTGTGATGACGTCCCAGTCATGTAATCAGGGGCAGAGCTCAAAGCCCCAGTGACTGATCACATGACATGCGTATATGTGTGTATATACTGAGGAGAATCTAACTGACCTCTACGTGTATATACTGAGGAGAATCTAACTGACCTCTACGTGTATATACTGAGGAGAATCTAACTGACCTCTACGTGTATATACTGAGGAGAATCTAACTGACCTCTACGTGTATATACGGAGGAGAATCTAACTGACATCTACGTGTATATACTGAGAACAATCTACCTCACCTCTACGTGTATATACTGAGGAGAATCTAACTGACTTCTGTGTGCATATACTGAAGAGAATCTGACCTCAGTGTTAATATACTGAAGAGAATCCGACCTCACTAAGCATATACTGAGGAGACTCTAACTGAGCTGTGTATACATATGGAGGAAAATCTACCTCACCTCTATGTATATATACTTAAAGGCTGTAAAGTACATAAGGAAGTGGCCATGGACTCCAGGGATGGAGCATGCATTTAAGGCTAAGAAGGGACTACAACCTCCAGTCCGGGGTAAATTTGAGAAAAAAAGGGGGGCATTACCTTTAAGGGTAAAAAGTGAGGAGAGTGGGAGGGGTGGCACATTCTGCAGAGGGACATCGGTACATGCAGTCTGAGGAGAATCTAGTGCTCCTCTATGTGTATACATATTTTATTCCTTGGTTCCTCTGAAGTCACATGACTTCATAAAATTTTATGTGCGAACAACAGGTAAACACTAGAGATGAGCGAGCATACTCGTCCGAGCTTGATGCTCGTTCGAGTATTAGGGTGCTCGAGATGCTCGTTACTCCAGACGAGCACCACGCGGTACTCGTCTCGATTAAACGAGCACTGACCATTGAATTCAATAGAGCCGGCAATACAGCCGACTCCATTGAAAGCAATGGGCTGCCGGCGATCGCGGGATGAATTGTCGGGAAGGGGTTAAATATATAAGCCCTTCCCTGCAATTCATCCAGAAATGTGTAAAAATAAAAAATATATATATATACTTACCTGGTCCCGGCAGACGGAGTTCAGCGCGGCAGGCTGCAGTTCTCCTGAACTGCTCTAAACAGCTGTGAGTAGTATTCAGCAGCCGGGGATTTAAAATCCCCGCCTGCTGAATGAGATGCCTCTGATTGGTCACAGCCTGACCAATCAGAGGCATCCCTCACTCACACCCATTCATGAATTCATGAATGGGTGAGTGAGGGCTGCCTCTGATTGGCTCAGGGGCAGCTCTCAGTTGTCCCTGCGCTGAGCCAATCAGAGGCAGCCCTCACTCACCCATTCATGAATGGGTGTAAATGAGGGATGCCTCTGATTGGTCAGGCTGTGACCAATCAGAGGCATCTCATTCAGCAGGCGGGGATTTTAAATCCCCGGCTGCTGAATACTACTCACAGCTGTTCAGAGCAGTTCAGGAGAACTGCAGCCTGCCGCGCTGAACTCCGTCTGCCGGGACCAGGTAAGTATATATATATTTTTTATTTTTACACATTTCTGGATGAATTGCAGGGAAGGGCTTATATATTTAACCCCTTCCCGACAATTCATCCCGCGATCGCCGGCAGCCCATTGCTTTCAATGGAGTCGGCTGTATTGCCGGCTCCATTGAATTCAATGGGCTAACATCGTTCTTCTCTGCCACAGCTGTTACAGCTGTGGCAGAGGAGAACGATCTTTACGCTGACAGTGGGGGGGGGGAGGGGTCTCACTCTTGCCGCTATTGTGGCTTAATAGTGGGACCTGGGAACTTGAGATGCAGCCCAAAATGTAGCTCCTCGCCTGCCCTATTCGTTTCTGTGTCGTTTCCATCACTTTCTTGTGTTTTGCAGATTTTCACAAATGAAAACCTTAGCGAGCATCGGCGATATACAAAAATGCTCGAGTCACCCATTGACTTCAATGGGGTTCGTTACTCGAAACGAACTCTCGAGCATCACTGAAAGTTCGACTCGAGTAACGAGCACCCGAGCATTTTGGTGCTCGCTCATCTCTAGTAAACACCTGTACCAAATTAACTTGGATGAAGCCGAGTATATCAGCTAGTATTTTATATAATGAAGTAATAAACAAATTATTTAAAATGCTGCGGAATAAGTCGGCACTATACAAATAATAAGTCCCTTCCCCCTTCCCTAATAAGACACACACAATTGTTGCACCATTCATATTTTTTATTGAGCACATTGAATAATCCATAAATAAATCCAAGTAGCGCAAAGGGTACACTTACTTTTCCTTGCAAAAGGGAGATAAACAGAAAGACGGATATCACAGTTAGGAAGTTAATTATTGGGGTAAGACACAAGATTTGACGCGATAAAAATTAAAAACATGTAATGCAGTAATACACATGCTGAAATGTTACCCATCAACAGCTGTAGGTTATTATCTGATGGAACCGCCCAGATAAAGTAGCATATTAGCATATTTTGAATGCCCACTCTTGGATGTAACACACTGTATCATTAGCATAATTAGCTAAACTTTTGCATGAACATTATATGGCAGCACTGGCAAATAAAAATTGAAAGCATCCAGTATTTCCATTTACACTTTGTCAGGCTTTGAAGAACTTTAATGACAGTGTAAATGAAACTGCCTAACCATAAACAACAGAAATTAGTTTAATAATGAAGTTCTGCTGTGGAATAGAACTGGGCTTGATATATCTCTATATTATTACACGGACAAGACCAGCATAATGAAAGGATTATGGTGTAGAGCGTATTCACTGAACCTCACCACGCTGCTGCCAAGGACTTCACGAGTCTGGAACAGTATGAGCAGTGTAGCTCTAAATGTTGTGGGACACGCTGTCACCTTATCGTGAGTTCTCATCCTGGACAAGTCAAGTAAATAGGAATTATATTTTTAGATTATTAATAATACCCGTTATAGTCCGTATTCCTGTTACACGAACAAAAATAACAAAATCCTACAAAATTTGTTAACACCTTAATGGCCAGCCTATTTTATGTCCATATGACTACCCAATTAGTCTGTTTTTTTCAACATCACACTCCAAGAGCCATAACTTTTTACTTTTCTGTTGACATAGCATTTTAATGGCATCATTTTGGAGTACATATAATAAAGTGTATAACATTTAGGAATAGAATTCACTATGGGGGTTAAATAACACGACTTTTTCATTTTTGGTAGTTACAAACGCGGTGATGCCAATTTTGAGGTGGCATTTTCTTATTTTACATAATAAAAGGGGAATTGGGGGGGGGGGGGGAGTGCTTTGAGTATTTGAAGTTTTGTTCTACTAGGGGACTTGAATTTCATCTAATTTGACTGTTCATAAAGTACATGGCCATACGCCAGCGTTACAGTGAACTCTAACACCTATAAGGCTCTGCCTCTGGCAGGGCCTAATAGATTTCCATAGGCAGCAGACTCAGCAGCCATTGTTAGGTCTACAGCTGTCTAAGGCCGCCTGCACACGGCAGGGTTTGAATTGCAGAACACGCAAAAGTCTCCCAGGCGGACGATCCGTGGCATTCTGCAGCAAATCAAACCAATAGAGCATCCACATGTCCGCTCACATGAGCGGAGAGCGACTGCGATTTTCTGCTTGCAGCAAAAAAAAAAAAAAAAAATTGCAGCGTGCTCTATTTTTGCGCAGACGGTTTCAGTTTATTAGCTGGCTCTCTTGTACAAGTAACTATTAAAGTCTTGTCCCCTAATGAACCATTACTCTGGAAAACATTTTAGGGCAATTTTTATGCATATTATAGATGGCCTTATTAGATGGCCTTATACGTAAGCTTCGACAGGTTAGGTTTCTGTGCAGGGTTGACTTTTTCGGTGTGACCGCTGTATTTTAGATTGAGGATTTAGCATGCAGGAATACGGTGAGACAAACTTTATCACCTATTTCTAGCTCACCAACCTTCCCCTTTATCTGGCCAGATGGCCATATACATCACATGCATTAAGTTGCTATGTGTAACAGTTGGATTTGCTCACGGATAGCTTTTGTCTTGTGATGTGATTTACAATTACCGTGTTCCCCGAAAATAAGACAGTGTCTTATATTAATTTTTGTTTCAAAAGGTTTAACTTTTTTACATGTATAGCTGCCTGGACACTATTTAAATTGACTTTTTTAATTAACTGTTAGCAGGGCTTAATTTTGGAGTAGGGCTTATATTTCAAGCATCCTCAAAAAGCCTGAAAAATCTTTTTGCATCCTCAAAAATTCTGGAAAATCATGCTATGCCTTATTTTCAGGGTATGTCTTATTTTCAGGGAAACAGGGTAATAAGTGTTATTGGAGTTTGCACTCCAGTTGGTTATCAGCTTTTTGGCGTATGGTTGCCACTAGCAAGGTGTCTGCTAGGTTGTCAGATGTCTGCACTTTGTTTATGCGAAGACTCTTGTTTAGTTTTGAAAATGTTGCTACTTTTTAATTGTTTATAATAAGAGTGAAGGTGGTTTCACCCTGCGCCAGCGGTTCCACTTGCTTGCTCCGCTTAGGAAGCATGAAAGGGGAATCTCCGTGGCAGAACAACTCCGTCTCAGGACGGAACTGAACAGTACCGAACGGACACCCCTGACTACAATGGGGTACGTGTGGTTTCTGCTCAACTGCCTGACTTTTAGACAGAAGAAAAGGCTCTGCATGCAGCGCTTCTTCTGGTATTCCGGAGGTTCCAACGCAAATGTGAAACCAATCTTATACTTTAGTGGTTTGACATTGACCGATTAGCATATTGCTGGAAACCAATTGCATCTCTTCTCAGAGACTTTGTTAAATTCACAAGCAGCAGATTTGTTGCAGACATCCTTTCCATTCATCTGAATGAGGTTTTTGCAAAATGTCCATGGATTTCTGCAAAGCACATTCAGATTAATGGAACAAGTGCATACATTTCTGCAACATATCTGTCGTGTATAAATATACCCTTCAGCCTCATTCGGCATGAGCAAAAAACAGGGGTGGGGGTCCAAAACACAGGAAAGGTGTAAATGTTACATCTACTACGGTAGTACAACACACTAACCAAATACTTTCATTTGATGGTGGTCAAAGGCTTTTGGAGTAGTATGAATACCCAAAGGGTATGTTCAAACAGTGGAATACAAGGCTTATTTCTGTGCATGGGCTCCGCCTCCGAGGATCACGGCAGAAATCCACAGAGGCTAAGCAAATAATTGGCCGACAGATCTGCATGGGGATTTGGCCCCTTTACAATGTGTAACTCCGGATGCAGCAAACGAATCTGCATCAAAACACGACAATGGCACTTTTGCTTTTTAGATGCAGATCTGAAATCAATGTGTGGAAAAAATCTGTACATATAGACCACAGCGCAGATTCCCATTGAATATAATGGAATGAAGATTTGACACAGATTCTGCATCAAAATCCATTGTAGAAATCTTCTGTGTGAACATGCCCTAAGAATTTATTAAAGGGGTTGCCCACTTCTGAACTATTAATTACCCATCATCAAGATAGGTCACCAATAGTTGATCAGCGGGGTCCGTCTCTCTAAACACCCGTTGATCAGCTATTCGCTGGGCCGCCTGAGTGTGAAGTGCTAGAAGTTGACAGCTCTATATCTTTGGCAGCAGCCCGAGTTGCTATTGCAGGAACCGTTCTCATTGAAATAATGTATAAGCTATGATATACAAAAATTCAAGGCAGATGCTGCAGTTGAGTTCCTTACAAGGATGTGGGCAAAAAAGCCATTTAGAGGATCGCAAAAAAGAAATCTGATTACACATTTGAGAGTCTTGCTTTAACATGATGGCATCCCAATGATGTCCCTGATCTGTCATAGATCAAAAGATTTGGGGCTTGGTAATTATGGCACTCGCCCTTAATGCCATTCTTTTCAAAGTAACAGCACCAAAAAACTGATGCAATTCCAATAACAATATGCTCTCTAGTTCCTTCTGGACATTATGGGTACAAACTCTGCCACCGCTTGCGGACCACATAACTATATTTTTCACAAATTAAGTTAATTTCACTGATTCTAAACTGAGGTAAGTTTTATTCAAATGGACGGCAAAGTCCTATACGAGAGAAGAGCTTCCAGAATACAGAAACCCTTTCCATGATCCCTAGCAATCTGTACAATCATCCTGTAGAAGAAGCCCCCAGCTATGGTGCATGGTTAATACAGCTGAAGTTATACTTGTAAAGCAAAGTATATTTTCTTTCCCCGTTGTCTGATTCACCGTTGCAGTTTGTCTTTGCGGAGTTATAAATATCAGCAGATCTTGCCTGCATCAGAAGGGTACATGGAAGAAAAGCTGTACAAATATGTGGCAGGAAGTCATACCTAAGAGCAAACTTACTAACCAACATGCTGCCATTAACTGTCCACATTAAAGGCTTAATTTTTGCGGCCAGCTACCCTGTGAAACTGTCTGGCTCACCAGTCAAGCTCATCTTGGTCAGCATAGGACTATAAATGGCAAGCCTTAAGTTTAACTGTGTGTTATCCATCTCACCATTACTGGGCGCATGAAGAAATCGCATCCACATATCATGGCCGATGAACATGCATTGATTTGATCCAATTACCATCCATTCATCAACCTTGATCTTTCTCATTTATTTTCTTCTCAATTAAAATGCATCGACGCCTGTTTTTTTTTTTTTAAGCACATGACGGTTTGAGAGTTAGAACAGTTTTAGTCATTCAATTAATCAAAATGTTTTTTTTTGTTTGTTTTTTTACACGAGAACTTTAAAGCCACTTTTATATTTGTATTTCATATTTCCCGACTATTTTTAACACCACACAAAGTGCCACTATAATACATATTTAAGTTTCGTCCTCATTTTCCTAGAGGTCATTTTATAGAAAAGTGATGTCAAGTTTTGGGTTGTCGAAACAGGCCTATAGCTATACAGTAGTTTGTGCTGGCAGCTCCTTTTTTCCTTTGTAGTTACTTTTTAAAATGTAGTGTCTATTTTGTCTATACATTACATCCCTCCTAAGAGTTCTTTAGGGTATTAGACCGCAAAACGTCTCACACAACATTGCATCCCATGAGGGTCTATGTGGTTGCGTTATGGTACCTCCCCCAATAAATCCAAACTTCAGATTTCTATTCGCAAGTTGCATGTGACCCTTCTATCCAAACAATGTTAGCTGTGTGTAACTACAACATATCTGATTCTGTAATAGAAAACAATTACAGCTGTAAAAAACAGTCGCCTGACAGCTAACTGTGGATAAAATCGCATATATTTTTTGGTCATGCCACTTGTCTAATACCAAGCAGCCCTAGACTGGAGAGTACGTTCACGTGGCGGATGGGGCTGACACAAATATTTAGCCAATTATTTTACTTCTATATATAATCTAACTATAGATGCTGCAAGTAGATACAGTTCTTAAATGTTAATTCTTTGACTGTAAATCCAATATATTTTCTACGAAGTACCTTGAAAAGCTACTCACCAAATTCATTCATTAACGCTCTAGCCCTTGAAACGAACGGTCCCACTTCACTTGGATGCATTTTTGCCCTTTCCTTTAAATCTGCGCCTGTAAGAAAATACATTAACAATGACAATGCAATCTTGCAGAAGAAACGATTAAAGTATCAACATGTAAATAATGGACTGCTGGTCCCTTGTTTCATACATTACATAAAAAAAAAAAACTTTCTCTAAGGGCAACTGACAGACTAACACAAAAATGTGTACATACATAAAAGGATGCAGAGAGAAAAAATGCGTAACATAAATGCCCACCGTTTGAAACCCTGTTATTTATCATTCCACAATTCTTACCGACTTAATAAAATATATCTTAATAAGAGTCAAAATTCATTTTCTTTCTGTTCCTTACATTCTCCACTTCTATTCATGTAGCCATTGGGGGGGGGAATTTATTTTGAGAGTTTTTTAAGTCACTTTTGCTGGAGCAACATTGTGATAAATTTGTCATAAATAATGGCAATGTTGCATGCCGATGATAAATTTGCAGCATCTTAAAAAAGGGGTTTTCCGGTTACCCAAAGTTGCTGTCAAAAGGATGCTAATTAGAGATGAGCGAGCACCCAAATGCTCGGGTCCGCATTATTCGAGTCGAGCTTTTTGTAAAATTCGAGAGCTCTACTCGAGTAGCGAACCCCATTGACTACAATGGGAGAGTCGAGCATTTTTGTATGTGGGACGCCGGGTCCCAAGTTTTTGGTTTTTTTCCCCCCTCGGTCGGTCAGTCGGTTTCTTTCTCTCTCGCCTGCCAGACAAAAAATTTGCCATTGACACGCACTGCGTCGCGGCGGGGAGGGGCCAAAGCAGGCACGTCACAGTGGGGAGGAGCCAAAAACTGGGGCGGGGTCAAACACGGCGTGATGCTGGTTCCATTAACGAGCACCATCGAGCACGCTAATACTCGAATGAGCACCAAGCTCGTTGCTCAACTCTAATGCTAATATAATCAAAAGTTTGCAGTGTGGTTCTGCTTTGGATTTTGTGTCTGTAGCTCAAAAACCCATTATCTTCTGCTGGCACCTCAGAAGTGTTGATTCACAGGTTTCCTCTGGATACGACCTGTAGGAATATAATTTGTGCTCCACATCGCCTCAAAATTGGGGGGTCCCTGGGCCGACTGTTCATTCCAGTGACCTGCATTGTCTACCCAAGTACCGCTAGAGAGAACGGGCCTTTTTTCCCACTGAGTGCTTTGGAGAAGAGCTTACATAACGGAAAGCAGTTACTAAACTGTGTATTTATACTAAGACCATTCAATTTTGCCCGTATATTAAACCAGGGAAAAAGCTGTTTGTAACTGTTATTTCAGCTTTCTCAAAACCAATCTAGCAAGAATAACAGAGCAGAAAAAGGGATTTTGGAATGTTTCCAGATGATAACCATGGCTGTCGGGCAGCGACTCCCTAGCTTACTTCTCATTTTTGAAGTACAAGGAGTAATTCGGAGACAAATCTTATCTATGTGAATATATTAGGATCACAGAATACTGATGCATTTTACATTTTTCCTTTCAGCACTTTCAACTTAAAGGAACATTTTCATAATCGCTGTTGAAAAACGGGAATGTGAAACCTCGATACAAAGAAAATCGGCCATGTTTGACCAAGTAAACAAAAGGGACTGAAATCTACTCCTCGCTCTCCACACGCGTGCCTTGGAAGTATACAGTTCTTGCGGCTATATCTTAGCAGTGTCCGTGCGCACGTAGCCGGCCCTCTAGTTTTACAGCGCGTCTCTACAGTGGATTCCTCAACTTCAAAGAAAATATGTGGAAAATGTAAAGAACTGACACTGAAATATTTCTAGTATTTTAATGTAAGATGAAATGCGTTCGCTCTGGAGTGACGCTATGCGGATGATTTGGTGACTGGCTTACATATGTGAAGGTCCTCTCTATTAGAGGAGTGTTTCAGCAGCAATCCCCTAAATATTTATAACTCAAATCGCTACATTTAGAAATAGTAAAATGCAGCTGAAACTTGACATACATTGCCCTGCAAATCTTAGCAGCTTATGTTACGTGTGCTGCTGGGATTTGTTGTACTATGTACTCCTAGCAGCACACGTAACAGCCTATGCTTAGTTGTTTGTATAGAGGTGTCCTTCCTTTATGAACCACTCCAGGTACATTTTTCCATCCCTGCACCCCTCACCTGATTGCCAGTCACACTATGGAGGTCTCCTCTATATATTGCAGTCACTTCCATGCAGTGCAGCCTCCTGTCTGATGCTTACCAGGCACCAGCTTGATGCTAAGATTTCTCCCTCTTCACTCTTTCACTATTCTGGGTAATCAATTCCATGATGAATTAGCATAACATCACGCGAGTAGCTAGAACCTGTACCATCTCTACCTGTTGGGAGGACAATGCTGTTATCCCTACTCTGTATATTCATCTAAATAAGGTACAAATCATAAGTATACAGTCAGCCTGTGGCTGAACTGCCATCGTCTTCATTATAACTGTGTGATAGGTGCTTTCAACCATCAGCAGTAACTGTGAATCGGGTGTCTTGTGTCCCCCGCTCAAGAGCTTGTGTGGTAGTGTCCATCACACAGGAATTATGCTGGTTGAGGAAATAATGTTTTGAGAAGAACATAAAGCCAAGTAAATCTCAGGTGGTCGGAATGAGCTGAGCTGACCACCTGAGGAAAAGGACTGCAGGTTTCAGATAGAAAAGAATAAAGCCCCATTTATATGCAACGATTATCGCTCAATATTCACCCAAACGATGTCTTTTGAGCTATAATTGTTGCATGTAAATGCTACCATCGTTTGCTTTTCATCCGATCGATGATTTTTAGTTGAGTTTAAAATTAGAGATGAGCGAGCGTACTCAGTAAGGACAGATACGAGCGAGTATGGTCCTTACCGAGTACCTGCCTGCTCGCAAAGATTCGGGTGCCGTGGGGGGTGATCTCTCTCTCTCTCTCCCTCCTGCTCACTCCCACAACACAGTGGTCACCCCCACCGTCACACGAATCTTTGTGGGCGAGCAGGCAGGTACTCGGTAAGGACGATACTCGCTTGAGTATCTTTCCTTACCGAGTACGCTCGCTCATCTCTATTTACAATCCATCGTTGGGCGACAGAGCTGATAGCAGGGACCGCACGCTGTGATTCTCCATGGGAGCGCTGATAATATTGTATTCAGGTCCAGTCCCGCAGCAGAACAAAGGGGCTGTATGCAGATAACAGACCACCTGCTGTTATCTGCATACAGCTCAGGGAAACTCATTTACATGCAAATGAAGCTAATAAGCTGCTAATGGGCATTAGTGCCCATTAGCAGCTTATGCAAAATGTCAATCATCCTATCTTTTGAACAAATTTTCAGTGATCAGCTTTTTGTGTAAATGGGGCTTTACTAAACAAAGTAATACTAGCTGACACATATATAAACCCAATTGTAAACATCCTACACAGCTGCTTCGGTTTAAGTTAATGACTGTTTCAAAATACATAAGAAAAATGATGATTATCATCAGTTTGGTATAATTGGTTTATCATACACATGACTATAATCCTACAAAACCCCTGACTTTCTGCAATTGTACCTAAAAGAATTGATGCCATTTTTAAGACAAAGAATGGTCATCAAGAATTGATTGTCCGAGTTCCTGAGCGGTAGATCCTAGCCAGTCAGCTGATCAGGCGCTTGTCGTCAGTGCCACCACACACAGGGCTATGGAGCAGAAGTATTTAGCTCCGACCCCTGTGGAATGGCTGGTGCTTGTATTTGCAGGCACAGCTCTCATGGATTTCAATGAGAACAGCACCTGCAATTTTGGATTCAGGGTTTCCTAGGGGTCTTTCTCTTTCTGCCATTTTACAATGGTGCCATCTGCTGGCTAGAGCCAGTACTGCAGTATGTGACATGCCGGAGAGGCCCCCGACAACAGACCAAGCAATAATATACCGTAAGAATACCCTGCCGGACGTCTTCAGACATCGGAACTGTACATGCTTCAATCAGAATGTTGGAAGACATCAAACAGTGGATTGGAAAGGGTTATGATTCAAGGTTTCTACTCCATAACTGTGTGTTGTGGCAGACAATCAACTCATCATGTGGGATCCTGAACAGTGGACCCCAGCCAATCAACTATTGATGACCTAACCTGAGCTAATCAATAGTATTTGCCTGAAAACCCCCCTTTAATTCCCAGAGCTGACCTGCTTTTTATAATGTGTGTCCTGCTTCTGCGGCTTTATTCACACAACTATTTACAATTTCTGTGAAAAATGGACCAATTTCAATGCATGTGTATGTGTGAGATATTCGTGTTTCTTTTTTTTACGGCTGTGCATCATCCTTTTCACGCGGGGGAAAAAAAAACTGAAGGTGGCCCGTTTTTTTCTAGCAGCATGTTCTAGTTCATGCGTATTATGCGTGTACAGCCCTATTGTTCTCTATGGGTTGTGTATTAAACGCTGTACATACAATACATTGCGTATGTGCGGTTTTAATACGCAACGCCACTATGAGACTATGAGTGCGGAATTACAAAAAACGCTAGTCAAACTTTACATGACAGCGTGCGTGTCCTGCGCAGTGCGCAATCTCTGCCACACACTGCGGTAAATCACTGCGTAATACAAGCAGCGTTTTACGCATATGGCCGCGGGATTGAGTCTTTAGTTTTAAAGCGTTGCTGATTTTTGTGCATCTTCCCAAATAATACAATTATTAATTGACATGTCATTCGATTACGCTGCGCACCGCAAAGCACATGATGCAGAAGGAGCAGAGAAGGAAACAAGCAGCTGAGCGGTGTAGTACGGAGCAAAACACGAACGTCAATATTCCAGTTGTCATTACTAGGCTTACTTTAAATATTTAAGCGTGCAGCTTGACATACAACCTCTGCTTGACATTTGGTTTATGCATCAATAGTTGGACCTCCAAAGCCAATTCCATACTAGGAGTTGTGTGCACCGGTGATTCATGCAGAAACCCCTTATTGCTCAGCAGATGTTATTGCCAGTCACTGGGGCAGGCATTCTGTTTATGCCACTCACCCGCTCAGACTTCCCCATGTGCAGCCGGGTCCGGCCGCACAACTATGCCATAAACAAACTTTACATTTCGCACTTCCTATACTGTACTCTGAGAACATTTACGGAAACCCCAGGTTATTCAACTCTAAACAACTGATGAGCAAAGTCTCTGAAGGGACTATATATATATACAGGCCAGCTATACCCTTCATAGCCTATTGACAAGGGGGAATGGTAACACCCTGTTGTCAATTTATTCAGATATTTCTAGGAGGAATAAGAGGATCGGCACAACTCAGAATAATAGGGAAAGAGGATTACTTCAAGAACAGAATGTCAGGAGGGCTGACGGATCCATGTTAATGGCACTGATCGCAATTAACTATTTATTGCAGGGTGAGCAAAACACAACATTACAAATAATGAACTATAAAAAACAGGAAAATGCAAAATAAAAGTTGATACCTGAACATTAGAGTCTACATATAGATAAAAACAAGATAGGTGCAAAATGTACCATATCAGACCATGACCGGCAAAGCAAATGATGCCAAGCGGAGATAAGGAGATCATGATGGGGGGGGGGGGGGGGGGGTGTAAAGGCCCATTTACATGCAATGATTATTGATCAAAATTCGTTCAAACGGGCAAGAGTGAGCGATAAGCGTTACATGTAAACATAAAGCCATCGTGCGCTATTCGTTCACTTGTTGTTTAGTTGTTTGTTCGCTTGTCGTTAAGTTAAACACAATGACTCATGTCGCAGTAGACAATGGCTTTTTCTTTGTACTAATTAAAAAACTCCCACCAAGAGATTTTTGGCATAAACACAAGCCCCTGTGAGCAAACATACACATTTGTTTACATGGTAACGAGGGAAATGGCGAGCATTTCAAACCATTATCTTTACGTGTAAACGCTCAACATTTGAAAGCAAAAAAGTCATTGAGTTGTTAATTCGTTCAAACGACAATTGTTACTGGAAATGGGCCTAAACTCCAGAGAGAACAGTTGCTTCAGAAGTCATCTCTAGGTATAAGAGGGGCCAACGCTCTTGGGGAGTACAGAGTAGAGGGTGAATTACACCACGTTCCCCAAACCATCACATTTAGGAGGACAGCCCTGACTTTTATATACAATCTGGTTAAATGGGACAACGAAATTAACCAATTTTCTTTTCACATAAAGAGGGGTGTTTACAAGCCATCCACCATTAGACAATTGCCTTCCCCATTAAAAAGAACGATTGCCTCAAAAATATCCTTATATGGTGTTATCATGAATCCTCATCACCAAATCACACATGAAGAGGGATGTGAGGTACAGGTTAACCCAAGATCCCAGGCAGGAGGTCCGTAACCTCTCTCCAGAAGTCCTGAATAATTGGGCACGGGAATGAGGTAACAGTCATGTACAATATACAGTTGTATGATGTGGTTTGCAGCAGGTGATTCGGGAACTTCCCGAAGTGCAGCATCTGTTTAAAGTGGGTATAAATGGTTTCCAATGTAATATTGCCGAGGGAATCGTATGGGCAATTTTGGACATTACTAAATGAGAGAATAAACTAGATATGAGGCCCAATGGGCCTTGTGAGCATAATATACCAAAGGATAGTGGGCTATACATGGCCATGGGGCAGGGAATTGCATATTCAGCAGAAAACCAGAGAGTGAAGGAGAGCACACTTTGTAATTGGTCAAAAGAGGCCAGAGTGGTAAATATGTACACATCCCCTAAAGTGTACATATAGATTTATTCTGCATGGTGAACTAAAAAAAACATGCCAGAATTGACAATTTTGTCAGTATCTTTTCTCCAGAAAAAGCATAGTAAAAGTTGATGAAAATGTTATGTGTAAATAAGATAAATGAAGACTGAAGCTTTTCCCACAAAAACAACAAGCCCTCATTGAACTCGCTGATGGGAAAAGAAAAAGGTTATGGCTGTTGGAATGCAGCGACACAAAAACGAGTAAAAAAAAAAAAAATAAGATAAATGTTTTTAGTGTACAAAAATGGCAAAATATGCAGGAGGGACATTACAGGATTAGACAAACAGCATGAGATCATCAGCACACAGAACAACATGGTCTTCTCGGTCTCTTATAGTTGTGCCTACATATAGTATAGTTTCCCCTAAAATAATAGCTAGAGGATAAACCGCCAGAGCAAAGAGTAGGAGGGATAGAGGGCCTCCCTGTCTAGCACCTCGGTGTAGTGGAGAGTAAGGGGAGCAAGAGCCGTTCACCAAAACATCCGCTAGAGAAGATTTATATAGTAAGGAGACCCATTTAATAAAAGGTATCACCAAAACCAAAATCGCTGAACAATAGAAAATAAAAAAGGTCACTTCCATAGGGTCGAATGCTTTCCTAGAATCCATGGAGGTCAGGGCCCAGTTTTCTTTCACAATTGCCCCTATCTGGGTGCTCACCTGAACTCTTCCGAGGCTTCCTTTGGTGGATTTCCCAGGCATGAACCCAGTTTGATCTGGATAGATTAGGTCTACAATTACAAAGACGATTTGCCATCATTTTATAACTACTTGTAGCTCGAGTTCAATAATGAAATTGGTCAGTAAGACCCACAATCAAGAGGGTCTTTGGTTTTAAAATAATTACAATGTTGGCATCATAGAACAATTCTGACAGGAAGCCCCTTAGATATCGAGCATTATATACAGCCAGAAGTTAAGGGAGTATATCTTGATATTTAGCATATACCTCAATTGGGAGGCCACCCGGGCCTGAGGAGTTAAATACCCCTTGCCATATCAGAGAGCCTCGCTGAGCTGACCTTGACTAATTTAACAAACTAAACTCCATCAGTATATAGATACACCATGATGTATATAAAGGGATACTCTGGTGATTTTTTGAAATTCATTCATTATGTAACTAGCTTCCCAGTATATATAATTGAGCTAGTGTTACTATGGTTAGTCATTTCTTTCTATCTGAAACTTTCTCCTCATACGGTCATGTGATCTCTGTTCTGACCAGCTCACATGTACTTGAGTTTGTGTGTGAAGTTTCTAGTCAATTACTCATTCTGTGTGATACTGTTGCATGAATCCCAACACAGATACGGCCTTGAGGGGGGTACAAGCACTCCTGACACACAGTTATAATAGAGGAGATCAGACCAGGGCTGCAATATTCAGCCTCCAGAGTGTGATAGGCAATCAGGTGAGGGCGGCATGGATGGAAAAAATGTGTTTTCGTTGGAGTGGCCTTTTAATTTAATTACTAAGGCAAATAGATGAAGCAGCAAATTACAATGACATGGTCAAAGAAAAGCTGGAAAACTGTAACCCGAGGCTCTCAAAGAAAACGGGTTTCTGTCAATAACTAAAGATGATTACATTTCCCAACTTGTGCAGGACCCAACTACAGGAATGGCCCTTTTGCATTTAAGATTAACCAACAGATATGACATAAAAGCAAAGCCACAAGTCAGGGAGCACCTGGGAAATTGTGACCATAACATAGTAAATTTTCACTTGGGTTTCAATAGGGCTTTTTTGGCGAGCCACAAAAAATACTGAACTTCAGGAAAGTGAAGTTGGATCAGCTTAGAGATGCCCTGAACCTTGCTGACAGGGACCATGTCCTCAAAAATAAGAGTACAGACAATAACATGGGAAATATTTAAAAGAATCTTTAAAATGTTCGCTGTGAGCGGTTCACACCTGACAGGACTAAAAGGGTTAGGAACATGAGAAAAACAAATGTAACTTAATACAAATGTAAAAAGGGGTAATAAACAACAAAAATGAAGCATTTAAATTACTAAAACACAAAGGCAGCAAAAAAAAAAGAAAAGAAAACTCTAAGAAGCTATAAAACAATTATGCAAAAAGCTAAATAAAAGCTGGAGACAAAGAGACTCATTGCAAAAGTGGGTAAAACTAACCCTAAACCGCTCTTCGGTTTTATAAATAAGAGATTAAAATGGAAAGGGTTGGCCTTTCAAAAAAACTTTAGAAGAGGATGAGGAGAAAGACAATCTAATAGCTTTTCTTTTTTCCACCATATTCACAGAGAAAAATGAAATGTGAAGAAATAAGGCAAGAGTAATAAAGTAAACTCTCCATTATAGGTCATCAGTCCAAGCCAGGACGAAATGCCTTAAAGGGGTTGTCCCGCGACAGCAAGTGGGGTTATACACTTCTGTATGGCCATATTAATGCACTTTGTAATATACATCTTGCATTAAATATTGGTCATACAGAAGTTATACACTTACCCCCTCCGGTCTTGGCGTCCCCGTCTCCATGGCGACGACCAAACTTCTCCTCTGGTAGCATGAACAGTCGCGCTGCGTCCTGGCTCGTCCCTCTTCTCCGCGTCATCGCGTAGCTCCGCCTCCGTCACGTGCTGCCGATCAGCCAATGAGGTGGCTGTAATCGGCAGTGGAGCACAGACTGGAGAAGAATATCCACGGTGCACCATGGGAGAAGACCCGCGTGCACTGTGGGAGAAGACCAGCGGCGCCATCTTTGAAAGAAGAATCTTCAAAGCTGCAGAACGGGGATTCAGGTAAGCGATTTTTTTTTTTTTAAATAGCAAATGGATGCAGTTTTACTGTCTACTAAGGTGGGGTCTGTGTAAAAAAAAAAAATTTATGTTTCGGCGCGGGACAACCCCTTTAAATATTAAAATAGACAAATCACCAGGTCCCGATGGCATACACCTCCGGGTTCTAAGGGAATCAACTAATGGAATAGACAGGCCGTTATTATTTATGTTTAAGAGCTCTATAGTGGTGGGGGCCGCTCTATGGTGCTGGCGCATGGCAAATGTGGGGCTGATATTCAAAAATGGGTCAAAAAGTGAAGCCAGGAAGTGTAGGAAGGCAAGTCTTCAAGTGTGGGTAAAACATTTTAGGGGTTTCTTAGAGATGCTATCATGGAGTACACTTCAATGAAAATAACCGTCTAACTCCATATCAGCATGGGTTTATGAGAGGACGCTCCTGTTAAATCAATCTAAATTAGCTCCTATGAGAAGGTGAATTCTAGACTGGACAGCAGAGTCATTGGATCTTGTAGATCTTGAATTTTCAAAAGGATTTGATACTGTGCCACATAAAAGGCTGGTAGATAAAATGAGAATGCTTGGTCTGGGTGAAATGTGGGTGAGTGGGTAAGTATCTGGATCAATGATAGAAATTTTACATACGCCAATGTGGTTACTATTACTGGTAAGGTACTAGAGGGGTCAGTACTGGGCCCTAGTCTCTCTAATATAGTAAAGACTTCATAGAATGATAGTACAGTAAAATATCAATACTTACACATGACACGGAACTATGTAAAGTAATTAACACAAGAGGACAGAAGGCGGTTGCAAATTGAACTCAATAAACTGGAGGTTTAGACAGAAAGGTGGCAATTGAGCTTTTACTCCCTACTAGTCACATTCCTCCCGACAGTCACATTCTAAATTGTACATTTTGAATGTGTTTCACAAATATATTTGACGCTGATCTTAGTCGCTTAGGTGCATTTTTAACCCCTTAAGAACCAGTAAATAGTTTCCCTTTTGTGTTCCTGCACTCTTAACTTTATTTTTTCACCAATGCAACCATATAAACACACTGCATCTTGCGGGACGAGCTCTAGTTTTTGTAGGAACCAATTTTAGGTACCGTATATACTCGAGTATTAGCCAAGTCAATAGGTTTTACCACAAAAAAACTGGTAAAACTTATTGAATCGAGTATAAGCCTAGCTATACTGGAGTATATACTAGGTAAAAAAATGCAATACTCACCTCCCAGCCGCGATGGTCTCCTCGGTGGCGCAGTAAGCTGCTTGAGACTTCTCCCCGCTGTCATCTCCCTGCTTGGCTTTGAATTCCCTCGCCGTCAGCACTGTGTAAGTAAGCGCTGTGTTTGGATCGAGCGCCAGCCAATCACAACTGGCACTCGATAAACCAATCACAGCCATTCAGTGATGTCATTCACTGAATGGCTGTGAATGATAGAGTGCCGGCTGTGATTGGCTGGCGCTCGATTCAATCACAGTGCTTACTTACACAGTGCTGACGGCGGGGAAATTCAAAGCCCAGCAGGGAGATGACAGCGAAGAGAAGTATCAAGCAGCTTTCCGCACCGCCGGGGAGACCATCGCCCCGGGGACATAGATGCCAGCTGGGAGGTGAGTATTGCGTCTTTTTTTTTTACCTCACTCGAGTATAAGCCAAGAGGGGCTTTTTCAGCACAAAAAATGTGTTGAAAAACTCTGATTACACGCGAGTATATGCAGTATACATGTATATAATGCATAGAATCACCTTTATTAGATTTTTTTGCCATAGGGGAATGGAAAAAAAGCTATTTTACCATTGTTTTTTTGTTTTCTGCTTTTTTTTTGGGGGGGGGGGGGGTTTGCCATGCTGTATAAATCTTGTGTTAACTTTATTCTATGGGTCAGAACAATTCTAAACACCAAATTTATATATATGTTTTATTACGTTTGCAGGATGTAACTACTTTATTTTTTTCCTATTTTTTTTTAGAAAGACCTGTGTGGCATCACATTCCAGAACCACAGCAATTTTATTTTTCTGTCGATATAGTTACAATTTTACAGTGCTGGTTAAAAAATGTAAAATGTTATAGATTTTTATGGATGTGGAGATTCCAAATATGTTGTAATTTTATTTTGTTCTTTGAATTTTTTAATTTAAATTCTTGTATAAGAGATGTTTTTAACATTTTTTTCTTGAAAAATGTTTAGATGAAGGTCAGCAATGATTGGGGCATCTGCAAGGTTAAATAATGTAGAGGAGTAATTACGTGAGCAAATCTTCATGGTTTTACTCCTTTTCTGGGAAAAAGACCCTCAGATATGACAATCAGAGAGCAAATATGCTCTCTAATTAATAAGAGTGTGATAAACAAAAATTAATTTTACCCCGTGAGTGGCACGCCCGGAAATTTTCCGAGACGAGTTTCATTGCCCATAGTGATATAGCCCGGAAGATTTCCGGGCTATGTTTCACTACGGGAGCTGCACAGCACACTGCCATAAATTGTGGCAGTGTGCTCTGCCTGCACAGACCCACACAGAGCAGTGCAGGACTTTGAAATAAGAATCAAGGAGATATTACCGATATACCGGCAATGTCCCACTTCTAATTTCAAACTTCTGCACTGCTTTGTATACAGGTGACCATGGAGACCATCGGCTTGTGAGAAGCCAGCTGATGGTCTCTATGGCGATGGTCTCTAAGCTAGTGCTTGGCTGTCAGAGGATAGCCAGGCAACAGCTCTTACACAGCAGAGAATGGAGAAAACCTCAGATCTCTGCTGTGTTAACCCTTTACATGCCATGGTCTATGAGACCGCAGCATGTAAAGGGGTGACAGAGGGACGGGGCTCCCTCTGTCAGAGGATAGCTGGGCACTAGCTCTGACACAGCAGAGAATGGAGTAAACCTCCAATCTCTGCTGTGTTAACCCTTTACATGCCGCGGTCTATGCGACTGCAGCATGTAAAGGGCTGTCACCATCAGACCACTGCAATGTGATCAGGGGTTCCTGATCGGTCTCTGTGGAAGTCCCTTAAAAACAATTTAAAAAAAAAGTTTTAAAAAAGTTAAAAATTTACTTAAAAAAATAAACACTTTTCTCCACTTACTTTGTAAAAAATTAAAAACAAAATTACACATGTGGTATTTCTGCATCGTAATGACCCAGAGAAGGAAGTTAGTACATTATTTAACCACTTAATACACAGACCCCCTTTTTTTTCCTCCCACCATTTAAAAAAAATCATAACTCCTTTATTTATTCATTCACCGATGTCGCTGTATGTGGGCTTGTTTTTTGCGGGACGAGTTGTATTTTTCAATGGTGCCATTTAAAGTACCATATAATGTACTGAAAAACTTTTACAAAATTCTAAGTTGAGTAAAATGAAAAAAAAAAAAAATGACATTCCACTATCTTTCAGTGCATCTTGTCTCTACGGCGCACAAACTGCAACAAAAATGACACGATAACTTTATTCTACAGGTCAGTACAATTACTGTAATACCAAACTCGCATAGTTTTTCTTTTAAAAAATTCTCGCAGCGGGACCCGACCCGAGCGTCTGCAGAGAGCAGCGCAGGCACTCACCTCTCTCGCGGCCCCGACTTTTTCATGTGCCGGCTCCCGGACAGCCGGCGCATGCACAGAGCGGGGGCCGGCGAGTGACGTTTCTATGCGGGGCTCTGCGAGCCCCACACAGAAATAGCACATGCCACAATTTGTTTGCCGTGCGAGATTTCGCGCGGCCAAATCGCGGCCGTCTGCATAGGATTGTGTTTGTTAACGCAATCCTATGGCAGCTTCCAGGGGAGGAAATTCCGTGGGAATTCCCACCGTGGAATTCCCGCCTGTCTGCAGGCGGCCTATAGTGTGTCCAAAAACAGGTCAAACCAGTTTTGACCAGCAGAAGACATCTACAAGGCTCAAGTTACAGCCGCATGGCAAAAAGGAATGTCTTTGTGTTAAAACACAGGAAATGGCTGGAGGGAAACATGAATGTTAGAGCATGCTCAATGGAAGCTCCTCCCCAGTGAATGAACTCACAGCTACCTCACAAATACCTCCCATGGGGAATGACCTATCCGCACACAAAATGCTGTAACTGGACCCTGAATGACCCAACTTCCTGTGTTTGAAACCTTATATAAACTTTTACTTGCCTACATAAGGGTTAGATCCCTTTTGGTGTACACCATGTAGATGGGTGTTCATTTGGGGGGTCTCTGAGCCTGTATATTAATCAAATCTAATATGGCACCCACAGTATATCGAATAGCGAAAATTGCGCTAACAGTCTATACCAACCAACATAGAAAGGGGTTCTTTACTGCAGGGGTCCCCAACTCCAGTCCTCACGGACCCCCAACAGGTCACGTTTTCAGGATATCCTATGGTAAGAACACCTGAGGCAATGTGTGAGGCACTGACAATAATTACATCACCTGTGCAACATTGAGGAAATCCTAAAAACCATGACCTGTTGGCGTTCCGTGAGGATTGGAGTTGGGGAACACTGTTTTACTGCAATAGCAATGAGACTATGAAACTCTCTGCCTGAGAGGGTGGTGATGGTGAATTCACTAAAAGCAGTTCAAAAGGGGCATGGATGCCTTCCTTGAGTGCATCATTACATGTTATTGTCACTATCTTACTTTGGAAGGGTTGTTGATACAGGGATTTTTTCTGACTGCCAGATTTGGAGGAGTCGGGAAAGAACTTCTTCCCAAAAATGAAGAAAATTAGCTTCCAACTCATTGGGTCTATCTTCCTCTGGATCAACATTGCAAGATAATAGGCAAAATTGGATGAGCATATGCCTTTTCAGCCTTACAAACCATGTTACTATGCGTGGTTTTATTGAAATCTAATGGGTGCATTTCCTTATATAAAACACCCCTGTATGGCCCCCTGCACACAGGTGGAAATTCTGCGGCGGGATTCCCGGGATTGCAAAACGCAATCCTAGGCAGACGGCCCTGACTTGTCCGTGTGAAAACACACGTTGAAAAACAAATCACGGCATGTTCTATTTCTGTGCGGGTCTTGCAGAGGCCTGCACAGAAGTCAGTGGTGACGGGCCGCCTCCTCTCTTCGCATGCACCGGCTGGCCGTAAGCCGGCGCATAGCACTGAATGAAGACACTGGGAGCGAGTGAGCCGCAGGGCTGTGCAGGGCACTAAACCGCATCCCGCTGCGAGAATTCTCGCAACGGGATCCGACCTGGCCGTCTGCAGGTGGCCTAAAATGAATACTAACGAGAAAGTAACAGTCATCTCCTTGATATACAGTATATGTACATTACCATCTTTCATCTCGACTTATATGCAGTCAATCCCCTAGTTCTAGCCCACATTTACCCCCCCTAACCCAGGACTGGGAACAATCTTCTATGGCAGTGATGGCAAACCTTTTAGAGACCGAGTGCCCTAACTGCAACCCAAAACCCACTTATTTATCGCAAAGTGCCAACATGTCAGGGGGCGGGGCTTGTCACGGCATACTATTTTACTCCCGTCGTTCTGAAAAGGACAGGGCCACTTCAAAATAGACAGCGTGCAGATGTTGACTCCTTTTTGGATGCGGAAATACTGCAGAATGTCCTCAGCGGAAATTTCTGTGGCAAATTCTGCAGCATTTCCACATCTAAAATGCAGTCAAAATCTGCACCCTGTCTATTTTGAAACAGGCCTGCCCATTTCCACCACATGTAAACATACCCCAGCGGTAATAGTGACCCCACCCCTCCCCACAGCGGCCCCCCAGTGTAACAGCGACATCCCACATCCCACAGCGGCCCACATGGAAGGACGGGAGTTGTGGGAATAAACATGCCCCCAGCCAATCAGAAGCTGGGGACGTTAACAAGTGGCAATGCAGGTGTATTATGTCGCCAACCCTAACGTCCGTTGATGACATAATACACCAGTACCCAGCGCTTCTAGCAGCGCAGCTGTGTGAACGCCAGCAGGGAGCCGCGGCCCCTGCCAGTATTCACAAGTGGTGAACGGGCCGATAGGTGCCATAGGTTCGCCACCACTGTTTTATGGTATAATAAACCTCCTGGCTTTCTTCTCCCCAAGACTCCTATCTGATAATTTGCAGAAGAAAATTCCTGCTACCATACACTTACTGCTACTGTTACATGGCATGTTATATATGTTACATATGTCACATTTTGTATCATCTCTGAACTTCAGTTGAAAAGGATCTAGGTCCCTTACATATAAAGTATTAGAACACATTTGACAATATTCTATTTATTTGCAGATTACTGATTTGGTGAATGGCGGAAGGCACATTAAGAGATTATTGATATGGACTAAAGTGCATCTATCAGGAGTGATATATAGAATTAACCAGAAGATATATGCCTGCATCAAAATCTACAATTTAATATGCTTCCATTCAATCTGTTTCCACTTGTTTTATTTCACTGCTTTCTTCATTATTAAACCAAATGAGAGCCAAAAAGATAGATCATGCTTTGCTGCTGTTACAGTGGGTAAATTGGGAGAACCTCGGGCTAATATGACATTATTCAGGCTTATGTGTCTCATTTACAGCAGTGATGTAATACGTTAAACTAAACAGAAATCTGATACAAAATATGTATAGCTTAAGGTCTCTAAGCTGTTGCTCGCAACTTGATATAATAGCTTTGCTGTCAGGAATCCTACGTGCAAAAAGACATACTTCCTTTACATGCTCTGATGCGATTAACAAACAATAGCCGTAAGTTATGCCAGTCTGTGCCTGCTTTAAATGATAAAAATCTCTATGAATCACGCATAATTACGTCTCTCAAAATGAAAAGAAAACACAAAAAAATGCTAAAAAAGAAAAAATATATATCAAAGGCCAATTTTAGAAGGAAATTTCAGTGTAGCGCATTGCATTTAACGGCAGTCCTTCAAATCTGTAAGGACAATTGCCTGCAGAAGCTCAGCACTGCCCGTTATGCACTGACTGCTTGCAGTGGGTTCGGGGAAACGGTCTCTTGAGGAACACAGCTCCAAGTTATGACACAATGAACTAGGCACATGAGTGTCTTAGGAATTGAGGAGATGTGAAAACCTAAGTTCCAAAAACATTCCAAGAAACTGAAACTTTGTTTCAGCAGTTAAAAGGTTAAAATTCAAGGGGGCACAACACAGAACATAAACTGTGCGTGAAGAAGGTCAATTGAATATATTATTTAAAAGGGAACCGATCGGCTCAAATGTGCTGTCCAAACTACGGCCATCATGTTATAGAGCAGGAGGAGCGGAGCAGATTGATATATAGTTTCATGGGGAAAGATTCAGTATAGCTTGTGGGCGGTCCCATCAGTGATTGACAGCTGTGTATGACTGTACATACAGGGAAGGCTGTCAATCACTGATAGCTCCGCCCACTGGACTGTTCAGCTCAGAATCTGCAGAGAGATAAATGTATAAAAATACAAGTTATACGGAATCTTTCACCATAAATATATATCAATCTACTCAGCTCCTCCAACTCTGCCACCCGATGCCTAGTTTGGACATCGTATCCAAGCTGACAGATGCCCTTTATGATGTATACTAGTAATTACTAGGACATTATAGTCCCAGTGTTTCTGCTGGCACATCATACTCACAGTAGCTTGATTACCACAAATGTCAAACACAGCTTGGCTCCACCCACAGCAGTGACATCACTACAGGCCCTTCAGCCCACCGGATCTGTGTCCTATCAGGACTGCTGAGTTGTGTAGGAATTTATAGCACCAGTGTTTCTGGTGGCGCAATGTGCCACACAGCTCTGCTACATGGTACATGCGCACAAACAGCTCTACAACACCCCACACATCATACATACAGATTGGCTCCTCCCACAGCAGTGACATCACCACAGATCCTTTAGCCCACCGGATCTCTGTGGTGGTGGTGGCTTGTTGTCTTCTGTCAGGACTGCAGAGTTGTGTCTTCTGAGAGACTAACGGCTTTGTTGTATTCTCAGTGTGTTATTTTTGTCCTCCCCTTCCAAGAGCCCTAACTGTGGTGTTCTTCTGTCGGTCAGACTCTGTGTTTTATATATGTTGTAGGACCTTTGATGGCGTCACCAGAGGGTGGAGTAATGACAGCAGGGGCGGAGCATGAGAAGCACTCACACACATACATTAAAGACAAGTGGCCGTTAGTAGTTTGATATGGAAGTTTATCATTTAGCCCTTTTGTACATAAATATCACATCTTCAAACTTAGCAAACCTAACATTTGTAGCCAATGTTGAATGAAGCCTAGAAACAACACAAGGAGCTCATTTTATCATTTGAGATTAGACACTTGAACTTACAATGGGCGGTGCAAATTCAAAGAGGCTTTTAAGTAGATCATTGGGTGTGGGCTTTGTGTATACAGACTAGTGAATTTAATGGATGGAATAGCAACTAATACATACTCATTTCCTTTATTTTGAGGCAATTCCCTAATAGTAAGCGGATTTTAGCGATAGATCTGACAGAACTGTGGATAATCAGCTCTCATAAGTTGGAGCATGGTATCGATTTAACCCTTTCTAATCCAATTTGTATCCTGGTTTTCCTAGGGCGCTTACTCTTTTACTGCCGTAATACAACGGCGCTATCTGCTGGATAAAGCCAGTACTGCATTAGGTGACACGTTGGATAGGCTCCAACAGCAGAGAGGCTGGCAATATACAGTAAAAGAACCCCGACGGACGTCTTCCAACATCGGAGCTGTACAGCCTTAAGTCATAATGTCTTCAGAGGTCAGACAGTGGATTGGAAAGGGTTGAGTCAAAGGACTAGTAAGTAAGATGTGGCCATGGTGAGTCCTAAGAACCATTCCCTGCAGGGAGGTGGCACCCAGTTTTCAGATCAGTTGGTGTCCCTGTGGTAAACTACCATGATTCGAAATTTTTGCCCTATTTAGTTGATACGTCAAACATCTAAACGCTTCTGATATCTTGAAGTTTTAGACAGTCGGTCACTAGAGTTCACAGACGAGCCTTCTTCACATTTCTCCAGCACCACATATGAAAATAGACAACTATAATGCTAACAGACTTCCACATGCAAAGTTAATTATTCCTGGACCTACAAGGGGCTTCAGAAAGTCAGAACCTCAGCTGCTGCGATATAAATAATTATAGAAGCCTTAGTAAAGCAATGTTTAGAGCTGTATTTTGCATCTCTCTTATCAACCAAATATAAAAATATAATTCAAAGCTATTTCAGTTCAACTGGCAGAATCAAATGACAAAAAAATGCATGTCAAATTATGTTGTCATATGGTTAACTGACAAACTCATCAGGAATAATTTGAGTATGTTACAGATGAAGCATGCTAATTTCTCCAAATCAGATTCCTTGTCACAGAATGGCAACTTGGGCATCTGGCCTAATTAACCAGTCATTTCAACTTAGTAAGTTACAAAGCAAGCCTTAACATAAGGGCAATGTGTAATTACTTGGACTCCTATTAAAAATGCTTAAAGGCAAAAACATTCCAAAAAAATATACATCTGACTATGCTGCAGAACATTTAAAGGGGGATATATCCTCTTCGTGAGACTGGATTACAAGTCAATCTTTTCCATCTTTTGTAATTTACAAAAAATGTGTAATTCTTACCGCAGTTTTTTTCTATTTTTCAAAACTCAAGCAAGAAAAACGTGTCTGTTAGATATATGTACTTTGAAGTGATTATAGAAATAAGAGTTCTTAATGCCGCTGAGTCAAGCTTGACCAAAGCATTGCTACCGTTACAGGATTCTTCTCCATTACTTTGTTCTTGGCTCCACATATCCCAAAACATGTGGTATAAGATGACAAAGGCTCCCATGGTAAAAACATACTGTACCTGCGAAGTAGGCCATCCATCACCCATAGGCTTCCATACTAAAAAATACATACATTTAGTGTATGCATTTTTTACTGGATGGCGCAAGAATGTCTTGATTTTATATCCTGAGTCTTTGAATATTTAACATCCTTGGTCTGTATATAGAGGGGTCAGCTTTGCTTGATTTTCTTTAAAGTGAATGGGATAAGGTAGCAGAAAGCGACCAGTTAGCCAAACACTAAAAAAGATTGGAAAGACGATGTCTTGATGCAGCATACTGGCTTCAAGAATGTTTTCTTAACACGCATTAAAGTTCAGCCAATCACCAGCTTCAGTGGCCGTAAAAGAATCCCTGCTGGAGCCTGTGATTGGCTGAACGGTCATGTGCACAATCAACCCGATCGTCAGACTGCTTGTTCCAAATAGTCGGCACCGGGACTCCAGTGCTGGACGGGGAGATGCTGAAAGAGGAGAACATGCATTTGTTTTTTATTTTACACACTTTCAGGCTGCATTCAGACGACCGTATATCGGTTGGGTTTTCACGCCCAGCCGATATACAGCGTCTCTCTCTGCAGGGGGAGGAGGCTGGAAGAGCCAGGAGCAGTACTCTGAGCTCCCACCCCCTCTCTGCCTCCTCTCCACCCCCTGCACTATTTTCAATGAGGATAGGCGAGATGGGGGCAGAGCTAATTCCTGGCACTTAGCCCCGCCCCCGTTATGCCTCCTCTCATTGCAAATAGTGCAGAAAGGGGGTTGAGAGGAGGCAGTGAGGGGGCGGGAGCTCAGAGCACTGCTCCCGACTCTTCCAGCCTCCTCCCCCTGCAGAGAGAGACGCTGTATATCGGCTGGGCGTGAAAACCCAGCCGATATACGGTCGTCTGAATGCAGCCTTAGGGTGTGTTCACACGAGCGCATAAACGGCGCGCTTTTGCGCCCAATCGTATAAACGTGACCATCTGAGGCATTGGTTTCCAATGTATTCGTTCGCACGGGCGATTTTACGGCGCGTAAAAACGGCAACCCGAAAAAAAACGGAACATATGCGACCGAAATACGCGCCAACGCATATTCGATGGCCGAAAAGATAGTTTGCAAAGTAGGAACAAACGATAATACGCTTTCTAGCTCTGGTCATGATCGCCGAAAAACGTTCTTTCCGGCGATTAAACGCTGCGCACGTGCGAACGTAAATACGCCTACGCTCGTGTGACCGCGCCCTTAAGCCTATGAATGTATTATTTTTTCAAAGTCCCAAAAAACCCCTTTAATACTATTTGAAAATTACTTAAATGCCACTGCTTAACTATTGTTGGCATGCGCATGCCTTTACCACCACAGTTTACCCATCCTCTACTTGCCACACGTCACAAGCACATCATCCCAGGCTAGTTTTATTCATGTATCCAATAAATACTTTAATTTAATTGCCCGTACAGTCAGTAGTCACTAGATCTCAATCTAATAAAGCACTCCTGGGTATAGTCATACATTTTACTGTAATCAGTTTACTATAAAACAGTGGCAAAACGGTTGTTCTGTGGTGGCGTAATGCCCTCTGTTGCACCTACAATGGCGGACTGATAGCAGAAACATGCAGATGAAACTGTTCACCTGCTGAGAGGATCGTGTCAGTATCCATTGAAGTCGTTAAGTGACTCAAGTACCTTGTTGAATCCATGCCACCAATACCTCAAGTGGCATTGTGGCAATGGAGATTCTAGTGCAGAAAAAGTTTACCCAACAATGTGCCACAAGTGTGCATCTGTTCACTGTAATACAACAAGGCTGGGTTCACACCAGTGCCGGCTCCAACCTACAAACAGAACATAAACACTGGAATTGCAAGATCTGGCATATGCTGGATCCTGACAGTGCTGACCAGACTTCATTGGCTATAATGGGGTCAGGCTTTCAGTACGTCACTCAGAAATGGTGCTATATTCTGTGCTGTTTCATCCAGGATTTTATGCCAGATCTGTCCTGGAGGCCCCCAACACCTCCGCTGCAGGTGTGAACACAGCCTAACAGGAGAGAATAGCTTTTCTAGATAATGAAATGAAATACTTCATTCATGTTACTTTATTATATTTTTATGCCCTTATCACAAGTAAAGCCAGAATTTCAATGAGTAAACTGCAATTTATTAGGCATTGGTGGTTTCACATCTGAGTTGGAGCCTCCGGCCGAAGAATCTGTCATAAATCTGGCTGAAAAAAAACGAACAAAGTGCTGAATGCAGTGCTTTTTTTTCCGTCCAAAAGCCGGGCAGCTGGGCGGAAAGTGGTCAGACCCCATTGTAGTCAATGGGATCCGCCCAGGGCTGTTTGATTCCGTCCAGGGGCGGAACCGTTCGGCTGCATGGATTCCCCTCTCCTGCTCTACGAACGGAGCAGGAAAGCAGAAACCCCAGGGAAGATGTGAAAGCACCCTAAGGGCTCATGCCCACGGCCGTGACGGGCTCCGCAAGCGGAATACCACAGCGGGGTCTGTCATGGCACCCCCCCAAAGACCCCATACTCACCTCCGCTGTGCAGCTCCTGCATGACGCGCCAGCAGTGTCATATGACGCGGTCGGCGGGGAGCGTATTCACGCTATACTTAAGCTGTGCTACAGCGAAAGTATAGCATGACGGCCAGCTTCCATTCACTACAATGGAAAGCCGTCCGCACGTATTCCTGCGGCAAATAGGACATGCCGCGAGTTATTTCCCGCTGCAGAATTCCATCATGGAATTCCAGAGCGTGAACATTGAGCCATTAGGCCGTGGGCATTAGCCCGAAAATAGTCACGATTGGCAAGCATCCTCAGGAAAAAATAGCTTTATTGTTTAAACTGCATTGACAGAACAAACATTCTTGTTTATTTACAACTAGCGCAGCATGTGTATGCAGAATTTATATACTTTTTTCTTCGTTTCAAAGTATATTATGGATTTTTATATTTAGACATTAGAAAATAAGCAATATTTTCTGTTTTCTGAAGCTTTCAGGTAAAAAAAAAAACAACCCCCTAAGGCTATGTACCCAGTTTCCCTGCTTCTGCTAGAAGCCATTTCTGGGCCAAAGGTAGATACTAATTTGTCAGTGAACATCGCCCTTCAGGAGAGCATTGAAAGAGTTCTCCAGCCTTCAGAAAATACCCGCCAGCAGGTTCCACCTCACTAAAATAATGAACAGGGTTTTACTACATTGAAAAGTTCTAGTTTAAAAACAAAAACAAATACAAAATGCCATCAGATAGCTATGTTGGTCTGTTAAACCTTTAGAAACAAACAGGGCCAAGACCTAGAATACAGAAAGACATACAGAGAAGGTGCGTACCTTAATAGGAGGTTAAACATCATTAGGTGCTCATTACGGCTACACAGTCTCTGAAAATATCACTCATCCCAATGGCATACCCAAGACCAATAAACACCTTGTCCAGCCTGTAACAATGCACGCTACAGCATATGCTTCTTCTGTAACCAAAACTAATTCTGTTTTCGTATCATTTTCTTCCCAAAGTTCAATTTATATAAAGAACTAGCTTACCCGTCGCGCGTTGCTGCGAAGACAGACATACGTTTTTATATATATAGAAAACAACCAATCGCAGCGCAGCTTGCATGTTACTTCAACTTTACAATATATAACACCCAATCACAGCACAGCTTTCATGTTACCTCAGCAGTATAATATATAACAACCAATCGCAGCGCAGCTTGCATGTTACCTCAACTTTACAATATATAACACCCAATCATAGGATAGATGTATTTCATGGCGATTGGATGAATGGTGTAGTAATGCATAAAGGACAGACAGACAGACATTTATTTTTATATATATAGATGACATCAGGAAGTGAGAGAATTAGATTTCGTACGAAAAATTTGGACGCTAATTCTTTTGCGCATAGAATTGAATAATCGAGTTGGGACCTATTAACTTTTCCTATTTATGACATAATCAATGCTCGTGCCAAATTTCATGTTTTTTAGACATCGGGAAGTGAGAGAATTAGTGGCAATGATGGAAATAGAACGATCTACGTCTGGGGGGCATAACTGTCGACGATGCTCGCACGCGCGCCATTTATCATAGGATAGATGTACTATGCCAGTAATCTTCCCAGTAGTGTACTCAACAACTTCCCAAAGTTTCACGGCGATCGGATGAATGGCGTAGTAATGCATAAAGGACAAACAGACAGACACACATTCATATATATATATATATATATATATAGATATATATATAGATATATATATATATATATATATATATATTTTTTTTTTTTTTTTTAATGCTTGGTAAGTTTTTTTTTTTTCAGTTTTTCCATTATTATTTTTGTTAAAATTATTTTATGGTAAGGATTCAAGCATGCCAAACTACATGGCATCCAGCACCGAAGATGGAGTACTTAATGGAAATGGATAATGGAAACCATGAAGTTGACCTGAAGTTCATACCAATGCATTAACATGCAAAAAATCCAACCACTGAAGGCATATTAACTTTTGCCACAACACTTCTGCCCTGTTCAGAAATTCCAGCAACCTGATTGGTTGTTTGGTGAATCAGCCAACCCAAACAACCAATCAGGTTGCTGGAATTGCTGAACAGGGCAGAAGTGTTGTGGAAAAAGTTAATATGCCCACTGAAGTCTTAGGCCGGCTGCACACGGCCATGACGGGCTCCGCCGCGGAATTCCGCAGCGGAGGCCGTCACGGCGCCCCCCAGAGACCCCAATACTTATCTGCGGATCCGGCGTCCCAGGTCCCACATGACGCTTCGGCGCGCATGCGCAATAGAGCATGTGACGCGCCGGCCGCGTCATATGACAAGCCCACGGCGTCACATGACGCGGCTGGCGGTAGGCGGAGAGGCAGTTTCACGCTATCTTCCGCTGTGCTACAGCGGAAGATAGCGTGAACGGACGGCTTCCATTGACTGCAATGGAAGCCGGCCGCGCATACACTCGCGGCAAATAGAGCATGCCGCGGGTAAGTCCGGGTGATTTTACGGTGCGGAATTCCGCACCGTAAGCATTGAGCTATTAGGTTCAATAGAAGGGAAGGAGCCCAGCGTATATGTCTAGTAAAGAGATGCAAGTTTCTAATTTAGAATTTAATAACATGAAGGACTATATGCGTTCTATTAGCTTCATTCATTTGCAAGCTGCAACCTTCATTCATTTCAACATTGGGCACAGTAAGAGGAGATCCGAATTATCGCAGCCCTCTACTTCCTGCGATTTCAGCTGCAAAAGCAGATAGATAAAGAGAGAGAGCAAAATAACTTAGCTTATTGCCTGTCCACCGGCATTTTTGAATTGCGTTCTCCGCTGCGATAATCCGGCTGTGGAGAACGCAATGCACGCTTTCTGTAGCGTTGCTATGGAAAGTGCAGCCCCCCTGTCTACGAGCGGAGAATCATTGCGATTCTTCACTCGCGGCCGGCAATTCGCAGCATGCTGTGAATTGCCACGATTCTCCACGGTCAGCCTATCTGTCAGATAGGCTGACCGCGGAAATCTGTCTGCAGACTCCTGCTCCCGGGCGGCGGAGATACGCCATGGGATACCGCAACGGCCATGGACAGGCAGTCTAAAGGGGGTTGTCCAGGGTAAGCCGGCGGTGATCCTGCATATGGCTGCGAAATTGTACTGCGCATGACATTGTATCTCAGGCACGCTGTCATGCGCAGTCCACATTTCCCACACCATTGCAATGAAACGGCTTATATACACAACTTCCATACGCAATGTAATTGCATATGGGCACGCGTAGATATGTGCCCAGAGAGCAATGGGCTCTATCGTGGGTATATATGTGGCAAATAGAACATACAGTGTACTTTTTTTGCACTCACATATTACGCAATTCCGACACACTAATGTGGAACTGCGTAAGGTAATGTAAATTGATTGTCTGCGAATTACCGCGTATCCCACGGGCGCACAGCTCACGCGTAATATGCTGTGTTTATATGCCCATGTGATCCTGACCTAAGACAGAAGTATTCATGTGCAGGCTTGAATCCTTACTGGAGGGGCAAGGGGATAGCATTATACTTTGCCCCCAATCCTACCCCCTATACCCTCCAGACTATCCATGAATTCTGATCACCGGAAGGGGGAGGGCTCATACATCCCGGTAGAGCCGAAGGCCTCATTCATACGGCTGTATGCATTGGATCGTACACAAATGCACGTCTGTCTGTGCAACAAAGGTCATCCGGAAACAAGTCACAGGTTTCTCGTCTCGGCCCGGAAGTGCTGAGATGGGACAACCCCCACAAAACGTTACACGTAAACTCACAGTTAAGGCCCATTAACACGAAGCAATGATCGCTCAAAAGCGATCTTTTGAGCGATAATCGTTGCGCCTAAACGCGCTGCCATCGTGCACTTTTTGTGCACTGCTAGCTGATCGTTAAATTCAGTCCAGCCTAAAAATCATTGTGCGGTCTTATCAGGACCACATGCTGAGTTCTCCGTGGGTAGCGCTGATAGTATTGTTTCAGCTATTTAACCTGTCGGAGAACAAAGGAGCTGAATGCAGATAAGAGCCCTCGGGCTGTTAACTGCATTCAGCTGAAGGCTTCATTTGCACGTTAATAAGCTGCTAAGTAGCTGAGTAGCAGTCACTGAAACTGTCGTTTCAGCGATTATCAATCCGTGCTAATGGACCTTTAGGCTACAATTCAGGCAAAAATGATGGAAGAAGATATGAGAGTGAAAGGGTAGTGTCCAATTAGCCGGCAGATCAACAACAGTCCGGAACAGATGGTTTTATTTTGTGAGCACTACATACAGCAGGCATCCACACTTTCTACCTTTTGTTCCATATCCAGGACATATCTCGTGGGCAGTTGATCTGCAGCGAGATTGCTGTAATGCCTTAATAGCCAGTTAGTAAAGATTCCGCTAATAAGAAAGTACAGGATTAATTATATGCTTGCTTAATCGGTCGCCTGACTTAATTGCTCCTAAGTAAAGATAAACATGTTTTTAGAAGGAAAATAAAACATGCAAAAACCACGTCAAAACTGGGAGAAAAAAAAAACTTTACTATGGTAACTAAAAGGTACACTTTATACATTTAAAGTAAATTGAAAAAAGCTTTACCCAGAAGCAAAGGTTAACTTCCATCATCTGGTGCAAAGACTCAGTCTTGTGTTCCCCCCTTCTAATGGCATTTCCCTCCATTCATCCTGCAAAAGTCTGGCGAGTTCACACAACGAAAATGTACGCTGTTCATATTTCCTGACCCATCGTTCCATTTCATCCCAAAGATGTTCAGGTCGGGACTCTGTGCAGCCAGTCATAGTGTGGAACATTATAATGTCAAACCAATGTAAAACTGCGTAGAATGTATGACAAAGCATGTTGTCTTGTTGGAAGTATTGCTGACCATTCCCAAAATATTGGCACATTGTAGGCAGCACATTATTGACTAGATCGTCAAGGTACACCTCTGTGTTCATGGTTCTTGCCACTACAACCAACGGACCGAGATTGTGCCATATAAAACATCCCCAGACCATACATAACTACAACAAGCTCGGACAGAAGGCATTCCCCAGGCATCCTCCACACCCAGCTACCTCCATCAGAACCCGGTACCTCCATCAGAACCAGGTACCTCCATCACTCCAGAGAACGTTCTTCTGTCCAATGATGACGCTCCTTGCCCCAAACCGATGCATTGAAAGAACATCTGCAGGATTGATTGGAAAGGAACGCCAGCAGAAGTGTACCAGACGTTAGTAGGACGTATGCCACACAGGCAGTATCCGATGTCATTAAGTCAAAAGGATCCCCACCAAGTATTAAATATGGAAATAACTACTACTTTTGGTTTTTGCTCAGGTGAGCAAGAAAGAATGAGAATGCATGTGCCATAGATTGGAAAACGAAGACTAAATGGCATATTCAGTATATACGATGGCCATCCATCTGAGGGCTACATATTCCATTATCTAATCTTGGTTAACCTGATGTTCACCCGTAGTGAACCTCCATTTTAAATATTCTGTTCTTGTAGCAAGTTATGCATTTGTAACCAATCTACATAAGGAGAATTAGCTTTACTGTAAAACTCGAATGCTGTATCTCTATTATATAAGACAATAAGCTTTGGGTTTTCTTAGCTACATACCTGCACAAAACACTCCAGGAACCTCACTCCTCAGGATGACAGTCCTCACCTTGTTATTACCCTTCAGTGAATCAACAGCCTTCAGCATCTATTAAGAAAAAAAAAAATGAGGAATTCAGGAATCTAAAAAGCTACTTTCTCTTGTTCACATAGTTGCTCAGAAAAGTTGTTGAAGCGTCTGACCGAAGCTTGTTAGTTTGTTTGTACACAAAAAGGCAATTGTTCATTAGTACCTTATTTCCCCAATCCCAAGAATAAGCCCTAGCTTTTTTTTTTTTCAGGATTTTCGGTGAGGCTTGAAACATAAGCCTGAGTTACATTACAAAAAAAAAAGGAAATACATTAGCTAGCACGCTCAGTCCAGGTCTCTCCCGCTGCTCTCCAGAGCTTTGGCGCAGTTACCACAGTCCTCAGCCGCTCATACAAGATCACTTCCTGGTCCCACCTCCAGGAAGCAATAGCTGGGATTGGTTCTTTGAGTGCTGCATTAATTGGTTCTTTGAGCACAGTGGCTCAGCCAATTACAGCCATCCCGTTGTGGAGGCGGGATTTTTGAATTCGCTGAGCTGATGCATGCACTGTGCGCAATGATACATTAGTTTACAACACGCCACGATGTGCGATACATTAAGTCCTATGCTGTATAAGATATAGGGCTTGCTAAAATAAAAACTCATTGATACAACACTACAGCTATGACCCGATAAAAGCACATAACCAGTTAAATGCAACCTAGGCAACACGAAACAAAAATTAAATTCTCGGGAACATAAAATAAAAAACCTCTTTTATTACTTAGTGTTATTTGTGTATGAATGTTCATGTTAGGCAGCTTGCACGTCTGTGTGAGGGCTCAGTTCAGGGTTTCTGCCTCTCTGCTTTATTTTTGGAGGAGAGAAACGGATATAAAATGGAAAAAACTGATTAGTTTCTCCCCCCACCCCTCCCCCACTTATTTCAACGGGGTTTAAAAACAAAATGCAACCGGAAAGGCTTCCGTTGCTCCCATTCCATCCAGTTTCTGCTTTTTGGACGGAAAAATCATGCTGCAGATTGCCCTTGTTAGGTGAAGATTGACTATTAAGATACAATTAGGGGGCTTAAACACATTGACGTATTTTTCTCCCCTTATACGGCCGTGACAATCACAGCCCAGAGAACAGAGGGACTGATGTGGATACAATTCAGTAGTGACGCCTAGGCTAGTTCCATTATTTTAAAAAACACAGAAATTACGAAACTGATGTAGTGACCAGGATTAGGCCCGCCTGCTGCGGAATCGGAGGTCGGCGTCCACACTGCGAATTCGCAGCTACCGCCCATTACTTACTATGCAGATCCGCTGCTTCCTACACACGAGCGGAAATCCATTGAGATTTCTGCTCATGGAGGAAAAACCACAGCCTGCTCCATTTTCATGCGGGCTCCGCACGGACGGTTTCCATTGAAGTGAATGGAAGCCTTCTGTCCTAGAGTCCATCTGCAATAAACACTGCAGACAAGTCGCGGATTCCACACCATTGCCCAGTGATGACACGGTTCTACCTGCAGTACAGAAAAGGTATCGGCAATGCAGATACGTGCGGATGCCACTGCTGCCAGAGCCGGATTCCGCTACGGAATTCTGCATGCTGAACCTGGCTCTGCCGTGTGCAGGCGGCCCTATAGACAGAGACAGAAACAGAGTCATGACAGGATAAACATAAATGATAAAAAATCCACACTTACCGACTTCACCAGACCTTTACTGATGGCATTCTTCGCATGCGGTCGATTTATCCCAAGCACCGCAATTCCTAGTAAAGTAAAAAAAATATATATAATTATAATTGGTTAAAAACTTAAGAATACAGAAGCCTAAAAGCAGGAAAGACTGCAGTTAACCACAATATCTCATTCATCCAATGTCACACGTGGGGTAGTCCCGGGGGCACAAGATAGCAAATAATGTGTCCTTGTGTAGACATGCTTTAGTTGTAGCATTTTATTTTCCTTATTACATGGTGTCTCTGTAAGGCCAAAGAGTCACAATGTTTAAACAAATCCCCATTTCAGCATCCTAGACCCCTGTCAGAAGGGGCATACTGCAAGCAATAGGGGGGCTTTAATCTGCAGAATAGTGGCGGCACAGGTCGGTGACCGCTGGCCGCCCAGTAGAGAGGGCAGAAATGTTTTTTTCAATGAGTGCTGTGCATACAACAGACGCAGAGCCGCTGATCATGTGACTGCCAGGACAACTATGACAGAACTGACGGGTCTAACTAGACTCAACACAACCGGATTGTGACAAGAGTTTGAGTTTTATTACTTGATTGATTGTCTACAAGTGTGACTTAAGGCCCATTTAGACCCAACGATTCTCGCTCAAAAATCGCTCAAACCCGTCTTTTGAGCGAGAATCATTGGATCTAACAGCAGTTTTCATTAACGAGCAAGCTGAAGGAGAACGATCTGCCTTATCAGTGCCGCGCAGTGAGTTCATAGCAGGATACCGCTGATACTGTTGTTTCAGCTGGTATGCCGCTCTGTGAACACAGCAGGAGTATGCAGAAGACAGCACTCCAGTTGTGTACTACATACCCTGCACGGAGCACACAGCTGTATACCAGCTCTGCGCTCCGTGAACACAGCCGGAGTATACAGAAGACAAGCAGTCTTTAAATATAAGCCCTTCCCTGAAAATCATCCCTATCAAGTGTAGAAAATAAAAAAATATATGTACTCACCTCTCAGTCTCTGCCAAGGCTCAGCCGCATGTACCCGGGTCGCCTCCCTGCACTGCTCTGAAGTTCTTTCATCTGCTGAAAGAGCTGTATCTGATTGGCTCAGCGCATCACAGGCAGCATTCGCCCATTCATTGAATTCAATGAATGGCTGAGCGCTGTGACCAATCACAGGCAGTGCTTAGCTGTCATTAATTGAATGGCTGAGCGCTGCCTGTGATCGGCTGAGCGCTCAGCCAATCAGATACAGCTCTTTCAGCAGGCGGGGCTTTTAAATCCACGCCTGATGAAAAAGCTTCAGAGCAGTGCAGGGAGAAGACGCGGCTACACGCGGCTGAGCCCGGCAGCGGCGGAGAGGTGAGTATATATTTTCTTTATTTTTTACACATGCTATGGATGATTTTCAGGAAGCGCTCTGAGAAGACAACAGCTATATGCAAAAGATAGTGGTCCCGCTTGTCTTCTGCATACAGCGTAAGCCTTCATTTACACACTGATGCAAGGTGAACGCTCAAAACTGCCGTTTGAGCAAATTTTGAGCAATCATCTTGCCATGTAAATGCGCACAACGATTATTGCTCAAAAGATGTCCTTTGAGCGATAATCGTTGTGTCTAAATGGGCCGTTAGACAAACACAATCGGACCACATTTTATTAGTAATCTATGTAGAAATCCTGGTGATTCCAGAGGGTTCACTTACTTTAGCTTCCAACTGTATGTCCCAGAATTGTTACTGCTATTGCTATAACGGATATATATAGAACAGAGAAGACCAATTCATCTAAAAATAAATGTATATATAATGGCAGATACTGCATTTCGGTCTTCTTAGGTTACTGTATATATGTATATATCAGTTTGTGATCTTTGCCCTCTTTAATTTTAAGATATTTTTTTTAATCCAGATTTTGTAACAAATATAAACAATTTGTCATACAGCATATGAGAACATTTCAGAATGTTGTGATACAGCTCGGTGTTAAAGCAGAGAGTCCTGTGATTAGTGAAAGTGTGTCCGCAAGTCTGCTTATCCCCCTAAGGCCGCCTGCAGACGGGCGGGTCGGATCCGGCGGCAAGAATTCTTGCCGCGGGACCCGACCCGAGCGCCTGCAGGGACCAGCGCGTACTCATCCGCGCCCGGTGGCCCCGGCTCTTTCATGTGTCGGCTGCCGCCGCATGCGCAGACCGGAGCCGGCGGGCGGGTGAGTGACGTTTCTGTGCGAGGCTCTGCAAGCCCCACACAGAAATAGGACATGCCGCAGTTTGTTTGCCGCGCGACATTTCGCACGGACGTCTGCATAGGAGTGCGTATTGTAATGCACTCCTATGCAGGCTTTCAGTGGCGGAAATCCCGCGGGGAATCCCGCCGCGGGATTTCCGCCCGTGTGCAGGCAGCCTAAGGCCCAGGCTGTTTTGTCCTAAAGGACCAGACATTATTTAGGAACTTTACCCATGTGGTGGTTTTACTGCTCCGTTTTTTTTCCTTCAGCTACCAAAATTATTTTTCCAGCATTTTTTCGATACATATAGTGATTTTTTTATATCTTTTTTTCACTGACACTTTTTTCTGTTTTTTAGGTTTTTTTGGGGAGTAGAAAGCTGAAAACAGTTTTTTTATTTGGAGTTTTGCCCATCTGTATCACATCTTGTATCCAAGCTAGAGGCGGTACAACACGGTACTAGAGCCTCCATGCCCATCTGTATCACATCTTGTATCCAAGCTAGAGGCGGTACAATAGGGTACTAGAGCCTTCATGCCCGCCTGTATCACATCTTGTATCCAAGCTAGAGGCAGCCCAATAGGGTACTAGAGCCTCCATGCCCGCCTGTATCACATCTTGTATCCAAGCTAGAGGCAGCCCAACAGGGTACTAGAGCCTCCATGCCCGCCTCTACCACATCTTGTATCCAAGCTAGAGGCTGTACAACAGGGTACTAGAGTCTCCATGCCAATGTTTCACATCTTGTATCCAAGCTAGAGGCGATACAACAGGGTACTAGAGCCTCTATTCCCGTCCATATC
Organism: Eleutherodactylus coqui; assembly: GCF_035609145.1. NCBI lineage: Eukaryota > Metazoa > Chordata > Amphibia > Anura > Eleutherodactylidae > Eleutherodactylus > Eleutherodactylus coqui. The sequence goes on along the minus strand of NC_089841.1, from coordinate 198,630,244 downwards.
ACATCTTGTATCCAAGCTAAAGGCATTACAACAGGGTACTAGAGCCTCCATGCCCGCCCGTATCACATCTTGTATCCAAGCTAGAGGCGGTACAACAGGGTACTAGAGCCTCCATGCCTGACCGTATCACATTTTGTATCCAAGCTAGAGGCAGTACAACAGGGTACTGAAGCCTCCATGCCTGCCCGTATCACATCTTGTATCCAAGCTAGAGGCAGTACAACAGGGTACTAGAGCCTCCATGCCTGCCCGTATCACATTTTGTATCCAAGCTAGAGGCAGTACAACAGGGTACTAGAGCCTCCATGCCTGCCCGTATCACATCTTGTATCCAAGCTAGAGGCGGTACAACAGGGTACTAGAGCCTCCATGCCTGCCTGTATCACATCTTGTATCCAAGCTAGAGGTGGTACAACAGGGTACCAGAGCCTCCATGCCCACCTGTATCACATCTTGTATCCAAGCTAGAGGCGGTACAACAAGGTACTAGAACCTCCATGCCCTCCTGTATCACATCTTGTATCCAAGCTAGAGGCGGTACAACAAGGTACTAGAACCTCCATGCCCACCTGTATCACATCTTGTATCCAAGCTAGAGGCGGTACAACAAGGTACTAGAGCCTCCATGCAACTCGTATCACATCTTACATCCTCTCTTCAAGCGTTCAGTTTTCCACAGTAAATTATCACTTCGCTCCGATATGGTAATCACTATTACCTTTTGTAGTTATTCCCTTCTATCTGAATAATTGCCTTCAGTTGGACCATGCGATATCATGGTGATCCCCTGGGAATTACTTGCCTTTCTGTTCTCTCAAGGGGTAAGCAGAGCTCAGTCACCAGAACTTCCCCTGTGATGAAATTACATGGACTGTACCACACATGCTGTCTGAGGGGGGGGGGGGGGTCATTAACTCCTCGTTATAATAAAGGAGATCACAGCTCACCCTCTAGAACTGTATACTTATGATCTTTAGCTTATTTAGGAGGATGTAGATGTAAATTATATTTAGACTGTCCACCCAGCAGGCAAAGATGGTTCTGTCTGTAGCTGCTCAAGTAATGCTGTGCTGATGAATCATAGCAGAGAACACAATGTATGCAACATCAAGATGTTGTCTGATAGACATCAGACAGGAGGCTGCACTACACGGAAGTGACGGCAATATATAGAGGAGACCTCCAGAGCATTAGTTGAGGGATGGAAAACTTTTTTTCAGAGGAGTACTCCTTTTAAGCCCTTCAAACCTCAAAAGGCGTCTGTTACTGATAACTAGAAGACTGTAGACCATGTGTAAAATGCAACAGATATGATGGATGGGCACTATGTTCTTGGGGAAGGCAGTGTCCTTTGTTTTAATTGCCATATATGTGCAATTACTGTACTCGTTTTGGATACCCAGGGAGTGTTTTGCTTTTCGCAGTGTCTCCCTCCTGTGTATTATTTGAATAACTGTATATTCTGAACTTCTATGTGTACATATTCATTCACAAGTCTGTCTGAATGATTCACGTGAATGTCTTATTTTATTCCAACACTGAGATTCAATTAAATAAAGCAGGCAGACCTTTCATTTGGGAGAGGGTCCTCAGCCTTTCAGGAGCCAATCCAGTTTTTCTGTTTCTGCTAGTAACCAGAATAAGTGTGAACTCTAGCAGCTCTGCCCCTTCATTCTAAAAGCCATCAGAGCTCCAATGGCATTTCCTCGTCATGTACCACCAATGTCTATCCTGCGTCTGGCGACGGCCACTTTCCTAATGGTGGTGTAATTCACCCCAGAATGAGTATTCACAGACCCAGCTAACTTTGGTACTGCTTTCTGTGGCTACAATCATGACACGCCTAAACTAGAATAACTCGGTGAACTGTAACGAATAGGTTCACTCTCCGAGTACATGACCTATCCGATAAAAGGCGTCACACGCTGTGCCGGAGTGCTGTGTTCTGTGCACACTGTACAACCCGTTCATACTTCAGAGCCAGGACAGAAAGCATTTGGACAAAGGAAAGGCTAAATACATATTCGGGTACTTGAATATTTGTTATAAATAGCAATGTTCTCTACAAATGATTGGGTTGCTACGGTAACACTTGCTGCTTTTATCACATTCCTTCTGGAGCTCCGGCAATAACTACGACGTGCATTAATACCTTTGACATTACCTACGCCAGAGCAGAACATTGAAGTAGGGATTACTACAAGTAGTCAATGACTCACTGCTCTGCAGGGGCTCGAGACACCATGAAACGCACAATAACAAGCCTGACATCTCCATTCAGTACCTACACGCAGCCATTCATGCAATAAGACTGCTAGAACATAGCCAATATACAGGATGCAATAAGCCCATGTATTGCCAGGCTGCTCAGGAGCTACATGTCTGTCACCGTCAGCTCGATTGTCACATTTGTTTCTATGTAAAATCTTTTCTCATCGTAATTCTAGCATCCTTTACAGTCCGCGCACGCGGGGCGGATACAGGGGCGATTTTCCACCACGGAATTGAAAGTGAAAAATCTGCAGTATATTCGGAGCAGCAGCAAAGTGCATGGGATTTACAGGAATCTCATCCACACCCTGTATTAAAAATCCGCAGTATGGCCATTTATGCAGCCAATTGATCGCGGATTTTCCCCAATGAATTCCATCGGGAAGTAATAATCTGCAACAAATCCAAATTTGTTTTTTTTTGTTTTTTGTTTTTTTTTTTAATTTTACAAAACTGTAAAATCCTTTCCCTTGCCTTCTGCATCTTCTCCACGCTCCCATGCTGTACTCTGCATCCTGGCCTCCAGTGATGTGTCGTATGGAAGCATGGTGGCTGACGTGGTCACATGGGTTGAGAGGTCATCACTGCAGACCAAGGGAGTGAGCAAGGGTAAGTAGGAGATGGAGATGGCGAGCGGCTATTTTTTTTCGTTTTTTTTTTCCTCTCAATCCATAGCAGAAAATTTGCAACAAATGGTATGGATTTTGGTAGAGATTTGCTGTAGAATTTCCAGATGGATTTTCTGCAGAAAGCCCACCCAGTGTGAATATACCCCTAGACTTCCTAATACATACATTTTACTCTATGCAGCCCACATATGTTGTGGCTTTCTGTGCAGCAGACGGCATTGTATCTGTATGCTCCTGTGAAAACCAGGAAGGCAGGTCGGCCAGCATGGCTTCAGCATCCACTGCCTGGGCAATGAAGACGTCGGCCAGTATAGGCTTTTTTTTTATACTGGTAGTTTTTTAATTGGATTGCAAGTGCAGGAGGGGATATGTTGTGTTCATCCTGGATGTTTTTCATGATCTTCTGTAATGGTGATGCATGAGATTATTTTTTAAACCATGTATTATTTTTGACTATTTGCTCTTAAAAGAGTTCATTTATTGCTTTATAAATCGATCAGGTCTGGAAATTTGTTGAAACAGTCGGATGCTACATTGTAACAAACAGAATGAAGGTATGCTCACATCATATCTTCATAGCAGAATGGCTACGGAGTTTCTGCAACAGAAAATTCGCACCAAAATTCAAGTTAAATTCTAAGTAAAAAATTGCAGTATTGGTGCTGATTTTGGCACAAATCTGCAGAAAATCTGCATCAAAATCCACACCAAATTATGGGGTTTTTTATGCAGGTTTTGTTGTGGATTTTTTGGTGTGGAAATGTTGAAGGTTTCATCCACAGGCTGCGGAAAAAAATCCGCTGTGAGAATGGACCTGCGCCGTGGAATTTACATCTGCAGCATGTCAATTTTTAGCAATGGATTAGTGGTGCGGATTTCACCTCTTCAAATGAGAGGGTGAATTCTTCACCAAATTCCACATCAAAATCCACACCATTTGGTGCAGATTTTGCGCAGCGGATCTGTTGCACTCCATTGAGAGCGCTAAAAATGAGTGCGGATTCACAGCAAAATGGGATGCAGGGAGGTTCGCAGATTTTGGTGTCTCTGCAACACAATCCATGTCAATATCCCCGTCATTTTGTGCAGACGTGGGGTTTTTATTGGCTTGTAGTTTTTTTTGTCTCAGAACGAACAGAGATGTAAATGTTTAAAAATACAAGTTAAAGGGGTTTTCCAGGGAGAATACTATGCATAGACATCGTAGGTGGAGCAGTGGAAGTCTCTGCGCCGACCTCTGTGTATTTGCGGCACTGACAGCATGCACCGGCTCAGCTGATTGGTCGGGGTCCCAAGCAACGGACCACTGCCGATCAACTATTGATAACCTATCCTAAGGACAGATCATCAATAGTATTCTCACTGGAAAACCCCTTTAAACTGAATGTTTCCCCATAAAACTATATATCCATCTGCTCCACTCCTCCTCCTCTATAACATGATGCCGGCAGTTTTGACAGCGTGTTCCAGCTGACAGATTCCCTTTAAGGTCTGAGAATATTTGTATTGTTGCAGAAGACAGCCTACACGTTTGGCATCTCTGTACCACTTTACCAAGCTGTCTAAGAATATACTATATACATGGCTAAAGACACGATTGCTAATGAAAAAACATTATGTCACTGGATGAAACACGATGACCAGTTGTAACCAAGACATTTTTTCCTAAAATAGAGGTGAAGTAGCAGATCCTGGAGACTGACCCCTCTGCATTTGTCAAAACGTTAACAAGGAAGATACAGCCTACGTCAACACGATCCGAAGACAGACACGCTGTGGGGTAAATATATCAACTAATCAACAGCACTCCGGGAAAACGGTCTCTTTCATGGATGAAATAATTGTGACAAACAGATGAATGCATGGACTTGCTGATATCTATGGTATTGGGAAACAATGCATGGGATGTACCTGACCAACGTGTCATGTGTCCTCCTACCTGGAATACATAGAAAACCAAGCCCAGATATACAGCAGCCTCACAATGCTGACAATGCTGTAAACCTCTAAGTGGGGAACAGATACAAATTACATGTAATAAATAATGCAGATAACTTTAAAAAAAAGCAAAACACAGACCGACACTTTTTTTTTTTTTTAATTTATATTTAAATGGTCACTAGCTAATATGATAAACAGCAAAAGTACAAATCACTTTATTTACCTAAAATTACATTTTTGTGCTTGCAACTAGGTGTATTCCTTCCTTCTAATTTGCTGTACACTGCCTGTTGTCAAGTGAGGTCCATCTCTAGTAACAAGATGGATAAGAGGAAGCAGTGAAGAGAAGGGTGATGACTAGAGATGAGCGCGCATACTCGCTAAGGGCAATTGCTCGAGCGAGCATTGCCCTTAGCAAGTACCTGTCCACTCGAGAGACAAGGTTTGGGTGCCGGCACGGGGGAGCGGTGAGTAGCGGCAGTCAGCGGGGGGGAGAGAGAGAGATCTCCCCTCCGTTCCTCCCCGCTCTCCCCCGCAGCTCCCTGCCGACACCCGAACCTTGTCTCTCGAGCGGGCAGGTATTCGCTAAGGGCAATGCTCGCTCGAGCAATTGCCCTTAGTGAGTATGCTCGCTCATCACTAATGATGACTCATGCTGCCCATAGAAGTCTATGGAGAGAGAAGGGGAGAAAAGGCAGAGAAGAAGTGACTCACACAGAAGACGCTGCTAGAGCTCACGAGTTATTTACTGTCCCACAGTTACTATAATCTCATCTACACTGCTCAGTACTGCTGTATAATGTTCCTACATAAAGCTGTTATTTTTCTGTGTGTGCTGTTTTCTCCACCTGGAGTCTATGAAAGACAGACATTCTACTAGCAATCCCCTCACGCCAGCTGAGAATTAAATGAAAATTAATGATATAGTCCACAGGGGGGAATAATTGTGAAAGATGCTCCGAGTCATAAAATAACTCGAAGAAGTGCTATTCCTCATGTACACACACGCCAACTTATTCTGAAAAGTCACATGAAATGTTGAGAAAGTTGTAAAGAGCCACACCGGTGAATTGGTTTAATTCATTCACTATGTAGCTATACCCTGGTATATATAAATGAACTAGTGTTACCTGTTAGTTATATCTTTCTGTCTGAAACTCCCAGCCTCTTTTTCCTCAGACGGTCATATGATCTCAGTTCTGACCAGCTCAGATCTGCTTGGAGGTTATATAGATTCCTTTTCTAGTCAGAATCTCAGTTTGTGTGATGCTATTATATAATTCCTACCACAGAAACTATCTACAGTACTCCTATTACAGTTACTGAAAATGATCACACAGTTATAATAGAGGAGATCACAGCTCATTCTCCTGACTGTATATTTATGGTCTGTAGCTCATATAGGTGAATCCAGAAGGTAATTAGATTTGTCCCTCCAGCAGGTATAATGATATAGCTAGTGCTGTGCTGATGTATTATGGGATTGATGAGAAACAGAGTAAAAAGTCTCACTCATGATGGTGCCTGATAAGCATTAGACAGGAGGCTGCACTGCATGGAAGTGACTGGAATACACAGAGAAGATTTCCAGAGTGTGACAGGCAATCAGGGAAGAGGTGCAGGGATGGAAAAAAGGTGTTCTAGCTGGAGTGGCCTTTTATGCTTTAAATACTGCATTATTCAAAGAAACCCATCATATCAACAGTACAAGATGCACATATGGGAAATGTCAAGACCGCTGGCTATGTGTCACATCACACTCTTCTGAGTGGGTTTTTTTTTAGTAAAAGCCACACTATTAAAAACAACAATAAAACACAAACCATGTATTTCCTGTAATAGAGCGATGCTGGAATAAGTGTAAAGCTCAACCTGCCATTATTTTCCCTGTACAGAATCACTGAATCCTTCCAATACATGCAAATCCTTCCAGCAAAGCTACAGCTGCAAAACACTGACTGCAAGTACAACTCCAAATGTGAGTTTGTAGAAACAAAGTAACTTAAAGGGGTTGTCCCGCGGCAGCAAGTGGGTCTATACACTTCTGTATGGCCATATTAATGCACTTTGTAATGTACATTGTGCATTAATTATGAGCCATACAGAAGTTATCAAAAGTTTTATACTTACCTGCTCCGTTGCTGGCGTCCTCGTCTCCATGGTGCCGACTAATTTTCGGCCTCCGATGGCCAAATTAGCCGCGCTTGCGCAGTCCGGGTCTTCTGCTTTCTTCAATGGGGCTCCGTGTAGCTCCGCCCCGTCACGTGCCGATTCCAGCCAATCAGGAGGCTGGAATCGGCAATGGACCGCACAGAAGAGCTGCGGTCCACGGAGGAAGAGGATCCCGGCGGCCATCTTCAGCCGGTAAGTATAGAAGTCACCGGAGCGCGGGGATTAAGGTAAGCGCTGAGCGGGTTTTTTTTTACGTCCCTGCATCGGGGTTGTCTCGCGCCGAACCGGGGGGGGGGGGGGTTGAAAAAAAAAAAAAAACGTTTCGGCGCGGGACAACCCCTTTAATGGCTGCAAAAAAAGTGACAGGTCTTTTACCACAAACTGTGAAAGGTGCCGGACCTCGAATATCATTGGAACGAATGACTAGCCTGTGATACATTAAATGTAGTACTGCTACTACGGTAAGAAGATGTGGCCAGTGCACGGCCGAGGATGAGGATGCACACGGTGACTGCTCTACGGCCTCTCCCACACCAACGTATGGTCACTGCGGATTACATGTGCATAACACTCAGAACCAATCTCCCATATAGTTTAAGGCCAACCGCACACGGCCGAGCACAATATCGTACTCGTCAACGTGCGTTTTACCCGAGGATGCAAGACGATTTTCAGGCAAGACTGCATCGCTTCTGTGAAATTCCGATCCTCTCATGCAAGTTTCACACATGATAGAAGATTGAAAGCTTTTCCCATTGATTTCAATGGGAGACCTTGCATTGGGCGGCATGTGAGAACCATGCAATGTATTTAAGGTCCCATTGAAATCAATGAACAATGCGTTCCAAGGAATGCGAAAAATAGAATATATGACAATTTTTTCCCTTGCTTCTGCCTCGTTTTTTTTTTTTTTTTGCCTTTCTCTGGACGAACATGGGGCAGTTGAAACAGGCTGAACTAGATGGACATTGTCTTCTTGTCATGGTTTTGGCTTTTTGTTTTTAAGTAAAAGAGGGCATGATTACTGATAGGGGCTGAAAAGGGGGCACTTTTACTGAGCAGATGGCACTAAAAGCAGCACTTCTTCTGTGGGGCCTAATTACTACTGGGGTACTATGGATAAAAATAATCTGTAGAGGTGTGGAAAATGTAGGAAAGCAAAGCAAGGAGTCAATGATGTCTATATATCAAATCCTGCAGACAAGTAGAGGTGAAGTCATCATGGTGGTCTGGAGCAGATGCAGAAGAAAAGAGAACGTGAACGACTCCAGTCAGAGAAGATGTCAACATAGATCACTATATATAGTGGTACTGTAATCAATTATATAGTCTGCGGAGAACCTGTGTAGCACTACTACTATATGGCCCCTGTATAGGCTTTTTCATTTCCGGTTTTCTGTTTGGTGGTGGTAATGGCTCTTTAATAAGTGTGGCTCAGTGGTCATCATTGTTGCCTTGCAGTGCTGGATTTCCTGGTTCAAATCTCACCAAGAATAACATCTGCATGGATTTTGATAAACTCAATACAGATGCTGCCCTTGTTCAGATTTAGGGTGACTGCACACAGGCGAATTTCCGCTGCGTTGCCCCGCAGCTATTAGGGGAGTTCTGATAGCATTGTTTCCCACTGGAGAACAAAAGGATCTGAGTGCAGATAATAGCCTCGGGCTATTAAATGCATTCAGCTAAGGCTTCATTTGCACACTCAATTGCTAAGTAGCTTATGCTTAATAGTTTATGCAAAATGATCGCTCAAAGCTGTCACTCAAACTGTCGTTTGAGCGATCATTGGCCTGTATAAACCAGCCTTAGGGCTTATTCAGACGTTCGTATATCAGCCGATATAAGGTGTCCCTCTCTGCAGGGGGAGGATGCTGGAAGGGCCGGGAGCAATACATTGAGCTCCCACGAGCTCTCTGCCCCTATTTGCAATGGGAGGGGTGAGACAGGGCGGAGCTAAGTTCTAGAACTTAGCTCTGCCCCCACTCTGCCCCTCCCATTGCAAATAGTTGCTAGGGGCAGGAGCTCAGTGCATTGCTCCCAGCCCTTCCAGCATCCTCCCCCTACAGAGAGGGACACCATATATCGGCCCGGCAAGAAAATCCGACCGATATACGAAGGTCTGAATAAGCCCTCGAGAAAGCATTCTATCCATTTTTGATGGATCTGTTTTATTAACACTCCAAAAAAAACTGAAGGAATGATTTCCGCTAATTCCCAATTCACTTTCGTTTTGCTGATTTCCGTTTTTAGTAAAACTGGATCAGTTGCAAAAACTCTAGTGTGTACAATAGCCTATGTGGGTGATTTTGAGATTTGCATTTGTTTTTTCAGTAACATTATGGAAGCGTTATTCTATCACTGTGTGTTGGTAATAGGTTATCATGATATGGCGGTATTATTAGCAATGTTGGTCTTGGTATAGTGGATTTTGTTTAGTGCCCTTATGAAGGGAATATGTATGGCGATAATATTTACATCTTGTATAGACAACATACAATATAATTTAGGGTCAGGCCTGGGATAACAAATTAGTGCTTAGTAGAGATGAGCGAATGTACTCGTTTTGAGTAATTACTCGATCGAGTACCGCTATTTTCGAGTACTTCAGTACTCGGGTGAAAAGATTCGGGGGGCACCGGGGGGCGGGGGGAGCCCTCTCTCTCTCCTTCTCCCCGCTGCAACCCCCCACTCACCCACGGCGCCCCCCCAAATCTTTTCGCCCGAGTACGGAAGTACTCGAAAATCGCGGTACTCGGGCAAAAAAGGGGCGTGGCCGAGTACGCTCGCTCATCTCTAGTGCTTAGCCGTTTGCTACGCTATTCGTAAGGCCACCTGTCCACGGGCGTTGCGATATCCTGCGGCGGAGAGCCGCTGCCTGGAAGCAGGAGCCTGTAGATGGATCTCCGCGGTGAGCCTATATGACAGATAGGCCCACCGCAGAGAATTGCGGCAATTCGCATGCTGCGATTTGCCGGCCACTCGAGGGCAGGGGGGGGGGGGCGAATTGGTGTAGATATTCCACCATGGAAAAAACGCACTATTGGATTTTCACCTCTACAAATGAAAGGGTTAAATCTTGTGAAGAAGCCCTCGATCAGCACTGTCGCTGACAACTGCCCGCTTGCTGTGAATGAAGGCAGGCGGGTGGAGAGCGCTCTCAGCAATGCTAGCAATACTCGCCCCTGTGTAACAGCACGGGGCGAGCATCACCGAGACGAGCATTGGGCATCGTTGGCCAGACACTCGTCCTGCCTAAATGGGGTAGAATTCCGTCAGTGGAAACGCTCCTCACGATTGCTAATGACCTTAACTGTGACATCAGCGCTTGTGCAGACGTTTACCCGACTGTCGTATGTACTGGGGCGATCGCGCGTGCCCACAAAGAGGATTCTGAGTGCCCCCACTGGCACGCGTGCCATAGGTTCGCCATCACTGCCCTAGACCTACGCAGTGGGCACTGATGTGACACAGTCAGTCCATGTACAAGGTACCTTTACGTGGAGCGATTACAACCACTCATTGTCCTATATGCACGCGGCCGCCGGCATAGTACTTGTCTGAGTAGCTCGGTTTGCAGCAGAACTACAAACCAAGAGACTGTCGGGCCGAGTAAACAGCAGCCGATCAATGATTGAGTGATTCCTGCTTACGGTGAATGGAGGCGGGCGGCTGGTACACCCCCGACCCGCTCTGCCACAATCCACTGGAATGACTATCACTCCTGTGTACGCACACAATCTGTAGTCGTCCCGCGTAAGGCCGCCTGCACACGGCAGGGCTGGAGCGGAACCCGGCTCTGGCAGAAGCGGCGCACGCACGCACATACGTACAGGTCATTAGTCCTCCTCATCTGTACTGTGGATGGACCTGGCGGCTTGCCGTCGGACTGTGCAGTGCAGATTCTTTGTTTTTAACAGTTTACTTTTACAAAAATTGCGCATGCTGCGATTTTTTTCTCCGCTTGCAGAAACCGCAATTTGTTTCCAGAAGCGTGCGGGGAAAAGCGTTTCTCCATAGCAAGCTATGGACAGTATTTGCTGCGGAACCCAGAGGCGGACGCCAACTGTGGGTACCGCAGCAAAAATCTGCCCGTGTGCAGGCGGCCTAGAGGTGCCCTAAAGCTGGCTTCACTCGGGAACATGTGTGCGCTCCTGAGCGCTGCGTTTTTGTGGAATGAACAATATTTTTTTGCGCACGTTAGCAGATTTTACTGCACTTTTTGCCCCCTAAGGCCACAATAATGCAGGAATTGCGTATTGCATGTACATTTGCGCACCTCCTATTGGTTTCCATCAGAGCAGGTTCTACGTTTTTTTTTGTATGCCTGAAAAAGGTGCGCAAAAACAGAAATGCGAATGAGCCTATTAAAATCAATGGGCTCTATTCTCTGCGTAGTGCGAGCGCACGTTTCGTGCACGCAAATACGCCCGTGTGAAACTGGCCGGAGGACGGCGCCCAACTAGCAGCACCCAGCTACTAAGTTTACTTAGGAATTCCCAGGGGGAGTAACAGAGGAACAGCAGAGAACTAGATAAGTATTCCCGACAACACAAGGAGCGCGGACGGGGTAAGAATGGCCGACAGAGGCGGCCGCAGTACGAGGGCGCATCACACCAACAAGATTTTCACAATGCGCCTAAAACCCACAAGAACTTGAAATCGGTGCGTTTGAATGGCTTTTTTCACAAGTGACGCTGCGCGGAAAAAAAAACAACACCGGCGTGTTCTGTGTTTGGGCGTTCATTGTTCTCAGCATCGCACTTACGAAAGGCCGTACGCCATCATGTGAGCGGGATGCAAAGTTTTCCATCAAAGTCCCCGGAATCCCCCTGCGGTCCTGACTCACGTGTGAGGGTCGCGCTTTCACTGAAGCGATGCGAATTTTAATCAATAACGCATTGCACGGCTGTGAACATGGCGCTCCGCCGTATCCATGTGACCTGACGCAGTACCCCGCTGTATACCCAGTGACTTCTGGAAGCGTCCTGCCCCCCCATCACTATATACTGTGTGTTGTCAGGCCCCTACATGGCGGGGTTCCGCCCCCTGTGTTGTCAGGCCCCTACATGGCCGGGGGTCGGCCCTCACACAGGTGAGCAGTGACGTCACACCGTTACCTTGCTCCTCTCCATCCAGGTATCTGACCTGCAGTTCGTCCTCGCTTTTCACCTCAGAGCTGAACGGGCGCCCCCAAGCGGTGCAGGTGACGCGTACCAGGAGCTGCCCCTTCCCACTGCGGTAAAACTGCCAGCAGGCGGTGTGAGCAGCCCGCGTTACCCCACTGCCTCCGGCCAGGACTCTCAAGCCAGCCAAAGCCGCCATGCTGAGTGACGTCACGGGAACGCCGCCGTCTCCACAGACACTACTGCTGCTGTGATGTCTGCCCACCGACTTGTTCATAAAGTTTATTAAAAAAAAAAAATAACCCGCTGTGAAGGTGGAGAAGCGGCAGGTTGTGGAGGGAGCTGTGATGTGCTGCATACATAGCAATGTCCTAGTCAGTGCCCACAGCCGCTGTGCTGCACACAGGAGCCGGCAGTTCTTATGTGCAGCTAGCAGATCTATCCGTTATGAATAAAATGAGCCCAGCACCCACTCTTATGGAAGCTGTACAACAGAAAATCTGTGTTGCCTCTGGCAACCAATCACAGTGCAGCTTTCATTTTACCTCAGCAGTATAAGAAATGAAAGCTGCGCTGTGACTGGTTGCTATTGGGGACAAAAATTACAGGGGAACTCTGTGATTTCTCGATTTTTAATTACGCCAGTATTCGTCGCCTGGCGCTGAAGAACGCTCATGCAAAATTTCACTTGAATTGAACCAGAACACAAACAGATTTTAGTGTTTTATATATAAGATTTGTGAGCTTTATAACACTGCTCCTCCATATGGTTCTGCATTACAGAGGTAGCGCTTCTATAGGGGACCATACAGCATCGGATGCAGCCGCTGCGTCGCCATACTGCGCCTTTTTTCTGCACTGCTTTCATGCAGTGATAAATGCATCAGCCGGACGTTTGCCGTGAGGTTCTGTTCACACCAGTGTGGTAGTGTCCCTCACCGTCAGGGACGACGGACCCCACTGGCTTATAATGCCAATTTCTGCATATTTGCGCACAAAAGGTCCCTATAGAAGCCAATGGTCCGTGTGCAAAAAATGCGCAAGGGGAAGCGTGAAACTCTTCGAACTGCGCTGGAAAAAGAACAAATCAGGAACTTATTAGACAAATGAGTCATTTCAATCCGTGCGTCTTTATGTGCGGTGCCCAAATGAACGTGTCCTGTAGGCAGAAAAAGTACAGTAAAGTATGCCGATACGCATACAAACAACCCTCGTTCGGTACGCGAATACGCTGTGCTGAGGCACACACAATTGCGTATACGCTCACGTGAAGGATGAGATTGGCGTATACTGTTAGGTTGGGCCGCTCTCACACATGCGTTCAGAAAATGCCACTCAAAATCGCAACATTTTTACCACGATTTTGAGCGGCGTTTTTGACCGTATGTCACAGCGTTTGACAGCGCTTTTTAACGCACCCCATCATTGTGATGGGTGATAAGGTGACACCGCACTGATCGCAGTATCAAAGCTGCACATGTGAGCGCTGCCTTAGAGCCCCTTCCCGCTGGTGAGGAAATCAAGCATTTTTCGTGAGAGTGAGTGAAAACGCATGATTATGAAACCAATGGATTTCAATGGTTATATTCTCATTTGCGATGTTTTCATTCCAGTGATGCTGCGTGGGGAGAAAAAAAATCGCAGCATGTCCATTCTTTTTGCGATATCGCCCGTTGTTTTCAAATACCTGCATACCTGAAAATACGCAGCTAAAGATCGCGACTTGATTGCGGCAATTATTCAATAATGCGATTATACGGTGCGTATAGGCGAATGTAAAAAATGCGTACGATCGTGTGAAGGAGGCCTTATAGTGATACTCCAGATGGAGGGGGTCACTATTCAGACCTTGACATTTTTTGTGTAGTGCTTCCTCCTACCTTCATGGTCATTCTAGTGAATAGTCCGGTGGTCACTATTTAAAGAGCAGTGGGGACAGCGGAAGGGGGCAGCACTCAGGTGAGCGCTGCAGCTCCCTCGTTTCAGCGATCAGCGGGGGTCTCCGCAGTGGGACCCTCACTAAAACAAAACCTTTGACATGTCTCTGACATGTCAAAAGTTTGTGAGATGTGCAACTACTTTTTAAATCTAACTACCCCCCACACACTCCCACACTCGGTGCCAGAAAGGAAGACGGGCAGTTCAGAAAATTATTTCAGTGTTCCGTATTTCTTCCGTAGTTTCTGTGTAAGACGTAAGAACTGAGCCGCATGTAACTCTGAGCTACCCAAGTATCTTTCCACTCCACAGACAATGCCATCTTACTAGGGATGAGTGAGTATACTCGCTAAGGCACTACTCGCTCGAGTAATGTGCCTTAGCCGAGTATCTCCCTGCTCGTCCCTAAAGATTCGGGGGCCGCCGCAGCTGACAGGTGAGTTGCGGCAGGGAGCGGGGCAGAGTAATCTCCCCTCCGTTCCTCCCTGCTCTCCCCCGCAGCTCCCCGCCCCGTGGCGGCCCCCGAATCTTTCGGGAGGAGTGAGGAGATACGTGGCTAAGGCACATTACTCGAGCGAGTAGTGCCTTAGCGAGTATACTCGCTCATCCCTACATCTTACCCAACACAGTTGTGCCCCGTTTAGATGGAGCGGTTATCGTTCCGAAAATTGTTTAAATGAGCTAAACTGAACCATTACACTGTGCCACAAATGTTTAAAAAACGTTCATAACAGAAAGTAATTGATACATTTCTGTAAAATTAAACCTGCTGATTCCACTGGTAACATTGAATACTAGCCGCATGTCTCACTTTTTAGTTATGAACCATTTCCATTATGTAAGATGACTACAGTTTGGACGTGCCGTAATATTACTATTTAACTGTTTTTGGTGGAAAATGATGCTTGGATCCCGATTCCCTCCTGTAAGAAACTTTTCCTCTGTAAGAACCAGCAAAAATTGCCCATCATATTCGGATTGTACTTCCCTTTGTAACGGTCTTCAATGACTGAGATGTCTTGTGTGAACCCATTGATTTCAGTGGGTTTGTTCACATAAGTGTATAATACATGATGCACGATCGCATGAAACAATATGCAGCATGACCTTGTTGGGGCTTATTACACCGTGCAATAAGCCATTGCAGTAAATGGGCGGGCGCAAATACGCAGTGAGTACGCAGGAAATCTGCTTATTTGCACACATTTTCAATGAGCCTGTCTATGTTCTTTTTTGTATGTGCCAATATGCAGTGTATTTGTGCACTTAAAAACACGCCAGAGCTGGCGAAAAATGAGGGCGTAAGCGATTTTTGGTTGTGCAAATACATATCCCATTTGCATGACTGAAATCCATTTACATCCATGGGAATGAGCCCCAATAGTGACCCCTATAGTAGCTCCAGTAGTAATTGTGACCCCCACAGTGGCCTCAGTAGTAATAGTGAACCCCATAGTAGCCACAGTATTAAGTAATCCCATAGTGGCCCCAGTAGTAACAGTGTCCCCTATATTGGCCCAAGTAGTAATAGTGACCTCCATAGTGGCCCCAGTAGTAACAGTGTCCCCTATAGTAGTCCCAGTAGTAACAGTGTCCCCTAAATTGGCCCGGGTAGTAAAAGTGACCACCATAGTAGTCCTAGGGATGTTGCCCACCCAGAGGCCAACAGCAACCCTCCCATTGGATCCGGAATAGGTAATCTGACGTCATGAGGCACAGGTTTTATTGCAGAAGGTATATCTGGATACAGAATTTTATCTTTCTGTTTACTGAAGAAACCTTTGGTATTTGTGATGCAGAAATAACAGTCAGTATGGTGGTCTCTTTGTTCTCGCCATACCATCAGAATGGCGAATGGCGTTCTACTCTTGCCTTCAGCCCCTGTGTGAAGTGAGTGTTACATGACACACAGATGATTTGCGGTGCCACTTCTTATCTTTAGCACGCTTTATTCCTAAATACTTGCGATTGGCACACTTTACCAAGGATGTTACATTCCTCCGCTGTGTTTTTGTTGCGAACTGTCCGCATTCATAGCAGAAATTGTCTGGGTTGTTCAGACGTCCGCGCCGCTCAGCCATATTATTACATTTTGATAAGTAGTCCCAGTTCATTAACACAGCTCATGAATTACAACCTACTGGTGGATGATCCGCAGTATTTCCGCCACCTGGAAACATACCCTATATGTTGCATAAACCAACCCTTATAGTGTTCAGTCAGCGCATGGTGTGTAACAGCGATTGCCAAATAGTTGCAGAATCACTTTTGTTCTTTTTATTAAGCGAGGTTAATGGCGAGCCTACTGGATTAATTGTATAGGCACATTTCTAAAAATAAAGTACAACGGCAATTGGATTATATTATTCTCCATAACTGGAAAACCTTACGTGGCAGAAAAAGCGGATATATCATATTTGAATTCAGTGCACTAAAGTTACTATAAGCCACCTATCTGCTTATCTGTTACGAAAATTATGTTGCACAATGTAATCGTTCAGGTTAAGACAGGCAAACGATGAGCGAGAATCGTGAGGTTCTGCTCAACATTCACTTTCAACTGACATAGAAACCAGCGCTGGCTTGAGCACTGAACGGTCAGTGTTTCACATAGCAGTGTGAAACACTGAATGATAAATACCCGGAAACTGCACAATTCTCAACATAATTTGTGCAATCTAAATGGGCTGCCTGAGCGCCAACGAGCTGGCAATGACTGTCAGGGAACTGGGGTCCGGGATAATGGAAGTCCCTGAAACTGCCCGCAACCCCTGTCCCTGCCTACTTGCCCCCCTGAGCTAAGCCCCAGGGCGACAACTGGGCGACGGTCCCCAAACTCACTAGGGAAGTGGGGCACGGGGTCAGACAACAGACACTGGAACAAACAAACACAGAGGCAAGTCAGACTATCCTGGTTGGCAACAGGAAGGTACATGGTACAAAGGGGTCAGGCGAAGACGCAGTCTGGGTTGAGCAAATAGTCAAAAACTGGGAGACAGGCAATACCAAAAACAAGTGTGCAGCGGGAGACCAAACTAACACTGGCAAATGCAGGAAGGCACTGAGGAGTTTAAATGCTGTCAGAGCTCTCGCCCCAACAGCTGATTGGGCGGGGAGCCTGACAGCAACAGAATCCACTCACCAAGGTGCTGGGGAACCCGCCCCCAGCTCTGCAGGACAGGCGGAGACCAATGACGCACACCTGGTCGTCATAGTAACATAGTAACATAGTTCGTAAGGCTGAATGAAGACAATGTCCATCTAGTCATGGTGATGAGGATGCGGAGCGGGACGGTACCAGCCGTGTCCCTAGCAAACTGGTGGCGAGGAGGAATGCGGCGGCCAGGGGAGGTTACCAGCATTGGTGCTCTCCTGCGCCACACAGCTGCAGCTTGGGTGACAGGGCTGGCGGTGTGGGCACGGAGGCCCACGAGCCGCCGGTCCTGACAATGACGTCACCACCATGTTCCATTCAGCAATGAGAATCGTGAGATTTTCAGCCCGTGTAAAAGGGTCATTACTTACACTGACCACAAAGAACACATTTACAAATTAGTTGTACGTTGTAACAAACCACTGGAGATTGTTATCTGACTCCAACTCACATCTGTCCTACTATATCACATCCAACTTCAAGTATGATAACGTCTGGAGAGCACTGAGCCGCCCTCATGTTCTAATTTTTTTTTTCCTCAGATGCTTTCCAACTGAATCACCTGGGCTAGCTGAAATCCCTTGGGCTATGGACCTCTTTTATATACACAAGTTCAAGCTGGGTTACTTCATTTTTAGAGCGGGCATGGATAGGGAATCCATCATCTTCGTATGAAATGTGGACAGGCTGAATAAAGGGCTCTATTATATACTCAGAAGGCTGTTAAATTATCTTACATCAGTCATTCCCAACCTTATTACTGTTGAGGAACCCCAGAAGAAGGTTTTCATTCTCAATCAGCCCCTATTCTTCTACCTTCTACCATGGTGTTCGGAAGAGTAATGTATTCTAGAACTTAGCGTTTTGGCTCTTGCTGAGGAAGCCTTGACCAGCGTCCAGGCAACAAGGTCAGATATCACTATCTTAGGTCGGCAGCACACGATCCGTCGGATTCCGCATGCAGGAGCAGAATCTGGCCCTGTTCCTGGCCGGCGACCCCACGTACCTGTTTAATCCGTATTGCAGATGGACATGGTGGCTCGCCGTCGGACATGTGCAGTACAGATTTCTTTAAAATCTTTTTAAAATAGGTATGTTTTTTATGCCAAGATTTCTCTCCATCAATAGATAGGGCATGCCTATCTTTTGACGGCACAGTGTCGGCATCTCCCATAGACTCCTATGGGAGCTAGCCAGCAAAGGGTGGGGAAGCGGCATGCTCGCTAATCGCAGCTGCTATTCGTTCACCCGATTCAACACGCAGATAGCCACGCTGTTTTAGCACGGCTATCTAAGCCTTAAAACGACGATCGTGTGAAAGAGCCCTAATTGTATGTTTGCAGGATCTGTGTTGCCAAAAGATTAGTTGTACCTAATAATTCATTGTATATATTTGCTTGTGTGTATGTGTATACATAGATACTTTCTCAGGTTAGCACTTCCTTGTGTTTGTCTTGACTTTGTTGCCTAAAGCTGCAACCAAAATGACAGTTTAAGCATAATCTTAATAATATCAGCTGCTTCCAGCATGAGTCAGAGACTTGGGGGAGACTTGGGTTCTCCAGACTGTCTGCCGATTGGTCGGTCAGCTTCACTCGTTTTATTCTCTGCTATTGCCAAGTCAGCAAAGTAGAAGAGAAAGGCCGCTTTGTTTCCCAAAACTAGACGTGTCTTACAAACATCACTTCTTGTGTAACAATTATCCTTTTGTTTCTAAAACTGTCATCTTAACCTACTTTGTTTACATATATGTATGAAAGGCCTGCGCTTACATCCACAGTTTTCATTTCAGGAGGCCAGATTTGGTCTGCATCAAACACAAATGTATTCAAATATTTTTATTTTATTGTTTTTATAAAATTATAACCCTTTAAACTGTTTCTGAGTTTTTAAAAAACTTTCAAAAGCAGCCCTAGTCCTCATTGGCCGCTGCTTTGCTGCTACTAAAATCACAGAAAGGGAAATATAAACAGGCAAAAAAAAAAAAAATTACAAAAAGTGGCCATATACTTACTGATATACTGATACAAGAGGGCAGGTCAAGAAAGATACCACATATCCCTCAACAGGCAGACAGCCAAACTGCTAAAAGGCGTATTCAGATAAATGTACTTTTAGGCCTCTTTCGCACAGGCGACAGCGATATCGCCGTGAGAAAATCGCAGCAGTATTGCATCAGTGATCTGTGCGATAACGCTTCGTGTTCTCGCAGCAATAGCTCGATTTTGTGTCGTTACAAAGTCGTGCGATTTTGTAGCACTCTTTTGCCAGGGATTTTCGAGGGCGCGGGGGGCTTGAAATATAAGCCTTACCATGAAAAACAGCCCTAGCTACATTAGAAAAAAAATTAAAAATAGGTCTACTAACAGCCGCTGTCCGCTCTGCCACACGTCTTCCTTGCAGTTCCCCGACACATGTCTTTAGTCTTCAGGCAAGGCTTCCTCGTCAGAGGATTGAAAAACCCCGCCTCCAGGAAGCACTGCCTCTGGCTGAGTCGCGGCGCTCGAGAACCAATCAATCAGAGCCAGCACTCTATGAACCTATCACAGCCATTCAGTGAATGGCTGTGATTGGCTGAGCCGCTGTGCTCGAAAACCAATCAGAGGCAGCACTTCCTAGAGTTGGGAATTTTGAACTCTCAAGCCAGGAAGCGCTTGCTGAAAACTACAAGCAAGTCTGCCGGAGATGAAAAGGAGACACACAGCGGTCCTGATAGCGCCTCTTAGGTGATGTTTCTTTTTTACTGCAGATATGGCTCATTTAAGGGCTTTTACAGTAGGATTTCCTACTGTAAAAGTTGCATTGCATCGCATGAAAACCGCGTTTTTGTGCAATGCAACAAAAAGGAAGGCTCCATAGGGAAACATGGGCTACAAAACCCCGCACATTGCAGCAATATTCAGCAACCCGCATTACCTGCAGTTGTTCTTCTCTGCCACCCCTCTGATCCATTGGTTTTGGGCCCCCTTTTTGGCTGTCCAAGTTGGCTGCAGCAATTCTCTACTTACCTAATGCACCCTGTGCACTGTTCTCCAGGTGGCCAGTGCTGATCACAAGAGTGGCTCTGGACAATCAGAAAGCAGGTATAGTATATAAGTAGTCTAACACAACCAGTGCACTGTGGGGATTAGATTGATGAAGATTGCATCATCTCGGACGACCTAAATCTGATCTATTTTATCCTGGAGGAGACTACTGTATATGGAAGAAAGCCCCCTAAGGTGCAGTGCATTAGATTAGTGTCAGAGATGTACCTTGAAGCTTCTGGGCCCCAATGCAAAACCTGTAACAGGTCCCCCTACTATAATGCTTTATTCACAGTACTGGGCTCCCTATATGGAGAAGAGAGGTCTTATGGGCCACCTAAGGCTCCTGGGCCCGGGTGCAACTGCATCTGCAGCATCCGAGGAGAGGCCCACAGCTGAGGAGACAGCTTTGTAGATTGAGGCCTACATGTTCACATAACGACATACACCTGGTCCGTAAACATATGTTAATCATTTGCGTCATTACATACTAGGCCAATCATAAGTTGTTATGATGTTAGAGAGGCGTGCATGTAATTGGTGCGTCATATTCAGTATATCTGTACTGTACTTCCTTTGAATAAACCAGAAGAGAATTGGGGGCTGACGGATAACATCTGTCAGTTCAAATGCATATATTCATGCATGAAGCTTCTCTTTATAACCAATCTGGAGCAAACCAGTGAAATCTTCTGGAATATGATTTATTCCCTTAGCAGTTGGTAGAGCTCATTTACTTAAACAAATGATCTACAGTTCACAAACTTTGCATCAGCCAGCAGGACAGTAGTGTAGACAGAATAGTTGTGTGACAGGGAGGATTCACAGGATGGCAGATGAGTCCACAGTCCCAGTTATCTGTGGGGTTCTGCTCCCGGTGACTCACTTTACTCTCACTCCAGCTCTCTACCGGTACACACTCACGTTTAGAAGTCACACTCAGCGCTGCCTGGCAGTTTCTCTCACTCTCTCTTTGTACTCATTTTAGTACTGAGGAGTGCTGGCTGATTTTCTCCCAGGGCAGACATTACTCCATCGCTCTGCCTCATCCATCCTGGGGTTCCTCATAGAATGAGGCAGAGTTTTCCTACTCACTAAAAGTTTCTGTCTTCCCAAGGCTCCAACAAGACTTCCACTAACCACCTAACTTCTGACTAGACTCCTACTGCACAGCAGCCTTGCAAACACATACATATAACACGATCACGTGACACACAACAAGATACATTTTTTTGGACATAACCCCGACATTAACCCATTCAGTGCTGCAGAGGTTGCAATACACATCAAATGCACACACACTGAAGACACATTTCTTGCAGCTTCACTCTGCTCTCCCCTGCCTCCTGCTTGTGAGAGAGGAAGAAACCTTTCACAAGCAGGAGGCAGCGGGAGCAGGGTCTTGGCTTCCAATCTATTTCTATAAGTCCCTTTCCACTACGACTAGAGATGAGCAAGCATACTCGCTAAGGACAATTGCTCGATCGAGCATTGTCCTTAGTTAGTACCTGCCCGCTCGGAAGAAAAGGCTCGGCTGCCGGCGTGGGTGAGAGGTGAGTTGCGGCAGTGAGCAGGGGGAGCAGGGGGGGAGAGAGAGATCTCCCCTCCGTTCCTCTCCGCTTTCCCCCGCCGCTGGCAGCCAAATCTTTTCTTCCGAGCGGGCAGGTACTTGCTAAGGACAATGCTCGATCGAGTAATTGCCCTTAGCGAGTATACTCGCTCATCTCTACTCACGACCTATGATGTACATATGCGTCATAGGTGGATGAAGGGTTAACAAGCTGAATAACATGGTTATGGTGGTTTAGTATGGGCAAAAAAAAATAGGAGTGCTTCTTTAATTGTTACATTTATTTGAGATCCTTAAGACTGAAAGCAGACCAGGAATTATTGTTCTTCTTCTGGCGATTGCAATATCGCCGTGAGAAAATCGCAGTAAAGTCGCTTTTTTGTTTGAGTGTCAGCGATGCTTTTTTCTGAAAATAATCTTGCATTACTGCTGCTTGTGATTTTCTCGCACAATAGCTGGCAATAAGTGGTGTGAATGTTAAAACTGCCTCGTACGAACATGGCAAGTTTGTGTGTTGCGAGGCGATAAAGCGGAGGCTCCATAGAGAAATATGGCCGAGAAAAAGTAAAATAAAGATAGGGCAGGCAGCGATTTCCAAATCTCGCAACATCGCAAATGAAGCCATTGAAAATCATGGGTTTCTTAATTCTGTGTGTTTAAGCCCTCTCACATCACGCAATTTTCTCGCCAGTGTGAGGGAGTTCTAAGAGCGGCATCACCTAAGTGTTTGCGCCCGCAGCAGTGCAACGTATTTGCGCGTGAACGAGGCTGATTGAGGTACATTTGCATGCATGTCTGTGCGTATTACTGTCATTTTTGCGCATGCAGGGCTAGTTTACATGTGACACACCCTTTCAAAGTCTCATGCACATGCAGATTTAGCCCCGTGAAAAATGTGCGTGTAGAATTTACGACACGGATCTGAGTTAGGGCTGACAACTCTCTCCCCGCTTGTGTACAGATGCTGCAGGCGGGGAGAGGCTGGCATGGCCCTAACCAAGTAACTTGGAGCACCCTTCAAGGCAAAGGGAGTCAAACTTCAAAGCCCAGCACACACATGGGCACATTGTACATACCAGTCCCGGATTCATGCTTCTGTGGATCAGGCTGCATGAACCTGGCAACAGCTTCACTTTAACTGAGAATTTAGAGTAAACTATTGAAATCTAGTGTGTTTGATTGATGTGTTCTTGGTTTGATACAAAGTGAGACACCCAGATGTAATATGAGATATGGCAACTTAACACCTTTATTTATACATCCGTAAAGGAAATCACTATTTATGTGAAAATGTTTTAATGCCTAAAAGAGGTGTATGAGATTAGAAAAAGATAATTTTCTCCAGAAATACCACCATGTTTATTCATGGGTTGTGTCTGATGTGCATGTGAACGCAGTTGGGCTGCAGTACCAGACACAGCCCATGGACAGGAGTGGTGCTGTAGCTGAGGGAGAAAAAAACATTACATATACTAGAGCAGCGTCACATCTTCCAGAAATATGGGAGTATGTTTAAGCATGAACCTGAATATAACAGCAGGCATAGTTAGGCTGCCGGTCCACGGGCTTTGCGATATCCCGCGGCAGATCTCCGCCGCGAGAGCCGCCGCCCGGAAGCAGGAGCCAGCAGACGGATCTCCGCGGTGAACCTATGTGACAGATAGGCTCATCAAGGAGAATCGCAGCAATTCGCAGCATGCAGCAATTTTCCACCCGCGAGCCGAGACTCGCTATGATTCTCCGCTCGTGGACAGGGGGGCTACACTTTCCATAGCAATGCTGGATGAACATAGGTCTATTTTCGGCTTTAGCTACTATGATACTGCAGAATTTTCCCGAAAATAAGCCTTACCCTGATTTTTGCCTATTTTCGGGGAGGCTTGAAATATAAGCCATACCCCGAAAATAAGCCCTAGCTAGACTACATAATAAAAAAATTCTGAATACATTACCTAGTAGGCACGGTCCGGGTCCCTCACGCTGGTCTGCGAGGCTCCGTAGCTTTACCTGCACTCCTCGGCCACCAACAGAACATCAATTACTGGTTGCAGCGCTCATAAATCCCCCCTCCAGGAAGCGATGGCTCTGATTGGCCAGCGAGCGCTGCTCTCAGCCAATCACAGCCGTCATGTTGGTTCGGTGAGCGCTGCATTGATTGGCTGATAGCAGCCCTCGCTGGAAGAACTCCGTTGGCGGATTCCTTCAGCCCCGTGGTGCATATATGGAATAGATCGGAGCTTTCCCCCGGAAGTATAGGTCTGGAAATCCTCCTGCCATTTACCTCCTATTGAAGTCTGAACTGAGCCTAAAACATTCACTTTGATGATGGCTTTTATTATTACTCAACATAATTTGCATAACAATCATTTAAAGCAAAGCAATTACCGTGCTGACACATAAGGAATACAGGGCTGGTTGTGCCTATCATTAGCCTTAATAGCACCTTTTTATTCTAGTACTGCCTGTTCCTTCCCAGAGTAAGGAGACTTGTGGCACACATACACAATGTAGTAATGGATGTAATGTAGGTCACTATATATAGGTCAGTTCATTGCCAGCATTTTCTGCCGCACATGTTTCAGTCATGAGATTGCATGACCGTCTAAACTTCTGCTGTTGCAATCTCAAGTTAAATAGCGACATATGCGATTTGACACTTTAACATACTTACTGCTGATCCTTTAAAGCTAATGAGGTTGTTGATATATATTTTTATCTTCGCCTTGCAGAGGAATTTTCAGAGTTCCCAAAATGCTGATTTTTAAGTTGCAGTAATATAAACATATCCATTTGCACTAGTCACGCACATAAGATACCAATATATGTTTAAGTTTGTCATGGCTAGTTTCTGGTTGTACCCTACAATATTGAGTCCTGGGGAACCAATGACAAGTGAGTATGCTGCCGGCCCCATTGCAAACAATGGGTAATATCGCAGAAAGATAGCATTACATCGCAGTGCCATCCAGGAAAACATCACTCATGTGTATGATCCCATTCAAGTGAAAAGGGCTGTAGCAGTTTCAGGCACTAGGGCGGAGTCTCAGGTGTAGAAGCCGCAGGTCTGGAGTGTAGTCAGGGAACAGCCAGGAGTCAGCAACGGGATGTCTCGGTTTGCAGTACAGATGAAGGAGGCGGGTAGCATAGTCAGAAGGGAAGCCAGAAGTCTGCATCAGGAGGTCTTGTAGCAATAGCAGAGGAGCAGGTAGAAGTGGGGCTTGACCAATGCTGTGGAGCAGAATAATCATGCAAGGAAGGAGTTTCAGGGCCAGGATTTTATAGGAAGTCCTAATCAGGAACAGGCAGAGCTAGAATAGGGGCTGGTTAGTAGAATCTGAAAACAAGGTCAAGGTATGCAGGGGAATTGTCCAAGGCTGGATGGTTCAATTGGAAGAGCCACCAACTAGAGCACAGGAGGTTGTGGGTTCGAGGTTCATATTTGTGAGTCTCACAATGCACAAATCTCGCACAATTTTCTCGGCTGTGTGAAACCCACCTTAGAAGACATTTATCAGTTAGGAGATTAGCCACTTCTACCTTAAAAAAAAAAAAAAGGAGAATAAAAACTGTTTGATGAATTTTTGCCATCCAGCCCACTGGCATTTATATCACTGTGTACAGCAAGTACTGGTAACTTTTTGTTCAAATTGGTTGCCATTGAAAACAATAGGTTCAGTTCAGACATTGTGACAATGTCTGCGTACCTTTGTAAGCCTCGTCCTATGTTTTCTCAATCCCCAAGTGTCCCCTAAGTACATGACTATGCGCTATATTCAGGACCTGACGCCTATATGACCTGGGTTGTTCCACCACGTGGTCCTTAATTTTAGTCACTCTATATATAAGATCGTTGTTCATGGAAAAGTGGGGAAACGCTGGTCGGGTCCTGGTTCTTGTGGCACACCATTCATGACCACAATACTCTCTAGCGCAAAAGTGGGATCCTTCAACTGTGCAGTCCCAAAGTTTTCCTGTGAAATGTCTAGTTTAGGTCCATCCTCAAGGTCCACAATTCTGTTGCTGTCAGGATGAGGCAAATTATCATCAGGGATTACATCAAACTTTTTAGATTTAGGCAATACTTTTCCGTACAAGTCCCAAAACAGAGGGAAATCATGCCCCAATATCACAACTTGCATTAAAATTTTTACCATGCCTACTTCATAGGACATAGTTCCCGCCATTGTCTCTATTGTAGCCAGAGCTACAGGGTGCACTCTTGTATCCCCATGTATACACACTTATGTGTTTTTCTGGCAGATAGCTCTCAGCTAC
Organism: Eleutherodactylus coqui; assembly: GCF_035609145.1. Lineage (NCBI taxonomy): Eukaryota > Metazoa > Chordata > Amphibia > Anura > Eleutherodactylidae > Eleutherodactylus > Eleutherodactylus coqui. The sequence continues at coordinate 198,604,142 of NC_089841.1, read as the reverse complement.
AAGGCTAACATGAACCAGTGTAACCAGACTATCAGAGTCCAAAAGAGCCTTCACAAAGCAATAGGTCACACTCAGCTCACACACTTGCAGTTCAGTCTCTAGTCCTGGTGATGCAACACATGCAGCCTCTGCAAACAGGGAGCAATGTCTAGCTAGGTCACAGTCCATGGAGTTCGGTAGTTAAGGGGCAATTGGCTATGACGTGTCCCGACTTCTGGCACCTCCAACACCGCACTATCCCTAGTCTCTTGGGCCAAGAGTCCTTTCTAGGGCTCACTGGGCCTCCAGGCTTATCAGTCTTTATCCCATGTGGTGTCACTTCAGGGGCCCTTGGCTCTTTCTCCACAGGCCTCTATCCTCCCTGAGTCAATGGAAGTCTCTTACCAGCAGTAGGCAGGATGATCCGTTGCGAAGCCTGGGTGACCAGGATGTCATAGAGATAGTCCTCTGTTGCAACATATTGGTCTACAAGGTTGACCAGCTGGTTGGCATCTTTGCGGTCTCCATGTCTGACCCAGTGTTGTAACTCCATAGGGAGGGCGCGGACGTAGCGATCCATCGATATCCTTTCCACAATCTGGGTTGGTGTGCAGACCTCTGGTTCTAGCCCTTTATTGACCAGGTGGATGAAATCACATATCTGGGACCAGGCAGGCTGGTCAACCCTGTAGCTCTAATTATATACCCTTCAGACATGGATAGCAGCCATGACCCCCAGACAAGCTAGTATCTCAGTCTTTAGCTTCATGCTGGCTGAGGACAGGTTGGTTTTTTTGGGTTCAGCAGTAAGATATGGTGCAAGAACCTCCATCCATTCCACTTCTGGAAGTTTCTCCTTTTCTGCAGTCTTCTCAAAGACAGTCAGATATGCTTCTATATCGTTTTTATCAGTCTTTTTTTGTATTGGCAGTTGCACAGCTTCTCTTGCACTTATAGTAGCAGGGGCCCTTTTGTCCTTTCTCTCAGGGCGCCCCAGAAGTGCCCCTTTCAGCAGTGCAATTTGTTCCTGCTGTGCCTGGAGTTGCTAATTAAACGTTTGTTGCTGCTGGCTATTCATCTGTTGCTGCTGGGCATTCACCTGAGCCAACTGCTTGACAAGCTCCTCTAGTGTGTTTGCATGGTAGAAGCAAGTTTCACCAAAGACATGAGCCCATTTAGTACTCAATCATCAACAGGTTGTCTTGCTGTTACCCCTAGCAATCAGACATGCCTGCATCGTTCCACCATATGTGGCAATGTCTGTGTAGGGGGTGGGGGTCGGCAGCGGTACAGCGGCAGACTCAGTCCAAGTAAAAGTCCAAATCACTTTATTTTCTTGAATAACAGAAAATGCTGTGAAAACAATCACCGCTAGCAGCGTATACAACTTGGGCAACAAACAATACAAATACTTGCCTTTTTGTTAGGTGCTAACTAAACAGCGGTACTCTCACTTAGGGCTCCTACACACTGGCGATCGTCATATTGCCGTGAGAAAGTCACGGCAAAATCGTGACTTTTTACCGACGATTTTTGAGTGTCAGCACTGCTTTTTCTCGCAAAAACATGACTGCCACTTGCAATTCATGCAATTTTTTAACGAGAAAGCCAATAGGACTTTCTAATGTTAAAAACGCATTGCATCACACGAAAAACGCAAGTTCATGCTTTGCAATGCGATAGAAAGGAGGTTCCATAGGGAAAGATGGGAGATTTAAAAAAGCAAAACTCATGAGTGAAAACATCGCAAATGTGAAGGAAACCATTGAAAATCATTGGTTTCATAATTCTGCATTTTCACTCACTGTCGCATCATATGAAAATTGCACATTTTTCTCGCAAGTGTGAAGGTGCCCTTACTACTATCGTGCAGCAATGGTCAACAAGCAGCAGAAGTCCACCAGGGTAGACATGCTCCCTTCAGGCTCTGACTGCCAAAACCTGCAGCCTTCTATGATTACCTCAATGCGTCCAGCTGAGCTCACTGGGATCCAGAAGGAAGATCTGTACTGGAGCTTTATCTCACCCAGGCTAAGCATTTGGGTGAAATGTACCCTCCCTCCAGTACTCTTTCTTGCACATGTCTATAACATGTTTCCTTAAGCGCTCCTTCACACAGGAAAATTTGTGCATGTAAATGCACATGCAAAATTTGCACTCAATGGGTTTATGCACATTTATTTTGTTCTATTTTGAGCCCATTTGAATACCAAAGACCCCCATAGATATCTATGGGGGGTGCGCAAATGTGCATGCAATGTGCAAGAGGATGCGCAAAATACAGCAAAAAAAAAAGAAAAGAGCACATCTGGACCTCATTAGGCTAAATAGCCTTTTAAATCAGGGCGGGGGTGTTGAGCACGCATGTGAACAGGCCCTGTGTGCGGAACAATGTACAGTACAATGTGCAGACACATACACACATCAACCTCATTCATAGCACAAATACATGGCGCTGAAGCATGTGCATTTGCGCATACACTAGTGTGGAGGAGCCCTTAGGGCTTATTCAGACGTCCGTATATCAGCTAGGTTTTCACGCCCGGCCGATATACGGTGTCCCTTTCTGCAGGGGGAGAATGCTGGAAGGGCCGGGAGCAGTGCTCTGAGCGACTCTCCGCCCTCTCTGCGACCCCTCTCCGACCCTCGCCACTATTTGCAACGTGAGGAGGCGGGGCGGTGGCGGAGCTATTTCTGGACTTAGCTCCGCCCCTGCCTCACTCCCTCCCATTGCAAATAGTGGCGGGGGGCGGAGAGGGGGCGGGAGCTCAGTGCACTTCTCCCAACCCTTCAGGCATCCTCCACCTGCAGAGAGGGACACAGTATATCGTCCGGACGTGAAAACCCGGTCAATATACGCACGTCTGCACGTCTGACTGTAGAGCAGTGAAACGAACTGACTGTAGTAATGTAGCGGGACGGAGCTTGCGCTGCACTGAGGTGTACAGACTCTCATCTGCAATACCAATTTCTATTAGAGTCTGTCTGTCTGTAATATGGCATGCGAAAAATCAGAAATCACCAGGAGGTCCATAAAATACTATTATTTTCATATAAGCCTTAAAGTACTTGTGTGTTTTAGAAAACCCATTTTCAGATACTCTATTGAGGCATTGTACGGTAGATGAGAGAGGTGTTTGTTTTTTTTTGTTTTTTTTTTGACCATCGTGCCCCCACTACCCCAAAGTACATTTAAATTATGTACTTACTGTGGTGCCAGGGCCCTATTTGAGTGCTCTACATCCACGGTATGCAACCCATGATAAAACAGATCTCCTAGCCCGGTGACGCCCGGTAAACCTGTCATGTGGGCCTCTAAAGTATAAGTCCCGGCAGGTTCACAGGATGCCACTGATGACATCTCGTAGCAGGACTCCACGTGACTGCTGCAGGCAACACAGACAAAGTTACCAGAGTAGCGAGGGAGCAGCACTTCAGCAGGGAGGTGAGTATGGCTGCTGCACACGGGCATATTTGTATTGCGGAATCCGGGGTGGGCATCCGCTCCTGGTTTTCTCTGCAAGTACCGCCCATAGCATGCAATGGAAAAGCACTTTTTGCTGCACATGAGTGGAAATCAATAGCGATTTTCCGCTCGCAGAGGAAATATCGTGGCATGCTCTATTTTTGTGCAGTGTCCGCACGGATAGCTTCTATTGAAGTCAATGCAAGCCGTCCGACCCACAGCCCTTCCGCAATTAACATTGCGTAAAGGTTGTGGGACCTGCGTCATCGCCTAGCGACGGTGCGGGGAAATCTGTACTGCACATGTCTGATGGCGAGCCATCCAGACCATCCGCAGTACAGAAAAAAAAAAGAAGACGACTGACAAGTAGAGATGAGCGAACGTACTCGTCCGAGCTTGATATTCGTGCGAATATTAGGGTGTTCGGGATGCTCGTTACTCGTAACGAGTACCACGCGGTGTTCCGGTTACTTTCAGTTTCCTCTCTGAGACGTTAGCGCGCTTTTCTGGCCAATTGAAAGACAGGGAAGGCATTACAATTTCCCGCTGTGACGTTCAAGCCCTATACCACCCCCCTGCTGTGAGTGGCTGGGGCGATCAGATGTCACCCGAGTATAAAAGTCGGCCCCTCCCGCAGCTCGCCTCAGATGCCTTCTGAGTTAGCTGAGGGAAAGTGCTATCGTGCTGGTGCTGCTGTAGGGAGAGCGTTAGGAGTCAGTGTAGGCTTCAAGAACCCCAAAGGTCCTTCTTAGGGCCACATCTACCTGTGTGCAGGCTGCTGCTAGCAGTGTTTTTTTTTTTTTTTTCTCAAAATCGGCAGTGCAGAGCATTGCACCCGGTATTAGGGACAGAAGTGGTGCATAGGCAGGGAGAGTGTTAGGAGTGAGTGTAGCCTTCAAGAACCTCAACGGTCCTTTCTAGGGCCAAATTTAAGCGTGTGCAGTACTGTGCTGGCTGCTGTTAGCAGTGTTGCATTTTTTTTTTTTTCTAAAAATCGTCTGTGCAGAGCATTGCACCCTCCATTGATACTACAGTGACAGAATTGTGTAGGCAGGGCCACAACACAGTTATTGTTCATTGAATATACGCAGTGGGTCCTTCCCTTTGCAAAAAAGGAAAAGAAATTATATTTGGCCTGCCTGTGTCAGTCCTAAGGTCTCCGTGTACGTGTGTGCTGCGTGGACAACGTACAAAAATCAGACGCAACCAGCTACGGTTTACTGCAGGCTTGCGCCATTGTCTTTCCTGACTGGCAAATACCTGCTCTGCTAGAGTTAATAACTCTGCTACACTATAGTTGTGTGACACTTTTTCAGGGCCACACTACAGTTCTAAAAGTTATTGTTCATTGAATAAACGCAGTGGGTCCTTCCCTTTGCAAAAAAGGAAAAGAAATTGTATTTGGCCTGCCTGTGTCAGTCCTAAGGTCTCCGTGTACGTGTGTGCTGCGTGGACAACGTACAAAAATCAGACGCAACCAGCTACGGTTGAGTGCAGGCTTGCGCCATTGTCTTTCCTGACTGGCAAATACCTGCTCTGCCAGAGTTAATAACTCTGCTACACTAAAGTTGTGTGACACTTTTTCAGGGCCACACCACAGTTATTAAACGTATTGTTCATTGAATATCCGCAGTGGGGCCCTCCCTTTGCAAAAAAGCGAATTCAATTAATTATATTTGGCCTGCCTGTGTCAGTCCTAAGGTCTCCGTGTACGTGTGTGCTGCGTGGAGAACGTACAAAAATCAGACGCAACCAGCTACGGTTTACTGCAGGCTTGCGCCATTGTCTTTCCTGACTGGCAAATACCTGCTCTGCTAGAGTTAATAACTCTGCTACACTAAAGTTGTGTGTCACTTTTTCAGGGCCACACTACAGTTCTAAAAGTTATTGTTCATTGAATATACGCAGTGGGTCCTTCCCTTTGCAAAAAAGGAAAAGAAATTATATTTGGCCTGCCTGTGTCAGTCCTAAGGTCTCCGTGTACGTGTGTGCTGCGTGGACAACGTACAAAAATCAGACGCAACCAGCTACGGTTGAGTGCAGGCTTGCGCCATTGTCTTTCCTGACTGGCAAATACCTGCTCTGCCAGAGTTAATAACTCTGCTACACTAAAGTTGTGTGACACTTTTTCAGGGCCACACCACAGTTATTAAACGTATTGTTCATTGAATATCCGCAGTGGGGCCCTCCCTTTGCAAAAAAGCGAATTCAATTAATTATATTTGGCCTGCCTGTGTCAGTCCTAAGGTCTCCGTGTACGTGTGTGCTGCGTGGAGAACGTACAAAAATCAGACACAACCAGCTACGGTTTACTGCAGGCTTGCGCCATTGTCTTTCCTGACTGGCAAATACCTGCTCTGCTAGAGTTAATAACTCTGCTACACTAAAGTTGTGTGTCACTTTTTCAGGGCCACACTACAGTTCTAAAAGTCATTGTTCATTGAATATACGCAGTGGGTCCTTCCCTTTGCAAAAAAGGACAAAAAATTATATTTGGCCTGCCTGTGTCAGTCCTAAGGTCTCCGTGTACGTGTGTGCTGCGTGGACAACGTACAAAAATCAGACGCAACCAGCTACGGTTGAGTGCAGCCTTGCGCCAATTTCTTTCCTGCCTGGGAAATCAAATCACTGGTAATACAGCATGCTGAGGGGTAGGGGTAGGCCTAGAGGATGTGGACGCGGCCGAGGACGCGGAGGGCCAAGTGAGGGTGTGGGCACAGGCCGAGCCAGTGCGGTGGCCAGGGGTAGAGGCAGGGCCAGACCGAATAATCCACCAACTGTTTCCCAAAGCGCCCCCTCGCGCCATGCCACCCTGCACAGGTCAAGGTGCTCTACGGTGTGGCAGTTTTTCACAGAGACGCCTGACGACCGACGAACAGTGGTGTGCAACCTTTGTCGTGCCAAGATCAGCTGGGGAGGCACCACCAACACCATGCGCAGGCATATGATGGCCAAGCACCCCACAAGGTGGGACGATGCCCGTTCACCGCCTCCGGTTTGCACCACTGCCTCTCCCCCTGTGCCCCAACCTGCCACTGAGATCCAACCCCCCTCTGAGGACACAGGCACTACTGTCTCCTGGCCTGCACCCACACCATCACCTCCGCTGTCCTCGGCCCCATCCAGCAATGGCTCTCAGCGCAGCGTCCAGACGTCGCTAGTGCCACAGTTTGAGCGCAAGCGCAAGTACGACGCCACGCACCCGCACGCTCAAGCGTTAAACGTGCACATTGCAAAATTGATCAGCCTACAGATGCTGCCGTATAGGCTTGTGGAAACGGAGGCTTTCAAAAGCATGATGGCGGCGGCTGCCCCGCGCTACTCGGTTCCCAGTCGCCACTACTTTTCCCGATGTGCCGTCCCAGCCCTGCACGACCACGTCTCCCGCAACATTGTACGCGCCCTCACCAACGCGGTTACTGCCAAGGTCCACTTAACAACGGACACGTGGACAAGCACAGGCGGGCAGTGCCACTATATCTCCCTGACGGCACATTGGGTGAATTTAGTGGAGGCTGGGACAGAGTCAGAGCCTGGGACCGCTCACGTCCTACCCACCCCCAGAATTGCGGGCCACAGCTCGGTGGTGGTATCTGCGGCGGTGTATGCTTCCTCCACTAAAGCACCTTCCTCCTCCTCCTCCTCCTCCTCCAACGCAACCTCTGTCTCGCAATCAAGATGTGTCAGCAGTACGTCGCCAGCAGTCGGTGTCACGCGGCGTGGCAGCACAGCGGTGGGCAAGCGTCAGCAGGCCGTGCTGAAACTACTCAGCTTAGGAGAGAAGAGGCACACGGCCCACGAACTGCTGCAGGGTCTGACAGAGCAGACCGACCGCTGGCTTGCGCCGCTGAGCCTCCAACCGGGCATGGTCGTGTGTGACAACGGCCGTAAGCTGGTGGCGGCTCTGCAGCTCGGCAGCCTCTCGCACGTGCCATGCCTGGCCCATGTCTTTAATTTGGTGGTTCAGCGCTTTCTGAAAAGCTACCCCCACTTGTCATACCTGCTCGGAAAGGTGCGCCAGCTCTGCGCACATTTCCGCAAATCCCACACGCACGCTGCCACCCTGCGGACACTGCAACATAGGTTTAATCTGCCAGTGCACCGACTGCTGTGCGACGTGCCCACACAGTGGAACTCTACGCTCCACATGTTGGCCAGACTCTATGAGCAGCGTAGAGCTATAGTGGAATACCAACTCCAACTTGCGCGGCGCAGTGGGAGTCAGCCTCCTCAATTATTTACAGAAGAGTGGCCCTGGTTGGCAGCCATCTGTCAGGTCCTTGGAACATTTGAGGAGTCTACCCAGGTGGTGAGCGGCGATGCTGCAATCATTAGCGTCACCATTCCTCTGCTATGCATCTTGAGAAGTTCCCTGCAAAGCATAAAGGCAGACGCTTTGCGCTCGGAAACAGAGCCGGGGGAAGACAGTATGTCGCTGGATAGTCGGAGCACCCGCCTATCTATATCTCAGCGCGTTGAGGAGGAGGAGGAGGAGCATGAGGAGGATGAGGAGGAGGGGGAAGAGACAGCTTGGCCCACTGCTGAGGGTACAGATGCTGCTGGGCTGTCATCCTTTCAGCGTGTATGGCCTGAGGAGGAGGAAGAGGAGGAGGAGGAGGATCCTGAAAGTGATCTTCCTAGTGAGGACAGCCATGTGTTGCGTACAGGTACTCTGGCACACATGGCGGACTTCATGTTAGGATGCCTTTCTCGTGACCCTCGCGTTACACGCATTCTGGCCACTACAGATTACTGGGTGTACACATTGCTCGACCCACGGTATAAGGAGAACTTTTCCACTCTCATTCCCGAAGAGGAAAGGGGTTCGAGAGTGATGCTATACCACAGGGCGCTGGTGGACAAACTGATGGTAAACTTCCCATCCGACAGCGCTAGTGGCAGAAGGCGCAGTTCCGAGGGCCAGGTAGCAGGGGAGGCGCAGAGATCAGGCAGCATGTACAGCGCAGGCAGGGGAACATTCTCCAAGGCCTTTGCCAGCATTATGGCTCCCCAGCAAGACTGTGTCACCGCTCCCCAGTCAAGGCTGAGTCGGCGGGAGCACTGTAAAAGGATGGTGAGGGAGTACGTAGCCGATCGCACGACCGTCCTCCGTGACGCCTCTGCCCCCTACAACTACTGGGTGTCGAAGCTGGACACGTGGCCTGAACTAGCGCTGTATGCCCTGGAGGTGCTTGCTTGTCCTGCGGCTAGCGTCTTGTCGGAGAGGGTGTTTAGTGCGGCTGGGGGAATCATCACAGATAAGCGTACCCGCTTGTCAACCGACAGTGCCGACAGGCTAACACTCATCAAGATGAACAAAGCCTGGATTTCCCCAGACTTCTTTTCTCCACCAGCGGACAGCAGCGATACGTAAGCAATACGTAGGCTGCACCCGCGGATGGAAGCTACGTTCTCTCTCACCATCCAAAACGGGGACATTTCTGCTTCATCAATCTGTGTCTAATATTCCTCCTCCTCCTCCTGCTCCTCCTCCTGAAACCTCACGTAATCACGCTGAACGGGCAATTTTTCTTAGGGCCACAAGGCTCACTCATATAATTTTTCTAAACAATTTCTATACGTTTCAATGCTCTTAAAAGCGTTGAAACTTTAACTTGAACCAATTTTTCGTTAAACTGGGCTGCCTCCAGGCCTAGTTACCACTTAAGCCACATTAACCAAAGCGATTAATGGGTTTCACCTGCCCTCTTGGTTGGCCATGGCCAATTTTTTGGATGTACATTAGTACTGTTGATACAGCAATTTTTGTGGGCCCTCGCCTACAGTGTAATCAAATGAATTTTTAGCCCACCTACATTACAGCTGACGTTACATCCGCTGTGTTGGGCACTGCAATGGGATATTTTTATGTACCGCCGGTGGGTTCCAGGGAGCCACCCATGCTGTAGGTGCACACGGAGTTTAACCTACATCTGTCCACTTGTAAAGAACCCCAGTCAGACTGGGGCATGCAGTGTGGGCCGAAGCCCACCTGCATTAAGCACGACATTACTACCTCAGCTGTGTTGGGCAATGCAATGGGATATTTCTATGTACCACCGGTGGCTTCCTGGCACCCACCCATGCTGTGGGTCCACAGGGAATTATAAATGCATCTGTTTCCACTTGTAAAGAACCCCAGTCTGACTGGGGTATGCAGTGTGGGCCGAAGCCCACCTGCATTAAACATGACATTACTACCTCAGCTGTGATGGGCAGTGCAATGGGATATTTTTATGTTCCGCCGGTGGGTTCCAGGGAGCCACCCATGCTGTCGGTCCACAGGGACTTCACAATAGGGAGTTGTACCTGCCTGTGTCTATGAATTAAAAACCGCGGTCTGACTGGGGCATGCAGAGACACCTTGACAGAATGAATAGTGTGTGGCACATAGGTTCCCCATTGCTATGCCCACGTGTGCAGCTCCTGATGGCGGTGGCACAGGATTCTATTTCTCATTGCTTCTGTACAGCATTGTGGGCTATCGCCCCGCCCCTTTTAAAGAGGGTCGCTGCCTAGCCGTGCCAACCCTCTGCAGTGTGTGCCTGCGGTTCCTCCTCATGGCAGACGCACTTCTAAATAGACATGAGTGTGGCGTGGCATGAGGGCAGCTGAAGGCTGCGCAGGGACACTTTGGTGTGCGCTGTGGGGGGGAGGGGGGGCGGTTGGGCAGCATGTAACCCAGGAGAAGTGGCAGTGGAGTGTCATGCAGGCAGTGATTGTGTTTTGTTGGAGGTAGTGTGGTGCTTAGCTAAGGTATGCATTGCTAATGAGGGCTTTTCAGAAGTAAAAGTTTTTGGGAGGGGGGGGGGGCCCACTCTTGCCGCTATTGTGGCTTAATAGTGGGACCTGTGAACTTGAGATGCAGCCCAACATGTAGCCCCTCGCCTGCCCTGTCCATTGCTGTGTCGTTCCCATCACTTTCTTGAATTGCCCAGATTTTCACACAAGGAAACCTTAGCGAGCATCGGCGAAATACAAAAATGCTCGGGTCGCCCATTGACTTCAATGGGGTTCGTTATTCGAAACGAACCCTCGAGCATCGCGAAAAGTTCGTTACGAGTAACGAGCACCCGAGCATTTTGGTGCTCGCTCATCTCTACTGACAAGGTAAGCTGGGTCACTGGCTGGGCACAGGATCGGATTCCAGTGCAGGATTTGCATCCGGAATCCGACCCAGTTGTGTGCAGGTGGCCTATATATGTGTTATATATATATATATATATATATACATATATACTTCATCCACCCCACTGCCACCATTTTTTTTTTATATTGGAAAACCCTAAAGGGGTGTACCAAAATTGCAAGATATCCCCTATCAACAGGGAAGAACTTGCTGATTTGTGGGGCTCTCACTGCTGAGCCCCCTGCCAATGTCGAGAACAGGACTCCTTTATCCCACACTCCTGTCACTGTGGGGGTCTCTTCTAACCCCCCTCACCCCCCATATGCTATGTCATTGCGTACTTGCTGCGCAGCTGTCTCATCCGGGCCGCACACAGCGAATTACGCTCAGGTGGTAAGTAATAAGATCCCCTCACAGTACAATTTGATAATAATGATCTGACTTAGAGCTGTCTGCAGGAAAGTGGGGCCAATGTGATTGTAATGCCGAGGGGATATGTGTGTGTGTTTTCTAAGGCGTAAAAATGAAAGTGTTTACAAATGTGAACAAGGATGTGGTCTATCACATGCCCTCTTGAAAAGGAAAATGGTCCTTGATGTAGTGTAGGTACTAACGCTGTAGGACAAATGACTCAGGTGCTACCTGCCAGGGTTGGTGCAACAAACACTGTACTCTGATGTTTCACTGGAGTGTCACTGAGCATGCTCAACAGTTGTCCTGTTCAAACTCCATGCAGTGAGAAGTACAGGAGGCTCCGGACCCCTGTTCTATTCATCATGGGGTGAGACATTTATCACATGCTATAGATATTTGATTAATCTTGACAGGTCACTATAGTAGGTCTCAGAAAGTCAGATCCTTTTAGTTCAGGTTCCTGATGCTGAACACCCTAAGGGCTCATTCACATGACCGAGATTTTGGCACATATTACGGCCGTGTGACACGCTGTGAATGGAGTCAAAGAAAGTAAATGGACTTTCATTAATCCATTTACATTAGTGTCTAAACACTGCGTGTCGATACGCACAGGAAATAGATCGCAGCATGCTCTATTTCTTTGCGTACCACGCAGTGTAAGCCCCATACTTTTGTACGGCTGGCAATGCAAATGCTGTTCACTGGCGTAACTATAGAGGATGCAGGGGATGCGGTTGCACCCGGGCCCACGAGCCTTAGGGGACCCATAAGACCTATCTTCTCCATATAGGGAGCCCAGTGCTATGAATAAAGCATTATAGTTGGGGCCCAGAAGCTTCAAGTTACGCCTCTGATGCTGTTCATTGTGAACAGGCAGCATCTTCATACGCAACCCTGCTATGAAACAGAGTGGGGCATTTAAAGGAAAAAAGACAAAGTCACACTGCGCATAGCCGTGTGCGTGAGATCCGCGGTCATGCGCAACACACTCACCGCCATACGCTGTCCCTGCCGGCTCACACAGACCGGTAAACCGCTGCAGATACGGTCGTGTGAATGAGCCAAGGCTGTGGTGAGGATGGAGCTTAGATCTGTATGTTCTTTCACTGTTGGGTAAACACAGTGAGTTGTATTGGTCATGTTATAGTTTTGTTATTTGTATCGGTAACATAATCAGATGTAACTGGATGTTCTCAACAATGTAGCAAACATGTGGACATAACATTCATAGTAAACAAAATAAGAGCAGGAGGGGGGAAACTAAAAACAGTAGAGCAATGTAATAGATTATCTTCTGGGATGAGTCTACATCCTGATGTTTTGTATATCTGACGGCCTTGGCGTCCCCGAAGTGCACACACATATTGATAAGGTAGAAAAAAAAAGATGCAGACAAACTGTCCAGCTATAAATAGGCCGCCGGGCAAACAAACACACATGCTAACATTTCCAAGAAACTCCAATGTTTTCCGATGAGCTGTCGTTACTTCACTATCTCGCTTTTTGCGCACTCATTTGCAGCAGGCTGTTTAGTCATGGCTTTAAATAGATTCCGCAGAGCTCTGTTGTTAAGCCCCATAGCCATTAACTGTAAGATCTTCTTTCAAAAGGTTATTTTCAAAAGAATGTTTCCTCATGCACGAATGAAAGGCACTTCATAAATGTTTGTGAACATGTTTATATAATGAACCCCAGCTACATTCAATTAACATTACCAAACTGGAACCGATTTATTTTAATGGTGTTGTGTGCTGCACATTGGATAACGTTATCTACCCTGGTTTATTCTATCAACACCTATTTGAGTGTACAATGAGCATACCCTGTGGGGGGGACCCTTACAATCTACTTCCAGCATGGGTATTCACATCATATGCAATGGCCCTTTTACACGGAATGATTATTGTTCAGTTTCTGCATGCAGAATATTGAACGGCGTGGCATTTAGTGTAAGCAGCAGTCATTCACTTTTGAACAACTGCCTGCTTACTGTGAATGGTGGGCGGGGGGAGAATGATCCGTGGCCTACTCCGCCTCCATGCTGGCAGCGCTGTGAGTGATGCCAGCGATACTCGCTCCTGTGTAACAGCACAGGAGCGAGCATCGCTGGAACAAGAGTCGGATGTTTGCCTGAGAGCTCATGCCATGTAAGACAAGTTGCTCACACCATAAAACAACGTAAGGGCTCCCTACAATCTCCAAGTTGTTTGAAGCCATAATGATACCTATAGAAATTTTTTTACACTCCCTCCCCAAAAATTTACATTTGTAAGGAATCTATTTAGTGTGCTGGATTTTGGCGCGGATCTGCACCATAGTTGGCGCTGCACATTTTAGTGCAGTTCTGCATCAAATTCTACATGATTTGCTGCAAATTTTGTTGCAGATCCCCCAGTAAAAATTTACTCTTTCAATTGAAGGGGTGAAGTCTGCTGCAGATCAGGGTCAAAATCTGCACCAATGCTGTGGATTATCATGCAGATTTTGGTAATTACCTGCTGTGAAAAATCCACACCAAATCTGCTGTGTGTGAATGTAACCCTTAAAAGGGTTGGCGAAGTTAAGGACACCCGTGTCACTGGGTCCGCCATGGTATAAAAAAACAAATGAGCAGGTATCTTTCCCCTCACTCCTGTTCTTCATCCACCTCCGGCTTCAGTCTTCCTGTGCCATGACTCTTCATGCTGAGCCCGTCTACAAATGGTCTGCAGTAGTCAATGACAGCAATCCACGATCATGGCTGAGCGCTGTCATTGGCTGCTACAGCAGGTTTACTGGACATCACAGCTATCAGTAAACAGACAGCAGAGACCAGAGCTAGTGGGGAAGGACGAAAAGGGGAGCAGGGAGAGGTGAGTGACTATTTTTTACTTTGTACCATGGGAAACCTTAACTTGGACAACCCTGTTAAACTTGTTTTGGATGGTGTCTTTGTGTCTTACAAAATATGGAATGTTATTGAAGGTGATAAGTTGATACAATGGGTGTCTTATAGACCTTAAAGGGGTTGTACCGAGTTCAGAAGTTATCACTTATTCCCCTATCCACAGCATAGGGCATAGTTTACTGACCGCTGGGGGTCTCACCGCTGAGACTTCCACTGATCCTGAGAACAGAAGTCCCATGTCCCCCATCCTCCTCTCTGCGGGCTTACTGCACCCTCCACAGTCAGGAGAAGTGTGAATGGAGCACTGGTTACGCAAGAGCGCTGTCACTCCATTCACTTTCAATGGGACTGCCAGAAATAGCCAAGTGGCAAGTGTTCAAGCAGTTCCATTAGCCCTTATGAAAATGGATAGAGCTGCAGCAGCACATGCTTAGCCAGCACTCAATTCAGACATTATTGCAGTGACAGGCAGAAGGGGACAAAAGACCTCCTATTCTCGATATCGGATGTGTGGTTCGATAACGTGTGGTTCTGATACAACCTCTTTAAGGTGATACTTATATAATATAATCTTGCAGTCTTCACTCAACATGCACAATCCATCAGATAAGCCGCCTCCAAACTTTGTGACAGAATGTCTATGGGTTAGTTGGGAGGAGTAACAGTCTAACAGTTGACGGAATCCTCCTTCGGCTGGCGGCTATCTAGGCTTTATGGCCACTCTTACAGAGTGAAAAAAGGTGTGGATTTATAACAGAGAACGTATTGATATAATTACCCCTATTTTCTGATATCATTTTATTAAAAGGAGTAACGTTCATACCAAACCTCAGATTTCTAAAGGTACTTTACAATGTTACCAACACAAGCTTTTAGGTGTTCACTCTTAGTAAAGGAAATGGTGGCATTCCATCTACGCTGAGTGTGACTGATTTACCAAAGTTTTAAAGTCTGGCATTGTTCAGCAAACGTCACACACATACCTTGTTGAGAAACATGGTTTCTGCTACACTTCTCATTCAGATGGCTGTACTGATCCAAGATCCTATCTTCACGACTGCTGTCCATTAGGGTGGAGTCACATGTGGTATAAAAATACACCAAAGATCTGATACAAAATCTACATCTTACATGAGAATTTGACAAGTAGCTGGTGTAGAATTGCTGCAGATTACAACCTTTGCATTGTAAAGGAACAGAATCTGCAGCAAATCTGCAACCAAATCCGTGCCTAAGACATGCAGATTTTGCGGTGGAATGGTTTGTCGTGTATTTTTACACCACGTGTGGATTTTTACGCTGCATGTGAATTCTTATAGTGCACTTACTAAAACTCGAACAACCACCACGATTCTCCTGCTCGTACGTCTCTTATGTTGTAACAAGAAGCAATAAAAATGCATGTACATCAGTAGGCAAATATTTTATAAAGTGCAATGCATACTACTGTGCCACGTAGTGCGCTGAGGAAGGGCAGTAATCCCCACATCCCTTATGGTCTTCAGAGAAATTCGGAGATAGGATGTTCAAAAAAAGCGCGAAGATTTATTATTTTCTGTTGTTGCATTTTGAACAGCATTTAAATGACTTCAACCTCTAAGTAGACCGATGAATTATAGACATAAAGGAGATTTAGTGACTTTACACCAAGCTAGAACTCCATAGACTCGCAGTGCTTGATGTAACAGTCTTACACAGCTGTCCTGAGATGCAACTCTATTAATTACGGAAAGTTTTTGGTTAGGGCACTTCTACACAGAACGGCCGTCAAGCACTGAAGCACCCAACAGTCATCCTAGCGATTATTACTGCTTTGTGTTCAAACAGGATCGAATCGCTGACTGAATGGATGCAAAGTCACCAGAGAGCCCTAATTCTAGACTGAGGGCCGGCTCACACAAGCGTATGCGTAAAATGCTGCGTGTACAACGCAGTGCTTTACTGCTATGCGAGCCGGCGTTGAGCAGGAATATCGCTGTATAGTGATTTTGCACTGCACATGACAGCTTATCTCACACACGCTGTCATGCGCCTTCTCACTTGTTTCTTTTTTCTTAAAAATTCACCGCTTTCGCTTAGCGGCGTTGCGTACAAACGCCACACATGTACAATGCAATTGCGTATATACAGTGTTTATTACGTGCCCATAGAGAACATTAGGGATCTATCATGGATAATACGCAGTAAAATAAAACAAATGGTGCTCTTTTTGACATGCGTAATATACACAATAAAAAACTGCTAGGGTAATTGGGTCAATGAAAATCAATGTACTTCCACTTAACGTAATTCACCGCATATTACGTGCACATTTGCTGCGCGCATAATACACGATGAAATTACACTTGTGTAAGCCTGCCCATATGCTGTAAATGTGACGCCTTGTAGAGTAACGAAAGGGGTCTGTTCAATACTGTTGATATGAATGATCCCTAATCGATTCTGGGCTACAATTAGATACTAGGCACTTGTATTCTGAAGCAATGAAGTACAAGGTTTCACGTTTCTTAGTATATGCAATTGGCTCATAATACAACATGTGTTTTCCCTCTATCAATAATTGCACTTGGTGGCCTATAATTATGTATATATGTATATATATATATATATATATATATATATATATATATAATATAAAATCAAGTCATATGACTTCCCGCATATCATGTTGAGATGGAACCTTTTATTTGAATCTGCGGAGCATCACATTACTGGCTGTGCATTAAGAAAACCCCAGTCCTATTTCCATACCGTGCCTGAGGTTTTCTGCTTGGTTCACTTGTTAATCATTATCACTTGCATACCTCCCCCCACCTCTCAGTTCCCTGTTCCTGGCAAAATGGAAAAAAATGAAGTGATAAGATCAGAGAGCTGTGGGCATTACACTGCGACAATCTCCTGAAATATAAAACAGAAAGGCCCCTAATAGCGGTCTACCCCGTGGTGCCTTTCATTCCTATTTTTTGGAGGCCAGGCAGGAAAGGAAGACATGTAGGGTACATGCAAGCAATGGTGTTTCAGTATGAATGAGGCGATTACTGTGAAAGCCTTCTGTCGTCTCTTTGCAAACATAATCATATCAAGTTGTTTTCCCTTCACTTTATTGAGGAACCCTATTAGGGCAAACGTATAAAAAGATAAAATAAGCATAACAATGACACCCTTTACAGTCAGGTGCTCAGCTGGTAAATTGTAACTCGTATTGTTTCATCATTGCAGTAATCAATGTTTGGGCCACATACACATATTTACCCATGACTACATAAATACATTTTACACAATTGTCCATTTTTTTTTACACTGGTACATATTAAAAAAACACATCACTTTCTAATTGCCACTTAATTTAGACCAATGTTCCTTCTTTGTCACCAATACTTTATTATAACTGGTAACTTGCACAGTTTAGAACAGACCAGCGAAAAATAAGGTTTCAGATATTTACAACCTTGCAATAGCTACGTAACTGTACACAAGGCATAGTGATCATAATAACACAATCTAGTCTGCAGAATATTGTGCACAAAAAAAGACAATATTTAGTAGACATCATTACATGAACAAAACAGTGAAATGACATCACAAGTCCAGTGAAAATTAGCATCTTACAAAACATACCAATTTACTGCAAAGACACCCTTTTACATTACAAATCTGAATCCGTTTCAGTAGTAACTTAGCTGGAATCTGAAGTACAGATTTCTTGAGCAACTATAAGTCTTTTAAGCGTAGCTACCTCAGCAGATAAATTGGCGATACCTCGCTTTAAATACAAGCTCTCTGGCTCAGAAGCTTTGTACACATTGTCTGACACTGCGGCAATTGCGGCAGATTTGCAAATGTTCGGGATCTTATCGAGTTCCTTGTGGTGCCACTGTCCTGATTTTATAGGCCATTCTGGGATATTAGTCACTTGAACTGACAAGGGGGACAAAGAAGAATGTACCAGGGGTTCGCTACTATGTTTTTCCAGGGGAAAATGCCTTTTTGAGGACATGTCAATTGGCAATGGTAGTTTTTGTGTGGCATCAAACTCCACATTCTCCAGTGTTTCCGCTTTTACCTGCATTGCTTTTGACTTAATTCGCAGTTTATGAGGCAGTGCAGAGGAGGAGTTCACCTCCGGGACTTTTATGACTGTTGTATGTCCATTTTTCAGTTCAACAGGGGAATGGATAGGACCTTTAGGGACTTGCTGCTCATCCTCCCCATCAGAAGTCTTTCCCACTACTCCCTCATCAGCCTCTGATGTTCTCGGAGAGTTACTGGAGGAACTGTTAATTTGCAGAAGCGGGGGAGAATGCGAGTACCCAGAAAATGTACTTCCAATATAGTTCCGATAGATAGATGCTGCATAGGAGGGATTTTCTTCTTGGGGCTCCCGAGTAAAGTTCTCAGTTTCCGAGGGTTCCTGCTTTATCCTTTGAAAGTTCATGTCCGAGGTTCTGCAGCCGTTTTGGGTAGGACTTGGGTGGACAGGTTCTCCGGATGATACTTCGGATACATCGGAAATAGAGCTCTGCGGGGAGTGCTTGATTACAGAGATGCAGCTACTGCTCATTAAAGGAAGTTCATGATCTCCTGGAAAAGACCTCACATTGGCTTTGGCAGCTGCGTACTCCTGAAAATACACAGCGGTGGCACTAGTAACCTTTTGTATTTCTTGAGCGTAAGACGCAGAACTTATCAATCCAAACTTAAGTTTTAAGGACAGCAGCTCTGTTTTCAGGTTTGCATTTTCCTCTCCCAACGCGATCAGTTTATTTTCTAGAACCATATCATTAAGTCTGCGCTTTTCCCGGGATCGCTTCGCAGCCTCATTGTTTTTCCTCCTTTTCTCCCAGTACATGGCATCTTTCTTTTCATCAGGAATAAATTCCCTTTTCCTGCGACAGGAGGAGGACTTGCTTTTCGAAGACCCCCCTTCATTATACAACATGTCATTACTGGAGTCCATCGATTCAGAAATGTCTGGCATATTAGAATTAAGCACGAGGATGTTCTCCATACTATTCCTTGTATCAGCACATTCCTGCTCTTTTTTAATGGTAGGCATTTTTCTTAGCTGCATCAGCGCCAACTGGCGTTAGAAACAGTCCACGGTCGCTGAAGAAAACTTCCTGACAGTGTTCCTTAAACCGTGTGAACATTAAGATCGTAATTATAGGAAATTCCATCTGCTATAAATATTTCTTCGCAGGAGTTGAAGCACTGAGTCTGTGACCATCTTTGCAGTGTACCCAGAATATGCCTTGCCACCTGCAAAAACAAGAATAAACATTGATTTTAAAACACTTGAGATGGAAGAAAAGATGATTAATAGCCACATTTAGACATAAAACACTACGTCAGTACTTAGCAATATTAAATCTATGACTTGTTCTAAAAGTCCCTCTTGTAAGGAAGAAGTTTCCACTAGAGCTACATAAGTGTTGGTTTGCTATTGCAACCACAATCACAAACACTTCTGCAATTTTACAGACTCAATAATCCAAGGCATGCTTGTGGTTCATAGCGAACAAAGATCAGGTGCACCAATATATTTGTAGAAGCAGAGATTTGCTTCGCTTACAATGGTTATGGTGAGCTCCAGACATTGCATGCCTCCCGTCTGAGGATGTAAAGAGCAGAAGGAACAAAGAGTGCGTGGAATGATTAATTGGTACTTGATATTCAAAGAGAAGTGGAAAAAGTGAACTTGAATGGAGAAGAAAAAGCCCCTGAAAGCACTAAATATACACAAAAAAATGCTAAACATAAACGACATTTAGTAAACGAGTCACACTAATTCAACAACATTGTTCGATACAGCAATAACAAAAGGTTACAGCTTTATATAATCACTTGATCTGAGATATAATATACTACTACAGCCAATATGTTCAAAAGCTACAATAAAATCTAGAATATAGGGGTGACTGCTCTCAGAACTTCGGCGCATCTACAGCCTAAAACTTCATTTTAACTCTGCAACGCACTGATCACACTACTATGCATGTACGTCCCCGACATATGCAACTGAGTGCCATACAATTTTGTATATGTTGGTCATTAAAAATAATCTGTATATCATGCGGCATTGAAAAATGCAATTGACACTCTAAGCATAGATTGTGCCCATAATGGCTTATGGACACTTTCCACGTATACAGTTGGAATAGGCCATTACAATGTCATATGAATTTTACGGGAAGGGGTTAAGGGGTAAGATTAGACTAGAGGTGCAGCTATCAGCTTGTATGTGCACTGGGAGAAATTCAGCAAAACTCCAGGTAACTGGTTGACGAGGATTGAAAAAAATCCGGAAACTCTGCAATTAATTTTCCTGCATAGTCTAGAAGGGGTTTGGGATTAATAAAGCAGCCGTTGACCAATAACTAGTAATGCTTTGGCTGCCACTGAAGGTCAATTCACAGTTCTCATGCCCATACTGGGCATTGCAACATAACGGCTACAGAGCTGCTGCTTGCTTGCAGCTTCTGAAAAGGCACATTTTTTGCATAATCATTGGAGAAAGCAGCTAAATGCTTAATCCCTTAGGACAAAGCCAGTCTCATGGTTGCATTGCAAGAGCCATACCTCGTTGGGGTTTTTTTTTTACTACCTTTGCACAATAAAACAAATTTTTATAGTAAAACAATTGAATCTGCATCGCCCCATTCTAAATCTGTAGCATTTCTATTTTTCCAGCAACAGAGCTCTGTGAGGTTTTGTTTTTTGCAGGACCAAAATGGTACCATTTGGAGGTATATATGACTTTTGGCTTGCTTTTTTATTGTGTTTTTTGGGAGGGGAACAAAAGAAAAATAGCAATTCCAGCATTACTTTTTAAAAATGTTTTCACCACACGAGATAAATAAAATATTTTCACTGTCTGGGTCATCATGAACATGGAGATACCCATCATGTGCTGCTTTTTTAAAGTATTTCGGTATTTCATCCACTTAAAAAGGGGTTTTGTGGGGAAAAATTTTAAACAGGATAATTTTTTCTTTGAATTAAACTTTTTTTGATGCAATTTTTTAATCCTTTAAGGGGACTTGAAGATGCAACCAATCTCTAGGATAGTACACTGCATTACATAGGTAGTGCATTCTACAATGCCTATGACATTAACCTGCCTGAGGTAGAGTCTAATAGGCTGGTTCACATAGCAGGCTTTCAGCTGCCGTGGGAACCCATTGGGGTATCGAAGGATGACGGAAGGAGCCCCCTGCCCTTGTCATCTGCTTACTTGCTATTGATTGTGGCATGTAATGGGTTAAACTTCCAGGACCTGAGGCTTCTCTGCTACTGTTGCTTAAAGCAGGACCCTGGCTGTTAGTGGTCAGCCAAGCTACCCTCGAAAAGACGTGTATGTGCAGGTTCTAAGTCCATTAGTGAGGTCAGTAAAAAGGCTGTCACTAAAGGGCTAAAGTGACATCCAATACCTAATAATGGAAAAATACCAAAGAGCAATCACATGATTTCCACAGTACAAGCAGTTCATACAAGAAGTGATTAGCCAATATGTGAAATAGATGACTTGCTGACTGTGACTATGCTTGGCAGAAAATGCTGCTTTTGTGACTTACTCACCATGGTTTGTTAAATCTTCAGTGAATCAAAAATAGTAAAAGAACAACTGTTCCCATAAATATATCTAGCCAGCTAATGCTCAGTGAGAATGTTGCCAAGGTACACAAAGACAGCCAACAAGGTTAGCTTTTCCCTCATTTACAATGGCACATTAATCTAATTTTATCTCTCCCTCCTTGGAATAAATCAATTTGAAGACTGGCATAAAAATCATTAATAGGATGGTTATGCAAAAATTAAAAAAATGCAGTTTTCCAAAATACTAAGTTGGTAATATTACAAAACGTGTGGGTGGAAACTCCATTGCCAATTCACAATTCTCTCAAAGAAAAATAACCTCAAGTAGTGAAGGGCCTTACGACACTATACACGTACACATCCTCTAACTCCAACTAAGTGTGTTGCCAAATGCTCCACAGCTGCATATATACAGCTTAAAAACCTACTCGTGTACGGCTATAGCATATACAATAGGTTCTGCTGCTGTACACAGCCACTGGGACCCCTACCACCAGTGCCTAAAGGTCCTTTTCAATAGGACAAGCCTTGAGCAAATGATGCCTGACACTAGTCCCAGTGATGCTCGCTCCTGTACTGTTACATGGGAGCGAGTATCACTGGCATCGCTGCCGGAATGGAGGTGCAGTGGTGCAGGGTGCGTTCTCCACCTGCTCGCCTCCATTCACAGTAAGCAAACAGTTGTTCAAAAGTGTACGGCTGTTGTTTACACTGAATGAATGAACAATTCTCATTCAGTCGCTGCATGCATTTACACAGGATTGTTATCATTCAACTTCCTGTGGGAGTGCGAACACATCGGAATGATAATTGTCCTGTGTAAAAGGCTCATTAGGCAATGCAAAAGTAGGGAGTTAAATCATCACAGGACTTTAGGATAACTTGGGTTCAAATAGAACCTCGGGACTTACTAATATTGGAGCCATAATATGGGTGCTAAAATGCACTTGAATTACAGTTATTTGAGACCAGACTTATGGATGAGATAGAAACCTCACTTCATTAAACATGCCAATGACCTCACAACTGGACGACTATATAACTGTTATGTATATGCAGTCAGGTGCGAAAGCCATACATGTCAAAGTGACCTCAGGGGAGCAAAGAAGTGTCTGAAAGCCCTAAATATTATATATATATATATATATATATATATATATATATATATATATATAGGAAGTTCGTCTGATGATTTATACCTATATCATTGGTGATCAATGGCTAACATACTATGCTATTGTCAGACTCTTAAAATATTTTGCTTGAACTTTTTACTGTAAATAGCCATTGACGGCACATCAGCTGCCACCAACTTAATTCTGAAAGCTATCCACAAGATGTCCACTGAATAATAGTTCAGGAATGTGGCACGCTGCCCCGTCCTACTCGGAGCCGAGTTTTACAACCAGACAACTGCCAGACTGTGTCATGTGTATGTCCAGTCATGGCAGCTATGATGACACAATCCTATGGCATTAGATACATGCAGGCATTTCTTCATTCTCACATGGTGAAACTCTTCAGATCACTAAACTCTGCATTTTATGATGTGCGATGTTTTGTGGGGACATGCTACACTTTGGCTTGGAAATACTTACATACTGTATTTGTCATTATTTCTAGCGTGGTCAGTGAAGAGGCTTTGTCGGTGACTAAGAGCTCTGCACTAACTTCTCTGGGTTAGTGAAGTAAAAGGTAATGTGCATCTGGTAGTATAGATTTTGACTAACATCGAAAAATAGTTTCTGGAAAGTCTCACATTCTGAAAAAAAAGCAACGACAGCAATAAAAACCGCCTTGGGTTACACACACTGAGCTCTAACCAATGTGAGGGTGACTGACAATTATCAGGAACACATGAGCACTAGCGGCTGCCGCTCATGTAATAACAGCCTAATACTGGTCTGATATGACAACAATTGGTCAGATAGCTGTATGTGTAACAGCACAAGCAGCGATCAAAGATACAACAAGTCTATCATACTTCTTTGCGACCTTGCACATGTGCAGAATATTTCTGCAAGATGCACCTAAAGACACAGAAAATTCTGCACCAAAATCCACATGTATGCATACGGGTTATGGAGCAGAAAGCTACAGCAGCAGATTAAGCTGCGTCTTTAGGGACCTTTCACAAGGGGTGGAACTGTCCGAAGGATGCAGATGCTAGCATGTAAATCAATGCTGATCATTGACTGCGGCAACTCCTCATAAAACAGATCTTAATCCGTCTTCGTACAAGTCTGTGGCATTTGTTCTTTTATTGAGCTTGTGGTATTGTCGGTAAGGGCTGTTCAAACACTCGAATGGCGTTTCTTTCAGCGATGCTTTCATCACAAAGGCCCGGCATTAGCAGGCACATTAAGTGACACACATACGGGGACGAGAGAGTTGGCTGGATAAGTTACGGCACAAGTGACAGTTGTGAAATTCTCCTTAGGACTAAGTAGAGCAGTGAGGAAGGTTCCTATTTCCAAGGACTGGAGAGGCGCTGCTAACTGCTGCAGCAGCTTATGTGGCCTAAAAGCCACAAAGAAGGCAATCTTAGCTCATCTCAAGAGATTGTGTAACATCCTAGAAGTACGTTATGTTAAGAACTGCCCGTTCTTGTTGGTACCTGTCCCACTTATGAAGGAGGGGCTCTGATTCTTTCCTTTGATGGTTTTATGGGAACTGCTCTATTTTTCCTTTTCAGCACTTTTAGTAAATCTCACCAGAAAATGCCTAAAACAATTCGATGTCCTCAAGACTTGCTTATATAAAACACACCGATAGCCGAAATTAATGCAATGACATCTACATATGTCAGAAGGGCCTGGCACGTCCCGTGTTCATTAAAAAAAAAAAGCAAATATCGCACTCCAGTACTGTAATGTTAGCTGTCTAGTAGTATCTTAAGATAGTTATGGCATGTTATATAAGACATATCCTCCCCCAGTGCTGTGATAATGGATTCAGTCAATGCTAGCGTAGTTGTAACCGAGCAGAGATGGCATTTGAACAGTCATTTCTATAAGTAGCATTATTCCTTTCATATACGAGTTACTGGGTACATAAAAACCTCAAACTTCTTAGATGGTGTTATGATATGGAGCTGGTGCAAAATAACTCGCTTTCATCTTTAATCTATAACATACAGCTGCAGACTGAAAATCTCAACTTTCTCCAGTTTTACAGAAACTGTTTCCTAACAGTAGAAGTGATCAGGTAATGTGTAGTTACATTGTATCCATGTAATGGACTGGAAGTTACATTTCAATGTTATACTTAGGATTAGAAGGTTTACCTAACCTGCACACTACATGTTGGGAGTTGTCCATTTCAAAGCTCCATATCTAGCCATCTAATGAGGTCATAAGAGCTAAGACAACCTTCCAGTTGACATACAGGATGCTTAGTTACCTACTGCCCTCCTTTCCATTATAGCTACAGTAGTTTGTCCTATTTCCAGTCTCCTTTTCATGTACGATTCCCAGACTAGCCTATACACAGTGTGCTTCGGTAGGCTTAGCCAGTCCCCCTGCCCTTGGATAGGCCAGAGCAGATGACCTCAGACCTTTTACTATCCTCTACCTTCCCCTGCTAATCCCTTGCCCCGAGAGCAGGGTGGGAAGTCTCAGACTACCAAAGCACACTGTATATAGAAACTGGGATGAACCAAGGCAGGCAATTAAAATTAGGGCACTGAGTATGCTAACCATATATTCTGCATGTATAGTGATTTTTTTTTACTGTGGATTGGAGGCTTGTTTTTTTAATAGACATGGAAAATTATTATTTCATATGGTTAAAGGGGTTTTCTGAATTGTTTTTTTTATATATTTTTGGGCCTTCCATGCCCAAAACTATATAAAACCAACATACTCACTGTGGCGCCATAGCACAGTTTCAGCGGTCTGACAGGTGATGCCACCCAGCCAGAAGGCCTGGTGACATTCCATAAACCTGTCACATGGGCTTCTAATGTAGAAGACCCAAGCAAGTTTACGGGACATCACTGATGACATGACGGCTGTCCCGGCTGCTATTGGCTATACTGGTGAAGTGGGTAAACAACCCATGTGATCAATGCATATGGAAAAACAAAGCACTGGAGGACTGGAGCTTGTAGAGGGGTTGCAACATGACAGCAGAGGGATTTGTGTTTTTTTGCATTTTTTAATAATAATACACCCCGCCCCTTCCCCTCCCTCAACTGCCACCAATGTGTCTTACCAGGGGTTAACTCAGAAAACCTCTTTAACATTGAAGGTAGAAGTAATATGCTGTTTGCTAAATAAAGGTGCCCATACACCCTCAGTGTGTAGTTCAGCCGACAGCTGTGTTTCCGTGAAAATAAGACACTGTCTTATATTATTTTTTGTTCCAAAAGAGGCTCTAGGTCTTATTTTTGGGGAATGTCTTATTTTACTTACCTAGCGGGCTCGGTCCAGGTCCTTCCCGCTGCTTTCCAGAGTCCCGGTGCTGTCCCTGCAGTCCTCGGCTGTTCACACAGGATCACTTTCTGTTTACGAGACTCAGAAATCCTGTCTCCACAAAGCGGATGGCTATCATTGGTTCTTCGACTGCTGCTTAGCCAATCAATGCAGCACTCGATGAAACAATGCAATGGCTTTGATTGGTTCTTCAACAGCTACTCAGCCAATCACAGCCATCGCTTTCTGGAAGCGGGATATATGAATCCCGTAACCAGGAAGTGGTGTTGTATGAGTGGCCGAGTGATGTGGGAACCTCGATGGAGCTATGGAGAGCAGTTGGAGAGATCTAGACTGAGCACGCTAGGCAATGTATTCCTTTTTTTAAAATTTAGTATAACTAGGGCTTATTTTTGGGGTAGGACTTGTATTTCAAACCTGCCCGAAAATCCCCAAAAAATCTGGCTAGGGCGTCTTTTCAGGGTAGCTCTTATTTTCGGGAAAAACTGTATTTCTTCCAACTATCCCATACACGCGAACGCTCAGTCTGGTACACATGTCCTGAGTTTTCCGTAGGGACAGTGAAATAAGCTGCAACCAGACAGCTCTGGCGGAGGCTTATGTCCAGGAAGAACAAAAGAATCAGGCGCTGAAATTAAATGTGCCCGATCCTTCTTTCCCCCAATAATATATTTTAGGGGAATGATGGGAGGCCCCCATATACATGCAAGGGTCATCCAGTCCCACTTAGATCACTGGGTTTGGATGACGTTTCACTAATGCGTATGGGGCATTTAGAGGGCCAATCTGTAATTTTGGGGTAATTTCACTAATTACATTCTGAGGTCTTCCATGTAATGAATATATCACAGTTCTATGTAACTGACTACTGGTAAAACACTACGCCTCTCCTCTACAGTAACAATATTTACTGCGCAGACCAATAGGAAGCCACAAACTAAATATAGTATTCTCATGCAGAGGTGTGATCTACAGTATATGGAACTACTCCAACCAGAGGTTCCAAACACAGACGTGGCTTCCTGTGTACTCTCATAAATACCATTCTGTGGAAGACTTCACTGCTTTTATCTGGTTGTTTGAACAGTGATAAACAATGTAACGGCAATACAATTTACTATTTGTCTACTGAAACATCACACCCATGTGTTCATTGAACATCTGGTTTCAGTGCATTTAGCATTAATAGGGAACGGTTTCCCCCTTAGCTGCTACATTTTGAAACATTGCTAGAAGGATTTACATCCAATAAGACACAAGTAATAGTGAGGTAGGGCTTGATTTTGCTTCAGAGTTAAGGTCAGGGCGCTGTAAATCAGTCGAGTTCTTCCACGCTACTCACTTATTCTTTATGTACCTTGCTTCATGCACAGGGGTGTTGCCATGTTGAAACAGGAAAAGTTCTTCCGCAAAGTATTCCGCAGAACTGGGAGCTCACAATTCTCTAGACTGTTTGTATATAGCAGCATTCGGATTTTCGTCAAGGAAACAAAGGATCAATTTAGACATGCCGATTTCTCGTTTGAACAAGTGAACGTTGTCAGAGTTCGCTCGGGCAGCCTGTTCATACAGATACATCATTGGCTTGTTCAAACGAGAAATTGTTCAGTCATTTAATGTATAAGTGAATGAAATGGACTGAAAAATCAGTGTTTAAACAGAACAATTAGTGAGCGAGCAAACGATGATTTTTATGTCTGCAGAAAATGAACGATGAATGAAAAGCGAACAATTTATCATTCGTGGTTGGTTGTGTTTACATTGAATGATTTTCATTCATTTGAACGATTTTTTGAACAATATTATTCCATGTAAAAGGGCCTTAAGTGAGCTAGCACACACTATGAAATACAGCCCCAGACCATCCACCAAACTGTTGGCACTACACATTGAGTGCACAAGAGTTCTAGCGCCTACCAAACACAGATTTGTCCACCAGTGTGGGAAATGTGACACATAAGTCCAGATGATCTTTCCAGTTCTCTACAGTGCACTGACTTGTTGGGAAGGTGACATCCCATAACAGTCAACATACTGCATGTAGGAACCTTATAATCAAGGGAATATATTTTAACTAGAGATGAGCGAACGTACTCGTTTCGAGTAATTACTCGATCGAGCACCGCGATTTTCGAGTACTTCAGTACTCGGGTGAAAAGATTCGGGGGGCGCCGGGGGGCGGGGAGAGGCGTGGCGGCACGGGGGGTAGCAGCGGGGAACAGGGGGGAGCCCTCTCCCTCTCCCTCTACCCCCCACTCCCCGCTGCAACCCCCCGAATCTTTTCGCCCGAGTACGGAAGTACTCGAAAATCGCGGTACTCGGGCGAAAAAGGGGCGTGGCCGAGTACGCTCGCTCATCTCTAATTTCAACCTGTGTTTGCCTCCCTCATCTATCATCTCTCAATAAAAAACACTTAATACTGCAAGTATATAAGGGCAGTAATATTTTGGAAAAAGTCTATAAAATGTTGCAAAGTTTACATTAGGATGCCATTAATAACCTGAGTCCAAAGTCTCCCAGCCCTATGCTATCAGCTGCAGCAGGCTGGGGAAGCGACTTTAGTGAACTTCAGAAGGAATACTGGATTGTAGGAAGTTATCTTCACTTCTGAGAAGACACTTTTACACCCTGAATGAACAAAAACAGTAGTACCTTTTCTATAATCTCTTCATTTTTTTGGACAACTATTGTTTTTATGACTGTTTTCCTATTGATTGTAAGGGAACTGTCAGTCATATATAAAGCGGCCAACCGTCCATAAATTCCCAAAAAGTCCAAACAAATAATGAACTTTTTACCAGTATCTGTGAAAAAA
The DNA here is from genome assembly GCF_035609145.1 of Eleutherodactylus coqui. Lineage (NCBI taxonomy): Eukaryota > Metazoa > Chordata > Amphibia > Anura > Eleutherodactylidae > Eleutherodactylus > Eleutherodactylus coqui. The sequence goes on along the minus strand of NC_089841.1, from coordinate 198,575,417 downwards.
AACAAACTTTTCATGTGTGCTTTTCTCCAAAGGTGGATTGAATTGTGTTGCTTATTGTAATTATTACTTTACAGTTTGCAATGAATGCCGCTAACATGTCATATCCGTATTCTACACTGTGGAGATATGACTTTATCAGTCATTATCGTTTTACAATTTGTCCATAAAAATATAAGCTCTCCTAAATGATCCATAAAAAACACAAAAACGGATTGACAACCAACGAGCCGTTGTGGCTCCAGTTAAACTAAAGTACTGCCCACATAAAGCTTCACTGTAGATCCAGTCATCTCTCACCTGCTTTGTAGAAAAGGTCTAAAAAAAAAAAACTTATCCCCTTCCTTAAGATAGTTAGTGACATTTAAACTGATTGTAAAAGTTCCTATTAGGAAATGTTTGAGTAAATTGTGCGGCGAAGCTAACACAATTAACCCTTTATATCTTGGTCAGGAGCACAATAAGTATTGCCCGGTGTCCTGTACACAAGCGCACCTTATGTCTATTGTCATTATGTCTCATAATAACTTTTTGGTAATGGAGAATGAGGTGCTCTTCGTCACAATAAAATATTTAGGGCCAGGCATTGTTAAGTTGGTACAACTCATGTGATGCTTGGCACTTCACTAGCTTTGGCAACATGAAAAGCACTAAAATGACTTCATAACAGAATTCCCTAACTGCTGAATCCAAACCAGTTCTACCAGAGTGAAGAAGGAAATCCCGCTTTAACTGTACGTTTTACTTTCATCAGCTGCTACACGTTAACGTTTGCAAAGCTTTACTTACCCACATACAGCTTACCCTGTAATTACTTGTACCAACAGCTGAAGACAGACGGCTAAATCTTCACTGCAGTGTTGATACAATCAATTTGTACAGCAGTTTGAATGGTAGTTCAATAAAAGGGAACTACTGCCAGACAACGCTGGCGTCACCTATCTCCAGGGGGAACATAAGCATCAAGCTGACCATTAAATGGGTTGCGCCAGAATTAAAAGCTATCCCCCATCCACACGGTAGAGGATAGCAGGATAGCTTTCAGATCAGGGGGGTCTGACTGCTGTGAACCTCACGATGGGAACAAGGGTCACAAAGGTCTCTGCATGAATAGAGCAACAGTTGAACTCATGTGCACCACCACACTATTGATTTCAATGGGACTGCTAGAAACAGCCAAGGGCTTGAACTTGGTAATCTGTGGCAGCCCCATTAAAATGAATGGAGCATTGGTGTGCATGCTAACAGGCAGCTCTATTTACGTGGGTATCTTCATGAGCCCCATTTTTGGAATTGGTGAGGTCCCAGCAGTCAGACCCACCCATCTGAAAGTTATTCCCGAAGGCATGGATAGAGAATAACTGTTAATCGTGACACAAACACTGTAAATCCATCAGATCCTAGATTGCCATCAGGGAACTTTTTGAGGAAGTCTTGAATGATAGATTATTGACAGATTTCGGGGAACCGGCTGACCATCTAAGGTGTGTGGTAGTGTTCTGACTCCCCTCGACAGCATATGCTGGGGAAAACAGTTATCTGGTATGTTAGATTTTAACATGCCCGATTTTTTTTTTTGTCCTTCCAAGAGATAAGTGTCTGGCAGTGTCTTGGGCCGCTTTACATGGAAAGATTGTCATTCAGTTTATTGCTGGATTATGCAAATTATTGAATGATAATCATTCAGTGTAAACGCAGCAGCCAGCAACTGAATGATAATTCATTGCTTACTGTGCGGTTCAGTTTAGGCAGACATAAACATCAAACAACCATCGGGCTGTGTAAACAGGCAATCATTCATCTATGAAGACGGCCTGTTTACTGTGAATGGAGGCAGACTTCTGGAAGTGATCTCCGGCATGCCCTGCCTCTATTCACTGCGCAATCATCGCTCCTGTGTGAAAGCAGAGCAGCAATAATCGCTGAGACGAATGTCGGGTACTTATAAATGAGAACATATCTGCACTTAGCCAAGTATGCAGGTATACAGGGGTCAATGGGAATCGCTATCAGGTGAATGTAGCTATCTAAGGTGTGATAGCACTGCTGTGTGATACTATGATTGTAGTATGTTCTCTGTACAGCTTTGCAGGATATGTTTGTGTTATATTAATAAATATTAAGCACTATCCACGTTCACTAAAATAAACACTGATGAGAACAAACAATGTTTTACATCTATGTTTTACTGTCTTGCATGGATTGGACAATATTTACTTGCTGGTAATACTAGCTCATAGCGTCTTGCATCTGCACATTTTATGACGTTGCCTTCTCCTGGTGGTGGCTGAGAGTTCCCATCTCTCGCTGGTCTGCGGATTACAATGTTAATGAACGACTACACACAAACATTGGGATACGTGACTGGCAAAGCATCCCTCCCTCCTCCAGAGCTGCCTTGCCCGCTCTGTGCAAACAAACAGTGTTATCCTGTCTCCAAGATCATATTTCACAACTGATTAGTGATCCTGAGCAGTCACCAGCAGGCTGGGAGTGGGAGCCACATCAGGCTAGCTCTCCACTGCTGGCCACTAGGCCACATTATGAAATCCTTCTCAATGAAGAGTAAGGTTACAAATATGTGGCCTCTCCCTCCTATGCCGACACACGGCTCTCTAAAGCAGAACACAAATGATAGGCAGAGGGCTGTGTGCAACAGAAAGTGAAGACACAGATAGATCATGTCAGACGAATGGACGGTGCTGCTGGCCTAATAACACCAAATGTACCCAAAGGGCTTACTAGTGTTGATGACCATGGGCAATGTGCAGAAGAAACTAGGGTGCAAACCATGGAACTCTGAAGATGTGACAAATACAGTAAGTAGCTACATAACCAGCATGTGACGCGTTTCGCGAAATGCAAAGCTACACGCTAGGTGAACTCCATCAGCCACTATATATTCCACCTATTATCTGTCCAGTTGTGTCTATAAAGAGCCATTCCGCCTTGAAACGCGCTAGTTATATGAAATAAAGCTACCTTCTGTATTTATCACATCTTCACGGAGTTCCACAGTTTGTGCCAGAGTTTTTTCTGCACATTGTCTTCTATTTCATTTAAGGACACTGGATACATTTTCGTCTTCTTTCTTGATATTTGCGTGCCCATATACGCCAGGAGGGAATTTTCAATATCGGTTAATTCTAGAGGTGTATCCTGAGCCATCCTATGCTAAATCCATACAGGGTCCCTGAATACAATGACCCCATCTTGTACAGGACAGTGGCCTCCAACCTGTCACCCTCCAGCTGTTTTAAGACTACAACTCCCAGCATGCACTGACAGCAAAGTCTTATGTCATTAGCGTTTATTATACTATACCGTCACACAGTGCACTGCCCATTGTGTATCCTTCAGAGACCACGGCTTCTATAGGTCACTGGTTACAACTCTTATTACAAACCATTATCTAACATTACTATCGTCATCATTATGCCGTGGCGATTATCCTCCGCATATCCTCCCCCCATGAGATAATTATGGATATCAATCAATGTAAACCTTACATTCTTTTCCCCCATTAGGAAAGAACCAGGAAGAAAGGTTCATATTGTGGCAGAATAAACCTCAATAGCAAGAAACTAGGAGCGAGACAGGATGGTGGGTAATAGGAGTGTGGCATCATTGGCACTACATGGCATCAGTGCCCACCGCATGAGACTGCTTCCAGGCTATGTTATACAATGGGGCACACACCATGTCCAGTCTATTCCACTGGGGTCAGTGTAAATCCAGCAGCTTGTCCCCTGCAGCCGGTGACATTATTTCACTCTACATTATATATGAGCTGTGACAATCCCATGGTGAAAAGGAAATCTCTGCCATCCTTCATACAACCCACTGTGGACTGGGGGCAAGATGATGAGGGTTCTTGCAACATGGAGTGCTTTGGTTTATATATAAGCATAGAAGTGTAGTATACATGCTGGGACTTGTAGTCCGCCAGCAGCTGTGCCGGCTGAGCCGTCCACTCCAGAGGGCAGGAATGGATTTGAGCTCACATAGGGCGCTATGGCCAGGTGGACGCCTGTAAGGGGCACACATGGCAGGGGCACGGCTGTATGCTTCCCTGCAGGAGAACAAAGGAATGCGGAGCCCGGCCGTGCCGCTCCTCCCTGCCCGCCTCCATTCACGTGTTCAGCCCTCAATCACAACAAGCGGCCGCCACATACACGGCGCGGCTTTCATTGTCGTGTAGTAGCCCGAGCGCGGCCATTGTCTGCACTCCTTCCAGCCACGGAGCGGGAGCGCGGCCATTCATACAGGGCGAGCGCCGGCACATTCACCGCAGCCTCGTCAGTCACATGGGGGCCAAATATAGCCGCTTTATATTTATCCACCGTGCGAGTCCCCGAGGAGCTCCCGGCCATTGTCTGCCCGTAGAGGAGCAGGGGAGAAGCGGATGACCCCCTCGTATCAGCGCACTGCCGCTGCTGATACCGGTGTATTGTTACTAGATTAGAGAATCGCAGCATCAGCTCCCTTCTACACACAGAGCCAAGGCTGCCAGCTTATGCCAGGTTACATAATAGCACATTTCCAGGAACTCGCTGCTGCCAGTGACACCCAGACAGCATCATGTGTGTCATACATCACAGAGGAGAGATAGATAGATAGATAGATAGATAGATAGATAGATAGATAGATAGATAGATAGATAGATAGATAGATAGATAGATAGATAGATAGATAGATAGATAGATTTCCCCCTCTATATATAGTAGACATAGCATTTCTATAACGCTAATAATGACGTGTATATAGACTAAGTATACAGTAATCTATGATATATAAGGAGCTATTACATTGTATATAGACTAAACATATAGTAATCTGATATATCAGGAACTGTTACATTCTATAAACCGAGTATACAGTAATCTATAACAAGAACTATTACACTATATATAGACTAATCGTATAGTAATCTATGGTTAAACAGGAGCTATTACATTGTATATAAACTGAGTATACAGCAATTTAGGTTATAATATGAGCTATTACATGGTATATAGACTGAGAGTACAATAATCTATGTGGTATAACAGGAGCTATTACATGCTATATAGACTGAGCATGTAGTATCTGGTATCACAGGAGCTAATGAGCTATTTTATTGCAGATAGACTGGGTATACAGTAATTTGGGGTATAATATGAGCTATTACATGGTATATAGACTGAAATACAGTAATCTATAACAGAAGCTATTACATTACAGTATCTGATATAATTGAGTAGAAACATCTCATGTCATCATATGCAATGTATCCATCCCGTCCCATAATATATATTGTATCCATCCCATCATATGCAATGTATCCATCCCATTCTATACAATGTATCCATCCCGTCCTATAATATATATTATATCCATCCCATTCTATACAATATATCCATCCCGTCCCATCCTATACAATGTATCCATCCCGGTGTGACTTCCTCCAGTAGTGATAGATCTCCTGCACCAAATGAGCCGATCAATAGGTGTAATAAGCGCGGAGCCTCCCCGCCGCACACACGGCATGTACGGGTTATGTAATATATGTAGAGCCCTCCTCCCAGGCTCCAGACAACAAAAGGACACCTCATTCCACTAAACTCATCCTCCATGTACTTCACCTCCTGCCCCACAGCCCGTGCTACACCTGTGTACACCATGTACCGTACACACCGGCACTTCTCTCCATCAGCCCTCTACCCTCCTTTTGTGTATGTGCTTCTCATTATCCGACATGTAGTATATTTACTGCCTCCTCTCAGTGGGGTACGCCGGGGCTCACTGTTCTTCCAGCACGGAGGTTGTAAAGTCCAGGAGCTCCCGGCAGCCTCGTCACTCACTGTCACATCCGTCCCCATTCATACATATTCACCCAACGATACAATGTAGCAGCGGAGCGCGGTGTGGACGTGCAGCCCCGCTCCGCCGCACACTACACGGCGGTCCCCGGCCATAGGGTTACCTTAGTGGCGGAGCCTCCTGGAGGACATGGCAGCATCCAAGCAAGCCGCAGCGGGGATGGGATGTAGCGCCTCCTATGCAGCGGCTCCCGCTCGCTCCGCGGCTCCACAGATCTGTGTTAGTAGGTCAATACTCCTCAGTGTTACTCTGTGTGCACTTCCAGGCTTACAAACAAGAGCTCCCTGCAGCCAATCACAGCCCCGGCGTTCTAAGACGACGGCCAATGACAGCGCGCCGCTGGAGATAGGGGCGGGACGCACAGAGGGCATTAAGAACTCTGCTTGTGAACACCGTGTTACTGGAGAACGTGGAGCTCTTGTCCCGGCATTGCATAACCAGCGCGGAGGGAGGGGGCATTTACGTAACTGCCCGGCGGGCATTAACCCGTGCCGCTCAGGTGCAGGCAGGGCTTTGTTTACTAGAGCCATGAATGGGGAGATGGCAGTAGTAGTGCGGAGGGAGCTACTATCCTCCTAGCCGGCCATAGCAGACGTGATGTGACTCCGCACGCCTCCTCCCGCCGCCCGCCCGGCTCTCTCATTGTCCGGGCCTCAAGCTTTTGTTCTAGAATGAAGGAAAAACAAATCCTTCGCAGTCCATGACGTGCACGACCCTGCGGCACAGGGTGTACGGGGACACAGCCGGTGTACGGGGACACAGCCGGTGTACGGGGACACAGCCGGTGTACGGGGACACAGCCAGTGTATGGGGACACCTGCTTGCTGATGGTTTCCACTATATATAAGGAGGTCATTTAGGTCGGATCCTGTCCCCTCTGGCCATACAACTTCATGTCACCTCCAGGAATTAGGGGACCCCAGAATTGTGGGTGTATGGGGTATACAAGTCGTGACCGCCGTGTCAGGAGAGCTTGTGAGGTCCTCGCTGCGGTACAGGCCTCATTCACACCAGCGTTTTAACGCCGCTATTCAGCCGCGATAAAACATCCGAAAATCGCAACTATGTGAAGCCTTGGATTCCAATGCGTTCATTCACATGGGCAATTTTCGGACACATGAAAAAAATCGCGCCGTCAAAAAGTCCAATCGGTCCCAATTTTTCACGCTGCGTCAAACCGCTGGAGGCTCCCATAGACGTCTATGGGAGCTGGAAAAAAGGGAGGCGGAGGGAGTTTACATGCGTCCGGCGCTTGGAAAAGAAGACAGCTGGTTCTATTTAGGCTGGATGCACACAGCCAGGTCGGATGTCGCAGCAGAATCTGACCCTGTGCCTGGCCAGTGACCCCTGCCTACCTGCCTGCAGTCATCTTTTCTGTATTGTAGATACTGCACATGCGCAGTACAGAAAATGCAGCGCTGTCGCTAGGCGATGACGCAGAATCTGCGACCCTTCCGCAATGGCATTGTGGATGAGCCGCGGATCGGACGGCTTCCATTGACTCCAATAGAAGCCATCCGCGCTGGAATAGGACATTTCTGCTCATGGACATGGAAAAGCGATTTTCCATACGATGTCTATGAGCGGTATTTGCTGCAGATTCCGCGATGCAAATACGCCCGTGTGCATTGGGCCATAACATCAGAAGTCATTCTGAGGATTTCTGCCGACCGATGGAATTCCGCGCTGCAGCGTATTTTTCACGCAATACGCCCGTGTGAATGGACGAGAAAACGCTAATTTATCCCGGGACTCGATCGCGGCTGTTTCTTCACTGATGCCATTTTCACTAATGATGCAGCCGGTGTAAAAACGCATCGCCCATGTAAATGAGGCCGCAGTCACACTGGTATTGGGTATTTGCCATCACAGATCTGAGTACGGAAAATCGACAGTTACAGGAGCAGGAAAGTGCGGGAGATTGACAGAAATGTCATCCAGGCGCTGCATAAAAAATCCACAGTGTAAGCGCAAAAACTGACGGGCGCATGTGCTAATATACTCACCGCTACAGGGCGTATTTGTGTATGTACCCTTTTATTTGACTATTCAAACTCTGCGCTATTGTGCGTAGGAAAGAAAAGTAAGCGCGAGAAAGGGCAAGCCCAATCTATTCTTGCGCGTAGTATTAACGCGTGAGAATCCCGACAGTGAACACTCGTGGAACATCAATGGTTTTTGTTCCATCCCGCTTTGCATCCGTGATTTCCATGGCCGCAAAACAAGACAAAATCACGCCCATCTGTTTAATAAGCCCTAAACTGAGCCGTGGGGGGGTTTACATCCTCCGTATGGCGTCTATGCGGTGGATTTTCACTGCAGATTTCACCTGTTGAAGTGCGGCCGATCCGCAGCTTTTCCGCACCAAATCCGCGACAAAATCTGCAGCAGTCAGATTAGCTGTGAATTTAGATGTGGATATACCCAAAAGGCTGGGTCTCATTAGTGCAATCTAAGGGCGCCTTAACGCCGGCGTATTTGTTTTTGCGCCCAAGGCTTTTTGTATGTGTATCAGCGTATTTGACTGTACGTTTTGCGTTTATTTGCACGCGGCAGACAAACACACTGCAATTTAAATGGCTATTTAGCCTAATGCAGTCCAGATGTGTTCTTTTTTGCTGTGGAATTGCGCAATGTTTCACACATCGCCTTGTATATTGCGCACACGTTTGCGCTCCCCCTTAGATTTCTGTGGGGACTGTTTGACTGTTTGTTTGCAAATGCACATAAAAATAGAGCAGGTCCTACTTTTTTGCACGTGCAAGAAATGCGTACGCAAAGTCAGGGATTGTGTACATTGACGTTAATGGATTCTATTCTTTGCATATTGCGCACGTAAATGTTACACATTTAAAAAGGTGCACAAATATCGTTCATCATGCGGTCTTTCACTGTGTTTACACTGAATGATTATCGTTCTAGGGTTCTTTCCCACGAGCGCATACACTGCGACGGCGTTTTTATGTTTTCACGCCTGCTCCATATAAGCGCCTGAATGGGTGTTTTTCCGCGACCACGGCCAGCATTTTCTCGACCATTCTCATGACTGTGAGCGCTGTTTTTAGCAAAAAATACGCTGCGCCCCGGAAAACCCTCGCTCTGCCCAAATCCTCGGGATGCCTTCCACTGCCTACATAGAGGCACCTGTGAGCTTTTCGCAGCGTTGGACGCTGCATAAATACCTCCCCCTCCCTTCTCTTTCCCTACTCCCATAGGAGTCTATGGGACCCCACGGTGTATATTGGCCAAAACATCATTCCAGAACTATGTTTCGGTGGAGTGTATATGCGCCAGCCATGTAAATGCTCTTTTTTTCCTGCTGCCGGCATATCTAGACGCCATATATTCGCCTGCGTGAACAGCTGCATTGGAAACCAATGGTTCACATGGGTACCGTATATGCGCCTGAGCGTGAAAATGAAGAGGAATGACGACGTGGGAATGAAGCCTCCGTGAACACAGCAGGAGTATACAGAAGACAGCGCTCCAGCTGTGTTCTGCATACCCCGCTCGGAGCGCTCAGCTGTATACTAGCTGAGGGCTCTGTGAACATAGCAGAAGTATACTGCGATTGGAGCATATTTTGAGCGATCATCTTGACGTGTAAATGCACACAACGATTATCACTCAAAAAATTACCTTTGAGTGAATCTTGAGTAATAATCGTTGTGTCTAAGTGGGCCTTAAGTACACATTCAAACTTCTAAATTGGTCTATGCGTCAGAAATTGCTCCAGTTAGGCTCACCCCTGTATGGGGGAAAGGAAAGGGGCAACCAATGACTTTTTTTGGACAAGAGTTCACTAAAACTTAGACCACTTCTGGTCAGCCATAATGAGGGCGCCTTTTTGGATCCTATGGTGATATAAGTACCATTTAGTGCAACCACAGGAGGTCTGGGTATTGTGGCTGTGACATGGACGCTATAGTATGCCTCCATTATGAGCGTCTGACAGCGGCTTCATACAGTAACATTTCTTTAATCTGATATGAATGGGATCTAATAGGCGAAGTATATTATTCTTGATCATTGCTAAGCATCAATCAGCAGCATCCCCCTACTCTCCCCCTCACCACGGCAGACAGCCTCAAGGGATATATTTTAACCTGCCAATGGGTATAGCTATTGGGAGAGCAGAGGTTAGAGGCAAAGGCACCCAGATCCTCAGTCCTAGAAGGATCAAAGGCCCTCTCTGACATAAGTGTACTTTTATATGGGCCGACTATTGGCCCAAAAATCACTCAAAAGTGGGATCCGCAAGGGTACTGAGTGAGAGATTGTTCATTAGTCACTAGCTATTTCATTTCAGTGAGCCGAAGTGAAGTGACTAATGAGTGACTTCTCACTCAATGTAACAGGCAGTCATTCATCTATGAACGACGATCGCTCATGTGTGAAAGCACAGAAGCAATAGTCGTGGGGATAACTGTTGGGCGCTCAATGGGAGCCTATCACCTCCCACAGCACAAACTAAGTTCTACTGATGTTAGGGGACAAGACAGAGAGTCCAGTGATGTATATTTTATACTCGCCCACTCCCGTAATCCAGCACTGTCACCCTCTGAAGTCGGCGCGGGGCACGAAAATCCAACTCTTTTTCAGAGTACTATGCACACGCTCTTCCATGTACTTGTATGGGAGAACACATCAAAAATACCTCACCCGGCTCCCTGTCACCTTCCCTAACAGCACCATAACTCAGGTTATGATGCTGCGGGGATGTGACATGTTCCCTTTAACCCCTTGATGATGAAGCCTGTTTGCGCCTTAATGGACAACTAACTTTTAATTGCCGCATTCCAAGAGCCATAACTTTTAAATTTTTCCACTGGCATAACCGCATGAGGGCTTGTTTTATTAATGGCATCACTTTGGTTTCATTTTTGCAACTTTTTCACACTTAAAAAAATAATATATATTTATTTTTTTAATCTCTGCATTCAAATACCTCTAACATTTTTAGATTTTTGGCAACAGGGCTGTGTGAGGCCTTTTTTGGGGGATGATTTGTACTTTTCAGTGTTACCATTTTTTGATCCATTCGACATTTTGATAGCTTTCTATTCTATTTTTACAAAGTGAGACAGACCAAATTAGCTATTTTCACCATGTTTTTTTGTATTTTTTCATAGCATGCACCATGTAAATTAAATAATGGACTAACCTTTTTTATCGGTCATTATGAACGTAGCGCTATCAGCTTTGTGATTTTCTTTTTACATAGTAAAGAGGGAAAGGCGGGGTTTTGATATTTTTATTTTATTTTTCAAGTTATTTTTTTTTACTTTTTTTTTTGACTAGGGACATCTTTTATCATTTTTATAATACACTGCTATGCTTCAGTATAGCAATGTATTATAAAGCCTATGAAGCTCAGCCATAGCAACCGATCAGTACCCCGCAATCACATCATGGGCAGCCTTCACATGTCGCGGTCATGTTGACAGTTAAACAGTAGGGATCAGAGGTTTCTCCAGTCCCCACTGTTTGAGCAAGTGCCAGGCTCTTATCCAACAGCCGAGCACCCACTCCCCTGTCATGAGAGACCGTAAAAAGGCGTTGAGCTCCTAACAGTCATCCTGTGTAAAAGTACCCAAAGGAATCAGCACTATAACAAAGGGAAAGTGCAGAGCTGAGCTGGTCTGTGACAACATAGAAAGAATATAGTAATACTACATGATATAAGAACAATCGTCATAATAGTGGATACAGATATATTACTATACTGGTGAATACCCATCTTATGTCATTTGACTATTGTTGGATTCGATCAAAATTTAGCTTCAAGTGACAAGAATGAACAACATTCACCCTGTGGAAATATGCTATTCTAAACACATACTGACCTCTATCTCCACTTTTCACCTTACTGGACTATAGTACCCCCATACGGCTGATGATTATACTATTATGTACTTTCTTGTTAATCAATAAAATGCTAATCTCATACATTTCAATGACATGGATAAACCGTAGTGAGCCAATAAAAAGCAGGTAAGCAGTGCTGTTTGAATGAGTGTGTTACCATGTGTGGATATGAATGAAAAACTGGGCAGTTTCTTCCAAGTGCAGCACATATGGCTTTCTGTGGGCCCTCTAGTGGTGGATGGCGGAGCTGACATCTCAGCACATGTGAGAGCTCCATCTGTTCTCACAGATATAAATGCCAATTTTTCAGCTTAAGTGATGGAAACAAGAGAGGACTTTTTGTCCTTGAACTTCTATTATATTTGCAGAAAGTAGTTCACAAAGTTTACAATAGTTTCCCTGCATTAGCATAAGAATATGCTATATATAGCACTTGTAAATACAATGGGGGGTTTCTTCATCTGAGATTACAGAACACTTAAATAGTGAGTAGGAGACATGTACAGTACTGTATGGGAAGTATAGACATGAAAGAAATTTGAACTGACACATCGATGGTTAAATAATTATTCATATAGCCTGCAGGAAGAATAATTTAATGATTACTGTTAGAGTTTGCTTTGCTGTACTGTCTGTTCCAGACTATCAGAAGCAATGCCAACAAGAGAAGCATTGGGAAATATTTTGCTACACAGTGACATCTGTCACATGACACAAAGTTCGCAGTGTCGCACTGTCACATTGTATCCAATTATCAATGGTGTCACATTGCGACTTGAGACCTAACAACACCACAATCGTAAAAAATACAACTCGGTTGGATGTTGAATGCTAGTTACAGCTTTGTTACCGCGATTTTGTAGCGTCAGCGATGCTTTTTCTTGAGAATAATATCGCATTGTATCGTTACCGCAATTTTTTATCATGAAAGTTAAAAGGAGGTACTTATGTTAAAATTGCATTGCATGAAAATCGATAAACAAGGAGGCTCCTAGGGGAAACATGGGAGATTTTTAAAAATCGCATGTCGCAGAAAGATACAGCATGCCACAATTTTTTTTCTTGCAACATAGCATCAGTGAAAACATCGCTAATGGGAAGAAAACCATTGAAAAGCGCGGGTTTCACAAATGTGTTTTGTAGCGATGTCGCATCGCTGGAAAACAATTATGTAATGCGTGTGAAAGCATCTCTTTTACATGAGCGTAGCTATATGTCATGGCCGCAGCACGACCGAAAATCGCATGAACGGGCGCACAAATCTGTCGTTTGTGCGCCCGTCCAGACGGCCCGGGTCCAGCGCATGTACGCCAAGCCCAGATTGCTGTCAGGCGGGGGGAGACAGTTTAGTTTTTTTCGAGTAGTTAGCTGCGATTTTTTGACACGCCTATTCGGTGCTAAAATTATGTGGCGGGAAATAAGCAACTAGTTCCCTCCCCATCCTGCGGAGAAGGGGTGAGAGTTTAACGTGCTAGCTCCCGCCCCGTCCTGTCCCCTCCCTTTGCCGGCAAGGGGCGGAGACGGGGAGGGAGTTTAGCAGAGCCGCTGCTAAACCCCCTCCTAACTCCCTTTTCCAGCAGCTCCCATAGGAGTCTATGGGACCGGCTGTCATATTCCGGGCTGTGTATATGTGCCGCAGCCCAGCTGTCTGAATGGGCGACAAAACGAGAAATGCAGCAGCGACTTGATCCCTACTGCCTCTTGTTCATTCGATTTTCGGGGTTCCCTTCATCGTCGCCGGCGCAGCTGTCACAGCGTGGCAGGCGATTGTGTGTTCTCCCATTGTTTTCAATGGGACCGGCGACGCTGCTATGGTCTGCCCCATTGAAAACATGAGGAACAGCGCTGAAGGAATCCCCTGACGTAGCTGTCACAGCCGTGGCAGGAGATCACGCTGTTTTCCACTGTTTTCAATGGGGCCGGCGGTAGCAGTGCCTGCCCCATTGAAATCAATGGGAGAAGATTGCTGTAGGAATCCCCTGTAGCAGCTCTCACAGCCACGGCAGGGGATTGTGATGTTCTCACAGTGGTTTTAATGGGGCCGGCGCTGGCCCCATTGAAAACAATGGGCGATATCGTCAAAAGAAAGAACATGCTGCGATTTGTTTTCTGCATTACAACGCGGTGCTATGGAGGAAAACATTGCAAATGTGAATGAACACAATTAAAATGAATGAGTTTCATATTCGTGCGAGATTTGTCGCCAGTATGAAGGCGCCCTCAAAGTCTGTTCACAGATGTAGTTCAGGTATATTTGGCATTTTCAAAAAAACATAAAAAGGTCAGCTCACCCAAATGTTGCTCTCAACCTGAAAGTTGCTCGGAGCGCAGTTACTAACTTTGTCACTTTTTATGGATTTATAATAAAGTCGAACTTTTTACGAAAGTGCTGGGATTTTTTCTATATTGGGCATTTCTATAGCTCAGAATAGCATGGATATAGCAGATTTCCTTTGGGAGCTAACATGTTATTTCAGGCAAAGTACGGTACACTAAGTAGATCCTATCTTTGTAATGGCAGACAAACTGTTTTATAGTCATTTTTTGCATTACTGTGTTGGAGTGTATTAATACCTTTCCATGACCTATAATCTATTTATTGTCATGCGCTGGACTATGAATAGACTATGCAGCATTATTCTATTTTTCTACCCTGTACTTTTTTCCTTTCGAGCAGCATTTGGTTTTTGAGATGAAAAAAAAAATGTACCACAACCTTAGTTCATTATCATATAGATTGACTTTCCGGCAGTATTTTGTGGAAGCAGCCATGTGGAAGCCACTAAGCAAGTCTACATCTTTGGCAGCAAGTCATACTGTACTGAGTGCTAGCTGCTATGAATCAGCGATACTCCAGAGTGTACTATTAAAAAGTTCTGGGAATTTACAGCACATAGACTGACTGGATGGATGGGCTCTGAAGTCTGTAGTATGTATGTGGTCTTATTTCAAAAAACTTCTGAAACTTAATTTAGAATGGATGAACAAACATACATCTTTTTGACACAGATGATCAGCGAGATTTCCTATGCCCTTCTACCACCAACACACCAGTGATGAAATCTCTTGCATTTTGCCAATAGTGCATGAGCCGTGAACGTCATCTAGCCATTTCTACATTCCGTGAATGGAGGTTTTCTGACACAATGACATGTATCTATGAAATGTAACAATACTTCTCAAATATACATAATACCATACATCCAGGGGCGTAACTATATAGGGTGCAGGGGATGTGGTTGCACCCGGGCCCAGGAGCCTTAGGGGGCCCATAAGGCCTCTCTTCTCCATATAGGGAGCCCAGTACTATGAATAAAGCATTATAGTTGGGGGATCTGTTACAGGTTTTGCATTGGGGCCCAGAAGCTTCAAGTTATGTTTCTGTGCAGTATGGTTTAGGTATGGGTACAGGTACAGATACAGATAGAGGGGGGGCCCCAGCTCACATTTTGCATCAGGGCCCCTGAGCCTTTAGTTACGCCCCTGCATAAAGCCTGCTTTTTCAACAAGGCCATGCTCTTATCACAGAATCCCCCCCCCCCCCCCCCCTCCCCTTTTAACCTGTAGCAAGGTGATTTTGTTAACGGGGATTGTTACAAACTAGTTCTGCCATAGAGATACTATAGCAGGATGCTCAGTTACAGATGGCTGGTATTAAGGTGGCATTGTTGCATGCTGTCATGCTCGTATTGTTCAAGGCTTCCTCTTATGGGTGCTTTGTTGCAGGCTACCACTTTTTAAGTACAATGTTGCAGGCTGGCAATGTTGCAAACCTGGTACCTAGTTGTGTTATAAGAACTCTAGGGGCATTGCTACGGGTGTAAGAGATCAGGGGCACAACCATAAGGCAAATATTGTGTGCTCTTCCCCCCCTCAAGAAAAAAATTATATACATATAGAGTTATCACATAACATTTTTGCCCCTATACCAGAAGCAAATATTCCCACCATACATAGTATTATTTACATACTGTTTCTAAATAAAATGCACTATTCATAGATCAATGTTACAACTATACAAGACCCAGATAATACTGGCATACCATGACCACTACTAATCCATAGTGATAGGCTAACATTACCATACTGTTAATAAATAGGAACCACTATAGATAGACCAATATTACCAATACCATTATACAAGACACACATAATACCACCATAACCACTGCATGGTGACTAAATATTACTTCCATACTGTTAGTGTACAGTATAAAAACCACTGTACAATGACCAATATTACCGCCCTACAGATATCAAATCTACACAGGGGCTCTGCAGTTTGTATAAGTGACTACAGTGCCGTTATATGCAGTGATCAGAGGTAATGTCCATTCTGACTGGAGTAGTCTACTTTTCTCTTCTTTTCTATCCGCCTCAGAGCACCATCATAACTACTTCCACCCACAATTTGTTTCTGCAAGTTTGTGACACAGACATCTTTAACTCCTCGCTTTTTTAGCACTTCAAAAAACTTTACTAACCTACATAAACTCCTCTTGCTGCTCCCCCAATGCTGTACCTGTTACTGCCCTATCTGCCCTTATTACTAAACCTACTACCGTATGTGGCATGGTGCCCCCCAAATATTGTATTTCAGAACTAATACTAGCCTAACTAAAATTACCACCAGAAAATAGTTCCGCATAGATAGCAACCCTAAAAACAATTATACCAAACAGACGAGGCCCCATATTGTGCTACAGGCATTACCAGTGCACCACACAATAATAGTGCCTCCTTTGTGTTCTCACACAGTATTAATGTCCTTTTTTTATCCACATAGTAATAATATAATCATAGTAGTGCTCCCTTGAAAGTAATAATACCCAGTTTGCCTTTTTAAAGGTAATAATTTCCGCTTTGAATGCCCCCCTATAAAGTGATAATGACCAACTTAAGACTCCCTTATATATTAATAATGCCCAACTTGAGAGCCCCTTTATATAATAATCTTTATTTGTATATCACCAACTTATTCCGCAGTGTGGAATAATAATAATGTTCCCCTTATATAACATATATAGGCCTCTCTAGAAACCCATTCCTTTATATAATACTAATGTTCTCTTTATAGAATGCCTGCCCTAGAACTCACCCTCTGTTATTAACGATCTCCTTATATAATAATGCCTCCATCTGGAACGCCAACTTCGACAATCTACGCCTTTGCACGTTCTAGAGGCTCAGTTAAATCAAATATTGACCAATATGCCGCAGGATACCATAATGAACCTGTATGCCTCCATGCCCGCCCGTATCACGTCTTGCATCCAAGCTAGAGGCAGCCCAACAGGGAATTATAGCCTCCATGCCCGCCCATATCATACCTTTTATCTAAGCTACAGGCGGTACAACAGGGTACTATGGCCTCCATGCCTGCCCGTATCACATCTTGTATCCAAGCTAGAGACAGTACAACAGGGTACTAGATTTTCCATGTCTGTCTGTATCACATCTTGTATCCAAGCTAGAGGTGGTACAACAGGGTACTTGAGTCTCTATGCCCCTCTATATCACACCTTGTATCGAAGCTAGAGGCGCTACAACAGGGTACTAGAGTCTCTATGCCCACCTGTATCACATCTTGCATCCAAGCTAAAGGCGGTAAAACAGGGTACTAGAGTCTCTATGCCCACCCATATCACATCTTGTAACAAAGCTAGATGCAGTACAACAGGGTACTAGAGCCTCCATGCCCGTCTGTATCATATCTTGTGTTCAAGCTAGAGGCGGTACAACAGGGTACTAGAGCGTTCCTGCCTGCCTGCATTACATCTTGTATCCAAGCTAGAGACGGTACAACAGGGTAGTAGAGCCTCCATGCCCCCCTGTATCAGATCTTGTATCCAAGCTAGAGGTGGTACAACAGTGTACTAGAGCCTCTATGCCTCCTTGTATCACACCTTGTATCAAAGCTATAGGCAATACAACAGGGTACTAGAGCGTCCATGCCCGCCCGTATCACATCTTACATCCAAGCTAGAGACAGTACATCAGGATACTAGAGCCTCCATGCCCCCCTGTATCACATCTCGTATCCAAGCTAGATGTGGTACAACACGGTACTAGAGCCTCCATGTCCACCTGTATTACATCTTGTATCTTAGCTAGAGGCAGTATAACAGGGTTCTAAAGCCTCTATGCCCACCTGTATCACATCTTGTATCCAAGCTGGAGGCAGTACAATAGGGTACTAGAGCCTCCATGCCCGCCCGTATCACATCTTGTATCCAAGTTAAAGGTGGTACAACAGGGTACTAGAGCCATCATGCCAGCCTTTATCACATCTTGTATCCAAGCTGGAGGCAGTACAATATGGTACTAGAGCCTCCATGCCCGCCCGTATTACATCTTGTATCCAAGCTAAAGGTGGTACAACAGTGTACTAGAGCCTCCATGCCCACCCGTATCACATCTTGAATCCAAGCTACAGGCGGTACAACAGGGTACTAGAGCCATCATGCCAGCCTTTATCACATCTTGTATCCAAGCTGGAGGCAGTACAATATGGTACTAGAGCCTCCATGCCCGCCCGTATTACATCTTGTATCCAAGCTAAAGGTGGTACAACAGTGTACTAGAGCCTCCATGCCCACCCGTATCACATCTTGTAACAAAGCTAGATGCAGTACAACAGGGTACTAGAGCCTCCATGCCCGTCTGTATCATATCTTGTGTTCAAGCTAGAGGCGGTACAACAGGGTACTAGAGCGTTCCTGCCTGCCTGCATTACATCTTGTATCCAAGCTAGAGACGGTACAACAGGGTAGTAGAGCCTCCATGCCCCCCTGTATCAGATCTTGTATCCAAGCTAGAGGTGGTACAACAGTGTACTAGAGCCTCTATGCCTCCTTGTATCACACCTTGTATCAAAGCTATAGGCAATACAACAGGGTACTAGAGCGTCCATGCCCGCCCGTATCACATCTTACATCCAAGCTAGAGACAGTACATCAGGATACTAGAGCCTCCATGCCCCCCTGTATCACATCTCGTATCCAAGCTAGATGTGGTACAACACGGTACTAGAGCCTCCATGTCCACCTGTATTACATCTTGTATCTTAGCTAGAGGCAGTATAACAGGGTTCTAAAGCCTCTATGCCCACCTGTATCACATCTTGTATCCAAGCTGGAGGCAGTACAATAGGGTACTAGAGCCTCCATGCCCGCCCGTATCACATCTTGTATCCAAGTTAAAGGTGGTACAACAGGGTACTAGAGCCATCATGCCAGCCTTTATCACATCTTGTATCCAAGCTGGAGGCAGTACAATATGGTACTAGAGCCTCCATGCCCGCCCGTATTACATCTTGTATCCAAGCTAAAGGTGGTACAACAGTGTACTAGAGCCTCCATGCCCACCCGTATCACATCTTGAATCCAAGCTACAGGCGGTACAACAGGGTACTAGAGCCATCATGCCAGCCTTTATCACATCTTGTATCCAAGCTGGAGGCAGTACAATATGGTACTAGAGCCTCCATGCCCGCCCGTATTACATCTTGTATCCAAGCTAAAGGTGGTACAACAGTGTACTAGAGCCTCCATGCCCACCCGTATCACATCTTGAATCCAAGCTACAGGCGGTACAACAGGGTACTAGAGCCATCATGCCAGCCTTTATCACATCTTGAATCCAAGCTAGAGTTGGTACAACAGGGTACTAGAGCCTCCATGCCGCCCATATCACATCTTGTATCCAAGCTAGAGTTGGAACAACAGGGTACTAGAGCCTCCATGCCCACCCGTATCACATCTTGTATCCAAGCTAGAGGCTGTACAACAGGGTACCAGAGCATCCATGCCTGCCGTATCACATCTTTTATCCAAACATGTCTGCTGGAAATATGTTCCAAATATTTACTGCATCCAGATATATATTTTAGTTAAATCATATTACTAACATTGCTTCTGATCTTCCCCCAACTAATCTCAGATTGTGCCCCCTTATTCTAGTGTTTAGCCTCCTAATATAAAACACTTCCTTCTTGAACCGTATTTATACCTTTAACATAGTTAAGCATTTCAATCATGTTTCCCTCCTCAGTTTTTTCCTGCAGACTATACAAATTAAAGGGGTTGTCTCACGCCGAAACGGGTTTTTTTTTTATTCAATAGGCCCCCCGTTCGGCGCGAGACAAACCCAAGGGATGGGTTAAAAAAAAAAAAAAAGTTTATTACTTACCCGAATCCCCGCGCTGCGGCGACTTCTTTCTTCCTTTACCAAGATGGTCGCCGGGATCTTCACCCACGATGCACCGCGGGTCTTCTCCCATGGTGCACCGTGGGCTCTGTGCGGTCCATTGCCGATTCCAGCCTCCTGATTGGCTGGAATCGGCACACGTGACGGGGCGGAGCTACGAGGACCAGCTCTCCGGCACCAGCGGCCCCATTCACCAGGGAGAAGACCGGACTGCACAAGCGCGTCTAAAAACGGCAGAAGACAGCGAATTTAGACGGATCCATGGCGACGGGGACGCTAGCAACGGAGCAGGTAAGTGAATAACTTCTGTATGGCTCATAATTAATGCACGATGTACATTACAAAGTGCATTAATATGGCCATACAGAAGTGCTGAACCCCACTTGATTTCACGAGACAACCCCTTTAAGTACATCTTTCCTGATAAGTTTTGCACTTGAAACCTTCCATCATTTGTGCATCCCTTCTCTGGTCTTGCTCTATTTTATCAATGTCTTTCTATAGGTAAAGTCTCCAGAACTGCAAACCGTATTCCAGATGTGATCTCACCTGAGCTTAATGAACCTCAAAGGACTGATAGAGAAATCTAGTTGCCTTTAAGTAGGCCTGATGTCTTTAAGATATCAGGGAAGAGGTCAGTGTAACCTTGCGTTAATTATATATTGCCAGATCTTGATTTTCACACACATGGACCATCTTTTAGCCTGGGAAGATTATTTTTCTTTTATTTCCCCTGTATTGTAAGTGCTGCGGAATATGTTGGCTAGGGTGACGACTTTTATGCAACCTCGTTTCCCTGTATCGTAATTTGATAAGCTTTCATTAAGGAATAGGTAAAATCTTATTTTCAAGATGATTTGATAAAAAACCTCATGCACAAAATGATTTGAAAAATTATATTTATCGGCTTTTTTGCCCATTTTTTGAAGTCACTGTAAGCAGATACAAAATTAAACACATTAGCTTTAGAGTCACATTATACAACATTGTACAGGGTCATCAAACACAAAAGGAAGTCAATGATTCACAATAATGTCATTGGACAGGATGAATCTCAGTGGGAGATTGTCCTCGTGGCAGGATTCGTGCAAGTCTTGCATAACTTTGATCGCACGCTCACAGCACTGGTTGCTTCGGGGAATGTTGATTGGAGATTCATCTGCTTTCCAGTGGGTTTTCAAGCATTTGAGACCTGTTGGGTAGTCATTCAAAGCTGCAGATAGTTCATCAAAATCTTCAGCGTGGAACAATTGACTGCTGAACCAATGGTCCGCCTGTGAGTAAGAAATGAATGAACAGATTTTACGCAGCCTGTTCTGGGTTTCAGGCATCAGAATAAATGCAAGAAGGGCTAGAATGGCACGAGAGTTCCAGCATGCATTGCTGATGTTCGAGGATCTGTTGAAACTTCACGAAGGGGATCTAACTCCTCTCAGTGAAGTGACGGAAGACATGAGTGAGGTGGTAGAGAAACTTCATGTCGTCCCTCCAGCCACCTGTTGCCTTGATCTCAGTTTTACCATTGCTGAAGGCTGCTTTCAATTTATCATAGTTGCCCATCAAATCCTGCACAAAGAAGTAGTTGATGTTTGGGGATTTAGTCGACCCTTTGAGCTCATCATTCATGACAACGCGAAGAACGTGATCCAGCACATGGTGCTAGCAACTGATGAACTTGGGTTTGGGTTGACCTTTCTCTTCGAACATTTGCTGCAACCGAACAACAACCACCTGTCTTCCTGCCAGTATTCACGCTTGTTGTATCAGCAACATTCATCACAATTGATCCCCACAGGTTGAACTCCTCTAACACATCCTGGAGTCCTTCTGTGATTGTTGGAGCTTTCCCATCTTTCAATGTGAGCACAGTCAACCTAATTTCTTTTGGTTCATTCTTGAGGACCACGGCCGGATATTCAATGTTCTCAGTGTGTTTGCTGTCAAAGTGTATGCTGCACTTCTCCAGATGCAGCGTGCTCATCAAGTTCTTCTTCACCTGAGCAGCTCTCATGTTGATAGCCTTGTGGATTGCTGACTGATATTAGGTTGGGATTTCAATGCCCTCACCAGAAAGCTGGCGGCATACCGTAGCTGCTTGGTGGGACGACAGCTTTGAGCTTGTAACAAGGCGTCTTGCAATGGGAGGATTGCAGAGAATTCTATAATATTCTGGAAAATTCTATACTATTCTCTGGTACATAAATTATTGGATAAGTCGGTTTGATGATATATACACTACCGTTCAAAAGTTTGGGGTCACCCAAACAATTTTGTGTTTTCCATGAAAAGTCACACTTATTCACCACCATGCGTTGTGAAATGAATAGAAAATAGAGTCAAGACATTGACAAGGTTAGAAATAATGATTTGTATTTGAAATAACATTGTTTTTACATCAAACTTTGCTTTCGTCAAAGAATCCTCCTTTTGCAGCAATTACAGCATTGCACACCTTTGACATTCTAGCTGTTAATTTGTTGAGGTAAGCTTGTGAAATTGCACCCCACGCTTCTAGAAGCATCTCCCACAAGTTGGATTGGTTGGATGGGCACTTCTGGCGTACCATACGGTCAAGCTGCTCCCACAACAGCTCAATGGGGTTCAGATCTGGTGACTGCGCTGGCCACTCCATTACCGATAGAATACCAGCTGCCTGCTTCTGCTGTAAATAGTTCTTGCACAATTTGGAGGTGTGTTTAGGGTCATTGTCCTGTTGTAGGATGAAATTGGTTCCAATCAAGCGCTGTCCACTGGGTATGGCATGGCGTTGCAAAATGGAGTGATAGCCTTCCTTATTCAGAATCCCTTTTACCCTGTACAAATCTCCCACCTTACCAGCACCAAAGCAACCCCAGACCATCACATTACCTCCACCATGCTTAACAGATGGCGTCAGGCATTCTTCCAGCATCTTTTCATTTGTTCTGCGTCTCACAAACGTTCTTCTTTGTGATCCAAACACCTCAAACTTGGATTCATCCGTCCACAACACTTTTTTCCAGTCTTCCTCTGTCCAATGTCTGTGTTCTTTTGCCCATCTTAATCTTTTTCTTTTATTGGCCAGTCTCAGATATGGCTTTTTCTTTGCCACTCTGCCCTGAAGCCCAAAATCCCGCAGCCGCCTCTTCACTGTAGATGTTGACACTGGTGTTTTGCGGGTACTATTTAATGAAGATGCCAGTTCGGTACCTGTGAGGCGTCTGTTTCTCAAACTAGAGACTCTAATGTGCTTATCTTCTTGCTTAGTTGTGCAACGCGGCCTCCCACTTCTTTTTCTACTCTGGTTAGAGCCTGTTTGTGCTGTCCTCTGAAGGGAGTAGTACACACCGTTGTAGGAAATCTTCAATTTCTTAGCAATTTCTCGCATGGAATAGCCTTCATTTCTAAGAACAAGAATAGACTGTCGAGTTTCAGATGAAAGTTCTCTTTTTCTGGCCATTTTGAGCGTTTAATTGACCCCACAAATGTGATGCTCCAGAAACTCAATCTGCTCACAGGAAGGTCAGTTTTGTAGCTTCTGTAACGAGCTAGACTGTTTTCAGATGTGTGAACATGATTGCACAAGGGTTTTCTAATCATCAATTAGCCTTCTGAGCCAATGAGCAAACACATTGTACCATTAGAACACTGGAGTGATAGTTGCTGGAAATGGGCCTCTATTCACCTTTGTAGATATTGCACAAAAAACCAGGCATTTGCAGCTAGAATAGTCATTTACCACATTAGCAATGTATAGAGTGCATTTGTTTAAAGTTAGGACTAGTTTAAAGTTATCTTCATTGAAAAGTACAGTGCTTTTCCTTCAAAAATAAGGACATTTCAATGTGACCCCAAACTTTTGAACGGTAGTGTATATATTCTTAATACAATTAAATAAAATGATTAAATGGCCTACATAACATTTCAAAGTGGTTTGTGCGTGACCTTTTTCTATATTTCAATGGAATAAATGTCATTTTAGTCATTAAGAGGCAAAAGTTCATTCACTCGTCCTACAGGAAATAATGTTTGAGAAAAAAAGTCAAAAAGTCATCACCCTAATGTTGGCGCTATATAAATAAAGATTATTTTTATTTTTCTGCCAAGAATGTATTTAGTCCTATACCTTGATTTTGCCTTACTTGTAAGACAACCTATTTCTATACATATTGTACCACCTTCTTTTATCCATCAGTTCACTGGATCTGAGCTGGAAACCCTTTGTCAAGTCCAGAACAATGAGTGTCATCTGTTTCTTCTAAAGGGTGTGGTCGTATATGACTCCTATTTTAACTCTACCTGATCTTAAGAATTTCTTTAACGGGTCTATGAAAAGACCCAGGTAAGTGGAAAAGCACATATCACAAATTTCAAGAATGGTATTACACATGACCTGCTGTTATCCATCAGGTCCATCTGATCGTTACATGACCTACATAAAAATGTCCTAATCTAATCGCCACTGATGCTATGATTGCATCTCATCATGGAGGGCAAAGATGTAGGGTAGTTTCATACACTGTATTTAAAAAAAAAAACACCAATGCAGTTTTGATGTAGTTTTTAATTCTCATTTATTCTCTTTAACAGCAATTACAGAGCCTGCTTTACAGCAGCTCCATGGGCCATAGAGGCATTGGACAGGAGCGATCCTATTGACCTAAATAAAAAAGTGTTGTGGGCATGCTCTGTGAGCTCTGCAGAGGTCATTGTGGAGGAAGGGAAGGTGAATTGCAACCATCACCGATTGTGACTAGTGGAGAGTATGTCATCTACAGTGGTATTTGAAAAAATGTGAACCTTCATAATTTTCCATATTTCTGCTTGTACTTGACCTAAAATTACATCAGATTTTGACACAAGTCATAAAAGTAGACAAAGAGAGCTAAATCAAACAAATGAGCCAAAAATATTAGAATTGCCTATTAATTTATTTAGGAAAATTATCCAATATCACATGTTTGTGAGTTGCAAAAGTATGAGAACCTTTGCTATCAGTATGACAAATGATCCCCTTGTCCAACATTAAACAAGATCACAGAGAGGGCAGTTAGAAAGTCTCCGACAGTTATTAAAGCCCTTCACAGAGGGGACTTAGACTAAAATAATAAACTTTATAAGATAATTTATTAAAAAGGTTTCGTGCTAGGGCACAACAAATAACACAGACAAATACACAGAGATAGTATGTGTCGCAACGATTTCAACACATCTAAATATTTAGGACAGACAGTTATTTGATCAAGAGAGTGTTATATAGAGTTGTTCTAGAATGAACATACTCCTATAAGTAGGTCCGCTTGATGGATGTATGACACAGGGGCTTAGGCTACAGTCCAGTGGTAGGTCCCTGCTACAATAGCGGATCTATATTCGGAAGGTTTATGTTTCGGCCAGCTGGTGAACTAGTAATTAGTCTGTGGTGTTATATTCCTACACCGTCAGAGGTACTGATTCACCACATCTGTTTATTTTTATGGTGCTTATTATTGCACTTTCAGTGATACTTAATTCACAATCTCCAATTTTATCATTGGTATACATCTCTTCCAATTTTTTGTCATTAGTACAAGACCTTTCAAACTCAACGCGTTTCACCACCCCATTGGGTGGATCCTCAGGAGTATTATAGTACTTTGGATTTGACCCTTTAGGAGTATAAGATGGAATTTTGGCTGATTTTTTGCCGGAGTCAATTTTGACTAATTTTCTGCCAAGGTAGAATATGTCCTAAACACAAGGGATCGCTATGCTTCCGCATGTGAGGAGAGCGATAAAAAACTGCTAGTGCATATATAATGGGTTCTTGGGTTTATGGATAGAGCAATTCTAATTCTTGTGGATCTATTGGCGATTAGATCTAAAAAGCCAATTGGGTCCTGGGTTAGCTCTTTACCCTCTCAAGTCAATTTGAATGGTGACTAGGTTAGAGGGAGCTCAGCCAGGTGTTAGGCTAGGTGGTCGGTTTGTTACTTCACAGGGTCTGTGGCGATCAAGCCAGGACCAGATAGTTGCCAGTAATCTTCCCAGAAGTGTACTCAACAATTTCCCAAAGTTTCATGGCGATTGGATGAATGGTGTAGTAATGCATAAATGACAGACAGACAGACAGACATACATTCTTTTTTATATATATATAGATGACATCAGGAAGTGAGAGAATTAGATTCCATACATAAAATTTGGACGCTAATTCTTTTGCACTTAGAATTAAATAATCGAGTTGGGACCCATTAGCTTTTCCTATTTATGACATAATCAATGCTTGTGCCAAATTTCAAGTTTTAATGACATCGGGAAGTGAGAGAATTCGATTCCGTACGTAAAATTTGGACGCTAATTCTTTTGCACTTAGGAAAAGCTAATGGGTCCCAACTCGATTATTCAATTCTAAGTGCAAAAGAATTAGCTTCCAAATTTTACGTACGAAATCTAATTTTCTCACTTTCCAATGTCATAAAAACTTGAAATTTGGCACGAGCATTGATTATGTCATAAATAGAAAAAGCTAATGGGTCCCAACTCGATTATTCAATTCTATTTATGACATAATCAATGCTCGTGCCAAATTTCATGTTTTTATGACATCGGGAAGTGAGAGAATAAGATTCCGTACGTAAAATTTGGACGCTAATTCTTTTGCGCTTAGAATTGAATAATCAAGTTGGTACGCATTACCTTTTCCTATAAATGACATAATCAATGCTTGTGCCAAATTTCAAGTTTCAAATTACATTGGGAAGTGAGAGAATTAGATTCCGTACGTAAAATTTGGACGCTAATTCTTTTGTGCTTAGAATTGAAAAATGGAGTTGGGACCCATTAACTTTTCCTATTTATGACATAATCAATGCTCGTGCTAAATTTCAATTTTCTATGACATTGGGAAGTGAGAGAATTAGATTCCGTACATAAAAATTTGGACGCTAATTCTTTGGCGCAAAGAATTGAATAATCGGGTTGGGAATCACTAGTTTTTGCTATTTATGACATAATCAATGCTCGTGCCAAATTTCAAGTTTCTATGACATTGGAAAATGAGAAAATTAGATTCCGTACGTAAAATTTGGACGCTAATTCTTTTGCGCTTAGGAAAAGCTAATGGGTCCCAACTCGATTATTCAATTCTAAGTGCAAAAGAATTAGCTTCCAAATTTTACGTACGGAATCTAATTTTCTCACTTTCCAATGTCATAAAAACTTGAAATTTGGCACGAGCATTGATTATGTCATAAATAGAAAAAGCTAATGGGTCCCAACTCGATTATTCAATTCTATTTATGACATAATCAATGCTCGTGCCAAATTTCATGTTTTTATGACATCGGGAAGTGAGAGAATAAGATTCCGTACGTAAAATTTGGACGCTAATTCTTTTGCGCTTAGAATTGAATAATCAAGTTGGTACGCATTACCTTTTCCTATAAATGACATAATCAATACTTGTGCCAAATTTCAAGTTTCAAATTACATTGGGAAGTGAGAGAATTAGATTCCGTACGTAAAATTTGGACGCTAATTCTTTTGTGCTTAGAATTGAAAAATGGAGTTGGGACCCATTAACTTTTCCTATTTATGACATAATCAATGCTCGTGCTAAATTTCAATTTTCTATGACATTGGGAAGTGAGAGAATTAGATTCCGTACATAAAAATTTGGACGCTAATTCTTTGGCGCAAAGAATTGAATAATCGGGTTGGGAATCATTAGTTTTTGCTATTTATGACATAATCAATGCTCGTGCCAAATTTGAAGTTTCTATGACATTGGAAAATGAGAAAATTAGATTCCGTACGTAAAATTTGGACACTAATTCCTTTGCGCTTAGGAAAAGCTAATGGGTCCCAACTCGATTATTCAATTCTAAGTGCAAAAGAATTAGCTTCCAAATTTTACGTACGGAATCTAATTTTCTCACTTTCCAATGTCATAAAAACTTGAAATTTGGCACGAGCATTGATTATGTCATAAATAGTAAAAGCTAATGGGTCCCAACTCGATTATTCAATTCTATTTATGACATAATCAATGCTCGTGCCAAATTTCATGTTTTTATGACATCGGGAAGTGAGAGAATAAGATTCCGTACGTAAAATTTGGACGCTAATTCTTTTGCGCTTAGAATTGAATAATCAAGTTGGTACGCATTACCTTTTCCTATAAATGACATAATCAATGCTTGTGCCAAATTTCAAGTTTCAAATTACATTGGGAAGTGAGAGAATTAGATTCCGTACGTAAAATTTGGACGCTAATTCTTTTGTGCTTAGAATTGAAAAATGGAGTTGGGACCCATTAACTTTTCCTATTTATGACATAATCAATGCTCGTGCTAAATTTCAATTTTCTATGACATTGGGAAGTGAGAGAATTAGATTCCGTACATAAAAATTTGGACGCTAATTCTTTGGCGCTTAGAATTGAATAATCGAGTTGGGACCCATTAGCTTTTCCTATTTATGACATAATCAATGCTCGTGCCAAATTTCAAGTTTCTATGACATCGGGAAGTGAGAAAATTAAATTCCGTATGTAAAATTTGGACGCTAATTCTTTTACGCTTAGAATTGAATAATCGAGTTGGGACCCATTAACGTTTCCTATTTATGACATAATCAATGCTCGTGCCAAATTACATTGGGAAGTGAGAAAATTAGATTCCGTACGTAAAATTTGGACGCTAATTCTTTGGCGCTTAGAATTGAATAATCAAGTTGGGACCCATTAACTTTTCCTATTTATGACATAATCAATGCTCGTGCCAAATTTTGAGTTTCTCCGACATCGGCAATTAGTGGCAATGATGGAAATCGAACGATCTATGGGGGTGGGGGCGTAACTGTTGACGACGCTCACACGCGCACCATTTATCATAGCATAAATGTACTATGCCTATAATCTTCCCAGGAGTGTACTCAACAACTTCCCAAAGTTTCATGGCGATCGGATGAATGGTGTAGTAGTGCATAAAGGACAAACAGACACACAGACAGACAGACAGATACACATACATTCAATTTTATATATATAGACTAGCTTACCCGTCGCGTGTTGCTGCGAAGACAGACATACATACATACATTCGTTTTTATATATCTAGATAACAACCAATCACAGCGCAGCTTTCAAGTTACCTCAGCGGTATAATATATAACAACCAATCACAGCGCAGCTTTCATGTTACCTCAGCAGTATAAGAAATAGCAACCAATCACAGCACAGCTTTCATTTTACCTCAGCATTCTCAATATCCAGCAATTGTCTTGCGAAACGTTCGGCGGATGCATCATTTTGTAGTTGAACACGCTTGCTCGTAATGCCTTTTGCTTTCGTGCTTGAGATGGAAATCAAACGATCTTTGTCTGGGGGGCATAACTGTCGACGATGCTCGCACGCGCGCCTCCTATCGTAGGATAGTTGTACTATGCCAGTAATCTTCCCAGAAGTGTACTCAACAACTTCCCAAAGTTTCATGGCGATTGGATGAATGGTGTAGTAATGCATAAAGGACAGACAGACATACATTCATTTATATATATATATATATATATATATATATAGACGACATCAGGAAGTGAGAGAATTAGATTCCGTACGTAAAATTTGGACGCTAATTCTTTTGCACTTAGAATTTAATAATGGAATTGGGACTAGAGATGAGCGAGCACCAAAATGCTCGGGTGCTCGTTACTCGAGACGAATTTTTCGCGATGCTCGAGGGTTCGTTTCGAGTAACGAACCCCATTGAAGTCAATGGGCGACCCGAGCATTTTTGTATTTTGCCGATGCTTGCTAAGGTTTTCATGTGTGAAAATCTGGGCAATTCAAGAAAGTGATGGGAACGACACAGCAACGGATAGGGCAGGCGAGGGGCTACATGTTGGGCTGCATCTCAAGTTCACAGGTCCCACTATTAAGCCACAATACCGGCAAGAGTGGGGCCCCCCCCTCCCAACAACTTTTACTTCTGAAAAGCCCTCATTAGCATGACATACCTTAGCTAAGCACCACACTACCTCCAACAAAGCACAATCACTGCCTGCATGACACTCCGCTGCCACTTCTCCTGGGTTACATGCTGCCCAACCCCCCCCCCCGCACGACAGTGTCCACAGCGTACACCAAATTGTCCCTGCCCAGCCTTCAGCTGCCCTCATGCCACGCCACCCTCATGTCTATTTATAAGTGCGTCTGCCAGAGGAAAAGCAGGCACACACTGCAGAGGGTTGGCATGGCTAGGCAGCGACCCCCCCATAAAAGGGGCGGGCCGATAGTCCACAATGCTGTACAGAAGCAATGAGAAATCCAATCCTGTGCCACCTCCCTCTGGAGCTGCACACGTGGGCATAGCAATGGGGAACCTATGTGCCACACACTATTCAGTCTGTCAAGGTGTCTGCATGGCCCAGTCAGACCGCGGTTTTTTATAAATAGTCACAGGCAGGTACAACTCCGCAATGGGAATTCCGTGTGCACCCACAGCATGGGTGGCTCCCTGGAACCCACCGGCGGTACATAAAAATATCCCATTGCATTGCCCATCACAGCTGAGGTAATGTCGTGGTTAATGCAGATGGGCTTCGGCCCACACTGCATGCCCCAGTCTGACTGGGGTTCTTTACAAGTGGACAGATGTAGGTTAAACTCCGTGTGCACCTACAGCATGGGTGGCTCCCTGGAACCCACCGGTGGTACATAAAAAAATCCCATTGCATTGCCCATCACAGCTGAGGTAATGTCGTGGTTAATGCAGGTGGGCTTCGGCCCACACTGCATGCCCCAGTCAGACTGGGGTTCTTTAGAAGTGGAAACAGATGCATTTACAACTCCCTGTGGACCCACAGCATGGGTGGGTGCCAGGAAGCCACCGGCGGTACATAAATAAATCCCATTGCATTGCCCAACACAGCTGATGTAATGTCGTGGTTAACGCAGGTGGACTTCGGCCCACACTGCATGCCCCAGTCAGACTGGGGTTCTTTAGAAGTGGAAACAGATGCATTTACAACTCCCTGTGGACCCACAGCATGGGTGGGTGCCAGGAAGCCACCGGCGGTACATAAATCAATCCCATTGCATTGCCCATCACAGCTGAGGTAATGTCGTGCTTAATACAGGTGGGCTTCAGCCCACACTGCATGCCCCAGTCTGACTGGGGTTCTTTACAAGTGGACAGATGTAGGTTAAACTCCGTCTGCACCTACAGCATGGGTGGCTCCCTGGAACCCACCGGTGGTACATAAAAAAATCCCATTGCATTGCCCATCACAGCTGAGGTAATGTCGTGGTTAATGCAGGTGGGCTTCGGCCCACACTGCATGCCCCAGTCAGACTGGGGTTCTTTAGAAGTGGAAACAGATGCATTTACAACTCCCTGTGGACCCACAGCATGGGTGAGTGCCAGGAAGCCACCGGCGGTACATAAATAAATCCCATTGCATTGCCCATCACAGCTGAGGTAATGTCGTGCTTAATACAGGTGGGCTTCGGCCCACACTGCATGCCCCAGTCTGACTGGGGTTCTTTACAAGTGGACAGATGTAGGTTAAACTCCGTGTGCACCTACAGCATGGGTGGCTCCCTGGAACCCACTGGTGGTACATAAAAAAATCCCATTGCATTGCCCATCACAGCTGAGGTAATGTCGTGGTTAATGCAGGTGGGCTTCGGCCCACACTACATGCCCCAGTCTGACTGGGGTTCTTTACAAGTGGACAGATGTAGTAACAACTCCCTGTGGACCCACAGCATGGGTGGGTGCCAGGAAGCCACCGGCGGTACATAAATAAATCCCATTGCATTGCCCATCACAGCTGAGGTAATGTCGTGCTTAATACAGGTGGGCTTCGGCCCACACTGCATGCCCCAGTCTGACTGGGGTTCTTTACAAGTGGAAACAGATGCATTTACAACTCCCTGTGGGCCCACAGCATGGGTGGGTGCCAGGAAGCCACCGGCGGTACATAAATAAATCCCATTGCATTGCCCATCACAGCTGAGGTAATGTCGTGCTTAATACAGGTGGGCTTCGGCCCACACTGCATGCCCCAGTCTGACTGGGGTTCTTTACAAGTGGACAGATGTAGGTTAAACTCCGTGTGCACCTACAGCATGGGTGGCTCCCTGGAACCCACCGGCGGTACATAAATATATCCCATTGCAGTGCCCTACTCAGCAGAGCTAACGTCAGATACAATACAGGTGGGATTCGGCCCACACTGCATGCCCCAGTCAGACTGGTAATATGTACCTTAACAGTAACCTCGTTGGTGGTAATGTGGTGGTGACTGCGGACCTAGTAGCGCGGTTTTATGTAGTTGGTTTTCGGAATGTGGCCAGGATTAAGTGGGCCGTGGCGGGGGAATGGTGGTGGTGCTCTCTTGTTGTGTCGTTAAAGGTGAAATTCTTGGACTGCCACCAAACGGACCAATGCAAAGGTATTTGCCAAGAATGTTTTCATTGTTGGAGGAGGAGGGGGATGTTTTGGAGGCACTATGTGTCCTCTACACGTGTCCGTGGTTATATGCACCTTAACAGTAACAGCGTTGGTGGGAAATGGCCTCGCCGCCATCATGTCTTTGTGAAGCCTCTGTTTCCACACCCCAGTGACATACCATTAGCAGCAGTATAGGCAGAGCCCAGAATTATTAACATTTCAGCGGTAGCATTAGGGACAGGCCCCACTAACATATCACTAGCAGCAGTATAGGGGGAGCGCAGTCTTAGTTCCATTTCAGTAATAGTAGCACTCAAGACAGGCCCCAGTAACATTCCCATTGCAGCAGTTTAGGGAGATAACAGTCTCTTTCACATTTCAGTAGCTGCAGTATAGACAAGGCCCCAGTTACATTTATGTAGCATAAGTGTAGGCCAACCCCACACACCTTTCTGTACCAAATCTAATGACACCAAAATCATCCACCAAAGGTCACACAATGGGGTCAAAGTGTGGTGCAAAAAAGCCTAGATTGTATAACAACTTGATTTATGCAACCGCTCATTCTCTGATGACACATTCTCTTTAAATTGATTAACAGTGGATTTATAGTAATCAAGCATAATATCATAGATAGATTTTTGGCACCTAATGTACTGTATAATATACTGTACCTGATTTGCCTTTACCTTCTTTCAGTTTGTATTTACTCAGAAGTGTAGAACTCTTGTAGCTGAAACCAACAATAGCTGTTTTTGCCACTATACTCGACTTTAATTAAATCTTATAATTGATATGGAGTGTCAGTATGAAGCGGCATATTAATTATGCAAAGCCAACGCAAGGCCTCTTTCACACGAGCATTGCGTTTTCACACTAACCGCATCACCACCAAAAATTGCAGAAATAAAGAATAGCCAAAATCAAGTGCCGAGCTTCAGCCGCGTTTTTTCGTCCATTCCCAGGGGTGTCTGTGGCATATTAGCCAAAATATACGCTACAGTGTGGAAATCCTTCGGTCAGCATAAATCCTTGGAATGACATAATAGTTAAATAGAGCCAGCTGTCTTCTTTGCCCAGCGCTTGACGCAGCTAAACTCCCTCCCCCTTCCTTTTTTTCAGCTCCCATAAAAGCCCATGGTAGCCTCTACGGTATCTCGGCAAAAGATGTCTTTCTGATTCCTTAGGGTGCTTTTACACAGAACGATTATCATTCAGTGTAAACACGGCCAACGACTCAACAATGAATGATAATTTGTTTGCGTGCATAAAAATCATCGTTGCCTCATTCGCTAATCATTCGGTTTAAACACTGATTGTTCAGTGGTTCCCATTCACTGGTACTGTGACTGAACAACTAAATAATCCTGTTAAAAAATACATAACCGACCGCCGGAGTGGACGAACAAACCGTGTCATTGTTTGCTCAGGCATGTACCTTTACTTTGCATATGATGAGTTATAGTTTCCTGTCATTTCCTGTGACATCTCAGTATTAGATAAGAGGATGAAGCAATAAGGCAGCCCAGTCACTCACTTTTTGCAATTAGTTGAAAGGAACAGTCAGTCACGCCTTTGTATAAGTACAATTGCAAGTGTTAGTAAGGCAAAAGATGAGATAGTTGTTGACTTAAATAATAAGGGCTAATTCACATTAGCACTAGGAGTTTCCGAGCAGGAAAACAGAACCCCTGGCCAAACGTCACTAAGACCTCATTTACACTGAAAGATGATCGCTTAAAAATCGCCCAAACAACAGTTTGAGTTACAGTTTTGAGCGATCATCTTTGCATAGTCTATAGTAGCTAATTAGTTACTAAAGAGCTATGGAGGCAGAGCGGAACACCACCGCTATCTCTTGGTGAACAATACAGCTGTGTTGCATAAGCAAACAGCTGCATTGTTCTCCACGCTTACAGCTCGTGTCCCACTGTGAACTAGCAGTGGAACATGAGCTGAAAGAATCTTATCAGTGTTGCCGACTGTGATAACAGTGGGCACCGCTGATAAGAGTTTATCGCTCAATTCTAGAAAACTAGAAACTAGAATTGAGCGAGGAACGAATTGTGCATGAAAATTGCACGATGTCTGTGCATTTTGATGCAACGGTTATCACTCAAAAGATGGCTTTGAGTGAATTTTGAGCGAGAATCATTGTGTCTACATGGGCCCTTACAGATATTTAAAGCCTGAAAACATCTCGGCACCTGCACCTGGAAATTTAAAGATCACAGATATCAGTCTCGCATTGGAGACAATGCATGGAGACCAAACAGTCAGTGATTATGCTGGGACCGAGGGCTATGTGGCTCCTGAGGTGAATGAAATAGAAACTGTCCTACTGCTTTTTGATGTAATTGTATTAATGTTTTTGGAATATGGATCATGGAGGAATGGACAACAGTCCGGGCATAGCATAAAGGACTGCAGTCTCTAGACAACGCTTACCTAGTGCAGTGCATGGATCCCATGTAATGCTTTTCTATTAGGGGAGAGGACTTATGTTTTCACTGATGTACAACTTATTTGCCTACTTAATAACTGTTGTCTGTTTATGGCAGATGGAGCAGTTTAATGCAACTGTAGACTGGTATTCATTTGGCATCATCATTAATAAAATGATTACCAATGAGTCTGAATCCAACAGTCTTTGATTAGGCAAACTCTGGCTCTGAGAATGTCATTGAACAGATCAGTGTGTTAGAGTGCTTTCACATGGGATAACTTTCGACGGCCCAGGGTGGTATTGCACGCCAAGTTTCCATTCATTTTAACCCTTTCCAATCCACTGTCTGACGTCTAAAGACATTATTATTTAAGGCTGTACAGCTCTGATGTTGGAAGACGTCCGTTGAGGTTCTCTTACTGTATATTGCCAGCCTCTCTGTTTTGGAGCATATCCAACGTGTAACCTCAATAAGTACTGGCTTTAGCCAGCAGATAGCGCCCTTTTATAACGGCAGACAAAAAGAGTAAGCCCCCTAGGAGAACCAGGATACAAATTGGATTGGAAAGGGTTAATGCCAATTTGGCCTGCAATACAAAGCTGGGTCACAGTGAAAATGGAGCTGTCTGCTTCCTATAGAAATCAGCTCAGTACATGAGCACACTGGCCCAGAGAACAGCTGATCAGCGAGGGTCCTTGGTGACAGACCCTCACTGATCTACTATTGATGACCTATCCTGAAGATAGGCCATCAATAGTTCACAACTGGAAAAGTCCTTTAAAAAATGGATGACTTCTGCTTAGGATGGGTCATTAATATCTGCTTGGTGAAGAGTGAACACTGTGGCCTCTTCATTTGAATACCAGACACAGCATCATATATTATGTAGCCAGTGTTCCTGGTATTGCAACTCAGTCCCATTGATTTGAATACAGTCAGCAAAGAGGTGCCAAATTTGAAGAACTCAAAGTCCTAAATAAGTATCCCGATCTTCAGTATTTATGGCATATGATCCTCGTGATTCCCCATCCCCAGCTACTGGCCCAACCGGAGTCTCCTGACACCCGTTGTCTATTGCAAAGAGGTCACTAACATTCACTTACATCATGTCACACATGGCTCTCTGCATTGAAATCTATGGTAGTTATAAAAAAGTGCACAAAAAGCATCACTAGTCTTTCTCTCCATTAAAGACAGAACCCTGGATATGCCATAACTATTTCACATGAGAAAACCATTTTACCATAATCATAATTTCTTTTTTTCTTGTAGCCAACTAAGCCTCTTCATCCTAAGAAATTTAATCTGGACACCTTGGAGGCAGCAAAAAATATGAAATTTCATCTGTCATCTAAAAACCAAGATACGTTTTACAACTTGAAAACCTCTTATATACCAGCTCTATGAACACCAGTTCAAGAGAAAGGATGCCGAGGGACCCCTGAGGAGAGTAACATGTCAGAGCAGCTAACAGTAAGTACAGGTGTAATGAGCTGGACTGGCACTACAGAATAAATGTACTTTACTTGCAAGTTAAGAGCAACTGTTCTAACTACCAGTTCATTTAACAAAGGTTAGTTATGCTGGATTTCATTTAATAAGAAGAGGGAGTCAGGAAACTAAAGAGTTAAGGTTGTTTAGGCACCATTGTAGATCAGTTAGTTTGAGCTGAGCTGTGACAAGCCCCCGGAGTGAGGGAATGAGGAAAAAAAGTGGGGGTTCCAGGTCATTTCATATGACGCATTTGTTTTATGATAAACAAGATTAGAAGATGGAGTTCAAGGGGCAGTATGGAGTGAGGAGGCAGTATGCCGTTCAGGTTCAGTCGGAGGAGAGAGAGACGAACCGAGATGGACACGGAGAAAGCTGACAGCAATATGAACCCCAAGCATGCAACTTCTTCACCACCTCTGTTTTGCTGTAATTAGAGACACGTTATGTAAACTTTCAAGAAATGCTGTGTGCAGCAGCCCATAAATCACTCGGACGCTGAGAAACTGTTTATTTTCGCAAACCTGAAATCTGTTCAGGCCAGCTCTGCTTTCTACCGAACAGCAATACAGCCACAAAGCTTTTGACAAGAAGTAGAGAATCTTGATAAGTACTAAAGAAAGCTTGAGCACACTGTTTCAGGAATGGTAAAACTGTTAGTGGGGTTGATAAGGGGTATTTTCTCATCAGATCTCTTTAGAGCTCTTCCTTAGCTCAGATGCTGCTTCCTCAAAGTTTATTTATCTGTGTGTGAAGTAGTAAACAGTGTATATGCAATTTGTATATGTAATTTCTGGTGCTTAAGATTAATGCAGACAACCATGGGCCTGAAAGTAAATGGTGTGCCTGTCATTTACCTACATACGTGTGTTAGGCTGCATTCCCACTAACGTATATCAGCTCGGTTTTTACGCCGAGCCGATATACGTTGTCCTCGTGTGCAGGGGGGGGGAGATGAAAGAGCCAGGAGCAGGAACTGAGCTCCCGCCCCCTCTCTGCGTCCTCTCCACCCCTCTGCACTATTTGCAATGAAATGAGGTGGTGTGGGGGTGGGGCTAAGTTCCGAGAATTAGCCCCGCCCCTGCCCCGCCTGTCCCCATTGCAAATAGCGCAGAGGGGGCGGGAGCTCATTTCCTGCTCTTGGCTCTTCCATCCTCCCCCCCCTGCACACGAGGACAACGTATATCGGCTCGGCGTAAAAACCGAGCCGATATACGTTCGTGGGAATGCACCCATAGTCTTATTTCGCTACCAAGCACTTTTAATCCAGGCATTGGCATCATGATCACCAAATTCCATTAGTCATCCAGATCATATTATATACCTTCAATGGTGCACAAGATTACAAAGAGCATGCTGCACTCATTGCCACCATGACACAGCTCCTCAGCCACATCTTAGAAATTGCTCAGAGAGTGCAGGCCTCTTCCCGCTTGTCACCCATTGCACAGGCACCACAACATATGTGTTCAATAAAATCATAAACATGTGCAATATACTTTAGATTATGAAAAATCTTTATTTTTTCTTACCAGTAAATAAATTTCAATAGTGATTCATTTCAAACTAATGACAACAGCAACTAAGGGGGCTGTCACAGGTAAATGGGAAATTAAATAGTGCTCCATGGCCAACTATTAGGGCTCGGTCAGACAAACGTGTGTTTTGCGCACGCATAATGCACGATTCTAAAAGAACCAATGGGTTCTTATAGAATCGTTCATATGCGAAGAATTAGCAAGGCAAAATGCCGCACACCTAAAAAAACATAGCACATGTTCTATCTTTGGTGTACTTTTTGCAGGAGTTTCCACTGCCTCATATGGGAGCAGGCCGGACGATATATGCTAATATCTGAGCTGTCTTCCCCTTCCCTCCCTGGCTCACCTCCTCTCTCCTCCCATTGCTGGCTACTAACAAGGCGTGGTTGCAAACAACCAGAGGGGAGAAGAGAGGAGGTGAGCTAGCGAGGGGAAGGGAAGGGGAAGACAGCTCAGATGGTAGCATATATCGGCCAGCCGTGAAAATGGCGTCCGATATACATTCATGTGAATAAACCCTGAACCCGATGAAAACAATGAGATCTATTCTCTGAACATTGTGCGCACAGATTTTGTGTGTGCAAATATACCCATGTGAAGCCGCCCTTATGGATAGGTCATTGTCCTATATGCAAGATTTTATGACATATAAAAGTGTCATTATTTACAAAGGTCATAAATCCATTATATGACATAAAACTAAATGTAGGATATAAATAAGACATAAAAAGGACATTAAATCATTATATGTATAAATAGGACATAAGCAAATAAAACCATTTTACGTTTTAGGACAATTTCTGAGCCGTACAAACCTTTAATATTGCACTTAGTCCTCATTCACACGAGCATGAATATCACGCCGAAGTTACCAGCGCAAAAAAATCATGTGAACGGGCAATTTCCCATAATTAAGCCACAAGCTTCACCTGCAGGGGAGAATAAGGGATCCTCCACTGCTGAGGATATCCCTCCAGCCCTGCTGAGATGAAAGGAAGACCCGCATAGAAGGGGGTTCCCCCAGGACTTTCCTTCGTCTCTCTCTCTCTCCCCGCTAAGGGGATAGAGGGTGGGGTTATAGAGTGCTTCCCTCTAGCCCCACTCTCAGGGAAGCCCTGTAGCCACGCCCCCTCTCTCTCTCTGCTATGGGGATTCCTTTGTTATCCCCTGAAGGGGAACTCCTTCTCTCACTACTGCTGCTGATTGGATATCGGGGACAGCTGCACAGCAAGTTTAAAATGTCCTGCTGTAAACTCCTGTTAGTCCCCGCTTGGAAGAGGAGAAGTCCCAGTGAGTCCCATAATCCCCGCAAGGACTAACATTTAAAATGTGCTTCTGTGTTTAGCGGTACTATAGATCAGGGATTTCAGTTACACATGTCCTATTATATTAGGTGCAGGTTTTTTTTCCACCCGTCTAAGATTCTTTCGTCTGAATATTTTCATAGGAATCCATTGGTTCTGATAGTCACAATTTTTTATGCACGTCCTTTTTGTACGCGTAGGTCCCTGTGTAAATGAGACATTATACATTTTTCTGCACCTATATTGTTTCTCATCTTCCTTCCAATTTCATATAGCAACATATGAATTTATCACTTAAACAAAACGTACATGGACATTGATTCTGTCCAAACGGTAACTGATTTAGATCTATCATATGCATCAGTACAATTAGTTCTGAATTTAAATTACACTGCGTACGCATTTATACGCAACGTCGCTAAGTGACAGAGCAGGAAATTAAGGAAAAAGAAGTAACAAGTGCAACTGCCCTATACAGCGATAAGCCTGCTCACATGCGCGCATGCTTAAAACACTGTATGTATAACGCAGTGCTTTACCGCTGTGCAAGCCCGGTCTTAGTGGTTAATAGTGTATTTAGAAGCCTATTAGGAGTTTCATAAACAGTGCAAGGGTTAATGGCCACATTCCTGGTAGTCTAAGGCAGCAAAATAGTTAATAGGCAGAACTCTGGTGGTCTAGAGCAGAGAAAGGTTTAGCAAACGTATCCCTGATGATCTAGGACAGTGAGGGGTTACTAAGTCATGTCATCTGTGCTCTAAAGCAGGGAAACGCTAGCTGTGCCAATGGACAATGCCCGTTCGCAGTGTCATGGCCGGATGCATAGCTGTAAAATGCTGCGGGAGCCCTGAGGCGTTTCACACTTACAGCCGCATGAGCCTGGCCTAACAGGAAAGAACTATAACTCCCAGCATGTTCAGGCTGTTATTATGTGATACCAGATGATATTAGAGGCAGTTAGAAGATATGAAGATAAGTATTAGCATGCCCATACGGTTATTATGTGAGATCAGTGGATATTACAGGAAGGGGGGTATAAGATGTGAGAACTGGAACTCCCAGCATGTCCAGACTATTATGGGACATCAGAGGATATTACAGAACGAGGGGTGTAAGAGAACTATAACTGCCAACATTTCGCTTACACTCTATGAGAAAACACTCCTTAATTTCTCCTGTTTCCTCTATTTCATATAAAGCTCAGTCTTCTCATATAACATGACCATCATCTCATTTTTATAGGTTCTTATTAACATTCATTATTAATATTTTCAGTTAGCAATATAGAGTTGTGAAATGCTGGAAATGAGTGCCTTTACAATGTAAAAATGGAACAACTCTCACAAAATCAATGTCAGATTGTGAATTGCAGACTGAAAATTGCTATTATGTTTGAGAAATCCTGGCATTCTAACTAATACATTTAAAGGGATGCAGTAATATGTAAAAAGGAAGGCTGGGAGCTTATAGTTTAAATTATAGCATGGAGAAGATGCCATAAGGAAAACCAGCCAGTGGTGTCTCCTGTACCCGCTGCATGCCAACCACAACCCCTGGTCAGGCTACTGTAAAAAAAAATGCTCCTTTAGGGCTTATTTACATGAGCGTATATCGCCCGGCGTTTGCACGGCTTCCATCTGAGCAGTCCCTTCCTTCCCTCCCCCTCGTCGGCTCTCTGACTCTCTCCTCCACTCTGGCGTTTGCAATGGAAGGGTGTGGAGCTAAACTCCGCTCTGTCCTGACCACTCCTGTTGCTGGCTGCAGACAGGGGGCAGGGACGGGGTGGGAACTTAGCTCTGCCCACATCCCGCCCACTCCCATTGCAAACAGCCAGACGGGAGGAGAGAGGCAGAGAGCCGTTGAGGGGGTGGGAAGGGGGGACTGCTCAGATGGAAGCGTATATCGGCTGACCGTGAAAACGCCGGCCGATATACACTTGTGTAAATAGGCCCTTATGGAAGCAGATGGGACCATATGGTAGATCCATGTAACAGATGCAGCCATGATCTTTCAGGTGACATACAAGGTGCCACAAACCGGAGTTCAGGTAGGTGCAATTGGACTATACTTGAGATGGAGCAAGTCTACTCTGAACGCCATTACTGATTTTGCTAGGGAGATTTCTGCTCAGTTTCTCTAGATTGGAATAAAGGGTTTACAAATGGAGGTATGGCTTTTGCTACTCTTATTCATTTCAATGGAGGGTGACTACACATGTGCATGGGCTGAGAGCTGGTGACATAACACTCACTGAAATGTCAAAAGTGTGACAAGTGAGCAGTAATAACCCATTTCAAGTAATGTATTACAGAATTAATCATTTGCACATGGAATTTTACCAATTTGTACACATGGGAAGTTAAAGCTGCTGCTGCGCTTCTGCTCTCATCTATTGATGAAATGAGAAGACCTGTTCCTGACTAATGCAGCTATCACGCATCAAGCAAAGTGCTGAATTATTATTTTAGCTTTTCCTTAGCTCTTTCCCTGTCAAGGTTTCCTTTTGTACTCTACCAATGAAATACTATGAATCACTGAGCATAATTTATGGAAAAGCAGCAAGCACAACATTCATTGTAGTTCCTTTAAAAAAATCTAATGGACAGAACATACAGTACTATTACAATCTTGTTGTTACATAGTTATTTATAAAGACTCCAGTCAAACTTTAACAGTTTAGCACAACTTACTCTGAAAATAACAATATGATCATTAGAAATGACTGCACTATGAGACAGTCTTAAAGGGGGTCTGTCAGCTGGAACTTGCTGTCCAAACTGCGGGCATCATGTTATAGAGCAGGAGGAGCCGAGCAGAGTGATATATAGTTTTATGGGGAAAGATTCAGTATAGCTTGTATTTTATTCATTTAAACCTCAGCTCATTCTGAGATAGAGTCCAGTGGGCGGTCCTATCAGTGATTGACAGCCTTCCCTGTATGTATAGTCATACACAGCTGTCAATCTCTGATAGCTCCACCCACTGGACTGTTCAGCCCAGAATGAGCAGAGATATAAATGAATAAAATACAAGCTATACTGAATCTTTCCACATAAGGGTGCCTACCCACTGGCGATTTTTTTTCCTGCGATGCTAAATTGCGTTTTGCGTTTTTTCTGAAGAGCAATTAGCATAGAATGTGTTCTTGTCCATTTGGGGTTTTTTTTCGTTTCGTTGCAATTTTTCACATAGGAACTGTCAGTTGCATATGTCTCCTTATTTTTCTCTTAATGCACCCATGATTGTCAATGGAAATTAACGAAAAAGGCGCGAAAACCGCCACGAAAAAGGCGTGGAAAACGCGTGAAAAACGCTGCGTTTTTCACGCACGAAAATCGGCAACGCCAGTGGGTAGGCGCCCTAAGACTATATAGCAATATGCTCAGTTCCTCCTGCTCTATAACATCATGCCTGCAGTTTGGACAGCAACTTCCAGCTGACAGACCCCCTTTAATGATTTCACTGACTTCTGTCAGATTGGGTACATCTTATAAAACTTTTTATATTGTATGAGTAATCTAGAGGTTGTTTTTGCACATTATCTCCCGAGGTTAATACAAATTCAATTGATTTCTGGACATTATTCCCCAGGGTCAATATAGTTCACTTACAAGACTCATGAAAATTTGTCAAAAGTAGAACAGG
Source organism: Eleutherodactylus coqui (assembly GCF_035609145.1). Lineage (NCBI taxonomy): Eukaryota > Metazoa > Chordata > Amphibia > Anura > Eleutherodactylidae > Eleutherodactylus > Eleutherodactylus coqui. The sequence goes on along the minus strand of NC_089841.1, from coordinate 198,532,638 downwards.
CTGTCTAGAATCAGTTTGTAGAGGTCATGTGAAATGAACTACAATATGCAAATGTCATAGAGGACTTTGTTTGTGAAATGCTGCAGGAAAATGCTGCACTCTTTGCATTTGCATTATCATAGCTTTACATTTTTCTATATAAACTATGAAAATAATAAAATGCTTCAGAAAAGCTTGGAAACATCATTTGTATGTTTCTCATTGTGTTTTTCTCCGGTGCATCGAACAATAATTAGGCATACCTGATTGATAAGTTATGTGAGTGCCCTCAGGGAGAGACTAGGAGAGAGAGCCCTGAGAAAGAGCCCTGGGAAAGAGCCTGAGAGAGCGACCAGGAGAGAGTCCGAGTGAAACAACACAGAGTGAAACACCGAGACTCCAAGTGAAACACTGCTGTCTCCCCGGTTGCGCGCCTGTTCCTCGGGCACTGCAGGGCGGAACTTTGGCGTCACAAACAGGATGATATCTTTGTGCCAAAAGAAAAATTTACAGAAGAACTAGTGCCTCTGCCATTAACAGTTACGGACGAGATTGGACCTTCGTGCCTTGCAAAATGAATGGCATCAAGCCCTCTGAGCCTTCCAAAATTCAAGGACAAGATCCCACCAACCCTCTGAGCCTTAAAAGAGGAAAAGGACAAGGTTGCAAGTCCACTGAGCCTAAAGACCTAAAAAGGACAAGGTATTGCTGCCTGCAAGATGCAGAGACCAAATACTCCTGCTGCGAGAAACAGAAAAAAAGTAAGCAATCTTCTCTTAAACCAAAATCATATGTACCCAAGATGCGCTATAGAATGGAAAATGACTATACTGTATTGTTAGACAAGGTGGAGTTGCCAGACTTGCATGTTCTGATGGAAACCACTGATGACAATATGGACTTTCAAAATAGCGTTAGCCTTCTTCATCAGCTACTAAAGAAAAGCCCACTAAAATTTCTCATCACAAAATTCCCACCATAGCTATAGAATAAGTAGGGAGGGACACTACCACTGTGGAGCAGCATCAGGAGAGTGCTGGGAACCGCCCAAGGCAGGAGTCAGACGTGTTAGTGAGCGAATCTTTCAAAATTCTCCCATAGACTAGCAAGAGAACCCCCACTGGAGTCATGGCTGCTACCAAGCTGAGGGTAGTGTCTGCTGGCTACCCACCACCCAAACCCCAATTAATTTCGGGGATGAGAAGGAGGTGATGGACTGGCTACTGTTTATCACAACTGCAGCCCCAGAAGGAGTGGCTGAATACCAAAAACAGAAGAACGCAGCCAACTGCCTGAACCTAGACCCGTGGAAATTGTCACTTCAGGGGAGAAACTCCCCGCTGGTGTGCACCTGCTGGCTGGAAAATTGGTGCAAAAAAAAACACCTCTGCCAATTTTTGCCTCTACTAGGAGAAAAGACGAGATAATTAAATTTGACAGAACCCATACGGGGTTTGTGGCTTACCCATACCTGCCATGGATTCTCTTCTATCAGCACAACAACGAGGTTAAGCAGAGTCTACCAGAACACCTGTGGCCATACATTGTGGAATACGGTGACCAGAACTTTTCCTTCGTCTTCGAAGACAATAGAGACAATCGTCCACAGGATGTATGCAGACCGTGGAGGCAGTCCAGTGACTGTTCTAAGCCGTTGCTAGCAGAAAAGGACAGCACCCCAGAGGGCTTAAAGGTAGCAGGACTTACTGCAGCAAGCCAGTCTATGTTCTTCCATAGGACTGCGTTCCTGGGAAACAGTGCTACGCCAACCGGCTAACCAGAAGAGCCTACGGTCCTGTTGGTGAGGAAAGTCACTTGGTGTTAATGGACTCTTGTTATGAGAGACAATTAAAAAAAAAGAGACTCTAAAATTATTTTCTCTTTGTTGCAAAAGACAATATTTAGTGCTATGCTTGACAATTGTTTATGCATACCGTTTAAAGTATGACGATTTATGCAATGTTGAGGTTTTATGCAAACATGGAGGAGAGTTCATGAGAAGTATATGAGGAGTATATCCAAAAGTTATTGAGTGCACTGTATCTGAGTGATATATTCAGCAGGTCTAGACGTTGCATCCAACTAATCCAATTACTCCAGTGTCAGCCTCGTGTCCTATCTGTTCTAGGAGACACAGCCTCATTGTCATTACAGTCAGTTGGAGGTATTGTCTTCAAGCTAGCACCCATCACGAGTCATAGGAAAGTGAAGTTCATGCCACATGTCCTCAATTCAAAGTCCGCCAATCACCCTTGTCTATCTGCGTGTCAGTTTTATGTCAACGAATTATGGCCATGTGAGCCCGGCCTAAAGCACTCTGTTTATAGTGACCCTGGCAGCCATTATAAATACATGAAGAGGGGACTGGGAATCGGAAGGACTGTGGCAGCAACATTGGCAAGGAGGACACTTGGAAAGTTAAATGTACATTCTTTATGTATTGTGAAGCTTTTACTATGAACTAGAGGGTCGCGTTAGGCTGCCTGTCCACGGGCGTTGCGCCGCCCGGGAGCAGGAGCCAGCAGATGGATCTCCGCTGTCTGACAGATAGGCTGACCGCAGAGAATTGCAGCAATTTGCAGCATGCTACGAATTGCCGGCCGCTAGCGTAGAATCGCAATAATTCTCCGCTCGTGGACAGGGAGGACTCGCTCTCCATAGCAATGCTATGAAAAGCTTCAGACAGTGTGATTCGCTGGTGATGTACCGCCGGCGGAATCACGCCCGTGGACAGGCGGCCTTAAGCACCAACATAGATGATTTGGAATAACTGTGTGCGATATGTGCATTTAATAATACAGGAGATAACTCCACCAACAGCTCTAGGATAGTTCTAGGTGTGGCCGATGTGATGAATTATCTGCTTATAATGACTCATAAACCCAGAAACACCCTAGGTGTGCCAAGTTCCCAGGCCACAGAAAAAAGAGAGCCTGGTTCATCAGGTTAGCAGGTTAAGTACATTACACACATGTTCCTCGTTCTCTATAAACATCAGTGAGTTCAGAATGATCATGAAGTATGGCTTAATTACATACCGTAGTATACACATACATCAATAATCAGCGCATTGTAATTATATGCATTCCATTGAAAGACTGCCAGATTTTTGGGGTTAAGTAAAAATATTTTACTTAATGTTACCAGATGTTTGTTTGGGTTAAGTAAAAATATTTGTACTAAGTATGAAGTTTTTTTTGCCTTTTTGAGGGTAAAAAAAGAAGAGAAAACAGTGATTGGTGCGGTACACAAGCCGATAAATGACATAATGGGAGCCATCTATCCAGACCAGTTTTGTTAGTTAAACCACCTAAAGCCACTTCCAGATGACTGAACTACAGTTGCATCTTAGCCTATGGCAATCCAAGTCCAGTTCAGTAGAACCACTGGATGCTCAGGCACTGTGGGTATTACATGAGTGATAAAATAACTGTACTTTAAACCAATATTTTCCACCCAAAAATTGGTGCACATCTTAGGGCGGACTTACACTGGCGTAATTTCATCGCTTGTTACATGGTGAATGGAGTCCATGAAAGTACATTGATTTTCATTGACCCATACACACTAACGTTTTTTTATTGCGTATAATGCGTGCATAAAAAAGAACGCAGTATGTCCTATCCTACAGCGTACTACACACGATAGAGCCCTATTGTTCTCTATGGGCACACAATAAACACTGTGTATACGCAATTACATTGCGTATGTGCAATGTTAATACGCAATGTCACTAAGGGCTTATTCACAGGAGCGTATATCAGCCACCGTTTTCATGGCCGGCCGATATACGCTACCATCTGAGCTGTCTTCCTCCTTCCCTCCCCCTCACCGGCACTCTGCCTCTTTTCTCCCCTCCGGCTGTTTGCAGTGGGAGGGTGCAGAGCTAAGCTCCCACCCCCTGTCTGCAGCCAGCAATGGGAGGGGGTGGGACAGGGCGTGCATTATACACAGAGCGTTGTACGCATTCGCTCATGTGAGCCGACCCTTAACTAAATTTGGTTCAGTTTAGACTTCTCTTAAGCCCCTTTTTCTAGACACTTCTCAAAACAATTGAGGAAGTTTGAAAATGTGCCAAAAACAAGTAATACATTCGGTGCCCAGTATGTATTTCACTTTCATGTAAAAATCTTTTTGCTACATTTTGAGTTTAAATACATTTTTTAATCTTTTGAAGACACACTATCATAAGGATCACTATATCAGGCCTAGCTATATGGATATTGATAGAGGGTTTTTTGGCTCTACTATATAGCTTGGTACATAATACTTTTTCTTTTTATTTATTTTTTATTACTACATTCACAGTGCATAGAGAAAAAGTAAGTGAACCCCTGAATTTACTAAACCTGTAGATCCCCCTCTATCAGTAATCACTACCACCAAATATTTCCTATAGCTGCAATAAGATTTGTACAATGTAAAAGATGAATTTTTGACCATTCTTACCTGCAAATGTATTTCCGTTTATCAATATTTCTGGTATGCTTTGTGTGCACAGCCCTCTTTAGTTCATACCACAGCTTCTTGATAGGGTTAAGGTCAGGCCTGACTTGGATACTCCAAAACGCAAATATTCTTTTTCAACCATTCTTTAGTTGATTTGTGTTTGGGTGTTTTGGGTCATTGTCTTGTTGCATTACAGTACGTCTCTTCAATTTGAGGTTATGGACTGCTGCCCTAACATTGTCCTGTAAAATGTTTTGATACACCTTATATTCATTGCTCCCAAAATCATCACAGGGCATCCGGGTCCTGAGGTAGCACAGCAGCCCTAAACCATGATGTTCCCTCCACCATGCTTCACAGTTGGGGCGAGTTTTTGTTGGTGTGCATAGTGTTGTGCATTTATGCTAGTTTCAGAATTATTCATCCCCTTCATGACAAGCACTTATACTACTTAGTAGAGCACCTTCTTGCTGTTATGACCTGCTGCTAATGTGATGCATAGCCAAACGCCATCTTCTAAGGAATTCCTGAGGACTCTTAAGGTTGAAGTCAGGCGAATGAGATGGCCCCTCCAAAATCTTCCAGGAGGGACTTGGGATGCAGGCGTTGCTTCTAGACTGCACTGTATTGCTGTTAATCTATGCTTTGCGGTTAGTTTAGTATCCAGTTTTTAATGTTTTTTTTTAGTTATATGGGTTGTGGTTGCATGTGGTGATGGTGATGAGTATGGGTCAGAGTAGTGTATGTTTTAGCCCGGACCAGAAGGACCTTTTGGTTTTCACCTGCAGTCAGGTCAGTTTAGTTGGCTCAGAGCCTAGTGTTTCAGTTTCATATTTGTTTAGTGTTGGTAATAATTTGGTGCATGCTTTCTTGTGTTGTTTGCTATTTGAGCTATATTTCTGTTCTTGTTTTGTCACAGTTATGTTTTATAATTCTATAATAAACAGATCTCCACAATTTTCCAGGACCAGTTTTAAAAACCAAGTTGAGAGAGGAGTTGAGCAAACCCAGGTATGTTCCGGAGGCAGTAGGTAAAGTCAGGGGTGATACGGAGGTGCTGCCAACCAGGTGAAATGCCTTCCTCTAAGGGGTCGTGAAAGACAATGTAAAACACTGGATAGAAAAGCCTGGTTTAACCCTTTCCAATCCAATGTTGGGCCTGCCCCGACATCATCATTTTCCTCCACAGCTCCAATGTCGGAACAGGTCCGACACTGCAGTGCAGGAGTGCATCTGCCCCCGATCGTCAGACACATCGGGTGCAGATCCACTCCTGCACTTGTCCTCATCGAGGACCCCTAAGGAGAAGGTAGAAAGGGTTTTTAACCCTTTCTGCCTTCTCCTTTACACATTACATAGCGCTCAATTAGCTGTCCCCAGCTGTCACATGATCACTCAGCCAGGAGGCAGAAGGGAGAATGCGGAAGTAATACTTCCGCATTCCCCCCACGGTGTAGTGAGCACCTGCTCCCTCCTGAACTCTGTCAGTTCAGGAGGGTGAAGGGAAAAAATTTTTTTCTCATCCATTCTCCCCAGCTCCAATTTATTTGGAGCTGGGGAGAATGGATGAGAAAAAAATAAATGGATTGGAAAGGGTTAAGGTGCAAACCTCCAAAAAAGTGCTCTCATGGCAAATAAGAGAAGATGTTTTTTATTGCTATAAAGCTAGCGATAAAACAGAACAGGCCTCTGGCAGCGGCATGGGTGGTAGGAGTGGTGCTGCTGCAGTTGTTGCTGTACTGGAGGCCTCTACTGCAAACACTAGTGCCTGGAGGTCCACTCCAACAATTATCTTTCTCCTTCTTCCCTTATAGCTACACACTGTCCTCTGTAAATAACTTGCCTTGAAATGCGTTTTATTGTTGGCTTTATTGAAATAAAATCGATCTCCTATTTTTTGGAGGTTTTTGCTGCACACCAGGCTTTTTATCTGAAAGTAAGCCTTGGTGGACTCTTAAGGTTTGCTCCTAGCATTTTCTTCCATTTGCCCTCCACACACTGTGGGCTTCCAATGCCGGAGGAGACACAGCTTTCCCAGAACATTACTGAACCACTGCCATCCTTCAGTGTAGGCAGAGTGTTCTTTTGGCATATGTTTTATTCTTCTTCCTCCAGATATACCGCTTTTCCATAGGCCTGGGAAGTTCCAGTTGTGTTTCATCGCTCCATAGAACAAAATCCAAACATATTTGGGGCTTATTTATATGGTTTTGAGCATATTGGACTGGAGGGTTTTTGAGCACTTGCCTTCTGAGGTGTGAGGTGGTAGCCAATGATAGCTTCCTCCTTCTGCAACGTCCAGGTAGTACAGCTAGTGTTCCCTTAATTTTGCATTTACAAACTATGCTTCCTATTATATCTCTAGGGACCTGCAGTGCCTTTACTATTGTTTGGTTTTCTTTCTCTTGTTTGTGCAAGGCATTGCTCTCTTCTATCATCTTTTTGGACCACTGTCTTGCCCATATTTCTAAACTATATAACCCCAATTTTGCTCACCTCTCTGGGTATTGTAGTCCACGAGAGGTGAGCGAACGTACTCGTTTCGAGTAATTACTCGATTGAGCACCGCGATTTTCGAGTACTTCCGTATTCGGGTGAAAAGATTCAGGGGGCGCCGGGGGGCGTGGCGTGGTGGAGCGGGGGGTAGCAGCGGGGAACAGGGGGGAGCACTCTCTCTCTCCCTCTCCCCCCCACTCCCCGCTGCAACCCCCCACTCTCCCACGGCGCCCCCCGAATCTTTTCGCCCGAGTACGGAAGTACTCGAAAGTCGCGGCGCTCGGGCGAAAAAGGGGCGTGGCCGAGTAGGTTCGCTCATCTCTATAGTCCACCCATTCCATTTTCTTACTTTAGTTGCCTGCCTTTGCACGCCTCAAGCTCTGATATGTCCTCTTTGAGTACTGGTGCCCAAAACCGTTCACAATATTCCATGTGTGGTCTGGCCATGAGGAAGAACAATGTTCTCAGCCACTTCTTATATTAGTTATGTTGACCTACTTCAATGCTTGTTGTTTGATTGTTTTTTTGTTTTTTTCTAAACAGCTCAAAGTTTGTAAATCGGGCAAAAAAAATGGTGGTTGAATAATTTTGATTGCAACTGTATAACCTTATTTACTTTAGCTAAAGCTGTATTATCAAATAGATTAGAAGGTGTTTTTTACTGTTTTCATTAACATTAGCTTCATTCAGTCCAGTTGAGTTAACACACCTCAGTTTTTCTTCTCGGTTGTTTTTGCCAAAAGTGACATCAGATACAGAATAGAACAGAAGTATACAAGTACTGCAGTGTGTGAACCAAGCCTAAATCCTATTTTCATAGTGGATATACTAGTCTTTTTAGCCCTGGAACTATCTTCCTGGCCAGACTATGGCCGCTGCCATAGACTCCTATGGGAGCCAATGACAGCGGCCGGAGAAGGGAGGTGGGAGGGAGTTTAGCAGTGTGACTACTAAACTTCTTCCTCCTTCTCTCCTCCTCTCTCCTCCCCTCCGGCTGTTTGCAATGGGTGGGGGCGATGTGAGGTGGCGGAGCTAAGCTCCACCCTGTCCCGCCCCCTACCATTGCTGGCTGCGGACAAGGGGCGGGAAGGGTTGGGGAGCTTAGCTCCACCCTGTTCCATTGCAAACAGCTGGCGGGGAGGAGAAAGGAGGGGAGACGGCGTGGGAGAGGGAAGGCATATACGCCGAGCCTGTGCATCACATGGTAGTATATATCAGTCGGCCGATATACACTTGTGTGAATAAGCCCTTAGTGTGACTTCACACAAGCGTGCACACAAAAGCATTCGCTGCAGCGCAACATATTTGACATTAACGCGGTTGCATGAGGCTGATTTGCACATGTGTCTCTGCATAGTACTGTCCTTTTTGCGCATGCTGGGCCAGTTCACACACGTGTGAATCACCCTTTCCATGGATTAAAAGGCTATTTAGCCTAATGAGGTCCAGATGTGCTCTTTTTCCTGCATTTTGCGAAGTGTTTCACGCTTGCCCTTCGAGTTTGTGCACCTCCCTTAAACTTCTATTGGAGCCTTTGTTGTGCAAAACGCAGGTTCTACTTTTTTCGCGGTCGTGGAATGTGCGCCCAAAACATGCTCATGAGAATGAACCCATTGAAATCAATGGATTCTATTCTCTGTCTGTGTCAGTTTGTTTTTATTTAATTTTTTCGCACTCACAAAAAATAAGACCTGCTCTATTTTCCTGCGTATTTGTGCACCAATGGGCCCATATGGGAGCTGCGCAACTGCGCATGCAAAATACTAGAACATGCGCAATACATTGCGCAATTCCGTGAAAAAGAGAACACATCTGGATCTCAATAGGCTAAATAGCCTTTTAAATCAGGGTGGGGGGGTGTTATATTTGATCAGGTCCTGAATGCGCAAAAAAAATGTGCTAATACGCATGCAAAACATCCTAGTACACCACGTAAATATGTTGCAGTAAGATGAGCAGATTTGCACATACATCCGTCTGAAGCCGCCTGAACTGCTGATTTTGATGCAGAATAGCAGCCAGGTTTTAGGCCATTTTCAATTCTGCATTAAAAACTGCAGGGAACTTGTGGATTTTGGTGCGGAATTTACTGCGGCTTATTGTGCGCTGTGTGGCCTATTCCGCCCCATGTGAAAGGTCCCTAAAGGTGTTTTCTTAAAGCTTCAGGATAGGTCATCAAGATCAGACCAATGGGGGCCAACTCCTGGCAACCCTGTCAATCAACTAATTGAAGAGGCCACACTGTTCAGGTGAGCACTATGGGTTCTTCACTGTATACCTGGCACATCTGATAGCCGTCGTACCTGGTATTGCAGCTCAATTCCATTCACTTGAATGCAACTGAGCTGCACATAAGCCTTGTGACCCATGAATGTGACATCACAGGCCAGAAAAGAGGCTGAAGGATTTGCTCAAGTGCCGCGGCCCATTCAAACAGCTGATCAACGGGGATGCTGGGTGTCAGGACCCCCACTGATCTGATATTGATGACCTGTCCTGAGAATAAGGGCTCATTCATACAGATGTATGCAATTTCAGGGCGTATTTACACGAGCGTATATCGGCCACCATTTTCACAGCCGGCCGATATACGCTTCCATCTGAGCTGTCTTTCCCTTCCCTCCCCTTCGCCGCCTCTCTGCCTGTCTCCTGCCCTTCGGATGTTTGCAATGGGAGGGGGCCGTACGGGGCGGAGCTAAGCTGTACTTGCTGCATTTTTATGTGATCCCATAGACTTTAATGGCTTCTGCAGACAAGTGTTTTTGCCCGTGCAAAACGCAGAGAATAGAACTCATTGATTTCAATGGGTTCCCTCACATTCTGTGATTTTGTACACAAATTTTGCGCATGTGAAAATATATGCAAGAAGCCACCCGATCCACACGAAATCGTGCACTCAACTGCGCAATTTCGTGGTGAAATCGATAACACCGGGGATTAAATTATGGCATTGGTGCGTCCTGCACCAATGTGAATGGTCCCAGCATGTTATCGCGAACGTGTCTACGCCTACGCTCATCTGCAGGAGCCCTAATGGGTGATTTCAGTCTGTAAATATGGATTAAAATAGGATATGCAGTGTTTTTTTAAATTTTACATGAATGATCGGTCTGCAAAAAAAAATGTTCATCTGAATTCACCAATGCAAATTAATGGTGTTCTATGCTGTCCGAATTACATCCGTTAAAAAGGAACATGGAAAGGAAATACATCTGTGTGAATGTACCCCTAAAGGCTAATGTCCACGGACGGATTTCTGCCACGTTTCTCGCGGCGCAAATCCGTGGTGTTCAGCCACAGCTATTAGGGTCTATTGAATCTAATAGCTCAATGTTCACCGTGGCATGCTCTAATTGCTGCTGGAATATGCGCGGACGGCTTCCATTGTAGTCAATGGAAGCCAGCCATCACACTATACTTCCACTGTGTGCACAGTGGAAGTATAGCGTGATCATGCGTCTCCGCCAGCCACATCATCCTGCACTGCCGGCGTGTCACGCGTTGTACTACACATGCGTGCTGGCTCGGCAGGCAGGACATGCACAGTGGATCCAGAGAGGTATGGGCGGCGCCGTAATGGACTTCTCTGCCATATTCCGATGGCTAAGTCCGTCATGGCTGTGGGCATGAGGCCTTAGTTATCAATATTTTAAGGCATATTTAGACGGGCGTATATCAGTTGGGTTTTCACGCCCGGGCTGATATATGCTGCCCCTCTCTGCAAGGGGAAGAGGTAGGACGGGAGCTAGTGCACTGAGCCCCCGCCCCTTCTCTGTCCTATCTCCACCCCTCACCACTGTTTGCAATGGGAGGGGACAAGGCTGGAGGAACTTAGCTCCGCCCCATCCCAACCCTCCAATTGCAAACAGTGGTGAGGGGTGGAGAGAGGGTGGAGAAGGAGCGGGAGCTCAGTGCACTAGCACCTTGCAGAGAGGGGCAGAGTATAAAAAACCCATGAAAACCTGATCCATATACGCCCGTCTGAATAAGCCCTTGTCCCAGAAAACCCCTTTAAGTAGGTTTGATCTTGTAACTATCACTACATTTGGAACAGCACAGCTCCTCATAGTAGGTCTGTCCAAAGATCACACAGGATAAGTACAAACATGTACAATCCACAATGTGGTAGCAATGGAAGAATAAAGAGTACAATCTGATTCCGCCAAACCTATATGGCCATAAAACAGGCCGCCCTGCAGCGTCTTAGGTTTGAATGTATACTAATTGCTATGGAAATTCTGGCATCTTAAGCGGTGACACGCATTTTAGTGTCGAATGTTCTGAATAGCTGATGAGGTTTTGCCCATAGATGAGATCAGGGCCTTTGTAACATTTGTTAATTGTGGCTATGCTCCAGTTCCTCGGCGCGGGGCTGATCAAGCACCTCAGCTGTTATTATTGGCTCCTGACATATTGCATAAACAGAAATTGGTTCCTGATTCATAGGCTGCTGTCTTGTTGAATAAATCAATTATTCGTTTTATGTCTGGAAACGGAGATTCTTCAATGTAAGTGCCAACATTTACAAATACATCTGGCTAATAATAAAAGAAAAAAATAGAACTTTGATTACATTTGTAGCAGCATGTGGGCTTTTTGTAATAGAATGACATATGTAGAAACCTACAATGATCTGCCTGCGGATTAGGAAAAGGAACACAATGCAGCCTGATATTTAGTTGTAGCTGCCCTGCTCAGGCTACTTCTAGTACAAAATAGCACATGGAGACGTGGAAATGGCAGTCAGCGCACTCATGCTGCGCCAATGGTGAAGGTACAACCAAGTTCAGAACAGTTATTTAGCGCTGGGTTCACAAAGGACACGTGTTGCGATTTTGCATCTCTGGTCATTTTTTTCAGCTCTTCTTTTTTTTCAGCTCTCATAGGAGTCTTTGTGAGCTTCCAGCATATCTCAGACAAAGATAGGACAAGACGCAGCATACAAAAACGTTCACCGAAAACGGAAGGCGATGTTCTATTTTTGATGGTGCGATTTTTTCACGCAGCTAAAAGTCCCTCATCTGAATGAATACATTGCAATCCATTGCTTCAGATGGTCGCAATTTTCAGCCCGATTTTTGGACGCAGTTAAATAGATCCATATATACGGTTGCGTGAATAAGGCCTTAGGCTGCCTTCAGACGGGTAAGAAAATCGCGTGAGATTTGTGCATTGCAAGACGCACAAATCTCGCATAAATATAAACGCCATTATTTTGAATGGGGTCGTACACATAAGCGATGTTTTCCTGCATTGCACCGCAATACAGTGCGGGAAACAAATTGCGGCATGTTCTATGTCTCTGTGTAATTTCGCATCGCAGCACCCATTGTTTTCAATGGGGCCGGCAGCGGCATCGCAGCATGTGCTGGGTGCACGCAATGCAATGCAAGGTCTCCCATTGAAAACATACAAAAAATTCTGCGATCCTCTGCTGTGGCCGAGCAGCCGCGTCGAAGGATCGCTAAATCTCTGAAGTGATGCAAGGCTGTTTTGATGTAAAGAAAACACCTTGCACCCGCGGGGAATTCACATGTTGGCGAGGGCGATATCGGGCTGTGTTTCACGGCCCAATATCGCCCTTGCCTGTGTGAAGTTAGCCTTAGAATTTAGTGCTGCTGTATTTTTAGGTAAAGCCACAGCGGAATCTATGTGGGTCATGTCTGTGGCATTCTTCCTCGTTAAGAATCATGCTTGCCATAAGTATTTGTATGCCATCCGAGCAACAAGCACGTCACACTGCAACCACTGGTATGCAACCAATATCTTATGCTAATTTCTAATAGGGACCTTTCATAAGGGACAGAATCAGTCGGAGCGGACATGAGTCTGTTATCCATAACTTTCTGCTGCAGAGTTAACTACGTCTTGCAGAATTGTTTGCGTATTTGTGACATACAAGAGATTTAATTCAAGAATTAAAGTTTGTGTTAAAAAAACGCTAGAAATTCTGCAAGATGTTTTGCAGAATGCATTAAGGCATTAAAAACGCAAAAATATCCACTCTAATTAACAAGCTCAAGTACAAACGAGTTCAGACGTTTCAGACACAAATAGCTATATTATAGGGAACCTGTCATGTCCCCGAAGCAGTCTAAACTAAGTTATGGTCCTGCTAGGGAACATAACAGGGAGCCGGGTGACGTGTTTTTTATAGTCACTCCCGTGATGCAGCAGTGTTCCCCTCTGAAGCCCCCGCATTGCATGACAATTTGACTCTTTTCATTCACTGCAAACAGGCAGTCGCTCATAAATGAATGACTGCCTGTTTACACCGGCCAACAGCCGCTTTGTTTTTAGTTCTGCTAAAGACCAAGTAACTCTAACAAGTGAGTGATTTCTCGCTCGGTGCCCTAGTTGCCCAGTCTTGTACATGTGATGACTATTGCCTGAATTAGCTGTTTTCAGCAATTATTTCGGCGATAATCGCCCCTTGTAAAGGTGCCTTTATCCAAGTGAGCAGGATTTCATCCCCTTTACTATGTACCAATCTCTGTCAGGTGTCACATGCGGGTGAGCTTCTTCTTTTTATGTTCTTAAGGACGACTATACCAGGTACAGTGGAGAGTCTGTACCCCCTCATCTACCAGAGGCCAGGTAGATGGTCTGGGGTCTAGTAGAGGCTCTGAGAAGTAGGGCATTTATGAGATAAAATCAACAAGGAACAGCTTGGTTCCTCTTTTCATCCCATTGGGTTCATGTATCCCTGACTTTAGTCTTGTGTAGTTATACTATCCATAGATGCTTCTTCAAGATAATGACCACCCTTAGGCCCCCTGTCCACAGGCGTTGCGGTATCCTGCCGCGAGCCGCCACTCGGGAGCAGGAGCCGCAGACGAATCTCCGTGGAGAATCGGGGGAATTCGCAGCATGCTGCGAATTGCTGGCTGTGAGCGGAGAATCGCAATGATTCTCCGCTCATGGACAGGAACCGGCGCTTTCCATAGCAATGCTATGGAAAGCTTCAGACGGCGTGATTCGCCAGCGGTTTACTGCCGGCAAAATCACTACTGTGGACAGGGAGCCATATATGCAGAATGATAAATATAAAATGCTATCAAAGGCAACATATAACATTTTCTACAATCTATATATATAAAATTGAATGTATGTCTGTCTGTCTGTGTGTCTGTCTGCGTGCGTGTCTGTCTGTCTGTTTGTCCTTTATGCGCTACTACACCATTCATCCGATCGCCATGAAACTTTGGGAAGTTGTTGAGTACACTCCTGGGAAGATTATAGGCATAGTAAAACTATCCTACGATAAATGACGCGCGTGCGAGCGTCGTCGACAGTTGCGCCCCCCCACGTAGATCGTTCGATTTCCATCATTGCCACTAATTCTCTCACTTCCCGATGTCGTAGAAACATGAAATTTGGCACGAGCATTGAATATGTCATAAATAGAAAATGCTAATGGGTCCCAACTCGATTATTCAATCCATGCGCCAAAGAATCAGCGTCCAAATTTTACGTACAGAATCTAATTTTCTCACATAGAAACTTGAAATTTGGCACGGGCATTGAATATGTCATAAATAGGAAACGCTAATGGGTCCCAACTCGATTATTCAATTGTAAGCGCCAAACAATTAGCGTCCAAATTTTACGTACGGAATCTAATTTTCTCACTTCCCAATGTCATAAAAACTTGAAATTTGGCACAGGCATTGATTATGCCATAAATAGGAAAAGTTAATGGGTCCCAAGTCGATTATTCAATTCTAAGCGCAAAAGAATTAGTGTCCAAATTTTACGTACGGAATCTAATTCACTCACTTCCTGATATATAAATGAATGTATGTCTGTCTGTCTGTTTCTCTGCAAGACAATTACTGGATATTGAGAATGCTGAGGTAAAATGAAAGCTGTGCTGTGATTGGTTGCTATATATTATCCCGCTGAGGTAAAATGAAAGCTGTGCTGTGATTGGTTGCTATTTCTTATACTGCTGAGGTAACATGAAAGCTGTGCTGTGATTGGTGGCTACTTCTTATACTACTGAGGTTGCATGAAAGCTGCACTGCGATTCGTTGTTATATATTATACCACTGAGGTAACATGAAAGCTGCGCTGTGACTGGTTGCTATATATAATACCGCAGAGGTAACATGAAAGCTGCGCTGTGATTGGTTGCTATTTTTTATATTGCTGAGGCAGAATAAAAGTTGCGCTGTGATTGGTTGTTATTTCTCTTACTGCTCAGGTAACATAAAAGCTGCGCTGTGATTGGTTGTTATATTTTATACTGCTAAGGTAATATGAAAGCTGCGCTGTGATTGGTTGTTATATATTATACCACTGAGGTAACATGAAAGCTGCGCTGTGATTGGTTGTTATCTAAATATATAAAAAAGAATGAATGTATGTCTGTCTGTCTTCGCAGCAACGTGCGACGGGTAAGCTAGTTCATTATAAAAAGTACAATCCATTTAATTTATAACACCCCCTTGTATCATTTGTGTACCCATGTCCTGTTACCGCTGCTGCATCCTAGTATGAAGAAAGTGTAACATTTGCTACATTTTGGTCTACTTCACAGTAAGGAAGTTCATTTTAATTCAATTGTAAGCACTTACCTAAACGGTAACTACAATAAATAGTAATTATTAACCAGTTCCAGGAAGCAGTTTACAGAACACTGATAGGCACAACGAATTATTTTCAGATACACCAGCTGGCATCTGCATATTTACCACTCCCGGACGATTAACGTTGTAGATGGAATAGTTATGTAAGTAGGTCAACTGCCCTTAATTGCTTTTATGCAATGCCTTACCTACTTCCCGTTTTAAGGTCTATGTGCAGGTGTAACCATTCCGCTTATCAAAACACTCTTTTAAAAATGCTCAAATAATTAACATAGCAACCTATGGGAAAACCTCAGTATCCTTGTGACTTTCTTCTGTGTCCTTTGCTGTTTAATCACAGTGACAGGGAACAGCTTTGTTTAAAGAAACTGCAAAATAAGGATTATAATCAGGAAACTAAAATATTGTTGCCAAGTCAGCTACTTGGAGAGAATCTGTCAGCTACTTTGAGCCCTATAGCTAAGCTAATGGGCTGAAAGGAGCTGACCTGCTGAGTTCAGGGTTGAAGTTTTTAGCGTGCGCCATGCAGTCCGCTCAATGCATTCAGCAACAGGTTTGAGGACTGACAACGGAGGAACGGTGTGGAAGGCAAGTGTAAAACGTAAATCTCACGACTCAGCAGGTCAGCTACCTTGAGTCCATAGGCTTAGCTTATAGGGTTCAAAGTAGCTGACTAAGTTTCTTTAAACAGGTAGGCTACAGAAGTTGCAAGAAGCATGTGTAATTACAAATATTATTTTATATACGTATTGCCCACTGTAGCAATTTCCATCAGCAGCCAGATGTTATATTGTACTAACAGGATTTTAAAAATCTTATTAACTTAATGTAGCTGAGGACCATTAGGACAAAGCAGACCAGGACTTACCTTTGTTAGTGTAGTAAGTACTCCTATCCTCAGGTACATGAGCAATTCTCCATCATGGTTAACATCTGCTTTAATTTTATGGGGGGTGCCTGTCTGGAACCTTCTCCTTTCGCTACAGCATTTTTGCTCAATTTGCTCCCATAGGTTTTTGCGGTCTCTGGTCCATATTTGTGGACTAGTTTGAAGAGACGAATGACAGGCTGGAGCCTGGATGACCTGATTTATTGCAAATGGCACCTTAGAAGATTTATGTAAGTCGGTCCTTTGAGACGGGATGCATGTAGCAAGGTCATATCAATGTGATGCCTCTTCAGTTGGATGTCCTGAGCAATGCCAAAAGCCTTTCTCAAACAGCAGGTAAACCAGGTCTGGCCCCAATGAAAGGAGTCGGCACTACCTTCTTTATCAAAACTACAATATAATAATTTAGGAAAACTACAATTGAAATAAATACACGCAGAAACCATCAACACGATTTTTATTTGAGGTACCAACTAACAGTTTGCCATAGAAAAAGTACGAGGACTCTTTCCTAAAAATGTTTTTGAGCAAACTGCAGCTGCATTCGTTCAATCGTTGCCCGTGTCTTCACTGAACAAGTATACTTCAAATTCGAATGATCCAGCAATTTTTTGAATAGTAATTGTTCTGTGTAAAAGGGTCCTTACACAGGAGGTTTTGGACCCATTGCATATGATCATTTAAGGATATTCAGGGTTGATGCTGAGTAGGTGGAGACTTGTGCAAGGGGAAGTCAAATAAGCACTAAAGAGGATGTATTTATAAACCTAGTAGTTGCTTGTAGCTCTGTAGCTGCTTACTTTCAGTAAAAACAGCCTAGCCATACACTGAAGGGCCATTTTCTCAGAGAAACCCATCTAGTAGTGTTTTTGACCTCCTTTGGCCTTCAAACAGCAGTAATTCATCATAACATCTATCCACAGAGGTATCAGAGGACCCAAGGTCTGCGGAAGAAAGATTCCCCACACTATTACTTCACCTCAACCAGCTTGAACTGTTGACACCAGACATAAGGAGTTCATCAATTCATGCTGCTAGCCCCAAAATTCTGACTTGTGTCCCAACAACATAGTGCACAAGAATTCTGGATTCATCTGACCAGACAATTTTTTTCATCAGCTCAGTGAACCAATTTTTTTCACTTTTTTGCCCACTGAAGTCATGCCTTTCTTTTCCTCTCATACAGCAATGACACTCAAACTGGTCATCTGCTGCTGTAGCCCTTTCATGCTAAGGAATAATAAGTTGTGTGCCTGGACACATTAGTTGGACCACCAACATTGTATTCGGCTTGTTCGTCCATATGGGGCTTCACTTCCTCCTTTGACCTCTTTTGTTGACCATTTGTTTATGTCCATAAGATCCACTGTTTCTGGATATTTTTCCTTAATCACGCCATTCTCAGAATACTCTTCACCCATTTGCATTAGAGAAAACCCCACAAAGTTGGCAGTTTTTAAAATAGCGACCCTGGCTAGTCTAGCCCTGATGACTATGTCCTGTTCAAAGTCGCTCAGATTGTTAATTTTTCACATTCTAATATAGATTCATACAGAAACTAATCCACTGAAAACTTGCTCACTTGATTTTATGCTTCATTCATGTGACTAATTTTCATACAGGAAAGCTCCAATCCTGAAAGGACCGGTGTCTCTAATAAAGTGTCCATTTAGTATATATCCCTATAAAGTATAATGCGACACTTAACTCCAAGGACATTCAGTAAATGGTATACTACTGTATATTCATCTTGGATTAAACAAAGCAAATTTCTCATCCACTCCAGTTGCTTAAGTTATGTCAGGAAAAGCAGTTGTAATACACAGGATTAGCACCTTGCCTGAGGACTATAGTTAAGAAGCCAGCTGTCCAAGATGTACTAGCGTTTCTCTGTCTTGTAGTTGGAAGCAAAAAAGCTAATGTGAATATTTTACGAACAATGTCATATGTTATGTAATTTCTGTCTGACACGATTCCCATGAAGTCCTTGGCAATCCTTCAGAAAAAAAAAATTAATAAAAACATATGGCAGGCCAACACCACCCAATAAATAAAACTAATTTATTTAGACATGAAATATCATCTAGACTCAGTCTGTCAAATATTACCAACTGTTCTCATACCACAGAACTACAGCGGGACAGGAACATATGACAGCAAACTGTGCATGACTTACAGCTTAATCATCTACTGCTTCCCTCCCCTTTAGCAAATGGCATTTGTCATTGACTTTAGATCCTTCTGGTTTATAATGAAGCATTAACAGTTAGGACTACACCTTCAACATTAAGGTAGATTTTAGGAAGAGCTAATTGTGAAGAATGACAGTACAAATTTCCAGCTTTACTTAATATATCTTACTTCATAAGACTGGAAACCGGCTTTGATTGTACCTAAGATGCTCTAGTATAATGGGACAGGAAATTGACTCAATACAAGTTTCTCTTTTCCCTTTAGGATGAAGTTGAAAGTTTTTTTTCTATCTGTGTGAGAAAGTAAAAGACAACTCATATAAGTCCAGTATTCATCTAGTTAACCACCATGCAAAGATGATACTTAAGATTTCTCTAAAAGCAGCTGCAAGTTGTGTCATTTGCAGCAAAATGATACAGTATATGCACAAGTATCACTTCTGATCTGACAAATAACAATGCAAAGTCAGGACAAATTTCCAGGAATTGGATTTCTTTGTGGATTAGGTGGCAGAGGATACATTTAATTAAAAAGGAAGCAACGTAAATGCAGTAAGGCCTAACATGTATGTTAGAAAAGCTGGTAAGATGGGAATACTAAAAGAATGAGTCAGCTGCCTATCATCTTTCCATACAATACCTACTTACTGTCATCTATTACTTGTTCCACTCTACATGATATATAAATTGAATTTGCTCAGTATGCCTGGAACTCTTTGTGAAAGTAGATAAATTATTACCCACTTAGACTTGGTCATCCTGCTGGAATCATCATACATACAGCCAAGAGCCGTATTGGGAGGTGCTAAGATATGGTGTGATCAAAAGATTTATTGTGACAAGAGCATCATTTTTATAGGCTTTTTTATCAGTAAATGCTTTACTGAGTTTGCGCATAGAATGTGTGGAATTTCTCATACTACATAATTCAAATGTGCAAGTTTTTAATTGGCATCATGGTCAAAAGGTCAGGAATAAACAATAAGTAGTTAATTAAAACTTTAAGACATGAATTTACCAAAAAACAAAACATCACCTGTGATCATTCTGGCACCGATGTGTTCATCAACATAAATCTGTTAGTACAACAGATAAGTACATCTGTTTCTCCAGCTTTATGCCATTATATCATTAGCAAACTTACTTATCAAACATAATTGTTAAACAAGTCTATGTATTTCTGAGAAAATACATCATTCACAGGGTTATTTGTCAAGTATATTTCTATCTATGCCTGGGATTTTTGCAATTGCCTATTTTTAATTAAAATAGATTACATGAGTGCAAAGCAACCAGTTTTTGGAATGGAAATGTTTGGTGCTTCTGAATCCTAATGTACTGTATGTAACAGTCTGGAATGGTTTTCTTGTAAGCTTAGCTATGTGGGCTTTAGATATTTTCTGCTCTCAATAGCTACGTGACAGCTACCATTCTTAGCCACATAAACTATCATGGGGCAAATGTTTGTCACTGAATCACCTAACAAGCCCTGTTTTCCTCCCTTGGGTCTAATTGAGACCTTATTATTAAAAGACACCCCACTCCATGTACAGTTGCTGTAGAGGATTGCCCATAATCTAGAAACAATGACCAAATGTTCATTTATCCATCAGGGATGTCAGGCAGAACCTTCAGTTGCTTTCATAGCCTACTGTATAAAATTGAAAGCCTTGTCAAGTAGTACTGGGACATATCCATTGGTTGAACCAGCCTGGAATTAAAGGGGTTTTCCATTGAAATACTATTGATTACCTATGATCAGGATAGGTCATCAATAGTTGATCGACTAGGGTCCGTTGCTTGGGACCCCGACTGATCAACTAATGTGTTTGTGTCACCTTTCACAGCATATTTGCCTGTGATGATAATGAGATAAATACAGTTAGGGCCAGAAATATTTGGACAGTAACACAATTTTCGCGAGTTGGGCTCTGCATGCCACCGCATTGGATTTGAAATGAAGCCTCTACAACAGAATTCAAGTGCAGATTGTAATGTTTAAAGGGTTGAACAAAAATATCTGATAGAAAATGTAGGAATTGTACACATTTCTTTACAAACACTCCACATTTTAGGAGCTCAAAAGTAATTGGACAAATAAACATAACCCAAACAAAATATTTTTTTTTCAATATTTTGTTGCGAATCCTTTGGAGGCAATCACTGCCTTAAGTCTGGAACCCATGGACATCACCAAACGCTGGGTTTCCTCCTTCTTAATGCTTTGCCAGGCCTTTACAGCCGCAGCCTTCAGGTCTTGCTTGTTTGTGGGTCTTTCCGTCTGAAGTCTGGATTTGAGCAAGTGAAATGCAGCTCAATTGGGTTAAGATCTGGTGATTGACTTGGCCATTGCAGAATGTTCCACTTTTTTGCACTCATGAACTCCTGGGTAGCTTTGGCTGTATGCTTGGGGTCATTGTCCATCTGTACTGTGAAGCGCCGTCCGATCAACTTTGCAGCATTTGGCTGAATCTGGGCTGAAAGTATATCCCGGAACACTTCAGAATTCATCCGGCTACTCTTGTCTGCTGTTATGTCATCAATAAACACAAGTGACCCAGTGCCATTGAAAGCCATGCATGCCCATGCCATCACGTTGCCTCCACCATGTTTTACAGAGGATGTGGTGTGCCTTGGATCATGTGCCGTTCCCTTTCTTCTCCAAACTTTTTTCTTCCCATCATTCTGGTACAGGTTGATCTTTGTCTCATCTGTCCATAGAATACTTTTCCAGAACTGGGCTGGCTTCTTGAGGTGTTTTTCGGCAAATTTAACTCTGGCCTGTCTATTTTTGGAATTGATGGATGGTTTGCATCTAGATGTGAACCCTTTGTATTTACTTTTATGGAGTCTTCTCTTTACTGTTGACTTAGAGACAGATACACCTACTTCCCTGAGAGTGTTCTGGACTTCAGTTGATGTTGTGAACGGGTTCTTCTTCACCAAAGAAAGTATGCGGCGATCATCCACCACCGTTGTCTTCCGTGGACGCCCAGGCCTTTTTGAGTTCCCAAGCTCACCAGTGATTTCCTTTTTTCGCAGAATGTACCCGACTGTTGATTTTGCTACTCCAAGCATGTCTGCTATCTCTCTGATGGATTTTTTCTTTTTTTTCAGCCTCAGGATGTTCTGCTTCACCTCAATTGA
This sequence comes from Eleutherodactylus coqui, assembly GCF_035609145.1. Classification (NCBI taxonomy): domain Eukaryota; kingdom Metazoa; phylum Chordata; class Amphibia; order Anura; family Eleutherodactylidae; genus Eleutherodactylus; species Eleutherodactylus coqui. The sequence goes on along the minus strand of NC_089841.1, from coordinate 198,510,895 downwards.
GAGTTCCTTTGACCGCATGTTGTCTGGTCACAGCAACAGCTTCCAAATCCAAAACCACACACCTGGAATCAACCCCAGACCTTTTAACTACTTAATTGATTACAGGTTAACGAGGGGGACGACTTCTGAGTTAATTGCAGCCCTTAGAGTCCATTGTCCAATTACTTTTGGTCCCTTGAAAAAGAGGAGGCTATGCATTACAGAGCTATGATTCCTAAACCCTTTCTCCGATTTGGATGTGGAAACTCTCATATTGCAGCTGAGAGTGTGCACTTTCAGCCCATATTATATATAAAATTGTATTTCTGAACATGTTTTTGTAAACAGCTAAAATAACAAAACTTGTGTCACTGTCCAAATATTTCTGGCCCTAACTGTATATATATATATCAGAATAGCTGATGGTCACAGCTCAGTCTTTCCCCTTTGCTGCACAATCACCTCTGCTATCATTAGGCTTATTGACCAGAGTGGAAACTGCAAGACATTAGGATTTCTCAAACTAATACATAGTGACATAGAAAATATAAAAAGAAAAATCACACAAAAAAAGTTATACAAAAAAACTTCATTTAAACAAAAAGTCATTCTTGGATTACATATTTCCTTTAAATAGGCCACCAGGATAGATTTGCATCAAGTTGCCATGGCAACCAGACCCTCAGGCCAATGGTGTCATTGCTATGTACTAATTCCCATGGCAACATGGCTTACTTCCTGCAGCACTGAAGCATTGTGTCGTGTGTAACTGTTCCATTATCCCAAGTAAATGCACCCTAATTTCAAATCTCCGCAAAATTTTGCACCAAAGTAGAGCATGGTACGTTCTTCGAATAGTGAAACCATTGAAAACTATTCACATAGTGCGCCCAGATATTGCGCGCACAAATGGATGCGCAAACACGCTCGTGTGAAGCCGCCCTAAACGCTGAGAGTAGAACCCATTGTTTTCAATGAGTTCATTCTCATTTTCGCTTTAGTACACGCAAATTTTTTTTTAAAAAAACGCAGCATGCTCTATTCTTGTGCGCATTTATGCACCAAAGCCCCAATATGAGCCGTCACTCGCAATGCACTGCCCCCTGCAGGGAGCCGCCCTAGACACTGGATCTCCTGTACCTAGTGGCTACCCTGTTTCCCCGAAAATAAGACGCATCTTATATTAATTTTTGCTCCCAAATATGCGCTACATCTTATTTTCAGGGGGTGTCTTATTTCGTCACGGCAAATCTGTCTGTGGCCGCTAATCCCTCAATTGGCCAGCTTTGTGGACGAAATTTCTCAGAAATCTCGTCCACATGGGACAGCAAATCTGTCAAGGCAAAGCTGGGAGAAGCCAGTGTTGTGGTGCGGATTCACTGGCCACAGAAACGAAAAAGCGTGCAGCCAGGTCGCTTCAAAACAAGCGGCTGAGTGCCGTGGGTTTTGAAGCAGCGCTTTCCGGGCGGAAATCTCGCTGTTTATCGCTGTGACCAAACCGTAAGATTTCCGCTGGAAATACGCTCTGTGAGAACCCAGCCTTAAGAATCACACACAGGTTGCCTGACTCACACACAGAGCCATAAAAAAATAAGGGCTGTAAAGTAACGTACCTGTCTGCAGACAGAAGTTCCTGTATCACTTGTAAGCAAGGATGGTATTGCAGCTTCCGGCCAGCAAGGGGAGCTCACAACAGCACACTCGTACAGCACAGCAGGGACAGGATAACAGCAGACTGTCTGCAGATCTACCTATACATCTGGAGGTAGGAGACAACAGGGATGGCAGCAGGGGACAGGCCTCTTGACTTGCCTGCACACTTTACTGTGCCTTACTATCGGGGGGTGCCTTATATTTGGGACTTCTGCAAATTTCAGGGGGTGCCTTATTTTCAGGGGGTGTCTTATTTTCGCGGAAACACAGTAATACAACCCTGAATAGAACCAATTTTAGGAATATGAAATCTTCGACATAATCAAAATAAGCCACAGTTAAGAAATAGCCAGCCATTATTGTGACTTCATCACCATAAAACCCATTTCATAAAGAAATGCGAAAACTGTTGCAACATCAAAGTAAAACATAACTCATAAATAGGGACAAACTCTACTGTGACATCATCAGGGCCAGAGGGGATTACAAACCAGCCCTGGTACACAAATGTCACCAGCCTGCATACAATAGTGAGGTGCACCACACGCCGACTCCAATTCACCTTTACTTAGTCATGCCCCTCACCTCATTCCCCATATAGCAAACCACATCAACAACACAAGCAAGAAAATGAAAGTGGAATCTAGAAAGACCTCATCACACATTCCGAGACAGAGGGCACCTTCTCAGTCAAGAACGACAAAAATACCAATACAACCAATAATACCAGCACATGGTGACTATATAGTGGTCCGATACCAGTTCTACAGAGGCACTCTGCAGAGTATTATCACACTGCAGGCTATACAAGAGCATACAGTACTGATCAGCTGGAGTCACAGGCAGAATACCCGTCAGTTAGAAGATCTATCAGCTTTCCTGACCTTCCTAGTAAATAATTGTTTTGCCCATGAAATAATTCTGAAGCACCTTTATTTCAAACTTTTTTGTGTGGTCCCTTTGTTATTCCTCCTGGAAATGTCTGAATAAAATGACAACAGGTTTTTACCATTTCCTCCGTGGAAGAGCTGTGTCCCTACACAGTCTGGCATTGTCCAATCACTGTTAACAATATCAGACTGCTTATGGACGCATCCTATTGACAAGAGTAAGGTAACACCCAGTTGTCATATAGGATTTGGCTTCACTTGATTTTAATTATTGACTTTACTGATTTGATTTTACTGATTTTGATTATAGACAGTTACAGTCCACAAGACTGCACACAACTCAATGTATTGCTCAGGACTGCAGCTGTAGCTCCATTATTAAAAATCAGCAAGTTGTGTTATAAAAGGTCTTCATGTAGGCCAGGTCCTATTCATACATTTCCAGGAGGAAAAACGGGAGGGGGAGTCATAACTCTGCAAAACTGCTGCAGAATTGTTATCTTATGGGAAATACAAGGATTTACTATAACAGAAAAATCAGGAGAGTTGACAATTTCTCTATAAATCTAGTTCTTTTCTGTTCTCCATCCAGTCCAGAACACCATGATGGCTTCTCCTGGTGGCTATGACATAAATAAATTCCCAGCCCCAGAACAAATTACCAGTCCAAATGTGCATTTAAAAGGAATAATTGGGGCTGTATCAGTATACTGAACATGTATTTACACTATCTCTTATAAGTACTCCTAAACTGAATGTACAACTGACAAGCAGAACATCTGCCAACCTGATTATTCAGAACTCAGACTAGACTCAATACTTACCCTCCTTGCGCACTGGCTTGTCTTCAGCTTGAGTAACAAAGCTCACTGGGTTGTAACGCTGTGACCATCAAGACATTGTATGTGCTGATGATGTCAGAACCCGGTACAACAGAAATGGTTATGGTAACAGTATCCTTTACAGTCATCAGTCTTTATTAGCCAATAACTGTCAGGACAGTGTCCGGGATATGGGGTTCCCTGAGATATCCCGCAACCCCTGTCCCTGCCTACTTGCCCCCCTGGGCTAACCCCCAGGGCGACAACTGGGCGACGGTCCCTACCCTTACTAGGGAAGCGGGAACACGGGAGACAAACAGACACTGAGACAAGCAACGGTAGAATGGTCAGACAATCCGGGTAGGCAACAAGAGGGTACGCAGTACGGAGGGGTCAGGCAAAAACGTAGTCAAGTCCAAAAGCAGGTGTCAGAAAAGCCGAGGTCACAAGAGCAGTCAGGATAAACGCGGGTGCAGCTGGAGAACCAAACTAACACTGGCGAGGCCTGAGAGGAAAACACACCTATTTAAATGCTGTCAGCGCTCCCGCCCCAGAAGCTGATTGGGGCGGGGAGCCTGACAGCAGCAGGGCTAATCAGGGCGGTGCTGGGGACACGCCCCCAGTCTCACTGCACAGACAGTTACTAGGGAAGCCAGCCTGGTAGTCAGGACACTAGAAGCACCAGCTGCCTCCCTAGCAACCCGGCGGCGACCAGTCTTACAGCGGCCCGGGGAGATCACAAGAACCGGGGTACCTCTGCGCTGCGCTCCTGTACCCCGGGTGGCCGGACCGGTGGTGCGGGCACGGCGGCCCCGAGAGTTGCCGGTTCTGACAGTACCCCCCCTTCTACGGGGGTACACCGGACCCCCATGGCCAGGTGCGGGCTTAAGCGGGAAAGCCCTGTGGAATGCCTGGACTAGGCGTGGCGCATGAACGTCCCTGGCAGGGACCCACGTCCTATCCTCAGGGCCAAATCCTCTCCAGTGGACCAGGTACTGCAGCCCACCTCTAACCCGTCGGGCATCCACAAGCCTTTCTACTTCATACTCCAGTTCCCCCTGTACCAGAGAGGGAGGAGGCGGGTTCTGGGTGGGGAGAACTGGAGTCACATACTTCTTAAGCAAGTTCTTGTGAAAAACCTTGTGGACCTTCCAGGGGTCAGGAAGTGCCAACTTATATGACACCGGGTTGATAACCTGAGAAACCGTAAATGGGCCAATGAACCGAGGAGCAAGTTTCAGGGAGGGAACCTTAAGTCTCAGATTCTTAGATGATAATAAAACCTGCTCCCCGACCACAAAAGGTGCAGAGATAGTACGTCTTTTATTTGCGTATTTACGCAGTTTCTCTTGGGAACCCTGAAGGTTCTTACGAACCTGGGCCCAAACTGTGCACAGTTCTTCGGCGGATATGTCGGCGGCCGGATTGTTCGAGACCAAAGGAGTAGAAAGCGAGAACCGGGGATGGAACCCATAGTTACAAAAAAAAGGTGACAGTTGGGTCGACGAGTTACCATGGTTGTTAATAGCAAATTCGGCGAGAGGTAAGTAGTTGGCCCACTGATGCTGGTTATCAGAGACAAACAGTCGCAGATACTGGATAAGTTCTTGGTTCATCCGTTCCGTTTGTCCGTTACTCTCGGGATGGAACGCGGAGGAAAAGGACAAATTAACGTTTAGATTTTTACAGAAGGCTCGCCAGAAGCGAGCGACGAACTGAACCCCTCTATCAGACACAATATCCTCGGGGATGCCATGTAACCGAACAATCTCCTTGATGAACATCTCAGACAAAAGTTTGGCGTTAGGCAACTTGCCAAGTGGAACAAAATGGGACATTTTGGAGAAACGGTCAACTATTACCCAAATGACCGTATTCCCCAGCGAGGATGGCAGATCAGTAATAAAATCCATGGACAAATGGGACCATGGCCTGGACGGAATGGGCAAGGGCAGAAGAGGCCCCTCAGGACGTCTCCTGAGGTTCTTCCCCCTTGCGCCAACCGGGCACGCGGACACAAATACCCGTACATCCTTGGCCATGTGCGGCCACCAATAGAGTCTGGCCGCTAACTCCAGAGTACCCCTGATACCGGGGTGTCCAGCTAGGACTGAAGCATGTGTCTCCTCTAACACTTTCAATCTCAGTGACAACGGGACAAATAATTTGCCTTCCGGAAGGGCTTCAGGAGCAGATTGTTGAGCGGCGTGAATGAGAGGTGAAAGGTCGGAGGAGACAGCAGCGAGGACCACCCCGGGGGAGAGAATGCTCTCAGGCTCCGGCTCGGAAGGTTCCGGAGAACCAAAACTCCTAGACAGGGCATCAGCCTTGACATTCTTAGAACCGGGTCTATAGGTAACAACAAAATTGAACCGAGAGAAAAACAAGGCCCAGCGGGCTTGCCGAGCATTTAACCTCTTAGCGGAATCTAGATAAGTGAGGTTTTTATGGTCAGTGAGTACCGTAATCTGGTGATGGGCTCCTTCCAAAAAATGCCTCCACTCTTCGAAAGCCCACTTAATCGCCAGCAATTCCCGGTTGCCTATATCATAGTTCCGTTCGGTGGACGAAAACTTCCTAGAAAAATAGGCACACGGTCTAAGGTTGGTGAGAGTGGAGGGACCTTGGGACAGTACCGCTCCCACACCAAACTCAGAGGCATCTACCTCCACCACAAAAGGACTGGACAGATCCGGTTGTACTAGGACAGGTGCAGACGAGAACGCCGCCTTTAGGGTATTGAAGGCCCTCCGAGCCTCAGAAGACCAGGTCCTCACATCTGCCCCCTTTTTGGTGAGGTCCGTTAGAGGTTTAGCCACCACGGAGAAGTCTTTAATGAATTTGCGATAGTAGTTGGCGAAGCCGAGGAAGCGTTGAAGGGCTTTCAACGACCCTGGCTGAGCCCACTCCGTGATGGCCTTCACCTTTTCAGGATCCATCTGGAAGTCGCATGGCGTGATGATATACCCCAAAAATGATATCTTTTGTACCCCGAAAACACATTTCTCGAGTTTAGCAAACAGCTTGTTATGTCTGAGTCGAGCTAGCACAGTCTGAACGTGAGTATGGTGACTCGGCAAGTCGGAGGAAAAAATCAAAATGTCGTCTAGATATATAACCACGAACACCCCCATGATATCCTGAAACACTGAGTTCATGTACCCCTGAAAAATGGCGGGGGCGTTACACAATCCAAAAGGCATAACTAGGTATTCAAAATGCCCGAGGGGCGTATTGAAGGCGGTTTTCCACTCATCCCCCTCCCGAATGCGGATGAGGTTGTATGCTCCCCTGAGATCAAGTTTAGAAAACCATCGGGCACCAGCGACCTGGTTGAGGAGGTCAGGAATGAGTGGAAGAGCATACTGGTTTCGGACTGTGATTTTATTTAGCTCTCTATAGTCAATACAGGGCCGGAGACCCCCATCCTTCTTCTCAACGAAGAAAAACCCGGCACCCACCGGGGATTCTGAGGGCCGGATGTGCCCCTTGGCCAGGCTGTCCTGGATGTAGTCCTTCATGGATTCTCTCTCTGGAACCGTAACGTTATAAATGCGGCCCTTAGGAAGTTTGGCCCCAGGAATCAAGTCTATTTTACAGTCCCATTCCCTATGAGGGGGCAGAGCTTCAGATAATTGTTTGGAGAACACGTCAGAAAACTCGGAGAGGTATTCTGGTAGGGGGCTCCCCTCGCAGGTGGAGATTCCCACCTTCACCGCACAAAGGTGGTTGGCACAGCGGGGACCCCACTTTACCAGTTCCAACGTGTCCCAATTTACTACCGGGTTGTGCTCCCGGAGCCAGGGGAGGCCTAGGACGACGTCCACAGACAAATCTCTCATCACTAGAAAGGTGCAGGTTTCCACGTGTAAGGCTCCTATAGTAAACCTTACTTCAGGGGTTACCAGATTAACCACCCCTGCTTGCAAGGGAGTGGAGTCCACTCCTGAAACCAGAATCGGAGTTTCTAAACGTAACAAAACCCCGGACAGTTGAGCAACGAAATTAAAGTTAACGAAATTAGCCGCAGCCCCCGAATCAACAAAGGCTTGCCCAGTACGGTGGAAAGCATGAAATTCTAGGGTGCAAGGCACTAACATTTTGGACAACACAGGGAGTACCTTGGCTCCTAGACAGTCCCCCCGATAACTGCCTAGGAGCGGGAGTTCTTCCTGCCGTGGCTTCTTAGCGCAGGTAGCAATGCGGTGACCCGGCTCCCCACAGTAGAAGCAGAGGTTCTTCTTCAGGCGGTGTTCCCGTCGTTGCTCGGGGTTCACGGCTCCCAGCTCCATGGCCTCGGTGGTGGGAGGGTAAACGGTCGGGTCAGTCGAAGAAGTAGACGTGGGGAGTGGGGTGGTCCGAGCGGCGTGTCTGGCCCTCAAACGTCGGTCGGCTCGAATAGCCAGCGACATGGCTTGCTCCAGGGTTTTAGGCTCTGGGTGGGCCACAAGTAGGTCCTTGAGACCCTCAGACAGACCGGTCAAAAATAAGTCTTTTAGGGCGGCATCGTTCCACCGGGATTCCGTACAATGTTGACGGAATTGGGAACAGTAGTCCTCCGCCATCTTACAACCCTGGCGCAGGGCCAGAAGTTTGGAGACTGCGTAGCCCGCCCGGTCGGGTTCGTCATAAATTTGACCCAGGGCGAAAAAAAAGGCGTCAAGGGATAGTCGGGCTGGAGAGCCAGCTGGTAGCGAGAAAGCCCAATTCTGGGGCTCTCCCCTCAGGCGGGTAATTACGATTCCCACTTTCTGGTATTCAGTACCAGAGGAGTGGGGGCGGAGATCAAAGTAGAGCTTGCAGCTCTCTCTAAATGCAAAAAACTGATCTCTCTCTCCGGAGAAGCAATCCGGAAGCGTGGCTCGAGGTTCTGACATCGTTCCTGGAGCGGACGAGGGCTGCATGGGACCTGCAGCTGCCACTTGTTCCCGTGGCTGCAAGCGGGCTGTTAGGTCCTGGGCAAGGGTCGTAAGGACCTGGACCTGGTTCGCTACAGCCGCCACGGCCTCCATCGAGGGGCTCAAAGTTGCCGGGCGGATGCAAGGGTCTGACCTTAGTTCGGCCAGTGTTACTGTCAGGACAGTGTCCGGGATATGGGGTTCCCTGAGATATCCCGCAACCCCTGTCCCTGCCTACTTGCCCCCCTGGGCTAACCCCCAGGGCGACAACTGGGCGACGGTCCCTACCCTTACTAGGGAAGCGGGAACACGGGAGACAAACAGACACTGAGACAAGCAACGGTAGAATGGTCAGACAATCCGGGTAGGCAACAAGAGGGTACGCAGTACGGAGGGGTCAGGCAAAAACGTAGTCAAGTCCAAAAGCAGGTGTCAGAAAAGCCGAGGTCACAAGAGCAGTCAGGATAAACGCGGGTGCAGCTGGAGAACCAAACTAACACTGGCGAGGCCTGAGAGGAAAACACACCTATTTAAATGCTGTCAGCGCTCCCGCCCCAGAAGCTGATTGGGGCGGGGAGCCTGACAGCAGCAGGGCTAATCAGGGCGGTGCTGGGGACACGCCCCCAGTCTAGCTGCACAGACAGTTACTAGGGAAGCCAGCCTGGTAGTCAGGACACTAGAAGCACCAGCTGCCTCCCTAGCAACCCGGCGGCGACCAGTCTTACAGCGGCCCGGGGAGATCACAAGAACCGGGGTACCTCTGCGCCGCGCTCCTGTACCCCGGGTGGCCGGACCGGTGGTGCGGGCACGGCGGCCCCGAGAGTTGCCGGTTCTGACAATAACAGCATGTATTTACCCCTTTCACATGCACCGCTGTGTGCCGACCATTGGAAGTCTCTGATGGACTAAATGAAGACAGAATACTGAAAAGGATACTGTTGCTATGTCTATTTTCAGGATTTAGTGAAGACCACCCCACACTGGTGCACATGCATCCCTCTACTAGTTATTGCCTTTTGCGGTAGCATGCGCCGCATCGTTTTGGTGCGCACAGACTATTGTATTGTGATACCGTCCCAACAGAACCCATTTCAGCAGTAAATGCAAACGCCTTTGTGACATATTTATAATAGTACATAGCCTACAAAGATAAGCACTATAGTGATATCACTGAATTAGAACACGGCCTTAGAGTAAGGGCACACGCTCTTGTTATATCATCTTAATAGAATCCATCTGTTACAATTTGTTCTAAAAGATAAACATTAGAAAAGCTTTCAGCCTGACAGATGCAACAAGGAAAAATGGAAGCAATAAAATGGTATTTAATCACTTCTGGCTATGTGTGCTTAAGAGATCAACGGCAATATTGTAATTTGTGTGAAGGAACACTATAGAGCAGCTCTGGAAATGGACCGGTGGAGGAATGAAATCACAGAATAGATGGGGATATTGACACATATCTCTGTAATGGATAGAAAGCATCGTTATGGAAGAAGAAGAAATAACGAGTGTTAAAGTGACGTGTCTTTAGATACATGTTTTCTTACTAATTCTATCAATACTTGTATTCTGTAACTGTGTGTTAATCTGATCACGACTGTATATTGTATTTTAAGACTACTTTAAGTGAGCTTTGGCTTCTGGAAATTCCTAGAAGTTGTTAATGAGCGCCTGCTTGACATTTTGTTGGACTCACGTCATCTACTTCTAATTAAAAATAGACAATTGGTGAGAATCCCAGCAAAAAATACACCTGACAAACTCTAAAAATGGTATTTTCTTAGAATGTATAACAATTAATTTGATAAGCAAGTTTGATAATGGTATAATAGGATAAGGCCTGGAAAAGACAGATGTGTATAACTGGTGTAACATAGTATGTTAGGCTGAATGAAGACAATGTTCATCTAGTTCACCCTGTTTCGATCTTCTCCCCCTTGTTGATCCAGAGGAAGGCAAAAAAAAACAACGAGGCAGAAGCCAATTACCGTATATACCGGCGTATAAGGCGACGGGGCGTATAAGACGACCCCCCAACTTTCACCTTATACGCCGGTAATACAGTGGAGAAAAAAAAAAAATCATTACTCACCTCCCCCGGCGTTCTGTCGCGCTCCGGCAGGATGTCGCTCGCTCCTCGTCCCCGGCGCAGCATTGCTTTCTGAATGCGGGGCTTGAAATCCCCGCTTCCAGAAAGCTAATACACACGCCGTCAGCCAGTTACAGCCATTCAATGACATCATTGAATGGGTGTGATTGCTAACACACATGCGCCTTCAGCCAATCACAGCCATTCAATGCTGTCATTGAATGGCTGTAACTGGCTGACGGTGTGTGTATTAGCTTTCTGGAGGCGGGGATTTCAAGCCCCGCATTCAGAAAGCAATGCTGCGCCGGGGACGAGGAGCGAGCGACATCCTGCCAGAGCGCGACAGAACGCCGGGGGAGGTGAGTAATGATTTTTTTTTTTTACACTTTTTTTTTTATTACCGGCGTATAAGACGACCCCCGACTGCAGAGCAGATTTTTCGGGGTTCAAAAGTCGTCTTATACGCCGGTATATACGGTAAGCTCATTTGGAGGAAAAATTCCTTCCCGACTCCGTAACAGCAGTCAGAATAATCCCCGGATCAACATTTGAGTTCCTACCTAATTCCAAGACCCGAAACAACAACCCTGCTGGACAACTAATGTCTATATCCTGTAATATTGTAAGGCCCTAGAAAGACATCTAGTCCTCTCTCAAACTCCTCTATCAATTTTGCCATCACCACATCCTCAGGCAGAGAGTTCCACAGTCTCACTGCTCTTACAGTAAAGAACCCCCCTCTATGTTGGTGATGAAACCTGCTTTTCTCTAGACGTAGCGGATGTCCTCTTGTTACCGTCGCAGTCCTGGGTATAAGCAGATCATGGGAGAAATCCTTGCATTGTCTCCTCATGTATTTATACATAGTTATTTGGTTGCCCCTTAGCATCTTTTTTCCAGGGTGAATAATCCCATTTTGATAGCCTCTCTGGGTATTCCAGTCCCGTCATTCCATGTATTAGTTTAGTTGCCCTTCTTTGAACCCCCTCAAGCACTGTGACATCTTTCCTGAGCACCGGTGTCCAGAACTGTACACAGTATTCCATGTGAGGCCTGACAAGTGCCTTATATAGCGGGAGAATAATGTTCTCGTCCTTCGCCCCTATACCTCGTTTAATGCACCCCAAGGCTTTATTTGATTTGCAGCAGCTGACTGGCATTGATTGCTCCAGTTAAGTCTACAGTCAACTAGTACCCCGAGGTCTTTTTCCATGTCACTTTTCCCTAGCAGTACCCCATTTAATGTATATTGGTCGCATCTATTTCTCCTGCCCATGTGCATAATCTTACATTTATCAACATTGAACTTCATTTGCCATTTCTCTTCCCTAGCCCCCAACTTATCTAGGTCTGTTTGTAGCCACATTGTCAGGACTGGCGGCTCTCGGGGTCTCCATGCCCGCACCACTGGTCCTATCACCCCAGCTGATCGGCTGCCTCGCAGGGGAGCCCCGGTCTTGGTGACCTCCCCTGGCCGCCGGCTCCGGCTGCGCGCGTCCCTGTTGCCATGACTCCCAGGTGCCTTTGCTCTGCTCTGTCTCTGCAGGTGCTGGTAGGGGCTGTTCTCCCAGCGTCTAATTTGGTCCTGCTGCTGTCAGGCTCCCCGCCCCAATCAGCTGTTGGGGCGGGAGTTCTGAAAGCATTTAAACTCCTCAGTTTCTCCTGATCCCTGCCAGTGTATGTTTGTCTCCAGGCTACACCTGCATTATTCTGAGTTGATTACCCGTTGTGACGCTCTGCATTTGGACCTGAATTTAATCTCGCCTGATCACTGGTACCGCGTATTCTCTTGTTGCTGACCCAGACTTCCTGACTTGCCTCTGTGTCTGTTTGTCTCTGTATTTGTTTTAGTCTGAAGCCTTGCCCCGCTTCCCTAGTGAGTATAGGGACCATCGCCCAGTTGTCGCCCTGGGGCCTAGCCCAGGGGGGCAAGTAGGTAGGGACAGGGGTTGCGGGTAGCTTTTAGGGACTTCCAGTACCCACACCCCAGTACCCCTGACACACATAGTGTCCACCTTTGTATTAATTATCTTGTATAGTTTTGTATCATCTGCAAAAATCGATATTTTCCTGTGCAGTCCTTCTATCAGGTCATTAATAAATATATTGAACAGAATGGGGCCTAATACTGAACCCTGCGGCACCCCGCCCCTCTAGCAATGGTGGCCCAATCAGAGTACGAACCATTTACTACCACCCTCTGCTTTCTATCTCCGAGCCAGTTCTTTACCCATATACACACGTTTTTGCCCTGACCAAGCTGTCTCATTTTATATATCAGCCTATTATGCGACATGGTGTCAAATGCTTTAGAAAAATCCAGATATATGAGATCAATAGACTCTCCCAGGTCATGCCTAGAGCTTACTTTACTGTAGAAGCTGATCAAATTGGTCTGACACGATCGACCCCTCATGAACTTATGCTGATGAGATTATACTGTTGTTTTCCTTGAGGTATTCTAGGATGACGTCTTTCAAATATTTTTCCAATTATTGCAGTGAGACTTACCGGCCTGTAGTTACCAGGCTCTGTTTTAGACCCGTTTTTGTATATTGGGACCACAATGGCAATGCGCCAATCTAGTGGCACAACCACGGTATTAAAGGTGTCCCTAAATATAAGAAATAGCGGTTTATCTATCACATTACTTAGAACCCTTGGTTGTATTCCATCTGGGCCCGCGATTTATCGATTTTAATCCTTCTTAACCGGCTCTTCACTTCCTCCTGCATTAGGCATGCAATACTTAGCGGGGGGTTCGCTTTATTCCCCTGCATCTTGTGTGACATTTCTTTTTCATTCGTGAATACACATTAGAAAAAACTATTTAATAAATTTGCCTTCCCCCTATCGTCTTCTTCATATGGTTTGACAGATTTAAGTGACAGATGACGTGGGTCCACCATGATTGTTATTTCTTTTTAATTCTTGATAATTAGTTCTGTGTTATAAGACAGGTGTCTTTGCAATTATTCATATACTCCCTATTTCTTGATTTCTGTACTAATTTTCACATGTTAATTAAAACTAACAAATGTCTGAAAAAAAACCTACACATGTTATTAAAAAAACCAATTTTACATGATCATTGCATTCTGTGCATAAACTCAGTAGGTTGTTTATATATATACAAATCATGCATTTTGATCACATTGTGTCTCTGTGTGAGATAGTACCGCCTTGCTATACAGCATTTAGCTGTATACAGAATGATCCCAGATGGATAATTTATTCACTTTGACATGAGGAAGGCTAATGGTTTTCACCACAATATTAATTCATATTCTTATAAACTTACAGGACAAAAGTCATGGGACAGGAACTAATATTATGTAGGACCCCTTCTAGCTTGGCAAAGTACAGCAAGTTGATGTGGCATTGATTCTACAAGTGCACAGAAGATGTCCGGAGGAATTTTGAGCCATGCTGCTTGGATAGCCACCCATGTCTGTGGTATTTGTAGGTGCAGGATCTTAGGTGCGAATGAATCTCTCTACCACATTGCATAAACGCTTGATTGGACTCATGTTGGGCAATAATGGAGACCACATTATTTGTAGGAACTCTACAGAATGCTCCTGGAACCAATTCTGGACAATTTAAACTTTATGGTACAGTGCATTATCCTTTTGGATTGTCCCATTATTGTGGGGGGTACAAGAAGTCCATGATGGGCTGCAAATTGTCATTAAGTGGTAAAACATAGTGGGCACCAGTCAATAATGTGTTTTAGTGGACCAGTGGATGCAACCCATGCCATGAGAACACATACCACACCAGTATGGAACCATCACCTGCCTGTAAGGTGCCTTGTTGACAATTGGGGTCTACGGTTTCATGGGGTCAGTTGCACACATGAACCCTACAATCAGCCTGAAATAATTGGTATTGTGACTCCTTGGACTATGCAACATGTTGCCAGTCCTCTAGGGTCCAGTTAGAAATTTCACAAATCTAGGTGAGGCACTTTCTGATGTCATGGTGTGTCTTCTGCTCCCATATCCCCTGGAAGCTAAAGAACTTAGCACTGACCTGCAGTATGTGTGTGAGCTTTCTGTAGCCATTTATAATCATTAAGCAAGAATATATCACATTTAGGCAATACCACCCACTGCACTGTCCACTGTGGGTGGTAAAGCCTTCTGTGATATATTCTTGGTATACACGTGACACGGTGGATTGAAGAATGTTAAATGCCTGCACAACTTTGGAAGTGGAATGTTTCATCCATCTGGCACCCACTTTCATGCCTCGTTTGAACTCTGATGAGTACGCTGGCCAGAGTTCAATTTTATACAGGTGAGGGCGTTGCCAAGCAGTCTCCTGAGGCAATACCGCTTCATAATAAATTTACATACTGCTATCCCATGACTTTTGGCACTTCAGTTTAATTTGATTATTCCGCTTAATTCAGGATTAAAAATGTAAAAGAAAAAAAAATAATAATCCAACTGTTGTGACATTACCACAATAGAATACAGTGTAGGAACAAAAAAGCACTTTTGTGACATCAACACAATAATCAACCACCTAGGAAGCAATATATTGCCTATTGTGACACCGTCACCATAAAACATAGCCTAGAAATAAAACTAAACACTATTGTGACATTATTTCAATAGAACCCATTTTAAGAATAAATATGAGAACACTATTGTGGCATCTTTATTTTGACATCTTTATGACTTTACAGATCTTGTAAATAACAGCATAGAGCACAGCCTAGAAATAAGACCGCTCTATTGTGACAAACAGTCTAGTAATAAAGAAAGATACTAATGTAGCATTATATTCGAATACAACATGACTTATAAATGAAGAGGAAAATATATACAGACTATAATGATATCTTCTAAACAGAATTCATATAACCTCTTCAGCTCCACAGCTGAAGGCCAGAACTCAACTCTCATCTATGGCCCCCAGGGCTGTCCTGAGGTACGTCCTAGCAGTTGACTGAGGATTTCACTGGAACAGGCAGTAATGTAATGAGAGTCATTAGTATTCTAGTGCACTGTGGTAAATAATAAAATGTAAAATTTAATCAAATAATAGGTTAAAATGCACCTAAAAAGGAATTAACATTATTATTTTCACTTGAAACGTTTTTTTAATCCAATAAGACATGACTTATTACTTGATTGATTGTCTACAAGTGTGACTTAAGACCCATTTAGACCCAACGATTCTTGCCCATAAATTGCTGAAAGCCGTCTTTTGAGCAAGAATCGTTGGGTCTAAGTGCACGGACATCATGCAGTTTTCGGTAACGATTCGCTCATTGTTGTCTTTCTAGAAGCTGACAGAGAACAATGAGCCTTATCAGTGCCGCGCACTGAGTTCTCAGTGGGATACCGCTGATACTATTGTTTCAGCTGGTATCCTGCTTGGAGAACAAAGCCGGAGTATGAAGAAGACAGCGCTCCAGCTGTGTTCTGCATACCCCGCTCGGAGCGCACAACTGTATACCAGCTGTGCGTTCCAAGAATACAGCAGCTGTATATAGAAGACAAGTGGCTCCGCTTGTCTTCTGCATACTCTGCTCTGAGCGCTCAGCTGTATACCAGCTGTGTGTTCCATGAACACAGCAGGAGTATGCAGAAGATAGCGGTTCCGCTTGTCTTCTGCATACAGTGTGAGCCTTCATTTACACACTTATGCAAAGTGAACGCTCAAAACTGTCACTCAGACTGCTGTTTGAGTGTATTTTGAGCGATCATCTTGCTGTGTAAATGCACACAACGATTATCACTGAAAAGATGTCTTTTGAGCGAGAATAGTTGTGCCTAAACACGGCATTAGTCACATACGACTGTGCATAGATTTATATCAAAGAGCACAATCTGCCATTAAGGTGCTGTTGGTGCTGCTGTCTTTCCTCAACGTCCACCATGTTTCCTCCTCCTACTTCCCCCCCAAAACAAAAATATTTAAAAAGCACAAGGAAGAGCTCTGATTCTAATGCTTTCCCCAGCGGGAGGTCTTTATTTGGGTGTTCTCTTCAACAAATGTAGTGTAAAAAAGCACCCCGCCTGCTGTCTGTCCTGGTGCAATTTGTGGCCTTCTTTTGCTTTCAGTAAGGTTTCACACCCACTGGCGTTTTTTTCTCCACTGCGCTGCGAGAGTAAAGGAAAAGTCTCGCAGGGCAGTGCGAGAAGGAAACCGGCATTACGCCGGGATATCGCCAGTATTTTCAATGGGGCCAGCGGCAGCAGCGTTAGCCCCATTGAAAAGAAATGGAGAATGCCGCGGACTTCTGCCACAGCTGTGGCAGGAGTTTCCTTTATCCCCGCGAGGTGAGTAATGTTTTTTTTATTTTTTTACCACTTATTGATGAGATGAGTAATTTTTTTTTTTTACCACTTGTTGATGATTATCGGGGAAGGGCTTATATTTCAAGCCCTTCCCCGATAATCATACTGCGGGGCTTGCCAGAAAGCACTGCTTTCAATGGGATCGGCAGCACTGAAAGCAATGGGATAGCATGCCACAGACTTCTGTCACAGCTGTGGCAGAAGTCCGTGCTATTCTCCCTATGTTTTCAATGGGGCTAGCGCTGCTGCCGCTGGCCCCATTGAAAACACTGGCGATATGCCGGTTGTATGTCGGCATCTTTCTTGCACTGTGAGGCGAGAGTTTTCACGTGCTCTCGCAGCGCAAGAAAGAAAATATCGCCAGTGAGTGTCCACCCCTCATACCCCTTCGCTCCAAGTGACCCCCACACCACTGTGCAAAATTGTTACCGATTTTTATGATGAGTTCAGTGTTCTCATATTAGTAGAGGTACGGCAGCATTGGAGGTAGAAAGGACTTTTTTCAAACGTTTATTCATTCTATATTAAAACAGGAAGGACCGGCAACGTTCGACCTATGTGGTCTTTTTGTTCATTGACCCCATACAGCTTTGCATGCATTTTTTCCTCCCCATCCTATTTTTGGATTTTATCATTTCAGTGAGTGCTGTTGGACCCTACATCTACATAGAGCACAGTGTTCTCCGGATGTGTGGCTCTATTCACATGCAATTTAGGGACCTTTTTAAGGGCAAAATAGTGAATGCGATTTTTCTCTCATTAATGGGAATCGGGCATCTAAATTCACAATGATTTTTGCTAAATTGGGTCGATCAGCCCTGAGCCGATTATTCCAATAATCACTCAGCATCAATGATAAATCTGGCGAATTTTCAGACTGTTTAGTCTACCATTTAGTTGTCTTAGTTTTAGACTTTGGTGCAATCTTTCTCACACAGTACTGACTTTAGGCTGCACCCCTTTTCTGCAAAGGAGCATGCCTTTTTTGGAAACAGGTAAAAAAGTATCAAAAAGTGTCTAAAACACATATTAAATGTGGCACAAAGCAGGTTTGACAGTTTTGTGGCACAATCTGCGCAAGAAAACAGTTGCATTTTCAATAGTAAATAAGCCTCCCTATTGCGACATGATGACATTAGCGCTCAGCCTAGAAATGAAGACGAAGACTAACTTTACACGGCCGAGTGCGATATCGGCCCGTGAATCACCGCTCAATTTCACATTCGCCAACATGCGATTTTCCCAAGGATGCGAGGTGTTTTTGTTTCAAAACTGCCTCACATCACTTTGTGGAAGCAGCGATCCTCCTCTGTAACCAACAGCCACGGTGAAGGGTTGCAGATTGTCTTCAATGGGGAAACCTTGCATCATACTGTGTGCACCTACCACGTGGTGCAATGCTGCCACCGGTCCCATTGAGAAGAATGGGAGATGCGGTGCACGAGCACGCTCCAAGATAGAACATGGCGCAATTTTTTTCTTGCATGGGAACAAATCGCTCCTGTATATGACCCGATGCAAAAGAATACAGGTTAATATTCTGCGGGATACGTGCGTGTCGAAATGCACAAATGTTCTATGATTTTCTTTTGCCTGTGTGAAGCCGTCCTAATACTTCACAAGAGAACATAGGTTATTCACTCTGCTTTTCTCCTATGATTGTGAATGGATGGTAGATATCTTGCTGCTATACGGCATAAATGAAGGTTGTAATTATATTGTCATTTCTGCTATTTTGCATACTGAGGATAAACATATATTGTATATCCGCTGTGTATATTTATAAACACACGTGTGCTAGTAATCTCTGTTATGGATAATTCACTATAACGCTTTGTTCTATAGTCACATTGTAGCTATATATTTAGAGAGAAAACAATGGGACTACCTGATCTTTTCAGAAAGCCATGAATTAGTCCAGAGGACGGCTCTGTAGCGGCGCTGCGGTGGCGTCTCCTTCTGCGAACAATGGAGATAATATAGTACTGACAGTACTTTGACATTCACACCTTTACCAGAGGAATGTTCAATGTTTCCTTCTAAAAGCTCTTGTGGGAGTGAAAAATGTCTGCAAAAGCTAATGAAAAAAAACAGAATCAATTCATGTTATTTGTATGAAAACACTCGTGAGCGGGTCAGGGACGGGGCAGGAATGATGGCTTCAGAGCAATTACAAAAGGAGATATGTTATTTTTCTGGTTGTTGCGGTAAATATTATGCGGATGAACCCTAGTAATCCATTCTTCATCCTACGATATAGACCATTCATTAATGTCAATAAAGTTCGGGGTTCGAACACTTCAGTGTTATTATGGCCCGTATATTGTATTTCTGAATGTCAAATACCAAGGATAATGCTCTAATCAATATTCAGTCTCCAGCAGTCCAACTCTGACATGAGACGTTGCTTTTATTTTTGACCTAAACGTTACATTTGGAACAAGTGATAACGTAGAACAATAAACTGCATCGTTTTAATGTATACTTATAATAATCCTTATTTTTATAGCACCAACATATTCCACAATGATGTACAATCGGAGAAGTAGCAGGCAAGTAAAATTACAGGTAATCAACACAAATGTGCAAACAGTGAGACGGGAAGAGGGAGAACCTTCTCATAGTAGCTTATAATCTCAGGCTAGTTTGACACGAGCATTTTATCGCGATTTTGCCGCGATAAAACTTTGGTCGAAAATCGCGACTATCTGAAGCGTTGGATTTTAATGTATTTGTTCAGATGGGCGATTTTCCGGTAAGTGAAACTGTCCATCCGGAAAAGATAGCACATACAGTGCGCATTCCGGTTGGCTGTTTTACGCCCACAGGAAAAGACAGGTCTTGTCCTATCTTTTGCTGGAATATGCCAGCTCTTCCCATGGGAACATATGGGAGCCTATGAGAGCCATCAGGAAAGGGAAGGGGGAGGAAGTTTAGCAGTGACTCGTGTTGCTAAAGTCCCTCCACCTCCCCTTGCTGGCAGCTCCAATAGGCTGGGGAGGGAAGAGAGGGAGTTTAGCATGACTAGCTAAGCTAAGATCCCATCATGTCTTGGCCCCTCCCCTTGCCAGCAGCCGTCAAGGGGCAGAGAGGGGGAGAGAGTTTAGCAGAGCTGAATTATCTACCCCCCGGCTGACGGTATACTGGGCTGCGGCGTATATACACCGCACCCAACCGTCTGAATGGGCGAGTAAACGGGAGATGCCTCTCATTTATGCAATTTTCAGCCACGATTCAGGCAGCCCTAAATAAAATTGGAAAATTATGCAATTAATGGTGCATTAGGATGGAATGAATGCTGTTCAGTTTAAATGCAAACCAACAACTGAGTTAGGCCGCCTGCAGACGAGCGGGTCGGATCCGGCGGCGAGAATTCTCGCCGCGGGACCCGACCCGAGCGCCTGCAGAGACGAGCGCGTACTTACCCGCGCCCGGCAGCCCCGGCTCTTTCATGTGCCGGCTGCCGAGCAGCCGGCGCATGCGCAGACCGGAGCCGTCGGTTGCGTGAGTGAAGTTTCTGTGCGAGGCTCTGCGAGCCCCGCACAAAAATAGGACATGCCACGGTTTGTTTGCCGCGCGAGATTTCGCGCGGCCAAACCGCGGCCATCTGCATAGGATTGCGTTTGTTAACACAATCCTATGCAGGCTTTGAGCGGCGGAAATCCCGCAGGAAATCCCGCCGCGGGATTTCCGCCCGTGTGCAGCCGGCCTAAGTAAGATTCTTGTTCGTTGTTCAGTTTCAGCCGGCATAAAAATCAGCATCGGCTTGTGAACTTATCGTGTAGTTCAAACACTGATCGTTCAGTGTTTCACATAGGAATGTAAATAAGGGAGATGGAACAATACCTCCACAGCGCCACCTATTGAAAGGCAGCAATACCTAAGGTCAATATTAGACTCTTTATACAAGCCTTGTAACAATGACCAGGAATTGAAAGCAAAGTCAGAGCCCATGTACAGACAGCTGTTTAAGGGTTTTTGCCCTTCATCAGGGTACAGTAGGATTCTGACTTTGCTACAGAGAGGCATAAGACGGGGGTCAGAAACTCTATCTTTTCTTTTAAGTCTCCGCACTCACTGTCTAGGTGTTCTCCCTAAAGAGAAAAGATAGAGTTTCTGACACACATAGTAATGTGAAATATTAAATGAAAAGTGAACGAGAACCGCACAATTCTTAACGAGAATTGTGCAGTCTAGGCAGGCTCCATGAGCGCGAATGATCTGGTGATGACGGGCACTTCTCCTTGTGTCTAGAAGGAGCTTAGTGCAGGCAGAGTTTTTTTCTGAGGACTAGCCCCTTTTGGGGACAATGAGAACATAAATTAAGCTACATGAACCACTCAATACCTGAGTCAACACATATATAGAGTCTAGCTAGGTGACGACATATCATAGTTGCTATATCTGTGATCGACTCAGATTGGGCCATGGACTCTGCATTCTATCAGAAATACAGTTCTGTGACATATTCCTTTCCTACAGAAATGAATCTTCATGAGTATGCAAAAACATATGGAATGTTAGGGGCAAGTCTGAGGGTCACCAGCATGGATTTCCACAAAAACCTAAGGCAGGGTTAAAAAGAAAGTCATCTGTCATTGGCTGAGTGAAGAGTATGAGAGGGTTAGTATATAGAGATGAGAGCCAAGTACAATGGTGCAGCATTGGGGAAAGCTTAGTTGACTAGTTGGAAAGTTTTGAATTAGTTTTACTGGACAAAAGTAGCCAGTGTAATGAGTGACAGAGAGGGGAAGCATTAGTAAACCACTAGACAGAAAGATCAGCCTGGCGATCATGATGGATTGAAGTACTGTAGAGCCAGTCTGTCTAGTGGAAGGCCAAGTAGTACAGTTTAAATATTACAGATGAGAAATGTTAAGATTCTATAACCCATAAGGACGTTCAGCACAATAACAGGACGTCTTTCATGAAAACTCAAATAAAGAAATAGAATAGAAGATATAAGGAGAGAAGAAAGAAGAACAAGGAGTCCTGGAAGTGACGATATGGCTCCCACAGCACCTTGATTTCATCACCATCGAGTCAATCTAGGATTACATGAAGAAACATAAGGATTTGACCAAGCTTACATCCGTAGAAGATCTGGGGTTAGTTCTCCAAGATGTCTGTAAAAAACTCCCTGCTGAGTTGCTTCAAAAACTGAGTGCAAGTGTACCTAGAAGAATTTATGGCAAATGGTGGTCTACGCTCACCAAATATTGATTCGATTTAAATTTCTCTTTTGTTCATTCACTTTGCATTTTGCTCATTGACAAAAAGGGAACACTTCTGTTTTTTAAAGCATTCTTACTTTGCAGAGTTTTATCCATAGCTGCCTAAAACTGCACAGTATGGTATAGTCACAGATTCTTGGCTACTTACAGTATATGAGTTACTCAGCAGGCCTGTTGCAACTCCATAAAAACTCAACATGACTCTCAATGGTTCACACTCACAGTCTTTATGGCGAAAGTCTCTTTTCTCTGACTCAGCAATTCAGCGGGTTAACAGCCAGAGCTGCCACCGCTACCATGGTCTGACTGTCCAGGCACATTATCGAATAGGAGGCTCCAGAGAATTTCCTCAGTTCACGTTTGCAAAATGCCCCCAACCTCTCAGCAGGTTTCAAGGTTTCTCTTGTGGTGCACGGCTCAAGCTACACCCAACCTCACACATACCACATGCTTACTTCACACTTCACCACTGTGGCCAGCACAACAACAACTTGTGTACCACATCCTGCTTTTTATACCCAAACAGATACCACCCTGCAAGGTAAGACGTATCCTATCATTGAGCCATTAGACACACATTCCCACCCAGCAAAGTGACGTGGAGAGGTACACCTTCCAATGGCCCCCGAGTCTGGGAATGAGACCATTCATATATTGTCCACACGGGCCACAACAGAGACTATAACATGACTGTTGCACAACATACATTTTTTCCCAATAGACATCCACATTTATATCACTTTCCTACATAAACATTTGTATCTACATCACTTTTGCAACTCAGTGTTAGCATTCTATGTCTTTTCTTTAGGTGAACATTAGCAAGTATAGCAATTACCCTACTATGCTAAGTTAACGTTTGGGCAACATGGTGTTTCAGCATGTATGGGCAGCATAGTGGTTTAGCACGTATGGGCAGCCCTGTCGTTCAGCACATATGGGCAGCATGGTGGTTCAGCACGTATGGGCAGCACGGTGGTTCAGCACGTATGGCCAGCACGGTGGTTCAGCACGTATGGGCAGCATGGCGTTTCAGCACGTATGGGCAGCATGGCGTTTCAGCACGTATGGGCAGCAAGGTGGTTCAGCACGTATGGGCAGCACGGTGGTTCAGCACGTATGGGCAGCATGGTGGTTCAGCACGTATGGGCAGCATGGTGGTTCGGCACATATGGGCAGCATGGTGGTTCAGCACGTATGGGCAGCATGGTGGTTCAGCACGTATGGGCAGCATGGTGGTTCAGCACGTATGGGCAGCACGGTGGTTCAGCTCGTATGGGCAGCACGGTGGTTCAGCACGTATGGGCAGCACGGTGGTTCAGCACGTATGGGCAGCACGGTGGTTCAGCACGTATGGGCAGCACAGTGGTTTAGCACGTATGGGCAGCATGGTGGTTCAGCACGTATGGGCAGCATGGTGGTTCAGCACGTATGGGCAGCACGGTGGTTCAGCACGTATGGGCAGCATGGTGGTTTAGCTGTTAGTACTATTACAATGGTGGCATTGCATAGGGTTAGCATGTTCTAGTATCTGTATAGCTCTCTTCCACCTACTCTGGTTCCCTCCCATAATCAAAAAACATAGAGATGTGATTGGTAACAATTTCTGTAAAACTCTGCAGGTAAAGTTAGCGCTATGTAAGCACTGGGAAATAAGTGACAAATGCAATGTTCAAAGCGGCTAAACATTCACTGGAGGAGAGGTAAAAGAAACTGTGTTAAATCAAGTGAAAACTAATGTGTTGATTTGGAATTACAGCTCACATATTATATAATACGGTTCTTTTATAGTTGATGACTATTCATCTGACAAGATAGTATTTCCCAGTTCTTACTCCTCCTTTGTGGTATGCTTTATTCTAGAGTAATCACTACTGAGTGCATTGGTCCTAGGACCACAGAGTCATATTTATAGTGTCCTAGCCAATGCAGCAAATATCCCCATCCAGCTCCTCTAGTCTTGTCTACACATATATAGTATTAAATAAATGCTCATTTCAGAGGAGCTGCAGACAGCAGGAAGTAATCAGCATCCATTATGGCTCTGGTACATCGTTATTCATCAAGGCCTCTCAGTCATACAATGAAGTCAGGCCTATCACATTGGCAGCGTTGCAGCACAAATCCCTATATTGGTCCTGCCATTTATTCATGTTAAACACTGAATATTACTGAAGCTCAATAAACTCTCTGCGCTGTTTCACAGTTGTGTAATGATGATCTAAGGGCATTTTGGAAAGCACAGATATAGTCACAAGTACTGGGATAATGAATGAATGTGATGGCTAATAAATTCAGTAGGCAAACTAAAATTCCTTGAGGACTCGCCGGACTCCATTATAAAGATGAGGATTTTTTCTGGAAGTTCTTTATATGTCTCATATTTAAACGGGATGGTGATAATTATTCTGATGACTTGACATAAGTAAATGTATATTTTAAAGATGTTATATAGAGTAAGAATATAATATAATGTAATGGTTTCCCATCTGCATGTCTGCAAGTATCATATTAAGGCTAACTTGACATGGTCAAGCGCGATATGGGGCAGTGAATCACGGACCCATGTTGTCCTTGCCTTACATGTGAATTCCCCATGGATACAAGGATGTCAAAACAGACTTGCATCACTTTGGAGTTCTAGCGATCTTTGCGGAGGAACGCAAAATTTCTCCCATGCAGAAAGATAGAACATGCCGCAATTTGCATCACATTGTGGTGCCATGCAGGGAAACATCACTTATGTGTATGACCCCATTCAAAAGAATAGGGTTCATATTTGTGCATCTCGCAACGCACAACTCTCGCCCGTGTGAAGACAGCCTTAGTCAGATAAGTTCCACTATGTCCTAGCCTCAAAGAAATTACAAAGAAACTTATTTTGGGGGCCTGTTTCCTAGTATCTAAGTATGGAAAATGTGGTAAGGTGAGAAGACCAGTGAATGACCATTTAAAGGGATTGCTGTTTTAATAAGATAATTAAAAAGTTTTGTACTAGAAATGAAATAAATACAATGTATCACATTTGGTGCTCAATAATTCACTGTCCAGAGAAAAAATGTAAAATAATAATTAACATGTTTATTGCAAAAAAAGTCTAGTTGATAAGGATGACTGAATGACCTCTATCACCCACTGAATGAACAACTTAAGTCCAATTATTGACCACCATCAATCCAGCCCTACATAGAACCTCAGAGGTATGTTCTGTAGGAGTTTTCACTTGCTTAGCCTATCACTTTCTGCACTTTTCTACCTCAGAGCCAGTATAATGATAACACTTGTTCACTGATACAGGCGCACATATATGGTTTCTTCAACTGCATCTTCATTGTACAAAGTTCTGTCTTTCTTCTTGTTGTAGACCACTCATTGTCACTGTGCTGACCTCAACCTCATCATCTGTCTTTCCAGTCACAACTCCCACAAAATATTTGACTTCATACCCCAAGGTTACCAAGAATTTGACACCCATAGGCCTAGTTGAATGGTTAGCCATTATTATTTCAGTGGGCCTATCGTCATTATCTATCAGTGTTTCCGAGGTGAAGCTGGCTGAGTTGTTTGCCTGTAAAAAGATTTGGTCTGCAGTTTTATTCTGTAAGCTTCTGACTTTGTTGGGATTCACTGGAAAGACAACTTGGTTTTCCAAAGTATCCATTCGTAAAGCACTGTATCTTCATCCCCTGAGAGCACTGGAGGTGGATCCATAAGCCGGGTTTCTGAGTTGTTTCCATTCAAGTTGTTGACCAAAATACCTCTTGGAATTTCAGATCACTTGCTTTGTTTATTCTGAACCCACCTGAGTGTACAGCTTTAGCGTCAAAATCTTCTTCAAAATACATAAACCGCTGATACGCTCTGGTCTTTTGCTTTTCTGGCTCCAGTAGGCCTAGTGCAGTCCTGAAACTAATAAACCCTTAGTGACAAAACCTGTTTGCGCCTTAGTAGAATTTGTGTACATTTATTAAAAGTGCCAGAATTGGGAACATTTTTTCACATTTTCAACTGCAATATCTCCAATATGTGAAAACATACTGTACAAATTTTTGCTTAGACATATATTTCCATCTGTTTACTTTATTCTGGACGCACAATTGAAAAACTTTCGTTTTTTAAAATCATTTAGGAGACGTACAAATGTAACATTACTTATCCACATTTTGAGGAACACCTTGTTTTCCTCCACCAAGCCAAGATTGTAAAGGCTCATAGGTGTCAGAATGATAGATAGCCCTACAAATGACCCCATTTTAAAAACTACACCCCTTATTATATTCACTAAGGGATGTCATGAGTATTTCGACCCAGCGTTTTTTTTCCAGAGTTAATGCAATTTAGAGGAGAAAAAAATAAAATGTCATACTTTTGCAAATATGTCATTTTCAAGTCATATTTTTTTTCTATAGTGCACATGATAATGCACATGATACCTCCATTTGTCCTGTGTTCAGAAACATACCCATTGTGCCCTAATTTTATATCCGTATGCACAATGGGGCCCAAGCCGAAAGGAGCAGCCGGTGGCTTTCAGAACAGACATTTTGCTTGAAGGTGTTTCAGGTCCTATAACCCACTTATAGAGCCCTCGAGCTTACAAAATCATGGATAACCCCAACAAATGACCCCACTTTGAAAACTAGACCTTTTAACGAATTTATTTAGGGGTGTACTGTGTATTTTGACCTTACAATTTTGAATGACTCCAAGCAAAGCAGAAGGTAAAAATTATGATTTTCATTTTTCTGGCTATTGTGTCATTTTAAAAACACTTTTTCATACAGCACACATATGAATAAAGACTTTCACCTTAAAATGGATGCCCCTGTTTGTCCCGTGTTCAGAGACATACCCATTGTGGCCCTAATATTATGTCCGTATGCACAACGGGGTCCAAACCGAAAGGAGTATTAAACTTCAACTGTTTTTTAACTTTTACGTGATCGCATTTATCCATTGGATAACAGTGATTATATAACCTGAGACTGCTCACCGCGGACCTTGTTCACTGCTCCACGCTCTCAGCTACCTTTACTAGCCAGGAGTAAGGAGATATTAAATATCCCGGGCCCTCCTCAGCGTCTGCGCTTAAGTCCACCAATTTCTGACAGGAGCATGCGCCAAAGTTAGGGAATGGTTATTCACAGAAAAATCCAAAAATACAATACCTGAAGGTCTGTAAAGCAGACACGGTCGCCATAGGCACGATCACCATAAGGCAGGCACAATCGCCGTAGGGCAGGCGCAATGGCCATAAGCCCTGGAGATATGCAGTCAGCCAGACAATAATGTGGAGGAGCTGATGGTTCTGGCTGACTGCATATCTCAAGGGCTTATGGCCATTGCGCCTGCCCTACGGCGATTGTGCCGCTGGCGATTGTGCCTGCCTTATGGTGATCGTGCCTATGGCGACCGTGTCTGCTTTACAGACCTTCAGGTATTGTATTTTTGGCTTTTTTCTGTGAATAATGTTTTTGTTTTTGTTTTTTTCCCTCACCTCTGTGATTTTATGTAATTTATAGTGAGTTAGCATAGGCACTGACGGAAGCGGTGTGGCCTCGTCGCGGCCCGTCAGCCTATGCGTTTTGGCCAAAATGCAGTACCAACACCCGCATTTTATTAGTATGCATTTGTACTTTTGTATGTAGTTTGCTAGTTGGTGCGGGAGCCCAAGATGTCAGCCAGTGTGGCCCACTTTAGAGATACAGGGCAACCCGCTGTTATATCAGGCAGGGTTGATATCCTGTATGGTGGGTCACCATCCATCTGTGGCTGACATCTTTGGTATCGTTCACATGTGCAGGCTATTAGTATATGCAGTCACTCCTCCCCAATCTGGGCTGGGTTGAGTGGGTGACTGCATATTAGCCTGCCAAGAACAATCTGCTCCTCCACATTATTGTCTGGCTGACTGCATATCTCCAGGGCTTAAGGCCATTGCGCCTGCCCTATGGCGATTGTGGCGGTGGCGATTGTGCCTGCCTTATGGCGATCGTGCCTATGGCGACCGTGTCTGCTTTGCAGACCTTCAGGTATTGTATTTTTGGCTTTTTCTGTGAATAATGTTTATGGTTTTTTTTTTCCTTCACCTCTGTGATTTTATGTAATTTATAGTGAGTTAGCGTAGGCACTGACGGAAGCGGTGTGGCCTCGTCGCGGCCCGTCAGCCTATGCGTTTTGGCCAAAATGCAGTACCAACACCCGCATTTTATTAGTATGCATTTGTACTTTTGTATGTAGTTTGCTAGTTGGTGGGGGAGCCCAAGATGTCAGCCAGTGTGGCCCACCTTAGAGATACAGGGCAACCCGCTGTTATATCAGGCAGGGTTGATATCCTGTATGGTGGGTCACCATCCATCTGTGGCTGACATCTTTGGTATCGTTCACATGTGCAGGCTATTAGTATATGCAGTCACTCCTCCCCAATCTGGGCTGGGTTGAGTGGGTGACTGCATATTAGCCTGCCAAGAACAATCTGCTCCTCCACATTATTGTCTGGCTGACTGCATATCTCCAGGGCTTATGGCCATTGCGCCTGCCCTACGGCAATTGTGCCTGCCTTATGGTGATCGTGCCTATGGCGACCGTGTCTGCTTTACAGACCTTCAGGTATTGTATTTTTGGCTTTTTCTGTGAATAATGTTTGTTTTTTTTTGTTTTTTGTTTTTTTCCCCTCACCTCTGTGATTTAACCCCTTAACGACGGCCCCATCGGGAAATTACGTCCTCAGAAAGTGGGCCTTAATCCTAGAGGACGTAGTTTTATGCATCCTCTTTGGATTAATGCCCACTGGCCTGAGGACGTGACAGCTCCATGCTGTCGGTGCCCGCAGATAGCCGACAGCATGGAGCTGTCATCCCAGGATGCGGGCAGTCCCCCCCGGCATTGTGATCGGCGCTATAAAATGAATAGCGCCGATCGCAAAAAAGTAAATAAAACAGTGTAAAAAAGTAGTAATTCAGCTGCTATGATGGATCGGATCCATCACGGCAGCTGAAAATACTCACACGGCTTGTCGGTGGTGTCCCCCGGAGATCTGGTCCTCCCGGACCCGCACGCGCAGAAGCCCGGGTGTCCCCGGCAAATTTAAAATCTCCTGGCTCCCGGCTCCTGAAGGTAGCCGGGAACCAGGAGGTGTTACCGGGGACCACTGTGAGCGGTCCCCGGGCCCGCGATCACCGCTATCCATTGCGATAGCGGTGATCACGAAAAAGTTTAAAAAGTAAAACAAAAGTAAAGTTTCACCTCCCCTCATGGATCGGATCCATGAGGGGAGGTGAAGATACTCACCCCCGGTCCTCTGCGATGTCCCGAGACCCGAAATCCCCGTCTGCGCATGCGCGCCCAATGATTGACATCGGGCGCGTGCACAGAGGGGCTCGAGCCCCGGGAAATTCAAAATTGCTCTGCTCCTGGCTGCCATGTGTAGCCAAGAGCAGAGGGATGTCACCAGGGACATGATCACTGTCATCCAATGGATGACAGTGATCATGTAAAGTAAAAAAAAAAGTGCAAAAAGTAAAAAAAAAAAAAATAAAAAAGGGGTAAAAGGTAAAAAAAAAAAAGTGCAAAAAGTAAAAAAAAAGTTTTAAAAAGTTAAAAAAAGCTTGCGTTTCATCTCCCCCCACGGATCATATCCGTGAGGGAGGATGAAATGACGTACCTAAGGCCTGCGGATTTATCCGCGGACCTCAACCCAGCTTCTGCGCACGCGCCCGTCACCAATGTGGCAGGCGCATGCGCAAAAGCCGTGGTTTTTTAAAATCTCCCTGCTCCTGGCTACAAAACTTAGCCGAGAGCCTGGAGATTTCACGGAGGGCCGCGGTGAGCGGTTCCTGATCACGTGTTCGCCGTTATCCAAAGAATAATGGCGATCACGTAAAAGTTAAAAAAAGGTGAAGCTTTATCTCCCCTCACTGATGCGATCGGTGAGAGGAGATAAAATTTTTTACCGGAGGCCTCCATATTTGCACCCCGACGCAATCTTCTTCCGTGAACTTTCCCGTATTCTGCGCATGCGACCGCTGGCAAAATACCGGACACATGTGCAGGAGTCGGGGAGCACAGGAAACTTAATATCTCCTTGCTCTCGGCGACCAACGGTCACCGAGAGCCTGGAGCAGTGACGGGTGGCCTCGTTGAGCGGTCCCCGATCACGTGAAAAAATGGTAGCGATCTACCTTTGGCCGGTCTCACATGACCGGATAGGAATTACGGATTCCGCATGCGTTTGATTAGCGGTAATACGCAGATCAATCGCATTGGATTACACAATTCCGCTCACATTAGTGGGTTGGAATTGCGTAATCCACTCGCAGAAAAGAGAACGCAGCAGGTTCTATTTTACCGCGGATATCCGCAACATAGAGCCCATTGTGCTCCATGGTCATGGATATACCCGCAGCCCATACGCAACTACGTTGTATACGGGCTGCGGGTACCCGTGTCATCGCTAAGCGACGGTGCGGGAAATACAAACAACAACAAAAAAAGTGTACTGCGCATGACCGCCCGTGTAAGTACGCAGTTAT
Source organism: Eleutherodactylus coqui (assembly GCF_035609145.1). Classification (NCBI taxonomy): domain Eukaryota; kingdom Metazoa; phylum Chordata; class Amphibia; order Anura; family Eleutherodactylidae; genus Eleutherodactylus; species Eleutherodactylus coqui. Next base: position 198,480,480 of record NC_089841.1, on the reverse strand, counting down.
GCGCAGTACATTACGCGGCCGTACGCAGGGTCACAGCCGGGCTCACAGCCGGGATCCACCTACGGCTGTGTGAGCCCGGCGTTATTCAGACCGCTACCTGTAATACGCAATTTACAAGAAGCCGTGGGGAACGCTCGCCTTCCTGCAGTTCCAGGAGCAGCTTGTTGAGCGCCTTCTGTGTGAGACCGCCGCACCTCATCAAGCTTACGGAGACTCACAGAGCGCCACTTTTTACACCCCATCCCCACCACTGAGGTCAAAAAATGACTCCCAAAAAGCATGAGAGGAGGGAAGATACCCGGTTTTATTGCCCCATGTGCCCATCCCAACCAGCCTCCATAATTACCCGTCTTTGGAAATACTACACAGTTCACATTATTACTTTTATCTAAGATTTGGGGAACGCCGAAAAGGGCGTGGAGGGGGGGGGGATTTTAGGGAGTCAATTTTTATTCCGTACAAATGAGCAATGGGGCCTGGAATTTATTCAGTTATGCCCTGCAATCCAACTGGTGTTCCCTCCATTACAGGCCTTGCCATGTTTCCTGTAAGTAGATTAGGGCCACAATGGGTATGTTTTTGAACACGGGACAAACGGGGGTATCCATTTTGGGGTGAACGTCTTCATTCCTATGTAAACTGTACAAAAAAAAAGTTTTTAAATTGACAAAATTGCCAAAAAAATGAAAATTGTAATTTTTTTCTTCTGCTTTGCTGAAATTTATTCAAATACTGTGTGGTCAAAATACGCAGTACACCCCTAGATGAATTTGTTAAGGGGTCTAGTTTTTAAAATGGGGATATTTGTGGGGGTCTTTATAGTTTTGGACGCTCAATGACTCTATAAGTGGGCAATGGGGCCTGGAATTTATTCCGTTGTACTCTAAAATCCAACGGGTGCTCCTTCCATTATAGGCCTAGCCATGCGTCCTTTAAGTAGATTAGGGCCACAAGGGGTATGGTTCTGAACACGGGACAAACAGGGGTATCCATTTTGGGGTGAAAGTCTTCATCCCTATGTGTGCTGTACAAAAAAAACCAGTTTTTAAATTGATACAACTGCCAAAAAAATGAAAATTGTAATTTTTTTCCTACTGCTTTGCTTAGATTTATTCAAAAATTGTAGGGTAAAAATACACAGTACACCCCTAGATAAATTCGTTAGGGGGTCTAGTTTTCAAAATGGGATCATTTGTGGGGGTTCTCTGTCGTTTTGGCCGCTCAAGGGCTCTACAAGTGTGCAATGGGGTCTAAATCACCTTCATGCTAAATTTCTGTTCTGAAAGCCACCGACTACTCCTTTCATTTTGGGCCCCGTTGTGCATCCAGACAAAAGATTAGGGCCACAATGGGTATGTCTCTGAGCACGGGACAAACAGGGGTATCCACTTTAGGGTGCAAGTCTTCATTCATGTGTGTGCTGTACCAAAAAAGCAGTTTTTAAAACGACAGAATTGCCAAAAAAACGAAAATCACAATTTTTTCCTTTTGCTTTGCTTCAATTCATTCAAAAACTGTGGGCTCAAAATGGGCAGTACACCCCTAGATAAATTCATTAAGGGGTCTAGTTTTCAAAATGGGGTCACTTGTGGGGGTTCTCTTTGATTTTGGCCGCTCAAGAGCTCTACAAAAGTGCTATGTGCCTAAAACTCCTTCAAGGAAAATCTATGTTCTTAAAGCCACCGACTACTCCTTTCGTTTTGGGCCCCATTGTGCATCCAGACATAAGATTAGGGCCACAATGGGTATGTCTCTGAACACGGGAGAAACAGAGGTATCCATTTTGGGATGAAAGGCTTCATTCATGCGTGTGCTGTACAAAAAAAGCTGTTTTAAGATGACAGAATTGACAAAAAAATGAAAATCACAATTTTTTCCTTTTGCTTGGCTTGAATTCATTCTAAAACTGTGGGGTCAAAATGGTCAGTACACCCCTAGATAAATTCGTTAAGGGGTCTAGTTTTCAAAATGGGGTCACTTGTGGTGGTTCTCTTTGGTTTTGGCCACTCAAGAGCTCTACAAAAGTGCTATGGGGCCTAAAACGCCTTCAAGCAAAATTTATGTTTTGAAAGACACCGACTACTCCTTTCATTTTAGCTCCCGTTATGCATCCAGACATAAGATTAGGGCCACAATGGGTATGTTTCTGAACACGGGAGAAACGGGGGTATCCATTTTGGTGTGTAAATCCTCATTTTCATGGGCTCTATAGGAAAAAAATATGTCTTTAAAATGACATATTTGCAAAAATATGAAATTTTATTTTTTGTCCCCTAAATTGAACTAATTTCTGAAAAGAACTGGTGGGGTCAAAATACTCATGACACCCCTCAGTGAATACACTAAGGGGTGTAGTTTTTAAAATGAGGTCATTTGTGGGTGTATCTATTATTCTGACACTTATGAGCCTCTGCAAACTTGGCTTGGTGCAGGAAAACAAAGTGCTCCTCAAAATGCTGAAAAGTAATGTTAAATTTGTACGTCCTCTAAATGGTTAAAAAAAAACACAAAAGTTTTTCAAGTGTGCATTCAGAATAAAGTAAACAGATGGAAATACATATCTTATCAAAAATTTGTACAGTATGTTTGGACATATTTGAGATATTACGGTTGAAAATGTGAAAAAATGATAATTTTTTCAAAATTTTTCCAATATTGGTACTTTTAATAAATATACACAAATTATATCGGTCTCTTTTTACAATCTAAATGAAGTACAACATGTGGCGAAAAAACAATGTCAGAATCACTTGGATATGTAAAGCCTTTACGGAGTTATGCCACGTTGAACGACGCATGTCAGATTTCCAAAATTTGGCTCCGTCACTAAGGCGCAAACAGGCTTCGTCACTAAGGGGTTAAAGTTAGGGAATGGTCAGCGGATAAAGATCCCATGAGGGGACATTGCCGGAGGCTTTAGGTAAATAATTTCACCTTTCCTCAGGGATCGGATCCAAGATGGAGCTTGAATTTTAACTTTTTTTTCCTTTTACGTGATTGCCATTATCCATTGGATAGTGGTGATCATGTGACCAGCGACTGCGAACCAAAATCTCCAGGCTCTCAGCTATGTTTGGCAGCCAGGAGCAGAGAGATTTTAAATTATCCTGGAAATCTGCGGCTTTTGTGCATGCGTCTGCCATTTTGGCGACGGGTGCGGGTGCAGAAGCCGAGGTAAAGTCTACAGATAAATCCAGGGGCCTTAGGTATGTAATTTCATATTCCCTGAAGGATATGATTAGAGATGAGCGAGCATACTCGATAAGGCAAACTTCTCAAGCGAGTAGTGCCTTATTTGAGTACCTGCCCGCTCGTCTCTAAAGATTCGGGTGTCGGAGAGCGGCAGGGGAGAGCGGGGAGGAACGGAGGGAAGATCTCTCTCTCCCTCATTCCCCCCCGCTCCCCCCTGCTCACCACCGCAACTCACCTCTCACCCGCGCCGACAGCCGAATCTTTAGAGACGAGCGGGCAGATACTCGAATAAGGCACTACTCGCTCGAGTAGTTTGTCTTATCGAGTATACTCGCTCATCTCTAGATATGATCCTTTTTAAACTTTTTTTTTTTACACTTTTTTTTTACATTAAATGTTCGCTGTTATCCATTGGATAACAGTGATCATGTGACTGGGAACCGCATACAGCAGTCCCCGGTGATAGCTCTCTGCTCCCGGCTACACATGCTAGCCAGGAGCAGAGGGATTTTAAATTTTCTTGGGCGTGAGCCCTCCTGATTACGCGCCCGATGTATGATGTCTGAAGTGCATGTGCAAAGGACAAAGTCAGTTCCTGGAAGACCAGAACATCGCAGGACTTCGCGGAGGACGGGGTGAGTATTTTCACATCCCCTCATGGATCTGATACTTTAACTTTATTTAACGTTTTAAAACTTTTCCGTGATCGCTGTTATCTATTGGATAGCAGCAATCATGGGCCTGGTGACATCTCCTACCTCCCAGCTATCTTCAGTAGCCGGGAGCAAGGAGATTTTGGCTTCCCACGCCAATCCAGTTTTCTGCGCATACCCCGCCATTTTTCCTTAGGCGCGCATGTGCAGAAGATGACCGAAGATTCTTTTTTAAACCAGATTGTCGTGGGTCATCGTGGAGGATGGGGGTGAGTAGTTTCAGCTGCCCTCATGGATCTGACCTGTGAGTGGAGCTAAAACTCTAACTTTTTTTCACTTTTTTTTAACTTGGATTGGATAGCACCGATTGCATGACCAGGGGTCAGATTTCCCAGCCTCCAAGATAGCTCCAGGTTTTCAGCTACCTCTGGCAGCCAGCAGCATGGACCTGTCACATCCTCAGCCCACATGGCTTTAACCCTTTCCAATCCACTGTCTGACTTCTAAAGACATTCTGATCGAAGGCTGTACAGCTACGATGTCGGAAGACGTCCGGCAGGGTATTCTTACTGTAGATTACTGGCCGCTCTGTTGTCGGGGGTCTTCTTCAGCATTTCACATACCGCAGTACTTGCTCTAGCCAGCAGATGGTGCCATTGTATAATGGCAGAAAGAGAAATCCCCCTAGGAAATCCTGAATCCAAAATTGGATAGCAAAGGGTTAATCCTCATATCGAGTGTGTTTTTACAGACCTGAGCAGTAAAGCTCACTTAGCTAAGACGTAAAAAGGCAATGGGGCTGGCCAACAGTATGACCAGCCTAAGAAAATGTCTTAAAGTGATTCTGTCAGCAGTTTTGCAGCTCCTGACAATGCTATGTAGGGTCAGGAAAGCAACGCTAAGACATACCTATTTGAAGTGTTACTATCAGCAGTGTTCATCAAATCAACTTTTATTCCGCAAGGTGCGCTGCCAGAAGTACTCTGGGGACGGTCCTTCTCGTTGAAGGGCTCTCCACCCACTCCACTGAGCTGCTCCACAGGTCTGATTGATAGTAGTAGCGTCCAACCAGGAGGTTGCTACAAATGTCAATCAGAACTTCAGTCAGAAGGCCCCCCTGCAGAGCATTTGCAGTAGTATTCACCATGAAACAAAAGTAAATTTTAGCCCTGTTGTTGATACCCAGTAACATTTTTCCCAAAAGTATGCTTTAGGCCTAGTGCCCACGGTCGTGACGGGCTCTGCAAGCAGAATTCCGCAGCGGAGTCAGTCACGGCGCCCCCCCAAAGACCCCATACTCACTTCCGGATCCGCTGCCCAACGTCCCGCATCCCGTGCCGGCGCGCATGCGCAGTATAGCGCATGACCCACCGGCAGTGTCATGTGACGCACCGGCAGCGTCCTATGACACGCTTACAGCGTTACATTATGAGCCAGCCGCGTCATATGATGCGGGCGTCGGTGGGTGGAGAAGCGTTTTCACGCTATCTTCCGCTGTGCTACAGCGGAAAATGAAAATTATATATTAGATATGGCTGTATTATAGATCTCAATTAACTATAAAGTAATAGGCTTATGTTTAAGGTTTAGAACAGAAAGTCTTCCAAATGGTTTGCTGTCACTATGCACACTTCCACAACTTTCTGTATGTACTATGTCACAAGTTTTGCATAGAGGGGTTTCAAGGTTAGCAATAATATTGCTGGTAATATCACCAGCGGTCTAGAGAGGCTTAATACCTAATACCTCTGGTGGTCTAGGATGGTGAGGGTGTTTCCGATACAATCTATTGTGCTCTATGGGGGTTATAGGTTCATATTTTATATCTTTGGAAGTCTAAAGACAAATTACAGGCTTTATGTTTGTGAACATTTAGGTCCAAAGTTCTGTGGTGCTTAATTTTATAATCATCAGCTTTATACGGTTTAGAATTCAGTTTTTAACTATTATAGAGCTCTAATTCCCCTGCTTCTCTTTACACAGCCAATGAGTTAAATCATAAACTTCTGACTACTTGCAGATACCACCAGAGGGATCTAACTGCATACTGATTTCTACAGCTCCCATGAAACTGAACACTATTTGCTTAAATCCATATGTAAGTAACACCTCCTAATGGCAGGTGCAGGCAGAGAGAAATGTACCATTTACCATATCATGTCGCCCACGTGTATCCCTGAGATTTATGGTCTATTGCCCTCTATTGAAAGGAGAGATGCTAGCTCACCAGCATTATGCTCGTTGCTCCTTTATGCATGGACCGTGCTCCAGCTCTGCATTATATTCTCCAAATGGAGAAATGGCCTTTATTTACACAGCATTACAATCTACCATTACAAGATGCTCAAGAGTCTACGAGATTCTGACGCACACAGCATCCTTAGAGCTCCTGCAGACGGCAGAGCGGGGTTCTGCATGTGGACTCCCGCAGCGGAAACCCACCCTGGAAGCAGAGTACCTTGTCACTTTTGTTTTCATCTGTAATGCGGATGGTCGGCACGGCAAGTCGTCGTACATATGCAGTACTGATTTTTTTTTTTAACTCCTACTTTTCCTGCGCTGCCCAATTCACGGCAGAAGGGCCGCATATCGGACAGCTTCCATTGACTTCAATGGAAGCCGTCTGCGCGGAATCTGTGGAAAAACGGAGCATGCTTTGATTTTTCCTCCACCAGTGAAAATTGCAATTGGTTTCCACTCGTGGGTAAGAAGCAGCTGATCTCCATAGGAAGTAACGGCAGTATTTGCTCATTCACACGAGCGCTGTGAGCACGCATGAGAGGTGTGCACAGATATTGCTTCTATAGGAACCAATGACTTCCTATAGAAGCATTCATATGAGCGATTGTTAGACAGGCTAAATTCACGCATCAAATAAAGATAGGACATGCGAGTGTAAACTCGCATATCAGCTCCATGATGCGCACAAAGATAGGACCTGTCCTGTCTTTGCTGCATGCTTTCCATAGGCTCCTATTGGAGCTGGAAAGCAGACTACACACACCTCAGATCGTGCGAACGGGCTACTGCAAAGTAGTTGGAATTAGCCCGTTCACGCAATCTTAAGAGCAGTATAGCTGCGCTCTTTGCTTCTACTTTAGCAGTGATACCCTGTTTCCCTGAAAATAAGACCTACCTCAAAAATAAGACCTATCCTGTTTTTCAGAAATTTCAGGGAGGCTTGAAATATAAGCCCTACCCCAAAAATAAGCCCTAGCTGCATTACATTAAAAAAAAAAAAGAAAGGGGGGCGTGACTTGCCAATGCAGGGATAAGTCGCTCTCCTGCCGAGCTCCCGGCTCCCTCATAGCAAAAGCTTGCTACTCACCCCCTAAACAGCACCAAATGACCTCCAAAGCAAGGATGGGGAAGAAGAGGGCTCCCAGCAGACAGGAGACAGCGGGAGAAGGCGAACCGCCGAACATCCAGCGCTTCTTCGGGAGACACAGCGCGGCAGCTCCTTCACCTAAGATGGCGCCCGGCCACGTGCGCTCGGCATCAGCTCCCAGCAGCAGCAGCAGAGCGGAGACCCGCGGACCTAGAGACCGGGAGACGGAGGGACCTGAAGACAGCAGCCTATCAGATAAGTGCCTCCACATACCAGGGACACACAGCCCTCAAGCAGGCAGCGCAGAGTCTCCCTCCAGGCACCGTTCTCCCCATGCAGCACACTCCACCTTAGTACCTGGGACACAGCAGAGCCCCACAGTATATGAAGAGGGTAGCAACCCTGACCAAATACAAAGCCAGAGGGATAGAAGACCCACAAGCAGCAGACAGACCTCACCCATCAAAACAACAGCACAAAACAGAAGCCCCCAGTCCGAGAGGAGTAGTAGTTCCTCCCAACAGAAAAGCTACAGGGGCCACGCAGCAGCCGCAGCAGCACCCCTAACTAACCCGTCAACCGATAACGAGTCGTCATCAGATGAGGACTGGGACTGGAAGGCACATTTGAGAGCCCTCCCGACCAAAAGGGACTTCCAACGACTAGAATGCTACCAAAAAGAAGCGCTATCCCTCATACATCAGGATCTTAAAGAGATGGAAAGCCGCATAAATGCGGTAGAGGAGACACAAGACGAAGTTCTCACTACACTAGAATCCCACAGCCAAATCATCAAAGCGCAAGCCCAACAAATGGCGGACATTTTGTCTCATCTCGACGACTTAGAAAACCGCCATAGACGCAACAACCTGCGCCTGAGAGGCCTATCTGAGGAGGTCGCCCCTTCTCAGCTAGAAGACTGGGCCCGCAACTTCTTCAGCTCCCTGCTTCAGCGCCCACCAGACCGACCTATAGAGATAGATCGCATACACAGAACACTGGGCCCCCGACCCAATGACCCAGGGAAACCACGAGACATTGTATGCCGCATACATTTCTATAAGGACAAGGAAGCCATAGTGAAAAGCGCCCGAGACAGGAAGGATCCCCTCACCCACAACGGCTCCCCTATTCCGGTCTTCCCTGATTTGGCCCGCCGCACCCTTCAGCTCCGAAAAGCCGTGAAACCACTCCTTGAAGCTCTCCGAGCCAACAACATAATCTACAGATGGGGATACCCCTTCATCCTCATAGCATCAAAAAACGGAAAGACGGCGGTCTTCAAATCACCCGCAGACCTACCTAAATTCCTCAGTGTCCTGGAACTCCCAATGGTCGCGATCCCGGACTGGCCGCACATCCCAACACTGCCCGTTACGGCACCCAAAACCGCCTGGCAAGAAGCTAGACCAAGGCGCCAGAGGAGCAGGAACCATCCCACCCACATGCTTCCGGGTCCCACACGCTGAAGATGCCACCTGCGAGACCCGATACCACTCGGACTATATGTGAACGAACTATCAGCGGACGGGTCCGACTAATCCGACCCTGCACTATTTGCCCCCGCATCGATCCGCATTTACTCACAATTAGCACGCTGGGCACCGGGTCACCAGTCAGCCCAATCCTCCGGCCCCGCCAAACTCACTGAGTATCAACGTGCACTTTTAACCCCCTCTGTTTAGCTATACTCCCCCAAATGGTCGTTTAACCATATTCTCTAATCCCCCTTAGATACAGGCTTTTCACATATGTTTCTTACCGTTTGAAAAATTACAGACATAGACGAGGGAGACCGGGAGCGATCTTGACTCCCGTGTTTCCAGCTCTCACCCCCCTCCCCAACGGGTAGACGCCACCATGGTGCCGTCTGACACGGACCCCTGGTCCGAAACCCACCTCAGGAGATTGGGACTTGTCCCCCCAATCGACGGAACACACGCTTTCCGTCACCCATCCCTCCTAACCCAACATAACTCTCTCTCCCCTTTCACCCATCCACCCCCACTCTCTAGTGTCTCGGAAGCCCTGAAGGACCCATCGCCCACCACTACACAACCACCATGACTGGTATCTCATTCTGTACATATAATACTAGAGGCCTCAATAACCCCACCAAAAGAGGCCAGATTTTGGCTCACTTACATAAAAAACGGGCCCTAGTTGCCTTCCTACAGGAAACGCACTTTAAAACAGGCCACACACCCAAATGCAATAACAAATACTACACCAAGTGGTATCATAGCACCCACCCTGAAAAAAAGGCTTGTGGAGTCTCAATAGCGATCCACAAGAACCTCCCCCACAAAGTACTGGCAACAAAAGAGGACCCAGAGGGACGGTACATATTCCTCAAACTTGACCTTGGACACCGTATCCTGACGTTAGCTAACTTATATTTCCCCAACACAGGACAAGTCGGCTTCAGGATTATCACCCTGAGAGAACTAGAGCAATTCGCAGCAGGAACCGGAATCATCCTCGGTGGGGATTTCAACCTGACGATGGACCCTGATCTGGACTCGTCTTCGGGTAAGTCCGGGGTTTCCCTGGTCGCCATACGTAGACTAAGGAGATGTTTGCAAAGACTGAGACTCGTTGACCTCTGGAGGATTCTTCATCCAGGGGTCAAGGACTACAGTCACCACTCCACAGCACATAACAGCTACGGGAGACTGGACTACCTATTTATCACACACGGTCTTCTAGACCTGGCCCCAAGAAGCACAATAGGCAACATCATCTGGTTGGACCATGCGCCCGTCTTCGGGGCTCTACTGAAACACGACCATAGGGTCGGAGCCAACACCTGGCGCCTAAACGACAACCTCCTGACGGACGCGCTCTGTCGTGACGAGATCAACAGAACCATCGAGACATTTGTAGAAACCCACAGTAGAGACACGACATCCCCACCAACATAATGGGAAGCACTTAAGTGTGTGTTAAGAGGGGTCTTCATATCTCACGGGGCGAGGCTTAAAAAAGATAGAATAGGCAAACTGACAGACCTCAACACCCGTTTGGGGATAGCTGAACAGGCCAATAAAACTAAGGCCTCCGCCCACTTAAATACGGAGATAACCTCCCTCCGCCAGCAGATACTGGCGGTACTGGACCAGACCCACCTGTGCATGAGAGACAGGATTAGAGGAGGCTACTATGAATATGGTAACAAATGCAGCAGCTGGCTGGCAAAGGCCTTAAACCCTCGGGAAAGCCAGTCCTACGTATTTGCGCTGAATGCACCTAAGGAGGGGAAGGTACACGCCACGGAAGACATACTAGAATGCTTCAGAAAATATTATGAAGAACTATACAACATCCCGGCCCCCCCCAGAGGCGAACCCAAACGATAACCATGACACCATAGAGGCATACTTACACAACTTTGCCCCCCAAAAGATCTCCTCGCTGGAGGCTGAGACGCTCGAAAATGATCTAATGGAACAGGAAATCCTAGAGGAGATCCGGAACCTAAAAGTGGGCAAAAGCCCCGGGCCTGACGGCTTCACCCCCCGCTTTTACAAAACCCTCGGGACCCAATTAACGCCAATACTATGCAAAGCTTTCAATGCGATCTCAGCAAACTGCCCCTTCCCTCGGCAGGCATTACAAGCCACAATCACCGTTATCCCAAAACCCGGAAGGGACCCCCTTTCTTGTGGGAACTATAGGCCCATATCCTTACTAAACGTGGACACAAAAATCTTTGTCAGAACACTAGCCACACGCCTTGGGTCATTGATCCCTAGAATCATTCATAAACACCAGGTGGGCTTCGTCCGCGGTTGAGAGGCAAGAGATAACACCATAAGAACTCTCTCCTTGATACACAGGGTACGCGACTCCAACAGCCCCTTTTGCCTTCTATCAGTAGATGCCGAGAAGGCATTCGATCGTGTTAACTGGAGATTCCTTGAAGCCACCTTACAAAAAATCGGCCTGGGAAATAGATTAAGCAACTGGATAATGGCCCTCTACAAAAACCCCACGGCTCAAATACGAGTGAATGGGAAACTCTCACGCCCAATCAATATCAAAAACGGGACATGCCAGGGATGCCCACTATCCCCAACCTTATATATTTTAGTTATGGAGTCACTCGCTAATGCAATCAGAGCAAACCCAGAAATCCAGGGATACAGCACGGCACAAACCGAACACAAGGTGGCGATATTTGCGGATGATCTCCTAGTCTATATCACAAACCCCAGACAGGCCTTACCAGCCATATTACGAGAATTTGACAATTACAGCAAGGTTAGCAACTTTAAAATTAATCTGCGCAAGTCAGAAATCCTAAACATAACAATACAGCAAGCTGAACTGGCCCAACTTAAACCCCTATTCCCACTCTCGTGGCGTGAAGACAACATCAAATATCTAGGAGTAAAAATATCGCCCAACCCAGCCCAACTGTTTAACCTAAACTACGAACCCATCTACTCCTCCCTGATTAAAGATCTCGAAAGATGGAGACCATTAACATTATCATGGTTCGGCAGAATAAACTCCATCAAAATGAATTCCCTCCCAAAATTCCTGTATCTTTTCCAGGCGGTGCCTATCCAAATCCCACGCAATTATTTCATTAAGCTACGAAGAGCCTTGATGAGATTCGTATGGGGGGGGGGGGGCAAGGCTCGACTGAGCTACAAGCTCCTCACCCAAAAGAAAGAGAGGGGCGGAGTGGGCTTACCTGATTTGTTCCTCTACTATAGATCCGCAATATGCAGAGTAGTTCTGGACCTCATGCACAGGGGACACTCTAAATTATGGGTGGAACTGGAAGCACCGGGCGCAAGGCCTATTCTGGCTTAAAGGAGGACTGGGCAGACGGGGCATAAAGGTGTCGTCATTTCTGAACACTATATTAAGGATCTGGGACAGTTTCGCACACAGATGTGGGCTGATATCCGTGCCGGGACCCTGGACTCCCCTGGTTGGCAACCCGGACTTCCCTGCGGGAGACTGGGGAATGACGTTCCTAGCCAACCTTGGAGCTCCCATCCCAAGGATACACGACTGTCTTCAAGAAAATGGAATTAAGACCCTAGACGAGCTCACGGGGAGAGGGGCCCGGAGACGGATGCATGGTTCCAATACCTACAATTATGCCATTACATAAAAACACAAGGCTCAATTGCAGAGCTGTCAGTCCCAGCTACTCCCTTCGAGGAGTTATGTGCTAATCCCCGAGAATCAAGGGGAGAGATCACCAAGGTCTACAACATACAGGTGGCCAGGGGGGCTCCGGACCCAGAACGAGGAGCTTGCGGAGCCTGGGAGGGTGAGCTAGGTCAGCCCCTGTCAGAGGAAGACTGGGCCAAAGGGGTCGTCTTGACCCACAAGATGTCGGTTGCGGGCAGGCACCACGAGATAAATTATAAACTTATCATGAGATGGTACCATACCCCGGCACTACTGGCCAAAATATACCCTGGTACCTCCTCAGCATGCTGGAGATGCCTGAATGGGCTAGGTACGTTTGTACACATCTGGTGGTCCTGCCCGGGTATCGCTAGACTGTGGGTAGAAATAGAAGACATATACAATGCCTTGAAAAGAAAATGCTTAACCCTTACAGCAGAGATGGCCCTCTTGTCAATACTGCCAGGAAACATTTCCGCTAACAAAAAGGATGTCCTTAGGTTTTTCCTTCTAGCCATGCGGACCCTGATCCCCAGACTATGGAAAACCAGGACGACACCGACACGCCTGAACTGGGCAATGGCATTAGACGAAATTAGATACATGGAGGAACTGAGAGCCAAAGATAATGACAAATGGACAACATACTACGCCATGTGGGAGGTATGGATCTCCTTCCGTAGCTCCAACGGATTTGACCTATGGACCGAAAATGGAATAGTGCCAACCTGACTGAAAGCTGAAGAATGGGACCCCTTCAGAAGCTTCCACGGAACGAGACACCCTCTTTTTCTTCTTTCTCTAACTCTCTTTCCCTCCCCACCCGGACGCCCCAACCTACCCGACCCCCCCCCCCACCCCACCCCGCCAACCCCTCTATACCCACCCCAGTTTAGGGATCGGTCTGGAACGATCCCATGTTTTTGATTACAGTTGAGTTATAAATATTTATTTTGATTCCTCAGAGAAAAGAAGCAACCTAACCATTTCCGAGCCGACCAAGGAACACAACACAGATAAGTCAGCTCAGTAGTAATAATTGCTCAGGGTGACAGTCATGCACTGACTCAAACATAGGCAAACTAGTTAACCCTACCACTGTTAAGACCATCTTTGCCTGAGGACTTTTTCATTCTTCATTGAGCTGAGACTGGTAGTTATAGTTATATTATATTATGTTATGTCAATTATATGGTCCGCCTCTGGAACAAACCACAACGTATGTAACAAGTATTGCTTTGAATAAAAACATATTTTGACCATAAAAAAAGAAATACATTACCAAGCAAGTACAGTCCAGGTCCCTCCCGCTACACTCCGGAGCTCTGACATGCTTCTTGCAGCTCTCAGTCACCCACAGAAGATCACTTACTGGTTACAGGATTCATAAATCCCACCTCCAGGAAGCGATGGCTCTGATTGGTTCTCAAGCGCTGCTCAGCCAATCAATGCAGCACTTGATGAACCAATGCGATGCCTGTGATTGGTTTATTGAGCGCGGCATTAATTGGCTGAGCAGCGGTTAAAGAACCAATCACAGCCATTGCATTGTGGAGGCGGGATTTATAATTTGGCCAATCAATGCCACAGCTCAGCGGGTCAGAGCTTCGGAGAGCAGCGGGAGGGACCTGGACCAAGCCTGCTAGGTAAGTTTAAGACATCCCCCCAAAATAAGACCTAGTGCCTCTTTTGGGACAAAAATTAATATAAGACAGGGTCTTATTTTGGGGGAAACATAGTAGGTGTGTGAATAAAGGCTCAATTGCTTTCTCTTGCCCTATAAACTCCTCCAATGCTACCACTCCTAATTTCATTAGCCGTCACTGTAAATTTTTCATTCTAATGAAAAATATTTGCGAGGACACCTGCAACAAATAAAAAAGAAGAAGATTAATTTCAACTAATATTATTATTTCTCCTATGGATGACATGATAAGCAATGGAATTAAGTTTTTGATAAACAGTAGACAAAGTTTTTCATGAATTCTTTTATATTGCATACCCTGATTTACTTCTGCTATAAGGACTGGTGGATCCCCTGCACTAATGTCTTCACGTTGGTTCCAATAGCTTTCAATGTTTGGTAAAATAATGTAACCATTATAAGGTGAGCAGCATCAAAGTTTGTGTTCTGCACTTATTTCATATACATGTTTTTGTAAACTCCTAAAATCTGAAACAATAACCTGAACTATTTCTTCCTGTTTACACTGATATGTTACATTTATACCGGGGATGTTCTTTCACCAGGGAAAATAAGTATATTCTATGATTTTCAAGATGTGGTCTTCTTTGTTGTGGTTTTCTATTTTTGCGGCTTCTGGTTTTAGGTTTTAAGCAGATACTATAGCAGATTTTTGCATTTTGGCACGTGAAACCACATGCTGTATACATTTTTGTCACTTTACTGACAAGAAGGGGATACACACACACACATATAGATAAATCCATATATACATATGAAGGGGGGGGGGGTAAAAGTTTATTTTTCTCCTTCGGGATAATAGGGACTTCATGATTCACTTTATAAGACTATATGAGAGGCTCCTCGGTTGTTTAAAAAGAACTGAGTATTTTGTTAGTCATATCGTGTGCATGGGATATTGTTGTATGTGCTGATTACAATGTACACATTTGCATCCTGGATTGCTAAACGGAGAGCTGCATACTCTGGTTTTCACAGATGCTGACTAACAGGGTAGTTCCCATTCAAAGAAGACAATCGCATATCATGTTAAGTGCAAACAATTCAACCTTACTGAACATGACTGCAAAATTGTATTGGTTACTGTCACTTTAAGAAAACTCGTAATGATTACAGAAACATACTGGTTGGCACTTAGGCTTGAGCGTTGCATAATTTAACCAAACATCATACAGAACAATGCTTTATTCTCCTGTTTTTCAGCTCCTTGCTTCTTCATAACAGTCCCACTCAAAATACAGCATTGTTTCACACAGGTCCAATTGTCTTTCAACTCCCATCGATGTCCAAATAACAGTTAGGGTGAACGCCCACAGACGGATTTCTATCGCATTTCCCGCGGCGGAAATCCGCGCGTGAATTCCGCAGCTATTAGGTTCTATTGAACCTAATAGCTTTCTGCCTGCCAATGCTCACATGTGGAATTCTACCGTGGATTTCCGCAGCGGGAAATAAATCATGGCATGTTCTCTTTACCGCGGATTTACACTGCGGGAGGTCTCCATTAATATAGCATTAGTGGAGACCACGGAAATCTGCACAGAATTTCATAATCACCAGCAGGCACTGTTTTGTTTTTAATTGCGGTACTCCACTGGCATATCCCGCGACGCTTGTGGGCATGATCCCTTATATCCCCCGAATTAGGTCCTGATTTTCCAGGACTCTACTCCCACTATTCTCCCACCAATTCTCAATGTGCTTAGTTGGAAAACGCCATGAAACAGAAGTGTTTATATCACTCAGTATAGTAGTGCGCCATGCAACTGAAGCAGGCCACTTTTCAGGCCACCCAAGCAACCAGTCCTTCGCTGCAGCAGTGCATCAGTACTCCCAGAAGTGCTTCATACCTCAACTCCAACTGAGCCTACCAACAGCTTCCCCCAGTTTCAAGCTCAGCACTACGGTCACTGAAATTACCCCACAGCCTCAGCAGAAAATTTCCACCCAGAACTCCCCCCCCCCCCCCCCCAGTGATGCTTTCTTCACAAGTTTCGTTGCAGTCTACACAATGAGCTTGTAGACCTCCCACATCTAAGGTTAGTCTACCTAGTCCCCAGTCTGGTTAGCGTTTGTAGAGTTAACTCAGTGCCTGTTCCTGTGATTATGATGTCTTGCTCTGTAGAACAGCTTCTCCTTTCAGAGGCTCACCTCAGTTCTTTGGGCAACCTTCCAGAGACCACAATCATGTCAGTCTAGATTTACCTTTGCAGAAATTAGGTCTCTTCAGGCTCTAATATGCCGGACTCCTAATTGAAACAGACCTCGAGCCTATTCATCTCGCTGTCCAATCGCAGCTCCAGTAAGCACCACACAATGTCTATAAACACTCTTTCTCCTGTTACAGTAGTGTGAAACATCTTCTTTTAATCTGCTCCCAAATACTCATTTGCCCTTCCCCGTGGCCAAAGGCCAAGAAGACTGTCTACTCCAGAGTCAGCCACCGTAGTTTGTCTTGGCATGGCCACAAGGTATTGCAATCTGATGTCTGGACAATCTGAAAAGGAAAACTACAAACACAATACTCTTACAGTACATTGGCAATACAACACAGTTACAGTCCATCTACTGCTAGAGAGGGCACAGTTCACCTTTCTTACAGGTGGACAGGAGGCCGAAATGTATCACATGGGGTCTGCGGGAATGCTGCACAGTGGGTCTCCTTTTGGGCTCTTGGGTGACCCACTAGGTGAGAGTTGTTATCTAGATTTCACTGAGCAAAGCCTGGGGAGAGTCACGGACAGCAGTTGACCTGGAGACTTCTTGCTGCTTGGAAATAGTGGGCTGGGATAGTCTAATTGCAGAAAAGGAGAGCTTGGAGAATTCTGTTTGACAGTCTGCTTGGGCAATGAGAGACTTTAGTCTGGGAGGATGCAAAGGTGGCATAGGGGGTACTAGACTCATACTAGAGGAAGCAACAGCTCAGTCAAGGAAAAACCCTCATTAGCAAGGCATACCTTAGCTAAGCACCACACTACCTCCAACAAAGCACAATCACTGCCTGCATGACACTCCGCTGCCACTTCTCCTGGGTTACATGCTGCCCAACCCCCCCCCCCCCCCCCCGCATGACCCAGTGTTCACAGCGCACACCAAAGTGTCCCTGCGCAGCCTTCAGCTGCCCTCATGCCACACGCTGGCCTCATAGCCACACCACCCTCATGTCTACCCTCTTTAAAAGGGATGGGGCGATAGCCCATAATGCTGTACAGAAGCAATGAGAAATCCAATCCTGTGCCACCTCCATCAGGAGCTGCAAACGTGGGCATAGCAATGGGGAACCCATGTGCCCCACACTATTCATTCTGTCAAGGTGTCTGCATGCCTCAGTCAAACCGGGGTTTTTTATAAATAGTCACAGGCAGGTACAACTCCGCAATGGGAATTCCGTGTGCACCCACAGCATGGGTGGCTTCCTGGAACCCACCGGCTGTACATAAATGTATCCCATTGCAGTGCCCAGCACAGCTGAGGTAACGTCAGGTTTAATGCAGGTGGTCTTCGGCCCACACTGCATGCCCCAGTCAGACTGGGGTTCTTTAGAAGCGGACACATGGAGTTACAACTCCGTGTGGACCGACAGCATGGGTGGGTCCCAGGAAGCCACCAGCGGTACATAAATAAATCCCATTGCAGTGCCCATCACAGCTGAGGTAACGTCAGGTTTAATGCAGGTGGGCTTTGGCCCACACTGCATGCCCCAGTCAGACTGGGGTTCTTTAGAAGTGGACACATGCAGTTACAACTCCGTGTGGACCGACAGCATGGGTGGGTGCCAGGAAGCCACCGGCAGTACATAAATATATCCCATTGCAGTGCCCATCACAGCTGAGGTAACGTCAGGTTTAATGCAGGTGGGCTTTGGCCCACACTGCATGCCCCAGTCAGACTGGGGTTCTTTAGAAGTGGACACATGGAGTTACAACTCCGTGTGGACCAACAGCATGGGTGGCTCCCTGGAACCCACTGGCGGTACATAAATATATCCCATTGCAGTGCCCAGCACAGCTGAGGTAACGTCAGCTTTAATGCAGGTGGGCTAAAAATGACTAGGATTACAATGTAGGCGAGGGCCCCAAAAAATTGGTGTACCAACAGTACAAATGTACTTCAGAAAAATTGCCCATGCCCAACCAAGAGGGCAGGAGAAACCCATTAATCGCTTTGGTTAATGTGGCTTAATTTGTAACTAGGCCTGTAGGCAGCCCAGTTAAAATAAAAATTGGTTCAGGTGCAAGTTTCAACGCTTTATTGAATTGAGAATTGAAACGTATAAACATTGTTTACAAAAATTATATGACTGAGCCTTGTGGGCCAGAGAAAAATTGCCCGCTCGGCGTGATTATGTGAGGTTTCAGGAGGAGGAGGAGGAGGAGGATGAATATTATACACAGATTGATGAAGCTAAAAGGTCCCCGTTTTTTATGGTGATAGAGAACGATGCTTCCATCCGCGGGTACAGCCTACGTATTGTTTAGGTATCGCTGCTATCCGCTGGTGGAGAAGAGAAGTCTGGGGAAATCCAGGCTTTGTTCATCTTGATGAGTGTTAGCCTGTCGGCACTGTCGGTTGACAGGCGGGTACGCTTGTCCGTGATGATTCCCCCAGCCGCACTAAACACCCTCTCTGACAAGACGCTAGCCGCAGGACAAGCAAGCACCTCCAGGGCATACAGCGCGAGTTCAGGCCATGTGTCCAGCTTCGACACCCAGTCGCTCTAACTATCCAGCGACATACTGTCTTCCCCCGCCTCCGTTTCCGAGCGCAAAGCGTCTGCCTTTATGCTTTGCAGGGAACTTCTCAAGAGGCATAGCAGAGGAATGGTGACGCTAATGATTGCAGCATCGCCGCTCACCATCTGGGTAGACTCCTCAAAGTTTCCAAGGACCTGTCAGATGTCTGCCAACCAGGCCCACTCTTCTGTAAAGAATTGAGGAGGCTGACTCCCACTACGCTGCCCATGTTGGAGTTGGTATTCCACTATAGCTCTATGCTGCTTATAGAGCCTGGCCAACATGTGGAGCGTAGAGTTCCACCGTGTGGGCACGTCGTACAGCAGTCAGTGCACTGGCAGATTAAACCGATGTTGCAGGGTGCGCAGGGTGGCAGCATCCGTCTTGGACTTGCGGAAATGTGCGCTGAGCCGGCGCACCTTTCCGAGCAGGTCTGACAAGCGTGGGTAGCTTTTCAGAAAGCGCTGAACCACCAAATTAAAGACGTGGGCCAGGCATGGCACGTGCGTGAGGCTGCTGAGCTGCAGAGCCGCCACCAGGTTACGGCCGTTGTCACACATGACCATGCCCGGTTGGAGGCTCAGCGGCGCAAGCCAGCGGTCGGTCTGCTCTGTCAGACCCTGCAGCAGTTCGTGGGCCGTGGGCCTCTTCTCTCCTAAGCTGAGTAGTTTCAGCACGGCCTGCTGACGCTTGCCCACCGCTGTGCTGCCGTGCCGCGCGACACCGACTGCTGGCGACGTGCTGCTGCTGACACATCTTGATTGCGAGACAGAGGTTGCGTTGGAGGAGGAGGAGGGTGGTTTAGTGGAGGAAGCATACACCGCCGCAGATACCACCACCGAGCTGGGGCCCGCAATTCTGGGGGTGGGTAGGACGTGAGCAGTCCCAGGCTCTGACACTGTCCCAGCCTCCACTAAATTCACCCAATGTGCCGTCAGGGAGATATAGTGGCCCTGCCCGCCTGTGCTTGTCCACGTGTCCGTTGTTAAGTGGACCTTGGCAGTAACCGCGTTGGTGAGGGCGCGTACAATGTTGCGGGAGACGTGGTCGTGCAGGGCTGGGACGGCACATCGGGAAAAGTAGTGGCGACTGGGAACCGAGTAGCGCGGGGCCGCCGCCATCATGTTTTTGAAAGCCTCCGTTTCCACAAGCCTATACGGCAGCATCTCCAGGCTGATCAATTTGGCTATGTGCACGTTTAACGCTTGAGCGTGCAGGTGCGTGGCTGCGTACTTGCACTTGCGCTCAAACATGGTGCGCTGAGAGACATTGCTGGATGGGGCCGAGGACAGCGGAGGTGAGGGTGTGGGTGCAGGTCGGGAGACGGTAGTGCCTGTGTCCTGAGAGGGGGGTTGGATCTCAGTGGCAGGTTGGGGCACAGGGGGAGAGGCAGCGGTGCAAACCGGAGGTGGTGAACGGCCTTCGTCCCGCCTTGTGGGGTGCTTGGCCATCATATGTCTGCGCATTATGGTGGTGGTGAGGCTGGTGGTGGTGGCTCCACGGCTGATCTTGGCGCGACAAACTTTGCACACCACAGTTCGTCGGTCGTCTGCACTCTCAGTGAAAAACTGCCACACCTTTGAGCACCTCGGCCTCTGCAGGGTGGCATGGCGCGAGGGGGCGCTTTGGGAAACAGTTGGTGGATTATTTGGTCTGGCCCTGCCTCTACCCCTGGCCACCGCACTGCCTCTTCCAACCTGCCCTGCTGCTGCCCTTGCCTCCCCCTCTGAAGACCTGTCCTCAGTAGGCTTAGCAAACCAGGTGGGGTCAGTCACCTCATCGTCCTGCTGCTCTTCCTCCGAATCCTCTGTGCGCTCCACCCTCGGACTTACTGCAATTACTACTACCTGAGTGATAGACAACTGTGTCTCATCGTCGTCGTCCTCCTCACCCACTGAAAGCTCTTGAGACAGTTGCTGGAAGTCCCCAGCCTCATCCCCCGGACCCCGGGAACTTTCCAAAGGTTGGGTATCGGTCACGACAAACTCCTCCGGTGGGAGAGAAACCATTGCTGCCCATTCTGGGCAGGGGCCCGAGAACAGTTCCTCGGAGTCTGCCTGCTCCTCAGAATGTGTCATTGTAATGGAGTGAGGAGGCTGGGAGGAAGGAGGAGCAGCAGCCAGAGGATTCAGAGTTGCAGCAGTGGACGGCATAGAACTCTGGGTGGTCGATAGATTGCTGGATGCACTTTCTGCCATCCACGACAGGACCTGCTCACACTGCTCATTTTCTAATAAAGGTCTACCGCGTGGACCCATTAATTGTGAGATTAATCTGGGGACGCCAGAAACGTGCCTCTCTCCTAATCCCGCAGCAGTCAGCTGCGATACACCTGGACCAGGAGCTCGGCCTGTGCCCACACCCTGACTTGGGCCTCCGCGTCCTCGCCCGCGTCCACGTCCTCTAGGCCTACCCCTACCCCTCAGCATGGTGTATTACCAGTAGTGCAGAAACAGAACGCTGTAATTAAATGTGCCGCTTATTGGCCTGTGGTTGGAGGCTGACTTCGCTTATGGAACGCACAGCAGAGCCAGGAAAGAATTTTGCGCAAGCCTGTAGTGAGACGTAGGTGCGTATGACTGAGCTAGTGGAATTCACAGCGCAGAAGCAGTCAAGTGTCCAAAGGCCACTAGTAGGCCTTAAGTATTTTGCTTCTATTTTTTTAAAGGCTGAGCTGAGACAGCAGACAGATACTGTAGGCAGCGTATATATGTATACTGTTTCCCTCTGGACGGGATGACGGCGGTGATGTAACGGGCAACGCAGAGCCAGGAAACAATTTTGCGCAAGCCTGCTGTAACACTTAGCTGCGTATTAATTAGGACTACTACTCCCAGCAGACACGCAGTACACTGAAGACGGTCACAGGCAGCCCAAATATAGTATTTTTCCCAAATTTGTTTGAAAAAGCCCACTGCCTATATAGACAGTATATCTCTTTCACTTTTCCCACTGTCCTTGCCTCACCACTACTGGCCCTATACTATGTAAAATTACTGCAGACTGTTTCCCTCTGGACGGGATGACGGCGGTGATGTAACGGGCAACGCAGAGCCAGGAAACAATTTTGCGCAAGCCTGCTGTAACACTTAGCTGCGTAATAATTAGGACTACTACCCCCAGCAGAGATGCAGTACACTCAAGACGGTCACAGGCAGCCCAAAGATAGTATTTTTCCCAAATTTGTTTGAAAAAGCCCACTGCCTATATAGACAGTATATCTCTTTCACCTTTCCCACTGTCCCTGCCTCACCAGTACTGGCCCTATACTATGTACAATGACTGCAGACTGAGGACGCAATGCAGCTGAGCTGAGACAGCAGACAGATACTGTAGGCAGCGTATATATGTATACTGTTTCCCTCTGGACGGGATGACGGCGGTGATGTAACGGGCAACGCAGAGCCAGGAAACAATTTTGCGCAAGCCTGCTGTAACACTTAGCTGCGTATTAATTAGGACTACTACTCCCAGCAGACACGCAGTACACTGAAGACGGTCACAGGCAGCCCAAATATAGTATTTTTCCCAAATTTGTTTGAAAAAGCCCACTGCCTATATAGACAGTATATCTCTTTCACTTTTCCCACTGTCCCTGCCTCTCCACTACTGGCCCTATACTATGTAAAATTACTGCAGACTGTTTCCCTCTGGACGGGATGACGGCGGTGATGTAACGGGCAACGCAGAGCCAGGAAACAATTTTGCGCAAGCCTGCTGTAACACTTAGCTGCGTAATAATTAGGACTACTACCCCCAGCAGAGATGCAGTACACTCAAGACGGTCACAGGCAGCCCAAAGATAGTATTTTTCCCAAATTTGTTTGAAAAAGCCCACTGCCTATATAGACAGTATATCTCTTTCACCTTTCCCACTGTCCCTGCCTCACCAGTACTGGCCCTATACTATGTACAATGACTGCAGACTGAGGACGCAATGCTCTGCACGCCCGATATACAAAAAAAAAATGTGCAACACTGCTAAAAGCAGCCTCAACAGTACTGCACATGGTCAGATGTGGCCCTAAGAAGGACCGTTGGGGTTCTTGAAGCCTAATATTACACCTAACACTCTCCCTATAGCAGCAGCACTGTCCCTGATCTCTGTCAGCATGCATCTGTGGCGAGCCGCGGGCGGGGCAGATTTAAATACTTGGGTGACACCTGATCTCGCCAGCCACTCACTGCAGGGGGGTGGTATAGGGCTGGAACATCACAGGAGGAAGTTGTAATGCCTTCCCTGTCTTTCTATTGGCCAGAAAAGCGCGCAAATGTCTCAGAGATGAAAGTGAAAGTAACTCGAACATCGCGTGGTGCTCGTTAAGAGTAACGAGCATCTCGAACACCCTAATACTCGAACGAGCATCAAGCTCGAACGAGTACGTTCGCTCATCTCTAGTAGTGACAGGTTGGCTGTTCTGAAGCCTGTGGTGTAACCTGTTTAGTTCATTGTGCTGTAGTGTACTGGATAGGTACATTGTAGCAGTTGTCAGTTGAGGTGGGGCTCTCAGTAATAAGGTCAGAAGTAGCAGTGACCCTCCTTCTATTTGCATATAGAAAGTTATGTTGTGAAGTCAAACTGTGAGTCATCGATTAGATGTGACAAGTTCTGGAAAATAGCCTGAAGTTAACATTGTCTGGAGGTCTGTGTGAAGTTAATACTGGCCTGAGGCTCCTGTGAAGTCAATAGTGATCCATAAGTGAGAATACAACCATTGAAGTCTATAACCTCTTCAAGTTGTGTTTTAGATTGTTCAAGTAGTAGAATGTACCGGAGTATACTTCAGCCAGTAAGCTTCATTGCCTTATATGAGATGTATAACTATTAAGCAGATTGTGCCACTGCATACAGATTTCGTTCCTTTGCTGTGGCAAACCCTCCTGTGTACCTCAGCTTCCCTTTACTTGCTGTGACTTCAGTGGCATACTGCGCATGCACCTTGAGGATTGTTCCTCCCAAAGTCACCTGATCTCAGAGAAAGTGAGAGTAACGATTGCAACGTGTGCAATACGCTACTGAAGGACAGCCGAGGTGCGTGGGCAGGGTTTGCTATGGTAGCTGCGCAGGATTACAACAAAGAAACTTAATCAATATGAATGCCAATCAAGAAAAGCGGTGTGGCGCTGAAGGATAATTCAGATTTTTTTTTCAGTTCATTAGAATGCAATGTGGAAAAACTTCAAAAACATTGTAAAGGTACCGGGGCACGTATTGCAAAGCTAAATAGTGATAAGGAAATCTCATTAGCACCATTGTTGAAGGTTTATTGTGGATTGGATAATAGAAACTCGATGACAGGTTCCCTTTAAAGGAGGACCACTAGACCACCCACTTACATATACATGCATAAATACATAGATCTAACGCTTGTCCATGGAGATCAGCCTATAAACCTGCAATGTTGATGGATGGAAGGCAAAAAAACCATTAGGTAGAAATTAAGTTTTTTATATATATCAGCTCAGGATAGAAACATTAATAAAGTCCAAAGAATCCCATCCTCTGACAGTCCAAGGCAACAAAGAATAAAGTAGTTGACAACATGCAAGGGTGCCTTTACACGGGACGAGCCGTCGGGAAAAAGGATACCCAACAAGTCGTCCCAGCAATAATCGTTCCTGTGCTTCTACACAAGAATAAGCATCGCTGACTGCGCTGAGTGAATGGAGATGGAGTGGGCCGGGGCTCGTGAAACAGATCTATCACAAATTCATGAACAGCCAAACTGATTAGGCATGAAAGTCCAGTCACTTCGCGCTGGAAGGAGATACTGTTAAACTGGGGGGCACGGTAAACATTCAGGGCATCTTCAAGGGAGTCTGTCAAAACTGCTAACAGCTCTAAGCAGGGTCAGGGAAGCAAAGTGTAATCTCGTTTTGTGTCCACGATTTTACTGGAAGCGGCACTGAGAAAATGAAGATTTATTCACCTGCGCGCCAACTGCTGCAAGTGCCATGAGGGCTAGTGCAATGCGTACCGTAAGTGCCATTGCTACTCCACTGCTCAGATTGACAGCTGTAGTAGTCTCCTGGTTAGACACTCTTTAAAAGGGACTTCCGAGATTTAAAAAAGAATAGCAAGAGGCAGATAATGGTGATGAATAAAGAAAAAAGCCATGCTCCCCTTTCCAATGGCTTCCGCAGTCCAGTGCCGCGGCTCTGATCCCACCAATCTAATCCCAGAAGTGATTGCAACAGTCATGTGCCTTTTATCCCTCATGTTGCTGCTCCCTAATCAGTGACCTCAGTGGTCAAGTGTTGTTCATGCACAGATGCCCACTGTGGGCAGTGATTGGTCAGCGATGAACAGCATGTGACAAATGCAGTCACTTCAGGGATTGGGCTGGCAGCACTGGGGAAAAAGAGTATTGGAAAGGCAAGCATGCCTATTTATTCCTTATTTTTCACCATCTGTCCCCGCCATTTTTTTTAAATATGGAAAAACCTCTTTAACTCATTAAGGACCAAGCTCCGTAAATTTACTGCACTTGCTCCTGGACTTTAATCCCAGCTGATAGCAATAATACGGCGCAGGATTAAAGCTCCTGCTCCTACAATGTAGCAGGAGGAGGTCAGATCCTCGGATGTGACTAACAGCCGAGGACCCTGAGGAGAAGGCTGAATTGGTTTTCAACTGCTTCTGCCTTCTCTCTTGCAGGCTTTACAGTGCTAAATAAGCGCTATGTAGTGAAAAAAGAAAGTGGAAGTGTTAATTCTGCTATTCGATCCGGCTATCACATGACCGCCGGGTGTCCCCTGTCACAGCAGAGCTGCAGGGTCCTAGCGAATCCAGAAGATCAACTACTGTCACTACAGGGGAATGTTTTTTCCAGTAACTGGAATTTCTATGGACTCCCCAGTTACAGTCTAAGGGTGCGGGCAGACGAGCGTAGGCGTATTTACGTTCGCACGAGCGCAACGTATAATCGCCCGAGCGATCGTTTTTCACCGATCACGACCAGAGCTAGAAAGCGTATTTTCGTTTGTTCCTACTTTGCAAACGGTCTTTTCGGCGATCGAATATGCGTTGGCGCGTATTTCGGTCGCATATGTTCCGTTTTTTTTCGAATTGCCGTTTTTACGCGCCGTAAAATCGCCCATGAGAACGAATACATTCGAAACCATTGCCTCAGATGGTCACGTATATACGTTTGGTCGCAAAAACGCGCCGTTTATGCGCTCGTCTGCCCGCACCCTAAAACAATGAAATTTAAAAAAAGACAATGTGAATGACCCCCAGAGATCTTATATGACGTCATGAGGGACATAAATGTTAACAAAAAAAGTTACAAAAATAAGTTTAAAAAATTACTAAATAAAATAAAAATATAAATAAAAAAGAAAATGACCCACTGCCGAAACCAACCAAAACCGTCACCATATGCGCCCTGTCAAAACACCCAAAACAAAATGAGGAACCCACTCTTGTACTCTATTTTAGCATAATGTACTAATTAAAAAAAAATACACTATACACTTTAAAAAAATCAGTTTTTTAGTCTTTTACCACTAAAAAACTAAAAACCGAAAGAAAAAAAAAAAAGTTAAAAAATCGGCCATATAGGTCATGGAAAAAAGCGCAGCAAAAATAATTTTGGTAGCTGATAAAGTTGAGCGAACATGCTCGTCCGAGTATTAGCATACTTGATGGTGCTAGGTTTGACCCCTCCCCGCATTACCACTTCCTGCTGTGACGTGCCAGTATGTGGCTGGCTGGGAGAGAGGGAGAAACAAAAAAGAAAACAGCTCGGCACCCGGTGGGTTGATTGCAAAAATGCTTGAGTCTCCCATTGACTTCAATGGGGTTCGTTACTCGAATAGAGCTCTCGAATATTACGAAAAGCTCGACTCGAATAACGAGGGCCCGAGCATTTTGGTGCTCGCTCATATCTAGTAGCTGAAGAAAAAAGAATAGTGCAGTAAAAACACCAGATAGGTAAAATCCCTAAAAAGTGCCTGGTCCTTTAAGATAAAACACCCTGGTCCTTAGGGGGTTAAGCAGCTAAAGAGCATTACGACAATGGAGAAATATCGGGAGAGTCACATCTGACTATGCTGCAGCAGATCAGGCTCTGTGATGATGACCAGGCATGATTATGTATTTCTCTTCTACAGATGAGTAATGCTGCACCACACACTCTGGCATAGGAGCCAACTGTTCCGAATTTTCAGGGGCAGCCTCAGATTTTGAGCAATTCAGAAAATAAAAGCGAGATCACTTATTAAGTATGAACATATGACCAACCATACGGACTCCTAGTTAGTGATATGTTTGTCTTTCAAGTGCTAACTACACAGTGTGGCAGGAACAGTCTATGTACTTTCATTCTATAAATTGGTGTGATTGTTCTTCAGAATAACAAGCAATGAGTCACCTTCCCCATGAGTCACACACTGCAGCACAGGCAACACGAAATATCTTTAGGAGCTTTGGATGTTTCAAGCACAGACACTTTTTCAGGTCTAAGATTAAGGGCGTCTTCACACGGGCGTAATTCGCTGTGCGCCACCAATCGCCATGCACTATCTTGGTGTGTATGGAATGAGATAGAACATGCTGCAATCTTTCTTGTGAGTAGATTTTGCGCAATATGTGAGACCGACAACGAACCTATGGCAGATTAGTACAGCATATTACATGCGCTAAACCCGCACGCTTAACACGCTGTTACCATGTGAAGGAGCCCTAACGCTGTGTATAAGCTAAAAAGGACAGGTGAGGACTATGAAAAACTTCTCAAAATTAGTTTGTAAAGAGGGGAAGGTGGGTTCCAAATGCATTGCTGCCCATGACAGAGGTGGTAGATTTTCCCGTTTTGCCTCACCACCCCCAAGAATATTTATCTAAGAGTTAAAGATAGTACGCTTGTGTTACCGGTAGTAGTTAAGGAGGTAGTCTGAGCAGTTTTTTTCAACTGATGATCTATCCTCTGGATAGGCCATCAGTAGTTGATGGACGGAGGTCCATTGCTCGGGACCCTGATCCATCAGCTGATCGTCCGGTCCACTGTCCAGAAGCAGTAGAACAGACATTGTCATCAGTGGACAGGGGAGGAAGTGGGAGCGCCGGCTTCACTCCCACTGAAATCAATGGGAGTGCTGCACTGCTTCCTGTTCCTGACATCCTGTCCTTGGCAGGAAGTGAAATAGTAGCGCGTCTCTCCCAATGATTTCAATGGGAGTGAAGTTGGCGCTCCCACTTCCTCACCTGTCTGCAGATGACAACATCTGGCTCACTGCACTGGATAGCAGATGATCAGCTGATGGACAGGGGTCCTAAGTGGCAGACCCTCGTCCATCAACTATTGATGGCCTATCCATCAAGATAGGTCATCAGTTGAAAAGAGCCCAGACTACACCTTTAATACCTAATATCTTTGATGGTGTAGGATGATAAATGTGTTAATACTGACATATACCCCACATGGCAGTTTAAGATGTGAGTAGGTTAATATCTAAACGTTTCTAGAGGTCTAGGGTGTTCTCATGGTTAACAGTTAATATTACATAGTGATATCATAGTTATTTATCATTACATGGTCTAGGATGGTGAAGGGCTAATAGAAGAGGTCTAGGGAAGAAAACTGTACCTATAATTGAGGATAAAATCGAAAGGTTTACTCAATAACTCCAATTAGATCCATTACAAATAGGACAAGCATTGCTAGTGGTTTTCAGACCTAATGTAGATCCTTAGTCATAATCATTACTATGACTAAGGGCTGAGATTAGGTCTGAAAACCACTAGCAATGCTTGTCCTATTTGTAATGGATGTAGTTGGAGTTATTTAAAGGGGTTGTCCCGAGGCAGCAAGTGGGTCTGTACACTTCTGCATGGCCATAATAATGCACTTTGTAATGTACATTGTGCATTAATTATGAGCCATGCAGAAGTTATAAAAAGTTTTATACTTACCTGTTCCGTTGCTGGCGTCCTCGTCTCCATGGTGCCGACTAATTTTCGCCCTCCGATGGCCAAATTAGCCGCGCTTGCGCAGTCCGGGTCTTCTGCAGTCTTCTATGGGGCTCCGTGTAGCTCCGTGTAGCTCCGCCCCGTCACGTGCCGATTCCAGCCAATCAGGAGGCTGGAATCGGCAGTGGACCGCACAGAAGAGCTGCGGTCCACGGAGGAAGAGGCCATCTTCAGCGGTGAGTAGAGAAGTCACCGGAGCGCGGGGATTCAGGTAAGCGCTCCGGTGAGCTTTCTTTACCTCCCTGCATCGGGGTTGTCTCGCGCCGAACGGGGGGGGGGTTGAAAAAAAAAAAAAACCCGTTTCGGCGCGGGACAACCCCTTTAAAGCTTTGGATTTTATCCCAAATTATGGTCACTGAAGTTTCTATATGTACCCTTATGGCTATGACTATGCCTTTATGGCTATGGGGTGACCTTGCACTTTTGTGCGTCCCCAGTAGTTGAGCTGGACTTCAGTTGTTCTTATCATTTAATTATATTTATTCCAAATGGGTTTAGAAATCACCATAGGAATCAGAGCCCAACTTCTTCTGATACAGAGCTCCAAATGCCCAGCTCCCCTTCACATAGCCATAAAGTTACATGATAACATTCAGTCTGCCTTGCAGCAGGAAGCTCCCTGCACAGGGATGCATGCAGCTCCCATTCAGCTCTGTGATAACCAGTCTGCAGTGCACCCCTCCTAGTGGCAGCAGGAATCTGCATGTCGCGTCAGAAAGATGGGGCAGAGTTATGAAAGTGGTCTAAAAGAAAATCTATCTTAGCTGCCCATAGCTACCATTCACTGCATTCATGCTTCTCCGCAGCATAAGAAATGAAAGCTGCGCTGTGATTGGTTGTTACGGGCATCAAAGACAGCGTTTCTTTTAGACGGCTTTCATAAATCTGCCCCATGGTGTTCTCCCTGCAAAAGTGAATATTCTGTGAGCGAAGCGAATCAATTAAGGAGAAGCAAGAGGCCTTCACCGATAAGCACCCAGGTCCCAAACCACCTGCTAAACATCGTATTCATAGCCTGGTTCAGAAATGGCATCAAACTGGGTCCGTCACAAACATAAAGCATCTGAGGTCTCCGTCATTCACCATGTAGGATAAATAACTAAATATTTCCATTGTTTGAATCGTTATGAACAGAGCAATACCAATTATGTGTATTTTTTTGCTTTTTTTGCCTAAAGTGTTTTTGCAGGGAATTTTTTTTACACTTGATCTTTTTAACTAAACTTTATTTAATTTCCCATAATGCAATGCACTATGCATATAACATCAGCCTATTAGACTGACGGAGGCAGGGACTGATAGGCAGAGTTACATGGCAGACACGGAGGCCTTTGTTAGGCCTTCAGCTGCAATGGGAACTCATTGGCACATGCAGGGTGCTGATGGGTGACAGGGAGAGCCGCCTCCCCCTTGTCAGCTGTTGCAATAGCTATTGATTGGGCATGGAAGGGGTTAAACTGTCCTAAACTTAGTTGTTAGAGCAGGAATCTGGCTGGCGCTAAGAAAAAGTCTACTTTCATAGACCAGTCTTAATAAACAAAGTACCGGAGTAAGATGCACGTCTCTTAATAAATTGGGTGCATCTCCGGCTTCAGTGTATCTGAAACGGAAATCTATTCCAGCTCCTCTCACTAAGCCCCTCCAAGTTTTGTCTATACTTTTCAAATGTGGCAAGAAAAGGTAAAAGTTAGTTGCACATTTTGGTACAAATATGGCATGCGCTGACATTTGCGACTTTTGTACTCCAGATTCTGACATAGTTTGTTAAATGTGCCCCCATGATTTTTTTTTTTTTGGGGGGGGGGGGGGGGGGGGAGCATAGGATTGTCCAGAACATGTTTGGGATTCAAACGCAAAGTCATACAGAAATCAGAAACTGAATTTATGTTTTGAGTTGAAGTATAGAAACAAGTAAAGATCCTGCATATACGCAGAATACAACTGCTTACTAGACATGTAAGGCGAGAGCTGGCTGCTCCTCAGTAATGTCTATAGTGTGGATATTTTAGGCAGTGCTATTGGTTAATGACTGAGTGATTATCTTCAAGTTAGCTTGTTAGATAAGTATGATTTCTGAATTGTTGATTGTCCTGAACTGAGAAGCTGATCTTTGCTTATCTTCTTAATCAAGCTCTATAGGGAATACTGATGGAAAAGCTGGATAGTTCCATGGAAGATGACACGCAGTTCTAAGTATTGCTCATGATTTAGATTGGCTTTCAGAATGCAGTTTGTTGAAAATTTTGTGCTTGGCAACTACTGCAGCTCATGTAATAAGCAGACTGTGTTGGTAAACAATGGCTTCTATCTGCCAAGATGAGGCACTAGCACAGGATTCATTATAATCAAACTGTTCTGGTATTAATCCGCCAAAAACATCGTCAGTCTCTAAACAGGCAGGTATTACAGACTTGGCTCTCTGCACAAAGAGTACTGAAAACTTAAAATATTAATATTCTGGTAAGCCAATAAAGGTATCACTTATATAATGCTTTGTCTTTTGTATACAAGGATATGTAACATCATGTAGATTTTTCTGGCTAACACGATACCACGGCGCTATTATTGTTATATACCGATACATAGAGCAAGGAAATCCTGCTGTATGCTGGAGGAGTATGAATTACGGATCTCAGCCACAAGAGTGACACCTGCAGGTGCTAAAGGTTATTACAAAATCAAACTACAGAAAATGGAAAGAAACATATTTATCGCTCTATTTTTATAATACACAAGTATACATTATATAATGCAATGCCCACCATACAAATTATAGTGATTTTAGCCGTATCACCCTGAGGGTTTATTCTGACGTCTGTATATCGGCTGGGTTTTCACGCCAGGCCAATATATGTTGTCCCTCTCTGCAGGGGGGGAGGTAGGCTGGGTCGGGGGAAGTGCATTGAGCTACCGCCTCCTCTCCCCCCCCCCCACGCCACTGTTTGCGATGGGAGGGGCGGAGCTAAGTTCCACCCTGTCCTGCCCTCTCCCATTTAAAATAGTGGTGAGGCGTAGAGAGAGGGTGGAGATGGGGCGTGAGCTGAGTGCACTGCTCCCGGCCCGCCTCCTCCGCCTGCAGAGAGAGACAGCGTATATCGGCCGGGCATGAAAACCAGGCTGATATACATGTCGGAATAAGCCCTTAGGCTGGATTTACACGGCCGTATGTATTTTTATGTTCGCCCACCGGAGACGTAAAAACGTATTAACGGGTGCACAAATCTAACGTTCGTGCGCCTATTCAGACGGCCCTGGCCCGGCACATATATGCCAAGGCCGCAATTCCATCGGGTCGGCCTCGCTGTCTCTCGGAAAGGTGAGGAAGGCGGGACAGGGCGAGAGGTAGTGTGCTAAGCTTCACCCCTGCCCCGCCCCCTCCCATTGCAAACAGCTGGTCACACCGCTAAACTCCCTCCCACCTTCCTTCTCTGGCAGCTGTAATAGGCTCCCATAGGAGTCTATGCAACCGGTGGCGTAAAAGCGCCCAGCCAAAATGCGTTGTTGGCCGGCTGGGCGCTTTTATGCTTTGGAGATACGCCCATGTGCACTAATGCATTGTAAACCAATGCATCAGAGGGGCAGCGTATATCAGCCAGGCGTGAAAACCCGTCCGATATACACCCATGTGAATCCAGCCTTATAGTTTATAGCCATTGCCATTTAATATTATTAACTAAAAATGCCAGCAAAGTGCCAAAACTGATGATGCAGATGATGCCTTGATGTTTATGTTTGCTTGTATATAGTGCGTTAATAACTAGAAAGTAACATAAAGATTTTGCCATGTCGGCTGTAGGATGTGTAATATTTTTCCTATAGTTTAGTATGGGCACTGGGCGCGTATCCGACAAGTTCATGTTTGGAACGATAAAGTTGGTGTCTGTAAAGACCTATTTCTATCTGACTACTATTTATACAATTCCAGGAATACCATTATGAGCACATTCAATTCTTGGAAAGTAGCAGCCCACACTCCTATTTTACAGATGCACATCAACTCCAGCAGCAGAAACAAGGTCTTGTAGCCAAGGAAACAGGCCACTCTCAATGAGAGGCTAAATACGAGAAAAACATCAGGCGATGCACGATTTGTAAAGATTCGCCAACAGTGTCCAACTATCTATTAGTAATAGAAGAACACTTTGTCTATAGGAAGATTGTTCACTAACAGGAAGGAAGAATATATAAGGAATAAGCAGGACCCTATCCCACCCCTTCTCCATATTTCTATATGTACCAGCATACAGTATCTCCTTTTATCCTATAGGGGTCACTGTCTGCAGGTATTCCTCAGTCCTTGGTTATGTGCAGCTTTTCTTGACTGGGATTCTGTATCATTATCCCTGTCCATATCTGTATACTCAAAGCCAAAGCAGCTTTCACAACTGCGTTAGGACTACGTTCAGGGTTTTCCATCTCTTGGCTCAGTTTTTAAAGGAGAGAAATTGAAATAAAACTGAAAAAAGCAGATCCGTTTTATCCTTATTGATTTCAGTGGGGTGTAAAAAAAAAAAAAACGGAACGCAGATGGAAAGACTTCCATTTGCTTCCATTCTTTAAGTTTTCCTTTTTCTTAATAGAACATTAGATTAGTCTGCAGTGTTATTTTTCCAATCCCCCCCAAAAACGGAATGAGTGCAAACAGAAGCCTTTTTTGAAACCCCATTAAATTGAACAGGGGAAAAAAAATTATTTTTTTCCCCGTTTTATATCAGTATCCTCTCCCAGAATCAAAGCAGAGAGAAGGAAAATCTGAATTGAGCCCCGACGTAGGTGTGAAAGCAGCCTCATTTCTACGGACGTTCTAAGGTGATTCGAGCAACTTGTCTGAAGTTGCTATTTCCTGCACATGTATCCAGTCTCCTTAACAACCCCTGAAATGCCAGCAATGAATTGCAAGTTCCATTTTCTCATGTTGTTTTTAACTGAATTCAGAAGGAGCAGCGTGACGTCTTCTGAATTCTTTTCTGTAACGTTACTGAATAGGTGAGTCAGGCATTTATCTTTTGTGTGCTTATAATAGTCTCAAATGATCTTTTCCATTTATATACGCGATGTGAGTCATCTGGTAAGATTTACTATGTCATTAAAGCTAAAACAAACATATGATTAAATGCTACAGTGAAATAAATTCTCACAAAGGGAAGAATTGAATTCTATCATCTGGGCTATTATGCTATATTATAATAAGATATGGATAATAATAATACTGCCTGCTTGATAGCTGAGATTCAAGCATTACACATATTACCGAGAAATGTCAAACTGAATATGCGGAGCCATTATTCAAGCTAGCGGCCATGATAAAAGTTTCGAAAGTCTAGTGAATGGGAATTTTTGTGCAAAATTATGGTTGGTTACAACCCTTTATACCTCAATCCCTGATACTAGCAACAAATGCAAGTTGCTAGGAAGCTGCTGGACTAATGCTGCAGCTAGTAGCAATCAATTGAATGTGTTGTCTATGTAATACACAGGTAGGACGGGTTCTGCAGAAGGAAAGCTGTTCTTTGTAAATAGCTCCCTGCTCTGACGGGAATTTGCAATTTGGGCACATAAATGGGTGTACAACACCTTTAAGGAGGGTTTCTGGGCAAAAACTATTGATGACCTATTCTGAGGGTAAGTCATCAATAGTTAATCGCTAGGAATTCGCTGCATTGGATCACCCGATCACCTGGCCAGGATGGACGTGCGTCGTGGGAGATAGCAGCAGAAGTGGCCAAGATGCCTTCATTCCTATTGAAATCAATGGAAGCTGAAGCGGCTATTGCACTTCTGTGGTTGACCCCGTGTCAGAGGCAAAGTGACGGAAGCGTAATACCTGGCTTAAGCTGCCATTGATATCAATGTGAGTCAAGCCAGCTAAGCCACTTCGGTTGCCATCTGCTATGATGCATGTCTCGCATGCTCCACTGACAGCGAGCTGGGCAATTAGGAGATCGCTGGGGATCCCTTGTGGCGGGTCCCTGACGATTAATTGTTGATGACCTATCCTGAAGATAGGTAATCAATAGTACTTGCCTGGAAAATCCCCTTAATGATAGGCCTTTAGAGGTAAAGTTTGATCATCAGTTTCAGACAGTCTTGACTTTGCTCTAAAGTTTTCATAACTGCACATGTCCCAACTGTTCCAGATTCAGCAGATTAGTCCCATAGTTTTAATCTATATAGAAGTTTCATGCTAGAAAGGGTGAGCCGTGCATGATGTCAGGCAACAACTTTGACCGAGGCAAAACCCTTTCCTGACAGCAGGGGTGCAGCGTTATAGATATACATACAGTACAGTCTATCACTGCAATTTCAATTTTGGGCTAGAGGGGTGCAATTTCATAAAGGCTAGACGCATGTTTGCCTGATTCAAGCAGAGTACAACAGACTACTATGTTGAGCTTTCTGTTCTATGTGGGTGGCTCAATTGTAATCTCCTCCTACTGTGCCATGTAATTAAAAGACTGCCATTGAATGAAGCTAATAAACAGCACAGAGCATTCATTTTTTACTCTAGATTAAAAACTTGAATTCACGCTCTGAGGTGCATATACTAAGAGGGCTTCATTCATGGAGCTGTGCATAAAACTAAGGCTTTATGAGTTCATATGTGCAGCATGCAGCATGTCTGATGGGGAGATGCAGAAAGGTAGAGACCTGCAATAGATAGAAGTCTACACATCCCTGTCCAAATACCATGTTTTTGACAGGTAAAAAAAATCCTACAAAGATGAATTATTTCAGTTTTATGTTCAACTTCAATGTGACCCATTGACTCTATGACAGCATTCAATTTTTTTTGGTAGGTATCTATCAGCTATGGCACATTTTGCCTTATGCAATCTGTGGCCACTCTTTTTTGCAAAAGTGCTCCACATCTGTCAGATTGGGAGGACATCTAGTGTGCAGCGCCCTCTTCAGGTCAACCTGCTGAGCTTCAATAGGATTCAGGTTTGGGGTCTGGCTGGGCCAATGGAAAGCCATTCTTTTGTTCATTTGGAGGTCTGCTTTTTAGCAGAGGCCTGAGGCTAATTTCACACAGGTGATTGCAATATTGGGTTGTGATGCATGGCCCGATATCACGCTTGTCAACATGCGATTTCTCTGTGGATGTGAAGCGTTTTTATCTCAAAACTGCCTTGCATCACTTGCGGGAAGTAGCAAGTTTCTCCCATTGTTTTCAATGGGGGAACCTTGCATCTTATCACATTGTGTGCACCTGGCACGTGGTGCAATGCTGCCGCCGGCCCCATTGAGAACAATGAGCGATGCAAGAGTATGCCCAAGGGGCGTGCTGTGATTTGTTTCCCATATTGCATAGCGGTGCGATGCGGGAAAAAAATCACTCATGTGTATGACCCCATTCAAAAGAATAGGGTGCATATGTTCTATGCCAAAATGGACTGATATTTGGAACTGTTCATAACTCCCTCCACTTCAAAAATCAGCCCTAAAGCATAATGCTGCCTCCACCATCTTCACTGCGGGTATGGGGTTCTTCTGGTGATACACAGTGTTGGCTTTGTGACAAACATACATTTTGGAATTATGGCCAAAAGGTTCCCCCTTGGTCTGATCAGACATAACCCGTTCTCCCACAGACTTCTGACAGACCTGAGGTTTTGGTAAAACATAGCCGGGCTTGGATGTTTTTCTTTGTTAGAAAGGCTTCCTTCTTGCCCCCTACCCCGCAGCCCAGACATATGACGAATACGGGAGATGGTTGTCACATGCACTACGCAAACAGTGCCTGCCAGAAATTCCTGCAGCTCCTTTCATGTTGCTGTGGGCCTCTACGCAGCCTCCCGGACCAATTTCTTTTGGTCTTTTTTTACCATTTTTGAGGGCCGTCCTGTTCTTGGTAATGTCATTATTGTGCCAAATTTAACCCACTTCTTGATGATGTTTTCACTGTGTTCCGTGTTACATGTAGTGTCTGGGAGATTTTACAAAAATGCAACTAAGAAAATTTCAAGAAAATCCCCCTAGAAAAGCTGAACTTTATATGGGGGAATCAGTAATATAATCCCAGTAAATGATGGCAGCGGAGTGCGGACTACTATTCATCATGAGTTTAACTGTGATCCTTCTGAACACAACCACAATCCCAAATACAAGAGGGTGTTCACACTTAGGGCTTCTTCACACAAGCAGTATTCTCGTATGGGCTTTGTACAATGCGATGCGCACAGAACTCTCACAAATATGAAATCCATTATTTTGAATGGCTTAATTGATACAAGTGATTTTCGCTCCCACCTCCTCCACGGCACGTGCTGCGGTATCACTGGGTGCTCCTGCAGAACGCTTCGCCCATTATATTTGAAGGGACATTGCATGCTGTGCGGTGTGCATGTGAGTGCGATGAGACGCTTCTCATTGGAGTGAGGGTCACAGTTTCACACAAGTGATGCCATTTGTTTTTTAAATCACAAATGCTGCGCTGTGTAAATCCCCCATTGGTAAGCGCTAGATCCAGCCGCGTTTTTCGCCCTGATATTACATCCCTGTGTGAACGTAGCCTTATGCAAACACATTATCTTATTTTTATTTCTCCTTCCTAAAAGATGTCAGTCTGCTTTTCAGTGGGGTTGTACAGATAACGGGTCACCCTGAAGGTGGAAATCTGAAATATACATCTTTGTTGGATTTTTTGCTTAACGTGACGGGAGCCTGGCATTTTAACAGGGGTGTGTAGGCTTTTTATATACACTGTATTTTACGTGATGTTCACTAGAGATGAGCGAGCGTACTCGGAAAAGCACTACTCGCTCGAGTAATTTGCTTTATCCGAGTATCGCTGTGCTCGTCCCTGAAGATTCGGGTGCCGGCACGGAGCGGGGAGCTGCAGGGGAGAGCGGGGAGGAACGGAGGTAAGATCTTTCTCTCCCTCTCTCCCGCCCGCTCTCCCCTGCTCCCCGCTGCGACTCACCTGTCAGCCGCAGCGGCACCCGAATGTTCAGGGACGAGCACAGCGATACTCGGATAAAGCAAATTACTCAAGCGAGTAGTGCTTTTCCGAGTACGCTTGCTCATCTCTAATGTTCACATGTAGCAGACATGCTGCGGATTGTCCGCAGATTCAAATTTCTCATCAGAAATCTGCAGCATTTCTCAATCAAAAACAGAGTGAAAATCTGTATAATTGCACTGGTGTGCTGCAGTATGGGGCTGCTATAAGGCGAGAGGAGCTGCAGGCCGAAATCATCTGCAGATCCACAGCTAATTTCAAGTCAAAATTGGCACAAATGATGCGGATTTTGACTCTGTTTTTGATGTGGAAATGCTGCGGACTTTGGGGATGAACAGGCTGCCAGCACACACGGTCCCGACGGCCCTGCCTCATTTACATATGGTGTGCGAGAACTTTAAACAATTACAAAGGTGTACCTTCATTATCAGACCAACCAAAATGTCTTTAAAAAAGAGCTCCTTCACTATTGCAGCGCTGCTTACATTACTAAAATCTGCTGACAGCTTCCCTTTACAATCAACCCAGAAAACGAGAATAAATCAATTGTGAGAAATGCAGTATGATATAGAGCTTGTGTCCAGCTTCACTTCTTTCCTTCTTCTTTTTTTGTTTTTCCATATAAATAAAGCAGGCTTGGATCCGAAAAGAAGGCATCCATTCAGAAAGGGATATGGACATGAAATACGCAGGTGTAACAAGGAATTACTGATATGGGATCGCCATCTTGTGGAAATACTTTGCACTACAGCACAAGAAAAGAAAGCTGAAACAGGGCCTTTAAAGGGCTTTCCTGGCAGAATATACTTCAGTGCCCATATCTGAAATACCTGAAAGCAACAAGCATCTAATATATATACCCATGTCATGTTTAGCACTGTTGCGTCTTGTCTAGATGCATACCTCCCAACGTTTTGTATGGTTAGAGAGGGACACTTATGGTTCATAGTGTGAAAAATCCATTTCTTCATGAATAATGATGTGCTTGAATAGTTCCCAATATAAATAAGCAAAATAGTATCTAAATCTAGAACATTTTTAGATCCAAATAGCACTACGTCGTGAAATATTGTGCAGGCTGGGGTCTAGTGTACAGCTAGGAACCAGAGAGATACTGGAGTCACAGGTAAGTAATATAGTACGCTTATTTATGCAGTCTATTTCCCAGGCCTATAAGACATAAGGAGCAAAGAAGGACATAAGGACTGGGGTCTAAACTAGGGACTGTGAGGGTGCCTTCACACTTGTGATCGCGATATTGCTGCGTTTTTTTAACACAAATGTCAATAGGACTTTCTAATATTTCTAATAAAGTTTGTGCTTTGTGGTTTTTGTGCGATGCGTTTTTAACATTTGAAAGTCATATTGACATTCGCGTTAAAAAAACGCAGCAATATCGCAAACGCAGGTGTGAAGGCACTAGAGATGAGCGAGCATACTCGCTAAGGGCAATTACTCGAGCGAGCATTGCCCTTAGTGAGTACCTGCCCGCTCGAAACAAAAGGTTCGGGTGTCGGCGCGGGTAGGTAAGTAGCGGCAGTCAGCAGGGGGGAGCGGGGGGGGGGGGGAGAGGGAGATCTCCCCTCCGTTCCTCCCCGCTCTCCCCCGCAGCTCCCTGCCCGCCGCCGGCACCCGAACCTTCAGTCTCGAGCGGGCAGGTACTCGCTAAAGGCAATGCTCGCTTGAGCAATTGCCCTTAGCGAGTATACTCGCTCATCACTAGAAGGCACCCTAACTCTAAAAGAGGGAAATTTGGGGGAAAAACGTAGATGCATTTAGTAAAACTACTTTATAGAACCAAATGCAAGATATACAGTCTGTTGCATTAAACATGTTTATATTGAGTTTTTTTCTGTAGCCTCTTTGGTAACACAAGTATTCATATGTTTTTGTTGCCACAGTAAGCTCCATAGCAATGACAGGCATTACCCCTTCCCCTTCCCCCAACAAACCAAGCAAGGTCCCCCCATAGCCAGCTGATGCCAGAGAACAGCTGCCATATAGTAGCTGATAGTGTTCTCATAATCAGGGCCGGTTGTTCCAAAAGGCTCTTCTCATACTTACACATTGCTCCATCAACTGCCAATGACTCCATCATAAGAATGCATGTTCAGCGGAGTCTTCATGTTAGTTTTAACAGAAATGAGGGAATAAGCTTCTTCCATGGTAGCGGCTTATATACTGCAGGAGTAATGCATTGGGAATGTTGAAATTTGTCTGTTTCCTTCCTCCTGGGAACAGGAAAATGGGATTTATTAGTAAACGGATCCTATGGTGGAAGCAGACTGTGCCAGATGGGCTCTGCGGACTATGATGGAGTCCGTCCAGCCTTGCTCCTGCCCTCCAGCTTTTTCCAGATGAAATAGCGCAGCATGGTGAGTTATTTCAGCTAGGATTTAGGATTGATCAGTGCAGGAGCCCCTGAACGAAGCCTTCAACACAGATGTGAACAGAGCCTAAACTAGTTGGGCGATCCTATGGAAATAGTTTGGTTCGGCCAATGTTTATGTAATGTGTGGGTGATTTGTGTGATCCTGGCAGATGCCGGCGGTATTCACTTGTATCTGCACCTTGAGCCCCCAGATACACATGAAATATTGAAACAAGTGGTTGCTGCTGAAGCAACATTAAAGGGGTATTATCAGAATCCATATTTATCACTGCACACTATACTCGGCTAGTCCCATAGAGATGAATGGCAGATTCTCTTCACTGTGTGGGATGGAGTAAAAAGGGACATAGAATCCTCAATTCTCATGGTGAGGGGTGTCGCAGTGGTGGAACCCCACAATAGGTTATCCCCTATTCTGTGGGTAGGGGATAATTTTCAATCTTGGGAATAACGTTAAGGAGACCACCCCCTCTCTATTAACCCCTGCCCAGAAAATCTCCTACAAATCTGTGTTAAAATGTGGTGAAGACTACCTAAACCTGCAACTGAAGGGGTTAAGCCACTGTTCAAACAGCTCCCCTTTCACATCTTACATTTTTGGTAGAAGATCAAATGGTAAAACCCCTGTTTAAGGGCTTAAACACATTGGCGTGTTTTAGTCCCATTATGCGGTCATGAAAATCACGGCTGCATAACGGGCCGAAACAAAACCACTGATTTCAATGGTTTCATTTCCACTATTGGGATTGTCACACGTTAATACTACGTGTGAGAAAAAATAGGTCCTGTCCTATCGTCTCCCTTTTTTTTTTTCAA
This sequence comes from Eleutherodactylus coqui, assembly GCF_035609145.1. NCBI lineage: Eukaryota > Metazoa > Chordata > Amphibia > Anura > Eleutherodactylidae > Eleutherodactylus > Eleutherodactylus coqui. Next base: position 198,439,572 of record NC_089841.1, on the reverse strand, counting down.
ACTCACGTGCACAAGTGCGGAGTTTGAATGGTCAAAAAAAAAAAAAAGTTAATGCGCTAATATGCTCTGTAGCATCGAGCGTATTAGCGTATGCAAGCATATCAGCACATGCGCTCCCATGTGTTTTTGCCCTAAAGTGAACCATGGTCTGATCAGTCCTTTGGGATTGTGTACGATCACTTTTGCCATCACTAGTCTGTACAATGCATTGCTTCCTAAAGAAAACGTCTATAGCACACTGAACTAGTAGTAGGAGAAGGGTTTTATCTGCTATTTGTGTAGATACTAGTAATTATTGGGAAATTATAATACTAATGTTTCTGGTGGCGCAACGCGCCACACAGCTCTGCTACATGCATGTGACATACACAGCACTGCTACATACATTGTTCATCCCATACAACAGGGATCAGAAGCAGCACAGCACTAGAGATGAAGGACCTGTGATGACGTCACCATCATGCTCCGCCTTTGATTGCATGATGGTGACGCTCATCTCATGTGAATGACTTACATTCTCCGACCCTGATCACGTCATTAAAGGTTCTGCATCCTTGTGCAGATTACGGGCGGACTACAAATCCCCTGCGGCCTCAGTTGCTATGAAATACTAACGAACACCCACTCACGCACTCATGCACGGACGGACAGGTTGTCGCTTCCATGTTTCCCTGAAAATAAAACCCTGTCTTATATTAATTTTTGCCCCAAAAGAAGCACAGTATCTTATTTTTTTTGGGGGGGGGGGTGTCTTATACTCACCTAGTAGGCGCTGTCCGGGTCCCTCTCGCTGCTCTCCGGCATTCCTGCAGGCTTCTGTGCAGTTGTCAGCACCGACAGACCATCGCTTGCTGGTAACAGGGTTAAAAACCCCACCTTCAGCAAGAGATTGCTCTCACTGGCTCTTGAGCACCGCGCTCAGCCAATCAGAGCCAGCACTCAATGCACCAATCACAGTGTAGCTAGGGCTTATTTTTTGAGTAGGGCTTATATTTCAAGACCCCACCCCCCACCTCCATTCTTCAGAGGATTTCCCCTTCTCCACCATATTAGCAGATGTAGCAGTTATGAATAACCCAAGGGTCGGACCTTTTTCCCTCCTAGCACTGTGTGTACTTTTATTAGACCTTCAGAGGAACACTCCTCATAAAGCTCCCCTCCATCACAAGCACAACATTTGGCGCTGATTCCATTCACTGTAGTGGTTTTGACTTATCAGTGGATTTTGCTTTGATTCTTTGTTGATTTTCTCCATTATTATGAACTATGTATTTAGTCTCAGCCGCTTCAAAGATAAAAGGACTGAAAATCTCCTCTAGATGTAAGTAACATATATTTTGTCTCTGCGCACATCTGGCAATGTTATGTGCCTGCAAACAGCCGGCATCAAAATGGGGATAAATGGACCTCATTATTTAACTATATTGAACACAATGAGCATTAACGAGTTTTGTTCCAAAGAATCATCTGGTGTCCAGACTGTTCAGTCAAACTGGATAGCTGAACGGTACTGGATAGCAAAAAGCAGCAAACGGCCGCATGCAGTTCCGTTACAATAAGGGCTCATTCACACGGGTGTCAGTGCTTTACGCCTGTGTATTTTGCCTGTTCCTGTGGGCTTTGTGCATGCAAAAAAAGTACATAGAGGAGATCATGCATTTGCTGCGCAATTACACAGGTTCCCTATGTCCTCACAGCGTATTTGCGCGGGCTTATTTTCTTCAATGACCTAATCCTGTGCGTAATACGCATCAGTATAGGGCATGCCACGTACTTATTCATGCAATCGAACATCGCATTAAAAAATACGCTCATCTGAGCGAACCAATTAAAATCAATGGCTTCAATTCACTGCATATTACGTGCACAAAAATTGCGTAATACACTGTGCAAATACCCTAATGATTTTAACATTACATACATACACTGTGTATGGCCTGTTTCAGATATTTGTATACATCCTTAACACAGATCTGTAATATAGACTTTTTAGGGCTCCTTGACACGAGCGTATATGTACATGCATTGAGTCCCGATCATAATTGGCGTACTTAAAGCCATTCCCACTGAGAGCTGCAGCGTGCCTGTAGAAAAACACCCAGAAGCAATAGCAAGCAACATTCAGAAGAAATCCCCAGACTGGCAATACAATGCCTAATTAGGGTGAGCTGTTTTCCTAGTGTTGTGCGCAGGCTAACTCCCTCCCCCCTCCCTTTTTTCTGCTGCCATAGTAGTCTATGGGAGCTTACTGTCTATCATGGTGAAAGATCAGTCTTTTCACGCCCCGCATAAAATATACTGTCAAGAAAAATAGAGCAGGTCCTATTTTTCCACTTACTAATATTTTGTGCAGAAAAAACATTTTCCTCTGAATGAAGCAATTGAAATCAAATGCATTGCATGGTCGCATTATATGTGCAACTTATTAACGTGTGGAAATGCCTGCACAAATACAGTTGCCTGAATAAGCCCTTAGGCCGCATGCCCACGGACGGATTATCGCTGCGGAAATCGTGGCCAGACACCTGCTGCGAATTCTGCAGCAATGTCCATTCATAGACATGTTGTGGTAAACCATTCCTCACTGCCCATGAACGAAAATCAACTGCGATTTTCCGCTCACATGGGAGAATCACAGCATGTTCTATTCTGTGCGGAAAATTGCGCCGACGACTTCCATTGCAGTCAATGAAAGTCATCCGTCCCGCGATACTTCCAAGGTACCCAGCGCTGGCGCGCCATGGCGATACACTCGCGGCGGATCCTGAGAGGGGAGTATAGGATCTGATTCTGATGCGATATTTCGCAGGCAGAATCCGACCTGGCAGTGGGCATATGGCCTTACAGTTGAAATTGCATCAGTATGTCGTCACTATTTCACCTGGATTTGCTTTCATTGGTATTGTTGTCTGCTGGGCAAAAACAGTGAATGAAAATGCAGACAACATAAGGATGTATCTGTGTTTTAGGGTTTCTGGGCGTTTTAGTCCCGTTATGCGGCCGTGATTATCACGGACGCATAATGGGCCGAAAGAAAACTATTGATTTCAATGGTTTTGTTTTCATTAGCGGTATTCTTACCCGTTTATAGTACGGGCAAGAAAAGATAGGACAAGACCTATCTTCCCGCTGTTTCATTCAAACTTGCACAGGGTTGAATGCTCCAAGAAAAAGAAAAACGTTCATGCAAAACTACATTCCGTAGCGGCGAGCATAGTTATATATACAGCCTTGTGTTTTTACCCTTAATCACTCTCCATAGACTCCAATAGGCACATTAGAGGTCTAATACAGATGAAATAGGGCATGCTGTGTTTTTCAAATAGGTACATTTTTTATGTGCCCATGAATATAGATTGATTGATTTTCATTGGCTCCAGATTATGGTCTGTGAAACAAGGATGAAATATGGATTTGAAATACGCTCATCTGAAAGAGCCTTATTACTGTAATATTGTAAGTATACATTTGTTCATTTATGCAAGTTTCAAACTGGTACACTTGGCCCCTGTCCACTTCATTTTAAGGATGATCTGCCTCTCCTACGTTTGCTTATGTGTGTGTGTATATATATGTATATATTCAAAACGTTTTGTTGTACAACATCAAAAATGTTTTCTACATTGGAGGTGTTCAATATGGGCGCTCTTTGTCACTCACACACATGAAGCCTGTGGTCAAGTTCCTGCATACAGGCTGTAGTGTATCACGACTGATGCAAGGGCTTCTATGATGTGTACTCGCAGATCATGTATGGTGGGTGGTGAAGGGGGTATGTAGAGTCAATCTTTAACAAAAGGTGTAAAGTCCGGGGAATGTGGAGGCCAAGGAAGAAGTTCACCATCGTCAGGACCTGTACAGCTAGTCCGTCTATTTGGTAGTCGCTTATTGGGCTCACTTCTGCTTCATTGTGAAAATGAGGGGGTGCCCCATCTTGTAGGAAGCTGAAACCATTCACTTTCCCACAGTTTATAGCGCAAAATACATTTAGCTGGGAAAAGTCACACATACGCTGTACATAGGCCTGTGGGTTCAGAATCAGCACTAAACACCGAAGATTCCATGAAACCATCACTTTCCATTACAGTTTACACACTTGTACAAAAAGAACGTCACCTCGCTCTGTTGCCGGCCCTGATGCTGGATGATGGCTGGTAACAGATGCAATTGGTAGGGATAACCTTGCATATGTTTGCACATATACTTCCACACAGTCCAGTTCTCTGCTTGCTCTGGATTTCTGAGGATTTTGTGAAACTTGCATGGATGCGTTCCGCTGTTTTCATGCTTACCTGTGGACAAACGGATGAGGCAACCTTTTTACTTAAAGGGGTTCTGACATGAATAATTTTTTTATGCTTTAGCAGCCATTGTTCCCTGGTGTGCCTAATGGACCCAGTGAACCCATGGGTTAATGGCTGCTAAAGCATAAAAAGATAACACTTACCTTGTCTTCTGTTGTTGTTGACATCGGGGGGTCAGCTCCCGGCAGGCAGTCTTCTTCCTCCAGCAGCCGCGCCGCTCCGGGATCGCGCGCATGCGCAGTAGAGAGGTGCCCTCTGACAGGAGTCAGGACGGGCTGCGTCTCCACTGCGCATGCGCAGCACTCCGGAGTTCAGCCGGACGGACGGGCCGCCCACAGCAAGCACTGCTTGTGACGTGCTTGCTGTGAGCGGTCCGTCCGTTGACCTCGGAAGTGCCTGACGGACGGACCAGAGCAGGAAGCGGTCTTTTTGACCGCTCCTGCTCTGCATTAAAGGCACAGAAGATGATGCCGGCTGGAGGGGACATGCCTGGCGATCGGGCCAGGCCAGGCCAGGTGAGTACAATTTTTTTTTCTTCATGTCAGAACCCCTTTAAAATTGGAGTACCACTTACAACTTATTGTGCCCGCATGGTGGATCTGCACCAAACTTTATTAAAAAATAATGTTGCACACTAATAACAGACTGGCAGATGTGAAAATCGAGGATGCAAAATGCTCTCCAGTCCTTGTTAACAGACATTATGTCTCACATTCCCCTAGTGAGGACTACGGCAGAATAAAACTTTTATGACCTCATGCTGCTACCACCTGCCTGCAATGGCTGGAATCAGAGATAACTCAGTTTGAACATCTCCCTCATCCCTGAAGATGCTGCAATCAATAGTGCCGCAGCATCTAAGTGGTTAGATAAAGGGGACACCCTCCCCCGCACAAAACCCCACCAATGCAAAAGCAGTGTACTCAGTGGTTATCAACGCAGTCCGGGACACAACAATGAATTTTATGCCTGCAGTGTACCCTGCCAGACGCACGGCTTGATAGTTTAACACTCATAGGAATAATACACTGCAACATAGAAATATTGCAATGCATTATACAAGGACATATTTAAGTCCCCTAGGAAGACTTAAATAAATGTGAAAAGGTTTTTTTTGCTTTTTAAAAGCTTGTAATACTTGTTTGTTTAAAAAACAGTAACTATTTAAAAAAAAAACATTTAACAAATAAACGATAAAAAAAATAGTTTTGCCACATCCTTAAAAGTTGTAACTATTAAAATATCTCATTTATCCTGCACAGTTAATAAAATAAGACAAAAATACACAATATCAGATTTGTGGGTGTTTTTTGCCACCTCTCCCCCCAAAAGAGTGGAATAAAAAGTGATGAAAGATTTATATGTACATCAAAATGGTACCAATTAAAACTAAAGCTCATCTGGCAAAAACCATCCCTCACATGGCCCCATCAATGGGAAATGTTATGAATCTCATATGGCGACACACAGCAATTTAAGGTTGTATTTAAAGGAGCGAGTTCAATATCGACCCGAAAAACTCTGACCGAAATCACTCTTGCAGACCTGCGATTTTTATGCAAGTGCAACGTGTTTTGTGAGAAAAATCACATTGCTGCACTTATGATTCTCACACGCATGAAAATCGCTGTTATTCCCTATGGGAGCAATAAGAACATCACACCTCTCCTGTTTCCCTGGAAATAAGACCTAGCATGATTTTCCAGGATTTTTGAGGATGCAATATGATTTTTCAGGATTTTTGAGTATGTTTGAAATATAACCCCTACTCCAAAATTAAGCCCTGCTTACAGTTAATTTAAAAAGTCAATTTAAATAGTGTCAAGGCAGTTATACATGTAAAAAAGTTTAATCTTTTTGAGCAAAAATTAATATAAGACACTGTCTTATTTTCAGGGAAACAGGGTACATGTGATCATGATGTGATTTTTTCCCCTCACTACCATAAGGAAGAATGGGCAGTTGTTCAACAGAATTGACCAAAAATAGGACATGCTTCAATTTTTCTCTCGCATCGCTTCCTCTCACAGAGCTGCAAGAGAAAATTTGTGCATTAAAATACAAGCATTACAATTAATGGTATCTTTTCCTGTGCATTTTGCAACGCACAGAAATCGTGTAGGAAAAGAAAAAAGAAAAATCGCCCATGAAAACGCACCCTCGCGTCATCTTTACTGCAACTGAATTTTTTACCTATTTAAAACTACAAAAAAAATGTAGAAGTTTTTCAATAGGTTTATGGTAAGTTACATGGTACTATTATAAAAACCTGTCATTCAAAAAACAAGCCCTCAGTTGACTTTGTCAATGTACAAATAAGGTTCTGGCTCTGAGGCAGGGATAAAAAAAACTGCAGCGATCAGAACCATAGTTGATGGATTGATGAACTGTTAGGTGGAAATCTAGAAACACAGAAGGTTGACGGTAACTCTATACAATGTATCGAAATCGATTCAAAATGTACAATGTTATCAGTGACATTAGTAGCACAAGACTTGATAGACCAGTATCACACACTGCAGTCACAAAGGATGGATTTAATGACATTTTCTCATTTACATAAGGCAGTTTGGTTAGAATTTGATAGTCTTTGGAAAGTAGCAAAAATCCTAGTTTGTTTATAAAAATACAGACCAAAGAAGAAACAAAAAACAAACAAATAAAGCAGATTGTGACAATGCCTAATAAACAGAAGATTAGAAGCAATGGAGCTATCCTGTATATGTTGCTGCACTGAGTTGTTCTTTCTTAGAAGAATGACTTAAGTCTCATTGTATAAATGAATTTTTATGTTAAGGCCTCGTGCACACGGCAGGTCCGGGTGCCGCCTGCAGAATCCTGCACAGAATGTGGCCCTGATCGCGGTGGGTGACCCTGCGTACCTGCTGTCTTCTCCGCGGGCGTCCCTGCAGACCTGTCTTCTGCCAGTTTCTCTGTACTGCGGATGGTCCGCACGGCTCGCCATAGGACATGCGCAGTACAGATTATTCTTTTTTTTTAACCCCTGCCTTTCCCGTGACATTGCGGATGGGCCACGGGTCAGACGGCTTCCATTGACTTGAACGGAAGCCATCCGTGCAGGAACATGGAGCATGCTGTGATTTTTCATCTGCAAGCAGAATCCGCAATTGGAGGGTTATTGCTGTAGAACCCGGAGATGGAAGCCCGCTTCGGATTCCGCAGCAAAAATCCATCCGTCTGCATGAGGCCTAAGAGTATTTAAGAATTTTTGACAAATTGTTTTTTTCAATGTCACCATTTATATTTTAAATTCCTGCATTTTTGACACTGACCACTAACTTTAGAAAATGTTTAAGTCATCTCATCATCATCACAGGCATGATTACAATGAATGTTTACACCTATACAGTATATAGATAGCATAGGATCCACTATTCACAATAGGTAATGGTCACAGCTCACCTCCTCCCCCTCCCTGCACAGATCACAGTGCATGCTGGAATAGTCTCCCGTAGAAATCAATTTCACACAGTGGACAGAAGGTCAGCTTCTGCTCACTGTGTGAAAGGTGCATGGGTTCTGCAGTAAAGCGTCTCTGTAAATGCTGTGAACTGCAGTAAAGGCAAGATGGCCGCCCCGTAGTCATGTACAGACAATAGAACAAAAAGAAAATCTATAATCAGAAAATAAAAATAGAAAAAAGGAACACGTTTCACTATCTGGTTTTCCTTAGTAAAAAGAACACAGGTGATACATTCCCTTTAAGGCTTTCCTAAAGCATCAATTTTTGGACTTTTTTTTTTACCCCAAAAATGCATTTAACTGATTTCTTTAACTGATATCAGAGTTTTTCACAAATGTTTTTAGGGTCGGGATTATTTATTTTCATCTGTTTAGCGTGCAATTTTTTCTACCATTATTCAAGGAGGTAGATTGCCTGTACTGGATATGCCTGTAGCGAAGCCTGAAGTTTTGCGCACTCACAGCAGATTCGTTGCTGACATTTCTGTGACTGAGAAATCTATCAGGTAGCTGAATGGCGCCATTCCTGCGCAAGAGCTTGGATTTCCAAAAGCCCCATTCACACAAAGAAGACATTCACAAAAACTTCTGCAACAAATCTACCTGGTGTGATACATGAGGCGCAGTGGTAGCGCCAATGATGATAGTTAGCGCGCTCTCCTACGCTGGGTTTCCTCTATGGTGGGGCTAAAGACTGAATATGTTTTACTGCGAATTGCAACAGTTTTAGGGCTCGTTCACATGAGCCTATTTGCGCCGCATATTACTTGCCTAGTTTTTGCGCACATAATACACAGTGAATAGAGCCCACGGATTTCAATAGGTTCGTTCATATGAGCGCATTTTTTTTCATGTGATCACGTGAAAAAATATGCGGCATGGCCAATCCTGGTGCGTATAACAAACTGCGGAAGTTAACTGAAATAAACGGGCGTGCGTAAAATAGACAGGAAACCTGCGTATTCGCTGCGTATCTATACACACAAAAGACGCCGGAGCGGTGGAAAAACAGGCAGAAGCGATTATGGGTTGCGTAATTATACAGCGTATCTACGTAGATGAAATGCGCTTACGCCTATATGAACAAGCACTTAGGATCTAGTTATGGGCAACGCAGTTTTTACAGGTGAAACACTAAAAAAAATAACAATTCCCAGCTGTATTTCTGCCTTCTATCTCTGTTCCGTTTTTGCATCAAAGATACAGAATTACAGTGGAAATAAACGGATGCGCTTTTTGTTTCTCCGTTGATTTCAATGGGTTTTCAAACGAACGGAAAGCAAATGGAGACGTTTCAGTTTGCTTCCTTTCCGTTTCTCTTCCATTTTTTTTAAAACTGCGCTACGGAGGGGAAGAAAAAAAACTTTTTTCTCTTTTCCTGTTTTTTTTGAAAATCCTTTGAAATCAATGGAGAAAAACAAAAAACAGATCCAACTATTTCCTATTAATTCTGCGTCTCTAAAAACGGAACTGAGAGATAAAAAGTCCTAACGAAGCCGAACGCAGCTGCGAATGGGCTTTGCAAAGCGGAAGCAAAAAAATATGTACGGTTTTGCTGTAGGACTCGCTACGGCGAAGTGTGAACCCAACCGTACAGAACTGGTAGGGCTCATCTGGAAGTCCGTTTGCTGGTGGCACTTGTCCGGCTGGTCACTTGGTGGCTCCTGTGGTCACTCGGTGGCTCCTCCTGTGGTCATCTTTAGCAGTGCATTAGTAATGTCTCCCGTGTGACAAGTCTCTCACACCTGGAACAGGTGACTTCACAGGTGAGGGGGCACCAGCCGCTCCCCGGGAGGCTCTCCCCAGCCCTGAGCCCCCTTCAGCCGCAGCTTATGTGGCAGCTTACACAGTGTCCGGGTGGATGAGTCTGCGGTGGTCGCTGCTGTTCCGCTGGGACCCCCCACCGGCTGTGAGGGGGGCGGCATCACCCCTGCCGGGTGTAGTGTAGTAGTGGCCGGCGGCGCTGGGGGGACGGTGCAGGCTCTGGCTTCTGGCAGCCCGGGTTGTACGGGGAAGCTCCTCTCCGTCCAGTCAGTCACAAGTGGCCCCGGGTAGAGCGCACACAGGGCGGCCCGCAGGCGCTGGTTCTCCTGCAGCAGCTCCATAGCGCGCAGCTCCAGCAGCAGCTCCTCCAGCCGCCGCCGCTCCCTGCAGCGCCGCGCCGCCTCGTTGTTGCGCCTCCTGCGGGCCAGGTAAGAGCTGCTGTCCTCGGGCCGGGCGGAGGGGTCGGGGGTCCTCATGGCCGGGAGCTACAGGTGGTCTCAGGGCAGTGAGATACAGTGACACCCTGTGTCCCGGCCATTATATACACGCAGGGTCCCTCCTCCGCTAGAGGAACACATTAGTGTCACCTAGGCTGGGGGCTATGTGGTTAACCCTCTCCTGACCGGGGGTCCAGCTCACGTTCTGCGGTTCTGGTATACTCAGTTAAAAAAAAAAAAATCATAACTTTTTTTACTAGTTACTTGCAGGATGAGCTGCGCTCCTCAGTGGCACAAGGTAACAATATATTGTATCAGGAGGCTTCAAAAACATCTCAGTGGGGCCAAATGGGAAACGACGCAATCGCATCATTCAGAGGCAACGTGTTTGTGCTCACAGCGTACAAAAGGCGGTAAAAATAACGGAATCTTTATTCTATGCGTCGGTACAATTATAGGGATACCACACATATAGTTGTTTTTTTTTTTGTTTTTATAGTTTAGTACTACTTAAAAAACTTTTTGAAAATACGAAATGCTTCCTGTTGCCATCTTTTGACCCCCAGAGCTTTTTCATTTTTCATTGACGGAGCTGTCAGGGCTCATTTTTTTGAAGCCTGTAATTTTTGTTGTTACCATTTTGGGGAACATACAGCCTGTTTGTTTGTATTTCCTACATCGTTGCTTAGCAGTGAAGCGGGTACCTGCAGCCTATATGCAATGTTAATTGCGTATGGGCTGCAAGTCGGACACCTATATTGATATCAATGGAGGCCGTCTGCATAGATTCCACGGTAAAATAGAGCATGCTGCGATTTTTTCTTCTGCTTGCAGAGAACACAATTCGGATCTACGAGTATAAAGGAAATTTCCATGCCTGCGTTTTACCGCGCATACACCGAGCGTGGAACCACAATTCAAATCCCTTTTTGTGAGACCGGCCTTATACAATATAATGCAATACTATGGTATTGTATGATATTGTATTTAAATAGGCTTCTTATTAAAGGCGGGCCATAGGCACATCTTAATAGGCAAACAATCATGGCAGCCCTTGGGGCACGTTACATAGGCAATATGGATGTATATAGCCGTATGTGTGTCAGGAATAACTTTTTAAAATATTTCTGTTGACCTAGTCATACAAGGACTTGTGTTTCATGAAAGAAGTTGTATTTTTAATGCTTACTTTGAATTTACTACCATGATGCATTCAGAAATGTAAAAATAAATATTGTGCAATTTTTGGTTGATTTTCTGGGGCTTCATTTTTTACTACTTTTACAAAATAGAAAAAAAACTTTCTTTAAAAAAAAAAATGGTTTGCACCTCCATAACTTTTTCCTTGTTTTCTGTGGTGCAAGCTGTACTTATTATTGGTAGCATATGGGGGAACCTTATAAAATGTTTTTTCCATTGGTTACTCATTATTTGTGTCACAACATATACCTTTGTCCATTATGGCATATGGACTACATAGAGGAGAATCTCTATGGAGGACCACTATGTAAGGCCTTAGTCAGACGGGCGTTTTTTTGCGCGATTTGCGCATGCGCATGCGTCCGGCGATTTTTTAAAACCATTGCTTTGCAATGGTATCGGACACATAAGCGCTTTTTATGCGCTCGTCCGATAAATTATAGAACAGAAATCGCAGATCGCACCTATCTGCGATCTGCGATTCCTGTTCTCTCCTCTATATGAGCTCAATGGGGCCGGCGGCAGCAGCGCCGACCCCATTGAGAACATACAGAAGACAAATCATTCTTCTCTGCCACAGCTGTAACAGCTGTGACAGAGAAGAACAATGTTTGCCCATTGAATTCAATGGAGCCGGCAATACAGCCGCCTCCATTGAAAGCAATGGGCTGCCGGCGTGCGCGGGATGAATTGTCGGGAAGGGCTTAAATATATAAGCCCTTCCCTGCAATTCATCCAGAAAAGTGTTAAAATAAAAAATATATATATACTCACCTGCTCCCGGCAGCCGGAGTTCCGCACGGCCGGCCTGCAGTGGGTGTGTAGGGGGTGTGAGTCAGACCTGCCCCCTGATTGGCTCAGCGCTGAGCCAATCAGGGGGCAGGTCTGACTCACACCCACTGCAGGCCGGCTGCGCGGAACTCCGGCTGCCGGGAGCAGGTGAGTATGTATATATTTTTTATTTTAACACTTTTCTGGATGAATTGCAGGGAAGGGCTTATATATTTAAGCCCTTCCCGACAATTTATCCCACACTCGCCCACAGCGCATTGCTTTCAATGGAGGCGGCTGTATTGCCGGCTCCATTGAATGCAATGTGCTGGACAGCTCCAGCCCGTTTCTAATGAAACGCGGCTAGGAGCAGATTTTCGGGCACCGGTCACGCGATTTGCGGATGCGCATCCGTCATGCGATCCGCAAATCGCGCGAAAAAACGCCCGTCTGACTAAGGCCTAAGAGAGGCTTGCATGGCATGTGTCTTCAGCAGCTGAGACGAGCCACAATGTAATGATCACAGCACAACACACAGGTGAGCTCTTCTGCCACTTCATTTTAGCACCCGAACTTCCACTTGCCAAAACTTCTGACGTGTCACAGGGTTTGCAATAGTGCAGTTTCTCTTTAAATAAAAGTAGCACCACCCAGTGACAATAAATACTACCTTACAATGACTTATTAATACTGGGTGAGGTGTCTGATTGTGTTCATTTGACTGTCTTCTCCATCTTACCCAGACAGTCATGAAGGATTCTTCCAGCGTAGGCTCTCTTCTGCAAGGTTTACCACCCACCTAGTGAGTGGGCAGCCTAGTGCATTAAACAAGGGGCAGCTATGACACTCATAACTTGTTTGGTGCCCAGATCACTAGAAATGTACAGTAACATATTTTAGTTTATATTATATTTTGCTTAGTGAAGAGAATGTCCTGATGGATTTAGTTCTGGAACTTCTGTATGAACACACATCTTGTACATTTAGTAAGGGCACCCCATTCTGAATCTCACCACTTTCAAGATCAGTTAGACTATCAGGTGCTTTGTTCTTCAGATAAAGCAAAGTTCCGCTTTCAGTGGGATGGAAATGGGAAGTAACTTTGTCAGCCAAACCATTTCCTTTTAATAATGCAGTAATTAAACCCAGGCTGTCCATGAGATTTACAGCCATGCTTACTCCTCTCTACACATCTGTACATAGATCATTTCCGTTTAAGTCGGAGATTTGATGATTAAGAAAAACCCACTAGACTTTGAAGTGGACCTCAAGTCTCAGCAGACCATTTAAGCAAAGAATATTTTGAACGGAGTGGCTTCAAATCTTCCCTTATTGCATCGCTAACCATATTGTGATATATGACCTATTAAAAATGTTTTCTTTACAAATTGCAAAAGGGAAAAAAGTTGCAAAAGTAGAAATGTGCACAGGTCTGTATATTGCTTATAACTACTGTGATTTAACTCAATACGGACCAAGTGCCATAAGTGTATAGCGCTTGGTCCTGGGCTTTAAACCTCGCCATTATAAATATACAGTGTGGGTTTAAAGTTCCTGCAGTCTAACAGGCGCAGATCAGGTGCTCGGCTGTCAGAGACAGCTGGGGCCCCCGAGGACAAGACAGAAGCAGGTTATAACCCCTTCTGATTCCAGGTTATGTAGCGCTTAATGAGTGATATGTAGTGAATAGTGGAAGCGAAAGTGCCATTTCATCTGTTGGACCCAGTGATCTCATGATCGCCAGGTACTCTAGCATGGCAGAGATGCTGGGTCTTAAATGATGCAGCTCAGCTCTGCCAGTGACTAATGTCAGCATAGAGGGATATTTTCCCCTGTAAGGGCTCATGTCCACAACCGTGTTTTCACCACATATTACGTGTGCATTGCCGCATGATACGTGGTGAATGGAGTCAATGAAAGTCAATGGACTTTCATTGATCCATGCACACTGGCGTGTAGAGACTGCGTATCGATACATAGGAGAAATAGATCGCAGCATGCTCTATTTCTCTGTGTACCACGCAACGTGAGCCTTATACACCTGTGGTATTGTTGTATCTTGTCTCCACCAGAATGATGGGTAGAGACATGGGTGTACTCATGGGTTGTCCACTGTGAGGCTAAGGAAATGGCCGAAGCTTCTAATTGGCTGCCGGAGACACATCCTCTACACAACCTCACCGAAGTGCCAATAGATGCTGCTCCGACCACCAAGAAAGGGTTGTGAGAGCGGGGACGCCGGGGACTGTGACATCAGGGCCAGGAACTGAGATCGGAGGCCTCTCTGGAGCCAACGATACTGGGAGTGAAGCAGGCAGTGCGCCGCAGGCCACACTCACAGCGCCCACGCCAGCACGGCCATTGCTGAGGGCAGGGAAAGAAGCCACAGTGACTCCTCAGCCTACGATAGTGAGAGTGCAGTAAGGAGTGCGCCAGCGCCCCCACACTGACAGCAGAGACGCTGGCACAGCCATTGCTGAAAGCAGAGATAGCGGCCACACTGACTTCACAGTCGAGAGTGCTGGTAGGGCATGTGGGAGTTACAACACTAGTAGCAGCGGGGTCGCCAGGGCACAAGCAGTGGGTTCACCGGCGGATCAGCAGCAGCGCTGACAATTACTAGCTGTGGACATCACCTAGCTATCCCTTTTATCTAACAGCGGCTGATGCATGTCTCCACCCCTAGTTCCGGTGGAGACAAGATACCTACACCTGTATAGACAGCATATGAAACGCTGTCCATAACGCAATACATCGTATTAAAGAAATTAAAGGGAAAAAAAAGACACACTGCTCATGTCTGTGTTATACGCAGGCATGAGCTGTACTCTCACAACTGTATGTGGTCTCTGCCAAAAGAGCCAATGTTACAAAGTCAGTAAAACGTTGCAGCGAGACCCACAGCGTTCTAAGCATACACCTGTAGGCATGAGCCCTAATTGGGGCTCCTATGGATGCCCCAGCTATAGTGGACAATTGTGAAATGACATTGCAAATATTTTCCAGAGGTATTATATGATGTCATGAGGGACATATATGTTAAAAAATATACAAAAACATAAGTAAAAAATTATAGAATAAAAGAAAAGAAACAGCCGCCCACACCAACCTAAACCGTCCTGTATTCTAAGACTATACTAGTTATATATTAAAAATGTGCAAAACAAAATAGGGAACCCATTCCTATATTTTATTTTAGTATTAATGTACTCATTTTAAAAATAATGAACTATAAATTAGAAAAAAAATATTTTTTAAAAAACTTTTACGCATTTTCCCTAAGGGCTCAGTCAGACGAGCGAGTATTTGTGTGCATTTGTGCTGCGCAAAAAAATGCGCTGCACAGATGTGCAAAATGCACGTGACCAAAGCTCCGTGCCCATTGCTTTCAATGGGGCGGCACTACAGCTGCCGGCCCTATTGAAAGCAATGGGATGCAGGCAACTCCCACAGTGATTTTTGGAAACAGGCTTGAAATGTAAGCCCTTCCCTGAAAATCATCCCTAGCTGGTGTTAAAAAAAGAATATATATATATATACACATCTCCTGTCTGTTAATGGAATTCAATGAATGGCTGAGTGCTGCCTGTGATTGGCTAAGCGCTCAGCCAATCAGACCAGTGCTTTCAAGAGGCAGGGACTTTTAAATCTTCACCTGCTGAAAGAGCTTCAGAACACTGCCGGGGACCAAGCGACAAGACAAGCCGGAGCCCCGACAGCGGTGGAGAGGTGAGTATATATATTTTTTTATTTTTTATGCCAGCTAGGGATGATTTTCAGAGAAGGGCTTATATTTCAAGCCCTTTCCTGAAAATCACTGTGTGGGTTTGCCTGCATCCCATTGCTTTCAATTCGGCGGCTGCAGCGCTGGCCCCATTAAAAGCAATGGGAGAAGATCGCGATCCTCTGTGGCAGGGTATTCCTTCAGCCCCACGGGGAGTCCCCTTCAGCAAGAAATCAGTGAGCAGCAACCTGAGCGTCTTCCTTAAAATTGCACCCAGTTGGTGCTTCTTTATTTACTCCATCAAACCACAACGTTTCAACCCATGCAGGGGGCGATTTTAAGGAAGACGCTCAGGTTGCTGCTCACTGATTTCTTGCTGTTACTACATGGATAATTTGGGATCACAGGAGTCTGATTCCTTTGCTGGTGAAGCTTTGAACATTGATCGCAGGAACCTCCCACTAATGTGGTAACGTGGTAGTGCCGCTGTGACTTTTTCTGTAGTGCTGTCACAGTGTCCAGTGATGAGTGGTCTTCCTGCAGAGATATTTATGCGCAGCACGGACCTTCCTGGCACACGGACGTCCTATCTTTTGCAGGCGCGAGTATTTTGCGCCTGTAAAAGACGGACATCTGAACACTACATAGCGAACCAATGGTGCTATCAGATGTGGGGTTTTTTGCGCACATAGGCACGTGCAAAAAAACTCTCGTCTGACTTCGCCCTAATAAAACAAAAAATGAAAAACATTGCAGTGAAAAAAGCTATTAACCTCTTAGGGATGCGGCCCTTTTTCCATTTTAATTTTTTCCTCCCCACTTTTGAAAAAATCATCAATGTAGATGTCTGAGTGATTGTTTTTTTGAGAGCCGAGTTGTATTTTTTAATGTTACTACTGGTATTTAATATTCCATTTAAGACAGGGTGACCAAAAAAAGCACAATTCTGGCAGTTGTTTTGGGGGGGAACATTACCATGCGGGGTTAATAATGATAGATCTGACTTTTATGGATGTATGGATACCAAATATGTTTTGGGGATTTTTTTATTTAGATTTATTTATTATAAACATGGCAACAAGTTTTTTTCTAAATTTTGATTACCTTTTATTATTTTTAATAATTAACCCCTTAGTGACGAAGCCTGTTTGCGCCTTAGTGACGGAGCAAAATTTTGGAAATTTGACATGTGTCACCTTAACATAGAATAACTCCGTAAAGGTTTTGCATATCCAAGTCCTGACACATTTTTTTCACCACATATTGTACTTCATTTAGGTGGTAAGAACCGATAGAATTTGTGTATATTTATTAAAAGCGCTAAAATTGGGAAAATGTAAAAATAAATGTCATTTTTTTCACATTTTCAACTGCAATATCTCCAATATGTGCAAACATACCATACAAATTTTTGATGAGATATATATATTTCCATCCGTCTACTTTATTCTGGAAGCACGTTGGAAAAATTTAACATTGATTATTACATTTTGAGGACCATTTTGTTTTCCTACACCAAGCCACGATTGCAAAGGCTCATAGATATCAGAATGATAAATACCCCCACAAATCACCCCATTTGAAAAAAAACACACATTTTAATATATTCACTGAGGGGTGTCAGGAGTATTTTGACCCCACAGCTTCTTTTTTTAGGAATTAATGCAATTTAGAGGAGAAAAAATGAAATTTCATATTTTTGCAAATATGTTATTTTAAAGACAGGATTCTTTTCTATAGTGAACATGAAAATGAGGATTTGCACCCCAAAATGGATCCCCCTGTTTGTCCCATGTTCAGAACCATACCCATTGTGACCCTAATATTATGTCAGTATGCACAACAGGCTCCAAACTTAAAGGAGCCGGTGGCATTCAGAATAGACATTTTGCTGGAAGGTGATTTAAGCCCCATTGCACACTGGTAGAGCCATTGAGGGGCTAAAACAATGGAGAACCCCCACAAATGACCCCATTTTAAAAACTAGACCCTTTAACAAATTCATCTAGGAGTTTACTGCGTATTTTGACCCCACAGTTTTTTAATGAATCTAAGCAAAGCAGAATGAAAAAAATTACGATTTTCGTTTTTTGGCAATTGTGTCATTTTAAAAACACCTTTTTTTCTACAGCACAAGTGGGTCTCAGTGAGTTAAGCTACCGTAACATCACAAATAGACTTTAGTTACATAAGCTGCTTTGACATCACAAGTGGGTTTCACTTAAGTAAGCGCTAGCCTGTGAAATCATAAGTGGACTTCAATCAGTTTAGCTGCTATGACTTCGTAATTAGGTTTCAATTACATAAGTGCTGTCACATCATAGGTATATTTAACCCCAAGTTCATAACTAAACACTGTGTATGTGCATATACGGTTTCTGCATGATAGGTACTGTAGACATAAACATATATAAGTCGCCGAACCATGCAGAAATTCTAAATGCATGTAAACTTCTCATGCACCAACCTCCTCTGTCATGCCCAGATCCAATTCGGCACTCCCATAGCTGTCTTAAAACTTGTCATTTCAGAAGCCTGATTGGACAGTCCTGCAGTGGGGAACACATGACCTGTGCTGATGCAGTGAAAACTACATTTCCCATGAGCTCCATGTTTGCCGTGCGCCTCCCATGTGGTGCACAAATGATTAATTTTGGAACATTCTGCATCAGTACCTATTGGTTTACCTTGATGACATTCTCATAGTCTTCGTTTCCTTGTCCGCTCAGTTTTACAATGGCTTTGTGAAAAATGTCTTTTTGCCAAACTGATGTGTGTGTTTGAGAAACAGAACCTCCGTTCCTCCATTACATCATTTTCCCAGGAGGTCTCCATATAGATCCTGTTTTGATACATTTCTCCCTTTCCTTCTGATCATGGAGTATGGTTTATTTCAAAATTCTAGGGAACATCATATAAAGCCAAGGTTTACCAGGCTCTTTCTTCTAGCTACCACCCCTAATGGACAGACAGAGCTGATCAATCAGGTCCTTGAACAGTTTTTTCCATGTTTATATAAATGTGCATCAGGATAATTGGTCGAACCTTCTACCTTCTGCCAAATTTGCCTTAAAAAACACATCTCTGAAACCTCTGGTGGATCTTCCTTGAAACTGAGTATTGTCGATGTCGATGAATCCTCTGTCTTTTGCAGTGATGCATCACATACAAGTAGTCATGGATGTTTGTTGCAATTTATAGCATAAAGGTCTATGAAAGCTCTTCTGCCAAGGTGAAAAGGGCTGGTGATAAATATCAACTCCCATGAAGTGGGAGCTAGAGCCCGGCTCTCCACAATAACTATTCGAGTTCACCCTATAAACTTGCTCCACACTTTATTGGACCATTTTGAGTGTTCATCTGGAGCAACCTGATGATGTGGGGCCTCAAAGACGATTTAAGGAGGAATCTTGTCTGACACCTATAGATTACAGCACTTCTATCTGACCCCAATCTTACCCTTGCCTGTAGATTCTGCCTTTGTGCTGCTCCTTGGTCCCTTAGACCTTGTAGTCAGATTTCCTTGTTTTTAACTGATCACTCTACTATTAGCTCTGTTCCTGATTGCCTCTGCTTTTGTTCCAGGCATTCCTAACAGCTTACCCACTGTCAATCAGTGACTAGCCTTTTGGAATCCCTCTCATAAAGTCTTTACAGGGGTTAAGGGTGCAATAGGGGGAGATTCCTTAGATTCTGAGCCTCAGTTTAGCCAACACAAACTGTTTGCGTGTCAAACTGATAGGATGGTTTCACATCTGTGTTGGAGCCTCCGGTTGGAGGTTCCACCACAGATCCGGCTCGAATTTAGAAGAAGTGCTGCATGCAGAGCTTTTTCTTCCAGCTAAAAGCCAAACAACGGAGCGGAAACTGAACTGACCCCATTGACTATAGTCAGTGGGGTCCGTTCGGCGCTGTTCGGTTTTGTCCCCAGACGTTCGGCCAAGGGGATTCCCTTTTCCTGCTTCCCGAACTGAACAAGAAAGCAGAACCCTGGACGCAGATGTGAAGCCACCCATACTCTTCTCCATAACAAGTAAACTTTGTAAGCAGAATTTGCGTAGCTACTTTGGCATCACTTTCTACATCCTACAGCCGTTTCCTATCTACATATTGCAGTGTGTTGTTTTTGCTAAAGCAGACTGACAGATTTCTAGACTTATTATGTGGAGGGAATATATATCTATCATGAAAGCCAGTCTGTGGACACAAACAGGTTCAGGTTTAATATAAGTCTGCCTGAGAGAACAAGCCTTAATCAGCATGGTTCATTACTGTGCCAACTGATTCACAAAAACTGACATGTTTGCTTTGCAACTAGGAAATAATCATAATTACGATGAGCTCCTACAGTCTGTTCAAATTATATCACTCGTTACATTATTGGTAAACAGTAATAAGACCAGTATTTTTACAATGGAAACCATACGCTATTGGCAGAGCTTTCATGTTTTCCTGCAAACAACTTTGTATTCTCCTTCCATTGTCATTTTTAATGCTTCTAAAAAAAAAAACTTTTCCAAAGAGCATTTAGTAATTTGTAATGTTATGGCCATCTGTCTGCTTTAGGCCTCCTTCACACAGGCCATACGGTATCGCCGTGAAAAAAAATCGCAGCGATATCGCATCGCTGGTCTCTGTGATATCGCTGCTTCTTTTTGTAGCAATACCGCGATTATCTAGCACCACATGCGTGGATTTTTGGGGAAGGGCTTGAAATATAAGCCCCACCCTGAAAATAAGCCCTAACTGCAGAAAAAAAAGTATCCTTCACCTAGAAGCGCTGTCCGGGGCTCCACTGCAGGTTCTTCCTGGTCCCCGGCACTGGTCTTCTTAATCTCTTCTGGCTGGGGACTTTTCAATCCCCAGCCAGAAGAGATGAAGGAGAATAGTGTCGGGGGCCTGGGGAGAAGATGCGGCCAGGTGATGTATACTGTTTTTTTTTTAATTTTTTCCTGCAGCTAGGGCTTAGTTTAGGGCTTTGACAGTAGGATTTCCTATGGTCAAAGTTGCATCACACCGCATGAAAGTCGAGTTTCCATGCAATGCAATGCAACCGAGGCGAAGGATTCATAGGGAAACATAGGCTACAAAACCTCATGAGTCGCGTGCATATAGCGGGACCCGTGAGGCTTTTGTGTCAGGATGTCGCATGCTACAAAACATCGCATGTGTGAATTAACCCACAGGAAAGCATGGGCTTCTCATACATGCGATTTGTAGCATTGTAGCAATGCGACAAAATAGTGCGACTTTGTCGCCTGTGTGAAGGAGGCCTTAACCTTGGAATACCACCCAGGGTGAAAATTTACCCGATCAAACTTTCAAACTGCTGCCACCAGAGCGCTATTAATTTAATTTCTTTTATTACAACAAAACCGTATTCAGCTCTTATATGTACGATGATGTACTTGGCAATTGTTATACTCGTCCCCGTGTATACTCGCTCCCGTGCTGTTACACAGGAGCGAGTATCACTTGCTTGCCCACAGAGTGGCCAGCAGGGAGGTCAGGTGGCTGAAGGAAAGTTCTCCCCTTGCTCTCCCTCGCCCCTCTCCATTCACTGTAAACAGCGGCCGTTCAGTATTGAATGGCTGCAGTTTACACTGAACGATGGTCTTCGAGATTTTAAGTATGCTCAAAACTGAACGACTGGATGACTCTAGTCCAGACATTCAGTTTCTGCATGCTTTTACATGGATCGATTATCGTTCAAAACCCCGCGGGAGTGAGGTGTTTTGAACAACCAGAATCGTCCCGTGTAAGAGGGCCTTTACTCGTCCGGCTTCCTCAGGAACCCATTGGTAACTTGCAATCACACTGCGGGGGGCAATGTTTGACAGGATAATCCCCTTCCCCTGCCATCTGCTTACATGCTGCAGTTGCTATTGATTTTGGAATGTAAGTGGCTAAACTCCTAGGATCTGAGGTTTTTATGCCTCTGATGGTTAGAGCAGGAGCCTGCTTGTCAATAATCAGCTAAGCCACCACCTTAAAAAGATGTATGTGCAAATTAAAAGCCCATTAGTGCGGCCAGTAAAAAGTAGTATTAGCCGTCACTAAGGGGTTAAAATAAACGTATTCGACATTTTATGCAAAACCTTTATTAAACACGTTTCTGAATTTACAAATGGCAGGATGGAATACAACTGACCATGCAGTTCGGGAGATTTACAGAAACAGACTATGAAATTAACTGACCTGCTTACACATTTATTGTCAAGAACACGGACATTATACAATAAAACGGACTCCTAGGATGATCTTGTAAACAGTTAAATTATAAACGACTTCTGATCAAATTGCTTCTAGTCTTTAAAAAAGGTATATAAAACGTGATAGAACATAAATTACATTTAGACGTCTGTACATGATTTATTCTGCAAAAAGCACCAACCAAGACAGCACCTTACACAACGCCACCACCGCCGCCGCCGCTGCTTACCACTTCCACACTAACATTTCTTTTTGACTTGAAAGAGAGCAAATTCCATTGCAGTTGTGGCTTCAAAGCACCTACATTCTTTATAGGCACTTTAGCAGGATCTGATATGGGTTTTCAAGTCTAGCTAAACACTAAACTAAAGTGGAAAAATAAAAATACTAACAGATCCCCGGTCACAATAAATCTAGAAAAGAAATTGTCAAGTTAGTGCATTGCACACCGTATCAACTTTTTGCTCCCCGCTATTCTATACAGAAGGTGATCTATAAAGTGGTGTAAATTAAACAAAAGAAAATAGAACTTTTGAAATGTAGAGTTATGAGATAAATATACTCCATTTGTTACATTTCACATCTGTGTAGGAAATCCTCATCGGCATTATGGCTCACATGTGCAAGACAATCCTGGGAAATGTCTCATCATGAAAAGACACAAAAGTCCATTAATGGTTCTTTCTTCTGATCCTTAAAATTGGCATCGGCACATTTTTACTAAATTTACAGTCATACTCTGGGCTACACATGTTGTGCTCTTGGTACGAAGCTGTATGTTGCACAGCAACAGTACATTACATTTCCTTTTATAATAGTGTTGCTTTCCAAAATCCTGTGTGTTGTTGCGGTCAACACCAAGATATAATAAAGTAGTGTTTATGGCTCTAGCTTGGACTATAGGCACCATATGGTTTATCGCAGTCTGTTGTACTATTCAAGTCTTGAAGAAATGTTCCTTACGGGCATAAGGAGTATTTAAGCTTCTGACTGAATTTCTGTTTCATCTAATGGAGATGTATCATTATCACCCAGTAATTCCGTCTCTGGTACAGAGCCTTCTTCCTCCTCATGAACAGGATTTTGCGACACGTCTTCACCTGTTACATGCGCTTCGTCGCTGCCATCGGCAAGAAGGGCAACTCTATCGGCCATGGAGTTATTGGATGGCGCAGTTGTTACATAGCCGGTGCTGGTGGAGCCACTCCCGCTATGATGGGATCCAGGTTTTGGGATGATCTGTGGAGGCATTTGCTGAGGAGCCATTTGCATTGGGATTTGAACTGGATAAAAATAAGCGGCCATCTGCTGGTAGCCATTGACTGGAATGTAGAGCTGAGGAGGTGGCACCATAGGCCTTATCTGTCCCTTCATTGGTAAAAACTGTGCTTGTGGAAATGGCCGTCCTTTGGGCTTCAGGTCAACATATCTAGCGTTGCTGACATTACTAACTGGACTCGTACTAAGCGAACTTGTCTGTGTGGTATTACTTGCACCAGACGTTTGTGCAGAACTGTTGTAGTTAGACATATTTTCCCATGTTCTCAGTCTAGTGTGAATGTCTTTAAATCTAGGTCTTCTTGCAGGGAACTCATTCCAACACTCAAGCATAAGGGAATAAATCCAGGCTGGGCAGTCATCTGGACACAGCAGTAGCTGGCGGTTTCTTATCATTTCAATAACATCTTGATTGGCATAGCCACAATAGGGTTGCAGACCGTAGCTAAAGATTTCCCACATCACTACTCCGTAGGACCAAATATCAGAATCAATGGTACATTTGCCATATGCAACCGCTTCGGGAGACATCCATCTTATAGGAAGAAGTGAATTCCCGACTAGTTTGTAGTAATCCGCTGCATACACTTCTCGGAAAAGACCAAGGTCGGAAATTTTCACCGTCAGTTTATCAAATACTAAAATATTTCTGGCAGCCAGATCTTTGTGCACAACATGATGGCTGGAAAGATACTCCATTCCTGCAGCTATCTGAGTTACAATGTGGAGAAAGTCTGCCGGTTCCAAAGTGGATTTTACAGTCTTGTCATCGTCTGTGCTGCCTACATCAGAGTGTGGAGATCTCATTACAAGGAACTCATGCAGATCACTAAGTGGGGAATAGCTAAAAATCATACTCATGGGCTGCTCCTTGGTTACAGTACCAAGAAGACAAACAATGTTTGGGTGTTGTAGCCTTGACCTCATCATAGCTTCGTGTTTAAATTCCTCTCGAAGAGCCACTTCAACCTTGTCTTTTAAGGTCTTGATAGCAACAGTCTGTGTCTGTTCTCCGGGAGCGGTACCAAAGAGATGGCCCTTGTATACTTTTCCAAAACGGTCCTCTCCTAATTCTTCCATAAACCTTACAGTGGACAGGTTTATCTCTTTTACTTTAACCTAGCAACAACAAGAAGAAGAAAAGATTCTTAAGAACCTGAATGTGCTCACATGGTGAATAGAGAGTATTAGAATTCTTAGATAGGATATAAACCAATGTTGACCAGCTTTAGATTTCAAAGAAGGCTATAGGTAAAGAAAGAACTGTAGTCCTATACTGGAAGGTATAAAGTACTGTTCAATTCACTAATTTTCGATTCTGGTGATAATGGGAAACCAGAAATATAATCCTACCTGCTGTTTGTGCTGGTTCATATGGGGCATCTCCATGTCTTGGCTAGGGGATGCCATCAGCTGACGTCTTGGAGTGGTAGCAGCTGATGCTTTCTGTTTGTTTCTACACATACAAACCAAGAAGAAGAGACAAGCGATGACTAATGGAATTGCAATGCTGGGGACCAGGATGTAGAGGATTTCCATCTTGGTGTTTTCTCTGGTACCTGTGAAGAATAAAATAGGAATAATCATCACTTTTTTTGGTTCATTGACTTGTTGACAAAAGAGATGGAATTTTAAGAACTATTCTACCATACATAAAAAGGTCTTGTAAAATAAGGACGTTTTAGACTATAAAGAAATATCCTGGAAAAAGAAACCAAATAAAGACTGTGAATGGGATAGTTGAAACCAGACGAGTGTGCTCGGCTGATTCTGGCCCTTCCATTCATCTCTATACAGAACTATAGTGTATGATCATCCTATTCTTTGGCTGAGAACAGAGTTTTGGGTTCACAGGAGCATCAACTGCGAACAAACATCTATTTCACTAAGCAGGGTTCCCAAATAAATGAAGCAGTCAAGGTTTGCTAATAGTGGGTGCAGAACTTTCAAGGACCAGAGAACATGTCCACAGTAGAGACCAACGTTATGGAAAACCAATACTTAAATAATTCCGATTCACAGTGAAAGATTTAAGAACGTACTACGCATGCAATCCACGGCCACGTGATATGTGGTGAATGGAGTTAATGAAAGTCGATGGACTTTCATTGATCCATGCACATGTGCGTGTAGACACTACGTGTAGATACGCATAAAAAAAAGTTTGCAGCATGCTCTATTTCTCGGCGCACCATGCGGCGTGAGCCCTATACTTTTGTATAGTACCGATCTTGGGAATCTAAAACCAACTTACATGAAGGGCTAAAACAGATAGGTACCAAGAGTTCTAACAACGTCATAATGTAACCACAGGCTACATAGACTCTATTGGTAACACAGATGCAGGACACGTATTACTGCCTGTTCTAGACAGTGACAGTCTGCAGAGATTGCCCCAACTTCACACTTTGCAACCAGTTAGTAAGCCATACACAACACATAGGGAAAAGTTAAAAGTCACCTGTGAGACGGATCGGCAATATCTTGCAGCAGAGTCCCCGAAGCAAGACCCACAAAGGAGGAGGAAAGGAGAGACCGGCAAGAAACCTCACCTGCGGCCGCAGTCAGTCCTTTAGATCCTCCAGTCTGGGTCACCTGCAGAGGGAAGTGACTGCCTTGGATATGCCTGCTATTCTCCACCAAAACTGTTATGAAAAACCAATACTCTGTTCAATAATCTGGTTTTATGGTGAAGGATATAACAATGTTGATTATTTAGAATAAGCATGGGCAAGTAGAAAGCAATTTAAAGTGAGAAATAAGAGATAGGGTGGTTTTACAGCAACATTTCAGTTCCTCCTTGGAGACATTTTCCAAAAATGTCTCCAATGAGGTGCTGAAAAGCATGAATAAATAAGCCTTGCAGATGTCAATGAAGATATTGGAGTGCTGCTGTTGGTCTCTACTGTGGACTTGTAATCTGGGCCTCGGACTTTACGAGTATGCATCAAATGATCGAATTGAGTTCGATATTGTGTGGCATTATTTTCCTGTATATCATCACGTGCCTCATAGATTCTACTACTTTGGTACATCTTTACTCCCATTTACACTCTTCTTATTGAAAAATTAATTACGGGTATCTTCACTGGTAGCGGAAATGGGTTGGATTTTCCGCAGCGGAAAATCCACACCAAAATCCACGCCAAAAGCAGATTCTGCACCATTGGGACACATGTCAACCTTTTTTATGCTGATCTGCAACAGATTTCACCCTTCCAATTGAAGTCCACACCAATGTGCAGAGTTTGGCGCGGCTTTTGACATGATTTTGAGGCGGATTTTTGTGCAAATTTTCCACTGCAGAATATCCTCACCATTTCCGCTACCCGTAAAGGCACCCTTTAACTATGACCATTTGACTACTTCAATAATAAAACTTGACTAAATGAAAACAAAAGCCAGTCAACACATAAAGAAATCACAAAATAAGGCGAATTCCTAAGCATAGATCCTAGCTGAAAATACATTAACTCAATACAGGAGGAGCCATGTTAATACGAGGACATGTTCAGGGGTTAAAAAGAGAACAGTAATACATACGGCAAGCCGGCACATCACACAGCTCTACGCGCACATTCTTGTTAAGGGTGAAGCACCAGGGACCCTCCATATGGCCCCCTGGATTTCGGCAGTATGCATGCCCCCCGCCAATCTCTGGATATTCAGCAACTGATAGCTGGTGAGTGTGTGGAAACTGGCTACTCCATGGCTGGCACTGGTGCCCAGACTTGGTGACACTGACTGACCCTCGATAATCAGTCCCTGTCCCATTGTAACACTGCTGATCTGTATGAGGAACACAAAGAAAGGAAACGTAAAAGATACAAATAAGTGCTCAATTTTTTCGCTGCAATTATGGCAATAAGCATCTGCCTCTCATGGGTTAAAGGACGAGACGTGTTGGTTAAGCAAACCAAATGTTTTGTAGTTATTTTCTATGTCACATTTGCTCTTTGTTAGAGACATGAGGGAAATAGTCCTTTGTTTTCTTTTGGTAGTAGAGTACATAAAGCAGTACAAAACATTTATCACTTTGTTACAGAGTTCCCACACTTTATAATTTACAGAATAGGTGATTCTAAGCATTTTTGCAATAGGTTTTATCAGCCTATTTTGTACATTTTTCTTTAAAAACCCTCTTCTGCTGTGCAGCTAGATGGGGCTGAGGAATTTGTCTTCACCTAGCTGTTTAACAGTAGAGGGCGCTACATTGCACCTATTCTCTACAGAACAGATGTAGACACTACTGTACTGTTGCGTATATTGGTGTATGAAGGGTCTCTGTTAGGCCTCATGTACACGGGCTCGCATGGTTTCCACCCGTGCCCGCAGCCATGAGGCCAAAAAATGACATTATACTTACCTGTCCATCCGCCGTGCTCACTTTTTTTGATCTCCTGCTCTCCCGCGGATCAGTGCCACGGTGACAGCTGCAGGTGTGCTGCAGCAGGGACGGCTTCCATTGACTTCACATCGGGGAAAAAAAAAATCACATCCGCATGCATTAAGTTGTCCTACGGATGCTATTGCATCCCTATGGGCTTCCGATCTCCCTCACGGGGGCCACGCGAAGATTTTATAATTAAAATCCGCCTGTGGACATTGGGCCTAAGATGCACTTTGCTTTTGATAACGCTCTCACCCCACTCTGCCCCATCACTGCCTGTGTGTTGTACTCCATGCTCATATGCAGTCGGGCACTGCGAAGAGAAGCCGTTCTATTCTACAGACGGCTTCTTCCCTCACAGTGCTCTTGCTCACTGCCCGACCCGATGTACTGATGGGTGCTCTCAGTGAATTGTGTGTACGCCATTATATCAGTCCCTGTCAGTACATCTGGTCCGATGGTGAGCAGGTACACCGTGAGGGAAGAAGCTGTCTGTAAAACAGAATGGCTTGCCTTCACAGCGCCCAGGGATGGCGGCTACATATGAGCGGGGAGAGTAGTAGAACACATGAGGGGGGTGGGGACAGGTTGGGGTAGAGTGTTATTGAAAATAAAGTATATCTAACAGAGACCCTTCCTACACTGTTATACACAACAGTGCATCTGTTCTGTAGAGAATAGGTGCAGACACATCTGGATGTAGCGCCCTCTACTGTTATACAGTAGGGATCCCTCAGCCTCCTCTAGCTTTTTTTTTAAGAAAAATGTACAGAATAGGTTGATAAAACCTATTACAAAAATGCTTAGAATCCACTATCCTATACATTTGTGAGCACTATTTAAGTTTATGTAATAACATGTATAGAGAGTAGTGTAGGACTGATTTTGCTCTTTTCCATAGTATTTGCATGGGTAGTCTTGAACCTCTACTCTGCCTGTTGTAGTATTCTGTATGCTTTCAGGCATTAGCGGTGCTACCTCTCATTGTCTATTCTGTACGGCTGCTCAGTATAGTGTATGGCAAGACTACAAGACAACCCCTGTAAGGGACCCCTGGTAGGCATTGGGTGATACTCTGAGCTCACAAGTTTTTTTCTAGTGTTTGCAGCTAGTTTTCGCCCTGGATTGTGTACTAACCCTGCACATCTGGTGTGAATGTCACGGCATTTACACGCACTAAACATGAGGGCTAACCGCAGAACAGAAATAGACAATGTTATACATCAGCCAAACTGTCTTTGAAGCCTGTTTACAAACAAGATGCAGACATGGGTCTCTCCTGCTGCATTATCTCATGCAAATCAGTGACGATTTTGCTAGGTGGGCCTCACCGTCCCAAAGCCTGCTGGGAAAGGGCACATTCATGAACACCTATGACCTTTCTCCAAGACGCAAGGCCAACATAGAGGGCAGATGGGAGCCAGGCTGCAGAACTTTAGGTATCTTAAGAGGGGTCCCTTCTAATCAAAGAAAGATGTTTGACAGCCACACGCACCGAGCTGCAAACTTACATCTGTTCATTCTCTCCATTGGGATTCCAATCCTCATGCAATGCGCAGCCTCGGGGCTCTCAGGCAAAGGAAGCTCTTCACAGTTTGGGAGGTGCAGTTGCATCAGTATGGCAGGATTTGAACGGGCGATGTTGTATTCCTGATGGCACAGGTCATTTTCCAGGACTTCACACTCATCCCTACATAATTCTCTAGGCTTTGGAGTGCGGGAGCGCTCATCACACAGTGGGAACACAAAATGACAGAAAGATGGGATAGCAAACTGGGAACACTGGTCAGAGAGATGGGTTGATGTTCCAATCATGGTGAATGCCGCTGAAAACAAACATAATTACAATAATCGTGAAATGCAACAAATAAGATACAGTGCTGCAGATGACATAGTGAGTATTGGGTGCCCGTTGTATATGTTGAGTGTGGGTAGGAAAAAAGTATATGTTCCACTTAGCAATAAATGTGGGCTAATGTTTGCAATATTAGACAGATAGATAGATAGATAGATAGATAAATAGATATGAGATAGATAGATATGAGATAGATAGATTAGATAGATAGATAGATAGATAGATATGGGATAGATAGATATGAGATAGATAGATATGAGATAGATAGATAGATAGATAGATAGATAGATAGATAGATAGATAGATAGATAGATAGGATATAGATAGATAGATAGATATGGGATAGATAGATAGGAGATAGATAGATATGAGATAGATAGATAGATAGATAGATAGATAGATATGGGATAGATAGATATGAGATAGATAGATAGATAGATAGATAGATAGGATATAGATAGATAGATAGATATGGGATAGATAGATAGGAGATAGATAGATATGAGATAGATAGATAGATAGATAGATAGATAGATAGATATGAGATAGATAGATAGATAGATAGATATGAGATAGATAGATAGATATGAGATAGATAGATAGATAGATATGAGATAGATAGATAGATAGATAGATAGATAGATAGATATGAGATAGATAGATAGATAGATATGAGATAGGTAGATATGAGATAGATAGATAGATAGATAGATAGATAGATAGATATGAGATAGATAGATAGATATGAGATAGATAGATAGATAGATAGATAGATAGATATGAGATAGATAGATAGATAGATAGATAGATAGATAGATATGAGATAGATAGATAGATATGAGATAGATAGATAGATAGATAGATATGGGATAGATATGAGATAGATAAATAGATAGATATGAGATAGATAGATAGATATGAAATAGATAGATAGATATGAGATAGATATGAAATAGATAGATAGATAGATAGATAGATAGATAGATAGATAGATAGATAGATAGATAGATAGATAGATATAGATAGATAGATATAGATAGATAGATAGATAGATAGATAGATAGATAGATAGATAGATAGATAGATAGATAGATAGAATCTATCTATGTGTTGTTTATTAACTACACTACTTTTCGGGAGCTTGACATGAACGACCGAGGTGTTATTTTCATTCAGTATTGGAGCAGTAGATAGATAAATAGATAGAGTTTCCTCATTTCTACCCATCTATCATTTATATACATAAAGAATATATATAAATATAGAAAGTTGCAAACAGTTTTGGCATGGCTTTGAGTTATAGTTCAAGCTCTGCTTCTAACATGTTCCTTACATTAGAGGGCGCCAAACATTGTGCTAAACCATTCATTGTGAAAAGGACTGTAAGGACACCAAACTGTCCTCATAAACTTCCACACAAAGAAATTGCTATTTATGCTGTTAAACAGAAGTAATTTCAGTAGATTTTTTTTTTTAAACTCCTGCTTTTCCTGCATCAAAGGAGGCCATCCTCACGGAACCCGAGCAAAAATGGAGCATGCAGTGATTTTTCCTCCACGAGCGGACACTGCAATTGGTTTCCGCTCATGTGCAGGAATAATCACTTTTCCATAGCATGCCATGGACGGTATTTGCTGCAGAACCCGGAGGCAGATGCCCGATACGAATTCCGCAATGCAAATCCACCCATGTGCATACGGCCCAAGAGTTTCCACAAATAATTACTTTTATTGTCTTGAGATGTAAATTACATAGGTAATTCTGCTTCCCTGAAACAAATAATCAGCCTAGGTCTCTACGGCATTTACCAGTAATCCGGTTTTCAATCTCTCCCTGCATCTGCAGGGAATCGACATAAATACTCCGGTTTCCAATGAACCTGGCACAAGCAATGCCTCTGTAGGGCTGACAAAATCCATCTTCCTGGTAGTCATCCCTGGATAGAGAGAGAACACAGATCACAGTTTAGATGACTATTTGGCAGACCACTACAACTACCCCTAGAAAAACATACATGTATTCAAGTTAAACTGACTGGGTGCTGCCTACACGATAAAATGGATTTTGCTGGTCTGTACTTTTGGGTATACTTGTGAATTTTCAGACACAAATGACATAAAAGCTGCTCATAAATATATTTTTGTTAGATGAACTCCCCTAGTATTTGCTTACAATATAAAGTTTAAAGGGCCGATGATTGAGCAAGAATGTTCCAAGGAACATGTTTGTCTGATTGGGTAATGTGAAGGTGAAGGTGACCACCCGACGAACAAGCAAACACTAGTTCATTGGGTAATTGCAACTTTTATGTGGCACAAAAAATCAACATTGTTGGCAGCACACCTAAGTGTGAATGGAGGATTTGCTGCTGACAATGATGAAATTATGCGGATCATATGAGCAATCGATCATCCTCTAAGAGAATCTGAATTGGCCTCTGTTACGGTACAGCAAATCCTTGTCTACTGAAGTGAATTGCTCAGGGTGAAAGGACCTTACTTACCTTAATTGCTGAAACAAGCGTTTATGGGCAATGGGCAGACTGTGTACACTCGGTACTTGAGAAGACACCAAGCAGAAGTCATTCAGTAGTTGCTAGTCGTTTAGTTTCAGTGATCTGAAACGGAACAACTGCTGAGCAACTTCTTGCTCAGTGTAAACCAGAGTCGCTCAATCTCTGAGCAAGTGCCTGTTTTCAGCAAATGGAGGCCGTTGGCCAAAAGAGATCTCCGGCCTGATCCACCTCAATTTTTTGACATGCTATCGCTTCTGTGCTTATATGCCTGACAGTTGGATCGTGTAAAGGTATGATAAAGGACCTGTTAGAGTCTTTATATGCCAACTGTAAGGAGCGCTTGTTTATTGCCAAGGCAGATGATTGTATGGAGATGAACAATCGCTAAGAGGGGTTGTTTGGTCACAGAACAAGAAGTAGCAATGGTTCTATAGGTTGGGCTACAGCCATTTATTCATAGGAGCCAGTCTTCACTTTGGGTAGGAACACTCCTCTGTCCTCTGGTCACAGGAGAAATACAATTTGGCCTTCTTGCAACAACAAAACCTTCTGCCTGTCAATCACACAAGTAGTCCTGCCACCTCAAACAGAACAAGCGCACTGTAGAAACAGTCCAGCTCGTCCCATCCGCACTTCTTATTCTGTGGGTGGATGACCTCTTTAATACGATTGTTAGTCCCCATAAAGCTGTCATTGGCTAGCTGCATATCTGAATGGTCATATGAGGAGACTTGTAGTGAGCATCGGCTTATTTCCAAGAAAGCCACAGTCAGCCATTAAATTAGCATTTGCTTGTTCATTGGCTGCAAGTTGTTCCTTTTACACGGCCCAATGATTGGGTGAACGTATGTCCAGACGAGTGTAAAAGGTCATTAGTTGCCTGCCCCAAAACCATTGCTGGCTGAAACAGGTAGGACAGGAAACATTTTTCCTGCCCAATTCCTATTCCTTTGCCCATTGACAAGAGTGTATGGTTTATGGGGCATCAGGGCAAAAAGCTGTCAGCTGTCAATATAAGTTGTGTATCTAGGAGCTTATGCAAGTAAGAATGATGGAACAATACCCTATGGAGCTTACAAATGCAGCAATATGGTAAATTATGAGGAATCACCTTAATACTGAGAGAGAATATGAAAAGGCCTTGGACCCCAAAATTCTATGGGATATCCTAAATGATGACTACAGTTAACTTCAGAATTATAAAACAAAGAAGATTTCATTGGCCTGAATTGGTCAGTATATAAAAATAGTCAGGTTGATCCTGATCTGGCATTTAGGAGGTTCAATATAATTGCTTTCAAATTTAGGAATCTCAACAATTCCCTATAAAGTACATTATTCTTGTTTAATTATTGGACCAGGCCCAGGGGTAGACTGAAAATTGGCTCTACCAGAAGAAATCCCAATAAGATAGTCAGGTGATGTTGTGAGGCGTAGCAGGCCGCCCAGACCGATGCACCATGTAAGCACCCTCAGTTGTATTGCAATTGAATACTATGGCACAGCAGAGTTCTGCTCCACTATTCAAATTATTGTTGGCAACCAGTGCGGGAAGAGAGAGGA
Organism: Eleutherodactylus coqui; assembly: GCF_035609145.1. NCBI lineage: Eukaryota > Metazoa > Chordata > Amphibia > Anura > Eleutherodactylidae > Eleutherodactylus > Eleutherodactylus coqui. Next base: position 198,406,075 of record NC_089841.1, on the reverse strand, counting down.
GTCAGTACAGGAAGGGCAGAGCCTGAAAGCGAGTACTGTGTGGTGGTAGTTGGAAAATGAGATAAGTCGGCGGGAGGAGAGAATATTGCAAGAATCGTGGAGAGTGGCAGAGAAGAGCTCCACGACTGAGGGGAATAGAAAAAAAGCACTGCTTAAGTGAGTGCTGACATGGGCAGAAAAGAATAGACCCTAGCAGTCCCACTGGCAGCAGGCATGGGTTTTCCTCTGTCGCCACAGTTGAGTGGCATCAATACTGTTAGACAGCACCAGTACTATGGGAGGGGGGCAATAAGGAGGGTGGCACTAATGGGGCAGTAATACTATGTGGGACCAAAGGTGGGCATTATTACAGTGTGAGAGCACAAAGAGGGCATTATTACTGTGCGGGGCTAAGAAATGGCTATAGTTAACTGTTTTCTGACCCTACCCACTTGTGTTGTCCCTACCTGCTGCCAGCTTGGAGACACCTACCTGTACAACATAAGGCCGATTTTAGAATCTACGCCTGATCAGGTGTTCTGCTCAGCTCTTGTACTGTCAATTCTATAAATCAAAATTATGGCTGCGCTCACATCAGGACAAAAGTGATAATTAAAATTAGGATTATTAATTTAAATATGCAAATTGATATGGTGTTCTCCAGCATTTTCTATAGAAGTATTTCTTATATCGCTATATTCTAAAATGAAAATTTTGTACATAAAGGCTGCCGGCAGCCTAATTTCCTCTCTAGCAGAGAATTGGTTAAAATGTACAGTTTCTCATAGACTGTTGCCTTAAAAGTGCTGGGGTCATGACTACCTCATTTATAGCACAGCTGCAGAATGGTAGGACACAATGTACATCCTGGGGCTATGCAAGTGTTCATTGAGTCAAGGAATGCTAGATGACTGCGGGGCATTCCACACAAACTAATCACAGGTTGTTAAGGTGCTCCAAATTCTACTTTCCCGTTAGCTGGTCTTTTTTTTTTCAAAATTGATAGTTAATTAGCTATGCATGGATTAATTGCACATCATAAAGGAACAGTCTAAAAATGGCTCTTTATATGGTTTGGGGCTTGCTGAGGCTTTGTGCTAATATGCAGATTGTACCATCAATGCACCTAAATCTGTAGTGAAATCCAAGCTGTTTTAGCATTCTACTGAATGCTATGGAAATCTGCACCGTAGATTTTGTAATCCGCATCCCGAAAAAAGAATTAACCTGTCAATTCTTGATGTGGTTTCCATGTGGAAATTGCATTGGGCAGCTGCAGGTGATTTGCCCCATTGACTTCGGCTAAGTCCATGTTCGGATCTACATGAAAGTTGTTTGTGGTGTCAGATCTGCCTCAAAATTTGACACTTTAAAGGCCATCTGAATTAGGCATTAGTTCGGCAGACGTTTGTAAAATTGAATATTTGTTCAACATGCCCCCCAGTATTGAAGAGTTCTGAAAGGAACTCTATTGCTAAAATGAGTATCTACTCTACAGCCTGATCATTAGGGCATTTAAAAACTACCCGCAAGATTTCAGCAACTGATTTCTTTAGGTATCATGGAATCAATCATTTTTTTATGGAAGCAACCAGTTGTATTTTCCACAGACAACCTATACTACATTTACATCTCTCTGTAAGAAGTTACGCTACTTAAGGCAGAGGGTCATGGACAACATTGATAAAGCAAAAACCTCATTTACAGAAGTTGATAAAAATGTAGAAATTAACATGTGAGCACCCCTAGGCTGGTGCGAGAGTTAAAAACTGTCGAATATGTTGGTAGTGTAGGCAACTTGAAATGAATGAAGTGCTACAATAATATATGGTCCCCTCTACAATAGCAAATTAAGTTCAACCTTGTCCAGATGTTTTAGAAACTCTGGAAGAGAGGGAACAATGTGCCACTTTTGGTGGAAGTAGGTCAGACTAAAGTGATGTCGAGCTACTGTAAATTCTATAGGTTTATTGCCTCAGTTACTCATGTCAACCTTCACAAGTAGCCAGACACAGCTACCGAGCAAATCAGCATTCCAAAGACCACTCACAACCTATCCCACTCATGTTTTCCTAAAAAACTGACATATTGGAAAAACGTTAACTCTGCCATACTTGAAGCCAGGTTGGGTTCACACTTTGTTCTTAGCCTCCTTTTATTATATATGCTGGGAAAAACTCCCAACTTATGTGTTAAAGTGAATCTGTCAGATTAAACAGGCTGTCCAATCTGCAGGCATGATGTTATAGAGCAGGAGGAGCTGAGCAGATCGATATATAGTTTTATGGGGAAAGATTCAGCATAACTTGTATTTTATTCATTTATATCCTCTGCACATTCTGAGATAAAGAGTCCAGTGGGCGGTCCTATCAGTGATTGACAGTCTTCCCTGTATGTACAGTCATACACAGCTGTCAATCACTGATAGCTCCGCCCATTGGACTGTTCAGCCCAGAATGAGCAGAGATATAAATGAATAAAACACAAGTTATACTGAATCTTTCCCCATAAAACTATATATCAATCTGCTCGGCTCCTCCTGCTCTATATATAACATGATGGCTGCAGTTAAGCTGACAGATCCCTTTAAATCGGGGCTTTGACAGGTGCCTAATAGTACCTTTAAACAGGACGACCGTTGAGCGCATAAGCACCTGATAGCTGTCTCATAGAATGCTTCCTGACTATTGCTCCTGTGCTTACAATAGTCGTTCAAGTGAATGAAGTCGGAGTGGACCGGGATCATTTTGGCCCATCTGGCTCTTGTTTTCATGGGCTGACAGCCGCTTGATTTTTAGTTCTGCAACTCTGACAGGTGAGCGGTTTGTCACTCAGTGACCGGTCAACAGCCACATGCACTCGGGATGATTATCATGTGAATTCACTGTTTCCAGTGAGAATTCGAGTGGTAATTGCCGAGTGTAAAGGTACCTTTACAATGACATCCATCACCCATAGACTAATATAGGACCCGTTTAACCAATGAATTGTGATCTTTTTTATGTTGGACCTGTTAAACAGATATTATGGTGGAGATCGCCAACCTTTTGGACCTTGTGGGCCACATTCAACTGTAAATCAAGGTTAGGAGCCACATTTAACTCAATGGAGGAAAAAAGTTTTTAGGCTACTTCTACATAACTTTAGGTGCAGCACACTTTGGATTGCACTATTGTGTTGCTATACTGCATCCTAGCATAAGTAAATGTAGTCACATTGCGACCAGCAACTTGCGGTGACCTGACAATTGCAAGAAATCAAAACTTTAGGGAGTTCTTGTGATTGTAAGGGTTACAGCAACTTGTAAGTCACAACACAATCGCATTCACTTATATTTAAATCCAATGTAGCAGGCCTGTAGTGCAATCTCTGACTGCACAATGTGCGTCATGCCAAAGCTCACTGCGAAGACCTTAAATGTGGAGAAACAAGAAATTACAGTGTGACATTTAACACTATTATGCCATTTGAATATGCAATTGTTCGGTGGTTAGGATATATGTGCATTAATGTCAATTACCAATGTATGTGGTCACAACTCAGGTCTCCTATACCACACACAAGGGGATGTATGCCATTGGTTGGTGACCACCACATTATAGCCTATGGGTGATGAATGCCACTGTTAGGTATCCGTTTAATGTATTTGGCACCCACAGGTAATAAAGGTATCAGTTTAATGGATGTGTTATGAAATACTATAGAAAAGCTTATGATTAGAGATGAGCGAGCATACTCGCTAAGGGCAATTGCTCAAGCGAGCATTGCCCTTAGCGAGTACCTACCCGCTCGAGACAAAAAGGTTTGGGTGCCGGCGCGGGGGAGCAATAAGTGGCGGCAGTCAGCAGGGGGAGCGGGGGGGGGGGGGGGGGGGGGGTGGGGGAGAGAGAGATCTCCCCTCCGTTCCGCCCCGCTCTCCCCCGCAGCTCCCTGCCAGTCACCGGCACCTGAACCTTTTGTCTCGAGCGGGCAGGTACTCGCTAAGGGCAATGCTTGCTCGAGCAATTGCCCTTAGCGAGTATACTCGCTCATCACTACTTATGATGTATCAGCCAAATGGATGCATGTAATGGATGCCATACCTTGGCAACTGTCACCTAAAGGCTTATATCGCATCAGTTTAACAGACACGTTTTGTACAGGACTCTACGGGGAAAAAAACCTGTATTCTTGTTGGATACTGACCAGAAAAAGGCCAAAAGCCCCCATTAGAAACATTTAGCATGTACATTGGGAGCATTTCTGACATGTATGCTAAACATTGAAGAAAAACTTACTATTAACCCAGCCTTAAATGGACTATGATAAATGAAAGCTTGGTAGCATTTTTACAGATAAACTGAGGCTGTGTGATAAATATTGGTAGCCCCTGATTCCATACAGTATATATAAGCTCATATTAGCTCTAGCTTAAATTCACACAAGACAGATTTGTTGCAGAAATTCCTACGACTGTCCCATTCATCTGAACCGTGCGTGCAAAAAAGCATGTGCTTGTCCCCAAAGCTACTCCATTCCCAGCAATGCAACTGGTTTTCAGTCGCAGAAATGTCTTAGTGAATCACCTTCCATTGACCTTCCTCCACTCCTTTTTTTCCCTTACCCCAAGGTACAAAAATATTTTTTTTTATCATGATCTTACAAGTCAATTGGCAATCAAACACAACATGCCATAAAGTATAGAACTTTTACTGTAACACACATAACCTTTTCACGATACATTTTATAAACGATTAAATATTTTTTGGAAATTGCAAACACGTAGAAGCAATCTAGAGAACCCAGCGAACATGAACCTGCAAACGTAACATCCTCCGTGCGCACCGTGTTATAATGAATCCATAATGTTCCTTCATAAAGCCAATGGAGAACAGCAAACAACACAGGGCACATGCACAAAAATGTGTTCTCCTCTGTAAAACGCAGTGCAAAGTGAGCAGACACGCTTTACTGCAGAATTAACTGTGCTGAAAGTGTGGTTATTTGTTAAAATGAAATATAAATGCTTTCAGCTGTTCGTAAAGGATATTGAAAAGGAGGGCTAGAGTTTGACTTGATTTCTGATTCATGGCCCCACAGCAACATTTAAAAGTTAACAATGACTAGTAAATAAACCTCAAGCGCAGAGAAAAACTAGACGCTTTCCTTTCTGAAATGTAAAGCAAGTCCTTGGCTGCCCCGTAGACAAGCTCTCGGAGGGGCAAGACAAAAACTGTGATTGGATGACCTTCAGGCTGACTGATGAGGTACGAGTCTCACAAACTTGCATTCTTCAACACCTATTCAATTTACTATGTGTCTGCTGTCACGAAGAACGCTGTATGCCAGCAAAGTACAAAAGTCAGTCAGCATTTGTCGATGAAGATCAGATCTATGTCCAGTTCTCTAGATATGTAAAGCAGAGGGCAGTTCCCTAAAATGGATTATCGGAATCGCTTCCTTTATGAGTGGGAATTATCCAATAATGGAGAAGGGAAGCGGCGAGAATATAAACGGTTTGCCAAAACACAAGTGAAACTGTGCACCATGTTATATATAAGTATGTATGGTGCAAGAGATACAATCTTGAAGAATAAGCTTTGTCTGTCATATGGCTGCGTGGAAGCTATAGGAAATTTTGTTAGTTTAATGCTTCCACTATTATCACAATGCAAAAGTGTTTTGTGTAATGTGCTGCCCGTTTTTGTGTATTGCTAGAGTAGGGACGAGTAGTAGATACGAGGAGCCTTGTCACGGCCTTGCAGCTTAAGGTCCTTGGCCAATGCACAAACTAATCCCTCGTTTTTATATTCAGCTTTATCATCTGCTTTAGTGTGCGAGGTTGTGTGGTAAGTGTGTTTGTGCATGTGGTTGTCCGTACTTGTCCTGGTTCAATGTACCACTTATTCTGGTGGTGCCAGGGCCAACGTTCCAGCTCAGGGCCGCCTTTATCGAGGCGATCACTCCGCTTGTTAGGTAGGGCCTTGCCATCTTCCCTTCAGCACAGGGTCAGTTTCGCCTCTGTGTTTTGTATGCCAGTTCTGTCATTTTCCCCAGCTTGGTGCTTGTTTGCCCACACGAACGTAACATTGAGTCAACCTTGATCCGCCTACCTAAACCAAGCGGGGATTGAACCCGCAACCTTCAGGTCGTGAGTGGGAGCTTAGGACATTTCTGCGCCACACTTGTCTTTGTAGTAACACATGAATGTGGATGTCCCAAGATGCAATGACCCAAAAACTGCTTGTGCAGATTAGTATATTCCAGTCAAATGAATCCCCGATTGTGAACACAAGATAGTGAACCACTTAATGTACATAATGTTTATATAAAATTTAGATAAATGTACACAAAGTTATATTGGAGAACTTCATTGACAAACACACACAGCGAATCAGGTGATCTATGAAAAAAAAATAAAAAAATCAAATTAAGCCGAAGGGCCATACTAGTGCACAGTAGAACTTTCTCATCTTACTGCTATCAAAGTGATTTTCCAGTTTGAGTACATTAAACTGAATTTAAAAAAGAAACAGATCCCCTCACATGCCATGTGATATTTTATGTAACTGTGGATATGCACATAGTAATTTGATCGATGTATGATACTGGATTTCATTATATATTGCCTTTGCATTTCCTAGGCTTTGCAAATGCAGACCAGACATTTTCTTGCTGCAGAACACGTTATCACGAAGATTTATAGAAAAATAAAGAAGCAATAAATCCTACTCATCATGTACATAAAACTGAGCCCATGGCCATATTTATACATCAAGAGGTCTTAGAGACAAGTGAATACAGCTCTGTCTTGGTTTATTTTATACACAGGATTTATAGGTTGTTGTCATTAATGTTATGAGAGGTGTGTCAGTTCCAGAACTTTATATTAAAAGTGAATTCCATATAGTTCAATATCCGGACTATATCATTAATATAAGTATCACCCTAAAACACAGGGGGCTTTTTGGTGTGGTGAGATGATCTAGCCCATATCCATATATACTGTACTTCCAGAGGCGTAACTTGAAGCTCCGGCCCCCGATGCAAAACTTGTAACAGGGCCCCAACTATAATGCTTTACTCATAGTACTGGGTTCCCTATATGGAGAAGAGAGGCCTTATGGGCCCCCTTAGGCTCCTGGGCTCGGGTGCAACCGCATCCCCTGCATCCTCTATACTTACGCCCCTGTGTACTTCCTTTGTTGGATTTTGTAATACAGATAGTCCCTAACCTGTCCGGCAGTATGATGTAATGCTGTGGCATTACATCATACTGTGCAGCGATCAGACAGGCAGACTATCAAGCCATGCCATAGGTACAGCTCGAAAGGCACTCTGCATAGGCAGCCCTGGGGCCTTTCAGAAGGACCCCAGGTGCCATGGCAACCGCACGGCATCCCGCAATCTTATCGTGGGAGGCCATACAGGACCCTCAAACGTTGGGAGCAGGCTGTTTCTTACAGCTGACACCCGGCGGGAGCAGTTCCAACAAGTTCTCTTTCAGCAGTTCCGACAAGTCGCGCCATAAAAGATACTATAATTTAAACCATAAAAGATACTATAATTTAAACAAAATAGGGCCATTACCATGTGGTTAGTAGATAACCCCTGATGTTCATGAGTTATACCAGTTAGCTGTGATATAAATTACTTTCTTTATATTACTATGTTAAATGAATGATTACATACGAGCATACAAAAGTAATACTGTGATGTCACCTGTAAAATTATTCATATCATATATATAAAATCAAATGTTTATTGTATCATCAGCTTAAAATCAATGGTGGACATGCACCATGATACAAACCCTATGCTTATGCGTTTTGAATCTTTCATGCTCCATAGTTCTTGCTAAGACTAAGAACTATGAGAGGTTTGAAATGCGTTGGTGGGATGTTGTATCTGGATACGAACTTGATGCTTTAATAATTATTTGATTATAATTTTATGGGTGCTAGTGTAGTGACCTTAAGTGTGACACTACAGTATAAAAGTACTTAACTGCAAATCAAGAGCCACTGTCCTAGTTACAGCTCATTTAACAGAGGGTAGTGATGCTGTATTTCGTTTAATAAGAAGATGGAGTCTGGATAGGGAACTAAATGGTTAAGGTAACTAAGTCTTTTCACTGAAATATAATCATGGTAGGAACTAGGGAAAACTTTGTGTATGTAGCAAAGAAGACCTGCGGATCACGTGACCCAGCCAAAGGAAGAAGTTCCCTGATTAGCCGGGGGTAGAGCTAACCACAGCCTAGCTAAAAACAAGTTTCCTGAGAGGAGGGGGCTGAGCTGACACAAGTTCCCTGAGTGCAGGTGGCTGGTAAATTTCTGATGCTCCTGATCTGTGTCACATTAGGAAAATATAAGAGAGTTGAGAGGGGGAAGAGAAGCAATCAGTGGAGTGCAGCAGTGTGAAGAGAGAGCAAGACAGAGGGCAGGAGGTGAAAGATGTCTGCAGCCAGATGAAGCTATTGTTCCTGCTAACATCCTCTCCTAATCTAAGGCTGGAGAAGCTACTGCACCATCCTGTAATCCCCTGCTGAGCTGATCGTTCACCCACTACTTTGAAGGAAGGAAGCCTACAGTTGTTTTCAAGACTTGAAACCCTTTCAAACCATGTCTTTCCTCCATGCTTGCAGTGAACAGCTAGAGAAGCCCCTGACCCACAAGCTGCAGACAGCAGAGATTTTCCATAGGTCCAACTGAGTGAGTACTGGAGAACTTTAGCTCATGTTTTCAGGGTGGCAATTGCTGTTAGTCGTGATTGATAGGTGTTTTATTTTGTCAGTCATAGTCAATCTTTCTATAGCTCCCCTTTATTTCAGGTGTCGCCTCCCCAGGGCTTATCTAACCGTGTATCAAGGTTTAAATTGTGTAGAATTATGCTAGTTCTACTGTCTAAAATCTTTGCAGACTTCCATGTTCCATAGTAAATGTGTGCCTGCAGCTTACTAAATTATGTGTTAGTCTTATTTCTCTACCAAGACTTTTTAACTCAGGCACTGGTGTCACGTTCACCTAATTCCATTAGTCATCCATATCCTGTTGTCTACCTTCATCTGTGCACAAAATTATATAGAGAACGCTGTACTCATCTCTACCGTGACACGGCTTCTCAGCCACCCCATACAAACTGCTCAGAGAGTGCAGGCCTTGTCCTGTTGCACTAATATGCCACCATAGTATTGCTTTTGCATCTATGTTCACAGATTTCCCTGGGTTTTGCACACTCAGGCCTTAGTCAGACGGGCGTTTTTTCGCGCGATTTGCGGATCGCATGTCGGATGCACATCCGCAAATCGCGTGACCGGTGCCCGAAAATCGCCCGAAAATCTGCTCCTAGCCGCGTTTCATTAGAAAAGGGCCGGAGCTGTCCAGCGCATTGCATTCAATGGAGCCGGCAATACAGCCGGCTCCATTGAAAGCAATGCGCTGCGGGCGAGTGTGGGATGAATTGTCGGGAAGGGCTTAAATATATAAGCCCTTCCCTGCAATTCATCCAGGAAAGTGTTAAAATAAAAAATATATATATACTCACCTGCTCCCGGCTCCGCGCGGCCGGCCTGCAGTGGGTGTGAAGGGGGTATGAGTCAGACCTGCCCCCTGATTGGCTCAGCGCTGAGCCAATCAGGGGGCAGGTCTGACTCACACCCATTCATGAATTCATGAATGGGTGTGAGTCAGACCTGCCTCTGATTGGCTCAGCGCTGAGCCAATCAGGGGGCAGGTCTGACTCACACCCCCTTCACACCCACTGCAGGCCGGCCGCGCGGAACTCCGGCTTCCGGGAGCAGGTGAGTATATATATATTTTTTATTTTAACACTTTTCTGGATAAATTGCAGGGAAGGGCTTATATATTTAAGCCCTTCCCGACAATTCATCCCGCGCACGCCGGCAGCCCATTGCTTTCAATGGGCAAACATCGTTCTTCTCTGCTACAGCTGTTACAGCTGTGGCAGAGAAGAATGATTTGTCTTCTATATGTTCTCAATGGGGTCGGCGCTGCTGCCGCCGGCCCCATTGAGCGCATATAGAGAAGAGAACAGGAATCGCAGATCGCAGATAGGTGCGATCTGCGATTTATGTTCTATAATTTATCGGACGAGCGCATAAAAAGCGCTCATGTGTCCGATACCATTGCAAATCAATGGTTTTAAAAAATCGCCGGACGCATGCGCATGCGCAAATCGCACGAAAAAAACGCCCGTCTGACTAAGGCCTCATTCTGTATATCTGGATGGTAATAAGCCAATTCCCTGTTTTCTGCTTTGATTACACTTTACATATGTGCATACATATAACCTGTGAAAATTTTATTGTGATTTTTTTTTTGTTTTTGTTTTTGGACCTTACACTCAACGCAGATCAATGAAACATGAACGTTAATGGTTCATATAGAAATGTTAACCAAGAGAGTACAATAGCTTCCTGAGGTATACCCAGTTATACTTACTTTCAATTCAGCTAAAAAATCTCTATTAAACATCCACAGAAAAGTATATGAACTGAAATAAAAGACTAATCTATTAATCCAACGGTAAAGGAGACAATACTGACAAAGGCTCCTTGTACTCAAGGCAAGAGCTGGAAAATTCCTAACAGTAGTCTTGTTCAGTACAATATTTTATAGAATCATTTTTTACTTGTAAACAATTTAAGGATTTGGAAAGAAAACAGATTGCAATAACAAACTGTCATAAGATATTGCTTGTATGTTTTCTGTTTCCCTATAGCCATATTGCAGTTATTGTCTTCGGGGTAAAATCTGTAATGCTAAAACCATTTTGCTATGGTATGCGAAAGGTCAGAACTACAAGGTCATCCTGCATGATGTTCTGCTGAGCTGGTAATTGGAAACAGTTGTTTAGGCCTTTGCACATATTAAAGAAAAGGTTAAACAATACTTTAGCATTTTAATAGTTCATATACGCTAGTATTACTCAATGGTCTTAATTAAAGTAGAAGATGCTTTGTATGTATAGAGAGAAGACCTATGTAGAGTTAACACTGTGTAACGTATTATGCCCCGACTGTTTCCTAGTCCAAAATAAAGTACCTACCCAATGTCCTATATCTTCTTTACTCTTTCATCAACCTACACTGCATGAGAGACCTGTCAATGTTACATGGAATCAAAACTGGATAAATAGCAGGTACAAGTCTATTGCTGCCATTTTGAATAAATAAAGCCAACATTTAGGTTGTAGTAGATCTAAATTTCTCACCACATTTTACGGCTAAACTGATCAGTAAAATTCTTATCTGATACTAACTCATATACCCGGTGTTGCCTGTGTATACAGCAATCTATATAAATATTTTCTAATGCCATTTCTTACTTAAAAAAAAAACAACTCGTTATTGTCTTTGGCCTAATAAGATAAGTAAAGAAAAGCATCAATTTTTTAAATCAGTCTCTTTTTGAATTTTGGCCTCATGTTGTTTTATGCTCTCTGCAGCCTTTGATGTCTTGGCTCTTAAACTCTCTTTTTGAATTCTGGCCTCATGGTGTTCAGGGCCTCTGCAGCCCTCCATGTAGTGGATCTTTCCCATAATATATGAAGTGAGGCCTCATGCTGTTTTGTGGTTTCTGGTGCCCTTGATGACCTAGCACTTTCCCTCTTTTTTAGCATTCGGGCCTCATGCTGTTTTGAGGTCTCTGCAGCCCTTGATGCCCTGGCTCCTGCATGATCATTCTTAAGTAGTTGGTCACGCTGTTCACTTGTCTCACCCACAGTAATTTTACTTTCTTTAGCTTTCAGCTGGGCTTGACCAATGGGTTTCTATTTTTTCAGAGGCATTCCGAAACCACCACACTTCTAAATTATTCACCATGCTGAATCACAAAACATCTTATTTTACCATAGATTAAACAATAGACCTTATTTATTAAAACTGTGTGAATCGTTCCTTAACCTGCTCTAGTGAAAGGAAAGCTTTGCTGTGATTGGTTGCTATTAGAGATGAGCGAACACCAAAATGTTCGGGTGTTCGTTATTCGTAACGAACTTCCCGTGATGCTCGAGGGTTCGTTTCGAACAACGAACCCCATTGAAGTCAATGGGCAACCGGAACATTTTTGTATTTCGCCGATGCTCGCTAAGGTTTTCATGTGTGAAAATCTGGGCAATTCAGGAAAGTGATGGGAATGACACAGTGACGGATAGGGCAGGCGAGGGGCTACATGGTGGGCTGCATCTCAAGTTCACAGGTCCCACTATTAAGCCACAATAGCGGCAAGAGTGCCCCCCCCCCCCCCCACTGTCAGCATAAAGATCGTCCTCCTCTGGCACAGCTGTAACAGCTGTAGCAGAGAAGAACGATGTTTGCCCATTGAATTCAATGGAACCGGCAATACAGCCGACTCCACTGAATGCAATGGGCTGCCGGCGATCGCAGGATGAATGGTCGGAAAGGGGTTAAATATATAACCCCTTTCCTGCAATTCATCCAGAAATGTGTTACACTAAAAATATATACCGGCGTATAAGGCGACGGGGCGTATAAGACGACCCCCCAACTGTCACCTTATACGCCGGTAATACAGTGGAGCAAAGAATAAAAAGCATTACTTACGTTTTTAGATGATCTGCGGCGCTCCTGCAGGCTGTCACTCCCTCCTGGTCCACGGCAGACAAGCTTTCTCCACGAAAGACTTTAAATCCCTGCCTCCAGAAGCACATGTGCCTTCAGCCAATCACAGCCAATGACAATGATGTCATTGAATGGCTGTGATTGGCTGTGTTTCTGGAGGCGGGGATTTCAAGCCTTGAAATCCCCGCCTCCAGAAACACAGCCAATCACAGCCATTCAATGACATCATTGTCATTGGCTGTGATTGGCTGAAGGCACATGTGCTTCTGGAGGCAGGGATTTAAAGTCTTTCGTGGAGAAAGCTTGTCTGCCGTGGACCAGGAGGGAGTGACAGCCTGCAGGAGCGCCGCAGATCATCTAAAAACGTAAGTAATGCTTTTTATTCTTTGCTCCACTGTATTACCGGCGTATAAGGTGACAGTTGGGGGGTCGTCTTATACGCCCCGTCGCCTTATACGCCGGTATATATTTTTAGTGTAACACATTTCTGGATGAATTGCAGGAAAGGGGTTATATATTTAACCCCTTTCCGACCATTCATCCTGCGATCGCCGGCAGCCCATTGCATTCAGTGGAGTCGGCTGTATTGCCGGTTCCATTGAATTCAATAGGCAAACATCGTTCTTCTCTGCTACAGCTGTTACAGCTGTGCCAGAGAAGAAGGATTTGTCTTCTATATGTTCTCAATGGGGTCAGCGCTGCTGCCGCTGGCCCCATTGAGCGCATATAGAATGCATCCATAGCGAGCAGCGGGAGGGGCAGATTTCAATACTCGGGTGACACCTTATCTCCCCAGCCACTCACAGCAGGGGGGTGGTATAGGGCTTAAACGTTGCAGGGGGAAGTTGTAATGCCTTCCCTGTCTTTATATTGGCCAAAAAAAAGCGCTAACGTCTCAGGGAAGAAAGTTTAATTTACCAGAACACCGCATGGTGTTCGTTACGAATAACGAACATCCCGAACACCCTAATATTCGCACGAATAGCAAGCTCGGACGAACGCGTTCGCTCATCTCTAGTTGCTATGTGTTGAGATCCATCCAATCATGTACGAGTCTGTGAAGAACAAATAAACAAACTTTCACTTCCATGTATATAGCTTACACATTAGCTGGAAGTCAATCTACCCAATACATGTTTGATCTGCCACATGGTGGCCAATGTTAGTCTGATATGTATACCTCTACAGGTGAATATTTGGAAAAACTGTAGTCAACACAGGGGCTTTACATGATTTTATTTTTTTAAGCCTGGACTGCATAAGACATGACGGAGGATTTGGAATGACTTACACATCCTGTCATGTTAAAAATAATTTAGACGAGAAAGTGTGGCTAAATTATTACTCAAATTGAATAATGGCTCGGAAATCATACAACAATGTTTGCAGTTTATTTAATTTGCTTTGTTTAAACAGACACAATAGCTGGAATGTATTGTCCATGAGGCAAAGCCAGCTCTGCTATTCTTATTGAAAACAGCTGTCTCCACGCTACAGGAAAATAAAAAACGGATTCTCCTAACAGCTTGGGGCTTCTCTGTTGCTATCAGGTGTTGTATTTCACCTCAATGACATACCTGGTATAGGACTTTCTGTTCTTATAGAGGATCTGACCAAATCAGCATGTTGATGTCCTTAGAATTAGTGACATAATTCTGTTATTTCTTAGACAATGCTAATGTAAGTGAATTACCATATATACTTGAGTATAAGCCGACTTTTCCAGCACATTTTTTATGCTGAAAAAGCTTCCCTTGGCTTATACTCAAGTGAGGGTCCCATACTTAGGCCTCATTCAAAATAAAAAAAAAATCTATACTTACCTCTCTGCCACTGCCGGGGGCTCGGCGCATCTAGCCTCTTGGGTCCCGTCACTGTAATCAAGTTCTTTTAGCAGGCGAGGATTTAAAATCCCACCTGCTGAAAGAGCTGCGTCTGATTGGCTAAGTGTACAGCCAATCACAGGCAGCACTCAGCCATTCATTAAATGACAGCTGAGCGCTGCCTGTGATTGGTCACAGCGCTTAGCCAATCACAGGCAGCGCTCGGCCATTCTTTGAATTCATTGAATGGCCGAGCTCTGCCTGTGATTGGTTGAGCGTTGTGACCAATCACAGCGCTCAGCTGTCATTCAATAAATGGCCGAGCACTGCCTGTCACTGGCTGAGCGCTCAGCCAATCAGACACAGCCCTTTCAGCAGCCAGGAATTTTAAATCCCCGCCTGCTGAAAGAACGTCATGACAGTGAAGGGACCCAAGCTGCCAGATGTGCCTGAACGCCGGCAGCGGCGGAGAGGTTAGCATAGATTTTTTTTTTTACTACAACTACGGATGATTTTCAGGGAAGGGCTTATGTTTAAAGCCCTTCCCCGAAAATCACTGTAGGGGGTCCCGGCTTATACTTGAGTCAATAAGTTCTTCGCGTTTTTTTGTGGTAAAATGAGGTGCCTAGGCTTATATTTGGGTCAGCTTATACTTGAGAATATACGGTAGCTGGCTGAAATTTTTTTCATTAGTGAATTCTGCATCAGCCTTTACATTACCAAAACAAATATTACTACTTGTTCTAATTCACAAGTGTTAAAGGGTTGTTTCAGAACTTATTTTACTTACAGAGAATCTCACCAACATGGATAAATGTGCATATAAACTGTTTACAGTAGTTAACTTGCTGAAAAAGTACATTTTCTTGTATTTTTATGTCTTCAATTTCCGTATTTAAGAAATGCCGAACAGGAGATATTGAGGGAGGGGTTTAGAGGAGGCACACGTGATCGCACTATAGAGGCTGTTTACTAGAAGCCCCGTGGATACTGGTGTGTGATGTCTTAGATAATGTCCTACTGCATATGTCCAGCTTTTATTCTGCCCAGTAGGATGAAAGCCGAATTCAAATTTCCACCTTTCACCTTCATTTGGGATCAATGCTTCTAAATGAGGATGCTGCTATTGCCAGATTAGAAACTGTGCATGCATTTCAACCAGCTAATGCATTGCTAATTACTTATGAATGGATTCTCATTATCTCAGCACAGCAACAATTTTAAAACACATCAAATTGTGGAAATGCTTATTTCTGAATGATCTATTGTTTTAAAGGCACCTTTGATTTTGGGATAACTCCTTTAAAAAATTAGGCAATATATTGTGTCTGTGAATAGCTCATACATGGTTTTCCATCTCATTAGGTATTTGTTTCTGAAGTGGTATATCATAAATAGAGATGAGCAAGAACCAAAACGCTCGAATCTTCGTTATTCGAGTCGAGCTTTTCGTAAAATTTGAGAGCTCTACTCGAGGAACGAACCCCATTGACTTCAATCGGAGACTCGAGCATTTATGTATGGGACCCACCGGTTGCCGAGCTTTTTTTCCCTGTTCTCTCTCTCTCCCTCTCCCCTACGCCAAGCCAGCCACAAACTACTGTTGAATGCGAAGGGGTCAAATCTGACACGTCAGCGGCGGGGAGGGGCCAAAACTGGGGCGCTGTCGAACACAGCGTGATAACAAAATGTGCTGATAAGTGTCTCAAGTCCATGGTCAGATTTAGGAGGTTGTTTCTTTCTTCAGAGGGCTATGGTTTAAGTTAAACCATGATGATATTCAAGTAACACTTTATAGAACAAAATTGAACATACTGTGTTTGTTAGCATATCTGCACAAATATGAGTAGCGACAAGTGACCAATAGATGCTCTGCGAGTACAAGTAGAATCTATTAGGTCTACATAATTGCATAGCAATAAATCAAAATAAAGGATAGGCATAAAACGTGACAATGTACAACATAAAGTTTTGGAACTGCAGACTTGCCTTTATCCATTTTAATAAAAAAAACCTTCATGACCAATAAATTCCGACTGCAGATAATCAGCGGATTATCGTATATCTACGTATAATGTGGAATACAGACCCAGCACCGTCATAAATTGTACACAGAATTACACGGCAGAGAATACCATACCACTTGATGACCAGAAAACAAATGAGGTGAATAACTTGGTAAAAGGGCAAATATTTTTCTCCTAAATGCAATTAAGATTTCCAAGGCTTAAAATTCTGTAGGGAAAAAAGTAATTTGTTTTAAATGCTTTTCCTCTGAACCTGCCAAAGCACGCATGGAAGACTACTAAAATCCTTCCTAAAACTAACAGACATTACTGAAAGTTTCAACAAAGAAAAAACTTAGAGGCCATTAAAGTCTTCTGTATCCAAAAAGGTACAGATGAGGTCAAGATTAGTGGAAGCAAAATGTCCCAACAGGGTCTTTGACTTGTAATTACTTAATACAATTTGTATCTAAAATTAAAAGGCATTTATCATCCTCAGTTCTCCGGGCCATGCAGCCATGTCTTCAGAATTAACAGCCCACAGGTGGCAGACAATTTTTATATGCATACAACCTACGCAAACTAGAATCATGCACATTATTACAGCCATGGGCAATCTTGTAGCTGAGCTCATCATTTTTGAGGTGAAACAAAAGTCAAATGAATTTAGGCAGAATTCATATTGTTGGGTTCCTAATATATACTTTAAAAGTTTAGCCTGACCATGTACAGTATATTCCCATTGTAAAAAAAAAAATGTATATTGTGCCGTATTCTATTATACGGGATCCAGCTGTATTCAAAAGTGTACATTGTATTAATACAATGATACAAATGAGTCCAACACATATGTGCCAGAGTGCCAAAAGGACACTCTCTTGGCATACCTTGGAGCCATTATCTCCTATGTAGCACATAGCCTTATATGAGCATGTTTTAGCTATATTCTTTCCTTGGTTATTAGATCCCAACAGGGAACAACGGCAAAGCTTTCCTACAAGGATTACAAAACCTGCCCTATAGTCTGTATTAGAATCGATACTGACCACAGAACCCACCATAATGGGCATGACATATTGTAGAGCCCAATAAACACAATATCCACTGACCTTTAAAGTTCAACCATGTTACAAGCTTACTATTAAACGACACAATCTTAGCAGCGTCTATGGACTGCAGACCATGACATTTCCCATGACAGTCTAGTGAAATACAGCTACCTTTTTACAGCATCTAATAATGTGTAAGGTACTTTGCACAGCGAGTCAGGTTACAAGTGTGTAGAAGCAATGCTAATGTATAGACCCTTTAGCAGAAGATGGATTTACACCTCTGAAAAGAATTCTGTAGATACACCAACAAAATCTAATTGGAGACATTTTATTACCTCCCTGCCAAAAGGCAGAATGTGAATGAATATTGCTAATACTGTTTCAGCCTAGGCAAAGGGAATTCACAAAAGTGTGATTAACACTAATCTGGAAGAGAAGTTCAATCCCCTTTTTTATGCAGAAACTTGATAGTAACAGACAGGTATTAACTGTACAGAAATCATGGGCCTACCTCAGCATCCTTCCAGACCACACAGAGTAGACTAATACCCCTCAAGTAGACATACAAAACCGACTGCAGCTTGGAATATCTACATCACAGTCATAATAAAAAGTGTGTGCTCATTTTTTTTTGATTTTTCTAAATATTCGCAACTCTCAGATGGTAACATGGCAAAGAACCTTAATAATAAAAGAGACCTCTTCTTTGATAGGCTAAAGACAAACTGATGATTCTGCATAAAGTAATACTAGCCAATAAACTCAAAACAGTTCCCAAATGTAATTAATTATTTAGCACATTTACCTTTTAGGTTGAATACAACACTATTAAGGCAATTGACATTCTTGAGAGCATTAGACATTAGTGGCATTCCCAACCATTTGCTTCTTAGCAATTAATCCGCATGCTTATATAGTTTCACTCAAACTACTAGATTACTTCCCCTTGGCAAAAATCCACTTCACTCTTATTGTTGCCTCAGCACCACTTGAGTTCATAAATCATTTCAATTGTTGCCTCTTTCAGAGTTTTCAAGCTTCAAAAAATATTTAATTGACTATACCAAATAGGTAAACTAGCCCGATACTACAAATTAGATTAAAGGTCATGAGTGAATCAAACTAACACAACTTCTACCAAGTCCATGATGAGGAAAAAAAAAAAATTAGTTGTTTACTTTCTTGATGTTTTGTATACATACTATACAAAATCTGTTGTTTGCAAGTAGGGGGTGTGAGTTGCCTATGGGGGGATAGGACTTAAGTCTACTGGTTTAGCCTTACCACTTTTTTCACCCAATTAAGAGGTGTATTTTTGATGTTGGGATTAGTGTGGGGGAGGGGGGCAGTCCTGGTCATTGGCTTCCTCTTACACTTAGGATCTACAGCACTTAGTGTTGCTGTAGATACGAGTCATATGTTAGTAGTTGGTACTGGTTGCCTTATAAGCAACCTCTGTATTTGTTTTGCCTGTTTTTCTATTGCTGCTCTCTTTTTTCTCTACTGTTTCTTTACTTTCTTGTCTTTGGTGTTCCTTCAAAGGTGTTCTGGCTATTCTTGCATGGAAGCACACATCAAACAGTAATAGCTACATTAACCTTAGGTACCTATAATGCAAGAGGCCTCAACAAACCTGAAAAAATGTAGTCAGATTTTATGTAGGCTTCATAGGAAAATAATACTGATAGCTTTGTTTCAGGAGACCCATTTTGTAGCCTCTAACTTCCCCAAATGCACTAGTAAATACTCAACTACTTGATTTCATAGTCCCCATCCAAATAGCAAAGTGTTTCATTAATCTTTTCAACCCATCCTGATAGCTTCAGAGGTTGATACTACTGGGGGATTCATCATCTTAAAAATCTTTGTTTCTGGTTGTGTATACACATTTATTTTCCGAGTCAGGACCAGGTCCCTTTTGGAGTTCGTACTTTTCAAGAATTAGCACCTTCACAGATGGATCCAGGATTGTTCTGGGTGGAGATTTCAACCTAGTGTTTGATCCTTCTGTTGCTACATCTGTGGGCAGGTCTTCGATCTCCTATTCTATAATTTGACAGTTAAAGAGGACTCTAGTAAGTTTAAGGCTCATTGACTTATGGCAGGTATTACATCCAACTCTAAAGGAGTTTTGTATCCATTCTTTAGCCCACAACAGTTAAAGTAGGTTTCACCATTTTTTTTATATTCGATGAACTCTTGGATGGAAACTCGAGAAGCTTTATGGACACCTTCTTATGGTCCGACCATGCTCCAGTCCATGTTTTTTTGGAGGCCCCAGGGAGTAAGACCAGTTGTCATGGCATCTAAATGATAATTTATTAAGTGATGTGGCATGCCCTGTGGATATCAAACAAGCCATCATTAATTTCTTGGCTGATCATTAGTCAGACCCAACACCAGCCGCCTTACACTGGGGGGCTGGTGTGAAGTTCGACTAATGAAATGCGCAGTCCGAAGCATATTTATATCCCATGGCACAAGATTGAAAACAGAAAGCTCAGATAAATTGATACATCTGCTCTATATGTTTTGGCTAAGGGAAGCCTCTAATAAGGCACAATCTTACTGCAAGACCAAATTCTAGTGATCTCGACCAAAAATCAGTCTGCATTAGAGATAAGTTAAGGACCAGATATTATGAATACCAGAGGCTACTGGCCAGGGCACTCCACCCTCATATACATCGATCTCATATTTTTTTTATTAAGTCTCCCACTAAAGGGATGGTGTATTACCCCTGGGAAATCTTGGAGGAATTTCGTTCTTACTACTACAAGCTTTAATATTCATGAGAAAAACGGTTCCTGTGTGGCTCCATCACAAAGTGATATTAGGAATTATTTGGCAGTCAATGCCCTGGGAAATATCCCTACTAGTGCTACCCATACTCTAAATCAGGATTTCTCTTCTACAAAACTAGCTCTGGTTATACAGGAGCTGAAGATGGGGATGAGCCCAGGACCTGACGTGTTGATGTAGACCTTGATGTATGGGTTGTTACTGGATGGGGAGATAGGAGATTCCACCCCTAGATAAAGGGAAGCTTGGGAGGAGGTGTTGAGTCAGACCCTTCCCAAGGAACTCTGGAATAAAGCCTTTGTTCTTACTCATAAAATGTCGATCTCTTGCAGCCTGCAGAAGCTTAATCTTAAAATGCTATCCCAATAGTATAGATCCCCCCACAAACTACATAAATTGTACCCATCACATGCTTTTTTGATTTCGCTATTAGAGATGAGCGAGTATACTCGCTAAGGCACATTACTCAAGCGAGTAGTGCCTTAGCCGAGTATCTCCCCGCTCGTCTCTAAAGATTCGGGGGTCGGCGGGGGGCGGGGAGCGGCAGGGAAGAGTGGGGAGGAACGGAGGGGAGATCTCTCTCTCCCTCTCTCCCCCCTGCCGCAACTCACCTGTCACCCGCGCCGCCCCCCGAATCTTTAGAGACGAGAGGGGAGATACTCCGCTAAGGCACTACTCGCTCGAGTAATGTGCCTTAGCGAATATACTCGCTCATCTCTATTGGCTATCCAACGGTACCCTTCCATCTTAAATATCACTCTGAAATAGATGTATTATTGGCTTAGCCATCATCAGAGACACCACAAAAGTCTCTTTCTTTTCTGGCTGTCTTTCTCTATTTTCTTCTTCACTTAACTCTTCTTATCTATTATTGACTTATTCTATGCTGCCAAACTGTAGTGGATTCTCCATCACTTCCTCAATTTTTGTATGCTACATGCTGTATATTTCTTGTTGCCTGTATACAAGATAACCCCTCTTTCACTATTGTACTACATGTTTTTGTGAAACTTCTTGTGATGTCAGATTCCGAATAAATATGACTTGAACCATAAACTGTAAGTAGAGCTTAAGGTATTTTTATATAAGGACAACTTTCAATTTGTTTACATTAAAGGGACATTGTACATCTAAACTATGAGAACAGAAGGGTCACTAAATGGATATGAAGTATGAAAGAACTACGTTATCATGAAGGATTTAATTCAATGTATTTACTTCAAAGAACAGAACAGTAAAGGTGCTCAGAAACATTAAAAAATGTCAAATGCTCTTCCCCTATATAGACTTTAATTCTGCAGAATATGTTGGCGCTATATAAATAAAGATTATTATTACTGTATGCAAATGTAAGTCCATTTCAAGGGAGAAAAGGGAATAAGCCGATGCCGGTCTCCAAAGGATGAGACAAGTGGAAATCCAACAATAGGACACTCTTTGTCTGCTTACTGGTATTTCCGTAAGACCCTTCAGCATTTTCAAAGAGGACACCTGTTAGAGGTCCTACAGAACTGGGGAATTGGTGTTACATTTTTTCACATATGAGCCTAGATACTGGAAATCTTAGCACAATATTGGAATCTGAATACTTGCTTTGTCACACGGAATGCTACAGAAGTTTGAGTATGGTTCAACAGTTATCAGTTAAGATGATGCACTCCTGTATCTTCATGCTGTCACCATACGCTTGCCTATACAGAACCAACACCGTTAGCTCAACTGATGGGAACGGCAATTTTAAAAGGTAACTTTAAAGTCACGTCTTTGGTTAGCATGGTTACACAAAGCGGCAGACATCTTTGGCAAACCAGTTACGGAGAGCTTATGTTGGATACAGAGAAGTAACAAAATATTTAAAAAAAAGAATAATCTTCTACATCCAGAGAGGAAATCACTATTGTAAAAATAACATTAGATGACAAAGTCTTTCCTGGCTTTGACTATTGCTAGAACGAGCCTTATGAATAATTCACATGTATGACATCACTTCTCGTTTTAACCTAATGTATTCCAGTGTGTAAGTGAGGGAGTTCTTGTCAGATTGTGTATGGAGTAAAATAAATGACTTACATAAGGTACACGTTAGATTCGGCCATTACACAGTCCCATGCACACTTCGGTCTAGTTTTTCACAGCTTGTGGAGACAAAAGTCCCATAGAAACTAGCAAACGCTCACTTTAATTTCTGATTTTACTTCTATGATGAAATATTAAATCAAAATAAACTTGACATCACAAAAATAACACTTACTGAAAGTTGGGGTTCGGGCTGTTCGTAGGACCTGTTTAAACATACAGAAGATTGAAATGTGTTATGCAAGAATAGCATTGTACTTTATAGCAATACGTAGCAAAAAAAATCTAAATCTAGGCATTATGCAAAACCAAGTTCACATATATAACATTCTGTATTCGGTCACTGGTAATTCCATATTTTAAAAAAGTTTTGCTGCACAATGTGTGTTTTAAGCCCAACCCCCATATCATCAACTTACCAAGCCTCACATAAAGAACACCAGTTGCAGTAATAGTCTTTATCCCATTGCTGGCGACGCACTGATAATAGCCCGTGTCTGTGGTGTCAAGGTCTTGTATCCTTAGCCGTGAACCATAATCTGTTTTCCGTATGGTGATTCTCTTGGGTTCTTGCACCACCGGGGCATCATTCTTCAGCCACTTAACATTTGGTAATGGATTTCCTGCCACTTTGCAATGAAGGGTGGCTGCTTGGCCCTGGACAATAGTGAGGTTGTTTACAGGTTCCAGAAATGTCAGAAAGTGTCCTGGAGGGATGAAGATATGCTATGAAAATGATGGTATTCAAGTGACTTAATACAATTAAAGGGGTTGCCAGCTGTTAAGTATTGATAGACAATCCGCAGGATGTACCACCAATAGTAGATCAGCGGGGGTTTGCCATCCGGGAGTCCCACCGATCTGCTGTTCACTGTTCAAGTGTGATTTCTGCAAGAAGCAACAGCTCCGTTGTCACTGCGGTGGCCATTCTTGGTGTTACAGGCAAAGTTCCTCTTGAAGTAAATAGGATTTTTGCTTGTGATACCAAGACTCACCAATGCAGTGGGAACAAAGCTGTCTGTTTCCTACAGAAATCAGTTCAGTGCATGAGCACATCGGCCGGTGAACAGCTGATCAGAGGAGGTCCTGGACAGCAGACCCCGCTAATCTACTATTAGTGGCCTTTCCTAAGGATAGGCCATCAATAGTTTAGAACTGGAATCCCGCGTAGAAATCCCGTGTAGAATCAAATAATTATTTCAAATCGAACGTAACTTTTGAGGCCATCTTGCAAAAATCATACTTCTGTTTTATGTTCCACTAAATTTCTGCACTCTTCAATTCCCAGATACAAGGAGTTTTTGTGGAAAACTTGTGTAGTGGAAAATGGAGGGTGAAATCATCTTAAGAAATGGTGAGCTCTTCAATATATCTATCATAGTTATTTTTCCTGCTTGCCTGGCAGAGTGCTTTGTACATAAACCGTGTGCATGTATCATTGTGCGTCTTTACGTGTGTTTGTGCGTACATAGGAACGTACAAGGGAGGCGTATAATAGTGAAAGCGAATACATTTGAGTGCTAACACAGATGTGTCTGGCATGAGACATTACCAGCTGGAATGAGCAATTATTCGGTTGTTACAAAGTCGACAGCAGAACAAAAACACAGCCTCGTTCTTCACAAACTAAAGAAACTTCAAAGTCTTTGGAATCCGGCCGTGTAGGTTTTGCCACTTATTTCTGCCTTTTTAAGAATAAATTACAAGCTGTTTACATAGATTCAGAGCAGAAGGCTTATGTAACTAACACATCTTGCCTTCATAATTGCTCATTTGCAAGTGAAGTCCGTGCGTCAATAAGTCTACTGTTGCTGCCAATATTTATTCTGATAGAGCAAATAACAACCTCTTAATTGTGGAATACAAGATCAGTTACATACACATATATATACGCTGACTATCGCATGGGAATACTAGGGCTGGCACTAATAGAGTAAAACAATGTATGTTATATCCAGGTGAACATCCAAGGAGTCTACATCATGCACCTTACCTTTCTATGTAATTAAAAATACCGAAAATAAATCCCTTTAGGTCATACCTGGGAACATTTTCATTAATGTGCAAGGCATACATTTTAAGGACTGTCACATTTTCCACACTCTTGGACAGGCTATGTAGAATAAATGTCATGTAGATTTTAGACTATCGCCTCTAAGCACAGTTGGAGAGGCCACTCTCAGAGCTTCAACTGCTGGATTGTTCATGGTGCCAGCACTATAGAGACGTGAAACATTCCATTTTATCTACGAATATGCTGGAAAATGTCCAACATTTGTGATTGTAAGTGCTTCTGAAGTGCTTACTACCTTAACAAATATAGTTGCATGCCACATGTATTGTCAGATAGGCATTCAACTTCTCTCGATGAGTATTGAAGTGGAGGCATTTAGTGCAACTATAGTGCACACTCTATCACAGATCCAATAATGGGGTGTTTTATAGAGTTTATGAAAACTGATAAAAACGTTAAGACATCTTGAATAACCTTATGAAGCAAACGGTATTGTTGTATCTTGTCTCCACCATGAAGAATGGGTGGAGATAAGATGAACGTCCCCAAGCAACGCCCACAATTATATTAGCTGGCCTGGAGAATGGGTGGGTATTTTCTCCCCTCCAGCCTCCTGTCACTCATCCCTCCGGCGCTGTGCCTTGTGCCCTGTACCGGCTGGACTTCCCGCAGACATGGCCTCTTGTGTTCTCCAGCACTTCCCCTGCCGGCAAGGAAGCAAGCTCCTGGAAGTGGCTCCAGCAGGGCCGCTGTGGCCGCTCCTGCTCCTGGCCAGGCAGCTCCTGGAACTGGTGTCGGCACTGCTGCTGTGAGCGCTGAAGTTCCTGGCCGGCCAGCTCCTGCAAGTGGCTCTGGCAGGGCGCTGCAGCCGCTCCTGTTCCTGCTAGGCAGGCTCCTGGATGCGGCTCTGGCAGTCACATTGTGGGGGCTCCTGGACGGGAGCGCAGGCAGACACAGTGCGCATTGAGGGACGGCATTGTCAGACACAAGGTCGGCATGGAGGCAGACAGCGTCTCCGGCATCGCCGGGGAAAAGGAGCGCAGCCATATACAGCTGTCAGCTAGGGTGCAGATGGGACAGCAGCACAGACAGCTGTCATCGGGGGACAGGAGCGCAGCCATACACATCTGTCAGCGGGAGCGAAGATTGCACAGCGGCAGGGACAGCTGTAATGTGGATGCTGTGGGCATCACCTGGCTGTCCCCTGCAACTCAGAGCATCCACTCATACTTTGGTGGAGACATGGTACACTAACACCGAAGCAAACAATAGTTACAGAAACCAAATGAACACAGATATCTATAGAAAAGTTGATATTGGATTTTTTCCGATTATTGTAGGGTGCTGTCATTGGAATGATGTTTTTGCTAAACGACAGATGTCTCTCATCAATAACAGCCCAGACCAGGCCACACATCAAGGCAGTGATCGATTTGGGAGTTGTTGTTTTAACTTATAACATTGTCATCCAAAATTACAATCTTCATAGACCAACTGTGAATGACAAGCTATTCAGAGGAAAAACAAAAGAATATGGGTGATGGCACTAGGCAGGGGAGCTTATTGAGAGACCATCAATCAATTAGCTAATAGATACACTTCTGGGAGGAAGACCAAGGAAGTGAACACAATCTTGGCTCCCCCCCCCCCCCCCCCCAGATAGTCCAGGAGAGTCTTCAGAGAAATCGTATCAGAGAAACTCCAGATGTGTCCAAGGAACGGATATTTCATTGAAAAACTTGTCTAATGTGTTTTGGTTTTCTTTGTCTCCCTTCCTCAGAAGCATAAAGACATAGTATGCTAAATGTACCTTCACAGTATTGCCTGAAACTGCTAATTTGGGCAATAATCATCCTGTGTCCAGACGGCCACACATAGGGCACTGCGCGAGACATCGTTTACTTGTCAGAATCGCTTGATTTTTGGCGGAACTAAGAACCAAGCAACTGTTGGGTTGTGTAAACAGCAATAACTCAAGGTTTGAATGACTTCGGTTTGCTGTGAATGGAGGCAGGTGGGCCAGAATGTCTCTCCTGTGTAGACCACATTAGCGATAGTTGGGTGGTAGCCCATGGGATGGCTGTTTGGTGTTTAGACGCCAGATAGTCATGTACAGGTACCTTTACTTACATCTATAATAGCACAAAACTGTATAATAGGTCCTATACATAAACTCCCCACTGACTCCCTGGAGGCTTTGAACCAAGACTGCTGTCACTTCCTTGGTCTTCCACCCAGCTAACTGACTGATGGTCTAATCTCTCATAAGTTCCAGAGCCCCGGCGCGGTTCCTGCAGTCCTCAGCTGCCCACACAGGTTCACTTCCAGCCAATCAATGCAGTGCTCAAAGAACCAATCAGCCATTGCTTAGTGGAGGCGGGATTTATAAAACCAGTAACCAGGAAGAGATCTTGTGTGGGTTGGCTGAGAACTGCGGGACCTGTACTGAGCCTGCTAGGTAATGTATTCCTATATTTTTTTGGGGGGGATGTGAAAAAAAATAATGATGCAAATAAGGGAGATGGAATAATACCTCCACAGCACCACCTATTGGAAGGCAGCATTCCTTCAAGCCAAAGTTAGACTCTTTATACAAGCCTTGTATCAATGACTGGGAAATAACAGACAGCTGTTTCAGGGTATTTGCCCTTCATCAGTGTACACTGGGAGTCTGGCTTTGCTAGTGAGAGGCCTGGGACAGGGGTCAGAAACGCTATCTTTTCCCCTTAGGGAGAGCACTTAGACAGTGAATGAGGAGACTCAAAAGGCCATTCATGCTCCTCTGGGTAATATGCAAATAAGGGAGATCATAGAATCATAGAATGGTAGAGTTGGAAGGGACCTCCAGGGTCATCGAGTCCAATCCTCTGCTCAGTGCAGGATTTACTAAATCATCCCAGACAGATATTTGTCCAGCCATTGTTTGAAGACTTCCATTGAAGGAGAACTCACCACCTCCTGTGGTAACCTGTTCCACTCATTGATCACCCTAATTGTCAGAAAGTTTCCTCTAATATCTAATTTTCGTCTACTTCCTTTCAGTTTCATTCCATTGCTTCTAGCCTTTCCCTGTGCAAATGAGAATAGTGCTGATCCCTCTGCACTGTGATAGACCTTCCGATATTTGTAGACAGCTATTAAGTCTCCTCTCAGCCTTCTTTTTTTGGAAGCTAAACATTCCCAGATCCTTTAACCGTTCCTCATAGGACATAATTTGCAGACCGCTTACCAACTTGGTAACTCTTCTCTGCACTTGCTCCAGTTTGTCTATGTCTTTTTTAAAGTGGGGTGCCCAGAACTGGACACAGTATTCCAGATGAGGTCTGACTAATAAAGAGTAGAGGGGGATAATGACCTTACGTGATCTAGACTCTATGCTTCTCTTAACATATCCCAGAATTGTGTTTGCCTTTTTGGCTGCTGCATCACATTGTTGGCTCATGTTCAGTCTATGATCTATTAGTAAACCCAAGTCTTTTTCACATGTGCTGCTGCTTAGCTCAACTCCTCCCATTCTGTATGTGCTTTTTTAAATTTTCTTGCCCAGATGTAGGACTTTGCATTTCTCCTTGTTAAATACCATTCTGTTAGTCGCTGCCCACTGCGCAAGCTTTTCTAGATCTTTTTGAATACTCTCCACAGTGCCACCTATTGGAAGGCAGGATTCCAATAGTATGCACCGACCATAACAACTAACCACACAAATCAAAAAACGAATTGCATGCAAAGAAATTGCCAGCAATAAAGCAGATCAGACATGTAACACAACATGTATTTCTTTGGCTTCAAACTGTGCCCTTTGTATGCTCGTCCAGGACCGCGTGAGCAAACTGCTATAATTTCTCTTCACTGCAGATTTATTGGTCTGCAGCAGGAACTGCATAAGTAAAAAGTAAACGAAATAAAAGACTGCAATGTGAGCAACATACAATGAATGTGTCATCAGTCAGTAATCATATGGAAGAAAACACTCCATAATGAAACAATAAGGGAGTACATTATTCCTTGAGGCCAATTGGAAAGGACTTTATCTGCAGGAACTCGTAATAATAGACAGATTTCTCAACAGCTTTTTATGATGCATAGTCAGAATGAGGACAGATCCAATTGTTAAAAAAGATGAGACAATGTTTATCCTGCCAGGAGACTGAAGCTTTTAGGCTGGTCATAAAACCAGCTAACCACATCCAGTTATGAAAGTACTCGCCTTACAAGGTCTCGGGTAGATGTTCTGATGTTGGTAAGCAGTCGTGCTCATTTAAGAGCATTTGCTTTCAAAGCTTTTTAATGATCATAAGTGCTAAATATTGTTTACTTGTAGTTTTCTTTTTCAGACTGTTAAAGGCTTTAAAAACACTGAAGAGCACAATGTATCCTGAATATACATATAGGTTGCTACTCTAAAGCAAAGGCAAATCTTATTCTTATGCCCCCTCATCAGGTTTGGTAAAAACCCCAAAGTATTCTGTCTGTGCATGGCTATCTTTTCCTTCTGGAGAAGATTTTGGCTTATCCTTCCAGTCATTGTTACAAGTTTTTTAAAAGGTGTTACATTGACTTGCAATAGATGGCGCTGTAGAGGCATTGTTCCATCTTTCTATTTGCATATTTCCCAGGGGAGCATGGATGGCTATATATGTCTCCTCACACCTACTAGGTGTTGTCTCTAAGGAAAACCCATACCCTTCCTGACCCATGTCATATGCTTCTCACCTAGCCAAGCCAGCAACCTAATGCACAGTGATGAGGAACAAACTGCAAAACTCTCTGTCTGTGCATGGCTATCTTTTCCTTCTGGAGCAGACTCTGGCTTTGGCTTACACTTCCAATCACTGTTACAACGCTTATTAAAAGGTCTGACATTGACTTGCAGGAATACTGCATTCCAATAGGTGGCGCTGTGGAGGTATTGTTTCATCATCCTATTTATAGGAAACAGCAATGTCCTATGACAGCCAATCAGACAACCATGTTTTTGCCACCACTTTGTAGGTTTCCATTCATATTTATGCATACTTTTTCTCCTAAAATACAGCCTGGTTCATATGGAATACATCCCGAGATGTCTCACTGATATGTACAGTTGGTTTATGTATAGAAACATCTGCCAGTACATTTTAGGTTATAAACCAGTGGCACCAGTCCAGGGTGGCATGAACTGACCATGAACACATCAATTATTGTAAATGACTCAACTACTTTACAATGTTATGTTACATTGATTGTACTCAGGGCTCCATCACACGGACCCGTTGTGACAACGTATTACGCGCACAGATTTTATGCCCATGTGAAGCCACCCTCAATCTGATCCAACCAATGTAAATCTGCTCCACTGACTGAAACATTTTTCATTTATGCTTTAAACTTTTTATTGTTGGTTAGCGGTAAACATTATGATGGTGGTGTTCAGTCTACGGTTGTTGGGAAATATATAAGTGGGACAATACGAACGCACAATATCTCCCACGATACAAAGCATGTCATGGGGAGTATCTATATTCTTTCTGGCAATGCTTACCCCACACTACCAGGAACCCCCTACAGTGCAAAGAAAAAGTAAACAAAAGAGTGAAACTTTCCGTAAGGGAAACTAGAGGATGACAAACCTTGCCTACTAGTGGATGGCCTGCCCTGATAAGGACGCATCCACCCTCATGCCTTTGTCACTCACTAACCCTGATAAATGGGGAAAAACCACCCTAAGAGTAAACCAAAACCTCAAAGAAGAAATCTCAGTAATAAATCTCTGAACTTATCTGAAGAGCTGCTTAAAGAACCACGAAAACCAGATCCAGAGAGGTCTTCACTCCACAGCAGAAGAAGACTGCAATGAGTTGACCAGCACAGAACCCAGGCCAGGAGAGAACTAAAAAAACTCACCCTAATTGCCCCCAGGTGTACAGAAACCCACCAGAGTCAACAAAGTCCAAATGCACAGTCAAGCTCAAACTGACACAACACAACTTTTGGGGGAAATACCTTGATGAACACGAGCCTTTATCCAGTGATGGTTCCTCATCAGGCCACAATAGCTACAATCAGACGGGATTAGAAGAATACAGGAAGCATACAAGAAGATAAAAGATTGCTGATTGCTTAAAATTTGACATCTCACTTAAGGCCATTGTTACACTCAGAAGCAAACCTGTATTAACCTGCCAAAGAAAGGCATATCATCCGCCTGACCCCTCATGAATCGAGGCCAGACGTCTGCAACGTTCTAGTGGTGCTGTGCGCCACTCTACTGTCACAGCACATAAGCTATTTGCTCAGCAGTAATGTCTTGATTTGTGGGTCTGCTGCAGGGCATGTTGAACGGGTCTTTCAAATTCCTACGTAAGAAACTACTTACAAGGGCTGGCTGAATGCGATATCCGGATATTCCAGATGTGCAACTCACATGAATCACATACATAGAACTATTTCCTGGACTCTGATGCTTTTCTCCTGCTTCAAATTCTCTGACTTGTACTAATCTTAAGACTCTCACCTGTTATGCTCTCTCTGTACAAGAACGCAGCTCTCCATAATGTCATTATTGTATCACTCGGAATAGGCATTGTGGAAAGAATAGGGTTCTGTGAGTGGTGACTACACAAGATCTTACTCGCTGATAGATGTGGTAACTATTCCTCCTCCTCATGGTAGTTTTGGCTATCGCAGACCCCCTCTCTCCTCTACTAAATTTCCATTCCTGGGTTCCCTCCCATGGTAGAACGCTAGGTTGCTTTGAGCTGGGGTCACTTCCCCTCTGTTAGTTAATGTTGCTGAAATGAATACCTTGTTCGCAGTGTCCGTAGGGAAGGAAGATGGGAAACACTTCTGAATGTTGTGATATGAATGTTACAAGAAAATCGAAACAGAAAAGCCAAAAATGCAACATAATGCAACACAAAAATGATCTCACCAGTAACATAACATCCATGTGATATACAGTCTTCATCAGCAAGACATTTGAACTACTCAAATTCTAGACAGACTTTTTTTCGGACGGTTTTGTGTAAAAAAAAATAAAATAAAAATCCCACAAAAATCTAAGGTGTTTTTTAACTCATGCCTCAAATTACGCAGCAAGAACAGATTCATATGGCGTATGCATTTTTTGCGTGTGATTCAGCGTAACGCATTTGCGCTGTGAGTGAGGCTTTTTTGTGCATGTATCAGCATATGTTCCTGCAGTTTTTGTGCCGTAGCGGCATGGTTTTTTTGTGCACAGAACACAACCACGCCCTGATTTAAATGGTTATTTAGCCTAATGAGTTTCAGATGTGTTTTTTTTCCCATGGAGTTACAGTGTATTGCACATTGCGTGCCAATTTGCGCACTCCCCAGAGACGTCTATGGGGACCTTTAGAGTCTTAATGCGCACAAAAGTAGAGCATGCAGCATTTTTTCCCCTTTTTTCTATTCTCTGCATATTGCGCACACAAAAACACATGCAAATATGCCTGTGTGAAGCCGTCCTGAGGGCTCTTTCACATGAGCGTATATAAGCCGCCATTTTCACGGCTGGCTGATATACGCTATGATCTGATGCATTGGGTTTCAATACATCAGATCACATGGCTGTATTCCTGCGGTGTAAAAGCGCCCGGCAGAGCCAATACAGCGCCGGACACTTTTTTACGCCAAGCTGAAAAGATAGTCGTGGAACTATCTTTCTGTCCGGAATACATTGGCCATTATATGGACTCCTATGGGAGTCAATGACAGCGTGACCGCTAAACTCCCTCCCTCTTCCCTCCTCCTTTCTCCTCCCCTCCGGCTGTTTGTATTGGGAGGGGGCGGGACAGAGGCAAAGGTAGGCACCTGCCTTCTCCGATTGCTGGCTGCAGACAAGGGGCGGGAAGAGGCT
The DNA here is from genome assembly GCF_035609145.1 of Eleutherodactylus coqui. Classification (NCBI taxonomy): domain Eukaryota; kingdom Metazoa; phylum Chordata; class Amphibia; order Anura; family Eleutherodactylidae; genus Eleutherodactylus; species Eleutherodactylus coqui. The sequence continues at coordinate 198,373,882 of NC_089841.1, read as the reverse complement.
GTTGCTTAGCTCTGCCCCTACCCCGCCCATTTCAAACACCTGGGGGAAGGAGAGAGGAGGTGAGCCAGCAAGGGGGAGGGAAGGGGAGGCATTGCGTCCTTGGCGTATATGCGCCAGGCCCACAAATGTAAATTTTTTGTGCGCTCGTTCACGTGTTTTTTCGGCGACGACGGCGGCACATAAAAACGCCTACAGCCGTGTGAAAGAGGCCTGAAAGTAAGAAAAAAACACCATTACAAAAAAGGCAATTTTACTGCTGACCTTCAGCTAACATCTGGATGCAACCGATTTTCTTTACCTGAATAAAATTCCACTGTCATAACAACAAAAAAGTGGAATTTTACCAAAAAAAGACTATGTGTGAAAACTGCCTAAAAGTACTTTGTATAACACTCTCCTTTTCTGTTTGGGTTATGACCTGTTACATCAAGCAGAGGAGGCAAGCCCAAGCAAGCTGTTTCAGTATGCATGATTAACACTGATCCCGTTAATTAAAAGAGTATTAACTAAGTCAGTCTCCAACATCTGGCCAGTATCCAGCCACTTGTGCCCTCCCAGCTTATGGAAAATGAAGTCTGGATTTACAAAGATGCAGAACTATACATATTCATTTCAGCGGCATTGAACCGCCACAACCACGCCGATCATCACCCAGTACGGAGGGAATCACCATAAAGTCATCTTCTGGCCCTACCTATGTGGCCAAGAAACGGTTGGCACTTAACCCTTGGTTAGACTGTAGAATAATTAGTGTATGTCCCTGATTGTGCATTACAAACTTATAGGCACTCTTTAGGCCCCCTGCACACGGGCGGAAAATTCTGTGGCAGGATTTCCTGCAGAATTTCCGCCTGTGTCCACCTGCATAGGATTGATTACAAAACGTGAAAATACACACGGAAAACAAATTGCGGCATGTTCTATTTCTGTGCATGTCTTCCAGAGGTCCGCACCAAAATGTTATTCCCGGCCCCCCGGCTCCGCTCTGCGCACACGTTGGCTGGGTGGCAGCCGCCACATCACAGAGCCGGTCCCTGCAGGGGCACGGTCGGATCCCGCTGCGAGAATTCTCGCCTTAAAATGCGTGGAAAACTTCTTTCTGTAGCCAATATTTTCCTATTTTGCTAATGGGTTCAAGTAAAGGCTGTTCAGTCATATTTGTTAGGGTAGGAGCTTCCCATAGCAACAAAGCAGTTTATGCATTTGCAGTTGATGGAGTTTCCAGCACTAGAAAAACGGATCTGCTGCGTTTGCAGAAACAGCACCACATCTGTTTATAGGCTGAGTCTGGTATTGCGTCACATGCCCATTCAAGTACACTGCAACACCAGACACAGATGCTAGATAAATTTGGTGCTGTTTCTGCAAACACAGCAGACCATTTTTTTAGTACTGGACGAACACCTATAATGTAATGTATCCTGCTCTGCTTTACAGTATATTCAGTCAGTACGTAGTTATACAACATAAAGAGAGTCTGGCAGGTCATGTGAGCCCCATAACCTATAAAGGGAAGAGAGTGAAGAGATTCATGCCCCAATGCATGCACCAAGCGCAGGCTGCCCAGGCAAACAGTGAGGGACCAGGGAGGCAGGAGACAATGGTAGCCACATCTGTGGACTCAGCGGTTCCTGCCCTATAAGCTCATAACCTTGGCTTTTGAGGTTTATAGGATCTGACAGGTTCGCTTTAAATAACTTGAGGCTTGGGTCAGTAGTTTAAATAAGAAATTACACTTCTGTAGAAACACTTAAAATCTGCTCACTCAATGAGCATTAGCATACTCGAAAGTACTCGACACTCGAGCGAGCACCACGAGGTGCTCGGGAAAATTTCAGGAGAGAGAGAAAACCAACCCCCATGGCAAACATGGGGCACCTTGAAAAATGCTCGAGTCTCATTACAAAAAGCAGTGGATGCAGGGTGTGTTCTCTGACATTTCTCGCCTGAAATGCCAACATTCATTTATGTGATAACACAGAAAACGCGAAAAGTTCACAACTTAAGTTGTTTGAGAAATACTGTCACCCTTGTCCCGAAAGACAATCATCCATTTTTGCACCTATGACACCCCTTTTACCCATTACAATGAGTGCTATGTAAGCAGACATCCTATATACCCACCCAGCCAGCCCACAACACGTCACTTCCTTCATTGACTACATGCTGCCGATGTCGAAAGTAGGAGGTGGTCATAATAATGTGACTCGACTGTGCATATGGAAAGAATTATTAAGAATAGGAAGTTTCATGTTGGGTAAGGTCTAGGTGTAGGCAAGCATGTTGCATTTCTACAATACACATTACTGCCCAGTGCATATTCTGGTATCTGTGTTGCTTCCCACTGTGTTCAAGAGGAAATTTCTTCTCACTTGTACTATTGCCATTTCACAAATTATTACACAGAAAATGATATTTAGGTCATTTTACATTACAACTGCCTTTAGTAGCCAAATTAAGGCTGGGCTCACACGACCAGGTCGGATTCCGGCTGCGAGTTCGGCCGGTGACCTTTGCATATGACCGTGTTTTTCACACACAAGTGGTCATGCACAGCACAGTTTTTTTTTTGTATTCCCCGTGCCGCTGCTTTGCGATGACCAAATTACCCACAGCCCATACGAAATGTAACTGCATATTGGCTGCTGATATATCAGTAACTAAAGTACACAACAGGATCTATGGTTGAAGCGGATTACACAATTCCGACCGGCTACTGCGAGCGGCATTGTATAATCCAATGTATTTGATTGGCCTGTGTATTACCGCAGATCATATTGTCGTGGAATCTGCAATTCAAATCCGGCCTAAGGTTACAATAAAATAGATACATGCCAGGCATGACCTAGTAATAGATGATTGTTTAGAAACTGTTACATAAGTAGTAGGATGTCTACAGGAAACTTTGTAACACTTCCAAACTCCCCTACTGAGAGATTTATACAATGTAAACAATTAGCTTGTATCATTATAGGACAATGCTCTCCCAGTAGGAAATATAATTAATGCATAGATAAATGCTTATGAATTATGGGTATTAGTATGGAACATGCATTAGAGGTTGTAATACAATGAAGAAACTGTCAGCCCTGCTATTCTACCCCAGTGGGTTCACAGAAGCAGAGAGCCGCTACTAGTAAAGAAACAAGAATCTAAGCTACAGGGGATCTTATATGCAGCTTTCACAATTAAAAGCCATATATATATACATATACACACACACACACATATATATATATAACTAATGTAAGCAGTCTAGTGAGAACTCGAAGCGCAGCATGAATACATACACCCCTATTACAGCTCACACTGGTGCCTGCAAAGTATGTGGTCTGCACCGTACAAAGAAGTGAATGTTTGTTTGTTTACCTACAAAGAAGAGAGAAATATTAATCCCAACCCAGGTGAAAAAATGCCAGAAGCAGAAGAAATAAATCGCTTTCCAGCGGATAAACAACATTCTCCAGGAAAACAGTCTTGACTAATTGCTTCCTTACTCAGCCATGTACTGGCCAAACTGCAGCACAGGCTCTGGTTTGTGGCCACAGACATAGCTATTTAAGGGCTAGGCTGATATAACATGAACCATAGCCGTCTAACGTCATTGCCCCATAAGCTGCTTGACAATGTCTATTTAAGCCATCAGAAGTGTACGCCAATTATTCTATATTAATCATACCTTTTCAAAGTTGCCTACTGTTCTAAACGGTAAAATAGCATTGAGGATAATGGCACAGAAAAACCACATTATCTGTAGAATACATAATATATATATTCATAGCCACATTATCTGTTTTCTAGAATACATAATATATATATTCATAGCCACATTATCTGTTTTCTAGAATACATAATATATATATTCATAGCCACATTATCTATTTTCTCAGGTACAGTCACTTTAAAAAATTGTGGAAAACTCCTTTAAACAGTTGGCCATGTATAAAAATAATAAAGGAACACATACTCACCTGTCCCGGATCCCCGTAGCTCCAGCGCCACACGTCCTGTTCACCCCGCTGGCACTCTGTTTACAAGCAGCACTCAAGCTGACTGTAGCCAATCACAGACCTCAGTGGTGCACCTATATTATGGCACTGCATAACTAACAAACCCCAAATATGTTAGTAGCTGGAATACAGTACTGCTTTTACAAGTGGCAGTGTCCCTGTAGTATATAGTTATATTTGGTAGTGAATGGGGTTGGCTTACATTGCAAGCAACCCGTGGCGCTGTTTTTAGAAGAATAAAGCAGATCCCTTTCTCCAATCCTGTTTACCTACTGCAAATTATGCCAAACCTCTAGGATATCTTGCTGACCGGTGGCTCCAGTATCTGACTAAATAGATCGGAGCGTTAGAACTTACTGTAGTTGGAAAACATCTTTAAGAGAATACAGCCCTGCAGGCCATCATAGGACAATTCCTTGCTCCAGTGGTGGAGGTTAGTAGTCCTTTTACAACGGCCGATTATCAGACCTAAACATTCCTCCAAAAGCTCATTTGCTCAACAATCAGGTCATGTAAAGGAACCAACGACCACCTGACGAATGAGCAAAAGCTTGTTCTTCAGCTGGTCATTCAGTGTCAGTGAGCATAAAAATGCTCGCTGATCAGTGGTACATCTTCCCTTGTGATCAGGCAGATGTACAGCTGGCCAATGGGGCCGAATGATTGCACTAGCCAAGCCTGTTGTAGGCTTATGTAAAAATGAAATGAGCACCAATCAACATGCATGCCGTACAGTGCTGATTATATTGGGTCTAGAACTTGGCTCGCCTGAAAGTTTCTCAGTATACTCACCTGTAGGCCTCATACACAAGGGGCAAAGCAATTTTACGCTGGCCACATCACGGCCGAACATAGCAACAGGGGAGAATAGCCACAATCGAGTCCAGAGATTAATTAGCGTTTTCTTGTCCATTCACACAGGCATGTCAGATGAAAAATAAATACGCTGCAGCGCAAAATTCCGTCAGTCGGCAGAAATCCTCGGAATGACTTCTAATGCTTAAATAGAGCCATCTTTTTTTCTGAGTGCCGGACACAGGTAAACTCCCTCCCCTCCCTCTTTTTTCAACTCCCATAAGCTACGGGAGCATCCAGCGATTTTCGTCAAAACATAGATCAAGACCTATCTTTTGTCACAGCGTGAAGAATCGGTGCCCGAGAACAGCCGGCGATTTTACGTTTTGACGGTGCAATTTTTTCATGTGCCCAAAAATCGCCCATGTGAATGAACACAATGGAATCTAATGCTTCACATAGTCGCGATTTTCACGTAGTCGGGTTATTTGCAGATGGTGGAAAGACTACCAAGCATACAAAATCAAGTGTTGGCGTTTCCTGGCATACAAAGGTAAGCTAATAACACCATCCTCATTCTGTTACCTGGTATTTCAATTGACCTCACATGTATTAAAATGAGCATCTCAACCCCAAGTCCCACATTATTCCAGTGGTAGTCTAAATGACTCAAAGACGGTTCCACCGCCATATATCAGGAGCCGAGAACTATAAATGACATTTGATAGTTGGGGAGCCCTGTTGTTTTACACTGGGGCCCAGGTGTGTCAAATTATACCTTTGCTGTCTGAGCTATTCTGATAAATGTATTTCCAAAAAGTTTCAGTGGATTTGCCCATGCTTTGTCGTAGTTTCAAGATTGCACTGGGCAGCCATCGGTTAACAGGAGTATGTGAAGCATTCTGTACTTTAGTCTTAAATACGTTTCCACGTCACAGTCCATAAATCATTCAAATGGTACCTTTTCACTACTGGGAAATACAACAACAAGTTCATGAAGTTTTTGACTTTCTATACATGTGTTTGCACGGTTCATTCTGTATTTACGGTATTTAGTTTAATGGTAGTTAGTGCGTGTAGAAACATATTTGGGGTTAGGTGTTTGGTTTCCAGAACATTGTGGTTATGGGTGTGAAAATGTTGGACTGCACTCGTCTGCAGCCAAGATAATGATGCAGAGGTCTCCTAATTCAAAATGTGGTCTGCATAATATGTTTCAGTAGCTGGGATACTTTCCGGCACACCACGAAATGTAAAGAAATGGAAGCTGGAATCTCACCACCATGACCATGTGCATATTGTTACACTCGTGACTCAGCAAACAATTGCTTCCCTGTATATCCGTGAGATGAAGGACATGTAGACAAATTATGACTCTATCTATCATACATATTGACTCGAATGAAGAAAGTGTCCTATCCTGCAACAGTAAGTGAGATGTGCACATTACACATAAGGTGTAGGCGTAGTATGTTAGTGCGCACACGCTGCATGACATTTTGATATACGAGGTTTATTGAGATATGAGCAGGTGGTGAATATCATATCATCAATTATTCACGATAAAAAACTGACTTACCCCGAGGAGTTGGCACGAGTCTATCAGGACTGTCCAGTTGCCCCAAAGGCTCATTTGAATCTAGAAAATCACCTGTTTCACCTGTAACATAGAAGAATACATCAATCAATAGAAGGTCTCGGCTAGAATGGTGCCAAGGCCAAGAATAAAGGTGCATTTACACTGCAAAGATGGTCGCTCAAAAGATGGCTTTTCAGCAATCATTTTGTATAAACTACTACTTGGCACTCCCCCCCCCCCCATGGTGCTCGGACAAGTAATCAGTTACTCGAAAAGACCGATACTCGCTCGAGCATCAGCCTTAAACGAGCGTGCTCGCTCATCTCCACTAACAATGCCAAGATTATCTCCAAGTCAGCATGTTGGTCTCCAGCTTGTTTGTAGCTCAACGGTGCCTACTGGTTGCCAATGAATAAGCTACTTAATCCCTACTATAACCTATCACCCCAAAGACTATGAATACTGTGTTACAAAGCTGACCCTTAGCCTTGTGAGACAATTGATACAGAAGGCCTTTAACATGCATATAACTTAATCTTTCCTAGAAGTGCCCACGACTGATGGCTAAATAACGCATGTTAATAGTGGGAGGTCATTCCCATTCATAGTAAATGCTAGAGAGCGATCTGAATAAATGCAGATTACATGCCGAGGAGTCCCGACCATTATAGTGTTGCTGCACATTATGTGGGTTGCAATGCTTGCTCAGGCTCATTAAAACTGACCTGGCCTGTTAAATATACCGCTATTCACATTCTAATTTCATTCTGTGCATCCACTCATTTCCGTATTGCTATAGAGCACCGAGGCTCAGACTTCGCCGTCGGCCGGGCCAAAGGGTTCTACTGTTACATAAAAACATTTGTAATCAATTTCAGGATTGCTTTCTTTGGCGAACTGCAAAATGTTTATTTTCACAATGTAATGGCACAGTACTTAGGAAAAATTGACTTGCTCCAGCATTACTACAATGGGCACATTGTGCACTGAGGCGAATATTTGTAAGTGGTGGTTTAAAAATATATTCGGTGTACCCAGGGGTAGGCTCGCAAGAGTTTTCTGGCTACAGCTGAGAAACAATTGATGCATGCAAGACAAGCTTTATTGAATGACGGTGAATGGTTTAATCATTACAGCATATCTGAATTTCCAATGCCAGTACGAAATAAAGTTCTATATAATGAGGGCGTAATATACATTTATGTTCCCATTTACCCATGTGACATCCCTATAGCACTCTGTTTACACAAACGCATTAGGAAACACGTATACTATGACTTTTACTAATACTTGACTTATACTAATGGTTACGTAGGCTCCGATTTTCGTTCTAAGAATGACGCTGAATTAATTATTCACTTCATTCTAAGCAGATCATAAAAACATCATTTTTTACTATCTACTACAATTAACAATTAATGAGTGTAAAAATCAGTCGGCTTGTTAACAATGATCTCCAGGCCCGTGGCCAAGTGTAGTTAACTCTATGTATCAGGCTATAGTGCATGTTCTTAGGGGCTGAATAGCTGTTATATTAACCGTTTACATGCCAATGTTCCCAAATCGGATCATTACTAATTTTTTTAGTTGCCTAAATTTTACCAAAAAAACAAAAATCGGCCTATAATAAAGGTTTTAATTAGAGATGAGCGAGCGTACTCGCTAAGGCAAATTCCTCGAGCGAGTATTGCCATTTTTGAGTGCATGCCCGCTTGTGCCAAAAGAGTCAGGGGGCGGTGGGGGTAAATGGTGAGTTGCGAGAGTGAGCATGGGGAGCGGGCGGAGAGAGAGATCCCCCCCCCCCCCGTTTGTCCCCGCTCTCCCCCGCCACCCCCTGAATCTTTTGGGATGAGCGGGCATGTACTCGAAAATGGCAATACTCGCTTGAGTAATTTGCCTTAGTGAGTACGCTCGTTCATCTCTAGTTTTAATCAAACATGACTAAATATTGCAAGTACCTGGATTAAGCGAGTTCTCTATGCCCGGCAGAAGACAAGACTGATTTACATGTGTATGCCACTGATTTGTGTTAAGAGTACCATCTGCAGCACCATATGAGCTTTTACCACCTTCCCTAAACCACTTGTTTGAATAGACTCTCACACATCACTGTCCTTTGTACCATTGTGTTAAATGACCCTGTTTTTACGGTAAACCTTCTAGTTTTGCATGATTCTGTGTAGAATTAACTATAAAAACAAAAGACAAGTAGAGGAAAGCAATTAGATGCCTGCAAAAAAACCAACAAATATAAGCAAGTTATTTATTTGCTATATTTGGTCCATTGGATAAACCCACTTATCTATCTTGCTTCAAAGACAAATCATTCGAACAGTGGCTCTACAGCAAGACTCGCTTTATCTTTATCTAGCTGACCCTTTAGCATTCTGGAGCAACACTGACAATCCCCTGGCATAAATCTTCAGTTCTCCGAACACTCCAGCGCAGGTCATGTTATTCATTTCAACTCTCTACGACTGCCAATGTCTGCAGCTGTCTAACTGCTGCCGTGCTAATATGATGCTTCCACAAAAGACAGGCCTAACTAATTGTATCTGTGCTTCTGATTAAGCTCTCCTGGCATTCGTAGTAATAGTGAATTCAGACTCCTTCTATTCAATGGACTTGATCCGCCTTCGTAACACACCGCTCAGTTCCTATACATTGTCTGCTAAATTGGCCTGGCAATTAGACTTTTTTTTTTTTCGAACTAAACTTGGAATGAGAACTTAGACAACTTGCAGAATAGTTACTCAATATATGCTGTAGTGTATAATATGTAATAAATCAAAAAAGTATACAAACATAGCACCTACATAAGCACAAGGACAACTTGAAGAGTAGGATCACCTTTGGATCACTATCGGGAAATCAGATGTTCAGCAGCAATTTTGCTCAAAATTTTCATCATTTTTTTCAAAAAAATTCAGATCACCATATATATAGAAAACCTTCCAATGTGTCTTTCTATAAAGAATCGCCGCTTTCTGATTGTGCTGTGCTAAGATATCACTAGGATATACCATTCAACAGTTGCCCAAATTATCCTAAACCTTCCCTTTTTTAGTTTTGCTTTCTTGTAAAAAAAAATAATAATAAAATTAGGGCTAGCATGCTGAGGATAATGAAGCCAAATTATGGTTGAATAAAAACATATATTTTTGGATAGACTCGGCAGGCCAGATGTTAAGACGTAAAGCCACTCTTCAGATACATAAATCCACCAAATGAACACATTCTTTATTTCAGTTCCTTCTTATATTTTTTTTTCGTAAAAATTAACTTTTTTGACCTTCTAAGAAAATCCAACCTTTGGTGCTCCTTAGACAATGAGCCTAGTGTACACTTTGATTCAGCTGCCAAGCTGATTACTTTGGCTGTGAGAGAAACCGGCTACTTAGCTTTCTGAATCAAGTCCTTTCATTGAAATCTGGCCTTTCTTCCCCCTCCTGTAGCCTCAGTATTCCTGGCAACTGATTGCACAGCGGTTTTGGCAACTATGTCAAGGTGGTGACCAGCTTACAAAAGTGACGACAGGACTGTATGAACCATAGGATAATTGAATCCAAGTAATTGTTATGGTAAATGTTATATGTTCCTTTATGTTGTTTCTTTTTATAATTTTATTCTATTATTTCCTCATTTCCTTTATGTTCAGGCAATACATTCAGCAAATTAAGATAAGCTGTTAGGGAATTTACTCAAACGATCTTGCGGACAGAATATTGGAGCCATCTCTTGACAGTTTCTGCAAGTTGGAGGAGAAGTAATACCTTGTTTTGAATTCCTTTTACAATACATCTTCTACAGAAACTTCAACTTATACAAGTGCATCAGGTCATTTTTATACTATGAGAATACATATAACTTTAGAAATGGATGATAATCCTCTGACATGTGCCGGAGACAATACCATCCTACTGCTTGGTCAGGCCATAGGATCTGCTCTAATATGTCCACCATGCGTTCAGTCTAAACGGTATCTAAGCATCAACTGATGGAATAGCATAGAAGTGAGCATCACTAGGACAAGTGTCAGGCATAGTTTGCCCAATAGTTTGTCCCATGTAAAAGGACCTTTAGTTGAATGTAACATATAGATAACATTGCCCAGTAATTCACCTCTGTCATTTAGCTGATCTCTTGAGCACACAGCTCACATTGTCTAGTTAAGCTGCTAAATGCCTCAAATTCTTAAGGTCGGCCATACACATTATATGTATTTCAGCCAAACTCACCGATTTTGGCATATGTTGCATATGTTGGATTTCAAAAACGCTATCCTTTTGTTCTTGGGGAGATAAGCTGCTGCCGGAAGCGCCTGTCTGTGACGCTCTTCCATCTCTACATTTTACATTCCGCAAAGTCAAGCAGACATGTATATAGTGGTCCCTGGTCAAACAGCTGTTGGCCAAACAAGCATTCAGCCGACAGCTATCTAAGGTGTATGGCCACCCTTACTCTAAAGTTGCATTTACACTGAAAGATGATCGCTCAAAAAGTTTTGAGCGATCATCTTTGCAGAACTCCTAAGTAGCTAATTAGCTACTAAAGAGTTAAATGCAAGCAGAGCTGGACACCTTTGCTAACTCCTAGAACAGCAGCTGTTTTCTATATGCAAACAGCTACTTTGTTCTCCGAGCTTTCAGCTGGTGTCCTGCTAAGGAGTCCCAGCAGAATACCAGCTGAAAGAATGCTATCAGTCGCTGATAACAGTCATCAGTGATTTTAGACTTTAGACTACGTAATTATTCACAGTACATTGGCAGTGTTAGAACTACCAATGCAATATACCCTGTCTGTAATTGGTCAGCGCTGTCCAATCAGAGATCAGTGCATAGTGTAATCAAAAAATGGCTGGGGCTATCTTGGTCAATTGAAAAAAGCAACAGAAACCAAATGATGGCAAACAAAAATCAATTGCAATTACTATATCCTCTCCACTCTCCGGTCCAGGGAAAGAATTTTGTCCCCAAACTGTTGAATTGCTTTAATAAGCACTAAGGTCTTGATCCAGTGCTTCCACATGTTCTGAAAGTCATAAGATACTTTCTCATGACAATACCTTATGTGACATATATTAGAGCTTAACCAGTTATCCCAACTTTACAAATATTAGCTATAGTCACAGCAACTAATATTCAGTTAGATTAAAGTGAGGTACCCTAAGGAGAATGGCAATTATACCTAAGGTGTCAGAATTATGCCCTAAAAAAGAATGTTCAACTTTGGGCATAAAGTTTACATACACAATAAAGCTACATAAAATAGAAGTATCTTCATAAATACAATGCACTACTTGTATCGATGTTGAGCTAAAATCCATATTGTGGTTCAGAGCTGCATTCAAAATTGTCTGGATTCAGAGATGAAATTTCCAAGTATTCTTTGTTGACTCAGTGTCTACAACCATGTTTGCTCTGGAGATTCGCATTCTGGGTAGTTTAGTTTCTATATAAGGCATTATTATGTTATCTGATGGAGAAAAAACTGAATTCCCCCTTGTACATGTCTGAGAAAGGTCAGCCAAAGCCACAAGTTTTAGAGGGGCCAGCTGACTATACATATATGGGGTTTTCCCAACTCTGCACAACCGATAATGTTGAAGGTAAAAAGGGTCTGGCACATTGGATTTCAATACCTGAGCCTTTAGTGGCTTATTTCAGTCTCCCCATTAGAAATCCATGCACACTTGATGGAGTTGACCATGCATGTGTATAGGGGATAGAAGTGGAGGAATAGCTGTTTTCTGACAGCCATTTAAAGGGTTTTGTTGTATCTTGTCTCCACCAGAAGAATGGGTGCAGACAAGCTTCACGCCCACAACTAATGTCCACAACTTCATTGGCTGGGCTGGAGAATCCACTGGTCTGTGCTCCTAGCTCCGCTGTCATAATTCCCCCAACAACCTTCTTTCCTTCCAGCTTTGGCGGTGTAAGTTTCCCTCCCCCCCCCCCCCCCCCTCATCCTCATCTATTGCATTCCCCCGCTGTCAATATTCCCGGGCGGCAACCCCTCAAGCCGGCACGCTGTGGGCTCGTAGGTCCACTGTGATACTTCCCCTGGCGACCTTCCCTGTTGGCATCGGCGCTGCAATTCCTCCTACGCTCTGCTGCATTCTCCCTCTGTCACTGCCCCCAGAGCTCTGACTTCTCCCGTCCCTGCTCTGGCGAAGTCGGTCACCTGCTATCAGTCTCCATGCCGGCGTCGCAAAATGCTTGCAATATGTGATGGCACCAAGGAGACTGACAACGCAAGAGCCGGGAAGGGAACAAGGGAGAGCAGTGGAGTGTCACTGCCCCTGGCACTCTGCCTTCTTCTCCCGCCCCTGCTCCAGCACAGTCTAGTGCAGAAGATAGTAAGGACACAAGGAAGAGCGGCAAAGTGTCACTGCCCCTAGCGCTCTAATATCTTCTCCCATCTCTGCTCCAGCGCAGTCTAGTTCAGAAGCCGGTAAGGGCACAAGGGAGAATGGCCATGGGGTCAGCGGCACGACGAGGCAGGAGGGAACATAATGGAAACCCATTCTCCAGCCCAGCCAATCAAGTTTCGGCCGTTACTTGTGAGCATGCAGCTTGTCTCCACCCATTCTTCTGGTGGAGACAAGATACAACAATACCCATTTAAAGTGTATGTGTGCCTTAACTGTCCTACTCCATTACAGGAGCTCAGCTAAAAAGCCATTTACAAAGGATGATTATCAAGGAAAATTCGAACAAGTTATTAGGGGACTCGTCTGATGAGAACCTTGCTTACTGTTTCCAAAAACAACCAACAAAACAATGAATGCACTTTACAACAATTCTACTCTTTGAATAATTTATTCCGATACTAGGTTTGCATGTAAGAGTTGGTGTGGGTTTAACTTCCAGTATTTAATCACATTGTGCCAGCAGTTCACATTGTAGTTCATGAGAATTTTAGAAGGATATCAGGATAAAACCACATAACAAACTGGGCACTTAGATCTAGAGAATACAGGAATTTGATGCCAGTTACAATGGCATTCCATACTTACTTGTTCCCACCGTGCAAACTCAACCCACAGCTCTAAATTCTGCATATATCTTGCTCAGATTAACTCGACATTTCCATAAAAGGTTAGCCTGATTTAATGTATGCCGTTTTGTGATGTAAGCATTTCCTCAGATAGCATTAGATACTTGCCAACCAGTTTTAAGCACCAGTGTTGTTATGACATGTACGGTGTCTCACACCTTTTTCTTAGGGCACTTTAACCGAAGAGGAATTTACATTTTCCGTCAAGCAGTATAAATATTAGGAATGTCTTGCTTGGCTGCGTGGAGCGTCAGTTGTCTGCATTGATGTAAATCTTCTTTAAAACATCTTTAGCTGCAAAAGGCAGAATTACTTCCAGTAATGCCAAACATGTGGGCAATACTCTGACTTTTTTGTCTTTATACAGCTTTATATGTAATAAATATCACTATTATCTATGCACTTTTGACAACAGAACAGGTGGGACCAATATTTAAGGACATGGCCCCTTTTTTCCATTTTCCTCCCCCCTTTTAAAAATCGTAACTCTTTAATTTATCCATCAACGTCGCTGTATGAGGGCTTGTTTTTTGTGGGATGAGTTGTATTTTTCAATGGTGCTATTTAGTGTGAAATTTTGGGTGCGTGTTGTTTCTACAGCGCACAAACTGCAACAAAAATGACATGATACCTTTATTCGATGGGTCAGTACGATTACTACGATACCAAACTTATATAGTTTTCTTTTAGCTGTGCTACTTTTATTTTTCTCTTAGAGATATTAAATTTTTAATATTAAATCCTATAGTGTTAAGGGGTTAACCCTTTCCAATCCACTGTCTGACGTCTTAAGCCATCTTGATTTAAGGCTGTTCAGCTCTGATGTTGGAAGACGTCCATCGGGGTTCTCTGCTGTTGGAGCCTATCCAACGTGTCACCTCATGCAGTACTAGCTTTAGCCAGCATATAGCGCCGTTGTATAACCGCAGACAAAAAGTAAGCCCCCTAGGAAAACCAGGATACAAATTGGATTGGAAAGGGTTAAAGGGCTGTTCCAGGACCGGGAAAACATGGCTGCTTTCTTCCAAGAACAGCACTACACCATACAAATTATGTCAGGTATTACAACTCACTGAAGTCAATGGGGCTGAAGTGCAATACCACCTACAACTTGTAAACAGGTGTGGTGCTGTTTTGGAAGAAAAGCAACTATGTTTTTCTAATCTTAGACAACTCATTAATAATCCTGCGATGACACATCAATAAAGCATTAAACCTGCTTACTGACTTACATTTTTTTATATAGTTTTTGGCCCCCATTCCCGAAACTATATAAAAGTAATCTACTTACCGTGGCGCCACAGCATCTGCCAAGCCTTTTGCCCTGGTGATGTCCTGTATACTTGTCACTTGGGTTGCTAATGTAGTAGTCCCCGGCTGGTTTACAGGTCATGGCTGATGACGTCCCTGTCGGGACTTTTATTGGTTGCTACAATCACATGAGCAAACAATCCCTGGGCCTGCTGCAGTCAAAGTAAATTGAGGACCAAGGAACAGGGTGTGCGGTAGGGGGGCATCATGGCAGTGAAGAGGTGAGTACTGTTTAATTTTTTATATAAAATGCATCCCCCAACTGCTATCAATGTAATAATTACTTGGAAAACCTCTTTGAGTGATCAATAATCAAAAGCCATTGGCTACTAGTCACAATATGCTACACTAAGGGCTCATGCCCATGGTTGTGATGGACTCCTCCAGCAGAACATTGCAGCGGAGTCCGCCACAGCGCCCCCCCCCCCAAAACACCCATAGTTACCACTCCAGGTCCTCCGTATGCGTCCCGCACGGAGAGTCGGCGTGCATGCACAGTACAGAGCATGACACGCCGGCCGTGTCAGATGACACGGCCGGCGGTGGGCAGGGCCGCGTATTCACACGATACTTCTGCTGTGCTACAGCGGAAGTATAGCGTGATGGCCAGCTTCCATTGACTACAATAGAAGCCGGCCGCGCGTATTCCCGCAGCATTTAGAACATGCCATGGTTTATTTCATGCTGCGGAATTCCACAGCGTGAACATTGAGCTATTAGATTCAATAGAACCTAATAGCTCCGGGGCAACGCCGTGGATTTCCGCTGCGTACAACGTGGCAGAATTCCGGCCATGGGCATTAGCCCTAAATGTTTGTTAGCCATAGCTTTAACTATTATTGTTTATAAACAATGCCAAAGAACTCTTTTCAAGCATTTTTAAAACCCTATGAATCAGTCGTTGGTTATTAACACCATACATAGATCTACAACCATCGTCAAGAATTTGCACAAGGGATTTACAGAAGAACAATATTGAAGTGATGGGCACAATCTGCTTTGAAAATTATTTTCATTGTTTGAAATATTGGATTCATTACGGTGCTCCATCCGAAAGGATGGGAGAAATGATTACAGTTACGATCAACTAAAGTGTCAAAATGGTTGACTCACTGGCAGGTAATGAGGTTAATGGAATATTAAAATGTAGGTAGCCATTAGAGATGAACAATTGTGCTCGTTTAGAGCAATTACTTGATCGAGCATCGCTTTTTTCGAGTAACTGCCTAATCGGGCGAAAAGATTCGGGGGGTGAGCGGGGGGTTGCGAAGGGGAGTGGGAGGAAAGAGAGAGAGAGAGCTCCCCCCTGCTACCCCCCGCTCCACCCCGCCGCCCCCCGAATCTTTTCGTCCGAGTAGGCAGTTACTCGAAAAAAGCGATGCTCGATTTGAGAGTGTTTATACTCATTGATCAACAAAGGCCATTTTTGAATCTTGTAATTAATAAAGTATTCATTGGGCAATCGTTAGTCATGACTTGCCATTGTTTATATGAATGTGTCTTATTTCCTTATTGAGCGAAGCAATTCTAGCACATTCTCATCTCAATCCCAAAGCTTATATTGCATCAACAGTGGGCTATGGAAGGATAAACTGTAGGAACTCAACAAAGAACTACCAACGGGGCAATTACTCTCATTCCAACAACTGGGCTCATAATAATAAACAGCAAAGTATCCTGTATTATGGTTACTGGGAATAACAGTTGTTATGTAACAGTGCAGCCCAGTATACAGATTCGTAAATGTAAGGTTACAATTCTAAATGCAACACGATCAGGTCTACCTAAACCTCGCCATAGCCATACGATGGCTGGCCTTTCTGATCAAATCATCAGTGAAGACAAGCAGAGCCATAACTTGAAGCTCCTGGGCCCCAATGTAAAACCTGTAACGGGGCCCCCAACTATAATGCTTTATTCATAGTATTGGGCTCCCTATATGGAGAAGAGAGGCCTTATGGGCCCCCTAAGGCTTGTCGACCTGGGTGCAACCACATCCCCTATAGTTACACCCCTGAAGACAAGAGGAGGCATGCACACAAAAGTGTCTGGAGATAGCTTCTCAAGGGGCATATCGAGGCAATAACATTAGCGACCTGGGGAAAGATCCAACTGCAGCTTTTGTTTGTTTATACCAACACTAGTTGCTTTATGACTCAACCCATCCTGTCAAAATGGGCTTCATTGGGTGACAGCTATATAAAAAGTTTTGGTGGTAGTCACTGACTGACAAATGTTTTCCATTTAAAAAAAAAAAGACCCTAGCAAAAATATTTTTTAATGAGATATAATAATGATAACATGTCCGAATACTTGTCAAGAGTTAGTCTTTGTGCCTACAGTCGGCCTAAGCTCACAAAATATATTGTCATTTTGTATGCATGTCTGTCTTTACTAACTTATAAAAGATAATGTTACAGTAAGCTAATCTTCTATGAGAAGTATTAAGGAGCAGTGTGTTCTGATTTCTGAGCCGTAGACTTTTATTTGATCATCCATAAAGCAAACAGTGCCGTGTCACTTGAAACAAAAGTGCTTGTTTGAACAAGCTAAACCCACATAACTGGCAAGAGAACAGCCACTTGTCAACAAGGGGCGAGAATTGATTTAGTGTGTTTTGCTTCAAGGCCAAAACTAACATGAGGTGTATCCTTCATAAAATAATCCTATAGATGTGTGAGCATACGTATAACCACTCCGGCATCTCTCTACATACAGAGCGCCCCTGACACCTTAGATACTCTACCTCTGGAGAATGCAGAAGAAAACTATAGTAAACAGATATTTGAGGGGTGACCAATAACTAAATCAGGGGTGTATAAATGCAGCCTGGAGGCCACATGTGGCCCATGATGTCATTCTATGTGGCCCCCAACCATCTGGTCACAGACATACTAAAAAGTTGTAGATGAGGTGCAGAGTTGGCCGTGCATGAGTTTATGGAAGGAGGGAAACACTCTGGTGCTCTCAAATGATCTGTAATAGAGAGAAATGCATGCATGGTTTCTGCCTTTTTGAGGTGACGAGGAAAAAGGACACCTCCATTCTCCAGGATCCCACTACACACTGATAAGGAGCAAAAACCCCGAAACAGCTGTCTGTGTATGGATTCTGGCTTGGTTTTCATTTCCCAATCATTTCTCTAAAGATCTGTCTTAGGGTCAGGCATTGATTTGAAGGAGTGCTGCCATCCAATAGGTGGCGTTGCAGAGGTATTGTTCCATCTCCCTTATTTGCATATTACCCAGAGGAGCATGGACGGCCTTATAAGTCTCCTCACTCACCTTCTTGGTGCTCTCCTTAAGGAGTGATGTTACCCCTCCCAACTCCCTTTAAGATTATTTACACCTTTGCACTCTTTTTTTATCCATATGTATTTGGAAATTACATTTTGTGATTGGTTTTCTATAAAAATTTCTCATTGTTTGATTTCTATGCTTGTATTGTGTTCAAAGGCACTGCAGACTAGAGGACTCAGATCTTAGCAAATTCTATGAATCATAGTAAACTGATTAGTTTTGAATGTGCAGAAGAAACATGAAGTAATTAGTCGTTAGAATAAGTAAATGACAAGCAGTTATTTTTATCCCTATAGAAAATGAACAGTAAATGATAAGCAAACACATTCTTGCTCATCGTTCAATAGTTGGCCATGTTGACACTGAACAATTATAGCTCATTTTCGTATGCCTCAATGATTATTTTAATGATAATTGTTCCATGTAAAAGGGCCCAAACTAATATTACATAATCTGTATGACAGTGTCGGGCGATGTGGGGAGATGCTGATAGAAAGCTGTGTAGTATTGAGTAGGTGTGGTTATGCTACATAGCCTCTCAAAGAGAAGAGGGGACGGGGAGCTGAGATTGTGCACATTCATGACAAAGACCAGCTGATCAGTACTGGGAACACCCCTCCCCAGCCAGAATGTAGGAGAGCCTGTAAACAACATTTGAGGTTTTATAAATGCATAAGAAGGAAAACTCAGTTCAAAAAAACACATTACTGCATCTTTTTCTTCCACAAGAACTTAATAAGATATGTGCATATTGAGTTTTGATGCACAAAGGTTTCCATAGCCTTTACGTTTTATTGCAACCCTCATCATTGGTTCAATATGATAAGATGATGCTCAGACCAGAAGAGGATGTGCACTCCTGATCTAACTTGATTTATGGCTAAAAATGGAATATGTGCTTAGAATGACAGATGGACACCAGTTTTATCAAGATTGGTTATATATCACACATTGCTTGAATATTTATACCTCTACAGACTGTTCTATAGGTTTTATGGATGTCAAAGATCTTTAAAGCGATGAATGATAAATGCCATCTTCTTTTGCGTGAGAAATGGGTATAATCACATTGCACATTGGAGAATATTACCCCACACATCAGACCTCCTATCAATAGGAAACAAGTTCTCATCCAATCAGCATATATAGTCAGTTTTAGATCATTTTTGGCCCCATACTATATCAACTTATTTGTTCTGCCAGCCACTAGTACAAGAAAATCAAAGGTCCTTGCTGTACAGAACAAGATTAATTAAAATGACAAGAAACACCTCATTAGCCGAACAAAAAATGACATTGTTAGATTCAGTTCCCAGTATAATAATTCATATATGACAATACATTGCCAAAGTCATAAAATGACTGCAAAAGTGTTATGTCAAATAAATTCTATTTTTAATTAAGCGACTTACAGTTCTCACTTTCAAGGCCAGAGTAACTGAGACCAAGACTTATATTCCAAACATCTGTTTCTGATGGTAATAAAAAACACAGTATATTTAAAGTATGTCTATTTAAGTCCATATGTTGATTTGTAGGAGTGCTAAAACTCCTTTACATAAAGTGCTAGCAGAGAAACTCTGCCACCTCATAAATAAGAGCACTTAGAAGGCAAGAATTACTCAACCTACACAAACCAAAGATTTCCCCTACCTCAAATTAATAATGTAATAGCAAACAAATCATTTAGGCCAGAATCCATTTACCTGGGGCCTATTTAAAGTACATTAGACTAATTAATTTGTTATGCCAAGGCAACGAGACTTTTCAATCAAGCCTGCCAACCCAGAATAATGTATGGAAGGGGGGGATATTGGCTGAAGGAAGCTACATAATAAAAACACAAGAAATTAAAACAACCAAAAAAGGCTATAGCTACATGGCTATATGAGGAGGATTATCGGATGCACTCAACGGAATAGAAGGAATAGCGAAGTTTACTCTATCTTCAACATGGTCGAAGTGAAGGGGGCAACTTTTACAGCAATTATTACGGCTTTCCAAACCAAGAGTCTAGAATAGTTGCAAAATGTGTTGCAATAAACACTTATGATGCTAGATATTATGTACACCATAGATTTTTGTTACATCAGAGCAGTAATCCACATACCTTCCTCTTCTCCATTCTTAATCTCCTCATCATCTAGTGCACTGGCCTTCAACCGGTGATCCTTCAGCTTATACCTTGCAGCATGGCATGCTGGGAGTTGTAGTTTTGTAACAGCTGTAAAGCCACATGATAGACACCACTAATTTAATGGGATCCCTCACACTAGGGACACTATGATGGGGAGCAGGAGCTATTTATTAGAGGCCTTTTTAAGCAGTTTATGGAGTTGACCTATTAAGACATATGGATGTCAGAGGAGGTCCCCTGCCAGGTTACTCTATGAACTAGAACAGAACACCTCCAGCAAAGAATTTGACTTATTAAAATCAGGTGCTGCATGAGAAACGTGTTACCATCCTCACTTAGTTCAGTTAGAGGGAGTTAGACTACATCAATCAGCTGATCACTAGTGAGTTCTCAGTTAAAGGGGATGTCCCAAAAGCTAAAGTTATCCCCTATCCCCACCAATTCTGAGAATGGTAACCCCCTTTTTTCATCACTGTGGTGTCACTCCTCCCACCTGCAGTGACATCAGAGAGAATAGATCACTGTCGGCGCACGTGTGCCCATTATTCCATTAATTTCAATGAGGTTGATGGAAATTCCCAAGAGTTTGTACTCAGCTAATCTCCTGCTGTCCCATTGAAAGTCAACGGAGCGGGACTGTGCATGTGCAACTGCCATACCATTCAATCTCCTCCTCACTGTGGGCGGTACAGTAAGTCAACAGTGAGGAGGAGGGCGACACAGGACCCGTTCTCAGGATGGTTGGGAGTCTTAGTGGTGCCCCACGAATCATAAAGTTATTGCCTACCCTGTGAATTAGGGATAACTTTAGATTTTGGGATAACCCCTTAAAGAAGTTGTCCTAATCTTTCAACTCTTAGGCAAGTCATTACTGAGCAAAAGTAAAAATGACCCCTCTTGAATGGGTCGGAGCTTTTAGGCCGAGTTCACACCTAGTGCTAGTGCTCCATGCCATTAAAAAAATGCATTGTATCTGTAATAACCATACAGCTGCTAGCATTGCAAACTGTGGCAATTCATGGTAAAACGCATGCCGTTTTGCAATGTGGTACATGTGAACCCAGGCAAATACTATCCTAATAACAATGATTGCGCACAACGAGAGATCGCAGGAGAGTCTCATAAGCAGCAAGGCTACACAGTCGAAAAGTGTAATGCAAGTACATATATGTTGCTACAATATAAATGAATCCACAAATCCCTCATGTCATTATATTGAGTCAGTCTGTTTTCTTTGCACTTACCCTCCCCCAAAAATAATACAACACATGGAAAGAAACATCACTGATGCGTGAACGGATCGTTATTAATAGATTTTCCCAGAATGGCGCTCAGTTTAAACTCAGAAATTGTAAATTAACAACATAGTCAAATTTTCTCTTGGCAGGGAGACAAAATAAGCAGAACCCCAATGGTGGTCTACTGTAGTTCCAATCACTCAATTTCCTCTCCTAGTACCCACAAATCCTGAAAACTATTATTAATGATTCTCCAGTATTTTTTGTATACAGGCACCTATACTTTTTAAGGCTCAGATCCCACATGCTCGATACCAACAATCACCATGTAGCCTACACACTCATTCCTTGTCTGAGAACAAGCGTGCTTTGTTAAATACTTTATGGGAAGAGTCATCGAGAACTCCTTGAAATAAGTCTCTTACTACTGAAAGATCTGTAAAAAAAAATTTTGTGCCACTGAATGAATATTTAATAAACCTTTAATCCAATATGACCAATAACGAGGCCTTATGTCAAATGCCTTTGCATTCGATACAGCTTCATACAATTAAATCATTTGAGGCATGACGAGATATATTTTAATGTCTATATTGATTGCTGACCATAATTTTTCCATCTACTTGGCAATCTGATGAATCTTGTACAAGTATATATATAATATAGCAGCACATTAAACGACTTGTGGTATTACAGTACATGATCAGTCATCTACAGACATATTTTGTACTTAATACTTATTGTCTAAAGATTAACCCCTTGAGTGGCACGCCCGGAAATTTTCCGGGACGAGCTCCACTGCTCATAGCGACATAGCCCGGAAGATTCCCGGGCTATGTATCACTATGGGAGCTGCAGAGCACAATGCCACAAGCTGTGACAGTGTGTTCTGCCTGCACAGACCCACAGAAAACAAGGCAAGGGCTTTGAAAAACCAGCAGAAGATATTGCCGATATGCCGGCAATCTCCTGCTTTGTTTACAGGTTGCCATAGAGACCATCGGCTTGTCAGAAGCAAGCCGATGGTCTCTGTGGCAGGGAGAGCTTGGTGCTTGGCTGTCAGAGGACAGCTAGGTACCTGCTCTTACGGCAGAGATCAGAGAAAACCTCCGATCTCTGCTGTGTTAACCCTTTACATGCTGCAGTCTATGTGACTGCAGCATGTAAAGGGCTGTCACTGCAGCATGTAAAGGCCTGTCACCATTGGACCCCCGGAATGTGATCAGGGGGTCCTGATGGGTCCCTGTGGAAGGCCCCTAAAGGGACAAAAAATAAAGAAAAAAAGAAAAAAAAAAGTAAAAAAATTATAAAAACACTTGTCTCCCTTTACTTGGTAAAAAATCAAAAATCAAATCACACATGTGGTATCCGTGTGCATCGTAATGACCCAGAGAAGGAAGTTAATGCATTATTTAACCCCTTAATGACATGGCCCCTTTTTTTCTTTTTTCCCCATTTCTTTTTTTCCTCCCCCCTGTTTAAAAAATCACAACTTGTCCCGCAAAAAACAAGCCCTTATATGGCCATGTCAATGGAAAAATCAAAAAGTTATGGCTCTTGAGACGCAACTGCAAAATTAGTTGAAATTCAATGATTAGACCATTTTAAAAAACCTGCCCTGGTGGGCACGACAGGGTGGTAGGAAACCCGCCACTCAAGGGGTTAAACTAATTGATCTGACCTAACAAAAGCAGATAAATCTGTTTCACCAAAATAGGACAACCACCACCCATCTATCTCTTTGGGCACGAGGATGCCATGAAGTTGGTTCCTACTCAGAACTCAGCGCGACCATATATTATATGGTTACCATGTATTATATGATCACTCATTGATTTTACAGTAGCCTCTGCAGAAGAAATGTGCATCTCTCTAGAACTTTCCCCCAGTTAGTACAGCTGATTGCTGGGGTATCAGCTGCCGAATGTGAAAGCAGTTGTCAATTTGCGACAACCCTTTTGAAACGTTTTTCGCCTTGATATCAGCTTCTAGAGATGGGCAGGGAAATCAGTTGAGTTTAAGGCCGCCTTTACAAGTAGCGTAATCACAGTAGAAAACCCACAGGCCAACTATAGGCCAAAAAAAATCTACGAAGCGAGCAATTTTAACCAATAGTTGGTCTGTTTAAGAGTGGGAGCTAACCGGGTTCTGAGAGAGAAATCAGTCATTAGTCGCTAGTTGCTTCGTTGCCGCTCACTGAACTGTAACAGTAAGTGAGAGACTTCTCTCTTGTTTGAACGTTCTGCTGGGATCTGTTGTGCTGCATGGTTTTCAGCAGCACAGCTCCACAGGTCTGCTGCTCATATATACTAGCTCCTCTGCTGTGGCTGCATGGTCCTGCATTTCTGTGCAATTTGCCTTTTGAGTAGTGTGAATTGTGTCCTGCTGTGGATCCTTCATCATCTATGATGAGGTAGGTCCCTAGGTTCCAGTGCAGGGTCATCCCAGTCGTAACGATCACCCCGCATGCAGGCAGATTTTCCTGGGGTTAGTTGTCTCATTAGAGAAGGGACACACGAGACAACGAAGACCGGTGAAGTGGGCTCGCGGGCTTAAGTATCTTGGTCAAGATACGAACAAATACCTTGTACATCCTATAGTTATTCCATCTGGCTATGTGTGCAGATATGCAGATGAGTGTTATGAGTCCTTGCCAGTGTTTGTTTTATGTTTGTTTCTTAGTTATGTCCAGGAGCATGAGTCCGTTTCCCAGTTCTGCGGTTTCCGTCTGAGTTCGCCTGTCGACGAATCTGAAGTCCGTTTCACAGTTCTACAGTTCCGTCTGAGTTTGCCAGTTTGAGGGTGTGTGACATAACAGAATGTACTCGCCCCTGTTTTACGTAACATCTCACAGCATAAACAGGCAGTTGTTTATCTTTGAGCCACTGCCTGTTCACAGTAAATGGAGACGGGTGGCCAAAAGAGATCTCCAAGATGCTCTATCTCTATTCACTAAACGACTTTTGCTCCTGTGTGAAAGCATAGTAGGAATATTCATTACGGCTAAGTCCCCGACAGTTGTCCTATGTAAAAGCACCCTTAGGGTGCGTTCACACATTACTGAATTGCTGCCAATTTTGGCAAGGATTTTGGTGCAGATCTGCAGTAGATTCCATCCTTTCAAATGAACTCAAATTGAAATCTGCTGCAGATCTGCATCAAAATCTGCAGCAAATCAGCGAGGTGTGAAGCCGCCCTTAGACTGAAATGACTTAGAATTTTTGTTTTAGTTTGGTTTTCTAATTTGTATGCAAAAATTCCCCGGTTGTCCTTAATTTTTGGATTATTTATCCAGAAAAATGAGGGGGGGAAAAAATCGGGTTTGCAAACTTGCTACCATTTATATAGTAAATACTTTTTCTGGCACGTAAGATTAAGGACTTTCTTCTGTTTTCCAATGTCTAAAAATGTGGAATGTGTGAAAAGCAGGACACTCGTGAAATGTTAACATCCTGTGATCCAGATGGACGGCCGTATGACATGTATAAAAGATAACTTATCCAAGGTCCAAATAGGCCTAACTTTGTTATCATAACTGGGATCTATGGTAAATGCATTGGGGATGGACGGTGAGTGTTCTTGTGGTTAAATGTTCTAATGCACACCATGGCTGTATACATTGGGCAGCAAGTAATGTGTGGAGAAGTGAACATATGTCATTTGTCTCTTACAGACATTAAAACATTTCAAGGATAATTAAAAAGCCTCGTTTCTCACATTGCTGTACAGCTGTGCCAGATAATACAAAACTATTAGCCGAGGTCAAAGACTGAACTCTGCAGTCCTATGCAAGTTATTAAGCATTTCCTTTCCGGCTGAGCCAAATTTGAGATTACGCTATCCTTTAACTTTTTTTAATTCATGTTTGTTTTTGTAGTTCCTGCCAAACTAAATCAGTTTAATTCATGGTAGTATTAAGGATTTTAATTTACTCGGGTGAGCTCGATCCCTGCCATAGATCCAGTGAGAGGCCATGAAACTAATCCATGCCGTCTGTCTCTTTGGCTCACTGGTTAATTCAGCAGTGGCCAAAGGGAAATTATATGTTTCTGCATTCTATCGCAACACTTTAAAGAAACCCTTCGATTTTTGGACAAAATTATTTCCCAAGACCGATAGGGAGAGCGTTGATTACCCGCTGTTGTTGTTCTCTGCTGGTGTCCCTCCAATCTGCCAGTTTAGGATCCTATTTTCAGCTGTCCAAGATGGCAATAGCAATTTTTTCAATATTTAATGCACATTGTGCAATGCTCACTGACTGGCTAGCACTGGTCACGTGAGCAGTGCTGGCCAATCAGAAAGCAGGTATAATGCATTGGTAGTCTAACATTATCAGTGCACTGAGGGGATTAGGTAGACTGAAGATTGTGTCGGTCACCTTAGTCAGCTGAAAACAGGACCAGAACCAGCAGATCAGAAAGGCATCACCACCGAAGGGACAAAAGGTTTCAATAACGACTTGTGAAAAACCCTATGTACCCTCCAAGTAGCTGGCAATTCAAGTTCATAAGCCAGCGTATTTACTATCCGCGTAATGACAAATGGACCCACGTAACGTGGCGCCAGTTTCAAGGACAGAACCTTCAATTTGAGATTTCTAGACGACAAATACACCCAGTAAGGTTCAGACACACCGAAAGACTCTTCCCACTACGCAACTGCATACGAGCCCCGTTGCTTCCAGATTCTTCTGTACCTCTTTCCATACCCCTTGCAGTGCATCTGTAGCGACATCAGCTGCAGGACAGGCAGACGGAGTAGAAATAGCTGTAAGGAAGCGAGGATGCTGACCATATACGCATTGGAATGGAGACACCCCAGTGAAAGAACAAGTATGGCTGTCTAGCGCAAACTCTGCCAGTGGCAGGAATTCTGCCCACTGATGAGCCTCTGAAAAATGCACCTTCTCTCTCCATGTTGGTTTAAAGGGATTTTGTCATTAAAACAAAACCCTGTTCCCCAGCTGGACCCTGCTTGAAATAAAAAACAAGTGTATACCCACCCCTCCTGGAGCCCTGGGATGCAGCTGACAGCCACCGCCGATGTTGGTGGTGACTTCTCGCTTGACGAGAGTATGCTGATGCCAGGAGTGCGGTCAGTGACTCTGCGGCCTTTGATTGGCTGCAGTACTCATGTGCTTCTGCACGGCCATCTACCTGTAAGTCACCACAGATACCGGCGGTGGCTGTCAGCTGCATCTCGTGGGCTCCTGGAAAAGTGGGTATACTCAAGTTTTTTATTTTAGGCAGGGTCTAGCTGGGAGGGCAGGGTTTTGTTTTCATGACAAAACTCCTTTAAGGGTGCCTACCCACTTGCGATTTTTTTTCCTGTGATGTTTTGCGTTTTTTCTCAAGAGCAATTAGTATAGAATGTGTTCTTGTCCATCTGGGGGTTTTTTTCCGTTTCGTGGGGTTTTTTCACATAGGAACTGTCAGTTGCATATGTGTCCTTATTTTTCTCTTAATGCACCCATGATTGTCAATGGAGGGCTGCAAAAACTGCGCAAAAAACGCTGCGAAAAACGCGCAAAAACGCGCGAAAACGCAGCATTTTTCACGTGCGAAAATCGGCAATGCAAGTGGGTAGGCGCCCTAAGGGTGACTTTAGACAGCATTTTTTGAAAACGCACTTGCAGTTTTTGATGCACTTTTTTGCGCCGAAGCCGAAAATGGATTACACAGAATGAGAACTATAAAGGAAAAACTTTTATTTCTTTCCACTGGATCCACTTCTGGCTTTGGCTCAAAAAACTGCAAGTGCGTTTTCCAAAAAATGTTGTGTGTGAACTCACCCTAATTGCTTCTGTGCATTTTTTATGTTTATGACTGTAAACTTCTTACTAGGTGACTTTACTTTGTGTGGATTTTGCATTTGTCGCTAGAGATTTGAGTATACATCTGTATACATATGAGCATGTTGCACTATAGTGAATGGGTTCTATGAGGCTTCATTCGTGTGTGGTTTTTAGGGCACGGCGGACCCTCTTGGCTTCGCTTCTGTATCACGTTTGCCACAGGTAAAATGCATAGTACATTACTAATAGAAATGTTAGCCTTGATCAAATACCTGACTTCATACAACCTAAGCTACCTTTCATCAGTTCTAAAATCTGAGGAATAGGGTAAGCAACGTCTCAGTCATTAGGTAGGTCTATAAATCTTTCTGGGAAAGATAAAGCTGGATTATGGCAAGTACGTCCTGTGATCATGTTATTTGGGTTATTTGTATGCTTGTCATATTAACTATGTATATTTTTATTAGTAGGTCTAAAATGTTCTAACCTTTTTGGCCATTATCCCATACAAAATGAATCAATCTAGTGTGCGCTCCACATGCCTGCAATGCCATGCGAATGTTTATGTTGTAATTAATCACAGCGTTTCCTTCATACGGTCTACTTCAATGCTGACCAGGGTATTATGAGATTTAATGAAATCCTTCCATTTTAGATGAACATTCCTTTCACTTGAGTTGTTTTTTAAGCTAACTTATTTGGGTGTATTCTTGGATGTCCTTTTGAGACACTCAACGCTTTGGGTGCTTTTAGGTAGAGCGGTTATCATTCAAAACAATTATTGCAATGAGCGAAAGTGGACGATAATCGTACGGTCTACACGTGAGCCAACAACGGAACATTGAAGGAGAACGGTCGCTTTTCGCTCATCGTTCATTTTATGTAGACATAAAAACCATTGTTGGCTCGTTCTCTTATCGTTGGGTTTCAACAGCAATCGTTCAGTCTTTCACATTCGCTTACACAGTGAATATGAACAATATTGAATGATGCTCCTTTGAACGAGCCAATGATATGTCTACCTGTATAAACAGGCTGCACAAGAGCGGACGAGCTAGCGGTGACGTTACTCGCTCATTCGAATGAGAATCGGCTTGTCTAAAAGGACCCCTTTGTTTCAAGTCAAGAATTAATATGAAGAAGCACACAAGAAATATGAATTCATATAGAAAAGCTATTTCATTGGCCATGGTCCTTTTGTTGGCAGAATCGCGCAGCTCATCTGCGCATGCGCTGATTGACAAGACTTGCGAGTGCCGTGTGGATGCCGCCTACTACCTCAAGAATGTCTGAGGAGGTGAAAGGGATGGACTTAAGAGCAGAACAAGCAGAGATAGTCTGGCATGCCCCCCGGATCACTCAGCCTCATTAACATGTGGCGGGAAAAATTATAAACTTTGATTATTATCTATATATTATAAAAATGAATGTATGTCTGTGTGTCTGTTTGTCCTTAAGGCCTCCTTCCCACGAACGGATTTCCGCCGTGTTGCCCGTAGCTATAAGGTTCTATTGAACCTAATAGCTCAATGCTCACGGTGCGAAATTCCATCGCGGAATTCCGCACCGTGAAATCTCCCGTCCTCACCCGCGGCATGCTCTATTTGTCAATGGAAGCAGTCTGCTCACGCTATCTTCCGCTGTAGCACAGCGGAAGATAGCGTGAAAGCACCTCTCCGCCCACCGCCGCCGCGTCATGTGATGCTGTGGGCGTGTCTTGTGACGTGGCCGGCGTGTCACATGACGCTGCGGCGTGTCACGCCGAAGCGTCATGCGGGACCCAAGACGCCTGATCCGCTGGTAAGTATGGGGTCTCGGGGGGGCGCCGTGACGGGCTTCGCCCCGGAATATTCCGCGGCAGAGCCCGTCACGGCCGTGTGCAGCCGGCCTTATGCATTACTACACCATTCATCCAATCGCCATGAAACTTTGGGAAGTTGTTGAGTACACTCCTGGGAAGATTACTGGCATAGTGCATCTATCCTACGATAGGTGGCACGCGTGCGAGTGTCGTCTACGGTTACGCCCGCCCCCAACGTAGATCGTTCAATTTCCATCATTGCCACTAATTCTCTCACTTCCCGATGTCGTAGAAACATGATATTTGGCATGAGCATTGATTATGTCATAAATAGGAAAAGCTAATGGGTCCCAACTCGATTATTCAATTCTAAGCGCAAAAGAATTAGCGTCCAAATTTTACGTACGTAATCTAATTCTCTCCCTTCCCAATGTCATAGAATCTTGAAATTTGGCACGAGCATTGATTATGTCATAAATAGGAAAAGCTAATGGGTCCCAACTCGATTATTCAATTTTAGCGCAAAAGAATTAGTGTCCAAACTTTACGTACGGAATGTAATTCTCTCACTTCCTGATGTCATTTTATATAAAGGAAACGTCGCATGGTTACCTCCACGTGGTGTTTCCTGGGTAACACAAAGAACCATGCAAAATGGTGAACATATTTTTTTCCCGGTATCTCTAAAGTAACGACGACTTCATAAGATTTTCCGTGTGAACACCAGATAAACACCAGTACCAAATTAACTCGGGCGAAGCCGGGTATATCAGCTAGTTATTAAATAAATGAAAGAGCTTATCTCAAAAGAGCACATCTATGCCCTTCAGATATGCGCTGGAGATGTCAGTCAGAGACGGGTACTTTTTCACATTTATGGCTTTCGTGTCAACAACCTAAAGATCTTTGGTGTCAAGTGAAGTTGACAATTAAGAAAATATGAATTATGAAGATTAATCTTTCTCCAGAACTGATACTATTTTGGATTCCCTCAAATACTCTTGTATCTTCCAGACTTGACTTGGCGGCTTGGATGCTGACAGACACTAAACTATTAGCCCCTCTCACCTGGCGCTCAAGGACGCCCCCTAGCATTCATCAGTGGCTGGACAAAGTTGAACAGTCATACAGATTCGAAGAGTCTATAACATGGGAAAACAATTCCAGACATGACTTCTTATCTACGTGGAATTGATGGACACTTCTAGGTCACAACTTATCTAAAAAAAACATCAAATAACTATACCCTTACAAGTATATATATGTACGTTATGCTGTACGTTATATTATGATACAATATCTTTACAATATATGCCCCCCACACTCAATTTACTCAATGCACTCAGACAGTGGAAGATGTGATATTAATGCTTTTTTTTTTATTCTTAACTGATGTAAAATTTATTGTTTATTAAAAAATTGGTAAACTTTGAATTGTTAAAACTTATAAAAACAGATTTGAGGAAAAAAGTATAAACTTCAATAACTCAGGTATGCTTTTATCAGCAGACATAGGAGGATAACTGTGTGAAAGAGTGGATTCTCATTATTATAGTACTGGTCTTGGTTTACATTTCTAAAAACTGATGACAGGTTCCCTTTAGGGATTTTCCAGCCATCAAAAATCAATGGCCCACCTACAGGATAGGTAATGAATAGCTGATCAGTAGGCTTTCAAGAGCCGGAAGCTCATCCAATCAGCTGTTCATTGGGCCAACTGTCACCCTATATGGAACAAGAAGCAGATAGTTCCATATTGTGCATTGTTCGGTGTCACCATGTGGTATTGCAGACACAGTTCCTATTTACTTGGGGCCACTACAACATGGAAAGACTGTCTACTTCCAGCTCTGTCCACAATGACAGCTTGCCTGGGAGAACGCTGATCAGCTACTGATAACCTATACTGTGAATAGGTCATACATTTTTAAGAGAAGGAAAACCCCTTTAAAGATGCCTTTTCAGAATACGCTACTGTGTGCACAATAATATGTATTGTGTATGGAATTTATCACCAGTTTTCTCCTCTGCAGACTAGGTATCTCATTTTCAGTTCTCTCTGGTGGAGAGACTGCTGTTATGATATTTTCTATACACTGTAACACAGAGATAAATAACTCTGTTATCTATTTTTAGCCCTATAAACTAAGCTTATGGGCTAACAGTAGGTGACCCGCTGAGTCCGGGGATGTAAATATTATACTTACCTCCCCCATTGTTTCCCCGTTGTCAGCGCTGGAAGCCGCAGTGTATTGAGCGTCGCCAGTAAGTAGTCTGCCTGTTCTAATTCTATACATACCACCAGTGGAATCTGCAGCTATCGGTTAAAGAGAAGTCAGCCGATTCCCGCCCAACACATTCTCTATATACTTCAAAGAGGGACATGAATCAGATAATACTTGTATATTCTGTACCTGTACAGTGGGCCCCAAGAAGGAATTTTGCTGGTGGGCCTAAGGCACCCCAGTCTGACACTGGGGATACAAACAGAAGACCATCTAAGGCCAACTCCGATGGCAGTAAGTAGCGGTGCACCAGAGACAACCTCATATGTAGTTGTTGCGTGCCGCCAATCCCCATACATTGTCTTGGCGTGTATGTGCATGTAATACGCGCCAAGATAGTACATGCCATGATTCTTGTTGTTCGAGTAAAAACATGAGCGAAATGAACGCAAGTGTGAGTGGCCCAATAGAAATCAAGGGGCTAGTAGTGTCGCGTGTTGTTCGTGTGAAAGAGGCCTACATCTAAACACATTAACATTAAAAATATCCTAATACCTGGAGGACCTGGTATACCTACAGACTGCATATAGGCAGTAACATGTTTTTCATCAGCATGTATAATGTGTTAAACATCAGGGCAGCTTGCAGAAGGTAGGAACTGCCCCTCTATACAGATCACCGGTGGGATAAACAGACTCCTGTCAAGCATCGAAAGCCAACAATAAACAGACAACATTTTTGGAACAAAGAACATGAGTCCTTCTACATAAACAGCGCTGGGTAATCAACTACCTGTGAATGCTATCATGCCCATCAGTGGGTACATAACATCAGATGAACCCTGCTTCAGTTACAAGAAGCATGACATTGAAACTGTTTATACACTGAATCGGTACGTTAGATCATTCACTGCACTGACCCAACCTACTCCCGAAAGCTCTGCCATATGTCTTCAATTAGTTTAGTCAGATGTCCAGCCTGGCAGGAGAAAAATGACTGTCTGTCCAGTGCTGCCTTCCAGACAGCATTCTTCAATGCCAAATTAAGCACCAATTTCAGATGGTTAATAACATAGTTGATGAACAGTAGGTTCTTCTAATATATCATCCGTGAAGTTAAAAGTGTATACCCAGGCTTCAGCTGCTTGCTATTTTGGGACCTAAATGCTCTTGAATAGGAGAAGGTGGTTGCATTGGCATGAGGCTGGTAGTCGTAGGCTATGACAAATACCAGATCCTAGAGGAATGGGAACGTTACAAAGAATGTACGTCTCTGTTTCTAACGCACTGAGGGTATATGTAAACCTGGAAACAATGCTTCAGTGTCACAAGCAAAAGGTCCATATGAACTCCTGCTCTGAGTTCTCTTCTAGATAGTTCGAAAGTAGGATATATTATATAGGATGAGGTTATGGAAAGGGAGTAAACCCAAATTTATGTAATACTTATCAATAGCATGGATTGCCCCCCCAGCAATAAGGAAATGAAAAGTAACGACGAAACTCACTTCATCTTCTCATCTCCTGTGTGAACATAGACTAAGGTTGGGTCCACACAGGGCTGATTTCCAGCGGAATGTCCACAGATCAGCCGCGGAATGCCTGCCTCCAAACATTCACCATTTGGTGTGGGTTTTGAAGCGGATTTCATTGCGAATTCCTCTTCGGCATTCACCCCACCCTCTCCATTGAGCACACCACTAAATTTGCACACCAGAACAAGATATGCCTAATTTTTTTTATAAATTTGTTATATATTGGTGCAGATTTTACCCAACTTTAGGCCTCATTCACACGAGCGCTTTATCGCAGCTATTTTGACGCAATGTAAGGTCGGGCTGAAAATCACAACTATCTGAAGCATTGGATTCCAATGTATTCGCTCAGATGGCCGATTTTTAGCCACGTCAAAGCATTGTGGCCGTGATAATAGGACATTGGCGGATAAATACGCCGGCTGATGTTTTGATGCAGCCGGAAAAGATAGCTCTTGCCCTATTTTTGGCCAAGCTCAGCTGGCGGCTCCCTGCAGGCAAAGGGAGGAAGAGGGAGTTTACTGCTGCTAAAGCATATTAGCCGGTTCTATTTAAATATCAGAAGCTATACTAAGGATTTATGCCAGCCAAAGGTATTCCAGGCTGCGGCGTATATACGCTGCACCCGGCCATGTGAATGGATGAGGAAATGCAAATTTTAGGCCTTAGTCACACAAGCGGTGCCACATTTCGGCTAGAAAACACATGAGTGGCAAATAGCCGCGCTTGAGTCCCAAGCCTAATTAATGTTTTCTCGCCCATTTACAAAAGGCATAGCGCATGAAAAATAGGCTGCAGCGCAGAATTCAGTCAGTCGGCAGAAATCCTCGGAATGACTTGTAATGCTTAAAAAGCCTAAATAGTGGCAGCTATTTTCTTTTCCGAGCAACCCCTCCCTTTATTTTCAGCTCTCATTGGACTCTATGGGAGCTTTAAGTGTTTTTCGTCAAAAGATAGGTCAAGACCTATCTTTTAACGTTGCGAAAAAAGTCGTCAGCCAAAAACGGTTGCCAATTTCTCTTTTTGACGGCGCGATTTTTTCATGCGCCCGGAAATCACTCATGTGAATAAATGCATTAGTATCCAGTGCTTCACATGGTCGCAATTTTCGGCTGACGTTTTATTGCGGCTAAATAGCTGCGTAAAAATGCTTATGTGTGTGAGGCCTTATATAGATGACCTATTGAGCGAGAATGTAAGGTGTTAAATGGCCATGATCGTAAGTTTCTCCGCTACCAGTTGTTAGAGCAGTAGCCCGGCTGTCAGTGGACAAGCCCTGGCTCATCCCTGCATAGGATTCATGTCTCAGCCTTTGACTAGGCCTGTTGGTTACTGCCATAAAAAGTGTGTGACTGCTCACTAGAGGAGTTAATGTTCATTTAAAGGCTTTTACCACTAGCGTTTTTTTAACGTTGCGATATAGCTGCGTTTTTTAAAATGCAAATGTCAATGGGACTTTCTAATATTAAAATCGCATCGCACAAAATTGCGATTTTTGTGCGACGCGATTTTAACATTAGAAAGTCCCATTGAAAAAAATTGCAGCGATATCGCAGCAATAAAAAAAAAGCTAGTGGGTAAAAGCCATAAAGTGGACAATAATTGTTATAATTCTAAGAGGTCTTTAGTATAATCAGAACACCCTCTATTTCCTGTCTGCAATGGTCTGTTCCATACCACACTGAGGAAATCGCAGAAACTGACATTGTGGAACAGACTACTGCGCACTGATAGGGGGGGGGGGAGTTCTGTCTACACTGAAGTCAATTTCCTGTTTGTGCTATAAAGCACTTCAACAGCAACAATAAAGTATATTACATAAACCTTCATTTATCCCGATCTCCGGTTACTTAAGGTTCCCAATGAGGTGCACCTACACTTGGCGGTTTGCAATTTCACTCCTGTATTGAAGTGTTCTCATGCTTAAAAATAGTACGTTTTTAACACAAACGTGCTAAGATGTGTATTGACATTTTTAGGTAAATTATGGGTTTTGACAATTTTCAATAAATGTACTTGATGTTAAGACTAATGCGACGGAGAGTTCGAGCCAAGTTACAAACAGTCTCTTTTTTAAGTAAATTGCCCCAACCAGCATCAGGTTACATGTCTCATTTGTCTCTTGGGCATCTTAATAGCCATATAAAATAGCTTAAAGCACTATTTTAAAAGAAGATAATGAAGCATTTCTACAACAAATGACATCTGATACTAATGGTGGCTTGGAATCCAGAACACAAGAGGAAAGCAGTGGAATTACTCTACATGTGCCGTAAATACGAAGGTACTACTAGACCTTAAAAGCAATAAAATTACCACAACCCCAAATAAAAAGCCACCGTTGTTCATACTCCGGCCGCTGGGTTATCTCCCAAACATGGAATGCTGCCTTTAGACGGAACAATTATCTTCAAACAAACCGTTCAAATGAGCAAACGTGGATGACAATTGTTCGGTTGAAACGCAGCCAATGACCGAATGACAACGATAATCGCGCACATTTTTGTTCATTGTTCAGTTTGAACAAGACTAAAAATCATCGTTGGCTTGAGCATTTATCGTTGCGTTTAAGCACTCCCGGCTCAGAGCAAATGTGAAACACTGAATGAGAAGTCAACAATTCTCAACAATGATCTGTCTGTCTAAACGGGCTATATGAGAGCAGACGAGTTAGCGGTGACGTCATTGGCTCGTCTTAAAAAATCATACAGGGGGCCTTTTAGATGAGCCGATTCTGGTTTGAACGAGTGAGTGACGTCACCGTTATCTCGTTGGCACTCTTGCAGCCGGTTTAAACAGGGAAATGCAGCCCTGAGCCCTTCGTAATTGCTCAGTCTCTCACATTGGTTGTATAAGCGAATAGTGGGACTGAACGAGCGCTGTTTAAAAGGAACGATAAGGGAAGGAGCCAACAATGCTTTTTTTGCCTGTATAAAATGAACGACCAAAGAAACGCAAAGGATTCTGGTATGTCCTTCAGTCGTTGGCTCGTATTTAGGGCTTAAACAGACTGGCGTGATTTTGCCCTATCATGCGTGCGGCCATCATAACAGGACGAAACAAAACCTTTGGTTACTACTACGCCCGAGAAAAGATAGGACTTGCTCTATCTGTCTCGCACATAGTTAATACTACATGCAATAAGAATGGGACAGAACTAGAGATGAGCGAGTATATTCGCTAAGGCACATTACTCGAGCGAGTAGTGCCTTAGCCGAGTATCTCCCCGCTCGTCTCTAAAGATTCGGGGGGCGGCGGGGGGCGGGGAGCGGCGGGGGAGAGCAGGGAGGAACGGAGGGGAGATCTTTCTCTCCCTCTCTCCCCCACCGCTCCCCTGCCCCCCGCCGGCCCCCGAATCTTTAGAGACGAGCGGGGAGATACTCGGCTAAGGCACTACTCACTCGACTAATGTGCCTTAGCGAGTATACTCGCTCATCTTTAGGCAGGAGCCATCTTCCCATTTTTTGTTTTTTTTTCTCATGTGGCATAGAGTGGAGTTTGAGAGGTAAAAAAAATAAGATTTTTAACTCGTTCATGCACAACTATGTTCCACAGTGGCTAGCGTAGCTGCGCATACGCCCGTGTGCAGAAGCCCTCAGACCAAAAGATTATTGTTGACTGCCGCTCGTTTGAATGATTTTTTTGAATGATAATAGTTCCGTCTAAAAGCCCCCTTATGGCTCCTTCACACGGAAGTGTTTGCGCACATGAAATTTTAGTGCACGATATGCAAAGAATACAACCCGTTGTTTTCAATGTATTCGCTAACATTTCCTTTTCTTGCGCACATTTCACGTGTGCACAAAAAAATAGAACATGCTCATTTTTGCACACAAAAGGGCCCCACAGAAGTCTACCCAAAGGGATGTGCAAACACCAAGGGGAAAAGAGAATAGAACCCATTGATTTCAATGAGTTCGCTCACATTACTTATTTTTGGGCACATATTTCAGTCAGGTGAAAAAATATACGACGTGCTCTATTTTTGTGCACACCAAAGGTCCCCATAGGAGTCTATGAGGGTGCGCAAATCCGCACGAACTACGCACAAACTTGTGTGAAAAATGGTGTAATTTCGCAGCCATCTGTCAGGACGCTTGAAAGTTTGCAACTAATTACAGAGAAGGCACAGCACCCATTTTGGAGATTGTTTCGGATTATCTCATTTTGAAAGGATGCTCAGCCGAGTTGGGATGGAGATGATCACCAGTTTAGTTGAGCAGAGGCCGGCATTCTGGGACCCCAGAGGATGAACCCCCAACCACGACTCCTCCTACTAGGAACAACCTCCGCCAACTCACATGATGGTCCAAATCTGCGCAACCGCAGCAAAGGCAAAAGGACATCCTCGTCATCAGAAGACGTCTCCAACCTCAGCTACTCCCTCACAAACCCAGAAAGTACCAGAAGCCTCGCAGGATGGCGCCACGCCACACATGTTAAACATTTATGGGTGATTATATTGGGCTGGGTCAATGGTGACAGATTGCTAGCGTGTTTTTATGCGTGCGCAAATGCACAGCTATTGTGAACGAAAGAAACTGATAAATATATCCCATTACGGACGCAAAAAAGACTTGTTCACTGCGCAAATATGTTAGCAATAGCGGGCGTAATTGCGCTTACGCCCCGTCTGCAGGAGCCCTTATTGGTGCCTTTATCACTTTAAATTAGATCGTACCCATGTTATTTTTCAATAACTCAATATTTCACACATAGACTGGATTTCCTGCCAGTCGTTCCATTGAAGAACATTACCTAAGCAGAACCGTCTGAGCGCAGGAAACGGCAAAGCTAATGTAAATTAAGAAATACTTTCGGTTTTATATTTCTTGAGAACAGACAGTGTGGATTTTCATTAAATCCGTAATACTTGACTTAATACAAGCAGAAAATGAACATTAATGCAACAGTGAATTAATATTTTGCGGTTACAAGTAGCCGCATTCCTTCCCATAATAATCCTTCTGCTAACAGAAGCCTCATTTGTGAAGACGTTCGCCGTGCCTATGGAATCCGATAGCAGCAATCCTTTCTATGTGTGCATTTGTGCCACCTGTAATTCATACATCACGTTTGTTTAATATCTGGTCTTCTGCCTTTCATCAGCTATGATCGGCTGTTGAAAGGCTCCTTGTTTATGTTCCCTGCGCTACAGGTTTGTTTCCTGCAACTTCCTGTCTCCTGTGCCTCGCCGTACTCCCAGCAGACTGTGTGCTGGCATGGGCCTGTAGGTACAGAATCAATGGCAGCTGCACGCGTGGTCTTACTGTGCGGGCTGGCAAATTTCCCAACCGTCTCATTTAATATTATTATTCCTACCGTAGATGTTTCCAATTATTTTGCTTATTTAGTTCTTGACAATAAGACTTTGCTGCAACATATTGTTACACGGTTTTTCCACATAGGGACAACACGCCATGTGACTGCTTGTCACGATGACATCACTATGGATGACACTTGATGACATGTATTGTAAATGTAGGTAGAAAAGAAAAAAGTTGCACCCGGCATCAGTAAAAAACGGTAGGGTACAACACCTCTTTAGTGTGTAACACTACAGCATTTCAGTCCTTTTTACTCTTTTTAATTCTTTTTCTTCTACATCATGGACAACAAAAAAAATAATGCACCCAGATGGAAATGTCAGATTGCTGAAAAAACTCGACATTCAGTTATGGCTCAGGCAGATGTATAGATGATTACAGTTGTGGTTTGGTTAGACATTGGATCTTGCGAGTAGAGGCTGTAAAAGTACTTTCCCTGTTGCCCTATAAAAATGCTCTTAGAGGCTTCTCTTGATGAGAGATTGTTGACTGCTAGTCATGCTTCTACGACATGCTCGAAGACTTTTTGCCTAGTTAACAGACTTTGAAAAGAGGTGCATCATTGAAATGAGAAAATCACAATGGTCATTGCAACGAATTGACCGCCATCTGAGCTGTTCTGAAAAAAAGCTGTTAGGAAGTGTTGGGTGCAATGGTTACGTGAGGGCACGCACACATGGCAAACAGTCTCCAGATGGCACAGACAGACCACCAGTAGAGAGGATCCTTTGATCCACCGACAAGCATGAGCAAATCCTACAGTTCCATTGTCCACCATCCAGACACAAGTGGTATCTGCATTCTAGAACCCTGCCTCAACTTGGACCATTTCCAGGTACATAGCAGAAAGAAATTTGGTGTCACAGTGTCCATTATGTGTCCTACCTTCACCACACCAACACCATCATCTTCGTTTGCCGTGATGTTTGAACAAGAAACCTGGACTGCTACAGAATTAAAGCGTTTCGTCTTTAGCGATGATTCCAGGTTCTGTTTGTCATGTTCCAGCATGGAGGCCTCACGGTGAGCATTTCAATCCTGTCTTTGCTGTGGAGCGACACAATGCCTCAACTGCTGGTGTGATGATCTAGTTAGCCATTGCATATGATAGCCAGTCACCCCTAGTAGTGACTGAAGGACACTAAAAACTCAACGATATGTTCAGGACATCCTTTGACCACTTGTGTTGCCACTCATGGCGGCTTCCAAGAGGCATTTATCAGCAGGATAATGCTGAGCCGCACACAGCAAGTTTTCCCCAGGAATGCCTCTGCCAGGTTGCCACACTTCCTTGGCCTACCTGGTCGGCGGAACTATCGCCAGTTGAGCATTTATGAGAACGGCAGAACTGGAAATTATAATTTAGCTGTTAAAAGGGGTGAAGCCTTAATGGAGATTTTCCTGTAAAAATGTATCACTTAAAAAAGCAGTTACCGTAACTCTCCAAGTACAAATATAGAACGTCCTAAAAGTGGCGCTTACTTTACCGGAACAAATAGATGCCATTTGGAAATTGCAGCAAGAACAATCATAGACTATCGAGTCTCCTCTCTCACTACGGATGACCTGTGACGAAGTGCAGCCAAGGCAATTGTTCTGCCAGTCCATTCACAGGAATGAATTGAAACCACCATGTAATTTTGAAGGGCCCATTACTTCATCTGAAACATCTCTAAATCTGCATTTAGAGAATACAAGATCTAATTTGAGGACACGGTACTCAATTATTAAACCACAAACCTGCTCATATATTCTCATTGAAGTGACAATAGCAGAAGTACGCAGCGAGTCGTCTGCCCACACAATCCCATCACAGAGATATGTGATCTATGATATGGAAAAGAGGGTTCAGCTGTTGAAAGCCAGCCGAAGAAGACAGATTTATAGGAGAAATATGAAGAGGTGTCTCTTACTATCTGACTTACATCTGCTTCAAAACCAGATGTTCAACATCAGTCAAAAATAAATCAGTAGGAAATAGAAAGATTCTTGTACATTGCAGAATTTTTCCACAAAGGATGCAATAAGATTGACTCATGAGTCTACAAACCCCAAGGTATTTCATCTACACTCTCATTCTTGAACCCATTTTCAAATAAGTCAAATTCCTAACAATTATTTTTTTTCTTACGGTGGAGGAAAGCGGTGAAAAATGAAGTTATAAACTAAGCACTCTTGGTGTTATTCCTTAAAAATACCACAATATCTAT
Organism: Eleutherodactylus coqui; assembly: GCF_035609145.1. NCBI lineage: Eukaryota > Metazoa > Chordata > Amphibia > Anura > Eleutherodactylidae > Eleutherodactylus > Eleutherodactylus coqui. The sequence continues at coordinate 198,333,564 of NC_089841.1, read as the reverse complement.
CAACCCATTATACAACTCAGAAGGAGCTGTGATACACCTAAAATTCATACTCACTTGTTTGTAGCCATAGATATCCAATATGGCAACTTTAATGTGTGTTAGACCGCCTGCACACGGGCAGGTCGGACCCCACATGGGGTATTCCCGCAGCAGAGTTCGACCCGTTGCCCGGCTGGTGACCCCAGTTTACTGCTCCGCCGATCTTCTCCTCTGCTGTGAAGGTGCAGGCTGGCACATATAAAGTACAGAGGACGCCGCGCCTCCTCTTCTGAGAATGTGCCGGCTGGAGCGCCGGCTGGCACATGCACAGTTGAGAGGACGCCGCGCTGTGGCTATGGCGATGACGCGGCTCCTGTGGCCATTCTGCAATGATGATTGTAGAATGGTCACGGAATGGACAGCTTCCATTGACTTCAATGGAAGCTGGCCATGCGTAGCCCGCACAAAATCGCAGCATGCTGCGATTTCTATCCTACGCGAGTGGAAAATCGCAATCGATTTCTCCACCCGTGTGCAAGAGGCCTTAGTGATAGCAAAAGCAGAGTACCCTTGCCACATGGCCAAAAGTCTCTGTAGACCATTTTGGAACAGTTTAACTTCATTGTCACAATCTTCAGACCTTTTAAAATCATATCTTTCATTATGATTGTAGCCTTTCATTACTCCTATTAGGCTCTGTCACTGTTTCAGGCAGGTACAATGCTTAAAGAGAATCTGTCAGCTTGATCACTCTGTCCACACTGCTGGCATCATGTTATAGAGCAAGAGGAGCTGCGCAGATTGATATATAGTTTTATGGGGAAAGATTCAGTATAACTTGCATTTTAGTCATTTAAACCTCAGCACATTCCAAGCTGAAGAGTCCGATGGGCGGTTCTATCAGTGATTATCAGCTTTGCCTGTATGTACAGTCACACACAGACAGCTGTCAATCACTGATAGGACCGCCCATTGGACTCTTCAGCTCAGAATATGCAGAGCATTAATAGAATAAAGGTAAAAGATTCTGTATAACTTGTATTTTATTCATTTAAATCGCTGATCATTCTGATCTTAGAAGTCCAGTGGGCGGTCCTATCAGTGACTGACAGCAAGCTCAGTAAGCACAAGTATACATGGAAGACTGTCAGTCACTTATAGGGCCTCCTGCTGGACTCATAAACTCAGAATGAGCAGACTTCAAACATACATTATATTGAATCTTTCCCCATAAAACTATATATCATATATCACCTCCTCCTGCTCACAGATTAGACTGCATGATCGATTTGACAGATTTCTTTTAATTCTGTTATTATCACATAGGCTCTGTACAAACCTTCATTCTTTCCATTCGGTTTTCATGCTATTTCACTGCCAGAATAGAATAATCTATTATTTCCAGTAAAAAATAACGATTTACCATATTTATCACGGGTCTGTAAAGGGTCTTAAACTGGCAAAACCCATTATATAGATGTTTGCTGAAAGCTTGTTTGGCTGCCTTATCTGTCTAAGGAACAAAGAATCAGGAGTGTTGAAATCCAACGATGCCTGATCCTTCTTTTCCCCAACATCCCAAATCTGTCATTGAGGACCGCCAAGCACCCCCCCTACACATCAGATTGTAAAGTGTATTAGAGTGTCTTGATTCTCCTGCAACAGCAGATTTCAACACGCCTGATCCTTTGTTCTCCAAGGAGATAACTGCTGGCAGTGTCTTATTCCCCTCTCCCCATTGAACTAGGGGAGCGTGCTTGTGTATGGGGGGAGTTGGATAGAATAGCTGTCAACAGAAGAAGTTTTCGACCGGCAGCTATTGAAGGTGTGTGGGCACCTTAAAGAGTTATGGGTTTTCTATTATTACCACCATTTTTGTATTGTTTTAGGGATGTTGAACCGTGCTTGGAACTTCATAAAAGGCAGTGTCATTCAGATATATGTTGTGGTGAAGCAAAAGCATCTGTTTTCAAATGAGAAGAAAGTTGAAGTCAGTTGAATTACAGACACCAAACACCTCTGTGTAATCCTCGCGAAATTATAACTATGCCGAGGAGTGAAAGGGATTTATCTGCTAAGTACTATTATTTCAGAGAAACATGTTCAGTCATCTCAAAATCAAGACTTGTAAACACTTTCTAATATACTTTCATACTGAGACGTTGACAGCTCTGCCAATTACAACAGAGGTTGAAGGGGCCAGAAGATGTGTGGTTAGAAACTCTTCAATCTAGCCTCAACTCTGCCGTCTGGTTTATCCATCGCTCCCCATTATTTCCCTGCCTCTCCCCTCTGCCAATCCCTCTACTGGCCACCCATTCTTCAGAGAATCTAGCTCAAGATATCCTCATACAAACAATGCCATCCACCACCTGTCCCTGCATATATCTCTGACCTGATCTCCCAATACCTTCCCAAACATGTAATATCCAGTCTTCGCAAAACTTCCTCCTCTATCCCGTAATGTGCTCCTCACACAATCATCTCCAACATTTTTCACGTGCGTCACCTATACTCTGCAATTCGCTACCTCAACACATCAGACTTCCCACAACCTGGAAAAGCTTTAAAAGAAACGTGAAAACCTACCTCTTCAGAAAGATGATGAGCACAAGATGAGCACCTTCTAGCCTCATCTATCGTCTCCTCTACTTCCACTGTACACTACAAGTCCTTGTGGGCAGAGTCCTCTCTTGCTTCATATCAACTTGTTAGTCATTCAGTAGATTTCTGTCATTTTATATAGACCGTGTTTCCCCAAAAATAAGCCCCTTTCTTATATTCATTTTTACCCCAAAAGAGGCACGTCTTATTTTTGAGGGATGTCGTATTATACTTACCTAGCAGGCTCGGTCCGGGTACCTCCCGCTGCTCTCTGGAGCTCCGGAGTCCTGCGGTCCTCGGCCACTCATACAATATCACTTTCTGTTTACAGGATTCATTAATCCCCCCTCAGGAAGCAATGGCTGCGGTTGGTTCTTCGACCGAGGCTCAGCCAATCAATGCAGCACTTGATGAACCAATCACGGCCGTTGCATTGGTTCATCGAGCGCGGCATTGATTGTCTGAACAGTGGTCGAAGAACCAATCACAGCCATCGCTTCCTGGAGGTGAGATTTATAAGTTGCGGACAGCCAATTCATAAATACGGCCTCCACAATGCAACGGCTGTTGATTAGTTCTTCGACCGCTTCTCAGCCAATCAACACAGGACTCAATGAACCAATGCGATGGCTGTGATTAGTTCATTGTGCGCTGCATTGATTGGCTGAGCAGCGGTCCAATAACTAATCACAGCCATCGCTTCCCGGAGGCGGGATTTATGAATCCCGTAACCAGGAAGTGATGTTGTATGAGCAGCTGAGGATTGTGAGACTCCAGAGCTCGGGAGAGCAGCGGGAGGGACCTGGACCGTGTCTGATAGGTAATTTATTCCTTTTCTTTCTTTCTTTAGATTTCAAGCCTTCCCAAAAATCCCCCCAAATCCCCACTGCTTCAAGACTAGTTCTGGATTTAGGTGTAGGTCTGACATTACGTCATGGCATCAGTGCCGTTCCATGTGATGCAACTGTAGGCACAGGCGCAGTGTCAATTGGTGCCTTAAGTGGTGAGAGAAACATCTCTCTATCTGTAATGTTACTGATAGGTTGGCTGGGCTGTCTATCTCTTCAGAAAGCCTATCAGGTTCTCTGGAGGGGTTCTTACACTGGCTGTGGATTTCTGTGAACACCATCAATACTCTTAGTGTTGCGGTCAGTGCCCAATGTTAGTGCTTTATATTCAGTGTTAACTGCTCAGTGTTCTTGCAGACTAGTCAGGTGCCCTTGTTTCTCTCTTGACTTGGGCTTTGCTTCTTTCAGGCAGTTGGGTTGCCCTTTTCAGGGTAGGTTCTTTGTTTAGTTGTGAGTCCACCTGAGACAATTCAGGGAGTACCTTGAAGTGTTACTTTCAGCCATTAACCATCGTCAGTGTTTATCTGCTATGTCTGGTTCAAGACTTCCATGTACTAATTGCTCAGTCTGTCTCAGTGTATCGCTTACTAGGTTTTAGCTATCTGTTGCGTTGACCCGCCAGAGCAGACATAAGCGATAACTTTCTATGAGATCCAAGGGAAGTCTGATGGACAGGGAAGTGACCAATGACTTCAGGAACCATAATAAATAAAGATCTATTACTACAGCTTGGGATGTTTTTGATCCTACACTTATACTACAGACAACTCTGTCCTAGTTGGATGTGTGCTAAGGTAAAGTAACTGATAGGTTTCAAGTCATCTGATAACTAGGCAGTACAGAAATGTACAATTCACTAACATGCAGCTCTAATGACAGAAAAACCAATAAAGATATCTTCTTCTTTTGAGTTCTCTATAAATTCTTACCCAGATGTAATCTGTAGACATCACTAGTCAGCCATTCTTTAAGACTAGGATTTTATAGGAAATGCTGATTAATATCTTTGTACAAATGAACGAGCCAATAGAAAGTATATCATATTGCCCTAATAAATTCTCACAATAATTGCTCTACACGTATCTGCTTTTATAATCATAGAAAAAATCTTGTTCTGTAAGTTGATACAGTTATACAGCTACTCGCTATAAGTACTGAACTCCTAGATTCTACACTACTTTACCAGCACAGCCTTCTGTGTTCACCGGCGTAAATTAGTGTATGTTTGGAAGTGGGAAAAATGGGGTCGGTAAATGAGAGTGCTAAACAAAAAGAAAGTATAAGAGGAAAATGTGCACATGAAATAAGTTATAAATGGAATAATATGAAATAAAGGAAATACTCTCCGTCCTCTCCAAGAGCACACTTAAAATCCTTTAATAAGCTCTGTTTGGAACAACAGCACTCAAAGCTCTAATAACGTAACAAAATATTATGTACTTTGTAGAATAAAAGTTGTCTGGACTCATTCCTGGCGCCGATGGTTGAGTAAAGGAACCACAAGTACAGTACTGACAGGAAGATTCCAGGTTCTGATGCTGCGAGAGCCAAGAGTGCATATGTACTACAGGAAATGTTACTTTATCACTGCCGAGAGAACCCGGCGCTAAGCCCGGGAGACAGCCAGACAGCCATACTGTTTGACTTAATTCTGGAAAAAGAAATTCTTGCATTAACTATTTCAGTCTCGCAGATAATAGCAGCATGGTAATATTATCCACTGTCCTCAAGTTATTAGATAGTTACATTAAAACACTGACAACATCTATTTGGTTACTGAAATTATAAATAATTCTAAATTAAAGGGCCACTCTGGCAAAAAAAACTATTTTGTATTTGCTATGTAACTAGTCCTTCAGTATATATAGGCTGGCTAGTATTACATTTTTTAGACATTCCGGAATTCTATTATCTGAAACTTTTGGAGTCCTTCATCTCAGTTCTGATCAGCTCAGATTTACTTGGCCGTATGTATTCTCAAGTTAGTCAGTTTTGCAGTCAGTATAATTACCATGTGATGATATTACATGGCATGCACTTCAGAGGAGGACACAGGCACTACTTTCACAGTTACTTATTATGATCACACAGCATTTATCACACCGTTATAATAGAGGAGATCACAGCTTAGGTATTATTGTATCTTGACACCACCAGGAAGTCCTGGTGGAGCCAAGATTGACAGGGGGTGACGCCCCCTGAACCTGATTGGCTGCACAGCAGCCTGGCTGATAGGTCGTGGAAGGCCAGTAAAAGTTGCGGGAAAATACACACAGCGGCCCCAGCTACAAATGGCCAGCCACTGCTGCAAAGGGCTTCCTCGCAAACAAGCCACAAGGTGGACCCCGGCTCAGTGTCGTAGCACTGAGGGAAAAGCCTTCTGAAGCGGCTTTTGCTGCGCTGGCAGCGGTGCACCCCTAGAGGCACCTTGATCCCCACCCGATGTAAGTTTCAGATCCAGTCGGCTGCAGGGAGGCGACAGGGCCGGTGGGGAAAGGGAGAGTGGTATGTGGCGGCCGCACAGTGCAGAAGCACACGCCAGCGGACTTCCCCCAGCTGATTCGGCTTTTCTGGCGCCGCATCAAACACGCTGACTGCAGCACCTGTCACAGGGAGGGAGCGGCCAGCATGGATAAGACAGTTCTGCAAACGGAGCAGAACCTGTGAGGGCGGCAGCTGTGAGCAGGGGACCTTAGGGTGAGGGTAACATTTATTCTTAGGCTTACATTATTAGATATTAATGCTGCCATGTTACAGCATTTACAGCTTATAATGTAAGTGTACTAGCACCTTGCAGCCTTGCCCCAATCGGGAGCTAGGGGTGTGAGAGGGCAGTTACTCCTGTCAAACCCCTAGCTTCCGGTGGCGTCAAGATACAATAATACCCACAGCTTATCCTCCTGACTGTATACTTATGGTCTGTAGTCTCTTTAGGTGAATATAGGAAGTATTCACCTAAATAGGTATGCAATCAAAGTATCAAGTGTTTTCCCTGCAGCAGGGATGATACAGGCTCTAGCTGTACATGTAATGCTATTCTCTCATGTAGCCCGTTTAGGGGGGCAAGAATGGAAAAATGTGTTTGTGCTGGAGTGGCCCTTTAATGCGATTCCTCAAAAATATAGTTTTTTATTGAAAAAATATGAAGGTTAAGTGCTGACAATCCCCATGAACCTTTTTCTGCCCTCTGCTAAATGTGATTTGTATCTGAAGCTGAAAACATGAATAATGTGAAGTCTGCAAGTGGCTATGCGGCCACATGCACAATGAATGGCACATGACCACCCGCTATTTCTTTGGGGTACCATATGCTGGATTGGAAAGTGTTGTGATAGGTGAGTATTCAATTTCTCTTCATTTCAACCCTTTATAATTTTTTAATGTCCCAGAAACCCCTTTAAATGTAATAAAAATCAGTACATAAGTGTTTTCTGTCATCGAATGTTCACAACTGAATTGCTGCAGACTGCTGCCTACAAGCACTGTTAACCCACATCAACATTTTTTCAAGCATTCTAAAATACTTTTATATGCTATATATATTATATTACATCTGGTCGTCCTCCTTCAACTCTTAAACACTAGAACATGACATTGTAGGAAGCCACATGCAGTTCTAAGCTGCTGTCTCAGCGAAGGGAAAGTTTTCCTTTAAGTTGCTTACCGCAGAGGAACCACCATTGACCACATCATGTTTCTAAATATGACTTCACAGAACCTCTCAATCATGATACCCAGGGCATGAGTAATATTTTCTTTATAGTGTTTGATCTTTCTCCTCTGCATTATTTACTATATAATTTATGAACATAAAGTGTATGTGCGCATATCCTAGTGTGCCGGACATGATGAGGTCACTAACAGTAAAGAGTAGGAACTATAGGAAGAAGCTCAGCCTTTACAATGAATATCTGTAGTGGAGCTACTGAGTGCAAATCAGTTGATATCTCTGAGCCTGATGTGATATATTGCAATCAAAGTATCAAGTAAATCAGCAGCTTTCTTCTTCTAGGCACTTCTTCCATGTGGCAACACCCATTTTATACATAGTCAATAGATGGTAAAGATACCATACTCAACTTTGTTTTGTAATTTCCTTTAACTACTGTATTTGCCCAGTTTCATATCAACGTCGGAATTTCTGGCCGGTGGTTCCATCATAGAATCAGCTCAAAATGCTGGTAGAAAAAGCTTTGTATGTAGCACTTTTTCTTCCTTTCAAAAGCCAGGCAGCTGGGCGGAAAGCGGGCGACCCTATTATAGTCAATGCGGTCCATCCAGCGCTGTTGGGTTTCATCCACAGATGGAACCGTTCGGCCACGGAGATTCCCCTTTCCTGCTCCCCGACTGGAGCAGGTATGCAGAATCTCCAACACAGATGTGAAATTGATATAAAAGAGGTTTTCCAAGTTGTAACATCTCGGTACAGCCCTCTCCCCATTGAGTAACACAACAAATAGTGATATACTCTCTCCAGTCCCGCTAGGTCCACCGCTGGTGCTCGGTTCCCCGATCTGGTCTGTGTTTACAGCTGTGGTCCCACCCAGTTTACAGGATGTCACAGGGTCTGCAGCCAATAACAAAGCTCAGCAATCAGGTGGGACTGCAACTGTAAATAGAGACTGTAACAGGGGACCAAGCACTATCCCAGGACACAGCGGGAGCGGCCATAGGTGAGTATACAACTATTTGTTATGCCACTCAATGGGATAGGGGTTGTACCAAGATCTTACATCTCAGACAACCTCTTTAATGTTCTAATCTTTACAGATACCCCTATTTGAACTTGTGTTGTTATGTACATCATGCAGTGTTTCTAGTTTTCATAATCTTGGTTCTTTAAGGCCTCGGTCACATCAATGTTTTCCACTTCCATTGTCCCTTTCTATTATAGGAACAGATCAATGAAAGTGATGGCAGTACTGCAGCACTCATCTGCGGGACACCAGCGGTGCCCGATGGACCTCACTGACTATAATGGGGTTCATCAGGTTTACATCCTTTTATGATATGGCATATTACCTGAAAAATGCTTGATGGCCGTGTTTTTGCAACAGAAGAAAAAAAAATCCAGCTCCCAGGAATGAAGTAAAAATGATGAAGCTCTTCACTGATCCACAAACCTGAATAAAACTTCACAAGAACATACAACTGACATGCCAACACGTTTCAGGTACACATGGTGTTTTTAATCATGCGCGCTTGAAACGTGTTGGCATGTCAGTTGTATGTTCCTGTGAAGTTTTATTCAGGTTTGTGGATCAGTTAAGAGTTTCATCATTTTTACTTCATTCCTGGGAGCTGGATTTCTTTCATCTGTTGCATCTAGAGTCGTTCAAGAGACTGTCCGTGCTCCAGTGTTTGATGTGGGGAGTATCAGGCGAGCTCGTTCCTTGCTTTAGAAGAGGCCATTTTTTCCCAAAAAAATTTAGTAGAATCTGCAACAACTGCTGCGATGCAGATGGGAACAAAGTCTTAGATTTTATTCACATCTGCATGAGAGCCCCTGCACAGATCCGGTACAAAATCCCAGACAAAATAGTGCAGCATGTTTATCCAGTAACATTACAGACACCATGATAGAAACCCAACGTCACAATTATAGTCAATGGGGTGCGTCAAACAACATTTGTGCCCGTCATGTGTAGTATCTGATACTTCCAATATTTTCATAGTTTGGTTCCAATGATAAGACTAAACAACAAAAAAGACAAGTGTGGGTATGAAAAAGGCTTTAGTTGGCCAGAACTAAGCTGAGAAATGTTATCAATAGGAGCAGTGCAGTAACTGGAAATCAGGCCCTATAGATAGATTTGACAATTTTCTTGGCTAAAGCTTTCAATTCTGTAGGATAAATTACCTCATGACTATTAGTCATTAAGTGATATCATCAGTTCTTGGTAAACTGATTGGCTACCTTCCCACAGATATTGTTTCAGCTTGCACCACAGAGACCTGACATGCGGCTTCTGTGCCCCAATGTAAGATTTGTAACAGGACAACAATCTGGCTTCTGCCATTATATTTATGGTCTCTTCTTATGAGGTAGAGGGGCATTTGTGCCCCCTCAGGCACCAGGGCCTGGGGATGACAAAGCTACCACTAACATTAATATGCCCTGGTTCTACTTATGATTGTTCCCAGCAAGAGAAACCAAGTAATATTGTAGATAAGATACCTTTTAATGGCTAACAAAAATACATAATGTTATTGCGAGCTTTCAAACCTACTCAGGGTTCTTCCTCAGGCATAATGAAATAGATCTGAAGAGGAGTGTATATTTATACACACATACTTATGACAAGGCACAGACATGGATGTGATTAATTTGCAGTTAAAAGAATACTGCAACAGAAATACAAACATACTTAAATAGTCACCGATAAAGATGTGAAGGTTTTATGGTCCCTGAATTAGTGTTAGGGGGTCACCAGGCCAGAGTGTTATTTGTGCTATAGATTTCTCATACTTCCCAGTCATGCATGAATCCTCACAAACAATTTAACCCTCTTTTGAAAGTGTCAAAAGTTGTTAAAAATTTATATTCCCAAATTCTTCTATGGCTTTGTGTTCTACTTGTTACGGCCAACAAATACGGTTCAATCCCATGTGCAACAATGCACAGCTGCTTTACTTTCCCCCATATGCATTTTTGCAAAAAATTCTATAATAAGTCGAATTATAGCTGAATTTTTGCTAGCTGCTCATCTCTTCAGCTCTGAATCTGACTAATCCATAGATATAGAGCTAGAAACAGATCTAAAGGTAAGCATAGACGTTAAATTTGCTCAAGGGAACCCTATGTATCACCTAAAAATACTTTAGTTGGGCATTTTAAAAACAGCTACTAAATATTTTCAAGCGGACCTTTCCATTTGATGAGAAATGGCGAGCCCTGGTATGACTGGAGTAATGAATGTCTTCAAAATCTATTTCTAAAAAGTTGGTCTGTAGATCATCATTTGACAAATATCTGCAGTTGTTACTTGAAGGAAGGAAGCTGAGCTTTCATGTTGTCTTCACTACAACATCTGCCGGCAGTTACAAATGTTCAATTGTGTTCCTGTTATCGGGGCTATGAATTATTACGTGATATGTCCCGGGATCATTTTTTTGGTTTAGACATATGGAACTCACACAGGAGTCATATCTTCAGGGTCTAACTAAAATGAACTGATCTCACAGACAAGTTGTTTTTTAAACAAAAATTTCCCATGAGAGAAAACCGTACAGCATGGGGTCATTTCTTTGCCCTGCCAATCTAAATCAATTCCAACTTAGTTATGTCAAACACAAATTAGACATGGAGCCACACAAACTTCTATATGGCTTAGTTTAGAACAGTTTCACATTTACGTAGACCTCTTTTTATTAAGAGTAGATTATACAGAACACGCATGAGCTGAAGTGAAACAAAAAATATACTACATAGGCCGTCTTAAGTAACACGTGCAGCAATGAATCAGTATCTTTGTTTAGAACAAAATATGTTGAAACACAAACAAATCCAGGTGTTACATCTGAGCCGGATGCCTAAACACCTCATTCTGATCAGATGTAGGAGTTGTCCAGTAGGACGGATATACATACTATATCAAAACTGACCAAAACAGAACGAAACAATTGGGGAACGGAAATCTCACCCTGTTTAATACAGGAAGAATGCTGCCTAAAAGTAGGGTAATAGCCCTGACAAGGGCAGCCCCACATCAGAAACCTGAGGGCTACCTAAACTGTAGCTTAGATGGTTAATAACAACTGGGCAACAGATAAATAAGCCTATACACCAGAGACTCAACTGACTGTGAGGCAGTCATCAGATAGACGAGGACCGGACCAGAGGAATAACCAGCAGATTCTCAGAGGAGGAGCCAGTACATACTACAATAGTGGATAATTGGCCAGCTGGAGACAACACCTACCCGCTGACCAATCAGACTATATACCACCAAAATATGTTGCTTGATTGGTGCCCAATGACAATAATCGTTCGCTTTCCGTTCGTCGTTCATTTTCTGCAGCCATCGTTGGCTGGTTCACTTATTGTTCAGTTTAAACAGCGCTCATTCAGTCGTTCTCATTTACTTAATACAATAATTGTGAAAGATTGAACAATCCTCAATGATTTCTCTTTTGTACCAGCCAACAATGTATCTGTCTGTATAAACAGGTTGCACAAGAGCCAACGCTGACGTCATTCGCTTGTTCAAGCGATAAATCGGCTTGTCTAAAATTTTAAAAAACGACTGAATATATATTTTCTTACACCCTTCTTCCGCAGTCAAATCTACTGTCAGATAAACAGGTCATGTCATGTATGTTCCGAAAATTCCTCAAATCAATAGACCGGGTATCTATCTGATGACTGTTTAACTTTCTGTCAAACAGGCGTTCCTTAACAATGTCTGGATGCAAGATTGCAGGAGATCTGCTGGGACAAAAACTAGGGCCCTTTTTTTTAATATTGACGAAAAGAAAACAAAAAGTACATTAGGGAATATCCTGTGGGAGTCGTTTGCTTAAAGGAAGGCTGGAAGGACAGCAGAGCTGGACCTAGCTTGTCAGTCTGACCCGCAGAAAAAAGGCAGGTCTGAGAAAAAATCATCAGTTCTACAAATACAGCCGTATTCCAGATCTGCACAGCTATCCAAAACTGAAAAATACATTATAACGTAATAATAATCAAATGATGTCTGGAAAATGTCTGCCTTGATTATGGGAGACAATGGTTTCTTTATAACCTGGCTTCTTAAACTTAAGAGCGCAGTTAAAATTTGCTGTGAATCCAGAATGCACTTTAGAACTTATCCCCAAAATACTTATTTAGGCAACGTCTGTTTGTGAGTGTCCTGACACATACAGCACCCTCCATAGGACTATCTGAAGGTGGTTCGAGGAAATAAGAAAACGCCCCATAGGACTATTCAGCTCAGAAAGTACAGGGTTGGATCGGGGCCCCATGGGGCCCTAAGGGGCGGTTTTACATGACAGGGTGGCTAGGGATCAGGAGTAGATAGAAGGGTTAATAAAGCAGTTATGTGTAAAGGGGGGGTTGAAAATAAGGGTAGACAAGGATTGACAGAGGGGGAATCTGTTAATTAAGAGGAATAGGTTATAAAAGAAGGGGGTTTGGGCGGGAGCGCCATTTTAGAAAAGAGAAAATGAGAAGAGTCCCGCCCACCCCCTTAATTGAGTATGAAGAGTTAGTGAGTTTATTGAAGGAATTTTAGGGAATATAGTATTTACATGGTATTATGGGTTGAAGTGTATTTTCTGTCACAGTAGCCTGTAGGGTAAACGGTTGGAGGCAAGGTCCAGTTTTTATGGGTTTAAGCACCAATGGCCCCAATGACCTCCTCTCCTTATATAAAATGGTTAAGATGTTTTTGTTCATTTGTTTAAATAAAATGGCTGCTCTGGACAAAATATCTAAAAATTAATATGGTCTCAGTGTATAATTGGGGGTAAACAGTAATAGGTTGGGATGGGTCACAGCAGATGTGACTCTAGCATATCCGGGTCATGAGCAGACCATAGGAGCCCATGCAGCGACCGACGTATTCCGGCACAAAAGATAGTTCCAGGACTATCTTTTTGGGCTGACGTAAAAACGCCCAATGCTATATTGGCCGGCCAGGTGCCTTTATGTCGCTGGAATACAGTCATGTGATCTGATGCATTGGAATCCAATGCATCAGATCATAGCGTATATTGGCTGATATACGCTCGTGGGAACAAAGCCTTATGCATACGTTCGTCTGCAGAAGCAATACAAGTTCTACTGAATCTTTCCCCATAAAACTATATATTCCCTTTAAACCGTCATAGATGGAATAATGTGGAATAACGAGTCTTACGTGCATATTTTTAACACGCCAAATATGCCGCACACGGCACATCCGCCTGTAGCATGCACACTTACAAGGTATGTTAAATCCACACAGCCTGTATTATGCGTGTAATCTGCAAAATGCAGATGGAGGTCCGATAATGAAATCAAAGGGTTCTATATGCTGTGTATTGCACGTGCAAAAATTGCCCACACAAGCACGCCCGTGTGCGGCAGCCCTAAGCCTGGATACACACAAACATATTTGCGCACATAAAATTTGCGTACGCAATGTACGCAGAATATAGAGCCTATTGATTTCAATGGGTACGTTCACATGCGAGTATTTGGCTGCGCAATTCCACTGCGCAAAGATAACCGCAGCATGCTCTATTTTCCTGCAGGGAAAGAACACATCTTGAACTCATTTACCTAATTGGCCATTTCAGGGGCTGAGAGCATCAGTGCATGTTTTTTTGTGCAAAAAGTACAAAAAAATTGATTCAAGCTGATCGCACCAAATTCTTAGCCTCCCCTCAGCAGAAATCTAGATTCATCTGACCCTTTTTTTCAGGGATACAAATGTTGTGCTCTTTTGCCTACTGGAGTTTTGCCTTTGTTTCTCTTAGGCACAATGACGCTTATACTGGCCGCCTGCTGTTATAGATCATCCGTGCTTCGGAACAACAAGTTGTGCGTTCAGACATGTTAGTTGGATCACTATCGTTGTATTTGACTACAATTTGCTTGACTGCGCCCCGCCTGTTCGTCACAACAATTCTTGACATCCACTTCTGACCCTTTTCATCGAAGAGTTGTTTGCATCCACAGGATCCCCTTTCCCTGGATGTCCTTCTTGGATCACAGAATCCTCAGTATACTCTTGACACCGCTGCAGGATACAACCCCGCAGGGCTGGCAGCATTTTACATACTGGCCCTGGCTAGTCTGGCACTGATGACCAGGCCTCGTTTAACGTCACTCAGATCACTCATTTTTCCTATTTTGATATTAATTCACATTAAAGCTGATCCATCGAAAAGTTGCTCACTTGATTTTATGCTGCACTTCGGGGTCATGTGTCTAATTTCCCTACAGGGGAAACTCAAATTATGAAAGGGCAGGTGTGTCTGACATCAGTAACATGAGTTTCCTGTACGCTAACCTACTGCATACCTTCGGGGAATTGGCATAAGTATATAAGCAAATGATGTAAATGTGTGTCATGCTGCACACTTGCAAAAATTGTTTATGGCCTGATACAGTCCACGGCCCAGTGCAAATAATGTCCGCAGCGCAGAACCTGAGTTGGACTGAGGATTCTCCGGTCAGCCAAGGTTCTTACATGACACAAGGATCATGATGTCAAACACTGAAATACACCACTGCTGGGGTTTATAACTTTTTTGTGTTATTTCTTTGCCGTAGACTTAAGTTAGCTGTCATCAACTAGACTATTTCACTGGGCTGAATGGGCATGTTTGTTCTATGGAGGGAAGTTAGTAGCTGCCAGACTAGGTTTTATACACATAGAAGATTGGCGGCAGAAAAAGCCCACACGGTCCATCTACTCTGCCCTTATATTACTTCTCTCTCAGGAGAGATATACACTTATATACACTTATCCCAGGCAGCTTCAATTCTTTTTTTGTTGATCTTCCAACTTTATCTGCTGTAAAAGAAAACAATCAAGCACCTAGAAGAAGTTGTCGGAATCGAATGAAACTTTCTATGTGCCATTGTAACGTTGATATAAGTAAGTGATTACAATACTGCCTCTAGCTTGGATACAAGATGTGATACAGGCAGGCATAGAGGCTCTAGTACCCTGTTGTACCGCCTCTAGCTTGGATACAAGATGTGATACAGGCGGGCATGGAGGCTCTAGTACCCTGTTGTACCGCCTTAAGCTTGGATACAAGGGGCATGGAAGCTCTATTACCCTATTGTACCGCCTTTAGCTTGGATTCAAGATGTGATATGGGCGGCATGGAGGCATACAGGTTCTATATGGTATCCTGCTTCCTATCACACACCATTTGCTGTAACTGAGCCTCTAGATGGTGCAAACTCGTCACTATCAAAGCTGGCATCCCAGATGGTCGCATATTAGGTTCTATTTCAATCTGGTGATTGGGCAGCCACAGACGTGTCGCAATGTTGTTGAGGCATTTCTGTGACCCCCTTGTGTGCGGCCGAGCATTATCCTGCTGGGAAATACCTCTTGAAAGCCGCCAGGAGAAGAACACATGTGGCTGCCGAATGTCCTGAACATATCGCTGAGCTGTCATTGTCCCTCGTACCACTACTAGGGGTGACCGACTGTTGTATGCGATGGCTCCCCAGACCATCACACCAGCAGTGGGGGCAGTGTGCTGATCCACAGCAAAGGCAGGATTGAGGCACCCACCCCAAGGTCTCCAGACATGAACACGGCCGTCATCAGTGCCCAAACTAAACCTGGATTCATCAATGAAAGAAACCTAGTTCCACTCTATGGCTGCTCAGTTTAGTCGCTCCTGACACCAGTGCAAACAGAAGCGATGGTGGATGTCAAATGCAGCAGACGTAATTGGTGCTGTGAGGCCAAATGTCTATCGATCAAGTGCCTGCAAATGGTTCTGACAGACAGAGAGGCCCGTAACAATGGCGCCACCTATCTTTGTATGGCAGACAATGAAACAGAGCTGTTTGTGCTTGTCGGATGATCAGACAATCCTCTTTACTTGTGGTCTGTCGAGGGCATCCTGAGCCCAGTCACCCTGTGTTTGTGCCCACACACATCCACTGATCCCAACACCTCCTGTGGTAGACAATTCCTCGATATGACCATCCAGCTTCTCGCATTCCAACAATGCCCCCTTCTCAAACTGTTAACTAGGCAAAAGCTTTTTGATTGTGTCATAGAGGCGTCTAGCGGTCAACAAGCTCTAAACAAGCGGAATAAGAGGTCACTACTAAAGATGAGCGATCATACTCGTTAAGGACAAATACTCAAGCAAGTATCGTCCTTTTCGAGTATCTGCCTGCTCGTCCCCAAAGATTTGGGTGCTGGCGGGCGTCCAGGGAAAACGGGGGGGAGATCTCTCTCTCTCACCCCCCCTCTCACCCCTGCTCACTTCCGCAACCCACAGCTCACCCCCGCCGTCACCCGAATCTTTGTGGATGAGCAGGCAGATACTCGAAAAGGACAATACTCGCTCTAGTATTTGTCCTTAACGAGTATGCTCGCTCATCTCTAGTCACTACAAACAAGGAGCCTCCGAGAGCCTTTCTATAGGCCAAAGGTGGAACCACTTTTAGGGCCTCAGGTGGCAGGACTGTTCATCTAATCCCACCACAACTCTAATCATTTGTATATCTGCCTGAGATGGAACTGCATGCCGAATGTTGCATCAAAACCACAACTTCTAGGTGCTTGATTCTTTTTTACAAAGAGTATGTATGTGTGTTTATAGGTCACCAGGGAAATCATTTCTACACCCTGTTCTGTTGAGATGTGTAATCCCAAGGCCTGATCCGCAGAGTATATAATATGACAGTCACTTTTGGTTTGTTTTTTATTCATTTTCCCGTCAGTGCAAAAAAATGCAGCAATTCCTGTATATCTGAAGCTGATAAGTATCACTATACCACAACAACAGACTTTCTTCTCCAAATTTTCTTTTTATCAAATGCAAATGTCTTGAGATAGATCTCCGTTTGAAGCACTAATCTGTTAGATATGTTCAGCAGGCACAAATATCTGCAAGATCTCAACTCCCCATATTTTCCATACACAGCATGAAAGTTACCTAGTCCACATTAAGTCTCTTTCGTTTCAAACTTGGCAGTTTTAGCTTTCAAAAGAGGGGGAAAAAATACAACAATGTAAATTGTTAGTGATGCAGAATTGGAAACCTGGAATAAATGATTTCCAGGCTGTAGAGGAAAATGGTCAATCCTTGAAGACTGGATAATACAATGTGCAGATACCTTGTACAGATCAGGCATGTGTAGATAAAACAAATTTACAGTGATAATAGGTGCAAATCCCGAATGATGGCAAATCATTTCCAGATGTATTTCCCGGGGTTTTATACTAAGGTAACATTACCACATACTGTAGCTTACATAACATTTGTAAGCCTAATAGAAATTAATTGCGCGCTGAGTGCGCATATGCAGCCAAAGCCCTCTTTCACACTCATGTCACTGCTGGGGGAGAAGAGACCCCTTGCCAGGGCTCAAAGCCCCAACCTCCTGTGCTCCAGTCGGTGGCTCTTCCCAGTGAGATATCCAGCTTGCTCGACAAACTCCACTGCATAACTTTGTTCTTGTCCCTAGCTCCCGCTCCTGGTTCTCAATTAGCCCTTCCCTGTCCCTTAATTGCACTTCTTATAAAAGCCTGGCCCTGCCACTCCTTCAGTGCCTGATTATTCTGCTCCATAGCATTTATTGGTCAAGCTTCACTTCTGCCTGCTCCTCTGGTATTGTGACAAGGCCTCCTGATACCAACTTCTGGCTTCCCATCTGACTACTTTACCGCCTCATCCATCTGTATTGCAAACCGAAACCTCCCGTTGCTGACTTCTGGCTCATCATCTGTGTACTCTCCCGACCTGTGGCTATTACACCTGAGGCTACAACCCAGTGTCTGAAACCGCTACACTCTTTGCCGTTACAGGAGAATGGGCCACACCAATCAGCAAGTTATCCCCTATCTTCTTTCACTGCCTGTCTATGTAAATGATGGAAAAATACACTATCCTACCAAACGTAATTGCATATCTGAGCAAAAATCAAAAGTAGTATTTATTTTCATATATTAATACTTAGTGAAGCCTCTTTTGGGCTTGTGACATTGGATACTCTCTGTGGCATACTTTTTATTGACGTTGGATGCATTTCAGCTTATTTCCCTCTATTCATCCTGCAAATGTCAAGTTCTCTCAAAGCAGATTGATGCTGTTCATATTTCCTGGCCCAACATTCCAGTTTGTCTCAAAGATGTTCAATACTGTATAGGTCAGGACTCTGTGCAGCCAGTCCAATTGTGAAATATCTATATCCACAAACCAACAAAGAACGACGGTGGATTTGAGAAAAGGCACATTGTCTTGTTGGAAGTATTGCTGGCCATTCTAGGGGATGGCTACATTGTCACAGCACATTATTGTCTAGAATGCCAAGGTACACCTCTGTGTTCATGGTTCATGCCACTACAACCAACGGACCAAGACTGTGCCACATAAAACATCCCCAGACCACAACGGAACCTCTGCCATACTTCGTCACTCCACAGAACATTCTTCCATTGCTCAACTGTCCAATGACTACACTTCTTGCACCATTGCAGACGGGTTGCTGCATTGTGCTTCATGATGGACAGCTTGTGTGCAGCAGTATAACCCATATATCTAATAGCGTGCTGTTGCCGTCACAAACTATAGCTGACACCTCCAAGGGTCTGCATCTTATGTAGCATGGTTTAGGACACGTTACATGCTAATAAGTGACTAGCCAAGGGTGTCCAAACACTTTTGTAGGATAATGTATAGAGCTCCACTTTTTAGAAGTAGATGAATTGGTATACCTGGAATTTCTTGAAATACAATGTCGCCTCATATATAAAAAAGGGTTCTAACAATCCTTTAAAAGAATGTGCCTGAATCTAAATAAAAAGCACAAGTGGTCAGAAAAAAATAGACATTTGCTGTTGGTCATAGTATTTTACAAATATTCTTGATGTTGACTGTTGGTTTTTCCCAGAACTAAGTAAGTCCTCCTGTGCGAGAACATACCACAAATAGGCTTTGAAATACCAAGAGGCGTGCGGAAATAGAGCTTTTTGTGTATACGTGTGATATAAATTACGGGTTTAACATTGATGTGAAACATAAAACAAATGTGCATTCTTCTGGATGACTTGAAATCGTTTCTAAACATTGCTAAATAAATGTAATTACAGTTAGCCTTTTTTTGCACGCCGGAGAACCTGAGACGTTCAGAAGGTTGACTAGAACCGGAGCTAAGTAACAAGAATCTCAACAAGAAACCTGAGCTACTATTGAGTCAGAACTACACCCCGAGTACTATGAGGCCAGCTGTCTGAACCGTTTAAAAGATGAGATGTTACTGATATTATTTCTGCGGTTTTTCATGACTCCCTTTCTGCATTTGACATTCGCGATGTCAGTTGAAAGCACTTTGTAATGCTCATAGATATATAAGTAGACCTTTCTTGGGATTGAAGACACCTCATATATCTTAACGTGATGCATGGATTCAAGGCTGTATTTACAGGAGATATCTCCAGCTTTTCATCCTTCCAAGAAAGACATCAGTTTGTATCATGAAATAATAGAAGAGGTAATAAAGTTGGGCCAAAAAATGGAGTATCCCGACTTAGCCAAAATGTGCCTGCTGTACTCGCCGAGTCACATGTGGCAGCGATTTGGTTGATAAATATTCCAGTCCTGCATCTTCTATTGAGGTCTATAAAATTCCTATAATGCATGCAAAAAGTCTTAGAAACCCCCACATTATTCAAGCGACGGCCTTTGAACCTAGGAAACAGTTTCCTTTTATGACTTCAAGGACTGCCATATATGATTGCTAGCTACAAATAAACACTTCTACCAGAGATCCCAATATGGCTGTGAATACTCGGAATCACATTCAAGTGATCAATCTGGAGTGCATTATGGTAGGAGGCTCAGCCTTTAGCTACACTCATGTTAAGAGTTAAACCCAGAGCTCCATTATTTCTGCACACCTGGAGAAAATATCCAATCACATTACAAACCAGAGGATTGGCAATCACTTCCTGTTTACCGGCGATCAAGGATATTTATGTAAGCGATCATAAACCTGCAATAGATACAAATGTAGATCGTAGGTAAAACTGATCATCCTATAGAAACGTTTTCATTAGCCATCCATCCTTGTATCATAGTGTACTTGTACCTTCAGATGACTTTTCAGAATAAGCTGCCATGTGTATACATGAGGAATAACACTATTTCTGGTCATTATATGACTTCTATCCTGTATTTTTCACCACTTTCCTATCAGCAGGCTTTGTATCTAATTTCCATGTCTTTTTTGAGCTGGTGAGTGGAGACTGCTGATATGTCGTCTTCTATACATTGCACAAATAGAGAATATTCTGCTTCCTAACTCTCTGTAACACACACATTAATAACAGCATCATGTAAGAGGGACTTACGGCCACACTAACGGAGGCAAAACTCTCTCTCCCAACCCTTTGCCGACTGATCACAGCAATAGAAGCTCACATAGAAGCCTATGGGAGCAGCTGGCAAAGGGAGAGGGAGGGAGGTGGGAGGGAGATTACCCTGTTTCCCTGAAAATAAGACATACCCTGAAAATAAGACATAGCATGATTTTCCAGAATTTTTCAGGATGCAAAATGATTTTTCAGGCTTTTTGAGGATGCTTGAAATATAAGCCCTACTCCAAAATTAAGCCCTGCTAACAGTTAATTAAAAAAGTCAATTCAAATAGTGTCCAAGCAGCTATACATGTAAAAAAGTTAAACCTTTTTGAACAAAAATTAATATAAGACACTGTCTTATTTTCGGGGAAACACGGTAGCAGGATGAGCTGCTGCTAAAGTCCCTTCCCCTCCCCTTGCTGGCAGCTCCCGTAGGCTCCTGTGGGAGCTGTTCTCTGATCACGGCCAAATGATAGGGCAAGACCAACCTTACCTGGCCGCGAATAAAAGCTGCAAACCGGAGTCCTCAGCATATGCGCTGTCTTTTCCAGCTGGCTGATTTTACGAGCTGGAAAATTACCCATTTGAATAAATGCATTGGAGTCCAATGCTGTGATTTTTGGGCGACGTTTTATCGTGATGAAACATTGGACAAAAATCGTAACCATGTGATGCATTGGATTCCAATGCATTCATTCACATCGCCAATTTTTCATGCTACGTCAAAAGATAGGACTTGACCTATCTTTTGATTAAAAATGCTAGAGACTCCCATAGACTCCTACAGGAGCTGAAAAAAAATGGGGGAGGGAGTTTACCTGCATCCGGCACTCGGGAAAGAAGACAGCTGGCTTTATTTAAGCATTAGAAGTCATTTCGAGGATTTCTGCCACCCAAAGGAATTCTGTGCTGCAGCGTATTTCTCACACGATATGCCCGTGTGAATGGACGAGAAAACGCTAATTAATCTCAGAACTCGATTATAGCTATCCTTCATTATTGCGATTTGCAGACGCAATGCAGCCGTAAAAAGGCATCGATCATGTGAATGAGACCTTACATTCTCTCTGTATTGCCACACTCCTGCTACAGAAAATAAGCTTTTTTTTCAAACAACCTAATAAACATAGAATGTAGCCTAAATAATAATACACCATGGCTTGTAGTCAACACAGAAATTACCAAAGTGCAGAGTATGCGCCATATTGAGGAATATCATGTATGCTGCACTGCAGAGATACTGACTCTCAGACAATGTTCAAAGCAATGCTGCTACAGGAGAGAACCTTCATACATATGGAGTCTGAGGGAAAATGCTACTAGTTTCATCTGTTGAATTCATACACTATCGCCCCAAATAGCACGGTGTTCGAAAAGTAAAAAAAAAAAAGATTTTTACCTCGTTTATGTGCAACTACACTCCATAGTGGTGAGTGTAGTTGCACATACACCCATGTGAAGAAACCCTTAGAATGAAAAATAAAAGTAAATCTTGTTATTTGTATATTGTTAACTTATTCCACAGTGCTTTCAAGTAATTTATTTATTACCCCCCACCAAGCTGGGTACTCATTACTTGGTAGGATGGGTAGGATGGGAGACTGAGTCGGTATTAGTGTTTCTTGACGCCACCAGGAAGTCCAGGGGTGGAGTCAAGATTGACAGGGGGTGACACCCCCTGTATGTGATTGGCTGCAGAGCTTCTTGAACTTCGGTCCTGCCAGCCCACTAAACTTTCCCTTTACAATTCAGCTAGCCGACCCTGATGCAGCCGCGCAGCCCCATGTGGAAGGGAAGCGGAGAGCGAGCTCTACAACAAGGATTCCGCAGGGCCGTGCGCCGGCGTTACCGGTGGACGGCCCCCCAACCCCTCACTTTCATGTTGTGGCGAGCCACACCACCCCCATGTTACTTTGTCCTCGGCTTGCCGTTCGGAGCCGCCAGGGGGGCCCCCCTTCTCGGTCTTACCTTGGTGGCCGGGAGCAGGGACACCACAGCGCCAAGAACAGACTCCCTGAGCCGGCGTTTGGCCTCGCTGCACTGCCAGCCATCGAAACAGACAGTGGCGGCGGCACACACACAGGGAACAACGGCTGCGGTGGCTTTGACTGATGAAGGGGGACAGGGAGACTGTGGTGAAGGCTGTAAGCCAGCGGGGACAATACTACTTCGGCAAACGGGAGCAGGAAGGCCACAGTGGGCAGAACAGACACCGAGAAGTGGCGTACGGCCGCACACAGTCAGGGAGCAACGGCAACACTTTGACCCAATCGGGAGCTAGGGGTGTGACAGCGGCGTTCCTCCTGTCAAACCCCTAGCTTCTGGTGGCGTCAAGAAACACTAATACCAACTGAGCCAACCTTGAGCTGGCTACCTGAACCAAGTGAGGATTGAACTTGCAACCTTCAGGACATGAGCAAGAGCTTAGTGCCACATTTCTGCTGCCTTAGCACTCTGCACCACACAAGGCTCTATATAACACTTATTGTTGCAAATGTAACATTTAATCAAATTAAACTGAGATTGTATCAACACAAGAATGAATCTACTGTGTAGTCAGCAGAAGAATTAACATATCACGTCGTCAGTGGAAGACAATGGAACACAATGGCCTTCATGCAAAAATACCATTCTAATAAAAAAAGTTAGCTTTGATTGTGGCAACCAATCAAGATTCCATTTTTTGTTGTTTTACAGTAGGGATGCAAATGCAACAATGTAATTATGGCCAACACTGACATCATAGTCATTGCATGGTGGACACAGAGAGTAGTCACTGCATGGATGAACATAGTCTGTAGACTTCATGAATGGAAATGAGGGCAACCACTGTGGACGATGTAAAGTACAGGCTGAGAACAACATATGGAATCTTCTTCATATAAACATGTTTATGATCATTTGTGATTTGTTTTTTGCTAGCTTCTATTTGATATTTCAGGATTACAAGCATTAATGAAGTCATTTTCTGATGTCCTATTTGATGTGGTTGGCTTGAAAGACGTAATGCAAAGTTCCAAATAAAAGAGAAGAATGACTCTAAATAAATAAATATGTATAGACATAACGGCGATGGGGGATTTCCTGTCAGCTTAGGAGCATCTGGAGAACTTTGCAGCCTGAAGCACAAGTCGGCCCTTTTCTAAGGAAGCCATACTGAGGACATGGACAAAGCTACAAAGAGGCTCTCAGCTTTGTGTATATGCAGATCATATTGACTTCCTGGCTGCTAATCTCCACAATTATAACCTGTGAGGACTCTCGCTCTCTCTGGATGCTCTGCTTACATTATCTTTGCTCCTCCGCGGTGAACAAACGCCGACACAGGAAACCCCAGCTGTATATTAGCCTTAAGTGCTTTTGCTTTAATTGGCATTAATTACTTAGCATATTCTCAATTAATTTGGATGATAGTACTTAAATATTTGCATCTTTACATAATTCACCTGAAGGGTTCTTATATATCACTTCCCTCCTTCTACAAATTAAACTTTACCATCTGCTGGCACATCTGTAGACACGGACCAAGGTGCAGAGCAGCAAGGAATTATCCGTATCTGTATTAATGTTGCAGAATATAAACCACATAGCCACTGTGGGGTTCACTATTACTACTGGGACCACTGTGGGGGTCACTATTACTATTGGGGCTAATATAAAGGACACTATTACTACTGAGGCCCCTGTGTGGGTCACTATTACTACTAGAGCCAATATAGAGGACACTATTACTACTGAGGCCACTGTGGGGGTCACTATTACTACTGGGACCGATATAGAGGACACTATTACTACTGAGGCCACTGTGGGGTTCACTATTACTACTGGGGCCGATATAGAAGACACTATTACTACTGAGGTCACTGTGGATGAAAAGTGGCCCCAGGGATTTGATACCTCCTGGTAAAAGGAGTGTCCACGATCAGGGGCGTAACTATAGAGGATGCAGGGGATGCGGTTGCACCCGGGCCCAGGAGCCTTAGGGGGCCCATAAGGCCTCTCTTCTCCATATAGGGAGCCCAGTACTATGAATAAAGCATTATAGTTGGGGCCCCTGTTCCAGGTTTTGCATTGGGGCCCAGAAGCTTCAAGTTACGCCTCTGTCCACGATGTCATGTTTGTAACTATGAGGAGTATAATTATTATCTCTGATGACATTGGAGGAAATGTATTACTACTGTCTTAAATTTAGACAGCCTAAAAGGGTTTTCTTTCCTTTTTTTTCCCCTGGATAGGTCGTCAGTAGTTAACGGATGGGGGTCCACCACTTGGACGTCCATCCATCAGCTATTCGGTTGGCTTGCTGTCCAGTCAGAGGAGTAAGGCTGCCTGTCCATGGGTGTTGCGGTATCCTGCGGTAGATCTCTGCCGCGGGAGCCGCCGCCCTAGAGCAGGAGCCGGCAGACGAAGAATCGCGGCAAGCGGAGAATCGCAATGATTCTCCGCTTGTGGACAGGGGGGGGAAGCGCTCTCCATAGCAACGCTATGCAGAGCTTTCACTGCGTTCCCCGCAACCAGATTATCGCCGCGGGGAACGCAATGAAAACCCGCCCGTGGACAGGCAGCCATAGTTGGAGACCCAGTTTGACTCCCATTGAAGTCAATGAGAGTGCTAGTCTTGCACTTCCTGTCCTGAGCAGGAAGTGTAAGGGCATTTCAATGGGAGTGAAGCTGGAGGGATAAGTGATCTGTTAAATAAGGGCAGGAAACCCCTTTAAAACTAGATCAGGCAGACGTTGCATCAAATTTATCAAAGTGGCACATACTGCATGATAGATTAAGT
The DNA here is from genome assembly GCF_035609145.1 of Eleutherodactylus coqui. Classification (NCBI taxonomy): domain Eukaryota; kingdom Metazoa; phylum Chordata; class Amphibia; order Anura; family Eleutherodactylidae; genus Eleutherodactylus; species Eleutherodactylus coqui. The sequence goes on along the minus strand of NC_089841.1, from coordinate 198,308,302 downwards.
ATATTTTGCTGAACATGTTGGACACTTTTCCTTACAATACCTTTTAGATGGCTTGTTCAGATCAATATTTTGCAATATAGAGGACACTATTACTACTGAGGTCACTGTGGGGGGTCACTATTACTACTGGGGCCGATATAGTGGACACTATTACTACTGAGGTCACTGTGGGGGTCACTATTACTACTGGGGCTGATATAGAGGACACTATTACTACTGGGGTCGATATAGAGGACACTATTACTTCTGAGGCCACTGTGGTGTTCACTATTACTACTGGGGCCGATATAGAAGACACTATTACTACTGAGGTCACTGTGGGGGTCACTATTACTACTGGGGCCGATATAGAAGACACTATTACTACTGAGGTCACTGTGGGGGTCACTATTACTACTGGGGCCGATATAGTGGACACTATTACTACTGAGGTCAATGTGGGGGTCACTATTACTACTGGGGCTGATATAGAGGACACTATTACTACTGAGGTCACTGTGGGGGGTCACTATTACTACTGGGGCTGATATAGAGGACACTATTACTACTGGGGTCGATATAGAGGACACTATTACTACTGAGGCCACTGTGGGGTTCACTATTACTACTGGGGCAGATATAGAAGACACTATTACTACTGAGGTCACTGTGGGGTTCACTATTACTACTGGGACCGATATAGAGGACACTATTACTACTGAGGCCACTGTCGGGGTCACTATTACTACTGGGACCGATATAGAGGACACTATTACTACTGAGGCCACTGTGGGGGTCACTATTACTACTGGGGTCGATACAGAAGACACTATTACTACTGAGGTCACTGTGGAGGTCACTATTATTACCGGGGTCGATATAAAGAACACACTTACTACTGAGGCCACTCTGCATGTGGCAGCATAACTCAAGCTGACTTAGGGCATGTTTACACAATACACAAAAAAAATAATATACTGCACTATACATTTCCTAGGTAGCTGTGCCACATATTGGCACCATTGAGTGCTCAAATACCAATAAACAGTAACTAAGCCCTTACGGCTCGCCTTGAGGTATGTACTATATACTTTCAGGAAACTTCCATGAAAGTGAAAACTCACTTAAAACTTTATTAAATACACATGATAACTGCTGCACAACACAAGATGCAATTATGTGCACTTTGGAGATTTTTTTCTTCCATACAAGTAGAATTTCTATAAGTCCAGGGAAGCATAATAATCATTTTATTTAAATGAAGTCTTGTGAGCCCCACACACAAATGTGCAGTAGGGTTAAAAGTTCCATATATTCGAAGGACATAAATGAGTCAACATTTTTAACTATCATCAGCCAATGAGCATGCCTCTAGAGGCCAGCTGGGTTTTATCTAGCGCTATGGTAAAGCTACTATTGTCACCAGATGTTGATAAAGCTTTGTACAACTTCCAGACTCCAGAAACGAAAGACCACAGGAACAACTTTATTATCAAACATGAAGGCTCATGTTGCAGATTAATTATTACGGTTGACCAAAAACAAAAAGAATATAATTCTATTCCATTATGTCAGCTATGAAAAAGGAACTGCTGCAGATGGCTTTTCGTTCCGAAAGGAGTGAGAGCCACTCTCTTCAGTTGTTGTCCTGTGCTGTAAACCGCCATGGGTTGAGTAATCCTGAGGTTGGTTGAGATATAATAGAAAGAAGGGCAGGATTACATTACACATGCTCATTATCTCTGGTATTACTGTCATCACCTATAAACTGGGGTTGAGGAATGTTGAAGATACCTAGGGTCTGTTTTTGGGGAGGTTACGGTAATTATCATGGTGTATTTACAATCACAGCCCATTACAGAGGAAAATGACAGAGCTTTCCGACTTTACTTCTAAGCCGTTACACTTTTCCCACCCCACCTCTCTGAACAAAAGTAATACCTCTCATACTGATTTGGGGGATTGTTGAACGGTCCTACCAATTAAAGTACACCTTGTTTTTCCTTGCTTGTACTCTTATTGCCTGCAGTAAATTTCAATAACGCCTACTCTCATAATTGAGTGAATCTTTTAGGAAAAATTAATATTACTGCAATGGTTGATTAGACTGTCTTCTAAAGGCCCTTTTACACAGAATGATTATCATTCAAAAGATCGTTCAAATGTCGGGGACTCCCTTTATCTCAACAGGGATGGAGGGGTTCCCGTACAGGGGAGAAGAAGGGATTCCCTCGCAGTGGGAATGGAGGGGTTTCCCTTCATCCTGCTGTGGGGGAATCCCTCTATCTCTTCTGCAGGGGAACCCCTCCATTCCTGCTGCGGGGAAATCCCTTCATCTCCCTTTGCTGGCCGTCTCGCATGGTCTCCAATAGGAGCCTATGGAGCAATTTTCTGTCAAAAGATAGGTCAAAACCTATTTTTTTCACTCAGCAGGGAATTTCAGTCACTGATGTCCTATTCTTTTGGTGCGTTTTTTTTTTTTCCAGAGGAAACCACTGGTTCTATTAGTCGTGATTTTTGACACTCAGCTGCAGAAGATCGTCCATGTGAAAGAGCCCTGAATGTGAACAGTTGAACGGTTTCTCGTTTGATCGAGCCAACGATGTATTTGCCTGTACGTATTTGCTCATTCAAACGAGAAATCGGCAGTTCTAAATGGATCCATAGTCTAACTTCCAGCTGCTGTACAATTAACTCATGCTGTTATCATCTATAAAAGCCAAGAATATCCCTAGCTTTCATGGAAGTGGATTTATTGAAGAGTGAGACTAAACACGATAAGCTCAGCGGAGATTTCATAGACTGTTTTATCGTCTACAGTACAAGACATGGGATCTTTTATCCGGAAACTCATTACACAGAATGTTATAAAACTAAGAAGGGATTTTTTCGCTCCCTTCTGCTCAGTTATAATGTACTGCACAGACTTGATAGCCATGCAAAATCATTAATTAGGGCAAACTAAGCACACCATTTAATTGGCATGCTGCTAGATACATACCGTGTTTCCCCAAAAGTAAGACAGTGTCTTACTTTCTTTTTATCCCCAAAAGCCCCACTATGTCTTACTTTCGGGGTATGTCTTATATTGGAAAATGGAGCATGAAAAAATCTCGACCATGCTCCATTTTCATGCGGGTCTCCCGCGGGGACGGCTCCCGCGGGCTTCTATTGAAGCCTATGGAAGCCGTCCGGATCCGCGGGACACAAAAATCAGATTTTACTCAAACACTCCGGTTCTTCTCTTCGCCGCGGCGCCATCTTCTCTCAGTCGCGGCCGGATCATTTTGCTTCGGCCCGGCGCATGCGCGGGGCACGTCACCGACGTCATCATGCACATCCGCCAAGCCGAAGAAAGAAGATCCGGCCGCGACGAGAGAAGATGACGCCGCAGCGAAGGAAGTATCCGGAGCGTGTGAGAGGTAAGTTAATTCTGATTTATTCCTATTTTCAGCGCTCATGTCCGCGGGGCAGGAGGGACCCGCTGCAGATTCTCCATGGAGAATCTGCAGCGGATCTGATTTTCCCCGTGGACATGAGGCCAAAGGCGGCAGACGCGGTGACGTATGGAGGGGGGGCGGCGCGGAAGTGGGCAGGAGGCGGCGCGCAGCTAGATGAGAGGGAGGCGGCAATACCCCCGTGTTTCCCCAAAAGTAAGACATATGTCTTACTTTTGGGGTACGGCTTACATTGGCCGACCCCCCTGAAACCCCCGATACGTCTTACAATCGGGGGTGTCTTACTATCGGGGAAACACGGTAGATATTTGTCATTGACAGGTTACTACTACTGATAATTATTGCAGAAAGAGCCTGAACCATCGCTATAAGGACCTGATTGTCAAACAGCTAACAACTTGTACATGGATAGCAGGTGTGAATAATGGAGCACTTCTTTATCCATGGAGCAGTATGACAGGTTACAACATGCATTGGTCATTATTACAGTATCAGGCGGAAACTTGCCTAAAATGACCCTATCACCCTGTAAGAGTGATACAGTCACAGGTATTCATAGTTCGGATCATACAACAGCCTTGATGAAGGTGAATGTAGAGTGGTGGGATTTGGTTCCCGTTGTTATAGAATTACCCTGTTCACCAATACTCACCTCAAGCTTTGTGCTTGACGAGGTTGCAGACAATCCCAACTTTTTTAATATCATATAAACATCTTTTTTTTTAACTTATTTTACTGTGCTATAAACTTAAAGGAGCACTAAGCCTAGAAACGAATGAGCAAAAAGCGAACACATACTCATGTTTCAGTCTGTAAAACTATCTGCAAGCTCCTGAAAAAAAAACAGTTTGCTAAAAGCTCGCGAAGAAAAAAAGATCCATGTCCTCCTAATCCCAAAGACTAGCGAATGACAGGAGTAATTGGATTTACAGAGATTGTCTAAGATTAGAAATACAAGTTTTTGTTTTTTGTTTTACAGAAACAGCACACTTTTGTCCATGGGCAGCATTAACACGGCACACGTATGCCCATTGCCCCCGTGTGTGGTGTTTCCAAGTCATAGAGATGGGCCACACTGGCCTCTCCCCGCCTGCAGCATATTGACTGCCAGCTCTCTCCCTGCTTATGTATAGACAGAGAGCTGTCAGTCTACATGCTTTGGACTGGGTGAGCCTGACGTGGCCCATCTCCTTGACTTGAAGCTCCGTTGCAAGTCAATCTTCAAAGGGTGTTTATTTTCAAATGCACAGTGTTTCAGAATAATACATACACGGGGGCAATTGGCATACCTATCCTGGGTTCATGCTGAGTATTATTGCAACATGTCGACACCGAAAGCTAGGGTTAACGGGCCAGAGCTAGAGGTAACGCCCCAATCAGGCCCCTAGCTGCTGATTGGCTTAATTGCAGGCTCCTGCTTTCTGCTGCTGGCCGTCCTCCACAATCAGGAACATGGGAATGATGGGACTCAGGCTCCTACGGTCTGGTCCTGTCACTTGCCGGGCCTCCTGCTGTTTGGTGTGCCATCTCCAATGACGGGCAGTCCCGGACCCTGGTGCTGTCACTTGGCTGCCTCCTGCAGTCTGGGGGGGGCCATCTCCAGTGATGGCCGGCCCCGGGCCCTCAGCGCTCTGTTACTTGCAGTCTCCTCCTCTCTGGGGCTGACCCGTCTTCACTGAGGGCCATCGCCAGCCCCTCAGCGCGCTGTTACTTGCAGCTGTCCGGTCTTCAGTGACGGCAGTCCCCGACCCCTCAGCACTGTTAGTTGGAGCCTGTTGCTGCCTCCTGCTCTCTGGTGCTGTTCTGCCTCCTCGTTCTCTCATCGCCTGCTGATCTCATCTTTCTTGACATGTGTGGAGTATAATGCAGATGGGCCGCTCTCCCATCTTCACCGGCAGCATCGCCGTCAGAGCAGGCGAGTGACAGGCAGCCTTGCACCCTCAGGAAAGGTGTGTAGAGGATAGCCAATTATCAGCTAGAGGCATGACCTGGACGTTACCTGTAGCTCAGCCCGGTCAACCCCTAGATTCCGGTGGAGACATATTGCACGAATACCTTCATGCTGCCCATTGTTCAGGCAGCATGAACCTGTTGACAGGTTCCCTTTAAAAGACTTTTACACAGCCCAATCATCGGGCAAGAATGTTCACCTGAACATTTGTTTGACTGATCCTCGAGCTGTGCAAAAAGACAGACGATTAGCTGATAAATCAGCAACTGCTCATTCATCAGCTAATTGTATCTTTAATGCAAACACAAAAATGCTTGCAGGTCGGCTGCAAATCTTATGTGAACAACATAAAATTGCGCTAATTGACATGCTTATTGCTGGCCAGTGCCATTTTTGCATGGGCATGAAGAAATGTCTATGTTAAGGCCCTTTTACATGCAACGATTATTGCTAAAACGGCCGAATTACTGAATGAATTGACAACATTTTTGCATAAAATATAATTGAAATCATCTCTGTTTCTTTCATCAGCTAAAGTAAACTCAGTACTAGATGACTCTTGGATTGCCAGATCTTCCATTGAGTGAGAGCAAAGGGGAAAGTTTCCTAATGTAGCAGCCTGACTCCTAATCACAGAATGGTCTGATCAGGGATTGCTCGCTCTTCTCAGCATTTGGATTGCAATATTGGACAGAGAATGTGCATAGTTTTTTCTTTTGTTTATTTAATGTTAATTGGTAACATACAATGACGAGTGTATAGATAAGAAGGAAAACACTGCTGGAGCTGTCAACATACTCATCTTGCACAATGTAAAGCTATGGTAATAAAACTGTTAATGATGGATAATCAGTTGTGAATTTTAGAAGTTAGGAATTGTAAGAAAAAGTCAGTGAATCCCTTCAAAAATGTTCCTGATTTCAGCATTATTTACTAATAAAATGTGGTCTGATTATTATTATCCAAGTCACAGTTCTAGACAAACTCAATCTAAACAAACATAATAACACAAACAGTTGCACTATTCCACAGAGCAGGGAGAAAAAAAATCACCTCCACCAATTTCTTGTACCTGTAAATAAGATTTGGGAATTTTGGATCATTTCACCATGTGATTCAGTTCATCAGTATTTCTGAGATGCCTCATGCCTCACTCTTGAGGTTATACCACAGCATCTTGATGGGGTTAAGTTCAGGACTCTCACAAAACTAGAATCTTCCTCCAAATACAAAATTGAGCATTTTGTGCTAAAAACTTCCATTTTTGTCTCATCTGCCCAAAGAGCATTTTTCGCAAAACATTGTTGAACATTCATCCAATATTAGTTGGACAACAGCAACTTCTTTCAATGCTGTTCTTACATGAACATCATTATTGATCAGTGTTTTCTATTAGTGGACATATATACAGAGGTTTTTGCAGTTTATAGTATTTTCTGTAGGTCTTTTGCTGTTACACTTGGGTTCTTTCTCACTTTTTTGAGGATTGCCCCGTTGTGCTCTTAGAGTGTTGTCAACAGGGCGACCACTCCTATGACACTGCTAGGGAGAGTAGTAATAGTCCTGAATTTTCTTCATTAGTAGATAATTCATCTAGCTGCAGATTTATGTAAATCAAGATCTTTAGCAATGCTTTGCTATTCTTTTCCAGCTTCATGCATCTCTATAACATGTCTCCTGGGGCCTTCAGAAAGTTTGCATTGAAGCATGATTCACACTAAGCAATCATTCTTGAGAAAAAAATGTCACTAACCAGGATTCGTGTGCCTTTATTTAATAGGTAAAACACCTGTGAAACCCACACTTCCAATTATTTCATTAACGCAGGATTTCATCTACCTTTTTTCCCTAATTAGTAGAGAGGTTGCAAGGTAGTTGAAAAAGATCTGGATAAGTTGGGGGCAGAAAAGTGGCAAATTAGTTTTAACACTGATAAATGTAACGTACATGTTACCATTACACAATAAAGGGGAACTCCCTTGGTAACACTGACATGGAAAAGGACTTGGGGATCTTAGTTAACTGTACGCATAACGGGAGAAACCAGTGTCAGGCAGCTGCTGCCAAGGCAATTAGGATCATGGGGTACATCAAAAGAGGTTTTGGGGCACATGAGGAGAACATTGAAATCAGGATAATTCCAAAAGGTTCACTGCCTTTTTCTTGCAAGTGTATTTGAAGGAAACAGTTTGATTCCTTTGGTGTCAGGGTAAAGAGAACTTCCATACACCTTACTGAAAACCAAAACACGGGACTTATTCACATGGTTGATTTTCACGGCTGTGTGCTGTCTGTATTTCCAACGGACTGAAAACGAATAGCACAATGATCTGTTGCACTCAATGGGGGCTATAAAGATATGTGTTTTGTTTTTATATGGGATGTAAAAAGAACAATCGCAGCATGTCCTATTCTGGTCCAATTTCTTGAAAAACGGTCACCCATTCAAGTCAATGGGTGTGCAAAAAAAAAAATAGCGGTCAAGGGGACATCCGTGAAGTTAGTTGGCTAATTTCTAGGATTTGTCTTGCCTGACTTTATCTGCATATTTTACATAGCGTGTGACATAGACTTTGTAAAAACACTAAAGGTATAAACATAAGATACCAAACACGCAACGCATCTGGTAAGAATAAAGTTGATATATTTACATGTATGCACCTTTCATCTGTATTTTGATCTAGTGAAGAAAACATTCATGTTGTGCCTAAGCAAATGTTGTACCTTATTACACCTTAATATTTCTAAACTAGCATGAAGTGCAGCTTTGTTACAGTGTAAGAATTCTTTAATCAGCCTTGACGTGTGTGCACTCTTAAGTTGGCTTGCTCCCAGCTCTTACAGTTAGACTTCATACCACGGCTCTCCAAAACCTCATGTTCCTCTGGGTGCGATACCTCACTTCAATACCTCTCCCCAGCCACATGGTGGTTTGCAGACTGGTCAAGACAAAGTGAGATTTGATAAAGAAGCTTCAACGACCGTCTGTCCAAGTTTATTTAAAAGAAATCCAATGAAATGCTGGCCAAGCTGAGTTCTACTAACGCATTAAGATTTTCCCACCAACTAGATACAAACGTCAGTAATTCATTCTTCCCACTGTGCAGATTAAAACCCAACTAACGCTCAAAAACATCACAAAAACTTATAGTTAGAAGAACTTTGCAATTTTAATGAGTTGATAAGAACTGAAAATGAGTTGGTTACAGTAATATTACACGTATATACCAACTAACAGAATAGGACCTAATTAAGGAGTAAACTTAAGAAGCCTGGTTAATCTTATAGGCGCAAGTCTTCATTAAAAAACAAAGTTGAGAAAATCTTACTGACTGATTTTCTGAAGGATCTATGTGCTGGAAAAGTTGCATAGATTCCTTTCAGAGTCTACTAAGCTCACAGGTTTAAGCAGAAAGAAGCAATTCTCCTCGAAAGTCTTGACAATTTATGACTCCCACCTCCTATAAGTATTTTTCCATATAAGAAGAATGTGAGTGTTTCTAATAATCTTTCCACTAACACATTACAAAACCAAAGTGACATGAATTGAAAAGACAGTACAAATCAGTAATGTAAACTACTTTATACTACTCATCAAGACACTCGAAAGACAAAAATAAACTCAATCAAATTGTGGATATAAAATGACAAACTAGACAGGAATGTAAATACAGGGCACGGATGAACTGCCCAGCAACCCAATACAGAAAAAAAGTGTGTTATGTATTTAAAAAGGACCACACATGACTGTTTTAGTAAATAGTTTGAGCAGAACATGATGTTGTGCTCTTCCTCTATTATTCCTCTTGGAAATGTTCGAATAAATTGATAAATGGGTGTTACTATTACCCTTGTCATTTGGACATGCTGTGACACTGTCCAAGCATTGCTTACAGTGTCAGACTGGAGAAAGGTCAGGAACGCTATCTTTTCTCCTTAGGGAGAGCAAGTAGAAGGTGATTGAGTGAGGAGGCTTGTAAGGCCATTCATGATCCTCTGGGTAATATGCAAATAAGGGAGATGGAACAATACCTCTGCAGTGACACCTATTGTAAGGCAGTTTTCCTGCAAGTCAATGTTAGACTATACAAGCCTTGTAACAATGACTGGGACTTGGTTTGGCGATCAATCCCCAGTCATTGTTACAAGGCTTGTATAAAGAGTCTAACATTGACTTGCAGAAGATGGCACTGCAGAGGTATTGTTCCATCTCCCTTATTTGCAGAATGGATGAAGACTGGATAAAGATGCATTCTGTTAACAAGCCTATGCCTACATGTTTATTGGCATAGGTGCCTTCTTTTACATGGGAACCAAAGGGATGTGCGTGTTAAAATACCAAATGCCCAATGCCTGTCTCTGCCAACAATAGGCGTCTCAGGTCAATCAAGCTGTTGATTATTATCTAATGTGTATGGCCAGCTTTACAACTGCCTAAAGAGATTCTCCGGGACATTGCTATTGATGACCTATGCTCAGGTTAGGTTATCAGTAGTTGTTCTGCGAGGGTCTGCTGCTCACGATCCCCACTGATCAACTGTTCGCCAGACGTGCCATCATTGCAGACAAAGCCGGAAGCCAACTGTCTGTCCACACTGCAGCAACCTGGTTTGGCAGTGCAAACCAGAATGTAGGTCATTAATAGTAAAGTTCGGGAAAAAAAATATTTTATCTTGCTTGTAACACAGATGAGATATAGTCAGCAGCAACCTAGGTACCCATTCACATACATGTATTCAGCTTTTTCTGATAGTACATACATCATATAAGGGTTCGTGTACGCCATATCTTAGACCACAGAATGGTAAATGCTGAACAGGTAGCATGTATAGTCTATCTATCTGCGGTTGGACTTCGGGTAGGGGAGTGAAATGAATGCAGGTAACATTGGTAAAAGGAAAAGTGAAGCAAGTAAAATAGAAGAAACTACAGGATGTGGGAAGGAGACAACTACATGACTTGTCTGAGAAAGGAGGAAATGGTTGAGAAAGCCCTGGAGGTGAGAAAGAATGTATGACAGGGTAATGGGGATATAAAAAGCGAAGACTGTACAATGAAGAGGTGAGACAGAGATGACCAAGTGGGAAGAGATGAGGTGGTAAGAATGCAAGTGAAAGTGACATAAACAAAGCTTGACCCTCAAACTCTGACAATTCAAGATTATATTCTTCTAAAAATCAAATCCTTAGCCATTATTCTCCCCAAGTGGAACATATCAGTTCCCAAGTGACAGAACATTATTCTGTAGGATAGACATTGTTACTGTTACATATGGGAAACTAAACATGTATAGCCCTGTGTAACAAAACTTGGAATGGTGGCAATTGGGTGCTAGTTGACAGATTCTGAGTAAAACACTTTTCAAACAACTTGCACTTATATGATAGCCGATGTGTTAACTAGCAAAACTGCCATTTACTTTAGTTACCTAAAATTATGTTTTTTCGCTGAAAAGTCCCTCTAAAGTGATGGCCACTAGCAGTCTCCCTTCCTCCTAAATTGTAGTCCAATTCCTGTTGCCCAGTGATGTTGTTATTTCTGTTACTGGAGAAATGCAATGGAACAGGAAGTGAAAAGGGGAGGATGGGAGGGTGAATCATCCAGCTTCATGAAGTCTATGAGAGCAGAGGGGAGGAAGAAGAGGAGGAACAGAAGATGATAGACTCATAGTGTCCTACTTTTATCTCTGTGTTACAGTTAAGGAGCAAAATCTGCATTATGGTTTTGAGAGAAATGAGAATCATATACAAGTATACATCCTGAGGTGGGGAAAAATGCAGGATACAAGACATGTAATGGTCAGAAATAATGTTATTCTTCATGTAAACACACATTGCAGCTTATTCTGAAAAGTTAGCTATGCTTTCACGCGTCCTACATATTACTTCTGTAAGTTCTGGTAGTATGTATATGCTTTTTATAACATATATAAATCTTTAACTAACATACAATGGAACATTTCTAAAAATTACAGCATTAATAAATACTGGTAGGAGCAATCTCATGCTTCCTGCTGTAATACCTGCCAACGTCTCAAACACACCCTAACGGCAGCAGAATTGGCACTTGAGGAAAGCCGTGTAAGACCGTTAACATTAGACAAGCTTTCTGAACAGCCAAAATAAAGCTGCCAGCGTCTGCTCTACATATGTACTTCTTAACAGCCTGCCTGAATTTCACGTCTCTTTAATGTCAAACTTCTTATATACAATGTTAACCTAAGCAGAGTCATTTATCATGGGTATGGGGCTGCTGCCACTGTATGGTCCAGCTGGTTAGTATGCCAGTTCCTGTCTATCAAATCATGAACACGGAGCACGATGAACCATGTAATTCATGGCAGGACAAGTCATGCATGCTCACGGATGGCCTGCAGTTCACTTCTTCCATTTTCAGAACAAAAAGTCCCAGACAGAAGGAATGATAGAAGCTGGCAGAAATTAAGTGATATTATAAAGCAGAGTGTCAGAAATAATAAATCTCACTATAGATATATATCTGACTAAGAAACAAAATATGGGAACATGAAGTTACAGTATAACCAGACTACATAACAAGTCGGTGGGAGAGCGCGCACATGGGACTCTGAAAAGAGATTTTCGTGTTGTGCACCAACTTTAGAAGCGGATCGCGAAAGCGGGTGAGTATAAAAAAATACCTGTCACATCCCCTAATAGAGAGTGCTGTGGAAACATGAGAGTTTGCCTTTAAGTCCAACATTCTGTGCTCATTAATTTCTTAATATAGCAGTTTAGTGACCCATTTTCGGTTAAGGCGTTCCAAATAACCTGCATACCGTGTTTCCCCGAAAATAAGGCACCCCCTGAAACTAAAACACCCCTGAAATTTGCAGAAGTCCCAAATATAAGGCACCCCCGATAGTAAGGCATAGTAAAGTGTGCAGGCAAGTCAAGAGGCCTGTCCCCTGCTCCCATCCCCGTTGTCTCCTACCTCCAGATGTATAGGTAGATCTGCAGACAGTCTGCTGTTATCCTGTCCCTGCTGTGCTGTACGAGTGTGCTGTTGTGAGCTCCCCTTGCTAGCTGGAAAAGCCCATACTGTACGTTCTGTTCCTGCTGTACATGTCTGCTGTGATGAGCTCCCCCTGGTGGCCGGAAGCTGCAATACCATCCCTGCTTACAAGTGGTACAGGAACTTCTGTCTGCAGACAGGTACGTTACTTTACAGCCCTTATTTTTTATGGCTCTGTGTGTAAGTCAGGCAACCTGTGTGTGATTCTTAAGGCTGGGTTCTCACAGAGCGTATTTCCAGCGGAAATCTCGCAGTTTGGCCACAGCGATAAACAGCGAGATTTCCGCCGGGAAAGCGCTGCTTCAAAACCCACGACACTCAGCCGCTTGTTTTGAAGCGACCTGGCTGCACACTTTTCCGTGAATCCGCACCACAACACCGGCTTCTCCCAGCTTTACCGTGACAGATTTGCTCTCCCACGTGGACGAGATTTCTGAGAAATTTCATCCACAAAGCTGGCCAATTGAGGGATTAGCGGCCACAGACGGATCTGCCGCGGCGAAATAAGACACCCCCTGAAAATAAGACGTAGCGCATATTTGGGAGCAAAAATTAATATAAGATGCGTCTTATTTTCGGGAAAACAGGGTAGACGTAGTATTAAAGCAACACTCTGGCTTCATGATTTGTCCCAAAGCATGAGGTGGCTGCGGGTATATTACCTTCAGTTACTCTTCTCTGCCGTTCCTCCAGTCTGCCCATTCTGGACCCCATTTTTGGCCGTCCAAGATGGCTAACTATCTAATGCACACAGAGCACTGCTCTCTGATCAGCCAGTACTGATCATGTGAACACCTCTGGCCAATCAAAGAGTAGATATAGTGCTTTAGTGGTCTAACATCAGCAATGCACTGTGGGGTATTAGGTAGTCCGAAGATTACATTGACCATGTTGGATAGCTGCAAACAGGTAAATCAGAGAGATGGCAGAGAAGAACAATTGCAAGCAAAAACACCCCTTACCCTCCAGTCCTGGAAAATAATTCTGTCCGAAAACCAGACAGTCGCTCTAAATAGTGAGCCTGGCCTTAGGCTAGTCATACACAATCAGATCCTACCTATAGTCAAAATCAATGTGAGGTTCAGTTTTCCGTGCAGCGCTTAACCCTACTTGTGGACACTCACGGATAGCATAATGAAGGCGGACACCAGCTGTTAACCTAAGAATACCTTACTGTACAGGAGGCAGAAGCGTAGTGGTTACAGTCAGAGTGGTATTACTGGTCATGGAATCTAATTAAGGCACAGATCTTGGTGGTTACAATAACAGTGCAGGGTTTAGTGGTTTCAGTCTCTCAATGAGGGCACTTAGCTTGATAGTTGCAGATAGGTATAAATAACCTTTTAGCAGGGCACTGAGCTTAATGATCACAGTCTCTTTCAATGGCACTCAAGCTTAATGGTTACGATCACTTTGCAGGACACACAGCTTAATAGTTATAATAATAATAATCTTTATTTGTATAGCGCCAACATATTCCGCAGCGCTTACAAAGACAGGGGGAATACAGAAAGACAAAAGTACAAAAATTACAGAACCACGGTTACATAGTAATCAGCTGATGGAAACAATAGAGGTGGAGGTCCTGCTCCAACGAGCTTACATACTACAAATAATGGGGTGATACAGAAGGTAAAGGGGCTGGAGATGTGCATGGTATGGCGAGGTGGAAAGTGAGGGATGCTATATACAGACAATGGTCAGACATTTAGCCGTGTGACGGCAGAAACAGTATGACTGCAGGGGCAGTTGATGGTGGCTGGCAAGGATTGTAGTCAGTCAGGGAGCATGTTATTAGGTGGCATATAGAGGGGTTTGTTTAGGGAATGGGGTTATAGTCTCTTTTCATAGCAAATAGTTTTATGGTTACAGTCCCTGCTGTGTCATAGGGGAATCGCTTGAACATAATAGAGGGCAACAGTTTAGCCCAACAACTTTGGTCTACTTGGCAATTCTCCAAAGCATTGACTAGTCCACTGAGCAGACTTCCAGGTAGAAGTGCAGAACTGCCCCACTAATTCATGAAAGCTTACTGAAGGGGGCTCTTCTCAGGCCGCAGCAGCATACAAGGCTACAGTTTGAGGTCAAGGCAGTGGATCACCGTCCATAGGATCTCAGGGCTGACAGCTCAGCTTTGGGCTTGCTGGATTCAACTTCAATACTCACAGAACAATGTGAATAGGTCTGGTAGTCTTCTTAGACTCTGCATACTGACACTGTACCTACTCACTATTTTGTCACAACAACAAGCTGTTTCAGTTACAGTCCTGGACTTCAACTTTGAAGATTGTGCAACATCAACATAACAGTGCTAAACATGTCAGTCCTAGCTTTGGTCATTAGGACCTCTGTAGTCCATAACAGTAATAAACAGTCACAAACAATAGCACAACTCAGTTCACACAGACCCGATGTATGGTTCATGCGGTTATGCCGTCATCATCAACTTCCTCCTAACAAGTGACCAAGTGATAACTACCCAAGGTGCATCTAAACTCCAAACTGAAATAAGATCAACCACTTGGATTTTCATAGCAATTGCTATAAGTGCTACCAGGCTGTCGTACTGCACATTGGAAGATGACAGATGCCAACCACATTTTGACCCATTACAACCCTCTTAAAGAGGGTTCATCAAGCAGGGCGCCATGTTGAGGTCTTTCAACCTTCAATACCAAATACTATAGCCAGATTTGAAATTATATCATGTTAGCCACATGGTTGATTTAATCTAACTCAGCAAAACACGGTTCACCTACGCTTCTAGACATTTAATAGACTAGACTACATTTTAATAAAGAGGATGGTAAAGGACAAGTAATAGTAAAAAGATTAACCTATACGTACAAAATTGAAAGACTGGAACTATTTAGTACTTGGACTGACATATATGAGGGATAAGGGAGCAGAAGAAGTGATTAAAATGGATTAAAATATACAATATTCTTCGGAAATGGTGGAAGTAAGAAGACTGATGCTACATAGGGAAAACAGGTGTTCTCAGGCGTGAAGAACGTATAAACAGAGAACTATCAGTAATTGTCCTTGGATTATGATATACATATAAATGACATATTAAACTGTGTATAACATGCTGTATAGAGCCAGAAAGTTTGTTAATTACAATTTGGCAGGCCCCCACTTTATTCATTGTAAAAATAGGAATTGCCTGAGTCAATATTTGAACATGATAATATTTAATGATGAATCACGTAAATCTGTTGAGCTGTCATAAGTCTAATTTATGGAGTCTGGTTTATTTAAAGTTCTGCAATCTTGGCATTTTCTCTGCATTTATAACATAAATAAATGGTGCATACAATTAATAAAAGCTTGTTTTATGCAAAGTCTTACCAAGTGTTACTACAGCACAACTGGGAATGAATGTCCAAACACTGTCTATATATGAATAAGCTTATTCACTGGAAGCCCAATATATTAAAGCAGAGAAAACACACGGTCTACGTCTGAAAAAAGCATTGATTATGGCTCTGCTTAGTTAAGTAGCCATAATCTAAGATGCTATAAATTCAAGGTCCCATTAGTACTTACATTTTAAAACTTCATGTAAGTGACCGGCGTTCTAAACAACTTTATCCCCCCTTAGTCCCCGCTGATAGTGTGTGTTCATTACTTATCTAGCATAGGGCACCAACATACTCACATCACACACACAGTATCCAAATTCACATTTACGCAAGACATTGTTAACCAGACCTCAACTCTCGCCAGAGATGTCACTAGGAAACAATGATGGCCTTCGCTTCTCGAAAAGAAGTTTCCTTCACACCAGCCGCGAGGATTGTACTTATGGAAATGTCATAAGATTCTTGGCTGCAGTTTTCAAACCACCAATCGTTCATCTTTGGTTTGAGGAATTGAGCTGTGTAAAAAAGTCTTCTTGGGTTATTTTTTAAGTGAGGCAATTGCTCATCAAATAAAGTTAGAAGTGTGGTACATCCTAGGCCTCAGCTTTTTATGGAAAAAAAAGTCTGACATCTACATCCAAGTTGACTTCTTTTGAAGAACTAACGAGTACCTGCACTTTCAGTCTGCACCGCTTGTGTTCCGTCGGCCGTTTTCGAGTCCTCCTGGCAGCTGAAGACAGACCTATAAAGCGCTATATAAGTGCAATATGAATCCATCTTTAGCTGTCGGGAAGATCCAAAAACAGTTGACAGAGCACAAGCCGTGCAGACTGGAAGCGCAGGTACTCTTTAAGAAACTGAAAAAATAGTTAAAGGATATTCCAGCATTTCAGTCAAAAGTAAACTTTCAGTTTTTGACTGGGGTAATTTTATATTATGATACTATTGTGTGGGAAACTATAGGATTTCCTGTCCTCAAATTCATGTTTTTATAACCTGCTCTTCTTGCAGATATTCACTGTCTTTCTTTAGCTCATATTACTGTTCTCTTGTAAGAATGTAAGGCTGCTTCAAGGCCATTTTACATAGTTATAGTTCCAATCAGCCTGAGAGAAGTCCTGCCTCTAACTAAGACGTCATTGTTCTGTTAAGTTTTGATAACCAATGATAATGAATGAATTATAATAAATTCTAATTCTTACAAGTGAGGCATGTTCTAGCCTTGTTTCAAATGTCTTTGTATATAAACTTCTGCTTATTAATTAAGCAAACAGATGACTTCCGTTCACATGTGTGATCTGTAAGCTTCTTCGATGATCGAGCATGGACTAACTGATTTTGGATGCCTGAAAACATACCAATTAGCAATATTTTACTACCACTATTTCCATAGTGCATGGGTGAATTGTATAATTTCACCTTCCTTTATGCAAATTTTTTATGTGGCAATTTTTTGGGGCTTGTAAAAAATGCCACAAAATTCAAGCTTTTTTTAAGAGTCTTTTTTAAGGGAATTTCCATGGTCACACATTTTTGACACGCGTTTCTTCCAGGCATTTTTTTTATCCCAATAGAGAAGCCTGAACAAAATGGCATGGACACAAAAAAAGGAACCAAAGAAAGAAAAAACAGCATTAAAATAACCCCATTATTTGTATGTAGTGCTTTTGATAATTCTCTATTGAGCTGTAGTAACATTGGACTACGCAGTTTTTCGTAAAAAAATGCTTTCTGTGAAACCACCCTTACCCGCTGACTTATATTAAAGATGAACACTTAGACTGTCACTTCATATTTGCACTAAAAACATTAGCGATATTATAAAACTCCACAGCCCATATTGATAATAATTATAGTTGATCTAGTCATCCTGTCATATTAGAAACTAATGGCTCACTATGTAGTGTAACTAATAGTCCTGGCATCAAGTATCACAATTACAGAGGAAGGATTGCCTCATTACACATTATAGTAAATTATACCATGAAATAAACCTTGGATAGAAGGAATTGGTTATACTCTATACTGTGCTATGTCCTCAGCCAGCTGTATACTAGAGGCATTATGCACAAATTACCACTCTTGTAAGTGGGCCTTACACATTACTAAGATCATTTACATTGGAACTCAACTAAATGTTAGATCTATACATTTCTCCATCTGTCCAGTCAAGTAGAGCTACATAAGAAAAAGCTTCTAGTGTATATGTACACTGGGGTTTACATTGTATGACACTGATGTGATGGAAATATATGCATAATGTTCCTTGTAGTTATATTTGTTCTCTTTATGTGCAGAAGAAATAAGAAATAGAAGCAAATGGTTAATTTACTGAATAAGGACAGTCGACTCTAGGGAAAAATGGAAAGGCAAAACTGTGCTGAAGGATGGGTTGATGCGGGGAGTAGGCCTTCAACAACCGCTGATGAACTGACAATGTGACATTCCAGCAGCCCCACGCGGCACCTGGAGACTCGCAAGTAAGAATATGAAACCCGCTCAATTTTTCTTCAGACATATCAGTACATAATGTTCATGACTTCCAAGCTGTTTTTGACTGAACCCATTTGTACTTAGTAACTATGCATATTTATACAAGTTGTATACAAGTACCACATTAAGACCGGCACGTTCTCTCATTTAGTATACTAATAACTAATCATTCAGCTTACGTTTTGTGCAGCCAACCCCAACAAAGGTATAGTCCAGAACACTGAGAAAGGGACACCTAATCCTAAAGTACAAGCCATATAACAGAGTATCTCATGAAAAGAGCTGCTGATATCATCCACACATACAGTACAATCATGAGAAAAACTAAGTACACCCTCTTTGAATTCTATGTTTTTATGTATTATAACTAGAGATGAGCGAGCGTACTCGCTAAGGCAAACTACTTGAGCGAGTAGTGCCTTATGCGAGTACCTGCCCGCTCGTCTCTAAAGATTCGGGTGCCGGCAGGGGGGCGGGGAGCGGCGGGGGAGAGCGGGGAGGAATGGGGGGGGGGATCTTTTTCTCACTCTCCCCCCCCCCCCCCCCGCTCCTCCTTGCTCACTCCCGCAACTCACCGCTCTCCCCCGCCAGCACCTGAATCTTTAGATACGAGCGGGCAGGTACTCGCATTAGGAACTACTCGCTCGAGTAGTATGCCTTAGCGAGTACGCTCTCTAATTATGACATAATAAAAAACATCTGATACTTAGACAGTCTTAAAATGAGATACATACAACCAGAGATGAACAACAACACATGATAAATTACACCATGTCATTACTTATTAAACAAAAACTAGGTCAAAATTCAGAAGCAGTGTGTGAAAAATTAAGTACACCCTTAGGGGGATTGCCCACGAACGGATTTCTATGGCGTTTCTTGCGGCGGAAATCCACGCGTGAATTCCACGGCTATTAGGTTCTATTGAATTTAATAGCTTTCTGCCTGGCAATGCTCACATGCGGAATTCTACCACGGATTTCCGCAGCGGGAAATAAATTGCAGCATGTTTTATTTGCCGCGGATTTACATCACGGGAGGTCTCCATTAATATAGCATAAATGAAGACTGCTGAAATTCACGATCACTCGCAGGCACTTCTTTGTTTAATATCGCGGTACTCCCGCAGCGTAAATCCGCGGGCGTATCCCACAATGCTCGTGGGCATGAGCCCTTACTGTTTCCATAGAAATTAAAATGGTATGCAGCAGACAGGTCCTGCTAATCACATTATTTTGATTAATTGATCATTAATAAGTGTGACTACCTCTATAAAAGCAGAAATTTGGGCAGTTTGCTGGTCTGGAGCATTCAGGTATAAGTTTAAGCAATGCCAAGGAGACAAGACATTAGGAATGATCTTAGAGAAGTAACTGCTGCTTCCCCTCAATCTGGGAAGTGTTATAAGGCCATTATCAAACAATTTGGAATCCATCATTCTACAGTGAGAAAGATTATTCACAAGTGGAAAACGTTCAAGACAGTTGACAATCTTCCCAGGAGTAGACGTGCTAGCAAATTTACCCTATATGTTAAACCAAAGATTTAAAGATGGTGTATTTAGTTTTTCTTATGATAGTATGTTTATAAATGTAAAGTAATGATTATGGGGAGAGACTTCTCTAAACTTCCTTTCAGTAATCTTTACAGCCCTAATGAGACAACCACTCTAAAAGTGCCCATACACATTGGCCTACTGGGCTATTTTCAGTGGAGAAAACAGCCCAACTAATGTGTAGGGGTCTCCCTACTCCTCCATGATGACAGATGTCAGGGGACATCTTCACTATAAGCAAGACGCAGTCAGTGGTGTCTTGCAGCCGCTTACCCTCTCACCATTGAGAACATATGCATGCTCAGCAGAGCTTGCATGTGTATGGGGAGGGGGGGAATGCTCATTTAACCAATAACTATTTAAAGGTCCCTTTACATAGGATGACTGTCTAGCGCTTTCACACATGATAGTCGTTTTGTGAATGGAGGTTTGACCGCCTGCATTCAAAGATTGATTGACTCTGGTTTCCACAGGCCAACAGTCACTTGGTTTTTAGTTCAGCTAAAAACCAAGTGATTCTTGACAAGTGAGCAATTTCCCATTCAGTGCCGTCAGCGGCTGAATGTACATGCGGCAACTATCGCCCAAATTCCCTGTTTCCACCGATAATTCGGGTGATAATTAGAGTTGAGCGAACATACTCTGCTGAGCTTGATGCTCGTTCGAGCAGTAGCGTACTCGATGGTGCTCGTTACTCAAACGAGCATCAAGCAGTGTTCGACCCCGCCCCAGTTTTTGGCTCCTCCCCGCTGTGACATGCCTGTTTCGGCCCCTCCCCGCCGGGACGCAGCGCGCGTCATTGGCAAATTTTTTGGCTGGCTGTCGAGAGAGAGAGAGTGAGAGAGCGAACCTAGGGGGGTAAAAAAAAAAGCTCGGCACCTGGCGTCCCACATACAAAAATGCTCGAGTCTCCCATTGTAGCCAATGGGGCTCGTTACTCGAGTAGAGCTCTCGAATTTTACGAAAAGCTCGACTCGAATAACGCAGACCCGAGCATTCGGGTGCTCGCTCATCTCTAGTGATAATCGAATTCGGACACTCCCTGACGGTCGTTTCAAATAAACATGTGGAAATTTGACCCTGGTTGGAAAGCGGCGGTGCCGCAGGTCAGCAAAGGAACGTACCGAAGTTCGGTGTGATGATTTAGATTCCTGTTTGGAATAATGGCAATAAGTTGAAACTTTAGGGAAATTGTGAACATTTTGCTCAGCCTGTGGGATACATTCAGTTTAACACAATCAGTGAGCTGTAACGTCAAGACACCCAAGCAATGTGCCTTCCTCATCTTCACTACCTAATATGGTAGGCTTCGTAGGTCTTCTCTTGGTGCCCTCATGATCAAACCTATATTTATATACCACAAGTGGTTTTGAGGAAAATGTGAAATGATGATGGGTCATTTGTCAGGACGCCAAAATCCACTCTCCAGGGGGAACACACAGAATTTGCAGGCATTTGGCAAGGATGCAATAAAATAAATAGTATAAACTTTGTAGCATGTATTTCTCTAGGGCTAAGATCTGCAATGACTAGGTGGCATGCATTTAATTTGCGGTACAGCGACTGCGCTATATTTGCGCTACATATCAGTGAGATTAACCTGAAAAAGTCAGACTTGCCCAAAAATAATGACTGAGGCGTATGTATGCAATCTAGCAATACTGAGATGTCACATCTTTTCATAAGGCGACATATTAGCTCCTTTTTATTGACGGCGGTCAGGGCCCTTTAACAGAGAACGACTATTGTTCAAAAAATCGTTCAAACGAGCGAAAATGAACGATAATCGTTCAGTGTGAACGCATTTCATGATCGAACAACGAATGATAAATCGTTCACTTTTCATTTATAGTTCATTTTCTGCAGGCATAAAAATCATCGTTGGCTCATTCACTGATCACTCAGTTTAAATATTGATTTTCATTCGTTCTCATTCACTTATACAATGAACGTGAACGGCTGAACGATTTCTCGTTTGAACGAGCCAACGATGTATTTGCCTGTACAAGAAAATGAGAAATCGGCAGGTCTAAATGGACCCTAACCGACAGAGATGCACAGATTTGGAGCTCTAGGCCGGATTCACATGATCATATTAGTGTGCCAAAAATTTGCGTAAGCAATACACAAAAAAAGAGAATCCATTGCTTTCAATGGGTTTGTTCACATACCATGAGCACACATTGCACTCATTACACTAATTGGCCATTTCAATGGCTGAAAGCATCATTGCGTGTTTTTTTTGGGAGCAGGAAAACGCACATGTGAACAAGACCTTACATGTTTTATAGCATCATTTTATATTGGCTGACCGTAGCAATGTAAGCAGTGTTCAGCGCGATCTGGATAAATAGCCTTTACACAGGCCAGTGTGAGCAATACTGAACACAATCGTCATTTACACGATCGTTCATCAACACTATAGTATCCTCTTTGCAGCACATCCCTCGTTCACATGGTGTGATGTGCTGCCAAAAATGATAATTTTCGTGCAGAAAAAACAAGGCGATCAGCTGATGGAAGAGCTTTAGGCACTGGCCGATTGTGCGCCACTCCTCTGCAAAGAGAACACACCACTGCTGGCTGTGTATCCCCAGCTAAAATACTGAAGAAGGGGCGCAGCGACCCCAAAATGAGTTCACCGTTCGGCAAAAGTAACATGATAACTTTCTAATCTGGATCTGCACGATTACCGTGATACCAAGTTTATATATATATTTTTAATATTACTACTTTAGCACTATAAAAACACATTTTTAAAGAAAAACAATTAAATCTACATCCGCGCATTCGACGACCCATAACATTTTTATTTTTCCATCAGTGGAGCTTTGTGAGGTCTTGTTTTTGCAGGAAGAGTTGTAGTTTTTATTGATACAATCTTGAGGTTTATGTTATTTTTGGGTTGCTTTTTATTGTATTTTTTGGGAATTGAACAAACAAAAAGTAGAAATTCTAGCAGTACTTTTTAAAATTATTTTTAAGGCATTGACCATGCCAGGTAAATAATGAAAGATTTTCATTGTTTGGGTCATTACGAACAAGGCAATACCTACTAAGAAAAATAACCTTTTTTCCATTTGAAAAGGGTTTTTGTGGAGGAAAATATGTATTTTTTTAACTGGATTTTTTTTCCCTTTAACTTCAACTTTATTGAACTTTTTTATGCTATCTTTTAGTCCCTGAAGATGTGATCGTTCAATTGTTAGGATAGTATACTGAATTACTTATATAATGCATTCTACTAAGCCTATGACAGCTGCCTATTAGGTGGGGCCTAGTAGGCTGCGCTACATGGTGGACATGGAGGCCTTTGTCAGGCTTCCAGCTGCCATGGTAGCCCATTGGTTCCATTGCAATTACACTGCGGGGTGCTGATGGGTGACAAAACGAGCCCCTCCCTCTGTCATCTGCTTACATACTGCAGTTGCTATTGATTGTGGCATGTAAGGGGTTAAACTGATCGGATCTAAAGTTTCTCCGTCCCTGACAGTTACAGCAAGAACCTGGCTATTAGTAGTCAGCCAAGCCACTGCCTTAAAAAAGGTTAGGTTTAAAGCCCTTTAGTGACCGCCGTAAAATTAGCATGGTCACAAAGGGGTTAAAATTTAAAATTGTACCTACCAATACTTACATATTGACCCGAGCTTTTCTGTTGTGTTTGTTCCAATTTCAGTATATACCTCCTATATAGGAACCCTTTTGTGCACTGGCAGATTTTCTTCCAGGAATGATCGCCGATTGCAACAATTTTGCAAGTTGATTGAATATTCTTCAGCTCCATTTACATGTAGCAATAAGCACAATATTGTATGTGCCTGACTATGACTGCAAATATCGCATACATACACAGACCAGCAGGTAGTCAGCGACCGGTTTTCTATTACTCACACAGTCCATCTATGGAATTAAATCCAAATACTAATCCCTCCAGTAGTGACTGTCTTGTATAAAGCTTACTCAGAAAGGTATATATCCAAAGTAGAATAATTGTCAGTTTCCTCCTCCTCCAAGATGCTGCATGATCATATATATGTCATTTACAGCTACTTCCCCGCTACACTCCCGGACAGCACATTTTATTTTCTACTAATGCAGATAACAGACTAATGCTGCAACTTCTCTAATTTGTATTCCAGTCACACAGTACTAAATGACGACTGCCAGATTTATCAGTCATTTTTGGCCGTAGGTGAAACCTCCATGAATATCCCTCTGCAGAGGAAGACTCATCAAATTTTAACCAAGTGCAAAATGTACTTCAGTTTTCCACAGCTTCAACTTACACCAAAAATTAGAATGCCGTCTTACAGGCAAACTGGGTGGTCTGCTATCCCGGCTATACAGACTACTGGAGGGAAGTTGTAATATTCAGTCTATCTGCTGACATAATATGTGGTGTGGCAAGGCGAACTAAAGGGGAATTCACTACTGAGTGTCCAAAGGAGAATTCACTACTGGGTGTAAAATGAAAATTATGTTATTTTATAAAAATTCCATCTTTCTAGTCTATAAATGAGAAGGGAAAGTTCAGGGTCAGCCTTTTAGTCAGTAGTTTAAATAAGGATAGGTCACGCATAGAGTGTGAGAATGATTCATTTGGAATCAGATAGGACTCTCAGCAGCATTCTTCTATTTCCCTATAAAAGAAAGATACAAACAACATTTCTAACAGGCAAACTTAACCCTAAAAGTTCACTATCGGGATGATCATCTCAACTGACCATTACACAAAGGGTTATTTTGCTAACATTGAAACACTTTAATAAGAAAAAAATCCGTTCCCACTACAGTTAAGTGGCCAAAGCTATCTTGACTCCATAAAGGAGGTTCCTAGTGATTTGACATGTCGGATTGACGTCCGACAGGGTATTCTTACCGTCTATTGCCAGACACTCCGTTGTCAGAGCCTCTCTGGTTGCACACACACTGTCTTTAGCCAGCAGATGGCACCGTTGTATAACAGCAAAAAGAGAAAGCATTTTAGGAAACCCCAAATCCAAAATTGGATTGGAAAGGGTTAAGGGGTTGTCCCGCGGCAGCAAGTGGGTCTATACACTTCTGTATGGCCATAATAATGCACTTTGTAATATACATTGTGCATTAATTATGAGCCATACAGAAGTTATAAAAAGTTTTATACTTACCTGCTCCGTTGCTGGCGTCCTCGTTCCCATGGTGCCGACTAATTTTCGCCCTCCGATGGCCAAATTAGCCGCGCTTGCGCAGTCCAGGTCTTCTCCTGTTCTCTATGGGGCTCCGTGTAGCTCCGTGTAGCTCCGCCCCGTCACGTGCCGATTCCAGCCAATCAGGAGGCTGGAATCGGCAGTGGACCGCACAGAAGAGCTGCGGTCCACGGAGGCAGAGGATCCCGGCGGCCATCTTCACAGGTAAGTATAGAAGTCACCGGAGCGCGGGGATTAAGGTAAGCGCTCCGGTGAGCTTTCTGTACGTCCCTGCATCGGGGTTGTCTCGCGCCGAACGGGGGGGGGTTGAAAAACAAAAAAACGCGTTTCGGCGCGGGACAACCCCTTTAATCATGCTATGGGAAAGTTACAAACTTTTTGGAAAGCCTCTTTCAAAAGAATGTATCCACTATAGTTTTTTGTTACTTAAAACCATACTTCATTTTTGTAATCTGCTTTTATTTTCTGACTGTAGAATGTTTTATTCTGTTGTCTATACATGACAATTAGGAAGGCCATCTTGCCTAAGCAGCAGTTAACAGCATTCAGAGATGTGCTATACAGCAGCCACATGGACAATGGGGTCCATGTTTTCCAAAAAGAATTTCAGATTTTGATTCATCTGATCACAGAACATTTTTCCATTTTAAATGTACTTTGGCCCAGAGCCAGTGATTGGCTGCAAAGGGTGTTCCGCATCAGGTCCTGCAAGGCCACTAAACATTCATACAAAAGGTATACAGAGGCTGGCGGAAGTCCACAAGCAGTGGCCGCTGCTGCACAGCCCTAGGACACAGTACACCAGCGGCGGCCAACAAGCACCAACACCCAGAACTTCGGCAGCAGGGACCCCATAACCGAAGTGAGAGTGTTTTCCCTCGAACGGCCATGATGAAGCAGTGTTGCCAGCTGTGCAACGGTGGTGACAGCAGAGGTCCGGGACACAGGCCTGAGGCGGGGACAGAGGGTGCGGGCAGAACGGAGAACAAGTTTCCAACACTACAGCCTTACCCTCTGGGTTACTATAGTAGTTAGCCTTACATTATGACATGTAAATGCTGCGATGTTACACCCCTAACATGACACCATTTACAGGTAATAATGTAAGGCTAACCACTATAGTAAGGGTAAAGCTGAAGCGCTGAGAAACCTGTATGCACACTGTGCTGCTAGGACCTTAGTGCCTTCACTCTATCGTGAGCTAGGGGTGTGAGAGGGGCGTTCCTCTTGTCAAACCCCTAGCTTCTAGTGGCGTCAAGGTACACTAATACCGGTTATTTTGGCTTTGGCTTACAATTCCCAGTCATTGTTTCAATTGTTCCCTTGTTTAAAAAGTTTTACATTGACTTGCAGGAATGCTGCCTTTCAATAGGTAGCGCTGCAGAGGTATTGTTCCATTTTGCCATTTAAATATATTTTCCAGAGGAGCATGGATGGCCTTATAAAGGCCCATTTAGACAAAACGATTATCGCTCAAAAGATGTCTTTTGAGCGACTTTTGAGCGATATTCATTGTGTCATTTAAATGCAAGGTGATCGCTCAAATGGTAAACGATCACCTTGCGCTCCCAGCTGTTATACAGCCGAGCCCTCCGTGCGGGGTATGGAGAACAGAGATGGACAGGGAGCAGGATACAGCTGAAACAATAGTATCAGCTGTATCCCGCTGTGAATCCCTGATAAGGCTCATCGTTGTCTTCCAACATGCTGAAAGACAACGATGAGCGATGGCTTAACAAATAAAATATAAAAATAAACATGCACATTCAGGATAGATAGATAGATAGATAGATAGATAGATAGATAGATAGATAGATAGATACAGAGTTTATGTACAGTTTACTAACTACTTTTCGGGAGCTGGATGGACATGAATGACTGAAGTGTTGCAGTATCAGTTTCCATTGCACTTTTCAAGGTTTATTGCTCAGTTTAAAACCTGATTCCGTTTTACAAGATAGCTGATCGCTTCTGAACCCTTTCTCTGAAACCTAAGACAAGCTCTTTGTTTTCTCTTAACCAGTGACTGACCTCACATAAACCAGCAGACTACCTCCCTCTTCAGCTCATACAAAGGACAAAGATGGGACCGGTAATCTGCACCATTTTATTTGCCTTTGTTACTCGGCTGGGTAACTGTTGGTTTTAGAAAAAGTCTGGGATGAGTTTACTGATTAACTACCGGTATCATTCAGATATATGATGTTAATGAAAACACAACAGAACGGGGATATTACAGTGTAACTTCATACGACGGAATTCCTAAAAGACAGACACAAACAAGACAGAGCCGAAAAAATATTTTCATGTCTGTATTTTCATCTGTGTAGATCAGTCCGTCTACAGCAAAAGCACCAGTCTGAAAAAGAGAGTGAGTATAAGAGACATCACAGACCTATATTTTGCCTTAAAGAGGTTTTCTGGGCAGTTATTATTAATGACCTACAATCAGGATAGGTCATCAATAGTTGATCACTAGAGTTCGCTGCTCGGGATCCCGGACCATCATCTGTTTGGGTATTGGCTGCTAGTGCCAAAACACAGGATACGGAGCGAAAGCAGATAGCTCCAACTCCTGTGTAGTGGCTATCCCTGGTAACTGCTGGCGGGGGTCTTATTAAAATCAGTGGGAGCTGCCCCTGCAATTATCAACACCGGCTTCTACATAGGGGTCGGAGCTACAGTATCTGCTTCCACAAGGGGCACCAGAACAGCTGATTGGCAAGGGTTCTGAGCGATTGACACCAGGTGATGATCTATTGAACACCTATCCAGAAACTGCCTGGAAACCTCTGTAACTGCTTACTTTAAAACTCTCCCATCATTTCGTTTCTCTTTGTCATTGGTGGTATTATTGTATCTTGTCACCACCGGAAGCTAGGGGTTTGACAGCCCTTACATGGAGGAATGCCCCTGTCACTCCCCTAGCTCCCGATTGGCTGTATTGTTGTCTGGCCGGCCGGGAAGATACTTGTTCGGGCAGGGGAGATACACTTTGCCCCCGCCAGCCACACTGTCCTCCCCTGTTCTGTAGCGCCGAGAGGCGGTCGCTGAGGCCTACGTGTCCAGGAAAACCCTTTTAATTTGAACACATAAAGGTCCCATTCATACATGCCAGATTTGACATGAATTTCCGCCCGTGATGACAAGATGCATCTAATACATGTGAATGATGTTTCTGCACCTCTGTTCACATGCTATGGAAAATTTTAGCACAGAGTTTCTCAGTACAGAGTTTTGTCCGCACAGCAATGTATTGAAAAAGCTTTGATTAGGTAATTTGCGTATGCATTAGCGCATAGTAGTGTACTTTTTGTGCGCACACGGCCAGTTCACACGCGCGTACACTCCTTTAATGATTTAAAAGCCTATTTAGCTGAAAGAGGTCCGGATGTTCTTTTTCCTGCGGCATTGCACAGTGTATTGTGCATTTGCGTGCATATTGATTGCATATTTGCCCACCTCCCATGAACCTCTATGGGGCCATGGGTTTGCAAATATGCAGGGAAATAGAGCAGGACCTCATTTTTTGCGCGAGCGAGGATTGCATGCAAAAAAATCTATCATGAGTAAGAACCCATTAAATTCAATGGGTTCTATTCTCTGCATATTGCGCAAGCAAATTTTACGCGCACAAACACACAAGCAAATACGGTCCTCTGAACACGCCTTTTATTTTGGCTCGAAACAGGGAGGATTAGCTCCATTCAGAAACAATACAACTAATGTTTGTGCAAATCTGCTGCACATCAATGGCAGAAAAACGAGTGCTATGGAAGAACACGTCTAATAGAATGCTGACCTCTGAATTGAATACATAGATTGCCTCCAGGCTCCGCCTATTGAATGTGTACCTTATCTGTGTTCTTTATTACTTGTATGTAACAATAATGACCCTATTATGCACTAAAACATTCCCTGGATGAAAATATTGCTTCTCATAGTGTTTATTTGATACCTACCACTAATCATATTGAACGGGCGAAAGGGGACTTACATATGGTTACCGTAAGCAAAGTGCATTTTTGATCATACTCCAACTATATACAAACACCTTTGTAAGATCCTGGATGTAAACTCTCTTAAAAGGAGCTTATCAAACATAGCAGAGCGCTAGAAGCCGAATCAAAGGATGACTGAAAATAGTGGAAAGAAAGCAGGAGGGATACTTGTAGGGCCCTGTAATTACTTTTATACTGTTTATACGCCAACATCTCGGTTCTTCCAGATTCCTCACTGTTAACTGATACAGCTAAGTGCCCCACACATGTATCCTTCTCCAATTAATTACTATTCAGTTAATATTCTTTTAATGGTTTCTACATACACTAGTACATTGACATAATATATGCCCTTAGAGGTCCATGAGTATATCCCTTCCATATGAATTACTGTAAGATAAAACAATGAATGTTCATGCAAAACTACATGTGCTCTATTATTTTAGCAATATTCCAATAAAACTAGAACTACTTAATATAACGAAATAGAAACCTTCTTACGGTGTATTAAACATTTATATATCTACTTTATAAGAGCAATCGTACTATATAGGCTGGCAGCATTAAGGAATAATGATTTTTCCAGAGCCCATATTTCTCTATGATAACAAATAAGAACATTATAAAGTACAAGGCTGAAAGTGGAAGCGTACACAAGGGCTAGTTAATAGAGATGAGCGAGCATACTCATTAAGGGCAATTACTCGAGCGAGCATTGTGCTTAGCGAGTACCTGCCCGCTCGGAAGAAAAGATTCGGGTGACGGCGCGGGGGCGGGGAGCAGCGGGGGAGAGCAGGAGGGAACGGAGGGGAGATCTCTCTCTCCCTCTCTCCCCCCCGCTCCCCCATGCTCACTCCCGCAACTCACCGCTCACCCGCGCCGACACCCGAATATTTTCTTCCGAGCGGGCAGTTACTCGCTAAGGACAATGCTCGATCAAGTAATTGCCCTTAGCAAGTATGCTCACTCATCTCTACTAGTTAAGCATTTATAAGATGATTTTATAATTATTATCAAATTATTGCTATCTTCTATTTATTTCCCTGGCAAAACTCAAATTCCAAGCACTAATTCTGTTCTGGATGGTAATAGGTCCCTATAAAGAATTCTGTATGCTTGTTACTCTTTGAAACAATGTTGCAACAATGTAACTTATTAAAAATATATAATATCTGCAGGATAGGCCATACATAGTAGAGAAACGGGAGTCTGCTATCAGGGACCACCAACGTTCAGTTGTTCGCACTCGTGCACTGAGCTTATTTCTGCAGGAAGCAGGCGGCTCTATTCCCATAGCAGTGGCCAAGCTTGGTATTACAGGTAAAGTTCCCATTAAAGTGCTTGGAAACTTTGTGTGTAATGCCACACCGGGCCACTGCAGTTGGAACAGGGCAGTCTGCTTCCTACAAAATTCAGCTCAGTGAAAGGTTTATCAGCATGGGTCCCAAATGGTAGAATCCCGCTGATCTACTAATGATGGCCTATACTAAGGACTGTCCATCAACAGTTTACAACTGGACAACCCCTTTAACATCTCATGGTCTACTGAATCGCCAGCCACATATTACATGGATAGGCCCTGCAGTGGGTTGACCCTCCTCTAAAATGTTCTTATGACCTAACAGTGCACATGGATCAGGGTTTTTCTTTAAAAGAAACCGCTTTAATATCTGAACAAACACTATTCCACTTTTCAAAAGTCTTCATATGTTACTTTGTTTTCATTTCTGTCTTTCCTGCCAAACGTCTTTTGGTCAAAAACACTTTAAAGTGAATACAACCTGTGAAGAAAGATCATCTGCCTTGAAGAGGAATTTTGGTTTTTACTTATTTCTTTCCAAATTTTCTCTTAAACTGTATCCCTTAAGTCGGCACCCTTTCGTATCTAAACAGGCAGAACCACAAAGTCAACAACGTGTCCTTTTATATTGAGGCAGTGGATTCAAATAGGATTCCCAACAATAAAGAAAAAGGCCAAGCCGAGCTCTTGTGGAGAACATATGGAAAGGGTTTCTGGGAATGACATGAAGTTGTAATAAAAGCATACTTAAATATTTGTTCTTCAGACTGTTCCCCGGTTGAGTTAAGAGACCCTGAATCATTGCAGAGGTAAGCAGGGGGCATAAAAACATGGAATTTTTGTATAAGTTTTTATGTGAACTATGAATAATAATAATGATAAGAAATCGGAAGAAACATACATAAAATGAGTCATAACTCGAGAGCTTACAGACCATAAGTAAATATACACATAGGGTATTATACATATACACATACATACCTACATAAAGCTGTTGAGTGGATCACCAGCCGTGTATGTGTATAACCAGATAGGACGTGCAATGGGGTGTGCTGGGGATGCAGTGGGAAGATGGGGCAAGTGTGAGAGTAGAAGCAAGGTGGCTGGAGAAAAGTTTAGAGTAGGGAATATGATAGACTTCCCTGAAATAGACTTAAAGGGGTTTTCCAAGCAGCGCTGGCTATCAGGGCGAGAATACACTGGGGCGGAGTGGAAGCCACTGCTCCGACCCCTGTGTAGTGGTCGGCACTCGTAACTGCAGGCACAGCTCTCACTGAAACCAATGAAAGCTATGCTTGTAATTGCAGGTGCAGCTCCCGTTGATTTCAATGACAGCTGCACCTGTAATTACAAGCGTTGGCCACTACACAGAGGTCAGAGCAGCAGCTTCCACTCCGACTCAGCATTAATAGCCGGCTACTGATTGCCTGAAAAACCTCTTTAAAGCTGAATTTGGAGTTAATCTAACTGTCTGGGATAGCACATTCCAGAGAACTGGTGCGGCTTGGGAAAAATCTTGGAGACAAGAGTAGGAGGTTCAGATTATAGTGGAATGTAGTCTAAGGTCATTAGCAGAGCGGAAAGCATGTGTAGGGTGGCAGACAAAGATGTGGGTGATGTGGCACTGTGAAGGGCCTTACGGATGAGAGTGATGAGCTCAAATTGCATGATATATTTGGCGGGCAGCCAATGCAGTGACTGGCACAGAGTGGAGGCATCAATGCAGCAGTTTGATAAAAGATGAGCCTCGCTGCTGCATTTGGGATGGATTGGAGAGGAGAGAGTTTAGTGAAGGGAAGACCAACCGGTAACAAGTTGCAGTAATCAAGCCGTTAGTTGATAAGGGTGACAATAAGTGTTTTTTCAATGTCTCCACGGTGAGAAAAGGGCAGATTCAGATTTCTTTCGAGGTGCAAGTGACATGATTGAGCAAGTGACTGAATATAGGGAGTGAAAAAAAAATCAGAATCAAAAATGACCCCAAGACAGCAGGCCTGCTGCTGAGAATTTAATGGTGATATACTCACCTCTCCCCACCCCCACTGTATCCCGCGACAGCGTTCGATTAATTACTGAGTCTGTTATTGACTGTAGTTCCTGTGGCATCCCATAAACCGGGCTCAAATGAAGCCATAAACAGGGACCAACGCGAAGAACCCAATGCTGTCGTGGGACACAGTAAGAGGGTAAGGATGGCAGAGAAGCAAGTATGCATGGGAAAGGGGTTGTCCAGAGTTCTTACAACTCAGACAACCCCTTTGAGGCCAATGTAGCTGAGCATATTGGGGAGGAGTTTGTAATCTATAGTGTCAAATGCCGGGGAGACATCCAGAAGAGTCACCTAGAGTGGTCGCAATTTGATTTAGCACTCAGAAGCTTGTTTGACATTTTAGTAAGGGCAGTTTCTGTAAAATGTAGAGAGCAAAAGCCAGACTGTAAGGGATCAAGAAGAGTGTTTTCTGAGAAATAACTTATTAGGCGAGAGTAGACCAGGTGTTCCAGGAGTTGGGAGATGAAGGGGAGATTAGACAAAGGTTGGAAGTCGGCAGCACAAGACAAGTCAAGAGACGGTTACTTTAGTAATGGGAATATGGCAGCATGTCTATAGGAGGAGGGAAAGATATCAGAAGAAAGAGACGAGTTGGATATTGTTGTGAAGTGACCGATGACAGCCAGGGAGAGGGACTTAAGGAGATGAGCGACAATAGGGTCACTAATGCAGGTAGTAGGGCGAGAAGAAGAGAGAAGTCTGGAAACTTCCTTTTCTGTTATTGGGTCAAATGCTCAGAGTGATTAGAGGAGGTACAAGAGAGAAGGGGATCAACGCTAATCGGGAGTGGGAAGTAAGCCGCCAGATCTTCAGCATTGAGGTTCACTCTAGGGAATTTTATTTTAGGCCTGAGGAGGGAGTAAAAATATCAAAGAATCTTATTGGATAGTGAGGAGATGAAGAGGTGAATCATTAACTAGCACTATATAAAGGAATGAGATGTGACAATAGAAATATACAAACATTATGCAAAATGTGACGTAAGCTGAAACAAACGTTTTAATCTGTGATTAGTGATTACCCTTCATGGCCCTGAAGCCTTCCCCATACATGTTACAACATTTTAGAATGATGAAAATGGCTGGAAGTAGATTCAGATTCGTGAAACCAATTTCCTTTGGTCCATTGAATAGAACGTGACTGTCAATCTAGCCAAAACTGACATTCATTACAATCAGGCCAATTGTAATACGGGATGAAGTCCAAGGATAATTGTGGCACTGCAATGCAGGACCTTTATTCTGATCTAATACAACTAAAGTATGTGTTTAGCAGTGGCTAGCACTGTTTCCTTGCAACACTGGGATCCTAGTTTCAAATCTGAGCAAGGGCAATATCTGCAAGATGTATGCATGTTCCCCATGTGTTTGCATGGGTTTTATGGGGTACTCTGGTCTCCTCCCATACTTCAAAAACATACTAATAGAGGAATTTAGATTGTAAGCCCTAGTTGGGACCCGGACCAATGTAAACTCTGTAGAGCACTCTGGAATATCTTTCTGCTATAGGCCGCCTGCAGAAAGCCGGGTCGGATCCCGCTGTGAGAAAATTTTCACAGCAAGCTGCGATCCCGTGCCCCTGCAGAGGCCTGCGGTTCACCTGCTTCCGACGTTTTCCTTCTCCTGCTATGCGCTGGCTGCCAGACAGCCGGCGCATGCGCAGAGAGGAGCTGGCCCGTCACCACTGACACTTCTGTGCGGGCCTCCGCGAGAAGCGCACAGAAATAAGACATGCTGCGGACAAATTGCGGCTGTGCGCATAGGATTGCGTTTTGCAATGCAATCCTATGGAGGCGGGCACGGGCAGAAATTCTGTGAGAAATCCCGCTGCCATAGAAAGTGAATGAAATTAAATAAACTTTTTGTGCTTGCCAATCTAAAGAATATTTTCAGCTTTCCTGTTAAATAGTGGTCATGTCCCCGTGACCCCTACCTTACCTAAATGCAGAACAATATAGGCATGGGCACCCTGGGGTTTCAAAATGACAATGTGTGTGTGATGCTGTGGACATATAACCTAAAAAGAAAAGCTTAAATATATTGATCTGTATTGATCATTAACCATTAAATGCATTAAACTAACTTAGTTCACATTGTAATGATTTGGGGCAAAAATAAATCACAGAAAAAAGTGAATTGTAGAAAGGGGACTTCAAACATTTAGTGTTCACTTGAGGATCTGGGGAGGTGGCTTTGCATTCATTGGCCTTTGTTCATCTAAGTACCGTATGCTGAAATAACTTGCAAATGGGCTAAATAAAAGAAAGGTTTGGGACTGACAAACAATGCATCTTCTTTCAGTGGGCCACTTCCACACTGTTCTTTTCTTGAAAAAGTTTAACTGCCTGCCTGAAAGCCTTGCGCCCCGCATAACCCTCAGACATACTTAGCCTAATAACAACTTCCTTTATTGAGTAACAACTCCAAAGGGACTAAACAACTTGAAATGTCTGTCTGTTTCCTGGTCAATAGGGACATAGAAAAGAAAGGACTGCGATCCTTCACTCTAAACTCCCACACAACAAAAACAAAACTCCCTTTCCCGATATGGAAAAAAAAACATTATTTCCCGCTTCTAATCAAAACACCTACCTACTGCAAAGATCTGAGCAAACAGGAGACAAGTTAATCTCAGTACAGATATGAGGCTCTCCAGGCTAGATATTAAAATAATAATCTTTATTTGTATAGCGCCAACTTATTCCGCAGCGCTTTCAGGCATGGATAAATGCAAAACAATACAACAAGAGATACATTGGGTTAGACACAAATGGGTTGAGGGTGGTACAGGAGGTGCAGGGGGTGGGGAACACAGGCAATAGGAAATTTCATGTACAGATCATTTATTAGAAGGCAAACAGGGTGGGGCACCATAAGGAGGGGCGAGGGGCTAGGTCAGGAGATTTGGTATGCTTCCCTGAAGAGGTGCGTTTTTAAGGCACGTCTGAAATTTCGTGCATCGGGAATTGTCCGGATGCCTTGGGGTAGAGCATTCCAGAGGATGGGTGCTGCTCTGGTGAAGTCCTGTAGGCGAGCATGAGAGGTTCGTATTACAGGGGTGTTTAGTCTGAGGGTGTTAGCCGATCGGAGTGAGCGGGCTGGGTGGTGTACTGACAGTAGGGAGGCGATGTATGGTGGTGCAGCGCCATGCAGAGCTTTGTGAGTGAGGTAGAGGAGTTTAAATTTAGTTCTGTAGTGGATGGGCAGCCAATGCGGAGACTGACATAATGCAGAGGCGTCTGAGTAACGACTGGATAGAAAAATGAGCCTAGCTGTTGCATTTAGTATGGATTGGAGTGGAGCGAGTCTAGTGCGGGGGAGGCCAATGAGTAGCGAGTTGCAGTAGTCAAGCCGGGAGTGGATGAGGGCGACCACGAGCGTCTTTAGCGTGTCCGTGGTTAGGAACGGACGTATTTTAGCAATATTTCTGAGGTGCATGTGGCATGTTTGGGCCAAAGGTTGGATATGGGGGGCAAAGGTATATATTTTGCCACATTTTTGGGTTCACTTAAAATAGTTTTGTGAAATGTAAGAAGATACGACTGTTTTTGCAATGCAATATATTACATACACTTTATATTTAATAAAATCGTTTACTAAGTACAAGGCAGTTGCCTCCTGTTACAATGCCAAACTGGTTTTCTAGGACTTAAACGGGTTTTCTGAGATATTTATTTTGTATAGTCTTGGGGCTCTCGTGACCCAAACTATATATAAGTAATTTACTCGTCATGGCGCCGCACCGCTGTTTTGGTAGTCCGCCAACACAGCATCAGACTGATGACATCACCAGACACTTTAGTTACATCCCACGAATGTAGAAGCCGCCAGCCAGGTTTATGGGATGCCCCTGATTAGGTCTTTGACAGCCTCCTAATGGCTGCAGTGGTCACATGGGTAAACAACGCACATTATCGCTGCTGCCTGAAGTAAACAAAGACTTGGTGGTGGGGGAGTAGTATTATTGTTTTTTTTATATATATGCGCACATCCCCCTATTGCCACTAATGTGTGTAAAATCAGAAAACCCCTTTAAACATTAGGCCTATCCTTAAGATAGGCCATCGTTATTACATAGGTGGAGGTATGACCTCCGAGATTTCCGCCCAGTAGCACTATTAGGGGCCACATTCCCTTTTGTTGTTCATATGGCCCCAGTGGACGTCCATATTGGTGGATGTGCAACTCGTGGTAGTACAGTTTATTCCATTCAACTGCAGCTGATCAAACATTAATGGGCTATTCTGAGGATCAATCCTTAAAGGCCCTTTCACGCAGGCCAAATTTCAGTTTTTTTTAAAGAGCACTATTCTACAATAGAGCATGTTGATCGATGCTCAATCTACAGTTGACATATAGCCAATGATCACTGGTATGGGGACAAATGACCAAGACTGTTCGTACCTATACAGATAGTTTTTGTTGGCAGCACATCTTGTTTACACAGGAAGATGTGCTGCTGACGAACTAGCTTTTTTTTAAGCCTGTGTGAAAAATCAGTTAATTGGCGGAATATTCACGTCATAGTATTCCAGCAAAAAAAAAAGCCTGTAAAATATAACTTTTATTTAGTCCTCTTAAAAAAGGTCCCGCAAAGCCACAAATAATTCTCTACAACTATATGTATATATATCAATATCACCAGATATATTACATCCAGGAAAATCCATTTGAGATACTGCACTAGACATAGATGTCAGATAATACTTAGAACTGCACAAAAAACTTTCATTTGATTGTCAATTCTCATCAGATAATCACAAAATCTTCCATTTAAAATATGATCCAATGCTCACATGCCCATAGAGTCATCATGTGTGAAATAAAGTGAATACATCATACTCACATATTCACATGTGGGTCAGAAAAGATCCAAGCAGCAGTTGAAAAGTACTAAGTACCAGATTTCTTGTACTCTGCCTGTCTACCTAAATGTTGAGCTATCACCCTGACAAGGACGTCCCCACTTATCAATGTCTAAGTCCATTCACTGTCCACTATTTTGCCCTGCAAGTCAATTACTTCACTGGTGGTCGCTCATTCATTGTCCTGACGCGTTTTTCCACAAGTCATATGGTTCATTCGGGGAGAACTTTTAATGCCTCACTCTTTTTGTCATAATAGACAAATACCGCCTACTGGCCTAACAGACATACATAACAGCCACTAGATTCATGACGCCGGTTGTATTTTACAGGAGTTTTATTTACATTTTGCTGGAATACTATTGTGTAGATAACCATTAGCTTGAGATAGAATTTTTCTGGATTCTTTTAGAATATTTTCTTTTAGACAAAACTAACTTTTTATTTAGTTTCTCTGCTCCAAAAACGGAATTACAACTGACAGTCCTAACTTAAGTGTGAATGCAGCCTGATTATAACAATGTGTTAGCTGCATAATATGCAATCACTTAAAGTAACTGTCTAGGCTTGGGTCTACTTTTTTCCAGAAACAGCACCAATGTATGTCTAATGGCTGTCTGATATTACAGCTTACATAATGGAGCTAAACTGTAATACAAGACACAGCCCATGGGTAGGCATGATGCTCTTTCCGGGAAAATGTAACTCTCCTGGACAATTGCTGTAATAGAAAAGTTTTAAAAACTCCAAACTTAATGATGGTTCATATTCAACCAGCAATTATCATATTAGCACCAGCAGCCTGTGTTTCTCTCAAACACCTATTAGTTTTCACAGACACCCGTTATAGGCCAATAATCAATAGTGTATTAAAACAGGAACTCACCTCTTGACACCCTGCTAACAAAAGTCCTGCTAGTTTTGTAATTAGTAATGAATCCATTTCCATACAAATGACAATGCTGATTAACAACACCAAAGATCATGAAAAAGGCAGGTTTCCTGCAAACAACTGAGCAATAGTTACTGTAAATGTGATTAATTCTCCCCTACTGTGAGTCCTTCTTTACTGCTCTTCCCCCACAGATCAACCTTCATGTTACATTTGCAAATAAGTAGAATACCCTGCAGGAAGACTGAATGTGGAAAAAGAAATCACCATTTAATTGATTAAATTCCAATTATTACCAGTCTTTACAACTAATCTTGTAATGTCATCAAAGCAATGTTTGCATCTAATATTGTAATACTCGCCCTATATACCAGGCCTGTGGTCTCACCCGATAAATGTGGTCGGTGTGATATCAGTGGGTGCACTTCAGCTGAATATTTGATTGGTTTGGTTTCAAACAGCTTAAAAAAAGCTGGACAACCACATTAGATACATATCAGCAAATTCCCTCTATATGAACGGGTCGCTTTCAAATGCGAGAGCCTGCAGCGGAATCCAATCCTGTGTCTGACTGGCATCCACACGTACCTGTACTTCTCTGTACTGAGGATGGTCTGGACAGCTCGCCGCTGGACATGCGCAGTAGAGTCTTTTTTTAAATAAGCCCTGCTTTTCCCGTGCCCTTGCTAGGCTATCACGCGGAATCCGTGACTTTACTGCAAAGTCAATTGTGGAAGGGCCATGCGTCGGACAGCTTCCATTGACTTCAATGGAAGCCATCCACACGGAATCTGTGCAAAAATAGAACATGCTGCGAGCAGAAATTGCAATCGCTGTCCGCGCATGTGACCGAACATGTGAATAGTCTATTCCTGGTAATGGATGTGGAATCCTGCGGATCATCCATGCGGGTGACAATCGCGGATTCTGTAATCCAAATTCGGCCGTGTGCTGCCAGCCTAATTCTAATGAGACCTGCCAACGCCCTAATGTGTATGGGGGCAACTCAACTGCCTCCCACTGTCTGTTTGGAGCACCAATGGTTAAAAATAGTAGATTTCAACCCACTCCATCTTTTGTTCCCCTAGAGAGAAGAGACGTCTATGAGCTAGCTCCTCCTATGGAAAACAGATGTTGACCATCTTTCAGGACGGATATATATTTAACTATAAGAACTCACTTACGTATTATTCTAAACACCTTTTGCACTTAAGCACCCAACAGTTGTCCCGAAGATTATTGCTCCTATGCTTTCCCACTGGAGTGACAATCGCTTACTGATTGGAGGTGAAGGGAGCTGGAGATCTCTTCCAGCCGACCGCCTCCATTCACTGTGAACAGGCAGTCATTCATAGATGAACAACTGCCTGTTGACAAAATCAACTGCCTGCATAAAATGAATGATGAACAATAAGTGAACAAATCTTAATTTGTCAATCAATCGTTGACCATGTTTACACTGAATGATTATCTTCCAGTTTCGCACTATCCAACAATCATCTGAACAATAATCATTCCATACCAAAGGGCCATAAAATTTAGGCCTAAAACAATCAAAATCATTGAGCTCTTCTGCATCTCCAACCTACTGACCGAAATATTGTGACAGAACCTCATGCTATTGGACTTCTACTTGTGGGATGATGTTAAGTCCAGGGTTTACATAGTGAAAATGCAGAAGGTGGCACACACACAACAGCGGATCCCGGATGTCTGTACAAGCATTTTTGATGAGCTGCTGCTCTCAGTTCATTGTGAATGGGAGAAGAGGATAGTCTTGATTATTTAAAACATCGGAGAGCATGTCAAGCATATCCTCTAGTGGATCATGTTGTGTTCCATGTCATGGAACAATTGTTAATACCTTTGACAGGAATACATGTACATGATATTTAAGCACAGATTTGCATTCCTCGTTAAATTCTCTACCAGATACATATATCACATGCACCCCTTCTCATTTGAAAATATTGACTTGGTTCCAAGATGGTGGCCATCAAAGTGTTCGCCAAGTTAGACATAGCCCCTCTCAGATTTGCCCCCTTTCCCTCAGCAACATGCCACACATAGGATGGTGTACCCAACCTCCGGTTTCCATGTATTGAGGTGTCTCCATACCTTTGGACCACCCTGTATATTGCTTTGCTCTTTGGTGACCACTTCATGTAAACATACCTTCAAGCATATAAACTTTCAGCTTCCCATTTCATTAATGACATTCCTAAAGATCACAATGTCTAAAAAAAAGTTTCTGTTCCAAGCAAAAATAAATATATGTTGGCCCAAGAGATGAAGATTGGTTCCCTAGTAAAATGTGCAGGTCAAACATGAGGACGATGAAACAAGAATAATTGGAACAGTTACAATCTCAATGTTATTACTGGGAACAAAGAAGAGATACAAGACCAAGACATGCATGCCAAGACACATGAATAGAGATTGTTCTGTAGATAGCAGATCGTTTCCAGTTGGAATAAAGGAGAAACTTAATCTCAACGGGGAAATGTCAGTTTTTGTCTACTACACAATCTTCTACAACCACTTTAACAACACTATGTGAAAACGGAGTTGGACCTGTAAGTTTATCTACATGTCCGAATAAACACACCATGATTAATAATAAAAACAAGGAATCTGCTATGGATTATACATTGAATGTGGCTATTATTAAAAAATAATTTATATCATCCGCAGATGTCTGTATGAGAGACTAATAACTGGCTCAATAGTAAGAAATGTGATGGTACAATGGACTTCCAATAAACAGTGAACTCCACCACTATATTGAACACGATGATCAGCATCTGTCAATGCAACAATCAGCTCTTAACTCATATTTGAGTTAACAAAAATGCTAGTGCATGCCCTCATCATCGCCCACCTAGACTACTGCAACACACTACTCTGTACCCTTCCATCCAACACTCTTGCATCCCCTGAATCCATCCTGCGGCCTGCTTTTTCCACTTCCTTCTTTAACGTTTAGTATCAGTAGTTGCAAGATCTTCCTGACTTTGTATCATCAGCATACCTGAGATTGTGGATGTTTCTTTCACCAATCTTGACTCCCGATATTGGATTTGTCTATATTGCATTGCTTCAAGATTGCTTCTGCATACAAATTAAACAATGCAGGAGATAAGATGCAACTTTTGCACACACTTTTCCCAATTCTAAACTTTTCCTTGTTAGGCCTCATGTCCACGGGGAAAATCAGGCCCGCTACGGATTTTCCATTGAGAATCCGTAGCGGGTCCCTCCTGCCCCGCGGACATGAGGGCTGAAAATAGCAATTACTCACCTCTCCGCATGCTCTGGATCTTCCCTTCTTCGCCGCTTGATCTTCTCTCCATCGCGGCCGGATCTTCTTTCTTCGGCCCGGCGGATGTGCACGGCGCGCCGATTGCGTGCCGCGCGCATGTGTCGGCCCGAAGAAAAAAGATCCGGCCGCGACGGAGAGAAGATCAAGCCGCGAAGAAGGGAAGATCCGGAGCAGGTGAGTATATTCTGATTTTAGGTCTCCCACGGATCCGAACGGCTTCCATAGGCTCCAATAGAAGCCTGCGGGAGCCGTCCCCGCGGGAGACCCACACGAAAATGGAGCATGTCCATTTTTTTTCATGCTCCATATTTTTTTAAAATCACTTTTATTGACCAGCCGCGGGTATTTATCTACCCGAGGGTGGTCAATGCATCCCTATGGGGTGCGGATCCGCGTGCGGGTGATCCGCTGCGGATTTGAATTATTATTTTGCCCGTGGACATGAGGCCTTACCATTGGAGTTCCTGAATGTAGCCTCCTGTTTCTCGTGTAAAGACTGTATGAGTTGCCCCAGATGTCCCTGGACTCCCATTTGTCCCATTCATAACACAGCTATGTGCCAGTCCAAAGCCTAGAATAATGGGGAGGGGTTGATAAAGACGTGGTGACCTCCTCCACTATATAGCACCAAACACGTTTGAATTGATGATATGCAATACAATTAACAACCTGTCCCCTCCATAGGTCTCTTATCTAATAGCCCAATACCTTCCCACATGTAATCTTCTGGAATCACAATACCTCCTTGTCTACTCTCCTCTAGTCTACTCCTAACACAGTTGTCTCCAAGATTTCTCCTGTCCATTCCCTATACTCTGGAACTCAGTACCCAAAATGATCTGACTCTCACCTTCTAAGCCTTCAAAAGGAAAGAGGCAGGCCGTACCGGACTCTCCCCACCATGTCTTCCAAGACTTACAGCACCTCTCCCTGCTTGGGTATAACGCTAGGGTTGCCAGTCTTGATGCCACAGAGGGGAGAGCCTGGCACGACATGCCTATTTGACTCGAGTACTCCAAGACAAACCTCCAAGTACATTTTTTTCTGAAACGCATTAGCATTTCAGAATAAAACATACACGTGTCGAATGGGCATATCTGTGCCGGGTTCATTCAGCCCACAGTCTATGCAGCTTGTACCCAGTGACAGTTCACTTTAAAGGGAGCTTTAAAATAAATAACCATGTAAGCCACAACATTGGTGGATCTATGATGATGATGCATAGGCTACAAATGAGGCACAGGCTATGCATGAAGATCTCACAGTAAAGGTAGACTTTAAAGGAGATGTCCCGCGCCGAAACGGGTTTTTTTTTTTTTAAACCCCCCCCCCGTTCGGCGCGAGACAACCCCGATGCAGGGGTTAAAAAAACCACCCGCACAGCGCTTACCTGAATCCCGGCGGTCCGGTGACTTCAATACTTACCGCTGAAGATGGCCGCCGGGATCCTCTATCTTCGTGGACCGCAGCTCTTCTGTGCGGTCCACTGCCGATTCCAGCCTCCTGATTGGCTGGAATCGGCACGTGACGGGGCGGAGCTACACGGAGCTACACGGAGCCCCATAGAGAACAGCAGAAGACCCGGACTGCGCAAGCGCGGCTAATTTGGCCATCGGAGGCCAAAAATTAGTCGGCACCATGGAGACCAGGACGCTAGCAACGGAGCAGGTAAGTAAAAAACTTTTTATAACTTCTGTATGGCTCATAATTAATGCACAATGTATATTACAAAGTGCATTATTATGGCCATACAGAAGTGTATAACCCCACTTGCTGCCTCGGGACATCTCCTTTAAGTAATTTTAGGGTAAATAGCTTTCATCTGACTCTTCTTTTTGGGTAGTCATAAACTCTAGATAAATCAAACTACATCTGTAAGAAGGGACGGGTCTCTTTCTTCTGTGAATGAACTCGCACATGGAGGTAAATATCGCTGGAGTGATGTTATCCTAAAAGTAAAGTCATAAATATCTTCAAAGTGAGGTCACCTAAAGTAAATTAAACAAAGAACATCCCCCAAGGTCATTCTCTCAATCGGGAGGAGAAACAGGAACTGCACAGATCTTAGACACCGCTCCACACATTCACAACTTCAGTCAGTGGATGGGACATCTTCTGTATTCATATTTACAAAGATGTTTCTTCTAAATAGGTAATACGGATGTCAACCCAGGAAAAAACTCTACATAGGAAATAGAGGGCCTGGTATCAGATGCAGCTAGACCCTCCGAAGTTCGTTGCAAGAGCTTTCACTGACAGTAAGCTACATATATGGTTACCCATGGAATGTAACAATGGAAACAATGACAGGGCTCAGGCTTGAAACTAAACATTAGTATATATTTAGCAGTGCACCATTATCTATTAATGAAAGTGGATGACGTGGTTATACACAAGGCAGTTTTAAAGGGGTTGTCCAGGAGTTGAAGAAATTGAAATGGTTGTGTCAAGATAGAAAGTTGTCTTGTATGCGGTGGGGTCAGAGATTGTCCAATCGGCAATCTCCAGTACGTCTATTGAAATGAATGGGGCAGCAGGGCTCATGTGCGACTATAGCTCTATTCACCTTTTCGAAACCTCATGCACAGGAACGATGGGGGTTTCAGTGGCTATACCCCACTGATCAGAAGGCTAGCCCCTATCCTGTGAATAGGGCTAACTTTTTTTCTTGCCCAACCCTCTTAAGCTAACAGGAAGATATGTGATAAAATGAAAAACCAAACATAACTCATCAGTAAAATCCCCCTCTGATCCAGCGCTGACGCATGGTGATCCCCACCCCACTAATCTTTGTTCATTTTTCTGCAGTGGTGACATGTCGTACATCCACATGATTGCTACAGCCAATCAGTGGCCTCAGGAGTCACATGCCATACTTACATCTGAGGCTAGTGATTGGCTGCAGTGGTCATGTGAACTTACAACATGGCACTACTGCAGGCATAAAAAGGTATATGGCACAAAGTTTTGGTGCCAGAATTTCGGTACAGAACTTGTGAATGTTGGCACAATATAAGCAACAGGAAATAAATTATTGTATTTGTGGTACAAAATATATTCAATATTATTGTGTTGTGTAT
This sequence comes from Eleutherodactylus coqui, assembly GCF_035609145.1. Classification (NCBI taxonomy): domain Eukaryota; kingdom Metazoa; phylum Chordata; class Amphibia; order Anura; family Eleutherodactylidae; genus Eleutherodactylus; species Eleutherodactylus coqui. The sequence continues at coordinate 198,263,771 of NC_089841.1, read as the reverse complement.
TTATGTATCTAAACATGTAATAATTGCCCAAACACTAAACGTTTCATCATCACAAGTAAAAGATCATCCCACTGTGCACTTTCAAATGGGGTCACCATAAATCAACAAAGGATAAAGAGAAAACTGTCTACCAAGCTCAGATCAAATGTCTCACATCACACAAGAGGCAGCAAGACCTCCTCCCCCTCCTCCAGGTAATACAACAAATGGCAGCGACCTTAGAAATACAGGACCCTGGAGCTGAGCAGCAGGAAGTCCACAGTCCAAGCATCTGTCACCTCCCGGGGAGAGCTAAATGGATTAGAGCTGGACTAGGAGAAGAAAACTTTTTTGAAAACATGCATTTGATTAACATGTCAACTCCAATATACAACATCACTTCTGCTCCCTAGGATCACAAACCCCTGCTACACTACGAGTTCTCAGCTCAGTAGGGTGTATGGACAACCCTGGATTACTGAATGGATTGACACTGAATTGACCCGACCTGAGACAAAGTGGTCAAATACAGATGGCCTTGTATTTGTCCTCCCTTCCTGTAGAGAGGTATGTTATACAGTACACATCATTGATCCACATCATTCAGTACTTTATTGCAACCGCTGATAAGACCCTGGTGATAACATTATCACTACCAACATTTCCCAGAAGTTATCTGCACTGATATTTTCATGCACTTATGACCTTCCTGCAATCTCTTGAAAGCACCCAATGACCCCTTTAAATAATGAGTCAAGACCTCTTCCAGCAATATGCTATTTTCTATGGAGGTAGAGAACAAAATATTATTCCATTATTATTTAATGACTTTGCAGGTTGAACTTTTCATCAGTACATTGCTGTCAAGCTTTAGGATGAACAGAAAAGTAATGAGGCAACAATACAATACTAGCAGAGTTGTTAAAGGGCATCTCTGCTAAGAACAGACACTAGAAAGTTAAGGTATTTATAAAATACCCCTCAATGAGACCGAGAGGATCTGCAGTATGCCAAGGGTGAATACTGGCTTTCATGTAAGTGAGTGATGCCAGAAAGGGTGTAAATAATTTCTTCTAGACTCATTTGAAGCTTCAAACAAGTCAATGGGGTGAGGATATGCCCACATTTGAGCAGCTTTGGGGCTTCTGATTGGCCTCAGAGGTCTTATGTAGAGCCTGGGGGTGTTTTTTGCATATTGCACATACTCCTTTTTAACCCCACCATCTCCATTACTGCTTCAGTTGGCCATTAAGCAGATTTATTAGGTCTTCCTTATAAAGGGGGTGTTATATTAACAGATGCCCACTAAGGTGGGCCAAAACATAAGATTCTGCAGAAGTTAAGGATCTATTCACACCACATTGATGCATACAGTATTTTTACAAGAAAAAGGTACCTTTAAAACAGGATGCAGCAGAACGCCTGTCTAAGTGCATTCTGCTGCTATTGACCTTTGTTACAAATCTTTAACAGGACAAGTATGGGTGCCCGTTTTAATGATACATTTGCCCCCCCCCCTCCCCACACCCCACAAAAAAAAAGAATGGCACCTTTCAATAGAATTCAAAAATGTGGTGAACCTAGGCTTAGTTAAAATCTAATATGAATCCAAGCTTGGAATTTACGTGAAACACCACATACCACAAAGATGGAAAGTCATTCCAACTGTTGCACAAATAGTTACATTTTCATATTCACCTACAGTGAAAAGTTTGGGCTGATTTTTTTGTTAAATGCCAGAACTACCGCAAACAGTATCAGGGTGCGTTCACATGTAGCTGATTTGCTGCGGATTTCCTTGCAGACTTTGTAGCAGATCTGCATCAGATTCCACCCCTTCAATTTGAATTCAATGGAAAGTATGAAATCTGCCATTGATCTGCACTAAAGTCTGAGATAAAATCTACAGCAAATGTGAACGCACCCTCAACTTAGAGATCACCACTGCACCCTCCATTCAACAGCAGAACTCTCCTCACATCCAGGACCACCTCTAGAAGATGAATACCCCTATGAGTGAAGGAATTAGTCACATCACTCTCTACCTCCAAACTAAACACAAGGGTCCTACAGAAAAACCAGCTGTCTGGACTAACAATGTAGGAAAGGGGCTCCGTACAGCAAACACTCCCCAGATGTTATCCCACATGAAATACATCATCATCACAGCCTTCAGAGGCACAAAGGATGCAACACTGTATATATTATGAATATACCAATCATTGGGGGCACCATGTGGTAAACAATGCCATGGGGAGGGGCTCACACACCTCTATTCTCCCATGTATTGCTGCACAGAAAGTGCCCAGGGCTTTATTATATGCTACCCACTCACTGATGCCCAAGCACAATGAAGTAGGTGGCATGTGATCCTCTTACCTGCTGCCTGATGAGCCAGCACATTGCACAGCAGCCCCAGCAAGACATATCCAAGCCCCCCAGCTATCCTGCTCCTGGACATCCTGGCAGCTTGCTTGTAGTGCAATCCTTACAGCATCCAAAGTTCCTTAGAAAAGTGAGCTTGGCAAATGTGGTAAAGGAAAGGGGCTGCCTGGCAGCCCCTGTGCCGCCTGCTGCTTCTCCTCCAGCTCCCACAATTGAGCTCTTTGTCAGCCTGTGCTTCACCTTCTCCCTGTACCTTCCAGCTAGTAAGCGCAGTGAGAGGCACTCCTGAGCAGTGGGGCACAGAACGCAGCAGCTAGGTGACCAGTGGGACCATCCTTGAAAGCTCCAGACCTGCACAGACCCAAAATATAGACTTTAAAAAGTTTGGAGCAGTTCTTCCAGAGAGTGCCAGACCTGCCCCCTTGTGATCCCGCACAGTGTGAGGGGAGGTAGGAGTGGGCAGGCTCTGCTCCTGCTCCCCCTGCCAGCAGCATCCTGACGTCACCAGGGAACCTCTGGCAGGCACTGAGTTATGGAGGCTGGTGGAGCGCCATCTGCTGGCCAACACACCAGGTGAACGCTTCCGAGCAGGTTACCTGAGTTGGTGCAGAACTGCAGCAAGTCTCATCCTGAGCAGCTCAGGAGCGCTAATAGATGGCATCCCAGCACTCCCAGACCGGAGCCCTTCTAGAGGGGAGCTTCATACACACTTTAGTGTAAAAACACACTTGCAAAGGTTTATGAAAGAATGGAAATGTAACACTTTAGTCAAGATGATTCCGTCCTCCTGGATCTTAGGGCTTATTCACATAGGGCGTGTGTATGCGGAAAATTCATTGTGCGCATTGTGCAGAGAATAGATTCCATTGATTTCAGTGGGTTTATTCTCCCTTTTGCGCATGCTCTTTGCATGCCGAAAAAAAAAAAAGAACGCGACATGCTCTAGTTTGGTGCAGCAAAGGCAGCATAGGAGTCTATAGGATCTCACTGGAGTCTATAGAAGACACTGGAGACGAATTAGAATGCACAGCCTTTTAAATCACGGCATGGGTGTGTCCCACGCCGATGTGAATGGTCCCTAGCAGCGCAGAAAGTACAGTAAAAAGCGCCGATACAAGCGTGATATCCTAATATTCACAGAGCAGGAAGTCGTGCAATCACATGTGTTTCTGCGCTTACGCTCGTCTGAAAGGCATGTAGCAATAATCATTTGCCCGAATGAGCAAACGATGACACGGTTTCCTCATTCGCTGGGGCGCTCTGTTTAAATCATTTTATTTTTACAGGATCAGTGAATGAGAACTACTGAGGGATCGGTATTTAAACCGGACGGTTAGTGAACGAGCCAATGAGGATTTTCATGTCTGCACGAAATGAAAGACAGAGATAAGCAGACATCGCTCATCGTTCGATCGTTGGCTGCGTTTACTGAACGGTTATCATGCAGATTTGGATGATGCAGTGATTTTTTTTTAAATGTAATGGTTCCGTGGAAAAGCACCCTTAGGGCTCATGCCTACGGACAGAGCGGGATACGCCTGCGGATTTACGCCGCGGGAGTACCGCGGTGGTAAACTAAAAGTCCTAACTTGTGATCGTGGAAAAACGCATGTTTTTCCACGGTCTCCATTAATATTATATTACCCTTTCCAATCCACTGTCTGACGTCTAAAGACCTTATGATTTAAGGCTGTACAGCTCTGATGTTGGAAGATGCCCATCGGGGTTCTCTTACTGTATATTGCAAGCCTCTCTGCTGTCGGAGCCTATCCAACGTGTCACCTCATGCAGTACTGGCTTTAGCCAGCATATAGCGCCGTTGTATAACAGAAGAAAAAGAGTAAGCCCCCTAGGAAAACCAGGATACAAATTGGATTGGAAAGGGTTAATGGAGACCTCCGCTGCAGAAAAACGCAAGGAAATAGAACATGCCGTGATTTCTTTTCCCACAGTGGAAATCCGTGACAGAATCACGCATGTGAGCACCGACAGGCAGAACAGCTATTAGGTTCAATACGCAGAAGCCTGCGTTCGCAAACGCCAATGAAAATCACGCCATACGCAACTATCAAAATCGCGGCATTTTGCCGATGCCATGTGTGAGAGTGGTCATAGGGCTCCTTCACAAGGTCATGTTTGCATTCGTTGTTGTGCATGTAAAATTTACATACGCAACATGCACAGAATTGAACCAATTGATGTCAGTGGGCTCACGCACATTTGTGTATTTTGCACGCACGAAAAAATCCAACATGCTCTACTGTTGTGCGCGTTTGCCACCAAAGGTCCCTATAGAAGTCTATGGGCGTGTATATGGCTGCGATGCACAGCCACATGGCACACCGTGATGGGAGTAAATGAAAGTAAATGGACTTTCATTGATCCGTTCACATTAACGTGTAAATACTGCGTGTAGATACGCACAAGAAATAGATCCCAGCATGCTCTTTGTCTCTGTGTACCACGCTGTGTAAGCCCTATACTGCGCATGATTGCGTGCATGACTCCATACGCGGTCTTTACCGGCTCACACAGACATATCACTGGAAAAGCAACACATCTGGAACTATTTAGACTAAATAGCCATTTAGATTGGAGCGTGCTTGTGTCCTGTGCGCAAGAAACCCTGCCCAGCTGCGCAAAAGATACAGTGTGATATGCTGACGCTCACGGAAAAAAGCACTTTTTCATAGCACGAATAAGTTTTTATCGCACAATTGCGCATACATCCGTGTTTAGAAGCCCTTATTGTGGCTTCACACGGGCATATGCGTTTTTACGTGTGTCGGCGTATTTTATTGTACGCTTTGTGTTTGCAGAGCACGTTCATTTCCAAACTGCAGACAAACACCCCCTGATTTAAATGGCTATTTAGTTCCAGATGTATTCTTTTTTCAGTAGAATTGCGCATTTTTTCACGCATTTGTTGGGTGTTGCACAAACACTTGCGCACCCCCTTAGACCTCAATGGGAACCGTTGGTGTGCAAAAACAGATAAGTGCATTATTTTTTCTGCAGGAACTTAGGGCTCATGCACACAGCCGTGATTTTGGCATATTATATGGCTGCGATGCACAACCACATGGCACACCATGATGGGAGTAAATGAAAGTAAATGGACTTTCATTGATTCGTTCACATTAACGTGTAAATACTGCGTGTAGATACGCACAAGAAATAGATCCCAGCATTCTCTTTGTCTCTGTGTACCACGCTGTGTAAGCCCTACACTGCGCATGATTGCGTGCATGACTCCATACGTGGTCTTTACCGGCTCACACAGACCGGTAATACTGTGGGACTCCAGCAGCGTTTTACGGATACGGTCGTGTAAATGAGCCTTGGTAAGATATGTATATTGACTTTTCATGCACAAAGGTTTCCATGGCCTTTAATGTATAAGTGCTTGTTCAAATCTTTTAGGGGATTACATTTTCCTGCTCTTTTCAGGGGGGCACCCTCTGGCCAAATGGCTTTGCGAAAATCGTCAATGGAGGTTCCGAACTGAACCTCCAACTCTGATGATAATGAACCCTAACACAGAAAGGTGGTAAGGGGAAACAACGTGTAATTGCTCTCAGTAAGAGAAAAAAATTATCTTGTAGATATGATTCCTATTAATGGCTAACAAAGAGAAATAATGTTACAGCAAGGTTTCGAGGCTACTTAGGGCTCTTCATCAGGCTGTTATAGCAAATTATCTGAATAAACTCACATATACACACATGTATATTTTTATACATACAGACAAAAAAACAGAGACTTGGTATGATTAGGGGGAATCTGTCACCTTTTATTGCTGTCCCCTTCAAGGGTAACATAAGAAAGTGACAGGCACGCTAATTTCAGTGATATGTAGTTTGGAACAAACTTGTAGCAGCACATACATAGAGGACTAGTTCTCGCTATTCAAGTGCTGTAGCTAGCCTTGCCCACCACGCCCTTCACCCAATGATTGACAACTGACTGCCTATTACTGTATATATAGCTTTCTGCCTGTTACTGTGTATATAGCTTTCTGCCTATTACAGGGAGATAACTGTTAATTATTGGACGGAGGGCGGGGTGGGTGTGGCTAGCATGTAGCTCATGAATATTGAAGGACTCGCCTTCTATGTCTGGCTGCTACTGATAAAATGCACCTTTCTCCCAAACTACTGCACAGGTACATATAACAGACATATCAGTGTGACAGGTACTGCCTTATGGTGCTCTCAGTAAGGGCTCCAAAAAGATGGTGACAGATTCCCTTTAATTTGCATTGAAAAAATAACATTAACAGGATGAGCCTGAAGAGTAAATCCTTATTCAGTCCACAGATAAGGGTGTGAGAGTTTTAGCATCTCTAAATTGATGTTAGTTCAGTGGCCTGATGCCCCAACTGTTCCTGAACCACATCACTTAGATGTTATAGTTCACAATAAATTGAGACCTAAGTTCAGAAAATCAAACATTCTTATAAATTTGTATTCCCACACTCTTCTGTGTCTTTGGGATTTGGAGTGAACTTTTAGTATAACAACCCTCATATGCTCCATATTGTGTCCTTGGCTACAAAAGTGCTCGGCCACAGGTAATTCGGTCTTTCTGTAATTGTGTGCCGATGAGATCTCATCCTGGCTCTCCGTTTTTGTCCTGTTTCTCCAACATAAAGCCCCCCCAACAGGACACATATTGCACCAGATCAGGTACACAACATCAGACGTGGAACATGTGAATGTCCCCGGGATCTTGTAGTCCTGCTGTGTGTTGGGGATCCGTATCCTGTCCGCAGTCAGTACATGTGAGCAGGTCTTACAGCTCCTTACCTTACAGGGATAAGTTCCTTTTTGTGTGTCGGAGGGCAATGCACTCCTGATTATAAAGTTTAGAGGTTGTCTGTAACATAAGAAGATTGGATCCGGTAATATGGTTTTTAGGTGGTCATCTACATGTAGGGTATGATGGAGTTCCCTTGCTATACCCTTAATACCTCTAGCTGTGGATTGTAGGTCACTACTAGAGGTACACAATTGTTTTCTTCCTTCTCTGTCTATTGGAGTAGTTGTCTTCTTTGTATCCTGGTGGCTTCAGAGATTTGATCATCAGTTGAAATTGGATGGTAGCCCTGATTTATAAATGTCCTTTTGAGATGGTTTAAATGTTAATCCCCGTCTGTTGGGTTTGAACAGATCCGGTTGTATCTAATGGACTGGCTATAGACGATGGACTTTTTAATGTGTTTGGGGTGGAAGTTGTCTCATCTGAGGTGTGTTGGCCAATCAATGGGTTTTTGGTACAGGGATGTCTGTATTGAATTCATTAGATTTTTCATGGTGGTGTCCAGAAGATTAATTTATGCTTGAAAATATATTATAAATACAAGAGGAGTAGTCAGATGGGAAAAAAGTACGCTTACCATAAGGAGATGAGGAGTATGCATGGAACAGTGCATATAGCCATATAGCGCTCAGTAATGAAGGGTATTGACAGCTGATGTGTGAGCTAGAATTTAAGTGGACGTGTGCTCCCGAGATTGTGGCAAAGTCACTTCCACGCTTATTGCTAAGAGATTAGGATGCAGTACGTGGTTTAGCATTGTCTTGTTGAAATGTGCAAGTGCAGCATCCGAGCGGGGCGCGCCAATGTGGGGGAGACCACAGGTAAACAAGATGGATGTAATGGGTGGCTCTGCGATTTCTCCCTGCAATGGCGGCAAAGGCCTGGCTCAGTCGCTTGCACTGGCAAAAAGGATTAATACAGTCAATAAGAGTTAACGGTGGTTTGTCACATGACGCCAGAATCTCTATGTGTCAGGATGTGCTGCTGGGATCTGTTGTACTATGTGTTTCCTAGCAGCACATCTCACAGGTGGGGTGAATGATTGAGCTAGCTGGGTGTGGTGATCTCCTACTAGCCAATCCCCTTGATCTGAGCTCACATATAAACCCTGCTCTTGGCTGTGTCTGTCTGGGTTCCAGGGTGAGCAGTCATGTTACTTCTGTGCTGTGTAACTTGTTATCAGTTCTGTGCAGCTTGTTCCCACTCTGATCTGTGTTTGCAAGTAGGTCTGTTGTGTCTCTCTGCTTCCCCAAGACGGTTTGGACACCTGTAGTCCTTGTCTGTAGCACATACAGGGCCCCTTTTCCCTTCTCCTTTACAGATGCGGCTTCCAAATGTCTTATGTCTCGCTCTGCATGTCAGTTGGTGGATCCCTGACACAGTTCCCTATGTCAGCTCGATGGCTGACTGTCTATTTCCCCCTGGTATTAGGACACATAGCCTTGCTGTGAGTTTCATCTGTGAGCTCTGGGTGGAGTCTGTCTGGTTCTCACTATATGTAGAGTCCGTGCCCTGGTTGTCTGTCCTGTTGCAGCGTGTTGTGTGATTTGTGACCTGTGCCCTGGTTGTCTGTCCTGTTGCAGCTTGCTGTGTTATCTGTGACCTGTGCTCTGTTCTGTCCTGTTGCAAGCTTGCTGTGTGATCTGTGTCTTGCTGGTTTATGTCCTTTTGTACGTTTATTTTCTGTCTGTTTTGTATCAGCTTGCTGTGTGACCTGTGATTTGTGTCCTGTCCTGTGCAGCTTGCTGTGTGAACTGTGTCTGGTGCTACTGGACTCCTGGTTAGTGTAGGGACTAGCGGTATAACCAAGAGCCGTGAAGTGGCCAGCTATCTTCCATGTTTTGTACAAAATGTCAACTAATACCTGGTATTTATAGATAGCCTATCATCTGCTTTTAGTGTTTGCATTCTGGCTGCTGTATGCTGTGTTCTCTGCTCTGTGTCATGTTCTGTCCTTGTTATGTAGCATGTGTATGTCTCCTGTTCTGTGGCGTGGTTCCTAGGATCAGCTAGGGCCCAGTTCTGAAGACCACTGGGCCGCCCTTTATTGGGGCGATGTCCCCGCTTAGGTAGGGCCATGTCATCCTCCCCCTTGTAGCACAGGGCAAGTGTGTCTGAAACACGTGTGTATCCATCCCCCGTTCCTCTTGGTCACAATCGTGTGGGCTCCGTTTTTAGTTTGCCCACATGATCGTAACACTATGTTAACGGACTCTGAGAATGAGTGTAGAAAGAATTGACACGAGTCCTTGTAGCCTTGATATGCAAACTGGAGATACTCAGTTTACTCAGCTTTGGTAATAATTGCAAGAAACAACAAGTACGATTCTTCAGCGAAGGCAGTGGAAGTGCTTTACAGTAAATATTAATGTTGCTCCACACTTTTATTTAAGATGCGAGACAATTGAAAACTTCAATGATCTCTCTCTCTCTGCTTGAATTATCAGGTTACTCAGAGGGATTCCCACAGTCCTAGTTATCTGTTGGGTTAGTCTGGTGATTGCTATGAGGCTGGTGAAGATATTTTAGTAATGGGCCACTTTACACTTTCCTAACTTTACTGTTAACAGGCGCTCATGCAACTCACTGTTGTGCTGATAGATCCCACACTTGATCCTCCACACTGCAGCTTGTTAGGAAACTTGTAAAATCCTGGCTCTCTCCTACAGGAACATGTTAACTCCACTCCAGGCAGCCTCACCTCCTCTCACACCCTCCTCCTCCGACTGCCTCCTCATGACTCCCTTGCTACAACTGCTTTCTCTTCCTGTCTAGCTCCCACACTTTCACAACTCCTATTCCTAACATCCTGCCTCACTCTGCCATTTTCCAGCTCTGGACTCTCACACCATCCCCCTCTACCAATCAGCAGCCAGCTGTTGCCAAGCAGTTAGCTTTAGCTTGTAAAGAAAGGGGAAAACAGGGTTAATCCAACGTACGGCACCTTCTATGTCTCCTAGGAGCACATAGCCAGGTGTTACAGAACTGATGATTGTGTGGCTATCCTGGAGGACCTTCTGGGCCACTACACAAGCACTTTCCTGAAAGAGACGCTGTCTGGATGGGAGCATATGTTGTTCTAAAACCTCTATATACTGCTCAGGATTGATATTGCCTTTCAAGATGTGTAAGCTGGCCATGCCATAGGCACTAATGCAACCCCATACCATCAGAGATACAGGCATTTGAACTGTGGCCTGATACCAAGCTGGATGGTCCCTCTCCTCTTATGTTTCAACGGGTTTTATTGGGTTAAAAAAATTAAAGTTGGCAACACTATGCCGCAATGACCCCACGCAGGGGGCTGTAATCAGTCCTTTCCATTTGAGTACAGAGATTCCATTTTTCAATAAACTTAACAAACAGGGGAGGGTATAAAACAGGGCATAGTTTCCAGTAGTAGGCATAAAGAAGAAAGCATCTTGCTGTATATTTCGTATAGGGGAAGGAACAGATCCCGATGTTTCTTTCATTCACTCAGTTATAGTTGGAGTACTACAAAAGGGCAGAAGGTCGCTTAGGCGCCTTGTTTGGTCAACTTATAGGATATTTGGTCGTCTTCCATTTATAGTCTTACCAAATAGTGTAGATTGGGGATATTGATATGGGTTACCCAGGGGTTCCATATCTTGTCAAATTGTAGAATTTTATCTTGGCGTATAGCTATGAGCTTTTCGTTCAGGAAAGTTTTGTTTATGCGAGATATAAGGGATTCAAATGGGAGACCCAGTTTCCGCCATTGTTGTGCAATCAGGATTAAGGCGGTCATGGTAATGTATTGAAGTAGTTTGAAGGGGGAGTTGCGCATTCCCGAGGGTTTGTTTCCTAAAAGTAGGATAAAGGGACAAAGTCCAGGACCTGTCCCGGTCACGGTAGCTAGTAGATGGGAGACTTTTTTCCAGAAACCCTGTGCTGTGGGACATGTCCACCAAATATGATGGTGCGAGCCCATGTCATTGCATCTCCTAAAACATAGATTGGGGGTCTCCGGGTAGATGGCATTCAATCTTTCGGGAACCAGATACGCTCTGTGTAATACCTTCAAAGAGGTCTCTGTTAGTGAGACTTGCCAGCTATTTTTGCTTAGGGTCTCACAGCAATGATGCCATCGGCCTAGTGATAGAGAGGAGCAGAAATCAGATTCCCATTGTAGCATAAAGGGGAGTTTGGAGTCTTGCAATGTTCTATTTAGCATATCGTAGAAATGGGATAATGTGCCTGGATGGGTGGGGCAGAATTTGCATATGGCCTCCATTTGATTCAACTCTAATTTAATCGATGGGGGTAAGATTGAAGACGAAAAATGGAAGACTTGTATTTTTCTCCACCATTCTTGCGGTGGGGGCTTATATTGGCTCATGAAGGAGGACATCGAGATCAGTTTGCCATGTATTGGAAAATCATACAAAGATGTCAAACTGTTTGTTTTCCACCATGTAAATTGCGTCGCTTCTAATCCGGGGGGAAAGTCAGGGTTGTAGAGTAGGGGGGTGAGCGGGGATGGCGTAGGATGTGTTTTAAGTTTAAATCTGACTTGTCTCCATAGCAAGATCGAGTAGAATGAGCAAGGTGAATTAGTTCTAAGGTTAGGGGGAAGGGGTGTTTTTGACCAGAGCAGGGAGGACCAAGTGAGCGGACAAAACTGAGCCTCTTCTATTATGGTCCACAAGGGGGAGTGGGGACTGGCATAGATAGGTGGAATTTGCGCTAGACGGGCAGCCTTATAGTATTTTTGGATGCAGGGGACAGAGAGACCTCCATATTTCTTGTGTAGACACATTATGGATTTAGAGATTCTGGGGCGTTTATGCGCCCAAATAAACGCAAATATTTTTTTGGGGAACAATCGTAAATCTGATGTAGGAACCGGTATGGGGAGTGTTCTGAATAGATAGAGCAATTTCGGAAGAAGGGTCATCTTAATACTGTGGATACGCACAATCCACGAGAGATATGGGCCATCCCATCTTTCCAAGTCTAGGCTCAGTTGTCTGAAGAATGGTTCATAGTTCCATTTGTATAAAGAATTTAGTGAATTTGTGAGCTTAACTCCCAGGTAGGGTATGTAGTGATGTTGGGTTTTGAATTGAAAGTTGATCTCAATTAGTTTTTGCGTGTTCTGGGGGGGGTGGAGAATTTCGGATTTTGACTGGTTTATTTTAAGGCCGGAGATAAGGCTGAATTTATCTAGTAGTGCCAATAGATTAGGTAGAGAGGTTAGTGGGTTGGTTAAGGTTAGGAGTAGATCGTCAGCGAATAGGCTTCGTTTCTTATTTATATTGCCTATTGGTAACCCTGTGATGTTGGGGTTTCCTCTTATAGCACAAGCCAGTGGCTCCTTTGTTAGTGCAAATAGGGCTGGTGAGAGTGGGCAGCCTTGGCATGTTCCTCTCAATATTTGAATTGGGGTTGGGTGGGTTGAGGGAATTTTGAGGTATGCTGAGGGGCTGGAGTAAAGGGCTGAGATTACCTTTAAAAAGGGGCCAGCAAACCCCAGTCTCCAGAGAACCAATTGGAGATAGGACCATGAGAGGGAGTCAAAGGCCTTCTCTATAATTTATGCTAGTATTGCAATTGGAGTTTTGGTGTTGTTTGCGGTATGTATGAGATTACAGATTTTTCGTACATTGTCAGGGGCTTGTCTACCTGGGATGAAGCCCACTTGGTCCCTATGTATTATTGAGGGAAGTAGTCTATTTACTCTGTTAGCTATTATAGAAGTGAAAAGTTTTAAATCTACATTAAGAAGGGAGATTGGTCTATAGTTTGATGGGATTGAGCGATCTTTCCCTGGCTTGGGGATGGCTGTGATTAGAGCTTGTAGAAAGTCTGGGTGGATACGACCTTGCTGAAGTATGTGATTAAAAAGAGTAACCAGGTGGTGTTTCAAAATTTGCGTGAATTTTTTGTAATACAATGACGTAAAGCCGTCTGGTCCTGGTGCTTTGCTACGTTTGAGGCATCAGATTGCCCAATCAACATCTTCATCGGTTATGCTAGCATTGAGGTCTGAAAGACACAATTCTGATAGGTGTGGTAATTTGAGTTGGGAGAGAAAATCGGTGATGCGGGTCTCCAAAGGGGTTTGCTGATTTTTGTATAATTTCTGATAGTATTGATGGAAGGTCTCATATATTTTATCTGGGTTGGAGGTAAGGTGGCCGCGTCTTGTTTGGATTTTATGGATTGTGTTTATAGTTTGTTTTTCTCTAAGTTTTCTCGCTAGAAGTCTGTCTGGTTTATTTGCATATTGAAAATACGTAGCTTGGGTCCATGCAAGCGCTTTTTCCGTTTTATGGGTCAGTAATGTGTTTAGTTCTAGTCTTGTATCTTGAATGGTCTTTCTCAGGAAGCATGAGGGGTGCTGGGTGTATGTTATTTCTAGTTTTCGGATTTTATGTTCTAGTGATGTTTGGGCTCTGGTTCTTTCCTTTTTCTGTTGTGACGCAAGGGAGATCAGGGCACCTCGTATTACAGGTTTATGGGCTAGCCATCGAATATCTGCTTCTGAGTCATTGGGGGTGTTATGATAGAAGTAATCTTCTAGGTTTTGTTGTACGGTGGTGACCATTGTAGGATTGTAGGGTTAGTAAGGAGTGCTTCGTTTAGTCTCCACATATATGGAATTCGTGTTTGGGGGGAAAATAGAAATTTGGATAGGACTGCATTATGCTCAGACCAGGTATTTATTAAGTGACGGGAAAACGACAATAGTGGGAGGGTTAGGGATTGGTGAGGATCCAATCTAATCTGTAGGGGTGTTTATGGGCAGGGGAGAAGTATGTGTATCCTCTCTTGAGTTGATTGAATTCTCTCCAGGTGTCTGAAAGTGTTAGGAGTTTGAATACCTCTCTGAACTTAGTCCTCAAATTTTTCTCCCTCGGAGGAGGGAGTGGGGAGGTGGAGTCAATTTTAGGGTCATTAGTGAAGTTAAAGTCTCCACACCAAATTAATCTGGTCTAATCTAACGGAATGAGAATGTCACATATTGCTGGAAAAAATTCTATTGGGTTATCGTTTGGTGCATAGGTGTTGGCAATACAAAGTTTATCATTGTATAGCTCTCTTATTAAAATTATAGAATGACCTTGGTCATCATGAAGGCAGTTGGTCAGATTGAAGGGGAGGGAGTTGCGGATAAAGGTAGACACCCCCCTGCTTTTAGTGATAAATCTTGCATGGTAGTGTGTTTGGTATCGGGGGTTGAAAAATTTTGGACTGGATGTGTTGGAGAAGTGGGATTCTTGAATACATATGATGTCTGGTTTATGTCTTATGTAATCAATGAAGGCCTTTCTGCGTTTGCTTGTGGAGTTAAAACCCCGGACATTATGACTTAGTACTCTACACATTATGTTTTATTACAGTGAAAGTGCTGTTGTTATGATTTGGTTGGTTAGGTTTTTATCCTGTAGTTGGGTGAGGCCTTAGCTTTCTTTAGTGAAGTGGGATGTGTTTTTGAAGACTGGAGAGGATACCCTGTTGTGGAAGTAACATTCAGAAAAACAATGCTAGAAACTTTCATATAAACTGTAAACAAGAAAATATTAAAGATGCGAGGAGGGTCCTTGAATTGGACCGACCTAGGTCGCATATACCAGTTGGACAACATATTGTCCTTAATGGTGGCAGTGATCATATTGTAAATAAGTATCGGCCTATATGCCGCATAGATTTCAACTCGAGGAATTAGTCAGTAAAGAGTATACATTACGAATCTGTAGAGAAGCCGAAATACTCAGAAATATTATTGTGGGGATTCTTGTGAGGACCTTGTACTGGGCCTACGGCGTCTGTCTTCCCAGAGTCTTTCCGGGCGTTGGGGCAATGGGGGTTGCTGTCTTGAAGTTGTGGGGTCGTCGAGTGAGATATTTGCAGCTTGGAGTATTTCTTGACCTTCGGATAGCGTGCGGATAATGTGTTCTTGCCCTTTGATTTTAAAGGACAACATGAACGGAAATCCCCAACGGTAGTACAGTTGTGTTTTTTGTAACGCCAGGGTGATGGGGCGTAAGCTTTGTCTACGTTCAAGGGTAGATGGAGCCAGGTCTGCGAACATCTGTACTCCTTGTTCCGTACCTGGGAGAGGGGACAAATTTCTAGCAGCTGCGAGTATCATGTCTCGAGCTTCTGGGTAATGGAGTTTTAATATAATGTCCCGGGGTTGATTAGGGGTTGCGGGGTTTGTTGAGGGCTCTGTGAATTCGGTCCATTCTGAAGAGGTTTGGGTCGGCTTGTGGTAGTAGTGCTTGGAAGATGTTCAATGCAGCTTCTTTGAGAGATGTGAAGCGTTCTGGTAGTCCTCTTATGCGGAGGTTTGCTCTTCTTGACCTGTTCTCTTGATCTTCTAGCTTTAGTTCCAATTGTTCAATTTTCTCTTGGTTTTCTTTGATATGGTTTCTGTCGAGGTCTATTGCTTCTATGATTTTGTCGGTTTTGTTTTCGATTTCGTTGACTCTTTGGCCCAGTTCTTGCATTTGTTTAGAAAATTTGGAGATAGCTCCTAGTAGCTCTTTTTTGAAAAGTTGTTGGATGTTCTCGTATAGATCTTTGATGTCTATGCTTGTGAGCTGGGAGCTGCTTTGGAGTAAATTTGGTGGGAACGGGTCATTGGTTTGGGAAGTGGAGGGGAGGTTTGAGTCTTGATTATCCATCTCTGGAGTTTGTTGAGGACGAAAGATTTTCGGGATTGGTTGGGATAAGTTCTGGTGTGGTGTAGTCTTGGAGCTTTTCCCGTATTTTGGCATAGTAAATTAGGGGTTATGGTAAGAAGAGTCAGTGCATTCGTAGGATAGCAAGTTGTAGTTTAGTGATATCACTTGCCACCAGACGGTCGGGGGTCAATATAGTGACATAAGGCCTCCGAGGATGCGTCCACTGGTTGGATGGTTTGTCGATTACACGGTTTGAATCTTGCCAGGGTTAGAGACCCCTTGTATTTGCAAGGATGTTGTTACCTGTGCAACTCAAATAGTGTAGAGAGCGATCTCTCATGAAAAATTAGGGCTCAAAGTCCCTCAGACTAGTAAATATTATTCTTTAGCTTCGGCTTTATAGGGTTTTCTTTATGGTGGCTATGTTGTTGTGACTGTGATGTTGTTGCGGGTTGCGGGTATGTCGGTTTAGTTGCTAGGGTCAGCTCTTATGCTCTGGAGGCCGATCGGAGCTTGAATGGTGGGTTTCTTTCTCCAGGGCAGTGATAATGGGGTGAGAGAGGGAGGCTGTCCTTATTTTAATATGGTGTCTCTGGGGAGTGTGAGCGAGGGGGGGGGGTGATGATACACTCACTGGGAGTCACGGTGGCTGTGGGACCTTCTCCTCAGGTCGAGGCTGTGCTGCGGGGACCTTCTCCACCAGCAGTTGCTGTCATCTGCAGGGATCTCTGGGGCAGCCGTTCTCCAGCGGGGTCGGGGCAACTTCCAGTTGTAGCCGCCACTCGAGGCCCACTCCTCCCACTCTCTCCCGCGGTCCGACCTCGCTCACCTTCCTTCCGGCTGACAGTTCTCCTCCTCTGTTCCTCCGAGCAAGCGCTCCTGCCTCAGTCACCGCCAGGTGCTCCGGTTGTCCTCTGGCCTCTTCTCCCGCTTCTGTGTGCTCCCGGATTGTCTCCTCAGCCGACGTTCCCAGCACCCTTGCCCGCGGTCTCTTCTGGGCAGGTAAGCCTCACCTTTTTTCTGCTTCTATATTCTCGGGCCGCAGCTTGAAATGTTTCTCCTGACCTGGGGAAGCTTGTCCTCCAGTTTTCAGGTCTCTTCCGGGCAGCAGATTTAATATTTTGGGCTCAAAAGGATGGTTCTGTGCTAGAGCTCGCTCCATTGCTGCTTTTCCCGCTGCTGGCCAGGCCACGCCCCGTCCCTCTCCTCTTAGGTCCGCAACACACGGTTTCCAAAAAGAATTTAAAGGGGTTGTCCCGCGGCAGCAAGTGGGTCTATACACTTCTGTATGGCCATATTAATGCACTTTGTAATGTACATTGTGCATTAATTATGAGCCATACAGAAGTTATCAAAAGTTTTATACTTACCTGCTCCGTTGCTGGCGTCCTCGTCTCCATGGTGCCGACTAATTTTCGGCCTCTAATGGCCAAATTAGCCGCGCTTGCGCAGTCCGGGTCTTCTGCTGTCTTCAATGGGGCCGCTCGTGCAGAATGCCGGCTCCGTGTAGCTCCGCCCCATCACGTGCCGATTCCAGCCAATCAGGAGGCTGGAATCGGCAATGGACCGCACAGAAGCCCTGCGGTCCACAGAGAGAGAGGATCCCGGCGGCCATCTTCAGCAGGTGAGTATGAAGACGCCGGACCGCCGGGATTCGGGTAAGTACTACCCGGTTTGTTTTTTTAACCCCTGCATCGGGGTTGCCTCACGCCAAACGGGGGGGGGGGGGGGTTAAAAAAACCAAAAACCCCGTTTCGGCGCGGGACAACCCCTTTAACATTTTGATTCATTTGATCACAGAACAGTTTTCCATTTTGCCTTATTTCATTTTAAATGAGCTTTGGCCCAGAGAAGATGGCGTTGATATATGGCATCTTATTTGCATAATACAGCAATGATCAGACAATGATTTCTGGAAGTATTCCTGAGCTCATGCAGTGATTTTCATTACAGAATTATGCCTGGGTTTAATGCAGTGATGCCTAATAGCCTGTAGATCGCAAGCTTCCAATATTGACCGTTGGCTTTCAATTTCCCCAGATTCTCAGAATCTTTTGATGATATTATCTGCTGTAGATGGTGGGATATTCAAAGTTTTCACAATTTAATATTGAGGAACATTTTTCTTAAATTGTTCCACTATTTCTAGATGTAGATCACATATCACATACTCTTTTTATACACAGTCATGTGACTTGGTAGAAAATTGGCACCCCAGCTGTTTTTCATTAGTACCACTTACTTTTCCAGCATTTTATTTTAACCCTACCCCACCTTTTTGGAGATGTGTTGCTGCCATCAATTTCTAAAGTAGTTATTTTTTTCAAATGAAATAGAAAGATGCTTCCTACCTTCTCTTTCTCCTTCTCCCCCTAATACCCATCCACAATTTTTTTTCCCCATTCCTTTACTTTGTTGTTGCCATACTCTCCATCATGCAACATAGGCAACATCTGGAATACTGTGTCTATCTCTGGGGACCTCAATTTAAAAAAGACATTGACAAACTGGAGCAAGTTCAGAGAAGAGTTACCAAGATGGTGAGCGGTCTGCAAATCATGTCCTATGAGGAACGGTTAAAGGATCTGGGAATGTTTAGCTTGCAAAATAGAAGGCTGAGAGGAGACTTAATAGCGGCCTACAAATATCTGAATGGCTGTCACAGTGCAGAGGGGTCAGCCCTATTCTATTTTATACAAGGAAAGACTAGAAGCAATGGGATGAAACTGAAGGGGGGGGGAGACACAGATTAGATATTAGAAAAAAACTTTGAGACAGACGGAAGTAGAGCGTGACAGCCAGCATCCATTGACTACAATGGAAGCCGTCTGAGCGTATTCCCGCAGCATTTTGACCATGCTGCGGTTTGTTTCACACTGCCTAATTCCACTATGGAATTCCGCAGCATGATCATTGAGCTATTAGATTCAATAGAACCTAATATCTCCGGGGCAACGCTGCGGATTTCCGCCACGTACAACACGGCAGAAATCCAATCGTGGGCATTAGCCCTAGGAGAGCCGTGATGCATCTTCACCTTTTCCATATGTGTATAATGTGTAAGGTTTTGTTCCCATCCATACCAGATGTTCTGTTTCATGCCTGTAAAGGCTCCTGTAGACGGGCATTGGCGTAGATAGCATCGCATGAAAATCGTGCAATTTTATTGCCAGTGTGAAGGCGCCCTAAGGAAGTTCTTCTGCTATTATGTATAGTACAATGCCGCACAGCATGACGTTTGATCGAGCCCTTTATAATCGATGTGGTCATGTAACAGATCTATCACTGGCTGATATTCTGTTTTTCTATTCCTATGACGGAAATGGAATCCCCTGGAACACATGTAGAGAAAGCTAATGGCCATTTTACACGAGATGCTAATTATCATTCATAATCGTTCAGATTCCAGCACTCCCGTGGGAATCTGAACGCTAATCGTCTTGTGTAAACACATGCAGCAGCTAAATGACTGAAGTGTAAACAGCAGTCGTTCACTTTTGAACGACTATCTGCTTACTGTGAACGGAGGCGGGCGGGGGGAGAACGCTCCTCGGTCCGCTCCATCTCCATTCTGAGAGCGCTATGAATTTATGAAAGTGTATCCAGACTTTCAGGTAACTTTTCAGAGTAAGCTGTCATGTGTATGTACATTAGATGTAGCACTTTTTCTGGTCATTATTCTGTATGAATTGTGTATGGCATCTTTCACCAGTTTTCCCCCTCTGCAGGCTCAATCTCTAATTCTCAGTTTTCCCTGATCTGGTAGGAGAAGACTAGCTACTAGCTACTATGATGTCTTCTATACACTCCACTCACAGAGAAGAGTGGCTCTTGCTTCCCTATCTATATCTCTCATAGAACAACATGCATATACCACAGCCAACCTAGATCCAATGGGACAATCCCAGTTCTCAACCATCGTCCCGCCATTCCAGGTATTCTGTTGAGTGTCCTAGCTCTTAATCCTTTTATCTGGGGCCATGCCCCCACTGCCTGCACCCAGTGTGATCATGTCACCATGCTTAGTGCTACAGCAGCAGGCAGCAATACTGACCTTCCCCTTCCGCAGTAATATTATAATAGCTCACAGAACATCATATCTCTCACAGCCTTATATAGGCAAGGGATGCACAATTCACTCTGTCCAAAGATCTACTGGAATAGTCTTCACCATCTAAATAATAATATACAATATTTCAAAAACAAAAAAGGAATGGGGTACATGACTAACTAAAAATTACATTTTTATTGTGTATATAATATATAGACAGTCATATAACAAGAAAAGAGAAAACACGCCTCCAACATAAAAACAATTAACAATGCAGGGAAAACTAAGAATCAGAAATTGAGTCTGCAAAGGGGAAAAACTGATGAAAGAAGCTATTGTGGCAACATAGGGGTTAAAGAGTACGCCAAATGGTCACTTTTACTTCTTGGATAGTTTATTCACACAAGCTTTAGCAGAACATAAACGACTGGGTCTCCAGAGAAATAATAATGTTTGCAAAACAAAGTTCTTTTTCAATTTAACCCTCCACAGTTCACAGGAGGAGCAAGTAAGTCCACAGCTGAAGAAACAGTACTAAGTCCGTTGGTTTACACAGACCTGTGGTTGTCCAGAGCACAGCTGGTCCTTAAGTCTTAGTATCTCCAGACCCCAGTCCAAGGGCAGGCATTCCCCAAGGGTCCTGCTGGAACAACATAGCTCCTTGTCCAGAGCGCCTCTCTGCTCACAAGAGAAGTCAAGTTTCAACTGAAGTCTGGTTCTCCCAGACACACACACCTGCTCCTTACTTCCACCTGTCTCCTTAAATAGCATGCTGGTTTAAGTGTAGGATCTGGCCCAGAGTAAATTGGACCAATCTACATCACAGAGGCTAATGACCTCTGTGACACATACCTTCCACTCCGGACCACACCTCTCACCCTGTTACACCATATACAAGTCATATAGAATAATGACAAGAAAAAGTGTTACATCAGCTATTAGAATTCTCCCTTGAAAACCTCCTTAACGTAAAAAATGTGTCCCTCTTTTCATTGTTTGAAAGTTAGGAGGTGTGTATGAGGTACATTTTACAGCAGTACTGAGCAGTGTAGTTGTGAATCCAGCACTGAGGTCAGGTAGGACACTTTCTAGAAACTGCCACAATATAAAAGAGCATAGTGACAGCATATAAGGTGCAAAAATAATTTCCCTCTTTATTCCTCCATCAACATTTCAACCTAAAGAGATCTTTGTCAAGCTTTATTTACTAGAAACTGCAACAAAGTCTTTGTGTGAGTCTCTCTGCCTCTGTTACACTCCAGCAGCTCCTCCTTCCTTTTTTCCTCATAGACTTATATGGGCAGCATGAGACAGCAGCTAGCAGAGACATCCCCCTGGCTTCCTGGCTGGTAGAGATGAATTTCATTTGACAGCAAGAAGTGGATAGCAAAGTAGAAGGAAGAGGGACCTCTAGTGGTTGGCACTTGAAAGGGATTTTTCAGTGCAAAAAGCCATTTTAGGTAAAAAAATAATTTGCATTTTTACTGGTTATAACATTGCCTATCACATAATTACAAGTTTGTTAAAAGCGCACTACCTATTTGTCCTACTAATGAATAATACTTTACTCTGTTAGATCACGTAAAACTTAACAATTCTTCAGTTGGCATCACTTTAAAAAATGCTCCTGTGATTAGATATTGCTGTTACACATGTTATGGTGCCCTCTGATGTTCTTTTGATTCTGTCTCCGAATGTCCACCTAATGTGCCCAGTGCCAATGATTACACAAACTCAGCAGCTGAGTCCCACTACCTGGATCCTCTTTTATACAATTCAGGTACAAGCTGGCAAATTTTAGAGGGAACAGGCACACAGCACTGGACCATGAATAGGCTCATGAGAGGTGTACAAATACAGGTAAACAGCCCATCAGTGGATTGTATAAGGCCGCCTGCACACAATCAGATACTTGCTGCGGAATCCGTGGTTGGCGTCTGCACTGCGAATCCGCAGCAAATACCACCCATTACTTCCTATGGAGATCCGCTGCTTCCTACACATGAGCGGATGTCGATAGCGATTTCTGCTCGCAGAGGAAAAATCGCAGCATGCTCCACTTCTATGCGGACTCCACACAGATGGCTTCTATTAAAGTCAATGGAAGCCGTACTACCCGCGGCCCATACGCAATAAACGATGCGGACAGGTTGTGCATTCCGCGTCATTGCCTAGCGACGGCGTGGGGAAAAAAAATGTAGAAAAAAAAATCTGTACTGCACATGTGCGACAGAGAGCAGTACAGAAAAGACGGCAACAGAACATGTACGCATGCGGAATCCAGCTTTGTCGTGTGCAGGCGGTCTAAGAAATGCTGATTAAAGGCATACCCACTTGATGTTTTCAAGAAAATCACAGAAAGGGGTCCCAGTTCATTGTTACAAAGTGTCCTTCAAAGTTGACTCACTTCACCAGCCAATGCTGCATACATTGTTAGGAACTCCAGGGCTTCTCAGGCCAAACGCTACAAAGATACCATCACTACTGACCGCCTAATGCACCCTAAAAAGTAAAGGAAAAGGGGGAGACCTCCACCGTCTGCTTTTTAGCATCTCTATATGATCCTAAACCCAAATTAACAAACACCCAGCACATAATAACACATAATAGTGGCAACATTTGTGACAAGACTTAGAAAAAGCTACTTAGAAACTGTTATACTATGTGTCTGTATCCAGGTTATTGTGACATTAACGGAGAAGGGGGGAGAACGCTTAGCGAAAACAAAGCAGTAAAGTATTTATGGATGTCAAGGGAGATAGCAGGATCATGTATGGTGTTCCACTCGTGTAGGAGTGCAAGCGAGAGCCAAGAAAGCCCCATAGACTTGTTGTGGGAAGTCTGACCCACTAAATGTTGTGTTATTTGAAATTTATGTTTAGGCGATTAAAACAATATCTTATGTTTAGCAAATCCGAGATGGAAAGGGATTTACTTTGAGTTATGTGCTGAACAAGTGCCTGTCTAACAGTACTGAACGGTTGTTCATAAGTAAATCTTGGACGGTAAATAAGTAAATCTTGTATATTTACCTATTAACAATGTTCTTGCCAACTGCATTACCTATAGGCACAGATCCCTGGAGCTCCTATGAAGTCAATCTAGGTTATGGAATTATGAACTAGGACGACTGCTCATCCCAAACATGACTCTATAAGGAAAAGTAATAGTACTGTACTGGGAGCAAATACATCATGACCAAATATTACCACCACACAGTGACCGCAACATATCACCTTAGAGAGGCTAAAGAATACCGCCAAACAGCTACTGAATAATAAGACCACACAGCTATGCAAATAAACTATTCTTATTGGAAGGAGGAGAACTTTTTCCAGTGCCACCTATTAGAAGTCAGCTTCCCCGTAAGTCTAATACCCTTTTGCACGGGACAACAACTACAACAACAACGACTACACAAGCGCTGACGTCACCCCTAAGGTCGTTAGTGCTCGTACAGAGCGTTTAGACAGACAGGCTGCCGCCGGATCGCTGAGTTCTCACTCAGTGCTTCAGCTTCTATGTGAAGCTGTCAGTGGGGAGCGTTTACACGGAACAGGAAGCCCGCGATCCAGCGACAGCTTTTATGCTGACGGAAAGTCAGCAATTATGACTTGTGAACGAATAGGGAGTGATGTATTTGCATTGACACTGCACAATTATCACTCCAATTTGGTTGTTTTGTATAATGGTCTGCTGATTGGGTCACTATTA
This sequence comes from Eleutherodactylus coqui, assembly GCF_035609145.1. Classification (NCBI taxonomy): domain Eukaryota; kingdom Metazoa; phylum Chordata; class Amphibia; order Anura; family Eleutherodactylidae; genus Eleutherodactylus; species Eleutherodactylus coqui. The sequence continues at coordinate 198,240,167 of NC_089841.1, read as the reverse complement.
CTAGTGGGGTACCAGAGGGGGCAGTATTGGAGGGGTCATCGTTACTAGAGGGGTACCACAGGGGTTGGTTTGGGGCTCTATTCTTTTTAATATATTTATTAATGACCTGGTGAAAGGATTGTGCAGTAAAATAGCAATATTTGCAAATGATACGAAACTATGTAAAGAAATTAACACGAGAGGACGCAAGGCAGTTGCAAGAGGATGTGGATAAGTTTGGGGCAGAAAAGTGGCAAATGAGGTTTAACACTGATAAATACAAGGTCATGGGCAGAGGAAATACATGTCACCATTACACACTAAATGGGAAACCACTGGGGAACACTGACACGGAAAAGGACTTGGGGGTTTTAGTTAACTGTAAGCTTAACTGGAGGAACCAGTGTCAGGCTGGTGCTGCCAAGACAAATAGGATCATGGGGTGCATTAAAAGAGGTCTAGGGGCGCATGATGGGAACATTGTTTTTCCTCTTTACAAGTCACTGGTCAGACCACACATGGAATATGGTGGACAGTTTTGGGCACCGGTACTCCAGAAGGACATATCAGAGCTTGAGCGGGTACAAAGGAGGGCAACTAAAGTAATAAACGGAATGGGTGGACTACAATACCCAGAGTGGTGAGCAAAATTGGGATTACTTACCGTAGGTATGGATAAATCTAGATAACTAGGTATAGATATATCAGGGGACAATACAGAGATCTCTCCCATCATCTGTTTATACCCAGGGCTGTGACTGTAACAAGGGGGCAACCAGGAACTTCTCCATCTGGAAAACACACCCAGTTGTGGACGGCTGTTTCAGGTTTCTGGCCACTCATCAGTGCAGAGCAGGGTACGGGTTGGCTTGGAGAGATGCTGTTGATGTGAGTCGGTGAGGGAAGGGGGGTCCTGTTTCTACCTGTGAAGAGTGCAAAGTTATCCTAATACAAAAATGTAACAATCTAGTACGGGGGCATTCTTTGAATGATTCCAATAGAAAATGTGTTCAATTTTATGTGTGATCAAAAAGACTAAATTAATATTTGTACATGGAACATCTGCCGCTATTCTGTACTGCTAGCCTGATAGATCTGATGCGGCACTTCTGCCCAAGGAATGCATCGGCATCCTGGTCTGCTAGGACACCCATTATCCTAGTAGTTTAGCTGAGGAGCAGGAGACTGAGCTTGATGCTGACTCTTGGTCACGTGTCCCCACCGTCCTCTGTGATTGGGGGAGCACCTGCGAGGGTTGTTATTTAAGGTGAACGCAAGGAGTGTAGGGTGAGTGTGCACTCAGCTTGAGAAGAGAGAACCCCGCAATGTGTAGACTGGTGTCCTCGGCTGGAAGACCTGGTGGAACTAAGAGCTTGCTGCCGATTATTGCTGGACAAGGATAAAACCGAGAGACTGCTGGTAAACACAACGCCTATAACAAGTATAGGCTTTGGCAACAAGTTTAGATATTTATGTGAACCCACCTCCTCTGGAAAACAAAGTGTGCGAAAAAGAACTGTAATGTTGCAAGTGTGCCTGTTACATTGTACTGCTGTGTAAGTATAAGCATTGTGTTGAAATATTAAGAACAGTCCTTAGGGAGGCAGTACAGCATTCCGTGTCAAAGATTGAATAAAGACTGTTTGTGCAAACGTCTTGTAATATTGGTAATATTCTAAGGAATGGTGCGGACCTGCCGTTCATCGCTGAGGGAGAAAAGTTCATGAAGCAAAAGGTAGCAGTTAGCCACTGCAACGATCCACCGCATGTCTGTGGAGGAGCAGAAATGCTATATTTTCTCCTTAAGGAGAGTGTCAGGACCAGTGGCTCGCGGGGCCGCCGTGCCCACACCACCGGCTCTATTACCCGGACTGCAGCGGTGCGGTGCAGGGAAGCCCCGGTTCTGGTGACCTCCCCTGGCCGCCGTAATCCTTGCCGCTGGATTACTAAGAACACTGCAGGGGCCCCGCCCGCGCCGCATCCCCGGCACTAAGACGACCAGGCACGCGACCTTGGTCTCACTCTCTCCAGCTAGGCTAGGGGCAGTTTCCCCAGTGCCTCGGTGATTGACTTGCTGCTGTCAGGCTTCCCACCCCAATCAGCTTTCGGGGCGGTTCTGACAGCATTTAAACGCCTCTGTTCCTTCCAGCTTTTGCCAGTTTGGTCTCCTGCTACACTCGCATCTTTTGCATTTACCTGAATCTCTGTTTTAACGTATTGCTTCTGACTCTGACTTGCCTTCGCCTGATCCCTGGTACCGCGTATTCTCCTGTTGCCGACCCGGACTCCCTGAGTTGCCTCTGTGTTTGTTTGTCTCTGTATCTGTTTGTAAGCCTGACCCCTTGCCCGCTCCCCTAGTGAGTATAGGGACCGTCACCCTGGGGCCTAGCCCAGGGGGGCAAGTAGGTAGGGACAAGGGTTGCAAGCAGCTTTTAGGGACTACCAGTACTCCAGTCCCTAGAAGGTGAGTGAGGAGACTTATAAGGCCATTCATGCTCCTCTAGGTAATATGTAAATAAGGGAGATTGAAAAACACCTCTGCAGTGCCACCTATTGGAAGGCAGCATTTCAGCAAGTCAATGTTAGACTCCTTATACAAGCCTTGTAACAATGGCTGGGAATTGAAAGCCAAGCCAGAATATCATACACAGACAGCTGTGGAGGAGTAGACTCTTTATAATCAATGCAATTGCAGACCTCTGCTGCTGCATTCTATTAGGCACATAGGATCAATAGATGCCTGGGTTGGTCTTGGTGGACATGGTTAGATTTTGTACACTATAGTGATAGTATATGTGTAGGCCTTGGAAGACCGTTTAGCAAGTTGGTGAGCTTTGAGCAGAAATAAAATTGCCTTTGTTTCATGTATACACCTTGGCCATATTACACCCCCTTTGTGAAAAGGAGATAAAGAAGGAAATTTTGATATCTCCCATTTATTGTAATGAAGAGTAGACACCTTATTCTTTGGATCAGTAGATACTACCAAGTATACATGAGGACTATTGTCCATTTTGAAGACTGTATTACAAGGTAGGGAGTAACCTGAAGTCCATTTTTCAAAATATAGAAGAATAATGCCATAACTAGCAATAAACACAGAACATGATCTGAAGAGAAAAGGTAGAAGACAGTGATAGACTGTATATGTCTCCATTCAGAAAATAAGCCGTGTTTAGAAAGAAGCTGTTGAAATGACATATACTGGCAATAAACCTTTAATATGTTGCTAAACAGTCAGCAATGTTGGCCGTGTCTGTGTTCCCAATACACAAAAGGCTGCTCTGTCCTCATCATACTGAGCTGTCTATCCTAACAGAAATACCCAGCAAAGGTGCTGCGGTGAGATCCTGCTGAGTTAGGGAATAAGCATCTGTCTGTGGAAAGGGGAAGCTTCACTGCAGCTGGCCTAAATACCAAAGTGCTCTAATTTCAACTTCAACTATTTAAAAAAAGGCCTATACTCTATGAGAAGAGTCAGAAACTGGCAAGAAGCATTGTATATTGCTGAGCATATCTTCCTTTGTATAGCCACTCATTTTCTATGTTTCATACAAACCACAAAGGGATTTGCGGTTTATTAAAGCGACCCTTCGGGCCTGGACAATGAAGGATGGACGCATGGGCTTCTCTGACTGCTTGGTGTACACCGTGCACTAGTATGCATCATTAACCCCTTCATGACATGGCCTATTTTGGCGTTGAGGACCAAGCGATTTTTTGGTATTTTTCCATCTCCATTTTTCAAAAGCCATAACTTTTTTATTTTTCCGTGGACGCGGCCGTATAAGGGCTTGTTTTTTGCGTGGCGAACTGTAGTTTTTATCGATGCCAATTTTGGGTACATAGACTATATTGTAATTTTTTTTTTTTTTTTTTTAATGATAGCAGAGAGAGAAAACGCATCAATTCTGCCATAGATTTTTTTATTTTTTTTTTACACCGTTAATCATGCAGCATAAATGAGACTTTCCATTTTTTTCTGCAGACCGGTACGGTTACAACGATACCAAAATTCTAACATTTTTTTTAGGTTTTCCCACTTTTCTGCAATAAAAACCCTTTTTTTTGGAAATCTTTTTTCTATTCTAAATTGCTGCATTCAAAGTCACGTAACTTTTTTATTTTTTGATGTACAGAGCTCTATGAGGGCTTATTTTTTGCGAGACGAGCTGTAGATTTTATTGGTACCATTTTGGCATACATACGACTTTTTTGATCACTTTTATTGCGTTTTTAGTGAGGAAAAATGCTAAAAATGAGCATTTTGCCTCAGTTTTTTAGCTTTTTTTTTAGCGTTTTTTTCGGTGCACAGTCAAAAGCATGTGCAACTTATTGTACGCATCGTTATGGACGCGACAATACCAAATATGTGGGGTTTTATTTTTTTTTTACCTTTTTTTATGCTAATCTGAGAAAAAGCAAAAAAAATGGTTTTTTTACTCTTTTTTTTTTACATTTTTTTAATTCATTTTTTAAATCTTTCTTTTTTTTACACTGTTTGTGTCCCTCTGAGGGACTTTAATCACTGCCCTGATGATCACTGTCATAAGGCATGGCAGAGCTACTGCTCTCCCATGCCTTATCGCTCATACAGCGATCTCAGGCATAGGCAATACAGGACGCCAGTGTCTGGCGTCCTGTTGCCATGGTGACAGGCCGGGCTCTCGCGATGACATCGCGAGTTCCGGCCGGAGACACAGAGGGAGCCGCGCTCCCGCTGTGAACTCTTCCCCTGCCGCGATCTACTTAGATCGCGGCAGGGAAGGGGTTAAAAGTGGCGGGCGCATCTCCGATGTCCCCCCGCTGCTGCAGCGAGACGCCGGCTGTGACTGACAGCCGGCTCCCGCTGCGGGATAGCGCTGGATCACATATGATCCAGCGCTATCTCCAGGACGTAAGTTTACGCCCTGTTGCGGGAAGTACCCCGCTCCCAGGACGTAAACTTACGCCCTGCAGCGGGAATGGGTTAATCTAAGACACGACATGTGCAATGATTGACCACTGCTAACCATGTGAGCAGCACTAGCCAGTAGGAGCAACGTGTAGTGTCTAAAGCCCCATTTACACGCAACGATATCTATCAACATTCGTTCAAACGATGGCATATGAGCGATAATTCGTTGTGTGTAAATGCTTCCATCATTTAGGGTCCATTTACAGAGGACGACTGTCCAATAATTAATGATTTAATTGCAAATGATTAAAATCGCGGTGTGCCGCAATTCTCCGTGGTGAGCCTATCATTAATATAGGCTCATCGTGGAGACTTTTTAGTGCTCGCCCCACCTCCCCCGTGGTGGATATTCCATCGCAGCCGCGGACAGGCGGCCTTTTTAAACTTATTCCCAGGCCAGGGGTATGGACATCCATGCCCAGAATTGATTCACATGTAGATTCTCATTATATTAATGTATCCCTGGAACCCTAACTTCTATGTATGAGATTCATTTCCTGTATGCATAAAACCTCAGTCAGATATACATTAAATTAATCTAACATTATGTACATTTCCAAGAGTTACTAAGCAAACAACTTAAATCTTATTGGACATGGGGAAAGAAACATTCTGGACTGGAATAATCATATAATAGAATTTCATAGAGGCAAAATGCAGAATAGCTTTTGCCACAACTATCGGTGTGCATCACATGCGGTTGCCACCAGAAGCTGCCCACACATTATATAGACTATGCTACCGTACAACAGTGGACTGATATCTAAATTTGTCGGCTTAAGATGACTACAGTAAAACCTTTAGTAACGTTGGTAATCCGTCCAAAAGCATTCGGCTTTACCTGAAAACATTGCTACTCGAGGTCATTATTTCCATAGGAATCAATGTAAATCCAGTTAATTCGTTCTAGACATAACAAAAAACACCAAACAACATTTAATGGAGTATAAATATAAAACCATAACAAATAAATATAACAGACTATTGTAAAGAATAAATGAACATTTAACATGTTATTGAACATGTTACTGTGTGTTATCTGTGGTGTTACATGGGACTGAGGTCAAATCTATTACATCATCTGTCCTCAGCGTTATCACTGTGTTCGCTGTGGTGTTACATAGGACTGCAGGTTACATTTACTACATCATCTGTCCTTAGGGTGGCTTCACACGAGCGTGTTTTTGTGCGTACATAGGTGCGCACTTATGTACATGGAAAAACACGCGTGAATGCAGGTCCGTGCATTGTTTTCAATGGAGCTGCGGCTGCTGCCGGCGGCTCCATTGAAAACAATGGTCTGCCGGCACCCCTGCATTCTTTTTCAGGGAAGGGCTTTACATATAAGCCCTTCCCTGAAAAAGATTTTAGTGTAAAAAAATATATATACTTACCTGTCCGCCGCTGCCGTGACCCCAGCGGGGATGAAGAACACATCTGCCGCATGTGGCAGATGTTTCCTTAACCCCTGCTAGTATAAAGAATTCCCTGCTGCTACATCTGCAACATCTGTGACAGATGCAGCAGAGGAATTCTTCAATTCTCTACCACAGCTGTCACACATGACAGCTGCGGTAGAGGATTCTGCTGGCACCCCGTCAATGGATTTCAGGGAAGGGCTTTCAATATAAGCCCTTCCCTGAAAATCCAGTAAAAGTGGTTTAAAAAAACAAAAAAATACATACTTACCTCCCTTCAGCTGCCGGGGCTCAGCCGCGTCTTCTCCTCGCTATCCCCAGCTCTCTAATGCTGATCTATCAGCAGGCGAGGATTTAAAATCCCCGCCTGCTGAAAGAGCTGTTTGTGATTGGCTGACTTGCTAGGCAATCACAGGCAGCTCTCGCCCATCATTCATTCGGCGAAAGTAAATAAAGTCTTCGGGTGCATTAAAAGAGGTATAGGGGTGAGCGGCGAGAACATTATTCTTCCACTATACAAGACACTTGTCAGGCCTCACATCGAATATTGTGTATAGTTCTGGACACCGGTGCTCAGGAAGGATGTTGCAGTGCTTGAGGGGATTCAAAGACGTTCAACTAAATTAATAAACGGAATGGGAGGACTGGAATACCCAGAGAGGCATCAAAAGTGGGATTATTCCCCCTGGAAAAAAACAGTTAAGGGGCGACCAAATAACTATGTATAAATACATTAGGGGACAATACAAGGATCTCTCCCATGATCTGTTTATACCCAGGATTGCAACGGTAACAAGAGGGAATCCGCTACGTCTAGAAGAAAGCAGATTTCATCACCAACGCAGAAGGGGGTTCTTTCCTGTAAGAGCAGTGAGACTGTGGAACTTTCTGCCTGAGGACGTGGTGATGGCAAAAATCGGTAGAGGAGTTTAAGAGGGGAATGGATGCCTTTCTAGAGTGCTATGACATTACAGGATATAGACATTAAATAACCAGGGTCTTGGAGTTAGGTAGGAACTTTCAAATGTTGATCCAGTGATTATTCTGACTGCCGTTATGGAGTCGGGAAGGATTTTTTTTCCCCAAATGGGCTAATTGGCTTCTTCCTCTTTTTTTTTTGCCTTCCTCTGGATCAACAAGGTGGGGGGGGGGTGTGGAGACAGGCTGAACTAGATGGACATTGTCTTCCTTCAGCCTAACATACTAAGTTACTGTGCTACAGCTTCTTACATATTGATTTTGCAATTTACAATGCAGTTTTTCAGAGAAAACGAGTGAAAATTGTGCCATTTCATGAATGAAGATGCCATTACACATAATGATAATTGCTAGTAACAACACTGGAGAAGACAGTCATTATAGAACATCAACTTTGACAACTGTTTATTGCTCCGGTGTATCTAGGATAAAAATGAACCAGCTTTATAAAAACTTTAGATTGAAAATGTCCTACTGTGTGGTGTATACAATACCAATGCAGACTTATGTCTTAGGGCTTCTTCACATGGACGTGTTTTAGTCCCGTTATGTGGCCGTGATAATAAACATTGGGGTATAACGGGACAAAAGAAAACCATTCATTTCAATGGTTTCGTTTGCATTAGCGGTATTCTCTCCCGATAACCGTGTAGGCGAGTAAGATAGGGCAGGACTTATCTTCCCGCTGTGGCGCAGAGTTTGAATGTCCCCAAAAATGAGGCATTATGCCTATCTGAGGAGTCTGAAAAATGTCTAAATGAAGAGGAAGACCTGGCACTTGTTGCTGCTAAATATTGGTGTGTATGTGCGGAACCATGAGGTCGCTTAAAAAGTGAAAACCGTCTAAATGGTTTCATTTTCCCTCATAGTATTCTCGCCCGGCAATAGTACGGGTGAGAAAAATAGGAATTGCTTTATCTTTCCCCAATACTACATGTGGGAAAGATAGGGCAGCACCTATCTTCCCGCTATTTTTTTCAAACTCCTGTGCTATGGTATGGAATTTGAATGGTCGGTGGAAACAAAGAAAAAAAATTAGTTCATGCCCAAACATGTAGGCCCTCTTGAAACCGCCATTAGCTGCGGAATATTATTCTGCCCATGTGAAAGGGCCCTAATGAATCCTAAACTAGCCTTGACAAATCTTGCCAATGTGTTTCCACGGGGAACTATAGTCTATAGTGTCTGGGAATGTTCTGTGGGATATGTATCCACCTTGCTGTACCTATTATTTCTTGTACTGTTTAGCTAGAATGCCTTTAGTAGGATACTACGTGTTTCGGATGTATCTTCGAAAACGCACTGCTCGTAAGTCCGTCTTTATTCGGGAAGATTGATGTTCTACGTCAGGCACACATTTTGGTAATGTAAGGGTTGCAGGATGTTGCCTGAAGGAAAGTGAATATTATTGTGCACATTTGATCTTGCGTGACAGGGATATTCACTCAATTAGGAGTTCGACTAGATGAGAAAATCAGGCTATATTTCCCTTCTAAAAGGTATTTTATATATGCAACACCAATGTAAAACATATGTGCATACTTTCCTCCTCTCATACACGTTTATGGAATAAAGTTTAACCCATCGAGGAGCACCTTGAGCCCCAAAGCTTTGGAATGCAATTTTACTTTCAGCCCGGGAATGTAAAACTAATATTTGGATGGTGAGTTTTGACATTTTCAAAAGCAGTGTGCACAATGTGCCAGAATGTTTTGTCCATTTTCTTCAATGCTTGTCAATATAAAGCAAAACTTGCAGACCGCTAGCTATTAACTTGGTAAAATAAAATTTACAACCCCAATAAAAGGTCTTGTTCTGCTTTCAAAGACATGGCAGATAAAATAGGCAATTATGCAATACAATTTGTTGATGGCATGGCTCATCTTCAAAGAACACACTAATGAGAAAAATATGGAAGAAGAAGGTGATGGGGCTTTACAATGTACCATTATTTCTGGAAAAGTATATTTAAGGCAGGAAAAAACAGACATGTTTTAGTAGGTAGCAGCTATATTAATACAGTATGCATAGAGAAAGATATATATATATATATATATATATATATATATATATATAAAAGTGTACAAAAACAAATAACATAGTCTTTATTGTTGTATCCGTGCCAACTGCTGGGACAGGTGTAGTGTTCAAAAAGTAAAAGTATCCACATTGTTTTAACCAAGGGGTAACTATAGGCATAGCAGTTCCTTAATCTAAGCAAAACAATGACAGTTAAGGCCTCCCTCACACGGGCGTTTTTGTACAGCGTTTAGCGCTACTTTTTCAGCGCTGCACTAAACGTTGTACAAGGCTCCCATTCATTTCAATGGGGCTGTTCACACAAGCATCTATATGCAGCGCTTTGACAGCAATGCATGTTCTATCTTTGGCCATTTTCAGCCCTGCATCGCCCATTAAAATGAATTGGCAGCGGTTTCAGCGCTGCTGAAAACGTGGCACAACTTGGTACCACTAAACACAAGCCCTAGCTGCACTACCTAAAAATATCAATACTCACGTAGCTAGTGCCGTCCGGGTCCCTCCCGTTGTTCTCTGAAGCCCCAGGCAGGATTCAGGCCACTTATCATTGCCGACAGAGCATTGTTGCTAGTGACGGGGTTTGAAGATCCTGCCTTCAGCAAGAGATTGCTCTGATTGGCTGAGACAGCGCTTGTTGAACCTATCAGAACCAGCACTGGATGAACTAACCACAGCCATTCAATAAATGGCTGTGATTGGTGCATTCAATGCTGGCTATGCATTACGATTATGATTGTGTCGGCCATCTTAGATGGATAAAAACAGGAACTGGAACCAATAGATCAGAGGGACAGTAGAGAAAAACAACTGCAGGCAATACACCTCTGGTCCTGGGACTGAACTTTGTTCTGAAATCGGTGGGTCTTTATCAAAGTGCACAACCCCTTTGAGAATGCAGGGCTCATCCTGTTCTCCGCAGAGAACAACTAATTTTGCTGGAGGAGGCACCGGCTAGCCTAACATTTCCAATGCAGTGACCACTGCAGGGGTAATGTCATATTACAGGGCGACCATTCATATGAGAGGCCATTCTGTAATGACAGGGCGACAGAGGTCCACCGAGTACAGATCTGCTCTTACTGAATGGCTCTCTGTTTTCGGACATAGAGAGACATCCCTAGTAGGGGGACAGGGCTGCTCTAATAGGGGATATGAACAAGGGATGCTATGCTGGCACAACCCCTTTAAACCATGAGGGATATTTTGATTTGGGATTTTGGAACATGCATCAAGTGCACTTCTTCAAAACTTATTATTATTCCAATGTCTCTAAAATAAAAAAAAACAACTTTGCAAATAGTCTTGATTGAAAATGGTCTGCTGTTTTGTGTATACAGCTCCAATGCAGGTCTATGTGTCCCCATTATTACTAAATACAAACCAACCCAGTGTGCCGTCTGATCCTGCAGTCATGTATTAGGCTACTGCCCTGCCCCTTCTTCCTGCTATATCACATCCAGGGCAGTCCTATGATTTCTTGGGATGGCTGCTCAGAAAAGCAACAAACAGGTCCAGCTACTTAAACCATTAATAGCAAATATCTAATCCTATACAATTAGGATGCGTAAACCGTATGAGATCAGCTGATTGTTGGTCGAGTACATTCAAGGAAGGTCTGCAAAAAGCGCACCAGGATGACTACTTGCGTTGTCAAACCTTTTTAACTAAATTACACAATTCTTTTATTATATAGTATTTATTTCTTTTGTTTTAGTATCTGCATTCTGAGTAAGGCCTAATGGTTAGCAGTTGCGCTTTTCAGAGTGAACTAACAATCACCAAATCTAGTTTTCACCGAATATATGAGGGGGTGCTGATAAGTATTGGGCCTTACCCAGAAATATAGCTAGGAAGCTTAAACTGCCACACTATTCTACATATTCCCCTGGGATGTCAGTGCCCTTGTGACATCTATCTTCCAGCTAGTTAAGTCTCTGCAAATAGAATTCTTTGCAGCAGTAGTTGCCTCCAAAACACTCCCAAACTGTTGTCCCTTTAGGTCTTTTTTGAGATTGGGGACAGATGGTAGTCCGACTGAGACAGGTCAGGCGAATAGGGTGGATGGGGCATCAGTTGAAAGCCTAAGGAGGTCATTTTTGCAATACTGGCACCTGCAGTGTGTGATGGGGCATTTTCATGCAACAGGATGACCTTTGGAGAGCTTTCCTTGACGTTTTCCTTAATATTTTGCCTCAGATTTGTCAATAATGAACAGTAATAGGTTGCATTGATGGTTGAACCCTTTGGGAGTTAGTTCACGAGGAGAACTCCCTTATTATCCAAAAAATGGTTGCCATTTGCTTCTGCGCTGACCTTTGCATACGGAGTGTCTTTGGCCTGGAGGAACCACTGTGCATCCATTTCTTAGACTGTTCCATGTCTCATCACCAGTTACCAGTTTGTCCAGGAAATCTGACTCATTTCTTGCAAAATGCTCCAAAGCGGCCACCGATGTCTCCACGCGTCTCCTCTTCTGTTCGGTTGTCAAAAGTTTCGGGATCCACTTGGCTGTAAGCTTTCTCGTTCCCAAGTCATTGTGGATAATGGCACCAACTCTCTCACGTGATATCCCCAGATTTGTAGCAATATTTTTGTTTGATATTTGGCGGTCCTACATGATCATGTCATGGATGGCTTTCACATTTGCAGGCAAGTAGACGGAGACAGGCCTTCCACTGGGTTTTTCACTTTCAACACTGAAATAGCCAGTTTTAAAATTTACAACCCGACGTGTAACTGTTGCATATGAAGGGCCACCGTCACCCAAAGTTTGTGACATTTCATCATGGATCTGCTTTGCATCTCTCTTGGAGAAACAGGAACTTGATTATGGTCCTATGCTCTAACACACCGAACATCTTTGGAGATGCTGCCTTGTTCACTTTGGACTGGAAAAAAAAGCTAAGTTAAAATGATAGGTAGTTGAATATAGACAAATAGACAAGTACACCCTGCAATTTATAGCTTCCCAGCTCAATTTCTGGGTAAGGCTCAATACTTATCAGCACCGTATCAGTGTGGCATCCACATGGCAATAAAGAGTTCCACATTTCAGGAAACACATGGGTGAGTTATTTAACTGAACATGGCGAGGATAGAGCCAGGCTCACATAAGCGTATTTAAATTGTGTATTACGTGTACGATGTACACACATATAATACGTGGTACATCACGGCAATTTAAATACATAGATTTTTGCTGCTACTCTCACACTAGCGTTTTTTACTGCATATAATATGCGAGTAAAAAAATGATGCAGCATGTTCTATTTTACTGCATTTTATTTTTCTATATGGGTGCATACAAAATGCTATACATATGCAATTACATTACGTATATGCAGCATTTATACACAACGTCGCTAAGTGACAGAGCAGGAAATTAACCCCTTAAGGACTAAGCACTCTAAATATACGGCGCTTGGTCCTAGGCTTTCATCCTGGCTAATAGAGAAAACACGGTGCATGATTAAAGCTCCTGCTTCTGCAATGAAGCAGGATCAGGTCTAGTCCTCGGCTGTCAGACACAGCTGAGGACCCGGAGGAGAAGTGAGAAGTGTTTTTTTAACCAGTTCTGCCTTCTCCTTCCTAGGCTACATAGTGCTCAATGAACGCTAAGCACTAAAATGTGAAAGCAGAAGTATAACTTCCACTATGCGACCCGGCGCTCACGTCACTGCCAGTTGCCCCCTGTTAGAGCAGAGCTGCAGGGTCCTATCAGACCCTGATCAGCTCTGTTAGTGACTGATGTCACTACAGGTTGACCATGTGAATGTCCCCCAGAAGTCTTATATGTCGTCATGGGGGACATAGATGCAAAAAGAATTGTTTCAAAAACAAGTTTAAAAAAGTTACAAAATAAGATGGAAAAAAAATTTATACATACACACACATATATATATATATATATATACACATACATATATATATATATATATATATATATATATATATATATATATATATATATATATATAGTAAATGACCCGCTGCTGATGCTAACCAAAACAGTCACCTTATACACCCTGTAATCCAAAACTATACAAATTATACATCAAAACCCCTGAAACAGAATGAGGAACCCATTGCCATATTATATTTTAGAATAATATACTAATTCTAAAAATAAACAACTATAAATTTAAAAATAAGAACTTTTTTAGCTTTTTAATCCTAATAAAAGCAAAAAATGGGAAGAAAAGTCAGTGAAAAATGATATAAAAGATAGCCCTTTGCAGCAAAAATAATTTTGGTAGCTAAAGAGAAAAAATAGGACAGAAAGCCCCACATGGGTAAAATTGCTAAAAAGTGTCTGGTTCTTTAGGACAAAACCCCCTGGTCCTGGTCCTTAAGGAATAAAAAAAAAATGAAACCAGGAAGCCAGTGCATAAGAGCGTGCGTGAGATTCACTGTCATACGTGGCGTTATATATGACGCATTTTACCATACGCTCGTGTGAGCCTACCCTGAGGAAAATAGTAGTAACACTCCAAGGGTACATCGTCTGATCCCTTCAGAGGAGGCAAATATTTATTTTTATTTGTACAATTCTGGAAGTCATTTTCGGATCGTTGAAAGTTAATGACCTGAAGCTTACACAAGTGTTTCCCAGGGAATGCACATGGTAAGGACCTGCTTTCCCATGGTAGCACTTTACAAGTGTAATGCGAGAGTCATAAGTGTTACTGTAGTAAGGCTGATAAGCATGGTGGTAAGGGTAGTAATAGTGAGCACTTGTATGCAGTTCTGGAATGTAACACATCACTCTGCGCGATGCAAAAACCAATCAGATTTAAGCTTCTACAGTCAGTTGAAATAATAATGAGACCTCAGGTAAAGTGTCAGGTGGATGGATCTGGATCCACTTTGCCACACATCATACACTTAGAGCTATCTGTGGAGCTAGCACACATGGTACCCTAGTTTTCACCCTTGACCCCTCAAAGCAGGATACAGCTGCTGGCACCAAGGTACGGTACCTGAAGGTACCAACTGTGACGTAGTGGTCAAACAGACAATGGTCATGGGTAATGACACAGGTGCTTTAATGAAGTCCACGCAGAAGGTCAGGGCAGACAGCAAATAATAGCAAAGTCCAATCAGAGCCAGGAGCACAGAAGTCAGACTCATCATGGGTCAAGCAGGAGTCAGAAGCAAGGCTTTTGCAGACGAACGTAGGCGCAGATACGCTCGCGATAGCGTGACTTTTTGCACTGTAAAAGTCATGATATCAGATGCGTATAGGTGCCGCTAACTGTACTTTCTGTGCTGCCGGGGACCGCTCACATTGGCATGGGACACACCTGCGCCATGATTGAAAAGGTTGGGTAGCCTAAGTAGTCCCCGGTGTTATCGATTTCCCAGCAAAATTGCACAGTGCATTGCGCAATTTAGCGGTTATTGGATGCGTGTTTTTACGCACCCCCATACGCTCCTATTGTGCTTTTGGTGCGCAAACATATTGCATGTCGCTTTTTTTGCGCGTACGAAATATGTGCACAAAATTGATGGTGTGAATGAACCCATTAAAAAAATAGGTTCTATTCTCTGCTTGTGCAAACGTGCTTGTGCAAATAAGCCCTAACTAGGGTTTTGTCATGATGGTGGATATAGACCAATTGCTTAGACATCCTAAGGGAAGAATGCCTAATATAGCCAGAGGTGAACTGGAATTGGTAGGGGACCACATTAGGGAGCATTCGTTGACCCTTTAAGAAAGGGATAGGAGCACGCACACAACCTATGGGAGCAGGGGATGCACAGCATGGAGTAGATGGAGCCTGGCGGGCAGGACGAAGGGACTGGTGGCACCCAACCATGGCTCCAGTAACGAGTGAGTTGCAGTAGTAACAGGCCGTGACCCAAAGATCTTTCTTTTCTAACATATGTGGATGTATCAATATTTAATTTAATTGACACAATATATAAAAATAAGTGTCTAAGCAAAACAACATTTCTGTGAAAATACCTGGTATTTCCCACTTTGGCAGAAACGACTCCAGCAGATGTTTCTTATTACTGCATATCTATTCTCTCTTTCCACAACTTCCACAGACTTAAAGGGGTTCACCACTTTATTATTATTTTCATAAATGTGATACTAATGACAATTCACCTACTAGTATAGTATTATTATAGGTTCATCACCAAAGTCCTCAGAAAAGTGCGGCCCCCTTGTTTAGTATAGTCTCCCCCACGCTGATCCTCCGAGTGCCTGCTGATGGAAGAAGCATGTGACCAGACCTGTCCATCTGCGGCCTCCTTTCAATATCACTGGCATGGGAAACTAGGGTAGGTCATGTTAATAATATATTAGTAAGTGCCTTATAGTGCTGCTTCCAGCATATTTTTGTAAATAATGATAAAGTGGCCAATCTCTTTAAATGGAGAGAACCATGCACTTACACAGTCACCTTCCCATGGGATCTCTGCCCAGGTGTGGAGAATGGAGGCTGCCTCGCCTGATTGAATGGGCGTTAGAGGAGTTCAACTCTTCCGATAGGTGCGGGCCCAAGGGGCATATCCTGCGGATATCCAGAAATATTTAATATAGTAAACTTTATTTAAAGGGAACCTATCATCAGTTTTTACTAATGTAAGGCCAGGCCAACTCTGCAATAATGACAGTCCTGTCTTTTACGCAGTGTTTTTTTTTGTATGACTGTAGATAAAAGCATACCTTTGTAATCGCCATTTACATTTTTCTGGTGCTGCATGTTAATGAGGCAGAGCAGACCGGTGGGCAGGCTGGACCATCACTGCTTGCTCTGCCGCAAAGTCTGCCCCTCTCGCATCCTCTGACATGGATGACGTAGTAGGTGTTGCCAAGTCTCCCACATGCGTCTTGCAGTTCGCAACGGACAGACACGCAGCTATTCTGTTCCTTTTGTGGGCAGAATCACTTGGCTCATCATCAGCGCAGATCCTTCAAGTCCTGTGAGTGGTGGGGTGAAGCCTATATGGTTCGGACTTGTTTTTAGTGCACATCCCGCAGATACTCAAATTGAAATGTGAGAAATTTGAACTGTTTGTCAAGTTCCTTAATCCCTTATCAACGCAACCTTTTTTTAATTTAAATTTTCCTTTTTCCCTTCTTAATTAAAAAAAAATCTTAACTCTTTTATTTATCCATTGACGTCGCTGTTTGAGGGCTTGTTTTTTTGTGGGGCGAGTTGTATTTTTCAATGGTGCTATTTAATGTACCATATTTCTAAGTGGAATGAAATGGGAAAAAAAATAAATTCTGCCATTTTTGGTGGCATCTTGTTTTTATGGAGCACACACTGTGGAAAAAAAATGACATGATAACTTTATTCTATGGGCCAGTATGATTACTACAATACCAAATGCATAGGATTTTTTTGCTGTACTACTTTTAATTAAAAAAATGTCTTTGGAAAGACATAGAATAGCTTTCTGCCGCCATCTTCTGACAGCCATTACTTTTTCCCCATCAGCACAGTTGTGAGAGAGCTCCATATTTTGCAGTGCAAAGGAAGCATGTTTTCAGCACAAACTTTCACACTACAAAAAGGAAGTATTAGCACCTAATTTAACATGCTGCATGTGATATTATGAAGAATTAGGCCACTCTCACACACATTATATACCTCTTCAGATCTATTCCATTATGCCTGAGGGAAAACCCTAAGTAGGTTGGAAAGCTCGCTAGTACATCATATATTTTTGTTAGCCATTTAAAGGTATCATATCTACAAGATTACTTGGTTTCCCTTGCTGTGAGCAATCAAATTTTAATGCACCTCATCATCCATTACAATGATAGGGTGCATTAAAAAAAACTCTGCGGAACACTGTAAAATGTGTTAGAAAATGTTGTTCAAAATCGCAGTCAAGCGCCGCATTTGAAACGCAGCATTTTACAGTGGGTGTGTGTGAGACTGGCCTTAGGCACCTCTTAGGGCTAATGCCCATGGATGGATTATCGCTGCAGAATTCACGGTCAGATGCCCGCCGCGAATTCCGTAGCAATAACCATCCATAAACATGCTGTGGTAATCGATTCTCCCATGCCCATGAGCGAAAATCAGCTGCAATTTTCCACTCATGCTGGAGAATCACAGCATGTTCTGATTTGTGCAGAAAAACGCATGGACGGCTTCCATTGCAGTCAGTGGAAGCCGTCCGTCCCGCGATAGCTCCACTGTGAGCACTGTGGAAGTATTGTGGGAAATCACATCACCGCCCAGTGCCGACACACCATGCGCTGCACTGCGTATGCACGCCGCTGCGTCTTGCACGCCAGCTCACCAGCAGAGACTGTCACCGTAAACCCAGAGAGGTGAGTATAGGGTCTCTGGGGGGCACTGGGTCTGATTCTACTGCGATATTTCACAGTCGGAATCTGACCCGGCCGTGGGCATGAGGCCTTAGGCCCCTTGTCCGCGGGCGTTGTAGTATCCTGCGGCAGATCTCTGCTGTGGGAGCTGCCGCCCGGGAGCAGGAGCTGCAGACAAATCTCTGCCGGTCAGCTTATTCTAATAGATGGGCTGACCGCGGAGAATTGGGGCAATTCGCAGCATGCTGCGAATTGCCGGCCGCAAGCAGAGAATCGCAATGCTATGGAATGCTATGGAAAGTTTACTGTCGGCGAAATCACGCCCGTGGACCGGGGGCCTTAGGCATAAGCATAGCATAACTCTGTATATGATAAATCTCTCCCTCATTTATAAATATTACTGAGAAGCACTAAATCAATATATAATATGTGGATGTGCGTCCAAGACATACGTCCATCTAGTTCAGGCTATTATCCTGCATTGTTGATCCCGATGAAGGTAAAAAAAAAAACCTATGAGGTAGAAGCCAATTTTTCTCATTATAGGGAAAAAATTCCTTCTGGACTCCAATTGTGGAGTCAGAATAATCCCTAGACCAAGCCCTGAGCTCTGTGATTGCTTGCAGCAGCATGTGACATCCCATACACAGGTTGACTGCAGCCTGCATACACTACGTCACAGAGGATACTGGCGGCTGCGGGGCCGGACACACCGGGGAGCCGGGAGAGGTGAATGTTACTTTTATACATGGCGAGTTTATTTACAAAGAAATTAATTAACTTGGAAACCCCTTTAAGACTAACATTGTATATTCATTTCCAGGGGGGCAATGGTTTTAGGGTGAGGTTATTCATGGGAGGAGCCCAAGTCAGAAGGCATTTTGTATCTATTATCTCCTAGGAAATGAATCCAGTACTGAATGCCTACACGCACTTTACTTCAATTTCCAATTGTCTGTGGAAAGAGCCCATTTAATATCTGTACATATGTGCTTGGGAGGAGTAACTCATTCTGAATGTGTTCCATTATGGAAAGCATTGCAATTATTACAAGCAGTCCTATCAGGGAATGCATGATATGTTGAAGGCTGAGTATAGCCAGGACCCTGTCTGCTTTTTAATGACGTACAAATCATAATCTGAAACAAAGCTTTCCACAATGCATTGCCATACATGGTGTAATAACAGAAAAATATGGCACATGTGTACCAGGCTTTTATGTAGAATCTTCAGTATTCACTATTAGTTCCTTATATGGAATCTTAGTTACTTAATGTCTTTTCCACGCCACATGTCTGTGCTTTAGCTAATAAACAGTTCGGCAATATTCTGTTCTGACACAGAGATGCTCCTCTGTAAACAAAATAACAAAAGATCTGCACACAAGACATCAAAGCTTGAAAATCCTCATACAGTACACCAATCCTACAGTGCACATCTGAGTTAAAATAGAGTATATGATATTCTTGCCGACACCTTCAGATGTACATGTAAGGCTCTATTTACATCCGTGTCGTACACCAACATCATCAATGCAGTGTTGCTTCCGCTATGGTCCTGTTCTTGCAGCTAAATCTGATGGAATTGCTGATGGAGCCTCCAACGCAAATGTGAACAAAGACTAAAAGCTTTTTATGTTACAAACTGAAGCAGCACATAGGCGAAACTGTACTTTTGGGTTAATTTTAGTAAATATTTAAGAAATATCTAGGAAACATGCTTTTATTGTGCCAAAGCAGTAAAAACTAAAAAACATTTTACAGCACTGTCAATGGCATGCGAAAAAAATAAACAATGTCAGAATTGCAGTTTTTGGTGCACCTCAGCTCCCAAAACATGCCATAAAAAGTAATCAAAAAGTCATCGGTACCCCAAAATGGTACCAATGAAAGCATAAGCTTGTGCCGCAAGCCCCCAAATAGCTCCAAAGATGGAAGCATAATAAAAGTTTTGGCTCACAGAATACGAGGACCCAAAATATAAAGAAAAAAACTGCTTCATGTACAAAAGAAGTAAAAACTATAGAAACTGGTTATTACCGTATTTGAATAGTGGTTTCCAGAATTAGGTTACTTTTTGTGGGTGTTTTCATTGTACTGGGTACAGGGGCTCTCCAAAAATTATTCCAGCAAAATCTGTGCTCATTTCCTTCTGAGCCCTTCCTTGCATCTAAATAGTAGTTTATGTCCACATGTGGAACACTTCTGTACTCTGGAGAAATTGGGGAACACATTTTATGGTATTTTCTTCTCCTGTGGCACCTCATGAAAACAACAACATTGGGACTAAAAGCATGTGTTTTTCAAAAAATTGCAAATTTTCACGGCCCAGTGTTAACACACTACAAAGATCTGTGGAGTCAAAAAACTCACTACACCACATAAGGGCTCTAGTTTAAAAAATAGGAGTCACTTTTGGGGTGGTCCAATGTTTTGGGTACTTCAAGGGCTTACAAATACAACATGGCGTCCAAAAATTATTCTACTAAAATCTGCATTTCGAAAGCTAAATAGCACTCATGTCCTTCTTGGCCCTGCCATGTGCCCCAACACCAGTTTACATCTACACATGGGAGATTTCCATACAAGGGAGAAATTAAGCAACACATTGTGGAGTGATTTTTCCCCTTCACCACTTGTAAAAGTGAAAAATTCAGGGCCAAAGCTATATTGTTTTTTTTTTTTTATTGTAATGTGGAGTCAAAACACTTACCATGTCCTTAGTCAATTACTGGAGGTGTGTTGTTTCCAAAATGGGGTGTTTTGTGGAGTGTTTCTTATCTCTTAGCAACTCAAGGCTTCTGTAACCCTAAAATGGTGCTTGGGAAATAGTCCAATAAAAAGGAAGCCCCTTCATTTCTGTATCATGTTACACACTAGGGCCACATGTGGGATATTTCTAAAAGCTACAGATTCAGGGTAAGTTACAGAGTTTTGGTAATATGCTTACTTGCACAGAGAAAAAAAATATGTAAATCACAATTCTGCAAGAAAAAGGATATTTTTAAAATTCTCTTCCAGTGTGCTTTAGTTTCTGTGAAACATATAAAGAGTTGACAGACTCTGCAGTTTTGAAAACTTTGAGGGGTTTCGTTTTTAAAATGGTGTGATTTATGGCGGTTTCTAACATATAGGGCTCTCAAATCACTTCAGAGGTAAATTTATCTCTTAAGGCCTTAGTCAGACGGGCGTTTTTAGCCGCGATTTGCGCTTGCGCATGCGTCCGGCGATTTTATAAAACCATTGCTTTGCAATGGTATCAGACACATGAGCGCTTTTTATGCGCTCGTCCGATAAATTATAGAACAAAAAATCGCAGATCGCACCTATCTGCAATTCCTGTTCTCTTCTGTATATGCACTCAATGGGGCCGACCCCATTGAGAACATATAGAAGACAAATCATTCTTCTCTGCCACAGCTGTAACAGCTGTGGCAGAGAAGAACGATGTTTGCCCATTGAATTCAATGGAGCGGCAATACAGCCGCTCCATTGAAAGCAATGGGCTGCCGGCGTGCGCGGGGTGAATTGTCGGGAAGGGCTTAAATCTATAAGCCCTTAACCTGCAATTCATCCTAAAATGTGTTAAAATAAAAAAAAATTGTATACTCACCTTTCCGCTGCAGCCGGAGTCCAGCCGCGGCCGCTGTCAGTTCTCCTGAACTGCTTCTCGGCACTATTCAGCCGGCGGGGCTTTAAAATCCCCGCCTGCTGAATGATCTGCCTCTGATTGGTCACAGCCCTGACCAATCAGAGGCCGGTTTCACTCACAGTGAGTGAGTGACTGCTGCCTCTCAGCACTGAGCCAATCAGGGGCAGGTCTGACTCACATCCATTCATGAATTCATGAATGGGTGTGAGTGAGGCATGCCTCTGATTGGCTCAGCGCTGAGCCAATCAGGGGGCAGGTCTGACTCACACCCCCTTCACACCCACTGCAGGACGGCCGCGCGGAGCTCCGGCTGCCGGGAGAAGGTGAGTATACAATTTTTTTTTACTTTAACACATTTTAGGATAAATTGCAGGGAAGGGCTTATATATTTAAGCCCTTACCGACAATTCATCCCGGGCTCGCCCGCAGCGCATTGCTTTAAATGGAGGCGGCTCTATTGCCATCTCCATTGAATGCAAGCGCTGGACAGCTCTGGCCCGTTTCTAATGAAACGCGGCTAGGAGCAGATTTTCGGGCGATTTGCGGGCGACTTGCGCGCACCGGTCACGCGATTTGCGGATGCGCATCCGTCATGCGATCTGCAAATCGCGCGAAAAAACGCCCGTCTGACTAAGGCCTTAAAAAGTAGGTTTTGCATACTTTCTTCAAATCAGAAAAATTGACCCTAAGCTTTCAGGTGTCCAAAATAAATAAAGGGATGCTTATAAAAGCATGCCAAAGTAGAGCGGACATATAGTAAATATTGTTTATTAACTATTTTGCATGGTATAATTAGGTGTTTTACAAGCAAAAAAATTGAACATTTTTCAAAATTTCCTGTAAAGTTACGATTTTTTTTAATAAACACTAAACATATCAATCAAAAATGACTACTTAAGGCCCATTTAGACACAATAATTATCCTCAGAATTCACTCAAAAGCCGTATTGTAAGCGATAATCGTTACATCTAAACGCCTGCCCATCGTGCACTTTTCGTGCACCGCTCGTTCATCACTCACTTCTAGTTGTCTAGAAATAAACAATGACTCTTATCAGCGGTGCAGGCTGTTATCTCAGCCAGCAGTTCTGATCAAATTCTCTCAGCTGGTATCCCGCTACATATGCAAAATAGCTGCATTGTTCTCATAGTGATCGCGGCGGTATCCTGTTCCATCTGCATTACCTCTCTAGTAGCTAATTAGCTACTTAGGGTTATGCAAAGATGATCGTTTGAACGAATTTTGAGCGATCATCTTTCAGTGTAAATAGGCCTTAACTTAAAGGGGTTGTCCAACCATAAACATTAGGTCTCATTACTTCTGTTTGCCCAATACAATGCACTTTGTAATATACATTGTGCATTGTAAATTAGGCAAACAGAAGTTATTCACTTACCTTTTGGATTGCCCCCCCCCCCCCGTGTTGCTCCTCGGTTGCCATGGGTTCCGACAAGTCTCTTGTCCTGTTCTTGTCGGGACGACGGAGACACGCTTCTCCAGCACAGCTCTGCGCATGTGCAGAAGAACTTCAGCCGCTGGGAAGCTCAGTTCTGCCTGCAGGGGAGGCGTGGCTGCTGGCTCTTCATCTCCAAGGTAAGAATGAGTGGAGGGGCGGGCTCTCGCGGGGGGGGGGGGGGTGGAGAGGGAGAGATGGATGGATGGATGGATGTGTGCAAGGGGGGGGGGGTGCAGTGATGTGTGTGTGTGTTCGTGGTGTCTGGAGACCCGGCTGTCAGAAGTCCCGGGGGAAGGGGGGGGGTGGAGAGGGAGAGATGGATGGATGGATGTGTGCAAGGGGGGGGGGTGCAGTGATGTGTGTGTGTGTGGTGTCTGGAGACCCGGCTGTCAGAAGTCCCGGGGGAAGGGGGAAGTGGAGAGGGAGAGATGGATGGATGTGTGCAAGGGGGGGGGGGGGGTGCAGTGATGTGTGTGTGTGTTCGTGGTGTCTGGAGACCCGGCTGTCAGAAGTCCCGGGGGAAGGGGGGGTGGAGAGGGAGAGATGGATGGATGGATGTGTGCAAGGGGGGGGGGGTGCAGTGATGTGTGTGTGTGTGGTGTCTGGAGACCCAGCTGTCAGAAGTCCCGGGGGAAGGGGGGGTGGAGAGGGAGAGATGGATGGATGGATGGATGGATGGATGTGTGCAAGGGGGGGGGGTGCAGTGATGTGTGTGTGTGTGCAGGGACCCGGCTGACAGAAGTCGGGGGGGGGGGTCATTGTGAGGGGGGGTCGCTGTGGGAGGGGCACTATGAGGGCATGTGTGTGTGGGGAAATGTTTTGTTTTACTTTACTTTAGCAGGGTGGGGGGGGGGGGCAGTAGGTAGCCTTGCAGTGGGGGGCTGCAGGAGAGTTCTCTCTCGGCTCTCCCCAGCCCCTCTCCATTCACTATACAGTCATGCCAGGATTTTATCCTGAACCATGAGTGTATAAGTGTCCCCTGGCTACAACCCCTCTGAGTATAGTATGCAGCAGGGGGCGGGGCCTGGGCGGGGAGAGACTGTAGGCATATTTGTAGTTTACGCTTAGGTTAAGCAGCGCTGCTGATTAGAGCCACCTGATTTGCTCTTCGGCACCACATGACTACACAGCGTGCACGCGCATTGCCTTCAGCAGCCGTGCACTACACACTACAGTTAAGCAGACGTGCGCTACACACTACACTTAGGGGTTAGGGTTTAGGGTTAGGGTTTAGGGTTAGGTTTAGGGTTAGGTTTAGGTTTAGGGTTTGGGGTTAGGTTTAGGGTTAGGTGTAGGGTTAGTTTTAGTGTTTACGGTTAGTGTTTAGGGTTAGGTTTAGGCTTAGGGTTGGGGTTAGGGTTAGGGTTAGGGTTAGCGCAGAGCATTGTGGGAAGGCAGCACAGAGGCGCCATCTTTGAAAGCTGCAGTGAACATCAGATTCTAAGGTAATAAACTGACATTGCAGCTGATCTGCCTGCCGGTTTGAGCCCCTGTATGCTGTGTGTTACTATCCTTACTGAAAGGGAAGCAGCAGCATTATAAAAATTTTTACCCTGTGTGGCCGGACAACCCCTTTAAATTACAATGTGTCACAAACTGTCTCTGAATCACTTGCATTGTAAAACTTCACATACCTTATCAATATACGTGTGTTTGAATGTCCCAATATGCAGTATCTGTGAGAAGTGCCTAACTTTAAAATTTTGAAATGTTTAAAATTATAATCTATTAGTAATTGGGTATTAGTGGGTAAGACGAATGTTCATGTGGCTGAAACAATGAGGAACAGAGGTAAAATATATAAAAACATTAAAACTGTCATTTTATTATACCTGGGGCTGTTGGATAGATTTTAAAGATAGTGGAGATTGGTTCAGTGTCTTCCATAAACTTTCATACTATCCCTACCCCTCCCTTTTTCTGTGCACTTGTTTTTGTCTTTGGTCTCTTTCTTTCCATATGTATTTATCATGTAACTCTCTTTACCTGTTTGACGTTATTGTCTTTGTTCTTCATAATCAAAGTGAAGCAAACAGGACTAGTTGGTCATATGTTGACCAACTAGTCCTGTTTGCTTCACTTTGATTATGAAAAAAACATTGAAACTGCTTAACACTAAACATATTACAGTTCCTAAAGTGGACCCTCAGTAACTATGATCAGATTGATGTTGGCTGACCTGGAGTGCAGAGTCTCCAACTTTGGACCCCTTAGAGAAGTATGAACTCTTTTGAAGGATACACCAAATTGCACAAATTGCAGTACCCAGTATAGAATCATAGACTGGTAGAGTTGGAAGGGACCTCCAGGGTCATCAGGTCCAACCCCCCCCCCCCCCCTCAATGCAGGATTCACTAAATCATCCCAGATAGATGTCTGTCCAGCCTCTGTTTGAAGACTTCCATTGAAGTATAACTTACCATCTCCCATGGTAACCTTTTCCACTCATTGATCTGAATCTGTGTCTCCTCCCTTTCAGTTTCATCCCATTGCTTCTAGTCTTTCCTTGTACAGATGAGAATAGGGCTGATCCATCTGTACTGTGACAGGCCTTCAGATATTTATAGACAGCTATTAAGTCTCCTCTTGGCCTTCTTTTTTGCAAGCTAAACATTCCCAGATCCTTTAAAGGTCCATTTACACAGACGAGTATCGGGCAAACGATGCCCAACACTCGTCCCTGTGTCTCCGCGGTCCAGTGCTCCTGCATGGGAGCTAGCAGAGCTGGCTCACACACGGAGCGGCCAGCAGGGGGGCAAGCAGTGCAGGAGATTTCTCTCCTCTCGCTCCCTCACCCCCCTCCATTGAGATGCACAGCTATTATGCAGCATAAAAGATGAGCGATGAAGCTCATTGCTCATCGTTCAGTTTAAACAGCGGCCGTTCAGTAGCGAACGACCGCTGTGCATCTCAATGGAGGGGGGCGAGGGATGTCAGACGACTCCAGAGGACTGAACTGAAGCCACAGTACATTGTGAAGACAGTAAAGCATGATGGTGCAGAAATCATGATATGGGGATGTTTCTGGTACCTTGGCATTGGCCCTATTTATCACATACAAGGAGCATGGTTTAGTTTGAGTATATAAAAATACTTGAGACCGTGTTGCCATATGCCGAAGACGAAATGCCTTTGAAATTGGTGTTTCAACACAACAATGACCCAAAACATACCAGGAAGCAAACAATATCTTGGTCACAGACAAACAGGATTGAGGTAATAGAGACCAGCCCAATCTCCGGACCTCAATCCCATAAAGAACTTGTAGGGTCACATAAAAAATGCAGTTTATGAAGCAAAAGCGAAAAATGCTGAAGAACTGTGGAATGTAGTGCAATTTTCCTGGACTGGAATACCTGTTCAGAGCTGCTAGAAATTGGCAGCCTCCATACAACACAGATGTGGAGCAGCTCTCAGAGACAATGGTTATACAACTAGATATGAGTTCAGTAACGCAAAGTAAAGTGAAATCTTACACTTTTTTTTAGTTTATACATTACATTTTACAGTTTTTATAGAAAAATGCTGGCACTACTATTTTTTGAACAGCCAGAAATTCCTTTACTCTTTACTTTCTGTAAAGGATTAACACAGGCTGGATATTTCTATTATTTTGATTTTGGAATTAAATGTGACGCATTTACAGTGTATTTGTATTTATGGAAATAAAAGTTATTATAATCATTTTACCCTTTATTTGCTTTTCCAAACTTACTGCTGTATTTTGAACACTACTGTATGTGGAGTGAGTACACAACAACTATAGGTTGTGGCAACTAGTCAGAAAATGGAATTTTTTATCTACAACTTAGGGCTTATTTACACAAGCGTATAAATTGACCGCCGTTTTCACGGCCGGCCGATATACGCTTCTATCTAAGCAGTTCCCCCTTTCCCTCCCACTCACCGGCTCTCTGCCTCTCTCCTCCACTCCGGCGTTTGCAATGGGAGGGGGCGGAGCTAAGCTCTGTTCTGTCCCGCCAGCTCCCATTACTATCTAAGGACAAGGGCCAATATACGCTCATGTAAATAAGCCTTTAAAGAGATAGGAGCAGTCATTCATATAAGGATTGCCATGGCTTATGTAAAAAGACTACCGACCATATATACAGTGGATGTATACAGAGCTTGGGGATTTTATCTAGTTTCGAGAGAATAGAAATAAAGGCTCCTTCACATAAACATATCTACGCACATTTTGCACATGTAACAATTTTTGCATGCACAATATATAAAAAAATAGAACCCATTGATGTCAATGGGCTTGTACACATTTTCTGATTTTGCGCGTGCATTTCACATGGTTGTTAAAATAGGACATGCTCTATCTTTCTGCAGCAAAGGTAACCATAGAAGTCTATGGGGAGTGCGAAAATGCACACACAATTCCATGAAGAAAAGACCACATCTAGAACTCATTAAACTAAAAAGCCATATAAAATGGGGTGTGTTTGTCCACCGCATGCAAATTAACATCTCTGCAAGTGCAAAAATTACAGTAAAATATGCCGATATGCACACAAAAAGCCTCACACATAGCACAAATATGTTGCACTGAAGTGTGTGCAATAATGCATATGCCTGTGGAAGGAGCTCTAACTCACCTGTTCTGGATCTATATGGCTGTGACATTCTGGGAGTAATTGAGGATAATGCAGCCCCTCTATGTGTCAGGATGACAGGAGAGGTATAAATATGTCACAATGAACATAAAGCAAACATAAAGCAACAGAACATTTTTCAAGGGTCTTGTAACGACTCTGTATACTAAATATACAGGCAGGACAATGGAACTGTACAGCTATGATATGCAACTTGTTAAATGTACAGTTGCAGAACACGTGCAGATATGAGACCTGTACTTGTATGAATGACATAATCAGTGCGTCTAACATCTAATAGACAAAGAGCAGGGTTTTGTATGAATGATATATGAGGACAAAGCTGCGTTCTGGCACATACTTCATTCAGTCCACAGAAACTGTACAGCAGGAATTCATTAGTGAGTTGGGGCTTAGCCAGAGCAGATAATTCTCAGTTAGAGTTGGTCCTATTCCGCAGGTAATATTTTGTAGTAATCGGAGGAGGCCAATCAATTTTTTGCTGTATACGCCTGCAGCTAAATGATTCCTTTAATTTGGAGCAGATCTAACAACTTCTTACCAGAATGTCTTAGGTGACCTGATGACTCTCTTGCTTTACTTCATCGAGTGATTCACTAGCACACACAAGGCTGCTCGTCTTCTGATACCTTCAGTATGTCAATGGATCGCAGTGGGTGGACCAGAATTAGTCAGGTTTCAGGGAAGCTCTAGAGAGGAATTATCTGCAGGAATGGAGCTTCAGTAGAAACTGCAGATGTTCAAAATATGGTTGGTTCTATAAATCAAGTGAGATGTCCAGCAACTTCCCAAAAAGCAAGATATTGACATCTTCCTGTCAAGGATTAGGTGTAATCCATCTCCAGCTGTTCTCAAGCATGGTCACTCTCAGGGACTTGTGAACTCTCTGACATTGGCAGCGCACTATATACTTATTATGTTGTGTTGCTGGATTGTAATCAATACCCTCCAATGTATGGATGGATTGTAGTCGAGTTAGTATATTAAACTTCATCACAAAGTTGGAAGTATTAGTGGTTTACAATATGGGGACAAGGTCTTTTTGGTGCAGTCTAATATTCAGTGAAGATCATGACATGATTATTATTGTATAATATACAGTATTGTGACAACTGGGAGAGATTAGTCACTCAGGATCATCATCTTGTTCCATAGGATGATTGGCACATATCCGCAGGAACTCATTCCAACACCAGAAATTCTCTTTACTTTGGCTTCAGCCAGCCTTATTGCATCTTCACAGCTTATAATGACAGAGTATAACAAGTAAACAAATGCCTGGCCGTCTGGCCTCTAACTAAACATTCAGCTTTCCTAGCTGACTAAAGGCCCATTTAGACACAACGATAATCGCTCAAAAGATGTCACTCAAGCCACTTTTGAGTGATCATCGTTGTGTAATTTACAGCGCAAGATGATCGCTCAAGATGAGCAATCACCTTGCGCTGCCAGAGGAGGATGCAGAAGACAAGTGGGGTGTCCCCGCTTGTCTTCTGCATCCAGATGTTTTTTGCATGGAGTGCCCGGCTGTTATACAGCCGAGCGCTCTGTGCTGGGTATGGAGAACAGAGCTGGACTGCTCTGTTCTTCAAACCCAGCCTGTTATCAGGGAGTGGGATACAGCTAAAATAAGGCTCATCGTCGGATTTCAGCACGCTAAAAGACGACGATGAGCAACAGGATAACAAAAACTGCACAATGTCAGTGCAGTTACACACAACGATTATCCCTCAAAAGATGGCTTTTGAGCGAATTTTGAGCGATAATCGTTGTATCTAAATGGGCCTTAAGGTTAAATCACCAACCCGATCAAAGCCCCACATGGATTTATTACCAACCTCTTGGTGTTCTGGTTCCCTGAGGCTAATATTGTGCCTTCCTCCCAGGACTGAGTGACTTAAGGCCCATTTACACGCAATGATTATTGCTCAAACTTCGTTCAAACAATGTCTTTTAAATGATATTGTTGTGTGTAAATGCTACCATCGTTAGCTTTTCAGGAGAACAATGATTTTTACTTCAGCATAAAAACCATTGTTCAGACGGCCAGCTGATAGCAGGGACCGCATGCTGCTAGTCTCCACAGGAGTGCTGATAACATTGTTTTCAGCTGCTGTCCCGTGGGAGAAAAATGGAGCTGTATGCAGATAACAGAAAACCCGCTGTTATCTGCATACAGTGAAGGGAGCTTCTTTTAAATGCAAATGAAGCTGATAAGCTACTAGTAAGCATTAGTGTCCATTAGTAGCTATGCAAAATGATCGCCCAAAATGTCACTCAAACTGTCTTTTGAGCTAATTTTGAGCGATCATCTTTGCGTGTAAATGGGGCTTTACTCTTTTGCTCTAACCACACTTTAAAGTGGAGCATAATTAGCATAATTGTCAATCTCCAAAGCAGTGAATTCTCCACTGAATTAGACAGACTGCATGATATCTATATAATTAGCCCCCCTAGTGGCCACTTCAGTAGCTGCAGTGCTACAATATGTAATACTTTCTAATATTTTGAAACATCATATTTCCCATTAAAAGGTCACAAATTTCTAGCTATATGTAAATGCCCAATGAAGGATGGCTTTTCTATGATGTAATAGTTAGAACTCCCAATCTTAAATATAGTTCTGCCATTCGTTCTGCAATCAAGGACTCATGGGTCATCCTATTCTCATCTACTGAAGTTCTAGGGCTAATGCCCACACACGGATTTCTGCTGCGTTTCACGCAGCGGAAATCCGCGGCATTATCCCACAGCTATTAGGTTCTATTGAACCTAATAGCTTTCTGCCTTTCAATGTTCACGCTGCGGAATTCTACCATGGAATTCTGCAGCGTGAGAAAAATTGCGGCATGTTCTACATACGCAATTACACTTGCATATAGAACTGGCGTGTATAGGCGCCAGTAACACAGATACTTGTCAGTACTTTGAGTATAGCCAATTTCATAGTGTGCGGCAACCCACTTGGTCAAAGTGTGACTGCACATGGACGCATTTGCTTGCGTATGTACACCCTTAAAATCTGCATGCGGAATACACAGCCAATAGAACCAATTAATTTAAATGGGTTTCTTCACACAGTGTTTCTTTTAGAGCGTGTGAAAAGAGCCATAATGTGTGTGTTGACTTCCTGGGGGCACAGCACTGGAAAGGGGGACCCGGTGAGTATGAAACACAACTCCCAGACCTCCTGCTAATTCACCTTCGAGCCCCTTAATGTAGTTTATGGGGCTCAAGTGTGATGACAGGTTCCCTTTAAACTCTCATATTCAGCCATAGCAACAATAACTGACAATGCAAACCAGTTTTTACACATCTGCTAAACAAAGCTGTGGAAGGAGTTATGACCAATATCCTCCTGCTGATAATATTTACATTTCTGAACTAATGATCCATGCGGGTCTGGAGTGGCAAACCTTCTGTTTCTGATTAGGAAGAAAAAAAAGAACCTTACAGTCCTAATAACCTGGCTTAACCTAAAAATGTGATTATGTGATTATTTTTCTACCTTTCAGTCAGCATCACATTTCTCTCTTCCTGAAGTAGCTACAAAGCATGAGTCAGAACAATGTCGCTAAATATACATCTAATAGACATAACAGTGAATTATGCACCCATTGTCAAAAAATCAAGCACCTAGAAGAAGTTGTCAGAAGGAAATAAAACTTTCTCTGTGTGATTGTAACATTGATATAAGTAAATGGTTTTAGATCAGAGCAAGAGATTTGTTGTAGAAAACTGCCCCCTTGTGGGGAGGCTCTAGTACCCTGTTGTACCACCTCTAGCACGGATACAAGATGTGATACAGGTGGGCATGGAGGCTCTAGTACCCTGTTGTACCACCTCTAGCACGGATACAAGTTGTGATACAGGTGGGCATGGAGGCTCTAGTACCCTGTTGTACCGCCTCTAGCTTGGATACAAGATGTGATACGGGTAGGCATGGAAGCTCTAGTACTCTGTTGTCCCACCTGATAGCCAGACCACCCTCATGTCTATATCTCAGCGCGTTTTGGAGGAGGAGGAGAAGGAGGAGGGGGAAGAGACAGCTGGCTACACTGCAGAGGGTACCTATGCTGCTTGCCTCTCATCTGTTCAGCGTGTATGGGAGGAGGATCCTGAAAGTGATCTTCCTAGTGAGGACAGCGATGTGTTGCATAATGGGACCCTGGCACACATGGCAGACTTCATGTTAGGCTGTCTTTCCCGTGACCCTCGTGTTAGATGCATTCTGGCCAACACGGATTACTGGGTGTACACCCTTCTTGACCCACGGTATAAGGAGAACCTTTCCACTCTCATTCCCGAAGAGGAAAGGGGTACGAGAGTGATGCAATACCACAGGGCCCTGGTGGAAAAAGTGATGCTAAAGTTCCCATCTGACAGCGCTAGTGGCAGAAGAAGCAGTTCAGAGGGCCAAGTAGCAGGGAAGAAGCAGGGATCAGTCAGCATGTACAGCGCAGGCAGGGGGAACATTCTCCAAGGCCTTTGCTAGCTTTATGGCTCCCCAGCAAGACTGTGTCACCACTCCCCAGTCAAGGCTGAGAGCACTGTAAAAAGATGGTGAGGGAGTACGTAGCCAATTGTATCACTGTCCTCCGTGATGCCTCTGCTCCATACAACTATTGGGTGTCAAAGCTGGAGACATGGAACGAACTTGCGCTGTACGCCCTGGAGGTGCTGGCCTGCCCTGCCGCTAGCGTCTTGTCAGAGAGGGTGTTTAGTGCAGCTGGGGGAATCATCACAGATAAGCGTACCCGCCTGTCAACTGCCAGTGCCGACATACTTACACTCATAAAGATGAACAAAGGCTGGATTTCCCCAGACTTCTCTTCTCCACCGGCGGAAAACAGCGAAACCTAATAATTCTTTTCGTTGCAACAGGAGAAAAATGCATCCTCTATCACCACAAAAAAAGGGGGGATTAGCTTTGTAAATCACTCTCAGATATTATTACTACTCCTCCTCCTAAAACAGCATGTCATCACGCTGAACTGCCAATTTTTCTGCAGCCCAAAAGGCTTTGTTTCAAAGTTTTTTACAATTTTTCAAAGTTTCAAAAGTATTGATACTTTAAACCAATTTTTTTCACAGGGCTGCCTCCAGGTTCTGTTACAAATTAAGCAACAGCGAGCTGTATGTTTAAAAAATGTTTATGGGTTTCACCTGCCCTCGCAGTTGAGCAATTTTTCAGGGCTGCACTTGTAGTCCTGGTACACCAATTTTTCTGGCCCTCGCCTATACTGTTATGTAACTAATTATTACGGCATTCGCCTACACTCTTTGTAACCAAATTTTTTCAGGTGTTCGCCTATACTCTTGGTACACCAATGTTTCAGGGGTTCACCTACACTCTTGCTACAGAAATGTTACAAGGGTCTGCCTATACTCTTGCTATAGAAATGTTACTGGGGTCCGCCTATACTCTTGCTACAGAAATGTTACTGGGGTCCGCCTATACTCTTGCTACAGAAATGTTACTGGGGTCCACCTATACTCTTGCTACAGAAATGTTACTGGGGTCTGCCTATACTCTTGCTACAGAAATGTTACTGGGGTCCGCCTATGCAGTTTCTACTGAATGGTTTGAGGGGTTCGCCTATACTTTTGCTACGGAAATGTTACTGGGGTCTCCCTATACTCTTGCTACAGAAATGTTACCCATAGCTATTTAACTCACGGCACTTTGGGTCACACAAGGTGGAGGCTGGGACCGAGCCTGACCCAGGGCCCGCTCACGTACTTCCCACATAGAGTATTGCGGGTCCTACCGCGGTCATGGTTTCTTGGCCTTATTATGCCACCTCCTCTTTCTGCTTGGGGTTTGTGGATCAGTGCTGGGCAACATGTATTTTCTCTCGTGTTACCACAGTTATCTGAGACACTGGTTTGGGCCAAACAAAAGGAGCATTACTGCATTAATGAGACGTTCACAGCTGCACTAGCATCTGAGTCCGCTTTATCCCCACGATTAATGAGGGTGTAAGCCGAGGCCGAGGTCCTTGGCAGGGTGAAACTGCCATGTTTGGGCGCTCTGATTTCTTTATGTGTAATACTTTCCTTGAGTTCCTTGGGCTCGTCTATGCTGTCGGTGCACAAAGACTTCCCATTGCGGTGTTCTACCTGTCTGGCACAAATACACTGACTAGGGTAAAAATGTGGGCCGAGGTCCTTGGCGGGGTGAAACTCTGCCATGTTTGGGCACTCTAATTTCTTCCTGTGTAATACCATCTTTGTGCCCCGACAGCATGGGCAAGCTCAAGGAACTCAAAGACTTCCCATTGCGGTGTTGAGCTATCTGACACATACACAGAATGAATTGTGTGGGGACACTTGGATTTCCCATTGCTATGTAACTCGCGGCACCTTGGGTCACACAAGGTGGAGGTTGGGACGGAGCCTAACCCTGGGCCCGCTCACGTGCTTCCCACACAGAGTATTGCTGCATTGTGGAGATGTGTAGAAGTGCTGGCACCTGAGTCCCCTTATGCCCACGTTTGCGGCTCCTGACAATTTTGTGACGGAGGTGGCATGGGATTGGAATGATGATCGTATGTCAATTTATCATCAATTCTCAACAGCATTGTGGGCTATCACCCACACTTTCAAAGAGGGTCACCGCCTGGCCCTGCCAACCCTCTGCAGTGTGTGCTTCCGGTTCCTCCTCATCCAGTACGCACTTATAAATAGACATGACGGTGGTGTGGCTATGAAGCGAGCGTGTGGCATGAGGGCAGCTGAACGCTGCGCGGGGAAACTTTTGTGTGCACTGTGGATGCAGGGTCGTGCGGGGGGGTTGGACTGCAATGCCAGCATGTAACCCAGGAGAAGAGGCAGTGGTGTCACCCACAGGCAGTGATTGGCCCTGGTTGCAGGTAGTGTGGTGCTTAGCTAAGATGTGCCAGTGCTTGTGCCTTGCTAATGAGGGTTTGTCCGAAGTAAATTGTTAGGGGGGTGACAGCAAGACTCTTGCCCCCATTTTGGCTTAATAGTGGGA
The DNA here is from genome assembly GCF_035609145.1 of Eleutherodactylus coqui. NCBI lineage: Eukaryota > Metazoa > Chordata > Amphibia > Anura > Eleutherodactylidae > Eleutherodactylus > Eleutherodactylus coqui. The sequence goes on along the minus strand of NC_089841.1, from coordinate 198,205,769 downwards.
CCTGGGAGCCTCAGATTCAGCCATGCATGCTGCCCCTGCCCTTCCTATCCGTTTCTGTGGTGTTTTCATGACTTTCTGATGTTTTTTGGTGTTTCACAAATCATCACCTATCCGGAGCATCGGTCCCATACAAAAATGCTCCTGTCTCCCATTGACTTCAATGGGGTTCGTTACTCGAAACAAGCTCTCAAGCATTACGAAAAGTTCGACTTGAGCAACGAGCACCCGAGCATTTTGGTGCTCGCTCATCTCTAATCACAACTCTTATGATTTGCATATCTGCCTGAGATGTAACTGCATACCGTGTTTTGCAGCAAACAACAACTCTCAGGTGCTTATTTTTCCTACAAAGAGTGTATATACAATTCTAAGGTCTCTAATATTGTATTGATGATCCATCAATTGGCTTCTGCCTTATTGGGTTGTTTTTTTTACTTCCTTTGGATCAACAAGGGGAAGGGGGGGGTGGAAACAGGCTGAACTAGATGGACATTGTCTCCCTTCAGCCTAACATACTATGTTACTAAGTTGACCATCTGGGTCCAAGAGGTCATAAGTGCCGCAAAGGGCCAGGAGTGAAGAACTACAGGTAAGATAGGAAGGCCTAGTTATGGATGGCCTAATGACAAGTGTGGTCAGAGATTAATCTAGACCCAGAAATAAAGGGCTCAGTAAAGTAAGAGGTCAATAATCCACCAAGGACATCAGAGTGATCACAGGGACTTCGGTCAGAGAACAGGTACTAATGACTTGGCGCCCCATGATACCACCAGCACACAGGAAGAGATGGGGTCTCCCTCTGCACCATAGCCAAGATGACAACATGCCCACAGTAATGACCAGGCTGCAAACCAAGCAGTTGCCATAGGGAGCTGAGGTTGCTGAGAAAGGCCAGGATTCAGGAGTAAAAATGACAAAATGGTTAGTGCAGCTGGACAACAAGTATCCCCGCTTGAGCCTGTGCATAATCCCCTATGTCCTGTGAAACTGCAGGATAGGCAATGCCATGGGTGAGTAGATGTTTCCATGTGAAGAGTAGCCTAAACTGGGACATCGTCCTCAGGATAGGCCATCAATATCTGATCAGGAGTTCTGCCGCTCATCATCCCTTCCCTACCAGGAGGAATCAGGAAGCCACGATGCTGAAGCTGCAGGGAATATACCAGGTGAGTAATATTTCATCTGTTATTTAGTCACAGCCTGAGGCTTAATATTCTTTATTTATAAAGTACCAATATATTCTGCAGCAATTTAAAATTAGGGGGGAACATACACTAAATGAGTCATAACATACAGTATTAAATTGATGCAAAGCTTGAACAATAGGTGTGAAGGCCCTGGTCTTGAGAGTTTACAGACTATGAGGAGAAATACACATAAGATGCTCACTATATATACATAAAGCTGTGTCGATCACTAGCTATATTTGTGCATAGACAGGTAAGAGGTGCAATGGGGTGCATGGGTGGGTACAGTTGAAAGAACAGGGTCTGGTTTCCAAGGGGGAGTATAGAAACAGGGTGGATGAAGAATATGGTAAGCCTCCCTAAAGATGTGTTTTTAGGGCTCATTGAAAGCTGTTGGTGTTCGGAATTAACCTGATTGTCTGGTGGTAACGCATTCCAGAAAACTGGTGCAGCTCAGGAAAAATATTGGAAGCGGGAGTGGGAGGTTCGAATTAAAGAGGAATTTAGTTTAGGTCATTAGCAGAGTGGAGAGCATGGATAGGGTGGCAGACAGAGATGAGGTAGGATACATAGGGTGGCGCAGCACTGTGGAGAGCTTTATGGATGAGATTGATGAATTTAAATTGTTTTCTATATTTAACGGGCAACCAATGCAGTGACTGGCACAGGGTGGAGGCATCAGTGTAGTGGTTTGGCAAGAAGATAATCCTGGCTGCTGCATTCAGGATGGATTGGGAAGGGGAGAGTTTAGTGAGGAGAAGAAGTTCAGTTTTTGAGAGATTCTGTTTTAGATAGAGAAAGGACACCATGTTAGAGACAGCAGACAGGCAATCACTGGTGTTTTGTAGTAAGAAAGGTTCGATGTCATGGGAAGAAGTATATAATTGATTGGGTGTCGTCAGCGTAAAGATGGTATTGAAACACAAATCTACTGGTACTTTGCTCAATAGGGGCCGTGTAGATGGAAAGATGAGAGGACCCAGGAGCCCTGAGGAATCTAAACAGCAAGGGGAAGAGGAGAAGAAGTAGAGCAATGGTATCGAATGCCGCAGGGAGATCCAGAAGAGTCAGTAGAGAGTGGTCGCCAAAGAATTTAGCTGTCAGAAGATTGTTTGACATTTTAATAAGGGCGGTTTCTGTAGAATGTAGAAAGCGAAAACCAGACCGTAAAGGGTCAAAAAGACCGTTTTTTGAGAGATAGCTCATTAGGTGAGAATAGATCAGACATTCCAGGAGTTTGAAGATGAAGGGGAAATTAGAGACGGGTCAGTAATTGGCAGCACAAGATGAGTCAAAAGACATTTTTTTAGTAATGGGTATACGACAGCATGTTTAAAGAACGAGGGAAAGATACTAGAAGAAAGAGACAGGTTGGATATTGTGAAGTGACTGATGACAGCTAGGGAGAGGGACTTAAGGAGGTGAGAATAGGGCCCATCAGGGGTGTAACTATAGGGGATGCAAGGGATGCGGTTTCTCCTGGACCCAGGAGCCATCTTCTCCATATAGTAAGCCTAGTAGTATGAAAAAAGCTATTGTAGTTGGGAGCCCTGTTACAGGTTTTGCACTGGGGCTGTGGAGGAAGTAGAAACTGTCAAAGAATCCTTTTGGGTTATTGGATAGTGAGGAGATGAGAGAGGTAAAGCAGGCTAGGCTGGCCTGGTGAAGGTCAAGATTGGATGTGCTGAGCATGAATTTGTAGTGAAGGAAATCTGCAGACGTTTGTGATTTTCTCCACATATTCGGCACATCTAGAGCACTACTGAATGAAGCGCGTCTGAGGCATGAGCTAGGGTTGCTGTGGTCTGCATTGGGAGGTTTGGAGTATGGGGGGGGGGTGCCACTTGATCCAGTACAGTTTTAAGAGATTTATTGTAGTGCTCAGCAGCCATGTCAAGAAAAAGAAGAGATTGGGGACAGTGATGATTGAAAGGAGTCTGAAAATTGCTGGATGTAAATGGCCCGTAGATTTTTGCGTGTGTGGTAGGTAGAGGCAACCTTAGAAATACAAGAATACTTGACAGTAAAGGAAAGGAAGTTGTAATCAGAGAGCGGGAAAGGAGTTTGCAAAGTCAGAAACTAAACAAAGATGGAGGAAAACTAAATCAAGCGCATTGCCGTCTTTGTGTGTGTGTGGGGGGGGGGGGGGGGGGGAGCTGTGAGAGGCCTAGGGAAGAAGTGAGTGATAAAAGCAAACAGACAGATGGGGAGATTGGGTCAACAGTGGGAATATTAATGTTGTCCACGATGAGAGTTGGAATTTCACAGGATAAGAAGTGGGGGAGCCAGGCGGGAAAGTGATCGAGAGATGGGCTGGGAGGACCTTGAGGTCAGTAGACGACCGTCACTCACATGGACAGTGGACGGAAAAGTCTTAGAGGGTGGACCTCAAAGGAAGGGAATGTGAGTGAGGGTACTGGAGGATGACCTTGAAGGTGCATTGTGGAGAGAGAACACCTACTCCTCCACACCTATTTTCAGTTCTTGGGGTAAGAGAGAAGTGTAGGCCACCATAAGATAGAGCAGCGAGGGAAGCAGTGTCAGACTGGTTAATCTATGTCTCTGTGAGAGCCAGCAGGTTTAGAGATTTTGTAATGAAGTCCTCATATAGTGGTGAGTTTATTGTACACTGACTGACCGGGTGTAAAGCGAAGATTAACCAGATTTGAGGGGTTCTTAATGTGGCAGATAAGAAATAACTAGTGAAAATAAAAGGTGGTCCGGGGTTAGGAGACATGTGACCCGCAGCTAGTAGGAGGAGGATAGAGAGTGAGGGATCTGCGTTATCTCCTAGCGACGGCGCGGTCACATCTGGAGTACAGAAGAAAAAGCATCCAAACAGGTACGCAGGACTCACTGGCCGGGCACCTGGTCGGATTTAGCTGTGGGATCACGCATGTGGAATCAGAGCCGGTTGTGTGCATTCGGCCAAAGAGAGGGTACAGAGCAGGCCACTATTTTTTTTCCTAGCAACATAGCATCAGACAAACCATCGCTAATGTGAAGGAACCCATTGAAAGCCATGGGCTTCACATACATGCGTTTTGCAGTCCTGTCGCATCCCTACAAAATCGCGGGATTTTGTATCCTGTGTGAAAGCAGCCTTAGGCCTCATGTCCACGGGGAAAATCAGATCCGCTGCAGATTCTACATGTAGAATCTGCAGCGGGTCCCTCCTGCCCCGCGGACATGAGGGCTGAAAATGCAAATAAATGAGAATAAACTTACCTCCGATCCGCTCCGTTTCTTCTCTTCGCGGCGGCGTCATCTTCTCTCGTCGCGGCCGGATCTTCATTCTTCGGCTCGGCGGATGTGCACGATGACGTCGGTGACGTGCCCCGCGCATGCGCCGGGCCGAAGCAAAATGATCCGGCCGCGGCTGAGAGAAGATGGCGCCGCGGAGAAGAGAAGAACCGGAGCGGGTGAGTAAAATATGATTTTTGTGTCCCGCGGATCCGGACGGCTTCCATAGGCTTCAATAGAAGCCTGCGGGAGCCGTCCCCGCGGGAGACCCGCATGAAAATGGAGCATGGTCCAGATTTTTTCATGCTCCATTTTTTTTAAAATCACTTTTATTGACGATCCGCGGGTATTTATGTACCCGCGGGTGGTCAATGCATCCCTATGGGGTGCGGATCCGCATGCAGGAAATCCGCTGCGGATCCTAAATCCTATTTTCCCCGTGGACATGAGCCCTTAGAGGGGGTAACCAAATCCCTGACAGCTTGACGTACTTAAATAAACTATTCAACTATTCAACAGTGATGTTTTACTGATCAGAAAGAGCTGATATAAATCTTTTCGATATATATATATATATATATATATATATATATATATATGAATTTGGGAACCAAGGTTACCATGTTATTCGCCAACAAACAATTTTCTATTGGTCCAGTGCATCCAAACAGAAAAAGAAGAAAGAAACAACTTTCCAAATAGTTAATATGCCGCTGCTATACAGGGCTATATGTTGCCATGGTAACAGACAACAAACCCTATGTAGGCTATTTTTTTAGTTATACTCTTCCATCTGTCTCCCACTTTTCGTTTACCTGTCAAATGTATTTTGGAAAGAGAATACCATTGCTGCCTCAAACTACATAGAATTTGTTTTTTGGTAGTTATTATGGAAACATATACTGAATGGCCACTTTATTAGAGCCACCCACCTGGTTACCGTGTTGGACCAGTTTTAGCCTTCAGAACCGCAGCTTTTCGTGACATCCATCCTCAGGTATTAGAGGACCCAGGGTGTGCCAAGAAAACATTCCCCACATCAATATTTTACCACAGTAGTCTAAACTGTTGACACCCGACAGGAAAGGTTCATCTGTTCATACTGCTTGTGCCAAATTCTGACCCTCTCATGAGCATCCTGCAACAGAAATTTTAATTAATCTGATTAGCCGATGTCTTTCCACTGCACACTGATCCAATTTTTGCGCTCTTTTGCCCACTGGAGTTTTGACTCTCTGTTTGTCTTAGACAGAATTGGCTTAAGAACTGGGCTGTTACAGCCCATCCATACTAAGTAAGGACGAGTTGTGTATTCGGGGCACGTTAGTTGGAGTACCAGTGTTATATTCAGCTGCAATATACTTGTCTGTGCACCGTCTGATTCTTGACATCCACCTCGGACCCATTCTGTTGACAAGTTGTTTACACCCACAGGATCCCTTCTTGCTGGATATCTTTCCTCAATTACATCATTCTCAGTATACTCTCCAGAGGTGTACCTACGTTTTCCTGCACCCGGGGCCAAAGATCCGGGATTCTCGGGAGCAACTCGCATCAGACAGCATGAATAGTGCATATTGCATGTCCTATTCTTGCCTGTGATATGGGCAAGAATGGGCCAAAATAGGACACAAAGCAATGTTTTTCACACAAACCATTCGTCTGTGTGAAAATTTGTTTGTCTATAGCCTCATAGGCTATAATGGAATCCATAGCACACAGACAGAAAATAAACCCAACATAATCACATCCCGAAAGGGTTAAAGGGGTTTTCTAGGGCTAGACTATTGATAACTTATCCTCAGAAAAAGTCATCAATAGTTGATCAGCAAGGTCCACCACTTGGGATCACTGCTGATCGAAAAGGCCATGGCACATGGGTTAACGCTGCAGTCTCTTCTCAGGCTAGTGAAGGCACGTTAATCGGTCATATGACTTGAGAGCAACTCATTCCTGTTCAAGTGAATGGGACGGAGCTGCAATACCTGGCACAGCTGTTATACAATGTGTGGCGCAATGCCTAGTATAGACTGAAGTGACAGCAACACTCATCTGACAGCTGCTCTCTCTTCAATCAGCTGATCAGTGGGAATTCTAAGAGACAGAACCCCAGCGATCAAGTATTGATGACTAATCCTGAGGATAGGTCATCATCAATAGTGTAGTACCAGACAACCCTTGTAATAAGAAGAGCATGTGCCCCTAAAGTGTTTCAATTCCAATAAATCTTATCCATAGTGTCCAGTACACTGGCATAACTATAGGGGATGCGGTTGCACTCGGGCCCAGGAGCCTTAGGGGGCAATAAGGCCTCTCTTCTCTATAAAGTACCGCTGAGTACCTACTAAAGCTGGTGAGGCTAGCAAGACACACATGCACATGGCTGGGAGGCAAAGCAAGAAGAGGAGAACAGTCTGTAGAGTAACGACCACTGTATGATGAGAAGGAGGGCCGGCCACCAGCCCAGTGCATATTGAAAAGGAGTGGTCAAGTCAACAAGAATCTTCCTGACAGAATGCATGGCCAATCCATCCCTGCTAGCAGCACCACAAAACAGCTGCTTGCTGCAGCAGTGTAAAGAGTCAAACATACGGAGTGCCAATGATAATTAAAATAAATCTGCTATTTGCTACCGACAGTGGTGCTCTGTGTGTCAGGCTCCTTCAGCTGCTGCAGCAAGCAGCTATTTTGGACAATAAAGTTCCTGCTTCTCCTTCTTTGTGTACAGTCCAGCACCCCCTTTGCCTTCCCTCTTAACTGAGCCTGGGGCATATGCCCCGCCTGCCCCTCCCTAGCTACACCCTTGTACTCTCAACACCGTTGCATAAGAAAATCATACACTGTTAGCAGTTTTTACCATACTGGCCCCAACTATTCTAGCACCGATGACCACGCCTTGTTAATTGTTGCTCGATTTTCCCACTGTAATGTGAATTCACACTTAAAGGGGTTCTGACACAAATAATGTTTTTATGCTTTAACAGCCATTGTTCCCTGGTCTGCCTAATGTTAAAGCATAAAAACGTAATACTTACCTTGTCTTCTGTTGTTGTTTTCATCAGGGGGGTCATCTCCCAGCAGGCTCTCTACTTCCTCCGACGAGCCGCCCCGCTCTGGGATTGCTCGCATGTGCAGGGGAGAGGTGCCCTCTGACAGGAGTCAGGACGGGCCGCGTCTCCACTGCGCATGCGCAGAATCTCAGAGTTCAGCCAGGACGGACAGGCCGTCCACAGCCAGCACTGCTTGTGACGTGCTTGCTGTGGGCAGCCCGTCCGTTCACCTCGGAAGTGGCTGACAGACGGAGCAGAGCAGGAAGCGATCATTTTTGACCACTCCTGCTCTGCTTCTACAAGCCACAGATGAAGAAGCCGGATGGAGGGGACATGCCTGGCGATCAGTCCTGGCGAGGCAAGGTAATTAAAACATTTTTTTTTCATGTCAGAACCCCTTTAAACTGATTGACCGAAAACTTACTCACTTGATTTTATGCTGCACTCCAGGGTCACGTGTCTCATTTCCATACAGGGAAGCTCCAATTGTTAAAGAGCGGGTGTCTTTAATAAAGAGATTACCAATAAGATATGAACTGATTATTATCGAGACAAACACAATCTAACTTACATAATAAAACATAAACGGTTGTATAGCCCATGTCTTTAATTGAGCATATTGAATAAATATCCACAATGCTCAGGGAAAAAAGTAAGTGAACCCTTAAATAACCTGTAGTTCCCTCTTTAGCAGCAATTACCTAAACCAAACATTTCCTGCAGCTGCAAATAAGCTTTGCACAATATTAAGGAAGAATTTTGGATCATTCTTCCCTGCAAATGTGTTTCAGTTCACAAATACTTCTGGAATGCTTTGTGCACACAGCCCTCTTCAGGTCATACCAAAGCATCTTCATAGGCTTAAAGTCAGGGCTCCGAGTGATTTTTCAATCATTCTTTAGTTAATCCACTTGTGTGCGTTAGGTCATAGTCTCTTATCATTACCCAACATCGCTTGAAGTCGTAGACTGTTACTCTTACATTCATCTCTAAAATACTGTGACACACCTTAGAATTAAAGGGGTTCTGTCATTAAAAAAAAAAAATCTATACTTGCCTATTCCTCCTCCTTACCAGATCTTCACCTCCCTAATCTTCTCCCGGGTCCTGTAGTCCTCCGGGTCATGTCATCTCCATCCGCTCGGATCCTTTTCTCCCTGTGACGTTACGTACATTGTCGGCATTCTGCTTCCTACAGGGCACTGTACTCAGTCACTAGTGATGTAACGTTCACTGCCTAGCAGGGAATGCTGAATCCTGGGCAGCCTGCTTTAGCGCGACTGTGCATGCACGATGTCCCGCCGCTAGTGTTTGATATACTATATGAAACACTAGCGGAGAGATATCGCAAATGTGCGCTAAAGCAGGCTGCCAAACATTCAGCATTCCCTGCTAGGTAGTGAACGCTACATCAATCGTAGCATTCACTGCCCTTCAGAAAGTGAACTGTGGCTAATGGATGCTCAAAAACAGGAAGAAGATCAGGACGGCTGGAAGTGACATGAACCGGGGGACTGGAACAGCCAGGAGGAGATCGGGGAGGAGAAGATGTGGTAAGAAAACTTATGGGGGACGAAATAGGTAAGTATTGATTTTTTTTTTTAACAAGAAAACCCCTTTAATTGTTTTCTCAGTGATCTCAAGGCGTCCAGTCACAAAGGTAGCAAAGCAGCACCAGAGCATAATGCTCCCTCTACTATGCTTCACAGTCGGGGGGAGTTTTGGGGTTGCAGTGTTATTTCTTCCAGACCGATTATGCTAAAAAGTTCAATTTTTGCGTCATCTGTCTACAGAAAATTTTCCCAGAAGCATTGTGAATATCCAGCTAGTTTCTGGTAAACTTGAGGTGGGCCACAATGTTTTTCTGAACAGCAGTGACTTCTTTTGTGGTGTCTTCCATGAATACCATTCTTATTCTGTGCTTTACCTATAGTGGAAACATGAACAGAAGCTTTCACAGTCTATAGAATCATCTGCAAGTCTTTTGCTGTTACCATTGCTTTCTTTCTCCCCTCCTTAAAGGGGTTGTCCCGCGCCGAAACGGGTTTTTTTTTTTTCAACCCCCCCCCCGTTCGGCGCGAGACAACCCCGATGCAGGGAAGTAAAGAAAGTTTACCGGAGCGCTTACCTTAATCCCCGCGCTCCGGTGACTTCAATACTTACCGCTGAAGATGGCCGCCGGGATCCTCTGTCTTCGTGGACCGCAGCTCTTCTGTGCGGTCCACTGCCGATTCCAGCCTCCTGATTGGCTGGAATCGGCACGTGACGGGGCGGAGCTACACGGAGCCGCTCTCTGGCACGAGCGGCTCCATAGAAGACTGCTGAAGACCCGGACTGCGCAAGCGCGGCTAATTTGGCCATCGGAGGCCAAAAATTAGTCGGCACCATGGAGACGAGGACGCTAGCAACGGAGCAGGTAAGTAAAAAACTTTTTATAACTTCTGTATGGCTCATAATTAATGCACAATGTACATTACAAAGTGCATTATTATGGCCATACAGAAGTGTATAGACCCACTTGCTGCCTCGGGACAACCCCTTTAATTGTAAAAAAATATAATGCCAATTAGCATTTAGAAAAATAATTATCTCGCTACATTGTGGATGTTTATGAAGTGTGTTCAATAAACGCATGAAAGATACTTTAATTACTTAGGCCCAATGTCCACTTGCGGCTTTGATTTGTGGAATCCGCGTGGGTCGCCTGTGTGGAAGATTTGCAGATCAAAGCCACCCATAGGGATGCATTAGCATCCGGAAACGATTTAAAAGCTGCGGATGCCATTTTCTCCCGGCGTGCCCGTTGCAGGCTGTGGGAGAAAATCGCAGCATGCTCCATTTTGGCCGCAGATTCCGCGGGTCGGCTTCCATTGAGGTCAATGGAAACTGTCATATTCGCGGCACAGCCACAGCTGTCATTTTTGCTGTGTCGCAGATTCCGCAGGAGAGCAAGACATTAAAAAAATGCACTGCGCATGCGTCCGGGACGTCACCGCCACGTTCGGTCGCATCTGCCGTGCTGAAGAAAAAAGATTTGGCCGGAGCAGGAATGGTAAGAAAACCTATTTTTCTCCCAATGTCCGCGGGTACAGCTGGATTCCACTGTGGTATTCAGCAGTGGAATCCATATGCGTGCAAGTGGGCCTTGGGCTTCTTTCACACGAGCGCATTTTGGCCAGCAGTTTCATGGCCGGCCGATATACACTTCCATCTGGGACATAAAAGCTTGTAAACGGGCGCACAAATCTAACGTTTGTACGCCCGTTCACACAGCATGTGCGCCCATTCACATATGCACCGAGCTCACCATGCCGTCGCAAATTTTCCCTACCTCCTCATCTCAGGCTCACCTATCCTCTCCTCCCTGCTCGTTCTTTGCAATGGGAGGGGGCGGGACGGGGACGGAGGTAAGCACCGTCCCGTCCCCCCTCCTCCCATTGATGGCTATAGACAAGGGGCAGGGAGATGGCGGGAGCTTAGCTCCGCCCACATCCTGCCCCTTGTCCACAGCCAGCAATGGGAGGAGGCGGGCCGGGGTGGCGCTTAGCTTTGCCCCTGTCCTGCCCCCTCCCATTGCAAAGAATGAGCGGGGAGGAGAGCGGAGGTGAGCCTGCACGAGTAGAGGAGAGCAGAGGGAGGGAGTTTAGCAGCCCCGCTGCTTAACTTCCTCCCACCTGCGCCGCTGCCATGGGCTCCCACAGGAGCCCATGCAGCGGCCGACGTATTCCAGCCCAAAAGATAGTTCCAGGACTATCTTTTGGGGGGCCCGACGTAAAAACGCTCAGCGTTATATTGGTCCGGCTGGGCACTTTTATGTTTTAGTAATACAGCCATGTGATCTGATGCATGGAATCCAATGCATCAGATCACAGCTTATATCAGCCGGCCGTGAAAACGCAAGCCAATATGCGCTCATGTGAAAAAAGGCTTAGTTTGTGTTTGTCTATAATTGTGACGGATAACAATCAGAGCACATTTTATTAGTAATCAATGCAGATATCCAGCTGGTTCCAAAAGGTTAACTTACTTATTGCAACTACACAGGTTATTTCTTATGTTAGGGGTGCTTGATTTTTAAGCACATTTTAGCAATTGCACATATAATAAGATTGCAGTGTTAAGGACTACGTCATGGGAAGTGGGAGGTTACGGTGGAATGCCATATATTTACAGAATGTAGATGGTGCAGGCTCAGGAGCCCATGCCATCTGCAGAAGGAGCTGGCTGTGAGCACACCGATCCCTGCTTTTAACACCTTTCATGTTGTGATCAATGTTGATCATAGCATGCATGAGGTTAACAAAGGGAGTGCGCCCCCTCTGTAATGTCATCGGCCCTCCGCCATGAAAACGTAAAGGATTGATGGGTTGCAGTGGCAACCAGATGCCAATCTATGGCATCCGGGTAAGCATATCACAAGCGATATGATAAGGGATTATCCACTGCAGTACAGAAGTACTGCAATGTAATATCTGAGCAATCATAGCATTGCAGGTTCAAGTCCTCTGTAAAAAAATGAAAAAGTCCAAAAATATACATTTAAAAACATTAAAGAAAACACACGTTTGATGTTGTCACATCTGTAATGACCAATACAATACATTTAACACACTTATTACCCCACACGGCAAACACTATAGCGGGGGATTAGTCTTTATAATAAATAATACAACATAACAAGTATCTTATTATCAGGATGAAGTAAAAAAGAAAATGCATGTGCATCAGGTTGACTTTTCCATTCGCTAAGGGCTTATTTACACAAGCGTATATCGGCCCTGCGTTGCCGATCAATATACGCTTCCATCTGAGCAGTCCACCCCTTCCCTCACCGGCTCTCTGCCTCTCTCCTTCCCGAGCGGTTTGCGATGGGAGTGGGCAGGACAGGGGTAGGGGTAAGCTCTAGCCTCCTCCCTGCCCCCTGTCCATAGCCAGCAATGGGAGTCGTCGGGACATACCCATTGCAAATGCCAAAGTGAAGGAGAGAGGCGTTGAGGGGGAGGAAAGGGGGGAAACTGCTTGGACGGAAGCATGTATCGGCAGGCCGTGAAAACCTGACCGATATACGCTCGTGTAAGTAAGCCCTTAGTGCCAGATATTGGGCTTGTTGAGTTCCGGTTTAATGCAGTGCCAATAGTTGGATAGCAACTGACATTATAACCCAATCAGCAAATATCCTGATACATTGTAACGAGTTGTCTGGTTAACTAATAAGAGCAGTCCACCAACGACTCCACCAGATTACTACACATGTTGATATCCTATATATAGGTAACCTCATTTATCATCATTGTGATTTACAGAATTACATATGTCTAATTTAAATGCACATGATCTGCTTTCTAAAGCTTTTTCCGCACTCCGTATTGGAGCTTGACAGGAATGTAACTTATGCTTTCCTTTCTATTTTAATGTATATTTCCATTTTAAACTTGTATCCAAAATGTTTTCATCATGTAAGATTAAAGTAAGATGTGTTTTGTACATCCTGCTGCAGCCAAGAAACACAGTAACTTGATTTTAAAGGCGGTCTAGCTGATTTACAATATGTCTGACATATGTGTCTCTAGACAGTTCTGCCTTAACTGCTCTTTCCTCTTTCAGTTTCCTAACATCTTACAATATTGTGCAATTTACTCCACACTTGAGATCCACGGCACTAAAATGCTTTGTTTACTTCTGGCCTACATTTTATTGTTTCAGCTGAAGGCTGAGTCAAATATCCAGTCTCCGATGCTGAAACCCTGCACTAAATAACTACGTTGCTGGACACTTGTAGAACAATGCAGGGAACATTTGATTATTGCACATTCCAGAATCCAGGTTAATGGAGGATATGCAACATATATTCAATTGATCTCTATGGGTACTTTTACATGGGCCAATAGTTGCCTAAAGGCCCATTTAGACACAACGGTTATTGCTCAAAATTCGCTCAAAAGCCGTCTTTTAAGCGATAATCGTTGTGTGTAAACGCACTGACATCGTGCAGTTTTCGTTATGCCATCGCTCATGGTCGTCTTTCAGCCGGGCGCTGGAGCGGAGAACAGCTGGATGCAGAAGACAAGTGGGGACACCCCGCTTGTCTTCTGCATTCTCCGCTCTGAGCACTCGGCTGTATAACAGCTGGGCACTGGAGCAGGGTGACAGCTGGATGCAGAAGACAGGTGGGACACCCCGCTTGTCTTCTGCATCCTCCGCTGGCAGCGCAACGTGATCGCTCATCTTGAGTGATCATCTTGTGCTGTAAATGACACAACGATAATCGCTCAGAAGTCGCTTGAGCATCATCTTTTGAGCGATTATCGTTGTGTCTAAATGGCCTTTTAGTAATCACTCAAAAGAGCAATTTAGGGTGACTGTCATCCTGTGTAAATGCAGGACCCAACAGGTTTGCTTTACAGCTCACCTAAAGACCAAGCAACCACCGGCCTCAGCAAACAGGCAGTTGTTCATCTATGACTGCCTGTTCATCTATGAACGAGCGCCTGTAAATTCGAAATGGAGGCAGGTGGCCTTTTAAAGGTCCTTGCGACCCCAGTTTCCACCGATCCGGGCCCTGACAGTCTCCACTTACTTACAGCCACAGCAGATTACATGCGGTCTAAACTCTGTCTGAAAGTTTACCAAATCTCTTAGGTGTCCTGCACAAGACAGAGTCGGACCTGGCATGTGGATCCCGGTCACCTGTCCGGATTCTTCTTTTTCTGTACTGTGGGAGCGCGGGGCACATGCGCCGTGCAGATAAAGTCACGCCGTCACTAGGTCATGACGCGAATCCCGCAACCCTTCTGCAGCGCTCACTGTGGAACGGTCGAGGACAAACGGCTTCCATTGACTTCAATGGAAGCCGTCAGTTCGGAAAACTGCACAGAATGGAGCATGCTGCGATTTTTCTGCCACAAACAGAAATTTCTGCTCATGTGCAGGAGGCAGCAGGTCTCCATAGGAGGCTATGATTCGTATTTGCTGCGGAATCCAGGGGCACCTGCTGGCCCTGAAATCCGCAAATCAAATCCGCCCGTGTGCAGGAGCCCTAAATGTAGCCCATGTTTTTACACTTGAGATGTATTAATAGAAATGAAGGATATTTTCCCAAAAATGTGCTATTCTACCCCGGTTCAAATAATGTGTAGATTCAGTAGAAGGATCAAAGTAAAACTAAGAAAAACTATTGTCATTCATAACTTTTACAGTCCATAACATTAAACATGGGGGTCAAATTTTGAGGAAAGTGTGCCCTGCGGAGTGCTGTCACTGTGCACTTCATTGTGTCCCCACAAACTATGCACATTTCAGCCTACAACCTTTTTTCCACTCTGTTCTGTGGCCTCATGTGGTGCAAAGAATTAAGGCAACAGAAATGCAGTCCTAAGTTTTCACACACGACCTGAAGGTTGCGGGTTCAATCCAAGCGTGATTCAGGTAGCCGACTCAAGGTTGACTTAGCCTTCCAAAGTCGGTAAAATGAGAACCCAGCTTGCTAGGGGGTAAAAAATGACTGGTGAAAGCAACGGCATGACTTGGTGCTTGCACCAGGGGACTTTACCTTTTACCTGTGCACACGTTCTCTCCTACTGATGACTGTGACACTGCGAGCACAGAAGAAGGTGAAAACATTATGTGCCCTCTTTGTGGTGACACGCAGCGAGCACTCGGTGTACGGTGATAGTTCCTGTCAGGCTTCATTTTTCTGAACTTTGCTAGGAGCGGCTGCAGAGGAGCATATGTGTAAATATGCTCGCCTCAGCGCAACGCATTTGCGCAGTGAACTAGGTTGATTTGCACTTGTGTCTGCGCATAGTACTCTACATTTTTGCGCATGCAGGACCTGTTCATATGCACTTGTGACACCCCCGCCCTGATTTAAAAAGCTATTTGGACTAATGAGGTCCGGATGTGTACGTTTCCCTGAGGTTTTGCACAGTGTATTGTGGGGATTTTTACTGTGCAAATACGCAGAAAAATCGAGCACAACATGGCTTTTTGTTCGCACAAGAAATGTGTGCGCAAAAAGAGGAAATAATAACAAACCCATTGAAATCAATGGGCTCTGTGTGTTTTGCACACTCAATTTTTGTGTGTGCAAATATGCCTGAGTAAAGCCGCTTTTAGGGCTAAAACAGACTGGCGCATGTGTAGCGGCCGCAATTCGTAATTGAAATCAATGGGAGCTACACCTGCAATTACAAGCATTGGTCACTACACAGTGCATCTACTCCGATCCTGCAGCCGCTATCTGGATAACCCCTTTAACTTGCTGCATGCATTTTAGATGTGTCTTTGCAAGCAGATTGATTATAATATGTTCAATTCTCTTCTTACAGACTGGGAACAGTAGAACACGGCCTAGATGATACTAGGTGCATCCGTTACTGCAGGAAAGGTCACTTTACAAGTTTTTACAAAGATTTCAGAAAGTAAGTCTTTTTTTTTATTTTTACCACAGATAACACAGAGAAAATCATTTTATTAATCTACTCTTACATTCTCCGGGTATCTTGAAAAACTCATTTCCTTTTGCTGCCTTTCTATGGAGGCCTTTGATCGCCTACTTGAATTGCTATGTCTATATATTACTTTCCAAGATACCATAATGAGGAGGGTCATATCTGCAGAAGAGAGGCTGCTAATCACTTTGTGGTCAGTTTTTGTTATATATTTTTTCTCTTTACTTATATTATATTCAAGTTATACAATATATATGTTTTGTATAAAATTTTCTGGTATATACCGCATCAATTATAAGCGAAAGTCTGTCTATTTTCACACTTTGTAAACATTTTAAAAATGAATGTTCAAAGAAAAAAAAGAAATGAGAAATTGTCCATTCTCCTTTTTTTGAGCAGCCATATTGGAGACTTGGCATCACTGCTTACATAATGCTCTGGTTCCAAAAAAAAAGCAGCTGCTAAATTCCTAACCTGTGAGTTCTCATTTTCCTCATCTTTATTTGGCATTCAGGGCTTAAATAAACGACCATAATTTTGTCCCGTTTTGCAACTGTGAAAATCACACCCTCCATCGAAACAAGACCATTGATTTCAATGGTTTCATTTTGAGGAACGGGATTCTCGCACAATATTACTATGCATGGGAAAAGATAGGACGTGCTCTATCTTTCTCGCATGTAATTTTTCTACGTGTGAGAAAAGATAGGGCAGGACCTATACTCACGCTTTTTTTTTTTTTTCAAACTTGTGCGAAATAGTGCAGAGTTTGAATAGTCAAAAAAAATCACTGGTTCATGCACAAATACGCTCCGTAGCGACAAGCGGACTTGTACATGCGCCCGTGTGCTTAAGCCCTCAAGGGCGCCTTTTGCAGCAGGGTGTACGTCGAAGGGGCTGTAATTTGTATTTTCTGCTTACAATGGATTGATGCACATAAACGGGAATGCTGTAGATAGATATTTTTGTTTTAGAAGTCCGTTTTTCTGGCCAACATTATTTTCCTGCGTCGCACATCAGTAATTGTTGTGCGGCACACACTCTGATTTCTGTACATAGAGATCATGCATGTTACAGGGGTAGTTTGGGTAGTTTGGGCAATATTCCAGGAAGTATCTTTTATTTGCACTCTTTCGAACTGCTGACACATAGTAGCGATCTCGTGCTCTCGTGTTTAGGAAGCTGTTTATGAACTGAATGCCTTGTACTTTTATTTGCACTAACCTTATATTTCCCTTTTTCCCAGATTTCTTGCCACAGGTGAGAGTTATGTATCACTGCATCTCCTATTTCAAGTTGGTAAAGCATTCAGCATCATCTGGCAGAGGTTGCAGCCCATCATGATGCCTTCAACTAGAGCGACCTCTAGGTCAACTATCCCCGGGGTTCGCGTAGCAGGAAGCTGATGACAGACTCACTTTCAAACAATAGTTTTAGAAATAGCAGAAGGCCCCCAAAAACGTTATTTCACAACCATTGTGAAATTATTGCATCCTTGCATGGCCCAACAGCCTTTACATAGTCACCATTAAACAGTTCTTAACGAAATAAACAGTAATTACCCAAAAGTGAGACTATAGGAAAACATGGGTTGAAGCAAGATGACAAGTTAGAAAGATTCTTAACTCTCTTTTCCACCCCTTCTGCAATGTAGGGACAGGCACCCTGCTTACAGTGATGTCTGTTGTAGTTTCTGAGAAACCTGCTTTTTAGTACTGGCAGCACAGACATAGAGGACTAAGGCCAGGCTCACACAGGTGGATTTGTATTGCGGATTCCACGATGGCCATCCACGTGGGAAATGAGGAAACTATCGTTTGAGCGACTTTTGAGCGATCATCTATCAGTGTAAATGGGTCTTAAATTGTAGTTAAATTTTATACAACTACATGCTGGGAACAGGCTCCCATTAAGCAAATTAAAAAGAATAAAGGCCCAATAATAACCCTTGTGTTACCCCACAAGTAATGGTGACATCTCCAATAATGACCCCTGTGCAACCACAATAAAATCGGTGACCCAATCATAGTATGTACCCTCTGTTGTCCATCACTAAGCCAGTTACACACATTGTCACCAAGTATTCTCATTTCATATGCCAACTTTATGATGTAGCACTACAGGAACCAAGCACTTTCCTTGCCCCATTACAAGTATTTAACACGTGCTGTGCACATACACTGGAAGCATTGTAGCATAGTCTGGTAGCTCACACAAAAGGGAATTGAGAGACATCACCACAATTGAAAATCACCCAAAAACCAAAACCCCATCTACAGCACAGGGTGTTACCATCTGTGCCCCAAATATTGAGCGATGGCGAGAAATTCTGTGCACATACGATGCAGACCATCTAAAATGGGGCCCACTATCTGCTTGTGGGAATGTCTGAGTTCAAAATGGCTGCACTTCCTTTTTCTATAAACTTTATTCTCTTCTTCTACATTATGATTCTGCTGTGGATCTGCCATTTTTCCATATACAAACACCAACATGCAGAGTCAGCTGCAGATTTCGCCTTGAATATACAGTGAAAACTGCATCAAAATTGAAATGCTGCAGATCATAAATCCGCACCTCAAGAACATTTCCACAAACATTACATCCGGATATTTTCTATTACATGGGAACCACATTTCTAAAAATCACATTCACTTGGCTGATACTGCAGATCCTGCAGATTTTCCAATGGTCAGGTGTCAGCACCAAAAATCTGCTGACACCTGGCCGAAACGGCTCCGATAAGCTGTGCTACTTATCAGAGCTGTTAACCCTTTAAATGCACTGACCAATGTTTGGGAGTCCCATATGTTCTCCAGCAATGAGATTGCGGGTTGTCGTGCGGTTTTGATGGCAGCTGGGGTCCTTCTGAAAAGATCAAGCCATGCCTGTGGCCAGAATTGCGCTTTTTTGGTCACTCCATCTCCAAGGAAAAATGCAATAAAAAGAGATCAAAAAGTCATATGCATTCCAAAATGGTACCAATAGAAACTAAAAGACACCCCACAAAAAAATGAGCCCTCCATGTCAATGTAAAAATAAAAAAAGCTATGGCTTTCAGAAGATGGTGGCAGAAAATAGTTTAAAAAAATTAAATATCTTTGAAAAAAATAAAAGTAGTACAGCAAAATAAAAACCTATAAAGTTTTGGTATCGTAGTAATCGTACTGACCCATAGAATAAAGTGATCAGGTCATTTTCCTTGCAGCCTGTACGCCGTAGAAACAAGATGCAAAGATTGCCGAATTTTTATTTTTTTTTACATTTCACTACACTTTTAAATGTTTTTCAGTACATTATTAGGTACATTAAATAGTGCCGTTGAAAAATACTACTCGTCCCGCAAATAAACAAGCCCTCAGACATCTAAGCTGATGGATAAATAAAAGTTATGATTTTTTTTAAAAGGAGGGAAAATCAAAAATGGAAAAAAAGGGCCACATTCTTAAAGGGTTAAGTAGAGCACCTAGACGGTGTGTGAGGAGACTTATAAGGCCATCCATGCGCACAACTGTATGTGCAGCTGCCAAAAACTAAGGAGCCAAAAGCCACGTTAGCCTCTACAGTTAATGGTTGTGAAGCCAATCAATACACTATATAGTCATACATGGTCCAAATGTAGTCATGTAAACACCATCATACAGCATTGCCCAGCTGACTTCATTGGATGACATGTACAAAGAGAAAAGTATGAGATAACAAGCCAGGAGAAGAATAAACAAAAGAAGGAGACTGTTTCACAGTCAAATCCATGTATTAGGAAAGAAAAATAAAAGTCTAAAATTGCAGTTGCATTTAGAAGTAATGTGTTACATATGTGAAGGATTATCATGCTGCCTACCCACAAAGTCTGCGCTGATCATTCCAGAAATGACAACTTGAGTCTTCTTGGAAACTAGAAAGATATCTTAAGGTCAGAATCACTGGTATGGGTCAGTAAATGGCATGAATATCAAAGCCAATTAAACATTTACTAAGTAGATGTAATAACTTAAAGGGGTTGTCCCGCGCTGAAACGGGTTTTTTTTTTTTTTAACCCCCCCCCCCTCGTTCGGCGCGAGACAACCCCGGTGCAGGGGTTAAAAAAGAACACCGGACAGCGCTTACCTTAATCCCCGCGCTCCGGTGACTTCTTACTTACCTGCTGAAGATGGCCGCCGGCACCTTCTCCCTCGGTGGACCGCAGGGCTTCTGTGCGGTCCATTGCCGATTCCAGCCTCCTGATTGGCTGGAATCGGCATGTGACGGGGCGGAGCTACACGGAGCTACACGGAGCCCCATTGAGAAAAGCAGAAGACCCGGACTGCGCAAGCGCGTCTAATTTGGCCATTAGACGGCGAAAAGTAGACGGCAACCATGGAGACGAGGACGCCAGCAACGGAGCAGGTAAGTGAAAAACTTTTTATAACTTCTGTATGGCTCATAATTAATGCACAATGTACATTACAAAGTGCATTAATATGGCCATGCAGAAGTGTATAGACCCACTTGCTGCCGCGGGACAACCCCTTTAAGCATCTTACCTCTGAAGAAGTATCTAAGAAACTGAAAGAAAATGGATGAAAAGATGAAATTGTGCCTCTTTTCCTTTCCTTCCAATACAATCCATTATATCCATTTTATGGCAATAGCGATTATAGAGTCTACAAGTTGCCGCCTCTTGTGTTTTGAACAGCAAGGCTACCAAAAATATAAATAGTATTATAAGTGGATAGGGTAAGGACACAGTAAGGCCTCCTGCCCACGGGCGATATTTCACTGCGTTACCCGCGGTGATAATCCGCACAGGGTAACGCAATGAACGCTTTCCATAGGTTAACTATGGAAAGTGCAGCCCGATGTACATGAGCAGGAAATCACTGCGATTTTCCGCTCGCGTATAAAAATCGTGGCATGCTGCGATTTTCCACGATAAACCTATCATACTGATAGGTTCATCATGGAAAATAGTAGCGACAAAGTGTTCTCCCACGGCGGAATATCGCAACGCCTGTGGACAGCCAGCCTAATACATCATGAAAATGTTACAAAAAGTGATATATATTCAATAGTAGTCTATCTTGATCCTTTATATGTCATAACAAATATCAGTGTACACTCAATGTCATATGCCTGACAAAAAGTGCAGCACCAGCTTTAAAAAACAGTAAAATAGACAAATCACCAGGTGTGGATGGCATTCACCCTTGAGTTATAAGGGAGTTGAGTAGAGAATAAATAGACCCTTTATTTCTAATATGTAAGGACTTTAAAGCGACAGCATCTATTCCATAGAGATAGCATGTAGAAAAAGGATTTTTTTTAAAAATCGAGCCTAGAAATGATTGGCCCATTAAAGGGGTTGTCCCGCGGCAGCAAGTGGGGTTCAGCACTTCTGTATGGCCATATTAATCCACTTTGTAATATACATTGTGCATTAAATATGAGCCATACAGAAGTTATTCACTTACCTGCTCCGTTGCTAGCGTCCACGTCTCCATGGCTCCGTCTAATTCTGATGTCTTCTTGCTTTTTTAGACGCGCTTGCGCTGTGCGGTCTTCTGCCTGGTGAATGGGGCCGCTCGTGCCGGAGAGCTGGTCACCGCGTCGTCATCGTAGCTCCGCCCCGTCACGTGTGCCGATTCCAGCCAATCAGGAGGCTGGAATCGGCAATGAAACACACAGAGCCCATGGTGCACCATGGGAGAAGACCCGCGGTGCACCATGGAAGAAAACCGCAGTGCATCCCTGGGAAAGGACCGGCGGCCATCTTTGGGAGAAGATTTTTTAAAGTCCTTATTTCATCGGATCGGTGAGTAGCAAGCGGTTTAAAAACCGCTTTAATTTGCTATTTTATGCCAGGGGGGTGACAGGGGGAATGGGGTAAGGTAAAATTTTGAGGTTTGCTGCGAGACAACCCCTTTAAGTCTACCTTGAGCCTTTATATGTCATAACAAATATCAGTGTACACTAAATGCACATGGGGAGCCTTGCTATAACTTTCACACTTTCACTAAGGAACCTCAAAATATAATACAGCTCTGATCTTAACAGATGAGAAACAGTTGTCCTGCAAAAGGCATCAGTGACAGGAATAAATGTGTTAGAAACAGGAGAAAACCAGTGTGGTTAAATAAAAGTGTAACAAGCTCAATAAACGAGAAAAAGAAAGTGTTTAACCTACTAAAACAAGAAGGTAGCGATGAGGCATTACAAGAATTCTATGTAAAAGACAAATAAAGGCAGCAAAGATTGATACAAAAAGTCTCCATTACAAAACACAGTAAAAATAATAAAAAAATATTGTTCAACTACATAAATAATAAGAAACCTAAATAAAATGTTTACCATCTGAGAAATGGTGCAGAAGAATGGGGAAAAGCCCAATCTATTCAATGCCGTCTCTACCGTATTTACACAGGAAAATCCAATGGCAGAGTACATAATTCTCAATCGAATTTCATATGCCTAACAAAAAGTGCAGCACCAGTTTTAAAAAACAGTAAAATAGACAAATCACCGGGTGTGGATGGCTTTCACACTTGAGTTAAGCCGCCTGCAGACGAGCGGGTCGGATCCGGCAGCGAGAAATCTCGCCGCGCGATCCGACCCCAGAGCCTGCAGGGGCGAGCGCGTACTCACCCGCGCCTGGCGGCCCCGGCTCTTTGATGTGCCGGCTGCCGCGCAGCCGGCGCATGCGCAGACCGGAGCCGGCGGCCAGGTGAGTGCGTGCCCCGCAGAAAATTAGAACATGCCGCGGTTTGTTTGCCGCGCGAGATTTCGCGCGGCCAAACCGCGGCCGTCTGCATAGGAGTGCGTATTGTAATGCACTCCTATGCAGACTTTCAGCGGCGGAAATCCCGCGGGAAATTCCGCGGCGGGATTTCCGCTCGTCTGCAGGCGGCCTTATGAGGGAATTAAGTAGAGTAATAAATAGACCTTTATTTCTAATATTTAAGCACTTTAAAGTGACAGCAACTATTCCACAGAGATAGCATGTAGAACTAGCATGAAGAAAAAGGATTTAAAAAATCGAGCCTAGAATTGATTGGCCCATTAAGTTTTTACCTTTATTGTGGGTAAAAAGGTTTGAAGGATTTCTAAGATATGCTATGCCTCATAAAAAGTACAATGAGAGTGCTGTGACTAGAGAAAAATGCATATGTAGCAGCCACCAGACAAAGGTTTGACACGCTACACTATTAACGTAG
Organism: Eleutherodactylus coqui; assembly: GCF_035609145.1. Taxonomy (NCBI): domain Eukaryota; kingdom Metazoa; phylum Chordata; class Amphibia; order Anura; family Eleutherodactylidae; genus Eleutherodactylus; species Eleutherodactylus coqui. Next base: position 198,182,649 of record NC_089841.1, on the reverse strand, counting down.
GGTGCTACAGCACTTTACACTATCTATGCATGTGGCCATTTTAATACCAAGTGTATTTACAGTTCGTGATGAGCGATTAGTGGAATAATTGTTTTTTATCAAAATCAGGACAATTTCACAAAAATCTCTCCACTGCCAGAATGAGATTTGTCATTTTGGATTTGTAGTGGGGATCAAGGAGGATGGCCACCTAGTTATGATCTGATGTTTTGATGTGGGCTATGCAACAATCCTTCTGCAAGCCTTGCAACATAAAAGCAGTCATAAGCTTCAAAGTGCCTAAGAGTTATAGCCCACATTCCTCGGGGTCAGGCCTAAGAGTATCCTCAAGCTGGTCCTGCCATCCACATAGAATAGCTGAAGTTAGTAATTGATGCAAGGAACATTGTCCAGCCCCCTTCTCTGCCGTTGGTCCTATATTATCCTCCTTCTGTATACTTCTACCATGGATGGAGAAACATTTTGGAGAAGATGCCCCCTTTTTTTTGCCCAAAGCCAACCTCCCTGCAGTGTTGAGTAATGGCATACTGGCTGGACAGTTGGGAGATTGGTATCCCTTCCTCCTCCTATGCCAACAACACATCATTGTCCCTGAGGCCCTGTAGCATCTGTTCCAGCAGGCAGACAATAGTCATACTGATCAGAGCATCATCACAACTGACTATTCTGGTCACTTCCTCAAAGCAGGCTAAAATGGCACACGTCTTTGAACTGTAGCCACCCTACAGGCATCAAGAGACCGACCTCTATACAGCATCTGCTAATGGCATACACCATCTGGTACTCCATGATCACTCTCCGCTGCTGGCTTAGTCTTTGCAAAACATGCAAAGTGGAATTCCACCATGCATGCACATCACAGATAAGACAGCTAGGTGGTAGCCCGAACTGTCACTGCACCTCCACCAGAAGAAAGGCGAGTGGGGGTGAACGCTGAAATTGTCGGCACAATTTCCTGGCCTTTTCCAACAATGGATGTATATCAGGGTAATTGTTTAGGAAGCACTGCACTGCCAGGTTTATCACATGGGCTAAGCAAGGTACATGTGTGAGATTGCCGAGGTGAAGCTCTGCCAGCAGGTTGGCTCCATTGTCACACATGACGTTGCATAGCTTCAGATTGTATGAGGTTAAGCCACATGTCAGCCCGGGCCTGCAGCGTCGTCAACAGCTCTTCGGCCATATGGCTGCGCTTCCCTAGTCATGAATTTTCGAACAACGTTTTGGCGTTTATCACATGCAGCGCTATATGGAGGTGGGATTTTGTCACATGCGGATATCTGTGCCGACATGGAGGGTGTTGAAAGGGAAAAGAAACAGAAGAACCACGTAAAACAGTATACAGGGCGGACCATGAGGTTCAAAACACCAAAGTGTAACCTTGATCTGACTTCCTCATACTATGGACGTGATTATGTGCAACCATTAAATAGCTGAGCTATAGCTCGAGTCATAACTGTTAATTCCTCCCATACAAGGGAGACATTGTTTGCTTTACGAATACCACAAGAATGTACAATTTTCTTAAGCAATAGGAATTATGTGATCTTCTTAAAGTATTTGATAGGTAAACTCCATCACTAGATTTTGTGGTTATGATTTTGCGTTCTCATCTGTTTCCTACGAGGTAAATGAAAGGACATTAATGCTTTAAATATTTACTTCTGGAACATAAATGATCTCTGCATTCTTGTGAAATTGACAAAATGGTTCTGGTTATCTTCACTTTACAGTATTTTAGCAAAACTTAGAGTATAGAGTATTTGCTAACTCAATAGCTAACTGGAAGTTGGGGTATAATATAAGATTCAAAAATATTTTTAACATATAAGGTACTTGGATCAATGCTAAAAGTCAGCCATAGCTAACTATGAAATTACTGTTATCTAGATACTGTTCACATGAATGATTAGGGTCATTGTTGTAGCAGTGCACCCCCACACACGTAGCGATGACGCATCAGTAAAAAGTGATGGCCAATTGTTCATCAGACCGATGATTGGCACGTCTCTCTATATACAAAAATCATAGTAAGCCAGGTAGGGGAATTTAGAGGGAACAACTCTCCCCAAGCCTGACATGTAACACAGGCCATGAGCCAGGGCGTACCTAAAAGGTTCAGGGGCCCAGGTGCAAAAGTTCACCCATACCTAAATCGTGCTGCATACAGCTGCAAAACGAATTTACATACATGTTCTGCCCCTTTGTGTAATCTTTGCAAACCTGACTCATTTACTGCACTACATGAAAATTTGCTTGTAGCCCTATAGGCCACTCTTACCGCTTTTTTCCGTTATAAGCATGGCATCCTGATCGCTAACTGAGGTATAACACTGTCATTGATTTTAATGGGGGTTACTCGGACCTGCGCTGAAATATGGTTTTCCTAACGCTGCGATTTTCAAGGGTTGTCTGCTCTATTTTTGCTTTTTCGCATTTTTTAACGCACCTCCTTACCCATCCCAATGATGGGGTGCATTAAAAAGCCCTGTGAAACGCTGTACATTGCCTTCAAAAATGCAGTTTGAAATTGCGGTAAAAGTGCCATGATTTCGAGCTGCGTTTTCTGAACGCACATGTCAGAGTGGCCTTAGGGTGTGTTCATCTTTTTTGTTGAACTTTTGAACCACAATTAAGAAAAAGACATAAAAAAACTGCATGCAGTATTCAAAGACCACATACGTTTTTGATGATTAAAAACCGCATATGTTTTTGATGCGTTTTTAAATTGTGTGTAAAGTGTGCAATTCTACACAATAGATATAGGGAGATGCATAACATATACCAGTCATAGATAGATAGACAGATATATACATACATACCCCAGACCACTTCTCTGTGTGAAGAGTGCAGCAGGGCAGGGGCCGCCGTACACTGTGTCTGTAATAGCAGGTGGGTGATGACATTACCCTGCTCAGCTCCCTGCCTTGCCTTGCTGTGCGTCTGTCTTCTGTCTCCCTCACTCCTCCTCCTCCTTTGCTTCAGCTGGTCGCTCTGTCGGCCGCACCACAGCAATCACACAGCTGACAGTGCGAACCGCCGGGAATGCACTCTATGTGCAGTTGTATATGGCTCTGGGCCCCCTCAGCACTGGGAACCAGTCTTCATTGCGACCCCGGCGGGCGACCATGGACGGTACGCCTATGGCTATGAGCCAAGATGAAAGCCATGTTTTCTCTTAAATGTTACAGCAGTTAAACATAGCTGATTGTGATAGTTGGACCTGCTACTTAGTTCCTGCAAGTGACAAGTTAACTAAATTGAATCTACCCACAATACTAAACCTGAATATTTTGACACTTTGTACCGTTGATGTCATGTAGAGTTGGAATACTTGTGAGATTTACTAAGCTGTGTGTGCCAGAATTCTGTCTTAATTTGTGCCAAAAGACTGGTGTACCTGTGAATTAGAGATGAGCGAACGTACTCGGTAAGGCCGATTTCGCAATCGAGCACCGCGATTTTCGAGTACTTCACTACTCAGGTGAAAAGTACTCGGGGGCGCTGTGGGTGAGCGGGGGGTTGCAGAGGAGAGTGGGGGGGGGAGGGAGAGAGAGAGAGCTCCCACCTGTTCCGAGCTGCTACCCCCCGCTCCACCACGCCATGCCCCGCCCCACAGCGCCCCCGAGTACTTTTCACCCGAGTAGTGAAGTACTCAAAAATCGCAGTGCTCGATTGCGAAATCAGCCTTACCGAGTACGTTCGCTTATCTCTACTGTGCATGCCTTGCACAACTTTTACAATGTATTACACACACGTTTTGTGTCTTCTTCAACAAGTGGGTGTGGTCTTGTAGAAAGAAGACCTCGAAGTGCAACAATTTGTGCCAAAATATTTACACAAAATACTGGCACAAATTAAACCAACCAAGAGGTGGTATACAGTTAGGCAAAATGGTTTAAAGACGCACAAAGTTTATCATTCAGAATGAGCCACTGTAGTAGTAAACTTGGTATATCCTTAAACTGCTTGGTCTACAGTCTTTAAATATGAGATAAGATTAGTAAATTTGAAAACCTTACCTGCATGAATAAAATGGAACAGGTCCAAAGGCAGACTACAAAAATAATGAACTTAAAGGAGTTGTCTCGCGAAATCAAGTGGGGTTAAGCACTTCTGTATGGCCATATTAATGCACTTTGTAATATACATCGTGCATTAAATATGAGCCATACAGAAGTTATTCACTTACCTGCTCCGTTGCTTGCGTCCCCGTCGCCATGGTTCCGTCTAATTTCGGTGTCTTCTTGCTTTTTTAGACGCGCTTGCGCAGATCCGTCTTCTCCCTTCGGCTCCGCTTGGCAGCATCGGCGTTTTGGCTCCGCCCCCTTGTACGCGTCATCGCGTAGCTCTGCCCCATGACGTGTGCCGGTTCCAGCCTCCTGATTGGCTGGAATCGGCACGTGATGGGGGCGGAGCTATGTGATGACGCGTACAAGGGGCGGAGCCAAAACGCCGATGCTGCCGAGCAGAGCCGAAGGGAGAAGACTAGAGATGAGCGAACACCAAAATGTTCGGGTGTTCGTTATTCGAAACGAACTTCCCGCGATGTTCGAGGGTTCGTTTCGAATAACGAACCCCATTGAAGTCAATGGGCGACCAGAACATTTTTGTATTTCGCCGATGCTCGCTAAGGTTTTCATGTGTGAAAATCTGGGCAATTCAAGAAAGTGATGGGAACGACACAGCAACGGATAGGGCAGGCGAGGGGCTACATGTTGGGCTGCATCTCAAGTTCACAGGTCCCACTATTAAGCCACAATACCGGCAAGAGTGGGGCCCCCCCCCCCCTCCCAACAACTTTTACTTCTGAAAAGCCATCATTAGCATGGCATACCTTTGCTAAGCACCACACTACCTCCAACAAAGCACAATCACTGCCTGGATGACACTCCGCTGCCACTTCTCCTGGGTTACATGCTGCCCAACCACCCCCCCTCCCCCCCACAGCGCACACCAAAGTGTCCCTGCGCAGCCTTCAGCTGCCCTCATGCCACACCACCCTCATGTCTATTTAGAAGTGCGTCTGCCATGACGAGGGACCGCAGGCACACACTGCACAGGGTTGGCACGGCTAGGCAGCGACCCTCTTTAAAAGGGGCGGGGCGATAGCCCACAATGCTGTACAGAAGTAATGAGAAATAGAATCCTGTGCCACCGCCATCAGGAGCTGCACACGTGGGCATAGCAATGGGGAACCTACGTGCCACACACTATTCATTCTGTCAAGGTGTCTGCATGCCCCAGTTAGACCGGGCTTTTTAATTCATAGACACAGGCAGGTACAACTCCCTATTGTGAAGTCCCTGTCGACCGACAGCATGGGTGGCTCCCTGGAACCCACCGGCGGTACACAAAAATATCCCATTGCATTGCCCAACACAGCTGAGGTAGTAATGTCGTGCGTAATACAGGTGGGCTTCGGCCCACACTGCATGCCCCAGTCTGACTGGGGTTCTTTAGAAGTGGACACATGTAGGTTAAACTCCCTGTGGACCCACTGCCTGGGTGGGTGCCAGGAAGCCACCGGAGGTACATAGAAATATCCCATTGCATTGCCCAACACAGCTGAGGTAGTAATGTCGTGCGTAATACAGGTGGGCTTCGGCCCACACTGCATGCCCCAGTCAGACTGGGGTTCTTTAGAAGTGGACACATGTAGGTTACACTCCGTGTGCACCTACAGCATGGGTGGCTCCCTGGAACCCACCGGCGGTACACAAAAATATCCCATTGCATTGCCCAACACAGCTGAGGTAGTAATGTCGTGCGTAATACAGGTGGGCTTCGGCCCACACTGCATGCCCCAGTCTGACTGGGGTTCTTTAGAAGTGGACACATGTAGGTTAAACTCCCTGTGGACCCACTGCCTGGGTGGGTGCCAGGAAGCCACCGGCGGTACATAGAAATATCCCATTGCATTGCCCAACACAGCTGAGGTAGTAATGTCGTGCGTAATACAGGTGGGCTTTGGCCCACACTGCATGCCCCAGTCTGACTGGGGTTCTTTAGAAGTGGACACATGTAGGTTAAACTCCCTGTGGACCCACTGCCTGGGTGGGTGCCAGGAAGCCACCGGTGGTACATAGAAATATCCCATTGCATTGCCCAACACAGCTGAGGTAGTAATGTCGTGCATAATACAGGTGGGCTTTGGCCCACACCGCATGCCCCAGTCAGACTGGGGTTCTTTACAAGTGGACACATGTAGGTTACACTTCGTGTGCACCTACAGCATGGGTGGCTCCCTGGAACCCACCGACGGTACACAAAAATATCCCATTGCATTGCCCAACACAGCTGAGGTAGTAATGTCGTGCGTAATACAGGTGGGCTACGGCCCACACTGCATGCCCCAGTCTGACTGGGGTTCTTTAGAAGTGGACACATGTAGGTTAAACTCCCTGTGGACCCACTGCCTGGGTGGGTGCCAGGAAGCCACCGGCGGTACATAGAAATATCCCATTGCATTGCCCAACACAGCTGAGGTAACGTCAGCTGGAATGCAGGTGGGCTAAAAATTAATTTGATTACACTGTAGGCGAGGGCCCACAAAAATTGCTGTATCAACAGTACTAATGTACATCCCAAAAATTGGCCATGGCCAGCCAAGAGGGCAGGTGAAACCCATTAATCGCTTTGGTTAATGTGGCTTAAGTGGTAACTAGGCCTGGAGGCAGCCCAGTGTAACGAAAAATTGGTTCAAGTTACTGTTCCAACGCTTTTAAGCGCATTGAAACTTATAAAAATTGTTCAGAAAAATTATTTGAGTGAGCCTTGTGGCCCTAAGAAAAATTGCCCGTTCAGCGTGATTACGTGAGGTTTCAGGAGGAGGAGCAGGAGGAGGAGGAGGAATATTAGACACAGATTGATGAAGCAGAAATGTCCCCGTTTTGGATGGTGAGAGAGAACGTAGCTTCCATCTGCGGGTGCAGCCTACGTATTGCTTACGTATCGCTGCTGTCCGCTGGTGGAGAACAGAAGTCTGGGGAAATCCAGCCTTTGTTCATCTTGATGAGTGTTAGCCTGTCGGCACTGTCGGTTGACAAGCGGCTACGCTTATCTGTGATGATTCCCCCAGCCGCACTAAACACCCTCTCCGACAAGACGCTAGCCGCAGGACAAGCAAGCACCTCCAGGGCATACAGCGCTAGTTCAGGCCACGTGTCCAGCTTCGACACCCAGTAGTTGTAGGGGGCAGAGGTGTCACCGAGGATGGTCGTGCGATCCGCTACGTACTCCCTCACCATCCTTTTACAGTGCTCCCGCCGACTCAGCCTTGACTGGGGAGCGGTGACACAGTCTTGGTGGGGAGCCATAAAGCTGGCCAGGCCCTTAAAGACTGTTGCACTGCTTGGGATGTACATGCTGCTCGATCTCCGCACCTCCCCTGCTACCTTGCCCTCGGTACTGCGCCTTCTGCCACTAGCGCTGTCGGCTGGGAATTTTACCATCAGCTTGTCCGCAAGGGTCCTGTGGTATAGCAACACTCTCGAACCCCTTTCCTCTTCGGGAATGAGAGTGGGCAGGTTCTCCTTATAGCGTGGGTCGAGCAGTGTGTACACCCAGTAATCCGTTGTGGCCAGAATGCGTGCAACGCGAGGGTCACGAGAAAGGCATCCTAACATGAAGTCAGCCATGTGTGCCAGGGTACCAGTACGCAACACATGGCTGTCTTCACTAGGAAGATCACTTTCAGGATCCTCCTCCTCCTCCTCCTCCTCCTCCTCCTCAGGCCATACACGCTGAAAGGATGACAGGCAATCAGCCGGTGTACCGTCAGCAGCGGGCCAAGCTGTCTCTTCCCCCTCCTCCTCATCCTCCTCATGCTCCTCCTCCTCCTCCTGTACGCGCTGAGAAATAGACAGGAGGGTGCCCTGACTATCCAGCGGCATACTGTCTTCCCCCGCCCCCGTTTCCGAGCGCAAAGCATCTGCCTTTATGGTTTGCACGGAATTTATCAAGATGCATAGCAGAGGAATGGTGATGCTAATGATTGTAGCATCGCCGCTCACCACCTGGGTAGACTCCTCAAAATTACCAAGGACATGGCAGATGTCTGCCAACCAGGCCCACTCTTCTGAAAGGAATTGAGGAGGCTGACTCCCACTGCGCCGCCCATGTTGGAGTTGGTATTCGACTATAGCTCTACGTTGTTCATAGAGCCTGGCCAACATGTGGAGCGTAGAGTTCCACCGTGTGGGCACGTCGCACAGCAGTCGGTGCACTGGCAGCTTAAAGTGATGTTGCAGGGTACGCAGGGTGGCAGCATCTGTGTGGGACTTGCGGAAATGTGCGCAGAGCCGGCGCGCCTTTACGAGCAGGTCTGACAAGCGTGGGTAGCTTTTCAGAAAGCGCTGAACCACCAAATTAAAGACGTGGGCCAGGCATGGCACGTGCGTGAGGCTGCCGAGCTGCAGAGCCGCCACCAGGTTACGGCCGTTGTCACACACGACCATGCCCGGTTGGAGGCTCAGCGGCGCAAGCCAGCGGTCGGTCTGCTGTGTCAGACCCTGCAGCAGTTCGTGGGCCGTGTGCCTCTTATCGCCTAAGCTGAGTAGTTTCAGCACGGCCTGCTGACGCTTGCCCACCGCTGTGCTGCCACACCGCGCGACACCGACTGCTGGCGACATGCTGCTGCTAACACATCTTGATTGCGAGACAGAGGAGGAGGAGGAGGGTGCTTTAGTGGAGGAAGCATACACCTCCGCAGATACCACCACCGAGCTGGGGCCCGCAATTCTGGGGGTGGGTAGGACGTGAGCGGTCCCAGGCTCTGACTCTGTCCCAGCCTCCACTAAATTCACCCAATGTGCCGTCAGGGAGATGTAGTGGCCCTGCCCGCCTGTGCTTGTCCACGTGTCCGTTGTTAAGTGGACCGTGGCAGTAACCGCGTTGGTGAGGGCGCGTACAATGTTGCGGGAGACGTGGTCGTGCAGGGCTGGGACGGCACATCGGGAAAAGTAGTGGCGACTGGGAACTGAGTAGCGCGGGGCCGCCGCCTCCATGATACTTTTGAAGGACTCCGTTTCCACAACCCTATACGGCAGCATCTCAAGGCTGATGAATTTTGCTATGCGGACGGTTAACGTTTGAGCGTGCGGGTGCGTGGCGGCGTACTTGCGCTTGCGCTCCAACAGTTGCGCAAGCGACGGCTGGACGGTGCGCTGAACTACACTGCTGGATGGGGCCGAGGACAGCGGAGATGAGGGTGTGGGTGCAGTCCATGAGGCGGTAGTGCCTCTGTCCTGAGAGGGGGGTTGCATCTCAGTGGCAGGTTGGGGCACAAGGGGAGAGGCAGGGGTGCAAACCGGAGGCGCTGAACGGCCTTCGTCCCACCTTGTGAGGTGCTTGGCCATCATATGTCTGCGCATGGTGGTAGTGGTGAGGCTGTTGGTGTTGGCTCCCCGGCTGAGCTTTGCGCGACAAAGGTTGCACACCACTGTTCGTCGGTCGTCAGGCGTCTCTGTGAAAAACTGCCAGACCTTAGAGCACCTCGGCCTCTGCAGGGTGGCATGGCGCGAGGGGGCGCTTTGGGAAACAGTTGGTGGATTATTCGGTCTGGCCCTGCCTCTACCCCTGGCCACCTCACTGCCTCTTGCAACCTGCCCTGCTGATGCCCTTGACTCCCCCTCTGAAGACCTGTCCTCCTGAGTAAGCGTTGCACACCAGGTGGGGTCAGTCACCTCATCGTCCTGCTGCTCTTCCTCCGAATCCTCTGTGCGCTGCTCCCTCGGACTTACTGCCCTTACTACTACCTCACTGCAAGACAACTGTGTCTGATCGTCATCGTCCTCCTCACCCACAGAAAGTTGTTGAGACAGTTGGCGGAAGTCCCCAGCCTCTTCCCTCGGACCCCGGGAACTTTCGAATTGTTGGGCATCAGTGACGATAAACTCCTCTGGTGGGAGAGGAACCACTACTGCTGCCCAATCTAAGCAGGGGCCCGAGAACAGTTCCTGGGAGTGTTCTTGCTCCTGAGCAGGTGTCATTGTAGTGGAGTGAGGAGGCTGGGAGGAAGGAGGAGCAGCAGACAGAGGATTCGGATTTGCAGCAGTGGACGGCGCAGAACTGCGTGTTGACGATAGGTTGCTCGAAGCACTTTCTGCCATCCAGGACAGGACCTGCTCACACTGCTCATTTTCTAATAACCGTCTCCCGCGTGGACCCATTAATTGGGCGATGAATGTGGGGACGCCAGAAACGTGCCTCTCTCCTAATCGCGCAGCAGTCGGCTGCGACACACCTGGATCAGGAGCTCGGCCTGTGCCCACACCCTGACTTGGCCCTCCGCGTCCTCGGCCGCGTCCACGTCCTCTAGGCCTACCCCTACCCCTCAGCATGCTGTATTACCAGTGATTTGATTTCACAGGCAGGAAATAAATTGGCGCAAGACTGCAGCCAAATATAATTTTTTCCGTTTTTTGAAAACGAAAGGCCCCACTGCCTGTAGTGAATGAATAATCTAAGTTTAATAACTGTGCTGTGTCCCTGCTAATGTGTCACAGAACGTGAGGGTAGCAGAGTTATTAACTCTGGCAGAGCAGGTATTTTTTTTCCCAATTAAGGAAAGCAAATGGCGAAGCCAGGAGTAAAACGTAGCTGGGTGCGTCTGATTTTTAAACGTTGCACACGCAGCCGACACGTGTCCACCGCCCTTAGGACGGACAGAGGCAGGACAAATACAATTATTTTCAGTTTTTTTCCACCAAAAGGCAGCACTGCGTATATTCAATGAACATGAGAAGTTTAATAACTGTGCTGTGTCCCTGCTAATGTGTCACAGAACGTGAGGGTAGCAGAGTTATTAACTCTGGCAGAGCAGGTATTTTTTTTCCCAATTAAGGAAAGCAAATGGCGAAGCCAGGATTAAAACGTAGCTGGGTGCGTCTGATTTTTAAACGTTGCACACGCAGCCGACACGTGTCCACCGCCCTTAGGACGGACAGAGGCAGGACAAATAGAATTATTTTCAGTTTTTTTCCACCAAAAGGCAGCACTGCGTATATTCAATGAACATGAGAAGTTTAATAACTGTGCTGTGTCCCTGCTAATGTGTCACAGAACGTGAGGGTAGCAGAGTTATTAACTCTGGCAGAGCAGGTATTTTTTTTTCCCAATTAAGGAAAGCAAATGGAGAAGCCAGGAGTAAAACGTAGCTGGGTGCGTCTGATTTTTAAACGTTGCACACGCAGCCGACACGTGTCCACCGCCCTTAGGACGGACAGAGGCAGGACAAATACAATTATTTTCAGTTTTTTTCCACCAAAAGGCAGCTCTGCGTATATTCAATGAATAATAACTGTGTTGTCGCCCTGCCTATACAATTCTTTCCCTGCAGTATCAATGGAGGGTGCAATGCTCTGCAGAAGCGATTTTGAGAAGAAAAAAAAATGCAGCACAGCTAACAGCAGCCTGGACAGTACTGCACACGGTTAAATATGGCCCTAGAAAGGACCGTTGAGGTTCTTGAAGGCTACACTCACTCCTAACACTCTCCCTGCCTATGCAGCACTTCTGTCTCTAATGCCGGGTGCAACGCTCTGCAGAGGCGATTTTGAGAAGAAAAAAAAATTGCCACTGCTAACAGCAGCCAACACACAGCTATCAGTGGCCCTAATAAGGACCTTTGGGGGTCTTGAAGCCTACACTAACTACCAATTCTTTCCCTACAGCAGCTCCGGTACAAACAGCACTGTCCCTCATCTAACTCACACGGCATCTGAGGCGAGCCGCGGGAGGGGCCGACTTTTATATTCGGGTGAACCTGATCTTCCCAGCCACTCACAGCAGGGGGGTGGTGTAGGGCTTGAACGTCACAGGGGGAAGTTGTAATGCCTTCCCTGTCTTTCAATTGGCCAGAAAAGCGCGCTAACGTCTCAGGGAAGGAAGTGAAAGTAACCCGAACACCGCATGGTGTTCGTTACGAATAACGAACATCCCGAACACCCTAATATTCGCACGAATATCAAGCTCGGACGAACACGTTCGCTCATCTCTAGAGAAGACGGATCTGCGCAAGCGCGTCTAAAAAAGCAAGAAGACACCAAAATTAGACGGAACCATGGCGACGGGGACGCCAGCAACGGAGCAGGTAAGTGAATAACTTCTGTATGGCTCATATTTAATGCACGATGTATATTACAAAGTGCATTAATATGGCCATACAGAAGTGTATAACCCCACTTGATTTCGCGAGACAACCCCTTTAAAGGGGTTTTCCTAGAAAATACTATTGATGATTTATCCTAAGGATAGGTCAGTCATCAGTAGTTGATCGGCTGGGGTCAGCCGCTCAGAACCTCTACTGAACAACTGATCGGGTGAATGCTGTCAGTACCGCAATACACAGGGGTGGGGGCTGAAGCAGCTGGTCTGACCTCTATGTAGTGGGTGGCAATTGTAAGTGTCCCATCGCTACAAACTCTCGCAATTTTGTAGTTCGTGTGAAAGATGCCTTAGGCTTCATACCCATCTATGTATGAAACACCATATTACAGAATCATAGGCGTTCTGTGTGCCATTGTAAGGCACTTCTGTACAGTCTAGTATGGCATCCAATGGAACATGTCTTAACTTTTTCTCTGTCCAATGCCATATGAATCCAACATATGAAATGGGAGGCGTACAGAATTACAGTTTTGCCACATAGATTTCTATGGTTCTCACTTCGCAGATAATTCATAGCTTATATGGAGCCTTAATACAACAGCGTGCACCAGCCCTAACCTCATGGGATATGGGCACTTTGTCATGAAGTCAGGTAGCTGATAACTATTTCTTCATTATTTTATATTTGGCTTCCATGGTTGAACAATCCCACTTCTGAGATCAGTAACAGATGTAAGTAGATAATGTTCTCTACTTACTGCCAAAACAAATGAAAACTTAAAAAAGTGACTTCACTGTGTTCTGGAGAAAATGTGTCTATTTATTTCTACTGACCTCCCCTTTAATGCTTTTTTTTTCTTCCAGACCTCAGAAATAACTGACATGTTACCTATGATTACAAGGAAATTGTAAACATTTCAAGAATGTTGAGTTTAATTGATTTCAGAACAGAATAGAAACTACCATATAAGCAGATAGCATTTTCTTTATCCAGACTGAGAAGAAAGGGGCAGCAGCAGGCGCGCCGCTATCACACGATATCTATATTTCTTTGTATTTTGGGGTTGGGTAGGGCAGTATTGTATTACCAAACAGATGGAAGAAACTTTTATACATATGGTGAGGTGTCATCTGGAACCGAATGTGAACTGTAAAACTAGAATGGATTGCAATGGATGGATAAGGGTGGTTGCAGGACAGATCATATGGAACATCACTAAGGGCTAATCCTATTTTGTCAGTTTTAGATGGAACACATGGGGAAGTTGATAAGTACCTTACTAATAAGTTCAGTAAAGAGAAAGACAAAAATTGGAGTCTATATACCAGATGCATGACATTATATTAGCAATTATGTGTCTCTAGCTAACCACTACGTTGTATTTATGGAACCAATCAATTTGGTAGAAAAGCCTACTAAGAAGAAGGAAATAAGAGTTTTGACACATACATTCACATTTAAACTGATCTTGAATAGTAGCAAGTATATTACATCCCATCCTCATCTAAAGCCACATCCATAATTCAAAACTCATAGCTTTCACTGCTTATTCAGTGTCTGGATAAAATGTACTCCGGTGATGGGGGTGAACTGTAAGTAGAGAACGGTTCAAGCGGTACCAAGAGTCAAGCGTTGTAAATAGAAGTTACTGTCAAGTTGAACTATGTGCTGTATTTCCAAGTTACAGTTAACATAGAATTCAGCAAGAGTTGGTAACCTTGTTAGGGTACTTTTACACAGGCCAACTATTGGCCAAAAAATTGCTCAAACTAGGGACTACTAGCAATACTTGTCCAGTGTGAAAATGGGACACAACGTGGGTACTGAATCGCTTCACTGAAATGAAGCTACTAATGAGCGACCTCTCATGCAGTGTATACAGGCAGTTGATAAGCAATGAATGACTTCCTGTTCACTATGAATGGAGGCGGGCATCCAGAAGAGATCTCCAGCGCACTCCGCCTCCATTAACTGAACGACTATTGCTCCTGTGTGAAGGCACAGGAGAATATTCTTCCCATGTGCAAGTACCCTTATGGGCTGTGTGAACTGTGGCCCTGAACTGTGCTAAAGGGACCGCAGTCTGGAAAAATGCAAGTGTTATGGACGTGTGACGCTAATTTCACACAGTAGAAGTTGGTCTGGATCATTTCAGAAATGGGTAGTCACGTAGCCGTCATAGATACCCGGGATGCATCAGGCTGGTGCAACCCAACAAAGGCTGCTTTCACACTTGCGTTAGGGTCAGTTCAGGAGGAGAGAACGGTTTGCTATAGATGCTGGAGGAGCCCAGGGTGGCATGCTAGTGTGGTAATACAAGTAAATCCACTGCTATGTCAGTGGGGGTTGTACTCCTGTATGGTGTGGTGCACTTATCTATAGCTGTCATCTTGGTATCAGTTCATACTGTGCAGATTAGGTTTGTCAGCAGTCACCCCTAACCCACCCTTGGTTGAGTTGGGTGGCTGCTCATTAGTCTGCACATGAACACTTCTGCTCTTTTATATTGCAGTCTGGCTTGCCAGATCCTATTAGGGTATATGGCGATTGAGCCTTCCCTGTAGTATATACACTATATGGCCAAATTATTTGGACACTGCAGAAAATCAGCAAATATTGAGTTCGCCGAACGGTATGCTGGGAAGGGCATGGGTAAAATAAGAAGCTGCTGATTTTGTAATAACCATTCATCCGATCGAGCACTTGTGGGACGAACTGGAGTGACAGGTACGACACCGCCACCCACGCCCATCCTCACAACAATCTCTCCTCACAGCCTGGCACGAGAAATGGCAGGCTATTCCTGCCCAGACTTACAGAGAACTTGTGGAAAGTATTCCTCGACGTGTTGCCGCTGCAATACAAGCAAAAGGAGGAGCGATACATTACTAAATAGAAGAATGAAGCACTTTTTCTGAATGCTGGGTGATTTCCAATGATCATACACTTCTCATCTATCATATATGATAAAAGTTGTTCTAGGGCCAACCCCTTTAATGTATTAGAGAAAAGTGGAATTATGTAATGTTGCTTTATATAAAATCCCATTGAAGAGAATGCTCTGTACAGGGAACTAGCCTCTAAGCTACAAATGATACAATTATAAAGCAGATTTTAGGATAAAAGACAGATCTGCTGGAAAGATCTTCCTCCAGTCCACAATACCTCATAATAACCCATGTGCTAACTCTCTGGCCTTCATCATCTACTGCTCTGCAAAAGCTGAATTCCTCTATGTTGGCAGGTCTCAGCAGAGTATTCCATGTTTTAGTTACTTGCAGGAGAATGCCTTTTTAGTAATTTTATGGTCCTCTAATAATTGCTATTTATAAATTTCCTTTTCCAATTCCTCAGGAAAACTCCCATTTCGAGTTATTATTCTCTATTCTTGTTTTCCTTTTTTTGCTGACAACTGTTTTCTATTTTCAATTTATTTTGTGCCGACTAAGAATGTAAATTGAACTTTAATGCTATTGTCCTTTGTTCTTTTGCTGTGGAAATATGTTCTGCATTAAAGAGCACATATAAAGCAAAACAGTCCTGCGTATCACCCTTCAGCTTCTTGTGTAGCAAAAGAGCCAAAGAAAGATAATGTACAAGTTTTTATGACCAACAGATGGTATAATTGGTATCATAGATGCTTTTTATGCACAGAGGTCATGGGTTCAGTCTCCATCTGGAGGCCTCTTAGAATACACGGCATTTTGATTGTCCTTTTTCAGTACTGTAGTCCAACTGTAATGTTAAATGTAATTATATTTTACTTATGTTAGTCACAGACTATTTTGCGGCAGCGGGGTGCCACATGTGCATTACCAAATAACTTGGGTTTGAAAAAAGTCTGATTATCATCGACTATATATGGGATACCAGCGCTACCTATCAAATAATAAACCTACAAAACTACCAAAATGACAATTACAAAAGCAGTACATAAAACTTTACAAATGGCTTCTTAATTTACCACAATTTGCTAGTACTAAAGTATATTGCCCATTCAACAGCCTCTGCTTCTTATTTTTCCTATGCGGAATTTCTTCTGTTACATTCCTGAAGGCTTATTTCACATCTGGCGTAGGTCCAGCCTCAAATACCAGACTAAAGAGCGCAGCATGCTGTGCCATCTCATCTGAAAAAATGCCGGGCAGCATGCCAGAAACCGGACAGGGGTCCGTACAGCAACAGCAACTCTGCAGTCTGTATCAATGAAGAGACAAAGGATTGGTCTTCATATAAGGCACTGTAGCTCAACTATATTGTCAGGCAGGTGAATGTGAACTCCCAAACAGTGTTAACTTTGGGCTACCTGTGGAGATAGCACCTGGGGTACCTTGGTTTTCACTAGAGATGAGCGAACGTACTCGGATAAGCACTACTTGTCCGAGTAATGTGCTTTATCTGAGTACCTCTCTGCTCGTCCTGAAAGATTCGGGACGCGCTGCGGAGCGGGGAGCTGCAGGGGAGAGCGGGGAGGAACGGAGGGGAGATCTTTCTCTCCTTCTCTCCCGCCCGCTCTGCCCCGCTCCCCGCTGCGACTCACCTGTCAGCAGCAAAGCGCCCCGAATCTTTCAGGACGAGCGGCGAGATACTCGGATAAAGCACATTACTCGGACGAGTAGTGCTTATCCGAGTACGTTCGCTCATCTCTAGTTTTCACCCTTCATCCCTCCAAGAAGGACATGGTCTTTGTTGAGGGGACCCCAGGCCATTACTTGAATAGGTAGTTCTGGCTGTGTAGTTGCTGGCACTGCGCAGAGCCGAGGCGCAGTACCTGATGGTGTGTACAGGAATGTAGCGGTTTGACATGCGAAGGTCTGGGCTGGCGTTAGAGGTATCAAATCGAAATCCAGGTAGAGATGCAGGGCAGGCGGTGAGCAATAATGTATTCCAAAAACTGAGGCACGGTCAGGGAGCACAGAGTTGTCGGGAATCAGAGGAGAAGTCAAAAAATGGAATACACAAACTAGGGCTTTGTCACAGTGGCTAATGATGATCAATTGCTTCGACATCAAGATGCCTAATGTAGCCAGAGGTGTGCAGGGATTGGTGGAGGATGGAATTTGAAAGCGTACGCTAGCCCTGTAAGCTAGTGTGAAGAAGTGCACACGCCCTTTGGGCAATATAGGGAAAAGTTATGCGGTCTTGCTATGAGATTTTTTTTTTAGCTTTACTCCAGTTTTTCTATTATGGTTTTCCATAATTTGCAGAAAAAAACTGAAGTAAACACTTACTGATCACTTTATATGAGATTAAGCCACTCTATAATGTAAATGCTAAATCACGTTGCAATAGGTCAATGTATAAATTATGCAGACATGGTCAAGACCAAATAAGAAGAGCATGTTACACAGTCTTACTTTAGCCTGTCTGCTGTCCCTGCATTCAATGATAAACTATGAGGCTTACGCATTTCAACAGAAACCACTGGATAGAAGGTCAGTTGAGCAGTGGTCACCACTGCAAGAATCCTGGACACAAGCACCATCTACAGTGTGCTGATAGCTTCCTCACAATTAGACTTGTACACCTCCAAGACCATCTGTCATCTCTAATACATAGGTAGAAGACAGAATATTGTGCAATAAAGCTTTGGCAACAAGGGAAGTATGGCTATGTCCCTTTTATTACACTCATGGACAGCAAAGGTAAAAAGCAGCATAAAAACAATCCAACATAGAGAGTGCTCTTCTTCCTGCAACAAAACAGCTCAGTACGCAGAAAGCTGATCACCAGGGGTTTCCAGGCAGTGGAATCCCACGATCTGCTATTAAAGGGGTTGTCCCGAGGCAGCAAGTGGGTCTATACACTTCTGCATGGCCATAATAATGCACTTTGTAATGTACATTGTGCATTAATTATGAGCCATACAGAAGTTATAAAAAGTTTTATACTTACCTGCTCCGTTGCTGGCGTCCTCGTCTCCATGGTGCCGACTAATTTTCACCCTCCGATGGCCAAATTAGCCGCGCTTGCGCAGTCCGGGTCTTCTCCTCTTCTCTATGGGGCTCCGTGTAGCTCCGTGTAGCTCCGCCCCGTCACGTGCCGATTCCAGCCAATCAGGAGGCTGGAATCGGCAATGGACCGCACAGAAGCCCTGCGGTCCATGAAGACAGAGGATCCCGGCGGCCATCTTCAGCAGGTGAGTATGAAGACGCCGGACCGCCGGGATTCAGGTAAGCGCTGTGCGGGTGGTTTTTTTAACCCCTGCATCGGGGTTGTCTCGCGCCGAACGGGGGGGGGGGTTTAAAAAAAAAAAAAACCCGTTTCGGCGCGGGACATCTCCTTTAATGACCTATCCTAAGAATAGGTTATCAATAGCTAGGAGTGGGACAGCCCCTTTAAACTCCAGTTTGGGCAGTTTATTTAGAGCCTCACTGGTGTGCCAAAGTTTTTTGCAGTGCTGTTACTCTGCATAACTTGCACTAAGTCCTTTATTAGCAGTAAGGTTGGCTGCACACGGCCAAGCCGGATTCCACATGCGGGCGCTCGCAGCAGAATCCGGCTTTGGCCCCGTCCGGCAACACAGCATACTGGTCACTACTGTACTGCAGATGACTGTGGACACTTGCCATCAGTCACGTACAATACAGATTTTTTTTTTAGAAATATTTGCATTTCCCGTGCTGTCGCTAGGCGATGACACAGTTACCTGTGGCCCATCCACATTGTCAATTGCGGATGTGCGGCATGTTGGATGGCCTCCATTGACTTCAATGGAGGCTGTCCATGCGGAGTCCACTACAAAATAGAGCATGCTGTGAACTCCTTTCAATTCATGCTATTTTCTGCGGATTCTCCGTGCGGACTGCGGATGCCGCAATGGAAATCTGGTCTCGTGAACCTGGCCTTAGAGTTCTGTTGAGATGGCCAGATGCACATAGTCTGCTGACCCTTTGTGCTGTCCCTCAAATCTAAACATCATAGAGGACTCCTGGTTTCCTTGGTTGAGTCAGGCCTCTTCGACCATTAGCTGCAGTCTAGGAGGCAAAACAGCACAGGGTTTTTTACTCCCTTTGGTTATAATTTGGTCAATAAATGCTTTTCCTTTGTTGTCATGCAGCTGTCAAGGTTTATGTTATAAACTCAGAAAAGTAAGGGGGAAGAGGGAATGTAAACTGCTTTCCAATTGTTTCCTGTCTCTCTTACAGGTATGATTCCCTGCTGGTGGGGCTGTCACGGAGGTTATAGGTAAAGTCGATTATGGTAAATCAGCAATTTTGCCCATTAAGGTCATTGGTTTTGGTAATTTAGCAGTTTTCTTTTTACTAATAACAATTTGTCATGGTTTATTATTTGTCCAATCCATCATCCACGGACCTTTAAAAAAAGAATTCATTTTTCTTCTCTCTTGAATGGTGTCACGTAAAAAACGAAACCTGATTTACTGGATGCAAACAGATGCGTTTGGTAATTAATTCGGTTTATGCAATCAATTGTCAACGGGAACAACTCTCCCGACCATAGCAGACCATACTGTCAATTAGTCAGACAATGAGTCCACACATATACAAGCTGTGTGAAAAGCTAAACCAATGTAAATATGTTTCCTTGGGTTTACATATGGGAGAATGTTTAAATACCGTATATACTCGAGTATAAGCCTAGTTTTTCAGCACATTTTTTGTGCTTAAAAAGCCCCCCTCGGCTTATATTCGAGTCAGGGAAGGCTTAAAAAAACACTCCATACTCACCTCCCAGCCGGTGTCTGTGTCTCCGGCTGTGGTGTGGCAGGCTGCTTGAATTCTCTCCGCTGTCATCCCCCGCAGTCCTCTTTGCTCAGCTCTGTCTTCCCCCGCTGTCAGCGCTGTGTAAGTAAGAGCTGTGATTGGATCGAGCGTCAGCCAATCACAGCCAGTGCTCGATCATTCACAGCCAATCAGTCTGCTTTAGAATTCTCCTCGCTTTCATATCCCCCGCCATCAGTGCTATGTAAGAGTTATGATTGGATCGAGCGTCAGCCAATCACAGCTGGTGCTCGTTCATTCACAGCCAATTAAGCTGCTTTAGAATTCTTCCCGCTGCCATCTCCCTGCTCGGCTTTCAAATCCCCTGCCGTCAGTGCTGTGTAAGTAAGCACTGTGATTGGATCGAGCGCCAACTGTGATTGGCTGGCGCTCAATCCAATTACAGCGCTTACTGACACAGCACTAACAACTCCAAGCAGAGAGGACAACGGAGGATGACAGCGGGAAGAACTCAAGCAGCTTGTCGCACAGACACAGCCGCCGGCTGGGATGTGAATATGGAGGGTTTTTTTTGCCTAGTATATACTCGAGTATAGCTAGGCTTATATTTGAGTCAATAAGTTTTCCCAGTTTTTTGTGGTGAAACTTATTGACTCGGCTTATACTCAGGTCAGCTAATACTCGAGTATATACGGTAGATGTTATTTGATGGGCTTTGGCAAAGAATTATCAAAAGTCTACTTTTTTTGTGTTTTAAAACAGAACCTGCCATTTTGTAGTTTAATGTTCTAGAATACGTCGGTGAAAGCAGAAAAAGGAAAGACCGATTATAGTCCATTCCAGAACCACGCGAAGAAAACACAGTTGCCGAAAGAACAAGGGCCTGTGAGCTCTATAAAAAAAAACAGTTTGTGGCAACAGAATCCCATAGTTACTATGACAATTTGCCAGAATTGGAGAATATTCAGATGATGAGTAACGGAAGTATGTTTTATTATTTAGAAATGTCCCCTGCATGTATGCCAGTGTCCAAATTTCCATTTAATTGTATAGTTTAGGCTTGATAAGTTATGAAAGAAAAATGATCAATTTTCAGTAAATTGGATTATGATCATTCTTTCTTAGAGTCCTTCGTTTGCAGATACCAAGAACAAACTCAAACCAATGGAACTGCGCCTGTGCCATCAGCCACTGCATTATTGTAGTTAGGCTAGGACTACACAATAACCTTGTGCTGAAAGCAAGTCAAACTCACCATCAAATACACCTTTATTTCCTACAGGGGGGGAAAAAAAATGCACATGACTTGCAGCCATCACATAATACAACGTCAGAAACATCAACTTTACCCTGTATTGAGTAAAAGACAACAGCCGTGACTTGGAATATAAAGCAACTGTGACTTCTCACCTCCAAAAGGAGAGGAGGAGGAGGGGGGGGGGGGGGGGGAGGAAGTATCAAGCTAGTATTAGAATCTTAGGTTTTCTTTCCACTAGAGATGAGCGAGCATACTCACTAAGGGCAAATACTTGAGCGAGTATTGTCCTTAGAGAGTACCTGCCCACTCATGAGAAAAGATTTGGGTGCCGGTGGGGGGTGAGCCATGTGTTACGGGAGTGAGCGGGAGAGAGAGATCTCCCCCTCTTTCCCTCCCGCTGGCACCCGAATCTTTTCTCACGAACGGGCAGGTACTCGCTAAGGACAATACTCGCTCGAGTATTTGCTCTTAGCGAGTACGCTCGCTCATCTCTACTTTCCACCAAAGTTTTTTCCTGCACAGTGACACCCCCTGTAAACCTGCTGTGTAGGAAAATGCAGTATCGCCCCTTAATTCTCAGGATCAGTATGGTGGGCCTGGTAATTTATCCACATTGTAGAGGGAAAAAAAATGTTTACAAGTCAATTCTTGTGTTGGAAACTGCATCAGGAGACTGTACATGTATTTGCCCCATTGACAGAGCCTAAATCTGCATGCTATGCTAATCCTCGTGAAAATCCACAGCAGAAGTCCAAGGCTTGGAGGACAGAGATCGCAGTTAGTGCTGCAGAAAATCATATGAGCGGACGATTTCCCGCTGTCAAGTCCCAAGCTTAAATAGCGGCAAAATTGCCCATTTACACGATTGGGAGCTGGTTCTATTAGACACGGTTTTTTTGGTGCATGTAACTGCCTCAGAAAATAGTCTTTGTCAAGGAGGCCTCAATGTGTATTCTCATGACCATGTGGAACATGATAGCCAAAAATTCTATAGGTGCATTAAGGTTATTGCCAGTTCCTAGTCACCTTATTCGCTTGATACTAGTTCCATCCCACTGGGGTGAGGTCCTACTTTAATTTTACCTAGTTTTTCATCATGCAATTTCTTACCGATTGGCTGCTTGAAAAATTTCTGCTATGGTAAAATGAATTTAGATCTGTTTCCTGTCTTAGGCTCTTACAATTGGCCTTCAACAGCCTCAGCAGAATGTGATGATTGCTTGCAGGTGCCACCCTGTGACAGTTAATAGTAGCCTGTCTAAGGAGCTAGAAACAAAAATCTCCAGAACTTCAGTTTTAATACAGACCCTGTTTGCTAAGTCAGATGCACACCACAAAGAGTAAGCAGCCTGGAGAACATACCTTTATTAACGTACCATTCAAACGCACGGTGTTGGTTAAGGTTAGCCAACAATGGCGATGCATTCCTCATACACCCCAGGTCTAATACAGACTTGAGGGCACACAAATTCTACCAATACGGTCCGTGATTTAAGCAACATTTAAAGCACTTTCCTATGGATTTCTGAAGTTAGGTTAGTAAATTAGGAGAGCCGACACTTCATAGATCACTAGATGCCAATTCCCTGGAAGCAGAGTAATCACGTCCAGATGCAGTGACATACGGAGAGACAATACACCCTTTTGTGATCGGACCCAGATCAAATTTCAAAAGTGCAAAATCAAAGCTCAAACAACTATTCCTTTTTAATAAATACCTCATGCATTTCTCCCAAATAATGATGTCTCCCAACGAAAACCGCTCGAACCTACACAACTTGTGGAAATGCATCATATTAACTGAACTGAAAAAAATGGGCCATAATTTAGGGTTTTAAAGTCTTGTTATGCCAAGTTTGTGTTTCTGGTGATGAAGCAATACCTATAGGCTATCGGGTTACTGACCATTTTATTGCCTGCACTTAATTACATAGAAGACAGGGTTTATTTTTAATATCACTTCACCAGAATAGGATTTTATGAAGATGTGAACCATTAAATGAGAGAAGTGTGAGCAAGTTAGATTTAGGGCAATATGTCAAGTCGCTTCATTAGGATTAGAAATTCTTATCACTTAGAACAAACTAAAGCTTATATACCCTTCAAAAGAAAAAATTAGGCAAGTACTTAGGCCAGTTTCACACGGCTGAAAAGATCGCGCAAGATTTGTCCGTTTGCGAGACACACAAATATGAACCCCATTCATTTGAATGGAGTCATACACATGAGCGATGTTTTCCTGCATGGCGATGCAATACTATGTGGGAAACACATCATGTTCTATCTTTCTGCGATATTGCCCGTTGAAAGCAATGGGAGAATTACGCTATCCTCTGCTGTGGCTGTGAAGGGCCGCGTAAGGGGGAATCCCTTCATGAAAACGGCTTTCACATGGTGGAAAGTGCGATATCAGGCCATTATTCTAAGGCATGTGACACTAGCCTGAGGGTGTTATCACACGGGCAATCGCAATATTGCTGCAAGAAAAATTGCAGCAAAATTAAGTCTTTGTTCCCGTGATTTTTGAGAGTAAACTATGCTTTTTTTTTGCAAAAACAAAACAAAAAAAAAAAAAATCGCTGCCGCTTGTGATTTTCTCACACGATTTTTTTTTTGCGCCAAAGTCAATAGGATTTTAATAGGACTTTCTAATGTTAAAAACGCATAGCATGAAAATCAGGTAGTCAGGCAACTTGTGCAAGTGCAGCCCTGCATTGTGTCATACCGCATGCGCTAGTGCTTGTGTAGTAGCACCTTATGCTTTCGCTGTGTAACCCAGAGCCATTTAAATGTCAGGGATATCAATCTGCCCAGTTTGGGTATTTTTCCTGGATGACCCTTACTCCTGTTCTTTCATAGAGGAGGGATAGTGGTTCAGTGAATGAAGGCTGAGCGCCCGGAGAGCTCTTCTGGCCATCGACAAACAAGCGATTTCCCTCCATACCCTGCCAGGTCCCATGTTTGTGTGGGACAACTATCACTGAAAGATGCAGACCAACCAGGTTGCACTCCTCCAGGATGGCAGATCTATACATGCAATCACAAGTAGGTTTGCTGCTTCTCTTAGCCCTGCCAACCTCACCCACCAATGCGGTATTAGTACTTTCACATATATTCTCCTTATTGGAGTGTTTTGCAGGTGCACATGGTGCTACTCCAAGTTAGTTGGGTCAAATTTTTTGTCGTCATGTTATATTACTATTTACGTATCCTGTTCCTACTGTTGTCATACAAAGTGATTAGCTTAGTGCTTGCAGGAGGCGTATAGCTTGTAGGAAAAGCTAACACTTTTCTGATAAGTGTCCACCTGCTAGTGGCAGTAGCTATAAACCACAGTCTTCAGCTGTGTCCCCCAATGATATGGAAGAGAAAAGCAGTTTGGAGTCACATGGATAGGACCTCGCCAGCCTCTTCTCACCAGTGTTACCTTAACTGACTGATCACTCCAAGTTTGCATATATGGGAGGGTACCGTTAATCTCAGTGATCTGTAGTGGGAAGTGCGTGGTACCTCAGCCCCATGAACAATGCAGATTTAAGGCCTCCTTTACACAGGCGATGTGGCATCGCCGCGAGAAAGTCGCAGCGATATCGCATCGCTGGTCTGTGCGAGATCGAGTCTTCTTGCGGCTATACCGCGATTTTGTAGCACTACAAAGTTGCGCGACTTTGTAGCATCACATGCAAGGATTTTCCGTGGGTAGGGGGAGTTGAAATATAAGTCTTCGCCAAAAAGAATCTGTGGTTGAAGAAAAAAAAAAAAAGTATACATCACCTCTCCCACACTGTCCAGGACGCAGCTGTAGCTTCTTTTCAGTCCCCAGCACTGTTTCTTTTCATCATCTTCTGGCCGGGAATTGAAAAATCCTTGCCTCCTGGAATCGCTGGCTGCGATTGGCTAAACCAATCACAGCCGTTCGAGTGCTGTCTGTGATTGGCTAAATGTCAATCACAGCCAGCGCTTCCAGGAGACGGTGATTTTTCAATCTCCGGCTAGATGATGATAAATAGAAAGCGTGCCAGGACCCGTGGAGAAGCTGTGGCGGAGAGCACTTATAAAAGGTGATGTATGTGGGGTTTTTTGTCTGCAGCTAGGGCTTAGATTAGGCCTTGACAGAAGGATTACCTGCTGTCAAAGTTGCACCGCACGAAAATCGCGTTTTTGTGTGATGCAACAGAGAGGAAGGCTCCATAGGGAAATATGGGCTACAAAACCTCACGAGTTGCGGGCAAAATCGCCGGACCCGCGAGCTATTTGTGTCGGGTTGCTGCATGCTACAAAATATTGCATGTGTGAAAGAACCCATAGGAAAGCATGGGCTTCACATACATGCGATTTGCCGCATTGTAGCAATGCGACTTCGTCGTCCGCGTGAAGGGGGCCTTAAATTAATGTTTTTTTCTGAAACTCCACAGCATTGGAGAATAAAACATACATGCCCGTCCCAGGTTCATGATGCTAACGGTTTGGGCAGCATTAATCTGGTGACCGCTTCTCTAATTGCATGAATGAGCTTTGTGCACCTTTAGACTCATAATACTAGCTAAAAATAAGAGTTTAAGGATCTGCTGGGTTACACTTTTATCCAAACTTTTTTTTTTCTTTACAACAAACATTCTGCTTTGATCCAAAGATGCTTGCAGGCGCCCGTGAATGTAAAGTGCCGAGGGGCTTTTTCACACTGAGCCAGGTGTCTACTTTGAGAAAATACAGGCAAGAGTGCTATAACTCAAATATTAATCTACTATTCTGCCATGGCATCCATTGTATTACACAATACTGTACAAAATCATCATAGATGCACATAAACCAACCTGAAACATTGAACATTTCTGTAGTGTTTTATTTAAACAAAATTCTATTCCAATTCTAGCATTTATTTTTATTTTAGCAGCAACAATAAAAAGGCACATGTTTAAAAAGGTCCAAAATAAGTTTAGTACAAAAGATCAGTAATTACAAATCATTTAAAAGCATATTTACCATAGGATAAGAATGATGTAACAAGACACAATTTTTATTAAGTTACTATAGCTACTAAAGATACATTCTAACATTCTGATTATAAGTCTGTACTGGTGAGACTGTTACACTTCTGCAAACAAAATGTGGAAAGTATTGCCCTAGGCCTGAGGCCAAGTGCAGAGAAACGGAGCTTCTAACAAAGTTAGCAAAGTTGAGCAACTTAGCAGGTACGTTTTTTAGCATGTGTTCAGGTATTGTTTTCTCCATTCATATAGATAGCCACTTTCAAACTTTGTTCAAACTTCAACAAAATTACAGGTAGTAACAAAAAGTTCACAAACATACTAAAATGCTAATGCAGATTTAATGTTGAAAATTCTACTTCGGAATGAATTTACATTATAAGTAGGTAGGATAGAAAAGATATTCATTACAAAAACTGGCAGCAAACTTTTTATAACATGACAAGAGCGACCTAAAGAGTAACATGGCAGGCTAAACTAGTAAATATAAAGCTCTGGTTGCACACGTCATGTATCAATGTGCTTAAAAACAACCCTCCGGGCCTGGAGAATCGAAGGTGGCCGAACCGCTTCTCTGACTACTGATGCATAAAACACACCAACCAGTTTGGTAAATGACTGCACGAGTGCTGACATCACCGCTAAGGTAGTCGGTGCTCATACAGCGCATTTACACTGACAGATTGGATCGCGGGCTTATCGGTCAGCGCTCCACCTATGTGAAGCGCCAAGTATTACATTTACACGGAATGAGAAGCCTGCCATGGTTTTTATGTTGACTGAAATTTACACTAAGCGATCATCTCTCAAAATTTGAGTGATAATGGTTCTATGTAAATGGCCCATAAGACACTGCATACTCCTCCGACTAGCCAGCACTGTTAATGTGGACGGCACTCGCTAATCAAAGCAGGTGTAGTGTCTTAGACTAATAATGTATACTAATGCACCATGGTCAGAGAAGCTGGAGTAGCCATCATTATTTCTCCTGGCCCAGAGAATACCTTTAATATAAAAAATAGAAAATGGCATGAAGAAGGTATTATATGAAAATTACAGCATGCAGAAACCTTTCAGACAGTAATGTGTAGCCATCATGATCGCTAACCAAGTCCAAATGATAGTCAATGCCCTAAACTTTTCTTTGCATCCCCATTCATCGGAAGGGCACCCCCCAAGGCTAGCATGAAGTTGACGTGCCATTTCTGTGGTCAATAAGGTTTTTTTTATTTAACAAAGCTTTAGTTTTCTTTACGGCTTTGTGAATATTTGCAAACATATGTAAATGCTACTTCCATCAAGCACTTTCAAGTCCAAGTAACTTAAAAATGGTCAAGAAGTAACAACTTTTGCTTTCTTACCATGAATGGGACTTATGCTTTAATAACATTTCTATAGAAAATGCGTTTAATTCCACTAATGTGCTTAAAACCTGAAGGAATCATGTAGACCGAGCAATACAGCACCTCACATATGGCACTGACAAGTTTCACAATGGTAAGCTTGCCTCTGTTTATATTTGGCATATACATATATTGGGCCCAAGAAAGTGCTTTGTGTTCTCAAGAAGGGAAGCCACAGTATACTTCAAACAGATATGCAGGGCTCTATCAAAACTAAGGCCTCATGTCCACTAGGAAATACGGGCCCGCGCGGCTTCTCCATGCAGAATCCCGCAGCGGGACCCTCCTTTCCCGGTAAGATGAGGCCTGAAAATAGATTTTTCTTACCTGTCTGGACGCTGCGAGTTCCTGTCCGTCGCGGTCGGATCTTCTTTCTCTCTGCCCGGCGGATGCGCTCGGCACGCCGGCAGCGTGCTCTTTTTTCCCCCTCCCTTTTGAACTCCTGCTCTCCTACGCCGGAGAGCAGAAATTCAGCTGCGGGTGTACCGTGGGATCGGACGGCTTCCATAGGCTTCTATGGAAGCCTGCGGGAGACCCACAGAAAATGGAGCATGCTGCGTTTTCTCTCACGTGCGGGAGAAACCGCAAATCCATTAAAACGCCATCCGCAGGTGCAAATTACAATTTAATTGCCCGCAGATGGCTAATGGATCCCTATGGGCAAAATTAAACGCGGATTCCACAGCGGAAATCCGCAATTCGATTTTGCCAGTGGACATGAGGCCTAAAAGCAACTCCTTGCAGAGCAATGTACATTAAATGCTATAAAGTGTCGGGTTAAAAAGATATAGAGGAGTGTCAATCTTTGTAGCTTTAAACATTGAGCTTTCATAATGCTTCAACAAACAAAAATGCTAGAAAAACAAAAGTTAGACTTATAAGAAATAGGCATTTTAGTTTATAAAAAAGTTACTCTACATACTTTTATACAGTGTTTTTAACGTAGTCAGGAATATAAAATAGTGATAGTCAAGTTTGTTAATAAACCATCTCCTTTTTCTCTCACATCTGAAATACTGGAAAAAGTTGAACATAAAAAAGTGTGCATGTATTCGTCTGTATAGAAGTACACGTTTATATAGAAACATACACCCGTCAAAATAATACGCACATACACCGTATCTATAAATATACATGTCCTCTAGACAGCTGTAGGAGGATTCTTTAATACAACACAAGATGTAATGTTTTGTTCCAGCTTAACAAAAAAAGGAAAAAAAAAAGAAACTCAAACAGGTTCCCATTCACTTTTCTCAGAACGTTTTATATAAATTTGTGTGTGTGTCAAGGGAAAAAAAATAATCACAGCGTAACAGTACTAAAAAGGTCCATGACATAATCTGCACATGCACCGGTATTTGGTTTTCTGCTAGTCTTCCATCCCTACAGTCTTTTTAGTCCCTCAGACCTGGAATGTACGCTGCTGTAAAGCTATATAAGTAGCATCTTCTCTCTGGATTCCTCACACTAAACAAGAATTTACCATCATTAGCGGGTCCTCAATTTACCAGAAATGTAGCAAGTAAAAAAAATAATTAATTTAGTATCAAAGTGGCTGCTTGTTTTATCACGGAGGCAGCCATGTCCAGTTCTTCATCTGTTTGCTCGACGGTCACGATCACTCTTATGCTGTAAGATACATAAAGAGCAGTTCATTTACTGCAAGCAAAATGGCATTTCTAATGACTTCTCTAAGAGGATATTTGCTTATTAATTACAAATCAAAGAGGAGGGGGGTGGGGGCGGCAAAAACTGATTAAAAAGAAAAAAAGAAAAAAAAAAAAACACCTTTTCACTTTTAGATAACCTGCTCTATGGAAATGGCATTGAAGCCTGAACTGGAAAATCAAGACATTATCAAAGGAAAGGAAGGTGTTCATAAGTCATATGCCTCAAGCTAAACTTCTATTATCTTGGCAGTGGAGCACACTTGGGGGTGTAGAATCAGTGCCATAGAGATATTGGATTACAGAGATATTGGATTATAGATCCTCTTAAAGTGAATGTCCACCCCTGAGCATGGTTTAGGAGAAAGCTATTGCAGCCTCAAAGTTCCAGCATAAGGGAAGCTGAAAAGGGGTTTTCGGATAGATTGAAACATTGGTGGTATTGGTGAGTGGGGAGGGGGAACAAGGGCATAAAGAAAGAAAAAAACTAAAATAAAATCACCCTACTCACCTCTCCCTTGCCACACCGCACCCTCACTACCGCTCCCGTCCTCTAGTGCATTAAGGTCCTTTTACAACGATTATTCAGTCAAATGAGCAAAAGTGAATAATCCTTCAGTCTAAATGCAGCCAATGACCAAACGATGATAATCATTCGCTTTTCATTTATTTTCTACAGGACTAAAACTAATCATCGGCTCGTTCACTTATCGTTCAGCCATTCTCCGTCCCTATTACAGTGAACATGAACAACTGAACGATCTGTCATTTGAACAAGCCAATGTGTCCATCAGTAAAAAACAGGCTGCACAAGTGAACGCCGATATCATTTGCTCGTTCAAACGAAGAGTCAGTTCAACTAAATGATCACACATTTTGCTCTGCAGTGATCACATGGGCTATTTACCCACGTGACCACTGCAACCAATAGGAGGCCTAAGAGACGTCATTAGTGACATCCCGTAAACCTGCCAGAAACTTCTACATTAAACGCCCACATGACAGGTTTACAGGATATCATTGGGGGCGTTCTGGCCCAGTAAGATCATTTGTTAGACACCATGGCACTGGAACGCCAAAACGGTGGTTCTGCACCATGGTGAGTATATTGATTTCATGTAGTTTTTGGCACACGAGGCCCAAAACTATATAAAAAAAAATAACTTGGAAAACCGCTTTAATGCACATGGTTTCATCAGGGAGTTCCATGCATGAACCGCAAGCAGTGCCTCCTCAGTGTTCCCTGCTGGCAGACAGAATTTTTTCATTGAGTCTTTCTATGCTTATACAAGGGATTTAGAGCTGCAAAACTATGTTGGTACAGATGACTACATCTAAAAGCAACATGACGTTAGAGGTGGACATTCCCTTAAGACTGACAATACAAACAGTGCCGCAGAGGATTTGATATCTTCACATATCAGAAGTTGAAAAGTAAATAAATAGTTTACATTTGTTTTTGAAGCTTGCAAATACCAGATATTTTTGATTTCCCCAAAGGACAAACCGTTCCATATGGTCATGTGCCAAAATTATTTTTCAATTAGTGATCTCCAGCCGTTTATTAGAGACCATGGTCCAAATATTCCTTGCAAGCTTGTCCCCGATCCCAAACCCATTTTTCTCCATTTTGCCCATATATAAAATAGGTCTTGCCAAATATTCCTGGTACTGCACTAATTTGATATGTAATGGCTCTGTGACCCATTTCCATTAGTTCTGTCCCTTAGTGCGGGGATATCTGCTCTCACATACTACAGCACTCAGACTGTGTAGGCTCATCTGTTTGTGATGCCTCTTCTTTACTTTTTCGAATGCTCCTCTAGTCTTGTGACAATAGTGCATAAAATAACCCTGAGATTCCTATTAAATGACATTCTCTGAACTGCACCACGGCTATATGACGATGGGAATAAAAAAGAAAGGCTAAAACACAGTAAAACAAGAGGCTCCTAGTACAGATTTACAAAAGAAAAAAAATTACAGAGGGTTACTGACCTTGGTGGTGGGAGATTTTTCTCCTCTTTTTCCAAATAACGAGCTTGAGTTAATGCAATTTTCCTATTCATGCACTGAAACATGAATAAATTGGGTTTAATATAAGGCCCAGATGTTCTGCATTTAAACAGTTATGCCAAACCTATAGATGCTGTGACTGAACGCGCTGCTATGCTATCATAGCCCGAGCCACATCAAGTCATCAACATTTTAACAAAGAGTCAAAGGATTAGAATATTTGTAAGATTAAGCATTAGATTCCCAAAACACCAAGAGATTATCTAAATATACTTCTAGGAGCAGGATCTGTCTCATAACTGCCTGTATGAAGTAAATGTCGAAAGCCAGACCCAGAAGCATGAATGCGAGATGGGCATACCCCTTTATATATATCACTGGGCATGGCAAATAATATTCCTCAAGTAACATGAGGGATTATCAGAGTTCACACAGTTTAAAGGGGTTGTCCAGGGTTAGAAAAACATGGCTCTTCTCCTCCAAACACAGCGCCACCCTTGTCCGTAGATTGTGGCTAGTAGTCTGAATGGGAACCGAGCTGGAATACCATACACAGAAAGCAGCCATGTTTTTCTAACCATGGAGAGACCCTTTAAGGAGAACCTCTGTTTCACCATATATGAAGTTGAGGAGTAGAGTAGAATATGGTCCAGGAGAGCCATAAGGCACAGAAATTTGAATACAAGGCAGTTTTATAATGTAGTTCTTATGCCTAATGTACTCAAGTTGGTGATGCTGTCCAACCTCTGGGCATACCATGTTACAGGTGGCCATAAAAAGTACATAGCCATTAACTCAATGTATGTTTCGACAACGGCAAAAGAAGCCAGAGTCATAGACGTCTGGTGGAAGAATGCCTGGTGTGTGACCAATGGACCTTCTTTTGCCCAACAGCTGACATTAGAGACTGTCTGATCTTGTGGAAATTGCGGAGTACAACTGATTTTAAGCGATTGTGTATGGCAAACCATAGAAATCGCCCCAAGAAGGATATGCAATGTGATAATGTATGTACTACTGTAAAAGTGGCCAAATAAGGAACAAAGATGACTGCTTGGTTGTGCTAGACCTATATGCCCACTGGGTACCTGATGGAATTGCTCAAGAATTTCAGCGTTTAGATAAATTAGGACATGGTAATGTCACACATTGGACAATTGGCTGTCAGAAGGTTGATGATGAGGGGAATAGTTTCCATCTTTGTAACGGACAATAAAAAGTTGTGACACTGCAATTTGTGGAGACCCGATCAAAAGTATTTTTCTCTAGAAAAATGATCCATCCTCCGCAATGATCACAGTATATATTTGCATAAATAAGTTCACATTCATCACAAATTAGCTCATTTCCCCCCAAAATTAAATATCAACAATTTGGGTGGTGCATTGATATTAAAGATCTGTAGTGTGAATCTTTAAGGTGAAATCGAGACAAGTGGCAGCGACCTGTGTAAATAGAGTTTGCCTGTCGTCTCGATCCAGTCTTGAACATTGAACCTCTACCCCACCTAGAAGCCTACCAAGACACAAAGAAGGAAGCCTCCAGTAGTGTGCCTGAATGTAAAGAGTCTCTGCTTTCCAGAATGTTCCATGGAAGTGTGAACAATATGGAAAGGTAAGTAGGAGCAGAAATCGACATTCTCCTATGGTTTTCTGATAATCTTTCTGGTCGAGCTGTTGAGGTGTAAGGAAAAGGAAAGTTTTACTTTAATGCCTTGTTGTTATAATTTGAGGATTTAACCAAAACCACACTTTGACTTAAAAATGCGGACTTGTTTCATGGGAAAAGGTTCAGATTTCACTGTTGTATGCTGTGCCTATTTATGTGTAAAATCATAACACTAGTCTCCAAGGAAATGGTTGAAAGGGTCAAGGAGAACACTGCTGGGTCTGGCAATGATTACTGTCATTTATTATAATGCTTTGCGTTTTCAGGTATGCAGGAGTTTAAAAGTCAGTCCAGGGATAAATCGGTGGTCATCTGCAGCACTTACATGGTCTACGATATCTTGGAGTAGTTGTGTGTCTTTTTCCCGCCACCCGGTGCTTCTTTCTAACTGCAGATGAAAGGCCGGGGAGAAGATCTCACCAACAACCTTTAAACCTTCAACGCTACATAAAGCAAATACAAGATTAGTAGCAAGAAAACATTTCAGGCAACCTTACAGTTAGAAGTTCTTGACATTTTACTAGCATCTATGTAAAATAAATGTAAAGGATTTGTATTGATTATTCTCAGACTTTTAAATTCTTATTGTCGTTCTGTTCATTTGAGATTTGTGTTGCATCAAGCGTTGGTCATAGATTCTGAACAGATCATTTGCATATTCAAATCTAGCTTCCTTCATACAATAATCCATTCTTGTTAAAATGATCCGAAATGTCTTCAAAGACTTTAGATTTAAACGGATAAAAAAAAAAAAAAAAAGATACAACTTAAAGACCGTACAAGCCATACAAAAATAATGCTGGGTATCCGACTGAAGGCAGCCACCGTATTTCACGTGCAATTTAAAGAAACTTTTTTTCCCTAGCAATTACAATATCACTTATTATGGCAGTGAATAGAGTTCTGAAGCTCATCCCCTCCAGGCTTTGTACCTTGCACTTTTCTTTTGGCTTCCAGGTTTTGTGTCCTGCCGTTTATGACCGTTGACATGAAAATGATCCATTAAAGCAAATCTGTATTTCTTGCCCAACAAGAACCCATCACAGCTTTCATTTTATATTCTGCTTGTTAGAATGATAGCTGCATTGGTTGTTATGGGCAAGACAGTTTTTCTTTACAACATAAATATGCCCAATTAACTGCAGGGGTCAGAGTGCTGGTCAGAGTGCTGGTCAGAGTGCTGGTCAGAGTGCTGGTCAGAGTGCTGGTCAGAGTGCTGGTCAGAGTGCTGGTCAGAGTGCTGGTCAGAGTGCTGGTCAGAGTGCTGGTCAGAGTGCTGGTCAGAGTGCTGGTCAGAGTGCTGGTCAGAGTGCTGGTCAGAGTGCTGGTCAGAGTGCTGGTCAGAGTGCAGAATACACATCCTGTGAGGGAAAGAGCAACAGAACTGGATTCTTCACAGCAAAGATTACTGATACTGTGATGGATTCTCCCAAAATAAAAAAATCCAGTGCGCTTCGTTACGATTGCTCAAAGGCTTCACACAAAATTCAAACAAGCCTCACCACTTGTACAGATGATCTGTTAAGCAAAACGTAACAGGAATGTGTGTAACGTTTCATGCCATACGTGCAAGCATGTGACATTTTCACACGGTCATTCATGTCTTTGGGAGTTAGCTCAGAGAGGACTTCTTACCACTATCTGTGGACATTTAAAACTAGAAGTGAGGAAAACCAGCAAATCAACAATGCAACATACTGGAAACTACTGGATTACTTCGAACTTCCTGCACTATTTTTTTTTTTTTTGCCAGCTTAGGCTTCGAACTATTTGAATGAAGCTCTTAAATCATTGTCTGGGTTATTCTTGTATTTGCACTATACGTGCCTTTCACATGAAGTCATAGTTACAAAATTAGTACGGCCGAAAGGAAAAAAAAAAAGACATGGCAATGAAGTTCAACCAATAGATTGAAGATGACAAATGAAACGGAGAGGTGCTGGTAAAGGTTTCAGGAAAGGGTTCAACTATTCTATACGTACCCTTGCAACGCTTTATGGATTCTTCTGCACTTCTCTTTCAAGGTATGGAATATTTCTAGTAAAAATTGTGATAAATCATTTTAATAGAAAAATAAAAATAAGATTCAAGGCAGAAGTAGTAAAACATCAAATTTTGTAGCACTTGTGGGTTCACTTATATTGTAAAGCGTACCCAAAATACAGGACAAAAAAAAAAGTGTAAAGAATACATATTTTTCCTGATTTTAACACAAATTCTAAATCATACATATATAAAAAAAATTTATATATATAAATAAAACACACATACAAATTAAGACTAGGAGTTTTAAACATTTTGGTAGAGAAAAAGCTTGATTGAACAGAAATTATATAAATGACAAGGAAATATTGAAAAATGATAAGCAGCTCAAAAAATTGTTATAAGAGGGGGCTAATAATTTCTATGATCCTTGCTAAGGATCCTTGGCAGCAGCAAAAATAGTTCTGAGTACAAAACATTAATATGACCTTTGGCCATCTAGACTAAGGCCCCTTTTAAACACCAAGATGATTGCTCGAAAGATGGCTTTTGAGCGAGCATTTTGCATAAACTACTAATTGGTACTAATGACAATTAGTAGCTTATTAAAGGAGATGTCCCGCGCCGAAACGGGTTTTTTTTTTTTTAAACCCCCCCCCCCCGTTCGGCGCGAGACAACCCCGATGCAGGGGTTAAAAAACCCACCCGCACAGCGCTTACCTGAATCCCGGCGGTCCGGCGTCTTCATACTCACCTGCTGAAGATGGCCGCCGGGATCCTCTGCCTTCGTGGACCGCATCTCTTCTGTGCGGTCCACTGCCGATTCCAGCCTCCTGATTGGCTGGAATCGGCACGTGACGGGGCGGAGCTACACGGAGCCGCTCTCTGGCACGAGCGGCTCCATAGAAGACTACAGAAGACCCGGACTGCGCAAGCGCGGCTAATTTGGCCATCGGAGGCCGAAAATTAGTCGGCACCATGGAGACGAGGACGCTAGCAACGGAGCAGGTAAGTATAAAACTTTTTATAACTTCTGTATGGCTCATAATTAATGCACAATGTACATTACAAAGTGCATTATTATGGCCATACAGAAGTGTATAACCCCACTTGCTGCCTCGGGACATCTCCTTTAATGCATGAGCCATGGGGAGCTATATTCAGAGAACAGCGGGTAGTCTGTTCTCTGAATACATTCCCTTTGTTCTACCATGGGGCTGACAGCTGAGACAAGGTTATCAGCACTCCCCGCGGAGAACATAGCGTGAAGTCCCTGTTATCAGTTCTGCCGAATGATGGCTTTTACGTCGAACATAAAAACATCGTTTGGCAGAAAAGTGAAAGATGGGCACATTTACACGCAACGATTATCGCTCAAAAGATGACGAGCGAATTTTGAGCGATAATCATTGTGTGTAAAAGGGCCCCCAAGTCAGTAAAACTCCTGAAGAACAGAATACCCTTTGGATGGCCTGAAATACATTAGACCAGATCTGAAAATCCCTAGAATGAGATGCGTGCAGCAGCCAGCAAAACACTCTTGGAGATTTCAGCTCTGAAGCTTGTGGAATTGTGAAGACAGCTTAGAGTAGTTATACAGGCCAAAACTCAGATAGTATAAATTTAGTCATACGACTAGTTTACAAAATTATTCAGTTGTTTTTGGGGATTATTTCAGCATGGAAACTATAAAATGGCAGTCAAAAAGTTTCCTGTAAGGAAACGAATAGTCCTTACATAAATTATAAACTATGCTAAAAAAGCCTTTCAAAAGGGGTTGTCCATTTGTAAACTATTGATCTATCCTCCGGATAGGTCAACAATAGTAGATTGGCGAAAGTCAGTCGTCTAGGACCCCTGCTGCTCAGTTGTTTACCAGGATGGTGTGCTTGTAGAAAGAGCGGATTTCTGCAGAAAGTAGGCGGCTCTAATCCCACTGCAGTCACCAGGTTGGGTATTGCAGGCCAAGTTGCTATTGAAATAAATGGGAAATTGGCCTGCAATACCAAGCCTGACCACTGCAGTAAGAATAGAGCGGTTTCCTGCAGAAATCAGTTCAGTGCACGAGTGTGCTGGTTCGGCCAACAGCTGATTAGATCGGTGGGGGACCCCCATCATTGATGAGATGTCCTGAGGATAAGCCATTAATAGTTTGCAAGTGACCAACAGCTTTAACTAATACAATACCTGAGGTTTCTTCCATAATGTTAAGACCTTCAATAGCAGCAGAAGCCAGCAATGGGGGAAGAGATGCTGAAAAGCAATAACCTTGTCCGGATAGTCTCTACAAAAACGATATGCAAGAAATTATAACATACAGACAGAACAATTTAGACTCATTTTATTTTCAAAAGCCACATACATTTAAAAAGGGGTTTGCCACGGAGAATACCACTGATGACCTGTCCTCAGGATAGGTCATCAACAGTTGATCGGCCCGGGGTCCATCGCTTGGGACTCTGATCGCTCAGGTGAGTGGGTGTAATGCCTTTTCATAATTTATAGACTGCTATCCCATATCTTTTGGCATGTGTGTATATACGATATATACAGTACATATGACATTTATAGACACACACACACACACCATTTTTTTGTTTAAAAAAGGATCCCCCATTTCCTTCCCTCTGATGAAAGGCTCAAACACGATGTAAGCAGGCCTGTAGGGATACCCCTATTTACTCCAGATCCTAGTGCTACTTGCACATTAGGTCAACAGGACAGATTTCCTACATGCGGCTTTGTGGAATAAAACTGTAGGTTACACTTAGTACATTTTCAATCTTACTAAATACATGTAACAAAATATCAGCTCCATATCTCCTGGACCTCTACTACAGCTAGATCCATCTACCTTATGGTCAAACAAACAATCTAGGTAGTTATAAAAAAAAGAACAGAAAAAAAAAACAAAAAAACAAAAAAAAAAAAACAAATTTAGTGCAACCATCTCTTAGCTAAAAACGAAATTGGTACATACTTGATGATCAATAACAAATGATCGGCCGCAGCAAAAACCTCCAATGGACGCCAAAGCATTCTCCATATTTGCACTTATCAAGTCAATGTCATCAATCTAAAGGAAAAATGAAAACGCATCATGTAGATTCTTCGTTTCAAGTATTTCAGATATAATTACGTATGGAAGACTTAAAATGACCCCACTATTCAGTAATACGAAAGTGATTCCTGTGACTTGTGAGGTCTGAATTAGATGTGGCATCTGTGTTGCAGATCAAGTGTCAAAACGCCATGTAGAAGTTAAGCATTTTAGCACCAAGGAGTTGATGGCATGACTGTTCTAGGTTGCAGGTTTCTCACACATTTGTGCCACAGATTTCACCCCTTGTAGTGCAGATGGTGAAACTTGCAGCAAAATCCAGAGTGTGAACAGTAGAGAACGGATCCTAGTACCTAACCTTTCAGAATAAGCTGTAACATGAGGTATAACCCTAGATCTGGCCATTCTATGACTTGTATCCCATATTTCCTTCAGTAGGGGGGTACATCCGAGTTAACGATCTCAGGACTGGTAGGAGTTGCCAGGCTGCTATGATGTGCTCTATATACTTCATCACACAAAGTTAAAGATTATTCTCTCTGGCTAACACATGCAGACACATCATGTAGAAGTGTAAAGCATTACAGAGCAGTGTACATGTGAGCAAACAGCAGCAGATAACCCCTCATTAGCTCCTGCACCACATGTGAGTCTCCCTCTCTGCTCTCTATGTAGCTCAGTGGGCACAATGACTAATCTCTTTCCTGCACATCCCTTTATGTACTGGAGTCTCCGGTAAATCCAGTAAATTGTAGTTTTGCTGGTTATCACGTTGGCCATCACACAGGAACAAATTATTTGACAAGTCAGTGACCATTTAAAAGGGCCCATGTACACACGGGTGTGCCTGTGCTGCTTGCACACAAAAAAAATAAATTTAAAAAAAGGACAGCACAAGTTGATGGTACACATGCACAAATGCCGACTTGTTAGGTTGATGGCTCAATTTCCAAGAAAGTGCAGAGCAGGTTTTAAGGTTTTAATGGAATGTGTGCTCAGCAGCAGGCAATGGGGAAGGGGGGGGGGGGGGGAGATGGATGCCTGAAAATAAGGAGAGAAGCCATCGCACCCAGGTAGCAGTAATGAATCTTCATTAGAAAGGTGTTACTTTTACTGCTCCAATGAATCAAATACATAAAACTTTATGCATCTTTGCAAACAGTCAGCAACTTCTATGTAGATCTTTGTTTCCACAATTACAGACTATAAACAAACCTTCTATATGACTGCAGGATCGGGCTGTAACTATTTCATCTGTCCTCTACATCAAGCCAAGCTGAAAAATTAATGTATGAAATAGGGGACAGATGAAAGAAGAGGACTGCTGAATCAGACCACACAGAATCCTGGCTGTTCTGGAATGGTATGAATTGCAGCTGCAGACGCTAAATGCTAAAATTATGCCATCAACAACATTTGCAAAATTGCTAATTGCAAAGTTGGTGCTTCCCAGCATTACACGACTCATGCCCTGTCTTCAAGGTAAGGGTCCGCCATCAGACACCCCGCCAATCACCTGTCCGCCAGAGTCGTTGTGCTAGTGCACGGCAATGTGCTATTGAGGACCCATCCAGGAGGATAGGTCAACAGATTAGTAATGGAAAACCCCATTAATACGGCTCTTCGTGAAAAATGGTAAACGTTGGAAGAGAAGAAGAGATCGCAGATTGTGAAAACACCGAACATATGAGATTAATACGTAGAATGCAAGCTACACTAGATAATAGCCAGGCTGAAGCATGGACTCAAGCACTAAGTACAGAAAGCAGCGGTTTCACACTTCTTGCTGGAAGGAAAAAAAAAAATCTGTGACAATAGGGCTGGACCAGAAGCTTTGTACTATACGTAATAACTTCATAAATCAGTTTTAATTGGCCAGGGATGAATGCAGGCAGCCTCGCGGTACAGATTTATAGAACTCTTTCCTGAGACATCATTACTTAACCACACATACTGAGGATTTATAACTAGGGGTCACATGGTAAATAATGACAAT
The DNA here is from genome assembly GCF_035609145.1 of Eleutherodactylus coqui. Lineage (NCBI taxonomy): Eukaryota > Metazoa > Chordata > Amphibia > Anura > Eleutherodactylidae > Eleutherodactylus > Eleutherodactylus coqui. The sequence goes on along the minus strand of NC_089841.1, from coordinate 198,142,812 downwards.
ATTGTGCAGAGGTTCCAAAGAGCCAAAAAAGCCTTCAGCACCAGCTTTCATGGGGCTGTCCTGCATGTAGCCTTTTACTTGATAAGGTAAATGGACTGAAAAGCAATTTACTAGCCATAAAATTAATCTCAATTTCCCCCTGCTGAAAGCAGAATGAAGCCCCATTGTGTACTCTGAAATCCTTCTACCCTGGCTTATTCCTTCCTAATGCCACATCTCAGGCCACATCGTTAGTACAACTAGATGATGCAATCCACACAGCACCAAATGTTTAGGCTATGGTTTATGAGAAAGTACTGTGCCAACTGTAATCAACTGCTCTAATGTGTCATTCATGTGCTGAATTAATTACTGTCAGTTAAAGGGGTTTTCCTCAGGATAGGCCATCAATATGTGATTGGTGGGAGTCCGCCACTCAGGATCTCTGCCGATCAGCTGATGGAGGGGGCTGTGGGGCTCCTGAGAGGTGCAGCCTCTTTACTGTTTACCCCTGAGTATATACCTGTTTGCACTAGAATGTCCTGTTACTTATAGCGGCTGTTCGAGTACTACAGACTTGTCCCATTCACTTCAACTTGAGTTTTACAGACAACCGGCAGGCTGAACTTGCAAGAGCAGGAGCAGCCTGGCAATTCGCTCTAAATATCTAGCACTGCTGTGTTGGAGTACATGCCCACGATGAGTAAACAGAAAGTAGTCGAAACTCCGCCCACACGCAGCAGCCATTGGCCACAGATTTGGATGCCAATACTGCCTCTTATCAGCAAAATATTCCAGTATCCAAAGGTATTGGACAGGTATTTGGTGCAGAATTTACCATACATTGCATCTTATGGGCAACGCAATGTATGGTTAATTGTGTTACCCATAAAAGCTAGATTGAGCAGTCTAACTATTGTGTCAGGGGCCACTCTCTCCAAAGGATCAATGTGAGGAGTTACAGCGGGTCCTACCATCAGAGTGAGCTCATTGGCTGTGCGACTCGATTTGCAGAAAGGCTCAAAAAGCTCCTATAACGCCTCACACTGATCCTCCAGAGAGCAGCCGGGAACATTACAGCACACGTCAGATAACAGCGTCCTGCCACTTCACATACTCTACAGCCGGCAGCAGAAGACAAAGATTCAGTATTGCAGCACTTACCTCTCCATCCAACACTTGCACCATCTGCTGTTCACAAACTCCCTCCACCCCTTCCTGTGCACTCAGCCCAGATATTAGCTCCGCCCACAGAGGGCTGGGTCAATATCAATTTCACTAATTTTGAAGGAAAACTGAATTATGCCTAATCAAAATAGTGAATTAAAGGGGTTGTCTCACGCAGAAACGGGTTTTTTTTAAATTCAATAGGCCCCCCGTTCGGCGCGAGACAAACCCAAGGGATGGGTTAAAAAAAAAAAAAGTTTATTATTTACCCGAATCCCCGCGCTGCGGCGACTTTTCTTCCTTTACCAAGATGGCCGCCGGGATCTTCACCCACGATGCACCGTGGGTCTTCTCCCATGGTGCACCGTGGGCTCTGTGCGGTCCATTGCCGATTCCAGCCTCCTGATTGGCTGGAATCGGCACACGTGACGGGGCGGAGCTACGAGGACCAGCTCTCCGGCACGAGCGGCCCCATTCACCAGGGAGAAGACCGGACTGCGCAAGCGCGTCTAAAAACGCCAGAAGACAGCGAATTTAGACGGATCCATGGCGACGGGGACGCTAGCAACGGAGCAGGTAAGTGAATAACTTCTGTATGGCTCATAATTAATGCACGATGTACATTACAAAGTGCATTAATATGGCCATACAGAAGTGCTGAACCCCACTTGATTTCACGAGACAACCCCTTTAAGTCTAATTTGATTTGCCTAGCCCTATTACCCACCAACAGCCTCAATTTTTTTATGGTCAACTTTATAGGCTTCCTTTACTGAAGCCTATAAAGTTGACCGATTTAATATAGTTATGAATGCACAGTATTTTACCTCTAGCAGCATTTTGTGCTCCAGAGCTGCTCTTCAATTTCTAAATGTAGCAGCTGTTGTGGATACATTTTTCAGTTGTGCTATGACATACTGTAACAAGGGCCAGCTTAGCACACTACAATGTGCGATACTGTATAATCCTACAATGCAAGGATATCAAGAAAGTTTCACTTCACTTGTAATACATAATGTATGAGGGTGCCTTCTGCACCACCTCGGTCAGCGATGTGGACGCCACTTTGCTGGAGCACAAGGACACTTTAGTACGGGGAATAGTCGTACATCGTCATCTGACCGCAGGGGGCAGATTATACAGTACACATTTAGCCATTTCTAGAAGGAGGGAAATCATCTCTCTGCTGCCACAATAAAATACGACAGGTTCAAGTTTTAATAATGTCAAAATATAAAAAACACAAAACATTGAAAATTCTCTTTTTAACTTTCTAATATGGTAGCAAAAAAACAAAAAAAAGCGAAAAAAAAACAAACAAAAAAAAAAAAAAAACAACTTACATTTATTCCAAAGTGTTCAGTAACTCCACGTCCATGTTCCCCTAAAACGCCAAACGAGAGGCTTTCCTCCAGAAATATTCTTACTTTGTATTTGTATTTTAACTCAACCTGCAATTTCCAAAGACATCAAAAGCTGAAGTCTCAACAAAAAAGAAAGGCACATAAACACCGGATGAAAGAAAATGTGCATGAATTATAGGACGCAGCAAAGCTATTCCAATAGACTCAGAGCTGGTTTATATTAAAGGCATATGGGAAACAAAGAAAAAAAGGTTTGCACCTTGTGATTATTTTTAAATAGCCACCAAAAAAAAAAAAAAAAAGCCGTGTACCACATATTAAAAAAATATATATATTGATTTTTTTTCTTTAAATGTAAGGCATTTCATCAAGCTTCTAGAGAACAAGAGCCATAGCATCCCATTTCAAGAAAGCCTAATTTAGTAAAAAGGTGTTAACATAAGGGATCCTGGAAGATTAACATGACAGACTTTTTATGGCTGACATGAGTCTCCAGCAACTACTTCTGTAAACTACAGTCACAATGTGTAATCCATATTCTGCCCCAATCATTGTATACAATCCATGTAGCCAATGGCACAGCTATTGGGGTTGCAGAGGTTGCAATAAAATAAAATTGACAAAAAAAAAAAAAAAAAGTCGCCATATGTATGCAGACTCCATGAACACCATACTGTATATGTGAAAAACTGGTCTGTAAATGCAATACACTAGAGGCGGCCAGCCAACTGCCCTTCATGTGTCACAATGGTGGCTCAGGAGCCTCTAGCATAGGCCTAGTATTGCAATACATTTTTCAAATATATGATGAATCATGCGTTTTCATGACTCAGAGCCAAAATGCTCAGCACAGCAGAAACGTACAAACAGAATTTCCTATGCCCCACTAATATTCTGCCAGTCACAGGTGTACCCCTATAAATACAACAAAGCTTATAACTTTCATAGTATTGCTGTCTCAAGCCCCCCCCCCCCCCCCCCCTCCCTGGTATGTAATGTTTGTGGGGTACTGGTGCATCTAGTCTCCACCAGAGTTATGGGTGGAGACATGGGCTGGGTAGGTGGAGCTACAGGGAAAGCCTACAGCTCTGGATTGGCTAGCAGATAGATATCTGGACCGAGGCGAGCTGCGGCCCGGCTCTGCTAACCTGCGGCAACTCTGATCCTCCTGCTGCTGCTGGCCCCGGTTGACTGTGTACTTCGTCCCAGACTGCACCTAGGTGGGCTGCACCCCCACTCTGCTTAGCTGCTGCAACTGTGATCCTCTTACTGCTCCTGGCCCCGCTCGACAGTCTACTTCGGGCCAACCACTTAACCCCCGCTTTCCAGCACGTCTGCTCCTCTGGCCCGCGCTGTACTGTTCAATTTGTCGCGACCACTTAACACTCAATGATACAGTGGGGGGCCGGCTTCCACTGTGGGGGACACGGCTCCCCGCTGTGGCCAACTTACCAATGTTCCTAGCTGCTGGACGATTCCTAACCCTAAGCGTCAAATCAACCCTAATCCTAATCCCTCACCATCACCACAGTAACCGGCAGCGTCTTCTCCTAAATGGCAAAGCAGGACACCTGTATCTGGCATACTGTTGTCATGACACCTGCAGCTGTGGGCGTTCCCTGCAGGTCCAGCAGGCTATCCCATGTCTCCACCCATAACTCTGGTGGAGACAAGATGCACCAGTTCCTGTTTGTGGCTCCCTCTGGCATTTGCATTGGAGTAGATGGTGATAAATAAAATTGAATTTAAAAAAAAAAAAACCACCTTCCAATACAGTTTTTTGGCTGCTCATCCCACCCTTACCATAAAAATACTATGCGTGTTTATAAGATTAAAAGCCTGTATTTTGGTTCGGAGGAAGGCCAGCTATAGATATGCAATACAATAGTGCTGGAAAAACACGTACCAGTTGAGGAAGTGGACAGATGTCACCAGTGTTCATAAATAGTCCTTCAGCGATGATAAATCGTCTGGTCACTCTGGCTTTACGTGGATTCTTGTGGAAGTAAAATATATTGATATTTAATTACGTTTGTAGAGCAAGCATAAATGATGAAAAGGGTCACACCTCTACAGGTTTAAAGCCCCACACATGATTGTAGTTTGAGCAAATGAATGACCTTTTTTGCATACAAAAGTGTTTACGCATAAAGATAATCATTTGAAACCCTTGCCATTTCCCTCATTAGCTGTGTAAACACTGTATATGTGGTTTGCTCATTGTGGGCGTGTGTTTATGCGAGGAATCTCTGGCCAGGAGGTTTTTAAATCAGTGTGAAGAAAAGCAATTGTTTTCTGCTGCATGAGTGAACAAGTAGTCATTGTGCTTAGAACAGCAAACAATCACCCCTCCCCTCCAGTCCTTTAGTCTTTCAAAAGGACTGAACAAATAATATTTAAACCAAGCAAAAAGTGAACAAAATAACGACATTTTATGCAGGCTAATACTCAGCCATAAAATCACAAGTGAACGAATAGTGTTCCCCAAAATAAGACCCTGTCATATTAATTGTTGCCTCAAAAGAGGGACTAGGTCTTATTTTCAGGGGATGTCTTATTATACTTACCTAGCAGGCTCAGTCTAGGTCCCCCCACTGCTCTCTGGAGCTCTGACGTGCTGAGCAGCGGCATTGACTGGCCAATTCATAAATCCAACCTCCACAATGCGATGGCTGCGATTAGTTTATTGAGCGCTGCATTGATTGGTTCTTTGACCGCTGCTCAGCCAATCACAGCCATCGCTTCCTGGAGGTGGGATTTATGAATCCTTTAACCAGAAAGTGATGATCTGTGGGCGGCTGAAAACTGCAAGCAGCGTGTTGGCGCACCGGAGAGCAGCGGGAGGAATCTGGACCAAGCCTGCTAAGTAATGTATTCCTTTTTTTAATGTAATGCAGCTATGGCTTATTTTCAGGGTAGGGCTTATTTTTCAAGCCTTCTCGAAAAATCAGAGGACTTATTTTTCGGTATAGCTTTGCTTTACACGCAACGATGATCGCTGACTTTTGCTTTATTGAATGCATTTTGAGCGATAATCATTGCATGTAAATGGGCCTTAAGTACGTTGCTGATCTCCAACATGTTTGTTTCTCTGTATCTCTAGACTAATTCCATGCTGGCTACTGTTTGCAGCCACAAACAATATTAAGTTTCCAAATGATCTATCATACAACAGTCTTGGCAGGAACCGGTAAGACAAAGGCCAAAAAATGAAAAGCAAAAATGGCCATAAGTCAATGTTTATTTAAAAAAAAATAAAAAAAATAAAAGAAAGATAAAACCCACCTTGATAAAATATATTTTGCAGTCTCCTGGGCACTGACCCGTACAATAGGAATTCCACACATTACCCAAGCGTATAGCCTATAAAACCTATCGGACTGTGTGTGGGATCCCTGTCAGTGTGGGCCCCGTTATCACACAGGAAAAAGTAAAGCAAGAAGAATGTGACACTGTTTTATCCATTATGACTCTGCACATACTTGGGGCTTTGGATGCATGAGCTGTATACCTAGCGGGATAATTTACTTCTTTACTGGAGCTGTGTACATTAAATCCTCATGTTACATTTGTATGCAATTTGTTACACCACATTAAAAGAGACTGACCCTGAATCCAAAGAAGTTATTATTACTTCTACTTTTATTGGCCAGTTGAGGTTACTAGGCCTCATTTTTCTAGTGTTGTAAAGTAGTCAAATAATTATCATATATTGCCACAAGTGAGATTTACATGGATATATGATTTAGCTGAAAGACTTGCCATAAACTGACATCAGTAAAAAGTGCGTTTAATATAGAGGTTTCCATAAAAGATAATTTTCCCCGGTGGAACAACTCTGTAGAACAAACAGATTGTTTCAGAATGATTTCTTTTATTAACGACTTGCCAATACAAAAGGATCGCATTTATGAATGCAGAACTCTACCCCAGGATTCTGGGTCCGTGCATCAATACAGAACAGTGTTGTGAGAAATGACAGACTTCTAGACGTTCCTTCTCTAACTTTAGAATTCCTTGTATAGTGATTAAATAGATTAGGGAAGCTATTCATCGTCCGACAGTCACATGTCTATGAAACCAAACTCCCCCACCATCATAGCTGGACCGTTATCCCTTCCGTCCTATGGTTGTACGGTGTATGGTTGTCACTATTTCTTAACTTTGCTGAGCTACCAGACGCAATTTGTAAAATGCGGTATATTGATCATTTCATTACTGGACAATTTTACATTAATTGGATTTGTAAAACGACAAAAAGAAAAAAAAAATCGGCATTGAGAGTGAAAAAAAACATGCTCACAGCTAAGCCTTAAATGTGCACAAAAAAAAAACAAAAAAAAAAAACATTTTAGCGCACATATCCTCTCTCGCTAGTAAGGGAAGGTTAGAATGTGAAGGAAAAAAAAAAAAAAAACCTCACCCCCTCCTCCTTCCCATATCACCATCCTTGGGCAGAAAAGGTTGTGACCTATTATCCCGATACAACTTGTAGCTTCAGTCCCTCAGAGTCTCGTGTGATGCAGAAATGCAGTCCTAAGCTCTTGCTCATGACCTGAAGGTTGCAGGTTCAATCCCCATGTGGTTTAGACTTAGACTCAGCCTTCCATCCTTCTGAGGTCAGTAAAATGAGTACCCAGCTTGGTGGGGTAATAAATAAATTACCTGAAAGCATTGAGGAATAAGATTTTTTTTCTCTCTCTTACAGACACAAAGAACTAGGAAGCAAAACTTTTCATCCTCCACCACGACTTCCGAAATATTGTAGCTAAAGCTTTAAAGTGCATCTGTCAGGTCCTAAAAGCACCATAAACTGTAGTTCATGAACTCCTAGGACAGGGAATACTGAATCTGGGTTGCACCTTTCCTTCAGTGTCCACCCAGGCCAGGTCTTCTCTTTTCATGTAATACATGCAGACTCACTGGTCTCTGTGTGCACAGAAGCATTGAATGAATGGATTAGTCTGCTGCACACATCAAGCGCTGACGTCCCAGGCGGATAGCGAGGAAACAGGGAGGCAAATATGTATAGAAAGTGCACCCCCAGATTCAGCGTTCCGTGTTCTAAGAGTCCATGAACTTAGTATATTAAAAAGAAACTTGTCAGATCACCATAAACCACCGAGAGCTAAAAACTCGAGCCCTTATATACTAGTCGTGGAAAGCTTTTTAAAAGGTAAGACATTATATACTGCACTTCTAGAACCACAGGATAGGGATAACTTGCTGATCAGTGTGCGTGTGGGGGTCTTACCGCTGAGACCCTGAGGACCTCGAGATCAGGACTCCCCTGTCTCGCACTCCTGTCACTGCGGGAGTTGCTTCTTCCACAGCAGTGACGACACTCTAAAGTTAGGGCTGGTCAAACATGCGCGGTCAGCGCTCCATTCATTGCCGAGTGGCACCCAAGACCCCGACCGATCAGCAAGTTATTCCGTTTCCTGTGATTCGCAGACAACTTTCTTTTCTGGTAAAACCCCTCTAAGAAATACATGCTGAACTGTAATTATACATAAGAGCGTAATGATGTGTCATACATGGACATGTAACCGCATGATGTAGAATACTGACTGCCTTCACTGGGGGGGGGCAGTCAGTATTGTCCAAGTTTATAGCACCTATTGGTTGGCTTAGTTTACACTCACTTTCCCCCAATATTTGTAGCGGGTTTGTTTTCCAATTTTTTTTTGGAAGGGGGAGGGACACACTGGGAGAATGCAGATTAAAAACAAAACCACAGCATTTTCACTAATAACGCGGAGTGCGAAATTACCATATGAAAAATAAGTGTTGACGTCTAATATTTTGTATGTATTTCTTCTAATGGAGGATTTAACTTTTTCAATAAAAGAACTCTGGCAAAATTTCAAAAACTAAAAAAAGTCAAACATCAGGGACCAATAAGAAGTAGAAAAAAAAAGGCTATTAAAACAGTTCAGCCAAAGTGGCTAGTGATCACAAGAGACTTAAAATGAACTTAATCAGGCAGATACAAGATAAAGGCTGTACTGCCATGGTGCAGAAGAGAGCTGAGCCGCAGCCACACCGCAGCAAAGCTGTATGCAAATGCGTGCATTTTTTGGTTTTGCTATAGCTTCACCACAATTATAGTTTTTTTTAACAATTACCAACAAACCATGCGAAAATACACAGGCATTTGGTGCCATGCCATTTTGTAGGAGGCTTCTGACCCTTGCTTTTCTACAAAAAGGGTTTAAAGGGGTGTAGGCATGGCTTGTTAATAGCATCTCTTATCACAGTTATCGGTCTTTAGGGTACATTCTCAATAGGATGGGTAATGTGCTATGCGCCCAATTAGTGTACTGGTCTTACAATGCATTGTTACAGCTTGAAGACCCATTGGAATGCACGATTATATATATATATATATATATATATATATATATATATATATATATATATATATATATATATATATATATATATATATATACATATATACACACACACACACACACACACACACACACACACCATTTGAATTCCGGTCCCTAGAAGGTCTTAACATTAGGTAATTACAACATCACATGAACACCACCACTTGACAAATTAGACTGTCATTATTTAACAAAAACTAGGCCAGAAGCAATGTGTAAAAATTAAGTATACCTTTAATTCTTCCATGGGAATTAAAAAAGTAGCAGTCAGTTGCTGTTAAACAAATGCCCTTAATTAACTGATCAGCAGCAAATGCAACTACCTAACTAAAAGCAGTAGTTTTGGCAGTTTGCTGGTCTGGAGCATTCAGGGATGTGTTAACACAATACCAAGGAGGAAAGACATCAGCAATGATCTTAGAGAATCAAATGTTGCTGGCCATGAACCTGGGAAGAGTTACAAGGCAATTTCCAAACAATTTAGAGTCCATCATTCTACAGTGAAAGATTATTCACAAGTGTAAATATTCAAAGAGAGTTGACAATTTTCCCAGGAGTCAACGTCCCAGCAAATTCACTCCAAGGTCAGACCCGGAAATGCTCAGAAAAATTGCAAAAAATACCCAGAGCTACATAAAAGCCTATGTTAGAATATTAAATTGTCAAGTTCACGTCAGTACAAATAGTAAATGTGGCTTGTTTGGAAGGATTGCCAGGAACATAGCAATATGGCTAAAGTTCGCAAAGCTGCATCTGAACAAACCACAAGACTTCTGGAACAATGCCCTTTAGACAGACGAGACCAAAGTGGAGATGTTTGGCCATAATGAGCAACGCCAAGTTTGGCGAAAACAAAGTATAGCACATCAAACGGCACAAACGACTTCTACCAATTTCAAGCACAGTGGTGAAGAGGTGATGATTTGGGTTTGTTTTGCAGCCATAGGATCTGGGCATTTTTCAGTCATTGAGTAGACTATGATTTTGCAGGCGGAATCCGACCTGACTGTGGGTGAGGCCTCAAGGTGGTTCTACAAGCTATGGATTCATGGGGTGTACTTTAGTTTTCACACTCTGCTTCTGCATTTTGCCTAGTTTGTTAACTAAACAACGATACAGTGTAATCTGTCACCTGTTTGTGGTTGAATTTATGCAATTTTAAGACCTTCAAGATGTTTAATATGTCCTGGTAAGTAAAACCATATAATTCAAAGAGGTTGTATGTAGTTTTTCTCATGACTATACAGTATATAGTACACATATCTATAATCACTTAAACCACTGCACAAAAGGGTAACCATGAGAATGTGAGTAAAGACTAAACATACAGTTTGTAGGACATAACAGATCACATATGTAGTATTTTTTTGGGGGGTCAATCCAATCACTCACCTTTTGATCTTCTAGTTCCTGTTCCTTTAACAATCGCTCCAAGTCAGCCATATTGTTATGTTTGAAGTATTTGATGTTGCTTCTTGATGCTTGTAGTCCCTTCTGAATAGCAAAACATGCAGCTTCATCCCTGGGAACACAAAAGTAGAAAACACTTAAGGGCTCATGACCACGAGCATCGCGGAATACGCCCACAGATTTACGCCATGGAAGTACCACGATTAAAAACAAAGTGCCTGAGAGTGACCACGGAATTCCACAGTCTCCATTAACCCCTTGAGTGGCGGGTTTCCTACCACCCTGTCGTGCCCACCAGGGCAGGTTTTTTAAAAAGGTCTAATCATTGAATTTCAACTAGTTTTGCAGTTGCGTCTCAAGAGCCATAACTTTTTCATTTTTCCATTGACATGGCCATATAAGGGCTTGTTTTTTGCGGGACAAGTTGTGATTTTTTAAACAGGGGGGAGGAAAAAAAGAAATGGGGAAAAAAGAAAAAATGGGCCATGTCATTAAGGGGTTAAATAATGTATTAACTTCCTTCTCTGGGTCATTACGACGCACATGGATACCACATGTGTGATTGTATTTTTGATTTTTTACAAAGTAAAGAGACAAGTGTTTTTTTTTATTTTTGTAATAATTTTTTTACTTTTTTTTTTTTTTAATTTTTTAAAATTTTTTTTTTTTGTCCCTTTAGGGGACTTCCACGGGGACCCATCAGGACCCCTGATCACATTCCAGGGGTCCGATGGTGACAGCCCTTTACATGCTGCAGTGACAGCCCTTTACATGCTGCAGTCACATAGACTGCAGCATGTAAAGGGTTAACACAGCAGAGATCGGAGGTTTTCTCTGATCTCTGCTGTAAGAGCAGGTACCTAGCTGTCCTCTGACAGCTAACAACCAGCTCTCCCTGCCACAGAGACCATCAGCTTGCTTCTGACAAGCCGATGGTCTCTATGGCAACCTGTAAACAAAGCAGGACATTGCCGACATGTCGGCAATATCTTCTGCTGGTTTTTCAAAGCCCTTGCTTTGTTCTCTGTGGGACTGTGCAGGCAGAGCACAATGTCACAGCTTGTGGCATTGTGCTCTGCAGCTCCCATAGTGATACATAGCCCGGAAATCTTCCGGGGTATATCACTATGGGCAGTGGAGCTCGTCACGGAACTTTTCCGGGCGTGCCACTCAAGGGGTTAATGCTATATTAATGTAGACCTCCTGTGGCAAAAATCCACGGCAAATCTGCGGAAGTCCACGGTAGAATTCCACATGTGAGCATTGGCAGGCAGAAAACCATTAGGTTTAATGGAATTCCGCAGCTATTACATTCTGCCACTGGAAATGCGGTAGAAATCCGTCCGTGGGCATTCACCCCAACAGAAATACCGCAAGTCTTCAGCAGGGCTATGCTTGCCCAGCTTAACAAAGTGTAATATACCACAACCCTAGTATAAATTTTCATCAGGCCATTAATCAAACATCATAATCTCCGAAACACCGCTGCAAGCAATACTAATGGCGATTCATGGTGTTGTCAGAAACTATACATGGGTCAAACAAGTGCATGAAGAGAAGTAACCTGAAAACACAAAGATCCAACTTTGCACCTTGAACTTACGCTTTGCCTATCCTAGTAAACCTTTATATTAAAAGCTATAGAATATAAAGTTTTTTGGCAACTTACGGCTCCCACCGGTTCACTTCTCTCTCTGCACTGGATCAGTATCAGTGTATATTAAAATATATTTGGGGGTTTAGGCTGCACAGATCTGCACACATGGTTTCAGTCAAATCTAAATAAAAATAATAATAACTTTGCCCCAGAGCAACACAGCTGCACTTGTGTAATAAAGGTATGCTCCAATGTAAGACCGGAGAGTGAAAAACAAGAGGCAGCTCCTTACAAAGAAGCTCAAGTACATGCTTCCATGGACAACTGTTGTGTAAGAACGTGGAAGCTGTTCAACACTGCACTTGTAGGGAAGAAAAAGCCAAATACATCACTTCTACTCTGAAGTCATTAGAATCCTGACTAAAGGTTTTGCAGTTGATTCTCACTTTTATATTCAGTATTAATGACATTTTCTTCTGAAGAGCAGTGGGCATTCTCACTGACCCTCCAGCTTCCATATTAAATATACAACCAGCATGTCTGTGTTTGTAATAGACAGATAGCAGAATCACTGCAGTTCTCTGTGTACAGTCTATAGAACACAGGGAACACAGCAGCAGCTTCCACCACCAGTCTTGAAAAGATGGAGAATCAGATGTACACCCTGCAGAGGTAGAACAAAAAAAAAAGGGGTGGGGGGCAAAAACGCAGGATACAAGTCATATAATGGCCAGAAAGACTGTTACTTCTCATCTACACACAAGGCAGCTTATTCTGAAAAGTCATCTGAAGACTCAGGTGAGGATTAAAGGGAAGCTTTCAGCTTCAATCCGCTGTCCAATCTGCAGTCATGATGTTATAGAGCAGGAGGAGCTGAGCAGAGCGATAGTTTTTGGAGGAAAGATTCAGTATAACTTGTGTTTTATTCATTTATATCTCTGCACAATCTGAGCTGAATAGTCCAATGGGCGGAGCTATCAGTGATTGACCGCTATCTGTGCTATGACTGTACATACAAGGATAGTTGTCAATCCCTGATAGCTCCGCCCATTGGACTGTTCAGCTCAGAGTGAGCAAAGATAAATGATTAAATACAAGTTATACTGAATCTTTCCCCATAATACTATATATCCATCTGCTCGGCTCCTCCTGCTCTATAACATCATGCCTGCAGTTTCTACAGCGAGTTCCAGCTGACAGATTCCCTATAACACTTATGTGGGATATAGAAGGGGGGGGGGGGGGGGGTGTCACACACCTCTAGAGCAGCAAGTGCCTGAGTGTGACTGACCTCCGCACACCCTACAGTTATGTCAGCCCACAAATGTGAGCATCTATTATCAGATGTTGTCAATTCAATCTGTTCTAGTTTCAAAGGGCTTTACCTCTTTGTAATGAAGTAATTGCACTTTTTGTGCAACGTAATGTTACGGATGTGGGACACAATGTCAATGGGGCTTTGGGTACAAATTGCAAGTATATCGGCATTTCAACCACTGATGTATAATCAGTGGTTCCCCAAGACTTACATAGACTTAGAATTTTCTATAAGCAACGGTGCACAGCTTAAGAATTAGTCCAATGTGTATGAATCTTACACCTTCTATGAATATATGGCAATACCCATCTGCCCAGCTACACACACACACACACACACACACACACACACACACGAGATATTATATATTCTAGTTAAAATGGGAGTCTTGGTAATTGCAGTAAAATAAAGAATGAAGTGCATTATTCCTAGAATTTTATTACCGAGCGCATTAAGAAAAGAAGAATGACTTCACTTGGATTGCCTGAAGTACGGTATACTGATGAGGAACACAGAAGTCTTCGCATGATCCTTTAAGATGCATTAACTGTTGTAAGAGCAATAGTGATCTCTCCAAATGATTTAGCAAGGAGGAGAAAGTGGATTGCGTTACAAAGTGAAACTACAGGTTAGCACCGTTAGATCACCCAGTCACACTGTCCTTCAGAAGGGTTTGCAGGCAGCTGCATCACTACTATCGCAGTAAACAAGAGTAGGCTGGAAGAAAGAAACACTCAACAGAATACTAAGAAGTCACACAGAAGAGGCCAGCATTCACATGTGATGTAGAACACAAAAAAAGGTGAACACAGAGCAGCATCCTCTGGCATCAGCATTCAGGTATGGGCAATTGACTGAATAGGGTGCTTTCATAGTGTATTTAGTAGAGGTTGGTTGCATATGTTAAATGTAGGTCCCCATTGGGCCTCTGTCGGGTCAGTACACCTTTTAGCTGTATTTTCTGCGGAGCGATGAGAAAAAAAGTTTGATTGCAGGCTGCCAAAGTAGGAGCTTGATGAAAGCCAGAAGACAGTACAAGGTGGACAGGCTACTCAAAGAGTTTTGAAGCAATCGGGAATAAGAGAACTGGGCAATCAGAGTATTAGTGACCACTTGTCCGTGAGTGCCTGAGTTACATGCGCCACCCATGATTGGGATGAAAGACCTGTAATGACATCACAATCATCTAGACGCATATTAGCCTTTTACTCTCCAACTCAGTACTATGGAGCAATTCAAGCAACCCGATTGGTTGTTTGGGTTGTCTGATTCAACCTGATTGGGTTCGCTGATTCAACCTGATTAGTTATTATGGCCAAGGTAGGGAGTAAAAGGCTAATATGCATCCCAGATATGATTTCACCTCAGCGAGCAGCTGAATCACTGGAGCTCTAAGCTCCGCCCCCATATCACATGACGGTGACGTCATCATAAGTTCTTCAATATTTTGACCAACTTCGACTGTCATCACAGGTCCTTGAGCGAGTTACATGTGATGTCATTCATTATATATTATAAGTCTCACATTGCGCCACCAGACACACTGGTACTATAAATAATACTAATAACTAGTAGCTGGATGAAAAGGACCGATTGCTGGATAGCTTCTTAAGGATGGGTGCATGTTTAAAAGAAGGGAAAATGCCAGTGATGGTCTGAAGAGATGGGTTAGGATTGGGATAAACACAGTGAAAAGGATGAGGAGCTATGGAATTGGGTCAAATGTACAGGTGGTGAGGTGCAAATCGGAGAGTAGGGTAGAAAGCTTTTCACCAGTAGAGGTGGAGAAGCGGGTTATTGGGGAAAGGGTGACTGAATAGTTCTGTAGTAGGGTTGAAGGAACTGTAGGCTGAAGCTGTCTAATGTTGTCGATCTTAAATTTCAAATAAGTTATCCATTGCCCCCGCCCAAATCTCTCATCTTGGAGGAGAAGGAAATAAGGAAGTGTTAAATAATTGTTTGGGGTTATAAGACAGTGAAGATGTGACAGTTATGAAGTAACCCAATTTTGCAGAAGCGAGTGCAGACTTGAAGTTCAGAACTGCTTTTTTGCAATTAGAGGTTGTGCCACTAAAGAGGGTTATAGTCTATCCACAGGATAAGTGAGAATGGTCTGATTGCAGGGGTCAACCACCAGGAACTCCACCCCCCATTAACAAGAACAGGGCACCCCATGTATGACCATGGTTGCATCCATTTGGCCATCTTCCTCCATCCCATAAAAGTGCCAAGAGAAGTAGTAACACATGTACACCACTGCTTCAATCACATGGGGCGCGTTGACTTTTGGATCAGTGGTGGAGCAAGCATTCCGATAATAAATGTCTGATCATAGGGGCTCCATCCTGCAGGTAGGTAAATCACGTCTTAAGTGAGAAAACGCTTTAAAAAATAAGGCCTTTCATCCTTTGCCTAGAGAAGCGCAAGTAGAAATAAACTGAATTTATTACAACACTTATCTCATGAAATACTACATTAAAATCACAGAAGTGGTAATAAAAGCCCACAAATACAGTGTACCTACACAAACACTATGTCTCCTCGTTTTGAGTATGCAGGAATAGCACTTGCAACAGTGGCGAATCCATAAGAATAAATGATTGCTTCTTCTG